>NC_141696.1:772363915-777363915 GCF_964263255.1 Lissotriton vulgaris | reverse complement strand
CTCACCCTTTCGGATCGGGAACAGACAAGTCTTTGCCCAGTTCACCTTCAGGCCCGAGAGTTCTCCGAAGGTTGTGAGCGCCGCGTCTGCTCCGGTCAGGGCAGCATCAGCATCCTCTAAGAACAGCAATAGGTCATCGGCGTAGAGGGAAATAAATTGTCGTCCTGATATGGTCTGCAAGCCCCCAAAATGGGCTCCAGTGCGGATCAACAGCGCCAGTGGTTCCACCGCAAGCGCGAAAAGCAGGGGAGACAGGGAGCATCCTTGTCTCGTGCCCCGGTTCACGAGTACTGCCGGGAAATCAGTGGGCCGATCGCACCCTGGCCGTTGCTGAGGCGTACAAAACCGCTGTCCACCGCAGGAACCCCTCCCCCACACCAAAACGCGTCAGGACTCTGTGGAGGTATGCCCACTCCAGGCTATCAAAGGCCTTTTCCAGATCAACTGATAAGACCAAGGGGCAAGGTGCTCCATCGCGGGCTTCCCCTAATATTCGAAATAGGCGCCGGATGTTCATCACCGTGTTGCGCCTGGGAATAAAACCCGCCTGATCGACGTGGATTAGGGAGCCCATGTGGCCCAACAGCCTTGAGGCCAATATGATACTCAGGATTTTGTAGTCAACCGTGAGCATCGATAACGGTCGGTAAGAGGTCGGCTCGTTACCCTCCTTGCCTGGTTTGAGGAGCGGGACCACCAGAGCCTCGCACATCGACTTCGGCAGGTGCCCCAAGCGTTTCGCCTCCCGATATACCACTAGCAATTTAGGGGCTAGGAGGTCCACGTATGCGGAGTAAAACTCCACCGGGAGTCCGTCCAGACCCGGCGTTTTATTCCTCGCCATCCTTTTAATGGCTCCTCAGATTTCCCCTAGCTCTACATCCCTCCCCAAATCCTTCGCCTGTGCCGGCTCCAAAGTGGGGATCGGGAGCAACTGCAAGTAATCATCTATGGGGGTGGTGTCCTGCGACAGCTTACTACGGTAGAGTTCCTCATAATAGCGCAAGTAGCAGTCGAGGATCTCGGGTTGGGTATACACCTCACCACCCTTCTCAGTGCGCATGGCCATCGTGGGGGTGATGCACCTCAAGGGATTGGCCAGCCAAGCCAGGAGCGCCCCCGACCGATTTCCCTCCGCCAATGACCTAGTTAAGTAGGCCCTATAGTCGAAGCTCCGAAGCCTCTCGACTTCAACGGCCACCGCTTCCCTCGCTGCCAGTGTTTGCCCCTGCAGTTCCGGGTTACCGGGGCGGCGAAGTTCTATCTCACGGAGTTTCCGATCAGCTTCAGCTAGCTCGTCCAAGATAACTTTGCGCATCCCCACCTTCTTTGCTATACAGTAACCCCGGACCACCACCTTGAATGCGTCCCACTCCGCGGCTCTCGACCCGGCCGTACCCGCATTCTCTACAAAATATTCAGTAATTTTGTCCTCCAGCTCCGTCCTAAACACCTGATCTTCCAAGACCTCGGGTCGTAGTTTCCAAGTAGGGACAGCGGAGGTACCAGGAGACCACCGAAAGTCAACTAGCAACGGGTTGTGATCGGATATAGTCCTGGACAGATATTCAGTCCTCACCGTCGCGGCTATAAGTTCCGCCGAACCCAGCAGCCCGTCCAGCCGCACATGTAGTTCGTGCATTCCCGAGAAGTGGGAGTAATCCCGGGTATGCAGGTGCTGCGCTCGCCATAGATCCGTCAGTCCCCATTGGGATTGCCACTCCCTTCTTCCCTTGGCTACCCGATGGACCGGGGAGTCCGGGAGGGGGGGGTGGGAACGGTCGAGGACGACATCCACCACCGAGTTAAAGTCCCCTCCCAATAAGAGGGGTCCCGAAAAACAGTGGGCCAATGAGCCCGATAGTGCGGTCAGAAAGGAGAGTTGGTCCACGTTGGGCGCGTAAATGCAGCAAATGTTCAGGGCCCTGCCCCCCAAATTACCTGTGATGGCCACAAACCGCCCCTCCGGGTCCACCACCGATCTAGTCACCTGCAAAGGTACCCCGGCTCTCACCCAAATCAGTGCGCCTCTCGCATAAGCTGAGTATGTCGTGTAGTACACCTGCCCTCTCCACCTACGCTGCAACGCTAGTCCCTCCTGCTTTGTGAGGTGTGTCTCCTGGAGCAATGCTATCTGCACTCCCCTGCGCACCAGGTAGGCATGGACCTTGTGGCGCCTGGACATAGTGTGCAGGCCCCGCACATTCCAGGTAATGCATTTTAGGGTGGATGCTTCAGCCATTGTCCCTCAAAATCATAGTCAGTTCCCCCCAGCAATGCTCAGACTTGATCGGACTGTGTCGTAGACACACACCATTGGCAGTCGCCCCCCTCAACAACAACAAAACATCCCAAGAATCCCAACTCCCACCCCACCCCCCTAGAACAGGTCCCAAATTGTGCCATCCAGGCCCCATCCAAACCATTTCCCCAAGATCCCTTTCCCTCCCAACTAACCTGACGGTAGCCACCGCAGGTGTGCCTTAAGGGCTGAGTGGGGGCCGAGCATCGTCAGGGAGCCTTCACGCACCTGCACTACTGAGACGTAAGTGTGCCCCAATCATTTATGGACCGAAAGGGATACAACCCCAGCACCCCCCCCCCGCATCAGTGAACCATAACTCCCTCCCAAAGACCCCTCCGCAGTCATTGTCTTGCCCCACAACAGGAGTTAGCTCACCCAGGGTCATCCTTGTCCATCCAGCAGGCCCTCCGCCGAATTCGGGGTAATCGTGGGCAGAGTCACACTGTCAGTTTCCGAGTTCTCCGTGTTCTCCGTGTCCGATCAATGCCCACCTGTACCAGCCTCCGAGTCTTCCACACCTGGCCCGCCCTGTGGGCCAGATAGGTTGGAGATCAGTTCCAACACCCCTCGCCGCTCCGTCGCCGTTTCCACCGTCGATGGCCTGCTCGACCTGCCACGGCGATTTCGAATCCTCTTTGATCTCCGCTGAAGGCCCAGCTCCGACACAGCCTGGGAAGAGGAGCCAAGCCCGTCCTTGCCAGCCCGATATAACTCAAGCCAAGCGCAGACATCCTCCGGGTTATCAAATAACTTGGTCGTGTTGTCCAGGATGATGCGGAGTTTTGCAGGAAACAACAGTGAGTACTGAATGCCCTCACTCCGAAGTTCCCGCTTGATCGCCAGGAAGGAGGTACGTTTCCGTTGCGTCTCATAGGAGTAGTCTGGGAAAATGTTCACCTGGCTGTTCTCCACCTGAAATGGTCCATTGCGCCTGGCGGCGTCGAGGAGATGATCCCTGTCTCTATAGTGTAGCAGTCTCGCCACCACTGGACGTGGGGGGCGGCCCTGCTGTAGCGGTCTGGCCGGCACCCTATGGGCCTGCTCCAGGGTGTAGAAGGGGGATAGTCCCTCGGGCGCCACCACCGTCCGCAGCCAGTTCTCGAGGTAGGACACCATGTCGCCATTTTCAACTTTCTCTGGAAGGCCCACTACGCGGATGTTGTTCCTTCTGTTGCGCCCTTCTGCGTCCTCTGCACGCCGCTCCAGGTCTCCGACGCGGGTCAACACGTCTTTCATGGCGGCAGCAAGAGTCTTTTGCGCAGGTTCAATCGTTCCTAACGTGCTCTCTACCTCCTTAACCCTGTCCGAGAGCTTGCTGTGGTCCGCCCGGAGCAGGCCCAGACTCGTCGCCACCTGAGCGATGTCCTGCTGGAGGGCAGTCTGCGTGTCCACAATTGCTTCGAGGATTCTGTCGAACTGTTGCTGCAACTGGGGGCTCCCTGGGTTCTCTGGGGTCATCCTATCATCCTTATCGGCGGCCTCTGTGTCCGGGGCTCCCCCTTTGGGGCCCTTCGGTTTCCCCATAATGATCGCGACCCCCGGCAGGGGTTGCCGAGCCCGGGGGGCAGGGAAGTCCCCCACACTGCTGGCCACAGGCCCGCGCTGATGCTCTCCGCCGTCAGTTGCCAGCCGGGACCCTGCGAGATGACGTGGGGGGGCCTGGAGCTCCTGACCCCTCGATAGTTCGCCGCTAGCCCGGCCTCGGGAGCCTCTAGGGAAGAGGGAAAGACAAGGAGCAATGGACGCCGGGAGACTGTGCTGCCTCTGTGCCAGCCAACGCCACCAGCCACCACCGCTGAAAGTGCGTGCACCCGGTCACACGCACAATGTGGGCCGTCACTCACTCGAGTCACCGCTCTTGGTGTAATTCCCAGTCTCTGCGGTCCCTTCCGTGCACCTTCACGTCCAGAGGCGCCGAGCGGAACCAATCATCCAAGTAGGGCGCCGCAGCGAGCTCCGCCGGTCTCCGTTACACAAGGTGAGCTGGCGCGGGCTCGGCAGGCGTCCCCAGCCCTCTCCACTCAAGCCCCGGCTGAACAAACCTCCGATCCCAGCTCCTCGGCTCCGGTCGAAGGGGCGATAGGGAGGAGCAGTCCAGGGTCTCGCTCGGATACAGCCGTGCCACAGTCTACAGGGACGGAGCGGGCGCCATATCAAGCTCCGCTCCGTTCTTACCGCTGCTCTCCAACTCGGTGTCACCAGCCGTTTCTCGGGTCTTCCAAAGAGCCCTCTGTGTCGGTTCCACCAGCCCCGGGCATAACCTTCGAGGTGGGGGAGCTGTGGTGCCCGGGAACCGCTCGTGTCAGGATTAAAGGAGGCACCGCCTCAGAGCCGAGCGATCAGGCGACCTCCGCCATCGGCGCTCAAGCCACGCCCCCCGTTGCAAACCATTGATGAGCTAACAGTCCCCAAGTTGGGGTGGTAAATAATTTGCAAATTGAAAGGGGTCCCAAGAGGACACCTTACCCTTTAGGATCATGTTGACAGCCTTAGGGAACTGGGGATTTTCCAAAAAGGAAAACCTTTTTTTTTATTGTACTGGTTTCTTTAAGGAACACAGCCTGCTATGAAAAAATATTTTCAGTTTTTGAATGCAGCCATAAGAATGATGGTGTGCTGTCCCTTGCTGGCCATCATCCCTGTAATTATAGTCAATCAGAGAGGATCACAAACTGTATATATATTACTAACTGTATTTTATAAGGATACTAGCTTACCCGTCGCGCGTTGCTGCGATCTCAGAAGAAAGGAAATTTAAGGAAACTTGTTATCATAATATTCAATTTACATTGTGTCATTTTTATTGAAACTTATTCATTTTAATATGGAAAACATTTCAAAGTGTTGTTTTAATTCTGTTTTTTTTATTCGAGTGCTTGTGGATACCCGATGTTTTTTATTTTTCCGTCTGGTGCGTAGACGAATAAATCAGAAGGTTTTCCGCCGCGTGAGCTGGCCACATACAGTTGTCCAAGTGAGAAGCACGGATTCTCCAAATCTAGTCCACACACTTGCAGCGATTGTCCTTGTGCTTTGTTGATGGTCATTGCAAAAGTGTGTCGCACCGGAAACTGTAATCGTTCAGTATTTGAAAGATCATGAGGGCTCTGGGGTGCCGGCGGCTGATATTTAACACATTTTTCTTTTTTTCTTTTTTTTTTGCCAGAAACCTTCGCGGGAGTGTACTCAACAACTTTTAACATTTTTTTTTTTAGCCGGAAACCTTTGCAGGAGTGTACTCAACAACTTCCCAAAGTTTCATACCGATCGAAAGAATGGTGTAGTAATGGATAAAGGACAAACGGACATACTTTGGTTTTTATATATATAGATTTAAAAAGAGCTAGGCTAGCCCGAAAGGGCAGTAGAGCATTGTTCGCAGTAACAGAAGAGGCAGTCAATACAAGAACAGAGAGATATGCAATTAGATTTACAATGAGAATTCAGGCCAATACATGTGTTCAAAAACACATGAGGGGTGAGAAGTGTGAGAGGGAGGAAGGTAGGCTAGGATGGTAGCAGATTATGAAAAGGTAGGTTTTGAAACATATAAAATAGTGCTCCAATGAAGAAGTAGGATTGAGGTGAGAAGAAAAGGAGGTCATTCCAGAGTCTTGATCGATGGGCTGAGAATGTCTGCTAGGGAATGCATTCTTTGAGAGGCTTTTGGATTTCCGATTTGATCAGGGATGTCCTTCCAGTTATAGGAGCACCATGATTTTGAGATTAGAGGGAAAGTGGTAAAGTTTACAATAAGTGCAGTGACCTACGATTTACCCAAGGTGTTTTGAAGTAGATAAGATAATCTCTTTAGTCAGTTAAATAAATAACCATAAAAGATATAAAACAAATAAAAACCATAAAACATACAAATCAATTCACATATAGTTAAAATACATTCTGAACAGTACTTAAAGCAAATACAAATGCTACATGTGCAATCCAGTGGACGAATAATGCAGGGGCAAACAATAAAGTACAAGGGATTAAGGCCAGACCCCTCAGATCTTAACAATGCTGCTTAAAAAGTGACCCATAATACACAGGTACACATTTCTCCTAACATAAAGAGGAACAACATTGCTGTCCTTACTTGTTGATACTGAGATCTCAGAATGGGAACCAAAAACGTTTTCCTGGGAAGAGTGTATAAACTACAGAACACTATAACATGTGTGATAGACTGGGCTGACGTTTTATAACACTAACATGGGCCTAAAGAACCCTCTGCAACCCAACCTTTAGGAAAACTGATTAGTAGGTGGAAAGAATTCAACCTGAACCTGGATTAAAGCTGGCAATGGAAAAACTTTATTGGCCCAGGTCACGTATGGTTTGATAGAACTGTTTTTGTCAGACAGTAAGCCCGAACAGCTGATTTACACAATTTGTGATCGTTCCTGAAAAAAAATCTGCTTGAACAGCAACTAATTAGCTTTGACAGTTTCCTAAGGCTAAGTAAAAAGGCTGGGATGGCCCAAAGCTGTCAGTGCAAACTTGATATAACTTGATGTAACTCAGCAAGTGAATTGCTTTAGAGTTGGCTAAACAAAGACACATTAGCTCACTCGTATATCATATTGAGAGCCAACATAGTAAAGGCCTAAGATTACCAGTATCTGAGATGTATCTAAGGCTGAGCTCCTTGTGCACCACAAATGTTGCTGAACTATGGGGCACCCCCAGCAACTCCCTGAAAAACATGTTTTCCTTTAACTGAAGGAGTTCGCAATCAGGATACCCAAATATCACTGCTGTAATAGGTAGTAGAAACACACTTGGCTTTATAGACATGAACACATGCTTTTATAGGTTTCCTGCCCACCCTTAAATTGAAATCCAAGACCGCTCTACACACTTTAGCCAAAGTGAGCCTTTCTGATCAGAAAGAAGGGCTGCAAGATGACTTGTCATCAAACAGAATACCCAGATAATTAAAAGAGCAAACTTGTGTGATCTTTGCCTTAAGGTAAAAATGTCTCTTGTTTTTGGTGGACTCAACCACCAGCCATCACAAAAGAGTTTGAGGTGTTCACAGAGAGTCCCAAGACCTCCATTAACTCAATGTCAGAATCAAGAAGTCGATGAAAGCCTAATGCTGTCTTTGACATGAGGACAGTATTGTCAGGCTATAAGAGTAATGGTGATGCCTGAGAACCGATCCGAGGGGGGTATCCTTGTGCTTCCAACATTGCAGCCTCTAGATCATTGATACAGATGGCGAACAGAAAGAGGACAAAAATGCACCCCTGTCTCATACATCTAGGGATGGAGAATCTATTGGTGCAGGTGCCATCCTCCATGAATCTACCACAGGAAAACATATCTATGTGGATGTCTGTCAGGAAAGAGACCAAGGCATGCTCTATCCCTAAATTCTTTTATCAACTACCCCTAAAGACGGCAACAGTGCTTCCCCCGATCAAAATCTGAAGAGAGATCCATAAATCCTAAAAAGAGGGTACCCTTTTGGTCATCGTGTATTTTCTAATCAAGAGGTGTAAGTTCAAACATTGGTCAATGGTGCCCAGACGGGTCCTAAACCTATAATGAGAGTCAAAACCAAAGGGGATGATGGACAAAGTGTTGAACATAGCAAGCACTCGCCCCCAGTCAACTGATCTGGGTTTAATCCAGCATCATTCTTTAGCTCACTCCGCTACCCCAGTTCGGACAAGGCCATATGCAAATCAGTCTGACCCTGTGCCTCATGGGAACATTCCAGCCTGAACTGCCAAGCCATGTCTCCCTGGACCAGAAACAAGCATCCTGGGACCGGTTTCTGGCTAATCAGCCGTCATCAGCTAGACTAGCTTGAATCCAGTGGCAAAGTGAGCAATTGACCCACGTCTCGGCATACCCTGCAAGCTTAGGGTGAACATAGCAAAACCAAAGGGGATGATGGACGGGGTGTTGAACATAGCAAACACTCACCCCCAGTCAACTGATCTGGGTTTAATTCATCATCATTCTTTAGCTCACTCCGCCACCCCAGTTCAGACAAGACCATATGCAAATCAGTCTGACCCTGTGCCTCATGGGAACAGTCCAGCCCGAACTGCCAAGCCATATCTTCCCTGGACCGGAAACAAGCATCCTGGGACCGGTTTCTGGCTAATCAGCCGTCATCAGCCAGGCTAGCTTGAATCCAGTGGCAAAGTGAGCAAGGGACCCACGTCTGGGCATACCCTGCCAACTTAGGGCGAACAAAGCAAAACCAAAGGGGATGATGGACGGAGTGTTGAACATACTGAGAGTCAACAGTGATTTTCTTCTCTTCAGCTAAACAACCTTTTTAGGATGACCTGGTCCCGAACCTTGACTGTGGGTTCAATCCGCCTGTAGCATTTTGGGTCCACTCATTCACCCTTTTTCAATATTGGCATTATGATGGATTCAGACCAGGAACTTAAGGGTCCAGTTGATGCAGCAGCATTTAAGATGTTTGTCAACTATGGGGCCCAAATGACTACATAACTCTTAATAGGAAATTGTCTGACCCAGGGACCTTATTAGAGGACAGGTGCCTGTTATCATGAGTAACTTTCAAAAGAGAAAAAGTGAGGCGAGAAGAACTAGCATCCTTCATACTAATATTAGAGATCATTAACTCCTTGCTATCTTCAAAAGAATATGGGGTAGATGTATCAAGAAATCATTTTGCACTTCTCTAATAGCGATTGTTAAGGAATCGCTATTAGAGAAGTGCAAAATGGTATGTATGTAGAAATTCGCTATATTTTAGCGATTCCTTAATATTCCTTAATTGCGATTAGCAAATTGCTAATCGCAATTAAGGAATAATTTTCCCATTCATTTCTATGGGCCAGGAGGCCCATAGCAATGAATGTGCAGTAATTCTCAAATTGCGAATTCGCAATTTGCTAATCGCAATTTGAGAATTATTTCAAGGGTGCAGGGGTGTCTTATGGACACCCTGCTGCACCCCTGAAACTTACATGTGTGTGCATATGGCACACATACATGCCCTATGGGCATGTATGTGTGCCACATGCCACCTTCAAAATAGTGATATTTTGTTGTTTTAAAGGGTTTCGCAAATTAACACGAACCTCAAGTTTGTGTTAATTTGCGAGTCCTTAACCTCAATTCGCAAAAAAAAAAAGCTTCATACATGGCATTTAAGGAATCGCATATTTGCGATTCCTTAAATGCTCATGCAAAATAAGGAATCGCAATTTTTTGCGATTCCTTATTTTGCTAATTACACATACATCTCAAAAGATGCAAAATTTCAGTTTACGATTCGTTAAGGCCGAAATTCGCAGAATTTCGGCCCTAACGAATCGCAAACTGCTTGATACATCTAGGCCTATATTTAGGAGAAATAGGCACACCATTAGACTTTGATATTATGGTGGCCAGACTGAACATAGTATCCTCAGCCAGGAAAGACTGATTTAAGGCTCCCTAGAACACTGCATTGTCATTAGAATCGCTAGTGGATACTAGCCGATCTCAAATGACGTCCTTAAGGGATTCTTTTCTCTCCTTCAGCATCTTTTTGTGGTTAGTTCTTAGGCTCTGTATCTCCTTCCTGTTTGTCGGGCGGCATTTAAGGGTTTGTTATAAGGTGCCATGGGCTTAAGAGCACACCTCATTAAACCACTGAGGTCTAATA
This sequence comes from Lissotriton vulgaris, assembly GCF_964263255.1. Classification (NCBI taxonomy): domain Eukaryota; kingdom Metazoa; phylum Chordata; class Amphibia; order Caudata; family Salamandridae; genus Lissotriton; species Lissotriton vulgaris. The sequence continues at coordinate 777,353,968 of NC_141696.1, read as the reverse complement.
GAAGCAGAAGGGCCTTGAAAAGGGTCAGTAAAGCCTTACACGAGCACAAAGTGCAGAGAAAGTGGTAAGAAGGTCCTTACAAAAAAGGTCATGGATAAGACAGCATTCCATCTCTAGGCTTCCCCACCTATAAAGAGTCTCAAAAAATTCCTCTGGAATAATTTTAGCCCACCTCAGGCATCTACCCAGATCCTTGGGTGTCACATTTTGCAGTCTGTAGGTCGATGAGGGAAGGCCCCCACTCTGATAGTTTAGAACGAGCACCCGAGGGTTATGCTCAATCAACCCAGTTCATTTAGTCTGGTAACTCCCCAAATGACTAGAGAGGGACACGGAAATCAGGATATGGTCCACAATTGATTCTGCCCTGCTACTAACATAAGTGGGAGCTAAATGAACACTGGGTATTACCAGGTTCTGAGAATGAATTAGGCAGTTTAACTGTTTTCCTTGAGGAGAGTGTTCAAAATTGGGAAGTGGGGACTAATCTTTCGATCAAGGGGTCCTGAAAAACTAAACAGGGTTTTGGGCAAGGCTGTATATTAAACTCATCCATAACCACTATCAGAGCCAGACTGGGAACTCAGAGAAGCCCTGCCAATTTTGTTGGACCGGTCCTCGTGGGTTGCAAGTGTTAAGCACTGCTGCTTTTGTTACCGGGGACTGATATTGCAGCACCACGGCAAAGCTAGTCACCAGTAACAAAACAGGCCCCTACCACCGCAAAAGGGCCCCCACTCTTCCATCCTTCCAGGGAAATGCCTGACTCCCAGTAGGGCCTGACCACTGTCGAGACCTTTTAAGCTGGTTTAGCACCATGGTGAAATAATCTATTCTTAAACTTCTCTATAACAGAGCCTGTCTTAAAAATGGCATCAGAATGAGGAGAGTGACCATTAGGATTGTAGGTTTTCACAATTAACTTCAGAGAATCATCTGGAAAAGGGAGTAAAACCGCCCCTTCATATAGGCAGTTTAGCTCCAGCTCAGTAGATATACAGTTTAATGCTAGTGAGATTCAAATACACAAACCAGCCTTGGCTCAACCAGAAGGGGAAGGCATCGCTGGCCACAAAAGTGGGCAACATTGTCTAAAAAGGGGTGGTTTTAAGGGATGAATTTCTTGAATTGCCAAAACATGAAATGATTTAATAAGATCTAGCCAGTTTGGATCCCTAATCTTGGCTTCTAATTCAGCTTTATTACAGGAATGAAACACCAATTGGTCGCTAGTGTAAGTCACTGAGGAGCCACCTCCCAGCTTTTCTCAAGCCAGTTTCTACTCAGCCCCGGTTCGATACTGGGTAGTAAATCTACGTTCTCCAGGTAACCAATAATCTCAAATCTATTAGGGGAGGTAAAAGTGGCAAGGTTCTCCTCAAGGGGCCCACAGTAAGACACTATGGGACCCTGGGGAGCCCCACAAGGATGAGACTGTTCATCCTTGGGCCAGAGGAAGTAATGCGAGCAGATTGATCCCTAGTGGGCTTACTGTGTGCAACTTGAAAAGGCTGAGGCACTCAGGATTAGTGGGGGCTACTTATCAAAGATCCATTCCCGGCTTATAAAAAATCCCAATGGCACAACCCAATGCCTGATCCCTCTATGCCCTAGGAGGAATCCAGAATTCTGATGGCAGCCCACCTGTTGTTAAAATTCAACACAACACAATCCCCCTTTGACAGCTTTGGGCCTCGGCCAACCCACTCTATGAACCATTTTTATCTGTCTGTGGATGCTGGCATCCACCCTTACCTTCATAGACAACCTGTGGGACACCTTGTTTTAGAGCTGTAAGCACCCCTCAAACGTGGTTTTAATGAATTGGAAGCACATCCACTAGGACCACCAAATATTGGGTACAATCAGGCGGAAGATCTAAACAAGTGCCCCTATGGGAAAAGGCCCCAGAACTGCTCTCCACCGGGGGTACAGGGTGAACCTCAGTACAGATCCCATATTGAGTTTTCCTAGTAGTAGCACGTCTTGATGTCACAGGGTAAGATACAATGTGGTCACTGGGGTTATCCATGTATGTATTATCAGAGCTGGTGTTCCTACTCATTTGGAGGCTCCCTTATCCAACTGGCATGGGGCAGGGCCAAGACCTGTGGGAGCCATAAAAGCCACACTGATGTAAGGGAGGGAGTGGTCCTCATTGGCGAGGATGTCCAACATTGTGGCCCGGGGCTGGGGGGAGGGCAGTTGTTTGGGAAGGTGATGCATTAATGCAGGGAAGGTTGTACAAGGCTTCTTTCCCTAAGCTTTACCAATTGACCATTATCGATTCTGATAAGATCTAACAACCTTGGTTTTTAAGAAAGGACAATATCTTTAACATGCTTAAGTTCGCTCTTATATGTACAACCAAGCTCTTGATACCGTCTGGACAATCAGTATGGACAACAGGTAAATGTAAACCAACTCCCTGCTGAGTACTTGATTTGGTTAAATCAATAGGGGCAGGGGCATGGTAGGGTGAAGGTATTGATGTAACCTGAGAATCTTGAGCAGACAGCACCCCCGCTAGCAAGGGGCCAGAAGCGATGATGGATGAAGGGGAAAGGGGTGCAGTGGCAGTGCCCAAAGAGCCTGACTTTTTCACCAAATTAGACACTAGTCCAGAGGAATCTTTGTCACATGGGCGACTATCTGAAGTATTGTCCTTCACCTTATAAAACTGAGTGATCTTAGTTTTCGCTTTCCTAGGGACAGCTGTGGCAGGAACAGATTGCCCACTTCTAATAATGTCCTAGACTTACACAATTAATCAATTACTTGAAGAGCGTAGTTCTCAGCTGCATGGCACCTGCAGATTTGGACTCCTTCCCAGCACACAGAAGATTATCTGATGCTTTTTGTTTGCAAATAGTAGTTAAGAGGGGCACAAATAGTAGACAAGGGCAGAGGTAAAACACTACCCGCCATTCAGGCAATCAAGCAATCAAACAATCAAGAGGGAGCAATCAAGTCTGGTGCAGAAAGAGGGGGCCACAGAGAGTGAGCTCATGAACAATGCTCAACTGATGTCATGAACAGAGCCAAAAAGTGTTGTGGGACAGAACCTTGCTTGAAATTACTACACATGCCTGTTCCATGTGGTCTGAACCACGCAAGTCCTAACCACGGATTTGCCTTTACCACACGTGCCTTTACAATGAAATCTGCAGGGTTAAGGCATGCATTGCAAAGGCATATGCATGCTAAAGACGTATTAGGTAAGTGTAAGTACCCCAAACCATGCCCCCCACTCTGAGCCCTAAAACAGCACCCCCAAGCCACCACCCTGAGATCTAAAACTACCCCTTTCCCTCCTGAAACCAACTTCTTCCTCCGAGCACTAAAAACGTCCCTGCCCCTCAGGCCTAATGAGTACCCCGATACCTGCCCCTCACCCTGAGCCCTAAAATGACCTAAACATTTTCCCCTTCCTCCTTAAAATCAACCCCTGAGCCCCGAGCCCAGAAAATGTCCCTGCCCCCAAGCCCTAAAAACTATCCTGACCCCTAAGCCTTAAAAATGACCCTGAACCCCCCCCCCCCGAGCACTGAAAACAACTCTGACCCCCCAACCCTGAAAACTACCCCAACACTTAAAAACTACCCCACTCCCCAAATCCCTGCCAAGCCCCACTTACCACACTGTGTTCTCTTCTGATTCTTCCTTGTCCTGGGCCTGCCCATTCCAGCAGCTAGACTGCTCAGTGCCTTAACCAAGCATATGCGTGGTTAAGGCATATGCTTGGTTAAGGCAAGCGTCGTTGCTCTTGTGTTTGGCAGGACAAGCATGGCTGAGCCCTTGTTGTTCCTACCATTTCCCAGCCAAGGGGGTGTCCCTGCCCTTCCTCTTCTTGGTGCTGTCGGGCGCAGGATGGGCCCGCCCTTGGCCCAGGATTTGCCCAGATGCAGCCCAGGAAGTGCATTTCAGAATGTGGCTGGCTTTGTCCCCTTCCAGCAACACACTGCAGCTGCCCCTCCTGTTGTGTTTCGTGGTGGGGATGAAGCCTCCTTGAGCAAGTAAGATCCCTGGGGACAAGCATACAATCAACAAGTGATAGGAGAGGTTGCTGGGTTAATGCATTGCAAAGTCATATTCTTTAATGAGGTATATCAATTTTTTCCTAAATTGGAGCAGTCTGAGGGCATTTCTGATATTGTTATAAATCCTGGGTTCATAGATTGAAATCACTTATTGTCTTGTTTTTCTTTTTTACCCTTCTTAGTCTGCAGTCTGATGGTGTTGTGGCTGCGGTTTTGCTGATAATGAGCAGAAGGGATGAATTTGACTGCAAGATAAGTAGGATTCTGGTCATGGTGGCTGGTACAGCTGATTTTGAAGATGGTGTGGGATGGTAAAGGGAGCCAATGGAGTTCTATCAAAATGGGCGTGATGTGAACATATTTCTTCATGCCCTGGATAAGATAGCCTGCACCATTTAATGCCCTTAAGTGATGCCATTGTGGAATGTGGAAGGCCATAAATCAAGGCATTACCACCATCCATTTTCAAGAGTACAAGGGCTTGAGCAGTAGTTCTGAGGTCACTTTCTGGAAAAAGCAGTTTCACTTTCTTTAGAGCAGTTACCATGTGGTCTTTGTTTTTATAGCAATGTGTTTCTTGAAAGTGAGGCAGTGTTCAAAGTGAATCCTTGTGACTTGGCATTTGGTAAACATTGAGGTCAGAAGCCATCAATGTTCATGTGACTGTGCTACTTTTGTACTTTTTATTGTTTGTTCTACTTGACAAATAACAGGAATTCCCTCTTGGATAGGTTGAGCTTCAGGTAGGTTCTGGCAATCAAGGCTAGATGATCTGCAGGCAGCGTTTGAGGGTTTGGATATGTGATTTCAAGGAGCTTTCTAAGTAGAGTTGTGCATCAGCAACATATTGGTAAATCTTGATGCTGCTATATGTGACTCAAGCTCCAAGTAAAGATTGAAGATGACAGGACACATTATGGCACCCTTGTGAACTCCACAGGTACTAGACATCTTCTGGATCCTTCTAGTGCCCATAGGAAAAAACTAGTGTTGGTTGGAAAGAATCAATGAAGGACATTGCTGGTGAATCTAAACTGCAGGGTGTGTATGAGAGTGCAAAGGGTCGACTGTGACTAAGGCAACTGTGAGGTTCATCAATTTCAGGAGGCAAGTGTCCTTTTCACCTGAAGGGCATAGTCTACTTTATAGTAAGTTTGGGGTCCCAGTGCTTGAGCATGATCTGAAGCCATTATGGTAATCATGTAGGAGAAGGCTATTACTGAGGTGTCTTGGAGTTGAACATAGCCTGCTTTTTAATAATCTTGCCAATGAATGTTCAGTGATTGATGGACTGGTATTTGGTGAGGACATCAGGGCAGGGTCCTTTGGGAGTGACGGCTTCGGATGAAGACGCCTTGATTGAGGGAGGCAATGACATTTGTATGCAAGCATGAGACAGCATCCTCAAAAAGATGAACCACAAGGGTAAGACATCATCTTTAAAAGTTGCTTAAGGGGAGTTGAGTTTGTTGGTGAGATCTGCAAGAGATCGCAATTTGAAGGCTGACAATTTTGGGATTCTGTAGGGACGGGTGGGTGAAAGATGTGAAGCAAACTTGGTGTTGTCAATATGTTGTCAGATCTTCTGTAATTTTTTCACTTAAGAAGAGATTAACAGCATTGAACTTTAACGAGGAGTGAGAAATTGTTGTGTCCAGCAGGGGTTTGCTACTGTGCTTGACAGTATTGAGAAACCGTTTTCTTCTATTGGCTTCATTGAAGATGTTGGAATAGAACTTTACTTTGGCTGATGTGATGTCTGTGTGTTGAGCAGAGGGAGGCCTTTGGAAGGTATGTTTTCTTCCATTTGCTTTCTTGTGAACAGATAGTTTACTTATTTTCAGCAAAGTCTATAGAGTTCCTGTGTGTCAAAAGCTTTGGCTTGGACTTGTTTGTTTTAGTTGGGCAAGTATGTTCACACAGCTTACCAAAAAAGTGTTGAAGTTGTTTAGAAGGATGCTGGAGTCAGACATGGAGATGACATTGTAAGAGAAATAGGTCTTTGGAGAAGTCTTTAACAGATCCAAAGTTTTGGTCTTGTCTTTTGTGTTGACTTTGGTTTGTTGGTAGGGTGTTGACCGGAATAATAGGTCACTTTCTGGAAAAAGCAGTTTCACTTGCTTTAGATTGTTGGTGATGTTGAGAAGACAAGGTCTAGGTTATGACTATGTTGAGTGTGTCAATGAAGTTGAAGTGGGTGTTTCTAGTTCTCTTGTTTGTTTGTTTACCCTGTTTTTCTGGGAGCTTGATTTACCCACGAGAGTGGTGTGGGAATGTCACATGGACACAGTGGTGAGAAGATTTGACTGTTCATCACTGAAGTACTTGTTCTACCCAGCAGACCTATAGATGAGGTGGAAGATGGTAGTCTGAACTGCACAGAGTAGATAATGGCATTCCAGCAGCTCCATGGAGTTAAATGTCACTTACTTTCTTAGGATGCAGGCCCAGGAAGACTTACAGATGACAGCGAGGCCTCCTCTCTTCGTAAGTAGGCAGTCTACATGATTGGTCCATGCAGCCTGTGGGAAGAAGGGCATCTAATATATGAGGAGATCTGGGGTGACCCATGTTTCTGTGATGAAGTGGGCTGCAAGATTGTGAAAGATGATGATATCTGCAATATCTGGTTCATGAAGTAATGCAAAGCGAGAGTCAATGATCATGAGTTTGACTATGTGTTCTGAAGTTTGATAGTGTGTGGTAGTAGTATTTGTATGAGGTTGAGTCTATGTTTTGTGGGAATGATATGTGAGTGTGGACTGGGTGCGATGGTTGGGATTGTCAGGATGATGTCCAGGGTGAGGCATATCATTTTATTTCACTTTGTTAGTTTCAATGGAACAGGGGCTCTGGCCCTATCAGGCCCAAACAGGGAATACCCTTTACTGTGTTCAACCTTTGCAGGAGAAGCCCAGACAATGGGATGCCCTGAATGCTTGTTTCAAATACAGAGAAGGCAGGAAGTGACAGTATGGGGGCAAATACTGTTCTTTCAAGACAGGGATTATGTGGTCGACTTTCCTTTGGCTGATGATCAATGTTCCCTCTAATTATATTTTTTTGTGTGAAGTAACAGTGGGACTTATTTATGAGAACCTTGCATCACTTTTCCACCAGGTAAAGCTGAACATGTGTGACGCAGGGCTCACATAAAGATTTATGAAGCCACGCAAAACCACTCTGCAAGGCTTTGTGTAACCCCATAGATCATGGGGTGATGCGACGCAGGGCAAGTCGCTGCGTTGCCTCACTCTGTGCCTGGAAAGCGCATTGGAGTGGATTTTCCTATGCAACACCCATGGAATTTGATGCTGTCCCAGATTTACGAAGGGATGTAAAGCTAGGAAAGGGTAAAAATATGTAATCCTCTTGAGGTGAGGCATAATGAGGAGAAATATGTTAATTTATCCCAGTATTTTTCCCTTTACATGTGGAAAACTCCTTGTAGGATTATTTTTGTGCAGGAAGGATCCCCTTTTGCCAAAAACAATCCTGTCTGCAACAGAGGCACTCTTGCACCATGGTGCAGGGTGCCTACATTAGCACTAGGCTGCCAAAATGGCGCCAGCACAGGCATAAAGTACAGGAATGCCCTGTATTGCCTAAATACAGTGCATTCCTTCCCTTTCACTTTGGCGAAGGGATCAGAACCTTGCAGCCATCTGCAAAGAACAGAAGATCTGTGAGTGTGATTTCAATTAAGTAATTTAGCGTTCTAGTGTTACATATTAAGAAGGCAGTTAAGAATGTAGGGAGAGCTCACACACAAATCCACGCACTTCACCTGAAAATTTTGAGGAGAAGGACTCTTTAGAATTCTGATGCAAAAGAAAAGTCATTCAGGGTAGTTTTTGTCGTTGGTTTCAATGTTATTTAGAGTTTTGTCACGCTTCTCAGAAGTCCAGATTGCAGGCTAGTAATGTCTCCATTAGGAGCAAGTAATGTAAGATAAAATATATTTGTTGTGAATTGTTTGTCGACTTGAGTGGGCACACTTGATATTTTAGTGAGACCAGTGTCTGGGAACTTGTGCATGCTTACTGAAAAGAAAGTACAGTCGGCACAGGTTCCAAAAGTTGTATTTATTGTTTGGTTACCCCAGTTTTCTGCAGTTTAATTTTGGAATTGAAAAATGGTTTTAGAAAACTTTGAAATATAGAGGTGTTCAGTTTAGTTAAACTAAGAGGTTACTGATAATTCTTGTCAAGCAAATACATATATACATATACTTTAAGGCTATTTATCGCACATCGGATTCCAGTTAGGGTTTTACCTTACTCTACATTTGAAGGTGAAAGTTATCCTAAAAAGAGAAATAAAAGCATACGAATATTTGTAATTTTTTAATTAAAATAAAAATCGTCATTCTGTGAGTTTTATTTTTATATAACCATAGGGACATGGAATGATTTTCTGACGTGTTCCGCTCTATTCTTAATTTAAATCAGGACTTATTCTGTGAAAATGCTACTAATGTCTTTTCCTAGCTATATTTAATTTGAAGGACAAATTGAGATGATTTTTGCATTTATTGTTTTTGTAACAGTACACATTTATGGGCTGGTGTTAAGAATTCATCACTTGGTTTAATTGCTGTGAAAGGTCAAGATGGCGGCCGCTACTAGCGGCAGAGCGGCAGCATTAGCAAAGGGCTCTGGTCTTAACAGTATAGCGTCATGTGTACCTCGCGGATTTCGTGAAAACTTTTCATTAAACCCTCCCTGGTAAAGAAAAGACCGCGACGGGGCGGATGGACGTGACATATCGCCTTCCATTAGACCTGCTCCGAGCGTTTTCGGTTCTGTGTACCGACAGCCTCTCAGCGGCTCCCAGCAGTGGCATACCAATCAGAGCCGGCGGAGCGGGCAGGGCAGGCGGAGTTCGTGGTGCAGGAAGGCGGAGTGGAGTCAGAGGCACCGGAGCTGCCGGAGTGAAGCTCGCGGTCAGAATCAAGGCGGAGATCAAGGGCTGGGTGATTACAAGGCGGCGCGGTGCGGTGGAGAAGGGGTGGCTGTGCAAGATGCCCCCAAAGCAAAATAATGTCAGTCAAACCGCCAAAAAGAAAGTAGTAGAGAATATTAACCCCGGTCCAGAAGAGCAAGCAAATTTGGAGAATGACAATACTCAACCCGAAGTGTGCGGAAAAGTGAAGCTGAAATTGCAGGAATCATCAAAGGAAATGAGGCCACCTGCAGTAAGGACCAGGTTGGCCGCGGCCAATCTGAGCATTGTCGATATGTTCAATCGTGCTGGAAAGGAGAAGGAGACCAAAGCCCCAGGAGGTGAGGCGGATATTGAACTAGTGATTGAGACTGAGAAACGTGGTGAGGCGGAACTGCCGGAAACTGGAGTAAGCTCAAAAATGACTGGTGACCCTGAGTGTATGGTTGGAAGTATGACTCAGGGCAAAATTTCTACTCTAGACTTGGGCGCACTTTGCATGACAGGAGGCAACGAGTTTAGCCAGGGCGAGGAGACTGGAGGCAAGGTCAAGAGCTTAACAGGGGCTGATAACAGCACCGGCAATGGCCCTATAGCTAAGAAGGATATGAGTAGCACGGGGAAAAATCATAACAGTGCACAGCCAGGAACCATGCAGTCAAGTGATATCCCTCAGATAAACATGAACATGAATCAGGAGCAAGAAAGGGAGGAGGAGAAGACGCCAAGCGAGGGATTTGTCTCAGTACCGGAGGAGGCAGACTGGTCAGAGGACAAAGAGGAACAAAGCTCAGACATAGATGGAAGTAACCCAGAGACAGAGAGTGACCCAGAGGGAGATCAGGTTACCACTGCGGTCAAGATGTTGGTACCTTCAAAGAAACAGATGAAACTGGCCTGGGATCTCTCGCCATCTACATCGCTCCAAGGTAATTCAATTCGAGAAAATAACTTTGAGGATTCCCAAGAGGCTACATAGCGAGCAATGCTGGAGGCAATTCATCATGAGATTATCGCGCATCGGGAAGAGACCAGGCAGGATAGCCTGAAAGCACAAGGAGCCATGAGGAAAATGAAGAGTGTGGTTAGGAAGCTGTCCAAGGCCACTGTGAATGTGGGGGATAGTGTTTCAAACTTAGAGGAAAGAGTGGTTGCCACCGAGAATGAAACCGCTGCAGCCACTGCTAAGGTGGAATCATTCGGAGCTCAGGCACAGGATGTCCAGTGGAAGCTGGAAGACTTGGAGAATAGGTTGAGGAGAAACAATCTAAGAGTCCTTGGCATTCCTGAAGGTCGGGAAGGGGGCGATGTTAAAGCCTACATAGTGAATTTATTTGAGAAAGCTTTCCCGGAACTGGCTAGCTGGAATTGGGCTCTAGAAATCCAGAGGGTACATCAGACACCATTTAGGATACGCCAGAACACGAAAGAAGGTGAAAGCCCAGAGCTATTTTGGTATTCTTCGGGAACTTTATCCTGAGACAATCTGTGGCAGAGAAAGCAGGACCGGATGCAAGGAGAACTGGAGAGGGGGTCACTTTTTTCGTTAGACCAGACTTTTGCCACTCCACGGTGGAACGACGGTGGAGGCTACGACAATTAATCAGACCCTTTCAAGATAAAAAAATTCAGGTTTATCTTATAAATCCGGCTCAGCTGAAGGTAATTTATTTGGGTAAAACAATGTACTTTTCCTCAGAGGTTAAAGCCCAAGAGTTCCTTAATTCTGTATAACTAAGGAATTGAAAGTGAGGCATTCTAACTATACGTTCTTGTACTAGGGGCATTTATGCGGAGGGGAAAGCGCCTTTGAGGTAGCAATTACAGGTTATGTGAGGATTTGGGCTGATTTATGGTGAAATAACTGAAAATAGTTTATAAGTCACGTAGTTATTTATTTATTTTTTTTGTTCGAGGTATACACAAGTAAGTTGGTTTACTGAGTCCATTGCTGTGCTGCACCCATCACATGCACAGACTCTGTCTGGGCGCCTTGCCAGGGAGAGTGCGGGGGGGATTAAGGAGGTGGGGGAAGGGAAGGGGGGGAGGGTGGGTTGATGGGAGGTGGGCGAGGGGGACGAAAACATAAAAATGAAGAGAGTTTGTACTGTTAATGTGTTCATAAATGCAAGAGTAAATTTGAAACAAAGGATATATTTCCATCATGTATGTACTAGTTACCTGGATAGGTTGATGAGTTGGCAATGCTTGATGTACAGCTATGCCTATGCTTAGGATTGGATCTCTTAATATAGGAGGATTAAATGATTGGAAAAAGAGGGGGAGGTTCAAACAATACCTTAATGGGTTGGGCCTAGACATCATATGTATAGAGGAGACCCACCTACCCTGGAAGAAAAAACATTGGTTAAACCTTAAAGGTTATGAATTGCTTTCATGCTCAACCCAGACCTCCATGATAAGAGGGGTGGCCATTATCAGTAAAGTCGGGCTAGGGGGGGCCAAAAGATGTAAGGCGGATGCTTGGGGTAGATGGGCTATATGTGAAATCAACTTGGGTTTTACTATATGTTCGGTATACGGGTCTAACACAGATGAGTCTGAGGTCTTCAGTCGTATTGAAAATGAATTAATTGATTGGCCAACACCTATAGTATTATGTGGGGACTTCAATATCTCAGCTAATTTCTTGGATGATAGATCCTACGAAGGTAGGAAGCCGAGAGTATACAGAGCAGTAACATCAATGATGCAGTCACATGGTTTAGCTGACGTGTGGGGGAACTTAGGGATAGGCGACCCAGGGTATACTTATTTCTCGTATCCCTTTAATAAATACTCGAAATTGAATTACTTTATGATTTCGACCACCCAGCTAAATAGGGTCCAAATAACTAAATTTCCGAAAGTTCTCTCAGATCATAATCCTTTAGTTTTAACCATGGATATGAATAAACCATGTAAAGCCCCTAGGCCATGGACCTTTGATAAAAAATTATTAGCGGATATGGATTATCTAAAACATATGAAGATTTGGTCCCAGGCCTTTTTTGATGCTAATAGGTACAGTGCATCTAGGGGTACTGCTTGGGACAGCTTCAAGGCAGGACTAAGAGGCGAGACCATAAGTTACACTACTCGGGTTTGGAAAAGGATCAATCGGGAAAAAGAACTTTTGATGGGAAAGTTGAGTGAGGCCGAGGCACAACACAGACAGGATATAATTCTAGGGGCTCAATCCACCGAGAGTCTACAAAGAGTAAATTCCTTAAAAGCAGAGATCCAGAAACAGCTAGCTAAAAAGGCGGCAGCTGAATACCAGTCGCAGAGATCAAGGCTTTACGAAACAGGGGAGCAAGCAGGAAGAGCACTGGCATTACGAATTAGGCAGGTGGCTTCCAAGAATACAGTGACACAAATAGAATACGAGGGCCAAACATATGATAAATCAGGTGAAATTCTAGAGGCTTTCAGAAAATTTTATCAAGAACTGTATCAGGAGGAGGCGGGAGCAGAGGTTCTAAATACAAGTTGGCTAGACATGGGTAGCAAGTTAAAACAGGCCCACATTGATACCTTGGAACAAGATATTACGATGTCTGAAGTATCAGAGGCCTTGCAAGATCTGGCAAGTGGGAAGGTTGCGGGCCCGGATGCTATACCGCTAGAGTTGTATAAGAGTTTAAGAGACCAAACAATTCCGATGCTTTTAGATTTGTTCAAAGGTGTCATGAATATAGGTGTAATACCCGAGTCCTGGAAAGAAACCAGCATAGTGATCTTCCATAAAAAGGGAAAACCAAAGACTAACCCTGGTTCCTACAGACCAATATCTTTGATAAATAGCGATAATAAGCTGTATGCAAAAATCATGGCCGCTCGCATGGGGAGGATTGTTGTGACCTTGGTTTCTCCCTGGCAGCACGGGTTTATCCCAGGTAGGGGTACCACCGACCACATTAGGAGAGCTATTACTCTATTCGACATCGAGGCTGCTAGGGGTGAAAGGGTTGCAATGATCCTCCTTGACGCGGAGAAGGCATTTGATCGCGTTAGATGGGGCTTTCTCTGGAAGGTCCTGGAGGCAAGGGGGTTTGGCACAATATTTTGTCAAGCTATCCAGGCTATGTACTCAACACCTACGGCAAGAATCCAGCTGATGGGAGAAAGATCTGGGAAGATAAACATAACAAGGGGTACACGACAGGGGTGTCCATGTTCACCAATCCTGTTTGCGCTTTATATAGATCCTTTAATTACACAAATAATGAATAGCGCGGCCATCAAACCAGAAGTCACCAATGGGTTCCAGACGAAACTTCTCGCATATGCAGATGACCTAGCCGTTATCACCAAAGACCCAGAGTCAGCTATGAGGGAAGTAGTTAATTTAACCGGGCAGTTTGGTGGTGTGTCGGGCTACCGATTAAATGTGGATAAAACACAAGTATTATGTTCTAAAAAGGTAGCTAAGCAGGATGCCAGACATGTAGACTCTGTCGTCTACTTGGGTATAATAATAAATGCAGAACCCGGAAAAATAATCAACGATAACTTCTCACCACTCATGCAATCAATGGAAACAGATCTAAAAAGAATGGATACACTCCAGTTGTCATTAATTGGCAGGGCTAATGTCATAAAAATGACAATGTTTCCCAAGGTTTCCCAAGGTTTTATATAAATTTAGGGCAATTCCACTTAAAATTGATGAGAAGGTTATTAAGCAGATTGAAGCCTTATTTATGAAATTCTTGTGGCATTATGGCAAAATAAGGCGTTCAAACAGATATATGTCACTGCCACAAGAAAGAGGAGGGTTGGGGCTCCCAGATCTAAAGAGCTACCATTGTGCATGTCTTCTTACAGATATGGCAATCCTATTCCATCCAGGGGGTCCAACCCTTAGACAGGTAGATATACCATCAATCTTCCAGCTCAGTGAAGCAGTGAAGCAGTAGGTGTGTTGCAGAGGAGAACCCAGAAGAGCTATTATAAGAAATTTGGGTATAGAACCGTGGAAGATGTATGGCGTATGTGGTCAATTGTTAAGAAAACTCTAGCTATACCCAGTTATCATCATCTCACACCACTTTGGAATTCAACACTATTCCCAAACCTGAGTAGGGACGGACCCTGGCGCCACTGGGAGAGTCAGGGCATTGTCACGTTGGGGCAAATAATGGTTAAGGACGAGTGCAGATCCTTGGAAGAACTCACGCAGCGGTACTCGCTACAAGGTTGTCAAGAGTTTAAGTACCTACAGCTTGTTAACGGAATTAAATCAATAAGGCCACGTATAACCCTGACGAGGAGATGTGAATTATTGGAGTATTTGAAGTCGGGGGGTCATAGAATCAAGGACATATACAAAATATTTATTGAAGGGTCAATGGATGACATGGTTAAAATGGAATCAGCTTGGCCCATAAAGTTGGGAGATCCGGAAGTATATCTTGATAAGGCCCTAGCGATGGATAAAATATTTCTTCGTTCCTCGAATCTTAGGGCCCAACATTATAAAACTTTATTTAATCTGTATTACACACCGGCAAAATTATTTTCTTGGGGGAAAACGGCTGACAGCAATTGTCCTAGATGTGAAAATGGACCAGCTGATATTATACACATGTTTTATGGCTGCGAAAAATTAAATATTATCAAAACTGAAATAGAGCGGTTTTTAGAGGGGCTGCTAGATGTTAAAATTAATCTATCCCCAACCCTGATAATCACTGGGTGCGTTGTGAAACTGAATATGTGCACTGAGGCTGAAGCTCTAGTTTTTATCTTTGTAGCAATTTTGAGGATTTTAATTAGTGCTGCATGGAAGGATACAGAAGCACCGACGTTTCAAATGTGGATGTGTAGAATGTTGGGTATACATAACATCGAGGAAGCACTTTATGAATTAAAGGGAGCTAAGACAAGGGAAATGGGTATGTGACTCTGGGCTCCAGTAGCTGCCTGGAGGGCGGCAAGAGTTTAAATGGCTTCTAGGGTATAGCAGCTATACTGTCTGCTTAATATTTTTAAGAATTTTAGGGAAGGCCGGTCAGCGGGTTTGTCGTATTAGTTAAATATTTGAGGAAATGTTTTATTACTGATGGTATATATGTATGTATGTATTTATGATGGGAAAAAAATCGTTTTACTGTGTATTGCATTTTATTTGTTTGAACTCTCAATAAAAAAAAGAGGAAAAAAAAAAAAAGAAAGGTCTTTTAGCATACGGTCAGTGTTGCAATGCTTGCTCTAGCACCGAGCAAGATGAGGAACTCTTTCGTGTTTCCAAAGGTCACCTTTCTTCTTCACTACCGTGCAGAACATTCCATGATGGAGAAAGACACAACCGTGAAAGAAGAAATTGAGAGAAACTGTATTATCACATATATAACAGTAAACTGACAGTTCAGCCGGTAAACGTTGGGTGCATCACTTTCATCTCAACAAAACCCTGCAGAGTGCTTTGCTGGGCTTCAAGGCAATTTTATCAGAGAGTAACTGTTTTTAATCAATCCTATCCTACATTATTCACAGTGAATGACACACGGTAGTCATTATATTTTCTGTGGGGTTGAGTATCCACAAAGTCAAGACCTGCCTGTGCCCCCTTATCAGATGGTTGAGTTCATGACTAGGTCCAATTTTACGGCCTCTACAAGAATGTGTAGTCTGTTTAGTGTACTACAATATCTGTACATAATGCAGGCCAAATCCTCTGTACATTGAGGCAGTATTCAGACATGCCTCAGTTGATGCTCTCATCCAAAACACATACAGTAAAGGGGACCCGTGGGCAGTTTAATGACCAGCTCTGAATACAGGCCCACCTAACAGTAATCACAAGAGAGTATAAGAGGGTCAAAAGTGAGACAGGCTAGTTGTAAAAGACAGAACAGGTGTAGCGCTCCCACTGGCCATATGACTAAGGGGCAAAGGCTATAAAATATGCCAGATCAAGATCAGTATCTGGTCTCTGGCTCCCATCAGTCACCACTCGGAACCGCCCTTCATCATTTGGGGCTCCGAGGACCAACACTGTACCAGATCTTGGTATATTAACAGAAAGGGGTGATCTTCCTGTTAGTCAGTAAGTGTTAGTGTTATGGTTGAGACCATATGTGTTGGTAAAGTAACTGACAGGGTTGGAAAAAGGTGTAGTGTGCAGTGCAAGAAAAAACCAGGAGAAATATAAGGGTGAATAAAATTGGTTTAAGGAGCAAAAATTAATTTAATGAGGTATAACTCCTAGCACCAATATTAAAAAATAGCTCAGACAGGGCGAATTTATAATTTAGAACGACACAGAAAAGTCACCTGAACCTCCAGGTTGTGTCTGTTCCAGATCTCTTCATACACTCAGCGGTGGGCTGATTAGTAAGAAGTATACGGCTCACCCCGCCTGGCTGCGGCTCAGGACTGGTGAAGCACCGCTCTGTCCGTCGGTACTTCCTAGCGGCAACTGTGCCGTCTGGGGAGGTGACCTGGAACAGACACAACCTGGAGGTTCAGGTGACTTTTCTGTGTCGTTCCTACACTACATTTTACTGTTTACTTATCTATCACGTTAGGTTTCTTTGTTTGCAGTAGCTGTATTTAATTAGGTCCTGAAGAAAGCAAGGCTAGTGGCCAGTTTTGCTGAAACATGTCGACCACGTTACACCACTAGACAGGTTATAAATTCGCCCTGTCTGAGCTATTTTTTAATATTGGTGCTAGGAGTTATACCTCATTAAATTAATTTTTGCTCCTTAAACCAATTTTATTCACCCTTATATTTCTCCTGGTTTTTTCTTGCACTGCACACTACACCTTTTTCCAACCCTGTCAGTTACTTTACCAACACATATGGTCTCAACCATAACACTAACACTTACTGACTAACAGGAAGATCACCCCTTTCTGTTAATATACCAAGATCTGGTACAGTGTTGGTCCTCGGAGCCCCAAATGATGAAGGGCGGTTCCGAGTGGTGACTGATGGGAGCCAGAGACCAGATACTGATCTTGATCTGGCATATTTTATAGCCTTTGCCCCTTAGTCATATGGCCAGTGGGAGCGCTACACCTGTTCTGTCTTTTACAACTAGCCTGTTTCAGTTGATGCTCTGACAGCTGCTGTGTTTAATTAAACAACTTGTTCCTGTTTTGACAAATGGCTCTTGTTTTTTTCATTTTTTCAAGGTGAATTCGTTTACCAAACAACATTTTGGCAAGCCAGGTAAGAGAGATTGGTTCATCAAGCCCAACTGCTGCAGAAGGACAAGGACCCCTGCTCGAACTGAATCATATCTGTGCAACAAGACCATTGAGCAGACGCTGTAATTGATTAAAAGTTCTGCTGAATCTGCGGGGCAGAGGTTCGCCTGGAGGCTGCCGTAACAAGGTAAGAGACTATATCTGATCCTTAGTTCCAGCATGTGGCATGTGACAAACTAGGACACGTACGTCGATCACTTTTTCATTAGTCAGCTTAGTCAGCTTGCTAGGGAACGTGAAGGTATTTTTTTTACTTTTAATTTTTTTTTATATAGCCCGAACTCAACCGGAAGGTGTCTGAGCACTTGACATGAGCACCAGTTGCATTACAGATGAACACATTTATTTTGTTAGGCACAGGAGATTAAGGTGCATATGCATCAAGCCCAAATGTTGCGAATCCCAAATAGCGAATTTTACCGATTTACTATTTGGGAATTGTAAAATGCTATGCATATGCGAATTCTACACACTCCTTTATTGCTACTCGCAAATTGTGAGTCGCAATTAAGGAATGGCTTCCCATTTATTCCTATGGGCCCTAGGCCCATAGGAAAGTATGGGAATTGCAAGCGCAATTTGCGAGTACCAAATAGGTATTCACAAATTGCGCATGCACTTTCAAGGGTGCAAAGGTGCCAAAAGGATACCCTGATTGCACACCCAAATGCCCCAAGGGCATGTTTGGGTGCAACATAGAACTTTGAAAAATGAACTTTTTTGCATTTTTCAAAGTATTTGCATATTACCATCAACTTAAAGTTGATGGTAATTTGCATTTCTTCATAACGAAATCACAAATTGTTGTTGTTGATGCAATGCATGGAGGGAATAGCAATTTGCGATTCTCTAAATGCAATCCCATTTTAAGTAAATCCTAATTTTGCGATTACTTATATAGCGATTTTTTCATTTGGGAGGATGCTTCCCAAATCAAAAATTGCAGTCGCAAAGGGGCAGATTCACAGAATCTGCCCCTTTGCGACTGTAAAAAGTAATGATGCATGTGCCGATAAGTGATTTGCACAGGATCACAGGATGTTGAGCATCCCTGCTGAGACTCAAACCCAATTCGCCAGCTGCGAGGTCGACTGCTCTAGCCATTAGGGCACATGCTTATAGGTCAGTTTGCTTGGACTGCTGGTCGTCAAACAGATGGTTTGCATAGGCCCTGGGTGTGACATAGGGTTGCTTTTTTGTTTTCTTTGCTTGGATCACTGGGTATCACTCAGATGGTACGCATAGGCCCTGGGTATGATATAGTTTCACCTATTTATTTTCTTTGCTTGGACCGGTGGGCGTCACACAGATGGTGCACATAGGCTCTAGGTGTGACATAGGGTCACCACCTTGATCTTCTCTTTTAGTATAAAGGAATTTTCATAGGGACTGTCGGTTTCTTTACACTGATGTTTCTGAAAGAAGCGAAGAGGTGTTTTTTTGCTTGGACTGCTGGGCACCACACAGACGGTAAATTTTGAACACAGGAGAATAAGGTGTAGCTTGTGTCCGGCCAATGAGGGCCAATAATTGTCAGGTTGTTCCTTCTTCTCGGCACAAAACGTTGTTATTTTTGACCCGAGCTGCTATTGGCAGAGTACAACTGTGTACACAATTACCCCATGACCAGATCAGAATTTGGAATTATTTCAAACTGGAGAAAGTCAGAAGTTTACACACTCCTTAAAAAGTTTCCTAACTCATCGTGGAGTCACCGCTAGACCACATGCAAACTAGATTCCCCGCACAGGCTAGGAAGCTAGAGAAACATTGAAGTGTGTGGCATGCACATACCAAGGCATATTCATTCCCCTGGCCTGAGGGGGGTAAATTTGATACCAACATAATAGAACATACAAGAACAATCTTTCAGGTCAAAAGAAGGTTACACAAGAGGCCTTACAAGAATTATGGCCCATCTTCAAGGTGGTCCTATCCTGCAAATTTGTCCTCGAGCCATCACTTCCGCTACCATACACCAGCAGGGAGGTGATCTCTCAAATGCCTACCATCCCAGTGGCCCCCTGCCCTGACTTACACCAATCCACTGGTTGAGGCCCGGTGTGCCCCTACCGGCCAGCCAGTCACCACACCCAGGGTAGGGTAGCTATTAGACCAACCAGCCCAGACGAGGCCAGCCCCTTCCCAGTCCATGAAAGGCTCACCCAAAGTTTGTCCCTTCATTCATCGGTTGCGTCCCGTCAAGCCCCAGTTGAACAAGGAACACATGCTCTAAACTGCCCCACCCAACACTCTAGTGTCAGAGGAAGGTTCATAGCATTTCTGGATGATGACGCCATCAGTGGGGGGATAGGGCCCCAGCCCTCCGAGATCCTTCATTGAGGAGGGAGCCATAGGATATGCTCCCCAACTGTATGCTCAGGCTCTGGAGAAAGCATCAGGGAGTGAGCACGAGGTCAAAACACCACCAAGGAGAACCACAAACAGCACTGAGCGAAGGAGGCAGCCCAGGTGGGAATTAGAGGAGAGGCACAATTTGAGAATGAAGGGAGAAAGAGCTCTCTCCTTAGAAGCCCAAAGAGAAGGAAGAACATTGCACCCTCCATCGGGGAAAGCCAGAGCTAGGCCCTGGGCTCTACATGAGGATGAGCCCTGGGAAGAGTCAGAAGAGAGGCCCTTAACAAAAATCGGAATTCCACCTGGTCATCGGCATATGAAAGGGGCCAAGCAAGAAACAGGAAATCAGGATAGCCTAACTGAAACACAATTAAGACATAGGAGAGGCAACATGCCACCTTTAAGCACTCATGAGAAGAGCAACGACTAGGATGTCTGCCGCTCCCCCAGAGAACACCGGTCAGACAAACTGACCCCCAGAGAGACATTGTCTAGAAAAGAAAGTGAGGCCTATGCATGACCATTTTACCACCTGCTAGCCCGCTGAATAGAAAGGGAGGGCCAGTATGATAAACCCTAGCCAGTGGAGGGATCCTTTGTACCAGAAGATATGGACATCACATAAGACTGCATCTAACACGAAGTGGGAGATTTTCCCCTACATGTAGGAATGTCTGAGAAGATGGGAGTACTCCATCAGAGAGAAACTGACGGAGCCACTCTACACAATAATATGTTCGCTGCTACAGAAGACTGCACCAGGGACCATCTATATGCTATGGACACAGGTGGACAAGGAAGGGTTCAGGAACAAACTACCCCCATTGATGGATAGGGCAGGAAAGTAGATTGCATGCTTTGAGAGAAACACAGAGGGAATTAACTTATATAAAGGTGACGTCAAATGTCTGCTCAGAAGCTTCTTTGGAGACCAGACTGACACAGTGTTTCACAGAGCCGAAATACCCGCACTCACGCAGACCAACACCAAGCATGATTGAGTCGCATTTAACTCATTTAGACACAAGATATGGACGGCCCTATGGGAGATGTTTCCTGACTGCCTATACATAGGAGGATTGATGGCAAAGAGCATGAAGCCTGGGGAGACCATGACTGATTTCCTTGATAGAATGAGGGAACAATGGGGTCCAGGGACAGGACAGTCTTGGGTGGACACAGGACCCTTGGTTGCATTCTTCCACAACATCCTCAAAAAGGGACGGCCTACTGAAATACAGAGCAGACTAGTAGGGCTAGACACTAAACCTTGGAGAGAAATAAAGGCCAACATACTACATTATTGCTGAAAAGGGAGCAGGATAAGGAAATGCAGGAGCAAGCCCTAAGAGACACCTTCAAGCTGGTCAAACAAAAATTTTAAAAAACCACCCTCGAGAGGGCTGCGTTGGCTGCGAATGTACAAATAGCGGCATCCTTGGACACAGCTCTGCCCCGAAACCCCAGGGGTATCCACCCAGTCATAGCAGCAGAGGAGAGAGAAGCTCGATAAAGCCAGGCCTCATAGAGTGCTATTATTGTCCCAGAATGGGCCACATGGCCAACTAACACCGCCTAAAAATGCATCCTGAGCAGATAGGAATAATCCCGGGATAGCACCCACAGAATACCCATCTACAAAACAAAGCCCAGAGCAATGGCAATGCATCGTAAATCAGCCTCATGGAAATCAGGCAACAGGACCCGGTTGCAGCAGGGGATGGGTGGTTGGTGGAGCACATGGTTGCAGCCACAGCAGACAGTGAGCCCAGTCCAGCAAGTCCTGGGGCCACAGCCATGTCAAGGAGGGGTGACTTTTTGAAGAGGCAATGCCCTTGCACAATCGCAGAATGCAAACACATTAAGTCCAAAAGCATCCCTCAACATGACGTATCCCCTTCACACCCTTTCCAGATACATTTCCTTACTTACATTTGCGAACAACTTTACGACCTCAGTACTCTATGTCAATCTGGAATCTGCACTAGAGATCACCATCCAGGTGCCCACAGGGGCCTGGGCCTCTCTCTGCTGTTGATCCCCTGGGGTGAGGTGGGTTGACCACGCCCCCAGTGAGGAGACAGTACAGCGAGGGGACAGGGTGGCAACTGACTGGTTCATAAAAATTGGCACCCATTTTCACTTGTCCAAACCCAACCTTGAGCGACGTATGTAGATCTCAACAGCTCCAGACTTCCCGCCAAATGGAGACCCCCTTACAGTTCCAGTTGAGGTAGGTGCTCCAGTTTCGGGAGCCAAGTTTCATGCACACCTGGGACAAGGATATCCTCAAAACTCTGAAGAAAGCTACCACATAACCCCCAGTCCACAGAGAAAATCGATTAGCATTACCCTCATTGGGCCGGTGACGATAAGTCCTAACCGCATACTCGACTCTCATTGAAAGCACAGCAAAAAAGCACAATCCAAGTCACTTCCCTGCAGAGCCACAGTGGAACAGCAAACAACTCCCCAACTACCTCCAGTATACTACATTAGAAGAAGCATCGCCCAAAAGCATAGCTAAAAGCGCATTGGAACCCACACAAGAAAGCCCAAAAGTAGCCCAGAAAACCTGAACTTTTCAGAAAAGGGGCATAACCTAACCACCCAACTCCATTAATCAGAACCTCATTACACACCATGTTCAGAGACCAGAGGGACATGCACATGACAATGGAAACATCAGCAATACCCACAAAGCCCTTACAAATCATTATACATACACTTCCCTTCACATTGCACATGCAGGTCAAAAGGGTACCCCCAGCACCAATTAAACAACACAGACGCACACACACACACATTTAAAGGAAGCAGTCTGGACTGTTGAAGTACTTTCCCATGCCAAAGCGAGGGGAGACCAAAATACCCACAAAATAACCCTAAGGTGACCTAACCTCACCATTCTATAAAGTACTGCCACCTACTTCAAATAGCTTTGGGCATAGTGAAGCTAAGGATTATACCGGTAAAAAGGAGGCATAGAAATTTCCAGAAAACTGTATAATGATATGTGTATTTTACAAGCTAACCTACAACCCACAGCTCTTATTCAAACCGGTCAGAAATCGAGCTGCATGTGCACCATTGTTATAGAGGCCCACCACCCCTTCAGCTCCCAAAAGGAATTCAACAAGGCCCAATTGCTCAAGAACACAAACCGCAATCTGTATTTAAGGACACTTTTTTACAAACAGACTCTTTTTTTGCACTTCGCCAAGCCAAGACAACCTTGAGTGCCCAAACGGCAGACATCTCCCCAGGAGACCACCCTGAGATCTACGAATGTTTTTAAAGTTATATTTTTATGTATTTTTGTACACTAGCAGAGGTGCTCTCGCATGACTTTAAAACCAGAAATATGCCTAGTTTCATGAAACCTTCCTCAACATTCTTGCAGCACTTGTGTAGGGACCTCTAACACCTCACTTACACTGAACCGAATGCCAGCATTTCTCTTGCACCACACAGTGCACTCCTAGTCAAATGATATGGGTTTAGTCCATCATCATTCTTTAGGTCACTCGCCACCCCAGTTCAGACATGGCCATATGCAAATCAGTCTGAACCTGTGCCTCATGGGAACAGTCCAGCCTGAACTGCCAAGCCATGTCTTCCATGCACCGAAAACAAGTATCATGGGACCATTTTCTGGCTAATCAGCATTCATCAGCCAGGCTAGGATGAATCCAGTGGCAAAGTGAGCAAGTGACCCACGTCTGGGCATACCCTGCCAAATCAGGGCGAACAAAGCAAAGCCAAAGACAATGATGGACGGAGTGTTGAACATTGCACATGGCAATGTCTGAACTGGGGTGGCGGAGTGAGCTAAAGAATGATGATGGATTAAAACCAGATCAGTTGACTGGGGGTGAGTGCTTGCAATGTTCAACACTCCACCCATCAAGTCCTTTGGTTTTACGACATTCAAACCAAGCTAGACAGGATGCGCAGAAGGGGCACATTAGGAGAGGACATTGTTTGGCCCTGAGACTTTGTAGAAAGGAAGTTCTTAGAGGTAGTAAAACCACTGCACCAGTGCAAAAACATGTCCACTCCTGCTTCGTCTGTGGTCAAAAGATGGGCCTTAACATATTTGGGGCAGCCTTTCTTAATGACAAATGGACCCCTGATATGGAATTCCAGTGCAGGGCCATTCACCTCGATGATGCTAGTGGAAATGTGTCCCGTGGAAGGGGGTGAAATACCAGCACAGATACCTCATGCAAGGAAATCTGGGATACTGAGTTAAATAGGAAAACATGGCTGGAAGTGAAGAGGTAACTCTAGTTATACGGAAACTTACTTTGTATTCTTTTTTTTCAGAGGCAAAGGAACAATTCTGCTCGGTACCAATGAAAACAATGAAGCAAAACTGTGCATACCAGTTTTGCAAAGGGGCATCTTCACATTAATAGATTACTACTGGGAATGAAGAGATTTTGCCAATGCACAGCTTGTCCCAGGATGGCGGGGGCCTTTGCACCCTTGTGACACCACAACCCTGGTCATCCCTGGAGAAGATCTTAGTTGTTCCAACATACTACAGAAGAAAACAACTCTGTTGCATCAGGCTTGAAGAATAAGAACTGCTGACTAGTTTGGCTAGGCTCAGTACAAGGACATTCTGGAACAATTTAGACTGTTTTCAGACAGTCAGATGAATGCAGTAGGGCCCATACCTTTCTTTACCATACAAATAAACGCAGACACCAGCTGGTTACAGATAAGGAAGTGGGAACAATTGAAGATGATTAATGACACTGAGCTTGGCCTTAATGCTATCAGGGAAAAACTAAGAGCCACCTACCTCATGGTGATGCAGCATCAGTATGTGTTGGAGTTGATGACCGCGACGAGGATGGAGGTCTGCCAAGATCAGTGCTTCCTGTTGCACGTTAATTCCTGGAAATGATATAGAAAACTGAACTCTTGCTTTTGTCATCCAAGCATTGCATCATCTACAAGCTGACATGAAGAAGTAGGGAGGTGCCCCTGAGCAGAACTGGTTTCATAGTATTTTTCCTGACTCCCCTGTGGGTGATCATTGCTTACAGTTGTCATTTTTTACTACTATCGTGTGGTTTTCTTTAAGTGGAAGTTTAGTGCAGTAAAAATTAAGTTCTCAAATTGGGTATTATGCAAATAGCTAGGACAGCAGACACATAGAAACACAACTAGCCTTGAATAATGTGACTGTCATGATATGTGAGAAAAATAATGTAGTTGAAAATTCAACTAGAGGGAGGAATGTTAATATCAGTGAATGTGATGTCAATATATGATATATTATGTATACACCTAACAATGTCAATACCGGTAAATACGATGTCAATGTATGCCATAATTTATATGTACACCTAACAATGTCAATATCAGTTAATACGATGCTGATTAAGCCATGACAAATGTATGCATAATAATGAGAATGTCGGTAAATGCCATATCAATGAATGCCATGTTATAAGTACATGTAATAACAAACTCGTCTCATTGCTGTCAAATTTACCTAATGTGATATCCCCATCAACCCTGAGTCAGAGATACCTGGTCAGACAGTCCCTGTGACCCACACCCCAGACTAAAGATTCATAGGTCACAGGTGGGGTTACATTTAATTCAAAGACAAGCATGTGAATAAGTAACACTGAGATTGATCCCACAGATAGGCAGCTACACCACAAAAGGTCCTAGGAGATTGACCCCAGTAAAACACGTTCAGCCAGAAGGGTGCACGCTCCAAAATAACACAAAGTCAGATGCCACATGTAGTTTGGAACACCCAGCTAATCAAAACACAGCATGTACACTACATGCAGTGATCAAACGCTCTCCAGGCCGGACACCTGGGCACATACATGCTGGCCCACAGTAGCCACAAAGTCAAGAGGCCCATGTGCCCCCTTATCGGATGGGTGAATTTATGTTCATGACTAGGCCTGGATTTACTTGTTCTACAAGAATATGTAATCATTTTTTTGTACTTCAAGAACTGTATAGAATGGCGAGCAAACCCTCTGTACATCGAGGAAATCTTAAGACACTGTTGATCCTCGCCCGGCCACTCCATTTAATGAAATCATATTGCCTTTTCATTTTTTCAAGGTAAATTCATATTCAAGCAAGACTTTCCTATCCAACCTTTCATCCTTCCATCTGTCCATTCTTGCACTCTTCCATCCTTTCATTCCTTCCCACCCTACCTCAGCCTTGACCCTTTCTTCCTTTTATCCTTTCACGTTTCCTACCTTCATATTGCCATTTCTTCCTCCTCTTTTTCTTTGCCTTTTCTATCTACCCATATTCCTTCTCTCAGGGTTACTTTTTCTTTCTCACCTTTCTCTCTAATACTATTTTATTCTATGTGTACCTCTTTCTCTACCTTTTCCCAATTTTACTTATTTTTCTTTCTCTTTCCTTGTCTGTTTCATAACAGAGATATTTATAAACATTTTGTCTGAAGACCTGCTGACAGAAAAGGTCCAGAAAAAACGAATTCACAAGCCCATCAGGCCTAATGGAAGCCCCTGCTTAAGCTACCAAAGTGGGGACTCCCTACACCTATACTATGAACTATTCTCATTAGTCCACATCGATATGGAAAAACAGAAATATGCATACATGGAACAGTGCTGTTGGATTCTCCTGGGAATATATTCTTACCTATTTATGTATTGAGACTGTTTCAAAGCCTTCAGAGTCCAAAGGCATAGGAAAACTAAGAAAGCGGCACTGGGAGGCTTGTTCCAAGGCTCATAACTTTTCAACTATGATACAACTTGGTGAGAACATTATGAAACTGGTCACTGTGTTCTGTGGGGTCATATCTAATATTTGTTGGATGCTAAACAAGTTTTAACACACACTTGCTACCAAATTATTTATCCTGATTCTAAGTTCTCCGATTGTAGCCCAAACATGAGAGCACAATAATAAATTCAAGAAGAGATTGCCCAAGAACATATCATTTGGTCACATAGGGATTAAAAGAAATGGTCTAGATTTAATATGGGTTGTTTGTGTGCTCATGTGGTACTTCACAATATTGCACCTGAAGGCTTTTCTAATGATAAGTATATCAATGTAGTGTTTTGTGTCGCTTGGCACTATGCAAGTATACATATCAAATCTCAATAGATAAACCCAAAGTTGCCTTGATGCACAGTTCTCAACCTTCCCTCTTGTTCAGTGATTCTTAACCCATGGCTCGGGAACACAATTTGGGATCCGCGAGTGCGTGCACAATTATATAATATTAAAGATTAAGGAAGTGCTCATCAGAAGCAACATGTATATTTAGAGGCTAAAAATAGAATTGGTGTCCTTAGATTGATTTGTAGCAGCAGTGTGTACTAAAGTGCCTCTTTTTGCATGGTGAGCCATAACTTGTTGCCTGATGACTGAAGTAATTTCGAACTGTAAATGCACTGCGTCTCTGCTAAATAGGTTCCCAGTGACATATTTTTCCCAAACACTGTACCAGGATTGGTACAACTTCAGTGACCCCCGTAAGACCCTAGTAAATGGTACCCCTGCTACTTTGGTCACCGTGAGGCCTTAAAAAGCAGTTATTCAACATGAGGTGTGATACAATTGACATTTTGAGTCATTTTTTGTACAGTCCAAAAATCAATTTCCTGCTGAATATCGATGACACTGGATCTTAGCGACTTTCTCCAAGTGGTCAGTAATGATGAATGTTTAATCTTTTGACTATAAATGACTGTTATATGTGAATGATAATTTTTGGGAAATAAAAGAAGTGTGTTTAGAGTAATTTTTGTGCTCAAAATTGGCCAACATACAAACTTCTGTGTAGAAGGAAAAAACTTAGAATCGCAATTTTGGTCACTGTGAGGACATTACAAGTGGCTATTCAAAATTGAGGTATGACAAAATTGACATTTTGAATCATTTTGTGTACATTCCTAAAAATCATTATCTGATAAAAACCACTGACCCCGGACCTTAAGAAGTTTCTTCAAATGGTCACTAATGGTGATTTTTTAATGGTTAATCTTTAAACTGTGAATCACTGTCGGATGTGAATCATCACATTTGGACCTAAAATAAGTGTGTTAGAGTCATTTTCATGCTCAGAATCTGGCAAAATACAAGAATCTGCGTAGGAGAAAAAGTCTTTAAAAAGGGCAATTTTAGTCACTCTGAGTCCTTAAAAGTTGGTTATTCAACATGAGGCACGGTACAATTGACATGTTGACTCAATTTTCATATAGTCCAAAAAATCAATTTTCTGATGAAAAATGATGACACGACCTCAGGAGAATGCTCCAAATATTCAATATTTTGAGTTTTTGGAATTTTTCTTCTTTTGACTGGAAATTACCGTCAGATGTGAATCAGCACTTTTGGAACGAAAATAAGTGTGCTTAGAGCCCTTTTCATTCCAGAAAGTCTGCAAAAACAAGCTTCTGAGTAGGAGGGAAAGTCTATAAAAATTGCAATTTTGGTCACTGTGAGGCCTTAAAAATTGGTTGCTAATCATGAGTCTCGACACAATTGATATTTTGAATAATTTTTTGCATACTCCAAAAAATCAATTTTCCAATAAAAACGATGACCCTGGACCTTATAAACTTTTTCCAGCTGATCAGTAATGGTGAGTTTTTTGTATGATTAATCGTTTGTCTGTAAATGACTGCCAGATGTGAATAATCACTTTTGGAACTAAAAGAAGTGTGTTTAGTGTCATTTTCATGCTCGAAATTTGGTTAAATACAAGCTTCTTAGTAGGAGAAAAAGTCTGTAGAAATAGCAATTTTTGAAACTGTGAGGTCTTAAAAAGAGGTTTTTCATCATGAGTCACGATACAATTGACATTTTGAATCGTTTTTTGTAAAGTCCAATAAATTAATTTTCTGATAAAAAAACGATGACCTTGAGCCTTAGGAAATTTCTCCAATTGGCTAGTGACAGTTTGATGTGAATCATCACTTTTGGAACTAAAATAAGTGCGTTAAGAGTTATTTTCATGCTCAGAATCAGGCAAACTACAAGCTTCTGAGGAGGAGGAAAAATCTATAAAAATGGAAATTTTTTGTTCACTGTGAGGCCTTAACAAGTGGTTATTCAACGTGAGGTGTGATACAAATGACATTTTGAATCATTTTTAGTACAACCTGTAAAATTCATTTTCTGATGATTGCGATGACAGATGTTAGGAACTTTCTCCAAACGTTTGGTAATGATAATTTTTTGAAAGTTTGCTCTTTAGACAGTAAATGACTGTCAGATGTGAATCATCACTTTTGGAACTAAAATAAGTGTGCTTATTGTCATTCTTATGCTCTAAGTTGGGCAAAATTGCAGCTTCAGAGTAGGAAGAAATGTCTATAAAAATAGCAAATGTGGTCATTGTGAGGCCTAAGAAAGCAGTAATTCATCATGACGCACAATACAATTGACATTTTGAATAATTTTTTCTCCAGTCCAAAAAATCAATTTTCTGATGAAAAAAGATGACACTGGGCCTCAGGAGCATCTCCTAATAATCAGTAATTTTGAGTTTTTCAATATTTAATCTTTTGACTGGAAATTACTGTCAGATGTGAATCAGCATTTTTCGAGTCATTTTAATGCTCCAAATGGGCCAAATTGCAAGCTTCTGCGTAGGAGGAAAAGTTTAAAAAAATATAATTTTTGGTCATTGTGAGGCCTTAAAAAGTGGTTATTCATCGAGAAGCGTGATAAAATTGACATTTTTATTCATTTATTGAACAATCAGAAAATCTATTTTCTGATGAAAAAAGATGACCCTGAACCTTAGGAACTTTCTACAAATGGTCAGTAATGGTGATTTTTTCATGTGAATGTAAATAACTGTAGGATAGGAATTAGCACTTTTGGAACTAAAATAAGTGTGTTTAGAGTCATTTTCTTGCCCTAAATTGGTCAAAAGAGCAGCTTCTGAGTAAGAGGAAAAGTCTGTAAAAAAAGAGGTTATTCAAATGACGCACTATCCAATTGACATTTTGAATCATTTTTTGTACTGCCAAAAACTGGAATGGTGATTTTTTTTGATTGTTCAATCATTTGACTGTAAATGACTGTTGGATGTGAATTAACACTTTTGGAATAAAAATAAAGTGTGTTTTGAGTCATTTTCATGCCCAAAGTTGGTCTAAATAGAAGCTTCTGAGTAGGAGGAAAAGTCTGTAAAAACGGCAATTTTGGCCACTTTGAGGCTTTATGAAGAGGTTCTTAAACATGAGGTATGATCCAATTGACCTTTTGAATCTTTTTCTGTATAGTCCAAAACGATGACACTCAACCTGACGTTCTTAGGGGCCCATTGCCATGCCGGACGGAAAAGGCTTCCGTCCGCCGTGCTCGCAACAAAAATCCACCCGCATGACCCTCGGCATTGCCGTTGGTCAAATCATGATGCAATGCATGGAAAATCCTCCCACGGCAGGGGAAACTCACAAATGACCGTCCACCATGCTCAGAAAAGTTGCAAATCTGACCACGGCGGACAGGGAAAGCAGTTCAAGGGACTTGAAAGGCTGCTCCTGCCGCGGAATGACCGCATGGCCAATTACGATGAAACTGCGGAGCTAGAGGACGAGCATTGCATTCCAATTTCCTTGCTTGGGCATAGACCAAACGAATGGCGGTAGTATCAAACTGGACAGTGATGCACAAAGTGTGCCTGCACTCGACTCTGTCCTCGATCACACATGCCACAATGATATACCCCAAATGTCCATTGGCACCTGGAGGACATCACACATGTGGACACACCCACATACCACAAAATAAAACCAATCCCTTCTGGACCAGCATCCATTGCACACCAGAAGCGGACATAGAGAGACAGAACACAGCACAACATCACATACACTCATCTCCACACATCACCAATTCCCACCCACACACCTGACACACTTCACATAACTCCCCCACCCCCTGCACCCTGCACTTTTCTCACCTTTGCACCAAGGCCAAACAGAAAATGCCCAAATTTAGCGACACTGAGTTGGAAGTGATGGTAGAAGATATATTAAGGGTAGAACCACATTTGTATGGCTGCCTGGTCCAACACACCCCACTTGTGCATAAAACCCAGATGTGGACAAGGATCTACAACAAAGTCAATGCTTTAGGGACCACCCTATGCACACTGCGTGACAAAAAGCGGTGGGTCGACCTCATGGCCCGGATCAAGCATCTGCCCCATAGGAACCACGAGGCGGCCCAAAGAACTGATGGAGGACCTCTTATACCATCACTAACCTTCACTGAATGGGAGGAGAAGGTGCTTGCCATTCTGCATCCCGAGAGTCTCATAGGAATCGAGGGGGAGTGAAGGCTGGTAAGTACAAACAAAATGATAACATCCCACTGTAATGTACTGTTGTGCACAACAAGTGAGCCTCAATTGCCAGACATAATCAAACTCATGTACAATGCATGCTGTCAACATGAATGTCTCATAAGGTTAGCATTTCCTTCCTCTGCTTCACTGAACAGGTAGGTAGCCATCTTACTTGGAACGGGGTTGTCAGGATCTGACAGCAAGGCCACAACTCGCACAAGGCCCTCTGTATTGCCACCCAAACAGCAGGGAGCTATATGATAACCACATCCCGCACTTGTGAGCCAACTCTATCAAGCTGCATAAGTTGTAGCCAGTGAACACACAGAAAAAAACAGTGAGAGTTCACATGAATCACAGTGTCAGTGATGAAGTCACATGTAACTACAAAGCAAAACCCAAGAATGCAGTGGCCAAAACCCAATGTGTAAGTACCATTATCCCAAAGCATATAGGCTCACATCAACACAACACATGCATGTAGACTCAATCAAACATCACAAACCACACAGGGACAGCACAAAAAACACAACAGAAATCAGGAAGTTGCGGCATAGAAGACAAACAGTCATAGCAAAGTCACACATATCCTAGCATGAACAGAAGTGGATGATCAACAAGTTGGCACCAGAGGACATGAACTTGGAAATGCAATATCTGTACATATGAAATTGTTGCTACAGCCATGTCACATCACTGTCAAGCAATCTATTTACCTCCACATCATGTCCCACTACTGACAAACTGTTATGAATGACAAGTTATGGCAAGATGAAAAGTCATGTTGTCTCAATCAAAATGTGCCAAATATGAACATTAAAGTTGTGCCATGTACTGATCATGATGACAATCCAAACTCTATTCAACAGGTGACTAACCAGCAACAGCAGTTTCTCATTCCATGGAGGAGCCTAGCAAGTCTCTACCCCCAAGAAACTGAACCCTTAAATGCAGAATCCCTGGTTTTTATGGACAAGGAGGACCGACCTTGCCCCTCCGGCGTGCCCAGGCAAGCGCAGTCTCTAGCCATCACTGTTCTCACCACCACCGAAATCACTCCCACAACAGATGCATTAACAAGGCTGACCCCTGCAGCACCGACCTGTGTGGCAGCCACCTCCACCATTACCACCAGTCCCATGACAAGTAAGCATTATGACTGAAATGCATTTACCAGAAAGCTAAGGGATGAGCTGTGCTGGGAGCTGAAACAGTGTGCTCCCATCCTCCTAATAACATCAACTTGGACATGACGCAAGTTGTCACAGATCACATAGCGTAGACCAATGAAATTCTTAGCAGTGTGCCCACAAGAGCCAGCATCACAACAGATTCTGTCATGTGGACGATGGTGACATTGTTGCATTCACAAACTAAAGTACTGCTGCACAGCGATTTT
This sequence comes from Lissotriton vulgaris, assembly GCF_964263255.1. Taxonomy (NCBI): domain Eukaryota; kingdom Metazoa; phylum Chordata; class Amphibia; order Caudata; family Salamandridae; genus Lissotriton; species Lissotriton vulgaris. The sequence continues at coordinate 777,321,663 of NC_141696.1, read as the reverse complement.
CATGTGACATGTGCGATTTATGCATGTTTACCCACATGAACACTAGTCCCTGACAACATACCCACGCCAAAACTATTTTACAACCAAAGTTATCTTCTCCTGAATTAGCAAAACTGCTGCGGTCACAGGGCAGGCATCAAATATATAGGAACTGTTGCACGTGTTCCTTGCTGTGGCAATGTCCTCTTACTTCCCCATATGTGATTGTGGATAGTCATTTGTGGCCGCACATTCCCACAGTGAAAGCATACTTCGATAAGTGTGTGGGCACAATGGGCTTCTTAGACAAGTAGGCACTCTCACATCAGCCCAGAGACCTTCGAATTCCAGGTGCCTTGACCGCCCGCATGATTCAATCACTGCTGAACATGGCACTCCATCTTTTTGTTTGTGGAACTGACACTCATATTATTGACAGCGTCTGATACTGAAGGCCCTTGCACACCGTTTTCACACTTGTGGGCTCTGACCTTGTCCCTTAGTTCCATGCTGTTTCTGGAGCACTACCGGGTGTCATTCCTCCAATTTTCATACTGCATTTAGCGGTTTCAAATCATTACTTTGGCTGTACAGCTGAGCGATGGTTCTGAGATTGCTCTCACGCCAGGTCTGACCATCTTGTAGTTCAGGCCGACCCCGGTCAGTTGCAACTGTACCATGACCGCATGCAGCTTCTCTTTGGATGTGTCCCATTAGCTGTGCTACGCATCAGTAATCAGCTAACCTTCCACTATGCTTATTTGACCTGCGTTAAACCTGTGTTCCACTGTTGCCGATGCCTGTTTCACTGGGCCATGGATGTCTGCCTTTCCAACATATCCTTTGCTGCCCTGGATCATGAGCTGTGGGTGAGTCCTGTGTTGGTCCACGACCAGGACTGCTTCGGTGATACACGTTTATGGGATGCCTTTCAATGTGTCAGGCAGGCTGCCAGCTGCGCCTGTGCGTTTGCGCAATGGCTCCTGTGCCATGTCTACATCGAACCTTTCCCAGTTTGCCATGGGATGCTCCTTTCAACCTCGTGGTGCGAGGAGCACATCTGTTTCTTCATGCTGCTGGATTGGATGGCAGTCCTTTTTGCTGAAGATGATTTGGATCATCTTTTGGAACTGATTGCCTTCATTATACTATTGCGTTTTTCACGCCTCCTGACATGAAGAGTCCTTCAGCTCTCTGACTTTAGCCCTGTCTGCATTGGCTTTGACTATACTGACCTCTGCTGTCTGTTTCGCTTAGTACCACAGACCTGAGCATGGGGAGGCTGTCATCTGACCATCATGGACATAGTCGACTGACATGAGCCCGGCTTCCATTATCCAGCTGTAGTGCACAAAAGATACATGGCGTAGTTGTTTTGCAAGTACCTTTGTATATGTCTGTCACATGAGAAGTGTCCCCAGAGCTTGTTCTCTGCGCGGTCCAGGAGAACTGTCTGAACACTCTGTCCGTGGTCGGAGAACATTGTCTCTTGTCATTCTGTTCTGGTCTGGGCCTAGCACCCCGAATCAACAAAGTGTCACAGCTGCTAGAGGACACGGATGCCTTTTAGATGTCATGGGAAGGTGGGCTAGATGCCCAACACTTGGAGAGTGATACAACTAGTGAGGAGAGCCACACAACACATGTGATGTACATTTCACCATGTATAGGCTGAGGAATGGGGTCTGCTGACAAAGCCCATAGACCAGGGATATTCCATACAACTCATTCTTGCAAAGGGTGGGGGGATATGCTTGTGGGTCTTCATCCAGAGGGATTCTTGATGTGACACCTTGCTTCATGTTGAATGGATATGTCACTATGGTAACTGGTTTGGTACTCATGCATTCTCAACGTGTTGTGGCACATATGTTGCATGTGGGGACCCTGTAGTGAAAACTGCACATTTCATGTCTTCAACTGATCTACTTGTGTACAGGTGCTTGAATACCACTGAGTGAGAAGGAGAGCTAGTATGGCAGTATAGCAATTGTGTCCTGTGCTTCGGGGTGCTTCGGGGTGCTCAGTCTCTGCATGCCCAAGTTCCCTAATCCTGAGCATAGACCTGTATGTGTACAAAATCTCTGCAACAATTCTCAAAGTTTGTGAGACAACAGCAAGGCACACAGACACAGTTATAGTCGCTCATTGTTAACTTACACTCAACAGAAGTAGTTGATGATGAGCTGTTGACGCTGGTCAAGACCTTCTTCCCCACCACTGTCATCGTCACTGGGCATGCGTGGGTTGGGAGCGGGAGAGGATGCCGCTCATTGTCATCCAGAATCAGGGGGATCTTTTTGCACATGGCCAGGTTGTATAGCATGCAGCTAGGCAACTACTAAATTGCATACCTTCTGTGTTGAGTACATAAGTGCACCACCAGTCTTGTCCAGGCACCTAAATCTTGACTTCAGCAGTCCAAAAGTGAGCTCCACCACACGATGTGTCCTCCCTTGTGCAATATTGCATTGGACATCCCCCAGCATTGTTGTATTTCGCAGTGGGGTCAGCAACCATGGACAATTGGGATGCACAGAGTCACCTAGTTGTGATACAAACAGGCAAACAGTGTAATCTGAGTATGTGAGGAGAGCAGCATGTCACACATACATCACAGTCATTGAAACAGCACACTCACCAGCAAGCCAAGCCAGCTCAGGGTGCATATTGGCTATCAATTGGGGTATGGTGCTGTTCCTCAAGATGTAGGAGTCAGGTGTCGACCCAGGATACTTTGCACACACATGTGAGATGATGTGATCCGCCTGGCATACCACTTGCACGTTGATGGAGTGGTAGTATTTGCAGTTCCTATAGCTGTATTCACATGCCTGTGGTGGAATGAGGGCAATTTGGGTACCATCAATGGATCCCACAACATTTGGAATGCCTCCCAGGTCATAGAATTGCCCCTTCATAGCTGCCAATTCATACCTCCTCAGGAAGTGGACATGTCTGTCCTTGTAAAGCAGCAATGCTGACAGCACATCACACAACACCATGCTGAACATGGGCTGTGACATCCCACTGGAGCTGGCCACAGTGTACTGGAAAGACCCAGTAGGGAAGAAATTCAGCGCAACCATCACCTTCACTGCAGCGGACAATGTAGCCGGATATATTCTTTTGGGCTTCAAATAGGGCTCCAACAGGACAAATTGGTTTCGTAGTGTGCGGCGATCCAAACAGAATTTCCAGATGATTTTGATGTCCTCCATCCTCGCCAGGTCATGGGCAGGTTGAAAGAAGGGTGGTCTCCTCCTACGTATGTCAAGGTACACAAGCAGGAGATGAGTTATAGATGAGATGTGGTGGACAGCTTACCAGGGGACTCACACAACCACAACATTGACAGGACTCATGGTCACATGAAATGCACAAGTGACCTTCATTCAGATGATGTTTTTCTTCACTCATTTGACATACGGACACTGTAACATCCAAAGAAGTCGATGTGTATGGCGGATCACTGAAATAATATCGACTGACAAAATATCGACTTGCCAAAATATCGTGGACAAAATATCGACAGTCAAAATATCGAGTTTGTATCTACAAACAGGTAAGTACAAAAATATCGAGTACAAAATATCGTTAACAAAAATATAGATGTAAAAAATATCGACTTTATTAAAAACAGTGTTAAATTAAATTAATATTAAATTTTAATTACTAAAATATACCTAAAACGACTTAAATTAAATTATAATAATAAAATAATAAATGAAAATAATAAAAATAATTTTTTTAAATCTTATTTGTTGACCCTGAACCCTAAAAATACCCCTTTACCCAAAAACCCAAAACTGACCCTGAACCCTAAAAATACCCCTTTACCCAAAAACCCAAAACTGACCCTGAACCCTAAAAATACCCCTTTACCCATGACCTGAAAACTGACCTGAACCCTAAAAATACCCCTTTACCCATGAACTGAAAACTGACCCTGAACCCTAAAAATACCCCTTTACCCATGAACTGAAAACTGACCCTGAACCCTAAAAATACCCCTTTACCCATGACCTGAAAACTGACCCTGAACCCTAAAAATACCCCTTTACCCATGAACTGAAAACTGACCCTGAACCCTAAAAATACCCCTTTACCCATGACCTGAAAACTGACCCTGAACCCTAAAAATACCCCTTTACCCATGACCTGAAAACTGACCCTGAACCCTAAAAATACCCCTTTACCCATGAACTGAAAACTGACCCTGAACCCTAAAAATACCCCTTTACCCATGACCTGAAAACTGACCCTGAACCCTAAAAATACCCCTTTACCCATGAACTGAAAACTGACCCTGAACCCTAAAAATACCCCTTTACCCATGAACTGAAAACTGACCCTGAACCCTAAAAATGCTCCTTTACCCAAAATTTATCAATATTATTTAATTACCAATTAATTATTAATTACCAATAACAATAAAGTAAATATATTAGAAGATTAGGTGTAATTATTTTAATAATTAATATTATTTTATCAAAATTAATTACTTAAAAATAACACAAAATTATATATATAAAAAATGTACTCTAATTAATGTAATTAACTAATTACAATTAATTAATTAACAATTATTTACTAATACAAAATATATTCAAAATTATATTAATTAATTAACTAATTAATATTAATTAATTATCAATTAATTATTAATTAAAAATATTAACAAACATATATTAATTAATTAATTATTATTAAATTACTTCCCACCCTATTCCCCTATAAACCCACAACCCGCTACAGAATTACATTACGCAATTATTATCAAAACAAAATTCATGTAATAAAATATTTTATAACATTAATACACACTATTCACACATATTATTACATAAAAATACACTATAAAATATTATATATTATTAAAAAATCGATATTTTTGCTATCTATATTTTATACAGTCGATATTACTTCACTTACCTGAAAAACAATATTTTTGTAGTCGATATTATGTCCAGTCGATATTTTGTCCAGTCTATATTTAAAACTCGATATTATGTCCAGTCGATATTTTGGAGTCGATATTTTGTCTCTATACCGTGTATGGCATTTAGTACACTGCTACCTCAAGGATGAGCTGCCCTGTGGTTAGATTGCACAACACTTGTGTTTTCCAACATCAGTGCTGACTTGCATATAGCTGCTGTCACTGCATGACTGCAATCTTTAGTCCCCCTGTTCACAACAACAGTACGGGATGTGGGCAGTGAGTGTCATCTGGACAACGCAACATGGATATACAGCACAAGGGACAGACACATGTACACATTATGGGGGTCAGTCCTGCGTGAGAGTGTGGGGATTTTGCGTAACAGACTTGCAATGTTCACCTGAATGAGGCACAAATGCACATGGATTTTGTATACATGCCCATATGGTTGCCAATGACCGATAATGTCAGAGCTATGCTTGTTCGTTCCACATGTGCACTCCTATGACATGTGTGAGAACATTTACAGGCAATGGCAGCTAGGCACACTGCACGCCACACCAGTACGTGTGTTGGAAATGCTAGGGATAACATGTATGTCTGATTTGCAGACAATGGACACCTCTAATTGTCTGCCTACATCACTGGCCCTTCACAAGATGACCCTTGGCCAAGAGACGACAGTCAGATGTCAAGGGATATACAAACGAGGTTCAGAGGTTGCAGGCTTCATTACACAACATTTGTACAGTGGGAGAGACATTTGTCCTTTTTGACTCCTTCCCTCATTTCAGTCCATTCTGACCATGAGGCATGACAATGTATGTAATTTCACTCTCCTTTCGTGGACATACCATGTGTGTGAAGACTTGATGTAAAGGTCACACTCCCATACCTTAACAGTGTAGTGACCGGCTGGTCACTCTTCTAGTTGCTCTGATGTACCAGCCACTCCAAGAGGGCTGACTTACCCCCCACCCCTCAGCCACCTAGTACAGGCATCACTAGACCTGTAACCCTGCCAACTAAAGGGGCTACTCACACGTGACCTGGGCCTGTTCTCCCATACAAGTATAGTGTCTGTGTGGTTACTTTATATGCATGGGGGACCAGTGCTCCACAAAATTACACATGGGGTGCACCGATCACTTTAGGCGAATAAGTTGTGATGTGTGATGCAATTTGCATTGCGACAATGCAAATGCAAAATGTGTTTGCGTGCGCGTTAGCTGGCATCCACAGCGATGACACGCATTGTCCCGATTGAATGTTGCAGGATTGCGGTTGCAGCTTCCAGCCCACCGCGGTGTGGTGCACACTATGCGGATGAGCCATCAACCAATGTGAGCCTTCGGCGGCATACATTTTTTGACATTGCGGTGTGCGCGCTCTTCAACTGCAGGGCTCGGCATTGGGCCCAATTGCCTTCAGGGGCACCAAGGATCACTGATGAGAATTTGGTGGGCCTCGCACTTTGCACTTGGCAGGTTGCCACATTCATCGTGGTCACACCACGCTTGCTGGGAGCTGCAGTTGTTCAGGGCTTGCATGCATAGAGATGATTGGTACATACCTCTACTGTTGAGCATGACAGCATCTTCCCTGTGCCGGAGGTGCATCAGGTAGAGCAGCAGGAAGGCCTGTAGCGCAGGATCCATGGTGGCTCCGGTGGCTTAGATGGGTACTGTTTCGGCTTTTCCTCTCTGTTGTTGTGTATCCGCCATCCGTGATGTGGTGGTTTTTATGTGGTGTGGGAGGGACTGTTTGCAACATTGTAATCTGGTTGGTGTACGGAATGTGTTTCCGCACGCAGGTCTTGCTCTATTGGCTCCGTTCGCCAACCTTGCATACCCAAAAAACGTGCAGAGCATGAAAGACCGCGGCTTATGGAAAATGGCCTCAGTTGGACGATTGTAATTTGGTGGTCGCAATGACCGCACCTGGAGTGGGAAAATTAACATTTTCTGCCACCAGCATGGTTGGGCTTCCGTCCGTCCGTCATCGTAATGAGCCCATTAATTCAGATGGTCAGTAATGGTGATTTTTGAACTATTAATGTTTTGACTGTAAATGACAGTTGGATGTGAATCATCACTTTTGGAACAAAAAGGTGTTCTTAGAGTCATTTTCATTCCCGAAATCAGTCAAAATAGAAACTTCTGAGTAGGTGCAAAAGTCTGTAAAAATGGCAATAATTTTGGTCACTGTAAGGCTTAAAAAAGTGGTTATTCAACAGCAGGCATGATCCAATTGACATTTTGAATTATTTATTGTACTGTTCAGAACGTCAACTTTCTGATGAAAAACGATTACCTCGGACCTGTTGAACTTTCTCCAGATGGTCAGTAATGGTGATTTTTGAATGCTTAATCTTTTGACTGTATATGACTTTTCAATGTGAATTATTACGTTTGGAACTAAAATAAATTTGTTTATACTCATTTTCCTGCTCGATATCAGTCAAAATAGAAGCTGCTGAGTAGGATGAAAAGTCTGTAAAAATGGCAATTTTGGTCAATGTGAGGCTTAGAAAAGTGGTTATTCAAAATGAGGCATGATCCAGTTGACGTTTTGAATTATTTTTTGTGCAGTCCAAGTTATCAATTTTCTGATGAAAAACGATGACCCTGAACCTGATTAACTTTCTCCAGATGGTCATTAATGGTGATTTTTTTAATGTTTCATCTTTTCACTGTAAATGACTGTTGGATGTGAATTATCAATTTTGGAACTGAAAAAAGTGTGTTTCGAGTCATTTTCCAGGCAAGATGGCGTCTGTGTGAGCGGTCGCAGTGGCAGTGCTCAGCGGCACTGGGCAGTTCGCATCAAGAAAATACTTTTCCACACTTCTACACTTGAGCCGATTATCATGATTCACCGCGTCTTCTAGAGCCACTCTGAGCTGGACTTCATCAACCTACTGTGATACCACAATACCGTATTGCTAAGAGCCCCCAAGTAAAGAATGCTATGCTGAGGGACGGCGCATCGTTATATCGCAGCGTCACAGCACCGCAGCACCGCAGCACCCGGTAAGGATGACGGCTACATCCCGATTGCGAACTGATTTTTGACATTGACTGTTTGTCTGTTATTGGCTATATCTGCTCTTGCTGTCACCATCATCCCTTCATTGCTTGGCTCTGTGGTCTGTGTATCCATGGCTGCAACTCACTAAGGATCCCTGTCTCCCTTGCCTTTCCCAAGTTTCCCTGATCTCCAGGCGTTGGATCTCTGAAGATTGGTCGTCTCTCACACACTTATCTCCTCTGACTCTGACTCACCCTGCCATCCGCGAGTATCTTGTGAGTATCTTGCCAGCACCTCTGTCGATTGCCGCTCTCTCCCCCTTGAGGCACCGAAATCTCTCCCCTGTCTTCTCCCCTTGGCTCCAAGGCGTCATCTGCTAACACGAGAGCAGGGGCCTCAAATCTCATGCGCGCTGCGTGTCCCGCGTTTCCTGTTGCCGGGGAGACGCAGGAGGCGCCTGCTGTAAGAAGGAAGAGGGTGAGAGAGGGAAGGAGCTGGGAAAGCGAATGTTGCTCAGAGGCAGATCAAAATTAGAAAAAAGGAGGTGTAGTCTTGAAGATCGCTCTGGGACTGGAACTGTGGCCACTCCGTGTGTCTTATTTGATACAGTGATTAATATCACGTTATTTCCATCGATATTTGGGACAGCAACAAAACTTCAAGTGTGTAAGCTTTGTCCCTCCATTACTGATTTCTCACAGAGTGTGCTAAATATTTGTTTGAAGAAAATTAATGACAAGAGAGGTCAGAGGTGCAGCGAAATTGTGCTGGGAAAACGTTTGTACTGGTGCAAGAGAAAAGCCCAAGGAGGGCAGCTCCGAACTCAGCGGGGTTTACAGACGCCAGAAAACAATCAGATTTGGATTGCAACGCCATCTCAGGCTACAGATATGGAGAGGAATGCTGGAGAGGACAGAGAGGACGGAGGGGAGGGACTCACTGTACAAAAGGACCAAAACGGCCAGAAAATACAAACAGCAGCACTAAATAATACGACTCACAACAAAGAAAAGGGGGATGAAGAAGGCGTGCTCTTACAAGGAAAGACACTGATCCTAGAAGACCTGGCATATTCAAAGGGTGCGGTAAATCTAGGAAGTCGTCAAAACTTTGAGAACGCCGAAATTGAAGAGACACCTGCTCCGCACATAACTAACAGACATAAAGGCCCTGAAACTAGAAGAACCAGAGCAAAGGAAAAAGACATCGCAAGAAATGAATACCAAGATAAAGGAAAAGCTAAAGACAAAAATGCAGAAAAAAAGGTGGAAAAGGAAAGGGAAAAGGCAAAACGTAAGGAGAGAGAGAGAGAGAGAAAGAAAAGGAGAAAGAGGTTGGCTACAAGAAGGAGACAGGGGGAGAAACAGAGGAAAACGCCAAACTGGAGTTAATGACCAAAAAAGCACAGAGGTTACAGACTATAAAAAACTTAAAAGCCACTGCAAAGAATACTGGTCTACCGGCAACATCCCAGCCAAGAATATCTAATATATTCAGCCCACGGCCCAAGGATTGCCCGAGCGACGCATCAACAAATGAAAAAGTACAGAGCCAACTGCAAAGCAAGAACTCTAGAGAGCTGAGTGGAAGCTGCAAGGATGTTCAAAGTATGCTCCCAACTGAAACCAACCCTGAGGGGAATCATACTATAGGTTCAGGCGAAGGAACTCGGAATGCTGACCCAAATATGAGGAGCAAAGAGACAAGGGCATCCATAGAAGTGGACGCAATGATATCTTATCAGAGAGAGCAATCTGATCAAAAAAAGATGAATCAGAAAACTGAGCATCTACACCCTTCTCTCAACACGCAAACGCTCCCAGCTGGGTAAGAATCGCATTAAGCTAATCACTCACTCTCCGATGAAGACTCTGAATCAGAACTATATGAAACAGGGATGTCTATCTCAAGTGACTCAATCTTAAAGCGTCGGGGCTTGTAATTGAGCATACTAAAACTTTCCCATACCTGGGGGTTATAATTGAGGGTTCTGGCTCCTGGGGGCGCGAGGTCAAGAACAGGACCCTATCTTTTAAACGCACTATAGGAGCATTAAAGAACTTTGCCGCTAAGCTGGGCAAAAGACCCCCCGAAATTATGCTAAAGATTAACAGGGCATATTATCAAGGGGGTTTATCTCCGCTTTTTTGGCTTTAAAAGCCAAGAAAGCGGAGATAAAATTATCTCCCTATTACCTAGCTGTCGCTAACACCAGTTAGCTAGTAGGAGATAGCGACCATCTTGGGCCCCGCTTTGCATGTCAGTGATATTTATCACTAATGACATGCAAAGTGGGCGTGCCAAGATGTTAGCAACTGGAAACAGTCACTAACATCGCTATCTCCTATTACCAACTTTTAGAGATATTCGCGCTAAGCGCGAATATCTCCAAAAGCTAACACCTGCCCTGAGCAGTTCTTAGCCATGTTATCCAATGGGAGGTGGATAACATGGCTAAGAGCATTAGCTCGGTAATGCATGAATATCGCTGACTTTTCAGCAATATCCATGCATTGCGGGCGATTTTTATCGCATTTGCGATAAACCTTGGTAATACCAAGGTTTATTTGCGATAAAAATCGCCGCAGCTCAGCGGTAAATTTTTGTCTCTAGCCAAGCAATAGCGATAATTATCGCTATTGCTTGGTAATATGCCCCTATATATCTAAATGCAGAAGTGTTGCATTGTATGGGGCAGGGATCTGGGGGTATCACGACACATCAGCGATTCAAGTCGAAGAAAATAACTTTTTCAGATACCTGTTAGCTCTCCCGAAAGGTACCTCAGTTTTTAATTGCCATTGGGAATTGGGGATGGACTATATATCCGACCTGATTAAACTGCAACCTGTTTTACTTTGGCACAGAGTATGGGTCTCAGAGGCCCTTGGCCTGAATCAGGAAATAATAAAGGATGTCATGGGCCTTGATAACGCGAAGCGTATAGCCTGGCTTGAGTACATCAGGAAAATACTTACTGACATCCAACGGCCTGAGTTTTTTAGTAACCCAGTTTCAATCATGAATATTTCAAAATCAGAATTGAAGAGGTTATGTATGGCCCATTTTGAACTTCATAGGTGTGTAGGAGAAATGATGAAGAAAACAGTTAGTGAACACCAATTGTCGCTGACCACCTACACAATTCAGCCATATTTAACCATATGCAACTTGGGCTTTGACCGATTCATTTTAACAAGATTTAGGTTCAATTTATTTCACCGGTTGGTCACATTTCCCACTAAAAACGACTGGACCAGAACCTTAGCTCCTTGCCCATGCGATAGTACTTCGGTACAAACCACCTTTCATATAGTACTGTTTTGTAAATTATATGAGGGGGAGCGTAAAAGGTGGATCAAACAGTATCTGAGGCAAGGCGCCTGGTGGCAATGCCGACCTGCGTTCCTTAGTTTGCAGCAATTGGGAAACGCTACCTGTACTTTGGTTATGTCAGGTTTTTTGAAAAATGTTTTAAGAAAACGGAACTTAGTGATTAGCGAACTCGTGTAAAATGATTTAATACTGTTTTAACAAAATGTTATTTATTGTAAAATGGTTTGTATTGATGTATATATATGAACTGTTGCTTTTATGATTTTATATACCAAAAATCGAATAAAGCTAATCTGAATCTGAATCTGACTCAAGCGAACTAAGCGACTCAAGCGAACCAAGTCCCAGTGCGCAAATGGGCTCTATACCTCTGGAGATCTCTGGCTCCAATGACTCAAGATTACCCAGCGAAACAAACGTCAGGAAAAAAAGGAGCGAGGGGAAAAAAAGGATGAAACACAAAAGAGAAAAAAATTTGATGAACGAAGAGACCACAGACCCCGGTAACAACACAGACTATGCAAAAAGTAGACCTAATTCTTCCCAAAAAAGCCCAATGATTAAATCACCGGGAGAAACATCACGTCAAAAAACAACTGAGCCCTCATTGAGTGAGGTGCTAAGTTCAATAAAGAATTTCCACGAGGATGTGAAGAAAGATAGCCAAAGGAATCGCATGGCCATTAAAAAACTACAAGACGCAGTGAAAAAAGTGGGCAGCATTTGCTCAAAGATGTCTGAGAGAATGGCATGGTGGAAACTCGCACCGAGAATCTCGAAACTGATATCGTGTAGCTCCAAAGAAACGAAAAAGAACAAGATGGAATAATAAAGGATCTCATGGCCAAAGTGGAAGATCATGAAAACAGATCTAGAAGGAACAATTTAAGGTTTCTTGGAATTCCAGAAAACGTTGAGGGAGATGACGCTAGAGGGGCAATGATTAACATTCTTAAAACATCATTTCCGGGGTTGGAAGCCTGGGATATGGAAAGGGAGATACAGCGGGCCCATCGCTTTCCTGTGATGCCATCAAAACATTCTAACAAGCAACATCAATATCCCAGGGCAATGCTGGTCTACTTTGGCAATGTCCTTCTCCGTGAAGCAATCTATGACCTTGCAAGACCTACCACTCAAAGAGAATATAAGGGATTCAAATTTTTTGCTAGACCGGATTTCGCTCACTCTACTGTGGAGCGAAGATAGAAAATGCGCCAGTTATTTGGACCCTTCGAAAAAATTGGAGCAAAAGTATTTTTGCAAAATCCGGCAAGCCTGAAAATCATTTTCAAGGGCTCAACAAGAAGCTTTAATAGCGAAGTATAGGCGGAGGACTATTTACGAGAAATCTCAGGGACTAGGTCACGAAACTCAGGGAAATAATGTAAACCACATAAAAGGACTTGTAGAAGGAATAGATAAGCTGAATTAGCTATTCCAATTTGTATTAATCAGGAACCATAGTCTGGGGAAGCATTGAGAACTTGAGGTAATTGAAATTTTTATGGTCAAGTATGTCCCCTAACGTGTACCCCAACGTCTCCATGTACGTGCTTCAAGTACATGTAATTTCCCTCCATGACCGAATATGAAGACGCAAATACATTTGCGTCCAACGTTAACATGTCCTCTTTCAGATCCACCATGAATGGATCGATAATTCAGTTCCTAACCATACCATGCCAACGTCTTTACATGGTACACTTTTACGTTTTTCCTGGCTCTGCCGAGCTAGGCCCTGATTTCTGTCTCCGAGCCCTTTCTGCCTTCTGCCTCTGAAAGCTGCAGCATGGACACGTATCCCTGACCTCTGCCTTACTTCCTGCCAAGCGAAGCGGTGCCTGGCTCAACCTGGCCTGCCTGCCAAGATAGTATTTTGCCTTCAAGTTATCTGTTCAGCCTCCTTGAAAATACATTCCTGTCTAGTGATTTAGGTAAACATCTCCCCGGCTGCAGAGCAAAGAGCAAGCCTTCCTGTCTCCATGCAAGTAATTTACAGTTCCCGTTGCCATAGTAGGCCCATGGCCCCTGCACGTAGACACGTAGATACATATGCACGCACTAGCATTCAGTATAGATTAGCCTCTGCCCGAGAGACCTTTTACTCCAGATAATACATCCTCCAAACATAAGATACCAGATATGTTATAGGTCCAGGTCGTTCTGACATCCCAGACTTCTGTCTCCTCTACTAGTGTTAAAGTTCTCCCCAGTTACACGACTATGTCACGTCATGCTAGCTGCGCGCGCATCCTCACTTCCTGCTGACTCTGCAGATTACCTCTGTGCACACACCCACTTATGACACTTTCTGTGACGTCTACATTACGTTCACATTATACGCCTCCGTGTACGCCTATTACACGCCTTCTTTCACGCCCCTTGTTACGCACATGTGTTCTTATCTTCTTCTTTTCACCTGTTACGCCTACTGTATTGGATTCAATGATGTTACTTTACTATATATAATGTGTAATGTTAATAAAACGTTGACTGTCCCTTCCCGAACCCTAGTGGTGACGGAACATGATCTCCAACCTCGAGGTTTTTCATTAAAACCCGTATGACTCAGATACCACGGACTCTGCCTCTCATTTGAATGAGCTGTCTTGTAATGATAATTATACGGAAAAATTAACTAGGTAAATTTATTTACCACATAATTTGGCGCCCGAATAGGGACCCCTCCCCCACCCCACGCGCCGGCGATGCGTCGCAGGCCTTGCCCCCTGCCACAGCCGTGACGGACACCTATGCGCATCTGCAGGTTTTCCAGTATCTCCCTCAGGCCTACGGAGGTGACGGAGACTGCGATCGACATCCAGACGAGGCGGTGAGGAGTGCGGAGGATCCCGACCAGAGCCCAGCCGAGAGTAGCAGTGTCCGAGGTATCCAGAGGCCCACCTGTTCCGAGGCGCATGCGTAGTAGCAGTAGTGGTCCAGTCCAGAGTCCAGTCCAGTCCGAGGCCTTCAAGTTCAAGTATTGCTCCCGGTGAGTACCGTTGCTAGGGAAGCATCTAGACGGGTGCATTAGTTTGTGTCCGGTCAAGACAGGTCTGGTTACACAGTCCTGGTCCGTACGTGTTCACTTAGGTGAGCGCGGTATGACGTGTCTCTTTATGGGACCGGTCTGTACTGTTTAGCAGGGCATCTAGTAATTCAGTGATTCAGTGATTCAGTATTCAAGCCTTCAAGCATCATTTCTCGTGATTTCAAGTATTGTGTTTTATGTACTAGACAGTATCTATTCGAAATGTTTTAATGTGTTTTATGTCGTGGTATGAATGACTGTTTGCTTTTCATTACTGTGTTTATTGTGTTTGAGTCAAAGTCATAATGCCGTTATTTACAAAGTTACGTCAGATAGGAACTAGGAAAGGGATACTCGAAGAAGCAGTTCCTGTTCCACCTAGGGACACTCCAGGATATTTTATGTACCACAAGCACGGCTTAGACGCTGTGTTGTATTTAGATTTATGGGTGGATTATACTAAGAATCTGGAAGAGAAGTTTAGATGGCCTGTTTCAGGAACATGGGATGCTGAATGCATCATGAGAGTAGAAGAAGCATTATGGAAAAAGAAAGCCAGACAATCTCAGAAAGATGCCATAGAATTGTGGCGTAAAGAATCGCATAGACGAACAGAGAAAGAATTCAGAAAAGCAGCGAGAAGTAGAGAAGAGTCCGAAAAAGCCAAAGAAAAGGAGTTACTAGAAGAAGGAGAACAGGTTAGATCAGAACAATTAGACCGTCAAAGAAATGCACTCATTACAGGCATGTATCCAGTTCTTACCGAGGGCCTGCCTAAGGCGACCCCGGAAGTACCCTGTAACTTGCCACCACCATTGGTTCCGACTAAAGTACGTCACCATAAGACCGCAGCAGATATTTTTCTTTCTTCCTATTTGGATGATGTAGCTCCCGCATATACCAATGTACCCGTACATCCTGCTAATATTAATCTGCCACAGCATATTCCGGCTGATCAAGTCACGACCCCTCCACGTCAATTACTTCCTGCACCTGCTGTCACTTCCCCTTCTGCTGTTGTTACTGGTCCCCCTACTTCTAGTCCTCTTAACCCTTTTGCTACAGATTCGACTCAGTCATCCTCGTTAAATGTACCTTTCCCACACACAATGACGTCAAGTCATGCTCATGGTTCTGCCTCAGGGGGTGCTTCAGGAGGTCCATATCACACCCCGCCACAATTACATCGAGTGACAATGAGAGAATTAGCTACACAACGTACTCCGGCAGCGATGCCGCATGAAAAACTTAAACAGTATCTTACGGATTGTAGATATGATCCAGTACCTGGCAAGGCAGGAGAGATGATGTTAGCCTCGTTGCGTCTAAGACGTGTTACAGATTATCTAATGTTATTACCAGAAATGCCAGAACATCTAGACAACATATATCATTTTATTAGGACAGGAGAGAGACCAGAATGTGTTCGAGAAGCCAATGCATATCAGAAAGTTAAGACACAAGGTTTACTATTACGATTCTTGATTAATTGTTAGATAAGGGAACAAGATCAGACAGGTGTTGTTAAGGAAGAGATGAAAGTTCTGACAAAATGGAGTCAAAATATTGCGGATGGCAAACATGACAGACAGAATTGTATAGAAGCTATGACCAGAAAGGTCCGTAAAGAAATAGTAGCGATACATACCCGACAGAAAGCCGAAAGGGCAGCTGAGTCAGATAAAAACGAGTCCTCAGAGGAGGAAGAATTAGAGAGTCCGGAAGTACAACAAGATACGATAGCGTATGTCGGTAGAGCGAAACCTCCTAGACAGTATCCTTTAAGTAGTCCTTTCGACAAACCCATTCGTCCAGAAAGCAAGAAACGTTACCTTTCCCCGATACCAGAGCAATGTTTTCTTGAACATATATTCCAAGTTACTGACAAAATCCTGAAAGACAGAATAGGTTATCATGAACTCGCTACCTTACGTGATCAGGAACTAGCCCGGTCAGCAGTCCAATGGGCCGGGGATGACAGTATATATAAAGATGATCTAGTAGTGCAAACGTTTTTAAGTCTTACTCCAGAGGAACAGCGATTAGCTGGTATATACATGACCCAACATCTCATTGTACAGTATGAAAACCAACAATCTGATCCAGGTCCATTGTACAATCTATTGCAAGACTTACTGCTGAGAAGATGGAGAGGTCTAGGTACCGATTTAATTGATATCATTTTAGAACAACGTCATAAATATAGAACATTCCTGACTCCACGTCTTGTTTCCATTCCACCCCCAGTTAGACAGCCATATTACTTAGACAGACAGAATCCCTTACGAGAAGTACACCCAATCCGGAAGCCAGATGATACGCTTGAACGTGTGTTTGTGTACACTCCTTTGACTAAAATGGAATTATTGGAAATGAAGAAAATTGTGCCTTGTCACGATAAAGATCCTGCAGGTTTTCACCGTGAATTAAAAGACATGTTACTGATGGGTGATTACACGTATTCAGACATCCTTAAAATGTTAAAAGTATTGTTGCCAGCAGGGATTTATGAAAAACTGAAAGAAAAGGATTGGGAGGTGGGAGATAAAAAGATTAATTGGACCGAATTAGAAGACAAAGAAAAAGGACGTACCCCAGGTTTAGGTCTTGGGGAGAAAACTAAAGCATTACCAGGATTGTTAGTACAGGTTTTGCCTAGATTATTGACAGTTAAAAAGGAAGATTGGTATGCAATCTCAGCCTGCAAACAGAAGCCAGACGAAGACACTAGTGATTTTTATACTAGATTCGAGAAATGTTTTATTATTAATAGTGGTCTGAAAACAAATAGCGAGTCATTTCCACATCTCTTTGTGACCAAATTAGTCGAGAATTCCTTACCCCAGGTGAAGAACAGAGTATTGAAAGTCGAGAGTATATGGCAAGCTAATACGCCTTCCCAAATGTTACAAATGTTACAGTACCACCAGAATAGATTCAGAGAGGAGCATGATCATGAACAAAGACGCATGAAAGACACTAAAATGAAAGTATTAGTTGCCCAGTCTGTTCCAGCAGATGGTCAGAAGAGGGGTAACACTCAGAATACACAGACTAGTCGTCCTACAGGTCCTGTTAAAGGAAATTGTAATTATTGCAAGCAACCAGGTCACTTTATAAGTGATTGTGCCATTCTGAAACACAATATTGCTACAGGCAAAACGAAAGAAAGACCACGTCAGCCTAGACCAGAATATGTTCAACAGAATATTCAACAAAATCTGCAACCTGCTCCACAACATGCACAGCAACAGACAGTAGCTGTTCCCCAACCTCAACCCATTGCCGCAACACAACACGTTACACAACAGATGTACCAGTATGCACAATCTGAGTATCCAGATTACCAACAGTATTCATGAAATAGCCTAGAGAGGGAAGTAGGTTTGCCTCTCATCGAGATTCCTGTAGATCAAGAGGGTCCTTATGTACATAGTCAGGTATTAGGAAAAGACAGAACATTTTTGATTGACACAGGGGCAAGCAGAACTACCATTAGTCATGACGAGGTTCCAGGGGCACCCCTCTCAGGCTCACAGAATGTTTCCCTTGGATTTTCAGGAAAACCTATTGTTAATGAAGTATCGAAACCAGTTCCCCTTGCAATTGGTCCATTGTCCCGTACTACAGATTTATTGCTTCCGAAATCATGTCCAGAAAACCTGCTTGGTATTAAAACACTGAAGGCTCTAGGAGCTGTAATTTGTTGTTCTCCGGAAGGAGTGAGATTGTTTTTACGTGACTTCAAGGGTCACTATGTGTTGAGAGATTTTGATCCCCGACTACGGAATGTACCACAGCATTTATGGGCACAAGGTCCAACTGATGTAGGTTGTATGCATATTACACCATATCGTGTCACTCTTAGAGTAGGTGTTGTTCTGCCCAGAATCCGACAATACAAATTGCCACCTGAGGCTGTAGCAGCCTTATTGAAAATCATTGTCGAGCTCATTGCTCAAGGAGTAGTTGTAGAAACTGACTCCAATATTTGTAATTCTCCAATCATTCCGATTCTTAAACGTACTGATCCAAATGCACCCCCAGTTTATCGATTAGTGATTGACCTTAGAGAGCTTAACAAATGTATCATACCTCAGTTTCCAGTGGTCCCAGATATTTCATCCCTATTGACTGCTATTGATTCTGAAGCGGTGTTCTTTACTGTAATCGATCTCAAGAATGCCTTCTTTAGTGTTCCCATTGATCCGGAAAGCCAGTATCTTTTCGGATTCAGTTTAGATGGCCGAAGCTTTAAATTTGCACGTGCACCTCAAGGGTTCACGGAAAGTCCGAGTATCAATAGCCAAGCCTTGAAAAGACAACTTGACAGTATCCACATGCCTGCTAACACTGCCCTACTTCAGTACGTCGATGATCTATTGATCACCGCCCGAAGTGAACAAGAATGTGAACATGCATCTCTGACAGTCCTGTATTTTCTGGCCGACAAGGGACACAAAGTGTCTCCTTCGAAGCTGCAATTCTGTGTTCAGCAAGTTGTTTACCTTGGTCACTTGCTGTCCAAGAGGGGGAGACAGCTTACACCTGACCGCATCCAGTTAATTGTACATATGCCACAACCCAAGACACAAAAGGAAGTACGGGCCTTTATAGGCCTCACCTCTTACTGTAGACAATGGATTCCTCAGTACGCATATCTAGCCAAGCCCCTTATACAGTTGACAACCCAGGAGGCAGCGTCATCGACTGTCCTCCCTTGGACTCAGGAACATACACAAGCTTTTGACGACTTGAAGAAAACCTTATGTCAAGCACCTGTTTTAGTGACACCATGTTACAGCAAGCCTTTTACACTTTTTGTCACAGAACGCGAAGGTACTGCATTGTCAGTACTCACCCAAGATCAAGCTGGTTCACACAAACCATGTGCTTATTTTTCCAGTACATTAGATCCAGTAGCCCAGGCTCTGCCTGCGTGTTTGAAATCTGTAGCAGCAACAGCTCTAGCAATCAGACAAAGTGATTCCATAGTATTAGGACACCAATTGACAGTACAAGTTCCACATTCCGTGGAAGTTCTTTTAAATCGAACACAGACTCAGCACTTGACTATAGCACGACTGACAGGTTATAAATTGACATTATTCCAGCCACACATAGAAATCAGACGCTGCAACACATTGAATCCTGCTACACTTTTACCGTTAAGTACAACAGACCCTATGTCACATGACTGATTGGAAGTCATTAACATTATGACGAAGCCCAGACAAGACTTGACAGATATCGCATTACCAGATCCAGACCTGACACTTTACGTGGATGGTTCATGTATGAGAACAAGTACAGGAGAGTTAGTGGCCCCATATGCAGTGACCACTGAAACTGAAGTCATAGAAACACATCGTATTGACACACTGTCTGCTCAAGCAGCAGAACTCATTGCTCTGACCCAAGCCTGTATTCGAGCCAAGAACTTGAAAGTTAAC
Source organism: Lissotriton vulgaris (assembly GCF_964263255.1). Taxonomy (NCBI): domain Eukaryota; kingdom Metazoa; phylum Chordata; class Amphibia; order Caudata; family Salamandridae; genus Lissotriton; species Lissotriton vulgaris. The sequence goes on along the minus strand of NC_141696.1, from coordinate 777,301,886 downwards.
ATATACACAGATTCCCGTTATGCATTCGGAGTTGTACACGACTTCGGAGTCCTTTGGCAAGAGAGAGGTTTTTTAACTTCCCACGGGGCCAAGATACAGCATGGTCCCCTCATTCAAGCTCTGTTAGAAGCAATACATTTGCCTACCGCCATAGCCATCATGAAGTGTAAGGCACATACGAAAGTCACAGATACCATTTCCCAGGGTAACAACCTGGTAGATCGAACAGCCAAGCATACAGCTCAGACTCATACTCAGATTGATATGACAAAGACAGTAGTTCCGACACATTGCATGACAGTTAGGGACCCCGCACTAGATGTAATTGACATACAGACACATGCCACTCCAGACGAAATCAAGAAATGGACAGAACTAGGAGGGATCCAGACAGAACAGGGATGGATGACGAAGGGAAAAGCCACATGGTTCCTCCCCGACTCTATGGTTCAAGTTATCATTAACACAGCACATAGTCCTGCACATTTAGGAGAAAAAGCCATGTTAGACAGTATTCAAAACCTTTGGTTCAATAAGCATTGACGAGCAGCCGCAAAACAGAAAGTGCGTACTTGCATGATCTGTTGTCAGTTCAATCCAGGTAAAGGCATTCCCGTGGAGCAAGGTGGATTCCATCCTCCTGATCACCCTTTTGAAGTCCTCCAGATGGATTATATCCAGATGGAACGTTGTCGAGGATTCAAGTATGTCCTCTTAGTTGTATGTGCACTTTCCCGATGGACAGAAGCATATCCAGTCCCAGATTACACTGCCGTGACCACTGCCAAGCAGTTGGTTCGCGAATTTTTCCCGAGGTTTGGTTTGCCTCGTGTCGTGTATTCAGATAACGGACAGCCATTCTCGTCCGAGCTCATGAAGCAGGTTTCCCTTTTGTTAGGTTACCAATGGAAGTTCCACTGTGTTCGGCATCCCGAAGCAGCTGGATTAGTAGAGAGACACAATCAGACTCTGAAAACACGTCTTGCCAAGGTATGTGCAGAAAAGGGTGTAGACTGGATAGTAGCCCTTCCAGTTGCTCTCTTCTGTATGCGAATGGTAGCCCATTCTAGGACAGGGCTATCCCCGTATGAGGTGGTTTTTGGCCGGCCACCGAATATGTGGGGGACGCCTCTGCCCCGTAAATTAACCGATGTTGACAGTAATATGCTGACAGATGTCTGCACTACAATCATGTCGTTCACAGGTCGCAGCAGCCTTTCCAGACAACACCGAGGTGAAGCCACACAAGATCGTCCCTGGTGATTACGTGTACGTCCGTAATTTCGACCGGTCGAGCCCTCTGGAGCCCCACTGGAAGGAACCTAAGATCGTTTTGATGACCACAAGGACTGCCGTGAAACTCGAAGGAAGAAAAAATTGGCTCCACTCTAGCCACGTCAAGAAATGTTATGGACTTCCGCCAAAAACTGTTTCCCAGGACTGCTGCATTCCAATCGTTGATACTAAACTCCCCCTGGTAGAGAAAACTCCGTCCCAGGAGTACAAATTAAGGTTGAGGTCTAGTAAGTCAGACAGTTTAATTGTTTAAGTCCCCCCCTGGGTGAAGCGGTTAGACAGGTTCCTGACATGTACAAGATAGACCCACATAGTGAGAGAGATAGACAGGAGATCAAGAAACAGAAATATTGCAAGAATCTCCGTAGCCGATGTATTGTATATTTACTTGTCATGTTTTTTCTGAGTCTTACGATTATATGCCTAAGCTATGTGTTACACGTATATATGTTCCTATACAAGCACATTCTTCCTTTAATGACACTGCAGATCACACCTTTAGTGATCTGCCCCCGCACAAACTTTCTAATCGACTTGCACTGCGTAACAATTCCTTCATCCGTATGTTACATCATTCTCACCAGACCAGCAATGCCACTAATTGCTGGGTATGTGGCCGACTCCCTCCCTACCAGAAAATGATGGGAGCCCTGCCTCTTTTTCCTTACCCGTTTACACATAATGGTTCATGTGGTGCATGGTTTACATTGATGTCCTCGTTAGATAGTAAGTCCAAAGTTTCCCAAGGTAATTGGATATGGGGAGACCTGAATACAGTTATGAATAAGGCATGTTTCCCTGACAAGGAGGGTCTTCCCCAAATGACAGGTACCGATCTAGAAAACGAAGTATATGGATTAGGAAATTTTACACTCAGCCTCATGATCTTGAATGTCCAGTCAGAAACTAGTTCGAACTTACCCTCAATATCAGTTTTACCAGTGAAAGGTGACTTATGCGTTAGAAAGAAAGGTTCAGTACATCTAGGACACAGCGATTGTAATACAGTTATTGAATTCAGTGATAAAGGCAAGTCTACATTCAAAGCTTCCCGACATTCCTATTTCATTTGTGGCCATACAGCTTATATACGTTTACCTCTAGACTGGGATGGTACTTGTTACATTGCATTCCTACTACCACCTGTTTTTCTAGCCCCACCTGACTACCATAGAAATTCTCATCTCATTCATGTTAGACCCAAGAGAGATCTCCCGATTGTCGATTATACTGAAACCACATGGGAACAATACACAGATTTCAATAAAGGATTCTTTCCTTATTTAGGAACTGTCTCAAATAGTAAACTGATACGTAAATTGACCAGAACCCTTGAAGCAGTAGTAAATGAAACTACTTTTGCCCTAGGTAACTTAACAGAAGAGCAGTCTGCTATGAGACTTGTCGTTCTTCAAAATTGTCTCGTCCTTGACGTCATCCTGGCAGATAGGGACGGGGCTTGTAGAGTCATCGGATCCAGTTGTTGTGTTTTCATTCCAAATAACGCACCGTCAGTATATAGAGCCATAACTCGGCTCCACAAGATTGCAAGTCAGATACACCAGAATCCAGGCACCTGGACTTGGTCCGGTTGGCTCTGGAGCATCATATCAGCCTGGGGATGGAAAGTCCTATCCTTCCTTGGAATAGCCCTACTCATAGTATTCAGCTGTTGTATGTGTCTACAATGTGGGCCAGCGATTTGTGGCTTGTGCGCCACATCATGTATTCCCCATCCAAGTCCACATTCTCATGCCCGAATGAAAAAAGATGAACAAATGATGTTATATGAACAAATAGATGGACTCATGAAGATTGATATCTCCTGAAGGGAACGTAGGGGACAAGGAGGGAATGAGGTAATTGAAATTTTTATGGTCAAGTATGTCCCCTAACGTGTACCCCAACGTCTCCATGTACGTGCTTCAAGTACATGTAATTTCCCTCCATGACCGAATATGAAGACGCAAATACATTTGCGTCCAACGTTAACATGTCCTCTTTCAGATCCACCATGAATGGATTGATAATTCAGTTCCTAACCATACCATGCCAACGTCTTTACATGGTACACTTTTACGTTTTTCCTGGCTCTGCCGAGCTAGGCCCTGATTTCTGTCTCCGAACCCTTTCTGCCTTCTGCCTCTGAAAGCTGCAGCATGGACACGTATCCCTGACCTCTGCCTTACTTCCTGCCAAGCGAAGCGGTGCCTGGCTCAACCTGGCCTGCCTGCCAAGATAGTATTTTGCCTTCAAGTTATCTGTTCAGCCTCCTTGAAAATACATTCCTGTCTAGTGATTTAGGTAAACATCTCCCCGGCTGCAGAGCAAAGAGCAAGCCTTCCTGTCTCCATGCAAGTAATTTACAGTTCCCGTTTCCATAGTAGGCCCATGGCCCCTGCACGTAGACACGTAGATACATATGCACGCACTAGCATTCAGTATAGATTAGCCTCTGCCCGAGAGACCTTTTACTCCAGATAATACATCCTCCAAACATAAGATACCAGATATGTTATAGGTCCAGGTCGTTCTGACATCCCAGACTTCTGTCTCCTCTACTAGTGTTAAAGTTCTCCCCAGTTACACGACTATGTCACGTCATGCTAGCTGCGCGCGCATCCTCACTTCCTGCTGACTCTGCAGATTACCTCTGTGCACACACCCACTTATGACACTTTCTGTGACGTCTGCATTACGTTCACATTATACGCCTCCGTGTACGCCTATTACACGCCTTCTTTCACGCCCCTTGTTACGCACATGTGTTCTTATCTTCTTCTTTTCACCTGTTACGCCTACTGTATTGGATTCAATGATGTTACTTTACTATATATAATGTGTAATGTTAATAAAACGTTGACTGTCCCTTCCCGAACCCTAGTGGTGACGGAACATGATCTCCAACCTCGAGGTTTTCATTAAAACCCGTATGACTCAGATACCACGGACTCTGCCTCTCATTTGAATGAGCTGTCTTGTAATGATAATTATACGGAAAAATTGACTAGGTAAATTTATTTACCACAAACTAGTAGAATGGATGAGCAGGCTGGAAAACAAATGTAGTTTATAAAATTAAATGTGAAACGCTATTTATTATCTAGGTTTGGTTCAATTGGGATTAGATAAGTATATAATACACACTAATAAACTAGCCCAGCCCGCAGGGCCCGCTTACACGGATGTCACACCCCTGGTCCCGACAGGGCAAGGTAACCTTCAAAGGTGGTGGCGGGTGGGGGGAGGAAAAGAGGGGGGGGAAGGTATGGCAGGTCGGGCAGATGTCTGGTTAACTCTTTAGGGAATGGAAAGGAAAACTTCCCATTATCGACACAAAAACGGATAGATAGATGGGGATGCTAAAAATATTGTCATTAAACATTTGTGGTTTAAATGATATCAAGAAGAGACAAATGGTGGCAGTGGGCTTAGAGACCATCAGTGCCAACATTGTATGCCTGCAGGAAACCCACATTGAAGGGTCACAATCACATATGTTAAGATCACTAGGGTACAATGTGATCGGCGCAACTACACAGGGTATTCGGGCTAGAGGGGTAGCACTTCTAGCCAAAGGTGTAGGGAATATTTTTATCAGAACAAAATCGGATAAACTAGGTAGGTGGGTGATTACAGAAGTTCAGGCAGGGAAATCTTCGCCAATGACCATCTGCTCAATTTATGGGAATAATAGCGATGACCCCTCGGCAATCAATCATGTCTCTAATGAACTCACTAATTGGCCGCTACCTGTAATAATCTGTGGAGATTTTAATATAAATCTTCCACATGACTGGTCAATGAAAGACGACTGGCAATATCGCGGCCGAAAAACTAAGGTCTTTAGGGCTATTAAGCAACTATGTATCACTCACGGGTTAGTGGATGGGTGGCAGACCTCGAATAGTAACCCCACTGATCCAGGCTACACATTTTATTCAAATCCGCATCATACACATGCCAGGCTGGATTACTTCTTAATTTCTAATTCAGTGAAATCCTTGTCCAAATGAGAAAAGCTACCCTGTGTCATGTCGGATCATAATCCTTTGCTATTTACAGTCGAGAGAACATCATTGACCCAGACACAACAAGTCTGGACATTTGAGAGATCTCTGCTCCTTGAGAACGAGTATTGCAACCACATGAGAAGCTGGATCTCTAATTTCTTAGCGGTGAATACCGGGAGCACAACGGTAGATTTTGTCTGGGATGCCCTTAAAGCAGGAATTAGGGGAGAAACTAGACAATATTCACTTAGGACTAACAAGCGTGTAAGAGAATCATTAAGATTGTTACAAGAAACGTTAAAGGGGGTGGAGGAAGATCTTATAAGGGTAACAAGAGGGTCTTTTAACACAGAAGAGATAACTAATGCTCAACTTCAGGTTGCAATAGCAAAAGCAGCAATTACAAATGTATATACCATCAAAGCAGTTAAAAAAGCTACTGCCCACCGCAAAAAAATATATGAGGTTAGTGAATGTTTTACAGGAAATCCAGGACCCTATAGAAGGCAGGGTATCCGACTCAGGGAAGATTAGAGAGACATTCTGGCGCTTTTATAGTGCTCTATATACAGAAGAGGGAGAAATATATCAAGAGAAGATTATCGAATATTTAGAAACAGATACTTGTAATAAACTTAACACAGAAGATCAGGAAAGCTTGGAGGAGGCCCCCAACATAGAGGAAATAGTAAAAACAGTGAAGGATCTCTCCCGTGGGAAGGCAACTGGACTAGATGCTATTCCATTAGAATTTTATATAATATTCCTGGACCAGCTTCAAGAAATATTGTTAAACCTATGCCTACATTTATTCAGAGGAGGGCAAACCCCCAACTCTTGGTCCAGGGCAAAAACTGTCATATTCCCCAAGAAATATAAACCCCCGGACCGGATGGGCTCTTATCGCCCCATTACTTTAATAAACGCAGACTCCAAAATATACTCTAAACTGCTGGCTATCTTACGTGAACAAGACCACATCCACGTGCATGATGCTGCTACGCATGTTGCGTAAAGTTCTGCCCCTTCTCCCCGAGCAGGCCAGGCCTGAAGTAGTACGCGGTACCATCTTGAGTCGTCTCGACTATTGTAATGCGCTACTTCTGGAGGCTCCAAAAACACTGCTGGGGAAGTTGCAACGGGTGCAGAACTTGGCCGCCAAGCTGGCTCTTTCCCGCCCTAATCATAGATCTTCAGCAGCAGCCCTACGGGATCTACACTGGCTGCCTGTGCACCTACGCGTCCGTTATAAGGCTGCATGTTTAGTGTTTATGGTGGTGCATGGACAAGGCCTGGTTCCATTGCAGAATATGTTTGTTTGGTACTCCTCTTCACGGTCCTTACGCTCTTCTTCGGCTCAGCTGCTTGTGGTACCGAGATTCCAGAAAGTGAGGATGGGTGGCCGTTCGTTCAGTGTCGCAGCGGCCAAGCTCTGGAACTCCCTGCCACTGTCCCTAAGAAGCCAAAGGGACTTCTTCCCGTTTAGAAAAGCCCTGAAAACCCATCTTTTCCCCAGGGTTGTCTGAGCAGCGTATGTGGTGTTAACGTTGATTTCAAATGCCAGGATGCCCTTGGGGTGTCAGGACCGCGCTATATAAGTACACATACAATACAATACAATACTATGTCCCGGGTGGGATTCAAGCAGGTTTTTATACAGGCAATTCAGAAACTCTACATCAATCCTCGGGCTATGGTGATGGTTAATGGCTGTCTCTCTAAAGAACTAATAATCTCGAGAGAAACTAGGCAGGGATGTCCGTGTTCCCCGCTGCTGTTCGCTATCTACATCGATCCGTTTATTCGGAGATTGGAAAGTAATAGGAACATATTCTCTATATCGACACATGGATATTTAACAAAGAACCTTGCATATGCCGACGATATCGCCATTGTCACTGCTAACCCAAACTTGGCTATGCCTATCATTGAGTTAGAGGCTGAAATATTTGGGAAAGTTGCAGGGTATGCTGTGTACCAAGGGAAAACACAAATAATTATCAATAACAAATGTGATATGGCAGATCCACGCATAACAGAATCAGCTACTTATCTAGGGGTCACTATTACATCTGAAATAGGAAACCTAGTCGACCTGAATTTGAAACCCTCACTAAATAAAATGCAAAAAGATCTACGCTGTATCAATAATTTACATCTCTCTCTGATCGGACGAGTGAACGCATTAAAAATTGTCTATTTTCCAAAACTCCTGTACATATTTAGAGCCATTAATCTGGAAATTTCAGACCAGTGGTTTAAAACAATGGAGCGTATCTTCACAAACTTTATCTGGTCGTACACACAGCCCCGCCTCGCCTACCAACTGCTGACGCCCCCCAAAGAAAGAGGAGGATTAGCCCTTCCAAATCTTAAGGCATATTGCTGGGCAACAGTTTTGCTCCATAATCATGAGCTCTTTCATTTTGATGGGACTGGGACAGCGGTGGATAATGACGCCCCTTCAATCCACCAAATAATACTGGGCGATAAAAGCACTGGCTATCTCTGGAGATATCTCTTCGATAGCTACCACAAAAAAGTGAGATTAAAAACACTCATAGGAGCATTCAAGGTTTGGAAATTTGTGAGGAAAATGGTAGGTCTGGGACGCCTATCTTTTTACACACCTATTCAAAATAATCCCTCCCTACCAGAAATATTTCAAGATACCTGCATCAATAGGTGTAATACAGCCGGAACCACTCATATAGGATGTTTTTCCTCCTCAGAGGGGCTATATTCTTTTGAATCCTTGAAAGATAAGTATCATTTGGAATGGAGAGACTTCTTCAAGTATCTCCAAATTAGAGATTTTCTGTCATGACGTACAAGGGGAGAGGGCACCTTGAATAAAAATGCCATAGCGGACATTCTAAGCCACTCTCAGGAAAAATTCAGGATTGGGGGGTTATATTCTTTATTATTGATGTATTTTATGGACGATATACAGAAAATCACTCAGAAATGGCAAAGTAAAATCACTATTTCCACAGAAGAATTTGAATATGCATATGGGCTATCGCAAACGGTCCTTATGTCAACCAAACTACAAATCCAATTTTATAAAATATGCTTCTTTATGTAGTACACTCCGGACAGAATCTCCAAATGGGGTAGTGGGAGAGGTACATGCTGTTTTCGATGTAATTTACAAAATGCGGACTGTGTACACATTTTTTCTTCCTGTCCCTGTTTAACTCCTCTTAAATCAAGAAGTGAACACTTCCTCTCACTGATTCTCAAAATAGTGGTTACCCTACCTGATGAAACAGTTGTCTTGGGTGTAACACATCTTACCAACCCGAATGTCGGTCATGAACTGATTTTTATTTTGATGTCCATATTAAGAATTTGTATAGCCTCAGCCTGGCTAGATCCCATGGCCCCATCATATCAACAGTGGTTTCCAAGACTGTTAGCAATCTTTAATTTAGAAATGGCGATATATAAAACTAAAGGCAGGAAGCGTCGGATAAAAGGACTAAAAATCTGGTCACCCCTAATAGAATGGTCTCAATCTCAGTGACATATATAGTAGTAATTTGGTTGTATTGATTTAACTGTCACCTGTATCTCTGTAAACTTATGTTCATCTGTCTTTGAATGATCATCTGCTAATTCATTAGTTTACTTTTGATATTTTTTTATTTTTCGCTATACGACTTTCCATGTTTCTAATCGCTTTATTTTTTTATTTTTTTTATATATGTTCTTTTTTTGCTTCTTTTTCCTTTTATGACCTGCTCGACCGGAGGGGGAGGGGAGGGTGTTGTATTATGTGTTGTATTGTCTTGTCTTTTTTGTTATAAATTCAAATAAAGATATTTAAAACAAAAAATAGAGTCATTTTCCTGCCCAAAATCAGTCAAAATAGAAGCTTCTGAGTAGGAGGAAAAACTTGTAAAAATACCAATTTTGGTCACTGTGAGGCTTTAACACCTTAGGAGCGTCGAACGTTCAGCGCCCAGTGCTGAACGTTCGAATAACGGGTGCGGCCCCGTCGGCCAACTGTCGTGCGCAGCACTGGCAAGGTAGTGCTCCCGACGACCGTTGGCCGACGGCAGCACTTAAAGGGTTAAAAAGGGGATATTCATCATGAGGCATGATCCAATTGACATTTTGAATCATTTTTTGTACAATCCAAAAAAAAAATTTCGGATGAAAAATGATGACCCCGGTCTTGTCGAACTTTCTCCAGATAGTCAGTAATGGTGATGTTTGAACTATTAATCTTTTGACTGTAAATGCCGGTTGGATGGGAATTATCACTTTTGGAAATAAAATAAGTGTGTTTAGAGTCATTTCCCTGCCTCAAATCAGTCAAACTAGAAGCTACTGAGTGGGAGGAATAACCTGTATGAATTGCAATTTTGGTCACTGTGAGGCATTAAAAAGTGGTTATTCAACATTAGGCATGATCCAATTGACATTTTGAAATAGTCTTTGTACAGTCCAAAATATCAATCGTTTGATGAAAAACGATGACCCCGGAACTGTTGAGTTTTATCCAGATAGTCAGCAATAGTGTTTTTTTAGTGTTTAATCTTTTAGAATCAAACAATTTTTATTCAGCAGACATATAGCAGTGAACACAGCTAGGCTGCCTACATCCACTGGCCGGCAGAGCGGAGAAGAACAGCACAGAAACACAGAAACACAGCCATGAGGTCTACAACCCGGAGGGCGACCCGGCGATGGTGGGCTGACAGCCAGGTGGTGCAACCATGTAGGGTGTCGATGCTGCTTTTTATAAAACCAGAAAAGAGAAAAACAACCCAGAGGAAACAAAAGCCTACCCACCCCTCCCTCCACCCAACCGTCCCGGACCCCCCTCCCTCCCAACCCCCCCACCCACTCCGCATCACCATGGTCGAGGCATTCAACTAAGCCAAAGTTCCCAGGGACCCCGTCACATTCCAAGGGCAAGCCAAGAACACTCAGGCGGTCGCCCCTGGCGGTTCCAACGGAATGAGTTGCAATATCTGTAGGAATTTGGGGCATGTGACCTCTCGTAAGTCCCGAGATAGCAAGTGTATGAAGGGTGCCCAGAGCTTTGCATACGTATCCCCTTTACCATCCACACACAGGGAGAGCCGCTCCATGCCCAGCAGCAGCCAAAGTCGCCTAATCCAGTCCCTCGGGTCTGGGGCGTCTGGTGAGCGCCACCGCGTGAGGATCACTAGGCGTGCCGCCAGAAGCGCCAGAGCTATCTGTCTACCCCGCGGGGAGCGCAAGGGAAACGCCTTAGGGTGAGGTAGGCCCAACAGTACATGCTCTGGAGCCCTGGGAAAGGTGATACCAAAAGCATTGTCTATGTCGTCTAGAACCTCCTGCCAGTAACGCACTAATTTGGGACAGTGCCAGAGCAGATGTGTCAGAGTGCCTGTCGCGCCGCAGCCCCTCCAGCAGAGACTCGAGCACTTGGGGTCCCACCCATGGATCCTCGCTGGTGTGTGGTACCAGTATGTAACTATTTTAAAGGCCGCTTCAGCTCCAGCAACGTTGGCTGCGGTGTGATGTGCGTGATAGTGTATCTTGTCCCATTCCTTACGCAACAATGGGCGGCCCAACTCTGTCTCCCATCTAACCTGCGCCTTGGAGCGCTGCGTGTGTTGGCGCTTCATAATGAAGGCATAGAGTTCAGAGATAAGTCTACGATAATCCTTCTTGAAGGCCACCCAGCGTTCCAAGGGCGTCATAGGACGGGACATGTCAGCTGTATTATCAGGAAGTGTTACCCAATGTGCGACCTGCGAGTAGTGGAAGGCGTCAGCGACGGTCAGCTCGAAGTACTCCCGGCGGAGAGTGGAAAACGGTATCAATCCCTCTGGTTGAAAGAGGTGACCCACCCTCTTACAGCCTAGTTCCCTCCAGCGCTGGAAGACCGGCGAGGCGCAACCCGGAGGGAAGTCCGAATTGTCAACTATAGGCGTCAGTGGTGATGGGAAGGTGGTCCAGCCGCGTCTGTACGCCAGACGATCCCACACCGCTAGCGTCGGCGAGGTTACTGGCAAAGAATAAAGGCCCCAGGCCCGGTGTTTACGCGGGAGCCAGAGCTCGCGCCAGATGTTACGTCCCGCCACTGTCTAGTCCATGAAGAGCCAGTGCTTGCTGGACATGGGCCTGTTCCACTCCAGGATGAAGCGTAAGCATGAGGCCTGGTAATACGCCTCCACGCACGGGAAGTTCAGACCGCCCTCATCTCGCGGTGCCATGAGTCGGTCGATGGCGACGCGGGGGCGCTTGTGGTTCCACAGGAACGTGGTCAGCAATCGCTGGAGTTTCCTCAAGGCCCCTGGGGGGGCGCAGGGTAGCATCTGGAAAAGGTAAAGGATGCGAGGGAGGATCGTCATCTTTATCGCAGCTAGGCGGCCAAACCAGGCCAACTGCAGCCGGGACCAGTCCGAGACAGACTTGGCTGTTTGGTCCAGGAGGAGCCTGTAATTGAGGGCAACCGTTTGGGTAAGTGTGGGCGCCAACTGGATCCCAGGTATGGGATGGCCGTCTGGACCCATTGGAACGCGAAATCTGATCTCCTCCTCCGGCACCGAGAGATTCAGGATTTGGGATTTCGAGTAGTTGACTTTGAAGCCAGCCACCGTTCCGAACTCCTCCAGCTCCCGGGAAAGATGTCTCAGAGAGGAGCGCGGATGCGTGAGGGACAGAATGACATCGTCCACGTAAAGGCTCACCTTGTGCTCCTCCGCCCCGAAGCGGACCCCCTGCACGTCAACATTGTCCCGAAGGCGCTGCGCAAATGGCTCCATATAGAGCGCAAATAACAGGGGCGAGAGAGGGCAAACCTGCCGAGTCCCACACGTGATTGGAAAATATGCAGACCTGCAACCGTTCACGCGGACAGTGGCCCGGGGGAAGGCATAGAGGCAGCGGACCCAATTGACAAAAGCGTCTCCCAGACCAAACTTTCGTAAGACCGCAAACATATACGACCAATCGACCCGGTCGAATGCCTTCTCGGCATCAATGGAAAGGAAACATGCCTGCGTACGTGACCGATGTACTGAGTCCATCAGGTGCAGGAGCCTCTTGGTGTTCTCGCCACCTTGTCGCGTCGGCACGAAGCCCACCTGGTCAGGTTCAATGATGCCGTCCATAAACGGGCTGAGGCGGGCTGCCAGGATGCCAGAGAACAACTTCATATCAATATTAAGAAGTGAAATGGGGTGGTATGAGCCGCACTCCTTGGCGTCCTTGCCTGCCTTGTGAATGACAGTGACCACCGCCTCGGCCATGGACGGAGTCACGTTCCCCGAGTCCCGAAAAGAGTTAAAGAGACGTGTCAGGAAGGGGGCCAGGGCACCACAGAACTTCTTATAGAAGGAGGCTGAGAAGCCATCAGGGCCCGGTGATTTAGCCACCTTCAGACGCGCTATCGCCGAAATAACCTCTTCGATGCGTATCTCCGCATCGAGAGACGCTGCTTTAGCATGCGCCTCTTTGTCGCCAATTCCCTCCAAACCCTCTGCACCCCAGTCCTTTTGTGTATTGCCTCTAGCCCGCGTACGTCGCGCTCGAGTTCCTCGCGCTTCTCCTTGCGCAGCTTCGCCAGAGAAGCCGAGATTGCGATACATTCGCCCCGCACGACCAGCTTAAGCGCCTCCCATACCGAGCTAAGGGGCATGCCGTTGACATCATTGGTGGCAAGGTATTGCGTAAGTGTGTCTTGTAAGCGGTCCACCACAGAGGCAGAGTTGAGCAGAGAATCGCGCAAGCGCCAGCTCCCGCGTGTCTGCCCGCCGGACCCCCCAGACATCACCACAGAAATGAGCGCGTGATCAGAAAGGGAGCGCGGCCCAATCCCTGCCGAGGAAAGCTGGGGAAGCAGGGAGGTAGAGGCAAGAAAGTGATCTAGGCGCGCGTAGGACTTGTGCGCTGCAGAGTAGTAGGTATAATCGCGCTCTACGGGGTGTAGGTGGCGCCACACATCATGAAGTCCCCCCTCCTGTAGCCAAAGCAGGCCCCCTTTGGAGACAGCGCCAGTCGAGTGGGAGCGTGCTTCGGACCTGTCAAGCGCCGGGTCCATCACCATGTTCAGATCACCTCCCACCAAAACCCAGGGATCAGGGGAGGCCAACACATCTGCAAGCGCTGAGGTTAAAAAGGGTTCTTGCTGCACATTGGGGGCGTAAAGGGATCCTACCGTGAAGTGGGAGTCGCCCCATTGAATCCTAACCGCTAGAAATCTTCCCTTGATGTCTACTACCTGGGACAGCACTTTACAATGCGCCTTCGCGCTGATCAATATCGCCACCCCCTGTCTCTTCGTGCCACAGGAAGACCACAACTGGGTGGGGAAGCGCCTGTCTTTCATCCTTCTCGTGTCTTTGGCGAGGAGATGCGTCTCCTGCAGGAGACAAATGTCGCCTTCTACACCCTCCAGTAGTGACAGGATCGCCGCTCGCTTGACAGGGCTGTTGAGGCCTCGAACATTCAAGCTAACAATTTTCAGATCCTTCCCCATCGAGAGGGCAAGACATGGATCTCGCTAACAGAGACCAGCGGCTGATGTGGAGAGCCCTCACCCCCCCTTTCCCCAACCCGTTCCCCGAACCCCCCCCCCCCCACCCCGACCCCCCCCCCCACAAACCAACCCCACAACAACATCGTGACAAAGCTCGCCCATGAAAGGAACATCAGGAGGAAACAAGAGTTCATCAGTTGAGTCCCAAGGGCTGGGGGCATGGACTTACTCCCACCAGCCACCCAGATCCTGATACAGGACAATATACACGGGGAACGTGTCAGTACATTACCCATCAGCGTCCTGTAGACGGGTCCATTAACTTGCAGAGGGAAAATGTCCGGCCACATTGCTCAGGTCCCTTCGGGGGCCTCGGTTACCTTCGCCACTGAGGCTACCGCTGCATCTCGTTCTTGCAGACTGACGGACAGGTCTGGGCCTGAGGGCTAATGTTTAATCTTTTGACTGTAAATTACTGTTGGATGTGTATTATTATCATTTTTGGAACTAAAAAGTGTGTTTAGAGTCATTTTCATGCCCAAAATCAGTCAAAATAGAAGGCTCTGAGTAGGAGGAAAAACTTTTAAAAACTGGCAATTTTGGTCACTGTGAGCCTTTAAAAAGTGGTTATTCAACATGAGGTACAATCCAATTGACATTTTGAATCCTTTTTTGTACAGTCCAAAAAATAAATTTTCTAATGAAAAAGTTGACCCTGGATCTGACAAACTTAATCTAGATAGTCAATGATGGTGATTTTTGAATGAGTAATCTTTTAGTATTAAATCTGTTTTTATGTTCTCCTGGAGAAGGATGCAAGCATTCCCTTGGTCCTGATCTAAAAATTTTACAGCAAAAAGACCATACTAGAACTCTGACTGTATTGAGCTCCCACCATAGGTGATTGGGATCTGACTCTAGATCCCGATGTGGTTCTGCACTAAATATGGCCAGTTTATTACAAACCTACATGTATTCTAACCACTCAGCTAATTCTGATCTCACTTCTAGTGAAAGGAGAATGTTTATTTTTGCTAAATCCTTCCAAAGTGGAACTGTTCCTAACTTTCCAAGAACTCAAAAATATAGCACCCTGGGATAGTTCTGATTTTCTTCTTTATGTTTCTCATCTTGCGTATATTAAATTGTTGTGACACTGAAGGGTATCCCCCTGAAATGTCACAAACTCCAAGTTTTGAGTCTGAGGGAGACAAATTGTGATGAAAAGCACATTCTGCAATACGTTTATTGTGATAGCAGTGTGTGATAGGATTGACTGTCTCCTTTGTGACATAATGAGAATGAAAAAATATCCTGGCTCTGAGCGCAGCTACTACTGGTTTCAGCAGTTCAGTGAAACAGCATAAAGCTGATGTGAGGCTTAAGGGAAGGCAATATAATGTGTCTTTCTTGTGCCACATGAATTGGTACTTCCTGGGTTTCTGTTACAGATGGTACCCAAGGAGCAAGGGAAGTGTAGTGTATGCCCGGTTTCTGTGCACTATTGTAAAACAGGAGGTGCCGTAGATGCGTGTACGACACCGTCCATAAGAAGTAATAAGTGAGATGGACTAGCTCATAGAACCAGTCAGTCTGTCTTGGTGCAGATGGCACCCGACTTGAGTAACAAAAGGGAACGGATATCACCTAGCAGACATGTGCTGGGAGTGGCTGCACCTGTCTTACCTGGGATGTCACGAGGGGTCAATGCAACCCACTTACCACCTTTTAGAGGGTACCCTTAATGGGCAGCCTGACTTTGCACCCTCTTTGTGGCACACACATAGCCATATTATCTAGAACACCGCTAACATTACTGCAGCATTAGTGGCAGTAAACTGCCGCTAAAGAGGCGATAATGAACTAAGAAGAAACTTGCTGACAACCATCAGGCAGCAATGCAGACTGGAGTTGGCGGTCCAGTGGAACACCAGGAGCTGGATGAGATGGGGGAAATGGTGTCCACAGTCATCAGTGGGGAGACGGTGGCAGGAGTTGGGGGTCTGGACACTGCTCGACATGACCTGACACAACATCACCAGAGTGAGTACCGAACAGAGACTGGGGGGACGGGGTTAAGTAGAGCACACTGCACACCCACAATGACTCTGGATCATGTCCATGATCCTCTTGACACACTGCAGAACACATACAAACAGCAAGTAGGACCCATCCACTATGGGCACAAAGAGGTCCCTCCCCACACAGCACCAATCTCACTACCAACCCATGCACACGTGTTAAAACCAGGAAAGTTGCATGTCTGTGAGCCACACTGACAATGCAAGTGACACTGCATGACGAATAGCATGGCTTCAGTCCAATTATCATAACATGGTGCATGCCACGACACTGAGGTGGCTGAGTGTGGAACACACCCGGAAAGGAACAGGTCACACCCTGACACATCCACGTGCACAAACAGCCCCTTACGTCAACAACGCATCTGCAGATAAACCATGCCCAAGAGTCCAAAGTCCATACAAGAGCCAAAATTAGCCGAGTCTGCAACATCTCAGCACTGTAGAAGCACATAAGTCAAAGGCACACCACCTCAAAGGGATAAAGGGCAGCAAAATCACAGCTGCAAGGGGGACTCTTCCACAATGCATCACACACACACCAATAACAGCACATCAACATTGACTGCAATGTGGTAAAAAATGCAACACTTTCACTACAGAACAGCGTACACAACTGGTTCCGGTCGTGCGTAGAAACTGGCCAATCACATCTGGCATAGCAGGAAACTGTCAGATGATAATGTACAAATATAACTCCATATCTGTGGTGTAGTTCAAATGCCCACTGTCCCACGTCAAATAGTCAGCTCCTCCCAAACAGTTACAATGTACATTGTTATGCAGTCTGTATGTAAACTTGAACAATGCGTCAACATACATGGCAACACAATGTTAAAATGCATCCCCCTTTCTCATTGCAGAGGGACAATCAACACCTCCTGCAGAGCAGACCAGACAACTCATCAATGATGATGAAGAGGACCTCAATACCTTCGACACCAATGCCCTACAAGAGCTCATGGACAGCTACGGCAACCCACCTCCAGGAGCAGGGCAGCCCAGTTGCATCGAGAAGACCCCACCCCCTGCACAGACCATTCAGCAGGTAGCATCCGCCACCACGACTGGCTCCCAGCACCTCACCGAAGTACACATCGCATTCCAAGGCCATTTGTTAGACTGCCAGAAGGAGGTGGATGAACAGGTGCGGGTCGGTTCGACCACATGGCAGCCAAACTAGATGACATACATGGATGTCTGGGTCACATCAGGGACCACTTACATTCCCTAACGGACACCCACTCTTTGCTCCATGATGTCCAACAATCCATGCCTGACATCGCTGGAGTCATGACTCAAAGAGGAGAACAACTGTCTAGTCAGAGTTTCCTCAGCGATGTCAGCCGAGAGTTGGCACAGATGCTGAGGAAAATGGAGAACATGGAGCGAATGCATGTGGAAAGAATGGCTGCCACAGATGCACACCAGAGAAAAGTTGTTGGTATCTTCCATGATCCTCATCATCGCATTTCTGCCACTATGGCAGTCACTGCTGAATGCCGCTGGTACTTCTGGACACACATTTTCGGGCCCTTATGTGTCAGTGGCACAAAGTGCTGCAGACCAAACATCAGCACCCATATGTCTGACAGATGACATAGAGGACGAAGATGCGGGTTATTCCACCGTTGTATTAAGAAGGAGCCAGTAGCAATCTTCTCTGCCATATGCCCTGTTTCAGCTTGGTTCTGCCCTCTGCATCATGCCCTGTAACAACACCTCCCACTGTCCCCCGAAACACTCGGCGACACTCACATTGGACCTCAACATGGACTGCCATATTTTGTTTGCTTACCAATGACACAGCAATCAGACTGCAGACTGTACTCTTCCTCTTCCGATATACTTGTCAATCACTAAATGACTCTGGCTGGCCTTACACTGGGCTACAATGTAATGCGGGGTTTGCATGGCCATGTACTGCTCCAGCTGCGACACTTCACCGAATGTGAATAAATCATTCAAATTCACACAGATGTGTCATGTCCATAATCAATCAAGGATGAAAGTATGGATGAATGTAAGGACATTGATTGCACAAAAAGGTAAACCCTGGGAAAGGAAAGCAATGACCATGACACACATAGGCAGTGAGATGACTGGGAATGTGTGCACTAGCTGTAGCCTCATTGCTCTGAAACAACAATTGCGCAATTTCACAAATTTGCATCACGCAATGTTAGAAATAGGGCTGTGTATGAAATCTCAAAGTCGTTGGCAGGCCTAAAGTAGTGTCCCCCATCACATTTGACAACAGAGCATCTCTTTGCATACCTACTCACACTCAACTGGGTGGACACAGCCTGTTCTGATGGATCACATTGATCCACATGGCAAGAATTTGGACACCATACTCACATTGCTGAAGACAGGTAAGTATTTACAACAAGGGGTGGTGAGAGACAGAGTCTCTGAATTAAACAGAATACTCTCACCCAGTCAAGAGATCAGGGCTAGATCCAACACCGTTTTTTAGCTCACTGCACCATCCCAGTTTCAGAACCTGGCTGTATGCAAATTAGTCTGTTCCTGTCCCAGTGCATGATGGGAACAGGGCAAACCAAACTACAAAAGCCAATTCTTACACTGGGAAGGAAACAAGCTACCGGGGACCGGTTTCTGGCATTTCAGCCGTCTTCGGCCCGGCTTGCTTGAATTCAAGCAAGCCGGGCCGAAGACGGATGAAATGCCAGAAACCGGTCCCCGGTAGCTTGTCTCCTTTCTGGTGAAGAATTTGCTTGGTAGTTTAGTCTGCCCTGTTCCCATGATGCACTGGGCCAGGGACAGACTGATTTGCATATAGCCAGGTTCTGAGCTGAGATGGTGCAGTGAGATAAATAACGGTGATGGATCAAGCCCTGATCTTTGGACTGGGTAAGAGTGGTCTGCTTAATTCAGACACTCTGTTCATCACCACCCCGTTTTCTGTATCGAAGACAGGTAAGAGCACAGGTCTATCAGCAACTATCCCTACCACAATGTCTGGCTCACAGAGGTGGAGCTAGCAATAGGGACTCACCCATAAGTGAAATGCTTCTGTCAGTCTGTCACTGTGTACGGACAATGCTCATTGAGGCACACGATTTGTCATTCTAATCAACACTCATCACAGTTGAACACTAGTGAAGTTGCATAGACTTAATTAGCATGTGTCTGTCTGTACGGGCAAGACAAGGGTCACAACATGCAGAACAATGCATCAGACTCTAACAGGCAGTATTCAGTCACTGCACAGTTCCACGTGACAGGCGTTGTGCATGTGCCCGCGATGTACTGCCATTGCGTTGGTGGCTCTCGTAGAACCTGCACTCTTCTCGTCCTGTGGCAGTCATGTGGATGATACGCCACAGCTCCGAGCAATGAGTCATATGTGTGTGCAAGTTTTGGACGTATGGGTTGTTGTGTACGTAAGCGTCAAGGGCATTCCATGCAAGAGTACCTTGTACAAGGACTCCTGTGTGTGGGTTATGGATACGTTGGTCTTTAATTAGCGCTGTCCATAGTGTGGGAGTCGTCATCATCTGCTTTGCTATCTCTTTCAGGGGCTGCCTGCCGCATGCAAGACCAAGGTCGGAGGTGCAGATGTCCTTCCGCCTTATGTATTTAGACAAAGGAGCTTTCATCCCTAATGTCAGTCTGACTACTACTTGCATTCTGGAAATGTGATGTAGCTTTCATGCTGCAATTGAGGCTAGGCCTTAGGCTTATGGTGCACCAATGGCAATACACACACAACAGTTGGCATGTGTGAGCAAAGAGCCCGAGCCACCTTGCGCTCCTAGTACAATCCCTTTGTGTGCTGCCGCCCTCCGGGTGCATGCAACATTGCAACATTGTGGATTGCGGGCCATGTGGCGCCAACACTGCGACAGAGACACACGCATCAATTGGTTTCCTGTCCAGTCCAGAAATGAACCACGCCCAGAGCCCAGGGATGATTATTCACACCCCTACCCTGGCCTGGCGTACGCTGACCCACCCACTCAGCTTACGTACAAAGGGGGACGACATCGCTACATGTCCCAGTTCTTCCCCACTGCCGGAGGTGACATGGCTGCGTCCGCCTGGCATATCACGAGACTCAATCAGAAAGAGTCCATGACTTGCGTTGCACAGAGTTGGTGGCACTAGATACACTGTGGCTGACATGGGCCTACCGTCACAGGATGGTGACTTTCAGTGCACTGAGGTAGGAGCACCTTAAATGCTGAGCGGATGTGCAGCCTGCGATGATGCACAGTCCTGGAAGTGCGGACTGGTAAGGATTTGCATGAGACCTGCTTGACCGCACTGTAGGGCTGAGCCAGCAGGCAGCGCGGGCCCAGCACCACATGGCATTGCTTCGTGGTTCACAGAGTTAGTGGCACCGAAAGAGCTGTGCGAGTGTACAGACTGCGATGATGCCATGTGCACTGATATGATGACTGCCATTGCGAAACCAAGACCTAGAATCACATGTGTGATCTGGTGGCCTGCGGTGCAGGGCTGCATGATGTGGAGCTGCCAAGGTCGCGTGCCCCGGGCTTGGAGCCTACACCGGAATGTGATGGGCCCTCTTGGAGACACGCCAGTGGCGGAAGGTGAGCAGTGAGGCCTGGGTGCGCAGGGGCGGGCAATCACCAATGGGCGGCGGGAGGGGCTGGGGTGCAGCAGCCTTTGTGCGCAGGGGCGAGCAAACTATGATGGCATGTGCAATTATATAAACTTTGCCATTCATAAATCTTGACTCTGTTTCAGATAAGGGACCTGGTGGACTGCAGTGTATACCGGCACGTGGTTGGAGATACACCGGTGGCAGCAGGTGAGCAGTGAGGCCTGGGTCCGCAGTGTCTGCACTCTCTCTCCCTCTCCCTCTTTTCCTTTCACTGTCTCTCTCTCTCCCTCTCTTTCTCCCTCTTTCTCTTTCTCTCTCTCTCTCTCCCTCTCTTCCTTTCACTCACTCTCTCTCTCTCCCTTTCTTTCTCTTTCTCTTTGTCTCTGTCTCTGTCCTTTGATGAGCACATGACACGCCTTCTTATCTTGAGTATTTGTCTTGCAGGCTGTGACTTGCAGATTGTCCGGAGAAGGCTCGCCATGACTCTTCCAAATAGTTGTTTGAGTTTAATTTGAATAAAATAATTTGTTTGGAAATTCAAAGATGAATGAATGTTTCTCTTTTTTCTGACCACACATGAATGTTAATTGTTGTAATTGTGCAACATTAGACAAATTGTTTTGTTCATGATTTTGTGAAGTTGATGTAAAATAGCTTTGTCGGGGGGGGGAGGGGGTTGCCCGTGGTAGGGCCCCGGGTGTGGGTGGGGGGGTTTCCTGGTGTAGGGTGGCGGTGGGTATTGTGGCCCTCTTGGGTGTCCGAGCTGCATGATCAGTAGCTCCATGGCATCTGCTGTTCTTCTGGTGTGGCTGTGGGCTGGGCTTCCATTTCTGGTGCAGGTTATCATCCAACTTAATTCCAGGAAAGAGCAGGTGTAAATTCCCAGCTGCTAACATGCCTTATTACAGGTTTTATTATCTTATCGCCGATCTGGCTGGTCGTTGAGAATGTTGCAAGGTGGTGCTGTCATGGCTTTTTGCACGGGAACGCCTACTCTGCATCTTATTAGCTGCTGGTGTTGCCCGCGGTGATGTTTTTTGCGGCTGCTACCGCAGGAAAACTGGCGACACTGGCTGTTAGCACCAGCTTATGAATAGAGCAATAAATCTATCACACTTTGGCTGCAATAAAGTGCCACTAACTCTGCGATAAATCCTTGAGAATATGCCCCTATGTTTTTTGCACACCTGCCAACCATTAAAATTTTTTGGGCTGAGGCACGATTTTAAAGTGATACTCCATACACCAATAACTGACAGCTGCATTGATCAATCAAAAACATGCTTCCAGTATCAGCAAATAGACCCCTGAACTAACCACTGAGACAGCCAGGTAGGTTGTTGAGGTTAGCTAGTAGGACACAAAACCAATGGCACAAAGTGACACTCGTGTATGGTTCCAATGCAATTGGCCCAATTGAAGAAAGCACTGTAATCACTGTGGTCTACCACCTAGCCACTAAACCACAGCCATAGACATATTTTCAGCATGACTGAAAGTAACTAGTATTTTGAACCTCACTTACAAAGCTACAAACCACCAGCTGAGGAAAATACTGTAGCCTATATGACTGGGGAGCAGGTGATTCAGAAAGGTTCATTACCTTCTCTCACTGTTATTGTACAATCTATATTGAAGCACAGCTCATTCCTACTGTGTTGAAATATGGTGAGGATCAAAACTTGCAGAATTAACAAGTCGT
Organism: Lissotriton vulgaris; assembly: GCF_964263255.1. Taxonomy (NCBI): domain Eukaryota; kingdom Metazoa; phylum Chordata; class Amphibia; order Caudata; family Salamandridae; genus Lissotriton; species Lissotriton vulgaris. The sequence goes on along the minus strand of NC_141696.1, from coordinate 777,279,712 downwards.
TGTAAGGCATGGGCGAAGTGGGCAATAGCCCAAACCCCCTCCTTTCAAGAGGCTCACTCAGTCTCATCATTATCTACTTATTTCTGCATGCAAACCTCTCACTTCTCTTCCTACCTCTAACCCTCTAACTCTGTCTCTCTTAAGGATTTTTGGGGCCCTGGGAGTGGCATATATATATATTTTCAGTTACATTTTCACTGTGTTTAACTTATTGACAACCTGAGTAGTACACATATTCAACCTTATATGGACAACTCATATTTCAACAGGTTTTGAGCGACCCTCATTTCGGAAAGTTTGTTTCGGTTTATGCAGGCTTGAATTCGCAGACAATTGGTAACACAATTAAAAGTTGTTCCGAAAAGGGGCCTGCCAAAATATATCTAGCCTGAGGCCCCAAAAAATCCTTAAGACAAATCAGGAATTAACCTCTCAATAAATCCTTCTATGAGATTGGACTAATTAGCTTATATTGTTTTGCCATATATGTTTTGTGAATCTATACCAAATAGGTGGCAGTGCTCTGTTCTTTGAAAGAACTTCAGAGATTGTTATGTTGTGTAGTTCCCCGAAATCTATATAGGATCTGCGCATTTTAACAACATAAACTAAGGGGTTGGTGTCCAGACTTATTCCAAACACACCTAAAGGATCTGTTAGCCTTTAGACCAGCTAGCTCACAAGTGGCACAATAATCCCCCTAACTTTACCATGGAGCGGATAGTCTCTGGCAACTATTGAACATGACAAGAGTGTACTACTTTTCGCTCAGTCACTCATGCTCACTTGGCCTCAGAGAAATACACAGAATAAACAATTGGGACCTTTTCAATAAGCATTTATTGAACTAGAGCCATTTTAGTATAAAATACTTGTGCTGCTACTACCATTGTGCTAAAACCGTGAATATATGCAAGCATATAGATACATAGCAATATTCAAGAGTACTCCTAAGATGCAAAACCTATCTATGTGTACCTAGCATGTATGTAGCTGTGAAACCAAGAATCCTCCTAGGAAAGAGCCAACCCCATTACCTGATGGGAAAGTATGAAGGAGCCCATCTTGGTCTCGAGTTGGAAACCACGCAAGGGATGTCAGACCACCCTGCTCTGGAGTTTCTGCGTGTAGAGACTCCAGCATCTCATGTCAGCATGGAAGCTTCTCCTCTGGTTTGCCCAGTGAATATGTGGTTATTATATACCCAGAAGGTACACTTAGGGGTTCTACCTAGATGTGTAATGATACTGTTGGCCTGGCATTCAAGGATGACAACAGCTGTGACTTTTCTACAGAGTTATTATACAGAAGATGGTAATCCTGATGTGTGATACTAAGAATCCTCAGTATGTGTAAGAACAACTGGAGTAAACCCATAGACCACGTCGGGATGGGTGTGGAATATAAACAATAACAATTCCCAACAGGTATCAGTTTGAGACAGTTAAATAATGTATGCAGTCAGCATTACATGAACAAGAAACAAGGAGGCTCGTATGGTTTAAAAGCTTGTTATTCACCAATTCAAAGGAGGGTGTTTCACATGGAAATACAGTTAAACAGCACTGTACAGAGAGAATCATGTGACAACCCGAGGGCACTTGGTGAGTGAAGAATTATACAGTTAGTGAAAGGTGAAGATGTAAGTGCTGAACATGAACAGCGTGAACGGCGCAAGGTGACAAAGAAATAATACAGTGATGGCTCCGCAGGATTAAGTTGAAGTCACTTAAATCAGGGAACAAACAGTTTTACAGGAGCACAAAACGTAAAATGCGCCATAGAATTGTGCTGTGATGTCGACGGCGTTTCGATCCCCATGAGTTGGGTTCGTCATCAGGACAGGGTTGTCGAAATCAGGCAGTGTTCAAACCGTAGTTGTGCTTTGCTTGATTGACTGGACGCCCTGGCACTTGGCTGCAGCTACGGCGTCTGTAATTGGATTAGCGCAGCCGAGGGCAGGTCCGATGAGGCAGCGCCTGATTGAAGCAACGTGGCCGGGGGCGATGAGGGCTCTCAACGTGAGGTCGTCTCGCGGTTAGTGCGAGCTGCCTCATCGGATCAAAAAATCTAAAAACATGGTATACATAAAAACGATGTAAAAAGTTGAAAAGAAAACTGTATAAGTCCTCTAAATAGTCAGTATATACTGTTTAGACTGACCAGATCGAAAGCCATGGTGCTTAGTGAGAGCAAAGAGAGGAAAATAAAACAAAATAATATTTACAAATTCCAATTTGCTTGCTTAGGAAAAGGCTGAATTGTTCCCATCACATGAAGAGCCAAATGTTTATGTGTCCTGTGTGGGAGACACAACATCACTGTCGCTTGTCTTCGCAGATGATGGTCCCTGTAGCACTTCTTGAATCAGGTCAATGGAGTAAAGGTGATCTTCTATGGTTCCCACAGCAGCCACTTCAGAAGCACTCAATACCTGTGAGCCTGTTGCAGAGCCGGTGTCCTTTTCAACAGGAGTTGAAGCATTCTGTGGTGTCTCTAAGAATGCCAACATCAACATGGAAATATGCTGATAACACTGTAATACATGGGCCTTTAAGGGGTCCAGTAATAAGTCTACGTCCGGTGACTCAACCAATGGTAGCATTAGATATATGTCTGACATGCATTCCTATCCGCAGAATAGGCAGCGGAGCATAGGCAATGTGGTCAACCCAGACTGATCTGAATGATAGGATCAATGCTCCCTTAGCTCCTGAAGCTGAGGTGTTCCCAGATTGAGTACCATGCGTTCACAGCAACATCGCACCAGAAGTGCTTCTTCTATCTCTTTGGAAGCAGAGACGTCCATTGCGTAGCAGGAAAATAAAACCAGAATACTCACTACAATGACTAGGACCAATGGAAGCCCTCCAAAAACGCTTCTGAATACAGAGTTTATGGAAGATGGGATAACTCCCAAAATTGTTTGAAAGGTGCTTAATAGTCCAGAACCAATGCTCTTGAATAGGTCAGAATCCCACTCGTATCAGACATGTTAAAGATACAATGTCTATTACCCCGAAATGGAGTGGGACATTCGTTTGGACTAGTGCCTGTAGTGCAGCTGAAGATCTTGCAACCTGGAGATCAAAGGTCTCTCGGAATGAGGTTAAGGCCACACCCTTCTGTAAAAGCACGTCTTTCAGTCTGCTAAGAGAATCAAGCTGTGTGAGGGAAGCATTCATTGAAGGCCATAGTGATGCCTTCCTGACTGTGTGGGTTGGTGGAAACAATACTTGCATACAAGTAAACCTGGAACTTGGTGTGACCAGATATGCAATGCCGGGCAGCGTCCCACAACAACCTTGACCATTCAACATCAAATAACTCCCATTCAAGAGCTGTTTGAACACCGGATGAATCACGGCAGCTGGGGATCCTTTTAAGTGACACAATAGGTTTGCAACAAGAGCATTACATGCTCTGTGAAGCATACTATCCTGATAAATTAGAGACCCACTTAATGAACTCTCACAGACTGAACTGCTGAGAAAAACTTTGGTGTCCCCATTCCGGCATCTAAATCTGTACGGTAATTTCCAAGTTCATGTATGTACCCCTCTCCCATCGCTTCATACCTGCCTGCCTGGTGATACTGTAGACAGTACTAAAATTGGAATGTCGAGACTAGCAGTGTAATATGGCCATGGATTAACCATTCTGTATAGGGTGACACAGCCACAGTAAAAGGTAATTGGTCCAATTTTTCAACGTTGAGCATTGTACACTTTGCATCGCTTTGTTCCATTTTTGTCTCTCTTTCTGTTAAATTGTATGCAGAAAACAAAGATGTACTTTCGATATACCGCCAGGGCATGTGACCAGAACGCAGTGATTGCAGCATCCAGCTCAATAACATAATGGATCGCAAATGCGATTGCCCATGTTGAAGAATAGACAAATCCTGTTCTATTATATCTGACGCAGAAGACACAATGTTGCCATTGAAGAAATCCCGGCTGTCAGTGTGGTCATACCATTGTCGACTACTGCCAAAGCCTTTTCTAGGATAACCCGGTCAATCTCATGCAATCTATCAGCAGCCTCTTGCTGAGATATTTTTCATACTTCATTATAAATAGCATTTAAGAAGTGCTTCTGACATGGCTTTTGGGGACCTAACAAAAAATCCCTTAGATCCATGTCATCAGAGAGTAAGTACAAGTGTTTTTTCACCTGGGATAGAGTTGATGTTTCCAGCCGCTCTATGCACAACTTCCGAACACTGTAAGATGTCTCCACCCTGAGTGTTCTCTTTGTATGTAGTGTTGGTCAGGCCTATGGATACTAAACCCTTCTTTGGTACCCCTGAACCTTGACTGACACCTATTTGTGTCGATAGGACAAACCAACCATCCCTTCCAATTGGGTATGATGAATTGTATGAACCATCCTGTAGAATGTCATCTAGTGTATCCTCACTATGTTGTGTATAGTTTTTCCACCCCTCAAAGAGTGTGAGTGAGAGAATCTGAGGTGTGTTCAAGTCCTTTATCTTGGTTAACCCAAGATAGGAAGTTTGTTACACTGTGTTGTTCAGGAAGATCATTTGCTGTGGTATGCTGAGTAGTCCTCCTGAGGCTCAGCCGTGAGAGACCCACGTAGCTCTAACTGCTCTTAGGTGTTTTAAAAATAAGATTGGAGAGGTACTACTTTACTTTTTTAACCTGGTATTGTTTTTAAAAACGTACTTGCACCATTTGCACATATCTCGCACCTTCCCTGCTCTTGGTTAGAAGTTCACTGCAAGGTCTTAGCGGGACTTCCGACACCGAGGTGGCCATCTTGGGGGTAATAGGTCAGCCGGCCAGCTTCCATGCCCCTGACACTATTTAAGCATTCCCGCCTGTGCGAGCGCAGCGGGCGTGCCAAAGGCAAGCCCGTCTGCACCCGTCCACGCTCATAACGCGATCAGCCAACCCCATGGACTAAACTCCATAGGTATGTCTTCATCTATAAGATACTCAGGGGAAGAAATAAAAAAACTCAATCTACCCTATAATAACTATAAATGTACCATCTTTCACCCTGAAGCCATACGCCACAGGGACCCTCTCAGGTGCACGGGCTATAACCTTAACATACCCAATCTCAATGCCCAGCCCAGCTCTGGCAGAAGTTGTACTTAACCCCCAACTAGCCAGGACGCTTCCAAATCCCCTTGGAGATTTCCCCTGTTTATTGCCAGGTCTCTTGTGAAACATAGCAGAGAAATTGCCTCCCTCATTACGGAGGAGAAACTACACACAACATTCATTACTGAGACAAAGACGGATATGGCCTCGGGTCCCGACCTCGTCAAAGCTACTCCTCCTGAGTATTTCTGCCACACACTTAATAGACAACAGAAACGCGGAGGTGGCCTTGCCGCCATTTATCATCACTCTATCACTGCCTCTTTCTCTCCGGTAACTATAGAAGACTGCGAAGCACTCGAGTTCGGTCTTAAACTCTTGCACTGCTATACATTCAACAGCACCCTCCTTTACAGAGCACCAGGCCCGAGAGGCCCTTTTTCAACACATCTCAGCAGTATTTTAGAAAGGGGGTTATTCTCTAACTCCTACACCATTCTAGGTGATATTTACTATCATCTGGAATTGCCCCTGGACCCTGATACCTCTAACCTACTTGATTTCATGAAAGGTGGCAACCTGAAACAACTGGTCAAGGGCGCCACGCATTCAGCTGGCCACACTTTGGATGGCATTTTTTCAAATAATCAGCAGATCTCAATAACTAATATTTTGCCACTAATCTGGTCTGATAATTCAGCTATTTTGTTTAAGCTCATCATACCGGACCGTAAAACGCAGGGAACGAGCTAGCCCCTGCAAAATATTTTAGCCATACCAGACAGCAACCCCTGGCCCCATGGTATTCGAAGATGCTTAAGGACCAAAAGCTGGCTTGCAAATGTCTGGAGAGAATATGGAGTGGAGGTTACAGGCAAAATGATAAAACAGAGTAAAAAGCAGGCCTGGCATTATACAAACAACTACTTAAAGACTCAAAAAAGGAATTTTTCAGCAACAAAATTTCAGCAGCTAAAAACTCCCCCCAAAAACTTTTTAAAATAGTAAAAGCTCTGGCTTGGCTTTCCTTCAGCTGAACCTTGCCCTGTTCCTTGTTTGAATATTTCCTTGCTGAATCTTGTTCCCTGATACCAGTAGCGGTGCTGCTGGTGCACCTAGGACATTTGTTCCTTCAGTTTTCGTCCTTCTTCATTTTGTCTGAGCGCGAGGATGCGCTGAAAACTCAAAAAACTAAAAAAAAAAAAAAAGCTCTGGCTCATCCACAGACAATTCCTATTGTGGCTAGTCAAGAGCTCTGCAACAAAATGGCTCAAAGTCTTTTTGACAAAGTCAATAATATTTTTTTAACCTTCCCAGACTCATCACCTGAACATAGTATTTACCTAACAGAAGGACAGCAGCCTATTAATTTAGACAAGCCCACTCTTAACCATTTTTCTGGTCTAGAGGTAGCTGATACACACAAACTACTCGAAAAATTTAAATCGGGTTCTCCTACAGATACATGCCCATGTTCAACTATACAAATGGCAGCTAGACCTGTTACAACACAACTGACCCATATTATCAATAGTATATATCAAGAGGGATATTTCCCTAAGGAATGGAAACATGCTTCTATCCTGCCTCTGCTAAAAAAACTGATCTGGATGCAGGGGATCCAAACAACTTTAGACCTATCTCCAGGTTACCCTTTTCTGCTAAGCTCATAGAAAGTAACCCCAATTCCCAACTCACTAAGTTTTTGCAGGACTCGGAGGCCCTTGACCCAACTCAGTATGGGTTCAGAGAGGCCCATAGCACTGAAATAGCACTCTTAAAGTACACAGAGGAAATCAGAACTATTTTAGACCATGGGGGGAGAGCCTTATTGATCATGTTGGACCTATCTGCGGCTTTTGACACGGTCCACCACAAATTGCTGATGGACCGGTTGGATAAGCTAGGAATAAAAAACAATGCGTGGAAACTCCCAAATTCATTTCTTAAAGATAGAACCCAAACTGTAACACTAGAAGGTTTTGAAGCTAAATCCTTTTCCTTGCCATGTGGTGTATCGCAGGGCTCGTCATTGAGCCCTACCTTGTTCAATGTTTATGTTTCCTCTCTAGCCCCCCTCATCCAGAGTTTCGGGTTCTTTCTTACCTCCTATGCTGATGACACCCAAATAGTGTTGTCCTTATTACCAGAGAACTTACATGAAACTGCGACAAGACTGTAGGAGTGTATGAAAGCGGTGGGATTTTGGATGTTTCAGAACTGCCTGAAGCTTAATTCCGGTAAAACGGAGGTGGTTCTCTTTGGAAATGACCCCACCTTCTGGACCCCTAGCTGTTGGCCAGATGAGATGGGACCATTGCCAGTGCCAATTAAAAATGTCAAGAATCTGGGAATTCTGACCGACGACAAACTGAGTTTTAGAGATCAAATCAACCACGTGGTCTGCACTATCTCATACACACTTAAATCCTGCAGAACAATCCTGCCCTGCTGCCGAAGGAAGCACAACAAATAGTGGTCTCAGCCCTCATAATGTCTAAATTAGACTATTGTAATAGTCTTTATTTAACGGTCCATAAAGGGTCGATGAAAAAGCTACAGATGCTGCAAAGTGCGGCAGCTCGACTCATAACAGCTACACCAAAATATAAATCCATCTCATCCAAATTAAAAGAACTGCCCTGGCTTACTGTTAGTAAAAGTACCCAATTCAAGTCACTGTGCCTGGTTTTTAAGGCTCTCCATGGCATTGGACCAGAATTTTTAGAACAACGCCTCACCTGGTACGTGCCTAAGAGAGTACTATGATCTGCTGATCAAAAACCTGCCTTGATTCCTTGTATATAAAAGGCTTATTGGGGCGGAAGGAGTTTCACGTTTAATGCAGCAAAGGCATGGAACTCTCTACTGCTAAACATCAGAAACATCCCTGACCTTTTGCCTTTCCGAAAGGCTTTAAAAACGTGTTTTTTCTCTATTTAATCTGGATGTCCTCAAGCTCAGCCACTGGAGGTCTTTCTCATAGCGCCAGGACACCTTCGGGTATCAGTATGCGATTTATAAATACAAATAACATTAACATTAACATTAACATGAGGCATACTATAAATAAGGCCTCAGTTTCCTAAGGTGCCAATCTCTAGTCCCCAGACAGATTTTGGGGCCGATTCACTGAACTAATCTGAGACAAAATCCTAAACTTGCTACTTTTGGTATTCACAGCTTCACAACTGAGGAGACCACCATGATTTGGAGTTCATTGTCAGGCACAACAAACACCTATATGGTTACCCAACTTACTGCACCAGTGGCACACAGAAGGCAGCTCTATGGCAGCATTTAGCCACTGCTGTCACAGCATTTGGGGATGATGTGTGCACAGTCCAGGAGATCGAGAAGAAGTGGCAGGACAAAAAGATGAGGGTGAAGGAGAAGAACTCCAGGATCGAATTTAACAGTATTCTCCCTGCCCTACAATCTGGAACCCACCTATATCTCACCCCACTAGAGGTGGATGTCCTCACTACAATCGAGCCCCACTTGTTCCATGGGCTGCCTGTGAGTGATGACCACAACCTGGTACCAGGTAAATAGGATGACAATAATAAATATACAAAATGACTGTCTGTGCTGCACTGCCATTGTGAGTAAGGAAGTTGTCCAAAGTTCATATAAAAATATGGTCAGTCAGAGACTCATGTGTTTCCCTCTGTATGTTGCACCACAAGTTAAAACATGGGGCCAGTACTGCTGCCGTATATACCTAACACTGTTAAGTAGCAATTGTGAAAGTGCCCCTTCCACTTAACCAGACATGGCTGGATCAGTCAAGAACGCAATGGAGTGGGGTGTGCGATGCAGAGGAAAATCAACAGACAATGGAATAGGGAAAATAAAAACATATTATCCTAAAAGTAACTCACCTTGTGCCTGCCAAAATCACAAAGCAGAAGGTGAGAGAATCCTTATTTTAAAACATTTAATTCCCATATTCCGTTGTCTATTTCCCATCCTGCCACGCCATTACATCCACAAGGGCCCACTGCTCCTACCTACACCAGCCGTGGCAGTACTTCACAATACTGTTAGCATGCAGAGTATATGAGGAAATGTCTGACAAGTTCCACATGTACATTTTCCATTTGGTGACTTTTCTCTCTTATCACCTATTGGCAAAATTCAGCCAGAGTACAGACAGCCACTGTAGCATAGGTCCCTGCATCTTCTGGGAGGAAACAATATCATCCAGAGCAACGCAAACCATCCTCACTAACTGGTAAGCCAAGCTGGTCAGGAGATGGTCAAAATGCATACATTTTCAGAAGATAACAGAGGGATATATAGTGTCAGAATCTCAAAGGTAACCGGAGAGGAAAAACTAGCTTTACAGCTATTGGAATTCTTAAAGGGCATTTACCTTTAGCAAATGCCATTTTTGATTAGCGAAAGACAACATATGACATTTCTAGGCTCATCATATCTTTGTGGTTTCTGAACATTACATGTATTCCACCAACAGTTCCAGAACTGTGAACTCAAATCCTGGAACTGAGTGCCACAACCAACAAGTCAAAAAGGAGCCTCTACTAGATTATCATTGCTTTAGTAGACTAAATCAAGAAATCTAATGTTAACAAATATAACAATGATGAACAAAAAGTGAGATACAATTTTCAGGAGGATTGAGAATGTGTCCACTGTCCAACTTAGACTGCTTTTTCCATATATGACATTGTCCAGTCCACCCAGCTGGCTATAGATGTTATCATCAGATGGCATGTGATTTGGCCATTAACAAAACATGATAGGGGACCTTACTTCAGGAATTGTTGTTGTGTAAATTTGATAGACGTTGCTTCTAGGCAGAGGGGCCATTATAAGTTGAATGTGTGATCACTCGTGATAAATAGTGCTGCACAATTCTGCAACGGTAGGGCCCACACTGCTTGTGCTCATTCTTTGTGCCTGAAATTGAGTGCATCACATGTAGAAACCGAAATGTAAAGTTGCAAACACACTTATCATTGTAGTTCTGATGATGTCCTCCCAGATTCCAAGACCAACATTGACTTCTGATACAAGGTAGGCTGTGACATCTGGTCACGGGCCACACACTGGGCTAGTGCGGGTCCATGGTAAGGAAACCCAAGAATAATGTACCTGAATGCTCATGCCCCTGAAATATGCCTTTAATCTCCGCTGTATGTTGTATGTGTTTTACATCACTGTTGTCCTGCATCACAATATGCCTACATATGGCATTTAACCACATACCAGATCACACCATGGTGGCTAGTGAAAGGATGACATAAAAAGTTTGACAAGTAAGTGCAGAATAGACATATAAATAGTATATAGTGTCATATGAAATGTACTAGACACAACTGGATTGTAATTCAAACTCCCTAGCAAAATTCCAAAGGACAAATCATATTGCAATTGGTGTGGATGAGGCTTGAACTGAAGCCAGTTGTGTACTTTTGTGATGGATGTATGGGCTGCTAAGGTGAATCCTCAGGAACTGAGATTTTAAAATCTCTTGGCTGAAAGGCACAAAGCAATCCAGTGTAAGCAGCAACCATCAAAGCTTCTCAACTTACCCACAATTTGGGATCCAAGTCAAATGTTGCATTCGCCTTCCTCCTCTTCTACTGTATCCACCTATATAAGTGAGCACATAATATATAAGGTTAGGATGTATGCTGTAGAAGACATCATCTATTGTGAGCTTAGTTCGGATGTATGATGGTACAACGCATGCTTTTACAACGGTACAGTTACGACGCAGGTTTTACAACGCAAGTCGTTACAACGACTTGCGTTGGGGGGCACTGGATAGTGACTAGTTTAATTTACTATTCCAACTCCAGTCCCCCTGGATAGTAGGGAAGGTGTTGGATAGTAAATTAAACTATTACCTATTCTAGAGTGTTCTCCAGCGAAAGTCGTTGTAATGACTTTCGTTGTTAAACCTGCGTCGTAACGGTACTTCGTTGTAAAAGTTCAGTTGTAAAGGATGTTCCCCGCTTAGTTCTACCATGGTGTAGGAAATGGATTATGGGAACAGAGGACACTCAAAGGATAGACATACCAAATGAGTGATCTCTCATTCCAAAATGAGCTTTGTGACTTCATGGGTAGGGAAGCAAAAATTACACACAAAATGTACCTGACTATTGCACAGTTCACATATGAACTCTGCAACGCAATGTTTGAACTGATGTGCAAATGTGAAACTGGTCAGCCTGGGATGTACACTCCTTTCAACTTGTCAATAGACAACATCATACTCATGAGACATGTTAGTCTTAACGGTGAAGGTGTAATCAATGTAATGCAGTGGCACCCTGATTATTTCTCCCCTTCCTTCAAATATCAGTAACGTTCTCATACACGTTTGTCTGTTGATGTGTCATCACATTGATGTCAGGGATGTGTGGAGGTAACAGCTGGCAATTGCTGCATGTGAGCAGGGGCCCACATATAAAGTCCTTGAGGTAAACATGCTGCACATTATCTAGGAATATCCTATCAATGGTAATTGAGAATGACATCTACATGTAAGCTCATAGCTACCATCTGGTGTACTGAAATATGGACATGTATGTCTCATCACAGCTGCTGACAGGATAACACCAGTGCAGCATACAACACCATCCTGAGAATGCAATACATACTGGCTGCATCAGTGGAACCCTCTTGCACTTGTCCATCAGGTAATTGTGGCGTGAAGTGTTTCCCTATCAAAACCATGACAAAGATCAAAATCCCCTTCTGCATAACCTGCAGTTGGTGTTTACAAAGTTACATACATTTCATAAGTGTCACATGTGCCTATTTGTAAATTAGTAATGCAGATGATAGAGAAGGGTGTCACTTCCCTCTACAGCTGTTGGATCGGGGGCTGCTTTGTCAACAACACCTATGAGGAGCATGGTTCAGCAGTTGACATCAGGGGAGATTATAAAGGGACACAAAGCTGTGGCTGCAGCTGGTGAGTTTGCTTGTGCAATGTACATCTCTGTTTCACCCCTCAGTGCTACGGTGTAAGCTGTCACTTGTAGGGGTACTCAAACCATGTCACATATGTGTCATCTGTTGATGTAAAGTACAGTAGAACCAACCCTTGTGTTGCACCACATCTTATGCTAGGTCAATTACTTATCCTGTTGCAATATCTGTGTTCCTGGTGATGATGGCAATGAGGAGGATGGCCTTCTACCAGTGTAGGGCGATCCGCAATCAAAGGGGAAAATCCACTGCTCCTCCAGGCAGTAATGCCAGCTGCAAGTACTGTGCAAGAGGAGGAGGAGGAAGTACCTGAGGAGGATGAAGGACTGGACAATTATGGCGACTATCTATTCATCCTCTCAGAGGATGAAGATTCTGATGCCATGGACAGATATTTTTCCACATTGCCCACATTTTGCAAGGCCTCAACCCTCTACCCAGGAAAGTGCCTCATCCTCCTCCAAAACAAAGTATTTTTAGTCCCGAGCGTAGAGCTAACCAGTCACAGCTCACACACACCCCAACACAGACATCACTCTCTCACAGCCCACACATCCAGGACAGACATGGTGGTTCCCCTATACACACCTCCCCATACAGTGTATTCCAGGTATTCTCTCCACCATTTGAGGGAAGTACCAACCCTGTGCAGGTATCCCCGGGCACCATTCTCCTGTCCACAGGCTTCCACATGCCACCATCCTCCCTGCTGTTGGACCTGGTGGTCTAATCCATGGCAGAACCATGCAGAGAGGGCCTGAAACTGGCCATAGTGGCCAGTGGGAGGACTTCTTCAAACAGCAGGCATATGTGAGGCAGGACATTCGTGCCATAGGGGCTACCATGTCTGAGGCCCTGCAGGACATGCACCAAATCCCTCAGGTGGTGGACAGACTGACCCCTGTTTTGGATAGGATGGATAGATGTTGGCAAGACGTGTCCAAGAATATCAGAGACATAATATCTATTCATAGATTTTAAGACACCATGCCTTGGCCATGAAAATGATGAATGGCATGATGAAAGTGATCCAAAGTCTCCCTTCACGGTCAATGCAGGGAGGGGAGCCATCACATCTGCCTGCAGCACATCACACCCACACACCTGTACCACAAACTACACACGACCACAGCAAGGGTACACACCCACCACCGTGCCCTTAACAGGCACTCACACCACCTGTAGATCCACCACTACCCCCTGAACAGGCATTACCAACACCTTCATAAACAGCCCCTGTACCCTCACAAACACCAACTGTACATACACCATCCGCTCCAGCACATGAACTTCACCCTGTACAGGACCATGCACAACACCCACCTGCACCTTGGCGGCAATCCTCACCTCCGAAATTGCAAAGTCACAAGCATATTCCCCATTGATCACATCCCAAAAACCTTTTGACCAGTGTGAATATGTGTAAATAAAAAGTAATTATCCTCACAAGTCAAGAGTCTGTTGTGTATCATGTCCTGATAGGCAAATGTATTCCAATTTTGGTGGCCTAGAGATGTGAGGTTGTATGTGTGTTTGTGTGTGACACATGTACAAGTGTAACCCCATCATTGCAACAAATTTTGCAATGATGAAAATTACGATTTTTCTCAATTTAGTAGTAGTAAAGTTAGGACTACCAACTTTAGGATGCCTAAATGCCTTCTGTGAATACCGAAAGTCTTAAAATTACGATTTTTCTCAATTTAGTAGTAGTAAAGTTAGGATAATTAACTTTACTACTACTAAATTGAGAAAAATCCTAATTTTAAGACTTTCGGTATTCACAGAAGGCATTTAGGCGTCCTAAAGTTAGTAGTCCTAACTTTACTACTACTAAATTGAGAAAAATCCTAATTTTAAGACTTTCGGTATTCACAGAAGACATTTAAGAGTCCTAAAGTTAGTAGTCCTAACTTCTGTGAATACCGAAATGAGTAAGTTCATTCTGTGAATACCAAAAGTAGTAAGTGCATTCTGTGAATGCCAAAAGTAGTAAGTTCATTCTGTGAATCGGGCCCTGGGTTATTAGGTTTGCTAAGTAGTGAGTCTAACCTTTTTATATTCCCTCACAAAGGCTGACAATCCAGTGCCACATATTGGCTTAGGAGAATGATCAGGTAGTGCTGTGCAATGGTGAACAGTAGTGGCTCGTTGTTACAGCTACCTGTACATGAAAAATTGGCATACAAGCCACTGAGAGTAAGACATGTGTCTGTGGACACACTTGGCTAAAGCAAGGATCTTAAAGTCTGTCTTGACTCCATGGCACATGATGATCTGTCTCAATCAGAACCCAAACTCACCGAATGCAATGCAAGTCACAGCATCCAATAGCCTTTGGCCTCTCATACACACACTGGACAGTGTCTGTACCATTCCTCATCCAATGCACACATCAGTTATGAGCGTCAGGTCCGCATGTGAGACGCACGCTCCGCAACCGGAAATTATGTTTTTGGGTCCTAATCTCCGAAATTGAACCGGAACCCATTATTTCATATAGGAAGTGGAACACAGGAAATACATCACAGGCAGTAGTTGACAGCCATTTTGTATTCATTCTTATTTATCCACAATCACAAATCAAATCCACTGCCATCCTGTTGTTCAGTAGAATAGAAACCTGAAATGACAGTGCAAGAGAAAATCATAGCCATGAAACAAAAGGGGGAACAGACCATTTAATGACATTTGGACTAGGACAAGGGGGATGGCTGACACAACATCAAACGCCAGTTTAGTTTTCTCCTCCTTTGCATTATGGTACATGTAGTCCATATTTAGTGCTCAACACAAGAGTTGTCTGTTGTGTTACAGAAAATTGGGGGAAGAACTGCTGTGTATCCCAAACACATAGTGCCAGATTCACCCATAACATCATCACTCACGTTGTGGGCCCATCATTTGTGGGGGAATTAAATCTGTTGGGGGTAAAAAGCCTGACAATGCAACAGTTAGGCCCTTTTATGATTCAGAAACCCATCCTCATAAGGTCCAGGAAGGTCTCTCAGAACATGTACATCTATTTCCTCTGAGTCGATCGATTCCTTAGGGACATTCACTACACTGATTGGTGACATGGGCACATGACCTGATGCATGGTCAATCTTTTGACTACTGGTTACATTTCCCTCTTTATTTATACAGAACATGTTCTATACTTTGGTACATGCAGTGTCTGTTGAGACCGTGTATGTTGCTTGATGATTCTTATTGTATAATAGTTGTTGCTATAAGGTAGCATTCATTCATTTCATTTACACATATCCCTCAGTTTCAGTGCTTGGTACTTACCCAGTAGCCCCATGTAGCCAAATTCTACCACAGCCAAGAGGCAAGAGGTGACATGTGGAATACAAAGCTGTCATTGGTACTGCCTGGAAGCACTACATGCACATCAATGAATCTTACTCTGGCATCACAGACAGCCTGCACATTGATGGAATGCAATTGGTGTTGCAGAAGATGTGTGCAAAGCGGCGGGGTGGCTGAAGGGCCACATGGGTACAATCAATTGCACCCAGCACATGTGGGAAGCGAGCAATGAGATAGAAATCCCTAGCTGCCCTTTGTCTCATGGCCCGTGTTTGGGGCCTTCGTATGTGGTGGTGGCCTCTTGCAGTGATGCAGCTCAGTACCTGATGCAAGCACAGCTACTGACTTGCCTGGGAGATTTCCACACGGTCACTGGGGACCCTTTGGAATAACCCCTTTGCAAAGAGATTAAGAGAAGAAATGATCTTGAGATAGGCTGGAATGGCAAGGGAGCTGCAGGTCACAGAGCCAAGTTCCTGCTCCTACTCACATACCATCTCCAAGATGACTTCTGGAGGGAAACGGTATCTGGCCCTGACATCTTGGCTGGACATTCCAAATAGGTAGATCCTTTGTCTGAAGATCCTCTCTACACTTCTCCTCCTCAAGTCTTCTTGCCACATGGCAAGGGGCAGAGCAACAAACACATTCAGCGATATGTTGTAATAGTTTGTATGTGTCTGCTCTCCTTCCATGTATGCCACAGGGCTGGGATTGGCTGTTGGGCTGCAGTGTGTCAGCTGATGCATGGTAGGGGGTGGTATGCACTTGAACAGGTGTATCGCATTGAGAAAAATTATCAACGGCCAGAGCGTGGGTATTCCGGCCCGGAAACTGAGATTCCAGCCTGGGTGTGGCAATTACAGCCTGGGAGCAGAAATTCTGGCACAAGTGCGGACGTAGAGTTAGGAGTCGTGAGTGATTTCTGTGAATACCATAAATCACAAATGCCTTCTGTGAAAGCCAAAAGTAGGAAGTTTAGGATTTTGTCTCAGATCAGTTCTCTGAATCTGCCCCTTTGTCTCTATGGTGTCCTTCCAAAGTCAAAACCCTGTGAAGACACTGGGAAATAAAGGAAGCAGAATATATCTGTTTCATGTCAGTTAGCTTATTTTTCTTTGCAGGGTCAGGTACAAGCTTATAATAACCCAGAGAAATAAGCAAACTTTTGTGCAAACGTTTGTGAACTTCCTTTAGCTGGTGTAAAAAAATGTTCCAATTGATTGTAAGTGAAAATAGTTCATGGGATACTTGCTTTGTGCAGGAAATGATGACCAGAGAGTTGGTAACAATACATGGTGTCAAAATCAATGTATCATCATACAAGTCATTACTTGAAAACGCAGCAGATTGTTCTAAATCTGACAGCATAGTATTTACAGTTTCAAAGTCACTTAAAGAAATGTTAAACAAGTCTGCCATTTTCAAAAGTTAAGTTGGATCATACACATCATATGCAACCCTATCCCAAACTATTCCCTCCGGAACTGGAACTGTTGTAATGTTCACTAAGGACAGGTCTCTTTGTTCACGATATGATGATGCATGCGGTTTCAGGACCAAGTTCACATTTTGTACTGGTGAGCATTCAGGGAGATCATTTCTATTCAGGAGCAGGAAAAAAAGCCACTACACCTATCAAAAGGACTAGGAAAAGTAGACCAATTGCAATCCAGAGCTGTAGTCAAAGACCAACAAAGTAAGTCCTTTCAGCAAAAGGTGAAAATCACATAGTTTTCGTTTGCGTGAAACAGGAGCTGGCGGTGATCTGGTTCACTTGGATCCAGAGAGAAAGCATCAAAATCTATGAAGTAGCGCGAAACACAGTTTGATCTATCTTTGGTGGCCCAGCAAGTTTTGTGCAACTGGTAGCTGACTCGTTTTGAGACATATTTACATAGATGGCAGTAGTAGGCCAAATTGAGATCCGTGTTTCATTTGTATTTTGTTGCTGTTCAATTTCAACAGGCACTCGTTTCTTTCCGTTGTTGTTAACTCCTTCTCTTTGTGGAATAAGATCTTCAATTGTGAATAATCTTTCTGTCTTAACTTCCTGTACAGTAGCGAGAGGAAATCGACACCTACCCAGGAGCCCAAGCAACCTACTATTCACTATCGCCCCACATAGTGTGGTTTGATCAGATCTATGACAATATCTCTTTAATTTCTTTCGGGCAAGGTGCAGAAGAAGTACTGTTCTTGTTCCTTTGACAGCCAGGATAGGTACAAGCACTCGGTAAGATGGCCCAAATAATTTTTTGTCCATAATTTTTTCTCGGACAAGGTCCTCAATCTTCGGGAGTCAGGCAGGTATTGCCAGAACAGTTTTCACTTTGCCAGTGGTGGTGCGTTTTACTTGGACGTTGCTTTGTAATGTCCAGAATTCATTTACTTCCTGTAAAACAGCCAAATGATCATAGATGTCAAATGTTTTTTCATCTGCCACTATGCCGCCACAATCGAGGTCGGGTACACACATTCTAGTCCCAAACTGTTGTGTAGTTCCTATAAAACAATATAGGATCTGCATGTTTAGACAACATAAACTGAGGGGTTGGTGTTCAGACTGATTCCAGTCACCCCTATAGGATAAATTAGTCTTTAGACCAGTGATCTCACAGTGCAACTATGAGCCCCTCTTAGGAGCAATAGTTTCTGACAACTATTGAACATGATAACCTTGACCCCACTGGGATCGTGGAAACAGTACAGTACTTTTTAGTCAGTCACTCCTGCTTAATCTGTCTCTGAGACATACACTGAATAAACAATGGGGACGTTTTCAATAAGTATGTATTGAACCAGCATCATTCTAGTATAAAATACATGTGCTGCAACAACCATTAGACAAAAACAGATCTGTATTATTATGAGCACCAGTAGAGTATAGAAAATGTAGAATACTACCATAGTGCTAAAACAATGAATAGAGGCAGCTAAATTCATAACGTTATTAATGGGTACTCTTACAATGCAAACTCTAACTAGATATACCTAAATGTACCCTTAGGAAAGAGCTAATCCCATTACCTGATGTGGGAGAGTGAAGGTCCCCGTTTTGGTCTCAAGATGGGCACCCCGCAAGTGATGTCAGACCACTGCGTGCTGGAGAATCCTCATGTATAATATGTGGGCTCATTATTGGAGGAAACCAAACAAAAGTCATGTAGCACCTAATTAGGTAAAAGGTCAGTGCTAAACCTGTTATGTAGAACAATGGTACAACAGATGTAGGTAAAAGGTGGTGTAACTACCTAAGCCTATATTGGGGTACATTGGGGTTCATAACACCCACTCCTCATCCGACGAGCTAACATATTACTAAATGCTAAACAATGCCTGTTTTCAGGCATTGCTAAAATATGAGTTGTAAAAACATAGGGGAATTGTACAAGGAAGTGGTAGAGCGCGGTGTTAGCCTCCTTGGCTTAACGCTGAGCTCTGCCACTTCTAAAACACAAGGCTGCACCATATTTACAAGAATGTGGTGCAGCCTTGCGTTTCCCCCTGCGGTGGTGCAAAATTTAGCAACTTAGTGCCAATGCAGGCACCCTTGCACCATAGTGCAACGGTGTCTGCGTTTCCGGAGGAGGAGTTTTTATGTGTTGGAAAGTGTCCCTGTAGAACCTCTTGTATCAGGTCAATGGAGCAAAGACCATCTTCTCTAGTTCCCACAGCCATTGCTGATGAAGCTTTCAATGCATGTAAGTCTGGTACAGAGCCAATGTCTGAAGCATTCTGTGGTGGCTCTAAGAATGCTGACATCAGGATTTGAATACACTGAGTTAACTGCACTACATGGGCCTTTAACGGGTCCGGCAGTACATCCACGTCTGGAGGCGCAACCAATGGAAGTGTTAGACAGATGTCCAGCATGCATTTTTTTTAAACTTCTTTTTCGAGTAAGCATTCTTGTCCGCAGAATAAGCAGCAGAGTATAGGCAAGATGCAGCCAACCAGACTGATCTGAATGACAGAAACCAATGCTCACTTTTTTCCCAGATCCGAGTTGTGCCAAGATGGAGTACCATGCCTTCACGGCTACTTTGCTCCAAGAGCACTTTTTCCATCTCCGTGACGTCCATTGCATAGCAGGAATAACTAAAACCAGGACACCTACTACAAGTAGCAGGATCAGCGGAAGACCTCAAAAAATGCTTTCAAATACGGTGTGTATTAAAGATGGAATAACTCCAAAATTCATCTTAAAGGTGCCTAATTGCCCAGAACCTATGGTCTTAAATCGGTGTACTATCCCACTTGTATCAGACATGTTAAAGATACGATGCACCATTTCTCCAAAATGGAGCAAGAAGTTAGTTTGGACTAGGGCCTGTATCTCAACTGACGACCTTGAAACCTGTAGATCAAAAGTCTTGCAGGCCAAGGTTGAGGCCACCTCTTTCTATAAAAGTATGGCTTTCAGTCTGCTCAGAGCATCAAACCGCATTAGGGAAACATTCACCGAAGGCCATAGCGGTGCCTCCCTGACTGTGTGGGCCGGTGGAAAAAATACTTGCATACAAACAGTAACCCTGGAACTTATTTTGACCAGCTATGCGATGCCTGGCAGCATCCAGCAACAACCTTGATCATTCAACATCAAATAACTCCCTTTGGAGAGTAGTTTGAACACAGGATGAATCACAGCAGCTGGGGACCTTTTCAAGTGACAAGATAGGTTTGCAACCGAAGCGTTGAAGCTCCGTGAAGCATAATATCCTGACAAATTAAAGATTCACTTAACAAATTCTTGCAGTCTGAACCGCTGAGAAAGACTTCAGTGTCACAATTGTTTCATCTAAATCTGCAGGGGAACTCCCAAGATTATTGGATGTAGTCCTCATCGAACACTTCATATCTGTCTGCCTGTTGGTACTGTAGACAATAATGAAATTGAAATGTTGTCAGTGGCAATGTTATATGGCCATGGATTAACCATTCTGTGGAAGGTGATTCAGCCATTGTGAAAGGTGATTGGTCTAATTTTTTAAAGTACAACTTTGTATGCTTTGCATCTCTTTGTGCCATTGTAGTCTGCCTTTTTGTTAAATTACATGCAGTAAACGGAGATGTTCTGTTGATAAATTGTCAAGGCACATGACCAGAGCGCAATGATTGTTGCGTCTAGCTTATTAACAGAATTGAACGTAAATGCGATTGCCCATGTTGAAGAACGGACAAATCCTGTTCCATAATATCTATAGCAGAAGACATAATGGTGCCCAGAGAATAAACCCCAGATTTTAGTGTGGTCATGCCTTTGTTGACCACTGCCAAAGCCTTTTCTAGGTCAGCCCTATCAATTTCATGTAATCTCTCCGCAGCCTCCTGTTGATCTTCCATACTTCGTTGTAAATGGTGTATAAGAAGCGTTATTGACATGGTTTTCTGGGACCTATCAAGAAATCTTTTAGTTCCATGTCTGAAAGTAAGAATAAGTGTTTTTTCACCTGGGACAGTGTTGAGGTTTTTAGCCAATCTATGCATAAATTCTGAACACTGTATGATTTCACCACCCCAGATGTTCCTGTTGTACATAGCGTTGATCAGTTCCATAGATACAAAACCCTTTGATAGTACCCCTGAATCTTGACTGACACCTATTTGTGTCTATATGCCAAACAAACCATCCCTTCCAAGTGGGGTCAGAGGAATTGTATGAACCATCATGTATAATGTCATCTAGCTAATCCTCACCAGGCCGTGTACACTTTTGCCATCCCTCAAAGTGTGAAAGAATCTGAGGTGTGTTCAAGTCCTAGATCTTAGCTAGTCCAAGACAGGAAGTTTGTTGCACTTTATTGTTCAGGGAGACAATCTGTTGTGGTATGAGACGACTTTAAATAATGCCTCAGTCCCCTGAACCTGCCAATCTTTAGACCCCCCCAGACTGATTTTGTATCTATAGTGTCCCTCCAAAAGTCAAACTCTTGTAAAGACAGCTGGGAAACAAAGGAAGCAGAGTTTATCTGTTTCTTGTTGGTAAGCATACTTTTCTTTGCAGATGTAGGTGCAACCTTGCAATAATATGAAGTTGGGTCTGAAGTATTAAATCAAGAAAAGTATGCAAACTTGTGTGCAAACATTTGTGAACTACCTTTCAGTGGTATGGGGCAATGTCCCCATTGATGGTAAGTAAGCACATTACATGGGATGCTTGCTTTGTGCAACAATTGATGACCATAATGTTGATAGCAATGCATGGTGTCAAAATCAGTTGTATCATCATACAATGCATTTTTTGAAAAAGCAGCACTTTATTCTAAATAAGACAACATGCTATTTACAGTTTCAATGTTGAAATCATCAGAGAATGTACTGGGAGTGATGATATAATTCAAAGAGATTTTAAATACATGATGTATTTTGAAAAGTTAAGTAAGGCCAAATACAACTTATGAAACCCTATCCCAGACTATTCCTTCAGGAATCAGAACTGCTGTACTGTTAACAAAGGACAGGTCTCTTTGTTGACGATGAGATCATGTATGCTCTTTTAGGACCAGATTCACATGTGGTACTGCAGAGCATTCTGGGAGATAATGTCCATTCAGAATCAAGAAAAAGACAGTCACTACACCTATCCATAGGACTAGGAACAGTAGACCAATTGCAATCCAGAGCTGTAACCAGGGAGAAACAAATAAGTATTTTTCAGCCAAGAGTACATTTTCTAAAAATTATCTGTGGTGGTGACTCAGGTTCACTCGATGAAGTAGCCAGAAGTGGTTTAATCTATCTTTGGTAGCTCACCAGGTTTAGTGGAACTGGCAGTGGACTCATTTTGAGGCATATTCACATAGATATTGGTATTTGGCTGAATAGAGATCTGTATTTCATTTGAATTTTGTAACTGTTCAATTTCAAAAGACACAAGTTCCATTCCATTGTTTGCAACTCTGTTACTTCGTAGAGTAGACTTTTCGAATGTTATTAGCCTTTCTGGCTGAATATCCTGCATGGTAGCAAGAGGAGATCGGCAGCTACCCAGGAGCCCACGTGGTCTGCTATTTAGTATCAGCCACATAGTGTGGTTTGATCACATCCATGGAGACAAATCTCTTCTCATTTTTTACGACAAGAGACAGAAGAAGTATTGTTCTGGTTCCTTCAACAGCCAGGACATGTACAGGCATTCTATAAAATGGCCAAAATTATTTTTTGTCCACAATCTTTGCTCTTATCAAGTGCCCGATCTTTGGGCCCAGACAGGTCTTGCCGGAACAGCTTTAACAATAACATTCCCAGAGGTGGTGCATTTTACTTGGACGTTGCTTTGTAATGACTGGAATACATTGAGTTCCTGTTAAATAGCCAAACGATCATTGATGTGAAATGCTTTTTCATCCGCCACTGTGCTGCCACAATTGAGGTTGGTTACCCACATTCTCATCCCAAACAGGACCTCGTATGGAGTACGGCCTCCCAGGGAGCTTCTTGGCATGTTATTTAGTGCACTCTGGACCTCATATAGGTGATTGACCTAACTACCACTCATTCCTAATACCCTTACTGTTAAGGATTGCTTTAAGTCCCAGTTTTTCCTTTCCATAATCAAATTTCCTCTGGATGATAAGGAGAGGAGTACTGCAGTGCTACATACAAATTTCCCATAGCTTACTTGTAAGCCCGAGAGCTAAACTCTGGGCCACAGTCAGAATTTAATTTGGCAATTGCATATGTCCCTAAGAAGACTTTGCAAATCCTTTATAACAGTTTGGGCATCAGCTGAGTGCTGAGGCCAGGAGCATGAATCCACTGCCACAAAGATGTACTTGTAAGCTCCTTTAGATTGTAAGGGGCCGTAGTGGTCCAAATAGACCCATGCAAGAGGTCTGTCTGAGATCAGCAATGGTGTCTGTGGTGGACGAGCTACAGTGGAATCTTTCATCTGTTGACACATGTCACAGTTAAGGATCAATCCCTTGGTCTGTTTGGTAAGACCTGGCCACCAATAGCGGTGTTTCAGCAGCAAAACTCTCTCAGTGATGCCTGAGTGCGCTGAGCCCAGACACTCGTGTGCAGCTAATATTAATCCTACTTTGCGATCCATGTTTGGTTTTACTCTATCCCACACTCCTGGAATTTGAGAATACAGTTTTTTTTTTGCATCTAACTTGCAGGAGTACTTGAGTTGAAAACCTTTTGGAAAAGCTGAATTGTTGTTACGCATAGTGTTCACAGCTATCACTATCTGTCCGTCTATCCTCATGCTAAAATGAGTGATTGCAGCAACTGAAGCAGTTCTCACTGTCACCTTGGTGGCTTTATCAGCCAGTGAATTTCCTTCAATGTGCACACCAACACACTGATGACTCATTGTGTGAATTACATGAGTCTGTGGAAAGCCTCTTTTCAGCTCTGCCACTTGTTCCCAAAGCAACTTGTGCTTTATTGTGCAACCTTTGTAATCTCTAGACCAATTCTGGCCCCATATGGTTGGGATACCCGACACCCCCTCTCAACACAATCCCCAAGAATGGGAAAACGGAAACGGTTCTGAACTTTTGGAAGGCGGGAGGGAGTTACCCTCCCGGCCGTATTTATTAAAATATGAAACAAAATATAAAACATTAAAATAACAGTTTCATATCATGTACAATTTCATTTACACATTACGATGTTCTTGGCTAACCTTAACACATCTCTAATACAAAGGTTCTCCTAGCCGATACTAAAACATCCTGTCAATGCATTTCTCAAAATTGAAATTGTACATCCTAACATTACGGGCCAACAGCAAGGTCGTAACCGGTGTCAGATCCCTAATACCAGAACTCCCCCCTCACTTGTGAGGGGCGGGCGCACAGAGGACTGTACCTCTGTGCCAACTTCCAATTTCCCTTGTCTTGACGGGGGCCCCTGTTTACTCGACGCCATCTTTAGTGGTCGTCCGAGGACTCGTGTGAGGTGTCTAGAAGGTAGCGTAGACCCCCCTCCCACCCCACACTGCTTACCACATCTGCCTTCGCAGATGTCCTGGCCCCGGGAAATTCCCAGAAGGGGCCCGTAGCCCCTCCTCCCCAGGGAGGGGCCTATGACCGCCTTCCCTTTCGGCGTCCCCATCCTTAGAAGGGGACTGCCTCCCCGTTTGAGGGGCCAATAGCCGCCTCCCCCCGGGCGCTCCCATCCATAACGGTGACGCCCCACCTCTAGGGATCTTCCAATTACTGCTCACCGATCATGACCTTACCGCCCGACCAAAATAAGTACGACATTTTTAAAATAAGAGAGAAGAAAACAGACGATTATACTGAGCAATTCAAAGTATAACTTCTACTAAGCACTACATTTAACTCTGCTGGCATTACTTTGTCGAATACCTGCTGAAGGATCAACCACTTTATTACATACCAAATTATCAACTTTATTCACAACAACCTGCAAAAGAAACATGATCATGTCACTCGACTTTATTCAAAACAAACTGCTGTCATCAGGGGCTGGTGGGTGGGTCAAAATTGGCTCTTCGTTCCGTCTCGAGCTCACGTGCAACGGGGAGGTGCAGCTTCAGAGCATAGGAACAAGAGGATGCTTCCTTGGCTTGTTGCTCCTTTTATCCTTCCTCGGGAGGGCGTGGACCCTCCTCCAATCCGCCTCCGGGGCGTGGCCATCGGCGTAGGTGTCTAGGACAGCCCCCTCTTGGGCGGGAAGAGGCGCGCCCCGGCTACGCCGCTTCGGGCATACCAGCCGAGACTCGCCTCCCGCCCAAAATGGCTTCCCGGGGGGATCGGGGTACTCCACCATACGTTCGGGGGGACCGAGTGGTCGCCCCTTTCCATATGGTTGGGATACCCGACACCCCCTCTCAACACAATCCCCAAGAATGGGAAAACGGAAACGGTTCTGAACTTTTGGAAGGCGGGAGGGAGTTACCCTCCCGGCCGTATTTATTAAAATATGAAACAAAATATAAAACATTAAAATAACAGTTTCATATCATGTACAATTTCATTTACACATTACGATGTTCTTGGCTAACCTTAACACATCTCTAATACAAAGGTTCTCCTAGCCGATACTAAAACATCCTGTCAATGCATTTCTCAAAATTGAAATTATACATCCTAACATTACGGGCCAACGGCAAGGTCGTAACCGGTGTCAGATCCCTAATACCAGAACTCCCCCCTCACTTGTGAGGGGCGGGCGCGCAGAGGACTGTACCTCTGTGCCAACTTCCAATTTCCCTTGTCTTGACGGGGGCCCCTGTTTACTCGACGCCATCTTTAGTGGTCGTCCGAGGACTCGTGTGAGGTGTCTAGAAGGTAGCGTAGACTCCCCTCTCACCCCACACTGCTTACCACATCTGCCGTCGCAGATGTCCTGGCCCCGGGAAATTCCCAGGAGGGGCCCGTAGCCCCTCCTCCCCAGGGAGGGGCCTATGACCGCCTTCCCTTTCGGCGTCCCCATCCTTAGAAGGGGACCGCCTCCCCGTTTGAGGGGCCAATGGCCGCCTCCCCCCGGGCGCTCCCATCCATAATGGGTGACGCCCCACCTCTAGGGATCTTCCAATTACTGCTCACCGATCATGACCTTACCGCCACAGGCCGGATAGTTGACCGGCTATCCGGACCCCCCACACAACTCCTACTTAAAGGTCATGGCTGCACAAACTCTTTAACCAAGCTAAGAAGTCCCCTATGAGTAAAGCATTCCCCTCCCGAGACAAATGGACCCCATCCTCCAGATACATATGGTCCCCCCTGATACATCCATGAGGAATAGAATGCAATGTACCTGTACGGAACAACCTACCAAGTTTGTTATTCACTTTCTTCACCGACTGATTTAAAGCTGACACAGAAATAGCCCCCCTCCACACCTTCCGCGGAATCATGTGGGACCATGCAATCGTGCACCCCGGAACCCTTCTCGCCAACCAACTTACTGTGGATAGTATTAACTCGAGAAGTACTCGTCGACCAGTGGTCACCAAATCATTGCCCCCAAGATGCACTATGATTACAGATGGCGGTGACCTTGTCCGCCCTAACAGACCCTCCATAAAATTTTGAAACTGGTCAATACAGAGCCCGCCCCTTCCCTAGAAGGTCACCCTGCACCCGTATTCCCCAGCCATGTGAATCATGTCACCTGCTTTGAATACGTCTGCGGCGCGCCTCACGTATGAGTGGCCGACGACCCACACTACTCTTGCCTCAGCCGGTGATCTTTGACCGCTGGTCCCCAGGTGTCGGGTCAACTGCACAGTCCGCCCCGCAAAGCCTGCTCGCGAAACTGAAAACCAAACAGAAAACAAGAAGCGTGAGTGCATGACATGAGCTTCACAACATGTGCAACCGCACATACCTCTTATAACAATTCGAGGACCAACGCCCCAACTGTTTCACTTTATCCACACTCAAACCCCTGGCTGTAGCCTCTGTAGCAGCACCTATCCGGAATGAGTGAGTCCCAAAATCGCTCGGGTTCAAGCCCGCCGGCGCGTATGCCATTGTTAACACCCGCTGAAACTGAAACCTGGTCAGTGGGGTGGCATCGGTATGTCTCGGCAAGCTCCCCCCACATGCTGCCGCCCTTTGCGCCAAGTACTCTTCTACGCAACTCACTGGGCACATGTGGGACCCTCGCATACGCTGAACAACCACACTGTCTCCGATCGCTCCCTGATCGGTCTTGGACTTGACTATAGTGACTACCATCTTGTCACCCATAATCTGGATGTGTTCTCGACACAGACCTCCCCCCGTATCCTGCTTGCTCCTTGCTACCAGTTCACTTATCCGCATAGCCCCATGAAATGCTAATGCAAAAGCGGCCCGGAACAGCACTGTCTCTGACTGAGATGAACAAGTCGCAGGGAGTACGGACATTAACTGGGACAACCTTGCTAGTCCTATCGGGCGCCTCTCGTCCTCTCTACGACCCTCCAGGCGTTGCCACCCGCGCAGCGCCTTTTTTACCAGAAAGGACGCTGTGGGGTCCTGAATGCCATGAGCCTGCGCCATGAACGCAATGGCGGCTCGGTGTCTATTGGCTGTTGCCACTGATCGGCCTGCCTGATGCAATGATACTAGAAATTTCAGGACGTACTCTTCCTGCCCCCAAAGTTCCCCCCTAGCTGGACCCAAAAATGCCCAATAGGAACGGAACGCCCCTTCATAAGCCTTCCTTGTCCTGGGGGCTAGACTCTCTCCCACGAGGTTTTGTAATCCGGGGCACCGAGAGACCAGAGAACTTCGGAAAATGGTGCCGCCACCAAGTCCGCAGAGGGCAGATGGCCCCGGAAGGCCTGCATGTGGGAACGAGAGAGTGCGTCAGCCGCCTGGTTCAGTACCCCAGGCACATGTTTTGCTCTAAAGTGAACGTTCAAATGCATACATAGCAAGACAATTTCTTTCATCAATCTTAAGATCAATTTGCAGCGTGCTGCCTGATTATTGACACATTCTACCACGGTCATGTTATCCGACCAGAACACCACAGCACGATCACGGAACCCTTCTGGCCATGTCTCTAGGGCCACTAGAATAGGGAACAGTTTGAGAAACCCAATGTTACCCGTGAGCCCACTCTCGTGCCACCATGCCGGCCATTTTTGTGCCGACCAATGATTACCAAAAATGGCGCCAAAACCCACACTCCCTGCCGAGTCGGTCCACAATCCCAGCTCCTCGGAGGAGACCGCTGGTTTGTTCCACAGGACACGACCGTTGAAATCCGCCAGAAATGCCAACCATATGCGCATGTCCTGGCGAACCTCTGCCGAGAGTCTAGTGCGGTGATGCCCTTCCTTAAGGCCCACCATGGCTTGAGCAATAGAGCGAGAGAAGGGGCGAGCCATTGGTATAACTCTAAGGGCAAAATTAAGCTGACCCACAGCCTGCTGCAACTGATGCAATGTTACTTTCGTCTCGCCAATACATGTCTCAAGCGAGGCCTTAAATTTTAACACCTTCTCCGTAGGCAAACGGAAGCACCCCTCCTCAGAATCGAGCTCAATTCCCAGAAACTCGAGTGAAGTAGACGGTCCCACAGTCTTGCCTGGTGCCAATGGCACCCCAAATCTTCTCATGAGATCACAAAATGTACTCAAGGCCTGCGCACATTCCGTGTCTCCGGCTGTCCCCAGAAACAGAAAATCATCAATGTAATGCATAACATGCGTAAAGCCTGTGGCTCTGGTAAACGTCCATTGCAAAAAACAACTGAATTTTTCAAAATACGCACAAGAGATGGAGCAACCCATCGGCATACATTTATCCATGTAATAGCGTCCCTGAAACACAAAACCTAACAGACGCTGATCCTGCGGGTGTACCGGGAGCAACCGGAACGCTGACTCGATATCAGATTTTGCCATCAGCGCTCCGGGCCCCAGGAGATTCAACATGGCGACAGCCTCATCAAAGGAAGCATACCGCACCGAACACACTCCCGGATCAATCGCATCGTTCACGGAAAGACCCTTAGGAGCAGACAAATTATGTATTAACCGAAACTCACCTGGGTCCTTCTTGGGGACTACACCTAACGGTGAACAAACAAAATTAGGAACAGGCGGGTTCGCATAAGGACCCGCCACCCGGCCTCGGGCCACTTCCTTTGCAATCTTTGCCTGTACAACAACCGTATTCTGTAGAACCGACAGTTGATTTTTACACAGTGCTTCCCCCCGAAAATCCCCCGGAAACCACTTGAAAAACCGTCCCTCAACACCCCAGCGGAGACATGATCAGGGTATTCGTTCAGCCAGGGGATCATTGCCATGATGTCGATAGGAGTAGGTAGCAGCGCCCCTCGGCCTTCATTAGACCTGTTTGGCGCCGCCTCTGCCCCCTGTATCGCCATTCTTGGCTCGGCATGAACTCTCGGGGTGTGAAGACTGTCCGCACCCTGCACACTCATGCCTGAACTTACACGTCCCTTGTGGTCTAGTGCACTTTCCCCTGTTGAAGCTCCAACAGACCCCTTTCTTGCCAGAGTTCCCATTACTCTTGGTGTGCTGATCACTACCGGTGCCCGCTCGAAAGGGTACCGACGGGAAATGGCGGGAAGGCTCCGCCCCATTCCCGCCAAACGAAGATGGCTTTGCCTGGTTAGACCTTACCTGTTTCTGCCAGGAAATGGAGTCGAAACAATCCCACGTCAGGGATGAGTCGTGCTCCTTGGCCTTACGAAATTTGTTATCATAACCCAACCATTGATCCCCTTCGTAT
The DNA here is from genome assembly GCF_964263255.1 of Lissotriton vulgaris. Taxonomy (NCBI): domain Eukaryota; kingdom Metazoa; phylum Chordata; class Amphibia; order Caudata; family Salamandridae; genus Lissotriton; species Lissotriton vulgaris. The sequence continues at coordinate 777,250,164 of NC_141696.1, read as the reverse complement.
GATTCATAAAATTCCATTATCCGTGTCTGGTAACAAGCCAGTTCAGTCAACACCTCCGGCCTACGCTCCCCCATGATTGCAGTAAACATCCCGAAAGCCCTGGCCCAATTAGCGATTGTCTCATCTACTCTGAAAGTCGCCATCTTTGCGCGTCATACATTTGGATGCAACAATTCTTTCTGATTTTTAACATGTTCTATTTCATAATGATCAGTAAGTAGCGAAAATATGTTCACATATTTATCCGCCCATATCATTTCTTTTGTGACCAACGGGATATGTTGGACCACCTTTTCCCTCCTTGAGGGTACCGACCCCTCCCCAGCCATTGGCAACGGCTTCTTACCCGGATCAGCTGAACTCGCTGCAGCCGCTGTTCCAACGCTCGAGGACGGTTGTTCCGCGGGAACCTGAGAGGGAACAAAAGGACAAGGTGCCTTTGCAGCATCTCGCGATTGCCGCAACTGCTTCATTATTAATTTGGCCTCTTCGGCCGTATCCCCCGGAGCACTGGCACCCCCATTATTTTTCCCCAACCATGCCGCCAACTGGGCTGCCAATTCAGGTGGCATATCTCCCTCGTTCACAGGGGTAACTACGAAAGGGATCGGCTGTCCTGCGTACGGAATCGGAACTGGGGCCTCTACCGGCCTGACCGGGCTTGCCGGAGGAGACTCAGGAACCGGTACCTCATCCCCAGCCGCCCTGTTCCTGGCCCTTTTACCTCTCCCGGTAGGGACTATCCCCGGGAATGCTGGTCCGATGACTTTCTTAGGCCGGCCCGTACCATTCATGGCCGCCATCTGCTTCTTCATGTTCGCCATGTCCTTTACCAGCATACGAAGCATTTGGTCGGTGCTAACCTTCTTTCCGACCCTTTTGCCCGGCATGTTCTCACAATAGACGACCGAAAGGTCCTGGAACCAAAGCTTGAAGTGCTAAAAGAGAAAACAGAAAATTAAAAATTTTCAAAATTGGCTCTTCGTTCCGTCTCGAGCTCACGTGCAACGGGGAGGTGCAGCTTCAGAGCATAGGAACAAGAGGATGCTTCCTTGGCTTGTTGCTCCTTTTCTCCTTCCTCGGGCGGGCGTGGACCCTCCTCCAATCCGCCTCCGAGGCGTGGCCATCGGCGTAGGTGTCTAGGACAGCCCCCTCTTGGGCGGGAAGAGGCGCGCCCCGGCTACGCCGCTTCGGGCATACCAGCCGAGACTCGCCTCCCGCCCAAAATGGCTTCCCGGGGGGATCGGGGTACTCCACCATACGTTCGGGGGGACCGAGTGGTCGCCCCTTTCCATTAGTGAAGATATTCATTGTATGACTGGGCACAGTTAAACACATTACTCACATTAAGGGTGGGGATTTCCTGATCTGTTTCTTTTTAGTGCCAGTATCAGGGCTTTTAGTTCTGCCAGCTTTGCAGTGCAATCTCCCGGGGATTATGTCTGTGTATTGCTCGGACGGAACTTGCCATCCTGCATACATCCATTTACAATTGCACATGCTACGCTGTATTGCTGTTTATTTCCTATGGCAGGCTGGGCAGAACCGTCAGTCTACATGATGTATTCATACTGATCTAGAGGCATTATTTCATTCGGGAGAGGATATTCTTGTTCATACTGCAGGAATGCTTATGTTTTTGATGTAGAATCAAATTTGTAGACTACATCTGTTGCAGTGAGAAAATTAGCCCATTGTATCCATCATAAACAACAGTGAAAATTGCAGCCCAAGTGGTCCATTCCTCTATCGCGAAGCTATCTCCATCAGTATGCAAATTGTCAGTATACTATATTTTTCTTGTGGGCCAGTGTCTGTTAAAACTGCCTCAAGCTGCGCTACTTTCTGTGCTATCCAGAATGACATTTGCTCATAACATAACACTTGTATTTGGAAAGTACACTTATCACACATGGGTCTCAAGAAACTGAATAACAGATGCTTATTGTTACCCAACTCACTGGTACTCGTTTTATCGACCTAAGATGGATGAAAGGCTGAGTGGACCTGCCGGGATTTGAACCTGTGACCATGAGGTAGAACACAGGTCCTCGCAGTGGATGCATTATTCTACTAATCCACCAGACCTGGCTGGTCATGTTTAGTGGGTATTTTTCCCATAATCATGTTCAGTGTTTGTGGGGTGAAATTTTTTGCAGTACCTTGTAGTTGACCAGCCAGAGTGACACTTGTAGGTTGAATAGTGAGTATTCGCATTATGAACTGTGTACGTTTTCTCTGTAGTTTTATTATTTCTTTATGAAGTGGACATAAGTCTGCCGCTGGCAATGTGTTAATCTCTGGGTGTGGTCTGTAAGCAGCTAGCACCGGCCAAATTTCTCTGTCTCTGCTGAGCAGACCGAGTCTGACTAGATCTATTCAGGTTCAGAAACAAGTTTATTCAGACAATTTGTCCATAAAACATTCTAAAAAATCTCACTTAACAATTGACATTTTTAGAAGGCACCCCCCCAAGCTACTCGACCCCCCCAACCTACTACGTTTCATCATTAAAATTCTGTTTAACAGATCGTAAAGACCGAGCAATTCCAAGTGCCAGATCTAAATAGTGCATTTCTGACAATAGATCCACATCTTTACTCCTATGGAGAGGATCATATTTAAAAAACAGAGGTCTTAAAAACGTAAATCGATTTGTGAGATAAAAGACGCAGTCCATAAGAATATACGTGAGGGAGCATTCAACTTTGAAGGGGCAGAGACAGCTAATATTTTGCATCCTGATCCTGTATGGGTGGGATGACTATATTGGACTACATCCAACCCTAGTCCTTAATATTTCATTTGTCAATCCTGGGTCCGGTAACTGTGATAAATAGGAAAAACATTATCCTGGCCCATTGTAAAAATAGAGAAGCTAATGGATGATTTCTTTCTTAGATACAGACGCCATAGCAACATATTCTCTCAATGCACATTTGCCTGGAAATGGGAGCCAAGATATGATTGTACCACTATTTAAATGGAGGTTCCCAAGTGCAATTATTCTTATTGCCTTTGCTCACATCCTTTCACTGCTTCTGATCTTTTCCCAACACAATTTGGACACTTTGACCACCTCATCATCCTCCAACAATGTGTTAACTTTATATATGGCTTGGGGAAGGTGTATTTACATCAATTTATATGTTCTTGGTAAGTTAACTGGACTTCTATGTCCTCGTATGGAAAGTATTCATCTGGTATTTCATCCAGAGTATAAGAATGAAACGTATGTGTAGGTGCATGTGAAGGAGGGAATTTAACCCAAGAACAGAACACCTCTGTTCTGGATTCCTCATCTTTCCCTCAATCAAGAAAGTGACGGTCCTGCCTAATGCTGAGTGACCAATTTATTTTTATTTTACAGCAAGTGCATTTCTGCAATTTTCCGAAATGTTTATAGCACCTTCTTGCTTAGATTCCTCACAAATTGCACCAGCAGTACCACCTGCACAATTGCCTGCATTTGAGACATTAGGGGTGGAATTTTATAGCGAAAGAGATAAGGTTTTGCACAGTGTGGTAAACTATAATCCTTCAAGCTTAAATATAGCTACAACTAATACATGGGATAGACCTACTCTGCTGTGGTCAATTTTACATCCAAAGACATATCGGTGTAAATGTGAGTAGATGTCCCTGAGAAAGTATGACTGAACTACTCAGATTTGACCATTAAATAAGAACCAAACCGATGTTGACAGCGCCATGTCATGTAGTCCTTATACAGCTATTTAGGATCTGTGCATTTAGACAACATAAACTAAGGGATTGGTGTCCAGACTGATTCCAGAAAACCTCAAAGCATATGTCAGCCTTAAGACCAGCTACCTCACAGTGCCACCATAAGCTCCCTAACTTTACCAAGGAGCGAATAGTCTCTGGCAACTATTGAACATGACAACACTTGATCCTTCAAGGATCGTGAAATCAGTTTATCACTTTTTGCTCAGTCACTTGTTCTCACTTGGTCACAGAGAAATACACGGAATAAACAAAGGGGACATTTTCAATAAGCATTTATTGAGCCAGCGTCATTCTAGTATAAAATACGTGTTCTGCAACAACCATTAGACAGAAACAGATATATATACGATAGCAAGCACCAACAGAGTAAACATTAGGTAGAATTCTACCACGGTGCTAAAACAGTGAATATACGCGGGCACGAAGATTCATAGCAATAATCAAGCACAATTCTACAATTCAAATCCTATCTAAGTGTACCTAGGTGTACCTATCATGTATGTAGGTGTGAAACCAAGAATCCCCCTAGGAAAGAGCAAACCCCATTACCTTATGGTAAAGAACAAAGGACCCCGTCTTGGTGTCGAGTTGGACACCCCACAAGGGATGTCAGATCACTGCGTGCTGGAGTTTTTGCAGGTAGGGACTCGAGCGTCTTGTGTCAGCATGGAAGCTTCGACTCTGATTTGCCCATTGCTTATGTGGTGCTTAGATATCCAAAAGGTACCCGCAGGGGTTCTACCTACATAGAATTGTAATGATAGTGTGGGCCTTTTGTTCAAGGATGATGATAGCAGTGACTTTTCTACAGAGTTATTATACAGGAGACAGAGCAGAACTGAACCAAAAATCAACACATGTAAGCTGAGGTCTGAGTTAAGCAACCAGGGGCGGCAGCAAGAAGGCATAAATAGGTAAGCAGCAAAACAGTGCTGACTGAGGGAGAATACAGGGAGGATTGAGTGAATGTTATTGAGCGACAAGGCTCACAGTAGATGAACAGAAAGAGGCCTGACTGCTAAGGAGGGTGGAAGGGGAAAGAAAGGAGCTGAATACTACAAGTAGTGACAACAGAGCATTGGGAGGATGGTTGAAGGAAAGTGAATGAAGGTGAAGAATGACTAAAGAAATATTAGAGACACTAGTTCAAATAGAGAACAAAAAGATCAGATTTATATTTTTCATCATATAACCAGGTCTTCAATGTGTCTCATCTCTTGCGGCATAGAGTTCCAAAGGTTACAAGCAAAGATGCTGATTTGCACTAAGAAAGTACTAAGGAACACCCAAACCGCTTCAATGAATTTGTACAGGAAAACAAAAGATTTGTTTTAGAATCATGGAACTCCAAGGCATTGTGTGGATACATATATGAGGCAAACACCTTTGAACTCACTCACTGCTACACTTCCCTGCACGAAAATATGTATAATTTACTCAGTAGGTCCAAACAAGTCCTGATGAAGACCTTGAGACCAAGGCAATAAGGGCTGACATGCTTTGAAATGATAAAACAGGCAATATTGCCAAAATAAGATTAATAAAAAGCATGAAAGAAAATCCTTCAAACAATGAAGAATCCAATTTGCTCCAAAAAAGGCTATAGTTTTTAGGTCTCAGCTAGGAAGCACATGCGCTGTCTCGTTGAGACATGCAGTATACGCTTTACTATATTTGTAAATGCCTCTTTTCAACTTGTTGTTTTTATTTGTTATTTATTGTGCCTTTTAAAATTTTGTAGTTCTTATTGGTTAATTCTGTTCCAAGTGCCTCCTTTTTGACTGCCAGGCACACCAGTGGCTTTTGCCCCGTTTACTTGTATTAGTTCGGCATTGTTGTTGCCGGGTTTTTTCTGACTTTTTATTTAATGTGCCACTCTTGTTTTCCGTCTGAGGCAGGCGCTCAGTGTCCCTAGGGTTCAAAGGGCTTCAGTCACTCTCAATCGTGTCCTTCCCGGGCACACACACACAGTTTTTGAGCTGGTGTTAGCAGGTTGGCTGGGAGTCCATCTTTTTGCATCCGCACCCGAGTACTTCACAGGTCTTTAAAAGATCATTCACATGTTAACAAGGCTTTGTTGTTTTTCCACTTTGGTAGAGGCCCTGAATCTCCACTCCATCTATTGCTAGAAGAATTAGCTCTCACCCAAATTTGTCTTTAGGTGTGACTCTGATCTGAGGTGTCTGGAAATGAATTAGATCACTGAATGGAAGGTGAGTAATAATTCAAGATATGTGCATATGTGCTTTTTGTATTTAATTTGGTTTGCTTTATTTTTTATGGTTGTGAAATAATGTGTAAGGTAATGTGCCTAATTTTACAGAACTTGTACTTTTGTATTTTTTTGGGTTGTCTTTGCAGTTTGTATTACTTGTTTTGTAAGTAATGTGTGTGCAGTCTTTAATGTGTAATGGACAGTAGTTATTGAAGCATTACATGCAATGTGTTAATTTTTTGTAACTAGTATTTGTAGTTGAAGAAATGCAGTTATAACAATGCACGTTAATAAATTAAGGTAACATTTTGTTTATTTTAATGTGCCATTAATGCTATGTTTTTGAGCTGCTGTTTTTTTGGACTTTTTTTTTAATGTGCCTCACTTTGTTTTCTGTCTGAGGCACATGCTTCAGCCCCTCCTGATCGTGTGCTTCCTGGGCACACAGACACAGTTTTTGAGCTGTTGTTGGCTGGCTGGCTTGGCATCTGTCTTCTTGCAGCCGCGCCCAAGTACTTCACAGGTCTTCAAAAGACCATTCACGTGTTAACAAGGCTTGGTTGTTTTTTCACTTTGTTAGAGGCCCTGCATCTCCAGTCTACTGCTGGAACAATTAGGCCTTCCCGAAATTTGGCTGTAGGTGCGACTCTGGTCTGAAGTGTTTCCAAACAAATGCAATCCCTGAATTAAAGGTGCATAATAATGTAGGATGTAGGATGTGTGCACATGTGCTTTGCTTTAATTCCATTTGCGGTGTTTTTATTAAACTAATGCAATCACTTAATGTAAATAGCGTAATGGTCCAGAATGTGTGTGTATTTGCTTTTCTTTGTTTTCTGTTTGCGGTATTTTGAACGTAGTGCGATTGCTTAATCTTAAATGCTTAATGTTTTCAAACATGTGTGGTGTTTTGTGTTAAATAAATCTAATTTAAGTTGGTTTACTTTGTTTCTCTGTTTGTGAAATAATGCGTAATGTAATGTGCCTAATGTTGCAGAGAATGTATGACGTTACAATGCTTACATTTACAATGCATGCCTTGACCTGCGATGTAATGCCTGCATTTTAGTGTTATGCGTTGTAAGGACATGTGTTGTAGTGACATGCAATGTAATGGCTGCATTGTTTTGACATGCTATGTAAAGGATGTTACGATGTAATGACTGCTGTGTAAAGGTAGTGCGATGTAATGACTGCGTTGTAAAGGTTGTTTCCGTTACAGAGTATGTGCTTTTGTATTTTATTTAGTTTGCTTTGTATTTTGTATTACTTGTTACACAAGTAATGTGAGCGCTGTATTTAGTGTGTGTAATGTGTAATGGGCACCAGTTATTGAAGCGTTAAATGCAATGCATTGCTTTTTTGGTTTTAATTCCAGCAGTTTATGTTTTACAAATTAAGTACTTGGTAGGCCTTTATTTTGGATATATGTGGCTGCAGAGTGCAGGACTATTACACGTGGTAGTTGCTGCTTTCCTTTTAGCCCTGGCACTTTATGTTTTACAAATTGAGCACTGTAGGCCTTTACTTGGGACTTATGTGGCAGCAGAGTGCTGGAAAGTTAAACATGGTTTGTTGCTTGTTTGATTTTTATTGGGAAAGTTTGTTTATTTAACTGCAAAGAGTTTCCAGACAATTCATTTAAGGGCAGGAGTATTTGGAGAGTTGGAGGGTCTGTGAACCAAAAAAAGCCTCCCCTTCGGCTTTGGTTTTAGCCGAGAGGTACCGACGGAGAGAGCGGGGCCTCAATCTCCGAGCCGTTGCCGGGTGAGGTGAGGCTTGACTCCCACATATTGCTGGGATTACATCCTCTATCAACTACTGGTTCCAGAGGATACGGTAGGATGGTCCATATGACCACTCCATTAGTCTGACAGTCCGTTAATAAATTGGTCTGTCTTTTTCACTTTACATAACATTACTTGAGTGTACCTTTGCAGTAGCAAAATCTTATGTGGCCCTGAAGAATGCCGGTGTAGTTTCACCTGTTGGCAGAAACATGTTGGCCTATTTAACAACACAGCAAAGCAAACAGTGATTTTTTCACACTGTCCTACATCTCTTTTTTAATCTGGCGTCCTGGTGAATACCAATAAAAGTTTTTCTTTTGCCTCGACCGTCATTTTAACATCACTTACTTCACCTTTTTTGTTTGCACTGCACTTCTTCCAGCACCACTCAGTGGCATGGACACTTCCATTATATGAACCAGTAGTGTGTGTTGTCTGGCCAATCCATCTGGGCTTGGACTCACCATCCTGGTTCTAGACGTCCTACATGACGAGGCTCCGCCAAGTGGGTGGGCTGATAGGATATCTATCATATACTTGTGTCATGTGACCACCTGGTCTGGTTTAGTGCAATCCAAAAGCATGGTTTTCTAAGAAAGACCTTATAGGCTCGGCTTTTTTTGGTTCACAGACCCTCCAACTCTTCTTGTTCTTCGTAGCTTGATTAGGGGTATTTGAGCTTGGATGGTCTATAAATATAGTCCCCTTGACCCTCCCAAAGAAATGGTTTTTCAGGAGTATTTGGAGCCTTGCCTAATTTGTAAAACATGAAGTGCTGAAAGTAAAACAGCAACTGCCACGTTTTACTCTGCAGCACTCTGCAGCCATATAAGTCCCAAATAAATGCCTTAGTGCTTAATTTGTAAAATATGAAGTTTGGCAAAAACCAAAACTTTAAAAATGCCCAAAAACACGTCAAAATGTTTTACTCTCCAGCACTCTGTAGCCAAATATGGCCCAAATAAAGGCGTACATGTAGGTCTTTATTTGGGACTTATGTGGCGGCAGAGTGTTGGAAAGTTAAACATGGCAATTGATGCTTTGCTTTTAGCCCAAGCACTTTATGTTTTACAACTTTGACACTCAGTGTAGACCTTTATTTGGGACTTATGTGCCGGCAGAGTGCAGGGAAGTTAAACGTGGTAGTTGCTGCTTAGCATTTAGCCCTGGCACTTCATATTTTACAAATTAAGCAATGGTAGGCCTTTATTTGGGACTTATGTGGCTGCAGAGTGCTGGAACGTTAAACGTGGTATTTGCGGCTTGTTTGATTTTTGATAGGCAAGTTTGTTTATTTAACTACAATTGGTTTGCAGACAATTTATTCAAGGGAAGGAGTATTTGGAGCAGTGCTTAATTTGTAAAACATGAAGTGCTGGAGCTGAAAGCAAAGCAGCAACTGCCATGTTTTACTCTACCGCTTTCTGCAACCACATAAGTCATAAATAAAGGCCTACATCCAGTGCATAATTTGTAAAACATGAAGTACTGGGGCTAAAAGCAACACTTTAAAAATGGCCAATAACACATAAAAAATGCAATAAGAAACTACACTGTAAATACTCATTCCTTTGAATGTATTGTGTGCAAACTATTTGCTATTAAATAATTAAACAAACTTGCCTATCAAAAAACAAACAAGCAGTAAATGGCACGTTTTACTCTCCAGCACTCTGCAGCCAGATATGTCCCAAATAAGGGCCTACACGTAGGCCTTTTGGGACTTATGTGGCTGCAGAGTGCTGGAAAGTTAAACGTGGTTGTTGCTACTTTGTTTTTAGCCCCAGTACTTCATGTTTTACAAATTAAGCACGTAGGCCTTTATTGGGACTAATATGGCTGCAGAGTATATTTATTTCCAAATAGTTTATAGACAATTCATTCAGGGAAATTAGTATTTAGAGTGTAGTTTCTCATTGCGTTTTTGAAGTCTTTTTGGGCATTTTTAAATGTTTTTGCATTTAGCCCCAGAACTTTATGTTTCAGAAATTAAGCACTGGCCGTGTAGGTCTTTATTTGGGAATTGTGTGACTGCAGAGTGCTAGAAGGTTAAATGTGGTAGTTGCTGTTTGTTTGATTTTTGATAGCCAAATGTAATTATATAATTGCAAATCGTGTGTACACAATTTATTTAAAGGAAGGAGTATTTTGAGTGTAGTTTCTTATTGCAGTTTTTGATATGCTTTGGGGCATTTTTAGAGTTTTGATTTTAGCTCTGTCACTTCAGGCTTTCCAAATTAAGTACTTGATGTGTAGGCCTTTATTTTGGGTGTATGTGCCTGCAGAGTGCTGAAGAATAGAACGTCTTTAGAAAAAGAAGAAAGTCCCCACACTTCCAATTGTTTAATCTCAACTTATTTAGAACAAGAAATGAACCAACTTTATCATGTTCATCTCGGCAATTACTTATGCCTTTTATTCGTTATTTTACAAAAGCGATATTTTTTAGAAGAGAAAAAGGAGTTCTCCACAAACATAGCCACACGTTTTAGTGAGTGACTTCTACAACAACATATGTGCAAACATAGAAAAACAAACAGTCAATACATTTCATTTCATGATATGACGTGAGTTAAAGCAAACAGGTGGAAAAAAAAAAAAGAATAGTGAAATCAAATACGATGTCAAACTTATTATTCAATAGACATCAATGCATACAAGCGATCATTTCAAAAATGCTAAAGTGCCAACAGATATTTTAAATTGATAAGGTTCAGTCCCCTTTGTCAACAACAGACTTTTTCAGCAATTTAGGATTTAATCCTTTATATCAAACTTGTGGGGTTTAGTCCTTTATGCCGACGCGTTTCAAGTGTGGGTATCCTGTGCCCACACTCTCATCAGGGCTGAGTGAATCTTTTTCCAATCCTTATCCTAATGATAAAAAACATATGTATGCTTATTAGAACCCCTTCCTTGGGTTTTCAATTTTTTAGAAATGGTAAAAAAACAAGGCGCCTTACCTCTGAGTTGTAGAGGTGAAGGTCACACTTGAATCTGTAGATTAAAGATGTGTGCGTGCTTCTAGAAATATAAAAGTTATTGGTTCATGTTAGATAAAACTATCCAACATCATTCAATGCTGGTAGTCAGCCGTTATGCGAAGCCAAGGCAAAGTGTTTTTACCTTTCTGAATGTGTCCTGAAGGGTCAATATTGTTTGCTATTTTCCTTCTGTCTTAATTAGGTTACACGGACCCACTCTTCTCACGTGTTTCTGTGAAAATAAGTGACCGAAATGCCATTATAGTCTCTGCCTGTATTTAAAAAACGGAGGGGGGGAAAAATTATTTTTAATCGCTCTGGGTAGTGAGCCGCTGAGCCACTCACCGCGATTCTTCTCACGCTTTAGGCGGTGTCTTTAATCCTTCTTGTAATTCAATACTCATGCAGTTTTCCTTAATCTGCAACATTAAAAGGAACAGTTCAAGGGCGCTGTGTTTGGAGTTAGGATTGTGAACTAGTCTTAGCGTTCTGAAGGTATCCGCTTACCTATTTCTTTGCTTGCATCTCCTCTCGCTACAATCCTCAGTCTGAATCATCAGTGTTGCTTAGACCGGCTGTTACCTGTCTGGTTCTTAAAACTTTTTGGACCAATAGGAGGGGAGTATTGCGAGAGCACCATCGAAGTGCCTTCTGGGGGTTGTAGTGAATGAGGCAGTCTTCATAGTCTATTCAATTCACTCATTGAATTTAATCCTTTGTTGATGCTGTCAAACTTCATGATAAGCTATGCTTCCTTACGTAACAGCGCTTGTTCAACATCAGGCAACCTATGTTTAGGGTCAATGCTTGATAACACTGTCCAAGTGAAATCGGACTCCTTGTGTTCAAGGGCCGCGAAATGGTCAACCATTGGGGCATTCGGGACTCTTTTCTTTAGTCGTGATCGGTGTTGTGTAATTCTGGCATTCACTTGTTGGCAGGTTTTACCAATATATATTTTATCGCAGGCACACATTATTGCGTAAACTACGTTCTTGCTTTTACAGTTTGTATGCATCTCATGTCTCCATTTGATGCCGCTGTGACTGAATTCATTTCCTTCTACGGTGCTACTACAGGAGGCACACGTACCGCATTTGTGGTGTCCAGTTATGGGTTTTAATTTCCACTGTGATATGAGATCACTCTTTGGCTTAGCGACATAACTGTCCGCCCGGATGATTTGTTGGCCAATACTTGGATTTTTTCTCATCGCGAAAATTGGTTTTTCCAGGGGGTTTTCCAAACCCTCAAGTAGGTGCCAATTTCGCAGTATTATTTGTCTGAATTTATTGGTATGGGCCCCATATGTGGTGACACAAACCAATTTGTTCAGTACCTTTTTTTGGTTTTATTTGTAGGAGCTCTTCCCTAGGGGTATATCTCGCTCTTTTCGCGGAATGCTTTAGCAATTTTTTTGGGTAGCCTCTCTTAATCAGTTCATCGCAGAATGTAGCTGCGTGTGTCTCAAAGTTGGTTATTTCAGAACAGTTTTGTCTAATCCTCAGTAATTGGCCATATGGTAAATTTTGTTTAAGACCTTGGGGATGCGCACTGTTATAATGTAAGATGGTGTTTTTGTCTATCTGTTTTTTGAATAATGAGGTTGAGAACCTGTCTCCTTCAATGCCTACTTCCACATCCAGAAAGGTCATTTTCTTATTGCTAGAATCAATTGAGAATTTTATGTCTGGGTGTCTTGCATTCACCCAGTCATAGAAATTGTCCAGCTCCGTTTGGCTACCCTGCCACAGTAGCCAGATGTCATCAATATACTGTGCCCACTGTTTGATGTTATTACTGTAGGGGTTATTTTGATAAATGAATTTTTCTTCGTACTGGGCCATGTACAGTACCGCCATTTCCGGCGCATAGGGACAACCCATGGCTGTCCCTTTGATCTGAATAAAAAATTCATTTTCAAATTTGAAATAGTTACTTCTCAAGGAAATTTCTGCCAATGAAATAATGAAGGTGGTGGGGACCCTATGAGGTCTCTCACGCTGCTCAAGGTAATATTCCATTACTTCAAGGGCCTCATCTTGTGGGATCTGTGTATACAATGAATTGACGTCCATTGTGGTCATCAATTCATTTTCGCCATCTACTGTAGTGTCTTGCAGTTTGTTGATGAAATCAATCGTGTCCCTCAGGTAAGATTTAACCTGAGGTAGGAATGGCTTTAAGAAGAAATCAATATACTTGGAAATAGGTTCCAATGCTGAATCACAGCCGGAGACAATTGGCCTCCCGGGGGGTGTCTGTTGGTTTTTATGGATCTTTGGCAAGAAGTATAGTATCGGTGTTCGTGGTGACTTTTTGTTTAAAAATTCGAACTCCTTTGGGCCCAGGAACCCATTCTCCAAACCTTCTTTTGTAATTTTCATAATCTTGTTTTGAATCTCAAACACTGGGTCCTCTTTGACTGGTCGATACCATTCCCCGTTGTTTACATGTGCTCTACCCTCGGATAGATACATCGTGCGTGGCCAAATTACCACCGCTCCCCCCTTATCCGCTTGCTTAATCACAATGGAGGTGTCTGTTTTTAAATCTCTAATGGCCATCAATTGATTCTTGCTGACATTGTGACGGATGAAGCTTTTACTTTTTTCCAATTTTGTGAGTGATGATAGAACCGCCTGTTCAAAGGCGTAAACTTGTTTGGGTATATTTGTCATTGGCAGAAATTTTGATTTCACCCTCAACCCAGTGGTTTCCCTCTCTGGGGTGGGTTCGGCACCGGCAAAGAAGGTTCTCAACCTGATTTTTCGGCAAAATTCAATTGCCTCCAGCTTAAGTTTGGTGAAGTCTGTTCTTCGACTGGGCACAAACTTTAAGCCCCTACTTAAAATCAATTTTTCATCTGCCGTTAAGATTTTCTCTGAAAGATTAACAATGGTGGACGTGTCTAGTTGTTGTAGTATCTGTTCCTCGTGCGCATCTCCCATGGTTGTTTGAAGCGGACTGATTGTTGCCCGCCTCTCCCTAAAAAAGGTTGATTTGAACCCTTTTTGTTTTGTCCCCCTTGTCTATCTTGTCTTGACTCAGGAGAAGACCCCGATGACGAGGTCGAAGAAAAGGTGGAAAATCTTGTTTTTGATCTTCCTTGGAAAGAATTCAAGGCCCTCCTGGACTCTACCGTTGTGTAGTAGTCCTCCTTTAAGAAGGGATATACTTGATCAAGTTTGAATGACTTGGAATCTCTTTCAAATTGAGAAGTTTTAGTGCTTATCGTGATGTCTTTAAAGGTTTGTATTTCCTTTTCAATCTTCTCTAGTAGAGCTTTAGCCTCAGTTTCAGTTTTGTTATCTGCAATAGCCTTTATCAAATCTGCAATTTCCTGTTCTTCCTGACTGCATAAACGTTGGGCCGTCTCTATTGTATGGACCATCAGGTCTCTGCTACATTTTGTGTTAATGTAGCTGAAACCTTTTTTATATTCAACGTCCTCAACAAAGATTACAGGAATGTTCTTAACCTGTAGGGACTACAAAGATTACAGGAATGTTCTTAACCTGTAGGGACTACAGGTTAAGAACATTCCTGTAATCTTTGTTGAGGACGTTGAATATAAAAAAGGTTTCAGCTACATTAACACAAAATGTAGTAGAGACCTGATGGTCCATACAATAGAGACGGCCCAACGTTTATGCAGTCAGGAAGAACAGGAAATTGCAGATTACAAAACTGAAACTGAGGCTAAAGCTCTACTAGAGAAGATTGAAAAGGAAATACAAACCTTTAAAGACATCACGATAAGCACTAAAACTTCTCAATTTGAAAGAGATTCCAAGTCATTCAAACTTGATCAAGTATATCCCTTCTTAAAGGAGGACTACTACACAACGGTAGAGTCCAGGAGGGCCTTGAATTCTTTCCAAGTAAGATCAAAAACAAGATTTTCCACCTTTTCTTCCACCTCGTCATCGGGGTCTTCTCCTGAGTCAAGACAAGATAGACCAGGGGGACAAAACAAAAAGGGTTCAAATCAACCTTTTTTAGGGAGAGGCGGGCAACAATCAGTCCGCTTCAAACAACCATGGGAGATGCGCACGAGGAACAGATACTACAACAACTAGACACGTCCACCATTGTTAATCTTTCAGAGAAAATCTTAACGGCAGATGAAAAATTGATTTTAAGTAGGGGCTTAAAGTTTGTGCCCAGTCGAAGAACAGACTTCACCAAACTTAAGCTGGAGGCAATTGAATTTTGCCGAAAAATTAGGTTGAGAACCTTCTTTGCCGGTGCCGAACCCACCCCAGAGAGGGAAACCACTGGGTTGAGGGTGAAATCAAAATTTCTGCCAATGACAAATATACCCAAACAAGTTTACGGCTTTGAACAGGCGGTTCTATCATCACTCACAAAATTGGAAAAAAGTAAAAGCTTCATCCGTCACAATGTCAGCAAGAATCAATTGATGGCCATTAGAGATTTAAAAACAGACACCTCCATTGTGATTAAGCAAGCGGATAAGGGGGGAGCGGTGGTAATTTGGCCGCGCACGATGTATCTATCCGAGGGTAGAGCACATGTAAACAACAGGGAATGGTATAGACCAGTCAAAGAGGACCCAGTGTTTGAGATTCAAAACAAGATTATGAAACTTACAAAAGAAGGTTTGGAGAATGGGTTCCTGGGCCCAAAGGAGTTCGAATTTTTAAACAAAAAGTCACCACGAACACCGATACTATACTTCTTGCCAAAGATCCATAAAAACCAACAGACACCCCCCGGGAGGCCAATTGTCTCCGGCTGTGATTCAGCATTGGAACCTATTTCCAAGTATATTGATTTCTTCTTAAAGCCATTCCTACCTCAGGTTAAATCTTACCTGAGGGACACGATTGATTTCATCAACAAACTGCAAGACACTACAGTAGATGGCGAAAATGAATTGATGACCACAATGGACGTCAATTCATTGTATACACAGATCCCACAAGATGAGGCCCTTGAAGTAATGGAATATTACCTTGAGCAGCGTGAGAGACCTCATAGGGTCCCCACCACCTTCATTATTTCATTGGCAGAAATTTCCTTGAGAAGTAACTATTTCAAATTTGAAAATGAATTTTTTATTCAGATCAAAGGGACAGCCATGGGTTGTCCCTATGCGCCGGAAATGGCGGTACTGTACATGGCCCAGTACGAAGAAAAATTCATTTATCAAAATAACCCCTACAGTAATAACATCAAACAGTGGGCACAGTATATTGATGACATCTGGCTACTGTGGCAGGGTAGCCAAACGGAGCTGGACAATTTCTATGACTGGGTGAATGCAAGACACCCAGACATAAAATTCTCAATTGATTCTAGAATAAGAAAATGACCTTTCTGGATGTGGAAGTAGGCATTGAAGGAGACAGGTTCTCAACCTCATTATTCAAAAAACAGATAGACAAAAACACCATCTTACATTATAACAGTGCGCATCCCCAAGGTCTTAAACAAAATTTACCATATGGCCAATTACTGAGGATTAGACGAAACTGTTCTGAAATAACCAACTTTGAGACACACGCAGCTACATTCTGCGATGAAATGATTAAGAGAGGCTACCCAAAAAATTGCTAAAGCATTCCGCGAAAAGAGCGAGATATACCCCTAGGGAAGAGCTCCTACAAATAAAACCAAAAAAGGTATTGAACAAATTGGTTTGTGTCACCACATATGGGGCCCATACCAATAAATTCAGACAAATAATACTGCGAAATTGGCACCTACTTGAGGGTTTGGAAACCCCCTGGAAAAACCAATTTTCGCGATGAGAAAAAATTCAAGTATTGGCCAACAAATCATCCGGGCGGACAGTTATGTCGCTAAGCCAAAGAGTGATCTCATATCACAGTGGAAATTAAAACCCATAACTGGACACCACAAATGCGGTACGTGTGCCTCCTGTAGTAGCACCGTAGAAGGAAATGAATTCAGTCACAGCGGCATCAAATGGAGACATGAGATGCATACAAACTGTAAAAGCAAGAACGTAGTTTACGCAATAATGTGTGCCTGCGATAAAATATATATTGGTAAAACCTGCCAACAAGTGAATGCCAGAATTAAACAACACCGATCACGACTAAACAAAAGAGTCCCAAATGCCCCAATGGTTCACCATTTCGCGGCCCTTGAACACAAGGAGTCCGATTTCACTTGGACAGTGTTATCAAGCACTGACCCTAAACATAGGTCGCCTGATGTTGAACAAGCGCTGTTACGTAAGGAAGCATACCTTATCATGAAGTTTGACAGCATCAACAAAGGATTAAATTCAATGAGTGAATTGAATAGACTATGAAGACTGCCTCATTCACTACAACCCCCAGAAGGCACTTCGATGGTGCTCACGCAATACTCCCCTCCTATTGGTCCAAAAAGTTTTAAGAACCAGACAGGTAACAGCCGGTCTAAGCAACACTGATGATTCAGACTGAGGATTGTAGCGAGAGGAGATGCAAGCAAAGAAATAGGTAAGCGGATACCTTCAGAACGCTAAGACTAGTTCACAATCCTAACTCCAAACACAGCGCCCTTGAACTGTTCCTTTTAATGTTGCAGATTAAGGAAAACTGCACGAGTATTGAATTACAAGAAGGATTAAAGACACCGCCTAAAGCGTGAGAAGAATCGCGGTGAGTGGCTCAGCGGCTCACTACCCAGAGCGATTAAAAATAATTTTCCCCCCCCCCTCCGTTTTTTAAATACAGGCAGAGACTATAATGGCATTTCGGTCACTTATTTTCACAGAAACACGTGAGAAGAGTGGGTCCGTGTAACCTAATTAAGACAGAAGGAAAATAGCAAACAATATTGACCCTTCAGGACACATTCAGAAAGGTAAAAACACTTTGCCTTGGCTTCGCATAACGGCTGACTACCAGCATTGAATGATGTTGGATAGTTTTATCTAACATGAACCAATAACTTTTATATTTCTAGAAGCACGCACACATCTTTAATCTAAAGATTCAAGTGTGACCTTCACCTCTACAACTCAGAGGTAAGGCGCCTTGTTTTTTTACCATTTCTAAAAAATTGAAAACCCAAGGAAGGGGTTCTAATAAGCATACATATGTTTTTTATCATTAGGATAAGGATTGGAAAAAGATTCACTCAGCCCTGATGAGAGTGTGGGCACAGGATACCCACACTTGAAACGCGTCGGCATAAAGGACTAAACCCCACAAGTTTGATATAAAGGATTAAATCCTGAATTGCTGAAAAAGTCTGTTGTTGACAAAGGGGACTGAACCTTATCGATTTAAAATATCTGTTGGCACTTTAGCATTTTTGAAATGATCGCTTGTATGCATTGATGTCTATTGAATAATAAGTTTGACATCGTATTTGATTTCACTATTCTTTTTTTTTTTTTTTTTCCACCTGTTTGCTTTAACTCACGTCATATCATGAAATGAAATGTATTGACTGTTTGTTTTTCTATGTTTGCACATATGTTGTTGTAGAAGTCACTCACTAAAACGTGTGGCTATGTTTGTGGAGAACTCCTTTTTCTCTTTCTAAAAAATATCGCTTTTGTAAAATAACGAATAAAAGGCATAAGTAATTGCCGAGATGAACATGATAAAGTTGGTTCATTTCTTGTTCTAAATAAGTTGAGATTAAACAATTGGAAGTGTGGGTACTTTCTTCTTTTTCTAAAGATATATTGGGCCCAACCCCACTTCAGTCCACAGGGCCATACCCCCCAGTTCCCGAAGAATAGAACGTGGCAGTTGCTGGTTGTACTGGGGCGTGGAACTTTGTTGCTTGTTTTATTTTGGATAGGCAGGTTATGTTTTCGGGTTTTATCTGCAGTTGAATTTACATTTATTGTAGCTATACAAGTGTCATCCCGTTTTTGATGTGTTTTTGTGCATTTATAGCGTTTTGCTTTTAGCCCTGGAATTTTATGTGTTAAAAATTAAGCACTGGCTGTAAAGTTATTTTCATTCAGTTTTTAGATACTATTTGTTTTAATTATGTTGTATTTAAAAGCATTAATTATGGCTTTCTTTATTTAACATAATTTTCTGCGTTATACAAAATCTGTTACATGTTGCAGAAACGGGTTGTTATAATAATGGTTTTTATTACAAACTACAACACTACACTCATCAATATGGCGAGACCGAATGGCATTGCCAATGCTTGCTTGTTTTACTGCTGAATATTCCATCATGAGGCACAAACATAAGTCCAAAATGAAGTGCTATTACTACTGAATATACTGACTTTTTTAGGGTGTCTGTACATTCCACCAGTGGCAACATATTATAATGATGTGGAATTATCCAAGCAGGCTAAAGACATTAAATGTAAAAGCTTTATGGAAGTCTCTTCAACAAAGCCCAAATCCTGTGTCAAAGTAATGGAAGAGACGAAGCAGGCTGGCTAGGGGCCATATGGGTTTTTACAGCACTGTGCATGCTTACCCCACTACCTTTTCTGTCCCCCTCACACTTTTTCAGTAGAAAATCCCCTTTCAGTGTAGAATATCATAGGAGTCTCTAAGGGGGCAGGGACAGCCCACCCCTGATGATGTGGAGCCATGAGTTGCTTTTGTCCTATAAAGAGAAAGAAAGTTACTGATTTTCCTCCGTGCTGCCTAAATCCCTTCCTAAGCATCAGGCATGGTTTGTGGCATTCTCAATAGAAAATGGACGAGGAGGCAATGGCACACAACTTACCAGGGACTTTCTTTGCTTAGTTAGGCCTTTCATTGTCCCAGTAGGGGGAACCTGCCCTGTTTTCCATCAGAGTTTGACACTCAATTTCAACAGGACAATCTTAACCCAGGATGTTGCGAGGGGTGGGTTCTCCTTTTATAGAGTTTTTCAAAGAATGGAGTAGGTCCCTCGACCAGAAGGTTTATACTAGGGTAATGCGAAGTTTTGAAAAGTGGGTACCTGTCTGATGAGGTGGACACATATCTGTGAGGGCATGACAGGGATAAATAACCTAGAATAGAATTAATGAAGGATAAAGGTAAATAATGCAAGAGGTGTTTCGGGACTTTTTAAAAACATTGCTGTGCTGCAGCATATGTTCCACACATTAGACACTAATATTTATGCAAGTCAGCAATATCTACAGATCATTTCTGAGTGTTCCTGAGCCTGTGATGCCTTTTATGTTTGCACTCTGAATATTGTTGTCCCAAACACACTCCCTCAGTAACGTCTCCTATAAAGGACTCCATTACGAAATAGGGTAACAAGGATGCCACAGGCCCTGGTGCAAGCAAAAAAAATGGCCCCTCTGACTGCTGATGGGGTAGTAAAATACAATATTTATCTGGGTTTAATGGACCCCACTTGGTCTGGGCCCTGGTACTACTGCACCTGCTGCACCAATGGTAGCAGCGCCTCTGCCATCACGAGTGCTCTTTATCAGTATGCATAATGAGATATCGCACTGGGCCAGTCAGGCTTTCCACCTATCTCTTGCCCTGAATTAAAGAGTCCCCAAACTCTGGGGCATATGTATAAGGAAGTGGCGCAGTGCAGCATTAGCCTCCTTGGCTAAACGCCACGCTCTGCCACTTCTTAAACGCAAGGCTGCACCATATTTACAAGAATGTGGTTCAGCCTTGCATTTCCCTCTGCGATGGCGCTAAGTTTAGCCAACTCAGGCACCCTTGCACCATAGTGCAAGGGTGTCTGCGTGCAGGGAAGGATTGTTATTGTGTAATAAGGTGTCTCTTCCAGCACCTAGCAAACACAAGGAGATGATGGACGAAGCGCTGAAACTTTTCATACACTCACCCCCAGTCACAGATCTGGGTTGAATCCATCATTGTTCTTTAGCTCACTTCGCCACCCCAGTTCAGACACAGCTATATGCAAATCAGTCTTAACCCTGTGCCTCATGGGAAGATTCCAGCCTGAACTACCAATCCATGTCTTCCCTGAACCGCATGCATTTCTCCTCGTTTCACCAATTTAAGACCAGGATTTACCTGGTCTTAATTTTGGTGCTGCCTCCTATGTGCGCCACCCTTGTACATCTGGGGCAGCGTCAAAATGAACGAGTTTTCGGTGGAACACCCACCGCAACACCCACTGCTCACTTCTTTCACGCTAGCCATAGTGTGAAAGGGAGCCTTCTGTACAAGGCAGTGTTAGTGGCTTAACTCTGCCTTGTACATAAGGCGCAGCTCCTATTGCCACCACGTCGCTAAAAGTGACATTGTGGTGACGATAGGGGCTTGTACATATCCCCCTTTAAATCTCATCATTCCGGGCCTGGAGACCCTGGATTTGGACCTACGAGCAGAGTGATGGTCGAGGGGGGACTGAGCCCTCGAAGTATGGGGAAACAGCAAATGCTCCCCCCTCACCTACTCTGCCCGGCCTCACCCTGTGACACCCAAAACACAGAACTATTAAAGGATTCAACATCAATCTACCACTTGGCAAGCAGTTGGCAAATAAATTAGGTGAATATGCAGGAAAGTTTTCACACCGGAATTCGGAAATAAATGAAGTTTTGTATTTTGGATTCCCCATTCCAAGGGGAAAAAAAAACTTGTAATACTTGAATGTAGGTGAGCGAATACGGGGCATATTGCCAAGGGGGGCGATATGTCTAAGCGGCGATAATTCTATCGCCCTATTAGCAAGCTGTCGCTAACAGCAGTTAGCAACAGCTTGTAGGCGATAGCGAGAGGTTTGGGGCCCCCTTTGCATGTCAGCAATATTTATCACTAATGACATGCAAAGTGGGCGTACCCAACCTGAAAGCAGTCGCTAACGACGCTATGGCCTATTAGCAAGGCAGGCGTAGCGATGGAAATATTCGCGCTAAGCGCGAATATATCCAAAAACTAACGCCTCCTCAGACCAGTTCTTAGCCATTATATTCAATGGGAGGTGGATGTAATGGCTAAGACCCTGTTAGCGATAATGCATGAATATCGCTGTATTCTCAGCGATATTCACGGATTTCGCCGCTATCGCCGGAAATATTATCGCTTTTGAGATAAACGTTGCAAATAGCACGTTATCTCAGCGATATGCGGTGATAAAAAAATTGCTGCTAAGCCTACTTAGCGATAAATATCGCTAGTTGTTGGCAATATGCCCCACTGTACCCAATCATTGATTCTGGCCCTAGGGTATACCAGCACATTCATTCGAAGAACTCGTAATAAGGCCGCGCCCTGCACTGTCAGTCTCCAACATGGTCTTATTTTGCTGTAGACCCTGCGGGCATATTATCAAGAACAGCGATAAAATTATCACCGCTTTAGCAACAGGAAACTGCCGCCCAGAAGCCCAGGTTAACACCAAAACCTGGGCTGCTATGGGAATTCACAAGGACATATTATCAAGCCCATTATCGCCGCTTTAGCAGCAGTTTCCTGCCACTAAAGCGGCGATAATTTTATCACCGTTCTTGATAATATGCCCCTAGGACCCTAATATTCTGTTGTTTGTGACTACCCTCTCAAGCATGTCTCCTTTCCACAGCTAAAATAAACGGCCCCTCCCTCCCTAATGCATTAGTGTAGTCCCTGTATCATTCCTCACACCATCTATGTAAAAACTGTAATTATTTCAAAATGTGATCTTTTTTCTGAGACTTATATTTTATAGAATTAACGTTACAATACATATGTATTTTTACTTTACAAAAACATAAAATAGATATGAGGGGTTTTATAAACGTCTAAAAGTGGGAAATCAAATAAACAAGCTCTGCAGTCTTCCTTCTATGGTTTAAAAAGAAAATAAAGCACTGTCAATTTAACACAACACTGACATCTTGTGGCAAAATAAAGTATCGCAAATTATTTCAAGCACGTTCTGAATCTCATAGCTCTGAACCAGGCACGGATCAGGAGTTACCATGGACCTGTCCTTTTTACCCGATAGATTTCGGGTAATGAAAGTAGGAATTCCTGAATATCGGATTTAGAATTATAGAATTAACTAGTACCTAACCCTCAAGGTGATTCTTAGGGTTCAGCAACACTCTGGTTATTAGTAAACTCTGGGGGCCTTATTTATGAAGGACTTGCGCCGCTGGTGCGTCACTTTTAACATGGGAAAAAGTGACGCACCGGTGGCGCAAGTCTTTCATAAATGAGGCCCTGGGGAGGCAGAATAAACGCCCCCAGGCTGTACATGGTGGGCTGCATTTAGGCCCCGAGTAGTCTAGAGGGTGCAGGCGGGTCTAAACGGGACATATTCCCTCAATTTGGAATGAAATTTTTTTCCTGTTAAGTTTTCTACTTACCAATATCTAGATGGCGGCAGGTGACGGGTCTAGGTTCCCTATTACACCCTGATACCTTTTCATAAGGTTGAACACGTAAGTTGGGATGACTCACCATGACCGAGGTCCATTGGAGCACATGTACAAGGGAATGGCAGAGCGTGGCATTAAGCACAAAATATTAACGACACGCTCTGCCATTCCGAAAGCGCAGGGATGAGCCGTATTTACTAGGATACGGCACATACCTGTGTTTTCCATAGCGCTGGAGCTAAATTGAGCTGCCTAGCACCAATGCAGGCACTCTTGCACCAAAGTGCAAGGGTGACTCCGTTAAGGGAATGATTGTTTGAAACTTCTGTGTTCTGCATTGTGCAGCACACATAGAACTGGCAAATCGTCATTTTTTTAATGATTGTTTATGCGCAGGAAGGGTTGCCTTCCTGCACATAAACAATCGTTCATGGTGTTTTGCTGTTTTTATGTGTGCTGCACAATGCAGTACACATACAAACAGCAAAAACGAGGAGAAATAAAGCATTTCTCCTCGTTTCGCCTCTTTAACCAGGTTTTCCCAGTTCTTCATTTTGGCGCTGCCCCATTTTTACGCCACCCTTGTAAATATGGGGCAGCGTCAAAACCAATGGGTGTTGCGGCAGAATGCCCACTGTAACACCCATTGCCCACCGCTTTAATGCTAACTATAGCGTGAAAGAGTTCCTTATTCACAAGGCAGCGTTTAGCCACGCTAAGTGGCTACGTCAAGTGTTTAACTTAACATGGATTAATGCCGAATTGTGAATAAGGCAAAGCCCTATCACCACTGGAATGTCGATAAAAGTGACATTGCAGTGGTGATAGGGGCTTGTAAATATGCTCGTCTGTGTCCTAGAACACCCAATTCACTCTGGTACGTTGCATATCTGAAGACAAGAGGACATTATCCACTAGTAAAACTCACTAGAAGATGAATACTGGCAGAGCCAAAAGGAGATGTCACAAAATGGTGCACCAGGGAAGATCCCACGCTGGATCAATAGAAAAGACTAGAGGGAGTCACCGAGAGGCTAGGGTGAAAGATCGTACAGGAGATCTAGCAGTTTAATCTAGACATAAGAAACAAAGACAAGGGAACTGGTATCATAGGAACAAAATAAATTGCCATGTTGGGCATATGGACCTTGATCAACGTTGGTAGGCTGCAACACCATGGAAACTACCCCGTGTCTCATGGTAGCATGAAACTGAACAGTGCACGTTTATTTATATTTACCTAAGAATCTAGGGGGCCTTGCGTCAGTTTTGCGCCGTCGGTGCGTCACTTTTTGGGACGCACCAGCGGTGTAAAAAATGCGCCTCGTTGCACCATATTTAAAAAGTGACGCATCTAGGTAGATGCGTCACTTTTTAATCCCCTGCGCCACATTATACCTGCGTCAGGTATAATGTATGCAGAGGGGGCGTTCCCCCGCAAAAAGCCTCGTAATAGTGACGCAGTGAAATCTATGAGATTTCACTGCGTCACTTTTAGGACGCTGTTGCGTCACAATCTTGCGCCTGCCTCAAAGCAGGCGTAAGACTGACGCAAGCCCTTTCACATGGGGCTATCCCCATGTGAAAGGACGCATTGCTGGAGTTGCGTCACTTTTGTGACACACTCCAGCAATGCGTCACTTTTGCGCTTACAGATACGTCAGAAATACTGACGTATCTGTAACTCCTTGCGACATGATGCGTCATACATGAAATATGGCGCATCAGGAATGTCGTAAGAAGTGCGCAGTGAAAAGTGACGCATCGCTGTTTTCACGCAGCGATGCGTCACTTTTCATAAATGAGGCCCTAGGTTTAGAGGCACTAGCCATTTTCACAAATCCAAATTCTGAATTACCCATAATGCTGACTAATTCTGAGGATGCTTTTGCATTAAGTGTTTTTGTAAATATTGAATTACAATAGAATGCCAACAACATGCAGAAATTCAATAGGCAATAGCAAATGTCCTAACATACTCTTTCCCTACACTTCACCTGAATAAAACACTACCCCAAACGTGGCTGTAGGAAGTGCAAAAAAGCTTGTAATTAGAATGATTTTTGGAATGGGGATAGTTGTGCTATCTGGCACATGATCGTCTGGCACCCAGGGAAACCTACGAACCCAAACACATTTTTGAAAACTATACACCTGGAGGAGTCTTAGGTGGTGTAGTTTGAATGAATACCACTAATTGCCCTAAAAACATCAAATGTAGGTTTGTAAAATTGAATGACCTCAAATATCTGCGATAAAACATTCACGAATAGGAAGGCAATAGAAAAAGTCTACCACCCAAAGTTCCCCACACGACTACAGATAAGCTCACATGTGTCGCTGTGCCTATTGTAACAACAGAAAAAGGTCAAAATGGTGACTGTGTGAAGTCAATGTAGTGTGATCTTTATATAGTCAAAGATTTGAATTATTCCTGTCCGATGCAGTAGGACTATACATGCACTTGAAGGTACCATTTTTATTAGGAGAAAAGTGGAAATGTTGGATGGTAGGAGTTTTTGCCATTTTCTAGATGTTCTAGAGTTTCTTGTTTACAGTGATCAGAAATATTTTTGAGGTTTCCTTGGGTACCAGCAGACCCGGTCCAAATAATTCACCTACACCCCTCAGAAGCCTACCAACCCATCAATATATTATTTGGAGTATAGTGGGTGGTTTGCCACTCAAACCCTTTGAAAAATACACATGTATTTTACCCCCAAAGTCAGAAGACCTAGAGGAAAACAGATGTGTGTCGAACCGTGGCAGGATATGTTCTTGCATGAAGAAGATCAGAGAGATTACTATGACGTGGTTAAAAATGATGCAAGTGAGCTACTCAGCGTTAGTAAGTTTAAATGTCCTGATGTACTGTCTGCCGGATTCATTTATGAGACGATTGTTTGGGTTCTTCCTTTTGTCTTGTGGATTCTAAGTTTCAGGTGTCTATTGGTTCAAAGAACACCAAAATATACAGGGCCTCATTTATGAAAAATGACGCATCGCTGCGTGAAAACAGCGCTGCGTCACTTTTCACTGTGCACTCCTTGCGACATTCCTGATGCGTCATATTTAATGTATGACGCATCATGTCGCAAGGAGTTACAGATACGTCAGTATTTCTGACATATCTGTAAGTGCAAAAGTGACGCATTGCTGGAGTGTGTCACAAAAGTGAAGCAACTCCAGCAATGCTTCCTTTTACATGGGGAAAGCCCCATGTGAAACAGCCTGCGACAGTCTTACTCCTGCTGTGAGGCAGGCGTAAGATTGTGACGCAACGGCGTCCTAAAAGTGACGCAGTGAAATCTCGTAGATTTCACTGCGTCACTATTACGAGGCTTTTTGCGGGGGAACGCCCCCTCTGCATACATTATACCTGACGCAGGTATAATGTGGCGCAGGGGTATAAAAAGTGACGCATCTACCTAGATGCATCACTTTTTAAATATGGCGCAACAAGGCGCATTTTTTACACCGTTCGTGCGTCACAAAAAGTGACGCACCGGCGGCGCAAAACTGACGCAAGGCCTTCATAAATAAGGCACACATTCCTTTTTTGGAGTTTGTGTGTAATCCACACCTCACTGTGTTGACATACTGTATTTTTTTTCCTTTCACACTCATATGAGTTTACTTCTTCTGCAGATTTTCCAGGTTTTGTACATTGTACTTTAATTGATACGTTGGGAGAGTGTTGTTTTAATTTCAGAGAGGGTATCCCTAACTTTATATTTCACAAGGTTATGCTGGGGGTTGTGTCTTTCTTGTGCCGTGGGTGGAGTTGCAGTTGTTGTATTGTGCTATGCTCATGTTTCTTGTTTTTTTGGGGGGTTTGCTGCAGTTGTAATGGGCAGTTTCGTCTTTGGTTGTGTTAGTCCACTGAGGTTTCCTTCAGAGTTTTTTTTAATGCTTAGTGTGGATCCTTAATCCACACATAAAGTCCCAACTTCGGGAATAGGTGAAGGGCTTGAGGTAAAGCTAGCTTTGCAAATAGTATGTTTTTGCTAGTGATTGCTATTTTTCCCCTACTACTTGATTCGGTGTCGAGTTGTGCACTTTTACGTGTTCTGTGTGGAGTGCCTTTCCACATGTACCACTCTCACTTCGGGTTTGGGTGAAGGGCTGAGTTGAAGCCAGATTTTGAAGAGGGAGTGTTTTCCTTGTGATTGCTGTTTCCCTGATATTTTGATTGGGTGTTGAGTGTGTACTTTTCGTGTTCCGTGTGAAATGTCTTTTCACATGTACCACTCTAACTTTGGGTTTGGGTGTAGGGCAATTATTTTATGCCGTAGGTTGTGTGTGAAGTTGTGTTCCACATGTACCATCCTTACTATGGTAAGGGTGGAGGGCAATTTTTATGCTGTTAGTTCTCTGTGGAATGATTTTCCACGGCTTAGAAGTTCTTGTTAAAATGGTTTCCTATCACGCCTTTCAGTCAGTACCCTATCTACCTCTCTCTTGTTGGCCTAGTCAGCCAGCTTATTTTTGGTATCTGGGTTTCGTTTGGGTTTTGTGGTGTGGTAGTGTGTGCGTTTTCATGGTTTGGTTTAAAGGGAGATTGTGATTTGTTTTTTTGGCATTGTGGAAAGGGAGAAGAGGTGAGTGTAGTAGTCTTTATGTGTTTACAGAATTGCTGGATTGTGTGTTGTGTTTTATCTTTTCCGGAATTATTTATTGTTCTCTTTCTTGCATGTATTTTCGCCGTCATTACATGTATGGCATTGCATTCGCTTTATGTTTATACCATTTTTACATTTAATGTTATCCTTACTTGTTTGCAATGTCTTAAACTATCTTTGTTTTTAATATGTAAAAACATACCTCCTGTTCGTCCTTCTCTGTGACGTGGGAGTTGTGCGCGTTGTTGCATCAATTTTATCTCTTTTTAATTAAAGAGAGGAGATATCTGCTGCTCAGCCAGTGTGTCTGAGGAGTTGAATGTTGGTGTGAGAGGTGGCAGTGGAATGTTGGATGAGTGAGGGTGTCAGTTGGAGGATTGGCTGAGCAGCAAAAAGGCTGCTCCTGGTGGGGCTCTGCTTCAATCTTATCCTGAATTAATATTCCCAGAAGAAACTACATGGACTGGACCATCTTTTATTCACTACAATCTGTCTTCCTCTGACCTTCCTGGGTTAGTTCTATGCTCCCACGTGCATGGACCGATGATGTTATCTAATTTTTAGGGCTCGGCCTGCGTCACCACTTCGTCAGAAGTGGGGCGGAGCTCTGAGCCGTATTGTTACGGGGCTCAGAATAGTGAAGTAAAAATTCCTCACTGTGCGAGATTTTTCCGTAGTTTATTTTGGTATCTGCATGCTGATTGGTCCTCGCAGTGCTGTGTTTCTAGTAGCCTTCACGCAATAGACCATATGGATTTCAGTTTGTGCACTTCCTGCATATTCTGTGTGGTTACGCGCAGGGGAGTGCAATAAATTGTCAATTACGAGCTGTCAGGGTGCCGCGGTAATTGAACTCAGATGTTTGGGGCGCGTTCACCAGTCTGCAGTGAGTTTGGTGGGCGCACGTTCGTCTGCATCCTTTCATGTGTAAGTGTTGGCCTTTGAAGAGCTGGCTTGGTCGTGCGCCGACAATGAGACACACGGTCTTCATTACCCCACAAAGTATGTAAGTGCGTTTGTATTGGAGACAGTAATGTCCAGGTACGAAACAGAATTCTTTTCACTGGCTTACGAACAGTCCCACATTTTGCCGCATTCTCCTCATCTCATCAAATGGGCCCATGTCTTGTTCAGCAACAAAACCAAACCTCCGCGAGCAGGAATATGTTTCTGCATGGAGGGTCCGAGCTGCCGTGTTGCAACAGTTGTGCTTGTGTGTCTAACCTTGGGCCTCCTGACAAGTAGGTTGATTTTAGGTGCAGGGATACACAGGCACTGCTCACACACACAGACACTGTTGACACACACGGACACTGCTCACACACACAGGCACTTCACACACACACAGGCACTTCTCACACACACAGGCACTTCTCACACACAGGCACTGTTCACACACAGACACTGCTCGCACACAGACACTGCTCGCACACAGACACTGCTCACACACACACACAGACACTGTTCACACACACAGACACCGGCACTGCGCGCACACATAGGAACTGTTCACACACACAGGCAGTACATACACACACAGGCTGCTCACACACACTGGCATTGCGCGCACACATATGCACTGTTCACACACACAGGCACTACATACACACACCGGCACTGCGCACACACACAGGCACACTGATCACACACAGGCACTGTTCACACACAGGCACTGTCCACACACAGGCACTGTTCACACACAGGCACTGTTCACGCACACAGACACTGCTCACAAACACATGCACTGCTCACACACACAGGCACTTTTCACACACACAGGCACTTCTCACACACACAGGCACTTCTCACACACAGGCACTGTTCACACACAGACACTGCTCGCACATAGACAGTGCTCACACACACAGACACTGCTCACACACACAGACACTGTTCACACACACAGGCACTGTTCACACACACAGGCACTACATACACAAACAGGCACTACATACACAAACAGGCTGCTCACACACACCGGCACTGCGCCTACGTCACTTACGAACAATCCCACATTTTGCCGCATTCTCCTCATCTTATCAAAGGAGCTCATGTCTTGTTCAGCAACAAAACCAAACCTCCGAGAGCAGGAATGTGTTTCTGCATGTAGGGTCCGAGCAGCCGTGTTGCAACAGTTGTGCTTGTGTGTCTAACCTTGGGCCTCATGACAAGTAGGTTGATTTTAGGTGCAGGGATACACAGGCACTGCTCACACACACAGACACTGTTGACACACACACACACACACTGCTCACACACACAGGCACTTCTCATACACACAGGCACTTCTCACACACACAGGCACTGTTCACACACAGACACTGCTCGCACACAGACACTGCTCACACACACACACACTGTTCACACACACAGACACCGGCTCTGCGCGCACACATAGGCACTGTTCACACACACAGGCAGTACATACACACACAGGCTGCTCACACACACCGGCACTGCGCGCACACATAGGCACTGTTCACACACACAGGCACTACATACACACACCGGCACTGCGCACACACACAGGTGCACTGTTCACACACAGGCACTGTTCACACACAGGCACTGTCCACACACAGAAACTGTTCACACACAGGCACTGATCACACAGGCACTGTTCACGCACACAGACACTGCTCACAAACACATACACTGCTCACACACAGGCACTTTTCACACACACAGGCACTTCTCACACACACAGGCACTTCACACACACAATCAACAAAGGAAGAGTGTCCGTCAGGCAAGCATTCAAAAAATGATAATAGCACGTGAAAGAGATGCCAGTTGTAAGTGGTCGTATGACATGACCAGAATCAAGAAAAAATACAGTATTTTCTCAGGAAACCCTCACTCACCCTAATGGTGACATGCTTCATCATTGGGTCCACTGGGTGAGATCGAATATCTCCCCGGTGTGCTGCGACGCCAGGTGACTGCGGAGCTGGTTGTTTTGTGAGGGTAGGGAGTGAAAAAAGTGGTGAGTTAAAAATGTCAAAGGTTGTACCAAAAAATCATTTATTGGCTGGTCAACCTGACATGGTAAAAACTATGTGTGGGGAAAACTAACCAAATAAATTATACTGGTGTTTCCCTTTTTAAAGGAAGGTCGACATGTTTCTGCCCGTGCTATGTGTGAATTTACAGGGCTTTCTTCAGGACCAGTAAGCGAGTGTTACTTTGACAGGTATGGGCGCGCTAAGGCCCACCCTGCCAGAGGAAATTACAGTTAAAATTTATACTATGTGTAAAACGGTGCATTAAAAGATACAAACTTGTCAGTCTGGGGTTTTTCCTCTGTTGCGAGGAACCGAGAAGTCTGTAGACACAAGGGGTGAGACAAACAGACAAGAAAACAGACAAAGGAACACACAATCAATAGATATCATTCAATCTAATGAAAATTGATGCAACTCGGTGGCATCACACGTGCTGGCATACCTATCAAAGGCCGTGGCCGTAATGAATGGGATGCGGAGGGGAAGTTGTGCCACAAAACCTGGGTGATGGGCCTCAACTAACGCTGAGAAGTGTGATCCAGCGCGTTCTGTTGTAAATTTAGGCAACAGACTGATAAAAAAGGAGACTTACAGTGTTAAGTCAAACCGTGCGGGAGGCCAAAAGTGGCTACCCGTTGTTACATGGCTACCTATAGTCAGGAGGCCAGAGCTGACCCCAAGGTGGTGAGCGAGAAGGCAAAGAAACCGGACAGATGCCGGTAACTCTGCTGGCCGTGGCTTGTACCTTTGATCAAGCACACAAATGCATGGACGTGATAAGGAAAGTTATCCTCACTTTTAAACACAAAGAACCACGCCCCATAGAACTCAGGAGGGGGGTGGGAGCGACAATGGCACACCCTATTTGGGAAGGAAAAACATACATAGAGGATTTTAGAGACCTGGCAGAATCTAGATACATGAACTTATCTTAATGGACGATGTCCGGAAAAGGTTCCTTACGCCCGCAACGCTCTGCACCCTCTCGGTGCCTAGCTGTTCCCTCACTGGATCTCGTGGATCCAGAGTGAAGGGCGAGCCCGGTGTTATGAGGGAGGTGACAGGGTGTGGGCCAATGGGAGCCGTTGTTCACAAACGAGGCTTGGGAGGCAAGTCTCGTAATCCCGCGATAGATAAAGGGGATTGAGATTGAGATGGAAACGAGGTTTGGGAAGCAAACATTGTGCGGCCTTGTGATAGGTCAGATTGAGGCTAGCATTGTTTACAGTTCTGGTTAGAGTTCAAAGGGTGATAATAATTAACGCTTCAGGATGCTCGTCCATGGGATTTGGTCATTGAGTCCATGGATGTGGGTACCGAGTCTACACACCCAACGCTGTTCTTTTTCAAACAGGAAACTCTCTCTGTTTCTTGGATAGTTGACCTGCTCGATGACTGTCCAGGTCATGTCATCTGGAGTATGATGTGCCTGCAGATAGTGTTCGCTTAGTTTAGTGGTAACCTTTTTGCAGCGAATGTTGCTGCGATGTTCGCCAATGCGTGTCTTTACCTTACGAGTAGTCATACCCACATAGCGTTTTGCACATGGGCATGTAATCAGATAGATTACGTTTGCAGAGTTACAGTTTGTGTGGGATTTTTTAATCCAAGTTCTTCCGGGTTCTAAATTTAGTTGTTTTGTATGGGTGGTAAGGTGGCAAACACTGCAATCAGTGCACGGAAAATGGCCAGTAATTGGAGGAAGGTGCCAGGGTTCTGTGACAGACCTCATTATTGCAGCCGAAGTGGAGCATAGTGCGGGCCTAGTATGTACCAAGGAAAAAAGGGGAAAGGCTGGGTCCTGTCTCTGACCGGCTGGACCACTCTTATGAGACAAACAAACCGAATTGCCGGGCAGTATAAGTTGGTAGAAACAAATACACACCTAGTACAGTGAATTGCTAGGCTGACAAACCATTTGTGTTTAGTCACTTGTATTTTTATGAAAAAAGATTATGAACAAATGCCTTGGCATCAAAGGATTCACACCGCATTTACAGAGGTTCACAAATACATTGAAAAAACCATATACAATACATTAAATCAAAACATACACATATAACAATTGTGATGACAATGAATATAGACAACTGTGTAATGCCTCAAAGAATTCCCTTTGTTGAGGCACCAATCCTGGATGAAAATAAACAAGTGGACAGCCAAGGTGACGAACTAGCCTACTT
This sequence comes from Lissotriton vulgaris, assembly GCF_964263255.1. Classification (NCBI taxonomy): domain Eukaryota; kingdom Metazoa; phylum Chordata; class Amphibia; order Caudata; family Salamandridae; genus Lissotriton; species Lissotriton vulgaris. The sequence continues at coordinate 777,217,348 of NC_141696.1, read as the reverse complement.
GTTTTCACCACCGTTAGATACACATTAATTGATTTATCAAATGGTGCAAAAAATAGGAAGACACAAAACTATGCAACAATGTAGAATTGTGTGTAAGTTATATTCCTATTATGCCTGATAGTTCAGTATCTGGGTGGAGCAGGACGCCGACGCGTTTCGAACCCGTTCAGTAGGTTAAGGGTTCTCCTCAGGACAAGGATTGGGGAGGTCGTTGTCGCTGTGAATTAAGTTAAAAACATGGTATCAATGAAAAGCTGACTACTACCTCACTTCAACTCAAACACTGTGAAGGAGTAAGCAAATACCTTATGCTGGAAATATCAGGATGCTACCTGTGAAAAAGACGATATACACCCTAGTTAGTCTCTGTTGTTTGTAAGACACTCTGAGCCACTGTATACACAAAGGGACTTAGCTTTTAGGCACGTACCTTGATGTTTAAAGTACAAGAACGTGTAAGGGATGCTGATGCGCCTAAATTCGATTGATGTGCCTAGGGAAAGTAAATAACACGAGGTATTACAATCCCAACTGAAATACCCTTATATGCGTCTTGGCACATAACTGTTCGTAACAAAAATGCCAACAAGGTCCTACCTTTGTTTGCAGAATTTAGATTCAATGCGCGAACACGAGCGGCAGCCGCCGCGGTAGTTCGGCAACTGAAAACCAAAGGGAATGCAGTGATTAGCAAGGAGCTGGGGTCGCGCTCACTCAAACTGTCCAAATTTGTTTAAAGCGGACTTACATTTTGGACGAGTAAATCGGAGCTGTACATCAGGCACCCAGGCGGTAAGAAACTGACAACGCGAGTGCAGAGGGGGCGTGTCCGAGTGTATTTAACGCGCAATGAGTGTAACACGGCCTGATGGGCCATGTAGTCCACTCCGTGGGTGCTATAAATATTGCGCGAGTGCCCGCTGAGTAGAGTGGTAGAACGCACTCAACGAGAGAGATATTTTAAAAGCGATGTTGGATCAAAGGCAAGCGTGGGGGTTCAAGTTGGAATATGTGATCTCCTTGTAGTGGTCTAACGCATGTGTAATCGGGTGGACCGGGGCTCAGAGACAGAGGGGACACACTTGGAGACCCTTGTTGAACGTTTGCGGGTGGCATATGTACTACGTGGTTGTTCAGACACATGGGCATATGTACTACGTAGTTGTGCAGACACATGAGCAGCAGGCAGCGCAGCCAAGCAATCGCTGCGGGCAGGCTATCTACAGATTACTGAGTTCATTAAGGTCATTGAGTCCCACCATGGCAGTGTTGAACCTCAGAATAAGGTAGGCCTCTTTTTGAGCAAGGCGTGCATCTGGGTCCCCGCCTGCTCCTGGAGTGATCTTAATATTCGCCAGAATCGTCCATTTCAGATCATTAGATGAATGTTCTTTTCGTAAAAAGTGGGATACCAAGGGTGCTGCGATTGCTTGGCTGCGCTGCCTGCTGCTCATGTGTCTGCACAACTACGTAGTGCATATGCCCATGTGTCTGAACAACCACGTAGTACATATGCCACCCGCAAACGTTCAACAAGGGTCTCCAAGTGTGTCCCCTCTGTCTCTGAGCCCCGGTCCACCCGATTACACATGCGTTAGACCACTACAAGGAGATCACATATTCCAACTTGAACCCCCACGCTTGCCTTTGATCCAACATCGCTTTTAAAATATCTCTCTCGTTGAGTGCGTTCTACCACTCTACTCAGCGGGCACTCGCGCAATAATTATAGCACCCACGGAGTGGACTACATGTCCCATCAGGCCGTGTTACACGCATTGCGCGTTAAATACACTCGGACACGCCCCCTCTGCACTCGCGTTGTCAGTTTCTTACCGCCTGGGTGCCTGATGTACAGCTCCGATTTACTCGTCCAAAATGTAAGTCCGCTTTAAACAAATTTGGACAGATTGAGTGAGCGCGACCCCAGCTCCTTGCTAATCACTGCATTCCCTTTGGTTTTCAGTTGCCGAACTACCGCGGCGGCTGCCGCTCGTGTTCGCGCATTGAATCTAAATTCTGCAAACAAAGGTAGGACCTTGTTGGCATTTTTGTTACGAACAGTTATGTGCCAAGACGCATATAAGGGTATTTCAGTTGGGATTGTAATACCTCGTGTTATTTACTTTCCCTAGGCACATCAATCGATTTTAGGCGCATCAGCATCCCTTACCCGTTCTTGTACTTTAAACATCAAGGTACGTGCCTAAAAGCTAAGTCCCTTTGTGTATACGGTGGCTCAGAGTGTCTTACAAACAACAGAGACTAACTAGGGTGTATATCGTCTTTTTCACAGGTAGCATCCTGATATTTCCAGCATAAGGTATTTGCTTACTCCTTCACAGTGTTTGAGTTGAAGTGAGGTAGTAGTCAGCTTTTCATTGATACCATGTTTTTAACTTAATTCACAGCGACAACGACCTCCCCAATCCTTGTCCTGAGGAGAACCCTTAACCTACTGAACGGGTTCGAAACGCGTCGGCGTCCTGATCCACCCAGATACTGAACTATCAGGGCATAATAGGAATATAACTTACACACAATTCTACATTGTTGCATAGTTTTGTGTCTTCCTATTTTTTGCACCATTTGATAAATCAATTAATGTGTATCTAACGGTGGTGAAAACAAGTAGGCTAGTTCGTCACCTTGGCTGTCCACTTGTTTATTTTCATCCAGGATTGGTGCCTCAACAAAGGGAATTCTTTGAGGCATTACAGAGTTGTCTATATTCATTGTCATCACAATTGTTATATGTGTATGTTTTGATTTAATGTATTGTATATGGTTTTTTCAATGTATTTGTGAACCTCTGTAAATGCGGTGTGAATCCTTTGATGCCAAGGCATTTTTGTTCATAATCTTTTTTCATAAAAATACAAGTGACTAAACACAAATGGTTTGTCAGCCTAGCAATTCACTGTACTAGGTGTGTATTTGTTTCTACCAACTTATACTGCCCGGCAATTCGGTTAGTATGTACCAAGGCATCCTTCAGGCTTCTGCCCTTTTTAAAAGAGAAGAGGGGTTTCTCCCAGTCTTTCATGGTACTGGTGATTATTCTCCAATTTTTGTTGATGGATTTTTTGATGTTGTCTGAGAGAGTGCTGTAGGTGGTTACACACGTGAGCGGGACATCTGTGTTGGTTTCCACTTTCTCCTCAAGGAGGGCATCACAAGGTTGGTTGCGTGCCCGGGTCTGACCTTTATCGAGGATTCTTTGCGGATATCCTCTTTGTTTCAATTTTTCGGTCAGTTCTTTTGCTTGGACCTTATAGTCAGAGATGGTACTACAATTCCTTCTCAGGCGGAGGAATTGTCCATAGGGCAGATTTTCTCGTAGAGGTCTTGGGTGGAAACTGCTAAACTCCAAAAGATTGTTCTTTGCTGTTGGTTTGTGATGAGTTACCGTGGTGAGAGATGTTTCTTCTATTTTTATCACCACGTCAAGGAAGACAATAGATTCTTTACTGTAGTTGTAGGTGAATCTCAGGTATGGGTCAAGGGTATTGACCCAGCTCAGGAACTGTGTGAGGCTGTCTTCGTTCCCTGTCCATAGGAGGAGAATGTCATCGATGTACCTCCTCCATAATCCTATGGAGGAGGCATAGGGGTTTGTGGTAGGTAAGATGTGCTTAGTTTCAAAGTCATATACATACAACCCCGCTATGCTGGGGGCAAAAGTGCTCCCCATTGAAGTGCCCGTGCACTGGAGGTACAATTGTCCCTTATATTCAAAATAATTCTCTCTGAGTGCCATTCTCGCACACTGCAGAATGAATTCCTTTGGGGTGGTGTACTCCCAATTGACTGTATTTAGTGCTTCCGCCAGTACCCGCAGTGTTTCTTCCTGGGGGATACTGGTGTAAAGACTCTCAATGTCCATGGTGACCAGTATGACAGAGTCCTTTGTAAAAGAGATATCTTGGAGTAGTTTGAGTAGACTCTTTGTATCCTTCAGGTAGGTACTTGAGTTTTGCACTAACGGTTTCAGGTAGTGATCACAGAAAGTGGATAATGGTTCCAACACTGAACCGATTCCCGAAACGATCGGCCGACCCGGAGGTGGTAAGACATTTTTATGGGTTTTCGGCAACGTGTAAAAATATGGAATTGTTGGGCCTCCTGCCATTAGGTATGCAGCTTCATGTGGTGAGATATGCTCGTTGGTCTCAGCCTCTCGTACAAGCGATGCTATGCGTAATTTCATTTCTGCAGTGGGGTCGGTTGAAAGGGGCAAGTAGTTTGTCCTGTCATTCAGGAGGGTCATGCACACTTTATCATATTCGGAAGTGTCCTGGATCACAATCCCGCCGCCCTTATCGGCAGGTTTTATGGTAATTGCCTTGTCATTCTTTAGACTCTCCAGGGCTTTATGTTCTGCAGCCGTGAAGTTGTTAAACCGTCTCGGGTTTTCAGTGGTTTCCAGATCTTTTACCACCGCTTGTTCAAAAGCAGTAATTGCTGCAGGTATTGTGTGTGGTGGTGGCATGAACGTAGATTTCAATCTAAAGTTGGTATCAAACTCCTGTTCATTAGTTGTAGGTTGCTCTTTGGACTCAAAAAATGCCTTTAATTTGAGTTTTCTGAAAAATTGTGAAAGTTCACAATGAAGTTGAAATTTGTCGGGGCGAGAGGTAGGGACAAAACCTAGACCCTTTTCCAGTACTTTAGTCTCCTCTGGGGTCAAGATTTTCTTAGAAAGATTCGTCACAAGACTCATATTGCGCTCGTGCTGGCCGTTGCTGTTCGGCTGCGGGTGTGTTTCCCCACTGCATCTTCGTCTTCCCAGGTTACTTGTGTGTTGCCTCTGCTCCGTCCCCGTCCGCCTCTCCCTAAAAAAGGCATTGGGGGATGGTTTTGGGGAAATTGTGGTTGCATATATGGGTTCCAATTCATCATAGGGAACTGTGGTTGCTGAAAGAACAGCGGTGTAGGGCCATTATTTGGATGACCGTAATTCTGCCATCTCGGTTGTTGATTTGGGTAGTTGAATCTGCCCCTCCCTCCTCTTCGCCCTTTTTGTTTGGGGCTTTGATTACTAGCAGTGCTTCCACTAGAGGAGTGACTTTCTGAATCATCAGATTTTTAGTGTCCTTTTTAGGAACAACGTAATTAGGATCAGAGTAAGTGTACACACTTTCGAACTTGAATTTTTTGAGGTCTTTCTGGAATTTTGTCAGTTTTGCCTGCATGAGATTGTCCTTGTATTCTGTAAGGTCTTTATTGATTTCATCCAATTTCTTCTTATAGCCCGTTATCGTGGCTTTAAACTGAGTTTCCGTTTGTTGGATCTCTATCTGTAAAGTTTCGGATAGACGAAGTGCTGTTTTAATTATCAGCACCAGCCAATCTCTTGTACAATGCCATGCTATCATGGCCCAGTCCCTTCTGAATGTGGCATCATTCAGAAAGATCCTTGGTGCGTTAGTGACCAAAAGCCCTTTTGGGGCTGAGTTGGAAGTAAGATATTGTTTAAGTATGGTGCCATGAAGTATGGTCCTTATTCTATCTCGTTTGAGTTCAGTCAGTTGTTCCCATTCCGCCGTATGTGAAATTACTTGAGATATTGCTGGGTCTGCAAACATGTTAGGATCTGCCAGTAGTTCATCTATTTCCTCTGTAGAGTATGTGAGCCCCAAGTTAGCAATGGCTCTATGTTTATTTACTGTCGATAGATACTGGAAGTTGTATCTTTCGAACAATGTATAATTAGAGAAGGAGCTCTCACTGCTGTGCGCAGCTAAGTACCAATCAACAAAAGGAGAGAGAGGGATTTGGGCACTCTCGGTCCCCAATCAATAGCAAATAAACAAAGGAAGAGTGTCCGTCAGGCATGTTTCCCTTTTTAAAGGAAGGTCGACATGTTTCTGCCCGTGCTATGTGTGAATTTACAGGGCTTTCTTCAGGACCAGTAAGCGAGTGTTACCTTGACAGGTATGGGCGCGCTAAGGCCCACCCTGCCAGAGGAAATGAAAGTTAAAATGTATACTATGTGTAAAAAGGTGCATTAAAAGATTCCTTTAAAAAGGGAAACACCAGTATAATTTATTTGGTTAGTTTTCCCCACACATAGTTTTTATCATGTCAGGTTGACCAGCCAATAAATTATTTTTTGGTACAACCTTTGACATTTTTAACTCACCACTTTTTTCACTCCCTACCCTCACAAAAAAACCAGCTCCGCAGTCACCTGGCGTCGCAGCACACCGGGGAGATATTCGATCTCACCCGGTGGACCCAATGATGAAGCATGTCACCATTAGGGTGAGTGAGGGTTTCCTGAGAAAATACTGAATTTTTTCTTGATTCTGGTCATGTCATACGACCACTTACAACTGGCCTCTCTTTCACGTGCTATTATAATTTTTTGAATGCTCGCCTGACGGACACTCTTCCTTTGTTTATTTACTTCTCACACACAGGCACTGTTCACACACAGACACTGATCGCAAACAGGCACTGTTCACACACAGGCACTGTTCACACACACAGGCACTACATACACACACAGGCGGCTCACAGACACTGGCACTGCGCGCACACATAGGCACTGTTCACACACACAGGCACTACATACAAACACCGGCACTGCGCACACACACCAGCACTGCTCACACACACAGACACTGCTCACACACAGACACTGCTCACAGACACAGACACTGTTCACACTCACAGACACTGTTCACACACACAGGCACTGTTCACCCACACAGACACAGTTCACACACAGGCACTACATACACACACAAGCTGCTCACACACACCGGCACTGCGTGCACACATAGGCACTGGTCACAGTGACTGCAGTGTGTGAGTGTGCAGGGTAAACCGTGTGAGTGTGCAGGGTGAACAGTGTGTAGTGAGTGCAGAGTGGGTGCGAGAGTTACTGTGAGTGCAGAGTGAGTGCAAGAGTGACAGTGAGTGCAGAGTGAGTGCAAGAGTGACAGTGAGTGCAGAGTGAGTGCAAGAGTGACAGTGAGTGCAGAGTGAGTGCGAGAGGATAGTGAGTGCAGAGTGAGCACGAGACTGACAGTGAGTGCAGTGTGAGTGCAAGAGTGACAGTGAGTGCAGTGAGTGCAAGAGTGACAGTGAGAGTGCAGAGTGACAGTGAGTGCAGAGTGCGAGAACAACAGTGAGTGGAGAGTGAGTGCGAGAGTGACAGTGAGTGCAGAGTGAGTGCAAGAGTGACAGTGAGTGCAGAGTGAGTGCAGAGTGACAGTGAGTGCAGAGTGAGTGTGATTGACAGTGAGTGAAGAGTGCGTGTGAGTGCAGACTGAGTGCAGAGTGAGTGTGTGCAGAGTGAGTGTGAGAGCAACAGTGAGTGCAGAGTGAGTGCAAGAGTGACAGTGACTGCAGAGTAAGTGCAGAATAACAGTGAGTGCAGAATGACAGTGGGTGCAGAGTGAAGTGAGTGCAGAGTGAGTGCAGAGTGACAGTGAGTGCAGAGTGAGTGCAGAGTGACAGTGAGCGCAAAGTCAGTGCAGAGTCAGTGAGTGCAAAGTGAGTGCAGAGTGACAGTGAGTGCAGGGTCAGTGCGAGAGTGACAGAGAGTGCAGAGTGCATGTAGAGTGACAATGAGTGCAGAGTGAGTGCAAGAGTGACAGTGAGTGCAGAGTGAGTGCAGAGAGAGTGTGTGCAGAGTGAGTGTGAGAGCAACAGTGAGTGCAGAGTGAGTGCGAGATTGACAGTGAATGCAGAGTAAGTGAGTGCGAGTGACAATAATTTCAGAGTGAGTGCGAGTGACAGTGAGTGCAGAGTGAGTGCAGAGTGACAGTGAGTGCAGAGTGAGTGCAGAGTGACAGTGAGTGCAGAGTGACAGTGAGTGCAGAGTGACAGTGACTGTAGAGTGAGTGCGAGAGTGACAGAGAGTGCAGAGTGCGTGTAGAGTGACAATGAGTTCAGAGTAAGTGCAGAATAACAGTGAGTGCAGAATGACAGTGAGTGCAGAGTGACAGTGAATGCAGAGTGAGTGTGAGTGACAATGAGTTCAGAGTGAATGCGAGTGACAGTGAGTGCAGAGTGACAGTGAGTGCAGAGTGAGTGCAGAGTGACAGTGAGTGCAGAATGAGTGCAGAGTTACAGTGAGTGCAGAGTGAGTGTGTGCAGAGTGAGTGTGTACAGAGTGAGTGTGAGAGCAACAGTGAGTGCAGAGTGAGTGCGAGAGTGACAGTGAGTTTAAAGTGAGTGCAGAATGACAGTGAGTGCAGAATGACAGTGAGTGCAGAGTGACAGTGAGTGCTGAGTGAGTGCAAGTGACAGTGAGTGCAGAGTGAGTGCAGAGTGACAGTGAATGCAGAGTGAGTGCAGAGTGACAGTGAGTGCAGAGTGACAGTGAGTGCAGACTGAGTGCAGAGTGACAGTGAGTGCAGAGTGAGTGCAGAGTGACAGTGAGTGCAGAGTGAGTGCAGAGACAGTGAGTGCAGAGTGACAGTGAGTGCAGAGTGAGTGCGAGAGTGACAGTGAGTGCAAAGTGAGTGCAGAGTGACAGTGAGTGCAGAGTGAGTGGACAGTGACAGTGAGTGCAGAGTGAGTGCAGAGTGGCAGTGAGTGCAGAGTGAGTGCGAGAGTGACAGTGAGTGCAGAGTGAATGTAGAGTGACAGTGAGTGCAGAGTGAGTGTAAAGTGACAGTGAGTGCAGAGTGAGTGCAGAGAACGTGTGTAAGGGTGCAGTGTGCACATTGTGTGAGTGTGCAGAATGAGTGTGCAGGATAAACAGTGTGTGACTATGAAGGGTGACATTGGGAGTGTGCGGGTGAGCAGTGTGTGAATGTGTAGAGGCAGTGTGTGAGTGTGCAGAAAACACCACACACACATACACCACACACACATACCACACACACACCATACACACACCACACACACATACACCACTCACACATAACACACACACAAACCACACACACCTCACTCTCTCAACACCACACACTCGTCACCACTCACCACAACACACTCACCACCACACACTCACCCCCACAGACTCACCACCACACACTCACCACCACACACTCACCACTACACACAAAACGACACACACAACAACACACCCCTAGCCGTCAATGAATGCTTTCCCCAGGCACAAACACCAACAACCATCAATGTACGCTTTCACCAAAAACAAACACGAAAATGCATCAGTGCCGCTAAACACCCACGCACACAACAAACAATGTCAGTGCAACTTTCACCAAACACACCAACAGCTGACAGTGCACCAGCCACTCTTTCAATTGGCATAATCATCAACAGCTGTCAGTGCACCCTTTCACCAACCACACGCATTACCATCCAGCTCTGTACGCTTGACAGCCACACTCAGTAACAGCTCTTACTGCACGCTACCACCAGTCATACACACCTCAAGCCACCACTACACGCTTCCACCAAACACACACACCAACAGCCATCACTGCACAATTCCTACAGGCACACACATCCACCACCCATCAATGCACACACCAATTGATAACGCATCCACCAATTAATATTGTACCTATCGCACTATGCTGCACTTTACCTTTTAAAGATCATGCGTTAAAGTGCAGCATGCCACCATTGATAACATTCCAATCCAAAACACATATCTCCAACACACACCACATGCTTCCACTCCAAAACACATGCCTAAAACACATTACCATTTACAATGCCATTATCTCTAACTCAAACAAACCCGAGCCCTAATGCATTCCTAATGCTTATTTTTACTGGGACATTTATTGATGAATCTACCATTGCTCAGTTGACCAACATCCCCAGGGAAACCATGGACTTCATATGGGAGTAGTCGGGGGGCGCATCTGTGGCCTCTAGCTAGCTCCATGCTACTCCTGGCATTTCCTTTGCGACACCTGGCCTCAGAGGGGGCAAAACGTTTGCCTCCACTGAAGCCAAAGGTCACAAAGGAAGTGCCAGCAGTAGCAGGGAGCAAGCTAAAGGCCACAGCTGCGACCCCTGACATTTCCTGAATGAAGTCCATGAGAAAAACTCTTAGCTCTGGGCCTTACATTTCCCACTCACTTACTCTCTTAAAATGGTTTTTCTGATTCCCTTTTTATGTGGGCTTGTTCCTGACTGGAATACTTCGCAAAGTCTTTGATCTTTTTACTAGCAACAGAATCTTTTCACTTTGTAGGCAGTTTACTAACTTTAGGCCTTATCACCCTTTTACTATTCGTTTGTATCTCCCTTCGCATCTTAAGTTTTTCTTAGGGTTTTCCACCATTATGCAAAAGGTCTGTTACCCCCTTCAATCTAGAACCCTTCTCCTATAGCAAACATACACCCACATGCAACAAACAGAATTGCATTCGCAAACGGTGCGAATCGCAAAATTCGGCCGTTTGCGAATGCAATTTCCTTTTTTGAGATGCATCATGTAAAAATGCATTTTTCTCAATTTTAGAAATCACAATTGGATTTGCGATTTCTTAAAAAATCGCTAATTTAAGGAATCACTATATTTTACCAAAAACAGTGCATGCATCAAAATTCCCAAATTGCGATTTTCTAAGAAATCGCACTTACGAATTCTTAAATTTAGAAGTACTGAGAGCAGGTGGTAATTTGTTTTTGGGGGAAAACATGTGAAACCAATTGGAGGGTACTTAAGGGGTTCCACAGTTGAGCAAGACCTCTTTGAGGATGGCAGCAGTCATTGTCCTGGCACATAAGTGGAGGTTAAGAGCAGCAGGAAGGAGGAGGAGGATGCTTAGTGAAAGAATATTCAGATTGCGCATCACTTTGTTTGGTCAGACACAGGCTGAAACATATGATAAGTATAGGCTTAATGCTGACTCCATTTTAGATCTCATTGCTGAATTAGACCCTATTTTGCATAGAGAAACACGTAGGACCCTAGCCATACCCACCCATGTGCAGGTGTTATGTTCTCTACACCTTCTAGCCTCGGGGTCCTTCCAGGTAGTCATAGCTGTTGCTGGGGGGGTTTCACAGAGTGCACTATCTAGATTTTTTAATGATTTCCTAAATGCAATGCTGCAAAGGATACGTCATCACAATTTTGTTTTCCAAAAGCACAGCAGGAATTGATGGAAACAAAGTTAGACTTCTATAACATGGCTAATTTTCCTAATGTCATAGGCTGTGTAGATGGCACACATGTTCCCATTTGTCCCCCATCTGTGAATGAGTAAATTTTTCGCAACAGAAAGAGTTATCATTGGGCGGGCGCTAGGTGGCGCACCAGCTGAATGGCCGCACTCCTGTGAGGCTCCAGCTGCCTGGCTACATATATCCTGAAATTATCCTGTTAACCTGCTGACACCCGTCCCAAACTTGGCTCGAGTGCGTACTAAGGTGGGAAGAAGACTCGGTGTAAGTTTGGTGCCGCTGCGCTGCAATACGGCGAAACTGGAGCTGTTTGAAGTTTGGCCGTATCCTACTGTTGGAGCCTGCTGCTGAGCCCGGCTGGACGGCTCTCCACGCGAGGCCGGGGCGTGCCACGAGGGAGAAGTCCAGGAAAGTGACCGAGGCGCTGCGGAGCGGCGGCGGCCGCCCGGAGGGCAGCGGACCGCGGAGAGGTACGGCGCGCTTCCCCTCCCCCCCTCAATCAGTGCCCGCACTACCAACACCCGCCGCCCTAGCGGGGGAGGAACCCCCATCTACGCCTCCTGGGGGGGGAAGACAGGCGGACTGCTCTGGGAGTCGGATCCTCGGGGCCTCTGTCTTTGCCAGTCACCGAGGCGGGAGACCGATCCTGGAAGTGTGACCCACGCCTCCCTTCACGTGCGGAGTGTCCTGGGGACATATAAAGCTGCAAAGCTGACTATGCGGGCAGAGATCGAGGTGATTACTGGAGAGCCACGCCGTGGGGCAGTGCTGGCTGCTTTGCCCTGCCTATAGTTGGACACGCACAGGTGGAGGCAGGCCTCTTGGACATTACGCTTCACTGCATTGGGACCAGTGTAGCCTGGAATGGGATGTGGCATATAGGTACGACTGGCACAACAGACCATTCATGAATGTAGAATACGGTGAGGCTATTTGAGGAAGGGGGCTAGGAGCCGCTGCGGACCGCTGTCATCTGGTGTGGGAGGTGATATCTGACTGACGCGCCCACGGCGCCGGAGATCCTGTGAGGACCCGCCCCCCCGGGGCGCTGCCTGTTGCCCGGTTTGAGAGACTGAGGGGGACGCGCTGGCCTCCCGTGCCTGAGGCCCGTTGGACAGTATTGGCCTGCTACACGCTTCACTGCCCTCTGGCCCCCGAGGGAATCGCCAGCTGCATATATCCCTTGCTCTATATGGTAGGAGGAGGGTGTTGACCTCTTTGCCTCCGATACCGCCAGCTAAAGTGTGAGTGGTGCTGCAGCTCCCCCCCATCGCCTGGCTACCGTGGGGAAACCAGATACTAGGCAGCCCAAGCTGCAGTTTGAACCTGCGACACAAAAGAAAGCAACCAAACACGTAGGCGACACCGGACAACCTCGGAGTCCAGCAGCGGAGGTTTCTACCTCGGCCCACACAGCCCCTGACATCGCCATGATGATGCAGGAGATGCGCCAGGGCTTTGCCACTGTTGTAGACAAGGTGGATAGGCTGTCCGCCAGAATGGATAGCATAGTCCAGAAAATGGAAGAGCGCATTGCGGAGGCGGAGCGCCGGATCTCAGAACATGATGACACCGAGGCGGCGCATACTTCTCGACTCTCCAGAATGGATAATGTATTGCGAGTAATTGCCGCCAAAAATGAAGAATTGGAGGCGAGAAGTCGACGGAACAACGTACGCGTCACGGGCATTCCAGAATCGACCAACACGGGGAAAATGGAGCTCTACATTGAGAAGCTACTAACAGCAGCAGTGGGAGCGGAAGCTCTCTCGAACCAGTTTATTGTGGAACGCGCCCACCGTTCGCTAGGTCCCCGGCCCCAGCCTGGCGCACCGCCGCGGCCCATTATTGCACGCCTGCTCAACTATCGAGATCGAGATGCGGCACTACGAGCAGCCCAGACGAACCAGAACCTCACTTATGATGGAGTGCCCTTCTCTATATATCCTGATTTTACCCCGGTGGTTCAAGAGCAGAGGCGGAAGTTCCTTCCTGTTAAGAGAAAACTTCGGGAACTGAACATTGACTATGCCCTTTTATACCCGGCCAAACTGCGAATAACTCATCAAGGCACACAGCATTTTTTTCTTAACCCTCAGCAAGTGGAAGACTATATTAAAACTTTGCCTAAACGTGGTAGGCGCCCTGCGGATGCTGACAGCCAACAAGACTCCGGTCCTGAATGAATGGTCAAGGGCCCTGTACTGATCTGAGACGCCGGTCTTCTGCATTGACATTGCTGGCTTGCTACGAGGCAGAGTACATCACGGAGTGCGGTGGTTCGAATTGCTTCTGAGGTACCGTGGACGGGTGCCGGACTGCAGGTGGTAATGTATGCCAGGCCGCCACCCCCCCAAACTCCCTCTCCCTCCCGGAGAAGGACGATAAGGGTGGACATGCACGGAGCGGGAGGAACGGGGGTGGGCGACCGTGCACCTCTGATGGCCCCTATTGGGGGTGCCCCAAGGACCTTGACTTTTGCTCTTATATGGTTTACCTGTTTTGGTTATTATGTGGGTGGGGGGTGGGCAAGGGATGCTGGTGAGTTGGGGACGCTTCAGTGGGAGGAGGGTGGAAGGGGGGGGACCTTGCATGATGAGACTGCTGATGATACAGGGTGGCTTACCTTAGCAGCGCTGGGTGGGTGGAGACTCTTCGGTGGGTTGCTGACTGCTGCTGGTCATTTTGCATGCCTGGTACTATCGTTGGAGGGCGTTGGGGGGGGAAGGGGAGGAGTTGTATAGGGAGATGTGTTTGCTTTTGTTGTTGGTTCGTAACATGGGAGTCCAGTGACGGTGAACTGCTTCTACAAATGGGTGGGAGGTGGGTAGGGGTTCACTTAGCGACGCCTGTTTGGTTTTGGTTTAGAACATGTGCACTAGTTCTCGTAAAATTGCTTCGAAGACACGTTGGGAGATGGCTGGCTGGTAGCCAGGAGATGGATGGGTCTACTTTGTTATGTGTGAAATATGCGTTGCTGAGACACAGTACTGCAGCTGAGGGAGGGGCTCCTGGGCGGCGATTTCCATTCCCTCCGGGTAACACCGTCTTGAGGAGTGTTCAGAGGGTTGTAAGTCTTACTGATTGTGTCTACGCCTTGTTGAATGCCTTGATTCCTACTGTATGTATCCATTTACACCCATGGGGGACACACACCTGAATGTACTCACTTGGTACGTGAGGGGGCTGGGGGATCACAGAAAGAGGAGACAGATACTGGGATATCTAGATCGCCATAAAATACACTTTGCTTTTTTACAGGAAACGCACTTTGCACCTAATAGACCACACTCCTACGGCAGCAGGTGGGCCTCATGCACTGCCTTCTCTTCATATTCATCATATGCACGTGGTACGGCTATACTTGTCAAACGGAATACACCCTTCTTTCTGGCAGGCTCAAGGACAGACCCACAGGGGAGATACTGCTTAATGTGGGGCAGGTTGGGGCGTATATCAGTGACACTCGCCTGTTGTTATGGACCTAACGTAGATGATCCGCAGTACTTCACTGCCTTATGGGCAGCGATAGCTGAGACGGGGTCCCGACACATTATATGGGGGGGTGATTTTAACGTAGCCTTGAACCCCACTTTGGACAGATCACATCCCGCCCCACATCACTACACTAAAGGGAGGGAGGTCATTCGTGCGACTATTGATGACAACCATCTCATAGATGCATGGCATTCACATTGTGGGGCGCTAGAGGAAGGTACTCACTTCACCGCACAGGCAAAATCGTGGGCTAGACTTGACCACATACCCCTAACGTCCCAACTCTACACAGCACTGATACAAGCAGCGCACCTCCCCAGAACGTATTCGGACCACTCTCCGGTTCGTATCACATTGAAGGGTGCCGAATTGGGCCCCCCTGTCACGGCATGGCGCATGCAGCCCTCGATGCTCCTAGATATGGTATTCCAGGGGAAGCTTCGCGAGGAATGTTTAGACTTCTTTCAACGTAATAAGGACTCAGTTCGGGATGTTGAAACTATCTGGTATGCATTTAAAGTCACGCTTAGAGGCATTTGCATCTCAAAGGGCTCGGGGGTCCTAAAGAGCATACTGAATAGATTGAGATCCCTGGAAGCTGACTTAGGGCGAGCGGAAAGGGAACTTAGAGCAACCCCTGGGGGCGATGCGCTCGCTGTGATACGGGAAAAGCTATCGGAATACACAGATAAGGCTGCCCGCGAGGTGAAATTCAGGAACAAATTCTGGGTGGCGCGACGATATGGAGAAGGCGAGAGGCCTGGGAAAGCTCTGGCTACTACGGTTAGGCTTATGCGTTCACCCACCATCATACTGGAATTGGAAACTGCTGGGGGGGTGTTCCTTAGGGATACCACACAAATAATGAATGAATTTGTAAGTCATTATAGTACACTTTACACCTCCACCAGAACGGGGGAATTGACGCTTGAGGACTACCTGGTGGATGTCTCCTTGGGATGGCTGAGCGACTCGCAAAGGGCATTTTTAAGTGCCCCGTTTGAACTTGATGAAGTCAGGGAGGCTACCATGCACATGAAATCGGGCAAAGCCACTGGGCATGACGGCATCCCCATTGAGTTCTATAAAACATACATCGACTTCATGGCACCGGTCCTGCGGGAAGTGTACGAAGACGCACTTGAGGTTGGGTACCTCCCCGCTTCCATGAGAACTGCCCTTATCACATCTCTGCTGAAGCCTGGGAAGCCTGCTCCATGCTGCGATTCCTATAGGCCCCTTTCCTTACTTACTTGTGACGTGAAGATACTCGCCAAACTAATTGCGACGCGCATTAGTCTCCTACTGCCAAATCTTATACTTCCTGATCAGGCTGGGTTTGTCCCAGGCAGGGCGACATCGCACAATCTTCGCACTTTTTTCTCAGTAAATGATTCTGTCCAAGAGGACTTGCCAATGGCGGCCATTTTTTTAGACGCCACTAAAGCGTTTGACTCGCTTGAGTGGGATTATGTATTCCGGGTGCTTGAGCGGATGGGCTTCCCTGCTATTTTTATATCCTGGATCAGACTGCTGTATACACGTCCTATAGCTAGAGTACTCATTAACGGGCAGTTGTCCTCAGAATTCCCTGTCTTACGGGGGACTAGGCAGGGATGCCCCCTATCCCCGCTCCTGTTCGCCATAGCCACTGAACCCCTTGCAGCTAAATTACGTCAACATCATCGGGAAAGTGCGCTGAGGTGCTTTCAAAGACAGATCCTCATCTCAATGTACGCAGATGATATTACACTCTATGTACGCCACCCCGGCGAGAATCTGCACCCCATACTTAGGGAGTTCGTCCGTTTTGGAGTTCTCTCCGATGTGCAAATTAACTGGAGCAAGTCCTGCATTTTTCCACTCACTGCCTCGACACGTGAGTTTCAGCTGGAATATCCCCTTGCCTGGTGCGAGGGAGATTTCAAATACCTGGGTATTCATATAGAAAAGGATAGGGAGGCACATATGCGTGCCAATTATGGGACGGTGATGAACAAAATCAGTGATAATGTTTCCAGGTGGATAACCCTCCCCTTGTCCATGGCGGGGAGAGCTTCGCTGGTTAAGATGGTGATACTTCCACAGCTTCTGTATTTATTTATGAACATACCATTTAATCCCGGGGCATATTTTTTTAAGCAGCTGCGCTCGGAATTACTCAGATTGGTCTGGGGTGGGAAAACGGCCAGACTTAAATGGGAGATACTGGTTAGGCCTTACTCGCGGGGGGGGTTTGGGGTTCCGGATTTCGAACTCTATTACCAGGCTGCCCAAGCCCACTTTGCGTATTTTTGGATACGGCAGCCTCAATACATGCCCTAATTGGCGGCCGAACATTGGCTAGCACACCCGACACCGATCGAAGGAGCACTCTACTCCCCAGTTGAAGGTAGGGATACAACCCCAAACACTGTCCTCAGCACAGTGACGGCGTGGAATCGTATTAGTTCGAAACTGGACCTACAACTGATGTATGCCCCACTACTCCCTTTGACGTACCACCCGCAGCTGCCGCTCCTACAGGAGGCTGGTTTTCGTAAATTATTGACAAAAATTCATGTTCAAACATGGGGAGATTTATATAAAGATGGCACTTTTCGAACTAAAGACCAACTATATGCCGGGATACAGCCGACGCCACTGGAGATATTTTACTATATCAGGCTTAGGCATGGTTTGCAGGCGGTTACACCTGATTTCCCGCGCGAACCTCCTGTGCTTCTCCCTCTGCAACATATGCTTCGACTTGATAGCCCCAACAAACTGGTGTCCACGTTATATAGGTCGGTGCGTGTTAATATGGAATACGCTGAGGTGCCTGCTAGGGAGAAGTGGAACCAGGAACTAGCCGTAGCCCTTACTGATAAACAATGGACATTTTGCCTACAGCAAACAGAACGCATTTCATCCAGCAGCAGATATAGAATCATTCACTATAAATTCCTTCACAGATTATACTATACACCTGCACGGCTACACAGATTCCAGCTAAGGCCTAGTGACGCTTGTGACAGATGCGGGGCCCCGGGGGCTGACTTCCTGCACCTTGCATGGGAATGTGCTCAGGTATACCACTATTGGGAACAGGTCTTCCAGGCACTTTCCAAGATGGTCAATGAGGCGGTAGCGCCCACTCCATTACTGGCCCTATTAGGCTACGTTGAACCTCTCCAAGCTGCTCACCGCAAGTATGTGGCGATGGCCATGTTATTAGCCAAGCGCAGAGTAGCCTGCAGGTGGGGAAGGGGGAGGGCACCTAAATTTAAGGAGTGGATGCGGGACATGGTGTACTGCCAAGAACAATTGCACACTTACGCTGAACTGTTACCTCCCGCTTCCAGACCCACTGATGTTTGGGCCCCGCTGCACTGCTATTTAATATCAGACTCTCCAATAGAAACCGAGGATTAAGGTTGGAATACTGGGAATTTGCTTTGCTGCCCCTTACACATGGAGGATGTGGAGATGTGTTAAGATACTGTAGGGTCTCATACCACCTTTGACTGTAGACATGCCATCACACCGGGGCACATGCCTCTCCATCTTCGTGACTGAGTTATCGCACATGTTAAAGTTACTTACAAAAGTTACAGAAAATGTAAAACGAATTGATGTGTCTAAGTTATGTTTGTACTTGTCATTGAGTTAATGCGCTAATTATGCAATACTACATATGCCGATTGTTGAATTTCACTTTTCATCCTGATGATCTACACTAATAGCGGCCAGCCTCTGGGTTGTAGGCATGACGCTGTGTAACCCTGACAGTACTCAATAAACGTTTTACACCAAAAAAAAAAAAAAGAAAAAAAAAAAAGAAAGAGTTATCATTCTTTAAACATCCAAGTCATTTGTAATTCAAAATCACTCATCACAGACTTAGTTGCAAGTTACCCTGGGAGTGCCCATGACTCCTACATTTTCAAACATAGTGCCATCCATGCTCGACTGCTGTCAGGAGAATTTGGAGATGGATATTTTCTTGGCAAATACTGTTCTTTTTCCAAAACATTTAATTTTGTACCATGCAGTGGCATGATATGTTAACTGCATGTCTACCATTTTCCCACTCCATAGGTGATAGTGCATATGCTGTGAGATCATATATACTCACACCATATCTTACTCCAGCAACCCGCAAAGAACAGCACTAAAACCATGCCCATATATCCACCCGCAATGTTATAGAGAGGACCTTTGGTGTCATGAAGTCTAGGTTTGGCATACTGCACAAAACTGGTGGAGCACTGCAATATTGTCCTGAGGTGTGCTGTAAAATAGTCGCAACATGTGCCATGCTGCACAACATAGCCACAAGGAGAGGCTTAGACCTGGATTTTGAGGATATGCTATGGGTTTAGCACTCTCATCACTATTGCCCCCTTGTACTGACTGAAGCACACTTATGTCTGCTTGCATGACATCCTCTGTATTTTTGAGGGACATCATCCCTTCAGAAAGCTTAGTACAACATTTACTTAATTCCTTCTGCATGAACACTGTATGTTTCATTAGTTTAGCATTGCTATTGCACAAGCGATTTATTGCTCTGGTGTAAGTGTGCATGCTAGACATTAATCTCAAGTGCCTATTGCAATTGGCAATGTTCTGTGCCTGTATTGCTTCACACATGGTTTCCATGGCTGTTGCCATGCGGTCCAGTTTATTACTTGACGCCATATGTGCACTTTCAATCACATTTGTCAGTTTACTTAGACTGTTACTCATGGTACTGATGTCTTGACTGATATGACTGAGTGTGCCCTTCATTACCCTTATATCTTTCCCTTGCAGCCTTTGGACTTTGAGGAGCTTCATTTCTACTACACTGGCCTGGCACTCATCTTGTGAGGATGATCTCTGGTATGCTGAACGTGCCCTTCTTCTATAAAATTGTTGTAGTCTACTACGACAACTTATCTGTGTCTTTTGAATTGCATTCTTTTCAACAGTTTGCTGCTTATGTGCATGTGCATTGGGCTCTTCTTCAGTGTCTGAGTCTTGCAGTTGCTGCACTCTCTTCCTTGTTTTTTTCTTTGAAACAGTGGGTGATGAAGTCATATCATTTTGTGCTGGTGTGTTCTCAAATTCAGTATTGATAGTGTTGTCCAGATCAATTGTTTCACCCTCATTTTCTTATTCTATGAATAAAAAATGTATGTAATCTTTACTTTCCAATTTTTTGTAAATTTGTGTCTATTGAGAAGATATACATTTGTGTTTTCAAATAAACATCCATTATGCTTGCAAACGTACACTGACAAATTTGATGTTTAATTTTGCTTTGGGAAACCATATTTCTCAGAATGCACCTATTCATATTGTGAAAAAACTACACATCCCATAATGCATTGCTTCATTGCTATATAATGACTATTTGTCCACCTTCTTTGTATGCTCTTAAGGTAACATGCTGGGGATTACTTAAATCCTTCTTTGAAGATTAAAAAGGCAGCTACACTCTGACACATATTTACTAGAGAAATGATGAAAATTACACACGTACCTTGTGATGTGCCAGCATGCTCAGAGGTGTCTATGTCAATCACTCCAATGACTGCTTCAGTGACCAGGGACCCCTCAACCATGTCCTCCAGTGGGGAATTTGGTCTATCCTTTGGGGGGCTATCACCAGTTTTTTTGGAACTTTTAATCCTGCTAGCAATTTTTTTCCTTGGCACGGCTGCTTAAATCATAAGCAGCCGTGCCAAGGAAAAATACCATACCAGCGTTTTTGGAGATTGGTGATGTGTCTCGGTGGGCAACCACCACAGCATTAACTTTTGATTGTATAGCCAGCTACAGTCTTCTCTTCACTCCTTCAGGGACCTTAAGGGAATCTTTGCCAAAAAGCTGATCATGCCTCAAAGTGACATCTTCTATTAAAATCTCCAGCTCCTGGTCACTAAACTTTATTTTCCTTTTTCTGGCATGCATGTCATCTACAGCACTTTCAGTAGCCATTTCTCCTTCAAGGCAACACCAAAAACACTCCTCCTCTTGCTGCAAGCAGAGCTCCAACTGCCAAAAGCCACTCCTGCAGTTTGAACTAGGCTTCAGGTGTGTGTAATCAGTCTCCTGGCTTCCTGGGAGTGTCCTCATTGATATGCATCAAATTGCGAATTCGCAAATTGCAAAATTGCAAATTGTGAATTCGCACTTAAAAAATCGCATTTTTCTTGTGATTCGGTAAAAATTGCATTGCATTTTGCGATTCTTTATTTGCGATTCGGTATTTTTCGCAAATAAAGAATCGCAAAATCTTACAATGATGCATGTGGTCAATAGTCTTCTCATTTCTTTACTAGCATCAGAACTCTAGACACAAAAATATATGGAGTATCCCTTGTGCCTACTTCATTCTTGAAATGTTCTATTGATATAGTTGAATCATTAACTAGCCCACTGGCCCCAGTAATGAGGGCATACATTCATTAATAGCTTTCAATACAATTGCAATATAGTTAAGAAGCTCAGTTTATTTTTTGAGCCATTATTATTAGCCACCGTTACTTCCAGTATCCCCTGCAGAGTTTCCTGAATCAGTAATAATACATCAACAAAAGACCCCCCCCCCCATATGCTGCACAAATGTCTACATTTGGTGTAGATGGCGGATTTGATTGGACCATTAGCGAGGGATTTACGGAGCAATTAAAGTCTTTCCTGATTTTGTGCCTTCCATCATTTAAGAGAGACCGTTCTTCCTAATGCTTCTGTCTTCTTCCCCCAGAGGGACTTCCCATCTGTTCATCATCTAGTTGGGGATCAAACATATTTGCCTGCCAAATAGTTGGTGAAGAAGATAATCATGGCTCTGGTGAATATAGTGAGCCTGCATCCTGTTGAGAGACAAAAAGACTTCCCTCCAAACTACTGGGTTCCTCACACCCAGTTCCATTAGATGCCTTAGATGCAGAAATTGTCCCCCTCATTACTTTTTTACTAAAATGTTTCCACTCAAATTCCATCATTGATGTAACCAACAGGGTTATATTTTCAGAGATTAAAGAGATCAAATTCCGAAAGGCGGCGGGGCTGAGTTCTATACCGCGTGCTATCTGTTCTACGCACCCACCGCCCTCTAATTATCCCTTTTCCGTCAATACCTCAACAGATCTTCCTTTTACTGGTGGAGTTAAATTTTTTTGTATTGTTTCCGCTTTGCTTCTGGCATTGTTTCTCAAACATTGGGTCTTAATATAAAAAACTTATTACAGACCCTACACTCTTACCTTTCCTTCCTGAGTCCAGCTTTGTGAGTACACCAGTCTGCTTATTGTTTAAAACCTAGGGGGATATTATCAAGAACGAAGCTAAAATGATCGCCACTTTAGCAGCAGGAAACAGCAGCTAAAGCAGCGATAATAGGCTTCATAATATGCCCTTGAGAATTCCCATAGAAGTGTATCAAAGAGAGGGAACGAGGGGTGGACAATTTTTATCGGGGTCCAGTGTACATGTCCTATGACTTGAGAATCAACAAAGTAAGTACAAAGTTCCCCAACGGGATTAACTAGAGAAACTCACAATGGTCTTTCTCTTCCAGGGTGTGACATAGCAGGGAGTAAAGTAATCCCTTTTCGGAATCTAGGGTGCCTCACACATACCAAAGGTTGAATGGCTGATGTCATCCCACCCGATGAATGTTCAGTATCATCATTAGCACCCTGCTCCAACGGCAGGCTGGCGGTGCAATGCCCGTCGGGCAGCACAAAAGTGCCGCTCTTTTACGGAGATCTTTTATTCCTTATGCCAGTGGGTGCATGTGTGTGAGGGGCCTAGAAAGTGCAAAAGTGAGCGTGGGTGAGGTTAAAACAGGTCAGTGGAGTCCAATAATAATAATAATAATAATAAAGCATTTTGTAAAGCGCATGGCTGCACAACTGTGTATCCCCGCGCTAATTGCTAACAGAAACTCCTTACAGCTCACCGAGACAGTGAGAAGGGGGATGTTAACGGGGGAAGAGATGAGTCTTTAATTTAGCTCTAAAGAGGATTTCTGATGGTTCCATTCTCAGATATGCCGGGAGGGCATTCCAATGCTTTGCTCCAAGAAAACTAAAGGAGCGACCACCCAGTCTTGCTCTATTGATCCGGGGAAGTTTGAATTGTGACATACCCGAAGATCTGAGATTTCTGGTAGTACGGTGGATAGTAAGAAGATTTCTCAAATAGGTGGGACCTTTGTTGTGTGCAATTTTATGGGCATAGCAGAGAGCCTTAAATCTGATTCTTTCTCTCACTGGAAGCCAGTGCAGCTTGGACAAGGTAGCTGTAGCGGATGTTCTTTTTGGTAAACCTAGCACCATGCGGGCGGCCGCATTTTGAATGCATTGAAGCTGGTGCAGTTGTTTTTGGTTCGCACCTAAAAGGAGAATGTTTCCATAATCCAGGTGGGGCGTTATTAGTGCATGCACTAACGTTTTCCTTGCTTCAATGGGAACAAGATCAATAGTCTTACGCAAGATTTTTAACGTGCCCGTACATTTACCAATTATTTTATTGACGTGTGTTCTTCCCGACAAATCTGAATCAATCATTATTCCTAGGTTTTTGACCGTTTCGACTGGGTGGGGGCAATCGCCCAGTGTAGTAGGCCACCAAGCCTGGGACCATATTGAGGTTTTATTCCCTACTACTAGCACCTCCGTTTTGTCGCCATTCAAACGGAGGCAGTTATTATCCATCCAGGTGGCGACCGTTGCCATGCAGCTAGAAAAATTGGAGGCAAATTTTTCGCTGTCTGGGGTGAGTTTGAACATGAGCTGGGTGTCGTCAGCGTAACTGACAATGCCCACCCCAAAATTCTCTACGACTCGAGCTAGGGGTTCCATATAGATGTTGAACAAGGTGGGGCTCAAACTGGAGCCCTGTGGTACCCCATAGCTGATGTCGCGAGAAGATGACTTGAAGGGTGGGCAATGTATTTGGAATGATCTTTTTGAGAGAAAAGATTTAAACCAGGCAAGGGCATGATCCCTTACTCCAATGTCTGATAGTCGGGACAACAGGGTGTCATGGAGCACAGTGTCGAAAGCTGCACTTAAGTCAAGCATGACAAGTGCAGCTGTCTCCCCTTCATCTACCATCTTACGAATGCACTCCGTGGAGTAAAGAACTGCAGACTCCGTGGAGTATCCAGGTCTAAAACCAGATTGTGTTGGATGAAGTATGTTTTCTTCTTCAAGAAAAGTCATCAGTTGTTTATTGACTATTTTTTCTATAATCTTAGCGCATTGTGGCAAGAGGGAGATGGGTCTAAGATTTTGATATTGAGTAACCGGAATGTTTTTTTTTTTTTTGAGAGGGATGACTTGTGCTGTCTTCCATGCTTCTGGGACGTAGCATTCTTGGAAGGACAAGGTGATCAAGTGTCTGATTTGATCAATAAGACCGTTGTTCATGATGTCTTTAATTTTACCTAAAGGACACACATCATTTGGGGATCCTGAGTGGATGCTATTGATAATGCTGATCAACTTTTCTTTGTCAGGAGTAATGAAGCGTGTGAGAGTGGTTTTTTGGGTAAGAAGTGGTTCTTTTCCTTCTGTGACATGATTTGAAAAAGTTGCATGTATTTTCTCGACTTTATTGACAAAGAAGTCAGCTATCTGGTCGCATATGTCATCAGAATATGTGTCCTGCATATCTAAGGTAGTGGTGTTTGTAAGTTCCTTATAAATGCTAAAAAGTTCTTTCATGGGGTTAGTTGCCTCTTCAATTCTTGTCTGGTAAAAGGAACTTTTCTCCTCTCTGACCATTTTCTGGTATAATTTTAACTCTAGTTTATATAGTTCCTTAAGCTCAGGAGAGTAATTTTTCCTCCACTTGCGTTCTATCGCTTTACAGTGTGTTTTCGCAAGTTTTAATTTTTCCGTATACCAGGGTTCAGATTTGGTTCTTCTGACGGGGGGTTTGGACGTCCACGGTGCAATTGTGTCTAGTGCCTTTCTCAGCCATGTTTCATAGTTCTTACAAGTATCTTGTAAGGAAAGACCTGTTGGAGGAGTGTGTTTCTGTAATTCACTAACCATACGTTCCGGGGTGTAGTTTTTCCAGTTTCGTCGTTTTGTGAACATGGGTTTGTTGGGGGCTAGCTTACTCTTGATTATGGGAATATAGAAAGTAATCAGATGGTGATCAGACCATATAATCGGTGTAGGGGGGAGCATTTCAATGTCCTCCCTGGTAGAAAAGATTGGGTCAAGGAGATGTCCCTGTTGATGCGTGGGGGAGTTTGATAGCAGTGTTACTCCTATCGCCTTTAAATCAGTTCTCAGTATTTGGGCTTCTTTAGCATTGATATCTTCCAGATGAAGATTCAAATCACCTAAAATCATAAAATTATGATGTTTTATCGCTAAATGCGTGGCTAATTCTATAAGCTGGTTACAGAAGGAAGTTGCGTTTCCAGGGGGACGATATATGAGAAGACCGGTAATGGTCATCAATGGGGTCACTTTTATTGCGAAGGTCCCACATTCACTCTGAGTATTAGCAGTATGAGTGAGTGTGCATTGTAGATCCTTTTTGCAAATTAATGCTATTCCACCTCCTCGTTGTTTGGGTCTGTCGATTCTTAAAAGGCTATAACTCAGAGGTATCGCCTCTACGATGTCAGGGGCTGAGGAATCGTCTAACCATGTTTCTGTGAGAAACAGCACATCATAATCTTGTGTCTGTAATATCTCACGTAATTCCGTCTTGTGTTTTACCATCGATCTACAATTTAACAGCAACATTTTGAGTTTGAGTGCAGGGGCATTATGTAGAGGAGCCTTGCTAAAGGAATGGTTGCATATGTGACAATGTTGCGGAAGACAGTTGGGGTCAAAGGCATGTAAACACAGTTTGTTGGCGGTCTTACCTAAGTTATGTAGAGTTGCGCTAGAGTAGCGTAGTCTCAACTGGTCCACTATCTTAGCAGAGCCTATATTGGTAGTAGGGGAGCCAGAGTGTCCTGCCCCGCGCTCCGGTCGTTCGCGGACGGGCGCAGACGGGCAGGACTCTGGCTTGACTCCGGCGCGCGACTGGCGCGCTCGCAATGCACGTCCGCTGCGCGGAGCCATGGACGTATGCTTTTAAGCGCTCGGTAGCGCGCCGTGCAGCGTGAGCCCACAGCAATATGGCCGCTGCCTGACTCTCGCGTTCGCCTACACCTGCCTGTAACCGGTCATTGAATCGACCGTGCCCCCAGGACAGCAAGTAGGACGCCTGACGATATTCTATGCCTGCCAAATGAAATCAGCGCTAATGAGGCCAAGTAACACAAGTTTTAAAAGATTGTAGGGGGGAGGGAGCGGACACACGGGATAAAAGTAAAAATAGATCGGTTCACAATGTCCAATAGGGAAACCTTTAATTGCATGGCTCACTGCCTCATTAAAATACGTGAAGAGGTGAGGGGTACTGAGGCGTGATAGTTAGGGTAGTCAAGCCTCATTCAACCCTCAGTCCAAGTGCGGTCGACATGTTTCATGCCCAACAGGGCAATTCATTAGGACCTTAAGTGCTCATAAATTGCTATAGTATTCCTTAAGAATTAAGGAACTGGGTATACGACCTGGCTTGTGTCGCAGGATCACCCCTTCAATGAAGCCCTCCCTGGGACCACAGTCCCTGGGCGGTGATCCTCCCGGCAGACCTGGTGGGGTCAGTGCTGATAACCTAGCACCTGGGAAAAGGGAGGAAATCGGGTCACCGATCGCCACAAACTCAAGGAGCGATCGTGTTTGCCGCTGGCCGGACTAATTAAGCTCGAGGCTCAAGGCGATCGTCAAACCCAAGCCTCGGGTCGGTCGCGTAGCGCAGGAACACGCCTTACCTGACTTGCTGCTGTCTCAGGCATGTAGACACCTACCCCGCCCACGTCGGTTCTAACCGCAGGAAAGCCGGTGTGGACGGTCCGTGATACCACAGCTAGACATAGCGGGTTGCGCGCGCGTCAGGAGGGGGGGCGTGTCTGGCAAGTGTTGCTAGGACACGCAGCGCGTTCAGGACATAGAAACAAAGGATTCCCAAGCCTGCATAGAATGGCGAAAGTGGGCGCCATCTTTGAACGGGTTGGGAGTAGGTGGCCCGTATTAGCAATAAGGGACTGGAATGGTATCGTGTGGGGATTAGGCTGATTCAAACAGTGAGCCCATAGAGGAAATCATCTAGACAACATAGTCCAAGGCACCGCATCGTTCAGGCCATATTCATCTGTGTGAAGGCGATGTACCCATCTTTGCTCCAATTTGAAGAGTGTTTGTTGGTTCATTGTTGGATGGCATTCCAGTACAGTCCATTGTAGATTCTCAGCTCCGTGATTGTGTTCTCTGCAGTGCTCATATAATTTAGTGTGAGTCTTATGACATCGGACGTTACTCTTATGCTCCATGATGCGCAGTTTGACTGGGCGCATCGTCATCCCTATGTAGAGCATCTTGCACGGGCATATGAGGACATAGATACACCTTGAACTGTTGCAATTAGTGTGTCTATTGAAAGTCCAAGTAAAGTCCCTAGGTAGTACAATAGTTTTGCCCTGGATGGTTTGAGGGCACACCACACAAGACCCGCATCGGTAGTGCCCAACGACTGGTGGAAGATCCCATAGGGTGTTAACTGGTCGGGTGCTAGATTGTTTCGGGCGGGTGTGGATTAGGGTATCCTTTAGGTTCCTTGTCCTCTTGAATGCAAAGCGCGGGCGAGGAAGATCCATGCCAGCCGTATTGAGAATCCCCCAATGTGAATTCACGACCTTTTTGATGAACGTCGAATGACTAGTGTAGGACGTGACACAGGTGATAGTCTCGTCCTTTTCTTTTGTGTGGACTTCAAGTAGCGACTCTCTGTTGTTATTGAGAGCTCGTTTGCATGATGTCTTCAAGAGTTTTGTGGGGTACCCTCTGTCTTGGAGCTTGTGTTGTAGAAGACTAGCTTCATGTTTGTAATCTTGGACGGAGCTGCAATTTCTCCGTATCCGGAGGAATTGGCCAAAGGGCAAATTCTCCCTCAACGATCTCGTGTGATGGCTGTTGAATAGGAGCAAACTGTTTCTATCAGTTTTCTTCTTGAACAGAGTAGTGCTGATCGTTGATGGATCCAGTTGGATCGTTAGATCCAGGAAGGGTATAGAAGTCTCCGAGATCGTGCCTGTGAATCTTAAGTATGGATTCTGCTGGTTGATCCATAAGCAAAAGGCTTCGCAGCTTGGGCGGTCACCTTTCCAGAAAATCAAGATATCGTCGATGTATCGACGCCAGAGTGAGAGGTTATCTCGAAACGGATTCTGTTCCGGAGGGTAGATGTAATTCTTTTCAAAGGACGCCATATAAATGCAGGCTAGGCTGGGGGCAAAAGTCGAACCCATTGAAGTCCCGCTGACCTGATGGTACAGTTGTGATTCGTACCGGAAAAAGTTTTCGGTCAGGGCTATATGGGCAAGTTCCATAATGAAAGCAATGGGAGTTGGGGAGGTCCATTCTTCCTCTCGCATCAGTGATTCCACGGCCTCCAGTGTGGCTTGTTGCGGAATGTTCGTATATAACGCCTCAACGTCTAAGGTCAGGAGTAGATCAATGTCCTCCCTACCATCGATGTCATCAATCAAACGTAGGACGTCCCTGGTATCTTGTAGATATGACGGGATCTGCTTCACCAGTGGTTGAAGGAAGGCGTCACAGAATTGGGACAGAGGTTCCAGCAGTGATCCGATGCCGGAGACAATCGGTCTCCCCGGGACAGGAGTAGTCCCCTTATGGATCTTGGGGAGGGTGTAGAAATAAGGGGTCACTGGATCCGTTGTTAATAGAAACTCAGCTTCTTTTTTGCTGATCCATTCATTAGTCTCGGCTTCGATGATGAGACTGGTGATGGTAGTCATCAGCCGTTGGGTGGGATCCTCCATCAATGGTCTGTAATGAGTAGTGTTCGACAATTGTCGTTTGCACTCCCGATCATAGTCCTCATAGTCTTGTATGACAGTTGCGCCCCCTTTGTCTGCTTGTTTTATGACAATGGAGTCGTCCCTCCCCAGGTCCATTGATGCTTTTCTCTCTGCCGTTGTCAAATTGTGGAACGGTTTCACATTTGGTTTGTTATGCATGCTATTCAGCACTGCCCGTTCGAATGTAAGGACTTCCGGGGGGACCATACCATCACTGGGGGTAAAGGTGGACGGTTTCCTTAGACCGGTGTCTGCATTGGGAAGTTCGGGACGGTTTTCAAAAAATGCCCGAAGGCGTATTTTCCTAAAAAATTGTTTCAATTCAATAGTTTCTTGGAAGCTGTCCGGAGTCGGGGTAGGTACAAACCCAAGGCCTTTCTCTAGGACTCTTCTCTCCGTTGGTGAGAGGATTTTCTTTGACAAGTTGACAATCAGACTCGCCTCCCCCTGGCTGCTGTGCTCCTGGTCTCCATTGATGTTGATGTTTGCGGTTGGTCCTGCCACTGCACTCCTTTTTGCCCGCCTCGCTTTCGCCCTCTTCCTCTGCCCCAACCTCTGCCCTGAAAAGGTGGCGGATTGAGGGGGTAAAATTGCGGTGGGCCTTGCGGAAAAAAGGGGTATTGCCAGGCTGGTGTCATCTGAGGTGGGCCATGGAAGGTTGGGCCCTGGTGATAACCCTGTTGCCAAGCACGTGGTTGGGCTCGCGAATTCCTGGAGGTGTAGCCCCCACTGGAATCGCTACTCGTAGATCCTCGTCTGTTATCACTGCCTGAATTCTCATCAGAGGAGTAGTTGTTCTTCTTTCCTTTGTAGCCATCTTTGAGATATGGATAAACTTTTTCTTTTTCAAACTTGGCAATGTCTTTCTCAAGTTTGGTGGTTTTTTGTTTTAATAAGAAATCATGGTGATCAGACATTTCTTGATTAATCTCACTGAGTTTAGTGGTGAACGCCGTTTTGTTGTTCTTGGAAGTTGCGTTTTTCATGGAGGCCTCTAAGGCCGAGATCTTTTCCAACAGGGCATCTGAGAGACGTTTCGCTGTTTGGCTTATCAAGAACAGTAGATCCTTTGTGCACTTCCAGGATACCTGGCACCAGTCCACTTTGAATCTTTTGTCTTCCAGAAATAGTCTTGGAACCAGGTTTACAATCAGGCCTTGTGGGGCTATATTACTCCGCAGATATTCAGTCATCATGACACCATGGATCGTAATTCTTATTAGTTCTTTTTTCATTTCAGTCAAGGTTGTCCATTCATCAGAACAAGTACTTGATGCGGAGACGGGGGGGTTGGTCAATATCGACGGAGTTGTTCGTAGTGCTTCGGCTATGGTGTCTTCATTGAAGCTTAAACCCGGAACATCCTCCATGACGAGACCTCGGTTTTCTGTGCGTGATCAGATGCAGTGCGAAAGACTATGCTGCCCAGGAAAGTATGCGGTTTGAGTGGTATTGTGACTAGGCAGTGAGTACTGACTAGGGGTGGGCCAAGAATAGTGAAGAATCTTCACCAATGGTAACCTAAAAGGGTTCCCGTGCGGAAGGCACGCTGGGAATTGTATCAAAGAGAGGGAACGAGGGGTGGACAATTTTTATCGGGGTCCAGTGTACATGTCCTATGACTTGAGAATCAACAAAGTAAGTACAAAGTTCCCCAACGGGATTAACTAGAGAAACTCACAATGGTCTTTCTCTTCCAGGGTGTGACATAGCAGGGAGTAAAGTAATCCCTTTTCGGAATCTAGGGTGCCTCACACATACCAAAGGTTGAATGGCTGATGTCATCCCACCCGATGAATGTTCAGTATCATCATTGGCACCCTGCTCCAACGGCAGGCTGGCGGTGCAATGCCCGTCGGGCAGCACAAAAGTGCCGCTCTTTTACGGAGATCTTTTATTCCTTATGCCAGTGGGTGCATGTGTGTGAGGGGCCTAGAAAGTGCAAAAGTGAGCGTGGGTGAGGTTAAAACAGGTCAGTGGAGTCCAATAGGGAAACCTTTAATTGCATGGCTCACTGCCTCATTAAAATACGTGAAGAGGTGAGGGGTACTGAGGCGTGATAGTTAGGGTAGTCAAGCCTCATTCAACCCTCAGTCCAAGTGCGGTCGACATGTTTCATGCCCAACAGGGCAATTCATCAGGACCTTAAGTGCTCATAAATTGCTATAGTATTCCTTAAGAATTAAGGAACTGGGTATACGACCTGGCTTGTGTCGCAGGATCACCCCTTCAATGAAGCCCTCCCTGGGACCACAGTCCCTGGGCGGTGATCCTCCTGGCAGACCTGGTGGGGTCAGTGCTGATAACCTAGCACCTGGGAAAAGGGAGGAAATCGGGTCACCGATCGCCACAAACTCAAGGAGCGATCGTGTTTGCCGCTGGCCGGACTAATTAAGCTCGAGGCTCAAGGCGATCGTCAAACCCAAGCCTCGGGTCGGTCTCTTAGCGCAGGAACACGCCTTACCTGACTTGCTGCTGTCTCAGGCATGTAGACACCTACCCCGCCCACGTCGGTTCTAACCGCAGGAAAGCCGGTGTGGACGGTCCGTGATACCACAGCTAGACATAGCGGGTTGCGCGCGCGTCAGGAGGGGGGGCGTGTCTGGCAAGTGTTGCTAGGACACGCAGCGCGTTCAGGACATAGAAACAAAGGATTCCCAAGCCTGCATAGAATGGCGAAAGTGGGCGCCATCTTTGAACGGGTTGGGAGTAGGTGGCCCGTATTAGAAATAAGGGACTGGAATGGTATCGTGTGGGGATTAGGCTTATTCAAACAGTGAGCCCATAGAGGAAATCATCTAGACAACATAGTCCAAGGCACCGCATCGTTCAGGCCATATTCATCTGTGTGAAGGCGATGTACCCATCTTTGCTCCAATTTGAAGAGTGTTTGTTGGTTCATTGTTGGATGGCATTCCAGTACAGTCCATTGTAGATTCTCAGCTCCGTGATTGTGTTCTCTGCAGTGCTCATATAATTTAGTGTGAGTCTTATGACATCGGACGTTACTCTTATGCTCCATGATGCGCAGTTTGACTGGGCGCATCGTCATCCCTATGTAGAGCATCTTGCACGGGCATATGAGGACATAGATACACCTTGAACTGTTGCAATTAGTGTGTCTATTGAAAGTCCAAGTAAAGTCCCTAGGTAGTACAATAGTTTTGCCCTGGATGGTTTGAGGGCACACCACACAAGACCCGCATCGGTAGTGCCCAACGACTGGTGGAAGATCCCATAGGGTGTTAACTGGTCGGGTGCTAGATTGTTTCGGGCGGGTGTGGATCAGGGTATCCTTTAGGTTCCTTGTCTTCTTGAATGCAAAGCGCGGGCGAGGAAGATCCATGCCAGCCGTATTGAGAATCCCCCAATGTGAATTTACGACCTTTTTGATGAACGTCGAATGACTAGTGTAGGACGTGACACAGGTGATAGTCTCGTCCTTTTCTTTTGTGTGGACTTCAAGTAGCGACTCTCTGTTGTTATTGAGAGCTCGTTTGCATGATGTCTTCAAGAGTTTTGTGGGGTACCCTCTGTCTTGGAGCTTGTGTTGTAGAAGACTAGCTTCATGTTTGTAATCTTGGACGGAGCTGCAATTTCTCCGTATCCGGAGGAATTGGCCAAAGGGCAAATTCTCCCTCAACGATCTCGTGTGATGGCTGTTGAATAGGAGCAAACTGTTTCTATCAGTTTTCTTCTTGAACAGAGTAGTGTTGATCGTTGATGGATCCAGTTGGATCGTTAGATCCAGGAAGGGTATAGAAGTCTCCGAGATCGTGCCTGTGAATCTTAAGTATGGATTCTGCTGGTTGATCCATAAGCAAAAGGCTTCGCAGCTTGGGCGGTCACCTTTCCAGAAAATCAAGATATCGTCGATGTATCGACGCCAGAGTGAGAGGTTATCTCGAAACGGATTCTGTTCCGGAGGGTAGATGTAATTCTTTTCAAAGGACGCCATATATATGCAGGCTAGGCTGGGGGCAAAAGTCGAACCCATTGAAGTCCCGCTGACCTGATGGTACAGTTGTGATTCGTACCGGAAAAAGTTTTCGGTCAGGGCTATATGGGCAAGTTCCATAATGAAAGCAATGGGAGTTGGGGAGGTCCATTCTTCCTCTCGCATCAGTGATTCCACGGCCTCCAGTGTGGCTTGTTGCGGAATGTTCGTATATAACGCCTCAACGTCTAAGGTCAGGAGTAGATCAATGTCCTCCCTACCATCGATGTCATCAATCAAACGTAGGACGTCCCTGGTATCTTGTAGATATGACGGGATCTGCTTCACCAGTGGTTGAAGGAAGGCGTCACAGAATTGGGACAGAGGTTCCAGCAGTGATCCGATGCCGGAGACAATCGGTCTCCCCGGGACAGGAGTGGTCCCCTTATGGATCTTGGGGAGGGTGTAGAAATAAGGGGTCACTGGATCCGTTGTTAATAGAAACTCAGCTTCTTTTTTGCTGATCCATTCATTAGTCTCGGCTTCGATGATGAGACTGGTGATGGTAGTCATCAGCCGTTGGGTGGGATCCTCCATCAATGGTCTGTAATGAGTAGTGTTCGACAATTGTCGTTTGCACTCCCGATCATAGTCCTCATAGTCTTGTATGACAGTGGCGCCCCCTTTGTCTGCTTGTTTTATGACAATGGAGTCGTCCCTCCCCAGGTCCATTGATGCTTTTCTCTCTGCCGTTGTCAAATTGTGGAACGGTTTCACATTTGGTTTGTTATGCATGCTATTCAGCACTGCCCGTTCGAATGTAAGGACTTCCGGGGGGACCATACCATCACTGGGGGTAAAGGTGGACGGTTTCCTTAGACCGGTGTCTGCATTGGGAAGTTCGGGACGGTTTTCAAAAAATGCCTGAAGGCGTATTTTCCTAAAAAATTGTTTCAATTCAATAGTTTCTTGGAAGCTGTCCGGAGTCGGGGTAGGTACAAACCCAAGGCCTTTCTCTAGGACTCTTCTCTCCGTTGGTGAGAGGATTTTCTTTGACAAGTTGACAATCAGACTCGCCTCCCCCTGGCTGCTGTGCTCCTGGTCTCCATTGATGTTGATGTTTGCGGTTGGTCCTGCCACTGCACTCCTTTTTGCCCGCCTCGCTTTCGCCCTCTTCCTCTGCCCCAACCTCTGCTCTGAAAAGGTGGCGGATTGAGGGGGTAAAATTGCGGTGGGCCTTGCGGAAAAAAGGGGTATTGCCAGGCTGGTGTCATCTGAGGTGGGCCATGGAAGGTTGGGCCCTGGTGATAACCCTGTTGCCAAGCACGTGGTTGGGCTCGCGAATTCCTGGAGGTGTAGCCCCCACTGGAATCGCTACTCGTAGATCCTCGTCTGTTATCACTGCCTGAATTCTCATCAGAGGAGTAGTTGTTCTTCTTTCCTTTGTAGCCATCTTTGAGATATGGATAAACTTTTTCTTTTTCAAACTTGGCAATGTCTTTCTCAAGTTTGGTGGTTTTTTGTTTTAATAAGAAATCATGGTGATCAGACATTTCTTGATTAATCTCACTGAGTTTAGTGGTGAACGCCGTTTTGTTGTTCTTGGAAGTTGCGTTTTTCATGGAGGCCTCTAAGGCCGAGATCTTTTCCAACAGGGCATCTGAGAGACGGTTCGCTGTTTGGCTTATCAAGAACAGTAGATCCTTTGTGCACTTCCAGGATACCTGGCACCAGTCCACTTTGAATCTTTTGTCTTCCAGAAATAGTCTTGGAACCAGGTTTACAATCAGGCCTTGTGGGGCTATATTACTCCGCAGATATTCAGTCATCATGACACCATGGATCGTAATTCTTATTAGTTCTTTTTTCATTTCAGTCAAGGTTGTCCATTCATCAGAACAAGTACTTGATGCGGAGACGAGGGGGTGGGTCAATATCGACGGAGTTGTTCGTAGTGCTTCAGCTATGGTGTCTTCATTGAAGCTTAAACCCGGAACATCCTCCATGACGAGACCTCGGTTTTCTGTGCGTGATCAGATGCAGTGTGAAAGACTATGCTGCCCAGGAAAGTATGCGGTTTGAGTGGTATTGTGACTAGGCAGTGAGTACTGACTAGGGGTGGGCCAAGAATAGTGAAGAATCTTCACCAATGGTAACCTAAAAGGGTTCCCGTGCGGAAGGCACGCTGGGAATTGTATCAAAGAGAGGGAACGAGGGGTGGACAATTTTTATCGGGGTCCAGTGTACATGTCCTATGACTTGAGAATCAACAAAGTAAGTACAAAGTTCCCCAACGGGATTAACTAGAGAAACTCACAATGGTCTTTCTCTTCCAGGGTATGACATAGCAGGGAGTAAAGTAATCCCTTTTCGGAATCTAGGGTGCCTCACACATACCAAAGGTTGAATGGCTGATGTCATCCCACCCGATGAATGTTCAGTATCATCATTGGCACCCTGCTCCAACGGCAGGCTGGCGGTGCAATGCCCGTCGGGCAGCACAAAAGTGGCGCTCTTTTACGGAGATCTTTTATTCCTTATGCCAGTGGGTGCATGTGTGTGAGGGGCCTAGAAAGTGCAAAAGTGAGCGTGGGTGAGGTTAAAACAGGTCAGTGGAGTCCAATAGGGAAACCTTTAATTGCATGGCTCACTGCCTCATTAAAATACGTGAAGAGGTGAGGGGTACTGAGGCGTGATAGTTAGGGTAGTCAAGCCTCATTCAACCCTCAGTCCAAGTGCGGTCGACATGTTTCATGCCCAACAGGGCAATTCATCAGGACCTTAAGTGCTCATAAATTGCTATAGTATTCCTTAAGAATTAAGGAACTGGGTATACGACCTGGCTTGTGTTGCAGGATCACCCCTTCAATGAAGCCCTCCCTGGGACCACAGTCCCTGGGCGGTGATCCTCCCGGCAGACCTGGTGGGGTCAGTGCTGATAACCTAGCACCTGGGAAAAGGGAGGAAATCGGGTCACCGATCGCCACAAACTCAAGGAGCGATCGTGTTTGCCGCTGGCTGGACTAATTAAGCTCGAGGCTCAAGGCGATCGTCAAACCCAAGCCTCGGGTCGGTCGCGTAGCGCAGGAACACGCCTTACCTGACTTGCTGCTGTCTCAGGCATGTAGACACCTACCCCGCCCACGTCGGTTCTAACCGCAGGAAAGCCGGTGTGAACGGTCCGTGATACCACAGCTAGACATAGCGGGTTGCGCACGCGTCAGGAGGGGGGGCGTGTCTGGCAAGTGTTGCTAGGACACGCAGCGCGTTCAGGACATAGAAACAAAGGATTCCCAAGCCTGCATAGAATGGCGAAAGTGGGCGCCATCTTTGAACGGGTTGGGAGTAGGTGGCCCGTATTAGCAATAAGGGACTGGAATGGTATCGTGTGGGGATTAGGCTGATTCAAACAGTGAGCCCATAGAGGAAATCATCTAGACAACATAGTCCAAGGCACCGCATCGTTCAGGCCATATTCATCTGTGTGAAGGCGATGTACACATCTTTGCTCCAATTTGAAGAGTGTTTGTTGGTTCATTGTTGGATGGCATTCCAGTACAGTCCATTGTAGATTCTCAGCTCCGTGATTGTGTTCTCTGCAGTGCTCATATAATTTAGTGTGAGTCTTATGACATCGGACGTTACTCTTATGCTCCATGATGCGCAGTTTGACTGGGCGCATCGTCATCCCTATGTAGAGCATCTTGCACGGGCATATGAGGACATAGATACACCTTGAACTGTTGCAATTAGTGTGTCTATTGAAAGTCCAAGTAAAGTCCCTAGGTAGTACAATAGTTTTGCCCTGGATGGTTTGAGGGCACACCACACAAGACCCGCATCGGTAGTGCCCAACGACTGGTGGAAGATCCCATAGGGTGTTAACTGGTCGGGTGCTAGATTGTTTCGGGCGGGTGTGGATCAGGGTATCCTTTAGGTTCCTTGTCCTCTTGAATGCAAAGCGCGGGCGAGGAAGATCCATGCCAGCCGTATTGAGAATCCCCCAGAGTCCTAGAGAAAGGCCTTGGGTTTGTACCTACCCCGACTCCGGACAGCTTCCAAGAAACTATTGAATTGAAACAATTTTTTAGGAAAATACGCCTTCAGGCATTTTTTGAAAACCGTCCCGAACTTCCCAATGCAGACACCGGTCTAAGGAAACCGTCCACCTTTACCCCCAGTGATGGTATGGTCCCCCCGGAAGTCCTTACATTCGAACGGGCAGTGCTGAATAGCATGCATAACAAACCAAATGTGAAACCGTTCCACAATTTGACAACGGCAGAGAGAAAAGCATCAATGGACCTGGGGAGGGACGACTCCATTGTCATAAAACAAGCAGACAAAGGGGGCGCCACTGTCATACAAGACTATGAGGACTATGATCGGGAGTGCAAACGACAATTGTCGAACACTACTCATTACAGACCATTGATGGAGGATCCCACCCAACGGCTGATGACTACCATCACCAGTCTCATCATCGAAGCCGAGACTAATGAATGGATCAGCAAAAAAGAAGCTGAGTTTCTATTAACAACGGATCCAGTGACCCCTTATTTCTACACCCTCCCCAAGATCCATAAGGGGACCACTCCTGTCCCGGGGAGACCGATTGTCTCCGGCATCGGATCACTGCTGGAACCTCTGTCCCAATTCTGTGACGCCTTCCTTCAACCACTGGTGAAGCAGATCCCGTCAAATCTACAAGATACCAGGGACGTCCTACGTTTGATTGATGACATCGATGGTAGGGAGGACATTGATCTACTCCTGACCTTAGACGTTGAGGCGTTATATATGAACATTCCGCAACAAGCCACACTGGAGGCCGTGGAATCACTGATGCGAGAGGAAGAATGGACCTCCCCAACTCCCATTGCTTTCATTATGGAACTTGCCCATATAGCCCTGACCGAAAACTTTTTCCGGTACGAATCACAACTGTACCATCAGGTCAGCGGGACTTCAATGGGTTCGACTTTTGCCCCCAGCCTAGCCTGCATTTATATGGCGTCCTTTGAAAAGAATTACATCTACCCTCCAGAACAGAATCCGTTTCGAGATAACCTCTCACTCTGGCGTCGATACATCGACGATATCTTGATTTTCTGGAAAGGTGACCGCCCAAGCTGCGAAGCCTTTTGCTTATGGATCAACCAGCAGAATCCATACTTAAGATTCACAGGCACGATCTCGGAGACTTCTATACCCTTCCTGGATCTAACGATCCAACTGGATCCATCAACGATCAGCACTACTCTGTTCAAGAAGAAAACTGATAGAAACAGTTTGCTCCTATTCAACAGCCATCACACGAGATCGTTGAGGGAGAATTTGCCCTTTGGCCAATTCCTCCGGATACGGAGAAATTGCAGCTCCGTCCAAGATTACAAACATGAAGCTAGTCTTCTACAACACAAGCTCCAAGACAGAGGGTACCCCACAAAACTCTTGAAGACATCATGCAAACGAGCTCTCAATAACAACAGAGAGTCGCTACTTGAAGTCCACACAAAAGAAAAGGACGAGACTATCACCTGTGTCACGTCCTACACTAGTCATTCGACGTTCATCAAAAAGGTCGTGAATTCACATTGGGGGATTCTCAATACGGCTGGCATGGATCTTCCTCGCCCGCGCTTTGCATTCAAGAGGACAAGGAACCTAAAGGATACCCTGATCCACACCCGCCCGAAACAATCTAGCACCCGACCAGTTAACACCCTATGGGATCTTCCACCAGTCGTTGGGCACTACCGATGCGGGTCTTGTGTGGTGTGCCCTCAAACCATCCAGGGCAAAACTATTGTACTACCTAGGGACTTTACTTGGACTTTCAATAGACACACTAATTGCAACAGTTCAAGGTGTATCTATGTCCTCATATGCCCGTGCAAGATGCTCTACATAGGGATGACGATGCGCCCAGTCAAACTGCGCATCATGGAGCATAAGAGTAACGTCCGATGTCATAAGACTCACACTAAATTATATGAGCACTGCAGAGAACACAATCACGGAGCTGAGAATCTACAATGGACTGTACTGGAATGCCATCCAACAATGAACCAACAAACACTCTTCAAATTGGAGCAAAGATGGGTACATCGCCTTCACACAGATGAATATGGCCTGAACGATGCGGTGCCTTGGACTATGTTGTCTAGATGTTTTCCTCTATGGGCTCACTGTTTGAATCAGCCTAATCCCCACACGATACCATTCCAGTCCCTTATTGCTAATACGGGCCACCTACTCCCAACCCGTTCAAAGATGGCGCCCACTTTCGCCATTCTATGCAGGCTTGGGAATCCTTTGTTTCTATGTCCTGAACGCGCTGCGTGTCCTAGCAACACTTGCCAGACACGCCCCCCCTCCTGACGCGCGCGCAACCCGCTATGTCTAGCTGTGGTATCACGGACCGTCCACACCGGCTTTCCTGCGGTTAGAACCGACGTGGGCGGGGTAGGTGTCTACATGCCTGAGACAGCAGCAAGTCAGGTAAGGCGTGTTCCTGCGCTAAGAGACCGACCCGAGGCTTGGGTTTGACGATCGCCTTGAGCCTCGAGCTTAATTAGTCCGGCCAGCGGCAAACACGATCGCTCCTTGAGTTTGTGGCGATCGGTGACCCGATTTCCTCCCTTTTCCCAAGTGCTAGGTTATCAGCACTGACCCCACCAGGTCTGCCGGGAGGATCACCGCCCAGGGACTGTGGTCCCAGGGAGGGCTTCATTGAAGGGGTGATCCTGCGACACAAGCCAGGTCGTATACCCAGTTCCTTAATTCTTAAGGAATACTATAGCAATTTATGAGCACTTAAGGTCCTGATGAATTGCCCTGTTGGGCATGAAACATGTCGACCGCACTTGGACTGAGGGTTGAATGAGGCTTGACTACCCTAACTATCACGCCTCAGTACCCCTCACCTCTTCACGTATTTTAATGAGGCAGTGAGCCATGCAATTAAAGGTTTCCCTATTGGACTCCACTGACCTGTTTTAACCTCACCCACGCTCACTTTTGCACTTTCTAGGCCCCTCACACACATGCACCCACTGGCATAAGGAATAAAAGATCTCCGTAAAAGAGCGGTACTTTTGTGCTGCCCGACGGGCATTGCACCGCCAGCCTGCCGTTGGAGCAGGGTGCCAATGATGATACTGAACATTCATCGGGTGGGATGACATCAGCCGTTCAACCTTTGGTATGTGTGAGGCACCCTAGATTCCGAAAAGGGATTACTTTACTCCCTGCTATGTCACACCCTGGAAGAGAAAGACCATTGTGAGTTTCTCTAGTTAATCCCGTTGGGGAACTTTGTACTTACTTTGTTGATTCTCAATTCCCATAGAAGCCCATGTTCACACCAGATTTCTGCCGCTAAAGCAGCGATAATTTTAGCTGTATTTCTTGATAATATGTCCCCTTGTATTTTTGATGTGTCCATAAGTTACGCCCCTGCTGAGAGGATCCAGGTGCTGGTGGTGCTGCACAAACATACAAAACCTTCTTTGTTCTAACCTCACTACCAGGAAGGTTGAATTGTTAATAACTGTAAAAATTGAATAGCCTTGGCCAAAGAAGGTCTCAGATCTCTCTGTTCCTGTCCATCATGCCCACACCTTCACTGGCTTCACTGGGCCTTTTTTGCCGCCCAATTTTAGCCTGACTACATCAATCCTGGTTACACCAAGCCGGACACCCAGCGACACTTCCTCAAGAGACCTCCAAAAACTCCCAAGCTCCTCTGCTCTCCTCCACTGCCACACGTACACTGATATTTACATCCGCTCACTCTACCACCCCCTTCAGGCTACAGTATGAGCACATCTTGCCCTCCTTTAATGTCACATATAGGACAAAAAAGCAAACCTGCAACTTCCCAAAACCACCCCCTCCCTTCCCACCCGGTAATACGCAGAACAGTATCATTCAATTTAATATGGTTAACCATGAAGTCAGAGTCATCGGTCTAGGTAGTGTCATCTGGTTGTGTGGTGGGAGCAATGTACTGTTTGAGTACCAGAGTTCACTTTATGAGTCCACCTATGCTGTGAGGGTAAGGATACGTTTCTCCATTGCCAATACATGCTACAGGCGATGCAGCCACCCCTGGTGTGTTGGAATGCATCCCGTGCCCCAGTGTGTGAGGATATTTTGAAGGGCTGCCCGTCACATTAATCTAATCTTTGGGATTTCAATTTGAAGGTGAGTGCATTAGGAAGCTCTAGAACTGTATTGACTGGAAATCAGGGCAGTTGGATGTTCAGATGTAAACCAAGGTCATCAAGGATCCTTTTCCAGTACTTGGTAAGTTTGGGACAATCCCACAAAAAGTGAAGCAAGGTCCCTGTGGAGCCACAGCCTTGCCAACAGTTGGCACTGCACATAGGATTCCCCCTGTGTAAGAATACCGGTGTGAGGTACCAATATGTAGCAATCTTAGTCGCGGTTTTGACACTGCCTGTGTTATGGGCTGTATGCCATGCTCTGTAATACACCTCATCCAACTCCTTCTGCATTATTTGTCGCCCAAGCTCTAGTTCCCATCTCTTTTGGCTTGCTTTTTTAACAGGCGGGGTGGCCTGTCATAAAATACTGTTAAATTCAGTAACTAAGCGCCTATTTGTAGTTTTTGTTATCAACCACCATTCAAAGGACATATGGGGATGCTGCTCTCTGAGGCAAACCATCGGGTGTGTAAGCCAATGCCGAATTTGGAGATAGCACAAGCTCTCCGTTTCAGGTAGCACATTATCAGTGAGAAGTTGGTTGAAAGGAAGGGGACCCTCTTCATCAAACATATGACTTATAGAATGAAATCCAGCTCGCTGCCAAGGCTGGATCACAGGTTGGACAAGGCCTGGTGTGAAGTCAGGGATACTCATAATCTTTGTTAATAGGGAGGGAAAAGACTAACTGACTGACTGACATATTTATAAAGCGCTCAATTACAGAGGCATCTTGGTGCTAGGGGTGACTTGTTGCCATTGCACAGGCTCGTCGAGGTTTATTGCTGAGGAAAAGCCAGGTATTGACCAATTTCCAAAAGAGAGGCGTATTAGACTGTAGTCTAATGGTGGTAGTTAGTGTGTTCCATAATTTGGCTTCTCGGTGGGAGATGCTTTTGCCTCCCCATCTGGCTTTTTTTATTTTAGGAACCTGTACTAGCCCTTTGTTGGCCTATCAAGATTCCATTACGAGTAGTACCAGGAGAATAGTTTCTGAATGTCAGTGGCTCCCCCACCATATAGTGCCTAATGCACAAGTTAGAGAGTTTTTAAATCTACTACCGTTGAACTGGGAGCCAGCGAAGCTGCCTTATACTGGCAGACGTGGGATGGTATTTGGGAGTATCAAGTAGTACTCGTGCTGCCACATTCTGCAAAGACTGCAGTTTGGCAGGCTGGCCTTTGTCTATTCCCAAGAGTAGTTCATTACCATAGTCGATTTTTGAGAGGACAAGAGCTCCTATTACCGTTTTCCTTAGGTTCAATGGAAAAAAGGGCAAGATTTTTAGCCAAATTTTTAATGTAAAGAAACAGGAGGAGGTTAAATGATTGATTTGTTTTGCAAGCTTTATTTTGTTGTCAAATATAATTCAGAGGTTTCTTGCCTTAGTAGAGGGAACAGGGCAGTTACCCGCCTTGGATGGCCATCACAATTGGCTCCCTACAGACGGACCCTGCCCAAACTCAATGACTTCAATCTTCTCAGTGTTAAGCTTGAGAAAGTTTAAATTCATCCAGGCCATAATAGAGTTTAGACAATTATGAAAGCTGGTGGCGTTGGCGTCCAACCTCTATGTGACAGATAAAACTATCTGGGTATCGTCCACATATGAGATTAGCGTAAGACCGTGATCTTTGATTAATCTAGCCAAAAGGGTGACATAAATATTGAACAACGTTGGTAACAAAGCTGATCCTTGTGGTACTCCACTAGGGAGACAGAAGTTTTCTGATTTGAGATTATTCCAGTACATCATCTGTTTCCTGGATGCCATGAAAGATGATAGTAAGGTTAAGGCAGTCTCTTTGATACCTATTGCCTTCAACCGCCGCATCAGAACTGCATGGTTAACGGTACTAAATGCTGTTGATAGATCAAGCAGGAAGAGGACGGCTCTTCCCCCCTACCCATCTCTGTACAGATCTCCTCTGTGGCCATAATCAGGGCTGACTAGGTGGAATGGCGAGATCTAAAGCCATGTTGGGTGAAATCTAGGAGGTTGTTGCAATCTAGGTAGTCGGCGAGTTCCATGTTCATAGATTTTTCTAGAATTTTTGCCAGTACTGATAGACACGATATTGGACAATAGTGTTTCACCTCAGTGAGATCCAAGGTGGCTTTCTTCAGGATAGACCTTTTTCCATGACTGCGGAAAGGTCCCAGAACTGATAACCTCATTTAGGAGAGGGGCCAAATGTGTACTGATTTTTCCAGAAACCATATGCAAGATCGGAGAAGGACATGGGTCAGTAGGAGAACCAGACTTGGTCAGTAGTAACAGATCATTAACTTTCTCTCTCGTTAGAGTAGAGAAACTTGACAGGCTGCTACGAGTTAGATTATCCTCCAGGGTATCTTCATTGGTTTCAATAGAATTAGGTAGTGTCTTAAGAAGTTTGTTATATACTGCCTGCACTTTAGTTTGAAAAAAGGTAGAAACCTTGTCTATGAAATTTTGGTCAGGTGTAAATTGGTTATCTTGCTGCCACTTGGATAGAACTGTCACTGTTTTAAAAAGTTCCTTAGAGGAATTTTTGACAGCATCTATTTTTGTTGAAAACATACGGTTTTAGCTTTTTTTTATAGATGCCTTGTATTCCTCTAGAACTAGATTATAGGCACTTTAGGTTCCTCACTGTAATCTACCCTCCATAGCCGTTCGAAACGTCTATATTTGAATTTGATATGTCTAAGATCTGCATTATACCAGGGTGCAGACTCCTACCTTATCCTAAATCTCCATCATAACTTTAGTGGCAGGAGAGGAGTAAAGTCTCCTCAGCATGGCAGTCTTGTTCAGGAGAGGGACTCTCTGTAAAGGCTGTCCAGCAACCGCCCGATCCATAAACAGCCAATGTTTCTCAGATACATCTCTCATCTATTATATCTTATATTGGAGCTGTGTTACCTGGAAATAATGGAGGAGATTTGGGACGCCTAGGCCCCCTCCCCAGGGGGTCAGTAACACTGTTCCCTCCACATTCGGAAGCGTCCCTCTGCCCAGAAAAATCAATCCATTTCTTGTTGGAGAGCCTGGATTGAGCCCATGGGGAAGGGGGGTCCACCAGTGGGGCCTGAAATATAAACAGGATTTTAGGGAGCACAGTCATTTTCAGGGCAGTCACACAACCAAGCCAGGAGATGCAGTTGTGCTTCCAACTGGTCAGATCAACTTTAATTTGCTTTGGTTGCTTTGACTGATGATACTTCCTGAATTCCCAGATTACGGATGGCTGTGGTTGCCCATTGAATAGGGTACTGACAGGCAAGCTGCGCCTTCATCGCCATAAAGAACAAGAGCTTAAGAACCTGTGATTTATGGACATGACGCAAAGCCCAGGTGCTTGACCAAAGGTCTCCAATTCAGCCAAGAAGGCTGAGAGGTACATAGCCGGCTTCTCCCAGGACACGACCACATCATCTGCTTAAAGGCTGATAGTATATTTGTCCCCACTGAAGGGGACCCCTTTAATAGTAGAGTTGGCATAGCCTCCAGGCTTAACACAAATAACAGGTGTGAGAGTGAGCACCCTTAGCGTGTGCCTCTGCCTATTGAGAATGGAACCGAGGTCTGTCCATTTACACCTACCATCGCTCTGTGCTGGCCATAATTGCTAAAGATCCATGTGCAGAAGTGCTAGTTAATGCCAAAGTGTTTCAGTGTATCTTTGAGATAGGGCCAATGGACCTGATCAATTGCTTCTAAATATTTAAGGCCACAAGCATTCTCTCTCAGTTTGAATGTTGAGTTTTGTCTATCAGATGCATGATGCATTTAGTGTTGTCACTAGACTGCCTACTGGGTAGGAAACTTGCCTGATCCGGACAGATCAGGCCCTGTAAAAGACAACCAAACTGGGCGACTAGGATACATGGAACAGGTTGATATCCAAGACAAGTAGGGATATCGGGCAGTATGAGCCACAGAGGGCTTTGTCTTTCTTCAGCGTTGGGATAACCACAATAGAGGCTTCAAACATGGTGGGAGTATCTGGGACTGTGATCAAATTGAAAAATCAGGTCAATACAGGGTAAGCTTATTGCAGAAGTTCTTAAAGAATAGCGGCGGCAAAGCCATTCGGCCCTGATGACTGAAGAAGATTCTATCAGGCAATAGTGGAGATAACGTCCTCAATTAGAATTGGGTGATCTAGGGCTGCCACTTGATCTGGTGTCAGCCACAATGTGTGTGCATCATGGAGATAGAGGGCTG
Source organism: Lissotriton vulgaris (assembly GCF_964263255.1). NCBI lineage: Eukaryota > Metazoa > Chordata > Amphibia > Caudata > Salamandridae > Lissotriton > Lissotriton vulgaris. Next base: position 777,172,450 of record NC_141696.1, on the reverse strand, counting down.
GGCCCTTCTGATTCAGGGTCTATCCCTCATAGAGTTCCTTATAGAAGTCTCTGAAAGCAGAAGCATTGGGGCCCTCTCCCATGATGTCAGAGCCATCAGGGGCCCGGAAAGAGTGTACTCCCATGGCCTGGCTTTGTGCCCTTAAACTTATGGCTAAGAGATGACCACATATGTTGCACCCCACATAAAAGGAGCGTCAGGGTTGCAGCACAGCATATTTTGACTTGTTCAAATCAAGTTCTGTCAGTTGTGTACGGGCTGTTTCAAACTACTGCCAAACCTGTGGAGCCCCAGTGCATTTGTGAAAGCGTTCAAGGGCCTGTAGCTGTTGATGGAGTCGCTCTCTCTGTTCCCAGCCGAGTTTATTGTTTATCTTGCAGACTGCATTCAATTCCCCACAAATGACAGCCTTCAGGGTTTTCAGAGATGCCTCAACCCCATCCCTCATAGCCAGTGCGCCCCCTCCTGGAATATAGCTCCTGTCCGTCCATAGCACTGGGCCAATTCTTCAAGGTCATTGTTGAATACCAAGTTGGGTCCCCTTCCAAAATATTACTAGTCTAACTTGGGTAGACATAACCTCCACCACCTCCTAATGAAAAAAGCGTTACTGCCCCTCATTTGGGGTGTACAGGGTCCCAAGTGTAAACGTGTGGTCGCCTAAGCTCACTGTATGCACTGTAGTGTCGTTCCTATATTCCCAATAGGCTCTGGGCATTGGAATAATATAAACAGCAGTGTAGACGTAGGACTGAGGGCGACTAGGTCTCTACTGACTATATTAGACTTAATTAGTTTTGCCAGCTAGTTCAGAAGTCACTAGAAACTTTCTCGAATGTTCAGGAAAGAGTTAACTCTCCGGATTTAGACAAGAAGGGATTAGCTTCTGACAACCATACAAACATGACAACTTTGCTCCTTCAGAAAAGAGTGTATCTTTAGAGTCGTGTGAAAACAATAGGCAGCTATTTCACTCACTCAACCGTGCATACTTAGTTTCACCAGAGTGCAGAGAAATAGAGAGACAGGCGTTTTCAATAAAAGGTGGTATTTATTGAGCAGTCTTCTTTCTCATGCAAGAGAAATGAATTGCCACAATTGCAATACTTATCATAAAGGAAAGTGCGTACAGTAAAAGTAGTACTATGAAATAACTCTGTAAAAACATTGATATGGTTTCTTAGCCATATGATACTTTAAAATAGATAAACTATATACATACATAAAAACATTGACTAACGTACTCAACTAGTGCTTCTAACTACGCCTACCCCGGTGTACCTGACCTAAGCCTAATACTTGGGAAGGAGTAAGTAAGCAGCAGTTTAAGTTAAGTTGGTTTTTGCCAAGAATCTGAATCAAGAATTCTCTTAAGGGTTTAGTCAGCTCCGTACCTTGGTAATAGAATGTGGGAGGTCTGGTATCTCTTTCTTCAGGACTCGATCTCCCAGCAACCCGCAAGGGTGGCTGCAAACACTGGAGCTGAATTTTCTCGGCTGGAGAAAAAGACAATGTCTATTTCAGCACGTCAAACCAGAGGGGCGGCTTCCGTGGGCTCTCGCATCAGCTGGTCTCTCGGGCAAGTAGATAGCCGCTCTGCTTCAAACCACTGTGTGTTTGCTTAAGGCAACTGTTGGTATATTTATACCTGAAAGGTGCCGGGTTTGACGTAAGGTTGGACATAAGACGTCACTAAGAACTAACAGTTCTTTCTGGACTCCAGGAGTTCTTGTTCAAATCAAAACAAAAGCAGGGGGGATTTCCCAGGTTTGTTTAAAGAACGTGTTGTACTTTCTAGGAGTCTAGGGGAGTAGCCTTGCAGTGTTTGAACCGCATGAGCTATTACAAAATATGGATATGATTCTTATGCCTTTATAAGGATATAGTTTGTTATAAGCACATAAGGGCATATATCAGGAATATCGAATTAGGGTCCTAGATAGAAATACAACAGCAAATGTAAATGTAAATGTACAGGAATTTATATAGCGCAAATCACCAAGCGGTTTCTAAGCGCTTGCTTAGGGAACCCGTCCTGGTATTCCCCTGTGAGATAACCCCGGCAGGGTATCCGCAAGGTGAAAGCCAGGCATCCCGCCACGAGGGGCCGTTGTGGAGATTAAGCAAGCTATTGCCCAGAGTCCCAGAGTGTGAACCCATGAATCGAGTAGGCACCGGAGCGAGAATTGTCGAGTCCATGGACATTTTAGGACTCAAGACCCCGCCGAGCCGGGAATTGAACCCTGGTCCCGGGCTGACCTCTGCTTCCAGGTCTGCCTCCTCTAACCAGTGAGCCACACTTCTCCAGCACCAGTAGCATGCCATTGATTTCCACCAATTTGGATCCCACTTTGCCTTGGAAGGAGCAGATTTGGATGGGGTAGTCAAGGAAAACTGATGTGAGAAAGTGCGAGAGCACAGTCTGTGGCAGTCGCAGATAAGTAAGTGGGTTTCCTGCAAAACGCAGATGTCCTTACCCATATGTTCCAGATAGGACAGTATTTAACAGGGTTGTTAAGGTCTTTCACATTGAGGGTGAGGATCCTCAGTATGGTGTGCATGCTGTGTGTGTGGGGGGATATGCAATGATGGTTCCCTATGGTCGGAGACCTGCCCTCGCCCTCCCATGTATGACTCAGACTGTGGACAAGTCAGTGTACGTGTGTGTCTGAAAATACGATAACCTCGTGTTCCGCATGTACAACACAACAAACTTTAAGAACTAGAAACTTGAATAAGAGCAACAGATTACTCTAACAAGATATCTCTAGATGTAGTTAACAAGTCCAACAAAGTTAGGACTTGGTAGGTCAGGTAAAGAAAACCGCGCGGCTTTCTTTACCTGACCTACCCTCACGAAGGCTCTCAACCGGGTGTTGGATGGCTGTCTCGCGCCTTGCGACTTAACTCATTTTCATCCAGTGACACCTATTATAGTGTCCACCCGGAAACCCATGTATTACCTGTTCAGACCTGACCACTATATGAATTGGAGCTTCTAATTCAATACCGAAGAATTAGGTTTGTCCTCATGGTGACATCATACTGAAGGTCCTTTGATACTCATTAAATCATTTTGCCCTGAGGAAGCCCGATCTGGGCGAACTGCGTTGGCTGTCATCTCTGTCAAGATTATGTTTGAAGATTGAAATAAAAATTAAAGAATCACTTGAAGGATCATTACTCTCTCTTTTGTGTGAACATAAAAGAACATTCTCCTGAAAATCACTTAATATATGTACTGCATTGTATATTGCTGCCTCTCTGTTCTTCGTTTGTATCTGTTTAACTAAGGTTCTTTAGCAGTGGACCTAAGAGGTGGGCAACTGTGGCAAATAAGGGTTTGCTTTGACTTTTGTGTATATACTAGGGTAGTGCAATTGTTGATTCCTACTGCTAAGTGTTGCGTGTTTGAACCTAAATTTTAGTAATGTTACTTTACTCTACGTTAGTGGAACAGTGACACTGTTGTGTGTTTTTTGTTTTTGCTTGAATAGGATATTGAAAAAGTCAGGAGGCTGTGTTTGGGCAACATTAAAGTTCGGACGCAGCCCCACAGTAAACAGCGATTACCACGCAGGCAAGACAACCCATGACATTACAACGCGGTTGTTACAACAACCGCATTGTTACATCGCATACCTTCACAACGCAAGTCGGAACAATGACTTGATGTAGGGGTCCTGGATGTTGGAATAGTATAATTTACTATTCCAACTCCAGTTTGTGCAACAGTAGGGAAAGTGTTGAATGTTAAATCCAACATCTTCTGCCCATAACGCAAGTCATTGTTTCGACTTGCGTTGTAAAGGTATGCGTTGTAATGGCATGCGTTGTCTTGCCTGCGTGTTAAACACTGCTTACTGCGGGGCTGCATCCCCGATCGCATTAAAAAGCCTAGTAAGGATGAGGGCATGGCTATGGAAAGAAGTTTTGTAAAAGGGGGCCGGTAGGCCGTCCGCGCCCAGAGCCTTGGATACATTTTGGCGGGCAATACAAGAAATAGCTTCTTCAATCAGAATCGGTTGATCCAGGTCAGATGCTTGTTCAGGCGGCAGCTAGGCAGTAGAGACCTCTTCAAGGTCTTCAGGATTAGCGTCTGGATGGAGGTCCTGAGTCTGGTAATATTCACGAAAGGACTCCACTATGTGCGCATAGTCTGTCCATTCATGTCCCTCCTTGTCTAGAAACTTTCGGAACCCTGTCTACTGATGTTGGGCCCTAAGCCAATTCGCCAGGAGGTGGCCAGATCGGTCGCCGCCCAAGTAAAACCGATGACGGAGCCTAAGTGTGGCATACTCAGCCCTATCAATATCCACTCCAGCCAATTGGGCTCAAGCTGCTCCTAACTGTCTCCAAATCCTAGGAGCCCCTGTTCTCCAGTTCTGCAACTGGGCGGTACAGGCTCTCCCTCTTTTCCCGGCGGATTCTATTATCCATGACGGCTATGGCTATGAATTCACCCCTGACAACTGTTTTAAGGCATCCCACAACATGGAGCTTGAAACCTCAGTGGGGGCGTTAATCTCCAAATAATTATTGATTGTTTCAGTGATCTGGGCTATAACATCAGGGATTTGGAGTAATACATCCCTAAGTCTCCCGGTTCTAGAGGATGAGTCTGACGTATGTTTTATGGGCACGGGAGCAATAGGTAAGATCTCGAGAGTCAGGTGTGATGTTCTCCAAAGGTCTGCTAGACCCATTTCTCCCAACAAGGTCCGTCCCGCTAATGAAAGAGTCTCTGCCTGCCTATGGCGTTGTGCCAATCTTTCTAAATCGATTTACAAAAGGGGGTGGTGATGAACAGAGTGTCTGAATTGAGCAGACCACTCTTACCCAGTCCAAAGATCAGGGCTTGATCCATCACCGTTATTTATCTCACTGCCCCATCCCAGCTCAGAACCTGGCTATATGCAAATCAGTCTGTCCCTGGCCCAGTGCATCATGGGAACAGGGCAGACTAAACTACCAAGACAATTCTTTACCAGAAAGGAGACAAGCTACCGGGGACCGGTTTCTGGCATTTCAGCCTCTTCGGCCCGGCTTGCTTGAATCCTGATGGAGCAGTGAGAAAGGGACTCATGTCTGAGTATACCCTGCCACACCTATAGTGGCCAAAATCGATTTACAAAAGGGGGTGGTGATGAACAGAGTGTCTGAATTGAGCAGACCACTCTTACCCAGTCCAAAGATCAGGGCTTGATCCATCACCGTTATTTATCTCACTGCCCCATCCCAGCTCAGAACCTGGCTATATGCAAATCAGTCTGTCCCTGGCCCAGTGCATCATGGGAACAGGGCAGACTAAACTACCAAGCCAATTCTTTACCAGAAAGGAGACAAGCTACCGGGGACCGGTTTCTGGCATTTCAGCCTCTTCGGCCCGGCTTGCTTGAATCCTGATGGAGCAGTGAGAAAGGGACTCATGTCTGAGTATACCCTGCCACACCTATAGTGGCCAAAATCGATTTACAAAAGGGGGTGGTGATGAACAGAGTGTCTGAATTGAGCAGACCACTCTTACCCAGTCCAAAGATCAGGGCTTGATCCATCACCGTTATTTATCTCACTGCCCCATCCCAGCTCAGAACCTGGCTATATGCAAATCAGTCTGTCCCTGGCCCAGTGCATCATGGGAACAGGGCAGACTAAACTACCAAGCCAATTCTTTACCAGAAAGGAGACAAGCTACCGGGGACCGGTTTCTGGCATTTCAGCCTCTTCGGCCCGGCTTGCTTGAATCCTGATGGAGCAGTGAGAAAGGGACTCATGTCTGAGTATACCCTGCCACACCTATAGTGGCCAAAATCGATTTACAAAAGGGGGTGGTGATGAACAGAGTGTCTGAATTGAGCAGACCACTCTTACCCAGTCCAAAGATCAGGGCTTGATCCATCACCGTTATTTATCTCACTGCCCCATCCCAGCTCAGAACCTGGCTATATGCAAATCAGTCTGTCCCTGGCCCAGTGCATCATGGGAACAGGGCAGACTAAACTACCAAGCCAATTCTTTACCAGAAAGGAGACAAGCTACCGGGGACCGGTTTCTGGCATTTCAGCCTCTTCGGCCCGGCTTGCTTGAATCCTGATGGAGCAGTGAGAAAGGGACTCATGTCTGAGTATACCCTGCCACACCTATAGTGGCCAAAATCGATTTACAAAAGGGGGTGGTGATGAACAGAGTGTCTGAATTGAGCAGACCACTCTTACCCAGTCCAAAGATCAGGGCTTGATCCATCACCGTTATTTATCTCACTGCCCCATCCCAGCTCAGAACCTGGCTATATGCAAATCAGTCTGTCCCTGGCCCAGTGCATCATGGGAACAGGGCAGACTAAACTACCAAGCCAATTCTTTACCAGAAAGGAGACAAGCTACCGGGGACCGGTTTCTGGCATTTCAGCCTCTTCGGCCCGGCTTGCTTGAATCCTGATGGAGCAGTGAGAAAGGGACTCATGTCTGAGTATACCCTGCCACACCTATAGTGGCCAAAATCGATTTACAAAAGGGGGTGGTGATGAACAGAGTGTCTGAATTGAGCAGACCACTCTTACCCAGTCCAAAGATCAGGGCTTGATCCATCACCGTTATTTATCTCACTGCCCCATCCCAGCTCAGAACCTGGCTATATGCAAATCAGTCTGTCCCTGGCCCAGTGCATCATGGGAACAGGGCAGACTAAACTACCAAGCCAATTCTTTACCAGAAAGGAGACAAGCTACCGGGGACCGGTTTCTGGCATTTCAGCCTCTTCGGCCCGGCTTGCTTGAATCCTGATGGAGCAGTGAGAAAGGGACTCATGTCTGAGTATACCCTGCCACACCTATAGTGGCCAAAATCGATTTACAAAAGGGGGTGGTGATGAACAGAGTGTCTGAATTGAGCAGACCACTCTTACCCAGTCCAAAGATCAGGGCTTGATCCATCACCGTTATTTATCTCACTGCCCCATCCCAGCTCAGAACCTGGCTATATGCAAATCAGTCTGTCCCTGGCCCAGTGCATCATGGGAACAGGGCAGACTAAACTACCAAGCCAATTCTTTACCAGAAAGGAGACAAGCTACCGGGGACCGGTTTCTGGCATTTCAGCCTCTTCGGCCCGGCTTGCTTGAATCCTGATGGAGCAGTGAGAAAGGGACTCATGTCTGAGTATACCCTGCCACACCTATAGTGGCCAAAATCGATTTACAAAAGGGGGTGGTGATGAACAGAGTGTCTGAATTGAGCAGACCACTCTTACCCAGTCCAAAGATCAGGGCTTGATCCATCACCGTTATTTATCTCACTGCCCCATCCCAGCTCAGAACCTGGCTATATGCAAATCAGTCTGTCCCTGGCCCAGTGCATCATGGGAACAGGGCAGACTAAACTACCAAGCCAATTCTTTACCAGAAAGGAGACAAGCTACCGGGGACCGGTTTCTGGCATTTCAGCCTCTTCGGCCCGGCTTGCTTGAATCCTGATGGAGCAGTGAGAAAGGGACTCATGTCTGAGTATACCCTGCCACACCTATAGTGGCCAAAATCGATTTACAAAAGGGGGTGGTGATGAACAGAGTGTCTGAATTGAGCAGACCACTCTTACCCAGTCCAAAGATCAGGGCTTGATCCATCACCGTTATTTATCTCACTGCCCCATCCCAGCTCAGAACCTGGCTATATGCAAATCAGTCTGTCCCTGGCCCAGTGCATCATGGGAACAGGGCAGACTAAACTACCAAGCCAATTCTTTACCAGAAAGGAGACAAGCTACCGGGGACCGGTTTCTGGCATTTCAGCCTCTTCGGCCCGGCTTGCTTGAATCCTGATGGAGCAGTGAGAAAGGGACTCATGTCTGAGTATACCCTGCCACACCTATAGTGGCCAAAATCGATTTACAAAAGGGGGTGGTGATGAACAGAGTGTCTGAATTGAGCAGACCACTCTTACCCAGTCCAAAGATCAGGGCTTGATCCATCACCGTTATTTATCTCACTGCCCCATCCCAGCTCAGAACCTGGCTATATGCAAATCAGTCTGTCCCTGGCCCAGTGCATCATGGGAACAGGGCAGACTAAACTACCAAGCCAATTCTTTACCAGAAAGGAGACAAGCTACCGGGGACCGGTTTCTGGCATTTCAGCCTCTTCGGCCCGGCTTGCTTGAATCCTGATGGAGCAGTGAGAAAGGGACTCATGTCTGAGTATACCCTGCCACACCTATAGTGGCCAAAATCGATTTACAAAAGGGGGTGGTGATGAACAGAGTGTCTGAATTGAGCAGACCACTCTTACCCAGTCCAAAGATCAGGGCTTGATCCATCACCGTTATTTATCTCACTGCCCCATCCCAGCTCAGAACCTGGCTATATGCAAATCAGTCTGTCCCTGGCCCAGTGCATCATGGGAACAGGGCAGACTAAACTACCAAGCCAATTCTTTACCAGAAAGGAGACAAGCTACCGGGGACCGGTTTCTGGCATTTCAGCCTCTTCGGCCCGGCTTGCTTGAATCCTGATGGAGCAGTGAGAAAGGGACTCATGTCTGAGTATACCCTGCCACACCTATAGTGGCCAAAATCGATTTACAAAAGGGGGTGGTGATGAACAGAGTGTCTGAATAGAGCAGACCACTCTTACCCAGTCCAAAGATCAGGGCTTGATCCATCACCGTTATTTATCTCACTGCCCCATCCCAGCTCAGAACCTGGCTATATGCAAATCAGTCTGTCCCTGGCCCAGTGCATCATGGGAACAGGGCAGACTAAACTACCAAGCCAATTCTTTACCAGAAAGGAGACAAGCTACCGGGGACCGGTTTCTGGCATTTCAGCCTCTTCGGCCCGGCTTGCTTGAATCCTGATGGAGCAGTGAGAAAGGGACTCATGTCTGAGTATACCCTGCCACACCTATAGTGGCCAAAATCGATTTACAAAAGGGGGTGGTGATGAACAGAGTGTCTGAATTGAGCAGACCACTCTTACCCAGTCCAAAGATCAGGGCTTGATCCATCACCGTTATTTATCTCACTGCCCCATCCCAGCTCAGAACCTGGCTATATGCAAATCAGTCTGTCCCTGGCCCAGTGCATCATGGGAACAGGGCAGACTAAACTACCAAGCCAATTCTTTACCAGAAAGGAGACAAGCTACCGGGGACCGGTTTCTGGCATTTCAGCCTCTTCGGCCCGGCTTGCTTGAATCCTGATGGAGCAGTGAGAAAGGGACTCATGTCTGAGTATACCCTGCCACACCTATAGTGGCCAAAATCGATTTACAAAAGGGGGTGGTGATGAACAGAGTGTCTGAATTGAGCAGACCACTCTTACCCAGTCCAAAGATCAGGGCTTGATCCATCACCGTTATTTATCTCACTGCCCCATCCCAGCTCAGAACCTGGCTATATGCAAATCAGTCTGTCCCTGGCCCAGTGCATCATGGGAACAGGGCAGACTAAACTACCAAGCCAATTCTTTACCAGAAAGGAGACAAGCTACCGGGGACCGGTTTCTGGCATTTCAGCCTCTTCGGCCCGGCTTGCTTGAATCCTGATGGAGCAGTGAGAAAGGGACTCATGTCTGAGTATACCCTGCCACACCTATAGTGGCCAAAATCGATTTACAAAAGGGGGTGGTGATGAACAGAGTGTCTGAATTGAGCAGACCACTCTTACCCAGTCCAAAGATCAGGGCTTGATCCATCACCGTTATTTATCTCACTGCCCCATCCCAGCTCAGAACCTGGCTATATGCAAATCAGTCTGTCCCTGGCCCAGTGCATCATGGGAACAGGGCAGACTAAACTACCAAGCCAATTCTTTACCAGAAAGGAGACAAGCTACCGGGGACCGGTTTCTGGCATTTCAGCCTCTTCGGCCCGGCTTGCTTGAATCCTGATGGAGCAGTGAGAAAGGGACTCATGTCTGAGTATACCCTGCCACACCTATAGTGGCCAAAATCGATTTACAAAAGGGGGTGGTGATGAACAGAGTGTCTGAATTGAGCAGACCACTCTTACCCAGTCCAAAGATCAGGGCTTGATCCATCACCGTTATTTATCTCACTGCCCCATCCCAGCTCAGAACCTGGCTATATGCAAATCAGTCTGTCCCTGGCCCAGTGCATCATGGGAACAGGGCAGACTAAACTACCAAGCCAATTCTTTACCAGAAAGGAGACAAGCTACCGGGGACCGGTTTCTGGCATTTCAGCCTCTTCGGCCCGGCTTGCTTGAATCCTGATGGAGCAGTGAGAAAGGGACTCATGTCTGAGTATACCCTGCCACACCTATAGTGGCCAAAATCGATTTACAAAAGGGGGTGGTGATGAACAGAGTGTCTGAATTGAGCAGACCACTCTTACCCAGTCCAAAGATCAGGGCTTGATCCATCACCGTTATTTATCTCACTGCCCCATCCCAGCTCAGAACCTGGCTATATGCAAATCAGTCTGTCCCTGGCCCAGTGCATCATGGGAACAGGGCAGACTAAACTACCAAGCCAATTCTTTACCAGAAAGGAGACAAGCTACCGGGGACCGGTTTCTGGCATTTCAGCCTCTTCGGCCCGGCTTGCTTGAATCCTGATGGAGCAGTGAGAAAGGGACTCATGTCTGAGTATACCCTGCCACACCTATAGTGGCCAAAATCGATTTACAAAAGGGGGTGGTGATGAACAGAGTGTCTGAATAGAGCAGACCACTCTTACCCAGTCCAAAGATCAGGGCTTGATCCATCACCGTTATTTATCTCACTGCCCCATCCCAGCTCAGAACCTGGCTATATGCAAATCAGTCTGTCCCTGGCCCAGTGCATCATGGGAACAGGGCAGACTAAACTACCAAGCCAATTCTTTACCAGAAAGGAGACAAGCTACCGGGGACCGGTTTCTGGCATTTCAGCCTCTTCGGCCCGGCTTGCTTGAATCCTGATGGAGCAGTGAGAAAGGGACTCATGTCTGAGTATACCCTGCCACACCTATAGTGGCCAAAATCGATTTACAAAAGGGGGTGGTGATGAACAGAGTGTCTGAATTGAGCAGACCACTCTTACCCAGTCCAAAGATCAGGGCTTGATCCATCACCGTTATTTATCTCACTGCCCCATCCCAGCTCAGAACCTGGCTATATGCAAATCAGTCTGTCCCTGGCCCAGTGCATCATGGGAACAGGGCAGACTAAACTACCAAGCCAATTCTTTACCAGAAAGGAGACAAGCTACCGGGGACCGGTTTCTGGCATTTCAGCCTCTTCGGCCCGGCTTGCTTGAATCCTGATGGAGCAGTGAGAAAGGGACTCATGTCTGAGTATACCCTGCCACACCTATAGTGGCCAAAATCGATTTACAAAAGGGGGTGGTGATGAACAGAGTGTCTGAATTGAGCAGACCACTCTTACCCAGTCCAAAGATCAGGGCTTGATCCATCACCGTTATTTATCTCACTGCCCCATCCCAGCTCAGAACCTGGCTATATGCAAATCAGTCTGTCCCTGGCCCAGTGCATCATGGGAACAGGGCAGACTAAACTACCAAGCCAATTCTTTACCAGAAAGGAGACAAGCTACCGGGGACCGGTTTCTGGCATTTCAGCCTCTTCGGCCCGGCTTGCTTGAATCCTGATGGAGCAGTGAGAAAGGGACTCATGTCTGAGTATACCCTGCCACACCTATAGTGGTTCTGAAACTGGGATGGTGCAGTGAGCTAAAAAACGGTGTGGGATCTAGCCCTGATCTCTTGACTGGGTGAGAGTATTCTGTTTAATTCAGAGACTCTGTCCCTCACCACCCCTTGTTGTAAATAGATCTTTCTAAATCAGCCAGATTCTGATCTCCCCCCATAAGCACTAGCCTATCCCAGGTGTACATAATCTCTATCACTGCTTTGCTGATGAAGGATTCCTGTCCCTCATTGGGGGAGTATACTGTGCCCACTGTGATGGTACAATGAGTATGCTGGGAGTCTACCTTTAATCTCTGCCTGTTTGGGCCCCACCTTCCCCTGAAATGTCTGCGAGATCAGAACCGACACACCAGCAGTCTTGACAGGAGACAAGAGAAGAATTGATGGGGGAATATCTTCAAGCAGAGTCTATGTTGGTCTTTGGGGAGAAGGTGCATCTCCTGCAACAAACATATATGTGCCCCGGAATTTTCAAAGTAGTAATGGATAGAGCTCTGTTTTAGCAAATGGTTGATGCCTTTTACATTACTAGTTGATTAGTCATGGTTTCTTTCCAATGGGGAGCAGCGTTTCACATAGCCCTGAACTGTTCTGACCAACTTTGTCTGGACTGGGGCTAAAGGTGATCAGTATGTGTGTGTAACAGCAGAAGTGAAGTGTGCATGAGCATGAGGTCACTAGGTCCAACAAACCCATGTAACAAAAGGCCCCACTGGCACAGATAGACATAAAACAACTATTTTCCAAAGGAAGAACATTGTACAGGATGAGTGTCTCCATGGAGTGTCAAAGTTAAGGAGGAGAAATCGCTGTGGCTCCCCTTCCTGCCCCCTGCCGAGCCCCACTGGAAGAAGAGGGCAAAGCAAATATAGGGAGGACAGCATTGAAAAGGGAGACCAGGTGCAGTGTACATTATGCCGTCATCAGCCCAGCTGAGTCTCCCGCCAGAGCAACCAGGACCACCTGCCCCTCCCTGATGATGGTGTTTGGATTTGGGCACAGATTGGGCGGTTGGGACCGCGAGCCTCACCGGTAGTGAGATTCCCCTCTACCTGGGCCTCACCTCCTTGGACTGGAACGCTCCAGGGAGGGGTCTTTCAGGTTGAGTAGGTGAAATGCTTCATCCAGTGAGCAGATACTGCTATTCTACGCTTGTGCATCTCTCAAACACTGAGGTTTAATACTAGTGCGCATGTGCATTGGCAAAAGACTTTCCCGAAGTGCATGCTCAGTGCCGATGCAGACACTGACCCAACAAATAATGCTCACATGAAGCTTGAAACCATGTTTTAAGGCTGACTGGAACCAGGATGGTATTTATGAGTGCACTCCACAATAAGGCCCCAAAGCCATATCATATAGTACACCCAAATCCTTACAATGGTTCAACTATACGTCCATAGTTTGCTACAAAACTCCTGTAACACCCAATGAGTCCTATAAGAGGACTTTACTTTAGTCAGGGATGTCTCATCTGTTCATCATTAACTTAGGAGTTAACTGAACCCCTTCCATAGTGCCATTCTTCATGTACCTATTCAGGATGTACGGTAGAGGCTGACTGTCTTCCTCAACTTCCACTGTCATAGCCATTACATTCACTGTTTAGTTTCTCTGGAGGTTAGACTTCAGTCTGTTCACATGGAACACCCTCTTGGGTTCCCTTGTGGCACCGGTGTCCATCAAGTAGTTTACCTCAAAGACATTTTGCACTACTTTGTATGGGCCACACCATTTGTCCTCAAAAACCCTTGAACAAATCGGCTTCAGCACCAACACCTCCTCACCTTCCTGACACCCGGTCAGTGTAGCTTTCTGGTCCTTACATTCCTTCATCAGCATTTGGCCAGCCTGAATGATATAGTCCACCATATCTTTCTGTGAAGACTATGGGTTTCACTCTCATTCTTCTCTTACTAAGGCAAATGTACCCGTATCGGGTGTCTAAAAAGAAGTTCAAAGGGACTAAATGCTACTCCCTTCTGTGGAATCTCCTAGTAGGCAAACAAGAGGTATAACAGGAGAAGATTCCTTTTCCTCCCGATGTTCTCTGTCAGAGTTCCTATCATGTTCTTCAGTGTTTTGTTAAACTGCTCCAACAAACCATTGGTTTGTGGGTGGTATGCTATGGATAAGTGGTATTTCACACTAGCTTACTCTCTCATATATGAAGAGATGAAATAGGTTTCCTAGTCAGAAATTACCATCCTCAGAAACCAGATCCTAGAACAGATCCCTAGGAGTACTCTTGCAACTGCCTTTGCAGTTATGCTTCTCAAAGGTACAACTTCAGGGGACCAGGTGTATGATCCACCCCAAACAAGATGGACTTATTGTCTGACTGACTTGTCTGACTGTGAGGAGGGGGTCAAATGGACCAACTATATTCCCACCTACTCAAATGGAACACCTATAACAGGTAGAGGAACTAACAGTGCCTTTGGATCTCCCACCTGTCTTACCACTTACCTGGCAAGCTGGACAGGTTCTACAAGCCCTCGTTGTGTCTCTGTACATCCCTGGTAATAGAACATAGGGTCCAAGCTATCCTGGGTTTTTCTAATCCTATGAAAACCTCCCTGGTCCTTACCCTTCGCTTTGGATCCAGTCTGTTGAGAGTTCTTCTCACCTTTTGGCTACCACTGTGCTGCTCTAGCCCTTTGTCAATACAGTTAGCCAACCACTTATCAGTACATACTTCAAATGTTGTTGGATACCTCTCTGTCAGATCAGACAGGCATTCCCTAAATGAGGTAGAGCACTTCTCCTTGCGTTTCTTTGTCACCACCAAGTTGGTAATGGACTGAAAATCCTTGGCCTCCATCCCTCTTACTAAGCCATTCCAGTCACACAATACACCATGAATCCAAGTCACAAACTGAACAGCACCTGCTCTTTGGCAGTCACAGAATATTTGCAGGTATTAAACTGGCTTCATCCAAAAATGGCAAATCAGAGCTTTCTTTTTTTGCTCATGAACCATCTGGTCTGCCACAGGTATTCTCCCAATAATGACAACCTCTTGTAGTGGCATCAGCCCCATTAAGGCAGCTGCCTTAGACACCTCATTGAAGGTCTTGGCCTTACAAGTGACTTCAAAGATCACAGTCCATTCCAAAAAACATCCTGATTTTCCATTTATGCATGAACAGGATTTTTTGGAACCTTGGCCCACACCTACCCTAAACTGTATGTAGAGTCACCTTTCCCAGATGGAGTTGTCATTTGCTGCCATCTTAAATTTCTCTCTCTCCCAGAGACTTTCTTCCCTTTCCATCTCTCTTTCCTTTTCATTCTGCGTTTCCTCCCACTCTCTCTCTCTGTTTCTCCACACTTTCTGTTGGTTTCTCCTCTCTCTCTCTCTCTCTCTCTCTCTCTCTCTCTCTCTCTCTCTCTCTCTCTCTCTCTCTCTGTATGCCTCCTGTCTCTTCATCGTCCACTCCTCTTGTTTCATGTGAGATAGTTTTAGCTTCTCTCTCTGCAACTCTCTAGCTTTCTCATCGTCCTTAGCCCTAGCTTTCTGAATTGTCAACTGCAAGCCCTGGGTCCCTGCTAAAATTAACCCCTCAAGAGACTAACTCTTGAAATTGAGGACAGTGATACCCTAGAAATATGAAATGATGCATACACATGATATATTCTAGAAACTGAAGGTGGCGATTGTCTTAGTAAAATTCAGCAAAATGTTATAGGGGACACACTCAGAGTGTGCCTGGGCTAGATCTGTGGCAAGGGGATCCTAGGGCCTGTATCTACAAAGCTCCCTTCCTGGGTTCCTACCATTGTTCCTGCCCAATAGCCAACTGCAGCCTAATCCTTTTCACCCAGTATTTCACACTGGTCCCTAGTGAAATTAGCATGGACCTCTCTTTTCCTACTCCTGGCAATCTTCCACCCTCTGTTCCTGCATAAATCCTTCATCTGATCTCTGAACGTGGTACTGAGGTCAATTTCCATTGCTGTTTTTTCCTTTGTTCATAGATGATACAAATTGGACTTATTGTACAACTGGTGCAAATTGGAAATGGTCAATGCCATCTCTGTAGTCAAACTCCTAAACCTTAGCAACCCCACCGATTGCTACCAATTGTCAGAATCCCTTTTAGGGGGCTACAGAGCATGCTTGGCTTACTGGGGTCAACTGTGGTGGTTGAGGCCTTTTACTCCTGAGGTCTCGGGCTCGACCTACTGTAGATCCTCAGCATCTGGGCCAAGCACTCCTTCTGCACTTGACTCTCAGTAGTAGATGCAGACTAGCAGTCAAAGGCTCCCTGGGGGAGAAGTGTAAATACTGGTTAGTGAACACGACTCATAACTCAAAAAAAGCACAGCAGTGTCAATAAATCAATGTCCAGTCAAATACTTATTTTTGTGATAAAAAGATGCATTTTATTTCTAACTCTACAAATTCAAAGTAATGTTACAAGATATATAAACAATAACACATTCCTCTTGAGGTTGAGGCTGTAGTGTTTTGTTGGCAAATTCCTGTCCCACCCACTCTTTATAATTTGGGATGGGTTCTTCCCCTTTCATTGGTGGCTGCATCCAAGGAATGCTCACTGGTAGATTTTAACTCAAGCGTTCACTTCAGTTCTTAAAAGGATAGTCAAAAGTGTCTTGGTGTTATAGTGCCCTTAGCAGCGAGTCTCCTGGGGTCCAATTGGCCATAAGAAGTCTTACTTGCTCCTGCAGTGAGGAAGCTTGCAGTATCTCAGTGGGTACCCCAACAGGAGGCACTCAGAATGCTCCATCCTGCTCCTAAGAGTTCACTGCATGCAGGAGGAACTGCAGCACCCAGCAATTGAGCTCTCCTCTGAGCGTACTCATTGGCTCCAATGGCAATCAGAGGTGCTCCACCTGCATTGTAAGTTCTATGCTTCCCAACAGGGAGAGTGGGTATCAGATGCTGATGCTTTCGGTAGGGGTTCCAGTGATGTAACGATGCACCCTCGGCATCGTCCTCAGTTCATGGTGACAATTCGGGTACAATTTTGTATGATTCCTTGTAACCTATGTGTCACATGACTTTACAGTTCTCTGGTGATGGCCTGACCCTCTCAGAAATCTTAGCACCGGTGTTCCCCCTGGCATAAAGGTTTGCTGCAATATGACAGATCAAGGTGCCTAGCCCTCCCCGCATGGTAGTCCATACCATGGCAACTTCTCCTGGCATACAGGGCTACAGCTAGGTTCTACACAGGCTTCAGACCTTAATATCTGACAATGTCGTTCATGGTGACCTCTCCTGGCACACAGGGCACTGCAATCTGTGCGGCAGAGCCTTCAATTGCTCCGCATGATACTCTGCTCATGGCCATTTTCATGACGTCCCTCCCATGGCATACAAGGGTCTCTGACTAAAACCTGCATACAGGCAATAGACCAAATGGTGCAGCAGCTGTATACTCACACCTCGTACTGGGAGTCTACTTGGATGGGGTCCCATCTGGAATTTGCTCTGCCCAAAGCTTTCCTCTTCCTCACAGAGTACAGTGGTCTTGGCAAGCAGGCAGGTCCAAAGCAAGTTGTCTTTGTTTCACTGGGTGGTGTCCCCTCACTCAGCAGGGAGACTAGCAGGCCTTGACCCTCAGTCCTGATCACAAACAGAAGTCTTTCAGAGCTTCTGCTCACATAGACTGTCTGACTGCTTATCCGGCAACAATTTTTGTGGTCTCAACCTCTTCTTCTTATAGTCCTTTTCAAGGCAACAAATGTAATTTAGAGTCTGAGTCTTTGAAGTTACATTTTGTGTGCTTCTTTTAAAGTATACTCTCCTCCCTTTTGCTCTTGAAAGGCTGTCTGTCACAGCAGGAGAGGCTCCAAAGTCAATAGGTCCACAACACAGGCCATGGGAGTGACTAGATGTCACACCTGGATGTCTTTTATAGTGATATGTGCATCAAAAGATTAGTCCCGGGCTCCCAGGCCTACTCTTTAGGGTTCCCTTATCAGCCCCATCCCCTTTCTGAGATGTGTACAGGCCCCTTCCTTGTGATCTCTCACTGATTCAAAGAGCACCTTTTGAAGTGCACTGGGACAGTCTCTCCTCCCCCTCGGGTGTGCCTCACCCAGCTAACATGAATGCAGAGGTACACAAATCTAACTGGGGGTGATCCCTCTACCTCCTCGTGTCTTCACCAGATTGGAAGGTGGAACTCAGGGTGCTCCATGTAATATACCATTACAGGCACACTTTTATTCAGTGTATGTACACAGTGCACACACAGTCTAGAAGTGTTGCCTCCTTGTATTGTGCTACCTCAGGCAGACTTATTCAGCCTCCAGTTCCAGCTTACGTACTACCAGGGGTACCAACGGAGAGAGCGGTGCCCCTTCCCTGAGCTGTCGCCAGGTAGAGGTGAGGTTTCTTATCTGTGCAATACAGGCACGATCAATATACGTTGAACTGAAAGCAGCTGGACTACTGGTTTTGTATTTCAGTATCAAAATTATTTATTTATCACCATTCACTTTTCTGTTGGGCAGCAGCATCCTCCTAGGTCCTGACAAAAGCCTTGACACTGTATGGGTTGCACTGGCTGAAACATGTAGTCCTGTCTTTGTCTTCTGACACATGCAGTTAGTTTCAAATCCATACTGCAGGTGCACTGTTTTTAACCCTGGCAGCGAGAACAAGCCAATAAAGTAAACATTTTGTTATTGTTAGTTAGTTTTAATATCACTACCTACACAGTTGTTTTTTGTTGCCCTGCGCCCTCACTTTAACCCTCTCCTCTCATCTGCTGGATTTAAAATATCCTATTTAGAGTACATATATGAAACATCCCTGAGCTCCTTCCGCTCAGAGAGGGAGTTGTAGCCCTTGGCAGGACTAGGGATTCCTGCCAGGAGGAGAATCCCAGAGGATGAAGCATGCCGCCTTCGGTGGGTGAGGGATTACATCCTGAAAGGGATTATCCCACAGTTTTCTATGTGTGATTTGTTTCAAGTGTCTCTGGCTGTTTTCTTTACTATTCCAGACCCAAGGATTTCCGTGTTCTTTTT
Source organism: Lissotriton vulgaris (assembly GCF_964263255.1). Taxonomy (NCBI): domain Eukaryota; kingdom Metazoa; phylum Chordata; class Amphibia; order Caudata; family Salamandridae; genus Lissotriton; species Lissotriton vulgaris. The sequence goes on along the minus strand of NC_141696.1, from coordinate 777,153,784 downwards.
GACACATATTCAGCACACACATTCCCTCAGCACGCATTCACAGTACTGTTGCCTTTCTATATTGCACCATGGTGTGCCACTTGCAAGCAGACACACAGCCAGCACCCATATTCACCATGTGTGGGCTGCACAAACTACAGTCTTCATGTAGTGTACTTGTCGCAGGTACACAAACACTCTGTATATGCATTTACTGTGCATGCACTGCAGAGCACTTCATCACTCATGTAAAATACTACTCATAGGTATTCACACACCCAGTATATGCACTCACCATGTGCACACTGCACAGCACAGCTTAATCCTTGTATTGTACTCGTCCGAGGCATACTTACAACCAGCGAAGAGACACTATTCTTGAGTTGCGCAGCACCTTACACCTAACTGATGTAGGCCAAGGGTGAGGTAAGTGCACCACAGCGGACCTTTAAAAAGGTGAGTGAGCCTGAAGGCCTCACTGTAATCACACAGGTTAAAAAGGATCTGTTTGCGCCTACTGATCCTTACACGCTATCCTGTTAACACTACGCTCATGATGCTTAACACCTGATGAGGGCAGTAGCCTTACACCACTAGGAGGATAGTGCTTTGTGCACCTCACTTGATCCAACAAGATAGTAATCGATTATAACCTTATCAAACCATACTGCTGACTGTTTGGTGTATCATGGCTCCTTCCAGGAAGTGCTTACATTGGAATCAATGAGGAACTATTTCACGTCTGAAAATCACGCTATCATGACGTTATTTGTCTCATTCAATTCTTTTTCTCTTTATTTTCATTCTATGTAGGAAGCAATCCTGCTTTGCTACCATTTTAACTGCATTGGCCAAGCCAATAAGGCAACTTTTAAAGTGATAAACCACATTAGTCCATGTCCATTTGCCTGATTATAGTGCACCCAAAGTACTTAATAAAGTACTATCTCACATGCAAATAATTTTTCTTTTTACACCTTCACATCCTCAGATTGTATGGTATCCTAAAAAGTATCCCCCACTATGGGGCATATTATCAAGGACCGGTGTTAAAATTATTGCTGTTTTATCGGCAGGAAACTGCCGATAAAACTGCGATAATGGGCTTGATAATACGCCCTTGTTGATTCCCATAGAAGCCCATGTTAACACCAGAACGTGGGCTTCTATGGGAATTAACAAGGGCGTATTATCAAGCCCATTATCGCCGTTTTATCGGCAGTTTCCTAGCACAGCGGTGGGGCGGGGTGGTTGTGGAGTTCAGTGGACAGACGGGATGGGGAAGTAAAAGAAATAAAGAAATTCATTTACTTTGCACTCGAGACATCGTCAAGTCTGCAACGTGGTGAGCGCAAGCTAAGTGGCTTTGTTTATTTATTTATTTTACTTTCCCTATCCCGTCGTCTTTCCACGCATTGCCCACCCGCCCCACCGCTGTTACCTGTGCAAACCACGCCCGGGTGTTCACCCCTTCTTTGAAACCATATCCTTGCAATGTTAGATTACCTATTGTCAACTAAGCCTGATCATTTACCCAACCCGCCATTTGCAAGAACTCACATATATGAATGATAAGCACACCTAACACCTTGTAATTTAATTTACAGCAAAGATCCTGGAGTAATTACATGGAATGGTTTCCTTGAAAGCAAAAGGCTAAGCACAATAGGAAACAAAGCGAAATAGTACTGAGTTAACCGCTAGCTTTGGGTTCAGGAGTAGTGTGCTACTCACTGCAAAGTGATTCACCGTCTTCTCTGGGGCAGTAGGCACTGTATAAATGCAATTAAAACACCAAGGCCTAGATGTATCAAGCAGTTTGTGAATCGCAAAGGCTGAAATTCGCAGAATTTCGGCCTTTGCGAATCGCAAACAGTCTATTTGCATGTTTTGGCATGCATCAAAAGATCGCAAATTAAGGAATCGCAAAAATTTGTGATTTCTTATTTTGCCATAGCATTTAAGGAATCGCAATTTTGCTATTCCTTAAATGCTATGTATGTAGCATTTTTCAATTGCGAATTTAGGTTAAGAAATCACAAATTAACACCAACTTGTAGTTGATGTTAATTTGCGAATTCTTTTAAAAATGCACAATTTGGCATATTTGAAGGTGGCATGTGACGCACACACATGCACATTTCAGGGGTGCAGCAGGGTGTCCTTGAGACACCCCTGCACCCTTGAAATTATTCTCAATTTGAGATTCGCAAATTGCGAATCGCAAATTGCGAATCGCAAATTGAGATTAATTTCACAATCATTCCTATGGGCCTCCTGGCCCATAGGAATGAATGGGAAATTATTCCTTTATTGCGAATTCGCAAATAAGGAAGATTAAGAATTCGCTAAAAAATTGCGATTTTTTACATACATCCCATTTTGAGATCTCTAAATAGCGATTCCTTAAAAAACGCTATTTAGAAATCGCAAAATGGAATCTTGATACATCTGCCCCCAACACTGGTAAACAGCATTTCTTAATGCCTGCGTTTACATGCTTTGGCAAAATAAGGCCACACCTCTGGGCTTTGCCAATGCTTATTTCAGTTTCCTGCCACAGAATTGGATTAGTGCAGTACTAAGCATAGTAGGCTGTGATAGACTTGTATGATCTCATTTGAGCTACTGTGTGATATTTACTATTCCTTCTAGTGGCAACACTGCTTGAAACTATTTTCTTTATATGTTATCCTTGTAAAACGTCATGTCTGTGTAACATATTCTGTGACATGTCATCACTTCTATACTGCGTAATGAGTAGTGACATTTTTTGGTGTACAGTACAAAGCACTGTCTAACAGGACAGACGAATATATGACCTAATTTCCGCTAGATGAATCATACAGGAGTCTGTCTTAATTCCGCACTAGAATGAGCCCTTTGTCCAAATTCGGTGGGCGGTTTGAATTCGTTTTTTTTTTTACAAGTGTCTGGAAAGAGAATGGTGTGTTTTGTGGTCTTTTCTCACTTCTCATCTTTCAATTTGAGTTGTTGAAACTGAAAAATCTCTTGAGAGACCTTGCTGTTCTTTAGATTAACGCGTTTCTTCAATAAGTTTTTTTATGTACAATATAAAAAGACTACTTTGTTGGCTAGCCAAATCCTTTTTTTTTACACGGCTATGGGTTGTGCAGATAAGATATGAATTTGATTACCAGATTTTTATATTTCATGTAAAGTTATGTAATATATTTTTGTACAGCACAAAATCAGTAATTAATTACTTGCGAGCATATTTATGAGAGCCTTGCATCAAGTTTGCACTGTGAAAAAGGGTACATTTTAGAGGACGCCGCTCTAGGACACGCGCTGTGGACTACTACTCGATTTTCTTTTTGGCTTGAACTCGGGGTACTTATCGGGTTCTTGGATATACTTACCTGTTCTCCTTCGATGATTGATGACAGCTTCCCCTTATCAAAGAATTTAAATTAGCTTGGTCGTATGGCCTTTGGACCAATCACTGTATTGCTGTCATATTTTAAATATTACACATATCTTTGCCCTGACAAAGTCTGTTGGCATATACGCCTGACGAAACACTTGTTGGCAAGACCTTTTGGCTTTTCATTTGCTGAAGAATTTGTCTATGGATTGGAGCAAGAATTTTTAAATTGGTTACCCTGTGGCTGGAATGATCTGATAATTGATTTAATATGAAGAAGTTATGAAATTGGAACAATAAAAGGAAGAAAAGAAACTTGACCTTTTGGAAAAGAGTGTTATTGATATGGACATGTATTTATGCTAGTGTTGCTCAGGTTTGGAAATTGTGTCTGTGCTTTAGGATAGACCTGTGTCTATCTGTATTTATAACCTTTGGTAGTGGTTGTATCCTTACCTTTGAGCATATGCTAACTTGGAATACTGAGAAAATGTGTACACTACTTTGCGCACTTTTCCCCTACTGCCAATTCTGTGAAGTCCTCTGACAAGCCTCTGAGTCAGATTTATGATGCCACACAAAGCCATTGAATTACGTAAAAAATCTGGAGTAAGACACTGCAGCACAAATGGCTGTGTTGCCTTACTCTGCGCAAGGGAGGCGTTCAATGAGTGTTGCGATTTGTGTTCCTAAGCAACTCCCTTGGTTATTGATGAATTCCCAGATTTACAAGGAATTGCAAACCTGGGACTGCGCTAAAATCCTACACCTCCCCAGGTGAGGCATAAGAAAAAGAAATATTTTTATGTCTCTTTGTATTTTCCTTTTCAATGTGAGCTGCATTCGTAGAACACATAGAAATAGGAAAAAGCTTCTCAGGATTGTTGTTGTGCAGGCAGGTGTCCCTTAGTGCCTAAAAATAGTTGTGCATGCAACGGACGCAACCTTGCACCATTGTGCAAGGGTGCCTGAGTTGGCAGTAGGCAACCACAACAGCACCATCACAAGGGGAAAGGACAGGAGCCTAGCAGCAATGCAAGAACCCTTGCATATTGTCACAAGGGTGCCTCAGGATTGTTTTTAGAAAGAGAAAAATCAAGAAGAAACAAAGATATTTCTCCTCGTTACGCATCACCCGAGGAGGTATAAGATTGAGGCACATTCCCAGGTTTACAAGTCATTGCACATCTGGAAATGAGTCAAAAACAATGGAGTTGAGTGGGAACTGCCACCGCAAGGCCCATGGAACACCCCTCTTGCACAGATTAAGGCAAAGCAGCGATTTGCGATGTGTTGCCTTACGCCAGATTTTCTAAGCCATTCAAAATCATGCAAAAAGGTTTTGAATCCCTTCATAAAAATGACTCGCAGGCTTGCACGTAGCACTTTGTGTGGTACAAACATGAATCAAGCCTCTCATAAAATATGTCCCTTGCTGCTATGGGGCAGAGCCCGTCTACATTTAGGTTTATCTTTCCTCTTGTACGAACCTATGTGAATTTGGTATATTGTGGGATTGTCTCTGCGGAGTGTGTCGAGGTGGGGCTACAAGTCTTACCTTCTGTTCAACCCGAGTCTCTATGTTTCCAGAACCCACCTCTCGTGTCCTGACTGCTACATGTAGAGGTTACTGCCTTTCCCGTGTTTTAGGGTGAGGCTGTGCTAGTGAGACAGGTGCAAAGTAAATTGCTAATGACCTCGTGTAGTTGTCACTGTGTGTATTCATATAGATGTAAATTGTAAAATAAAAATATAATTAATGCGAAAATAATGCGATAGCCAGATACTAAGTTGCCAAAGTTTTCTTAAAGGGTGGGAGAAGTCCAAATTGGAAACAGTGTTGCATCTGTCAAGAAGTGAGAACAGATGCTTCCAGAAGCAGATTCTTTGGTAAATTTAATAGTTTTGTTCTCACTTCCAGAAATGCCATTCTGCCTCATGCAATCCAGCGGTGTTTTAAATCTAGAAACCACAGTTTTGCTGGCTTCAGCACACTCAGAACAGCGCGTGGCGTCCTTAAATGTTCCCATGGAGCCCAAATGTGCAGCTCTGTGATACCTTCCCCTGACTGTAGTAGTGGTTAAATTACCGGTGTAAGGGAGTGCAACCTTTAACTGCATTATTTCACTCTTGATTCCTGCCAAGGAATAAAGAACCCCCGTGCCTCGATCAAAAACACTAGAACGATCACATTGTTTAGAACATTGTTCTAAACAATAGAACACGTTGTTGGTCACGTTGTGGTCTGAACGATTACACTCACTTGACTGTTGATGGTTCTCTTGTTAATGCATAAATGGCTGTAAAACGAGTTACAAACTTGAGGTACCCCAGGGGATGAATTATGGAAGTGTAGGTGGAGAGGTAAGCGGGTGGTTGCATCTGCATGTTTTCAGAGAAAGGGTTAGCCATTTTCAAAGTGGAAAGTTATTGTTATGGACAGCTTCTGTATCGGAAAGCCAGCTGTGGGCTTGGAGGGAGTAGAGAGTGGTTCAGGGGACTGCAGCATTCTCCCCCATCGAAGGCTGGACTAAAAAAAAAGATATTTTGTGATCGTGACAACAGAGATGGTGATCAGCAGTCCCTCACAAATAGCATGCTGTGATTCAAAGGCATTCAATGTGCATTCAGAAATTACTGAGGTAAATGCCTCAGTAATGGTAATTAGGCAGGATACTGCATATCCTACTGAATGCTCATTTGCACTGCAAGACATTTGAACATCCGTTTCAGGGCAAAATGTAGGTCTCACGTGTGTGGCATAGATTTTAGCAAACGTAGGAACGAACCGATACAACAGCTGCACATTCCGTATACTTCCTGAAATTTGAATGAAAGCATTTGTTAGAAATGGGGGTCTCTAGTTGGAAATGGTTTGCACCTTTGTCCAAATAGGGGTCTTTCCTTCTAGTTAGGAGAAGAGGGGATATACTACTGAAATAACCCCTGCTCCCACCCTTGGTAGCTTGGCACAAACAGTCAGGCTTATCTCAAAGGCAATATGTAAAGCATTTGAACATAACCAAGAGTAATACAGTAAAACACAACAAAAGGACACCACACCAGTTTTAGAAAAATACCCAATATTTATCCGTGCAAACAAGACCAAAATGATACAAATCCAACATAATCTAAAAATATGCACTTTGCAGGAATGACTTTAAAATTCAGGGGCATATTATCAAGGAACAGTGTTAACATTATCGCCGCTATAGCGGCAGAAAACGTCCGCTAAAGTGGCGATAATGGGCTTGATAATACGCCCTTGTGAATTCCCATTGAAGCCCATGTTTTGGTGTGAACATGGGCTTCTATGGGCATTCTCTACGGCATATTATCAAGCCCATTATCACCGCTTTAGCTGCAGTTTTCTGCCGCTAAAGTGGCGATAATGTTAATGCAATGCTTGATGGTATGCCCCTCAGTTCCTTGATGTTGGTAGCCCCAGCCTGGGCTCCTGCAGTGCTGAAAAGAAACGAAGGGCCCGATTCACAGAACTAACTTAAGACAAAATCCTAAACTTACTACTTTTGGTATTCACAGAAGGCATTTAGTAGTAGTAAAGTTAGGATTTTGTCTTAAGTCTGTCCTAAGTTTGTCTTAAGTCTGTCTTAAGTCTGTTCTAAGTTTGTCTTAAGTCTGTCTTAAGTCTGTCTTAAGTCTTTCCTAAGTTTGTCTTAAGTTTGTCTTAAGACTGTCTTAAGACTGTCTTAAGTCTGTCTTAAGCCAGTCTTAAGTCTGTCTTAAGTCAACCTTAAGACAAAATCCTAACTTTACTACTACTAAATGCCTTCTGTGAATACCAAAAGTAGTATCATTTCATTGAGTCTTTATTGCGATTCTTCATCATAAAAGACAGTGGTTATCAAATTATTACATATTTCATTTGTTTAAAATACACCAGAATTATCAAAAGTCTAAAACTTACAGCTATACCACATCAACAACAATTAATAAATAAATACATATATGTTTACATTTTAAAACCAGATCTAAAAAAGAATTGAATATGTAAACCAGCATAAAGACTTATACATCTATTACTTACAATAGTTGTGTATTCTATTAAATATTACAGACTCCAACCTCTGATTTCAAGGGCCCAGCTTAAATCTTTGCATAGCTATTTTGTCCCCCTATTTTTATCGTGTAGTACCCAGGCCCAGCTCAAAATCTTTGCTACTCCAATTACAGGGAGGTTGGAAATATCAGATTTCAATATTCTCTTTGCAACCATCGCTGATCTGGTTTCCATGGGCAGGCATACTAGTTTCAACCAGATGCTTCTCGGTTTGAGATAAACAGGGCATACAAATGAAATATGATCAATATTTTCTATATGGTCTTGGCAAAATAAGCACTTGTTACTAATAGCAGGGTTCCATTTGCTAGTAAGCCAACATAGGGGTAATGTTCCTTACCCTGAACTGATGGTAAAGTTTATGGTCATGTTGCTTCGTTATAAGATCCCAGTAGCCTTCCAAAAGGGGTTCATCCTTGATACCAAGGTAATCCCTCGACAGAGGCTGGCTGATATGGGAGGAGAATCTCTTGACTTTGATCAGCTCCCAGTACGCTGCTCTATAGGACCTTTTTGATGGGAATTCCGCAGTCTCTGGGTGCTCCCAAAGATTCCTCATCCCCATATCAGTCAACAGGGATTTAATACCAGTCAACCATGGGATTTTATATGAACAGCTTAGCCCCTTCACTTCCAGCAGCACCTTGGCATACAGGAAGAGTTCCGGAGTAGTCCAAAGACGGCTCCAGAATGCCAGCGGTCTAAAGCGTGCAACATCTTCAAGTGCCGGACAACCGAGATCGAGAAGCAATGGTATTCAAGGGGATGATTGGGGCAGACCCACTATTGACCTCATAAATTTGTTCTGGGCTGTGGAAAGTGAGGATAAGTTACAAAACCCCCAAATTTCGGCACCATATTGGATGGTGGGGCAGATTTTAGTAGTATAGATTTTAACAATGGAGGCAATAGGCATGGTTGGAGACAACCTGTGCTCCTTAATGAGGGCACCGGCTAGCTGAGCATGTTTCAGCGCTAATATATCAACTTGGGGCTTCCAACTCAATTTGTCGTTAAGTGTGACACCCAGGTAGGTAAAAACGTCGGTCTGCTCCAATAGATTGCCATCCATGAAAACACATACTTTAACTGGCTTTGACCCATGGAGCACCATAAACGTAGTTTTCCCTACATTGACTACATTGACCACAAGCTCATGTTCGCGGCAAAACACCTCAAAACGAGACGGTGCCAACTGCAGTCCCTGTCTCCTTTTGGATATTAGCAGGGTGTCATCCGCGAACATGAGCAGTGGCACTTTCATGCCAGCTAACATTGGCGCATTCGTTGGGTGATTCACAAAGTACTGGACCACCCCATTAATAAATAAAGATCACTCTACACTAAAAACCTCTTACCGGAGCATTGACTTTCACCGCTGCTGCTGCCCACGACGGGGGATAGCGGGCTGTGCGCAGAGGGGCCGCCATTGACGCTGTGGTTGCCGGGGGTATTGAGAACTATCCTTCCCATCATCCCTTGCAGCCGGTAATGCCGCGTAACGCGCCAGGAGGCACTTAAAGATCTTCGCGGCCTCCTGCAGCGCGGGAGATCACTCTACACTAAAAACCTCTTACCGGAGCACTGACTTTCACCGCTGCTGCTGCCCACGACGGGGGATAGCGCGCTGTGCGCAGAGGGGCGCCATTGATGCTGTGGTTGCCGGGGGTATTGAGAACTACCCTTCCCATCATTCCTTGCGGCTGGTAACGCCGCGTAACGCGCCAGGAGGCGCTTAAAAATCTTTGCGGCCTCCTGCAGAGCGTGACGCACGCGGGCGTGCCCGGGAGCTGCCCGGGCGCTGCCCGGGCGAAGCCCTACCAAGGGCAGGCCCGTCAGCGCCCGTCAAAGCCAGGATAAGGCAGGGCAGGGCCCCATCTCTATCATCTAAACCCCGATTTGCCTGCCATGGAATAGTGACACTGGATGGTGGTCAGTTGTTCGTTTTTCTTGTTCCTTTTTATTTTTTGGGCTCGTACATTATTATTCTGGCTTTGTCCCTCTTCAATTAACTGTCTGTGACTATGAGTAAGACTGGTGAAAAGGGGGTGGGGGTCTCACGGGTAGCGGGTACACTTGATTCCTTTTTTATAAGAGCAGAGTCTGTCCTATGCAGGGAAATTGAGTTAACTCAAAGACTTTTGTCCTTGGAACATCGCCGCTCCTCTATTGGTGTACCCGATATTGGCCCAGTAATGCTGCTAGAGACAGATGCACCGGAGGCAAACAGAGATGATCAGATGGTCATACCATACCCTCAAGCTCCATTAATGCCTTCTTTGGAGCCACCAGAAGCAGACTCTCCCCCTACTCTCCCTTCTCCTCCCACAACCCGGACTCGGCAACAACGCATGATTCAAGCAAACCTGGGTGATACACTTGTTAATGTAACCTCAGTTAAGAGGCAGGCAGGTAGTATACCGCCCGCACTACAACAGGCGAGTAAAGTGTCCAAAAAAGGGGGCGGCACACAGGGAAAGAAGGGAAGTGCAGGGGAGGTGGTTGGTACAAGCACATATACTGTGACGGATAGAAGCTCTCAGGCAGGTCTGGAGCAGATGATGTCTGACCTAGAGAACCAAATTGTTCTAAAAATTGAGGAGAAGCTTTTGGAACTTTTGAGGCCTTTGTCCAGTAAACTCCCCAACATAGACACCAGGCTCGAGAAGATTGAACACCAGTTGACGCCCCCAGTACTTAATCAACAGAGTGGTGGCCCTAGTATATCTAACGTTCCGACTGTGCCTTCGGGGTCTGAGTTGATGCAGACTCGCACAGTGGTTGACACTGGGGACGTACTATACCATGACGCTGCAGTGCCAAATTCATCCGGTAACCCAGGTCTGCCACCCAACACAATCACTAGGGAAGGTCCAAGGGTTATTGAAACTAAGCCTACAGGTCAGGGGACCTATGTACACCTGTTTACCCCAGACAGGATAAACCTTCTCCCTGAGGCAACTCCATACACCGTTATTTTGACAAACGTTCCCCCTCTACAGGGCGGTGTGGAAGAAGATTGGATGTCACTGCGCAACAAGGCATTACATGATGTAAATAACTTGACTGGCTCGGGGGGCTGTTTGTTTAAAGAATTTAAAATGTCACACAAGATACCGTGGGTTGGAATGTCTGGTAAAATCTTTAGAGGAGATTGTGTTATATTGAATTTTGCCTCAACACAGATTGTGAAACTGATTCTGGAGAGGGCGGGTACAAGGCACGGCTAAGAGGAGGGCATTGGTTTGGTTCCCTTAAGGTTTTTTTTTATAGAAATCTTGCAGCTGTGTCAGATGCTTTGTCAGCATGCAGATATCCACCCTCGGGGAAATGTCCTTATGATTTTTCCATTCCCCTTCAAAACAGATTTGATGTTTTCTCAAACCTAGAGGATATTGAGGGACTAGTAACCCCAGAAGTAATAGCCACTGTTGTCCACCCAATTGAGGCCCTAAGAAAGGATCCATTAGCATCATGCATTTCCTCCATAGAGAGAGTGGGCCCGATTGATTTTAAGGTAGGCACCAAGGGCCAGATGTAGGTAGGCATTTACCGGTCGGTCGGTAAATGCAATTTGAGATGTAGGGCCCTGTATTTTACAGAATCGGTAAATGTACCGATCGGTAAATTTACCGATTCTGTAAAATCGGTATTTTTTCCGAATCGGTAAAATTGATATGTAGGTGGGACTCTTCTGAGTCCCACAAGCATTACAGATTCGGTATTTTACCATCAAATACTATTTGATGGTAAAATAACGACTCTGGTGTGCATGCACATGTGTGCATGCACACCTGTGCCATATGACAGGCAGACCTGCCCTTAGGGCAGGTATGCCTGCCACATGGCCCTCGAACCTTTTTTGGGGGTGCTAGAGGGTGTCAAAGTGACACCCCCTGCACCCTTGTCAGAATCGGTATTTACCGATTCGGTAAATACCGACCGGTAATGCCCCATTCATTCCTATGGGCTTCAAAGCCCATAGGAATGAATGGGGCATTACCGGTCGGTATTTACCGAATCGGTAAATACCGATATTTACCGATTCGGTAAAAGGAACATCTGGATGTTCCTACATATCCACCCCTCAGATTTACCGATTTTTAATTACCGAATCGGTAAAATTCGGTAATTTAAAATCGGTAAATCTCATTTACCTACATCTGGCCCCAAGTTCCTAAATTGGAACATTGCAGGCCTTAAAAACAAACTAGATGATCCTATTTGGAGAAAATCCATATGTGGGGCTGATATTATCGGGTTACAGGAAACATGAGATATTGATAATTTGCTTAGCCTAGACGGCTATACAACCCACTGTATTCCAGCTGTTGCCTCTAGCATGGGGAGGACAAAGGGTGGGCTGGTAACATTGGTTTCAGCAGTATCCCAGGCACCCATATCCAACTGGACATAGGCCACCACACTGCCTGGCAGTGCAAATTGCTTGTAATATTGTGGGCACTATTTAGATTTTTTTTTTTTAAGACCTTTATTGCATCATTAGAATTACACAGCTTTACGCCTACAACCCTGGGGCCGGCAGCACATGTTTAACCTTTGTATTCATAATCAAGTCACACAGCCGACATCCCGGGGGTATGACGGCGTTGTATAACAGTGTGTGTGGTTGGGTTGTCATTCAGGGTACAGATACATGTAGGTCCGATTTTGTATTTTATAACATTAAACTGTTTTTTGGAAGCCTTCAAAAGGCATGTCTGGTAAAGAAAAAAAAAAAAAAAGGAAGAAACAAACACGGTCAGTGAAGTACATTGATCTCGACTCCGTTACAGCACCAGTAATGCGTCCGAAATGTATACATTGCCACGGTTATAGCCGCTTGGGAACAGTCTAGATTATATCTTTTGTGCCGGACTGTGGGACAGGAGGAGGCTCACAAATGTTGCCCCGAAAGTCATTCCATCTTGACCATACTTCTCCCCATTTGCGGGGACATCCTCTTGCTATATACACAGTCTTTTCTTGCAGCATGCACCAATCCATGTCGCTTTGCCAGTCCATCAGTTTCGGTGGATTATGGGCTCCCCACAGTCTAGCAATGTTCCTCTTTGCTATCATCTGTCCAAGTGTCACCCAAATTCTCCCTTTCGGAGATAGGTCCGTAGGTTCCCAGATGTTCAAGAGACATCTTTTAGCCTCAAGACGAATCTCAACTTCCCAAACCTCCCGCATACACAGCACCACTCTTTTCCAGTATTTTTGCACTATCGGACAGTCCCACAATATTTGAAAGAAGGTGCCTGTCCTTCCACATCCCCGCCTACAGAGCCCATCTCCCCCCTCCCCATCGCTTGAAGCCTAGTGCAGGAGATGTACACCCTGTGTAGGATTTTTAGTTGGACTAAGCGCAATCTGGCAGATATCGCTACCTCCCTAGGGGAGGCAAGAGCGAACATCCATTCCTCCTCATCTATCTCTAGTCTGTCAGTGACCCATTTCTCTTTTAGGGGAAGGAGTGTGTCGGGGGGATTATTTATCAATTTTCTGTAAGTAAGGGAGATAGTGTGCTCTGGGATGAGTCCGTGCAATAATCTGTCCTCTAGTGGAGAGGCCTGTGGCAGTGTCGCATCCGTTGAAATGTTCGCCTGTAGGGAGTGTCGCACTTGCATGTATCGGAAGTGTTCGGTATGGGCTAGGTCGTATGTTTCCTGTAAGTGGGCGAAAGTGTGGATTCCTTTAGGGCCCCAGAGGTCTCTTATTTGCGAGATTCCTATCAGGTCCCAGTTACGGAACCCCTTGGTGCGCCCCAAATTGCCAAGCTTTTCGGAGGCCCAGAGTGGAGTTGACATTGTACGGACACCCGACCATCTCAATTCCTGCTGAGCAATGTGCCATATCTGTACTGAGTGTTGTGTCGGGCCCGTAAGGTGTAGTTTACCTGGTTTGGAGTAGAGTGCGATCTCGTAGTTACCCCCAGGTAGCAGCCATCTATCCATCCCGTACCCGGGTTCGTTCCCATCACTATATGTTCCATGGTTAATCGCCGCAAGGTGTGCGGCCCAATAATACTTGCGGATGTCGGGGAGGGCGATTCCACCGTCATACCACCCCAGTGTGAGTTTACGCAGTGCGATTCTGGGCGCCCCCGCCCATTGGAGTTCACGTTGTGCCGCTTAGACTGCTGCAAAGTATGATTAGGGTACTAGGTCAGGGTAGTTCTGCAATGCGTAGAGAAATCTTGGCAACGCCATCATCTTGAAGAGGGCTGCACGGCCCAGCAATGATAATGGGAGTTGCTGCCAGGCTTTAGCGTCTCGCTGGAGCCGTCGTAAAGGCGGCAGTAGGTTTCTCTTGTGCAGCAGAGTCTTATCTGTGGAGACAAAGACTCCTAGGTATCGAAAGCCGTCTTCCGCCACTGTTATGGGACATGTGTCCGGGAGCCTTGGAGGGGCCCTGTGGAGTACATACAAGTGGGATTTGCTCCAGTTTATCCGAAATCCGGAGTTTCGGCCAAAGCTCGTGAAGATGTCGAGCGCTGCCATTATAGATCTACGCGGCCTGGTGAGGTAGAGTAAGATGTCGTCGGCGTATAGTGAGATCTTGTCCTCCCATCCTTCTGTCCAGGCTATCCCTTTAGAGTTAGACGTCTTGCCTTATCCAAGCCGCGAGTGGTTCGAGGGAGAGGGAAAATAGTAGAGGTGAGAGAGGGCACCCCTGCCTAGTCCCCCTCTCTAGGGGGAAGATCTCGGAGGCCTTACTGTTCACTACTGCCTGGGCCAGCGGCTCAGTGTAGAGGAGCCGGATCCATGAAATAAAATTAGGCCCAAAGCCTAGTTTACAAAGTACCGCGATCATGTAGGGCCACTCAAGGGTGTCGAATGCCATAGTGGCATCAAGAGAGACCACCACCGCATCTTCTCGTATTCTGTGTCGTTGCCCGAGCACCCCGTGAAGCCGCCGTATGTTGAGTGCAGTGTTGCGGTGAGGCATGAACCCTGATTGATCCGGGAGGACCGACTGGAGTCGATTCGTCAGTGTTTTGGCCAGGATTTTTGGCTCCGCGTTGAGCAGCGAGATTGGCCTGTATGAAGCGCAAGACTCTTTAGGTTTCCCCTCTTTAGGTATTGCCACAATAGTGGCTATGCGTTGGTCTCGTGGCAGCCTTCCCGTCTCTTTGCTTCTGTCAAACATTTGTTTAAGGTGGCTACTAAGAGTGTCCGGCTTCAATTTGTAGAGCTCTATTGGGAGGCCGTTGGGTCCTAAGGCTTCGCCTGGGCGGAGGTCAGGGATTGCACGTTGCAGCTCAGTGACTTCGAGTGGGCTCTCGAGGGCCTCTGTATCGTCTTCTGACAAACAAGGCATTCGGATGTCCGCCAGGAGGGCTACAGAGTCCTCCTCCGGACGGTCCGACTCCCGGCTGTAGACCTTTTTGTAATGTCTCGCAAATTCAGCCACTATCTCCCGTGGTTCGGTTAGAACAGTCCCCGTATCAGGTTTCGGATTTCTGGAACTACTCTACTAGCTTGTTGTTTTTTATCGAGCCACGCTATAAGCTTCCCAGCTTTGTCACCTTGGTCGTAGAGCTTCCCATCTTGTGTCTAGCTACTGCCTGGGCTTCCTGCGTAACTAGCTCCTTATACTCTGCTGTTTTGAGCTGTAGTCTGTGTTGTACATCCGGCGCCCCAGTGTCCCGCCCCTCCTCCTCCAACCGCGCAAGATCCGTTTCCATGGCTGCTACCTGTTGGTCTTTATCTTTTCGCTTTATGGCGATGACCGATAACGCTTCCCCCCTGATCACTATTTTAAACGCCTCCCATAGGGTGACTGGGGAGTTCACCGACCCCTTGTTAGTGTCAAAATATTGAGTGATTGCCCTAATTAATTTCTTCCTAGTCTCCTCATTGTGTTGGAGCCAGGCGCTTATTGGTGTAATTGAGCCCTCACGCCGAGTTCCGAATGTTATCTGTGTAAAGACCGCCGAGTGGTCGGATATGCCGCGGGTAAGATGTTTTGCTTCTTGTATTGTTGTGTCGTGCTGTAGTATAGTTAGGATGTAGTCGAGGCGGGAGAATGAGTGATGCGGCCCGGAAAAGAAAGTGAAGTGTGTATCAGTTGGATGTCGCAGTCGCCATACGTCTGTGAGCCCAAAGGCTTCTAGGAAGTCCGCCAGCCATTTCTGCCCTTGTGGTATGTCCCTGGGAGGGTGTCTGTCCAGGGTGCCTGACACTACCGCGTTGAAATCCCCACCCATCACTAACTGCCCGTCAGGGAGGGAGAGTAAAATTTTTCCCAGATCTGTGTATGTTTGGGTTTGGAGGCCAGGTGGGATGTAGACGGATAGGAGGTTCAGACGATACCCCTCCCATCTGCCGGACACTACTGCAAAGCGGCCCTGTGGGTCTGTCTCCGTGTGGTCTACGTGGAGGGGCAATGAGCGGCGCAACAGAATTTTAGTCTGCCCTGTTCCCATGATGCACTGGGCCAGGGACAGACTGATTTGCATATAGCCAGGTTCTGAGCTGGGATGGGGCAGTGAGATAAATAACGGTGATGGATCAAGCCCTGATCTTTGGACTGGGTAAGAGTGGTCTGTTTAACTCAGACACTCTGTTCATCACCAGTCACCACCCCCTTTTTGTAAATCGTTTTTGGCCACTATAGGTGTGGCAGGGTATACTCAGACATGAGTCCCTTTCTCACTGCTCCATCAGGATTCAAGCAAGCCGGGCCGAAGAAGGCTGAAATGCCAGAAACCGGTCCCCGGTAGCTTGTCTCCTTTCTGGTGAAGAATTGGCTTGGTAGTTTAGTCTGCCCTGTTCCCATGATGCACTGGGCCAGGGACAGACTGATTTGCATATAGCCAGGTTCTGAGCTGGGATGGGGCAGTGAGATAAATAACAGTGATGGATCAAGCCCTGACCTTTGGACTGGGTAAGAGTGGTCTGTTTAACTCAGACACTCTGTTCATCACCATCCCCTTTTTGTAAATCGTTTTTGGCCACTATAGGTGTGGCAGGGTATACTCAGACATGAGTCCCTTTCTCACTGCTCCATCAGGATTCAAGCAAGCCGGGCCGAAGAAGGCTGAAATGCCAGAAACCGGTCCCCGGTAGCTTGTCTCCTTTCTGGTGAAGAATTGGCTTGGTAGTTTAGTCTGCCCTGTTCCCATGATGCACTGGGCCAGGGACAGACTGATTTGCATATAGCCAGGTTCTGAGCTGGGATGGGGCAGTGAGATAAATAACGGTGATGGATCAAGCCCTGATCTTTGGACTGGGTAAGAGTGGTCTGTTTAACTCAGACACTCTGTTCATCACCACCCCCTTTTTGTAAATCGTTTTTGGCCACTATAGGTGTGGCAGGGTATACTCAGACATGAGTCCCTTTCTCACTGCTCCATCAGGATTCAAGCAAGCCGGGCCGAAGAAGGCTGAAATGCCAGAAACCGGTCCCCGGTAGCTTGTCTCCTTTCTGGTGAAGAATTGGCTTGGTAGTTTAGTCTGCCCTGTTCCCATGATGCACTGGGCCAGGGACAGACTGATTTGCATATAGCCAGGTTCTGAGCTGGGATGGGGCAGTGAGATAAATAACGGTGATGGATCAAGCCCTGATCTTTGGACTGGGTAAGAGTGGTCTGTTTAACTCAGACACTCTGTTCATCACCACCCCCTTTTTGTAAATCGTTTTTGGCCACTATAGGTGTGGCAGGGTATACTCAGACATGAGTCCCTTTCTCACTGCTCCATCAGGATTCAAGCAAGCCGGGCCGAAGAAGGCTGAAATGCCAGAAACCGGTCCCCGGTAGCTTGTCTCCTTTCTGGTGAAGAATTGGCTTGGTAGTTTAGTCTGCCCTGTTTCCATGATGCACTGGGCCAGGGACAGACTGATTTGCATATAGCCAGGTTCTGAGCTGGGATGGGGCAGTGAGATAAATAACGGTGATGGATCAAGCCCTGATCTTCGGACTGGGTAAGAGTGGTCTGTTTAACTCAGACACTCTGTTCATCACTACCCCCTTTTTATAAATCGTTTTTGGCCACTATAGGTGTGGCAGGGTATACTCAGACATGAGTCCCTTTCTCACTGCTCCATCAGGATTCAAGCAAGCCGGGCCGAAGAAGGCTGAAATGCCAGAAACCGGTCCCCGGTAGCTTGTCTCCTTTCTGGTGAAGAATTGGCTTGGTAGTTTAGTCTGCCCTGTTCCCATGATGCACTGGGCCAGGGACAGACTGATTTGCATATAGCCAGGTTCTGAGCTGGGATGGGGCAGTGAGATAAATAACGGTGATGGATCAAGCCCTGATCTTTGGACTGGGTAAGAGTGGTCTGTTTAACTCAGACACTCTGTTCATCACCACCCCCTTTTTGTAAATCGCAACAGAATCCCTACACCCCTGGAGCCTGAGGTGAAGCCTGAGTGGACTGCAAGGGTATACCCCCACCTGTTGAGGGCCTGACATGCGTTCCCCATGAGGTGCGTTTCTTGTAGTAGGACTGCGTCCGGCTGGTACCTTTTAATAAAGTGCAGGACTATGGTGCGTTTGAGTCTGTCTCCCAGCCCATTGACGTTCCAGCTCAGAACTTTGAGGCTTTTTCCCCACCTTCTAGCCATAACCGTTGCTATGTGAGGTGACTTGTACTTGCATTATGGTGCTCGGGTCGAGTCTGACATTTCTAGCTACGCGTGACTGTAAAACCTTCCTAGCTCCCCTACCCTCCCAACCATCCCCCCAACATACCTGCTGAGTGCAAACATTGACCAGCATTGCATTTGTGGAGTCTCCCATTCCCTTCCCCCCACTTTCATACATTGTACCTTCCCCTCCCCGTGAAACAGTGCCCCCCACCATGCTCCCTGCTCCGTGGGTTCCAAACTACCCACCACCCCAATTAGCAGAGCGCCTGTTGCCCAACCCTGCCCCGGAGAGAGACGACCCTCCCCGATGAACTTCTTACGGGAAAGCGTGAGCCGGCCCTCAACAGGCCGCCCTTCCCGCAGTGCCCCAGTACTTTATTCCTCAGGACTGAAATAGGGTAAACATTCAGTGTGAATTCTTAGAGTTCAGGTCAGACACACAGTTAACCACTCGTAACAACCCCAACAGTACATTGTCTATGGTATACGTTACAGTTCGAAGAGTCACTGCATCGAGTGTCTGCGTTCTCAGCTCGCTGAGTTGTCTTGTGGCGAGTCCCAACGGGGACTGTTCGACCTGGAGCGCCAAGATCGCTGGCTCTGCTTGTCCCCTTCCATGCGCCCCGTCGCCGAACCAGGAGAGGAAACCCCGGGTTCTCTCCAGTTGCCGACGTCGCCACCTGTCTGTGCCTCCGGCTCCGCGGCATCCAACCATTCCTGAACCGCCACCGGCGAAGTGAAGAAATGTGATTTACCGCCAGAAATTATTTTTAGCATGGCTGGGAAGAACATCATGTATTTCAATCCTCGTTCACGAAGCGCCGCCTTAACCCCCTGGAAGGAGCGCCGTTCCTGCTGGACCTGCAATGTGAAGTCCGGGAAGAAGCGGATCGTAGCCCCTTCGTGCTGCAGGTCTCCCTGTTGTCTGGCAGCCTGCAGGATCGCGTCGCGGTCTCTATAGTTAAGGACTTTAGCGATGATTGTTCTCGGCAAGGCCCCAGGTTTAGGCTTGGGGATCGGAGCCCGGTGGGCCCGCTCGATAGTGAAGATGTTCGATAGTCTTTTGGGCTTTAGGTGACAGAGGATTAGGTCTTCCAGAAACAGCTCCGTGCTGTCCTCTTCCATTCCTTCCGGTACACCTACCACGCGGATGTTGCTCCTTCGGGCCCTCCCTTCCTGATCCTCGAGCTTCATCGCCATTTGTCGTTGTTGGTGAACGAGCTCGTTTACCCTGTCCTCCAGCCGTTTTTCAGAGGTCTGCAGAGTCTTTATGTTCCCTTTGTTAGTCTTGGACCGCTCAGTGGTTTTTCCCAAGTCCTCGCGCAGCAAATTGACTTCGATGGAGATCTTATCTATTTTTGTCTCGAGGTTAGCGCCTAGGGTTTGGATTGCGGTGATGATGGAGGTCAGGGACGGTTCCGCTTGTTCTTTACAGTCCTTTGCCGCCCTGGCGGATTGCTGTTGCGTTCTTGCCACCGCATATTGGTCCAACTTGTTGGTTTGGGTCACCGGTCCCCCTTTAGGCCGCATGACGGAGCAGGGCCTGTCGGCGCTAGGCGTCCGCGCCTCCTGGCCGTGATATTACCTTCTGTGGGCCTGTGCTGGCACAGGGTGCGGTCTGTACGTTAGCCAGCGACTACCGTGCCTCACCCCTTTCACTTTATGGCGGATCCCGAGATCCTATCCACCATGGCGGATCCCGAGATCCTATCCTACACAGAGGCATACATTAGCCAACTCACTAAAGACCTATCCACCACCTTTTTATCCACCACTGCACCCATCATTGATGTCACTTTGAACGATAAAATATCTCGTCTAGAGAGACTAGAGAAGAAGCTTATACGTACAAGATTACATGGACACCTGTTCACTAAGTACCTGCAGGAGAACATTATACCAGTAGGGTTGCAAATTAAGATTGAACCTGCAATCTTCATAGACGTCCCTAAATTTAAAGAAGGGTTTAGTTACGTGGCCAACAACTGCTCCCGGCACTGGATGGTGCTGGGAGTAGAGACAGCTGCTGAACAAGTAGTGTCACTCAGCAAAGAAATTGCAGATTTAAAGGCTGAGATACTAGGAGACAGTACCCTGACCAAAAGCAAGGAAGCCCTGGAGAATCTAGAAGCATCAATTAAGGAATTTGACATAACCGCCCAGACCAAAAAATTGGAGAAATTAGCAAGAGACCTGAGAACCTTTGACAAGAAATCTGTGTATCCATATCTGCAGCCAGATTATTATAAGCAGGACACACAAGGTCGTTTCTCCAATCGAGGCCGCGGGGGCTTCAGAGGAAGACGGAACTTTTCCACCTTTTCGGATTCTTCATACAGCTCCGGCAGTGACAGTGAGGCCGGACCTAGCACCTCCTACAACTATCCACCCGGGGATTCCAACTACCAACAATACCCCCCTCAATTTCAACCTCATTTTTTAGAGCAGGGTCGTAGACAATGGCGTCCACCCCGAGGGAGGGGTACCAATTGGAACCGGGGTCAAGGGAGAGGCCAGCAACAGAACCAAGGTTGGGATGGCAACAGAGGGAAATCACCGAAACAGGTGACATTTCGGGCGGAGCCACACGGCGTGATCTCGACCCGGAGGAACACATACCGGTGGTGATGGCAACAGCTACGAATATCCTTCCAGTATCCCTTATCAAGGATAACCCTGTGATCAACATCTCGTCTTACCAACTTAAAGAGGATGAAGTCAAGGTACTAAGCAAAGGCCTCTCTTACGTGCCCACAGCTACGGCCAACAAATTCCAACTGAAAATTGAACTTTGTAGATTCTTCAGGAAGATTCGCCTACGGTATTTCTTTCGGAATCAAACTAATAGACGGCAAGGATCAATCACTGGCCTAAGGGAGCCGTCTACATTCTTTCCGCCTACCTATGCTATGAGCCCGAGAATACTTGCATTTGAGGATATAGTCACGCAAGCAGCTGAACAGACATTAAACACCAAAAAGTTTGTTAGATTCAATCTCAGCCAAAAAGAAAAACAAGCACTTACGGATTTGTCCTCCAACAAACAAGTCATCATCAAACCCGCCGACAAAGGCGGGGCAATTGTTGTCCAGGATTTGTCCAAGTATAAAGAAGAAATCCATAGGCAACTACACGACGGAGTCAGCTACCAAGAGATACCTAATGATCCATCAAAGGAGATAGCCAATATGATTCTTTCCATCACACAAAAAGGTTTGGAATCTGGTTTCTTGAGTGACCAAGAGTTTAAATTCTTGAATCTACAATCCCCGAGACTGGCAACTATTTATACCTTGCCAAAGGTCCACAAAAACCTTGACCGCCCCCCTGGGCGACCAATAGTATCCGGGTGCGGCTCAATACTAGAGCCGCTATGTAAATACATAGACTTTTTTCTAAAGCCACTTGCCATAAATACAAGAACCTACTTACGTGACACAACCCAAGTCATCCAACTAATTGATGAGAGACCTTTTGATCCTAACACTATGCTTTTGGTCACATGTGATATTACATCACTCTACACTAGCATCCCCCAACAAGATGCCCTAGACGTAGTGGAGGTTGCACTAAATCACAGATCAGCTCCCTTCCAGGTCCCAACGGAATTCATCATCGATCTACTGAATATAGCTATGAAGAAAAACTTCTTCATTTTCCAAGAGAAATTCTATATACAAACCAAGGGCGTAGCCATGGGCGCTACATTTGCCCCTAATCTGGCCATAATCTATATGGATCACTTTGAGCAGGAATACGTTTTCTCGTTGAATAACCCCTTTTCATCCATGCTGACCCTCTGGGTCAGATACATCGATGATGTCCTGTGCATATGGCAAGGAAACAGCGAGCAATTGAATGAGTACCATATCTGGTTGAATCAACGGAACACCAATATCCAGTTCACGCTTGAGTCGAGCAACAAATCAATACCTTTCCTTGACATCTCCATCTATGCAGAAAATGGACAGCTCCTTACAACTCTGTACAGGAAACCGACCGAAAGAAACTCTCTATTACAATATGGTAGCCACCATCCTAGAGGCCTCAGAGACAATCTCCCTGTAGGACAATTCCTGAGAATTAGAAGAAACTGTTCCTCTCGTACTGACTATCTTAAGGAATCAGAGATCCTCAAGGATCGCCTTGTGTCACGGGGGTATCCAACACGCATGGTGAGACGCGCGAGAAAACGAGCCAGGTATAACCCGACGGAGAATTTGTTGAATCCTGAGGGTCGCACAGATTCTGAGATGAACCGGATGATTTGCGTCACCACCTTTACTACAAGGAGTAATGATGTTAAAAAATTGATTAACAAGAATTGGCCTTTGATAGCTCAGGAAATTGACCAACCACAGCTTCCTCTCCACTCGTTTAAGAGATCTAGAAACATTCGAGACATGGTGGTTCACTCATACCTGGAACCGGAGAGCCCTCCAACACTCACAAGCCTATGGAGCTTACCACCTGTGATAGGTCACTTTAGATGTGGGACCTGTATCGCCTGCGAGACAACTATCCAGAGCAAGACCTTCACCCATGGACAAATGACTTTCAGACTAAAACATCACACCAATTGCAACACCGACGGTGTGATTTATATAATAACATGCCCATGTAGTAAAGTATATGTGGGGCAAACCCAGCAGAAAATTAAATCTCGGATCTCTGCACATTGCAGCAGACTACGTTGCAAGGTTCCAGGTGCCCCCCTCGTAGACCATTGGCAGACCGCTGGGCACACCGTGAAAGATCTGCGGTGGTTGGTAATCGAGAAAGTATCCTTAGGGAGGAGAGGCGGAAACCTAGCTGTGGTGCTAAACGTACGAGAATGCAAATGGATGTCTCTCCTGGACTCCATCAAAAATGGCCTAAATGAACAGGACGGCAGCTTTGCACAGCTGGCCGCCCTGAGATGATAAACTAACCCACTGCCATATATAAGCTATACTGATACTTTCCAGATACCCTATGGGTTATCCCCATTTATTTAACTATTTGATACATGCAGGTAACTCGTCTACACCATCCTGCGAGACAGGTGCACAAGTATTTTCCCAAAAGGGTAGTTAGCATATCAAGTGTTAACATGAAGTGTTCATATAATGTGATCTCATTTCTCTTCAATAATTCCTACTAAATTGACATCTTCTAAATAAGAATGATTCTGGTGCCCGCTCGCCTTCACTCCCTTGCATGGGCTGTGCGCGAGTTCTAATTTTCTGATAACTTCCCATTCTAAATGTGTAATTTTACCTTTATTCGCCCAAATGGGTTGCATGCAAGCGCATTGTCTCTGAAAGATTCCTTTAATTATACGTGTGAGCTAAATATGTCATTTCGTTGTGAAAGGGCTGTTTCCACTCATAAACTACTGAGGGTTCTTACTACATCCGAGTCTTTCCTCTATTGTTTCCGATTCACATCACACCGTCAGCCCCGCCCCCAAACTCCGCGTAGTGGTTTGCGGAGTTTATGTCTCAACGCGAGAAGCCCAGCTGCTTCGCGTAGCGGTGAATTGTGCACGGTGACACGACTGCAGCAAGACGCTCTGCTGCCTCGCGCCCTGATTTTTCAGTAAGTGGAGAACCCTTTGGTCCCGCTTCTCTTGGCTGTTTAAGGATTCAATACCGAGTAATTGACGATCCCTCCTGATTATTTTAGGAACCGATTGTAACCACACGGAGCCGATCGGCCGACCCAGTACTCAGCTCTCCAGTCCGTTAGGCACTGTACGGACCCCATTAAGGTATGGACATACGTGAATGTGGAGTCCGCTTGTCAGACTTTCGCGTTGCGCCTGTCTCTTAATTAATGTGTCTATATATATATTTTTTATTCACAGTTAATTGAATATAGCGCAGCGCCTAAGCCCTCCTGCAACACTGCAGCCTAATATACTGAGGTAACCCCTTTTTTGAACCGTTTTAAGCAAAATAAGTTCCCTCTGAGGTTACTCTGACTAATGTGAACTTCATGGTTCTATTTAGATTTGCCCAGCAGTATAATTGTTTGAAACAGGCAGCCCTCACATTTGAATTCTTCAGAGTGTGTTCTATTCCACCTCAGGTAATTGCTTATAGTTTTCTTTATTTGCTTACCGTGCCCTTGCACTTAAATAACACATTCAGACCTCCCTATAGATTTAATGTCCTTATGTGATCCAGAGCTCTTTTGAGCCCTGTTTCACTACATGTACTGCTAATGGGTCCCCCATTCTGATCGGACACCATTAATCCCTGGCTAATGTGCCCCTGTTGTATTGGATTAATTTCACAAGCATGTTTATGGATTAATTACATATTCAGCTTCTGGTCCTCTTGTCCAGAGGTCCCACGACCCGGACTCCATGGCTTCATTCTGCTTTTAACTAAGTCACCTCCCTGGTGTACAGTACTAAGACTGTTTGGTTTTTTTAACAATTCCCACTCTATCCCCTGACATGGTTTTCATTTTTCAGATAGGACGGCCCCTCCTCGTCCCTTCCCCTACTACAACGGTCCTGATGAAGACCCCGGCAAAGGACTAAATTGATCCTAGAAATAGGGGTCGAAACGTCGACACCTCTTTACTCTGGGACATCCGGCACATTTCCAGTACTCGATTGATTTGTACATGTGACCGTGGAATGCCCCGCCGCTTTTGAAACACTTGCCCAATGCTTGCCTTAATTGATGTAGGCCGTTTTGGTTTTTTGGAATAACTTGCATTTCCTTGTTGATTGTGTATATGTACAGTATGTTTAAATCTGTGTACTATCTTTATAATCCTTCACACAACCTTTGAGCACACCCCCCTTCCCCCCTCCCCCTCTTGGGGCCCTTTCATATTTTCGATTTCTCGTTTTCATTTCTAAATGATTACAAACATTGCCTTAAATTGTTATTCTGTGTTGTTGAATAAATGACAACATCTTTGTTCTTTGAGTACCATCTTAGTTTTCTTTTATTCTCTATTGTCTGTGTAGAAATAATTTCCCTCCCACGGGGACCCCTCTATACATTTACTCACCCCTTTCACTGGCGTAAGTCCGGGCTCTGGACTTACCACTGTTGACCCGCTGCGCTTGGTGTCTGACGCATTCGAGCAAGGCACACAGTGTCTGCAAGATGTCCGCTCTCCTGCGAACAGCCGCGCTCATCGGCGTTTCGGGCCCTCGTCTTCCTCTGATTGCGCCTCCCTCGCCGCTCTAGGCCAGGAGACCGGTCCGGGTGCAGTTGGTCCTCAGTGTAGGTCCAGACGGTAGCAAGGGGTTCCTCTACCCGGCTCACTATCTGTGGGGATCGGACAACTCTAGGGCTTAGTCGCGCCCGGCCTGTCGCAGCCCTTTCCCCATATCCCAGGTTTCTGCCAGCCTTCTGCCCATGTGTTAGGCAATGCGCCCCCGTCCAGTTAACCGGCCCCAGTGCCCGGACGCACTGTTCAGGTCCTCCCACGCCGGCTCCCCCGCTCTGGACGTAGGCCGCGGTCCTGGGCCTCAATTTTGGCGGCCGGCCGGGTTTCGGCTCTCTCTTCGGACCCTTCAGGTGCTTGGAGCTCTGTGCGGCGCCGTGGTCGAGGTGCCCCCTTCAGATGGGCCGCTGTCTTGGCGCCGCACTCACTGTGTTCCAGGGCGCCACCCGCACTGGCGCTGCTGCCGCACACTGGCCACGCTCTCCATACAGGCCGCAGTCCTGGGCCTCGAGTTTGGTTGCTAGCGGCGTTTGGGCTCCACACCTTCGCAGGGCTGGTCCGCCGGAGCTCCGGCCGCAGCGCTGCTGTCCCAGGGGGTCCCGGGGCTCCGCTGCAGAAGCGATGCTGTGAGCCTTTACCTGAGGAAGCTGGGGCGCCGTTGACAGTACGCCCCAGCGAGGATATAATAGCCAGATTTCAGGGGACAGTTACGGTCCCGGCGGGAGCTCCGAGTTAGGCGGCCATTTCAGTCGGCGCCTGGCCACGCCCCCACCTATTTTGATTAATAACTTCTATAACTCCTTTGATAGAGTCACCGCGACTGAACATCTTGTTCAGCTTAACCATTTTCTTGATAATTATAGAGAAGCCAACAAAAACTCCTGTGCTATTATTGTTTTTGGTGATTTCAATGTTCACTGCTGTCCTGATAATTGTCAGGTGATGGGTTGCTTAGGCCCCATAGACCAAGGAGACATCCATTTTGAACACTCAGCTCAAGGAGAATTCCTCGAAGCCTTATTGGCAGACAACGGCCTAATACTCCCCTGTATGTGGAATGAGGATATACCCACTTTTAAAGGGAATGGTACTCCCTCTATTATTGATTATATTTTTATTAGCTCTACACTGGGAGAAAAGTCTCATGGTTATTCAGCTATTTGGTCTACTTTTAGCGACCATAACCCAGTGGCACTTACCTTGATGGATTTGGTCGACAAACCGGGGTTATGTCATAAGAGGACGGATAAGTCAGTCATCCGCCCGACGGACCAGGCCCGTAGAATTAAATGGTGTGGAGTAGTACCCGGAGATTTTCACACCAATCAATTAACTAAGGTTGGAACAGAGATGCACACCTGTATGAATGTGCAAGCGGGGGATCAGGAGGTGTTAGAGGCATATAGTAGAATTTGTTCCCAGATCTCGGATGACCTTAAACGTCCGGGCAAGGTGAAATAACTAGCTGGGGAGGGCTGGTTCGACCACAACTGTTCGATGGCTCATCGAAATTTGATGGTGGCCCTGAAACACAACCCAGTGGATAAGCCCGCTGTGGCGTCTTAAAGGAAAGTTTATAAAGATGCCCTAGAAACTAGAAGACGAGAAATCAGAGACGAGGCCTGGGAAGAATTAACCTCCATTGATGTCCTCAAAAATAGCTCCAAATTTTGGGCAGTGGTCAATAAACCTTTTTTTCATGACCCCTGTAATGGCCATCTAGATTGTGGCATTCAGGAACAGGTTTGGTGTTCCCATTTTAAATCACTGAATGAAAGGGATGACTCGGGCGTGTGGTTACATCCCTACCCACTGAGGATCCCTATACTTTATCGGTGACATAGACAGAGGTGGCTGAGGCCATCTGTAAGATGTCAAGCAATAAGGCCCCTGGCCCAGATGGTGTCCCAGCCGACCTCTTCAAATCGGATGTCAAGACCTGGTCTAAGGTTTTATCGAATGTTTTTAATAGGGTATGCAATTCAGGCATACCGGGTACATGGTCTGAATCTGTCATTATACCCATTTTTAAAAAGGGAAATAGAGGGGAACCTAGCTGTTATCGCCCCATTCCCCTTATTGACTCTGCTGTTAAAGTCCTCGGTCGGGTGGTTCTAGGTGAACTCACAGGATGGTTGGCTGACACAAATACCCTTTCGGGTTTGCAGTTTGGGTTTAGAAAAGGGCGAGGCACAATTGATCGAAGTCTCAACCTCCAGCTATTAATTGGGAAGTACACAATCGCCAAAAGGGGCACCCTATATTTAGCCTTTATGGACCTTACCTCGGCTTTCGACCGGGTGAATAGGTCCAAATTATGGGTGATGCTCCTTCAATTGGGCGTGGATAAAAACATTGTGTACTTCCTAGCTGACCTCCATAGGGAACTATCTGCCACAGTTATATACGACCGTAAGGGTAATTTTACTGGTAAGGTCTGCATTGCCAATGGTGTTAGGCAGGGCTGTATTTTGGCCCCCCTACTTTTTACTTTATACATCAATGGCTTGGGCACTGTACTAACAAAGGCGTGCAAGGACATACCAAGGGTAGGCAAGCGAGCCATCTCGGCATTATTATATGCGGACGATGCCGCTCTCCTAGCACGAACATCAGTAGGGTTGCAATGTCTTTTAGATTCATTCGCAGATTTTATGAAAGTGCTAGATCTCAGTGTTAATTTCTTAAAATCGCATGTAATGATTGTGGGGTCCAAACCGAAAAAGGCAAAAAGCTTGCATTGTGAAGGAAATGTCATGTCCAGGGTCTCTACCTTTCCATACTTAGGCATCATCTTTGATGATAAGAGCTCATGGTTGCCCCAAGTAGCAGCGAAACGCAACGTCTTTGCAAGATCTATTTTGGCTGTTTTGGGCTTTGCTCGAAAACTGGGGGTTAAACCGTTGCAAGCTGTGCTGAAGATATATGACACCAAATGTGTTTCCTTAGCTATGTATGGAGCGGACCTTTGGGGTTTTAAGAACGTGAAGGCCATCCAGGTGGCTGAGGATAAGTTTTTGAAATCTATCCTATCCGTCCCTCAATCCACCTCTGGTTATATTGTTCACCAGGAGTGCGGGTGGGGTACCTGGAAGACCGCATAGCTATAGCCCCTTTGTTGAAATGGATCTCAACCTGGTTGAACCCTGAGTTGGAGTTGAATCATGAAATACTCAGAGTTATGTTAAAAAACTAGCTGTTAATTTGGGGCGCCCAGAACTGTTTAACTCGCCTAATAAATTAGTGAAGGGGGTGTGAAATGGGTCAAAGACACTCATAAGCTTATGGTGTGTTTGGCCAAAGAGGACAAGAACCTGGGCAAACCCACAGTAAGGGCTCATCAATTACTAAAAACCTCAGGATCAATTGAGCCATATCTGAGTATCGTAAAACATACGAATCATCGATTCTTACTGACGAGATTCAGGTTGAAAAATTCCATCTACTTTTTACTGAATGTCCAGGGTGACTAGGGCGAAAGATCTGGGGATCTGCTCGTGTGACGACTTCTCTTTAAAGGACACTGTGCTCTTTAATTTTTTTTGTGAGCATTTTCGCCCTATTCGTAAACGTTTTATTATCCCACTTCTAAAAGATAAGGGCTTTACACAAGTTAAACCAGCCCTTTTTTACTTGCAGCTGCTTTCGAATGTATGGGAGATTTTTAATACAGCCAATTTCCTGAATGTAGCTGTAAGATTAAAAAGGAAAATTAAATGGAATTAATTATCATAGCGATAGGCGATTTAATGAATTGTGACTGAGCACTTTCCTTTTATATCTTTTTAATTGGTTTTAATGGTTTCCCACACATGTAATGATAACTTGTATTGTATATATTGATAATTGCTTCTTGGATCATTATTGATAACTAGTACTGTATAAATTGCTAAATTGCACTTTTTTATTGTATTTAACTGTGGTCTTGACAAAATTTGCTTAGCATACTTTTATGGTTTTTGTTATGAACCGAATAAAGTATTTTTTTAATGACAAAATAAAGAAAACGGGTACGGGAGCCAGCACACACCCCTGTCGAACTCCTTTGCTCACCTCAAACTTTTCAGTAACCTCACCTGGTTTGCCCAAACGGACCTGCGCATAGATTTGTTTGCGGAGTTTGACCAGAATAAAAACCAACTCTTTGGGCATCCCCATTTTCAGTAGTATTTCTCACAGTTTTACCCTTATGACAAGATCAAAAGCGGATTTTAGGTCACAAATGCCGTAAAAAGCATG
This sequence comes from Lissotriton vulgaris, assembly GCF_964263255.1. Lineage (NCBI taxonomy): Eukaryota > Metazoa > Chordata > Amphibia > Caudata > Salamandridae > Lissotriton > Lissotriton vulgaris. The sequence continues at coordinate 777,124,321 of NC_141696.1, read as the reverse complement.
CCCCCACCTAAAGTAACCTCCTTCCAGTAAATTAATACACATCTGAAGACTTGATTTCCTATTTCCTTGCTACCCTTTCCAGGGAAAGTGTTGGAGGCATTCGTAAATGAGCAGCTGATAAGCTATCTTGAGAGAAACAATCTACTCGACACCTCACAGTCAGGCTTCCGCGCTGCTCACAGCACGGAAACAGCCCTGATTGAGGTGACCGACAACATCAGAGGTGCCCTTGACAAACATCAGTCATGCATTCTGGTACTTTTAGATTTATCGGCTGCTTTTGACACCATCTCCCATCACATCTTAGTCAGACGACTGTGGGAGTATGGTGTCAAGGGGCAGGTTCTAAGGTGGTTCATCAGTTATCTGTCCGATCGAACCACCACACTACAAACTGATGAAACCTTGGCCAGTACACGGCCAGTTACCAGGGGTGTGCCTCAAGGCTCAATCCTCAGTCCCTCGCTTTTTAATGTTTATATGGCCCCTCTGGCCAAACTCATTAGGGCACATGGATTTGACGTGTTATCATATGCGGATGACACGCAAATACTTATTACCCTTGACCATGATATCAATGATACAAAAGAACGTTTTAAAGAGTGTCTGATCAAGGTTAAAAACTGGATGAGTCTGAACCACTTACAACTAAATGGTGCAAAATCTGAAATAATGACCTTTGGTCAAGCGAGTGCACATTGGACTCAAGACTGGTGGCCCCCGGAATTGGGGGAATGTCCGGTCCCAAAAGAATCCGTTCGCAACCTCGGAATCCACATGGATAATAAATTATCCATGAAGGACCATGTGAACCATACTGTCGGGACCTGTTTTGGAATCATGCGAAGCCTCCGCAGAGCTTTCAAATGGATACCAAAAGAAGCTCGCAAAGTTCTAGTGCAGGGCCTCATAATAAATAGGTTAGACTACTGTAACTCCATCCTGCTTGCCATAAATGAGTGCCATATAAAGAGGCTACAAGTTGATCAAAAAACTGCTGCCCGTCTGATTCTTGGACTCCCAAAACGATCCCCTTCCTCTCCAAGCCTAAAAAACCTACACTGGCTCACAATAAAAAAAAGAGTCATTTTTAAAATCATGTGTCTAGTTCATAAACATATGCATGGCACTGGACCCAAATACTGGAACCAAAAATTGACCTGGTACCAGCCCGGACGAGAACTGAGATCCAGCTCCAAGTTTCTACTCACTCCATCTAGAGTACATACAGTCCGAAATGGGGGACGTGCTTTTTCCCATATGGCACCCCTCCTATGGAACAAACTTCCGCTGAACATCCGTGCAACGACCGAGCACATGAGGTTCCGAAAATTGCTGAAAACATGGCTTTTCTGTTAGGTCTTGCCTTTTTTGGGATCTCTCCTCTTTTTCTCTGGGACTGTCCGCATGCGCCATGAGACTCCCTCACGGGATGTGATATGTTCTGCGCAATACAAAATTTCCAGACTTGATCGAGGGTCTCTGTGTGAGACCGAAACCCTGCCTGTAAGGGTGTCAAGATATCGGCTTTGGTCATCCAACCCAGTATCCTACCCAATACCAATCTTGCAACGATCTTTTGCACAGCATCAATTAGACTGATGGGTCTACAATTGGCTGGCGCAGAGCCATCTCCCTTCTTGTGAATCGGTATCATCTCTGCTCCAGACCAGGATGCTGGGAGCGGGGCTCCACTAGCTAACTTTTAACTAGTAACTTTATATATGGGACCCATAAATCTTAGTCTTGCTTGAATAAGTTGGCAGGAATACAATCTGGCCCCGGAGCCTTACCACTCGGGATTATTTTCAGCATGAACTCCTCCTCTCTACTTGAAAACTTCAGTGGATCTTCAGTTAAAATAGGCGGGACAGCATAGTTGCTATTATGTGCTGCCTTAAACTGTGCTTCGAAAAATGACACCCTGAGGTTCAACATGGTTACGCAGGGTTTTGACTGCGGCCTATTCCCCCATTTAAATAGGTGCCAAAATTGGATCTGGTTTCTCCCATTACAGGCATGTAACAGATCCTTCCATCGTTCCTCGTCCGAGTCTCACTTGGCTTGTCTTAGTGATGTTTTATATTTGGCTCTGCACTGCTTGATGTTACCTTGAGACCTTGATTTTATAGCTTCCACCAAGGCTTTATGGGCAAGTCTACACGTGTTGTTATACCACGAACTTGGCTTCAGCGGACTAATCTTTTTACATGGGTTTGCATTTATAAAAAACCTTTTCAACCCACTGAAATGTTCGTTATGAACACCCAGTAGGATAGCATTTAGCACCTCCTGGGACTCACAGTCAGAAAGTTTCTTCAAGGACCCCAAAACCATAACCCTGATCTGTGCAACATTCCTTTTGTTAATGGCTACCCGTGTCCACCGAACCCTTCTTAAGTCATTGGTAATAGTTACCATATTAGAGCGACTATCGCCTTCCCTATGTAAAAAACTAGAAAAGCTCCTATCAATAATTCTAAAAACCAGAGGGTTGTGGTCGCTTTCAGGCCTACTCTGTACCTCCATGTCTAAAACTAAGGGCCACAGCTCCACGTTAACAAGTATATAATCTATACGGCTGTTAAATCTACCATTGTCAAAGGTCACAGCGCCCTGTCTATCAGACTTCGTCCTTCCATTAACCGCTCTCAAACCCCTTTCTAGACACAACCCCTTTAATTGAAGGGCGGCCTCAGACCATTTCCTTATGGGTTGAAGGTCCAAGTGAGGGACACCCCATAATGCATCCACATCTTTACTGAGCCTTCCATCTTTGAAAGCCAGGGGTTCGAAACAAGTATTAAAATCACCGGCAATAATCTGATTGATAGTATTAACCTCTTGGGACAAATAGCTTTCCAGAATTGTAATGACATTAGAACTCCTGCCACCAGGTTTGCCCCTCTAGTACACATTATAAATAATTATATCAAGGCCCTTTGTTGAGCTGACCAGTATGGCCAAAATATCTGGGCTATCGATGAAAACCTCGTCCACCCTTATCCCCTCGAATTGCCGAACCCAACAAGTCAACCCAACTGGTCTACCCCTTAGTCCCCTTGATGCTGCTTTAAAGAAGTTTAAGTAACCTACATGGAAAACTCCTTCTACGGACCATGTCTCTCGGAAAGCCCATACATCCATGCACTCTATGTATGATGAACAATCTGCAGACATTAATTTGATTCTAAACCAGCTATATTCCATGAGGATAGGGTCATGAATGATCTCAAGGGACTATGGCCTTCGTTCACAGTACTAATCATTACCTACTTTATGTTTGTTTCCATTGTTGATGGCTGACCTATGCTAGGAGTTCTTAGGAGAGGTTGTACCACAAAATCAGTGAGATTGTCCTGCGGTTCACTACCTTGGCGGAAATTTTCTGCACCAGTTATCAATGTAACCCGAGGCGAATCACACCCACATCCCAAATTTTTACAGGTGCCAATTGGTGGGTTCCTAACAACCATCATTTTGACCCTACTGCCTTCGGCCCACTGTGCAGTGTCACTCCCATTCAGTCAATCGATATCTTCAAGAGTGGATAGTAACTCGAAATGATTGTTAGTCTGAATGGGGTAGTCTAACCGATTGTATACCTTACGGGGGACCCATGCATCCCTATTTCTAGGCGTCATCCATCGGTTGTAAAAAAACCCTAAGGAAAGTAGTCTAATTTCCTCTGCAGCAGGGGGAAAATGCCTAGTCATCTCTAAAATATAACGAAGCATGGAGGGTGACCTGAAGCTCAATACCACACAGTCCCCAACCATGGATTTAAATGAGTGGCCTACCCAGTTAATTTGCCGCACCATTTTTAATTCATCAAATAATTTGTGTCTAATACCTGTCTTTTTACTCAGGAAGTGGAGAGCCTTGTTTTCAAGCATTGACCAGTGCTCTCGAGATCCCGGGGGAAGTGGGGGTACGTTCGAGGGTGTGGGTTCGGGGGGGAGATGGAGACTAGGGGCCAGATGTAGGTAATCCCATTTTACCGACTATAAAATAACGAATTTTACAGATTCGGTATTTAACATTCGGAAAATGGGATGTAGGAAAAGATTCTGTAAAAAATACTGATTCTGTAAAATTCGGATAGTCCGATTCGGTATTTACCGAATCGGTATTTACCAATCTGGTAAATACCGATTCAGTAATTCCCATTCATTCCTATGGGCTTGGAGGCCCATAGGAATGAATGGGAATTACCGAATCAGTATTTACCGAATTGGTAAATACCGAATCGGAAATACAAAATACACCCAATTGAGTCTGTAAACCAATCAGGAACACTCACCACACCCCACAACAAAGCAACAGAGGAACCAACGAATCAAATGCATCCACCCCACCCCACTACCAGGAAGTGGCCACACCCATGTAGGTGCAGAGCAACTGAACAGCATTGAGAGCAGTGAGACACTTAGGAATAGGCTGCCCAGAGCTGAACTGGGCTGCACAATGGAGTCCTAGGATGCCCAGAAGGATGGAGCTGAGCGGATAAGGAAAATTAAATTCAGCACAGCTGAACTGCAGGTGCTGGTGGAGGAGGTACTGAGCCACCACAGCCAGCTCTTTGGCAAGCAGTCTCTGCATGTTGCAGAGTCTGTTAAAAGGAACACCTGGCTGGGGATCCAGTCCAAGTTGAATGCTATCGGGGTCACAACCAGGGACATTGATGACCTTAAAAAAAGGTGGTATGATCTTCGGATCATAACCAAAAAGACGCTGGCAGCCCAGAAAAAAAGAAGCCAGTGCCACAGGTGGAGGAAGGAACCATGCACCTGCACTAACATACCTGGAGCTGATAGCTGATGGTGGAGTCCACCCTGGAGCCAGATAGTGTCCATGGGATAGGGGATACTGACAGCTCAGCCAGAGCTGCAAAAAAACAAGGTAAGCTGCATGGACATCAATCCCGACCCCCTTCCCTGTCCCCCTTCCCCAATGTGATTGTGTGTATCACACTCCAATACAGGTTTCAGGATGTACTTGCAATGCATCATGGGAGACGTAGTCATAGAAATATACATCAATACATATATCACATAAAAAAGCAAGGCATGCCACATACTACATCCATAGGCAGTTGAGGACTATGCAATTGTGTGACAGGAATGTGATTTAATAATGCTACACAGGTGTACATCATCACTGAGCCAATGTTCATATCTGTCCACAGGAGAGTCATCGCGCAGTACAGCGCAGGAAAGGGAGGAGAGGGCACCGGCAATGGAGAGGAGTGAGGACGCAGCCACAAGTGCAGGGCAAATCACTGTTCCGCCACCCACACCCACAGCACATGCAGCAACAACACCAGAGCGACCCACCACACCACAGCCTCTGTCACCTCTGCTGTTTGGCTCACAACAGTTGGAACTACCAGCACTCTCCCCCACACCAACTTGAGTGTCATCTGAACTGGTAAGGCCAAGGAGGCATGATGTGCCCCCTCTCAGGATTCTGGAGACTTCGATGAGGATGATGGGGAGGGTGGCACACAAACAGATCGTCTTGAGGCAGACAACGCTGGGCAGCAGACCGCATCTGGAGGAGTGCGTACCGGTGCCAGACACCGAAGGGTACGGGAGAGAGGCGATGCCCAGGATGGAGAGGGGGTCTTCTGTGGTCTTGAAGCCACTATGGTCAAAGTCCAGTGCCTGCAAGCAAAGGGCATATTAGCAGTACATAGACAGGTGCGCAACTTGAATACCAGGATGGGCAACATTGACCGGGGGATTTGCTCCATGGCAGAGAGCATGAAGTCCATGGCAGAGAGGAATGAGGGACATGTCGCAGTGCATGATTGCTCTCTGTGAGAAACTACATTCTGATCACACAGAGAGGCGCTGGGATCGACAGTGCATGCGGCAACACACAAAGGCCATGAACCGGCTTGCCACATCAACCTCCCTGCTATGTCGGCGCTCTGTTGCCATGCAAGTTGGCATTGTGCACTGCTACACGGATTTGTCTAGGGGGATGGGGAGAGTTACCTCTGACATGGAACTATTCCTAACAAACCAGGCAGCCACTGCTGGGGTCACAGGTGTCAGGGACACTGAAGACTCCACCAGCAGTAGTAGCTGTAGCACTCCTATTCCTGACATTCAAAGAAGCAGCAGGCGCCAATTTGCTGACCCAGGCTCCACTGCCACCGTTGCCACCCAGCCTCATGCATCCCGCACTGTTGTGAGTGGGCGCAAACATTGATGATGCCCACAACCCACAAGACTTGTCACAGTGATGTAACCTGTGACAACCCAGTGGGGTATTCAGACATTGAAGTAGCATGGTGTGCTAGCAGTAAATTGGCGTAGTGCACATTAAACTACGTCTTTCAAATACAAAGCCTAGCTGTGTCTCCTTACTTATTTAGAAATAGCTGCGTATGATCTCTGCCCGTCTCAGTCTCCCATCTGTGGCTTGCGCTGCTCCTGCTGCATAGGGCTCTGGCTGTACAGTTCCATCATCAATGTCCTCATGATATGTCATTTCCACTTCTGTGCCTTTCTTGGTGGCAAGGTTGTGCAGCATGGCACCGGTCGCAATGATCTTACAGCAGATGATAGGAGTGTACTGGCGTGCACCTCCGCTCTTGTGGAGGCAGCAGAACCTGCTTTTTAGAAGTCCAAATGTGCGTTCTACAACGTTGCGTATTGTTCTGTGTGCCACATTGTAACACCGCTCACTCCTGGTAGATGGATTAAGGTAGGGGATGAGCACAATGGACCGCACAGCATAAGCGCTATCGCCTAGGTGGAAAAGAGAGTGCCATTAGTTACATACTCATTATACATTCATCTGCAGTAACTATCAGGGTGTGTCACAGTTAGTTACCTAGCAGGTATCCTTCCCCAAAATCTCCAGCAGCAAGACGTGTAGATCCCACTGTTCTGGAATATGTAGGAGTCGTGGGTGCTCCCAGGGAATTTAGCCACAATGTCTGTTATGATGTTGCCAGCGTTGCATCTCACCTGCACATTGATTGAGTGTGTTGACTTCCAGTTGCTGTATATGTATTCTGTGGCTGCTGGTGGGCAGATTGGGATGTGGGTGCCATCTTTACTGCCTATGACATCAGAGAAGTGTGCCAGTTGATAGAAATCAGTTTTGGTCTTCACCAGTTCCGCATGTGTGTCAGGGAAGCTAATGTAATGATGCATTCTCTGCATCATGGCCTCCAGGAACTTCCTGAAGAAAGGGGACAAGCAGCTCCGGGACACCCCACCTACCGCAGCAATCACACTCTGGTAACTTCCAGATGCAAACAGGTGTATGCTACAAAGCACCTGCACATGGGGTGGGATGGCATGCACCCTTGGTGTTGGGTGCTCCAGGAGTGGGTGCAGGTCCCTGATCAAGTCCAGGATGGTGTGGGGGTGAAGCCTGTACTTTTGCAATAACTCTGTCTCTGTGAGTTGGAAAAGCGTAATCCTCTGCCTGTAGACTTGCTCCTCCCTTCTCCAGACCCTCTCTCCTGCTGCCTGTAGCCGTAGCCGCCTTGCAATGACGTAGAATGCCGCCATTCTAGTCAAACTGTTGCAATTTGGGTCCTTTTTGATAACCTGCACCTGGTTACCACCTGCTTTCACTCCATGGTAAATACAGACTCTTAAATACCGAATTTCATGGAATTCTGTATTTTTGAGGTTTCCTACATCTCAATTGTAATTTTTTACCATTTCTTATTTACCGATTTGGTAAATAAGAATTCGGTAAATTAGAATTCGGTAAATACTAATTCGGTAAATAAGAATTCGGTAAATTCCGAGTCGGAAAAATACTGACTCATATTTTCTCAAAAAGCCAATTCCGGTCGGTAATGGCCGAAATTCTGTATTTTCGGCCGTTACCGACCGGTTTTTGCCTACCTACATCTGGCCCTAGGTAACATAACTGAACCCCCTTCGATACCTTGCTCATTCCGCCTCCTGTTACCTTCTTCCCCGCACTGCTGCACCAAAGCTGCAGGAATACCATTGTTAGAACTAGATGAGGGAGGACAGACTTCACTTATCAATGATTGTACCCGATCAGCACTTGTTTGGGCATTTGCTGTATTTCCCAGCTGTGTCTTGTATGCAACCCCCGAGGTTGGACCCCCCCATTAACCTGGATAGTAGATTGGGCAATGTTCCTTTGGTTGCTACAAGCTTGATATTTTTCAATCTTATTAAGCCTGGCATCAACTGAGTCTAGTCTTTTAATAATGGGATCAATAAGGGCAGCTATTTGTTCTCTTAATAATGAACACAGTTCTTCTTGATTGAGCTGAATATTTGAGCAAGCAGCGGGATTAGCCTCTGAGGTATTGACACCTGGATTCTCAAAGACATATACCCCACTTGATTTGTTAATGGCCGACAATGGGTTTTGTTTGGCTGTACAACGACCTTTCCTTTTTTAAGTGGGTGGTTCAGCCCCTGACCCCCCTGTAGCTTTCTTCCACCTAGTCTTAACCATAGCAGGGCTCTGTATGCTACGCTGAATTTGCGGGGTGCCCGAGGTGGGAGACATAGGCATCTCACATAACAAACTGGGGGGTGTTGTATTGCAAGCAGGTTCTAGTTCAGTATTCGCTAGTGAATGGGGTATCTGGGCACTGGGCAAAGAGACTCCCCTAGATGGTACAGGTTCGAGCGAGAGCCTACGCTCTGTTGCCTGGATCTCATATATTAGGACAGATTCGATTCTATTAAGGAAAGCATCTAAAGTGCCCACCACCCTATCCCCGACCTTTCTTTTACTCATAGGGATCTCAGTACCTCGAAGTCACACAGTGGCAGCACCCCAGCTAGGCCAACAAACGAAAAAAAACCAAGAAAAAGGAAACCCAAACAAAATGTCACAAGCTTACAGTTCGCCACAGAAGATGTCAGTAACGTGGCCCAGCGCGGCCTCTTCTGGGATCTGACGGGTGCGCTGCGTGGGGCCTCATTCGCTTTTAAGCGCCTCCTGGCGCTGAGCAGTGACGCGCTGGAACAGTGCCACTGAAGCCCTCTGGGCTATGTAGTCCCCCTCAGCGCGATAAAGGTGGTGCTGGCGGTATAAGCGGTAACGGCCGCTAGAGCCCCTGGCGTCCCCCACAAATTAGAACAATGAACAAGAGATGTAAGGTCAGAAAAGATGTGTGCTATTCTGAAACTAAGAACAAAAAGGGATCATGAAACACCAAGAAATTACACGAGGCTGAAAACTCCCATCAGACCTCCATTGTGGCGGAATATCATCACGTGGGATACGGATAGTAGATCCAAATCTCGCTCAGCCCATCAAGTGATGGTGCAGAGATGGATTTCCGAGGTAGACCTCTAGCCACAGTGTATTTCAAGTAGGTGCTGATGGTGTGCAGTGCTGTGTGAGAAGTGAGTGATAAAGATAAAAATAACTACTAGAACAGAAAATTTCTTTAATAGGCACTGTTCTAGTGTCAAGATTAAAATAACGCCTAATAGTCTGACAATGCGAGCTCTAAACCAAACACATGGCTAGAAACTCTCTTCTCGTGTACAGCAGTCATCATGCACGCTCACTACGGGCCAAATTACCAGTAGGCCAGTTTCTTCGAGTTTGAAGAAATTGTTCATCTATGGAATTGTTTGACAAACATGCTACCAAACTGTCTCACCAACTTCAGGAACGACATTATCCCAAGCATCTAGCCAAAAGAGCCTGGAAACGTGCCTCCAATAACAATCGGGAGGCACTCCTGGAAAAGCGACCAGCAAAACCACCACTGGAGAGACTCACAATTGAAAGCACATTCAGTGTTCATTCCAACAAAATTCAGAAAACAATATGCAAACATTGAAGTATTCTCAACATCACAGACACAAACATCCCTTTACCTCTGTTCTCTTTTAAAAGAGCACCTAGTCTGCGTGACAGTCTGGTTCACACTAGACCTAGAGCACAAGAGAGGGATAGACCAACAACACTCTGGGATCTTCCCCCAGTACAGGGCCACTACCCCTGTGGCTCATGTAGTGTCTGCCCGCAGACCATCAAAACTGATAAAGTCGATCTAGGAACAGGCAAGATATGGCTTCTCAAGAAACATACAAATTGTAACACTGAAAGAGTCATTTACATGATAACTTGCCCATGTTCCTTAAGGTATATCGGATACACCACCCGAAAAATCAAATTGAGGATCGGGGAGCATAAAAGCACGATTAGTTGTCATAAACAATCGACACGATTGACCGATCACTTTTTGACCCACAAACACACTGCAGAAGACATAAGGTGGTTGATTTTAGACCAGCCGTTTATCCTACCCTACATCAGTGATGTCTCCAGATTCTTATTCATCAAAGAACAAAAATGGATTTTTCCCTTAAAAGTGACAGTAAGGGACTTAATGATGATATAGCATGGACATCACTGAAGTTATGTATGCATTCTCCTTTATGTTCATTACATTTCTTGCCCACATATGAAGAATAATGGTTGACTACGTGGTAGCATTTGGCAGATCATGTTTTTCCATAGGGCTTTATAATGTTTAAGCACAACTCGTGTATATGATCACACCATCCAAATACTTAGTGGCTGCAACCTGTTGGACTCTGAGAACCAAAAACATTGATTGTCATATACATCTAAACCATAATGAATATAGACTGAAATCTGATTATTTTACAAATTGTGCCCCCATTTAATACTGACCCAGTGAACTAAACATATGTTTATGGTTATACACACATACCCTTAGACTATGGACTGAGTTGTGTGTTCGTTATAGACCTGGCCCTACACAGAGACATTCATTGCCTCCTAATAATGAGCCAGGATATTATGGACTGATCTATGGCTATTTTTAACACCACCCTCCGACTAGAGACACTATCCAAACTTGTAGTGTTCCGCCAGTCGCGGTTCGATCCCGATTGCGCTAGTGCGCATGCGTGTGTAACCAGCGTTACCGTTGTGTGCATAAAATTTAAGAGACAATAATGTAGGTAGTTGCCAAAAAAGGAATTCTAACAATTCTAAAAATTATATTTCACTTTTAATTGGTTTATCAAGTTAAAGTAAACAATTATTATACAGAAAAAAAGTTCATACAACAATTAAACACATATCCATCTCATATAAAAATTATTACATAAAAAACTTAAACAGTAATACATTACCGCGCATGTGCGAGTGTCAGCGTCTCTATCAACATCATTAGCGCAGGCGCTGAGGCGCAAAAAGGCTTAAGCAATGGCGCTCCCCTCCCGAGATCGGCTCAGACACTTTCATGCCGCAAACAACGAAACGGTGAAGTCAATCATACAATTAACTCTGGCATAAAAAGGCGCGTTTGCCGTCCGTTCGGTACCTCCACTCCCACTCGGAAGCCGGCGAGAGGTACCGACGGACAGGGAGGCTCATGCGGATTTTTCTAATACCTACTGACTAGCTGGAACATTTGTAAACTATGTTCCTTCTTTTGTTTTCATAGTTGGGTAGAAACTTACGGTGGGTCTCTACATCCTATATGTTGAACTCCTCCTTTAACTGGGTTCTAGCCTGATTCACCTTTTCTGGGCAAGCATTTGTCTGGACATGTAGTTTGAAAGGGAGGTGTCGATTTTGAGAGCAACTGGGTATTATTAAAATTTTCTTTGGAAGTTAGCAAAAGCTTAGCAATACACCGCAATTAATTCATTTTTGCGGGGGTTTCAGATTTTATCATCTCTTCCATTTTTAACAGAGCTGGGCCTCATTTTTCCCGAGCGTGTGCCGGGCGAGGTGAGGTGACTTCCCACATAATGCTGGGTGAGTATAATAATTCTACAATACAATTGTGACCATTGTCATACAAACCAGGAGGACAGTTGCCTTCTGACAAACAATGAGACTTTTTGCTCTTGTTTAAACATGTGTTGTTTGTACTGTTTTCTTTGTGACTTAAGGATCATTGTAAACACATTTCTTGACACCACATATTGTGTGCACTATTTCTCCTAATTTGTATGAAAGAACAATTAATTCAGTTTTCCACCAGTCTACATTGGGGACCCAAGTTCCTGGTAGGAATATTTTGATTTGATATTGCCTTGCTTCACTTTCACATTATCACTTACTCTGCAGTTTCTGTTAGACCACAGTCCTAAAGAAAGCTGGATAAAATTAATCCATGTAGCTGAAACATGTCGATCACTCTGCACTGCGCCTTTATATAGTCATATTTTCAGACTATTAGGCGTTATTTTAATCTTGACATTAGAACAGTGCCTATTAAACAAATTTTCTGTTCTAGTAGTTATTTTTATCTTTATCACTCACTTCTCACACAGCACTGCACATCATCAGCACCTACTTGAAATACACTGTGGCTAGAGGTCTACATCGGAAATCTATCTCTGCACCATCACTTCATGGGCTGGGCGAGATTTGGATCTACCATCCGTATCCCATGTTATGATATTCCGCCACAATGGTGGTCTGATTGAAGTTTTCAGCCTCGTGTAATTTCTTGGTGTTTCATGATCCTTTTTGTTCTTAGTTTCAGAACAGCACACATCTTTTCTGACCTTACATCTCTTGTTTATTGTTCTCGTTATGGTTTGGGTTATGAGATATTGAGATCGTTAAACTAACCCACATAGACCCCCCCACTTCTCCCTTTTTTTCTAGTCCCCCACAAATAGCCTGGTCCAACTGGAGCAGCAAGGCAAGTAGTAGGACAGACTTGATACAGACTCCAGACAGACTTAAGACAGACTTAAGACAAACTTAGGACAGACTTAAGACAAACTTAAGACAGACTTAAGACAAACTTAAGAGAAACTTTAGAGAGACTTAAAACAAACTTAAGACAAACTTAGGACAGACTTAAGACAGACTTCAAACAAACTTAAGACAAACTTAGGACAGACTTAAGACAGACTTAAGACAGACTTCAGACATACTTAAGACAAAATCCTAACTTTACTACTAATAAATGCCTTCTGTGAATACCAAAAGTAGTACGTTTAGGATTTTGTCTTAAGTTAATTCTGTGAATCGGGTCCTATATGCTAAAGTTCTGGCCGACTGAATCGGTTGCGGCCGATCACGCTGATGTGGGCCGGTCACGATTTGAAATGTAGTGGTGCAGTGCTCTCAGGTCACGGTGCATGCAGAGGCTTAGTGACGGTCATCCAACGGAGTTGTTGAGACCAGGGCTGAGGTGCTAGGTAAGGCAGTGCTCTTGGCAGTGCTGACAGGTCATGGTGCAAGCGGTAGTGCCACTTCATGGAAGCTGGCGTCAGTTGGCTGAGACTGCGGTGTGGGACAGGGCGGTGCATTGTGAAGGGTGACCAACCGTGAGTAAATTTCACGGACCGTCCGTAATTTGGATCTCATGTCACGTTGTCTGTGATGATCCCTTTTACGTATGCCTTTTGTCCCTAATTTTAGGCATTGTAGGGAGCAGCGCTGTTCCCCTGCAGGAAGCCTCAGATCCCTGATGGGGCCACCTCACACTGCTCCTCTGTGCTCAAGAGCAGCCCCACCCCACCCATTGCCATTCTGTATGAGGCTGATTGTCACATGCAGAATGACAATGGGCCAGTCTGGGCTGCTACAGCATGTGGTGACACCCCCCTGCCTCCTGTTTTAACAGAACATAAGAAAAGTTTTGCATCTAACCAGATGGAAGGAATGTAGAGAATCCAGTTCATGAAAATAAGCCAGCGGAAGAAGTAAAAAAGAAGGGTTTACAGTTCTTTCACAGTCTCATCATTTTGGAACTGTAGCATTTGTAATGTTGTATTTAATGAAGCCAAGTGGCTGCTTTTTTATGTTATGCAACTAACAACCTAACTATCTTGTTGTAGGTGTAATGTATTATATCAAGATGTAATAACAGAAGTAGCAGAAGACGAGTGGGGTAGCACACTATGCGAAGCACAGATTTTGGCCTTATGTTTTTTAGCCACGCCCTTAATTACATTGGACACACCCTTTGGAAAGACCCACAAGTTGTTTCAACCCACCTAAACCCCTGGAAACAACACCATGTCACAGTCACCTCACACCCTGGCCCTGTGCATCATACGAGACTCATGACTTCCAAGTTTTCTGATTGCCTATGTACAGGGGCATAGTGAACCCTACCCCACCCCACCCCTTACTTTAGGAACTACAGCAGGAGTGAAGTTCTTGATGGGCCTCTTCTGTCCACAACTCTGCAGAAAAAAGGCTCCACTCATAATAAATGTGAAAATGTGGGTGAGTAAGTAAAAGAATAAATGGGTGAATGGCTGGATGTATTAGTGAAAGGATGAATGGATGAGTAAAAGGGAGAATGGATGGATAATGAGAGAAAGGATGGATGGATGAGAGAAACTGTAAATAAATAGATGGATGGGTAAAAGGGTTGATGGATGAGTGAAAGGATGGATGGATGAGTGAAAGTGTCGATTATGTGTGAGTGAATGGGTGGATGGATGAGTGAAATGATGGGTGGATTGATGAATTGATAAGTAAAAGGGTGACTGGATGGACGAATGAGTGAAAGGGTGGAGGTAAGGATGGATGAGTGTGTGAAAGGGAAGGCAGATGGGCAAAAGGATGGACGTATGAATGAAAGGATGGGTGGATGAGAGATAGGATGGATGAGTTAAAGGATGGATGAGTGATAGGGTCAATAGATGGATTCCTGAGTGGATGACTGGATGGTTGGGTGGTTGGGGGGATGGATAGGTGAAGGGGTGGCTAAGTGAAAGGCGATGGAGTGATAAAGGCAGGATGGATGGGTGAGTGAAAGTATGGATGGATGATTGACAGGCTGGATGGGTGAATGGGTGTATGCATGAGTGAAAAGAAGGATGTAAGGATGGATGACTGAAAGTATGCATAGATGACTGAAGGGGAGGGTGAAGAGCTGGAACAAAGAATGGAAGGATGAGTGACTGAGTGAATGGATGGATCGATGAGTAAGTGGAAGGACGGCTGGATGGGTGAAAGGGTAAAGGTTGGATGAGTGAATGGATGGATGGGTGGAAGTGTGAATGGATGATTGAAGGAATGGATGGATGAAGGATAAATGGATGTGTGAATGGGTGGATGAAGGGATGAATGAGTGAAATGATGGATGGAAGGATAGATGCTGGATAGGTCTAGAAATGGTTGAATAGGTTTGGATATGGATGGGCACACAGATATAAGGACAGAATGAATGGTGAAAAACTGAATGGATGCCACACCTCCACGTGACTCAACCCGCCATCCTAAGCCGACACATGATATCAGCCATCAATTGCGGAACATGGGCTTGAAATGCTCATTCTGCCTGCCAAAAAGCAGAAACAAAGTCCTTGTAAGGTGCTGTGGTGTCACAAGAGACGTTCTGCTGTTGTGCCACTGGGTGGCGCTGCTATCATGCCACCGGGAAGCAGCACATGAAGCCCTCAACCTGCCCCAAGGCCATGAGAGGTGCATGAGGGCATGGATCTGTGCAGCCCTTCTGCTGGTAAAGGTGGGCAAGACAACATAACCTGCATCTGCAACAGCACCATCGTGACTCGAGTCCCTTTCACAACAATTTTGATTTTCTTTTAAAATTTTGCACCTTAGAATATTGGGCCCTGGGGCAACTGCCCCTGTGGGCCCAACCATGTTATGCCAATGCCTACCAGTATGGATGACATCTGACACTTACACCTCTTGTAGCCCTCATTGTCTTAAGTAATATTTCCTATACATTGACTCTCACATTTAAGAGTCATTGTCTCTATATAATACATGTGTGATGTAACACACTCCAACACCCTGAGTAGCACTAGCACTATAAAATAAACTAAATACACATGATAGAGGATCTATGTGAAAATGAAGGGCACCATTGGCGGTGGTAGCAAGGCTGGACAGGCTGTCCCCAGCATCAGGTGTATCCCTGGGAGGTTGGAAGGGTGGGAGGCGGTTAAGTTACTGGGGCCTGGCACTGCAATGTTCCTTGTATATCCAGCAGTTTTCAAGCAACAATAAAAGTGACACAATAACTTTGGGGGCTATTTCACCCGCTGGAGAGAGATGGGAGTTTTGTTTAGTGGCAGTTCTGAATCATCTAATATAGCAAAGAGGGTTAATATGCCTGCTGCAAAGAATGTTTACCATGCATATCAAAGAACAGTATTTTATGTGCAGAGCTCTGTGGTTTACTGCTTTTGTCACTGAGATTCTTTTATTACTGTGCAGTTCGAAAGTTACATACATATTCTAGCACAGTGAGCTATGAACTGCCATCAAAGAGCTGCGTGCAAGCTGCATGGTACAGGTAACAAAGTTATGTTTTCTTCCCAGTTTTTCATTATCCTGATGTTGCTAAAAAGGGTTTGTTTGAACAGAAATTGATTCTTATCATTAAAGTTAACAGTAACTGCTGTGTTAAGATGGGGATTCTGAGTTTGTGCTTCATCAAACCAAGCAGTCAAAAAAATGCCTACCAGTATGGATGACGTGCATCCTACAACTTGGAGTCCCCGTTGCCTTATGTAACATTTTTTATACCCTGATTTACACACATATGATAAATTGTCTCTGTATGTGTGTGTGTGATGTACAGTGCTCTGGCACCCTATACTGTATGAGAGGTGCTGTAGAATAAATGAAATACATGTGAGAGAGAGGCACTTTTCGTGATAGTGAGGGAATCATCGAATAGCCCCATCAAAAATTGTCGTATCCTGGTGAACAGTAAGGTCATGTACTATGATTTAGAAGCTAAATCAATTGGATATAGAATGATTAATGTGTTGTAGAATGCACCATGTTTTCTCAAATTTTCTTGGGAGTGTAAAATCAAAGGCTTTAAGCTGTTAGTTTGTAACACACAACTTCTAAGTATCTGCACAAGAACTGTGCAAATGTTTCAAAACATATCAGCAGGTAGGATGGACCACTTAATTGTAATTCAGAAGTGTGCTGGTTACAGAGTTTTAATAGGATCAAAACTATCAAGACAGTTTACTTGGTGATGTTCAAATAATACATATTTGCCGGAAGCACCTTTCCACATATTAGTTTTTGTGTGCTATATAGTTTTATCAGTAAAACTGCATGTTGGCATTTTTCTTCGATTCAATAGAAAAGGTTCTGTATGTAAAAGACAGTGCCTCCTTCTGCTCTACAATTATGAGTCAGTAACACCTTTCTATCCTTCAGTGAGAATCTACGGTTTACAGCTCACAGAGAGGAAAAAGCCCAACCAGGATACTATTTCCAATATACAGGTAAAATAAGGAGGGCTGATATATGGCTAGCCAGGGCATTATATAGTAATGTCAACACACATGTAACCACTCTGACCTACAATAATACCATAACGTTCAGCAGTGTTCAGCCAATTATAGCGCATGCAGGCTGGTTAATAACTCCCTTTTCCTGCTTACTGAGCTTATCATCACACAAGACCTGTCCCCTATGGGTCATCTTCATTACTCTTTGCAAGTCATAATCAGTTGAACAGAAAGGGAATACCTGATGCGATCTGACACTTAAAGCTGGCCACTTGGATTACTGCACTCAAGTCCAGCACTGCAGGTCCCAATTTGTCATATCCTATGCGTGCCTTGTTACATCTTACAATGGCACTGTTGAGTCTGTAAAACTTACCTTTTGTCCCAATCTCTTGTCCTGAATGTTTACCCTCTGTCCTGAATTTTTGTCCCGAATTTTGACCCTTTGTCCTGGATTTTTACACTCATCGTCCTGAATTTGCACCCATGCCAGTTGGTCACTCTAGCTTTGTGTGACTTATGAGCTGTGCCCCCAAACCACAGTGCGGTCACAGGTGGCTAGGTCAGCATGCAACAACATCGTCAGTGAGACCAGGGTGGTGAAGTGAAGCAAGGCGGTGCAGAGTGTGGTGTCCACAAGTCGTGGTGCAAACAGTGGCTCGGTTGCGGCAACAGTTGTCGTCGTGGGTGAGATGAGGGTTTTGTGTGCGGCTGTACCTTCTGTAATGCCTTCAGGACATTGAGACAGCAGCGGTGTCGCTGACAGTGTCAACAGCTTTCCCCTCTGTGAAAGTGAAACCCACGGTTGCAAGGGTAATTGAATGTCTTGGCCATCCCTAATTTGATTGATTTGATTTATCAATTTATAGAGCGCGCGAATGCCCGAAGGCGTCTTGGTGCTAAGATATACCCTTGTCTCTTGAAGATGTTTATAGAGCTATGCGGAGAACAGCCAGGTTTTAACTTCCTTTCTAAAAGATTTCAAAGATGGACTGATTTTTATGGCAAGAGGCAGCTGATTCCAGGTTCTTGCTGTATGTACAAGGAAGCTTCTTCCGCCCCAATTGGCTCTTCTGAATCTCGGGATCCCGATAAGTCTCTTTTGGCCGGATCTGAGAAGTCTATTTGGCTCATAAAGTTTTAGATGTGACTTCAGGAATTGTGATCCAGTTCCGTTAATAGCCTTATATGCCAGGCACAGTGATTTAAATTGTACCCTTTTTGCAATAGGTAGCCAGTGCAGGGTTTTTAGTTTGTGGCTAATTGGCTCAAACTTAGGTATGTCTAATACAAGCCTGGCTGCTGCATTCTGCAGGCGTTGAAGTTTGGCTAGGATTTTCATCCTGGCTCCAGCATAAAGGCCGTTCCCGTAGTCCAGTCTTGACAAAGCTAAAGCTGTCACCACTGTTTTACGCAAATCTTGTGGTAGATAAGGTAATATTTCTTTTATCTTTTTTGGATATACCAGAGTGTTGATGCCAGTTTGCTGGCTTGGGCGTCAAATGAGAGATTGGTGTCTAGAATGATTCCCAGGTTCCTCACTTTTTCAGATGGATCTGGGCATCTTCCCATGTTTTTAGGCCACCAGGAGGGGGACCATATATTTGTGTTGCCTCCTAATATCATGACCTCACTCTTGTCCCTGTTAAGTTTTAGGCAGTTTCTTTTCATCCATTGGCTGACTTTAACCATGCAATGTTGACATTTTTCTGCTGTGTCCTCCACATCCTTACTGATTGACACCACAATTTGAGTATCGTCAGCATAGGATATTGGAATGAATCCACAGTTCCTTATAATTTCAGCAAGAGGGGCCACATATAGATTAAAAAGAGTTGGGCTCATCGAGGAGCCCAGTGGGACCCCGCATGGTAGGTTGAATGCATTTGATTTGATTTAGCTCCTCCTGATTCTACCGAGAAAGTTCTATTCTCTAGGTAGGAAGCAATGAGGGTACATGCTGAATCATGTATTTCTGCTGTTTTTAGTCGGGTTAGGAGGATCTCGTGGCTGACCGTATCGAAGGCCGCCGATAGGTCAAGTAGTACCAAGGCGGCCTTCGCTCCATTGTCCAACACTTGCCTGATTTCCTCCACTGCTGTGAGTAGCGCAGTCTCTGTTCCGTGTCCCTCGCGAAAACCGAACTGAGAATGGTCCAGCCAGTCGCCATCCATCAGATATCGGGATAGCTGTTTGTTTAACAGTTTCTCGATGATTTTTACGGCAAAAGGGATCCTGGCTATTGGTCTATAATTGTTTGGGATTTCACCGTCTAGGTTTGTTTTTTTCAGTAGCGGCTTGATCGATATCATTTTCCAATCATCTGGAAAGATGTTGGTTTCGATAATTAGGGAGAATAGTTTTTCTAACACCAGGCTCAGCTGTTCTGAGCAGGTTTGCATTATTTTAGGTGGACAAGGGTTTATTGGGCTACCTGAGTTAGTGGTGAGCACCTCTTTCTGGATCTGATCTGCAGTGGGAGGGGTGAAATGGAACAATATAGGTTGAACTGATTGGTCTGCCATCTCTGTGTTGTGATTTTTAAAGGAGTCAAATACTGAAGATACTTTACTAACGAAGAATTCACCTAGTGTGTTACAGAAGTCTGATGACATTTCTTCAGAGTTTTTATTTTCAAATTTTGATAGTTTTTTAACAGTATCAAAGAGAACTTTACTAGAGTTTTTTGACTCATTAATTTTCTGAACGAAATATATACTTTTTTCTGTTATTATTAGTTTTTTTATTACTGGCTAGAGCAGCTTTATATTCTTGTCTGACCTGGGTGTCATAATTGGCTCTCCATTTTTTCTCAGCTCTTCTGCACTTCTGTTTTTGTGCCTTCAGTGCTTCCGAGAACCACGGCTGTGAGGGGGGGTTTCTTTTAAAGGTAGCTTTTTTTTGTGGGACTGTAAGTTTCACTGCAGTATCTAACCATTCATTAAATTGTTTACAGGCTATATTGCAGTTTCCATCAAATAAAGGATAAGATGTTCGCAGTATATCAACAAATTCCTGATGGTTGACCTTGGACCAATCCAGGTATGTTGTTTTCTTAAGGGTTTCCACGGGTCTCCCCGTATCTTCTTTATTTTCTAGTATGAACAGGACTAGCTTATGGTCCGACCATGGGACCGTGAGAGTATCAATTTCATTTAAGCTCTGACATGAGGTGAATATACCGTCCAGTGTGTGGCCAGCGTTATGGGTATCTAGGTGTACCTTTTGTTCTAGATCAAAATCTGACATTGCGTCCATAAATGATGCTATCTTAGGGTCGATGGTTTTCTCTAGATGCAAATTAAAATCTCCCAAAATTGTATAATCAGGGCCTGTCACGCTTGATTCTAAAAATGGACTTAACGACTCAATTAGGGGCGGTTTTGCGCTAGGTGGTTTGTAGATTAGTAGTCCATTAAACGTGTAGTTATCTGTAATCTTGATTTGGAAGGTCAAGGTTTCACAGTCTGAGTTACTTCCTCTTTCTGAGCTCCTAATCCTGAGTTCTTCTTTTGCTATTATTGCTAATCCTCCCCCGCGTTTCATTTTTCTATCAGCTCTAAAAATGGAATAACCCTCGGAAATGGCCAGGGTCAGGTAGGCATCTGATGCTTCGTCAGCCCATGTTTCTGTAACAAACAGTACATCGATATTTTGGCTTTCGATCAATTCAGCTGTATGTATGTTATGCTTGACTAAGGACCTGACATTAATTAAGCCGGCCTTCAGAGTGCTGTTTCTATGGTTTGGTATCTTGGATTTGTTTTGGGGCATAGATAGGATCTTAATGGGTGAAAAATCAAAAGTGCAAGGGCAGGACGGACATTTTTTACCTTCCTTGTATAACTCAATCCGGGCACATGTGATGCTGGGTCTTAGTGTTAGGAGCTCCTGACTGGAATACTTCCGTTGTCCTTTTCCGGGATTATTTTGGACAGGGGGTATGGCCCTGGGCCCGGTCTCGGCGCGGACGGGCGCGAACGGGCTTGCCTTTAGCGCGCCTTCGGCGCGCAGGCGGCGCGCCCGCTCCGCGCGTCCACTGCGCGTTTGAGGGAGGCACATTGTTAAGTAAGAAGGGAGATGGGCATGGCCTAAGTCCGTGGGCGTGGCCTGTACTCGGACGAAGAATGGCGGCAAGAACTCCGACCCGCGGCAGCCCTTAGATCGGCAGCGCGGGGAGCTCTGAACAGGTGAGGTGGGGGGAAGTATTCAAGGGTAAAGTGCAGCAGTGCAAATTACAAATCTGTTTTTAAGAGCAGGTTAAAATCAAGTTATTAGCAGTTTTTGACAATCAATAATGTTGAAATATCGGCCTAACTCCCGGCTATCTCGCCTCAGGAGTGGTAAATCTTTTGTGCAAGCTTGTAATCAACTCGCCTTTATGTAGGTCTGCGAAGGGGGCGTGGTCTAAGTCCGTGGGCGTGGCCTGTACTCGGACGAAGAATGGCGGCAAGAACTCCGACCCGCGGCAGCCCTTAGATCGGCAGCGCGGGGAGATCTGAACAGGTGAGGTGGGGGAAGTATTCAAGGGTAAAGTGCAGAAGTACAGATGGCAAGCTCTATTTCAGCCCTTGGAGATACTCAGCCACAAGTGAAGAAAGTTCAGTTCAGTCCTTTCACTGCCCAAGTCAGAAGCAGCAACTGCAGGCCAACCCAGCAAAGCAACAACACAGCAAGGGGGCAGTACTCTTCCTGGCAGTTCTTCCCGCTCTTCTTCTCGGCAGGTTCCTTGATCCAAGCAAGTTCTAAAGTTCTGGGGTCTGGGCTGAAAACTACAGAATCCAACAGTTACGGCTGACTACATCAGTGTGGACCAGCGTTACTATCAGAAGACTCATAAACAGTACCTCAGGTTGGGGACAATCCTGTTGGTGCAGGCTGGTCACAGCAACTGTCACGGTTGCAATGTGAAATGTAGCAATGCAACATGGAGTGCCCTCAGATCACTTTGCAGGCAGTGGCTAGGTGATGGTCATCCAGCAACGTCGGTGAGACCAGGGCTGCAGTGCAATGTGAGGCGGTGCTCGTGGTGGTGCTGACAGGACACGGTGCAAGCGGCAGTGCTTGTTGACAGGAGCTGGCGTTGGTCGGCATAAACTGTGGTGTGGGACCGGGTGGTGTGCCGTGTGACTTACGAATGGTGCCCCCACAACTTGGTGCGGTCACGGATGTTAAGGTCAGAGTGGAGTGAAGTTGTCAGTGAGATCAGGGCAGTGAAGTGAAGCAAGGCGATGCAGAGTGCGGTGCCCACATGTCACCATGCAAGCAGTAGCTCGATGGTGGCCACAGTTGTCGTCATCAGTGAGACCAGGGTTGAGGTGTGAAGTGCAGCAGTGCCTTTTGTGGTGCCTTCAGGACATGGAGCTAACAGCGGTGTCGGTGTCAGAGGCTTTCCCCCTCTGTGGCAACTGAAACTCACGATTCCAGAAGCAGTATCCAGAATTAGGTGAAATATTTGGTGTCCCTGAGACTTGGTGAACAAGAGGCAAGCTCTAGTTCAAGCCCTTGGAGATACTCAGCAACACATGAAGACAATTCAGTCCAGTCCTTTCACTGCCAGTGGGCAGAAACAGCAACTGCAGGCCAACCCAGCAAAGCAATAACACAGGGAAGGTGCAGTACTCCTCCTGGCAGTTCTTCCAGCTCTTCTCCTTGGCAGCTTCCTTGATACAAGCCAGTTCTAAAATTCTGGGGTCTGGGCCCCAATATTTATCATCAGTTTCTCTTTGTTCTCCTGGGCAGAGAGTGTCTGTGCTAAGTCAAAACCAGTGTAGTTCTCTCAGGCCCAGCTTCCCAGCAGGAGGTGGAGACAGCATTGTCCAGGGCAGACCAGGCTCATTCAGATGCAAGGAAATGCCCTCCCACTAATCTAAATGAGGCCGAGGTCTATTCAGCTCAGCCCTGACTCACCCAGGAAAGGCAGGACATACCTCAATCCCCCGATGGCTGTCTGAAGAGAATGCACATCCCCAGCCCCTTGCCACTCCAAAGCCAGACAGTCAATCCAAAACCCAGCAGAGACACACCGGATGGGTAAGCAAGAAAATACCTAGTTTTTAAAAGTGGTATTGCCAAACACAGGACATGAAAATCATCTTTACTAAAAGATGCATTTCGACATTACAAGTTCAGGCAAACTAAACTCCATTTCTCTATCTTGTCCCAATGGGCATATATACTTATAAGATGTTAGGAGTAGACTCCCATTCTAGCCTTTGGGACAGAAGGCCTTTCAATAGTGAAAAATTAGTTAGACTGTATTTCACCAGCAGGACATTTTACACACACCAGTACATGTCCTAAATTTCATCTATACACTGCACCCTGCTCATAGGGGTACCCTGGGCCCACCTTAGGGGTGACTTACAGGTAATGAAAGGGAAGGTTAGGGCTTAGCAAGTTGGTGCACTTGCCAAGTCGGCATGGCAGTAAAAACTGCACCGGACACTGCAGTAACAGATCTGAGAATCCTTTGAAAGTCTGCTTGTGTGGGTGGCAAAATCAGTGCTGTTGTCCCACTAGCAGCATTTGATTTACAGGCCTTAGCACTCTCAGTGCACTTTAATAGGTGAGTATGAGCAGACCCCTCCTTGTTCAGGCAACTGTATAAGAAAAAGATATAAAAGATATTGGTAATTGAGGCTGGGCAAGGTAGATGGACTGGTTACTTTAACGGATGCAGAAGATGAATCAACTACTTGAGCCTTTATAAGATAACGATGTCGGGCTCTGCATAATTCATTTAGATATTCTGGAATAAACTATGCTGTAAATCACATCCGCTGTGGCCCTGCCCAGCATATCCATATTCTTGTGTGGCCAGTGTTTCTCCATCTCTTATAGGAAGCAATCAAATATTACCTTAATTTGGGAAGCAATATATTATGTGTTTATCTCACGAAGTCTCCTTTCCCTGTTGAGCTCTGTAGTAAGGTTTTTGAATGTCTCAGCTTACGGTTGTTCCACCCAAAATTATTGGAGGTGGTATGCAGACTTTTCATATTTTGTGGAACTGTTTTTACACAGAGTGCCTCAAAACAGTGCAAAAGCCTAGGGTGGTGTCCATTTTTAATAGAGCAATTCATCCCATCTATGATATAAAGTGGGAGATCCACTTTTGCAGATACGTTTTGATTTATTTCATAAGGTTGTAGAAATTCACTCTGTAGAGGATTTGTAAGGTCATGTTATAGATATCTCCTGATAGCTAATATTCATCTGCTGGGAACCGTCTAGTCTGGCCATTAACATTTTATTACCATTTCTTCAGATTTATGAAGTTGATCTTAAACCTAGTATTTGATCACATCTTTGAAATACTCAGATGCCACTAGGGGTGGAGTTTTCCATGTCATTTCAGAATAAGAGTATCTTATGTGATGTTCACCTAAATTTAAATCATGGTGTCTCTGGAAGTTGTCTAAACAGTTGGGTGAGAGGCCTTACTTAAATGGCAAAATTGAGTGGATATAGGCCCTGTTTAGAAGTACAAAACACTCACTATTTGAATGAGGGTCTAAGGGCTAGTTTAATGACTCTGAACTGGACACATGCCCCCAACAAAAGACTTACTACAACAAAAGGTATCCAGGAGTCACACCCATGTTTTTATACTTTAGACTGACCACCATACGACCAACAAATTAAATTGTGAGTTAAATACTATTTGTATATAAATACCATTCAACCACTCATACATTTGACATGCAATCAAGGTAGGAATTTTTCCATCAGTTGCCGTTCTGTACCACCACTATCACATCATTTGGGTTCTCCTTACCCAGGAGTTAGTACGAAGACAGTCACACTAGATTGGAAAGTGAGGACTGTGTGAGTGAGGAGACTGATGTTAATTGTTTCACTGGGTGGTATCAGTATGATGTTGGTGTGATATTTACAACTGAAAAAAATCAGTGCATGTGAAAAAGGGTGTAGTGAGTAAAATTAAGTAGAACTGAGTAGAATAAGTATTTTATTGTTTTCTCTCAGACCCCTAAGTTTAAAAACAAGTGAACAGTGGAAAGTAGATTTGACATAATATCTACTCAGCAAGTGGTCGACATGTTTCTGCATATAAGTGGAATTTATCCTATGCATTCATCAGGACCTAGATGTTGCTACTGCTTGCATAACTTAGTGATAAAGAAATAAAGGAAAAATATCATTTGTTTGTCAGGTGTTGATTCTCCACCACAATCTACAACAGTCGTATGAATAAGGAAAGAAAAAAGAGAAAAACAGGCATATTTGTCACAGAATGCACTCCTTGGTAGCGATATTCTTGTGGTCATGTACATACAATTTGATTGACATGATATCACTCACCCAATTTCTGTGGGGATGGCGCCTCACCTCACCTGGCTGCAGCTCAGGTAAATAAGGAGCACCGCTCTGTTTAGCAAAATACAATCATAGAGACACTCAACCAATTCAAATCAAGGCAGGAAATGAATGCATGTGGCGTTATGTCTTAATTCTTGCGTTTAAAAATACATGTATGAATAAATCAACTTATCCCGAGTCCTTATTGATGAAGTGAGTGGAGGGCTCGTGGATACAATGTTAGTTTCCTTTCAAAATAATCTCTTAATACTTAACACTGTGTAGAGGTAGTGTTGTATTTTACACAAAACTCGTTACGAGTCACCAGAATCAAAAAACATGCATCGTCACTCCCACGTACACAAAAGGACACAGTAACCTCGGTATGGGCGTATTCAAGTGAATCGACCGGGCGTTAGATGTTAGGAAGCCGCGGGATCGTACTATGATTAACGTGGTACTAAATGCGAACCGTTCATTTAAGTGGCCGGCACTGCTGCCAGCGAGAGAAACTCTCATCCGCTTACCTCTCCGTCGGTGTCTCCCAATGTCCCTCTGGGCTATTCTGGGGAGGCACCGAGCGGAAGAAAAGGCGGGTATTTCAACAGCGACAAACAAGTGTAATGGTTTCTGGGAATAGTAGTTCGTGGTAACGGGAAAAATTTCGAACACTTTAATTTTTGCCCGTGTAGTTGTTATTAAACGTATTCATAGTGTATAGCGAAGGGACCTCTTTTCTATATTTAAAACAAAGCAAACGACTCATATAAATACCATTGTCTTAACTGATTGTATTTTTGCAATGTACGTATCATAAGTGGTGAAACGGTGTAGACATCAAAGAATGTGTGTCATAGATGGTACAAAGATATAGAGTTTCAGGAGTATCTTGTTTACACACATTCATTTATGGAAGATTGTTCCCATCCAACCTCGGAACCTACTATAGTGACATCCAAGGTATGGGTTCATTAAGACCCTCCTTGTCACTGTTCAACTTATAGACCCACTTCTGTTCAATTTTAAACAGAAATTTGCCTATATCTGGACAGTGGTCTGGTATATTGGGTTGTTCCAGTATGGTCCATGTGAAATCATTGGGGCCATGTCCCTTTTCCAAAAAGTGAGCTGTCAGGCGTGTCGCCTGTTTGCGGCATCGGACAGTGCTTTTATGTTCACCAATTCTAATTTTCGTTTTTCGAGTTGTCATGCCAACATATCTTTTAGGGCATGGACAAGTGATCATGTAGATGGTATTTTCACTATTACAATTGGTGAATTTGCGCTGTTGCCATGGGCGCATGGTTCCTATGTCTACCGTAGTTGACTTTGATGTCTGGGGACATGCCGAGCAATTTCCGCAAGGATGATGTCCTTGTACGGGCGGTAAATCCCACAGGGTGCCAACTTGTCTGGGTAATTTGCTTTTTGGTCTAGTATGGACCAATTGATCTTTTATATTGGGTCCTCTCTTAAAGGCAAAGAGGGGGGGAGGTAAAGTGTCTCCACTTGTGTTCAAAATAGACCAGTGCTTAGTTATAATTTTGCGGACCTGGTTAGATTTTGTGTGAAAGGTATTCACAAATGTCATCCTTTTGGTTTTTTCTTTAGGGGTAGCAATATCCAAAAGGGCGTCCCTGTTGTTATTTGA
Source organism: Lissotriton vulgaris (assembly GCF_964263255.1). NCBI lineage: Eukaryota > Metazoa > Chordata > Amphibia > Caudata > Salamandridae > Lissotriton > Lissotriton vulgaris. The sequence goes on along the minus strand of NC_141696.1, from coordinate 777,097,123 downwards.
CGCCCTTTTCTTAGATTGGCGGATGATCTTAATGGGGTAATTCTTTTCCCGTAGGTGTTCAGACAGTGTCTCTGAATGCTTCTCGAAGGCTTCCTTTGTTGAACAATTCCTCTTAAGCCTGAGAAATTGCCCAAAGGGCAAATTCTCCCTGAGAGCTCTAGGATGACAACTCTCAAAGTTGAGGAGCGCGTTTCGTGCCATCGGCTTCCTATATAGTTCTGTTGTAAGCCCATCATTTGTTGCCGATATCAAAAGGTCCAAGAAGGGCAGCTCTTTTTTGCTGAATTCCACTGTGAACTTTAGAAATTCATTGCTATTGTTTAGCCAATTATGAAATTCCAGTAGACTGGCCTCAGAGCCTCTCCACACGACAAAGATGTCATCTATGTACCGCTTCCACACGAGAAGCGATACATAGTAGGGGTTGTCCTGATTATTCATACATGTATTTTTAAACGCAAGAATTAAGACATAACGCCACATGCATTCATTTCCTGCCTTGATTTGAATTGGTTGAGTGTCTCTATGATTGTATTTTGCTAAACAGAGCGGTGCTCCTTATTTACCTGAGCTGCAGCCAGGTAAGGTGAGGCGCCATCCCCACAGAAATTGGGTGAGTGATATCATGTCAATCAAATTGTATGTACATGACCACAAGAATATCGCTACCAAGGAGTGCATTCTGTGACAAATATGCCTGTTTTTCTCTTTTTTCTTTCCTTATTCATACGACTGTTGTAGATTGTGGTGGAGAATCAACACCTGACAAACAGGTGATATTTTTCATTTATTTCTTTATCACTAAGTTATGCAAGCAGTAGCAACATCTAGGTCCTGATGAATGCATAGGATAAATTCCACTTATATGCAGAAACATGTCGACCACTTGCTGAGTAGATATTATGTCAAATCTACTTTCCACTTTTCACTTGTTTTTAAACTTAGGGGTCTGAGAGAAAACAATAAAATACTTATTCTACTCAGTTCCACTTAATTTTACTCACTACACCCTTTTTCACATGCACTGCTTTTTTCAGTTGTAAATATCACACCAACACCATACTGATACCACCCAGTGAAACAATTAACATCAGTCTCCTCACTCACACAGTCCTCACTTTCCAATCTAGTGTGACTGTCTTCGTACTAACTCCTGGGTAAGGAGAACCCAAATGATGTGATAGTGGTGGTACAGAACGGCAACTGATGGAAAAATTCCTACCTTGATTGCATGTCAAATGTATGAGTGGTTGAATGGTATTTATATACAAATAGTATTTAACTCACAATTTAATTTGTTGGTCGTATGGTGGTCAGTCTAAAGTATAAAAACATGGGTGTGACTCCTGGATACCTTTTGTTGTAGTAAGCCTGTTTAGAATTAGTCTAGCCTTCAGTCATGCATAGCTCACCCAGATATATCTCTGGATCATTGGGCCAAATCCCATTTTTGTGAGAACTTCTCACAGGAAGGGCCACTCTACCTGATCGAATACCTTCTCTGCATCTATTGTAATTCTTACAATTGGAATATTTTTTCTGTTGGTTGTTTTAATCAGCTGGAGGGCCCATTTAATATTGTTGCATGTCTGCTGGTTATTAATAAAATAGATTGATCTGGGCTGATTAGCCAGGGCATGCAATTTTCAAGCTATTCAGCCAGAATTTTTGAGTCAATTTTTAAATCCATAGCTACTAATAATATTGGCCTGTACGAGACACATTAGACTTTTGACTTTAAGACTTACGGTTGAAAGTTATGCCTGTCTTCCCATCAAACCTGTCAATTTACTTGTCTCCTGTGTGAGGAGTTATGTGGCCTCGCTAGTTGGAGAGCCAAAAGGGATCTGAATTTCTTAACATGTTATTCAGTCAGCCGTTTATGTCTCTAATTCTTCCCCGACCTTTTGTGGTAAAGTTGGTAGGATGACGTTCTGTAAAAGGGCATTAGGGTCAAGATTCTCGCTCCTATATAGCTCGTTGTAAAAGGAGGCGAATGCCTCAATTTTTCCTCCTTGTTGCTCATATATTCCCAACGCATTTCGTAATTATGTGTTTTGTACTAAATATCGGTGAGTCAATCTTGCCAATATTTATTAAGGATACACACCTGATATTTCCCCCAGATATTTACAGGAACATGGGTATTATAGTGCAGTAACAACCAAAATCTGTCTGTTCTTCCCCCAAAAGTAGTAATTGATTGGAATGTATTACACTCGATAAATTCTGACTCGACTTCAACATATTTTTATCAAGTTTAATAAGTAAGGCACTGTTTTCCATGCTGCTTATAATGAGGGCTGTCGTTTCCAGCAGTCTCCGCCTTTCATTTAGTGTTTAAGTGGAATCTTCACAAGAAAACTTCAAACTTGTAAACCCATCTTTAATATCTTAATTACATGCTATCCATTGGGTTTCTTGCAACTACTAATCGCAATAGTCTCTAGGAATGAAAACGCCTGCATAAAGTTCTACATAAAGATAAGCTTATGTGATTAAAGAAAAACATCTGATTCAAGACTTGACACACACCACATACTTTTTACCACTAAATAGAACCTATAAACTCAAAGCTGAGGAGAGGTTCACATCTCAAATGAATGGGCATTTTGCGTGAGCTTTTGTAAAAAGAGAGGACATTTTGCAAAAGTGCTGATCTTTTTTCAGAAAAGAAAAGCGGTACACTTGGAGGATCTGGGCTCTAATTGTATATAATATGTTAGAGTGCTAGTATAAAAGAAATACTCTTTACATGCTATGCTGCAATAAGTACCTTTCATTATGTCTTGTGCTTAGTACTCAGCCACTTGTTGAGAGACCTAAAAGCGAGGAAAATGAACTTTCCTTTACATGCCTGCAGTTGTTTATGTCAACAGAAAAGGCAGGAATCGGGAAGAGCATCCTAATTCTGTTCTCGGTTTCTGTTAAGAGGAGATTCTTAGTTCTGTTTATATGGTATTTGAAAAGGATTGAAAGTGTAAAATCTTAGTTGTCTTTAGAGGTTTGTTTATAGGGTTTCATATTAATATACTGGACCCTTTAAATTAATCGGTCATAATTCCTGGGTGATTATTACAGAAAATGTTTGCTTTTGAGATCCTATTTTGTTCTTTAACTGTCATATTGCTTTAATATGTTTGGCTTTGTTGATATTGTCTTATATGTAATCTAAAATAAAATGTCTGCACAAGGTCAGGGACAATTTTGTTCTTAAGAACCTATCCCTACTAAGATAGATAGACAGCAGATAAATCAGTATAGTCAACTAAATAAGACTCAGGAAAGCCTAAGGCAAGTAAACGCTAGAACCCATGAAGGTTTATTAAATCATTTAAGTGTGATACAACATTTAAAAACAATGAGTAGTTCTTTTTTCATATTTATTAACTCCATATTTCTTCAGGGGGAAATAACCACCCTACTGCCTTTTATTTATTTATTTTAATTACTTTGCTCTGAAAGATTATATTGAAATTCCATAACTCATACAACAGTTACAAAGACATTACTCACTCACTAAATGTTTTGCTCATGACCACTCTCTTGATTTGACTGATGCAATGATATATTTTGTAAATAATCTTACAGATGAGATTACATATCACATTACGCTTTACACTACGAAAGAGATTGAAGTAGTTTCAGTGTATGCCATTATTCAATGGTATTGCATTTTTAGTTGTTTTTTGAGGTGCTCAGCATCACATTTTGTGTTCAAATTATGATGTGCATACCTCTTGTGTAAGTATTGTGCATTTAGTTGATTGAATTCCTTTAATCATATACTACATGCACCATTTCCCTGTGCTCCATCCCCACAGGTGGCCAACTCCTATTGAAAAAAACCTTCGCCATGTGCTACAGGGGTTAACCATGGGGTTGGCCTTCAGCCGGGCCCCACACTCTACCAGTGCTGGCACTCAAACCCAACTTTCCACATCCTTCAGCCATATGCAGCTGGAGCTGATCGCAGGATGTCACCTAAATCCATGCCTGGCATCCAATGTGCTGTGGGTGGCCAAACACCACTGCACATGCTCTTTGGTCATGTTCAGAAGAGGTTGGCCATAGGGCTAGGCCTGTGGCAAGACGATGCATTCAACCAGCATTGCTTTTAAAACCCTGCTGCACACACCTGATGGGCGAGTACAGCAGGGGTGGGCTAGAGGGCCTGACCTCTGGACCGGCACTTTTTTTTTCATGAAGAATTTGCAGACTCTGGGGCATATGTACAAAACCCTATTGCCACCACAACGTCACTTATATCGACGTTGTGGTGGTGATAGGGGCTGCGCCTTATTTACAAGGCAGAATTAAGCCACTTAACGTGGATTAATCTGCCTTGTAAATAAGGCCCCCTTTCACGCTATACTTGGGCAGTGGGGTGAGCATTCCACTGCAACACCCATTCATTTTTACTCTGCCCCCTATGTACAAGGGTGGCGTACATCGGAGGCAGCTTAAAAAGTTAAGACCTGTTAAAACCTGCTGTTAACTTGGCGAAACGAGGATAAATGCATTATTTCTCCTAGTTTCTGCTTTTTTCATGTGTGCTGCCTTGTGCAGCACACATGGAAAAAGCAAAATGCCATGGATTGTTACTGTACAGAAAGGTTTCCCTTCCTGTACATAAACAATTCTTTAAAAAAAATCCCATTTTGTGACTTCTATGTGTGCTGCATGAAGCAGCACCCATGACAGTGACAGAATGGCATTTTAGGATTGTTTATATGCAGGAAGGAACACCTTCCTACACATTTGCAAGCCTCCCCTGCACGCAGACACCCTTGCACTATGGTGCAAGGGTGCCTGCATTGGCTCTAAGTTGCTAAATTTAGCGCCATCACAGGGGGAAATGCAAGGCTGCACAACATTCTTGTAAATATGGTGCAGCCTTGCATTTCAGAAGTGGAGGAGAGTGGCGTTAAGCCAGGAAGGCTAACGCCTCCCTCCACAAATTCCTTGTACATATCCCCTTCTGTTTTGGGATTCGTAGACCCTCACAAACTCATAAATCCCTGTTGAACAACCTGCGGTTGGTCCAGCAAAGGTCCAGGATCTATTGCTCCCGAAATGAAATGCAATGCTTGTTAAGTGAACACAGGCAGTCTGTTATAAAAAAGAAATACGAATAAAGCATGACCTTGAGTGTATCATTACCAGAGACATGTTTATTTGACTTTGCATAGGCGTAAATCAAGCATTGCTATGCTTCTATCCTTAAATAAGCTGGGTCCGGAATTTCCCCTACAAGAGAACGTCTTTCACTATTTTTCAGTCTTCTTGGAGAGATACTTATTGTGCCTACATGGACAGGTCCATACTGATGTGTTTTCTCAAAGCTCTGCCCTTGCCAGACTTACAAAATGTTGAGCGTTCTTATGAATACATGTATATGGGCTAGATGTAGGTAATTGAAATTTACCGATTCGAAAATACCGAATTTCTCCGATTTCGGTATTTTCGAATCGGTAAATGCTCTGTAGTTAAAAAATCGGTAAAAATTACTGATTCGATAAGATTCGGTATTTACCGAATCGGTATTTACGGATTCGGTAATTGCCATTCATTCCTATGAGCCATGTGTGAGTACGGCGAGTGGCAAAGGAATATGAACCTACACAATGCCAGGTGTGGCATAGAGGTGCCGGACAGACCACAGAGTGCAAACCACAGAAATGGCCATGTGGAGATCAACTGCTGGTGTATGGAGTGTAGTGGCCAGTGGATGCTACCATGTCCCAACAGGCCGTGGGGCAGAACGCGGAACTATCGCATGTTATGTCTCCCCCTGCATGCACATTCGAGGTGGGTTGGGTCTGCGTACATCAGGCCTGCGTAGGGTGTGAACAAAAAGCCAGTCGCCCTGGACTGGGTTCTTATTCGGAATGGACGAGGCATCAGCCAGGGCGGCGCCTCTCAGCCCACCACGAGTCCTGCCTGAGCGCAGCGGGGCCTGCGGCCCTGAGCGCCTGCTGCACCCAGACCCGCCATGCCTGCCCCAGCGCACTAAGGAGGCTCTGCTCACCAGCCTACACCAGCGTGTGGCCAACAGGGCCCATCTCGTGACGGTGCAAGCTCCAAGCACCAGTCCTGTGACCTCTGTTGCCGCCCAGTAGGCCCCACATGTGAAACTGTGTCCTGATGTTCCGATGCCAACCAGCCAAACACCGCAGGAGTGAAGAACGTCCCAATCCCCTACCCTCGCCGTGACCCCCAACACCCACAAATAAATCCGGATGGTGGAGAACACGACACCGGGAGAAGGTGGGTAAACAAAACAAGGGAACCCAAGGTCTTGGGGAACACAGCTCGTCTCCTCCAGCTTCCCGGCAGCTGACTGCTTGACCCAGACGAGACCGCTATAAAAGAAAAGGGGACAAGATTAGACACACCCCACAGACAATACCAGTGCCAAGTACACACATGAACCACCGACCTCCCTGCTTACCCCAGTTAACAAACGGGGGTGCTTGATACGAAACAGGAAATACTCCACTGCAATCGTATTGGTTCTTTTTTGTGTAACCCCGGACCAACCGTGCCCCCTCGGGAACACCGAGAATGTCAAAGGGGGTGGAATTAACAAAAGAAAAGACAAAGAAGGGATAGGGGAAAAAAGGCGTCTGGGGAATTTGAAAGACACCCAAAAAAAACCTGGATTTTAAAAGAACACGAAGGTAGCACAAAAAACGGTCGTTATTCAGCTCCTTTGTGAAACCACCCAAAAGATACACAACAAGATGGTTTGCGTACAAAAAAGAAAAAAATAACGGGACGCCAGAACTCAAAAGGAAACGCAGCCGCGAATCCCAAAGCGTCACCGAAATACCAAAACAGGTCCCCGATGTGGGTTCAGTAATGCCCAAAGGTATCAGAAACAGGAAAAAAGGGGAAACGAAATCCAGCCCTCCGAAGGACAGCTGGAGTAGAGCTCAATGGAAAGGGAACAAGGTAGAAAAACAGGAACTGAAAACACACTGCAAGGGACCATACAAGAAACCAAGCACCGGTTTCCTGCGGGCAAGCCCTTTTAAAGCGAGCCCAAGGGAGCGTCCATAAATTCACAAATGCACTTGGCACTTTATGCTAAAACCAGTGACAGGGGAACTAGACAGAAGGCACCTGCCCCCCCTGAACCCTAACACCTGAGTCCTGAATGGAGTGACCCCAAGTCAGTGCAGCGGCCACACCACCAGACCCCCATCGATCCGTGAGGCATGATTCCATATAGCAGTCCGGCCACACGATGTGCCACTAACCCTGTTCAATGCCAGCTGGCAACATTAGGTGCCACTAACCCTTTTCTCCGCCAGCTGGCCACACGAGGTGCCACTAACCCTGTTCAACGCTAGCTAGCCACACGTCGATGAGGGCCCAGGTCTAACCTGCAGACCAGTCGGGCCCACATCCAGCACTAGTCACAACTCATGAATAGCAGAGTCCCCACCAGTGAATGCACGGAATGAAGTAAGAGGAAGATGTGGCTTAGTCCGGACGAAAGCTGGATCAGAGTCACGGAAGTGATCGAACACTATCAACAACTGACCTGGTGCCATCAACCCTGTTCAACGCAAGTCCACGTCCCATGGTGCCACTGAACCTGAACTATGCAGGCCAGTGTGGCCATCCAACCTAAGTCAGCGACACTGGGTGAATGGCCTGTGCTGACCGCTGCCTCAGGCCAACACTGCGGTGGAGTAGGTCACACACAAATTTGAATTCAGCCTTGATTCATTTATGGCTTACTTGACGTCATTGTACAGGCCTCATCGCAGACTGCATACCCTTTCATCCCGGTGCTACTAAGTCTGTTTCCCAAGACCTACGACACATTCTGGTTGGTCTCTGGTGGCGACTGAGTCCATTGACTTGGAGTTGTTGTCGCCATCATGTCAGTGATACTGACTTTGCGCCATATGTAGGTAAATGGCATTTACCGAATAGTAAATACCGAATTTTACCGATTCGGTATTTACAAATCAGTAAATGCCATGTAGGTAATTATTCGGTAACAATTACCGAAGCGGTAAGATTAGATAATTACCGAATCGGTATTTACCGATACGGTAATTGCCATTGATTCCTATGGGCCTTGAGGCCCATAGGAATCAATGTCAATTACCGAATCGGTAAATACCGATTCGGTAAAATTACCGATTTGTCAAGGGGGACAGGGTGTCACTTTGACACCCAGTTGCACCCCTGATTCTGGCTTGCGTCCCATGTGACACACATACATGCCCTTAGGGCATGTATGTGTGCCACATGGCACAGGTGTACATGCACAGATGTGCATGCACAGGAATTCGTTATTTACCATGCAATTGTATTTCATGGTAAATAACAAATTCCTAAGGGCCTGTGGCACTGTTTTCAGTGCCACCTACATCCCATATTACCGATTCAGTAAATTTACCGATTCGGTAATTTACATAATTGGTAAATTTACCGAATCTGTAAATTTACAGAATCAGTAATATTTTGGCCACCTACATCTGAAACTCAAAATACCGGTCGGTAACGGCCGAAATCGGCCGTTACCGACCGGTATTTGGCCACCTACATATGGCCCTTTGTGGCTAAAACGATGCTGTGGTATTCCACTCCTCTATTTGATGCTTCTGGACAGCCTCCACCGTCTGCATCATGCCCGGGAAGACACCTCCCACTGTCCCCTGCAACCCCCTGCCACATACACCTCAGACATTGATGAGGACCCGCTCAGGTCGCATGGCCCATCTGACTGCACTGCAAGTCACTGTCCCATGGTGGTGTGCCTGTTCCGGCCACAGTGCATCCAGGGCCACTGACTCCTTGCTGGTTACATCCGGGACCCCTTCTTCTGATATATTGGATGACCTCTGTGACAGTGGTTTTGGGCTCATCAATGCCATGTGTCTGTGGCCCTGCACTGACCGCTGCCCCAGGCCTACACTGCGGTCCAGTAGGTCACACATGTGGAACAATGTCTTGGGTAAGATGTGGAGGAGTCCACACCATTGGACAAGCCTCATCGCAGCCGACATCCCCAACATTACTGGTGCCACTAACTCTGTGCAGCAGAAGTCATGGGGCCTTTATGGTTGAATGGTTGTGTCCTTTGTAAAGTAGACTGTTATTGATTTGTGACTGCACCAGGCAGCCCTTGCCTGCTGGTGTGCACAAACCCCACACACATCCAGCACAGGTGTCTCTCAGTATGTGTGCCTGATAATAAATGTGGCCGTGCTCACATGCACATAGACATTCACACCATCTGAGCAAGTGTGTCTATGAGGTCATTGTGTCAGCATGATGGGCACGAGCCATGCAACATCACAGTGTTCTGTCTTCAGTGGACATTAACATGTCACCTCAGCATTTGCAGTGACCCTGGACATGTGGATTTGCACTCACCACCCTACATGCACAAGCGGCGGGTGCTGGTCCGTCGTACGTCATTTCAGCGTAGGGGTGTGTAGAATCAGCAAGGGGAGCAGGGCGTGGCACATAGCGGCCTTGGGCAGGAAGTGCAGTAAGTGTGTCTCTGTGTTGGGGTGTAGTCACCACCAGGGCCACAGAAGTCAATGTTATGTTATGTTAGAATTATTTATGGAGGGCACTTACACCAGGCAGTTTCATGGCACTAGGAGTTGAAGGACGGCGACAGGCGGGTTACAAGAGTTTTATTCATAGGCTTTTGAGAACAGGAGAGTTTTAAGAAGAGTTCTGAATTGAGCTGAGATCGGTATTTGGCTAGTTACCGATGTCAGCTTGGTTGGGAGGGAATTCCAAAAACGAGGAGACAGTGAAGAAAACCTGAGACCACCATGTTTTTTGCGTTTGAAGGTGGGGATAGTGAGCAATTTAAGGTGGGAGGAGCGGGGTTCGCGTGAGGGAACATATCGGTGGACCCTGGAGGAGATACAGGCAGGGTACCTGACCAGCGAGGGCTTTAAAGATGGTACAGCCCAATTTATATCCACAACGTTTGGCTACCGAGAGCCAATGAAGGCTCTTCGTCAGGGGACTAACGTGTTGATGCTTGGGTTGACGGAAGATGAGCCTAGCTGCTTGGTTTTGTACGAGCTGTAGGCGATGAAGCTGGTATGCTGGAATGCCAACATAGAGTGCATTCACATAATCAATGCGGGAGGTGACCAGGGTCAGGGTGACAAGGGTGAGGGCCTCAGTGGTCAAGAACATGCAGATCTTCCGAATTCTGCGAAGGTGAAAGAAACAGGAGGATACTACTGCATTGATTTGTGGCTTCAAGGCCAAATTGCTGCAGATGATAACCCCAAGACTTTTTACAGAATCCGCTGGGCGAGGTGGACTGCCCAGAGGTGGAGGTCAAAAGATGGAGTTCCAGGGGTTGGCGGCACCTCCAGTCAGTATGAGCTCCGTTTTATCTGGATTAAGTTTTAGTTGGTTGGTATACATCCATTCACTGATGGAGGTCATGGTGGATTGAAAGTTGGTAACTGATGTGTTGGAAGAGGCAATTGCGAACACGTAGATGCGGCGGGCAGCAACAATCTCGCACTCGCAAAATTGCTAAATTTGCAATTCTGCACAAGAAATCCACCAGCAAGCAGCATAAACCTTCTGAAAATGATTATTTTTATCAGAATAACTCCTCAGGTTGACATTTGCCTGCACTTTGTTTTGCAAGGAGTCCATTTTGGGGGGGGTGGGAGGAAGGAAGTGCCCCACAGTCTCCAACTTCCTGTTCCTGTGCTTTCTTCATGTGCTGGTCACTTTCATTTGGATCTTGACCTGGAAGAATACTATTTGTGGATGCAGCTGGATATTTGGATTTGAGGCCTTTTTGACTTTCTTTGGATCACTTTTGGATTAGAAATTTCACAAGTAAGTTTGTTTGGTGCATTACAGTTGCTGACACTACAATTTTGGAATTTTCGATTTTTTGGGCTGTTGTTGGGGCCTTTTGCCCAGGGGTAGTGAGAGGTGTATGGACTGAGTCTTTCTGTGGGGTCTCTTTAATGTGAACGTCATGGAGGGCATGGATGGCATGGGATTGTGCTGATTTTTGTGTGTTTTCCGATTTTTTTGGCTGCTGTTGGGGCCTTTTGCCCAGGGGTAGTGAGTGGTGCATGGACTGAGTCTTTCTGTGGGGTCTCTTTAATGTAAACATCATGGAGGGCATGGATGGCATGGGATTGTGCTGATTTTTGTGTGTTTTTCGATTTATTTGGCTGCTGTTGGGGACTGGCCATGTGGGTGGGGGCCATTTTGAGTGCTGGTACAGGCAGGCCCTGGCCATGTGCTGGGGGGCAAGGGTCCATTTTGAAGGCAGACAGTGTTCTCAGGTCTGCACCCATTTTGCCTAGCTTTCATCCTTTATGCCCAGGGGTAGTGAGTGGTGCATGGGCCTAGTCTTTCTGTGGGGTGTCTTGAATTTAAACATCATTGAGGGCATGGATGGCATGGGATTGTGCTGATTTTTGTGTGTTTTTCCATTTTCTTTGGCTGCTGTTGGGGCCTTTTGCCCAGGGGTAGTGAGTGGTGCATGGACTGAGTCTTTCTGTGGGGTCTCTTTAATGTAAACATCATGGAGGGCATGGATGGCATGGGATTGTGCTGATTTTGTGTGTTTTCGATTTTTTGGGGTGTTGATGGGGACTGGCCATGTGGGTTGGGGCCATTTTGAGTGCTGGTACAGGCAGGCCCTGGCCATGTGCTGGGGGGCAAGGGGCCATTTTGAAGGCAGGCAGTGTTCCCAGGCCTGCACCCATTTTGCCTAGCTTTCATCCTTTGTGCCCAGCGGTAGTGAGTGGTGCATGGGCCTAGTCTTTCTGTGGGGTGTCTTGAATTTAAACATCATTAAGGGCATGGATGGAATGGGATTGTGCAGATTTTTGTGTGTTTTTCGATTTTATTGGCTGCTGTTGGGGCCTTTTGCCCAGGGGTAGTGAGTGGTGCATGGACTGAGTCTTTCTGTGGGGTCTCTTTAATGTAAACATCATGGAGGGCATGGATGGCATGGGATTGTGCTGATTTTAGTGTGTTTTTCGATTTTTTGGGGTGTTGATGGGGACTGGCCATGTGGGTGGGGGCCATTTTGAGCGCTGGTACAGGTAGGCCCTGGCCATGTGCTCGGGGGCAAGGGGCCATTTTGAAGGCAGGCAGTGTTCTCAGGCCTGCACTTATTTTGCCTAGCTTTCATCCTTTATGCCCAGGGGTAGTGAGTGGTGCATGGGCCTAGTCTTTCTGTGGGGTGTCTTGAATTTAAACATCATTGAGGGCATGGATGGCATGGGATTGTGCTGATTTTTGTGTGTTTTTCGACTTTTTGGGGTGTATAACTGATGTTCCTCTGTCTTCCATTGCTTTTAGGTGCACAAGAGAACCACCAGTGCCAGGAAGAAGTCCTGCAGCGGTGTGTGCAGCATAACGTCACGCGACGTCACGTGTGGCCACAGACAAGACAACTCTGCAACTCGTGCAATTGGCGCCTGCTGTTCTGGGATCTGAAGAAGATGGCCCCAAAAAAAGTTCCCCGTAGCTCCTCTAGCAAGAAAGTTGCCAGTAAGGAGCAGAAGAAACAAGTGGCGCCACTTGCTTCTTCTGCTCCTTACTGGCAACTTTCTTGCTAGAGGTGCCGACCGCCGCATTTTTGGGGGAAAAAAAGTACGCCTGCAGCAGCAGCGGGGGTCTGCTGGGGACCAAGCTGGGAGCAGCACCCCTGCTCCATGGGGCTCAGTGCCACCACCACCACGCCAACTTAAGTCCAAGCCCTTGAGTGCTTTAGAGGCAGCCAGTCTAGTTGTTCATCACCATCGACCAGTGATGTTGGCTCATCGCAAGAAAGTAGCAGCATCCCTCAATCAACACAGGTTGTTGTAACTCATCTGACGAGTGTTCAACAACCACAGCCGCAACAACAACCACATGTGCAAGTACAAGCCCAAGTACATGTGAAAGGAGAGGCAGCGCAAGGGGATGCGCAAGCAGAGGTGCATGGAGCGGCACAAGTGCCCACAATAGTTGTTCCTCCCGAAGTAGGGGCACATCAGGAAATCGACATTCAAGCCGAGGTATCATCTGAGGAAGCCACTCCTCCTGATCATTCATTGTCTTCCACATTCCTGGCAAGGAAAAGATCAAGGATGGTGTCTACATCTTCTTCAAGCCCCCTTCCTTATGATGATATGGATCCAAATTGGGAACCACCACTGCCGTCTGAGAGTGAGGCACACCATTATCTGACAAAGGTAGCTAAGTGTAAAAGGAAGGTCCCCGAAACTCTCGTACTTATGGAGTGTGATGATGACGCTGAAGAAGAAGTGGCGTATATTACTCCTGCTGATGAAGACTCTCACGACGACGATGCAGTCATCATAAACGTCACTCCAGGCTCAGCGGGCATACAGCAAACAGACATTTTTACCCTAGACCGAAATGCTGCTGAGCGTGATGTTGGCGACTTGGGAATGGGACCACCACCATTGCAGTTAACTAGTACACCACCACCTACCGCTTCCATATTTTCTCACCAGAAGGGACCTCCATCCACCTCGACCTCCATTTCCTCAATTAGTGGTGCTGCAAGTGCACAACGTAGTAAAGTTCGGCAACACACATCCTCCACTTCATCTGGCATTAGCATGACCAGTATCGCCTCCTCCGCCCCCCACAGACATTTGAAGTCCACAGTTTGGGACTTCTTTAGTGTTAGCACAACAAGGGAAAACATAGCCATTTGTACCATTTGTAAGCTTGCAGTTAGTCGTGGTAAGCTTGGTACCAACTATGGTACCGGAGGCCAGAGAGGTCATCTTGAGAGACAGCACACTGTCAAATGGCATGTGCACCTAAAGGAGATCAAGGAAGCCCGAATTGCAAGTTAAAAAACTGTATCCGTTGATGTTTCATCTGATGATGACGAGGAGGAAGAAGCATCAAACACTTCACTTACACCCAGTACCCCTATCAGCAGCACACCCCCTGTGAGCCACACTAAGAGTGTGGGAGAGAGTGAGACACCAATGCGAAAAAGTTCATCATCACCGAGCGTAACTGGGTCAAAGAAGTCATCATCATCATCATCCCGTAAAATCATGGTCCCGCCCACCATTAGAAGCATGTTGTTTTCAGATGCGCCATTTGAACGCAACCACCCAATGACGCGTCTGTATAACACTAAGCTGGCTAAAATGCTGGCTCTGGACCTTCTCCCTTTTTCTTTTGTGGAAGGGGTTGGTTTTCTTGAATTAGTGGCAACGCTCTGCCCTAAATGTAAGGTTCATAGCCGGTTCTATTTTGCCAGAGTTGCGGTTCCAGCACTACCTGAAGATGTGCTGGAGGTGATTGGGGCAGCTTTTCAGAAGAGTGCTGTTCACACTATACATCTGACAACAGACATGTGGAGCCACTGATTACATGTGCATCACTGCACACTGGGTCTCTTTTTCAGGGGTTACAGCAAAGCTAAGGGCAGGTGTTGACCCGGACAACGTTTTTAAAGCTGCTTGGAAACGTGCAACACTAGCCATGTTTGGCATGGAGAAAAGTCATACAAGAGAAAACATTTTGCAGGAGTTTAACACAAAGGTCTTTCAATGGCTGTCCCCAAGAAAACGCAAGATTGGTTATGTTTCCACGGATAATGGCGCCAATGTAGTTAAGGCCATGGATATGGGTAACTATTTCAGAGTGCCGTGTTTGGCGCACTGTATAAACCTGGTTGTTAAAAAATTCTTGAGTGAAGAAAGTCCAGTGTGCGAGTTACTGACCACCTGCCGAAGAATGTGCACACATTTCAGCCATTCTTTTAAGGCCCGGAAGCATCTGAGGGGCCTGCTACATCAACGTGAACTGCCAGTGAAAGCACTCATCCAGGAGGTGGCAACACGTTGGAACTCAACCTTCTACATGCTTGAGCGTCTGTATGAGCAGTGTGCGGTAGTCGATCAGTATTTCTTTACACAGGGTGCAGCTATGACGGACCTGAGGATACATGCGGAGCAATGGAAGCTAGTTCAAAGCCTGACAGACATGCTTCGTCCTTTTGAGGTCTTCACGCGTGCAGTCAGCAGGGAGGACTGTAATTTGGGAAAAGCTATCCCATTGTCGCGCATGCTAGAGCACCAACTGAAGGCGGTGTCTTCTACGTTTCAAAAAGATGAAGAAAAGCAAGAAGCTTTTGATTTGGCGGAGAAATTATTAGAGCGCCTACTTTGCGAGGAACGTCTTCAAAAGATCCACACAGAACAGCATTACATTTGTGCTACTATTCTGGATCCACGCTACAAAAAGGCACTGGCAGGCAGAGTATTATTTCCTTTTGGTGACGCAGAAGTTTCAAAGTACAAACGTTGGCTAGCTGTGTCAGCCTTGAGGTTTGAAAGAGAACGGCAGGAAATTGTAGGAAAAGGCAGTACATCAGCATCAGCAGTCCATCCGGAGTCAAAAGAATCCACTACTGCACCTGTGGCAGAAGTGAGTAATTTCCCCTCTCAGCCGTTAAAGACACCAGCAACCGGATCATCTGCACCAGACACAACAGTAACATTGTGTGAAGAAGAGGATTGGCTACCTCAGCTTGGGTTTGCTTCTCAAAAGGTCCCAGCAAAAAGTAAGCAAAGTGGAGGAACCGTGGAGAACCTTGAGTCGATGGTGCAGAACTATCTGAATGACCCAACAGAGGTCTATGTTCATGATGACCCATTGGCGTATTGACATGGGAAAAAAGAATTGCCGCCAGAGATCTCCAACCTGGCTATAAATTACTTGTCTTGCCCACTCGCAAGCGTGTCTTCTGAACGTGTTTTCAGTGCTGCTGGTGGCATTGTAACTTGCAAAAGGACCCGCCTCTCGCCCAAAAATGTGGAGCGGTTAATAATGATCAAGATGAATCAGCACCTCATACCACCAGATTACAAAACACGAGAATACACGCAGGAAGAAGACAAGGAGAACACCAACTTAGATGGGAGAAGTTCTTCTCTGTTAGGTGACCTACTCCCGCCTGAATTCGCAGAGTATGAGGACGAACTCTTCTTCCCTGACACCGAGCCTTGAAAATGAGCCAATAAATCAATAACTTTCTTTTTCAACCTTATTCACTTTTATTCCTGTGTGTCTGTCTTTCTTTGTTTTGCAAAGTCTATATAAAAAAAACTTTAATCACCTAATCACAAACACAAGCCCATCAGCAGAACTGTCCTCACTTATTTGCTTATTGATTTGAAAGTGCCGAAGTCTGCATTCCTCAGGTTCACATGTTCACAAGAACATGCTCCTCTATCCTCCTCCTCCAGACTCCTATTTCCCTCAAAGCAGATGACTGGTTTACGGCCAATGAAGAAAGACTCTGCACTTGTGGGGGTGTTCTACTTCTTTGTGGATGAGTTGACGGCTCTGGGGCCATTGCTGGGAAGGTCTAATACCGGATAAAAGTGTTTTGGAGAAAATCAGAGTTGAAAAAGTTTTTGCATTTTTGCTCACTATCATGTTTTTGGGGGCCTGTTTGGGGGGCTTCCTGGTGTTTGTGGGTGGGTTTTGGGGTCTTGGAGTAACGCTGGGTATGGATACTTTTGATTGCAAGTGGTTTGAAGCAAATCCATGGTGGCAAAGGGAAGTTAGGGCCTAGCTGCAGAGCGCACACGGAGTGATTTTCGAAATTTGCCAGAAAATTTCTAGGTGCCCATTTTTTAAGTTTTGCTTTTTGGCTGTTTGGGGGTACTTGTTTTTGCCTGGGTTGACGGCTCTGGGGCTGTTGCTGGGATTTTGCGCTTTTGATCACTTGCCTGTCTTTGGGGTGCTGTTTGGCGAGCTTTTAGGTTGTTGTGGGTGGGTTTTGGGGTCTGGGAGCACTGCTGGCACAGTCTAATGTGGATTGCATTTGTTTTTCAGGAAATCCATGGTGGAAAAGGGGAGTTAGGGCCTAGCTGCACAGCGCGTTTGGACAGAATTGAAAGAAGGCCGAAAATATTCAAAGTATGAGGATTTCCATTTTATTCTTTTTGCCTGTATGCGGGTGTTCTGCTTTTTTGTGGGTGGGTTGGCAGGTCTTGGGGCATTGCTGGGAAGGTCTAATGCTGGATAAAAGTGGTTTGGAGAAAATCCGTGCTGAAAAGCGTTTTGGCACATTAACTTAGGGCTCGTGAGGGTTAGCACTAGCAGCAGGATTGCATGTGTTTCGGGGTGTTCTAGATTTTTGCAACTGAGTTCTGGGGTCTTAGAGCACTCGTGGAAATGTGTAATTTTGGTTGCAAGTGGTTTGAAGAAAATCCATGGTGGGAAAGGGGGGATTTGGCCTAGTTAAAGAAAGCGTTGCAACTATTCTTAACTTAGGGCTCGTTACGGTTAGCAGTATTGTATTGCATGTGTTTGGGCGGGGGCTGTTTGTGGGGGGGTTTGTGAGTCTTGGAGCGATGCTGGGTATGGATACTTTTGCTTGCTTGCAAGTGGTTTGAATACAATACACGGTGGGGATTTGGGCCTACTTTACTTTCAAAGTACGTTTTGTCACCATTTTTCTACTAGGCCCCGTTTTTTAAGATCTGATTGGGGGTCTTCTACATTTTTGCGACTTGGTTTAGTAAGGGTCTGGGAGCACTGCTGGGAAGGTCTAACTTTGTTCTAAAACACATTTTACAGTACACCTAGCTTGAGGGGAAAGATCCGCTAAATTAATTCGATTAATTCGCCCATAATTATTTATCCTTCAAAAGGAGACTCAGACAGAGTACGCACTTTCAAACATATTGTACTGTCTATTAGGAAACTCAAAGTGTGACTTTTTGCACTACACAGCGTACATACCTTATATTTATTTGTCAGTGGTGTTCTAATATCACTTCCTGTTTTTCCATCAATAATTACAGGCCGGGTTTCGGTCTGTGCAATGGGAAAAAAAGGATGAAGTCAGGCTTCACATTAGCGAGCCGCAATTCAGCATCCGCCAGGCAGGCAGTGGACAGGGTGTCTTCTGGTCACCAACATTGATGGACGGAGCGTCAGCTGGAATAGAGGAGTCCCGCTAATAAGAGGAATGGTTTGATGCATGCAACTTACCAAATTCAACTGGACAACTACAACAACATAGAGATACAGTATCCGTTCTTTTCTAATTATCTTTTAAGTAATGTTATTGCTGTGAACTTCTATGAGTGTGACTCTGCATTAGTTTGATCTCTGCTTCTAAATTAATCTTTACAGCCATTCTATAGGTTTTACTTCTGCTATTTTTTAAACCTAATTTAATGTAAGAAGTGTTTCTCTGAGTGCAGAGATAGGCAAGTGAAAACGCATAATTATTACTGCAGCCCTATACTGTCGCATTCTTTCATTCACGGTTGTCGAAAGTACTACTTACTTTTCAGTAACCATGCATGCAGTAATGCATGCAATTCCTTTATGTCACTTAAAAGATTTATGGTTAGCTTTGTACCCAAAGATTACTTTATCTTCAATTATTGTTTGTCCATGCTGTGCTTTTTTTTCTTCTCTCAGCAAAACTTTCCCAAAATCCCCCATTCCCATCCATTTTCCAAACCCTAACCCTCTTCCCCCGGGCTGTGTGGTTTTGATTGATATGTGACTAAATGACAGCAATAATTCCACACACTTGCTGGGGAGGATAAGGTCATAGCAACAGGATGGTGAAGGAATCCTAGGATATATTCTATTCTTACTCAGCTTGACACTCAGTCACAATTGGCAAATGAAAGTGTAGTGTTTTTATCTAGGAACCTGAATCAATATTACCATTTTATGCCCTTACACGGCTATATTCAATAAATACCCCTATATTGGCATAAGAAACAGATCTATATTTCAGTAAATCGCCCTTGCAGCCCAAGGCATGGCAAAAGCTACTTTCTTAGATTCCTAGAAAGCACAACGAGTTCTTTCAACACACCAAACCTCCAGTAACCTGGGAAATCCCGCTTGCTTTGTTTTGATTTGTAATAGAACTCCTGCGAGCACTAGAAGAACGGCCAGTTCTTAGTGACATCTTTATTGACGTCTTATGTCCAAACCTTATGTCAAACTCGGCACCTTTCAGGTATAAATATACCAACGTTGCCTTAAGCAAACACACGGTGGTGGTTTCGGAGCAGAGGAGCTAATCTACTTGCCGAGAGCCCAGCAGACGCAGAGAGCCCACGGACGCTGCCCCTCCTCTTTGACGGGCTGAGAAAGACGCTGTCTTTTCTCCTGCTGAGAAAATCCAGCTCCGGCGTTTCCAGCCTACCCTTGCGGGTGACTTGGATATCGAGTCCTGAGAGAGATACCAGACCTCCTACATTCTATTCCCAAGGTACAGTGCTGACTAAATCCTTAGAGATGCGGATACACGTACCTGACCTCTAATGAGGGAGAAACAGTACCAATAGCTTGCAAATCACACTTGTACACAAAAGCGGAAAAAACATTCAGTCTTACAGAAAATACTGGAAAGGCGGTTCAGACGGCTATAGCAAAAGAAAGAGCCCTAGCCCAAGGCAAAAGAATAACTGTTTTTACAGCAGAATCAGCCTTTGAGGCATTATTCAGCCCAGTTAATCTAAAAACAGTGGCACTGGATCCAAAATGGATACAGTGGGAAAATTCTCTTGCTGCAGAAGACGTGACATACTATTTTGTCCCGAACATGAAAAAACTGAATGATTTGAAACATGAAGAAGAATATCATCTGCCAATCGAAATTCTGCCTCTCCAACAGTACTCTTGTATAATCTATACAGACAGATTTGTACAGCATTACAATGTAGATGATAAATCCTACAATACAGCCTGCGCGATTGTTAAAGATCGCTAGCTCTGCGGTAAATTCAGACCGAAAATAACAAAAACTGAATCACTGAGAAACTGTTCGGCTCAGCGAGCTAAAATCAGATCTTTAAAGATGGCGCTTGAAAATGCCGATCGTGAATTCCCAACACTAATAGTGTGCGATTCGCATTTCTGCATCAAATCTTACAATAATGATTTGCAGAACTGGGTTCAAAACGATTACAAAGATGACACAGGTGCCACAATCAAGCATAAAATGCTTTGGAAACAGGTAGTTCTTTTACAGAAAGAACTACAAAAGACTCACGTGATACATACTCTGAGTCATCAACGTGATGGCGTTCACGTTGCAGGGAATTCATTGGCTAATACAGCCACAGCGGAAGCAACTAAACCGGCTTCCGTAGCCACAAAAAAGCGTTCAGAAAAATACATAGACGGGGAAACCATGCTGGCGGTAAAAACGTCTTCAAAAGGCAACTGTGCAGCACTACCCGTGAACTATCCACTCAATTATACATACATAATAGACGCAAACTCTGTTCCTTTTGCTCAAATCCCTGGAGTGGGGGATAGGGTATTTCCAAACATGAACAGGAGAATCTTATTAATAGCAGACGCACACATGGGTGAAGGTCCAAGGCACACACAGATGAAGCAATCTCTGACAGAATTACAATCAGAATACTGGTGGCCAGGGATGAGCCTGCAACATTATAAATTTGCAAAAAGCTGTCCAGGCTGCAACAGAGATCGCAGTAATGAGCCAACCGGAGTATTGCCATGGCCATTTCTCTAGTTAGCATAGGGCTATCTATACTTAAAATCCAGCATCCTATTAATTTCTTTTAAGACTAAATTCACTTTTAAAATGTGGCCCCAGCTCTCGGCTGACGCCAGAACTGTTATAAAATATTTGCGAGCCTTTATCGGCACATACGCAATTGCCATGCTACATTCTGACCAGGGTCCTTCTTTTAGCTCTCGAGTTTATAAGGAGGCCATGACCAGTATGGGCATTGGGTTGCAGTACTCTTGTCCCTTCCATCCTGAGGGAAATGGGATTGTGGAAAGAAAAAACCGAGACATAAAGCAATCTATAACGGCAAATGTACTAGGTTCGGGTGATGGGTGGGTCCAGCATTTAACAAGTGTCCAACGTAGTCTTAATAATCTGCCAAGAAATTCTCTAAAAGGTTTCAGCCCGTACGAACTATTGTTCGGAACTAGAATGTATGTTCAGGATTTAGATAGTCTAACTTCAGTGGTAGAAGATAAGAAAAAATGCTTTGACATCAAAGATCGTTTGGCTGTTTTACAGGACTTAAATGAAACAAGAAAAGCCCTGAGCAACATAAAGTTAAAACAACAGCCAACAACCACTGAAGACACACCACCTGTCCCAGCAAGTCCTGTCTGGATTCCAAAGATTGGGGATCTGGTCAGAGAGAAAATAGCGGTGAAGAAGGAATTTGGGCCTTCTTACAGAAAAGCAGTACCTATCTTAGCAGTCGACGGAACGAGATCAGTTGTACTACCGCCCCTTGCTGGTAAAAAGGAGAACCGAGTTGTATCCATCGACCTGGTAAAACCACAGTCATGTGGCCAATAATAAGTAGTAGGCCCAGTGGACTCCCAAGAAATAGCAGAATACCAAAATTTGCTACTATCCAAGAGGTTCAAACTGAGAGACTAATCACATTTGATAAACCTGCAGTGAATACAAAAGGACTGTGCAACAATGACATGGAACTTGTGCATCTTGAAACCCAAATTGATACAGTTCGTCAAGAAACACCAGTCTATAACGATGTAGCCTCAGACTGTGCTAATGAAAGACAAATTGAAAAAGCAATCCCAACAATTGACAGAACTGCATCTGGCTACTTCATTAATTTCGATAACTTTTCTGAAGATCAAAGTGACCCTGAAGTAACGCCAGCAACAAAAAGTTTTAAAGACAAAGTAAGAGAACTCTTTCATCAACTCAAAGAAACTTATCTTGTTTCTCCATGGTTAGAATTTTGGATTGTGCTAGGTGTACTTTCCCTCCTGCTTTGGCTCATCATGGTATATTGTTTGGGAAAATTCATTGAGGGAAAATACAGTACAATGGACACAGCAAGTCAGAACATCAACTTGGTCCTAAAGCCACACAAGTCATCTCACATCGAGAAAAGAGAACTGTCATCAGTGAATGTAACAGCCATTCCAATACCCGGCGGGGTAGTTTGGGACAAAACGGATTACGAAATATATGGACCGGTCGAACTCTTGAAATATCCTCATCAGTTTAAGGTTTCATTAAGTGACTTTGTAAAACCAAGTACATTCTCTGATGATTGGGACTTTGAAAGCATAAATAATATGATGTCATATTTAGTAATGTCAGCAAAATTTACAGAACATGATTATTTACAAGGTTCATCGAATTATGAACAGTTGTATTGCTATAACCACTATGCAGACCACTATTTGCATACATCTGCTCAACCTAGACATGTTTTTAAATATAATCAATGGGAACATTGTGCAACTCCACCTAAAAGCAGTTCAAAAACATTCTATGAGAAATTCTCATACTTCTCAGGGTTTAACACAAGTGATGCAGAAACATTTTATTACAAACTGTTAGATAAAACAGGGACAAAAAACATGCTGACAAATACTAAATTGATCTATTCGGAAACATTTTATGAAAAAATGATTACATTTGGTTTTGATTTTTGGAAAAACAACATTGAAACAAAAACCATCTGGGGTACAAAAGAATGGCAGGTTTCGAGCCTGCGTGATCCCGGAACAAATAATGTTCTTGAATGACACCATTCAACAAACTACCTGTTTTGGCCTAGCCAAGATCTAAGACTTAAACAAACCATCTATTCCAAAGCCAATACCTGATAACACAATCACAGATATTGAGATATACGTATCCCAAATTTTACATCAAAATATAACACATCCTGATTAGAAAAAGTGGTTAATCTGGCCAACAGACACAAATAAATGTCAAGATAGATTCCTGAACAAAATACAGGGGTTAAAAATGACCAGACCAGACCCTAGATACTCCCAGAGACAACATCCAGGGATAGTAACAACATACAGTGTAGGGAAACTATGCCTTGAATGGCTACAAACATCCACACTGGCAGAAATTAAGCAACACTTGACTTTACTTAAAGACGGTGCTAACTTGCGCGATTTCATAATGGGACCACGCAAACAGCGTCAAAAACGTTTCATAGCGGCCAGTATATGCGCTGCATACAACGAAGCATGGAAAGTGACTCAAATTGAGACAGCAGAGAAAATACGAGAAATTGATCGTATTCATTTGGAAAAATCACTTTCTGTTGTGGACAATGGGTTAATGACTCTGTCCTCCAGAATATATTCACTGGACAGTATTGTATCATCTGCTATAGATATAATAGATCAGGACTTGCTAATGTTACAACATGGTCAGTCCCAATTATGTTCTATTGTACAGCTAGGCTGGACGTTGCAAAATCTGCGTTGAGGCTATGTGCCTTGGCGTTTAATCAACACAATGTCATTGTTCTCTATCTTTAACCTTACTGATAAACAAATCAGTTTGGCTCAAAAAGGAGCAGACTATACGATTCTGAGCATTGAAAAACTTGAGAGATTACCATTGACAATGTCAGAAAGACCTGTCATTGAATGGATAATACACAGAATTATCACAATTCCGATAACAACTTTCCAATTTAAAAAATGCCAAGAGTATATACCAGCAGACCAGTATGAAAGGTTGGGTAAAGGCTACATTAAGTTATCATGGAAATTACCTTATACACACACATGTTATAGTGACAAAAACCAGAATGTATTTCTTAGTGGTAATAATTGTAAACAATCACTAAGCGGTATACTTCTGTGCCAAGGTATTAATTTACATGGGGCCTGTGAGGGGACTTCAAATAACCTTTCATGCCACCAGCACGGCACACCTGCAACACAAATAGAGCCATTCTTTAGACATCTTTCTAACAGGAGTTACGGTTTAATAACGGACCACAGCTGTTGTGGCATGGTGCCAGGAAAAGCATATCTCGTAAGCGTTAGTTCCATGGTCACTTGCTGTATGCAAGCATTGTATCCAACCGTCCCTACTGATACCGAGGCGACGATTTGGCCTCCGTTGAATATCTCTTCTATACAAATTGATGCTTTAAGCAGAATGAAGTCTGTGCTTTTACAGACAACAGTGACTATTTCTTCATCAAAAGAAGCGTATGATCTTCAAGTTGCAAGGACAACGGCAAAGATACATACACTTTTATCAACTAATTGCCCGGTGCACTTCGTGGAAATGCTAAGCCAAATCCTAAATATGTCAGATGCCAGTGGTATCGCACATGTATTTAAGACAATTTTTTTGGGACTGTTAACACCCTTCGAAGCAGTCCTGGGCATCTTTCCCAATTTTGTCCATTCGGTCTTTGGCGGCCTACCACTACTTTTGGGACTCGTGGCAGGAATCTTATTTTTGACCCTTCTGCTCCGATATGGCAAGCCAAAACGCAGACATGACTCCAGCAACAATGGAAGAAACGATCCTAGCAATACGCTACCGGGACCGCATAACTAAAGTCCTTGGATTAGCCCGGCTAAGAGATCTGAATATGATCTGGTTTCTTTCGTTCAGACCTATATGGCAGAACTGCATCTTAACTGTGCTTCGATGTATGCTATGCGGAGAAGAAAGCGTGTTGGACACCTGTCTTAAACTACAATCAGCAGTACAAATGGATATCGATACTTTGCTAAGTGTTGCAACGGCTCATGCATCGTGTTGTCCCCAGCGGTTACCAATCCTGATGACGGCATTCGTTGAGACTTCTCCACTACGATTAGGTGGTGGCAGTGAAGCAAGAAATGAGAGCAACATCACCCAGGTACGACCTTCTGTGAGCATTGCTGATCCCGACACCGATGATAGCAATCATTCTCACGACTGCCCAGTTACAGCATTATCATCCTTGGTCGAACTTTCACCTGAAGCTGTAGACTGTTTTTTTGCGCATCTATCTGAAGTAATGTTCTCCCCTGAACCAAAAGAATAACTTTTAAGCAAACCGGCACACAGCGTTCCCATGAACTCTGAATTCGGCCTTCAGCTTTGAAAAACAAAAGCTACTGAAAACATTTGGAAGTAATTTTTCCCCTGTAAACAAAATTTTTTTTTTTCCAAATTCCAAAATATTTACCTTTTTTGGCACCTTTCCTCTGCTTACAGTAGAACTATTCATAAAGAACAGAGCTTCTAATTTTAGTTAATCTAGAGACAATATGTTACCGCAGCCTCTAGCACACTCACAAGCAATTTCATTTATATGTGATTAAATAATCTCGACCTTCTTTTCTGTAATTAAGAGACATTTCATGTGTAATTTTCGCAAATCGTTCAGCTAAAGATATATGCACATTTTTTGAATGATTACTCTGCTTAAAAACGTACAGTACCTATAATGTTCCGTGTATTTTGCATACACCATTTCGAATGCAAAATGTATTTTGGGGTGGGTTGGAATACACATGCATCTTTATTGCTTAGTTTTAGTAATTGATGGACATAAAATCGTGGAGTGGTTGTAGTGTTTTTATCTAAGAACCTGAATCAATATTACCATTTTATGCCCTTACACGGCTATAATCAATAAATACCCCTATAATGGCATAAGAAACAGATCCATATTTCAGTAAATAGCCCTTGCAGCCCAAGGCATGGCAAAAGCTACTTCCTTAGATTCCTAGAAAGCACAACGAGTTCTTTCAACACACCAAACCTCCAGCAACCTGGGAAATCCCCGCTTGCTTTGTTTTGATTTGTAATAGAACTCCTGCGAGCACTGTAAGAACGGCCAGTTCTTAGTGACATCTTTACTGACGTCTTATGTCCAAACCTTACGTCAAACTCGGCACCTTTCAGGTATAAATATACCAACATTTCCTTAAGCAAACACACGGTGGTGGTTTCGGAGCAGAGCAGCTAATCTACTTGCCGAGAGCCCAGCAGACGCAGAGAGCCCACGGACGCTGCCCCTCCTCTTTGACGCGCTGAGAAAGACGCTGTCTTTTCTCCTGCCGAGAAAATCCAGCTCCGGCGTTTCCGGCCTACCCTTGCGGGTGACTGGGATATCGAGTCCTGAGAGAGAGATACCAGACCTCCTACATTCTATTCCCAAGGTACAGTGCTGACTAAATCCTTAGAGAGAATTCTTGAGTCAGATTCTTGGCAAAAACCTTCTTAACTTAAACTGCTACTTACTTACTCCTTCCCACGTATTAGGCTTAGGTCAGGTACACCGGGGTAGGCGTATTTTAGAAGCACCAGTTGAGCATGTTAGCCTATGTATATATGTATATATATTTTATCCATTTTAAAGTGTGTTATGGCTAAGAAACCATATCATTGCTTTTACAGTATTATTTCATAATACTCCTTTTACTGTACGTACTTTATTTTGCATTAAGTATTGCAATTGTGGCAATTCATTTCTCTTACATGAGAAGGAAGACTGCTCAATAAATACTACCTTTTATTGAAAACGCCCGTCTCTCTATTCTCTGCACTCTGGTGAAACTAAGAAATGCACATCTGACTGAGTGAAATAGCTGTCTATTGTTTCACACGACTCTAGAGATTGACTCTTATTCTGAGGGAGCAAAGTTGTCATGTTTATGCGATTGTCGGAAGCTGAATCCCTTCTTGTCTGAGCCAGGGAAGCTGATCCCTTCCTATTCAGTCAAGAAAGTTTCCAGTGACCTCTGAGCTAGCTGGCGCAAACCTAAATTAAGTCTAACATAGTCAGTAGAGACCTAGATGACCTCAGTCCTACGTCTACACTGCTGTTTATGTTATTCCAATGCGCAGGGTATATAGGGAAAATAGGAACTACACTACAAAAGCAGATTTTCATGTGCGCCATCAACTTGATTGGTCATCAAGAACATCCTCCTCCTAGACGTGGCAAATTATTACGCTGCTGTGTCCTTCACCTTTGGTACTATTTCTTGTAGTAGTAGCCAATGTCAAAGAAATTCAACGCAAGTACAAGTTATACTTTCAATACTTTACCATTTGTTAGGCTACATTGTGCACTGTTCTAGTGTACTGTCACCTGCTATATTCTCTATCGTACCGTTCTAATGCTACGGTAAGGACAAACAAGGTTTCATTTTCTTTTTTTTCAGATGCTGCAACTGCCACTGTGTAACACCACAAGTACCACCGCAATGATGACATTTCATCCACCCAGGATTGCCAACCTTTATCGCCATTTTGCGTGCAGCCAGCCCTGTGCCTAGCCCTATTTCCAAACACAAATTACAGGTAAGATAAGCGTTTGGGGGGAGTTAGTATAATGGAGTATTAGGAGAGACGAGAGACTGACGGTCCTAGGACTATTGAATTCACTTACTCTGTGAGAGGCACTTAGTTTTGAAAACATTTGAGCCATTAGTACTAACACAACTTGAATCAAGATGCCACTTAAGTTTCTGGACTGTTAAACCCCCACCCACCAGCCTCAAAAGCAGTAAAAACATTTATGCTAAGATAAAGTTTAAAGTATATTTATATATCCCTAACATAAATAATCTCCCTCAAGACCCAACCCACCCCCCTCCTGAACCCCAACGAATGTCCCTGAAAACTAAGTCCAAAAAAGTAGAAAACCAAACTCTCAATTCCCACCCCCCAGAAGTCTTTAAAAAAGGGGCAAGGGACAGTCTCCTTCTACTGCTGGCTGCTGTTGACTTTTCGGGCCAGGACGGCATGCTCCTTGCGGAGGGTCTCGAGCAGGGTTTTGGTGTTGAGGAGCTCCTGCTCGAGGTAGGAAACCCTCAGGGAAAGGCGGTGCATCCTTTTTTTGCAACTGCTGTGGGGGGCAGCTGATTTCTTTGCTGCTCGGCGGTGGCGGATGGCTGCGGTACCCCGGCTCCGTACCGCTGGAGACCTGCTGCGCTGACTGGCTGACCCAGGGAGCGCGGAGGAGTATGCAGATGTCGCCGTGGATGTTGTTGACGTACTAGTCTGCGTGTCCTCCTCCTCCTGGGCCACCAGCCGCCGATATTCGGCGACAGTGGCCTCCAGCCTCCGTTGCCGGGCCCTTTTAGCCAGCTTCTTCCGTGTTGGTTTGGAAGGAGCATATATATGAAGAAAGAAATACATAGTCTGTAACCAATGCTCTTTAAGATTAACACAAAATGATTCAGCAGAAAGTTGTGTCACAGTAGAACTAGCAACTTGCAAGTGCAGTACATAACTATTGTGGCCAGTATCTATCTAACCTCCCACTTCTTCATCCTTGCTCTAACATTAGTGGGAGTTTAAGGAATCAATTCTACGAGCACTATGGACTCACTCCATTAGAGTCGACTATGACAGTACACCAGTCTTATTCTTCTTCTTCTCTCTTGTTTAGCAAAATTGGTACATTAACTTCTGCAAGCCGGCATAATGCCAGCGCAGTCAACTTGCACCCGAGAAAAACAGACGCCCGCCATGATGAGTGAGACAGACTTGCGTTACTGTACCAGTCCAGTACATGCAGGTGATGATGCTCTTACTTTTCTATTATGGGTTGCACTGAGAATACTCTGTTACAAGGGCTACTGCTTAATTAATTTAACTTTCACCCTACAGTGCCAATGAATACTAGAAAAGGAAAATGAAGAAGATGTATAAATAATCTGATTATCTATCACTGCACATGGTATGTATTTGCTTACATATGGGATGACTTTAGGTGCTTTGCTTTTTATTGAGTGAACAGTGATACATCCACACATGAATGACCGAGTTCTACTAAACTTATTAACAGAGGTTGTGAGTGGCCATCGTAATAGCCGGATATATGCTGTGCTTGCAATACAAACTACTGCTACTATTCATGGTAGTATTCGGACAAAATTACAACTTCTTTTCCTTGCCTTTCCTACACTTGGACGGACGTGCGGGTGCGGTGTTACATGCTCTTCAAAGTAACACTTAGTTCATCCAGTGACCGTCTACTCTCTCTAGATACACATATGCTATCTAAGAGTCAGATAGTACCATGATCCAGGCATCCATCCATTCAAACTATATGTCAATCATTCTTCTTCATGTCTCTCATCTGGACAAACCTTACGTTTTCTCATGGGGAGCACACTATGCAGTCTGCAATCTCAATAAGTAATAAGAGCTTACCACTGCTCGCCACTACTGTGGCAACCCGCACAGCAGTTTGGTCCGGCACTTGCACCGCCTCCTCCCCAGAGCTTTCCTCCTCCACCTCTGCGCTGGGCCCAGCACCAGATGGTTCACCTACAAAGTACATTTAAGAATGTTAGATGTCATAGACATACACCACTCACTAGTATTTTGTCTAGGAATGAAGAAATGTGAATACAGAAACCAATCTAATAATTTGTGACTGTCTACTCTAAAGTAAAAATGTCCCTTTTTCCAGGGAAGGGTGTTGTCTTGCTGCACTTTTTGGCACAACTGATGACTGCTTGCTTTTTAACACGCACCATTTTTCTCATAACAGACAGAAGCTTAACTTCTAAGAACAAATCATCATCACCACTAGGACAGAGGGACCAACGATTCAGCACCAAAAAGAAAAATTAAAGTTCAAACCAGGTGAGGGCTCGGCTCGCCCACAATAAATATGTAAAATAAATAACTATAAGCACTTTTCCATTTTTAATCAACTGTTTATGTTTTAGGACAAGCTTGATTTTAATAAATATTTTTACTTTCAATAAAGCTTTAAAACTTAAATAGACTCTGTGGTTTTTGGTCAAGCGTGAATGAGCAAAAGGCTTTGCAATTTGCAAGCATGAGTCCGTGCCTCTGACACTTCTGGACTCTGACTCCGTACTCTTGTCCTGCATTGGATAATCATCATTGGGGATCAATCATCGATGAATTCGGGAGCTAAATGGCTCTGCCACACTATCTAGTCAGTAAGGAGATTGGGGGTTCTTCAAAGACTGATATCACTGAGGTATGAGGAAAGTCTACCTGCGCCTATTATAATTGATAAACAATGCACTATTTAGTGTCCATAGTTCTGTTTGTGCAGATTTGTCCCTGCAACAGTAGTAGTATGGATTGTCCTCCTATCCAAAGCAAAAGTAAAGTAGTATCTTATTCTTTCTTGGTGGTCATTCACCTTTTTATTGTTGGCAATTGTCAAAGCTTAAACATTTAGAAGACTTGAAAAGACATTATGGACAATCCCAGAGGACTGCACTCAGTACATAGAGAGGGATGTACGAGGTTACGACGCATGGTTTTACCACGCGTACCTTTACAACGCGTTTTTTACAACGCAAGTCATTACCACGACTTGCGTTGGAGGGGTGCGGACTTAGGAATTTTTTAATTTACTATTCCAACACCAGCCTACATACAGTAGGGAAGGTGTTGGATAGTAAATTAAATTACTCCTTGTCCTGTACGCCCTCCAGTGCAAGTCGTGGTTATGACTTGCGTTGTAAAAGACGCGTTGTAAGGGTACTGCGGAGTAAAATCCGCGTCGTAAAGGATGTTCCCCATAGAGAGCTATTGCTGACTAGAATGGGAGTTTCGTTTAACATCTTTTGCCAAATGTGCAATCTTAGTTAGCTACACAGACAGACTAATAAGAATAATCTAGTAATACCACAGGGAGTCATAGTCGAGGCAGGATAAGAATTTAGATACAGTCTACAAGAAGTCTACAAGAAGATCAAAGACGATTTAGAGAAAATCGAATGAGGAACGCTAGGAAAAAATAGGTACTCTATATTAAAATTAAAACTTACCGGGGCCAGCAAAGGAGCCCTCGCCTGACCGATCCTGGCCTTGTTCAGCAGCAGCAGCCTCCTCCAATGTCCTCTTGCCCCTGGGGGGAGCTGATGTACAACATGAAAGAAAGAAAGACCCGAAAACATGGATGATTGTTGTCAACCAAATCAAACATTACAAAAGAACAATAACAAAATATTTTGGCGAAATAGCAAATAGACAACTATTCCACGGGATATATTTACCTATCTCATGTGGTCTACTACGATATTAGTATTGCTTGATTTGCAGACCGTCGACTTGGAAAGTTATGTAACTCACTAAACAAACTACTAAAAAGATTCGCCTAGGACTGGCAGGCAGCAGTCCGCAACACGCGAAGTGACAGACAAACTCCATCGTGATTGCAGATCAGCGACAACACTAAAAAGTTTCCTACTACATTAACCAGTCATTAAAATACTCAAACTATCAATCCACCACCACCGTTTCTTCTTATTGCCAGGTGTACAAAGGAAGGACTGGACTTGAGTCTGTAGGGGCAGATTTACAAGCCCCTTGCGGCTCTTTTGCTCCGTTGTTGCGTGACTTTTGTGACGCAGCGGCAGAACAAAAGAGGCGCCATTGTGCGGCGTATATTAACAATGTGACGCATATGGGAGATGCATCACGTTGTAAAGCCCTGCGCCATCAGGGTGCGTTCCGGCGGAAGGGAGGGCGTTCCTGCGCAGGAACGCATCCTAAAAGTGGCTGAGGGAAATCTACAAGATTTCAATCAGTCACTTTTAGGACAATGATGCGTGACTCAAACTCTGCGCCTGCTTGAAGTAGACGTACGGCTTGACGCAGAATTGGGGAGATAGGGCACCCCAGAGCATTGCTGGAGCTGCGCCATCGTTGCGACGCAACTCCAGCAATGCGCCGCCTTTACGGCACAGATGGGTAACGCTTCGGTGACGTTTTGGGCCCATGGTGCACCGCATTGTAAATACGGCGTACCATGGGTGGTGGTGGCGTGGCACACAATTACTGGTGCATCCCTGCTACTTTGCAGGGATGCGCCGGTAATTAAAAATCTGACCCTTAGTGTCTAGCATTACGCAGTTCTTTAAACTACACTCATACATAATTTCTCAGGCCAATGAAATGAACACAAAATCGAAAACAAATAAGCATAGTAGCAACGCTACTGAGAAGGAGAGCAGTGCACCTGAAATGCACAGAAGATTTTGAAATATAATTTACCTACAATGTAATCAGCAGCATTATTGCAGGAGAAAACAAAGTAGTGAAGAAATAGCTACTACTACTCACCAAGCCCGGGGATCTCTAGGCCGAGCAGGTCGATCAAGTCGCGTTCCCGGTCCAGGAGATCCGTCCAACGGTGGGTGGCCTGGTTGTAGGTGCGCCGGACCCGAGAGTGTTGGTACATGGCCCTGCACACCTTCTCCCACCGCTTCCGGCGCTCCCGGATCCCGTAGCCGCTAGCGATCTTGCCGCCTGCCATGATGGTCCTGGGGAGGCGGCGCTGGACATAAAAGAATAGTGCGGCCACCTCCTCCGCGCTAAAGATCTCCCGGGCTGTGACTGTCTCCCCCCTCAAATGCCCGCATGGGAGCCGGGCACCCTTCCCCTTCCCAGGCTGCTTCCCGGCTCCCCTTACCATGGTCTGGGCAGAAAGGAAGGTAAATATTAAAGAAGAAATAGAATAGGGAAGAAGAAAAGAAAAGAGTTTAAAAAAGTAGTTTAAAATTAACCAAAAGTAGCAGAAAACACAAAAATATAGAGCTAGAAAAATAGAGGGATAGATAATAAGTAAAATAGATTAAAAAAACTTCAAACAAGCAAAGGATGGCAGAGATTGACAGAGGATACAGAAAGCATGCCCAGAACCATAGCAATGAATGAAAAAGAAGATGGCCGCGCCCGTTCACGACCGCGTGGGTAGGTTCGCGCAAGATTTTCCTCGCGATCACAGGCAAACTTGTACTAGCGAGCCGCACACTTTGCGAGATTACACATAGTGCCCAGAAACGGAAATACGTCACGCAAACAAAATGGCCGCGCCCGTGAATGACCGTGAGAGTAACTTCGGGCCATTGCGCTACAAGCGGCTCGCTAAAACGCACAAAACCTTGCGAACTAACACGCCACAAAAAACCAAAACACATATTCGCACGAATTCGCGGCTTCCGAATTCGATCTCGCGCAATTGCAGAAAAACGATTTTTGCAAAACTGAAGGCACTCAGCAGGTGCAAAAGTTCAACCTCATCATTAGTAACCATTCCCTGTAGTGCTTCCCTGTAGGCGACTCAAGAGTTCAGTCGCCTACTTGCAACTATTCTATGACCCTGCTCTGACCCTCACAGCAGGCTCAGAGAATAGCTACAAGTAGACCACAAAGTTCCTGTGAAAAAAACTGCAACAGAAAGCAATTACAGATAAGGAAGCAGGTGCCAGACTCAGTGACACATTAATCAACCCCAAATTAATTCATGTCAGTTGAAGCAGGGCAGGTGTGCTGCCTTTTCCCCCCATAATCTACAGCGATGAACCAGAGGGTGGCAGTGATGTACCAGAGGGTGGCAGTGATGTACCAGAGGGTGGCATGGGTGAACCAGAGGGTGGCAGTGGTGAAACAGAGGGTGCTGTGATGAACCAGATGTAGAAACAACATAGTCACAACCGTTGCCACCCGACAAGTAAGTTTGCGTTTGCGAACTGGTACAAAACCCTTGCTAACTGGCAGAAACCCTTGCGAACAAAAAAAAAAGAAAAAATCTGCAAATTTGCGGATTTTGCGGATTGCGAATTTGTGAATACGCAAATTCGCGAACCGCGAATTTGCAAAATTCGCCCATGTAATCTGCTCCTCTTCTAAGCTCGTCCATGACTGCCAGGATGACTGACTCCGTAGAGTGTGCTGACTTGAAGCCCGCCTGCCGGGGGTCGAGAAACTGGGAATGCTCAATAAATGAGCTGAGGCAAGTCATGACGTGAGCCTCTAGTAGCTTGCTAAGATAGGGGAGCAAGGAGATTGGACGAAAATTGCTCATATTGGCCTGTTTCTAGTTTCTGACCAGGAGGTTGCCCACCAGGGGCGGCTTAGTGGGAGGAGTGTAGGCCATACTGAAAGTAATAGAATGATGGTTAGACCAGGTGCATGGGAAAACTGAGGAAGGTATGATTTCCATGTTAGAGGTCCAGACTTGGTCCAAGATATGCCCTTTGGCATGGGTAGCTTTATGCACATGTTGGGTATAATTCATGCCTAATAGAAGGTCCGTGAACTCAACGGAGCTGGTACTCTTGTGTATATCAGGGGGCCAGTAGTTGAAGTCTCCAAGGATGATAATCCTGGCATGGTTAATGACTAGCTGGGAAGTTAATTCACAGAATAATTGAGTTAAAAGAGACATATGATCAGGAGGTCGGTAAAAGAGAGCACAGATAAAAGAGAACTTGGGAGATTCGAATTTTAAAATGAGACTATCAACCTGAGGTAAACTGCTGATCTCGAGGGCGGTGAATTTATGTTTCTGCTGGATGATAGCTGCCACCCCGCCCCCTAGCTTGCCCGACACCCTATTTGCTTGAAGTATATAGTAGCCAGTAGGCACTGTTGCGAGGATGTCGGAGGTGGAGTCAGCCGTGATCCAGGTTTCTGACAGGAGAAAGATGTCGGGTTTGTCAGAATCAAGCAGTTGGAAAATTTCGAGATGGTGCTTAACCATAGAGCACGTGTTTAAGTAGGTGGTGACGAGAGATCCAGCTGCCGGGGAGTTGGGATTGGTAGGCTCCAGAAAGTACTTCTTGGTGAGAAGAGGGCCCTGCCCGGTACACTGGATGAGGCATTCAGGGGATAGGTCTCTGGGGGACAGGATCACTACTTTCTTAGCAGCTATCCTAACATTAGGACTAGTGGGCCAGTTGCCCTGTAGATTATGACGCTCAAGTGCTGTATAGGTGATAAAATGGGCCTTATAACTGGCCCCTGGTGCAGACGGGCTTCCCTTTGGCGCACTCTAGGTGCCTGTAGTACTTCTGGTGGCACTGAAGGCTGGAGCGCTGACCCCTGCATCGGCGGAAGTGAAAGATTGACTCCCTAACGCCCTCGGAGAAATCGGCACAAGCCGTGTCGGACCGGGGCGAGGGAGGGAAGAGAGCAGCAACAGGTAGGCAGTTTCAGCGAGCAACGTATTCAATACTGTTAAAGAAGAAGACAAACGTTCACAATTCAATCATTAAAATCTTACGCAGGCAGCTAGCGGCATCTGAGGAATGCAAAGGCTGCCATGTACGCTGCGCGTGCGCACTCTAGGTTCCTGAAGTACTTTTGGTGGCGGAAGGCTGGAGCGCTGACCCCCGCATCGGCGGAAGTGGAAGATTGACTCCCAAACGCCCTCCGAGCAATCGGCACAAGCCATGTCAGACTGGGGGGAGGGAGGGAAGAGAGCAGCAACAGGTAGGGAGTTTCAGAGAGCAATCTATTCAATATTGTTAAAAAAGAAGAACACCAAACATTCACAATTCAATCATTAAAATCTTACGCAGGCAGCTAGCAGCGTCTGAGGAATGCAAAGGCTGCCGCGTCCGCTGCGCGTGCGCACTCTAGGTGCTTGAAGTACTTTTGGTGGCACTGAAGGCTGGAGCGCTGACCCCCGCATCGGTGGAAGTGGAAGATTGACTCCCAAACGCCCTCCGAGCAATCGCACAAGCCGTGTCGGACCTGGGCGAGGGAGGGAAGAGAGCAGCAACAGATAGGGAGTTCAGCGAGCAATGTATTCAATATTGTTAAAAAAGAAGAAGACAAACGTTCACAATTCAATCATTAAAATCTTTCGCAGGCAGCTAGTGGCGTCTGAGGAATGCAAAGGCTGCTGCATCCGCTGTGCGTCGATGTTGCAATAGAGCATTCACCAGGAGGGCGGGTCTGCATGTACGGGGACATGTAGGAGCACTAAGTTGCACGGGACCTTTGCACATGAATGCCAAGTGTCTGGTGTATCAGCCCTGCGGATGCATGAGTCGTTTGCCTGGGCTCAGTTGCAGCGTGATACCAGCCAGTCATGGTCTGTACACCTGTTTCCGCCCTGTCTCGTCCATTGGCCTATGCTCACATGGGCCCACACCTTCAAAGGCCAGCATCACAGTGTTCCCAGGGTCACAGACATCCCACCACACCCACGCCAGGCCCTGTGCATCTCCTGTATGCATGCAGATGGCGAAGTAACTGTAGGGATGAAAGGTCCTTTGTGTGAACTATCAGGCGGTAGCACGTCTGCAGCTTGGAGCAGGAACTGGCTGTGGCCAGCAACCAGCACGCCTTGACAGATACAATTGCATTTGCTTGCGACTCTCACACTGTGCACTGCCCAAAGTGAAACCAACGTGTACACATCCCACACAAAGTCCTTGGTCGTAGTTGGCATGCATGATATGGCCTTCACACATACTCCCACACCACCAAAGGTCTCCACCCGTTGCACACAGACACTGCTCATTGCACCAGGCTGTGCCATTTCATCCACAGGTCTGGCACAGGGCAAGCCAGTGCCGCTTCAAGCAGAGCCACTGACACCATGGCAGACCATCCCGAACAAATGCCCAGATCCAGTCAAGTGGGCCTGTACTGTGCACGTCTGCTGCATGTAATGGGGGCACTCCTGTTGGCCGTCTTGCAGATCTGTGACCTGCTGAGCTTCCGCTTAGTGGACGACACCTGCATTCAGTCTGTGTTGCATTGTCACTCGTGAATATTCGAGTGGTCCATGGATGTCTGCCCATCCAACGTAACGGTAGCTGACCTGGATTACAACGTGTGTGTGTGTCCCCTGTTGGTCAACGGCCAGGAGTGTCACTGTGATGCCCGTTTGTGGCATGCATGGATGTTTGGCATGCAGGCTGACACTGGACCTGGGAGGTTGCACGAGTACTCGTGTGCAGTGAGCACATTGAGCCACTACCCGATTGGGCTTTGGTGCATATTGGGTCCAGTGGTTGGAGTCAGCACATCTGTCTGGGTCAGCTGATGGATTACGTCAACGACATGTCAGATGTGGTGGACGACGAGCACTCATTGGACATGTTGGCATGTTTATTGCTTCCTCACTTACACTGGCCCCTGTACATTTCTAATCCATTAGGTTGCGCGTATTCTGCATGTTTTCTTCTTCCTCACTTATCACCAAGTTTCCGATCGGATCTGAAGCGGTTTGTTAAATGCATTAAATGATTGCCCTGTCAAATATTTCTTGCACAGCCAAGAATCCTCCGTTTTGCACATATGTTACAGCTGTTAATACATGTATGGCCTGCCATTACATGCCCTAATGTATTTGTTTCCCCCTTTTCCCCCCATTTTCTTCCTCCCACCTTGTATTACATGTTAATTAGACAAACATGGATTTTAATGTTTGCATACAGGCATGCTTATTATTACTATCCTGAGGATGATACCATGATTTTCTCCTAAAGGGAACGAAATGTCGTTGACACCTTATGTACCATCATCCCAGAGCCTTACGTTACTCACCCCCCTATTCGCAATTCCTCCGTATTAGAAGGAACTGCTATCACAAAGAGTCCTACTTCAGTGAAGCAAATATACTGAGTGACAAATTGTGCAACCGGGGGTATCAATGAAAACTTGTACGTCGATCCTTGAAAAGGGCCTGGTACTGTCCCAGAGACGCCCTCCTGGTACCAAAATCCAAAAAACCCCAGGAAAGACTAGTCTGCGTCACTACATTCTCACCCGCATCTAATGCCATACGTAAGAGTGTCTTGAAACATTGGAAAGTCGTAAACGCAGGGGTTCTTAACATTGAACGACCCATGTTTGCGTTTAAGAGAGCAAAAAACATAAAAGATAATTTGGTAAGGGCGGCTCTCCCACTTAATGCCCCCAAGAGCACCGTTAATGGTTTATGGGACCTCCCTCGCCTTTTGGGCCATGCCAAATGTGGAGCATGTATTGCATGTGACACCACCATAGAAGGGAAAGACTTCACCTTCAATCAGATAAAGTTTGAAAAAAGGAATTTTTCAAATTGTAACACTGCAAATATCATATATGCAATTTGTTGCCCGTGTTTGAAAATATATGTTGGACAGACAACCCAAAAGATCAGACTGCGGATCAGACAACACTGCAGCAGGAAACGCTGCAAAACTCCCAATGCACCATTAGTGGACCATTTTTTGGAACTTGGGCACAGTGAAATGGACTTTGCATGGACAGTCATTATTGTGATAAAGCCTCCCCCAAGAGGCGCAGACATTACCCAATTGCAGAACAAGGAGGAACTAAAGTGGATACTCAGAACTGGCAGTATACACAGTGGCCTAAACCGCCTTGAAGATTGGACCTCATTACTATAAAGCTCTGGAAATAACAGAACCAGTCTGTTACTCAACTGTCTTACTGCTCTCAAATAATGCACTACTGTATATATCACAATATTAAGCAATGCTACTCCTTAATATTGCGTTAATGTATATATCGCACTATTACGGAACCAGTCTGTTCAACTATCTTACTGCTCTTAAATAATGCACTACTGTATATATGACACTATTACGCAACGTGGCTCCTTAATATTGCACTAATGTATATATCACACTATTATACAATGCTATGAAACCCGCATGAGCTCATGATGTAAGAATTGTGCACTTATGTAAATATTACTACTTTCCTTCCAAGAAGTTCATGATGTAGAAATTTGCACTATTGTTCATATTATCGCTTTACTTACCAGGAGCTTTGCACTCTACTGTTTCCTTATTTCATTGTATCAACCACTCTAAGATGGCCACCATGGTTCTCATCCAAACTGAATCCCCCGGCACCCTGATCACATGCCAAATCACGTCATCATTCACGTGCACCGCCACGCATTATACTACCGCAATTTTTCATCCCTCTATTCGCACATTGACTGCCCTGCCTGAGCCGCAGCAAATTGACTGCCCTGCCTGAGCTGCAGCACCTGGACCGTATTGGAGTATTTACTCAGTGAGTGGATTTACGCCGATGCCGCTGGCACACCCGCCAGGTATTCGGCCCGACCTTGTACTTATTTTAGCCTTGGTTCCCAGGTCCACCATCTTGATGAATTTCATCACAGACAAACACTAACCACTACCAGAGCATCCAGCTCTTATCTCGAAGGGACCGTTTTAACTCCTGAAGCCGCTGGTTACTGCCCCTGCAGATTCCAGGTACTACGAACTCATTCAATACACGCATAAGGATTGCCGCTCATTACTCCGGGCTTCTCTCGCAATCCAAGCAAGAACCACTTTTCTGAATATCCTGTTTCATTTTCAGGACATCTTCCCGTGCCATTTAATTCAGCCCTAGATCCCGGAGGGTGTACTCCTCCGTTCTCACTGTAATTTTCTACCGCATATATTCACAACTTTAGCCCTTACTTTAGAAACCCCACACTGGCTCCGGTACACCTAACCGATATGGGTATATTCCGCATGTTTATTTCTTCCTCACTCACACTCGCCCCTGTACATTTCAAAACCATTAGGTTGCGTGTATTCCGTATGTTTTCTTCTTCCTCACTTATCAACAAGTTTCCGATCGGATCTCAAGCGTCTTAGTAAGCGGTTCGTTAAATGCATTAAATGACTGCTCTGTCAAATATTTCACGCACAGCCAAGAATCTTCCTTTTTGCACATATGTTACAGCTATTAATACATGTATGGTCTGCCATTATATTCCCTAATGTATTTTATCCCCTTTCCCCCCCCCCATTTTCTTCCTCCCACCTTGTATTACATGTTAATTAGACAAACATGGATTTTAATGTTTGCAAACAGGCATGTTTATTATTGCTGTCCTGAAGATGATCCCATGATTTTCTCCTAAAGGGATCGAAACGTCATTAACACCTTATGTACCATATGTTTGTAAATATTGTAGGATAACAATTTGCAATGGTACTCTCCTGTAATTTAAGTCTGGAAAGCAA
Source organism: Lissotriton vulgaris (assembly GCF_964263255.1). Classification (NCBI taxonomy): domain Eukaryota; kingdom Metazoa; phylum Chordata; class Amphibia; order Caudata; family Salamandridae; genus Lissotriton; species Lissotriton vulgaris. The sequence goes on along the minus strand of NC_141696.1, from coordinate 777,057,559 downwards.
TATTGAAGAAAGACTTTGTGTTTTAGCCTGAAATTTCTCCCCTCCCTTTTTTCTTCCCCCCCTCACAATTGATGTTGCCCATATATGTTCTGGAGTCGGATGCAGGTTGCGTCACACTTGTATGTGCTATTTATTGCTTCACTAAAATATCTATTGTTAAATAAATGCTGTCCGGCTGGACAATGAACATAGTGTCTATCTAGCATATGTTAACCAGTTGCTCCTTAAGTCTTCTTGTCTAGGGACCACTATCTCTGTTAACATGCATGGATGTTTGGCATGCAGGCTGGACACTGGACCTGGGAGGTTGCACGAGTCCTCGTGTGCAGTGAGCACATTGAGCCACTACCCAATTGGGCTTTGGTGCACATTGGGTCCAGTGGTTGGAGTCAGCACATCTGTCCGGGTCAGCTGATGTATTACTTCGACGGCATGTCAGATGTGGTGGACGACGAGTACTCATTGGACATGTTGGCTTACGCAGCTGCAGTCAGGTTCATGGACGAGTGACAAGGTACCCGCGGCCACAACTGGATGTGACCCATTGCATGTGTCCCACAGTCTGGTTGCTGGTTGGGAATCTGGTCACATGTCCCAAAACGACAGTGAACATGTATGCTATTGCCTGGACTCATGATCCATGTGTGGAAAACCAACGTGGGTTGGCACAAACTTGTGATGGATTCCCCCGAGGAGGACATGGGCGCTGTCCTACGTTTATCAATCAGACATGCTGCTTCATTGGTCTGCATATCGTGGCACTTCTCTTGTCCGTAGTGGCACGTACTTGTTGATAATGTTTCTGCACTTTAACTATGCCAATGTGTGTGTCAGGGACTCTCTGGCTCCCTGCCATACATGCATTTCTACCCTATCAGGACTGTGGGTTTGTAATTATGCATTGTCATGTCCATGTGTCGTGCTTAGCCAGATGCATGTGTTCGTTTACTGGCACCAGGCGGGTACATTTGTGACCTGTGTACGGTTGTGCAAATTTTGGTGTTTGTGTCACATTGTGTTTGATGCAAAAACAACAGTTGACGGACAGAATGCAGAACAATGTCATACATTCACCCCAGTACAGAGATCTGTGCCTAAATCCATCGTTTCTTTGCTTACCATGCCATTCCAGTTTGAGCCCAGCCATATATAAATCAGTCTTGACCCTGTGCCCCATGGGAACATTCCAGCCCGAACTGCCAAGACAGGACCTGCCTGGACAAGAAGCAAGCATCCGAGGACCAGTTTTGGGCTTTCAGCCCTCATCAGCCAGGATAGCTTGATTCCAGTGGCATGGAGAGCACGGGACTCATGTCTGAGCATACTCGTCCCACTTGGGGTGACAAATACAAAAATAACAGTTGATGGACAAAATGCAGAACAATGCCATACATTCGCCCGGTACAGAGATCTGGGCCTAAATCCATCTTTTTTTGCTCACCATGTCATTCCAGCTTGAACCCAGCCATATGCAAATCAGTCTTGACCCTGTGCCCCATGGGAACAGTCCAGCACGAACTGCCAAGCCAGGTCCTCCCAGGATGCTTGTTTCTTGTCCAGGGAAGACATGTCTTGGCAGTTCGGGCTGGACTGTTCCCATGAGGCACAGGGTCAGACTGATTTGCATATGGCCATGTCTGAACTTGGGTTGCAGAGTGAGCTAAAGAATGATGATGGATTAAACCCAGATCAGTTGACTGGGGGTGAGTGCTTGCAATGTTCAACACTCCGTCCATCATCCCCTTTGGTGGATTAAACCCAGATCAGTTGACTGGGGGTGAGTGTTTGATTTGCACAAATGCTCCGTCCATCATCCCATTTGGTATGGCTTTGTTTGCCCTAAGTTGGAAGGGTATGCCCAGACGTGGGTCTCTTGCTCACTTTGCCACTGGATTCAGGATAGCCTGGCTGATGATGGCTGATTAGACAGAAACCGGTCCCAGGATGATTGTGTCCGGTCCAGGGAAGACATGACTTGGCAGTTTGAGTTGGACTATTCCCATGAGGCACAGGGTCAGACTGATTTGCATATGGCCATGTCTGAACTGGGGTGGCAGAGTGAGTTAAAGAATGATGATGGATTAAACCCAGATTAGTTGACTGGGGTGAGTGCTTGCAATGTACAACGCTCTGTCCATCATTCCCTTTGGTTTCGCTTTGTTCACCCTAAGTTGGCAGGGTATGCTCACTTTGCCACTGGATTTAGGCTAGTCTGCCTGATGACGACTGATTAGCCAGAAACCGGTCCCAGGATGCTTGTTTCTGGTCCAGGCGTGGGTCTCTTGCTCACTTTGCCACTGGATTCAGGCTAGCCTGGCTGATGATGGCTGATTAGACAAAAACCGGTCCCAGGATGCTTGTGTCCGGTCCAGGGAAGACATGACTTGGTAGTTTGGGTTGGACTATTCCCATGAGGCACAGGGTCAGACTGATTTGCATATGGCCATGTATGAACTGGGGTGGCAGAGTGAGTTAAAGAATGATGATGGATTAAACCCAGATCAGTTGACTGGGGGTGAGTGCTTGCAATGCTCAACACTCCGTTCATTATCCCCTTTGGTTTTACATTGTGTTTGAGGTTGTGGTGCTCTGCTTCCTATGTGTGTGTGCTGCACTGTGTGTGAGATGTCCCTTCAGCTCTGATTTGGCTCACCCTTCTCTCCTTCAGACAGCGTGGTTGACACTTCTGTGCTTTTCCTCTGGGGTGATATTGCCGAGTTGTGTGACTTGTGCTCTTGGTTGGTGTTGTCTCTCTTGGGTATAGTCTGTCTGCAGTGGTGCTGAGCTTAAATGTGCATGTGTGCCATTGTGTTATAAAGAAAACCTGTGATAGGGAGGGAGTTACCCTTTTTTTATCAGGAAAAAGGATTGGGTCAACAATCATAAAAAGCAAAAACTCCTTTTCCTGAACTTTACAACCAGTTTCTATTGCTTTGTCCCATGAAGAGACATTCCACAGGTAGGAGAAGGGATCTCGTCTATGCGCAGGTTACCACATTTACAAGCTTTTTAAATGTCAGACTGGGTTCAACATGAATGTATTTACAAACACAAATTTCTTAAAAAAAGGTTCTCTTTCATTTATTAAATATATTTAAAAAAACAACAACAATACATTGTCTCATTTACATTATACATCTTGTTCCACGCAAATCAATTACAAATATTGTTTGACTTAGTTTAAAAAGTTGAATTTCTAAACTTTGCTAATCAGCATAGTTCAAAAAATCTCACTGTAATATTTTTTATAAAAACAGAGAACAAACAAACTGTCGACGCAGCGTTTCGGTGCCAAAGACAATCTTGCACCTTCTTCAGGACTTGTTCATTACAATGATATCTAAAAAAGACATGTTACAATAAATTCCATTAGATCCTGTTTCAGTCTGACATTTGCACATTGAATGATTTACATTTTTATTACCTTTCCCCTACCATTTGGTAACCCCGCTAGACCTTATTGGGAGTACTTTACTTCAATTCCCATTTATACTAAGATCCTACACTTTAGCATTACTCATAGAAGACATACCTAGCAACTTTTTCACTTATCACCAGGATGATTAGTCCTCAACTTGCTTAATGGGACACGATTGTAGTGAGCTGCATTTAATTTGCAAAGAGAGGGGGGCAGTACAAACCTCTATCCCCTTTTGGTCACAAAGTTCCACCCACAAGGAACACTGTGTTCTTACCCAGGTTTCTATTTCCTTCCTGGCACACCCTTTTCAGTCTTAGGAGCAAGTAGTGTCCAGTTGTATAGGCAGAAGATGTTCGTTGTTTTCTCTTCTGTATACTAGGAAAAATAAAATAGGGGCCCCATTTTTGGATTCCTTGAATTTAGAGTATATTTGCTTAAGCTTTTTCTTCCCCAATTTTCTAAAAGTTAAATTTACCTTTGACGTTTGATTCACTATGTTTCATTTAAAGTTGATTAATGGGGACCATTTTCAATCCTATATGAGAGAGAAATGTCTTATAGTGCATTTTCCAGATTCGAAGTAGGCTATCTCTACCGGTTTATCTTAAAATTGGGCCTTACCGACCCTCCTTTTGATGTCATGGGAAGTTTGGGGGACGCTTCTGGGAGCTGCCACTTGCTGCTCTTTAATCGTTCTTCTCTATAAAGCAATTTTACAATTTAAACTTCAAGATTTTTATTATTTTAAGCCTAATACATGCTACTCATTTCATTTTTTCAAGGCGATCTTACCTTCATTTAATAAGTAATGGTCTGCTGATAGGTTGATTTCCTCTTTTTCTTTTGTTAAATATGAAATCAGGGACCACTATTTTGGAGTATTATCGATCTACTGCCAACTGTGGAGAGATGTTAAACAATATACATATCGCTAGTGGGGCAGTGTTCTGTGCCTGTTGCCTCTTTCTCAAAGTCCAACTATCTACATTTTCCTTACTTGTTTGTGGTAGCTGATCTGCACGGCGTCCTCCCTCTTTATGCATTTTCTGTGAGTGACTCCCTCTTTGAGATCACTAGTTTATATACCCCCTTAATTGGATAATTATTCGCACCTGGCCTCATTCTCTGCACTGCGAGCCTGAACCTCACCGCTCATTGTGAACACGGCGGCCATTTTGTAGTGGGTTTTTACCTTTATGTGGTCTTTAACTTGTACCTTATTGTGTGGATATTCTATTTTATTCTACATCCGCCTCTTCTTCTATCATAATAGACCTTTTCAGAGTAATATTAAACTGACATTTGCCATTTATCCAGAATTCGATAATATTGGTCATTTGTACTAGTCTAACTTGGACCTCGGTGTACGTTATAAATACGACAGCCATTTTGTAATGGATATTTATTGTTGGTTTTTTTTCATGGGTTGTCCTCGACTTCTACTTTATTGTTAAGATATACTATTTGTATCTTCGTCCGTTTATTCTTTTATCTCAGATCTTCTCGGAGTGTTATTAACCCTGTTTTATATTTTCTCGAAGGATGACTAGTATTAGTGATTAGTGGTAGTCGAACAAACCCCACTTGTGCCATTGTGCCCATCTCCTCCAGGTCCCTACTGGTTCCGCTCCCTGTTGCTGTTGTGCCTGTTTTGGCCAGTGTCCGGCCCCCGGTCCTGCCACCGTCTCCAGACTGATGTGGTCGACACCATATCATGCAGCTCCTGGTGTGGCGCTGGCCTCCCACCACAAGTGTGCATTGCTGTCTTCTTTTTGTCGGCGTATTTCTGATTGTTTGAGCATTTCACATCAGGCTGCATTCACCTTGTCCGAGATGGCATGCTATGTACAATGTTTTGTTGCCAATGAGGCTTGTGGGGTTGTATGCTGGCTTGTGTTGCCTCCATTGTGCTTGGCTGCTGTTTTCTGTTTTTATTGTTGCTTATTTAAAGGCTTTTGTTGTGGTTATTCCTACCTGCCGTGTGTGTCACGGGTCCGGCGGGGCTTATCCCTGCTTTCCTCATCGCGAGTGGGCTCATCGCACCTTTTTTTATGTTTTTATCTTGGTCGAGGTGGTTGTATCGTGAACATTGGCCGCAGTTTCGGCAGACTATCTCATGCTACTGCCTTGTTGTGAATTCCACATTGACACAGGGTTATTTTCCCGCAATAGGCTGCGATGTGTAAAGGTGCATTAGCTTTTTTTGGTGATGTTTAGCACACGTTCTTGTGAATATACCCCTAAGTTTGTTGATTTTTTTAATCACTGGATCAGATTCTCTCTGATATATTTTTTGCATTCCTGTCCCCTAATTGATTTATCCTTCTAAATCCAGATACTCCCTGGATGTCCCATAACTCCCAAAGTTTTAGTTTGTCACCCGAAGAAAGATTCCCTTCAAGGTTCCTAACTCTCTAGACTGATGAAGCCCATTCTAAGTTGTTAGGGGAATCAGTTTGACCCACTTTAGGCATATCTCTCTCCTTGCCAATAATAATAGTACAAACAACAAAGATTTATGCCATTTTGATAGCTTCATCGATTTGTCGCCTCCCTCTATAACTCCAAATATAACCATTGCAAGGCTCACCTTAATGTTATTATCAATAACTTTTTAAATCTTCTTACCCACTCCTTGCCAGAAGGGCTCCAGAGGGGGACCTTCTGAATGTGTACATAATATTGATTCCACATTGGAAAGCATGTGGTGATGTTGACATCGCTGTTGGCCCAGGGCATGTGATCACTCTCCATAGAGAGAAAGAGGCCAGTGACTAAGATGACAATGTGGTCACGATAGAGAGAGTAAGTGTGCATTGTCAATGACGTGAGGTTGTTTTATACCAGGTTCCATATTCAATCCCTATTTTCTGCTCAAAAGTAGTCCAAGCTCTATTAAACCCAAACTGTAGCTGTGGCTACAATTTAAAGAGCCCGCCTGCATTTGGGGCTATGACACACCTGTGCAGATATGTCTCGCAAGACCAGAATGTTTCCCTTTAGAATGGCAAAATGGGGCAGCCATGGGGGAGGAATAATAGATGCACAAATCTTTCAAAACTCAGAGAAAATGGTGGCGAAACACTGTGCCATATTGAATATATGAGTGAGCCCGGATAGGAAGGATGAATCGAGCCAACTTACAGTAGTCTTAATATCAAAAATATGCAGGTGTATACTGCGTATCGCTATATTTTGCATTTACAATGCGAACGATGTAAGTAATGTTGGAGACAAATAATGTTAATGCAAGAAAAGTATTTCCGATGTGTGCCGCAAAAAACGATGTAGCATATTAGCAAGGGCGTGCAATAAATATCGCAAATCGCGCTGAGCGCATATTTTTTATCGCTGTCTGTCGCTGGATCTTATTGCGGAGATAGCACATTATTAGCAACGTTTTTCTCCAATGCGATAAAAGACCCAGCGATAGCAGTGAAATCCACCAAAAACAGAAGTAAAACAGCGATAACATTTTTATCGCTAACGTAAAGCTTGCTAATAGGATAGGGGAGGATTCAGCCTTAGAATCCACCTCCCATTGAGAATAATGGCTAAGTCAGTATTTTAGCAGGTGTAAAAATACCTGCGATAACCCCAGTTAGCGCAACTTTTTACATCTCTTACTGGGGCAGGGGCCGCATTGCTAATAGGCGTTAGGTCTGTTACCGGCTGTTTCCGTGGTCTTTTATTCGGGTAAGCATTTTTTGCATGTCATTAGCGATAAATATCGCTGACATGCAAAGCGGCCCTCAAAACAGTTGATTTTGCCAGAAAGCTGTCGCTAACAGTTGTTAGCGCCAGCTTGCTGGTAGGGCGATTAAAATATTGCTGCTTTAACCTCAAAAAGTGCTGCTAAAGTGGCGATATTGCCCTTGATAATATGCCCCGATATGTCTAGCCTTAATATGGTTAAAGTTGGGCGCCATAATTGTGTGTGAACATTAGCCCATGAGGACGAATGATCTAAGCCCACTTGGAATAATTAATGTTACGGGTCAACGCTGATATAGCCACAAGTCAATATTTTTTACAGAAATGAGGGGTGAACATATTGGAAAAAGCATGAAAATAATTGGCAAAAAACAATCAACATGTTCGGGCTCGCTGGAAAGCACTCGACAAATGGCTTATATTGGAAGTAGAAGGGCGCCATACCTGTGACGCTAACCAATTGTACTGTGTCTCAATTTGCGGCCTACCTCTTTCATATTAATGAGGTACGTTGAATTGTGACCCTCTACGAATTGTGTTTTTGTGAACCAAACTATTAATACATAGGTTGGTTCAGAAAATATCAAAGCACCTGGTAGAAGACAGTGTGTAAATTGTACCTACTTCTACTAAATCAATTTTAGTAGATTTCGGATAAGAAATTGCAAATGGTTTTTTGGTGCAATTTACGATTTCCTATTAGGAATATTTGTACCTCAGGCCAATTGTCCACTTCTCGGCCTGTTTCCTGGTGCAGAATTGAATCAGGATACGGTCACTGATACCCATTAACCATTCAGTGCAGTCCATGAATGGGCCACACAAGAATGATAGTGCCCTGTCACTGAGGAGAGACTCAGAACTGCTGTGCAACTCCTCTGTAGATACAGAGTGACTGAGTGCCTGAAAGCTTTTCTGGTAAGGGATGTTCTTCTTCCTCCAGCAGCTCTCCCTGCAGTTATTGATATTCACTACCTCTTAGGGACATTTATATTCATTACTGCCTTGTGGTGCATTACCCCCCAAGGACGGTAATGCCTGTGGCCCATGGAATCTCATTTCCACCTGGATCCTCTGTTCATGGGTATATATCTGTAGGTCTGCTGACCTGTATGTGGGTTGGTCTGGTGTCTGGAGGTTTGCAGGCTTGTATGTTGGTTGGTCTGGTGTCTGGAGGCTTGCTGGCCTGTGTGTGGGTTGGTCTGGTGTCTGGACGTTTGCTCAGCTGTTTGTGGATTGGTCTGGTGTCTAGAGGTTTGCTGCCCTGTGTGTGGGGGAGTCTGGAGGTTTGCTGGCCTGTGTATGGATGGACATGGCAGGGGTTATTGCTTTGTTTGTACATCTACCTGAAGATATGATGTTTGCTAATATTCTCTCTGTTCATGTATGCCCACAATACACACAAGTCAAACCTATTACCTTAGTCACTGATTGTTTTTTTAAAATTGTAATTATATTCATTATATTGATGCGCAAATTATTGCTTGCTTTTTATTGCAATGGCTGTGCAGAACAACAATGAACTGAGTTGAACTGCACAAAATTCAAAAGTATTGGCGATATAAGCGCTCGTTTACTCTTTGAATGTTCTTGACAGTAAATGTCCTGCCTTAACCCCTGGTTTTAACTTCATTGGTATTTCAAACAGTTAGAGGAAGCTTTACAAGATGTGTTTCTAGCATTTGTTAAAACTGGGTGTGCTAGCCAGCTGTAACTGGTCCCAATTCAATTTTCCCATCCTGCCTTGCATCAGATATTAAGCCTCAGGGAGTGAAAACTCTTGAAGGAAAGCTGTAACATATCTTCTACGCTGATGAGCACTATTACAAACCCGGGCATACAGCATTTAATATTGTTTGACAATATGAACGCTTTATTTCTCAGTGGAGCGTGCCAAGCTGTTCAAAACATTTCATTATTATGGTCATGGGCAATATGGGTGTTTGGAAAATTAGCAATCGATAATAAAACAACTGATAAAGCTCATAGTGGCTCAGTTCTTGAAGCTGGTGCCTGTGGAGAAACTTGCATGGCAGCATTTGTAATGGCAGATAAAACGCATCATTAGCAACAGAACAATGTGCACGTGCTACTTAAGACAGGCGTCAAACAGCTGTTGCTGTTTTCTGAGGAAGTGAGGGAAATTACTCTGCGCCAATCCTTACAGTAAGACATTTTAGGGTAGCAGCGGAAATAGGCTGCTATTAGTCACCACCCTTTGCAGCAATGAGACAGAGTTGAGACAGAGTTTAGGTGTAAACAGCCAATGCTTGTTTTCAAAATGGGCTAACTTTTTGTCTTGGAATGTATGCAATTTTCACAACATTACACAATATAACGTCAAATAAATTTCACCAGTATCACAAGTAACTTCTTCCTGCCATAAAAAAGTAAGGCAAGCTACTGACCTCGACCGAATTTGAGGACAAAATATCACTTTTGAGGAGGAAGTGTTATCACCAAAACATTTTCTACTTGAACTAGTTCCGCAAGGGAATAAAAAGATGTTTAATTTCATGTTTTGCGGCTTGCTCAAAATCGTGTACATTTCACGTAATTTAAAATTTAAGAATTATGGGAGAATAACCAGCTTTAACATTTTTTTTTTGCACGGTGTCTGGTCTCAGCGACGTGAACGTGAAACGTGTGCACTGAGGGCGTCGCCTCACAAATCATGAAGAGCTTACTCTCCAGGGACGTACACAAACTCACATTTCATGAAGTCAGAAAGACTTCTCATTTTATAATCTGTGATCATTCTGAATCATTACAGTTACCTCCTCCCACCCATTTCTCATGGACATCTTCGGCACTGTTTTAATTAGCCCCTCTGCCAGATGGGGAGTAAACAGCGAAGCAAATATTGTAGAGCAAATTGGAGAGAAGACAGTCAGGCCAGGCTCTATCATAATTAGTGATAAAAAACATATGATCGCATCATGGAAAAAAGCAAACTGAAAACGCTGAAACAACAAATATGTTTGTTTCATTTTTTTATTTCAATTTGAATAGGTAAAAAGCAGAACTTAACGATTTGTATAGCAAAGCGACATCTATCAAAGGAAAGAAAGGAATATTAGTCTGACATATCTCCGATCAAAGATATCAACAATAGCAGCAACAATATACTCTGTGTAAACAATACAGTATTTCAAATTTCAAAGCTTTATTCGATTATTAAAAACAATCATAAAAGCATACAGTAATTAAAAATACAAAATAAAATACAGAACAGACGACTCAAGTTTCAATAGACAAAGCAGCTTATGTTGGGCAGGCAGTCAAATATTAACAGGGAAACCAGAATTAGAACACCAGGGTTTTCCTATGGGACACAGCTTTAAGACTAAAGGTAGCGGTAAAAAAACAGGTGTCCAAGGTATCAAGTGCAAATAACAATTTCATGGCTTGGGCAGTAGTAAACACAGAATATTTCTTAAAAACGGGTTTAAGATAGTATAAGCGAAGGTGCAGATAAAGAGGGCAAATAACCATAAAGTGCAAAGTGCTTTGCCTGGTTATGCCGTCACAAGGACATGGTGTTGGGCTATAAATTTTCATCTTTGGGAAAGCCACCAAGTTATGGACAATTCCTAATCTCAACCTGGTGAGAACAAATTGGTGAGATTGTATGGTAATAGCTTTTAAATACATAGGCATGCCCGAATCAGCCGACATGTTAGAATGGTAAAAAACATGGGTTGAAAAGAGGCTACATTGGACACTACGCAAATTAGATTTGGTTCCCAGAAAGACGTTTTTAAGCTCCTTTTTAGGTACATTGACGGCGCTCAAAGGCTCATCAAAAATATCGAGGTTAAAGGTTTCATTAAAGGATGAAAAAACATAATTTAACCATGGGATCTTACGGACATTGTCCAATCGAAGACAGTCTAAAATGATTCGCCTTGTAAATCCTGTCTCATCCTTTCCCCAAATGACCTCCAGGCCATAAGGGGTCTCAGGCCCGTTAGGTCTGTAAGATAATCCAGGCCCACCTCTTTATGACTCAATTCAGTGGATGCCGAGGAAGGGAGGCAAAGGAGTCTTTTAAGGAACTGGTTCTCTGTAACTTGCAGGTCCCTGTGGTTACAGTAGCCCCATACACCCGAGCCGTATAGGGCAATAGATGCACATCTGTGCCTATAGATGTTTAGCATGTCAGAGATGCGACGGCTGCCTAATTTAGATGCAAAGCGAAATACTCCAGAGGAGCTTTTGCCCATCTTAGCTTTTACATTTAAGATCTCAGAAGCCCAGGTCCCTCTATTGTTAAAAGTTATGCCAAGGTAGCAAAATTTGTCCACTACCTCAATTCTATGGTTATTAAAATGGAATGGTTTAAAAAGTTTCATCTGTTTCCCGCAGGCCATAATAAAGGTCTTAGAGTTATTTATTTTTAATTTTCTCCCTTGGATAAAATCATAAAAATAATTCATGAGATTTTGGAGTCCATTCGGGGTTCGCGAGAGTAGAACCGTGTCATCTGCATATAGCAGAACCGGCACCGGATGGCCACCAACCTGGGGAGAATCTGCGTGTACCCTCTTCAATTCGGACTCTATAGAGATAGAATTTATAAAAAGGGAGAAAAGTAACGGGGCCAATACACAGCCTTGCCTTATGCCTGATTTGAGCCTGATTTTCCCGGTACATTCTCCTGCCTGGCCAAAACGAATCTGGGCTGATAGTTTATTATAAAGTCTAGCCAGGAAATATATTATTGCTGGCGGGGCTCCCATTTCCAATAGGGTGGACCATAACAGGGTGTGATCCACTAGATCGAAGGCACTTGAGAGATCAGCGAAACAGAGAAATAAAGAGCCCTGTTTCGCTTTAGTGTATTTCCCCATAATGAGATCAAGATTAATACACTGCTCTATTGTCCCAAGACCCTTACGGAACCCGTATTGAGATTCTGCAAAAATGTTATTATCCTCAGCCCATTCCTCCAAACGCACTAGTAAAACCCTGCTCATAATCTTAAGTGAGGAATTCAGAAGGGAGATAGGGCGGTAGTTCTTACCCTCTCCTCTATCTCCCTTCTTGTAGATCGGTAGGATTATGGATTCGCTCCAGGTAGATGGTGTACAATCCCTGACTGATGCATTGAACACTAGTGTCAGGAGCGGGCTCCAAAGTGCCAGGTTGGATTTATATAGATCAACCGGGACCCCGTCTGGTCCCGGTGCCTTCCCCCTTTGCTCTTACTAATAGCAGTTTCAACTTCTTGGAGGGTAATCCCCAGGGATAACTTAGTTTCATAAAGGGCGGTAAAAGAGCTAGCACAATCCTCCCCTGTCGGGTCAAAAATTTCTGTAAAATATGATACCCAGTTTTCTTCGCTAACCTGTGCTGATAATATAGGGAAATCTTCCTTTACAAGAAAAGGGCTATTGACCATGTTCCAGAAGAGCTTACTGTCACGTAGTACTACTGCTTTAGTCAAATTATCCCAGGCAAGCTCCCTTAACTCCTGTTTTCTACGTGTTAGGTGCTTTTTATATGTCAGCCTTAGGTAAATAATAGCCTCCCTATCTCTGGGTTGTTTAGAAAGAGCCAGCTTAAGCTCTTGGAGGGATTTAGTACACGCACTATCAAACCAACCTGCAGCTGCCTTCTTCGATATGCCTTTGGTGATGGTAAGGGATCTTTTTATAATGGTGCCCAATTCCTCGAAAGCAGCTATAATGCACTGGGGGGATGCATCTAAGTCCAAACATTTAAGTATCGCGACAGACCCCGCTCCCACAATTTTATGCTGCAATTTCACAGAGTTATCCCCACACCATTTGATGCGGATACCATTCTGCCTACAGGGGATAACGTCTTCTACAATCGTGCGGTGTGCGTTAGCCGGGGGCCCCCAAATAGATGTCGACATAGTGATGGCATTATGGTCGCTACTTCCAAAATCAACAACAATCGAGACCGAACAAAGTGAAACAATATGAACAGAGACCAATAAATGGTCAATAACAGAGGCCATGTTCATTCCTACAAAAGTCAGTACCGGGTTACCCTCATTATCTGGAGCCGGGAAGTGTATTAGTAGATCCAGATTAAGCATAAGGGAATTGAGGGAGTCGCCATAAGGTGAGTGAGTAAAATGTGCCCGGTGTTCCCCATTATCCCCATCATACCCACATACTTTAGTAAAGGAGTGGGGGCAAGTACAGTATTATTGATTCAGAGAAAGTGCATATTACCAAGTATCAAATATAAACTAACAATCAATCAATCAATCAGTACATTTGTAGAGCGCGCTACTCACCTGTGAGGGTCTTAAGGCGCTAAAGGGAGGGGTGCTGTCATTGCTCGAACAGCCAGGTCTTGAGGTGCTTCCTGAAGGTGAGATGGTCCTGGATCAGTCGAAGGTGTGCGGGCAGTGAGTTCCATGTCTTGGCGGCCAGGTAGGAAAAAGACCTTCCTCCGGCGGTGGTTCTGCGGATCCGTGGGACGATGGTGAGGGCGAGGCTGGCTGAACGGACCTGGCGGGTGGGGGTGTAGAATGAGAGGCGGTTGTTGAGGTATTCGGGTCCTTTGTCGTGGAGCGCTTTGTGTGCGTGGGTGAGGAGCCTGAACGTGATCCTCTTGTTGACGGGGAGCCAGTGCAGGTTTCTTAGATGGGCGGATGTGTGGCTGTGGCAGGGGATGTCGAGGATGAGTCGGGTGGAGGCGTTTTGTATACCCTGAAGTCGTTTCTGGAGATTGGCTGTGGTTCCTGCGTAGAGGGCGTTTCCGTAGTCCAGTCGGGTGGTTACGAGGGCCTGGGTGACGGTCTTTCTTGTTTTGGTGGGGATCCATCTGAAGATTGTTCGGAGCATGCGCAGGGTGTTGAAGCAGGATGATGAGACGGCGTTGACTTGCCTGGTCATCGAGAGGAAGAAGTCAAGGGTGAATCCCAGGGTACGAGCGTGGTCCCTGGGAGTAGGCGCGGAGCCCAGCGCTGTGGACCACCAGGAGTCGTCCCAGGCGGAGGGGATTGTCCGAGGATGAGGACCTCTGTCTTGTCTGATTTCAGTTTCAGGCGGCTGAGCTTCATCCATTCTGCGACGTCTTTCATTCCTTCCTGGAGGTTGGTTTTGGCGGAGGTTTGGTCCTTGGTGAGGGAGAGTAACAGTTGGGTGTCGTCGGCGTAGGAGATGATGTTGATGTTGTGTTTGCGTGCGATGGCGGCGAGGGGGCTCATGTAGATATTGAAGAGTGTTGGGCTGAGCGAGGAGCCTTGGGGTACGCCGCAGATGATCCTGGTGGCCATTGATCGGAAGGGAGGGAGACAGACTTTCTGGGTTCTGTCGGAGATAAAGGAGGTGATCCATTCCAGGGCCTTTCCTTGGATCCCAGTGTGGAAGAGGCGGGTTATTAGGGTGCGATGGCATACAGTGTTGAAAGCTGCAGAGAGGTCTAGGAGGATGAGGGTGGTTGTTTCTCCATTGTCCATCATGGTCCTGATGTCGTCGGTGGCTGCGATGAGAGTGGTCTTGGTGCTGTGGTTGGCTCGAAATCTGGACTGGGACGGGTCGAGAGAGTTGTTAGTCTCGAGGATAGCAGTCAGCTGTTTATCGACGGTCTTCTCAATGACTTTGGCCGGGAAGGGGAGAAGAGAGATGGGGCGGAAGTTCTTGAGGTCTTTGGGGTCTGCCGTGGGTTTCTTCAGAAGGGCGTTGATCTCTGCGTGCTTCCAGGTCTCCGGGAAGATGGCTGACATGAAGGAGCTGTTTATGACATTCCGGAGGTGGGGTGCGATGACGCTGTCAGCTTTGTTGAAGATGTGGTGGGGGCATGGGTCAGAGGGGGAGCCGGAGTGGATGATGTTCATGATGGGGGTGGTGTCTTCTGTACTGATGGGGGTCCATGCACTGAGGGTGGTGGTATGGGTCGTTGGTTCTATGACTGGAGGCGGAATCTGGGGTCCGAAGCTGTCATGTATGTCTGCGATCTTCTGGTGGAAGAATGTGGTGAGGAAGTTGCAGAGGTCTTGTGACAGTGTGATGTTGTTGTTTCTGGCACTGGGATTGGAGAGCTCTTTGATGATGCTGAAGAGTTCCTTGCTGCTGTGGGTATTCTTGTCTAATTGTTCTTTGAATGATGTCCTTTTGGTGGTGCGGATCAGCTGGTGGTGTTCGCGGGTGGCGTTTTTGAGGGCTGTCATGTTTTCTGAAGTCTGATCGTGGTGCCAGGTTTTTTCGAGGGTCCGGCAGGATTTCTTTGATTCTTTGAGGGCGTCTGTGAACCATGATGTTTACCTGTAGCTAGTCTTGCCTAGGGGGTCTTCAGAGGGACGAGGTCGTCGGCGCAGTTGGTGATCCATTGTGCGAGGTTGTGGGCTGCGTCGTTGGGGTCAGCGATGTCGTCTGCGGGGGATTTGTTGCGTGCGGTGGTGGGATGTATTCTTTTTGAAGGTGAAGTGGATGCGTCTGTGGTCGGTCCAGTGTAGTTCTGTGGAATGGCTGAAGGAGACGTAGTTGCTGGCGGAGAAGATGGGGTCGAGCGTGTGGCCGGCGAGGTGGGTGGGTGTGTCCACTAGTTGCTTGAGTCTGAGGTTGGCCAGGTTGTCGAGCAGGGTGGTGGTGTTGTTGTTGTTGTTTTTCTCCAGGTGAAAGTTCAGGACCCCTAGGAGGATGTATTCTGGTGAGGCTAAGGCGTGCGGGCTGATGAAGTCGGCGATGGTTTCGCTGAATTGTGTGCGTGGGCCCGGGGGTCTGTTGATGAGCGCTCCTCTGAGTGTGGTTTTGGGGTTGGTGTGAATTTGGAAGTGTAGATGTTCGGCGGCGGGGAGGTTGTCTTCGGCGTTGGTCGTGACGTTGATGGTGTTCTTGTAGATGATGGCGAATCATCCTCCAGGTTGGTTGATGCGGTCCTTCAGGGTGATCTTGTAGCCGTCCGGGATTGCTACAGTTTTATGGCATGACCGGAGGCAAGCATTATGCTTTTCTTATCTTGCTTTTATTCAATAGCAGCCAAGATATGTGAAAACTACAGTTCCCAGAGCCTAGGTAAACAGACTGGCCAATGGGAACAAAGAAAAAACGATGTATGCTCACCAATCATAACCTAGCAATGTGTAAAATGTCACATCTGACTGCGTAGCTTCCTTTTTTCTTGCTGCTCGCAGTCAGATAAGTGACATTATCTTTTGCTCCCACTGTTTATGTGATATTTTCGTGCTTGTATTCATGTCTTTACTGTGAATTTATTAATTTATTGTGCCATTTATATACGCGTTCTTTGTCAGCGCTTCCGCGCTCTAGCGCGTCCCGTCTCAGTGCCCAGCTTTCAGTGTGGCTTTTCTGCCTCCCCCTCAAGCGGGCGGCGCTTGAGTGGTTTCGGCCTCAGCGCACCTCTTCAAGTGCTCGTGCTCGCAATAACCTTCCATACTCGGTGAAGCGCTGCCGGTTTTGTTTCCCTTACTGCCGCAGGTCCCAGTGCTAATTCATAAGCTTCCCGCACTCGCGCTCACCTGCTCTGTTCAATGGTGAAGCGCTGTCGGTGCTCTTCTGCTGCCACCTCATGAGCGCTACTGGTCTTTGCCCTGACAAGCTCTTTCTGCTCTCCGGTGCACTCCCTTTGCAGGCCACGCCCCTGGGTGTGTTTTTCCTATGAGGCCCTCCCTCTCCTCCTTCTGTTAACTCCGTGTTACCTCTCCTGACTATTTTGGCACATTAATGGAGTTGGACAGTTTTCAAGAACCTATTCAGGCCAATTAGGAAGGCGAAGCCTTCAAACACGACCTCAATACATTTATAAATAATTCTGTGGAGAATACAGTGGAGGTTCCCATGAAGCGCATGTCCAAAGGTATGGAGAATTCTATGTTAAGTCTCCTGTCCAAGGCTCTGGCCCAGTCTGCAGGGGATAGCAGAAAAAGAAAGGTGGTTTCCTCTGCTTCCTTATGTGCTTCCAACACCGCGTCTTTATTGAACAGCGAGTACTTCTCGCACATCACTGGGGACTATGTGCCTCCCAGGCCTCCTTCACAGGAGGGCTTTGTAGGTTCAGAGGGCAAACGTAAACAAAAAGTGAAGTATGCAGAGGTACCAAAGAAATTGGTTATGTCCACCATCTTGGACACGGATGACGATATGAATGATGCAGATGATCTCTTTGACATTTTTGATGTTGCTGACCCCCCCTCCCCCCTTTCAAAAAACACAAGTCCGATTTTTTCTCTTTTGAACCTGTCCTTGACGCCGAAGGGTTGCCTATGTTCGAACCGTTTTCCATTCGGCATCCCAATTTGACTGAATGTACGTCAACTGACCATGTGGGGAAATACATCTTGGCGCGGCTTTGGCTGCCTTTGGAGACCTTCGTTAGGTCCAGACTGAAATCAGAGTGTCTCAAGCCCTCTTTGCCGGACAAGGTCACAGTAGTCCCTGTCATCAACCAGCCTCTTCTGGCCTTCTTTTCCAAATTCAGCAAGGATCCTCGCAAGGGGGTGGACAAGGCCTGGTCTACATGCCAGGGTAAATTACGTGATGTTGTGGGACCTTTGGCACGCATCTTCGACATGGCAGACTCTGCTCGTCTTGAAGGTTCTGACTTGCCGCAGAAGACATCTCCATGTGGGTCCAACAAGCGTTTTGTTTACTGGGGAACGCTAATGCCGGTATTACTCATGAACGCCGTAAGGGCCTTCTCATCAAGTTGGATTCCAAACTAGCCAACTCAGCTCCCCAGGACCCAGGCAGTAAATCAAATTGTCTTCTCTTCAGAGAACATTTAGTCAGGGATCTCAGCAGATTCTTATTCACCTTTGCATCGTTGGATAAGTCACAGCAGTCCATCAAAAAAGTATTTTCCCCTCGGTTTTTTGGCTGGGCCGGCAGAGGCAGGAGCTGCTCTTCCTGCCATCCCTACAACAACCAAGGATGCAGGGGGTCCTTCAATAATTCCTCTCAAGACTACAAACCTCAATTCTGCCTGCAGCGTGGTAGGGGCTTCCGAGGTTGGGGCCAAAAAAACTATAGTCACAACTCCAACAACCAACAAGGTAGGTCTTTTTCCCCTCCTCCTGTGGGAGGGCAGTTAAAACTGGCAAACTACCCCTTCAGACCCTTGGGTACTAGACACAGTTCAAGGCTATCTTATGGAGCTCTCTTCTCAGCCTTTCCAGACTATGCTCCCCCCTCCTCTGGTGTTTTCCAATGACATGGCTCTTCTAATCTCGTCCGAGATCCAGTCCCTTCTCCAAAAACAGGCCATTCAAATAGCTCACTTCGATCCTACAGGTTTCCTAAGCTCCATATTCCTCGTCCAGAAAAAGAACAAAAAAATGCGTCCAGTGATCAACCTGAAATGGTTCAATCAGTTTGTGGTTTACCGCCACCTCAAAATGGAGACTATTCTCCACTTAAGAGACACTCTTCGTCCACACGACTGGATGGTTCGCTTGGATTTACAGGACGTTTATCTCACGGTTCCCATTCATCGTTCCCATTATAAGTACTTACAATTCCAGTGGTCGGGCACAAATTTCCACTTCTCTTCTCTTCCCTTCGGTCTTTCCTCAGCACCCTGGTGCTTTACCAAACTCTTAAATCGGTGGTCACCTTCCTTCGATCTCTGGGGATCAGACTGATAATCTATTTGGACGACATTCTGATAATGAATGTAGACAGAAAACTCCTACTGTACAAACTGGGTACAACCTAGTCTCTTCTTCTGGATCTGGGTTTCCTCGTCAATCTAGACAAATCAATGCTGATTCCGTCTCAGACCATGGAGTTTTGGGGTTTTCTCGTAGATTCTGCCGCAGCTTCTCTTCGTCTTCCTCAGTCGAAGGTCTCAGCAATCAAAGTGGAGATTTCGGGCATCCTTCAGACCTCCCTTATATCTCGGAGGTCTCTTGCGAGAATAGTCGGTCTCCTCTCTTCGTCAATTCAGGCCATCTTTCCGGGTCCGCTGCACTATCTGGCTCTTCAACGTCTAAAAATCAGACATCTACGTCAAGGCTTGACATACACCAACCTTATCGCCGTGGACCAGGAGTCTTGCGACGAACTTCAATGATGGATCGACCATTTAGATGTGTGGAACGGGCAAACTATCTTCACTACGGCCCCAGATCTTGTGTTAGAATCAGATGCCAGCCTGGCGGGTTGGGGCTCCCGCTGTGGTCCAATATCGACATGGTCTTGCGAGGAGTCCAGATTGCACATAGAGATGCTTGCAGGCTCCTTTGCAATACAAAGCCTTTCAAAAAACAGAGTCCGATGTTCCATTCTTATCCGCATGGACAATGTTTCTGCGGTTCGCTATATCAACCATCTCGGTGGCAGCAAGTCCAAAACTCTGCGGAGCTGGCGAAGAGCCTTTGGGAATATTGTCTGTCCAACCAACTTTCTCTCACAGCAGAATATCTTCCGGGGGATCTCAACTCGGTGGCAGACTGGCACTCTCGATACCTTTGGGACTTCAGCGATTGGAAGCTGCTTCCATGCGTTTTCCTATCTCTTGCCCAAAAATGGGGTCCTTTCTATATTGATCTTTTTGCTTCCTGTCTCAACTCCCGGTTGCCCAGTTTCTTCAGCTGGCGTCCAGATCCTTCTGCTCTTGCAACAGACACTTTCCTGCAGGATTGGTCTCTCCATCCCAATTATGAGTTCCCTATTTTCCTCATGATCAGCAGAGTGCTTGCTCAGGTCGACTTCCCTGGTTCTGGTAGCCCCCTTCTGGAAATCTCAGATTTGGTTTCCCTCTCTGTTGGAAATGTCGGTGGATTTTCCAGTTCTCCTTCCGGCATGCGAGGACCTGCTCTTGAGTCCCCAGGGATTACGACATAATCTCATTCTGAACAACTCCTTAGTCCTGTCGGCCAGGAAAGTTTCCGGCCTTTCCCTCCTGACCTGTTCATTTCACAAGAGGCTTCTCTCTTCATCAGCAAAGCCTAGGCCCCTGGGACATCCAAAGCTTACAAATCCGCTTGGTCTCTTTGGCAAGCTGGTGTCTGGAAAGGCATATCGATCCCCTTTCAGCCCCTCTGAATTTTGTGATTAATGGTTTGGCTGCTGAAGCCAGCGCAGGTAAGTCCTACAGGACAGTCAACTTGTACAGGTCTGCAATTTCCCTTAACCATGCTCCCATCAATGGCAAGCCAGTAGGCACTCACCCTTTGATCTGTCACCTCCTGATAGAGGTTCGCTGTTCTAAACCTCCGTTGGCTAAGTATTCCTCTTTATGGGATGTTTCAGTGGTTCTTAAGTTGTTTTCCGATTGGCCAGGTAATACGGCACTTTCACTGAAGATGTTATCTGCTAAACTTACTATGCTTCTATGCCTAGTCTCCATTAAACGTGTTTCTGATGTCAAAGCATTGGATGTTTCTTCTCGACAGTTTTCTCCCACAGGTGTTGTGTTCCAGATTCACAGACAAACCAAAACTAACCTCAATTCTGTGTTATATCCTTAGTTTCCCTCTCATCCTAAGTTATGCGTAGGCTAATGTTTAAAAGATGTATGAGCAGAGAACTGCTGATCTCAGAGCGCCCTTTCATTCTCAGCTCCTTATCTCCTTCAGCAAGCCTCACATTCCCGTCTCCTCTGCCACTTTGGCCAGTGGGGTATGCTGGGTTAGGTCCCTTGCTTGCATTGACGTCTCTGTTTTCAGATCTCAATCCATTTGAGGTGCTATGGCTTCTAAAGCCTTTTGGGTCGGCTCCCGCCTTGAGGACATTCTGAGATCAGCAGACATGATTAATGATAATGTGTTTCGTATGTTCTACTGTAAACCAACTGATACTGAGGCTTCTGTAGTGGTTGATATGCTTTGAACAAGCATAATAGGAGCCTCCGGTCTTGCCATAAAATGTAGATTTTCCTAGTTGTTATGACGGAAAGCCTTAATTTTTTTTTTGCTTGAGATTATTTATATGTTGAAACGAAACCTTTGAAATGTCAAAATAAATAAATGTATAATTTTTATACTACTAGGCTGTTGTGAAGGGCTTCTTTAATCTACATATTGGATATCTTTCCAATTTTTAATATTTCTTTTCCCCTGAGCCTTTTTGTTTGATATAATAAGTATTTGTCCCGGTTTCGGGGTTTGTGGACAGCTCCTGTGGTTGTTAATCATTAATTTTATTAAAGACACGAAGGCGAGTTTTATCCCACCTCTTCACTACAAATTTGTGTTCTCCCTCCCTTCAGTAAATCCGGCCTTGCCACCTGCATCTTCGTGATGATCCTGCTCTCCATCATTCATGGTCTTCATGCCATCAGATCACCTCTCCTTCCTACTCAAAGACGTATGCTGTGGCTCCTGTGGCTGATTTCTCCTGGATTCCTGTAAAGCAAGAAGTTTGTTCCTGGACTTTGGCTCTTTCCATTGTTTAGCGATTATTCCAATGTTCTCTGAGTTTATCTGACCTGCTTGTCAGCGAAAAGAGGAAGCTACGCAGTCAGATGTAACGTTTTACACATTGCTAGGTTATGATTGGTTAGCATACATTGTTTGTTCTTTGTTCCCAGTCTGTTTACCTGGGCCCCTGGGAACAGTATTTTTCACTTATCTTGGCTGCTATTGAGTAAAAGCAAGTTAAGAAAAGCATAATACTCGCCTCCATGTCTTTAATAAAATTAAGACTTTCTGTCATAACAACTTGGAAAATCTACATTATTCAACCTTACATCATATCCTAATATTTTCCCTTATAGCATTAATTTATTGATGACAAAATGTTAAAATTATTAAATAATTGCTTCTTAAATTTCATCTGGAATAGCAGCTGAAAAAGTACCTGCAAATATGCAATTATAAAAGCTCACAGAAAGTGCTTTGTGCTAAAAGTGTATTTACAAAGTGCCATTTTCCAACCATACACCCGGGAGCACTATTTTTCATTTATTACTTTTTGATAGTAAGTAAAAATACCAGACTTACTAGATTCCAAGCACCTCCTAACTCATCTCCAGTAACAGCTGCATGATAAAAAAAGTATAATACTCTACTGCTAATCCCAAAAGGAGTACCTAATAGAAAGTGCAAGGTGTTAAGTGATATTTAACCAGTAAGCATATCTTTTTATTTCCCACTTTCATTCTAAAACAAAATAGAGATTGCCAACATCCTTGCATACCTTCTTATAGCATTAACTTTTAAAAAACATATTCCTTTACCACTAGCCATTCAGTACAGAGTACTGAGCGTCTGGCGTTTAATATTACACTTAATCTTTATTTAGCTACCAGGAAACAAAGAGGGTAGAATTCATAATCATCATCCATTTGCTGCCATTAATGAAGAAAAACCTAACCATACACCCTTAAATCTGCATATAGCACTGATTTGTTTAGCTCCTGCTTCTTCGAACACATAAGTCCCAGCCTTCTTACCATAACATTGTTGTACTGATGGTATCCTATCTGATTTACAAATCTGAAGAATCAGGGATCTAGCTACCGCTATAGCAATTGAAATAAAATATTGATAATATTTCTTTAACTGATAAACCTCATTTGAGGAACCCAACAACATCAATCTAACGGTGCAATTTCCACAGACAGCAATTGATTGATAACCTTAAACGCATCTTCCAAAAATTGTTGTAAATGGCTCCGACCCCACACAAAATAGTCACTAAATTATACGCCTTCACTCTAACGTGCACATCCATTTTCTCGGATCGGGCGCGGTTGGCATGGGGCGCAGACCTAGGCATGGACATTGCGCAGGCGGACTAGCTATACTGCTGCAATCAGACGAAGAAACTATCACCAAATTACCGGCTACGACTGATACAGTTTAAATACTTGCCCAGACTTTACCGTACTCCTGCCCAGCTCCACATATTCCAAAACACACAAGGTGATGCATGGAATGCGGCACATTGCCAAAACATTCATCCCCAGTCACAGATCTGGGTTTAATCCATCATTATTTTGCTCACCACGCCACCCCAGTTCAGACATGGCCATATGCAAATCAGTCTTGACCCTGTGCCTCATGGGAACAGTCCAGCTCGAACTGCCAAGCCATGTCTTCCCTGGAGCGGAATCAAGTATCCTAGGACCAGTTTCTGGCTATCAGCCGTCATCAGCCAGGATAGCTTGACTCCAGTGGCGTAGTGAGCATGGGAACCACCCCTGGGCATACCCTTTGCACAGAGGGCGAAAAGCAAAACACACAATGTGATGGATGGAATGCTGCACATTGGCAAAACATTCACCCCCTTTCACAGATCTGAGTTTAATCCATCGTTGTGTTGCTCACCACGCCACCCCAGTTCAGACATGGCCATATGCAAATCAGTCTTGACCCTGTGCCTCGTGGGACCACTCCAGCCTGAACTACCAAGCCATGTCTTCCCCGGACCGGAATCAAGCATCCTAGGACCAGTTTCTGGCTGCAGGAAGCTCTAGGTGTCAGACATTGCTTTTGGAATTCTGGGATTTAATACCCAGGCGGTCCCGTCCTGCTAACATATGGGGACCGTTGGTGACCTACTTTCACTCCCATGCCTCTTCCAGCGGTGCTGCCTCTCCCGCACTCCACGCTGGCACCCGCCTGTGGCAGCCACTGGTGCTTGTCAGTAACGTCTCCCCCCTCCTTGTCCCCCCAGCCCGCAGTACTTACAATTGGAGTTGTAGCAGAGTATGTGACCCTCTAGGGGAGAGACTCACTGTGTGTTCGTCTAATGTTTACAGAAGTACATTGATCCTGATTCCTGTAGGGGATTGTTGTTTCACATTTCTAATGTCTGGCTTGGAACATACTGTGTAAATGCAATGTGTTTAAGTTGAATTTTCTTAATAAAGGTTTTGAAAAATTAAAAAAGAAATTGTTGTAAATTGCACCTCTTGAAAAAATATATGATTCCTGCCTCATGCTCCTCTAGCTTGACACCTCAAACATTGATCTAAAAGCAGTGGAAACATCTTATGTAACCTTTTAGGTATATAATAAGTCAATCATCTTGATAGAAAAGCCATCCTTTTGTAATTGGCCGCATTTAGTGCTCTATATCCCACCTCACTTAACCCCATTCATGCTCCCTTCGGCCAATGGCCGTCATAGGCACTACCTGGCTACAGCTGTGCATGTCCGCTTTCCGACGCGGCCCCGCACACTTGTTTATACCACCACGGCGGAATTCACGCTGAGGTTAAGCGGATAATAATGGTCATTCTTTGATATTAAGTCTACAACCTGTTTCTTCTTCTAGTCATAAGAAAAAACGATCTATCACTTTCTGTTCAATAGTCTAGTGCAAATACAATACCAGCTACCATCATGATAAGCTTTATTTCACCAATTGCCATGAAAGCAAACACAATAACTTAAAAATGTTAAATCGTGCATAGAACTTTTAAAAACAGAACATATAAGATACAAAATAGTTTGAATATTTATAAAACTCAGGGGTATATTCACAAGAACGTGTGATAACTACCGCAAGAGTAGTGTAATGCAACTTTCCGCATTGCGGCCCATCATGGGAAAATAACCCAGTGACAACATTGAATACACAACACGGCAGTAGCAAGTGATTGCTTGCCGACACCACGCGGACAATGTCCGCGAAACAACCACCTCAACGGAGATAAAACCCAAACCCCAATGCGACAAAACCTGTGATGGTCAAAAGCGCAATAAGAAAACAGTGCCATCCAGCGAAAGGGCAGCAATACTCACACAAAATGCGGAAAAATAGTTTGAATATTTATAAAACTCAGGGGTATATTCACATGAACGTGTGATAACTACCACAAGAGTAGTGTAATGCAACTTCCAGAATTGCGGCCCATCGTGGGAAAATAACCCAGTGACAACATGGAATTCACAACACGGACGTTAGCATGTGATTGCTTGCCGACACCGCAGACAATGTCCACGAAACAACCACCTCGACGGAGATAAAACACAAACCCCAACGCGACAAAACCTGCGATGGTCAAAAGCGCGATAAGAAAATAGTGACAACCAGTGAAAGGGCAGCAAAACTCACACAAAATGCAGGAAAATAGTACAAGGAAAGCCCACGGAAAATGCCACTGAACAAAAATCAACAGCAGAGTACGACAAATGCACCCTTGCCAACTTCAAAGGACAACATGTACACCACAACATCCAAGCACCATGGAAGACCAGTACTGACAGGCACACCACACAAAAGAGACCAGTGGCAGACAGATCAGAGGCGCAGGAGCTAAACACCCACTGTGCAGCATATGCACACAATCAGGAATGCACCCCGGAAGTGCAACATCCCGGGTCAATAAGGACACCCACCACATTTGAACACAAGACACAACTGGTTCAGCAAATGTGCACAACCTGCCAAATCACATCTGAAACACAGGGAAAGGTAACATCAAAATCTACAAGTACAAGCTGAGAACTGCAAAAATGTTTATTCACACATGCAGTGCATTTGGGCATTTTCTACTGTTGCTTGATTACCATGGATGGTCGCAATGTGACGTGTCAATGATGTTATTCCTATAGGCCATTCCTGCCGCTGCTGCAGTGGGATGTGGGCCACCTGCCCCATCAGCACCATCATCGGCCAGTACCTCTGGAACTGGGATCCATGGGGCCCTGGTGCGAACACAGATGTTGTGCAACACACAACATGCAACGATCAGCTTGCACACAATGTCCGGGCTGTACAGGAGCTTCCCACCAGTGCCATCCAGGCACCTGAAATGTGACTTCAACACGCCAAATGTGTGTTCAACGATGCCCCAGGCACGTATGTGGGCCTCAGGGCGGGTGAGTTCGGATCTTGGAGGGGTGTCATCATCCTAGGGCAGAGTGCATATCCTTGATCACCTGTGACAGTGCAGGGAGAAAAGGGTCAATACTTAGTTCGGCTGAATGTGATGACAGGTCCACCAATCCAGTGATGCCTGTGATGGATGTGTGTTGGGTGAGTGTTTGCCAGCCCACAGGGAGTAGCTGATGCAGGCAACTACACCACCAGTCTGTATAGGGTGCAGCAGTAGGCCAGGATGACCATGGAGTGTTGTGGTTGTGTCTGGTAGGTGTTCGTGGAGTTTGACATGTTGAATGTGGTTTGGTCACGTGTGCATCCCCACAGCCGTGCATTGTGCTTTGAAGGCATTGTGATGTGTGGTCGGTTGGGCAGTCCTTTCCATATGTGCCATCCTGGAAGCGCTGGTTGATGATGGACTGTCGGAAGATGAAGGAATCATGCCCACTGCCTGGGTAGTTGGCGACAACATTGGTGAAGAGTCCCCTGTGGTCCACCATTGCCTGCACATTGATCAAATGTGTGTGCTTTATGTTGCAGTAGTGGTGCGCAGTATCCGCAGGGGGCACAAGTGGGATATGTGTGCAGTCGATTGCCCCCCACACGACTGGGAATCCGGGTATGCCGTAGAAGCCTTGATTTGTCTCCAGCTGTTCCTGCGCAGTGTTGGGGAAGTGAAGGTACTGGGGTAAAAAGTTGAGGATGGCATCCAGGACAGGTGTGATGAACTTTGCTAGGGCTGACTGTGACACCCCTCCAACTCTGGCAGTTCTTGGTTGGAAGGTACCAGAGGCAAAAAGGTGCAGCACAGCCAGCAGCTTTGTCTGTGGAGGGATGTTGGTTCTCTGCTGTGTTGGGACCGTCAGCATGTGGGCGATGTGGGTCCTGATGCGGTGAATGCTTGTCCTTTTGAGCCTGCAATGGGCAATTACTTCCTTGGGCATTAGGTCTGTGAAAGTGGTGCGTTTTCAGTTGGTCCGCTGTCTTACTCTGCGCTGCCTCTGTGGTGGTCCGGGGGGGCGGGTCCGGGTGCAGGGCATGGTGGCGTTCCTGGGGGTGGTGGCGATGAGTGTTGTGGCCCTTTAGGGGCTCCAAGCTGCATGTTGAGTAACTACATGGCATTGTTCGTTCGTCGGATGTGGCTGTATGCGGGCTCCATTGCCTACTGCAGGTAGTTGTCTGTCTTTACACCTGCTTGAGGGAGGTGTTAAATACCTGCGGTTTATCGCAAATTTTCGATTCGCTTCGCGGGTCTGTCAGTTCATTGTGAAAGTGGTGTTGCTGTTTTTTCGTGTGTTTCTGCACGGGAACACCTACTCTGCATCTCATTAGCATTGGTTGTTGGTGTCTGACGTGGTGTTAGGTTTTAGAGCTGTTACCCCTGGAATTCAAACGATGTCTGCTGTTTGCACCAGCTTGTGAATGGAGTGTTAGTTCTATCTCCACTTTTGATGCGTTAAGGTGGTGATAAATCGGAGGTAACTCCTTGTAAATATGCCCCTCACAGTTGAAGTATACTGGATATCTACTGTTACACAGTCTAAAATAGGGAAGCATACATGACAGTTGAGTGCAACTCAGACAAACAAGATTCTTAGGTGCTAGATATTGGGCTGCATTGTGGCAAACATTTACTGTCTGTGTCTCCACATATATAAGAAACCCGGGAGACAACAAAGACAATCAATTGAGCTGTGACTGCCCTGAATACCCTTGATGCAATTTTGTAGACCCTAATGCCCAAGTAACAACATAACAGCAGAATCCATTTCCTCCTTTGTGCATGATACTGCGGGCAAAAGTACAGGATGTGGTCCACAGTTTCCTTGACACCGGGGCAAAATAGGCAGCTTAGTTCAGGTTCAGAATCAAGGAGCTACCCACTCAAAGCAATTTATATTTGTGTATTTGCTTGAGTATCCTCATCGGCAGAGCACTCAACAGCACATAATTATCTCCTAAAAAACTAGCTAGTTGCTTAAAACTAAGACAGATGGCTGCTTTCAAAACATGACCCAAGTAATCAGGGGCATATTATCAAGGACCAGTGTTAAAATTATCGCTGTTTTATTGGCAGGAAACTGCTGATAAAACGGTGATAATGGGCTTGATAATACGCTCTTGTTAATTCACATAGAAGCCCATGTTAACACCAGTGAAGGGCCTGCCCACTGGACAAGCCTTGCGCACAACCTCACACCGTGCCCTATTCTGTAATATTCTATTACCTACGTTACAAAAACTCTAGATATTCATTGAAAAAACAAAGGCTAAAGTGAAGTTATAGTTAGATATGATAATAATATCTTACTTTATATTACAAAAACCTTAGAAATTCTCTGAAAAATCTAAAGGTTAAATTGATGTTATAGTTAGGTGAAAATGTCACTTACAACATAACATTTTAAAATTAAAAAAACTAAACAAAATCTACCAGTTCTAGTCAAATGAACTAACTAAAACTTACACCATGAAGTAACTATAATTTGCACCCTCTCCATGCACAGCTTATTCCCTTACATATAAAAAGACTCATGATATGTTCAGTCACAGCATTGATAAATCTATGACGACATCTGAAATTACATAATTTATGACAACAATGTGGATTGGGGCAGTTTTTTGTTTTGTGGGTGCCATTCTGCCTACTTGGACACCCAAATGCCTTAAATATGCTGGGGGCTGCAGCGTGAGCCCCAGTGCCTAAGTATCCCCTGCCCCCTCCACTAGCGGGAGCTGGGCACTTTTTCATTTTGTGACTGCCCCAGGATACAACTAGGGCACTTACATATCTTAAAATCATTGGAGACCACGTGGGAGCTTCAGAGCCCCACTGCATATGTGTATATATTTATATATATATTCACAGAGAAAAACATGGGTTTCAAGCAGGTTATAGTTAGGAATTATCATTTAAAAAAACCTTAGAAATTCATTAAAAAAGTAGGTTTCAGGGGTGTTATAGTTAGCTGGACATTTAACTCATACAAAACCATTGAAATTCCTCCGTTATAGTTAGTTGTACGAACTGTAACTCTCAGGCCCTCAATCCACTGGTAATGAAGTCACATATTACATCATTCATGACATGGTCAGTGACATCACTGATGACATCACTGATGACATCTCAAATGACATCACTGATGACATCATCCAGTGAATGTGGTTTAGTTTGTTATTTAAATATGTATTATATATACATCAGTCTGCATTGAAGAATCAGTGGATATATAAATATCTGGATAGAAAATTTAGTAGCAGTGTAATTGATTGTTAACTTGAGTAATTTATAGTGCCTCACTATATATATTGGATAGAGACTAAACT
This sequence comes from Lissotriton vulgaris, assembly GCF_964263255.1. Taxonomy (NCBI): domain Eukaryota; kingdom Metazoa; phylum Chordata; class Amphibia; order Caudata; family Salamandridae; genus Lissotriton; species Lissotriton vulgaris. The sequence continues at coordinate 777,028,378 of NC_141696.1, read as the reverse complement.
GTATGAATATCTGTATTACTTGGTCAGTTGTTGAGTAAACAGCTGTACCAGTTGGTTATTGGCTACGTGAAAGTCTATATTAGTTATTGATCAGTTAACTGATTATTTGTAATGGAGAGTGATTGTGTGTGTGGTTCGGTGGGGGATCTGTGACTGCCCAAAGATATGTGAATAGTTAATTCAGTACGAATATGAGGTTAATACTACGTGTTATAATAGTTGTTTGGGTGAGTGAATATCTTTATGGGTGTGGTGACATTTCTCAATGGTACATGTCCAACAAAGTAGAAAAAATGAAAGACTGCATGTGACAGTTTTTGTACATTAATAAGTGTACATACAATTCATTGATTGCATGAGTGACTGTTTAGATAACTTTAAACTTGTAATAGTGATTTCATAACACACTAAGTATGAGTTACTATCTATATAAATAAATGAAGTGCTATTTGTATAAGTGTGTAGCTGAGTAAATGTAAATAGGATACATTGTTTGCAAAGTGAGTAGGATGACTGCATAACTGAATAGGATGTGTGCTGGTGTGTGATGTCAATATAAGTGTATAAGTATATTTGATAGTTTTCTATTGATCATTGACAACATGTATGAGTGAATCTATAGGTAATTGATTAGATGTGTGTGTAGATCTAGGAATCACTGAATGGGTTTTTAATACTTGTATTGTGTGTCAATGGATTCAAATATGGTACTCTGTATTTTACAGTGAGTGATAAAAGGTTATAGTAGTGTATGATGAGGTGTATCTGATTGTCACGTGGATGATGTCATCAGTGATGTCATCAGTGATGTCATTTGAGATGTCATCAGTGTTGTCAATGACCATATCATGAATGATGTAATATGTGAAATCATCACCAGTGGATTGCGGGTGCGAGAGTTACAGTTAGTACAACTAACTATAACGGAGTAATTTCAATGGTTTTGTATGAGTGAAATGTCCAGCTAATTATAACACCCCTGAAACCTATGGTTTTTTCAATAAATTTCTAAGTTTTTAAAATGATAATTCCTAACTATAACCTGCTTGAAACCTATGGTTTTTTCAGTGAATTTCAAAGTTAAATGATATTTCCTAACTATAATCTGCCTGAAACCTATGTTTTTTTCAGTGAATTTCAAAGGTTTTTTAAATGATAATTCCTAATTATAATATTTATTAAGCATATCGTTTTTTTTCTATCTTTTTTAATTATCATCCCATTCACAACGTCGTAAAAACTGCAAATATTACCATTCTTCAATTCATTCCTTCCTCCAAGAAAATCGCCACAAACCATAACCACAACTAACATTAATGATATACAAAGTAGGCATTCCCTTTGTAAAAAAAACAAAAAAACACCACTTCCCAATATTTTCAACAAGTCAAATCTGCAGTGCTACCTATAAAACAGGCGATAGTTTCACTTACCACTAACAAATTAATATCAACATTTAACTAGTGTAAGGATGTGGACTAATTACTGAGTGAATGACATCTACCTCACACCCATATCTAAAGACAAATGTGTAATACAGATACTAATTATACACTTCAAACAACCAACAAAGTCACAACACCTAGTGCCACCACCACTACAATCACCCCTCCCCCTCGACTACTTCAGAGGCAGCGCAAAACAGGACAACAGACCTTCCCAAAATAATATATCCCCTCAACAGCACACCAGCTCAATGTTCAGAGATGTGGCAATCAACTATGTATAAGGGAAGGAACTTGCACATCAACAATAATGTACACAATGCTAGCACTACCTGTGATATGCTATACACAACTCAATATACAAACCAAAAACTTGTCCTTGTGTAGATATACTGTTGATACCTGTAGTGTACTGCACAGTGGACACAACCATATTATCTCAGACACTAGGGAAAATTTAGGTCAATTAGCTGTCTTGTCTCCCCCCCTTGAACCAGAAGTGGGGTGGGCTGGTCCAACGTACGCAACTCCATCGTAAGAATATAACTATTTAGGCCACGCCTTGCGCGTGGTTCACTTCTACAAAGAGAAGAGACTCTGCCACAGCGAAGGTCCTTACCCTGCCACAAGGCTGCTGCCATGACCACGTGCCTCTTCGTTACAGGCCCATTACGAAATCAGCACCACAGCACAGCAGACTTATGTCTGTATCGACTACTGCCGTCGATCTACATTGCGGAAAGCAGGGTTCACAACTTGAATTCAACTTTGGATCTACACTACGCACAGCATTGAAGCTAGCCTTGATTTCTGTTAGGCAGAGACAATTGTACTCTATGTGCTCAGACTTTGTTAAAATAAGTAACAAAAATTATTTGTCAATATCTGAGCTGACTATTGCCTTCGATCTACAGTACGGTCAGTAGAGTTTAAAACTTGATACCAGTTTGCCATAAGCATTATAGACAACATTTAAATAAGTCTCAATTTATTTAAGCAGAGACAATTGTACTCAGTCCTCTGATTTTCTTAAAGTATACCTTACATCTACACTGGGGACAGCAGGGTTCACAACTTGAATTCAGCTTTGCATCTACACTGCGGAAAACATTGAAGTTAGTCCTTGATTGATGTAAGGCAGAGACAAAAAACATCCTCAATGTCTGTACTATGGACAGCCTTCAAATGTACACTGCGATCAACAGAGCTTACCAATTGATACCAGGAGTGCATCAGCACTACAGACAACATTGAATTCAGTCTCGATTTATTTAAGGCAGAGACAATTGTACTGTGTCCTTAGATTTTTTTATAGTATGTGACACAAAGCATCCCTCAATGTTTGTGTCGAGTACTGCTTCGATCCACACTGCGGACAACAGGGTTCACAACTTAAACTCAGATTTCCATCTACACTACGGACAGTAGGAAATTCAGCCTTGATTAACTTAGTGCAGAGACAATTGTACTGTATGTGTTCTGATTTTGTTAAAATAAGTGACAAAAATCATTTGTCGATATCTATGCTGACTACTGCCTTCGATCTACAGTGCGGACAGCAGGGTTCACAACTTCAATTCAACTTTGAATCTATACTACTGACAGCATGAAATTTAGCCATGATTTTTTTAAGGTAGACATAATTGTACTTCATGCCCTCAGATTTTGTTAAAGGATACAACAAAAAAATGTCTTGATATCTTTGATGACTACTGCCTTCGATCTAGATTGTGAGGGCTCACGATTCAGGTGGAATGGCGATTGCACATGACGCATTCCAGTAGGCAAGAGACATTGTACCAGTGAAACCCGCCCGAACCACGAATCATCTTAGGGTGCGCACATGTTGAGTTCTTCAGGTACCACTTACTCACTGCACCGCAAGTCATCACCACGTGGCCTTATTAAGGCACAATTCAGTAGGCAAAAAACATTACTCCCAGTGAGGCCTGTCCGGACCACGCATAATCGCAGCCTACATACAAGCTCAGCGCCAAAGATACTACTAACTCAGTGCACCATAAATCATCGCAAAGAAGAGAGAACAGTTTTATGTCAGCAATGAGGTATACTATCACTTTTAAATACAATTCATGCAGAATTCAATCGACAAAAGACATTGCTCCAATTACTGTGCCTCCCGTTCCCCCCGACCACGCATCATCACAGGGTACATACACGCTAAGCACCCAAGGTGCTACTAACTTAATGTACCAAACATCATTGCCACGTGGCCTTACTAAGGCAGAATTCACAAGACAAAAAACATTACTATCAGTACAGCCTGCCCGGACCAAGCATCATCGGAGGATCCCCTTAACCTTGTTGTTTCAGGTGTCACTAACTCAGTGCACCATTTATCATCGCTTGGTGCACACACGCTATATTACCAATACTGTGCAGCTCTAGTCAACGCCACATGGCCATGGACTCTTGCTAACCGCGGCCTCCTGCCTACACTGCGGTCATCAGAGCTCACAATTAAATAAACTGTTGATTCATTATTTGCAGAGTACAATACCAAACTAAGTATAACACCTATCAAACCTATACAATATCCCTTTAGTATGCTTCCTTCAAATACTTCTTTTATATCACTTATAAATTTAGTTGAATAATTAAATTCACACTACAAGTGCAAAGGCACACTAAATGACAGTCTACACTGCGGATAGCATAGGTCACAATTTGACCCTCACTTTTTCTTCATTGGAAACCTGAATTTCTTTTTTGGAGACAAAAATGGCTACACCACTGGAAGAATCATCTGATTCTGATAAATTTTTGGGTAAAGAATTGATAACCATGGATGGCACTTTTATTTTTTACCCTCAAAGTACATGCAGTCCAGTATGCAACAGCTAATCCTTTGAGTGCAGTCCGTTCAGACCACGCATCATCGCAGGGTAAGCAGACACTAAACACCAGACGTACCACTAACTCAGTACACCATAAATAATCATCACAAGGCTTTCTTAAGGCAAAATTCAGTAGTCCAAAAACATTACCCCCAGTGTGGCATGCCCGGACCATGCATCATCACAGTTATGTACACCCTCAGTTCCAAAGGTACTACTAACTCTGCACCATAATTCATCGCCACATGGCCGTATACAGGCAGAATTCAACTTTCTCTCTATTCATTATTTATAGAGTGCAGACCAAACAAAGTATAACGTCCCTCAAACCTACACAATATCCCTTTAGTAGCCTTCCTTCAAAAACTTTTTTTATATCAGTTCTAAGTTTAGTTGAAAAACTAAATTCACGCTGCAAGTGCAAAGTCACACTCAATGGTAGTCTCCACTGCGGACAGCACAGGTCACAACTTGAACTATAATCTATAATGTCCCTGAAACATACATATTTCGACAATATATTCCATACATATTTCATCTTTTATTTCAATCGTGATTACAGATGATGTAGTCCAGTAGGCAATATGCTGAGCACCATACGTACCACTAACTCAGTGCATCATAAATAATTGCCATGTGGCCTTATTAAGGCAAAATTCAGTAGCCAAAAGACATACTTACCAGTGCGGTCTGCCTGAACCAAGCATCATCGCATGTTCCACACAAACCGACCTTACCTTATTGCACCACAACTCATGAACTCTTTACAATAGAATCTTCTGTGTATTATTTCACATATAGTGCTCCTACCTTTGTACAGGAGAATTCATAAACCGTTTATGATTGAATATCTGTGAATGATATCATGATTACTATTCTACGTGTTACCAACAGCAACGTAATAAAATGGAGTCGAGCACACATGCCCGTACCCACTTCACCTATCTATCTGTGTCTGAGTATTTATTATGCTTCTAAAATTCTGCTCCTGCGTCCTAACACATTATATTGTACTGTAAACAGTGTTTGCAACCATCTTACCTCTGTCAGTAACAAAAACTTTGATTGTACAACTTTCTTTTGCTCATTCTACAAATAAGAACGTACAGACTGGATCATTACAATACTGCAAAGAAAGTGTATAGTACATTTATAAGTGTGTGCTATTTCTCATTTTCTTTTAGCATATTTATATAGCGCAAAGTCAACCCAAAACTATATCAGCAATTTACATGAGCACCGTATTTACAGTACATTTTCAGGCACACATAGATTACGTCATTTCTCTACAATAACAGAATGTGGACGCGCCTCGAACACTGATTTCCAGCACCAAGTTCGACAGTATACCTTAATGACCACATACGTATATATATATATTAGCTGCCCTTCATGTGTCAAAAACTGCAACCTAAAGCTTTCACAGCACTTTATTACTACAGCCACACCAGTCCACTGAATGTAGAACAAATATTCATATTCGCAGAAATGGGTCATGTCCACCATTTTTTATGTATGGAACTATGGATGAATATAGGTTCAGTGATACCCCGTTCCTTCCATGTTGCCATGTTGTAGGACTTTACAGATATAATGACACATTTGCGTATAAGACCCAGGTGACGGCACACTGTAACACGGACACCCGAATTAGTTGATTTCTCTTATAGCTAATGACTGAACCACGCCCATAGCTCTGGAATCATCATTCACAACCTTCTGCAGCACTGTCATACGTCAGTCCAGCCCACTCCGCTTATGCTACCAGGAAAACACAACAATACTACATGGCCCAGATTTCCTTTGTAGTGATTTCTTACTTCCAGGTCTAGTTGTCAGAACGACACAAACACAATCTCACACCACACTCATCCAGCAGATGCGTCACAACACCTGTGACCCTATCAATAAAAAAGACAGGGCACACATGCTCTACGCCATTTTAGACTTGGTCCAATAGCAAGCGATTTGATGGCCCGTCCTAGTGATTCGTGAAGCAAATGATGCACAATCTTATCTTCCTTTTTATCTAACAGGTTGTGTTTCACAAATTTGCGCCCCCAGCACCTCCAAAGCTCAACGTTTGAGGATTCTGCGATGATGCATCGCCATCGTAACAACGCCTGAGAAGGCTGCTTTGGCACGTGATGCACCCTCTTTGAATCATGCCAATGGCACAAGGTGAGCAAAGAAGCTTGTTTCTGAAGCAACGAGAAGTCATCTGTGGGCAGAGAGAGTGGATAATGTGCAGCAGCTTGACTGTGTAGGAATGTGCAATTACCTCCGGGCAGTGGGAGTGGATAGATTGGAACGGTCTGGGTGCGCAAGAAAAGGCACTCACCTCCGGACTCTGGGAGTCAATGGGGTTAAACAGGCTAGGTTCGCAGTAACAAGAATTCACCGCTTTGCAGTGGGAGTGCATGGGGTATAGTACTCTGAGAGAAAAAGAGCGCACAGACACCACCTTGCAGTGGAAGTTGATGTAATACAGTATCCTGAGTGTCTAAAGGCATAAAGCAGAAATGTACTTGTGCAGTTCTATGTACTCTGCTATTACTAACTCTATACTATCTTTCAGATCACTAAACTTGAGGGTGCATTATGAACCGGCATGTGCTTGGACACACAACGTAGGCAAAAAGGTGATCTACAGCGATTTTCTCCAGTATTAACACAACCTCTCCTGCTCGATCTATTACTTTTTCTCCCTAACACTTTCAATGTTGTTATTTCTCTCTTTCTCTCTCTCCCTCTCTCTCACATGATTTCTCTTTCTATTTTCAAGTTATGGACCCTGCTGTCCACTCTGCAGATAAATAAATCAAGGCTGAATTTAATACAGTCTGCAGTGTAGATCAAAGCAGCACTAAAGTTGTGAGCTCTGTTGAACGCAGTGTTTACAAAAGGTAAGCAGAGCAACCTAGATACACAAAGCCCCCAATTAAATGAGTTGCACATAAATAATATTGTCCTGCATAATGACGTGATCTCTCACCTAATTCTGTCTCATCTCTGACTCCTTTTAAAGATCTACTGCACCATACTGTAAATCTGACGCAGTAGGCACTTCCCTACAGACACCTCTTCAATGTGGGCCTATGAGAGGGGTGGGATGTATCAGGCACCCTGCACGGTATACACCCGTTACAACGCATCTTTTACTCCGCACTACCATTACAACGCGACTTTTACAACGCATACCATTACAACGCATTGCGCTGGGGGGCGCTCTAGGATAGGGAATAAGTATAATTTACTATCCAACACCTTCCCTAGGGTCCACGGGGACTGGAGTTAGAATAGTAAATTATACTTACCACTATCCAGCACCTCAAAGCGCTATGCGTTGTAATGGTATGCGTTGTAATGGTCGCGTTGTAATAGTAGGTAGTTGTAACGGTATGCGTTGTAACATGGTACATCCCCCTGCACACATGCAAATAACTAATATTGCCAAGTGTTATGTTAATTTGTGATCTTTGACTTCTTTCAGTCACATTGATCTAATTTTAAACACTTATTTTCATTTCTGTTTTGCAGGTGCCCTACTCTCATTGCAGTCCATATCACATTTTGTTTATTATATTGTTATGTTAAAGGTACGTTTCTAGGGGGGTATTACCAAGCAATAGCGATAATTATCGCTATTGCATAGTTAGAGACAAAAATTTACCGCTGAGCTGCGGCGATTTTTATCGCAGATAAACCTTGGTATTACCAAGGTTTATCGCGAATGCGATAAAAATCGGCAGCAATGCATGAATATCGCTGAAATGTCAGCAATATTCATGCATTATCGAGCTAATGCTCTTAGCCATGTTATCCACCTCCCATTGGATAACATGGCTAAGAACTGCTCAGGGCAGGTGTTAGCTTTTGGAGATAATCACACTTAGCGCGAATATCTCCAAAAGTTTGTAATAGGAGATAGCAATGTTAGAAACTGTGTCCAGTCGCTAACACCTTGGCACACCCACTTTGCATGTCATTAGTGATAAATATCACTGACATGCAAAGCGGGGCCCAAGATGGTCGTTATCTCCTACTAGCTGTCGCTAACTGGTGTTAGCGACAGCTAGGTAATAGGGAGATAATTTTATCTCTGCTTTCTTGGCTTTTAAAGCCAAAAAAGTGGAGATAAACCCCCTTGATAATATGCCCCCTAGTTATTTATTTGTATTCTAATAAAATTTGATTTAAAAAAGAGTGTATATGTCTTTTTCTGACAACATTTCACTATTATTTAGAGTGATAATCATATGCCTAGAGAACATTTAACAGAAAAAAGTACAAATGATGTTTATAACTGGAAGTATAATACTGAGGCTAACTCTTTACCAACTCTTTACCAGAGTCGGTAGCTGCGATTAACGGTTCCTATGGAAAATTTTAAAAACTCCAGCACAGTTACTGTTTGAATTAGCAACATTGTGTAGTGAACTTGTGACCTGTGTGCTCACTTAAGTGGTCCATGAACTGTTACTATTGTAACAGGCAGTAGGTATTTTGGGGGTAGAGTTGAAAGGTACTGGCTGGACAGAAGCCGTTATATTTAACCAGGATCCTCTACATGACAGGGAAAGCAAATTAAGACGACAGAACACTGAGGAGCAGATTTACAAGCCCCTTGCACCAGTTTTGCATCACTTTTCCCATGTTAATAGTGACGATATAGTGGTGCAAGGGACTTGTAAATCTGCCCCTATGTACATTACGAGCAAAAGAAGTACCCATCTCTTCGAATTAACCTCAAGAAAGGTCTGGCAGAATACCCACTGACGTTACAAAACCCCATGTACAATTTACCTACTCTGTACTCAACAAAGAGCAATTCTTTATTGATCACAATTAGACAGGGTTGCTTCACGATTCACAATACTTTGTGCCTATTTAATGGGAGACGAGATTGTCGACATTACAAAACTTAGAGGCATATTTACAAGGACGGTGTTAAAATTATTGCCGCTTTAATGGCAGCAAACTACAACTAAAATGGTGATAATGGACATCAAAATCCTCTGTTGTCTTAACAGAATATTTTTTCAACACTGCTGTTTCCTATGGCAGGGTGAGAACCGAGGCTCTTGTCCTGCCATAGCAAACTTGGTTGCTTTTTGAAAGAAAAAACACAAAAACCTACTCTCTCTTTATGGGGGTCTCTTCCATGTTATATTGTCATAGGAACACCTACCTTGCCACTGGGAACACCTACATTGCAACTCATTGGAGATACGAGGCGAGCCGTTAGCAAACCGGCTACTAAAATGCGTAAATGCCTCTTAGTGTCGCCTAGTAAATAGGGCAAGATATTTTTCACAGCATTTTTGGCTTTTAAAAAAAAAAAATACGGCAAAATGGCACTTGTTAATATGCCCTCAAGTTTGCTATGACACAATGGGAACCTCAACTCCCGACCTGCCATTGCAAACAGCAGTGTTCTGGAATAGGCACCCCAAGACACAGCAGGAGCCGCTCCTGGGCCGTAGTGTTCCCCAAGGCCTTCGACTGCTCCAGAATGCAGACCACGCAACCCCCCTCCCAAAATATAAAAAGCCCCAGAGGGTGGTAATCCCCAGGACTTAGACAGACCTTTGAGCTACCTCACCCATTTACTTTCTAGCACCGAGGAATGGCTGTCCCCAGCCTACAGGGCCCCTCGGAACCCCCATCAAATGTAATATTTTAGAACCGGGATTTGGCCCTCCCAGGTAGCTAATTTTGAAGAAACCACAGGCGCCCAGCGCACATTTATCCATTTTTAGGGCCCCGCAATCAAAACATTTTTTATTTTTTAAACAGTGAAATGTGCAGTGGGTGCATGGATCCCCCGTAAAAAAAATAATAACGAAGCGCGGGCTCCTGTGCTTGTGTAAAAATTAGCTACCTGGGAAGGAGAAATCCCGGGGTCTAAAATATTGCATTTGAAGCGGGCCGAGAAAAAAGGGGGGTCCCAAAATGTGTTTTCCCCATGCAATTTTTGATAGAAATCTTTCATCACGGCTACAGCCTGAACGGCTGAACAGAATTACACCAAATTTGGCAAAGTGGTAGTACTTGGTTCAGACTCGTGCCTTTTGCTTAAATGGTGTAAATCCGTTCAGTAGTTCCTGAGAAAATTACAATTAAAAATACATATATATCTATGAGCTTGGTGGATCCGCGCATCTTGCGTGCATTTTAAGCTCACCATCCCGATCATGCGGTGATTGCTAATTGGCTCTCAAGTGGTTGCTAATATTCGAAACCAGGAATTGTTGGCAGCCATTTTGTGCCTCGGTAGAAACGAGGATCTCGAAAATAGCGGGACAAGTGTTCAACACTTATAAAGGGGGCATGTAAGAAATATGTTGATCATCTAGACCTGCTTAGGGGGTCCCACAAGGAGCCCTAGGGTCCAAAATGTTTTTATTTTTTTGGGTGAAAAAACAGAGAGATGTGCTTTGGTGCATGGATCAGCCGTAATTAAAATATAAACGAAGCGGGGGCTCCTGTGGTTGTTTAAAAATTAGCTACCTGGGAGGGCAAATCCTGGGGTCTAAAATATTACATTTGATGGGGGTCCAGAGGGGCACAGTAGCCCGGGACCGCCATTCCTCTGTGCTACAAAATAAATGAGTGAGAGAACTCAAAGGTCCTTCTAAGCCCCGGAAAATACCACCCTCTGGGGCTTTTAATATTTTGAGAGGGGGGCCGCGTGGTCTCCATTCTGGAGCAGTTGAAAGCCTTGGGGAACACCACCCCCCAGGAGCGGCTCCTGCTGTGTCTCAGGGTGTCTACCCCGGGACACTGCTGTTTGCTATGGCAGGGCGGGAGTCGAGGTTCTCGCTGTGTCATAGCAAACTTGAGGGCATATTAACAAGTGCCATTTCACCGCAATTTCTTTAAAAAATCAAAAAATGCGGTGGAAATTATATCGCCCTATTTACTAGGTGACGCTAAGATGCATTAATGCATGTTAGCAGCTGATTTGCTAAGGGCGCACCTCGTATCTCCAATGAGTTGCAATGGAGGTGTTCTCAGTGGCAAGGTAGGTGTTTCTATGAGAATATAAAAAGGAAGAGGGAGGTATGACAATAGCGTTGTATTTACAAGGCGGCCCTGGATTTGAGGACCAATAGGAAAACTTTCACTAATTGTGCTTTATGTCGGATCCTAACATCTGTTCTGAAGTAGACTTAAGCATGTTTAATATGCGAGGTGGATTGATATGTTGAGTCCACAGTCTTATATTAATAAGATTTTCACTTGTGAACATAAATTATCGCTGTATTTCTCGCGATATTGGAGCATATTTACAAGGACAATGTTAAAATTATCGTCGCTTTAGCATTAGGAAAGTGCTGTTGAAGCGGCCATAATGGCTTAATAATAGGCTTTTGAGAATTGGTGAGAATTCCAATAGAAGCCCAGGTTTACACCAGAGCATGTTAACGCTGCCCTTTATAATATGCTCCCAAGTTTGCTATGGCAGGGCAAGAGCCTCAGCTCAGATTTTGAAGTCCATTGTCGCTGTTTTAGTTGTAGTTGTAGTTGGATGCCGCTAAAGTGGCGACAATTATAACGCCGTCCTTGTAAATATGCTGCTTAGTTTTGTAATGTCAACAATCCCATCTTCCATTTAAATAGGCACAAAGTATTTACTGAAGTGCATTGTCAATCGTGAAACAACACTGTCTAATTGTGATTGATAAAGAATTCAAAGAGTTGTGTACTTCTTTTGCTCGTAATGTGCATAGGGGCAGATTTACAAGTTCCATGCATCACTATTGCATCACTTTTAACATGGGAAAAGTGACGCAAAAGTGGCGCAAGGGGCTTGTAAAACTGCTACACAGTGATCTTTGCTTTCCTTTCTGTCATGTAGAGGATCCTGGGTAAATTTAACAGTTTCTGTACAGCCAGTACCTTTTTAAATTAACTTTTATTAAAACAACAATAAATAACTAGAATCGTAACTTTAAAATAACAATATAATAAATAACTAGAAACATAACTTTAACATAACAATATAATAAACAGAATGTGAGATGGACTCCAATGGAAGGAGGGTAGGTAACCTTCAAAACAAAAATGAAAATAAGTGTTTAAAATTAGATCGATGTGACTGAATGAGGTCAAAGATCACAAATTAAGCTAACACTTGGCAATATTTGTTAATGTGCACGTTTGCACAATTTTGGGTGAGTGATTATTCAATTAACAATAATAGAGCAATGTCTCTGTGGCCTTTTTATGTCTTATCATTCATATGATGTTTCTGTACTTATAATATGGGTACCTGTTTGTGCTTACTGTCTTTGTGTTACAGGAGCGGATTGTTTCTATATACCATGACTTCATCTCCTACCAATATATACACACAGGGCTGGTAGGTTATTGATTTGGCATGGTACGTATATTTATACACTTTTTCACTATCACAGTTGCAGTAGTGTTGTAATAGGTCCTGAAGAAAGCCTTTTTAAGCTGAAACATGTTGACCAATTGATTCATCTAAGGATGGTAATATTTGCTTTCATCCATTCACACTGTTTTTAATCTTGTCACCATGGTGACCGTCTGAATAAAGGTTTATTAGGCACCATGTTAGTCAATTTTATCTCACCACTTTCTAACTAGCACATATGCTTTGAACACTGCAACTTTTCTCACTTCCCACAGCCCTTTACATACTGCTATCTGGATTTCCATCACTGGTGCATTATACACTAGTAGTTGTCCTCACATTTCCCTCAAGGTGAGACACCTAGTGGATACCAGGTTGGTTTTTCAAAATCCCAGATGATGAAGTTCCGCCAACGGGTGGGCTGATGGGTTCACTTTTGCTCTGCTATCCCACACTCACAGTGTATACTTCTATCCATTGAGTACATAATAGACATTTCTCAGCCACCATAGACCTTTAGCACCCCTTGAGTGTGTTTTCACACGTTTGCAGTTTGCCAGATACATCCCACTTCTCTTATAGGCCCGTGTTCAAAAGGTGTCTGTACGGAAGTGCCTACTGCGTCAGATTTACAGTATGGACCAACAGGTCTTTAAAATGCTTCAGAGATGAGACAGAATTAGGTGAGAGATCACGTCATTATGCAGGACAATATTCTTTATTTCGAACACATTAAATCTGAGGCATTGTGTATCTAGGCCGCTCTGCTTACCTTGTGTAAACACTGTGATGAACATAGTCCACAACTTGAACTCAGCTTTGATTCTACACTGCAGACTGGATGAAATTCAGCCTTGATTTTTTTATTGGCAGAGTGGACAGCAGCATCCATAACTTTAAAAGAGAAAGAGAAACAATGTGAGAGAGAGTGAGAGAGAGAAAGAGAGAAAAAACGACATTAAAAGTGTGAGAGAGAGAAAGTAATAGATGGAGCAGTTTGTGTGTCCAAGCATGTGCCGGTTCATAGTGCACCCTCAAGTTTAGTGATCTGACCCTGACCAGTACATACGACTGCACATGTATATTTTTGCTTTATATCTTTGTACACTAAGGATACTGTATTTCATCAACTTCCACTGCAAGGAGGGGTCTGTGCGCTGTTATTCTTCCAAAGTACTATACGACATGCACTCCCACTGCATAGCGGTGAGTTCTCATTACTACGTACCCAGACTGAAGCACCCCATTGACTACCAGAGTCCAGAGGTGAGTGCTTTTTCTTGCACACTCAGGGGCAGATTTACAAGCTCCTTGCACCACTTTTGCGTCACATTTTCCATGGTAAAAGTGATGCAAAAGTGGTGCAATAGGCTTGTAAATTTGCCCCTCAGACTGTTGCATCCTATCTATTCTCACTGCCCGGAGGTAATTGTGCATTCCTACGTAGTCAAGCTGCTGCACGCTACCCACTCTCTCTGCCCACAGATGACCTGTCGTTGCTTCGGAAACAAGCTTCTTTGCTCATCTTGTGCCATTGGCGTGGTTCAAAGAGGGTGCTTCACGTGTTGAAGCAGCCTTCTCAGACGTTGTTACGATGGCCATACATCATCGCAGAATCCTCGAAAGTTGTGCTTAGGAGGTGTTGGGGGGACGCCAATTTGTAAAACACAACCTGTAAGATAAAAAGGAAGTTAACATTGTGCGTCATTTGTTTATCAAAGGAGAGAGGAAGTGAGAGAGTGGCTGAAAAGAATATTCGCAGCTCACCTTTCTGTAACCGGTGTGTCTTTCACCACGTGCCTGGACATAATGCACCCTGAAGCTCTACATCTAAAGGATAGTAAAAGACAGATGTTATGATTGGTAATTGTTACTATTTTAATGTATAGTAGAATTATATCACTCTTTCACACACCTTCCCTCCCGCATTTAAAAAACAACTATTTGTACAGTCCAACTTGTTTAATAGGCTTACATTTTTGAAAAATTACTATAGTAGTAATGTTTTTATCTGGTTGTGAAAGTAAGTGGTGCGCAGTGATACAAGTGGTTTCGATCATCACGAGTGTCGGACATTTGACCAATTATAATTTCCTGCTATTGGAAAAAAAATACAAATGCAATAAGATACGGTATATAGGACTGCGTAGGCCTAAATCGCTGCGTCGCCTTTTTGTATCCAGTCTGCTGCACCCCATCTACTCCCTCCGCTGTGCACCCAGGCCTCACTGCTCACCTTTTTGTGGACAGGGCCCCTTCTACATCATGCAGTCCCGCTTTGCCACCAAGAAGTCTCACATACGGCTGTGAACGATGACTCCGGAGCTATGGGCGTGGTTCCGTCGTGAGCTGTATGAAAAATCTACTTATTTGGGTGTCTGTGTTGTAGTGCTGCTGTCACCCGGGTCTTACAAGCAAATGTGTCATTATGTCTATAAAGTCCCACAACATGGCCAACATGGAAGGCCATCACTGACCCTATATAGATCCATAGTTGTAAACATAAAAGATGCTGAACATGATACATTTCTGCGAATATGAAAGTTTGTTGTAAATTCAGTGGAGTGTTGTAGCTGCAGTAATACAGGGCTGTGAAAGGTTTAGGTTGCAGTTTTTGGCACATGAAGTACAGAACATATATATACGTATGTGGTCATTCAGGTATACTGTCGAACTTGGTGCTGGAAATCATTGTTCGAGGCTCGGAGTCGCTTCCACATCCTGTTATTGTAGAGTAATGACGTAATCTAATCGTGCCTGAAAATGTACTGTAAATACGGTGCTCATGTAAATTATTGATGTAGTTTTAGGTCGACTTAACGCTATATAAATAAATATGCTAAAAGAGGTAAGATGGTTGCATACGCTATTTAGAGCACAATATTATGTGGTAGGGCGCAGGAGCAGCATTTTACAAACATAATAACTATACAGACACAGATAGATAGTTGAAGTGGGTACGGGCACGTGTGCTCAACTCCATTTTATTACGTTGCTGTTGGTAACAAGTAGAATTTTAATCATGATATCATACACAGATGCGTAGTATAGCGGTCTGTACTCAAAGCATTGACTGTTGCATACTGGACTGCATGAACTTTGAGGGGAAAAAAAAACTACCATCAATGGTTAGCAATTGCTCTGCAAACTAGGTCTACTGATTGCTCCAAATAACAAATTAAACAATTGCATTTCACGCAGTGCATTCTAACTTTCTCAAAATGGGGACGTATGTCTAGTGGCGATGTTGAAGGTGATGCCCCAGTGGTATTTGGTATTGCCGGTGGTGGAGGTACATTTTGGCACTGTGTTCTACATTCTTTGTGGGGAAAAACAACAGGAGTATAACCCGTCGACCAGATTGAGATCTGGGTGTACATATGTATAAAACAACAATATCTCAATTGGATTCACTTGAGCAACAGATATATTTGCATGTACAAGACATTTCATAGGATCTGGACATAAAAGAAAGAGAGACTCAGAATTTTAGTTTTTTTTTAAAGTGCATATAGCATCATATATTAAAGGACAATTTTTGATTTAAGATCTTCATCAGGACCGGGTTGCTGATTATCGAAAGTGAGGTAGGTGCGGGCCCAGATTCGGATCCCCGTCTGGAAAGGGATGTAGGTTGAGTAGGCGTGTGATTAGGAGTATCTGGGTGCTGGAGCCAATGGCGGATGGAGGGTGGAGCAGGCGGAAAAACAGAGCCCGGTTATGGCCAGAAAAGGAGTGGAAGTTTGAACAATGTGTTGAGGTCTGTCCAGTAGAATGATCCGATGATTGGGTCTGCTCAGAGTGTCATGTGCATTGGGTAATGGCACGAGAACGGAGCCCCGTTCCGGCCAGAGGAAGAGCAGAGGTCGGAGCACTCTAAGGAAATGGGTCCGATGGCTTGATCTAATGATTAGATACGCTCCAAAAGTCGCATGGTGGCACAAGAATTGAGCCCTGTTCCGGCTGGGTCGGGGATTAGGTATTTAAGAAGCACAGGGTTAAGGGATCTGCTGTCATCTCCCGGTGGGGATACCGTGGAAAAATGTCTGAGTGCCTTCTGAGTCCGGCGGTCGGAAGGCGGTCTAGGATCTGATTAGTAGATTGTGATCCGTGGAAGGCGTTGAAGTTAGTCACTAACTCCACCCCTGAAACCTATGGTTTTTTCAATTCAATTCTAAGGTTTTTTAAATGATAA
Organism: Lissotriton vulgaris; assembly: GCF_964263255.1. Taxonomy (NCBI): domain Eukaryota; kingdom Metazoa; phylum Chordata; class Amphibia; order Caudata; family Salamandridae; genus Lissotriton; species Lissotriton vulgaris. The sequence continues at coordinate 777,011,494 of NC_141696.1, read as the reverse complement.
TTCCTAACTATAAGCTGCCTGAAACCTATGTTTTTTTCAGTGAATATATATGTATATATATTTTTTTTTTATTCATTGAAAAAACACAGGTTTCAAAAACGTTATAGAGTAATTTGGCTGTTATAGTTAGCTGAGCTAACTATAGTTATCTAAGCTAACTATAACTCGAGCCCCTGCAATGCACTCCTGATCACATCACATATTACATCACTCATTTCATGGTCAGTGACATCACTGATGATATCTCAAATGACATCACTGCCAACATCATCTAGTGACTTAGTGTTTCTAATAAAGTTTATGAATGTTTTATATATACACCCGTCAAGTTTTATTGACGAATGAGTGGGTGTATGAGTGTCTGAGTGGATGATTTAGTGGGTGCATGACTGACTATATAAGTAGCGCAGGCCTTGCTATTGTTCAGTCTTGATTATGGGAGTTCTGTGTATCTGGGTGCCCTTTGATATGTGTAACAGGATCACTGACTAAATATCAAGGGACAAAATATAGACTACCCAAAATATAGATTCCAAAATATCGACAGACAAAATATCGAATTCCTATCTACAAACAGGTAAGTACCAAAATATCGAACCCAAAATATCGTTTATTTATATATACTTTGTAAAAATATCGAATTTCTTCAAAATAATGTAAAAATAAAAACATATTAAAAATAAATAGCTAAAATATACTTAAAATACTTAAATTACCTTAAAATTATTAAATAACTAATTTAAGTTATAAAAAAAATATACAATCATATCTGTTAAAACATATATATATATTAATATAATATTAATAAAAAATACAAAATATTATTACCGTAGGATAGCGTAGGGGTAACAATTACTATTTAAACTCCAGAGAGTGCAACAGTATTGAAAGCGTTGGATAGCGTAAGGGTAAAAATTACTGTTCCTACTCTAGAGAGTGCAACAATAGGGAAAGCGTTGGATAGCGTAGGGGTAACAATTTCTATTTCCACTCCAGAGAGTGCAACAGTAGGGAAAGCGTTGGAGGGCATAGGGGTAAATTTTACTATTCCCACTCTAGTGAAAATAAATTAATATAATTCACATAATTATCAATTAATCAATTAATAAAAATTAACTATCAACTAAGAATTAATTATTTACCAATTAAAAATTAATTAGCTATTTATTCTAAATACATACCAATTAATTAATTAACATATTTAATTAATTATAATTAAATTACTTCCCACCCTATTCCCCTATAAACCCCAACCCGCTACAGAATTAAATTATGCAAAAATTAAATAACATAAAATTAATTACTTAAAATAAATTACAAAAATATATAGACTTTTCACACATATACTAACATACAAAACACTTTAAAAAAACGATATTATTAAAAATGTGATATTTTTAATAAACTATATTATGTACTTCAATATTTTGACTGTCTATATTATTAAAATAGATATTACATTACTTACCTTCAAAACGATATTTTTGATGTCTATATTCTGTCCATTCGATATTTTGTCCATTCTATATTTTGGAGTTGATATTAAGGTGAGTCTATATTTTGGAATCGATATTTTGACCATTTACCGTGTATCAAGAGACTGCAATTAATCCAGAATGTGGTGGCCAAGTTGGTTCCTAATTTGTCCAAATACGCCTCCGCAAAAAGTGACCTGGCCACTCTTCACCAGCTCCCAGTAAAAGACAGATTTAATTTTAAGACATTAAGGGCCAGATGTAGGTGGCCATTTACCGGCCGGTAACGGCCGATTTCGGCCGTTACCGACCGGTAAATGGGTTTCTGGGATGTAGGGGCCAATTTTACCGAATCTGTAAATTTACTGATTCGGTAAAATACCAAATCGGTATTTTTACCGATTCGGTAACTTCTAGATGTAGGTGGGACTCTTCTGAGTCCCAAATGCCTTTCAGATTCGGTATTTTACCACCCAATCCAATTGGGTGATAAAATACCGAATCCAGGTGTGCATGCACATGTGTGCATGCACATCTATACAGACATGCCATTAGGGCATGTCTGTGGGGGTGCTAGAGGGTGTCAAAGTGACACCCCCTGCACCCTTGCTGGAATCGGTATTTACCGAATCGGTAAATACCGATTCGGTAATGCCCATTGCTTCCTATGGGCTTCAATGCCCTTAGGAATCAATGGGCATTACCGAATCGGTATTTACAGAATCAGTAAATACCGAATCTCAACGATTCAGTATTTACTGATTCTGTAATACCTACACCCCCCCTCTATTTTACCACTTCTTAAATACCGAATCGGTAAAATTCGGTATTTAAGAAGTGGTAAAATAGAATTACCTACATCTAGGCCTATGTCTTGCTCATAGAGCAAAAAATCGGAAGGGCCCTTCTTTGATCATGGATCTTCTAGCACCTTATACTCCTTCTAGAACTTTACGATCTTCAAAGGTGCAACTGTTAAAGGTGCCTAGAATTCAAAGGATGAGATGAGGCAGCAGGTTGTTCTAATACCTGACTCCAAAACTATGGAAATCTATGCAGGTTGAACTCAGAAACTAAATGAATGAGCTGTACTTCAGGAGAATACTCAAAACCTGTCTATTGCCTCAACAGCAAACTTGCCCAGTATTGCTCTGCCTTGCAGAGGCTAAGCCTCATTCAGTGCTGGGAAGCCTTTGGGCAGCCATGTGCTTTACATATCAGCATAACATACCATAACCTTTCAAGACCATATGACTCACCATGTCAAAGGTGGTCGACAAGTCCAAAAGGACCACCACAACCTTAACAACACTGTACATCAATCCATTAATCTCTTCTATTGCCACCACCAGAGGGATTAGGCACTATGTGATTCCTTAAAGCCAAATTGTGATCCATCTAGTATATTATTCTGCCCCAAAATGTCCTAGAGACCATTTTAACCAGACATAGAAATACAACTGAAAGCAGAGAAAAGAGCTTTTACATGCATGTTAATTAGGTTGTAGTATATAAAAGCATATTTAGAAAAAATTGTAAGTATTTGCAAGCTGAAAGAAAATGTGAGCTTCTATACACTATACTAGAATGGAACATAGAGGGGTGCTTTGATGAGAACTTTAACTAAAAATACAGCGGACAGGAAAGGAATTGGTATACTCAATGAATAATCATTTTATTATGGCAGTATAAATGAATGTGTTTCAAATTAGATGTGGGTGCTTGCTTATAGTATGTAATGTTAATAGTATGTAATTTGCACATTTTCTTACAGCCAGGCAGGCACTTACAGACCCAGTTCCACTCCCACAAAAGCACTTATGTACCCATCATTCATATGGGCAGTCAGTAACTGCCACACTCACTCACACACCTCTACATTCAAGTTTGAGTACTAGTTTGCTCTTTCAGCCTTGGAAGATATCCGCAGAATGCAATCTGCACCATAGGAAGAGTTTTAAGAGGACTACTTCAGCACTCTTGAGATGGAAGAATCCTGTGTTCACATCTAACATGGGCTCCGATTGGAATTCATAGAGCATATTATTAAGGCCATTATCGCCGCTTTATCGGCAGTTTCCTGCCGATAAAAGCGGCGATAATGTATCGCCTGTCCTTGATAATATGCCCCAAAGTTCCCCATAGAGCAATTTACATAGGTACTGAGTCACCCACACATACACGCAAACACCCATACACTCAATCACACAACCATTTACGCATGAAAACTGCTACTTAGATTGACTCATACACCCATACAGCCATTCACATACACACTCACACTCATATAATCACTCACACACTAAGCCACACACCGATAGAGCGACACATACATCCAGGTATGCACTGATACACACACTCACACACCCAAACACATACACATACACCAATATAGCTGCTCATATACCCAGTCATACACTGATAAAACCACACACAGACTGACACATCAATGCACAGACCAATGCAGCCACTGACACTCCCAGGCACTCACTGATAAAGTCACTGAGAGACCCAGGCTCACACTGATACAACTATTGACACACCCAGCCACCCACACTCTGATATAGAAACTGACACACTCAGGCTCATACCTATACAGCCAGTGACACTCCCATTCATATGATGATACAGCCACTTAGACATTCAGCCCAAAACTGATACAGCTACTAAAACACCCATACACATACTGATACAGCCAGTTATACATCCAACCACATACTAAGACAAATATTAATGCATCCAGTAAGACACCCATGCACACACTGATTTACACACTGACAAACCCAGGAATGCACAAATGCATAGCCTGACACACCCAGGCATACATCAATGCAGACACTGAAACTCTCAGCCAACACTAATGCATCCAGTACCACAATTAGGCACACACTGACGCACACTGTGACACACCCAGGCATACACCAATTTAAACACTGACACACCCAGGCATACACCAAAGCAGACACACCCAGCCAAACACTAATACATCCAATAGCATACCCAGTTATAAACTGACTGATACATTACCACACCCAGGCATATGCCGATGCATACACTGACACCCCCAGGCATACACCAAAAGCACACAATGACACACCAAGCCAAACACTAATGAGTCCAATAGCACACCAAGGCATACACTGATGCCCACACTGACACACCAACTCTCACACTGATACAGTGACTGACACATTAAAATCATAGAGTTAGCTCTTTATTTGACCAGATGGTGGTTTTTAAAGAACCTTATTTTTCTAGAAGGGTTTTAAACTATTTTCTTTTCATTTTTTACTTCTTTTTTTAACAAAAAGTGATCAGGGTAGTAAAACGGGTAAGGCTGGGGAAATGCAAAGAAGCAACTGGCTTCAGTTTTCAAAAAGATTATCTGGTCACAGGAAGCTAAACAAAAATGCCTAACAGCAATGCTTCTTCACTATAACCAAGAATGCACCCACGGAAGACATTTTTTAGAGCGACAAGCATTTGGCATTGCACACAGTGAATCACCATGTCACTCAATTCTTCACAGCCAGCTGGTATCGCAATGACTGCACTGATGATGGTTCTTCCAAGGCTGCTGTAGAGGTCACCTGTCCTGTTGCACCTGCTTTCTCACGCATCATCCGGTCGAATACCCTTTCATTAACTGTTTTTAGGTCCTTCTACATGGAAATTGTCCAATCTGAAAACGTCTTTGAAGTGTGAATTGGCTAACTGCTTGCCACAAATATTGCACTGCACATATTTTGCAGATGGTTATCTTGGATGAAAGATGTAGCTTCAGCCATTCTGTAAAAGTAGAGCACCACTGGTTCTCAATCCTCCTTCTAGAGACTTCACTGGAAAAGTAGCTGGTTTTAGGTGTGGTTTTCCATGTGCATGGGAGGAGTCCTCATATAGCCAATCAAACGACAATGACTAGGTGTGGTGTTGAGTGAATATGCCAATTCAGTGCTTAGATTTGAGGAATCATAAAAATGGTAAAATGTGTAACTTTGTTAAAAACAGCTATAAGGGTTTTTATCTATACCTGCAAATATGTTCACTTTGATGTCATTAATGAAAATGGAGGGGTGTACATATTTTAAATAATTTATCTAATTTTCTACAAATATGCGGATTCAGACTCCCAGATTAATTCTGATCATGTGATCGGGAATAAAAACCATAGAGAAATAGTCTGTCTATGTTTACAGACCCACAATGGTACTGCAGTAACCCAAAAAATTTGTTTAATTACATTAATAAAACTTCATATCCTTTACATTAAGTACATATGTGATTTTTGTGTTTCTAAATGTGTATAAAGTATATTTATAAAGAAAGGAATGTCTATAGTACAAAAAACAAAATTAAACATCAAAATAAATTGTCATGACTTTAGTATTAAAAAGAAACCCTACAAATTAACTAAAAAAAACTAAACATTAGAGAGACAGAACACTTTTGAAATGGAATTTGAAAAACCTTTGAAATTCACTGATGAAATCAGAGGTTACTGGGACATTATAGTTATGAAACAGAACTTTTAAAAATGTCAACGTTCACTGAAAAAACAAAAGGTTACAGGTACATCATAGTTAGGCTCAGATTTCACATACATAAAACCAAAGGAATTCAGCCGACCAATGGGTCAGGGTGATGCCATTAAAGTGCAATAAGGTAGTCTGCTGCCGAAATCATATTGGGGACTAAGGCAATACATACATTGGTTTGGCCGAGAAATGTTCTTTAACTCAAAACCACAATTTCCCAATATGGGGGTTGATGAGATCCAATAAAAGGTGAAGTTGGGTCGCCAAAATGTAGTGATCAACTTGTGGGCACTCCATCACTCACTCTCAAATTTGCACCTTGAAAGACATTTATGGAATATTCTCAGCGATATCCCTCCCTAGACAAATGAAAGGAGCATATTTTGAATGTTCTGAATGGCATCTTTTGGGATCAATAGGGGTAACATCTGAACTACATAGAGTAAACAGAAAAAACTATTATTTTAACACTCGCTATCCTGCCAAATCATGAAATTTCCAATTTCCCCCACATGTAAATAGAATGTCTAACCAACAGGTCAAATTGGCTGAGTATAGATCTTCTCTGCATGCTGTTAGTGTGACTCCTAGATAATCAATTAAATCAGTGGGCATACTAATTATGGAGACTCCCATAAGTGATATTCCCTCCTCTGTCGTAGACAGTAATTCCACAGTTATTGATTTAGAGTAATTTATTTTGAATCTAGAGACTCGAAATGGAGCCTAATTCTTGGATTGAAGCTAGTATTGAGCTCTTAGGGTTGGTGACAAGGCATAACATAAAAAGCTAGATGTACAACGCATTTTTGATGTTGCAAATGGCTGTTTGTGACCACAAAAATGCTTTTTTAAAAGTACACTCCAAATTACGATTTAGTAACTTGTTACTGGATTGCAATTTGAGGTTTTGACCAACTACTGATTCAGAATTTGGAAGGGGCTTGTTTGGGGCGTCACTTCCAAATTCCAAATCGTACTGGTTTGCGACCGAAATACAATCGCAAAACATTAATATTTTACTGGCACCTCAAAGGGACCTCTTCCTTTTTGTGAATGTTAAAAAATACAAAATACACTTTTATTTTTTGTTGTTTAAACACATCACGTTTTCCTTTAAGGAAAATGGGTTGCATCCAGAGAAACATAATGCTTTATTTAAAAGCAATCACAGACATGGGGGTCTGCTGACGTTAGCAGGCCACCATTTATGCGATAACTGCTATTCAAGTGTGTCATAATTTGCAACCGACCTCATTAATATTAATGAGGTAAGTCAAATTGCGACAAGCTACAAAACAGTAATTTGCAAAACGACCTATTAGTACATTTGTCACTTGTCAAATTACACACTGGTTACAAAAATATTGGTCGTAAATTGCGATCAGTATTTTGCAACTAGTTCTACCTACATCGTGCCCATCACTGACAAACAATCTGAGTTCATAAGGAAGATGTCCAACCTTTAAAACTGTGATCAACTTGTTGTGGTTAATTTTCTGTTCTAAGGGCTCAACAACCAGTGCTAAAAGATTGGCCTTCCCTAACTAGTGCCTCGCTTGAGAACAGTTCAGGTGGAAATGCAATTTCTTACCTTAAGCCTGGTCGATGGAGAGACAAGGACCATTTTACCTTACACTTTAAACATATATTGCTAATGCAATCTGTTGAATGCCTCCACTGCCTCAAGGGAAATAAGGATTATTTTAGTGCTAGAGTCTTTAGCTATTTGACATATTAGAGGGCCAATCAAATACTGTCCCCATCTGCCTACTATAGACGAATACTGATTGTGTGTATTGAATAAGGTTTCCCAGGATTTTAGTAAAGATCTTGGAATCCGTATTCAGTAGAGCTATTGGTCTGTATGATTCACAATGTTCCTGATCAATTTTAGGCTTAAGAATGGCGATAGGTCGATATTCTGTCATAGGATCCGTTATCACCCCGTCTCAAGAAACAAATTGAAAACATGTGCTAAGGGCACCCATATTTTGTCTTGAAATGTTTTGCAGAAGGAGTCTACAAACCCACTCAGGCCAGAGGCTTTATTACAGGGAAGTGATTTAATTGTTTATCAAGCCTATTGGGGAGAGATCAATTTCCACAGAGTTTGTAACAAATCACCCGAAAGAGATGTGTGAGGAAAGTGGTTTATTATATGGTGTGGTTGTAAGACCTCTCCATGAAATAAACTCAGTAACAGTTCTGGAACCAGTCAGATGAATTTGAAAAATGTTAGCGTAACCCTGGGTAGCTGTGCCTCTGAACAGTTAGACTTTATCAAAGACACAAATGTAAAACAATAAGATGTGCCAAAAAGAGCCCAGTAAGAAAGAAACCAGATGCAATAGAAATCAGACACCAATTTATACAAATAGGTGATATTTCTATCTTAGAAATTACACCTCAAATATGATAATCCACTGGAGGGTTCTAGAGATATAAATTATTAATCAAATATTAAAGCACTGCTTTTCATTCGAATAGCAAACAAACAATGGCAACAACCGTCGTTAGTGATTCACTTTGGAAACTTTGGAAAACTTTTATAGAGTTGTAAACTACTACTCCGGCCTGCTGTGGGCAACCAAATCCAGCAGGGAGCAGGTCACAGGGGCCAATGAGGCTTGGTGGAACAGTTACCTCTCAGTCAAAGCAATCTCCAGTTCAGTTCCAGGACTTCTAGTGAACTACCAAAGACTATAATAGAGTGTTCCTGATGCAAGGGATACAGGATACTGAAGATGGCAACACATGCTTGGGTTGTTGATCCAGTACTGGGGGTCTTCCTGGTGCTACTCCTTATTCACTGTAGGCTGACTTTGGCCATAAGCATCAATATCCCTAGAAGTCCGGCAAAATCCAGCCTAAAACCTTTGCCATTGGTCTATTGGTCTCCGGTTGCAGCAAATCAAGTGGTTCCCTTTTACTAGTGATAACTTCGGCCTTGAACAACTAAACTCAACTCCGACAACTTTCCAGAGTCCAGCAGACTTGGATGATACTGTTGAGGGTCAGGTCATGGTCTCCTAGGCTGCACGTTGACAGTCAGCGGTGATCAGTTGTTCTTGGCTACCAGCTCACCAAAGCAAGCTTCTTCAGCTTTTGTGGCACTGAAGCTGTAACAGGAAGCTAGCCAACTGACTCTTGGAGTCACCTCTGCTGTCCTAGGCTCTGGGGGTCTTTTTCTCCAGCAGGGCACAACAGGCACAGTCCTTGCTTTACTAGTCCAAGGAGCAGTAGGTGCAGTCCAGTCTTGGTCTAGCTTCTCTTTGCTGGGTGCAGGGCAGTTATTCTTCAGGTCCACTGTTCAGTACAGGTGTGATCATGGGTGCTCATTTTATGCCAAGTTATTGTCCTAGTGGCTGTGGCGGCTACTAACTAGTAGGCTACCTGGTCCCCACCCCACCTAAGGCCGACTTCCTGTGAAGTGTGGCATCTAGATATCCAACAATAACTATTGTGCCCACTACCAATATGGCAGAGCCTTTGCCTTGGTATGTGGATAAAATTGCCATTTATGCAAAATGTACATTAAATTTGACTTGACTCGGGTTTAATGTAGTGTTTGTTTTATACCCTGAAGTATCATATTTAGTAATCCCATTCAGAAGATAACACTGCTAGGTTGTCAGGGTAATCCTGCACTTGTCATTGGAGCTTCTAGCCTTTCTACAGTAAAATCGACATTCTGTGTTTTTTAGTCTCAGGACATGTAAAAACATGTGTCCTATTTTTTTAACATACAGCACCTTGGCCGGGTGGGGGGTATTAGGGCTGCCTTGGGGATGACTCATATCAATTAAAAAATGAAGGTTTGGGCATCGCCATTACTTTAAATGGCAAAATTCAGTTTGTAGTTTAGTTTAAAACTGCTCTATCAGTTTGCAGTGGAAGGCTGTGAGATATGCTTTACTTTGTCACACATAAGGTGGCACTATAAGGGCTGCAGTTGAGAATAGACAGGCCTTGGGTACCTCAGTACCATATACTCAGGACTTACAGTATATTAACCTAAGCCAATTGGATATAAGCCAATTAAACATACACTTTTAAGGATCAGAGCAAATGCACTGATGCCTAGTCAGCAGAGCCAAGGGCATCACAGAGTTATTACACTAGTACATAATTGTCAAAAAGTGGTGCAAAAAGTGTAGGTGAACCTGCATAAAGCCATTTCCACACAAGATGGAAAATCTGCCCTCTGTAAGTATTCACCCTATTCGGTTTCATTTGTTATTTCAGGAGCATACAGTGTATTAAATTAATCGGAAAATATTTGGGTTATTGCTTATGATTGTGTGTGCTTAGTTCCAGATTTTGAATGAACAGAATGAATCCTATTTCTATTTTGAGTAAGTTTAATTTTATGGCTACCTGCCATAGTCAGACTCCGAGCAGTTTCTCCGATCAATACTCGTACTAATTCCCCCATCGCTTTTTGTAAAACTTGATGGGTTTTCTGTGATACTGAAGTTGCATGCTGCCTCTTTAAGTCATGTATTTTTTGTTTCCAATTCAAAAATGTTAACCTTATTTTGTTGAAAAAACCCGGCTGAGTGTGTAATAAGTTCACCTTGTTTAACATTCTTGGCTGCGTCTAAGCCGGTTGCAAATGAGGTTGTGACCTTAACATTTTCTTTAAAATAATGCTCTAAAGCTTTCTGTGAGAAAGTGCCCTTTTTGTCATGGTCACCCCAACTTTTTGCCTGGTATTTGATGTGATTTTGACTGGAAGTGTACTGGGTTCCTGCTAACCAACTCCCCAGTGCCAGATCACTTTTCCAAATTGTGAGATTGTACCCCAAATTGCGATTCCTTTAGCACTCCCTGTAAGTCCCTGGTAGATGGTACCCCCTGGTACCTAGGACAAGCAGGCTAAACGAGGGACCTTAAGGGCTGCAGCATATATTGTGGCACCCCAAATGACCCCTCACCAAGCACATACAAACTGCCACTGCAGGCTGCGTGGCTTGACGCGGACAAAAGTGAAATCATGACATGGCACACATCCCTCTGGGACATGTCCACAGACACTCCATGCAGTATAGGTAAGTAACCCCTATGACAGGCCTTACAGCCCTATGACAGGGTGCACTGTACAACATATGAGGGCCTATCTGCATAAGCAGATATGCCCCCTGCTATTCAGCTCTATTGCTGCCTGTACAAGTGAACATTGAAACCATTTTGAGAACATGTGCTAGACACTAGGGAAAATGGGTTCCCCAGCTACATGATGGCTTTAGTGAAAATAGGGACTAAGACAGAAGCAGAGCGGTCAGCACTTCTAAACACTGCAACTCTTTACAAATGTAAATCGTGATTACAACGTTTTTACTTGTTCGTATTTTAACCTGCTCATGTTGTCAGTTTAATTTGTAACTGCGGTATTACCTTAACAAATGTAATAGAACGCATCTTGCGCACAATTGATATAATAATTGTTTGTTTACCCACCTGACACCCTAATCCCTGTTCCGGCGCGGGAAGTCCCGTTTGAAGGGGAGGGATAATTAGGGTTACTCATTACTTAACATCCGATCAAGTCACTTAGCCGCCATCTTAGGTGTGGCGAGAGTGGTGAGACGCGCTCTAGTTGTCGCGACTACCGCCCTACGAGCCCCACGAGCCTATTTAGACAGCACTCGGCTGACGGCTCAGGACTAAGACGGAGAAGCAGAGCGGTCAGCGCTTCTAAACACTGCGACTCTTTACAAATGTAAATCGTGATTACAACGTTTTTACTTGTTCATATTTAAACCTGTAAATCAACAGAAGAGAGGTTTACATATGTCTCAGGAGCCACAGAGACGGAGTCAAGTAAAGAATATACCAACCAGCCCAATTTGGGAGGATAGGAAAGCCCTCACACACCGACCTAGTCAGTGTCATGCTTCATCATAGGGCCCCACCTCGGAGGCCGAGTACCTCCTTGGTGTGCTACGACGCCAGAAGACTGCGGAGCAGGTTTGTGTGATTAGGCGTGTAGTGAAAGATAAATTAAAAGTGTCTAATGGGTATCTCAAAAAAAACTTTATTGATAGATCCCTATAGCACAATTAAAAATAGGACTTATGTGATTGAATTTAAAGCCAAGAGTAATGGATTGGTTTAATTCAAATTTGGATAGTCAGTCAACATGTTTCAGCCTTTAATTGGTTTGAATTTACCTCGGCATTCGTCAGGACTAGTGTAACCCCGGTGGTATGGATTCTCTAATCATCCACCCTACCTGAGGACGTGAAAGTGAAAAAGGAAAAGGTGAAAAAGTGCAAAAAAGGGGAGGGTGGACAATTGTCACATCCCTAAAATCCTGAATTAGGATATATCTGCACTTTAAAATTTGGCGCTAAATGCACCATGGGTCTCGGGAGGGGGGTAGAAACGTCCCTGGCACATCGCCCTCAGCGTTTGCTACCCTCGTCAGCACCTAGCTTCAGCTCTCGACCGGACCGACATCGTGCTAGTCAGATAGGCTTGTCCACCTTAGGCCAGTACTACTCTTAAGGTGGGCTACCTGATGGGGCGGCGACTTTTCAGAGTTATCCATTTTGGTGAAGGCAAACTTAGGAACTCTGGGACAGGTTTATACCCTTGTTCCACAAGAAGTATTCATATAGCGGGCACAGTGACCCCAGTGGTAGCTTGCCCATTGCCTACTACCCTACACTTTCCTAATGCCCCTAAATTCAGTATTTATGAGAGTCCCTGGCACCCCAAAATCAGATCCTGACGACCTACAAAGAAAGACACTGAAGAACCATGAAAACAAAAGACTGAAGAAGAGCAACTGACTTTGCGCCAGCCCTGCCAGCCTGTTTGCTGCTGCCCGTGGAGCCTGTGCCAAAGATGTCTTGTCCTGCAACTGTTGTGCCTCCAAAGTTTGGGAGGATGGCCTGCCTTCAATAAAGACTCAAGAACTCCTGTGTAGTAGTATCATAGCAGAGCTCCTCCCCTGCCCCCTGCAAGCACCCCAAGAAGAACCATGAGGACTCTGGTACCGCCAAAACCAGATTCCACCAAGCACCACTGCACCTGAGTTCTCCAACCCATGTCGAAGTGGCCAACGGTGTCAGGCTTGGAAGGATAAGTAACCCGAAGATCGACAGTGCTCTCGCAGACAGTTTGCAGTCGAAGTGCAGAATCACTATTTCCCCTTATATAGAGTCAAAGGGCAACTACAGCCAGTGTAAAGGATTGGAAGACAATGAGAGCTTCATGGAGAAGTTTAAAATCATTGACCAAGAACTTAATGGTAATGCCATGAATAGAGGTACCGCTCTACTACGCAACTTAAAGCTATCCATCATATGGAGTGATAACATTGAAGGTGGATACAACCAGGTTGAGAATGAGCAGCAACTAGCGACAGCAAATTGCAAGATAATGCTGTGATCAGAAGTGCTGATTCCGTATGAATTTCCCAATTCATGCCCTTATATAGGTACATTTCACATTGCCCTTATATAGGCATAGAAATCCAGTCCTTATTTAGGCATAGTCCATGCTAACCAAATACAGGCATGGTTACTTACATCCGTTCATCTACATCGCAACGAGTTCCTGGAAAACCAGACTCTTAAGCTCATTTATTATGTATGAACATCTATTCCTTAGGGGTTCATTCATGATGTTCATATTAGGGCTGGGCGTAGTTCGCAGAGTAGCGCTACGCGAAGCTACGCAAAGTGCACTTCGCACTGCGCGAGCTATGCGTAGCACTACGCGAACTGCGACGAGCCTGTTCACACTGTGCAAGATGCCGTTTTCAATGATTGCACAGTGCAGACAAGCATCCGGCACTGTGCAATCATTAAAAATGGCATCTTGCACAGTGCGAGCTGTAGTTTTCTGCCGTTCGAGTAGATTTTTACTCGAGCGGCAACTTTTTCAATGCAGACTGGTAGTTTCTCATCGCGAGCGGTCACAAGCATACGCAACCACTCGCAATGAGAAACCTGACCTCCCAGCATTGAGAATCTCGCCGGGAGGTTTATTTTCCACGCTCGCGATAGGCAACTTGATGTTGCTGATCGCGAACAAGGAAAAAGTCTCGCTGGGATGTCATTTTGTTTGCTCGCAGTTGCGGACCATGAGCAAGCAAAAAATTACCGCAGCACTACACTACGTTATGCATGTTTGCACTGTGCTACGTGCAATTCGCGTAGTGCGAAGTAGGGGAAACTTCGCAAACTACGCGAGCGTAGCGTAGTGCTTTGCCCAGGCCTAGTTCATATGCGCGACTTCTACGTCAATACTGGCATTCCTAAACACCTTCAAGATATAAATATACCTTCACTTGCTATGGCAAAGCACGGTGTGGTTTAGTGCAACTCGACTACCTACTTGCACAACGCAGCTCGCCACAGCAAGTCCCGAAGGAAGACCTCTCCCAAGCTGACGCTCTGAATAGACACTGTCATCCTCCTGCCGGGAATCCAGCTCCAGTGTTTCTGACTCCCCTTGCGGGGTGTTGGGAAAATCGAGTCCCGGGAAAGAGATACCAACCTCTCTCATTCTAAGGTATGGAGCTGATTAGTACCTAGAGAAACATTTGGCAATTCTTGGCACAACTAAACTAAACTAAACTCATGCTAAGACAGCACCTACTTCTTCCTTCGTACTAGACCTAGGTTAGGTACACTGGGTAGGCGTATTTTAGAAGCACCAGTTGAGTATTTTAGCCTGTGCTATTTATGTATGTATTTTTACGTATGTCATAGCAACAGAGAATGCTATTAAATCAATCAAGATCAATCAAGATACTTATAAAGCGCACTACATACCCATTAGGGTCTCAAGGTGCTGGGGGGGCTGATACTGATCGAAGAGACAGGTCTTGAGGAGTCTTCTGAAGGCCAGTAGGTCTTGGGTCTGGTGTAGGTTGGAGGGGAGGGTTTTTGTGGGCTGTGTGGCTGTCCGTTGAACATTCGCGGAGCCAGATCTTCTCCAATTTCCGGCATGTTCATTTGGAGGCCTGGAGGTCTTCGGTGACCCAGGTGGCTTTCTTGCTGGTGTGCCAGTTGGAGGGTGACTTGAGCAGGGCGAGGATGTTGGTGCAGTCGTCGATCCATTGTCTGAGGTTGCGGGCGGCGGTGTCGGGATTGGTGGAGTCGGCGGGTGGGTTCTGGGTGAGGGTGGTGGTTAGTTGGTCTTCGGTGATTTTGCTCATGCCGCGTCGAGGCATCTGTTGAGTGCGGTGGTGCTTGGTGGGCTTCCTGAAGGTGGATTGGATGCAGTGGTGGTCTGTCCAGTGGGGTTCGGTGGTGTGGTTGAAGGACACGTGGGGGCTTGCGGTGAAGATGGGGTCAAGCGTGTGGCCGGCGGCGTGGGTGGGTGTTGTCACGAGCTGTTTGAATCCGAGGTTGGCGAGGTTGGCAATCAGGGTGGTGGAGTTGGCATTGTTGTTGTTCTCGAGGTGGAAGTTCAGGTCTCCTAGGAGGATGTAGTCCGTGGAGGCGAGGGCGTGCGTGCTGATGAAGTCTGCGATGGAGTCGCTGAACTGTGGTCAAGGTTCGGGGGGGTCTGTAGATGAGGGTTCCTCTGAGGGAGGTGTTGGGGTCGGTGTGGATCTGGAAGTACATGTGTTTGGCAGTGCTGAGGGTGTCATCGGTGTTGGTCGAGACTCTGAGGGTGTTCCTGTGGACGATGGTGATTCCTCCTCCTACTTCGTCGGTACGGTCTCTGCGGGTGATCTTGTAGCCTTCTGGGATGGCTATGGCGACGTCGGGTGCTGAGGCGGGGTTCAACCAGGTCTCTGTTAAGAAGGCGACGTCCGGGTGGTGGTGTTGAGACGGTCGCCGGCGTGTTTGCGGGCGGAGCAGGTGTTGAGGAGGATGCAGTTGAGGTAGTTGGGTTCCTTGGTTGGAGGTTTGGCTGACCGGATGCTGGAGAAGCTGCAGTTACGGAAGGTTAAGGGACCTTGGGTGCGCTTCGGAGGCCCGGTAGCAGGTGTGTTCTCCGCCGGTATTGAGTGCGTGGAGGGTGCTGGCATCGTAGCTTAGTCGGGCATTGTGGCGTCTGCAGGGACCAGGGAGCAGACGGGCTGGCCTTAGGCACGCCTTTGGTGTGCCAGCGGCACGGACGCGCAGTGGCTGCCATAATAAGGGGAGGAGCAGCTGGGAGGGGGTAATGGACTAATGGGGCGGAAGAAGAGGGGGCGAGGGGGCGGGAGGCAAAAAACAAGCACAGGCAAGACAACAAGGCAAGAAATATAAATAACAGGCAAAAGCCAGGCTACATAAGTCTAAAACAAGCAGTGAATGCAATGCAGCAGAGTACAATGCACAGGGCACGAAGAGTGCACAGCAAAGCGGGCAACAAAACAAGCACAGGCAAGGCAAGACAACCAGGCAAGAAATACAAATAACGGGTGCAGGCAAGGCTAAACAAGGCTAAAACAAGCAGTGAATGCAATGCAGCAGAATACAATGCGCAGGACAAACCTACCATTGGCCAACAGGGATTAGGCGCAGGTGATAGCCTGCGGGTGGAGGTGGGCCTCGAACTCAGCAGCAGCTGGGTCCTGGACACGGGGCAGTCAGGTGGAGCTACGCTGCATGGGGGCAATCTCCCTACACAGGGTCAAGGGTCACTCTCACAGCCGCGCAGTGGCTGCCATAATAAGAGGAGGTGGGAGATTTTATATTACTGTTTACGCAGTACGCATTATACTTCGCATTCTGTCTAACAATTGTAGCAGTTCATATCTCTTGCATGAGAAAGAAGACTGTTCAATAAACCCCTTTTATTGAAAACGCCTGTTTCTCTATTTCTACGCAACTCTGTAGCAACGAAGCATGCACGATTGACTGAGTGAAATAGTTATCTATTGTTTCCACGACTCTGACGATATTGTTCCAAATCTAAGGGAATCAAAGGTGTCTTGTTTATGTGGTTGTCAAAGACTAATCCCTTCTTGTTCATTTGAGAAAGTTTCTAGTGACCTCTGAGTTAGCTGGCACACACACAATTAAGTTTAATATACTCGATTGAGACATACTGACCTCAGTCCTATGTCAAATCTATAGCGTATATTATTCCAATGCGCAGAGCCTATTACGGATATAGGAACTACACTACACTGTGAGAGAGAGATTAACCAAGTACAAATAAATGGCTAAAACCAAAGTGATTCAGAAACAAGAAATGGTCATCTGATTACCAGAACCGGTTAAAGAAAGTCATCATACCACAATGTTGGGTGAAGTGGGCCGAAGAAAAGTGCCCGGGGTTGTGCTTATGGAATCGTCCATACGTGAAGTGTCACACCACCAAATCTGCCGGGTGGTGTCTCAGAACAACTCCAAAAGGCTCCATGAAAGCACAAGGCTGTTTTCCAATGTATATCAAGAAAGACGCTATGTTTCCCATAATTATCAAAGATGACCCAGATGCCAGCATGTCACAAGGCTTCAGAGATGGTTTGCATAAACAAGATCACCAACAGCATCAGAAAAGGCATTACTCTCCACATCGGTAAGTTCCACAACCGATTATAATGCTACCACATTCCTGAAGCCACCATCAACATTCAATACCACATAAAAGCAGAATATTGGTGACACGGAGACATTTGATGATTTAATTGAAACACTAAAAGAAACAGATACCAAGAAGATTAGCAAATACCTTAGGAATCTTGCTGGTGAAGGTGCAAAAGAAGTCATAAAGAAAATGAGACAAGCTATCAAAAAGTCCAGACCATCAAATCAAAAAAGTCTTGAATCTCAAGTTCAATCCACTGGCAAAAGTAGAATAAGATAGGTACATCTTCAGTGAAGAATGACAAAAAGTTTGTGAACCCGTAGACGAATTTGCTGAGAGAAGAGATACACTCATCAAATACTGTAAGTTCCATGAATTTAATGATAAAATAGCTATCCGTCTCAGAGTTATTGATGGATGCCTGTCAGATTCATTTAGATGATGACTGCTGATAGAAACTCTTAGTCTGAAGGGAATTCTCATTGCTGCAAGAGCTGAAGAGCATGCTAATCGACAAGCTATCTAGTTGGAGACTGGAGGTGCCCAGAGTGAGTCAATCCTGATCATGAAAAGTGAAAAACAGGACTAGGCAGAAGGACACAGAGTTATGACTCCATGGAAAAAGACGTTGTGCTTCAGGTATGGGTTTTCATTTCCACATGAAGGTAAATGTCCCGCCATTGGACTGATCGGCATAGACTGTAAGAGGGAGAACTATTCTATAATGGCTTGCAAGGCGAAGGAAAAACTAAGTGCATCATGACAAGAAGCCAAAATGGCTGTCTGAATGTTCCAGAAGCAACGTTGAACGCATGCACACAAGGCCAAGCAACAACACCAGTTGAGGTAAATCAACACTAAACAAAGTTGATCATTATCTAAATCATTGTCAAAGAGTTTTTCATTATTAATATCAAGTAAAAGTAAAGATAATTGTAAAATGTCGATGTTCACCTCAGAAAAATGTACACATGTTGGACTGGCAACATGTGAAGAAAAATACAGGTGAAAGAGAAGTAGACATGAAAAAAGCACCAACGTCATTCGAACGTCACCTGAAGATCACTCTAAAAGTAAACAGTTGCTTAATACCTTTATTATTGACAATGGTAGAAAGTAAACATTATGCCTGAGGAAAAATATAACCAGCTATCTCCATTGCCCCAACTTATGCCATTAAAAAATAAAGTGTACAGATGGGCTGCATCAACACCATTAAACAGTCAAGGTTCATTTGTAGAAACAATGAAACACAAGAAAACAAAAGTACAAGAACCCAGTCATGTACTTCAAGGTATGGCTTCAAGTGCTAGTGTTTACCCAACTACAGCACAGCTGTTCAAATATGACTGATCTCAATTAACTATAACATCAAATAGCGTCAAATAGGGACGCCTAAGCGCATGCGCAGACACTAGACTCCTGAGGCGTGAGCCAGGAGTTCTTTTAGCGCTTGTGATCATTTTAGAATAAAATCGACATTCCTCTTTTAACTGTGTATTTTGCTAGGACAATTGTCTCACCTCATTTTCACCGCATTTGTAATTCACTTTCTTGCTGCTGTTTGGGGGCAAGGGCGAGAGTTGTGGGCGCCATCTTGGGGAGGAATTGACTAGTGTCTGCCTCCTCGCCTGCCTGGCAACCTCCTCGTTTGCTACAAATAATGACATCTAAACGCCCGCGCAGTGGACGCGAGCAGCGGGCGCGCAGTGGGCCCGCCGAAGGCGCGTCTATGGCAAGCCCGTCTGCACCCGTCCGCGGCCGACAGGGGCTAGGGGCCAGAGACCCTGCTTCCTGTGGAAGCCAACCTATACGCTATAGCTCTGATGCCCTCCGCGTCTTGGACACCCCAGTGTTAGAGGTCTGTAAACATGTTTTTCGACCCTATAAGCTCCCTACCCTCTGGCCACACTGCAGATTCAAAATTGGTAATGATGCCTCTGTCCCTTCCACTAATCAGTTAAGCTTTAAGATGCTCTTAATCAACTGTAGATCTTTGCCCTGTCATGCCAGGATGTTGCACCGAAGGTAATGTTTCTGACAGAAACCTGGCTCTCGTTCAATTCTGAGCCTGACCTCGTTCGCACTACCCCATGACTATGCCATTACCAGACTGGACCGCCCTGAAGGGAAAAGAGGTGAAATTGCAATAATCCATAAACATGGACTCATCTGCCGAATACTGGGGAGCCCTGCTTCTGAGTGTGAGAACGTCGCATTCTCTATTAAATTCAGTCCTGTCCTAACTTTTTCGGGCCTACTGATATATAGACCCCCAGGCCCCACGCAAATTTCTGTAAAAACTTTCCGGAGGTGATTGCTAATCTAATTACTTCCTCTGGTAACTGCTCAATATTGGGTGATTTCACCCTCCATTTTGATGACCCTGCACAAGCCCCTGCTGTTGAACTCACTAAAGACCTTCTGGTCTATCAGCTTACTCAAAAGGTTAATAAACCTACCCATAGGAAGGGACACTTACTGGATGCAATATTTTCCAATCTAGACACTCTGGTCGTTGAAGATCCCATCCCTACACCTTGGTCGGACCACTTATTGATATCCTTCAACTGGTCGCCATCTGGCAATACGCCACACAGAGCTTCCATCTTCCTGATGTCTAGGCCCTGGTCCAAATTGCTGGTGGAGCAATGGGCCAAGTTTTTGGAATCCACTAAACCGGCACCTTCGGCCGACGTAACTATAGCCAATAGGAACTTCAATCATTGGCTGAAAAACTCTGTAGATACTTTTATTCCCGAAAAGGAAATAAAAGTCAAGAGTAAAAACCCCCAAAAACCTTGGTACACAGCTGCCCTCCGTGAGCATAAACGAAAGTGTAAAAAACTAGAGAGAGTGTGGAGGAAAGATTTTTCTCCAGGAATAAAGGAAAAATACAGGAAGTGTATCAATATCTATAAGATGGAAATTAGATCCGCCCAGGCCACCTTCTACGGAGACAAAATTCTAGCCTCATCCAACTCCCCGCGTGAGATTTTTAATATCGTAAAAACCCTTTCAAATCTCCCTCCCAACCCCATTCCGCAGGATACCTCAGGAGCTCAGTGTGATACTCTTGTTGATTTCTTCTTTACCAAAATTGATACCATCTTTTCTTCCTTCCCCCCTACAAATAAAGTTCTGGTACCCTCTTCTTCAGGTAGAACTCATCCGCTTCTGGATTCTCTTCTACTATTGGATCTACCAGAGTTAGAAATCCTATTTGCTACAGTCAAGAGCGGCTCACCTAAAGACCCCGTTCCCTTACGAGCGCTCGCACAAGTAGCAGGGGTAGTGCTCCCGGTGATTCTAGACCTAGTCAACTCCTCACTCGCATCAGGAGTGGTCCCTCCTGCATGGAAGGAGGCAATGGTGAAGGCTTTGTTGAAGAAACCCTCCCTTGACCCTTTTGTCTTGGGAAACTATCGTCCAATCTCACTCTTACCTGGGATCAGTAAAATCAAGGGAAAACATGTCAACGGGTTACTTTCCTCCTTCTTGGAAACCCATAATCTCCTCCATCGAACCCAGACAGGTTTCCGCCCTCTTCAGGGAACAGAAACTGCTCTGATCTTGGTTGTGGAGGAAGCCAGGAAAGACGTGGACTCGGGCGGCACAGCGGTAATCTTGATGCTCGATCTCAGTGCAGCATTTGATACTGTGAACCATCAGATTTTAATTCAAAGGCTGCACGATTTAGGTATCTCCAGATCCGCGCTGGCATGGTTCCAGTCGTTCCTCGAGAATAGGTCCTTCCAAGTCTTCCACAACGGAGCTATCTCTAAGAGAACCCCCTTCTGCTGTGGAGTCCCACAGGGCTTGTCATTGAGCCCCACCCTCTTTAATGCCTATACCTGCACCCTAGCCGAGGCAGTTCTTCCTTTTGGGATCCACATCGTCACGTACGCTGACGATACGCAATTGGTGATTGGACTTAACATATCTGACAGTACCTTCCCTGATCCCTACAAGTGCCTTCAAGAGATAGCCTCTTGGATGAGGGACTCTTTCCTGAAACTTAACGGAGATAATAGTGAAATCATGGTCTTGGGAACTCGCTCACCACTCAATGTGAAAGATATTTGGCATACCATCCTAAGTCCTGCCCCCTCGCCTAAACCCCAGCTTAAAAGCCTGGGTGTTTGGCTGGACCAAGACCTTTCCTTCAAACCCCAAGCCAGAAAGACAGCCGCAACCTGTTTCGCCATTCTTCAAACTGCACGAAAAATTCGTGCAATTCTCCCTCTGTTGTGCCTAGCCCGGTCGCGTTTCCTGCCACCTCCCCGCCGCTGCCCCCCTGCGGCCCCGCCCCCTTCCCTCTGACTCCCTTCCCATTCGCCGCCCCGCTCCCGCCTCCCAGCTGCTCCTCCCTCGCTCCGCCCCCCCACTCTCCACTTATGGCAGAGTGGAAAACGCACAGCGTTGATGTGCAGCGGGCCCGCCATAAGCGCGCCGAAGGCGCGCCAAAGGTAAGCCCGTCTGCACCCGTCCGTGCCTGGACCACGCCCAGCGCCCGGACTCCTGGCCCCCGCAGACACCAGCCCACCCGCCGGACCTACAACGCCACCGAACTCAACGCACTCAACACCGGCCGGATCCCTGGATGCTACCGAGCCACCCCGAGACGCACCCACGGACCCTTCAGCTGCCTCTCCTGCAAGTTCTCCTGCATCCGGACCTGCACGGCACCCACACCCTCCAAGCCGAGCACCAGCAGCAACCACCTGAAGTGCATCCTGCTAAACACTCGCTCCGTCCACAGACACGCCGTGGAGCTCTGGAACCTGCTCGACACAACATCACCAGACGTCGCCTTCCTCACGGAAACCTGGATGAACGCCTCCTCAGCACCCGACATCGCCATCGCCATCCCGGACGGATACAAGATCTCCCGGAGGGACCGCGGCAACCAGACCGGAGGAGGCATTGCCATCATCCACAGGAACACCATCCGCATCACGACCAACACCGACGACACCCTCACAACCGCTGAACACCTGCACTTCCAGATCCACACCGACCCCAAGACCACCCTCAGAGGCACCCTCATCTACAGACCCCTGGGACCACGCACACAATTCAGCGAAGACATCGCCGACTTCATCAGCCCGCACGCCCTCCCCTCGGCTGACTACATCCTCCTCGGGGACCTCAACTTCCACCTGGAGAACAACAACGACCGCAACACCACCACCCTGCTGGACAACCTCGCCAACCTCGGTCTCAAGCAGCTGGTGACCACCCCCACCCACCACGCCGGACACACACTCGACCCCGTCTTCTCCTCCAGCAAGGACATCGCCTTCAGCCACACCACCGGACTCCACTGGACGGACCACAGCTGCATCCACTTCAGCTTCAGAAAGAACACGATCCACCACCAGCAACAGGTTGCACGCAGAAGCTGGAACAAGATTACTGCTGACCAGCTCGTCGCATCCCTGAGCCGGGACCCCCCCGCCAGCTCAGCAAACCCCAGCCAGGCCGCCAACAACCTCACGAAGTGGATCAGCAACTGCGCAGGTGACCTCGGCCCACTGAGGACCCCGCCCAGCAGACCCAGCAGTAAGAAAGCACCATGGTTCACCGACGAACTCAAGAGCTCCAAGAAGAACTGCCGCGCCCTCGAGAGAGCCTGGCGCAGAGACCCAACACCAGACAACATGACCACCCTCAAGCTCGCCACTCGAAAACACCACCAACTGATCCAAGCCACCAAGAAAACCGCATTCAAGGAACGACTGGACAACAACGCCCACAACAGCAAGGAACTCTTCAACATCGTCAAGGAGCTCTCCAACCCCAGGGCCGAAAACAACGACATCACCCCATCGCAAGACCTCTGCAACTCCCTCGCCTCCTACTTCCACAACAAGATCGCAGACATACACAACAGCTTCAGCACACAACCGACGCACCCCACGACCGCACCTGCACCCCCCACAACCACCCTCCGAGCCTGGACCCAGATCAACACCGAAGAAACCCTATGCACGATGAACTCCATCCACTCCGGATCTCCAACCGACCCCTGCCCTCACCACGTCTTCAACAAGGCCGACGCTGTCATCGCGCCCCACCTGCGGGACATCATCAACACCTCCTTCGACACTGCCACCTTCCCGGAGAGTTGGAAGCACGCCGAACTCAGCGCTCTACTGAAGAAACCATCCGCGGACCCCACCGAACTCAAAAACTACCGCCCCATCTCGCTCCTCCCGTTTCCGGCCAAAGTCATCAAGAAGACCGTCAACAAGCAGCTGGCCGCCTTCCTTGAGACGAACGGATCCCTCAACCTCTCGCAGTCTGGCTTCCGGGCTAACCAAAGCACCGAGACCGCCCTCATCGCAGCCACTGATGACATCCGAGCCCTGCTCGACAATGGAGAAACAGCGGCCCTCATCCTCCTGGACCTCTCCGCGGCATTCAACACTGTCTGCCACCGCACCCTAGTGCAGCGACTCAGCAACGTCGGAATCCAAGAGAAGGCACTAGAATGGATCATCTCCTTCCTCGCCGGAAGGACACAGAGAGTCCGCCTCCCCCCGTTCAGATCAGAAGCCACCGAAGTCATCTGCGGCGTTCCTCAAGGCTTCTCCCTCAGCCCCACCCTCTTCAATGTCTACATGAGCCCCTTTGTGGCCATCGGACGCCAACACAACCTCAACATCATCTCTTACGCCAACGACACCCAGCTGATCCTCTCCCTCACCAACGACCCTGCCACCGCCAGAGCCAACCTACACGAAGGGATGAAAGACGTAGCCGAGTGGATGATGAACAGCCGCATGAAACTGAACTCAGACAAGACGGAAGTCCTCATCCTGGGATCCTCGCCCTCCGCCTGGGACGACTCCTGGTGGCCCCCTGCCCTGGGCAGCGCACCCAAACCAACAGACCAGGCACGCAACCTGGGCTTCATCCTGGACTCCTCCCTCTCCATGACCAGACAAGTCAACGTCGTCTCCTCATCGTGCTTCAACATCCTGCGCATGCTACGTAAGATCTTCCGGTGGATCCCCACCGAGACCAGGAAGACGGTCACCCAGGCCCTCGTCACCAGCCGACTGGACTACGGCAACTCCCTCTACGCCGGAACCACCGCCAAACTCCAGAAGAGACTCCAGCGGATCCAGAACACCTCAACAAGACTCATCCTGGACATCCCCCGACACAGCCACATCTCCGGACACCTGAGAGACCTGCACTGGCTCCCAGTCAACAAGAGAATCACGTTCCGACTCCTCACCCACGCACACAAAGCCCTACACAACCAAGGCCCAAGATACCTCAACAACCGCCTCAACTTCTACGCTCCCACACGCCAGCTTCGATCGACCAACCACGCCCTCGCCTCCGTCCCCCGCATCCGAAGAGCCACCACAGGAGGAAGGTCTTTCTCCTACCTGGCCGCCAAGACATGGAACTCCCTCCCGACCCACCTCCGCCTGACCCAAGACCATCTCGCCTTCAGGAAGCAGCTCAAGACCTGGCTGTTCGAGCAGTAGTGGACCCCCCCTCCCCAAGCGCCTTGAGACCCTCCGGTTGAGTAGCGGGCTATATAAATGCTTTGATTGATTGATTGATTGGACTTAACATATCTGACAGTACATTCCCTGATCCCTACAAGTGCCTTCAAGAGATAGCCTCTTGGATGAGGGACTCTTTCCTGAAACTTAACGGAGATAATAGTGAAATCATGGTCTTGGGAACTCGCTCACCACTCAATGTGAAAGATATTTGGCATCCCATCCTAGGTCCTGCCCCTTCGCCTAAACCCCAGCTTAAAAGCCTGGGTGTTTGGCTGGACCAAGACCTTTCCTTCAAACCCCAAGCCAGAAAGACAGCCGCAACCTGTTTCGCCATTCTTCAAACTGCACGAAAAATTTGTGCAATTCTCCCTCTGTTGTGCCCAGCCCGGTCGCGTTTCCTGCCACCTCCCCGCTCCCATCCGCTGCCCCCCTGCGGCCCCGCCCCTTCCCTCTGACTCCCTTCCCATTCGCCGCCCCGCTCCCGCCTCCCAGCTGCTCCTCCCTCGCTCCGCCCCCCCCCACTCTTCGCTTATGGCAGAGTGGCAAACGCACAGCGTTGACATGCAGTGGGCCCGCCATAAGCGCGCCGAAGGCGTGCCAAAGGTAAGCCCGTCTGCGCCTGTCCGTGCCTGGACCACGCCCAGCGCCCGGACCCCTGGCCCCCGCAGACACCAGCCCACCCGCCGGACCTACAACGCCACCGAACTCAATGCACTCAACACCGGCCGGATCCCTGGATGCTACCGAGCCACCCTGAGACGCACCCACGGACCCTTCAGCTGCCTCTCCTGCAAGTTCTCCTGCATCCGGACCTGCACGGCACCCACACCCTCCAAGCCGAGCACCAGCAGCAACCACCTGAAGTGCATCCTGCTAAACACTCGCTCCGTCCACAGACACGCCGTGGAGCTCTGGAACCTGCTCGACACAACATCACCAGACGTCGCCTTCCTCACGGAAACCTGGATGAACGCCTCCTCAGCACCCGACATCGCCATCGCCATCCCGGACGGATACAAGATCTCCCGGAGGGACCGCGGCAACCAGACCGGAGGAGGCATTGCCATCATCCACAGGAACACCATCCGCATCACGACCAACACCGACGACACCCTCACAACCGCCGAACACCTGCACTTCCAGATCCACACCGACCCCAAGACCACCCTCAGAGGCACCCTCATCTACAGACCCCCGGGACCACGCACACAATTCAGCGAAGACATCGCCGACTTCATCAGCCCGCACGCCCTCCCCTCGGCTGACTACATCCTCCTCGGGGACCTCAACTTCCACCTGGAGAACAACAACGACCGCAACACCACCACCCTGCTGGACAACCTCGCCAACCTCGGTCTCAAGCAGCTGGTGACCACCCCCACCCACCACGCCGGACACACACTCGACCCCGTCTTCTCCTCCTGCAAGGACATCGCCTTCAGCCACACCACCGGACTCCACTGGACGGACCACAGCTGCGTCCACTTCAGCTTCAGAAAGAACACGATCCACCACCACCAGCAACAGGTTGCACGCAGAAGCTGGAAGAAGATTACTGCCGACCAGCTCGTCGCATCCCTGAGCCGGGACCCCCTAGCCAGCTCAGCAAACCCCAGCCAGGCCGCCAACAACCTCACGAAGTGGACTAGCAACTGCGCAGATGACCTCGCCCCACTGAGGACCCCTCCCAGCAGACCCAGCAGTAAGAAAGCACCATGGTTCACCGACGAACTCAAGAGCTCCAAGAACTGCCGAGCCCTCAAGAGAGCCTGGCGCAGAGACCCAACACCAGACAACATGACCACCCTCAAGCTCGCCACTCGAAAACACCACCAACTGATCCAAGCCACCAAGAAAACCGCATTCAAGGAACGACTGGACAACAACACCCACAACAGCAAGGAACTCTTCAACATCGTCAAGGAGCTCTCCAACCCCAGGGCCGAAAACAACAACATCACCCCATCGCAAGACCTCTGCAACTCCCTCGCCTCCTACTTCCACAACAAGATCGCAGACATACACAACAGCTTCAGCACACAACCGACGCACCCCACGACCGCACCTGCACCCCCCACAACCACCCTCCGAGCCTGGACCCAGATCAACACGAAGAAACCCTACGCACAATGAACTCCATCCACTCCGGATCTCCAACCGACCCCTGCCCTCACCACGTCTTCAACAAGGCCGATGCTGTCATCGCGCCCCACCTGCGGGACATCATCAACACCTCCTTCAACACTGCCACCTTCCCGGAGAGTTGGAAGCACGCCAAACTCAGCACTCTACTGAAGAAACCATCCGCGGACCCCACCGAACTCAAAAACTACCGCCCCATCTCGCTTCTCCCGTTTCCGGCCAAAGTCATCAAGAAGACCGTCAACAAGCAGCTGGCCGCCTTCCTCGAAATGAACGGATCCCTCAACCTCTCGCAGTCTGGCTTCCGGGCTAACCACAGCACCGAGACCGCCCTCATTGCAGCCACTGATGACATCCGAGCCCTGCTCGACAACGGAGAAACAGCGTCCCTCATGCTCCTGGACCTCTCCGCGGCATTCAACACTCTCTGCCACCGCACCCTAGTGCAGCGACTCAGCAACGTCGGAATCCAAGAGAAGGCACTAGAATGGATCATCTCCTTCCTCGCCGGAAGGACACAGAGAGTCCGCCTCCCCCCGTTCAGATCAGAAGCCACCGAAGTCATCTGCGGCGTTCCTCAAGGCTCCTCGCTCAGCCCCACCCTCTTCAATGTCTACATGAGCCCCCTTGTGGCCATCGCACGCCAACACAACCTCAACATCATCTCTTACGCCAACGACACCCAGCTGATCCTCTCCCTCACCAACGACCCTGCCACCGCCAGAGCCAACCTACACGAAGGGATGAGAGACGTAGCCGAGTGGATGATGAACAGCCGCCTGAAACTGAACTCAGACAAGACGGAAGTCCTCATCCTGGGATCCTCGCCCTCCGCCTGGGACGACTCCTGGTGGCCCCCTGCCCTGGGCAGCGCACCCAAACCAACAGACCACGCACGCAACCTGGGCTTCATCCTGGACTCCTCCCTCTCCATGACCAGACAAGTCAACGCCGTCTCCTCGTCATGCTTCAACATCCTGCGCATGCTACGTAAGATCTTCCGGTGGATCCCCACCGAGGCCAGGAAGACGGTCACCCAGGCCCTCGTCACCAGCCGACTGGACTACGGCAACTCCCTCTACCCCGGAACCACCGCCAAACTCCAGAAGAGACTCCAGCGGATCCAGATCACCTCAGCAAGACTCATCCTGGACATCCCCCGACACAGCCACATCTCCGGACACCTGAGAGACCTGCACTGGCTCCCAGTCAACAAGAGAATCACGTTCCGACTCCTCACCCACGCACACAATGCCCTACACAACCAAGGCCCAAGATACCTCAACAACCGCCTCAACTTCTACACTCCCACACGCCAGCTTCGATCGACCAACCACGCCCTCGCGCTGTCCCCTGCATCCGAAGAGCCACCACAGGAGGAAGGTCTTTCTCCTACCTGGCCGCCAAGACATGGATCTCCCTCCCGACCCACCTCTGCCTGACCCAAGACCATCTCGCCTTCAGGAAGCAGCTCGAGACCTGGCTGTTCGAGCAGTAGCGGACCCCCCCTCCCCAAGCGCCTTGAGACCCTCCGGTTGAGTAGCACGCTATATAAATGCTTTGATTGATTGATTGATTGGACTTAACATATCTGACAGTACATTCCCTGATCCCTACAAGTGCCTTCAAGAGATAGCCTCTTGGATGAGGGACTCTTTCCTGAAACTTAACGGAGATAATAGTGAAATCATGGTCTTGGGAACTCGCTCACCACTCAATGTGAAAGATATTTGGCATACCATCCTAGGTCCTGCCCCCTCGCCTAAACCCCAGCTTAAAAGCCTGGGTGTTTGGCTGGACCAAAACCTTTCCTTCAAACCCCAAGCCAGAAAGACAGCCGCAACCTGTTTTGCCATTCTTCAAACTGCACGAAAAATTCTTCCCATTCTACCGTTTGGGGTGAGGAAAATCATGGTACAAGCTCTGGTCTTGTCCAGGTTGGATTATGCCAACGCGCCATATTTGGGGTCTCCGCTGGCTACCATCGCCAAGTTACAAACTACCCAGAATCAGGCTGCCCGATTGCTGCTTAATGTTCCTAAAACTCAATCAGCCAGACCAGCTCTTAGGGCTCTACAATGGCTTCCTATCCAGGAGCACATTATTTTCAAATCACTATGTATTGTTCATAAATCCTTCTATAACCTAGGCCCTCCCATTCTGAAGAACATTGTACAGCGGTATGAGCCTAATAGAACCCTCCGCTCTAAATCTTTACTCCTGGCCTCCATTCCTAAAATCAAGAAAACCAGAAGTGGAGGTCGACTATTCTCTCTAAATGCCGCAAAACTGTGGAATTCTCCTCCTCTTCCCCTTCGGGCAGAACCCATTCATCTTTCCTTCCGCAGATCCCTAAAGACATGGCTATTCCCATAAATCTCGTGTATCGTCTGCCCGGGGGTCTACAAGCACTGGGATGCCTTCGGGCAGCCATGCGCTATATAAATACCATTTCAATTCAACATGAATGCTAATCAAGAAATAGTAAGTCAGATCCCTATGTTGTTTCATGGGTTAGGAAAACTAAAGACTATGAAAATACAATTACACCTAAATGAGGATGTCTGTCCTGTTGCTCAAAGATACAGATGAATTGCTTTTTATTTACAGGAAGTAGTTGAAAAAGAACTCGAATCATTACTCAAATACAATATCACTGTTTGTTTCACTGGTCCAACACTATGGGTTTCTCCCATAGTGGTAATACCCTAAAAGGACAGTGAAGGAGCTGTACACATCTGTGTTGACATGCGTCTAGTGAACAAGGCAATTGAAAGAGAGCGACATCCAGGTCCGCACATTGCTGACATAATGACACAATTAAGAACAAATCTGGCAAATAGCAACTTTCCAGATGACACACGTAGCCTGCAGACCTTAAATTTACCACCCGCAGCTAATCCATATACTTTAATCTTAGCCAATATTCCTTCTTGCTCACCAGTTGAAAAGGAAAACTGGGTGGCCTTAAGAAACAAAACCTTACATTGACTTGGAAATAGAACAGGCCTGACCAGTGCACTTTTCAGAGAATTTAAAATGGTGAGGCGGATTAGCTGGGTGGGAAACAGCAAGAAACTTTACCAAGGTGACTGTGTTGTTCTTTCATTGGGGTCACCCAATTTCAGGCCCATATCACTACTTCCTTGGCCAGCCAAAGTGGCGGAAGCCCATATTCATTCCACCTTGACCAATTTTCCAGTGTCTAACTCCATTCTAGACAGGTCCCAACATGGCTTCCGGGCCGGGCACAGCACCGAAACAGCCCTCCTGAGTGTGATTGAACATCTTCGGACTATACTAGACTCAGGAGGAACGGCAGCACTGATCCTTTTAGATCTCAGTGCTGCCTTCGACACGGTTTCACACGAGGTGCTGATGTTCAGGCTGGAGGAAGCAGGGGTATCAGGTCAAGCCCTAAGCTGGTTCAAGGCTTTTCTGTCAGGTAGATCCTTTAGGGTCTCCATCCCGCCGTACCTCTCCAAAGAATGCCCCATCGAACAGGGAGTGCCCCAGGGGTCTGCCCTCAGCCCCACTTTGTTTAACATTTACGTTCAACCTCTGGCAGAGGTAGCCAGGAAACGCGGGTTGCCACTAGTGTCCTACACCGACGATACCCAGTTGGTGGTGGCACTGAAAGACGAGAGCGGCCTGAGTGCGCAGAATTTTAAACAGACTTTTGCCGACATCACTAGCTGGATGACATCAAACTACCTCCAACTCAACGCCGGCAAGACGGAGATCTTGCTGGTAGGCAAAGATACAACGGCTTGGGGGAACAACTGGTGGCCTGAGACACTGGGACAACCACCCGTGCCCAAAAATGTTGTAAAAAACTTAGGAGTATGGGTGGACTCTGCTTTGAATTTTACTCATCACAAGAAAAAAGTGGCGGCCACCTGCTTCGGGATTCTACGAAACCTAAGGCCTATCCTAAAATATTTTGACCACCAAACTTGCCAACTGGTGGTACAGTCAGCCATTCTCTCACGGCTGGACTACGCTAGCTCCCTGCTGCTAGGGACTAACGTAGCAGAGAAATCTAGAATTCAGCGAGTCCAAAATGCCGCCGCGAGAGCTCTGACGGGTCTCCCCCGCCACAAGTCAGTAACTAATACCCTTATGAAACTACACTGGCTCCCGGTAGAAAAGAGGATCCACTTCAAAGTCTTATGCCTCGCTTTTAAAATCCTGAATTCTGCCTCCCCCCCATGCTGTGCCCACTCCTTTCATCTTATATTCCCCGACGCACTCTGCGGTCGGAGGGACAGAACCTGGCCACTGTCCCCCGCATTAAATTAGCTCGGATGGGCGGTCGTTCATTCAGATACCTAGCAGCAAAGCTATGGAATGATCTTCCAGCCCAGATACGCGGACTGAAAGATTTCCTGTCCTTCAGAAAAGCCATAAAAACCCACCTCTTCTGTTAGTTATGTTATGTCATTTGCAGTTCCATCAGCAGCAGCCCCCCCCCCCGGGTACGAACAGTAAGCGCCGGGACGCCCCATGGCTGGGGCAGCCGTGCGCTATATAAGTCCATATAACATAACATAACCCTCACTGATAAGGGAAATCTTACTGAAAATACAGGATCCTAACCTTAGTTACACAAATATATACGTCTTCCCATTAGCCTTTTTTTTTTACCAACAAAAGCACCCACTAGGACAAAACAATCCCCCTGCATCTAGACAGTTGAAAGACACTGCCCTTTTTAACATAGAGACAATAAATCCTTATGGGCCCTTATTGACCCTAGACACTAATGATTGACTATTTATAAACCATAACTTAGCAGGGATTCACAATAATAATTGTGCTTGGACCAAATGTGGTTTAGGATTAAATAGGCCAATTAGAACTGAAATAGTGATAGAGGGCGATAGTAAGTGCGAAGGTGAAGACCCATATGGGACTGATAACATTATCAGAGTGCCCACTGAAATGGATAATGTTGGGGTATCCAATCGAGTCATGCAAAATGAGCCAGGACCAATAGAGTTGCATACATCTATCCCTGTAACAACCCAGCCCAAAATAAAAAATGTGAGAGTTTTATTCTGGAATGTTGCAGGTTTAAAGAACAAGGTGAAAGACACACCTTGGAATGATTTTATAAATAACTTTGATAACTTGTGTATTCAAGAACTCTGGGTGATTAACGAAGTACACAGTAATGGTTTCCGGACATTTCATATGCCAGCAACACATTCATCGAGTGGAAGACCTAGGGGGGGAATCTGTGTTTATGTTTCAAATATGAGCGGGGCCCAAAAGATTGAAACAATTGATACTGAAACTTACTATCAGACTG
This sequence comes from Lissotriton vulgaris, assembly GCF_964263255.1. Lineage (NCBI taxonomy): Eukaryota > Metazoa > Chordata > Amphibia > Caudata > Salamandridae > Lissotriton > Lissotriton vulgaris. The sequence goes on along the minus strand of NC_141696.1, from coordinate 776,979,003 downwards.
TATTGATCCATATAGATGTGAAATTTATAGTGGCTATAATCAATCTATATAATAATGTTGAAAAAGGGAAATTGGGCACTATTATGAATAAATTAAGCCAGGACATTAGTAATTTAACATCGAAAGGCAAGAATGATATAATTCCTATATGTGGTGGGGACTTTAATGTCCATTTATCCCCGTTAGCTGGGCTAGGAAAATGTGGTCTGACAACTGATGAGGCTGACCCAGTGATGCACTTCTCCCAATCAGATAGACGAGAGATGTTTAATGAGATCTTGTACAAACATGATTTTGGTTTTGCAAATCGTATCTGTTCACGGAAGGTGGACTTTGGACATATCTTTGTAGGCAGAGGAGCCGAGTCCACAATAGACTTCATACTTATGCCAAACTGTTACGTAAGTTATGTTACTGGTTACAATATCCATCAAAATGTAATGAGTGACCATTTGCCCCTAAGCGTAAATATAACTATTCCAACTATTGCAGTAAGGAAAGACTGCAAACAAGTAGAGGGGGCACAAAACGTAACACTAGGTAGACATAATGGCTATACACTACGATGGTCCAGCTTGGTCCCTTCAGAGTTAAGTAAACAATTTGTTAGCAAGACATATAATTCAATCTTAACTTGTCTAGATGATAGCCCTTTGCACGATAACATCCTGACAGCATTTACCGACATAACTTATACAGTTAAAAATCGATTGTCAGTGGAAAACAAAGCTACCCGAGCGGCCAGAAAGGGATGGTTTGATAAAAACTCCACTAAAACATATAATAAGCTAAAAGAAGCCCTGCACAGGCAAGTACGAGACAAGGAGGAAATTAGGAGTTGCAGGAAGCTTTATAATGAAGCCAGGAAAACTAGAAAAAAAACTATTTGACAGAGATGGCCTGGGAGAATCTTAAAAACGCCTCGGGGAGTAAAGATAGCTCCCTATTCTGGCAGGCTGTGAATGCACCCTTCTTCTCCATCCATAACCGTCATGCACCTTCTATTGAATTAGCAATAGAAGAAAAAACATGGGTGGACTTCTTTGCAAATGTTTATTCTTTAAAAAATGGTGCAGAGAGGGAAACAGATTGGGGGAAAGAGCTAGTGAGGGTCGATCAGGACCTCCAAGAATGCTGGCCTATTAATCTTAACATCACTCTGGAAGAGGTAACAAGGGCAGTAAATGCCAGCAAGAGAGGTAAGGACCCAGGCCCCGATGAGGTGCTAATTGACCTTTTTAAGTGATCCCTGCAGTTATGGTCCCCAATATTAACCCGGGTCCTACAAGCATGTTGTGCAAAATGGTTTATAGTTACATGGTATGAATCTATATTTGTTCCGATCTTCAAAAAGGGAGATCGGGAAAATCCTGCATGCTACCGCCCAAAATCTTTATTAGATTCCCTTATGAAGGCGGTGGGATGGATTGCAAACATGGGCAGAGGAAAACAATATCCTAAGTGATGTACAGTATGGTTTTAGATCTGGGTTAGGTGTCAACAAGCAGGCTCTTAATCTTAGTATTTTAATGGGAAAGTATATGAAGTCCAAAACAGAGAAATTTTATTTGGCATTCGCCAATTTAACAGCCGCTTTCGATTGTGTCATACACAGTAAACTGTGGGACATTTTAAGTGACATTAATGTTGACCTTATTATAATCCAGTTTCTGAGACAATTATATTCTGGGGCTCCTGCCAAAGTTCGATATGGGACAAACGGAGCATGCACAGCGTCATTTAATGTGGAGAGGGGAGTGAGACAAGGGTGCGTTTTGGCACCATTCCTGTTTACTCTTTACCTCAATCTGTTGGAACAGGAGTTGGTGTCTAACGCTAGGGACCTGCCATACGTACATAAGCGTCCGATAGTCTCCCTTCTCCATACTGATGATGCTGTGCTTATGGCACTTACCCAGATTGGTTTACAGCGGGCTCTTACTTTTTATACTGATTTTATGGACTCCCTGGGTCTAAAAATGAATACAAAGAAAAGTTTTATAATGACCTGCGGGAGAGGTAAACAAAAATGGAGAAGTTTCCAAACTGGGGGCAGCAGGGTAGAATTCATAAAATCATTTACATACCTGGGTGTTCTATTTAAATGTACGAGGACCTGGACACAAGCAATTAAAACCAGGAGTCTCCTGTTAAGTCCATAGCAGCATTGATACATTTTTCTAAAAAAGTGGGAAAAAGGCCGCAGAAATCCTCTTGAAGATTTACAATGCCAAATGTGTGAGTATAGCTATTTTGGGAGCAGGTATATGGGGACCCCATGATTGTACACCAATTCAGCAAGCCGAAAATTATTTTTTAAGATTCATATTGGCAGCTCCTGCAAGTGTATCAGTTTTTAATTGCCATAGTGAGTTGGGTGTCCCATACATTTCAGATATAATTAAAGCACAACCTGTGCTGCTTTGGCACAGAATCTGGGATCATATTACCAAGGGGGTTTATGTCAGCTTTTTTGGCTTTAAAAGCCAAGAAAGCGGAGATAAAATTATCTCCCTATTACCTAGCTGTCGCTAACACCAGTTAGCGACAGCTAGTAGGAGATAGCGACCATCCTGGGCCCCACTTTGCATGTCAGTGATATTTATCACTGATGATATGCAAAGTGGGCGTGCCAAGATGTTAGCGACTGAAAACAGTTGCTAACATCGCTATATCCTATTACCAACTTTTGGAGATATTCGCGCTAAGTGCGAATATCTCCAAAAGCTAACACCTGCCCTGAGCAGTTCTTAGGCATGTTATCCAATGGGAGGTGGATAACATGGCTAAGAGCATTAGCTCGGTAATGCATTAAAATCTCTGATTTTTCAGCGATATTCATGCATTGGGGCGATTTCTATCGCATTTGCGATAAACCTTGGTAATACCAAGGTTTATTTGCTGTAAAAATCGCCGCAGCTCAGCAGTAAATTTTTGTCTCTAACCAAGCAATAGCGATAATTATCGCTATTGCTTGGTAATATGCCTCAAGGACCTCTATGAGCACTGGGCTAAATAAGGACATTTTAACCGATGCGATGAGATTCGACCATGCAAATAACGATTACGTGGTTAAGATATGTGAAACATTTTATGCAAGATATAGGGCACCTTGAGTATTTCACCCAACCAGAAACGATGAATTCAATAAACTGAGAAAGATAATGTGAATTTACAGAAAATATGCTTATAGATCCCCTTCCAAACCACTGTGGGAAAATCATGAGATATTAGTTTTCTTTCAAACAATATTCATGATATCACAGCAGAAGGTTTTTTCACATGGTAAAATCACCTTAGAACCCACCACAATTCCTAAAACGAGTATGGTACCATCAACAAATGATTTATAATGTAACTAAAGTCCTAAAACCCTCTATTAACTACAATGCTTTTTAATGAGGTGCTATCATGTATATTGGTCCCAAGATGGCTGCCAACACTTCTTGGATGAAGTGCTGACAGCCAATCAGATCAGATGTGTGGTTAGGCTCCGCCCAGATATATATCTTTTTTTGAACCTAAATTACTCAAAATCCACTGGAGCACATATATTGAGACCTAGCAAAGGCACATCGGGCTAACAGTCCCTACAATTTTGCCAAGTTTCGTGCAAATCCATTCAGCCGTTCGAGCTAAAAGTGAGGCCAACCGCCCTATGGAAATTAACATGGGAAAAACGCGTTTTGGGACCCCCCTTTTTTCTCGGCCCCCCCTTGATGAAACCCCCCCAAATTGTCAGGGGCTGCTCAGAAACAGAATGTTCCATTTTCCTGAAAATTTCAGCCAATTCCGTCCACAAACGCCAAAGTTATTAGACATAGAATTTTCAAAAATCCCATCCCATTGTAGGGACTGTTAGCCCGATGTGCCTTTGCTAGGTCTCAATATATGTGCTCCAGTGGATTTTGAGTAATTTAGGTTCAAAAAAAGATATATATCTGGGCGGAGCCTAACCACACATCTGATCTGATTGGTTGTCAGCACTTCATCCAAGAAGTGTTGGCAGCCATCTTGGGACCAATATACATGATAGCACCTCATTAAAAAGCATTGTAGTTAATAGAGGGTTTTAGGACTTTAGTTACATTATAAATCATTTGTTGAGGAATTGTGGTGGGTTCTAAGGTGATTTTACCATGTGAAAAAACCTTCTGCTGTGATATCATGAATATTGTTTGAAAGAAAACTAATATCTCATGATTTTCCCACAGTGGTTTGGAAGGGGATCTATAAGCTAAACTGAAAGCATATTTTCTGTAAATTCACATTATCTTTCTCAGTCATGTGAAAATGAAGTCTGACATTCTCAGTAAAACATGTACATCCAACAAGGACAGAGACTGTCAGTTGATTCCTTTGTGTTCTACTGCAGCCTCCTAGAGTGTTCTAAAGAACAACTAGAGTGCTAACAGGCCTACTTATTACAAAGGTATGGCACACCTGAAGCCATCTTGATTGGAATAAAGTGGTAACTCTTAAAACATTTAATTTAAAAAGAAACAACATGAGGGGGTATATTTTGCCAAAGTATGATTAGTGCTGCAAAATGAAAAATTAGGGCACTTAATAATCACAATAACATGTACTATTCAACCGTATCTATTGTGCTGCATGGGGGGGTATGATAGATATGTGTTAACACGTTTTAGATTTGGGTTGTTTAAATGTTAAGTCAGTTACCCTGACATGAACAACTGGTCAAGGGATTTAGGCCTGTGTCCATGTGGCAATGTCTCTTCATAAACTATGATTCATGTAATCCTATTCTGCAAATTCTATGCAAATTAAAGATGTAGATGGATTAAACCCTTATTAAAATAGGGGGGCTGGAGACAATGTCGTCCAGCTCTACTGTATCTCCAGATGTTGGATAGTTACTATTGCATTGCAACGATGATGGGTTTCCTGAAAAACGTGTTGAGAAGGAGGAAAAATACAAATGCCTAAGAAGCTGTGGGGACACACACAAGCAGTTTATATATTGTGATTGTTAGAACTAGGGGTCTCTAGTTGGCAGAGCTAGGTACCACTGTCCAAAAAGGGACCCTTGCTTCTAGTCAGGGTAAGAAGGATGCACTCTTTAGATAACCCCTGCTCACCTCCTTGGTAGCTTGGCACGAGCAGTCAGGCTTTTCAAAGGCTAAGTATTTGTACCAACACTCACAGCAACACAGTGAAAACACCACAAACTGACTCCATAACAGTTTAGAAAAATAAAGGTATTTAATCTAAACTACACAAGACCAAAACAACAAAAATCCAACATACACAGTTCAAGAATATGGTTTCAAATGAGTTCTTAAGGTTGCGTCAAAATAATCCACAGCTGCGTCACGTTTTATCCAACAGTACCTTTAGATGCAACAAAAGTTCCAAGTAAAAAGCTGTAGTGTTGAAAAGCAAGCGATGCATTACTCCTGAGACCCTGGGGAGGCGATGCGACAACCCCGCTGGACGCAGCGGGCGTGTAGCGATGACTCCGGTCTGTATGGAGAGGGATGCAATACCTTGCGTGGATTCCGGTGCACAGGTTTCGGTGGAATCAGCTCGCAAAAGGTACGATGCGACGATCTTCGGGGCGGCGACGATCTCTGGTGTGGCGACGATGCGTGGCTCAGCCGCGATCTTCTCCTCTTGCGGTCCCTTGATGCGAGGGCTCTGTGACGACTCTTGCAGCGACGTGATGCGGTCCGCAAGCAAGTGGTGCGAAGATCTCACCCAGTGACGGCAGGCTTTGCGATGATACTCGCAGCAATGGTGATCTTCCCGCACCAGAGTGGTGCATCCCGCAAACGAAGGATGCAACGACTCTGGCAGTAGCAACAGGCGCTGCGACAATCTCAGCCTTCGTAGCGGCGGGAATTTCCTTGATGCGTTAAAACTTGCAGAAAGTCTTAAAATCTTGGTTTCCAGCTTCCCAACACAGGTACAACTTCCAGAGGCACCACAACTGGCCCAAGCACTCTAGGAAGGACAGAACTCTCTCAGCAGAATTCAGGGAAGCTGGGGGTGAAGTCCTTTTGTTCCTGGGACTTCTTTACAGGAAGCCAGCTCTTCTTCAGGCCCTTGGAGATTCCCTCATGCAAGGAGAAGCAGCACAAAGCAAAGTCCTTCCCCTCTCCTTGGCAGCAAAGCAACCGCAGGTCAGTCCAGCAAAGCAACAACAGGACAGTCTTCCTTCTTCAGTCTTCCAGCTTTCTCCTTGGCAGAGGTTCCTTTTTGATTCCAGGATGATCTAATTTTCTGTAGTCTGGACCAGTTCTGGCTGTTCCTTGAGCACTTTGTTGTAATGGCCTTTCCTTTCCTTTCAGAGAGAGGGGCAGGGCCATCAGCCACCCAGCAGAAGGTGGAGCCAGCATTGTGGAAGGCAGGCACAGCCCTATTCAGGCCCAAGTTCTACCCCCTCCCACCACTCTAGATGAAGATGGAGCTATTCAGCCCAGGGACGGCCCACTCAGCCTCTGAGAGCCACCCAGCTCCTGTAACTCACAAACCAGACAGTCAATTTACAAACAGGCCAAGGCACACAGAAAGATCAGACAAGAGAATAGCCACATTCTAAAAGTGCTGTTCTCAAACACAGGATTTAAAAACCACCTTTCCTAAAAGATGTGTTATCAAATTCTGAGTTCAGGGATACCAGACATTTATGTCCTACCTTGCTCCTATGGGAAGATATGCTGGTAGTCACTATAGCCAGCATTCTCCATGATAGCCTATGGGAAAGGTGGCCTTACAATAGTGAAAAACGAAAATGGCTGTCATTCACTACAAGAGCATGTCCCCTTCACTAGTACATGCTCTACCTTTCACATTCATTGCACCCTGCCCAAGGGAGGTACCTTGGGCCTTCCATAGGGGTGACCAAAGTGCACAGAAAGGGAAGGGTTAGGCCTGGTCAGTGGGGACAGTGACCAGGAGGACATGGCAGTTCACAGACTGCACACAGGTACTGTGGTGGCAGGACTGAGACACCATTTTAGGGCTACTCATGTGGGTGGCACAATCAGTGCTGCAGGCCCACTAGTAGTATTTGTATCACCAGCCCTGGCACACTTAGTGCACTTTACTAGGGACTGCTTGGTGATACAAATATGCCAATCATGAATAACTAATCACAATAACAATTTACACAGGGAATACTTGCACTTTGATACTGATCAGCAGTGGCAAAGTGCCCAAAGCATCTAAACCAGCAAAAACAAAATCCAGCACAGCGTCAAAAAAACAGGAGGCCGGAGCAAAAAGACAGGGGAAAGTACGCCAAAGATGCCAGGTCTAACAGTGATGTACTGTCTCAGCGCTGATGCCATCTGCCAAAACTGTTTATAAAGTAGTAAAAACTGTAGCGAATAGAATGTTTTATGAATTTGTATATATTTTTATGTTTTTAGAATTGTACTGTGATGATTGTATTGCCTGCTTTTATGATTTTATACGCCTAAAATCGAATAAAGCTTGTTTTGACTTTGACTTTTAATCATTACTCAAACACAATATCATTGATCGTTTCACTAATTCAACACCATGGGGTTCTCGCATAGTGGTAGTAACCAAAAAGGAGAGTGAAGGAGCTGCACACATCTGAGTTGACATGTGTCTAGTGAACAAGGCAATTGAAAGAGAGCGACATCCAGGTCTGCACATTGCTGACATAATGACACAATTGAATGGTGTGAAGGTCTTCTTTCACCTTGATTTTAATAAAGGATATCATCCGTTGGAACTCGAGGAGAATTGTAGGTACATTACAACCTTTTCTACACATATTGGTCTTTTCTGGTATAAAAAACTACATTTTTGTGTGTCATCAGTTGCAGAGCTTTTTCAAGATGCTATTTTAACGTATCATACAGCCTGTCATAAATGCTTTCAATTATAGTGATGACATATTGATACCCGTCCTATTATACGCGGACGACGCGGTCCTGATTTCCAGGACCGCGAATGGGCTCCAAAAGTTAATCAACAAATTTAATGTTTTTATCAAAGGCAGAATGCTTAAAATCAACAAGGGCAAGACTATGACTATGACCTGCGGGAAGAAATTAAAGAAAAGTAAGTCATTCTTCCTCGACGGGGATAAACTTGAGTCTGTGCAACATTTTTGTTACTTAGGCATTACTTTCTCAGGGGATGGGAGATGGGCAAGTGAGCAATCCTGTATAGGCATGAAGATGATTAGAAATACAAATTGCATCTTCAGATTCTCTTCCAAACTAGGAGGGCGTAGAATAAGGGAGATGATTTCCATTTATAATTCCAGGTGCATGTCCTCTGCCCTTTACGGTGCAGGGATATGGGGATATAATTCACAGATCGCCCTCTCTGTTCAGCAGGAAGAAAATAAGTACCTCAAACGCTTACTATGTCTTCCTGCCTCAGCCTCCAACGAAATCACTCATAGGGAGCTGGGCATACACCATGCCATAGACCTGATTGCATTACGCCCCCTCTCCCTCTGGCGATCCATCTGGGCTAAAGAAGAAACCAAGTTTACCCAGGAATTAATTTTGGACTGTATTAAACTGGATCAGCATTTAAAAATCCCCTGGCTAAAACACATTTTTTATTGGTATAATTCCCTTTTTGGTCAAGACATTTTTAAAGACACCCTAACAGAATCAGTGCTAACAAAGCGTGACCTAAAATCCGCTTATATAGATCATGCAGAAGGGATTAGAATGCAGAGGTATGCTACACAAAGTACTTTTAAACTGTACCTGGAATATAACCTAAATACAGGATCCCCATTATATCTTACTTTCGTCAGTATTAATTCCCATCGTTTTGTCCTTGCACGCCTGAGGCTGGGTATAGTCCACCACTTGGTGGCCTTCCCTACTGTAAAGAAGCCAGGGTCTTGCCCGTGCCCATGCGATGGGAAATCGAAACAGAATATCTGCCACTTTTTACTACTTTGTAACTTTTATACTGGTTTTAGAAAGTTTTATCTAAAGCAACTATTTTTAGAATACAGTACATGTGATATAAGAGCTGCAATGCAACTGTTGTTTGACCTGTCGTCTCCCAATATATGTTACCGTGTAGCCACTTATGTCCTTAAATGCATCGGGCACAGGAAATCAATTATTATATGACTGCCGTTGGTAAAAATATCCATTGACCAACTGTGAGCTATCGCTAAAACTTTGCATTTCTCTTATACATGATCTTTTGGTACTATTATGTTCTTTGATCCCATATTGATTGTTCCCCTGGCCATGTATCCCTCTGGACCTACCTTTTAAAAACTTTTCTGTATATAATTGCTGCCAAATGCGTAAGAGAATTTATAGACAGTGCACTTTAGTTTCTCTTGTGCATTTTTGCACATACTATTGCACTTTATACCTAGTTTAGGCCTTTTCTTTGTTGCTGCTAAAATATGTAAGTGACGTCGTAGACATTGCACTTTAGTTACCCTTGCATATTTTGCACACACTATTGCACTTTATATCCAGTTTAGGCCTCTTCCTGACTGATATTACCTCATTTTGCATTTTGCACTAGTTTTAAAAATTGCTGCTAATATAACGTTTTGTACTTTGCACATACTATGTCACTTTAGGCCTAGCATAGGTCTCATATTTTGTACCATCTATTTGTAAGTTGTATCAAATGCTAAAACGACTGCTATATATAAGTGATTATTTTTAATATGACTATTTTTAATATGATATGTTTTTCCATTAATTGTTAAAATTGCTGCTAAAATACTATGTTCAACCTTTTGCTTATTTTTGCACACATTACCGCACTTTATGTCTTGCATAGGCCTTTGTCTAGTATTACCCCACCTGGCATGTCCCGCACCAAATGTTTATATTAGCGCTATATCTAGTGATTACTTTCTTCTTTAGGTTTTATCTGATTGGCTGTACTAAAGTATTAATGTATTCTGTTTTTAGCATGTTTCATTATTCTTTAATACCTTCTAAAAGTGACTTCAATTGTATCTATGAATGTTGCTATATGGTTGTACCTGTACAAACCGAATAAAGCATTTTGAAACTGACATATTGATTTTTGGAGCAACACAGAAAGAGCACAATAAAGATCTCACACAAGTGTGTTGTTTACTTGTTGATGCAGGTTTAACTTTGATTTAACTTTGAATGCTGAGAAATGTGAGTTTCATAAGACAGAGCAAACATTCTTGGCCATATCTTTTCTGATGGGAGTATGCCATCCGATCCATGATCTGATGGGAGTATGTCATCTGCCAGTCCCCCAAAAGATGCCTCCATGTTACGTTCATTCCTTGGCATGGATAGCTACTGTTCTAAAAATATATAAGACAGTGCCACCATAAATGCTCCATTAAGAGACTTGATGGAAATAATTTTGTATTTCATTGATAACATGAATGCGAGCAGAGCTTCAAGAAAATCAAAGAAGCTATCGAGAATGCTACTGAAATGGCATACTTTATCCAAAGCTTCGTACAGAGGTTGTTGTTTATTGTAGCTCTGTTAGGTTTGGCGTAATCCTTGCACAGCACAGTGGACCCCCAAAATGCTCAACAACATATTGTACCATATGCAAGCAGACATTTATTCCAAGCCGAACTTGCTTATTTACAGCCCGAGGAAAAAAGTTTAGCACAGGTGTGGGCTCGTGAAAATGTCCATGGATTCCTCCTCGCAATTGAAAATGGGGGTCAACTATGACAAGAATACAACTGCACAGTCATGGACCGCCCAGTAAAAGATCAAAACTCTGCCGACTACTTCTCAAAAGTGCCTCTACAGTAGCATAGTACACCTTCCAAGACGGCTAAATCCTACATACATTTTATTGTAAACTCAAGCACATCAGCTGCCTTTTCATTAGAACAAATTGTCACTGCCATGAGTCAAGATGGTGACAAGTTAAAACTAAAAGACATTATTGCACACCAGTCTTGAAACCAGCACACTTGACCTCCTATCAGCGAAGGTGAAAACCAGAAGTTTAAAAAGGTCAAAGAAGAACTGTCCATTACTCAAGATGGCATTTTCCTGTGACGTCAAGCATTGGTTTTCAGGAGAGACTGTGACAACAGATAATAGAAATGGCTGTGAGAAAATAGGGTTCTGTTGCAGTAGACCCTCCCATTTTTTCGCCTGGCTGTTGATGCAACATTGACTGTAGAATGCTGGGCCCATGCTGTCCAGGTTCCAAGTATCGGTGTTCTTTCCCTGTAAACAGGTCCACAATTAATACTTCTGCCCGTTGTAAGTCCCTAGTAAGTGGTAGGGCCTGGAGGCTGAAAAGGGTCCCCTGGGACCCATTCACTAGGACCATACCACTGCCCTTGCTGCTGGTATGCCTCTGTGAGGTGAAAAAATGACCAATTCGACGTGGCACACTGCCTGTGTGCCATGCCGGTTGGCACTGCCTCAGATATAGAAAAGTCACCCCTCTAGCAGGCCTTACCAGCCCTAATGCAGGGTGCACTATATTTGTGATCCCAGGTGTGGGCATATCTTCATGAGCAGATATGCTCCGTCAGTGTTACAGTTCTATTCCTTAATATTGTAAGTGGGAGGGAAGCCATGGAAAGTACATGGGCTAAGAACCTGACAACTTGAATTCCACAGCACCATGATGGCTTCACTGGATACAGGAGTGTTTGGTACCAAACAGCTACTTGTAATAAATCAACACTGATGCCAGTGTGAGATTTACTCATACATGTACTCATAGGGCACCTCAGAGGTGCCCCCTGAAAAACTACCCGCACTGGTGTGTTCCCTGACCGGCTATAGGCAGCTAGCCACCACCAGACATGCTTCTGGACCCCTGGGTAGAGAGCCTCTGTTCTCTGTCACCCGAAACAATGCACTTCCTGGGCAGGGATGTCATGCCTCCTTCCCCAGGATGGGCCTACCGCCTTTGTAATGCAATCTGCAGCCTCTGCTGCTAGCAGCTGATGGCAGCCCCTGGGTTACAACCCCACTTTGGGCAGGAAAACTGTCAGGAAAATTAAAAATGATGGGAGATGTGCTCACCTCTGCCATTCCCCCACTTTTGGAGGGTAACACTGGAAATGAATGGCTCAACAAACCTATTTGTATTTCTATTAGATTGATGTATATTGCTCTGTATGTTTGCCACATTATTGTGACACATGTTCTAATTTTCATCTACAGTGGCCCCTGAGGAAGGGACAGGAGATCCTGAAACGCATTGGGCCGAAGGTCATCAATTGCCACTCTTCATGTTGGCATTGCTATAATGTTCTGCTTATGATATGTCTTTCATGTATTGATTGTCATGAAGTAATGACAAACGGATTAGTATAGATCTAATGATGTGTAAATTCGCATTTCATCTGAAGTAAATGACAATTAATTGCGATATCATTCAGAGAATATTTTGTTTGTATTACATTGCATGAAATTTAGCAAATTTCAGATAAAATTTGGTAAGAGTTAGAATAGTTTCTCACAACTGTGCGCACGGTCCATTCAAGATATTTTGTCTTAAACCACCACATATCATTACGTTACCTTAGGGACTGGCAGCTCTTTGATACCTTGCAGCACATGTTAGTTTGATTAAATTTTCCACACAATTTCTTTTCACAACATTCAGGATTCATTTCGTATACCTCGAGGTGTGCAAGCGAAGACTCCCCTTTCATATAGTCAAGTCGGTGCACTTCGCAGGACAAAATGGCAGTTCACAACTGAGTGTGCAGACAATAAATAAGTTGTAGGTGTGAGGCACATTTACAGGGCTGCTCCTGTGGGTGGCACAACCAGTGCTGCAAACCCACTAGTAGCATTTGATGTACAGGCTCCGGAACACACAGGGCACTTTACTAGGGACTTACCAGTAAATCAAATATACCAATCCTGGATATTTAATCATTGAATCATTGTCACAATTTATACAGAGAGCATATGTACTTTAGCACTGATCAGCAGGAGTAAAGTGCCCAGAATCCTATAGCCAACAAAAACAGGGTCAGAAAAATAAGAGACAAAACGCAAAATGTTTGGGTATAACCTGGCAAAAGGGGAAATTCCAACACACACAAAGTACCACAAGGAATACACCACAAAAAGACTCCACACATGTTCAGATAATTTGATTATTATATTGTGATCAAAACAAAGGCCAAACAACAAAAATTCAATGTATTGAAGTTGAAATATTGAATTTTAAAGGAATACATTTAGTAAAGCGTTAAGAAGCAAGTAGCACTAAAAAGGTTACTTTAAGTCGTGCCTGGCCAGGGCAATGTCAAAGTTTGGGCCAAATGAGATGAAGCCTTGGCTGGCTACAGGACATGCAAAGTACATTTCCTGGTTGCAAACAGCAAAATGCGTTGAAGTCAAGGCCCACAGGTGCAGGATGCGTCAATCTTCTCCAATCAGTGAAGGCGATGCGTCAGTCCCGAAGACAGGTGCCAGAGTTGATAGGTGTAGAGCGATGCGCCAGATTCTACCATGCTATTAAGGGGATGCATTGATGCCACCAAGTTGCAGTGGCTGCAATACTCTGGCCAATGCGCTGATCTCTGAATTCAAATCACTGGTTCCAATGCACCGATTTTACTTCTGCAACAAGGTCGATGTGATGGTTCTGCTGCATGCAGACAGGAGATGTATTTAAATCTGTGATGCAAGTATCTAGGCAACTTCCAGTGAGCCATGCACAGGAGCTGGGGTCGGTCTTTAGGATCCCTGAGTCTCAAGACACAAGAGGCAAGCCAGCAAACCCTTAGAGATCACTTGCAATGATGGCAGAGCCCAGCTCTCCTTCAGGAGAGTCAGAGAGCACCAGGCAGGAGGGCAACAAACAGAAAAGAATGCCTTCCAGATCAGCAGTCCAGTTGACTCATTTAAGCAGCACAGCAGTTCTTCTATCAGAGTTTCAATTACAAGTCCAGTAGTGTCTGAGTTTAGGGGATCATAGACCCAGTACTTATACCCAAAGTGCCTTTGTTGTGGGGGCGTCTTCAAAGCAGCACTCTGAAGTGCACAATAATAATAATAATAATAGCTTTATTGCGTGATTAATAAAAATCTTTGCAATGACTCTTTGAAAAAAACATCGGAGAAGATACATGATCAAGAGTTTTACAAAAACAGTTAAAAACAGTAAAAGAGAGTTAAAAATATGGGCGAAAGATACGTACAAACTGTTGCATAAAAAAGAGCAGTTCAAGGTTTACTGAGTCTTTGATAATCGAAAGAGAGTTTTCTTAAGATGCAAAAAACATGTCTTTTTGAGTCAAGTTCGATCACTGGCCTCTGGGTTTTGGATCGTGATAACTGTTTTCATGAAACGCACTAAACTGCAGGCTAGTTGGATGTCTTCTCCCTTGAAGCTGATCCACAGGGCTTGTCTGCGAGTTCGCACACCATTTTGATTCCAGAGCTTTGTTAGTTGCCCCCTTCGGGCATTGTCTAGAGCTTTGTAGCTACATAACAAGTGCAGAACGTGCTCCTTTGGATTTTCGCAAAGCCTGCAATTGGAGTTCGTTTCCAAGCGTTTCCATGGGGGAAGATGTGCTTTTGACGGAATTACCCCCATCCTTAGCCGCAGGAAATCTTCCTTCACCTTCCTTGAGAAGCTGGTGCTGAGGTATGGCTGGGGTAGGGCGCTAGTGTAGCCTTGGATCACGAACCACCCGTGTGATCTCCTGGTTAGTGTGGCTTTGTCTTCTTCCATGGAAAGAATTTTCACTGACTTGTTAACAAGTCGCTTGAAGCACTTGTGTGAACAGCTCGAGTGCCAAAGATCTTTTAATGCAAGGGATTTTATTGCTGCTTGAAGGTACACCGTTGCTGGGGATCCCTTGTTTGTCTCCTGCTCTTTCCAAAGGTGGGCGTTCAAGGAGTCTGGTTCAGCATTCTTTATTTTGTGCCAGCATTTAGCATATGCACCTTTACGTGCAATTTGCTGCTTCTGTAAGCCAAACTCCAGCCTTAACTGTGCTGGGGAGGTATACGGGGGGAGTGAGAAGAGTATTCGGAGCGTTTTACTGACCACATTGTCTAGAGTGTCCTCATCTCGCCCTCTCATGCATTCACGACCATATGTTATTGATGGTAGCAGTTTTGCGCGAAATATGTCCAGCAAGGGGATTAAGTTTGGGCCTGCTATTTTATTCTTGATGTTTTTTAAAGCGATGGCCAGTGAGATCCCTCTGTTTTTTATTGTTGTTGCGTGTCGCTGGAATGAGCCGTTGGAATCAAAGATTATCCCCAGATATTTATATTCTTTAACTGTTTCCATTTTGAAGTCATGCAGAGACCATCGAAATATTTGCTTTTTTGATTTTTGATTGAAAACCATCACCTTCGATTTTTCCATGTTTATGGTCAGGCCATTTTTATCAGAGAATGTACTTGTTGCGTTAATAAGATGTTGCAGGCCTACTGGGGTGTGGCTGATTAGTATCAGGTCATCTGCATATAATAAGTTCGACAGTATAAGACCCCCTAGCTTTGGGGCGTGATGGTTGCAGTTGTCCAGATCTTTAGAAAGGTCGGACATAGGGTCGGTGCGAGGACGCACCCCTGTTTCAGCCCCTTTGTAGTCAGAATTTCTTTGGATAAACAATTGCCGGCCCCCAGTTTTATTTGGATCCAGGTATCTGAATGTAATAAGATCAGTAAGTTAATTAATTTGGGGTCCACATCCCACTTTGAAAGTTTTGACCACAGTTTCCCTCTATCAATGCTATCAAAAGCGGCTGAGAAGTCGATGTAGCACGCATATAATTTTTTTTATGTTTAATGGCAGCATCTATCAGCAAGGAGAGGGCTAGGATGTTAGTCGAGGTCCCTAGATTTTTTTGGAATCCAGTCTGGTTGATAGGGATTAATTTTGTATTTGATGCCCAGGAGGTTAGTTCTTCCAAGAGTAGCCCTGAAAAATATTTTGCATCTATATCTATAAGCGCTATGAGTCTGTAGTTCTTAGCCTCATTCTTGTTGCCTTTTTTATAGATTGGGGCTATTATTGAACCCATCCAAGAGGACGGAAATTGTTCAGCGTTCCAGGTTCTACGAAGAGCGGGAGGAGTTGTTCAGCCCAATAGGTTGGATCTTGTTTGTATACAATGGGAGGGATTCCATTTGGGCCTGGGGCTCCCTCCTTCCGTCCTTTCGCAATTTGTCCCTTCAGTTGTTCAATCGAACTTGGGAAGTTGGAATCCGCAGCTAGGGGCTTTAGGGGCGTCGCGATTGGCTTGCAGAATTCTGGGTTTCGATAGCCCATGCATGGTACTTCATCATTAAAGTGTTTAAACAGATAGTTTACCCAGGATGCCTCTGTGATGTGGGAGTTCACTCCAGGGGCATTCGGATTATCTATTTTATTGACAGTTTTCCAAAATCTTGCACTGTTATTATTTTTTGAATCATAGAGAAGTTTTGCCCAAGTTTTTTCCGCGGCTTCTTGTTTGATTCGCCACAGGATTTTATTCTTTTTGCACTTTAGTGATCTCCATTTAGACACTGAGTCGTTGTCGCTCCCATTTTTCCGCAGCTCGCAAAGTGTTCTATTGATGGCTGTTTTTACTGCCCTTAGAATAGGCGTTTGAGAGGATTGAGGGTAATATTTTTGGTTGCTTGTCGTGCTTGTCGTGCTAGACAATATTTTATTTTGGCTTGTCCGTTCGTCGGTTTCTTTAGCGATATTAAGCTTAGTGTTCTTTAGTCCAAAGGATTTCAAGAAGGACTCCCAGGCGAGTATTTTGTTGTCATTCAGCTCAGCAGCACTTTCCCAGCACATCTTTGCTTCTTGCATTAATCGAACTGGGTCGCTAGTGTTGCACTTAATTCTGTTGCATTTTGCTGAGGTCATCAGCTTTGGGCCGTTTGCTGGAAATGTTTGCTTTGTCCCTTGTGCCCTTAGTGACAGTTCTTGCGGGAGGTGGTCGCTGCAGTCAGATATTCCGATTTTAAAGTCTTGTACAAATGGGAACAGTGAAAAAGACAAGAAAGTATAGTCGATCGCCGATGATGTGATCGAGTTGTGGAAGGTTGCTGCTTGGGGACGATCCCCCGGTGATCGCCCATTTGCCGAAATCAGACCCAAATTCGTTAGATCTTCTGTAAAGCTTTTTGATAGATTTGTTTGTTTGCCCCAAGGGCACACATCCAGAGCTGGAATCCCCCTGACGTGCAGATAATCTTCCATTGGATAATTCTTCCCTGAGGATTTCGAAAGGAACATATTAAAGTCTCCTGACACTATAAGGTTCGGATTGTCCACTTCCGTTATTAGCTTGTTCAGTTCTGTCACCAGGGCAGTGGCGCCGTTTTTTTCCCTTTTGGGTGCAGGTAGGTATTAACCAGGATAAGTTCTGGCCTATTGGAACCCAGTGTTGATATTTCCAGCTGGACTGCAATGATCCCGTTTTCAGTTCCCGAAATATTTTTATTTAGCAGTTCTTTTACGTGGTTTATTGTTTGTATCAAGGTGTATATCGTTAAACCACCTTTCTCATGACCAAATTTTGAGGTTCTCCTTGCTGGGAGATGGTATGCTTTAAAGCCCTGGAGATGGAGCGGTTCTGCTGACCAGGTTTCTTGCAACAGTATTAAGTCGCACTGTTGAAAATATAGCTTTAGATCTTTGTTGGTGATTTTTGCTCTTAGACCGTTTATGTTCCAAGAACACAGTTTAAGCGACCAATTTGTATTTGAGGGGGGGGGCAAATCGCTCTGCAGATTGTCATTGGCTGCACTGCTTGAAGTTAATTGTTTTTGCTATCCAGTCCCATTCTTGTTTTTGGGTCGGAGGACCATAGATTTTTTGCAGGGGGGGTGTACCGGCCTTTCGATCAATTGAGCTTCCTCCTGCTCCTCTTAATATTGATTTTATGGGAATATCTGGACGGTGTTTGCTAAAAGACAGGTTAGCATTTTCTTTGCGGAGTAATGGAGCTGGGTAGCCTGGGATGAAGAATGGTTTGATTCGAATCCCCCATGCTTTTAGTTGGTTTTCCTCTCTTAAGATTTTTTTCGCCGATTCTCCAGAGTTCCAGATTGTTTTTGTTATTTCCTGCTCTGATAGATGTTTGAGAGTGATGAATTCGACAGCCTCCAAATCTTGAGTGGTTAGCATAGCTAAAGATGTAATAGAGTTCAAAACTCGTAAGATGTTCCTTCGATTTAAAATATCTTCTCGGCCTTTGGATCTATAGTCTGGAATGAAGAGTATTGTTTTAGGCTCTTCGTGGTTGGTGGCCTCCTGCCGCTGTTCGGGATTTAGCGCCCATTCAACACTTTTGTAGTTACTATGGTCTTGAGAGCTTTCTTGGAAGTTTAGCTCTCTTTGGGTCGGCGGACCCGGGTTAGCTGTTGATACCCGTGCTGTATTCTTGCAATTGCTGTAGTCTAAAGACGCTTGATCACTTTGCGTCAGCTGACCCAAGTTGGCAATTGGGTTACGGGGTTCATACTTGTTGTTGCCCTGCCTTTGCCCTGATGTTAATATTGGGGCTATACTTTGGGTTGATCCTGGATTTTGCTCTCTCTGTATCGGGGGTTCCTTGGCCAAAGTTATGTTGGATTCGTTTTTCCTTGCTGATGTGGAGATACAGATGGCGGAATTCCAAGGATTAATTTCTCCAATCGATTGTACCACCAGGTTTTCCGCAGTTTGTGGCCTCATTGACTTGATGTGGAAGGGGTTTTTTAAACACTTGCTTGTCGCCCCTGAGTCGACTTGTTCACAAACTTCTTCAGCTGAACCCCTTATAAAATCAACGTCTGTTGCTTTATTCTTGGCAGGGATTGCCTCTGGGCTTATGAGGACAGGGGAGGTTGGACGGCTTTCCCTTGGCCTGTTGCTTAGATCATCCTTGGTGTCTCTTTGTTCTTTCTCTGATTCTGGCAGCAATTTGTTTGTTTGTGGGAAGTATGTTCTTATGGAGTCCATCTTGTTTCTCCCTTTTCTCTTCATTTTCCTTCTTTGTTTAGCAGACTGTTGCTTGTTGCATATATATTCCCCGCTTTCTACAATGGCGGACGGCTCTCTGGTTGAACTCTGCTGGTTTTCGTCATACCGGAGCTTGGGTGCCCCTCCCGTTTGTTGTGGGATGTGTTCGTTCGGTTCCTTAGGGTGAATAGGTAAGTTGTTTGAGACTATTGTGGCGTTGGGAATAGCCACCGATTGGATTTTTTCCGTTATCTCGCAATCTGGGTTTTTTTTTTCCCTGCTTGCTGCTGCCCTTGCTGCTCTGTGGGAGTCGTTTATAGATTTTATG
Source organism: Lissotriton vulgaris (assembly GCF_964263255.1). Taxonomy (NCBI): domain Eukaryota; kingdom Metazoa; phylum Chordata; class Amphibia; order Caudata; family Salamandridae; genus Lissotriton; species Lissotriton vulgaris. The sequence goes on along the minus strand of NC_141696.1, from coordinate 776,959,778 downwards.
TCAATTAAGAGCTCACTCATTACATCTGGTAAGGATGATAATTTATCAATGTTTGAGTAGCAAGTGCAGCTTGGTAGGTTGATTGTGGTTTTTGATTGAACTTTTTTAATCAACTCGTTCAAATCTAATAGCTTGGTGTCGATGTTAATGACGCGGGTCGTTAAACGGGTTAACAGATTTAATTGGATATCCATCTTGTCCGAATGGTATTCCATTGCTTTAGTCGTGAGGTTCATGGTGTTTAACAGTGATGCCGAGAGCCCGCTCTCTTCTGTGTTTAGAGTCTTTGGGGAATCAACCGTTTCATTTTCTGTATCATGAGGTAGCGTGACACCTTTACCATGGGCAGGTGTGTCCGCCTTTTTCTCCCATTCTTCAGTTGTCAAGGGAAATGCGCTGTTTACTGATGCTGACCCTGAGTGCTGAGTAATAGTTGAAACCGAGGGTCTCACTTGAGGTGAGATGTTTGACTCCAAGGCAGCGGTGTGTGCAGGTCTTGCTAGCACATGCTGGGGCGTATTTAGACCAGGATGATTTGTTTGGTGTAAGCTGTTTAACTACAAAGCCAGATCAGGGGACTCCAGCTGTGATTTTTTTGCTGAGGTGGCGTCGAATGAGTAATTCGGAGATGATGGCTGTTCTAAGTACTCATTGGGAGTAGGCTCTTTGGCTTGATCATCGGGCTCATCTGCTGGCTCATCTGCTCTATATTTGCTTATCTCGCTTGCATCCTTATTCGCTATCCTTATTTTGCCACCTAGGATTATATCCATTGGTTTCAGAACATTGAAGACTGTTTGCTACTGTAATTAAAGTGGGCGTTGAGTCTCTGTTAGGTTTAGATGGATTTTCCTTGACCAAATGACTCGCCAATACCGGTGCCGGTTTTAGGGCTCTTGCCGAGTCTGCAACGTCGTGTTTTGTTAGGATGATTATTTATGGAAGCAAAGGGGAAGGAAGGCCCTTCTGAGTGGGGCTCATATGGTTTAACACGGCCCCAGCATCTTTCACAAAGGCAAACTTAGAGTAAATTTTAGATTGTACAAGAGGTTTTTTGGTTTTTGTTGGTTGTAAATTTGTTGAACTGTTTGACCTAGAACTGAGCTCTCTGCTTCATGCTCAAGGGTAACCAAAATGTTGTCCTCTGTGCCCGAGTTTATTGGCCTTGTTAATTTTTCGAGGCTGTCTGAAGAGACATTGAGTAACTTGTTTTTCTTCTTCCGGTTACTCACTACTGTAGAAATACTTCTTCTTTCTTTGCCTGATCTCATGATGGCTAAAAAGCTGATATCAGTCAAGAGGAGGGAGGGGGTCCAGTAAACCCTGCACTTTTCTTTCAGTGGAAACAACGCCCCTCACCTGATGTGCAAATGCCAGCTCACAGAAACGAGTCAATATGATATGCCGGCGTATTTCGGGTTCTTCGTGTAGTTCGTGTAGTGAGCCTTTGCAGGCTCTTGGGGACGATGAAAAGTAGAGACACAGCGTCTCTTAGACCAAAATACCGAGGCGATCCAGCGGGGAAGCACCTTCCGCTGCTTAGTCTGGGTCGATTGATGCGAAAACGTTTTCCCAGCAGGTGGCGCTGATTAGAGGAATGAAGAGAGTTTAGCAGAAGTTGATTTCCCCTGTAATCCCCCCTTCGGGTTTACTATGTGGCTTTGTGCCTTTCTCCAGGCAGGGTTTTTTTAGTTTTTGGGAGTTTTTGACAGATCCCCGATGCTATTTACTTGCTGATTCTGAGGATTTTGGGGACTCTGTGAGTGGATTGGCGTTTTCTGCAGTCTGCATTCAGCCCCTGCCAGCAGTCGCGGCCGTAGGAACCTCTTCAGGAGCAGGCTGGAGCGCCGCGGAGCTTACGCGACAGACCACGGGCCCTCGTGCCACCACTGAGCCCCCTATGCCCCTTAGCCTCACTCCTCTGTCGGTCTGCACATGGCTCCCTGGCTCCCACCCCGTGCCGCTCCTTTCACCGCTGCTTACTGCAGCTGCCGGTGGGGGCGGCTGACTCAAAGTGCTTCGGGACTTCGGAGCTTGGAGCCTGTAGGTCAGGTAGTTGCTCTGAGCTTGATGACCAAAACACTCCAAAGCACCCTCTGGCAGCTACTGCCCCACGCGGTTCTCTGCCTCACCTGCCTCTCGCAGTCGGGCTGCCGGGAAAGCTGCGATCTCGATCTCGGATAGCGCTCTCTTGAGGGTTAGGAACTGGTGCAACACAGCCGGCCTCCCCAGCTTCAGCTTCCCTCCACAGCTCTGCAGCTCCACAGCTCCGCAGCTCCGCGGCACAGGCGCAGCCGTCTGGGTGACCCCTTGACCCTTGACCTGTAGAGCTCCGCAATACTGGTTCTGCCGGTACTATCCCCGGTACTATCCCCGGGTCTGTCCCGGGGGGGTTTCGGGCTCTCACACCCGTTGCAGCCACCGCCGCCGCTCTCCTGCTCTCCTGCTATTACTGGCGTACCTACTTCCACTCTCGCAAAACCCTTGCACAAGTATCCCTTTCAACCCTGTCCTGTCTGCCAGGCTATCTGTGGAGGGCAATCAGTCCATTGTGTGGGAACAGGACGCAGCCTATCCAAGGGAAGTGTCAGCCCCTCCCTTCCATCCTGCCCAGCAAGGCCATAACAATGCATATGTATGCAGATGGGTGCTCAAACACACCTATCCTTCCTGTGTTGTGGCTGTCTAGAGGGAATACACATAGTGTAGCTGCCACCCACCCCAGACATGTATTGGGGACAGGCTGTCAGGCCCATAGAGCAGTAACACCAGAGAAATGTCCACTTTCTAAAATTAAAAGAACAATTGATTGATGGAATGTTGAAAAATGTCAAACATTCAATCAAGTGCAGAGATCTAGGCCTAAATCCATTATTTTTTTTACACACAATTCCATTCCAGTTTTGACGCAGCCATATGCAAATCAGTCTTGACAATGCTCCCCATGGACCAGAAGCAAGAATCCTGGGACTGGTTTCAGAGTATCACCCCTCATCAGCCAAGCTAGCTTGACCCCACAGGCATGGTGGGCACAGGACGCACATGTGGGTATACCCTTCCCACTTAGGGTGACAAATGCAAAAAGAACAATTGATGGACAGAATGCTAATACAATTTCAAACATTCACGCCCAGTACAGAGAACTGGACCTAAACCCATCGTTCTTTTGCACACCATGCCATTCCAATTTAGAATCAGCCATATGCAAATCAGCCTTGACCCTGCTTCCTATGGGATCAGTCCAGCCAGGTCCTCCCTGGACTATAAATAAGCATCCTGGGACTGGTTTCAGCTATCACCCCTCATCAGCCATGATAGCTTTACTCCAGTGGCATGGTGAGCACAAGACACACTTCTGGGCATACACTTGCCATGTTTACTTTGTTTAGCATTCCGTCCACCATCTGTTTTTTTGCTTTTGTTGCCCTAAGTGGGAAGGGTATGCCCAGACATGGGTCTCATGCTCACTGTGCCGCTGGATTCAAGCTGGCCTGGCTGGTGAGGGTTGATACTCTGAAACTAGCCCCACGATGCTTGCTTCCAGTCAAGGGAGGCCTTGGCTTGGCAGTTTGGGCTGAACTGTTCCCTTGAGGAACAAGGTAAAGACTGATTTGCATATGTCTGGGTTCAAACTGGGAGGCAATGGTGGACAAAAAAAATATGAATCAAACACAGATCTGTTGTGAGGGGGGTGAATGATTGCATTGTTCAGCATTCCGCTCATCACCTGATCTTTTTGCTTTTGTTGCCTTAAGTGAGAAGTGTAGCCCAGAGGTGGACCTCGTGATTACTGCACCTCTGGATTCAAGCTAGCCTGGCTGATGAGGGGTGAGAACCAAAAACTGGTCCCAGGATGCTTTTTACCGGTCAAGGGAGGACCTGGCTAGGCAGTTTGGGCTGGATTGTTCCCATGAGTAGCAGGGTCAAGACTGATTTGCATATGGCTGTATCCAAACTGGGGTGGTATGGTGGGCAAAAAAAAGATTGATTAAACCCAGATGTATTGAGTGGTGGTGAGTGTTTGCATTGTTTTTTTTTTTTGTTTTTTTTTTAAAACCTTTATTTCAAAGCAGTGCACACAGCTATTTAGCCTTACATCCCTGAGGCGAGGCAGCAGAACAAAGCAAAATAAATCAAAGTGTAAGAATCAGTATATCAGAACGAATAAAGGTTAATTTTTAAACTTTTAAAACAGATGTGAAAATAGAAAAAGGGAGGAATAAGCGCCGAAACTGGCGCAGAGAAGAAGGCAATGGAATTCAAAGTACAGTGAGGCGTAGTGAAAGGGCCGGGAAGCACAGTGAACACAGTAATAAGCAGTATAGTAATAACACTAGGAATGTAGGGGGAGGGAAACACAGGATAGCAGAATAGTAAATCACCAGTTGGAGTCATAGGCTACGGTGATAAGTGTTCTTCCTGTGGGGCGGAATCCGGAGGCACGCAAATGTCCCCTCTGTACTCGTTCCAAGCCCCCCATATTTTCCGCCACTTTTTAGGTCTACTCCTGGTAACATACACAGTCTTTTCCCGGAACATACACCAATCCATGTTGGCCTTCCATTGTACAACCTTCGGAGCCGTTGTAGCCCCCCACATCTGTGCAATGTCCCGTTTCGCGACCATATTACCCAGGGTCACCCATTGGGTCTGGGCCACCGTATGGTCCGTCGGACCCCATATGTTCAGAAGGCATCTCCTGGCTTCGGCATGCACTTCCACTCCAGTTACCTCGCTCATAATCAAGTGTACACGCCGCCAGTAAGAGGCTATTGCAGAACACTCCCATATAGTGTGCATAAATGTGGCGAGGGCACCACAGCCGCGCCTACAGAGGCCATCAACAGAGTGTCCCATACGCACGAGTCTGGGGCCAGTGACATAGACTCTGTGCAAGATCTTAAGCTGGACCAGCCGAAGACGGGAAGAGATAGCGACCTCCTTAGGAGAAGATACCGCACTCTGCCAATCTTCGTCGTCAATCTCTATCCCGTCTCGCAACCACTGGTCCCTCACTCCTAGGAGGAGGTCTGTACGGACGTTGATAAGTTTCTTATATGCCAATGAAATGGCACTGTCTGGCATGTGGCCATCTAGCACCCTATCCTCCAAGGGAGGACTATCCGGAACCGCCTCATCCTCCGGCATGGCGGACAGTAGTGCATGCTTCAGCTGAGCGTACCGGAAAAATTCCGTTCCACCCAGCTGATACTCTGTCTGTAACTGGGCAAAAGATTTTACCTCGTCAGGCAACAACATGTCCTCCACCCTGGAGATGCCAATCAGGTCCCACTTATCAAAGCCCTTGGTATGCCACAGTCTACCCAGTATGTCCGAGTCGTAAAGTGGGGTCATCTTTGTTAGCCTATCTTTCCATCCCTGTGCCTTTGTAACCGCCCTCCAAATATGAACGGCGGTTTTCGTTGGACCAGACATCCGCTTGTCGAGAGACCTCGAGTAGAGTGCCCTATGGTACTTCCCTCCACCCAGCAACCACCGATCCATGACATATCCCGGATTGTCCACTGGACCATATAAACCATGATTAATGGCCGCTAGCTGGGAGGCCCAATAGTACCTCCGCACGTCAGGCAAAGCTATCCCCCCATCGTACCACAGTAGCGTAAGCTTCGTGATAGCGATGCGAGGGCGACCATCCCAAAGCAGGGCGCGTTGTAGGCTCTCGATCTCACCGAAGTATCGGGCTGGGACCGGATCTTGAGTGTTTTGGAGGGCGTAAAGAAACCTGGGCAAGGACATCATTTTAAACAACGCCGCGCGCCCAAGTAGAGAGAGCGGGAGTTTACACCACCCCTCCACGTCTCGCCGAAGGCGGAGAAGAGGGGGAAGCAAGTTATACTCATAGCGCGCCTTGGGGTTAGTGGAGATGTAGATCCCTAGGTATGTGAAGCCCTGGCTCGCCACCTGTATGCCGCAACCTCTCGGGAGGCGAGGCGTTCCCCCTTTCAGGACGTACAAATGTGACTTAGACCAGTTGATAACTAAGCCAGAGTACTGACCAAAAAGTCGCAGCACGTCACAGGCCACAATGAGGGACTTGCAGGGGGAAGTGAGGTATAGAAGAATGTCATCTGCATACAGTGACACTCGGTCCTCGAAGTCCGGAGACCACCGAATACCATGCAGGTCGGGGTGGCTGCGTAACCAGGCCGCCAACGGCTCCAGTGCAAGAGCGAACAGGAGGGGTGACAGGGGACAGCCTGCCTAGTGCCCCTCTGAAGAAGAAAGGATGCTGAAACTCGACCGTTGACCGCTACATTAGCCAATGGATCAGCGTATAGGAGTTTGACCCACCCTACAAATTCCGGGCCAAAACCGAGCTTCGCTAACACTGCCCACAGGTAACTCCACTCAAGGGAGTCAAAAGCCATTGTGGCATCCAACGATGCCAGGACAGCCGGCTCGTCAAGCGTATGGGCCCTGGCCAGGACACAGTGAAGTCTACGTAAGTTAAGAGCAGCGTTGCGGTGTGGAATAAAGCCCGACTGGTCCGGGTGCACTAAGTCGCCGATGACGCCAATGAAACGGTTGGCGAGCATTTTGGCTAGAATCTTAGGTTCCGCGTTCAACAGAGAAATGGGGCGATATGATCGGCACAAATCTCTTGGCTTCCTTTCCTTATAGATAACCACAATGGTGGCCAACCTCTGGTCGTGGGGAAGTAAGCCAGTCTCCCGCGCCTCCAGGAACATGTTCCGCAGGTGCGGGGAAACCACATCCGGCTTGATTTTATAAAGCTCCACCGGAATACCGTTAGGGCCAGGCGCCTTGCCAGATCTCAGGGAGCGACTTGCGAGTGCAACCTCGTCTGCGGTTATGTCCCTGTCTAGATCGTCTCGATCCGCTTCCGACAGGCATGGGAGGTCAATATCCGACAGGAGAGCGCCCGAGTCGGCCTCAGATCGGTCCGAGACCGAGGAGTAAACGCCCCGAAAGTAATCCGAGAAGGACTCATCAATTGCGCTCGGGTCAGTAACCAACAAACCGTCTTCACCCAATATCTCCGGGACGACGCGGCTGGCCCTCTCTTTCTTATCGAGCCAAGCTAGTAGCTTGCCCGCCTTGTCACCAACGTCGTAAATCCGACCCTGTTGTTCCCTGCCCATAACAAGAGCAGCGTCGGTGGCCAGGTCTCGATACTCCAATTGCTTAAGGGAGAGGTTATGTAGCAGCTCGGGCTCAGGGCCCTCCTCCAATCGGGAGTCCAACTCCATAATCTCTGCCTCAATGTGCACCATGTCGGCGTCCCTGTTCCTACGAGCTTCCGCTATGAGGGCAAATGCCTCACTCCGCAAGATCGTTTTAAACGCCTCCCATAAGGTGGCCGCCGATGCAACCGATCCCACATTCTCGGTAAAGTAAAGTTCAATAGCCTTGGCCAAAAGACCACGCGTCTTTGGGTTACGAAAGTACCACGGATTGACCACCACCGGTCGCTCCGTTACAACAATATTGAAATCGAATGAGACCCATAACGGGGAATGATCCGATATACCCCTCGCCACAAATCGGGCCTCAGAAATCGCCGGTGCGTGAGCAGCCAAGGCGAGAACGTAGTCAATCCTTGAGAGGCTACCATGCGCGCCAGAATGAAAGGAGTATTGGCTTTGGGTGGGATGGAGGAGTCTCCAGCAGTCGACCAACCCCATAGTATCAAGGAAAGTGGGCAACCACAGTTGCGAGCCACGGAGGTCTCTAGGCGGATGTCTGTCCAAGGATCCAGAACAAACAGAATTAAAGTCACCCCCCACAATAAGCAACCCAGCTGGCAGATTCAAAATGGCGCTTCCAAGGTCCTGAAAGGTGTTATTTTGTAAACCCGGAGGAACATAAACCGAAACCAGTGTCAAGACACGCCCTTCCCACCGCCCTGCGACGGCTGCGTACCGCCCCCTCTCGTCCACAATAGTGAAATCAATCTCGAAAGGAAGGGACGTGCGCACCATAACTCCCGCCCCCCGGGACCCCGAAGAGAACCCCGAATGAGCCACCATCTTGTAACCCTTTCTGTTGAGAGCACGGCACGTGTTCCCCACCAAGTGTGTCTCCTGCAGAAGAACAATATCAGGCATATGTCTCTTAAACAGTTGTATTACCACCCCTCTCTTAATACGATCACCCAAGCCATTGACATTCCAACAAAGAACTTTCAATGTCCTACCCCCCATCATCGTGTCCCAAGCCTTCACCAGCCCTCAGAGGCCCCACCGATACATGAAACAAAGCATAGCATACGAACCATTGCCTAAGAGAAAGAAAAAAGAAACAAAGGAAGCACACAAAACCAACCCCAACACCACCCCCCACCCTGCACCCCTGCAGCAGACTAAAAAGCCCCCCCCAACCAGCAGTGTGCCTGTCGCCCCATAAACTAAGCTACAAAAAGACCCTAGAGGAGTAAGGAACCTCCGCAGTCCCCCCCTGCCACCCTCCATGTGAGAGAAGGATAGTCCCATTAAAGTGCAACTGCATTGGCGTAATCGGTCATAGTCAACGGGCACACCAACCGACAAGGGTAGTGCTAGAAGTACTATTCCTGAGGATCGGGGCCACCAGATGCACCTTCAGAATGTTCCTCCTGCTCCTCCCGCCGGTGCGGCAAAGTGTCCAGCCAGTCGCTCGCAGACTCAGGCATATCAAAAAACATGGCGCGGCCATCGCGTTCAATGCGCAGTTTAGCGGGGAACAACATAGAGTATTTCAGCCCCATGTCCCTGAGGCGCCGCTTTACCCCCGCAAAACTTTGACGCTGTCTCTGAACAGCCCTGGTGAAGTCCGGGTAAAAGTTCACATCTGCATTTTGAAACTTGAGAGGCCCATGTCGCCTCGAGGCCTGGAGGATCGCATCTCGATCTCTGAAGTTAAATAATCGGGCGATGATGGGTCTCGGTGCGACGCCCGTCTTCGGAGGGCCGCCCGGTATTCTGTGGGCTCGCTCAACTGAGAAGAAGTGACTAAGGCCCGCTGGAGCGAGATGGGTCTTAACCAAGTCCTCGACAAAGAGGTAAACAGGCGCTTCCTCTGCTCCCTCCGGCACCCCAATAATGCGAACATTCTGCCGTCTGGCACGTCCTTCGAAATCCTCCAGCCGCCTTGAAAACTGGTCATTAACCGACCGCAAGGTACGGACCTCCGCTTGCAGGTCCGAGACATCGGTAGTGAGGCTGGAGGTTTTGATATCGAGAGACTTCACTCGATCATTCGTTTTGCCCAGGTCGGCCCTGATCAAATTGAGATCGATAGCCAGGGTGTCCACCTTGTGTGTCAGGACCTCATGTTGTTTATGCATCTCAGTCCTGATGCCTGCGATCGCCCCCATGATGTCGCGAAGAGTGGGTTCCGACTCCTCAGGCGAGCCCGCCCGTAGGGAGTCCTTGGATGGAGCGACCACAGTGGGCGAGGTCCTTTGCTGGGCGTACCGGTCGATTTTGTTGGTCTGAGGCTGGATCGTCTTCCTACTGACCCGGTTTGCCGTCCTGTCGGGATCACCTCTGCCAGCCATGTTGGGTCCGGGCAGAACAAAGGGCAGCGGGGCGATATCGCTGTGAGCCCTCAGATGGGCGCGGAGCGCAGCCTCACTGAATGGAAGTCAACAGTAGGCAACTCCGCGACTACGTTCACTCCACCAACAGAAGCGAGAGGCGCTGCCTCAGCATATCAGTCATGCTATTCGTCGTCTCGACCGTCGGCCATCTCAGAGACAATGGCGCATCCCTGGCACAAAGTTCAACACGACATAACTTCGCCAAGAAATGTCGGATTTGGAAACGGAAAGCGGGTCCCGTGTCTACGACCACTCGCCAAATGGAATCCACAACCGTGGATCAGGATATCTTACAGGATATATGTGGAGGGTCGGAGGGTCTGCGGAGCTCCGAGCTTACGCGGCCATTTTGCTTGCCCGCTAAGCTCCTCCCCCCAGTGTTTGCATTGTTAAGCATTCTGTCCACCATCTGCTCTTTTCACTTTCTAAAAGTGGCATTTCTAAAACAGTAATGTTAAATCCAAATTCCAGTGAGAAGTGTTTATCTTTACCGTTCCATAGATATGAAACATGAAAAAGCTACTCCTCTCTGATCAGGAATTACAGCTTAAATGTGTATTAAGGAATTCCTAATGCTCGCCGATGAAAGTGGTGGCCTCACAATAGTGAAAAACAAATTTGAGTGTATGCTACTACCACGACTTGTAAAGATTAAACACACATGCCCTACCTTTTACTTACAGGGTACCCTGTTCTTAGGGTTACTTAGGGTCTACCTGAGATGTGACATATGTAATATAAGGGGTGTTTGAGGCTTGTCAAGTAGTTTTAAATGCCAGGTCGAAGTGGCAGTAAACTGCACACACATGCACTACATTGAAAGGCCTGAGACAGGTTTGAAAGGCTATTTATGTGGGTGGGTCAATCAGTGCTGCAGGCCCCCTAGTAGCATTTGACTTACAGGCACTGGGTATATGTGATACCACTTTACAAGAGACTTACTAGTAGATAAAATGTGCCCATCAGGTATATACCATTGTCACCATGTTTAGAGGAGAAGCACATACACTTTAGCAAGGATTAGCTGTAGTAAAGTTCTCAAAGTTCTAAGGCCAACATAAAGAGTAGCAAAAACATGAGGTATCAGGCATAAAGTCTGGAGTAAGAGAACCTTAAGGATGACATGTCTAACAGCTACACATTCATCTAACTGATTTCCTAAAAAAAATCCTGTCCTGATACATTCATGTTTTACATGCAGCCCTGCTACTAGCACCATGTACACACAATACATATGAGCATTCACTCTGGATGTCAGCACAGTGTCTTGGCTCTAAATGGAAGCAGAGTTTTACGTGAGTGGGACCAGTATTCTCCCCAAAGAAGAAAAAAGATTGCCTATGATTATCAATTCAAAAACATACAGTACTCTATCACCACTATTTATTGTGCATGTCCCAGGACACAGACAGTAGTCGCATGCCAGGTCGAGAGTATTCTTGGTGCTCTCCTCCATACAACGGAGCCAGGCTCTGGATCTCACACCTTACAATATTGCTTAGGTCATAGAAGCATGAATGGTTGCTGTGTGTGTTAGGCAAAAAGAAAAATGTCAGGCTATGGGATCATGAAATGAGTTACTCAGGGCAGGGGCTGCACCTCTGTGGCCCATGCAGGTAAGACTGAAGCGGCGGTGTGGGGGGGGGATTTTGATAGACGAGGAGGGAAAATCAATTATTTATTTAATTTTCTCTCGTGGTTATCTGTCGAATTGCCCCTAACCTGGCCCCACCACCCTTATCTGCATGGGCCACGGTCTTTCCTTGTTACCATGCAGGTGACATTCCATTCACAACAACTGCTATGTCTTTTTAAACAACTTTTTAGACCCTATACAAGGCCCACACAAATACAAATTTATACATGGAAACAAAATAATTAGCCACACCTAAAGGCATGGATTTCCTGTACAGCTGTAACACCTGGTTTAATAAGGACCTTCTTTGACTTACACGTTATCATTTGACCCTCTTGAAGCATCCAGTGAATTGTATATAATTAATTAGTAAAGGAGTGTCCTGTTTTTACAACAAAAATGTTATGGCATTCCTTTGTGTTCTTGACCTGACTTGCCAGAAGTTTGCTGGCACAAAGGGTGTAGAAACACGTGTTACCTATTACAGGGATAGAAGCAGGTCATCACTTCCAGTGATGTGGTTCACTGTAATGTGAGACAGACTGATAGGAACACGTTGCTCTTGTAAATTGCAACACTCAGCAGGCTCTGTTGACAGATGTGAAACATAGGCAAAGGAGATCCCAGAACTGTAGTCTGTGCCAGATCCATCCTCAAAAAGATTTGTGTTAGAGGAAAGGACTACACTGCATTGTCATACATCATGTGCTCCTTTACATCCAAGCCAAAACATGCCGCCCTATAATGGCCTGGTGGTACTCCACCCCGGTCAATCAATGTTCACTACATATTTTTCTGTTCCCAGATGTTGATAAAGGGATGATGTCGAGTAAACTAACATTAATAAGCACAAGAGGTGATAATCTTTGCAGGGTTTTATTACTTGAACTTTGACCACTGTAAAAAAGGTAAAAGACTGAACTTTAAAATTAAAGATACTATTTATCCAACCTTGCAGTTTGATTTCCTTTCTGAGAGCTGGGAATATATCTTAACAACAAATTAGAAAAAAATGATTCCTGCAATTACTTTTTTTTATGCAGCCACATCACACACTTTCTCTAATGTATGTGTAATCGTTTTAAGATATCGCCAGAGGAAGGGACTGTCAGAGAGACATTTTACAGTATGTGTTATCAATACTGTTCAAAGCAGAAGGGAGAATAGAAAAAGGTGTTTTCAATTTTCTGGCGTGAGGGGCGATTTCAAACGTAACAACATGGTGAGGAGATAGGACCTCAGCCTGGTCTATTGGGATCTCACAGGGGAGGCAGAAGATCATTGGAAAAACATGTGTTTTGTATGTGATGTAAGAGAAAATGGATACAGAGATCCGGCAGGGATATTATTATCCATTTTGTAATCTGACAAACTGAAATGCTAACAGGACACTTGTTTAATGAGAGCTGTTAGATCTGAGGGTCTCTAGTTGGCAATTGTATTCACCTTTGTCCAAATAGGGGCCTTTACTTCTAAGTCAGGATAAGGGGATTACACTCCTTAATAACCCCTACTCACCCCCTTGGTAGCTTGGCACGAGCAGACAGGCTTATCTCAGAAGCAGTGTGTTAAGCATTTGTGAATATAAACAGTAATACAGTGAAAACAGTACAGATGGACACAACATAGGCTTTATAAAAATCAGTATTGTTTATATAGACTTAACACAAGACCAAAAATGACAAAAATCCACAATACTATACTTAAAGTTGATTTAAAGATGATTAAAGTTGCTTAGTTCAAGTTGATGATAAATGCAACAAAGTTCTCAACAATGTACCTGGATGTGTATCGCAAAGTTGACAAAAGCCTCCCAAAAGGGGAGATGCGTCGGTTCAGTGATCCAGGGGAAAGGTTGCGTTGTGCCTCAATGCTTGCGCAGAGTAGGGGATGCGTTGTGATCCTTACCGGTGCGGAGGTGATGTACACAATCTCGGCCTGCGGGCTCGCTGCGATGAGCAAGATCGCGATTTGATGCGATGTGATGATCTGGTTGCGATGTGAGAAGATGGCGCCATTGATACGACGATGCGAAGACGCCCTGGCAGCCTTGCGACGACTCTGTACTTTAGAGCCGTGACAGGCCCTGCGACACGCTTCTCTGGTGATGCAATGGCGACTATCTCGATGGCGTTACGCTTCTGCGGTGATACAACAGCAAGCAGCTTCGATGAACACACGCTTCCTGGGAGATGCAACGGTGGTTTGATTCTCCGGCGATGCGATAATTTCAGCTGCGGCAGCGACACGCTTCCTCTCGATGCATTGCGCTTCCAGCTCCCAGCGACACGCAAATGTCTCTAGATAGAATTCCCAGCAAGGAAATTCACAGGGGGAGATGGAGGCGAAGTCTGTTGTCCCTGAGACTTCAGCAGGAGGCAAGCACAGTTCAAGCCCTTGGAGAATGTTCTGTAGATGATGAAAGTTCTTAAAAAGTTCCTTCTTTCCTTGGCAATGAAGAAACCACTGCAGGCCAACCAAGCAAACAGCACACTGGCAGAGGGGCAGTCCAAACTCCTGCAGCTTCCTTTGGGTCTTCTCTTTGGCAAAAGGTTTCTTGTTTCCAGAAGTTATCTCAAGTTCTTGGGACTGGGTCCCAATATTTATACCCCCAAATCCCTTGTTCTCTGAAGACAGATAGGCCCCTGCCTAGCCCAAACCAGTTTCTGAGCACTTTGTTTACATGGCTCTTTCCTTCCATACGCTGTGCAGGGCAGAGACATCAGCCGCCCCACAGGAGGTGGACCCAGCACAGGGGAGGGAAGGCACAGCCCTGGAGAACTTTGTTGACAAGATTCCTTCTTTCCTTTCACAGTGCAGGGCTGAGACATCAGACACACCACAGGAGGTGGAGCCAGCAATGTAGAGGGAAGGCCCAGCCCTATTCAGTTGCCAGGTGCAACTCCTCCCTTCCATCTAGATGCAGATCTCTCTATTCACCACTGGGCTGCCCCAGCCTGTCTCCTGGAATCCCCCAGCCCTGTCACTCACAAACCCAGACAAGGAATACACAACCTAGCAGAGGCAGGCCTGGACAGTTGGGCAAGAAAATGCCTATTTTCTAAAAGTGGCATTTTTCAAACACAGAACATTAAAAGCAACTTTACTAAAATATGTATTTTATCATTCTGAGTTCAGGAATATTAAATTCGAATTTCTACCATGTTCTCTGAGTCAGTTAGCATTATAAGAATGTAATATTCTAACTGCCTATTCTAGCCTATGGAGAACAGGTAGCCTTGCAATAGTGAAAGACGAAAATGGATGTAATTCACTATTAGGACATGCTACACACACCAGAGCATGCCCTACCTTATATTTGCAATGCACCCTGCCCTTGGGCCTACCATAGGGGTGTCTGATATGAAGCAAAGGGAAGGTTTAAGGACTGGCAAGTGGGTGCACTTGCCAAGTCGACATGGCAGTGCTAGACTGCACACAGGCCTTCCAATGGCAGGCCTGAGACACACTTTACAAGCTGCTCTTGTGGGTGGCACAACCAGTGCTGCAAGCTCACCAGCAGCATTTGATTTACAAGCCCTGGGCACACATGGTGCACAGTACTAGGTTCTGACAAGTAAATCAAATAACCCAATCATGGAGTCAAGTTTCAAGTTTATTTATTTATGATAACGGAACTCAATTGAGGTCCACATAATAATTCAAGCAAACAGTAAAAAAAAATAAAAAACATTTGCTCAAAATACCATTGAAAAATACATGATATCAATCTATCCATATAACGGCAGAAAACATTTAAAATAATGAAACAATTTAAAGCAAAACATTTCATTTGGAGGGTTAAGCATTGCTTCAATAAAATCGGAGGCTGTAAGGATACCCATTTGGAAACACATAGGTCTTAACCATTTACGTCTAAATACCATAAGTGCCGGACAGACAAAAATGACATGATACACATTCTGGGAGTTGGAATTACAAGAATCGCAAATGTCGGAATGGCCGTACCATTTAGACAAAAGACAATTCTAAGGGAGTAAACTATGCCTTAGCAAAAGGGTAAATCGCCGAACTCCATGGGGGAGATTCCAGGATATGTATGGCTGAGGTTTTTCATTTGACAAAAACTACTGATAGGGAACATCCCTCTCTTCAATTTACTTGCCCCTCTATCTACTCTGTAACCCAGCTCCCAGGAAGCCGACTTTAAAACCGACTTTAGTTGGGCCGCGGATAGTGAATAAAGACCTAATTCATCCAACTGTAATAATGTAACTGCCTGTCGAAAATTCGTTACAATTAAAGAATAAGCATCAAAAGTACCCAACAGCTCATTTCTTATAAGATGCCTCAGCGTACCCGGCATTCCCTCAGCTATGTTAAAAACCCAACGCACCACACTCGCAACTGCCTGAGCCCAGGAACTACGCAAACCGAATTCCTGTCTCAGAGAGGACGTGGAATTCGCAGTATTTAAAGAGATGAGGTTACGTAATATTTTTCCTTCAGTGGAATCCAAAAAATTCCAACTTGTCATATCTACTGTTTCTAACCCATACATAAGGGATGCAGGGATTTTTGCTCGGAATACCTCGAGCAATATAGAGAAGTGCCTTCTACCTGTCGCCCTATAAAGAGAAACAAGGCTCTTCCCTTGAGCAAGAGCTTTCCTGCTATTGTTCTCGATATGGGCTGTGTCTCTTAGACTACTCGTGACAATCTTTCCAAGGAAAGGATAAAATTTGACTACTTCTAGTCTTTCGCCCCCAACAGACCAATAGAAATTGTCATATTTGGATTTTTTCCTTCCCAGGAAACACATTATTTTGCTTTTTAAAATATTAATTTTTAGAAAATGGGCCTCAGCGTAGGTGTTCAGGGCGTGTAGACGACCATTCAAACCTTTTGGGGTAAGGTCCAAAATTAAAATGTCATCCGCATATATTAGGCACACTATTGGAGTTCCCCCTAAAACTGGAGCAATGCCCTTACTGGATAATAATAAAGCCTGGGGGAGGTCAGCTATGTATAAAGAGAACAGCAGAGGAGCCAATAAGCAACCTTGTTTAAGTCCGTTAATCGTGGGAATAACCCTAGATAGTCCTCTCTCACCTCCCATTAATACTCTGCACCAGGTGTCTGTATGCAGGGCAATAACTAACCTTAATAAACTAGAGGGCATCCCTAGATCAAATAACTTACTCCACAACAAAGATCTGTCCACCTTATCAAAAGCCGTAGAGAAGTCAATAAAAGCACCATATACACCTCCTCCACGGACTATGACATATTTTTCTGTCAAAACCTGGAGAGTGGTAAGATTGTCTAGGGTACCATGTTGTTTCCTAAAGCCGGTCTGCTCAAGCGGTAATATTTCTGTCGAAGATACCCAGTCATTTAGAAAATTAGGTAAGCATTTAGCAAAGACCTTACCAATGGCATTTAGGAGGGCAATTTGTCGATAATTTTGTGGTAAATCTCTTGTTAAAGAGAGGAACAAATATACTCCCTTTCCAGGAATGCGGGACAATGCCTTTGGTAAAGCAAAGTTTAAAGACTGGATATAAAAATTTTCCCCATAAGGTACTATGAGATTTTAGCACAGAAATAGGAACTTCATCAGGGCCCATTGCACCAGATGTGCGCAGACCCTTAATGGCGGAAACAATTTCCAATTCGGACGGAGGACCATAGGGTAACAGATCCTCCTGTAACTTACCGGAGTCAAACATCACATCATTGCCACTATATAAATGCTGAATGAAATCAACCCAAGACTGCTCGTTAATAGATATCGGTAAGGGTCTAGATCTTAGCCCGCATCCTTCTCCGATTAATGCCCACTTCTGGATGCCTCGCGGAGTTTAACCCATAGGGCATCTTCTTTCTCCCGTTTTAATCTGGCCTTTATCCTATTTCTCCTTCTTCTTAAAAGAGCTATCCTTTGATTCCGTTCAGAAATAAAGAAGAGGTACTGATCCCTAACCAATTTATTTATTTCTATGTTTAAGTAACGGAGGCCAGAGTGGATTTTTGGAGTTATCTTCCCAAGGGGAGACTTTTTTACTTTAGATTGTGAGGTATGTAAGAAGGAAGCAAAATACAGTAGCTCACTCCCTTCCCATAGGAGTAAGTTATCTACTGTGTGTTCCAGTATACTGACCAAACTTTTAATAACCCCTGGGTTCCAATAACATTTCCCTTTTTTAATATTGAAGTTCAATAAGTCATCCCCGATATTCCATGCATCCCTTTGAAATGGTGTTACGTTTAATTTGACGGACAAAACATTATGATCACTGAGATCAGTGATAAGTACAGACAGGTCCATCAGAGAACTAAAGAAAGAGCTGTCTACTATCATATAATCAAGGATCGAGCCACCATTCCTTGATTTATGAGTACAATGAGCAGGACTATCCGAAGGAAGCCTTCCATTAATTAAAATACAATCTACTTCGGATAAACTCTCCAAGATTAGTTTCCCTCTTTTATTAGTTTTAATGTTCTCTGGGAATATGGCTTTTGGTATCAGGAGTGTTTCCTCCTTCAACTTATTCCTAAATAGATCCAGGGCACTCTTGGATATTTTGCCATTTAAATCTCCTAATAATAGAATATGAGGGGGAGACATAGATTCCTGTAGATTCTGTATGAAAGAACAAATCGACTTTATACCGGCGTTATGACATACATCTGGAGGTATGTAGGCATTTATTAGCACAAATGAGTTCTGAGGGGCATCCACAGCTAGATTCGTTAAAGTTATTGCCTGAAATAATTTATTCGGATCCAGATAATGGGAGTAATTCCAATTAATTTTATTGGACAGTAAACAGGCTAGTCCTCCCTTCGCACGCCCTCTCGTAGAAGGGGTGGCACTACCCTCTAATACATAAAAATATTTTCCCACCGGGAATTTCCCCACCAACCAGGTTTCCTGCAAACAGATCACATCTGCCTCTAGAGATTGCAAAAATAACAACTTTTCTGGACTCTGTGATAGTCCAGCAATATTCCACGATATTATTTTTAAATTAGCGTTAAAAATGGGAATTCATTCTAGATGTAAAACCAGATTTGTTTGATAGAATAGCGGGTAACCAACTCCACTCAAAATCGGCGTCCTTTACCATAGTTTGTTTTATAGGCTGAGGGTTATTTATAATCACCTGTCGCTCATTTTTTAATATACGTATTTTTAATTCCTCAGGCACTATAGAGGATCCATCTGAGGGACCGAAATTTATTCCCTGAAATGATTACATTTTTTGGGGTCTTCGGCTTCCTATTTTGACCGGAAAGAAGGGATCAACATCAATCCCCCTTATTTGAAATTCCTCGGCCCATTGTAAGACATAATTTGTTATCAATTTGGAGTAAAATCTTACCCGTGCAATCTTTCCACTCTCTGCATTTATTAGTGTTATTACATCTAGGTCTACAGATTGGATTAGTTTTAGGCTCTCTATTTCACGAAAACAATTAACCAATACGGATCTATTTAAAATAAGATCTGGGTCAAAAAGAGGTATGAAGTCCAAGAAAAGAGTGTCCACATTTTCTCTATTCTTAGGCACCATCTTGGATTCATATTCAGTTGTGACCACATCTGAAAAGGGGATAGCCAAAGGATTAAGAATTGATTTTAATTTTGGATCAAGAATTAGTTTTGATTTTGGATCATTCACCATTTTGATCTGCTCAGCAGAACGTGGCTGGCTTGAGTGAATTAGAGATTCATGTTGTCACTCTATGGGGACCAACTTCGTGATTCCCACTGGGTCATGTAACGGATTAGATTTAGAGACCTCCAGGTTAGAATTTTCTAAAGAGGGCTCTTCATCACATTCAAAGATGATTTTCCTTTGCCTTTTTTTATAAAATCTACGGTGTGGTTTTCTTTTTTTGCCTCTTTGTTTTTTTGGTACTGCTGTTGCAGATTTTTTCTCCTTTATCGGAGAGACCTTGTTCAGGAGAACAGTAGGGGTTGGTGTTTCTTTGTTTGTTTGAGGAATAAAAATAGGAAAGATGGAAGGTAGAATCCTAGTCGAATTATCGTCTGGAATGGTCACAGCCTCTATCTCTTGGTCAATAAGTGCCACACAATTACCATTGATTGGATTCACATTCCTATTTACAGGAAATTCTGAAATAATCGCTGTGTGAGTGTTAATTTTAACCAGAGGATCTAAAACTGTGGCAGATAGGGGTACCTCAAGATTTGTTTTAGTACTCGTTTCCTCATTTACTTCCTTAATGGGATTGTTTGTTGGAATAGCTATTTTTGGAAGTGTAACAACTTCTGATCCTTTTTTATGACTCAGTAGCGCCTTTAGAATCAGGGTTACTGTATCAAATACACTATCCGACTCACTAACTAATTTTTCCAGAAGCTGTAGGATAGACGAGATAAGATGCTCTAGGGAGGACAATGATTTAGATATTACATTATCATCACATGAATAAGAGTTAGGGGGATCTTTATTTTGTATGTGAACGGGGCTAGGAAAAGAATTCCCTTGAGAGAGGGAAAACTCAGAATTTTTAGAGGGAGTGCTACTAAAAAGATGTAACCTGGGGGTTGCTACAATGTCTTGTGTAATAATAGTGTTCTGCACTTTGATTAATCGCTTCTGATACTCTAAGTTTATATCTGGTAAAGTGAAATCCTCTGGCAGAAAATTTAGAGAAGGAGATGTATCGAGATGAATTTTTTGGTCTGCCTTAAGAGGAGGAGGGAAGTTATCTACTACAGCCGTGGCAGAAGAGGCAGAGATGTTACCTAAATTTGCAACACTTGCTGCTTTGGCTTGGGTTTCAAACAAATAAACAGAGTCTCCCACTTGGTTCTTGTGAGATAAATCTTCTGTAAGGGGCAGGGCAGCTATACCCGATAAGGTACTATCACCTTTTGTAACAACAGGGTCCCTCACCTGCTCTTTGTTCTTAATATCTTCAGCATAGGGCCCCTCCCGAACTACTTTATCCTTTCCCTTGTCCCAAAGAGAGTATAGTTGACATTTACTGTTTAATTGTAAAGCTGACACATCTCTATTCGCAAGGGATTGGATTTAGTCATGGAACAAGCTCTACCAACTAATACTCTTCCCAATCTTAATTTTTTTGTCGTCCTTATTAACAAGTAGGAAAATAGAAAGTAACACTAAAATAAATTAAGATAAAAACAATATATCCCACAAGAAAATAACTATAAACAAAAGAGCCCAGTGATTCAAAATGAAGGAGAATAAAGGGAAATGGCCCAGCCCAGCCTCAATCGGCCTCTGTCGGTCTCAGTCGGTCCCGCCCTTGTCCCGGGCTTCTCCCGCGCGCTCCCACGCAGCAGCAGCCAAGCCCACTAAAATAGGGGGGTAACGGGCGGGGGGGGGCGGGACAAGCAGGGAGAGCCGGCCAGGTGGAGTGAATTGGCCTCATAGGGACTCCTGGGAGATGGAGTCCCTGTTAGTGCTCGCAGCCCTGCAAGCGCCCTAAACACCACGAGTCCTTAGGCAGCTCTCGCCGAGAGACAGGCGCTGCCGGACCCGCAAAGCGGGTCCGGCGAGCTGCTGTGCAGTGCAGGAAGATGACAGGAGAGATCCGGTGACGATGATGAAGGCAAGTCCAAAGCTATACACAAAAAACAAGCACTGTTAAAGGGCTAGAGGGATGTTTAAAGACCCTGCCTAAGTAATATCCCCCAATGGAACTAGAGCTATAAACAGGAAACTTAGGGGTCAAAACTAGGAATCCACTAGTGATTCTGCAATATATTCCTTATGCCAACCAGTGTGCGTAGGAAAATTACATAGAACTAACAGGCCATATCACCATAATGCGAAACACCAGCAACCGTGAGTCGCCCATGGTTTCAGGATTCCCATCAAAAGTCTTGTATGAATCAATATTCTCATCTGGTAATCCTTATCGGGTATTGTGTCTCTTGATCATTGAGACCACTAGCATACCCTGATAGACGGTTCGGGGTAGCCACCCACAATCACCTGGTTGAGCCACATGGTGTTGATATGATGGGAATGTGCAGTGCAAAAACAATATATGTGGTGGTTAAAAAGGGATAAGGAACTTAACAAAAACCTATTTTAATAAACGTCAGCCCCTTCCATGTTAAAGACAAGAACAGTCTAGCACAATCATCGCAGTACACACAAATAGCTGCGATTAGACCAACATGTTTCAGCCACACCGGGAAATGCCCCAGGCTTTCGTCAGGGTCTCTGTTCTATATTGTTGAGGCCTCCCCCTGACTCAGTCAGCGTCTCGAGATAACGACGGACAGAGCGGGGTCTCACATATCCTGAGCCAGGTCCAGGAAGAGGTGAGGTCCACTCCCCGGACACACTGGATACATTTTAGACACCAGGTGCCGAAGAGAGGAGTTTACAGATGAGGGAATACTATATCCTTTACTGTTGCATTTCACTTGTGTGTTTTTTCATATAGTTTTTTCACACTTTTGTCCACTTACAAGCGGTAGCAACAATATAGAACAGAGACCCTGATGAAAGCCTGGGGCATTTCCCGGTGTGGCTGAAACATGTTGGTCTAATCGCAGCTATTTGTGTGTACTGCGATGATTGTGCTAGACTGTTCTTGTTTTTAACATGGAAGGGGCTGACATTTATTAAAATAGGTTTTTGTTAAGTTCCCTATCCCTTTTTAACCACCACATATATTGTTTTTGCACTGCACATTCCCATCATATCAACACCATGTGGCTCAACCAGGTGATTGTGGGTGGCTACCCCGAACCGTCTATCAGGGTATGCTAGTGGTCTCAATTGTCATGAGACACAATACCCGATAAGGATTACCAGATGAGAATATTGAGTCATACAAGACTTTTGATGGGAATCCTGAAACCATGGGGGACTCACGGTTGCTGGTGTTTCGCATTATGGTGATATGGCCTGTTAGTTCTATGTAATTTTCCTACGCCCACTGGTTGGCATAAGGAATATATTGCGGAATCACTAGTGGATTCCTAGTTTAGACCCCTAAGTTTCCTGTTTATAGCCCAAGTCCAAAGCTATGTCAGCAGCAGTTCAGAGGTAAGCAGCACACGAGTCCTGAGTGCAGAAAAGCAAGGAGCACTCCTTCACTCCTCTTTTTCACCGTGGGCGGGGGGCGGGACAAGCAGGGAGAGCCGGCCAGGTGGAGTGAATTGGCCTCACAGGGACTCCTGGGAGATGGAGTCCCTGTTAGTGCTCGCAGCCCTGCAAGCGCCCTAAACACCACGAGTCCTTAGGCAGCTCTCGCCGAGATACAGGCGCTGCGGGACCCGCGAAGCGGGTCCGGCGAGCTGCTGTGCATTGCAGGAAGATCACAGGAGAAATCCGGTGACGATGATGAAGGCAAGTCCAAAGCTATGTCAGCAGCAGTTCAGAGATAAGCAGCACACGAGTCCTGAGTGCAGAAAAGACATGGAGTCACTAATCAGTACATCAATTTAACATAGGGAGCGCTTGCACAGTGGCACTGCATAGCAGTGGCGCAGTGCCCAAAGCATAACCGGCACAAACATATCAAAACAGAGGAGGCAATCAGTAAAACTGGAAGGGAGACTCACGCCAATGATGCCAAGTTTAACATGTGTCCCCTCCAGCTTAAATATGGGGAGAACTACACTTCCCCTTGGGAGTTCTCTTCACTAAGGCAGAAAAATCTGGACAGACCTTCAGCATTGGTGTGTTCTGTACCAGAGCGGTGTTTCACCGTAAAGTCCATACTCTGTAGAGAAATGGACCACCTCAACAACCTTGGATTCTCACCCCTCATCCACATTAGCCATCTGAGGTGCCTGTGGTCAGTCTGAACCAGGAAGTGAATCCCAAAGTATTATGGTCTCAACTTCTTCAGTGCCCAGACCACAGCAAATGCTCAATTTCACTCCACCTCTGTTCCTGTGGAAGTAACCTCCTACAGATGAAGGCCCTCTTCATCAATCTGTGATAGAACAGTCCCCACACCATGCTCTGAAGCGTATGTCTGAACAATGAATTATTTTGACAAGTTGGGCGCCTGAAGCACGGGTGCTGTGCACATGGCAGTCTTCAGGGCGTCAAAAGTCTTCTGACGCCAGTTCACTTTCTTGGGCTGCTTCCTGGAAGTCAGATCAGTCAAGGGTGCAACAATGTTGCCATACCCCTTGACAAACCTCCTGTAGTACCCCGTGAGTCCTAAAAAGGCTCTCACCTGTGTCTGAGTCTTTGGGAGTTACTATGCCAGGATGGTATCAATCTTGGGTTGCAGGGGTGCCACCTTGCCGCTCCCTACCTGGTGATCCAAGTACACCACGGAACCCAGTCTGATCTGGCACTTACTCGCCTTGATCGTGAGACCTGCCTTGTGCAGTGCCATCAACACTTCCCAGAGGTGGCACAGATGTTCTTCCCAACTGGCGCTGAACACTGCAATGTCATCCAGGTAGGTAGCACTGAATTCCTCCAGTCCAGCCAACACCTGGTTGACCAACCTCTGAAAGGTGGTAAGGGCATTCTTCATCCCAAAGGGCATAACCCGGAATTGGTAGTGCCCGTCTGGTGTGGAGAATGCTGAACTCTCTTTGGCCCCATAAGTCAAGGCGATCTGCCAGAACCCAGATGTCAAATCAAACGTGCTGAAGTACCGTGCAGCCCCTAACCGATCAATGAGCTCATCAGCTCTGGGGATGGGGTACACATCAGTCCTGGTGACTGATTTGAGCCCTCGATAGTCCACACAGTGCCGGAGTTCAGGTGTGACACCAGGCGCGGCAACCTTTGGGTCCAAAACCACTGGGCTGGCCCAAGAACTGCTAGAGGAGTCAATCACCCCTAAAGCAATCATCTTGGAGACTTCCTCCTTGATGTAAGCTCTGACCTTGTCAGTCACTCTGTAAGCCTTGTGCTTTACAGGAGGACTGTCCCCAGTGTCCACATCATGGACACATCATTCTGTGACACCACAAACCAAGGAAAATAGATCAGAGAATTGCCACAACAGTTGGCGACAATCTTGCTGCTGATCAGGGGTGAGTGTGGCAGAGAGGTTGACACCATCCACTGACCCATCTTGCTCTGTTGCAGACAGGAGGTCAGAAAGAAGTTCTGTCTCCTCCTCCATTCCATCATTTGTCACTAGGGGCATGCCCACTTCGGACCTTTCTAAGTGTGGCTTCAGGCGGTTCACATGCAGGACCCTCAAAGGGTTCCTGGGAGACTGCAAGTTCACCAGATAGGTGACATCACTCTTGCGCTCCACCACCTCAAGTGGACTGAACCACCTGTCCTGGAGCGCACAAGGCTCCACGGGGGCCATGACCCAAACTTTCTGTCCAGGTTGAATCTCAATCAGAGTGGCAGTCTGATCGTACCACTGCTTCAACTCTTCCTGCCTGGCTTCCAGATTCGCCTGAGCGAGATCTCTGAATCGCCGAGTCTGGTTCCTGAAGACCAGCATGTAACTGCATACATCCTGGGGAGGTTTCCTGAGAGATTGCTCCTAGCCTTCTTTGACCAGACTCAAAGGTCCTCTTACCGGGTGACCATACTATAGTTCAAAGGGGCTGATCCCTAGGGACTTTTGTGGCAATTCACTGTAAACAAACTGAAGGCATGGCGAGAGGACTTTCCACTTACGCCTCATTGGTTCTCCAAGACCCATGATCATGCCTTTAAGAGTCCGGTTGAATCTCTCAACGGGCCCATTTCCTTGTGGGTGGTAGGGAGTGGTGAACTTGTAGGTAACATCACACTCCTTCCAAAGAGACTTCCTATAATTGGAAATTAAACGTGTTCCTCGGTCAGATACCACCTCTCTGGGGAATCCCACACAGGAGAAAATCCCCATCAGTGCACGTCCCACCACAGGGGCCATCACTGTCCTGAGTGGAATGGCTACCAGGTAGCATGGTCCACCAAGACCAGGATAAACCTGTTGCCTATGGCTGTCTTGGGGTCCAGTGGCCCCACAATGTCAATGCCCACCCGTTCAAAGGGGGTGCTGACTACATGGAAAGGTTGGAGAGGGGCCTTGTGCCTCCTTCCGCTTTTCCCACTTGCCTGGCAAGTTTGACAGGTGCTACAATGATTATCTGGACTCTTTCGCATCTGGGGCCAATAAAAGTGGGAGACAGGCCTTTAAAAGTTCTTGTTCTGCCCCAGATGTCCAGCTAAAGGAACGTCATGAGCCAACCCTAGTAGGAACGCTCTGAAGCACTGGGGTACGACCAGCACATGGGCTGACCCAGGCTCAGCAACCTTAGACTCACTTTACAGGAAACTGTTCTCCCAATAGATCCAATGTGATCCAGACTAATCAACTGCTGCCTGGTTTGTGTCCTGTTGCCTCAAACCCTCAAGCGAAGGGCACTTTTTCTGTTCTGTACAAAATCCCTCCCTGGAGTGACCCCCTTTTTGCTGCTAATGTCTCAGCTCGGGTAGTTTCCCCAGTTCAGAAACTTGCTCCCCCGTAGGTTCCAGGGCATCCCCCACAAGGTCTACCTCCTCCTGGACCGTGGGAACAATGGGGGCTGGTTTCCCATGCCCCCTACCTCTTTTCTTTAAGGCAGGTTCCTGGGCCATACTTTCAGGCTCCAGGATCTCTTGAACACCCTTAGCTGCCATAGACCGAGTGGTCACACACGCCCACTCAGGCAGACCCAACATCTCTAAATGAACCTTCTTCTCCACCGTAGCCCAAGGGGAGCTTTCCAAATCATTGCCCAACAGACAATCAACAGGCATAGCTGGCTACTCAGCTACTTGAAGAGTACCAGAGACCTCCCACACTCAAAGGAAACTTGAGCCTCTTTGCAATGGCTCTCTGTGTTGTCAGCGGCAACAACTGGGAAGAATGCATTGGGGACCACCTGCTCTTCAAACACCAAGTGACACTTAACAGCTGTCACACTGGCTCCCTTGTCTCTAAGAGCCTCCACTCTATGGCCATTGATGGTCACCCACTGCCTGTATTTCTTAGTGTTATCAAGCAGCTGAGTTTTAGGGACCATTTCAAAGTCTCCTAATGAGACAAGGGACATTTCTGTGAGACCCGACCCACTTTGGGCACCCATCTCCTCACCACTCAGGGCTACACTTGCTATCTGATGGGGTGGTGGCACATACTGACCGTTTTGGTGACACTGGGGATTATACCAACGATGTCCCACCTGCTTACACGGAAAGCAGGTAACAGGCCCCCTATGAACAGGTTTGCCTGTCAGTGATCCTGAATTCTTCTCAGGGGGAGGCTGGGAACCCTAACCTTGGTTCTCTTGGGAATTACTTTGGGGCCCTTTCTGGAACTCCCTCTGTTTACCTTTGTCCACCCACTCTTCTGCTGGGGACCCTGCCCACCTTTGACTGATTCTCCTACATGACCCTAGTGGACCCTGATACTCACCCAGGGGTCCGCCTCCTCAGCAAGCTCCTAGGGTTAGTCAACTTGCTATCAATAAGTTGCTGGCGTAGCTCCGGAAAACAATTAGCAGACAAGTGGTCACTGGCAATCAAATCATAGAGCACTTGAAAATTATCCACATTGCTACCCCTCACCCAACCATCCATAGCTCTGTAAAAGAAAGACACATATTCTACCCAAGTGTTTCACTCCAACTTCTTACAATTCCTGAACCTCTGTCTATAGAGTTCTGAAGTCAAACCATACCTTGTCATCAGTGCTTCTTTCATGTGGGCAAAGGACATCCTATTCTCACTAGGCAGGTCTAACAACGTATCCCTACCTTCAGTTAAAAAGCGGCCCCACAACCCAGCTCCCCAATCCTTTTCAGGGACCCGGTGGGCCAACATTACTATCTCTTAGGCTGCAAACCACTGCCTAATACCTTCACTTTTGTGGAAATCTTTGATGACATCCTTGAGAATATGTACCCTGCCTTATGTTCTGAAGGCACTGATGGTGCGCTGCCACCAGAAGGATTAATTTTTAAGTCCTTGGCCTTGATCTTTAACTCCCTCAACATCCTCTCATGTTCCATTCTCATTATCTCTCTCTCCAAGGATAATCTGTTATTCTCTGTTTCCCTCTGACTCTCCATCTTAAGTTTAGCCATCTCCAGCTTGTGTGCCCTTCTTCTCTCCCTGTCTTCCAACTCTCTGGGGGCAGGTCTTTGGAAGAGATGGTGCTGCGAGGTGGGGACGATAGCCATCCCCTGGCTGGAAACACTGGCATATCCAGTTGCTCATCTGCATCCACAACTGGCTCCACCACAAGATCAGAGGCATTTCTTGCTTCTACCCAGGCCCTCTGTCGCCGTTTTTTGGTAGTCATCCTTTTTAGAAATGCTTGGGGAAGCAACTTTCAATTTCTTGCAGAGATGCTTGAGCTCTTTCAAAGTGTAGGTTTCCAAACTGTTTTCCTCAAATTCAAGATCCATAGATGCAACAGATGCTGGTCTACTCATAGTATTGTGGTAGTAAGTTTGTGGGTGTTACCAAACTATCTAGGGCATAGGATTTATCATGTGTAATACTATATCTGATGTATTACATGTGTAAACAGATTTATCAGTGTAAGGTGACCATTTGTGAGTTATTGGTGCCTATAAATCTCAGAATTTCCATGTGGTATTCAAAAATCATATTCCTGCTGTGAGATTATCCTCCATAAATTCAAGAACTCTTCTGGACCTAAGCTATCAACCAAACACCAATCAAAATCTGGCCAAAGAAAACAATTTGTTGATAAAGAAAGCATCTAACACAACAAGACTGTCTTCAAAACAATAAAACACTACGTACATCCTAAGCCATGTACTCTTCGATGACCAATGCAACTCCCTTGAATCCCTTCCAAGCTCTGAATGCAGGAGCTTATAGAGATGACACCACCATAGCATCCATAATAAGAATTCAGTGGAAATGCTCTGACACCTCCGCTCAACATCATCAACACTTCTCTCACTCAGGGCATCTTCCAAGACTTCGCCAGGATTCTTAATATCTTGTGCCGGCTGAAGAAATCCAGTTTGGACCCAGATCACCTAGTTCAGCACTTCTGAGTCACAGCCGCGTCCCGTGCAGGTAAGAGCAGCGGGCCGGGTGGGGGGGATTTCAAAAGACGACGGCAAGGGAAAAATTATTATTTATTTCATTTTCCCTTGTGGTTGTCTGTCAAATATCCCCCCCCCAACCCGGTCCCTCTGCCCCACTTTTCTTACGTGCACTGGCAGCGGTATCCCAGTCACCTATTTTCGATTGCTTTTAATACAATATACAACTTTCCCCTGAAATCTCCACAAGAAAATGATCGAAAACAGGATGGAGGCAACAACCAGCTGAATGGAGTGTACACTCCCACCCCACCAGCTGAAAACATTCCTGAAAACCTTCTTCAGGTAGCAAATGTCCTGATTATATGTTTCATAATGTTCAACGGTATCATACTTATTCTTAGAAACCTCATCATCTCTCCATACGATCCTGCATTACCTGCATGACATACTACAATATTTACAAAGTACTCCATGTAAGTCTCTTGCATACCTGGCCTCACTTATCTGAATATCCAGTGCCATTAGCAGTTCCTAGGCCCTTCACACTGCATAATTGGAAACCAAGTAATCCAGAAAGGAGAAAATCAGCAAACTTACTACTGCTGCACATGGACAATATGGAACAAGATCTCAGTCAATATCCAACAAACAGAAGCATTTGATGACACTTCTCTATGTACTAAACCTCGCTATTTTCCTTTATCCCCCTGATAGACATTAGAGGTTTTGACAACACCCGCCTTAGCATATTAACACATCTAATACATTTGGTACAGCTGCTAGCTTCTGCAAGCATTCTGGTACTTATTGTGTTATATTTCATACAGAAATAGTGTTTTGCATAAATACAGTGTCCTAAATATTGTTTACAAAATATTATTTTATTGGGTGTAGTTTTACAAATATTAACTCTAATGTGGTAATATATTTATATGCAATATCTAGGACACAATGTTTAAGACAGCTGGTATTCTAGCAACCATATTCTGGTACTACTCCGCTTGATGTGTTACATGCATTTTTTCAGGCAGGGTCTATTAAGTGATTGGCACTTCTAGTGTGGACTTCAAAAGTAATTTCCAACAATTTATGCAGACAAATACTGATCATTAAATACTTTAAATCTTCTTGCATGTAAAGTAGTCATTCCTTTTCAGGGTGATGCTGCTATTTTTCTGTTCCTTTAGTTAATTTTGGTTTAATACCTTTCAGTAAACAAGGTGGACATTTAGAGGGTGGATACTACCCCCTTATATTGAAAGCAGCACGTTTCTCAGTGGACAGCTGGATACCACTCAATTCACAGTAGGCACTAGACAAGAGTAGTATGCTGCCTGAAAAAAAAAACCTGAAAAAACCAAACACTGTTAGGAAATGCAATAATAAGTAAAGCTTGTGAAATACAAGCAGGAACAACATGGGTAACACTTTTTACAGTAATTGTTCAGAAATGGATCAATGTTTTACATGAAAAGTTTAGGACATGAATACAGGGGCCAAAAGGGACCCGTTTCAATGTCAGTTTAAAATTACTACCGAGATTGAGACCCAGAGAGACCAGGCCGACTTAAAGCCCTGGTTATTCACTAAACTTCACTACTTAACTCAACTAATCGGCAGGTCTAAATCTTAGATGTTACCTAGAAGTCTTCTGTATTACTCTGCCTCTCCCTCACTCATCGCTATTCTTCCCGGTTATCCAAAATAGTCACTTAGCCTGCACCTGAGGCCTGAGACTGGCCCCTCCAGTTTCCATTGGTGCAGTTTGGATGTATGTCATTACAACGCATACTTTTACAACGCATGCCATTATGACGCAACTTTTACAACGCAAGTCGTTACAACGACTTGCGTTGGGGGGCGCTGGATAGTGAATAGTTTAATTTACTATTCCAACTCCAGTCCCCGTGGATAGCAGGGAAGGTGTCGGATAGTAAATAAACTATTCCCTATCCTAAAGCGTCCTCCAGCGCAATTCGTTGTAATGACTTACGTTGTAAAATGTTGCGTCGTAATGGTAGTGCGTTGTAAAAGTTGTGTTGTAAAGGATGTTTCCCGTGCAGTTTTCCAGCTGCTGTAATTTTGACTTTGAGCCACAAGGAGCTGTGGTAATCCTCTGTCTTTCTCCTCTTTTTGCAGCATTGTATGCATTGCTGCCTTCAGCTTGAGTCTTATTCCAAGTTTTGCTCTTGATCTACGCTTAGATTGAAACTACTTGCTACTTCGCCATATTCTTCAAAAACATATCTCATTTCATCTATATATGTCATTGGTCAGAATTCCCTAAACTCCTACACCAACAATTATGGTATGTAATCTCATTCTAACATCAGCAGTCACTAGGTACTTGAATTTCTGATAATATGACTGTCGACTTTCATTCTCAATTCTTTCGGGTGCCATGCAGTCACAAGTGCTTCGTTTCACCACATGGAGACCATGGGGATGTAGTTGCAATCTCCAGAAGCACCAAGGCTGGTTTGAGGATGGTGCCCTCATTACCTCCTAATCTGTCTTACTCTCACAGTCCTCACATATGAGTTTACCTCTATTCATACAGAACCTAATTACCAAACTTGACTTTTTCCTTCCCAATCCATAATGGCCCCCATACAAAAGGACTTTCTGTTTCTTTTTTCTGCAGCTCATTACTATTTTGGCTACAGGTATGTTTTTCTGTTTTTCTTTTCCTGTTTTGGACCTGCTTTATTGGTTTGTTTTTGTTTGTGGTGGTCACGCTCGTACGTGGGGCATGTGAGGCCACATGGGCGTCTGTGGCCTGCTGAGCACCTGTGTAGGCCTTTGGTATGTTTTATAGCTGTTCTGTGATTTGTTTATATTTGTTTATATATATATTTTTTTGTGCAAATGATTCTCCTGGGTATTTTGTGACTTTAGGGCTTTCATGGGGTGCGTAGCTTCTTGGTCTACCCGGAGCAATGTTGCATGATTGCAGCGCATGCGTGACGTCTGCCCGACCTCAAAATGGCACCTCCGCTTTGCGATGTGGCACGTTATATTTGTCTCCGCCTGTCGTTAGTGGGTGGGGGGAGTGCGCTGGTGGACAGGTTTGCCCCCAACCAGGCGGCTCTGTGGGAAGAGTTTTTCTGGTCCTGGTCTGGTTCCTGCTTCTTTGCTGCAGAGTTCTAATGTTGTTGGACAGGTATTTTTTCCGACTGCCATGAATGTTTCAATGGCCCTCCCGGTGGTGGCTGGGTTTTCTTCTTGGCCTGCATTAGCCCCGGCCTGTGGACTTTTCTTGTGGCAGAGTTGCTCCTCCTGTTACAAGGCCTAGGTTGGTTCCTTCCATGGGGGGAATGCATTATTTGAGGCCCCCTTTACTATGGGATTGTGTTTTTACTTCTCTTGTGCTGTGTTTGTCTAAATAATTTTTTGTCTTGGGTGCTTACTCGTACGAGAGGACAGTGAGAGGAAGATGGACAAGAAGGTAATGCCTGGTTACTTACTGGTAATATTCACTACCCTGGCCTGGATGTCTGCCAACTGCCTTAAACTCAACGGCGACAAGACTGAGGTGCTGGTGGTAGGGGGTGATCGGGCGGCGTGGACGTCAGCGTGGTGGCCACCGTGCTTGGGACCAGCTCCCACTCCCTGCCGGGAGGCGAGGAATTTAGGTATTTGGTTCGATTGCGATCTGACCTTTGGTCCCCAGGTAAACAGGGTGGTTGGCACCTGTTTCGGGATCCTTAAGACCATCAGGAAGGTATTGGAGCTCCTTCCCACCGAAGCCCGCAGGACACTAGTGCACGCTTTAGTCACGTCCAAAATGGACTACGGCAACCTGCTCTATTTGGGTACCCTTGAGAAAAACCTGAGCCGTCTACAGGTTTTGCAAAATGCCGCTGCCCGGCTGGTGCTCAAACTGCCGAGAAGATCAGCCTCCATAGCCGCTCTCCAGGCCTTACACTGGCTCCCGGTCAGAAGCAGGGTGGAATTCAAGGCCCTCTGCACCTGTCATCGGATTATTAACGGCAGGGCACCCTTTCCACTTCAGGGTCTCCTGACTCATTACGAGCCGACACGCGCACTCAGATCCTCTGGATCAGGGCGCCTTACCATTCCCAAAGTGACCAGAGCTAGGATGGGCGGCAGGTCCTTCAGGTATCTTGCCTCATCCAGCTGGAATAAACTTCCGGTTGCGCTGCGCTTGGAACCTACTGAGTCGATATTTAGAGCAAAGCTAAAAACACTCCTATATGTGAAATAACGGCCTCCCCTCAGTACCGCCTCTTACCATGCTCGTATCGGAGCGCGGGGATACGCCGTTGTGCGTCACCATGCGCTTTACAAGACCCCCTATTATTATTATTTATTATTATTATATTCACTACCCTGAGTCAATGTCTTACTCCTCACAGTCCTGAGTCCCCTCCTGTGTTTCCCTGTTGTTCAACTGCTTTCTTTCTAGGCTTTGTTATTTCTGGAAGTCCTTCCCAGGAACTGATGTATTTATACCATTTGGTATTGGGACCATCTTGGATTGGGAAGGAAAAAGTCAAATTTGGTAATTAGGTTGCATTGCAGTTTGATGTGAGATTCCTGATCTAAAGGAATAGGATCGGCGTAGGCCAACCGTTGACGTAGATGTCTGATTTGTAGATGTTGAAGGGCCCGATAATGAAAGGGACCCGGAAATATGGCTTGACTGGAAGCAGAGAGAAGGCCTACGATTCTCGCGCAATACCTGAGAGAAATGAGGGTGATCCGATGAACCTGAGCAATTTCATACTTGGTGGTTGAGACCTTTGACTGTGGAAGCATGAGAGATGCTGTGGAAGAGTCCAAGAGGAAGCCCAAGAACTCTATGCGTTGAGAAGGAAGGAGCATGGACTTTTTGTGATTGAGGATAAAACTCAGATCGAGGAGAAGAGATTGGGTAGTATTGAGGTCGGAAAGAAGAAGCTGTTTGTCTCAATTCATGATCAGAATATCGTCCAGATAAATTATGATTCCGATCCCCTAGGACCGAAGGAAAGACACCACAGGTTTCATGACCTTTGTAAAGCACCATGGTGCTGACGACAGACCAAAAGGAAGAGAGCTGAAACAATAGGTTACGCCTAGCCACTGGAATTGAAAAAACTTGGAGTGAGATAGATAAATCGGGATGGTGAGATAGGCGTCCTGTAAATCCAGCTTGATCATCCAATCTTTTGGACAAATGGTGAAATGAATTATAGTCTCCATTTTGAAGTGGCGATACACCACAAATTGGTTGAACCATTTTAAGTTCAACACTGGACGCATCTTCTTGTTCTTTTTCTGCACCAGGAAGATAGAATTGAGAAAACCCATACGATCTAAGGGGCAACTAGAATTTCATGTTTTTGAAGAAGGCTTTTGACCTCCAAGGAAATGAGTTGTGACATTTCTTCTGAAAACACCAGTGGAGGAGGGAACACAGTTTGGGAAGGCAGTGCGTAAAGCTCTATAAGATAACCTTGGACTGTATTGAGGACCCAAGGATCTGCGGTGAGAGACTGCCACTTTTGGAGAAAAAACCTTAAACGACCTCCTACTGGAGGGGTTGGAATATAACTTACCTTGTTGGTTGTTGTTTCTGAAGTTCCTTTGGCCTCGACCCCTGAAGCCACGACCTCTCTGTGGGTAGAATTGGGGTTTGTAATCCTGGGAATCGGAGTTGAAGGAACCTCTGAAGCCTTGTTTGGGATAGGAATGGCCGGTAGAGCGACCCCTTCCTCTCCCGGCCCATCCAAAAACCTGAGGTAAAAATACTTTTTTAATTGATGGCTGAGCCTTATCTAAGGAGGCAAATGTAGAAACGAACCTGCTGAGGTCCTTGATCAAAGAATCACCAAAAAGGAGACCATTTGCTTTAATATCAGGGTCCTGAGTAGCTAAATTGGCCAATTTGGGGCCCAATTTATTTAAAAGACCTTTGCAACGTTCGTGGGTGATCGCAGCATTAACGTTTCCCAAAAGACAAAAGGCTCGCTTGACCCACAGAGAGATGACATCTGCAGACAACTCCAAAACTTCCAGGTGAGCAGATTTGGAAAGATCAAAAATGTGAGCCAAAGGACCCACCACATCAAGCAATTTATCCTGGCAGGTAGACCAGGCCTTGTCCACCTCTTTGCACTGGTCTTTGCCAAATTTGGAAAAGAAGGTGAGTAAAGGTTGATCAATAACAGGGACGATGGCGATTTTCTAATCCAAAGAGGGTTTAGGGCATTCAGGTTTCAACCTGGTCCTAGTAGTAGCTTCCAATGGAAGGTGAAGCCTGGCAGAGATTATGGGCCCGATTCACAGAATGAACTTACTACTTTTGGCATTCACAGAATGCACTTACTACTTTTGGTATTCACAGAATGAACTTACTCATTTCGGTATTCACAGAAGTTAGGACTACTAACTTTAGGACTCTTAAATGCCTTCTGTGAATACCGAAAGTCTTAAAATTAGGATTTTTCTCAATTTAGTAGTAGTACAGTTAGGACTACTAACTTTAGGACGCCTAAATGCCTTCTGTGAATACCGAAAGTCTTAAAATTACGATTTTTCTCAATTTAGTAGTAGTAAAGTTAGGACTCCTAACTTTAAGACTCCTAAATGCCTTCTGTGAATACCGAAAGTCTTAAAATTAGGATTTTTCTCAATTTAGTAGTAGTAAAGTTAATCCTAACTTTACTACTACTAAATTAAGAAAAATCGTAATTTTAAGACTTTCGGTATTCACAGAAGGCATTTAGGCATCCTAAAGTTAGTAGTCCTAACTTTACTACTACTAAATTGAGAAAAATCGTAATTTTAGGACTTTGGGTATTCACAGAAGGCATTTAGGAGTCCTAAAGTTAGAAGTCCTAACTTTACTACTACTAAATTGAGAAAAATCCTAATTTTAAGACTTTCGGTATTCACAAAAAGCATTTAAGAGTCCTAAAGTTAGTAGTCCTAACTTCTGTGAATACCGAAATGAGTAAGTTCATTCTGTGAATACCAAAAGTAGTAAGTGCATTCTGTGAATACCAAAAGTAGTAAGTGCATTCTGTGAATGCCAAAAGTAGTAAGTTCATTCTGTGAATCGGGCCCATAGTCACCCATTTGTGAGGCAGGAAACCACACAGTGGAGTTCAGGCAATGAATGGAAGCAGGGTCAAACATAGGAACCCATTTGGAATCCAGGACAGGCACAAAATTGAAAGAATCTACTTTGGATTCTTTAGCAGGAGGGGGGTCATAAACGTCAAATAAATCAAACAAATCATTTGCGTCATCCATATCATCATCTGTGTCCAAGATGGTGGAAATACCCAACTTTTTGGGAACCTCTGTATGCTTCAATTTATTCTGGCTTTTGCCCTCAGAGCATAATAACCCCTCCTTGGCAGGAGGCCTGGGAGGCACATTGTCCTCAATCACATGCGAGGAAACCTCACTGGTCAGGCGTGACGCAGTATTGGAAACAGGAACAGAAGCAGAGGAAACCGCCTTTTTCTTTCTGCTATCCCCAACAGAATGGGCCAGTGCTTTGGGCAATAAACTTAACATGGAATTCGCCATGCCCTTTGAAAAACGTCTCATGGACATTTCCACAGAATTATTAATAAATGTATTCTGGTCCTTCCTGAAGGACTCGCCTTCCCCCTGCTGCTGGTCTGAACCAGGAGAGCTATCCGTTGCCTCACGATGAAAAATAACTAAAACCAAGTGAGGAAAGGGTTAAAAGAAAATTAGGGGCAGAACAACCACTTGGACCACTTGGACACTCCCCCGCAGGGCGTGACGAACACGAAGAAGGAAGAACTCCGGCAAAGCCGAGGGAGCTAACAAAAGCTCCAGAGCCGGCCCCCGAGTGGGAACGAAACTTACTCTTTGGAGAAACAGCGGGGATAAACACAGCGCAGCAAGGAAAAGCGCTTGTGAAAGGAACAGCTGGAAGCGACTGTGCAGCAGTAAATACCAAACCAAACCGTGTGCATGGGGGGGAACAGAGCGGAAAAGAAAAAGCGGCCTCGAAAGGCGCTACTGAGAGAGCGTAAAGCTCTGCATGCACACAAAGATGAAAAAAGCCTAAAACCAATACGTTAGAAACAGTAAACCAAGCAAATATATGAATAAATGCATAGCAACAATATCTGACTGCAAGCAGCAAGAAAAGAGGAATGTTCGCAGTCAGAGGTGACATTATTGGTGCTGTTACACTATGATTAGTTATAAGGTTTTGGTTCTAATGTGTTCCCATTGGCCAGTTGTGCCGCTGAGCCCTCTGAGAACTGTAGTTTTCTACTTATCTTGGCAGCTATTAATATTAAAGCAAGATAGGAATGTATAATAGCAGCCTCTGGTCTTGCCATAAAATTATGACCCCTCAAATATGCCTAGCTGTCAGTATCCTACTCATCTGTGTCACTTAGGATCTGTATGTCACCTGTATGCACGAAAATAGACATGCCAAAAAATTACTGCATTATGAGTGAGAATTGTTTCGTACTATTTTATGACACTCATTACCTTCTCGTCACAGTCCTTACGTATGGGTTATCTCCATTTATGCAGAACCTAATCACCAAATTCGATTTTCCTTCCCAATCCAAGATGGCCACCATACTACAGGGTATAAATGCCTCACTTTCTGGGAAGGAATGCCTGTTTTCTTTATTCTGCAGACAATTACGATCTTAGCTACAGGAATGTTTTAGTTTTCTTTTGTTTCTTGCAGACCACTGTAGAATGGCGCTTCTGTGGCCTGCTGAACAGTCTGTGCCAGCCTCTGGAATATATTTTTTTGTTTGTATGTTTTTTTCATTTGTTTTCTTCCCCTGGCTATTTTAATGGGCTCATGGTGTTCTTCTGTGAGGGGTGCATCACCCCTCAGAGCCTGCCCAGCTCTTCATTGCAATCGGAAGGCACTTGGCATGTGTGTGCTCTTAATATGACACCCCCACCATGCCATAAGCTGAGCTTCTCCGGGCTTTAGCTTATCCTTTTTGTGCAGGGGAGCACATGATGAGAAGTGGCGTTGTCATGGTAGCCTGCTGGTCCTCGGGGCTCATTTATGTTTTTTGAACGTTCA
Organism: Lissotriton vulgaris; assembly: GCF_964263255.1. Taxonomy (NCBI): domain Eukaryota; kingdom Metazoa; phylum Chordata; class Amphibia; order Caudata; family Salamandridae; genus Lissotriton; species Lissotriton vulgaris. The sequence goes on along the minus strand of NC_141696.1, from coordinate 776,922,541 downwards.
TTCCCCTGGTTGTGTTACTGTTTCCCGGTTGCAGGACTGTCCCATCTGGCAGTACGTTGTTGCATGATGGCTGATGTGTGGCCTCTGCCTGGTCGTAATATGGCGCCTTCACTTTCCGGTGTGGTGAGTTTTGTTGCCTTGGCCTGTTCTTTGTTGGCAGGTGGGCGGCATTGCCCTGGCACCCTGTCGGCTTTCAGGAAGGGTATTCCTGTGCCTGTAGGAGTGCTGGTTCCTTCATTTCCTCACTTGGCGATCATTTAGTCTGTTCTGCTGATGGCTTGGTGCTGTGTGGAACTTTGGGATTCCATCCTCATTCAGGGGTTCTGGAGATACTGCAGTAATGGCTGGGCTATCTCCTTGTGCTGCAGTGGTCTCTGATTTTTGTGGTCTCTTTGAGGCTGCTGTGGTGGCCGAATTTTTAGGCCAATAACGGGTGACCAATACTTGTGTTTCTATGATTATGTTTTTAAAAATTCTTCCCCTGGTCTTGCTTTACATGCCAGGCACATGTCGCTTTCACTAATGTGTTCTTTCGAGGCGTGCATCATTGCCTAGCCAATTTCTTGAGTTGGCTGTCCCAGGGTGATTGCCTGGTTTCCTCATGGGGACTCCACCCTCCCTGGGCGATGTGCCCTTGTTTTTCTGCCTGGCCTGTTCCACACTTTTCCAAGAACACAAGTTGCTCACTTCTGGTTTGCGTTGCCCTGGCAAGCAGAGTAGCAGGTGGAAGCCTCGGGGGACTGTTTGTGTCATTTTTATTTGACTTTCATCATTTAGGTTGCCTTGGTTGCGCGAGTGCAAGGCATTTTTGCTGCATCTGGTCTCTTCTTGTGTGATGTCGACAGATGTGAGGCATCTCCCTGGCATTGTTGCAGTTCCTCTGTGCTTTCTGCTCAGTGCATACAGGCTCCTCCACCTGTCTTGGTGTTGCCTGGATGCATGCTCCAGCGAGTGGGGCATTGACTATATCACCAGCCAGATTGCTCAGGCTCTGCCTTTTTCGATGCCGGGCTGATCACGATTTTGATATTGCCTCTGTGCTTCTCGCACTTGGGGCATTTTGGTACAGTGTCCCTGTGACCTCATCCTTCAGGTCTTAGACTTTTCCTCTGCAGGTTTAGTTTTCATTCTTGACGTTTTCGTTATTTTCTCTCCCCATGTTATCCGCTGGGGTGTCTGGTAGTCAACTATGCCTCTTTGGGGGTAGGTTAACTCTCTGCTCGGAAGTCTAGCTTCCCACAGGACCCCCTATTTGGAGGTGATGTGTTGGGCTTTCTCGTTTGGGGCTGTTGCGCCTGTCTCCACTTGTTCTCAATCTCTTCTGTCTTTCTTCATGCTGTCTCGGGGGGTACGGGCCTCTGCTCTGTTGTCTTTCTTTTTCCATGGTGTTCTCCTATGGTGGTGGGCTCTGCTCCTTTGCACAGGGTTTTTTCCCTTTGTTTCACTTCCTGGGCTGGTTCTCACACCCATTGGTGGCGGCATGGGTTTGAGTGCTGCTCTGGGAAAATATGCTGCCGTTTTGGACAGTGGTGCCTGGTGGAGGTGCATTCTTGTTTTCCACTTGGTTGATGCAGTTGTACCTTGCACATGGTGGTCTGTATCTGTTTGGTGGCCTGCTTGTCCACTCCTTCAGGGGGTGATTACACCACTCTCTTCATCTCTTTTCTGGTGGTTTTGACCCTCTGCTGTTTCCCCTCTCCTGGATTCTTCTTTCCTCCGTGGCAGTGTGTTTGGGAGACCCTGATGGTCTGTTGATCCTTTCTTTGTATTGGTTTCTCTTGCCTCGGTTGGTTCGCCACTGAGGGGATTTCCTTCTTCTCCTCTATTTGTTGTCTAGTTCCTCCATGTATGTTTCGGCTGGGGTTCCTTTGGCGATTCCCTGGCCCTGGGGCCTCATTTCCTGTTTTCCACCATTCCTTCATATCCCTCAGGTGGTTCTGTGGGGAGTTCAGGATCGCATTGTTGTTCTGTTGATTGACCTGCTTGGGTAGTGCACCCTCGATTTACTTTGTCGAGGCCGTTTGGGTTTGTCTTCCCATCCATTGCCTCTGTGATTTCCATTTCTTCCTCTGGATTTGCTACGCTGGTTGAGGCTTGTTGTTTGTCTATGGTAAGGCAGTCCATCTTGGTCCATGGATGTTTTGTTAGTATTGCTGGCCTGCTCCGGCTTTCGCCGCTGTCATATGCCCTTGAGGGTTGTTGTCGTTGTTGTTTGTGCTCTTCCGTCTGGTAGTTCTCGTCCTCCTCTTGGGCCTCCAGCTGTGTTGAGCCTCCTTCGGGGCAGTTTTCGTCTGGGTTTGGCTGTATCTGCTCTCCGTGGTGAGTGAGATGCCCCTCCTGCTTTTCCTGGGATTGGTGTTTTGTCTCTCTAGTATCTCGCTTGCAGCTAGGTTGTGTTCTGCAGTGCCCTGTTGTACCTTCCCCATTGCAGGTATGGGGGCCTGCATCTGGTCGGCTGGTCTTGCTCTGTTTGGGCTTTTTGGGGAATGCCGCCTTCGGGCTTCTTTGGGACATGATTGACATGGTGCCATTTTCAAATTGGGGTGTTGGGGCATTATTTGTCCTCTTCTCCTTTCCTTCTGTTTTACCGGACATTGTGGTGCCTTGTCCAGCTTTTCTTCTTGCTGGTGGTTTCATCTATGCCTTTGGTCTCTGGTTTCTGGCTTCTGTATCTTTCGTTACCTGCGTGTGCATCATGCTGTTTCTCTGTCTTTGTGACACCCTGTTCTGTTTCAGTGTGGCCGGGTTGGTGACCCTAGGTTTGACGATGGGGGGGGGACTCCTTGCCTTCTCTCCCTTCCTTGTCCTGATAGGTGTGGTGGCCTTCCGCTTTTCTTCCCATCTGGGCTGTGTTTGTTGTCCTGGTGGCTTTCCCTGGGTGGTGTCCGGGGGGGAGGGGTTGTTGATGCCTCCTGGTCAGCATTTGGGGGTGCTTCCTTTCACCACAATAGCTTTGCTGCCACTTGGCTGGCGCCCCTCCCTTTTACATTTGCATCCTGTTTGCCTCTGGGTGGTGCTCTACCCTTGGGGTTTGGTGTTGCCGTTTTGCATCCTTGGGGGTCTTTGTTTGATGTCCCTTGTTTGGCTTTTTCAAGATGTCTTTTGGTTGAAATCAGTTTCTTGGCTTGGGTACGTACTTATACAAAAGTACTGTGAGAGTAATACGGGCGAGGTGGTAATGTCCAGTCACTTAGCGGTAATATTTATTACTCTGAGTCCATGTCTTCTCTGTGACATCCTGAGTCCTCCTGCCTCTCCTTGTCGTTCAAATGATTTCTTTCTGTACTTTGGTTTTTCAGGAAGTCCTTCCCAGGAAGTTATGTTTTTATACCCTTTGGTATGGGACCATCTTGGATTGGGAAGGAAAATCAAGTTTGGTAATTGGGTTCTGCATGAATGGAGATAAGCTCATATGTAAGGACTGTGATGAGAAACACATGGACTTGGAGTAATGAATATTACTTGTACGTAACCAAGCATTTGAGCCCCTCATAATGTTTCACAGCTCCTTGTCAATTCATTCTATTGAGGATATGTATAATCGAAATTGCAAAGAAGCACAGATTTGTCAGGTTTCCCAAATTAAACAGGTCAATTATGATTAGTTATATTAGGGTGCTCCAGTCTACCAGGAAGGTTGGTGCCCTGCAGCATTATAATAAGTAGACATGGAGAGTACTCCATGCATCATTATGTAAGGAAAAGAACCTTAGAAAAGTGAGGAGCTGTCACTTAGACATGGACGACTATTTACCATTGCTACATTAAACTGTGGAGATTGATCCTCTCTATCATTGCAGGTGTGTTTCTGATGCATTTGTTCAACATGTCACAATAAACATTGGCATATTGTTGCATAACTACATCAGTGTCATGTTTAGTAGTACATGTTCCTGTATCGCACCATAAGGATGCCTTAAAGGCTCAAATGCTGTGTGGATTTTGACATTCCACCAGTCTGTGTATTGGCTGTGACTGCAGACTTACCCCTTGAGGAATCTGCATGTTTATCTTCTTCTGTACTCTCAGTGAGAGCTGTCACATAAGTTGCATCTACCTTCACGGTGCACTGAACAATCTCTTCTGTTGGTATGTGGATTGTTTCTTAAATTTATCCATTCATAGATGGCTGACACAGTTTCTCTGTAGCTTCTCCATATTTCAATTACAGTTGTCATACCACCTTTTTTTACAATGCTTTTATGCATCCTTGATTGTTTCCCACAGAATTTATGTGGTCTTGGATTACACATCGTGCCTTTTTGTGGAATCCGTGCTACGCAAACAATGATGGACGGACTCCTGAATAAACCATACATTCAACCCCAGTCAAGAGATCTGGGTTAAATCCATCATTCCTTTGCTCACCATGCCACCCCAGTATGGACCCAGCCATATGCAAATCAGCCTTGAGCCTGTGCTCCATGGGAACAGTCCAGACCATACAGCCAAGCCAGGTCCTCCCTGGACCGGAACAAGCATCCTGGGACCAGTTTCTGGGTATTACCCTTCATCAGCCAGGCTAGCTTGAATCCAGTGTCCCAGTGAGCAAGGGACTCATGTCTATTCATACCCATCCCAATTAGGGTGGAAAGTGCTATGCAAACAAATGATGGACTGAATGCTCAACAAATCATACATTCACCCCCAGTCAAGAGATCTGGGTTAAATCCACCGGTTTTTTTGCTCACCATGCCTTTTCAGTTTGGACCCAGCCATATGCAAATCAGGCTTCACACTGTGCCCAATAGGAACAGTCCAGCCTTAACTGCGAGGCCAAGTCAGCCCTGGACTGGAAACAAGCATCCTAGGACCGGTTTCGGGCTTTCAGCCCTCATCAGCCAAGATATCTTGACTCAAGTGACATGGAGAGCACGGGACAAATGACTGGGCATACCAGTCCCTCTCGGGGTGACAAATGCAAAAAGAACAATTGATTGACAGAATGCAGAACCATGTCATACATTCACCCCAGTACAGAGATCTGGGCCTAAATCCATCGTTTTTTTGCTCACCATGCTTTTTCAGGTTGTACCCAGCCATGTGCAAATCAGTCTTGATCCTGCACCCAGAGCACTGTGTTGATGCCATCTATAAGTCACACGTCACAAATTGCAACTTTTTCTAAATCACAATTTGCAATTCTCTATTTTGCAATTGCAAAAGCTTCTGAGTTGCGAGTTTGGAACCTCCTTCATATGGACATACGTTTTTTAGATTTCCATTTTGCAGTTTGAAAATTTCACGAATTACGAATTGCAAGACTTTGACTGTATTCAAGAAGCAGGTCACTTCTCCTTCTTTAAGCTCCCTAAATTCCACCATTCCACCCCCCTCCTGAAATCCTTACATTGGCTCCCTGTAGGTGCCAGGGTCCAATTCAAACTTGCAACCATAACCTTTCTGGCCCGATTTGGCTTGGCTCCGGCCTTTATCTCGTCCGAGATTACCCCTTACATACCCACTCGGGAATTACGCTCGTCCTCTCAATCCCTCCTCACTCTCCCCCGTTTCCGCAGAAAGAAGTGGGGAGGATCTAAATTCGCCACCCTTGCCCCGACCCTTTGGAATTCCCTCCCCTTTGAACTCCGTACCATCACACAGTACCCTCAATTCCGTAGGCACCTCAAGACCTACCTGTTCAAAAAGTCTTTTGATTAATTTCCCCCACCCCTCTCTGCCTATTAGCTTTGGATCCAGTTAGAGTTAGCGCCAAGAAACCGCTGGTATACGTGCGCTCTAGAAATAATTTTAAATCAAATTAAATTTAAATCAAATTCTCCACTGGAGTCATAAATAACCGCCTTTCTACGAGAAAACTACCAGTGGCAGAATTTCACTAGTTATACATAGAATTCACATTTATCAGCTTAAGGGCCAGATGTAGGTGGCCGTTTTAGGCCATTTACCGAGCGGTAACGGCCGATTTTGGCCGTTACCGATCGGTAAATGGGTGACAGGTATGTAGGGGGCATTATTTTACCGAATCGGTAAAATTACCGATTCGGTAAAATAAAAAATCGGTAATTTTACCGATTCTGAGGCACCCAGATGTAGGTGGGACTCTTCAGTGTCCCAGAGGCCTTACCCAATCAGTATTTTACCATCAAATTCAATTTAATGGTAAAATACCGATTGCGGTGTGCATGCACATGTGTGCATGCACACCTATGCCATGTGACAGGCAGACCTGCCCTTAGGGCATGCATGCCTGCCACATGGCACCCGAGCCTGTTTTGGGGGTGCAGGAGGGTGTCAAAGTGACACCCTCTGCACCCTTGTGAAAATCGGTATTTACCGATTCGGTAAATACCAAATCGGTAATGCCCATTCATTCCTATGGGCTTCAAAGCCCATAGGAATGAATGGGCATTACCGATTCGGTATTTACCGAATCGGTAAATTCCGAATTCTTCCAATTCGGTATTCCAGCACATCTGGAATACCTACATGTCCACCCCTTAGATTTACCGATTTTTAATTACCGAATCGGTAAAATTCGGTAATTAAAAATCGGTAAATCTATTTTACCTACATCTGGGCCTTAGTGCGCAACTTGCTTGCGGTTAACTTCTAAAGCCACTTCTTCAGATGCTGCTCATCTTGTTCCAGATTCTTTAAACAAATAAGGGTAAAATTCCTAAAGATCATTAAAAACATGTTAATATCTTTAAAAAAAAGTTAAATTACCAAGTGTTTGAATGCCACAGATGCATGAAATTTGTCAAAGGCATTACCGTGGTTAGAAATGACCCAGTCTTTAGTACACACTTGATTATCGACTCATAGAATTACAGATCTAATTTTGGAAACAGTGCTATGCCTTGCACTCGACTCGTCGTTGTGGTGAAGAAGAGTTACTCTACTTCCGAAGGAATGCTTGGGATATTAGCATGGCATAGACTAACAGAAAACGAACTTTTCAGTTTTAGCCTACCGCCTCTACAAATGATTAAAACGTCTCTGTATATACAAATATGCCTAGCTGTTCGCTGAAAGATGAAGGCATACATACATATACAAATCAGGGACAGTGAAACTTAAGATGACATGGCGCATCCTATCTAAATATGAATTTAAACAGCCCCAGGCTGTTTTCAGCCTCTTTGAGCCCCATCAAGTGAGGTGCTGTATGAGTGATATGCCTCAGCGAGTTAGGCAGGGCTAAAATTCAGCCCAGAATAAATAAACAGTGGCTAAGAATAATTCAAGAATTCTACCTCTCATGTTTCGTTTACCCCTGCTCGATTGGATCTGGCATGTCAGTTGTTTTAGCTTCTGCACATCACTGTACCCAAAGTTACATAAAGCCTTGCCCACAGTGAGTCTTCCTCTTTACCAAGAACAGAGGGGTGTATTACCAACAACTAGCGTTATTTATCGCTAAATGGGCTTAGTGACATTTTTTCTATCGCCGTGCTTCACCTGATTTTATCGCAGAGATATCTTGCTATTAGCAACGTTTATCTCAAATGGGATAAAATTTCAGGCGTTAGCGGCGAAATGCGTGAATATCGCTGGTAATTGAGCGATATTCACGCATTATCGCCAATGGGGACTTAGCCATAATATCCAACTCCCATTGGATATAATGGCTAAGAACTGGTCTGAGCAGGCGTTAGTTTTTGGAGATATTCGCGCTTAGCGTGAATATTTCCATCACTACGCCTGCCTTGCTAATAGGCGATAGCGACGTTAGCGACTGCTTTCAGTCACTAACAGGTTGGGTACGCCCACTTTGCATGTCATTAGCGATAAATATCGCTGACATGCAAAGCGGGCCCCAAACCACTCGCTATCACCTATAAGCTGTTGCTAACTGCTGTTAGCGACAGCTTGCTAATAGGGCGATAGAATTATAGCCGCTTAGTGGCCGAAAACGGCCGCTAAAGCGGCCATAACCACATATCGCCTGCCTTGGCAATATGCCCCAGAGTATTTTTAAATATGTCTTCTCTTCTGTATGTAAAATCAGAACCTATGGCATTATTGTATACCATGAGCAAAGACTTTGCCATTCACTTTCACTTCTTGATAGTTTAGGCCAACAGTAAAAAGCAAAGGACTTTGACACTGAACCCTGGTCCACTTCACTGCACACCTCACGCTACTGAAACCAAGTCTGCTTCTTAGGACATTTCACTTCCTTCCCTGCTGATATATAATTTCCTGTGACGTGAACATGTTCGCATGAAAACGGTGAGTCTACCTCTCACATCACTTTATTTTGGCTCTCTTGATGATTTTCTTCCACCTCAAGGATACCATTTTCAGATGAATGCTGAACTTGCTGACTGCAGGTGAAAAAAATGACCTCTCTTCTCCAGGAAACCCCCAGTAAGATACATTTGCAATTGTTGCATATAAGGAAAGGGTCAAAGTCATCAAGGTCAGCTAAATACTCTGGGGTGGCTAGCCTGTAGTCTCTCCAATGAAATGGTGGCGGTTGACGGCCTCTGATATGGATTTCTCAGTTGCAGATATCTTGATACCCTTTGTCTAAATGTGTCCTATGGAAGTTTAGAAGGGCCCGGGCCTATGATACATTCTCATGATTTGCACATAAGATACAATTGTATGCATGAAACTAAATGGAAATCCTTTACATAGAATGTGGTTCATCTGACAATATGGCGCTGTTGTGGCTCTACAATCGACACCACTAAATTAGCCTAATTCATTTAAGCTTATGTAAAAGCATGAATCTGTTGGAATAAGCACTGTATAAAAGCCCGGATTTTTCCTGACCTCTCTTTTCTCAGATGCCCTACAATAAATATTGAACCTTATTATTGAAACTGGACCAAAATACTTTTTAGAAAGGACAAATTTTCCTATAAATTTCTGCCATTTCCCTGACATCTGACTGTAAACTGAAGGCAATATTGGATTATTTTAACAGCAAAGCAGCTTTCAAGACCTTGCAAGTTCATAAAAGATCACAATTTAATTAAATACAGCTGTTTTAAACAAAAAGCCTCCCAAATTAAAGAAAGATGCTCGGAATGACTGAGATCTCATATGATTATAATTATTCTACATAGCTGGATGAAAGGCACAGACTATTGTTAGGAATTTTCCGCCTGATTTACTTCTGTTTTCTTTCCATTCTTTTACTCGAAATAACATCATAAATCAAGGAGATTCTATGCTACCAGCATCCCTTCTGACGAAGGCGCTACTGAACGTCGCGGGTCTTCAATTCGAACCACAGTGAGAATTTCCAATTCAGAAAGCAGTCGCCACATATTGATCAATATTGCGTGCAGCAACCTTCTTGAAAACATTAATTTCACATAATATATTTTTGAAAAGACCACTATAAATTATTATGCAAAATCGTATATCAGACAAAAAATTTATTTATCTCTAAGTTTAGGAGTTTAAAGAAAAACTCGCTAACATTGTCATAGAAATTGAACTAAAATTCTCTAATAACCACATTGTCCATCCTAGTCGTTCAATGGTTCCATCCCATTAATTCTTCGATCAATAGACCAGCTAGGGACTAACAGAAAAAAGACTATAATGCACTTAAAGTTATATTTGGAGTTAAAGTTTTGAGAGCTTGGTGGATGCACAATTTTGACTATAACGCATTGGTTGTCCCACCCACCCTTTTTAGAGTGCCTAACCAACAAAACACTGTAAATTAGGTGGGTGGGGCGATTTATCAGTTATCCCTCTTGCACCAATCTCTAAATCGGGCCCCTTTTGTTTGTTCATAGAGATTCAAAAATAAAGGTGAGCTTCTATATCACACATCTGTGTTGTGCATATCGGTCATGGCAGATGCACGACAGAGGTGTAATAACAAATTTGTTCCTCATTAATGGTATAGCCAGCGAGCCGGCAGTGCTGCGCACTCTTGCACTCCATGCATGGATGTTAAATAAACAAAAACATAGTGTATAAAATCTGCCTTTCTGAATGGTCACCCAGGGATTATCTCCTTTTGTTGGACCCTATATTTTTGCAGGCTTTAGAACTCTGTGTACTTTAACTCTGCTACCCAGCGGCACCGGATGTATGACGTTACAACACGTTATTTTACAACACAGACCGTTACATCGCAATTTTTACAACGCAGGATCCATTACAATGCATGCCATTACAATGCATGTTATTACATAGCAGATACTATTACAACGCATGCCATTACAACGTAAGTATAGGTAAGTATATCTTTTTAAAAAAAATGTAATTAAGTTAATTTAATAATTTAATTTAATTAATTTAATTTTAATATTTTAAAAAAGTAATTAATTTAATTTAATTTTATTATTGTAATTTAATTAATATTAAAATTGCAATTAATTTAATGTATTTAATTTAATTTAATTAATGTAATTTAATTAATTTATAAATAGTAAATAATAAAATTTAATTTATTACAATAAATATAATTTAAATAATTTAATTAATGTAATTTAATTAATTTATAAATTGTAAATAATATAATTTAATTTTATTATTTTAATTAATTTAAAAAATGTAATTAATTTAATTTAATTTAAGTAATGTAATTTATTTAATTTTTTAATTGTAAATATTGTAATTAATTTAATTTAATTTAATTTAAATTAAATTAAATAATTACAATATTTATAATTAAAAAATTAAATAAATTACATTACTTAAATTAAATTAAATTAATTACATTTTTTAAATTAATAAAAATAATAAAATTAAATTATATTATTTACAATTTATAAATTAATTAAATTACATTAATTTAATTATTTAAATTATATTTATTGTAATAAATTAAATTTTATTATTTACTATTTATAAATTAATTAAATTACATTAATTAAATTAAATTAAATAAATTAAATTAATTGCAATTTTAATATTAATTAAATTACAATAATAAAATTAATTTAAATTAATTACTTTTTTAAAATTATTAAAATTAAATTAATTAAATTACATTAATTAAATTAACTTAATTACATTTTTTTTAAAAAAAAACCAAACCTAGCCCTAAAACCTAAAAATACCCCTGTACCCCAAAAAACAAACCTAGCCCTAAAACCTAAAAATACCCCTGTACCCCAAAAACCAAACCCAGCCCTAAAACCTAAAAATACCCCTGTACCCCAAAAACCAAACCCAGCACAAAAAACCTAAAAATACCCCTGTACCCCAAAAACCAAACCCAGCCCTAAAACCTAAAAATACCCCTGTACCCCAAAAACCAAACCCAGCCCTAAAACCTAAAAATACCCCTGTACACCAAAAACCAAACCCAGCCCTAAAACCTAAAAATACCCCTGTACCCCATAACCCAAACCTAGCCCTGAACCCTAAAAATACCCAAAAACCCAAAACATATACCTCAGCACCCCAAAACATATACTCCTATACTCATACTTATTTTTTTAAAATTACTTAAATTAATATATTTAATTTATTTTATAAAAATACATAAATTAATATTTTTATTTATTTTTAATATTAATTAAATTAATTAAATAATGTTAAATAAAATATAAAATAAAATTATATACTTACCTATACTTACGTTGTAATGGCATGCGTTGTAATAGTATCTGCTATGTAATGACATGCGTTGTAAAGGCATGCATTGTAATGGATCCTGCGTTGCAAAAGTTGCGATGTAATGGTAGTGCGTTGTAAAAGTTGCGTTGTAACTGGTGTTTCCCGCGGCACCATATGGGTGCTTCCTCATTAAATATGGTTGAATTGGCATACTCCTACTTGGTATATGTAGCTTTACTCTAAGGTGCATATTTATGAGAGGCTTGTGCCGGATTTGTGTCATGAATTGTGATACAGAGGCCGCACAAGCTTTATAAGGCTTGAATAGAGCAAAATCTGCTCCGAAGCCAGCTGTGCCATGCATAAAATAATAAATACAATATAGGCGTCCCTCCACAAAAATCATCATGAATGTAACACAGTAATATTTATGAGTCTGAAGCGCATCACAAAGCCTAAAATGTGCCAGCATTGCTGCGCATTGGCAGCCCAGGCATAGGAAAAGATGCAGTGGTTGTGGTACAGAAAGATCTGGCCAACAAAACATGTTGGCTAGCTCAACTGCGACATGGAGGTCGTCATGTAGCAGCTAGGAGTCTCAAGGAGATCACCACGTAGGCAGAGAAGGAGGAGGGAGTGTGTGTTCTGTGTTCCGGGTGTGCTTATCCCTCATTGACCTCGGAGAGGATGAGGTCATAAGATTCTACAGACTCAGAAGGGAGTCAATAATTCAATTGCTCCATAATATTAGGCCAAGTCTACAGCCACCATCTGCAAGGGCCAATAACATTCCCTCACATGTGAAACTGGTGTCTTACTCCACATGCTGGCATCCGTTTCCTTCCAGCTCACAATAGACAAACTGTGAGGAATATCACGGGGAAGCATTTTTCTGCATTCACCCCCCTCTTTCCTGCACACCATAATCAGACCCTCCATCCATTACCTCCTCTTTTGCAAGACCCAACAACAACAACTACCCACCAAGCAAGGCTTCTATGCCATTGCGGGACTCCCACATGTCTTAGATGCAATTGATTGCACACATGTGCAATTGGTCCCTCCTGCTGAAATATCCAACCTTTTCAGGAACCAGAAGCTATTCAATCAATGTCTAGTCCAAAGTGGACCATCTGGGGATGTTCATCAATTGCTGGCAAAATTTCAAGGGAATGCATATGATGCCTACATCTTCCGGCATAGCATCATGAACGAGCGGCTCCAGAATGGACAATATGGAAATGGCCTAGTAATTGGTAAGGAAATCTGAAGTATACATCATGCCAACTACAATTTAGAAATGTATGGCATAATAGCCATCTCTGTGTATGTCAATTGGTGCCAGGGGCATATTAAGAGAGCTTTGGGTCATGCTTGCACCACGCATCATGGTACTTGCGTGATGCTAACCTCTAAGACAACGCCAAGATCGCTGGTAAGGAGGTCCTGGCCAGGAGCTCCCTGAACTAGGGGTTGCCTTCTGATGTAAATCCCCAGAAAAGCAACTGTTCTGTCTTCTCAAAGAAATGACAGAACCAGCATAAGGTAAGAGGTACCTTTATTAACACCTTCACCAACGACAACATTAACTGCCACTGAGTAGCATGAATTCTAAACATGTCATCAACACTCTGAGGTCATAGCATTTTATAAGAGAGAGAGAATATGACCAGAGAAGCCAAACTGTCACACTTCTCCCTCCACATACAAATAATGATGTATTGAGAATTCCAGGAAGATGAAATGACCACTAAAAGATATACAAAAGGAACGGAAAATGACCTTAGAGTAAATGCAGAAAGAAAGATAAAGAAAAAAGAGAAATGCAAGAGTAAAACCAAGAGAAATAAAAACAAAGGGAGATAGAGAAACAAGCATATTTCATTCTACAAAATATCTAAGATATACAGGTCTTTTAATGCCTCTAAAACTCTTCCTTTGTGCTACATGACCACCCTCGTGATTGTTATGTAAACCTTTTTATGAAAATCACTAGACACTTGGCCACTTCCGTAAATGATACCAGAATTATCATTAGCACCAGGAACAACTACTACCATGCTTTTGTTCCAAATACTTCCATCATGTGTCTTGACTGCATTTTTAAACATTTCACCACTTGCAATCTCCTGGTGAATTTTGACCAATCAGCACAACCTTTAGGAGCCTTTACCTTTACAAAGTCCCCCACACTAACAGACACATTCATACCATTTTTAGACAACTCAAACATAGCATTCCTCTTTTTCTGCGCAATTAACTCTTTGTTTCTCCACTCACCAATAGAATTGTCTACACACCTGTTAGACCAGTGCACCCAACCAGGATTTACCTTGGTTGAAGGTGCCCTTCTTTTCAACAATTCAAATGGAGACTTTTCAGTGGTTGTGTGAGGTGACATACGATACCCAGACAGTCTTTTAGACAACTCAACCTTTCAATCCAAATGATCGACTCTTGCCAATTGAATACCTTCTTTAAGTGTCTTGATCGCCCTCTCAATAGCACCATTGGTCTTGGGATGATATAAGGCAGAGGTTTTGTGCACAATGCCGCGCTCATTCAAATAATTGTCCATTTCATGTGAGCAAAACTAAACACCATTGTCTGTTAACAAGTAATCTGGAAAAATGTCACGTCTAAAAATATTACCCAAAAATGTAATCACCAAAGAGGAAGAAATGTCATGGACACACAACACTTCTACCCATCTTGAGTACAAATTCATGAGAACTAAAACATTGGGAGTGGCATGTTCCGCTCTCACTGGTCCCACGATGTCCATGGTAACTTCTTCCCATGGATATTTGGGTAGCGTTCTACAAACCATGGGTGTCTGACTAGGTTGCAAACCTTTGTCGCTAAGAAAACACTCAGTACAGTCTCTGATCAAATACTCCACATCATGATCTAGACCAGGCCACCAGAAATCTCTGCAAAGCCTACCCTTAGTTTTTACAATGCCCATGTGGCCTTCATGAGCTAATTGTAATATCCTACTTCTCAAAATCTCAGGAGGAATTAATCTTGTGCCTCGCAATAAGGAACCCTTATCCATTGCAAGCTCATCAATGATTTTTCCGAACCTCCCTCGCATTCCTTAAACTCGGATCTGTTTCTTTTACCTGAACTAACAAAATTCCTCACCTTACACAAAACATCATCCTTCTGCAGCTCAGCTAACCATTCATCTTCATTTATGGTTCCATCTCTCACCTCACAGACACTCACCTCCTCTTCCTCACCCAGATCATCATCAACAACCAACGGAGGGGTAGACATGTCAACCAACCTTGATGAACAATAAGCAGAAAAAGGACCTGCCCCTGGAACATATTGGACAGTGAACGAAAAATCTTTCAAACCAACTATCCATCTGTGAATTTGAGATGAAATCGAACTCAGACCCTTCATATTGAACACTTTAACTAACGGTTTGTGATCAGTCTGGACATTGAACCTGACACCCCAAAGAAAATGTTTAAATCTCAACATTGACTAACACACAACTAAAGAATCTGTCTCAATAACTGAGTAGTTGTATTCAGCATCTCTAAGAGATCTTGAACTACACGCAATTACATTCTCTTTTCCATCTTTCATTTGAATAAGACAAGCTTCCAACCCTTTTCCACTGGTATCACACATTGCATCAAAAGACTGAAAAGAAGGAGCATTTTTAAGCTCCGGCTTGACATTTTTTAAATTTAGGACAACATTCCTGTCCCCAGACAAAATCTGTTTATTTTTTTAACAGAATTCTCATATTAACAGTTTTACTAGTAACATTTTTGATAAAATGACTATAATACTCAACCATCCCCAAAAATGAAGAACGTTCCTCTTTGGTTTTTGGTTCTTGCAAATCTTGAATTGTATCAACCAGATCTTTCTTAGGTCTGATATCCTTGTTGAAGTAATGTTGAAACGTAAATACGAAACTTCACTAACACCAAACTTACACTTTTCAGCTTTGAGTGCCAGACCAGCCATCTGAAGCTTGGATAACACTTTGCAAACACGCTGATCAGGCTCCTCATTGTTGGTTCCAAAAACAATTATATCGTCTTGATAACACTTAACAACAGTTTGATCTTTTAAGATGTTCGACATAATTCTTTGAAAAGCTGCTGCAGCAGAAATCACACCAAAAGGCATTCTCTTGAAACAAAAATTGCCAAAAGGAGCTGTAAAAGCAGTCAGATCCTGTGAACACCCATCCAATTCAACCTGATGATAGGCTGACATTAAGTTTAATGTGCTAAAAATGTTTGCACCTGAAAAGGTAGAAATGATTTTCTCAATATTGGGTAGGGGAAATTTGTCAAAAACTAATTCACTGTTCAACTCCCTAAGGTCCACACAAAGACGAACGTTACCATTTCCTTTGTGTGTACAGACAATATGGGCCAACCATTTAGTTGCTTCAACCTCTTCGATGACCCCACACTCCGTCAACTTCTTGAGTTCACTCCCCACCGCCATCTGTAGATGTAAGGAAATCCTTCTCACTTTAGATACAACAGGAATTGCATCACATTTTAACTTGATCCGGTATTTGTGGCCAACCAACTTTCCCAGCTTGTTTTGAAATAGTTTACCGAATTTCTGCACAAACTTATTACTAACACAATCAATTTCATCTATTTGAACTTGTGGTGCCTTGTTCAGGTGTAAACTGACTCCCAAATCTTTCTGATGACTCTAACCCAGGAGATCATCACCATGTCAAGAAACATACACTTATCTACACATGCTTTTCCCACACATATCTATGCATGCCTCAAAGTAGCCAAGCATATCAATTTTAGAACCCCCATAACCATTCCCATTTGTATGTCCATCGTGGAAAGAACTTTGTTATTACAAAACATTTTTGAAAACATTTGTTCAGAAATAATGGTAATACGTGACGTGAGTCAAATTTCATCATAATGTCCTTACCATTGATGCTCACTACTTCAGACAGAAACAGTTTATTAGACTCCTCAACTTGCAAAACTATTTCTTTACATGCCGCTTTGCCTCTACTCCTATATTGTTTCCTAAACGTGTGTCTACAACATTTACTACAATTCCTTTTACACCTCATGAATTGCACACTTGAGACAATACAGGACACAAGGGCATATTACCAACAACTAGCGATAATTTTTGTCTCTAACTTGTTTAGAGACAAAAATTATCGCCGCACATCGGCGATTTTTATCGCAGATAAACCTTGCTATTAACAAGGTTTATCGCAAATGCGATAAAAAACGGCCGAAATGCATGAATATCGCTGAAAAGTCAGCGATATTCATGCATTATCGAGCAAATGCTCTTAGCCATGTTATCCACCTCCCATTGGATAACATGGCTAAGAACTGCTCAGGGCAGGTGTTAGCTTTTGGAGATATTCCCGCTTAGCGCGAATATCTCCAAAAGTTGGTAATAGGAGATAGCGATGTTAGCGACTGTTTTCAGTCTCTAACATCTTGGCACGCCCACTTTGCATCTCATTAGTGATAAATATCACTGACATGCAAAGTGGGGCCCAAGATGGTCGCTATCTCCTACTAGCTGTCGCTAACTGGTGTTAGCGACAGCTTGGTAATAGGGAGATAATTTTATCTCCGCTTTCTTGGCTTTTAAAGCCAAAAAAGCGGAGATAAACCCCCTTGATAATATGCCCCACAATTTGTTGTTTGCTTTATGACCATCAAATCCACACCTGAAACAACTCACTTTGCCATTCTGCTCAAACGTCTTCTTAACACTCTTAGTCTCAGAATATTGTTTTACCTCAGGAACACTCTGAGTCTTGACCGCACTCAAAGAAATGACAGAGCCAGCATAGGTAAGAGGTACCTTCATTAACACCTTCACCAATAATGACATTAACTGCCTCTGAGTTGCATTATTTCTAAACATGTCTTCAACACTATGAGGTCATAGTATTTTAAAGGAGAGAGAGAAGATGACCAGAGAAGCCAATCTTTTACAGCACCCCCCTTTGAATTGCCACAATCTGGAACTGAAGGAGGTGATCTTGCACAGCTGGTAACAGCTGACAAAAGTGTCCAGAACAGCATCATAGGTGACACAACGAGGATTGAGACGAGGACCGGGTAGTAGAGGGAAAAATCTGGTGGGATTCTCCTTGTTAGCAGAGAAAGTGCGGCCTCAGACGAGTAGACCCCAAACCCACTCTCAGTGGTAAAGCAGGCGGGCCCGAGGGTCTCATCCCTGTGGATTGTACCAGGCACCTAGGGCTCTCCAAAGCCTCATCTGGGACTGCACCGCAGGCCACAGTTGGGTGCCGGTCGCTCTGCCTCCAACCACCGCCAGACCTGATCCATCTGTGCAGCCTCATTCCTGGCTACAGGACAGCAATCAATCCCCTACAGATGCCCAATTTACCGCATCTGGGGACAGGGAGATTGTGCGTCCAGGTTTCATGGCTTGGGAAAAAGGGAAAAATCAACAGACTGAGCAGAAAGCTGGTCTTGATCGTGACGGTGGAGGAAGATTTGTTTCTGGATCCTGCTATATAAAAATGCCCCTGCGTCAATTTTAACTCACAGGACACTGGGCTTCACACAGATTCTGCCCCAGGAAATGGTGACCACAATATGTGGCACACTACACTGGGCTATAAAGCACTTAGAAGGTTTCTTTGGAGGTACAATCTGATCACCCTGTCAATATCCTAATAATATGCTATATAATATCATTATGCTATTTCAGCATTCTTTGTGCTCACTCTCTGCCAATATTGGCAGCTGTTACTTTAAATTGCACACCATTGTAATATTTTCTTTTCGTGTTTAGACACATGTATCTGTTTCGTATCTTATATGCAATTCATGTAGTCTGAAGTCCTTATGTAATGTAACTGGTTCTAATGTAAAGCACTCTGACACCTTTGGTCAAATTATGCGCTATATAAAAATGCATAAATAAATAAGGCTGATTTTTGAAGCTACACAAAGCTACTTTGCGTACCTTTAAATGGATTCACAAATCACAAGTAAAGCAATGCAGCACAAATGGCTGTGTTACATTTCTTAGTGTAAAGGAGGTGTTCCATGTGCGTTGCACATGTGTTTCCATGCAGCTCCCATGGTTTCTGATGTATTTCCAGATTTTCTTAATCTTGTGAACCTGGGAATGTGCAAAAAAAACACGCCTTCCCAGGTGAACAGTAACGAGGAGAAATATCAAATTTTACCTCTTGTGACTTTATCTTTCTGTGTGTACACCATTCTGCAGCACACACTGATAGAGGCACATGCTTCTACGAATTGTTTTTGAGCACGAAAATGCCCCTTCCAGCTCCAAAACAATCCTGCATGCAACGCTGGTACCCATGGCTCAATGGTGTCTGCACCGCACTGGGTGTATGTAGAGGACTGAGTCATATCCTTTAAATACCACCCGTTCCTGCCATTTCCAAGTGATGTAGTACAGCATGGTCACTTGCTGCACTGCTCCACGTTGCAATAAATATCGCCCAAACGTGTCATGTGCACGTAGTCTTACTACAACATATACACAAAGATGTTCCATTGTGTCATGCCCTCACTAAAACATCACTACTAGTAGCAACATAACAACTGTGCATAGTATTGTGTTGTCTCACATTATGTGAATGGACAGAATCACATCATTTGCGCTGGTCAACTAATCAACACAAAAATCATGTGGTACAAAATTCAAGTCACTATGAGTGCAAAGGGTACATATTAGCTAAGTTTGAGATGAGTGTTTGTTCAATGGAGTGTATATTTTTGGTGTCAATTAAAATTCCTTCAAAATAATGGTGTGTGAACTACTCAAGTGCTCATAAATAAATTTGTCATACATGAAAGTATATCTGTATGTTGACCACAGTTACTGGAGCAACACTGAAAGAAGTGGTTGGAAATACCTTTTGCGTCATGCAATGTAAGTGTAGGCCCAATTCATGTGTAATGTCCATTTCTGGTACCAATGTGATACCAACGGTACAAAGCACACAGCTATATCACCCATACATACACTCTAGGTACAAGCATACACATCAGTATCCAGCCACATTGACATATCTAACCAAAGCGGTAGATCATCTGTTCTGTGGTACAAGCTGCCTAACTTTTCTGCATAAGATTCATCAATGTAAAACTCACAAAGTCACACCATATTCTGTCAAACACGTCATACACCAGTAACAAACATACAGTAAAATGCAAACAGGGCAATGTATCACAGGGAAGAGGTGTGGCGCAGGGAAGAGGTGTGGCGCTGCGGTCAGGGCAGGAGTTGCTGGAATCTGGGACTCACTGTTCGATCACCGGTGGCAGGTCAGCCCGGCACCATTTGACTCTGGGCAATAGCTTGCTTAATCTTCCTGACGGCCCCCAGCGCCGGGATGCCCTCGGATAGCTGTTCGCTCTTTACAAATGCTGGATTTTTTTTACATTTTCTGTGTTCTCAGGATACTAATCTAAACATTCTCTTGCTACATCAATGATGACAGAATCAAGGCAAATAGTTACAAATTCACCTACAAGTCCCAATCACATCTGTTTTTTCCAACATCAAAACGGCTCACATTGCCATACCTATGTGTCAATCTAAGTTCAGTATGACACCTTGTCCAACAAAAAGCATTAGCTACAGTCTGACCAAAAAATATATGACTATCCAAGTCATGTGTTAGAAATACAGTATATGGACAAAGCAAATACCCATGCAAAATTAAGTGAACAAATCAAAGGCTGTGCTAATGTAATTTAGGCAATCAACCATATCAGAGGTTTCAAAAGGATATATGTATGTGTGAGTGTCACACATGTTGGCACTATCACAACTTACCTAGGGCGCAATATATACCAGAAAATCTAATCATAAGTTTATCACTTTGCACATATAGCGAGTGCGCATATCATAGAGAGGTTAGCAACATTTAAAAATGCCTATCATATTCAGATAATGCCTGGACATAAAAGTCAGCCTGTCAAAGTGTCCAAACTATAAGGACATGGTTAACATTCACAATGACACTTTGAATTGGAAGAGAGGTGTAAACCAATGGTCAACAGTATTTAACACACATTGTTCTGTACAATAAGATTTGTGTAAGAGGTTGTCAGTATACAAAGCACACATGTACAGTTATGTCTCAGTAACAATGGGCATGATCACTAATAGTTGCATTTTGCAACGTTCAGCTGACCAAAGATATGGGTTGCAGCCATGGGCCATGACCCCAATTATCCATCCCCAGACAGAGCCAGCAAAACGCTAGAAAATGTCACTGATCAAGACGAGGAATGTTGAGGAGAGGACTTTTGGAGTTCTGAAGTCCATGTTCGGATGCTTGGACATGTCAGATGGAATACTATTGTACTTCCCTCATGGTTTGCAAAATCATTCTTATCTGTGCTATCTTGCACAATATCTTTGTTAAAACAAATGTGCTGTGAGTCTCCAGGCCCGAACAAACAGAGCAGATGCAAAAGGAAGATGAAAATGAAGGAGAGACCCGGCACTCATTGGCTGGCTGGAGGAGACGCAACCAGATTCTGGCAAATATTTTTACGCAAACTATATCACGTGATAAAAAAGAATAAAAACCCTTACATTATGTTTACATTCCAAAAGATCAATAATTGCTTTTAATTCATTTATATCCCAGCGTTGTGTGACACATATTGTTGTCACCATTTCCTGGGGCAGAATCTGTGTGAACCCAGTGAGTTAAAATTGATGCAGGGACATTTTCATACAGCAGGATCCGGAACCATTTATTGCTTTGTCTTCATGTCAAAGGCAATGTAAAAATCTAGTCACTAACATCTCCTCAACTAGATGTAGGCCTCCGCATGTAACAATCATGTTCTCTGAGCTGTTGAGCACATAGGACCCTGCATCTGATTAATAAATCAATCAACGCAGCAATGCAATGTGATGCAGTGTACTGCAGAAAAGTGACAAGCTAGGATTGACATATTTCTACATCTAGGGGCAGATGTATCAAGATACCATTTTGCACTTCTCAAATAGCGATTGTTAAGGAATCGCTATTTGAGAAGGGCAAAATGGTATGTATGTAGAATTTCGCTATTTATTAGCGTTTCCCATTCATTTCTATGGGCCAGGAGGCCCATAGGAATGAATGTAAAATTATACTCAATTTGCGATTAGCAATTAGCTAATCGCAAATTGAGAATAATTTCAAGGGTGCAAGGGTGTCTTAAGGACACCCTGCTGCACCCCTGAATTGGATATGTGTACGCATATGGCGCACATACATGCCCTAAGGGCATGTATGAGCGTCATATGGCACCTTTAGAATTTTAAAAAAGTGCTTTTTGAAAAGAATTCGCAGGTTACCACCAACTACAAGTTGATGGTAATTTGCGAATTCTTAGTCAAAAATCGCAACACTAAAATGCTTGATACATTTCAAATATTAAATCACAATTTGCCATTTCTTAAAAGCCTCGCAATGTTAAGGAATCGCTAAATTAGCGATTCCTGACTATTGCAAGGCTTTTTGAATGATACATTCCAAATCCCGTTTTTTTTTGTCGCAAACGCTGCTATTTTCCGAATCGCAGCGTTTCAGACAAAAAAAACGGATGATACATCTGCCCCCTACATTTTCAATTCCTGTCCTCATGGACTTACGCAGTGCAGTCCAGCATAACTGTGTTCTGCAGCAGCAAAGTTGCAGGGGCTAATGAT
Source organism: Lissotriton vulgaris (assembly GCF_964263255.1). Lineage (NCBI taxonomy): Eukaryota > Metazoa > Chordata > Amphibia > Caudata > Salamandridae > Lissotriton > Lissotriton vulgaris. Next base: position 776,900,323 of record NC_141696.1, on the reverse strand, counting down.
GTTGCAGATACTACAATAGACCATGAGTGACAGTTGTCATGGACAAAGGCCTAGTCACAGGTGCTGATGTTAAAATGGCAAATGTAAAGAAAGCATACAATCATGTTTACAACTTTGCTGGGCTGATTGAAGTCGATATCATATCTTGCCACAGTTGACAAATAACACATTTACTATGATGTCCACAGTTATGCAATCAGGCTCCAATGCCTCTAGCAGAATGCAATAGCCTGATGAATTTACAATGTGTGGCAGTAACCAGCCAAACAAGACAAGGGAGATGTTTGGCTAACATCTCATCACTTCAAGAACACAGAGATGGTCAATGTATGAAGGCTCAATGTCAAAAGTCAAGCCCAAACGTATGTGTACATACACAATATCATTGAATATGGTGCAATGTAGATGTAGGGTATGAAATTTACCCTGCATGTTAATAGTGCTGTACCCCTGCACTCGGGTGAGTAGCCAGAAAAGAACAATACCCCCTGCTTCAAACCAGAGCACTCCTGGCTCCAAGCAAGCAAATCAAGTCATCACAACACTCTCCAGAAGAGCTTGCTTGTCTCTTCCATTCATCCATTCAGCCATCCATCCACCTGCTGATATTCACTGTTTTGTCATACAATTGTCATTCAATCACACTGCCAATAGTAATTTAATCTTTCACCATTCCATCTGTCCACATTTCCATATCCAAACCTATACACCCTTCTTTAAAAAATCTATCTATCTATCTATCTATCTATCTATCTATCTATCTATCTATCTATCTATCTATCTATCTATCTATCTATCTATCTATCTATCTATTCACCCTTTCTCCCAACCATATCTCCATCCTTCACTCACTCAATCACACAGCCTTTCATGTTAATAATGAGTCGGTATTTGGCCTGTTCCAGAAATAGGAGGTCCATCAAGCATTCACCCCCAGCTCTAACTGCTAAAATGGGGGGTGGAGGTCGCCCCTGCTTGCCCTGAGGTTAGAACTGCATAGTTGTGTGTTTTACCAACTCTGGTATATACCCAGAGGAATATGGATATTGGAAATTACCTAGGTCTGTTTCAAGGATTGCAGTCTGCTTGGCCCAAGATGGTCACAGACACACCTGCCCTCATTATAGATGTATGCTACTGCCTTTCCCTGGATTAAGACAGTGCTAACATGGGGTTGGCATCATGTTGTGTAGTGAACAGTAGTAGTGCAAATTAGCATTCAACCCTGGGTCACTGCACTGAGGCGTACTGGAACACACCTGCTCAAATTTTCTGGAGCTGTGTGTTACACTCATCCCTGCCCAGCATCATGTTCAAAATAATAAGTAAGCATGATAAAAACATCTGCAGAATGCATGTGCCTGTGCAAGACATACACAACTCATAGGTTCAAACGTGGAACAGTGAGCACATGGTCAATATGTGTGGGCTGGTATTATGTGTTCAACTTCACACACTCTAGTACAGTCCCAAGGGAGTGTAAAACCAAACTGTGTGCGGGGATGAGTGTGTGTGCTGCATGTTAAAATTCTGGTGGGAACCGGATACATTTGGTCACACTATCTCTCCCTGTGAGAAATGGCGTCTCTAGTTGGCAGAGGTATGCATTATGTCCAAGTAGGGACCCAGCCTCCAGTCAGGGTAAGTGTAGTACATGCCAAAGTTTAACTGTGCTCACCCTCTGGTAGCTTGGCAGAGATCGGTCAGGCTAAACTAAAATGGCAATGCGTGAAGAATTTATGTATAAACACACTAACACAGTAAATCACCAAAAACATATTCAACATCAGTTCAGAAAAATAGGTAATGTTTAGATATTTTTCTATAAAAAAGATATAAAAATTGTAATACTTAGACTGTATAGCTCCTGCTAGGGCTATCTGGCCGTGCTTCAGTAGCCTGGCGGCATTGAAAACCAAATACACAGAGTTGAAAACCAAGGACATGGCTTTGGAAACCAACATGCAGCATCGCGCAGTGGAGGTGAGGCATCATGGCTGCAAGTGAGGTGTCGGATCATTCACACCTTGGCTGCTAGAGGCATTTTCCTCCTGTGCTGGAAAGCAAGATTTATCATTGTTCATGACAAGGTCAGCTCATCATGAGCACAGCTCAACTGTGCCTCATGACGAGCTGAGCTCGTCATGAGCAGCAAAGGGGTTAAGGCAGGGTAGGGTTGTTGAAGCTTTTGCCGCTCTAGTACGATGCGTTGCAGAGAGAGGTGATGCATTGGGTGCAGGTGTGAGACCTTGGTTCCAAAATGCAATGTGGCATCAAGGTGGCAGATATGTGGACAGCGCATAGCGTTGATTTCTCTGCATCGAACCGCTGAACCCAAAGCCATGCGTTGTCGATCGGGAGTCATGCAGGGACTGGGATATGGCGGAGTCAGGAAGGGGCACCAGTAAAGTCAGTGGCAGGGTGCCGAGACTCTTGCTACTGCAGTTCTTTGGAGGCGCTGTTGAAAAGTTGGCGCAACATTGATGTCGAGGTTGTGGCATCCTACACCTGGCAAGTGGTGTCCACAGCTTCAGTGCAGACATCGATGATGTGTTGATTTTGCAGAAAGGTGCCAGTTCCTACTGATGCTCGACATTGAGGAATCTTTTTTCTTGGTTACAGGATCAAATTCACCTCCAAGGACCCAGGAGTGGGGTTTGCACCACTTGGCAGGTCAGGACTCACAGCAGAGGATCCCAGATGCTTGTTGCAAGATGCAGGTGAAGTCTTTGATGTACCTGAGACTTCAGCAACAGGAGGCAAGCTCAGTGAAGCCCTTGGGGAACCTTTAGAAACCAGGATGCAGAAAGTAAAGTCCAGTCCTCTTAGTCCCAGGTAAGAAGCAGCTGGCAGCAGGCCAACATAGCAATGAAAGCAACAACGTATTAGTCCCTGCTAGCAGCACAACAGCTCTTCTTCCTGGCAGAATGTCCTTAGTCCAGAAATGTGCTGAGAATGTGGTGTCAGACCCATTGTAGCCTTTGAAGAGAACAAGAACCGGCCCTTCCTCGCCCTGGTTCCAGACACACTACAGGGGGGTATGCAACTCTTTGTGTGGGGACAAGCACAGCCCTATTCAGGTGCAATTGTCAACTCCTCCCACCACTCTAGCTCAGGAAGACCCATCAGCCCTGTGATGGGCCATCAGGATATGCAGGGCACACCTCATCTCCCTTTGAGTGTGACAGTGTAGAGTGCATTCATAAAGCCCAACTGTCAACCAACCCAGACATGTCAGGCAGAGGCACAGAATGGTTAAAGCAAAAAGATGCCAACTTCCTAAAAGTCAAAAAAGAAGGGTGGCTGGGCCCAAGGGGAAGGAGGGTAGGCAGGGCCACACAATATGAAATAGAAGTATTTGCCTATGCCTCCATACTACTTCAAGTACACACTGGTTTATGTACAAGTAAACCACAGCCTGTTAGTTTACAAAAAACAGTTTATGTTTCCAATTTTGTACTTAGTTTACAGAGAAAAATTTGCAAAAAACAGAACTAAGACTACTATCGACCTCATGTCTTAGCCATGTGAAATTTCAAAACACTTACTATAAATGTGCAATAAACCAAACATGTGATAAACAAATAGAACTACAGTGATTTTTTGACATTAAAAAACATTAACATGAATACATGGACCATACAATCTTGTGCATTTATGAAAAAGGTGTTTTTGAAAACAATTAGGAACACAGGGAGAAGATAAAACACAACTTTTTCAACAGTTATACTCCCATAACCTGAATATGAGCTAATCAATAAATTATCAGGAGCTTTGCCAATTTCTGCAACAAATAACAACGGCCAACCGGCCAGACAAAACAAAGGGGATGCCAACGCGTTTCGAATCCTGATTAGCAACTTGCAGAATTCTCGTCAGGGCAGACTGAATCCAGTCCATGGGAACTTGTATAAATCCTGCCCACAGTCAATCCTGTTTGATGGAAAATGTCGTCTATGCATTGATGGCCTACGCTGTGTTAATTCTGGAAGCTGAGCCACGTCTTCGCCATTTGTGGTGAAGTTTTTATGTTTTTTGGACACCGATCCGCGGTGACCTCAATGGGGGTTCCCATTTAAAGGCCGCGTTTCTCCAGACTGGGAGCAGTTAAGAAATTATTTTGACACCGATTCACGGTGACCTCAGTGGGGGTTCCGACTTTAAGTCCGCATTTCACCACACAGAGAACAGTAACTGTACTGTAACGCCGGTGACGGTCACACACGGTCTGCTGCTGCCTGCGCACGTGTGTTTTTTCGGTGTCCACAAATGGCGAAGACGTGGCTCAGCTTCCAGAATTAACACAGCATCTCCCTCTCGCACCGCACCCAGCCCATCGCGCAACACCGGATCCGGTGTGCTTAAAACCTCCGTATTTGGGCATACTTCCGAAGATAATTAACCAATCTTCCTCCCCTAATTACCAGCCCGGGAGTATAAATAGAAAATCGCCAAACCAACCCCACACTTCACCGGAGCAGCGTTGAGGGGAAGGCAGGCAATTTGACCATGCAGGAACCGTGAGTCGGGTCACACGATCTAGGAGGAGCATTGTGTACTTTTTACCTTCTGCTGACCTTACCACTAATCAACCTAAAACCCACCCTTAATATCCTTTAGGTTGCTTTACTGAGCAGTGAGGAAGGAATCCCCCAATACCACGCTTAGGCTCATGAGGTCATCATACTTTGAACTATAAGTAAGCCTTCATTTAACAACTCTCTCCCTCTCCTCATCCATACCTCGGAGAAAACTATTTATACTGTAGATGTATGTCTGTGTTTTTCTGTGTGTCCTTTTCAATGTCTTCTTTTACAGGGTCTCTGAACCTCATTTTGGGTTCTGTTATTTACCCTCATTCACTAGGAAAGCATTTTCCTTTCCCCAGTTCCTGGACATCCGACTATGATGTTTATTATGTCTTTTTTCCACAGGTTCTCTTCAACGCCAATTGGGCGCAACTGAGCTTACTAATATAAACAACATTGATAGGTACATTTCACCTTGTTTATATATTTTTGTAGAATACACTTTAACATTACATGTGAGTAAGGTGAGGATAACGTGCATATCCTTGTCCTGAAGAAGGAGTCTTTGTACTCCGAAACATGTTGACACTCTGAATGGTTGATATACCCTAATACGTATATAATCAACCTCACTCTGCACCTTTTTAATAATACCAGCCGAGGGCATAATAAATAATTTCTTCCTACGAGCCAGGTATTTTTTAAACTCACTTTTTCACCTCACCTCACTAACTCACATTCTCTCCCTAAACACACACCCTCACATAGTTCACTACCAAGTGCTCCTACGCAGTCGTTAGTCGTAGCACGCCGCATTCCGTAGAGGGGTGCGAAGGCCCCGATGATGAAGCATGACACCAAGGGGCCTGTTGGTGTGTGAGGGGCATTTAAACAACACGGTGTGCTCCCCATCACTTTAGGGACCACTACCACTTTCTAAGTGGATTCCATTTTGTTTAATCATATTGCTAAGGGAGACTGAATCCATGTGCTCTCTCTCTCTCCCCCCTCTTGGTTGTATTCAATGCCATCATACATTGGCCATTTGAGTAGCGATGCATATGTGTGACAAGCTGCATACCAGGAAGTGTGCAAGTTAGTTTCACTTTCTCTTATAGTCTGTTAGTTTGCGCAGGGTGTTGTTGGTGTTTTGGAGAGTGGCTGGTGTATTGGTGTGAATTTTGGTATTGTCAGTGTCTGTTCTGTCTCTGCCTTATGCAAATTGTGTGTCTTTTGTGTATTATTGTTGTAATTTGTATCTGTATTTTCATAGTTTTCTCAGGTGTTTGTCAATGTTGGGGTTTCATATTTTAGGGACAGGGATTAGGTTAAGGGGTGTTTGTATGGGGTTCAGTGGATGTAGTGCAGGTTTTGCCATATCGGGAAAGGGTATGTTGGAGAATGTTATCTTAGGGGGAGTTTGGGGGCCTGCTATGGCTGCTGGCTCAATACCTGCCGAGCATTCTGGCTTAGGGGGAAGGGTTAGCCAGAGATACCCCACTAAGGACCGGAAAGAGCGCTGGGAGAGGGTGCATTTGCACATGGACAGGGGTGTTTGGGGTTAAGCACACCGTCCACCTGCTGAAAGATAGCTGGGCTGATGTGATGTCTCAAGAGGCAGGTATGGCACACCATCTTGGATTGGAGATTGGTGGCCCCCGTAGGTATAAATGTATGTACCAACTGCCTTTAGCTTTGTTACTGTCACATAAAAAATGTTTTAACATGTAAGGTACAGATAATTTAAAGTTGGTGTTTATAAAAATCCTGTGTAAATTGGTGCATTTGCTATACCCTGCCCCAGGGTGGCTGTTCAATGTGTTGTGGGTTTTTATTTTAAATTTTACATGCATGTATTTGGAAACATGACCTGATTTCACGTACTTGCTTGTGCAGGGCATTGTCCAAACATATTCAAACCCTGCTCAGGTGATGTGTAAGGAGGAATGCAATGGTCAGTCTCCCATAATGTTAACCTTCTTATGTGTGATGCATTGTTAAAATGCCATTGGCAACGGTATTTGTTCAGGAAGATGGCCCTTTCAGGGCAGAACATGTAAACCGTCTTCCAAGGCATGCACCCTTGCACCATGTTGCAAGGTAGCATGCTTTACAGCAATTCACCGCTCTATGCACCAGTGCCATGAATAGTCTGATATGGTCCTTACAATGTTACATATATTGCCCAATGGTTTACCCCTTCTGTCAAGGTGCCAAGAGGCCTGAAATGATACTGCCCAGTAGTGCGCGAAACTTTACATTGATAAGGCATACGTCAGCCATGTGATGTCGAAATCTCTGAGTGTCAAGATCCAGCCACCTCTGCCATGTAAGGTGACTAGCTCTCATATATACAGACAATATATGCATGAGTCCAGTGTGATGAATATGCCAAATCAATGCAATGTCACAGAACTGTTCATGATATTTAGACAGTATGTATGTGCACTAATCACAAAGCTAGAAGGAAGAGGTGTGGCGCCACGGCCAGGGTGACTGACTCCGGAATCTGGGGATCACAGTTCGATCCCTGGGTCCGGCGGCAGGGGTCTGCCCAGCACAAAGTGACTCTGGGCAATAGCTTGCTTGATTTTCCCGACGGCCCCCAGTGCCTAGAGACCCTTACGGGTGATTGTTTGCGCTTTACAAATGTGGATTATATTATATTATATAATGCTATGTTCCAAATATTGTATTGTAGGTAAACCGGCACCATACATCAGGGGACAAATTGAGACATTCTGGGATCCCAGCACTACCAGTAAGTGTAATAAGTACATGGTCGTAGCTCTGTAAGGTTTGTGTGTGATCCATGATATTTGCAACATTTTGATGTGGAAAGGGATGTATCAATCACCTGTAACAAAATTACATTCAGTGTACTAGCACAACTGAACTTGTACACAGAATAATGTTAATTGGTTAAGGATGTATGTCAATGGAATGTAGGGGCAATGTGTGCAGGTCCACATGAATCATACATCTGTACCTGCTGTGGTGATGTTTGCTCATCTATTGTTTAAATGCTTAAGGCACATGTACCATCATATGGCCCTAAATCTGCAGATGGTCAAAGCATTCTAAATTTGCCATCAAACACATGGAACAAACACTACAAACAATGGCTCAACAGATTTTGTTGCAAAGTGAAATTAGCTATGCTGAGCTTGCCTGGCACGGTTTGTCTTCCTATATCTATATTTGAGTATGACACTGGTGCTGATGAGGTGGACCACATTACCCACTCATGAAGCTGAATAAGCCTGACCATTCTCTGACTAACTACTCTGAGAGTCATTTCCTAAAAAGTGGCACTTGATTCCCAGTTAGGGGGTACATTGTAGAGGACCCCCAGGACATGGCTGATAAAAGATCCCAGTTGATACAACTGGGGACCTGCACTGCCTCTCTGACCTGGGACCTTTTAACCCTGATTCATTACATACACCCTTCAAGACTGCTCAAAACCAAAACACTCCATGCTACACCAGGCTACATAATACTCTATCAGACAAGGCATTGTTTTATTTTTTTTTGGAACGTTTTTTGATAGATTGCAGCCAGATTCCATAGAGTGGATGAAAACTTTGCAAAAAAGGGTAATCGAGGAGAACTAGCACGACATCTGTGAGGGAAAGAGATGTGACACAATATGGGCAACTGAGAGTGATATACATTTTAAATATACAAGTGTATTTGAAGTCAGCAGAGATGAAATATACTTAAAAATCCAAAGTACAACAGTAAGGCATGTCAGATATATAAATTTGCAATAAGCGACCATTTTGAGAAAGAGGTTACTTTGAGGGTGTGCTTATTATATGAAGGAGACTTGGAGCTCATTTGAACCTCTGCAGAGTGGCAGGCATTAGGGGCACCACATTCTGACATGACAGATATTATTTCAGGGTGTAGATCAGCAAACTGAAGAGGGGCACTTTATAGAACAAGGATCTTTTTCCAAATTATTCTGCAAATAATCTTGTAGTGTTTTTTACCTAACTGCTTTGTCATTAATAAATAGAATGGCTTTATTTGAAAGTCGTATGTAACTGTTGCAGCTTGATTGCTGGGCCCTGAAAAAGGTTAGGGCCTGGAGAAAAAAAAACCGCCCGTCCTTGGACGGTCTGACAACATTTGTACCCTGAATTCACCTAGTTGTCCCAAAGTTATTTATTTTCAGTACTGGACAACATAGACATAAAAAATAGCCTGTCTTAAGAGCAGAATTAGCTGATAACATCAAATATGTTTTCCTTCATTACATTTTCTGGATGTTGCACATATGTTTATCAGCTGTTGTTTCCCTGTCACTCCCATTCCAATCCTTTGGCGCCAATTGCATTATAAAAGCAGGATTCAGTTTGAGACAGCCAAGCCACAGCATGCCATTGTTTTCATAGGGAATCAGAGGGGTTTATTGTACCCTTGCCATGCACAGACTCGGAAATATTCAGAATTACAATGGGACGTCTTTTATGTCTTTGATCTTTCAGTGCGCGCCTATTCACTGAACATTTTGTTTTCTACTATACATTTTAATGTCCTCTTTTGAATAAGAATTGATGAAAAACGTTTGGCCTTTTAGACCATCAGTACTAGGGTTTGACACACGCTTTCCATCCATTCGTAGCCTGGTTTCTATAGCCACATGATTTCTCTAATAAAGTGCTTGTGCACACTGTATATCACATATTGCTCATGACAGACCATTGTGTAATCCGAGTAATTTGAACAAGATGACTATTAAAATGTTCCAATGTGCAATGCATTGAAAAGTATGCATGGAAATAGGAATCCAGCCAAATTGAATGTGTCTGTGCATTAAGGTGTCCCTTTGTGTATGAAAACAATATACTAATGATTCAGGCATCAGTGCACCATGGTACAAGGCTGCCTTTGCAGGGCCATGTTATCCGAATGTGTTACAACGCAGGTGATAACACATTGTACAAAACAATCAATAGAAATATGTTGCATCACTGTGCCTTTAAAGTGACTCACTTCTGCATGGACAAATCATTTGCCCAACTCCCATAGTAAAATGTACCTTGATGTAAAATGCACAATCTGGGAAAGTTTGCATCAAACATAATAGGTACAGAGGTATCACTTACACATAGCAAGACCTCAGATCTTGCAGTCAACAAATCATGCACTGTAAAGCACAATCCCTTGTCATGCCCATAAACTGATAGACAACAGTGAAGTGACACGTGTCACAAACAATGGGAAACTCAATGTTAAACACAACATCTAATCATCACAAACAGAAATCCCACTTACAATGTTTGCAAAACATGACGTACAACACATGCCAGGAATACTGAATTCTCACTAAAGTTAACACAGTTATATTACTTTCCACTTACAGCTGATCAAGGTTTTAGCCTACAGAAGTGGTTGATGACACCATTGGCAATCCCCAGACTGATCCACAAGAGACATACAACCATGCATATTGCTGAACAAGAAACATCATAGAAAGAAGCCTTGGCATGCTCAAGGCCAGGTTTAGTTGCCTGGATTTATCAGGTGGAAGGCTACTGTATTCACCAGAAATGGAGTGCAAGATGATCATTTCATATGCAATACTACATAACATATGTGTCAAAACAAATGTGCCGTGGGATGAAGAGGAACAGCCGCCTGACCAAATGGATGATGGCGATGACGAATCAGAAGCAGAAAGACGTGCCATCCACCTCTACATACTTAAATCAAGGTTGAGTCACTCCAACACAGAACATTTGTTGCATCTTCACGAATAATGATGCAAAATTATAACAGGTAGCAGCTTTGTGAATTTTGATGCAAAACTATAAACGTGTCGCATTTCAAGTACGATGACTGTTACCGCAAGATGCCTACCGGAACAAAGCTGAAACCCATGCAACACAGAGAAACGTCACACATGCTGGTGTGAACTGTAAATGGCAATTGAGTCGAAATCAAGACGCAATGTCTGAAATATGACGAAAACGTGAAAACATGTTGCATCCATGCAGGAAATTATGCAATGACTCAGCCATGGGGAAAAACAGGAAGTACAGAGTTACTTTCTCTTTCACTTACTATTCCTAGGTGTGCTTGGTGGAGGAGGCTGTGGTTCAGTGCTGTGCCAGTTTTTTGACGTTGTACTGGGTGTTAACTGTTTATTGTGTACTTTTAAAATGTGTTTGTCTGTGAATTGTCAATTTGAAATCTGTTTGTTGTGCAATTGTGTTTTGTGTCCGTTTGGGGTAGATAGGTGTAGGTTGGTCATAAGGGTGCGATTTATTTTTCATTACAATGAGTAAGTTTCATTTTAATTTATATAAGTTTATTTAACATGTCTGGCAGGTCAAAAAAACTGTCTCACAGACACTTTAGGGGCCTTGTGTGGCTAATGTTTCATTTTCTGCCCTGTATGACAGGGTGAGCAAGTGCTACTCCCCATCTGAACGGCGGCAGATGTGGGCCAAGGTCCAGCACCACATGGCCCGCATATTTGATGTGGAATGGACAGTACAACAACTGAAACACCGCTGGAACGATCTTTTCAGCAGAGATGGAGACTTGCTGGACCATCTTGGACTGGAAGCTTAGAGTGCAAGCTGGTGGCCCAATTTGTAAGCTAATATCTAGAAAAACACAAGTTGTGTATTAAGAGGTCAACAGCAAGACCGTACATTATTCTGTCCATAACTAATTGAGAAACAGTGGTGGTGCAATGGTCTCTGAGAAAGTACAACTGGGTTTTAACACTTTTTGACATGTTGTGAGGTCATAGTTCCATGTGTCTGAAACTGAACTATAATTTAAAGTTTAATGGTATCTTTGCACATTCACAGGCACACAGTGCAGAGGGTGGAACACTTTGTGTGAAGTAACATAAAAGCATCTAGGGTCATATGTACAAGCCCCTATCACCACCACAACATCACTTTTACCGAATTGTGGTGGTGATAGGGGTTACACCATATGTACAAGGCAGGGTTAGGCCATGTTAATTGACTTAACGCTGCCTTGTCCATAAGGTCACCTTTCAAGCTATGCTTAGTGAGACAGGGGTGGGCAGTGGGTGTTTCGGTGGGCATTCCACTACAAGCCCATTCATTTTTACGCTGCCCTCTATGTACAAAGGTGGCGTACATAGGAGGCAATGCCAAACTTAAGACCAGGTAAATCCTGCTCTTAAGTTGGCAAAACGAAGAGAAATGCATTATTTCTCCTTGTTTTTACTTTTTCCATGAAAATAAAAATACTAATAAAGACATTTATAAAGCGCTATGGTTACGCCATCCCGACGTGTTCCCGCGCTAAAGAGAGAAGGAGCTCGCCAGAGGAGAGGTCAGTACATGGCCAGAAACACTAATGTAGACTTACAAGGAGAACAGGTGTGTTTTCAGTTGACGGCAGAATTTGGTTTCAGATGGCTACAGGCGGAGACTGGTGGGAAGTTCCACGTGTGCTGCCTTGTGCAAAAAGAAAAATGGCATGGTTTCTTTATATACAGGATGGTACCCCTTTCTGCACATGAACAAACCTTAAAAAAAATTTAATTTTGACATTTTCATGTGTGCTGCATTAAGCACACACATGAAAGTGACAGAATGGCATTTTAGAATTGTTTTTGGGCAGGAAGGGACAACTTCCTACACATAAACAATCCTCCCCTGCACTCAGACACCCTTGCACTATGGTGCAAGGGTGCCTGTGTCAGGGCATGCATGACGATTCCGTCCAAGGACAGGCTAGATCCCAGAGATGCAACACATCATTGTTTAACTCTCAGAAGACGGTGCTGTGGAAGTGTCCCAGTATGGACACAGTCAAAGGGCCAATGGAGCCATGTTGCTAGCTTCATTGTAAAAGAGTCACAGGGTATGTGAATTACATGCACGTGTTATGACAATGTTTTGTGCACAAAGCATACAATGTCGAGATGTCCGGCATTCACAGCAAATTGTACATCTGTTGATGTTTTATAGGTGGACCCCAGCCATATATATGCAAGCGGAGGTTTACACGTTTGAGGACCCCAACTCTACCAGTTAGTAATATTTCACAATGATTGTGATGCTGATGATGTCCAAGGTGGAAAAATTGAATATGTCTGTGCCTAAATAGTTCACAAGATCCAACTGCTATCTCCACTTGGTGTATGCTATTCAAGTTCAACTAGGATGAGTCACCACATTATGCATGGAGTACTGCGTGAAGACATGTCTGGCCTTATTAAATCCTGTGATTATATCCTGTGACTATTGTCAATTTGACTGGAGTAGCAGTAGCTAAGTTGAGACAGCGGGATTAGCGGTATGATGTTTGTAGATGAAGGTAGTCTAACAACAGTCTGCACTGTGTGGAAGTGGTGGTGGTGTGTCCAGTTGTTTAAGGGAGGGTTGGCGGAAGTTGCAGTGTGGGTGCAATGTCTGAATCAGCTGGGCCAGGGGAGTCCATGGATGTTAATGCAGTTTTGCTGAAAGAACATGTAATACCCTTGAGTACAACAAAGCAAAAGATGCACAGGCTAAGTGTGCATCATTGGCATCATTTCAAACACATTTATTGTATGTAACATGTGAGCAGTTTAGAAATCAAACCTTAAGATGGGGTACATCCATTATATTTAAGATGTTTGGTAATTAACCATTGAATAAATCAGGCACTTTCAATATCCGTAAAGAGACCGGTCCAAGTAGTATGCAACTGAGGTCTAGGAATGTCAGTCTGCCTTGTGTCATCATTTCACGATGTAATGGTTGTGCAGTGTTAAGGACAAGATTTAATAGTGTCATGACGCAATTGCTGCACATGTTGTACTCAAGAAATGCCTTATGAGTTCTGACTGTGTGAGACTGAATTTTCCCCTCACAAATGATTCATTGAGGCATGAACATGAGGCCTAAGTAGCTGTCTACAAAAAGTGTTTCCACAGAGGATTATGCGTCTCGCTGCGATAGCTGTTGTAGTCAGTGAAGGGCTTGGAGCCCACCTATGACTTTCTATTTGTTGTCTTCACCTCACTCTTTTTTACTGGCTCTGTACGTGGCCAGTGCAGTCGAAACATCACTTCCAAATCTTCCTGTGCAGCAGGGACTAAGCAAAGATTAATTTAAGTACAATCCGTGCCCATCCCCTGCTGCCGACGTATTTGAGGTATTATTTGATGCACCCACGCACTCCCCCTCCCTGTTGCACCGTCCATAGTGCTTGCATGCGTTTCCAATCGCTTTCCCCACACTGCATTATTGCTTGTTTAATTTGCTGAATGTGTGAGGTTTTTGCTGATGTGTTCAGTTCCATCTTCCCATTTAATAATGTACTATCCCGTCTTCTTTAAAGAGTAATCTTTGACAATTGCCTATTTTTTAAGTTTTCTGGAGCTTTTCTATCACAGAGGAGATTGTTGAGTAAATAGAACTATCCTGGAAAAATATGTAGCATCTAAACGTTACCTCTGCTTGATGTCCGAGCGCCTGCCGGTCATGTTGCATCTTTTGTCTAATTCTGGATGTGCCTGGAAGGCACATAAATAAAAACAGATCCGCTGTTTCCCGATAATTTACTCGAATGTCTGTCTCAGAAAAATCTATTTTTCCCATCAATTCTTGTATGCAATGCTTAGGGAAAATGAATTAAAAAGATGAATTGACAATAATGATGCTCAATAGAATCCTGAGAAGAGTTTTGACCTGAGAATGAATAAAATGTTAGCAGGTAAAATTGGTCTAAAACACAGTGTGATATGAATTGGTATGTGAGCTAAGCACCTACCACTGTGATCTCTGTGTACAGACAAATGGTTCTTCACTCACCGAGTCCCAGTGCCCGAGCCTGGCTCTACAGGGACCTGTAGTATCGTCTTGTGGTGGTGCATGAGTGAACACCGCACTAGAGCCTGGCTCTACAGGGACCACTAGTAACGTCCTATGGTAGTGCACAAGTGACCCCAGCACTAGACCCAGGCTCTACAGGGACCTCTAGTCATGGACTGCGGAAGTACAAAGTTTAAAAATGCTGTTATCATCTGGGAGTTGCTTGTAGGAAGCTGGCTCTGTATATAGTATACCAAAGTAAGGTACAGTACGCACAGAGTCCAGTGGAACCCCAAAGGCAGGCAGAGATAACAGTAGATAGCACCTTACTCTCTATTTGTGGTAGTGTAGGTGAGCAGTAAGGTTTTTTTTAGAAGAGGGTAGTGTTAAGCATTTGTTGTACACACTCAGGCAGCAAATTATGTCACACACTCAGAGACTGACCTCAGACCAATTTGTTTGTATAAAAAATAGTATTAAGTTATTTTATTTCTAGAACCAAGGCACGCCTGATGCAGGTAAGTGAAATAAAACTCCACACTCCACACTCCAACTCACACACACGGGGAGGCTCCGGTATCTGCTCCGTTGGGCCAAAGTGCTGTCCCTCACCTTCTGACTTGCGCCTCAGATCCTAGCGCTTCTCTATCCCCGCCATCGCCGTCGCTGCCAGGACCCGGCAGCGCGGCAGCCGGGACAGGGAACTACATCCCCCAGGAACCTCAGCGGCTGGACGCCGCCTCAACCAACCAGGGTGCGCCCGAAGGCGCTTTAAAGGAAGGACTGCCCTTGGGGGAGCGGGAGGCTCCGGTATCTGCTCCGTGGGGCCAAATTGCTGTCCCTCACCTTCTGACTTGCGCCTCAGATCCTAGCGCTTCTCTATCCCCGCCATCGCCGTCGCTGCCAGGACACCGCAGCGCAGCAGCCGGGACAGGGAACTACATCCCCCAGGAACCTCAGCGGCTGGACCAACCAGGGTGCGCCCGAAGGCGCTTTAAAGGAAGGACTGCCCTTCGCGTCGCGGGTAGCGCGCGGGGAGCGCCGGGAGAAGCCCGGGACAAGGGCGGGACCATCTAAGGCCATCATAGGCCAGAGAAGGCCGGGTCGGGTCAACCCCCCTTGCAATTGATTTGAATACATGCTATGAGGAACACTGACTTAAGGTACTTTACCAACTGACTATATTTGGGTTATTCTACGGGGTCTCGCCAAGGGTCACTGTTGCTCGACTCCCGATATTGTTTGTGTTCTGATTGTTACAAGCTGTCACACTGTGTCTTGTAAGGGGGTCTCTAGAAAACACACCTTTGAGGGTGACTTACTCAGGGGAAGAATGGACTATTATCTTAAGAGCGCTATATTGCCCATTGCTAGCGAATTGGAGAAACTAGAACAATCTCCAGCTATGGACAGTTCACTTATTAAGGGTTCTCCCTCACAGACTGCTGATATAGCCCCAGCGATATCATTATTGGAAGAACTCAATCTAATGTGTAACGCCTCGTATGCCCCTGTGAATATAGAAAATGTGCTAACTTCTGTTCCAATCTCCCCCATAGCTATGACTAGTCCTGGTCCCAGTCGATCTTTCCAACCAACCCAGATCTTACAGGATACAATTTACCCAACATCAAATTCTCTACCCATCGTCCCTACCCAGGTGCCCTCGGCTAAAAGGAAGAGAGATAAAGTTAACCAAACGGACAGTCAGGTCAAGAAACAAAAATTAAACCTACACCGACCAGTACACAATACCCCTAGCACTGATATTCCTAAAGTACCTGTACAGGATTCCCTATTGTCCGCGCTTGAAAATATTATGAAATCTATTATATCCCCATTGCTTGATAAAATAACTAGCCGAGGGGATAGGCTTAAGGGACTTGAAGAAGCAATAAAGGCTAATTCGCTACCTACAAAAACCTTGGGAGGACCAGTACAACTACAGTGCCCACCCCCCATAGATTCACCTGATTCTATTTTACAAAACACAACCATCTGTAAACAAATAGCTGCCCCACCTATGAACACTTTAAAAAATTCAAAAGCAGCCACGATATCACAGCGTTCTTACCCCAGGGTAGGGCAAAATAAAGATATGCCATCCCAAAATAGAATAGCGGCTAGACACAACACCATCCCACGTAAAACTAATCACCTTCATTTGCCTGCAGAAGCAGCTCCCATTGTGTGCGTCCTCGCAGGTATACCAGAACTCCCAAAGGGGAAACATGAAAAACAGCAGGATCTAAGGAACAAGGTAGTGTTCTGGCTAACTAAAAATAGACCATTGCCCCCCAATATAGACAGCACTATACTAAGCGTCAGAAGGGTGGGCTGGCTAGGACCTCTTGTTAAAAATACAGTGGGCGACTTGGTCCTCGTAAAATTCAGTAACAAATATGTCGTCCCATACCTCAAATCTTGGCAGCCGCAAATAGGCGATGGTCCAATATCGACTTGGAGTCTAAGCGACTTTTATCCTAGAGCTTTATATGTCCCGTCGCACCGCTAAGTAACTCAGAGTAACTTCCGGACGGCTAGAAGTGGTCCTGTACTGAATGGCCCCCTATCCCCCTATTTTTTGATTTGTTCATTTCTTCTGTTGTCCAGTGATTAGCTGAATTCTTCTATTGATTTAATCATTTTTAAATGTTCGTTAATTTCTTGTGAAATGAAATGTTCTTGATGTGTTGATGTATATATATGTGCTGCTGTTGCTTTTATGATTTTATATTTGAAATCGAATAAAGCTAATCAAATCAAATCAATCAATCAACTCACACTTAGAACAATTTTCAAGAAAAGCAGTCAATGCAATCCAAAGGAATGAAATAGAGATATTGGTTTACAGGTAAGTTGTTATTTGTGGGAGTTAGTATTCTGGGTTTAGAACCAGGGTTCCCCCAGGGTCCAGGATGCACTCTTGAAACACCCTCAGCAGCACTAGGGCGATTGCGTGCAAAGTGCTGAGGCCCAATGTTATCCAATGGGGGATTGGGGGTCTCCGGTTGGTGGCTGCTCATGAGCAGGCCACAAGGTTGTCGGAGCAAAGCTCCGGGTGTTAGGCTCAGGACAAAGAGGAATCTGAGTTAGCACCCAAAGTATACCTGCAGAGGCACAGGGGTGGCCGGGGGCAGGGTGCTGGTATGGCATTAGGTACCCTGTTGATTTCAACGGGGGTTTTCTAGTTGCAACGAAGAGTGCAGGCTCAGGACAAAGATATTCTGGAGGAGACCTCAGGTTGTAGTGGTAAGTTGGGATGCCTGGTGATGCCAGGACACCATTGGTTGGGCCACCCAAGGTTGTGGAACATTTTGTGCAGGGGTGTCTTTAGGCATCAGGTTTTTCTTACCAGCTCCGGTCGCGGTCGGGGGGGCTCCTCCAGAAAGAGACTGCAGGCGCTGTTGGGAGATTTGAGGAAGGTCAGAGATCACCTCCTCATGTTGTTGAACCACTCAAACTCGGGCTGTGGGTGTTGGGTGCAGACTTGTAGTTTTGGCTGGTGCCTGAGTCTGTGAGTAAACAAATCCAGTGCTTACGGGAGACAACGTTTTTGACCTGAAAGGTCAGGCCCTCTGGGTTCTTGAGGTTGCTGGCTGCAGGACACTACGGGTTTTGCTGGGGCAAGTTCAAGGTGGGTACATGCTGGTAGGGCTGGGGTCAAGTCAGTGGGCATCCTCCTCTTCTTAGTTCAAAATAGATTCTTTGGTCCTTCTTCTTCTTTTCTTCTTCTTGTTCATTCTTGCCTGAGGAGGCAAGGTTCGGGGTTGCCCTTAAATACTTGATTTAGGGAAGTTACGGTTGGGACCAATAGGTCCCTTCCTTAGGGTGGGTACACTCCCTATTATGCCACCCTCCAGTGAGAGGGGGGCAATATGCCTCACTCTGGTTGGCTGGGTCCCCTCATCTTCAAGATGGTGGGGACTTAGCGTTGTGCTTCACCTCACCTCGCCCACCTGAGGGCTGGGGTTGCCAAAGGTGGGCACATCTGCCTTCCTCACTTGGGTTTCCCGCCGATTCTCCCACCTTAAATGGGGGTCAGAACTGGTGGGGCCAGTTGCTTGAAGCAGCAAAGGCCTGGGGTAGCTCACAAAGGCAGCAAGCCTTTGAAGTTTCCCCCTCATGAACCCTGCCCATCCTCGGGGAGGAAGCTTGGCAACTCGTCCCAGGATGTGCATTGTTTCAGATCCCTTAGAGCAGCTGTATCTTGACCCAGGGGTCCATAAACATATTTGATGGTGGCAGCTGGTGAGCAGCCACTGATCCAGGACACTAGAGTTAGGTCGTTTTTCAGGAGAGATCTCGAAGATGCTCTCTGAGTGCATTTTTCATTAAATCCCACATTGGCATCCGTGTGGGTTTAATGTGCTGAGAAGTTTGATACCAAAGTTCCCAGTTTTCAGTAAAGCCATTATGATACTGTGGAGTTTGTAATGACAAACAACAAACTCCCAGCACCATATACTCTTAATAGCATTACTGCATTTACAATATATAGGAACTCGCTCAGACACTCTAGGGGTACAGGGCTCATGCACCTGTACCCTCACCACTGGTATAGTGCACCCTGCTAAAGGGGTGCTAAAGGGGTGGCTGACCTATGCCAGGGCAGTGACTCTTCACTTTGTTCTGCACCAAAACATGAAAACATGCAGCCTGCAATGGCAGTGTGTATGTGTAGAGGTACAGGGCCTCTAAGGGTGGGAAAAAACGTGCTGCAACACTTAGACGCCTTCCCTGGATTATATGACGTTACAACGCAAACAATTAAAACGCATGATTTTACAACATGGTTTTTACATCACAATTACATCACATGATTTTACAATGCATGCTATTACATGATATTACAACGTATTTTTAAAAACTGCCATTACAACGCATTCCATTACAACACATACCATTACAACGCATACCATTATAACGCATAATACTTTTAGGGTAATTGTTGGATAGTGTAGGGGTAAAAGTTACTATTCCGACTCCAGTGAGTGCAACAGTAGGGTAAGTGCTGGATAGTGTAGGGGTAAACCTTACTATTCCTACTCCAGTGAGTGCAACAGAAGGATAAGTGTTGGATATTGTAGGGGTAGAAATTACTATTCCAATCTACCTCAAGACCCATACCCACCATAATAGTAAAATATTTCTATTACTTACCTTTTAATGCATTGTAATGTCATGCATTGTAATGATCTGCATTGTAATGGCATGTGTTGTAGTGACATGCGTTGTAATGGCATGCGTTGTAATGTCATGTGGTGTAAAGGCAGTTGCATTGTAACAGCTGTGTTGTGTGCGATGTAATGACTGCGTTGTAATGAATGTTCCCCTTTCCTGACCACAGTCAGTGCCCTGTGGTACCATTTACAAGGGACGGATCTGTGCCCAAAGAGTGCAAATTAGGTTTTGTCTCAATGCAGTTTTAGGGAAAGAACATAGCCCTGGGTACCTGTTTGGCAGGAGCCCAGGGCAAACTCAGTCAAAGTACATCAGCAGTTTGGCAAAAAGTGGGGGCAACCATGCAAATAAGGGCACTTACTTACATTACTGGGTACTCTAACTACATGATCTATCTTCAAATTTCCTGCAGTGTCTAAAAAAGGTGTCTGAGATGACGCTCACAGAGCCATGTACTGAGAAACGAAGGCTCTCTCACTATCCAGTTCTGTTGGGACTTTCACCGTGCTGTATAGTTATTACTAAGACATCTCGAAATCACACATAATGCATATCTCGTCTGGATTGCAGGTTGCATTTGTATTTACGTACTATGGACCACATTTACAAAAAAATTACTCAGAGCTGCATTATTTTAAAAGCACAGGGATGTGTCTGTGTAGTATTAAAATCAATATGATGCACTCATGTGCTTTCCCCTGTGTTGGCGCACAATTGGCTGCCATGCCCTAGCGCAGGCACCCTAATGTCATGTTGCAAGGGTGCCTGAGTTGCGGGGATGATTGTTTTTGTGCAGGAAGGGACACCTTCCTGCACAAAAACAATAATTGATGGCATTTTAAACAAGCCTTTGCAATGAAAAAAGGTCTTGCATTACTGAAAGTTTGAGCTAATGGTGTTGCATTATTATTTGCTATGCACATAGCTCGATCGTTCAGTCATGCTAGACCTACTGCATTGCCAATGCTTGTTTATCAAAGGAGTCACCTGGCAACATCATCATTAGTAACGGTATTCAACTTTTTTTTGTAACAGAGAATCACAGGAATTAGTGATTAAGCCTTGTTGTTTGGCAGCCCAGTTGCTCATGGAAAGCGAGAAAAATATATGCAGGGCTAATGAAATTTTCCAGCAGTGGAAGATCATGTCATGTGGCATGGCTGACTAAATTATGAAGTGAGACATAACCATTATGATGCGTATTGCAGCACATTCTGTGACCGTACTCTGTCACTATTTTGTTAATTTAAAACACATTAATACATGGCGGGGTTAATATTGCACCTCATAATTACCAATTTAACACCAGAATACAACAATAAGCAAACACAAGGTGACCAATCAACCTTTGCAAAGGAATTGCCACTGTGCGGCCCCCATATTGCTTTTTCATTATTAGTTTTACCCCATTTGAGCCAAAAACATTTTGTGCTGAAACTTTTAAGTTATGCAGTAAATCTGGATTATGTGGCAAGTATGGTCATCCTTGATTATACAGAAGATGTTGAAGCAGCAGAATCACATAATTCTAGCTTTACATGGTCTTGTAAATCTGGGGAAGCATCAAAATCCATTGGAGTTGCCTGGAAATGCCTCCCTAGAGCAGAGTAAAGCAATGTAGTGATTTGCGCTGCATTGCCTTATTCCATATCAATGAGGCTATTCAAAGCAATGCAAAGTGGCTATGCGTAGCTTCATAGATATGATTTCAAGGGTTGTCCCACCGGAGAGTCACAAAAAGTAACACTATGGCGGTTAAATAACCTTATAAATATGCTGATGACTGGACCGAAGCCCACGTTAGACAGCATTCTAGAGGGTGCTACTCTTCACAGATCAACTACAATGATCTGCAATCGCACATTTGTAGCGGAAAGGGGTGAAGAGTTTTGAGTTTTGTTCAATGGTCATTGCCTCATCTGTGCCAGGACACCAACTACTCACATAGATAATAAGCTTTGGGGCCATAGAAGTGCATTTTAATCCACTTTAATTAGCACACAAAGGAACACCCTCTTGGTCATTCCATAAACACAAAAGCATACTTTTGCTAGAGTGTTTCACCTCCTGATTCTTAAAACCGATCAGGTAGGCTATAGAATGTTGTGCTTGATGCAAGTTTGCACCAAGAATTAAACAAACGGCATTACCAAGGTAGCATTTTTCAATTTTCATGGACTAGGACCTATACAAAATACTATCTTTCATTTTTTTGAGGAGCAGTCAAGCTGAATTGGAGAACCAAGAAGAGCCCTGGCAATAGTGCTCAAACCAGCCCCAATCCCTCACTCTCCTCCTGCAAGCTCTCTCTTTCCATTCATCCATTCTTTCTCTCTCCTTATCTCCTCTCCATTCTCCCTCTCTGATCACTTTCTCGTTACGTTCCTATCTTTCTCTTGAATCCTCACTGTGCCTGCTGCCAATAATCTCAGGGAGCTGGGGAAAGTGACAAAGGCACCAGGATTGCCCTCTTGCCCTAAAAACCCCCCTCCAACAGCTCCAGCACAACAGGGAAATGCCCGGTGTAATACAAGGCCTGCCTAGCCCTGGAATCAGTATTATGAGATAGAGGGGCATATTTACAAAGAAATTAAGCAGCTTGGCGCTGAAAGCAATATAGCAGCGCTGTGCTGCATGATTTAAAAAAATGCAGGGATGAGAAGAAAGTCACAAGAATACAGGTCACCCCTGTGTTTTCCCTTAGGCCGGCGCTAAAAAAGCTGCCTGGTACCAATGCAGAACACCCTTGTGTCATGGTGCAAGCGTGCCTGTGATGCAGGGATGATTGTTTATGTGCAGGAAGGGACACCTTCCTGCACATAAACAATCATTAAAGAAGAGTTGCTCCTTCTATGTGTGCTGCAGAATGCAGCACACATAGAAAGAGCAAAAAACAAGGAGTAATTAAAATATTTTCCTCGTTGCACCACTCTAACAGCTTTCCAATGGCATTAGTTTTTGGCACTGCCTCAGATTTACTTATCCTTGTAAATCTGGTGTTGCGTCAAAGAAGTAATGGGTGTTGTGGTGTAACGCCCACAGTAACATCCATTGAACTCCCCTTTCAAGCAAAGTGGCGCATAAAAAAGGGCCATGAAAAGCCTAAGGTCTGAGCCAGAGAGCACACGCATTGGACATACATTTAGGTGTACCTGTTCATTTTAGTGCAACAGATGCAAAAAGGGCAACTGATTTACGGAATGCTGAACAATGTCAAACACTTACCCTCAGTACAGAGATATGGGCCTAAAGCCATTCTTTTTTGCTCACCACGCCATTCCAGTTTGGACACAGCCATATGCAAATCAGTCTTGACCATGCTCCCCATGGCAACAGTCCAGACCAACTCCCAGGGCATGTGCTCCATTGACCCGAAACAAGCATCCTAGGACCGATTTTGGGGTATGACTCCTCAGCAGCAAGGATAACTTGACTCCAGTGACATGGTGAGGGGGAACAGCGTTTACATCGCAACTTTTACCACGCAATACCTTTACCACGCAACTTTTACAACGCAAGTCGTTACAACGACTTGCGCTGGGGGGCGCTGTAGGATAGGGAATGGTTTAATTTACTATCCAAAACCTTCCCTATTATCCACGGGGACTGGAGTTGGAATAGTAAATTAAACTATTCACTATCCAGCGCCCCCCAACGTAAGTTGTTGTAACGACTTACGTTGTAAAAGTTGTGTGGTAAAGGCATGCGTTGTAAAAGCATGCGTAGTAACGACATACATCCCATGGTGAGCAGTCCTAGGTCCTGATATTATATCCATGCTCAGATAGTGAACTTATCACAATCAATTATGAGTTGGTTAAGCAAGTGGATTTGCAGCATGCCCTAGAAATTGGTAAAGCAAAAATAGAAAAAGTAAAACTATTGAAGGCATTAAGCTGAAATAGAATTGCATGGGGAGGTGCTAAAGCAATCTAAGTATTGTGAAAACTAATAAGAGATTACCAAATAACCTGAAAGCACCCAAAAGCTCGGAGATATACAATATGGTTAGACGTGGCCAAGATCAAAAGGAGCTTTGCACTATATATACACACCATTCAAAATGTAACTAATTCCTTACCTTCCTTAGTGTTTCATGTATAAATTAAACCTCAAAACATACGAAAGGCAACCTGAACGCAACCAAGTGTCAGCGATACTTGCATATTTCGTCAAGGTAATAAAGTGTTATTGGGTTGAACTCAGAAATGGTGCCAGGCTGGAGAATGCCAACTACTAAGAACCCTATGGTACTGTATCAATGATTCCAGGCTGCACAACTTCATCCTTCAAATGTAGCTTCATTGCCGGCTTGCACCCAAGAGCTTCCTTAGTTTTATCTCTATGATTCAGAAACAGTGCAGAATGACTGTTACAGTTTTCTACTGTAATTCAGCAATGATGGCAAACCACAACATGTCACAGCGAATTTTCAGTGGCACTAATCTTTGCCGCAGTGATGGAGCGAGTCAGAAATGATGGGAATCCTGAACATTGCAAGGGGCATGCGATCCACGGTGCTCTTTTAAGTCGAATAATTGGACAAGAGTGTATCTTTTGGAATATTGGAAAGAAATTAGCACTGAGCGTAAATTTCAGAGAAGCTTACTGCATGGAAGTGCATTGTTTCTTTGAGTAATCATTGATCAGAGGCTTAGGTGTTTGAGGTGTACCTTAAGTTTCACAATGAAAGTACTGCAACTCTCAGGGTGTGGCTTGTTTAGATGGGAAGATGGCAGCATAACACCAGAGTCCATGCCTGAATGGAGTATTTATTGCAATTGCTGATTATAGTGGCTTGTGGCACTTACCCAACATGGGGGCTCATTTATGAGCCCTTGCTTCACTTTTACGGCGCTGGTGCGTCACTTTTTGTGACGCACCAGTGGAGTAAAAAATGTGCCTTGTTGCACCATATTTACAAAGTGACGCATCTAGGTAGATGCGTCACATTGTAAACCCCTGCGCTACATTATACCTACGCCAGGTATAATGTATGCAGGGGGGGCGTTCTGACGCAAGACAGGGTCATAGAAGTGACGCAGTGAAAGCTATAAAATTTCACTGCGCCACTTCTAGGACACAAATGCGTCAATTTCTTACGCCTGCCTCACAGCAGGCGTAATACTGATGCAGGCCCTTTCACATGGGGCTTGCCCCATGTGAAAGGACACATTGTTGGAGTTCCGTCACTTTTGTGACACACTCCAACAATGCGTCACTTTTGCGTCATACAGATACGTCAGAAATACTGACGTATCTGTAACTCCTTGCACCATGATGCGTCATACTGTAAATATGACGCATCATTGGTCTCGCAAGGAGGGCGCAGTGAAAAGTGACGCATCGCTGTTTTCACGCAGTGATGTGTCACTTTTCATAAATGAGGTCCATGGTGTGCAGAACCTTGAAAGGGGACAGCTTCAAGATCCAAGCTTGCAAGACTCTATAAAGACCGGCTCCTAGTGATTTGAACATTGAAGGGCAGATTTACAAGCCCCTTGCACCACTTTTGCGTCACTTTGCCCATGTTAAAAATGACACAAAAGTGGCGCAGGGCCTTGTAAATCTGCCCCTGAGTATCCTTAAAAATGTGCTAAGCCTGAACATAAAATGGTGGGCTATAGGAAAGTGTACAGATAAACTTTCAACCAAACTTTATCTACACCTGTTCTCTGTTGCATTTAGCATCTCTCATATGCAATATAAGGGCTTCATATGTGTACACATTTCCAAAAAAGTTTTAAGCCGGAACTACTTTATTTACAACCCAGCCTGTTCACTGCCTGATTCTAAAATGGCAGCTCAGTATGGGTGTATTGATGAGGCCTAACGTACGATCGCAATAGGACTCTCAAGATTACATAACAGCTGCAGATCAAGGCGTTTATCTTCTGATAACCTTGTGTCCATTGCGCTCATTAATCCGAAAATTTACAACAATCTCCCCAGCATCATGTACCATTTGATCAGGGTTCCTAATTTCATGCACCACTTTTTGCCTCCATGCAGGTCTGCTTTCGATGATCAGGGCTACTGATTTCATGCACCACCTTCCTCATACATGCAGATGCTCTTCTAGGGGTGACCCTGGATTTAAATAATAGCTGTAATTTGCTTCTAAGCAGAATACTACTAAGCATATGAAATTAAATGAAATGAAAGCAGGATTTATAAAGCGCATGGCTGCCCGTGAGCATCCCAGCGCTAATGACAGAGGTAGTAGAGGAAGGAGGGGGGTTAGGGGAAGAGCCAAGTTTTCAGAAGCTTTCGAAAGGTAAGAAGGTTAGGTTCAACACGCATGGTAAGGGGCAACGAATTTCACAGCTTGGGGGTGTTGTAGGAAAAAAGGCGGCCCCCTGTGCCAGCCTTTTTAATCCTGGGTACATGGGCCAAATGTAGGTGTGCTGAGCGTAAGTTTCTGGAGACTTCATGGCGTCTAATCATATTTTTTAAGATGAGGGGACCCTTGTCATGAAGGATTTTATGGGTCATGCAGAGTGTTTTAAAGTATACCCGCTCCTGAATAGGCAGCCAGTGGCGTAGTCTGAGGGAAGATTTTGCAGAGCTCCTACTGTTGGTGCCTGTTAGGAGCATGGCTGCGGAGTTTTGTACCCCCTGTAGCTTGGCAATGACTTTCTTAGGGGCACCAAGATAGAGAGCATTACCATAATCCAGTCTGGATAGTAGAAGGCTCTGGATGAGGAGCTTCCTGGAGTCTTGGAGGAGCAAGGGAAGAATTTTGCGGGTAGTCCTGAGGATGCCGTAGCAGGCCCCTGCTGACTTCCTGGCTTGAGTGATGAACGTGAGGTCCTGGTCGAGCCACATACTCAGGCTCCTAATGGGTTGTTTTGGGGCCGTGGCCAATCCCATACAAGGAGGCCACAGAGTCTTTGGAATGAAATTAGATTGGTTGCCCAATACCAGTACTTCAGTTTTGTCACTGTTAAGTTTAAGATGAGAACAATCCATCCAGTGTGAAATATCTTGGAGGCAGGAATGAAGCTGGCTGAGAGAAACAACAAGCTGCGTATCATCAGCATACGTCACAAGTTTGACTCCATGAGGGGAGACTATTTTCTCCAGGGGGGACATATAAACATTGAAAAGGGTGGGGCTCAGGGAAGAGCCCTGGGGGACTCCACAGTATACAGGGGTGGCACAGGATTTAGAAGTTCCCTCAAGGATTTGGAAGGAGCGGTTGTGAAGGAAGGATTTCAACCAAGACAGTGCGGACCCCGAAATTCCCAGTTCCCTGAGCCGGTGAATCAGAGTGGTATGATTCACGGTGTCAAAGGCTGCGCTCAATCCAGGAGGATCACTGCCACTGATCCTCCTGAATCAAGGATCTTTCTAGCCTCTTCCACAACCGCAATCATAGCAGTTTCCGTGCCCTGGCCCGGACGGAAACCAGTCTGGGACGGGTGTAGGAGTCCGTTAGTTTCCAGGTAGGCTGAGAGCTGCTGGTTGACAAGTTTTTCAGCTGTTTTGCTTACTATGGGCAGTAAAGAGATGGGGCGGTAATTACTCAGATCTACAGGGGCGAGGTGAGGTTTTTTAGAAGGGGTTTTACGATGGCCTTTTTCCAACCAGGGGGCACGATACCTTGTAGTAAGGAGGTGTTGATAAGTTTGACCAACGGGGGCAGGACGGTCGGTGCAACTAATTTTAAAATATTAGATGGGGCTGGGTTGAGTGGGGAGTCGCTTTTGATGTAGAGAAAAGTGGGGAGAAGAGTGTCCTCTGTAGAAGGAGAAAAGGAGTTTAGGCAGGGACAGTTTTGTAGCTGTGTGCAGAGGGGGGTTCTGGAGCGGTTTCTCCTGTGAAGGGAGGGAGGGATTAACCCTAGTATGTTAGTTTGTGGGAATCCTGCAAAAAGCAAATATAAACTGTGTGAAACATCTCTACAATGCGCCCTGACTGCTATACACCTGCAATATACACTGCTCTAGTAGAAAACCTGTAACAAACCAAATTCAGTAGTGATCACAGTGTTACACAATGTTTACAGGGTGTTTACAGATATTAAATACACAGTCATCGAAGTAATTACATTGGGTCATTCACAGGTACTATTATATCAGTATTCAGTGCAATGTTTATAAGTTACACACCCTGAATCTGTCTTACTAAATCTTGTCAGCTCTGAAAAGAATACACTACAACGTTATGACGGAAAGAGACATAAACACGGAGCCTTAAATGCACCAAAAACTGACCTTTACAACCTGTTAAAAGGCAAAACAGATGTGACAGTGGGTACAATTCTGAAAAGTCTATAAAAATAAACAAGCTTGCACAAAGTACCATAATGAACATGGACATATTGCAGGTGTAAATGATAGGTACATGGAATGACATTAAACAGCTTACAGGGAGGATTTCCGGAGCATACAATAGAATAGTGGTAGTATAAGGCTTTATTCGATAAAAACATATCTTAAAAGCATTACATTTACAAAATACATTTGCACATTTAAAAGAAAAATGTGATAGTCCATTTACACCAAATTTAAAATCAGGGGCAAAATGAAATCACGGTTTACAAGTTAAGATCACAATTAATTCATATTCTTTAACATTTCCAATTAAACATTTTGTTTAAGCCTTTTCGTTCTAATGGACCATGCCCATGATAAAAACTTTGAAAGACCACAAACATAGAGTGACCGTGTGTCAGACATCAAAATACGCAATGCCTCATTATGGTGTCTAGTGCCCACCAGCCGACAGATTGGTTTGAGCCAGCATTTCCTTGGCGACGCATAAGCGGGACAGGCAAACAGGATGTGGGCAACAGATTCTGTTATTGTTATGAAGATAGGGCAAAATGGTGTTGTTTGGGACGGGGCTATCCAGCGAGCAGTTTAGACGCGTACAGGAAGAGCCCGGACCCTAAATCCAAAATACAAAGCCCTATCAGCAGATTTCCAAACAATATCAAGATAGGGTTCCCGAAATGCCACATCCTTAAACCTTAGGAACTCTTCAGTTAGTCTGCCAAGGGTTGGGTCAGAGGCAGTTCTGCTTGCGACTTATCTCCAATAAAGGGTCTTTAGGGTTGCCTTCGGGGGAGAAGATCTGCTTGCCCAGGCATCATTAAGGCCCTATTCACCAAGTAGGAATTTTACATCTTTTAGCCATTTTATTTTGTGCTATCCCGCCATCGACATTACCTCTGCTAACCCTTCTGCATACTTTGCCAGTTCCGGCACTCGCCACAGCCGGGCCCATAGCAGCAACGGACGGACTTTTGCCAGATCGTTAATAGAATGACAACCTAGATCAAGTAGCAAGGGTATCAATGGGGTACTCTGCGGGAGTGACATAAGGTCCCTTAAGGACACTCGTCACCAGCCGACTGGACTACGGGAACACCCTCTACGCCGGAACCACAGCCAAACTTCAAAAAAGACTCCAACGCATCCAGAACACCTCCGCACGACTCATCCTGGACATCCCCCGACAAAGCCACATCACCGGACACCTGAGAGACCTGCACTGGCTCCCCATCAGCAAGAGAATCACGTTCAGACTCCTCACCCATGCACACAAGGCTCTCCACGACCTGGGCCCCAAGTACCTCAACGACCGCAGCCCCCTTCCACGATTCTGGAATGGCGGCACCTTTATCGATGACGATGAATAAAGTGTGGATAAGCTTCCCCCATTTCGTCAGATCAGAATGAAACAGGTCCTCGGGGATGCCATCCGGGCCAACAGCCTTTTGAGGCACAATGCGACTAATCGCGTATTCAACTTCCTTGATTGTAAACGACATGCAGTACTATCTCCTGAGGCTGTATAAAGTATACATGGAGCGAAATCATTAGCAGCTCCTCTCTGGCACATGTACAGTTTTGAGAAGTGATCGAACCATGCTTGGCTAGTAATATTACACGTGATGAGATCGCTATCACGACTATTCCTAGCTCTTATGGTGTTCCAGAAGCAACCCACATCCCTCCCATCGCTGGCCTCTTTTAGTGTTTGCCAGTACTGGTCCTCCCACTCCTTTTTAGCATTTGTTATCACCAGCTTATACTCCTTCCTAGACTGCTGAATCAGAAGTTGTGACTTTGCCTTAACTGCCTTAATTAAAGCAACTTCATTTTTCCACACTTAGCTGTGTACCACCCCTGTTTGCCTTTGGGCTTCTGGATCCTTTTCACAGCCCCCCCTCGTATTTGCACCAGGAATAAATTCCCCACCTTTTCAGTGGTATCCTGAAATACTGCTGTTACCCTTGAGGGGTCACAGTGATCTAAAGAAGTCGTATCCAGTTCGCTTTGTGAGGCTACCAACAATGCCCCTATAGTCTGGACTTTCTCTGCGTCCAGGGCAACTTTGCGCCACTTAAGGCGTCTTCCGCAATTTGATGGGAAAACTTCTGAAGTAGACTTTACTTTACTTAATACAACTGGGCCATTTTTGCTTGGCCACAGGTGGTTCAAGCTCAAAGAAAGCAAATTGTAATCACTGTCTACAGTTGGTAGTATTGCAATATCCTGCACAAATTGCCAAAGCCTCAGGTCAAGGAGGATATAGTCAATCCTTGATGAATGATTGACCCTGTTGTACGTATGAGCCCCGAAGGAATCTGAGATAGTTCTACCATTTGCTGCTCTTAAACCGAACTCCATAGTCAGAGCATTCAGCTGGATGACCCGTTGAGACCATCTTTTTATTGGCTGAATTGCTAGTGTTGGTATACCCCTCCTAGCATCGTCCTCAGCAAGATATAAGATGTCCTCGGCCGCAAGGGGCTCGAATGTGCAATTAGAGTCCCCTGCGACCGGGACATGCATGCCATCATGGCAATCTCTAAGTTCGCTTTCAAGCATTGTTACTGTAGGAGATAAGGAGCCACCTTTAGTGCCCCTGGCATATATATTGAATATATCGAGAGACCTCCCCCTGTGGGGGCCTCTCAGTGAGATCCTTAAGATGTCTGGTGAATTGCATTGCTTTTGTATAATGCTACATTCCAGAGAAATGCTCACCCAAATTAGGAGCCCACCTGAAGGGCGACCCTTCCCAGAGGTTGAGGGTACCGCGGGTAAAAAATATGTAGTGTAGCCAACTCTATGGTGTTCCAATCTGGAAGATCTAGCTTCCTTGACATGCCTGCTATGTTCCAGCTAATGATCCTTATCATTGTATAGGTCACTGCTCGTTCCTGGGAGCAATGTGGTGGCACACTAGGCAGATTGGATTGCGCTCCTACAGTCTTGGTTGCCAGACACAGCGGAATGGAAACATGCAACAAAGGGACTTTGCTCAGATTAATAGGTTGATCTGCTGGGTTCTCACAAGTAGCTATGGAACGAGCCTGGGCATCCTGAGTGTTAATCAGACCGATCCCAGACTTAGGCTTGTTATCTGGTGCCTCCCCCACGATGCTCCAGCAGTTGTTCGCAGCGTTTGGGAATACTACCCCTAGACTTTCCCCCAATTTGGTTGGATCAGGAAGAGCAAGATTGGAGTGGTTGAGGGAAATCCCGTGAAGTTTAGTTGGGATCCGCTGCCAATTGGGCCTTTTGCTATCATCGAGGACAGGCACGGGATTAGCAAGTAAATGATCACTACGTCAATACCCATCATCAAAACCATGGCAATCTAAACGTCTGCCAAAGACAGAAGTTGGGTGAGTATGGATGTCACCTGTGAACCCTCCCCCCATTAGGTTTCCATTGCTCTGCCTTTGTTGCCATTGTGCAGGCTGCAAATGGAATTATCCCAAGTCATATGTGCCAATTCGGCTGCAATCATGCCCACTCTGTTGGTTACAAATGGACCTTACAAATTGGCGAGGATGCAATCACCTGGAATATCCTTAGCCCTGCTGCCCACCCAGCTAACTCTTCTTGCAAAAAGGACCTGACCATCAAGTTGCCTTGGAAGAGGTCTATTGTTGTTTAGCCAGTACGTAGTTTTATTTTTAAGTTCACTATATGATTCCGATTTACCCGGCGCAAGCCGTGGAATTCCCGTCAGAACAACTACATAGGGCATACAAGCAGGAGGCATACTGATATGAGTAGAACCGGCATCAGCAATTCCTGCCAGATCAGGCTTGAGGGGTGGGTTAGATTGATCCTTACCCTGCCTTGCTACATTACTACCGGTATGTTCACCGTTCTGGCTCTGAATATGTACTCTGTCACGAGCTCCCTTATCCAATTTGGTCAGTGGTTTGTTTATAGGTTTACTGCCACTATGAATTGTAGTGGCTGTCACCGGGGAATTAGTTCCGCTCTGGGGCCCAGAAGTGACTTTTTGATTTGATGCTACGTGTTTGCCCGTTTGTAAGGGGACTACCAATGGAATTTGCTTCTGTTCAGCTATTTCATGGCTATTTTTAGAGTGTAATTTAATTAAAGCCTTTAAAGAGAAGAAGTTATCAAGGGTCCCTTGTTCAAAGCGATCCAATCTTTCTGCCAAGACTTTTACCCTCTTGAGTACCGGCAATACCAGGGACTTCACAATATGCTCAATATGGCCAATAAGGGGAATTTCTTTTACAGAATTAGAGGGGCACATTGGGTCTGGGTAGGTAATAGATGACGGGGCAGGATTATCACTATTTGGTCCACTGATTGCTGGAATGCTAGGGGGTTTCTCAAAAAGAGTCTCCATTTTTTCCCAAAAGCGTGCATCAGCTGGTGAACCTCTACCATTGGTTGGAGCAGATACAGTGTCAGATGCGTTATTATTAGCATTCTTCTCCTTTGTTGCATTGTGCTTAGCAACCACTTTCTTCTGTTTGTTGCCACCTCCATCCCCCTTAGCATTTTTTACAGTTAGGCATTCCCCATTAATTTGTTTTGTCTTATGCCTAGCCTTCTGCCCTCTGGTTGTGACACCGGGCTGTCACTGATGCGCTCAGCCGTGAGTCAGAAACCGAATTTGAACTTAGTGGCATATCACAACACCCATTATCTATAGCATCTGCTACCTGGAGAGGTGGATCGGGAATTACCTCATTTAGGAAGGTAGAGGGGGTCAGTGATAGCCTTGTGTACAAGGGAAGAAACTCAGGGGATGCATTGCCCATCATAGGAGCAATATCCTGAGTAATTAGAGTATGATGGGCCCCTGGAAGGACAACAAAAGATGGCGCCAATATTGAGTCCTGGGAATTAATAGTGAACATCGATATATTGGTAGAGGGCAAGGGGGGAAGAGAACCAACTGGGAGTGAGAGGCGGCGTTCTGTGCTTTCCATGGCATCAGCCACCACCCAGATGGTTTTCTGCAGCATGCGGTCAATTGCTGTCAAGCTGGGTAGCAGAAGATTAGAAACCACTTTTGGTTTTGGGGCAGGCGCAGATATTACAGGGTTATTCCTCCCCATTTTTTCCACTAAGGGTACAAGGGTAAGTATTGTGAACACACGTGCTGTGCTATCAACAAATGCCAACAGATGCAACACTATATATTACGCATTGAATAGTACAAGGAGTAAGCACTCTATATCCTATGCACAACGATCACTATACTTTTTTTTTTCCTTCCTTCTTTCTCTTCCCTTTCCTTCTTTCACGCTAATTATTACTATTAATATAACCCATTAATAATATCAGGCTACAAAAACATAAGTTCACTAACCCAAGAGGGGTGCCCCGGCCCGGCCTCACCCGGCCACTAACGGTCACAAACGGTCCCGGGCTTCTCCCAGGACGCTTCCACACGCTCCCACGCAGCGGATGCCCAAGCTATTGATATATCCCGGGAGGGATCATGTGGGCAGGGCTTGAGGCACAACGCCGGACAAGGTGGTGGTGGTGAAGCAGGGACTCCTGGGAGTGTGAGTCCCTGCCGACGTCCTCAGCGGGTTCACCTTCGGCGATGAAAGGCCGCACCAGGTCACAGGCACCAATTAGTTCTCTGGTGGGTGTTGAGGCTTGGCTAGTAACGGCGCAGCGGCATCCGTGAAGCAGATGCGGCAAGCAGCAACAACAAGTTCAGCCCAAAGCGGCGGCCACTGATAGTCTCTTGCAACACCTCTCTCAGGAGCAGCACCCAGCAATAGAATAAGCAAAGTTGAAGGCTCAGAAGTGAAAATAAAGGAAATTGGAGGACTGCAATCAAAGGGGTAATCTACGTATCTTCAGGTTACGAGAAGGTGCTGATGATGGTTCCATGGAATGTTTGGAAACAGGCTTCCTGAACATGCTTACTGAAGTTCTTTGGGATTTTCACAAGAGAATTTGAACATAGAAGAGCCAACAGAGTATGCACAGGGAAAATATAAAATGCCAGACAGCTTTTGTTTGTAAACCTCTTTGATACCAGTACATGAAAATGATCTTTGAGCACCTTAGATGAAACAAGCAGAAATTGTGGGAGAGGGCAGAAACTAATATCTCTCAACACTACTAAAATGTCCTTAGCAGCAAATGTTTTTTGGCTCTCAGAAAAGTTCCTAAAATCCTGACTTTTTATTTGCCTGTCCTTCCATGTTAAAGATCACTAACATGGGAAAATTGCACATCTCTCTCCACCACAATAACCTATCTTCTTTCTTAGACAACATCTTGGAGATTGCAATGAGCACAGAGTCACACCCTCCAAAATAATATCCATTCTACCAGTGACTCTCCGATAATTTATTTACTATTTCAGAATCACCTGCATTAATTTTATGATCAGATGCAGCTTTTGGATGCCTTTGAAGTACAGTCATAGATACCTACCTAGCAGTTTGAAACTTGGTGTGAAATGTTGTGCATGAATGATATCTCATATTCTTATACAGCTATGCAGATTTAGAATATACTTAGGATTTACCTGTTAAACATGCCTTTGGTAATCATGGGGAGGGAAGAAGTACCCTATTCCCATGTGTCGTTCATGTTCAGTACAGATCAAGCTGGACAATAGGTGGAAGGGGTACCTGGAGGACATCAAGCGTTTTCTTCAATTAGCTTTTTTAATCTCTAATCCAAATTCCTGGTGAAGTGATTATAGGGGGAGATTTTTACTTCTTAATGGACCCTAAAATCGATTCCTCGGATATGTCTAAAAAGCAGTTAAAACCAAAAACTCTTTTTTTTAAAATGTTTATCGTCATCCGCCTCAGACCACAATCGACAGAAAGTAGAATGTTGATACCGTTACTTAATTTCAGGAGATGTAGGTAATTGGATTGGGACCCAAGGGCAACGTCCACCTACCGGTATATGACAATCCCACAGAAAGTCGCTAACACCTTTCCAAGAAAAGTGACGGTCTCACTCTATTCTGGTGGAAAGTGACCGACAACTGTTGGTACGGGCCAGTATAAATGGAAACTGGGTGAAGAAGTAGGGCCCGACCCAGTCAGAGTTTCCAAGGAGGCATAATCATAGTGATTTTAAGCTTAAACATAACCAATTTAAACCCCAAAACCTCTCTCATACTCAAAATGACTAGCCACAAAAAGACTAATGCTGAGACCAATTAAGCAAACAATCCCAAAATACTTTCTTCTTGCTGTTCTGCAATCTACCCAAATCTATCTGGGAAACCTTATATAGGGAGGACAGCCATTTTGAATTTGTGGGGGTATTGCCTCCATCCATCTTCTACAAAAATGTCTCTCCTAGCCAGCAGGATTGCATAAAAAAGGAACCCCCTTACAGGGCCTGTAACTTCACTGGTTATGCCACAAATGATCATGGGGAGAGAAATTTGGACTGGGGTGCCAATAATGTCGGCTAGAGTTGCCACTACTTTATCCCAGAATTCTGTTATTGCTGGGCAATCTTTAAACATGTGTATATCTGTGGCAATTATTATGTCACATTTTGAACACCTGACGGGGGGGCCCTTTGCTATTTTAGAAAGTCTTGCTGGAGATAAATAGGCCCTGTGGGCGGTAAAATAATGGTTTCTAATAAGCCAGGCTGGTTTTACAGTAGCAAACAATGTATGAAAAGAAGTCTGCCACAGATCTTCCTAATACTCATCTGGCATTGAACCTTCCCATAATTCTTCCGCCAATTTGAAGTCTCCATCAACAGTTTCATCCATGGACCAATAGTAGAGAGAGACCTCTTGGCCCCCACAGGTCATGATACCAGTTGATCCTCTAAAGTGTTCCCTATACCTTTCGTTTTTTTGATATTTTGTGACCAACTCAGCAGCTGTGAGTACTTAAACCTGGACAATCCCTCCTCCAGCCTATTGTGGAAAAACTCCCATGGTAAAAGTGACCCTTCAGGAGCCAGATCCCTCCATACCATATGGCTAACTTATGCTTCAAACAATCTGGAACCCTAGGAGAGTCCCACACGGGAGCTAGGTTGGAGTAATAATTTAGGCCAGTACATTGCTTAATTCTAGCCCATATTTGGGCAGCTGCCAAAAGAACTTTCAACCTAATCTTCTTGAAGTACTTTTGATCGCCATATGTAAAGAACTCCCTCAAGCGGCAACCCCACACCTATCAACATAACAGAGAACATGAAGCCCCTCTCTGAGTTATCTGGGGATTTTAAGAGCATCCTCGAGTGTGATAACTGAAAAGCCCAGGCATAGCACTGACGTTTAGGGAGCGTAAAGCCCCCTTTCCACCTCCTGCGCCTTAGCTTCTTCCACGCTATCCACATCACCCTGTATGCCCATGCAAATCAATTAATAGCTTGCTGAAATTTATCAATTGCCTGTTTTTCAAAATGTAGAGGAATAGTATTGAAAGGGAATGTAATTTTCGGTAGTATAATCATTTTAATCAGATTATTCCTACCAAAAATAGTCAGGGGAAGATGTGCCCAGGACTTCATGAGCTTCTGACAATCCCTAGAGATGTTTGTGATATTAGTCCCAGCTATCTTATCTACATTCTGTACGATCCTAACCCCCAGATATCTCATGTCACTCTTGGTATGGTACCCGCACCAAGGCAAATTCCACACCATGATCTCATTTTTCTCTGCGTTCACCTCATAGCCAGAGACCCAACCAAAATCTTGTGCCAGCCTTATGACCTGAGGAAAAGACGCCTCAAGTTCAGATGACAGGATCAGAACATCATCCGCAAACAGGGCAACTTTCCTCTCCCACGCTCCAAACTTAAATGATATAATACTTGGTATGTCTCTCAGACGCTGAGCAAAAGGCTCGATATACAAGTCAAAAAGGAGCAGGGAGAGTGGGCAGCCCTGTCTGGTACCCCTAGTGATCTTAAACGGGTTAGTCAATTTGCCATTAACTAGGAGTCTTGCCGTGGGATCTTGATATATAAGCTATATGACTCAGCAAAATTTCTCTCCCAAGTTAAACCTTACCATTACTGCTGAGAGATATGTCCAGTTGACCCTGTCAAAGGCCTTGGTGGCATCTAATGACATTGCTCCCAGAGGTAGAGCATAGGTTGAGGCCAGGTCGATAGCTCCCATAAAGTCATGGGTAAGATCAGATAGGTTTCTGCCTCTTACAAAACCCTTCTGATCCGTATGTAACAGTCTACCTGCTACTGCTCCCAACCTATCTGCAAGGATCCTTGTAAATACTTTATAGTCCATATTTAAGAGAGAGATGGGGCTGTATGAACCCACATTTTACTGGATTCTTTCCTGCTTTCAAAATTAATGAGATGGTAGCTTGTCCCCATGAAGCAGAAGGTATAGCACCTTCAGATAGTATGTTGTTGAAAAGTACCATCATGATCGGTATCATTGCCTCTCCCAGGGATCTATACAATTCCGCTGGGAGCGCATTAGGCCCAGTAGCCTTACCCCTCTTGCAAGCGGCAATGGCCATCCTAACCTCCTGCTGGGATATAGCCAGCTCCAGATTTCCCCCCTGGGAGGGGTTTAGGGAGGCTAGCGTGCATTTTCTTAGCCATTCCCTCGCACAAGTTCTGTCTACTTCATTATCCTCTTTGTTCAGCACCTGAAAAAAGGCTTCTCCAATCTCTTCGTCAGTAGATACTGAAGAGGAATTATCGTTGCAGTCAATTAGTTTTATCGCATTTCGTGTCCTATCTGACTTGGCTTTCCATACCAGGTGTTTACTGGCTCCCTCTCCATATTCAAAATGGGCCATCTTGCTAGTTTCACAAAACAATACGTGTAATCCGTGGTCTGTATTAACAGCTGCTAATCTAGATACATTTCTAGAATAAAGTGCGTGCAAAATGCTCTCAAACTGAGTGTTACCAAAGAGGATCAAGAAAGAAAAAAATAGTGAAAAATGGTGAAAAGAAAGGACCCATTCAGAATTATTGGAATCCCATCATTCACCAAAGTGACCATTGTCATAATTTGGGGTTCAAAACAACCTCCCCTCCATCCTCACCATGCACAGAGGAATACTGAGTGAGTTGTATCCTCTGTTGGGTCTTTTCTGAGGAAAAGAGATAGCGTAGAGTAAGGTTTAGAGACTGTATTTTGCCCCTAATGGTAATTCCAATTAGAAAAGTGCAGTGCGATAAGGAGAAAAGTGCATCATTAGAATAGGTTTTGCAAGAGAAGGAAAACATTGTTCTTTCTTTTTGATGACTTCTATTGTGCAGAAAAAATAGCAGTTCAAGTAATTCACTGCATTTAAATGGTCAACATGTTTCAGCCAATGGAACAACTCTCCCCGGCTTTCTTCAGGACCTCACCATAGATTTCTTTGCTACTGCAATAATTTTAACGTGAAAATCAATTTCAAAATTTAAATATACATACGGATTGGGTTTAATAAGTAATAATAAGGTTGCAGCTCCAGTCATAGTGCATCTAAACATCTTAATCACATTCTTGCAGCATAAAATACAGCTTGGTATTCAGAGAAATCATTACAATTTTATGAAAACTTAAATGCTCACCCGTGCAGTACGAGGACTAGACCTCACCTCACCCGGCACCAGCTCCAGTCAATGAGGCCCTGCTCTAGAAAGCATCCATTAAGCAACCGAGAAAGAGGAGTTACAAGATTTCATTTAGAACATGCTTTTGTGTGACCATGTATCCTACATCACATGGATCACTTATTCGTTGAGTGCATGCTTCAAGAAAGTGTATCATTAAATGTATACACCAAAATCAATTAAAACCAATATCATATCATGGCATATTTATGGAATGGCATCTAGACAGTCTGCAGTCATTCATTTTGTTTATCACAATGATGATATTCTCTTGCTAGCTTCCCATCTTTTTGTGAACCTAAGCTGGATGGTGGTGTCTAGCTGATCTTTCAAAGTTTTTAGTACCACCATATGCTCTTGGCGTTTTTCAGGGGCAATCTCCCTATTCAACCTCATCTCTGCTGCCTGCATCGCAGACTCCATTTGTGCCACCCCATCCCTATATTGCCTATTCTTATAGCATACCGTGCTTGTGACCTTACCTCTCAAGAAGGCCGTTCGGCATCCCAAACCACTGAAATCTCGGCTGAACCAATATTTTACTTAAAAAAGCACTCTGTTTCTTGAGATAGGTGCTTGACTTCAGGTTCATTTAGGAGTGATACACAATCAAATGTCCATACCCTCAATTGATCTTTCCCTGCCAAAACGAAGTTCATCCAAACAGCTGCATGGTCCGAGAAGTGGGGAGTAAGGTACCCTATACTCTTGATCTTGCCCCTAAGGTCGTGGCTGGCCAAAATATAGTCAATCCTTGACTTATGGCCATACTTATTGTTATAAAAGGAGACACCTTGAGGTTCTGTAAATTACGAACTTGTTTGTGCTCAGCCTCCATTTTGTATCGCTGCCATTTTATGTTGCCCTCACTCAGGCAGCTCGGCGAACTCAATGTTTTTGTCGCTTCTGCTTTGCGTGTCAGGTGGCTTCCTCGCCTATGTTTACTAACGAGTGTCAGGGTCTGGCCGAGTACACTAATTCCTGTCTGAGCTGATTAATCCCCGTCTGGACTATATGTCATTTCACACCATTGTTTCCTTTAAGTTATCTTATCTGCTGTCCTTCGCTACATGTCTCATGCATTCTCCTGTTTCTCGACTGTCCTTCTACAGCACGCAGCTGTGTTTTCTCTGCTTGTAAATCGAATTGTGTGGATTCACTTGTGATTTACTTAAGGAGTCAAATGACAAACAGAACCGGGAACTTGAGTTGCTTTTGGTTTTAAAACATTGTCTATAACGCTTGCCTATAGCTCATGCTCGTGTGTGATTGCATTTTGCATTGTATTACATCGTATATAAACCTGTGCGCCACGGAGTTGAGTGGCAGTCACTTTTGAACCTCGTTGTACTGACGACTTCTAAGACCACTGTACTAGCTACAGCTAATAAATACCATCTTCTACGCCAGACGAAGAGTCTGTGTCTCTGTTTTTGACAAGGTAGGTGAATCCCGGGGATTTTAGGCATACCCTGCGCCGCCGGGCCTTAAGGCTGCGGTTCTCCAACTGGTGCCCAACGTGGGGCGACTTCAGCAGTAGCGGTTGAGCCAGAGGATCGTGAGGAGCCCCGCAAGAAAACTCCGGAGGAAGCGCACCACGTGATTGACCCCTGTATGTCGGAAGTGGACCGAAGGTCTTTGACGGCGTGGCTACTCCTCTCCGACGGCTGCTGATGACTGCTGCCCTGACTGTCGCCCTGCCTTGGACCCCTCTGAAGAGTTTTGGTAGAGCGAGATGATAGACGGACCTTCGGTGGTGTAGAACGATTCTTAGTTAAGTATTTGGTGGGTCGCTCCCACAGACCTTTGTTTTGCTTTGTTTTTTTTGGTTTCTATTCAGATATTGCAATAGCTGAAGGCAAGGGGTAAGTACGATTGTACTGTTTCACTGATCTATACCCCTTATTGTTTGTGATCAGTCTAGAGAAGTGACGATGCCTGGGCTGAGTAAGTTCAAAAGATTTTGTTGTTTGGGTTTTGCAAGGGATTCCCAGTTGGAGGAATCATGTCCGATCCCTCCAGTTGGAAATCCCACTTATGAGCTCTATTCGAAACATGGTATTGGTCCCATTACCTTTAACGAGACATGGGTCCAATATACGAAAAATAGTGGTGTTTTGAGATTGCCCCAGAATGGTAGCTTTAATCCTGCTATATTAGATAATTTGGAAACAATTCTGTTTCGAAGAAAAGCCCGGCCGGCCATGTTTGACTCCTTTTGCCTTTGGCGTAAAGAAGCCAAACAGAAAGAAATCAAACAAGCGAAAAAGGATAAGAAAGCACAAGACATGTCAGTCCTACAGGCTGCCCAGCAGTTTAAAGACAACGAAATGGATGATGCGAAGGAGGTATCAGAGAGACAACATCGTATGGCGATAGATAAGATGCTATCCGATGTTGCCTACTTCCTCTTTAGATAAAAGTAAGGAATTAGAAGAAGATCCCCTAATGTCTTGTTTATTGAATTCACCTCCGCCCTATGTTCAGAGTGCAAATGCACCTCTGTTACCCCCTCCAGTCACTCAACAAGCGGTTGCTCAATTACCAATTGCCCAGTAACCGGCTCAGCCCCTTAATGCTTCTTTGCCTGCTTCTGCTCCGCCCTCACAGCTTGTACTTCAGCCCCCACCTTCTCCCGCTCCTACTTTTCGGTCTGCTACGTTTCAGTCTCCGTTGCCTTCTACGTCTGTAATACCTCCTATCCTCTCGAGGGATTCTCCTATTTCGCAGAGGAGGATAGCAGATGCTGTTTCAAGTTTCTTTTCTCCCTTTGTTAGGTCTATACAAATGTCTCCAGCTTTCTCTAGACGACAATCTCGTGGTCAACTTCCCCTTGCGGACGCGAAAGTAGTTTTGGGTTCTCTTGCTCTTAAATGGATTGAGCATGGACCAGAATATAGTACTGAAGATATCATGAGTTGCTTTCATTAATGGGGGGAGCCCACACAGAGATATGTTTTCAACATTATGTGTCAAACTCTCATTAGAGGTTAGGAAGATATGGAGTTAGATACAGTTCCGTCGGAACTACTGAAATTACAAGCTGATTTTGATAAAGGGTTTATTGTAGGACATCGAGTTGAGGAGGCAGTGAGTAGACTCATTGTGTTTCGAACAATGTTTCTGTCCCTGTTCTTTTCCGAGGCTGATCCCGCCAATAAAAAAGGTAGCAAGAATTATCCGATGTGTGAAGTTCCTCCCGTATGGAGAGAAGCGGTGATTGGTTCACCTCCAGTCCCTGCTCATTTCCAGCGTATATGGGTTCACGAACCCTGGAAAACGTCCGAAGTGTTGGCGCTTAAGCAAACTCTTCCCGACCCCCGTAAAAATCCTGCTGGATATTACAAAGAATTGTCTCAAACAGTTGACGCTTAAATTATGAATTTGGCCGACATTGATATGTTATTTGGAAATGTTGTTCCGCAAGGTATATGGGCACTGATTCGTAGGCAAAATCATGTGGCTGAATTGGGTGGTGATTTGGCTGCTATTAGAGCTGCGGATGGGAATCAAGTGGGTGGTGCAAAACCCAAGGATTTGATTACGGCTCTTCCAGGTAGAATAATTGAATTGATGAAGACAATGATGCCTGCGGTGCGAGTAAATTGGGATAAGCTGGCCGCATGCAAGCAAAAGAAAGATGAAAGTGTTTCGGATTTCTTCACACGCTTCGAAGAAACGTTTATAGACAACAGTGGTCAGTATTTGAGTGTAGAGGGTGGTCAGCGATTGTTTGTGGACAAGTTTGTCTATAATTTGCTTCCTGAATTATCGAATAAATTAAAGATTTCTGAAAGTGTATGGGCTGTCTCTTCTCCTGCTAAGATATTGGCTACTGCACAGTATTACGAGAATAGGGATAAAGAAGAGAAAGAGAAGCAAGAGAAGAAAAATAAAGATTTGAAAACAAAAGTTCTTTTACAGCAGGCGTATCGGGCTCGCTCGAATCAACATCAGCAAAACTCTCAGTTTCAGCAGCCTCCACAGTTTCAGAGACTGTTACAGAAGCCTGAGTATTTCACGCCGCGACCTTCATTAGGTCCTAATCAATGTGCATATTGTAGGGAAGAAGGACATTTCAAGAATAGTTGTCCGGTCTTATTACAGCTTAATAATGGGATGTCTGCTTCCCGAGGTCGTGGTAATTTTCAGACAGGATCTAGAGGTAGAAGACGGGGTGCGTCCTCTCAGGAGCAGCGTTCTCTTACCCCATCTACTTCAAATTACTTTGATCAGCAGACAGTTCTGTCTACACAGTATTACAATGATGATTACTACGTTGAAGAGAGGGCTGACAATTTTCAGACTGAATAGGATAGCCATGGACGAAGTGAGGGAGTTGTGTCGATTCCAGTAGACCAAAATGGGCCATATGTCATGGTCAATGTAATGGGTGTTTCAGAACCGTTCCTTTTGGATACTGGTACGATGAGAAGTTCTATCATTTCTTCTAAACTCCCTGGGGCACCTTTGTCTGGCTTAATAAATACCTCTGTGGGATTTTCTGGCGCTCCAGTCCGTAAGCCTGTTTCTTGCCCCTTGCCTGTTTCGATTGGCCCTTATGATTTGGAAGCTCCACTTATCTTGACAACTGGTTGTGGTGAGAATTTACTGGGTTTGGATTTGTTGAAAAGACTGCATGCAACGTTGTATTGTTCCCCTTCTGGTGTTCATCTTACGTTAGGA
Source organism: Lissotriton vulgaris (assembly GCF_964263255.1). NCBI lineage: Eukaryota > Metazoa > Chordata > Amphibia > Caudata > Salamandridae > Lissotriton > Lissotriton vulgaris. The sequence goes on along the minus strand of NC_141696.1, from coordinate 776,857,277 downwards.
AAAAGATTGATGTCCCCCATGCATTTATCACAGGACCAGTATCCACCTGAGTTACTTTCTCTCCCAGAAAGACTTTGGGCCACGGGCCCGAATGACGTGGGTTGTCTTGCGATCCCACCGTATGTTGTCACAGTTAAAGATAATGTTAGACGCGCATTCCCCAATATCGTATTTCTAGTGACGGAGAGAGAGCACTGTTGGCTATTGTTGATGATTTTATTCAGAAAGCTGTGGTCGAAGAGACCAGAGGCAATGTTTGTAACAGTCCTGTTCTTCCGATCCTTAAGAGGACGGATCCTTCACAGCCTCCTGTCTATAGATTTGTTATTGACCTAAGGGAAGTCAATAAAATAGTGATACCACAGTTCCCTGTTGTTCCGGACATCACAGCTTTATTGATGATGATTCCTGCTTCGGCGGCTTGGTTCTTGGTGATAGACCTTAAGAACGTTTTCTTTAGCATTCCCATTGCTGAAGAAAGTAGGGACATCTTTGGTTTCTCTTTGGGTGGCCAAAGTTTCCGATTTAAAAGAGCTCCTCAAGGCTATTGTGAAAGTCCCTATATTTATAGCAAAGCTCTAAAATGTCAGCTTGACACGTTCTCTTTGCCTCCAGGAGCTACGCTTATTCAGTATGTGTATGATTTATTGGTGGCTGCTGATACGGAAGATGTGTGTAGGAATGTGACTGTTGCGTTGTTGCATCATTTGGCTGTTTTGAATCATAAAGTATCGCCCTCTAAGTTGCAGTATGTCCGACAAGAAGTGACCTATTTAGGTCATCTCTTGTCGAAGGAGGGAAGGCGATTGACCCCAGAACGCATTCATGCTATTTCACAGATGTCTGTACCCACCACACAGAGAGAAGTGTGTGCCTTTTTGGGTATTACTTCCTACAGTAGACAATGGATTCCCAATGTTTCACTTCTGGCGAAACCATTGGTGGCATTAACGTTGAAATATACGCCCCATCCGCTCCCTTGGACGGATGAATGTCAGAAAAGTTTTGTTGATTTACGTACTGTCCTGTGTTCCGCTCCAGTGTTGGGTACCCCAGATTATAGTAAGACCTTTACATTGTATGTACACGAGAGAGTAGGTTGCGCGTTGTCAGTTTTAACACAGCAATTCGGTGATAAGCAGCGGCAGGAAACATCCTTTACAACGCAACTTTTACCACGCAGTGCCTTTACATCGCAACTTTTACAACGCAAACCAATACAACGCATTGCGCTGGGGGGGCGCTCTAGGCTAGGGAATAGATTTAATTTACTATCCAACACCTTCCCTACTATCCACGGGGACTGGAGTTGGAATAGTAAATTAAACTATTCACTATCCCGCACCCCTCAACACTATGCGTTGTAAAGGCATGCGTTGTAAAACTTGCGATGTAAAAGCAGGCGTGGTAAAAGCATGCGCTGTGATGTCATACATCCTACAGCAGCTGCCGCAATTTCTATTAGACAATCTGCCGGATTAGTATTGGATAACACACTTATTGTTATGGTTCCACATGCAGTGGATACCTTGCTAAATAGAACCAAGACACAGCATCTCACGAGTGCTCGTTTGTCTGGTTACGAGCTGACACTTCTAGTGAGCCATATACATATTAAAAGATGTAACACGTTGAATCCAGCTACACTGTTGCCACCCCCGGATGAGAAAGACGACCAGGAAAAGCATGATTGTTTTCTTCGAACAGAAAAAGAAACGAAGGGGAGGATTGATTTAAAGGACACTCCGCTCAAGGACCCGGACGGTATCCTATGGGTGAACGGTTCTTGTTTTAAGCTTCCGAATGGAGAAACCACTTCTGCCTATGCTGTCACCACCTTATGCACAATTGTTGAGACGGCACGTATTGGATATAATTCAGCCCAAGCAGCTGAATTGATAGCCTTGACTAGAGCGTGTCTGCTGTCAAAGGGAAAGAGAGATAGCCAGTACGCCTTCGGTGTTGCGCATAGTTTTGGAAAGCTGTGGAGGGAGAGAGGATTCTTTACCTCCCACGGGACAAAGATTCAGCATGGTCAGTTAGTGACTGATCTTCTTGAGTCACTTACCTTACCTGCACAGATAGCGATCATAAAGTGCAGTGCACATAAGAAAGTCACAGATGATGTGGGTCGTGGAAATGCATTTGCAGAAGAAGTAGCGAAAAATACAGCTAGAAACACTACTATTCGAATGTATGTGGCAGGCCCTGCAAATTGGGTGAGGGAAATTGGAATGTGTGAAGACACGATTGAGAGTGTGAAAACGATTCAGGGAGAGGCTACTGAGAAAGAATTGAGTACGTGGAAAGAAAGGACGGGAATGTTAGATTCAACAGGTTGTTGGACAGAGTTGTCGGAACATCAGCGATGGCTGTTACCGGACTCTTATGTGTTGCCGGTCGTGACTATGGCTCATGGCCCAGCTCACATTAGTGCAAAAGACATATGTAAGCTTTTTGCTCCGGTATGGCAGAATGAAGGAATTCCGAAATGTGCATACAAAGTGGTTAAGCATTGCATTGTTTGTTTAATGCATAACCCAGGAAAGGGTACCCCAACCCCAGCAGGTCATTTTGCTCCCCCGTCATATCCCTTTGAAGTGTTGCAGATCGATTACATTCACATTACATGGATCGCTGCAACAACCTCAAGTATGTTCTGATGGTGGTATGTGCCTTTTCCCGTTGGATAGAGGCCTACCCCTTGAAAGATAACACTGCTTTGTCAACTGCTAAAGTATTGATTAAGGAATTCTTTCCTAGATTTGTCTGGAGTGACAATGGAAGTGAATTTGTGGGCCAGATTATGCAGAAAGTATGTTCTGGTCTTGGTATAAGACAAAGATTCCATGCGGCAAACAATCCACAGTCAGCGGGTTTGGTTGAGTGTTACAATGGTACGCTCACGCCTAAGCTGGCAAAGATTCAAGCCAGTACAGGTCTTGCTTGGCCTGATGCGTTGCCCCTAGTTCTTTTGTCAGCCAGGACTACTGTGCACTCTTGTATGGGACTTAGCCCATATGAAGTAGTATTTGGACGCCCAGCTAATGTTTGGGGCGTCCCCCGTCCCAAAAGATACTCAGACATACCATATCCTCTGTTAATTGACTATTTACATGATCTGACTACTAAATTAAGTGTTATTCATCAACAGGTGCAAAGTGTTTTGCCGGAGGCCTCCACTGACCCAGGTCACACCATCGTGCCCAGTGACTGGGTCTGCGTCAAAAATTTTCAACGGACTAAGAATTCGGAGCCTTGTTGGTCTACGCCTACGCAAATTCCGCTCGCCACTCGCACGGCTGTAAAAGTGGTTGGCAAGCGAAACTGTGTACATGGAGTGCACTCTAAAAAGGTGCCACTTCCATTACCCTTTGACCAGTGGATTCACAGTGGTGTAAGAGAATCGGATACTGCAGCGGTTCCTTGATTTGTTCCATTCAGTGACGCTCAAATTTATGGGACTCAGTCTGAAAAGGCAGATGACGATATTCTTCAAGCTGCTGTGCCTGTGCATCGTCGAATAGACACTACGAATCCAGAAACATTGTTTACGGATCAGACTGTGCCGAGCAAAACCCGCTACAACTTAAGACCAAGAGCCAACGAACAGAACTGAATATTTTTTCTTGAATACTTCTTTTATTAATTAAAAGACATTTTTTTAGGTCCTTTTTGCCTTTTTTAGTGTGATATTAGTATTAGATGTGCCATCTGTCTCCGTCGCAGGGTCACGGTAGGAGACTCAGACTGTAACCTGATTTTGCTCCTTTAGAAAGTGGCTAGTGCCTCAGGATATACAGAAGTGATTAGCTGAGTGATTAAGGAAGAGTGCAGTGAGCGACATTTTTTTTAGATAAAGATGGATGGTACAGCAACTGTAGGTAGGGAAAATAGGAAGCAGGAAATGAGATCAAAATATTGTAAATTATTGCGTAGTCGTTTTGGCGTAACTTTGTGTGTTCTTATGTTTTTGTGTATTCTATTAGCTTGCACAGGTTGGATTGTTCATGTCTTAAAATCAAGAAATGTTGCTAATTCTACAACTTCTTTGCCTTTGCGTCTTTCTGTCTCTTCACACAAAATGCATACTCTACCCCCTCATGAACAGATAAGGAGAGCCGAGTATATGAATAATACGTTTATTCAGTTGTTGCACCAACATCAGTTGGCCATATATATGACTGATTGTTGGGTGACTCATGTCACACAATACACAACAGGGAATGCCATATTTGGTTCTTCCTTTCTCATACGAAGGTTCAGCTTGGGCCTATTTGACAATGTTTTCAGCCGCATACCATAACAGACTTAGAAGCCCTGTGAGAACTTCTGGGAATGGACTAGATTTTAGTCACAGCTCCTTGATTAAAGGCATAGTGGTAATGGCCAAGATTATAGAGAAGAGTAAGATTCCATTAGATGAAAAGACAGCTTATGATGGATGGAATGTTACCCACTATGTCTCCATTCTTGGTGACAAAACTAGAAAAGGCGAGTCTTCCCCAGTGTGGACTGTGCCCCATAAAGGTAATTTTTGTCTCCAAATTAACAGCAAAAAAACTGATGACAATCAGAAATGTACATACATATATATTTTCTCATCCCTTGATTTCCCTCCGTTAGTTCCGTCTCAGGGAACATATTTTGTTTGTAATGATCGAGCGCATACTTGGCTACCTTCCAACTTTTCTGGAACCTGTTATATAGCGTTCCTCCTTCCCCCTACATATACGGCTCCGTCAGACCATCACAGAATTAGACATAGCAGAGGTGTAATTGATGCCAAAGACACGGCAGAACAAGAGGGAGGAGATTTCCTTAAAGGATTCCATCCCTTTTGGGGCCCAATGGTCAACAGCAGACACATCGGGCAATTGGTTTGAGTGGTTGAGACCACTATTAATGTTACTGCAGGTGCAATAGGTAACATTACAGCAGAACTTCAAGCTGACCGTCTTATGACGCTGCAAATTAGAATTGCGCTAGATGTGATTTTAGCAGACAGAGGAGGTGTCTGTAGATTGATCGGATCTAGTTGCTGCATTTATATTCCAGATGACGCTCCGGCAGTATACCAAGCCATTTCCAAATTGCACACTGTCTCCGAGTCGATTCATCAGGACGAAGGAGATTGGTCTTTTATGGGATGGTTTTGGGGAATATTGTCAACTTGGGGAGGAAGATCTTAATGTTCTTTGGAGCAATTTTAGCCGTCATATTCTCTTGTTGCCTATGCGTTCAGTGTGGTCCTGCAGTTTGTGGCATGTTGGCTACTTTATGTGTTCCACGATCTGCTGCTCAGAAGACAGAGAATATTAGAATGATGGTGCAGCAACAGCTCAAAGATCTCATGAACATCAGTGTTGATTCTGACTCAGATTAGCATGAGTTGGTTTGTTTTTTCCTGAGTAATGGCAAAAGGAGGGTCTGAGGTTCTGTAAATTATGAACTCGTTTGTGCTCAGCCTCCATTTTGTATCGCTGCCATTTTATGTTGCCCTCACTCAGGCAGCTCGGCGAACGCAATGTTTTTGTCGCTTCTGCTTTGCGTGTCAGATGGCTTCCTCGCCTATGTTTACTATCGAGTTTCAGGGTCTGGCCGAGTACACTAATTCCTGTCTGAGCTGATTAAACCCCGTCCGGACTATATGTCATTTCACACCATTGTTTCCTTTAAGTTATCTTATCTGCTGTCCTTCGCTACATGTCTCATGCATTCTCCTTTTTCTCGACTGTCCTTCTACAACACGCAGCTGTGTTTTCTCTGCTTGTAAATCGAATTGTGTGGATTCACTTGTGATTTACTTAAGGGGTCGAATGACAAACAGAACCAGGAACTTGAGTTGCTTTTGGTTTTAAAACATTGTCTATAACGTTTGCCTATAGCTCCAGCTCGTGTGTGATTGCATTTTGCATTGTATTACATCGTATATAAACCTGTGCGCCACGGAGTTAAGTGGCAGTCTCTTTTGAACCTTGTTGTACTGACGACTTCTAAGACCACTGTACTAGCTGCAGCTAATAAATACCATCTTCTACGCCAGACGAAGAGTCTGTGTCTCTGTTTTTGACAAGGCAGGTGAATCCCGATGATTTTAGGCGTACCTTGCACCGCTGGGCCTTAAGGCTGCAGTTCTCCACTGGGAACCTGACCTTTCCTTCCAGATGTTGCACAAACCAGTCTGTGCCAACATTGTTTGGAGATATATCCGGGACAGTAGATTTACTCTGCTACTAGGGTACTTATCTAGTAAGGGATCTGAAACTATATTGAAATTGCCAGCCATAATAATTTGTTCTGGGAATTCCAGCAGATTTGCAAAAATTATTTTCAAAAAGCAGGGATCATCTTGGTTGCGACCATAGTAGCCTACTACTGTTGTAATAAAACCTTGAATGGACTATTTAGCAATAACCCACCTGCCACCTGGGTCATTCGTTGATTTTAGGACGCGTGCAATGGCATGCTTTTTAACCAGGATAGCTACACCCCTAATATTGGCACTCTGATTAGTACCAATAAAATGTTCCACCCATTTGAATTTACTGAAGATCCCAACCAATTCCTATTTTAAAAGATGTGTTTCCTGCAATAAGATAATCTGTTCAGGGAAGTCTTTGAGATACTGCAAAATGTTTGCCCTCTGGTCTTCACTCGCAGGCCGTTGACATTCCAAGATAAAAACTGGATAATGGTCATGGCGGTTTGAACAACAGAGACTTGAGTATGCCATAGTAACAGTCCCAGACCAAGCGTAACCAAGATAAGTAGGCAAAGCTGAAAGGCAAAGGAGAAAAACCTTTTTTCTTTAAAACCAAAAACTCTTAGAGTCATTCAAAATTATGGAAAGACTCTGGACATAATTGACCCATGGGGGCAGCATCACCAACTAAAATCGGTAATAACCAGTTTTTCAGGTAGATTTCGTACTTCCTCACATATTGATTCTTCCTCATCTCTAGGGTATTGACTTTTAGCCAGCGGAGAATTCTTCCGAATAGATTTTTGGATCATGCTGTGATCATTCTAGAGTTAGAGTCAGGTAAATATGTTACGAATCCCAAAAGATGGACTTTAAATAGGCAATATCTATCAGAAGAAAGTTGGGTGCTTCTCGTGAAAACAGAGATAAATTAGTTTCTTGCCTGAAATCACGGTTCAGTACCTCCTCACATAGTCTGGGACTCGTTTAAGGCATACATACGGGATCACTGGAAAAGATGCTGATAACTCAAGAAAAATGAAGGATGAAAAGCAAAATCTAGAACAGACGGTGCAAAGGTGCTATGATATCTTTCGCAGTAACCCCTCAGTCCTTAACCAACCAAAATGTGAACAGGCTAAACTGGATCTTAGCGAAAAATATTATGTTAAATGTGAATCCTCTTATCAGAACCATAGGCAAAAGTTATTCAAGGAGAGAAACTATACCGGGAGGTTTCTTGCATGGCAGGCCAGGGAGCAGGCAGCAAGCAATCAAATTAGCAAACTGAGGTGTCCTAACTCTGGTCTTCATTCTGATGATCCAGTGAACGTAGGGCATATAATGTCACAATATTACAGGAATATCTATGGCCAACAAAAGACTATTAACAGGGCATCTTTGGAAAAATGTCTCAAGAGACATGAAATGCCGGTACTCTCCGAGGATGATAAAATGACAATGACTCATCCTTTCTCTAAAGAAGAACAGGGGATATTATCAAAAATCTCCTGAATGGCAAAGGTTGTGGTCTGATGGTCTTCAGGCTGAATTTTTTTAAACCTTTTTGAGTGCCATTCTTGAATATATTTTGCTGATCGCAAATTTAATTTTAGAGGGCGGTTTATTACCATCTTCATTCAGAAGAGGGAATATAGTCAGTTTTTTGAAAAAGGGAAAAGATTGTGAAGAATAGCCAACCGTTTCAATGTAATAGCTTCGCACTTCATCCATACCGATCAAAATGGTTTTATCGCAGGAAGGCAGCTTGGGACCAATACGCATTATTTGGTTGAAGCACTCAAATATTTTGAGACCTAGAACATGCCAGTTTTGGTCCTATTATTAGACGCCGAGAAAGCATTTCACCTGGTGGTCTGGGAGACCTTATTTTTTATTCTCTTAAACTTTGGTATACCTCCCAAAATTACGGGGCTGATCCAGAAATTGTACTAAATACAGAAGCCAACATTATTTTCAATGCCTCTGTGGGAGGTCAAGTTAGTTTTAAATGGGGACTAGACAAGGCTGCCCACTGTCCCCGGTGCTATTTTCCTTTTTTATTGAGTCGTTGGCAATAGCCATCCGGAAAAATGCCAAATTTCTTCCCCCTTTACCAAGTATGGGAAAACTTACATTTTTTTTCAGACGATATCATGCTAATAATAAAGGAAGATAAGGAGGTTCAAGCAAAAGCTGTTGAGATCTTTGAGCAGTTTGAGTTGCTAGGCGGATATAAAATTAACAAAAAAAACTGAAATAATCCAGTGTGGCTGTAAGCCTGTGGATTTCGATGCTAATATCCTTCCCTGTCTAAATACTAAACCAAAAAGATATCTGTGGGTTTATTTCATGTCACAAATTTCTGAATTGTATGACCTAAACTTTGCCCCGCTTCTACAAAAAGACAAGATTTATTTCTTCGATAGAAATCACTTCTACTAACCATCATGGGAAGGGTCGCACTGATTATTATGTCTGTTCTCCCATTATTTAATTTCTTGTTTTCTGGGATCCTCTGTGTCTTAACGGCTTCTTTCTTTTCTAAATAAGAGTCTATGTTTACATCCTTTCTCTGGGGTAAGAAAGTCCCCCAAATTGCACTCAGCACTTTATATGAGGAACTGGAAGATGGAAGTGTAGCTCTCCCCAACCTCAGGGATTATTATTTAGCATTCTCTGCACAATATATGTCAAGGTTTAAGCTGGAACACCAAACAGGTCTATTTGTAAACTATTTCATGAAGTTAATTTGTAAAGAGAACCAGATAGGCTGCCACCTAAAAATCGCAAAATCCCCAAAACTAGTACGGTATAAGTGTATGCAGTGTATTTTCTATAAACATCAGGCTTTCTATAGAAGATATTCAATCCCCGTAATTAATTCTTCAACACCGCTATTCGAACTCACTTCAGTATCTGGGATTAGAGATTCGACTGCAATCATTCAAAAATGGGCCAAGATTGGCTTTCGGAAATTCTGTGATTTCTTAAGGAATGATAGGTGGCTGACTATTGCCAAAATGTATGATTTAATTTTAGGAGGGTGGATACCTGACTATGGTCATCCCAGATTTTTTGCCTACTGTTTAGCTGGTTTTCGACTTAGTTGGCCTGGGACCCTGCTAATCAGGGCCCCAGGCTATATGCTCTCTCTGTAAAATGGACTCCATGCACCCTAGGTGCATAACCAAATTTGTACTGGACACCTTATCAGCCCCTGTACAGTGCACTATAGGTGCCCAGGGCATAGGTGCATCCAAGGCCTACCAGGGGCTGCAGCATATCTTTTGCCACCCCTGGCTGGTACTTAAATTGACACAACTGACTGATCACTCAGCTGGGGCAAGGTGGTGTAATCACCCCTTGCTTAGATATAGTATACCTATATCTAAACCTATATCTGGACATATATATACCTATAAGTCACTCATATGCAGGCCTTAACAATCCTGGAGGCAGAGTGCTTGGTTTTATGTGAGATGGTGCTCTAGCATGAGCTGAGCCTGTCTGCAGCTGTCGGGACCAACTCCCTTAGCTGTTCCGGGATATTGCCATACCGTATACTCTTAAGTGCATTATAATCCTTGCGGTTATGTGCTAACTTTGGTTTGGCTTTATCAAAACATGTCGTGTAAGGTGTCATACGATTTGGAATACTATCCCCTCGCCAGTCCTGGCGACGGGGGTAGCATTCCACCCCTCTAGAGGGAGAAGACATGTTACTTTGCTAAAACGCAGTTAATTCCAAACAGAACCTCAGCATCACAAAATGGATGCTGCTGCCACAGACACAAGCCTGACCTCCTACTGCTGACCGAAACTTGGCAGGGGGGGCCTGGACAAAGGGTTTCCTGTCGCAGGGAGGTGCTACACCTCCCCAGACAGGAGATAGTGTATTGGGGCAGGGTGGGTTGAATGAAACTAGACACTGCCTGGGGCACACAAGGTGTCACAGGCAAAATCCAGTCAAACAGGTTCTGGGGCACTCCAGCCCCAGTCCTGGCACGAAACTGGACAAAGGTAAAGGGGTGTAACCCCCTCCTTCCCTGGTCCCACCCATAGGAGGGCCCTAGCAGGTAATTCAGCCCACAGATTTGCAATTAAAGTGGGAGCAGTGCCAGCGCACATCAGATTATCCTGACTGAAACTTTGATACAGAACTCTGGAACCTTCGACATCCCACTCAACGTGGAAGACTGAAGAATCTCCCTTGTGGTCAAGGAGTGACCACCCTGTGCAAACAGACACCATCCAGCGCCTCACCATTTGCTTTGTTGCAGTTCCTGCCAAAACTCGAGCAACAAAGACCCACAAGACCCAGCTTTCCCGCCTTCAAACAGCCGGATCCACAGTATCAGCGAATCTGAGACCTGTGGAGGTGACCTGAAGCGTGGGGTCAGCCATCTTGGAAAAACCACAAAGTGCTGACCGCGCATCTCCCGAGGCTCCCTTGATGCTGTGCATTAGCGTTTGAGAAGCCCCAGCCCCGAGCAGCTTTTGCACCAGAGCTCACCCCTCCACACTCACCGAGTGCTGCGTGGGGCCCTTCTGCATTTTTCAGCTTGACGCGTTGGTCCGGTCGCTTGCCTGTTGGCTAGTGGCCCCAGTACCGACTAACCTTTAAATTTGCTCTGCTAGTCTGGTTGCTCAAGACTGGCCCTCGCTCCCCTGAAAAGGAGCACCTGCTCTGACCTTGCTGGTTCGAGTAAGAAGCGATCTTTGAATCCTGCGTGGGTTGCATTTGCCAAGGTCTTTTTGCTCCGATCCGGAAGCCGACACCGCCGACAGCGAGAGCCTTTGTGAGACAGCTCGTGATCCACTCCTGAACATCCTCGGTGCCCCAGAGTCCATGTGGCAGTGGAGACAAGCTTCACGACAACCACCTGATTGTGCCCGACATTGCCTGGTTCCTTCCTGGTTCCTCCCTGGTCACTGCTGAGTGACCCAGACTCTGTCCCCTCTGCTTTCAGGTACTCTACATCTTAGATCCACCCTTGGATCCAACTGGACACTTCTCTTCTGGACGCCTGCAGCATCTTCATCTCCAGGCACCATCAGACTGCGTGACGAAACCCGACACACTTTGGCACCTATGCTCCAACTTCCTGTGGGTGAGGTAACTCGTGAACGCCGGTCCTCCTGCATTGGTATACACCTCTAGTGTCTAAGTCTAAAGTTTGGTAACTCTAGTCCAGTCGGAAGACTCCTAAAACAGTAACTTTGTAACTTTTACGCACCATTGATTTTTCATTGGTGCATGCGTGTGCTTTAAGCGCTGCACCCAAGTCCCGCTGACTTTTCCCGACTTCACTATTGCTAGTCCCGAATAGCCCCAGCGATTCCCAAGGCCTCAGGCCTTACCACTGTTCGAGTAGTGATACTTATACCACTATTTTAGTATATGGTTTGAGTGGCCCCTGGGCCTCATCCATAATTGTGCAACTTTTATATGTTTTACTCTGCTTTTGTTTAAACGCTTGTGCTTCTAGACTCATAAAGAGTATAGAGGATTATTCTAGTAATAAATAAATATATTTTTATAATATATAACTTGTGTGGTGTCCTTTCATTTGATATTACAGGATTGTGATTGGTAAAACAGCTGGCTTCACATGCCCTCTTGAGTTTAGCCTGAAGGCTGCTTAGTCCATGCTACCCCTAGGATAGCTTGTCTATAAGGTTGACTTACAACCACCACCATAAGGGATTGTTTGGACTGATACAAGGTGCCCCCAGGATTGGAGACATCATATATCAGGCCAACTTCTCACATTGGTGTGCAGTGGTGGGGATTTGAGCTTGCTGTTGTTTTACCATTGCAATCTTTTTTATCAAATTGAAAGATCACATTAAGTACCATAGGTACATATAAACAAAGCTTACATATTTAAGTTCTACTGAACTTAGTAGTTGTAGATCATAGGGCTTAGCACACCCTGCCTACAACTCACTAGCAAGGTACAGTAGGAAAACAGTTAGTGTAGGCAAGTGCACCACTTACACCACACTAGAAGTCATGTCTGGCACAGGTGAGCCTTCCAATGCTCTGCCTGTGTTGGTTGACCTTACCCAGGCACCCTCCAGCTATAACAAACTCAGCCATAATGACTTGAGTACCTTGTGTACTGCAAGGGGGCTGAAAAAGGGTCACAACCCTACCATTCCCATCCTGATAGCCATCCTGGAGAAGGATGATCTTGAGAAAGCTAGAGTAGCTCCCTTAGGGTCAGGAGATGGAGTGAATCCCCCAGAGGCTGAGAACACCACCCCAGAGGTAGAAGATGAGGAGGTGGGCCCTGAATCAGAAGAGGAAGAGTCAGATCAGGATCAAGGGGATACCCAGGTACCAGTTGGGAGGCTTGGCCAAGCCAACTTGTTCCTACATGGAAATGGAGAGGGCCAGCACCTCCCCAGTGTACATAACAGAATAGTTCCAGGCAATAGGAGAGTGAGATCTACTTCAAGGGATTCTCACATTTCTAGTGCCTCAATAGAATCTCAAAGGGGAATTACTTCCCCCCAGAGAAAAGAGCATAGGGCCAGAATGAGGGCTGTCCAACTCCAGATAGAGAGGGAAGAGGTAGCCTTGGCCCAAGTTAAACTTGCTTTAGCAAGGGAACAAAAATTGTGTGGATTCGATTCCACTGGTGGCAGCAACATTATTCCTAAAGAGAAAGATAGGCCCTATGATACTAGAAACCTGACAAAGATTGTACCCCCCTACAAGGAAGGGGATGACATCCACAAATGGATGACTGCTCTAGAGAGAGCCTGCATGGTACAGCAAGTTCCTCAAGACCAGTGGGCAGCAATCTTATGGTACTCCTTTTCTGAGAAAGGGAGGGATAAGCTCCTCACAGTTAGACCTGAGGATGCTAAAAACTACACTGTCCTGAAGAGTGCTCTAATAGATGGGTTTGGCTTAACCACTGAACAGTACAGGTTAATGTTCAGAGATACCCAGAAGACACAGACTCAGGACTGGACTGATTTTGTAGATTGTGCTACTAAGGCTCTGGAAGGTTGGCTACATGGCAGCAAAGTACATGACTACACAGGATTGTATAATTTTATTATGAGGGAGAAGATCCTAAGTAATTGTCAGAACCAGCTTTTGCACCAGGACCTGGTGGGCTCAGATTTGACCTCTCCACAAGAATTGGGTAAGAGGGCAGACAAATGGTTCAGAACCAGGATTAGGCCTAAGAATCAGGGTAATAACCAAAAGAAGGATACTTCCAAGGCTCAATAAGAGGGTGGGGATAAATCTAAAGACAAATCTCCCACAGGGCCCCAAAACTCCAAGGATGGGGGTGGGTCCCAGAACAACTCCTCTAACCAAAAGAAACCTTACTGTCATGCCTATAAACAGACTGGCCACTGGAAAACAGACAGCTGTTGTCGAAAGAATAGCAATAAAGAAAATATACCTCCAAGTAAAGCTCCAACAACTCCTGTTACTGTTAGTAGTAATCCCCCAGGTGGTGGGAGCACCCCCAAGAATTTGGGTGGGTTTACTTATGGAATCCAGGTGGACTCTGGCCTAACCAGGTCCCCTACCACAGATACTCTTGTCTATGAAAATGGCATGGAGTTTGCCAACTTCACTGATTGCCCAAACACTTTGAGCAAGTGCAGACAGGAGCCCCTCATCAATGGTCTAAAAGTTGAGGCCTTTAGAGATACAGGGGCTAGCATCACCATGGTGGCTGAATGTCTAGTCCCCTCAAGGCAACTTTTACCTGGTGCCACATACCAGGTGACCAATATTGATGGAATACAAACCATTCATCCCATGGCAGTAGTAAATCTCAGCTGGGGTGGTGTCACTGGACCAAAGAGAGTGGCAGTGTCAGCAAACTTGCCTGTAGATTGTCTACTGGGAAATGATTTGGAAATCTCAGCCTGGGCTGAGGTTGAACAGGAAATCCATTCTAGAATGGTAAATATCCATGGAAAGGTTAGTGGGGCTGTGATGGCTACAGCCCCAATTCAAGATGTCCTTCCTGAAAAGGTTGGTAGGGCTGTGCAAGACTCTGCCCCATCCTTAGCAGAAGCACTTCCTGAACAAGTTAGCAGAGCTGTTATGGTAACAGCCCATACCCAAACTGAGTCCCCTCCTGAATAGGTTGTTGGGGCTATGATGGCCACAGCCCAAACTCAAACTGATTCATGTGTTGTGAAGCCTGAAACTATGGATCACTCCACACAAACAGAGAGCATTGAGGAGGAAGATAAATCTCCCTCCCACCAGACTTTAGGAAAGGATCAGCCTCCCCAGGGAACTGATTTTACCCTTGATGAAGGAACTGCCCCAGAGGTGGTTAGGCCTAGCCTGACAGAGCCCCTGATGGCAGTGGACCCTTCTCATGTGGGACCCAGTCTGGAGCAGGTAACCTGCCCCTCTCTACCCTGCCTCAGTCAGCCCAGGGCTGCAGAGGTCAGGAAGGCCAGTGAGCCCCAAAGGGCCCCCTGTCAAATAAAGTACCCCCATTAGCAGATTAGGGGCACCAAGCAAGGTGAAAACTTTAAAAATTCCTGAGGGATCCCCCTTACCACTAGTTAGGGACCTCCCCCAAATGGACACTGTTGGGCACAGCCAAACCTGGGACCCCAAGGCCCCAAACCTGACCTGTCCCTCCAGTAAGCCAACCAAAGGGACCCAGCCTCCAGCTTTAGGTAGCCAGAGGTTGACCCTTAGAGCACAGTGCAACTCAGTCAAGGAAAGAAAGGCACACATGGTGGAAGATGATTGGAGGAAGCTGAGCCCTACATTAGTGGAGCCTCACTTCAGTACTTCATCTCAACACCAGCCTTTTACTTTGCCGAAACACACCATAGGTAGTAATTCCCCATGGTGGAGACCCTCTGATACCCCTAGGGTGAGGGATTGCTTGGTGGACCATGACACAGGGGGTAACCATGCCAGTGCAGATTCCTCCTTATATGGCCACTCAGGTAATATAGGCTTACCTGGTCAAGGACAGTCTTACCTCCTCTTGTTTGGGGGGGTTATGTAGGAGGGTGGATACCTGACTATGGTTACCCTAGATTTTTTGCCTAGTGTTTAGCTGGTTTTCGACTTAGTTGGCCTGGGACCCTGTTAATCAGGGCCCCAGGCTATCTGCTCTCTCTGTAAAATGGACTCCATGCACCCTAGGTGCATAACCAAATTGGTACTGGACACCTTATCAGCCCCTGTACAGTGCACTATAGGTGCCCAGGGCATAGGTGTATCCAAGGCCTACCAGGGGCTGCAGCATATCTTTTGCCACCCCTGGCAGGTACTTAAATTGACATAACTGGCTGATCACTCAGCTGGGGCAAGGTGGTGTAATCACCCCTTGCTTAGATATAGTATACCTATATCTAAACCTAGATCTGGACATATATATACCTATAAGTCACTCCTATGGCAGGCCTTAACAATCCTGGAGGCAGAGTGCTTGATTTTATGTGAAATGGTGCTCTAGCATGAGCTGAGCCTGTCTGCAGCTGTCGGGACCAACTCCCTTAGCTGTTCCGGGATATTGCCATACCATATACTCTTAAGTGCATTATAATCCTCACGGTTATGTGCTAACTTTGGTTTGGCTTTATCAAAACATGTTGTGTAAGGTGTCATACGATTTGGAATACTACCCCCTCACCAGTCCTGGTGACGGGGGTAGCTTTCCACCCCTCTAGAGGGAGAAGGCATGTTACTTTGCTAAAACGCGGTTAATTCTAACCAGAGCCTCAGCATCACAAAATGGATGCTGCTGCCACAGACACAAGCCTGACCTCCTACTGCTGACCGAAACTTGGCAGGGGAGGCCTGGACAAAGGGTTTCCTGTCGCAGGGAGGTGCTACACCTCCCCAGACAGGAGATAGTGTATTGGGGCAGGGTGGGTTGAAGGAAACTAGACACTGCCTGGGGCACACAAGGTGTCACAGGCAAAATCCATTCAAACCAGTTCTGGGGCACTCCAGCCCCAGTCCTGGCGCGAAACTGGACAAAGAGAAAAGGGTGTAACCACCCCTTCCCTGGTCCCACCCATAGGAGGGACCTAGCAGGTAATCCTGCCCACAGATTTGGAATAAAGGTGGGAGCAGTGCCAGCGCACATCAGATTATCCTGACTGAAACTTTGATACAGAACTCTGGACCCTTCGACATCCCACTCGACGTGGACGACTGAAGAATCTCCCTTGTGGTCAAGGAGTGACCACCTGTGCAAACAGGCACCATCCAGCGCCTCACCATTTGCTTTGTTGCAGTTCCCGCCGGAACTCGAGCAACAAAGACCAACAAGGCCCAGCTTTCTCGCCTTCCAACAGCCTGATTCACAGTCCCAGTGAATCTGAGACCCGTGGAGGCGACCTGAAGCGTGGGGCCGGCCATCTTGGAAAAATCACGAAGTGCTGACCGCGCAGCTCCTGAGGCTCCCTTGACGCTGTGCATTGGGGTTTGAGAAGCCTTAGCCCCGAGCAGCTAATGCATCAAAGCTCACCCCTCCACACTCACCGAGTGCTGCGTGGGGCCCTTCAGGATTTTTTTGCTTGACACGTTGGTCCGGTCGCTTGCCCGTTGGCTAGTGGCCCCAGTACCGACGAACCTTTGAATTTGCTCTGCTAGTCTGGTTGCTCAAGACTGGCCCTCGCTTCCCTGAAAAGGAGCACCTGCTCTGACCTTGCTGGTCAGAGTAAGAAGCGATCATTGAATCCTGCATGGGTTGCATTTGCCAAGGTCTGTTTGCTCTGATCCGGAAGCCAACACCGCCGACAGCGAGAACCTTTGTGGGACAGCTCGTGATCCTCTTCCTGGACATCCTCGGTGCCCCAGAGTCCACGTGGCAGCAGAGACAAGCTTCATGACTACCACCTGATTGTGCCTGACATTGCCTGGTTCCTTCCTGGTTCCACCATGGTCACTGCTGAGTGACCCAGACTCTGTCCCCTCTGCTTTCAGGTACCCTACATCTTCGATCCACCCTTGGATCCAACCGTACACTTCTCTTCTGGATGCCTGCAGCATCTTCATCTCCAGGCACCATCAGACTGCGTGACGAAACCCGACACACTTTGGCACCTATGCACCCGCTTCCTGTGGGTGAGGTAACTCATGAACGCCAGTGCTCCTGCATTGGTATGCACCTCTAGTGTCTAAGTCTAAAGTTTGGTAATTCTAGTCCAGTCGGAAGACTTCTAAAACAGTAACTTTGTAACTTTTACGCACCATTGACTTTGCATTGGTGCCTGCGTGTGCTTTAAGAGCTGCACCCGAGTCCCGCGGGCTTTTCCCGACTTCACTATTGCTAGTCCCGAATAGCCCCAGCTATTCCCAAGGCCTCAGGCCTTACCACTGTTCGAGTAGTGATACTTATACCACTATTTTAGTATATGGTTTGAGTGGCCCCTGGGCCTCATCCATAATTGTGCAACTTTCATATGTTTTACTGTGCTTTTGTTTAAACGCTTGTGCTTCTAGACTCATAAAGAGTATAGAGGAATATTCTAGTAATAAATACATATATTTTTATAATATATACCTTGTGTGGTGTCCTTTCATTTGATATTACAGGATTGTGATTGGTAAAACAGCTGGCTTCACATGCCCTCTTGAGTTTAGCCTGAATGCTGCTTAGTCCATGCTACCCTTAGGATAGCTTGTCTATAAGGTTGACTTACAACCACCACCATAAGGGATTGTTTGGACTGAAACATGGTGCCCCCAGAATTGGAGACATCATATATCAGGCCAACTTCTCACATTAATCCTGAATGATTTCCTTCTCCTTGGATCATAAACTATTCTTACTAAATTCCTGAGTAACCTGCATCTGGCACAGACTACTGAACGTAAAAAGTTGGTATATGAATTACCAGATAAAATCATGGTAAAGTAACCTGGGCAGTGGAAATAGCATTTAGCTTCTATCAAGAGTATAGATCTTGTGGAGGAAGCAATAACAATGCGGAAAACATGAGGAGTTGGAAATCACAGCGAGTATGTGGTCTGTATTAAACAAACTTAATTTCAGCATGTTGAGGGGGGCAAACTGGCGCCAGATGTTATTCTTTTGCAAATGGCTGCTCTATAGAACTCCACCTTTTGTGAATAAGGTTTACCTCAACCAATCAGGGCAGTGTTTTTGCTGTCTAAACCATCCTTCAGCCAATTGGACACACATCATATCACAGTGGCCCTCGAGACAGGGGTTCTAGAATGATATTTTTGGCTATTTGGAAGCAGAACTTTTAATAACAACAGATCCGAATATTCGGCTGAAAGTTTTTGGTTACAACCCTAGTCTACGTTTCCCTGACAAGGTGGTCAAACTAATATATATCGCAATGGCAGTAGCCAGGTCACTCCTGCTTCAGAATGGGTTCGGAAAATGAAGCAGGTTAAAATAAAGGAGCAAGTCCATGCACTACAAATTAGGGGTTTAAGAAGTTTGAGAATGTCTGGGCAGCCTATTTTGATTAAAGTTTCAAACTGAGCCCACATTTCAGGAGGAACTTTTATTATGCTTGAATCCTATCTTTGATATAACTGATATAATTACACATTTTTCTCGGATTTGGTTGCACTATAGACACCTATCTCTTAGCACTTTATTGCACTACAGACACTTTAGTTTTTTATTGCTAAGCATGGGATGAAGTACTATTCACGGCACACATGTTGATTTTTCTGCATATTTTAATGTACCAAAGGCACAGTTGACATTGTATTGGATTTTGAAATACTATCTGTTGTATTTTTAAAAGTCATATTTATAAGATTTATAAGATTCATCTACATGTACATTCTAATGTATTATCAGAACGTTTGCTTAATTTTCTTAGTTTTGATGAGATATTGTCTCTGTCATTACGGGGTATTGTTTTTACACTTGTTTGTGGTGTCTAACGTGTTTTTATTACCTGACATGTTAAATGAATTGTATGGATGTATTGATAAAACGTATTGATTTGTTGGTTGTTGCATTTTATTTTTGCATTCTATATTATTTTTCCTCTATAGTTCCTCTATAGTTCTCAGTTCGATGACATCCTAAATACAGCTTTACATCACAGCAATATCACAAACATGAGGTATCTATATAAATCCCATTTATGAATTGTTCTCTCCTTCCTTCTTGTTTTTTAACATGCACATTAGTCAGTGCAAGGTGTATACAAATGGACACAAGCAAGAGCATAACATTTCTGTTTCTTAACATAAAGTGAAATAATTACCCACTAAAAAAATGAAGATTTCAGAACATTGCTATAGGAAGATATAATGTTATGTTATATGCTGATTTGTAACGCGCACAACTACTACCGGAGTATCCTGGCGCGGTATACCGCTGGGGAATCCGTCCTGGCTTTCCCTGTGGGATGGTCCCTACTGGGAGTCCCCAAGGTGGAGACAGGCATCCCCAGCGTTGATGGGGCCGTTGTGGAGATTAGGCAAGCTAATGCCCAGAGTTGCCGAGTGGGACCCCTGGTTAGAGTAGGCACCGAGGTGAGAATTATCGAGTCTGCTGACCCTGGTCCATGACCCAGCCGCGTCAGGAATTGAAACCTGGTCCCGGGCCGACTTCTGCTTCCAGGTATGCCGCCTCTAACCAGTGAGCCACACCACTCCACCATGTATCTGCAAGACACCATGACTGGCCAAAAAGAAGCATTGATGTATTCAACTTACAAAGTAAAAAAAGTGATGATGTTGATTGCAAAAAAATCAAATATTTCAGTAAAACTGATGATGAGGAAAGCTCTTTAGACTTCTAAATAAAAGTTGCCCTGAATGTCAATAATGCTACATGCAGTATGGTTGTAGGTAAGAAAGTGAGACTTATTTCTCACGATGCTCTGGTGATTTTGTGGCGTGGCTTTAATTTACTCTGCTTGCCACAGAAGCTGTTAAGGAAGCTGCAGGTAGTACAGAACGATGCCGCAAGGCTGATCCACTCCCTGCCTAGAAACTCTCACGCCACCCCCCTGCTCCAAAAGTTGCACTGGCTACCGGTCATGTATAGAGTACAATTCAAATGTCTCTGTGTGGCCCACAAGGCTCTCTTTGGTAAAGCACCAGAGTACATAAAACAACGTCTCATGAGATACGTTCCCGGTAGACCTCTGCGCTCAGGGAAGACCTCTAATCTGATCCAACCCAGATTCAAGCTAAAAACCAGAGGAGGCAGAGCCCTGTCTGTTCTTCTCCCACAGTTGTGGAATGCACTTCCTACTACTTTGAAGGAAGAATCTCAGTTACTGCCCTTCAGAAAGAAATTAAAAACCCATCTATTTAAAAGGGCGATGACTCCAGCATAGTCGAGGGGTAGCCTGAGGGACTTGGGTTAACAGTGTGTTGTGTTGTTCTGTTTCTAAGCGCTTAGAGACCGGCGGTGATAGGCGTTATACAAATAAGCAATAACATAACATACCATTAGCTGGGTGCATAGAGATAATATTAAAATATAAATTCCTTCTCTTAAGCACATGTAAAGCAATGTTCAAAAAGTGTGATCAATTACACCTGAAGGATGGATGGAGACAACAATACCCGGATACAAGTGAGCCGAGATTATTTTACTACCCTTCAGCCCAAATGTATTCAAGGATAATAGGATCAGCTGATTTGTGGCTCACAGCTACAGCTTGGTCTTCTGGTAACACACGTAGAACCAAGTATGGTTTCAGAGCACCAGGAACTACTCTAATATTGTTATCAGATTGGACAGGGCAGATATCAGGACCCAGAGAATGAAAGAGTACTTACTAAATGACCAACACTGCAAAAGTACATCTAAAGCTGCCATTTCCAACTATTTTGCAGATGTTATGTTTTGGTATGTTAAAATAACTTTTTAAGAGCACAAATACCCTGAGGTGTCTTGGCGCTAAACCTGACCGTAAGTCCAGGGGGAAAGTGAAGGGGAATAATTAATTTAAAAATAACCAAGTTTTCAGGTCTTTTCTGAAAGAGGCAAGAGATTTGGCAACTCTAATGTCCACAGGGAGCATATTCCATAGTTTAGCCGTACCATGGCCTATGCATCGACCTCGGAAAATACCACTATTTGAGAAGGGTCTGAGGGAATGTTTAAAGACCAGGCGTAGATATACTCCCCCACTATATACTAAATACACAACAACAATATCCACGGTTCTAATACAAACATGTAGGATCTCACAGAAGCTCAAGACTGTACTACTATACCTAAAGAGTATATAAATCTCTAGTGAAAAAATAAAGGAAAAATCCTTTAATAGGACGGATTCCCATCACTCACCAATGGTGACATGCTTCATCATCTGGGTCTCCTCCTAGTGTCACACTAGTGACACTAAGGGCTACTACCCTTTCAAAAGGAAAGGGGAGATCACGGATGTTTTCAAAGCTATGCAGATTGTAGCAATAGCGCTGTGTTTGGACCTCTAGATGTGAAAAGGAGACTAGTGTGGGAATATTAAGTGCAGTGCGAAATGTGTAGTTATTAAAGTGAATTAAAAGTGACTGGTACGAGAAAAAAACTTTTATTATTACCGATCAGAGCTAAAAACAGTGCAACCCACAGTGTTAACAAATAACTGTCTAGATGTGAAGGGTCAATGGGGCACATGCATCATTTGAAATGGCATTTGCAAATGGTGCGAATCGCAATTTTCCGCTGTTTGCGAATGCAATTTCAAGTTTTGGGATGCATTATGATTTTTTTAGGATTTTTCGCAATTTAAGGAATCAGTAATTTTTTTGCGATTCCTTAAATTTTCGCAAAATTAAGGATTCGCAAATTTAGCTAAAAAAAGTACATGTATGAAAATTCGCTATTTGCGATTCCTTAAAAAATCGCAAATAGGAATTCTTAAATTTACTCAGACAAGGTGGTAAAATAGGAAAAAAAAATAACAGGTGAAAATTATCAGGATAGTATTTAAGGGAGCCCAGATTGGCTCCAAAAATGTTTCACAATGGCAGCACTCTTTTTTGCGGCAAGGAGGCTGAGAGCTGCAGCAAGGAGGAGAAGGAGTATACATGAGAGGATTTTTAGAGTATGCTTCACCTTACTAGGGCATGCAGAAGCTGAAATATATGATAAGTATAGACTCAATTCTGACTCAATCTTGGATTTGGTAGATGATTTAGACCCAATCTTGCAGAGACTGACACGCAGGACACAAGCCAAGCCAACACATGTACAGGTCTTGTGTTCACTACACCTCCTTGCGTCGGGGTCCTTCCAGGGTGTCATAGCTACTGCTGGAGGTGTGTCTCAGAGTTCCCTATCGCGTTTCTTTAATGCTTTCCTCAATGCAATGTTGCAAAGGATTAGGCATTACATTTAATTTCCCAGCACACCACAGGAATTTCTACAAACAAAATTAGATTTCTACAACATGGCACATTTTCCACATGTGATTGGCTGTATAGATGGCACGCATGTCCCCATTTGTCCTCCACTTGAAAATGAGTACATTTACCGCAACAGGAAATGTTACCATTCACTAAGCTTTCAGGTAATATGCAATTCCAAAACTATAATCATTGACTTAGTTGCAAGTTACCCTGGAAGTGCCCTTGATTTTTACATTTTGAGGCATAGTGGCATACACACACGACTGTTCGCAGGAGACTTTGGAGATGGCTATTTACTACACTGAGGAACACTGGAGTGAGGTGGCGCCAGAGAGCACAGAACTGAGAGAGCATCGAGAGAGCATCGAGTTGCGGCGTGCGGCGTGCAGCGCACAGTGGAGAGGAGCGGAGAGTGGAAAGGAGCGGAGTTAACGGCACCGGCACCAGCAGTGGGAGATAGCGGAAAACGATAACGGTAACGGCGCAGCACGGCAGGGTGGCAGTGGATCAGGGTCATAGCCCCTTAACTCCTTAACCCATTGCTGCCCAGCCCCTGCCTCTCCATCACCTTTCCAGTGCTCCTGCTCCTGCCCTCCCACAGGAACGCATAATGCGTAATTAATTAATAAAACTGGAACTCCGAGCTAAGCGGCAGCGGCAGCGGCTGTGGCGGTGAACTACAAAGAGTGGAGGTAACGGCAACGGCACGGTATGGCAGGGCGGCAGTAGATTAGAATCACAGCCCCTTAACTCGTCGCTGCGCAGCCCTTGCCTCTGCCCCTCCATCAGTCGCCCGGTCCTCCAGCTCTCCCAAAGGCACGCTCAATTAAGAGAATTGGTACGCTGGGGCGCAACAGCACTGGGCTGAGAGTGTGCTGCAGACTAGCAATTGTGATTGTGAAATGCTGAGGGCTCTGAGTGACGTTTGAGTCGAGACTAGTGAACTGTGGTCTATAAGGGGCTATAATGGAATGATGCCCCAGAGTGACACAGAGTGACACAGACTGACTTATATACGGCGGCCCCTGTTTTCATAAATTTTTGCATTAGGTCCCGGCGGGAAAGTTATTGGTAGTGGGGAGCAGAGGCTGGGCGAGAAACAAAATGATTTTGCTGATAGCAGTATTTCGAGGAGGCTCCTACCGAGAACAGACAGTAAATCAGCTATAGCTGGGTAACAGTGTAGACCTGCTGGGGTAAGAAACCTCGAAGGGTAGAGTGCGCTGAGGGTTTCTGCAGCTATAATAATTTCTACATTGTTCTTCTGACCCGACCTTGTCCCCGCTCGATCCCTCCCTGACGGCAGCTGTTCATCATCTATAGGGCAGACAGGCTTGGGAGGGGGAGTGTATCAAGGGCAAACGGGAACCAGAGACGTGTAGCAAAGTTAAGCGCCCACCATTGGGTGGTCATTGGGAGGTCACACCTCTCTCCACATTTCCCCCACATTTTTTCCCACGATTTTCCTCATGATAATCTTTGATACTGGGTATTGACATTGGACATTGGAGAGGCCAGACTAGGATAGCTATTGATAGAGGACAAAAGAAGAAGACACAGGGGGCTGGAGGATATCCACTGGCGGAATGCAGGTTGTATGCAGGCGTGAGCAGGCGTGAGCGCGGAGTTACGCGCTGGGAAAACAACGCGTCTGCACATTGAAGTACACCATATCAGACGGGTGGTGTTAGACCGCAAGTGGGTTGAATGCGAGCGTGAGCGCTGCAGAAAAAAAGCGCTGTGATAACAACGCCGCTACAACTCACAGGCCTTGAATTTACAGCACAAGGAGGGATTGCATAGAAAAAATTATCTGTAATTGCGGCGGAGGGTAAGGGCACAGGTTGAAAGGTTGAAAGGTTGAAAGCTTTAACCCTAGGAGCCTTTAAGCCCTTGACCCCTTGATCCCTTGAGCCCTCGACCCCTTGAGTCCTTGAGAACTGAGCACCTTGACCTCACTACGGTCCGGGATAAGACATAGCAAAAGGGCAGTGTTGAAACTGCAGGAAAATATAAAGGAACTATGCGCTCTGGCAAAGTGAGAACGTCTGGATCAACTATAAGACGTACAAAGAAAATACAGCAATCAAAAGTTGTAAAAAAGGTTAAAGCAAACATTGAAGAAGCAAATCAAACTTTAATTTCCCCAATAGCCAGAATGTTCGCGAAATCAGGAAAAATCCCGGATAAGTTTGAATTCCTGACAGATCCAGCTGGTGCTCTTATCACTATGCAAAGGGATATGGAAAATGATAAACTACAAACTCCAATAAAGCCAACAAGTACTGAGAAATACAATGGTCAACTTATGCAAAGTATCCCTCAAAACGGAGATTTTAACACACAAAAGAAGGGTCAGGATCTCCAAATTACAGACCAGGAGATGCTAAATGTAACCATTCCTCCCAATATAAAACAATACGCTAAATCAATAGAACTAGAGGATTTAGAAGTATTGGATAAGCAAGATATACAAGATACATGAAATAAAAGTAGCATGATTGAATCAAAGTTATCAGTAATTCCTATAGAAATAAACGTGGAAATTATGAAAAAACCTCAGACATTATCGGATGAAAATAGGACTAAATCAACTAGTCCACAAAGCTACAATACTGTGAAAGCTAAAAAAGAAGAAAATGAAATGCAAAGTATATGGCAAAGAAAAAAACAATTGAAGATTTGTTTCCAAAAGCAAACACCCCCCTACAATAGATTGTGCACCTCTAACTGACCAACTAAATGGAAGGGCAACCCAATGCAATCTAAAAGAAATACAAAACCCAGACATTGGAATAAATTGGGATATTTTCTATCAAACATCGACACTAACATTAGAAGCGTTAAAATATCAATCCAATAAGATGGACATTCAGATTGATCTCCTCACAATGATGGCAAATGCAGTTACGGGGATAGAAAATAAACTTAGACAGCTCAATAGTCTGATAGTTAGAGTCCAAAATGATAAACAAAAAACGGACATTGAATGTATCTGCACCCCACTTATGGATAAGCTTGTAGCTATACCAAAGGTTTTGCATACTATAATTGAAGATACTAAAAAGGCTATTAAAAAAGAAAATGACCAGGAAGATAATTCAAGAAAATATAAATGCGAAAAGAGTGAGACAGCTAAAAAGGAGAAAAGGAGCTATGTGGCAACTGTTGATAATAAAGAAATATCATCAGTGATGGAATCCCAAAAAAAAGTAAATGTACAGGATGATAGAGATGTGTCAATAGAAATACAAGTAATGGATCAAACACATGATGAACCAATTAGTACTGTAACAAGGGCAGAGTACGAATGCAAAGAACAGGATTCAAATGGTTATATTATGTCAAAACGACAATGAAAAAAATTACGTAAAGCAAGGAAAAATAAAAAAGTTAACAACTCTGCATACGAAGATTCTACAAAAACTGATGATACAATAAAAAAACATGGATTGCAACGAGAGAATTCAAAAGAAGAAGAAAAAAAACCCTCCAAAAACTGAGAATGAGACAAAAAAATTATTACCAATATTAATACAAGAACCATTATTTGAACAATCATCTAATAAAGACGCTAAAATAATACTAAAAAAGGTGGAAAAAGAACTGATGACTATAACTAATTCACCGCTGGTTAAAGAAAAAGAAGGGAAACAGATGAAATCCCGAGGACAATTCGAAATTTGACAATATAAATGGAATAAATGACAGTATGCCATTAAAAGTAACGGTAAAAGCATGCCAGCAACAAGATCTTAACCACAATGGGAATACAGAAACGTGTTTTAAAACCAACGTGAATGATACAGCAAGAAGGATTATACATAGAACAGTAGAGCATAAAACCAAATTACCGTACTGGGATCATCTTGTAATTGAAAATCGGGAAGGAGAAAAACTAATTACATATAGAACAAACGATACTCTAGAGGTACCTTGCAAAGAAAACCTATTAGCAACGGAAAAAGCACAGCTAATATTTAAACCTGAATATGAATCCAGAGGCAGATCTGACACATTGATTAGAGGGAACATCCTTAGACTATTTAAATCAATTCCAGCATTAGACAACATTAAGAATGATGATATCAATTCCATTGAATTTACTGCAGATAAGGACAGTAGTCAAGAATTGACATTGATCACATTAAAATCTATGTTAATAGCAGAGCAAATATTAAAAGAGTTTACAACATTTAAAGCCTGGGGAATACACATTACTAAGCAGGCGCCGAAAGTTTATCCTACTCCATTTATTAATGAGACAAGTCATGTCCTAATAGAAAAAAATACTGAACAAAAAGGAACAGTGCTAAGGAATGCCCAGGGTAGATCTATTAACACACCAAGAGTGGCATCACCATCTAACATAATAGAAACCACCTCAGGAATAAATGAAAAATGGATTGCACAGGCTCTTCACAGCAATGTAGACCAATGAAGGAATAAGACTACAATCCCCCGAGAAAAAATAACTGAAATTATAATGTGTTCATGGAATATAAATGGAGTAGGGTCTAAGCTGTTTAATGCACATATAAGTTCCATACCCTTTCCATGTCACATTATATTCCTCCAGGAAACCTGGGAAACACATCCCTTTATAATGGAGGGTTATGTAGGATATTATGAAAATGCAACCAAAACTCATAAGTATGGTCGTCCGAGTTGGGGGCTAGCAACCTTTATTTCCAGTAGCATACAGGCTGATCAAGAGCAATTGGTATCTAATAGTAAAAATATTCTTATACTCAAACTGAATTATAAAACAAATGAGCAAAAAAAGAGGTCATTAATTCTGATCAATGTATATATCCCCCAACAAAAACAAGAAGAGCAAGTATATGTGCAACTCTTAACAGTATTTTGCTGGAACATATGCTGGAGAATCCATTAGTGGACTATGTGATGACTGGGGATTTTAAACTTAACTTATTAGTACCATTAATAAGGGATGATGTTTCACAAACACATGACCAGCAGTGGCTAATTCCTCATCAGCAGCACTTAGGTGTCGTGACTAACCAGGCACGCAACAAAATTGCTGTAACATTCATTAAGGATATAGAAGCGCTGGGATTGCGAATCCTTAATGGCCGATTTAAAGAGGATACTCCTCCAGCATATACATACATCACACAGAATGCAAGCACTAGGATTGACTATACAATGGTATCATTCAATATATTTCAGAATATAAACTCATATAGGTTAGTTAAAGTTGGGGATAGTGACCATTGCCAGCAGATAATAACCACCAATATTAGAAGCAACATTAACCAACCATACCAAACTGTGTCTGGGTACGTTGGAATCATAAATTATAAAAAACTTATCTGGACCAATCTGAATAAGGATAGGATGAACAAACAAATCCAGACCATTCTAGAGACTTGCTTCAATGAAAATTCAACAGAAACAGCAGTTGAACAATGGGTGGAATTTACTAAGAAATTAGTGAAACCTCAAACTCAAGATACCTCAAGCAAAAGGAATGTAAAAGAAAAACAGGATTCATACATAAATCTCCCGTACACAATAACGAAGTTTAAAAGAACTCGCAATAGGATAAGAAGACAAATAAAAAATACAACTGCTAAAGAGGAAATCCTTATTAAATTAAAAATATTAAATCCACACCTGAGGAAGCTAATATGGAATGAAAAATATCAAGCGAAACAGGAAATGTGGTCAAAATTATTTCATGCAAGTAAACAAACAAATGCAAGAGAATTTTGGAAAATTATAAAGACATTAGTAAGACTGAACAAATTGGTAGTTTCATCAACTTTAGCAGAGCAAGAATGGGTTACATTTCTAGGAAAACACCTAAATCGTAATAAAGCAACAACAAACATCACGAAAACACGACTAACTGATACTCCTAGGGATGAGATTCAAGAACAGTTTGAAATACAAAAAGATCAAATAGCAAAAGTAATAAAGAAGCAGAAAAATGGGGCACCAGGTCCCAACGAGATACCGTTTGCCCTATATAAAGAAAACCCAGATTTATGGTTGTTCTACTTGGTGAAGGTATTTAAAGAAGTCATAAAGACAGGTAATATTCCTGAGTCCTGGCGAGGATCCTTAATCTCCCCAATATATAAGAAAGGAAATTGGGCGCTTGCAGAGAACTATAGACTTATTACCCTCCAAGATACAGATGCCCAGCTATTTGCTGGAGTACTATTAATTAAATTAAATGAATGGGTAACAGAAAACAAGATCTTGCCATTGAACCAAACTGGTTTTATTAGGGGGCTTGGATCAATGACAAACATTATGGCGTTATCATTAATATTTGAAAAGTCACTCAGAGTTAAACAGCCCTTATATCTATGTTTTGTAAATTTTAAATCTGCTTTTGACTATGTTCAAAGAAATTTATTGTGGAAAAAACTCCTGGAAAAAGATATTCCAATTGACCTGCTAAGATTAATTAAATTGTTATACAGTCAAACCTGGGTAAGAGTAAGAATGGGGGACGGACAAACATTACCAAAAGAGATTCCAGCACTAGAAGGGCTAAAACAAGGATGTGTGTTGGCCCGCTCCTTTTTAATCTTTTCCTGGGAGATCTATCAGGATATCTGGACGATCTGAATGCACATCCACCGAAACTAGGGGGTAAACTGATATCTAACATAATGTATGCAGATGATGCCATCCTTTTAAGTCATACTAAAATTGGCCTTCAGCTTTTAATTAATCAAACAATCTTGTATGCTAATGAGAATGAAATGGAAATAAATGAAACCAAAACAAAAATCATGGTGGTCACTAAGAACATAAAGCTGAGACAAAAAAATAAATGGTATATTGAAAACACCTAACTGGAACAAGTAGAAGTGTACAGATATTTGGGTGTACTATTTGACTAGAAAGGAAATTACCAACTACAAAAACTGGACATACAAAGAAAAGCTAAATCGCTAACTGCAGCATTTAAGATAGCACAGAAATCGCTTGGAAATCTAACCTATCGGCCACTTTTGAAAATTATAGGGGCTAAATTGCACCCAACCATAACATATGGTAGCGAGGCATTAATGGGGACCGATGCGAAAACAATACACAAGGTGCTTTCCAAAACATATAAATCTCTCTTTTATCTTCCAAATAATGCTTCTCCAGCACAAATTAGATCGGAATTTGATCTAAATAATCAATGTTTCGCAAGAAAAGGCCAATTTATCAAAACGTGGTATAGGATAAAAAACGACCATGATAATCATATATCTCTGCTTCATTGGCAAGAATTAAATAAGAATACGAATTCACTTGCATGGAAGTATCTAAATGAGGCAATAGAAGAGTTTGGACTTATGCCAATTTGGAATAATATGATAAGTAATGGATCGTATAAAAAAATAGTAAATCGAACAACAAATCACCTATCACTTGTAAGTGACAAAGATACGCTGGCAAAAAAGAAAGCATTCAAGGTCCATAATAAATGGATACCAAAAAAAGAAGATACAAGAATACTTTGAGATACCCTGGTCTGAAAAATGTAAACAATGTCTCATAGGAGCAAGATTTGGAATCCTACCGGGCCTTAGTCACGTCCTTCCGTGGAAAAAAACTAACAGTAGCACATTTTGTAGACTTTGTAAAAGCGGTGAAGAAAATATTGTTCACCTCTTATGTATCTGTCCTGAACTCCGTAATGAAAGATGCACACTACTTAAATTGCAATTTAATATACGTGGGATAAGGACGTGCAGGCAGGCATTGATAAACTGTCTTCATTCAAATGATATAATCACGAACGCTACCTTTGTAAGGTTCTTAAAAATAGTAATTACAAAACTGGGTGAATAAATTACCAAAAATGGCATTAATGTAATTTTATCGAACTTTTAAGGATATAATTGATTTTATTGTATTGTCATTAGGTATATGTTTCTGTAATGTAAATATTGTAAGATTTTAAATAATCAAACAATAAAGAATTTTACTTACTATTTACTTGGTAAATATATTCCCTTCAATTATCATACATCTCTGAACCTTGTTGTCACATTGTACTCGTTATGTGTATCTTCCATCCCATTACTTAGGTGACAGTGCATATGCTGTGAGGTCATACATTCTCACACCCTATTTGAATCCAGCTACATGGAAATAACAGCACTACAACCACGCACACATATCAACCGCAACGTAATTGAGAGAACATTTGGTGTCCTCAAATCTAGGTTTCGTATACTACATAAGACTGGCGATGCTTTACAATATCGTTCCGATATATGGTGTAAAATAGTTGCAACATGTGCCATGTTGCACAACTTAGCCACTAGAAGAGGCATAGAACTGGAGGAGGCGAATGTACTACCTTACAATGATAACCAGCCTCAACAACCACAACCAAGACTACGTGGACCTGACGCAGCAGAGGGGAGAAGACGAAGGGCAGAGATAACTAAACATTACTTTTAATATAGGTAAGAACCACACAACACATTTTTCGGCATAACTGAACTCTTTTTATTTTTGTTTTTTTCAGCATGGATTAAGGGTACTTAAAACATCTTAGTGCATGCAGTTTGTGGACAGCAAATTAAAATGCATTTACTGTTCATAGTCATTGCAATGCATTTTCTCCAGATGTCCTTTGTACAAAAGCTATGTAGGTTATTAAGTCATATCCTCCTTCTTGCGTCCACGAACCCCTAATGCCTTTTCGGAATTTTTTGCATCCACCAAAGTTGGCCTCTCTGCAATTTCATTTCTTCTGGTGCTTCCCCCAGGCACAGAAGGTTCAAGCAGGCTACTTACATTAGAGCCCCCATCAATTCCACCAACATGTAGTAGGCTCCCACTTGCAGCTTCACTTTGCATACCCTCGACAACATTCATGAGTTTCATCATGCCCCTGGCAACATCTCAGCAACATTGTGATATCTCCAATTGCATGGCAACTGTTCGCTTTGAAAGCTGAGCTGTGGTGTTGCAAAGATGGTTCAATGCCCTGGTATACCCTTGCATGCTGGACATTGCCCTATGATGCCTACGGTCACTTGCTAATTGCTGCGCTGGTATTGTTGTACACAGTTTCTCCATTGCTGTTGCCACACAGTCAAGTTTCTCAGCTGCTGCTCTCTGTCCTTGCTCAATGACATTTGACATTTGCTGAATACAGTTGTGAATGCCACCAATGTCATGACTGATTTTAACAATTTTGCCCTTCATGACACGTATGTCTTTGCCTTGCAGGCGCTGGACTTTCAGGATTTTAACCTCCACAACACTGGCGTTCCTCTCATGCTCTTCTGTAGTTTGATGCTGTGAAGGTCGTGGCCTGCGCCTATAGAACTGTTGCTGGGGTTGGAGCAGCCTGTTGTTGTTGGACAGATACATTGTCATCATCCTCACTCTCTGACTGTTGCAGTTGGCGCACTCTGATAGTCAGACTCCTACGTGCAATTGTGGGTGAAGATGTGGCTGCATTTGATTCATCTGTGTCTTGAAAGTCCTGACTGTGAAACTCGGACCCTTCATGTTCATTTCTGTCCTGTTCTCTATCTATGATTGAAATAGTGCAAACAGTCTGTTACTTTTTTCATTTGCACTTATGACTGTGTAAAATCAAGTATTTTACAAATAAAAACCTACATAATGCATTGGTATACAGTCATAATATTGAATAAAAAATATCGATTGGCCAAAATATCGAGTTAAAAATAAAGAATGGACACAATATCGAATTGACAGAACATAGACTACAAAAATATCGAATAGAATAGCAAAATATCGAATAGAATAGCATTAATATCGAATCCAAAATATAGAATGGACAAAATATCGAATGGACAGAATATAGACAACAAAAATATCCAATTTGAGGTAAGTAAGTTAATATGAATTTTTTAAAGTGTTTTTGATGTTACTATATGTGTGAAAAGTGTATATTTATTTTATAATTCATTTTAATTAATTAATTTAATTGTATTTAATTTTTGCGTAATATAATTCTGTAGCGGGTTGTTGGTTTATAGGGGAATAGGGTGGGAAGTAATTTAAATATAATTAATTAAATATGTTAGTTTATTTATTGGTATTTATGTTAAATTAATTGGTAATTAATTATTAATTGGTAATTAATTAAAATATAATTGGTCAATAGATTTAATTAATTGATTAATTGATAATTATGTTAATTTTATTAATTTCTTTTCAGTAGTGGGTAGTGCGTTTATAGGGGAATAGTGTGGGAAGTAATTGAATTATAAATAATAAAATTTTTTAATTTATTTATTGCTTATTTTTGTTGTAATATTTAGTTTTTTATTAATTGTTAATTCATTTAGTGTTAATTGGTAAATATTTGTATTAGTAGGTAATTTTTTTTAATAATTAAATTTCATTTGTATTTTTAATTGATTAATTAATATATTATATTATTTGTAATGGGTATTAATATTTAATTTAATTTAATTCATATAGGAAGTATTTACTTTCCCTACTGTTGCAATAGTAATTTTTACCCCTACGCTATCCAACGCTTTCCCTACTGTTGCACTCTCTGGAGTGGGAATAGTAATTTGTACCACTACGCTATCCAACGCTTTCCCTTCTGTTGCACTCTCTGGACTGGGAATAGTAATTTTTACCCTTCCGCTATCCAACGCTTTCCCTACTGTTGCACTCACTGGAGTGGGAATATTAATTTTTACCCCTACGCTATCCAACGCTTTCCCTACTGTAGCACTCTCTAGAGTGGGAATAGTAATTTTTACTGTCCCGCTATCCAATGCTTTCCCTACTGTTGCACTCATTAGAGTGGGATTAGTAATTTTTACCCTCCTGCTATCCAACGCTTTCCCTACTGTTGCACTCACTGGAGTGGGAATAGTAATTTTTACCCCTATGCTATCCAACACTTTCCCTACTGTTGCACTCTCTGGAGTGGGAATGGTATTTTTTACCCCTACGCTATCCAACGCTTTCCATACTGTTGCACTCTCTGGAGTTGGAATAGTAATTTTTACCCTCCCACTATCCAATGTTTTCCCTACTGTTGCACTCACTGGAGTGGGAATAGTACATTTTATGCCTACGCTATCCAACGCTTTCCCTACTGTTGCACTCTCTGGAGTGGGAATAGTAATTTTTACCCCAACGCTATCTAATGCTTTCCCTCCTGTTGATCTCACTGGAGTGGGAATAGTAATTTTTAATCTCCCACTATCCAACGCTTTCCCTACTGTTGCACTCACTGGAGTGGGAATAGTAATTTTTACCTCTACGCTAACCAATGCTTTCTCTACTGTTGCACTCTCTGGAGTGGGAATGGTAAATTTTACCCCTACGCTATCCAATGTTTTCTCTACTGTTGAACTCACTGGAGTGGTAATAGTAAATGTAACCCTCTCGCTATCCTACGTTGAAAATATTGTGTATGTTTTGTTAATAATATGTATATATATATATATATATATATATATATATATATATATATATATATATATATATATATATATATATATATATATATATATATATTACAGCTCCAGTCCTCCTTACCCATACCCAGCCAGGCCGGGAACGAAGACACAGCACTCACGGGCTCAGGTAATGCAGCAAAGTTTTTTATTCTTGCTTGAATAAAAAACTTTGCTGCATTACCTGAGCCCGTGAGTGCTGTGTCTTCGTTCTCGGCCCAGCTGGGTATGGGTAAGGAGGACTGGAGCTGTAATTTAAAAATGCGGTACAGTGCTGCGTTTCACGGCACCCGACACTAAGAGTGACCCACGATACCAGTGTATTTGGAGCCTGAATATATATATATATATATATATATATATATATATATATATATATATATATATATATATCTATATATATATATATATATATATGCTTGCACTTCCGCGGCTCGTTTTCGGGAGAGACCGCCCGTGGTCTGGTGGCGCGTTGTTGCTGGCAGAGCCCCGCCAGATATTTATTCCGCAACAATTCCAATCTCAACGCACTCTCAGAAACAGGATTACACCAAGTGTTGTTTATTGCTGTTACGCGTTTCGGAAGCTCTCGCTCCCTTGCTCACACAACAATTTCTTCAGCACTCCACCATTTACATACACAGGATGTGCTGGCTATAGAAACAGGACTGCACATTTCATTTTGGCTGACATCTTAGAGTGTGTACATATTGTAATGTTCTTTTCCACACAATGTCCCACTTTTAAACAAGAAGTCTTGGTTCATGCAAATTTACATTTCATTTCATGTTGTTTCTTATTCC
Organism: Lissotriton vulgaris; assembly: GCF_964263255.1. NCBI lineage: Eukaryota > Metazoa > Chordata > Amphibia > Caudata > Salamandridae > Lissotriton > Lissotriton vulgaris. Next base: position 776,822,480 of record NC_141696.1, on the reverse strand, counting down.
TTTTGCCACAGTGGCTATTTATGTGCTAGTTTGTCTCATTACCATTCTTTTTCCGCCTAGTGGCTTAATAAGGGTCCAATGTCTCTGGGGAGTGCTTACTAAAAACATAAGTGACAAAACGTGAACTTAAGTGAATAAATCGTTACATTACTGAGTGACGTTCTCTTCTACTCTATTCTTATAGTTCTTCCAGGTGACAGGTTCAATTGCTCGTGAAGTGCACGTGATTACTACTCTGAGCGCCTTGATTCTGCCTGTTAGAGTAAAACAAACGTATAGTTACTATTGTGCTCCAAACATGAAGAGTGGTTTGAAAATTCAACAAATAGCTCCAAAAATATGCTTTGCATATTGGTGAAATATGCATGGGAGGATAGAGAGAGAATATTAAAGGAAATACTGGACATTGAGGAGGATTTGAAAAATGAGAGCGATCAAGTAAGCATAAAAAAGTACAAAGAAGACATGAAAACGAGACTTAATCAACATGAGGATGATATAAAGATAAGAAAACAGAGAAAACTTCATAGGGATTGTAATGACTATGATTCCGGCCGCATCCTCACATACAGCAAGAAATATGACCACATGTATGATATGAAACAATCAACCACAGTGGGTCAATCTCCTCAACCGCAAAGAAAAGAACCAGATGCAGAAAATACGGAAGGTTCAGATACGGATGGTTCAATGCACAGTGCCAGCACAGTGGCAGAAACGGAAATAATCACATCTAAACCGACGTATTTAGACGAATTCCGAGCGCTGAAGAGGGGGCAGCAGTCGGGAAGATTCTCACCCCCTCCAGCCCAGCGAGGAAGAGGCACCAGAGGGAGGCCACGGGGAAAAGCAAGAGGAGCAGGAAGAGGGACGGACGAAGCAAACAGCGGAGAAAAAGAAGGAGACAAAAGACAAGGAAAAGGAGTGGAACGAGAGCCAGTGGGAACCAGATTTGGGGGCTACAAGAAGCGCAACCAATAATGGAGAACAATGAACTGGTAAACCAAACAATAATAAATTTATCCAGTAGAGAGTTAACCAGTATTGAAAAAAATACCCTGAGCTTAGGACTATCGTTCTGCCCTACAGAAATATACAACTATAGTGAAACCAGAATAGATATTTTCCGCTTTATACGGAAATTAAAACTGAAAAAGTGGCACACACTGAGATCAGATACAAGTACACCTAATGTACAAGAACTTATTGCTCCTAGTCAGCCCCTCTTAGAAGTAGGTGATGCAGAGGCAATCCAAGTAGCGCACAGTCTATTGAGGGAAGGAGAGGTCATGGAATTATCTAGCGGCAGTGAGGAGAGGGAAACATGGAATATGACTACAGATAGAGCAGCAAGGACAGGTTTTAGACCTAAATCAGTGTTTTATCCTAATCTTCCTCACGATAATGTGGATACATTCCATGATGTCACAACTAAAGCACTGCTGAAATACAAACATCATTCTAGAGAAAAGGGAGGTGGATTCAATTTAAACTTTAAACAGAGAAAAGCGATTGAGTCCCTAGCAAATGATGGGTCCATAGTAATACGCCCAGCAGACAAAGGGGGCAATGTGGTCATACAAGACAGGGAGATGTACATTGAAGAGGCCATGAGGCAATTGGAGAATGAAACATTCTACTGCAAAAGCAATGGTGGAGTATATAAAAATAACATTCTGACAATGTGGTCGACACTAACCAAATGGCAGGAGGAGGGTTTACTGTCATGGGAGGAGTTTGTGTTCCTAAAGAAAGATTATCCCAAACTGCCAATAGTCTATTTTCTCCCGAAGATCCACAAGAACCCACTAGTACCACCAGGGAGACCTATAGTGTCATCTATAGGAAGTATTTACGAGAATGTCTCCAAATATGTTGAATATTTTTTACAAGAGTACGTGAAGAAACTCCCCTCTTACGTAAAGGACACTCAGGATTTTTTTTAAAAAGTAAATGAAATGGAATGGAGATCAGAGTATTTACTTATAACAATGGATGTTAATTCACTGTACACTGTAATTGAACATAGACATGGCATTGATGCATGCATGCATTATTTAAAAGAACGAAATATAATGTACCTAGAGCACACGAGAATGCTAGGAGAGATGATAAAAATAGGCCTTGAGAACAATGTATTTATGTTCAATGGAGAGTTGTACAAGCAGACTACAGGTACTTGTATGGGTACGAGCTTTGCGCCGAGTTTCGCTAATTTATTCCTGGGGAGGTGGGAGGAAGAAATCCACACTGATCCCCAATACACACAGGCATTTGAGAAAGTCCAAGTATGGCTCAGGTATATAGATGACCTGTTTGTAGTATGGAATGGAAGTGAGGCGGAAGCAGAAAGTTTTGTGGATCAACTTAATACTAACAACTATAACATAAAACTGACCCATCACAAAGACAGATACAAGGTTGAATATCTAGATGTTGAGGTCAGGGCGGAAGGGAATCGACTGGCCACTAAACTTTTCAGGAAAGAAACGGCAGGAAATAGTGTCCTCCATGCTCTCAGTAGCCACCCGGATACCCTAAAATGGAGCATTCCGTACGGGGAGCTACTGAGAGCAAGAAGAAACTGTACCAACACAGAAGAGTACAAACAAGAAAGTAAAAACATGATACAGAGATTCATGGAAAGGGGTTACCCTCAATGGGTCCTGGATAGGGCCTTATCCAAAATGGAGAACGTCACAAGAGAGAGTACACTAATACCAAAGGAACATGGTGGCAAAGAGGATGACACCACCAGAGTAATCCTGACGTATAATAAGGCGTCCAAAGATGTTAGAAAAATAATCACGAAAAACTGGAACATTTTAAAAAGTGATCCCGTTATTGGCCATAATATAAGTACAAGACCGGCCATCACATACAGAAAAAGTCGGAGCCTGAGAGACATAATCACAAAGGGGGATATCACAAACTACAGGGACAGACATCAACATAACCTTGAAGGATTCTTCCCATGCGGGCACTGTAGAGCGTGCAAGCATAGCCCAATGAGAAAGGACTTTGAGATACCTCATGTGACAAACAAGAAAAATATATGTCAATTTTTGACATGTAGCTCAACACATGTAATATATGTGCTTGAGTGTCCATGTAAGAAATGGTATGTAGGCAGTACCACAGTGATGGCCAAAAATAGAGTAATGCAGCATCTGAGGGCGATCACCAATAAGGATTCCCAATATCCTGTTGCAAGACATTTTGCCCAACACCACAAATCTAATTGCAATTTATTAACGTACTTTGCAATAGAACAGGTGAATATGAATCCAAGAGGGGGCAACAGGGAGATACAACTAAGGAAGAAGGAATCCAAGTGGATTCTAGAGTTAGAAACAAGACAGCCCAACGGACACAATGACCATGAAGAGCTATCAGTACACCTGCACGACTCATAAAATTTGTGTAAAAACTGTGTATGGAATGTTGAAAACTGTATCATATGTAAAAGATTGAAATTATTGTTGGTATGAAATGACTTTGAATGTAAGTTTAGGAGTTCTCATATAATGAAAACAAAGGAAGCTTGATTTTTTAATTGTTTTATTCATGTTTGGAGCACAATAGTAACTATACGTTTGTTTTACTCTAACAGGCAGAATCAAGGCGCTCAGAGTAGTAATCACGTGCACTTCACGAGAAATTGAACCTGTCACCTGGAAGAACTATAAGAATAGAGTAGAAGAGAACGTCACTCAGTAATGTAATGATTTATTCACTTAAGTTCACGTTTTGCCACTTATGTTTTTAGTAAGCACTCCCCAGAGACATTGGACCCTTATTAAGCCACTAGGCGGAAAAAGAAGGGTAATGAGACAAACTAGCACATAAATAGCCACTGTGGCAAAAGGAATAAGAAACAACATGAAATGAAATGTAAATTTGCATGAACCAAGACTTCTTGTTTAAAAGTGAGACATTGTGTGGAAAAGAACATTACAATATGTACACACTCTAAGATGTCAGCCAAAATGAAATGTGCAGTCCTGTTTCTATAGCCAGCACATCCTTTGTATGTAAATGGTGGAGTGCTGAAGAAATTGTTGTGTGAGCAAGGGAGTGAGAGCTTCCGAAACGCGTAACAGCAATAAACAACACTTGGTGTAATCCTGTTTCTGAGAGTGCGTTGAGATTGGAATTGTTGCGGAATATATATATATATATATATATATATATATATATATATATATATATATATATATATGAATTAAAATATTCATTTTTTTAAGTTACATTGCTTATTTATTAATTTTAAGTTTATTTAAGTATTTTAAGTATGTTTAAATTAACTATATTTATTATTATATTAATTTTAAATTACTTCTGAGACATTTAAAAAATTTGATATTTTGACTGTCTATATCTTTTACAAAGATATTTTGGAGTCGATATTTTTGTACTTACCTGTTTGAAGATAGGAATTCGATATTCTGGCATTCTATATTTTCTCCACTATATTTTGGCAGGTCGATATTTTGCTCCTCGATATTCTGTCAGTGATCCTAATGCATTATATGTCTCCTAATATTACATTAATATTGTAAAATATTCACTTTTACAGTCATTGCCATAGTACTTCAGAATTACATTTGTAAATGACTTGACTCCCATGATGCATTAGTGCAGTAAGTGAAAGGGGTTCTAGTTACTGCAATTTCATACATTTCACTTTCTACATTAATGGAACAATTTCTTAAGAACTACGACAAACTTAGGGGTCTCTCAAACTCACATTTACATGCAACACACATGTTGTGTTCTTACCTTTAGATGTGTCTGCATTCTCTGAGATGTCAATTTCTATAACGCCAACAACTGCCTCTGGAGTAAGGGTGCCTTCCACCATGTCCTCAAGGGGGGTATTAGACCTATCCCTGGGTGTTCCTCCGCCAGTCTTCTTAGCAGCCTTCATCCTGTTGGCAATCCTTTCCTTTGCACGACTGTGCAGATCATACCAGCGCTTTTGTAAATTTGTAATGTCAAGGTGGGCAACTCCAACAGCATTTACTTTTGCTTGGATTGCAAGCCATAGTTTTCTTTTCACAGCTTCAGGGACTTTCAATGATTGTTTGCCAAAAAGCTGGTCCTGCCTCTGAGTTACTTCCTCAATTAGTATTTCCAGTTCCTGGTCACTAAATGTAATCTTTCTTTTTCTGGCTTGTAGTTCTTCTCCTACATTTTCTGACGCCATTTCCCCTTGTGCTGCAGGCTCACAGTCAGCTCCAGTAACTCCTAGCTAAGCTCCAACTGCCAACTGCCTCTCCTCCAGCTCTCCCTGGGACTAGATGTGTGCAATCAGTGCCCTTGCTTCCTGGTTGTGATGTCATGGAATACAGCAATATGGGAAATTCGCTATTTGCGAATTCGCAATTTGCAAATTCGCAAAAACAGAATCTCAAAAATAATGCAATTCGGTAAAAATTGCGATTTTTACCGAATCGCAAAAAAATTGCGATTTTCATGATGCATTTCATTTTTGCGATTCCTTAATTGCGATTTCTTATTTTTCGCAAATAAGGAATTGCAATATGAAATGTTGATGCATGTGCCCCAATATGCTTCGACCTCCCCATTTCGAGGTTTGAATCCTTTGAACTAACATCAACCTGGCATTGGTGGTCCTTAGCTGATTGCCAGGGTGGTACCAGGAGAAAATAATTTTAAGAGATACTGGTTCTATATTATTCAAGCCCTTATAAGCTAGGCATAGTGTCTTGAACTTAATACCCTGTGCCACTGGCAGCCAATGAAGTTTCCAAATGTCTCAAGAAACTGATTGATACTTTGGTAGGTTCAATAAAAGCCTGGCAGCTGCGTTTTCCACCTTCTGAAGTTTTTTCAGGTGTTGCTTCTGCATCTCAAGCTAGAGGCCATTACAGTAGTCTAATTTAGATAGTACTAATGTAGTTACAACCATCCTCCTGGAATCAGGAGGGCTGTAGGGCAGAACCTTCTTCAGTTTCCTTATCAGATAAAAGGTGGCTGAAACTGTGGCATTGGTTTGCTGGGAGAAGGTGAGTTTACTATCAATCAGGACTCCAAGTTTCTTAGCCTTTTCTACCAGTTTTAGTAACTCTCTGATCTCAACAGGCCACCAGAGTCCATCCCATTTTGGTTGGAGACTACCAAAGATCACTACTTCGGTTATGTCCGCATTTAATTTGAGGCAGTGCCTTCCTATCCAGCTACTGATTTCCCTCATGCAGTTTTGAAACTGCATTGCAGGGGATGCTTGATTTTTATGAGCCGCAATCACAATCTGAGTGTCGTGGGCGTATGATGTGTTGGATTAAAGGAGCTAGTTCAGACACATATATGTTAAATAAGGATGGGCTCAGCGGCGAACTCCCCAGATTATGTTGGATGCTCTGAAAGTCACTCACAGAGGTATATTAATTGGTACCATGGCCAGCAAAAATTGAGAAACCTATGCACAATGATCCCACTCAGAGAAGGACATCAAACAACTAAAAGTTGAATACATGAACATAAATGGCAATGTACTCATGGAAACGGTAAATAACTATGAATATGAATGCAATAAAACAGATATATGTCAAGATCTTGCCCAATAGATTGGAGAACATTCTACCAAAACACATCAACCACTCCCGATGGGATTTATGAAGAATTTTAATTTAAGTGATAATATAAGCCTCTTCTGCAACATTTTTGAACAAGCCATGCATTGAATGTTAATCTTAGTGGCTACAGATGTAGACATGGAAAAGGCCGTTGATAAAGTTTCTTAGCAATTTCTACAAACAGTCTTGCACAAATTTAAATCCAGGGAAGACTTTATTCTTATGCTGATGGTGGAATACACTATACCAGTTGCAAAAGTCAAGGCCGGGGAACTATCTCACTAGCATTTACCCTCAACTAAAGAACAGAAAAAGGCTGTCCACTATGATCTTACTGTTTCTATTATGAGCAAGTAACTCTAACCCCCACATTGCTAGTTCTAGGTTTAACATGCTTACATGAAAAGCTCCAGCTGAGGCAGATGACATACTGAAAACGAGAAAATTGCATCTTACCACTTATTCACACAAATGAACACTACTCCATTGCTTCTAGCTACATATTGAACAAAGATATGTTGAAATTTAGACCCTATTATAACATTTCATTTCACAGGAGAGTATTGGGCAATTCCAGCCTGTCTTGGCAAACGGATAGCCTAAATTACCTGGGCATTTGGTTTAATGATGACCTGTTTGAAACATTAAAACATAATGAACAAGTAGCACTATGTAAAATTCTCTGAAATTACTATATGGAGGAGGGTGAAAACAGTTAATTGATGATCACCTGAATGATCAACTATCTTATCAGTATGCTTCTCATTAAGCTTTCCAAGGACTTTTTAAAGAAGGCAAACATTTCAACTAAGAGGTTTTTGTGGAAAGGGAAGAAACCATGTAGCTCTATGAATAAGCTACCACTAAGCAACATAATTGTAACTCAGTGAACTTTAGGTCCTACCAGATTGTGTTTGTTATCAGACATAATGCCCCCTGATGTTTTTCTGACAAGCTCTTCCAACCAGAAATGCTGAAAGTAGTACACTTACATATTAGACCTGAAATTGTTCCTTTTATTATCTACTCACAAAGTTAAGACTCAATACTCAAATACTAGAACGACACTGGTTCAATAAATGCTTATTGAAAATGTACTCAATGTTTATTCTGTGTATCTCTCTGAGACTGAGTGAGCACGATTGACTGAGCGGAAAGTTCTGTACTGTTTCCATAATCCTTGAAGGGTCAAGGGTTGTCATTTTTGATGGTAGCCAGAAACTATTAGCTCCTTGGTAAGGTTAGGGTTCTTATGGTGGTCTATAGGCCGACATATCCTGTGGGGTGCCCAGAACCAGTCTTGGCACCAAGCCCTTAGTTTATGTTGTCCACAAGCGTGCAGATCCTATATATTTTTAGGGACTACACAACACATGGGCACAACAAGCTACATGAGGTATTTATTCTGAAGTGCCAAACTGACCAGTGATGGCTAGACCAGAACTGATCTTTTCTGTTGCCAGTGCCTGACACCCTGAGAGTCTCTAAGTGCCACCTTCCCCTGAGGTCCTGTTGTCCTTAGACATGTACACCTGTGGTTGTTCTGGCATCAGAAGAAAGGTAGGAAATGTTGAAACAAATTTCCTCCAGAGCTTTAGAATTTCAGTGGGATCCTCAGGAAATGTATCTGACTAGCAGTTCCACAGCATCAAACAGGATTTCAGATTGGTCCCACTCAAAAGTACCCACACCTCAAAAAACAGCTAACTCTTATTCTCTGTTGGGAACGCTTACAGCAATAAATCTCCAGAGCTTTTGTGTATCATTTTAGTGCCAGTTTGTTCTTAGAATTTTTCAAATTAGGTTTAGGATTCTTAGTGCTTGGTGTTTTGACTTTATTACTGTTTTGGAACTGCAAAAATGCTGAGTTAAGTCTGTCTGTGCTTTGTACCAGTGGGTTGCACTCAGATTAATGTAGTGACTTTGAAGGCTCACATTGACAGGAAGTGTTATTATCCCTTGGTTATCCACCCCAAATAATAATCCACTTTCCTACTGAAGATTTAAAAAATCAAGGTAGACTTTGTTTAAATTAATTTTTTGGGACACACTTTGGGATAGCAAGCCCACATAGAAACTGGGGCAGTTTTAAATCTGTATGAAGGGGAGGGTGTGCATTTGAGAGGATACTCATGAAGGGTGCAGAAAGTGTAGGGACATTATTAGTGACGCATGAACATCTTGATACTTCACTGGGAGACAGTTTCATTTGGTCAGAAACCTAAATCTTTGAAAACAAGTAAGCTTGATTGAACCATAGGCAGTGTCTATATGAAGAAGGCAGCAAGGTTTTTACACACTTTTTCTGGAAATCAAAAAAGATCATAGAGAAAATACACCTCTTCGAAGATACCTGTAGACCCAATAAAGCTTATGGACAGTATAAAGTAGTCTCTGCATTCCACAATATTAGGCTGACTTTCATTCAGAGGGCCATATTATCAAGAACAGCGATAACATTATCGAAGCTTTAGCGGCAGGAAACTGCTTCTAAAGCGGTGATAAGGGGTTTGATAATATGCCCTTGAGAATTCCCATAGAAGCCCAGGTTTGATGTCCTTCACACCAGAACCTGGGCTTCTATGGGAATTCTCAAGGGCATATTATCAAGCCCCTTATTGCTGCTTTAGCGGCAGTTTCCTGCCGCTAAAGTGGCGATAATGTTATTGCTGTTCTCGATAATATGGCCCACTATGTCTAAACCACCTCCACTCCCCCAAAGTGAATTTTTCTTTTGTGAACTGCAAATTCCACAATCACTATAGAACAAAGGTTGTCATTGGAATTTCCAAAAGAATGACACTAAGGGCCTAATTATGATGTTGGGCGGTCGTACCGTTGCGGCTTCGGGACCGACCAACCTCCGGTCGTAGTAAAATGGTATTGGCAGAAGCTTGAACACAGTTTGAACCCATCGATCCCGTGTTGCATTTACGGGCAGTTCGACTCCTCTGAGGCTGGAGTCAGGGCACTGGAGTCCTTGAAAAGCAAAGTAAGCATGCTGGGAATGTTTGAGAGCCATAAAGGAGTTATGAGCAAACGCCCATGAAGAAGGAGCTTGGAAGCTCAGAAACGCGTCGGCAAGGACATAGAAAAATAGCGGGCTGGTGCGCTGGTTTTTAAAATAAAGGTTGTGTCAACTTACCTGTTGGAGGAGTTCGTCCTCATTGCAGGGCAAACTTTGTGGTGATACAATAGCAGCAGGTCCAGCCGCAGAGGAGTCGAACCGCCCGTCAATGCAACACGGGATCGATGGGTTCACACTGTATGAATCAATAGTGGCGCAACAGGGAAAAAGAAAAGACCAGAACACCAGCCTGTGTCCCACTGGAGGGTTGAAATAAACAGCCCTTTACTGGTTTGTTACTAACCAAATCCACTGGAGGATTATAAAAATGGCAGAAATAAACTACATTTCCCAGCACCCTCCACCGCAGAGTCAGGGCACTGGAGTCCTTGAAAAGCAATGTACGCATGCTGGGAATGTTTGAGAGCCATAAAGGAGGCATGAGCCAACGCCCATGAAGAAGGAGCTTGGAAGCTCAGAAACGCGTCGGCAAGGACATAGAAAAATAGCGGGCTGGTGCGCTGGTTTTTAAAATAAAGGTTGTGTCAACTTACCTGTTGAAGGAGTTCGTCCTCATTGCAGGGCAAACTGTGTGATGATACAATAGGGGCAGGTCCAGCCGCAGAGGAGTAAAACCACCCATAAATGCAACACAGGATCAATGGGTTCAAACTGTGTGAATTCATAGCGGTGCAACAGGGAAAAAGAAAAGACCGGAACACCAGCCTGTGACCCACTGGAGGGTTGAAATAAACAGTCCTTTACTAGTTTGTTACTAACCAAATCCACTGGAGGATTATAAAAACGGCAGAAATGAACTACATTTCCCAGCAGTCTCCAGCGCGGAGTCAGGGCACTAGAGTCCTTGAAAAGCAAAGTAATCACGCTGGGAATGTTTGAGAGCCATAAAGGAGGTATGAGCAAACGCCCATGAAGAAGGAGCTTGGAAACTCAGAAACGCGTCGGCAAGGACATAGAAAAATAGCGGGCTGGTGCGCTGGTTTTTAAAATGAAGGTTGTGTCAACTTACCTGTTGGAGGAGTTCGTCCTCATTGCAGGGCAAACTGTGTGGTGATATATATATATATATACATATACATACATTTGAATGTTGTTCCTTTGACACCTGGGAAAGCCTTTTTCTTAGAGAGTGTTGCACAAATATAACCCCATGCCTTATTCTGCAAACAGTATTTTGATGTGTCTCTTTTTTTCAGAGTGAAATCCCTTTCCTGGTGGTGTTTTTATTGCTTCGCCGTGTTTGTGTCACTGTGCGGAAGGGCGGTATTTTCTATTATTTGGAAGGGTAAAGTAATACAACTGTTTCCCTTCTGGTGTCAAAGGTATGTAGGGATATGGAAGTAAGTTAAATGAGCATACACTATTATTTATTATTTATTTATTTTCACATCATTTATTGAGGCATACATTTAATTTATTATTGCAAACATTTATCGTCATATATACATACATGTGAAACTGCCTTAACAACGAATCAAGAACAATGAGTGTACTAAACAACCAATCCTCAACAACGACCTTTACCTGACCACGACCGCTTAACCCCTACTGTACACGAACAGCGACCACCTTAACCACTACTGTACATGAACCACGACTTAATATCCCAGAGGTAAGTGTCAATAATTAAAGAATTCATCTTAAATGAAAGTGTAATTATATTAAAATAATTGCAATTAGGAACCGGATGTAAGGTAATTACATTTAATCAGGTTTACGATATATTAGTCTTTGTTTTAATTTGCTGTGCTCGGCCAGTAGATGGCACTGTTGGTTTGTTATTCAAAGATGCAATCTTGATCTGTGAAAAAGCGACTGGTTGTCACATTTGAAATGGTGACAAAATGGAGGATGGCCATTTTTTAAATGTTTAAATTAAGTCAAATCATTTTACAAATAAAAATGTTCACCAATCCATTTTGGAAAAAAAAACATTATCTGTAAGAACTTTATATTAGTGAATTATGTGTTATTTTAATTTAATTTAGTGAGCATTCTAGTCAAAATCGAAAAAAAGATGATGGATTTATATGTTATTGTTTTTAGCATACCTTAGTGTATTTCTGTAAGTTTGTCAGTATTTGTAAAAAACAATTTTTAAGATAGATAAACTAAAGATTAAATACATAAAAATGTTTTATTACAAATATATGCTTAATTTAATTACTTTTTTTTTACTGTGTTTCAAACTTGTTAAGGAGAACGTAGTGGTAGATTCAGGTAATATGGAAATTGATTATTTTTCGTGATTTAGTAAGTCATTGTAAAGAACGTAGTGGTTGGGCTTTGGTAGTGGTTTAGCCTTCGTGGTTAAGGCATTTGTTGTTAAAGTGGTAGTGGTTTAGTGCTACATTCTACATAAATATATAATTACAGGACATTTCATGATCACGAAATTTCAACATTAAGCCCATCGTGGCTTACAATGTTCATTAGTATTTTAATGGTGAATTTTTTGTGGTCTTTTTCAATTAAAATTTCTATTTTTATTTCGCTGCTATTGAAATGGATCAACAAAAGAGTATTTATAAGTTTTCTGTTGTGCTATTCTTGTTTGTAAGTGTACTGTTCTATGGAAAACTTGTTCTTAATCTAAACTGATCGACATAAAGTTTTTTGAACTGAGCTGTTCATTACATACATTTATCATTATATACATAATTACATTTATAGTGACAGATATCTATGTAGAAGCAGCAATGATGAGTCTTGTAAAATGACGTCTTTCTTAAAGGCAATTTGAATAGTTTCAGCTGAAAGATTCAGCACATTTTAGTTGGGAGGGTGGTATAGTGTAGTAGAACTAGTAAAGAAAAGGTTTAGAACCTTAAAGCTACAGATGACGTTTTGGTTGTAGCTTGAAGGTATTTCTTGGATTATCATAGGTATTTCATATCTATGTACTCAGCATTATAGAAAGAATGTTTGTTGAAGATCCTTTTTTTGGCTTTTAAAGCTATGATCATTATCTGATTTGAGCTCTGTTTTTTTGCTGTTATCCGGTCAGTTTGGTGGTGGTGCTATGAAGGCAAAGAATTCCTGGATAGACTAAAGAGAGTTCTTGTAGCAAAATGTTGAACTTTATCCGGAGAGGGAAAAGAATATTGGGAGGGATATTCTCGTAATCGAGCTGACAGTAGGTTCATGATGATTGTTTTAGGGCCTATTGAAGGTATACTCCTAGGCTTCTTACATAGACGGCTCAGATAGTGATGTTTGGGCATAAATTATTATGGCATGGGAGAGATGCTTATGCTGAGGTATTGACATAGAAGAGAAGTATTTTTCCATAGCATACACAGGCACCAGGGATCATCTAATCCAAAGGGAAGCCTCCTCGTCCCACTGGTTGTTTTTGTCTTTTAATGAAAACACACATTCTGTTTGGTCTACTGCTATTTTTCTGAGGTTGATGGGAATGCTTGGTTGAAGGCCAGTGAATAACCTTTGGAAAAAAAATAATGCAATTTACAAATCTACACCAAACTTCTGGTAACCACAATCAAATTAGTTGAAATGCTACAAATTGTGTATAATTTTTGGTTTTTAGACTGAATCTACTCCTATTTATCAAATGGCTGTGTATTAAACCCAGCGATACTAATGCTTACCCTTTATTTGTTTTTCTCATCTGTTAATTTTTCTGGGGATTACAGTGCCCAGGGTGGGCGTGGCTTGTGCCCAACAAAGATGGCAGCGTTCTGCTAGCTCTCCGCCGAGCAACGGGAATAAAATGCTTCACAGAGATGGCTTTCAAGTAGTCTGCCTGCCACAGATAATGTAAGAAGTCTGCAGGCATCTTTAAATTGTTTTTCAAAGCCTCAGTAGATCATGTTAAATCACCTCTCTTTTCAACACATTTTCCTCAGCCACATCGCACATACTTGAGAGAGAAGGGCAGCTTTAGAACGTTCATGAGGGACCTGTTCCTGCCTTCATTTTCCGATAAAGGAAGGCCCCAAAAGGAAGTTACAACCATTTCCAGTAAATCTTTTCTCTATATAACACCTTCTCTCATCAGATATATAGAGGATCATGAACTTAAATAGCATCAAACCTGCAATTTAGCTTGTTTTAAATGCATCAAAGAAAAACTTGTAAAGAACGAATTTTGGGGCATAATATCAAGGGGGTTTATCTCCGCTTTTTTGGCTTTAAAAGCCAAGAAAGCGGAGATAACATTATCTCCCTATTACCTAGCTGTCGCTAACACCAGTTAGCGACAGCTAGTAGGAGATAGCGATCATCTTGGGCCCCACTTTGCATGTCAGTGATATTTATCACTAATGACATGCAAAGTGGGCGTGCCAAGATGTTAGCGACTGAAAACAGTCGCTAACATCGCTATCTCCTATTATCAACTTTTGGAGATATTCGCGCTAAGAGCGAATATCTCCAAAAGCTAACACCTGCCCTGAGCAGTTCTTAGCCATGTTATCCAATGGGAGGTGGATAACATGGCTAAGAGCATTAGCTCGGTAATGCATGAATATCGCGGACTTTTCAGCAATATTCATTCATTTGCGGCGATTTTTATCGCATTTGCGATAAACCTTGGTAATACCAAGGTTTATTTGTGGTAAAAATCGCCGCAGCTCAGCTGTAAATTTTTGTCTCTAACCAAGCAATAGCGATAATTATCGCTATTGCTTGGTAATATGCCCCTTTATTCTTTAATAACAATATTGCAGAGGCTTATATCTGATTCACCTCAGCATTTATCGCCATTGCCATCTCATCAGCTTCTTTTTCGCTGTTCGCAGAGAGGATTTTCGCTCAATAATAAGGCATTACACTTGCCGTTTTGGCTCAAAATTATACTTGCAGCATTTATTAGAAACAGTTAGTACTTCTCTTTGGCCACAATAGGGACATCTACCTATCGTTTATTAACTGTTACACATATTGCTGTTTCTTTGCTCAGCCAGTGCATCATTGAGTTGTTGCACACTACAGTCTGAACAGACTAGGAAGACTTTAATGTTGCTTTATATTATTACTTAATTATTATAAACAATTGGTTCATTTGGGTAAAATATATTTCTTTACTTATCTCATGTTGGCACACACTATTATTCATTCATTATCAACTGGAAAATTCAGAACATGATTATTAAAGAGAAAAAATTGAGAATGAGAATTCAAGCAATTTGCGAGTTATAACAATATTTTATAAATTATGATCATCTATAAATTCATTCATTTATAAACGTGCGTGAAGTACAAAGGCTGAAAGTGCTGTACATTAGTGGGCAGGTAGTGACATTAGTGTCAATTGGTACTCAGTGTAATTGGTACCAATACAATCTACAATATATACAATGATATTAAGACAATTGTGAAGAAAATGAGGGGAAGGGAGGGATGTGACCAATGTTAAAAATGGTTAATATGGTCTGTACACTCCAGGCGTCAGTATTAGGTACAGAATCCTAAGGAAGAATGGTCCACTGGGATTTTGACGACGTTTCAACCCTTGGGTAGTGCACTTGGGGCATCTAAGCGGGTCTTCTTCAGGACTGTGCGGGGTTGAGTTGGGTTGGGAGGCAGCCTCCTAATAAGCCCAGCCGGGCTAACTGTGAGGAGATCGTTTGTGCAGCAGTGGTGATTTCTCTCAGTGGTGCTAAATGGATTCGCCCACGAGAGTTCCTAAAGTCCTTCAAACTTCTTGGAGGTCTGTTGATTTAATCAATTTCCCAGCTTCTATTTATTCTGATGAAATGCAATCAAAAATTGAGGCAGAAGTGCGGGAACCGGAGGCAAAGAGCTCTTGCCCAGTTTCGCTTTCCGAGTTGTGCTTTCTTCCTAAACTAGATTCAGATGCTGGAGTCACCGCCTCTAAACATTCAATGCACTTACAGGCTTCGCCATGAGCCTTAGGCAGCATCCACTTCCAAAAGGACTCATAGTATTGTACTGTACATTCTTTAGTACACTTTTCTGCTCAAAGTTTTGTCAGCTAGAAAACAGATCTTAGGGTCTGGCAACAACTTTCACTTTCCCAATGATTATACTAAAAATAAGGCAGACAGGCGTAAAAGATGTTGTTCCTTGCGACCTACACTCTGTTCTCTAGGAGCCCATTATGGTCTACTTCACCCATGCTTGCCCAAGGTAACCTACAATAGGTAAAATACGTGTTGGTCATGTCACTCACAACATGCAGAACTTAAACAAATGCTTTTTTAATTTTTTGTTTGTTCTTCTTTTTGGACGCAGATTTGGAAACAGATCAACAACATTTTTAACACCTATGTACCACCGTCATTCACTTACATTTTCCTAGGTAGTTAATCTATGGATTAGAAACATGTTTCATCTCAATTAAAATCACTAACCTTCTACTAGTAGTTGCTTTTTAACAACTCACTAAAAACTGGAAGGATTTTTTTTAATTGTTTTTCCAAGTTTGTTGGTATGAGGTCTGTTATAATCATATACTTGATACAGCATACTTTCACCCTGTTTCACTTGCTGTTAAGTGTTCTATCATTTGGAGTCCCATCAGAAATGTTATAGATAGGCATGCTAAACTTTCACTTTATCGTCATCCAATTAGAAATGAGGTTTCTAACCCACCTTGATGGTTTTTTGTTGCTTTCATAGCTAATTTATATATCATTGTAATCTCAAAATGTTTAATTTATTTCTGAGCATGTTTTATACAACTGTGTTATTCCTACTCAAATTTGATCTTTTAAATGTGTCTTATGACACTGTACATGCTTTTCCTCTCCCTCCCTCACTCCCTTCCTCCCTCACTCATTCCCTCACTTACTCCCTCCTTTCTTTTACAACTCTTACAACCTCTTTATCAGATTTAACGCCTCAGTATATCTGTATTTGCTTGAACCTCTTAAAGCACTTCTAAACCAAAAATAATTACAGTCCCCACAATTTGAAAATGTGATTATAGAGATATCCTTGTAAATAAAGGTTTTTCTTAGCTTTATATTATGCAGTTAACACAGAATGTTACAAGTGTGAGAAAGATTGTAGTGGTTTTTAATTTTAGTTCCACTTTAGTCTTCACCTACTCTTACAAGTCAGAACATGGAAATTTTCCATTCTCTAATTTACATGTTGCAATTGAGGCTACAGAGCAAAGTGATCTTGAGTGAGTCTGGCTTCGAAGGAAACAGAGACAGTTACATTTGCTGCCATCCATTACTAGCAAAAGGGGCATTGGTAGAGAACTGGAGTAGTAACATTAGATAGGAGCAAGAGTGCACCCCCTTTCCATAAAGAATTATTAGTGGCTAAGGTATAAAGAGATACTCGAAATGTGGAGGGAAAGCACACATGCCCATCAGCGACATAAGGTATGTTGGGAAAACTTACATGTAATAGCATAAAGAGCTTAGTGCCAGATAGTCTAAGAGCTAGTTGCAAAATACTGGTCACAATTTGCAATCTGTATTTTCCTTACCAGTGGGGTAATTTGCAAACTGACCTATGTACTGGTTAGTTTGTAAATTACTGATTCCTAGTGGGTGGTAAATCTACCTACCTCATGAATATTAAAGAGGTGGGTCACAAATTGCATCCCACTAGGAATTGCAGCCATCACAGATATAGTGGCCTGTTGAGGTCAGCAGACCATTATGGTTGTGATTGCTTTTAAATAAAGCAACTTTAAAAAAAGTTCAACCTGTTTTTCTTAAGGGGAAAAGTCCATGGGACCACGCCCTACTCTTAAAAATGTTTTTGTCAACATTCACAAATGGAAGACAGTCCCCTGGACACCCCTTCTTGTTTCCATTTGGCTTATCACCTCTTTTAAGGAGGTGGTAAAAGATAATTTTTTTTGGGACCAGATTGGTCTCTAAACATTAATACATATTAATCTGATTCAGTATTTTGAAGAGATGCCCTAAACACACCCCTTTAGAATACTGAATCAGCATTTGATTGTAAACCTAACAACGTCTTACAGAATTGCAATTTAGTTTAGTAAATAAAAAGCCTTTCTACAGTTGCAAACAGCTCAATTCGGCCAATTGGTCCCTTTGCAACCACAGAAAGACTTGTATCTCTGGCGCTTAGTTAGATAATATAGCCAGCTCATTTAAAGTAGGAAAAGTTTAAAGTAACAGAGCAGGGATGTGTGATGAAATATGTTTGGAGCTTTTTGCAGCTTTCACTTGGAACTTGCTATGACTGGTGATTTTTTTTTATTAATAGCAATAAATATTCTTATGCGTATGATTTTAGTCCAACAATGCATAATAAATAACCAACCATTGTAATGCACAATCTATTGAGTTTGTTGGTTGGCTGCTTCAGGGAACTAGGAAGACGCTCCAGTTATAATACCCATGAAGATGAGAGATCCCCTGCCGGATTTGATCTGAATACTAACACTATCTAATAGAGTTTCATTCATTGGAGAGAAAAGTGAGAGTCACCTGCCAGTTCTTCTCTTCTCTGAAAAGGGTTTAACACATTTTATTTCCTTTTGGGGCTAAGAAGATATACAGGGTTAGCTCTTCTAAAATGTGGGGTTCGTAACAATTCCCTTTAATATTCTGGGCACAACTAATTCTTGTCAGAAAACATCAACCCAGGTCAGTTATTTTGCTTTCCTCCTAACTCAGTCAGTGTAGCTTTTTGAACCATATTGTAAGAGTACATTTTAAACAAAATGTACAAAATGTTTATGAATGTTATTGTGAAGCATGGTTTGAAGATTAATCATGCACATTTTCTCTTCTGAATATGTGTTACTCTATCAAACAAGCACATAGAATATTGTTAATTCACGGAGAAACATTTCCTATAGAAGGTCAGCCCTATCGAATTTGTCAATGCATCCGTCAAGTTGTGGAGGACCTGTCTCGTCACAAATTCCTCTGATTGAGATAAGGTTGGTCTTCATTACTTGTACATTGTCTAAATTTGCCTCACTTACAGCAGACAGGAAACACAGCCATTACTTTTTTGTATGTAGCTAAGATTTTCTTATAGTGCAATCTTATCCTTGACTGTCAGTGCACCTTATATTAAACAAACCAAGAGATATCAGAAATACATATAACATGAAATAAAATGGAGAAAAAAATGAATTCTATGTTTAGGGTGCATAGTAAGATAGAACAGGGAACAGTGGGTATTTAAGATTTTAGTTAAGCACTCATTCGGTCTGATTTTGTTTTTGTTCATTGTTTTTCCCTAACTTCTCCTTATTTGCATATGTATGTTGCCTCTTTTTCTTGTTGCACCCTTGAATAAATTGTCCTTTAACACTTATTCTTCATAGGTGATTACCTACTTTTTGCAGTCGCAGCTGTTGGTAATCAAGTATAAAACTTAACCTATAAATGTGTATTTTTGCTTGGTGTGCTTATATGCATTTTATTGAATGACACTTGTGCCATGTTTTATTAAGGGGCTTTACCATTGCATAGTTTTTCTAAGTATTATTGTGTTGATTACTTACTTTCATTTGAATAATGTTCTTTCCTCTCTTTCTTCCCTGCCATTCCTCATTGCTGGTTCTTCTATTCATGCAGTTTGTTGTTGAACAAAGGTTAAAGCATAATTTTGCTCCTGCTTGCTGTACTGGAAGCCTTTAGGTTGATTGGCAAATGCATGTAGTGTTGGTTTGCAGAAAGGGTAGGACCCAGTCAGATACCTTGGACAGCCCCAACCACTCCACCTTGATAAGAAAACCGGTCAGTGGTTTAAATCACAAATTCTATTTGCGTTTTACCAAGAATATTGGCAGGAGTCACAGGAGTGAGGGAAGGTGGAGAGGTACATTAGTCATCACACATAGAATACCAGACACAGAACACTAGGCAGTTACTTTTTCAATATCTAGAAGTCATGATATGAGACGAGAACACGAGGAGGGGCCAAGGAGCAGTAATAAAACATAATAGTTTTTGTTTTTGTTTTTTTTGTCCTCATCAAGCAAAGAAAATTTAGAGTATGGAGGAGTCAGAGGCCCCATTTTCTTTGAATCAACCTTTTTTCCTTGAGACCTCCTGTTTACCTTGTCCTTTGGGGCCTCCTTTTGTCCAACTCCTGGCACATGATTAACGGAGGAGGAAGAGCTAGTCATTCTGACTACTCGGTTCAAGACTCAGCATGAAATCAATTGTACCTTTGCCTTAATCATTGGACCCCCTATTCGTTACTAAATTGTACTTTTCCCAAATGTTCCAGAACCTGTTTTTCTTACTCTGCCTCCCCTGTTTATCCAATTTGTATACCCTTAAGATTGAGTTTAACCAGTTAGAGTGTCTTGGTGGTGATTGTTTTATCCAGTTTATACATATTTCCCTCCTGGCTAAAAGGATTAGTAGAAAGATGATATTTTCTTGCCCCTTAGACAGTATGATGTTATGTGAGTATTTACAAGACCCAAAAATAATTAGATCCATGCCTACCTCCATGTGCTGTTCTATAACATCGGAAAGCGTCTTACCAATCTGGTCCCAGAATTCTTACAGCTTTGGGCACTCTCGGAACATGTGTAAATCGTCCGCTCTCTCTATTCCACATTTGGGACATTTCTTTACCGAACCATTTTTAGATTTGGATAATTTTTTTGGAGTCCAATATGCTCTATGCAATGTAAACAAGTGATTCTTCTTCAAAGG
This sequence comes from Lissotriton vulgaris, assembly GCF_964263255.1. Taxonomy (NCBI): domain Eukaryota; kingdom Metazoa; phylum Chordata; class Amphibia; order Caudata; family Salamandridae; genus Lissotriton; species Lissotriton vulgaris. Next base: position 776,802,183 of record NC_141696.1, on the reverse strand, counting down.
GGCAGATTTTATCACTCTACATGCAATAGTGTTTGAAGTTTCCCAAAGGTTCCCAATGTCTAGGTTTGGCATAGACTTACCCCAGATGTCTTGAGGAATTTTATATTCTTCTTCTCCTGATCTTATCAAGGCCCAATACCAATATGATATCTCTTTCGGGAAAGGCACCATGTTTTGGAGCTTTTGTTCAATACATTCATCCCCTTGGAAACTTTCTTTTACTCCTTTAAGCCAGCTAGTTAGTTGGTAGTATTTGAATCTCGATAGCGTCCCCCGAGTCTGTCTGTCCAGAATTTCCCATTCTGTAATCTTGTTTCCTTTTATCAATTGGCCCAAGTAGTTTATATTGGCTTCTTTTAGTGGGTTGATTAAGCTGTCTTTTAAACATTCTGGTGTGCCTGGAGATTCCCAGATTGGGGAGTATTTACTATAATATGGTATTATCAGGGTAGATCTTATGTCATACCAGATTCTTGCTGCTGATCGTATCATCTTTAATTGGATTTTTTTGAAAAATTTGGGATGTCCAAATTTATATAGAAAGTGGTCGTTCCCAGGTCCGATTACTGCTTTCCAATGCAAAGGCCATTCTTTAGTTTTGCCTAGCAGAATCCTTATATTTTTAAACTGGAATGCTTTATAATATTCCAATAGGTCTGGGCTGGCTATGCCGCCTTGTAGCTTGTTTCTTCTCAGCTTTTTCCAGCTAATCCTTACTCCTTTTGACCCCCAAATAAAGCATGATAATTCCCCTTGCAGTTTCTTTATTTCATCCTTTCCAAACTCCAATGGGAGTGAATTGAACTGATAGGTACATTTCGGTAGTACTGTCATTTTTAATAAATTTGATTTACCTAGGAAAGATAGTCGTAGTCCTGACCAAGCCTTTAGGAGTCTGCTTATTTCTTTATGCACTCTTTTGAAATTTAAACTCGCTATTCCTTCAATATTTTTAGTATATTCAATTCCCAGGTACTTTATTTTGTTCTTTACTAAAGCATTGCCTGAAACCATATTCCATTCCATTATTTCAGACTTTAGCTTGTTTACTTGATAACCTGATACAGCCCCAAAATTACTTATGATGCTTTCTATTTTTGGAAGTGAGGTGATTAGATCCCCGGTAAATATCATTAAGTCATCAGCAAACAATGCGACTTTCTTGTCCCATCCCTGATAATTAAAGGATATAATCTCTTCATCTCTTCTTAAAAGACAGGCTAAGGGTTCTAAGTAAAAATTTAATAATAACGGAGACAGGGGGCAACCCTGCCTGGTTCCTCTCTTTATATAAACACTTTCCGTAAGTGTCTCATTGACCAATATTCTAGCAATTGGATTTTTATAGATTTTTTTACGGCTTTCTCAAAATTATTTCCCAGATTAAATGTTGCTAATGTGGCGGTCAAGAAGGGCTAACTCACCCTATCGAATGCTTTGGCAGCATTGAATGTTATAACTGCCAAAGGTATGTGATTGTGTGTTGCAATGTCTATAGTGGCGATAAGCTCATGAGACAATTCGGTGATCTGTCTGCCCTTAATAAAACCCTTTTGGTTTGAATGGATTAGGGACCCTGCCACTGTCCCTAATCTTTTTGCCAGGATTTGCGTATAGATCTTGTAGTCACTGTTTAGAAGGGATATGGGTCTATATGACTCACTCTTAGTAGGGTCCTTTCCTGGTTTTAACAGTATACTTACTATTGCTTCATTCCATGATTTAGGGAGCTCTCCATTGTTTAAAAAAATGTCATTGAGAAGGTTAGTGAATGGCGTCAGAATGTTCTCTTGCAATGCCTGGTATATTTCGTTAGGTATGGAGTCTGGGCCCGCAGCCTTCCCTTTTTTTAGTGACTTTATTGCATCCAAGACCTCTTTCTCACTTATTTCTTGGTTTAGATGACTCTTTTGTTCCGGAGATGTTTTGGCAATATCAATTTTTTCAAGCAGACTCTCTATCTGATCACCAGAACAAGTGGTTTCTTCAGTATATAGTTTTGAAAAGAAGCCTTTGAATTATTTCCTTATTTCCCCTTTGTCAGAGAAATAACCAATTTGACCCTCTCTTTGTACTTTATTCACATGATTTCTGGCTCGCTCAGTTTTTGCTTTCCAAGCGAGAATTTTTCCACATCCTTCACCATATTCATAGTTTGAGAGTTTGCTGGCCGCCCATCTTTCTCTAACTAATATTTCCAGATATTCCGACATTTCCATTTTCTTTGTTCTTACTCGTTCTCTTAGCTCTTCACTTTCTTGAGCATTCGTTGTCCCTTTTAATTTAATTCTTGGTTAAGCCCCATTAAATCCCTTTCAATATTTTTTATAAAGACTCTCTTCTCTCTATTTTTATGGGCCATTATACTCATAATTTTCCCCCTTATACAGGCTTTATATGTGTCCCACGCTATTTGTTTTGAGGTTTCTTCTTTGTTTAGTTTAAAGAACAGTTGTGTCTCCTCTGCCAGGATAGCCACACTTAATTCATCTAGAAGTATCCTCTTATCTACAGTCCACCTTTGGGGCGTGGGTGACTCTGATAGTACCAAGTTAAGTTGTACCGCGGAATGGTCCGACATATGTTCTGGAATATGTTCCACCTCTCTTGAATGCTCAGCAAGGTCTTGACTAAGAAGAAAGAAGTTGATTCTAGATTCATGACCTAGCCTTTTGTTTTTAAAGGTGTATTTATGTTCTTTATTCCCTTTCTCTTTCCAAATATCCATTATCCCTAAATTCTTCATACAGATTCAGACCCATTCTCTTGTTTTTGGGGTTGATGGTAGTTTCCCTAACGGGTACCTGTCCTCCTTTGGGTTTAGTAAGATGTTAAAATCGCCTCCTATTATTATAGGTGTATTTACTGTAAGTAGGTAAGAGTATAGGTTTTGTAGTGGTTCTGGATCATCCACATTTGGTCCATAGTAACCCACCACCATGTATATTTTGTTTAATATTTTTGCTGTCACACTCGCCCACCTTCCTTTCTTGTCTACTTCTGATCTCTCTATTGTTGCTTTAAGGGATTTCTTAAATATAATTGCCACTCCTTTGATGTTGCAATTTTGATTTGTACAGATGCAGTGCTCTATCCAACTTTGCTTTTTCCATATAGATTCCCATTCCTCTCTTTTTAAATGGGATTCTTGGATAATTAATATCTCACAGTCAATGTTTTTTAAGTACTCCAGGATTTTTGATCTTCGTGTTCTCAATCTTAGCCCATTTACGTTCCAGGTCAATATATTATGGTTTTTTTCCTTCCCTCCTATGTTTGTACTACTCATTCTTGGTCATTTTTTGCATCTTACGTGGCGGCCCCTGAACTCCATTTGACTTGATATTAGGACTCTGTTTTTTTTTATTTTTCCCCCATTTTGCTCCCCACCCAGTGAAGATGTTTTTTTTTCTTTTCGAGTTTTTTTTGGTGAGCATATTTGTGTGTACCCCCCCCCCCCTCTGGAGAAGCCTCCCTCTTCTTTCTTCCTTTGGGCATATATGCCCCTTGTTTTGAGCTCCCTGTCTTTGAGTGCGCACTTAAAACTAGTGTTTCCTTATATTCCCATCTTTATGGCTACATCAAAAATCCCACGAGCATTTTAAGCCATTTTTAGAGAGTGTTCCTTAATAACATGTGAGTGTTGGTATGAGCACCCTCTTCCTGCTGGGCCTTGATTTGCTCCACTAGTATTTCCAGTTCACAGCACTCCGCTCGGCTCGGACTCCGGCCCAGCTCCGCACCACTCTGCGTGTAAGTTAAACAATTACCATTTGCTCATGTTTATGCTCTGCTCAGCTTTCTGGACATGAATATTTCGCACATCCCGCTATCGGGACAGGGAGCTCGCGACTGAGTCTTCAGTCAGCCGCCATCTTCTCCTTCAGTCAGCCGCCATCTTCTCCTGCTCCAATAGAACATAATAGTTTCACCTCAAAAAGTGGTGAGTGCATGGAAAAATCAACGAGGAGTGGTGGTAGTAACAAAAAGTATCATGATTTAGTCCAAGACAGACACAGGATGTAAATGCACTAAACAAACAGGGGAAAAGCTTGAGCAACTAAAGTAGGCAGAATAAGTTGCAGGCTGATGACTTATCTGGCATCATACAACTTTACTTACTTGTTTTATCCAAGAGGGACCAACATTTATCATGAATGTCTTCATTTAACTCCCCATGATGCACACTGATTTTGAATGTGAAAGTTAGAGTCAGTGATATGTTCAAGATGAAGTAGAAATGATGAATATGACACTTTACAACGCACACATTACAACATGTGTCATTACAACACATTTTCTACATTGCAAAATCCATTACAACGCATGTGGTTAAAATGCATATAATTACAACGCATAATCCATTACAATGTGATTACTATTCTAACTCCGCTGGGGCATTACTTTGGGGAATGCGCTGTAATGGATTATGCGATGCAATGACATGCGCTGCAATGGATTTCGCATTGTAAAACATTTGTTGTAATGACACGCATTGTAACACGTGCATTGTAAAGATGTTTCCCAGAAATGATGGATAAACGTTTGAGATACAATGTGTGGTTGAAGGAGGAAATTATCGAAGTAAGCAGGGTAAACAGCGGGTTAAACTAGAAAGTCAAACCCACTTTTAAGAGATATTGAGTTTCCCCAAATGATAGTCTAGATAGCGCTCTTCAGTGATACCATCAGGCATTCAAAAGTGTGATGAAGATGAGGGGCTGTTGCACTGCACTGTAATAAGTCCTACAGCTTCTCTTTTAAGCCAGTGCATTTCTGCTACAGGGAATACACTATTGATCTCTGTCATACAGACTGTCACAAATCAGCTCTTCCAATCAGTTCTACATAGGGATTCTCTATTGCCTACTGTTAATTGTTCCATATAAATTACCTACTGTTATTCAGTGATATTGCCATTGATAATGCAGATGCTCCGACACCTACGATGGCCACAAAACCATAACTCTTGTTGAACCTGAGCTTACTCACTCCACATAATCCATGTCCCTGATTGACAGCATCAAGCCTGCACTCATCACTGCCAAAGAGTGACACCAGCCAGGAAGGACATGTCCCACAGATTCCATTCCAGCGTGCCAGACCAATTTCACTTGTGGAATCATACTCGCCATCCGTCCTTTTTACTAATGTGCATCCAAAGTTGCAAGACACAGCTCTTCTCACTGGGCCCTCACTGCTAACCCTGTGATTTCAGAAGACCACCCAGTGCAAAGTCACCCCAGCAGTCCGTGCCTACAACTGCAGGTAGGTCAGAAACCTATTAGTGGTTTAAACCGTCAGATAGTTTTTCTGCAGAGGACAGCTGCACAGTGGCCACTGTGCAGCTGTGCATTGGTCACTGATCGTCCAAGACCCGTTTGCAGCACCAACCTTTACAGATACTACAATTTTATAGTTTGGACATGTGATTGATCCCCATCCCAACTTGACATTTCAAGTAACAATTTGAATTGTGCGGTACTTGCTTAGAATTAGTTATACATGATTGAAAGGCACTCTTGTGGAGTTAAATGTTAAATATGGCACCAGGGGTCATGGCCCCTAATCGCTGCGGTGTAACAAAAGGGGAACTGGACACATGCACTGTAGATCTAGAGATGAACCATGTGTGGCTCACTCCCATTTATTAGATCCCTGCGGGCCGCGCCTGGCCCATGGATAATGTGTAGAGCACATCCGGTTACGGTCCTGATCAACAAGACCACTGACTGTTACATCCCTCCCCAGCTTGGTCTTGAAATTATCCATGATGTTTAACATGCAAAGTTCTGAAGTCGTATGCTTGGCTGTGGATTTGGCCTCAGACTATAGCGATGGGATTGACTTCAGACAGGTGGCTCCCCTTTCGGGGTGTGCTCGATGGGAAGTCTTGTAAGAGTTCAGGTGTACCTTCTGGGCCTGGACTTCCAGGGCTCTCTTCGGCCTGGCTGCAGCAACTCTGGTCAGGCCTTTAGCTGTCAACCAAGTCTGGCTCAGAGTAAGATGGTGGAATTTCTTTGAACCACAAGACATTTTGCGACACTTCTTCATGCCCCTTCGGGTAATCACCATCATGCCATTGTTTGCGGTGACCATCCAGGTGCCTGGCTCATGTGGAGTTCTGAACTTACCGCCTGGATGATGGTCTCTGAGAATTACGGTGGCCCCGGTAGTATTGATCTTGAGGTGGTGTAGCAACGCAGGCTGGCTTGTTCATTCCACCATTGACGGAATGACTGGGTGTCTTGGATGTCATGAGGTGGAGGAGTCCATCCGGGGCAGGTAGGGATCAGGTCCCTCCATGGCCCATTGAACATCAGTGCCCATGGGGTCTGTAGCGTTGTGCAATGGGGTTGCTTCGGTATTCTCCGAGAAATACATTCAGGCATTGTTCCAGGTCAGTTTGTTCAACCAGAGCAATGAGCAACATCTTATTTAGAATCCGCACGAATCTCTCGATGTCCCCATTGGCTTGTGGCCATTAAAGGGTAATTTAGTGGTGCAGAACCCTCTGGGCTTGAGAAACTCTGCAGACACAGCCCCATTGAACAGGGGCCCATTGTCACTCCAGATTTCGGCTGGGAAACCAAAGGTTGCAAACACTTTCTTGAGGATCGTGCCGCATGGGTGAAAGCAATTGAAGCAACTACTTCCACCACCGGCTATTTGGAGTGCGCATCCAGTAGAACAAGAGTGGTTTTCCCTCTGGGAAAACTTCAGAAGTCCATGCTCAGTTTGGACTAGGGATCAGTACCCGGCACTTAAGTGATCACTGGAGCTGGACGTTCAGGCAGGCTTGTCATTTTGCATGCATGGCACCTTCGCACCAGATCTTCTACCATGGCTTCTAATTCCGGAAACCACACTTTCTCCCTCATCCTGCACTTCATCCTGGTGATGCCCTTATGTCCTTACATGTGCCAGTTGCGTGAATTGCTGTCTAAGCGCCCGTGGGATCACGAGGCGGAACGCTCACAGCAAAATTCCGTCTTGAGTGGCACTCAGATTATTTTGCACTCTCCACATCTTCACCAATGCCTCTTTGTCTCAGAAGTCCAGGCGTTCGTATCTCAGAGGAAGTCTCTCCACCACCTGCTCTGGATGGCCTGGATCACTCATGCTTAGACTGGGTCAGACCAGGCTGCCCTCTTGATGTCGTTAAGAGTCATTGCCTGGGGCCATACTGCCATCAAGATCATCCTGATGTGTTGTTCCGTGTCTTCTGTGAGTTCAGGTCCCTCTACTGGTGTAAGATGGCGAGATAGGAAGTCCACTGGATTTTTCACCCCTGTGCGGTAGACCACCTCCATTTGGTAATGTTGCATCTGGATAGCCCGCCTTTCAATCTGTTGTGTCGGGTGAGGAGCGGGACCAGTGGCTGGTGATCGGTCACACCCTTGAAGTGTTGGCTGCTCAGGTACGGGTGGAAGTGGTTACAGACCCACTTGATGGCTAGGGCCTCTCGTTCGATTTGTGCGTACCTTGCTTCGGTTGGTGTCAATGGCTTTCTGGCGAATCCGAGGGCAGCCTATCGCCTTGGATCTTGCTCTCCAGTCAGCACTGCCCCAAGCCTCACCGGGCTGGCGTAAAGTAGCAGCTCAGTGCATTCTTCAGGGTTGAAGTACACCAGTGTGGCCACACTGAGGAGCTTTTCATTGTTCTTCTGGAATGCCTCTTCCTCGCAGTGGCCCCAGGTCCATTTGGTCCCTGCTTTTGTGAGGGCCCAGAGTGGTTCAGCCAGGGTCACTAGGTCCGGAATGAACCTCCCACAGTAGGCAGCCATGCCGAGGAAGCTCCTCACTTCTGAGGGTGTGCTGTGGCAGGTGCACATTGTATCGCTTGTGGCTTGCAGGAGTCCACTTTGATGCCTTCCTGGCTGAACACGTACCAAAAGAACTCCAACAACGGTTGGAAAAACAAGCACTTGTCTCAGTGTAATGTCACTCCATGTTCACTGAGGTGCCGTAGTGTGTCTTTCAGTTGCTTGTGGTGTTCCGCTGCCGTGGCAGAGTGGATGAGTATGTCATCGCTGACATTAAAGACACCAGCTAGGCCATAGAGCATCTCGCATATGGTGTTCTGGAAGACTTCTGGAGCTGGGGAGAACCTGAAGTTTAGGCACTTATACCGGAGCAGCCCCAGGTGCATGCTGAAAGTCATGATGTATCTTCTTTCCTCTGCCAGGGGTAGCTGGTGATATCCGGCATTGAGGTCCAATTAGGAGAACCACCTGGAACGGTTTACATCAGCAATTTTGTCATCCATGGTCGGTGTGATGTGTTGTTCTCGCTTGATGGCGGGATTGGGTAGCTTCATATCAATAGACAGCCGCATTTTCCCTGGCTGTTTGGACTTCTCTGTGATCACCATCAGGGTCACCCACTGTGTTGGGCCTGATGCCTTCTCTATCACATCTTGCTATTCCAGCTTTTCGAGCTCCATTTCAACCAAAGCGGAGGTGGAACGGGACGTGGTGGTGTTTTAGAGCCATGGCTGCAACTTTCTGGTCGATGTGCAGGTTGATGGGTGCACACTTGAGGCAGCCTAGGCCCTGGATTAGCTCAGTGCAAAACAAGAGTTGATGGACAGAATGCAGAACAATGTGATACATTCACCCCAGTACAGAGATCTGGTCCTAAATCCATTGTTTTTTTGCACTCCACACCACCCCAGTTCAGACATGGCCATATGCAAATCAGCCTTGACCCTGTGCCTTATGGGAACAGTCCAGCCCAAACTGCCAAGCCATGTCTTTCCTGGACCGGAATCAAGCATCCTAGGACCGGTTTCTGGCTATAAGCCGTCTTCAGACAGGATAGCTTGACTCCAGTGGTGTGGAGAGCATGGGACTCACGTCTGAGCATACCCATCCAACTCGGGGTGACAAAATGAAAAACAACAGTTGATGGACAGAATGCAGAACAATGTCAAACATTCACCCCAGTACAGTTATATGGGCCTACATCCATCGTTTTTTTGCACTCCACACCACACCAGTTCAGAAATGGCCATATGCAAATCAGCCTTGACCCTGTGCCTCATGGGAACAGTCCAGCCCGAACTGCCAAGCCATGTCTTTCCTGGACCGGAATCAAGCATCCTAGGACCGGTTTCTGGCTATAAGCCGTCTTCAGCCATAGCTCAGGAAATTGATCCAGAATGCCATCGACCTGATGTGTTCGGACACTCCTGGCAAAAGATACTAGTCTCTGGTCTTCAGTGGTTTGGCTACCCATCAGGGTGTTTGCCTCTTGGTCTGTAATGTGGATCATCGTCATGACCTCTTGCTCTTCTGATCTCACCCGCACCAACATCCTCCCTTTGAGGGGCAGAGGGGAGTGGCTTCCATAGACAAAGATCGTGGTTCGGGATGGTGCGAGGAGCGATTTAGCCAAGAGGCGGTTGTACTGCTGGATACCCATCACATTGACTGAAGCCTCTGTGTTGAGGATGGCCTTGACTTCAGACCTGGCAACCTTGATGACACACGTTGGCTGTTGGTCAAAGTGAACATCCTGCGCTCATACGGCGGCATCGTAGTCCGTTGCGAGGCCTGTGTTTGGTAAATGCTTGAACAATTTGAATATTTCATCCCCGGCGTAGTGAAGGAGTAACGACCTCTTGATGGCTCTGTCGGTCTTTCTCATAGAAATGAAGTATTTGTTGAGTCTTCGAATTGAGATCTTCCATTTTGGGGATGCTGTTACCAAAACTTCAGTTCACTGAACGGTGGCAGCACACCAGTGAGGGCATGCTGCACTGGAACCCTCTGCTGGGGCTGGGCTTGATCATCATCCGCCATGTGGCTTTACCTGTGGATGCTTCTCTACCCTTCTTTATTTCCTTGTCTGTCCTTTTCCTCTAGTGTCCCTTGTTTGATGATTTTCTTTATTCTTCCTTTCTCACATCTATGTGGTTTGTTCTTCTTTTGGTTATTATTGATTTTTTTTCTTTCTCTGCTATTGTCTGCTTTTCTTGGGTGTTCTCTGTATCCTTGTCTTCCTTTTTTTTATTTTTCTTCCTGTATTCTGTTTTATTTTATTGTCTTATTTTTTTCTTTCTTATGGTGTCTTGCTGTGTCTGAGGGCAGCCTATGGCACAGCTTTGTGCCTGCTCGGAGCAACATGGCTGTGCGTGCTCCAACGAGGGATACAGGCATGCAGAGTAGGGAGGAGGGAGCCACCGGCGAGCACACGTTACCTGACAGACACTTGTGCAGTGCCTTGTTAAATGGGGCGGCTCCAACTCACCACTCTCTTTCTACAGGGCCGCTCCTCTTCTGCCAGGGAATGATATCCCAAGGTGTCTCACTGCCTCTCAGGTACGTGAGCAGCAGTGGGTCAAGGGCACACGTTGCGGCGGGTGGTCTCCAGCTGTCTTGACATGGAGGATTCCTTGCTTAGTGGGGGCATGCAACTGCCCGACATGGGTGCAGGGGTGTGACCAACTCATCACCAGGGTTACTTATGGCCCATGGGGTCATGTGCCGCTAATCGCTGCAGCTTGACAAAAGGGAACTGGACACATGCACTGTAGATCCGGAGATGAACCTAGTGAGGTTCACTCCCATTTATTAGATCCCCGCGGGCCATGATGTGTAGACAACATCCGATTTTGGTTCTGGTCAACAGGACAGCTGACCTGTTACATTAAACACAAACCATTAAGGAGTTATGGCAAAAGTGGCACAAGAAATTATGACATTTCTTTCTGCAGTCAGGTGATAGAAGGCAATGCATGAGAGTGCAGTAGAACAAGGCTTTAGAGGTGGTTCTTTAGGATTCCTGGCACACTAATTGATGTTACAGAGGGCAATGCCACTGACTGTTACAAGATGCCACTGCGGAGTCACTGTGGAGTTAGACATACACATTGGGTACATTGGCTTGTGGTATGACAGGCCCTTAATAGATGTTAATCTGGGAGTCAGATACAAGTGTTGATCAGTTTGCACAAGCAGAGGATGTGGCACAGGCAGTATCAGCTGCCATTACCAGACCACGTACATGGTTCATAGCTTTCCAATAACTTTGTTTTATAATCTTAAATGCATTCACAATCGTTCTAGAAAATATTTTCAATGTGAGGATGCTATCATCAGTGTTACCACATTGAAGACATTGGCTTTGTGAAAAATCCAAAAGACAAATAAATTATGGATGAAATGCAGAACAAATCAAACATTCACCCCCCCCTGTCAAGAGATATGGGTCAAATTCATTGTTCTTTAGCTCACCATGCCATCTCAGTTTAGAGCCAGTCATATGCAGATCAGTCTTGGCCCTGCTTCTCATGGGAACAGTTCAGCCCGAACTGTAAAGCAGAGTCCTCCCAGTACCAGCAACAAGCATCCTGGGACCGGTTTTGGTATATCACTCCTCATCAGCCTGACTAGCTTGAATCCAGTGGCACAGTGAGCAAATGCTCTTCACAACACTTACGATAAAAAACAATATTGTGTCACACATGCATATTATTCAGTGTTGAAAATTAACACATAAGAAATCTTCTCATCTTGATCAACAAAATTGTTTTACTTAGCTAAATGGAGGCTCACAGATGGCGTGGATGATTTATTATCATGGGCATAAAATCTTCCCAAGAAGGTGACCCTTCTTGCACATGAACAATCACTAATGGCAAATGTTGGCTTCTATGTGTGCTGCTGAAAATAAATAATTTCTCCTTATTGCGCCAGTACAATACCAGGTTTTCCCTGGTCTTATTTTTTGCCCTGCCCCATATTTACGCCAGCCTTGAAAACAGAGGGGCAGCATCAAAAAGCAATGGGTGTTGCGGCAGAATGCCCACTGCAACAATCATTACCCATCCCTTTATACATTAAGTGCTGCGTGAAAGAGGCATTATTGACATGGTGGCGTTAAGACATGCTAAGTGGCTTAACATCGCCTTGTAGTAAGGCAAAGGGGTTAAGGCCACCAGAACGTTAAAAAAAGTGAGGTTCTGGTGGCGATAACCCCTTGTAAAGATGCCCCATTGTATGTGAGGTATGCAGTTGTGCTCTATTTTCCCCCCGAAATACAGGCCAAGAACATTTCATGCAATATATGTAGTTTTGCAAGTTTCCATGTTATGCATTTATCCCAAAATAAATCACAATTTCGGCCACTTTTAGTTAATTGTACTATTCAGCGTGCAAGCAGTGTATTATTGCACAGCATCAATATCAAAAGGAAGTAGAACATCATCAGCATTTATGCCTAAACGAAAAAACTGAAACCTGGATGAAGTATGTATTGGTGTTAATAGGAAAAGTGACACCTAGCCGGTTTACAATGCCGTACGTGTCCTCAACCATCAGACTATACATCAGTTGGTGCATTTACCGTAAACTCAAAGGCAGTCTTAAAATGAGATTATGTGATTCAGTTAAAGCAATAAAGTCTAACAAAGCGGATAATAAGCAGGGTGGTTTGCATTTGTGCCTATGTAATAAGAAATTCCGATGTCTGCTGTGCTGGTTTCCATGTGGCAGTTAAAGGTAGTGGGAGAAAATAGATGCAAGGCCTAGAATTTTCCACCCTTAAAGATTTCTGATGAAGTCCTGATGCTTAGAAATGCATGCTGTAAAGCAGCTGCAAAAAAAGAGGGAAAAACATTGAAAAGGAGTCTTTTATGGTTTTAAACTACTTCAGTCTGTGTCAGCGATTTTTTGACTGTTGTAACCTTTCTGGGTGGTTTTGTAAACAAACTGGTAGAGAAGAGTGAAAAGCTTTAGACAGTTCATGACGCCTATTTTCCTCTTTTAATTACTCTGATGCGATTAACATAAACACACATTAGTAGACGCACCAGTGGGTCAAGAAACATGCATTGGCAAAGCAAACAGGTCTGCCTTGTTTTCTGTGAGTTCTTTGTAATGCCCGTGTTTTGTAAACATGAAATGCAGAGTTCTGGAACATATGGGTCTTAGACTTTTGGGAAAACCTTACATGAACTTGTAACATGTGTGGAACTGCCTGACAAGGAAGGCTGGAGCAAGGAACTGGTAGCCCAAAGATAAGGGAAATCAGTCCCAGTTTCCACTGGGTATTATAGTCTTTAAATACTACATAACATGGGAAGGAGCAAGCAACCTACCTGCCTTAGGTATTTTTGAGATGAGGGAGATTTCTGTCATGTGTCTAGGCAATGTAATAAGTCACAGATGAGGGGATTTGGGATGTCCTGAGCAGTGTCTCTTGGATTGTGCATTGGACAGTTGAGCCTGCCATCAAGTAAGTATTTATAGAATATGGGTAAAATTGGAAATGACAAGCATCGAACGTAAACACACTTGCTTATATTTGTGCAGCGGTAGCCTGCTACTACCATGTTCTCTTGCGCACCCTAACTTAGCTTACTGGATACCGCTGTCTCTGAGTCTCTGTTGTGCTGATTCCTGGCACTGGTGACAAGAAAGTTGACAACCAGGTTGCTCAGCCGGTTTCCATTTTTAGGTCTCGCCTACGCAGCGCGCATGCGCTGCTTATGAAAGAGACCTTTAGCCATTGATTCCCTTTTTGAGGGAAAAACGTGCACAAATTGCATTTTTCTGAATAGCAAAGCGTGCACGTTTGGCGATTCCCTTGCAGGAGCGAGCGGTGCCATCTGGTAGCAATTATCGCGCTCATCCCCGCGAGGTAAATGCTGTCTGCTCTCGTCCGCACTCCCCCCCATCCCCTACTTGCGCGAGGCGCACTTTCTTGTTATTTTTGGGATACCCTTATTAATTCAAGCAAGCACACACTTTTAGGTTAGGCTGGACTGCACAAAGAACAGCTACTTGACTGATGAGCTACTCATTGGAAATGCCTGCAGTAAAGTCTTCATTCAGCATAATGGCGGCCCACCAATCCCCTTTAAGCAGTGGGTTCTTAGCCATAAGAGGTGAGCAGTTATTTCCGTTGTAGTCCTTCTTCTATTTTGAGAGCTGTTTGGAGTGTGCAGCTGGAAGTGATGCAGCCTGCATGAAGATCCCTGTAATCTTGCCTGTCCTTTTAGCTGTACAGTGTGCTTCTCCAGTAGGCCAGACTGTTTGTTTGAGGCAGAGAGCCGGCTATGGACCTCCAGTAGTTTGCAGATGGAGAGTTCGAGCAGACCCTGTATGGGCTGCCAGTGCCACTGCTGCAGTGCAGAGTACATGGTGTATAAGCCGCTCCCTCCACTCTCTCACCAGCTCAATCCATGCCTGAGCGTCATCATCATTCAAAGAGAAATGCAGAAAAGGATACATCACCAGATAGTAGAGACACATTTAAATGACAATGATGTGTTTGCTGCGTGCGTGATGTGTATGTGTGGAGTACGTTATGTGCGTGCGTGATGTGTGCGATTGGTGTGTGTGCAATACATGCCTGGGGGATGTAGGGTGTGTGCGTCGAGCCTGTTATATGTTCATGATGTGTTTTCACGTTGTGTGTCTGATGGGTATGCGTGGTGGGCATTGCGTGTGAGTTGTTTATGTGTTTGCGTGATCTGTGCTGTTTGTGTGGCGGTTGGTGTGCGTTTGCTGGGGACATGCCTAGCGGGTGTAGTGTGTATTCGTCAAGTTTGTTATATGTACATTATATGTCTAATCGTCTGGTATGTCTACTGAGTGTGCTATTAACGTGTAATTGGTGCGTTTTATATATTGCCGATAGTTGCACTGTGTGTGATTGATGTGCGGAGTACATGTGGTGTGCGGGTTGCAAGAATGTGTATTAAGTGGTGTGAGTGTACGCATACCCGTGAGTTTTCCTTCCCACTATCTGTTACATTTATTTGAAGGTGCTTCATTTGAAAACATGTGTTGGTCGGCTTGGTATTTCACTTCAATATTACAGGGCTGCAGTATTTCTTTCCAGTCTTCTCAGTGTCTGTGCTATGTTTGTATGTTTTTTCCGCCATAATGTCAACAGCTGAGGAAGTTAATTGTGGCATCACATGCACCTTGGCCTGTGAATGGAGGCCTCAGAATGGCCAGTTATTTCCGGTGCGAGACGATCCCAGTCCCAGAAGAGGGCAGCGTTTCTATGTCAGTACGAGCATGGGAATAGGTGGAGATCATGCGTGAAGGTGCCTGTTCAGAAGTGACCACTCATTGTGTGGGATAGTTGTGAAATGTTCAAGTATATTTCTGAAGAGCAAACAGCATGTGTCCCTGAGTTTCAATTAGATGCTAAAGTATCAAAAACAGCACCCCTCCCGTAAAATGGCATTTGTGCTCGTAAATTAATTGCTGACAAAGTGGGGCTGTCGGTTACCTGCACGCAGCCTCATTTTACGCATGTCACAAGTGTTTATTAAATTCTCACACTAAATACAACCAAACGCTACCACTTGTTTCTGCTTTGTGTGATTAACCCCTTGTATGCTCATGATGAGCTAAGCTCGTCATGGCATACAGTGCTCGCATGCTCATGACGAGCTCAGCTCGTCATGAGCCCCATCCACGGGGGTAGCAATGGCGCTCCCCACGTGGGTGCCTAATCTAATTTTTTTTTACGGGGAAGGCAGGGGAAGACCTTCCCCTGCTTCCCCTTGCCCCCGCCGGCGTCATCAATGACGTCAGCGCACAAGGCGCACTGACGTCATTGGAGGTTCCCTTTCTCCTCCGACGCGCATTGAAGCCATTTGCTTCCTGCGCGTCGGAGGAGAAAGAGGTAAGTTTTGGGGCTGCGAGAGGGGGATGCGAACGAAAGAGGCATCGGGGGAAAGGAAAGGGTTTTCCTTTCCCTCGATGTCTCTTTTGTACATTCCTTTTTTGTATTGGCAGTGTTTGTTTGTTCGGGAAACGGCCCCATGGGCAAGGGTCGCTCCCCCTTTTGGGGGCAGTTGCGTTGGTTTTGTCTGCCCTCCTGGGGGGGCAGATTTTCATTAATTATTAATTAAATCGAGGCATTTGGGCAATGGGCAAGGGTCACTCTCCTTTTGGGGCCATTTTGCGCAGCCCTATAGTTTTTTTTGTTTTGGGGAGCGATCCCTTGGACAAGGGTCGCTCCCCTTTTCGGGGCATGTAAGAAGGATTTGCCTGCCCCCCGGGGGGGCAAATATTTTGATAAATTTTAGGATGTGCTGGGGAGTGGCACCTTTGGCAAGGGTGACTCCCCTTGGGGGCCATTTTAGGAAGCCCACAATGTTTTTTTTTGTAGGGGAACGACCCCTTAGACAAGGGTCGGTCCCCTCTTGGGGGCAATTAGGAAGGCTTTGTCTACCCCCCCTGGGGGGCAAATTTATTGTAAATTTTAGAATGTGCTGGGGAGTGGCCCCTTGGGCAAGAGTCACACCCCTTGGGGGCCTTTTAGGAAGCCCACATTTTTTGTTTTTATTTTGGGTAGCGACCCCTTAGGTAAGGGTCGCACCACTTTTGGGGGCCATCCTTTTTGATTTGTTTGCCCCCATGGGAGGGCAGATTAAAAATGTTTTAAATGTATGTGACACACTGTGCTATTTAAGTAAATGTAGTGGGAGTGGCCCCTTGGGCAAGGATCACTCCCCTTTTTTGATGCATATATTTTGTCTTGCCATTTTGGTATGCCCATGATGTTAGGTTTTAGTTGGTGTAGCTCACTCCAGCTCCCCAGTTCAGACATGCCCATATGCAAATTAGTCTGACCCTATGCCTCATGGGAACAGTCCAGCCCGAACTGCCAAGCCATATCTTCCTTGGCCCGGAAACAACCATACTGGGACCAGTTTCTGGCTAATCAGCCGTTATCAGCCAGGTTAGCTTGAGTCCAGTGGCAAAGTGAGCAAGGGACCCACGTCTGACAACTTAAGGCAATCAAAGCGCACAGGGTCAGTCTGATTTGCATATGGCCATGTCTGAACTGGGGTGGTGAAGTGAGCTAAACAATGATGATGGATTAAACCAAGATCAGTTGACTGTGGGTGAGTGTTAGATTTGCTCAAGGGCTCCGTCCATCATCCCCTTTGGTATTACCTTGAAGGCCACTTTTGCAGGTTTTTTTTAATGGGCCACTAGGGCACCAGGGTTTATTTTTATTTTGGGGATCTGCCCCTTGGACATGGGTGGATCCCCTTTATGGGAGGATGATTGTGACCTTTTCTGCCCTCTTTGAGTGGCTGAGTAGCAGTATGTGTTTAGTCCCTTCTGTCCCCAAGGGGGGCAGAAGCCACTAGACACCAGAGTTTTTAAAAATTTTGTTTTGGTGGGGGTGGCCTCAAGGGCAACGGTTGCTCCCCTTTTGATTTCATACTGTTAGGCCCACCTACCCCTTAGCTGGAAGGGTACTGGTGCATTTTTTGTATATGTAATTCTAATGTTTTTTTCTTCTTTTTAAATCTAGTGTAAAACTTTTGATTCCTGTTTACGGTTTCGACAGTGGTTGTTCTGCATTTTTGTGTAGTTGCATTTTTTAGGTAAAAAAAACGTTTTTGTTGTATGTACTCCAAATGAGTAACATTGCAATGTATGAATAATTTTTTTTGTAAGTGGTGTCATAGTGGCATTTAGTTAGTGTTTTGAGCATGAAAATCTTTGTGATGGGGTTTGCATTGTCTTATGTGTATTTTTTTTTCTCTTTCTTTTTTAGTGGAATATTGTTGATCCATACTGTGTCTGCGCAGAGTATGTGGTGGTGAGTTTAGCTGCTTCTGGCAAGTGAGTGGTATTGTTTTGCAGTGTATAGGTATTTTTGATAAGGGTGAATTTTGTTCATTGCCTATTTTACCTAGTGTTTGTTGTTTTTGACTTGTGTGACAAGTTACCTTTATTAGTAATAATTATGGCTAGCCGTAGAATGACTGCTCAGCAGGTGGTTGGTATGCTTCTTGAATCTTCCTCTGAGCCGGATTATGACACTGACAGGACGTCTGAGGGAGAGGAGGGAGGGGAAGATTCTGACAGTGAGTTTTCTCTCCACATGGAATCATCGGATGATGAAGGTTCTCTCAGTTCAGATGAAGGGCCTTTTTTAGAGGAGGTTACTGCTGTGCCGATGGTGCAAGAGGCATCTGGATTGCAGCCTGAGACTGCTAGTCTTCCTACTGGAAGTGCTGGACTCTGGATTGACCCTAACATGGTGCAGCCGGTGTTGCCTGCCTTTAGAGGTGATGGAGGGTGTAGAATGGATTGTGACAATCTTTTGCCTATACAGTTTTTTCAGTTATTTGTGAATGATGTATTTTTGGGTGAGATTGTTGAGCAGACTAATTTGTATGCTGAACAGTTTTTGAGGGACAACAGTGACAAACTTAGGCCCCACTCTAGAGCTACCCGGTGGACTCCCACAAATCTGGAAGAGCTAAAGAAGTTTTTGGGTTTGACTTTATTGATGGGTTTGGTAAGGAAGCCGAACCTGGCTTCATATTGGTCTTCCAGTCCCTTGATGGCAACAGCCATATTTCCAGCTGTTATGACTCGTGATCGGTATTTACTTTTGCTACACGTTGCATTTGGTGGAAAATTCTTTGACGTTGCCACGTAGTCACCCTGACTGTGACCATCTTTTCGTCCTGTTCTTCTTCACTTTCTTGATAAATTTTCAGAGATTTACATTCCAGGGAAAGAAATATCTATTGATGAGTCTTTGGTTTTGTTCAAGGGTCGTTTGGTTTTTAGGCAGTACATCCCTAGCAAGAGGGCACACTATGGAATTAAACTGGATATGTTGTCTGAGAGTAAGACAGGATATGTTTTTAATTTTTGTGTGTACATTGGTAGAGATTCCACTATTGACCTCCCTGGTTGTCCGTCCACTTTTGGAGTTTCGGAGAAAGTTGTGCGGGGTCTTGCTAGAAGACTGTTCAACAGAGGCCACCATTTGTACCTTGATAACTTCTACACTGCTGTGCAATTGTTTAAGGAATTGTTTAGTTGACATTTCTTCAGTTTCAGCACTCTGTGATATCTAGCCTTATTGTTGTGGAACAAGTAAGTGTTCCTAGATTTGGAGTGGTGGAGGATGTGGCTCGATTGAAAGATCGCCACTTTCCTGATTACATTCCTCCCACATCTACAAAAGACTTTCCCACTGGGAGATGTAGAGTCTGTTGGCGAAGAGGTTTGCGGAAGGAGACTTGTCTTTCTGCCCTGGGTGTCCTTCTAACACTGGGGTGTGTGTGCGTGCTTGTTATAGAGCTTACCACACACAAAATAATTTTTGGGAGTATCCATTAGTGGTAAATTGAACTGCCTGTTCAGTATTTTTAAAAATGTGTATTCTGTTTTAAGGTTGACATTAGTGCAATGTATTTAGTTTCAGATTGTGTGTTACTAGATTTGTATCTATTTACAATTGTTTGTGTTTGTTTTGTAAAAAAAATTCAAAATGTGATGGCAGTGTGTGTAGGCTAGCGCTTGGCTGGCAGTGAGCGTGGACTGGCGATTGGCTGGCGGTGTGTGTAGATTGGCGCTTGGCTGGCGGTGTAGTTGGATTGGCGCTTGGCTGGCGGTGTGTGTGGATTGGTGCTTGGCTAGCGGTGTGCGTGGAGTGGCGCTTGGCTGGTGGTGTGCGTGGAGTGGCGCTTGGCTTGAGGTGTGCGTGGAGTGGCGCTTGGCTGGCGGTGTGCATGGAGTGGCGCTTGGCTGGCGGTATGCCTGGAGTGGTATTTGGCTGGCGGTGTGCGTGGATTGGTGCTTGGCTGGCGGTGTGCGTGGAGTGGTGCTTGGCTGGCGGTGTGCGTGGAGTGGCGCTTGGCTGGCGTTGTGCGTGGACTGGAGCTTGGGTGGTGGTGTGCGTGGACTGGCGCGTGGCTGTCAGAGTGTGTGGATTGGCGCTAGGCTGACAATGTGCATGGCCTGGTGCTTGGATGGTGGTGTGGGTGGACTGGCGCTCGGCTGACAGTGTGTGAGTATTTACTTTCTGTTGGTCACTACACACACTGCTAGCTGAGCGCCACTCCACGCAGTCCATCACTTTGAGTAGTTGCTGTGTCAGGAATGTGGGAGTGTGAAAGTGATGGGCCCTTGAATTGCGCTGTCTGCTGGTGTGAGTGTTGTAATGTGATGGGCCCGCGGCTGGTGGTGTGAATGTTTTGTATGTGTGACATGTGTGAAAGGTGAATGAATGGCCTGTAAAGAGGTTGGTGCCTTGACGTGGCTTTACAGCTCACGATCTGTGAGTCAATGGTTCAGTTTATCATCCTTTCACTTATTAACAGTGCATTTCATTTTTGTGAAATGACTTGCTAATACAATTGTTTATACTGAATCATCACTCTCCCTTGTGCCAAATCCAACCAGTATGTGTGTGTGCTTGAGGATTATATGGCTGTGCAGTAATATTTGTCTTTTTTCTCTTTCTGAAGCAGAATGTACCGTGTCCCTTGTTGTGAATGTTGTAATGTGTTGCTTTTGCTCCCGGATGGTGTGAATGGTCTTGTGTGTATTAGGTATGAAAGGTGCGTGAATGGTAAACATGGGCGTAAAATCCGTTCCGCTCGCGGATTTTGCGGATTTTCGGTAAATTCGCAATCCGCGAGATTCGCGAATTTCCCGCAAAATCCGCAAATTCGCACGTAGCGGATTTTTTTTTCTTGGTGATACAATTTTGCGGCGTGCGGCGTTCACTTACCGTCATTCAGCGTTTGCCGAGTTGTTTTTCTCGATATTTTGCGAGTGCTGCGCCATTTTGGATCTTGCTGCGGGATCCCGCAGGAGTTTGGCGAGCGCGATTACGTCATCGCGGCTTGCCAACTTGCACAGCGAGAGTTTGCCAACGCGAGTACGCCGTGATCACGTATCGCGGGACTTCGCAATTGCGACCTTGTTGGTGCGGCGAGCAGCAACAATCTCGCACTCGCGAAAATACAAAATTTGCAATTCTGCACAAGAAATCCACCAGCAAGCAGCATAAACCTTCTGGAAATGATGATTTTTATCTGAATAACTCCTCAGGTTGACATTTGCCTGCACTTTTTTTGCGAGGAGTCCATTTTGGGGAGGGGGGGGTGGGAGGAAGGAAGTGCCCCACAGTCTTCAACTTCCTGTTCCTGTCCAGCAGGCTCCTCCCAGTGCTTTGTCCATCTCCTGGTCACTTTTCATTTGGATCTGGAGCTGGAAGGATTACTTTTTGTGGATGCTGCTGGATATTTGGATTTGAGGCCTTTTTGACTTTCTTTGGATCACTTTTGGATTAGAAATTTCACAAGTAAGTTTGTTTGGGGCATTACAGTTGCTGCAACTACAATTTTGGAATTTTCGATTTTTGGGCTGTTTTGGGGCCTTTTTCCCAGGGGTACTCAGTGGTGGGTGGACTGAGTCTTTCTGTGGGGTGTTTTGAATTTAAACATCATGGAGGGGCTGGATGGCTTGGGATTGTGCTGATTTTTCTGTGATTTTCGTTTTTTTGGGCTGTTGTTGTGGCCTTTTCACCAGGGGTAGTGAGTGTTGCATGGGCCTAGTCTTTCTGTGGGGTGTCTTGAATTTAAACATCATGGAGGGCATGGATGGAATGGGATTGTGCTGATTTTTCTGTGTTTTTCGATTTTTTGGGGTGTTCATGGGGACAGGCCATGTGGGTGGGGGCCATTTTGAGTGCTGGTACAGGCAGCCCATGTGCTGGGAGGCAAGTGGCCATTTTGAATGCAGGCAGTGTTGTTAGGCCTGCAACCATTTTGCCTAGTTTTCAACCTTTATGCCCAGGGGTAGTGAGTGTTGCATGGGCCTAGTCTTTCTTTGGGTGTCTTGAATTTAAACAGCATGGAGGGCCTGGATGGTTTGGGATTGTGCTGATTTTTCTGTGATTTTCGTTTTTTTGGCCTGTTGTTGTGGCCTTTTCACCTGGGTAGTGAGTGTTGCATGGGCCTAGTCTTTCTGTGGGGTGACTTGAATTTAAACATCATGGAGGGCCTGGATGGTTTGGGATTGTGCTGATTTATCTGTGTTTTTTTTATTTTTTGGGGTGTTCATGGGGACAGGCCATGTGGGTGGGGGCCATTTTGAGTGCTGGTACAGGCAAGCCATCTGCTGGGAGGCAAGTGGCCATTTTGAATGCAGGCAGTGTTGTTAGGCCTGCAACCATTTTGCCTAGTTTTCAACCTTTATGCCCAGGGGTAGTGAGTGTTGCATGGGCCTAGTCTTTCTGTGGGGTGTCTTGAATTTAAACATCATGGAGGGCCTGGATGGTTTGGGATTGTGCTGATTTTTCTGTGATTTTCGTTTTTTTGGCCTGTTGTTGTGGCCTTTTCACCAGGGGTAGTGAATGTTGCATGGGCCTAGTCTTTCTGTGGGGTGTCTTCAATTTAAACATCATGGAGGGCCTGGATGGTTTGGGATTGTGCTGATTTTTCTGTGATTTTCGTTTTATTGGCCTGTTGTTGTGGCCTTTTCACCAGGGGTAGTGAGTGTTGCATGGGCCTAGTCTTTCTGTGGGGTGTCTTGAATTTAAACATCATGGAGGGCCTGGATGGTTTGGGATTGTGCTGATTTTTCTGTGTTTTTCGATTTTTTGGGGTGTTCATGGGGACAGGCCATGTGGGTGGGGGCCATTTTGAGTGCTGCTACATGCAGGCCCTGGCCATGTGCTGGGAGGCAGGGGGCCATTTTGATTGCAGGCAGTGTTCTTAGGTCTGCAACCATTTTGCCTAGCTTTCAATCTTTATGCCCAGAGGTAGTGAGTGGTGCATGGGCCTAGTCTTTCTGTGGGGTGTCTTGAATTTAAACATCATGGAGGGCTTGGGATTGTGCTGATTTTTCTGTGATTTTCGATTTTTTGGGGTGTATAACTGAACTGATGTTCCTCTGTCTTCCATTGCTTTTAGGTGCACAATACTCAAGAGAACCACCAGTGCAAGGAAGACGTCCTGCAGCGGTGTGTGTGTGCAGCTGCAGCATAACGTCACGCGACGTCAGGTCTGGCCACAGACAACTCTGCAACTCGTGCAATTGCGGCCTGCTGTTCTGACCTGCTCTGAAAAAGATGGCCCAAAAAAAAGTTCCCCGTAGCTCCTCTAGCAAGAAAGTTGCCAGTAAGGAGCAGAAGAAGCAAGTTACCAAGGAGACTGGTGTGCCGCCCGCCACATTTTTTGGGATTAAAAAAAAAAGTACGCCTGCAGCAGCAGCGGGATCTGCTGGGAACCAAGCTGGGAGCAGCACCCCCGCTCCATTGGGCTCAGTGCCACCATCACCACCACGCCAACTTAAGTCCAAGCCCTTGAGTGCTGCAGAGGCAGCCAGTGTACTTCTTCAATCACCATCGACCAGTGATGTTGGCTCATCGCAAGAAAGTAGCAGCAATGTCCCTCAATCAACACAGGTTGTTGTAACTCATCTGACGAGTGTTGAACAACTACAGCCACAACAACAACCACATGTGCAAGTACAAGCCCAAGTACATGTGGAAGGAGAGGCAGCGCAAGGAGATGCGCAAGCAGAGGTGCATAGAGGGTCACAAGTGTACACAATAGTTGTTCCTCCCGAAGTAGGGGCACATCAGGAAATCGACATTCAACCAGAGGTATCGTTTGAGGAAGCCTCTCCTCCTGATCATTCATTGTCTTCCAGATCCCTAGCAAGGAAAAGATCAAGGATGGTGTCTACATCTTCTTCAAGCCCCCTTCCTTCTGATGATATGGATGAAAATTGGGACTGAGAGTGAGGCACACCATGATCTGACAAAGGTACTTAAGCGTAAAAGGAAGGTCGTCGAAAAACTCATAGTTATGGAGTGTGATGAGGCTCAACAAGAAGTGGCAGATACTGCTGCTGATGAAGGCTCTCACGACGACGACCCAGTCATCATAAAGGTCACTGCAGCCCCAGCGGGCATGCAGCAAACAGACATTTTGACCCTAGCCCGAGAAGCTCCTGAGCGTGATGATGTTGTCGACGAGGAGGCAATGGAAGAAACACCACAATCATTGGAGTTAACTAGTACACCAACACCTACCGCTTCCATATTTGTTACTCGCCAGGAGGGACCTCCATCCACCTCGACCTCAATTAGTGGTGGTGAAAGTGCAAAACGTACTGAAGTTCGGCAATCCACATCCTCCACTTCATCTGGCATTAGCAGCAGGACCACCACCACCAGAATCGCCGCCTCCTCCGGCCCCCAAAGACATTTCAAGTCCGCAGTTTGGGACTTCTTTAGTGTTTGCCCAAAAAAGGAAAACCTCGCCATTTGTAGCATTTGTAAGTTTGCAGTTAGTCGTGGTAAGTTTGGTTCCAACTATGGTACCGGAGGCCAGAGAGGTCATCTTGAAAGAAAGCACGCTGTCAAATGGTTTGCGCACCTACAGGCGATCAAGGAAGGCCGAATTGCACGTAATGAAAACGTTGATGTTTCATCTGATGATGACGAGGAGGAAGAAGACGTGTCAAACACTTCACTTACACCCAGTACCCCTGTCAGCAGCACACCCCATGTGAGCCACACTAAGAGTGTGGGAGAGAGTGAGACACCAATGCGAAAAAGTTAATCAGCGAGCGTAACTGGGTCGAAGAAATCATCATCATCATCCCGTAAATGCTTGGTCCAGGGCAACATTAAAAAGATGTTGTTTACAGAAGCGCAATATGAACGCAACCACCCACTGACGCGTCTGTATAACACTAAGCTGGCTAAAATGCTAGCTCTGGACCTTCTCCCTTTTTCTTTTGTAGAAGGGGTTGGTTTTCTAGAATTAGTGGCAGCACTCTGCCCTAAATGGAAGGATCCTAGCCGGTTCTATTTTGCCAGAGTTGCGGTTCCAGCACTACATGAAGATGTGCTGGAGGTGATTGGGGCAGCTTTGCAGAAGAGTGCTGTTCACACTATACATCTGACAACAGACATGTGGACCAGTGGCGCAGGCGCTGATTACATGTGCATCACTGCACACTGGGTCTCTTTTTCAGGGGTTAAAGCAAAGCTAAACGCAGGTGTTGACCCGGACCAAGTTTTTAAAGCTGCTCGGAAACATGCAACACTAGCCATGTTTGGCTTGGAGAAACGTCACACAGCACAAAACATTTTGGATGAGTTTAACGCAAAGGTCCTTGACAGGCTGTCCCCAAAAAAACACCAGATTGGTTATGTTTCCACGGATAATGGCGCCAATGTAGTTAAGGCCATGGAGCTGGGTGACTATTTCAGAGTGCCGTGTTTGACGCATTGTATAAACCTGGTTGTTAAAAAATTCTTGAGTGATAAAGACAGTCCAGCGTACGAGGTAGTGGACACCTGCCGAAAAATGTGCAACCATTTCAGCCATTCTTTTAAGGCCCGGAAGCATCTGAGGAGCCTGCTACATGAACGTCGAATGCCAGTGAAAGCACTCATCCAGGAGGTGGCAACACGTTGGAACTCAACCTTCTACATGCTTGAGCGTCTGTATGAGCAGTATACGGTACTCGATCACTATTTCTTAAAACAGGGTAGAGCTCACAAGGACCTGAGGATGGATGCGGCGCAATGGGAAATAGTTAAAAGCCTGACAGGCATGCTTCGTCCTTTTGAGGTCTTCACGCGTGCAGTCAGCAAGGAGGACTGTAATTTGGGAAAAGCTATCCCATTGTTGTACATGCTGGAGCACCAACTGAAGGCGGTGTCTTCTGTGTTTCAAAAAAATGAAAAAAACAAAGACCCTTTTGTTTTGGCAGAGAAATTATTAGAGCGCCTACAAGGTGATGAACGTCTTAAAATGATCCACTCAGAACAGCATTACATTTGTGCTACTATTCTGGATCCACGCTACAAAAAGGCGCTGGCAGGACAAGCATTCTTTCCTTTTGCTGATGAAGATGTTACAAAGTACAAACGTTGGCTAGCCTTGTCAGCCAAGAGGTTTGAAAGAGAACGGCAGGTCATTGAAGGAAAAGGCAGTACATCAGCATCAGCAGGCCATCCCCAGTCAAAACAATCCACTTCTGCACCTGTGGCTGTGGCACAAGTGACCTCTCAGCCGTTAAAGACACCGGCAACCGGATCATCTACACCAGACACAACAGTAACATTGGATGCTGAAGAGGATTGGCTAACTTGGCTTGGGTTTGGTTCTCAAAAGGTCACAGCAACAGCTAAGCAAAGTGGAGGAACCTTGGAGGAGGACCTTGAGTCGATGGTGCAGGACTATCTGAATGACTCAACAGAGGTCTATGTTAATGCTGACCCATTGGCGTATTGGCATGGGAAAAAAGAATTGTGGCCATAACTCTCCAACCTGGCTTAAAACTACTTGTCTTGCCCACTCGCAAGCGTGTCTTCTGAACGTGTTTTCAGTGCTGCTGGTGGCATTGTAACTCCCAAACGGAGCCGCCTCTCGCCTAAAAATGTGGAGAGGTTAACAATGATCAAGATGAATCAGCACCTCATACCAACAGATTACAAAGTACGAGAAAGCACGCCGGATGAAGACGAGGTGGACAGTAACGTAGATGAGGGAATTTCTTCTCTGTTAGGTGACACTGAGCTCACCCTGCCTGAATTCGCAGAGTATGATGACGAAGCCTTATTCTTATTCCTGGACCACACCGAGCCCTGAAAATGAGACAATGAATCAATAACTTTCTTTTTCGTCCTTATTCACTTTTATTCCTGTGTGTCTGTCTTTCTTTGTTGTGCACAGTTAATATAATTCAAACTTTAATCACCTAATCACAAAAACAAGACCATCAGCAGAACTGTCTTCACTTGTTTGCTTATTGATTTGAAGGTGCCGCAGTCTGCATTCCTCAGGTTCACAAGTTCAGAAGAACATGCTCCTCTATCCTCCTCCTCCAGACTCCTATTTCCCTCAAAGCAGAGGGCTGGATTACGCCCGATAAAGAAAGACTCAGCACTTGTGGGGGTGTTCTACTTCTTTGCGGGTGATATACGGCTCTGGGGCCATTCCTGGGAAGCTCTAATACCGGATAAAAGGGGTTTGGACCAAATCGGAGGCGGAAATGTTTTTGTGTTTTTGCTGACTTGCTTGCCTTTGAGGTGCTCTTTGGGGGGGTTCCGGGTGTTTGTGGGTGAGTTTTGGGGTCTGGGAGCACTGCTGGGACAGTCTAATCTTGATTGCATTTGCTTTTCAGGAAATCCGTGGTGGAAAACTGGAGTTATGGCCTAGCTGCACAGCGCGTTTGGACCGAAGGCCGAGAAATATTGTAAGTATGAGATTTTCCTTTTTGGCTGTTTGGGGGTGTTGTGCTTTTTGGCGGGTGGGTTGGCGGGTCTTGGGGCATTCCTGGGAAGGTCTAATACCGGATAGAAGTGGTTGGGACAAAATCCACCCTGAATTTTTTTTTGCTATTTCTGACATTTTGCTCAATGTAGCATTTTTGGGGGCCTGTTTGTGGGGCTTCCTGGTGTTTGTGGGTGGGTTTCGGGGTCTGGGAGCATTGCTGGCTATGGATACTTAAGTTTGCAAGAGGTTTGAAGCAAATCCATGGTGGCAGAGGAGAGTTAGGGCCTAGCTGCAGAGCGCGCGCGGAGTGATTTGGGAAATTGGCAAAAAAAAGACTAAGTCCCCATTTTTGTACTTTTGCTTTTTGGCTGTTTGGGGGTCTTCTACTAGTTTTCTCCTGGGTTGACGGCTCTGGGGCCATTGCCGGGAAGCTCTAATACCGGATAAAAGTGGTTTGGACCAAATCGGAGGCGGAAAGTTTTTTGTGTTTTTGCTGACTTGCTTGCCTTTGAGGTGCTCTTTGGGGGGGGTTCCGGGTGTTTGTGGGTGAGTTTTGGGGTCTGGGAGCACTGCTGGGACAGTCTAATCTTGATTGCATTTGCTTTTCAGGAAATCCGTGGTGGAAAACTGGAGTTATGGCCTAGCTGCACAGCGCGTTTGGACCGAAGGCCGAGAAATATTGTAAGTATGAGATTTTCCTTTTTGGCTGTTTGGGGGTGTTGTGCTTTTTGGCGGGTGGGTTGGCGGGTCTTGGGGCATTCCTGGGAAGGTCTAATACCGGATAGAAGTGGTTGGGACAAAATCCACGCTGATTTTTTTTTGTTGCTATTTATGACATTTTGCTCAATGTAGCGTTTTCGGGGGCCTGTTTGGGGGGCTTCCTGGTGTTTGTGGGTGGGTTTCGGGGTCTGGGAGCACTGCTGGCTATGGATACTTTAGTTTGCAAGAGGTTTGAAGCAAATCCATGGTGGCAGAGGGGAGTTAGGGCCTAGCTGCAGAGCGCGCGCGGAGTGATTTGGGAAATTGGCAAAAAAATGACTAAGTCCCCATTTTTGTACTTTTGCTTTTTGGCTGTTTGGGGGTCTTCTACTAGTTTTCTCCTGGGTTGACCGTCTGGACCTGTGCCAAAGCGGTCGCTCCCCGACTTGAGATCCCTGGTCGTGCTCCTCTGTGCAGTGCCCACAGCTGAAGCGCATTGCCAATCACGCTGCTGCGTGTGGTATCGTAGCCTAATTTATTTAAATAGCATATGTAATACCGTAGCCTAATTTAATTCATTCAATTGCGCTCCTACACGAATATTGCGCCTAGTATCGTAGAGCTAACCTCACTGCCCTGCCAAGCTGCGCGTCATTTCACAGACTCTCCCTTTGGTTTAGTTTTTGCATACTCTGTGTTGTTTTTACTTATTGCCTGTTGTCCCGGTCTCGCTTTCCATTCCGCCCACCATTTTTGTTGTTGTGCCTCCCCCTGGCCCGCCTCCCCTCCCCGCTACCACCTCCCAGCTGACCCTCCCACGCTCCGCCCCCTCCACTCTCCATTTAAGACAGATGTCCCAACGCGCAGCGTCCACGCGCTGCGGCCGCACCGAAGGTGCGCCAAAGGTAAGCCCGTCTACGCCCATCCGCACCTGGACCATGCCCAGCGCCAGTCCCCCTGTTCCCCGCATCACCCACCCCTCCCGCATTACATACAACTCATCCACCCTCCTAGCACTTAATCCCGGCCGACTCCCTAACTGTGCCCAAGCCGCCCCAGGACACTCCCATGGACCCTTCACCTGCCACTCCTGCAAGTACGACTCCATCAAGACCCACACCAAATCCACAAACACCAAACAGAGATCTGACACCAACCACCTTAAATGCATCCTTCTCAACACCCGCTCGGTTCACAAACACGCCATCGACCTTTGGAACCTACTCGACACCATTTCCCCGGACATCGCCTTCCTAACTGAAACCTGGATGAATGCCTCATCAGCTCCAGACATCGCCATAGCCATCCCGGACGGCTACAAGATCATCCATAAGGACCGCACCAAGCAAACAGGAGGAGGCATCGCCATCGTCCATAAGAACTCCATCCGCGTCTCAATCAGCTCAGAAGACAACCTCGCTATCGCCGGACACCTTCACTTCCAGATCCACACCGACCCCAAGAACACACTCAGAGGCACTCTCCTCTACAGACCCCCAGGACCCCGTACACAATTCAACGAAGACATCACTGACTTCATCACCCCACACACCCTTCCCTCAGAAGAATACATTCTGCTGGGAGACCTCAATTTCCATCTGGAAAAGAGCAACGACAGGAACACCACCACCCTTCTGGACAACCTCGCCAATCTCGGACTCAAACAACTTGTTTACACCCCCACCCACTACGCAGGACACACACTCGACCCTATCTTCACCTCCAGCAAGCATATCGCCTTCAATCACACCACAGCTCTCCATTGGACGGACCACAGTTGCATCCACTTCATTTACAATAAGACCACGATCCACATCCACCCTCAACCAACTCTGCGAAGAAATAGGAACAAAATCACAATCGACCAGATCTCCACATCACTTCTTCAAAAAACCCCTGCCTATTCGACGAACCCTAACCAAGCCGCCATCAACCTCACACAATGGTTAACCCAAACCACCGACAAACTAGCACCCTTGAAAAAACATAAAATCAAACAAGGAAGCAAGAACGCCCCCTGGTTCAATGATGACCTTAAGAAATCCAAGAAACTTTGTCGCTCCCTTGAAAAAACTTGGAAAAAAGACCCAAAAATTATCACCCAAGCCGCCTTCAAAAACGCCACCCGCAAACACCACCAACTAATCTGGACAGCCAAGAAATCAGCACTCAAGGACCGACTAGACAACAACGCCCACAACAGCAAGGAACTTTTCAACATCATCAAAGAATTCACCAACCCCACCGCCAGCTCCAACGACATCACCCCCTCTCAAGCCCTCTGCGACTCCCTCGCCTCATTCTTCCATGACAAAATCGCCGACATTCATAACAGCTTTGACAACCAACCCGTAATCCAGTCAACCCCTCTCACCTCCGAACTTATACCTCCTCCGAATTACCTTCTCAACTGGAACCCAATCACCACAGAAGACACCATTCGCCTAATGAACTCCATCCACTCAGGATCCCCTACAGACCCATGCCCCCATCACATCTTCAACAAAGCAGACTCCATTATCGCACCCCATCTCCGAGACGTCATCAACTGCTCCCTCAACTCCGGCACATTCCCAGAACAATGGAAACACGCTGAACTTAGCGCCATTCTGAAGAAACCCACAGCTGACCCCACCGAACTCAAAAACTACCGCCCCATCTCGCTCCTCCCATTCCCTGCCAAAGTCATTGAGAAAGCCGTCAACAATCAGCTCGCCGCCTTCCTCGAAACCAACAAATCACTCGACTCCTCACAGTCTGGCTTCCGAGCCAAACACAGCACCGAGACCGCCCTCATCGCAGCAACAGACGACATTCGAACACTACTGGACAACGGAGACACAGTCGCCCTCATCCTCCTTGACCTCTCCGCAGCCTCCGACACAGTCTGTCACAGCACCCTAATACAACGCCTCAGCAACATCGGAATTCAAGGAAAAGCATTGGACTGGATCATCTCGTTCCTCGCTGGAAGAACTCAGAGAGTCCGCCTCCCCCCTTTTAAGTCAGAGGCCACCGAAGTCATCTGCGGCGTTCCTCAAGGATCTTCTCTCAGCCCTACCCTCTTTAATGTCTACATGAGCCCCCTCGCAACCATCGCACGCCAACACAACCTCAACATTATCTCCTACGCTGATGACACTCAGCTGATCCTCTCACTCACCAAAGACCCAATCACCGCCAAAACCAACCTACTTGAAGGGATGAAAGAAGTAGCCGAGTGGATGAAGCACAGCCGTCTAAAGCTAAACTCGGACAAAATGGAAGTCCTCATCTTAGGTGCATCCCCTTCCGCCTGGGACGACTCTTGGTGGCCAACGGCCCTAGGAAAAGCTCCCATACCGACGGACCTCGCACGGAACCTGGGCATCATCCTGGACTCCTCTCTCTCGATGACCAGACAAGTCAACGCCGTCTCATCATCATGCTTCAACATCCTACGCATGCTCAAAAAAACATTTCGCTGGATCCCCACCGAAACAAGAAAAACGGTCACCCACGCACTGGTTACAAGCCGTCTGGACTTCGGAAACACCCTTTACGCCGGCACCACCGCAAAACTGCTGAAAAAACTCCAACGCATTCAAAACGCCTCAGCCAGACTCATACTAGACATCCCCCGCACAGACCACATTTCCGGTCACCTGAAAGACCTTCACTGGCTCCCCGTCAACAAAAGGATAACGTTCCGTCTCCTCACCCACCGACACAAAGCCCTCTACGAACTTGGACCTGACTGCCTCAACACGCGCCTTTCCTTCTACACTCCCACCCGCCAACTGCGTTCGTCCAACCAAGCCCTCGCCACTGTTCCGCGCATCCACAAAGCTACCATGGGGGGAAGATCCTTCTCCTACTTAGCGGCCATAACCTGGAAATCCCTTCCAATCCACCTCCGCCTTACCCAAAACCACCTAGCCTTCAGAAAACAGCTTAAAACCTGGATATTCGATAAGTAAATCCCCCCCCCCTCCTCAAGCGCCTTGAGACCGTCTGGGTATGTAGTGCGCTATATACATTTTGACTTGACTTGACTTGACTCTGGGGCCATTGCTTGGAAGCTCTAATACCGGATAAAAGTGGTTGGACCAAATCGGAGGCGGAATTTTTTTTGTGTTTTTGCTGACTTGCTTGCCTTTGAGGTGCTCTTTGGGGGGGTTCCGGGTGTTTGTGGGTGAGTTTTGGGGTCTGGGAGCACTGCTGGGACAGTCTAATCTTGATTGCATTTGCTTTTCAGGAAATCCGTGGTGGAAAACTGGAGTTATGGCCTAGCTGCACAGCACGTTTGGACCGAAGGCCGAGAAATATTGTAAGTATGAGATTTTCCTTTTTGGCTGTTTGGGGGTGTTGTGCTTTTTGGCGGGTGGGTTGGCGGGTCTTGGGGCATTCCTGGGAAGGTCTAATACCGGATAGAAGTGGTTGGGACAAAATCCACGCTGATTTTTTTTTGCTATTTCTGACATTTTGCTCAATGTAGCGTTTTCGGGGGCCTGTTTGGGGGGCCTCCTGGTGTTTGTGGGTGGGTTTCGGGGTCTGGGAGCACTGCTGGCTATGGATACTTTAGTTTGCAAGAGGTTTGAAGCAAATCCATGGTGGCAGAGGGGAAATAGGGCCTAGCTGCAAAGCGCGCGCGGAGTGATTTGGGAAATTGGCAAAAAAATGACTAAGTCCATTTTTGTACTTTTGCTTTTTGGCTGTTTGGGGGTCTTCTACTAGTTTTCTCCTGGGTTGACGGCTCTGGGGCCATTGCTGGGAAGCTCTAATACCGGATAAAAGTGGTTTGGACCAAATCGGAGGCAGAATTTTTTTTGTGTTTTTGCTGACTTGCTTGCCTTTGAGGTGCTCTTTGGGGGAGTTCCGGGTGTTTGTGGGTGAGTTTGGGGGTCTGGGAGCACTGCTGGAACAGTCTAATCTTGATTGCATTTGCTTTTCAGCAAATCCGTGGTGGAAAACGGGAGTTATGGCCTAGCTGCACAGCGCGTTTGGACCGAAGGACGAGAAATATTGTAAGTATGAGATTTTCCTTTTTGGATGTTTGGGGGTGTTGTGCTTTTTGGCGGGTGGGTAATTTTGGTTGCAAGTCATTTGAAGAAAATCCATGGTGGGAAAGGGGGGATTTGGCATAGTTAAAGAAAGCCTCTGCCACTATTCTTTACTTAGGGCTTGTTAGGGTTAGCAGTATTTCTATTGCATGTGTTTGGGTGGGGGGGTTTTCGAGTCTTGGAGCGATGCTGGCTATGGATACTTTTGCTTGCTTGCAAGTGGTTTGAATACAATCCACGGTGGGTAAGGGGGTATTTGGGCCTACTTTTACTTTCGAAGTACGTTTTGTCACCAGTTTTCTGCTAGGCCTCGTTTTTTGAGATCTGATTGGGGGTCTTCTACATTTTTGCGACTGGCTTTAGTAAGGGTCTGGGTGGGAGCACTGCTGGGAAAGTCTAATTTTGTTCTAAAACACAGTTTACAGTACACCTAGCTTGAGGGGAAAGATCCGCTAGATTAATTTGCCCATTCTTATTTATCCTTCAAAAGGTGACTCAGACAGAGTACGCACTTTTTGCACTACACAGCGTACATACCTTATATTTATTTATCAGTGCTGTTTTTCGTTCAATAATTACAGGCCGGGTTTCAGTCTGTGCAATGGGGAAAAAAGGATGGAGTCAGGCTTCACATTAGCGAGCCGCAATTCAGCATCCGCCAGGCAGGCAGTGGACAGGGTGTCTTCTGGTCACCAACATTGATGGACGAAGCGTCAGCTGGAATGGAGGAGTGCCGCTAATAAGAGGAATTGTTTGCTGCATGCAACTTACTTACCAAATTCAACAGGAGGACAACTACAACAACATACAGATACAGTATCCATTCTTTTCTTCTATGAGTGTGACTGCATTTCTTGGATCTCTCTCTGCTTCTAAATTGATCCCTACAGTCATTCTATAGGTTTTACTATTTAATGTAGCCCTGTACTGTCGCATTCTGTCATTCACGGTTGTCGAAAGTACTACTTACTTTTCAGTAACAATGCATTCAGTAGTGCATGCACTTCCTTTATGTCACGTAAAAGATTTATGGTTAGCTTTGTACCCAAAAATTTCTTTATGTTCAATTATTGTTTGTCCATGCTGTGCTTTTTTTTTTTCTCTCAACAAAACCTACCCAAAAAGAAACCCCCATTCCCATCCATTTTACAAACCCTAACCCTCTTCCCCCGGGCTGTGTGGTTTTGCTTGATGTGTGACTAAATGACATCAATAATTTCACACACTTGCTGGGGAGGATAAGGTCATAGCAGCAGGCTGGTGAAGGAATCCGAGGATATATTCTAGACTTACTCAGCTTCAGTACTATTTCTTGTAGTAGTAGCCAATGTCAAAAATCCAACACAAGTACAAGTTATACTATCAATACTTTACCATTTGTTAGGCTACATTGTGGCACTGTTCTAGTGTACTGTCACCTGCTATATTCTCTATCGTACCGTTGTAATGCTACAGTAAGGACAAACCAGGTTTCATTTTCTTTTTTTCCATAGGCATGCAACTGCCACTGTGTCACACCACTAGTACCACCGCAATGAGGAGGAAATTTCATCCGCCCTGGATTGCCAACCTTATTCGCCATTTCCCGGGGAGCCAGCCCTGGGCCTAGCCCTACTTTGAAACACAAATTACAGGTAAGATAAGCGTTTGGTTGGAGGTAGTATAATGGAGTACTAGGAGAGACGAGAGATTGAGGGTAGTACTACTAAAGTCCTAGGACTATTCAGGAAAACAAACTTACTGTTAAACCCCCACCCACCCCCACCCAGTGGAGAAGTGTGGCTCAGTGGTTAGAAGCGGCAGACCCGGAGCTGGGATCGACCGTGGACCAGGGTTCGATTCCCCGCCTCAGCGGGTCTCGGGCTCAAAAATTCCACGGCCTCGACAATTCTCGCTCCGGTGCCTACTCGACTCACGGGGTCTCACTCTGCAACTCTGGGCAATAGCTTGCTTAATCTCCACGACGGCCCCTCGCGGCGGGATGCCTGGCTTTCACCCTGTGGACACCCTGCCGGGGCCTCTCACTGGGGAATACCAGGACGGGTTCCCTAGGCAAGCGCCAGGATGCCCTTTGGGTGACAGGTTGCGCTATATAAGTACACCTACATTTACATTTACATTTACACCAGACTCAAAAGCAGTAAAAAACAGGTATGGTCAGATAAAGTTTCAAAAAGTATATTTTTATAGCCCTAACAAAATAATCTCCCGCAAGACCCTCCCTAACCCCAACGATTGTCCTTCAACAGTCCCCAAAAAACCCAACTCCCAAATCCCACCCCCCAAAAGTCTCTAAAAAAGGGGCAAGGGACACTACGGCAGGGTGCTGTTGACTTTAGCGGCCAGGGCATCATTCTCCTTGCGGAGGGTGGCATGGTCGAAGCGGAGGCCCTCCACCAAGTTCTTATAGCTTAGGACCTCCTGCTCCAGATAGGACACTCTAAGGCATAAGCGGCGCTGGCGTGCCTTGCAAATCCTGTGGGGGGCAGCTGCTGTCTTTGCTGCTCGGCGGTGGCGTTTGGCTTTGGTAGTCCGGCTCCGTACCGCTGGAGCACTGCGCTGGCTGGCAGCCCGTGGGGGCACGGAGGAGGATGCAGCTGTCCCAGTGGATGTTGTTGTTGTTCCTGTAGACTGCGTCTCCTCCTCCTCCAGGGCCACCAGCCGCCGATATTCGGCGACAGTGGCATCCAGCCTCCATTGCCGGGCCATTCGAGCCAGCTCCCTCCTCCTTGACGGTGTCTTTGATTTGGAAGGAGCAACTATATGAAGAAAGAAAGACATAGTCTGTAACCAATGCTCCTTAAGATTAACACAAAATGATTGAGCAGAAAGTTGTGTCACAGTACAAGTAGCAAATTGAAAGCACAGTACATAACTATTGAGGACAGTATCTATGTAACCTCCGACTTCTTCATCCTTGCTCTAACATTAGTGGGAGTTTAAGGAACAAATTGTACGAGCACTATGGACATCCATTACAGTCGACTATGACAGTACACCAGTCTTATTCTTCTTCTTCTCTCTTGTTTAGGAAAATTGGTACGTTATCTTATGCAAGCCGGCATAATGCCAGCGCAGTGAATTTGCACCCGAGAAAAACAGACGCACACCATGATGAGTGAGACAGACTTGCGTTACTGTACCGTTCCAGTACATGCAGGTGGTGAAGCTCTTACTTTTCTATTACGGGTGGCACTGAGAATACTCTGTTAAAAGGGCTACTGCTTAATTAATTTAGCTTTCACCCTATAGTGCAAATGAGTATTAGAAAAGGAAAATGAAGAAGCTAAATAACCTGATTATCTATCACTTCACATGGGATGTATTTGATGACATATGGGATGACTTTAGGTGCTTTGCTTATTATTGAGTAAACAGTGATACACCCACACATGAATGACTTACTACTACTAAACTAAAGTTATTAAGAGAGGTAGGGAGTGTCCACCGTAATAACCGGATATATGCTGTGCTTGCAGTTGCAATACAAACTACTGCTACTATTCATGGTAGTATTTGGACAAAATTACAACTTCTTTTCCTTGCCTTTCCTACACTGGAATGGACGTGCGGGTGCGGTGTTACATGCTCTTCAAAGTAACACTTAGTTCATCCAGTGACCGTCTACTCTCTCTAGATACACATATGCTATCTAAGAGTCAGATAGTACCATGATCCATTCCAGGCATCCATCCATTCAAAGTATATGCACACATACAGTTTCTGTTTCTCCCACCCAGGCTGTTCTCCTTCCACCCATCCTTGCTTCATCATTCACCCAGCCATGCACCATACCATATTCTTTCCTTCCCAGCCACCTTGGGGACCAAGCAAACACATATCATTCTTCTTTGCCAGTCATCATTACATTTCTCGTCCTTCCACACTAACTTACACCATTCTTTCTCTTTTCGTTCATCCCATCCATCAAGTTCATCTCAGATCTGATTGGGATTCTTCTCGCCAAAAACTTCACAGCTAAGTCAAAGTACATTTAGAGGAGGCTACTACCTGGTTGATTTATAATACACCCGTGCAGAAAGCACACTCTGCAGTCTTCAATCTCAATAAGTAAGGAATATATAGCTTACCTCTGCCCGCCACCACTGTGTTATCCCTCACAGAATTGTCCGGCACTTCCACCGCCTCCTCCCCAGAGTTGTTCCGCTCGTCCAATGCCACCACCTCCGCGCTGTAAGTACATTTAATAATGTTAGAATACACCACTCACTACTATATAATATTTGGTCTAGGAGGAAGAAAGAAATGTGAAAAAAACAGAATACAATTTAATAATTTGTGACTGTCTACTCTAAAGTAAAAATGTCCCTTTTTCCAGGGAAGGCTGTTGTCTTGCTGCACTTTTTGGCACAACTGATGAATGCTTGCTTTTTATTTTTAACACGCACCACTTTTTCTCCTAACAGACAGAAGCTTGACTTCTAAGAACACGAGCAGGATCAAGTTCAAACCAGGTGAGAGCTCGGCTCGACCACAAGAAATGTGTCCAATTAATCGTCAGCACTAAGCACTTTTCCATTTTCAGTTAAACGTTTACTTTTATGACAAACTTGATTTTAATAAATGTGTTTACTTTTAATAAAGCTTTTAAACTTAAATAGACTCTGTGGTTTTTGGTCCTCCAGACTAGAGTGGATGAGCTAAAGGTTTTGGAATTTTTGCAAGCATGAGTCCGTGCCTCTGACATCATTGGGGATCAATCAACGGTGACTTTGGGAGCTAAATGACTCTGCCACACTATCTAGTCAGTAAGGAGATTGGGGGTTCAACTACAAAGTCTGTTATCACTGAGGTATGTGGAAAGTCTAACAGCACCTATTATAATTGATAAGCTAAGCAATGCATTATTTAGTGTCCATAGTTCTGTTTGTGCAGATTTGTCCCTGCAAAAGTAATAGAATGGATTGTCCTACTATCCAAACCAAAAGTAAAGTAGTATCTTATTCTTTCTTGGTGGTCATTCACCTTTTTATTGTTGGCAATTGTCAAAGCATAAACATTTAGGAGACTTGAAAAGACACTATGGACAATCCCAGAGGACTGCACTCAGTGCATAGAGCTATTGCTGACTAGAATGGGAGTCCAATGGAATTGCCAAATGTGCAATCTTAGTTAGCTACACAGACAGACTAATAAGAATAATCTAGTAATACCACAGGGAGTCATAGTCGAGGCAGGATAAGAATTTAGATCCAGTCTACAAGAAGATCAAAGACGATTTAGAAAAAATCGAATGAGGAACGCTAGGAAAAAATAAGTACTCTATATTAAAATTAAAACTTACTGGGGCCAGCAAAGGAGCCCTCGCCTGCCCGATCCTGGCCTGCATCCTGAACAGCACCCTCCTCCTCCTCCTGTGTCCTCCTCTTGCCCCTGGGGGGAGCTGATGTACAACATGAAAGAAAGAAAGACCAGAAAACATGGATGATATTTGTCAACCAAATCAAACATTTCAAAAGAACAATAACAAAATATTTTGGCGAAATAGCAAATAGACAACTATTCCACGGGATATATTATTGACCGATCTCATGTGGTCTACTACGTTATTAGTATTGCTTGATTTGCGGACCGTCGAATTGGAAACTTCTTATGTAACTCACTAAACAAAGTACTAAAAAGGTTTGCCTAGGATTGGCAGGCAGCAGTCCGCAGCACGCGAAGTGACAGACAAAGTCCATCGTGATTGCAGATCAGCGACAACACTAAAGTTTCCTACTACATTAACCAGTCATTAAAATACTCAAACTATCAATCCACCACCACAATTTCTTCTTATCGCCATGTGTACAAAGGAAGGACTGGACTTGAGTCTGTAGGGGCTGATTTAGAAGCCCCTTGCGGCTCTTTTGCTCCATTGTTGCGTGACTTTTGTGATGCAGCGGCAGAACAAAAGAGGCGCAATGCTGCGGCGTATATTAACAACGTGACGCATATGGGAGATGCATCACGTTGTAAAGCCCTGCGCCATCAGGGGGCGTTCCGGCGCAAGGGAGGGCGTTCCTGCGCAGGAACGCATCCTAAAAGTGGCTGAGGGAAATCTACAAGATTTCAATCACTCACTTTAACGACAATGATGCGTGACTCAAACCCTGCACCTGCTTGAAGCAGACGTACGGCTTGACGCAGCATTGGGGAGATAGGGCACCCCAGAGCATTGATGGAGCTGCGCCATCATTGCGACGCAACTCCAGCAATGCGCCGCCTTTACGGCACA
Source organism: Lissotriton vulgaris (assembly GCF_964263255.1). Classification (NCBI taxonomy): domain Eukaryota; kingdom Metazoa; phylum Chordata; class Amphibia; order Caudata; family Salamandridae; genus Lissotriton; species Lissotriton vulgaris. The sequence continues at coordinate 776,763,162 of NC_141696.1, read as the reverse complement.
GATGCGTAACGCTTTGGTGACGTTTTGGGCCCATGGTGCGCCGCATTGTAAGTACGGCGCACTATGGGTGGTGGTGGCGTGGTGCACAATTACTGGCGCATCCCTGCTACTTTGCAGGGATGCGCCGGTAATTAAAAATCTGAACCTTAGTGTCTAGCATTACGCAGTTCTTTAAACTACACTCATACATAATTTCACAGGCCAATGAAATGAACACAAAATCGAAAACAAATAAGCATAGTAGCAACACTACTGAGAAGGAGAGCAGTGCACCTGAAATGCACAGAAGATTTTGAAATATAATTTACCTACAATGTAATGAGCAGCATTATTGCTCTTGGTAAAAAACAAAAATTTGCAAGATCATAACACAAAGAGCAGGAGAAAACAGAGTAGTAAAGAAATAGCTACTACTACTCACCAAGCCGGGGATCTCAAGGCCAAGCAGGCCGAGCAGATCTCGTTCACGGTCCAGGACATCCGTCCAGCGGTGGGTGGCCTGGTTGTAGGTGCGCCGGACCCGAGAGTGGTGGTACATGGCCCGGCACACCTTCTCCCACCGCTTCCGGCACTCCTGGATCCCGTACCCGACACCGATCCTGCCGCCTGCCATGATGGTCCTGGGGAGGCGGCGCTGAACATAAAAAATGAGTGCGGCCACCTCCTCCGGGCTAAAGATCTCCCGGGGTAGGACCTGCTCCCCCCTCAAACGCCCGCACGGGAGCCGGGCACGGGGTGCGGGACCCTTCCCCTTCTCGGGATGCTTCCCGGCTCCCTTCACCATGGTCTGGGCAGAAAGGATAAAGAAAATAGAATAGGGAAGAGAAGAAAAGTAAAGAGTTGAAAAAAGTAGTTTAAAATTAACCAAAAGTAGCAGAAAACACAAAAATATAGAGCAAGAAAAATAGAGAGATAGATAATAAGTAAAATAGATTAAAAAAAACTTCAAACAAGCAAAGGATGGCAGAGATACAGAGAGGATACCAAAAGCATGCCCAGAACCATAGCAATGAATGAGAAACAAGATGGCCGCGCCCGTTCACGACCGCACGGGTAAGTTCGCGCGAGATTTTCCTCGCGAACACCCGCGAAATTGTACTGGTGAGCCGCCCACTTTGCGAGATTACACTTCGCGCCCGGAAACGGAAATATGTCATGCAAACAAGATGGCCGCGCCCTTGAACGACCACGAGGGTAACTTCGCGCCTTGCGCTACAAGCGGCTCATGAAAACGCACAAAACCTTGTGAACTAACACGCCGCAAAAAAACAAATCGCATATTCGCACGAATTCGCGGCTTCCGAATCCGATCTTGCGAGTGTTCGTGTCCCGCGAATCCCGCGAAATTACAGAAAAACGAGTTTTGCAAAACTGAAAGCACTCAGCAGGTGCAAGAGTTCAAACTCATCATTAGTAACCATTCCCTGTAGTGCTTCCTGACTGGGGCCCCTCCAGAGTTCAGTTGCTAGTTGCAACAATTGTATGACCCTGCTCTGACCCTCACAGCAGGCTCATAGAATAGCTACAAGTAGGCCACAAAGGTCCTGGAAAAAAAATTGCACTGCAACAGAAAGCAAATTACTGATAAGGAAGCAGGTGCCAGACCTGGAATTTTAAAACAGTGACACATTAATAAACTAACCCCAAATTAATTCATGTCAGTTGAAGGAGGGCAGGTGTGCTTGCTTTTCCCCCCCATAATCTACAGTGATGATGAACCAGAGGGTGGCATTGATGTAACAGAGGGTGGCATGGGTGAAACAGAGGGTGGCAGTGGTGAAACAGAGGGTGCTGGGAACCTGTGATGATGAACTAGACGTGGAAACAGCATAGTCGCGACCGTTGCGAGCCAACAAGTAAGTTCGCAATTGCGAACTGGTACCAAACCCTCGCGAACTGGCAGAAACCCTTGCGAACACAAAAAAAAAATCTGCAAATTCGCGAGAATTCGCGGATTTTGCGGATCGCGAGTTTGCAAATTCGCAAAATTCGCGAACGCCAGATTCGCAAAATTCGCTTATGCTTAGTGAATGGCCTGTAAAACGGTTGATGCCTTGTTGTGGCTTTACAGCTCACGAGTTGCTAGTTACTGGTTCGGTTTTTTTTAATTATTGACAGAGCATTTCATTTGTGTGAAATCTCTTGTTAATAAAATGTTTTGTATTGAACGATCACTCGCCCTCATGCCAAATCCAACCAGTATGTGTGTGTGTGTATTTGAGGAATAGATAGCTGTGCTGGAATGTTTGACATTTGAGTGTCTCTTTTAAGGTGTACATTCCATCTAAGAATAACCCACTAAATGTAGATATTATTGTTAAACCGTGAGAGTATATGGTGATGTCTCTCTTGTGAATTCCAAGTTAGTTTTTTATCCACAATGTCCTGCAAACTTGAAAATGTCTGTCACAATTTCCATGCAATATTGTCCCAAAAATCTCACACTCTGGAACTGAACACATAATTAAGTCCAAACAATTTGGTTTTGCAAGGGAGGTCACCTGAGTTTTTGGTCCTGTGCACGGCGGCCATCTACGGAAACATATCAAACGCACACACTTCTGAAAACTAGACACCCGAGGGCTTTCAAGAAGGTAAGGCTTGCATGGATCCCCCAACGTTCCCTTACCCATAATCCTTTGCAAACTTCAATTTTAGACAAAAAAACCCAGGGCCTCATTTATGAGAAATGACGCATCGCTGTGAGAAAGCAGGGATGCGTCACTTCTCAGTGCGCACTCCTTGCGACATTCCTGATGCGTCATATTTAATGTATGATGCATCATGTCGCAAGGAGTTACAGATACGTCAGTATTTCTGATGTATCTGTAAGCGCAAAAGTGATGCATTGCTGGAGTGTGTCACAAAAGTGACGCAACACCAGTAATGCGTCCTTTCACATGGGGCAAGCACTATGTGAAAGTGCCTGCATCAGTCTTACGCCTGCTGTGAGGCAGACGCAAGATTTTGAAGCAACGGCGTCCTAAAAGTGAAGCAGTGAAATCTCATAGATTTCACTGCGTCACTTCTACGACCCTTCCTTGCGTCAATACGCCCCCCTTGCATACATTATACCTGGTGCAGGTATAATGTGGCGCAGGAGTTTACAAAGTGACGCATCTACCTTGATGCGTCACTTTGTAAATATGGTGCAACAAAGCGCAATTTTTTACACCACTAGTGCGTCACAAAAAGTGGCGCACCAGCAGCGTAAAAGTGACGCACAGCCTCATAAATGAGGCCTCCAGTTTTTTCACACATTTTTGTGTGGGAAAGCGTGGCATCACTGGGCTCACACAAATGTCCTACCACCCAGCGTTCCCCTAGGTCTCCTGATAAAAATGGTGCCTCACTTGTTTGGGAGGCCCAATTACCAGCAACAGGCAAGGGCCCAATACGTAGTGAGGTGACTTCAAGATTGCCTATGTCAAAACCACCTGCTTTTGCAAGGGGGGTCACCTGTGTTTTTGGCCCCGTTCTCGACGGACATCTAGGGAAACCTACCAAACTCACACATTTCTGAAAATTACACACCCGGGGGCTTCCAAGGAGGTATGGCTTGCGTGGAACCCTAACGTTTCCTTACCCAGAATCCCTTGCAAACCTCAATTTTAGCTGAAAAAATCAGTTTTGTAACGCAATTTTGTGTGGGAAAGCGTGGCATCACTGGGCTCGCACATGTTTCCTTCCACCCAGCATTCCCCTAGGTCTCCCAATAAAAATGGTGCCTCACTTGTGTGGGAGGCCCAAGTAGCCGCGACAGGCAAGGGCCCAATACTTAGTGAGGCGACATCAAATTTGCCTATGTAAAAACCACCTGCTTTTGCAAGGGGGGTCACCTGTGTTTTTGTCCCAGTGCTTAACAGACATCTAGGGAAACCTACCAAACCTACGCATTTCTGAAAAGTAGACACCTGGGGGCTTTCAAGGAGGTATGGCTTGCCTGGAACCCCCAATGTTTCCTTACCCAGAATGCCTTGCAAACCTCAATTTTAGCTGAAAAAACAGTTTTTTCACACATTTTTGTGTGGGAAATCGTGGCATCACTGGACTCACACAAATTTCCTACCACCCAGTGTTCCCCTAGATCTCACAATAAAAACGGTGCCTCACTTGCATGGGAGGTCCAAGTACCCACATCAGGAAAGGGCCTAATACGCAGTGAAGCGACTTCAAAATTGCCTATGTCAAAACCACCTGCTTTTGCAAGGGGGGTCACCTGTGTTTTTGGCCCATTGCTTGACGGCCATCTATGGAAACCTACCAAACCTACCCATTTCTAAAAAGTAGACACCCGGGGGCTTCCATGGAGGTATGGCTTGCGTGGAACTCCCAATGTTTCCTTACCCAGAATCCCTTGCAAACCTCAATTTTGGCTGAAAAAATCAGTTGTTTTACACATTTTTGTGTGGGAAAGTGGGGCATCACTGGACCTACCACCCAGTGTTCCCCTAGGTCTCCCGATAAAAATGGTGCCTCACTTGCGTGGGAGGCCCAAGTACCCATGACAGGCAAGGGCCTAATACGTAGTGAGGCAACTTCAAAATTGCCTATGTCAAAAGCACCTGCTTTTGCAAGGGGGGTCACCTGTGTTTTTGGCCCAGTACTCCACTGCCATCTAGGGAAACCGAGAGGCTTTCATTTGCAGTCCGTTTTTCCCATTTTTCTGAAAAATAAAAAATATTTTTTTTACTGTATTTTGCTTAATTTCTGGGACCCCTCCAAGGGAATCCACAAACCCTGGGTACCTTTACAATCCCCATGATGTTGGAAGAAAAGGACACAAAATTGGCATGGATACCTTATGTGGTGAAAAAGTTACAGGGGCCTAAGCGCGCACTACCTCAAATAGCCAAAAAGAGGCTTAGCACAGGAGGGGAAAAGGCATAGCAGCGAAGGGGTTAACGCCTAATGAGATGCCTGCCCAAAGTGTATGCTCTTATTTTAAGCTCAAATTGGTTTACAAATTCATTACATGGTAGCAGAAGCATTAAAGTCCTGTTTATTTTTTTACATCTGGAGACACCATAGTGTTATTTGTGGGGCACCCGTTCCAAGCAGTACCCACGCCTCGAAGCATTATTTATTTATTTAGTTGCAGTTTTTATGAATAGCCACACACTGCTTTATGGCCACTGGAGAGTGCCAGAGAGTCTGAGAACTATCAGATATCAGGATATTTGTGTTAAGGATCCAGCGGAATTCGAAGCATACACATCTATGCTGTATACAGTGTGTGCTACCTTGGAAGGATCGTCTCAAAAAAGGCCAGCCCAAATAGTTGTGTTTTTTCCAGCGATTCCTCAAGACTATGGTTGAATTCTGTAGGCAAGATGGGGTTAAAGAGATCTAGAATCTGGGACTCTCAATACCCGATAATCTACCTTCAAGTTTCTGCTGACTGGATGTTTGTTGATGAATCAGCTACAAGATGGCTGGCTGAAGGGTTCTCCCTAGGGTCTAATGTGTAGGGTGACCCCCTCCGACCACTGTCTCCAGTCCTGAAATATTCACCAACAAATTATTGATTTCAGGTGCGTTAATCTGAAAGCTATAAAACAAAACAAGCATTTGCAATACATTTTTTTTAAAAACCAAAACATAACTAAAGGGCATTGTCATTTACAATGCCAATAGCTCAAACTCGCATAAATTTGAGACCTTTTGCATTGCAAATGCTTGTTCTAACTTGTTAAAGCCATCTAAGACTTCTTAGGAGCTCCACTAGGCATCTCCCTCCTCTCTTGGTGGGAACTGTGTCATGTGAAAAATACTAACATAAAGCCTGTTTTTGAGCTCGGTCTTGTATCAGGGAGCATGGCTCGATAGATGATGTATGAGGATAATATGAGGATAACCTTGTTGGTTAGCTTTGTGATACATAGACTATTAATTTTATGTAATAACTGCTTTGACTCAAATGAAAATGCGCAGGAGTTTTCTTCAACACAAGAAAGCATAAGATGTTACTGAAGCAGTCATACTGAGTGGCCAAATGACATGTTGCAGTGCCAAGGGGAGGGCAGGGGATTCCACCATTAGCCAGTTGGTAATGCAATGGTTATCAAAGAAATGTTATTGTGTTATATAGTACTATAGCATTTGCATAATGCTTCACAGCACTAAAAGTTCTTTCTGAAATGGTAAGTGGCTATTAGAAGCTTTTTGTGCAACTTTCGGATGGTGGGATTACAGTGCAGCGTATGTGTTTAATGTTGGGTGTCATATTTGAAGTTTGGAGGAGTGCTCTAAAAGTATAGGACCTGGCTCGTAACATCACTTGTGTCTGGCGGTAAAGACAACAAATGTGAGATACAGGGATGTGATTGTTTATGCTTACTATTCAGTACCCAAACCTAAGCTTCAAGGATCAAGTTTTCTACCATTGAGTACCAATGAGTTGGATAACAATAAGCATCTGTTATTCAGAACCAAGATACCCTTGGGTGAATGTGCACTTTACAAATACACATGTTATATTAATGTTATATTTTAAGGTCATAATCCTTTTTGTCAGAATACTAAATGTTTTTAATTCTTCTTATTTCAGATAAATAGATACAGAACTTGGACATCTGTATTGAAAAAGAAGTCCAGTCGATCGGAGATTTTCTGAATATAGAAATAATAAAGTCTAGAGAGATACTAGAGTGAAGGATCCTCCTTTGGTAGAAGATCTAGAGTTTAGAATTAATGAAGATCGCTAAAGAGAATTAGATCACCCAGTGAACAATATAAAGTGCCCTTAATTATTTATATCTAGCAATTGAAAGGCAGTGAGTGGTTTGGAGGTTAGAGTTGATGTGGTTGCAAGAGTACAGTTCTAGGACTTGACTTGTTGCAGCATTTTGTATTCATGATTGCTTGTAAAGCAGGTATTTGTGCCACCTAATGTACAGCTTATTAAGTGTAATAAGCAATCCCCAATGTAGTCTTATTCAAGGGGTGGGCCTCACAGTACTGAAAAACAAATTTAAGAGTGTTTCACTGCCAGGGCATGTAAAACGTAAAAGTACATGCCCAACCTTCTAATTAAGCAGCACCCTGCCCGTTGGGCTATCTAGGGCATACCTTATGGGTGACATATGTAATATAAATGGTGGATTTAAGATTTGACAAGTGATTTGTGTGAATTAATGGAAATGACAACTGAGAAACCACATTGGAGGAAACCAAATCATGGAACGTCAATTTTAAGAAAACACAAAAAAATCTAAAATTAAGGGAAACATTTTAAAGGAAAGACAATTTGGGGGAAAAATCCAAAATTACATTAAACTTGGGTAGAGTTTAGGACTACTTTGGGGTTTTTGGGTTAAGGGATCGGTAATGTGTAGCCTGATGAGGGGTTTTGAGGGGTCAGGAATTATTGGTGCTTTGGCATAGAAAGGGTTTAGGGTTCAGAGATGGGCAGAGTGATGAGGTGGGGAAAGGTTTTCAGGATTCACGGATGAGTGGTGTTTAAGTGTGTGAGATGGTTTTAAGTTCCAGGGATGGGTGGAGTGTAAGAGTTTTGAGGCCTTTAGGGATCATGTATAGGTGGACTTTAGGGCTGATGAGGGTTTTTAAGGTTCAACTATGGGTAGTGCCTGGGGAGATGAAGGGTTCAGACTGGGGTGGAGTTAAAGGTGGTCAAGACATTTAAGGATGGGTGGAGTTTAGATGTAGAAACAGGTTTTTACATTTAGGGTGATGAATTTTTATGGTCATGGATGGCTGCTGGTTAAGGTTGGTGAGGTTTTTTAGAGTTCAGGGATGTGTGGAGTTTGGGTGTGGTTAGGTGTTCTAAGGGGTATTGGATGGGTGGGGTTTAGGTGTAACAATTGATATTTATGGTTTAGCAGTGGCTGGAGTTATGGTCAGGGGATGTTTTTAGGGTTTAGTGATGATGAATGTTTGGGGTAGAAAGGACTTTTAGGCTTTAGGGATGAGTGTAACTTAGGTGTGGTGAAAGGGTTTATGGTGTAGGGATTGATGGTGTTTAGGGATTGAGAGGGTTCAGCGATAGACAGTGTTTATGGGTGGTGATGAGCCAGTGAATTAAAAGCATCCAAAGTAATTGTTTAACAATGTAGCAGATTCACATATGAAATAATCTCGCCCAAAGTAAAGCACTGAAATACATATCTCAGACAAAACTATTTCTGAAATTAAGACCTGCAACCACTGCACTTGCACTTAAAAAATAAGCAGTCAAATGCCAATTCCAACCAAAAGTTATTCTATGAATTGGTTTCTGGAAAAGGTAAATGCCATTCATTCTGAAAATTTCCATGAAACCGTTTAGATTAAATAGCTTCTCAGTAACGGTATTCAATTAAATTGATTTTCTTTGAAATCACAACAACCCTTGGCAAGGGGGGTTAAATGCCAAGTTGACATGGCAGCATAACAATGCATTCAGGCTGCAGTGACAGGCCTGGGACAGGTTTTGAAGTGCCACTTACGTGGGTGGCACAATATGTGTGGCAGGCCCACTATTAGCATTAAATTGACAGGCCGTGGGTATGTGGTATATGTTGAAAGATCTTTTGGTTGGTCACTTTGCTTCTGTGTGTGTAGGAGTGGTTGTGTAGTGAAATCCCTTTTGCTTTCTTGATGGATGATTTGTAAATTGTATAGTGACATTTGAGGTGGTTTCTGTCATTGTGGTTGTGTATTTTCTTCGCAGCCATCCATTTAGTGACTTGCTCGAAGCAATTGTTTAGTGTTTGGGATGGCGGAACTACATTGAGAGACACAGAGATGATAATCTGGGTATCGTCAGTGTAAGATACCATAGTAAAACCAAGAGAGCATATCCTTTCAGATAACAGGTGAATGTACATATTGAAAAGTGTGGGGCACAGGGAGGAGCCCTGTGGCATGGCACAATTTAACTGATGTATCTTGGAGTGGAATGGTCCTTGGAAATATCCACTTCAACGCATGCCAGTGATGCCAGCTTCTTTCAGTCTATGAAAAAGGATGGGCTGTGAGACAGTGTCAAAGGCTGCATTTAAATCAAGAAGGACAAGCGCAGCTTGTCCAAGGCTTGTTTTACGTCCTCTGTGGTTATTAGTAACACAATTTCCATGCTACAGCCCCCAAAAAAATGTTTGTGTAGGATGCAGAATGTTGATCCCTTCAGGGAATTCAGGGAGATATCTTCTCCAGAACTTTAGTAGCACATGGGAGCAATGTGATAGGTCTGTAATTATTTATCTGTTTGGGGTCCAATGCTGTTATTTTTAGTAAAGGGCATATAATAGCATATTTGTATTAATCCGGGACCACACCCCTGTCCAGAGAAGAATTGTAAACCCCTGTAATAACTGTAAGAACGCCATCTCCTCCTTTCAAGATAATATCTAGAGGAGCTGGGTCCAACGGGGAGCCTGATTTGATCTATCCTGCAATATCAAGGATATCTTTTTCCCCATGGATGGAAACAGGGTACGCTTCACATTAGGTTTATTGATAATAGGATTATCAAGAGTCTTGTTATTGGATTCAGGTGCTCCTGACACAGCGTTATAAATGGGGCTGACTTTTCCTAGGAAGTGATTTGCCAGTGCCTCACTTCGCGCCACTGAGGTGGGGGAACCTGTATCTAAAGTAGCAGGTTTTTATGAAAGAATTCACAATAGTGGTGAAGAATGCTCAGATTGGTTGATTCTGCTTGTGAACGTGTTCAGCCAGGCTCTCTGGATAGCATGTTGGTATTTTTTCAATTCCTGTCTGTAAACCTGTTTATCAATGTCAGTATCGTTAGCCCTACATTTCCTTTTGCATCTTTTACATGCTTTATTTAGATCGCTCAACTCTGTGGAAAACAACTGGCCTTTATCATAAGGTTAGGACTTCTTACTTACTTATAAAGGGACAAGTATATCCAGAATGGCGTTGATCCAATCAGTAAGTGCTAGATATGAAGAAGAAGAAAGAGGAAGACCCGGTCACTCGTTTTTTTGTTCTGCTCACTTTTTATTTAGGGCAGAATCTTACACTAAGGTATTTAATCCTTATGTGTAACCATTATGTTTTAGAAATTTAGGAAAAGAAATTGCAACAATTTTTACAAGTTCTATGACAGTCCGAAGAATTACTTACTGTCCTACACAAGAACACATGTATTTACAATAACTCCAAATGTACATTACTTAGAAAGACAAAAAAAGAATTACACATTCATATAATTCTACACAGAAAACATTTAGACATAAATCGCTCATTGAGGTTGAGAGTACCCTGTCCACATATTTTATGTCAGGCCACTAGAATAATTGTTTTTCTCTTTCTTTTGGCCTGATTGCGCATGGGGCGGCTAATACAATAAACATTCAATTTATTTGTCAAAAAACAAAAGCCTTATGCGCAGTGAGAGGACATTCGGATTTAAGACGAATGAAGGGTCATAAGCCTGTAAGCCGACGCGTTTCTGAGCCTGTCTATATACTTGTTCAGGCTCGTCTTCAGGGCTTCGGGGCTGGGTACCTATATAAATACAAATAGAGGGCATGATAAGTTTTTGACCCTCTTTTGTGTGTCACTAAGACTGTTCGGCTTGCGTTATTGTTACCTTTTTACTTTGCAGTGTCACTTATAACTGTTCATCTGATCGATTTCTTTTGGGGGGACTCCTTGGGTTCTGTAATGGAAACAGTAGCATGATATGTGTTTCCAGACAATCTTATATTGCGTTATTTATTAGCTATCATCGTGTATTTCACTCACGTGTTTTGCAGCCAGAACGTTTTCTAGCAGGTTGTAGATCTCCTTTTTAAAGGGTGATTGACGCTGGCGCTACAAAGTCATCAAGCACGTATTTAGCAATATGGAATTATTTTAAAATCAGTGCGTGGATTTAGCGGTAATACACGGGCAGCTGATCGTATCGGCACTTACTTTTAAATGTTCAGTGGGCGCGAAGCGCCTGGCTTGTCTAATGTGGGACGCCACCTCTTATTAGTTGGCAGTAGTCGGCGCTGAAAATTTAAGAGGGTATTGTGTTTTAGTAAATCCTATTACAAGGTCTTCAACTGTTTTTAACGTTTTTGTTAAAAAATGGATAAAACACCTACTTGCACGGTGTTTCCGAGGATGCCAGACGCCGAGCCTTTGTTACAGAGGGCGTTGCTCGATCTCGGGTTTGTTTGCAATGGGTGCCGGTAGCGCTGCAATCAATTAGCAGAGCAAAGGGTAGTTAGTATTTGGATGCTTGAGAATTGTTAAAGCGTTTGCTGATTTTAAGCGCATATGTGCATTTACCTGTGGGTTAGTCGCTAGACGCTGCTGTTTGCTTCAGAGTTCCCCGGATGAGTGAAAGGCTGAAATCACGCGAGGGTTTGAAGCTGTAATATGTGACTTGGTGCTTCTGGGACATGTAGTCCAAAAAATTCAGAGTGATTATTGTAAGGTGGGCTATACCACCTGCGGCCCAGTTATTGGTTTTGGCTTTCAGTATGTTCGTTCAGTCCAGCATTCACGCAGTCATATTTCAAAATTAAGTATGCCTCCCTTTTTGACAATAGTGTTTCTACACTGCCTCCTCTTGCAGGGACTTGGATTTTTGATAGCACTGACCACTTCAGTTCTTTTTCAGTGTGGCCTGAATCAATACAATGTTGGACCATTGGGGCATTCAGGACTTTTTGTTTGAATCTCAAGAATGTCAAGAATCTCGTCGTGCCCTGTCACAATATCAAGGAAGATCAAAAAATCGCTTCTTAACATTTTCTGAAAGCTCTTCCTCTGAGGCTTCAGGGAAATCGGACCCAAGAGAAGGAACATCCAAACGCCAAAATCCTTTTTTAGAGAAAGGAGAAGGGAGGGGCAGAGTCAGGTTCAAACCCCCACAACAAACATGGGATATGAGAACCCGAAACAAAAACTACTTCAAACAATAGAAGAGTCATCTATAATTAACCTCTCACCTAAAATATTAACCACCCATGAACGATCAGTCTTGGAGCTTGGGATTAAATTCGTCCCCACTGTAAACACAGACATAGTCAATTTAAAAATTGAGGCACAAGACCTGTTCAGAAAGGTACGATTAAAGGCTTTCTTTCATGAAAAAGAGAACAATCGAACTCCAGAACCTTCTAATTTATCCAATAAGTCGTCTTTCACTCCCACATCCCAAATGATACCTAAACAAATCTTGGCATTCGAACAGGTCGTTCAGTCATCACTCACGCAGTTAGGGAAACAAAAGAACTACTTCAAGAGAAACATAACAAAAGAACAACAATCAGCCATCAAACAACTCAGCACTGACACAACTATAGTGGTCAAGCCGGCCGACAAGGGGGGCGCCCTAGTCTTGTGGCAAAAAGAAAAATACATTGATGAGGCCAACAGTCAGATAGGTAGCACAGAATGGTACAGGAAGCTAACAGAGGACCCAACTTTCACAATTCAAAATGAAATCCAAACAAAACTAAAACAGGGATTTGACGATGGAATTTTAGGTCCGAAGGAATACGACTATTTGAGCAAGCGAAATCCCCGAACTCCGGTAATTTACTTCTTGCCCAAAGTTCATAAAAATCTATTACATCCACCCGGAAGACCAATTGTCTCCGGGTGTGACTCGATTTTGGAACCATTGGCCAAATACGTCGACGTGTTCCTAAAACCATTCATGTGTGATGTAAAATCATACATAAAAGACACGACTGATTTCATCACAAAAATAGAAACTACACCGTTTGATGACAAGAAAGAGTTGATGGTCACCTTTGACGTCAACTCCTTATACACACAAATCCCCCAGGAAGAGGGATTAGAAGTCATTGAATTTTTTCTAGAAACACGGCCCAGACCCCACAGAGTTCCAACCCAATTCATCATAGAATTGGCAAGCTTGGCACTCAAACGCAACTACTTCAGATTCATGGACACTTTTTACATGCAAGTGAAGGGCACCGCCATGGGGTGTCCTTATGCCCCAGAAATGGCGGTGCTCTTCATGGCACTGTATGAAGAGCGCTTTATTTACCACCAAATTCCATATAGCATACACATCCTAAGATGGTATCGCTATATTGATGATATCTGGTGTCAGTGGAGAGGAACTGAGGAACAACTAAAAGAATTCTATGAGTGGCTGAACAATAGACATCCTGACATAAAGTTCAGTATGAATAGCAGCAACACCCGCTTAACTTTTCTTGATGTAGAAGTTTTCCATCAGGAAGGAGAATTAGCCACCACCCTTCACCGCAAACAAACTGACAAAAATACAATTCTACACTACGACAGCTTCCATCCTAAAAGTTTAAAAGCAAACCTACCTTACAGCCAACTATTACGAATCAGACGTAATTGTTCAAGGAAAGAGGACTACATGACACATGCTGAAACATTGTGTGACCAATTGTCTAAACGGGGATATCCTAGAAAGATGTTGAAACATGCAACTAAACGTGCATGTTTCACGCCAAGAGAAGTACTGTTGACAAAGAAAGAAAAGAAACCGTTGGAACAGTTAGTTTGTGTAACCACGTATGGACCATTAACTAATAAATTCAAAGCCATAGTACTAAAAAATTGGCATCTGTTATCTAATTTGGACATACCATTTCCAAAACCTCTGTTTGCCCTGAAAAAGAGTAAAAACATAGGGCAACAAATAATTCGAGCATTTCTGGGTACTCAGCGACCTAAAAGCGACTTACCCACACTGTGGAAATTAGACCCGGTCAAAGGACATCATAAGTGTGGCAATTGTATTTCATGCACAAATACCATTGAAGGTACTACATTTGAACACCACAACATTAGATGGACCCACGTGGAATTCACAAACTGTAAGAGTAAAAATGTAGTTTATGTAATCATTTGTCCGTGCGACAAACTTTACATTGGGAAAACTACACAAACGGTGTCACAAAGACTGACCCAACACAGATCTAGGATCAAACAAAAAGTCCTGAATGCCCCAATGGTCCAACATTGTATTGATTCAGGCCACACTGAAAAAGAACTGAAGTGGTCAGTGCTATCAAAAATCCAAGTCCCTGCAAGAGGAGGCAGTGTAGAAACACTATTGTCAAAAAGGGAGGCATACTTAATTTTGATATATGACTGCGTGAATGCTGGACTGAACGAACATACTGAAAGCCAAAACCAATAACTGGGCCGCAGGTGGTATAGACCACCTTACAATAATCACTCTGAATTTTTTGGACTACATGTCCCAGAAGCACCAAGTCACATATTACAGCTTCAAACCCTCGCGTGATTTCAGCCTTTCACTCATCCGAGGAACTCTGAAGCAAACAGCAGCGTCTAGCGACTAACCCACAGGTAAATGCACATATGCGCTTAAAATCAGCAAACGCTTTAACAATTCTCAAGCATCCAAATACTAACTACCCTTTGCTCTGCTAATTGATTGCAGCGCTACCGGCACCCATTGCAAACAAACCCGAGATCGAGCAACGCCCTCTGTAACAAAGGCTCGGCGTCTGGCATCCTCGGAAACACCGTGCAAGTAGGTGTTTTATCCATTTTTTAACAAAAACGTTCAAAACAGTTGAAGACCTTGTAATAGGATTTACTAAAACACAATACCCTCTTAAATTTTCAGCGCCGACTACTGCCAACTAATAAGAGGTGGCGTCCCACATTAGACTAGCCAGGCACTTCGCGCCCACTGAACATTTAAAAGTAAGTGCCGATACGATCAGCTGCCCGTGTATTACCGCTAAATCCACGCACTGATTTTAAAATAATTCCATATTGCTAAATACGTGCTTGTTGACTTTGTAGCACCAGCGTCAATCACCCTTTAAAAAGGAGATCTACAACCTGCTAGAAAACGTTCTGGCTGCAAAACACGTGAGTGAAATACACGATGATAGCTAATAAATAACGCAATATAAGATTGTCTGGAAACACATATCATGCTACTGTTTCCATTACAGAACCCAAGGAGTCCCCCCAAAAGAAATCGATCAGATGAACAGTTATAAGTGACACTGCAAAGTAAAAAGGTAACAATAACGCAAGCCGAACAGTCTTAGTGACACACAAAAGAGGGTCAAAAACTTATCATGCCCTCTATTTGTATTTATATAGGTACCCAGCCCCGAAGCCCTGAAGACGAGCCTGAACAAGTATATAGACAGGCTCAGAAACGCGTCGGCTTACAGGCTTATGACCCTTCATTCGTCTTAAATCCGAATGTCCTCTCACTGCGCATAAGGCTTTTGTTTTTTGACAAATAAATTGAATGTTTATTGTATTAGCCGCCCCATGCGCAATCAGGCCAAAAGAAAGAGAAAAACAATTATTCTAGTGGCCTGACATAAAATATGTGGACAGGGTACTCTCAACCTCAATGAGCGATTTATGTCTAAATGTTTTCTGTGTAGAATTATATGAATGTGTAATTCTTTTTTTGTCTTTCTAAGTAATGTAGATTTGGAGGTATTGTAAATACATGTGTTCTTGTGTAGGACAGTAAGTAATTCTTCGGACTGTCATAGAACTTGTAAAAATTGTTGCAATTTCTTTTCCTAAATTTCTAAAACATAATGGTTACACATAACGATTAAATACCTTAGTGTAAGATTCTGCCCTAAATAAAAAGTGAGCAGAACAAAAAAACGAGTGACCGGGTCTTCCTCTTTCTTCTTTCAATTGAAACTTGTCCTACCCGGCCACACCATTGGACAAAACCCCCCCAGTAACAGAGATATGAAGAAGAGACATCTCAACCTAACTTTGGAGCTGAGCTTTGCAACGTCATTTGCCACCTTATCCAGTCCAATTTGGACCATTGTCAGACGGACCTGTTCCCTTGTTTGCTCATGTTTTTGGGATATCAAAAGAAATTAAGAAATGGTCAGACCTGCAGACTGGCAAAGGGGCATACGTTCTCATATTTTGAATATTGGAAAACATGGTGTTGAATATATGGTCCTTGTTATGTGGGGGGGTAGAATTAGTTGAGGAAGCTGAAGTACTAATAGGCCCAGAAGTAGGTTTGCTGCAGGTATACAGCCGTTGTCTTCAAAGTGAACACTTAAATCACCTAACAAAATAAAAGTGGCTGTTTGAAGGTTGTAAGAAGCTTGGATGTCTGGTATCACAGAAACAAACTCCGAATCTGGTGCCGGAGGGTGATAAACAAGCAGCCCCAAATTAGTGTAGGTGTGAGAGTCTAATTGAGAAGAAAAGACTTTCACATCCTGGAATTTGAGCAGGAGAGCCTCTGCATTCAAACACGTTTTTGTAAATAATTGCAACCCCCCCCCTCCAATCTTATTAACTCTTTCCTGTCTAATACCATTTCTAATGATTGTATATCGTGGGAGAAGTTTTGTGGCTATATCCCAGTTGCAGTCCTCTTTAAGCCAGGTTTCATCCAGGAAGATGGCTGCTGGCTCTTTGTCCCCCAGAAGGATGAATAAATCTACACAAATATCCACAAAGAAGAGATTCAAGCTAAGTGTTAGACCTGACATCCTTGGCATGGCATTCGTCCAAATGTTTTACCTTCACTCACTCACTTTACTGAACTCGTTTTTTGTTTGCATTAGGACTCTGTGAACTGTACCCTTGCTAACCAGTGTTAAAGTGCTTGTGCTCTCTCCCTAAAATATGGTAAAATTGGCCTAAACCTAATTGGGACATTTAATTTCCTTGCAAGTTCCTAGTCTATAGAACTACCTGCACCCAGTGCCTGTAAATTAACCTCTTGGCTGCTAGGGATATTTTTCTCCGGTGCTGAAATCTCAGATTTACCATTGTTCATGACGAGCTCAACTCGTCATCAGCACAGCTCAACTGTGCCTCATGACGAGCTGAGCTCGTCATGAGCATCGAAGGGGTTAAATGCCACTAGTGAGCCTGCAGCACTCATTGTGCCACCCCGTTAAAGTACAGTTTTAAAATATGTCTCAGGCCTGCCACTGCAGCCTGTAGTGCAGTTTTAAACTGCAAGTTTGATCTGGCAAAACAAACCATTTGCCAGGACTAAACCTTATATGTTAATACTTGTAAGTCACCCATAAGGTAGGCCCTAAGAGCTCAAAGGGCAGGGTGCATAGTATTTAAAAAATGTAGGACATGTGTCCTCACGCTTTACAGGTCCTGACAGTGAGAAACTCCTAAAGTCCTTTTTTACTGTTGTAAGGCCTATCTCTCCCATTGGCTATCACTGGATTACCTTCTTACATTTAATATGCTAACTTCAGATTGAGAGCAGATAGAGATATACTGTTTCCACTCAACTGGATTGTAACTTAATATCCTCCTTAATGGTGAAGTTGGATTTTAAGTTACAATTTTACTTCCAGAAAGTTGGTATTTTCATGTCTAAACCAATTGTGCCTTTCTGCCAATGTCCTGGGTCGCATGACTGCGAATAGCTCTGCTGTTGGGGTTTGTGTATTTCTTCCAGACAGTGAGATAAAGTGGGCATGGATGTAGAGAGGATGGGCCATCCTGACAGCATGGCTGGGAAGGGGCTGTACCCAGTCCCACTTAACACTTCAAAGGGCCTTGCCTACAGCACACACACATGAATCTGACACCAGGCCTGCCTTGTCTTTTGTCACCTTAGACAGTTTGGAGCCAAGCAGATAGGAAGGAGAGAAAAAGACCAGAACCCGTTTTGGGGGTAGGCCAGGCAATTCCCTACCATAAAGGATGGCTGCAGGAATAAAAATAGGACCTTTGGAAGGTTCAGAAGAAGGACTACCTTTCTGACAGAAGGACAGCCCTGCTGCTAGAAAGACTGCCTTGCTGCTTGAAGAAGGAAGATTGGACCTGCTTGCCTTGATCACCGGCTACCTAGAATGACTCCAGGGGTGAGTTGGCTGATCTCTTATGTGAGCTACAGGGACACAACAAGCATTCAGAGGCCTCCCTGCAACTTCCCCAATGACCAGCACAAACTGGATCTGCCTGGACTTGCATGAGCCCTGCTGCTGGCCTCTGATGGAATGATCTCTAATCCCACATATTTGCCCCCCATGTTCTGGACTCTTAGGTCCTATCAGTGGGAGCTATTCTTGAAGAAAAATGTGAAAATCATGAAGTTCAGGCTGTTTATGACTCCCGAAACAACCTCCAATGTGAAACTCCAGTGGGTACTGCTCTTTGCGCTGACATCAATTCTGCACGAAGACCAGCAATGCAAAACCTGCACTTCATGCTAACATTGACCATCTGCATCAATCATCCAACACAAAGCTCCCGCGATGACCAGCTCTTTGAACTACAGCAATGACTGTCCCTGAAACTTGACCTGCATTTCACTCTGAAAGTCTCCTCCTCAAGGCTTCCTCCGACATGAACAGCATTCTTAGCCCTGGACTTGCAGAGGTAACTGGTCAGTGGGGCTAACCTGGTCCCTGTATTTGGCCTGTGCTGCATCATGCTCACCTTGAACATGTGACATTCCCCTGGTCTAGCGCGACCAGATAAAGTTGAGTGATGCTTTCTGCTCTTGGCACTATTTTCATAAAAAACTTCAAACATTAATATCTCCAGTTCAACAGGTTGACTCTTGTTTGTTTTGTTGACATTTTATTTATTAAAATGTACTCTATTTTTCCAATGTGGTTTAGGATTTTTTCATGTGCAGTATTTTCACTTTATTACTATTTGTGTGCTGCATAAATACTTTACACATTTTCTCTATTTAAGCCTGACTGATTTGTGCAAAGCTAACAGAGGGCTAAGCACACGTCAATTTAGTGACTTTTGTGGTTCACTCTGCCAAGAATGTTTATTATTTCAGTGGTGCTTCCACCCCTCTCAACTAATAACCCGATTTCTACCGGTAAGCACTTTCCAAGTAAGGATTTGCACATGGAAACTTCCTATGTTCTTAGTCAGGTGCTGCCACATTTCCTATCCAATTTCACAGATGATGGGAGGCTGAGAATATAAATTGTTTTTTTAAGGATCTGGTTTATACCAGGATGCAAGGTACTTTGCTGTGTGGTGATCTTGGCAGGTAGTTGAGAGAGGATGTGCTAAAGGGAAATGGCATCTTAAGTTATAGTGATGCTCTCTTGTACTAGCATGAAATCATAGGATGTGGGGACAGCACCCAGAAAGGTTTGTTGAAGTGGTATAGTAGGTAGAGGTGGAATGTGATGGAGGTTTGGGATGGGTGGGGGATTGGTGAAAGGAGAAGGTCTTGGAGGTGAGATTGGAGATGGGTGATTAACAGATGTTGTTATTAGAGAAGTTAATAT
Source organism: Lissotriton vulgaris (assembly GCF_964263255.1). Taxonomy (NCBI): domain Eukaryota; kingdom Metazoa; phylum Chordata; class Amphibia; order Caudata; family Salamandridae; genus Lissotriton; species Lissotriton vulgaris. Next base: position 776,743,957 of record NC_141696.1, on the reverse strand, counting down.
TTTTAGTGATGGGAGGAAGAGAGAAGAAGGAGGCAGAGAAGAAGTTGGAATGGCAGGATAGATTATATTAGATTATATTAAGGCATGGAAAGAGTGACTTTGATAGATAATAGAAAGAGAAGGGCTGAGTCACAATCTATTACATGGCGACATTAGATGAATGTCATAATCAAAGAAAGGAGAGGGGCTTGTAGGTTTTAAAGGCCTAGGGGTTAGAGATGGTAGTGTGGAAGAAAGAGTCACTTCCTCGATTTGGTTGAGTCTCAAACTGATTATTGGCAAAAATGAAATTATTAGTATGTGACTCACTAAGTCAATTGCCCTGAGAATCTGGTGAAACCATTTGTGGAGGAATGCTCCTCAAGTTCAGATAAGAAACAAATGTATACACACTGATATCTAGTATTAACCGCAGAGGTTTCAAAATCAATAAAAGCAGGTGCCTTAGTTGATCTTATGATAACTAGAAGGTTGCCTTCACAAGTAAGAAAAGGTTTCACAGTTTTTGCCTGGGCAAGCTAATTCATATAATCACACCTCAAGTGTCATAACATGCGATGCTTCAAAATGTTTGGTGTGAGAATGTGGGTACCAGACCTCAGTCATGTCAGCACAGTGGCAACGGAAACACCATTTGATATCAATGAACATTTGCCTGTTGTACAGGAACTCAATGAATTCTGGGGCGCTCAAAGTAACATCCAAGTAAAACGGTGAGGATGAGGGTGAGTGAGGGTTATACTGGCAAGACAAGCCTGGGTCCCTAAGATTGGGGATCTGGTCAGAAAAAAAAAAAGTGGGCAAGAATTAATTTGTCCTGCCTGTCAAAGGTACCAGAACTGTACTTCTTCCACCCCTTGCTGGTCGCAGAGACAAAGGTTTTGTCTCCATTGATCTTACTAAACCACACTATGTGTGACCGATTCTCAACAGTAGTCCGCATGGACTGCTGGGTAGCCGCAACACTCCTCTCACTACCTTTAAGGAAGTTCAGATGGAAGCTTTAATAACTACAGAAGATTCCCCTCCCCAAAGAGAAACAGTGAAGAACAATGAAGTATTACTTCTTCCTGTAAAAACAACTGCAACTGTACAGTCAAGTACGTAAAGCTCAATTAAAAAAATGTATGATGCCTACGTGAATATGCCAAAGATAGAGTCTTCTCCAAGTTCTACAAAACCTGCAGAGCTGCCCAAAACAGACCAGACAGTGTGTGGTTACTTTGCGCTTTATGGCGACTTCTCATCGGATCCAAGTGAACCTGAGCTGCCACCACCGCCGCCTCTCCCTTTCAAGCTACGCATGTATGCTCTCTATCTTTGCCTGGAAAAGACATACTTTGTTATTCCTTGATTACATCTCTGGATTACAATTGGATTACATTTTCTTGTTCTTTGGTTTGGTTTGGTAAATGTCTTCTTCCTACTTCCGAATAGACACTATCTCCCAGACCGCTCAGCAGTACTACTTGTGAACTTGGCTCTGAAACCACATGCATAATCGCACAGTAAACTACGGGACCTGTCCCAGGTGAACATTACAGCAGTACCAGTTCCAGAACCAATAGTATAAGACAGGGTATCGTATGATGTGAATGATCCTTTTGGCACATGTAATCACTTGCATCTGCTTCAGTCTATTGATTATTGCAGCACATGTGTTGTATACAAGAATAACGTTGTTTCAATAAATACATTGAAAACGTCCCACTGTGTATTTTCTGTATGTTTCTCTGAGAGCAAGTAAGCACGAGTGACTGAGCGAAAGGCTCTGCTCTGTTTTCCTGATCCCTGCGGGGTCAGGGTTGTCATGTTCAGTGGTTACCAGAAACAATTTGCTCCCCAGTAAGGTTAGGGGGGCTTAAGGGGATACTCAGGGCTAGCTGATCTCTAGACCAACACATCCTATGGTGTTCCTGGAATCAGTCTATGCGCCTCACCCAAAATGTATGTTGTCCAAACAAACGAGCAGGTCCAATGGATTAGTGAACACTACATGACAGGAGCAACTCTTGTGTCTTCCTCAAGAATAGGGAAAGCTAGTACATCTAATATGTCTTCCTCTCTCTCCTCCGATCTTTGAAGACATCATGAGTCTTTTGGCTAAAAAATAAAGGTGGAAGCGGTGTGGTGGAGGTACCAGTTTATGCCATTTTCTTATATCTCAATTGCTCTTTCATATATTTAAGAACCTGCCCCTGAAACATAATTTGAGTGGGAGCCCCTCTTGGAACGGGGCCTAAGTAATTTGTTTTGGCTCCTATTTTCCCTTACATTTACCACGCCCACAGTTGCACTTAAGAGAACCATTTAGATAGTCTTCCCAGGGACGGCTCTAGGGCGATGCAATTGGTGCCACCGCACCGGGCGCTGACTTGGGTTAGGGGCATCATTTTTGCAAGTATATTATCATTTTAGAAGCACCTCCTGCCGCGTTTGAGGCCTCTAACTTTTTTCAGTCATCATTTAAAACGTCAAGATAACTCAGGTGATTAATTGTCTTCCTGGAAAAAGACTGGAGATTTGTCTAGTGGAAGTTTTGACTTATTGTAAGGTAGCAAAGAGGGTTAAAATGCCTGCTGCTAAGAATGTGTACCATGCAGATAACTAAGTGCACATAATGTAGATAGGTCAGTGGGTTACTGCTTTTGTCAGCGAGATACTTTTGTTACTTTTTGTTTATAAGTCAAAATCCTAATATAGAACATTGAGCTATTAACTGTCATCAAAGAGCTGCATGCACACTGCAAAGTATAGATTAGAGCTATATCTTATTTTGCCCATTCTATCATCATCCTAACCCTGCCAAAAGGGTTCATTTGGGTAGAAAGCAATTCATATTATTAAAGAGAACCCCTAAAAATGATGTTACGTTTTGAATTATGAATTTGAGATTTTCCAGAATAAGGACTCTTAAACTATATTGCCTACCAGTATCACCATGAAGTGACTCCTACACTACACCTTGTAGTCCTATCTGATGTAACATTTCCTATACAATGATTTAAACACGTATGATTGTCTCTGCGTAGTGTGTGTGTGATGTAAAGTGCTCTGACACCTTACGCTGGTATGAGTGATGCTATAAAAGTAAATGAACCCGAGAGACAGTGGTTATGGAGACTTGAGAGGCACTATTAAAGGGTTCCAGTGAGGGAATCGGTGGCAGAGGTGGTCATTGGGGGGGTGCCAAAAGACATTGTCGTACAGGGAGTCGCCAGTGTTAAAGCCGGCCAGGAGTCTGCCTTCTTGTGCACATCCCCATGGAAGGGGAAGCAGGAAAGTAAGGTAAAAAGGGTAAAGGAGGGTCTGACAGCTCTTCACCCACCAGCTACGTAGGTGGAAGATGGGAGAGTAAGTACACGCCTGCCCACTGGTCCCTTGAATTCAGACACCTCTGATAACAGCCTGTAAAGGCTTGCAGAAGGTCTAGGGCAGCTGAACCTTTGCACCACTTTTAACACTTGTATCTGATAGGTTCTGCACTGGGACCAACCATTGCTATCCATTCAGAGCTTCCTGCTCCTATACTATAGAATTCATTCATGTTTCTACCTCCTAATTCCCATTTCTCGTCCTCTTACCTAACTCACAAGTTTATCCTGTTGTCAATAGGCCAGATGACAAATAAAGAAGTTTAAGTAACACAAAATACCCACTACATAATCAATAATCATCAGCAGACTCACATTTCAAAATGAACTGCTGTAGACTGTCTGAACTGCTTAGCAAGCAGAACACTGGGCTATTCCCCAACCAAGCTCCCAATGGAGAACTCTCTATTCTATCTTTGATGCCTGGGGATGTAAAGTGGCGCTCCGGTCCAGCTGCAGTCACCACTCCCAGCCACGTATCGATGGCTCCTAGCCAGCGCACTAAGTTCTGTGGAAGAAAGCTTCAATTCATATGTTTGGGCTGAGTCTAAAAGCTAATTATTAGTCTGTGAATCACAAAGCCAACTGGCAAGAAGGTCTCCTGAAATCATTGGAAGTGGCATGCTCATCAAGTACAGATAGGGCAGGAATTTATTCTGTAATGCACTTAAATGTCTAGCACTGATTGTGTGAGAGATTTATGACAATGAATACATGCAGATGCCTTAGCTGAGTTTGCGGGAATGAAAATGTGGCCTTAATTAATAACAGAATGTCTGCAGTTTTTGCTGGAACAAGCTAACTCACAATTTAACTTCTCAAGAGATGGTTTCATCCTGTGGGCCATGTTAGCATGAGCATTAATAAATGGCTGAAGAAGGCTATAGTTACAGTAAAACAGCTCAATGCCATTACTGTCTTCATAGCAGGAAAAGAGGAATGATTAGTGAGAATTGGGCAGTGAAGAATATAGGTGGTGAAAGGAGTTACTGAGGTTGGATATAGGATGGGCTGCAGAGAGTGGGATGGGGTTGGGAGTAGAGAGGTGGTGAGAGAGGTGAAGTGCACACTACAAGTATAGGGGTTAAGCTCGAAGTACAGCAGTTTAGAATAGGGGAGAAAAAGAAGCAGGGTGAACCTGTTAAGGAGTCCTCAGAAGTTTGCAGGAGGGGGAACATTAGGAAGCTGAGTAGAGAAAGAAATACAAAGATTGGTATAGAGAGAGATAGCATAAAGAAAGAAAGTTGTGAAAAGGAAGTAGAGTTTTGGGAAGGATTACTGTCAGTGAGAATATGGACAGTGGTACTGGGTCTAAATGTTATCTAGGCCCAAGCACTTACGACACCACAGGAAGTTGGGCTTAACCCCTCAGCCCTTTTCAGAGATATATGAACTGTACTTCAGAGAGGGAAAGGTTAATTGGGTTCAAGGATGTGGGATTACTCCCTAAAGGAAAATATTAAGATGGTTCATAAATGAGGGATGAACTCGAGGAGCGACGACCCCAAAATGGAACATAGGAGCCAGACAGGATGAGCAACACCTGTTTAGCAGGCGAAGCACAAAAGAGAATTTAACTTATGCAGGAAACAAATTCTACTGCTGCACAGACTATCACTACTCAGGAAAAATATATCAGAAAAAATCAAGAGGAAGATGGGCCACTCATACGTTTTGCAGTGGTATCAGGTCTCAAATTGAAGTGCGTCCAGGACCCGGGTTGTCACCAATATCTTTTCACCTCTGCGACAGATGGTGGATGGGAGAGAGAAGGTCCAATTGTTACATGAGATAAAACGGAGGAGAATCAGGGAGGGTCCTTGTCACGTGGATAATGATAAGCATCTATGAGAATGGATATAAAACTGTGGAGGAAAAAGAACCCTAGTGCAGTAAAGAGTGAAAATAATGAGTTCAAAGAAAGCATGGGGAGAAACTCAAACCCTGCTTTAATGACTGGTATGAGCAGAGCAGTCCAGAAAATACAGCGAAAAGTGAATTAGCAGGTAAAAATACCAAACCTAAGATAGTTTAAGCAATGAAAATGCATATGATCCCAGTGTCAGCAATATGCTCAGATGAATTTTGTCCTCGTTCTAGGTGACATATTTCCTGTCTTTCTTTTATTGCGTTAGTCTTGAATCCATATTGTTGCTCTGTTGTTAGGGAATGCCAAAAAGGCATTAATTAAACATGTACAAGACACCTACCAATCGCATGAGCCATGTGGAAAAGCATTGTACATCAAGGTTTAGTGAATACCTTGGCAACTGGTGCCATGATGAATTCAGGCTATGAGAGGTGATACAATCAGTGGTAATGGACATTTTTGATTTCAGAAGATTTCATAGAACACCTGGCTAACACCACAACACCACCAAGATTGTAATCTAGTATCTTCAAAGTGAAGCGTTTCAAATTATCAGCTACACCCCCCTGAGCGAGTCCCGGATGGCCGGGCCCTCTTCTCACAGCACTTTGAAAAACGTGTGATGGCCACCTAACCTACCATTTGGTAATCCAACAAGTGTTCTTGCCTCCGAGGTGTGGGGGACATTTAAGGCCTCTTTTACAATTTGTGGCCATATGGCAGTGCCACAAGCCTTTCTGCTGTGTTGTCCTACGCCAAAGAAAAGAGCAGGAATATGCCATAGCTACATGCATTCTCTGAATGCAGCACACATAGAAAGAGGAAAAAAATAGGAGAAATAATGCTATTTCTCCTTTTTGCGCCTCGCTTTTGAAGCATTCCCAGGTTTACAGTTTGTTGGAAATCTGGGAATATGTCAAATGCCATAGGTGTTATGTGGGAGCACCTATCATAACGCCCATGGCATGTTTCCCATCGTAGTGCGTTGCGTTGCGTTGCCTCACTCCATATCTATTAGGCCTTGAAATGGCAGGCAGGGTGGCTTTACGTGGCCTTGTAGATATGGATAAAGCCTCTGAGCCACCGGGACATTACAAAAAGATGATGGGGCATATTACCAAGCAATAGCGATAATTATCGCTATCGCTTGGTTAGAGACAAAAATTTACCGCTGAGCTGCGGCAATTTTTATCGCAGATAAACCTTGGTATTACCAAGGTTCATCGCAAATGCGATAAAAATCGGCCGCAATGCATGAATATCGCTGAAAAGTCAGCGATATTCATGCATTACCGAGCTAATGCTCTTAGCCATGTTATCCACCTCCCATTGGATAACATGGCTAAGAACTGCTCAGGGCAGGTGTTAGCTTTTGGAGATATTCGCGTTTAGCGCGAATATCTCCAAAAGTTGGTAATTGGAGATAGCGATGTTAGCGACTGTTTCCAGTCGCTAACATCTTGGCACGCCCACTTTGCATGTCATTAGGGATAAATATCACTGACATGCAAAGTGGGGCCCAAGATGGTCGCTATCTCCTACTAGCTGTCGCTAACTGGTGTTAGCAACAGCTAGGTAATAGGGAGATAATGTTATCTCCGCTTTCTTTGCTTTTAAAGCCAAAAAAGCGGAGATAAACCTCCTTGATAATATGCCCCGAAGTTCTAGAGGCACACAGGACTTGTAAATAAGCCCCTAAATGTGTAGAGACTGGCTCTTAGATGCGAGTGTACGAGTGTGGTAGGGTGTGTAGTTAGTGATACGCGTGCAAAGCTTAAATAACAATATCCAAAGTCCCTCAATGCCCTCTGAAAAACACGAAAATCAAAATGTGTCTAAAGAAGCAAATGAAGTCATTTACCACTATAACTCTTTTTTTCTCTTATACAGAGGAAGTATTATAGTTTTCTGGAACCGGGTGAGCTTCTTTTTTAAGGATGCTGATGATTCTGAGTCTTTGTTTTAAGAAAGAAGGCCAGACTACATTAAACACTTTTTCCTCCAAGTGTGAGAATGTGTTCAGCTTTTCAGTTTGAAACTCACTTTTTAAATGTAAATTAGAACTGCTCAAACAGTGATTCAATGAGTTTACCCAAACTGAATCAGTTTAAAATTTGCAATTTCCCAAAACAGCTGGTCTGTCGGTAACCACAAGGCACATTCCTTTCCCATGTTCAGCATTTCCCCAGTGTGGCTTCATCTCGAGATCGAGGTTAGATGTAGGAAGGTTATGAACACAGAGAAGTGTTCCAGACTTACAGATGGAGACAAGCCTCTGAACTGAAGGCTCCAACGCTGGCTTTTATTCAGTTCTAACAGAAAGCACCAATCTGTATCAAAAGCAACTGTCGGAAATTCCATTACTTCATGTCCACATTTATTATTATACGGAGATGTAAATAGGGACACGGTCCTAGTAAATTTAAGTAATTTGCTAATAGGCAATCTTCTATTATCATTGACAATAATCAGTTCTACTTACATTCTTACGCAGCTGGAAGTCACCAATCCAAAGCACTTTCCATGAGCAAGTTTGCAAAATGCTTGGTATGATAAAATCAGGGCAGCAAACATGAGTTGCACACATCCCAGTCTCTCATTGTTGCATGTGTGGAGTGATCCCCAATATTCAACAAACAATCACAAGCCACGGCACGAAATCGCTGTCCTTTAAATTACTTCAATATGATCTTGTGCTGCCAGGTTTACACATGTATTGGCAATGCCAAAAGGTCTGACTTTAAATGACTATTATATGGTAATGTGAAGTAGAAAGCCTGGGAATGGATATGTATTTGTGCTGAAGCAAAGCACTTTAGAATAATACTGGTGTAAGTTAAAAGATCAGGTGGCAGTTGCAATGCGAAGCCAGACCTAAACATCCACATAGGTTATTGACTGCTTTCTTCCCATCTGAGCTGCTGGCAGAGAAGAACACAGTAAATTATCTAAGGTATTTTAATAGTATTACAATGTCATGTGTGCCCCTGAAATTTCAAGGTAAGGCCGCTGGATAAAGTAACAAAATTATCAGAGCTGCATAGAGGGCAAGCACTATTTTTGTGGAAGCATACAACTTCTGCCCAATTAAAACATGTACTCCTGGCTCCCAACATGTGGGCGGAGTCAAAACACCTCTCCTAGTGACTCTCACAGAACTGTTTGTTGACAGCTGCGTTGTCAGGCTATAAAAAGGGGGATATGAATTAGGATTCGGACACAGTAGCACAGTCGGCAGCAGAAGAGCATAGATCCAGTGCTTTTACAGGTGGGCCTGTGAGTAGAAGAGGATGAGATTGACTTTGGGAGTGATTGAGGGACAGTACTATGAACATGTAATACTTCACAAATGAAGTTTAGTTGCTGCATAATGCTAATGTGGCATTAATGGTGATGGTAGATATGTCATATTTAACAGAAAGTGTTCGAGCCATTTATTTGCTGTTCTACTTGTATGCATTCGAGTATCCGTATATATGTGCTGCCTGACCATGACAAATAATCCATTTAAATTGAGTCAGATGGTGCTTCTTTCAAAACAATTGCATGCATGCAGATGTAAGATTGGTATAGAAGAATGCAAAAGAATGTGTTAAGCTAATTTTCTTTTTAGGAAACATCCAGTTGCTTCTGCATGAATGAAAACAAAAGTAAACCAAATTGGCATCATCATAAACATCAAAATTATGTTTTCTCTACAAAATATCAAGGTGTGACAAACAACATGGCATTGGTCTTGGGCTTTAATTAAACATTTTAAAAATCAGCGCATCCAAGAAATGCGGTCAACAGTTGCTTTAATTAAAGTAACACAGATTTTAAAGGTAAAAGCTAAGGTGGGATGCACAGTGATAAAGAGTATGTGGATCGCTCTGGTAATGATTAACATTATCTGTCAATTCTAGAGAGATGAAGGTAATTGATTGCAGTGCTACTTTAAAAAAAATAAGTATACTGTTGTAAATAGAATTAAGTAGGTAGCAAGACACGTCTTCAGGATAATAAGATGGATTTATAAAGGTACATAGAATAAGACAGCAGAGCAGTAAAACCTCACAGCTGACCAGACCAACTGCCAAGGCTGGAATCATACATAACAGATAGAACACTCTTAGGTAGTATGGGAGACTGGTAAGATAGGAACACTAAGAAAGGACTACAGACACCAAGTAGCCACATTGAAGTAAGTATAAATATACAACATATACCAAAAAAGGATAGGAATGGATTTTAATTGTAGAGAGTGCAATGCTGCGACCTTTCAGTGATTCTAGCAACGGAAGCAAGGATTGGATGAGCATGGAGAAGTGAGTATTCTCTCACCAAGTAGTAGTGATTACTTCAAGTAGAGGAAAGAATTAAATTGGCATCAACATATCAAGTGTTTTCTCCATCTCACCTTTGACTTCTTTCATAGTGGGGCTGTAGATTGGATTACATGATGTTTGCATCTACTTAACTAGCATCCGTCTGTCCGCCTATCCATCTGTCCATTTTTTCCTCTGTCTGTCCAAATGATTTATGTTGCTTTGGTGCATCTGCTTATGTATACACAATCCACTAGATATGATATATTTTCAAATCTATTGTAGCTTTACATAGGTCGTTAATGCCCTCAACCCTGGCTTTCCAGTCCATAGTACCTTGTACCTTGGCAAGCATATTTCTACTTAATGAGGGTCCCCTGATGAATTTTCCTTCCTATGTTTGCTACAAGATTTTTCAGTGCTGCCTCATCTCTCGCCCCTTACCACTCTTTACCACTTCCTGTCTCTCCATAACCCTAAAATCATCGTACCTCCCTTAACCACTACCTGCAGAGAACTCTGAAATCCTCTTTCCAGCTTATATCACTGACTATCCCTGAACTCTAAAACCCTCCTATGTCATATTCCCACTACCTCCCGCTGAACTCTAAAACCTCATTGCAACCTTTACCGCTACCTGACCCTGTACCTTAAAACCTCTACAAAAACATAATTACCTCGTACCTTTACCCGACCTACAATTAAAAGCCCTTTAACACTCTTGCTACCCTGTGCCTTTAGCCACCTCTGAACCCTAGAAACATCTTTCAAACCATAACCACCCTAAACCTTTACCCAACCATTCACACTTAAACCCCCCTTTTTTACTTGCCATCATTTTTATGTAATTTAAAAAGAGCACTTGCCTACTTGGCCAAGTAACTCACGGTAAGGTACCAGAAAATGTCCTGCATGATAAAGGCATGCATGGTTATGTCCTAGTGTAAACACCTACTGGTAAAGGGTGTGTACCTCCCACAGCAGATCACATTAATCACAATCCCACACGGTAACTCATTTGAAGTTAGTGACTAAATAAGTGATAAACAACTCTTAGGTACTTTGGGCTAAATCGAATGCATCTATTATTCCTATGAACTAATTGCTTAACCTTTTAAAAGTGATAATTTGACTTGTGTATATTAGATTTTTGCCATTTTGGTCTTGTTTTTTTCAGATAAATATTGGCCATTTTTCTAAACTGGTGTGAACTCCTTTTGTAGTGTTTTCAATGTGTTACTTTGTGTGTGTGTGTGGGGGGGGGTGTACAACTACTTTCCACTTCCTCTAACATAAGCCTAACTGCTCATGTCAAGCTACCAAGGGGTTGAACAGGGGTTATCTTAGCTGTGTGACTCCCTTACCTTGTCCCTTACTTAGACAGGGTGCTAATCACTGCCAACTAGAGACCCCATTTCTAACAGATACCATAGATCATGTGACAAAGTGAGCAAAGGGCCTGTGTTTTTGCATTCCCTTCAGCACTAAGTTAGTTATATCAAACACTCAAAAGAAGAATGCTTGCACATGCTCCAAACCACTCTCAATTGGTATTGGTGGCATTCCAATCCATTACCTTGCTACCTAGCCAGATCAAGAGAGACTGCTGTGGAATAAGACAAGCCTTTTATGTCTGTGCACTTGACCCCTTTGCTGAGGGACAAATTGTGATTAGGCTCACTTGAGTAGCTGCTGACATGGAACCTCAAGGGTCCTCATAAAGAAAATATGCCCATTTTAGAGAAATAACACACATACCCTAAACCCAGTAGGTAAGCTACCGTCATGGTGCAGGAAAACACCACTTCATTACTTCAAACATTAAGAGGCACACTGTAGTATTGTTATTTTTGTGTTTGCATTAGTTCTGCTACTTTTCATGTCTCCCCAAGCATTTCGGCCATGAGCAGTAATTTTTACACGCTTTTTACAACGTGTATGTCAATTAGTAATTGAGCTTGGTGCATATCCAACATGTTGAATGTCCATCTTGGAGCAATAAAAAAAATAAGTGACAGGTGCAGGAAAATGCATGTGGCGAACGGGTCGGAGCACAACTTAAATTGCAGCAGCTAAGCCCTCCTAAAAAGTAAAAAAAAACATTTATTAAATGATTTGTGGAAGAGTTGGCAAGCTAAGGTGAAGGGAGGTATGGGGAGGAAGGCAATGCTGTGAAGCACGAAGGGTAGGGAGCAACTGAGAAGTCCTGTGGATAATAAAAATAAGCTGAGAGGGACGAACAAGATGGTGGAACAGAAACACAGAGAGGGAAGGGGTGGAGAAGTGAAGGGGGGGAGGAGTGCACTGAGGATAGGGGGAGAAATCAAGAAAAACATTGTGTCCTGCATGAATATATCTCTTTACACCTTGAGCAAATACCATGCGGTAGGTTACACGGCGGATGTTACATTGTCCGCATTGTTACCACTCATGGCTTTGCATCACAAGTTGTTTCTAAGACTTGCACTAGATGGCGTGCTGGACTTAGGAATAGTATAAATTACTATTCCCACTCCAGTTAGCGCAACAGCAGGGAATGTGTTGGATTTAAAATCCAAAACATTCCCTGGTGTTGCGCGCCATCGCGCGCAAGTCTTTGAAATTACTTGTGATGTAATGCCATGCGTGGTAACAACGCGGACGATGTAACGTCCGCGTTGTAACCTACCTGTGTGGTATTACCCGCATTGAAACCACTGTTTCCTGTCCTGCATGCAAGCTGTATATTGATACAAATCAACCAATCAAAAAGAATGGTGAGGAAGCTATGATATGGAAGACATGGTGGAAAGGATAGTAGACAAGCACATGAAGAGAAATGAAAGCCATCAAATATTAAACTAGCAAATGAGATTAGCATGAAAGTCAAGCAATGACAAGCAATGGGTTGATCCAAAGCCCGCTGTAAGTATTGGAACTGCACACAATGGAGCATATTTACAAGGGCATTGCGCCACAGGAACGTCACTTATAAAAATCTTCCTGTGGTGCAATGCCCTGCTCTATATCTCCAAATTGGCATTAAGCAAGTTTTTGTGGCTTAACGCCATTTTGCAAATATGGTACCCTTTCACACAGTTATCTGTGTGAAAGGGATGTGCAATGGTTGTTGCTGTGGGTGTTCCACCGCAACACCCATTGCTTTTTGACGCTGTCCCAGATTTACAAGGATCTGTAATTCTAAGGCAGCTTCAAAAAGAACGCCATGCAAAAGCAAGCGTTAACATGGCGAAACGACCAGGGTACTTTTATTTCTCCTCGTTTTTGCTTTTTCTATGTGTGCTGCAGAAAGCAGCACACATGGCAAGAGGAAAACTCCATGAATGAGTGTTTATGTGCAGGAAGGGGTCCTTTCCTACACATAAACAATCATTCCCTGTAACCCAGACACCTGCATTGACACTATGAAGTTAATTTGTGTGTCAACACTAGGGAAAACACTGGGGTGGGCCATATTGCTGTTAATACTGCACATCTGTGCGTTTTGGAAATGTTGGAGCGTGGCGCTGCCAAATTTGGCGCAGCTCCGCGCTCTGACATTTCCTTGTGCATATGCCCTAATATGTCTTTCAACAACAAACAGCTGAAGCTGTCTGTACACAAGACCTAAAAACCTACATGTGCAAATGCAGAAATCTCATGGTTTTTATGACCTTTATTAGTAAATTGTGTCCAATCGTGGCGCTACTGAAAATCTAAGACCAAAATCTACTTTTCTTTGTAAATTAAAAAAAAATTCTGAAATATACGCCAGCTGAAGAAGTAATATACAGGAATAGATTTGAACTTTCGAGCCCAGATTGCTTGTATTCTGCATTGCATGTCCAGACAGAATATCTTTACCTACACAAATTTGTTCCAAAAACAGATTACACATTTTTAGCCAGTATCTGCATTGCGGGTGTGGTAATTTATCACTTCATTATTTTAGTTGTTGTATGTGATGCTGTCATCTTTGCTGTTTTGCCAATGAGCACAGTGTAATGATACATAATGCGCTTTCTGTCATGTTCATTTATACCACCCTATGCATTTGTTTATCTTGATGGGTTTCCGAGAATATGTCAACGATTCAGCAACATTTTAGGAGCAGATTAGTCTTGGCCGCAGGTAGATGGAACTTGTCAACGGCCAACTGCAGTACCCACATGTTTTACATACTGGCAACAGGGCCTGCACTATTTGTGGCTGTGATTGGACGGGAATGTTCCAATTCTTGGAAGTAGTTCCTATTTCTGCAGCAAAGCACTGATGCTTTTAGTTCTTTGGCTGATACTCACCCCTGTTTAAAGTCCACTGAAGTTTAGATTCATAGCTCATGTTCTTTTTTTTTACAGTAAGAGTCATCAAATATATTTTGGTACTGGCTTCAAGTTACATTTTTGTACCTTCGTTTTTTTTTGCCTGCTGCGTGCAGCTCCAGGCCTGCTGTGAAATACTACGGAACAACTCACAATAATTGTGGTGCCTGCCCTTCAGCTGGAGTAACCATGGGAAAACTTAATTGATGTATGTTTATGAATATTTTTTATGTATTCATTTTGTGGTTACACGAGGCAAGCAATTGCTAAAGCTGCCTCGAGGTCAACCTAAAGAGACAACTATGCAATTCATTTCGGGGGGGAAATTTTACAAATAATTAATGCAGCGCAGCGCAGCCCCCCGCAAGGCTGCGCTGCACGACAGGGAGGGAGCAGGTGAGCACCATATTTTCAAAGATATGTCTCTCTCCTCCCCTTTCCCTTGCGCTGGCGCTGATTTTAGCTGCTGTGCTCCACCCACACACCTTAGGACCATGGCGCTAGGCTGTGTGTGTGTGTCAGTCCAGCATAGATTTTGTAAAGGAAGGAATCCCTTCCTGTACTAAATTCTATGCCTAGACACGCTGGAAAGCTTTTCTCTCTTTGTATGCGCCCAGTGCAGCACGCATGCAAAGTCGGAAAAGGAATGAGAAATGAAAGCATTTCTCCCTTCCTTGCATCTACTTGAAAAGGGTGCGGTTTTCCCACGCTAAACCCAATCCACTGTGTTTAGTAAATTGGGTTTAGGGTGAGAAACCTTGGGTGGTTACATGGGAACGCCGATGCACCACACTTGGCACGCCCCCATGACGCAAAGTAATGTGAAGAAGGGCTGCTTCGCATTCCTTTTACGTTATTTCCAGCACTAAAAAAGTTTAGCACTGGAAAGTAAATTAGAAAAAAAGATTTTGCACCCTTTTTCGCAAACACAGCCCAAAAGATTAGTAAATCTCCCCCTTCAACTCATGTCGCCATTTTGAAACGTGTGAGCGCTCGTGCTCTGTTTGTGTTCACTTTGCATAAAGTGAGAAAATTGCTCTTACACAGAAACTGTTGCAAGAAGGCAGGGGAGATTGTTAAGATAATAGACTGGGCATCGGCTCGCTATTGCAGGTGAACGCTTGCACATTGTTTTTGGAAGATGATGGGCAGAAGTGCTGGAGGCATGTGCCAGCACTGGAGCCAGCCGTCATCTACACCAGCCTGCCAGACAGCTCGCTGACAAGTAACGCAAGCACAAGTAATGCTCTTTCCGTTGGCAACCAACGCGTGTGTTTTGACAAGTTATGACGCAGCAGTTAAAGGGAACCAGAGTGCATAACTCATGTAGGCAACCTGTCGCATCAGCGTGGAAAAATGATGTGTGTGTAACTATCATAGTAAGACATATTCTAAATCACAGAATGAAAGTCGTTGGAATATTGCACGTTGCTTACTTAGGTAAAAAAAACAAAGAACAAATGAGGTGACAGATACATATTCACACCGGTTTTGCATTTTTTGATGTATCCACTGTGAGTTATGTTTTTAAAGAAAAATAGGGAAGATAACGCTTTTGAAAGACAAGACACCGAAAACACCCTCAGGCTATTTCCTGTTCCCGCCATGACTAATGTGTACACATTCATCAAGCAGACTACCCTCCTCAAACTCACCTAACCTCATAAATACCACAAAAAAGAATCCGCTCCATTACAAAATTGACTACTTCTCTGTCAGGTGCAATCCCTTTTATTTTCGTGCTGTCTCCCTATCTTCTTCTATGTTCTCTATTCTGTCACGTGCTGTTTTGAGACATAGAAAGAAAAGTGAGAAAGTGAACAAGTGATCTTGAAATCACGACTGCCTTCCTCCTGGCACTAAAGGTACCTGAACGTAGGAGTTCTATTACTGGATGAACCTTCTCTTCTTTACCTCGCTTCATCTCTTAGTTGTAGGAAATCTGAACCCCTAGACGGACATTCCAGCTCCACTTGTCCGTCGACTAAAGGACGCTCTTCATGTTCTGTGACTGCCCTGTGACTGTCTGTATCCACTCCATATGGCGACCATGTTGTCAATGCTTTTGACATATAAGCTATAGAGGTCCACCCAAACCTTCATAGAGGCTAGATTAACACCTAAGCCCTGATAAAATGTATATTTTGAAAGCCCAGTCACAAGCCTTTTCTAGGCATCACCTTATGGTCCGAATGAGAGCAAATCCAGTTTCTGGCTCAATTTCCTAATATTTTGGAGTTATATTTGATGCAATTAGTCTGGCAGCGGGTCAAGAAGCCGGGATGCGGTCCTTAACAGAACGAAGGCTTAACACGGCAACATCCTGGCCTAAGTAAAACAGACCAAGGTGGCTCTAGTTCCACTCAAAGAAGATTTACAGCCCAGAGAAGTACACTATTGACAGGCACACATAAGAAATGTTCCTGATTGGCAAAGAAATGCCCCTATAAGCAGAATATGGCCTAAGAAACGACATCACTTGAAGAATTTCTGATTTCCTGTATCCAAAGAGCATGAAGCATGTAAAGGCATTGCAACCCAACATAACAAAACGCGTTGAGAACTGTAAGTTCATAGCACCATTATCTCATAGCCCAACCCCACACATACTGTTGCAGTTGCAATGCATATAACCATAGAGTGCAAACCATGAGAAAAGACAAGGCCACACCAGTTTTTGTTGAAGAGAGCTTGGCTGCATTTGTAAGCACAACAAAACTGGGTTAATCTACGGGTGATCCAAGGGCGGACCGCGGATAAACAACTATGTTGACCACCCACCTGATTAGCCAACGAGCGCCTGGACTACACACCATAGGACACTATACCGTTTTGGGGTTTCCCACACTGTGGACTCCATAGAACTGAACTCATGCACAGTGGCAAAGCGGTACAGGGCAAGCCCCCAGTTGCTCAGGTTTGCAACTGCCCGTGGGACTAACGAGATGCCGTCGTTTTCATCCTGGGGTCCTGCCGCAAAAACTCACGGAGAGTTGGCATGGAGCACCCCCTTTGTGCTCCCTTCATGGCTGCTTTCTGCACAAAGCACCTTTGGATCACACTTTAACTCTGCCAGCAACACAAAACAATGGAAAATAACATTGCCAATATACAGACAATCATACTCATTAATTGAATCAGAGGATGAGAATAGGGTGTGTAACGCTGGGAAACCCGCCAAAAGAGAAAGGGAGCCAAGAACATCAGGTACTTAACCCCTTGCACCTTCCCCAGGTGCCCACTACCCTCAGAAGTGGCCTATGTGGCTCGGTGAAAGTGGACAAATCCCTCTTCTAACTTCCTGGATCTCCCCCAAGCCAGGTGATCATGGGAGGGAGGGCTGTGCCATGTGAGCAGGGGAATGTGGCGACAGGCCTCTGGCCACCAAAATTTTCACGTTGTGCGTGACGCAGGCAGCCCCATAGCATCAATATCCCATAGCTCCCCCACACACATACTGCCCTGGTTGAAATGCATATAATCATAGAGTGCAAACAATGGGAAAGGACGAAGCCATACCAGTTGTAGTTGGAGAGAGTTTGGCTGCAGGTTTTATTATTACATGTGTAAGGGAGAGAAAATTGGGTTAACTTATGGGCTATCCAAGGGATGAGCACCTATGCTGACCACCCGCTTGATTAGCCATTGAGCACCTGGACTACACACCATTGGGTCCTATACCTTTTTTGGGCTCCCCACACTGTGGGCCCCATAGAATAGAACTCATGTGCAGTAACCGAGCGGTGCAGGGCAATCCTCTAGTTGCCCTGGACCTGGCCTGCAGCAGCTGCATGGGACTAATGGGGGGTCGTCGCTTTTATCCAGGGTTCCTGCCGTAAAGACTCCCTGGGAATTGGCATGGAGCACACCCTCTGTGCTCCTTTTATGATTGCTTTCTGCACCAAACTCTTTTGGATCGCCCAGTAACTCTGCCAAGCCACAGAGATCGCCCCCATCAGCTCTGAGGATGCTCAATGATGCCTTGCCTATTATCCAGCCCATCCCTTTAACTGCATCTCACTGCCTCCATTGCCTCCCGCAAATCTGAAAGGAATACATTCGTACCCATATCCGAAAAGTGGAGTCCATCCTCTGCAAAGTAACCAATGGTATGCACAATGATCAGTCTATGCCTTATAAAACATCAGCTCCTTTGCTCCACGAATATCCGCATGGCACTGTTAATTCCTCTGCGAGAAAGCTCAATTGCAGCTTCTGACCATGCTCAATGCCACAGTCGGCATGGGAGGATATCAGATCAAATTATTTCACAAGACCCCATGAATCTGCTGATATCAACCATGCACCCCTTCATGGCCTGAACCAAAGGACGATGGCGTAAAGGGGTTAAGTCATTTCCTCCCAAGCGGATCAGTAGCCTATTGGGTTGTTTGGTTTCACTATAAATCCTATGGCACAGTTTGCTCAATTGGGTTGCCCGTCACCTACCTGGAAAACTTACCCACCCATCCAAGTTATCAGGGTATTAGAGAAGCCATGGTTCCAGTTCCTTGGCTTTGCCTGTTGTGCTGCCTTTGCACCGAAAGAGTGGCCAATGAATTAAATTCTGAGCCCTACCAAGAAATAAAGCAGAGGGCACTGTATCATAACTGTTTAATAAAGGGAGCTAATCTTCATTGCATACTTAACACAAGCACTAACTCTACCACAAAGCTTCTGATGGCTGTTGAACAGAAACACAGGTTTGTCTTGCAAAACCGTACATTGTTCCCTACAAACATAAAATTCACAAACCTATATACAAAGTGTGCGATTGCAGAACAGCCCGTCCCTATGTAGCTTACACCTATGAGGGCCTTAAATATAGCTTATAGTGTTCTGACTCCCACCTCCCCAGTTTTGTTATCCTATCAGCGGTGAGGCCTTCTTTGTATGCTGAAGTTGCTGTTCCAATTTGAAACAAATGTGTGGAATAATGTTTTGGTATGTGACCAGCTAGATTCAGGCAGGAGCCCATTACACGGCTAAACTGGTGATGAGTGATCACACCAGTTTAGCCACGTAATGGGCTGCACATGGCACAGTAGGAAGCCCCTGTAGGTGATTGAAGTTCCAAGAGTCCTCCAACCAAGGTCACCGGGCAATATGCAAATTCCCCCAGGGTGCCCAAAGAAATGGTCCTACCCTGCCCTCTATGGTCAGTTTTGGATCTGCGAACCCTTTTCTCCAGAGCCTCATCCATGAATGCAAGGTCATCCATGTCCAGGGCATGCATGCTGGTATCCCTCCTAGGGGTATATTCACAAGAACATGTGATAAACATTACCAAAAAATGCTAATGCACCTTTACATATCGCAGCCCATTGCGGGAAAATAACCCAGTGTTAACGTGGAATACACAACAAGGCGGTAGCATGCAATAGTCTGACGAAACCGTGGCCAATGTCCACAATACAACCACCTCGACGGCGATAAAAACAAACCTCAAAGCGAAAAAACATGCGATGGGCCAAAGCGCAATGAGGAAATCAGCGATAAGCAGCGCCACACCTGCAACACACACATCGCAGGTGGAAAAAATCACTATCAAAGTAGAAAAAACACCAAAACACAGACTGACCAACACCCAAGCACCATGGAGGCAGCAGGCGCAGAGGACGAGCGCAACCCCACAAGCACCACGGATGACCAGCCTGGGACCTCTGGGACAGGGAAGGGCAAGGACAAGAAGAAGAGGAAGATGAAGTTCAGTCTGCAGGAAAACAGGATCCTGATTAAGGAGGTGATGAAACACCATCAACAACTGTTCGTCACCTCCAACGTGTCATTGGGAACCAAAAATGGGATATGGCCGAACATTGTGGACAAGGTGTATGCCGTCGGAGAGCACAAGAGGTAAATGGATGGGGCCAAGAGGTGATGGATTGACAGCAAGTGAAAGACCAATGAAAAACTCGCAGCCAACCACAAGGCAGAAATGCAGACAGGAGGTGGGAGCCCAGCCCTATAGCTTGTGCTGGATGACATAGAGGAACTGGTGTCGACAGTCATCAGTGTGGAGACTGTGGCCGGAGTCGGGGGACCGGATGCTGCTCGACCAGACACAACACAACCGCAACAGGGTGAGTGACCTCCAGGTACTGGGGGGAGGGGTGGAGCAGGCCACAATGGCACACATGCACAATCAAGCAAAGCACAGTGCACACCCACAATGACTCTGGGTCATGGCCCTGATCTACACACTGTCACACTGTCACAATGTACAATGTCATGCTGTCTGAATGTCAACAAGTACCATGCGGCTACATACATGTGGACACATTGTAATACACCATCTCCCCTTCACATTGCAGAGACACCATCAACACCTCCTGCACAGCAGTCCCAGCCGCTCTCACTGATGGCGAGGAGGACACTGCCAGCATCGACACCCAAGCCCTCCAACCTATCATGGACATCATCCGCAACTTACCTCCAGGATCAGGGCAGCCCAGCTGCATCGAGGAGACCCCACTCACTACCCAAAGCACCCAGCAGGAGGCACCCACAGCCTTGGCAGTCCCCCAAGACCCCCAGGAGCAAATCATGGCCTTCCAACGCCGTGTGCTAGAGGGCCAGAGGGAGATGGCTGAGCAGGTGCTGATGGGGTTCAGCCTCATGGCTACCAAACTGGACACCATCCATGGGTGTCTAGGTTCCACCAGGGACCAGCTCCAGTCCCTAACGGACACCCACGGCCAGCTCTCTTTGGTCTTTAACAAGCCCTGACTGACATCGCTGGAGTCATGGCGTGGAGAGAAGAACACCTGTCCGCTCAGACTGGCTCCAGATATTCCAGCCATGACCTGGCACACATGCCGAGGCTCATGGAGGACATGGTGCGGATGAGGGCGGAAAGGATGGCATCCACCGCTGCACATCAGCAAAATGTAGCTGGGATCTACCATGCCCTCTAGATCCTCATCATGGCATTGCTGCCACAAGGGTTGGCGCTGATGAATGTTACTGCCCCCACACCGTCCACATCTCCGCCCCTGGCGTGTCAGTGCCTCACAGTGCTACAGGCATATCCTCTCCGGCACCTGATGTGCCACTGCCACCCAGTGCAGCAGACAAGCCGTCTCAGGCCCCTGATGTGCCAGTGGCACACAGTGCCACAGCCTGTACTGCAACACCCACAGGTGGGGCAGAGCACACATACGAGGATCAGGATGTGGATGAGATTGTTGTCAGAAGTAGGCACTAGAATTAATTTTCGCCACCTGGACTGTGGCTTGGTGCAGCACATGGCCTCATGACCTCCCACTGACCCCCGATACACTCCACTGCACTCACCTTGGACCACGACATGGACTGCTATATCCTGTTTCATGACCAATGACACAGCGACAAGACTGCGGACTGTATCCTTCCTCTTCCGCAGTACTTGTCATTCCCGGATGGACTCTGCCTGGCCCTACAAGGGCCCATATTGTGTGGTGTGCTTGGCATGGCCCTGTACTGCTCCAGCTGCAACACTCTACTGGATGTGCAATAAACATCCAGTAACGCACTGCTGTGTCATGTCTTTCATCATTCATGTTTGAATGTGTGGATGGAATTAGGAACAGTGATTTTCCTTACGTCAATGATGCTCATCTAGTGAGATGGCAGTCACTGTGTGCTACATTACCTATTGTGCTCCGGGTGCCGTTCACACTAGAACAGGGACACACTTGCTTAGTCACTTCCTTGTCTGGGCACGCCCGGAGGCCCCGAGTCATTGTTGCAAGCCCTGCTCTGGTTTGGCGTATGCCAGGCCAGACCACTCCGCTTACGCTCCGAGGGGGGCCCACATAGCTACTTGTTGCAGGCGTACTCGCTGGTGGTGTGCAGGTCACTGGTCTAGTTGTCAGCATGTCATGGCCACTCCCTGAGGACAGGTCTGCACACACACCACACCATTCCAGCACAGGCATCACAGGCCATGTGACCCCGCAAATATAAGGGGCTGACAACGTCACATTTCCCTCTGCAGGGCCCATGATTTGCTGTGCACAGGGTTGGTGGCACCTTAGGCCTTGCGGTCGACACCGGCCTTCCACCATGTGGCGCTGACGGGCGTTGCACAGGTTTAGTGGCATACGTAATTGCGGAGCAGGTTTGCAGCCTGCGATGATGATGTGTACACTGATGTGGTCTCTGCCATTGATGATTCAGGACTCAGCAGCATATGTGGGACCTGCTGGGCCACGGGGCAGGCCTGCATGCTGTGGACCATGCCATGGTGGCGTGACCGGGGCCTAGAGCTCACACGGGCACGTGGTGTGCCTACTGATGGACACACCTGTGGCAGCAGGTGAACAGTGGGGCCTGTGTGCGCAGGGGCAGCGGTGTCTCTTTCTCTCTCCTTCCGTTTCCCTCTCTCTCTCCTTTCCCTCTCTCTCTCTACCTTCCTTTCCCTCTCTCTCTCCCTTCCCTCTCTCTCTTTCTCTCCCCTCATTTCCCTCTCTCTCTCCCTTCCTCTCTCTCTCTCTCTCTCTCTCTCTCCCTTCCTGTCCTTGCCTCTCTGGCTCACTTTTCTTCTCTGTTTCTATGTGTATTGCTCCTTTGATGTGCCCATCACACACATCCTGATTTTGTGCTTTCTTTTACAGGCTGTGACGTGGAGGCTGTCCCTGACGGACCCGAAAGGAGTCTTCCACATTGTTGTTTTGTGTTGTGTGTTCAATAACATTTTTGGTTGTTACTTCAGTGCTGTGTGACTGTTTCTCGTTCTGCTGGCCACACATGTGTGTATTTATTTTGGCACTGGGCTTACTCATGTGTTTGTTGTGGCTCTTGTGTCATGCACCACACAGTGGGGGTGGTGGCAGAGGATTTTGTGGCCCTCATGGGTATCAGGACTGCATGATCATTGCCTCCATGGCATCTGTGGGTCTTCAGGTGTGGCTCTTGGCTGGGCTCCCTTTCATGCTGTGGGTAGTCGTTCTGCTTGTCACCAGCAGAAGGCAAGTGTTAAATCCCTGGTGCTACCGCGGCTTATTGCCTGTTTTTGTTTCACATCGCACATCTGGCAGTTTGTTGTGAAAGTAGTATTGTTGTTTTTTTGTGTGTTTTTGCAAGGGAACGCCTACTCTGCATCTCATTAGGGTTAGTTGGTGGTGTCCACCGTGGAGATACATTTTGGGGCAGTTATCGCGGGAATACAGGCGATGTCTGCAGTTTGCACCAGCTTGTGAATGGGTTGTTAAATCAATCTCCACTTTTGATGCGTTAAGGTGGGGATAAATCGTAGTTGAGCCCTAGTGAATATCCCCCTTAGACTTGGTAACTAATTCACCAAACCTAAATGCCCCAAAGAAGGCTAATGATAGGCTGCCAAAAGGCTGCAAAAAAGGAGCTGTTTTATAACTGGAGTGGGTGGTTCTGTGTACCCATTTTATCAGGTACCTCAAAATATGGAACTCAATGGGGGCTTTGCCATCCTTCTCTCTGTGGTGCACTGACCTCACCAACCATTCAAAGCAACTCTGTGGAAACAAGGAGCTGCTTCAACCTGGGAAGCCTTGCAGCTTAGCATGGTGGGCCACTGCGAGGTGACATGTCACACAAGCATTCCTCTTTCCCTCCTCCATGGCCCATAATACAAAGTCTTGCATTCTTGCTGCTAATGGTGATGCATTGCTGGTCTTGGTCACTGTCACCTTTACAAATGTGTTGATACAATCCTTGTACCTAACCTGGGTTCCTAGGGTAAGCAATGACTCACCTAAGATGGGTTGGAAAAGGTGCCATGGAGCTGTTCACATGTGGCCATGCAGCCTGGAAACAATGCCACTGGTACTGAGAAAGAGCCTCAGCAGGATTATTACTGGCCTCTTCTATGTGTCTCACCCTGACATCTATATTCCTGTACAAGCACCCCTTGACAAGCTCTCTCAACAGACTCAGCACCTGTAGACTAGGCATGAGCGGATTTTGCGGATTGGCAATCCGCGAATTTGCGGATTTGCAAACTCGCAATCCGCAAAATCCGCGAATTCCCGCGAATTTGCGGATTTTTTTTTTTTTTTGTGTTCGCCCGTGTTTCTGCCAGTTCGCGAGGGTTTTTACAATTTCGCAATTTGCGAACTTACCTGTCGGGTCGCAAGTTTTGCGAACTTGTTGTTTCTACGTGTCCAACCTGTTTGGGACACTCTTCTTCATCACTGCCACTCTCTGTCACCACTGCCACTCTCTGACTACTCATGCCACCCTCTGGCCCACCCATGCCACCCTCTGTTTCATCACCACACCCTCTGGTTGTCCAGTGTACATTATTTTCGGCAAAGCAAAGCACACCTTCCCTGCCTCAAGTGACCTGAATTAATTTGGGGCTGATTAATGTGTCACAGAATATTTTTTTAGCTGGCACCTGCTTCCTTAGTGCGCCCTGATTAGTGATCTTTTGCACTTGCTAAGTGCTTTCATTGTTGCAAAATTAGTTACAACACCTGCCCTGCCCCAACTGACAATAATGAATTAGGGGCTGATTAATGGATTTTAACTTCCAGCCTGGCTCCTGCTTGTCTCCCTTAGCTGTAATTCAGGACCTTTGTGGCATATGTGTAACTATTCTGAGGTTCAGAGCAGGGTCACATAATAGTTGCAACTGGCAACTGAACTCTGGAGGGGCCCCTCAGGAAGCACTACAGGAAATGGCTACTAATGATGTGCCTGAACTTTTGAACCTGGTAAGTAGTTACTTTCAGTTTTGCTTAGATCATATTTCTGCAATTTCGCACTTATTCGCGGGGCGCGAACTCACGCGAACAGTGCGAGCAGTGCGAGCAAAATCCGCTGCTCGCGGATTTGCGGATTTTTCAGGAAATTCGCAAATCTCGCGGATTGCGGATTTCCCGAAAATCCGCAAAATCCGCGAGCGGAACGGATTTTCCGCCCATGCCTACTGTAGACAGGGGGTGGATGGCTAATAATGACCTGCACCACTGCCATGTTTTCAGACCAGAAAAGGACCCTCTTATCTGCTGGATAGTTTGACAATATGTTGAGTGCTGCCACGATGGGAAACAGTTCCAACACTGTAATATTTGCTGTAACCTTCCTTTTTCACCAGGCATTTGGCCATTTCTGTGCACACCACTCCTTCCTGAATATAATGTCAAAGCCTCGCTGCCAGAAGCATCTATGAATAAGGACAGTACTGTGCTTGATTCCCAAAGCGATTTTCATATTAAGGAGTCGTTAAATTTTTTAGGAACTGGGTCTACCTTAGTAGATCTTGGTAGATCTTCCTTCAATCCTCTGTTGAACCTCACTAAATGGTGTTTTGGGTTACCTTTGTGGTTGCACAGGCCATCCTTCTAGCGAAAACCCTCCCAGCTGGGATTAATCTGGCTGCGAAGTTAAGTTTCCAGTAGGCTTTGGATGGCACCTAGTGTAGTTTTTTAATTTGCCAAAACAAGCTCAATGCCACAAAATAGCACTTTGACCTTCTCCTGTGGCAGCCTTAACATGCCCCTAACTGTGTCCAATTCAATTCCTAAAAAGGTCAGCCTTATGGCAGGGCCCTCGATTTTCACAGAACAAGTGGACCCCCCAGGTTATTGGCTAGCTTCTGGAATGCATGTAAGAAAGATTTGCAATCAGGTGTGCCTGCCTTGCCCTTAAACAGGAAATCATCTAGGTAGTGGCAGGGCCGGACTGGCCATAGCAGGCACCGGGCAATCCACCCGTGCGCCGCACGGGTGGGGGCCGGTTTTGGCACCCTGGGGCCATTTTTCTTACAGGGCTGCTTTTGCAGCATAGCTGCAAAATCGGCCCTGTACCAAAATCGGATGAAAACCATCCCGGCAAAGTGCTCGGCGGCCCCTCCAACCCTCCCCCTCGAGCACTTTGCCGCGGCCGGTTGTGGTTCCGAGTCCGGCCCTGGGTAGTAGGTTGAGCAACCCTTCGGGTGTGCCTTTGACACAGACCATTCCAAGAACGTGCTGAAGGTTTCAAAGAAGGGACAAGAAATAGAATAACCCATGGGCATACATTTCTCAAAGTAGAATTTACCAGCCGACTGGAAGCAAGGGGATGTAAAGGGACCCGCCCCAAAGCAGAGCTCTTTTTCAGCTTCTCATCTACAAACTGCGGTTGTTTAATGGTGGATTTCAAGTTCCTTGCACACCTGCCGACGGTGGGGCCTGTGTAGGGGATGATGAACCCCTCCAGGAAACATATTGCTACTAGACCCGGCTCTTTGGGGTTTTCGGGTAATGCATCAATCAGTGAAATAGGGCCTGTAGTTTAACGGGAAATGGTCCTTTGGTCAATAGGGATGTGGCAGGATTGGTACAAACATGCTGCATGGGTGTCTCAATGCAAGGACAATAACGGGACAGACTTTCCGTTGTTGGATGGGTCTTGTGGGATTTTGGGTGCTCTCTTACATGTAGAGGCTGGGTGGGGGGCCCCACAGTTTGAGCAGTCATCGGCAAATTTGTCCCATGAGAAAGAGCCTGCGTTGAAGAGCCTGCATGTGCCTAAGGTGAACCATTTGAATGTATCTTTTTGCCCAGCCGGGAACCATGGCCCCCAAAAGTGCTGCTTAAAGGCTTACTTCATTAAAGGTTAAAGGGTTTAAAGGGACCCTGTCTCTGTGGTGTCCTGGTGTGGAAATCCCTCTGCAGGGGAATGAATTTCCTAATCAATTCCATCCATAACTGGACCTGCTTCTGGTCAGTGAGGATGGCGAGGTTGAGTTCAGCCTGTTTTGGTGTGTCTGACCTGTTACTGGTGCAATCTGTGGTGGGGGAGGTTGGTCAGTGAGTTGGCTGGAGTTCAACATTGCTTGTTGACCTATCCGGTTGCTCATGCTAACTACTGTTTGGGGGATGTGATGGGGTGACTGTGGTTGAGGACCTTTGCTACTCAACAGCAGAGCTCCAAACCTGACCCACCTGGGCAGTGGCTGAGCTTGCTGTGACTGGGTACGGGGACTATTGGCACGTATTCGTAGTTTCCACTAAAAATGTGCTCCCCCATGAAACCCAAAATTGCTTGCATAAGCTTAGCTTACCCTTATTGCTCAAACTCTGCAGGTCTGTTTCCTCCATGGAGGATGGCTTATCAATCTGGGGGACGACTGACAGCTGAGGGTGTTTTGGCTTCCAGTGCGCGGTTTGAGTAGATACTCTGCTTGGCACTTTGGAAGCCTTTTTGGCGGTGAGCCCTTTGTCGGACCTTGAGTCCTGTGCCTTCTTGGTTTTGGGTGGCCTATGCTCTGACTGGAAGTGATGTCTGCAGCCTAGAGGAGTGAATGAGTCCCTCTTCTAACATCCTGGATGCCCCAAGGCAGTTGGTCATGGGGGTGAGGGGTGTGCCATAGGGACAGGGGAATTGTCCACTGTCCACCAAAATTGTTGCGCTGCACTTGACATGGTCAGCCCCATTTGGATGAAAAACATTCTATGAACTTTCACTAGTGTGCTTAGTCACCTTGTTACAGTTATAAAAAGAATCAAAACTCACCAGACAAAACCCTACATGCAGAGTAGTAAAATACAAAATTCTAAAATATATGTGTATTTCATAGTATAAGTATAAAGATGTTCATTGAAATAAACATAAAGGCAGGGAATGCTGTCCACTGACGACACAGCATATGCTTTTTCATGTCGCATAGTATTTATTGATGTCAACTAGAGGTCACCAGGAGTAGCATTAGGGACTCCTCGTTTGCCCTTTGGTGCACCTGACAGTCATTAATTCTCTTGATCACAGAGGTCATGAAGGCAGCAAGAACAGAAAGTCCTGTTTACTACCTCTTCAGCAGAAAATGCTTGGTTGTTGAGGGGCAAATGGGCAAAGCAAGGGGTCAACCCATTCATCTCATCATTGGAAAGATAGTGCTTGACGTCAGCTCCATTGACGCTAACATTTTGGTGTATCGATGCCCATGAATGTATCACAACACCTATCTTACTTTTGATTACATAATTATTCCTCATAACATTGGCATAATACCCCTCAGCCTCCTTGCCCATCTAAAGCAATAATATAAAAAATTATATAATAAATCCTTAATTATTTAGCTCAGTGATTACATTTTCAACAAGAATTGACAAAGTCAGTAGGTTTGGTCTTGGCAAACTGATGTCATAGTTATTTTTTATTGTTTTTCGGAGTAACATGCTACAATACTGAAAAGAAGAATAAGAAAACAAATAAAACATGACACTACCTCCTCAGCACAATGGCACTATGTCTGCTAGATTTCTTTTATAAAACAAGGACTTTTACAGGTTATTTTAACAGAACAGTAAGAGTGTTTCCTAGAATGTAGGTGACCTTACATGGCATATGGAACTCCTCTTTTCTTTGAATGTATATCACAGAAAAATAAAATTCTCATTGACTCAACGAAAACATAATATTGGCTTTTACATAATGTAACCTGAATACATAGGTTAAATACTACAAAATGTTTAAAAAGATTAAACAATGGAAGATAAAAGCATTGGCAAATTATAGTATTGGCCCACCTACTTTACACTGAAGTGTACTACTTTTTAGATGGATGTGAAAAGTGAAAGTGAGCTGAACTATTACCCCATGTTGTATGCAGTGGTGGGCAGATTGAAATTGTGAATTACAGTTAGACAGACCAATGGATAACGAGTGCAGACCCAACGCCCTTTTATGTTTGTGTTGTAATTGGGTTCTGCCCATTCAGTACGTCTGGAATTTTTGCTTTTTGGATCACCCCGTTTTAGACACTTTTCTGTGGGTGAGTCTCACTACATGTGTCTCACCCACATGGCACATGGCAAATGGACTGTGCGTGTTTATACAGTGTCCACTTGTCAAGATAAGGCTGCCGCAATGCAGCTAGGGTAAGGGGGCTCATCTGGTTACACATGGACATATGAGTGTGCACACACGTGAGGGCAGCGCCTATGAGACTACTGTGGTGAGCAGCCCGGTAAATGCGCACAGGTAGCGCGGCACAGAGGGGACTCTGCAGGATTAGATAATGACATGGGGTAGACCTTATAATAATAGTGTAAACTTAAAGGCAAAAGTCAGTGTAATTTACTGTTTTGTTTGTAGTGGCACTTTATTATGCACAAGGGGAGAAAACTGCCTTAGAGTGCAGTTTAGCTTCCCTTGGGCCTACAAAGTCCAGTGACATATCAAAATGGGGTGTAATCTGTGAGAGAAAATTAAATCTGCAAGTTCCAAAAGGGTATCTGTACAACTTATGGGTCATCCAGAATTGTCATATTTCTCTGGCTCAGCTCAGGATCATAGCCCATTTTATATGTCACCCTGCTGTGCAAAGTTAACTACATTTCTCTTCATCAACATGACCAAACACAATGGAGCAAATAACTGTGCTTCACTCAGCTCCTGAGGAGGAAAGGGGTGGGGATGAAGGATCTGCATCAATGAATCAGCTGTCACACTGCACCAGGTTTGGGCCAGCCCAAGCCCACTTAACAAAGGAGGAGGCCCAGACCTCTGGAACTAACACAGGAGGTAGCTCCCCTTTGAAGATTTGGTGAAAAAGGCCCTGACAGTGATATCAGCAAGGGACGGTGCTGAGGTTTCCAGAGGAGTTGTGACTAAGGACTCCTGGATGACTCCATCTTGAACGGTTCCATCGTGCTGTGCAGGAGGGTTGGTGCAAGGGTAGAGAGGTTACGAGGCACCCTAGGATTGGCCATGGGTACCTGGCTTCTAGAACCTTCCGCCTATCCCTTTAAAACTCTTGCACAAGGTGGAGGCGCTCTCTTAGTTGGTGTTTTTGTGCTCTTTGCTGCTGGACCCTGAGATTGTGCCAGCCATTGACAACTGGAAGGAAGAACTCTCTGATGCCCAGAAAGGACTAACGACTCTGCCTCAGTTTACAATGGGACCAGTGGCCTCCCCAAGGGCCAGTAAGGCTGGCCTCCTTATACCACTGAGTACCAGCTGGGGGAAAGCCCTGGACTTCTGCAGTCAGAGGCAAAGAATCAGAGGAAAGCTGGTGCAAGGTGCCAAGAGAACCAGCTTCCTGTAGATCACACCACTTTGGAGGTGAGGAGGCCTGCTAAACCTGCTTCTGCTGGCTACAGCTCACCAGCAGGAGTAAAATGAGTGCAAGATCATCCAGATTGGCCCAACGGGGTCTACATTATTGCATTTTGAGGATTGTCACCCTGTGACCCCTTTCTTCCTGAAAAAGAAGCACGTGGGGCTCCGCCGCCTTTCCTAAAATAAACGCCAGGGTGGGCCAGGGCCCAAGTGTTGGGCCCAGGAATACCTTTTTAATTTTTCCTGGGAGGGGATGTGGATGGGGGCTCCTTCACCAGACTCTCCATTGGCCCAGGGACCCTAATCCCTGGGCTGTAACCACAGACGGCCAGCCGGGACCCCATCCCTGACCCCCAAAGAACAGGACAAAGGGAAGTGCTGTCACTCAGTGGTGGGCCTTCTTCGCTCCCTGTGCCTGGGGGGAGCAAGTGGCCACCATGAGTGAAGAGATCCTTGCCCGTAGGAACAGACAAGAAAGGAGAAGCTTTCGGCTCCATCTGTCACACACAGGGCAGCCAGTGTAGGCTCCCTCATTTCCCCCCAATGTTTTGGAAGCATTGGGGTACCTAAGTGGGACCAGGCAGCTCACAACTAAAAAGAGAAAGGGGATGCAATACCACGTGCTGGAGAAAACTAAAAGTGGCCCTCCCCTGTGCAGCAGGCAAGCCGCTCATATGATATTCACGACTCCAGGCTGAAGTGCACCATAATGCTCTGTGGGGCTGGCAAATTGGCATGCTTTTCTACCCTTGTGATGGCCCCAGCACAGCAGGGGCTCCACCAACTTTAAAAAGGAAGCATGGGGGAGCTGCAAGAGAGCATCAGCTCCTCCTCAAAAATGTTAAAAAGTGCTGACCGTACGTATTTAGGGTCCTGAAAATCATGACTCCCTTTGGGATTTCCACTGCATTTTTTAAAGCACTCCTCAGGTTGGAACTTTTGTTCTGCAGCTACAAGTGTTGTGTCCTTTAGGAGCTAAATCTATGGTTGCATTCAATGTGATAAGAAAGTGATGCGCTCTAGGGGATGTTTTTATGATTGCATTTTCATGGTTTGAAAGTAAATAAAAAGCACAGAGCCACGTGTTTTGTTCATTTTAAAATGCTTTATTGACATATTAATGTTGACAGTAATTATTGGTCAAGGAAGATATGCTTTAGTAACATTAACAAGTGCATTAACACATGGGTATTATGGAGTATTTCATTTACGCACAAAATTAAGATGTTTTTAACATGTTGTTTGTTGATCTGGAATCTTTCACGAAGCCAATAGACTTACCATAAATGTTTGTATGACTCCTTAGGGGCTCGAAGTTGTTTATGCAATGTCATCTATGATATTTTCCATCTGCTTCATATATATATGTGTAGTACTTTGTAGTCAGGGTAATACATGTAATTGTCCTTTTTCTAAAGAAAAAGCACTGTCTCGACAATCACTTATTGAGTATTACTATTGCGTGCTAGCGAATGGCCATTATTTACCCTCACCACCTTCCCTGAGTAGACCTCGGACTGCTCTGCTTCCCTACCCTGAGAGAGTCAAGCACTACAATGGGGTGCTTAGTTTCCAAGTAGCGGGAAATGTGGACCACACAACTGATAGCCCATTTCCCTACAGTAGGGATACGTGAATGTACTTTCTTTATGTGTTTTATTAAAAAAGTCTGGAAACATAGCTGAAGAACTCTATAGGTCACACCTTAAAATTATTGTGGCATTTTGTATAATATTATCAAACCGTTATTCTTGTATGCAATGTATTTAATTCCACTGCACTGCAAACCAGCTCATCCAAGACAAACAATTCTATGTCAGGACGGAGGCGAGGATTATGCAGTCCTTTCTTCTCTTTATTTCGACAGCACATTCAAAGTAGAACCAAAACAAAAACTTCAAAACTACAGCTCCCATGAGCACATGGGGCACAGTGTCCATAGTAACAGCCAGCCAATGGAGATGGTGTCCGCTGTATAACCGGTGCTGACGTCCCTTCCGCTTCCTCTTTCTTCTCTGCTCGTCAGATAAGTGGCATTTATTTTTCTGACGTATATATTGTTGTGGCCTTAATGATTGTTAGCCTGGATTTGCCCGTGCTTTTCCCTGCTCTGTACGCGCGCTACTTCGCGCGGCTGAATTGGACACGCGACAGGCTCTGCCTGCGCGTTCTCCCGCATATCGCGGACCGTGTCAGGAGTGCTTCGCGCTCTTTCCCAGCTCTGTGGGGCGCCGCTTCTCACGGAGACGCTGCTCGGCGGCCTACCTCCGTTTGATAAGGCGCACTGAGGCAGATTCTTCTGTCCTCACCAACCCTCGCCCTGACACTGGCTCTCGGTGATTCCTCACGCGCTCGTTGCGCAACGCCCTCTAGTGGTGAGTTGAGGTATTGCACCTCATTTTTCTGACAGATTGCTGTCTGGGCACCGGCGAGAGGGCTACCTTTAGTATTAATTAAGGTGTTTGGTGCCTACACCCTCCGTAATGCAGTCTTCGGACCACGATGCAAATATCACCCAAGAGGCAGAGGAGTTCCACCTCGCCCAACCCTTCCCGCCTGCGGTGGGCCACGCGTTGTCGCAGGCCCTGGACTCGGTGCTTGCGCCTCTGCGGGATAGAGTGGACGCTCTCGCCCAGAGTATCCCCGGGGTGTTTGGCGCTGCAGAACCTGCGGACCGTGGGTCCAAGGGCTCACAGGGGGGGGTGGGTAAAAAATCAGCTAAGCGTCCTGCGGGGCACTTGGAAGAGTTCGAGCGTTTGCAAGACTCTTTCCGCAAAAGTGCGCGGACACTGAAGCATGTACCCTGCCGGGAGGGGCTCTTGCCCGGAGATGATGGCGACGAGGTCGCACAAGACACGGACCAGGAGGATGGTTTCCCCTTGGAGGGAGAGGGTGTCTCGGGGGACGAGGGTTCCTCGGATGAGGATGATGGCTACACGGGTAGACCTTGGCGCCCGACGCCTCATTCCTCGGGATCCCTGGAGGGAGAGGACACTCCCTCGGACATGTTTGACCCGACGAGCATTTATCACCCTAGGTCGTCGGAGTGGATACCGGATCCCAAGGTGGCGGCTTACGCTGCAAGCAAAGTGTGCTAACCCCTGGAAAGGGACGTTAGGACCCGCATGCGAGGTGAATGCCCTCGCCTGAAATTAGAGGGCAGGGTGGCCACCACGCCGGATATCGACGAGAAGCTCTGTGCGTTCTTCGCAAAGTTCATGAAGGACCCGAAGAAAGGCATAGATCGCTCCTGGCGAGCCTGCCAGGACAAACTCCTGGACGCGGTAGGACCCGTGACGCAAATTATCCAACTGGCTGAGCGAGCCAAGGAGTCGGGAACTCCGATGTCCACGGAGGTCGTGGCGGGCTAGGCCCAGCGAGCCCTGTGCTTCCTAGGGAACGCGAACTGTGCGTTAGCGGCTGAGCAGAGACGATCCCTCCTCATCAAAATAGATCCCAAGCTGGGAGACTTGGCCACCTCAGAAGCAGGGATCATTGCACAAGGCAAGCTTTTTGGCGAACCTTTCATTAAGGAGCTTAATAAATTCATCACCACTTTTTCGGCACTGGACAGAGCTCAGACGACGGTCAAAAAGATTTTCCCGGGGCGGGTTTTTGCCGGGGCCGGACGAGGGCCGGGCCGCTCCTCCGGTCATCAACCCCAGCAAGGCCCCCATAACAAGAACCAGCGCCGAAACAACGGCTGGAACGACGGCCACCAGGGAAACTTCTACCCCAGTAGAGGCAAGGGGCGTGGCAGAGGCTACCGAGGTGGCGTCAACGCCCCAGGAGGTCCATCCGGTGAGTGTTACCCTTTTTTCCCCACACGTTCTGGGGGGGAGGCTATGGGAGCACCTTTGCAACTGGCGCAAGATTACTTCGGATCCTTGGGTCCTACAGACAGTTCAAGGTTTTCAGATCGAGTTCTACGGTTTTCCCCATCAAAGGGTTCACCCTCCCCCTCTAGTTTTCTCACAGGAGGAAAGACTTCTGATCGCCAACGAGGTCGCGGACCTCCTCAGGAAAGGGGCGATCTGCAAATCTCATCTTCATCCTGCGGGATTCCTAAGCAATATCTTCCTGGTCCAGAAGAAGGACAAGGGTTTTCGCCCAGTGATAAATTTGCGGGAATTCAATGAGTGGCTGGTCTACCGCCACTTCAAGATGGAGGGGATTCATCTCTTACGAGATATTCTCCTCCAAGGGGACTGGATGGCGCGCCTGGATTTGAAGGACGCTTATCTCACGGTCCCCATGTTTGCGCCACACCGACGGTTCCTCAAGTTCCTTTGGGACGGGGAGGTCTTCGAGTTTTAGGCTCTCCCTTTTGGCCTATCATCGGCCCCTTGGTGTTTTACGAAACTCCTTCGGCCGGTGGTGGAAACCCTCCGCGAACGAGGGGTCCGACTGATCATATATCTGGACGATATACTGCTGTTGGACCAGTCTCCGATCCGGCTCAAGTTCAACTTAAACATGACTATTGCTCTCCTGCAAGACCTGGAGTTCGTGCTGAATACCCAGAAATCGGAATTCCTCCCGATCAGACAGATCACTTTTCTAGGTTTCCTGATAGACTCGGAGACGGCATCTCTCAGCCTTCCTCAACAGAAGGTGTCCAAGATCCGCAAGGAACTTTCCCAGGTTCTGAAGAAGGACAGGATATCCCTTCGGCAGTTGGCCCGCATCGTGGGACTGCTCTCCTCATCGATCCAGGCGATCTTTCCGGGTCCCCTGCACGACCGAGCCCTCCAGCGGTTGAAGGCACAGCACCTCAGGAAGGGGCTGACGTACTCCGAACTCATCTCTCTCACCGAGGAGACAAGGACGGAGATTCGGTGGTGGATCGAGCACATGAGTGCGTGGAATGGGAGAGCGATTTTCGGATCCAGCCCGGACCTGATCATCGAGTCGGATGCCAGCAGGTCGGGTTGGGGCGCACGCTGTGGCGACGTTACCATGGGGGGTCGTTGGACGCAGGAGGAGTTGCAACTCCACATCAACTGTTTAGAGCTACTAGCGGTCTCGTTTGCAGTGAGGTCCCTGACTCAGCATCGAGTTTCGTGCTGTATTCTGTTACGCATGGACAATGTGTCAGCAGTACAGTATATCAATCGCCTGGGCGGCCCTCGATCGCGTGCACTAGCAAATCTGGCGAAAGACTTCTGGCACTATTGCCTAGAGAGACAGATATCGGTGTCAGCGGAATACCTTCTGGGCACTCAGAATTCGATCGCGGACTGGCACTCCAGGAACTTCCAGGACTTCAGCGACTGGCGGCTGGAACGTTCAACCTTCCAGGCTTTGATGGCCAGATGGGGTCCATGCTCGATAGACCTGTTCGCATCTCGACTCAATCGACAGCTCCCGAGGTTCGTGAGCTGGAGGCCGGACCCGGAGGCCTCGGCGATCGATGCCTTCTTACAGGACTGGACACGGGAACTGGCGTATGCATTTCCCCCCTTTCTCATGATTCCACGAGTGGCAGCTCAAGTCCGCAGGCAACGGGCATCCATGATCCTGATGACTCCCTTCTGGCGGGCCCAGGCGTGGTTTCCCTCTCTATTAGAACTGTCATGGGACTTTCCGATTCGACTACCCTTGTTCCCTTCGTTGCTCTCGGGCCCTCAAGGGGAGCCTCACCCCCTGGTGATTCAGGAGACCCTGCACCTCATGGCATGGAGGATTTCAGGGGACGTTGGCAGGACGGACGCCTTTCGGCCGACGCTGAGGACCTCATCCTTAGAGCCTGGGCTCCAGGAACTGTCAAGAGGTACCGCTCGGCTTGGCAGCGGTGGCGTCCTTGGTGTCTGGGAAGACACGCCGATCCCATGGGGCGGACGTTAGCCAAATCCTAAATTTCTTGGCTGAATTGCATCAGTCGGGTATGGCCTACCGGTCTATTAACTCTTTCAGATCCGCCATTTCGGCGGGGCATGCCCACATCGATGGGAAACCGGCGGGCGAGCACCCCTGGGTTTGCAAACTGATGAGAGGTGTTAGACTTTCTAAGCCCCCGGAACCCAGGTATGAAGGTCTCTGGGATGTCAACATTGTTCTGCGTTTCCTCTCCTCTTGGGGGGATAACCAGTATCTTTCTAGGAAGGAACTGTCAGCCTAACTGGCGATCCTTTTGTGTCTGGTTTCGTGCAAGCGCGTCTCGGATGTGAGGGCGCTGGACATCACAACTCGAATGTTTACTCCGGAAGGGGTCACGTTTACGGTGACAAGAAGGACCAAGACCAATATCAGATCTGTGTCGTATCCCTTTTTCCCGGACCAGCCCAAGCTCTGCGTGGTACGATGTCTCAAAACATACGAGGACATGATGTTGGAGTATCGCCCTCCTGGAGAGCGCCAACTCCTTATTGCCTTGCAGAAACCCTTTAAACCGGTTTCCTCTCCAACCATCGCCAGGTGGGTCCGTTGGATCATGACCGAGGCGGGTGTGGACGTGACCAGATTTGGAGCCCACTCCACGAGAGGGGCAATGGCTTCTAAGGCGGTGCAGGTGGGCGGTCGGCTGGAGGACATCATGGCGGCAGCGGATTGGTCCTCGGAGTCCACGTTCAAAAAATATTACTTCAAGCCCATCTATGGCGCAGCAGAACTGGTGGTGGATAAGCTTTAAACATGCATAATCCTCGCCTCCGTCCTGACATAGAATGAAAAATTTCCTAGCTAACGTAACGGAAAGTTTCAATTCTATTAAGGACAAGGAGGCGAGGATTATCCCTCCCGAGACTTGCTGGTCTCACCCACCCGTATCTACGTACATTCAGTAAGTAACACCTTATGTTTACTTATGGGTCTTTTCTGCTGCTGTGTGGTATTCATAGTTTGTAGAATGATTTGGTACAGGTACACAGTTTTCTCTTGGTAATATGTTTTTTCAACATTGCTCATTGCTAGGAAATGTTGTACACCGTCTCCTGATGCTTCCTTGTAAGGAAGAAGAACGAGGTAAAGGTTTGTTTTGTGTTGATTTAGGACAAGATCAAAAGGACTAAGGAGAGTTCCCGGGAGTTTTCCTCACAGAGAAGAAGAGGAAGCGGAAGGGACGTCAGCACCGGTTATACAGCGGACACCATCTCCATTGGCTGGCTGTTACTATGGACACTGTGCCCCATGTGCTCATGGGAGCTGTAGTTTTGAAGTTTTTGTTTTGGTTCTACTTTGAATGTGCTGTCGAAATAAAGAGAAGAAAGGACTGCATAATCCTCGCCTCCTTGTCCTTAATAGAATTGAAACTTTCTGTTACGTTAGCTAGGAAATTTTTCATTGTTCTTCAACAAAAGTAATATTTTATTTGTGGTTACCTTTCCTGTAGTTGCTGGCTCAATTCACAAATCATCAAGAGCAGCTGGTTAATTTGGGCAGGGGGAGCAGTGCCGAAGAAACAAACAGATACAAATGACAGACAACGAAGGTATCACTCAAATGGGGGGGGGGGGAGAGAGGAGAGACAGAGAGAGAAAGAGATAGACAGAGAGAGAGAGAGAGAGAGAGAGAGAGAGAGAGAGAGAGAGAGAGAGAGAATTGGTATTTATTCCAGAGCTCAGGGGGGACAGATGGCCAGTCACAGGAATGATCTGGGAGTGATAGAGTGCAATTCAACTGCTGCCTGTTCATTGTCATACCATCACTGGTACTGCTGTCCCCTTCTCTTCTCCCTTCAGGTTCCCTTTGTCACTTCATTGAGTCATCTGCCTGCTCTGGTCAGTGCTAGGTCTTCCCTCTTTGGTACAGAGCTGCAGTTAAGAGCACTGCGCCTCCTGAAGGTTGCCGATGCCATGTCGTTGCTCTCTTTTTCTACCTCTTCCTGCTGACTGTCTGCATAAACTTTGAGGGACAATTGAAGAAGTTGTGATATCTGCCTGAGCTATGCCTGGCACTCGCAAAAAGTACCCAGAGCTGGCCAAAACATCAATAAAAAGGTAATGCAGAATAGAAATGATGGAGAATTTGTGTGGATTTCAGGAGTGCCAAGGTCCATAAAAGAAAAAAGGGGTTGGGGAATATCGGCTGTGGAGAAAGGTTGAACAGTTGCTTTGGGAAGGGTGATTTATGAAAATATCTAAGAAACAAAAAGGGACATGAAGGTAACACAACAAACTTGATTTTAAATTGAGGGAGGTGTATATAAAAGTGTTGAAAAGGAAGCAGAGGGGAAAAGCTGTAGGGGAAGGTATGTAGGAAAGTAGAATGAACTACATATTATAGTAACTAAAATACCTCCAAAAAGGTAATGAAAAGAAAGATTGTTGCAAGTTACCTTACAATGCAATACCCAGAAGGATACTTGAAGTAAGGTTGGATGAGTACAGTTCTGCAATTGTCCTGTGGCCTTGAAGGGCGCACCAAGTATGCTCTCTGGATTGGATTTAGTTTAAAGAACAATGGTGGCAGTGTACCGAGTGTTGTGATTCCATTGTTGTGATAAGACCTTTTTTATCAGTGTCAATGCAACATTCTAAATTCAACTTCAACATGGAAAGAATGCAACCATCATACATGTTAGAAGGTCAT
This sequence comes from Lissotriton vulgaris, assembly GCF_964263255.1. NCBI lineage: Eukaryota > Metazoa > Chordata > Amphibia > Caudata > Salamandridae > Lissotriton > Lissotriton vulgaris. Next base: position 776,705,568 of record NC_141696.1, on the reverse strand, counting down.
CTATATACAATTAATTTAAAATGCATAAATTGGTCTAATTCAAATAAAATCGAGTGGTTCTTGATAATAGAGGACACGTGGAATGAATTAGGTAACGCCCCAAAGAATAAGATCCAAGCATGGTCTCTCTTTGTGGAAAAACTAAAATTAAAAATGAAGTTACCCGATATGAAAACTAACAGAGAAGGTTCACAGAGAAAACATTCGAAGGAACTACAAGACCTACGAAGGTATCTGCGAAGAACTCGTAGGAAGTTGCAGTCGAACGATAAAGGTGCATGTCAATTGGTCACCTTTCTTGCACAAAGAAAATTATATAAAAAGAAGGTCTGGGAGTTTAAAAAGAGGGTAAATGAGAGTTTTTGGTCCAAACTGCTCTTTAGTTCAAAACTCCCGAATTCAAATACATTTTGGAAAACAATAAATCAATTAATAAGACCTTGTTATGTTCTTACATCAAATGTGCAGGAAACTGAATGGGCGTCTTTCCTTTCGTCAAAATTTAAAGAAACCTCATCAAAAACCTCAGGTAATGAATTTGTCCTAAAAAGGGAGTCAGCCATCAACCTGTAACTCATGCAAAGCTTCAAGTTCTGAAATCTAGTACGATCCTTACACTGCAGAGGAGATAATAAAAATAATTAAAAACGGCAAAACCAACGGGGCACCAGGGCCGAATGGCATCCCGCAAGCTGTTTACAAATACGCACCCGAATATTGGAGTTCACTTCTGGAGAAACTTTTTGCAGATGTGCAAATTTACAATCGAGTTCCGGAAAGCTGGCAAGGCTCTATAGTTATGCCAATATATAAAGGTGGAGAAAGAACTAACCTGATTAATTACCGATTAATAGCATTGCAGGATGTAGAGGAAAAATATTTTGCATCGCTTCTTTTAAACGACTTGGTAAATTGGACATGTGAAAGAGAATTGATCCCTATTAATCAAACAGGGTTCAGAAAAGGGATCGGAACAATATCAAATATCTTATCCATCAACATGATAGCGGAAAAATCCTTACGCAGCAAACAGGATTTGAACTTGTGCTTTATAGACTTGCAAGCCGCCTTCGACAGTGTGGACCGAAATTTATTATGGATGAAATTAAGAGCATGGTCTATACCAGAGGGTATCTTAAGGGGCCTGTTGCTATTCTATTCTGACACCTGGACTCAAGTGAAACTGGGGGTGGTTCCCGTTTATCAAGAAAAGTGTTTACATCAATTGGCTTAAAACAAGGGTGCGTCTTTGCTCCTCATCTATTCAATCTTTTTATCTCAGATCTTTCCGGGAAATTAAATATCTGTAATGCACATACGCCGAAATTGGGCAATTTACAGCTCACACATCTGGCATATGCCGATGATATTGTCCTTATGAGCCTAACAAAGGTTGGTCTATCCAGGTTACTAACAGAACTCTGTTTTCCTGTCTGCAAACAAGCTGGCTCTAAACGCAACTAAAACCAAAACAATGTTAATTACCAAACCATCGTCTAACACATCATAATATTTGGTTAGAAGGAAAACAGTTGGAGAAGGTATCAAATTACAAATACCTGGGATACTTTATCGACGATAAGCGCGCCCTAAAAGACCAGAAAAAATATCTGACTCAAAGAGCACTCTGTCGAAGAAACTGGAAGGTCCATCCTTAAAACCACTACTAACTGTGATTGCGAATAAGGCCCTTCCCACTTTGACATATGCAAGTGTAGCAATGCATGGAAAGGATTCAGTCCTCTTAAACAACTTAATAACCAAAATGTACAAAAAGGTCCTTCGACTTCCCAACTCTGCTTCTCCAGCGCAAATGTGCCTAGAATTTGGCTTAAAGAACTAATCATTGGGAAGACTCTATTCATACATCAAGGTGTGGTACCAGATTAAGAAGAAAGCAACCAATAATAATCTTAATAAATTTCTATGGCAGGAGCTGGAAACTCATAAAAAATCAGAGGCAAACAAATTCCTATCGCTGGCATTGGAGGTAACATGCTCTGCAAATCTTTGGGATAAAAATTTGTCATTCGCCTAATTCAAACAGGCAATTAACAAAGTGACCAAATTTCATTCATTGATTACGGACAAAGATATTTTTTCCCATTGTTCCCATTCCTGGGCCATGATCAATAGTTACAAGTCACTTACCCCGGCAGCCTACTTGGATACAACTTATTCTATCTTTATCAAAAAAGCTGATGGCCCTGAGATTTGGTAAATTCACACCTTAGCGGAGGAGTCCGCTTGGAAACAGTCTGAAGTTGTCACCTGTCGTCTCTGTGGTAGCACAAAAGAAGATTTAATTCATATAATATGCCACTGTAAGATGTTGACCAGGGAACGAACATTCTTTTTAAAGTATATCTTTCGGATTAAGAGATTACGTACTTGCAGAACTGCCAATATTGGAGGCTTGGATTCAACAGTGCCTCAAATAAACTGCAAGTTGGTAAAGTTCTTGCAGGCCTTTGAGAAACGCCTTAAAACTATTTGAGTCTAACTATGTTAATGGTCTAACTTCTTGTCTCTTTTTCTTTTATTCTGATTTTAGTATTAGGAGAAAAACTATTAAGATTGTATTCTGTTTATACTCAACAATTATGTGACTTCTTTTTCTTTTTAACGAGTCCCTAAATTTTAATATTGGTTGTGCACTGTAAATGAAATTGTTATGGTTTTAATTAACTAAACAATAAAGTTTAAATTCAAAATTCAAAATTCAGTGTCAACAGAGTGGAGGCTTACTGGCCCATTCTTGTAAAGTTCCACTTCTACGCACTTACCCAGCTCCTAGTGCTAATATTCTAAGTGTATGTCGTGCATGTTTGTGTGTGTAGACTGTGTGGTACATGCTTGGTGTGTGTGAGTGACCCAGCGTAGTGGATGCATGTGGAATCCATTTTGGACACCCTAGGCCCGGTCTTTGCACAAGATGATGGTGAGTTTTTTTTCTAGACAGTGCAAGTATATTACTGACATTCCTGAAGCTGGAGGTAAGAGATCAGGACACCAAAGATAGGGGAGTAGATATGGGGCACCTGTAGACATTCAATTCGACCTCCTGCTTGGCAGGGAGCTGCTGATTCATCTTCCTGAACACTGTCATTTAGTAAATAGTAAGGGTGACAAGTGAGACTGAAGACTCTCTTGTGCAATAGGATTCACTGATCATGCTTTCAGTTTACTGGTGACAGATAGGTGCAACATCCTCATATCTCTTTAGAACCTTGTTAAAGGGACTTTAGGGTGGAACCACCCCTGCTGTGTGAAGCATCACTCTACACAAAAGACTGTGTCTGGAGAGCAGTCTGGACAGGACACTTGATGTAAATGTAATTGTAATGTAATGTAAATGTAATTTGTACTTGTAAAGTGCACTAATACCCCAACCAGGGTGTCCTGGCGCTGTAACACATACCGCTGTGGAACCCTTCCTGGCTTTTCCCTGTGAAATGTTCACTCCTGGGCACCCCCAAGGTGAAGCCAGGCATCCCAGCGCTGTTGGGGCCGTTGTGGAGATTAAGCAAGCTATTGCCCAGAGTTGCAGAGTGGGACCCATGATTAGAATAGGCACAGAGGCGAGAATTATCAGGTCCGAGGAAATTGAACCCAAGACCCGCCGAGGAGGGAATTGAACCCTGGTCCCGGGCCAGACCTCTGCATCAGGCTCTGCCGCTGTTGGACTTGGCCTTTCCCCTGAAATGTTTCGCTTTTGCCCCCCTAATTTGGAATATCTCCCCCATGGGATTAAACCTGTATAGGCCATGTGTGGTAGGAGTCACCCTGTTTTAAAAATGTAATGTCATGCAATGGTGTGAGCACTTGTCAATTTCCCCCATTGTAAAATGCACCCAAGCCAAACATGCTCTGTCCCAGACTGTTACTGGTACCCAAAAGCTTGACTAACCTGCTCCCTTTGACTTACTGTTAAAATTGGCACTTCAGTGAAAGGTTCTGTCAAATCATCAAGGGGACACCAGACTCTGCAAGTATGCACAGCATGCACCCACTTGAGGGGATCTCTGCACTTCACATGCTGATGCAGTGACCAAGATAACTTGGTATGGTCCTCACCACCGAGGCTCCAAGCACGTTTTGCACACATGCTTCTTCACCATAAACCAGTCGCCGGGACTGAGGTCATGGTACTGCTCCTGTTGATGTGGGGTTGTAGCCTATCCAACCTGATGAGACACAGAATGCATCATATCAGCCAGTCCTTTGCAGTAACCAAGAACCATGTCATCTGTAATGTTCACAATTGCATTTGCAGACACAGTTGGCCGTCTCATGGCTTTGCCCACAATTATATCATGAGAAGATAATGCTGTCCTCCTATCAGGAGTACTGCGAAGATTCACCAATACAAGGGGCAATCGGTCAGGCAACTTCAGAGATGTCAAAGCACACACCCTCAGCAAGCCTGGATTTCAGAGTCCCATTGACTTGCTTCACGATACCTGAAACCTCAGGTTTGTAACTGAAAAGTAGCCTCTGCTTCACTTGCAATACTGCATACAACATTTTCACGATCTCATTATTAAAATTAGTTCCTTGGTCTGATTCCAGAGCAGTCAGGAACCGGAATTTCAGAATTAACTCCTTCAACAAGCTATGGTGATACTGTCTTTTCTCCTGGTCGGATAAACTTCAATCCAAAGCGAGAAGATGCAAACAATCACCAAGACACATCTCAGTCCAGTGCACACAGGCATCTCAATGAAGTCCAATTGCATCCTGTTGAAGAGACCACCTGATCTCCCCATGTGACTTAATATTACTACAGTTCTTACTACATTCATCTGCTGACACACAACACACCTGGGACACAACCCTTCAGCCATCAGTCTGAACCTAGGATTAAACAGCATCTGCCGAAACAAACACACCATTGCATCTCTACCTACATGAGCAGGTCCATGTTAGTTTCTCACCACAGGGGGAAACCAGCTGTCTGGCAGCACAGGTCTTCCATCTCCTGAAACTCAAATGTCATTTTTGTTTCTTGCGACAAAACCTGCTCTAAACCCGCCTTGCTGTTCTGCTTCTAACACTTCCTCCTGAAGTCTCTTAACTTCCTACCATATTTCATCTGTGGTTAGCTAAAGGTTGTAATTGGTCTCATTTGTTCCCTGATTTTAATATTTACCATTTAAAGTCCTACCATTTAAGGCACAAAATCAGGCAAACTCATCAGCATACTTGTTGCCCACAGTTACATAATCATCTCCTCAGGAGCGTGCAGAATATTTTACAACCGCGATCTGGGAAGGTAACTGTACTTCAGCATATAATCAAGAGGGTGAGGAGGGTAAACTCCTACCATGACCTCCTCTATAGTTAACTCATCCAACAAAAAGAAGTAGGAGTGGAAAAGATCACTTAAAGAGTTATATATGGCAAAGTCAACATGTTTGAAAAACTGCCCTCAGCTACACGAATGTGGCATGCTTCATCATCGGGTTGCTAAACACACCTGTGCACAGACCAACACATGAGGTGGAGTAAGAGTGTGGGGTAGACAATACAAACACAAAGAAGAGTAGGGATCAAGTGAAAAGTAAGTGCAGAAAATGATGGTAAAACTAGCTCAGGGATATCCAATTCCCTACTTTATTCCTGGGCTCCCTGGCCAGGATTAAAAGGTCTAACAACCTGGAGGATGATGGTGAACAGGGTAAATTATGAACTGTTCACCCCTCTTCTCTGCAGATAAGTCAACATGTTTCAGCTGGCTATTGTGTCTTCCCCGTCTTTCTTCAGGACTGATAGATCCCTCTAATCCTGCCCTCCTTTCAACATAAGAGGGTCTAGGAATAACCCTATACTCACGAATGGGTCTTGTAATCACACTTTAAATATAATCTGCAAGTAAGGAAAAAATAACAAATTGAAAGAAATTTGTGCAAGAAGTCATTAATATATGTGCATGATTTCTTAGAAACATACTACTCTGCCACATTAAACTACATCAGTGCATATGGTAAATCACATTCTCATTTAATTGTCGTATGTCTCGACAATGTCTCCAAAATATGTTTAATAAAGGTAGTACGTTTAGAATTAATTAAATCACAAATCAGTACTTGGAATTCACCACCATACCATGACACCCCACAGGGCATCCGTTTTCCATAGTAAAATGAAGTGAAACCAGTCCATCTTACCGAGTTTCACAGCAGTATGTGCTCAAAAGGGCGTCGGAGCAAGGGAGGCCCCTTATAGTCACACACTGATTCAGAATAAGGGGATAATGCATGAGATGTTAGAAACAGACATACCAAAATATATATAAGGTCAACTATGTAATTTCTTCCTCTTCAACATTCTCTTATTTGTTGTTAATGCCTGGCATTCTGGGAGACATGTATAGAGCTGACTGTGACTCATCGCACCCTGCAAAATCTGAAATCAAGTCAATGTGCCAAAGCTTCCACCTTAATCGAAGCCCAGCCGTTGCCTTAATTTTGGCCTTAGCCCCCAGTGATCCCTGCTTTCTTCATCAAGGTAAGCCTGCCTCTGTCTCTATGTTTCTCTGTGCGCCGTGCAGGTTCAGGACTAATGGTGAGAATCTCTTTTCATGGCATATTTCCTTCACATTACACAATCACAATTGTGGTGCTGCACTGCTGTGTCGGAGGCTAGAATGCTGATGTTTGCCACATGAATGACAGAATCTCCCTTAATGGCATCTCCGTTTCCCGCCACGTAATCACAGTTGTGGTCACGTGGTGCGGAACTACTGTGTTGGAGGCTAGAACGCTGATGCTTACCGCACGAAGGGGAAGTGTTAAGACCTTTCTGTTGGTACGGATCCTGCCATCCAGACTATTGATCCGGTCCCACTCCCTCCTTGCAGTGGGCATGAATCTCAATAACATTTAACAAAATCTACCTCATCTGTATTAGTGTTGATAAAGGTGCTATTAGTTAAAGAAGAGAGTTGCAGCAGAATGGTATAGTTGTACTTTGTGCATTTGCTATGTAGGTATCAAAAATAATAGAAATAAATGCGGCAATGAACCCCATCTACTACAACTGCATGGGGGGTAATTTTTTGATGTAAACACCGCTATTCCCTTGAATATAAAAAGTCATACATCTGACGTCTATTGGAGGATGTGTTTATCAAAGGGATGGATTGTAGGTCCGAACTTATTAATCAGTGGTCGGTGGAGGTACCTAGGAGATAAAATGTTCCTGAGACACTGTTCAGAGTCTACTAAGGGTACTCCAGGGAATGCCATCATTAGTCCAATTTTATGGCTACGGATCCAGTAAACCCACTTCTGTTCTCTCAAGAATACAATTTTTTAGAGTCTCGTGTGTTACTGGGGATGTGTAATTTGTCCAGTACAGTCCAGAACATGTCATCTATCTGAGTGTCTTTTCTCTGTGTAGTGTGTAGTGAATCGCGTAATGGTCCTCTGGCACCTGATATTGCTCCTTTGCTCCATGATTGTAATCTTGACTTTTCGTGTCATCATATCCACATACAGCTGACCACATGGGCAATTGATAATGTAAATAACATTTTCTGAGTTGCAGTTTGTGTGCCTGCGCTGTTCCCAAGGGTAAGCCAGACCCACATTGATGCTTTTAGTATTGTCAGTGAGATTGCAGATGTTGCATGATCCACACTTATTATGACCAGTGACTGGGGGAAGATCCCATAGTCTTTGTTGACCCCTCCGTGTATCTTGTCTTGGTCTACTATGGAATAGATGATCCTTATACTCGAGCTTCTCTTAAAAGAGAAGAGAGGTTTGTCCAGGTGCATACCATTTGAATTTTAAATACGCCATTCATTTGTATGATGCGCTTGATGTTGTTGGAAGTTACAATTCATGGAAATGTAGCACAGTTCATCTGCCTTCGGAGAAACTGCTCTGACATGGATGATTTCAAATCACAGTCTAACACACTAGCAGAAAATCTGCAAAAGAGGAAGTACCCGGACAAAATCATCAAAAGGCTCTGAAGAGAGCTAGTTTTAACATAATTTTCTGCACTTACTCTTCATTTGATCCCTACTCTTCTTTGTGTTTGCATTGTCTCCCTAACCCTATTGCTCTACCTCATGTGTTTGCCTTCGCAGTGGTCTGTTTAGCAGCTAAATGATGAAGCATGCCACGTTCATGTTGTTGAGGGAAGTTTTTCAAACATATTGACTTTGCCATTTATAACTCTTTAGGCGATCTTTTCCACTCCTACTTCTTTTTATTTGAGAAGGTAACTGTACTGTCATTAACAAGTTATGCACATGTTCTCCATTCCTTATTGGGTTCCTGAAAGAGGTCATAAATCCCCATTGTGGCCATAACTGTCTAAGAACATGGACGACACCAAAGCCATACTGACTATCAGTGGAAATGGTCACTTTCAGCTGGTCTGAAACACAGCATGCTCTAGTAAGAGCAATCAATTTGTTCACTTGCCCAGAAAACACCCTTTGAAGCCAGGAGGCTTCATCCTCACCTGAGAGAGTACAAACTGTGTAGGTAGCTCTCAGGCTTCCTTCATGGTCTAGTAAACAGGAGCCAGCAACAAACATTACATAATCTGGTTCAGGGAGTGGAACATATATTGTCAATAAGGTCTTGGCTTTGTCCACGTTTCAGTAACATTGAGACAGTCATGCTCAGCAAGTTAGCAGGATTTATGGTTTTCCACCTAGATGACATCTCGGATACTAATATCAGCAATTTTCTAGCGGACCTAACAGCCCTGCAGCTGACCCCTCTCATACAATCCTCTACGCATGTCGCTGGTCACATACTTGACCCGGTCTTCACCAACATTCCAGAAGCCAGAGCTGATTCTCCTAAGCCCATGGCCTGGACTGATCACTCTCTTGTCACATTTGCAATTCCGGTCGCCATCCCACCCAACAAAACGGCACCCGCCTCCTGCCTGAAACGGCCTGGCACAAACTCCATAAAATAGACCTCTCTGCCAGCCTAGGCGAACCAAACTTTGAGTGTTCAAACGACATTGACACGTCGTATGCGGCCTTCCTAGATTGGATCACCAAGTGACTGGATTCTATTATACCGGCCAAATGGACTAAAGGACGTAACACCCCCTCCAACCCTTGGTACGACGAGAAATTGAAATTACTTAGGAAAGAATGCAAGAGAGCAGAACGACACTGGAGGAAAGACTACAATTACGAGGACAAAAACTCATACCTGGTCGTGCTCAAAGCATACCACAAAGCTATACGCGCTGCTCGTGCAGCCTTTTATGCTAAGGAGATCAGTTCTGGCTCCAACCCCACGAAAACTATTTTTAAAATAGTTCAAAAACTACAAAACGGTGGCAACCCTGCCTCATATATCTCCTCAACTCAGCAGTGTGAAGACCTCGCCACTTTCTTTACTGAAAAGGTGAGGAAGATTTACAACTCCTTCACACACAACCCTTCAGATCGCACCAGCTCTCCCAACGCCCCTTTCAAGGGTTCCAGGCTCACCTGTCTGCCAGCTATCTCTCATGAGGAGCTAGCTAAATTTTGCAGGAAGGTGAAATCAGGTGCCCCTTCAGATCCTATGAGAACAGTCCATTTTCTGGGAGCTTTGGACTTCTTCCTCCCATCTCTGACCTCACTCCTCAATCTCTCCTTCTCTTCGGCCACAGTACCCATTTGCTGGAAACAGGCCTGGGTCACTCCCATCATTAAAAAAACCACCCTAGACCCCACAAAACCGGAGAACCATAGGCCCGTCTCACTGCTCCCATGGGTGTCCAAACTAGCAGAGGCTCATGCGAACACCGTACTAAATGACCATATGGCGGAAAATGCAATCTACTTGTTGTAGGTCCCGCACTCCTGGTGAATATTTTTAACCTGGTTGATTTGTGGCTATAATGCTGTCGTTGGTGCAATGAATGGTAATCTTGCTGGGCTTCCAAGATTAGAGTATTTCAAAATAAAGGTATGTATCCTGTGACACAAGATGCATTCCATTCATGCACTCCTTTCCAAACTTTCATAAATTTTCATGCAACTTTGTTGAATGTTCAGCGATTCATTTATTCATAGCGAAGTTTTGTTAGAAACATATCATTGTTTTCATGAATGTTCAAAAAATATATAGTATATCATATTTCAGAATGCTAGTATTACCCAATGCATTTCAAGCATATCGCCCTTCCTCAGGGGACTTCCATTACATCTAGAAACAGTAATCATAAGTCTTAGTTAGTACCTAAATGAAACATGACAGACCATGTAGAATCAGAAGGTTGTAAAGCATATAGCAGGAACATGATATATAGGTGTTACCCCACATGCTCGTGTGAACGTGTGCATTTCATGAAAAAACCGTGTGTAATCATAGAAAGACAATCGTATACAATCATTAAAAAAGAGCGTGAAGCCCAAGGGCTGGGCACTGACCTTAGTACACGTAATGTGACGGTTGCGAAATTTAGCTGCAAAAAGTAAATAAACTTGGTTTAGTGAAATGCAAAGTGACAAAGGTGTCTCGTTTCCAAATACGTTAACAAACCGTATCTTACCGGGGTTGTAATGCCGTGGTGCTTCCCTCGCTATGCTTGGCGTGCGGCGCTCTACATGGCCGCGCTCTATGGTATTAGAGCACTATGGTTACGGCGTTTGTTTACGTGAGTAACGGGCGTGAACATAAAAAACGGACTAGCTGTCGGGTAGCTGAATCGTGAATATGTAACTAACAATAAAGTATTCAAAAGATAGACGCATGTGGGGCACGAAGGTAAAAAAATGATGATGATAGGGTGAAAGAAGAAAGATATATACATAGCAAAACGAACGTAAATATCGCGTTTTAGATAATAGTATATGCTCATAAGCTATGAGCTGAACAAACATCAGTAAACATGTGTAAACATGTAATACACAGTTCTCCATTGTTTTAAATGTCAATTTATAGATAGCAATGAAGATCCAGCCTTTCATTGAGTCCTTTGGGCTGTAGGGTGCATAGGTGATCGATCCAGAAGATTTCTCTGCGTAATAAGTAACTGTTGTTGTCTCTGCCCGGAAGGGTTGCCACTTTTTCTAGAATACAAAATTTGAGTTGGCTCACATTATGTTTGGCATCATTGAAATGTACTGCTATCGTTGATTTGTCGTTTTTCAAACGGATATTGCTTTTATGTTCTATAATTCTTGTCTTAATTTTTCTCTGTGTTTTTCCTACATATGAGAGGCCACAAGGGCATCTCAACATGTAGATGACGTTTGAAGTGTCACATGTTCCAGTGACTTTCAGTTTTATTAAGGAGCCTTTGGTAGGGTGATTTATGGTATTGCCTTTAATAATTGCGGAGCAATTGCCACAATTGTGACTTGGTAAAGTGCCTTTGTATACACAGTGTTCTGTTTGTTTCGTTTCTTTCACCAGTTCCTTCAAGTTTCTTGTCCTTTCATAAGCAAAGATCGGTTGATGTTTAAACAAGTTTTTGAAATCTTCCTCCAATGCCAACATTGGCCAATGTGTTTTAATTGATTTTTTGATCTTTAAACTGTTTGTGGAGTATTTAGATACAAATACAGATCTTTGTTCTTCAATTTTCTCTTTGGGTTTTAGCAAATGCTCTCTTTGCAATTTGTCAGCTCTCTCGGCGGCAGAATCCAAAATGGGTTGAGGATATCCTCTTTTTCTGAATTTTTCCAACATTTCTTTCTTGTGTTTTTCATACAACTCTTTTGTTGATGCAATACGTTTTATGCGCAGCAATTGTGAGAAGGGTAGATGCTGTTTTAGTGGGGTTTGGTGAAAACTTTTGAAGTGGAGTAAATTATTTCTGTCCGTTTTTTTGGTGAATATGGACGTTGTTATATTTCCATTGTTATTGGTTAGTTGTACGTCCAGAAATGATAGAGATTCTTTATTGATGGTAAAAGTGAATTGTATTCTTTCGTTGATCTGATTAAGTTGGTTTAATTTGTTAATTAGACTTTCCTTGTTTCCCTTCCATAACACAAAAATGTCATCAATATATCTCTTGTAGAGTATTAGATTGCTGGTCCATTCTTCCTTATTGAGTATGTGATCTAGCTCATATCGATGCATAAATGTATTAGCATAGGTTGGTGCGGCACAATTGCCCATAGAAGTGCCCGACATTTGTATATAGAAATTATTTTCCCATTCAAAGTAGCTATGATATAGCGTGAAATGTAGTAGATCCATCAGAAATATTTTGAGTGCTTCTGGTTTGTTCTCATGTATGAGAAAACTCTCCATGGCAGACATGCCTAAATCATGCGGTATGGATGTGTATAATGATTTAACATCTATGCTTGCCATGATCATGTTCGTGGTAAAATTACTTTTTTCTGCCTCCAGAATATTGAGGAAATGAGTTGTGTCCTTGATATATGTAGAACTTTTTTGAACCATGTTTTGTAAGTGTTTGTCCAAATATTTTCCTACCGGTTCATGGATTGATCCAACTGTGGATACGATAGGTCTTAACGGAGGTAATGTCTCATGTTTATGAATTTTGGGTGTCATGTATATATATGGAATTGCAGGATTGTCTTTTATGAGGTATTCTTTCTCTTTAGGACCTATGGTTCCTTGGTCTACTGCATTTTGTATTATGGTGGTTAGGATTTTAACAAATTCCTTTGTAGGATCTGTATTTATGCGCATGTACATATTAGAATCTTGGACGTGTTTTTGCACATTTTCTTTATAGTAACTTGTATCCATTATCACCAATGCCCCACCTTTATCTGCTTGTCTTATGGTGATTTGTTGATTGTTGGCTAAATTCTTTAGAGTTTGTTTTTCTTTTTGTGACATGTTGGAATGTTTTGATCTGGGATTTTTGAATGTTTCTTCTAGTTCTGTCAGAATGACTTTTTCAAATGCATCCAAAACTTTATGGCTCACTGGAGCTATGAATTTACTTTTAGTTCTTAAACCCATGAGGGTGTTTTCTGGGTTTTGTGTGTTAGTAGCTGTTGGTTCTATCACGTTATTAAAGAAGTGTCTTAGTCTTAGCGATCTAAGGAATTTGTATACACACACTTTTGTCTCAAGTAGATTAGAGTGGTACGTGGGAACGTAGGAGGATCCTTTCTGTAGCGTCTGTAATTCTTGGTTACTCATTTGGTGTTGAGATATATTTATGACAAGGCTCTCTGACTCCTCGTGTTTTTGGCAGAAAATAACATCCTGGACCCCTCCCAACATGGGTTTAGGCCGGGGCATAGTACGGAGTCCGCACTCCTTTCCACCACTGAACACCTGCGGAGGATCATGGACACCGGTCAGAGTGCTGCGCTGATACTGCTCGATCTCAGCGCAGCCTTTGATACAGTCTCCCATGATATCCTTCTAAGACTCTTGGAAAGCATTGGGATCCAGGACCTGGCACTGGAATGGTTCCGATCGTTCCTTACGAGCAGGTCCTTCCGGGTGTCAGCTCCCCCATTTATCTCCAAACCACAAGCTATAGGCCAAGGAGTCCCACAGGGCTCTGCCCTCAGTCCATCCCTTTTTAACTTGTACATGCAGCCTCTTGCGGAAGTGGCCAAAAAATGGGATCTCACACTGGTGTCGTACGCCGACGACACACAGTTGGTAATCACCCTCAATGAGGCGCCCTCCCCCGACGCCACTAGATTTAGGGATGGATTGGCCGCCGTCGCCAACTGGATGACTGCAAACTGCCTTCAACTTAATGCAGGAAAAATCGAGGTGCTGCTCCTGGGCAAGAACCCCAGTGGCTGGAGTGACCTCTGGTGGCCCCCCTTATTGGGCCCGCCCCCCCCAAATCTCTGGCAAAAAACCTGGGAGTATGGTTGGACTCGTCGCTCAACTACCAGACCCACACCAAAAAAGTAGCCGCGACTTGTATTGGGCTGTTGAGAAGCCTTAATCCCATCCTAGGCTTCTTCGACCCTAAAACGCGGCAGCTCATCGTCCAATCCACCATCCTTGCCCGGTTGGACTACGCGAGTGTCCTGTTACTAGGCGCGAACAAGGCTGAGACCACGAGATTTCAGCGAATACAGAACTCTGCGGCCAGGGCAATAGTAGGCCTTCCTAGAAGGTGCTCCGCGAGAGCTACCATCCACAGACTTCACTGGCTGCCCGTGGAAGCCCGCATCCAATTCAAAGCCCTCACCATTGCCTTCAAAATTCTTAAAACTGAGGGCCCCGAATTCCTACGCTCGCTGATAATACCCTACATCCCCCAACGCAACCTTCGTTCTATGGGGCAACACCTAGTTTTGGTTCCCCACACGAAGTTCTGCCGCATCGGAGGACGCTCCTTCAGACTGCTGGGAGCAAAGCTCTGGAACTCCCTCCCCCTCCACATCCGCTGCCTTGACAACCTGTCCGCTTTCTGTAAAGCTATTAAAACTCACCTCTTCCCTCCCCTGTAAGCCCCCTTCTCTCCCTTTTCCTCAGCAGGTTATGATATGGTTCTTAGCGCCGGGACGCCCCGTGCTGGGGCAGCTGTCGTGCTCAACAAACAAATAACATAACATAACATAACATATTGCTAGCGGCAAGTATGACTTGTTCATTGGTGAGATATTGAGTTCTGGTGCGGGTTAACAATATTTCCACAGAATGGGGGACAAAAATATTCAAAGGATGACCAATAATAATGTTTTGCACTGTTGAATGCTGAAACCTGTTGAGGCTACTGATTTGAGACAGCCTGGAAAAAAAGCAGCTATTGGGTCAAGTGTAGCTAAAAAGTAAGCAATAAGTCTGCAAGCGTTCACGTGCATCTGAGAAGCACTGAGTGTGCACAGCCATTCCTCTCACTGCAAAATAAAGTGAAGCACTTATTGCAATCAGACATTTCCAGTGCCAGGGCATGACACACTTATTTTCAGCTCTAAGAAGGCGCGCATGCAAATGTCATCCCATGGAACTGGATCTGACACATCTTTGTGTGTCAGCCTCCGCAAGAATTGGATAATCGAGAAAAGTTAGGAATCCCCTGGCGACAGTACCCCACCATCCTCAAGAACAACCCAACTTCTTTCTGCATAGTTGGAGGATTCATTCACAGAATCACTGGGATTCTCTCTGGTGACATCTTCCTGGCTCCTTCCTCAATGTGATGTCCAAGGTGCAGAACTTCTCTCTATAGTACTGCAACTTGGTCGGAGATACTTTCTGTCCATTCTTAGCTAAGTGGTTCAACAGGGCAATACCATCTAGCCTACAAGCATCCTGTGTACATGATACCACCAACAGGTTGTCAAAATAGTGGACCAAGATGGAGTGACAAGGCATTACCAGGGACTTCATGTTCTTTTAAAGGATCTGGTTGAAGATGGATGGGCTCTCCGTATACCCTTACGGGACTCGGCACCATGCCCACACATGGCTGCCAAACTGAAATGTGAAGAGGAAACGCCGATCCTCATGCAATGGAATTGAGGAAAATGCTTTACAAATGTTAGTGGTAGTGAACCACTTTGCCTCACATGGAATCTGAAATAAAATCACAGTGAATTCGGTACCACCAGTAAACAAGGAACCACGATTGTATTGATCTTTCTAAGGTCCTGCACTAAGCAATACTTGTCAATAGGTTTCTGCAGGTCCATGATGTGTGAGTTAAATTGACTCCCCATAATCGCTTTCAGAATTTCTTGCTGAATCAATGAGTCAATTAAAGGAGTAATCCCAGCAATGGTTTTAGGGATCAGAATTTTTTGCAGGATTCTAAGATACTCTGCCTTTGGATTCAATTTTATGCAGATATGTTCAACACCTTTAATGAGACTTATGTTTTCTCCTGTGAAGCCACAGACTGACACGTTTGAAGACAACGTCTTCAACATGAGTTTGGAACTCAATGCCCTATGGGTTACAGTAAATGGAGCAATTCAGCTTTCACAAAAAATCGCATTCAAGCATATTTCCGGGACTTGAATCTCACACCACAAAGCAGTGATTCTGCTAAAAAGACCCTATTTTAACAAGTACTGCTTAGTAGCAGGGTTAGGCAAATGTTTGTAGGCAACTCCTACAACTTGGATTCTTTTTCCAGAGAGTGGTAGGTTGGAAGCTTCCGCTGCTCTAACAGTTGAGTGGTTAGCACCAGAATCAATCGAAAATGATACCGAGTGGCCATTCACCTCACCATCCACCAATGGACCACTCTGGTCTACCTCTAAGATTGCATCAAGCATGCAATTCTCCTACCCCCTCAGGCACGTCAATGTTAGAGGTCTGAACTGTTATCATCATCTGCTTGTGTCATAAGGTACTGTTGAGACACCCCCTGATTCACAAAAGAGTTATTGTTTGCATTGGAGACCTTATTCAAATTAAATCTGAAAGCATTTTCATTCAGTTGTGGCATTGGGGCTTGTGGAACCTGCATTACCTTAGCTTTGGGGAAATAACATGTTTTAGTCCTTTGCCTCTGTACATGCTGTGTCTGAACTGTATTATTGTTTTGGGGTCACAAAAATACATTATTCTGAACCTGATTCCCATCATTAGATGGCATTACTGCTTCCAGTGCGGCAACTTGCCGCAAACATGACAAGAATTAAACTTCTTAAAAGCCGCCACATCTATCCTAGTACTCTGATCAATTGGAACACCACGACTTCTACCATATTGTTGAAACCCATTACCATCTTGCATTATCGGAACTCCCTATTGATACACTCCTTCAAAGAATCAACACTCTTTACAAACTGCTGATTCTGACTTCTTTGTGTAGCTTTTATCTGTGCCACCACCAACTTCTCTTTCAATTTCTTCTGCTTCATCTCCAGTTGCATAACAAAATCCAAATTGTCCCCCAGGGTTTTTTTTAGAAATATTTGCAACTTAGTAAAGTCACAACAGTGATCATTAATCCAAAGGTGCAGGGAGATTCACACAAGAAAGTATCAAAAAGATAATTTAATTAAACTTTTGTCCTTTTTTTAAAATTATCTTATAACTGCAACATGGCAACGAGCATACTACTAGAAGTCCTCAATCAATTAGTAGTAGTACATATAACACCTTTTGCTTAAAGTATGGACAAATGAAATACCACACATAACATAAATCCTATGTAACAAATCATCAAATTTATAATCACAATAAATTAGCATATAAGCAAAACGATGTTGATGCATCGACGTTTCGGTCCTCCGTCGGTCTAAAAGATCCTCAGGACCATCATCAGGACAAAAATGTTGCACATATATGTCTAGTGTAAAAGAAAATAAATATCTAGTGTAAAAATGGAACTATCCTTAGCATCCCTACAAGTGTAAATAGTATTGTCTCCTCAACACAAAAAACAAAAAGAGTGAAATGCACCCACAGTGTCCAATCAAACTCCATGCATAAAAACCATGCCACCACATAATCGTGTATTCCATTCTAAGTGACTTTAACAAACACTAAACCACTTAGTTTGAACACTCACATTTCAGGAACTTCCAGCCGGAAGTAACCAGGGAGAAAAGGGTCTCAATATCCAATGTCTAATATAAGAAAAACATGAATACCAACATAAAATCCTAATGTCTGTAGCATATGAGGATTTCAACCGTATGAGGAATATGATGAATATAGAACTATACTCACAAGTGTTGTTGAATCTATTTCAACACCTACAACACCTAGAAGTCAATGAGATCCACTTAATATAACAAATATCAAATGTCATAATCACCATAGGAGAGTAGTGGTTTACAGAAAGTCTATCAAAATACTCACAAAATTAAATCGAGTATCCTGGGTTACCTGCAAATAGAAAGTCAGCTAAATCAATACCTGTGACAAATTCCAGACAAAACCACAATCACTAAAGTGAGCACCCGGTGTGTCTAACCAAGGGGGTAATATACTCACAAAAAGACTCCTCAAAATAGGGTATCAAATCGCCTGTAAAATAGAATTCCAATTTAGTTTAAGTTTCATAATGTACAATTATAGAATGTAAAGAGGTCCACGCCAAAACTTACTTAATGTTGAAACCCGCCGCATTAGTTCCAAACACGCTGGACTCTACGAGACCGAGTGCGGTGTGTTGTCAGAGCCGATATAAAAATGAAAGACGGATGCCGCACGGTGACGTCACCGGGATTGGTTTAGTCGCGGCCATCTTGAAATGATACTGCAGTAATGCTATTGAAGGGCAAGTTAGTAATAAGTGACCAACAACCTGTTCCATGGCAGAAATTATACATCTTGAGCATCAGAATTAAATACACAATATCATCAGTTGCATAATAAAGAATAGCATGTTATCGTTACTGGAAAAACTAAAAGGAAAAACTAAAGAAGCTTCATAAGCCCGAGAACAACAGTGCTTTCCAAATGCATCTCCAATTCATCACTACAATATTCTGAATACATCAAGATTTCATCAATTGACTTAATCTGCCAACAAATTAAATGCTGCTGAATCATCATGCTAATTTGAGAACACAATCCATGCACAAACCTGAACACAAAATGTCCGATATCTTTGGTCTCAATAGTTTGCGTCCCACTATACTGCTTAAATGCCAGCAGTGGCCTCTCATAATAGGAGTGTATTGACTCTTCAGATTCTTGGGTAGTTCTGTCAATCTTGACTCAATCAATGTCTTTAGAAGATACCATTGATTTAAAAAATGTAATCATCTTATGATATTTTCTCATCACCACTGGTGAAAGACCCTTCGATATTTAATTACTCATAGGCTCCTTCTTAGGCCAGTCCACAGCTATTTTGCATTCAACTCACAAATCACTTGGAAACTCAATCTCAAATAAGCTATTCAAATCTATCCATAGGACCTTTGATATTTTCACAAACCAGTCAACCTGTCGGAACCATTCCACTGGTTTTCCCCTCAGTTTTGGAAAATCAATTTTGAATGACGCAAAATCACTTTTGCTCCAAGGCATGTGGACATAGCTTCCACCTGGCATGTCTCTCATCAGAAGGATTTGTATGTCTTCCTCTTCTTTCTCATCTTCTTCCTCTGCTACAGATGCAGCTCTAGTCTTACTTTCTTTGGCTCTTTCTTCTTTGTACACTTGCCTTCCTATCTAGACAGCTCATTCCACTGCAGTCAACTAATTCCTGAATCTGTGATTTAATTCCTGACGGTCTCATGTTAGTGAGATCACAGTCATTAAAACTTCAACAGGAACTTATCTGATCTTTTCAAATCAATTTCACATTTGTGAGTTAATTAGGACAAACTTTCATGAGCTGGTCCAGAACATCTAGTGACATTTTTACACCTGAACCAGAGCTTATTGTCTTGGTAGGTTTTTATTTGGGACATGCCAAGCTTTCCAAGTATCATTTAATTTAATTCTAGTCTTAACTTAGCCACATATACTGTATTTTCCCTCACTGGGGATTGAACAGTTTTTTCACGTGTTCCCGAACCTTCACCTTCACTCAGGATGCCTATACAATTAAAACAATCATCTAATTCTTGGGCACTAAGACCAGGTTGCTCTGCAGGGTTATTAAATATTATCTCTCCTCCAGAGGTACGAGGGTTTGCATTGCCTGGTGAAATCCAAATGGACATCTCAGAATTTGGTGAACGCAAATGTATTGGTGTCCTAGGGGTACTGCAATTAGCACTAGAAGGTACATTTGCGTTGGACATGAAAAAGGGTGGTGATCGTTGGGAAAACCTTCTATTCAGGGAAAATTCGGCCTGATATAATGTGGGATCTGCACTTGCAGTACGTGGAGTATTCACTTGTGTCGGGACCAAAGGGATTTTTCTCATTGACAAGCCCACAAGATTGTTACCAGAGGTACCCATATCAGTTGGGGACAGTCAAAGTATGTGTAGTATTTCCTGCCAATCCAGGTTTATATAAAGGAACTATTATTGTGTTTTTATCTAGGAACCTGAATCAATATTGCTATTTTATGCCCTTGTACGGCTATAATCAATAAAATCCCTATAATGGCATAAGAATCAGATCCATATTTAAGTAAATAGCCCTTGCAGTCCAAGGCACGGCAAAAGCTACTTCCTTGGATTCCTAGAAAGCACAACGAATTCTTTCGACACACCAAACCTCCAGCAACCTGGGAAATCCCCATTTGCTTTGTTTTGATTTGTAATAGAACTCCGGCGAGCACTGTAATAACGGCCAGTTCTTAGTGACATCTTTATTGACGTCTTATGTCCAAACCTTACGTCAAACTCGGCACCTTTCAGGTATAAATATACCAACGTTTTGTTTAAGCAAACACACAGTGGTAGTTTTGGAGCAGAGCAGCTATCTACTTGCCGAGATCCCAGCTGATGCGAGAGCCCACGGACGCTGCCCCTCCTCTTTGACGCACTGAGAAAGACGCTGTCTTTTCTCCTGTCAAGAAAATCCAGCTCCGGCTTTTCCAGCCTACCCTTGCGGGTTGCTGGGATATCAAGTCCTGAGGAAAGAGAAACCAGACCTCCTACATTCTATTCCCAAGGTACGGTGCTGACTAAACCCTTCAAGAGAATTCTTGAATCAGATTCTTGGCAAAACCAACTTAACTTAACCTGCTACTTACTTACTCCTTCCCACGTATTAGGCTTAGGTCAGGTACACCGGGGTAGGCGTATTTTAGAAGCACAAGTTGAGCACGTTAGTCAATGTATATATGTATGTATATAGTTTATCCATTTTAAAGTATCTTATGGCTAAGAAACCATATCAATGCTTTTACAGTATTATTTCATAATACTCCTTTTACTGTACGTACTTTACTTTATATTAAGTATTGCAATTGTGGCAATTCATTTCTCTTGCATGAGAAGGAAGACTGCTCAATAAATAATACCTTTTATTGAAAACGCCCGTCTCTCTCTTCTCTGCACTCTGGTGAAACTAAGAATGCACATTTGACTGAGTGAAATAGCTGTCTATTGTTTTCACACGACTCCAGAGATTTACTATTATTCTGGGGGAGCAAAGTTGTCATGTTATATGGTTGTCAGAAGCAAATCCCTTCTTGTTTATTCAGGGAGGTTAAACTCCTCCTCGTTTATTCGAGAAAGTTTCTAGTGACCTCTGAGCTAGCTGGCAAACCTTAAGTCTAATATAGTCAGTAGAGACCTAGTCGACCTCAGTCCTTCGTCGACACTGCTGAATATATTATTCCAATGCGCAGAGCCTATTGGGAATATAGGAACTACACTACACTATTGGACCAATTGTGACAGGAACGGTCAGTGCATGTGGGGCATTTAAGACAGATGCATTTTGAGGGACTGTCATCCCTGAACCCGTTCCCAACAAATTAGAATTTACATCTACTGGTGCCGTAGGCGCATCAGAATTTCCACTGGTATTTGTATTACTCACTCCTTCAGCTTGGGTCATATTGTATGGGGATGGAGTGTTTAACAATAGTTCATTTATGAAATCCTCATCCGGATCACTATCACTGTCTTCACCTCCATTATATATGTCATCTATCTCTTCCTTCTATTTATTTTCCTTCCGTTTGCCGTTCCCATCTTTCTCAAGCATCAATGCAGGGGACAGTCAAGCTCCCTCGGCCAAATCACTTCTCCATGCCTTCTGTTCTGCATCCCACCTAGCATCTGCACAGTCCGTATTGCCTTCTCGACCATCCCTTTATTGTCTTTCTTTGTGTCTAAGGTGAGCTATGTGTTCCCAAATATTAAGTAAATCGTATTGTGAAGGTAAAATCTGCGGTTTCATATCAATCATTGTCCTCCTTAAATGTTCAATGATTCTCAAATTATAAGTGCAATAACGGGGAAATGTCAGTGCACCCTCTTGCTCAGTCATCTTATGCCATTATTCAAGTCAATTACACTTGTGAAGACCCATGTTTATCACCATAAAATGACCTGGTATACCCTAGGGTGGTGCTTCTTCTACCTTGCTTACAAGTTTACTCACATCTGCCTTCATTAGACTTTGTAGAGCTTTAAAGAATTTTATTTTAAGTTGAGATATACACAATTCACAAATAACTTTTCATTTAAACCAATGAATGGTTGTTCACCCACAGTTCTCTGTCCAGTGTCCACAACCAATACCAATGCGGCTCTCCATGACGTAGCCAACCCCTGAGGCACTACATGAACCAATCAATACCAGCGCAGCAACCTGTAACGTCAATCTCAAGCCTTGCAGAGGCTCACCACCTGTACAATTTTTCACGAAAGCATTCTCTCAGCAATTTAAGTGCAAAAACAAAAGCAAAGCAACTTCGACAACTTACTTTGTCCATGTCTCAAAAAAAACTAAAGTACTCATACGTACAGGAAACGGTCCTGAGAAACACTTTCAGACCTACTGTTGTAAATGGCCCTTTTTGCAGGGATATCCCCAAACTTTTTGATTTTTCCTCCTATTTTTCCTGACCTTTTTGTGTTGGTTTTAGGACTCTGGGCACGTTACCACTGCTGATCAGTGCTAAAGTGCATAGGCTCTATGTGTAAACTGTGTTATGGACTGGTGTTTCCATGATTGTCTTATTTGATTTCTGTGTCAGTCCCTAGTAAAGGGTACTGCGAGTGGCATGGCCTACAAATCAAATGCTGTTGGTGGGCTGCAGCACAGGACAATGCCACCCACGCAAGTAGCCCATAAATTGTAACTCTGGCTTGCCATTGCAGAGCATGTGTGCAGCCTGTGGCTGCCATGTCGACTTGGCAGGTGCACACACTTGCAAGTCCCTAAACCTTCCCCTTTCTACAAGTGAGTCGCCCCTAAGGTAGGACTAAGGTATCCCCATGGGCAGGGTGCATTGTATGTGAAAGGTAGGACATGCCCTGGTGTGTGTGGCATGTCCTGATAGTGAATTACAGCCTTCTTCGTTTTTCACAATTGCAAGGCTACCTGTTCCCCATAGGCCAGAGTGGGCAGTTTGACTATAACATCCTATAATCCTAACTGACCCAGGGAACATGGTAGAAAAACGAATTTAGTATGCCTGAACTCAGAATGATAAAATACACATTTTAGTGACGTTGGTTTTAACATTCTTTGTTTGAAATACCACTTTTAGAAAGTAGGTATTTTCTTGCCTAATCATCCAGCCTGCCTCTGCTAGCTTGTGTATTGTCTGTCTGGTTTGTGAGTGACAGGGGCTGGGGGAGACTCCAGGAGACAGGGTGAATAGACACATCTACACATAGATGGGTGGGAGGAGTCGCACCTGGGTCTGAATAAGACTGGGCCCACCTTCCAGAATGCTGGCTCTACCTCCTGTGGTGGGTCTGATGACCCTGGCCTACACTGATAAAGGAAGAAGGTGCGCACTGGCAGAGTACACCCAAAACTGGTTTAACTAGGTACAGGACCCTCTGCTTTCAGAGGACAAAAGATTTGCTGGTATAAATATTGGGGCCCAGATCCCAGAGATTTAGATTACTTCTGAACTAAGGAACCTGCCAGGAAGAAGGACCGGGAAAGCTGGAGGAGGAGTACTGCCTCAAAGCTACATGTTGTGGGGTTGGCCTGCAGTGGTTGCTTCTGTCTTGGGTAGGGAAAGGACTGGACTGTGCTTTCATCAACCTGCTGTTAGAGTTTTCTCCAAGGGCTTGAAGTAGAGCTTGCCTCCTGTTGGAAGTCTGAGGGACATAAAAGATTTCAGAGAACTCACTGGAATCAAGGAACCTGCCAAGAAGAAGAGCCGGAAGAGCTGCCAGTAGGAGGACTGCCCCTTTGCTGTGTTATTGTTTTGTTGGGTTGGCCTGCAGCTGCTGCTTCTGCCTTGGGCATTGAAAGGACTGGACTGAACTTTCTCTACTTGTGCTGAGTATCTCAAAGGACCTGAGGTAAAGCTTGCCCCCCTGTTTAAGAAGTCTCAGGAACAGCAAAGACTTCAAGCCCGCCGCCTTCTACGACGCCGCTGCCTACTCCGTGTCCCGAAGGCACCGCAGTGGGCACTGTCGCAATGCTGCAACGCAACCCTGGTCTCACTGCCGCCGCCTGCCACCGCAGCCACCGAGCTGCTGCTAGCACCGCGACCTGTGGGCCTCGCACTCCGCACCGTCTCACTTTATGCCGAAGCTTTGGTCCGCAGAGAATACCGCCGCAATGCCGCACCGCAACCCTGGTCTCACCGACGACGCCTGCTGATGCTGCCACCGAGCCTCTGCTCGCACCGTGACCTGTGGGCACTCCACTCCGCACCACCTCACTTCACAACGATGCCTTGGTATCCCCGACAACGCTGCTCAATGAAGGTCTCAGCGCCGCTGCTTGCACCGTGGTTCGAGGGCACCCCTCTTAAAGTTACACGACGCATCGCCCTCATCCCTCACCACAGCCTTGGCCAACCAACGATGTCCCGCCTAAGGGTACAGACCCTGGGTTGGCGGGCCAGGTTCAGGGTGTCCCCCTGACCTGGAGGAAGGGGTGATAGCTAACAGTCCCACTACCATTTTGTCTTCTGAGGGTGCCGCTCCAGGTGGGAGAGTACAGTGCCGCATGGAGGAGGACTGGGTGTGGGGGAGCCCACCCCAGTCCCTGGTTCAGCCCCAGGGTACAGACCCTGAGCTGGTGTACCAGTTGCAGGATAGCACCCCTGAACTGGTGGGTGAAAATTGCAGAACACCTGCCACAGGTGGCCTGACAATTCTGGAAGGGGGTACCGCTCCAAGTGGGAGGGTACAGATCTCCGGGGAGGAGGACAGGGTGTGGGAGAGCCCACCCCAGTCTCCTGTCCAGCCGCAGATTACAGACCCTGGGCTGGTGGGTCAGTGTCAGAATGTCCTCCCTGACCTGACAAGAGGGATAGTGGACAAAGGCACCTGGGGCTACTGCCCCCCACTCTCTGTCGCCACAGAGGTTGGAGAGCCCTGAGAGACATAAGGCCTGGGTCTCCCCACTGACAGCGGTCGGTGGCCACTGTGGCTTGCTGCCTAGTGGACAGGGTTGCCCCTGGGAGGGAGACAGGAGTCACACCCCAGGGGTGTACTGGGCCACACCACTGTGTTGGCCATGTGTGCCCTGTCGACCGGTTGGGATACATCAGTGAGCAAAGTAAATTATAGGCGCTGCACAGATGGGGTTCCCAGGTGAGGAGACGGGTTCCCCATGGGTCTGCTTAGTGGGCCCTGAGAGTATGGATAGAGGAATCCAACTAGGTTCAGGAAGGCATAGAACAGGAATGAAACCCTGCTGTGGTGGGCCGGGTTCCATGTTCTATTGCCCCAAGCAGGGAAGTCCATTGAGGTATGTATTGGTCTACCCTGACTTGAGACTGGAAGGGGGTTGTGTTGGAAATCGCCCTTTTTGCAGGGCTATCGCCAAACTTTCTGCTTTTTCCTCCAATTTTTCCCCGGCCTGTTTGTGTTGGTTTTAGGACTCTGGGCACTTTACCACTGCTCATCAGTGCTAAAGTGCATATGCTCTCTGTGTAAACTGTGTTATGGATTGGCATTTCCATGCTTGGCTTATTTGATTCATGTGTCAGTCCCTAGTAAAGTGCACTGCGAGTGCCAGGGCCTATAAATCAAATGGCGTTGGTGGGCTGCAGCACTGGATTGTGCCACCCATGCAAACAGTCCGTAAAGTGTAACTCTGGCCTGCCGTTGCAGAGCCTGTGTGCAGCCTGGGGCTGCCATGTCGACTTGGCAAGTGCACACACTTGCAAGTCCCTAAACCTTCCCTTTTTTACATGCGAGTCGCCCCTAAGGTAGGCCCAAGGTACCCCCATGGGCAGGGTGCATTATATGTGAAAGGTAGGACATGCCCTGGCGTGTGTGGCATGTCCTGATAGTGAATTACAGCCTACTTCGTTTTTCACTATTGCAAGGCTACCTGTTCCCCATAGGCCAGAGTGGGCAGTTTGATTATAAAATCCTATAATCCTAACTGACCCAGGGGACATGGTAGAAAAATGAATTTAGTATCCCTGAACTCAGAATGATAAAATACATCTTTCAGTGAAGTTGGTTTTAGCATTCTGTGTTTCAAAAGACCACTTTTAGAAAGTAGGTATTTTCTTGCCTAAACATCCAGCCTGCCTCTGCTAGCTTGTGTATTGTCTGTCTGGCTTGTGAGTTGCAGGGGCTGGGGGAGACTCCAGGAGACAGAGTGAATCAGCACAGGGCTGAATAGACACATCTACACATAGATGGGTGCGAGGAATCACACCTGGGTCTGAATAGGGCTGGGCTCGTCTTCCATAATGCTAGCTCCACCTCCTGTGGTGTGTCTGATGACCCTGGCCTACACTGACAAAGGAAGAAGGTACACAGTGGCAGAATGAACCCAGAACTGGTTTGAACTAGGTACAGGACCCTCTGCCTTCAGAGGACAAAGGATTTGCTGGTATAAATATTGGGGCCCAGACCCAAGAGATTTAGATTACTTCTGAACTAAGGAAGAAGGGCCAGGAAAACTGGAGGAGGAGTGCTGCCCCTAAGCTGTGTGTTGTGAGGTTGGCCTGCAGTGGTTGCTTCTGTCTTGGGTAGGGAAAGGACTGGACTGTGCTTTCATCATCCTGCTGCTAGAGTTTGTTCCAATGGTTTGAAGTAGAGCTTGCCTCCTGTTGGAAGTCTCAAGGATAGAAAATACTTAAGGAAACTCGCTGGAAACAATCAATCAGAGTACTTGTAAAGCGCGCTACTCACCTCTGAGGGTCTCAGGGCGCTGAGGGGAGGGGGGTGCCACTACTGCTCGATGAGCCAGGTCTTGAGGAGTCTTCTGAAGGTGAGTAGATCTTGGGTCTGCTGTATGTGGGTAGGGAGGGTGTTCCAGGTCTTGGTGGCGAGGTAGGAGAAGGATCTGCCGCTGGAGGTCGTTCGTTGGATGCTCGGGACAGCAGCGAGTGAGAGGCTGGCAGAGCGGAGCTGGAGAGTGGGGGTGTAGAAGCTGAGTTTGCTGTTCAGGTAGGCTGGTCCAGCGTTCTGGAGTGCTTTGTGTGTGTGGGTGAGGAGCTTGAAGGTGATCCTCTTGTCGATGGGGAGCCAATGTAGGTCTCTCAGGTAGGGGGTGATGTGGCTGCGGCGGGGGATGTTGACGATCAGTCGGGTGGAGGCGTTTTGGATGCGTTGTAGTCGTCGTAGGTGTTTGGCTGGGATTACTGCGTAGAGTGCTTTGCCATAGTCCAGTCTGCTGCTGATGAGTGCCTGTGTCACCGTTCTTCTTGTTTCAGTCGGGATCCACTTGTAGATCCTGCGGAGCGTGCGGAGGGTGTTGTAGCAGGAGGAGGAGACGGCGTTGACCTGCTTAAACTTTGAGAGGGAAGAGGCGAAGATGAATCCTAGGTTGCGTGCATGGTCGGTGGTTGTCGGTGCTGATGCGAGTGTGGTCGGCCACCGGGAGTCGTCCAAGGCTGAGGGGATGGGTCCGAGGATGAGGGCCTCCGTCTAGTCCGAGTTCAGTTTCAGACGGCTGCTCCTCATCCAGTCGGTGACAGCCTTCATTCCCTCGTGGAGGTTTGTTTTGGCGGTGCGTCGGTCCTTTGTGAGGGAGAGGATGAGCTGGGAATCAAGGAACCTGCCAAGAAGAAGAGCTGGAAGAGCTGCCAAGAGAAGGACTGCCCCTTTGCTGCGTTGCTGCTTTGTTGGGTTGGCCTGCAGCTGCTGCTTTTGCCTTGGACAGTGAAAGGACTGGACTGAACTTTCTCTACTTGTGCTGAGTATCTCCAAGGGTGTGAGGTAGAGCTTTCCCCCCTGTTCAAGAAGTCTCAGGAACAGCAGAGACTTCAAGCTCGACGCCATCTATGATGCCGCTACCGACTCCATGTCCCGAAGACACCGCATAGGGCACTGCAGCAATGCCGCACAGCAACCCTGGCCTCACCGACTATGCCTGCCACCGAGACGCTGCTTGCACCGCAAGCTGTGGGCACCGCACTCCACACCGCCTCACTTCACACCTCGCTTTGGTACTGGAGAGAGCACCATCGCAACCTCGTGTTGCGACCCTGGTCTCACCGATGATGCCGCCACTGAGCCGCTGCTCGCAACGTGACCTGTGGGCACTGCACTCCGCACAGCCTTGCTTCACGACGATGCCTTGGTATCCCCAACGAATCCGCTCCATGCCGGACTTCACGCCACTGCCTGCACTGTGGTTCGAAGGCACAACTCGTAAAGTTATACAACGCACCGCTCTCATCCTGCACCGCAGCCTTGACCTAATGACGCTGGTGCCATCGAACACCACCTTCATCTCACACCTTGACCCTGGTCTCACCGACAATACCATCTGACGCCGCCACCGCTGTCACACCTGAGGGCACCGCACGCTGCACCGCTGTACTTTGCACCACAGCACCCAACATCTACCGACCCCAGCGCTCGTGATTCCATCAGAGAGGAGATCGACCTGCAACGGGTGTGACAACGAGTGGTCATCGATGACCTGCATCTCTGAAAAGTACTGTTTGCAGGTCTTCCCTACACCGCAGCTCACCCGCGACACATCGGTCAGCCAGAACTGTTTGGATTTGTTTGTTCATGATGCCGTGATAGCTCGGACGGAGCTAGCGACATGAAGGAACAGTGTTTTTAATGTGTCTTTGCAATTTAAAGACATCTTGCGAATTAAGTATTTCTAAAGTACTGTATGGTGGATTCTTGTCCTACTTGGTCTTGTTTAAATATATAAAATATTGGCTATTTTTATAAACTGGTGTGGTGTCCTTTTGTAGTGCTTACCTTGTTTTACTGTTGGTTATGTGCAAATGCTTTACACACTGCCTCTGAGATAAGCCTGACTGCTCATGCCAAGCTGCAGAGGGGGTGAGCAGGGGTTATTTTAGGAGTGGAAATCCTTTACCCTGACTAGAGTGATGGTTTCTGCCTGGCTTTGATGCAAACCTTAGCCAACCCGAAATCCCATTTCTAACACCTCAGCTGATGAACACTCAAGCAAAACCTCGAGCAGTTGGGTCTTACTCTGATTGATAGAGTTCCTCCCTGTGTACTGAGATTCACTATACCAACCACAACTGACAATCAAGCAATGATTAAGCACCTATCTCAATTGTGCTGTCAACAACATCTCACGACTAGCACCACAACACATCAGACAACTACAGTATAGTGTATTTTATATTCTTTTATACCATTCCGGGTTCTTAGGCCATGTCGGTCCTGATAACCACTTCAACTTATATGCATTAAGTGCCACATTCACACAACAGCAGAACATCACACAATCACAGCAAAACACCACAAGCTAAGCATATGCAACGCCAACCCTAATAATACTCACACCTCCGCTGTTACAACTCACTCCTGAACCGCTGGAACTTCATCAATCCTCCAAACAAAGCATGGGCTTTAGGGGTTTAGACGGGGTGTCAGCAATTTCTGAATGGAACAACCTAACTTCCTCACTTCAGTGACAAGCCATGTGACAAGCTACCAGTTGATCCAGCGCTGGTCCAACCTCTTATCATTGATTTTCTGAAGGGTCTTTTTTTTGTCAACTGAGAGGTGAAGGGAGTTAGCATTAGTCAAACACATCTAAATTACCGTGTGACCCATCTGGCTACACAATGAGGATGAGGAATCAGAAAATAAATTTAAAAGGTTTATTACAAGTTAACAGTCTGGCTAATGTCAGTGCTTAATTTGTAAAATAATAAGTGCTAGGGCCCTGGCCAGGAGGCCACTGCAGCTTGCATCACCCATCGCCCCTTTCATTGTTGCCAAAACAACTACTAACCATATGTCTTGTCTGCAAGTTAGACAATTCAGATTATTCCAGGTCCCCATAGCTAAAGGAATGGAGGGGGAGGGAGGTATTAGCAATTTTTAATGTATATTTTATTCATAATGTGTTCTGCTCATCTCTAAATTAGATGAGCAGCACCACCATGTGGGAGACTGACATAAGTGGGGTGTTGTCAATTGAGTGCTGATTCAGAGCACCGTAAACCAATTAAGCGCCAGTGCTGAGAACCAGAAACCACAGGCTCAAATTAAGCAGTGATGTAAATTAATCTCAATACGATGCTGTGGAGATACAGAATAACAACGGGATAACAAAACTTCCTAAAGACGTTTAGGCACATCCGCATGAGACAAACAAGAAGTTCAGTCACAGCAATGCAGAAAATTAACAGTGGAATCTGGTGCTCAGAGAAGAGTCTCCGATCCTCTCACTTAAACATAAGTAATGCCTAAAGTCATTTAATTTAGAGTCTAAACCTTCAATAGGTATTAAATCTGAAAAGGTCTCAAAAAGTTTGGAAAATGCAGAAAAACTGTCAGAATTGCAGAAGTTAGATCAATAGTCTTCTAGCGATAGGGGAAGAAGTGTTAGCCTAAACCACACTCAGCAAAGAATCAAAGGGGAAAGCATAAAGGTCTGTACCTCTCAAAATACATCTGTTCTCAACCTAATAAACCATGTGAACATACCTGCTAGGAAAAAGACATTGAAGCAGAAATGGAAAAGCAGCATTTTATACAGAAAGGAATACAGGCGTACTCAGGTCAACCTTTAACATTTTATTTAAAGGTGCGTGTTACTACGTGCCACAAAGTACACAAATAAATGAAAAATGTTTATACACAAATTCAGAACTAGATTCATGTTGCAGATTAAGTAAATGTAATGTAACTTTGAATACATGAGTATAAATGTGACTGAGTCCGACATTATAAATTTAAATATGAACACATTAATAACATTAGAACACATAAAATATGTAGTGCTACATGCACATATATATATTGCGCATTTGTGATGTGTAAGGGTGGAATCAAAATTGCGCTGCTCCACAAGCGACGGATAATTGTTGGAGCTGACCTTTTTTTCATCACAGGGATTATAAATAAAGTGGTGGTCTGGAATACGTTTACCCGTCGACTCGAAGGGAGGGGAGATTAAGTCATCACTGAGCAGGCTGTGATAATGGGTATCACTTGGGAAAACACTCCACTCCAAAGCACGGTCAAAGCAGGGCTGCCGTACACCCACCAAGCGCAAGTAACCTGGTATCAATTACCAGTGATTGCATCTAAGTAGGGATATAGCAGATATTATTTCGCTATAAGGGAATCTGATTCTAGCAATTTTGTTATTTTGTGCTACCTAACCATCAGAACCAGCAACTATTCCTTTCTCACAGACAGAAGGAAAGAGGGTCAGGGAATTTACAGGTTAGCTTTCCAAGCAGTACGAATCTCAGGTTTGGAAGCTTTTCTATTTTTCATCCTCTAAATAAAGTGACATAGCAGATGGTGTTTTCACAAAAGCTCTACGACCAGAGACTAAGTTCAAGGCAAGGCAATCCTCCATTTTGAAAGCAGAGATACACCTTTTATAGCCGTGTGTATTTTGGTAATTGTACAGAACGTGCTCGTTTAAACAATGACAGTTATATCTATTGGCTCGGATTACACTTCACCTCATAAGCTAAATTAGCCTAATGCCTCACTTTTGTCATTACAGGCTTTACATATGAGAGCTTTCCACCCCGAAAACAGGCGTCTATCAAGTTTTAGAAGAAGAAAATATGTGTACACTAGCTTCATCCTTTCATGGGGGCTTCACCTCCTACGCACGCTTCCTAAAAAGCAAGCACCAGTTATAAAGACAAACAGCACCTGGCCCACTCTTCACCATCCCTCTCCCTAACCCCCAGCCCTCCAGGTAGCATGATGAGGAAGGACTTGGTTTAACCCCTTCGCTGCTAGGCCTTTTCCCCTCCTGTGCTGAGCCCTTTTTTGGCAATTTGGGGTAGTGCGCGCTTAGGCCCCTGTAACTTTTTGACCACATAAGGTATCCACGCCAAATTTGCGTCCTTTTCTTCCAACATCATGTGGAATCCAAAGGTGCCCAGGGTTTCTGGATTCTCTTGGAGGGGTCCCAGAAAGTAACCAAAATATAGTGATTTTTTTGTTTTTTTCAGAAAAATTGGAAAAACGGGCTGCAAATGAAAGCCTCTGGGTTTTTCCCTAAAAACGTTATCAAAAAAGGGTTTGTGGGGCTGAAATCTCCATTTTCATAGCTTTTAGGGAATAACAGTCTTTTGTCAGAGAACCGACATTTTTCACACAGTATTGGCATTTTTCTGTGACATAGCCTATTTTTGCTATTTTTAGAGCTTTCTACCTCCTTCCAGTTAATGGTAGAAAAGAGTTTGAAAGCAATAATGGATCCTGGAATGCTGTACATTTTCGAAAAGTACACAAAATTCTGAATTCTGAAAGGGGTCATTTGTCTAAATCCATGAAGGTTTCTTTATAGAAACTAACAGTTAAATATCGAAAAAAATGAAAATTTGTTTAAAAAAACAGCCTTTTGTCTCAACGTTTTCACCTATAACTTTTTCTAATTTTGAGAACTCTTGGAAAGCAATATACCGTTATGTCCGTTAGACCTTCCTGGTTGTGGGGATATATAGGACTTGTAGTGTCACCAAGAACCCGACAAACCCAGATCCAAAAACTGAGGAGCAACTTGCAATGGTATTTTTTCATTTACCGGGTATAGAGCACTTTGTTTTGGAAAATGTATACATGGAAAAATCTGTATGAAAGTCACCTAGGTATTTCTGAATTGGGTACAAATTATAGAGTTCAGAAACAGTATATAATTGCTAATTTTCAAAATTGGGAATACTCATACTAGCATGAGAATTATTGGTCATTTTTCAAAAAAAAAATTTTTTTAAACACAATGTGTTTCATTGAAAGGGAGAAATGCATGAAAGCTCAATGGGTAATAACAGTTAATTTACAAATTTGAAATACCCCAATTCTCCCGATAAAAACGGTACCTCACTTGTGTGGGTTGGCCTTGTGCCTGCGACAGGAAACGGCGAAAAATGCAACGTGCTCACACCTAAATTTTGCAGTTACAAATTGACCCTTTTTTGGCAAAGTGCCTACCTGTAGTTTTGGCACCCTAGCTCTGCCGGCATCTAGGGAAACCTTGCAAACCTATACATTTTTGAAAAGTAGACACCCAGGGGAACTCAGGGTGGGGTGACTCCTCTGCCTACCCCCAGGTTTTGTTACCCAGAATCCCTTGCAAAGATAAGATTTTGACAAAAAAAACACATTTTCCTGACATTTCAGTGGTGGAAAGTTCTGGAATCTGCGTGGATCAACAAATTTCCACCCACCCAGCGTTCCCCCATGTCTCCCGGGAAAAATGGTACCTCACTTGCCTGGGTAGGCATAGTGGCTGCGACAGGAAACAGCGCAAAACGCAACATGGTCGCACCTCAATTTTCCTGTGAAATTTTGAGCTCTTTGGACAAAGAGACTACCTTTAGTTTTTGCGCCCTGGCTCTGCCTGCACCTAGGGAAACCTAGCAAACCTATACATTTTTGAAAAGTAGACACCCAGGGGAATTCAGGATGGGGTGACTCCTCTGCCTACCCTCAGGTTTTGTTACCCAGAATCCCTTGCAAAGCTAAGATTTTGACAAAAAAAACACATTTTCCTGATATTTCTGTGGTGGAAAGTTCTGGAATCTGCGTGGATCAACAAATTCCCACCCACCCAGCGTTCCCCCATGTCTCCCGGGAAAAATGGTACCTCACTTGCATGGGTAGGCATAGTGGCTGCGACAGGAAACAGCGCAAAACGCAACATGGTCGCACCTTAATTTTCCTGTGAAATTTTGAGCTCTTTGGACAAAAAGACTACCTTTAGTTTTTGCGCCCTGGCTCTGCCTGCACCTAGAGAAACCTAGCAAACCTATACATTTTTGAAAAGTAGACACCCTGGGGAATTCAGGATGGGGTGACTCCTCTGCCTACCCCCAGGTTTTGTTACCCAGAATCCCTTGCAAAGCTAAGATTTTGACAAAAAAAACACATTTTCCTGACATTTCAGTGGTGGAAAGTTCTGGAATCTGCGTGGATCAACAAATTTCCACCCACCCAGCGTTCCCCCATGTCTCCCGGGAAAAATGGTACCTCACTTGCCTGGGTAGGCATAGTGGCTGCGACAGGAAACAGCGCAAAACGCAACATGGTCGCACCTCAATTTTCCTGTGAAATTTTGAGCTTCTTGGACAAAAAGACTACCTTTAGTTTTTGCGCCCTGGCTCTGCCAGCACCTAGGGAAACCTAGCAAACCTATACATTTTTGAAAAGTAGACACCCTGGGGAATTCAGGATGGGGTGACTCCTCTGCCTACCCCCAGGTTTTGTTACCCAGAATCCCTTGCAAAGCTAAGATTTTGACAAAAAAAACAAATTTTCCTGACATTTCAGTGGTGGAAAGTTCTGGAATCTGTGTGGATCAACAAATTTCCACCCACCCAGCGTTCCCCCATGTCTCCCGGGAAAAATGGTACCTCACTTGCGTGGGTAGGCATAGTGGCTGCAACAGGAAACAGCGCAAAACGCAACATGGTCGCACCTTAATTTTCCTGTGAAATTTTGAGCTCTTTGGACAAAAAGACTACTTTTAGTTTTTGCGCCCTGGCTCTGCCTGCACCTAGGGAAACCTAGCAAACCTATACATTTTTGAAAAGTAGACACCCTGGGGAATTCAGGATGGGGTGACTCCTCTGCCTACCCCCAGGTTTTGTTACCCAGAATCCCTTGCAAAACTAAGATTTTGACAAAAAAAACACATTTTCCTGACATTTCAGTGGTGGAAAGTTCTGGAATCTGCGTGGATCAACAAATTTCCACCCACCCAGCGTTCCCCCATGTCTCCCGGGAAAAATGGTACCTCACTTGCCTGGGTAGGCATAGTGGCTGCGACAGGAAACAGCGCAAAACGCAACATGGTCGCACCTCAATTTTCCTGTGAAATTTTGAGCTTTTTGGACAAAAAGACTACCTTTAGTTTTTGCGCCCTGGCTCTGCCTGCACCTAGTGAAACCTAGCAAACCTATACATTTTTGAAAAGTAGACACCCTGGGAAATTCAGGAAGGGGTGACTCCTCTGCCTATCCCCAGGTTTTGTTACCCAGAATCCCTTGCAAAGCTAAGATTTTGACAAAAAAAACACATTTTCCTGACATTTCAGTGGTGGAAAGTTCTGGAATCTGCGTGGATCAACAAATTTCCACCCACCCAGCGTTCCCCCATGTCTCCCGGGAAAAATGGTACCTCACTTGCCTGGGTAGGCATAGTGGCTGCGACAGGAAACAGCGCAAAACGCAACATGGTCGCACCTCAATTTTCCTGTGAAATTTTGAGCTTCTTGGACAAAAAGACTACCTTTAGTTTTTGCGCCCTGGCTCTGCCAGCACCTAGGGAAACCTAGCAAACCTATACATTTTTGAAAAGTAGACACCCTGGGGAATTCAGGATGGGGTGACTCCTCTGCCTACCCCCAGGTTTTGTTACCCAGAATCCCTTGCAAAGCTAAGATTTTGACAAAAAAAACACATTTTCCTGACATTTCAGTGGTGGAAAGTTCTGGAATCTGCGTGGATCAACAAATTTCCACCCACCCAGCGTTCCCCCATGTCTCCCGGGAAAAATGGTACCTCACTTGCGTGGGTAGGCATAGTGGCTGCGACAAGAAACAGCGCAAAACGCAACATGGTTGCACCTCAATTTTCCAGTGAAATTTTGAGCTTTTTGGACAAAAAGACTACCTTTAGTTTTTGCGCCCTGGCTCTGCCTGCACCTAGTGAAACCTAGCAAACCTATACATTTTTGAAAAGTAGACACCCTGGGAAATTCAGGAAGGGGTGACTCCTCTGCCTATCCCCAGGTTTTGTTACCCAGAATCCCTTGCAAAGCTAAGATTTTGACAAAAAAAACACATTTTCCTGACATTTCAGTGGTGGAAAGTTCTGGAATCTGCGTGGATCAACAAATTTCCACCCACCCAGCGTTCCCCCATGTCTCCCGGGAAAAATGGTACCTCACTTGCCTGGGTAGGCATAGTGGCTGCGACAGGAAACAGCGCAAAACGCAACATGGTCGCACCTCAATTTTCCTGTGAAATTTTGAGCTTCTTGGACAAAAAGACTACCTTTAGTTTTTGCGCCCTGGCTCTGCCAGCACCTAGGGAAACCTAGCAAACCTATACATTTTTGAAAAGTAGACACCCTGGGGAATTCAGGATGGGGTGACTCCTCTGCCTACCCCCAGGTTTTGTTACCCAGAATCCCTTGCAAAGCTAAGATTTTGACAAAAAAAACACATTTTCCTGACATTTCA
This sequence comes from Lissotriton vulgaris, assembly GCF_964263255.1. Classification (NCBI taxonomy): domain Eukaryota; kingdom Metazoa; phylum Chordata; class Amphibia; order Caudata; family Salamandridae; genus Lissotriton; species Lissotriton vulgaris. The sequence continues at coordinate 776,669,528 of NC_141696.1, read as the reverse complement.
GTGGTGGAAAGTTCTGGAATCTGCGTGGATCAACAAATTTCCACCCACCCAGCGTTCCCCCATGTCTCCAGGGAAAAATGGTACCTCACTTGCCTGGGTAGGCATAGTGGCTGCAACAGGAAACAGCGCAAAATGCAACATGGTTGCACCTCAATTTTCCAGTGAAATTTTGAGCTTTTTGGACAAAAAGACTACCTTTAGTTTTTGCGCCCTGGCTCTGCCAGCACCTAGGGAAACCTAGCAAACCTACACATTTTTGAAAAGTAGACACCCAGGGGAATTCAGGATGGGGTAACTCCTCTGCCTACCCACAGGTTTTGTTACCCAGAATCCCTTGCAAAGCTAAGATTTTGACAAAAAAAACACATTTTCCTGACATTTCAGTGGTGGAAAGTTCTGGAATCTGCGTGGATCAACAAATTTCCACCCACCCAGCGTTCCCCCATGTCTCCCGGGAAAAATGGTACCTCACTTGCCTGGGTAGGCATAGTGGCTGCGACAGGAAACAGCGCAAAATGCAACATGGTTGCACCTCAATTTTCCAGTGAAATTTTGAGCTTTTTGGACAAAAAGACTACCTTTAGTTTTTGCGCCCTGGCTCTGCCAGCACCTAGGGAAACCTAGCAAACCTACACATTTTTGAAAAGTAGACACCCAGGGGAATTCAGGATGGGGTGACTCCTCTGCCTACCCCCAGGTTTTGTTACCCAGAATCCCTTGCAAAGCTAAGATTTTGACAAAAAAAACACATTTTCCTGACATTTCAGTGGTGGAAAGTTCTGGAATCTGCGTGGATCAACAAATTTCCACCCACCCAGCGTTCCCCCATGTCTCCCGGGAAAAATGGTACCTCACTTGCGTGGGTAGGCATAGTGGCTGCAACAGGAAACGGTTCAAATCGTACGGTGGTGAATTTACAATAACCAATAGCAACATTACCTTTTTTTTTGGGGGGGGGGGGACTGAGTTTTTGGACCGGGGCTCGGCGGGCATCTTTGGAAAGTACCAAACCCAAACAGTTCTGAAAACTAGACACCCGGGGGAGTCCAGGGAGGTATGGCATGCGTGAGTCCCCCAATGTTTTCCTACCCAGAAATCCCTGCAAACCATAAATTTTGGTTAAAAAAACAGTTTTCCAAACATTTTTGCGTGGGATCTCCGTGTCGGCACAAATGTCCAACCACCCAGCGTTCCCCTTGTTCTCCCGAGTTAAATGATACCTCACTTGTGTGGGTGCCCCAAAGCAGAACAGTCCGAAAATGACTTTTGAAAAAGTAGTATTTATGTTTTACAAATTAAGCCCCACTGCCTTAGACACAGGCCTTGGGCCCACCCACACAAGTGAGGTATCATTTAACTCGGGAGAACAAGGGGAACGCTGGGTGGTTGGACATTTGTGCCGACACGGAGATCCCACGCAAAAATGTTTGGAAAACTGTTTTTTTAACCAAAATTTATGGTTTGCAGGGATTTCTGGGTAGGAAAACATTGGGGGACTCACGCATGCCATACCTCCCTGGACTCCCCCGGGTGTCTAGTTTTCAGAACTGTTTGGGTTTGGTACTTTCCAAAGATGCCCGCTGAGCCCCGGTCCAAAAACTCAGTCCCCCCCCCCCAAAAAAAGGTAATGTTGCTATTGGTTATTGTAAATTCACAACCGTACGATTTGAACCGTTTCCTGTCGCAGCCACTATGCCTACCCACGCAAGTGAGGTACCATTTTTTCCGGGAGACCTGGGGGAACGCTGGGAGGGAGGAAATTTGGGTGAGCCCAGTGATGGCACGCTTTCCAACACAAACATTGCTGAAAAAATTGTTTTTTTTAACTAATATTGAGGTTTGCAGGGGATTCTGGGTAAAGGAACGTTGGAGGATCCACACAAGCCATAGCTCCTTGAAAGCACCTAGGTGTCTACAATTCAAAAATGTATGGTTTTGGTAGGTTTCCCTAGTAGCCCATCAATTCCAAACACATACACACATACTGGTTGGATTTGGCACGAGGGCAAGTGATGGTTCAGTATATAAAAACATTAACAAGAGATTTCCCAAAAAAGAAATGCACTGTCAATTACATGGACAAAGAAACTGAACCAATTACTTGCAGCTCGTGAGCTGTAAAGCCAGCGTCAAGGCACCAACCGCTTTACAGGCCATTCACACTCCTTTCATACCTAAAACAAAGAAAAACAATCACACCACCATGCACAAAAGGAACACATCACAACATTTACAAAAAAAAAAAAAAGAGCACCCGTACTGAAAAATATAAAAATTAAAAAAAAACAGCAAACAAATCCTCAAACACACACACTGGTTGGATTTAGCACGAGGGTGAGTGAAGGTTCAGCATATACAATTCAATTAGCAAGCAAATTCACAAATAATGAAATGCACTGCTAATAATTGAGAGAACGAGAAACTGAACCATTGACTCACAGCTCGTGAGCTGTAAAGCCACGACAAGGCACCAACCTCTTTACAGGCCATTCACACACCTTTCATACATGTGACACATACAAAACATTCACACCGCCAGCCGCAGGCCCTTCACATCAAAACACTCACACCAGCAGACAGCGCCATTCAAGGGCCCATCACATTCACACGCCCACATTCCAGACACAGCAAATACACAAATTGATGGACTGGGTGGAGTGGCACTCAGCTAGCACTGTGTGTAGTGACCATCAGAAAGTAAATACTCACACACCGCCAGCCAAGCGCAAGTCCACCAACACCACCAACCAAGCACTTGTCCACACTCACCGCCAGCCAAGCACCTAACCTTGCACACAAACACCAAAGCACCATCCATTCACACCGCCAGCCGAGCACCAATCCTTGCACACAACCAGCAAAGCTCCATGCACTCACACCGACAGCCAAGCACCTAACCATGCACTCCGCCAGCCAAGCAAAAATCCACGCACCCCCCAAGCACAACTCCAATCCATGCACTATGCCAGACAAGCACCAGTTCACGCACACCACCAGCCAAGCGCCATCCACTCACACCACCAGCCAAGCACCTAACCATGCACTCCGCCAGCCAAGCAAAAATCCACGCACCCCCCAAGCACAACTCCAACCCATGCACTATGCCAGCCAAGCACCAGACCACGCACACCACCAGCCAAGCGCCATCCACTCACACCACCAGCCAAGCACCTAACCATGCACTCCGCCAGCCAAGCAAAAATCCACTCACCCCCCCAGCACAACTCAAATCCATGCACTATGCCAGCCAAGCACCAGACTACGCACACCACCAGCCAAACGCCAGTCCACGCACACAGACAATCCAAGCATAATGCAGCACACACCACCATCGAAATTAGATTTTTTTAAAGAAATACCACAAATCAAATGATGAAACCTACAAATCTGCTAACACAAAGTCAAAAACTAAATGCTGTGCACCAATGCACACCTTAAAGCAGACTAAAAATATTACAGAATACAGACCAGACAGTACACTTACAAGCTCAATGAAACTCCCAAAACTTCTTTTGTGTGTGGTACGATTTAAAACAAGCTGGCACACACAATCCAGGTTTTGAAGGACAGTCAGGGCAGTACAAACGAGACTCCCTCCGCACTTCTCTTCGCCAACAGACTCTACATCTTTTAGTGGGATTGTCTTTTGCAGTTGTGGGAGGAATGTATTCTGGAAAGTGGCGATCTTTCAGTCTGGCAACTTCCTCCACCACTCCAAATCTTGGGACACTTGCCTGTTCCACTAGTACAAGGCTGCCTATTATAGTCTCCTGAAACTTAACAAAAGGCATCTTTACCTCAGGACAAGATTTCTGGAACACAACGAAAGCATTAAAGGATGCCAAGTGGAAAAGATGAATAGCCAACTTCTTGTACCAAATGTAAGACTTTCGTAGAGCAGCATAAGGTTCCAACCTCTGATCTACTCTGTCAACACCACCCATGTACTTATTGTACTGTAAAATGCACACAGGTTTACGCACTTCAGCACGCTCACCCCGAACAGGCAGAGCTTCAGTGCTTTCATCATGGATTGTAGTCAGCATGTACACATCTCTCCTGTCACAAAACTTCACAGCTAGAAGCTTACCACATCGCAATGCAGTAGACTGTCCCCGCACAAGCCTTTTGCAAACAAGTTCAATAGGGAAACCTTTCCGGTTACTGCGCATCGTGCCACAAGCAACAGTGCCCACTTTGGCCAATTCCTTGAACAAACGCACACTAGTGTAGAAGTTATCTACATATAAATGGTGGCCTTTGTTAAATAATCGTCTGCCTAGTTCCCACACAATTTTCTCAGTCACTCCAAAAGTGGACGGACAAGCAGAAGTGTTAATGCTGGAATCCTTACCGGTGTACACCCTGAAATTATAAACGTATCCAGTCTCACTGTCACACAGCATATACAGTTTGATTCCATAGCGTGCCCTCTTACTAGGAATGTATTGCCTAAAAACCAAGCGGCCCTTGAACAATACCAAAGACTCATCCACAGCTATTTGTTTTCCAGGAGCAAAGATCTCAGAAAAACGATCAACAAAGTGATCAAGGACAGGCCGAATCTTAAAAAGACGGTCACAATCAGGGTGATCACGTGGCAACGCTAAATCATTATCAACGAAATGCATCATGCGAAGAAGAAGCATATACCGATCACGAGTCATAACTGCTGGAAATATAGATGTTGCCATCAAGGGACTAGTGGACCAATAAGAAGACATTGATGGCTTCCTTAGCAAGCCCGTCAAAAAAATTAATCCCAAAAACTTCTTCATCTCTTCAACATATGTGGGAGACCAATAGGTAGCTCTAGAATGGGGCTTAAGGCTGGCACTGTGGTCCCTCAAATACTGCTCTGCATACAAATTAGTTTGCTCCACAATCTCTTGCAAAAACTCATCGTCAAAAAACAATTGAAAAAATTGAATTGGCAGAATATTGTCAGTATTCACTCTACACCCTGGAACACCAGTGAAGTCTGGCAATTCAGGCTGCACCATGCCAGGGGCAACCCAGACGTCATCACTAATATCGGAAGAAGAAGCCACCCTAGCCTGCAGCCCAGCTGCCTCTTGCTGCACTACATCAACGGGAACACTAGCATCCCCAGCTGCCTCTTGCATCTCAACATCAACAGAGGAACTCGCCTCCCCAGATGCCACTTGCTGCTCAACAACAACAGAAAGACTAGCAGCACCAGATGCCTCATGCTGCTCTACAACAGGAAGACTAGCAGCACCAGATGCCTCATGCTGCTCTACAACAGGAAGACTAGCAGCACCAGATAACCCTTGGCGAACAACAGCAATGTGAAGCTTTTTGGGCGCAGCCTTTACCACACTTGCCTCTTCCAGACGAGAAAGTAAGCGAAACCTTAAGGACCTAGGCAGCCGCTCAGATGGCTCTTGCCTCTCTACCGGCACATCAATGTCCCTCTCTACCACAGGCACTTCATCAGCACTAGAAGAATCATCATCCGATGAAGAAGATACCATGCGAAGAGAAAACTCACTGCCTGAATCTTCTGCAAATTCCTCATGCTCCGAATCGGAGTCAGTGTCTGGACCATGCTCAGAGGAAGTCTCAAAAAGCAAACTAACAACGTGCTGAGCAGTCATTCTGCGAGCAGCCATTATCCTTACTATGCAAGAAGACTACACACACAAGTGAACAACAAGCTACACTGTGCAAAGTACGAAGTAAACAAGGTAGAGTCTTCACGCAAAGAACAACACACTTTAAAAACAATTCAAATCTAACAAAATATAACAACACTCACCAGCACCTACTCTGCTGAAACACAGCAAAAAGAAAGGAAATCCCACTAGAAAGAAAAAAAAGTATAGATTAGACAAAGTACACATCAAGCAGCAATACAAAAAAAAGTTAACAATCAAGAACCACAAAGCCACACAAACAGCAATAACTAGACTTTTCAAAAAAACACATTCATCTAGGGAAAGTAGTACAACATTTTTTTACTTACCAAGCACATGCAACTACACAAGCTGCAAAACCAGCAGTAACTGAACCACAACCTACACCAATAGCAACAGCAAAAGCCTGGATCAAAAACAAAGAGGAAATAAAAAAATTAATACTACATTTCACAAACTACATAACAAATAAACAAACAACACACAAATTTACCCACAAAATCACATCCACACAGATGGGCCATCAAAAAGGGGGGGGGGGGGGGCAGTAAATCTAAGTTAAAAATCCAACCCACCAGGAAGCGACCCTTGCAAAAGGGGTCACTTCCTACAATCTAAAATGAAATCCCTGGTGCTAGTGGGGGCATTTCCACCGCACAAACGCAATGCTGTGCGCAACCGTGAGGCTGGAAAGAGACATCAGGAGAGAGGAAAATCACTTGCCTCTCCCCTGATGCCTCTTTGCGGCCCCACACCCCCAAGACTCTCAAAAATAAATTAACACCTCCAGGCGCAGGAAGCAAATGGCTTCCTGACCACCTGGGAATCCCTGAAGATGTTGCACATGCTGTGCGCTCTGACGTCATCAGGGATTATCATGGGGAGGGGGGCAACAGAATTACTGTGGATAACAGTGATGCTGGACAGAGGCACTTGCATCCTTCACTTTCACAAGCTACATCCAAAAACAACTCCTATCACCAGGAGCTCCTTTCACCCCATCTGGTGCTCTCATCTGTCTGTGACCATTCATACACATAAGAGGCATGTGAACACGCACAGAAGACCCCCGTTTGGCCCCGCCCACCAACTAGCGGAGTGCACCATCTTCCCTAAATTTACCCACTATGATGGACAGCTTACTCAAGGAACCTGTGCACACATCGGTGCGATGGCATAGTAACTCACACGGTCACTGGAGACAAAGCAAGCGCTCGAGTTGCAGCACAAATTCAGGAAAACATTCATCAGCCCAAAAACATTTGTGACCTTCCCACTATGATGGACAGCTCACACAAGGGACCCCTGCGCACATATGTGTGATTGCATAGTAAAGCACACTTGGACACTGCAGACAAAGATGGCGCTCGAGTTGCAGCACAAATTCAGGAAAACAATCATCAGCCCAAAAACATTTGTGAGCTTCCCACTATGATGGACAGCTCACTCAAGGGACCCCTGCGCACATCTGTGTGATTGCATAGTAACGCACACATGGACACTGGAGACAAAGAAGGCGCTCGAGTTGCAGCACAAATTCAGGAAAACAATCATCAGCCCAAAAACATTTGTGAGCTTCCCACTATGATGGACAGCTCACTCAAGGGACCCCTGCGCACATCTGTGTGATTGTCTCCAGTGTCCATGTGTGCGTTACTATGCAATCACACAGATGTGCGCAGGGGTCCCTTGAGTGAGCTGTCCATCATAGTGGGAAGCTCACAAATGTTTTTGGGCTGATGATTGTTTTCCTGAATTTGTGCTGCAACTCGAGCGCCATCTTTGTCTCCAGTGTCCATGTGTGCGTTACTAGGCAAAGATGGCGCTCGAGTTGCAGCACAAATTCAGGAAAACAATCATCAGCCCAAAAACATTTGTGAGCTTCCCACTATGATGGACAGCTCACTCAAGGGACCCCTGCGCACATCTGTGTGATTGCATAGTAACGCACACATGGACACTGGAGACAAAGATGGCGCTCTAGTTGCAGCACAAATTCAGAAACACATTCATCACTATGATGGACAGCTCACTCAAGGGACCCCTTCGCACATCGCAGCGATGGCATAGTAACACACACATGGACACTGAAGACAAAGCATGTGTTAAAATTGCAGCACAAATACAAATAAACATTCATCAGCCCAAAAACACTAGTGAGCTTTGCCTAGGCAGGACAGGTGTGTTATTTAGCCACTTCTGATAAACACATAAGTATACTTTATACATATATATACTTTACTATATGCCCTCAAAGCTTTACCAAGGGAGTAATTGTAAAAAAAAAACAAGAAAGTGGCCAGGATGCAACCATGCCTCACTCCTCTGCTCACCTTTAAAATTAGCACTGTAATTGTATTTTTTAAATGTCCCCCATCAGCATTTTTTTTAACCAAAAACGGCCAACACAAAACATCAGATGCTCGAAAACAGTTCAAATTTTATGTTCCCCCAAAAAGGGGAGCGACCCTTCCCCAAGGGGCCGCTCCCCAAACAACGAAATTGCACAAAAAATCAAAAAATAAAAAAATACCTAGCATTCCAGCTGCACGATCGCACGATCGTGCAGCAGGAATGCTCAAAAGTGGCATCGAGGGAAAGGAAAAGCCTTTCCTTTCCCTCGATGCAAGTTTCAGGACAATCCCCCCCACCCCCGCCGCAAAACTAACCTGTTTACCAACGACGCGCAGGAAGCAAATGGCTTCCCTGCGCGTCGGTAAACAAAAGGCAACCTCCGGTGACGTCAGCGCGCCTCGCGCGCTGACGTCATTGATGACGCGGGCGGGGAGGGCGGGGGGAGGCAGGGGAAGGTCTTCCCCTGCCATCCCCGCAGAAACGAACGAAATCGGGCAGACTCGGGGAGAGCGCTGGCGCTTCCCCCGAGGGTGGGGCTCATGACGAGCTGGGCTCGTCATCAGTGTTTGAGGAGGCTACACCATGACGAGCCCAGCTCGTCATCAGCCCCGAAGGAGTTAAAGAGTTCACCTGTGAGTAATCTGTGACGTGGTGCTTTGTTCATACAATTGACTTGGGAAATAATTCCATCTTTGTTTCCCAGCCTCTTTATACTTTAGGCCTATACAAGCGAGAAGGTTTCCTCCAGGCACTTCATTCCCCCTCACCTCCTATCTTTAATCTGCTTTCCACTCTCTTTGCTCTTTTCTTCCTCAGTAGATGTCCTACCTTCTCCATGGAGCATCCTACGGCATTTCGCTAGGGATAACTAGAATATGACATAATGCAGACATTACCCGCTCGTCTTTCTCCTTTGTCGCTATCCTTATATGTGAGGTTTTAGGAGCCTAGGTAGGGTGCTAACTAAAGTGTGCTACAAACATGAGCTAATATTTAATGTGAGGAACCCGCGCAAAACAATCAGAAATACAACTAAAACCAAAGGAGCAGAATATCACCAATCAAGGCAGAGAGGCTGAAAATACCGAGGGCACCAACCTGAAGAAGGGTGAGGAGGCAGAGACATTAAGGACAACTGGCCATCGAACAAGAGATTTTATGGACACAGACAGGCAATATGCCTTTTGTCATATTCCAACCCTATTTTATTAGTAACCTATTACCGACTGGTAAAATAGGGTTTGTGAGTCACTATTAGGAAGGGGCATGTTAAGGGCATCCCTTCCTAATACCGAGCCGCAATGGTATGTAGGAATGTTTTGGGACCAAGAATGTGGTCTTTCAAAACCTTCGCAGTTACCACCAACTTCGCATACAGGAAGGGGTCCCCAAGTGACCTCTTTCTCTTTGAGAATGTGGGTGCTAACATTTTTAAGAGCAGGCAGTGGACCCAAGGTAGCTTTTATTTTTTATTTTTGAAATGCATCCTGTTTTCTTTTAAATGGACTGCGTTACAAAGAAAAGTAGCTTTATTTAAAATGCAATCACAGACATGGTGGTCTGCTGACCACAGCAGGCAACCATCCTTGTGAGTGCAAGCCATTCCCAATGGGTTGCAAAGCGAGACTTATCTAATGAGTAATAATGAGGTGGGTCTACTTGTGTCCCACAGGGAATAGCAAAATGTGTCTAAGGGCCATATGTATCAAGCAAATTCGCATTCGTAAAGGCCGTAATTCGCAGAATTTCGGCCTTTGCAAATGCGAATTTGCTAAATGGAATGTATTAAGAAAAATTTGGTGCAAAATAAGTAATCGCAAAATTTGCGATTTCATAGCAATTATTAGTAATTAAGAAGGGCTGTTCTAAACACGCCCCTTCCGATACCAAATCACAAGCCCAATTTGCAATTATGTAATTAGTACCAAATTGCAAATGGGCCGTTGTACATTAAAAAGTGCCTTTTTTCATTCGCAAACAGCCCGATTATGTGAATCGGGATGCTTGTGAATGAAAACAGCCTTTGTACATCTGGGCCCTGATTTGAAATGAAATATAAAGTGCTCTGAAAAAAACAATTGGTGGTGATACAAATATGCACTATGGAAACACCTTCCATCCGGCCCAAAAAGAGACCTCCTCATAAATGGACCTATCCTTGTGGAGACTGTCAGTTTCTGTTTCATACGACCCTAACCAAGGTGGCAAATAGGACAGAAATTGTTTTAAATAAGTGCACAATAGATGCATATGCACTACACACCCACATCCGGAGCCTGGAAACTAGATGACAGATGTACTAACATTAGGAATATTGATTTCCTAATTAAAAATATTTTTGAATCGCAATTAAGAAACCACAACTCCTAATGTAGAAACATTACATTTTTTTAAATAGCAATTCATAGTGGGTTGTAAATCGACCCACCTCATGAATATTAATGAGATAGGTCGCAATTTACAACCCACTAGGAATCACTGCCATTATTGGGATGGTGGCCTTCTTGGGGCAGCAGACCACCATGTCGGTGATTGCTTTTTAATAATGTAATCTTTTTTTTTTTTAAAGCAGCTCTTTTTTCTTAAAGGAAAATGGGGTGCATTTCAAAAAATAAAATAAAATATTTAAGTTTAATTTTAAGAGTAAGCAGTGGTCCATGGCACTACTGCCTGCTCTTAAAAAATAATGTAACATTCTGAAACGGGGAGGCGTCCCCTCCGGTCCCATTCTCATTTGCAAATGGGTATCCCCAATTTTAAATTGTTGGTAAAGTAATAGTGTTTTGAGACTCAAATTTGGTCATAAAGCATTAATGCATACTACTATGATTCGGTAATTAGAAGGGATGCACTAAGCATGCTCCTCCCAAATACTGAATCAAAAGTGAGTAGCAAATGCAAAATTTTATTTGGTGAAAGTTACTGAATTGCAATTTGGTGCTTGTACATTTGTAAAATTTGTTTGCGGCATAACAGCCCAATTCTACAAATCGGCCCACTTGGAGACTCAAAAAATCTTTGTGCATCTAGCTCTAGACCCAGCTGTGTCAGTAACATAAATTATTAGAGTTTGAATCTCCTGAAAATGTTTAAAGGAAAAATGTGAGGATTCAGGGGAAACAGCAGGCAGAATGATTCTGAAGTCACTGGAGAACTGACCTATGGAAGTTATGAAGAGGTGGGACACTAGACCCTTAAACTTTAGTACTGCATTACTAACACCCTTCCTGGATTTGGGTCAAGATAAAGAGAAATAGAGCACTATTTAGATCATATGAGACTGTTAGGCTTCACCTGGCAAAACATTGTGTAGTTGCGTTGGCTTTTTTCTTATGTACTACTTTGCAACCATAATTGCATTCCCTTAACGTTTACTATTATCCTTCCCTTTTCCCATACCCCATTTTCCAGTTTATTCATGTTTTCCCTTGCTTTGTCTTGTGTTGTATTATCTTACCCACTTTTTCCTGCAGAATCCTACCAAAGTTTTGCTGCAGTGTCTTGGGGTCTTCTCGTTGGATACTGGTCCGCCTTGGGCTCCTAACAGCACTACACACTGCTAGACCTGGAAGGTATAATTTCATCTTTGCTTTAGCACTTGGCTAGTAGCTGGATTGCTTATGTGCCATCTCCATTGTCTTCCAGCTTTTGTAGATTTGATAATTCTGTAACATCTACACAGTGTGGTGACATTCCATGAAACAGACTAACTCTGAAGGGGTGTGAATACCAATCCAGGATTTTCTTTCAGTTTCTTCCCTGTTTCTCCTTCTTTCCTATGCCTGGAAGCAAATCCCTCTTCGTTCACTAGCATAGGTATTCTGGGACAGTAGAAGCTTTCAATGAGTTTACTACTTTGGAACCTGACAGGGAACCTGCAAAAAAAGAAATAACAGAGGGAGGAACTCAGAGGAAACCTCAGGCCAAAATCAGGACCAATACCAATGAAGTCTCAGCAAACTGGAACCATAACGAAAAATTATCTCCAAACTCAGTTTTCATAATACCTGAATAGTAACTGACTAAACTCTCAGAGAAGAGGGGGCCAAACACAATTGAGAGTCATCCCTGAAAAGTCAAAAATGCATAGTGGATCACATGATGGGAGGTGAAAGAATGGGATGCACAACAGGACCAAAAACTAAAAACAGTGCTTGGAATACGCCTAAAGAGTGGAAAGCATTATACACTACTACTATTTACAGCGACTACTATTGACACCTCCAAATTAAACAAACATGCACATTCAGCCTTCATGCCATCAGCTTCAATTGAATCCCCTGTTTTGGATTCACAGGGTGCCACAGAATGAAGAACTAAACACAAAAAGATGATGGACAGAATGTTGAACATTGTCAAACATTCACCCTCAGTCACAGATATGGGTTTAATCCATCGTTATTTTGCTAGCCACTCTATTCCAGTTTGGACCCAGCCATATGCAAATCATCATTGACCCTGTTCCCCATGGGAACAGTCCAGCCGGAACTGCAAGGCCAGGTACTCCCTGGACCAGAAAACAAGCATTCTCTCTGTGGCACTGGATGCAAGCTAGCCTGGCTGATGAGGAGTAATACCCCAAAACTGGTTCCAGGATGCTTGTTTCTGGTCCAGGAAGGACCTGACTTGGCAGTTCGGGCTGGACTGTTCCCATGAGGTGCAGGGTCAAGACTGATTCGCATATGGCTGGGTCTAAACTGGGGTGGCATGGTGAGCAAAAGAACAATAGACTTAACTGAGATCTCTTAACTGGGCTGAATGTATGATTTATTCTGCATTTAATCCATCATTTTGGCATGGCAGACAGAAGATAGAGATGTGGGAATCCGATGCCACATAGCTATCAGAGAGCAAACAAAACCACAGACATGCTATTAACTTTAGCACTGTTTGATGAAACTTCAGAAATCTTTCCAAAAAAGTCTCATCATTCTCAGCTTCTTCCTGGAATGAGCCCAAAATGCACTTTCCCCAACAGTGGTACTTCCAAAACAGTTGGATGGAATGACACCAAGGGGCCAATTAAGATGTCGGGCGGAAAGCTCTGCCTGACTGTCGGAATTGTCCCGACTGCACCGGACCCCTTCTGATCAACTCAGTCAATTTACAGTCCCACTGCCCGATTACGATGTTCGCATTCAGAACGTGAACTGGTCGGTCATTCTGAATCAGCTCCGGCTGACTAGCGGAATATTCCTGTCGGTCGGAACAGCACTGTAACCCCCTATGGGCGGCCTTTCGGCCGTTGGGATTACAATGTTGTTTTCCATCAGCCTTTAGACACAGAAAGGCTGTCAGATAATGACTTTGGGGGCCTCTGGCAGGGCCCCCTAGCCCACACGGCTTATGGTTGGTGACCGAGGGGGTACCTAAGTTACCCCCTGTAAAAACCCTGCACTGTGTGGCAGGCACAATGGGGTGCCTGAGACAGTAGCAAGGTTTTACACACACACCTCACTTCCCCATAAGACCCTGTGTTATGGTCAGTTCTCTGGCGTAGAAAACAATGGAAATCCGACAGAACAGTGTTCGGTTCCATCGTAATCCAGGGTTCGGAACCACCAACCACAAGTCTGCCGGTCTCAAATCCAAGATGGTGTCGGACAAGGCTTTCTGCCTAACATCATAATAAGCCCTCAAATATGGTAGAAGCAATATTTTGGTACAAAATGTGTGCTTTATGTGATATGGCAAAAATCCGTACTAGCGGCGATTTTGGACACAGAGACCCCATCCCTCAGTGGCCTGCGGCATTTTTCAATGGGAGGGGGAATGGGGCACCCTTTCTGAGATGATTTCAGTCCAAGGAGCCCATCCCTTAGGTCTGCGCATATTTAGTTGGGGAGTGGTCCATGTGGCCACCAACCCGAGCAGATTTTGCCTCCCAGGGACCCCATCCCCAGGGGCCCTACAGTATTTTGAACTGCGCCGTTTTTATTTGAGGAAGGAGCTCTCTCCTTGAGCCATGGTGTGGCCCCAAGTACAACATCCCTTCAGACATGTCTGAACATGGTGGCCCTGGGAACCCAACCCCCGGGACACTGATGTTCCCTGCCTGCCAGAGTACAGGCAGGGAAGATTTAATTGCTCCTGCATGCACAGGCTTGTTAATCAATGATGTAATTTTAGATGTTGCAGTGATACGATCAATGATGTCATAGAACATGTTATAAGAAATTGAGTTATTTGTTGAGTGGGGTGGAATCCCTCTCAGGCAACAACCACAACAACAAAAGACAGAAAATTAACCTGTGCTTTACCCTCTTGTAGCTAGACACAAAGCAGTCACACTTAACTTAGGGGCAATGTGTAAAGTATTTATACAGCACACAAACTGGAATAAAGTGAAAAGACAACACAGGAAAAATCCCAAACCAATTTAGGAAATATTGCAAATTCTAATAAATAACATCATACCAAAACAACAAAAATTCAATCAGTAGAAACAGAGATATTCACTTTTAAAGTTATAAATAGATGTAGCATTCAAAAGCACAAACTGTCACTCAAGGTCATCTGGTCATGCCGGCAGGGGAAAGGCACATTTTAAGGTTGCTGTGATAGAGCACAAGTTGGATACAGGGGCCAGGATAGTCCCGCTGTAAAAAGTTATTTTCTCAGAGTCTGACACAAAGAGTTCCGTTCGTGGTGGAGAAGGCCACTAGGAGCAAGGAGAATGTCACAGATGGTTGTCGCTGTAGTGCAAACAGCAGGCAAGGTGGTACAGACAACCCGTGTAGGGTGAAGAACTGGTCATGCATTGTTGACAGTCATTGCCGGAGCTTCGCGTTGGCGCTCCCCTGGGCTGTCGTTGCTGTTGTTGTTGTAGCGCAAAGTGCAGATCTTGTGTTGTCAATTGTTGCTGGTGGTAGCTGTAGCACAAAGAGTCTGATTCATGGGAGCTTTGCATTAGCGGCTGCAATGTCGCCCGAGTCTTGGCATGAACAGACCCATTCGCTTTGACGAAGAGCCAAAACCGTCTGGGTTTCATTTTCTTCTTAAGAGGAGCTCAACTGACAGCAGCTAAGTGTCCAGGATATTGGGAGGCACCACTTAAGGATCAGGAACTCAATCCAGCAGAGGCCAGCAGGGCTCAGGCAAATGCAGGTACTGGCCCAGATAAGACAGTTCAGCAGGCCAGCTGGGCAGTTGCAGAGAGACCACTGGAGCATGTTGGGCTCCTCGTAAGACAGGAGGTCTGCCAACTGACCTTTGGAGTCACTTAGGTTAGCCTGGGATGAAAGGAGCTGGTCCATTCTTCCTTCTCAGAGAGCAAGGCAGTCCTAGAGCAGTAGGGCAGTCCTCTCGTGACAAAATGGCCCAAGCTGTTCACACCTAAGCCCCCTTTTGTGTTACTGTCTGGAAGCAATATACAAACGACAACTGCAGAACCATTCACAGTCATGTGACCCAGTACACAGGCAAAAGGCACAATTAGGAAAAGCCAGCTTTCTAAATGTGGAATTTTCAGACTTGTGTCTTGAAATCCGACTTCACAATTGAAGAAAGTTTGAAATTGCAATGAAATAGTGTAAACAGCATATCACTATCTGCTCAAAACCAAGCGTTAATGCTTAATAACAATAATAAAGTAATCCAGTGTCAGTCAATGGGAGTGATAGGCTTCACAACAGTGAGAAACATCTCTAGGAGTTTATCACTTCTAGGATATGTGAAACAAGCACACACACCCTACTTTTTAAATGTATTCCACTCTGTCCTATGATCCGTTCGTTTTGCTTTAATTATTTCGAAGCACATGCAGGTCTCCATGAACGAAATCAGCCCCCACCACAGTGAAATCAGCCCCCAGCTCGGCAGCATTCCAAACTGCCCGGTAGTCAGTCCGGCCCTGCCTTCAGTGGATGGCACAATGAGTGCTGCAGGCCCATTATTAGCATTTTATACAGGCCCTGGGTACATGCACTATCATTTACTAGGGACTTCCAAGTAAATTAAATGTATGAATGAGGTATATACCAATTGTGCCATGTTTTATGAAGAGAGAAGAAGCGCTTTAGGGAAAAAATGCACAGAGTCCTAATTACAACAAAAACAGAATCAGCAACAGAAGGCAACATTCTGGGAGAGATTGTGCAAAAAGGGCCAGATCCAACAAGTGTTGAATGATGTAATATGTAAGGTAATTAGCAGTGCATGGCGAGGATGTGATTTATTGTTACTTTAAGGCATGAGTTATGGTTACTTCAGATAACTATAACGGGTGAATTTCAAAGGTTTCATTGGTTTAAAACATTACTTTTTAAGTGACATTTTCACCGAAATGTATCCCTTTTTGTTTTTTTTCAGTTAAAACATATGTATATATTAATTTATTCAATTAAAAACATAAGTACAAATATTGCTAACTTTTAGTACATTTTTAAATATGCTAGTGTGTTCATATTTACACTAAATGACATAAACAAGTTAACTTACTTTAAAAAGTTTAAAAAATTACAATTAATTAAACACACAACTTAGAAATGTTTCTTATGAATAAAATAAAATAAAGTAAGAATTGCACTGAGTGTGGGTGAACTTTTAATGTGAAAGTATTGTTAAAAAAATATTTGAAAAAAGTGATTCATATAATTACATTAATTTAAATTTATTCCAAAATTAATTTTAATACGTTGTATGTTAGTATCATGTGTTTGAAATTATGCTGCAATTTTTTTATATTACATCAAATGTACATATTTTTTAAAAATAAACGCATTATATTACAATATTTCCCTGTAGTTTCCTCTAGATAGATCTCTAACTGGTGGTAGAGATCACCACAACTAGGTGGAAAGTTACTAATAACAACGTTAACTTTTAAATCCAGTAAATACAGTTGTAAGAATCTCCACACTCTCATTTAAGGGGGATTGTGGAAACTCCTAAGTATACATCTATGTAAATTTCCACTCAGAAATATTGAAGAATAAAAACTGGAGAATTACACCTAGGTGTAGGAACAAATTACACTTGAGTAGCTCTACGTATGCAAATTTACCTTTGTAAGTCAGGGCCACCAGCTTCTTGGACCAATTTCCTGCAGGTAATTTGTGTGACTTTTTTAATGTGAGTTATTCCTCACCTAATAAGGTTTATAAAATACTGGTAATCCATACTTAGCACTAAACGGTAATTATGTGAAATGCGCATGAAATGTCACATAATTTGAAAGGAAATATATTCTGCAATTTCACATACCCCTAATTTAAAGGTGTAGTTTGCATAGGCTGTCCAAAGGTCTTGAGTAAAAGCAGTCTTTCTTCCAGTATGTACTCTATAAGCGGAAGATATTCTAACTGTTTGACTACTCACAGGACAAGTAAACCAGAAAACTATTTAATCTCTCATTAGTTTCATCCTCATAAGATTTATTTAGAAGAATTACGCAAAATCAGCACAAAAAAATTCTAGAAAATCGACGCTAAAAACACAAATAAAACATCTCATCCTGAAAATATGAAATTGTTCCACAAACATCACATAAAGTATACACAGAAAAAGATAAACACATACTTATTATTAAAAAGTGACTAAACGTGAAACATTTCCTTCCAGTACTTGTGTTATTTATGATGCATATTTTGCGTACTATTCTATGCTTCAAAGCTGTTTGCAGAAATTAATGAATATATTTTAATGACATTATAATTTCTTTTTCTGTGCTTTGACTGCAGCGACATTGGTTGTCTACTCAAATATCTGAAAATTGTAATCCAAGAGTATAGCTTTTCACACAATTTGTCTTTCAATTAGATGGGGTCTATTTGAGTATCTCTTTTTATTAAGGCTGGGACGTGACAGAGCCTTGTTATTCAAAAGTCCAGATTTTTATAACGATCTGAAAGAATGGGTTGTAAACGACACTATTATCTTTTCAGAAGACAGCCTGATATTGGGCCAAATTACAAGAATTGACCATATAATGCTAATTTGCTACAAGGTGCCTTTAGTGTCATTTTGTATTCTGTAAGGGTGTGGTATTTTGCTTGACTGCTCTGTCCTACCTCAGTATTTTTGTATGCCTCTAAATATTAAGGCTTTTTTTGTATACAAAAATATTATGGAGTCTTTCTGTTATGTCTATAACGTCAACAGCAGGACAGCTGACAAAATACTTTCTCTTCTTGAAAAGATATATACATAAATAAATGTAGAAGAAGTCTTGAATTTGCATATTTCATGAGTCAGGAAGAGATGAGAGACTTCTGCCAGTACACTTGTTAATTTTTTTCTATATTAGAAGCAGGTGATGCCTGCTTTAAATTTGAAAATATCAGTAGCAGACAAGAAAGAGCTTTCCTTCCCTACTCATCCCCAGTTGTGGACATACTAAGCGTCATGCTATGTCTACGGTGCAAAGTTAAAAACAAATAAGTAAAAACCTCACTGACCTGCGAAGCTAGCTTTCAAAATCGAGTGTTTCAGTCCTCTGTGGTAGCGTGCGTGCTCTCCAGAGGTTTAACATTTCAAGTGCAAGGATTGAAAAGTGAATCCCAAACACTTCAGCCAGCTGCGTTGCAATTTTCTAACGGCAAATGACCTGCACACATGTACTGGGCACCTGAATTTCTAAGATTACACTCAAAACATGTATTTCTCTTTCCGAGCGGAGTTTGCCAAGGCCCAAAGGGATGACACATTTTATGGCAAGCACATGTTGGTGGTAATAGTTACATCCATGTCGGTTGTTCTTGTGCTTGGAATGGTAAACATATGGTAATAAATGCACAGGATTGATTCACATAGGACTTTTGGTCTAAGTTTAGAAACGAATATAAAAGCGCCCTAGAAAAAAGAAGGGAAGAAACTAGAATCAAAGCTTGGGAAGGCCTGGAAGTGGCTGCACAATTTAGAGATAGTAGAGCATTTTGGGAAATTGTAAATAGTCCTTTTTTTCCGAATGCTTAAATGTGGACAAAGAATGTCACATTCTAGCTAATGACTGGGCCCTCCATTTCTCAAAAAACTCTGACCCAGATAATTTAGTGCTTGAACAACCTCTAATACTAGCCCCTTTATTTTCACCCTCACTTTGCAAGCCTCAGTTTAGCGATACTATTGAGATTGCATATGTCACTAAGGCTATTTTGAGATGTTCGCCCAGGAAGGGGCCAAGCCCGATAGGGTTGTTATGTTCCATATAGGTACCCCAATATATGCCTAGGTAGTCACCTAACCTTTCACCTATATTCTCCCCTACCATTACACTACATAACGATTCTTAGTACTGACCTTTTACCTAGTTGCAGTAATGTCCAAAGATGACATGGGGTTTTCTCCGAAAAGCTTAAGCCTCATTCATTATGCATGAGGATTCTTGGAATCACAACAGGACAGCAGGCCTACCATCTCCTGCATAATAACTACGTATAAGGGTCAATCTTTTTGTCATCCCCGTCCGACATGACACAGCAAGGTATATCCCCATTGGGTACTACTTTGGGTATATATACATCATCTCTTGCTGAGATAATCAGAGTAGAAAAGGACTTCCATGCCAACACACTGACAAGAGACGCTGAGGTTTCTTCACGCAGACACTCCAGCTCGCAGTGGTCTCAAATCCTTTGCGGGGTGTCCATCTCAATACCAAGACAGGGTCCCACAGTCTCTCACTTCGGGTAATGGGGTTGACTTTATCCTAGAGGGATTCTTGGCTTCTACACTCACAGTGTCTAACGGTGAATAGTCACAATATTCTATAGTAGTGACCAGGAAATCCAGCACTGTCCTATAGTATCACTCCGCACAGTATAAAAATTAATAAAACATAGTTTCCGGAGAAATAGAACAGTGAGGAACTGTCTAGTCCACACTTTCAGAGATGAAAAAACAGAAAATCAGCAAACGATAGATAGGAGACCTCTACCTGTAGGCAATTTTTGTTGTAATATGTGCACGAACTGCTCGACACTAATGAAAGGAGACACGATTGAGCATAATGGCATCAGACACAAAGTAAAAAGCTTCATAAATTGTAAAACCAAAAATTTGGTATACATGATACTTTGCCCATGTAATAAGGCTTACATCGGAGAAACATCAAGAGAGATCAGAACCAGAGTAACAGAGCACAAATCAGCTATCCGCACAAAAAAGAAGACAGCTCCCCTTGTGGAACACTGGCTGTCTCAAAACCATCTCATAGAAGATCTGAAATGGTGTGGCATTGAGGTAATGCACCAAACCCTGAGAGGATGTGATCTACAGGCTAAGAGAAAAGTGAGGGAACAATTCTTTATGTCCCTTTTTAACACGTTCAGAACAGGATTAAATAACAAAGAGGAATGGGAGAGACTTATCATATAGACCCACTGAGGCGATAAGAGAACCATTCACCTGTAAGCATACACAGAAAATGTCCAATCAGGATACATTTTGTAGAAGATGTGAAGGGATAAGAGAACCATTCATCTGTAATCGCACCTAGAAATTGTTAAACTAGGATGTAGTTTACAGAACACTCGATAGGTCAGCCCTATAAAACCTTAGGAAATGGGGTTCTATATGCGGTGATAACTACAAAGAATAAACATTGTGTCCCGAATTACTTCTTAGTGAATATGATGAAAATAAGAAAGGTTATTAAAAATACTGTCTATATGAATTTCTTCTGAGGCAAACTAGAACCAACCATGTACAATGTAGACACAGAAAATGTATTTTTAACCATTTGTAATTTCTACTACTACTTGACTATATCTGTGATGTTAACTATTCACTAACACAAATGTAATTTGGTAACTAATTGAAAATGCTTTCTTTATACATAGAACAACCAAGATATATTTTGTTGGTCTGAGTAAGTAAGTATATACGGTTTTTGCCCAAGGTAAAATGGCCGCCACAGTTATTCATGTCGAGTGGTACTATATCAACAGTGTTCTTAATAGGTCTGCATCAATTACAAACAGGGATAACATCCCAGGCACGACATGTGTGCAATTCTTTTATATTTAAATCCTTAATGAATAATGCTATTGAAATTAGTCACCCAAAATCGGAAGAAATGTAAAACTCGGCAATCGGTCCCCAATCCAAAATGGCCACGGTTGTTCTCATTACGAAAATAAAGAATATGTCGAATAAATACACAGTTGAGATAGAAAACAACTGCAACAAATCAATGCGGGTTGAATACTCCACATCCAAAGTACGGGCATAAAGTAAAATAGGAACTGTAGAAATTCCGATTTTCGGAAGTTACATCTCGGCATTGGAAACCCGTCGAAATTAAGCTCTTTAATTCAGAATTATAAGGCTATTATCGGCTTAAACAGGTAAACCATGATAAAACAAATAAATTATTTCATATGCACATAATACATTATAGAAAGGTAAACTTTGGATAAACTCCATTTTCCACCGGGAGTACTTCCGGGTTAAACTAGGAAGTGACAGTACTTAAGCAGCCTCCGCGTTCAGGCTATCACTTCTATGGATAACGCTGAACACGGAGGAGCAGGGAGGCCGACCCGAAACTCTCAGGTAAGGAAACCAGGGGGGTTATAATTTATAGTATACTGGTCGAAAGCCCCCGTAGTTTTTTTAAAAATCGATGTCTATGTAACCTGCATATGGTGCTTAACGCTGCAGTTTTTAAAAACAAAGCGTGTAACTCTAACATTAGTGGAAAAGATACCTCCTTAGCCTACTTTAATCATAACAAAAATGCGAGAATCCATGTCATCTCGCCACATAGCACAGAAGGTGGCTGCAGTGGCTATTATACCATACGTGCAGTATTTTAATTAAAAGAATCACTGCTACCTCGCCACACTAGGGAGAAGATAGAGAAGTATATTCCTCCTGTCTTAAACAAATGGCTTTAACAAAGTCTATGTAGACAATAGACTTTTTTGTACCACGCTCAATATACACGCAAAATATGTAATATAATCCAAGAATGCCAAATTGATTTAAATAGAAGGTCCCTTAAACATACTCGCTTTCTCCAAATAGGTTATGAACCTTTGCCTTCAAATATTTTCACATCGTTTGGAATAAAAGACCAGACAAGTGTGGTAAGTAAATTAGATCCTTCTTGTTCAAAAAAACCTAGCAAGAAACTGTAAGGTTTCCATATATAGATCGATATTACATATAATATGTCCTCCCATAGGTCTCCCACTAAAATCAGAAAGGGACCCAAGTCCGTACCACAGAGACTACAATTGAAATACCAGTCCGGTGGCTCCTCCGTGGTTTCTTTATTGTACACCTGGAACTGAAAAACAGGTACCTATCATAGATTACCCAATGAACAAATTTATGAATAGCAAACTGATCCCCACGATTGATCTAATGATTTGTTAATTTCCCCCATTTAAGGTCACAGTACAAATTTACAGATTTTAAAATATACGACAACCTGATGATACATATATATCGGTTAAACTAAGAGGCCTTCTCAATGAGTAAAAGAGAAACGTCTATTACGATCAGGTACTCTCTCTTAATATTATTGATATTATTTTTCCGTTGAAAAGACTTGTATCACATTATTAATTGACATTAAGTACTAGAACTCGCTAGCATAGATCCAGTAGGAAAGCAATAACAGGCTCCTACATAAGCACGTTTTCTTCCCTTCTCCATTAAATAACAGGTAAAATGCGAGACAATGTTTATCAACGTATTGTAGCTAGAAAGGTAAACACTGTATAACTATGAATGACTATGTGATGAAGAAGTACATTTCTAAAAAAATGTTTTTTTAAAATTTTTAGATAAATTATGAACCGTCAAAGTGTCCTGAAGAAGGTGTAAAAAGTGTAGATGAACACCGAAACGCAGCGTCGACCTTTGTTACTTTGACTCCTTGTACTTTTACCCCCTTTTGGCTTTTTTAAACAACTCTAATGGTTTCGTTGTATGTTTTATTGTATTTCATTTAGACTGTAACCCATATAGGGAGGCTTTTTAATAAATTGTGTTTATACCTTTCATATTTTATCCTGTGTGTTTACCTGTTACACTATGTTTTATTAATTTTTATACTGTGCGGAGTGATACTATAGGACAGTGCTGGATTTCCTGGTCACTACTATAGAATATTGTGACTATTCACCGTTAGAAACTGGTTTCCTCTAGCATAGTCTAGTTCAGTCATTATCACTGACTCTATCTTTAACTTACTACAAAGCACAGGTTTTTTCTTTTTCTTTTTTATAGCACTTTACCCCTACCTGTGTATAATTACCAGGGGAACCTTCCACATATTTTGGTGTTTTCATGTACAGCTTGTTAGCTGGGAAGGACAGATACACGACCATTGTGGTATAATTAATCACCACAGGTGTCTCCTTACTAACGAATGGACACCCTTAAGACAAAAGGTTTTTCAGAGGAAGAATTTAACAAAATTGTAAATGGCACCTCTAAGAATTACTCCTCAATCTCTACCACGAATGGCGATGAGGAAAAGTGGCGGGAATTATGGAACAACAAAAAGAAATTGGTTAGAACAGAATTACACGCAGATTTTCTAATTGATTACTGTAAAAAAGGTATCATACCAAAAGGATTACAAGTAAAAAACGAACCTGGTATCTTCATACGCCACGCCAAATTCATCGAGAATTGGACCCTGATCGCCAATCGTTGTAGCAGGGATTGGATGTTACTTATCATCGAAACAGCCACTTCCATATTGATAATTGATAAAAAAGAGATTGATGAACTGGAAATTAAACTCCAGGGGAACTCTGTTTTAGAAGACGCAAAGAAAAAACTTGATAACATACAAAAGGATGTCTCTAGTTATAAAGACTATCTCCTAAATAAAAAATTAAATAAATTTAGGAAAGATGTTGCTAATTATAATCTAGAGGTTGTATATCCTTACACCCAGAAGGATTTTTTTGACAGACCGAGAGAAGATCACTTCAATCGGAACCAATGGCAACAACCCAGAAGAACTTATCCTAAGAAAAGAGTGACCTTTTCTGATTCTTCCTACACTAGTGCAGAATCCGATAACGAATCACACCCAGAAAACACCAATAATGGTGAAACTTCCTCCAATCAAAGCTCTTTACCTTTTTTAGATCACCGACCCCAGAGAGGCAATTAGAACAGAGGGAGAGGCAGAGGGAGATCGAACTTTTACCCTCAACCTCCACAGCAAAAGAGGCCCTACATGAAAACCAGGAGCCAATCCAAATGGGATTAAATAATAAAAAAGCTGCTATTATCAACCTGTCAAATATTATCTTAACCAAAGATGAAAAATCAGTCCTAGAAAAGGGGTTAGGATATGCCATCAACACTAGATTAGATAAATTCAATCTTGAAAGAGATCTCCAAGGTTTCTTTAGGAAAATCAGATTGCAGGACTTTTTTGAAAATAAAGAACAGAATGAACGAGTAGAAAATAAATCAGGACTCAAACCGAAGTCTAGTTGGACCCCTTCAATAGGCATGGTCCATAAACATGTAGATCTCTTTGAACAAGCAGTGGAGAGTAAAATATGTGACTTACTAAAACAACCTTTAATAAATAGTTATAATCTCAGCAAAGCAGAAAATCTGGCACTTAAAAACCTAGAAAATAATAAAAACCTTATTGTAAAACCTGGTGACAAAGGTGGAAGTATTGTCTTGATGAACACCGAGGATTACAATAGTAGAATGATGCTCCTACTGGACAATCCAGAACACTATTGTAAATCAAATAGAAATGAATGGAATGCATTAATCCTAAAAGTAAACTCCCTATTAGATTTTGCTAAAGAAGATGAAATAATATGCGAGGATGAATTTAGATTTCTAAAAAACAAGTCCCCTGTTACTCCAGCACTATATGGTCTCCCAAAAGTCCACAAAGATCTGGTGGACCCACCTATGCGGCCCATTGTGTCCAGTATCAACTCTATTACAGAGCCACTAAGTAAATATGTTGACAAATTCCTACAACCCTTAGTAATAGCCCAACCAGCTTATATCAAAGACACAACTAGCATGATCGAGAAAATAGAAGGCCTAATATATGACACACATAACCAATGGCTAGTGACATTAGACATCGAGGCCCTCTACACCAATATCCCACAGGATGACACAATTAAGATGTTAGAGGGCCTCTTCAATCAAGAAACCGGAGATCTAAGTAGCCATGCAACTTTCATCATAGAATGTGTAACAATAATCCTGAAAAATAACATATTTCTGTTCAGAAATGACTATTACAAACAGGTCAAAGGCACCAGCATGGGAGCCACCTGTGCTCCCAGTCTGGCCTGCTTGTATGTAGCCGCCTTTGAAGATAAGCACATCTTTAACCCTGTAGCTCCATACTATGAGAACGTTACATGTTGGTCAAGGTTTATCGATGACATTTTTTTTATTTGGACTGGAAGCATCGAAGACCTTACCAATTTTATTACTTGGCTCAATCTAGGAGATGTGAATTTACATTTCACCTCAAAATATGATAAACTGAGTGTCGAATTTTTGGACATCAACATCAAAGAAAACAACGGCACCCTAGCAGTAGAACTATATACAAAACCCTCTGATCGTAACACCCTATTGCACTACAACAGCAATCATCCTAAGAGTCAAAAGGATAACATCCCTTTTGGCCAGTATTTAAGAATAAAACGTAACTGTACGGACATCAGAGACTTTAACAAACATGCTGACATTCTATCTAATAAGTTAAGGGAAAGAGGATACCCCAAACATTTAATTAGAAAAGCGTACAAACGTGCCAAATACTACGACAGAGATTCTCTATTTGGAAAAGAACCAAAACAGACAGACACTGGAGAGAATAGACTTATATTCGTAACCAACTTTAGTAATGTTAGCAATAAAGTAAAAAATATAATTAACAGAAATTGGTCTCTTTTAAAAAACAAAGACGGAGAGAACCTCCCAAAACCAATGTTCAGTTTCCGGAGAAATAGAACAGTGAGGAACTGTCTAGTCCACACTTTCAGAGATGAAAAAACAGAAAATCAGCAAACGATAGATAGGAGACCTCTACCTGTAGGCAATTTTTGTTGTAATATGTGCACGAACTGCTCGACACTAATGAAAGGAGACACGATTGAGCATAATGGCATCAGACACAAAGTAAAAAGCTTCATAAATTGTAAAACCAAAAATTTGGTATACATGATACTTTGCCCATGTAATAAGGCTTACATCGGAGAAACATCAAGAGAGATCAGAACCAGAGTAACAGAGCACAAATCAGCTATCCGCACAAAAAAGAAGACAGCTCCCCTTGTGGAACACTGGCTGTCTCAAAACCATCTCATAGAAGATCTGAAATGGTGTGGCATTGAGGTAATGCACCAAACCCTGAGAGGATGTGATCTACAGGCTAAGAGAAAAGTGAGGGAACAATTCTTTATGTCCCTTTTTAACACGTTCAGAACAGGATTAAATAACAAAGAGGAATGGGAGAGACTTATCATATAGACCCACTGAGGCGATAAGAGAACCATTCACCTGTAAGCATACACAGAAAATGTCCAATCAGGATACATTTTGTAGAAGATGTGAAGGGATAAGAGAACCATTCATCTGTAATCGCACCTAGAAATTGTTAAACTAGGATGTAGTTTACAGAACACTCGATAGGTCAGCCCTATAAAACCTTAGGAAATGGGGTTCTATATGCGGTGATAACTACAAAGAATAAACATTGTGTCCCGAATTACTTCTTAGTGAATATGATGAAAATAAGAAAGGTTATTAAAAATACTGTCTATATGAATTTCTTCTGAGGCAAACTAGAACCAACCATGTACAATGTAGACACAGAAAATGTATTTTTAACCATTTGTAATTTCTACTACTACTTGACTATATCTGTGATGTTAACTATTCACTAACACAAATGTAATTTGGTAACTAATTGAAAATGCTTTCTTTATACATAGAACAACCAAGATATATTTTGTTGGTCTGAGTAAGTAAGTATATACGGTTTTTGCCCAAGGTAAAATGGCCGCCACAGTTATTCATGTCGAGTGGTACTATATCAACAGTGTTCTTAATAGGTCTGCATCAATTACAAACAGGGATAACATCCCAGGCACGACATGTGTGCAATTCTTTTATATTTAAATCCTTAATGAATAATGCTATTGAAATTAGTCACCCAAAATCGGAAGAAATGTAAAACTCGGCAATCGGTCCCCAATCCAAAATGGCCACGGTTGTTCTCATTACGAAAATAAAGAATATGTCGAATAAATACACAGTTGAGATAGAAAACAACTGCAACAAATCAATGCGGGTTGAATACTCCACATCCAAAGTACGGGCATAAAGTAAAATAGGAACTGTAGAAATTCCGATTTTCGGAAGTTACATCTCGGCATTGGAAACCCGTCGAAATTAAGCTCTTTAATTCAGAATTATAAGGCTATTATCGGCTTAAACAGGTAAACCATGATAAAACAAATAAATTATTTCATATGCACATAATACATTATAGAAAGGTAAACTTTGGATAAACTCCATTTTCCACCGGGAGTACTTCCGGGTTAAACTAGGAAGTGACAGTACTTAAGCAGCCTCCGCGTTCAGGCTATCACTTCTATGGATAACGCTGAACACGGAGGAGCAGGGAGGCCGACCCGAAACTCTCAGGTAAGGAAACCAGGGGGGTTATAATTTATAGTATACTGGTCGAAAGCCCCCGTAGTTTTTTTAAAAATCGATGTCTATGTAACCTGCATATGGTGCTTAACGCTGCAGTTTTTAAAAACAAAGCGTGTAACTCTAACATTAGTGGAAAAGATACCT
Source organism: Lissotriton vulgaris (assembly GCF_964263255.1). NCBI lineage: Eukaryota > Metazoa > Chordata > Amphibia > Caudata > Salamandridae > Lissotriton > Lissotriton vulgaris. The sequence goes on along the minus strand of NC_141696.1, from coordinate 776,641,740 downwards.
CCTTAGCCTACTTTAATCATAACAAAAATGCGAGAATCCATGTCATCTCGCCACATAGCACAGAAGGTGGCTGCAGTGGCTATTATACCATACGTGCAGTATTTTAATTAAAAGAATCACTGCTACCTCGCCACACTAGGGAGAAGATAGAGAAGTATATTAAACAAATGGCTTTAACAAAGTCTATGTAGACAATAGACTTTTTTGTACCACGCTCAATATACACGCAAAATATGTAATATAATCCAAGAATGCCAAATTGATTTAAATAGAAGGTCCCTTAAACATACTCGCTTTCTCCAAATAGGTTATGAACCTTTGCCTTCAAATATTTTCACATCGTTTGGAATAAAAGACCAGACAAGTGTGGTAAGTAAATTAGATCCTTCTTGTTCAAAAAAACCTAGCAAGAAACTGTAAGGTTTCCATATATAGATCGATATTACATATAATATGTCCTCCCATAGGTCTCCCACTAAAATCAGAAAGGGACCCAAGTCCGTACCACAGAGACTACAATTGAAATACCAGTCCGGTGGCTCCTCCGTGGTTTCTTTATTGTACACCTGGAACTGAAAAACAGGTACCTATCATAGATTACCCAATGAACAAATTTATGAATAGCAAACTGATCCCCACGATTGATCTAATGATTTGTTAATTTCCCCCATTTAAGGTCACAGTACAAATTTACAGATTTTAAAATATACGACAACCTGATGATACATATATATCGGTTAAACTAAGAGGCCTTCTCAATGAGTAAAAGAGAAACGTCTATTACGATCAGGTACTCTCTCTTAATATTATTGATATTATTTTTCCGTTGAAAAGACTTGTATCACATTATTAATTGACATTAAGTACTAGAACTCGCTAGCATAGATCCAGTAGGAAAGCAATAACAGGCTCCTACATAAGCACGTTTTCTTCCCTTCTCCATTAAATAACAGGTAAAATGCGAGACAATGTTTATCAACGTATTGTAGCTAGAAAGGTAAACACTGTATAACTATGAATGACTATGTGATGAAGAAGTACATTTCTAAAAAAATGTTTTTTTAAAATTTTTAGATAAATTATGAACCGTCAAAGTGTCCTGAAGAAGGTGTAAAAAGTGTAGATGAACACCGAAACGCAGCGTCGACCTTTGTTACTTTGACTCCTTGTACTTTTACCCCCTTTTGGCTTTTTTAAACAACTCTAATGGTTTCGTTGTATGTTTTATTGTATTTCATTTAGACTGTAACCCATATAGGGAGGCTTTTTAATAAATTGTGTTTATACCTTTCATATTTTATCCTGTGTGTTTACCTGTTACACTATGTTTTATTAATTTTTATACTGTGCGGAGTGATACTATAGGACAGTGCTGGATTTCCTGGTCACTACTATAGAATATTGTGACTATTCACCGTTAGAAACTGGTTTCCTCTAGCATAGTCTAGTTCAGTCATTATCACTGACTCTATCTTTAACTTACTACAAAGCACAGGTTTTTTCTTTTTTATAGCACTTTACCCCTACCTGTGTATAATTACCAGGGGAACCTTCCACATATTTTGGTGTTCTACACTCACATACATGCTAGGTACACTTATGTACATCTAGTTAAGGATTACGCATTTTCCTGTCATGTATTTTATATACGTGCCTGTATTCTTGTTTTAGCACGATGGTAGAAACCTAACATCCTTTTCCTATGTTAGTGCTTATAAGCATTTATGTCTGTTACTATCTAATGGTTGTTTCAGCACACCTATTTTTCACTAGAATGTCGCTGGTTCAATAAATGCTTATTGAAAAACGTCCCTACTGTTTATTCTGTGTATCTCTCTGAAACGAAGTGAGCACGAGTGACTGAGCGAAAAGTAGTACACTGTTTCCAAGATTCCTGATGGGAAAGGGTTGTCATGTTCGATAGTTGCTAAGAACTATTCTCTCCTTGGTAAGAGGGGTTCCCAATGGCACTGTGCGCTAGCTGGTATACAGGCTAACCTACCTGGTAGGGGTGTCTAGAAACAGTCTGGACACCAATCCTAAAGTGTATGTTGTCTAAAAAAGGAGATCCTATATAGGTTTATAAGAACTACACAACAGGATCCCTTTTGATTTATTTAGGCCTAATCCCATGTCTGGGCACCCTTTTTAAAAATATATATATTTTTATTAGCATTTGATTAGAATTTTACAATAATTAATATTAGATTGGTATATTGTACATTGTACACTGATGCAGTCAATTAGAATTGTGTTCACCATCTTACCCGCCTGAGGGTAACTAAAGGGCATCTTAGTATTGTGCTTAAATAGACATGAATCATAATGTGATGTGAACATTGATCAAGTTACGTTTTTTTGTTATTGTGCTTCCTGTGCTTCCTGTATTCCTCAAGCTTGTGGGACACCCCCGCGCCGCACGGCCACCAGCTGCTGCGTGTGCCCCTTAGCCTTGTCCCTGCCGCGCTGCCTGCCTCGCCGCCGGCTGACTCTGTTGTCGTTTGCTTTGTTTTTGTTTTGTTCGCCATTTGTGCTTGCTAAATTGTATTTCTTGCCCGTGTCCTGCCTCGCCGCCGGCTGACTCTGTTGTTGTTTGTTTTGTTATTGTTTTGTTCGCCATTTGTGCTTGCTAAATTGTATTTCTTGCCCGTGTTAGCGTTTTTAGATTTCCATTAGTGCCTGTATTTTTCAGCTTGTGTCCTTCCTGTTTGCCCGCCTACCTCGCCGCCCTCCGTCTTCCCTCCCCGCTCCCCGCTTCCCGCCACCACCGCAGACCCCGCCCCTTTTTTCCTTCTGTTCCCTCCCCGCTCCCGCCTCCCAGCTGCTCCGCCCACCCGCGCACTTGGCCTTTATATGGCGACCGTGCGACACAGGTAAGTGTGACCCACTTGTGGGACACCCCCGCGCCGCACGGCCACCAGCTGCTGCGTGTGCCCCTTAGCCTTGTCCCTGCCGCGCTGCCTGCCTCGCCGCCGGCTGACTCTGTTGTCGTTTGCTTTGTTTTTGTTTTGTTCGCCATTTGTGCTTGCTAAATTGTATTTCTTGCCCGTGTCCTGCCTCGCCGCCGGCTGACTCTGTTGTCGTTTGTTTTGTTATTGTTTTGTTCCCCATTTGTGCTTGCTAAATTGTATTTCTTGCCCGTGTTAGCGTTTTTAGATTTCCATTAGTGCCTGTATTTTTCAGCTTGTGTCCTTCCTGTTTGCCCGCCTACCTCGCCGCCCTCCGTCTTCCCTCCCCGCTCCCCGCTTCCCGCCACCACCGCAGACCCCGCCCCTTTTTTCCTTCTGTTCCCTCCCCGCTCCCGCCTCCCAGCTGCTCCGCCCACCCGCGCACTTCGCCTTTATATGGCGACCGTGCGAACGCGCAGCGGGCGCGCCGATTGTGCGCCGAAGGCGCGCCAAAGGTAAGCCCGTCTGCGCCCGTCCGCGACCGGATCGCGACCAGCGCCAGGACCCCTGGCCCACGCAGACCCCGACCTACCCGCCTAACGTACTCCGCCGCCACCCTCATCGCTCTCAACTCCGGCCGACTCCCAGAATGCCATCAAGCCACACCACGACGCACCCACGGACCTTTCAGCTGCCACGCCTGCAAATTCACCTGCATCCGGACCTGCCTCACACCAGCACCCGCCAAGTCGAACACCAGCAGCACCCACCTCAAGTGCATCCTGCTCAACACCCGCTCCGTCCACAGACACGCCATCGAACTCTGGAACCTCCTAGACGCCACAGCCCCTGACGTTGCCTTCCTCACGGAGACCTGGATGAACGCCTCTTCAGCTCCCGACATCGCCATCGCTATCCCAGAGGGCTACAAGATCGTCCGGAGGGACCGCAACGCCAACCAGATGGGAGGAGGCATCGCCATCATCCACAAGAACACCATCCGTCTCACGACCAGCACCGACAACACCCTGACCACCGCCGAACACCTGCATTTCCAGATCCACACCAACCCGAACACCCCCCTCAGAGGCACCCTGATCTACCGACCCCCTGGACCACGCACACAATTCAGCGAGGACATCGCCGACTTCGTCAGCCCGCATGCCCTCCCCTTCTCTGACTACATCCTCCTGGGGGACCTCAACTTCCACCTGGAGAACAACAACGACCGCAACACCACCACCCTGCTGGACAACCTCGCCAACCTGGGACTCAAGCAACTGGTGTCCACCCCCACCCACCTCGCCGGACACACACTCGACGCAGTCTTCTCTTCCAGCACAGACATCGACTTCAGCCACGCCACAGAGCTTCAATGGACGGACCACAGCTGCGTCCACTTCACCTTCAAGAGTACGACGACCCACCACCACCAGCAACAGGCCACCCGCAGAAGCTGGAACAAGATCACAGCAGACCAGCTCGCCACCTCCCTGAGCCAGCACCCTCCTGCCAGCTCAGCGAACCCCAGCCAGGCCGCCGACAACCTCACGAAGTGGATCAGCATCTGCGCGGACGAGCTCGCCCCGCTGAGGACCCCGCCCAGCAGACCCGGCAGCAAGAAAGCCCCGTGGTTCACCGACGAACTCAAGAGCTCCAAGAAGAACTGCCGAGCCCTCGAGAAAGTCTGGAGAAGGGAACCTACACCGGACAACAGGACCTCCTTCAAGCTTGCCACCCGGAAGCACCACCAGCTGATCCGCGCCGCCAAGAAAACAGCATTCAAGGAACGGTTGGACAACAACGCACACAACTGCAAGGAACTCTTCAACATCGTGAAAGAGCTTTCCAACCCCAGCGCAGGAAACAACGACATCACCCCATCGCAAGACCTCTGCAACTCCCTCGCTTCATACTTCCACAACAAGATCGCGGACATACACAACAGCTTCAACAACCAACCAACGCACACCATGACCGAACAATCACCCCCCACCACCACCCTCCACGCCTGGACCCCGATCAGCACCGAAGACACCATCCGCACGATGAACTCCATCCACTCCGGATCACCGACCGACCCCTGCCCTCACCACGTCTTCAACAAGGCCGACGCTGTCATCGCACCCCACCTACGAGACATCATCAACACATCATTCGACACCGCCACCTTCCCTGAGAGCTGGAAACACGCCGAACTCAGCGCCCTACTCAAGAAGCCAACAGCGGACCCCACCGAACTCAAGAACTACCGCCCCATCTCGCTCCTCCCGTTTCCAGCCAAAGTCATCGAGAAGACCGTCAACAAGCAGATGGCCGCCTTCCTCGAGACGAACGGATCCCTCGACCCCTCACAGTCCGGCTTCTGAGCCAATCACAGCACCGAGACCGCCCTCATCGCCGCCACCGATGACATCCGAGCCCTGATGGACAAGGGAGAAACAGCGGCCCTCATCCTCCTAGACCTCTCCGCGGCATTCGACACGGTCTGCCACCGCACCCTAGTACAGCGCCTCAGCAACATCGGAATCCAGGACAAGGCGCTGGAATGGATCATCTCCTTCCTCGACGGAAGAACACAGAAAGTCCGCCTACCACCGTACAAATCAGAGGCCTCCGAAGTCATCTGCGGCGTCCCTCAAGGATCATCTCTGAGCCCCACCCTCTTCAACGTCTACATGAGCCCCCTCGCGGCCATCGTACGCAAACACAACCTCAGCATAATCTCCTACGCCGACGACACCCAGCTGATCCTCTCCCTGACCAACGACCCCGCCTCCGCCAGAGCCAACCTGCACGAAGGGATGAAAGAGGTAGCCGAGTGGATGACGACCAGCCGCCTGAAACTGAACTCTGACAAGACGGAGGTCCTCATCCTGGGCTCTTCCCCCTCCGCCTGGGACGACTCCTGGTGGCCTCCCGCCCTGGGCACCGCACCCAAACCGACAGACCATGCACGCAACCTGGGCTTCATCCTGGACTCCTCCCTCTCCATGACCAGGCAAGTCAACAACGTCTCCTCGGCGTGCTTCAACATCCTACGCATGCTACGGAAGATCTTCCGGTGGATCCCCACCGAGACCAGGAAGACCGTCACCCAGGCCCTCGTCACCTGCCGACTGGACTACGGCAACGCCCTCTACGCCGGTACCACCGCCAAGCTCCAGAAGAGACTCCAGCGGATCCAGAACGCCTCAGCCAGACTCATCCTCGACATCCCACGAACCAGCCACATCACCGGACATCTGAGAGACCTTCACTGGCTCCCCGTCAACAAAAGAATCACCTTCCGCCTCCTCACCCACGCACACAAAGCCCTACACGACCAAGGCCCGAGCTACCTCAACAGCCGGATCAACTTCTACGCTCCCGAACGCCACCTCCGATCAGCCAACCACGCCCTCGCCGCCGTCCCCCGCATCCGAAGAGCGACTACAGGAGGAAGGTCCTTCTCCTACCTGGCCGCCAAGACCTGGAACTCCCTCCCGACCGACCTGCGCCTGACCCAAGACCACCTCTCCTTCAGGAAGAAGCTGAAGACCTGGCTGTTCGAGCAGTAGCGACACCCCCCACCCCCCCCAGCGCCTTGAGACCCTACGGGTATGTAGCGCGCTCTATAAGTGTCACTGATTGATTGATTGATTGAAGCTCAGTGTGAACATGTGTAACCCATGGCACTGGAAAGGTAGTCAGATATCTGCTATTTGTACTTATTATTTTGTGTGTAAAAATGCACTGCTCTGTATAACTGTTAGCTAACGAGAGTTGTAGAGCTAAGCTCATCACTGCCACATCTCTTAATAAAAACCAAGAATAAGAACTGCAGGGAACTTGAAATAAAACAGAAGAAGGAAAGGAAAAAAACAAAGAAAAGAGAATACTGTCTTGAGGGTCGTGACACCTGGAAAGGACACAGGGATCCATCACAGCTCTAATGGCTCCCGCAGTCCCAGGTTACACATTTCAGCATTCCAGAGAAAGGGGCGAGGGATGCCCCAAGGTAACCTACCTGCTGAAATGACCCGACAGCCATTCAGAACTATCAACTGAGCCAACACATAATCAAGGGGAGGGGGCGGGAGGGAGCAGCCACCCGCTGGCATCACAGGACTGTAATTCACATCTCATAAGGGACTAAAGTATTGTCTCAGTGAGAGTCTGTGTCTATATCCTTACAGCCCAAGGATGTCTTTGGTTACTTATGCTAGTGTGAGGGGACCTACTGTACCCTCATCCCACTGGGCGCCATCCCCTGGATCCCCCCCATGGTCTATTCCCCTGCCACACCAGGTCTCAAGCACCTCTGTCCAAAGGCCCACCAATGAGCACCACCGTATACCCCATGCAATCTCTAATCAGTGCTTGCGCCTCCACCCTGATCCATACATCAACATCCTTCTCCAACACAGCAACTGTCAGACCTATCCCATCAATCCACTGAATCACTATCCGCCTCCTAGCCAACACCAGGGCCAGATCCACAAACCTGGTACCAAATTGCACTCTTTGGGTCCAGGAAACAGTATTTGGGCACCCTCAATAACAAACGTACTTCGAGACAGAATAAGGGGAGGCCCAGGTGAATCTTGAAGGGAGTCCATCATTGTGCACATTTTTTAAAATATCCGATAGTAATCTCCCAGCATGTTACTTCCCTATCTCATTATTGGACTCATCTCAAAATATTTGTGTGGGTAATTTTAGGCAAGTTGGAAGACTGGGTTGACATTAATTCCTTTTTTCAGAGGTGCAATATGGATTTCGATCAGGGCTTGGCACAATCGAACAAGCTCTTAACCTATCCTTGATAACATGGAAATATGTCAAAGCCAGGAGGGGTGTCCAACATCTGGCCTTTATTGACCTTTCCTATGCCTTTGACTTTTGTTGATAGGGGAAGCTCTGGAGGGGGATCTGGTAGGAATTGAGGACCCCTTATTAGACCTCCTTAAGCGCCTGCATTGGGACACAATTCTGAAAGTTCAGTACACCTGTCTTAGTTTTGATAATATGGCTTCAATTCCATGGCTTGCTTATGTTAAGCAGGCCTTCCAAGATCTAAGTGTGATTAACCTTTTTATTTCACCAGGCAGTATTGGCGTTCATTCTAAAGAGGAGGTAAAGCACAAGTTCTCCAAATCCTGTAATGATGACAGAATAGAAAGGTCCCTAGAAATGGCATCTGTTCGTCGCAATGTGATGATTTTGACATTGGAAGGGTTGAAACCATGTTTATCGTGTGTAGTTAACCCGGAGCATTCTTTCGTACCCAATTTATGATTAAGCAAGTTGCACTTTTTAGTCGCTTCCCATTAGTGGGCACTTGGTCTATATCACTTCCCTGCTATCCTTGTGAATCTGTTTCTTCACAATCTATGAAACACTTCATTTTTTTAGCACCTTGCATAGCAACGTGAGCTCAAGTTTTTACGCCCTAAAGTACAACTCATGAAATTTAGTTCATATAAAGATGGGATTGGTATTCCCAGATGTGGGTCCTTTGCTCGGTGTGTGCCACTGGATTCAAGCTAGCCTGGTGGATGAGGGGTGATACCCCAAAACTGGTCCCAGGATACTTGTTTTCAGTCCAGGGATAACCTGTCTTGGCAGTTCCAGCTGAATTTCTCCCATGAAGAGCATGGTCAAGAATGATTTTCATATGGCTGGGTCCAAACTGGGGTGACGTGGTGAGCAAAAGAAAGATGGATTTAACCCAGATCTCTTGACTGGGGTGAATATTTGATTTATTTAGCATTTCGTCCATCATTTGTTGCCATATCATTATTAGGGCCTGATTACTAGTTTTGTGGATGGGATACTGCATCACAATTGTTCCAAAAACCCTGTTGGCAGTATTACAAGTATAACGGAATTGTAATTTGGGGACAGGATATCAGTTATGTTTAATTAAAGTTTAATTAATATATACCTGTATATTTACTCATTATTATGACTTTAGTAAGGAAGAAATTTAAATAATATAAACAAGATATCACAAAACCCCCACAATATTTACATTAATTAATCCTCCTAATAATAAAATACTCACCCAGTTCCCTAAAATACAATTGTATGAACCCCATTATTTTGTACTTTAATTCCTATTTATTAAATTAATTAAATAGCTGGAAATTAAATCAACAATGTATTTAAAAATAATACTTTGTAACAAACTAGGGGACTATGCGTCCTGTTCAACGGTACCTATCCCTAGTGAATCCCTGCTTGTTGACTACTGTAGGATGAAAGGAGAGTGAATACCAAGCATTAATACATTAGGTGACCCGCCAGCCATGGGCAAGTGAGCCCCCCACAAAAATTAAAATCAGCCTTTCTGTCCTCCTGAGAGGGCAATCAGGGGATTTACTGCTAATCTGCCCAATCCTAAATGATCAGAAGGTCAACTAGGATGATGGATCATATTTAAAAAAAAACGTGAATGGGATGAGGGTAGCCTGCTCTGACATCAGGCTATTAACTCACCCCCAAAGGCGCAACTGGTCTTTCTGGCCCTGGCCGGGGGAAAATTGGTAGGCCCACTCCAGTGTACTCTCCCTGGGGGAGCAGAGAGCCTACTAGAGCTCACATTGACTTACATAAGACAGTTTGAGCACAAGTTCACAACACTCACCTTACTAGTGCCAAACATTACTCACATTCTTATGTGCTATATCTCCAGAGTTTAACTGTCAACAATCCTATTTCTTGCTAACTAAGAGATATTTTCATTTAATTGGGAAAGAGTGTGATTAGAACAGTGTTCTTTTTAATTTCAATAAACACCTACTTCAATTCAGAATTTATAGAATTGTGATCACCACACATGGAATTCCACATTTCCTAATCTCTATTATTTCTCACTCCAATCAATAAAATTAGCCACCATGTTTCATCTGGATAACTTTTTCAAGGCATTATTTCCATAAATTAAAGCCGAACTTCTTAGGGATACAGTTTTGCTTTAGTAATTGCCCGATTTGTTTGTCTCCTTGCTAATGGAATGCCCTGAGAGATATTGATTGAATTATCAATTGGAATTTTCCAGGTGTCAGAAAATACCAACTGATAATTAAATCAATACACTCTGACAAAGACTTAGTTGTTCATGTACTGAATAAATATATCTTCAGATCAAAGTTTTTCCACCTTTCTCTGATTTAAATTCGGCTCCTATTAGTATATTGACATAACAAACATCATTGGTACAGACCAAAATTATGACTATGTGAAGACATCATTGACTTCACATGGTATAATGTCCCTTTTGTGGTGATTGGCCCAGCCACACAAGTGAGGTATTGTTTTCAAAGGGAGACTTGGGAACATTAGGTGGTAGGAATTTTGAGAATTCCTAAAGATTCCAGTAATGTAATTCACTGAAATGTGAAGAAAATGCTTGATTTTAGCCAATGTCTGCATTTGCAGGGCATTCTGGGTAAGAAAGTCCAGGGGTATCCATCAAAATCACAGCAACATGTACTGCCCTGGGTGTCCAGATGTCGGTAATTTCCAGGTTTGCCCAGTTTTTTTGGAGTGGGAGCTGTGCCCAGGCCAAAATACCACTGCTATCCACATCACCAAAATGAATCAATTTTCAAAGTGAAAACTTGACATCTCCACATTGCCTTTTAGGGCTTTTCCTGTCTCAGGTGACAGTCCCAGTCACACAAGTTGGGTACCATTTTTGCCAGGAGCAGTGTTGGGATGCTGGTTGATTGAAATTTCAAAGTCAAAATGCAAAACTATGAAAATACCCAAATGAATTTAAAAAATAGTGTAACTATTAATAAACAAAATTACATAAAAATAACAGAAATCCAGTAAGGGGAAAAGGTCAATTTTTTTAATGTATAAATAAGAAATAGTACCAAGAAGCACAAAGTGACCATGATAGTCAATGATTGTGGTACAACAAGACCTAGGTGCAATTTGATGCTGACCGTGATGGACGCTGGTTGTATAAACTAACTAGGTTTGTCCTGGTCAAAGCTTTTACCTTCTGATTTCAACCCTTTAAAGCCCCATTCCACCACACTTTTAAAGCCCTACAATACCTCAATGGGGGCACTTAGACACTCATGGCTTGTTGTGTCCCTGTAGCTTTAATAAGGTGGCGCCCTTATGACCATTGGAGTCCACTTCTTTGGCCTGGGTGCACGAGGAAGAGCAGGCCCAGTGCTCTAGGGTCCTTCCTATGTGTCAGACAGCTGTTTACTTCCTCCTTTGACCTTCCACAGGTCCAGGAGTGTTCTGAAGTGGGTCCCTGGACATTCCAAGTTTATGCCTTTGCCTGGCACGAACTAGTGGAGGGAGTGACACATCTGGATGCCCTAACCAATGGGGGAAATTTAACCAGGACTAACCCAACCCACTTTGGGCACTTCCAAGAATGCCGAAGTCCTTGGCCACACTGAACTTGGGCTCTAAGGGATGGGGCTGTGTGTAGAGGGTGTACTATGGCAATCCCAGTATCAGTATCCACCTATATCTAACACTAACGTCCAGTTTAAGGCAGCCCCTGTACTGCCAACAAACTCAGTGAAAGAAGAATGGTAGAACAAAGCTGAATTCTCAGCAAACAGGCAGAAATGGTTTTGGCATTCTGTTTCCCTCCTTTGAAGTGCACACCAAATGATATATGGAAACCCAGCAGATATGTCAAAGAGGTTTTGACGTTGTAATGTCAAAAAGAGGCTGTTGTGATTGGGATCCATCTGGTTGGGAGTACAAAAGAAGCCCACCCCAAGTGACAGCCAAAACATGCCTGCGACAGGAGAGGCCTATTTGCACTGTGCTCCAAGTGTCATATTAAAATCTCCAGCAGACCTGTCAAGCAGGCCTTGACACTCCAGCAGGATCAACAAGAGGCCCTCTGTCATGGAGGTCAGTCTGGCTGGGGGACAGACGAGAGTGCTACTACATTTGCTTGTAACTGGGTAATCCTCTTTAAAGTTAATACAGTCCTTGTGCCTAGCCCACAGGCCATCCTGGCAAGGGCACAACAACACTTCCCCACACCCAAGGCCTTTTGTCCCTGTCCTGTGAGCAAGTTCACACCTTATTCATGCCTATTCAAATGTTACAGCCTTCTACAGCCTTCAAAAATAGTGTTCATTAAAAAGGCAAAATATTCCGGGCTCGCCCTGCAGAAATGGCACATTTTCAACAAGGATCCATGCAAATCACACTGCCCTTTTCCTCACATTGCATCTAGTTTTCAGAAATGTCTGGCAAAAACTTGATTTCTTTGTGTTGAGTTTTAGGCCCTTTCTGCCAAAGGTGATAGGCCAAGTCTCCCAAGTGGATTACCTTTTTATCTGAAGAAGTATGCAAACAAGGAATACTAGAACATTTGATATTAGCAAATGATTTCCCCACTATTCTTGGCCTCCAAAAGTAAGCTAGTGTGGAAGAAAGAACACATTTTGCAAAATGCCCTCGAAATCACATGATAGTATGGGTATTCCCCGAACTGATATTTGTGTACTTAATCACTATTACCAAACTCAGTATATAAGGAATATTTAAAAAATGCATATGCTTCCTCAATACCCATTTTAAATTCATTGGATTTTTATCCTGTGAATTGATACATCAATACACAATGAAAAATCATTATAAGCTGCAGCCTATAAGAGGTTTTTGTAACACAAGTATGCATGACAAGACGCACAACTGCATGGGAAGTAAATACATACAATGCATAAAAAATAGATATTTTATTACTGTATAATGCTATTGATGCTCTCTTCTCAGCTCTGGCCAACGCAGAAAGGAAAAAAGTCCAAAATACTGGTCTGTATGATTTGTGTGCATGCCTTTCTTAAAAACTATTAACAGAAAGACGGTTATACACAGTGATAAATGCCTGTGGCACTTAATAGGGATTAGCTAAAAAATGAGGTTCTGAAGAAAGCCAGCAACATGGGCGAATCTAACAGCTGGAACTTGTCGACCTCAGATGTATAGGGTCACTACTCCCCTATGACATTGCACTCTTTTTAACATTGCCAATCGACCAACCATTAAAAAAGTAGTAGGATTGGCAGGCAATTTACATTTCTTCTCACAATCCCTAAGACTACATAACCAAAAAAACTCCACTTACAAATGTGTTGAACCTGCCCGCCCACACTAGGTAAGTAGGACAAGGGTCTGATGATAATACAAGCCATAGCTGATACCTGTGGATGAGAACTCTCAAATATTTCCCACAAGAGGGCAGTGGTTTTCACCAATCTACCTGGGTGAACAATCCTACAACCGAGTGAGATAGTGGCGACACAATATTCTCTCTTGTGGATAGGATTGGATCAAATAAAAAAAAGTAACCCTTCTCAAGTATTGTTGTATATGAAAAAAGGGAAGTTGAGGGAAAACCTTACACATATTTCTCACTCCTCTTAATTCTTGCCCTAATCAGAATGTTATTCTTCAATAAGGGTATTAGGTTTTCAAACTGTTGATCAGAACTGCGGCAAGCCTTACTAATACCCCCCTGCTTATTTACTCCCAGGTTATTTTAAGTAATTTCCTGGTTTGTTTTGCTTGATTCCGGTCATAGAGTTGGATTTCTTAGCCTTGTGCACTGCTATATGACATTCCTTCATTTTGACTTCACAAAATTCACTGTTCTGCTTTGTTTTCTGTCCACCCACTCTCCAGTTTTCATCACAGATTTTTTTTATATCAACTGGTTATTAAACCATTTGTTGTCTGCCTTCTCTATTGATACAGATTTTTATAGTCATTTAAGGGTGTTAAAAAACAGGTTCCCAGTTCAGGTTCTAGAACAGGTGATCATGGAAGAGAGGCAGCGGCCGGCAAGCTAGCCCTACTGAGGTTAGTGTATATATTTTTTTATTTCCTCCCCCTCCGCTCCCCACCTCACCACCCCTGTTCTGTAGCAGCCGCTACTGTATGGAGCACATATACCTATAAATCTAATGTCTCCCTGTGTTATCTATGATACAGAGTGGGTATATATGCTTCATTACAAGAGCACTGACAGTCATATATATAATAGGATGGGCAGTCCTACTTAAATTAACATAGGTTATGGTAGTAGTGAAATTCCTACACTTTTGCAGGTTCAGCAAGATTCCTTGTTTTTTCCTTTTCATACTCAAACTGTGAAAAATCAGGATTCAGTAACAAACACATAGAGACACTTACATACAGACATATTCACACAAACATTTACACACATGGACACACACTCTGACATCTCCATCGGCTGGGCAATGGGCATGCCTACAGACTTAGAAAATGTTTCAGCAATTATCAGAGCCTACTGACTTTATCACTAAAGTAGCAAAATCATACACTCACAACTCAATGAATAAGACATAGCCACCTAACTAACATTATGAAAAGACCACAATTCTTGTAAATGATTATCACAAGATGAATCAGACTCCACTCGTGGTAGCCCCAAAATCATAAGGAAATTTGCTGAATGGATGAAAGCAATACACGTCTGCACCAATAGGCAAATGTTCACTATACAACTGCAGCTAATGTAACATAGAGACTAAGGATAGCCTTACAGATGCAATGCAGCAGTCAATAGTTAAACGTCTGCAGTATAATGATCTGCATGACAAATACATAGCAAAAAATGTTTGGGGGAGAATATGGAATCAGATGAAACCATGACTTCCTCTCTTGAAGATCCTTCGGTGCTTTAGCCTACTAGTGTTAGATGGAGGGACAACTACATTAGCAATGGGAGCAGAAAGAAAGATTGTGGGGCCTGACAATTAAGGGAGCATAAAAATCTTTTTGGCTTCAATCGTTTTTATTTCAGTTTTGTATATACGACAAAAGGTGGGCATACACATCTGATAGAAGAACCACAATTGTAATGCAACAAGTTACAATAGAACATCCCCCCAGCAGTCCCCCTCCTGCACTACCCCATGATGCCACTTCATGTCTCATTAAGCCACAAGAGGAAGAAAGTGTAACAAAAACCATTCAAAGCTCGATGCCCAAAAAGGCTCTGTTCTGGAACAATATGCCTAAGGCTTTCAGCCTATTAGGACACATCAAGTCTCTATTTTATTGTTTATAGATTTGTATAGCATGGCTTATCACTGGTGAGGGTATCCAGGCGCGGTCCATGAGCAGGGAAGTTTAAGTGATGTGCCGACAATCACAGGACATTGTGCCAATGCTGAGACTCAAACCTGGATCCCAAGCTCCAGAGTTGACAGTTCTTGTCGCTGCGCCACATCCTCACTGTTCCACATTCCGGTGAACCTGTCAGAGTCTTTCTGTAATGCGTATCCCTTTTTCTTGTATGCTAGAAACCTCTTGATGCTTTGCAGCCACATATTAGTGTTCAGAGAAATCACATCACCCTACATGCTCAATGAGGTCTGTTTTGCTGCTAAGAGAAGATATGAAATTATTTTACCCTTGGAGGAGTCTACTGGATATGTACTCTTCTGGGGAGTAACTAATAGGTTTGTTGGTGGATAGTTTACTGTAGGACTGCCATCGGATCACTGACAGGATCGACAGTCAAAATATCGACTTGCCAAAATATCGAGGTAAAAATATTGAATGCCAGAATATAGACTTCCTATCTACAAACAGGTAAGTACAAACATATCGACTCCAAAATATCGATAGGAAAAAATACAGACAGTCAAAATATAGAATTTTTTAAATATCTTAAAAGTAATGTAAAACTAATATAATAATAAATATGATTCATTTAAACATACTTAAAATACTTAAATAAACTTAAAATTTTAAAATAATTAACGTAACTTAAAATTATTTTTTTTATAACATATATATTTATATACATATTATTAACAAAACATATACAATATTTTTTTCCGTAGGATAGCGAGAGGGTTAAATTACTATTCCCACTCCATAGAGTGCAACAGTAGGGAAAGCGTTGGATAGCGTAAGGATAAAAAGTACTATTCCCAATCCAGTGAGTGCAACAGTAGGGAAAATGTTGGATAGCGTAGGGGTAAAAATTACTATTCCAACTCCAGAGAGTGCATCAGTAGGGAAAGCGTTGGATAGCGTAGGGGTAAAAATTACTATTCCCACTCCCGTGAGTGCAACAGTAGGGAAAGTGTTGGATAGCGTAGGGATAAAAATTACTATTCCCACTCCAGTGAGTGCAACAGTAGGGAAACCGTTGGAAAGTGTAGGGATAAAAATTACTATTCCTACTCCAGAGAGTGCAACAGTAGGGAAAGTGTTGGATAGCATAGGGATAAAATTACTATTCCCACTCCAGTGAGTGCAACAGTAGGGAAAGCGTTGGATAGCGTAGGGGTAAAAATTACTATTCCAACTCCAGAGAGTGCAACAGTAGGGCAAGTGTTGGATAGTGAGAGGGTAAAAATTACTATTACCACTACAGACAGAGCAACAGTAGGGAAAGCGTTGGATAGCGTAGGGGTAAAATCACTATTCCCACTCCAGGGAGCGGAACAGTAGGGAAGGTATTGGATAGCGTAGGGGTAAAAATAACTATTCCCACTCCAGAGAGTGCAACAGTAGGGAAAGTGTTGGATAGCGTAGGGGTAAAAATTACTATTCCCACTCCAGTGAGTGCAACAGTAGGGAAAGCGTTGGATAGCGTAAGGATAAAAATTACTATTCCCACTCCAGTGAGTGCAACAGTAGGGAAAAAGTTGAATAGCGTAGGGGTAAAAATTACTATTCCAACTCCAGAGAGTTCATCAGTTGGGAAAGCCTTGGATAGAGTAGGGGTAAAAATTACTATTCCAACTCCAGTGAGTGCAACAGTAAGGAAAGTGTTGGATAGCGTAGGGGTAAAAATTACTATTTCCGCTCCAGTGAGTGCAACAGTAGGGAAAGCGTTGGATAGCGTAGGGATAAAAATTACTATTCCCACTCCAGAGAGTGCAACAGTAGGGAAAGTGTTGGATAGCGTAGGGATAAAAATTACTATTCCCACTCCAGTGAGTGCACCAGTAGGGAAAGCGTTGGATAGCGTAGGGGTAAAAATTACTATTCCTACTCCAGAGAGTGCAACAGTAGGGAAAGCGTTGGGTAGCGTAGGCTTAAAAATTACTACTCCCACTACAGTGAGTGCAATAGTAGGGAAAGTAAATACTTCATATATAAATATAAATAACATAAATATTAATACCAATTACAAAATAGTTAAAATATATATTTTTTTTAAATATATTAATTAATCAATTAAAATTACAAATAAAAATTAACTAATAATAAAAATT
This sequence comes from Lissotriton vulgaris, assembly GCF_964263255.1. Classification (NCBI taxonomy): domain Eukaryota; kingdom Metazoa; phylum Chordata; class Amphibia; order Caudata; family Salamandridae; genus Lissotriton; species Lissotriton vulgaris. The sequence goes on along the minus strand of NC_141696.1, from coordinate 776,624,609 downwards.
ACCTACTAATACTAATTTTTTACCAATTACCAATAAATTAATTTACAATATAAAAATAAATAAAAATTAGACACAAAAAAATATTTAAAAAATGTAATTACTTACAATTAAATTACTTCCCAAGCTATTCCCTATAAACACACAACCCACCACAGAAAATAATGTAATAAAAGTAACATATTTATCAATTAATCAATTACAATAAATTACAAATCATATTTTAATTAATTACCAATTAATAATTAATTAACAATTAATTCTAAATAAATAACAATCAATAAAATAACATATTTATTTAATTATATTTAAATTACTTCCCACCCTATTCCCCTATAAACCCACAACCCGCTACAGAAAATAAATAACTAAAATTAACATATTTATCAATTAATCAATTACAATTATTTACCAATTATATTTTAATTATTTACAAAGTAATAATGAATTCACAATTATTTCCCAAAAAATACCAATAAATAAAATAACATATTTAATTAATTATAATTAAATGACTTTCCACCCTATTCCCCTATAAACCCACAACCCGCTACAAAAAATAAATTACTAAAATAAACATATTTATCAATTAATCATTTAAAATTAATTACCAATTATATTTTAATTAATTACCAATTAATAATTAATTAACACTTAATTCTAAATAAATACCAATAAATAAAATAACATATTTAATTAATTATAATTAAATTACTTCCCACCCTATTCACCTATAAACCCACAACCCACCACAGAATTATATTACGCAAAAATTAAAAATTAATATTAACTTACCTTAAATTCGATATTTTTGTTGTCTATATTCTGTCTAGTTGATAATATGTCCATTCTATATTTTTGATTCGATATTATGTCCATTCTATTTGATATTAAAATTTTCTAGTCGATATTTTGGTAGTCTATATTCTGTCTAGTAGATAATATGTCTATTTTATATTCTTTACTAGATATTATGTCTAGTCGATAATAAAAACTCGATATTTTAACTCTATACCACTGCCATCATTGGTGGTTGTGATCTCCAAGTCCTCTTACCAAAAAGACCCTAGATGCGGGCAAGACCACAATATGTGGTGTATTGTACCCTTTTTATTGCAACGTCTCCAACATTCTTTGAGCTGTGTATTGCCCAGAGCATGGAGTCTCACAGGCGTATAATGCCATTTGTATAAACCATTGTAAATTGTCTCCCTCCCCTTTGAGTGTCTGGTGTATCTGCTGTACAGGTATACATTTTATCCCATTGTTTATTGTCAAATGATATGGCCAAGTCCTCCTTCAAGCCTCTCCAGTACAAGGGGCACTGTTGTGTAGTGTTTAGATTGAGAATAGAGTAAATCTGGGATATCAAATGTTTAAATGTCTCTAGGCCTTGGAGAAATTTCTCAAAGTAAGTAAGGGGTCTTGTGGCTGCTGCCTTCATACGTGGGTGGAAGACCCAAGGTCTGATCTGTACATAGAGAAATCTCTCCTTCTCATTAATGTGGTAAGTAGTTTTATTGTCCTCATAGGAGCAGATGGATCCCTTGATTGAGGAGCTCCGGTTCACAATGTTTCAGGTGTAAAGTGTTAGTTCGTGTGTGTAATTGGGGTATTTTCCCTACCCAAATGAAAGTCTTGCAAAGATCTATAAGTTGTAGGAGTTCGACCCTCTGGACCAGGATTGGAAGGGCCTGAAACATATGCAGACTCTTGAGGAGTGTAGACATTTTAAAGGTGGCTATTCTTCCAATACAGGAGAGAGCATGCAGGTGCCATGAGGAAGTAAGTGTTTTAAGAGAACAAAAGAGTTGTTTGATGTTACTTCAAGCGTAGTCTTAAAGATCTGGTGTCAGGGTTATACCCAGATATGTTAGGGATCCAAGTGTCTAGTGGAAGGGGGTCTATGACTGCAGCAACAGGAGGAGTTTCTTCTCCCCAGATACGACCACACTAATCTACTTCCCCAGGCTGGTTTGCAGGCCAACAAATAACCTGTAATCCTCTTATAGGGGCAGAAACGTGTGCAGGGATTTAGCTGGATTGGTCAGGGTAAGGAGGATATGGTCATTGAAGGTCAATACCCTGAAGGTATCCTGATGAAAGGGCATGTCCCGAATCCTTGTGTGATCACGTATCTGTCGTGTACATGAAGAGTGCTTGTCACAAGCGTGTTTTCCCTTTGCCGCTCGTGACTGTCATGCTCTGTGCTTTCTTGTTATGTTTTGATGAAGGTTCGGTGGGAGGTTTAATGGATGTTTACCATTGGGGTGTCATTGTTCTGTTAACTTGGAACTTGTGAAGACTGAATAAACTTCACTTAAGAAATCTACCTTCTCTGCTTCGTGATTTTGGCAACCTGTTAGCTTCTAACAGTGTCTTCTGGGGTAAAGGTTCCAAACACAGTGCAAAAAGCATTGTGGATTGGGGATGGAGGGCAACACTATTGTGTGCCTCGTTGGAGCTGTATCCTTTGTGAGATAACTCTGTTTACATACTGGCCCATAATGTGGCCTAAATCACATTAATCAATACCAAAAAGTGAAGTACAATATCTGATCTGACAAGGGTCACCTTCAGAATGACTCAGTCAACCCAAACAAGGACTTTGGGCCCGATTCACAGAATGAACTTAAGACATTTGGTATTCACAGAATGCACTTACTACTATCTGGTATTCACAGAATGCACTTACTACTTTCGGGATTCACAGAATGAATTTACTACTTTCGGGATTCACAGAATGACCTTACTACTTTTCGGGATTCACAGAATGAACTTACTACTTTTCGGGATTCACAGAAAAGACTTACGACTACTAACTTTACGTCCGCCGCCGGGCCGTAATTTCCGCCACCGGGCCGGATATTACGGCACTTTGGCGGACTTTACCGCATATCTGCGCAAAATCCGATTACGGGCCGTAAATTACGATTACGGGCCGTAAATTACGATTACGGGCCGTAAATTGCGATTGCGGCCCGTTTGTCATGTTAGTCAAGAGGAAACACCTGGCCAAGGTCCACCCATCCCCCAACATGGATCAGCTGACACACAGCAGCCAATCCCAGCCCTGCAGCATGTATGAATGCTGAGCAGACACAAACAATCCCTTTTCAGGATGTCACTGAACGTGTTTGTAGCACTACCCCTTGCCATGCGGCAAAACTACTTGAGGAGGAGGAGGAGGAGAGCACAGAGGATCTACAGGCAGAGGATCAACCTATTTGGAATGTCCAGCCAGGATGTAAGGGCCAGGTACCGTTTCCCACCTGAAGTAATCCTGGAAATGGTATGTGAGTGGGAGCAGGAACTTGACTCTGTGACCTGCTGCTCACAGGCTATAACAGCATACCTCAAGATCCTTTCTGCCCTCCACTTCTTTGCTACTGGCTCCTTCCAAAGGGTCACTAGTGACCATGTGGGCATTTCCCAGGCGAGCCAGTCGCGGTGCCTGCATCAGGTACTGAGATGCATCACTGAGAGAGCCCCCAACTACATCAAAATGCCATATACACTGGACATGAGACAAAGGGCAGCAAGAGATTTTTATCTGCTTGCACAATTTCCACGTGTGCTGGGTGCAATAGATTGCACCCATGTTGCCCTGCAGCCACCCCGCCACATTGCACACATCTTCTGAAACAGACACAGAAGGTATTCCATCAATGTTCAAGCAGTCTGTGATGCCAGTGGAAGGTTCATCAATGTGCATGCAGCGTTCCCAGGCAGTACACATGACAGCTTCATATTCCGCATGTCACCTCTTGCTCGGCGTATGGCTGCTGGAGAATTTGGTAACATGTGGCTACTGGGTAAGTACCAAGTACTGAAAATGGGTGATATGCGTCAAGTAAATATATGAATGCCCCCCAATAGTAACGATTGTACAATAAGAAACATGGCCCAACAGACACTGCATGTATGAATGTATAGATCATGTCCTGTCAAAGTCAAAGAGTGAAATGTTAACAACTGCCCATTCTTCCCTCCTCAGGTGACGCTGGGTATGCACTCTCTCCACATCTCCTCACCCCTTACAGGCGTGCTAACACTGTACCTCAGCGTAGGTACAATAGGGCACAGATACGTACTCGAGCCATCATCGAGCGCACTTTTGGTCTGTTGAAGTCGCGATTCAGATGTCTCGACCGTACAGGGGGTGTGCTTCTGTACTCCCCAGTAGTTGTGTGCAAGATCATACTAGCCTGTTGTGTTTTGCACAACATTGCTCTAATGCATGGCTTACACATGCCTCTCGACCCTCGACTAGCTCTGAATGTGGGAGACCGGGCTATTGCACATGACCGACGTCAGGGCATGCAAGTCCGTGATCTGCTAGTTGCAACATATTTTGCATGAGCAACCTGTAGTGCCACGGACAACATGTGGTTTGCTGTCTGTTGTCAATGATGAAATGTGGACAGACACAACAGTGTCGATAAATCCCACCCTGAGACGACTTTCCAAACCACACTAACTGCATGCAAATCACAGCTGCTGACAGAAGTCAAAAGGTGGATTGTGCCTCAGGTCACGTGCCCATGTCAGCGATCAGCGTAGTGGACATCCCTTAAACAAACTATTCACGCTGATGACAAACAATACATGTCCTGAGAGACATACCTGGACCTCATAAGGATGGGTCACCAAATCACAAAAGGTTGCATACTCAGGCCTAAGACCACTAGAGAATTGACTCCCCCACAAATGATGGGCCCAGAATGTGAGTGATGATGTCATGTTAGAATCATGCACCATGGGTCAGATTTACGATAAGAGTTGCACCTCTGCATATCAGCAGGGATGGCCAAGTAATTGTGCCTCACAGCAGACATCCCTTGCGCCATCATGGCTGTGCCGCATGTACAAAGCTGTGCGCTGTGGGCCAAGTATAGACAGAAGTGTGAAGCCTATGCTGTCATAAAGGTGAAGCACCACTGGAGTTGGGTCGCAAGCGCAACGCAGCTCCAGCAAGGCAAGCGGCGAGCCGATGCCCAACATGCAGCATCAATTCTCAGGTCTCCTACAAGCAGGTGCAGGGTTGGGACGCAGCATGGCTACAAAAATGACAGAGTGTAATTTTTTACTTTTCACGCTGACACTGTTTGGTGGCGTATGTGTGCTGGAAGGCCGCCCCCCCCCCTGTGCAGGAACGCACAACTGCGGTGCAGGGCCATACAATATGACACATTTCACAGATGCGTCACGTTGAAGATACCCCACAGCATGGAGTTGGCGTAGCGCTGCTGCGCCAATAAACTAACGCTACTGTGGCGTAATTGGGGCACACAGCGGCCCCCATATGTATCTGACATATCCACACTTCTCCACACCAATGTTACATGACACTTCATTCAACTCTGATACTGAGTACTCAATATGAACTACATGTCCCATAATGCAAAGTATGAGAATAGGAAAGTCGGATGGATGTTGTCAGCCCCCTACCCCCTGTCAGTGCATAAATGACATGAAATGAACTGTTCCCCCTTTTGCTACATAATCATTCATAACACCTGCATTGTCCTTTCACTTTCCCCTACATCAGAACAACAGGATGGCAGTGGATTTGTTTATTGATTGTGGATGGCCCAGGATGAATAAAAAATGGCTGCAAAATACTTCCTGTGATGTTTTTCCTGTCTCCCACTACCTGTATAACATTTCCTGTATGAAATAATGTGTTCCGGGTAATTTTTGCAAGTTACGGCGCCAAATCATAGTTTCCGGTTGCGTATCGTAGTGCGCGTGCGCGTAAACGACGCTCCGGAACAGGAAACTACGAATTCGGGCCGTAAATTACGAAAATAAACTAGAACACATCATTGCATACAGGCAAGGTGATACATCAAGTGGGAGACAGGAAATACTTTACAGGAAGTACTTGGCAGCCATTTTGTGGTCATTCAGAGTCATCCTCTTTCACTGATCAGATCCACAGGCATCCTGCTGCTCTCATCTTACCAATTTCCCCATAATGGCTGAGGAATATGAGGAGAGAGCCCCCCCTTTCTCAGAAAGGGAATTGGACATCTTGGTGGAGGGGGTGCTGGAGAAATTCCCTCAGCTATATGGGGACCCTGAGCACCAGCTGAGCACTGCAGCCCGGGGCAGGCTATGGGCCAACATCGCCGAGCGCTGCAGTGCAGTGGGAGTGTCCACCAGGAGGGCTAGGCCGTGCCGCAAGCGCTGGGAGGACCTGAAGCGGTGGGCCCGTCACAAGGCTACGGAGCTGGCTGGCCTGTCCACCCAGCACCATGTACATCGTCCTCGCCTCTCACCACTGTACAGGAGGGTCCTGCGAGCAGTGTGGCCAACCCTCCATGCTCAGCTGGAGGAGCACGAGCAGCATAGACCTAGTAAGTTCATCATATGCAATATGAGTCTGGGAGTATGATGTGAGTGAAAAAGTGCTGTACCATTGTGTGTCCCATGCCTCCATTAGCCAATTCCATGTCCAAGCAGCAGTCACCAAGTTTTGATAGGCACACTGTGGCATATGGACTATACAGGCCAGAGTGCACTTTGGGAGTTGTAATGTTCTCATGACAACTGGGTAAATGAGCCACACTCATGCATCCATATTGAATTCTGCTCTGCCAGCACCACTACAATTGTACCAAGTCTATCATAACGGATGTGTGCATTGGATGAGCGATGGTACAGAGACGGTTCAGTCTGCACATGGCAGGCCATGGGGGATTGGATGTTGTGATTAGCATTGCACCTGTAGCGTTGTGTTACAATTGAGACAGATAATCATGTGCCTTGGAGTCAAGACAGATATTGAGATCCTTGCATCACTCACAAGTTCTCCTAGGTCTGCAAGGTGTGACCACTGACAGACGTCTCACCCTCAGTGGCCTGTATGACATTTTACATGCACAGATAGCTGACACAACTGCCCACCACTGTTCAGCGGTGTACTGCACTACCGTGTTAGTCAAGTAAGTCACTATGTGGCACTGGATTGTCTGAAGATGTGTGGGGACATCAAAAGGCTAGACACACAATGTAGCTAGAGGAGTACTCCAGACCCCACGTGGATGTGTGACCCACATTTGTCTTGTCCCATACAATGCTACAAAGCAGATGACACTTGTCCAGACGTTAAATAGCTGCAAATCAATATCAATGGCCAATATCTTTTATATCTGGACTCTTCATGTTCTCCTCTGGTGGACTTGTAGTTGAACTGGTACATGCAGCAGTGACACGACACACAGATCACAACAATGCCAAGGTTGAGGTTTGGATAATTCAGTTGCGCAAGCCACAATAATACACATGAGAGGTCCATGTCAAACTCAAATCAGTATATGACAGTGTGCATACATGCAATGTACGTCCATGGACAGAATGGGGGTTGGGAGCACACTGCCTCACAGTCCCATCACGGTTTGTCCCTTTGCATCCTGGTAAATGCAGTACACATTCCAAACTGACTTTGGAATAATCTGGAGTGATACACCAAATTTGCTACTGACTTTGCTGCATATCCCTAGACACGTGTTCATGGAATGAGCGCTTCATCAGTAGAGAGCTTCAGTTTCAGAGAGAGCAAAGTAAATCATCTTGGTTTGCTGTGTGCCTGTGAGTGTTACTGTGACCTCAGAATAACTTGGCAGCATTCCCAGCAAACACAGATGAATCAGGAGTTAGTTAGTACTGTACACAGCATATACCCGGATGCAAAGGGGCAAACTGTGCTGGGACTGTGAGGCAGTGTGCTCCCAACCACCACTTAGTCCATAAGGACTGATGGGCAGATCAACAAGGCACTTGCGCCTCTTTGCACCGCCATTGGGTCACTTTAGTGACGCAGCGGCGGAGCACACAAAGCGCCATGCTGCTGGATTATTACAACGTGACGCATACGGTGCAGGATTGCATCCTAAAAGTGGCTGAGTGAAACTACAAGATACCACTCAGTCACTATTAGGACCAAGCGAAGTCAAATCTACGCACCTGCTTGAAGCAGGTGTTAGGATTGCCGCAGCATGTTAGCGATCGTGCACCCCCGAGCCTTGCTGGAGGCGGGTCCGCAATTGCCACGCCACTCCAGCAAAGCCTGGCTCTTCCACCGGGGATGCATCACACATCTGCCCACCCAAGCGCCACAGTGTGCCGCTTTGTACATGTGGTCCAACAGGGGTGACGCACGGGTGGGCTGATGCGTTACAACTCATCAGACACACCTCTGCTGATTAGCGGAGATGCGCCAGAAGTTGTAAATCGCCCCCTGATAACTGTACAGTGTGATCAGAGATAAACAAATTTGGACCTAGGCTATTCTATGTATGTGTAGCGTCATGCATGAAACAACCACCACATCAAGATTTTGCTTATACTTCTGCAGGCACGGTTGATGAGACAGGAGATCCGCAGGAAGAAGTCCGGAGGATTAGACCATCTGTTCGGCGACGGCTAAACCCTCTTTCCACTAGCGATGAAGGGGAGGAAGAGGAGGAGGGGGGCCATCAACATCTGCAGGCCAGAGGGTTTCACCCACCCGGGATAAAGACGAACACTACACCGGTACTATGTCCCAGGTGGAGGCTGTGGACAATGAAGGGGGGGTGACGGACCGGACACCTCGGACCATGATGTGGGGGATGGCCCCTCACCCACACATACATCACCAGTGGGTCACAAAGAGGTGTCCCTGGGGAAGGCCAACATTCCATCTGGGCCTGCCATCTGCCCCACCGTACCTCTAGAGTCCCCCATGCCATCGGGGGCTCCTGCTCAATCCCCTGATACCGGTCTCCCTACTCTTGGCCGCCAAGCCAAACCCATCGGCTCCGGACCTGAGGCACCACGTCCCTTCTGTGTCCCCCCCCCAGGGCCGGTGCTGTTCCTCCTGTGGCTGTGCCAGGGGACTTGAGTTGGATGGTCGAGGGTCAACCTGACATGTCCGCTCGCATCTTGCTACAGGTGTATCTGGAGATACGCTCGATGAAAGCGCACCTAGTCCGATCTATGGACAACATCGGCATCCAACTCCAGTCCCTGAACACAGCCATTACCTCTTTCATCTCCCAAGTGCCTTCCCATACCACCGTCAATGTGTCCCCCTGTCCGTTGGCCCACACTGGTTCCCCCCATACGCCTCGTGTGTCACGTTCCCGTGTGGTGCCTGTTCCTGCATCAGCCAGACGTGTGGATGTGTCCGACCCTGAGGAGCTAGACATTGTGCTCCTGGATGATGACCAGAAAGACACTTGACTGTTGGACTGAGACATTGTTTTGGACGATGATTTATTTCTCCCCTTGTGAATAGACTGGTTCCCATGACGCTACCTGACGTATTATATTTGTTTTGCCCCACCCAAATCCAAGTTCCCTTCTCCTTCTGCATTAAGATCATCATTTGTTTTCCTTTCTCCCTTCCAAACCGACAGTTTGTTTGTGTTCCTACATAAATGACTTTGCAGTATTATACTTTGTCTGACTAGTTTGACTTCATTTTGAATGTCTATTGCCAAATATAGACACATATTTAGTAAGTCATATGCTATGCATACTACAACGTGTTGCCATGATGTGTTACACTTGTACCTGTCTCACACACACACACACATGCCTACATCGTCAGAAGAGACATAATACACAACAGAATATTACAGTAGTAGATATTTATTGTCAAAATACTCCTAAGGAGCCCAAAACAAATAAGCCATTTTAATGGCGGTCATGTTTGCGTTGCCGCAATCGTGGGGGGGAGGAACGCGGTGAGGGGTGAGGTCGTCGCCTTTGTGTCTGTGGGTGTTGTCCAGGCTGATCAAGAGGTGCAGGTGCCAATGGTGTCTGCACATTAGGTGTCTGTGGCTGGACAAGGGCTGGTTGATGAGGTGGTTGAAGTGACTGTGCAGAGGTTGGTGGTGGTTGGGCAGGTAGTGGGGGTGGTGGGAGTGACTGTGCAGCGGTTGGTGGCGGTTGGGCACGTAGTGGGGGTGGTGGGAGTGACTGTGCAGCGGTTGGTGGTGGTTGGGCAGGTAGTGGGGGTGGTGGGAGTGACTCTGCAGCGGTTGGTGGTGGTTGGGCAGGTAGTGGGGGTGGTGGGAGTGACTGTGCAGCGGTTGGTGGTGGTTGGGCAGGTAGTGGGGGTGGTGGGAGTGACGTGCAGCGGTTGGTGGTGGTTGGGCAGGTAGTGGGGGTGGTGGGAGTGACTGTGCAGTGGTTGGGCAGGTAGTGGGGGTGGTGGGAGTGACTGTGCAGCGGTTGGTGGTGGTTGGGCAGGTAGTGGGGGTGGTGGGAGTGACTGTTCAGGGTGCGGGTGTGTTTGTGTACCTTGGCTGTGGTGCTGTGCAGTTTGTGTTACAGGTGTGGGGATGTGCTGTCCTACAGGCCGACATGATTGTCCCCCTCCCTGCGTTGGCCGTGAAGGTAGACTTTGGACCACTCTCACCATGCCCTCCATCATCTTCATGGCCAAGGCATGGTGTCTTGCACTCTCTTCCCTTTGGATGGATATCAGGTCTCTTGTATTTCTAGACATTTCCTGCCAAGTGCTATCCATCCTGTCCAAAGCTTGGCCCACCCTGTCCACCTCCTGAGGGAATTGGGCCATGTCCTGCAGGGACCCAGAAATGTCAGACAGGGTAGCCCCTATGGCCCGAATGTCCTGCCTCACATCTGCCTGCTGTTGGAAGAAGTCCTGCTCCCACTGGCCACCATAGTCATGTGCAGGCCCCCTCTGCTGGTGTCTGCCAGGGATGAGATGAGCAGGTCCAAAAACAGGGAGGCTGGCAGGTAGAAGTCTGTGGGCAGGAGAAGGGTTCCCAGGGGATACCTGGTCCACAACAGGGCTGGTACTTCCCACAGATGGTGGAGAGAATGGCAGGGATTCACTGCGTAGGGAAGAGTGGGTAGGGGAACCACCATGTCGGTCCCGGACGTGAGGACTGTGAGTGAGTGATGTCTGTGAGTGGATGTGTGGTAGCCGTGTCTGTGTTGATATTTGCCATGGTATTGATAGTCTGAGAGGAGGCAGACGGGCGTTGCTTGTCAGAAGATGTGAGGCGGGGACGTCAGTATTGTCATCCCCGGAGTCTAACAAATTGTACTCATCATCCTCCTCAAAGGCAACGTCCTCTTGCTCTTGATCCTCCTCCTCTTGTGCATGAGTTGCAGCCGACATTGCTGCCTAGAGGATCAGGGGATTCTCCCCTCGGATTTCCTGTCTGCCAGTACTGGTTGTCGGTCTGTCAGCCTCTTTCACAGCATCATCTGAAACACAGAGGTTGCAACTGTATTGGTGATTGACCAGGTATTACATGTGCAGCAACACCAAGGTTGTATTTACTGCACCTTGCATCAGCAGATGAGGATCATGTGATCTGGTTTGGGTACCACCACAAATGGCCGCTCACACCATAGCCCTGAGGTGTTACACGGAGATCTACATGATACTAGCAAACTCACCAGTTCCAGCCACAACTCTCTGTCCCTTTGCGTTCCCTCCTAGTCTATCCTGCTGCACCTGTCTCACCATAGTAGTTGTAGACATAGCTGTAGAGGGTAGAAACAACATTATCAACAATCTGCCTCACCAAATGACAGACATGCATATGTGTCACTCCTGGTCTGTATTTCACTTACTAATCAACAACTGTTGATTCCATGTAGAAGGGGATCTTGATCTATGTAATGGCTTTGTAATCTAAGCTTTTGACACTCCTCATGCCCAATTTACCTGAGGGACAGGTGTGTGACAGTTTCACAGCTGCAGCCAGGATGTCATGCATCCCCCGGGATGGTGTCCGCTGCAGTGGTCTCATCCTGTCAGCACCTGTGATGAGAAATACATGTCCATATTTTCGTACAACAGATTGTAGCTATGAGAACAAATGACATTCTCATTAGCCATTTGTGGATAATCAAGGACGCTGTGCAGCATGCATAGCTCATTGACTTAACAAGTGGGCACCTGCTCACAAGCAGCATTTGCAACCTTACAGCCATGCGGCACTGACATCAATAAGATGACACATCAACTGACGGACTTGTATGAGAAGGTTACTGATTTCACCCTTACCATTGTGACTGACTATTTTCATGGGTGTAATGTTGTGTGTTGACAAGTCAGAAAGGAGTTCATGTGTGAGATGTGCAATTGTCAGGGGCCTGATGTTGCCCATATGTGCTTCCCTACCCATGAGGTCACACAGCTCATTATTGAATGAGAGAACGCAGATTACTAATGTCCATCCTTTGAGTGTTCTCTGTTCCCATGCTCCATTTCCAACATCATGGTACTACTCACATGACAACAGATAGTGTCTTGTGTGTGCAGCAGACATCCAAACCTCATATTTCATACACTCACCTATACATGTGGATATGGTAGAAGGGAGGCAAGCAGAAGACAACATTTGGATTTGATCACACATTGCAGAGGAGGTGAGAAGCTTTGAATCTTCGCACCTGCACTGGATTATCCTGTTGCTCTTCAGCAAAATAATTTTGCAGGTGTAACTACATGAAGAATCACCTCAGCAGCCCCTACACCCATCTCACAGGTACACAACTGGCACCAGTGTGTGCCTCAGCCATGCCAATTTCATATTGATTTAAGCATGTTAATTTTCCTAGGGATTTAGCATATCATTGACTTGCAAGCCTGTTGTGTTGTGGAGGTTTCTCATGACACATTGTTCTATTGTATGTCCATTGTGCACACACTTGGCATACATTTTGTGTCAGCATCTCATTTGCCACCAGGGTCTGATCGGCCATGTGTTCAAATGCCCCATGTGAGCATATTGTGATGCAGGATAACAGTGTTGTACAACACATATGGTGGAGGTGAAAGGCACAGTTCATAGGCATTCAGCAAGCTTGGCTTACCGTGGCCCAGCACCGGATCAGTCTGTGGTCCCTGGGCAGATGTGAAGTCCAACCTAGTAGCAGGAGTCAGTGGGCGTCTGGGGTTATGGGAGGACGGCATTGTACCTACAATGATAAGTTTGTTTGGCAACTTTACATTCCTGCTGCCACATGTGATGCATTGGATTCCTGGCACAGGACGGGCACAAACAGTCATGGTCACCACCGTTGCAGTAGTGTGTCATACATTATGTAATGTGTGATCCCACATATAACTTAGATTGGGCCCACTACCTTGATGCTACCTATAGCACAATGACATGCCTACGACTCCAGAGGTAAAGTCCACTATCGTGTTTTGTTGATGTCCGAAATTTATCCATCCAATGTACGCAGTACATGATCAGCTGTGTGGACTGTGCTGAACAAAGTATGTATGAAAGATTTGAAGTTGGACAGTGTATGCATTGTCAATACTACAGAGACTGGTATCTCCCCGTTTGGTCTTCATTTCCGTATCGGTGCAAATGCTACTTCTTGATTATGTCTACAAACACTATTACAATATGGTGTATACACCCTTCTGACTTGTTGTGGCACTCGATTACAGGATTGCTTTCCCCGTTCTGGGTCTGTTGATGTAATACATGTTGTGTACCACATTTACAAAGGTATGATGAGGCAAGACATGTTATAATTTGTATTTCGCTGTTCACAAATGTCATATGCAAAAGGTGAATGTCCATTGACATCTCCAATTGTCATGCAGCAAATGTAGCATAAATGGTTGTCTTACATAGCTGGGCACTATTTGTCCCTCTGTTGTCTACTGACGATGTATGATTTTTGACCATCTCCTGTCCACTTTGACTTACCAGTTAGTGTGGTTGACATGCCTTCATCGGTACGTTGCCGATTCCTCCTATGCGATGCGGTGACCTCTGCTACTGAAGTTGTCGGTGCTCTGGCTGGATGTGTCAATGGGTGAGAAGAGAGAAAAGTAGACAAATGGAAAATGTGCTTGCGTAACGTTTCGGGGATTTGCCCATATCTTCTGTGTGATAACAGTATTGCGTGGAACTGCCGCAGACGGGGCAGGTAGGAGCAGTGGTGTGTTGGGGATGTAATGGCGTGGCAGATTGGAAATTGGACAACAGGATAGGTGTTGGACATGTTCACATCAGAGGATACTCTCACCATCTGCTTTGTGATTTAGGCCGGCACAGGGTGATGTACTGTTTGGAGACTTTAGTGGCAGGTTTACAAGCCCCTGGGGAAAATAGATTTACACTGTGGTTGCATCACTCCTGTGACACAACAGTGGTGTACAACAGACAACACATTTAGGAGTATTTGCACGTGACGCTACTATGGTGAATCATCATGTTGTGAGGCCCTGCGCAACGTCAGCTTGGAGGTAGGCAGGGTGTGCACTCCTTTGGAATATGCTGCGTCCAAGTGAGTCAGTGTAATCTACATCAGTGGTTCCCACACTTTTGACTCCTGAGGACCCCCATTGAGTTACCACTGGAAGCCGGGGACCCCCATGCAATTTGTATGAGTTAAATTTCAATCATTTTAACAGTAATTTGAGAAAAATACACACGTGTGCACACAAAACAAATACTCAAAGTACTAAGTATTTTGGGTCAAGATGTGCGACTATTTAATTTAGCGCCTCGCAATTTGCTACACTTTTCGAGTGGTAATTTGCGAGTCACTAAATGAAATGTACAACAGTGTGTTTGACACTGTCTGGGATTCCCAATGGGGTCACAAATTGCGAGGTTCATTTATATAATTGAGCCGCTCGCAATTTGCAAGCCCATTGGGAATGCCAGCCCTCCCAGGTATGGTGGCCTGCTGGGCTCTGCAGGCCACCATGTCGGGGCCAACTTTTCAATAAAGCAGTTTAGAAAAGAAAATGCTGCCTGTTTACAATGCATTTTGTAAAATCAATCAAGTAACAGTAAAGTTGTCTTTACATTTTCTAAGGGCAGGCAGAGGTCCCTGGGACCACTGCCTGCCCTTAAAATATTATTTTGCTTGCTTTTGCTAATGGGAAGGGGTCCCCTGGAGACCCCTTCCCATTAGCAAATGCATTACCATCTACTTGAAGTAGGTGGTAATTGTGACTGTTTTGCTAACACAAACATTTGTACATGTTTTTGAGACTCGCTATTTGGAAGGGAATGCTGCTTCCAAATCGCAAGTTGCTAAACCTATTTAGAGAGTTGCAAACAAATTGGAACTTGCTAAATCGGCTATGTACATGGCCCAATAGGTTTTTGCATGCGCAAACGGGTTAGCGAACCCGTTTGCGCTTTTGAAAACCGATCGTACATCTGGCCCTTAGTGTTTTATATAGAAGTAATAGGCCCTGTGTCAAATGTATTTCATTTGTTTTATAGCATCTTTCATACCAATGTAGAATGTCAGAGCACTTTACATCACACACATATAGAGACATAGAATCGTACATGTAAATGTGTGTATATGAAATGTTTTAAGAGAGCTTGGTCTGGAAAAGCACAAACTCAGGATTCAGAACATGACACAGTGGCTAGCATTGACTTTAGCATACAAAATGTTTTTCTACCCAAAAATGTCTTCTTAGCAGCATCAGGATAATTAATAACTGGGAGATGTTTAAGTTACAATCTGGTACCATGCAATGTGCAAGCAGCTCTTTGATGACAGTTTATAGGTCCCTCTGCTAGATTACGATTGTCACTCATGAAGTGCACAGTAACAAAAGAATCTCTGTGACAAAAGCAGAACCACAATCCTAGGTACATACAATACTGCTTTTCAAGATGCATTTTATACGTTCTTTGCAGTAGGCACATTTATACTCTGTGCTACATTAATTACATTACAGCTGCCACTGAACAACATTCTCCTCATGCTCCAGCAGGTACATTGATCACTGGCATTCTCTTGACACGTTTATTGTTGCTGGTAAGCTGCTAATTATACAAGAAAATTTCTTAAAAATGTTGCCTATGGACCCCATGGAAATGTGTTACGGACCCCTGGGGTTCTGCGAAGCACAGTTTGGGATACACTGATCTACATTATTTCACAGTATCACCTATCAGAGGCTGCTGTGACGCAACCATACGCCTGCTTGAGGCAGATGTCAGGAGTGGCACAGCACGTTAGGTATGGGCAGTGCATGGATATTGTTGGAGTTGCAAAGCTCTTGCGACACAACTTCAGCAAAGCCCCCCCTACACACCATCAGATTCAACACACATCTGTCTATCCCTGCACCACAGTGCACAACCATATGTACACGACACATCAGTGTTTGCGCAAGGCTTGAATTGGTCACATGTCACCTTGGTACTGGCGCTTCCCTGCTAATGTTTGTCTTTAGCTTATTTATTTATTAAACTTACTTTTAAATTTCCATTTGTCATTGCACATTTTCTGTCAATATGTACAGTTATTGAATTAGCTGGGTTGTGTATGTATGGCATCAGTACTGTGCACATGTTTTTAATTGGGTGGGGGTTATTAGCCTTTTCTGATGCAAAGCATTCTGGGACTTGTGGTGCTACGTAGTGGGTGACACATGAGTCTCTGACTAACCATATTTGTATATGCACTTAGGACTATTTCCATGATCACTATAACAGTGTAACACAGACAATCTCTTCATGCACATTTTCTTTTCATTCCACTTACCTGGTACCACGTGGCGGACGTCACTGACAGGCAGCCCATGGACCAAGTGGGGGTGTATTGTTGTCAGGATATCCTCCTCCAGTCGGGTGAGCTGGATGCGGGGTCCAGGGCATGCAGCAGGGAGGATTCTGCGCAGTTCTATCGTGGAATATTTTTCCTTGACCCTCTGCTTTTCGTCCTGCCACTTTTTTTTAATGTCCTGTATAGTTCGCCTCTCCACCCCCAGGGCTGAGACAGCAGTGGCTATCTGCTGCCATAGTTCTTGCTTCTGTGCCCCACTGGTGCAATATGGTGGTAGCCCATGTAGGCGATTGTGGTGCCTTACAATGTATTCCACTAGCATGGTGGTCTCCTCTGCAGTGAATTTTTTTTTCCGTCTCTGCTCCATGTTCACTGGCACTGGAAGCATTGTAGGAACAGTCTCTCTGTGTCCAAACCTGTTCCTTCACTGTGTGCTGCTTTTATGTGTTTTGTGGTACTGGTCAATTAGTGTTAATTAGCTTCAGCTGGAGCGTGGTGGGGGATGGTAGGCAGTGGCAGCATACACCATGGCAAAATGGAGCTGTTGGCTGGGATTGGCTGCTGTGTGTCAGCTGATCCATGTTGGGGGATGGGTGGACCTTGGCCAGGTGTTTCCTCTTGGCTAACATGACAAACGGCCCGCATTCGTAATTTACGGCCCGTAATCGTAATATACGGCCCGTAATCGTAACTTACGGCCCGTAATCGGATTTTACGCAGATGTGCGGTAAAGTCCGCCAAAGTGCCGTAATATCCGGCCCGGTGGCGGAAATTACGGCCCGGCGGCGGACGTAAAGTTAGTAGTCGTAAGTCTCTTCTGTGAATCACGAAAAGTAGTAAGTTCATTCTGTGAATCCCGAAAAGTAGTAAGTTCATTCTGTGAATCCCGAAAGTAGTAAATTCATTCTGTGAATCCCGAAAGTAGTAAGTGCATTCTGTGAATACCAGATAGTAGTAAGTGCAATCTGTGAATACCAAATGTCTTAAGTTCATTCTGGGAATCGGGCCCTTTGTCTTTGTCCAGGGAAAGAAGAGTTGCTTCCTTGCCTCTTTTCTATGCTAGTTTGAGCAGTCTGGTTAGCAAGTATTAGCCATGGTGTTACGATACAGAAATACTGGATGCTGGTTGACTTTTTATCTCTTTTATTTCACCAACAAGGCACAGCAGATCTGCCTACCTCAGAGCTACCTTTCTCTACCTACACCAACTGCCATGCTGTTCTCTAGTTTCCAGAGACACCACTCGAGTCACTAGGTGGAATGTGCAGACTCAGTGACTCCTTAAAGTAAAGTCCGCAACACATCTCCTCCCTTAATACAAGTAGTTAACATCTTAACAACATAAACACTGTTCACAAAACCAAATACACAATCACAATAAAAGCATTACTTTGCTCACGGCTTGGAATATTAGAAGGCTTTGACATAGTCACAGTAGAGTGTCTCTTGAAACCAAGGGATGTTTTGAATACATCATTGTATAACATTACCAGGTTGCTCAGCCATTTTCCAACATTTTCAGATCCGCTCAATCTATTATAGGACTGAAGGTTTCTTTGGGAATTGACATGAGCATGTCACTTGTGATTAATTGTCTCTGTCCCCTTTGTTGCCCCTTGGCACTTGCATGAAACATTTGTTCATGCTGCAAATCTTGATTTTTGGAAGGTGTAAAATATTGTGGCATGTGTTCATTGTCTGAACTGGTGAAGGTGCAAGACACACTGTCAAAACCAAACCAAGTGCACAGTTTGGGTGAATATTTTTCAGACTTCTACCATATGTTTACTCACTTGTATAATGCTGTTTAAATAAAAAAATACTCAATCAACTGATCAATAATTTCTCAATGATGTTATTTTATGTTTCTCATTGATAATCATTTTTCAATACTTTTCATATTCTGACAATGTTTATGAAATTATTCCTTCATGATTTTCTTGCTAGATCCATAAATTCTTTGTTTACGTAACATGATATTCATATCAATTTAAGTTTTAACATGATTGCACAGACAAACAGCGTTTGATGATGGTTGGCCCAATGCATTTTGGGACGCCTGTCCCTTCCTCAGGGGCCACTGTGAAAGAAATCATATGAAGAAACTGTTCAGCTACACATTTGGTAATAGCTAGGGTACCATTTCAAATTAGCTTCAAAATGCCAGTATACTTAGCCATCTGAGGCAGTCGAGTCACACAAGGTTTGTGCAAATAACAAAATAATACCTGTGTACATGTGCTTTCCTGAGCCTTTAAAGTCAGATTCAGCATTCTCAACCATTAAAAACCAATCTGAACTTCATTGTACATAATAGAGTGGATTACCTAATTCTTAAATATCCCATCAGGTAGTCTTATTCACAGAAAAGAAACGGTTGCAAAATGTGAACATGTCTTAAAAAACGTCTCGGAGTGCTGGTCTGTGTAAAATGTGTTAATTGTCTGCCACTTGGCATTGATATACATTGTATATTCATGCCAGAAGTCTTGTTTTATTATTTTTTGCAACCTGCTGCATCATGGGATATAGGGGAGATATAGGGGAGAAGATGTAGCCTCATTGCTAGAGCGATTGACATTGAAGCGGGGAACAGGTTTCGAGTCTCGCGACGACACTCAACATCCTGTGATTCTGGGCAAATCACTTACGCTTCCCGTCCCCAACAAAAACAAATGAATGTGTCCATCTGTAATGAAATTGGTGCTCAAGTAAAGCTACCTGATATCTTTTGGTCTAGTTCACGCTATATAAAACTCTATAGAAAAAATTTCTAATTTTTTTTCAGTTATTTCCCTGATTTGTATGATTTTTACAGCTGACACAATAAGAGGTACAAACATACTCAAACTTCTGTGGTGACCTTTGATACACTATGCAAGACATGAAAGAGTTTTTCTACTATGTTCATGGTGTTGTTTTTAAAGAAGAGTGAGCACATAATTCACCATTTGCGCGAACCTCTGTGTGGTCGAAATGCAGTAATTCTAGAAATATGGCGGGTGTTGTGCCCGCTGCATGGCACCGACCAGGCTTGTTGGATGAATTGGAGGTACATCAAAAACAACCAAAGAGTGACTATAGTAATTAATAAAAAAAATTTTAACAAACATTTTTTACCCAAAAAAGAATTTGGGGGGATTTTTTTAGACAGTATGAACGGCTCACCCCCCAGGCGAGTTATTCCTACTGGCAAAATAATAGTAAAACTAAACTAAGGCAAAAAAAAAACAAGAGGCATACCATGCCCACGTGAAAAAGAAAAAGGATTTCTTTTTAGAAGAACCCTCACTCACCACTACTTGTTGACATGCTTCATCATTGGGTTCCCGCTGGTGTGACCGAATGTCCCCCCAGCGTGCTACTACGCCTGGTTACAAGGAAAAAAACAAGGTAAAGCCTACGGAACACTATTACGTCTATCTGGTTGTAAGATTGGATACAATCAATTGTCCGATCCTGGGTTAATCCTTCTCAACACAATTTAATTGAAGTAATTTTTTGATATAGAGTATCTCAAAGTAGATAGCCATATGCACAGAGCAATAAATATTAAATGTATGGTTCAACTTTTTCTTTTAATTAAACCACATTAAACCTTAATTATTGGTCTCTCACATTGAACAAAACTGTACACAATTCATATATACACACAAAACACATATACTTCTGATTTACATATATATATATATATATACACTTTTTTTGGAACCAAACTCACAGTTCTTATGCCCCACTTATTTGAACAAGGATGTCAATGTATAATTCCTTCACATAACATTCCTTCACTTTAGATCACCAAAACAAAAACAAAAACAAAGGGAGTGTACGAGGTTTAACCACTTTTAACCTCTCTAAACGTAGCACTCTCTTAAATGATTATTTCATCAACAATGCTCAAACAGATTTCTTGTTTTGGAGTCTTCCAATCGTATGTGTTGACGCGTTTCAGCCTCTGTTAAATTCGGGCCTCATCAGGACTATGAGGGCAAATATACTAGAACCCTAAAACAAAAAACTCAATTTGTATTCATAATAAGTTCACTGGGATAACATATCACCTTCCCATGCACCTATCCCTTGTGACTCTATTTACAATGTGACTCTATTTACAATATCTAGTGTTCCATCCTAAAGTGTATTTCATTGAATAGATTTAGTGAGCACCTTATTCTGTGTATTCAAATAGACACGAATAAAGAAGAGAGAGAAGACCCTCCACCAAGACCACGTGTTAAAAGTGCAAAGCTTCTATATACACCCACTTTCTGATGCAACAAATATTCCGGACCTAGGTAACCTAAAGTGGTGATGATATACACATTACATACCAGGTCCGAATTTACTGTAGCCAAAGATACAGAATCCACCATCTTCCACAAGCACTTTCAATCGTAAGGGCTAAAAAGCAAAAAAATATATATACCTATTCTAAGTATCCAAGTCACCCTGAGTCAAAATCTCCGTTCTAGTAAGCAGCCAGGCTTACCTTTTGATTTCAAATCCTTCAAAATGGGCTATCACCCCAACGTAAAAGCAAGCCTGCAATACAGATACCAAGGCGTCAAAAGTCTGTTTTGAGTAACTTTACAAATAGCTACAGTTAAACACATGAAAACAAACACAAAAGCCTAGCCGCGGGAGCTGTGTATCCTTACCTCTTGAATCTTCCTTTGGGTCCTCTAGTAATCCACAATGGTAACAAATCCAAATCCAATTAACTATTACACTGAGCTTTTGTCACTACGCTCAGGAAGTCGGTCGCGTTTCCTGCATGTAAACAGTAATGACGGACTGTTCCTTTAAAAAGCCCTGTCTCGCGTCCCACATTAAGCAAGGCTCGCGTGAATACGTGTGATTACACGGTAACGGACTCCCCAGTAGTCCTAAGTCACAGTCTCACGATAGTTCCGCCGATAGAGATAAAGAAAGAAACAATATTTTCGCGTGCATGCGATAATCGGAAACAAGTTCAGAGGATTGTAAAGTGCATCAAATAAAGTTTTTTTTTTAAAATGTCTAAAAGTTGAAAGCCAACTATTTACAATCATAGAGTACCTTATATCCTGTGTGATGCCATCACCTTTCACAATCTAATTTGTACAAAACAACATGACTACAAACGTTAGTTATATGCAAGAATCAATTTTCATTCAAACATAATATACATATATCAATGTACAAATTATATGTATTACAGCCAAGCCTATAGATATAATTAAACCTACTCCAAGTTATTGTAGTAATGACCAAACTTCATCTCTGTCATTAAGACCTGCTCTTGCTGTCTGGTATTTTTCAATTAGTCTGGCCTCTAAGCGGTTTAGTTTCTTTTCTGTCTCCCTTCTGTTTGTGTTGATTACTGTACATAATACAGACCATTCCATGTCAGTTTCCGAGTGGTTGTTTCTCTGATAATGCACAATCAACGGAGCCCCGGCGGTGTCGCATCTCACTCTGGATTTGTGTTGTAGTATTCTTTTCTTAACTGCTTGTACTGTTTGCCCTATGTAAAATTTGTCACACGGACACTTTATGCAATGTACAGTACCTTTAGTATTGCAAATCGAGAAGGATCTTTGGTGATGGATTTTCCCATTAATCTCTATCACCTTAGAATCCCTCGTAGAGTCGCATGCCAAACAATTGTGACAACGGTAATGTCCAACAACTGGTGGCAGCTTTAGCAGATTACGGGTATCTCTCAAGGGTATTATTGTATGAGGGGCCAATTTCACCAACTGGTTCCGAATATTTTTACCTTTTTTGAAGTCAAATAACGGTTTGGGTATACCCAAGTTTTCAATTAATTTCCAGTTGTTAAGGATCAATTTTTTCACCTTATTGGCTCTTGGGTCATATGTTAGTACACACGTGAGAGGTGTCTTTTTTTCATCATGTGTTTTAGGTACCAACAGTGTTTCTCGTGGAGTGTACCAAGCCCTTTTTAAAGCTACCTTCACTAATCTTTTAGGATAACCTCTCCATATCAATTTATTTTTCAATTTTTCAGCATTGAGGAAATAATCATCTTTAGAGCTACAGTTCCTCCTCACACGGAGGAACTGACCATAGGGAAGGTTTTCTTTCAAAGACCGCGGGTGGCTGCTGGTAAAATGTAATAAGGTATTTTTATCTGTAGGTTTGGTATACAGACTAACAGCCAACTTACCTTCATCGTGTTGGACATACACATCAAGAAAGTTAATTTTTTATTTGTCACAAGACACGGTAAAGTTGAATTCTTGAGTTCGTGAATTTAACCAATTGTGAAATTCAGATAGTTCGATTTGGTCCCCTTTCCAAATAAGAAAGATATCGTCTATATAGCGAAACCAGAACTCCACATGGTGTTTAAATGGGTTGGTGTCGCTATATATCCACTTATCCTCAAATTGGGCCATGACCAGGTTGGCTATCTCAGGCGAGAAACAACATCCCATAGCCACTCCTGAGATTTGTAAATATAGATTTTCTTTAAAACTGAAGAAATTGTTTTTCAGACATAATCTGGCCAGACTAGTTATGAATTCTGTGGGTACTTGGTGCGGACGTTCTCTTAAATCCAACACCACCCTCATCACCTCCAGGGCTTCATCCTGTGGGATATTTGTATAAAGTGATTCGATATCGAAGGTGGCCATAAGTTGTTCATTGGGGTTGAAACTCAAACCCTCCACCTTCGATATCAAATCCATAGTATCTCTTACATAAGCTGGAATGTTCCTAACTAAAGGAAGTAGAAATACGTCCACGTACTTGGCTAACAGCTCCAAAATTGACCCACATGCCGCAACAATGGGTCTTCCAGGAGGGTCAGTCAATGATTTATGCACTTTAGGCAATATGTAGATGTGAGGAGTTTTATCATTGGATTCATCGTTAAGAAACTCAAATTCTTTTTTGCATAACCAGCCCCCTTCCATAGCCTCTTGGGTGATTTCTAAGATCTGTTGTCTAAGTCTGGGGGATGGATTAGTCTCCAAAGGTTGTTGGTTGGATAGCTGATTTAGAACTTCTTGATCGTACTTAGAAGTTTCCCATAAAACAATTCCCCCGCCTTTGTCAGCCGGCCTCACAGTTACTTCTGAAATGGAAGAAAGATTTTTTAATGCTGTCAACTCTAGTTTACTACAGTTGTTGTTGTAGTACGTTTTTTTGTTCTGCAAATCGTCCAGTTCTTGCAAAACTAGATTAAAAACAGTGAAAAACAGACTATTCAGGGACCTATTCGTTGAAACCTGTGTCCTCCTACGTGATTGGTCAACATGTTTCTGCTTTATTTTTGCATATTCGCTCAGCATTCGTCAGGACCTAAAAAACGATCCTCCGGTGGTATGCATGCGCTAAGGTGCACCCTACCGTGGGGATTTTAATGTGAAAAGATTTACTCACGGATATTACCCGTGGTGGCTCACCAGACTTCTCTGGGGCCCGTTACCTGTAAAAAACGGGAGAGAGAAAGGGGACAGACATGATACAACATACAAACACATAACCACATGTAAACATATTACGTTATTTGCTGATATTCATAAATAAAGGTTCACCTTTCTTATTATACAGTGTATATGACCCATTACACCTTTAAGGTTCCTGTGTGGCTACACGGGAAACTTAAAGGGGTAATGGGTAATAGAGAAGTCTGATTTTAATCTAGTGCTGGTTGACCTTTATTCAAATTTATACAGGTAACAACCACGCATTTTTTAACATGACACACAGTTTGGAATCACTTATCAGTTGTTTCACTGTTTGCACACAACACAAACCAGCTCCGCTGTAATCAGGCGTAGTAGCCCGCTGGGGGGACATTCGGTCACCCCAGCGGGAACCCAATGATGAAGCAGGTCACCAAGTAGTGGTGAGTGAGGGTTCTTCTATAAATGAAATGCTTTTTCCTTTTCACGTGGGCATGGTATGCCTCTTGGGGTTTTTTTTGCCTTAGTTTAGTTTTACTATTATTTTGCCAGTAGGAATAACTCGCCTGCGGGGTGAGCCGTTCATACTGTCTAAAAAAATCCCCCAAATATTTTTTTGGGGGTAAAAGATTTTTGTTAAGAATTTTGTTATTAATCACTATAGTCACTCTTTGGTTGTTTTTTAAATACTTTAAATAGGGGTACAGGAGTGACTGTAACAACCCTTGTTGTTGATATCGTGAATTGAAGGTACAACAGGACAGAAGTTTCCTTTATAATAGAATGCTATGTAACAAAGAACAACTAATATATCTCCACCCAGTGAAGATACAGCAAAGCAAGTATTGTTTAACAACATGGTAGCATAAAATAAGTAACATCTATGCTCATGAGCAAACTGAGAAAGCAACCAAATCAGTTTTATAGTAATAGAGTAGTCAGTCAGTCATCAAACTTTATTCGGTCTTTGCGACCATCAAAGTACGTAGGCATACAGTACAGTACATAAACATCGATATAAAAAATAACTTGATGTATCAAACTATAATGCCTAAAACAATGACAATGATGAATAACATCTTAATTAATAAAGTCCATATTTTACTCAGGCAAAATGGACTGATAAAAGGATTCTCCCACAACAATGTCCAAATACATATACACTCAAAAGCCCAAGCCTGTGCACTATATAATAAGACGATATAGATAAAAATTGGTTTTAAAAGGTTTTTTTTAAAAGAGAGTACTAGTCATTAATATTGTTAAGATAAATACATCAAATAAAATCTCAATCCAAGAGAGCATTTTACATAAGATAACCGTTTTACTAGAGCTATGCAACCTTCTAAATGTAATCCTCAGTAAAGATGGGACCTTTTAAAGTGGATAAAGTGCTAGTATCTTGTGTGCAAAAATACAGTAAAACATACAAAAAGACGTACATGTCTGTATGAGCCAGGATCACTCCCTAGGCCTGTCCCTTACAAAAAAAACACAGTACCTGGGGGCAATGGGCAAGCTAAAAGTTTACTTTGGACATTCTGTAACAACACGCATTCTGATGAATCACACTTTCCCCAAAAATGTAGCCACTGCACATACCACCAATGGCCTTGTATTCCATTCGGAGGATGTGCAATGCCTCCTGATTACTTCAAGTTCACAATAGTCTACAGGCAGGGGCTAGCCATTTACGTCTTACAGTTTTGTAGGATGGACATACAAAAATAATCTGTTTAGTCGTCTCGTCAGTCTCAGAAAAGCATGGACAGTGGGATAATGTAACCAAAGAGCCGCTATTCCATGTTGCCGTGAGTGATCTCAAAGGGAGGCAGTTAAACCTAAATTGAATGTATAGCTAGCTTTCTTTCCTGTGGAATAATAATAAACTCCATACACACCAAACAGCTTGAGCTCCAGAAAAGCTAGCGTGAGTTGGACTGCTTGTATATGTATGATGACTCTCTCTGTCACTCAATTCAAGTAATACGACTAAACCCACTCTCTGCTAGTAAGAGAACTGGTGTCTGTCACTTCCCATAGATTCCCCAAGCCTAATGCTACAAGCCATTTCTGAATATTAATAAACCAGCCAATTTGTTTTAAACGATGAAGCTTGAGCACTACCTCTATGGCAGCTGCATAGTGGGTAAGCTCAGGAGTTTGTTTTAGATGGAGTCAGACAAAAAGTGGACGAAGCCTCGTCTTGTTCACATTTATAGTTCTACCCATGTCCATCCTTAATGGAATTAGTGGGGTACTATGGGGAAAGGAACAAAGCGATCTTAAAAATGTATTTTCAGTGCGAAGTAAGCCCTCCAGGTTATCAAGCCCCCATATTTCTGCCCCATACAGGGCTGATCAATATTTAATCCAAACAATGGTTCAAAGTATTTAAGGAATTACAATTGCACAAACAAATACTGGCAATAAACAATTATTTAAGACAAAATCATCAGTGCCCACATAAAACAAGTGAAAAATAGAAAAAATAGAAAAACAGCCCATGAAGGACATATCTGGAAAAACATACAACATTTATTCTATAAGATTTATATCATAGAGCTCAGAGGGATAGACTGGTACACATAACATTGGATTATAAAGTACAATACAATACAAGACCAGACCGGTGGCGGACAGAAGGGGTTAAGTAAAGGAAGGAGTTTCCGAACATCACTGGAACTACAACAAACAAGACAATGGGCCCGATTCACAGAATGAACTTACTACTTTTGGCATTCACAGAATGCACTTACTACTTTTGGTATTCACAGAATGAACTTACTCATTTCGGTATTCACAGAAGTTAGGACAACTAACTTTAGGACTCCTAAATGCCTTCTGTGAATACCGAAAGTCTTAAAATTAGGATTTTTCTCAATTTAGTAGTAGTAAAGTTAGGACTACTAACTTTAGGACGCCTAAATGCCTTCTGTGAATACTGAAAGTCTTAAAATTAGGATTTTTCTCAATTTAGTAGTAGTAAAGTTAGGACTACTAACTTTAGGACACCTAAATGCCTTCTGTGAATACCGAAAGTCTTAAAATTTCGATTTTTCTCAATTTAGTAGTAGTAAAGTTAGGACTACTAACTTTAGGACGCCTAAATGCCTTCTGTGAATACCGAAAGTCTTAAAATTTCGATTTTTCTCAATTTAGTAGTAGTAAAGTTAGTAGTCCTAACTTTACTACTACTAAATTGAGAAAAATCCTAATTTTAAGACTTTCGGTATTCACAGAAGGCATTTAGGCGTCCTAAAGTTAGTAGTCCTAACTTTACTACAACTAAATTGAGAAAAATCGAAATTTTAAGACTTTCGGTATTCACAGAAGGCATTTAGGAGTCCTAAAGTTAGTAGTCCTAACTTCTGTGAATACCGAAATGAGTAAGTTCATTCTGTGAATACCAAAAGTAGTAAGTGCATTCTGTGAATGCCAAAAGTAGTAAGTTCATTCTGTGAATCGGGCCCAATGTGTCCTCCATTAGTTGTGGCCACAATTGCGTCAAATACGTTTCGACCTTTGTTAAAAATACATGGTCATCTTCAGGACATAAAATTTAGCTGAGTATCCAAACAAACAAATTTCCAGTCACATGATAGACCAAGCATAGCAATTGCCAATGCGTAGGGAAACATTTTCATGAAATGATGGATATTTATTTATTCAACTCCAGTCGCTATATTGCCTTTGAACTTCTGTGCTGCGTGAAGAGATGATTCCGCCCGTACGCTTGATGGATGCAAAGAGGAGAACTGTTCTCCTATGCCGTGGCTAACTCTGCCTGATTTATTTGAAGCATCCACGGGGCAATATAGCAACTGGAGTTGAATAAATGTTTTTCAACTACCCATCATTTCATTAATATTTTTCCCTATGCACATATCAATAGCAGTTTGCCACTGAATGATTTGTGGGGATGCATTTAGAAGGAGTTTTATGTAAGAGATGTACATTTTCAAGCCTCTCATTACACAGAAAGACATCAAACAATAAAGTAGTATTTGAAGACCACCAGGGATTTTCGAAACCAGGAGTGTGTCGTCCGGAAACAGTAGAGTAGTTATTTTTGCACTCCCCAGGGAGGGTGCGTCTGCATGGACGTCTGCTAGATGTTTCACCACCCCATTTATGAAAAGCAAAAATAGGGTGGGGGCTAATGCGCATCCTTGTCTTACCTCTCGTTTGACCTTTATTGGATCCGACAACTGCCCTTGATCCCTCATCGTACTTTTGCATAACTTCCCTTACGCAGCCGTATTAAAAGAGCTGGAATGTTGTGTGGGAGCCCCAGATCATACAGGACTTTCCAAAGTTTGGCCCCTGGGATGAAATCAAAGGCTGACCTTAAATCAATAAAGGCAAGATAAAGACTACCCTGCTCTAGTGTTACAGTCTTCCAGGCCAGTAAGGAGAAGCAAAAGACTTGATCAGTGGTACTGATTTTCCTCCTGAACCCTGCTTGGTAAGGGGATAGTATATTATTTTTCTCAATCCTATTGGAAATTTTAGTTAGTAGGGCACGGAAGAAAACTTTCTGCACCCCATCTAATAAGCAAATCAGCCAGTAGTTGGAAGGCAGCTAATGGTCCCCCTTCTTGAAGACCGGTATGACTTCTGCTCCATGCCATGATGGAGGTACAGGAGCCCCAGCTGCAATAGCATTTGCCAAGGACCGGATGTAAATCGACCAGTTTGTAATATCAGATAAAAAAAAAACATCACTGGGTACACCATCTGGGCCTGTAGCTTTGCTTTTAAGTATGGAGTTAATACTTTATACAATATCTGCTGGAGAAAATAAATCATTGAGGGGCTGCGTACTCGTGTATTCCATTGAAAGACCTTCAGTAGCTGTCCCTTCCAAACCTGAATAGACTGCTAAGAAATGGCCAAACCAAACTGCTTCTGTGATGTTGTAAGTCGGTGGTCTGGGTCTGTCAGCATCTCCCCTTGTTACAAGCCGCCAAAACTAATGGGAATCCTTTCTTAGGCAGGCATCTCGTATCTGTAGCCATCTATCCTCAACCCACTCCTTTTTTGCTTCCCTTTGGGTCTTTTTTCATATACACTCCTAGCTAATCTTATATTTGCTAAATTCTTGTTTTTGATCTCATTTGCCAGATGTAACTGAGCTTCCTTGCACTTTTGGTTAAACCATGAGTGCTGCAGAATAGATATTGGCTTCTTCCGCTGGGATCTTGTGCAAATATAATGGGAAGCTAGTTGTGCAAGATCCTCCTGATGCTCAATTCTCATTTGGAGCTTTTTGATGTTTTCTTGGAGAGTTTGTTTGATGGCTTCAATCTTATTAGTGTCCATTGCTACATGCACTCACTTTAATAGTCTGTTGTCATTCGTGGGATAAAGATCCATGGACGTGGGCCTAGGCTCCAAACTAGCAATATATATGCTCCATCGCAGGGTCATGGCCAGCTCAAGCAGGTTGTGATCGCTATCACAGGTTTTACCAGCCACCATGTCCTGCGATTCCGGCCACAGCCTTACATCTATCAAAACATAGTCGATTCGACTCATAGCGGTGGTTCTGTTGAAGGTGTTGGCTCCCATCTTATCTTATTTGGTACGGCCATTTGCTGCCCTGAGCCCATACTCTAGAGTATAGCCTGAAGCTGCAATGTTGTTTGAGTCCTTCTTCTAATCGGAGGTAAATAAAGGGAAGGAACATTCCATTGTACCTCTATCTGGTCACAGTATGATACATCTATCAGATCCAATGGCTCAAATGTAGTATTAAAATTTCCTGCTACTATTAGAGGTGAGGACGACTCTCTCTCATCAAGAATATTTTCTAGCACTTTTAAAGGTGATGAGCTTGAGCCTGCCTTAGTTCCCAGAGCAGAGACATTAAATATATCCTTTGTCCTACCATTTCTGTCCCTTAGGCTTATAGCAAGTATATCAGGGCTATTAGTCTTAACCTCTTTAATAGAGCATACCAGCTCCATTTTGACCCAGGTCAGCAAGCCCCCTGCATGCCTACCTGGATGGCTAGTAACTGCCGGCTGACAGAACATAACATACCCCGGGATAAAGATAGGTACAGTAACCCAGGTTTCTTGAAGGATGCATACATGAAACTGCTCAATATATTCAATCCAGTGGGGGAGTACCACCTTTGATCTTATCCCAGCCACATTCTACGACAATAAGAAGCGTGGATGTCGAGTCTTCAGATCTTAGGGAAGCTACTTGGTGAGGTTCCTCTATTACATCGCTGGCCTGTGGAGATAGAGAATTTGCATACCGATCTAGGCTTACCATTGTTAAAATTTCAGTGGTAGACTGGATGGAGGGCCCTAAGCAGTAAGTCTGCAACATAGATGGGTGGATAATTTGATGCTCTCCTTTCATCGGTTCCTCTAACATGAAAGAATTAGTCTTATCATAGTCTTATCATGGTAGCTAGGGGTCTCATGGAGTGTAGTATTGGAACTTGTCAGTCAATCATTCTGGGCTAGAGATGAATCAGATCCCATCAGGGCATCAACCCTTCTATTTACACACAGCTGTGATGGAGTAAGGGATTATATTTCCTCTGTGTATTACTGCCTGCGGGAGGGCAAGTTCTTGCCTCCAGGTCTATAAGACTGTGAACTAACCCCTCATCCGTGAGGTGGAGTTCAATAGAGTCCATAGGGGAGACGCTGTGTCATGCACTTTTTGCCCAGAGGATATCATCCCTGATTAGTGACATACACCCCCTTATTTTCTTAATCCAATGGATTGATTTATTGAGCAGTGATTGATGGTCCTCTTGATCGCCTTTCAGATTTTGATACATTAATCATAACAATACTCTTGGTGGAACATTGCTCCTGGGACTGACTTAAAATGGAATGAAAATTGTTCTGATCCTGATTGCTCTTGTGTGGCTTATATTTCTACTTCCTAATGGGCAATAAGTTGGAACAGACATTAAGGGAACTGTTTTACTCATGAGCTTAGTAATTACGCTTTTATCTATTGTTGGAACATGGCTTAATGGGGGACTGGTGGTTGATACAGTTGCATAGCCTTTAAGTTGCTCCTTATTCACATGAAGCTTCACTTGATTGGAGAGTGCTAGGATTGTTGATTTTAACGGACTGATTTCTTCCCTAAGTTCAGTAATAATCTTACTGTCATCACTTTCTTGAGTAGGAAGCTGTACCTAGGAAGCCACTCCCCTCCTATCTAGTACCTCATTTTGGGTAATCGTACAAGCAACATTCGGGCTTAAGAATAGAGGGGCATATTCTCATGGAGCTATCACCGAGTTAACGACACTTTATCGCAGCCAAAGTCGCGATAGATTTATCGCCCCATATCACCAGTTTCCTGCGATAGCAGGTGCAAAAAACATCACCACAGATGACATCCGCAACTATCGGTAATGAGATGTAGAGTAGGCGTTCCGAAGCAAAAATCTTCAACAACACCACTCCGCAACATTCTCAACGACCAGCCAGATCGGCGATAAGATCACAAAACATGCGATAAGGTGCGTTAGCTGCAGGAAACTAACAGCCACGTTGACCTGGTGTAAAGTCGGACCACAGCCTGCCCCATAAATGGGAGCCAAGGCCAGAGCCACACCTGAAGAACAACAGATGCCATGGAGCCACTGAACATGCGGCCCTACACCTTCCGAGAGTCCATCATCAACCTGCGTTACCAGGATGGCACCCACGGAAATACACAGCTTGTTGGCTAATACCAAATGAACACAACACATACCTTAACTCCACAATCATGCAACTCACAACACAGAAAATGCACACGTCAGAAGCTCACATACAACATGCACACCCACCAGACATGACAGAACAACTTACTGTGGGAACCTGGGACAGCCATGCACATTAGCCATCAACGGCATAGCACCTTAGCCACACAATAGCAGGATGTGGGAAGAGGTGGGGACCAGGCATGTGCGAAGGAGGCAAGTGACCCAGAAATGAGAATGTACACAATACCAAGTGTGGCGTGGATGTGCTGGACAGACCGCAGTATTCAGACCACACACATATCCATGTTGACACACACCGCTGGTGTTTGGAGTGTACTGGACAGTGGGCGTAACCATGTCACCCCAGCCAGTGGGGCGGAAGGCAGAAATGTAGCTTGCTATGTGCCCCCCATAAGCATGAGTGGAGTGGGCTGGGCTGGCGTACGCCAGGCCAGCGTAGGGGTGTGAATAAAAGGCACGTAGCTCTGGGCGTGGTTCTCTTCCGGAATGCCCAACGTCTCTGCCAGGGCGACGCCTCTCACCCCACCACAAGGCCAATGCCATTGCCATGAGTGGAGTTGCCTGCGATCCTGGGCACCTGCTGCACCCCGGGAAGCTGGTCGCTGAACCAGTCATACCCGTACCTGCGCACCCAGGCCTCAATGCCCACCTGCCAACACCGGCGTGTATTGAAGAGGGCCCACTACCTGCCAGTGCAAGCTCCAGGCCTGAGGACCATGACCCTGGCAACCTGCTACGAGCATCACGTCCTCCGCGACCAAGGCCCGCAGTATTCCTTGCTCGTTGACGTACTCTACTGGCATACACAGCGTACTAGTAGGTCACACATTTGGAACTGAGTCTTGATCATGCAATGATCGAGTACACATGGCAATGCAGACTTGACATCACTGTACTCCCTTTGATGTGGTGACACCAAGTCTATTTATAGCATCCCAAACACACTTTCTGAGGCCCCTTGCTGGATACGCTTACCGCCTACACTGCGGTCGAGTTGGTCGCACAATTGGAACTGAGCATCAATTTTTCATTAGCAGAGTACATATTGCATGCAAGGAGAGGTGTAAGAGGATGACACATTGCAGTCAGGAGCAAAAAAAAGATCATCATTACGGAGGTGATCGAACACTACCGACAACTGCCCTGGTGTCACTAACTCTGTGCATCACGAGCCAACCACACATGGCTGTGGGCCACTGCTGACCGCTGCCTCCGGCCTACACTGCACTCCAGTATGTCACACATTTGGGACTCAGGCTTGATTTAGCAATTGCGGAGTTCATATCAGTGTACCGGCATCATCGCAGACTGCATCCTCTCTCAGCCCTGGTGCCACTAAGTCTGTTCCCTGACATTCATGAACACTCACTGGTTGTACATTGGTGGCGTCTGAGTCTATGGACTAGGGGTAATTTCATCATCATGTAGCTGATACCAAATTGGTTCTGGCAATGAGGCTGTCTCTTTCCACCCCACTAAATCAAACCTTCCACATCATGCCCTGGAGGACACCTTCCACTGTCTTCCACAACCCTCCGCCACATTCACCTTCGACATTGATGAGGACCCGCCCAGTCCATGTGTCCCTACCTCAGTGCACCACAAGTCACTGTCCCAGGGCAGGGTGCCTGTGCCGGCCGCTGTGCATCCGGGGCCACTAACTCTGTGCAGCTCAAGTCAGGGAGCCTGTTTGATTCAATATTTTATGGCCTCTGAGACAATGGCCTTGGGGGCATCAACGCCATGTGTCTGTGGCCCTGCGCTGTCCGCTGCCTCCAGCCTCAATTGCAGTCAGTCCACCAGGACTCACACATTAAATTGAGTCCTGACCGGCCCATATGTGGTATCACCGCAGGAGGCACACGCCACCATCGCCAGGACCACCTCCAACCGCCATCTGGAATAAAAGTGGTCCTGACAGACTAAAGGAGTTGCTCGCACCTGTTGTGGATGCCATCATCTGCATGTAACCCTGCTCAGCACTCCAAGTGCCACTAACTTAGTGCACCATAACCCATGGACCGTGACTGATTGAGTTTTGTGCTGTGTAGAGTTTGCACAGCAATGTCACCTCAGGTAGTGTGGAAGACCTGGTACATTGATGTGGAAGATGATGCAGGTCTAACACACCCCACTGTGTCTGCATCTGGAATGTCCTGAAGGGACACAATACAAGATATTTTCTTCACATGGGTGCGCTCAGCTCTAGTGCCCCTACCTCAGTGCGCTGCAACTCAAGGACACTACTGTTTGTATGTTGGGTGACCTCTGTCCTTGCTCCGGCTCCCTCCATGTTGCTCAGCAGTTGACTATGTTATGCAGGTTCTATGTTTCTGTTGCACTGGTGTCCACTGTTCAGGTTGTTGCCAGCACCGAACACTCTGTGCAGGCAGGCTTACACTCACCTCACACACATCCAGCACAGGCATCACTGTACATGTGGCACTGCCAACAAAGGGGCCGGGCACACGTGCCCGTAGCCAGTTTGACATGATATCTGCGTGTGTACCTGTGGTCTTGTTGTATGCATGAGGGCCCGAGTCCTACCACAGTACTATGTGCTGTGTACAGCAGATGCAACCATGTCACTGCAGGCAGCGGGTTGGAGCTTGGAGATTTAGCTTTGTTGATAACCACTCAATTTCTAAGGGGAGTTGACTGGGCCATCGTATACAGAGACAACGTGGGTGTGTGACTGATGTTTGCGTGCCCATGGGCATGGTTATGTACTGGCTATGTGCATCTGCATGTGTCAATGGCAGTGTAGGTCTCCCTGTGGGGGTGTAGGTGGTCCCTGAAGGATAATAGACTCCCAGGTCTGTAATCTAGTTCGCCTTCCAGGGGTTCGGACCCCACCCACACCTGATCGGCCACCTCCTTTTGGCATTCTGACACCTGGCATTGGGGTGCCATATGTGGCTCAGTGAATTGTTGTGAACCAGCCGTGCTGCGGGTGCTTTCTGCTGTGTGGTCTGTTGCAGGGACTGTGTTTTCTTCTGTGTATCTTGGCTGCCCTGGTCCTGGTTGTGGGTTGCGTGGGATGTCCATGGGCTGTTGCAGGGCATCGGTGTCGGAGGTGTGGTGGTCCTCTTCAGCATCACTGATGTGTGGTCTTCTGTGCTCTGCTGGTGGTGTTGTGTGTCCCTCTGCAATGTGAAGGGGAGATGCATGTTGACATTGTGTTGACATGTATGTTGGCGCATTGTTCTTGTTTACATTGTGACTGTTTGGGAGGTGCAGGATTTGGATGCGGGAACATGTACATTTGGACTACATGACGGATGTGGGATTGTACGCGTGCATTTCCATTTTACAGTTTACAGCTCTGTCAGATGTAGTAGACCTGTTTCTGTGCGTGTGCGGACCCAGTTGTGTCCTCTGTTATGCACAGTTGTGTATGCACATTGTACCACATTGTTGTCAATGTGGGTGTGCTGTTCATGCTATGTGTGTGTGCTGGAGTGTGCTACGGAGAACATGGACATGATCCTTTGTCATTGTGGGGGTGCAGTGTGCTAGACCTCATTGTGCATGTGTGGCATTGTGCCCATCTCCCCCTGTCCCAGCAGTCCCTGGTCGTTACTCACCATGTGGATGTTGTGTCAGGTCCTCCCGAGCTGTGTCCGCACTCCCGACTACTTGCACCATCTCCACACTGATGACTGTGGCCTCTGTTTCCTCCTGTGGTGCAGGACTCCCGCCTCCTTTCGCCATTGCTGCCTTCCTGTTGGCAGTGGCTTTGTGCCTGGTTTAGATTTTCGCATCATGCCAGCGCTTCTTGACCTTCTCCATTAGCTTCCTTGTCACTCCGAACTGCATTCCTGGTAGTCTAATTGTGGGGACAGTTGATGGTAGTGTTCTGTCACCTCCATGACGCTGATCTGATTTTCCTGCAAACTGCACCCAGTCTTCCTCTACCTCTTCTCCCTGGCCTTCCCCAACCCTGTTGTTCCTTGCTGGTGATCTGTGGGGGTTGTGGGGTTCACGTCGGCCTCTGCGCTCGGTTAGGGTGCATCCATGTTGCTACACATTTTGGATTGTTTCTGGCGTGTTGTATTTGTAGCTTTCACAGTGCCTGTTCCCGCCAGACGCGTGGGATTTGCAGGCTTGTCGCTGGTTTTCGCTGCTTTTTGTACCAGGATTGGCCTCATCGCAGGATTTTTTGCGTTCGCTTTTCGCATCTTTGAGGCGTGGCGTTGATTTTTGCGCAGACATTTGATGCGTTATCTGGAGGCTATCGCATGGTACCGCCGTGTTGAGAATGCCTGGTTAACACAGCGTAATTTTCCCGCAATAGACTGCGAGGTTGGAAGTTGCGTTAAGTAACTTTTGCGATGGTTAGCACACGTTCTTGAGAATATGCCTCGAAATGCGCTTCAATGTCTCTACCTGCTTTCCCAGCATTTGTTCTGGCTGATCTTGGAGTGGAAGATATCAGTTTGATAAAGGGATAGTGGTGGTTAATGTTATGCCTAGGTGCTTTGGAACCTCGTGTAGTGCACCTGGTGAAGATAGATGGGATTCGCTTAGCCTTACTAGCGTGATTAGAAGCCATGTCAGATACTAATTCTGATACTACAGTGGGGGGCTGGCTAACTGTTACAGGTGGAGCAGAGAGGGTGCAGGAAGGTAAGGCCAAAATGTTGTGACAATCCACCAGTAAGTCATCAATACGATCAAGAAAACAATTTTTAGCAGCCGACTTACGTGCCATTTTGGCTTTACTAGCCTTCTTACGACTCCCTTCCAATCTCACCTTCCATGTTAGCATTCTCAATGGCTTTTCTTTTTCACTTGTCGAAAATAGACTTTCAAATAAAAAAGGACAGGAAATTCCACTCTCCCACACATCCTGGAGACAGAAAAGCTGTAGGAGTAAAAACACTAATAATGACTAAAGGCTTAGGCAATGAGGCTGGCCTTAAGACGGAAAAAAGCAAAAACAGTTATATAAAATAAACCAGTTTAGCTTTACATATGCTTCTAGGACTCACAGTTTGTAATGGTCAAAGTCCTTGAGGCCAACAAAGA
The DNA here is from genome assembly GCF_964263255.1 of Lissotriton vulgaris. Taxonomy (NCBI): domain Eukaryota; kingdom Metazoa; phylum Chordata; class Amphibia; order Caudata; family Salamandridae; genus Lissotriton; species Lissotriton vulgaris. The sequence continues at coordinate 776,587,856 of NC_141696.1, read as the reverse complement.
CCTGCTTGGATTAGTTGAGACAGCGGACCAAGAGAGGTGGCCCAGCCCAGCCTCTTCCGGGCAATGACGGGCAAGGACGGGCCCGCCCTTGGCCTGTGCTTTACCGGGCACTGCCCGCACGCGTCCCGCGCTGCGGGAGCCCTTGCCGGTTTTTAGCTCACACCTCCTGGTACTATGGATTATGCTGTGTGCGTGGTGGGCGCGGTGCAGCCTAGGGCAATTAGTCCTGGCCCCCTGTTACCATGAGAAAGGCTGGCATTAAGGAATACAGTCAGCCGCTCCGCACTGTGGGAGCCTGCGTCGTTTTTTAACTAGTGCCTCCTGGCGCTATGGATGACGTGCGCTCGGTGGGCATGGTGCAGCCTGTGGGAATGAGTCCTGGCCCCCTGGTCCCGGGAGAAAGGCTGGCGTGGAGGAATGCAGTCGGGCGTCCAGTGCTCGGAGCCCGCGCCAGTTTTTAACTCTCACCTCCTGGCGCTATGGATGATGCAATGTGCGCGGTGGGCGCAGTGCAGCCTGGGGGGCAATGAGTCCTCGCCCCTTGGTCCCGGGAGAACGGCTGGTGTAGAGGAATGCAGTATAATAATTGCATCTAATCATTTGCCTCTGTAATCCAACAGATATTGTGGAATCTTTCTTGGATGATCATTGAAATGAGCACCCCTGAAATTTGGGATGTCAGAACAGTTCACATCCATACCGAAACTTTCCTCTGGGGAGTTTCTGGGTCATTCAAGCCAGGCATACTGGTATCTTTGTTGCATCCTTGAGGGATGCACCCTTGATAAACACCCTTACCTTTGTACTTTTACAACATGGTCATTCTCCACCACATTCTGTCTCACTTATGAAATGCGCTTAGGACCCCAAAATCCTGATTTCCCTTTGGAAGTTCACCCTGGTTTCTTTACATAAACTAACTTCCCTTCATATAATTCCTGGGATTGCACATTATGCTTTTACTGAAATTGTGACAGTTGGTTACTACATTCGGAGTGTTACGTGATCCCAAAACCTTTCTCTGAGAAACTTTTTCAATGGGGATCGCTTAGCTTTTGGCAAATGTTCAGATGCTTTGACCAAATAGTTCATGCTCTCTACGAGTCCATTACCCTGGGGGGAATACGAGGCAGGTTGGAGTTGAATGATGCCAAGATAGTCTGAAAATGTCTTCATCTACTCAGACACAAATTGGGTGCCGTTATCGGTGATTATGGTCCTGGATATACATTCATACACAAACACATCTCTGAGAAACTCCAAGGCACTCCGGATGGTCACATTACTTACACAGCATGCAGAAACCCACTAGAACTTGTAATCTACTACCACCAGTACAAACCTTTCTGCTGGCGACAACAGGTCGAAAGGGCCTAAAATATCCAATAAATCCCAACTTGACCCAGTGTTCCCCTGGTACCTCACCACTTTCAATTTGTCATTTCCCACCAATTCGACACAAACTCTTACCACTCATTCCACCATTCTGTCCATGTTGGCCCACCAATATAATTTGATCTTCCTGCATTTGTCAGGTTTCTTCCCAGGAGCCCTTTAGAGCCAGATTCACAATTCCATCCCTCACACCTGCTGGAAGGACTATTCTGCCCCCATGAAACAGCTCTACTTGTTCTATACACAACTCATTCCTGACATTCCAAAATGTTCTGGCATCAACATCTATCTCCTTCAGGAGCGACCACCCAGGCACAACATGATTCATGATGATTTTCCCCACCTCATCCTGGCAACTTCCAACTCCCATTAGGATTCTTTGATAGCCAAAACCTTGATCAACAAAACCGGAAGACTCTCTTCAGTTTCTATCAATTTGTTCACTGGCAACCTGGACAAATAATCAGCAGGAATTATAATCCATTGCAGACACTGCACCTGGGAACTGTACTCAAGCAATCCCTCTATCCATCTTCTTATGTGAGGAGTAGTATTTTAAATACTCCTGCAACCTAACAACTGTACAAGGGGTCTAGGGTCCATCCTGAACACAAACGGCTAACCCCACAAGAAAAACCTGAAATGATGTATCGCGCATGTGCATGCTAAAGCCTCACAAATGATTATTGAGTATCTTTCGTGTGCACCTTTTAGAGAGCGTGCGGCAAAAGCCACCACCCTTTCTCCTCCTTCATGCATCAGTGACAATACAGCTCACAGCCCTTTCAAACTGACATCTGTTGTCAGCATGGTTTTCTTAGTCAGTTCGAAATGTCCATGGGTTGGCATTCTGACAATCTCACTTTTAATGATTTTAAAAGCCTCCGCGTACTCTTCTATCCATCCACATTTTGTTCCCTTTTTTAACTGCGCTCTGAAAGGCAGCACAATTGTAGAATGTCTGATAAACTTTGAATAATATTCCGCTAGACCTAGAAATGAGCTAATCTGATCCTTACAGGTGGGGCCAGTGCTTCTACAATGAAATTTGCTTAATCTAGTTTGTGACTGGTGCCTTATCCAGAAATAGTCCTAAGTATGACACAGAATTTACCCCAAACTACATTTTTCACCAAGTGTTCTCAGCACTCACCTCAATATCTCATAGTTTTGTAGCTTGTCTCTACCATACACCAGGCTATCACCCTGGAAGTACATCACAGGATCTATGCCCTCACGAGTCTTTGGAAGCATGCCACCACTGAAGGTAACCCAAAAGGAAACCTCTTAAATATATATGCCTACAAAGGTGTCACAAAAGAGGTCATGCAACAAAACCTGGTGGTAAGCGAGAGACAGATCTATCACACTGAATAGATGAGCTTCCTGAAGCATGGCCAATGCCTCGCTGATGTTAGGGAGTGGCTGGTGATTGACCCAGATACATCTATTAAGGTCTCTTAGATCTAGACACATTCTTATTTTTGTATCTTTATATTTCGGGGCCAATACCACCGGGGTCAGGCACTCTGAGGACTCCTCAATAACTCCCAGCAACTTAAGTTTGTCCAGAGCCTCTTGTAAGGGTTTTAACATGAGGTTAGGCACCTTCCTTACCAAGTGCACTACTGGTGTGTCACCTTTCTTTAACAATACCATATGTTCAAATCCTTTCAAAAGTCCCAGCTGATGTTTAAACACTTCAGGGAACTCCTCAATTTAAACAGAATCTTCAGCAAGAGTTGTTACCATAATCACTTGGTTGGGTGAATTGGGGTTCAAAATGATCCCAAGATTGTTGCTGTCTCCACTCCAACACACTATCACCTCCCCAGGCCTTGAACATGTTTCCCACCATCTCTCTGCCTCTGAAATATATCCTCATAGTGGTGTACCCCAGCAGAGCTATTCTTACACCACCATCCCCCACTGGGTTGATGTCAGGAGGCAAAAATAGAAATTCCTTACCCTGTCCCAAACCTTATGCCCAAATAGGAGGTAAAGGTATATTGAGTCAGACAACACAGTTTAGTTTCTTCCCTCTATCTGTATCAAGCACTCAGGCATGTCAATGTGTCCAACATCCACTTCTAAATCGCTTTGATTTTCCTGTACAACTTCCACTTCCTCATCTCTTTATTTGTCCTGGAGGAGCAGGCATCAATTGCAAAAATACATTTTGACCCACTTCAAGTGTTTCATACATTTCATGAACATTAGTATTTTTGCACACCCTTCTTGCCACAAATATGACAATTCGCATTGTGAGCATTGCGATTTGGGCTATTTGATAAATGAAATGCACTGTAACACTTTATACATCTACCTTGGTGTCTTTGGTCGGGCCCAAACTACCTTACTGTGAGCCTTTATTTAGTGTCACCTTCTGGGGGTACTTCCGGCTTCCACTAATGCCCTTGTCACTTGCATGGGATGCTATTCTGTCCACAGAATGTTGAGCGTTTCCCCCTATATCCGAACTAGTTAGCTCTCCTTGCATTTCTTCGACCCAACCCGTGGTGGTCTTTTTGCCTTCTACCACACCCACAGCATCCTTCTGTGTAAGGTTTTTTATTAAAAGCTTCTTCTTGGAATCTGTTATCATTAGCACAATGCACTAGTTGGTCCCTGATAAGGAAATCTGTCAATTCACCAAATGTGCACGTTTGTGCCAGATTTTATAAAGAAGCCACTTAGTTAGCTACCCTTTTCTTCTTGCCTTTTACTCTAGAAACACATCTGTGCTGCTCCAATACAACATTTATTTAAGGCCCAAAATGAAATACATGCATTAACAGAGATATTTGGAATAAATCCCTTGGTTCTACTGCCCCATTACACACGGCAACTCTCATAAATGTTCCGGCCTTCAATGCCCAGGTTATGTAGTAATACCCTTTGTTGATCACTATCAAGTATGAGTCAAATAGTTTTTTCCATTTTTTTCTATGGTAGGATTGGTGTTCCAGATTGATGAATAAAATTGTGGTGGTTGTGACATGTTTACAACCGCCATAACCCTGCAAGAAAATGTTCACACACAACAAACTAAAAGGAACAACTGATATAACAAATCGAAATCACAATCTAAATTAATAAATTAATACAATAAGTTAATATAATCAATTAACAGAACAAGTAGGGTTTTGCCTTATACTGTGGAGCTGTGCCTGTCTAATGAGTCCTCAGAGTGAGCACCTACATCAACAATATTGTACGCTTTTATTGTCATCCACTCCAACCTTCTTAACTTAGAGTGAGGCTGGTTAAATTACACACTCGCACCCAGATGCCTGCTGCTCCCAGACAGTTGTCAAGTCTCTGCTTGTAGAGCAAATGTGTCATCCTCGAGATTGCATGTTCTACAACCTTTTCGCGCTGTGTAAATACTGAATTGCTAGGCAATGCGCTCAGATTGCACTGCGCACACCCAGCCAATCACTCGCTTCCAACTGCGCATACCACTTGCCTGGCTGCTTGGATAAACCAATGTGATTCTTCCAAGCTGGGCGGTCCCTTGTTTAACGAAAAGAGTCTGAATTTTGACACACAGTCTCGAGTCATGCCCTCAGGCTTGAGCAGCAGTTATTCCTCATTCTGCTTCCCCACAACACGCACTATTTACACTCCAAAGCACGCTGACCTCGAGCCTCATTAAGTTGATGGCAAAATGTGGTAAGTTTCATAACTGCTTAATGTGCACTGTAGAACGGTATTGAAAATTTACAAAATGTCTTTGCAAATACGGCATATACGAACCACTTGGTGTCTTATCCCCTGGTTTGGTTGAGCAGTGCATAAGTCATTCAGAAAAAACTAATGCTGAGTCCTTACATCAATCCGATTAATGTTGATGATGTAACCTGCCCCTCTCAGGTACTCCTAGTTACCAGTGCTAAGATTCAAAAATAGCGGACGCTGATTGACTCTTTATCTCTTTTATTTTACCAGCAAGGCACATCTGATCTGCTCACTGCACAGCTTTATTTCTGTGCCTCCACCAACTGCCATCCTGTTCCCTGGTTGCCATAGACACCATTCGAGTCACTAGATGGAATATGCAGACTCATTGGTTCCTTAAAGAAAAGCCTACAACACATGGAAGATAGGATTCCAGGCTTATGCGCAATGATTTTGGACATTATTTTTGCATTGAAATTTAATAGGGATATAGGTCGGTAAGATTGCTACTGGGTTAGGTCTTTGTTTGACTTTGCTATTAGGAACATAGGGGCATATTACCAACAACTAGCGATAATTTTTGTCTCTAACTTGTTTAGAGACAAAAATTATCGCCGCACATCGGCGATTTTTATCGCAGATAAACCTTGCTATTAACAAGGTTTATCGCAAATGCGATAAAAAACGGCCGAAATGCATGAATATCGCTGAAAAGTCAGCGATATTCATGCATTATCGAGCAAATGCTCTTAGCCATGTTATCCACCTCCCATTGGATAACATGGCTAAGAACTGCTCAGGGCAGGTGTTAGCTTTTGGAGATATTCGCGCTTAGCGCGAATATCTCCAAAAGTTGGTAATAGGAGATAGCGATGTTAGGGACTGTTTCCAGTCGCTAACATCTTGGCACGCCCACTTTGCATGTCATTAGTGATAAATATCACTAACATGCAAAGTGGGGCCCAAGATGGTCGCTATCTCCTATTAGCTGTCACTAACTGGTGTTAGCGACAGCTTGGTAATAGGGAGATAATTTTATCTCCGCTTTCTTGGCTTTTAAAGCCAAAAAAGCGGAGATAAACCCCCTTGATAATATGCCCCTCAGTTGCCTCGCCAGTCACCTACGTCAATCCTCATTACTGGCTCATTTTATTGGAGACCCCTGCTGATAGGGGGGCAGTTAGGAAGCAGAGAGTTTTTAAAAGGGAGTGGTAAATCCATCAGGCCAGGGGCTTTGCCAAGCTTTAAGCTTTTGATGGTTGTGGGAACTTCTTCCTCAATATGGTTATATTTAGTTCCTCTCTATTGTCCTGGGAGAGAGTAGGGAGAAGGAGGGAGTGTAGACGGGTCATCAGGGCCTCTATTTGTTGTAATACTCCGGGAAGGCCTATGCATTCCCCCTCTCAGTGGTGTGCAGGATGATAGCTGAGTTTTTGATCTGCCTAATAGGTATGCTGGGCCTGCAATTTATTGGGAAGAAGAGAAGCATTCCTTATTGCCCCTCATAGAAGTGAGTGTCCATTCTAGCCAGGTTAGAATTGGCTGTGTCATATTCTAGGGAGCTAATCTAGCCACAGATTGCAGTAAATTTCCTTTAGAGTTTCTGGGATGGATGTAACTTTTTATGATGTTCCTCTGAGATGACTTCTTTCCAAAGTTGGAGCAGTTTGATCTCTCTCATGCACTTGTGGCAGCTGGCCTCCTTGATAAGTACCTCTCTTATGACTGATTGTATTGCGTCCCATCTCTCCTGTGTGGTTGAATGAGAGGTATTCCTTATTATAACCCTCGTTTTGTGGTGGACCAATTGGTATGCCAATAGGGAGTTGTTCAGTCTGGAGGTGTTCCACTTCCCAGCAGAACATTTCCCAGGTCAGTGTAGTAGCAAGGAGGACCAGTCTATGGTCTAAAATAGTCAAGGGACCCTTTGCAATGCCTTAGATAAGAGGCAGCAATCATTGGTCCAATATGATATAGTCTATCCTAGAATAGGTATGGTGTGTGGCTAAGAAATGTGAATAGGCTGTCAGTAGGAGGTGCTGGTGTCACCAGGTGTTGATTAGTCCTAGATTGTTCAGAACTGTTTTGGCATCTACAGAGATGGCTGGGGTCTCCATATTCCTGATGTGATTTACCTAGTATGAGGTACATGACAGATTTGAATTTCCCCGACAATAAGTGGGTGTTCCTTGGAGCAAGCAAACGTATGTATTGTGGGGAGTAGGATCGATTTTTGACCAGCATTTGGGAAATACATATTTCTACCAAGACCTCCCGTTTGTGCAATTTGGTATTGTCCCTAATCAGAATTGCAACCCCCGCCTTCTTTATGGGGGCGATGCGTGATATAGAAAGGAATAAAAACAAGATTGGAGATGAAATTAGTCATCCTTCAGCAAATGCGTCTCCTTTAAAAGACAGATGTCTACCCCCAATCTACTCAACTCACCAATGATGCTAAGGTACTTCGCTGGTTTATTAAGGAATTAAATGTTATAAGTAAGTATTTGCAATTTTAGTAGTTTAGTAGGAGCTAGCAGTCAGTAATGTACCTGATCCTGATACCGCTGCATAGTCTGCCTCCCAGGGGTATTAATGTAAAATGGTGTCCCATCACCTCTCAGTTCCCCCCAAAAATCCCTCAACCACAAGATCAAAACAACATTACCATTCAATCAGTGATGGACAGGTGAAGAACATCCTAAATGTGCAGAAAGAGTTGGTGTAGTCCCACACCGTGGATGACATTGCAATTGATGCCGCAGGGGTGTGATGGCCTTGGAAGTCTGTACATGGCCCCCCCAGGCCCTCCTCAGCCCGCTAACAAATTAAATGAACTGAGGTCAGCTGCCATCGAACAAGCTCTGCAGGCCAATAGGGTTAAAATAATTCTAAGGTTCGCTGCATGGGTTCCCGGGTCTGCAGTCACCTTCCGAGGCTATGAAGTGTCCCTGATCACCGGCTGTATGTGTGAAATGATGTTCTCCTTTATTGGCTGCTATTTCTTTGCTGTTTTTTTCTGGGAACAGAGATTATGCTTGGCAATCATCCACTTCTCTCACTGCAGCCTTCGGATGGATGATGTCATGGAGGACAGTGTCTTCTCAGATGGGGTAAACCCCTACAGGTCTCAGGTGGGGTGGGGTACTCAGGTGGGGGGAAAAGGTGGCCTACAGCGATGCAAAATATCAGGCTTTACTCTCCCACCACTGAAAGTGTAGCTGGAATGGGAGTGCCCTTTATATTTAACTCTTTTAGATCTTAGGAAGTCTGTGAATAGTTTAGAGGAACGGCATTTGGAAAGAGTGATCAACGAAATGTTCTGGAACCGTTGTAGGGAGGTTCCATTAAATAAGATCTGACCACACCCTTTGTACACTTTAGACATAATGGCCTCTCTGTCCTCCTAGAAATGCACCTTGGTGAGTACATCCTAAGGAGAGCCACGGGGAAGCATAGCGGAGTCACTTTGCGGGTCCTATTCAGCAAGTTGCATTGTGACTCAAGGTCTTCTAGTATAGCCTTGAACACATCCTGGACATACTTGGAGAGGTCCACTGTTAGGATATCTGTGAGCATCCCTCAAATGTGAATGTTATTCCAGTGTGATCTATTTTGAACGTCTTCACTCATGTCCTGGAGCATGGAGTACCATATGTTGTTGTTCTAGGGCGAGCTTCCGTTGATGTTTATCACAATCATCCATTTGTTCATGGTGGACTTTCCCTATCTTCTGTACTCTGACCCCAGATTGAAGACATCTCTGCGAACAGCCTGGTGGTCGCTGAGTAAGTCTGAATTGAGGGTGAAGATCCAATCCTTGAGATCCTGAAAGGCTGCTAAAAGAAGGTCTTTGGTGATGGCTGAGTCAGTTGAAAGTGAGACCATTTTGGCCATCTTCCATCAGTGACTCTGGCTGGTTTGCTGTTTCCATAGTGGACCAACGAGATGAGGATTGTTCCAATGGGTTCTTGGTCATTTGATCTTTCTCGGCTCTGTGTCCTGTCATTGCCAATCAAAGGGGGAAAAGCATTTAGCTACTGTGTGATATCCCGAGTTTGGAATTCCTGGATAAGCCGTAGAGAAAATCGGGCCAGCCCAACTGGTTTCAAGGACCGCTTGAGCACTGGGGAGCCCCAAAGCCAGGAGACAGTGGTGACCCTGGGAATGATAAGTGACCCAGTATGGCCCCCGCACGTCCCTCAGCCTCTAACTGATGGCCAATGTGGGTAGAGAGAGGGCCAGTCGAAAGCATGGGCCCCCATTAGCGTCTCCAGCAGTATTAGCTGTAAGCCTCTGCTGCAGCAAATGACCCCCAGCTGTTGTTGGTCTTGGTCCCTCTGGGAATCGTGGCTTAGGGCATCGGGATGGGGAGAATTTAGGTCCCAGTTTTGGAGCTCCAGGGTCAGGTGTCTGCCAGATTTGGCCCTTGGCCCCGCCCCACCATCATCTTTTTGAGTCAGTCTGTGTCTGAACTAGTGCTTCAAGTGGGATGAAAAAGGTGGTGGGAACCTAAAACAATTATAGGTTAAAAAGCTTTTACACGAGGCGTGGCTTATGTAATGAGTACAAGGGGAATTACATCCTGTGTTTGACAAAATAATAAATGTGGGCTGATTGGACAAAGCATACCCAAAATCAGTAGAATATTGTATTTACAAAATTGACAAGGTAAGGTTAAAAAAAGTAAGTAACAATATCAATCAATCAATCAGTCATATCATTTGTAAAGCACACTACTCACCCGTGAGGGTCTCAAGGCGCTGGGATGGGGAATGCTGCTACTGCTTGAAAAGCCAGGTCTTGAGAAGTTTTCTGAAGGTCAGCAGGCGTTGGGTCTGCAGTAGGTGGATGGGGAGGGTGTTCCAGGTCTTGGTGGCAAAGTGGGAGAATGATCTGCCGCCGGAGGTCGCTCTTCGGAAGCGGGGGACTGTGACGAGGTCGGCAGAGCGAAGCTGGAGGGTGGGGTTGTAGAATCTGAGTCGTCTGTTGAGGTACATTGGTCCAGTGTTGTTGAGTGCCTTGTGTGCGTGGGTGAGAAGCTTGAAGGTTATCCTCTTGTTGAGTGGGAGTCAGTTCAGGTCTCTCAGGTAGGGTGTGATGTGGCTGCGTTGAGGGATTTCAAGGATCAGGCTTGCAGAGGCGTTCTGGATGCGTTGGAGCCGTCTCAGGAGTTTGTCCGAGGCTCCTGCCTAGAGGGCATTTCTGTAGTTCAACCTGCTGCTGACGAGGGCCTGGGTGACCGTTCTTCTAATTTCAGTGGGGATCCACTTGTAGATCCTGCGGAGCATGCGGAGGGTGTTGAAGCAGGAGGAGGAGATGGCGTTGTGACCTGTTTAGTCATGGAGAGGACGGAGTCACGAGGATGACCCCTAGATTGCGAGTGTGGTCGTTGGGTGTTGGAGCAGTTCCCAATGCGGTCGGTCACCAGGAGTCATCCCAGGCCGAAGGTATGGATCCAAGGATGAGGACCTCCATCTTGTCCGAGTTCAGCTTCAGTCGGCTGTTCCTCATCCATTCAGCTACGGCCTTCATTCCTTCGTGAAGGTTGGTTTTGGCGGTTTGGGGGTCCTTGGTGAGGGAGAGGATCAGCTGGGTGTCATCGGCGCAGGAGATGATGTTGAGGTCGTGCCGACGGGCGACGTGGGTGAGCTTTGCCATGTAGATGTTAAACAGAGTTGGGCTGAGGGATGAGCCCTTGGGTACGCCGCAGATGATCTCGGTGGCTTTGGAGCGGAAGGAGGGAAGGCGGATTCTCTGTGTTCTGCCGGAGAGGAAGGAGGTGGTCCAGTCCAGGGCCTTCTCTTGGATCCTAGAGTTGTGGAGGCGTGTTCGTAGTGTATGGTGGCTGACCGTGTTGAAGGCGGCTGACAGGTCCAGGAGGATGGGGGCCACCGTTTCTCTGTTGTCCAGCAGGGACTTGATGTCATCGGTGGCGCCCATAAGGGCAGTCTCGGTTCTGTGGTTGCTGCGGAACCTGGACTGGGAAGGGTTCAGGATGTTGTTCTCCTTGAGGTAGCGGGTTAATCGTTCGTTGACGGTCTTCTTGGTGACCTTTGCTGGGAACGGAAGCAAGGAGATGGGCCAGAAGTTCTTAAGGTCCTTGGGGTCCGCCTTAGGTTTCTTGAGTAATTTGTTGATCTCGGAGTGCTTCCAGGTTGCTGTCTCGAAGGAGGTGTGGATGACTTTCCAGAGATGGGGTGTGATGGATGTGCTGGCTTTGTTGAACATGTGGTGTGGGCATGGGTCTAACGGAGATCCGGAGTGAATGGTGTTCATGATCTTGATGGTGTTGTCGTCGTTGATGTTGGTCCAGGAGAGCAGGCAGTTGGTGCGGGTGGTGGTCGTGGGAGCAGAGGTCTCAGTGGTTGTCGGGCGGTCGTGGCGTTGAAGCTGTCATGGATGTCTGCGATCTTGCGGTGGAAGAAGGTGGCCAGCGAGTCACACAGATCTTGCGAGGGTGGGACGTCGTTTGTTTTGGAGCTGGGGTTCGAGAGTTACATCACGATGTTGAAGAGCTCTTTCCTGTTGTGCGCGTTGTTGTCTAGGCGGTCTTTGAAGGAGGCCCTTTTGGCGGATCTGATGAGGTGATGGTGTCTGTGGTTGGCATTCTTGTGGGCTGCATGGCTGTCTGGTGTTCATTCACAGAGCCAGATCTTCTCCAGCTTTCAGCAGGTTTGCTTGGAGGCCCGGAGGTCTTCAGTGAACCAGCTGGCTTTCTTGTTGGTGTGACTGTTGGTGGGTTTCTTGATTGTGGTGTGGGTGTTGGCGCAGTTGTTGATCTACTGTCTGAGGTTGCGGGCGGCGGTGTAGGGGGAGGTGGGGTCGGCGGGTAGGCTCTGGGCCAGGGTGGTGGTTAGCTGGTCTTCAGTGACTTTGCTCCAGCAGCGGCGAGGCATCTTTTGGGTGTGGTGGTGCATGGTGGATTTCTTGAAGGTGAAGTGGATGCAGCGATGGTCGGTCCAGTGGAGTTCGTGGTGTGGTTGACATGGGGGCTTGCGCAGAAGATGGGGTCAAGCGTGTGACCGGTGGAGTGGGTGGGTGTTGTGATGAGTTTTCTGAGTCTGAGGTTGGCTAGGTTGTCGATCAGGGTGGTGGAGTTGGTGTTGTTGTTGTTCTCGAGGTGGAAGTGGAGAAGTGTGGCTCAATGGTTAGAGCGGCAGACCTTGATGCAGAGCGCTGGCCAGGGACCAGGGTTCGATTCCCGCCTCGGCGGGATCGGGCTTAAATTCCACTGACTGGATATTCTCGCCTCAGTGCTGAATCTAAGCATGAGCCCCACGCTGCAACTCTGGGCAATAGCTTGCTTAGTCTCCACAACGGCCCCCGATACACAAGGGATGCCTGGTTTCACCATGGGATGTCCAGGAGTGGACACCTCACAAGGAAAAGCCAGGAGGGGTTCCCTTGTGGTAGGAGTACAAGCGCCGGGATGCTTACGGGTTACTGTTCGCGCTATACAAATACAACACATTTACATTTACAAGTACAGGTCCCCGAGGAGGATGTAATCTGTGGAGGCGAGGGCGTGTGTGCTGACGAAGTCGGCAATGGAGTTGCTGAAGTGTGGTCGGGGTCCGGGGGTCTGTAAATGAGGGTTCCTCTGAGGGTGGTGTTGGGGTCAGTGTGGATCTGGAAGTGCAGGTGTTCGGCGGTGCTGAGGGTGCTGAGGGTGTCGTCGGTGTTGGTCGAGACTCTGAGAGTGTGCTTGTGGATGTTGGTGCGGTCCCTGCGGGTGATCTTGTAGCCTTCCGGGATGGCTATGGCTATGTCGGGTGCCAAGGCGGGATCAGCCAGGTCTCCGTTAGGAAGGCGACGTCTGGGGAGGTTGAGTTGAGTAGGTCACAGAGTTCAACGGCGTGTTTGCGGGCAGAGCAGGTGTTGAGAAGGATGCATCTGAGGTGGTTGAGTTCTTTCCTGGTCGGCAGCATGGTGGGGTGGATGCTTGTGAAATGCAGTTCTGGCAGGTAAAAGCTCCGTGGGTGCGCTTCAGGTCAGCCAGGAAGCAGGTTTGCGATCATCCGGTGTTGAGTGCATGGAGGGCTCTGGCATCATAACGGTGTCGGGCGTCGTGGTGTTTGCGGGGTCCAGGGGTCCAGGGGTCCTGGCGCTGGGCGCGGTCCAGATGCAGACGGGCGCAGACGAGCTTGCCTTAGGCGTGTCCGCTGCGTGACCTCCATATGAGGGGATGTGGGAGGGAGGAGCAGCTGGGAGGTGGGAGCGGGGCAGCAAATAGGATTGCAGGGGGCGGGGCGCAGGGACGCAGCAATGGGAAAAACGGGCGGGCCGCGGGAGAACTGGGCACAGGAAGGAAAAACAAGTTTAGGCAAGAAAACAAGTACAGGCACAGAGGAATAAAAACAAGTCTGGGCAAGAAAGCAAAAACAAGTGTAGCTTAAAAAGCTTTTGCACGAGGTGGTGCTTATGTAATGAGTACAAGGGGCATTACATCCTGTGTTTGACAAATTAATAAATGTGGGCTCATTGGACTAAGCATACCCAAAAACAGTAGGATATTTTATTTACAAAATTGACAAGGTATGGTTAAAAAAGTAAGTAACAATAGATTATTCAGTTGAAGATAGATAATGTTTTAGTCCCTTGAACACCAATAATGACAAAAGTAGCCACCTGTCACTTGTTCCCTGTTTCATGAAAGGGACTTCTGTTGACATTGCATTGCAGCACTAATGTGACAGGCAGTAAGGTAGGGTGTTATTTTCTTCAGGCGGTGAATGACAGACTAGTCCATATCCTCTACTTGAAGCAACGTCAGGGGCATACTTAAGGTGGAAATGACAACTGCTGCTTTTTAATGCAAAGATAGTGGGGAGAGCTAGGGAAGCCATATATCTGTTGATAAGCACCTATGATTGTGCAGTTTCACATTATTTCAGACCAACACAGCAGCATAAACAAGCAGCATTTTTGTACCCAGTTGCGGTCTGTGCCATTCAGCCACCCTAATGCAGGTTGGAACCTACTATTTGTTGGGCACTGGAAATTCTATCAATTATAGCACGGATATACCTCTGTGCTCCAGACTTCACTTTTTAATGCGAGCACCAACTGAATTCACGGTTTTGTGGTATGATAGCAGTATGTTTAATGGTTGTTTTAATTACTGTTTCTGTATTTCACAGTAATCTAATGTTTAAGTACATATTGATTGCTTGGGCACGTACTATAAGGGAAGTTATCTCTATGTTGGTTGCAGGTTGTAAAGAGTGAGGCCAATGGAAATTAGATGAAAAAGTGCCTGAAAACTCTACATTTACCAATATCACTGCAGGAGCATCATTATTGGGTTACACTTCTGCTAAACACATGGATCATGAGGTCGTCTCATAAAACTGATAAAATCAAAATGCAATACTGCGTACCATTTGTAAGTGTGATGAGTAGACAATTTTACAAAACTAAAGAATCCTCCTCCTAACTTCCATGGGGACAATCTGAATGTGTGTATAGCCAACAGAGCCAACAAAATGAGAAAAAACTAACAACAAAACCTGCCATCACAACATTCAAATCCCCCCAAATTGGAAACTTTATGCAGTGGCTTATACCACTCAGAAATGATTTTAGGACTTGGGATAAGATGTAAGGAATTGTTGGCTGTGACTTTTCTTTTGCAGTCACCACAATTTCCTGGACGGATCCAGTTGCGCAGAGATGAAGCGTTAACAGGAAGTTAAATGAGGGAACACCGCGGTGCCGCCATCTGAACACAGCTCCAATTTATACTTAATATAAGCAAGTATATCATTGTTGGATTGCAGATACAAAAAGGCATTTTTGAAATATGGTCAGGGCACGTGACAAACACGTTTAATCCGTTGGACAGATAGATGAAGGAAAGATCTTGAGCGGAAATCCTCTGTAATGGGCCCTATTATTGAAGTTCCTGCTAAGCACTTTAGCAAACCACAACATAACAAAATATTGATTAAAAAGAAATGTTTCCACCCCCGTTCACATAAGGTGCAAAAATGACTAAATAGATCATTGGCTGAACTACGAATGCTCATATTCGGTAGAAAAAACTTTAAGAAACTTGGGGCCTCATTTATGAGAAATGACACATCGCTGCGTGAAAGCAGCGATGCGTCAATTCTCAGTGAGCACTCCTTGCGACATACCTGATGCGTCATATTTAATGTATGACGCATCATCTCGCAAGGAGTTACAGATACGTCATTATTTCTGACGTATCTGTAAGCGCAAAAGTGACGCATTGCTGGAGTGTGTCACAAAAGTGAGGCAACTCCAGCAATGCATCCTTTCACATGGGGCAAGCCCCATGTGAAAGGGTCTTCGTCAACCTGCTGTGAGGCAGGTGCAAGATTTTGATGCCACGGCGTACTAGAAGTGACGCAGTGAAATCTCATAGATTTCACTGCGTCACTTCTACGAGGTTTTTTGCGGGGGAGCGCCCCCCCTGCATACATTATACCTGACGCAGGTATAATGTAGCGCAGGGATTTACAAAGTGACGCATCTATTTAGATGTGTCACTTTGTAAATAGTGCGCAACAGGAGGCATGTTTTACGCCGCCGATGCGTCACAAAAAGTGACGCATCGGAAGCGCAAAACTGACGCAAGGCCTCGAGGCCCTTGCATTTTAACATGATTTGACAGAAGACCAACTTTCAGTATGCATACAGCGAATCCTAAATTGTGTCTGGCGTCTTTCTTTAAGCGATTTCCCTTGTGCCTAATATCAAGCACAGTAGTTCATCTGATCAATGTTAAAAATGTCTTGAATTGACTTTCAGTGTAGCATTGCAATCAGTTTCCCTTCATTTCCCCATATGCACTTTTTTGACATGGTGTAAGGTCGGTGCCTGTATCTGCCTGTGTTGTTCTAGTCTTACGCCCACCCCAGAGTACATCTACAGCTTTGGGTAAAAGGAATTAGAGGATGAGACAAAGGACCTTAAGGTTTTTATTTTTGTAAAGTTTTGTGGAGTCCATCTGGCAAGGATCTTATAGAAGCTTAGCTGTAGCACTCCACCCACAGCCATACAGGTCATCATTTTATTATACGTGATTACAGGATTCCTACATCTTTATTCAGGATTCAAAGAACCCGTCTCCCTTTGCAGTCCTTGTTAGCCTTCCACCCCGAAAAGCAGCTATTTTGGTAGAATTTCTGTGTTGAAAGAGTCTTTGCTTCTCTAAAGGATATTGCCCGAGGAGGTGATGAAAAGCTGGTCTGCTGCCACAAATGTTCAACTGACCATCTGCAAACGGACAAATCAAACGAACCCAGACACTGGCTTAGCTAAGAATGAATGCCTCCAGCAGTGATAGCCAAACCCCGAAAGCATATTGAGAAAATGAGAATCCACGAAGATAGACAAAGCCCAGGGCAAAATCTTGATAACCCAGGTCAGATGCTTGTTTTTCGACTTTCGACAAGCAAAAGTATGGAATTAGTCATGTATAGGAATCACTGTATCATTTGAAATGTTATAAAAATGGCCGTATTGCAACCCCAATAAACCATTAAATTTACATGTCTAGCATGGTTAAATTACAAAGTGGGCTCAGGGCTGGTGTGATTATATTCACGAGGAGAGTCTCCATTTCTGAGTGGGACACAACTGGGGTTGGGCACCCAAAAAGAATGGAAACAATGTGGAACTCAAATGAGCCAAGGAAATGGTAGTCAAATATAAATGTGTTGTGAGCTAGATATACAAAGATTTTGCAGGAGGATTAGAAATCAATAAAGAGTAGACGTATTTCTATGATTTGCAAAGTGTCAAATTTTGCAGGGATTTATATGGAGTTCCCTGCATTTTTACATTTCAATAAATACTGATATTTCCCTATGTGTACAGTCCCCTCGATAAGCAGTCCACCAGAATATACTTGGTGGAAATGTTTATTCATATCCATATTTATTTTTTCGGTCTCTTGAAAACATATTTTTCCTCAGTAGAGAAACTGCATTTCCCGAACATTGTATTGTTGCCTTCTCATCCCTGGAAAGATGATTAAGCACAAATGTCAGGCTTTTTGGGTGTTGACTCGAGGTTTCTTGACCACCCCCTATAGTTCTTTCTTTTTCACCCATACACATTAATTTAATACAGACTATGAATCACAAAAGTGCGGGGTTGTCACAACAAAATACCCTTTTTAAATGTACTGAACTCATTTTGCGAGTTGGAAAAGGTAATAGGATGCACAAACAAGGCTTTACATTCCTTTTTGAATTGCTTTTTTGAGAGGGTATGAAAGGAGCGCCCCCTCTCTGTTCAAGTCGAATGACATTCTTCAACTGTTTGTGACCACAATTACAATCGCAAACCATTGATTAGGGACAGATACCAAATGGAATCCTGCTTTAATAGTGTTGCTTCTCCTTTGAGAATCTTGTCTGGCAGCCTTAAGAGGAGTAGATAGTGGTCCAATGACACCTGCATGCTCCCCAGATGTCTTCCCAGCAGGTCCACTTTTAATGGACAAAATTGAGAAGCTAGGAATGCGAACGCAAACATGCTAATCTGCTATCTCTTGCAGGACCCCATCACTACATTTGAAGCAATTTATTGAGGGTCACATAATGAGACCTACCTCTTAAATGTTCATAAGGCATTATGAGCCTCTACTAATATATATTTTGTGATATATCTCATTAGTACATTAGTTGCATTGCACCCAGTTGGGCAACGTGCAAACCAGACATTCCATTTTGGCATCCTGGTTTGTTAACTACCCTTAGTGTATTGGGTCATTAGCTCTGTGAATCAGGAACTTTGAACTTTCACCTATTGTTCATTTTATTGTTCACATACGTCCAACATTTATACACAAGTAACATTTGAAAAATGTATTTTAAATTGAGGCACAGGAAATACCATTCGGTGGGCATTTAGTAAAATACCAATTTTAATCTTTCTTAGTGTGTCTCTGCATCATCCCTGACACACATTCATACCTTTTTAGCAAGACTCCACCTTCCATGGTATTGTCTTAGACATTCAAAGGGTAAATCAATATTTACTCTCTGCTGGTGGTTGCAGGTACGGTGTATATTAACATTTATTTTTGTAGACCGGGACTTATTTTTCATCATCACACTTTGACCTAAAGCAAGGAAAGAAAGGCAGCAAAGTAGGAACGAAGACAATAAAGATAGGAAAATTGGCAGATGAATAAAGCAGAGTGTGATAAAGAGACAGGAAGTGTAGGGCGGTGGAACAAAGAGGTACAAGGAGGAATGAAGACTAGGCAGACTTGATATTGAGAAACCTTTGCATTTGGCATCCGTCTGTTGACAAAGAAAAAACAGATAGAAATACACAGATATGTTTTACATTAGATGCTCAGGTTCTTTGTATGTTGATGTTTTGGAGACTGATATATGTAAGAAAAACATGTAATATTAATTTCCCGTCAGGTTGTGACTACATCAACTCAACCATTATTCTGAACATTTCTGGAGATTATCAAGTGTGGCACAACCAGCACCTTTAAGACATGAAATGTAAAAGTGAATAGTTTTTGAGCTCTTCAGCCTGATTTAATGTTCAGTCAGTGAATTTTCTGTCTACCATTTTAGCACGCTATCAACATCAGCCACTATGGCAGTTGAAACTCTACCATATTTTGGGTTTTCCACTAAGAATGCAAATATATAGTCACTAAAGTGGAATAAAGCTCTTTGATGGAGCACTTGTTCACTAAATCCACCATTGTCTGCTATGGTGGTAGACATTCAACCAGAAAAACGGGCCATCGAAATGTCCTTCAGAATGGTGGTACACTATTAGTGCCCACATAAGATCCTCACTAAAACTCCAGAGTCTTGTGTCAGCATAGTATTGCTACCATACAGGAAACATCCTTTACCCCGCAGTCTTTGCAATGGCCAAGCTTTTACATTTAAGTCAGTACCCCGCATGCGACATTACATGCTTTACTTTACCACGCAAGTCATTACAACAACTTACTGTAAGGGGTGCGTTGTCGGACTGGTGTTGGATTTTTAAGTCCAACACCTTCCCTCCTGTTGCGTAGACTGGAGTTGGAAAAGTAATTTATACTATTCCAAAGTCAAGTTCCCCTAAAGCAAGTCACTGTAATGACTTACGTGCTAAAGTAACGTGTGGAAACATTGCAGGCAGGGTACTGACTGTGTTATAAAGGTGTGCTGGGTAAATGCCTGCAGGGTTCCATCATACAACCTTACAATACCTATGTTTTCCTGCAGTCTCGCCATCATTCCTATGGCAGTGTGTAAAGGAGTTAACTTTAGAGGCAGACTTAGCCCCTAGATTTGGTGGTTGGGCCCTTATCATGTCTGTTTGAATCCACTTCAGACCATGTCGAGCAAACGCAGAGCTTCAGGTGTCTCCAATGGACACATGTCCACCTAGAGTACACTAAATAATGTGGTTGCACAACAAGAAATATGAATGCCAGCTGTGCCACTTTCTGGTGGGGTCTCCATTACTGCCTTCCTCAAAATCAGGATGCTAGACTTGGATTTGTACAGCTGAGATATTAAAGATTAGGATCTCTACAACTGTGCATTCCAAACATCTAACTTTGGACTCACTTTTTCATTAAAATTCTAATCGTCCCTCCTCTCATGTTTAAAACACTCCCCCCCCCACATTTCAAAACTAACCAAATAGTTCTGTACCTTGTGTTATATTATATGTGGTTTTAAAGCGTGCTTTTCACCTGTGAGGGAACCCAGGCTTTTCGCAGGTGGCTAGGAGGGCCCCACGGAGTCTTACTCACAGATCCAGGTCTTGAGCTTCATGTGAAATTCAAGAAGAGATGAGAAGGCTCTGATGTGTTGGGGAACCCTTTTCTATGCTTAAGGAGCAATGTACGAGAGGGCACTGCCTCCTGATCTGCTTTTGTTTATGCAGGGGACGCATGCCAGTGAGAGTGTGGCTGTGTGGAGGTGGCTGGAGGGTAGGTGGAAGTGGATGTGGTTGTTGAGGTAGACAGGGCCAGTGTTGTTTATTTCTTTGTAAGTGTAGCTGAGGAGTTTGAAGTATGTGCATTTGTGTATTGGGTTGTGTAGAGTTCTCTGAGGTGTAGTGTGCTGCATGGATAAGACATGCTGCTACAATTTGGATGATTTGAAGTCTGTTTGGAATTTGTTCAGTGATTCCTGCTTATAGTGTGTTGTGGTAGTATAATCTGCTGATGATGAGGGCTTGGGTGATTGTTTTCCTGGTGCTGGTTGGTAGTCACTAAGGCCCACATGCATCATTGTGTCATTTTGCATTTCTTAATTTGCGAAAAATAAGGAATCGCAAATTAAGAAGTGCAAAATGCTATGCATCATTTTTTTCGGTATTTCTTTGTGATTCGGTAAAAATCGCAATTTTTACCGAATCCCAAAGAAATACCGAATTCTTAAGTTAATTTTCGCAATTCCCATTGATTCTTATGGGCCAAAAGGCCCATAGGAGTCAATGCAAATTGCGAGTGGCACTTAGAAAATTTCATGGGTGCAGGGGGGGGTCCAAAGGACCCCCCCATGCACCCCTGAAATGTATTTTTCGCATCATGTTGCACACACACATGTCCTAAGGACATGTGTGTCCGTAACATGAATGTTGAAAAAAAAGCATTTTCAACATTTTAAACACTTTTTCCAAATTTACCGAGTGGTTCAACCACTCGGTAAATTTGGCACCCTATTTGCGAATTTTCACTTTTTAAAATAATGATGCATTGCTTTTAAGAAATCGCACATCTGCGACTTCTTAAAAGCACCCGCATTTTAGAATTCGCAAACATGTTACGAATTCTAAAATTGCTTCATGCATCCCAAAAAGCACTTTTGCATTCGCAAACGGCCGATTTTAAGGAATCGCACCGTTTGCGAATGAAAAAGTGCTTGATGCATGTGGGCCTTAATGATTTTGAAGAAGGTGGTAAAAGTGACTAGATAGAAGTTGGAGGCTGCACAGAGGTTTCTGCTTGTATACGTACACATATTTCTACACAAACAAGCATTGACAGCATAGTGAGTGTTGTGTTATTTCAATGTGTCTAATAGACAGACTATGATGACGCTCTAGATAAAGTGAAAGTGACCGAGAGACACTGCCACATTCATCCTGCACACATTAACTTGGTTTATATTTTAGCTTTAGACAGAAACAATAATGCTGAAAATGCACGTTCCATAAGGCTTTTGCTCGAAACACAAGCAGATCTTTAAAAAAAAAACGTATGCACTAGGATGCAAATATTTACAAGATTTCACACAACGGAAGAAGCCATACAGCTTAATACCTATGGAAGCTTTGCCCACTTTCAGGCATCAAAACACATACTGCACGTTGCACAGTACTCCTGTTATGTACCGAAATTCAGTAAAACTTTTTACTGTAGCCACTACTGCAAATTCGGACAGGTGTGGGGAAAATCAACCGATGAGGAACACATTGATTGAAAAAATAATTAAGCGACTTGGTGTGATATTTGCAAAAGTCATCTGGGATTTTGTGTGACATTTCAGTGTTGTGATCTGAATCAAAAAATATGCTACATTACGTTTACCAAACACCTTTTCTCATTATAATATGGATCCTTGCTCCTGTCTTCCACCAGTACAATGGCTCAGTGCATTTGTGCGGCCATCAACAATGTCATTTCAACAATGTCATTTTCAGCATGAAAACAATCCACGATGATGGGTTCTATATTCATTGAAGCCTGATTTTTTAAAAATAGATATCACTTTTGATTTAGAGTGACGTTTTTTGATATAAACAGTGATTTTTTTTACAGCTTTGTAGCCAAAGCCTCTTGACACACAAAAGGCCTTTCTGTCTTGATTTTTATCAGCGTAAAAAAAAAAACAGGTTATGTGATATTTGAAGTTAGGAGTACTGGGGCAAGATTGGTGTCTTAAAATTATTATTTTTTTTATTTTTTCATTTATCTATTTATATTTGTACGTATTCATTTGTGTATTTTGAGGTCTAATAAAGCATTATGTTTTGTCCTTCAGATACTTCAGAGCAGTGCAAAAGAGTACGTCTGAATACTGAAGTAATGGGGGGAAGGGAGTCCAATGCTTAACAGTGGGCATAGTGTGATAATCTTCAATCAATTTCTCCATTTGCAAATACTTTAAACTCAGGACTTCATAGTCCCCATCTGCTCAGGTTTCAGGCCTTTTCTTAAATGTTGAACTGCATGTAACTTGACTCTGTCCTCAGCCTTTGATAAAGTGTGCTCATTATACTGACATCCTGGATTCTCAGTGATCTCCTTCTAAATGTCAATGTTTTGAACAATTCATGGGTTGGGCCCTTTGCTTTTGAAGATTGCAGGTGTCTGTTAGGGACTTGATTTGATACACAGTTTTAAAGGTACATCGTCCTTTGACTCAGTACACTTTGTCAGCAAAACAAAGAATTTTGGACTCGATCCTTACTTCCACTGGTAGCCAATGTACTGATTTCAGGGAGGGTTTGATATGTTAAAACGTTAGCAAATTCAGACATATTATGGCTGCCTGATATTGCAGTTTTTGTAAACTATCAATGAGCTTCTCAGGGAAAGAGATGTGGCCAGTGTTGAAGTAGTCCAGGCATGCCATCATCATAAACTGCAGTCATTGGTTGGTGCTGAGCAATGAGGTGGTTTTTCGGTGAAGGGGGTCTAAAGATTATGCCTTTGACCATACTGGATTGTGGAATTAAAGATATCTATGAAACAAATAGGACTTCCAAGTTTCATTCCTTCTGTGCAGAGAAGGATGATGGACCAAGTCTGAGTAGCCAATTGAACAGGATTGACATAGATTCTGTTCCAGCAACAGGTAGGGTATGTTGCTGCAACAGGACTGTCTGTATCGAGACAGAGAAAATACTTTTCAGCCAGGAGGAAAAAATGGGCCAAATATGTAATGATGCTAGACAAATCATATTTTCTTTTCAGTGAATCATCAAATTCTGAACCAAAATATTCACATCACACTTTTTTGACCCTAAAGTGCTTGAGAATGGTTTAAATCTTTACCATGAATAGGGGGGCTCTAAAATAAAAATAAAACTTTGAGCGTGAGTTCAATATGTTACTTTGCCAGCTCATCAAAACTCCTAAGCATGATATGTGCTCACACAGAGTTTACTCAAGAGAAAATTATATTTTAAAAACTGAAAAGACCTCGGGGAGATGTACAAGCCCCTTGCGCCTCTTTAACGCCGCCGTTGCGTCACTTTTGTGACGCAGCGGCAGCGCAAAAAGATGCGCCATGGTGCAGGGTATTTACAATGTGACGCATCTGGGTGATGCGTCACGTTGTACAGCCCTGCACCATAAGGATGCGTTCCGGCGCAGGGGGGGCGTTCCTGCGCAGGAACGCCGCCTAAAAGTGGCTGAGCGAAATCTACAAGATTTCACTCAGTCACTTTTAGGCCAATGCAGCGTCAAAACCCTGCGCCTGCTTGAAGCAGGCGTAAGGATGTGACGCAGCATTGGACAGATAGGGCCCCCCAAGCCTTGCTGGAGCTGCATCATGCTTGCAACACAACTCCAGCAATGCGCCACCTTTACGGCACAGATGCGTGATGCATCTGTGCCGTTTTTGCCCCATGGTGCGCCGCATTTTAAATGCGGTGCAACATGGGTGGCGGAGCTGCGGCGCACAATAACTGGCGCACCCCTGGGGTGCGTCAGTTATTGTAAATCTGCCATTGATGTTTTAAGTGGAAGATGGTCTTACCCCCCATGAAAGGGCTGTATCCTCATTCTATCCTATAGTAAACGCCCTGCTTTTACAGCCATCCACAAAGAGTGAAGTCTGCAGCTTTTTCTTTAAGTTTATTGAGAAAAAACTGAGTAAATACAAGATAACTTCATATGTAATGAGGTACAACATATTAGGAATATTATCTTCAGCAAATAACAATTTATAAGAGAGGTAAAAGGAAGGGAGATGTGGGTCAGTGAGATAGGAAGGAAGGAAAAAACGAAGGAAGGAAAAAACAATATAAGATTATGACATCAAAGTTCGAAATAACACCTGAACTCAATCACTTTAAGTATAAAAAAGGACATTTAAAATATCCAGATTAACTGTAATAAGCAATACAACGAAAGGAGTAACCATGAGAGCATATGTGAATGAAAGATAAAGACAAATAGTGCATCAAGGAGGTTTCCAGGCTTCACTCGAAGAGTTAACCGTAACTGCCTCAGCTGAGGCAATGCATGTTAGATAAGTGGAAAGAGGGAGCCATATAAGATCTATTTTAATGGATAGAGATATGGAAGCAACATAGATAGTGTCCAGTCTGTGATGAAAGCAAACAGCATTCCACCATGCTCTGAAAGTGACTTTGTCTGCTTGTTTCCAGTTGGAAGGTATTAAGTGGAGGGCCATTGCTAATAATAAATCAACTAGTTTGGGTTTGGATGAAGTAAGGGGCCAGAAGGGTAATAAAGATCCTAGGAAAATGTTAGTAGGTGAAAATGAGATTTGGGTTTTAAAGATTTCGTTAATTTGAGACCAAACTAATTGCCAAAAACGAGAAATGGGAGGACATTCAAAAAGCATATGTTTTAAATCAGCAATTGCACAGGGACAGGACCAGCAAGCAGAGAAGGAATTTGGAGAAAAAGAAGCCAGCTTTGCGGGAGTGAATAAAATGCGTTATCAAATTAAATAAAGGGTTTGAGAAGTGTTGGCAGCTATGGAAGTCTTATGAATCTTAAGCCACAGCTTATCCCAAAAGAGGATAGGCCAACTTTCAGTTAAGTCTTTTTCCCAAGCCAATTCTGCCTTTCTTTTGTCTCTATTAGAGGAAAGAAATAAGCATTTACATAAAGATGAAGCCGAAGGGTTGCTGATAGTAATGGAAAAAGAGTTGAGCATCTGGAGGAAGGAATGGAAGTAGATGGTCTGGAATGGATATACTGGGGAAAAGAGGAACAAAGTACATCATAGTTAGCCTTACAAGAAGATGGCAAAGAAAATGTTGATTGGAGATAAGAAAAGGAAATAGGAACATTATTGATTACTAGCTGATCAATCTGAAGCAATCCCTTGAGTCTCCACGCTTTTCAATAAAAGGTGCAATTTTTAATGCGTAATAAATTATTATGGCAAATGGTTCTGTTGGTCTAACAAGAAAGATGAAGGATAGGAAGAAGGCGCAAGGATTTTAAATTCAAAAGGGGATATAAAATATTTTTCTATATTCAACCAAATAGGAAGATGAATACATTGATCTTCAGAGAGCCAACGAGAAGATTGTTTAAACGAAAAGGCATAATGATATGATTGAATGTCAGGAGATATAAGGCCTCCAGATGACTTGTCAACCTTTAAAGCCAATGGAGCAATTCGAGGAGGTTTGTTTTTCCAAAGGAATTTAGTTAAGAGAGAGTCAACTTTCTTAAAGTAGACTGCAGGAATATGCACCAGAATCAGAGAAAGAAGATAAAGAATCAAAGGAGAGAGCATCATCTTGATGGAGTCTAAAGGCCCCCACCAAGAGAGAAAGAGTGGTTGCCAGTGATCAATAGAGTCAGAAAGAGTATTAATATTATGATCAAAATGTATCTTTAATGTTTCTGAGATGTTTGAAGAGAACCACAAGACTAGATATTTTATCTTAGAGATTTGCCAAGAAAAGCCTGTTTGTATGACGTCTTGCTTAAGACAAAGTATATTTAAAGAAAGAACCTCACATTTGTCTGAATTGAGACGGTAAAAGGATAGTTGAGAAAGAATGTCAACTTGAGATAAAAAAGAGGGGATGGAGGATGACAGATTGGAACAATATAAACGAATATCCACATAAACTGATAATTAAACATGAGAGGTTTTGAGTTGGAAACCGGTAATCTTAGCATCTAACCAAGGGGAAAGGGGGCATCCTTGATGTACTCCTCTAAAGAGAGGAAAATAATCTGAAGTTTTGCCATTAACAAAAATAGAAGCTCTGGGACCTGAGTATAGTATAGAAATAAGAGATATTGGTTTAGGTGGAAACCCTATACATTTTAGTGCCTGAAACATGAAATCCCAGCCAAACCTATCAAACGCATTTCCTGCGTCTAATGCTATAGCAGCAATGGGGTAATCAAGAGAGGACACTTTACTAAGGTTATTATGAAAAACTCTGGAGTTGTCAGTTGAGAGACGACCTTTTGCATACCCAGATTGCTCTGAGCCGAATGTCTGACATAATATCGACAGACAGAATATCGAAATGCAAAAATATCGGAGCAAAAATATCGACAGCAAAAATATCGGAATCCTATCTTCATTAAGGTAATATCGAAAAAATAATATCGTAGTACAAAAATATCGGAATCAAAAATATCGTTTTTTTAAATGTATTAATAATAATGTAAAAATAATTTTAAAATACATATAATTTTACAACTATTAAATAAAAATATTAAAACAAAATTAAAACTAATACATATACATTTAAAATAAATAAAACACTTAATAATTTAATGTAATTTTAATTTTTTTCATGTAATTTATTTGATTTAATGTAATATTTTTTTGTTTTTACCCTGTACGCCTGTACCCCAAAAACCCAAAACTGACCCTGAACCCTAAAAATATCCCTGTACCCCAAAAACCCAAAACTGACCCTGAAACCTAAAAATACCCCTTTACCCAAAAACTGAAAACTGACCCTTATCCCTAAAAATACCCCTTTACCCAAAAACTGAAAACTGACCCTGAACCCTAAAAATACCCCTTTACCCAAAAACTGAAAACTGACCCTAAACCCTAAAAATACCCCTTTACCCAAAAACTGAAAACTGACCGTGAGCCCTAAAAATACCCCTTTACCCATGAACTGAAAACTGACCCAGAACCCTAAAAATACCCCTTTACCCAAAAACTGAAAACTGACCCAGAACCCTAAAAATACCCCTTTACCCAAAAACTGAAAACTGACCCTGAACCCTAAAAATACCCCTTTACCCAAAAACTGAAAACTGACCCTGAACCCTAAAAATACCCCTTTACCCATGAACTGAAAACTGACCCTGAACCCTAAAAATACCCCTTTACCCAAAAACTGAAAACTGACCCTGAACCCTAAAAATACTCCTTTACCCAAAATTAATTAATATTATTTAATTACCAATTAATTTTTAATTAACAATACCAATAAAGTAAATATATTAGCACATTTGCTGTAATTAATTTAATTTAATAATTAATATTATTTTCCCAATTAATTAATTAAGAATAACAATAAATTATATATAAAAAATACTATAATTAATGTAATTAAATATTTAATATTATTAATTACCAACTAATTATTAATTATAAATATGTAAAAAATTATATTAATTAATTAACGAATTAATAGAAATTAATTACCAATTAATTATTAATTAAAATATGTACAAACATATATCTATTAATTAATTATTATTAAATTACTTCCCACCCTATTCCCCTATAAACCCATAACCCGCTACAGAACATATTTATCAATTAATCAATTAATTAAGAATAATTAAAAATTATTTCTCAATTAATTAATTAATAATTCCTACTAATTAATAATTAATTTAACATAATTAAATTACTTCCCACCCTATTCCCCTATAAACCCACAACCCGCTACAGTAGTAAAAGACAATATTTAATTAAATTACATTAAAAATAAATAATAAAACATAATAAATACAATATAATATACACTAAATTTATTTAAAAATTGATAATAGTAACATCGAAGTTATTAATTTCGATATTATTGACATCGATATTTACAACTTCGATATTACTGATATCATACCAATATCGATATTAAGACTGTCGATATTACTTACCTTCGATATTTTGTCCCATCGATATTTAAACTTCGATATTTTTGTATATCGATATTTAAAAATCGATATTTTGTCTGTGTACCCTCTGAGCCAATGAGGTTAGGTAAAATTGGATCAATGTGGAGAGCCAAGATCTTATAGTCCAGATTAACTAAAGAAATAGGCTGATATTTTTTGCAGAGAGTTGGATCTTTATTGTCTTTAGGTATTAAACATATCATGGCCTCTTGAAAGGTTCCAGACGATGAACCAGTAGTAATAAAGGCATTGTAAAGTGATATAAGATGATGTAATAGGAGATTCGCAAAATGAGCGTGAAATTCAATGGTAAATCAATCCGGACCGGAGATTTCCCTCTTTTCAGTACCGAGATTGTGTGCGCAATTTTGGATAGAGAGACATCAGCTTCTAAAGAAGAGAAGTCAATATCATAAGGTGAAGGGGGTTTAATAGATTGAAAATAAGCAGACAGATCAGTTGAATTTGGTTGTTGTTCAGGAGTATATACATTTTTCCAAAAAGAAACAAATTCACTCAAAATATCGCTGTCTTTAAAGAAAGATATACCTGCATCATTCTGTATAGATTCTATTTTAGTCGATTCACGTCGTATTTTCAAGTAATTCGCTAACAATTTCCCTATCTGATTTTGCCTCCATAATAATGAGCACTGCTTTTAAAAAAGTAAGAGGATGCTGCTTCAGTTGATATATGTTATTAAAAAAGAATTTTGCTTCAATAAGGTTCTTTAACGCAGATTCAGAATTCGAGTGGTAAAAAGTGTATTGAAGTTGTTTGATCTTGGCCAGCAGTTGGGAGTTTTTATGTTCAAAAGCTTTTTTCTTTGTGAAACAAAATGTATTATAAAGCCTCTGGTGGGAGATTTAAAGGAATCCCAAATCATAACAGGGGAAGAATTTGGGGTAGAGTTAAAGGAAAATAATTCAGATGCAAAAGAGGTGAATTGGCTTGTAAAAGTAGGCTCAGATAATAACACATTGTTAAAATGGCATCTACCTGCATGAGGGAAAAAAGGTATCAAATCAAAGTTAATAAAAAATGGAGCGTGTTCTGATATTAGAATATAACCAATTTCAGAATGGGAAACTTTTTGAGATAAGGATTTACTAAAGAAGAGATAATCTACATGGGATTGTGAGTGGTGAGCAGGGGAGTAAAAACTATATAATCGAATATCTGGGTTGCAAAGTCTCCATATATCAACTAAGGATTTGTGGAGTATGCAGGAAACAAATTGTGAATGCATCTTTGTGTTAGAGAATTTAACAGAAGAGTTTCTGTCTAATATGGGATCAAAAACCTGATTGCAGTCACCACCAAAAATAATATATTCATCATCAAAAAAAAGAAGTTTATCAGATATATGACACCAAAAAGTATTATCAACATTGACTGGTGCATACATGTTAAAAAGAACTAAATGTATTTGATTTATAAGTATTTTGACAATTACCCAGCAACCTTCTAAATCAAATTCTTGGTGGACAACTGAAATCTGATATTTCTTATGACACAAGATTGAGACTTCATTTTTCTTACCTAGAGCCGGGGAAGAAAAGAAATTGCCTACCCAAGTTCGTTTCAATTTAGACGCTTCGGTATCAGATAAATGTGTCTCTTGAATGAATGCAATATCAGCATTTAATCTAGATAGATGAGTTAATAACCGTTGTCTTTTAATGGGGTTATTTACTCCTTTAACATTCCATGTTACAACTCTAAAAATAAACAATCAAATTAAACATGAACAATTTAAATGCAAACAATATAAGAAGTAAAAATAATATGAGAAAAGGAACAGAATTAGATAAGAAGAGATTGGGATAGAATTTCAGGAATGAAGAGAGGGAGGAGAGAGGCACAAGAAAGTTATTATAAGGAATATAAAAGTGGGAAGAAAAAAGGATGGAAGAGAGGGACTGGAAAAGGAAGAAAAATAGTAAAGGAAGAGGATAAGGAAAAAGGGAGAGCGATGCAAAAAAACAGAAAGGAAAATAAATCAAATATAACAAATGACATACCACATGAAGACAATGAGAGCGGGGAGGGTGAGGCTACATAGGAAAGGCAGCACACCAGGCGGAAGACTCCGGCAGGGGAGACGAACGGGGAATATCCTCGTGGAATTGCGAAAGAAACATGAATCGAAGGACCAAAAAATCGTATCTAGTAAAAGAGAAAAAGAAAAATGTTAACAAAAGACATTATGACAAAACAAAATACATCATGAAGGAAGATAAAAACATGTAACAGTAAAACAGTTTAAAGTGATCAACAATATTTATGGCAGAGGAATGTCCATGGATTCATCTCTACATGTGTTCATAAAATGCTCAAGTAGAGCTGGATCTTCATAGTTTGTTGTTTTGTTGTTATAAGTCACCTTTGAATAAACCCGGATGAAGTAAGCCATATCTAGCATTTAGGGATCGAAGAGCAGGTCTCATGTCAAGGAACTTCTTTCGTTGGTCCGCAGTTGCCTTAGCATAGTCCTGAGCAAAGTAAAGATTTGAACTATTCAAAGAGATTTTCCCTTTTTGTTTTGCAGCATGGAGGACTTTCAACAGGTCTGTATATTCTAAGAAATACAAGATAACTCATCTAGGCTTCTCGGAGGAGCAAGACGCTGAGGAAATCGAGGACCTTGACCCAGGCGGTGAGCTCATTGAATATTCAATGGAGGATGTTCCGAAAAATCAAGTAAAGTTGGCAAAAAGGTTTGAAAAAATGACTATGGATCTGAGCCTTCAAGTCCCTCAGCAAGGCCATAAATGCGTAGATTGTTATGCCTATTGCGATTTTCCAAACTTTCAATTTGCAATTTAAGCTGTTGTATTTCTTGATGCATACCCTCTCGATGTATTTCTTGATGTGTCCCTACCGGAAGCGCAGCGGACGAGCATAGCGGGCGCGACGATTGCGCGCCGAAGGCGCGCTTAAGGCAAGCTCGTCTGCGCTCGTCCGTGCCGAGACCGGGCCAAGGGCATCTCCCCCTGATCGTCCAACTCCGGAACTTGAAGTATTCAGATATAGTAGGGAAACACTTAAGCTACTGAATCCACTGGCAGACATAGCCGATTGCCCACGCTTAGCCCCCAACATAATACATGAGGACAAAAATGTATGCCCCAACTGCCGAGGACGACTACCAAATATCAATCCCTTCCTCCCCAAATCTCTATTGAAACCCAATGCAATCTCGGACAATACTCATCTCCCGCTAACTAATGTGGGACCTAAGCATAGTACTGAGGGAAAGCTAATTAGCGGTCTACTAAACGTCAGATCCCTCCCGAAACATACTACTGAAATACAGTTATTAATTGAGTCCAATAACTTAGACATTTTATTCCTAACCGAGACATGGATGACTGCGGGAATAGAATCAGAGCTAGGGCCAGCATGTCCAGCAGGATATAAGATAATTCATAAACCTAGGAATATAGGACGAGGAGGAGGTTTAGGGATCATTTTTAAGGAGGAACTAAACATTGCAACCTTGGACGTTGACACAGTCTCATGTGCCGAAATCCTGGGGGTCTCGATTAAACATGATTCTGAACATTGCCTTACGGTCCTAATTTGCTATAGGGCACCGGGGCATTTTAATGCTTTGCAACAGCAGGAATTGATCGCTGTTATTAATAATATATCAATCTCTCATAGCAGGCTGCTGGTACTGGGAGATTTTAACATATGGGACAATGACCAACTACGTACAGCCTTGCATAACATCACTCAATCTTGTCACAATCTGGGGCTGAAACAGTGGATAACTACCCCCACACATATACAAGGAAACACACTGGACTTAATATTTGTGGCGGAAGATCTAATGACCATGGATACAATTCTTCCAGTAGGTTGGTCAGACCATCTTCTCCTTCGATTCAATATCCACACCCTGACTAACACAGGATCCACAAGTGTACAGACCAGAACCTTTATTGGTCGTGATTGGAAGGGCCTGTTGAAAAGGAAAGAGGAAGGAAAGTTTGACTTTCGTCATGTTGGGACCTCGTTCAAATCGGAGAACGACGTCACTGCAAATTACCTCTCATTATGTAATGAGATAACTAAGAAACTTGATGATACTATACCTCTGAAAACAATCAGGAAAAGAGGAAAACCCTCCGCGCCCTGGTATATGGACCAACTGAAAGAACTGAAAAACGCCTGTAAAAAGGCGGAGAAGCTCTGGAGGAAAAACTACTCGGAACAGGAGAAAGTGATGTGGAGGCTTACAATCGCACAATATAAGAAGAAAATTATTAGAGCCAAAGCAAGCCACTTCGCAGACCTAATTCTCAAGAGCTCTAATAAATCTCGAGACACCTTCAGGATTATCAGAGAGCTATCTCATCCTGCTTGTGCTGACAGTCAAATCAAGCCCTCACAAGAATTATGTGACGGCTTAGCACTATTCTTTCAGGAAAAAATCTGTAAAATTGTCGAGGGAATGAAAGGTAATTCTACTCCCACAATGCAGGACAACAGCAATCAAGAAAATAGAGATAAGAAGGCGGAAAATGTTAGAGGCCCTCCTCCAAACGCCATCTTGGAACATTTTGAGGTTCCTACAGAACAAGAATTTTTAAGAATAGTCCTTAACACGTCATCAGGATCCCCTCTAGACCCTCTACCCCACAGAATAGTTAAGGATTTCGGAGATGAAATCTTTCCAGTGCTGCATCAGTTATGCAACCAATCTCTCCACACAGGCTCCGTACCTAAAGAATGGAAATTGGCGGTTATCACCCCATTACTAAAGAAACCAAATCTGGACTCAAACTGCCAAAAGAACTACCGACCTATATCGCTCCTACCATACCCGATAAAGATCATAGAGCGATGAGTCAGCAGATCCCTAGCCCTCTTCCTAGAAACCAACAACATCCTGGAAGAGGAGCAATTTGGTTTCAGACCAGCTCATGGAACTGAATCAGCTTTGCTGACAGTTCTGGATGAGTTACGAATGAGGGCGGACAGGAGAGAATCAGCAATCCTAATTTTGCTGGACCTGTCCCCCGCATTGGATACGGTGAGCGACGGAATCCTGATAAAAAGATTGAAGAACATTGGAGTTGGAGGAGTCGCGCTTGACTGGTTCCGCTCCTACCTGACGGATAGATGGCAGGCAGTAGCTATCCCTCCGTATCAATCAGAGTTTGTTAAAGTTCCACATGGGGTCCCACAGGGGTCCGCAATCAGCCCTATACTCTTCAACATATATATGCAACCCCTGATGAGCATCATCAAAAGTCACGGCATTAGCGTGACTAATTACGCAGACGACACACAGCTGATGATCTCTCTTGATGGAGTTCATGCAAACTCACTTGAGACCTTCCACACCTGCATGCTGGAAATGTCACTCTGGTTAAACCAGAATTCATTACAATTTAACAGTGACAAGACTGAAATATTGCACTGTATGGTAGGAAAAATCCCCAAAATTTTACCTACAGACTTCTGGCCTCAGCTGTTAGGAGATGCGCCTTCCCCAGTGAAATCAGTAAGGAATCTCGGAGTTACTTTTAACAACAGTCTGAGCCTAGAGACCAATGTCAACAAGCAGGTCAGCAGCTGCCTTGCTTAAATGCGAGGATTGCGAAAGCTGCTACCTCTCCTGCCTTCACAGGCCAGAGCCAACATAGTCAGGAGCACCATCCTCAGCCGCCTGGATTACTGTAACGCCCTTCTACTGGAATCCCCTGCCTATCTTATTTCCAGACTTCAAAGTATCCAGGCGGCTGCAGCTAAACTGGCACTCTCTCGAGAACGAAGATCTTCTACCACTCTCGCCTTGGCCGACCTCCACTTGAAGTATTACGGGGTTCCCAAGGCCTACACGCTCCGGAGATAACCCACTCACACTCAAGAACTGTTGGCACGGAAACTGTAAAAGGCAAAGAAAAAGTTTATTAAGACCCCATGGGGTGGTGGTACACTCAAACAGCACCCTTCGGCAATGCAAGAGGTATCACACCGAACATCGGTGCGACCTCATTTTATATACAGTTTTGGGGCAATAAAAGATAGGCGGCACAAGTTTAAGACACATTTTCGAGACATATATGGTCATGTTTTGGAATACTGCCAGCTCATTGGAGGGGGCACAACTCCGCTGGTCAGTTTGGTGCACATTCCTGAAGATCTACGGGTCAGTGGGAGCTGCGCATGTGCGGCTTGACCAGTACTAAAAATAGCTTGTTGCTGGGCAGATAAGCGTGGTCAGTGGAACGGACAACGGACTAAAGGGCACGTCGGCCACGAGGCCGCTCATGATCTAAGATGGCCGCCGTAACATTCAAAATGGCGTTATCATATATAGCCAAGTTAAAGGAGGACAACGTGTAGGTTCAGCTAATCGCTAATGCGAACGGGCCAATTACGACAGACGACCCTTTTAGCGTTTAGCTGAATCTACCTCATAATGAACATAGTCAGGATGTTCATCCTCGATGTCTATTAACATAATTTGTGTCACCTCCTTGTGTAGCATCATTTTGTCGTGGGCAAGAGCTCGCCTCGATGGTAAGCAAGCTGATAGACACATTGAACATAAAGCGGGGCCACATTGAATACATAAGCATATAAAAAACATTGCTCCCACAAGTATACAGAGAATTGTCAACAGTTTCCAGCCCCAAGTTGCAATCATGGACCAGAACCATCCTGAAAGTGTCCAAGTCCCATTGTCCGGGTGTATTTCAGCAGCTATTTTATGCAGCTTGGAAATAGCATCATACACAGATGGAGAATTGTCCGGGACGTATACGCAACAGCTGCTTCCGATAATTCTACATGCCCCCCCGCGATCAGCCAAAACAACGTCCAACACCATACGATTTTGGAGGGTGACAATTCTGGAAATCTGTAGTTCCTCGGTAATATTCCCCAGGGCAACGGCAGTGTCATTTGCAACAGCTTCGACAACGCGTGTCAGTCGTCTGATTTTCCGGCTGTTCAATGCAGCCCCCACAAAGGAGAATAGTCCCAGATTAAAATCCACATACTGTTGTAATGCAGTGTCCGTTTGATCAATGTCCTCTAGGGCAACAGTTCGTTTAACCCTGTTCAAAACGAAATCGTGGTACAATGTATAATCGTTGTGGTACATTGGAGGGGCAATGAATACAGGAGGTAGCACAAACGATATGTAGCACGTGCCCAACCACCCCACTGGAAGCTGATGGTACCCCTTCGTTCCACAGATAAAGTATGTGTTTCGAGATGCAACAAATGAAATGCCATTCGGGCTATCAAACGTGAGAGTAATGTTACATTCACTTTTCCCCACTGCAATCGTGCCCTTGTTTCTAATACATAAATCGGCTTTTGTAGCAATGACATTTATGACATGAGCACTAGATACATTCACATTTTGCTGATTGCTATATACACGTGGGGCAGATACATTGTCAGGCCTGTACTCTTCCCATTCGAAACGTGTGCCCTCAGCCCGGGGAAACCCATCCTTGTCATGGGAACATACTTTATTCAAACGGAAAAGCACCCCCCCCTTTAGTTGGCCATCTCAGAGTAAAAAGGAGGGTGTACCAGGCGTTGCATGACCCATTGTGTGAAAACGGGAGTGGAATAAGTGGGGTGCCCCCTCTCTTCTGGTGCCCAGGCAACATTCCACACACCCAGCAATTAGAGGTATTGGTCATATTATGCGTGTGGTGAAGAATCTGAATGAAGCTGTTATTTAAATACGTTTGGCGATGGCGCTCTTCATGGAAAGGCAATGTAAAATGAAAATGTTCAGACGGTGCCGGGGTAGTCGGCAGCAAATGTTCACGTACAGGCACCACAAGTTCGACTACCCAGGCTATAACAGCTATCACCACAATGGTCAAGACAAAGAGAAAGGCACCCAATATTTTCTTATCACAAGATGCCGTTGATGCCAT
Organism: Lissotriton vulgaris; assembly: GCF_964263255.1. NCBI lineage: Eukaryota > Metazoa > Chordata > Amphibia > Caudata > Salamandridae > Lissotriton > Lissotriton vulgaris. The sequence goes on along the minus strand of NC_141696.1, from coordinate 776,552,018 downwards.
AGTTCAAGAAAGTTTGTGCAAAGTCTCAAGTGGCACAAATTGTTCACAAATTTTTTCACAAATTGTCTCAAATACACGTGCGTGTATACCTAAAAAAAAAGAAAAATGCGGTGCTGAACTCCGAGGTAGCCGTTGTTTTCTTCTCCGGGCCAAGACGGGTGTCGCTACTCTGGCAGAACTGATCCCCCCCCCTTGGAATTCCCGGTTTCCGTTTCACAAACCTGGAGCGGTAACCAACCAGTCATTAAAAAGGAACAAAAATCTTCTTATCGTGGACGTAGATCGTAGCGCTCTCTTCCGGTAGCAGATTGGTCCGGGAAGGCTCCCTCCACTTCGGCCGACGTCACAGCTGGGCTCTTTTCTTTCTCCAAGATCTCCTTATAATCAGTCAACACAGCAGGAGTCACCAGATCCGGAGAGACACGGCGACAATGTGTCGAATGCACCCACCGCTTCCTGTTTGTCACTCGTACTGCGGTGCGGGTCGCCAGGAGGACCTGCTCGGGGCCCTTCCACCTGGGCTCCAGACTGCTTGCTCTCTCAAACGAGCGGACCATTACATGGTCACCAGGACGAAGATCGTGGCCCTCTCCAGTAGAGTTATCAGGGAGCGCTTCTCGAACCTGTTGATGAATAGAGAGCAAATCATTTGTTAATCGTGCCAAATAATCATTCATCATAACACAAGGCACATCATGTATTAATCGCGGCTTGGGCACCCCCCAGATATTCATAGGGCGGCCAAACACCACCTCATAGGGCGTAAGGCCAGTTCGTGAGTGGGGTACTGATCTAAGAGATAGTAGTGCTAGCGGCAACGCATCTGGCCACTTCAACGATGTAGACGCCACAATTTTGGCCAGCTTAAGCTTCAACGTGGCATTGTACCGCTCGACCAAACCTGCTGACTGAGGGTGGAATACAGCGTGGAACTTTTGCTGAATCCCTAACCCCTTCAGTACATATTCCACAATCTTTCCAACAAAATGGGGCCCATTATCGCTCCACAAAAATTTGCAAACTCCAAAGCGAGGAAAGAATTCCTTAAGCAACACCTTGGCTGTTGTCAAAGCCGTATTGTCTTTCGTGGGGTAGGCCTCAACCCATTTGCTAAAAGCACACACCACCACTAGGACATACTTCAGGTTATTGCAGCGCTCGAGTTGGATGTAATCCATTTGAAGCACTTCAAACGGTGCAGAAGGTGGAACGAACCCTCCTTTCGGAGTATGGGTCCCCTTTCCAGGATTGTGTTGCAAGCATACCAGGCAGGTCTGCACTACTCTCTTTGCAGTATTCGCAATCTCGGGATGTTCCCAAACTCGTGTTAAAAGCCGAGTGATTGCAAGAGCTCCGACATGGGCCAGTCCATGTGTCATCTGGACCATCGCCTGTAAGTAAGCCGCAGGCAATTTCCACTTCTCCATGTCTTTGCTTCTCCAACAACCCTCGTCATCTAGTACCCCATCTGCTGCCCAAGCCGCAAGTTCAGATTCTGTGGCTGATTTTTGAATATCCCGTATCTCTGCTCTAGCATCACTCCATCTCTCAGCCTGTGATTGTACCACGTACATAGGGGAGCTAGTTCGGGACATAGCCGTCTGCCTTGCTATGCTGTCTGCAAAGGCATTTCCTTGACCCACTTTATCCGTAATCTTCTTATGGGCACTGCACTTCACTATCGCTACTTTTTTAGGGCTAAGCAACGCATTTAGGAGATCACGCACTAGCTCTCCGTGCATAATGTGCTCCCCGTGTGATGTCAGAAACCCGCGTTCCCTCCAAAGAAGCCCGAAGTCATGGGCCACTCCAAAGGCATACCGGCTGTCCGTGTATATGTTCACACATAATCCGGCACTCAATTCGCAGGCTCTTGTTAAAGCTATCAGCTCTGCTGCCTGAGCCGATTTTTGTGGTATTCTAGCTGTTTCTACCACCGTCTTAAGAGTCGTGATCGCATATGCTGCGGAAGTCGTACCATCTGGCAGCCTTAAACACGATCCATCAACCCACAGTTCCCCATCCACATCAGGAAGTGGCACATCCTGTAAGTCAACACGACCCTTTGTCTGTTCCTCAGTCAGGAAAACACAGTCGTGATGTTTTTCTTCCTGACCCTCCTCGGCCGGATAGGGCAATAAGGTGGCAGGGTTCAAAGTAGCGCATCTTTTCAATGTTATGTGTGGCGCTAAGAGTGTCAGCTCGTATCCTGTAAGTCGTGCACTCGTGAGGTATTGGGTCTTTGTTTGATTTAACAGGGCATCTACTGCGTGAGGGACTAACACCAACAATTTGTGTGATAACACTATGCCCTCACTCTGTCGTATGGCTACTGCTGTTGCCGCTACCGCTCGAAAACACCCAGGCAACCCTCGTGCTACAGGATCCAAAATGGCAGAGAAGTATGCACATGGTCTCTGCTTATCCCCCTGTAACTGCACTAACACTGACAACGCGCACCCATCATTCTCGTGCACGTACAATGTGAAAAGTTTCGTGTAGTCTGGTGTTCCTAACACGGGTGCGGAACAAAGGGCCTGTCTCAACTGTTCAAAAGCTTTCTGACATTCATCTGTCCACTCAAGAGGCATCGGTGTAGCTTTGGACAGTAATGCTAGCAAAGGTTTTATGATATGTGAAAAACCCATGATCCATTGCCTACAAAAGGACGTCAACCCTATGAAGGCACGCACATCTCTCTGCGTGCGGGGGACTGGTGTGTCTAAAATTGCTTGAATTCGATCAGATGTTAATGCCCGCCCCTCCTTAGACAACAGATGACCGAGGTAGGTCACCTGGGGTCTACAGTATTGAAGCTTTTTCTTGGAAAACTTGTGATTGTTTTGTGCCAAAAAGGAAAGCAATGCAAGCGTACTCTGTTCACATTGTGCATAGGAGTCGGCGGCAAGCAGAAGATCATCCACATACTGGATGAGCGCAACGCCAGACTGCAATTTAAAGGAATCTAGTTGTCGTTTCAAAGCCTGGCTGTAGATGCTAGGGCTTTCAGTATACCCTTGGGGAACACGACAAAATCTATACGATTTATTATTGAGCGTAAAACCAAACAGATATCTGCTATCTGGGTGCACAGGGATGGAAAAGAACGCATTCTTTAAGTCAATAACGCTAAAGGTGGTGGCCGTCGGTGGAACCAAAGTAAGCAAAGTAGTGATATCAGACACCACCGGGTATTGGGGAATGACAATTTTATTTATCTCACGCAAATCAATAATAAATCGGTAGATCTTGCCATCTGAGTCTCTCTTAAGAATCGGTAGAATAGGGCTGTTACAAACATTATAAGGGACCTCCTCCACCACCCCTGCAGAAATCAAGTCCTGAACAATATGTGTCAGTGCAATTTCACCTTCTTTCGAAATCTTATACTGTGGCACTCGTGGTAGAGGGGCCCCCTCCTTAACAGTAATGCGTATTGGTGGAATGCGCATCTCTCCCACATCCGTATCTGAAGTCGCCCACAACGTGTGCGGCAGGGAAGCCAAAGCAGGGATGTCTAAAATGGCATAAAATCTGTCAGGGTCAGGGCAATCATCAGGGTCAGGGTAATTGTCGTTCAGAATAACCCGCACTCCCTCTGGAGTGCAGCGTATTGTTGCTCGAAAATATTTAAGCAAATCAATGCCCAGGATATTGTCTGGGGTATGGGGTGATAACAAAAATTGGCCAAAACTAAAGTATTTGTCAAAACATAGTGCAAGGGGCTTGGACAATGGGCTGGGGGAGGGTGTGCCATCGAACCCTACACACGTAATCATTTCGCCAGACAGGGGAGCCCTCGGAACCAAGTTTTTCGACAGAGCGCTACGAGTAGCTCCTGTGTCGACTAGAAATTGATCAGTAGAACCCAAAATACCCGCTGTTACATATGGACCTTGCTGATCTACCGGCACTTCAACTGATTCCTTACCCCATCCTACGCAATCCTATGCATGCACATAATCCTGATGTTCCACATTCTCTCCTTCCGAAATCTGATATTGATTCCGTCTATCAAACGTATTTTGTTTGTCCTGGCCACGGCCCCTCTCCTCAACCTGTCTACGATCACCTCCGCCACCTCTCGTACCAGTATAACCTCCTCTGAACCTTCCACTTCCTCGACCACGCTGACTACGCTGCTCACGAAGTACCGGACAATCTTCGGCCCAATGCCCAAACTCCTTACAATAAGCACACTGATCCTCCGCAATGTCCGTACGACCATACGATGCGTTTCCTCCACCTCGTCTACCTCTATCATTCCCTCTACCCTGTGTTCCCCGAACCTGCGCCAACATCACCTTCGTTTTCAATTCCTTCGCCTTTTTCTCTACACTTTCTTTAGCCTCCACTTCCTGCCGCTCATAATACTGAGCCATAGTTAACAAGGACGCAGGGGTCGCCGTGGCCCAGGAACTCTCACTCGACTTCAATCGCTTTGCGATCTCCGGTAGGAGATTAGCTACATACTTATCTACAAACAAATGCCGACCCGTATCGTCAGTTAAAGATTGACCACTGTAATCATGAAACGCCTCCTCGAAGCGTGTAAAGAAATCTGAGACCGTTTCATCGGGTTTCTGCTTGCACGACGTTAACATGGTCCAATCAATCTTTTTGGGGGGAACGAGCGTTTTTAATTTATTCAAGATAGCTGCCGGAAGGTCTAGAATTAACTGACAAGGCTTACATGCTGGTTCTCTGTCCAAATCTGCAGCATTTATGTCTTTCCATGTCCCCCCCAATATTGTTTCATCATTATTTTTACGAATTTGCCTCCACATATCAGGTGGTAAAATTAGTCCAAAAAACAAATCTATATCCACAAGAGTCATCACACAAGACGATATAGCCCCCTCCACCCCCTCATAAAATGCCGCCGGATTCTTCCGAAGATCAGGTAAAGAATTTTTCAATGCCATGACATCTGCTCTATTCCATGGCGTGTATACCCAATTATACACAAAATACCCTTTCGCATCCTTTGACAATTTATCATCATCCGTACCTTCCCCTTTTGGTGGAACATACAAAGGCGCGGCTTCACGCATAGGCATAACATGCAACGCAGAACTCTTATCTGAACCACGGAGAGAACACTCCTTAGCCTGCCCGTTATTTTCCGGCTCGGACTCCTTTTGCCTCCGTTTTCGTTCCTGTCGCAATTGGGTTGTCTCATCCCGCAGCTTGATCAATTGCTTGAACAGGTCGTCAACATCTGAAAGATCAAAATCACCTTTAGCTAAATTCTCACGATACACCGACAACACTTTAGGCTCGAGCGTATCAGAAAGTTCACGATACGCGTTTACAACTTCATCCGCCAGACTGGACAGAAAATACATTAATTCAAGATCCGACCACCCTTTCTTTTCTGTTAACAACTGCTCCTGAGTAACACAATGCTTATTCACTTTACGAGCCCAACTGCGTAAATGAGCGGACCTATCCACAGGAAACCTGAGAGCCGATACCCCCTTCTTGCTCAACTGATCCTGTCCATCATCCTCGGAATCCGCAGCCGGAGCCGTCGGCGAAACGTACGGAGGCGGTGACCGATCTAACAAAGAAAAATCATCAATTTCATTATTAAGGACAGGATAAAGTGGTCGGCGAATAGGAAACTGACCAGTTGTTTGCAAATTACGTTCCCGTTCCTCCCTTTCTTTCTTCTCCTGAGCCTCCTTTTCCTCAAGCTGTAAAGCCTTATCCCGAGCAGCCTTGCGCTGCTCTTTGTCCGCCAAGGCAACCTCACGCTTCATTCGCTCACGCGCCGCTTTCTCCCACATTCGCACGCAATCAAACATGTTTTGTCTAGACCTGCGTTGAAACATACATTGCTCTACAAATTGTATTTTACTCAAATCATACGACCCGTGTAGAGGCCATTGCAATTCAGGATCGGCCTTGGTGTATTTATGCCATAATTTACTGTACATAATAGGGGGAAGGCCAAGCTTTATGTACATGTCCCTATTTGGAGTTCCCTCTGGGGGAGCCGGCTGTGATTCCGCTAACCTAATTGAGGTACCTTCTCCAAGACAACACATTCCTCGGAGTGTGCTGAAAACAGGCATGTTCAAAAAAAAAAGTATCACGAAAGCGTGACACCAGACAAAATGGCACTTACAGCTCTCCACACGATTGTGCCGCTCAAAGGAAAAAAACAAAGTTAGAGAAACATCTCTACATGCCTGCCTATGTGAAGTGCACTACACATATAAGTTCAAAGATCACAAATTCACAATGTTAGCTAACTCAAATCAAAGTTCGTAGGACTCGGCAAGCGTCCGAAGACTACCTCACCGATCACAAAGCACAGATTTTCAGTAAGCGTCCGAAGACTACCTTACCGAACACAAATCGTAGAACTTCAGTAAGCGTCCGAAGACTACCTTACCGAACACAAAGCTTACCAAATTCTCAAATGTCCAGATTCCAACTGCCAAGGTCTTGTAAGCCAAATCAGCCAAACGGCACTTTCTCAACGATGCAGACACTTTGAAGACTCAGTCGGAGACCGGCGCCACCTGGAAGGTCAGATCGGAAGGAAAGGAAAAAACACCGTGGCAGCCAAGACTCGGGTCACTCGTGGCAGCGCGCGCCCATGGCGGGTTTCCAAGCCTTCGTCACGACCTCTCCTTCGGGCATCCGAGTCGCCGATGAGTCCCACCAGAGTCGCCAATTGAAGTATTACGGGGTTCCCAAGGCCTACACGCTCCGGAGATAACCCACTCACACTCAAGAACTGTTGGCACGGAAACTGTAAAAGGCAAAGAACAAGTTTATTAAGACCCCATGGGGTGGTGGTACACTCAAACAGCACCCTTCGGCAATGCAAGAGGTATCACACCGAACATCGGTGCGACCTCATTTTATATACAGTTTTGGGGCAATAAAAGATAGGCGGCACAAGTTTAAGACACATTTTCGAGACATATATGGTCATGTTTTGGAATACTGCCAGCTCATTGGAGGGGGCACAACTCCGCTGGTCAGTTTGGTGCACATTCCTGAAGATCTACGGGTCAGTGGGAGCTGCGCATGTGCGGCTTGACCAGTACTAAAAATAGCTTGTTGCTGGGCAGATAAGCGTGGTCAGTGGAACGGACAACGGACTAAAGGGCACGTCGGCCACGAGGCCGCTCATGATCTAAGATGGCCGCCGTAACATTCAAAATGGCGTTATCATATATAGCCAAGTTAAAGGAGGACAACGTGTAGGTTCAGCTAATCGCTAATGCGAACGGGCCAATTACGACACACTGGCTGCCTAAACACCAGAGGATTTGTTTCAAATCCCTATGTATTGTCTTCAGGGCAGTTCATGGGCTAGGCCCCCGACCACTTCAAAATAAATTTAACTGGTATGAGCCTACCCGGTCTCTTCGATCCTCATCTTTAAACCTTATCAGCATACCCAGGATCAAGAAAGCCACCTGTGGTGGCAGAGCTTTTAGTATAGCTGCAGCTCATTTGTGGAACAACCTTCCTACTGACATCAGAAAAACAAACGAACTGATGGCCTTTCGAAAAAAGGTTAAAACATGGCTCTTCCCAAAAATCTAATCGTTCAGCACTTTAGACCACTGTCCTCCTCTGTTACACAGGTTTTTTCAGCTATATGTACTCAGCGCCAGGATGCCCGTAGGGTTGCAGAGCGCTCTATAAATGCTATAAATAAATAAATAAATAAATAAATAAATACTTGGGACTTGATTAGCAACTGCATGAGCAGAGTCAACTCGTTGTTCAAAGTCCTCATCCTTTTGTTCCGTATGCAGCCAATTATCCTCAAGACTCTGGAGACGAGAATTAGTTTCAGCCATGTACTGTTTGAGGGAACGAATTTCTTCTAGGAAAAGTTCCATGGATATTGAGGTAGAAGGATTTGAAGGAGGGGCAGAATTCACCTTTATCCGCTTGCCAGAACGAGTGGATGCAGAGGGTATCTTAGAACTTGACTTAGAGCATGAACGGGCATATTAGGAGATGCACTACTTTTGTAACAGAATTATTGGCTGGGTTGTGATCTTCTAGTGACTTACAAGCAGACTGCTGAGTATGATTGCGGTTAAAGCGAGGCGTTGCCATCTAAACACAAGTAGAGGAGATAAAATGAGTAAACTGTCAATGTCAAAAGTAGATAGCTGTGTAGTTACACCCGCAATGAAGAAAAAATGAGTGAGTATTAGATGCCCAGCACGATAAAGTAGTCATTCCAGTCATTCATATCTTCTATTAGCCAGGCAAATGCAAGAAGGATATGTATAAAAAGAGACAAATGGCCAAAAACTGAGGAAACATTGAGTTAAGGGAAGTCAAAGAATCTTTCTGTGAAGAAAATCTCTTCAGGAATGGAGGCGGGAAACGGGAGGATCATGTGAAAAACATAATGGCGGCTGTGGCTTCTCATCAAGTCGTGAGCAGCACCTAAACGTGGAAAAAATGAATCTAAGGCTCACTCCATCTAGCCACGAATAGCACCAGAGAAGCAGGGCGCCTTCCGATGAATAATTCGCTAACGGGTGGTCCAAAGGTCGAGAAATTAACCCTGGAGGTAATTTGGCGACTTACGCCATCATGGAGCTCCCCCCGGGTGGCAGCCATTTCCTTCGGGGCTCAAGCTATGCCCGAAGTCTGCAGTTTAACAAGAAAATTCTATCCTGATCATTAAAATAACTGCAGAAGGCACGTCCTCCACTTGCTGAAGAAACTCTGCAATCATGAGAACAGCTGGTAAATATGTATTTCAGAAGTACCTGCAGCACTTACGCTGTAACCTGTAGGCCTATTCTCAAAGAGAATACCAGAACTAGAGCAAGATAAAGCAAGATAACGTGAAATATAACATCCTCAGATGTGAAATGTTCTTGCGTTTAACATGATTATAACCCAATATATTTAGGATTAACATCTATCTATCTATCTATCTATCTATCTATCTATCTATCTATCTATCTATCTATCTAGCTATCAATCAATCAATCAATCAATCAATCAATCTATCTATCTATCTATCTATCTATCTATCGATCTATCGCTAATTTGTATGTATGTATAAATATATATATTTATGCAAAGCGTGCACTCAGCGCGTCCTACTTAAGGCGGAGTTTGCTAGCAATGGAGTTTCCTGTGGCATGCTGATCAAATGCTGAGACCTCTGAGGATGAAGCAAGTGCTTCGAAAAGCGTCAGGTCGCCAGTGACAGAAATACATCATTACTTGGAGCAGCTTTGCGTGGTCTGATGTCCTTAATAGCAGCACCGAAGGGGATGCGTGCAGCGACAATGAATCGGCTGGTGCTCTTGCAGGGAGTGCGCCCTCAAAAGACTTGGACCTTTGCTCATACATATCTCACACGGCAGTCCTGCTGTGGGGGGCAGCAAGGTCCATTGTAATTCAAAGGACACCGCGGTCTGGAACCTTTCCAGGCCAAGAAGCGGTACTGCAAGATGGAACGAATCAAAACCACGGACCCTGTTCTAAGGCCCACTTAGGGTTTTAAAATGACTTTGTTAACTAACGGATGCACAGAACCTACTCAAGGCATTAACTTTTAACTCTTTGCACTAAAGATCCCAGAAAGCAAAGTGTGCACTCAGCGCTTTCTACTTAAGGCGGAGTTTGCTAGCAATGGAGTTTCCTGTGACATACTGATCAAATGCTGAGACCTCTGAGGATGAAGCAAGTGCTTCGAAACGCGTCAGGTCGCCAGGGACAGAAATACATCATTAGTTGGAGCAGCTTCGCGTGGTCTGATGTCCTTAATCACAGCACCGAAGGGGATGCGTGCAGCGACAATGAACCGGCTGGTGCTCTTGCAGGGAGTGCACCCTCAAAAGACTTGGACCTTTGCTCATACATATATATATTTATGGCCGACTAATATGGAATAAATAACAACTTTGCACAGAAACGTGGTCGGTGCCTGCTTTCAAATCCAAAAAAACGAGATTCAAAGGGGCAGTTTCAAAACAATATATATATATATATACAACAAAACGGCAGCCATTGCACATTTCGTCCCTCCCTGATGCGTATCTACCACTAACACGCTGTTTTAAAGGTTCCACTTTTTTTTGCTCTTTTTTTCTTTAAACATTTTGTTTAAGTAAACCACGTGATTAACATTATTAAAGTGCCCGGTGCTTTTGAAAACAAACTACTGTGTTTAAATGCCATCCAACTAGTTTTTCATTTCAGTTCAACAAAGCAATAATAGCCTCATACTCCCTGTACAGTGCATGATATTCAGTGCAAATGAGCATAAATATGTGAATAAATACATGGATGAATAAATACACATATAAGCATATATAAACACATTTCCACTCAAATAAAATTGTTTCCCTAATAATCAATCACCTCTTCATTGGTGTGAATAAATGTGTGCATAAATATATAAATACATAAATATATAATAAATGAATGCATAAATAAACATATAAATATATTTCAATAAATAATTGGATAAATCCAGAAAATACATTTTCTGATCTTTTACATCACAGCATCAATTCTTGATTATTGTTCATTTCATGGATATTTTTCCATTTATGATTCTGGTTATATATTCTAACAGTCTAGATTTAGGTTTCACATCTAGTACTTGTTTTCAACGCAGCAGTTTGTTAAAAATGTGCTAAAATATTATTTTATACATACCTAAAAAAAGTGAATTGTGTCTAAAAAATAAAAATGGTGATATTAAAAACAAAGGGAAGGTACTGAGATTTAAAACCTAGTACAATAAGTAACTACGGACTTGCTGGTTACCTTTCAGTGCATGTTTCAGTATTGGTCAAATATTGATATTAATATTAATATTGATTGGAGCTGACAGGGTTCACATTAGTTGTAGTTAATTGAAATGAAGCCCATTATGAGTGTAAGCTGGCATGGAGTTCCTTTGAACTTTTTAATTCATTCGGATGCTTGGTGCCAAGATTTAAAATATAATGACCTCCAATAGTCGGAGTGTCTTCTCCATGTCCCCACCTCTTTTATTCCTCGGGATTGCATCAATGAGAAAATATTTAACCTCATTGGGAATGTTTTCATGCGCTCATTAAAGTGGCGTGCCACTGGATAAGTTTGATCATTGTTTTTAATGGCACGCATGTGCTGGGGTACCCTTTTATGGCTTTGGAGGATGATACTTCCAACATTTCTCGGTTTACATGAGCACTCTAGCACATACAGGCTTGTACTATACTGGCCCCACCTAAAAACTGGCTTCCCACCCGCACGGCTCCATCGGTCCCCTGGTTTAGGCATGAGCGGATTTTGCGGATTGGCAATCCGCGAATTTGCGGATTTGCGAACTCGCAATCCGCAAAATCCGCGAATTCCCGCGAATTTGCGGATTTTTTTTTTTTTTTGTGTTCGCCCGTGTTTCTGCCAGTTCGCGAGGGTTTTTACAATTTCGCAATTTGCGAACTTACCTGTCGGGTCGCAAGTTTTGCGAACTTGTTGTTTCTACGTGTCCAACCTGTTTGGGACACTCTTCTTCATCACTGCCACTCTCTGTCACCACTGCCACTCTCTGACTACTCATGCCACCCTCTGGCCCACCCATGCCACCCTCTGTTTCATCACCACACCCTCTGGTTGTCCAGTGTACATTATTTTCGGCAAAGCAAAGCACACCTTCCCTGCCTCAAGTGACCTGAATTAATTTGGGGCTGATTAATGTGTCACAGAATATTTTTTTAGCTGGCACCTGCTTCCTTAGTGCGCCCTGATTAGTGATCTTTTGCACTTGCTAAGTGCTTTCATTGTTGCAAAATTAGTTACAACACCTGCCCTGCCCCAACTGACAATAATGAATTAGGGGCTGATTAATGGATTTTAACTTCCAGCCTGGCTCCTGCTTGTCTCCCTTAGCTGTAATTCATGACCTTTGTGGCATATGTGTAACTATTCTGAGGTTCAGAGCAGGGTCACATAATAGTTTCAACTGGCAACTGAACTCTGGAGGGGCCCCTCAGGAAGCACTACAGGAAATGGCTACTAATGATGTGCCTGAACTTTTGAACCTGGTAAGTAGTTACTTTCAGTTTTGCTTAGAACGTATTTCTGCAATTTCGCACTTATTCGCGGGGCGCGAACTCACGCGAACAGTGCGAGCAGTGCGAGCAAAATCCGCTGCTCGCGGATTTGCGGATTTTGCAGGAAATTCGCAAATCTCGCGGATTGCGGATTTCCCGAAAATCCGCAAAATCCGCGAGCGGAACGGATTTTCCGCCCATGCCTACCCTGGTTTACAGAGGAACTCAGGGAGCTAAAGTGCGAATGCAAAAAGCTAGAACGAGTCTGGCACAAAAACTACAATGAAGCCGAGAAGAAGATATACAGAGCTAGTCAGGGAAAATATAAAGAGAGAATAAGACAACTTAAGGAAGCCTACTTTACAAAATGCATCCTTGGGGCAAAAAACTCATCCAAGGAACTCTTTCATACAGTAGCAAGCCTGGCCACACCTAAATTAACAGTTACGCCTCCGAGCCAGGAACTCTGCGAGAATTTAGCTCAGTTTTTTTCAAGCAAGGTGGAAAAGATTTTTGCATCTTTGGAAGTTCCGGTGGCACAGAGCCTGCAGGCATCCTGATCTAGGAGCCAGACGGCAGCCACCCAGGGCACTAAATTGCAGGGCTTTGTCCCTGTGGAAGGGGCTGAGATCAAAAGACATTTTTTGAGCATACAATCTGGCTCACCCTATGACCCCTGCCCAGTAACAGTTGCAAAGTTGGCAGTAACCAGCATAGCCAATGCTCTCGCAGGATTATCTAATCAGTTATTTGAGATGGGGGAATTCCCATCGAGCTGGAAGCGGGCGTCCATCAAGCCGCTATTAAAAAAGCCTAACTTGGACATCTCGGACCCCAACAATTATCGGCAAATTTCAAGACTTCCTATGCCGGCCAAGATCATAGAAAGGATTATGAACATCCAGCTTAGTGCACACCTAGGAACCACTCAGGGGCTAGACATCTCACAGCATGGGTTTAGACCAGGCCACAGTACGAAGTCCTCCCTGATCAAGTCAACAGAAGAGGTCAGGAAGGTGATGGACTCCGGAGGTCGTGCAGCCCTGGTTATGCTGGATTTGTCAGGGGCCTTTGATACGGTCCACCATACCATCTTGGTGGACCGGCTGGAGGAATGCAGGGTTCAGGGGAAGGCTTTAGACATTTTGAGATCTTTTTGACCAATAGAGTCCAGATAGTTGCACTGGGGGACTTTGAGTCGAACCCACCGTTAGGGGTTCCTCAGGGTTCCTCACTTAGCCCTACCTTGTTTAATGTCTACGTCTCCTCCCTGGCCCCAGTCATCCGCTCCCATGGGTTTGAACTTACATCTTACCCAGATGACACACAGATAGTGGTGTCAGTGCTACCTGGGAGGGAGGATGACGTGGCCAGCAAGTTCCAGAAATGCATGAAAGCCATGAGCAAATGGATGGCCGGAAATTGTTTAAAACTCAATTCGGCTAAAGCCGAAGTGATACTGTTTGGCAACACAGACACTTTTTGGTGCCCGAGCTGGTGGCCAGAAGAGATGGGGACTCTTCCCACTCCTGTTAATAAGGTTAAGAACCTGGGGGTCATTATAGATGACAGACTCTCCTATAGACCTCAGGTAAACGCCTTGGCCTCATCCATCCACTGGACACTGAAAATCCTTCGGAAGGTTCTTCCGTTTCTCCCATGGGAATGTAAAAAAACAGTGGTGACCGCATTGGTGCTCTCACAATTGGATTACTGTAACAGTCTGCTCCTTGAAGCCCAGCATGGAGTACTCGACAAGTTACAGATACTGCAGAATGCAGCAGCGCACCTGCTTACAGGCTTGCCTAAATTTGCGTCCATCTCCCACGAACTAGTGAAATTACATTGGTTGCCAGTAAAGAAGTGGATCCTATTTAAAAGCCTGTGCATTGTCTTTAAGGCGATCCACGGTATAGGTCCAGCATTCCTGGGGCAATACTTACACTGGTATAAACCAGGTAGACTTTTCAGGTCAGCTACTTTGGGACTGATCAAGACCCCACACATCAGGAAAGTGTGTCGCGGTGGCAGGAGTTTTAGCCGAGGGGTGGCTGTGGCCTGGAATGCCCTTCCAGTGGCACTCCGACTGTCCCCTGAGCTGATGACTTTTCAGTGAAAGCTAAAAACATGGCTTTTTGTAAATTAACCTGGGGATTAGTTTCAGGAGTTATCAAGTCAGCGTCAGGACACCGTACGGTAATAGTGCGCTTTATAAGTGTCAAAAATAAATAAATAAATACACCACATGATCCGTTTTACAATTTGGGGCTCTATTTATTTGTCTGTCTGGGTGGCCAAATGGGGTCGAATAACTTGTCTTTGATATTCCCATGTTGGCAGGCTTTACATGATTTACATTTGTGAAACCCTAATCTCTGCTTTAACCACGTAGTTTTAGTTGGAGGACCGCAGGGGTCATTGTCCACCAAAGTGTCTTTCATTGAAGTATTCCTCCTATATGTGATCGATGGACGTTTGGGGACTGCCTTACCTATAATGGGATCCTGTCTAACGAGGTACCAGTTCTTATTGATGATATTTCTCACAGCTGATTCTTGTCGGTTAAATTCCAAGATGAACCGAAAATTATTTGGTGCTCCATCTTGTGTGGGTCTATCAGTCTTTTGTTTATGTAGTTTCCCTATGTTTGAGATTACTTTTAGTTAGTGATATTGCCAAACATTTATTACTGTAACCTCTTCCCTTGAATATGGCTAGGCAATCTTTTTGTGCAACTTCTAAGTATTTGTCATTACTGCATATACGTTTTAGGCACAGAAGCTCCTCTTATGGTATACTCTGCACTAGATGACCCAGGTGTGAGCTACTGGCATGCAGAATTGCATTGCCAGCCGTAGATTTTCTATGTAGGTTCGTCTCTAGTTTGCCCTGGTTGATATACACCTCAGCATCCAAAAATATTATGCTTGTTTTGCTAATATTGGGAATAAAGCTTAAGTTCAAGTCATTATTATTGATTCCTTCAAAGAACATTATTGCTTCAGTCTCCGTGCCTTGTCATACCAGAAACAGGTCGTCAATGAATCTCCACCAACTCCTGACGTGGTTGGTCATTGCCTCTGTGTGAGTCTTCATGAGAACCAGCTCCTCCCACCAACCCTTATGTAAACATGCATAGCTGGGGGAGAAGCTGGATCCCATGGCAACCCCTTGGGACTGTTGGTACAGAATATTTTGAAGCATAAATATGTTGTTTGTCAAACAAATTTGTACCATATTAACCAACATTTTGGTGTGTTCAGCATATTGTGACCCTCTCCGTGACAAATAATGTTGCAAGGCTCTCAGTCCATCCTTGTGTTTTATGGAGGTGTATAACGAGGCTACATCCAGTGTAATCAAAAAGTAGTGCTCTTGCCATGGGAAATTCATCATTTTGGCTAGGAAGTCCCCCGTGTCTTTGATATAGGAGGCTAGTTTGCGGACATGTTCCTGCAGAAAAAAAGTCTATGTATATGGAGGTTTATTCAAAGATGCTATTTTTGGCCGATATTAATGGCCTCCCAGGCAGATTCTTTATATCCTTATGTACATTATGGGAGTAGAGAGATTGGCATTCCATAGGTACTTTTATGCCTCCATTGTTATTAGGCCAACGTCCCTCCAAGCCATCAATTTCATCTTATAAGTTGAGTGTACTGAATTTGGAATCATTCTGTTGCTTCCACAGTAGCAAGATTTGTCATTAAGCTGTTTCATAGCCTCCTTTAGGTAATCCTCACTCTTTCACAGTACCACATCACCACCTTTATCAGCATTTCTGATAACGATCTCCTTATTGCCCTGTAATTTAGTCATCAGTTGGTGGTATTGGAGCTCTCTCTTGTTTTTGGTAACGTCGTTTTTATCATTTTTTTTCTTTTAAGAGTGGATATGTTTAGATTTTTCAAACCATTGATGGCTTGCTCCTGGAAAACACTGATAGTGTCTTTAGTCATTAGTGGGTAAAATGTGGATGGTGGCTTAAACGGTGTTTGACACAACTTAGTTTCCATGATTGGTGAGTTCCCAGATTCAGCCTGATTTACATTCTCTTCCTCATGTATTAAATCATATAGGATGTCCACCATATTTTCTGATTCTTGATTACTTGTGGCTTCTGCATGGTCTTCCTGTGTTGATTGGGTATTGATCAATGACCTTCCTACAACCTTGTCTACTCTTGATGGCTTGGATTGTGCATAGAATTTTTGGAGTTTTTAATTTCTGACGCTTTTATATATATCCACTTGTGACTTAGCATATTTAATGAACTTTTGGTTCAGAAGGATAATCCCAAGGCTAACAGTTGCTTTTCCGATTTGTTAAGCACCAAGTCTGTCACGTTAATGATTATTTTATCACTTGTTATCTCTGATTTCTCCTGCACTATTTTTTCCAGAATTTCTTCTGCTGCTATATATATATATATATATATATGTATATATATATGTATATATATATATATATGTATATATATATATATATATATATATATATATATATATATATATATATATATATATATATATATATATATATATATATATATATATATATATATATATATATATATATATATATATATATATATATATATTACCTACTGGCGATAGCCAGTAGGTATATATAGTTAGAATTTTTTCTCTATGGGACTTTTGAAAATTCTATGTCTAATAACTTTGGCGTTTGTGGACGGAATCGGCTGAAATTTTCAGGAAAATGGCACATTTTGTTTCTGAGCAGCCCCTAAAAATTTGGGGGGGTTTCGTCAAGGGGGGGCCGAGAAAAAAGGGGGGTCCCAAAACGCGTTTTTCCCATGTTAATTTCCATAGGGCGGTTGGACTCACTTTTAGCTCGAACGGCTGAATGGATTTGCACGAAACTTGGCAAAATTGTAGGGACTGTTAGCCCGATGTGCCTTTGCTAGGTCTCAATATATGTGCTCCAGTAGTTTTTGAGAAATTAACGTTCAAACCAAGATATATATCTGTAACAGCGCTCTGGGCAGCGATCCGGTCCGCTTACTTTTCGCTTATCGGAACTTTGCGCGCAGAAAGCTGATTGGCTCTCCGGTGTCTGTCAACATTCTAAACAGTCCGGAGCGGCCGCCATCTTGTCTCTCGGTAGGATCGAGAGAGAAGAAGAGGTGGAAAACGAAAGGGGAATTTAATGAAAGGGGGCAAGGTATCCCCCTCTTGACCCCCTAGGAATGTTGTTGGGGTTATTAAAGGGTCCCGTGGGGAAAAAAAAAAAAAAAATGATTTTTCACGGTAGAAGCGCTTCACGGGCCGCGAACTGGGCCGCAAACTGGTAGCGAAACGGGAATTCGCCATTTTGTGCTTCGTTAATTAAATTACTAGGTATAAGTGGGTGCGGGAGACGTATCCTAATCCCCTATGTTTCCTGAGGGTGGCTGAGGAGGCTGATATATGTTGATACATCTCTTCCAGCGGCTGTGCGTGAGCTTTTTTTTTTTTTTGCTGCGTGACAGTCCGGAGCGGACGCCATCTTGTCTCTCGGTAGGATCGAGAGAGAAGAAAAGGTGAAAAACTAAGGGGGAATTTAATGAAAGGGGGCAAGGTATCCCCCTCTTGACCCACTAGGAATGTTGTTGGGGTTATTAAAGGGTCCCGTGGGGAAAATAAAAAAAAATGATTTTTCACGGTAGAAGCGCTTCACGGGCCGCGAACTGGGCCGCAAACTGGTAGCGAAACGGGAATTCGCCATTTTGTGCTTCGTTAATTAAAGTACTAGGTATAAGGGGGTGCGGGAGACGTATCCTAATCCCCTATGTTTCCTGAGGGTGGCTGAGGAGGCTGATATATGTTGATACATCTCTTCCAGCGGCTGCGCCATCTTGCCTTTTTTCCAATGCCACAATTTTGTCGTGCACGGCAGCCATTTTAGATGCCAGGCTGGTCCCAGGCTATCACCTAACCCTGCGGATGTAGTTTATGGCCCCAGCTGTAGAGAATTCAGACATGCCAATCCTCCCGATTCAGGCGTGTGACTACTGATTTCAGTGCTAGTCTCCCGCCTCCCGATTTCTGCAAGCAAAAACCCGGGGGCATATTTCGAACAACTAGCGATAATTTTTGTCTCTAACTTGTTTAGAGACAAAAATTATCGCGGTACATCGGCGATTTTTATCGCAGATAAACCTTGCTATTATCGCAGAAAAGTCAGCGATATTCATGTATTATCGAGCAAATGCTCTTAGCCATGTTATCCACCTCCCATTGGATAACATGGCTAAGAACTGCTCAGGGCAGGTGTTAGATTTTGGAGATATTCGCGCTTAGCGCGAATATCTCCAAAAGTTGGTAATAGAAGGTAGCGATGTTAGGGACTGTTTCCAGTCGCTAACATCTTGGCACGCCACTTTGCATGTCATTAGTGATAAGTATTACTGACATGCAAAGCGGGGCCCAAGATGGTCGCTATCTCCTTTTAGCTGTCACTAACTGGTGTTAGCGACAGCTTGGTAATAGGGAGATAATTTTATCTCCGCTTTCAAGGCTTTTAAAGCCAAAAAAGCGGAGATAAACCCCCTTGATAATATGCCCACGATTCCTTGGGGGTTTCAGCTGACAGGGCTTGGTATTGTGTTACATGGTAATTTTTCCAGCAAACGTCAGAGGGTCGATGCAGGGGTTCTAGAAGAGGTGATAAACCATTTAAGCCTCATGAACAAGCGCATGGTCTTTTAAAGATTTGTGAAGTACTCAGAGCGGCGGTGTGTGTGTTTCCTCTTTCAGGAGCGGGCGGGGGGGCACTGCCAGCAACTTGCTAGGTCAGGTAGTGTTCAACACGTGCATCACCCTTTCTCTGCTTGCTATTGCGCTCCATGCTTCGGAAAGGTAAGAAAAAGAACGTGCATTTGAGTTTGAAATGTCGATCCTGCAGCAGCACACTTCCAAAGCCCACACATGACAATAACCCGATTCAAGGCCCCATTCACCCGTTTTAAAAAAAATAGATAACACTCCAACAAAGTAAGGTTATAAAACTTTATTAACTATTAACTTTAACGAACGGAACAAAAACTAAAAACATTTAAACATTTCTCAACACAAAAAGCAACAATGGTTAGAAGCTGTCTTTTGTGCGAATAGTCCCAAGGCAGCACAACGTGCAGAGTTCTGGACGGCACCCAGGTGATGTCGCCTGGGTGCCGCACTGGTTTAGGGATCCTACAATGCAGCACAGAAAAACAGCGTGGGGCGTCCCGGGTGGTGCGGGGGGAGGCCTCGTCAGTAGCGGTCTGTGTCCAGTGTCACATGGCTGACACAACATGTACGACAGGCACCCAGGTGATGTCCAGTAAACTGCCGCACTGGTTTTGGTATCCTACAATGCTACTCCGAAAATTGGCGTGCGGCGGCCCGGGGGGGGCGTGGGGGAGGCGGCGTGAACGGGCCTCCCCAGGTGGCGGCCATCTAGCTGAGTTGCGCCCGCTCTTGCGGCTACAGCGTCTCGCTCACCATGTTGTTGAGTTGCTCCCACTCTTGCAGTGCAGCGATAGGCGGCTGCCACATGGCTCTTAAAATGGCGGACGGCTCCTCGGTTTTGGGCCTGGTCCACTGAAATGGCCCTGGGACACTTTGGAACTCGGACGCTTGCCTGCTAGGGCTTGGGCTCCATTCTCGAAAAGCGTCCCCTCAGCCGTGAAGATTGTACAAAAGTCTTGGGGGCCCCCGACTCCCGCAGGCTTCCGGTGGGGAGCGGCTGCCATGATTGCTCGCGGAATGACCACGACGGAGCCACGAGATGGTGGTGCTCTCATGCTGACGCCAGCTTCAGTCTGAATGATCCAGAAACAAGGTGGGGCTTTCATCGTTTGGGAAAAAAAAATGTTCTAAACCAATGAAAAGTGTTATTTTTAGGTCATATGACCAAGCCTTCCATCTTTAGGAAACCAAAAGTAAAATGAACCAATGAAAAGTTTTATAAAGAAGTCACATGACCTGTTATGCGGCATAGGGCTACAAAAACCGTAGAAAATCCGTTGGCACGTGAGGCGGCGTCAGTAGCGGACCGATGTGCGAATAGGCCGAAAGCAGCACAACGCGCTGAGATCCGGATGGCACCGAGGTGGTGTCAAGCAAATTGCCGTACTGGTGTGGCCATCCTACAATGCTGCGCCGAAAGACGGCGTGTCCAGCTGAGTTCCGGTCACTCTTGCGGTACAGTGAGTCGAACGCGCCGAGATCCGGATGGCACCGAGGTTGTGTCCAGCAAGTTGCTGCACTGGTGTGGCCATCCTACAATGCTGTGCCGAAAGTCGGCGTGGGGTGCCCCGTTGGCTTATGAGGTGATGTCAGTAGTGGACCGATGTGTGAATAGGTCGGAACCAGCACAAGGCGCCAAGATCCGAATGGCAAGTCCTGGATATTGAGTGCCATAGTTGAGAGTTCTGAGCTGTGCTTGTAAGACTATCTGAAGCTTATTTGCACCTGCTGCAGTTTCACTGTTGCCCAAGGTGGTGTCCAGCAAATTGCTGCAGTGGTGTGGCCATCCTACAATGCTGCGCCGAAAGACGGCGTGTCCAGCTGAGTTCCGGTCACTCTTGCGGTACAGTGAGTCGAACGCGCCGAGATCCGGATGGCACCGAGGTTGTGTCCAGCAAGTTGCCGCACTGGTGTGGCCATCCTACAATGCTGCGCCGAAAGACGGCGTGACCAGCTGAGTTCCGGTCACTCTTGCGGTACAGTGACTCGAACGCTCCGAGATCCGGATGGCACCGAGGTGGTGTCCAGCAAGTTGCCGCACTGGTGTGGCCATCCTACAATGCTGCGCCGAAAGTCAGTGTGGGGTGCCCCGTTGGCTTATGAGGTGATGTCAGTAGTGGACCGATGTGTGAATAGGTCGGAAGCAGCACAAGGCGCCCTGCACTGTTGAGCTTTTTTCAATGCCTGTTTTTTGTTGTTTCCCCTCCATCAAAAACAAAAAAATATATATAAAACTGTGCAAAAATACAAAAAAATGTTTAGAAAAGCAGTGCTTGTAAGACTGTCTGAAGCTCCTTTGCACCTGCTGCAGCTTCACTATTGCCCTGGTGTGGACAAAGATCGCCCATGACTTAGGCTGATTGAGAGTTTGTAGAAAAATGGCTTCAGATTTTCCACATATTACTCTTCAACATTCTTCCTAAATGTAACAATGTGAGACTCACTAGGAGAACGGCTGTTTATCTTTCCTTTCAAAATGCTGCCAACAATATTTTCTGAATGGAAGACACCATCTTGTAGCATAAAGGGCCGAAAGGGGTTCTGGTCTGGCCGATTGTTGGTTAAGACATTTTGACTATATCTTGGACCTGCCCGGCCTCGCCCAAAATGGCGCCGGTATAAATGGGACTCGTAACTCCTTGCCCGCAAATGTATATCTAGAAAATGTTATTGTAAGTGGCCCTGTCTTATTTTAATTACAAAATGTACGTCCACCGATTCCGCAACTGTTAGACACCTTAGTTCTTGCAACCTAATGGCCCGCTCGTTACGTTCCTCTACAGTGTAAATGTCTCCTCATCATATACGATTTCAGTTTGCTCCGTGGCCGGCCCACGTGGTTATAGGCCCGTATTTGTATACTGATATTTTCACAATAAAGGTTTTTAAAACAAAACACGGTAGTAGTATTTACATTGGTAAAGTTTTTACTTTTAGTCACTGTTTTCGAATCAGTAAAAGGCAAGTGAAATAAAGCAGTCCAATTACATGACGGATAAAAGGTATAATATGTAGGAACGCAGTAAAGATAAATGGTCAAGGGCAGTTGTGTTTTTCATTTCTGCAACATAAAGTGATCGATAAGAATCTGATAATCAGGCGTATCGGCGACTAAGACAGCAGGCCGAGTCTCTCTTACTCAACGGCTCCGTCATGGAACGAAGAAACGCCCTTTTTCTCGAAAAAGGAATATATTTTACTTGCAGGACAGTTGTAAATTTTCCGGGAAAGTACATTAGCCTGGAATATTATAACATATGTTTGAAAAAAAAAAAATGTTCGAAAAAAATAAAAAGCGTAATTTTTAGGTCATATGACCAAGCTTTTCATCATTAAATTAACAAAAGTAAAATGAACCAATGAAAAGTTTTATTAACAAGTCACATGACCTGTTATGCTTACGTTACGCGCTGCGCGCCGCGCCTCGGATCACTTCCGGGTGCGCTAACGCGGCGTGTCATAAAACGCATTACGCGACAACGTAGGTCAAGAATATAGTCTAAATGTCTCCACCAACCAGCGTTCAGAACACAACCCCTTTCAGCAGTCCAAAAAGTTCTGTTAAATGACAACAGAGGGGACAGGCAACAAGAACCATCAGTCAAAGAGGGGAGGGCAAATTCTTCTCTTCCAGGTCATGTTGGGGCGCTACCGGAACTGATCGACTTGGTAGTCTATAGTGTTTCTGGATGTTTCAGACTAAAGCTGGCGTCAGCATGAGACCACTACCATCTCGTAGCTCCGTCGTGGCCATTCCACGAGCAATCATGGCAGCCGCTCCCCACCAGAAGCCTGCGGGAGTCGGAGGCCCCCAAGACTTTTGTAGAATCTTCACGGCTGAGGGGACGCTTTTCGAGAATGGGACCCAAGCCCTATCAGGGAAGCGTCCGAGTTCCAAGGTGTCCCAGGGCCATTTTAGTGGACCAGGCCCAAAACCGAAGAGCCGGCCGCCATTTTGAGAGTCCTGTGGCAGCCGCCTATCGCTGCACCGCAAGAGCGGGAGCAACTTAACTACATGGTGAGCGAGACGCTGTAGTCGCAAGAGCGGGCGGTAAACAGCTGAATGGCGGAAGAGGCACAGTGTAGCAAAAGCGGGCGGAATGGCAACTAAAACGGTAAAGGGGCGCCCCACTACAGCGTGTCTTCAGGTCAAACGGATTGTGGGACAAAGTCCAGAATAGAAGAGTCATCAAAAGGCAAAAAGTTCCGCCGGACCCCGGGAGCCGGCCGCCTATGTCGGGGGCGATCTCAGGCTACACCAGTGCTATAAGACTTGGGGAGGGGGTCGGAGCCAAGCGTCTTCTCCGAGTCCGTGTCATCACACCGCCCCTCGGGGGCCTCCGTCAAGCGGTTTAGGGAGGTACCATATAACATTGTTTTCAAATGCAGTCAGGTCCACAAACGACCCTCACTTACTTTGGAATAGTGAAGCTGCAGTAGGTGGAAATAAGCTTCAGACAGTCTTACAAGCACTGCTTTTGTAAACATTTTTTGTTTTTTTTGTATTTTTGCACAGTTTTATATATTTTTTTTGTTTTTGATGGAGGGGAAACAACAAAGCACAGGCATTGAAAAAGGCTCAAACTCAGAACTCTGAACTATGGCACCCAATATCCAGGACTTTCCATCCGGATCTTGGCGCCTTGTGCTGCTTCCGACCTATTCACACATCAGTCCACTACTGACATCATCTTATAAACCAACGTTATGTAAATAGTTATTTAATAAAATGTTTTACCCTGTTTCTTTGCTGGTGTGTTGTCTATATTTTTAATATTTGCATAGGGTTTGTCGTTATTTTGGGCGGGGTGGGTGACGGAGCCGAGTTGTCTTGCAGCCCTCATGGTGTGGAGCTCAGTTCATCTCACTATTTTCGTATTTTTCATGAAGGGTTGTTTATAATATTTCTATTTTAGCGAGGTCAAAAAGAGATCCAATTAGTGGCCTACTGATTTTGCTCGATTACTTTTATTTTTTTACACGATTTTTCACGATCTGCAAAGACTAAACAGAGTATTGCGACTTTGTGCTTGTTTGTAAATAGAGAATGAACCAAAGAGAATCAATTGAAAAACAGTAAATGCTTGGATAATAATCAATCAAATGGAGAGACAAGCAGGCAGGACGGATTACAACGGGGGTAAAGGCCTGCGTTAACTACTCTTCACTATCTGCAAAGAGAGAGTACTACTAAGAGAAAAGAGGGGAGGGGGGCAGCGTTCAAAGCACATCAGCGTGCATAAATACGAAAATGTTTTTATCTATCACGTACTTTACATTTTAAAGCTTTTCATATTTGCTATTAAAAAACCAATGAAATTCACAGAAAAAACCATAGGTTATAGTGGATATATAGTTAGGAATTTGCATTTACAAAACCTTGAAAATTCAATGAAAAAACCATTGGTTTTAGGCCATATATAGTTAGGAATTAGCATTTACAAAACCTTATTTTACTCGCATAAAACCATTGAAATTCCATATATAGTTAGAAGCGCTAACTATATATCGCGCACCCGCAATCCACTGCTGATGATGTCACATATTACATCATTCATGACATGGTCAGTGACATCACTGATGACATCACTGATGACATCTCAAATGACATCACTGATGACATCACTGATGACAACTCAAATGACATCACTGATGACATCTCAAATGACATCACTGATGACATCACTGATGACAACTCAAATGACATCACTGATGACATCTCATTTGTCATCACTGATCACATCACTCATGTGATAATACAATGAACCTCTTCAGACTCTAATATAACCTTACATACACTCAGTATAAACAGACACTCACAGACTGTCACTCATCCATGGAGTTACTCACACACCTAGTCAGTCATGCAAAGAATCAATCACACCTCCATTTCCTCAACTATAAAGTTATACACATCTTACTTATTCAAACATATAATAACACATATTTATTCTCTTATATAATCCCTGATACAAGCTCACAGTGATCGATACAGCCACTCACACATTCACTGGCTCTTATGTTCAGTTATTTATATATCTCAACTCTCACATGTATTGTGTTTTACATACGTACTTACTTGCACATGTAGCAATGAGAAATCCATTCACTCACCAACACACCCATGCATAGTCAACCGCCCATATAGCTGTTTCCACATGCACTCTTGAACTCATACTCCTAGTGAATCAACTGCTTACACATCTATGCACAGAGTCACGCACCTCCCAGCCACCCACACACACACTCAGCCTCCCATTCAAATACTTGGGCAACCAATCAATAACCCATATGGCCACTCTTATAGCTACTGATCAACACATGCAGCAGCTTACACAACAACAAACATACTGATGCACAAATTAAGACAGTTTAGTCACTAACCCATGCACTCAGTGAGACACATTTAATCACTCACTCATACAGTCAGTCATGCACCTACTAAATTCTTCAGCCAGACACTTATACATCCACTCATTCTTCAATATGTGAAACATATTTAAACTTTACAGACACATACAATCACTGGATGTTGTGATCAGTGATGTCATCAGTGATGTCATTTGAGATGTCATCAGTGATGTCATCAGTGATGTCACTGACCATGTCATGAATGATGTAATATGTGACATCATCAGCAGTGGATTGCGGGTGCGCGATATATAGTTAGCGCTTCTAACTATATATGGAATTTCAATGGTTTTATGCGAGTAAAATAAGGTTTTGTAAATGCTAATTCCTAACTATATATGGCCTAAAACCAATGGTTTTTTCATTGAATTTTCAAGGTTTTGTAAATGCAAATTCCTAACTATATATCCACTATAACCTATGGTTTTTTCTGTGAATATATATATATATATGTTAGCACACACCTCCGTGGTCTTTGCGAAGGTCAAGAAAGGACGGCACTCCAAGTTGTTGTTTTCACCAACAGTGGTTTATTGGCAGACCCCCCTGCCCCCCTGACATACGCGTTTCACCGATTTGGTGAAAAAAAAAAAAAATATATATATATATATATATATATATTTACAAATTCGCCGCTTTGAAATGCCGTTTGGTAGGCAAAAGACGAGAAGTGGACCCAGAAGTCTGTGCCGATCAGAATTTCTTTATTTAATCGACCAGCCTGTCCGCCATTATATATATGTAAAATCTTATATATACTTATTAATTACCCAGTGAGTTCATCACAGGTGTTTATAGTTTTTTTTTTCCCATAGGAAATGTCTTTTTGGTTTGGCTAATAACTTTAGTGCTTGAAAAAACTTTCTTTTGAAAGTGCTCTTTTTTTAAAGGAAAGTTTTGGGGTGATCCATCAAGCGGGTACCAAGAAAAAGGGAGTTCCCAAAATGCAAAATCCCCATGCATTTTCCATAGAATTTTTTGAACAGCGCTACAGCAAAAACTGCTGAAGTGATTACACAACATTCAGCAGTGAGCTGGATCTTGGTCAAGAAACTGTGGTTTTTGTCTTTTAGTGTCAATCTCTTCAATAGCTTTTAAGAAATGAAGGTTCAAATATATTTGTATATCTGGAGTGCTCTGATTGGCCTAGTAGACTTTTTTCCCTTTGGTCTCCACACTTCCATGGTAGTGAACTCTAGCTGGAGCAAGCACTCTTATTCACTGCCCTCAACATGAGAACAAATATTGCAGGCAGCAATTACAAGAATAGGGGCCACAGTCCCCAGTCTTGAGTTTGTTTTATGAAAAATATATAGAGTTGCAGTGTAGGGATACGCTGTCATAAAACAAATCCATGTAACAGGGGAGGTCTCTACGGCGTGACCAGAACAGCAAAAAGAGGGACAAGTGTAAGCTGTTTACCAATGAAAACAAAGGAATTTGGGAAAGCACATGAAGGAACCATTCATAAGCAATGGGTGTGCTGAATTCCCATACAGTAGATACAACATGTTTCCAGGGACAACTCACATGTTGCCTAGGCGAAAACCTATAAAACAAGGTTAAAAGAAAGACTCACAGGCATGTCGACTTTTTATATTAACACTTTATTAAACATGGTCTTGTTAATAGGCATTGCATTGTGTGAATAACTGAAATATACATTTGATAAAAACTGTTTGAGGTTTTTGGAGAAAGAAGATAGATCTGATTTATATGGATTGATATGCTCACCCCCTGATAAAGCCAATAGGCCCACTTTATATATTTTTGTGTTGTGACTCTTGGACAAAGTCAATATGTCTGCCTGAGTGCGGGATTGGATGCAGGTCCTGGCCATAGGCACAGCCAAAGGCCTTCCAGATGGGGGAGTTGCTACCCATGGGAGATGAAATCTGGGTCTGGCCACAGTGTGGGGCTACCTGCCCGTGGGGGGTTGACTCAGGGCCTACCGCAAGCCAGTGCACAGCATGGGGCTAGCTTTACATATGGTAATAAAATATTACTTTAAGTTAGAAAAAACCTAGAAATTTACTGAAAAAAACAGACATTAAAGTGAAGTTATAGCACGGATCTGTAATCACAACTTACTTAAGGTTACATAAATAAAGCGTTAGAATTTCACTGAAATAGGTTAAAGTAACATTATAGTTAGGTGAAGATTTCAGGTTTTGATTTGCAAATGCTTATGTATTACTAATAGGAAGCATCATCACAAGGACAAGGTGCTTGCCCCCCATACTGTCCCAGAGGGAAAGTAAGTAGGCTTTCTATGGTACCCAATGTGAACCTCAACAATAGTGCCCTTTCCCATTGATTATCTCAATTCTGCAAGTAGGGCTTAATACCAACAGTGATTTACAGGAAGTATTCTGCCCATTAATGGGCTTAGCAAATACTCTCACATTCCTCGTTAGCCTTCTATCTTCAAGGAAAGCAAATTTCAACCAGGACATATCAGACTTGGTCACACGTTTTTGAGGCAGTAAAATTAGATGGCCTTCCCAATTGAGAAACACAAAATGTGACATTTAGGAGCCATTGAATGTGCTTACCCATGTCAAAGTTCATGCAACCCATAATCACCTGTTCATTGAAAGTTGCCTTTGAAGTATTCCATATTGACAGCCACAAAGGAGAAAGTTTTATAAGGTCCTCGATATATAGTAGACCTGTGTGCCAGAACTTAGTCTGCAACAAAACTGGGGTTTCTTCTGTTAAATACAAGCAGCAGATGCATAGCTCCATACACCAGCACTATAGATAGAAGCATGAATACATTGTGTATCATGGATTTCTAAAAGGCAGATTTTGGCTTGCCCCCACCAATGGAATCAAGTAAAATGTATGCCAATAGACTGGGGAAATTTGAGGCGTCTGGTGGCTATGTTTGTGTGCCAGGCTCCATTAGAATCAAAGCATATACAAGATCAACACTAAAATGATGCTGTTGACTGATCCTGTCTGTAGTAAATCAGGTGTTGCCTAGTATCATTAATGTAAAGAATATATAAGATCAGCACTGATATGCATCCCTGCTGAGTCTCTCTATGAAGATCAAATGGCTCATTAGCCTCACCATTCTGTCCAAAAACGACCCTGTCCAATAAATTCAGGTGGAACAGTGCAGAAAATTAACCAGAGCAGCGTCCAACCCCTTGTCAGATAGCATAGACCATAGCCTGTACCTGTTGATGCAGTCAAATGCACTAGATAGGTCCATGAAGGCTAAGTATAGCTGGCAGTGCCTCACACCTGCATATTTGCCTATAAGAAGATAATGATTGCCTAGTAGGTAACTGCAGTGGTGTAGTAGCTGAAACAAGTTCCCTAACGTCCATCAGCGTATTTAGAGATGATTCAATATATGCCTGTCTGTCAGTGAATGGGTTAACAAGATCGCTGAACTGAGCACTGAGTTGATCGGTCAGTCTGTACACAAGTGCATGCTTAATACAACCCTGGCAAAGCTCTCCGCCTTCCGTATTAACACCTTCATTGTTAGTGATGAAAACCTTCTGCACCTTTTTCTTTTGTGCATAACTATTGGTTCTGTGGTGAAATAATTGCTGTTGATCGGGGACAAGGGAAAGCCTGAATGATTCCCATTAAAGCCAGCAAGGGAGGTAGCATAGCCGGAGGCGCTATCACCAGATATCAGTCCACACTGAGCAAGGCCCTCACCAGAAAGGGTCCTTTCTTCTAGCTCAATTCCTTTATTTATCACTTGTACAGCGCGCACAAACAATTTTCAATTGTGCTATTCATAGACGAAGGGCTTGAAGTACCAAAGGCGTTCCGCTTACCCTTGGTTGACTGTCTTTTAACAAAGGATTTGGATTAATGATGCAATATTTTAAGGGCATATCGATTAGAACACCATACCATATGAAATTAAATTCTTTTACACTGCCCAGCGTTGCTGAAATCGTATAAAAAGTCAACCTGAGCATCTCTTATATTCAACACAAGTGAGTTCCATAAAGGAATGACTGCATATTTTTCCAGAATTACGTTTCCAGACTGCTTCACTGACAATTTTCAAGTGCACTCACACTTTTACGTTTGAATATCCAAAATGTTTGATGCTGCCCTAACAATACCCATTTATGCTGCATCTCCCACACAACTTGTTTATGGTTTGGTGGAAAATATTTTTAGATATATCGATGTCCCAAAGTTGTATACATTCACTTTATCGCCAAATGGCCTGACAAATGTTGTTGTAATGAAGGCATAATTATTACTGATCCAATATTGGTATCCCAAAGATGTATAAATTGGCTGCCTATAAAACTTACTAATGTTTGAATTGTAACGAAAATACAGGTAATACTGGGTAATACTGACGTATGGGTATTCACTCTGGTAGAAATAGATGTATAAGGAGAGAAGGGTCAATTAAAAGTCATTGTCTAACTAGTCAAAACTTGAAGATAAGCTGACAGTTTCTTAGGTTTAATGACCTTCTACCAGGGCGTTTGAATATGTTAGGGTGTGATGAATGGTAAGTGGGGGCTCAGGACAATTGGGGAGGGCGCTGTACTCCCCATATTTAGTGAAGGTGAAAAGTGGCTTGGCTGGTAACCAATCAAACAGCGGTGATGTCATGAAGTACTTTAAGGGGGAGGATCTTAGTGTGATTTAAAGTCAGGTTGAAGTTATGAAATATTAGTTTCATAATAAGGTGTGGTTCTATGTGTGCATTTAGGAACATTACCTCTGTCACGCCCTGTAACAAGATGAACGACACTTGGAAGCTTCTCTGGAATTGCACCAGTTGTGTCTTTATTTGCTTGTAAGTGGTTAGGAAAGCAAGTTCAAGAAATGTTGGCACACATTTTATACTCTGGGCTACAAATATCTTCCAGCAGGTCCATCTCCTGGGAGAATGTCTCCTCATGAAAACACACTTAAGAAAAAGTTGTATGATGTTTTCTCATATGTTTATTATAACAGTCAGTGCAACAAGTCTTCGAAATATTGCAGCACGACATGACAAGTTCTAAACTGGTCTTCAAATCTTTTACAATGGCCTATCAAGGCGACCAAAATCCCCCCAACCCCCACAACTTCTCCCCCCCCCCCCCCCAAACCCCGTCTCTCAGCTCTCTACACTGACCAGGCATTCCCCGAGGAAGTTCGATATTGAGTCAGCCTTAGTCATGGAAATCAGTGCAAGAGGAGGAACATTGGGTTTTCACAGGATAGAAAATGCAATGATATGGGTTAATTTGGTGCCCTGGTAATGAGATCAGTAGAGGCAATGGGGCAAGAATTCGAAGAGCACAGTAAGGTTATTGGAAAGTAATTGTAGAAATGGCTGTTGGTGGGAAACTCTGTCCACCAGATAATTTTTTTTCCAAAGATAGAAGATCAGCTCTGGTTGACAATGGTTGAAAAAGTCACCTCACACAGGATTTAAACACAGGTGCGCACATAAGTTCCCTGAGCACTTAAAACTCGTAGAGAGGTATGTGACCAGGCTCTGGTGATTGCAGCGGACCATGTGGAAATTAATTACATTCATTTAGTTTTGAATTAGTAATTTCAATTTCTCTCTCACTGCTCCCATACTTAGAAGGATCTTTTGCACACAGCTGACAAGGGACAATGGCAATAGTGCCAAATGTTCCCTGAACAAATCTGAGGGATTTAGGTGTGGAGGAATGAATGTGGTTGAACGAATGTGGTTGTGCCTGCATGACGTAAATATATAATTTACTCTCTTAATTTCTATGCAGGTAAGTACTTAATCAATAATAACTCAATCGGAAAGAAAGAAACCAGAGTCCGTGGTGTTAGAGTTCTTAGGGGTTTTATTCCTGAAAAAGGAATGGTCATGACCAAGATATCATGTTCTTCCCACCACTGGGGTGGAAGAAGGGATAGTAAGAGCGCGCTACATTTTATTGACAGTACATAGCTTATATACTTAATTCATGTCATAAGAAACAGTATAGTAGGCGTAACAGCTGAGAGAAGACAAGATAACAGTTTGCACGTGTTACTAGTACGTAATCAGAAGGCGTGGACTAGGCATGAACTGGAGGTGTGTGCTAGAAACGTCACAGAAAGGCGTCACAAAGGGGTGGCACTAACAGAAATGTTGCGATGTCAGCAGAAATCGGAAGCTTGGATGCGCGCGCAGCTGCATGACGTGTGATAGACGTGAAACTGGAGGGTGCAGGGACTTGACATTTACACTCACGGAAAGAGACAGAAGTCTGGCATGTCAGATCAACTTGTACTTCTATCATTTCTGATATCTGATGTTTGGGAACCATATTATCTGGACGGAAAGGTCTCTAGGGCAGAAGCTATTCTATACTGACTGTGAATGCGTGTATATGCGCCTGAGTGTCTGCATGAGAAGCGTGGGGGCACGGGGCCTTCCATGGAAGCATGGTAACAGAAGCTATGAATTACTTGCACTGAGACAGGTCGGCCCTTTGGCTCTGCAGCTGGGGAGGATGTTTACTGAAGCTAGTAGGCAGGAATGTATTTTCGAGGAGTGGAACAGATAACTCGAAGGTTATAGTCAGTCTTGGCAGAAAGCAGGCTGAGCTGAGCGCGAGGGGCCGCGCTGGAAGTAAGTCAGAGTTCACGGGTACAGAGGCAGCCTGGGCTGAGGCTGTCAGAGTCAGAAGCCAGAAAAGAGGTTCGATGGCAGAAATTCAGGGCCTACTTTGCCAGAGCAGAAAAAACATGTAAAGTACACTACAAAAAGACGGTGGCATAGCATACTTAGGAACGGACTATTCAACCCGTTCAGGGTGGGTCTGAAAGAGGACATGTTGACGTTGGACGCAAATGTATTTGCGTCTTCGTAGCTGGCACAGGAGGGAAGTTACATGCACTTTAAGCTGGTACATGGAGACGGTGGGGTACGCGCTAGGGAACACAACTTGACCATAAAATTTATATTTCCTCATTCCCTCCTTGTTCCCTACGGACCCTTCATGATATATCGATCCTCATGAACCGATCAGTTTGTTCTTGTAACATCATTTGCTCTTCTTTCTTTCTTTTACGTTTTGAGAAAAAACTGGAATGTTCAATACAAGATGTGGCACACAGTCCACAAATCGCTGGCCCGCACTGAAGGCACAGGCAGCAACTGAATACTAGGACTAGGCCAATGCCTAGGAAGGATAGGATCTTCCATCCCCAAGCGGTTAACGTTGTCCAGAACCAACCGGACCAAGTCCAGGTGCCTGGATTCTGGTGTATCTGATTTGCAATTTTATGGAGGCGTGTAATAGCTTGATATACAGATGGTGCGTTTTGTGGAATGAAAACACAGCAACTTGACCCGATGACCTTACAGGCTCCACCTCTATCTGCCAAGATGACGTCAATAACAAGACGATTCTGAAGGACAACAACCCGCATGGCGGACTGCTCTTCGGTTAAGTTACCTAGGGCGGAGGCAGTTTCATTTACTACTGCTTCAAGTGTTCTAGTTAATCTGCGTATTAGTTTACTATTTTGAACAGGTCCTAAAAAGAAAAAGAATCCTTTATTAAAATCAGTATACTGTTCCCATGCCGTTTCTGTGTAGTCGACAAGTGGGATATCTCTTCTGGGTCTATTCTTTACTAGATTTGTATTTCTGTGGTAATCAGGAGGAGCTAGGAAGACAGGTGGCAGAAGGAATGCTATATAACAGGTACCATCCCAATCTGGAGGTAGGCGTATGTATGCGGTATGACCACAAACAAAATAGGAATGACGGATAGCTTTGAAGGACGATTTACCATGATCACTGAATTCGATCACAGTAGTGCATTTACTATGACCTAAGTGTACTGAACCTTTCTTCCTGATACATAATTCACCAGTAACTGGTAATACTGACATAATGGGTAGAACTGGTGCAGCTTCCGCTTCAACAGTGAGAATCATGAGGCTAATTGTGTAATTACCTAATCCATATACTTCATTTTCTAGATCAGTTCCTATTCTAGTGGGGAGTCCCTCCTTATCAGGGTAACAGACGTCGAGCAGGACCAAGTTCAGGTTTCCCCAAACCCAGCCCCCGTCGAAAACAGCAATATCAGGATCTAAGGAATTAATTATTTTAAACCATGCACCGCAGGAGCCATTGTGAGTGAACGGGTACGGAAAGAGGGGCAGAGCTCCCTTGTAATTCTGGTAGGGAGGGAGTCGGCCACATATCCAGCAGTTTGTAGCATTGTTAGTCTGATGGGAATGATGTAGCATACTAATGAAAGTGTTGTTGCGCAGCGCAAGTCTGTAGGAGAGTTCGTGTGGAGGTAACTCGCTAAAAGTGTGTTCAGCAGAAACATTGTAAGCAGATTGTTCACGCTTGAAAATAGGGTAGTAGAGAGGTAGAAGGATGCTAGCAACAATAATTAAAATACTCAGAATAAACATGATTAGTAATGTCACTATACAGTGACTACGCAGTGATTTACAATATGCATGTTTCTTAATTCGTCTCTCTCTCTCTCTATCTCGATCTAGGGGATACATGTCAGAAACTATTTAACCGATTCACCTAGGGGAGGATTTAAACAATTAAACTGTCTGACTTGCTAGATCGGAGTTTCGATCGGTACTCTTCTTGGGGAGTTTTTTCTCGTTCAGGTACTGTAAAGTCTTTTGGCTCAACACAGTCTTTGGTGGGGGTGGACGAGTCTCGGTCTGGTTTCAGTTCATGGAATTTTTTCACATGACTCGTATGGACCCACCCCTTTCTCCCTTCGATCTTCACGGCGGTCCTCGTGGTGAGAAGGACGGTCTTTGGCGATTTCCAGCGGGGCTCCAACGGACTCTTCCTATCAAAATTTCGCACCAATACTAGGTCCCCAGGACGGACATCATGTGGCTTTACATCAGTGTTGTCAGGGAAGGCTGCGGCAACCTGTGAACGACATGATTGGAGTGCAGACATCAAGGAGGCAAGGTAATCTGTCAACATGTTACAATCAACATCAGTAATCTTCTTCGGAATGGGCGTCCCCCACATATTCGGTGGTCTGCCAAAAACCACTTCGTACGGGGATAGCCCTGATCTCGAATGGGCAACCATTCTCATATAGAATAGTGCCACTGGCAGGGCGACTATCCAGTCGACCCCTTTCTCTTGACATATTTTTGCAAGTCGTGTCTTTAGTGTCTGATTATGCCTCTCTACTAGGCCTGCGGCTTCGGGGTGTCGGACACAATGGAATTTCCACTGGTATCCTAGCAATAAAGAAACTTCTTTCATTAATGCGGATGAGAATGGCTGACCGTTATCTGAGTACACGACACGAGGCAAGCCGTACCGTGGGAAGAATTCACGAACCAACTGCCTGGCAGTGGTCGGAGCAGTGTAATCTGGGACTGGGTATGCTTCGGTCCAGCGGGACAGAGCACAAACAACTACGAGAACATATTTAAATCCTCGACAACGGTCCATCTGGATATAATCCATCTGGAGGACTTCAAAAGGGTGATCGGGAGGATGAAATCCACCTTGCTCTACAGGGACGCTTTTACCTGGATTGAACTGACAACAGATCATGCAAGTACGCACTTTCTGTTTCGCTGCTGCTCGTAAGTGTTTATTGTTCCAAAGATTTTGTAAACTGTCTAACATCGCTTTCTCTCCTAGATGTGCTGGACTATGTGCTGTATTAATCATGACTTGAACCATAGAGT
Organism: Lissotriton vulgaris; assembly: GCF_964263255.1. Taxonomy (NCBI): domain Eukaryota; kingdom Metazoa; phylum Chordata; class Amphibia; order Caudata; family Salamandridae; genus Lissotriton; species Lissotriton vulgaris. Next base: position 776,517,142 of record NC_141696.1, on the reverse strand, counting down.
CAGGGAGAAACCATGTAGATTTTCCCTTCGTCATCCAACCTTGATCTGTCTGGATCCCTCCTAGTTCAATCCATTTCTTTATTTCTTCTGGGGTAGCATGTGTCTGAATATCAATAACATCTAGTGCGGGATCCCTGACTGCCATACAATGTGTCGGTCCGGTTGTCTTTGTCATGTCAGTTGTCTGAGTGTGAGTCAATGCTGTATGTTTTGCTGTCTGGTCTGCCAGGTCGTTACCCTGGGAAACAGAATCTGTGACTTTAGTATGTGCTTTACACTTCATGACAGATATTCCTGAAGGCAGATGTATTGCTTCTAACAGTGCTTGAATGAGGGGACCATGTTGGATCTTGGCACCGTGAGAGGTCAGAAAACCTCGTTCTTGCCATAACATGCCGAAGTCGTGTACAACTCCGAACGCATAACGGGAATCAGTGTATATGTTGACATTTCTGTTCTTGGCTAGTGTACAGGCTCGGGTCAGAGCAATAAGCTCTGCCGCTTGGGCGGACAGTGTGTCGATACGATGTGTTTCTTTAACTTCGGTTTCAGTGGTCACGGCATATGCGGCCACTAATTCTCCTGTACTTGTTCTCATACATGAACTATCCACATAAAGTGTCAGGTCTGGATTTGTCAATGGAACATCTGTTAAGTCTCGTCTGGGTTTTGTTACTGCATTAATGATCTCCATGCAATCATGCGGGGCTGGATCTGTCATATTTGTAGGTAATAGTGTTGGGGTTCAGAATGCTGCAGCGTCTGATCTCTATGTGTGGCTGGAATAGCGTTAATTCATAACCTGTCAGTCGTGCTATAGTCAAGTGTTGAGTCTGAGTTCTGTTTAAAAGAACCTCTACAGAGTGTGGAACTTGTACTGTTAACTGATGGCCTAAAACAATTGAATCGCTCTGTCTTATTGCTAACGCTGTTGCTGCTACTGACTTTAAGCACGCAGGAAGTGCCTGGGCTACTGAATCCAATGTACTTGAAAAATAAGCGCAAGGCTTATGTGAACCTGCTTGATCTTGAGTGAGGACAGACAATGCTGTACCATCACGTTCTGTAACAAAAAGTGTAAACGGTTTGCTGTAACATGGTGTCGCTAAAACTGGTGCTTGGCATAATGCTTTCTTTAATTCCTCAAAGGCTTGTGTATGTTCCTGAGTCCAAGGGAGGGCAGTCGAAGTTGCTGCCTCCTGCGTCGTTAACTGGATGAGTGGTTTAGCTAGAAATGCATATTGAGGAATCCATTGTCTGCAGTACGAGGTGAGGCCTATGAAGGCCCGCACTTCCTTTTGTGTCTGGGGTCGTGGCATATTTACAATTAACTGAATGCGATTGGGAGTGAGCTGTCTCCCCACTTTGGACAGCAAGTGACCCAAGTACACAACTTGCTGAACACAGAATTGTAGCTTCGAAGGAGACACCTTGTGTCCCTTGTCTGCCAGGAAATGTAAAACTGTCAATGATGCTTGTTCACATTCGGGCTCACTTCGTGCGGTGATCAGTAGATCATCGACGTATTGCAGTAAAGCGGTGTTAACTGGCATTTGAATACAATCTAGTTGTCTTTTCAGTGCTTGACTATAGATGCTGGGGCTTTCTGTGAATCCTTGAGGTGCGCGGGAAAATTTGAAACTTCGTCCATTTAAACTGAATCCGAAGAGATATTGGCTCTCCGGATCAATGGGTACACTGAAGAAAGCGTTCTTGAGATCAATTACAGTAAAGAACGTTGCTTCTGAATCAATAGCAGTCAATAGGGAAGAGATATCGGGGACCACAGGGTACTGTGGTACAATACATTTATTCAGCTCTCGAAGATCAATCACCAGCCGATATACTGGCGGTGCATTGGGATCAGTACGTTTAAGAATTGGAATGATGGGTGAATTACAGATATTGGAGTCGGTCTCTACGACCACTCCTTGGGCAATGAGCTCTTCAATGATTTCCAGTAAAGCCACTACAGCATCGGGCGGTAACTTGTATTGTCTGATTCGGGGTAGAACAACTCCTGTCTTGAGTGTAACACGGTATGGTGTGATATGCATACAACCTACATCAGTTGGGCCTTTTGCCCATAGGTGATCTGGTACATTTCTCAATCTGACATCGAATTCTCGCAACACATAATGACCCTTGAAATCCCGTAGAAAGAGTCTAACTCCCTCCGGGGAACAGCAGATTATAGCTCCTAGAGCCTTCAATGTTTTAATTCCTAACAGATTTTCTGGGCATGAGTTCGTGAGTAACAAATCTGTAACTCGTGATAATGGACCCACAGCCAACGGTACTGGTTCCGATACTTCATTTACAATAGGCTGTCCTGAAAAACCAAGGGAAACATTCTGTGAGCCTGAGAGGGGTGCCCCTGGGACTTCATTATGGCTGATTGTGGTGCGGCTTGCCCCTGTGTCAATTAAAAACTTTCTGTCTTTTCCCAATACTTGACTGTGTACATAAGGACCTTCTTGATCTACAGGAATTTCAATAAGAGGCAAGCCAAATTCCCTCTCTAGGCTGTTTCAAGTATATCGGGGGTAATCTGGATATGCAGATTGGGCATACTGGTACATCTGTTGTGAAACTTGCTGAGTCGCGGCAATGGGCTGTGGTACTGCTATTGTCTGTGCTGTATGAGATGGGGCGTGCATAGGCTGTGTATTCTGCATGGGCTGTGCATTTTGTGAGGTCTGTTGCTGGACCTGATCTTGTCTAGGTGGATGCGGTCTTTCTTTAGTTTTCCCTGTTGCTATGTTATGTTTCAGGACGGGGCATTCATGTACGTAGTGACCTGGCTCCTTGCAATAATTGCATGTTCCTTTAACGGGAGCTGTAGTATGATTTGTCTGGGTCCCACCCTTCCTTTGACCGTCGGCTGGGACCGTCTGAGCTACTAACATTTTCATTTTTGTGTCTTTCATGCGCTTCTGTTCTTGATCCTGTTCTTCTCTAATTCTATTCTGATGGTATTGTAACATTTGTAACATCTGGGATGGCGTATTTGCCTGCCAAGTACTTTCAACTTTGTACACTCTGTTTTTAACTAATGGTAGGGAGTTCTCGACTAGTTTTGATACAAAAAGGTGTGGATATGATTCGCTACTTGGTTTTAGGCCGCTATTAATAATGAAACATTTCTCGAATCTTGAATAGAAGTCACTAGTATCTTCATCATGTTTCTGTTTACAGGACGAGATGGCGTCCCAATCTTCCTTTCTAGTTGCCAATAATCTTGGCAGGACCTGTACTATCAAACCTGGTAATGCTTTAGTTCTGTCCCCAAGGCCTACCCCTGGGACACGTTTGCTTTCTTCGTCTTCTATTTCTGCCCATACAATCTTTTTCTCTCCCACCTCCCATTCCTTTTCTTTTAGTTTCTCGTAGATGCCCGTGGGCAGCAGTACCTTTAACATTTTCATAATATCATCATACGTGTAATCCCCCATCAGTAACATGTCTTTAAGCTCTCTGTGAAAACCTGCAGGGTCTTTATCATGGCTCGGGACTAGTTTCTTCATTTCTAACAGTTCTAACTTAGTCAGTGGCGTGTGTACATATACACGTTTCAAGATGTGATCCGCACCCATAACTGGGTGTACTTCTCGTAAGGGGTTCTGGCTTTCAATGCCACTCCCGCATTGCATATGATACGTTTTCCTTTCTGGGGGCGGAGCGGGAACATATTCAGAACTTATGAAAGTGTTATATCTATGTCGTTGTTCCAGAATTATTTGTATTAACTTGGTACTGAAACCTCTCCATCTATCCATGAGTAGTGCTTCTAATGTTTCGTGTAAGGGACCTGGATCGGAATGTTGGTTTCTGTATTTCGTGAGGAGGTGCTGTATCATGTATACACCTGCTAATTTCTGTTCGTCTGGGGAGAGGTTCAGAAATGTCTGTGCTAAGGTGTCATCATTGTATATGTCTGGATTTTCGGCCCATAATATGGCTGACCGGGCTAGTTCTTGTTCATCCATCGAATTGAGTACATGGTACCCCATTCTTTCTCGTAGTCTTTTATCAGTCTCCTGGAACTGATGTTCAGAAGAGTTCGGGTTTGTTAAAGCAGAGAGAAAAACTCTCTTGTTTTCCGGACGGATGCCCTTCCTAAGGTAAGTTCCCTTACCTACATACGCTATAGTATCTGTAGTCCTTTCTGGTTCTTCAAGTTCTTCTTCCTCCTCGGAGGAAGCTTTTTCTTTCTGGTGTACTGTTATCACTGTTTTTCTAATTTTCTTGTACATACTGGCTATGCAAGTCCCCTTGTCATGTTTTCCTTCAGCTATATTTTGACCCCACTTGTTCAGTGCATCTAATTCACTTTGATCTGTTCCAGGCCTGTCTCGTTCTCTTATTAGGCAATTTATGAAAAATCGTAGTATCTGTGCTTGAACGTCAACTTTCTGTTTCTCCATGGCATCCTTGATACTGTCAGGGTCTTTCCCTGTCTGAACAAACTCATATATTCTATCTAGACGGTCCTTCATCCCTACATAGCATAGCAAGATATCAGTGGCAGATCTTAACCGTAGTGATGCCAATATCATTAGATCGTCTTTTCCGGGTACTGGATCATATCTGCAAACTGAAATGTTTTCTTTTAATGCGTCAAGGCGGGGTGACCTGAACGTGAGAGGACTCTGCATATCCCTGAGATTGAATCTGTGTGTTAATGGCGGGGTCCGAAGACCCGCGGTCGCACCTCCTGAAGCGGATGCTTGGGCATTATCTCCCTGTGGAGTCTGTATCTGAACTTGAATTTGTCGTTTAGTAGGATCAGGTAGACGTGGTTTCGGTAGGTCGATTTTGGGTGCGGGAAGTGGCGGGTCTGGCGGAACGGGGGAGGTCTGTCGCGGTACCGGTGGGACATGATCCGGGGGCGGGGTGCCACCCCCGTCCCCGTCAGTAGGCAAGGCACGAACAGGCAGATTGGTGTAAGCCGGTGCTACGTCCTCTAGATAAGAATTTAGGAATATGTCTTTAGTAGTCTTATGCATTACTTTAGTTGGAACTAATGGTGGCGGTAAGTTTTTCGGTATTTCTGATAGGGCCTCAGATGAACCCTCAGCCGCGAGATACATACCGTTTACGAGATTGTTTCGGGCACGGTCTATTTGTTCTGTTTTTACTCGGATCCCTTCAGTAACTAACTCGTTTTCTTGGGCCTTGTCTGATTCTTTAAGTCTGTCTTCTCTACGGAGTGCTTTCTCAGCACGTTTATGTGATTCCTTACGCCAGAATTCTATGGCGTCTTTCTGAGATTGTCTAGCTTTCTTTTTCCATAGTACTTCTTCTACCTTCATGATGCACTCGGCATCCCATGTTCCGGTAACAGGCCATCTGTGTCTTTTGTCTAGGTGTTTAGTATAGTCGGCCCATAAGTCTAGATATAATATGGCATCTATGCCATGTTTGTGGTACATAAAGTTGCCTGGAGTGTCCCTAGGGGGGATAGGAATTTCTTCCTCTAGTATCCCTTTCCTAGTTCCTATCTGCTTTAGCTTGTTGAAAAACGGCATCTTGTTTACTTATTACTGAATGCTCAATCCTTACTACCTAATACTGGATACAGCTAGTTTATACAAGAAACACAATAATGCACATTAAAACGGTCACATTCATACCACGACATTAATCACATGAAAAGACATTTGAGACATTGATGACTACCCCCTATACTGGATGTACTGCTAAACAGTACAGATACACTGGTGTAACAGTGCCGGAATTCGGAAATTCAGAATACTAGATATACTGCTAAACAGTACAGATACACTGCCTAAAAACAGTGCAGACCGGACTTGTGTACCCAAACCCGTCTAGATACGTCCCAGCAATGGTACTCACCGGGAAACACGGAAACAGAAGGCCTCGGAAAACTCGACTGGACTCGACTCGACTCGGCTCGACTTCGGGAAACTTCGGAAAACTTCGGAAAACTGGTGGGCCTCTTGACACCTCGGACCTTGCTTCTTTCGGCTAGGCTCTGGTCGGGATCCTCCGCACTCCTCACCGCCTCGTCTGGGTACTGATCGCAGTCTTCGTCACCTCCGTGGGTCAGAGGGAGGTGCAGGAAATCCTGCCGGTACGCGTAGTTTCCATCTAACTGATGGCAGGGGACATAGCTTGCAACGCACCAACCGGCGCGTGAGGTGGGGGAGGGGTCCCTATTCGGGCGCCAAAATGACGTAAATATATAATTTACTCTCTTAATTTCTATGCAGGTAAGTACTTAATCAATAATAACTCAATCGGAAAGAAAGAAACCAGAGTCCGTGGTGTTAGAGTTCTTAGGGGTTTTATTCCTGAAAAAGGAATGGTCATGACCAAGATATCATGTTCTTCCCACCACTGGGGTGGAAGAAGGGATAGTAAGAGCGCGCTACATTTTATTGACAGTACATAGCTTATATACTTAATTCATGTCATAAGAAACAGTATAGTAGGCGTAACAGCTGAGAGAAGACAAGATAACAGTTTGCACGTGTTACTAGTACGTAATCAGAAGGCGTGGACTAGGCGTGAACTGGAGGTGTGTGCTAGAAATGTCACAGAAAGGCGTCACAAAGGGGTGGCACTAACAGAAATGTTGCGATGTCAGCAGAAATCGGAAGCTTGGATGCGCGCGCAGCTGCATGACGTGTGATAGACGTGAAACTGGAGGGTGCAGGGACTTGACATTTACACTCACGGAAAGAGACAGAAGTCTGGCATGTCAGATCAACTTGTACTTCTATCATATCTGATATCTGATGTTTGGGAACCATATTATCTGGACGGAAAGGTCTCTAGGGCAGAAGCTATTCTATACTGACTGTGAATGCGTGTATATGCGCCTGAGTGTCTGCATGAGAAGCGTGGGGGCACGGGGCCTTCCATGGAAGCATAGTAACAGAAGCTATGAATTACTTGCACTGAGACAGGTCGGCCCTTTGGCTCTGCAGCTGGGGAGGATGTTTACTGAAGCTAGTAGGCAGGAATGTATTTTCGAGGAGCGGAACAGATAACTCGAAGGTTATAGTCAGTCTTGGCAGAAAGCAGGCTGAGCTGAGCGCGAGGGGCCGCGCTGGAAGTAGGTCAGAGTTCACGGGTACAGAGGCAGCCTGGGCTGAGGCTGTCAGAGTCAGAAGCCAGAAAAGAGGCTTGATGGCAGAAATTCAGGGCCTACTTTGCCAGAGCAGAAAAAACATGTAAAGTACACTACAAAAAGACGGTGGCATAGCATACTTAGGAACGGACTATTCAACCCGTTCAGGGTGGGTCTGAAAGAGGACATGTTGACGTTGGACGCAAATGTATTTGCGTCTTCGTAGCTGGCACAGGAGGGAAGTTACATGCACTTTAAGCTGGTACATGGAGACGGTGGGGTACGCGCTAGGGAACACAACTTGACCATAAAATTTATATTTCCTCATGCAGCATAGAATTTGCACGCTTGATAAACCCATTTATTTTGGGGCTCTATAGCCAGTCCATTCTGCAGCCCTTTGGAATTTCATTTATCCAACATAAGGTTGATCATTCTGAACAGTTGCAGCCTGTGCAGGTAACTCACTTCGCCCCTAGCCCCAGCCCACTGCCCCACCGTGCATACCTTCATGGGTCGCCACTGATTCTCAATATGGGAGGATTTGTTTGTAGCAGTTCGTAATAGTAAATGCCACACACACGATTCACATTGACATGCACAGAATGAGTAACATCCTTCGTAGAACCTTAGACTTGCCAGTTGGTAGGATGCAAGTCAAGATACTGAGGGGCATATGTACAAGGAAATGGCTCAGGGCGATGGCATATTTTGCAGCGCCACACTGTGCCATTCCCAAAATGTAGGGATGCGCTGCATTTACAAGGATATGGAGCACCCATGTTTTCCCTAATGTTGGAGCTAAAAATACCAGCTTAGCGTAAATATAGACACCCCTGTGCCATAATGCAAGAGTGCCTGCGGTGCAGGGATGATGGTTAATGTACAGGAAGGAGTCACTTCCTGCACATAAACAATCAATAATAGCTATTTGGCACTCCTATAGAAGTAGCATATTGCCATTATTTAATTATTGTTTTTGTACATGAAGGGAGATCTTCATGCCCAAAAACAATCATTCATGGTGTTTTGCTCTTTCTATGTGTGCTGCAGAATACAGCACACATAAAAAAAGCAAAAAAGAGGAGAAATAAAAATATTTCTCCTAGTTGTTCCAATGTAACACCTTCTTTTGCATGGCATTAGTTTTTGGTGCTGCCTTAGATTTACAGATCATTGTAAATCTGGGGCAGCGTCAAAAAGCAATGGGCGTTGCAGTGGAACGCCCACAGCAACACCCATTGCATGCGGAAACCTGCTTGAAAGGGTACCATGTTTACAAAGTGGCATTAAGCTACAAAAAGTGGCTCAATCCCTTGCGTGCAGCCGCGATTCTGCGCCTGTGCGGCACTTCTAAAGAGAGGGCGGGTGCATGACGGCCCCCAGCCGTCATCAGCACACGCCCACCGTGCTGCATGATGGGCGGGGGCCGTCATCAGCATGCAAGGGGTTAAAGCCACTTTGTAAATATGGAGCAGGGTATTGCGCAACCGGAATGACGGTAAAAGTGTGGCTGCAGTGGTGCAATCCCCTTATACAGATGCCCCTGAGTGACAAAATATTGCATCAATAATGTATCCAGAATGTAAACATCATGAATGTAAGTGTCCGTGGGTAAGGATACATTTAATATTCTTAACTTCTCATCTACAGTTATGTATATCATCAAGGTAGGTAGAGGTGGTTGAAACTGAGGCGTCAGCTCCTTCACCATGCCGCCCACCAAACTTCTTCCATAGAAGCCTGGACTGGCATACTGCAGGAAGAATGCACACTGTTCACTGAAATGACCAATGTCTGCAATGATTTATGTTGTATTTGTTGAGCTGCTTTTAAATTTACCAGTAGAATTAATAAACATATGTATTTGTGTATGTAGTGCAAACCTAGCCAAAAACATGGGTACACTGTACGCATTGGCACTAGAGAGATGTAGCCAATAATAAGGGGAAGAGAAGGTGGGAGAAGATGGCATTTAAAAAAATATAATCAACAAATATTTTTGAGGAATAACACTGAAACCAGGCCAGAGGTAATGAATGTTCATTCTTGTTATAGAAAACAGTAGCTGGTGCTTGTATTTAAGTTTGTTTTTAAATTCTACTTATTAGCGTTTTTATTTCACAGTAAATTAAGAAAAGACAATAACGTGAACATAAACCATAACTTTTTATTTACAAATCCGCCTTGCTGCTTGATGGCTGCCTTGGGCGGCGCACTTACCTACTGAATTAATAATAGTTGTTTTCTTTTTTTTATTTACATTTACAATTAGAAAATTCCTGTCCGGCAACTAACACACGCACGACATAATATCTCATTATGCCTGCAATTGTCATTTTCGGTTGCTCATTTCCTATCCCAACTGGGTAGGAAGTGCCGCAGGCCTTGGAATGTGTGATTTTGTTTTTACCAATCGGGATAATAGTTTGAAAAACTTTTAGCAGCATTTTCACCTCACAAAATAAGCAGGTTGTCTTTTCCTTCTTAATTGACTGTGCTTGATTGATAGTACGTTAATATGTTACAATAGCTTCAGGGTATCTTTCAGTAAAATAAGACATATTCCTGCTCAGAGTTTTGTTGACTGAACTGCTCAGCAAAGCTTCAAAGGGCCCATGCCCAAACAAGCGCAAGAATGTACATTATTTTAACGAGAAACTCAAGAAAGGCAACACGCTAGCATATATCAGCGGAAATCAGCAGGAATTTCCAATAACATTTGGCATAGCTACAAAGGAGAAGCTTTATTTTGCTAGTTTTTTGCTTTTTAAGTTACAGAATCAGGCACTGTTTTCTATTTTTGATAATATAATTAATACCGCTCTAACATGGAGAGGTGGTTTTTAGATACATTTCTAATTTCCCAGGGCCGGAGTGCATGAAAAGTTCTTCAACCGCAAAGCCTCCCTTTGGATAAATCTTTTAATCTGGTTTTTGTGTTTCACCCTTTTGACACAAAGACAATGCTATTACATTGCTCAATGTCTTCTCTACTTAACCACAGAATCCCCTACTAGTCCTGTGCCCAAGAAGGAATTCGCAAATTTGCAAATTCAATCCACATCTTCAGAGCAAGTCTCGGGAGAGAGATTGACATAGGCCCCCAAGTAATATTGAATAAATTACCCGGAAAGGGATACTAATGCAGCACGGGTTCATGCACATGCTTACATTTGCTGAAATGCATACCAAATTGAGAATTAACTTCTCTATTGAGGAGAATCTGCTTATTCTTCCGCTTATAGAGGTCAGTGGATAAACTACAAGGTAAAAATGCAGGTTTCAGTAGTCATAATCCATTCATAGACAGATGTGATATCATTTCCGCAGACATAATCTTTGGATCAGAGTGAATGATAATTTAGTGTAGATAATTAAGTGATGACTGATGCTTGTGCTGTGATATTGGTATATTCATGATTTTACAGTGAAAGCAAAGTTCAGCAGCAGTTCATCTTGTTTTAAATCTGACATACTATATAGGGGTCGATTACGGAAAGGCTCAGAATGGGATTTGGATTAGGCCAGTTGCGTCACGTTTACTCACAGTACCTTTTAGTTGCAACAAAGTTTCAAAAGCAGAAGCTGGTGCGGTGGAAAACAAGCGATGCGTTGCTCCTGAGACCCTGGGGAGGCGATGCGACAACCCCGCTGCAGCAGCGGGCGTGTTGCGACGAGTCCGGTCTGTATGGGGAGGAAGGCCACTTGTTTGGATTCCGGTGCGTAGGTTCCGTAGGAAGTTTGTTCTCGCAAAGGCACGATGCGACGATCTCGTAGGTGCTGCGACGATCTCCGGGGTGACGATGCGCAGTCCAGCGGTGATCCTCCTTCTCGCAGCTCCTCGATGCGATGGTTCTGCGACAATACTCGCAGCGAAGCGATGCGGTCCGCAAGCAAGCGGTGCGGCGATCTCACCCAGCGACGACAGGCTCTGCGACGACACTCGCAGCGATGTTCGGCTTTCCCGCACCGGTCTGATGCGTCCCGCAAAAGAAGGATGCGACGGCTCTGGCAGCGGCATCAGGCGCTGCGGCGATCTCGACCTTCGTAGCGGCGGGAAACTTCTCGCACTGTCGGGGATGCGCTCCGCAAGCGAGCAATGCGACACTTTTAAATTGCAAAAGTCTCTCAAGCTTAGTTTCAAGCTTCCCAGCACAGGTACAACGTCCAGAGGCCCCACAACTGGATCAAGCACTCTTAGGAAGGACAGAACTCTCTCAGCAGAGTTCAGGGAAGTTGGGGTGAAGTCCTTTTGTTCCTGGGACTTCAGAACAGGGAGCCAGCTCTTCTCAGGCCCTTGGAGATTCCTTCAAGACAGGGGACACAGCGCACAGCAAAGTCCTTCCCCTCTCCTTGGCAGCAAAGCAACAGGTCAGTCCAGCAGAGCAACAGCAGGACAGTCTTCCTTCTTCAGTTTCAGCTTTCTCTTTGGCAGAGGTTCCTTCTTGATTCCAGGATGATCTAATTTTCTGTTGTCAGGGGTCCTGTACTTATACCCCTAAAGTCTTTGTTCTCTCTGTGCATGTGGGCCCTGAGCTCTGTCTGAACCAGTTCTGGGTGGATCCTGAGCACCTTGTTTTGCTGGCTGCATCTTTCCTTTCAGAGTGAGGGGCAGGGTCCTCAGCCGCCCAGCAGGAGGTGGAGCCAGCATTGTGGCAGGCAGGCACAGCCCTATTCAGGCCCAGGTAATAACTCCTCCCACCACTCAGGTTGCTATTGCATTCATTCAGCCTAGGGCTGACTCATCCAGCCTCCTGGGGAATCCCCAGCCCCTGTCACTCACAAACCAGACAGTCAATACACATACAGGCCCAGGCACACAGAAGGGTCAGACAAGAGAACAGCAACTTTCTAAAAGTGCTGTTCTCAAACACAGGATTTAAAAACCACCTTTCCTAAAAGATGTGTTATTAAATTCTGAGTTCAGGGATACTAGATACTTATGTCCTATCTTGTTCCTATGGGAAGAAATGCTGTTAACCACTGTAGCCAGCATCCCCCATGTTAACCTATGGAGCAAGATAGCCTTACAATAGTGAAAAACGAAAATGGCTGTAATTCACTACCAGAGCATGTCACCTGCACTAGTACATGCCCTACCTTTCACATACACTGCACCCTGCCCAGGGGGGTACCTTGGGCCTTCCATAGGGGTGACTGATGTGCACAAAAAGGGAAGGGTTAGGCCTGGTCAGTGGGGACACTGACCAGGAGGACATGGCAGTTTCTAAACTGCCCATAGGCACTGCAGTGGCAGGCCTGAGACACCATTTTAGAGCTACTCATGTGGGTGGCACAATCAGTGCTGCAGGCCCACTAGTAGCATTTGTCATCACCAGCCCTGGCACACCCAGTGCACTTTACTAGGGACTTCATGGTGATACAAATATGCCAAACATGTATATCCAATCATGATAACACTTTACATAGAGAGCATATGCACTTTAGCACTGATCAGCCGTGGTAAAGTGCGCAGAGTCCTATTGCCAACAGCCACGGGTCAGGAAAAATAAGGGAGGAAAAAGCAAAAAGTTTGGGGATGACCCTGCAAGAAGGGCCAGTTCCAACACCCTCACACTGCCAAGACCAACCTCCACGAAGAAACGAAGGCCGTCGCTGAATGGATGAGGAACAGCCAACTGAAGTTGAACTCGGACAAGATGGAGGTCCTCATCCTCGGCTCCACCCTCTCAGCCTGGGACAACTCCTGGTGGCCAACAACTCTAGGAACAATCCCGATGCCCACGCAACCTAGGGGTCATCCTCGACTCCACCCTCTCGATGACTAAGCAGGTCAACACCGTCTCCTCATCCTGCTTCATCACCCTCAGAATGCTCCGCAGGATCTTCAAGTGGATCCCCACTGAGACAAGAAGAACTGTCACCCAGGCCCTCGTCACCAGCAGGCTGGACTACGGAAAAGCCCTCTACGCAGGAACGTAAGCCAAGCTCCTAAGGCGACTGCAACGCATCCAGAATGCATCAGCGCGTCTGATCCTAGACATCCCCTACTGCAGCCACATCACACCCCACCTGAGAGACCTGCACTGGCTCCCCGTCAACAGGAGGATAACCTTCAAACTCCTCATCCACGCACACAAAGCTCTCCACAAGACCAGCCCAGTATACCTCAACAGATTACTCAACTTCCACACCCCCACCAGCCAGCTCCGCCAGCCTCACCCTCGCCACAGTCCCCCGCATCCGAAGAATGACCACCGGCGGCAGATCCTTCTCCCACCTAGCCACCAAGATCTGGCACACCCTCCCCACCAACCTACGACAGACCCAAGACCTACTGGCCTTCAGAGGACTCCTCAAGACCTAGCTCTTCGATCACTAGTAACAGCACCACCCCCACCCCCCCCTCCAGCACCTTGAGACCCTCAATGGTATGTAGTGTGCCTTATAAGTGTGTAGATTGATTGATTGATTGATCTGTTCCATCTCCCCTTTGTTAAATAAAAAGAGGTGAACATTACGAAGATCAAATTTCGTCCTTCAGTCAGCAAGGTGATCGCACTTGTCGGCCTGACTGGGTGATCTGAGATGATCGAGGACCACCCTGATCGGACTACTGTGAAATAGGCTCAGGTGCCTGAGCCAGAACTGCTGGCAGGGCTACCACACGCAAGTTTCATTATTAACTTGATATCAGTAGCTTAAGCAGGGATTTATAAGTAACAAATCTCAATTAATAGGAAAACCATCACTACTTTTTCCCTTATATAGAATATGGGATAATTAGGTTTTGAAGTTGATTGAGTTGTACCATGACATTGCAAACAAATTAATTTGTCAGACGTACCTGAGAGCCCAATTATATGTTTGGTCTCATGTATTAACTTAAAATTGAGATGACTGAAAAAGCGTAAAAAATAATACAAATTTAAATTATCTACATATCTTTGAAATAAATATTTATTTTGACCAAGTTTGCTTAAATTCAATCAATTTATATATTTGGAAATAACCTTCACTTCCACTTAGAGGTTCATTGTCAATTCCCAATATCTTTCTCTCTAACATGCTGTGGAATGTTTCCTATTATGTCCGGAAATACAGTAGTCACCCTTTTGTGGAATAATGACACCTATCACGGTGCAAATTGAGGGGCAGATGAGATCCTGGAAGTAAGGTTACAAAATCACCACCGTGTTTTGAAGAGAGAGCACCACACATTGGTAGATGGGATAGCAGAGCCAGTGGTGTCTCCACTGACAGAGTGTCTGCCATATAGGGACCACTAAATTGGGCGCCTAAGTAAGCTTTTGAAGGCATGTATGGAAAACTTGCATTTTTTGCCAGGTCTGCCATTACAACCCTCCTCTATGCCAGATCTTGAAAGTCCAACTGAGAACAGTATGCAAAAACAGGCAATGGATTCTGCTGAATGTACAGTATAAAAACTGTAGGGTTGATTACGATGTTGTTCGAAAACTCTCCCGACCAAATTGGTTTCGCAACCGTTTCTGACTGACTCTGGTTCTGCAAGTTCATCTGACCGATTACGATGCTTCCCAACATCGTTAGGTCGGACTCCTATTGATTTGCATGGGAGCCTGTGTTCTGAATGAGAACACAGGCTCCCATTGAAAAAAGAGGTGGTAAGGGAAATCCTTGCACCCTGTAGTGGGCACCACATGGTGCCTGCCACACTGTGCATGGCTGTAAAGACGGGTCCCATTGGTACACCTATGGGCCACAACCAGAGGCCTATGGGTGAAGGGGGCTGCTACGGGCCCCTAAAGTCAAATTCCAACAGCCATTTTGTGTCGGACAGAAAGATTTGGAACAGCTGTCCAAACCGGTCATCGTAATTGCTCCTTCTGAAACAGCGTCCATAGAGCTGTACGATTCAGCTCAGAAATACTTGTGCTGCACGAATTCCAATCGGAACCAATTCAGACAGCCCGGACGGATTCCTTTCATCGTAATCGGTCGTTCAGAAAGCAATCTGATTCGGTCAGAAACATAGGTTCCGAAATTTCACGCATCTGTGGATTATTTTATCGCAACTTAAAGAACTTTGATTACAACCTTAAGAACTCTTTTGAAACCATATTCTTGAACGGTGTGTGTTGGATTTTTGTCGTTTTGGTCTTGTGAAGTTTAGAATAAATACCTTTATTTTCCTAAACTGTTGTGGAATCAGTTTGTGGTGTTTTCACTGTGTTACTGTGAGTGTTGGTACAAATACTTTACGCATTGCCTCTGGTTAGCCTAGACTGCTCAGGCCAAGCTACCTAGAGGGTGAGCAGGGGTTATCTCAGAGGGTTATCTCCTTGCCCTGACTAGAAGCAAGGGTCCCTATTTGGACAGTGGTACCTACCTCTGCCAACTAGAGACCCCCAGTTCTAACAGAGGGTCTTTGGTGAGGGAGATGATCAGCTGGGTGTCATCGGCGTAGGAGATGATGTTGAGGTCATGCTGTCGGGCGATGTGGGGAGGGGTGCCATATAGATGTTGAACAGCGTCGGGCTGAGGGAAGAGCCCTGGGGTATGCCGTAGATGATTTCAGTGGCAGTGGAGCGGAAGGGGGGAGGCGGGCACTCTGAGTTCTGCCGGAGAGGAAGGAGGTGGTCCAGTCCAGGGCCTTCTCTTGGATCCCAACGTCGTATAGGCATGTTTGTAGTGTGCGGTGGTCCAGGAGGATGAGGGCCGCTGTTTCTCCTTTGTCAAGCAGAGTCCTGATGTCATCGGTGGAAGAGATAAGGGCGGTTTTGGTGCTGTGGTTGCTGCGGAACCCGGACTGGGATGGGTCCAGGATGCTGTTCTCCTCGAGGAAGCGGCTCAGTTACTTGTTGACGATCTTATCTGTGACCTTCGGCGGGAACGGGAGCAGGGAGATGGGTCGGAAGTTCTTGAGGTCCTTGGGGTCGCTTTGGGTTTCTTGAATAAGGCGTTGATCTTGGCGTGCTTCCAACTTTCCGGGAAGATTGCTGTCTCAAAGGAGATGTTGATTACTTTCTGGAGGTGGGGTGCAATGGTTGTGCTGGCTTTGTTGAAGATGTTGTGGGGGCATGGGTCCAGCGGTGATTCGGAGTGGATGGTGTTCCTGGTCTCGCTGGTCTCCTCATCGTTGGTGCTGGTGAAGGAGAGCAGGCAGCTGGTACAGGTGGTGGTCGTGGGGTGCAGTGGTTGTCGGGCGGTCGTGGCATTGAAGCTGTCGTTAATGTCGGTGATCTTGAGGTGGAAAAAGATGGCCAGCGAGTTGCACAGGTCTTGCGAAGGCTGGATGTCGTTGATGTTGGAGCTGGGGTTGGAGAGTTCCTTCATGATGTTGAAGAGCTCTTTGCTGTTGTGTGCTTTGTTATCCAGACGGTCTTTGAATGAGGCCCTCTTGGCGGCTCTGATGAGTTGATGGTGTCTGCAGGTGGCGTTCTTTTTTTTTTGGTCCTCATTTGCCACCATGGATTCAAGTGTAGCCGCAGTCCGGAATACCACTTCTGTCACAGATTATAAACCTGGCAGGGCATGGTTACAGGCAACTATCAGGAACCAAATACCCTCAGAAATGTCATACCCTTCGAGATCAACACGTAAGAAACCAATGACAAGAAAAAAAACACAGAATCAGCCAAGAACAGGTGGAAGTGCAACCATTGAGTCCCAGACTTCCAGATGGATCAGCCTTTGTAGGTTCAATAAAACCACAGGTGTATAATCATTGGACCGGGGAAGAAGAAAAAAAAAAAACCCCGGCCAACTTAATGGCCCCAAACCAACTGATGCCAGAATGCTCTCTTAACTTGGTTGCCTGATCTTGCTAGATCTAATCTGGAGACTTGCAAAACTGACACCTGCCAGTCCATAAATGAAGGAGGAACAGGGTCCTTCCATCTTCTACAAATCTCCCTGCGGGCAAGAAGAATTGAATAAAACAGTAGACTCTTTGCTTGCCCCTGAAACTGAGCCGAAACCCCGAAGATGACAGTTGAGAGATCCGGATTTATTTGCTTTCCTAGTGTTGCAGAGAGTATGTGACTTATAGCATCCCAAAAAGGAGCAAGGCAGGGACATTCAAAGAACATGTGGGTATCCGATGCCGCAGGCAGACCACATTTAGCGCAGACTACAGGATTTCCTTGTGAGATTTTCGTAAGCCTGAGAGGGGAATAATATGCCCGATGGAGCGTGAACAGATGATTTCTACGCAACCATGCCGGCTTAACAATGTCCCATAAGGCTTTACAGGAGGTGCTCCACGGGTCTTCTACATCACATCCTGACATGGTAGCTCCCCAGAGATGGACTGGTAGTAAAAAGTCACCATCAACTTCCTCCAAGATCGACTTATACCAGAGGGAAACTTCCTTTTTAGCCAGTGAATTATCTGCCAGTTGGGATACTAGAAGGCTATAGTCTCCAATAGGAAACCTGTTTGCCAGGCACGGCCGTGCAAGGAATGAATGTGTCCAACCCACCATTTCAATATATTTGAACCTTGAAAGGTTCGGTCCAATCCTGCCTCTTAGGCACTCCCACGGGAGGAGATTACCATCCATAAATAGGTCCCCCAGACCACCAACCCGGCTTCTTTAGGTGGAACAACCAAGCTGTCACACAACCACAAGGGGCTATCTGGAAGACCCCAAAGGGGTGCCCTACTGCCATAGTAGCGGATTTTTATGGCCACTGTTAATTTTGCCCAAGTTTTTGCAAAACCCTGGAGAATCTTCAATTTGATCTTCTTACAAAACCTTTGGCTGCCAAATTTAAACAAAAAACCTGACTGGCTAAGGCCTTTAACTGAAGTTGAAAATAAAGAGCCAACTCCATAATCTACAGGCATCTTTAGAAGCATTCGGGCATGGGAGAGTTGGAACGCCCAAGCATACATCTGCAGATCTAGAGTAGCCAGCCCACCCTTCTCCCTACGCCTCCTAAGTTTCTTCCAAGCAATCCTTGGAAGGTGCTTATTCCATATAAAGGAAGTGATATCCGCCTGCAATTTAGCTATTAAAGAGGGATCAAAATAAAGAGGAATAGTATTAAATAAAAACGAAATTTTAGGTAAAATGGTCATTTTAATCAGGTTTACTCTCCCTAGAAGGGATAACGGTAATTGAGCCCAGAATCGCATTAACTAACGACATACCTTTGCCATAGCTGAGAAGTTGGAAGCTACTAGCTGATTTATATCCTTCGTTATATTTACTCCAAGATAACGCATAGATGATCCTGGCTGCATACTGATTTCACACTGATCATCATTCCAAAATAATACCTCAGTTTTCGACGCTTTCACCTCATAGCCAGATACTTCACCAAATTGTTGTGCCACATCCAGTACTGCTGGGATTGCGGTTTGTGCCTCAGAAGAGAAGAGAAGCACATCGTCCGCATAGAGGGCAACCTTCCTCTCCCACCCCCTATAGGAAAAGGACTTAATAATAATATCATCCCTCAGACATTGAGCAAGGGGCTCGATGTACAAATCGAATAGGAGAGGGGAGAGTGGACAGCCCTGTCTCGTCCACCTACAGATATTAAAGGGGTCCGATAATGCTCCATTAACCAATATCCGAGCAGTAGGACTCTGATACAAAAGGTTAATGGCTCGGCGCAAGCCTCCCCCGATATTGAACTTGGCCAGGGCCTCCGACAGGTATATCCAGTTTACCCTGTCGAAGGCCTTGGTGGCATCCAGTGTTATAGCAACCAGAGGAAGGGACTCAACTGTAGCTATATCGATTGTGCCTATTAGGTCGTATGTTAATTCGTAAAGCTGGCGCCCCTTTACGAACCCCTACTGGTCTTGATGTAAAACATTAGGAGCAACCGCAGCCAGCCTCCTCGCCAAAACAGTAGTAAAGATCTTATAATCTACGTTTTAGATCGAAATTGGTCTATAAGACCCACAGGTGGAGGCTGGCTTACCAGGTTTCAGAATCAGGGTGATAGAAGCACTATTCCAAGATTCAGGGGGAAGCTGGCCATCCCTCAAAATTTGATTGAATAATATGGTAAGAGATGGTACTATTTCCTGTTCTAATAATTTAAAAATTTCTGCTGGTAAACCATCCGGCCTTGCCGCCTTCCCTTTCTTACCACTTTGGATGGCTAACCTAACCTCTTCCTCAGAAATCTCACTGTCCAGGAGTGTACTCTGCTCAACAGAAAGGGCCGGGAGGGAGATTTTACTCAACCAGTCTTTAACTATTTCTGGGTTGATGTTTTTTTCTTCATGGTATATCTCCTGAAAAAACTCTCTAAAGGCCGATCTTATGCCTTCATCAGAAGAGATTATACAGTTGCTCGCTGTTATTGATGCGATAATATTACGGGCCTGATCTGTTTTGGCCTTCCGGGCCAACAACTTCCCTGCCCCTTCACCATACTGGAAGTGGGCTACCTGACTGGCCTCCCATCTCTTTTGAACTCTCTTACCTGAATCAGAACCCAATTGTGCTTTAAGGGCGAGCAATTTATCCTGGAGTGGTTTTAAGACTGAATCCATAGAAGCTATATTAGCATCGATGTCTGATTGTACTTTAGCAATGTCTGCTTCAATAGACACAACTTCCTCCTTATATTGCTTTGGACGAAAATATACTTTGCCTGTATTAAGCCCCCTTAAAAAAGCCTTGAGAGAGTCCCATACCACTCCAAATGCCGCCGAACCAATATTTATATTCATAACACTTTGAACTTCACACCTAAGAAAGGAAACATCATCAGGGTGTGAAAGGAGAGATCGATCAAATGACCAACCCCTGGGGGAGATAGTGGGGAACCCCTCAAGCTCCATGAGTACTGCAGAATGGTCGGACAGATGAAGAGGGAGGTAGCTTATGTTCTTGACAGAATCAATCAGTCTCTGACTAATCAGAACAAAATCTATTCTGGACTGATGGTTGTATTTGTAATTCCTAAAAGAAATACCTTGTTGCTGTCCTGACCTTACTCTCCAAATGTCCACATATCCATATTGCTTCATAGAATTAAGCAATAAAGCCCTAGATTTAGAAAGGACAAGAGGACGACTGCTAGGTGATTTATCTAAGTGTGGGTCCAAAACTATTTTAAAATCGCCCGCCCAGATGGTCGGCTCAGAGAAAGCCAGACGATGTGCAAATATGGACTCTAGAGAGGAGGGGTCATCAATGTTAGGCCCATAATACCCAACGAATGTGAATTGTTTACCAGAGATAATAACCGTAGCGATGACCCATCTGCCACCTGGGTCCACCATCTGAGCAATTAAGCTAGCTTTAAGTTGTTTTTTAAAAATAATAGACACCCCCCCTGATGTTCGTATTTTGTGATGTAGACACCGCAAAGTCAATCCACCTATTTTCCTTCACTAAGGCAAGGGAATCAATGTGCGTCAAATGGGTCTCCTGAAGTATACCGACCTGCGCCTCTGAATCTCGCAGATACTGCAAGATTTTTTTAGCTCTTGGTTTAGTGCGCAGGACATATACATTCAGGGAGATGGCTCTAAAACACCCCATATATTATGTCCTAAGCACTAACTAGAAGCCCCCGCAAGAGGAGGATAACAAAATTATACCCTAACTGAGGGAATACTATGACAAAACCAATCAACAGCTTACGTAATGCAACAAAATTCGGATGGAAAATGAGGAACTTTTTATTTTTTACCCACCGCCCACCCCTCCTCCTTCCCCAGTGCCCCCCTTTCCACCCCACACCCATCCCATGGAAAACCCTTGCTATATCTAACCGGAGCAAGCCCAGTAAATAGCACCCCTCCCCGTGCTCCCAAAAAGACTGCTCTGCCCCTAACTCTAAGTGTATAAAGTGGTGACCCATTATGCTAAGGGAGTATAGCAAATATCTAGTCTAATCTAGTCTAATCTCCCACTAGATTAAAGGTCAAAAAAGGAAAAACGTAGGATGACATAATACTAAGGGCAGCATTGAACTCTATTTTGCAATCTATGATACAAAATTATTATTTTTTTACCTTTGTTTTTTTTTCCTTTTCTTTATTATGTATTATTTTTTCCTTTTCTTTCTAAGCACATGCAACTATATTCCCTTTTCTTTTCCCCTCTACCTTTCAGAGCCCTGATATAAACACTGAAATGGAAGGGAAAAAAACAACTATTATTGCCAAGCGATAGCAACAGCTCATCAGCTGCCTGCACTGATCTCACATTAAACATCTTATTGTTGTGCATAATTTTTAGGGCAGCTGTAAGCATCAGTTGTGCTGTAGCACCTAGACTTCTGAAGGCATCATGACACTTCCCAAACTCCCACTGCTTCTCTAACGTGACCCTTGAAAGATCTGACCTTATTTGAAAGGTGTAACCTTTCTGCACCAAAGATTTTTGTTTCAAAGCCAGGTTGAGAATATGTTCTTTGAGTGAATAAGTATGAAAGTTCACTAATATTTTAAGTGGTTTTGACCTTTGGGGATTACGTCTAAAAGGGTCCCTATAGACATGCTGAATGTCAAGAGACAGGGCTCCACTGATTGGTCCAAACACATAGACTCCTGCAGAAGATGGGTAACAAATTGCTTAATATCAGATCCTTCTGAACCTTCAGGAACATTGAGGACTCGAATATTACTCCGTTTTGCGTTATTTTCTAACGTTTCCATTCTGTCAGCCAAATCCAGATGCGCCTTTTGAAGTTTAGTGATGTCCTCTTTAGCCTGATCCAAATGGACAGATAACTCTGCTACTGTCTCTTCCAACATCCCTGTTCTCGAGGTGAGACCATCGATTTTACTATTCAGGGATTCACAGTAATTCCTGATCTCCATTTGATTTGCCGAAGATTCGTCGAAACCCTTTTTTATGTCAAGTGACAGAGAGGAGAACATTGCTTCCAATGAAACCACCGAGACACCAACCTCAAGAGGCTTGACAACAGAACTCGGGGGGATAATAAGTGACCCCCGTAGAAGCCCTTGTAAATCATCCTGCACATTAGCCCCTTCTGAGCCCCCGCATCTACAGATACAGGTAAGTCAGGCAGTAGGACGACTTTTTCTACAGTGGATGGTAAGACTGGGACTAATAAATCCTCGACACTGGTGGTGTTCTGCCCAAGAGAAACAGAGGTAGACGTAGAATCCAAAGAGAAGGATGGACCCTTTAAGGTGCTGACTAAGAAGGGGATTGGGGCTGGGGCTGTGACCCACATGGCACAATCCTCTGCAAGATCCAGCACCTGTGGAATGGCTTTAAAGTAGGAACAAAGAGAAGGAGTTATTTTTGACCCCACACTCAGAACCACTTTAAGATTCCTAGCGGGTTTGGATGATCTCGACTTCTTCGCCTTTACCTCATTGGATAAATAAGATGAGGGCTTTTTCTTTACCACCTCAAAATGTTCAGGGTCTCTGGCAAGACCTTTAGTTGCAGGGGCCACCTTTGCTAAAGCCTCCTTCTTTTTCCTTCCACGTTTTCCCTTTGTTTTAAATTGATGCAAGATGGGCTGAGATGACTCAGACTGCTGAAAGTGCAGAGATGAGTCTATAGATTCGGGCTGAAAATCAAAATTATCAATCCCCTCCTCGCCGCTATCTACAAAAACAGCCTCGCCGTTCCCCTCCACAGCTACGAGCGGTAAAAGTTTTTTTACTCTCACCTCGTCCTGCTGTATCTCGCCGTAGTCTCTGGCACCAGGGGCTTGCACGAGGGTTTGTTGCTTTCCTTCCGCTTCTCAGCTCCAGGGTGGCCGATGTCCAAAGTCGCAGCCCCTGAAAAGTCAGCAGCGGAACAGGAGAAAACAAACAATGCCTGAACGAAGGAAAGCGGAGCCGATGACTCCGCTGATTGAGTCGGGCATGGAGAGGGAAGAAAGACCTCACGTTATGCAAGTCGAAATACCAACGCTGTACAAATTGTTTCCCCCTCAGGTAAAAATCATCGGGTAACATCGGGTATAAATCATCAAGAAGAACTCCAAATGGGATTTTGAACAAAATCACCAATTAAACGGAAGGAGCAGCTCAAATCGGGAGCACGGTCATGGAGCGCTGCAGCAGTTCAGCCGGCTGCCGCCATGTTTTCCCTCAGAAAAAAATCCCAACGAAAAAAATCCGCAGGTGGCTTTCTTGTAGGCTGCGTAGCAGTCCAGCATTCATTCGCCTACCCAGTTTTTCCCCAGTTTTCGCCATGTCCGTTTGGAGGCCTGGAGGACTTCGGTGAACCAGGTGGCTTTCTTGCTGGTGTGGCTGTTGGAGGGTGCCTTGAGCGGGGCGAGGGTGTTGGCGCAGTTGTCAATCCACTGTCTGAGGTTGCGGGTGGCGGTGTTGGGGTTGGTGGGGTCGGCTGGTGAGCTCTGGGCGAGGGTGTTGGTTAGCTGGTCTTCTGTGACCTTGCTCCAGTGGCATTGAGGCATCTTCTGGGTGCGGTGGTGCATGGTGGGCTTCTTGAAAGTAAAGTGGATGCAGTGATGGTCAGTCCAGTGGGGTTCGGTGGTGTGGCTGAAGGTGACGTGGGGACTTGCAGTGAAGATGGGGTTAAGCGTGTGGCCGGCGGCATGGGCGGGTGTTTTCACGAGCTGTCTGAGTCCGAGGTTGGCTAGGTTGGTATTGTTGGTATTGTTGTTGTTCTCGAGGTGGAAGTTTAGGTCCCAGAGGGGGATGTAGTCTATGGAGGTGAGGGCGTGTGTGCTGGTGAGGTCGGCGATGGAGTAGCTGAACTGTGGTTGTGGTCCAGGGGGCCTGTAGACGAGGGTTCCTCTGAGGCTGGTGTTCGGGTCAGTGTGAATCTGGAAGTGCATTTGTTCGGCGGTGCTGAGGGAGTCGTCTGCGTTGGTCGAGACTCTGAGGGTGTTCCTGTAGACGAGGGCGATTTCTCCTCCAACGCCATTGGCGCGGTCCTTGTGGGTGATCTTTGAGCCTTCCAGGATGGCTATGGCGATGTCGGGTGCTGAGGCGGTGTTCAGCCATGTCTCCGTCAGGAAGGTGACGTCTGGGGCGGTAGAGTCGAGGAGGTAACATAGTTCGACGGCGTGTTTGCGGACGGAGCGGGTGTTGAGGAGGATGCATCTGAGGTAGTTGGCTTCTTTTGCTGGCGCTTTGGTGGGCTGGATGCTGGTGAAGCTGCAGGCCCGGCAGGTGAAGGGTCCTTGGGTGCGCTTCGGGGTGGCTCGGTAGCAGGTGTGTTCTCATCCGGGGCTGAGTGCGTGGAGAGTGCTGGCATTGTAGTGGAGTCGGGCGACGTGGCGTTCTCGGGGGCCAGGGGTTCTGGCGCTGAGCGCCTGCTGTGCGTGTCTGCTGCGCAGCGGCCGCCATATGTGGGGAGGTGGGAGGGAGGTGCAGCTGGGAGGCGGGAGCGGGGAGGCCAATGAGGACAAAGGGGGCAGGGCCACAGGGGACGCAGGGGCGGGAACCGGGGATGGGAGGGGGTGGTGAGGGAAACCAAAGGCAAAAAAGGGAGAGCAGTGGGGGCTAAGGAACACGCTACAGTGGGTAAACAGAGCAGGACCCAGTACAATTGGGCAAGGAGTCACACAAACACAGAATTACATAAAGTGAGGGAAAGCCAAAAAGATGGGCAGAGTCAGCAGCTTGCCTCGAACCATGGGCACAGCGGGCCTCGAACCCTGGGCGCAGCGGCAGAAGCTGGCTGGGATAACTGGCGCAGACAGGTGGAGCTGCGCAGTGAGTGGAGTGACCTGCCTGGAGCGGATTGATGTTATACGTACTAGGAATCTTGCAGTTCTAGGGAGTGCTCTGAAAAGGAACTATGTCATATGCGGGCGGTGTTGAATATGAGATCATGCGCAGTGTGTGAGTGTAGGCTGAAGAATAAAGAAGTGTTGGACTACAGCTCCCATGTGGCATCATTTATCTGCAAGCTCCATGGCTGACGAAGGCGCTACAGCCAGATATAACAACGTTTGATCAACTGGTTCAACAAATACGAATGTATTTAGAAGACTATTTCTCCTCTTGGCAACTGAAAAATCTTGCTGTGGCTACCTTCTGGATGAGGTAATGTGAAATGCTAATTTACAAGGTTAATTTGATTCTACATTTTTCCTTGTAGCAAAATATTGAAGAAATAATAATGAATGTAATCAGTGGAGTCTATTGAAGAGGACATATCCTCTGCCAATACTTTGTTAAAAGGAAAATGTCCTGCAGTTAATCATTACGCCAGTTTCTTTGCACTCCTTTTAATTCAGTTTCATTGGGTGTATATGACTGAAGCGCAGATTGTCCTAAACTGAGAAATCGCAATTCAGGTGATGAATTGGGAAAGGGTATTTCTAGGCTCCAGAGACAGACGAGCTGGAACTTTCTAAATAAAGCTTGGAATTTATAAAGACCAAGGTATGTGTGGCCCTGTGCTGCTAACTCCTGCAAGAACACTTTGAAATGCATATCAATGCAAATCAAACTCGATGTTAAAGCCAAAATAAAAAAAAATCCCTGCATGTTTAAACGATATTTAAAGCTCTGATGCGCACAATGCACAAGAAATACATTTTGAACACATCACAA
This sequence comes from Lissotriton vulgaris, assembly GCF_964263255.1. Classification (NCBI taxonomy): domain Eukaryota; kingdom Metazoa; phylum Chordata; class Amphibia; order Caudata; family Salamandridae; genus Lissotriton; species Lissotriton vulgaris. The sequence continues at coordinate 776,491,595 of NC_141696.1, read as the reverse complement.
CTCAATAAAGAAAAATAATTTAAAAGGCAATATTTGTCTTCCCACACTTGCCATATGTTCACACTTACAGAAAAATGAACTTGTGAGCCACGAGCTTTACTTCACATAATAAATATTTGAAATTCCCCTTAACCCCCCTTTCAATTGAACTATAAGCCATTAAAAAAGCAGACTTCATGTTGTTTCATTATACTATTGTATTAAGATCGATGCAGCGAAGAATTCCAAGAACAACTGAGGCCGCAACCACCATGCAATTAATAATAATAAAGGAAAATGTACATGTTGAATTCATTTAACCGAGTAAAATCCGTGTAGCTTAAAGGAATCTACATATGTGCTAGGCAAAAAGAGAAGAGATATTTTCCAGAAATGATGGAAGGTTTTCGACTGTGCATATCCAAAGTATGTTTGGGAAATATACCACACCTACGACTTTCTAGACACCCTGGACCGGATTCAGGAAGACCGAATTAGAACAGTTGAAATTCTGTTAATTTTGTGGATTCACAAAAAATTGCGAGGAGTATGGCGGGAAAATGTCCCTGTAGAAACTAAGGTAGTGCATAAGAGAGAACCACCAGCAGAGTCGCCTAATCTTGGACCCGATACAGATCCATATGGGCACCTGTCAGGGGTATGTTTGGTCCCTGCTATTATTTTTATTGGCTGTGGATCGGTTGGTACGCATTCTCCGAAACAGAGAGCTAGTATGAGGGATGCCATAGAGGGATGGTCAGTATTCAGTATCCCTTTTTTACCGAATGATATGCTCCTATACCTCAGGGATATTGGGAGCATTCCCGACCACGCTAACTAGATTTGCTGAGGTCTGCCTGTTTCCCTTTGTTCCCTCCCCCCATTCCCCCCCCCCCCCCCCCAGATCCTGTGCTCCGGATCAATGGCACTCCCCTACAACGGCAACCGGACACATTTTTCTATTTATAAATCTGTACATACCACTCCCCGTCAAATCTCATTGATGGTAACTTAGGTCGGGCAGTCACTAACCTACGAACCCAAATGGCGTTCTGGCAGACGCTACAGTTCTCGGTGGTGGGATGCATACACTAGTCAAAATGGTCATGCTGCTGCGCCTCCTCTACTTCTTCACCAACCTCCCCTTCTACATTGTGAAACCCCTCTTTTGAACACTGGAAGGATCCATGGGAGATTTTATTTGGCACACATCCCACTACTGAATTGCTCTTGCTAATCTCTAATCTCTAACTCCTAGCCAGATCAAGGTGGCCTTGGTGTACCAAATTTCGAACAATACCACCAGCCCTCCCAACTTCACTGGGTGGCCCGGTGATTGACTGCAGACAACTGGTGTTGTGCTCATACCACCCACTCCAGGCAACCACTATCGCAGCCGACCATGCTATAAGTAGCACAGCGATGTTACTGATGGAACCTCTTCCTCACACACTCAGTAAGGCCATAGGCACCAGCCCTTCTGCTTCTGGGCACACAATGCGTAAATGTGTTCCCTTGCAACATGAACTACACCCTTGGCACAAAGCGGGGATTCACAGGCTGAAAGACCGATACAGCGATAGGGCTCTCCAACCAATAGAGGAGTTTATGACTACCCAGGACAGTTCCTAGTTACTATACAATTCCATGACACAGGCATTGATGACGCACAGGGGTGACTTACAGCCTGATTCATCATAGTGCTGTTTTGCGAGTTTGAAATAGCGAATCATAAGGAATCGCTATTCCAGACTCGCAAAACGGCATTCATGTAGGAATCGCAAAAACAAAAGCGATTCCTACATATTCCTTATTTGCGATTAGCAAATTGCTAATCGCAAATAAGGAATAACTCCCAATTCATTCCTATGGGCCAAAAGGCCCATAGGAATGTATGGGGAGTATTCCTTATTTGCGATTAGCAATTTGCTAATCGCAAATAAGATAGCGATTTAAAGGGTGCCAGGGGTGTCCAAAGGACACCCTGTAGCACCCCTTAAAAGTAAATACGAACAGGTGTTGCGCACACACATGTCCAAAGGACATGTGTGTGTGCAACATGCAACTTAGAAAAATGCTTTTAAAAGCATTTTTCTAAGTTTTCGCTATTTACCACGAGGTTTGACCTCGCTGTAAATAGCGGGCCGAAATTGCGAATTCGCAATTTTAAAAAGGATGATGAATTGCATTTAAGGAATCTCAAATTGAGATTTCTTAAATGTAAATCATCGCAAAATAGCGAAATCGCTATTACCGATTTTTGCATTTGGGATGATGAATCCCAAATGCAAAAATAGAGCTCGCAAAGGGCCAGATTCTCAGAATTGCGAGCCCATTTCGGCTTGATGAATCAGGCTGTTAGAAACAGAACCAGGTTTGCACCTAATAATAGGGTATTGCATGTGTCGGGTGATGGCCACCACCAAGTTTACTGGTTTAGAATCTCACTACGCACTCACAACGCAACCTCCCTGACAGCTCTAAGACAGCAATGGGGTACAGACATGGGAAGACCAAGCAATGACCGGGAATGGCAGCAGATAGGTGAATACCCTACCATGAAACCCTACAATGCTTGTTTCTGCCTTATATAATGTTATATACCACGCAGAGCATACCTCACCCCTCTAAATATGAATAGATTTTTCTTGTGTACTAACACCACCTGCCCACGCTGCGATATGGCAGATGCGGACTTCCTCCATACGTTTTGAACATGTCTAGCAATCTCTCAATACTGGCACACAGCCACAGCCCACTTAACTAGATGTACGTGGCATACAACATCACAAACTATGGGAGCGTGCCTGCTATGACAGCTGCATCATACCAAGCGTACCAGGATGTCCACCCAGTTCATTGACCCAGCTGTGCTGCTGGCTAAGCATCAGATCACACATGAGGTCACCTGACACCTCCACCCCAGAGGGCTAGGTGCTCTCCATGAACGCATGGTAACAGGCTGAAAGCAGAGCCTTGCACCACGAGGATGCTAAGGAGCTATGTAAATATCTGATAGCGTCTGCGTGGGATGCCCTGTTAGCGGACTTCCAAGGTGCTCCGCTCCACAGAGACCACCCCCCACAATTAGAGCCCAGAACATATGCTAACTCCCACGTGCAACAGCACAGAACACACACGGCATAGCATCCACTGATGGACACGTACCTACACTCAGTTATACAATGCAATATACTATAATACCATCCTCTGAACCCTGCAGACAGGTACAAACCAGGTATATTAATATTATTTAGGATAAAGAAGAGAAAAGTTTTTCCCTTCGCCCCCTTCTTTTTACTTTTTTGTTGTTTCATTTTTTCTTGCCTCTTATCATATGCCGATAAACCTGCACAAATTGTTTTCAAACGGTATACCTGGAACGGCTGAACTTCACCATTTGGCACTAAAAACTTGTAGAAAGGTTCCATTATTGTTTAATTACGTAATTATCATATGTGAAACGACAACATTGTATAACATCCCTACTGCTTGTGCATAATGATGTAAAGGATGGTCCGTAAGAAAATGTTTAATAAAAAAGAGTTTATTAAAAAAGGGTGAACCACTAGCATTTAGCTGGGGGGAGGCACTGTCCCCGCATCGCCCTACAGCCTTCCGAAAAGACCACATAACAAAATCTGGTTGCAAATACCATAATATGGTTCTAAAATGTAATAGGTTTGGCAGCTTGCTGGAGGGCCCAGACAGGAAGGCTGCCACCTTATTCTAAGTATTATTTATTGATTTACATACTTAAACAGTTCATAGAAAGCAATTGAGTACCCTACAAACTTTCAAAGAAACTTGAAAATGAATTTCCACTCTAAAATAAATCAAGAGAAATGACACCAAAATGTCTTGAGACTTTGGGCACATTGAAGGCCCTGTTGGGCCATTTGGATAAAATAATTTGATGGGAATACCCATGAAATGTTTTCTTCTTTTTAAAATAAATGGTTTTGAAAAAACTTGAACATCGATTTCCACCCCAACACAGAACGAGAGATATGACCACAATACTGGGCCAGAACACCAACATATGAAAAGTCGGCCTATTGACTTTAGGAAGGGATCAGTATATAAACATATATAAAGCACATCTGTTGTCTTTGTCAAGCACTCACCAATAATTAAGCAATAATGAAGTATATTTCTTTGATTCACACAGTGCAATGTTTAATATAAGAGACTGTCATTAAATGAATTATTAAGGTTTTATAAAAAAAAAGTATTTAAATCTTTTTTTAATAGCTTTCATGCTACAAGGTGCAGCAATAAAACCCACCACAAGCGTGCTCTGCACTCCAGCTGAAGAGCACAGAGCTACAGCGAATGAGTGCTTTAAAAAAATGGTAAGTTTTACTTGGGTCATGAATTTAATGACCTAGGAGACTTACTGTTCTTTTTTAATGTTGGTGGGAGGCTCCTGCATTCCCTGCAGCCCAATACAACATTACCAAAGGCTTGGTGGTTTCCCTGCCCTTTCTAGGGAACCCACCCTATATCTATAATATAAATGTAAAATGTGTTTGAAAACTCCTTGCACAGCATTATGGGGCACTCCTTGTAAGGAGCAGTGTATATTAAATGAGCGGCTACTGCAGCTCAGTTATTATTCCATTATTTTATTTGACTTTTTTAGTATTGTGGTGCCCAGCCAGGACACCCAAATGTTTATTTTCTTTTCTGGCTGTGGGGGAAGCCTCAGGGTCCACACAGCCTGCCAGCTCCTTCCAAGCAGTCTATCTCCATGGGGCCACATAGGAACCAGACAAAAAAAAAAGAAATGCAAGGGGTGCCCCGGTGCCAATCCAGGATACCTGTGGTAGTTTAGCAATAATTAGGATAAGCATTAGCAGAAGACATTCGGTATTTCAAGACTATCTTGCCTGTTTTACGGAATCCATTTTGTATTTCTGTCGGCCATTTTGTATGCCATGTGCTCTGTCCTACCTTTCTGTCAACTGCTCTTGAAATCTGCCTAAAGACTAGGGGCCCGATTCACAGAACTAACTTAAGACAAAATCCTAAATGTACTACCATTTTGGTATTCACAAAAGGCACCTACTCATTTTGGTATTCACAGAAGGTACTTACTCATTTCGGTATTCACAGAAGTTAGGAGTCCTAACTTTAGGACTCCTAAATGCCTTCTGTGAATACCAAAAGTCTTAAAATTAGGATTTTTCTGAATTTAGTAGTAGTAACGTTGGGACTCCTAACGATGAAGGAGTACGGGTTATTTTAAATGACAACCACCCCATGATTGAGAGATCCTGTATTGTTAAAGAGGACATTGCCCTAGCTTTACTCCCTAGTACTTTGTCGGCTACTTCAGATACCGATGTAGGATAAATGGTTATTCCACCAGTACATATTAGTGTCAAGGAGGGAGCTATACTGCAGAGATTACCTCAGTATAAAAGTTCTCGAGAAGGAGAAGAAGCACTTACACATATTGTACAAGACCAGATTGAAGTGGGGGAAGAAGTTCCTTATAATATCTGCAATAGTCGGATTCTCCCCATTTTGAAAAAAGATACTGACAATAAGATTTATAGATTTATCATTGATTTGAGAGAAGTCAACAAGATTGCAGTACCACAGTACCCTGTGGTGTCTGACATAACAACATTGCTTACCCTGGTCCCTCCAACAGCAACTACATTTTCAGTAGTGGATTTGAAGAACGCCTTCTTCTCGATTCCTATTCATCCTGATAGCCGATATTTGTTCGGTTTCACTTTAAATAACAGATCATACAGATTTTGTAGAGTTCCTCAAGGGTACACTGAGAGTCTGAGTATCTATAGTCAAGCCTTGAAAAGACAACTCGATTCCTTTACTTTGTCTGAAGGAGTGGCTTTCATACAATATGTCGATCACATATTGTTGGCACCCGAGACACTTGACCAGTGTGAAAAATGTACTCTGTCTTTATTTTCTTTCCTTGCTACACTCAACCATAAAGAATCACGGAAGAAATTGCAATATTGTAGACCGAAGGTGACCTATTTAGGTCCTCTTTTTTCTAAGGAGGGACGTGCATTGACACCAGATCGCATTCAAGCAATTTTAGACAATCCAGTACCTTCCACACAGAAAGATGTCCGTGCATTTATTGGTTTGACTTCGTTTTGTAGGCAATGGATATTGAGCTTTTCACACATTGTTAAACCTCTGCAAGCGCTTTTGACTAAGAACACTCCGATCCCCTTCCATGGACAGAAGAATGCCAAAATGCTTTTCGTCAGTTAAGACAAGCTCTTTGCTCTGCACCAGTGTTAGGCACACCAGACTACGCGAAAGCTTTTACCCTCTATGTACACGAGAAAGATGGATATGCAGTGTCAGTTTTAGTACAGACACACGGTGACAAGCAGCGTCCCTGTGCATATTTTTCAGCAGTTCTTGATCCTGTTGCTCATGCGTTGCCTCAATGTTTTCATTCAGTTGCAGCGACAGCTGTGTCTATACGTCAGAGTGAAGGGATAGTTTTGTCACACAAACTGTTGGGCTAGTACCCCATGCAGTAGATGCCCTTTTGAATCAGACTAGAATGTTACATTTAACTAGTGCTCGCTTGACAGGATACAAATTGACACTGTTAGCACCTTATATTACATTGAAGAGGTGTGCTACACTAAACCCAGCCACTTTCTTGCCATATCCTGTGACTCAGTCCCAGTCAAAGTAACCTCAAGATTGTATATTCCTTTCTGAGGAACAGACAAAGGGTTGCATTGATTTGCAAGATACGCCCCTTCCAGATGTAGATGGGGAACTGTGGGTTGATGGGTCTTGTTTGAAGTTACCAGATGGCACGACCTCAGCCGCATATGCAATCACCACACTTGAGACAGTAGTGGAAAAAGTTTGAATACCTTAGAAGTCATCTCAAGCAGCTGAACTAATAGCTTTGGCATGAGCGTGTGAACTTAGCACTGACTTGTTTGTGAAAATTTACACAGACAGTCGCTATGCTTTTGGAGTGGCCCATGATTTTGGCCTACTTTGGAAGGAAAGAGGCTTTCTTACATCCCACAGGATGCAGATAATGCATGGAGAACTAGTACATAACCTTTTGACTGCACTGATATATCCAAAAAAGATAGCGATTGTTAAGTGTAGCGTACTCAAGAAGATAACTGACAAAATAGGACAAGGAAATGCCTTTGCAGATCGTGTAGCTCATGAAACTGCGATGCAACGAAGCACTACTTCCATGTACGTAGGGAAATCTCAAGCTGAACGATGGCATGATGTTAGAGAGGAGGTACTAGATGTACAGAAATCTGCCTCTGTAGCAGAACTTGAGCAATGGTCCAAATAAGTAATATTGGACGATGAGGGTTGTTGGCGCAACAAAGACATGGATAAGTTGAAGTTACCTGCAGCCTATTTACAACGGATGTATGACGTTACAATGCATACTTTTACCACGCCTACCTTTACAACGCGGTATTTACAACGAATACCGTTACAACGCATAGCGCTTAGAGGTGCTGGATAGTGGTAAGTATAATTTTCTATTCCAACTCCAGTCCCCGTGGACACTAGGGAAGGTGTTGGATAGAAAATTAAACGTATTCCCTATCCTAGAGCGCCCCCCAGCGCAATGCGTTGTAATGGTATGCGTGGTAATGCCTGCGTTGTAATGGTAGTGCGTTTATAAAAAATGCGTGCTAAAGGTTGTATACCATTTACAACCTATGGTTCAAATGGCACATGGGCTGGCACATGTTGGAGCTCTAGTGATAACAAAACTATTTACACGAGTCTGGGAGCATCCTGAGATTGCCAGCACAGCTAAGAGAGTTGTACAGTCCTGTTTGATCTGTTGGCAGTACAATCCTGGAAAAGGGACACAAACTCCTACAGGAGGGTTTGCTACACCAACCGCACCTTTTGAAGTTTTGTAGATGGATTACAACCAGCTTGAACGCTGTAATAATCTAAAATATGTCCTAGTGGTGGTATGTGCCTTCAGTAAATGGATAGAGGCGTACCCTACAAAGGATAATACTGCTCTTACCACAGCAAAGGTGCTTCTGAAGGAATTTTTATCCTAGGTCTGGTGTTTGTAAAATTTTGTGGAGTGACAACGGACCACATTTTATTGGGCAAGTTGTTGTTTATGTCATGAAAGGATTAGGGATCAAACAGAAGTTTCATTCAGTCTTCCAGCCACAATCAGCAGGATTGGTGGAAAGGTATAATGCTACCTTAAAATAGAAGCTGGCGAAAATACTGGCTTCCACGTCCCTAAAGTGGCCGGATGCATTGCCTTTGGCACTGTTATCAATAAGATCAGTACCACACTCACGATCAGGTCTTACACCTTACAAGGTGGTATTTGGAAGACCGATGAACATTTGGGATGTTCCTAAGCCACGCTCTATACATGATGTACCTTGTGTTCTGTTGAATGATTATTTGGCACAATTAACTGACAGTTTAACCTCACGCCATTGACCTTTGGAACCTACTAGACACCATCTCTCCTGACGTCGCCTTCCTAACGGAAACATGGATGAACGCTTCCTCCGCCCCTGACATCGCCATCGCTATCCCTGATGACTATAAGATCACACGCAAGGACCGCACCGACCATACAGGAGGTGGAATCGCTATCGTCCATAAGAAAACAATCCGCATCTCAACCAGCTCTGATGCCAACCTCGCCAACTCCGAACACCTTCACTTCCAGATCCACATCGACCCCAAGACCACACTCAGAGGCACCCTCCTCTACAGACCACCTGGACCACGCGCAAAATTCAGTGAAGACATCACGGACTTCATCACTCCACACGCGCTCCCCTCCAAAGATTACATCCTTCTGGGAGACCTCAACTTCCACCTCGAAAAGATCAACGACCGCAACACCGCCACCCTCTTGGACAACCTCGCCAACCTCGGACTTAAACAACTGGTCACTTCCCCCACCCACATCGCAGGTCACACTCTCGACCCCATCTTCACCTCCAGCAACCATGTCTCCTTCAGCCACACTACGGATCTCCTCTGGACTGACCACAGCTGCGTTCACTTCATCTACAACAAGCCGAAACCCATCAACCACCCCCAACCAACTCTGCAAAGAAACTGGAACAAAATCACCACAGAGCAGATCTCCACATCACTCCTTCAATCCTCCCCAGCCCTCTCTTCTAACGCCAACGAAGCCGCCTCCAACCTCACCGTTTGGTTATCCAACACCGCCGACACCTTAGCACCACTGAAAAAACGTCAACACAAACTTGGCTTCAAGAAGGCCTCATGGTTCAACGACGACCTCAAGAAATCCAAGAAACTGTGCCGCTCCCTTGAAAAGGCCTGGAAAAAAGACCCATCCACCAGCAACAAGGACGCCTTCAAAAGCGCCATCCGTACTCACCACCAACTGATCCGAAAAGCCAAGAAAACAGAATTCAAAGATCGACTTGACAACAACGCCCACAACAGCAAGGAACTTTTCAACATCGTCAAGGAATTTTCCAACCCCTCGGCCAACTCCAACGACATCACCCCCTCTCAAACCCTCTGCGATTCCCTAGCCTCTTTTTTCCACAACAAGATTGCTGACATCCACAACAGCTTTGACAACCAACCCGGAAGGCAACCCACCCTACCATCAGCTGACCATCCTCCCCCCGTCAACACCCTTAACGCCTGGAACCCAATCTCCACTGAGGACACCATCCGCCTGATGAATTCCATCCACTCTGGATCCCCCACAGACCCATGCCCCCACCACATCTTCAACAAAGCAGACTCCGTCATAGCTCCGCACCTCCGAGACGTCATCAACTGCTCCTTCAACTCCGCTACCTTCCCAGAAGACTGGAAACACGCTGAACTCACCGCCCTTCTGAAAAAACCAACAGCAGACCCCACCGAACTCAAAAACTACCGCCCCATCTCACTTCTTCCATTCCCGGCCAAAGTCATCGAGAAAGCTGTCAACAACCAGCTCTCCGCCTTCCTCGAAGCCAACAAATCACTCGACCCCTCACAATCTGGCTTCCGAGCCAAACACAGCACTGAGACCGCACTCATCGCAGCAACAGACGACATTCGAACTCTACTGGACAATGGAGACACAGTCGCCCTCATCCTCCTCGACCTCTCTGCAGCCTTCGACACAGTCTGCCACAGCACCCTTTTACAACGCCTCAGAAACATCGGAACCCAAGGAAAGGCACTGGAATGGATCACCTCGTTCCTCACCGGAAGAACCCAGAGAGTCCGCCTCCCACCATTCAAGTCCGAGGCCTCTGAAATCATCTGCGGCGTACCACAAGGATCCTCACTCAGTCCCACCCTCTTCAACGTATACATGAGCCCCCTCGCGGCCATCGCCCGCCAACACAACCTCAACATCATCTCTTACGCGGATGACACTCAACTGATCCTATCTCTCACCAAGGACCCCAGCACCGCCAAAACTAACCTACACGAAGGAATGAAAGAAGTCGCCGAATGGATGAAACAAAGCCGTCTGAAACTGAACTCAGACAAAACAGAAGTCCTCATCTTAGGTAAATCCCCCTCTGCATGGGACGACTCCTGGTGGCCGGAAGCCCTCGGAAATGCACCCATCCCGACAGACCACGCACGGAACCTTGGCGTCATCCTGGATTCTTCACTCTCAATGAACAGACAAGTCAGCGCCGTATCCTCTTCCTGCTTTAACATTCTTCGCATGCTCAGAAAAACATTTCGCTGGATCCCCTCCGAAACAAGGAAAACAGTCACCCACGCTCTAGTCACGAGCCGACTGGACTACGGAAACACCCTCTACGCAGGTACCACCGCTAAACTCCAGAAGAAACTACAACGAATCCAAAACGCCTCAGCCAGGCTCATATTAGACATCCCACGCAACGAACACATCTCTGGTCACCTTAAAGACCTCCACTGGCTACCCGTCAATAAGAGGATTACTTTCCGACTGCTTACCCACGCACACAAATCACTCTACGACATCGGACCAGATTGCCTCAACTCTCGACTGTCCTTCTACACCCCCTCCCGCCAACTGCGCTCTTCCAGCCAAGCCTTCGCCACTGTACCTCGCATCAACAAGACCACCATGGGAGGCAGATCCTTCTCATACCTGGCTGCCAAAACATGGAACTCACTCCCCGCTTACCTTCGCCTCACCCAGAATCACCTAGCGTTCAGAAAGCAGCTTAAAACGTGGATATTTGACAAATAATCCACCTCCCCTTCCTAAGCGCCTTGAAACCCTCTGGGTATGTAGTGCGCTATATAAGTGTTATGACTTGACTTGACTTGACTATTCATCAACAGTTTCGAGAAGCGCTTCCTGACAGATCTACAGGTGAGACCCATGACCTCCGTCCCGGTGATCACGTGATGATAAAAGCATTCGACAGATCGAACAGCTTGGAGCCGAGGTGGCGAGGTCCGGAGCAAATGCTGTTGGCTACAAGGACAGCAGTTCGAGTGATGAACAGAAAGAACTGGCTCCATACTACGCATTGCAAGCGCGTATCGCCAGCCTTGGTGGAACCTGCTGTGCTGATCAACCATCGAGAGATTCTGGAAACGGAGAAGGGTCAAGCTATCTCATCTGATGAGTCTACGGAAGCCTTCCAGGCAACACGATTTCTGGAACAGCGCGATATAATTTGAGACCAAGGAAAACATTTGCAGTTTTGAACGAGACTGGTTTAGCTACCGCCCTGGGTTTGTGAAACGGAGAGCCAATGAGGCAAGGGGGGGGGAATCAGACCTGCATTAGTGTAGTGACACCCGTCTTGGCTCGTGGTGAAGAAATGAGCGGCTACCCAAGGGATAAGAGCTCCAACGATTGTTTTCAACAGGTTCTTGGAAAGATTGAGCATCATTGTCAATTGAAATGAATAAGAAAATAATTTGTGCTGTAGGGTTTGTTGTTGCCCTGGTGGTTTTGGCAATAACCACTTGGTTCATTGAGAAAGCAGTTCCTGCTCGACAGCATTTTGTTGCAACCATTCCAGCTCCACTGGAGCATCACTACTACACTCTTCCTTATCATGAGCAGAAACATTGACAGTCCTATCTGAATAACACGTACATTCAGATGTTGCATCATACCCATAATGCTACAAATGCTACCAATTGTTGGGTGTGTGTGATGATACCTGCACACCAGATGAAAGGAGGAACGCCTTTTATTCCTCTACCGTTTTCTCATAATGGTTCATGTCAAGCTTTGTATGCCCTTTTGTTTGCTTATGGGAAACCTTCAATAGGTGAAATAATTTTTCGATTGAATAAAGAATGTTACCAAGATAAAGATGGCTATCCTCAAGCTAAAGGGACTAAATGGGAATAGGATGAATACCAACCAGACAATATTTCAACCCCATATGTCTTCACAAATGTGAGGGCAAATAAAAACAATGGACTTGTAGTGATATCAGTAACAAGAGCAAAAGCAGATCTATGTATTGGCAGTGTTGGGAGAATTCCCATAGGACGAAGCGAATGTACTACTGTATTAAACATTGAGGGTGTTATTAATAGCAGCTTGATATCGTCACATAACACCTATTTTGTGTGTCGTAATAAAGGACATTACCAATTACCTGTTGGATGGTCAGGGTAAGCTACATATCATTTTTGTTACCCCCTGTGTTTTTACCACTTGCATCATATCAGCTTGACTTGAAACTGTATAATGATATTTCAAGGAATAGATATAAACGGACAACAAGTATTGATGAGATTGATCAAACAGACACTGCTCTGCAACAATATGTTGATATCAATTTGGGTTTGTTTTTCTTCGTTGGTGCTGCATTAAATAGTAGAAAGATCAGACGATTGACTTGTGTAGTGGAAAAGCTGTCACCAATCAGGCAGCTATGGCACTTGGGAACATTACAGAAGAACTGCAAATTGCAAGAATTGTAGCAGTCCAAAATCGGATGGTGCTCGATGTGATCCTGGCTGATCGTGGTGGTGCATGCTGCATCATCGGAAGCAGCTGCTGCGTCTTTATACCTGACCACTCACCTTCAGTTTATGACGCAATCTCTAAACTATATAAGATTGCTGCAGATATTCACCCAGAGACTGGTACATGGACATTTTCAGACTGGATATGGACACTCTTTGTTACTTGGGGCTGGAAACTACTGACTTTTCTACGTATACTACTGGTGATACTATTTACATGCTGTACTTGTATGCAATGTGGTCCCATGATTTGCTCCATGTGCATTACTGCTTGTACACCTGCCGAGAGAAGTGGTACAAAAGAACTGCAAATGTTAAGCAAGAAATTACTGATATGCTGAACATCAATGTACAGGATGCAGATCTAGATTACCCTAGACAGATGAAAATCTTCAGCAAATGCTGAAAGGGTCATCTGTGGTGGTTTAGCAATAATTAGGTTAAGCATTAGCAGAAAACATTCGGCATTTCTAGACTATCTTGCCTGTTTTATGGAATCCATTTTGTATTTCTGTCGGCCATTTTGTATGCCATGTGCTCTGTCCTACCTTTCCGTCAACTGCTCTTGAAATCTGCCTAGAAACAAGATATGTTTAGTCTCCTCTACTTTGCACATGCTCAGAAGAGCATACAGGTGTCTCCAACTTGTAACTGTCAAGATGTGCCCACCAAAATTAGCTAACTGTCAGCCCTTGCCACTTGTTGCTAGCACACTCTCTATATGACCTTATATGTGTCTGAAACCAACACTCTGTGCCTTGTACCACCTTCATTTCAGCCCCTGTGTGGGTGTAAAAGGACCAAGCTCCTTCTAGTCAGTGTGCTACCTCATACTATACCGAAGGGTGTTGTGTGAATGTAGTTCTACCTCCTGAGGTTTAATAAACTCTGTCTTTCCTATTCCAGTTTCTGTGCCAACTTCTTACTATCGGTCTAAGGATTCTGAGCAGAGAAGGGTGAATACCTTGCACTAGTAGGCCTGGCTGAAGCTTGCTACTACATACCCCACATCTTTTTCATGTTGGGGGCTACAAGGGGGGGCCCCTGGGTACCCGCAGCCACATCAGCTCACTTCTACCACAGGAGCCAACATTTTTATTAATATTCATTTTAGTGAGGTGCCCTGAGACCCACCCGGGGCCCCCCACAGCATTTGATACATTGGGGGCTGTGACGGCCAGCAACCTTATTGGATGCAACAGGAGACAACATTGCTCACAGCTTTTCGTTTGCTCCCGCTGGGCGGGAGCAAATATATGTTTCCCTGACTGAGGACATGACTGCACTTCCTCTCCCCATAAAAATTCTATGTGCCATATCCTTCAGGCCCAGACCCACCCTGGGAGCATAAATAAACAAAACCAAAGGGGATGATGGACGGAGTGTTGAACATTGCAAACACTCACCCCCAGTCAACTGATGTGGGTTTAATCCATCATCATTCTTTAGCTCACTCCACCACCCCAGTTCAGACATGGCATAGGCAAATCAGTCTGACCCTGTGCCTCATGGGAACAGTCTAGCCCAAACTGCCAAGCCATGTCTTCCCTGGACCAGAAACAAGCAACCTGGGACCGGTTTCGGGTTCATAACCCTCATCAGCCAGGCTATCTTGAATCCAGTGGCAAAGTGTTGACTGGGGGTGAGGGCTTGCAATGTTCAACACTCCGTCCATCATCGCCTGTGGTTTTGCTTTGTTTGCCCTAACTTGGCAGGCTATGCCCAGACGTGGGTCCCTTGCTCACTTTGCCACTGGATTAAAGCTAGCCTGGATGATGGCGGCAAACAGTTAACTGGGGGTGAGTGCTTGCAGTGTTCAACACTCCATCCATCATCCCCTTTGGTTTTGCTTTATTCGACCTAAGTTGGCAGGGTATGCCCAGACGTGGATCCCTTGCTCACTTTGCCATTGGATTCAATCTAGCCTGGCTGATGACGGCCGAACTAGGGTGACGGAGTGAGTGAAATAAATGCTGATGGATTAAACCCATATCAGTTGACTGGGGGTGAGTGCTTGCAATGTTCAACACTCCGTCCATCATCTCCTTTGGTTTTGCTTTGTTCAAACTAATTTGGCAGGGTATGCCCAGACGTGGGTTCCTTGCTCACTTTGCCACTGGATTCAAGCTATCCTGGCTGATTATGGCTGATTAGCCAGAAACCGGTCTCAGGATGCTTGTTTCCGGTCCAGGGAAGGCATGGCTTGGCAGTTCGGCTGGACTGTTCCCATGAGGCAGGGTCAGACTGATTTGCATATGCCCATGTCCGAACTGGGGTGGTGGAGTGAGCTAAAGAATGTTGATGGATTAAACCCAGATCAGTTACCTGGGGGTGAGTGCTTGCAATGTTCAACACTCAGTCCATAATCCCCTTTGGTTTTGCAGTATATATAAACAAGCATCGGCAAATCAAATAAGTCTCTGGAATGTAAGAGCTATTGGGTTTGTCAATGTCAATGAATGTTGCCATATTATGTAGCAGCCTGGCTGCCATTCAAGATGATTGAAAATCAGGCAAACGGGTAAGGGAAGATTAGAGCAGGCACAGCCAGGTAAAACCGTGTGCAGGACAGAGTCTGCCATGACTCATGTGGTACCTAATGAGTTAGTGTAAGCTAGAAGTGACCAGGAAAAAATTACTTTTCTGAATTATTGAGCTTATAGATGGTTTAGTGGGGAGGTGGGTGAGTAGTTTGTATGAAGGCAGATGTCCGGTTCCCCAAGTAGTTCATGTATAATCAATGGACAGGCTTGGGAGTCCTTGAACATGCCACACAGTTAACCCTAGTTCATCTGAAGATAAAGGGAATGCCAGCAGAACACAGCCCTGGACCACTGAGGAGATACTCATCAGCTGACAGTGAATCCGAGAAACCCACACTCCATTAGAGAACTGCAAGTAGTCAGGAACAACTGGCCGCAGCCTCAAGGCCAGCCCCATCTACAAGGAGAGCACCGAAGGTTAGGGATAGTCTTGTGACAACTAACTCATCGGGATCTGCTGCTTGCCAAATAGCCTGGAGAAGGTCGAAGGAGATGGTAAGGCCCATGACTGCGATGTCTGAGTACTTCCAACACTCCTTGCCACTCTCTCTGCTACTGGTCTGACTACGTCTGTTAGCTGCTACTCAAGCACTACCTCTACCAGGCCTGTCCATTGCTGCAACACCACCACTTTCAACACAACAAAAATGGCATCCGCACTACTACATCCCAGGACAGACCAGGAGGTAAACAATATGCATGGCTACAGATAGGACGAACAAAGAGCCCTTACGAATCAAACACGGAGCATGATGCTGGAGACATAAAAGAAGGACCATATTGTTATTGTGTTGTTTCATGTTTTAAGAAAAAGACTGCATCATTGCCTTTCATTAGCTGTACAAAACACAAGTGGGGGTGTGCATATGGTTATTGAAGAGTTGTGCATGTAGCACCAAGGACAACAGAAGAGAAGGAGTGTTTGAGAGACCAACACCACAAACAAAGAAAGGCAAGGAGGGTTGATGTGTGGAAGGAAACAAACCTTTGAAAATGGATGAGAAGGAGGGATGTTGGGTGATTGAGAGCAACAGCATGGAAATCTAATGGAAAGGAGGTCGGCTCCTTGGGAGGTAGCAACAACAGAGACAACAGGAGCAGGGCAGCTGGGAGGAACAGAGAGATTGGGAGGTACACAAGGGAGCCTGATGAAAAAGAAGCTCTCTGGTAGAGTGCTTACCAACTATGAAATAGTGCCAAAAAAGATGAGCAGTGGATGGACACAAGTAATGTATCAGCCCCCTTTAATCACCACTGTGACTACTAGTTAACAAAGCAATTGCAATGTAATAGGTCTTGAATTTGCAAGAGTTAGAGCAATTTGTGTAGTAAATGGAAAGTTTTTTACTAATGTTTTTTGGAGTGGAGCGGATGTACGTTGTGTAGAGTGGACTTATGTGGTATGTTGTGCAGGGAAATTATGTGGATAGAAAGTATGTGGTATTTAGTGTATAGGAATTATGTAAAGTGGGATTATGTGCTATGGAGAGTAATTATGTGGTATGGTAGTCTGTGGTGTGGCGTGGTAACATCAAGTATAGACTTCCTTAAGCTAAACTATAAACTCAATGAGATAAAAAAAGAAGGAACCACTGAGGAGTACTTCTTGACCTAGTCGGAGAAAGGAGCAGGGCCACTGGAATTATGCGACTGTCTGGCTGCACCGAATTTCGCACAATTATAAATTTTCTGCATTTAACACATAATACATCATCTGCAACGTAAGCTGTAGATTTGAAAATAAAAAAACCTTGTTTCTGGCTCAGACGTTACCAGAATTGCAGCAACAAATGTTACAGCAAGATGGAAGGCCATTTGCAAACATAGAATGGTCCTCTGTTACCTATTGCTAAATCTGGGTGTTAAATTAGTACTACTGGTGTGCAAACCACTCTTTCTTCTTTCTGTGCCTCTCTTGTCTCTTTCTGCCATTCTCTTGCTTCTTTCTGTACCTTTCTTCCCTTTTCTGCTCTTCTCTTGCCTCTTTCTGCACATCTCTTCTGTTTTCTGCATCTCCCTTCTTTCTGCATCTCTCTTGCTTCTTTCTTTACCTTTCTTGCTTCTTTCTTCTGCACCTCTCTTGCCTCTTTCTGCATTTCTGTTGATTCTTTCTGTACTTCGCATGCCTCTTTCTGTACCCTGTTCCCTCTCGCTGCATCTCTTGCCTCTTTCTGCACCTCTCTTGCCTCTTTATACACCTTATTGCTTCTTTCTGCACTTCTCTTGCTTCTTTCTATACCTCTCTTGCTAATTTCTGCACCCTTCTTCTCTCTTTCTCCACCTCTGTTGCCTGTTTCTGCACCTCTCTTGCCCGTTTCTGCACATCTCTTCTGCTTTCTGTATCTCCCTTTTTTCTGCACCTCTCTTACTTCTTTCTTCACCTTTCTTGTTTCTTTCTTCTGTATCTCTCTTGCCTCTTTCTGCACATCTGTTCATTCGTTCTGCACTTCTCTTGTCTCTTTCTATACCCTCTTCCCTCTTGCTGCACCTCTTGCCTTTTCTGAACCTCTCTTCTCTCTTTCTGCACTTCACCTGCCTCTTTCTGCACCTTGCTTGCTTCTTTCTGCACTTCTCTTGCTTCCTTCTGCACCTCTCTTGCTAATTTCTGCACCTCTCTTCTCTCCTTGTGTACCCCTCTACCCTCTTTCTGTACCTCTGTTGCCATTTCTGTACCTCTCTTGCCTCTTTCTGCACTTCTCTTACCTCTTTCAGCACTTCTCTTGCCTCTTTCTGGACCTCTCTTGCTAATTTCTGCACCCCTCTTCTCTGTTTTGGTACCCCTCTACC
The DNA here is from genome assembly GCF_964263255.1 of Lissotriton vulgaris. Lineage (NCBI taxonomy): Eukaryota > Metazoa > Chordata > Amphibia > Caudata > Salamandridae > Lissotriton > Lissotriton vulgaris. The sequence goes on along the minus strand of NC_141696.1, from coordinate 776,473,308 downwards.
CTCTTTCCGCTCCTCTGTTGTCTGTTTCTGTACTTCTCTTGCCTCTTTCTGGATTTCTGTTGCTTCTTTCTGCATCCCTCTTGCCTGTTTTGGTACCCCACTTTCCTCTTTTTGCACCTCTCTTGCATCTTTCTGCACTTTTTCTGCTTTTTTCTGCACCTCTCTTGTATCTTTATGCAAATCGTTTGTCTCTTTCATCACTTCTCTTGCTTCTTTCTACATCTCTGTTGCTTCTTTCAGCACTTCTCTTGCCTGTTTCTGCACTTCCCTTGCCTGTTTCTACACCTCTTTTGCATGTTTCCAAATCTCTCTTGCTTCTTTCTGTACCCCTCTTGTCCCTTTCTGCACCCATCCACACTGTTTCTGTACCTCTTCTGCCTATTTTTGCACCTCTCTTGCCTCTTTCTGCACTTCTCTTGCCTCTTTATGCATGTCTGTTGCTTTTTTTGCACTTGCCTTGCCTCTTTCCGCACCCTCTTAGCTCTTTCTGCACCTCTGTTGCTTTTTTCTGCACTTCTGTTGCTTCTTCCTGCACCTCTCTTGCGTCTTTCTGCGCCTCTCTTGCCTCTTTCTATACCCTTTTTCCCTCTTTGTGCAGCTCTCTTACCTCTTTCTGTACCTCTCTTGCCTCTTTCTGTTCCCCTCTTTCCTCTTTCTGCAACTCTGTTTCTTCTTTCTGCACTTTTCTTGCCTCTATTGCCTCTTTGTGCACCACTCTTTCCTCTTTCTGTAAATCTCTTGCCTCTGTCTGCACTTTCTTGCCTCTTGTTGTACTTCTCTTGCCTCTTGCTGCACCACTCTAGATTTTTTCTTGTTAGAATACAAATGTTTTCACAGTGCTGTTTATGTATTGTTCTACGTAAGTTAGTATTCGCGGCACCATTTTATGTTTGGCCTCCATTTTGAGCCATGATTGGAACTAATCTCTCTCTCTCTTTCTCTCTCTCTCTCTTTCTCTCTCTCTCTCTCTCTCTCTCTCTCTCTATCTCTCTCTCTTTCTCTCTCTCTCTCTCTCTTTTTTTTCTCTCTCTCTGTGAAAAACAGCTTTGGTAAGTTTTGTTTCTCCAAGGTTAGGCCTTGCTTTGCTAATGAATACACGGGTCTCATTAGTGCATACCTTTCCCACTAGATAGAGGCCTTGTCCCACTAGTCTAGCGGTGGGCACGAACGGAACGACCTTGAGCAGGATATAGTGTGTCTCAGGATCGAAACGTATCCTCTGTACTTCTTTGTGTAGCTGCATCTGCCTGGAAAATTCCATTCTGGGTGTGCCTTCATTGGTTCTGAATTGTACATAATGTATCTCCATGTTTGCTGATATCAGTCCCTCTGCAGTAATCCTAAGAGACTGGTTAGTCTGGGCTCCACTCGAGTGTATCTGAATAAATATATTGGTTTGTATTCTCTACTGTCTGACCGACTCTTCATTTGTATGGAAGGCTGAGAGGTGATCACGAGTGACCCAGGTGACCCTAATAGGGCCACTTCCTTTATTCTATGCCCCAATTGCTTCTTTCTACATATCTCTTGCCTCTTTCGGCATCGCTCTTGCCTCTTTCTGCACCTCACATGCCTCTGTCATTCAACTGCTTGCAGATGATATGTATTGAATACCGTTCCGTAATGGCGACCATGTAAGCATTGCACAGTCCTACCTCGCTTTTCATTGAGTTACATGACGTCTTTTTAAATCGACGCACGCCTCGGCTCTCTGCACAACTTGACGAAGCCCCAAGGCGAAACGCGTCGTTGCTGTTGGTTCTCATTAAAAACCTTTGTGGAACCTCCCCTGTGTGTGCTACTTTCCTAAAGGATTGATTTTCCTGGGATATTTGGAGCGTAATTTAAAGACACGGGTACACCCCCGTTCTGGTGTGCACCCACTCGTGTGTGCAGTTGGTTGGTGTTTTGGAGCTGTGCATATATATATATATATATATATATATATATATATATATATATATATATATATATATATATATATATATATATATATATATATATATATAGAGAGAGAGATATAGATATATATATATATTATAGAGATATATATATATATACACAGAAAAAACCATAGGTTTCAGGCCTTATATATTTAGGAATTAGCATTTAAAAAACCAATGAAATTGCTCCTATATAGTTAGTTGTACTAACTATATTTCGCGCACCCCCAATCCACTGCTGATGATGATGTCACATATTAGATCATTCATGACATGGTCAGTGACATCACTGATGAGATCATACAGTGAATGTGGTTTGCTTCGTTGTTTAAATATGCATTATATATATATAGCAATTTGCAATGAAGAATGAGTGGATATATATAAATAAATATTTGGATGGAGGGTTTAGTAGCAGGGTAATTAACTGTTTACTTGACCAATTTATAGTGTCTCACTAAATATAGTGGATAGTGACTAAACTGTGTGAATATCTGTATCACTTTGTCAGTTGTTGTGTAAACTGGTTCTCCAGTTGTAACTAGCTATGTGAAAGTCTATATTAGTTATTGATTAGTTAACTCAGTATTTGTATGGGAGTGTGAAAGTGTGTGTGGTTCGGTGGGGGGTGTGTGACTGCCCAAAGATGTGTGAATACTTGATTCACTAGATATATGAAGTTAAAACTACATGTTCTAACAGTTTGGATGAGTGAATCTCTTTATGGGTGTGGTGATGAGCAAATATATTTCTCAATGGTACATGTCCAACAAACTAGAAAAATAAAAGGCAGTGTATGTGTCAGTTGTTGTATATAAATAAGTATGCATAAGACTCAATGATTGTGTGAGTGACTGTATGGATAACTGTATACTTGTAATAATGATTTTAAAATTCACTAAATATGACTTACTATCTAAATGAATAGATGAGGTGGTGTTTGTATAAGTGTTTTGCTAAGTAAATATGTAAGTATGATCTATTGTTTCCATAAGTGAGTAGGATGACTTCATATGTGAATAGGATGTGTGCTGTTGTTTAATGTCGATATAGGTGTATAAGTATTTTTGATAGTGTTCTATTGTTCATTGACAGCATGTATGAGTGAATCTACAGGTAAGTGATTAGGTGTGTGTATACATCTATGAATCACTGAGTGGATTTTTAGATACTTGTATTGCTGTGACAATGGATTCAAATATGATACTCTGTATTTTACAAAGAGTGATGAAAGATTTTAATAGTGTATGAAAAGGTGTAAGATTGTCACATGGATGAAGCCCTCCCCCACAAGAATGTGCAATGTATGTCAGACTTTCTATGCCCCTAGTAATGGCCCAGACCCAATTTGCCATACACGCTGAATTTCTGTAATCCAGGTCCCAAATTTAAGATCTAAATGATCCATAATGTCTGCCTAAAACAGCTATAATGTACAACATATGTCACACTCCCCCAATAATGGCCCCACCCTCATGTGGGCGTCAGTTTGCGTTTCACACAAAACTTCTAGAACTAGTGTTACAGCACGCGCATGCGCACAGAAGCAACACTGTTCCGCGCATGCGCACACCAGTCAGGATTTTGCCTCACAGCCCGCGCATGCGCGCAGAATCAACACTGTACCGCGCATGCGCACACCAGTCTGGACTTCGCCTCCCAACTGGCGAAAGTTCCTTCCCGCACTAAAACCAGCCTTTTTTAACAATCTACCAAGTTAGCGGTCATCGGCGGCTGTCTTTTATGCGAACAGAATGTAGTAGAAATACAACTAATACAAAATAATATCCATTTAACATGGGCCGACGCAGTAATCATGATTTCGGACTCTATCTCGAGGGCACACCTGTCCCGATTCTGCATCGTTAATCAATCAACCCGCCATTATCTAATTAATCCTACTATATAAAAACCCGCCCGGAAGCCACGGATGAAGGAGGAAGCACCGACGTGCTGGGGGTTGAGTAAGTACGGCATAGCCGATTGGGACACACAGCTGATAGCTCACTTGGCAACCTATTGCAGCAAAAACCATTTAGGCGGCTACACAAAAACCTGGGACAAGAATACATGTCTTTTCTTTGTTCCCTTCCCTCCCCCACCCCCTCCCCCTGCAGATGGACCCTCTAATACCCTTTGTCAAGACTTGGCTCATGAGGCACTGACTCCTACCTCCCTAAGTATGTATCTATGACAGAATACTTCCTTTTTTCTAAGCTAACGTACTGTTTTTGAGTTCTAATGTTTGTGTGTTCTACTGGATGTCATCCAGCACTTCACTGTCCCACAACTGAGTACTTCCTTATTCATCTGATATACGAAGTACCAAAGTCTATATGTGTGTTCGTAGTTCTTCTTCTTCCCTTACAGGTGACCATTAGTCTAGCGCAATGGGATCCGCGCATTAAAAACCACGTGTTCTTGTTTTTCAGGCTAACTACATCAGAACTACTGATAGAGCTAGGGAAACGTGTAAATATATATTATATATATACGCATTGATAAAGCCAACATTATCACTCTTCTTTGTACATACACCTTTAATTTTTTCTATTTTTACTGTGGTAAAACATTAGTGAGTGACAGGGGGATCTGACCCCGGTCCTGACGAAGGGGCATAGCGCCCCGAAACATGTTGACCCGCACAGGAGAGTAAGCTCATTAACTTGCTTAGTCTCTCCGAATCACTTTTTTTAACAATACCAGCCAGTGTCTATTAAATAGTTTTTTCTACCACTAGGCCAGGTATTTTTTAAACATCACTTATATATATCACCCCTGACCCTACTGACACTCACTCCTATTCACTCACATAGCAACCAGATTAAAAGGTGCTCCAGCGTAGTCGCTTGTCACAGCACTGCCCCGTCCCGCAGCGGGGCGGGAAGACCCCAATGATGAAGCATGACACCAAGGGCCCTTTTGGTGTGTGAGGGGTATATTAACACACATTGTGTATTCCATGAACATCAGGATACACACTATCTCTACATGAGGTGGACCTTTGTTGATAAATTGTTATCAGTGATGTCATCGGTAATGTCATTTCAGATGTCATCAGTGATGTCACTGACCATGTCATGAATGATCTGATATGTGACATCATCAGCAGCGGATTGCGGGTGCGCGAAATATAGTTAGTAAAACTAACTATATAGGAGCAATTTCATTGGTTTTTTAAATGCTAATTCCTAACTATATGAGGCCTGAAACCTATGGTTTTTTCAGTGAATTTCAAAGGTTTTTTATAAGTTAATTCCTAACTATATAAGGCCTGAAACCTATGGTTTTTTTCAGTGAATTTCAAAGGTTTTTTTAATGCTTATTCCTAACTATATAAGGCCTGAAACCTATGGTTTTTTCAGTGAATTTGCAAGGTTTTTTAAATGCTAATTCTATTAGCGGATAACGTTTAAATATGTTAATATCCTTGTGGGACCACTTGAGCAGCCCTAGGGGGTCAGGTTGTTTCTACCCTGCCCCCTTTTTGCATTCTACACGTTTGTTTTTCTGCTTCTTTTGTGCCTCGGTCTACCTAGCACAAGATGAATGCCAACACTTCCTGGTTAGAAGTGTTGACAGCCAATGAGCATGCTGCTTTCATGTGAAAGGCATGCTGATTGGCTGTCACTGTCTGTAAACACCCAAAACCAGGAAGTGTTGGCAGCCATCTTGTGCCTCGGTACAACCAAGGCACAAGAAAGCAGTGAAACAAAGGTGCAAAACACATAAAGGGGGCAGGGTAGAAGCACCCTGACCCCCTAGGCCTGCTCAGGGGGTCACACAAGGACCCCCCAGGCCCAAAAATATATATATTTTTTGGTTTTCCCCGTGGTACGCTCAGGGTACGGTGTACATGACATCGCACCCAGCGCGTACTCCGCGAAATTAAAAAAAATATATATTCTTTTTTTTACCTTCGGGGTCCTCCTAGGCCCCCCTAATAAAATCTAGGGGGTCAGGGGGTCTCTACCCTACCCTACCCCCTTTTATAGTTTTATAGTTTTCCCCTTTTGATTTTCACCTCTTGATGAGGGACTCTCCGGACCGTTTGGAATGTTCACAGACACCCAGGAGCCAATCAGCTTCCCGCTCGCGCACTTCTGTGTCGCGCCGGGTGCTCTCCCCGGTACGCGTACCTGTAAGTGCTCAAAGCGCGCATATAGATATATATGTGTTTTTGAAGCTAATTTTCGTAAAAACCACTGGAGCAATTTTCACCAAATATAGAAAAGGCACTTCTGTGTACCAGTCCCTACAATTTTGCCAAGTTTGGTGTAATTCCGTTCAGCCGTTCGGGCTGTAGCCGTGTCTAATTGTCCTATGGAAATTAACATGGGGAAAACACGTTTTGGGACCCCCCTTTTTTCTTGGCCCCCGCATGACAAATCCCCTCAAAACTTCCAGGGAAGGAGCGGAGCGGAGCTGGCCTAAATTTTGGAAAATTACAAGCAAATTCATCAACCGGCTCCAAAATTGAATTCCAATAGAATATTGCGGATTTCCTATGGTAGCTAGGTCCTAACTATATATACCTACTGGCTATCGCCAGTAGGTTATATATATATATATATATATATATATATATATATATATATATATATATATATATATATATATATATATATATATATATATATATATTACCTACTGGCTATCGCCAGTAGGTATATATAGTTAGGATGTATTCCCTATGGGATTTTTGAAAATTCTATGTCTAATAACTTTGGCGTTTGTGGACGGAATCGGCTGAAATTTTCAGGAAAATGGCACATTTTGTTTCTGAGCAGCCCTTGAAAATTTGGGGGGGTTTTGTCGAGGGGGGGCCGAGCAAAAAGGGGGGTCCTAAAACGCGTTTTTTCCATGTTAATTTCCATAGGGCGGTTGGACTCACTTTTAGCTCGAACGGCTGAATGGATTTGCACGAAACTTGGCAAAATTGTAGGGACTGTTAGCCCGATGTGCCTTTGCTAGGTCTCAATATATGTGCTCCAGTAGTTTTTGAGAAATTAACGTTCAAAACAAGATATATATCTGTAACATCGCTCCGGGCTGCGCTCCGGTTCGCTTACTTTTTCGCGAAATGGAACTTTGCGCGCAGAAAGCTGATTGGCTCTCCGGTGTCTGTCAACATTCTAAACAGTCCGGAGCGGCCGCCATCTTATCTCTCGGTAGGATCGAGAGAGAAGAAGAGGTGAAAAACGAAGGGGGAATTTAATGAAAGGGGGCAAGGTATACCCCTCTTGACCCCCTAGGAATGTTGTTGGGGTTATTAAAGGGTCCCGTGGGGAAAATAAAAAAAAAAGATTTTTCACGGTAGAAGCGCTTCACGGGCCGCGAACTGGGCCGCAAACTGGTAGCGAAACGGGAATTCGCCATTTTGTGCTTCGTTTTAATTAAATTACTAGGTATAAGGGGGTGCGGGAGACGTATCCTAATCCCCTATGTTTCCTGAGGGTGGCTGAGGAGGCTCATATATGTTGATACAACTCTTCCAGCGGCTGTGCGTGAGCTTTTTTTTTTTTGCTGCGTGACGTCTGTTAACGTTCGATTCGATGGAAATCAGGAAGTGTTGACCGCCAATTTGTCACTGCGATAAAATATTTTGTTATAAATGAATCCTTATTGATAAACATTGTCTGCGCCATCTTGCCTTTTTTCCAATGCCACAATTTTGTCGTGCACGGCAGCCATTTTAGATGCCAGGCTATCACCTACCCCTGCGGATGTAGTTTATGGCCCCAGCTGTAGAGAATCCAGACATGCCAACCCTCCCGATTCAGGCGTGAGACTACTGATTTCAGTGCTAGTCTCCCGCCTCCCGATTTCTGCAAGCAAATACCCGGGGGCATATTACGAACAACTAGCGATAATTTTTGTCTCTAACTTGTTTAGAGACAAAAATTATCGCCGCACATCGGCGATTTTTATCGCAGATAAACCTTGCTATTAGCAAGGTTTATCGCAAATGCGATAAAAAACGGCCGCAATGCATGAATATCGCGGAAAAGTCAGCGATATTCATGTATTATCGAGCAAATGCTCTTAGCCATGTTATCCACCTCCCATTGGATAACATGGCTAAGAACTGCTCAGGTCAGGTGTTAGCTTTTGGAGATATTCGCGCTTAGCGCGAATATCTCCAAAAGTTGGTAATAGGAGATAGCGATGTTAGGGACTGTTTCCAGTCGCTAACATCTTGGCACGCCCACTTTGCATGTCATTAGTGATAAATATCACTGACATGCAAAGCGGGGCCCAAGATGGTCGCTATCTCCTTTTAGCTGTCACTAACTGGTGTTAGCGACAGCTTGGTAATAGGGAGATAATTTTATCTCCGCTTTCTTGGCTTTTAAAGCCAAAAAAGCGGAGATAAACCCCCTTGATAATATGCCCCACGATTCCTCGAGGGTTTCAGCTGACAAGGCTTGGTATTGTGTTACGTGGTAATTCTTCCAGGAAACGTCAGAGGGTCGATGCAGGGGTTCTAGAAGGGGTGATAAACCTTTTAAGCCTCATGAACAAGCGCATGGTCTTTTAAAGATCTGTGAAGTACTCGGGGCGGCGGTGTGTGTGTGTCCTCTTTCAGGAGCGGGCGGGGGGGGGGGCACTGCCAGCAACTTCCAGGCCAGGCAGTGTTCAATAGTTGCATCACCCTTTCTCTGCCTGCTATTGCGCTCCATGCTTCGGAAAGGTAAGAAAAAGAACGTGCATTTGAGTTTGAAATGTCCGATCCTGTAGCAGTACACTTGCAAAGCCCACACATGACAATAACCCGATTCAAGGCCCCATTCACCCGTTTTTAAAAAAATATATAACACTCCAACAAAGTAGGATTATAAAACTTTATTAACTTTTAAATATAACGAACGGAACAAAAACTGTAAAAACATTTAAACATTTTTCACAAAAAAAAGCAACAATGGTCAGAAGCTGTCTTTTGTGCGAATAGTCCCAAGGCAGCACAACGTGCTGAGTTCTGGACGGCACCCAGGTGATGTCACCTGGGTGCCGCACTGGTTTTTGGGATCCTACAATGCAGCAAAGAAAAACAGCGTGGGGCGTCCAGGGTGGTGCGGAGGGAGGCCTCGTCAGTAGCGGTCTGTTGTGCGAATAGTCCCAAGGCAGCAGAACGCGCTGAGATGTTGATGGCACCCAGGTGATGTCCAGTAAACTGCTGCACTGGTTTTGGTATCCTACAATGCTGCTCCGAAAATTGGCGTGGGGCGGCCCGGGGGGGGGGGGCGTGGGGGAGGCGGCGTGAACGGGCCTTCCCAGGTGGCGGCCATCCAGCTGAGTTGCGCCCGCTCTTGCGGCTACAGCGTCTCGCTCACCATGTTGTTGAGTTGCTCCCACTCTTGCAGTGCAGCGATAGGCGGCTGCCACATGACTCTTAAAATGGCGGACGGCTCTTCGGTTTTGGGCCTGGTCCACTAAAATGGCCCTGGGACACCTTGGAACTCGGACGCTTGCCTGCTAGGGCTTGGGCTCCATTCTCGAAAAGCGTCCCCTCAGCCGTGAAGATTCTACAAAAGTCTTGGGGGCCCTCGACTCCTGCAGGCTTCCGGTTAGGAGCGGCTGCCATGATTGCTCGCGGAATGACCACGAGGGAGCCACGAGATGGTGGTGCTCTCATGCTGACGCCAGCTTCAGTCTGAATCATCCAGAAACAAGGTGGGGCTTTCATCGTTTGGGAAAAAAAAATGTTCTAAACCAATGAAAAGTGTTATTTTTAGGTCATATGACCAAGCCTTCCATCTTTAGGAAACCAAAAGTAAAATGAACCAATGAAAAGTTTTATAAACAAGTCACATGACCTGTCATGCGGCATAGGGCTACAAAAAGCGTAGAAAATCCGTTGGCACGTGAGGCGGCATCAGTAGCGGACCGATGTGCGAATAGGCCGAAGGCAGCACAACGCGCCGAGATCCGGATGGCACCGAGGTGGTGTCCAGCAAATTGCCGCACTGGTGTGGCCATCCTACAATGCTGCGCCGAAAGACGGCGTGTCCAGCTGAGTTCCGGTCACTCTTGCGGTACAGTGACTCGAACGCGCCGAGATCCGGATGGCACTGAGGTTGTGTCCAGCAAGTTGCCGCACTGGTGTGGCCATCCTACAATGCTGTGCCGAAAGTCGGCGTGGGGTGCCCCGTTGGCTTATGAGGTGATGTCAGTAGTGGACCGATGTGTGAATAGGTCGAAACCAGCACAAGGCGCCAAGATCCGAATGGCAAGTCCTGGATGTTGAGTGCCATAGTTGAGAGTTCTGAGCAGTGCTTGTAAGACTATCTGAAGCTTATTTGCACCTGCTGCAGCTTCACTATTGCCCAAGGTGGTGTCCAGCAAATTGCTGCACTGGTGTGGCCATCCTACAATGCTGCGCCGAAAGACGGCGTGTTCAGCTGAGTTCCGGTCACTCTTGCGGTACAGTGACTCGAACGCGCCGAGATCCGGATGGCACCGAGGTGGTGTCCAGCAAGTTGCCGCACTGGTATGGCCATCCTACAATGCTGCGCCGAAAGACGGCGTGACCAGCTGAGTTCCGGTCACTCTTGCGGTACAGTGACTCGAACGCTCCGAGATCCGGATGGCACCGAGGTGGTGTCCAGCAAGTTGCCGCACTGGTGTGGCCATCCTACAATGCTGCGCCGAAAGTCAGTGTGGGGTGCCCCGTTGGCTTATGAGGTGATGTCAGTAGTGGACCGATGTGTGAATAGGTCGGAACCAGCACAAGGCGCCCTGCACTGTTGAGCTTTTTTCAATGCCTGTTTTTTGTTGTTTCCCCTCCATCAAAAACAAAAAAAATATATAAAACTGTGCAAAAATACAAAAAAATGTTTAGAAAAGCAGTGCTTGTAAGACTGTCTGAAGCTCTTTTGCACCTGCTGCAGCTTCACTATTGCCCTGGTGTGGCCAAAGATCGCCCATGACATAGGCGGCCGGCTCCCGAGGTCCGGCGGAACTTTTTTCCTTTTCCTTTCTGCTTCTTGTCCCACAATCCGTTTCACCTGAAGACACTACCAGGTTCCTGAATGTGTGCTGGGGGACGCTATTGATTGAATGAAAATGGCGGCTTGACACAAAGCTGACTCAAGCGTTGCTGTTGATGCTATACAGACAAAAATTGGTTTTCAGTTTGTACATTCTTCAGGATTTTTTTTTCCATCCAAGGCTGATTGAGAGTTTGTAGAAAAATGGCTTCAGATTTTCCACATATTACTCTTCAACATTCTTCCTAAATGTAACAATGTGAGACTCACTAGGAGAACGGCTGTTTATCTTTCCTTTCAAAATGCTGCCAACAATATTTTCTGAATAGAAGACACCATCTTGTAGCATAAAGGGCCGAAAGGGGTTCTGGTCTGGCCGATTGTTGGTGGAGACATTTTGACTATATCTTGGACCTGCCCGGCCTCGCCCAAAATGGCGCCGGTATAAATGGGACTCGTAACTCCTTGCCCGCAAATGTATATCTAGAAAATTTTATTGTAAGTGGCCCTGTCTTATTTTAATTACAAAATGTACGTCCACCGATTCCGCAACTGTTAGACACCTTAGTTCTTGCAACCTAATGGCCCGCTCGTTACGTTCCTCTACAATGTAAATGTCTCCTCATCATATACGATTTCAGTTTGCTCCGTGGCCGGCCCACGTGGTTATAGGCCCGTATTTGTATACTGACATTTTCACAATAAAGGTTTTTAAAACAAAACACGGTAGTAGTATTTACATTGGTAAAGTTTTTACTTTTAGTCACTGTTTTCGAATCAGTAAAAGGCAAGTGAAATAAAGCAGTCCAATTACATGACGGATAAAAGGAATAATATGTAGGAACGTAGTAAAGATAAATGGTCAAGGGCAGTTGTGTTTTCCACTCCTGCAACATAAAGTGATCGATAAGAATCTGATAATCAGGCGTATCGGCGACTAAGACAGCAGGCCGAGTCTCTTTTACTCAACGGCTCCGTCATGGAACGAAGAAACGCCCTTTTTCTCGAAAAAGGAATATATTTTACTTGCAGGACAGTTGTAAATTTTCCGGGAAAGTACATTAGCCTGGAATATTATAACATATATGTTTAAAAAAAAATAATGTTCGAAAACAATAAAAAGCGTAATTTTTAGGTCATATGACCAAGCTTTTCATCATTAAAATAACAAAAGTAAAATGAACCAATGAAAAGTTTTATTAACAAGTCACATGACCTGTTATGCTTACGTTACGCGCTGCGCCCCGGATCACTTCCGGGTGCGCTAACGCGGCGTGTCATATAACGCATTACGCGACAACGTAGGTCAAGAATATAGTCAAAATGTCTCCACCAACCAGCGTTCGGAACACAACCCCTTTCAGCAGTCCAAAAAGTTCTGTTAAATGACAACAGAGGGGACAGGCAACAAGAACTATCAGTCAAAGAGGGGAGGGCAAGTTCTTCTCTTCCGGGTCATGTTGGGGCGCTACCGGAACTGATCGAATTGGTAGTCTACAGTGTTTCTGGATGTTTCAGAATAAAGCTGGCGTCAGCATGAGAGCACTACCATCTCATAGCTCCGTCGTGGCCATTCCACGAGCAGACATGGCAGCCGCTCCCCACCAGAAGCCTGCGGGAGTCGGGGGCCCCCAAGACTTTTGTAGAATCTTCACGGCTGAGGGGACGCTTTCGAGAATGGGACCCAAGCCCTATCAGGGAAGCGTCCGAGTTCCAAGGTGTCCCAGGGCCATTTTAGTGGACCAGGCCCAAAAACGAAGAGCCGGCCGCCATTTTGAGAGTCCTGTGGCAGCCGCCTATCGCTGCACCGCAAGAGCGGGAGCAACTTAACTACATGGTGAGCGAGACGCTGTAGTCGCAAGAGCGGGCGGTAAACAGCTGAATGGCGGAAGAGGCACAGTGTAGCAAAAGCGGGCGGAATGGCAACTAAAACGGTAAAGGGGCGCCCCACTACAGCGTGTCTTCAGGTCAAACGGATTGTGGGACAAAGTCCAGAATAGAAGAGTCATCAAAAGGCAAAAAGTTCCGCCGGACCCCGGGAGCCGGCCGCCTATGTCGGGGGCGATCTCAGGCTACACCAGTGCTATAAGACTTGGGGAGGGGGTCGGAGCCAAGCGTCTTCTCCGAGTCCGTGCCATCACACCGCCCCTCGGGGGCCTCCGTCAAGCGGTTTAGGGAGGTACCATATAACATTGTTTTCAAATGCAGTCAGGTCCACAAACGACCCTCACTTACTTTGAGAATAGTGAAGCTGCAGTAGGTGGAAATAAGCTTCAGACAGTCTTACAAGCACTGCTTTTGTAAACATTTTTTGATTTTTTTGTATTTTTGCACAGTTTTATATTTTTTTTTTGTTTTTGATGGAGGGGAAACAACAAAGCACAGGCATTGAAAAAGGCTCAAACTCAGAACTCTGAACTATGGCACCCAACATCCAGGACTTGCCATCCGGATCTTGGCGCCTTGTGCTGCTTCCGACCTATTCACACATCGGTCCACTACTGACATCATCTTATAAACCAACGTTATGTAAATAGTTATTTAATAAAATGTTTTACCCTGTTTCTTTGCTGGTGTGTTGTCTATATTTTTAATATTTGCATAGGGTTTGTCGTTATTTTGGGCGGGATGGGTGACGGAGCCGAGCTGTCTTGCAGCCCTCATGGTGTGGAGCTCAGTTCATCTCACTATTTTTGTATTTCTCATGAAGGGTTGTTTATAATATTTCTATTTTAGCGAGGTCAAAAAGAGATCCAATTAGTGGCCTACTGATTTTGCTCGATTACTTTTATTTTTTTACACGATTTTTCACGATCTGCAAAGACTAAACAGAGTATTGCGACTTTGTGCTTGTTTGTAAATAGAGAATGAACCAAAGAGAATCAATTGTAAAACAGTAAATGCTTGGATAATAATCAATCAAATGGAGAGACAAGCAGGCAGGACGGATTACAACGGGGGTAAAGGCCTGCGTTAACTACTCTTCACTTTCTGCAAAGAGAGAGTACTACTAAGAGAAAAGAGGGGAGGGGGGCAGCGTTCAAAGCACATCAGCGTGCATAAACACGAAAAAGTTTTTATCTATCACGTACTTGACATTTTAAAGCTTTTCATATTTGCTATTAAAAAACCATTGAAATTCACTGAAAAAACCATAGGTTATAGTCGATATATAGTTAGGAATTTGCATTTACAAAACCTTGAAAATTCTATGAAAAAACCATTGGTTTTAGGCCATATATAGTTAGGGATTTGCATTTACAAAACCTTATTTTACTCGCATAAAACCATTGAAATTCCATATATAGTTAGATGCGCTAACTATATATCGCGCACCCGCAATCCACTGCTGATGATGTCACATATTACATCATTCATGACATGGTCAGTGACATCACTGATGACATCACTGATGACAACATCCAGTGACTGTATGTTTCTGTAAAGTTAAAATATGTCTTACATATTGAAGAATGAGTGGATGTTTAAATGTCTGGATGAAGGATTTAGTAGGTGCAACTGATTGTATGAGGGAGTGATTAAATGTGTCTCACTGAGTGCATGGGTTAGTGATTAAACTGTATTAATTTGTGCATCATTATATCTGTTGTTCTGTAAACTGCTGCATGTGTTGATCAGTAGCTATATGAGTAACTATATGGGTTATTGATTGGTTGCCCAAGTATTTGTATGGGAGACTGAGTATGTGTGTGAGTGGCTGGGAGGTGTGTGACTCTGTGCATAGATGTGTGAACAGCTGATTCACTAGATGTATGGGTTCAAAACTGCATGTGGAAACAGCTGTATGGGTGGTTGACTGTGTGCATGAGTGTATTGGTGAGTGATTGGATATCTCAATGCTACATGTCAAAGTAAGTACATATGTAAAACACAGTACATGCGAGAGTTGACATATATAAATTACTGTGTTTAAGAGCCAGTGAATGTGTGAGTGGCTGCATGGATCATTGAAAACTTGTATCAGTGATTGTATAAGAGAGTAAATATGTGTTAGAATATGTTTCAATAAGTAAGGTGTGTATAACTGTATAGTTGAGGAATTGGAGGTGTGATTGATTCTTTGCATGACTGTCTAGGTGTATGAGTAACTCCATGGATGAGTGACAATCTGTGAGTGTCTGTTTTCACTGAGTGTATCTAAGGTTATATCAGAGTCTGTAGAGGTTCATCGTATTAACACATGAATGATGTCATCTGTGATGTTGTCAGTGATGTCATTTGAGTTGTCATCAGTGATGTCATCAGTGATGTCACTGACCATGTCATGAATGATGTAATATGTGACATCATCAGCAGTGGATTGCGGGTGCGCGATATATAGTTAGCGCATCTAACTATATATGGAATTTCAATGGTTTTATGCGAGTAAAATAAGGTTTTGTAAATGCAAATCCCTAACTATATATGGCCTAAAACCAATGGTTTTTTCATCGAATTTTCAAGGTTTTGTAAATGCAAATTCCTAACTATATATCGACTATAACCTATGGTTTTTTCAGTGATATATATATATATATATATATATATATATATATATATATATATATATATATATATATATATATATATATATATATATATATATATATATATATATATATATATATATATCATTCTTACACTTTTTAGAAACACTCAGAAACTGGATAATGTCATCAGTGGTTTCATCAGTGATGTCACTGACCATGTCATGAGTAAAGTAATATGTGACGTTATCAGCAGTGCATTGTAGGGGCGTGAGTTATATTTAGCTGAGCTAACTATAACGGCTACATTTCTCTGGTTTTGTACGAGTGAAATGTCAGCCTAACTATAACGTCCCTGAAATTATATATATATATATATATATATATATATATATATATATATATATATATATATATATATATATATATATATATATATATATATATATATATATATATATATATATATATATATATATATATACACAAGAGTCACATCTTTAGATTAAAAAACAGAGAGCGGCATTCCAAATCTTGTGTCCCAAACAATTTTTATTTCAGGGTACTGCGAAAGTCAAAACGCTTTGGTTGTCCAGTTACAACCTTGCTCACGACAGTGAGCTCAATTATTGCTTTCACTTTTATTGTATCATATGGTACACAACATGGAAACAAACACGAGAGTGGTGGCATTGATGCAATTCATTGTAATTGCCATCTTTAAATATGTTAAAACATTCAAATTCATGATTCCTCGCTTGTATAAGTCAGTGTATTCTGTGCAAGATTACCGTCATTTAAACATAAATGTTAGAAAAAAAATGTTAGAAGAAGAAAAAGTTTTATGGGTTATGGAAATGTACCAAAGAGAAGCACACTCACAACTTTTATAAACGTATCACTATGGAAGAATATTTACAAGTGAAAGAGAAGTTTGTGGCTAGACCAAACTCCTGAAAATATCATTCAGTTTTGAGCTAGGATGAGTTTAACTTCTTGAAAGAAGAACACCCTACGGTTATTTTGTTTAATACTAAAATTTCACAAAGATGCAGCAACACCACTGGGAAGACCCATCATAGCTGCACAGAACAGTGTGTTTGTGAATGTATCTAAGTAAATTGACTATTTTCTGAATCCAATAGTAGCTACATATGTAAGTCATAAAGCAGATTTTCTGCGACATATATTTGATGTTACATTGGGGAATTATATGCTTTTAATGACTCTTGATGTGACTACTTTATACACAAGCATTAGACACCAAGATGGCTTGAGTTCAGTAGTTTTGGAGATATTAACAGAAAACCTAATTTGTATATCTAGGGACATGGATGTTCAGCGAATCCTCCTGATCTCGTGCAGAGATCTAATTTGCTACCAACATTTCAACTAGGTTGGCAGCCATTTTGAGAGTCGATTCAGCCGAGTCCCAATCAAAAAGGTTAAAAGAAAAGAAAAGGGGTCAGGGTAGGAACACCCTGACCCCCTAGGCCTGGTGCTGTGGACCCCCAGGGAACCCACCTGGCCCAATATGCATTTGTTTAAATTTTTTGTTGCGCAAATGGTGACAGTTTCATGAATTTGCGTAAATTATTTTAAAAAAACAAGGGCAGTGACCCACAGTTGCTTGAATTTTAGCCCCCAGGGGCATTGTGCAAATAATAAACCATAGAAATTCACTGAACAAAAGGTTACCAGGACATTATAGCTATAAAATAACTTTAAAAAAAGGTTACAAGGACATTATTATTAGGAAACATAATTAAAAAAACCTTATGAATTCACTGAAAAAAATAAAGACTACTGGGACGTTATAGTTAGGCTCAGATTTCACTCGTACAAAACCAGTGAAATTCAGCAGTTAATGTTACCTGAGCTATCGTTTACTTGCGCCGCAGCAATGCATTACTCAGGACGTCACATTTTACACCACTCATGAGATGGTCAGTGATATCACTCATGACATCAGTGATGACATCATCCACAGAGCCACTCACATATCCAATCACACACCCACACAACCACTCATACACCCACTCACACTCCCATATAACCACTCATACACCCACTCATTTATTCATAGAGACACTGCATACCCACTCACTTACACATACAGTCACTTATGTTCTTCCAACACCCAGCCATGTGCCTCCCGCACCTAGCCAAGCACACTATCGCCACCCTTTTCTCTCACCCGTGCCCCTGCTCCTCACTCCCATCACTTCCTCCAAAGCAGTGCCTGATCCCGTCCCAGGGAAGTAGGAGACCCACCCTCCAACTAAAGGTGCTTTAACACTGCACCCACACAAAGGGAGGAACAAGAGAACAGTCAGAGTAAATAAACAAAACTTGAAACAGAGAAAAGAGATCATGTAAGAGGGAGAACATCCATATTAGGAAGGCCTCCTAAGTAAGTGCTGTCCCTCTAACAAAACCTCAAGGAATATAGCATGTAAATACAGAAAACAAGTAAACTTTGGAGCCATTTTGATTGCTCTGAAGAATCTTTAAAAAGTCTTGTGCAGCTTCAACTGCATTGGAAACATGAAAACGGCCCTTATGAAGAACCCCCAATTTGGACTACTGAAACAAAGTGGGTTGTGCGCCAGCAGCTTTGAAATAATTCCTTCCTTCTTCTAGCACCAATGATACTCATATCTGAAAAAACCTCCAAAGAGAATTACTCAGACGAACCAAATAATGTCTGTTTAAATGCTTTACCCAGGATTTGTTCCTTTATACAATATTCAAAAAAGTTAACCATTACAGTACATGGGTACTTAGAAGAGGAGTCTCAAATCTGGTTAGGGACCCAATGGGTCCTCATGATGGTAGAATATGCAGTTTAGTTAGGAAAAATGAGTCTTTGTATAAGGTGTACAATGGAGGGGATCATATCACAGCCATTTTAAAAATTCTCAGGAATGCCTATGAACCTGAGATATGAACATCAGAAGTGATTTTCCAAGTTCTCTTTTTTATCACTCCTACTCTTTTTCTGGGTCTCACGGACATTTTTGAACTGCCCTATTCTGATCTTCCATTTCAGAGACACCAATTCGTAGAGCCTATCAGTCATGTTTGATCATTTTTTGTCAATACCACTCAGCTTATTTTTGAGATTGGCAAGAGCCTGTTCTTTTGGGGTTTTCAGATTTCTAACTTCTGACAAGATATTTTCCAGTACAGAATAAAGTGGAGGTTTTAACAAAGGAATCACTTCAGGTATCACATCTGAATAAGAAGCAGGAGGTTGGCCGGTCAGAGACGACATAGGGACCTGAGCCTAGACAGCCATATCTGTGGTAATGGCTGATTTGGCAGGATCTCTTTGAAACAATGTTGGAGCCTGTAAATCCAAACCCAAAATGGCCAACAAAGCAGACTGCGAGGATTCTGAAGCAGAACAAGCAATATTAACAAAGTGCTCCATGTGCTTCAATAGATCAAAACGAGGATATTGATGACCCTCACTTGTCACAACCTAGGATCCCGCAGGGGGATCTGATGTACCCACTTGCAGAACCATACCATCTTACAAAGATAAAACAGCTGAGGATGGTTCTGAGTTAGTCTTATCAATGGCTGTTTTCTGTAAATCCTTGTAAGTCCTTTTGCAAGTAGATAAAGTAGATTAGCTCGTTTTTTGCACCTAGAATGCCTACAGTGTCTAATGTGCACTTACTGGTGTCAGAAGAGGCTTTTCCCTTCCATGGGAAGTTCTGCAAGATTCCTTTGTTTGACTAAGCTAGACTGCTGAAAGAAGCATTTAATAGGAACAAATGGCACAGCCAATAGAGTAGCCAGCAATCAGTAGGTTTGCTAACAGTCAGTTGCCAATGCAACCAAGCCAAGCAAGCAAAGCCGATTACATGAAGAATTGTAGCCTCCATAACTGTTAAAGTCTTACATCCATGTATCCTCACAAAAGCAACAAGTAGTGAGAAACAGGTAAGCTCCTTGAGAAAACGTAAGGTAGCACCTGCTATCCCATCCCAACTCCTTGAGAGTGGCGAAGCACTCACCAATAAAAAGGAGACTCTTGTCTTCCGTGAGGACCGAGTGGGCCCAGTAGATGATGCCTCTGGTGATTTCACCTTCCAAGACAGTTCTCCTGCCTCGACCTGGAAAAATAACTCAGCGAGAAAAAAAAGTGTCCAGTGTGGCTTAGCTGGGAATTGAAGATACTGCTGGGTTGCCATTTCTGTAGCAGTTCTTGCTCTGATGACCGGCTGGACAGGCAGCATCTAAATGCACTGTAAGCTTCAATCCTTATGACCAGGATCAACAACTTGCCATCCAGCTACTTTTTGTGGTAAGAAAACAGGCCTCTCAATATTGTGCTGCTGGGCCGTGGTATCCAAGGAAAATGAGTCTGAGCTGGTCCAGGCAGATCACCAGGCTTATCTAAATGCTACAGTTTGCCACAGAATGCCTCCTCCAGCTCCTCACAAAATCCGCACTAAGACGCTATTATGTTGCTCTCTCCTAATAGCTCTGATCTTGACTCCAACTCCGTGGATCCTGCTAGTCACAAGCATGAACCACACAGCGTATTATACGTTTATGGTATTCACTATGGGTGGGGTATCGATCTCACTACTTGATATAGTTTCTGTGAAGATTCAAGGGTTTTATGTTTCTTTCTGGGGTGTGTCAGAGGGCTAAGTGGAGGGATAGGTTCAGGTTTTTTTTCTGACACATGATGAGTATGTGGATTCAGAAAATACTAGTAAGAGAAATGTTAGGCCGAGAAGGAGCCAAGTGAGGCAGAATGTTAGGCATGGAATTCAAATGGAGAGAGAGGGATGAAGCTGTTTGTTATCTCTTGTATTTTTGTGAGACATTTTCTCTCATCACATTCACCATCAAGTTGGTGGAATAGCCTTTTAGACCAATTGATTGTCAGCCTATGAGCCGTCTGGGGTGTAAAGGGGTGGCATTTAACTTGAGGGAGGGGCTAGTCACAAAAAAAACTAGAGTTGTGCATTTCTCGTGAAGTTGTTGAGCAAAAATCTCTGGTAGCTGAGTGAGCAAAAAGCTCTGGTAGCTGAGTGAGCAAAAAGCTCTGGTAGCTGAGAGTTGCGCTATTCAGGGCAAGGTTTGAATTAATCATGTTTACGTCACTCAGAATGTCCAAGCTCACAAAAAGTAGATCAGAACAAGCATAGGAGTGGGTGGAATTTGCAGAATTTTTGTCACTCCACCTTACTCTTCAATACCGAGTTCCAGATATATTCCGCATGGTGGAATTTTTCTCCTGTGAGCATCCAGAAAATGCAAGCTGCCGACCGCGAGCAAGATTTGGCATCCTGTAGCACAATTTCCTAAAGTGGTCGGTCACAAACAGTTGCATTCAGATGTTTGCAATTCAAGTTGATTTGCTGCCACTTGCATAGATTTTCTACTCAAGTTGCAGCAAAATCAACTTGAATGGCTGCCTGCACTTGTGTAATGCATCTTGCCGTTCGCGTACATTTTTCAGCGCTGGTCAACTTAATGGCTGTAAATTGCAGTGCTAGCAGCGTGAGCTACATATTTTCCACCCGTTTGCGGAACTCCATGTAATCAAGTGGAGTTTTTCTGTAACTCCAAGGAATTCCATGGAGTGAAACTTCGCATGTTCCACCCACCCCTAGACAGGACGTAGCCTGGAGGTTGTGCAACTGATGAATAGTATCTGCAATTGTTTGACTGAGAAAGTGTAAGATGGAAAGAGAGGTAGGTTGAGGATAGTGAAAACATTGTTAGGCAGGTAGCAGCACTACACAGGATTCTGGAGGGTAAAGGGCAGGTGTGTCTAGTGTTTTTTTTAACATCTACTGACCATTGGTTGAAAGATAGCCTTTGTGTTGTGACTAAATCTGGGTGAGGGCAACACATACACATTTAAAATTGTGGTTATCATGGAACGTTGGCCCTGGCGGCTGCAAATGTATATAGGAAACATGAGCTAGGAAAGTTGTATATCACTGAAATGCCATTGTTACATGCAACCACAATGTGTCCCCATGTGTTTAACACTGACTTTCTTAACAGATACCTGAAGCACTCGCTGTACAATCTAATAATGATGGAGATTGTGAAAGCCCACTACACATATTGGTCCACTAATAATCCAGAACTGTGAGATTAGCCTAGTTGAGAACACAAACATAGATATTAACAAGAGTAAGGAGGAACTCGTAGACACACTGTACACAAAGCTGCCATGACCCTCCTTATGGGATGAGGCAGTTTGGATGAGTGATTGGCTGCCGGCAGACATAATATGAGTTAAGACAGAGTACAAGTAAGAGTAGGTGATTAGAGTTATGGTACACAAGAAAATCTCAATGGGGTTACAGATATTTTCAAATAGTGCAGGTGCAAGCTGTCTTTTTTGGCTCAGAAATTGCATTCGTAAATTGAATGACTTATTATATGTTTTTTATCTTAAAAAAATAATAACTTGGAGTGTGAGGGGTGGCAGAAAGCACACCATCTGCAGTGTGTTTTCTAGTTACAATGAATGTTGCCAGATGCAGTCTTTGTTACTTTAAAGTTAAATTTCACAGGGGAGTTTGTTCCCAACGGGGAAGTTGTCCGTCCTGTGAGGTCAAAGGGTGCACATCGCACATATGCAAGGCCACTGGAATTAGAATGCAGACGAGCAAAAAATTACTTGGCAGTGTTGACTAAATTATGTGTAAAAAAGCCAAATTTTGCAGCATAACAGAGCACATTGTTCGATAGAATTAGTTCATTATTTTGGCGTTTTTACGCATGGTAATGCTGTCTGGGCAAATATTTATTCTCATTAGTACCACTTTAACAACCAAATAGTGAAATGAGCAAACAAATGTCACCATGTTTTTAGTAACTTTGATCCATTGGAGTTAGAAACAATGTTTATGTTAAACTCTGCAGATTATGCAGTAGATGATGGATTATATTGTAAATGCAGAAAATTAATTGTGCAAAAAAAAAAGCAGCAGCCGTCGAATCACATGTGGCACGATTGACTATCACTATGTGAGGAAAAGAGGGTGAAAATTATGTAAAATCTGATTGTGCCAATGAGATCAGCTTTAGGGAGCCATGGGTATATTTATGTTTATGAAGAAAAGGGTTGTTTTCGATTTCTGTTTAGGGAATACCCTGGTTTCCAGGGTGATGAGTTGATGAATGTTGATTTTTCCAGTCTTTTATTATATGAAGCCTGATATTAAGGCAGCTGGCTTGGTGTATCTTTCATGCCATCTGACCCAAGGAGAACTGGGAAGATGGAGACCCTATATCCTTCCCAACAAAGCCTTGTTGCATAGGGCATATGCTTCTAGGGAGGCAAAATGCTACACTGACTTGCCCATCTGCCACTAAAATATGACATCTACCACCCTGCATGCTTTCAGTTGTTTGGATTTGCATTACAGTGAGGACTGAATTTGCAGGGCATATGATATGGCTTTTTAACTTGGAGGCTTTATGTGTGCCTGATCCATGCTAAGGTTTGACTGTTGGTGTCAAAGTACTGTTTCCAGATGGCATTTGCTTTACTTGAGTGTTGGTAGCTATAGGATAATGGGATCATAAGGATGAGATGCTGAGCTAAAATGAGGGAAGGTACTGCCGTAAGTATTGGGGTAGGGGTCCTTTAAGGTAGAGAGGCAACTGGAAGGTCAAAATGATTGAATTTGATTTTGAGGCCTAGTTGGGTAAACAGGAGGTCCAGGAATGGTCAAAAGGTTATAAAGTTTGAATGTGATTTTGAAGTCAGATGCGGTACATGTGAAGACAACAATGTAGACTGCTAGTCTTTAGAGGAAGGAAGTATTATAGGAATTATGATGTGTTAGTTTGCTGCATATGCTCTGTACTAGTGTGTAAGGTAGGTATAAGTGTGGGAAGAACATGTGCTTTTAATTAAATGCAAACTTTTGGCTTACGAGTCCACGATTCTAATTCAACACATTTCAAATTATACTGTGAGATTGTCTGCTTTTCTGATGGGTTTAAATACAAAACTGTTAACAAGCGAAACATCGTATTGTATTGCTCATGCACTTTTGAATACCTACCACTGTTTACTTTGTTTTTGTATGAGGTTCTAGCATTCACATTTTCCTCTATCATGATTCACAAATTGTAACCATAACAAGATAGCACTATTGACTCAGCAGCAGGGCTCTCAGGCATCAGCTAGCCCTCCAAGAATGTATTCAACTACACACCATGACCCTCAAACTCAGGACCAGATCACAAGCAATACCAAAGTGATTTGCCCAGGCAATAAAAGCTCTGAAGTAATATATACGCCAGGACTCACAATAAAATACAGTAAAATGTGTCAAGCATAATGCCTTAATAAAACACCCAGAGACCCTGATCGCAGACAAGTGTCACAGCCTGAAAAACAAAAACTCTCTTCATAAGAAAAATAAAACACATGTATGTGCCTACTGCCCTGTGAACTCCAATTTGTCCTTATAAAAGAGCCCACATTATCTCCAAAGAACAATGACATTTTTTATCATACTCTTACCTAGACCTATGTCCCATACACCAACAGGCTAGCTAAAGAACATCTCCCTTCACACCTCAAGAAAAGACAACAACGAGCACATATATGAAGGCATTGCACACCCTGAAATACCTCTTCCCTTCATAAGTAGTAATCTACTGTTCGTCACAACGGCATTAACTTCCTCTTACAGTTGGGAAAACCCATTATGCCTGAGGTCAGTGCCCTCCTAAGCAAAATGACTTAACTTATACTTTCAGTATACGCTCTGAAGAAACAAATGAACTATATCAGGCAGTCTTTACATGCAATCCCAACAGACACACCTTTTGGCAGAACTGTAAACTGTAAGACCAAGGGCACCACCCCACATTATCAATCAATCCCTCATTGCCCATAACACTTATGTCTTATACAAACCTCACCTAGATGTAATATTTTTAAATGAATACTCCTGATACCACAATTGCCACCCATTCAATTGACCTCGCAAGACCAAACTCTCATTTGACGGAATCACTTAAGAGTGTAACTCACACCGAAGCACATCTACAGATCCAGCCAATAAATAGGCCCAGATCAGAAAGTCAAACTAAGGGCCTCATTAGGATGGCGGACGGACCTGCGTCCGTCCGCCACCCCCGAGGTGAAGGGACCATCCGCAGGGGCAGCGGTGGTCCCTCCGGTGCAATTAGGATGTGACCGCCACCCTGGCGGTCACATCCTGTATCTTTAACCTTGCGGCGGGTGCTGCTTGAAGGAGCAGCCAGCGCAAGGTTAAAAATGCATGTTTAACATTTACATGCACAAAGGTGCAGGCACCACGTGGTGCCTGCCGCTTTGTGCATGTAAATGCTGGGGGGTACCATAGGTACCCCCCTTGTGCACCCCCCACTCCCCGACACCTTGGGGGCCCGCAACGGGCTCCCAAACAGACCACAGGCTTTTCCACAGCGGAAAAGCCGCCGTGGAAAAGCATGTGACGATGCACATCCTAATTTGGCTGACGTTGTCTTGCAGACAACGCCACCAAATGGCCCTCCACACCCAGCGGATCAGCGGTGGACGGACCTGCCATCCGCCGCTGGTCCCACCGCAATCCCACCACCATCCTAATCTGGCGGTAGGTGTATTCTGTGGCGGAGGCGGTGAATCTGCATCCTCCGGGCCGGCGGTGGCTTCCGCCGGCCCGGAGGATGCGGATTTACCGCCATCCTAATGAGGGTAAACAGACAAAATATCGACTACAAAATATCGAATGGACATAATATTGAGTACAAAATACAGGCTGGACAGAATATCGAATGGACAGAATATAGACATCAAAAATATCGTTTTGAAGGTAAGTAATGTAATATCGAATTTTAAAATACGGATAGTCAAAATATCGAAGTACATAATATAGGTTAATAAAAATATCGAACATTTAATAATATCGATTTTTTTATAGTTTATTTTATGTGGCAAAAGTGTTTATGTGATAATGTCATTTAATTAATGAATTTAAAGTTATTTAAATTTTGCGTAATATAATTCTGTAGCAGGTTGTGGGTTTATAGGAGAATAGGGTGGGAAGTAATTTAATTATAATTAATTAAATATGTAAATTTACTTATTGGTATTTGTTTATAATTAATTCTTAATTAATTTTTATTTTGTAATTAATTACATTTTAATTGCCAATTAATTTTATTTAATTGATTAATTGATAATTATGTTATTTTAACTAATTTAATTTCTGTAGCGGGTTGTGGGTTTATAGGGGAGTAGGGTTGGAAGTAATTTAGTTATAATTAATTAAATATGTTAATTTATGTAGTGTTATTTATTTATAAATATTTGTTAAATAATTTTTATTTGGTAATTAATTCAATTTTAATTGCCAATTAATTTTATTTAATTGATTAATTGATAATTATGTTAATTTTACTAATTTATTTTCTGTAGTGGGTTGTGGGTTTATAGGGGAATAGGGTGGGAAGTAAATTAATCATAATCAATTAAACATGTTAATTTATGTAGTGTTCTTTATTTATAATTAATTGTTAAATAATTGTTATTTGGTAATTAATTACATTTTCATTGAGAATTAATTTTATTAAATTGATTAATTGATAATTATGTTAATTTTACTAATTTATTTTCTGTAGTGGGTTGTGGGATTATAGGGGAATAGGGTGGGAAGTAATTCAATTATAACTAATTATATATGGTAATTTGTTTGGGGTATTTATTAGATTTTAATTGTTAAGTAACTTTTTAATTACTAATTAATTAATTGTTAATTTGTAATTAATTAGTATTAATAGATAACTAATTGTAATGATTAAATTAAATTAGTATTTGTGATTAATTAATTATTATATTATATTAAATCGGTAATTACTTTACATTTTTTTTATAGATATTACTATATGTATATATTTTTTAATAATATATGAAGTATCTACTTTCCCTACTGTTGCACTCACTGGAGTGGGAATAGTAATGTTTACCTCTACGCTATCTGCTTTCCCTACTGTTGCACTCTCTGGAGTGGGAATAGTAATTTTTACCCCTATGCTATCCAACACTTTCCCTACTGTTGCACTCTCTGGAGTGAGAATAGTAATTTTTACCTCTACGCTATCCAGCCCTTTCCCTACTGTTGCACTCTCTGGAGTGGGAATAGTAATTTTTACCTCTACGCTATCCAACGCCTTACCGACTGTTGCACTTTCTGGAGTGGGAATAATAATTTTAACCCCTACGCTATCCAACGCTTTCCCTACTGTTGCACTCTTTGGAGTGGGAATAGTAATTTTTACCCCTACGCTATCCAACGCTTTCCCTACTCTTGCACTCTCTGGAGTGGGAATAGTAATTTTTACCCCTACACTATCCCCCCCTTTCCCTACTGTTGCACTCTCTGGAGTGGGAATAGTAATTTGTACTTCTACGCTATCCAACGCCTTACCTACTGTTGCACTTTCTGGAGTGGGAATAGTAATTTTAACCCCTACGCTATCCAACGCTTTCCCTACTGTTGCACTCTTTGGAGTAGGAAAAGTAATTTTTACCCCTATGCTATCCATTGCTTTCCCTACTGTTTTACTCTCTGGAGTGGACATAGCAATTTTTACCCCTACGCTATCCAACGCTTTCCCTACTGTTGCACTCTCTGGAGTGGGAATAGTGATTTTTACCCATACGCTATCCAACGCTTTCCTTACTGTTGCACTCTCTGGAGTGGAAATAGTAATTTTTACCCCTACGCTATCCAACCCTTTCCCTACTGTTGCACTCTCTGGAGTGGGAATAGTAAGTTTTACCCCTACGCTATCCAACCCTTTCCCTACTGTTGTACTCTCTGGAGTGGGAATAGTAATTTTTACCCCTACGCTATCCAACGCTGTCCCTACTGTTGCACTCTCTGGAGTGGGAATAGTAAGTTTTACCCCTACGCTATCCAACCCTTTCCCTACTGTTGCACTCTCTGGAGTGGGAATAGTAATTTTTACCCCTACGCTATCCAACGCTTTCCCTACTGTTGCACTCTCTGGAGTGGGAATAGTAATTTTTACCCCTACGCTATCCAACGCTTTCCCTACTGTTGCACTCTCTGGAGTGGGAATAGTAATTTTTACCTCTACGCTATCCAACGCCTTATCTACTGTTGCACTCTCTGGAGTGGGAATAGTAATTTTACACTTCCGCTATCCTACGGTAATAATATTGGATATTTTTTAATTATATCATGTTACTATATATATATGTTTCAACAAATAAGATTGTAAAATTTGTTTTTTATAACTTTAATTAATTATTTAAATATTATAAGGTAATTTAAGTATTTTTGAGTATATTTTAGTAAATAATTTTTAATATTAATTTAAATTAACATTGTTTTTAATAAGTCGATATTTTTACAAACGATATTTTTGAAAACGATATTTTTTACTCGATATTTTTGTACTTACCTGTTTGTAGATACAAAGTCGATATTCTGTCTGTCGATATTTTTTCGCCGATATTTTTGGTAGTCAATATTATGTCCCTCGATATTATGTCAGTGATCCCCTAATGAGGCCCCAAGTTCAGTCTGTCACAGCATCCTTTAAATCCTCAACATTACTAAAGCTCTACTCACTCCAACCATAAAAACTGCATTATACTGTGACCTAATTAATCAAATAGCTGCAGTCACAAACACTGCCACTCTTTCTGCAACAGTACGATAAACATCTTGACCTTCTCACTTTCTCTGATATTTCATTCAGTCCAGCTTAGCTTCCCAAATGATTATAAGAACGTTACTGCTAAACTGATACATTGTTCTACATAAGGACAGTGCTGAGAGGATGGTTGCGTGAGCTGCATGAAAATACAAGGAGCACCTAAGAGCACCTAAGCTGCTGAATCATCAACACACAACCTTTCTCCTCTTTTAAATGCCATCCCACCAACATTATCACCAACAAGGATAAACACATAAGTATAAGCATTATCTATCACCACTGGATAAAAATAATCCATTAAATGAAAATCATATACATTTATGGATGACCAAGTGTTCCCCTCATGATAGTTTAGTCCTTTGTGACCTTCAAATACACTACAATAAATACAACAAGTACACAAATCAACTGAAAGTACACATTCTTCAGAAACAGATGAAACTGTGCCAAGATCCACCCAAGAGGGCTATCAACATCCTAATAAAACAGTCCTACGCTTCCAACCACCAACGGAGTAATTCGGGGTGCAAGGCATGTTCTAACAGTATATTTAAAAACAAATCACTCAGCTAGGTATTGGGTGACAGCCTCTCTTCACATCATTATAGATACTGTTTCTAGTACTGGATATTTGTGAGATAACCTAACAGATTCTGGGGTATATTCACAAGAACGTGTGCTAAACATCACAAAAAACTGCGAACGCAACTTTACACATCGCAGCCTATTGTGGCGTACCATGCACTGCAGATCCTCATCATGGCATTGCTGCCACAAAGCGTGGTGCTGAGGAATGCTGCTGCCCCCACTGTCAGGTACGCTCCACAGGATCCGGATGATGAATATAAGGCCCACCTCCAAACGTCACAAACACTCTGATACCTATATCAACAGAGGATTTGAGCCATTAGGTGAGGGGTAAATGCAAAATAATAAACAGGGAAGGGAAGGATGGGGTCAGCTGGGAAAGGGAAGTACCTGAAACGACAGAACATACAGAGATAAGAACACCGTTCATCCAGCACTGTTAATATCTAACTTACTTTCCTAATAAATTAGATACCTGTGTGGAAAAGCAGGACTTGGTAATAGGTTTTCTCTGATCCCCCCTCTGGTCATTTATGCTTGAGCCCTATAAGGAATATACATAGATTAAGACCGATCTCATAGCTAATACTGAAACAAACAGACCAGACAAGACACCTCCTATCATACCTGAGTAGGAGCTTATGTTCTTTGAAATAAGGAGTTCCGGGTATGGGTTTCCACCATAAAAGATTAACTGAACGGAGGGGGAAAAGTATAGAAGCAGATGTGTCAAAATACAGACTACGGTAATGCGTGGGAAGCAAAAACCACAGCACTCCGCTCTGTTTTGTAATTGAATTCAAAGTCTCCCAATCATCCACAGGTACTATAATTAGTAGGGTTCCACAAACAAAAAACGGAAGGCTGTTAAACAGTATTATAAATGGCTAATACCATAAGAGCACAACCTCCTCAAGACTTGACAGTACGCTCACACGGCCACGCGCAGCTGCGACCGCCACCGCGCTCCGCAAGCGTTCTTAACTCGTTTGATCCAACCTTAACAAGCGCTTGTTCTGGATACACGGAGCTGCGACCGCCACCGTGCACCACCTACTCAAGGTAGTAAAGGAATAAAGTTTGTCGACAGAAATTCATTCAATGTGCAAGAAGACACAGCGGCGTGTGGTGCCCTCTACCACTACGCTCCGCTCTTCACTCCAAATAAGATCAACCATTAATCTTTCTTTGATACAGTTTATGAAACGGCAGCGTGTAGTAGAATACCACCACGCTCCGCTTACATGAATACCCAAACAAAGGCAAGGCGCGGCAGTTCCTTCACTACACTGCACGCACCGCGAAACGGCAACGCGTAGGATCCCCCACAGCGCTCCGCTCAATGACGGTCAAAGAAGGGCTGGGGACCGCTCCTACCTGATGCGGAAAATTCCCCACGGCAGCATCCCTGGCGTTCACACGATACAGCAGAGAAGAAACCTCCTTCCTCCTGCTCGAGTCCAAAACACAAAATAACACGCAACAGGAAGCGTGTCACACAGTCTGAAGTAGCCTCAGCCGAGGCTTCTGGGAATTGTAGTCTTTTCATGCCCGAATCAGATGACAGTCATATCTTCCACTTAGCGCTGTAATGCAGGCGCTTAGTCGGGCCCTGACACCCACACCGTCCACATCACCACCCCTGGTGTGTCAGTGCCTCACAGTGCGGCAAGCGTATCCACTCTGGCACCTGATATGTCACTGCCCCACAGTGTGGGCGACAATCCTCCTCTGGCCCTGATGTGTCAGTGGCCGCAGCCGGTACTGCAACACCCACCGGTGGGGCAGAGCACACATCCGAGGTCGTGGATGGGATTGTGTTCAGATGGAGGCACTAGTATTCATTTATGCCACCTGGCTTGTTTCTGTTTGGTGCCGCACATGGCCTCATGACCTTCCACTGACCCCAATACACTCCGCTGCACTCACCTTGGACCGCGACATGGACTGCCATATCCTGTTTAATGACCATTGACACAGCAACCAGACTGACAGCTGAACCCTTCGTCTACCAGAGCACTTGTCATCCTTGTATGGACTCTGGCTTGTTCTCCACTAGCGCATATTGTGTAGTGTGCTTGGAATGGCCCTGTAGCGGTCCACCTGCAAATCTCCACTGGATGTGCAATAAACATCCAGTAATGTTTTTCATCATTCATGTATGAATGTGTGGATGAATGTAGGGACAGTGATTTCCCTTACGTCGATGATGGTCATCTAGTGGGATGCCAGTCACTGTGTGCTACATTGCCTATTGTATTCCGAGTGCCGTGGACACTACAACAGGGACACACACATTAGTCACTTCCTGGTCCGGACATGTAAATGTAAATGTGGGTGTACTTGTAAAGCGCACTGCGACTCCATGGAGTATCCTGGCGCTGAAGACCGCTGGGGAACCCGTCCTGATTTTCCCTGTGAGATGGTCCCTTTCTGGGTATCTCGAAGGTGAAACCAGGCATCCCCGGCGTCTGTGGGGGGCCGTTGTAGAGATGAGGCAAGCTTAATGCCCAGAGTTGCCGAGTGTGTTCCATGGTTAGAGTAGGCACCGAGGTGAGAATTATCGAGTCCGTTTTGACCCTGGTCCACGACCCTGCTGCGTCGGGAAATGAACCCTGTTCCCAGGCCATTCTCTGCTTACGGGTCTGCCACCTCTAACCAGTGAGCCACACCACTCCACGCATGACATGACTGAACCAAGCCCAGAGCCCCCAAGTCATTGTTGCAAGCCCTGCGCTGGTCTGGCGTATGCCAGGCCAGACCACTCCGCTTACGCTCCGAGGGGGGGCCCACATAGCTACCTGTCACAGGCGTACTCGCTGGTGGTGTGCAGGTCACTGGTCTAGTTGCCAGCATGTCATGCCCACTCCCTAAGGGCAGGTTTGCACACACACCACACCCATCCGGTACAGGTGTCACATGCCATGTGACCCCGCAAATATAGGGGCCAACAATGTCACATTCCCCTCTGCCGGTGGTGATTGGATGACGGACACTCCACAGTTCTCAACCATAAAGGCCCCATGAGTTGTTGCGCACAGGGTTAGTAGCAACCGAGGCCTTGCGGCCATCACAGGTCTACCACAACATGGAGCTGACTGGCATTGCACAGGGTTAGTGGCACCCGAGGCTGTGGCCGTCACTGGTCTACCACCACGTGGCTCTGACTGGCATTGCACAGTGTTGGTATGACCGAAATAGCTGAGCGGGCGTGCAGCCTGCATTGATGACGTGTGCACTGATGTGGTCTCCGCCATTGATGACTCTGGACTCAGCATCATGTGTTGGACCTGCTGGGCCGGGGGGCGAGCCCGCATGATGTGGACCATGTAATGGTGTCTGAACCAGGGCCCGGAGCTTGCATGGGCACGTGGTGTGCCTACTGATGGACACCCCAGCGACAGCAGGTGAACAATGGGGCCTGTGTGTGCAGGGGCTGCAGTGTCTCTCTCTCTCTCTCTCTCTCCCCCTTCCTTTCCTTCTCGCTCTCTCTCGCTTTCTCTCCCTTCCCTCTCTCTCTCTCTCTCCCTTCCTTTCCTTCTCTCTCTCTCATCTCTCTCACTCTCTCTCCCGTCCCTCTCTCTCTCTCTCTCTCTCACTCTCTCCCTTCCTTTCCTTCCCTCTATTTTTCTCTCTTGCTCACCTTCTTTCTCTGTTTCTCTGTGTCTCGCTCCTTTGATGTGCGCATGACACACGTCCTGATTTTGTGCTTTATTTTCCAGGCTGTGATGTCGAGATTGACCCTGACAGACCCGACAGGAGTGTTCAGCATTGGTCTTTTGTGTTGTTTTTCAAAAAAGTTTTTGGTTGTTACTTCAGTGTTGTGTGACTGTTTCTCGTTCTTCTAGCCACACATGTGTGTATTTATTTTGGCAATGTGAGTCATCATGCGTTTTTTGTGGCTCTTGTGTGGTGAACGATATGTGTATATCCGGGGAGGTGCTGGGGATGTTGTGGCCCTCATGGGTGCTGGTGCTGCATGTTCATTGTCTCAATGGCATCTGTGGGTCTTCAGGTGTGGCTCTTGGCTGGGCTCCCTTTCATGCTATGTGTAGTCGTCCTGCTTAGCACCAGCAAAAGGCAGGTGTTAAATCCTTGGTGCTATTGCGGCTTATCGCCTGTTTTTGTTGCACTTCTCAAATCTGGCAGTTCCTTGTGAAAGTGGTGTTGTGGTTTTTTCGTGTGTTTTAGCACGAGAACGCCTACTCTGCATCTCATTAGGGTTAGTTGGTGGTGTCCACCGTGGAGTTAAAGTTTGGGACAGTTATCGTGGGAATACTGCAGATGACTGCAGTGTGCACCAGCTTGTGAATGGGGTGTTGAACATTTCTCCACTTTTGATGCATTAAGGTGGGGGTACATTGGAGATAAGTCCTGGTGAATATCCCCCTCTGTGTGTTGTAGTCTTGATTTGCTTACATTGAAGCAATCAGACAAACACACATTAAATCATACGTTTGTGAGAGAAAAGCTCAGGTCTGCAGACAACGGATCTTATTTAGAATTATGATGGCAGGCCCGCTAGGTTGTAGGATTCATAACATCCACCATCCTTGTGGATTCCTGCCCTCCATATTTAGAGATCTCTGCCTATGCCTGTGGAGATCTATGTGGCTTCACAGGAACCACTGCCGTGGTTGCTCCTCTAAAGTCACTAGAGGTTTGCTGATTAGCTGCCATGTTTTATGTTGCTGCTCAATATACCTATTTGTTTTTTCAAAAACTAACTCCCAGAGCAGGAGTTTGTGATTTCTAACAGGGAGCTAATGATTATGGCACTATGTGAGTTTTCTCTCAGGCGATTAGGGTCTCTTTATAGTAAGGGCTGCCAGGCTTTTTCTGGTGGTCCCAAACCGGAATACAAGTATTTGTAGAAAAGACAGGTTGTCCCAAATATATATGTTTGATTCTTGGATAAAGTGTCCCTATATCCAAAGGTCATATGTGTTATTCCATATTTATTTCAAGCCAAGTAAAAAAAACAAAAGTGTGGCTGGCATGCCAAGGGCTTTTTCAAGGCTGATTAGTACACCATGAACATATCATAATAGTAGTAAAATATACAAAAAATATTTATAATAGTTATAATTAAATGAAAATAAGATGGACAACATATGATATTAATACTAGGATCATAACATGATCAAAAGTACTATAGGTTGACGAGGCAAAAGTAAAAGCAAATTAGAGAATGCATGAAAGAACGGAACAAAATAAAAGATAGAAGAAAGGAGAGAAAAGGAAAAAAGGATAACACTATGAACAAAAATCAGTGTTTATCATATGTTAGAACATACCAAATGATTTCTCAATAAGAATATATGTTTAACAGAAAATTATATTAATTCTTTGGGTTTAAAGTATAACTCAAATGTCGATTTCTTAATGATAGCACACGTAACAAGGAAATGCAGTGAAAAATAAGCACACAAATTGTCTCATAGTGGTACAGTAATGTGGTATTATGGGGGTAAATAGCAAGGCAAAAGCAGTCAAAAGTTGATTGTGAATGGAAAGAAACTGAAAGGAGTTTTTGGTAGAATTTCTTAGAGTGCCACAAACGTGAAAAGCGAAGTATGACCCCATTGGATAAGGCAAACGAAATACATAGCCAACATGTCTCGCTTTTGGGACCTTACAAGTGTTTAGCCATGCAACAGTTGGTGTTGTTGCACTTAGGATATTGTGCTGCATACCTAAATACTTTTAAGGTCCCAAAAGCGAGACCTATTGGCTATGCCAATGCTTGTTGAGTTAAGTAAAGAATGTTATTAAACATAATCACGTTAAATCGTTTTCTATAATTGCATTACGTATACATCAGCCTCCATGTATATATTAAGACAAGGCTTTAAGTGGGATGAAAAAACTGGGGGCGGGTCTCTCAAATGGGCGTGGCCAATGTAGTTAGGGCGTGGCTTAAACATATAAGCTAACAATCTATGCTTAGGGTAGTATGCCACCTGACTGGTAACCTGCTGCTTCTGTCATTGCATATAGATATATCATACAACAAGTAACATTGCACCTACAACAAGCTAGGACTATTGGCTTTGTCAATGGTTCTTAGTTACATAAGATAAATAAGCAACAACTATGACTTCATTGTACAGAATATTGAAAATGCTTCAATTCTCAAATTATGAGACTGTGAAAGTACTAAAACAAGTCTCTTAGAAGTTAAATCAAATGCAGTGAAGGGTGGCACTGCTGCAGAGTTAAGATTTTTTTTCATTCTGAGGGTTGAGGCCAAAAACGGAGAGCCCCATAGGGACCCGTCTCAGCACCTACCGGTGCTGGGCAGTGGCAGGACCCGACCCACTTAAAGCCCTGTATTAAGATATGTCTTGTAACGTGTTGTCGCCTTTAAAGCTGAGAAATTGTAAATGTTTATGGCGTCAGGCGCCGAGGGGCTCGTGTTCAGCAGATGCCTTGAAATCGTGTTCGAGCAGGGTGTCCGCTTCACAGGGGAGGTCAGAGAGAGGGTTCTGTAATTGTACTTGTGTGCTGTGTTGCTCTTCACGGTGACCGCTTTGATGTGTTAGCATGTAAACGCCACAATTGCGTGTGCCTGAGGTCACATCGCTCGGAAGCTTGCGGTCTCGCGGATGCCAGTTTGCATTGCGCTATACGTTTCGGCTTGATGTCATTAAATAATCTTTTTCAGGCTGTTTTGTTCTGCACTCTGTGGCAGCTGGGGATTTGGTGCTGGTGCAGGGCCAAACCTGTTACTGTCTGCCCCAATGAGAAACAAGCTTTGGCTGCGAGCGTGGTGGGGAGGGGAGAAGCGGGAGTTGTGTGCGTGCTCGGTCAATGCTTACAAAAAAAAGCATTGCGCGCAGGCACGCGCAAGGGGGTGCGGCCGAGAGCAGGCAGCGTTTCCCTTGCGGATGCGTGCGAACAAATGGTGCTGCGTGCTCCCACAAGGAAATCATCAATAAGTGCACGCGCTGCATTGAAAGTAATGCAACACATGCACGTTTTTTCCTGGAAAGCTGCATCGATCTCAAGAGGTCTCTTTCCTATACAGCGCATGCTGTAAGCGAGACCTAAAAAGGAGAACGCCTGCGCTCAAAAAGTAATTCAGGGAAAGGTGAAAAATGTTATGCTAGAATAGAGGCCAATTGAGTATGGTAATATATAAATTGGCACAACATTAATTACCAACTATCACAATGACAGTTCCAATCTGTTAAAAGTTCGAAGAAGCAAGAAAGATGGAAATGGGAATGAGTAACATTATAGGGCTGTCACAAGGTGATAGAGTATTATGCATGTCACCAATGGTGTGGGCTCACTTTTTGAAGTGTAAAACACCAGCGGTATTGCTATATCACTCTATTAATTAGGCTTCACAAATAGGGACCTTCCAACAAAGTTGTTCAAAGTACAACAAGGGTTCCCCTAAAGCCGAACTATTTTTCTGAAAACAATGCCTCCCTGGTGTTTTTTTCTTTTTTAATTATCAACACATTTTGAGCCCAGGTCTATTTGAATATTCTCATCAGGGCATTGAACTGTGGCACATTATTTCTTGTAGGCCATCATGGTTGACTGAGATCTTGACAGTGAAGTATACAATATTTTTTATTAGTTGAATATCACAACTCCCCAATTGCATGCTTCTTACCAACCAGGACTGACTGTTCGGTGATGGCAGGAGCATTCAAGCAGAATTGTTGTCACAGAGTCTATTAGGAAGAGTGATCAATACCGGAGATACAGGCAGGGAGTTGGCATTTATGAAGAGAAGGGTAAAGGAGCATGAAGTTGTGATATTCAACTATTAAAAAAAGATTGTGTGCTTCACTGTCAAGATGTCAGCCAACTGTGATGGCCTACTAGAAATAATGTCCCACTGTTCGATGCCCTGACGAAAGTCCTCAAATAGATCTGGGTTTGAAACACGTTGACTTAGTTTGGCTTTAAGGGAACCCTTGTTTGTACTTTGATGGACGTTGTTGGAAGGTCCCTATTCATAAAGCCTAAAAAATAGAGCAGTATAGCAATATCCCTGGTGTTTTACACTTTAAAAAGTGAGCCCATACTGTTGTTTCAGTCATTGGAGGCTTGCTGGTTCTGCAAATCGCTTGAACTGGGACATAATTATTTATTGTTGTTTCATTATGTTGTTGTGACATTCCTTGCCTTGTGTTAAACATTTTGTTGTCATTGGTTTTGTAAGGTATTTTTTGCATTTGTTAAAAAAATTCATTTGAATGTCTATGTAATCTTTTTGTACTGCTTTAATGTTTATAAGTTTTTTTCACACAGATTAAAATTTGTTTAACTTACTAGTGAATAAAAAACTGTTATCACGTTGTTTAAGTGTCGTGACCAAACAATAAAGAGAATTTCTAAGAGTAGTGCCAGTACTGGCATTTTTAGTTGATTGTTCAACTTTTAGAAAGTTGGCATTTTCTTACTTTAGCCTTCTTATGCCGCTGCCTGTCTCTGAGTACACGGCTGGGTTAGAATGACAGCTGGCCTTTGTGCATTCCCTCTAGACAGTTACACAAAGGGAGCTGGGGTGTGAAGTTTGCCTCCTGATGGCCCTTCACCAGGCTGAAAGGGCCTTCCTGATGCAGATTGGGAGGGAGGAGCTGACGCTTGCATCTGAATAGGGCTATGCCTTTCCCCACACATAGAGCTGCATACACCCCTAGAGTGTGTCTGTGGCCAGGGAAGGAAGGGCAGGAACTTTGGGAGTTTCAAAGGCCCCGTTTGTTATCTCCCTCACTTAAAAGACACATTTTGGTATAAGTACTGGACCTTTGACACCCCCAATTCAGTTCACTTTGGTGTCTTGGCGAGACTCTGCAGCAAAGAGAATCTACACTGCCAGGAGAGACTGCCACTTTGCCTCTGCTCTGCTGTGTTGGCCTGTTACAAGCTGATTGCTGTGCTGTCAGGAAGGACTGCCGATTTGCACTGTGCTCTGCTGTGTTGGCCTGCTGCTTGCTACCTATGCAGTGAGGGAGGGAGGATCCAGCCCTTTTTTCACCAAATCACCCAAGAACTTCAAGGGCCTGTTGGCTTGCCCCCAGTTTTCTCTCCTTGGTCCCCGGGACATCAAGGACCTTGTGTTCCTAATGTTTTCAGTCGTGAGCTCCAGGCTACAGGAGTGTGACTGGACACTGCCAAGACAAACTCAAGTGCGGTGCTTCATTCGAGTCCTGCACTGCACTCCCTGTGTTAGAAATGCCTCGCTGTTGACTGTGGGCCCCAGGCGCTCCCACTTCCAGAACCCTTGCTACTGTTTGCCAGGCGACTCAAAATCACCTAGTTAATTGTAACCCAAGATGCTGCTGCTCTGATAAGAGCCTGGGGGAGTCCCCATCCCAACAAAGGAATTGTGTTACTTCTGACGCTGAGGCAGTCCTTGTCATGGAGTTCCTTTCCGGGCTGCCACTGCCAGTGCCTTTGAAGTCTCCTGTGTATCCAGACCGACTTGGAAGGAGATTCTTCATTTTTTAGGACTAAGGTCTGCAGATGCCACCGTTCCACTGCAGGATCTCCAGTGTGGTAGAGGTGCACTCGCACAGTAGCAGGCTAGCGGGCCTGTGTGTACTGCCCTCATTCCTGCTACAATGCTCACAGCAGAGGGGGCTCACTACAGTGCACTCTGATACTGCTGGTATTGGGAGGTCCGCAAAAAGCCAGTTCACTGCTTGGGGCATTACTGATATTACTGTTAATACGGACACCTTCCCTGATGTGCAATTGCTGCTAGTACAAGATATTCTGCTGAATCCATTAGCAAGATTGCATACCTTCACATCAGACATCAGCAGTCCCGGCACAGGTAAACGTAGTGGGAGGGGTGGGTGGGAGCAGGGGGAAGTTAGCAGATGACGGTATGATTAAATAAATAAATTACACCGATTCCGTTGTCTTTCAGCTTCCCCCCTGTTGCGCCCTACACCGCCCTGTACCACCATGCTTACCTGTGCCGCTGTGCATCACACTCTCTCCCATCTGGAAGGATATTCTTGCCATATAGGTTTGCCAAGCATATTCTAGTAGCAGCACACACACACTCTCGCTTTTATCACGTAATCTTCAAGAGTTGAAATACCTAATTGTGAACTGGAAGTTACCATAAAGGGTCTAAAAGGAGCCCAGTTTTGAAATACTGCATTTTGACCTGATTTATTTATCAGTGCATATCTTTTGATTTACTTATTGGATTGTTGTCATTTTGGTCTTGCTTTATTTAGGAAATCAACCTATATCATTCTAAGGTGATGTGGATTCTTTTTGTTATGTTATGTTATGTTATGTTATGTTATGTTATGTTATGTTATGTTATGTTATGTTACAGTGTTTTTGTAAAGCGCAAATCACCACTGGTCTCTAAGCACTTCCAAGAAAAGGTACATAACCTGACACAACCCCGAATGCGCCCTCTGCCATAGAACTACCTTAGGGTATACATGTTATCGTTTTAAACAGATGGGTCTTTAAGTTCTTTCTAAAGGATAGTAGTTGCGAGTCTTCCTGCAGAGAAACCGGTAGCTCATTCCAGAGTTGCGGAACAAGTACGGACAGAGCTCTGCCCCCTTTAGATTTAAGCTTAAATCTGGGTACACTCAGTTTGCAGGCTTTACTTGACCGTAGGGCTCTCCCCGGAGTGTACTTCCTCAATCGCTCTTTGATGTACTTAGGAGCCTTGCCAAAAATGGCTTTATCGGCCACACAGAGATATTTAAACTACACCCTAAATTTGATTGGCAGCCAGTGCAGCTTCAGGAGAATGGGGGTCGCATGAGAGCTCCTCGGCAGGGAGTAGATTAACCTAGCCACGTCATTTTGCACAACCTGTAGTTTCCTCAGGAGTTTCTGAGGGAGGCCTAAATACAAAGCATTGCCATAGTCCAATCGGGAGATGATAGTAGCGGACACTATGGATTGCAATGTAGAGATAGCCAGAATGGGGGTCAACTTCCGAAGTTGCCTAAGCAAACCAACACAGGAACCTACCACTGCCGAGACTTGGGGGGCCATAGAAAGATCTACGTCAATCTTCAAGCCCAGACTTTTAACCACTCTTCCTGGCGATGGTGTTTTCCCTATTTCTGGGGGCCGAAATAAATCACACCAGGGGTTTTCTAGATTGGTAATAACCAACACCTCCGTTTTTTCAGCGTGTACTTTCAGAAGATTGTTGGTCATCCAATTTACAGTGAATCTAAGTAAGTTCTTTACTGATTCCTGTGCCTCTCTCGAGTTCTCCAACTGAACAAGCAGTTGGGTGTCGTCGGCATAGTTAAAGACTTGACAATTCCTATGATTTAGCTCCTCCAAAAAAGGTTGAAGGTATATGTTAAATAACAAGGGGGATAGTGCGGACCCCTGGGGTACACCCCAGGTTACAATATTGGCCTCAGATATTTTGTCTCCCAATTGCTCTCTCTGGGTCCGACCGTAAGGAAAGATTCAAGCCACTTAAAAGCTTGCCCTGTTATTCCCAGCTTCGCGATACGATCAAGCAGAATGGAATGGCTGATCGTATTAAACGCCGCTGACAGATCCAATAGAATCAAGGCACAAGGCTGTTTATTATCTGCCCTGATTCTTAGATCGTCAGCGACCGTGGCCATGACCAGTTCTGTGGTATGCTGCGGCCGGAAGCCCGCCTGCCTTGGATGGAGTAGACCGTGCTCCTCCAGATAACTGGCAAGCGTATTCAGAACCTGTTTTTTTCCAATATCTTTCCCAGAAAGGGCAGTTGAGAGATTGGCCTATAGTTCTTTAAAGCCGTGTGCAGTGTTTTACTGTTTTACTGTTCTAAGTGCACAAAATACTTTACACACTGCCTCTTAAATTAAGACTGACTGCTCTGCACCAAGCTATCAGAGGGTGAGAACTAGTAAATTTAGGGTGTGTGTCTAACTTACCCTGACTAGAGTGGTGGGTTTTGCCTGGCTTACATGCTTACCCTGGCCAACCATAAACCCATTTCTAACAACACCTAAAACCATCACATCACCAAAATCCCTAGCTGTCATTCCAGGTTCAAAACTTGACAAACTAAAAGATGATTAAAGGAGGAATTTAGACCGGCTTTGGCCTTGGTTATTCCCCCGGGTTTTAAAATCTGCTGTGCAAACAGGATAAGTGAAAAAAGAGGGGGTGGGGTAGCCATCATTGTGAGGGATTCTTGGGAGATCTCCACTATAGATTTACAAAACATGGGCATGATAGAAGGTGTGAATAACTGTATAAATAGTTGACTCATGTCCTCCTTTGCGGGGCTATTGATCTACCCAACACCAGATTGTGCTCTCAGTTTAATCCCAGATCTATGCAACTTCATTGCCCAGAAGTCATTGAAATATGCCAACTATATGGCCCTAGGAGATTTTAACTTGCATATTAAGGATCCCGGCTGTATTCATGCCTCTCAGCTAACAATGTCACTCAATGGGACAAACCTCACCCAGCATGTAAAATCCCCCACTCATTGTGCAGGCCAAATTTTAGATTTAGTATTCTCAAATATTCTGTCCTTGGTTGCCGAGACCCTGCAACAAGTGGTCTGTACAGACCACTACTTGGTCTCTTTCTTGTTTGGTATGGAAATATTACAACCTAGTGGAGAAATCTGAAATGTGCCAAAATGAAATTGGAAGAAGCTAACAGCTGAATCCCTGGGTCCAGTGTTGTTTGAGAGTCAACCACAATTAACGAACTACCCCAACGTAGACACGCCTGTTCATACCAGGTGGATCTCTGCCACCTTGGGCAACATAGCTCCGGCCAGATTAGGCAGAATTTTGAGAAATTCTCCATCGGCCCCATGGTTCTCCGAGGACCTCAGAGTGGACAAAAGCAAATGTTAAAGAAAGGAATGTCTCTGGAGGAAAGCTTATAGCCCATCAGCCAAATCAGCCTATAAGAAAGCTCTAAAAGAGCGACACAAATCGATGAAGGTGGCAAGAAGGGACTACTTTGTGAAGCGCATTAACAGCGTGGAGAACTCGAGCAAAGAAATCTTCATGCTAGTTAGCTCATTCACTAAGCCTGTGGCGCTTGAGAGTAAGATACAAACGTCCCCTTCATTGTGGTAGAAGTTATCGGACTTCTTTGAGATCAAAATTCAGAAGGTCTATGACACCTTCCCGACAGGGATGGAATAAGCTGAAACAGAAGCCATGGGAATCCGTGACATTGAGGATTCTTTTTCAAAATTCCTCCCCATCTCACAGCAGGAATCCCTGGTGGAGATTCTGAAATTTAAATCAGCGTACCCAGATGATCTGTCACCTCCCAAACTGTGGAGGACACTGCCTCACCTAATCAATTCCACCCTGAATCATATATGGAATACCTCCGTCTCCAGGGGCATCTTCCCTGATTCATGGAAGCATAATATGTTATTGCCCTTCATGAAAAAGCCTAATGTGGACCCAGGAGAGCTCAACAACTACCGCCCTATTTCACTGTCAATAAGAATGACTGTGGACAAGGGAGCTTCAGCGATGCAGGTGTCTTGGACCTCTCTGCAGCTTTTGACATGGTGGATCACCAAATTCTACTAGATAGACTTAAATTAATGGGTCTGGGGGAGGACGGCTCTCTCCTGGTTACAGTCCTATCTCTGTGAACGCACGCAAAGGGTCAATCTCCAACCCTTTAAGCCAGAAGTCAAACCACTGTGGTGTGGGGTACCGCAAGACTCGGCCTTGAGCCCGCCTCTCTTCGATGTATATTAGGCACTCCTTTTTCCGCTTATTGCTAACTGGGAAGTAAAGGCTATATCATATGAGGATGACACCCAGTTGGCATTCTCCTTCAGGGATCACTTTTTGGACTCTTTCACCAGTTTTAAGGGATGCTTGAAGGCCATCTCTTGTTGGATGAATAATAACAAGTTAAAGCTCAATACAGAGAAAACTGAGGTCTGTTCTTTGGCAAGACATCTCCTCCGTATGCCGGACTGTGGTTGCTGGAAAAAATTAGGCAAGTTAATCATAATAAATCCAAACACAAAACATATTGGGTATTTTAAGCACTTTTATAACTTGCATCATTTATAAATACCCTATTTAAATTTTTGTACGGCTGTTAAAGGCATATAGTGGCATATAATATGTGAAAAAGGTGACATTTACTGGCGAAGGTTGCGGTTCTAGATCCAGACCCACGCCAATTTCTATTGATGAGCAGATCTGGGCGCAATATATTAAGCATTTGTATAGCAGTAATGGCTCGCAACGGGATAATGATTCTCTTTACGAGGACAATCTTCCCTACGATACCCCGACTGGAAAGGACATCGAATTAGCTATCAAGGGCATGCGCTCTTCTGGCGCGATGGGCCCGGATGAGGTCCCTATTTCTGTTCTAAAACATCAGAGTGAATTATGGAGTAAAATCCTTTACCCAGTGTTTACATTTTGCTTTATTAGTGGAACAGTTCCTCCATCTTGGAAAGGGAGCATACTAGTCCCTCTTTTTAAAAAAGGGGCTAGAGACCTACCTCAAAACTACCGCCAAATCGCTCTATTAGATGCTATTGGCAAGGTCTTTGCAAAATGTCTTCTTAATTTAATTAACGATTGGGTGTCTAAGGCCGAAATTCTACCCTATGAACAAACCGGTTTTAGGCAAAGGCACGGTATCCTAGATAATCTGACTGCACTCCAGGTTATAACGGAGAAATATCTCAAGGTTCGTGGAGGGCAAGTTTATGGCACCTTTATCGATTTCTCCACAGCTTTCGACAAAGTGGATAGAACATTGCTGTGGGGAAAGTTACTTGATTTAGGGATGCCATCCACTCTTATCAGATTAGTCCGTGCCTTGCATTCAGATACCTGGTGCAGAGTGTTGTTGGGTGGGGAAAGAGGACTGGCTAGAATTATCTCCACAGCTAATGGGTTAAAGCAAGGCTGCCTATTGGCTCCTTTGCTGTTTTCCCTATATATAGCCGATCTACCCCAGGTTCTTTCTGCAAGTACAGGTATTGTTCCGAACTTGGGGGACTCCCCAATCGTATGTCTTATGTATGCTGATGACATTTTGATTCTTGACCTAACACCTAAAGGGTTGAATAATCGCCTGCATGCTTTGTACAATTATGCAGGAAAGCATCATCTGCTGATAAATATTGCAAAAAGTAAAGTGATGTGTTTGACGGGTAGGAAGAATTCTAAATATGCGAACTTTCATTGGACCGTGGGGGGGCAAAAGTTGGAAGTAGTGCAATCTTATACTTTTCTTGGCAAAATTGTTACGAGCAACTTAAGGAAAAAGCTCACATAGCTAATAACACCCGGAAAGCTATTGTCCAGGGAAAGAGTTTGGTTTCACTATATAAGGCCACAGGCAGAAGACATTTCTCGATACTGCTGGAGGTATATCGAGCAAAAATTCCTGCCTCT
This sequence comes from Lissotriton vulgaris, assembly GCF_964263255.1. Taxonomy (NCBI): domain Eukaryota; kingdom Metazoa; phylum Chordata; class Amphibia; order Caudata; family Salamandridae; genus Lissotriton; species Lissotriton vulgaris. The sequence goes on along the minus strand of NC_141696.1, from coordinate 776,429,188 downwards.
TTACTTTACGGAATGGAGTTAATCGATATGAAAAGCTGGAGTTTCTTGAACTCCTCTGAAGGTAAAATCCTACGTAGCCTTTTATCTGTCAACACAGCTAGTTCAACAGCTGCTCTTAGACAGGAATTCGGATTACGTAGCAGCTGGGTTCAAGGTCTAGCTGGAGTGTGCGCTGGGTCTTTAGCCTGGCAAAGGGTGAGCCTGGCACATTAAGACATCTTATAAAAACTGAGCTGCTGGGAAATTTTAATGATTACTCTTTAATTCTGAATTAATATCTACCCACAACAGCGTATGACTACCCTGGGAGTTGAATACAACGCTAACTCACCACCATTTGCAATCAAGGTGAGTCCCTTACACACCATTAAAAATCCTGATTAATTAGGGGTATTATAAGAATGGGACAGTAATTTTACGCCCATTTTTTCCCTGTAACGCCGACATTACATTCTTTGGACCAGCTAGAGGATTCTGCGATGAGACTTATTCATTCAGTGTGCAGAATTACTTGAAACATTTTGCATTTCTTGCCAATTCTCTTCCCTCTCTCTTCAATCACCTCTGTATATATTACACCTTCACAATTATCACTGAGCACTAAAGGTCACCTTTTTCACATATTATATGTCACCATATGCCTTTAACAGCCGTACAAAAATTTAAATTGGGTATTTATAAATGATGCCATTTATAAAAGTGCTTAAAATACCCCATATGGTTTGTGTTTGGATGTATTCTGAATAACTTGTCTAATTGTGAATAGTTTCTTGAATAACCCAAGTAACTTGAAGAAATTGTACGCACCCGACAGAACCAATTGTATTTTTTCCATGACTGCCCAGGTTCTGAGGGATACTGGGTTACCCCATTGTAACTAAACTGGACTGTGGTTTCAGGCAGAAACGGGACTGCCACCTAGCCCCACAACAATGGCAAAATTGTGGGCTTAAAATGGGAAACAGATCTTATGTTTACAGCCCAAGTACGTCACAAAGCAGCCTCATGCTTTGGTAAGCTGAGAAGCTTGAGGAAATTTCTACATTTACTACTGGAGAACTGCCGCAGAATCATTGTCCATGCCACAGTGACATCACGGCTGGATCATGCAAATTTTCTATACCTGGGACTCCCTGCCTATCTGATTAAGAGTCGGCAGATGGTACAAAATGCAGCTGCGAGATTAATAAGAAGAATACCGTATCAGCACCACATCTCTACGCAAATAAGACAGCTCCATTGGCTACCTGTAGCGAAAAGGATAGAATTCAAGGCCCTGACCATGGCCTTTCGGGCACTACGAGGCAGATGTCCTAGTTACCTTAAGCAACGGATATGCCTCTCCCAACAAAAACGATCATCGCGATCGAACTCTCGCCATCTGCTCTGAGTGCCTCGATATGTAAAGACACGTATTGGGGGCAGATCATTCACGGTAGTGATGGCCAGACTGTGGAACTCTATGCCTGTTAACATGTGCCTAATCCAATCTGCAACGGAGTTCAGAAAGACTCTGAAGACTTGGTTATTTAGCCAAAGCTAGACTCCTGGCAACCACTCTCTCCTGCTTGCCCGCTCTATCGCCAGAACACCTCTGTTTGAGGTAGCTGTTGGGCTCTACAAATATTGATATTATTATTAATATTATTAAAACTCAACATAAGCACTCACATAAAAAAAACAACAAAGTGCCAAAAAACATCTCAGATTCATATATAACATCAGTCATTTACTGACCTGTTCTGAACTGAAGAATTTAATGCAAGTCATGGTCATATATACAATTGAATATGTAAAAACATTTTATTTACAAGCCTCCCAAGTACATGACTTGCACCATTAAAAGCAGCTCTCCCCGCTACTGCCTGCTTTATCCCATAAACACAAAAACTAGATCACGTCACTATTAAACTAGTTGCTTCTAGATGGACACAGCACATTAAAACTTGAATAATTACTAGGCATTATATATGGATACTTCAAAACACCTGGCATAGAAACTGAACTTTGACGGAGGAAGCAAAGAACTAACGAAAAATGCCCCCCTAAGCCTCAACCTTGGGAAATATAAGAAAATGTCTATCATGAGGCATACATTTTCAGGTCCAAAAAGTGTAGTCTCCCACCAAACCTCCTTCACAATGTAAAAGACTACCCTAAAAATCACCTTTAGGCTACCTCATCACTTTAAAGCTGTTGGTATTCCTCATGTGTGTAACCTGCATTATTCACATATGGCTGGTAACGACTTGAGACGTCGCTCACCATAGGCTTTTCTCTATATTCCTTGCAATGTTATTATGAAAGACCAGTCAAATATCTTTCTCTAACGTGAAGCTCTCTGGCATCCTTGCCTTTAGAGAAGACATCCCTATACAAAAGTAAACGAATGAAATAAAAATAAAATTGGTCCATGGCTCCCAACTCATACAACAACAAAAATAGCTTGAGTTTCCTAACTAATTAATGTGGTCACTTGATGCCTGAAGCAAATGTTTTCATTCATTTATACGTTTTTCGTTCATTAATACATTAGTACTTATTTTGGCATTTGGCCTGAGACGGGGAAGATTAATTACCAGCCACTTGGAATAACATCAGTAATAATTTGTGGAATGTGTTTCTCGAATAATTCACTTATCTGTCACTTTCATGTGCCTTAAAACTCTCAAATGTTTAGAAAATGCACAAAAACTTTCTTCACAACGCACGCTGAATGTGCAATATTTTACAGAACACATCTGTGCATGGACAATAGTGGTTTGTTTAACATAATGACGTAGAATCCTGTAAGAGCCAAAGCTAACCTGTATTAATCCTGTATTTAAGCGTGCTGTGTCGGTTTAGTGAAGATGGACACTTGCTCAAACCGATAAAATGCAGCCCTCGGTACAACTTTCCTTTCCCACTCAAAGTAGTAGACCGCATGCACAAACATGCATTGGCTTGGACTTTTGTTGGAAGTGTATGATAATGGTTGGACAACGTTGTATGTGGTGCCCCCTGCTGTCTTAGACAGAGAATCATATCAAAGTAACATCTAGGGATGAAACATCATGGAAGCTGGCCTTAGGGGATGTATGACGGTACAACACGTGGTATTATCACGTGTACCGTTACCACGCAGGTTTTACAACGCAAGTCGTTACAACGACTTGCGTTGAGGGGCGCTGGATAGTGAATAGTTTAATTTACTATTCCAACTCCAGTCCCCGTGGATAGTAGGGAAGGTTTTGGATAGTAAATTAAACTATTCCCTATCCTAATAAAAAGTGATGGAAAGAATCCTAGAATTTACCTCAACCAGTTGTTGCCACTTCAGACAGGAACCAACTTTATGCAGATCAGCCTTCTTCCTTCTCCACAATGAATAGTCCCACCGAACTGCAAGCTACACCTCCTCTGAACAAGATCAAAAGCAATGTGAACTAGGCTGTTTATATTGGGGCAGGAGTTTATCTCATTTGCATATGGAATGTTTGGCACATCAAGGTAGGCAAATAAGCTATGGACTGAAATGTGGCCATGATCAATTGCAAGTGACTGAGATCCTTCCAGTCATTCTGCCCTTTGCCTTTGAATCTGACACCGTATGTGACATAATTGTGCCTAGATATTGGTACCGTGCCCACTGTGCCACAGGAATTAAGATGCACATCATTGATGAGGGACAGGAAAGGAGACCTTGGGAGTACTTGTGTTCCCGTCAACATGGAACTTGACCTGTCTTTCTAGATTAGACAATCCCTGGCGGTATAGGAACGAAGGAGAGTAGTTGGGACCCACTTTTTGAACTGACAGTAGAAATGCGTTATAATCACAGGTGTCTGCACTAGCATATATTCTGTGTGACTAATACATGAAAAAGAAGAAAGAGGAGTACGAGATGTTGAAGCATCCTCTTGACTAACGCAAAACACATGTGTACTTTAGAAATGTAACTGGCAACATTGTGCATTAATACTTAGTTAAGGGATAACAAATTAAATGTGTTTGCTAATTTTGTTCAATATTACACTCATGACACTATTATTTTAAGGCTTTCCATTTATAGCTTTTAAGGTATATATCGAATATATGGCATATCTGTCTGCAGAGGGTCGCACATAATGTAAGCTGTGCGTTGTTAATTAAGCCTAACTGGGTGCCTGAAATGTGTTTCCAGTTCATTTTTCAGCTAACGTTTGAATTCACATTTTGCATGATCCAGAGAATGTTGCATGTACCTTGTGTTCCCACTGCAGGTGGACAAGGCTTCATTAGTTGAGGGAAAGAGTTATTGTTTCTAGTAGATAGAGAGGCCTGCCAAGAAGAAATTCGATAATGGATGTGGGACGGATTCTCGTGGGTGAAGGAGATGGAACCAAGGTTGAATGAAATATCTCAACGTGTGAACATGGCAGAGAGAGGAAGTTGGAGGATGCTGGAATAATGGAAAAATACTAGTAGAACTGTGGGAAGTGTCCGCTGCTCCGCCATGGTAGAGGAGCATCACCCCCCTGCTTTCAAGCAGTGCGAGAAGCAAAAACATAAAATGATTATAACTTTCAGTTATAATCATTTAAAGTTTGGGTGGATAGGCAGGGCTGCTCTGCTCTCAGAGCAGGGCAGTGGAGGGGTAGCTTTCCCACTCCTAACTGTGCAATGACTATTTGGTCAGCTCTCTCGGGCAGCCCAAACCGGTCATACGCATTTTCCCCGTTTTCCATGCAGGCTGCATTACAGCCTGCATGGAGAACATGCCACCCCCTCCAGCCGCTAACTGAGCACCGTCTCACAATGCTCAGCACAATGCTCAGTCTAATCACAACGCTGCATTGCAGTATTGTGATTGGCTTAGGGGAGGGAGCCCGGCTGCCTGCTTCCTGTTCCTGAAGTCAAAGGCAGGAGAGCAGGAGCTGAGACGTGGGACCCAGCGGCAAGGTAAGTGATTTGTATTTTTATTTTGCCCCCCCGCAATTGAGACCCCCGCGCAACCGCCTTCCGCAACCTCACCCCACCCACCCGCAAGCTATGCAAGCCGCCACTGACTGTGGGAGGTGCCTTTATTAAGTGATTGTTTAGGTTGTAAGGTAGTTAGGGACAGATGACATGTCTGCTATAGGACACCTTGAGGGAAAGACCTCCTCTTTTGCTTCTGTGGCTTTATGCTACATTGAAATAAAATGTAGCATTGGTTAGTGGTTATCGTAGGTCTTACCCGCTCGGTGTATTCGTTACTTCCAGATTCTCCGTGTTAGCATACTAACACACGCGTAATGATGGAGAATCTGGAACTAACGAATACACTGAGCGGGTAAGACCTACGATAACCACTAACCAATTATGTATCTGCCATATCGGCGCTGCATTTATTTTAATTCACTCGCACCTTTAAGCGCCGTTTATATATTTTCTCACGGTTTCACAAGCAAACTTTATTTATCAGTCACGCCTACTTTTTCCTTCACGTGTGGTCTCACTCACCATTTGAATGTTGCTACAAACTCGGTTTCGTCTGATATTTCTACTGGTTTACAGATGCTCCCTATTTTGGTTCAACTCATTGCACAAGCACCGATTATGTTTAATACTGCACCTGCTCACGCCGGAGACTTCTTATTTTCATTTTCATTTCAACATCACTTTTAAGACTAGTCACTTTGACACCGTTCTTCACGATAGTACTGGTCACCTTTCACCTGGTTACCACACTTGCCATCTGATTGTAACTTTATATGCATTCCCATACATCGCAGATCAGCGATAGGTTACTGGTATTTCTGCAATTAACTATAGATTCCCCCTGATGAAGTGCTATGCATGAAATGCATAAGGGATTGGGCTCATAACTTCGAGTGAATTGTCTATCAGCTTGTACTTTCAAAAGACTGACATGTATAAGGATTAACCCACAAAGACATTCAATCAAATGATGAAACAATATGATGATGATTGCTAATGAAAATAAAAACGACAATTGAATTTTCTCATTATTGAAGACTATCATTGTTTAATTTCACTCACACGCTTTTATGCTACATTACCCAGGTTGGAGTTACTTCTTTGGAAGGCTCTGATGGCTGACACTTTTTCTATTTTCACTGAAGCTTGTCTTTGACTAGGAATGCCACTTCAGGGTAGTACAGGGACAGTTAGGCGTTTCATAATGGAGTTTTGATGTGATACAACGTGCATTTTCATCTCCTGATAACCTAGGTGGCTGTAATCGAACTAGCCGTTTTCTTTTTGTGAAATAGGATAAATCGCTTCGAAAGATTTGGCTTCATCCTATTTACTTTGTTTTTCTATACTATTATACTTAGATTGGTGTATATTAATCTGTTTCAGAGTTTACATTAAACAAACTAACCTGAGTTAAGTTGTCAACCTGAGTTCCTACATACCAGATTGGATAATTTCAATTTTATATATTGCAAAAAGGAGCTTTCTCTTTACCTCTCATGCTGCACAACAAGAACCATTAACCAGGTTATTGAGGAGAACAGGTTCCAGCTTTCCCAGAAACAAGACTGATTTGCATCTGGCCAGTCCTTACCAGGACTGTTATTATGGACTAGTTCAAAGTTCAAAATGTAAGTTTATTTGGACCATTGTCCTTAAACAGATAAAAACATCATAAAAACAAAAAAATTTCCATAAAAGTTTTAAAACAATGTATAGCTCACATCTCGTTAAAATAGATCAGGCGCGACATGGACTACTCACATTTCAAATTTTGTTTAACTTTTCACATAAATCTCCCCAAGGCACAAGCAATATCTAAACTAATCATTTCTGTTAGGAGAGCACTTGCAGAAAGTCCATTGTGTATACTGTATTTTTTTTAAATTGGACGTAAAATCTCTTTCCGTGGTTCTAAAAACTTTGGACAGTCCAATAAAATATGCATCATATCACATGAAGTTCCCAATATACATTTACAATACCAATGCTATCTATCATCTCTTTTATTACTCTTGTGTTTCAATAGCAAGAATTCAATCCAATTCTTAACCTTAGGACTTCTCTGCTTAGCCATCATTTGGTAGTCTATCGATGTAAGGAAAATGTACATCTTTTTGCCAGGATTGGGTCAAAAACTGTACCAACTTTTTTGTCGCCAGGTAATCTTGGTCCTCGGCTCGGCATACTTCATTTCCAACTTCCCTAAGAGCCCTCCTCGCAATCTGCATTTGTAGGGTCACAGGGCTTACCTCCAGTCTCAGCAAGTTACCAACTAACCTAAGGGAATTTCTTACCCCTTTAGCCCATGATAGTTCACTCATCATGGCTTCCCTCCTACACCATTGCAAGACTTTATGATCTTCTTCAAATCCCAGGCGCTGCCAGAATCTAACTAAGGCCATACAAACTGTTATCTCCCATGAGGTTACACCTGTTTCTAATCTAACAGCTTGCACCATTGAGCATTTAGGAAGTGAAAATAGATTTTTCAAAACTTTTCCCTCCTCGGCGTCCCAACTATGTTTACCCCCCAAAAACAGTAACTCGGCCCCATATAAGCATTGCGGAGGGACTATAGCTAAATATGCCTTTAAAACCGGCGTTTTCAGATTTTTCTCCGTAGATTCTGTTAAATTTCATTAGGTCGTTTATCGAGGCAGCTGACCTTATTTTTAATGTGTGATGGTGGGTGGTCCATTTCAGATTTTTCTGAAACCACATGCCCAGATACCTATATTCGTCTACTGTTTCCAGCTTCACCAAACCTAAAACCCAGCTATACCTTATTTCCCTTCGCCCAAAACATAAAATCTTTGTTTTATCCATGTTTACTACTAACTTTTTATAACTACAGTACTCATAAAAATTATTCAACTTTCTCTGTAACCCGATCTCTGTTTGGTCGAAAATCACCAAATCGTCAGCGTATAACAGTTATGCTATATGTTTCCCATTTATCTTAGGACTTGCCCCCCTTGCTCCATCTAAAATTGAGGGTAAGTCTGCTATAAAAAGTGAAAAAAGTTGGGGGGCCAAGACACACCCTTGTCTCAGCCCATTTCCAATTTTAATTTTTCTAGAGATACTCTCATCTGTGTCTAAAATAATCTGTGAACAGTTTGCAGAGTGCAAGAGTAGTATTAGGCTCAACAGATCTCTAGAGATATCGTAACCATTCAAAGTCTCCCACAACTTCCCATGGTCCACCAAATGAAAAAGCCGCACGGAAGTCCACGAAGCAACAGCACAACCTACCATTCTGCTCCATGGACTTTCCCGCAATGGACCATAGTGCGAAACAGTGGTCGACCGTTGAATGGCCCTCCTTAAACCCCCCCCTGTTCTGGAGGTACAAGCTGATTCTACTCTGACCATTCCTTTAGTCTTTCCAGAATCAATTTGGCAAAGACTTTTTCGTCTATATCCAATAAATTAATTAATCTATATTTTTGGGGGTAATTAAGGTCACCTTTTTTATGTAAAGGCCTTATAATTGCACCTCTCCAGTTTTCCAGGATTTGGCCTGTGGTAAGTATCCCCTGGAACTTTTTTGAAAAGAAAAGAGCCCACCACTCCGACCTCTTTCTTATCACCACTGCAGGGAGATTGTCTGGGCCAGCTGCACAAGTCAAATTTAGATTAGATATATATTTTTTGACATTAGCAACAGAAAAATGATCCTCCATTTCTTTACTAACACCAGACCATCATACTATTGAATTTCGATCTTCAATTTCTTTCCAATCCCCATAGATTTCCCCCAAGTATATCGCCCACTCATTTTCAGGGATCACACATTTCAAAACTCCCCTTACTTTACTTGAACTTTCTTGTACCAACCTCCAAAATTCTTTCAGATCCTTAGACTCTATTGCAGTCAGCAATTTATCCCAGCAACTCTCTCTATAACATCATTTTTTATTCCTCACCAACATTTTATAAAGTCTCCTTTGCTTCTGGAGATTATACAACAGTTCTACATTGCACTTTACCCTTAATCTTCTTTCCTGTTGCCTAATAAAGGTTTTGGCCTTCCTACATTCCTCGTCAAACCTTCCCCTCCCTTTCTTATATACTGAGTTTTCACTCTTACATCTGGAGTTTCCTTCTTTAATTTTTACCTTCAAACAATCCACTAATACACTAATTGAATTCTCAAACCAGGCACTTTCATATACACTCTGGATATCTTCTACAAGCAAAGTCTGTTGAACAGCTACTAATTTTTCCAAATATTCCTCCGTAATCCGAGTTGTTAGTCGTCTGGGGTAATCAACTTGGACCGACAACACTGTATCCCTTACTTTTTTCTTTAGCTCACACATTTCAAACCTCAATGGAAGTGATCACTACCTTCTTCACATAGCACCAGTCTTAAAGGCTAGCTTTGCTGGTCTATCTACATCAAATCTACCATTTGCACAAATCAACCCCAAGGCCCCCAACATTTGACCTAAAGTCGAGTCATGTTCTGACATTACCACCCTTGGAAATATTGCATTCCTAATTTTGTCGAAGTGCAATAGATCCTGACACCAATCGTCAGTCCTCACAGGGTTTAACTTATGATTAAAATCACCCAGCACTAGCACTACGGGCCAGATGTAGGTAAATCACATTTACCGATTTTGAAGTACCGAATTTTACCGATTCGGTATTTCAAAATCGGTAAATGGGATGTAGGTACCAACATCTGGATTTTTTACCGATACCTTAAAACTCGCTATTTACCGATTCGGTAAATACCGAATTGCTATTTGCTATTGAATCCTATGGGCCTTGAAGCCCATAGGATTCAATGCAAATACCAAATCGGTATTTACCGAATCGGTAAATACCGAGTTTGTCAAGGGTGCAGGGGGTGTCACTTTGACACCCTCTAGCACCCCCAAAACGGGCATGTGTGCAATGTGGCACACAGACATGCCCTAAGGGTACGTCTGTCTGTCACATGGCACATGTGTACATGTTCAATCTTTATTATGTTTTGGAACTCCTTGGAGGTCCACATAAGAAAAAGTACAACACAAAAGTATCATTGAAAATGAAAGTAGACAAATCATAGCCATTGTTAGAACACAAAGTGACACATTAATAGACATGCCGGTATTCAAAGCATTTCTAAAAAACATTTAAAAAAGTTATATATATGAGAGCAAAATCTCTCATTAGGGGGATTATGTAAAGCATTCAAAAAAGAGTTCACATCTACAATACCCATTTGCAGACATATTTGTCTTAACCATTTGCTGCGATAAGAACGCAGACCTGGGCATATGAAAAGTACATGTGTACGATCTTGAATAGATTGATGACAGAAATTGCAAATTGCAGATACACCATACCATTTAAACAAAAGATTATTCAGGGGTAACAAATCTTGTCTGAATAAAAACCAAAATCTCCGAATACCATGAGGTAGGTTCCAAGTAACATAGGGTTGTATGGATTTTCTTGCGAATGTATTAGTAAGGAAATTGACACCCTTTTTAGCAAAAATTGAAGTAAAGTCTAGCCTAAAGCTAAGATCCCAAGTAGCTTCTTTCAGGACAGACTTTAGCTGGGATGCAGGAAGAGAAAAGAGAGTACTCTCTTCCAGCTGCAAAAGGGATACAGCTTTTCTAAAGTTGTTAACAATTAGCGAGTGTTCCCCTAGACTTCCCAGTAGTTCAGACTTTAAGAGGAACCTCATAGTCCCCTCTTCTCCTCTGGCTATGCTTGCGACCCAACGTACCACAGCTGCCAGGCCCTGCACCCAGCTGCTGCGCAAACCAAACTCAAGTCTGCAGGCTGCCACGGAGCAGGCAGAACTAACGGTGGATATGCCTCCTAGCAATTTACCCTCCACCTTATTTAGAAAATCCCAGTACTTAATATCAATTAGTTCTAAACCATATAAAAGGGTGGAAGGGACTTTTGCCTTAAAGACTTCCAATAAATGTGAAAAATGCCTTCTTCCCAATGCCGAGTACAGTGCACTTAAGGTTCTCCCTTGGGCTAAAGCCTTCCGGGCACTGTTATCGGTGTGGGGTTTAGCACTTAGATTATCACAAATTAATTTTCCAAGGAAAGTATAACTCTTTACTACCTCCAATTTGTCTTCTCCCACAGACCAGGTAAAGTTCCTAAATTTATGTTTTTTCCGGCCTGTGATGCACATAATTTTGCTCTTGGATGCATTGATTTTTAAATAATGAGCAACTGCATACTGATGTAGAGCAAGGAGGCGTTTGGCAAGACCTTTGGGCATAAGATCCAATATTATGATGTCATCCGCATATAACATACATGAAATGTGTTTTCCACCCAAGATTGGAGCAATACCGTCACAGGAGGAGAGGGAAGCTGGTAGGTCTGCAATATACAGCGAAAAAAGTAATGGGGCAAGGAGACAGCCTTGCTTAAGGCCATTAGATGAGGGGATAATCTTAGAGAGCCCCCTATCTCCTCCTTGCAGGACCTGGCACCAGGTGTCTGTATGAAGCAACTGAATCATATCTAGTAGATAAGGTGGCAATCCCATAGCAGAGAGCTTTCTCCACAGCAGTGGACGATCAACCTTGTCGAATGCTGTGGAGAAGTCTATAAAGGCCACATAAACTCTTCCGCCACGTACCCCTATATATTTATCAATAATTGTCTGAAGGGCGGAGAGGTTATCCAGCGTTCCGTGACCCTTACGAAAGCCTACTTGTTCTAAGGGTAAAATTTGTTTTTGCACCACTCAATCATTAACTAGGGTTAATAAACATTTACAGAACACTTTCCCAATAGCATCTAAGAGAGCTATTTGTCGATAGTTAATGGGTAAGTTTCTGTCGCCCTTTTTGAACATAGGGACCAAAAGATGTGCATGTACACAGGAATCGGTATTTTACCATGGATTTGTATTCCATGGTAAAATACCGATTCTGAAAGCCATGTGCCAATGGGAAATTGGCTACCCACATTTCAATTTAGCATTTTCGGTAATTTTACCGAATCGGTAAATATTACCGAATCGGTAATAATACCGATTCGGTAATAATACCGATTCGGTGAAATTACCGTATATGTGCACCTACATCTCCATAGCCCTTTACCGATCGGAAACGGCCGAAAATCGTTATTTTCGGCCGATTCCGATCGGTAAAGGGCTACCTACATCTGGCCCTACATCTCTTGGGTAGTTCTCAGTCATAGTTGACAAATCTTCATAAAATGTTTCCATTTCATCTTTGTACAGCCTCTCTTCCCCCTTCTGAATGTACACATTTATGATAATGATACCATCAAACCAAGGGTCTGGGTTCAACAATAACACTCTGCACCCTATCACCCATTTACATTTTACCTTCAACAGAACCACTTTCTTGGCGATTTTGGTCGATACCAATGTCGCTTGCCTTCCTGATGGTCTACCAAAGCGGCTTCTTACCGCTACCTTTGTCTGCTGAACATACCCTACCCTTACTTGGGTATCGTCACACAGCCAGGTCTCTTGCAAACACACAATTTCACAGCTATCAATGATCTTTTTAAAATGTGCATGATTTTCTATTCTTTTAAACCCATATATGTTCCAGGATAATACTGTCAGGCTGTGTGATGACCCAGATACCTAGTCAATGTAATTTAGGCTCCTATTTATATTATACTCATACTCTGGAAATGCCAAGGCTCTATATCTATTTCCAGCTAATATTGCTTCTTCACCTACCTCCTGATCCCTATTTCTTATCGTAATTTCTATATCATCTTTTTCTTCCCAGCAGGCACCCGTCATTCTGACCTGCCTTTGTCCCAAAACAGCATGGTTTAATAAAAATAGTCTCTCCTGTGTAATTGGACCTTGCATTTCCATTTTTTTAACCAATCTGATACCTTCTTTGTGCAACTCTGGTTCCGCCCTAATTAATGCTGACTTTACTAATTCCGAATACAGCAGAACCTTAGTAACTTTAGGACCTTTATTGCTCACAGAGAACCCCACTTCTTATAGATCTGACGAGCCGATACTACGTAAACTTTTACAGTATGCAAGAGAGAAAAGCAGTTGGGATCTATTTAGCGGGATTCATTTCATCACCTTTTTCCCTCCTTTTCCCTGGTCACTTGGCTCAAAATATAACCATAAATCTGAACAACCTCTTACCTCTAATTCACGGAGGGTCCTTGATGGGTCCCTTACGCTTATACTTATCTCATGGGGAATACTAGTCTCGACATGCCCTTTAGTAGACCTAATACTTTCACCAACTTGCGGTCTCACTCCATTCTTATTAGCCTTTAACCCATCATCTGGTACCACACAATCCTCAACGGGACTATCTTTCTTATTCTTATCTTTCTTTTTCTTATCTTTCTTGTTCTTAAGATTTCTTATGCCTCTTTTGCTTCTGATTTGCATATGGCTGGGTCCAAACTGGAATGGCATGGTGAGCAAAAAAAGGATGGATTTAGGACCAGATCTCTTTTTACATTTGTCACTCAGACTGAGGTAAAGTCATAGGTTCAGGCCGACCGCGATGGACGCTGGCTGGCTACAGGGACCCAGTTACACATCCTGCCAAAAGTACTTTTAATCCTGGTTTATATAGTGTTGCTAAGATCCGCGTTGCGCAGCCAAAGCGATGCATCGGTTCGAAAGTGTGGCGAGGCTGCTGTGCGAGGTCCTGCATCATCGTCGAGGATCACATCGATGGGGCTTCCGATGCAAAGTCCGGTGTCAAGGATGCATTTTGGTGTGATGCGTAGTTCTGAGGAGCTGTGATACTACGATGTGGAGTCCGTCGTCATCGGTGAGGCCGCCGTTGATAAGGGAGATGAGGGCCTGCACCAACGATTCATTATTCAGTGGTGGTTCTTAAGGTATTGTTGGCTGCTGCGAAGATTCCGGTCTTTGCGAATGGCCAATACACGCAGCATCAGAAATGCGTTGGTTCTGCTTGGGGTTGCAACGCGCAGCAGAGGAGATGCATTGGATCTGCTGTATCCACAGAGGCACCACTTGGCAGGGTAGACCCACAGATGTCAGGGTCCAGTTGCAGATGGAAGGTTGTTGGAAGCTTATTGTGTCCCTGAGGTTTCACATCAGGAGGCTAGCCAACTAGACCTTGGAGTCACTCTGGGATCAAGAGATTCAGATCCAGTTCTTCTTACCCAGGCAAGAGAACCAGGCAGCAGGTCAGTCTAGCAGAGCAGCAGTTCCTTTAGTTCAGCAGTCCAGCTGACTGACAGTTCTTTGAGCAGCACAGCAATTCTTCTTCCTGAAAGAGTATTCACATGTGCAGAAGTGTGCAGACGTAGTGGAGTCTAAGGTCCAGTATTTAAACACAGTTGTGCCTTTCTAGTGAGGAGAAGCTTTTAGAAGCCTGCCTTTGAAGTCCACAGATGTCCTGCCTTCTTGGCTCCAGACTAACTGCAGGGGGTATGCAGTACTTTGTTTGGAGACAGGGCACAGCCTATTCTAGTGTAAGCGGGACAAGGTCCAACTCGCCCCTCCCATCCTGTCAGCAATGGCCCATCCAGTCACTCCTAAGCTCCCCATTGTGTTTGGCTGTCTAAGAGAAATACACAAAATTGAATTGACACCCAGTCATGTGATCCAGAGAGAGGCTTCAGACACCAAACAGTTAAGGCAAGAAAATGTTACTTTCTAAAAGTGATACTAAAGGGGGATAATGGACGGAGCGTTTGAGCAAATCAAACACTCACCCCCAGTCAACTAATCTGGGTTTAATCCATCACCATTCTTTAGCTCACTCAGCCACCCCAGTTCAGACACGCCATATGCAAATCAGTCTGACCTTGTGCGTCATGGGAACAGTCCAGCCCGAACTGCCAAGCCATGTCTTCCCTGGACCGGAAACAAACATCCTGGGACCGGTTACGGATTCATAATCCTCATTAGCCTGGCTATCTTGAATCCAGTGGCCAAGTGAGCAAGGGACTCACGTTTGAGCATACCCTGCCAACTTAGGGCTAACAAAGCGATACAAAAGGGAGATGATGAACAGAGCGTTTGAGCAAATCAAACACTCACCCCCAGTCACCTGATCTGGGTTTAATCCATCACCATTCTTTAGCTCACTCAGTCACCCCAGTTCAGACATGGCCATATGCAAATCAGTCTGACCCTGTGCCTCATGGGAACAGTCCAGCCCGAACTGCCAAGCCATGTCTTCCCTGGACCGGAAACAAGCATCCTGGGACCGGTTTCGGATTCATAATCCTCATCAGCCAGGCTATCTTGAATCCAGTGGCCAAGTGAGCAAGGGACTCACGTCTGAGCATACCCTGCCAACTTAGGGCGAACAAAGCGATACAAAAGGGAGATGATGAACGGAGCGTTTGAGCAAATCAAACACTCACCCCCAGTTAACTGATCGGGGTTTAATCCATCACCATTCTTTAACTCACTCAGACACCCCAGTTCAGATATGGCCATATGCAAATCAGTCTGACCCTGTGCCTCATGGGAACAGTCCAGCCCGAACCGCCAAGCCATGTCTTCCCTGGACTGGAAACAAGCATCCTGGGACCGGTTTCGGATTCATAATCCTCATCAGCCAGGCTATCTTGAATCCAGTGGCCAAGGGAGCAAGGGACTCACGTCTGAGCATACCCTGCCAACTTGGGGCGAACAAAGCGATACAAAAGGGAGATGATGAACGGAGCGTTTGAGCAAATCAAACACTCACCCCCAGTCAACTGATCTGGGTTTAATCCATCACCATTCTTTAGCACCTGGGAAGGTTGATTCCGGTCCAGGGAAGACATGGCTTGGCAGTTCGGGCTGGACTGTTCCCATGAGGCACAGGGTCAGACTGATTTGAATATGGCCATGTCTGAACTGGGGTGGCGAAGTGAGCTAAAGAACGGTGATGGATTAAACCCAGATCAGTTGACTGGGGGTGAATGTTTATATTGTCAACGCTCCGTCCATCATCCCCTTTGGTTTTACTTTCTAAAAGTGGCATTTTCAGAATTGCAATTTAAAATCTGTCTTCACCATATGTTAGGATTTCAAAATTTGATTCCAAGTACACCACACATAAAGAGTTCAACTCTTCCCATTTGGAAATTGCACTTAAAAAAATGTAATAAGGTAATTCAAATATTATCATATGAGAGAGGTAAGACTTGCAGTAGTGAAAAATGATTTTAAGCTTTTTTTTTCTACCAGGACAGATAAAACGTAAGAGTACATATTCTGACTCTCTTACGTTCTGAAATACACTGCGCCCTGCATTTAGGGTTGTCGAGAGTCTACTTTAGGGATGGATTGTATGTATTGAAAAGGAAAGTTTGGACCTGGGAAAAAGTTCATTTGGCAAGGTCAAGTTTAAGACTGCACACACAGGCTCTGCAATATCAGACCTGAGACATGTTTCGAGTGCTGCTTATGTGGGTGGCACAATCAATGCTGCAGGCCCACTAGTAGCGTTTAATGTGCAGGTATTGGGCACATGCTCTTTACTAGGGACTTATGAAAAAAATAAATATGCCAATTGGATATAAGCCAATGCTACCATGTTCCAACTGGAGAGCAGAAGCACTGTAGCACTTGTAGCAGTAGTAAGGTGTGCAGAGTCCTAAGGCCAGCAAAAATGAAGTCAGCAAAAACAGCAGGTCTGAAGGCAAAAAGAGAGGTGAAAACCATGCCAAGGATGCCAGTTTTACCATGCACTGTGATCCACATCTCATCTTTGCCGGCCTGTAAGGATTCTCCTCTGCTATGGGATAGGTTTGAACCCATTACACTCGACCATATTTTAACCCCTTCGCTGTGGGGGGTTGGTGAGCACAGCGCCGCTGTGCACGTGATGAGCCCAGCTTGTCATGAGTCACAGTAGAGCTGTGCTCATGACGAGCTGGGATTGTCACAACTCCGCCCACTGATTAATTTGCCCACACAGGCGGGGAATCAATTGCGCGTGGTCGGAGCGCAGCGGTTATGACGAGCCCGGCTCGTCATGAGCACAACTCCACTGTGGCGGCTCATGAAAAGCTGGGGTCGTCATGAGCACCGAAGGAGTTAATACTCTTATTCAAAGCCAAATCTTGCTCTCCCATGGATGTCTGCTCACCTAGGATCTCAGTCACTCTGTCAGCAGTGATGGCCCCTGTTACTCTTTCTCTATTCAATCATTCCATTGAATCTGCTAAACTACCTTTAGTTTGGAAGACAGCTTTGGTTTCCCCATTCTTAAAATACCTAGGGGCAGAATTATGAGTTCTGGCGCATCTCTGCAAATCAGCAGGGATGCGCCAGAACTGATGCGTCACGCAATTCCCTCCTTGCGGCACCACAGATGCGCCGCATTTACAATGCGGTGCACCATGGTGCAAGGAAGGGCAGATGTGTGACGCATCTTATGATGTACGGGCGGCGCATTGCTGGAGTAGGATCGCAAGTGCGACGCAACTCCTGCAATGTACAGAGGCCACCCATACATAACGTGGTGCGTCACTCCTTACGCCTGATTCAAGCAGGCGTAAGGATTTGACCCAGCAGCGTCGTAAAACTGACTCCGTGAAATCTTGTAGATTTCACTGCGTCAGTTTTATGGGGCTTTCCTACGAGGGAACACCCACCCTGTGACAGAACTCCCACATGAAACCTGACGCAGGTTTCATGTGGCGCAGGGCTTTACAACGTGACGCATCTGCCTAGATGCGTCACGTTGCAAATAAGTCGCAGGGATGCACCACGTTTCCGCGCCATTACCGCTTAATGCGGATCCCATTTCACTCCTCCCAATACTAGGGGAAATACTGGCAAGATATGTAAACAAGCAGCTTATGTTTTTTCCTGAGCAGCATGCAATCTTAGACCCCTCCCAGTCACTTTTTAGAGTGGCGCACACAACTGAAACTGCATTAGTTGCTGTTACAGATGCTATCCATCTTTCTCTGGATGCAGGTACACCTGCTATGCTTGATCTGCTGGATCTCTCTGTGGCTTTCGACACAGTTTCTCACACAATGAGACAGCATGAGGTCATTGTCAGATTCATTGCCCTGCAATGACTGTACAATTTCTTAGAAGATCAGTCTCAAAATGTTATTCTGAGTGCCTTCATATACCGGACCGTTTCCATCACCTGAGGAATGACGCAGGTCTCATCTCTGAACCCGACGTTATTCAATGTCTATGTTGCCCCCGGCCCAGATTTTAAAAGTTTCAGGTTTTGAAGTAATTTGTTATGCTGACGTTACTCAACTGATCATTTCTTTGGGATAAGATACAGACAATGCCAGGCATCATTTTCAAACCTGCATGAGTAAAATTGCACTCTGAATGTCCACAAACTTCCATCAGCAAAACAGCAGCAAGACAGAGGTTCTGCTGTTTGGTAAAGCTCAACATCTCTGGTCCCCTGACTGCTGGACTTCTAAATTCGGACTGGCCCCTGTCGAAGTAAATCAGCTAAACATTTGGGTATTAATCTGGATCATGAATTATCAATGAACAGTTAAGTAGATATCATATGAGGGTCTTGTTTTGCTACCTTGCAGCTCCTGAGGAAAGTCTACCTTAGGCTTCCATCTTTGGCCAGAAAAACGTTGATCCAGGCTTTGATCATCAGCCTTTTAGACTAGAGTAACGCCCTGTTGATGGCAGCCGATGAAACCCTCCTGACTATATTGGAGGTGGTGCAAAATACGGTGGTCTGCAATCTCCCAGCAGGCTCTCCTTCTGCCCTCACGCTCTGTTCACGTGACTGGCTTCCAGTCAGGAAGCATATTGTCTATCAGATCTATTGTCTTGCCTATAAAACCTTATTTGGTAGTCCCCTCTGTATCTTAAAGACACACTCTGTTACTACTGTCCCTCTCCACACTAAGATCCAGCGATAAGTGTTTGCTGTCTATTCCCTGTGTCTGAACCTCCAGTTATGGGGCAGAGCCTTTACCTACACTGCTCCAACAAAGTGGAATCAGATTCCAATCTCCAGTCACAGCTATTCAGATTTCACTCAATCAAAATGAATTCTAAAACCTGGCTGTTTTTAGGTATTAATTGCGTTTTACTTTAGAGGCCGTATTATACTAAATAGATACAACATAACATAACATTGCCTTCAGTAAACACAATTGCATGCAGTCTTCCATACCTTGCAAAATACCTATAAAGCCTGTCTTTAAAAGTTCAAAGCTGCTCCAATATGTCTATCTTCTGTCCCAATTCTACTGTTATGGCATTATTTTAGCAGTTTCCTGACGACAATTGTCTCTGCTGCAATGTAAGTCAATAGGGAAAAGTTTCCTCCGATTTTTCTTTTTCAAAGTCTCCCTCTTTCCAGTTTCAAAATGTGAACATGTAAGCACCGCCCACCGCAATGTTAAAAATGTGGGATGCGTACGCCACTGTGGCGGGCACATCCTATTCCCCCCCACGGGACCCCCGCCCTTATGGCAGGCGGTCCCAATCCCCGGGAAGATGGCGGCGGGCAAAGTCCGCCCGCCATCCTAATGACACCCTAATTGTTTTAAAAATTAATCCTGACAATGCAAATAGTTATTATTTTAAAAATGAAACTTGGCAATCTTATATAACTTATTTTTATCTACCAACTGTTGGCTGTTGCAGAACATTAACAAATGGCTGTTTTTTTGTAGAACAAGTGGCAAACCTGTGAAAGTCTTAATGAATGAACAGTGGCTGGATTGGTCTCACTCTTCGCCTCAGGATGCATGCTGTGGTAGTGCATATGTGGAAAGTTGAAGTAACAGTTTATTTTTTTATGTCTCTTTTAGCATCTATGGAGAAGTACTTTGAAGAAGTTATTTAGAGAAGTACATTGAATTACAGCATCGAGAGCTAAGTGCTTTTTTACTTTTTCACTTCTTTAACATACCCCAGACACACCCACCCTCCAAAGTTATGATTTGTAAGCATACTTCTGCCTTCTGCATAGGACATACAATTTCACAAGGAAACTTTTAGACAGTTAACAGCAATGGCATCTCAGTGGATGTCTGCTGGCCAGGCCCTAATGCAAGTAATGGAAGACAGCGCTGAGGCATGGTCTGATACCCAGGAAAAGGTATGCCCACACGTGGGTCACATGCACACTCCATTCGAACCAAGCTATAGCCAACCGATGAGCTCTAGTAAGTGTGATACCAGTCTTGAGCTGCTTTTGTTCCAGTTCTGGTAGAACCTGGCCTGGTAGTAGGGGTGGGCGGAAAATCCGTTCCGCTCGCGGATTTTGCGGATTTTCGGGAAATCCGCAATCCGCGAGATTTGCGAATTTCCTGCAAAATCCGCAAATCCGCGAGCAGCGGATTTGGCTCGCACTGCTCGCACTGTTCGCGTGAGTTCGCGCCCCGCGAATAAGTGCGAATAAGTGCAAAATTGCAGAAATACGCTCTTAGCAAAACTGAAAGTAACTACTTACCAGGTTCAAAAGTTCAGGCTCATCATTAGTAGCCATTTTCTGTAGTGCTTCCTGAGGGGCCCCTCCAGAGTTCAGTTGCAGGTTGCAACTATTATGTGACCCTGCTCTGAACCTCAGAATAGTTACATATATGCCACAAAGGTCCTGAATTACAGCTAAGGGAGACAAGCAGGAGCCAGGCTGGAGGTTCAAATCCATTATTCAGCCCCTAATTCATTATTGTCAGTTGGGGCAGGGCAGGTGTTGTAACTAATTTTGCAACAATGAAAGCACTTAGCAAGTTCAAAAGATCACTAATCAGGAAGCACTAAGGAAGCAGGTGCCAGCTAAAAAAATATTCTGTGACACATTAATCAGCCCCAAATTAATTCAGGTCACTTGAGGCAGGGAAGGTGTGCTTGTTGCCACAATAATGTACACTGACTGGACAACCAGAGGGTGCTGTGATGAAACAGAGGGTGGCATGGGTGGGCCAGAGGGTGGCATGAGTAGTCAGAGAGTGGCAGTGGTGACAGAGAGTGGCAGTGATGAAGAAGAGTGTCCCAAACAGGCTGGACACGTAGAAACAACAAGTTCGCGAAACTTGCGACCCGACAGGTAAGTTCGCAATTTGCGACATTGTACAAAACCCTCGCGAACTGGCAGAAACCCGCGCAAACACAAAAAAAAAAAAAATCCGCAAATTCGCGGAAATTCGCGGATTTTGCGGATTGCGAATCCGCAAATCCGCAAAATTCGCGAACGCGAGATCCGCAAAATTCGCTCATGCTTACCTGGTAGTTTGGTCTAGAGTGTTCCTATTGAAGCAGGTGCAAATCTAATTTTCATATGGCTGGGTCCAAACTAAGGTGACATAGTGCGCAAACTACAAAATAGCAAACATCTGGGGTGTTGCCTGAATAATTACCAGGGCTAAAATTCATTCATGCATTCCAGCCATCGCTTTTTTTTACACTTCTGTGAAACGCTCTGAGAGGTATAGACAGGTATGTCCAGGCGTGGGTTCCAAGCTCAATGTGCCACAGAAAACAAGTTATACCTGACTGATGAGCCCTAATAAGGATGGAATCAGCCTTGAGTTGCATGTGTTCCATGGCCGCGATGAGTTGACCTGGCAGTTTTGGTCTGGAGTGTTCCTATTGGAGCAGGGTCAAGACTGATTTGCATATGGCTGTGTTCAAACTGAGGTGGCAAGGTGTGCCAAATAACGGTAGACTAGGATAAAGCCTGAGACATTTCCAGTGACTGAGATTAATTCAAGCACTCCATCCATCACTTTTTTGTATACTTTAGTGCAATGCCATATGTGACACAGGTTTGCCCATAAGTGACACTGGGTCCCGTTCACACTTTACAATGGGACGTACTTGACACTTGAACCAAGCTATACCCGACTGATGGGCCCTAATAAGGCAAAACCAATCTTGGGTTCTACAGTGTAAATGCACATTTTATTCTCTACTGGGAACATAGTTTAACCTGTGTGGAAACCCCTTCCCCTACACTTCCAGAAAATGTTCTGCTCTGTTCCCCTTCTCATCCTGGAAAGAGCTCTGCTCCAGCCCTTTTTGGTTTAAAAACACTACTTTCCCAGAGCACTTCCATTTTTCCAACCTATGGAGTGGGATTTACAGGTGAGGAGAACTCCACGTTTGTGTTGGATATCTCTGGACACATAAATGGGCTTAAACTTGCGAGGAGCCCTTAGTTTCCATTCAGATGAAAAAATATTCATTGGGATGTAAACTTACATTTGCGATCAAATGTACCTTAGTGAGTAGAGCTGATTCCATTCTTACATATTGATTATTAGTTTCCCATTATTCACACTTAACAGCTGCCTCCTAGTTTATGAATTCATACTAATGTTCTGATCTGATCGGTTCTAACCCAAATTGAATGCTTAAGTGAGCTTATAAAGACAAATACACCGAGGCCCAGAAAGTGGTTACTTGTCCTGCTAAGCACAGTCTGACTATGTCAGTTCTGGATACTCCAGTGATTGGCTTTCAAACAATAACATTTTGCTAACAATCCTGTGGTTACATGTTTTATTGTACTTTCTTAAATACTCGTGAATAATGGTATGATATGTAAAAGCTGAATCTCTAACTTGCACGCAGGAGGCATGAGGTCATTAAAACACCGTGCTCCAGAAGGAATGTGTACACTTTTACATGTGAGACAGGGAGTGGGAAATGGGGCTGATATTAGATGTGATCCTCATGAGTCAGTCATGACCGTAAGGAACACAAAATTAGCTTATTTTCTGACTTAGCAAAAATCCCTAAGTGGTACCATTGATTTATTTTCCATGGCAGCAAACCATAGCACAGGAACACACCATTCTGTTTATTTGCAAAAGCTGTTGTTTATTTCCAGATCATTACCTTAAAAAATTAGATTATGGAGAGACTAACCAGGTTTGAGATAAAGCAAACTGCCTCTTGTGCGCACTGTGGGGTAGCAAAGCTGCTCTCTCGTAACAACATTTTATTTTTCAGTTCCTTTTCCCTCTTGCCCAGAAACTCCATCATTGTCAAGCACTGGACACATGAAGGTCTGTCAAGTTTTCTTCCTGATTTTCCGAGGAAAGAGTGACTTGCTTAGTGGCCAATAGAGCCCCCTTCACTTAAAAGAACTTGTGATTGTTCTGTTCAAAAAGACAAATGAGCTTTGGTCAGACGAATTGGGCCACACAAATGAGTCACTCCACTGCTGCCTAAGAGGGTTGCAAGAAATGTGGGCATCCTCCTGGATGACACCCTCACCATGAACAATCAGACTGATGTGGCCTTGCTTTGGTATCCTTCGCTTGCTGAGGAGGACATAAAGGTGGACACCATGCACCGGTGGAAGGCTCTTGTACTGGCTAGTAGCGGCCTGTGGTGGGAGTGCTGCCGGGCGCTGACGTATGAGTAATAAAGGGGTAGGCCCTTAGAACTCAAGGACCTGAGTCCATATAACAGTACAAAATAGGAGTGGTCCGAGTTGCAATGTGACTCATGTACAATATTTAGTCTGTGTCATATCAAACTCACCACAAAAGCATTTATCATAAATTAACTCACATTTGTCAAAAGGAATCAAAAGGAGAAAGATTTCTATGCATTTATTTCTGCATAGTCAGTGTTCACGCAATATTGACATTTGCGTACATTAGTCCGCTTAGTTGTATCCAATATTTCAAAAAACACACAGAAGTACTCGAATGCAATTATTAAATCATTACAGTGCTCTCAGTGGGAAGGGGAGGGAAAGTGTGAAGGTTGTGAGGGACCGGGTAAAGGTGGTGTGACTTTTTAAAAACATCACGTTGAAATCAAAACACGCCTTTACAATCAAAGTGTACAAGGTTCCAAAAATGCATCACACATAGGTCAAATTAATATATTTCTTTGTGTCCTATGGTGTGCTTGAGATGGCGTAGTCTACGTTTCGACCCCCGAAGTACGCTAGAAGGGTAATTGTTGCCTCATGTTGGGGTCTTCATCAGGACAGTGAGAAGGGAGAGCATCAGAAGACGGTTGAAATCTTTACCATCTTGGCGTGGGCCAGAGCTGGCTCCTTGATATTTTGAGGACTGGTCCTTACTGGAGTCTGTGACTCATATCCGGGATTGATCCTGGTGTTTCCAAACGTTCGGCGCGTAGAGCGCCGTGGCAGCCGTCAGTCCTATAGCTTTGCTGACTGCATCTGGGAACCGTAGGCGGGGAGGGTCAGGGTGGGGGGTAGTAAAGTGCAGAATACGGCCGCACAGAGGTAAGAACACAAACAAATAAATAAAACGAATGTTGTTGCATGTGCTGGATCGCTACTGGTACTGGCTCTTCTTACCAATCGTTTGGAGCATGGTATTACACTTTAGGTTGCATTAAATGAGTCAAGATTATCGCAGATGCAAATTATTCAGAACACTGCAGCAAGACTAATTGCTAATCTTCCCTCAAGATCATCCTTTGGCCTGCTTTTGAGCTTCTTGCATTAGTAGCCTATCCACAAATGGATTATTTGTAAGCTTCTGTGCCACACTCATAAAGCATTGTATGGCTGCAGTCTAAGCTACCTTCACTCACAAGTTATCTTTTGTCAATCTCAAAGGCCCTTAGATCAGGAGACAGAGCTCTTGCGACTCTCCCAAAATTAACAAAGTTAGGAGTGGTGGCGGCTGCTTTTTTTATTTTGTGCCTCCACATTGGAATATGCTTCCCCTCTCCTTTCGCTCCAGTAAAATATTGATAACATTTAAAAAATGTTGAAGACCTAGCTCTTTCGGCTGAGCATATGATGGGTAAATTAAGTTCTCCTGTACCTGTTATCTTTCTGAAAAAAGTGGGTGTTTTCAGCTGCAGGATACTCTTTTGGGAGAGAGTAGTCACATTATATAACAAACCTTGGTAATGATAAGTTTTGCCCATGTGATGACTAATAAGCTGTTTTTATCAATTACTGTCCGGGACGGAGGGACAAAAGAAAGAGCTCCCTGGCAAATATCACAGGAGTGGAGTGGATGTGGAGCAGTGGCAAGAGGAACAGACTAGAGAGCTGGGGATCCCAGTTGAGTCTCAGCAGCCCAACATCCTGTGATTCTGGGCACATCATTTAATCTCTCTGGGTGATACATAGGCTATATAAATCTGCTAATTTAATTTAAAGTATGAACCTAGCCAAAAAAGAAGAAAGAGGCAAAACTTTATGAAAAAATAGATCCACCAAAATAGATTTTAACAGTATTTCGGAAAATGGAAACTGATAAGAGAAGCATATGAGGAACAAGCATTGGTAAATGCAGGAAAATATGCTACAGCCAATAGAAATGGAGAAAAAGTAAGTGACAAGCACAAAAGCCAATGAAAAGCCAAGAAAGTGAGTGGCGGGATATAAGCCTCTTTTAGGATTTGTATTAAAAATGATAGACTTTGCCCGCGCAGCTCAAGCGCTGTGCCGGCAAACCCTAAAACTGGTAACATAATTTTTTTAATGTTTCCTTGAGAGGCTACCGGTTAGGAGGGAAAAGCACAAACGGTAAAATTCTACTTGGCAAGTATGCAATTCTTCAATGAAGATGATGATTTATGCAGAAATAGATAAACAATGCACCAAAGAGTTACCAACATTAGGCTGGAGAGGAGCTGTTCGAGGGTTTCCAGAAGAGTCTGAAAAGAGCAAAAATAGAAGCAAATGGGTGGCGAAAACAACAATTAAGGAAATTAATACATTGCAATGCATCCATCACTCATCATTGCCAGTTTATTTATGACTTAAACTGACTCTCACAAAATGAAAATATTTATCTCAATGTTTAATTGGTAACTTCAGAATAATCTTGAAAAGGGTCCTTCGTAAGACTTGGTGACGACTCTTTCTTCTGACACATGGCATAGTGTAGGTATAAAAAGAATAACCCTAAGATTCATATATCTCCTCCAATGCAAGTCTTTGCACTCCAGCCACTGTACTTCTCTACTGATGCTCAGTGCAAATCGAGGAACAACTCTCTGGGTGACCAGAGCCGTAAAAACTCTGGTGCAGTTTATACACTGAGTACACTCAGCTGCAAGCCAAGCATACAGTCCACAGACATGCTTCATGAATGCGTAGGAAGAGTACCATCTTCTTTCCAACAGTTACTGACAGAGTGAATGCCACAGTGGATACAACACACACAACGTAATGATATAGTTCAATTAGTCACTTTAGTCATCATTAGATTAAATCCACTATGGTTAATATAGAACAGAACATGACAGATACAATAGCCCAAGATATCAATTGATACAAGAAAAAATACACATAAACCAAGCAAATATGTCTCACCAGAGTCCGAGAGACTTACTCATTTAATTAAATATTTTTTTAGAAAATATAAAATACAAATATTTACAAATGGGGTTCACTGTCAATTGGTGTGCACAGAAAAGAGTGAAAGTAAGTGCTTGTGTAAGTGACCAAGATGGTCGGTGAAGAAAGAATATATAATTTTTTGAAAAGATC
Source organism: Lissotriton vulgaris (assembly GCF_964263255.1). Lineage (NCBI taxonomy): Eukaryota > Metazoa > Chordata > Amphibia > Caudata > Salamandridae > Lissotriton > Lissotriton vulgaris. The sequence goes on along the minus strand of NC_141696.1, from coordinate 776,402,858 downwards.
ACAAGTGAGCCTGCCCTAAAATGATAGCTCGCAAAAAATGTGAATCTTTCTTGCTGGCACGTGATTGGATAATCCTCCATATTCCTTGATTGACACAGGAGACAAGGGGAAAGGGAGGAGGGGGAGGGACAGGAAAACGTAGGTACAGGCTCCAAAAGAAGGGAATTGTCGACGTTTCGACCCAAGACAAAAACTGGGTGACTGGGTTCCTCAGGGGGGGTCTTCATCAGGACGGGGGAGGGGATGGTTGGACTCAATGTGCACGTAGGTATAGTAACCCCAATATCATTGGGCACCTATAACAACGAATGAATGTACGGACTAAATATCTCCAAATACTGTCAGGGAAGTTGTGAAACAATCAAAGAGAAAGGGGCACTCACCCTTCACTGGTGTGCCACTTGTGCGACGTTAGTCTGCACCCAAAAATAAGATTTGCCAGTGTGCTGAAGTTAGCACTGGAAAGAAACGCAAGGTAGCCATTAGTGCTACTAATTGTCACATGGATCAATCGTGTAACACATACTTTATGTGAAAAGGCCCGTCATGCATTTACCAAATAAAAAGAACACACAAACACCCTGGAATATATTGCCACATAGGTGTACGTAATTAGCTTAAAGAGTGACAAACTAATAATGAACACTTTCAGTATCGTAAATCTACTTGAGATTCATTATCGTCATACAGCGGGCCACAGTAGCTCACAAGACTGTTCTAACATAGCGAGCTATAGTTCTCAACAGATATGGTCTGTACTCAAAACACCGTAATGCAGTAAGTGAAACGCGAGTCCCACTCACCCACAAGACGTCCCTTGAAATAAATCTCAGTCTTCGATACAGATTTCCACTATAAAAATAGAGAAAATATCTCAATTAAAAACAACAAACTCCCCATCCAGAACGAGGGAAGAAAGCTTGTTAAAAGAATAAGTCAGGGACACCAATTCTGTTTGTCATACCTTGATTCAGTATCCCAAGCCGCAAAAAAGTCAGCTAGCCTCCATTTGTAACGGCTCCGAAATGCCTCAATGGAGAACGGAAACCGCATACGTGACAGGGCTTTGAAGTAACCTAGCAACAGGAATGTGCCACGTCATAGTTCCAACATCAACGCTCCTAAGCGTCAACGTGGTTACCCGGCAACCACCAAGGCGTCTGAAATGGCGAGGTATAGCTTTTCGGTTAATAAACACGGGCAGCCTGCTCAGTTATAGATAACCACTGTGTGTCTCGTGATTATCACACCGGAGACTCCACCTTGTCCCTGAATGGAAGCTTGATTCGACTGCAATATTAAAGATAACCTCAATGGGAATCGGTTCTTATACTTAGGTGAATGAGAAAAGGAAAATGTGACATTTAACAATTATAAACATTAATGCATCACTTAATACTTGTTCCAACAGTGATAATCACATTAGTGTTTTGCTAAATACTCGTACCAACAGTAGTATATATACATAGCCAGTTACATGTACATTCAATGGTGGTATTATTCACATAGCAATTCTTAATACATGTAATATATAATATATATAACCAGTAGATACTCACAGGTTGTAACAATCATTATTTATCAAGATGATACATGCTTAATACTGTTGCATGTGTACAAGTAAAAATAGAGGCTTATCCAGATCAACCATTATGCAATGTTGCCATTTGTCTTGTTATCTCTTCATACTCATTGAGCCCCCTATTGACAGTATCAAAAGTGTGCATCCATTTGCACTCTCGCACATTTAGGGTGTTAGCAAAATTGCCCCCCCTGAGATTCAGAGTGACCTTCTCCAAAACCCACCATCTCAAACACTCAGGTGAGTGAGCAAATTTCACAAAATGTTCTACTAAGGGGGCTCCCTGCACTCTGCAGCGAATTCTGCTACAATGCTGCAGGATCCTCGTTTTTACCTTTTGTACGGTTTGTCCTATGTACCAAAAGCCACATGGGCAAGTGATTACATATATCACACCAACCGAATTGCAATTAGTGTGATGCCTCATAGTGTGATTATAGTTGTTGTATGTACATTGTTTCAGCTCCTCCGTTAATAGGCACGCTTTACACGTACCACATTTGTGATGGCCCAGTACCGGTGGAATATTCCAGAGGGTGGTCTGGGCCTCCCTGACTTTACTTGGTAATAATGATTGAACGACATAGTCCCTAATGCTTCTTCCCTTTTTGAATGCGTGCATGGGTGGCTCAGGGATCCCTATCTCATCGGCCACTAAATGCCAGTGGCTGTTAATCACTTTTTTGATGTCACTACTCCTGGTGTTAAACGTAGTTACACACATCATTCTTTCATTCACCCCAGTGTTTTTTATCCTGGGTTCTAGCAGGAACTCCCTGTGGCTGAACCAAGCCTTTTTTCGTGCTTTCTTAAGGAGCCGTCATGGATAGCCCCTGTTAATCAAACGTTCCATAAGTAGCGTAGATTCATTAAAGTAATTCTCCTTACGTGTACAATTCCTCCGCAACCTCAGGAACTGACCATATGGTAAATTGTCCCTGAGGTTGCGTGGATGATGACTTGTGTAAAGGAGCAAGGTGTTCCTTTCACTCGGTTTTCTATATAAAGTGGTGTGCAAAGAACCCTCTTCCTCCACTATAGTTATATTGAGGAAGTTAATTTTGTTGTTACTATAATCCAGGGAAAATTGTATATCACTGGATCTTTTATTAAGCCACTCATGGAACTCTGTCAGCCGTTTTTCACTCCCCTCCCAAACCACCAGGACATCGTCGATATATCAACGCCATGTCCTGATGTTCTCATAGTCCTGGTGGTTTGGGAGGGGAGTGAAAGGAACACCTTGACCCTTTTCAAGATTGTTCTGAACTTACCAATTAAACATTGAGATAAAAAAAATTATTTTGTGAGATTCAGTTTAATTCATAAATAAACTGGCATTGATGAGTGATGGATGCATTGCAATGTATTAATTTCCTTAATTGTTGTTTTCGCCACCCATTTGCTTCTATTTTTGCTCTTTTCAGACTCTTCTGGAAACCCTCGAACAGCTCCTCTCCAGCCTAATGTTGGTGAGACATATTTGCTTGGTTTATGTGTATTTTTTCTTGTATCAATTGATATCTTAGGCTATTGTATCTGTCATGTTCTGTTCTATATTAACCATAGTGGATTTAATCTAATGATGACTAAAGTGACTAATTGAACTATATCATTACGTTGTGTGTGTGGAATTAATGTCTAGGACCAACTGTTGACTATAATACTTGATACCCAGGTCCTTTGACTACAATTGGGTTACCCCCTGTTTTACAACAATTACAGTGGATACAACAGCAAATCCCAAATGAGTGCAGTAACCATGGAGGCGTCCAGACCCAGGGAATCTTGATAATAGTCTCCTTTTATCTGCTCAGTCATGTGACCAGTGGTGATCTATCCTTGAGGACTGAGGGGTCATACCTTTTTCCAAATGTGAAGAGTGTCTGTCAAGCTGAGCAAAGGTCAGTCTGACAGACACTCTTCATGTTCAGCTCAGCTCAGGCAGGCTAAATGTGCAGATGCCTGGCTCTCTGATCTGAATTTTGTCTGGCCGAAGATGTCACAGCCCTGCGGGCGGGACATCCTGAGCCCTGAAAAGCACGTGATGGTCTTCAATCTCATGATGAGTCGGAGAATCAATGAAAGCCTTAGGCATTTTCCTTCAATGGGCATACTGGCATTGAAAACAAAAGGATGTTGTTTTGGACAATTACAGAATAGTATCGAGAGAGAGAGAGAAAGTTAATCCAACTAGTTTTAAAAAGTGTTTTTTCATTCTCAACAAATCTTGGTGATAGAAAGCTCAAAACAAGTTTGATTATTTTGGAAATAAAAGGCATTGATACACGAGATGCTTATTCCAGTACGCCATAACTATTATTCCAGTTGATACTAACGGAATCTTATAAAATTGTTGGGAAAATATTTTCATGAAATTCTGAAGTAGCCATTACAGAGAAGTGGCTGTTAAAGGTGTTTTTTAGTAGTGGACAATATCGAGATTCCACAACTCAAGACAGAGAATATTATTTTCATCAGTATATGATTCATCGATTAGAAAGTAATTATAGTGCAATAAATCAAAGTCGTCCTGAAGAAGGGAATGATAATTTGATTGTTTCACCGAAACGCAGTGTCAACAGATATATTCAGTTGAGCGTATCAAGCCCAAAGGAATACATTTTAGTATAATAACTTTTAGGTTTCTTATTCTTTTTTTTTTTTACATATATGAGAACTTTGTGAAATACAAATGTGTTTTAAAGATTGCCAGATATTTGATGAATGAGGTAAACTATGAATTTGTAACTTGTGTATAAACTGTGTACATAAAGCACCTTGTTACCCACACATATTTGTGTTCTTTATGTACTCAATTGTTTTTATTATGTGCAAAATAGAATAAGAAAAATAATAAAAGATTAATAACGATTGTAGTTTTATATATATTCACTTTATTTGGATAAAGGGCTTTTCAGATTTTTTATGAGAAAGTTTTTTTTAATATGTTTAATCTTAATTGATTTTAATGATTAGTTTTTAAAGCTTAATATATCTTTATGATTTTTTTCTCTTGGGTCATTCTCTGGGTTCCATTTCTACCGGTTTGAAAGAAAAAATCTAGGTTTTACTTGAAAAGGGAAACTTTTGTTGTTAATAGTATAAATACATCCCGTCCCTTTTCTTTGTATTGGGGGTGACTCCTTTGAATTTTTGGTGATTTCACATAGATATAAACCACTAACTGCCCTAGAAGATCCAAAGAGCTTACAACTGCGAATTGTGGCTCAAAAACATAAGCCCAAATTCAGAAATTACCAAAGACAAGGTGGTGCAAACTCAAAGGACAGAGAATTAAATCTCTTGACTAATGAGGTATGTTCCCTAATACAATTAATTGGAGATCTAATATTACACAATAGTATTCTTAAGAGCGGTAATGAGAGAACTATTAAGAAACATACCACAGAGAATACAAGTATAGGTCATGGTTGCAATTTACAAGACGAGCAGTCACATACACAATTCCAACTAGACTCCTTTAGATCGCATATTGGTACAACTAAACATTCTGATTATCCAACAGCAATAACACGGCCTGAAAAAAAACAGCAAAGTGCAGGACCAAACACATTTAGTAGCCACTTGAGGATAGGAGGGGCCGTTATGACCAGGGATGAGGATATATATAAGATGCACCCGAACACCCACACTCCAACTAGTCCCCAGAATACTGTAGTTAGAGACAGATGGCTGAACCACAGGACAGACCAAGGGATATTTCCAAATTTCCAGCCATATAGAGATGCCAGGCCTCCCTTCCTCAAAATTAAACCATGCATTATAACCAGCATAAGAAGGGAGCCTACAATGTATGTATGACAAATGTTCTCAATGTAAAAACAGGGTGACAGAGAGGATGAGGATGCTCTAAAGAACAAAGTGATACATTGACTAAGGCATAGGTGCCAATGTTTATCCTTTATAAGAACAGATATAATTAAATCTGAATGTCTTCAGACTGATATTCGAAATCTGGCTGACATACAACTAACACTCCATTCTGAATCTAATATAGATGGCTTGATAGCGCACACATTCCTTAATGTAATCTAAAATAAGATTTACGCTAAATAAAACTATTTTTGAGTATGATGACAATCATGGCATAAATCGGAATCCATGCAATCTTGTGCATCCCCACTGAACACTCACAACCTGGAAGCAGTAGAGTGACTGACTAGGTGGGCTAATATTAATGATCAGAAATGATCCACACCAAATACCTAAGGTGTTGACAGAATATCTCCACAATGGCTGGCCAACTGGAGATACAAGAACTTCAGGTAGACAATAGAACATCTTCTGATATCATGGACAGCAGCAACATGCAACCTTAACATAGTATTGATTCGAATCTCAAGGTATTCCCTCAAAATATCAGAATGATTTTTTTGGAATGTGGCTAGGCTAAAGCAGATCATTTTAGACCGGATTGGCAGGAATATATAGGAAAGTTTTACTGTTGCCTATTCCAAGAAACTTGGCTAATTGAACCCCCTCATGAACTAGGGTACCGGAAATTTAGAACTTTTTTATAATTTGTTTATTGGGTTTTACAAAGCATAGTCTGCAATATCACAGCAAAGGATCCAATATAACTGACATACAAAAAATATATTCATATACAAAAAACAAACAGTGTGAGACAGACCTTCTTGATTTTCAGGCATGCTACTACATCACTTGGCTGTGAATTATATAAACCATACATATTAAAGACAGTGCACATGCTATTGGATTGCATGTTAACAGATCAAAAATTGAAAAAGAAGAACCCAAAGAGTTCCAGGTATTTAGGCGTTAATATTTTCCATTAGTTACAGTATAAAACAAATAAAGGGCATAGCAGATATGCGATCTCCATTGAATGTCCGGTTCAGGTGTTTCCTCCTTTCGGCTCCCATGTCTCTTTCCCAATCAGGGATATTGCTTGTATAATCCTTAAAATCCCTTGGGGCAACACTGTAGCTGAAGTAGCTCATTATATGTGTCAGACTGCATTGTACAATAAAACATATCTGCATTTCATTCCGTGATGAGAGGTATGGGACCCTTCGCCCAAGCCAAATCTACTCTATGCTTGGCTAGCAGCAACCCCATCACCACCAATTTACTGCAACTGGCTATTATTTCCCTGTCATAAACCCAGCAGTGGGACCAGCGGGCTGGGCGCCAAGTGCTGTCATGGGACCTCGCTCAGTACAGAAAAGACCTTCTCCCAGAATGCCAAGGTACTTGGACACAGCCATGCCACATGGAGGAACCCAGTATCTTGCTCAACACATCTGTCACATTTTGTGGTGTCTCGAAGCCTAAAGCAAAATAATCTGTTGGGAGTGTAGTACACACTGTTAATATATTTGAAATGAATTAAACAATGTCTGCCATTCAAGGACACTCGCTTTGTCGCCTCACAGCAGTTTGACTAGCACTCATCATCTATTAGTATGTCAAGGTCTCTCTGTCATTCTTGTCTGGCCCTATGTAGTTGTGCTTTTCTGAGTTCCTGCGCAGTGGAACATAATGCATTTATACGTTTTGCAGGAGCACCAGTCCAACGGCATTAATGAAGAGTATAAAAGCGCTCCTGCCTGGGTATCTAGGAGTCTATGCCATGCCTGTGCAGGGGAGTTTAGAGAGTCTGGAATGCCATGTCTGTGAGTGGGAGGCTTGAATAGGGTCTGAGGGAGAGTGAGACGGTCTGCTGCGTCTCTCTCAATGAACATATGGGGCAAGTCTTGTGGGCCATGAATCTAATTACATGCATGAGAGGCCTGTGCCACACTGTAGTATAATTCTAGATCTGGCGCTTCCAGTCCCCCCAGAGTATGGGAGAATCAGAGTGTCCCATCTAACTCTCGCTTCCCGGCACAAGCAAGTTTAATTAAGAGTGTGCGCAGCTTTCCAAACATGCTGCGTGGTAACAGTATGGGGATGTTAACAAAAGGGAATAAAAATTGTGGCAAGGTCACCATCTTCTTTAGAGAGATGCGCACTATCAAGGCGAAAGGAAGACTAATCCATCTAGTAATGTTATCTTCCAACCTTGAGATATCCGTCCCATAATTTTCCACTATCACTATGGTTGGGTCTGTGTGGATTTGTATCCCAAAATATCAGACCGGGTCTGAAGTCCACTGCATAGGAAAGTCTATCTTAGAAGGGGCTTTCTTGGGAGTTAGGGGAAAAAATTTGCGATTTCGTCCAGTTAATCTCAAACCTGGAAAATCTTCAAAATGATAGCAACTCAGTTAATATGGGTTTAAGATGTGTCTCAGGGTCCCGGACATATAGAAGGGTACCATCAGCATATGCTGAAATTATTAACGGATATCCGGGTAACAGTGACCCTCTGTGATTGTGGTATTCCCATAAAGCAGGCCAAAGGCACAGCCACCATGGCATATAGAAGAGGGGACAATGGGTAGCCCTGATGAGTCCCTCTTGAGATTGTTATAGGGGCGGTGACCACCCTTCCCAGTCGTATCCTAGCCGTAGTCAGGCTGTACAGTGTCAGAACCAGTTTGATATAGGTTTCCCCTACTACAATTCTCCTTAACACCCTCATCATGAACGCCCACTTAACAGAATTGAGCGCCTTCTCAGCGTCCAAAAAGACTGCTGTGGCCTTGACTCTATGGTCTAGTATTTGAATTGTACCACATATACAGCCAGATTCGTGAAGCCAATTTGCGACCGCAATAGCTGCAAAAAAGCTATTGCGAGCGCAATTGTCCAAATCAGTATTCAAGAAAATATTAGCGAATTCGCAAAGACAGATTAGCGAAATCGCAAAAGAATTCGCAGAATCCCGGTAGTAGCCCAATAGTGAATCGGAGATTGCGAGAAAGCACGGATTCTGCAAAAATAATAGCGATTTCGCAATACATTCGCAATCGCTATTCAAGAAAAATGGTAAATAGCGAAAAACCCGAAAATCGCTTTTTGCGAGGCGCAATTTAAGGACAACCCAAAGCAGGTGGTAACCATCAAAGTAAAAAAAAAATATTTGAAAAACCGTTTCCCAATCAGAAACAGGTGCTGGCCTGACCAAACACATTTAAGGAGATGCAGCTGCAGCAGTAGGAGTCTCACAATGCCAGGACTATACATGGTGGTCAGGCGGCGAAGGCTACAGCGAGCTGCACGGAACAGACGTAGGATCCAGGAGAGGATATTCCGCCAGCGGGTCACCCTGCTAGGCCAAACCAGAGAGCAAATATACGCAAAGTACCGGCTGAATGGGCCAATGATCATCAAGCTAATTCAGGACCTTGACCCCCTGATATAGCACCCAACAAGGCGGACCAATGCCGTGCTCACACATGTCCAGGTATTGTGCAGCCTGCACCTTCTGGCCTCCGGAAGCTTCCAGGGGATAGTTGCCGCTGCTGGGGGGATATCCCAGCACACCATGTCCCGCTGCTTAAGGAGTTTCCTAGATGCAATGCTGACCCAGCTACACCACCACATAAAATTTCCCACCAGCCAACAGGAATTGGATGAGACCAAGCATCAATTCTACAATGTGGCCCAATTTCCACATGTGATAGGATGCATTGACTGTACACACATCCACATCTGCCCACCAGCAGAAACGGAATACATGTACCGCAACGGCAAGTCCTACCACTCCCTCAACATCCAGATGGTGTGCAACGCAAAGAATTACATCACGGACATAGTGGCACAGTACCCGGGGAGCACACATGACTCATTCATATTCCGGCACTGCGGCCTCCACACACGACTGGCCAGGGGAGACTTTGGTGAAGGACACCTCCTTGGTAAGTACACTTGCCCCACAATGTTACACTGTGATGAAGTAGCTGCGCTGCACAGGCACTCACCCTCTGCTCCTCTCATTCAGGTGACAGTGGCTACGCCCTCCGTGAATACCTCCTCACCCCATACCTCAACCCTGCTACACCACAGCAAAGGCGTTACAATGTAGCACACATACGCACAAGGAATTGCATTGAGAGGACATTTGGGCTACTGAAGAGCAGATTCGGCATACTGCACAAGACTGGTGGGGCCATGTACTACAGTCCTGATGTCTGTTGCCGCATTGTGGCTGTGTGTACAATACTACACAACATTGCTACAAGCGCCGGATACCTGTAGACATCTCTGGCAGTGAGTCGGAAGGGGATGACCGGACACATGCGCGTCATGCTATCGGGGAACATCCTGCTGAAGGACACAGACGGCACAACCACATCACAATGAACTGTTTCTAGTGCACCCACTCCCCTCACCCAACTATTCCCAAATGCATGACAATGGAAATAATGACAGGAGGCAGATGTTCAATGCTTCAATAAATATTATTGTTCAATGCACAATAATAAGGAAAAAATGTAACGCTTCAAATAAGAGTAGTATTGCGCCATACTGCTCAATGTCATTAACACGACATGCTTCTGTCTTCAGCATGTCCCTGGACACGGGTAAAAAGTCATGTGCGCCTCCGGCGCACGGCACCAGTCGCCTCTCAGGCTCCTCCTCAGGCAGGGCACGTGAACCAGCACTGGGCCTGGTACTGCTGCGTAGGACTCCGAGCTGTGTGGCAGACAAGCTGCTGACACTCGAGGTCCCCTCGCTGGTGTCATCCTCACCACCATTTGCTGGGACAGGTGGTTGAAGTGCCAGTACAGCACTGGTCACCTGCTCAAGGACACGCGCCACGTCCTCACAGCATTGCACCATCTGCAGCTGCATTGCCATAGACCGATGTGACAGCTGGGAGGTGGCATTTCCTATCACGTAGTTGGAACGTGTGTAGGCAGAGAGGCGCGTGAGTAGCTGGCGGTGGCGGTGGCGGGCGATGTTGCGCTGGCTGATGATGGCTGCTGTGTTCGCCTCCATGGCAGTTGTCATCCGATCAATTTGATCGGACACATTGGCTACATTTCTGCCTATGTTGTTCAGCTGCAGTTGAATTGCACCTTGGCGTCGTGCCTGCAACTGGTGCACGCGCAGCATGCGGCGCTCAATACTGAGCCCTGGCACACGCACTGCTGTTGCCCTCCTGCCGGTGCGTGTTGTGCTGTGCTGCGGCTCACTGACATTCCTGCTGTGCTGGCTGGCCACAGTGGGTGTGCGCTGTGTGGCAGGTCTAGCAGCACCGGATGTCGATGGCGCTGCTGCTGGTGGTCTAACAGCGGGCAATGGTGCACTGCCTGATGGTGCTGACGCTGCTGCTGGTGGTCTAGCAGCGGGCAATGGTGCACTGCCTGATGGTGCTGGCGCTGCAGCTGGTGGTCTAGCAGCGGGCAATGGTGCACTGCCTGATGGTGCTGGCGCTGCTGCTGGTGGTCTAACAGCGGGCAATGGTGCACTGCCTGATGGTGCTGGTGCTGCTGCTGGTCTAGCAGCACCGGATGTTGATGGCGCTGCTGCTGGTGGTCTAACAGCGGGCAATGGTGCACTGCCTGATGGTGCTGACGCTGCTGCTGGTGGTCTAGCAGCGGGCAATGGTGCACTGCCTGATGGTGCTGGCGCTGCAGCTGGTGGTCTAGCAGCGGGCAATGGTGCACTGCCTGATGGTGCTGGCGCTGCTGCTGGTGGTCTAACAGCGGGCAATGGTGCACTGCCTGATGGTGCTGGTGCTGCTGCTGGTGGTCTAGCAGCGGGCAATGGTGCACTGCCTGATGGTGCTGGCGCTGCTGCTGGTGGTCTAGCAGTGGCAATGGTGCACTGCCTGATGGAGCTGGCGGTGTGGTAGTTAGCTCCTCCTCACCCTCAGGCTCCTCTGATGCTTCATCTATCAGCAGCCTCTCGCTGTCGCTGCTGTTGTTGTCTGCCCCACCTGTGATGGAAAGTGGACGTACATTAATTGCATGTATCTATCACATGTGCAGTTGCTACATGCATGCTGGCTAACATTCCCTGTCTGCCTGTTGCATTGCGTACATTGGGACATGTCTGGCTGCATTTTACTTTTTGTACATTGTGGGCAGACTACATGTCCCACAATGCAATTGGGCATGTCCTGATGTGCATGGGTTATATGACTGTGGTACATTGTGGGAGGCTATAGGGTCATGGCCATTGTTCCGGGACAGGGACGCAGTCGCATGCCACTTACCTTAGCTGTCTTGGGTGGGTCGGGATGAGTCCAGAGGGATGACTCCAACACATGCCTCTCGCTGCAGTGTGTCCTCCACACGATCCTCCAGGGGGGTGTTTGAAGGGACTGTTGGATCTCCACCTCCAGTTGCTAGGCTCTCACCCAGCCTCTCTGCCACCCTCTCTTTGGCACGACTTCGGAGGTCGTACCACCTCTTCTTGAGGTCGTCTATGGACCTCTGTGTCACTCCCACAGCGTTGACTCAGGCGTGGATCCGCAGCCATAGTCGCCGTTTCTCGGCCTCAGGCACCCTCCTGGAGTCCTTGTCGAAAAGTTTGGTGTGGTCTTGGCAGACTCCATCTATTAGTTTCTCCAGCTCCTGCTCCGAGAATTTTAGCTTGCGCTTGCGCCCGGTTTCACTGGGCCCTGCTGCTGCATCCTCTGCCATTGCTGCAGTCTCCAATTTCCAATAATTTGCAAGTCTGGAGGTGTTTTGAGAGGAGCTCTGACTGGTGCTGCTTCGATCTCTGCCTCACTGTTCTCAATGGGGGAGGGAACTGCCTGCTTCCTGGTTGTGATGTCATCACTGTGCTCGAAATGCGACTTCCCGTTTTTGCGATCTCGCAATTAGCGAGATTGCATATTGCGATCTCGCAAATTGCGAGATCGCTATTCCTACACGGAATTGGACGGATTTAGCAAATTTTCTGCGATTTTTGAAAATCGCTATCACGTTTTGCGGCAGGTTGCGATTCGCTTAATTTTGTCGCAGATTTTGATGAACCCCATTCTGCGAATTCTAAATTGCGATTTGGTATTAATCGCAATTTATAATTCGCAGAATTCGGTTTTCATTAATCTGGCTGAATGTTTGTAAATTTAAGGTGAGATTGTGACCAGGTACAAATCCTGCTTGCTCCGGACAAACCACAAGTGGTACCAGCGGGCCAAAACGAATGGTTAATATTTCAACAGAAATCTTGTGTCACCATTCAATAATGACAGGGGTCTGTAAGAGGAACATGCTTCATGCGGGTTCCCTGGTTTCAACAGTATGATTATCAGGGCCTCTCTCACCAAGGGGGGAATTATTCTGGTCTGCGCCATGCTTTCGTACAATGACTTTAGTTGAGGGGCCAGTTAGATGTGAAAGCCCCTGTAAAATGAGACTTTCAACCCAGCAATGCCCGGGGCACTACCAGAGTGCATGGACTTAATCACTGCTTTAACCTCACCAGGAGGTGTTCTCTGTGAGAATTTGTTAGCAAGGTCATCTGGATGTGCTCCAAATAATCTTGGATATCATTGTCTTCTGGGGGACTCGAGAGGAGTGGAGCTGGGAATTAGACCTATGGAATCAATTTGCAATGTCTTGTCTATCGTGTGGTGGGAGGCCATTTTCATTTAGAATTTCTGTGATAGTGTCTACTTCTCGCTTGGGGCGTAATGAGGCAGCTAAGGTGGCACCTGGTCTTTACCCTCTACATAGACCCTAGCTGTGGCATATTTCCAAGGTGTTTGACTTCCCTGTCTGCCATGTCCAAAAAGTCCCCGAGCGCTACTTTTGTATCGCCCAAAACTTTAGCATCGCCTGTCCTTTGGAAATCCTGCTCAAGAACTGAGATTATATCTCCAATTTCGATAATTGGTCCCTCGGTGACCGAAGCACTCCTGCATGCTTAGAAATAACAATCCCTGGAATATACATTTTAAATGTCTCCCAAATGGTGGTGAAACTGTCTACAGACCCTATGATTTTTTCAAAGAAAACCTCTATTGCCTATGTGATTTCTGCATTAAATATAGGGTCCATTGGTGAGTAAGGGGGAACCTCCAAATAAACGCAGGGGCCTGTCTAATAAGGCATTTCAGGTCCAATTGTACAAGAGCGTAGTCCGGGTAAGTACAAGGGTGGAGGGCTCATGCCTCCACCTGTGGGAACAGGCTTGAGTGTAGAGCCGTGTTCGCTCCCTCGGCAGTCTCTCGGGACAAGTGGCATAATGCCTGGGAGCCACTGGAGGTCAGCAAGCTCCGAAAGGCAATGTCGGAGCGATCTTCTCGCGGGCTGCCTCCGCAGGACCAAGCACTCGAGCAGCTCCCCTCCACATGGCTCTATGTAGGTCACAGCGCACTGACAGGCTGCTCACAGCAGTCCTCCAGCCAGTGATGCGGAGCACGAATCGCGGAGGTCCCAATGCGGCCTGCAGTTATTTCAAGCTCTTCAGGGCACCGCTGGACCTCACAACCGGCCCCAGAGGCTATGCTTTGTCAAGCCTCTTGGTGCCTTGATTTTGCAGTGAGGATGCAGGTATTTAATCCAGATATTGGAGGATAGCTGACCAGTATCTGAGGAGCGATTCTAACTTGTGGCCATCTTTGAGCCAGGCAAGCTCTGTCCGCATCAGGGTACAGGACATTTAGTGCCAGACGATCAGTAATAACAACAGATCAGTGAAATGGTCCACTATGTAACCGTGTGAGCACCATTATATTTATGCATATTTGAATTTTTCATTAAGACCTTCCGAGCGTCGAACGTTCAGCGCCCAGTGCTGAACGTTTGAATAACGAATGCTGACCCGTCAGCCAACGGTCGTGCACAGCACTGGCAAGGTAGTGTTCGTGATGACCGTTGGCCGCCGGCAGCACTGAAAGGGTTAATAGAACAAATATATTTGATAATTGTTTGAGGGTACTCTGTTATTCCTATGAGTGATTCCTTGAATGGACCATTCAAAGTCATCATTGTTTTTTTTGCAAATTAGGAACCTGAACCATTGTTGTTTATATTGCTCATTAGCCCCAGGTTTGGGTTATAGGGCTGCCCCTCTTTGTTGCACTCGTGCTGAAATTAGCATGAGAGAAGCTCCAGGATTGATTGGATTTACATTCCACAAGCAGGAAGGAAGTCCTTCCCTTTCCTGCTCATAGACGCCAGGATCCCACCGAGGAGAGACACACTGGATGGGACAGAGGCCAGGGATGCAACATTTATGGTGAGCGATCTGGGCATTGCGCCCCACCATATTTTAATGTTGCAGGTCACAAGTGTAATTCCATTTGGGTCGCTAACAGCAGTTACTCTCCTCATAAGAATTATGAAATCCACATAAAAGCAGCAAATCACTTAACTTTAACCCAAAGGTTTCTGCTACTGAAAGCAACCAAAATCCCCAGTTGAACGTTCTCCACAAATGGAGGAATTACCATAGGAAATGCACCCAGAATTATATAGATTTCCTTGGTAATGCCTCATTTCCTAGTGGACCCTCAGATTCAATTTATAATGGCCCTGGTTTTTAGCGACAGCTGGGTAATTTGGCGATGACATTTTTGCCACTTTAGCGGGAAAAAGTCCTTCTAAAGCGGCGAAAAGACCCTTGGTAATATGCTCCCAAGTGACGTTAGCAGTGAGTTAGTATGCTTGCAGGAGAAAAATATCACTTATAGAGATCCAGGGTGGCTGGTCAGTTATGTTATAAATTAGTGGCTTGTTCAACCATTTTGGGATCTATACGAGGAGTGGAAATTATTTTGAAATTATTTTGATTCACTCGGGACAAATTGTAAAGACAGACTCACATACAGGAGGTCAGTGGCTAATCCCACAAATACTGATATAAATTCAGCTTTGTGCGATTTGCTCAATGTAAGGTTCACATTCAGATTTGTCCACCATTACTGATGCCAATACTTTGGATATTTTACTTTGGGCTGGCCACGTAATCCTTTGTGCACCCTGACTCCAAAACAGATTTCAAACATCCTTGGGGCATATTACCAAGCAATAGCGATAATTATCGCTATTGCTTGGTTAGAGACAAAAATTTACCGCTGAGCTGCGGCGATTTTTACCGCAAATAAACCTTGGTATAACCAAGGTTTATCGTTAATGCGATAAAAATCGCTGCAATGCATAAATATCGCTGAAAAGTCAGCGATATTCATGCATTACCGAGCTAATGCTCTTAGCCATGTTATCCACCTCCCATTGGATAACATGGCTAAGAACTGCTAAGCGCGAATATCTCCAGAAGTTGGTAATAGGAGATAGCGATGTTAGCGTTTGTTTTCAGTCGCTAACATCTTGGCACGCCCTCTTTGCATGTCATTAGTGATAAATATCACTGACATGCAAAGTGGGGCCCAAGATGGTCGCTATCTCCTACTAGCTGTCGCTAGCTGGTGTTAGCAATAGCTAGGTAATAGGGAGATAATTTTATCTCCGCTTTCTTGGCTTTTAAAGCCAAAAAAGCGGAGATAAACCCCCTTGATAATATGCCCCCTTATTCCTTAAATTACATGTGGGATTTTCCTAGTGCTATAATTTTGGTTATGAAATCCTTTGTTCTGTAGATGCTTGAAAAGTATGCAGGGGCAATTATCAAGGCTTTACATTTTATTTCTACCCCTTAGGTGACATTCATGTATAGATGTGTTCTTAGTATTTTCAGCTATTATAGCAGATATTATTATAGATATTTCCCTAAACTTTCTTCCGCTCACAATCCATTACGTATCCTCGTTAAAAGCACAATATCTTAGTGGACATTTGAAAGTGAATTATTGACACATCTGAAATGTACAAAATGTATGTCCCAACATATAAATAATTTCTACTTATAAATGCTCTATCTGCAGGGACAATAATGGCATGGGATACGTTGAATGCTTTTATAAAAGCAGTAACGACAAGATGTACCTTGCAGAGATATACAACAGTTATGGAAGAAGACATGAATACTAGACTGCTAATTATACAGAGATTGATCATGATGAAGCTATAAATTTGTTGACAATTTTGGGACATGAGATTCATGTCCAACTTGTAGCTTCAAAATCAAGATTGCTAAATCGTGCAAGAGAAAGGACCAGCTGCAAGATTATATGTAGGTCACTTACCTGTCCATAAAACCCAAATGGAGAAGACTTGGAGTGGGGTGCCCTAACTCTCGTTTGGTATCACTCATCCATTTGGGATCATATGTAAATTGAATTAGGGTAAATGTTGCCATATGAAGTACTGGATTTCGTGGCATAGCTTTCCGAATAGTCTGATTTGGGCGTTGCAGCATTGTAAATATGACTATCCTATAGATGCTTCCCTTTCTATTTTATTCTGTTTGTGATTCCAAATTCCTTTCTACGACAATGAGTCTGCTATTGGTCGTTTTATTCAGTGTTACAAGAGATCTAGATTGGCAATCCGTTATATGAAGATACCTCTCTTTAGGGGTGGGTTCAATTTCACATCCTATTTAAGCTCATTGCAGACTCTGACTCAGTAACTGACAACATCTACCAGCTATTTTGGAGGACTTCACTCTCCATACTTTGGCCAAGCTCTGCCATTTTCAAAATGCAAGGATGCACTGTATTGCCAAGAATATTGTCTCATGTGCTGGCGCTAAAATTAGTGGCTTAGTGCCAACACAATCACACTTGCGCCATAGTGCAAGGGTGCCTGCATTGCAGGGATCATTGTTTATATGCGGGAAGGTGTCCCTTCCTGCACTGAAACAATCAATAATGGCAATTAGCAACTTCTATGTGTGGTGCATTCGGCAGCACACATAGAAGTAGCAAATCACCATTATTTAATTATTGGTTGTGTGCAGAAAGAAACACCTTCCTGCACAAAAACAATAATTAATGGCGTTTTGCTCTTTCTATGTGCATAGAAAAAGCAAAAACGAGGAGAAATAAAAGTATTTCTTCTTGTTGCACCAATATAATGTCTGCTTTTGCATGGCGTTCGTTTTTGGCGCTAACTCAGACTTCCCGTCAAAAAGAAATGGGTGTTGGGTGGAACACCCACAGCAACACCCATTGCACGCCCCTTTCACACAGATACCTGTGTGAAAGGGTGCCATATTTACAAAGCTACGCTAAGCTGAAAAAAAGTGGCTTAACGCCACTTTATAAATATGGAGCAGGGCAATGCGCCAACAGAACTTCGGTAAAAGTGATGTTCTGGTGGCCCAATTCCCTTGTACATATGCCCCTTCGTCACTCGGTTATTGCATACTTTCACATTTTTTTCGTTCTTGCTCTCCGTTCATGCCCCCTACTTGACTCTGTCTTATCCTACCCTTTTGGTTTTGTTTACCTTTTGGTTCCTATCTGTGTCAAGCTCCTTTCCTTTCTGTGGGCATCATTTATGAGAAATGACGCACCGCTGCGTGAAAGCAGCGATGCGTCACTTCTCAGTGAGCACTCCTTGCGACATTCCTGATGCGTCATATTTAATGTATGACGCATCATGTCGCAAGGAGTTACAGATACGTCAGAATTTCCGACGTATCTGTAAGCGCAAAAGTGACGCATTGCTGTAGTGTGTCACAAAAGTGACGCAACTCCAACAATGTGTCCTTTCACATGGGGCTGCATCAGTCTTACGCCTGCTGTGAGACAGGCGCAAGATTTTGATGCAACAGCGTCCTAAAAGTGACGCAGTGAAATCTCATAGATTTCACTGCGTCACTTCTACGACCCTTCCTTGCGTCAATACGCCCCCCTTGCATACATTATACCTGGCGCAGGTATAATGTGGCGCAGGGGTTTACAAAGTGAGGCATCTACCTAGATGCGTCACTTTGTAAATATGGCGCAACAAGGCGCATTTTTTACGCCACCGGTGCATCACAAAAAGTGACGCACCGGCGGCGTGAAAGTGACGCACAGCCTCATAAATGAGGCCCTGTGTGTCCATGAACTGCTGCAGGGGCTGCTGCTCAAGCATTTTAGTAGGATTCCATTGTCATTTACCCTCTAACGGGAATCGAGTCTTACTCCGGTGGGCTTCTCAGCAAATTAGTCTTTTACATCACAGCAGAACCAGAGCCTCCCCTGAGCTATTCGACTCCAGACCTCGTTAAAGATAGGCTAGTTACCCAGCCAAGTGAGTAGTACGTCACAATTCAGCTAACCCGGTTGGGTCCAGTAGCCATGCGTGCCCCGTGGTCGTTGACAGGACGCATGTTTTCGAGGTAATATGTTAAGAAATGTTAAGAAAGACACAAGGCGAAATGTAAACAGCTTGTCAGTGAACATAATTTGGCGTGCTTTAACGCTGGTGGTCATCATTCTTCGGAACGGCCCCCCTATGCGTTCACAGAGGCAGGCGATAAATGATGTGCGTGAAACAAAAAAGACCTTGTTGATTTATTGCGCATTAGCCAGTCTTTGAGTACTGGAGTAGGGGAAGTAGAACAGCTGTGCTAGGAGTTCAGAATTACTTTTCGTTTTGTCGATACATTTTTTTTCTTCCTTTCCCATCGCCATAAAATAAAGGAAAAGTAGAAAAGAAATACACACCCAAATACTTTTTAAAGTGGGTGCTAAAAGAAATGAAAACCCATGTCTGTCTTTCCTGCATTACGGACGCCAATGCAGAACAGATCTGTCAACATTAGGTTCAACATTTTTCGGCTCCCTGGGGTTGTCTAGATTTGATACATTGTCCGACATCATCTTGTGAAAAATGGCACTCGTTTATGAACTGATGGACCCCACCAAGAAGCGTGGCGTGCTGATTGATGCCTACTTGTGCTGATGAACAGATTCTTAGTAACTGCAGTCATTTGTAGAAAAAAGGCTAAAACTTATTTTGCTACATCTGTGCTTGCTTGTGCAGCCTCGCCGTACCCTGGATGGGAATATTTTGGTGTCTTGGTGATAAAAATGATTGAATATATTCACATTATGACTAGGCCTCTTCTGAGCGAGGTCACTCGTGCTAATAGACTTGAATGTATGAAAAATATTTATCCCTTGATTGAAAAAAGATGCGAGTTTTAAGGAGATTTTATGGTATTCAGATTGAGCACAATTCACAAAGCTTTTTCTTTACCTTTTATTACTGGTTTATTGCTCATTACATATCTTTTGTAGTTCTTCTTAACATTTTTATCTTTCCATTTATTTATGACATATGTATTGTATTTAATCCAAAATGCTAATAAAACTTTCTTAAACATAAAAACATGAGTCTGTGCTGGTGAAAGCTGTGCGCTTTACAAAATACAAAAATAAATAAATAAATCCTAAATGTCCAAGAATCTTTTTGATTGAACATTTCAGTCACAGCCATGGAGACCCCGGGTACGGCTGATTTTCTCCTGTTGCCAACATAAGGATAGTGGTGAGAATATGGGTTGAGCCGTCCATCGGACCACCAACTTTCCACTGCAACTTCACCTGGGTCATGATGGTCATAGGAACTTAGGCAACTCCCAGCCCAGGCCAAACACCATGAAGGGCAACATTACCGTCACAGGCAGACTCTCAAGTTGAGCCAGCCAGCTACCATTACAAGTCTCACCCGCCCAACATTGGTACTTTCCCACAATCATCAGGCATCCTCCCCAAACCTACAATCATGCAGCACGGCATTGCCGACACCGGCAGACCCTTTTCTCGAGCCAACTAGAGGAAGTGAAGCTTATTACATGCTACATGCCACAGCCCTACCCTCACCCGTATCGTCAATTGACCTTGGAGCCTGTGCAACCTATAGATAATCATAAGCCTACTGCAAGATCCTCAACTGGAAGCAAACAGCAAAAGAAGGGAAAAGAATTATGTTTCACAGCACCACCTGTGCCAATATGGTCATTTTACCTCTGATATCGGGCCACCCCAAGTACAGTCAACCTTCAGGACAGCATTTTCACAGATGACATATCCTAAAATTGAGCCAACCAATGGCTGGTAGGAATAATGACTAAACATTCCAAAACGGCCTGTGCCAGTATGGTTACCATACCTGACAATGGGGGCCATTTAACAAGTACGCCCGCATTCCAGCCACAGCAATATGTCAGATTGAGTAAACAAGCAACGGGAAAGTCCACTATGTATCCCAACAGTGCAGCCAATAAAAGTGTGATGTTGGGCCTCCCTTGACCAATCAAAATGCAGGACAGGATTCCCAACAGCAGCTAATACGTGGCAGTGACAGAAAACTAACAACTCACCACAGCCCCTCACGAGACAGAAGGTTCTGTGACTACTTATATCAGGCATACATACCTCAGCATAGGTGGCGGAGGGGCTGCCGGACAGAGGTTTCTGATGCATGAGCCAGCCGAGACTTCCCCACCAGAATCCTGGTACTTCCCCTACCTCAAAAGAAGGTGGTGGAATACTGGGACTTTAAATAGATGGAAGTCTCATTGACTTGCATGTGAGAAAGCAGCTCCCAGTTTGACAAACTACAGATGAGATCCCTAGTGTCTTCCTTCGACACTCCTACTCACATAAGATATGAGGTATTGGGGAGGCATAGGGTAGAAAACAGTGTCGGGGAGCTCCCTGGACTCCTTAACGTGGATGGTACATAGGGAAAAATAGAAGGGCCCTTTTCTTTGGCAATAACTCTAGGTTTTAGGACAGGAGTCGGAGTTTGGAGAATGAGAGCTCTGAACGGTCCTGTGAAGTAGGACAGATGGCATCAATACAGGTGCAAGGTACAGAGGCAAACAGCCAAAATCATGTCTGCACAGCTGAAGGTCACCTGCAGCAACCTGTGGACAGTCCTGTGCCTGGAAAGCAGCACCCAGAACCCTCTGTGCTTGGCCAAGGCTGTGTGTAGAGGACTTCATGGCATGGTGGCAGGCACTAGTTGAGTCAGCTAGTTGGTGCCACAGGCTGTGGTGCGAATGCTTGGTTGTATGCAGTGGGCGCAAGTCTGCTCACAGGCTGACACTGCACCAAGAGCTTGGTAAGCACAGCCTTCGACCACACTTTGAATCTATCGCTGGGCAGGGCCTGGGTAAATAATTTAAAGAAAAAACTCACATCTAGGACATATGCCCCCAAATTTCCTCGCTATTTATAATGTTGTATTCACTATATTTTCACTGTAGCATCAAACCACAGACTGTGACCAGATCTAGTAAAATATATTATTTTAGTATTGTGTTTTTAATAGTGATATATGTATGCATATCTTGTGATGGGTTGATTAACAGGATGTTGGACGTGTTTTGAAAACTAGCTTTGTTTTCTCCTTTGAAGGCCACTAGATTGATCAGTTTTCTTAAATTTAATTATTTGACCTGTGGTCTGAGGAACTAAAGAGGCTGTTGAATCCAGTGGTGCTGGAACAATTTTCATAGTGGGAGTACTCGCATCAGTGTTAGTTTACTCAACAGTATAGCAAATGAGTCAAGCCCATTCAGCAGGAGAATGGTAAGGGTGTAGTATGTAGCTGATGGTGCATTTTAGAGCACACCGTTGCAAATTTATTAAGAAAGCATGGCTTGGTAGTGCGCTGTCATTTACAGTTAGCTCATTTTCCATTAAAATGGCCACTCAATGTGCGCAGACATGTAGCTTTACTGATAAAACTACACAGCACACAAATGATAATGTGTGGAAAGCTGGTGTCCATTAATATTTATCATTTGTGCAGCACCAGTAAAGATGTAGCCTTACTGCTAGAGCGGCCGACCTCAATGCTGGGAACCAGGTTCGAGTTTGGCAACAACGCTCAACATCCTGTGGTTCTGGGCAAATCACCTAATCTCCCCGTGCCTAACAACAACAAAAAAAATATGAATGTGTCCTTGTGTAAGGAAACTGGTGCTCATGTAAAGCGCTCTGATACCTGATATCTTCGGGTCTAGATTGCACAATATAAAATTAAAAAAATAAGAGTCTTGTGTTGATGCTATTAAAAAATTTCTTTCCAGTACACTTCAGAATTATAAAATGACAAAAGAAAGTTCTTCATTTGTGCTTTTCTAACTGCTCATGTATTTTGAAATATTTGTACAATTCAAGTTTTGTTGTGGGTTAGAAAGAACTTAACATTGTACAGTCTTTCCTTTCACAGACAAAAGGATTGTTACATAGTTGACAACACAAAATCCTCTGACTTTTTACTTAGAGAAAGAAAAGTAAACCTCACTCTCCATGTTAAGAGAGTAATTGGCAATTTGTCAGAAAACATGGCTTGACATTTGACCTCTATGATAAAATAACATTTAAATGCATCTTTATCATTTGTTCTCATCTGAATTCCAGCATGGTTGTGAGGGTTTCCAAAAAATAACAAATGTAAGAAGGTTTTGAGAGAGTTGGCCTCTCATTAACGAGCTGTTTTCTGAGGACAAATTTTACCATGTTTATCTTGTGAATATGTCCCTGTAATACTTAGACCTGCTTTTTCGGGCATAATCTTCAGTTTCTGACAAAATCAGTAATTCTGTGTAAACCGTAATTATAGTTTTAGAAGGATGCCTTCTCCTTTTGTATTCTGTTGCAACACCCTCAATGTCTACCTAAGCACTCATGTAGTTACCCACACACTACCCTTGCAGTCATAGAATCGCCAGGTCCTACAGTTGCATTCATTTATTCATCTAGGCACTACTCAATGACTCATCTTTGCATTCAGGCGCTATTTATACACTTATCCATGCACTCAACCTCTATGTGTGCACTCATGCAATTAGCCAGTCACTATCCATCTTTTCCTGCAATTACCCTGCGACTACCTTTGGAATCATACAATCACCCAAGCACTACGCATGGAGTTATGCAATCACTCAAGCAGATCTATTACATGTCTCAAGTTCAAGTTAAAGAATAGCTTTATTCGATTTCAATTAAAAAAAAATCACAAAAGCGCAGGTAAACATACAGTTAAAAACGAAAAATAGATGATCATCAAAAAGCATTAAAATAGAGATTCACAAGGAACAAAGGTGTAGCAAAGTGCGGTGTTATTAAAATTTTAGTCTATTCATTGATAATCTAATTTAAAAGCATTAACACAAAGTGCATAGTCATGATCGTCAAGAACATTAAAACACAGTCATTGAGCTCAAGGGTATAACAATTGTGCATTATTATACGGAATTTAATTAGTTCATTGATGATCTATGTCTAATGATACTTTTTAAAAACATTGACATTAGATACATGGTCATTTCATCTTCTAACATTTTTAGTCTCAAAACTGCCGGTCTGCATTGTCTCATTCCCCACTTTCTCAATAGGAATATTAAATATTTTTCCCTGGGGAGAGTATAAAATTTGCAAAACAAGATGTAATGTAATGTGCAGATGTGTAATCGCAGGGGCACAAAATCAAGTTTTTCTACCCAGAATTGACCTCCCGGAAAGTGAGGAATCTAAAAAATCTTCCCCCCCTAAAAACCTGTCAATAGCATATGGGCATAGCTACTTTGAATTGAAATAAGGTATTGCTGAATACCCTGTCCATGTAGAATCAGTTGATTCTCCAAAACTGAGGATTTATTACCCTCCAGCTGCCAGCGTTTATTCTCCAAAACGAGGAGACATTCAGCCTGATTCATGTACATGCCGTTTTGCGTGTCCCTAATAGCGAATCATAGCGAATCGCTATTGAGGACACGCAAAACGGCATTCATGTAGGAATTGCTACTTAAATAGCGATTCCTACATGTTCTTTATTTGCGAGTAGCAATTTGCTACTCGCAAATACTCCCCAATCATTCCTATGGGCCAAGAGGCCCATTGGAATGAATGGGGATTTGCGAGTAGCAATTTGCTACTCGCAACTGAGATAGCGATTTTAAGGGTGCCAGGGGTGTCCAAAGGACGCCCTGTAGCACCCCTAAAATGCACTTTTGGACAGGTGTTGCGCACACACATGTCCAAAGGACATGTGTGTGTGCTACATGCAACTTTGAATGATGCTTTTAAAAGCATTTTTCTGAGTTTTTGCTATTTACCGACAGGTCTGACCTGTCGGTAAATAGCGGCCCCAAAAGTCCAAAATCGCAATATTGTTGTGTGTCATGAATAGCATTTGAGGAATCTCTATTAGAGATTCCTTAAATGCCATTCCACGCAAATATGCGAATTCTTACATAGCGATTTTTGCATTTGGTATCATGAATACCAAATGCAAAAATCGCACTCGCTAAGGGCCAGATTCTGAGAATCTGGCCCTTTGCGAGTGCAATTTACCTACATGAATCGGGCTGAAAGTTATTTCAGCTTTTTTCTCGATATAGTTGCTAGACTGGTTGGGGAATCAAAGAATTCAGGATGTCCGATATCTCTCAAGAAGCTCCTTACATATGTCAACCAATCGATGCCAAAGGCCCCCTGTAGTTTCATACAATCCTGAATTATATCCCTATTAAGTCCGGTCTCCTCGGACGTCCATACCTTGTGCCATAACAGGATAGGGCTAACCCTAATAAGGTCCGATATATAGACTAGGCCCAATTCTTTATGACACACATATGTAGAGGTGGACCTAGGGACTGCTAAGAGGTACCGGAGGAATGTGTTCTCGCAAAGCTGTATTTCGCGAGTATCCGCCATCCCCCAGATCCCTGCACCATATGTTGCTGTGGACACGCATTTCGATTTATATATGTCCAACAGAACCTGCACTGGTCGGCCCCCCAACCTGTTTGAAAAACTTCTCACTGCTCCAATAGTACGTGAGAAGGCTAGTTTCAACGATTGGGCTGCTGAACACCATGTCCCCTTCTTATCGAAAATAATTCCCAGATAAGAAAATATATTTGTTGTCTCTATCTTAGTGTTTGATAGAAACATTTTACACTGGGGTTTTCTCTTAGCCGTGCAGCACATGCTAAAGGTCTTACTAATGTTGATATTTAATCCTCTAGCACTTATGTAGTTTGAGAAGGTAGTAAGCGTTTTCTGCAGACCGACTTGTGTCCTAGCCATGATAACTGCGTCGTCTGCGTATAATAAAATGGGAGCTGGGCGATCTCCAATTTGGGGGTGGTCCTTACTATCTTCAGTAAGGTGGGATGCCACGCTATTAATATATAAGTTAAATAAAAAAGGAGCAAGTATGCATCCCTGCCGGACTCCTTTGTTTATGGGGAATTTGGTGGTACATTCGCCATTACTCCCAAACCATACCTTCGCATGGCCCCTCGATATAATTCTTTAATAAAATTCAACAGGGTCGCATCCATACCTATCACATGTCTCAGTTTTGAGGTTTCGCTATATTTCAGAAATATTGTATACATATTTCTTTTAGATATGATGATGATTTGAAAACGTAGACATATTTGTCTATGCTTTTAACAATATGGTGAGATTTATAGTTGAATCATGTAATAGTATGCTGCTTTTTGGCTAGGGTGTGAGGAGGTGCATCAGATTATCGTGTAGATGATGACATCAGTGATGTCATCAGTGAAGTCATTTGAGATGTCTTCAGTGATGTCACTGACCATGTCATGAATGATGTAATATATGAAGTCATCAGCATTGCATTGCAGAGGCTCGAGTTATAGTTAGCTCAACTAACTATAACAGCCAAATTTCTTTGGTTTTGTATGAGTGAAATGTCCAACTAACTATAACAAACCAGAAACCTGTGGTTTTTCAATGAATTTCTCTAGTTTTTTTAAAGATCATTTCTAACTATAACGTCCCTGAAACTTATGGTTTTTCAATGAATTTCAAAGGTTTTTTAAATGATAATTTCTAACTATAATGTCCCTGAAACCTGGAATGGGAATGGAATGGGACGGGTCTTGTAATGCAACTAAGCCCGGAGGCATCAAGGCGCCTAAAGAAAAAGATCAAAAATAGCCAGATAACAAGCACTACGGATAGGCCTTGGAGAAAAGCCACGTTTTCAGGGCTTTCCGAAAGTTCTGGACTGACGGCTGGGTTTTAATTCCAAGCGGCAGGCTATTCCACAGTTTGGGGGCTACTGCTGAAAACGCCCTCCCACTCCATTTGGTTCTGGGAACGTGAATATATATATATATATTACTTACTGGCGGTCGCCAGTAGGTATATATAGTTAGGACCTAGTTTTCATAGGAAATCCCCAACATTCTATTGGGAATAACTTTGGCGCCGATTGAGGAATCTGCGTGTAATTTTCCTTAAAATTGCTTCACTCCGCTCCGCTCCTTCCCTGAAAGTTTCGGGGGGATTTGTCAAGTGGGGTCCGAGAAAAAAGGGGGTCCCAAAACATGTTTTCAGAATGTTAATTTTCATAGGGACCTTTAGACACGGCTACAGCCCGAACGGCTGAATGGAATTACACCAAACTTGGTAAAATGGTAGGGCGTGGTATGCAGTAGTGCCTTTTCTATATTTGGTGAAAATCCCTCCAGTAGTTGTTGAGAAAATTGAATTTGAGCAAATTATATATCTATATGCGCTCACCATACACGCACCGTATGCGTACGGTACGCGTACCGTACACGTACGTGCGCGTACCCTTACGTGCGCGAGCGAGTTTCTGATTGGCTGGCAGTCGACTGTCAACATTCCAAACTGTCCAAACCAGGAAGTGTTGGCCACCATCTTGTTTTTCAGGAGAACACGAGGCACAAAAGAGCCCAAAACAAGAGTGGAAAACACAAAAAGGGGGCAGGGTAGAGACCCCCCAACCCTCTAGCCCTTCGCAGGGGGTCCCAAAAGGACCCCCAAGGGCAACAAAAAGAAAATAAAATCGCGGGGTACGCGCACCGTACGCATACGGTGCGCGTACCCCGCGATTTAAAAAAAAAAAAATGTTGCACTTGGTGGTCCTTCTGGGACCCCCTGAGAAGGGCTAGGGGGTCAGGGGGTCTCAACCCTGCCCCCTTCTTGCATTTTCCACTCTTGTTTTGTGCTCTCTTGTGCCTCACTTCTCCTGAGAAACAAGATGGCTGCTCAGGTGGTCCCAGAAGGATAATAACATATATAAACGTTATCCGCTAATAGAATTAGCATTTACAAAACCTTTGAAATTTATTGAAAAAATATAGGTTTCATGCCTGATATAGTTAGGAATTAGCATTTAAAAAACCTTGCAAATTCACTTAAAAAACCATAGGTTTCAGGCATTATATAGTTAGGAATTAGCATTTAAAAAACCTTGCAAATTTACTTAAAAAACCATAGGTTTCAGGCCTTATATAGTTAGGAATTAGAATTTTAAAAACCTTGCAAATTCACTTAAAAAACCTTACGTTTCAGGCCTTATATAGTTAGGAATTAGCATTTAAAAAACCATTGAAATTGCTCCTATATAGTTAGTTGTACTAACTATATTTCGCGTACCCGCAATCCACTGCTGATGATGTCACATATTACATCATTCATGACATGGTCAGTGACATCACTGATGACATCACTGATGACATCTCAAATGGCATCACTGATGATATCACTGATGACATCTCATTTGACATCACTGATCACATCACTGATGATATCATTCATGTGATAATACGATGCACCTCCTCACATTCTAATATAACCGTTGATGCACCCAGTGTTAAATACAGACTACCATTCTTGAAACCATTGACACACCAATACCAGTTACTACATACGCACTCACTGATTCCTAGGTCTACACACTCATTCACTCATTCACCCATAGAATCACTCATACATACAGTCACTCATCAATACAACACTATCATATGCATTCATACACCTATACAGACACTCACACACTGCCACTCATCCATGGAGTTACTCACACACCTAGTCAGTCATGCAAAGAATCAATCACACTTCCATTTCCTCAACTATACAGTTATACACACAGCACCTTACTTATTCAAACAAATACTAACACATACTTACTCTCTTATACAATCACTGATACAAGTACACAATGATCCTTACAGCCACTCGCACATTCACTGGCTCTCATGTATAGTCATTTATATATGCCAACTCTCAAATGCACTGCGTTTTACATATGTACTTATTTGGACATGTAGCACTGAGATATCCATTCACTCACCAACACACCCATGCACACAGTCGACCGCCCATATAGCTGTTTCCACATGCACTCTTGAACTCATACACCTAGTGAATCAACTGCTCACACATCTATGCACAGAGTCACACACCTCCCAGCCACCCACACACACTCGGTCTCCCATTCAAATACTTAGGCAACCAATAAATAACCCATATAGCCACTCATATAGCTACTGAGCAACAAATGCAGCAGCTTACACAACAACAGACATACTGATGCACACATTCAGACAGTTTAGTCACTAACCCATGCATTTAGTAAGACACATTTAATCACTCACTCATACAGTCAGTCACGCACCTACTAAATCCTTCATCCAGACACTTATACATCCACTCATTCTTCAATATGTAAAACATATTTAAACTTTACAGAAACACACAGTCACTGGATGATGTCATCAGTGATGTCATCAGTGATGTCAAATGAGATTTCATCAGTGATGTCATTTGAGATGTCATCAGTGATGTCATCAGTGATGTCACTGACCATGTCATGAATAATGTAATATGGGACATCATCAGCAGTGGATTGCGGGTGCGCGAAATATAGTTAGTACAACTAACCATATAGGAGCAATTTCAAAGGTTTTTAAATGCTAATTCCTAACTATATAAGGCCTGAAACCTATGGTTTTTTTAAGTGAAGCAAACAGGCTTACCTCTGGCGCACCTCCGGCGCACCCGCTGCGCGCCTACGCTGCACGCGTGGAAGGTATCCATCTTAAATACCGTAGATCGCGGAAGTCCTGTGAGGGCAAGCCGCTGGCCCCTCAGCCAAGATGGCGCCTAGGAGTTTTCACCTCCTGGAAACCCACACCCGATATGGCGGCCAAAAAGGCGCGAAGCAGACCCAGCCCCCCCTAGATATCCATCTGTCCCGCAAAGTGCGGGTGCCCAACGATTATAATGCAGGTAAGCTCTACCTAGGATTCCCGATGCATCTACAGATCAGAAAGCGCCTGTGTCCTATACTCACGTAGCGCGATTAAATCAAGTTCAAATATGTATTTTTTAAAAGGTTAAAATCAGAGCTCAAATCATACGAGTAATAGTAAGGCAACGCGAGCGTGCAGCAAGCCAGCAAGTCTATCTGACACAAGAGGATCCCGACTTATGTAGACTCCACCTCCGAACACGGAAGTCCTGTGAGGGCAAGCCGCTGGCCCCTCAGCCAAGATGGCGCCTAGGAGTAGTCACCTCCTGGAAACCCACACCCAATATGGCGGCCAAAACGGCGCAAAGCGGACCCAGCCCGCCCTAGATATCCCTCTGTCCCGCAAAGTGCGGGTTCCCAACGATTATAATGCAGGTAAGCTCTACCTAGGATTCCCGATGTATCTACAGATCAGAAAGCGCCTGCGTCCTATGCTCGCGTAGCGCGATTAAATCAAGTGCAAATATGTATTTTTTAAAAGGTTAAAATCAGAGCTCAAATCATACGCGTGATAGCAAGGCAACTCGAGCGCGCAGCAAGCCAGCAAGTCTACCTGACACAAGAGGATCCCGACTTATGTAGACTCCACCTCCAAACGCGGAAGTCCTGTGAGGGCAAGCCGCTGGCCCCTCAGCCAAGATGGCGCCTAGGAGTTGTCACCTCCTGGAAACCCACACCCAATATGGCGGCAAAAACGGCGCGAAGCGGACCCAGCCCGCCCTAGATATCCCTCTGTCCCGCAAAGTGCGGGTGCCCAACGATTATAATGCAGGTAAGCTCTACCTAGGATTCCCGATGTATCTACAGATCAGAAAGGGCCTGTGTCCTATACTCGCGAAGCGCAATTAAATCAAGTGCAAATATGTATTTTTTAAAAGGTTAAAATCAGAGCTCAAACCATACGAGTAATAGCAAGGCAACGCGAGCGCGCAGCAAGTCAGCAGGTCATGATGCCCAAATTAAAACTATTGCTTGTATTAAACCTCAAAGTTAGTTGCACCTCTATTCAGGATCATCCTGTAACAGAAAATATGCATGAACGCCGAAAAAAACTTGACCTAGTGAATTAGAAAGCTAAAACAGTCGGCCTTGTTTGCAGATTTGGAAAGTTTTGAACTTATAAAAACATGCTATATAAATGTTTTCAATGCATGGAAGATTGTATGCAATTGTGCTTGCTACAGGGAATGTTTATATTTTTATTTGTAAGGAAAGTCAATAGTAAACACATGCCTATTAGACCATAAAACAGGCCCACAAAAAGCCTGAAAAACGGCTTCCACCCTCAACTGATTGACCATCCCATTGGACAGTTCCCGACTGTCGTATAGACTAGTCCAACCCTGCCTCAGTTTCAAATCACACCTGTACCAAATTTTCACATTTAGATTTTTCAGGAGCCTATTTATGTGGAGAGCTGCCCTTTCCTTCCTCAATCTGTCCTGATCTAAAGCTGATAATGAGTCAAGGAAGATAACATATACAGGTATTTTCCTTATGATGGAAACAGTGTGGCCATTTAATTGCAGGATTAAGACCTAGTTCTCAAGCGGATTATTATGGTCTGAAGCCTACTTGGATTGAGACAAAGGAATTCCTTTTCAACTCACTAATGTTGCCCAAGAAATCCATTCAAGCACAATCCAGCAATGCCCTGGTATGGCCTTCTTCAAAGCTAGAGGGTCAAGGGAGGACACTAAACTGAATAGAGCGGGTTTATTTGTGTATTTTTTATTAACCACTACTATAAAGGAGTTGTACCAAAAGATGACAAAGGAAGGGAAAAGTAGCATGGCTGGGAATGTGGGGTGTGCATTGAATTGTGGTCTAATGCGTGGAGATAAATGAGAATCAAGGGAGTGAAATTAAGGTTTTCATTATTTTGTGCTCATTGATTATTTGGGTTCTCTTTTTATAGTAC
The DNA here is from genome assembly GCF_964263255.1 of Lissotriton vulgaris. NCBI lineage: Eukaryota > Metazoa > Chordata > Amphibia > Caudata > Salamandridae > Lissotriton > Lissotriton vulgaris. The sequence goes on along the minus strand of NC_141696.1, from coordinate 776,371,558 downwards.
TGGATTTAACAAGACAAGTGCAAAACAGGGGCTCGCTCTGAAGAATGTGTAGATGAGTATACATAGCATTCAGTCATACTTGAATGATCCTGCCCAATTCAAGTTTTAATGGGAAACCTTCCCCAGATATTGTCATTGGTGTTGCAGTTCTTCTCTTTTCTACCCATGTGGTTCAAAGAACCAGAGTTGAAAAGTACTGCAAATATCTGAAACTGAATAGAGGGAAGTGATGAGAGTCATTCTCACTTTGTAACACAGTCAGTCAGTGTACATTTACTAAAAGAAGCTTCTTCTTCATCTGATTACAAATGTGTCTCTCCTTCAAACCGTAGTTAATATTATTTCCCTAATTTCTATTTTTTGGTGAAAACTTTTTTTCCCCTAAATGAGCGATTGAAGCCTAGTTCTGGTTTGTGTTTGTTCTGTTTAATCACAATAATTCTCAGTGAAGGGTTTAGGGCTTAGCCACTGGATTTCTTCAAACTACCATATGAACTATTAAAGGAATTACTCTTAGGGCCTCATGTTGATGTCGGTGGGACTGCCACAGACAGGCTGTCAGTGGCAGTCCTATCAACATCCAGGTCATCGGTCCAACAGCCACATTATACTGCAGATGGTCGGACCGCAGTGGTCAGGGGGACAGACCGCAACCTCTGACAGGCTCAATGAGCCCGTTGGGTCATAGTTGGTGACTAATCCCTACAATGGAGGCGGTGTCTGTACAGGCAACGCCATAGGGATTAGGATGCCCATTTCCCACAGCTTTTTTATGGTGGTCCCACTGCCATGAAAAGGCTGTCGGAAAGGGACTTTGGGGGCCCAAAGAAGGGCCCCTGTCCCCCGTAGGCCACAGCTAAGTGGCCAGGGAGCAGTTGTGGTGCCCCTAAAAAATTTTTGGTTTCCAGCTCAAGTGAGTTAAAAAGTGGGGGGAAAAGTGCCAGATATGGTGCTGCACAGGAGTTGACCCTTTGCAAAGGTTAATGCATCATCTTTTAATTGCTTATTGCCGTATTTAAGTGTTAAACTGGTATTAATGAGGGGGAACCAATGTTCAGACAGTTTTAATGCATGTTCAAATGAAAACATAGTGAAATAACACTGCCAAATAATCTTTCACATAAAACCATTTAACGCCATTTGAGGAACCTTCCAGTAATTTTCCCAAAAAAGTGTCCTCCTGTTTCTAGTTGTGCTTGGAAAGTTTTGGGGTGATCCATCAAGCAGGGGCCTGAGAAAAAGGGGGGATCCAAAAATGTATGTTTCCAATGTTAGCTCCCAAAAAGATGTTAGACATGACTACAGGCCGAACTACTGAATGGAATGACACCAAATTTGGCAGGAAGGGTGCTTTTTGTGATTTGGTGTACATCCGTTCAGATAAAATTCAGATCAGATGTAAAAGAAGCGGTCTGGGTTAATGAATCCTGACCCCAGGGGTGCAATATAGGGGGTCTTTAAGGGACCTCTAATGGGCAAGAAAATGCCTGAAATTATTTTTTTGACGTGTGAGGATTTGCAGATCTTCTGTAAAGCTCAGCGCCACCACCTCCGTAAAGCTGCGGTAGATCTGAGGAGTCAGCCGTAAAATAAAAAACAATCTATATTTATATATAAACGCAGGGCTGGCCCCTGTGTGTCCTGAGTAAGAGCTTTAAGGGAGGCTCAAAACATGTCGACTAATACTAGGGACACCTGACGATTCATGGTTATGTTGTTTTCCCCATATACACCCCTGTTTTTAAACATACCAGCTAGGAGCAGAATAAAGTATTCACCCACTAGTTAGGTATTTTAAAACATTTTTCTTTCCACTCCACATCACTGCACTACACATTTTTCTGCATAAGTGCTCCTACATAATTTTGTAACTCACAGCACACCTCAATATGCAGTGGATTGATAGGACCCCTATGATGAAGTATGTCACCAAGGAGAAACCCTGATGAGTGAGGGGACTCTAGAAATATAAACTCTTCTTTCTAAATAGTAGGCTTTCCTACTCCATATGGTTGGAAGTCTCTTTTTCTCCCATAGTTAGGTTCTTATGCCGATATTCCTTTTTTTTGCATTCATAACTGAGTAAGGAGGGTGAACCTAGATGATAACCCTCCCTCCCCCTGTTTTCTGATTGTATATTTATATATATGCATAGTCATAGATACACTCAAATACCTAAGCACCCACTCAGACACTTTCACACCTACTCAGAGATCTACTCAGACACTCATACATCAACATACCTACGCAGACACTCTCACACCCACTAACAGACCCACACAGACACTCACACACCCACACACAGACCCACTCAGACACTCAAACATCTACTCACAGACCTCCTGAGACACTCAGTCGCCCACTAACAGACCAACTCAGACATCTAATCACAGACCCACTAAGACACTCACACTTCCATTCACAGACCTACACTGGCATTCACACAGCCACTTACACACTCACAAACCTACTCACACACCCACTTATAGATCCATACAGCAAAACACAAACCCACTCAAAGGCCAACTCAACCACTCACACACCCACAAAATCACTCACAGATCCATATAGCCTCTCAAAACGCACTCACAGACTCACACAGCTACTCGTAAAACCACTCACCAACCTTTACAGCCACTTACAGACCTACTCTAAAAGGCTACAGGTTATAATTAGAAAATGCAATTTAAAAAAAGTATAGAAATTCCCTAAAAAACAAACATTACAGGGATGTTATAGTAATGAAGCAACATTAAACAAACATTGAAATTCACTGAAAGGACCTAAGGTTACAGGGATGTTATATTTAAGCATGGGCAAATTTTGCGAATCTGGCGTTCGCGAATTTGCGTATTTGCGAACTCGCAATCCGCAAAATCCGCGAATTCTCGCGAATTTGCAGATTTTTTTTGTGTTCGCAAGGGTTTCTGCCAGTTCGCGAGGGTTTTGTACCAGTTCGCAATTGCGAACTTACTTGTCGGCTCGCAACGGTCGTGACTATGTTGTTTCTACGTCTGGTTCATCATCACAGGTTCACAGCACCCTCTGTTTCACCACTGCCACCCTGTTTCACCCATGCCACCCTCTGGTACATCAATGCCACCATCTGGTTCATCACTGTAGATTATGGGGGGGAAAAGCAAGCACACCTGCCCTGCTTCAACTGACATGAAATAATTTGGGGTTGATTTATTAATGTGCCACTGTTTTAAAATTCCAGTCTGGCACCTGCTTCCTTATCTGTAATTTGCTTTCTGTTGCAGTGCAATTTTTTTTCCCAGGACCTTTGTGGCCTACTTGTAGCTATTCTATGAGCCTGCTGTGAGGGTCAGAGCAGGGTCATAGAATTGTTGCAACTAGCAACTGAACTCTGGAGGGGCCCCAGTCAGGAAGCACTACAGGGAATAATTACTAATGATGAGTTTGAACTTTTGCACCTGCTGAGTGCTTTCAGTTTTGCAAAACTCGTTTTTCTGCAGAACAGCAACTGTAATGCCCCAAACAAACATAGGCAACTGAACTCTGGAGGGGCCCCTCAGGAAGTACTACAGGGAATGGTTACTTATGATGAGTGAACTTTTGCACCTGCTGAGTGCTTTCAGTTTTGCAAAACTCGTTTTTCTGCAGAACAGCAACTGTAATGCCCCAAACAAACTTACTTGCGAAAGTTGATATCTAATCCAAAAGTGATCCAAAGAAAGTCAAAAGGCCTCAAATCCAAAAAAGTGCAGCAAATGTCAACCTGAGGAGTTATTCTGATAAAAATCATCATTTTCAGAAGGTCTATGCTGCTTGCTAGTGGATTTCTTGTGCAGAATTGCAAATTTTGTAATTTTGCGAGTGCAAGATTGTTGCTGCCCGCCACACCTACATGTTCGCAATTGCGAACTCTTGCGATGCATCGCCAAACTCCTGCGGGATCCCGCAGCAAGATCCAAAATGGCACAGCACTCGCAAAATATCAAGAAAAACAACTCGGCAAACGCTGAATGACGGTAAGTGAATGCCGCACGCCGCAATATTGTATCACCAAGAAAAAAAATCCGCTGCGTGCGAATTTGCGGATTTTTGGTAAATTCACAAGAGTTCGCGGATTGCGAATTTACCGAAAATCCGCAAAATCCGCGAGCAGAACGAATTTTCCGCCCATGCTTAGTTATATTTAATAAATAAGACATACGAGAAGAAATACAAGAGCAAGCTAGGAGACGAGTCAGTCCTGCGATCCATTTTTAAATAGCCTTGATGGTGTGGAGGGCCATAGCTCCGGTGGTCGAGATAATTTAGACCTACATAACAGTTTAACCGATGAGGCGGTGGTCCCTGGTTGCTGGTGTTGTAGGTGCCGGTCAAAGATTTGAATAAGACTCTAAAAGAGGCAATTAAGGGAGCGCAGTTTGGCCCCTATAATGAGTGTCTACTTTGCAGTTTATTGAAGAAGGCGACCGGTTTAGTGAAAAGGAGAGATATACATCCTCCCACAACTCACCAATTAATGGATTATTAATTGGGGAGATTCGTTTAAAGAAATTGTTAGCCTGAAGAAGGTGGTGAACCATTAGATACCACCGGAACGCGCCGCTTGTGTCTAAAAGAATACCATAACAACATTTGGTCTGAATAAAGCTGGCACGTTTAAAATATTAGAAACAACATTTGGTTTGGACAATGGAAAATATATATTATGTATACATCAAATGTGATACATTAGAATTAAATCCTATGGATCTGAAGTGTCCTCAATGTGCAGCAGGTTGTTTGTGTTGGGTTTAGATAACACTTTTTTAGTTCTCCCTTTTTCTGTAAATGAAATGTTTTTAATTAGTGTTTTTAATATTGTGTATTTTCAAAATGGTCCATTTTGGTCATCTCAGAGCAATTTCATCAGGTCGCGGGTCATCAATCGTTTTCCATGAAAAAATGGACATTCTCGCATGAACATGAATTTACTCTAATGTGGTTTATATCTTTTCCCGCTGTGAATAAACACGTTTTAAGCCCTGGAAGTGATAATTTGAGTCCTTTTAAGTCACTTTTAACCACATGCAAAATCTTAAGTTTTAGTCCACTAGAAACATGAAAATGACTATTAAGATGCTCATTTTAGCATCCCTGCTGCGCTGCCCCACGGCAAAAGGAAAGGGCAGGAATGTGCTGTATCTATATAATTCGGTTTATTCCTGTCATTTTCCCCCTGTGCCGCGCACAATAGGATGCCATGCGCCAATGCAGGCACCTTTGCACCAAGGTGCAAGGGTGCCTGCGTTGTGGGAATGATTGATTTTGTGCAGGAAAGGGCCCTTCTTGCACAAAATCAATCCATTCATGTGCTTTCCTTTGTATTCTGCGGATCACTGACAGAATTTCGACCTCACAAATATCGACCTACAAGAATATCGAGTCAACAATATCGAGGGCAAAAATATCGACATCCTATCTACAACATGGTAAGTACAAAAATATCCAAAAAATAATATCGATGTAAAAAATATCGATGTTAAAAATATCGATATTTTTTTTAATATATAAATGTAAAATTAAGTATATAAGACTAATAAATAAAATAAACATATTTAAAAGTATCTAATAATGTTTAAAAGTAATCAATAATACATATATATTAAGAATACATTAATTAAATATATACAGTAAATATGTAATATATATGCACTGAACAATAAGTATTAATAATTATTTTACTAATTTATAAATTAATGAAATATATTCTAATTTACTAACACATTTACAAACATAAAACAATAACATAAATAAAATGTAAGTAATATAAAAAATAAAATAAACATTTGATATTTTAAAGATTAATTAAATAAAACGTTGGATAGCGTAAGGGTAAACATTTCTATTCCTACTCCAGAGAGTGCAACAGTAGGAAAAACTGACCCTGAACTCAAAAAACACCCCTTTACCCAAGAACTGAAAACTGACCCTGAACCCTAAAAATACCCCTTTACCCAAAAACTGAAAACTGACCCTGAACCCAAAAAATACCCCTTTACCCAAAAACTGAAAATTGACCCTGAACCCTAAAAATACCCCTTTACCCAAAAACTGAAAACTGACCCTGAACACTAAAAATACCCCTTTACCCAAAAACTGAAAACTGACCCTGAACACTAAAAATACCCCTTTACCCAAAAACTGAAAACTGACCCTGAACCCAAAAAATACCCCTTTACCCAAGAACTGAAAACTGACCCTGAACCCTAAAAATACCCCTTTACCCAAAAACTGAAAACTGACCCTGAACCCTAAAAATAACCCTTTACCCAAAAACTGAAAACTGACCCTAAACCCTAAAAATACCCCTTTACCCAAAAACTGAAAACTGACCCTGAACCCTAAAAATACCCCTTTACCCAAGAACTGAAAACTGACCCTGAAGCCTAAAAATACCCCTTTACCCAAGAACTGAAAACTGACCCTGAACCCTAAAAATACCCCTTTACCCAAGAACTGAAACTGACCCTGAACCCTAAAAATACCCCTTTACCCAAAAACTGAAAACTGACCCTGAACACTAAAAATACCCCTTTACCCAAAAACTGAAAACTGACCCTGAACCCAAAAAATACCCCTTTACCCAAGAACTGAAAACTGACCCTGAACCCAAAAAATACCCCTTTACCCAAGAACTGAAAACTGACCCTGAACCCTAAAAAAAACCCTTTACCCAAAAACTGAAAACTGACCCTGAACACTAAAAATACCCCTTTACCCAAAAACCCAAAACTGACCCTGAACCCTAAAAATACTCCTTTACCCAAACTTAATTAATATTATTTAATTAGCAATTAATTATTAATTAACAATAACAAATAAAGTAAATATATTAGCACATTAGCTGTAATTAATATAATTTAATAATTAATATAATTTTCCCCCAATTAATTAATTAACAGTAACTAAAAATTATATATATAAATAAATTACTCTAATTAATGTAACTAATTAATATTATTTAATTACCAATTAATTAATAATTTAAAATATGTACAAAATTATATTAATTAATTAACTAATAAATATTAATTATTTCCCAATAAATTAAATATAAAATTTTAAAAACATATATTAATTAATTAATTATTATTAAATTACTCCCCACCCCATTCCCCTATAAACCCACATCCCGCTACAGAAAATATATATCAATTAATCAATTAATTTTTTTCCCAATTAATCAATATTAATTAGAAATTAATTATAATTAATTAATTAATCCTACTAATTATTAATCAACTTACCATAATTAAATTACTTCCCACCCTATTCCCCTATAAACCCACAACCCGCTACAGAACATATATATCAATTAATAAATTAATTAAAATTATTTTCCTATTATTTTCACATAATTACCAATTAATTATAATTTAATAACAAATCCTACTAATTACTAATCAATTTACCATAATTAAATTACTTCCCACCCTATTCCCCTATAAACCCACAACCCTCTCCGGTACAAAAACATAAAATTTACTTATAAATGTATTTATTATTATATAAAATTTATACACATATAATAGTAATTATTTTAAATACTTAAATTAAACATATAACACATACATAATAAAAAACTATACAATAATACAAATATCGATATTAGTGTCATCGAAATTAGTAACATCGATATATATGCTATCGATATTACTAACTTCGATATTACTTACATCGATATTAAGTATTTCGATATTACTTACCTTGGGTCGATATTCTGTCCTACGATATTCTTGCCTTCGATATTATGCTCCTTCGATATTTCAGACTCGATATTATGGTAGGTCAATATTTCCTACTCGATATTTTGACTGTGTACCGTATTCTGCAGCACACATGCAAAAATTAAAGCACAAGGAGAAATGTTTTAATTTCTCTTCGTTGACGCATTCGCTGGTTTATGATGACTCGTAAATCTGGGAATGTGTCAGGTTCCATGGGTGTTGCATGGGAACTCCCACAGCAACACCCATGGAATGCTCCTTTCATGCATGTTTCTGCATGAAAGGGGCACAGATTTATAAGGCCATGAATAGCCACATAAAGTGGCTTTACATGGCCTTATAAATATGCAGTGGCACATTGCACCACCGGAACGTCAAAAAAGTGATGTTCTGGGGGTGCAAGAGTGGACCTTGTTTCCATAGGAAGAGCATTTTTTCTTTTACCAGTAACGTTTGCCTCATTTGACAAATCTTCACAAAACTTTCAAAATTAGCTTGCTGCTCATTTCAGCTGCTGTCTTGAAAGTTTCAATTTGATCCCTTAAGCGGGGGGCTAGAAAAAAGGGAGATCCCAAAGTTGTTTTACCCATGTTAATTTCCATAGGAACCTTAGACATGGCTACAACCCAAACTGCTGGATGGCATTATACCAAATTTGACAGGAAGGTAGATGTTGGGTCAGAGAAGTGCCTTTTTTGCGATTTGGCGAGTGGGCAGTGGGATTTCTGAGAGGTTGTCGGATGCCATGCTCCCTCTCTCCACCTCCTTGCAAACCTGCCTCCTTGTGCACTGCTGGTTGAGGGATGAAGTGTTTTTTGCTCCAGAGAGTCCTTTGGGCCAACAGCCCTCCTGTTACCTCCAATAAGTCTGACAGTGCACAATTGCTAAGAGGACTTTGGTGTCCATGCCCTCTTTCTCTGCCAATGTGCAAACTCACCTCCTGGTGCACTCTGGTTAGGGATGAAGGCCCCTTGGCTCTAAAGTGTTCTTGAGGGGAACAGGCCCTCCTGTTACCTGGTGTAAGTCCCACACAGCAGAATGAAAGGTTTTTAGAGGCCATGCCCTGTTTCTCCACCACTCTGCAAAAACACCTCCTGGCACACTGCTGGTTGGGGGATGAAGTTCTCTGTAATGCTGAGTGTTCTTGGGGGCCCAGAAGCCCTCCTCTTACCTCCAGTAAGTCTGCTGGCATTGCAGGATTCCTGAGAACTGGTCGGAGGCCCTGCCCCCTTTCTCCACCACTCTGAAAACGTGACTACTAGCTAAAAAACATAGAAATTCACTTAAAAAACAAAGGTTATAGGGACGTTATAGTTAGAAAATAGAATGTCAAAACCTTAGAAATGTACTTAAAAAAACAAAGGTTACAAAGTGGCTATAGTTATAAAATAGAATTTAAAAAACTTAGGTTGCAGGCCCATTATAGTTAGGCTCAGATGTAATTCATGCAAAAACAGTGTTCAGTTCAAAGACTTTATTCGGTTATGAAACATTGATAACCATAAATGTACATAGGCACATATTAAACACAATTTGCACATTATGAAACAGTTATGGTGTATATAAATTATTAAAAGTCATAGGCTCAGTACAATTAAAAAAGACTTTAAGACATTATCGATTTCCTTGAATAAAAGACTTTTCTAAGGAATACAGAGACGGATGCTACCGTGAATATGTCTTCAAGTTTCCGGATTGCCAGAAAGGCAGGGAGGCATTGTCTAAGATTCATATACTTTAAAATTGGCTTGATCCACCTTTCCCTCGGTACTGTATAAAATTTACAAAAAAATAAAAAATGAATATCCGATTGGGTGGATATATCGTCACAGGGGCATTTGCTTATACCATATGACCAGTCATTGTTAGCAGGAAAACTCAATGTTCTAAAAAGAATCCCGAATCAAAAATGTACTAACAAAAACCTTTTATGTTCCATCAGCTGCAGGGTTAGGTATGGTTGAATAGCCTGCGAGATTAAGGTCAGTTGATGAGACATCCCTGTTTTTTAGTCAACTCAGTTTGATCTCTTAAATTCGCAAGATACATGATACATAGCCTTTTCAATTCCTTTCTCGGGAACTTCACCATTGACACAGGGTCATCATAAAATTCGAGGTGATTAATATAGCCACAGAAGCTTTTGATGTATCTTAGCCATTTTATTCGATAAACACCCTACAATTTTAGGGCGTCCCCCAGTATGAGACGGTTCAAGTGACACTCATTAGTAATCCAAACCCTGTGCCACAGAAGAACCGGCTGGATTCTAATGATGTCCTCAATACATAACATACCAAGTTCAGCATGGCAGTTGTGGGTGGATGTACTCTCAGGCGTGGTTAGGAGATATCTCAAAAAGCTATTCTCTGTCAACTGAAAACTAGTGACATTAGAAGTGCCCCAAATTCTTGCACAATATGTTGCCACTGCGACACAACTAGTTTTGTAGCTGCGTAAAAGCTCGTTAACTGGTTTCTTTCCCATCTTTTTACTAAAAAGTTTAAGGGCCATTATAGACTTGGTGAACAACATGTTTTTTGCATTGACTGCAGTATTCCACTGGCCTGTGCAGTTAAACAAGATTCCTAAATAAGGAAAGGTAGAGATGTAATCTAATGGCTTAGAATCAAAAACCCGTGAAATTCAGCAGTTATAGTTACCTGAGTTATCTATAACTTACTCTACCGCAATTCACTGCTTATGACCTCAAACATTACATCACTCATGACATGGTCAGTGACATCACTCATGACATCTCAAATAACATCACTGATGACATCATCAAGTGAATGTTAGTGTTTTTAAGAGTTTATAGGTGTTAAACATGTTTACTAACCTACTACAACACCTAAATTAGTTTACTAGGTGCACTACTACGGAGTGATATTACTTCTACTATGTATTAAGTGAGTGACTATGTGACTTATGTATCCTTGTGTGTATGGATGTGTAAGTGATTGTATGTGTGTATAAGTGGTTGAGTGAGTAGCTGTGCGGGTGAGTGAGATGTGTGAGCATTGGGGAGTCAATTGGTGTTATAGTGGCTGTAAGGGTGAGGGAATGGGTGAGGGAGTGGCAGTGTGAGTACCTCTGAGAGTGGATAAGTGAGTGTGCAGTGACTGTATGGGTGAAAGAGTGGGTATCTGAATGGCTGTATGAGAGAGTGACTCAGTGTGTAAGTGGCTGCAGAGGTGAGTGAGTAGCTGTTTGAGTGGGGGATTCATTAACTGAGCTGGCGTGTGAGTGGCTGTATTGGAGAGTCTCTATGTGAATGGCTGTGTGGGTGAGTGACCAGATGTGCATGTGCTTCTTTGGATGTGTGAATGGGTATGTAAGTAGTTAGGTGGGTGTGTGAGTGAATGCTTTTATGGGTGAGTGAGTGGTTGTGTTGAGAGGCTGTATGGGTGAGTATGTGTGTGAGGGAATGTGTAGGTAAAAATGTAGGTGTGTGAATAATTGTATGGGTGAGTGTGTGGTAATGTGAGTGGCTATATGGGCGAGTGACTGGTAGTATACGTGGTTGTTTGGGTGAGTGAATGGTTGTAAGAGTGGCTGTATGAGTGAATAAGTGGCTATGTGAGTACTGGTATGGGTCTGTGAATGGGTTAGTGAGTGGCTGTGTGGGACTGGGTTGAGGGTGAGTGGTAGTGGTTCTGTGGATGACGTCCTCAGTGATTGCATTTGAGATGTCATCGGTGATGTCACTGCCCATGCTATGAGTCATGTAATATGTGAGGTCATAAGCAGTGCATTGTGGGGTATAAGATATAGCTAATGCAAGTAACTATAACTGCTGAAGTTCACTGGTTTTGTATGAGTGAAATCTGCCCTGAACATGACTTCAGGGCTTCAAAAGCTGTCTGACATGCCACAGTCCAGATCACCTGATAGGGCTGCTCCCTGGAAGTTGGCTCTGTCAAGGGGGCAACACTCCTGTCATACCCCATGATGAATCTCCTGTAATATCCAGTCAGACCTAAGAAGGCTCTCCGCTCTGTCTGGGTTTTTGGGTGCCCAAGCCAGAATGGTGTCACTCTTGTGTTGTAGGGGTGCCACCTGGCTGCTTCCTAACTGATGTCCCAAGTACACCACAGACCGCTGCCCTATCTGGCACTTACTGGCCTTGATAGTGAGGCCTTCACTCTGCAGGACCTTCAACACCTCCTGAAGATGGTACAAAAGGTTCTCCCAATTGGATTTAAAGACTGCAATGTCGTTCTCCAACACAGTCAGGACTTGATTGACCAACCTCTGGAAACTGGCAGGGCGGTTATTCCACCAAAAAGGCATAACTTCTGGTGTTGAGAACACTGACCTCTCTTGTGCCCCCTCCGTCAAAAAAAGCTACCAGTACCCAGATGTTAGATCAAACGTACTGACGAACTTGGCAGCTCCCAGCCAATAAATGAGATAATCTGCTCGGGGATGGGGTGCATGTCCATCTTTGTGATAGCATTGAGTCCACAGTAGTCAACACAGAAGCGCGTTTCAGGTGTGGCACTGGGTGAGGCAGTCTTGGGGACCAAACCACTGGGCTGGACCAAGGACTATTGGAGGGGTCAATCACCCCTTACTGTAGCATCTTAGAGACCTCCTTTTTGATGCTGTTTATTAGACAACCTGTACAACTTGTGCTTACAGGTAGGATGCCCCAAGTGTCAATATCATGGGTGCACCATTGGGTGACTTCAGGGATGAGTGAGAACAGAGAAGCCAACTATCCCAGCAACTAGCGACAGTCTTTCTGCTGTTCTAGGGTCAAAGGAGGGGAGAGGGTCACACCCTCTACTGACTGATTCAGCTTGGGAAGACAGGATGTAGGGGAGAGGTTCACTCTACTCTTCCACCCCATTATTCATGACCAAGATCATGGTCAACTCAAAAATATCAATATGCAGTTTGAGGCGGTTTGTGTGTAGGAGCCTCAAAGATTTCCTAGTCTTTATGTCCACCAGGTAGGTGACATTGCTCTTGTGCTCCTTCAACTCAAATGGCCCAGACCAGTGGTCTTGGAGAGCACAGGGTTCTAATGGGGCCATCACCAATGATTTCTAGTCAGGCTGAAACTCTACCAGAGTGGTATTCAGGTCATACCAGCATTTCATGTCCTCCTGGCTAGCTTTTAGATTATCTGGGGTGAGTTTCCAGAAGTGGGCTCTATGGTCCCGGAAGGCAATCATGTACCTGAATACATCCTGGGGCAGCTTCCTAGGAGCTTTCTTCCAGCTCTCCTTTACCAAGCTAACAGGCTCTCTCACAAAGTGCCCTTACAGAAGCTCAAAAGGGCTGAAGCAAAACCCCTTCTGTGGTACCTCCTTATAGGTGAACAGAAAGCATGTTGAGAGGATGTCCCACTTATGCCTCATGAGTTCTGAATGATCCATTATCATGCCCTTCAGGGTATGTTGAACCTTTCAACAAACCCATTGCACGTGATGTTTGTACCCTAGTCAGTTACCACCTGCTGAGGGAAACCCACATGGGTAAAGATGCCCACCAGTGCCCTAGCCACAGTGGATGCAGTCACCGTCCTCAGAGGGATAGCTGCCCGGTACCAGGTGGCATGGCCACAAAGACCAGGTTGAATCTGTCGTCCATGGCTGTCTTGGGATCCATAGATCCCACAATGTCAATGCCTACCTGTTTGAAAGTGGTACTCATGACAGAAAATGGGTAGAGAGGACCCTTTGCACCGCTTGCCAGGCTTGCCACTAACCTGGCGGATTTGACAACACCTACAGTACACATTTGAGAGCTTTCTCATTGGGGCCAATAAAAGTAGGTGTCAAGCCTGTCAAAAGTCTTGTCTTGCCCCCAATGAACTGCCAGAAGCACATCGTGAGCCAATCCCAGTAGGAGGGCTCTGAAACACCGGGGGAAAAACAGCACACAGGCTGCCCCAGATTCAGCAACCATAGTCATGCTATACAGGAGCTCATTCTCCAATAGATCAGATGTGATCCGGAGGTGTTACCAGCTGCCTGGTCCTCAACCAGCTACCGAAGACCCACAAGAGTGAGGTACTCTTTCTGTGCAGTGCAGAATTCTTCACCGGTGGGGCCTCCTTCCCGTTGCTAATGAATCAGCTCAGGCAGGTCCCCCAGTTCAGCTACATCTTCCCCTTGTCTTTCCGTGGTGTCACTCTCAGGCTCTGACTCCTCCTAGAACGTGGCAGTCTCAGGATCAAGTTTCTCATGTCCCTCTTCCTCCTGGAAGGCACCTGGGCTACTATTTCAGGCTCCAGGTCCTTCTGATCACCCTCTCTGGCTACCATGGGCTGTGTCATCAGGCACACCCACTCCGATAGTCCCAACATCTCAAAGTGCGACCTGAGTTCCTCCTCCTTCCAGGCGGAGTGCTCCAGGTCCTTGCCCAGCAGACAATCAAAAGGCATGGATGGACTCACAGCTCTTCTTCAAGGATCCTGAGCCCCCCACCACTTAAAGACAATTTGAGCCACCAAACTTTCCTGCTCACTGTTGTCGACAGCAACAACTTGGTGAAACACATTCTTGACTACTTGCTCTTCAGACACCACATGACAGTAGAAAGTTGTCACACTGGTTCTTGTATCTCTCAGAGCCTCCACCCACCTCACATTGATGGTCAGCCACTGCCTGTACATCTTAGTATTATCAGGCATAAGCTTTTCCTGGACCACCTCATCCTGACCCAGGGATACTATGGTTACCTCAGCTGGCTCCCCACCACTAACTGGGAGCAACTCCTCCCCAAGTGCCACACTGGACAGTTCCAGTGACTGCCCATTGATGGGGGTCTGTGCCATATGGGACACTTGGGACACCCTCTAATGTGCCCTTCCTTGCTAAAGTCAAAGTACTTAAGGGATCCCATCCCTCCAGACTTCCCTGATGGAAACATACTCTTCTTTTTCTCAAAAAGAGGTTGGGGATACTTACCCTAGGAACTATTTTGGGGCCCTTTAGAAAACTCATTGCTTTTATCTTTGCCCCCACTTCTTCTGTTGGAGACATTGCCAAGAACACATTGAAGCAAGGTCTGGGATTCAAACTTGACACTCTTCAAATTTGTCCGAATATCTCTCTGGGGTAAGACTCTACCTAGTGATCAGGGCTCCTTCATGACAGGGTAGGTAAGCTCATTTGCGGGCTCTAGTGCCAACAATGGATCCCTCCCCTCCACAATAAAGTAGTTCCAAAACCTTCCCCCAATCTCTCCCAGGGACCCGGCAAATTTGGACAGCTGACTTATATCCCTAAAGCCATCTATGTATATCATCCTCCTTGGTATACACTTTACCTAGGTTCTTAGGTATGTGCACTTTAAAATCAGACTGCTTTTTAGAATTGCTGACACCACCTGTGCTGGATTTGGCCTTTAAGTCTAGCTCCTTAAAGCTCAGCTCTTAAGCTAGCATCATCTTTCTCTCGCCTATTGGCTAAATTATCCATTTCTGCCTCTCTGTTGAATTTGGCTAGTTCCAGCTAGAGCTCCCTCTCATGCTCCATCTTGAGCTTTTCCAGTTCCATCTGATGATTCCTCACCTCCCACCTTCTTCTATCTCCTCTGGGGACAGACCTCTTGAAGAAACACTGCTGCTTGCCCTGGAAGGTGCTTTCCTCCCAGGTGGATCCTGATTCACAAAATCCCCATGCAGGCTCTGATCCTCCCTAGGCACACTATCATTCTCAACGTCTGTGTGCTAACCAGCTTCGTTTGCTGCCAGCCAGGCCCTCTGTGCCTTTTGCAGCTCTTCCATTTTAGTGAGGCCTCTAATAGAACATTTGAGCACCTTGCATACATTTTTAATTGAGGTACCGTGTAAGCCTCCAACCTGTCCTGCTCAAACAGCAAATCGGCAGCTCAAAATGATGGCTCACCAACCTGCGACATAATTGTGGATCAAATTTCAAAGTTGCAAAGAAGAGAAAAAAATCAAACCAGTAAGTTGGGGTGTAATGGTCTGCGATTTGTAGTGTACACAAATCACTGTATGCAATATACAAATACAAGATCTATCCTCACTGTTGATCGTCAATGTTAGAAATGGGGTCTCTAGTTGGCAGCGGTTTGAACCTTGTCCAAGAAGGAACCCTCACTCTAGTGAGGGCAAGGGAGTCCCACCGCTAAGATAACCCTTGCCCCTACTCTTTTGGTAGCTTGGCACAAGCAGTAAGGCTTATCTCAGAGGCAATGTGTAAAGTATTTGTACACACACACACACACCCACACAAAGTAACACAATGAAAGCACTAAAAAGGATTCCACATCAGTTTACAAAAATGACAAATATTTATGTAATGTAATGTAATTGCCCATTTATATCGTGCAACAATCGCTCCAAGGAGCATCTAGGCGCCCATGTATGGTCAACCTGGTGTCAAGTCAAGCAGAGTCATGTTGCCTTACTGCTTGACTTGACCAGATCCGGAATCACACTAGACCTCTGGCAATTGTGTCTTGAAGATTGAAAATCCAGGTTTTTAATTGTTTACGGAACTCTGTTTCCCTGTCCAATGCTCTCAGGTGTAGAGGGAGAGTATTCCACGCTTTTGCACCTAATACCGCCAGGGACTTGCCCCCTCGGGTTTTAAGTCTGAACCCTGGAACGGTCAGCAAATTGGCATTTGAGGATCGTAGGGCTCGAGTTGGACAATATCTCACAAATATTTTTCTTAGGTATAGTGGGCCTAGGTCGTGGACAGCTCGAAAGGTAATTATCAGCACTTTGAACAGAACCCTTTTTGTTATGGGTAGCCAGTGTAGTGTGTTAAGGGCCTTGGTTGCTGATAATCTTCTCGGCCATTTTAAAACCAGCCTTGCGGCTGCATGTTGCACCATCTGGAGTTTATGGGTGACCACTTTATTGGTGCCAACATATAGGCTGTTACAATAATCGATACGTGATGTCACTAATGCAACCGTGACTGTTTTCCTTGCTTCAAAAGGCAACAAGTCAAAGAACTTCCTCAGCCCCTTTATCACCCCAAAACATGTGCCTGCCACTTTTGACGCCTGTTGTTTGAAGGACAGGTCAGCGTCGAAGTGTACCCCAAGGTTGCGGGCTGAGATGGTAGTGTGAGGCGGTATTTCTGCCTTCTCTGGCCACCATAATCTGGGAATGAAATCATTTTTGGGCCTATTGGCATGATCTCAGTTTTGCCTGTGTTGCATTTTAGATGATTTCTCCGCATCCAGTCAAAAGTGGCCGTTAGGCAACATTTGAGTTTTTCCTCCCATACCTGGTTATCTTTATCCATTACCAGGATCAGTTGTGTATCGTCGGCATATGCTATTACATCCATGCCAAATGACGATATCAACTTTATCAGGGGTGCGGTGTAGACATTAAATAATGTCGGACTCAGGCTGGAACCCTGAGGTACTCCTGTAGACAGTGGTTTCTCACTGGAGCAGAATTCCCCCAGGGTCACCACTTGTCTCCTGTCACTTAAAAAGGTCTTTATCCACTCCAGGACTGTGCCTGTGATGCCAGATGCTACTAGCCGGTCTATTAAGATAACATGTGAGACCGTGTCGAAGGCCGCCAACAGATCTAATAAGACCAGGACGGCCTTCTTACCTTGGTCTAGAGCTGAGCGGATAGTCTCGGTAGTGAACAGGAGAGCCGATTCCGTGGAATGTTGAGTCCTGAAACCTGCTTGGTTAGGATGCCATGCTTCACTATCTTCCAGAAAGCGTGTAAGCTGTTTATTTACCATCGACTCTGTGATTTTACACAGTGCCGGAAGTAGTGAGATGGGTCGTAGGTTTGATAGTGTGGTGGGGTCGGGAAGTTGGTTTTTTTGCAGTGGTTTCACTGCTGCCAGTTTCCACTCTGGGGGGACGTTGTCCATGGTCAGTGAGGTATTGACAATGTAATTTATTACTGGATTGACAATTTCTATAATAAGGTGCAGGAGTCTAATGGGGCATGGGTCAAATGGTGATCCTGATTTTGTTGCCAAAATTGCTCGCTTAGTCTCCTCCAGACTGATTGCTCGGAAGGCTGCTAGCTGAGTTTCCTCCTGCCTTATTATATCATCCTCTTTCCTTGACTCTGGTATTGGGACCTCGAAGTCCTTCGTCAGACCCTGTACCTTTTCCTCAAAGAAGTCTGCGGAAGTATCACAGAGCATCTGTGAGGGCGGAATGTCCTGCACTAAACATTTGGGTTTATTAAATCATTCACAATTTTAAAAATCGCTTTGTCTTTACTGTTAGCTGTTTCTATTGCTGATATAAAATACATCTTTTTTGCCTGTTTGATTTGCGCATGGTAGGCACTCTTAATCTTTTTGTATTTGCTGCGCTCTGTGCTGCAATAGTTTTTCCGCCAGCTACGTTCAGCTCTTCGTAGCTCCCCCTGTTTATTTTTGAGTTCTCGATCAAACCATGGGGCGGAGGTCTTCTTTTTCTTGTGTCTCATTTTGTTTCTCCCCTGTCCAACCATGCCTTTCAATTCGTTCATCCATGCCCTAAAGGTATTTGGATTTGGAGGTCCTACTAGCTTGGGTCTACATTCTCTGGCCATTGTAGTTAATTCTGGGTGGGTCATTATAGCTTTCCAATCATCTCGTCTGGCCTGACTGCATTCTTCCACATGCTTATTCTTTCTGTTAATCTCAAGAGAAAACATCAAAGGGATCAACGCGTGATCAGTCCACGTTTGGGGTCTAGGGAGGTCTGTTGTTAGTGTATCTAGATTAGTGGCAATGCAATCTATTGTGTGTCCCGCCTCATGGGTGGCTTGAGTGTTACAGATGGTAAGACACAATACATCCATGGTTTCCCCATAGGAGGCAGCAGATGCATCCGTTGTGGACTCTAGATGAATGTTTATATCCCCCAGCATTGTAAAATTAGAGTACCTAAGTATCAGTGGACTAAGCGCTTCTCCGATACTCCCCAGAAAACCTATACATGGTCCCGGTGGGCGATAGATCAGTGCCCCAGCAAAGGAGAAGTTATCAATAATTTTAACACAGGAGCCCATCCCTTCCGCATCTTTTAACTCATGAAGTTCTGTCACCGAGCAGCCAAGTGTGTCCCTATATATAATGGCCACTCCTCCCCCCGTTGTTCTTTTCCTCTATCTACCCTTTAGATACCATATCCTGGAGGCAAGGCATGTACCACATTGGGGGTGCACCATGGTTTAAGCCATGTCTCCGTGATAAAGAGACAGTCTAAGTTGTCATCGATCAGTAGGTCCTGGATATGCTGGGCTTGCTTCGGCAAGGATCTGGCATTGATTAAGCCTGCCTTTAGGGTGTTATGAGATGATGAGAGTGCCGAAACTTGAGACCACGAGAAGGTACAGTGGCAATTCTGACAACTCACCGGGCCTGTCCAATGTGAAGGATCTAGTTTGTATAGATCACAGCTGGGCTCCGGTTGTAGGGCTAGCAGTTCCTGTCTACTATAGCTCCCGGTTTTGATGTTACCAGCAGGGTTCCTGGCCCTGCGCCCGGCCAGCGCGCGGACGGGCGCAGACGGGCTTACCTCTGGCACATCTCCGGCGCGCCATTGGTGCGCCGCTGCGCGCGTCCGCTGAGCGTCGCTACCATCCGTGCACTAAATAAGGGCTGGGCTCGGTCCTGTCCAACAACTGGACCGCCAACCTCATCAAAGATGGCCGCGTCTAATTAGCCCCAGGAAGTGAGGATCTCACTTCCTCTTTGCCGTGATGTCTCCCTCCACACAAACAGCACTTGCTGCGGTGGAACGGGGAGCAATGCGGCTCGAAAAATGATCGTGCAGTTACAAGGTGAGCACACAAATCATACAAAATGTTAAGCACAATAATCAGAGGTTTTTAAAAGTATTTCCTAAGTGAAAGTTAAAATGAGCAGGCTGTCAGATAGCAATCATTCAAACAGCGCGCTCCGTCCTGTTACACACTGCAAAGAGACTAGTTGTCAGTCCGTCTGGTAGCAAAGCAGTTTATCTGAATAAAACAAGACCAATTTGACAAAAATACAACGTACACAAGTCAAAGTATCATTTTTAAACAAGTTTAGTTAATGGAAATCAATGGATGCGTTTGCTTAGAACAAAGTACCTTAGATGTATCAAAAATCAAAGACGAGACAAGATGCATGTGAAGGAAGTGGCCCGATTCGGGTCACTCAGGGCACTAATGACTGCCTCTCAGCCTTCCTCTAAAATGTAGAGTCAGTAGAGTATACAAACCAATAATAGTTTATTCAGAATACACTCAGAGTGGGGCCCAATCTGCTTATCGCTAGATTGCTGCAGAGCGCCTGGCAACAGCAAGCATAACAATACATTATGTACATTTCAGAATCAATTAAAACACCCCCACCATGGAATTTTCCAGAAAGATGCAGGGGGACAGTAAATTACTAAGGAGTATGTTTCGGTTCTGAAGCCAAGCACACATTATCCACCAGTCAAGGTCTAGAGTGAATGCACAAATAACTCAACTATCATCCTAACCCAGATGTGTATTCAGTAGAAAGACAGAGACACAAAATGGTTAAGCAAGAAAATGCCTACTTTTAAAAAGTGGCAATTTAAGACAAGAAATTTAAAACCGCACTTCTAAAAGATGTGTTTTTAAATTGTGAGTCTACAGACCCCAAACTCAAAATCTTTATATATTCCCAATTGGAAGATACACTTGTAAGGTAGTTCCAGTGGAAACCTATAGGAGGTAAAGGCTTTGCTGTAGTGAAAAACATAATTAGCAGTATTTCACTACCAGGACATACAAAACACAACAGTAAATGTCCTATCTTTTAACCCATTGTATGCTGATGATGGAACCGCTCCGTCATCAGCTGTGGTGGCGCTGTGCTGATGACGGAGAGGTTCCGTCATGGCCCGCCCGCCGCTCATGCGCGGCGAGAATTCCGCGCGTGCACTGAGCGTTCTATTGAGTGGGCGGGGCCATGACAGAACCGCTCCGTCATAAGCACAGCGCAACCGACGCTGGTGACGGAGCGGTTCCGTCACCAGCATGCGCCCGCCGCACTTCCGCCCCGCCCCCTTAGCACTGCGGCGGAATAGCCGCCGCAGTGAAGGGGTTAAATACATTGCACTCTGCCCATGGGGATACTGTGGGCCTACCTTAGGGGGCCTTACATGTCATATAAGGGAAGGTTGGTACCTGTCAAATGGGTGCACTCGCCAGGTCGGCATGGCAGTTTAACACTGCTAACACAGACACTACAGTGTCTTAGACATATTTACAGGGCTACTCATTTGGGTGGTACAATCAGTGCTGCAAACCCACTAGTAGCATTTGATATATATATATCTGTTTCCGAGAACAAGTGCCATGGCTTCAGTCAGCGAACATTGCTACTCGGCTGCACGTTGGGACAATGTAGTGCAAGCGAGTAAACGGACCACCGACCAGCAAGTGTGGAACAATGCCTGCTGGGTAACGTAGTTCTACAAAAAGGAACTTTGGTGCAATCCGTGCCATGTTTTGCGGACACCCTCAACACTACTTTAGTGGTTGAGTCAGAGACAGAAGCTAATGGCACCAGTGGAACTATGTCGACACAACGCATCAGAAGAAGGTAGTAACCGAAACGCGTCATGCAAATGTGTTGAATAAATGGATTTCAAACGTACCTTTGTGCCGCCTCTTCTACTTCCCAGGAAGGAGAATGCTTCGGAAATACAATGCGTGAAACCCATTACACGCGGGGATGGCACCTCTCTGCGAGTGTCTGAAGGCAGCGAATGTCTAAAGGAAGGGTGATAATGGGAGTGACCCGGACCGCCGCACAAATCAGAGGCCGCATGACGACGCTGTCAAGGACAGTTCATACCACATGGAGGGGTCTCCTTACTTCATCGAGGTCCCCGAGCCTGCGAGCCGATGATACTGTGAGGCATGAGAGCGAGGGAAATGAACTCTGTTTCCGAGAACAAGTGCCATGGCTTCAGTCAGCGAACATTGCTACTCGGCTGCACGTTGGGACAATGTAGTGCAAGCGAGTAAACGGACCACCGACCAGCAAGTGTGGAACAATGCCTGCTGGGTAACGTAGTTCTACAAAAAGGAACTTTGGTGCAATCCTTGCCATGTTTTGCAGACACCCTCAACACTACTTTAGTGGTTGAGTCAGAGACAGAAGCTAATGGCACCAGTGGAACTATGTCGACACAAAGCATCAGAAGAAGGTAGTAACCGAAACGCGTCATGCAAATGTGTTGAATAAATGGATTTCAAACGTACCTTTGTGCCGCCTCATCTACTTCCCAGGAAGGAGAATGCTTCGGAAATATATATACATATATATATATATATATATATATATATATATATATATATATATATATATATATATATATATATATATATATATATATATATATATATATATATATATATATATATATATATATATATATATATATATTCACTGAAAAAACCATAGGTTATAGACCATATATAGTTAGGAATTAGCATTTACAAAACCTTGAAAATTCACTGAAAAAACCATAGGTTATAGACCATATATAGTTAGGAATTCGCATTTACAAAACCTTATTTTACTCACACAAAACCATTGAAATTCCATATATAGTTAGTTGCACTAACTATATATCGCGCACCCGCAATCCACTGCTGATGATGTCACATATTACATCATTCATGACATGGTCAGTGACATCACTGATGACATCTCAAATGACATCACTGATGACATCTCAAATGACATCACTGATGACATCACTGATGACATCTCATTTGACATTACTGATCACATCACTGATGATATCATTCATGTGATAATACGATGAACCTCTTCAGACTCTAATATAACCTTAGATACAATCAGTGTAAACAGACACTCACAGACTGTCACTCATCCATGGAGTTACTCACACACCTAGTCAGTCATGCAAAGAATCAATCACACCTCCATTTCCTCAACTATACAGTTATACAAACTTTACTTATTCAAACATATACTAACACATATTTACTCTCTTATACAATCCCTGATAGAAGTTCACAATGATCCATACAGCCACTCACACATTCACTGGCTCTTATGCACAGTTATTTATATATGTCAACTCTCACATGTACTGTGTTTTACATATGTACTTACTTTGACATGTAGCACTGAGATATCCATTCACTCACCAATACACTCATGCACACAGTCAACCGCCCATACAGCTGTTTCCACATGCACGTTTGAAACCATACATCTAGTGAATCAACTGCTCACACATCTATGCACAGAGTCATGCACCTCCCAGCCACCCACACACACACTCAGTCTCCCATACAAATACTTGGGCAACCAATCAATAACCCATATAGTTACTCATATAGCTACTTATCAACACATGCAACAGTTTACAGAACAACAGCCATAATGATGCACAAATTAAGACAGTTTAGTCACTAACCCATGCACTCAGTGAGACACATTTAATCACTCACTCATACAGTCAGTCATGCACCTACTAAATCCTTTATCCAGACACTTATACATCCACTCATTCTTCAATATGTAAGACATATTTTAACTTTACAGAAACATACAGTCACTGGATGTTGTCATCAGTGATGTCATCAGTGATGTCATTTGAGATGTCATCAGTGATGTCATCAGTGATGTCACTGACCATGTCATGAATGATGTAATATGTGACATCATCAGCAGTGGATTGCGGGTGCGCGATATATAGTTAGTGCAACTAACTATATATGGAATTTCAATGGTTTTGTGTGAGTAAAATAAGGTTTTGTAAATGCGAATTCCTAACTATATATGGTCTATAACCTATGGTTTTTTCAGTGAATTTTCAAGGTTTTGTAAATGCTAATTCCTAACTATATATGGTCTATAACCTATGGTTTTTTCAGTGAATTTTCAAGGTTTTGTAAATGCTAATTCCTAACTATATATGGTCTATAACCTATGTTTTTTTCAGTGAATATATATATATACATACATATATAAACATATATCATCTGTATATCTATATAAATACAAACATAAATGCAAGCATACATATACTTATATGCATACAGATGCATGTTATTTACATGAAAGTTGAAAAAACACTAATAAAAGCAAAGCTAAAAAGCCACCTCATTACAAACAGAATGGCTTTAACTTAAACGAGGGCGAGATCTATTGCATTTTCAATGCTTGTTTACTTTGGTTCCATCAAGAAGGCATTCAGATGTGTCACACATTTGCCATAAATTCTGAATGTTAGCACTCTAGTTGCACATTAGATCACTGTAGTAAAGCTACTGCTCACCAGGGACGTCTGCTGCTGGTATTCAAAGTGCATGTTTCAGTCTGCATGTCAGAATTGTTTTAATGAAATAGAAGAGGATTTGAGAAGTCACTCAAAATGATCCCTAATTTTTCTTTCTGAAGCACTAATCATACTTTCTATGGCAAAACTAACCCCCTCATGTTGTTCCTTTTTAAATTGAGTGTTTTCAGACTTACCACTTCATTCCAATCAAGATGGCTTCTGGTGTGCCATACTTTTGTCATAAGTAAGACTGTTAGCGCTCTAGTTGTTCTTTAGAACACTCTGGGACATTCTGTCATTGGGCTATACTTGGGGTACATCTGGGTGATATTTGGGCTACATTTAGGCTCTTTTGTCTCTGGTGGCCATCTTGGGAGACTGTATGTCAGAATTTTTTAATGATATTGAAGAGGGTTTGAGAAGTCACTCAAAATGTGCCCTAATTGTTCTTTCTGCAGCACTAATCATAATTCATATGGCAAAATATACCCCCTCATTTTGTTCCTTTTTAAATTAAATGTTTTAAGAGTTACCACTTTATTCCCATCACGATGGCTCCAGGTGTGCTATACCTTTGTAATAAGTAGGATTGTTAGCGCTCTAGTTGTTCTTTAGAACACTCTGGGACATTCTGTCATTGGGCTATACTTGGGCTACATCTGGGTGATATTTGGGCTACATTTGGGCTCTTTTGTCTCTGGTGGCCATTTTGGGAGACTGCATGTCAGAATGTTTTAATGAAATAGAAAAGGATTTGAGAAGTCACTCAAAATGTGCCCTAATTTTTCATTCTGCAGCACTAATCATACTTTCTATGGCAAAATATACCCCCTCATGTTGTTTCTTTTTAAATTAAATGTTTTAAGAGTTACCACTTTATTCCAATCAAGATGGCTTCAGGTGTGCCATACCTTTGTAATAAGTAGGACTGTTAGCGCTCTAGTTGTTCTTTAGAACACTCTGGGACATTCTGTCATTGGGCTATACTTGGGCTACATCTGGGTGATATTTGGGCTACATTTGGGCTCTTTTGTCTCTGGTGGCCATTTTGGGAGACTGCATGTCAGAATGTTTTAATGAAATAGAAAAGGATTTGAGAAGTCACTCAAAATGTGCCCTAATTTTTCATTCTGCAGCACTAATTGTACTTTCTATGGCAAAATATACCCCCTCATGTTTCTTTTTAAATTAAATGTTTTAAGAGTTACCACTTTATTCCAATCAAGATGGCTTCAGGTGTGCCATACCTTTGTAATAAGTAGGACTGTTAGCGCTCTAGTTGTTCTTTAGAACACTCTAGGAGGCTGCAGTAGAACACAAAGGAATCAACTGACAGTCTCTGTCCTTGTTGGATGTACATGTTTTACTGAGAATGTCAGACTTCATTTTCACATGACTGAGAAAGATAATGTGAATTTACAGAAAATATGCTTTCAGTTTAGCTTATAGATCCCCTTCCAAACCACTGTGGGAAAATCATGAGATATTAGTTTTCTTTCAAACAATATTCATGATATCACAGCAGAAGGTTTTTTCACATGTAATAAGTAGGACTGTTAGCGCTCTAGTTGTTCTTTAGAACACTCTGGGACATTCTGTCATTGGGCTATACTTGGGCTACATCTGGGTGATATTTGGGCTACATTTGGGCTCTTTTGTCTCTGGTGGCCATTTTGGGAGACTGCATGTCAGAATGTTTTAATGAAATAGAAAAGGATTTGAGAAGTCACTCAAAATGTGCCCTAATTTTTCATTCTGCAGCACTAATCGTACTTTCTATGGCAAAATATACCCCCTCATGTTTCTTTTTAAATTAAATGTTTTAAGAGTTACCACTTTATTCCAATCAAGATGGCTTCAGGTGTGCCATACCTTCGTAATAAGTAGGACTGTTAGCGCTCTAGTTGTTCTTTAGAACACTCTAGGAGGCTGCAGTAGAACACAAAGGAATCAACTGACAGTCTCTGTCCTTGTTGGATATACATGTTTTACTGAGAATGTCAGACTTCATTTTCACATGACTGGGAAAGATAATGTGAATTTACAGAAAATATGCTTTCAGTTTAGCTTATAGATCCCCTTCCAAACCACTGTGGGAAAATCATGAGATATTAGTTTTCTTTCAAACAATATTCATGATATCACAGCAGAAGGTTTTTTCACATGGTAAAATCACCTTAGAACCCACCACAATTCCTAAAACGAGTATGGTACCATCAACAAATGATTTATAATGTAACTAAAGTCCTAAAACCCTCTATTAACTACAATGCTTTTTAATGAGGTGCTATCATGTATATTGGTCCCAAGATGGCTGCCAACACTTCTTGGATGAAGTGCTGACAGCCAATCAGATCAGATGTGTGGTTAGGCTCGGCCCAGATATATATCTTTTTTTGAACCTAAATTACTCAAAATCCACTGGAGCACATATATTGAGACCTAGCAAAGGCACATCGGGCTAACAGTCCCTACAATTTCCCAAGTTTCGTGCAAATCCATTCAGCCGTTCGAGCTAAAAGTGAGGCCAACCGCCCTATGGAAATTAACATGGGAAAAACGCGTTTTGGGACCCCCCTTTTTTCTCGGCCCCACCTTGATGAAACCCCCCCAAATTGTCAGGGGCTGCTCAGGAACAAAATGTTCCATTTTCCTGAAAATTTCAGCCAATTCCGTCCACAAACGCCAAAGTTATTAGACATAGAATTTTCAAAAATCCCATAGAGAAAAAATCCTAACTATATATACCTACTGGCGACCGCCAGTAGGTAATTACCTACTGGCGATAGCCAGTAGGTATATATAGTTAGGATTTTTTTCCTATGGGACTTTTGAAAATTCTATGTCTAATAACTTTGGCGTTTGTGGACGGAATAGGCTGAAATTTTCAGGAAAATGGCACATTTTGTTTCTGAGCAGCTCCTGAAAATTTGGGGGGGGGTTCGTCAAGGGGGGGCCGAGAAAAAAGGGGGGTCCCAAAACGCGTTTTTCCCATGTTAATTTCCATAGGGCGGTTGGACTCACTTTTAGCCCGAACGGCTGAATGGATTTCCACGAAACTTGGCAAAATTGTAGGGACTGTTAGCCCGATGTGCCTTTGCTCGGTCTCAATATATGTGCTTCAGTGGATTTTGAGAAATTAACGTTTAAATCAAGATATATATCTGTAACAGCGCTCCGGGCAGCGCTCCGGTTCGCGAACTTTTCGCATATCGGAACTTTGCAAAGCGAAGCTGATTGGCTCTCCGGTGTCTGTCAACATTCTAAACAGTCCGGTGCGGCCGCCATCTTGTCTCTCGGTAGGATCAAGAGACAAGAGGAGGCCAAAACAAAGGGGGAAATGAAGGAAAGGGGGCAAGGTAGACCCCTCCTGACCCCCTGGGATTGATGAGGGGGATATTATAGAGCCACGCCGGGCCCAAAAAAAAAATAAAAAAAATCTGATTTTTTCGCCGTAGAGACGCGTCTTGGTTCGCGAACCGGGCAGCTAACCGGGCAGCTAACCGGGAAGCTAACCGTCAGTGTAACCAAAAAAAAAAAAAAAATCCGATTTTTTCGCCGTAGAGACGCGTCTTGGTTCGCGAACCGGGCAGCTAACCGGGCAGCTAACCGGGAAGCTAACCGGCAGTGTAACCCAAAAAAAAAAATCCGATTTTTTCGCCGTAGAGACGCGTCTTGGTACGCGAACCGGGCAGCTAACCGGGAAGCTAACCGGCAGTGTAACGGGAGTCTGAGGAGTAGCTGATTGGCTGTCAATATTGTAAACAGTCCGGAGCGGCCGCCATCTTGTCTCTCGGTAGGATCGAGAGACAAGAGGAGGCCAAAACAAAGGGGGAAATGAAGGAAAGAGGGCAAGGTAGACCCCTTCTGACCCCCTAGGATTTATGAGGGGGATATTATAAAACCACGTGGGGCCAAAAAAAAACAAACAAAAAAATCCGATTTTTTCGCCGTAGAGACGCGTCTTGGTACGCGAACTGGGCAGCTAACCGGGCAGCTACCGGGAAGCTACCGGGAAGCTAATCGGCAGTGTAACGGGAGTCTGAGGAGAAGCTGATTGGCTGTTATCATTGTAAACAGTCTGGAGCGGCCGCCATCTTGTCTCTCTGTGGGATCGAGAGACAAGAGGTGGAAAAAAAAAAGGTGTAAATGAATGAAAGGGGTAAGGCAGACCCCTCCTGAACCCCTAGGATTGATGAGGGGGCTATTAAAGTTCCCTGGGGGGTGAAAAAAAAAAATTTGCGATTTTCGCGGTAAAGGTGCTTCCTGGTACGTTAACCGGGCAGCTAACCGGCAGCGTAACGGGAGTCCGACATATTGTGTTTTTTGAACGTTTGTGATATGTGCACGTGTGGATTTTGTCTAATTAAGGTTAAAAAATATATATATATCTTTAAGCGTGTTCTGGCGGGCTTACGTTTTGGGTTTGGTTTGCGCTCCAGAGACGATACGTCACGGTTATGCGATGCATCATGAGGCGTCTCACGGGCTACGTGATACGTCACTTAATAAAGAATATATTTTACAGCTATAGATATTAGCTTTTAAAAAACCAATGAAATTCACAGAAAAAACCATAGGTTATAGACCATATATAGTTAGGAATTTGCATTTACAAAACCTTGAAAATTCACTGAAAAAACCATAGGTTATAGACCATATATAGTTAGGGATTAGCATTTAAAAAACCTTATTTTATTTGCACAAAACCATTGAAATTTCATATATAGTTAGTTGCACTAACTATATATCGCGGACCCGCAATCCACTGCTAATGATGTCACATATTACATCATTCATGACATGGTCAGTGACATCACTGATGACATCACTGATGACATCTCAAATGACATCACTGATGACATCACTGATGACAACACCCAGTGACTGTATGTTTCTGTAAAGTTAAAATATGTCTTACATATTGAAGAATGAGTGGATGTATAAGTGTCTGGATGAAGGATTTAGTAGGTGCATGACTGACTGTATGAGAGAATGATTAAATGTGTCTCACTGAGTGCATGGGTTAGTGATTAAAGTGTCTTAATTTGGCAATCAATATTTATGTTCTTCTGTAAACTGCTGCATGTTTAAATCAGTAGCTATATCAGTAACTATATGGGTTATTGAATGGTTGCCCAAGTATTTGTATGGGAGACTGAGTGTGTGTGTGTGGGTGGCTGGGAGGTGTATAACTCTGTGCATAGATGTGTGAGCGGTTGATTCCCTAGGTGTATGGGTTCAAAAGTGCATGTAGAAACAGCTGTATGGACAGTTGACTGTGTGCATGAGTATATTGGTGAGTGAATGGATATCTCAGTTCTACATGTCAAAGTAAGTACATATGTAAAGCACACTCCATGTGAGAGTTGACATATATAAATAACTGAACATAAGAGTCAGTGAATGTGAGAGTGGCTGTATGAATCATTGTGAACTTGTATCAAGGATTGTATAAGAGAGTAAATATGTGTTAGTATATGTTTGAATAAGTAAGGTGTGTATAACTGTATAGTTAAGGAAATGGAGATGTGATTGATTCTTTGCATGACTGAATAGGTGTGTGAGTAACTCCATGGATGTGTGACAGTCTGTGAGTGCCTGTTTACACTGAGTGTATCAAAGGTTATATTAGAGTCTGAAGATGTATTATCACATAAATGATATCATCAGTGATGTAATCAGTAATGTCAAATGAGATGTCAGTGATGTCATCAGTGATGTCATTTGAGATGTCATCAGTGATGTCATCAGTGATGTCACTGACCATGTCATGAATGATGTAATATGTGACATCATTAGCAGTGGATTGCGGGTCCGCGATATATAGTTAGTGCAACTAACTATATATGGAATTTCAATGGTTTTGTGCAAATAAAATAAGGTTTTTTAAATGCTAATCCCTAACTATATATGGTCTATAACCTATGGTTTTTTCAGTGAATTTTCAAGGTTTTGTAAATGCAAATTCCTAACTATATATGGTCTATAACCTATGGTTTTTTCTGTGAATATATATATATATATATATATGCTTATGACGTCGGAGTACAGTAAGGATAATTTAGTCAGACAACCATTATGAATTTTCCATATGGGGAACATTGCCCTCTAAGGATTTAACTTGACTTGAGGCAGGTGAAAAGTTCACTTGATATGGAAAATGTTCCTTCAGGCATATAATCGCAATATGGCTATGCAGGTTCGATTTTAATAAATTTGACCCCGTTCCCAAACTAGGCGAGGTATGCACACATTGTTTCTACTCTTGCTAACATTGGCTTTTGAAACATATCTGGTTGTTTTCTTTTGCTAAACTTATCTGAGGGCTGGGCTGTTCGCTGTTTCTTGAGATACCTCCTGGAGCACTATGTCAAGATTGACAGACATTGAAAGCAAAGAAAACATTTTTTCCTGGAATCCCTGTCCTCTTTAACTCACGTCCGTCACAGTCAATGCTCCCTTTTCTTACTATTAATCTCGCAAAAATGTTCCTGCTCAATGGTGCTACAATTATGAACAGTGCAGTCGGATTTTTTTTCAGCAACAAATGCTTCTCTTACTTCTATTCTAAAGGCAGGATCAGGTGATTGGAATTGAGAATTCACTCCACCTACATTTTGTTTGTGGGTAGAATGCTAACGATGGACAGTAAAGATGGACGTCACTTATTCAGAGTAATCACCTTATTTTATCAGGAACAAATCACATTTTAAATTCAAATCTTATGGGTTTGAGTTACCCTGTAAATATCAGACTGGTAAATCTCATTGTTTCTCATTTAGACCCTCACTACAAGTTTGTCGAACGAGGTGAGGTATTTATCACACATGGTAAATATCATCACGTCAGAGTGAGGTGATTACCACGTTTGGTAAATACTTCCCATTCCGTGTTTTCAATAGGAAAAAGAGACATTACACGCAGAATTGTTTTTTAACACACCAAATTCCCTTTTCATGCCATTTTTCTGTGCCTTTCCCGCTCCGGTCCGCTCCTATCCTGAAAGTCTCTGGGTGATTCGTTAAGCGGGGGCTGAGAAAAAAGGGGGGTCTCAAAATGTGTTTTCCCCATGCAATTTCCCATAGGAACCTTTATTTGCAGCTACAGCCCGGATTTACACCAAATTTGGCAAGGAGGTACATCTTAGTTCAGAGTAGTACCTTTTTGTGAAATGGTGTAAATCCGTTCAGTAGTTGCTGGGAAAATCAAAATTAAAATTGCATATATGTCTATGGCCACGCAGGATCTGCGCACCCTGCCGAGCACGAGCTGTATGCTAATTGGCTGTCAACACTCCAAACCAGGAAGTGTTGGCAGCCACCTTGTGCCTCGGTAGAACAGAGGCACACGAAAGCAGAAAATAAATGTAAATGTAAATGTACATGTATTTATATAGCGCAAATCGCCCACATCGCAGGCATCTATGCGCTTGCTTAGGGACCCCGTCCTGGTATTCCCCTGTGAGATACCCCGGCAGGGTATCCACAAGGTGAAAGCCAGGCATCCCGCCGCGAGGGGCCGTTGTGGAGATTAAGCAAGCTATTGCCCAGAGTCGCACAACGCAAAAGAGGGCAGGGTAGAAACACCCTGACCCCCTAGGCCTGCACAGGGGGTCCCAAAAGGACCCCCAGGGCCACAAAATGCATTTTTTCTAAAAAGAAGTCGGCGAGATTCGAGCACCAAGCGCAAATTTTGGCCGAAATGAAGAAAAAACCGAAGCGCAGCTCCCACTCTTCGTTGTTAATTAGCTCGCGGGGGGCCAAATCCCGGGGCAAAACTTATTATGTAAAGGGTGGCCCAGAGGGGCCCACCAGCCCCGGGGACCGCCACCCCGGGGCTTATTAACATTAGGTGGGGGCTCTCAGGCCCCCCCAGTTCTGGGGACCACCACCACCCGGGGCTTTCAGAAAGGAGGGGCAGGGGCTCACGGCCACTCACAGCCCCAGGGACCGCCACCCTGAGGATCAATTTAATTTGGAAATCAGGGGGCACAGAGCCCCCCGCAGCCCCGGGGACAGCCACCCCCAGGGCTTTTTTTTAACAAAAATACCCTGTGTGAGGGGGCTCAAACCCCCCCACACACCCCGGGGACCGCCACCTCCACGGGGCTCTAAATATTTAGGTTGGGGGCAGTCTGTGACAGACCCCCCCAGCCCCAGGGACCACCACCCCCGGGGCTTTGACAATGTGAGAATGGGGCCCCCCTTCCGGAGCCTTGTGATGGCCCTGGGGACCGCAACCCCACTTGCTCCTGCAGTGCCCTGCCATAGGAAACTGCTTTGCAATTTGGAAGAGAGAGCAGGAAACCTGCTCTCTCTTCCAAATCGGTACAAAAGGGGGTGGTGATGGACGGAGCATCTGAATCAATCAAACACTCACACCCTGTCAAAAGATCTGGGTTTAATCCATCACCGTTCTTTAGCCCACTCTGCCACCCC
This sequence comes from Lissotriton vulgaris, assembly GCF_964263255.1. Taxonomy (NCBI): domain Eukaryota; kingdom Metazoa; phylum Chordata; class Amphibia; order Caudata; family Salamandridae; genus Lissotriton; species Lissotriton vulgaris. The sequence goes on along the minus strand of NC_141696.1, from coordinate 776,339,112 downwards.
AGTTCAGACATGGCTATATGCAAATCAGTCTGACCCTGTGCCTCATGGGAACAGTCCAGCCCGAACTGCCAAGCCATGTCTTCCCTGGACCGGAAACAAGCTTCTGAGGACCGGTTTCTGGCATTCCAGCCATCTTCAGCCCGGCTTGCTTGAATCCAGTGGCAAAGTGAGCAAGGGACTCACGTCTGAGCATACCGTGCCACACTTATGGTGGCCAAAAGCGGTACAAAAGGGGGTGGTGATGGACGGAGCATCTGAATCAATCAAACACTCACACCCAGTCAAAAGATATGGGTTTAATCCATCACCGTTCTTTAGCCCACTCTGCCACCCCAGTTCAGACATGGCTGTATGCAAATCAGTCTGACCCTGTGCCTCATGGGAACAGTCCAGCCCGAACTGCCAAGCCATGTCTTCCCTGGACCGGAAATAAGCTTCCGAGGACCGGTTTCTGGCATTCCAGCCGTCTTCAGCCTGGCTTGCTCGAATCCAGTTCCAAAGTGAGCAAGGGACTCACGTCTGAGCATATCCTGCCACACTTATGGCGGCCAAAAGCGGTACAAAAGGGGGTGGTGATGGACTGGGTGTGAGTGTTTGATTGATTCAGATGCTCTGTTCATCACCACCCCCTTTTGTACCTACTCTCTTCCAAATATCAAAGCAAATTGCTTTTCCACACAGGGAGCTGCATCTTAGCAGTTCCCCGTGTGGAAAAGCAATGCCGGGAGCCGGCGGGACCGTGGGGAGATTGGAGACCCGCAACGGTCCCCACCTGAGTGGGCCAACCCCAGGGGATGGAGTCCCCGGGGTTATTAATGGCCCAGGAGGGGGGCTAAGCGACCCCCTCGATAAATTAAAAATAAATAAATTAACAAAGGCTGGCCCCGGGGATGGGGTCTCCGGGGCCATAAATAGCCTAAGGAGGGGGGCATTGGAGCCCCTCCCCAAAAATTATTTTTAAAAAAAGGGCCATGCTCCGGGGGATGGGGTCCCTGGGTCAGATTATGGCCACGGGAGGGTGGCCCCAGTCCTCTTCCCGATTTCTTCTTTTTTTTCAGGAAATAGGGGGCAGGCCCTGGGGGATGCTGTCCCCAGGGCAAATAAAATACAAAAAGAAGGGGGGCCACACAGCCCCCCTTCTTAAAATAGTAAAAGACTGGCATCAGTGCTGGAGGGCAAGCTCCTCCTTGAAGCACTCTGCAAACGCGCCCCCTGGCACGTTTGCAGATGGGGAAGGAATTCCCCTTGAATACTGGGGGCCCCTGGGGGCCAACTAGCCGACCAGGAACCTCCAGTATGCACCAGGGGGCTGCATTGCAGAGAGGTGTACTGGGTGTACTGAGGCCACGTCCCTTTTTACACCTCTCTGCAATGCAGCTCTGTGGCGCTTAATGGAGGTAGCTGGTGGGCTAGTTGCCCACCAGGGACCCTCAGGATTCAAGGGTAGTTAATTCCCCAAATTAAAACACGCCACATGGCGCGTTTGCACAGAGGTGAAGGGAGGGGGCTGGGCCTGAGGTGATATGTGTGCAAACACGCCCTGTGGCGCGTTTTAAGTTGAGGAATTAATTCCTCTTCAATCCTGAGGGTCCCTGGGGTCCAACTAGCCCACCAGGTACCTCCAGTATGCGCCAAGAAGCTGCGTTGCAGAGTGATGTCACTGACCATGTCATGAGTGATCTAATATGTGACATAATCAGCAGTGCATTGCGAGCGCGCAAATTATAGTTAGCTGAACTAACTATAACGGGGGAATTTCAATGGTGTTGTACAAGTGAAATGTCCAGCAAACTATAATGCCTCTGAAACCTATGTTTTTTTCAGTGAATTTAAGGGATGAATGTTATGTATGCAAGGTGATGATGATAATATTTATGCAAATTGTAAGAAATTGGGTTATTAGTTGGGGGTTAAGAGATTTAGGGCTACATGTAGGTAATAGGAAATTACTGATTCTAAAATACCGAATTTTACCGATTGGGATTTTTAGAATCGGTAACTCCTATGTAGATAAAAATTCGATAAAAAATACCGAATCGGAAGATTCGGTAGTTACCGAATCGGTATTTACCGATTCGGTATTTGCCATTGATTCCTATGGGCCAGGAGGCCCATAGGAATGAATGTCAATTACCGGATCGGTATTTACCGATTCGGTAAATACCGAAAAAGTCAAGGGTGGCAGGGTGTGACTCTGACACCCTGTTGCACCCCTGATTAGTGCTTGTGTGCCATGTGGCATACATACATGCCCTAAGGGCATGTATGTGCGCCACATGGCACAGGTGTAAATGCACAGTTATGCATTTATATAGGAATTCCTTATTTACCACCAACTAATAGTTGGTGGTAAATAACGAATCCTTAAAGCCCTGTAGCACTGTTTACAGTGCTACCTACATGTCACAATACAGATTCTGATAATTTTACAGAATCTGTAATTTTACCGATTTGGTAAGATTACTAATTCGGTAAAATTACCAATTCGGTAAAATTACAGAATCTGTATTTTGAGATGCCCTACATCTCAGTATCCAAATAGCGGTCGGTAACGGCTGAAAATCGGTATTTTCCGCCGTTACCGACCGGTATTTGGATACCTACATCTAGCCCTTACTCAAGTACTAAACACTGTCCTTGTTAGGGTAAACCACAAAAGTCAATAAATAAATCTGTTTCACACCCTCTGGTAGCTTGGCACAAAAGCAGTCTGGCCTAAATAAGAGGCAATGTGGAAAGCATTTATGCACCACTCAAACAGTAACAAAGTGAAACACAACACAAGAACAATAACATTTGAAAGATATAGTAAATGTTTATAAATAAAGTGGCACTAGAATGACAAACTTCCAATAGGTAATACCAGATTAATACATTTTTAATGTTTCAAGTGAAAATAGCAATAGTAAAACAAAAGTGTGGGACCCGCACAACAATGGGACGGAGCACTGTTTTAAACTGTAAAATCAAATCTCCCCTTAGGAAATCATAGTACTACATACGTAAACTTCACACACTTGTTTAAACACTCATCAGGTTAGTGTCACACCATGAATTTTTCATGCAAAACCAGTACCAGAAGAATATAAAGAAGCACAAAGCTTTAATGGCACGTTCATAGACACAAAAAACATTTCCAATTGCAAATATTAATAATGTGTGTATTAGCAATAATGCAGTGATCGTATCACCTTCATAAAGATTAAAAACACTAATTGCAACAAAAGAATAAATGTTGCATTCTAATCAAACCCCTCACAATTCAGCACAAAAATAAATTGTTTCAGTGACAAAGTGTGGGCACACCCATCCCACTTGGGGCAGCATATTAAAGCATGGGAAAGCAGCAGCGTGGAACGGAAAACATAGGCGGCAGCAGTGCTGTGATTCCCCCAGTGGGTCCCGTGATCCCCCCTGGTGATCCCCCGGCAAAATCCATTCTGATAACAATCGGGAAAGGCGGTCGGGTGATTACAAAGTTCTGGTCGTACCTACTGAATTTCCACCCGACAGACATAGTCACACGCTGTCACATGCTGCTTCACATTGCCAAACGGTCGAGTGCGGGTGTGGGTCTAGAGAGGGCCCAGAGAAGCAGCGAGGCAGAGGTTGGCCGCAAGGTTTTGGTGCGGTGCTGAGGAGAATCAGCATCAGAATCAGCTTCAGAGCCTGAGTGGAGCCTTTTGCTGCAATTAACAAGCCATCACCGGAATGGCTCACTAGCTGCACCAGGAAAAGAAACTCTGGCAAGTGAGCAAGGATACCAGGTGCTGGGTGTTGGATGATGGTCTGGCGAACGGGAGGCGATCCAAAAGCGAAGGCAGACCGGGGCAAAAAGAGGTCTATGGACAAGAACCTGGTGAGTTGCGGAGGGTGGATAGTGAGCCAGGGTCATGTTTGAACTCACACTCAGCCGCACATGCCTGCTGGCAGGGAGGTAGCATGGAGATAGCCACAAGTGTGACTGCTCAGCGAGGTTGCTTTACTCCTCCCCCTCACATCTCAGCACAAGGGAGAGGACATCAGTTTCAAGTGCCCTAGGACAGTTTTAGAGATCCCTCAAAGTATCCATTGGCCAAGGAAAAAGTGCTGCTGGACAAAAGCAGAAAAAAAAACCTAACAAAGCCAATGTGAGGTCACAGTCAAATGACCAGTAATGTCAGCCTTGACCATTGTAACTGTTGTAGCCTGTTGTAGCCTGGAATGGTCCACCCAAACAGATTGAGGAGGTGTCAAGCACACCCCCGGCCATTCGGCTTGCAAAAGTGACATCACATCAAGATAATCAACCATGCAATCGGGCAGGGTGAGGATGACACTGGGAGATAAAGTCGCCACCATTAAAAGACTTCCTAAAACGCAAATAAATTGAGAAATCAGCAAAACCAAACGGTGCAAATTACACACTAAAGAGCCAGTTATTTCGCCTATAGCCTCCATGTTTGGAAAATCAGTGGCAAACAAAAAATCGACACAAAACTCGAGATTTTAATTTTTAAATGATCCTGGGACATCTTTTTGCACTGCACCCGGAGAAGCATCAGGTCTGATGACCTCTATGGCACCCCTAAAAATTCCACAGTGGACAGACCCAATGGGGGAAGAGCAAGTTCAAATAATTACTTCAGGTATACTAAATCCAAACTCCATTGAGATTCAACGCCCGTGCACATGGAGTGAGCAACCAGTATATCAAGACAAGAGCAACCCAGCCAAGGGGACTCCACTGCAAAATATCATTACAGCAACAGTGATAGTACATGCTGCACGAAAAGATACCAGCATCATAACAGAGCATCAAGAGCTACTAACCGGCGCAAGCAAAATCAAGGGAGAAAGTAAGCCAGGCAGTCTGGTTACAATACAAAAGATTCAAGACCTCAACATCTCAATAAGCCTCTCCTCCCAAGTCACTGAGCATGGCCAAACAGTCAGCCCACAAAGCTTACAATCAAGCACTAAAGATCTTGCACACTTATGGCTAAATTCATGCCTATCCTGTACAAACTTGGATGAGTCGTGGGTGAGTAAACCTGCAATTGGCACACAAGAGATAAGGGTGGTAGACCAAGGAAGAGAAGAAGTCGAGAATCAGCTACTCCGCACAAGCCATACCGACGGACAAAATAAGACAATAGACTTCAAAGTCAACTCACTACCAAAACAAATTGAGTGATCTGGTAGAACTCCTGAAACAGGGACAAATAACAACAATAGCAACACTAATGGGCAAACAGAATTCATCAACCCAATATTGCAAACATCAACAGCTACCTTGATAATGCAGTAAGATAAATTGGACATACAAATAGATCTAATGAACATCATTGCATCATATAGAGCTGGAATAAACACAAAACTCGATAATCTCACCAATCTTATTAAAAGAGTACAATCAATATATTCCCCACAGGAACCAGCCTGCACATGTGGGCCAATACTAAACAAATTAAGTTTTCTACCAACAATGCTAGAACAGATACTTAGTCTGAACAAACCCCTTGATCACTCCGTCTATCAACTTAGAGATTGTTCATAATAAACAATCAGAGGTAATTACTAGTCAGATTCAACCACAGGTAGCTATAAATTCCACTTTAGAACATAAGAGCGAATTTCATCTTCCCTTTGCTGTGACAGCGGAACACACATGAACCAAGCAAGCGGCAGCACATAATTTTACAACTGGGCAACTAAAAAAGAAGGAAAGGAAAGCAAGAAACAAAATGACTTATCCTGAGCCTCAGCTAAGCATCAAAGTATATTCGATCTTCTCCAAACCCAAAGCAGGAATTTCCCAAGAAGAACACCTCACTGAAACTGCATCGGACAGACTCCCATACAACTCTGCTTCTTCTAATGAAGGGTCTGGAGGTGCGTATATAGACAGGTCTCAGACCTCCAGAAAATACACTGAGGAAAAAACTTCAACGGAAAAAGAGATCTGCCCCTCAACATCATTTAAAGATCCCTTGAACACGGAGTTACTGGGTAAACCCGCAGTTGATATAGGAAAGCGGGGAAAAAACACTTGAATCACTAAAGTGGCTGACGATGCGGTTAGCTATAAGAAGCCCAAAATACATATGTCAGCCACTCTAACAAGACCGCAGTCACAAGAAGTTAAGAAGGAAGTAGGCAGGTAGAATCAATACAGAGGAAAACTTTAAATCTCTAAAGATACAAGTTGTATCGTAGTCACAAACCCTGTCGAACACCCACAAAGCAACACTGGAAACAGCAGTATGCAGGGAAATAAATAATATAAATAATTGTATAACTGCTCCTATGGAAGAAAATACATATGTAGAGAAAGTGGACATAACATCTTCACAGCTACGGTCATTAAAAGAAGTGATAGATCAATGCTGCACAGAAGTACTTAAAAATTCCAGACATCGAGGTAATGCAACAAAGCAGTATTGCTCGTCTCAAGGGCAACTACGTTTTCGTATTCCAAATCGGGTCAAACTTTATTCGAGAAACTGCGATGATAAGGACATAAAAAAGTATAACTCAACAGATAATATGATATAGATCATATGGACACCAGAATATGACAATTTTAAAAAATACAAAGGGTAGGAGCGGTATAGCCCAGACCCCAGATAGATCAGTTAAAGATCCACATGGGGAGACTGACTCAAACTCAGACCAAGGAAACTGTCTTCCCAGCATTTTTAGCAATAAGAGGAGTGACTGACAAAAGAAAGATAGGGTTGGTATCTCTGTATGTGGTGCTATTCATATGCTATCCTGGAAAATAGCTGGTGGGAGGCAACTACTTGAGGAGGGCCTTACACTTAAGGAATGGGCAAATTGTGATGTAATAGCTCTGCAAGAGACTTGGTCACAGGAAGAACTTCCAGTAGACTTTACTCACTATATAGTAGCTGCAGTAAAATGTAAGCAATATGGCTGTGCATTAGGTGGATTGACAGTCTACGTATCTACAGCTCTAAAAATTAAAACAGAACAGTTGAAATATACTGATCCTAGCATACAACGTGTTAAATTCTCAGATCAATATTCAGATAAAAAAGTACAATAATATTGATCGATTATTACACACAATCGAAGTTCCGAACTAAAAAGGAGAAAAATACTCTCCTAAGTAAAACAATGTCAGGTCCACGTTGTGCCGAGCCCACATGGAATCCAATAGTGACAGGAGATTTTAATTCTAACCTGATATTTACGTTGGAAGAAGATGAAATCCTGACAGCAGATAACACCTACTGGTGTTTTCAACACCAATTTCGGGCTGGGATGACTTGCGTGCAATAGACCTCGAATATCAAGGCATGCGAGTGCTTAATGGAAGAACAGAAGAAGATACTAGATTTTAAATTATAACTCTCCCTTTAATGCCATTGCTGGCCCGTTTTTACAAAGAGTATACCGCCTTGGGCGATCACTCATTTCAACACAAAATATTTAATTTTAACGTAGTAAGATTTCAGTCTACTAAAATAGCAGAGGGCAAATTCAACTCAAAACAGATTTAAAACGTCTTAAATGTGCAAACAAAACGAAAACAGATTGGTTCTCAATAATAAAAGATCTCCTGGCTGAATTGGCAAACAAACATATGAATAGGATCCAAGCCTGGTCTCTCTTTTTAAACAAATTAGCAACGAAAATTAAAGCACCCCAGGTTAAGGTTAAAAGACACAATCCAATTAAAGGCTTACCAAACGAAGTGCAAGAGTTGAAAAGGGCCCTGAAAAGAACACAATGGAAGCTGCAATCAAAAAATATCGAAGGGATAACGTGGGAGAAATTTTCACAATTAAGAACACAATGCAAAAAGAGGAATTGGGAATTTAAAAGAAAAGAAAACGGAGAGCTTCTTTTGGTCCAAATTAATTTATAGCATAAGGCATCCAAACTCGAATAAATGTTGGCAGATGATAAATCAACTGACCAGGCATCAAAACATCTTAATGTCAAACGGTCAGGAACAGGGAAGGGCCAACTTTCTCATGTAGAAAATTAAACAGAAGTCACCTAGCGTTCAGCTGAAACAATCGAAAGCAGATATTCCAAATATGTTACAATTTAGGCGACTGTCAACCACTATCAATGGCCATGTTTCAGTCACCAGTACAATAATTAGTCCCATTAATAAACCACTCCCATTATACAACAAAGGATATAACAAATATAATAAATAAAGGCGAAAGCGACGGAGCACCTGGCCCGAATGGTATTCCGCAAGCCACTCACAAATATACTCTGAATACTGGAGTATGCATCTAGAGAAGCTTTATGCTGATGTTGAGATTCACAATCAAATTCCTGACAGCTGGCAAGGATCAATTATAACCCCTATTTATAAAGGAGGAGATAGAACTAACCGTTCAAACTACAGACAAAAAACCCTACTGAATGTCGAAGCTAAATATTTTGCCTCACTAATCCTTGAAGATCTGGTCAACTGGTCAGAGTAATGCAATTTGATCCCAAAAATTCAAACAGTCTTCAGAAAGGTGATTGAAACTATCTCTAATATTCTATCAATTTCTCTGATAGAAGAAAAGTGTAGGAACAAGAAATAGGATCTGTACCTTTGTTTCATAGACCTAAAAGCTGCATTTGACAGTGTGGACCGGAAACCATTGTTGGAAAAATTAAAAGCCTGGGATACCCCAGTGAATCTTAAGGGGTCTATTGTTATTTTAAACAGATACTTAGGTTCGAGTGAAACTTGAAGACAGTGCTAGAATCACAAGAAAAGTGTATACTACCATGGGCCTGAAATAGGGGTGTGTGCTGGCCCTGTACCTGTTCAACTTTTTCATATCAGACCTATCTAGAAAGCAAAATAAAATCAATTCACATTCACCGTACTTAGGTAAGCGACAACTCTCGCACCTTGCCTATGCAGACGACATTGTTCTCTTGAGTCTAACTAAGGTTGGTCTGACCAGGTTATCATTCAAACTCTTAGAATTTCTGTCCACAAACAAGCTGTAATTCAACACATCCAAAACAAAAACAATGCTTGTTACCAACTGACTAGCCCCACAACACAACATCTGACAAGAAGGCAAACTATTGAAGAATGTATCCAGCTAGAAGTATTTGGGATATTATATAGATTTCAAGTTATCCCTTCGTGACCAGAAAAACTATATAACACAGCGAGCAGGGGCCTTAACGTTCGCCTTCAGGTCATTGGCAAACAAATTGGGGGGGCCATCACTAAGGCCTCTCCTGTTGACCATATTCGCCAAAGCATGGCCAACTTTATCATATGCTAGTGCCGCAATGCATGGGAATAATTAGGAGATTCTTAATAACCTAATAACAAGTATTTATGAAAACATTCCGCAGCTCCCCATGACCCCCTCACCAGCTCAAATGCGCCTAGAATTTGGGCTAATGAATCAATCTTTGGTTAGATTTTATACATATATAAAGGTGTGGTACCGGATAAAACAAAATGTGGAGGAAAACAGCCTCAACAAATCATTATGGTTGGAACTAGAAAAGTATAAAAAATTGCAGGCCAAGCAATTTTTGGACAGTGCGCGCTTTAGGCAACATGTACTATTAATCTCTGGAATAAAAACATGCCTTTTCCAATATTCAAACTGGCCCTAAATAAAGAATCAAAATGTAATTTGCTGATATTCGACAAAGGCATTTTCTCCCAAAGATCTCACTCGTGGACAGTGACTAAAAACTACAAAGTCATTAAACCAGCGGCATACCTAGATTTTGCATTCTCTATCCAAATAAAAAGAGAACTGATGGCACTGCAGTTCGGGAAGTTCCCGACATTGGCTGATGCACTGCACTGGAAGCACATTGAGTTAAATAATGGCATCTTTGGGACAGTCAAAAGGAAAATGTTATGCATCTCATATGACACTGTAAGAAACTGTAACCAGCGCAAGTCACTTTCTTAAGGAGAGCTCTCTTGGATAGAGGAATAAGCTTGTGTAGAAATGCCATCATTAGAGGAATAGATCCAACCGACTCCCAAATTAACTGTAAACTGATAAAGTTTTTACGTGCTCATGACCAAGCACTGACAGCAGAATCACTTTAATGAGGTACTCTTAACAGGGGATGAAAGCTACTCCCATTCACCATTGTAACCGATGTAAATTGTGATCTCTCCTCTTGACCCAGCTCCAGCAAAGATATTAAGTGAACTGGCCCCTTTGGTGATTAGCCTAATTCTTGCTATCTGGAACACATCACTTCTTACAGGCCAATTTCCCTCTGCTTGGAAGCAGGCTATGTTCATTCCAATCATCAAGAAGACGGACGCCGACCCGGTACTGTTCAGCAACTATCTGCACATATCCCTTCTCCCCAAGCCGGCAAACATTTTGGAAAAAGTGGTACAGGAGCAATTGACTGACTATTTGGAATCTAATCATCTCTTGCATGATTCCCAGTCTGGATTTAGACTGGGCTTCAGCACTGAGACTGCGGTGCTTGAGGTGGCTGAGTCCATTAGAGAGTCCGTGGATGTGGGCGAGGAGGCCATGCTGGTTCTCCTCAACCTATCCACGGCTTTTGATACCGTGTCTCATGACATATTACTGGATCGCCTGTGCACAACATTGGAATTGGGGGGTACCCCCTTGGCCTGGGTAAGATCGTTCCTTGAGGGTAGAATTACAGGCTGCAGTGCCAGGCCTGACATGCTTTACAGTGCAACCTTAGTGGGAGGCATAATGAGCGCTACAGCTTGTAGTATTTAGTTTACATGTCCTGGGTACCATTTACTATAGAGTAATTAGTACATTAAATGTGCCAATTGGGGGGGGGCGTGGCTTGGCCGGCAAGCATGGCGGTTGTGTAGTGCGTGAGCTCCGACCAGCCATCCGAATATCCTGCTGCACATCCTGGCCCTGACCATCGTTTAAGGCTCCACTGGAGGCAGATCTCTTCCCTGGTCTGGGGGGCGGCCTCCGGCGAGCTCAGAAACGATGGACCAACGGCGCGGCCCCGTGGTGAGGAGTGGCCCGGAAGCGACCAGTGAGGCCTACGGAGCCGGGGCCTCGAGTTTGGAGGCACCCGGCCGGCTGCGACTGTGGGCTTCGGGGGCGGGCGAAAGCGTGGTCGCTTAGCCCATGGGAGCCCAACACAACAAAAGACTATAACCCCTCCTGGATGACGGCGGTGAGGAGCTGGGACGTCCGCCGACCGGCGCAGTGGCCTGGACCAGGAGGGGGGCCGGAAGAAGCGGCTGCCATTTTCAGCCGAGATCGAGCCGGTGAGTGGGCCCGGATGATTGCGCCTCCTGGGTCGGCCCGTGTGGAGAGCCTGTGAGTGTACGGGACAGTGGCCAGCACAACAGGGGTGAGGCAAGGGAGCCAGGCAACTGGGGCCCCGGGGGTTGGTACGGGCCCCGGCCCATACAACATACGGTGCCAACATAGGAGCGAGATCCATGGGGTCAGAATTAGCGCCATTGGGCACAGAGACTCTCCTGTCAGCCTGGGAACCTGGTCTGGGGGCTGCCCCTATACTTAGTGATCACCTGTTTTGTTTGCAATACCGCCATAAGTGAGCTGGGGATGCTCAGACGTGGGTCCCAGGCACTCCACACCACTGGAGTCAAGCTAGCCGGGCTGATGAGAGGTGTTACCTCGAAACCGGTCCGGTCCTCGGATGCTTGATTCCGTTCTGGGAAGGACATGGCTTTTGTAATTACGGACTGGACTGTTCCCATGGGGCACAGGGTCAGAGCTGATTTGCATATCGCCATTGTCTAACCCAGGGTGGTGTGGAGTACAAAAAAACGATGGAATTGGGCCCAGATCTTTTGACTGGGATGAATGTGTGACATTGATCCACATTCGGTCCATCACCTGTTTTGTTTCCTATACTTAGTGAGTCGGTGTTGCAGCCCGCCCGGCGAGGAGGTCAAGACCGTTGGGCGGCTGGAAGCGTTGGCCGGCATTTGGTGGTGAGCCCCTGCAGGTGTGTGGGCCCAGCCAAGACAACAACGCGGCCCCATTGGATCATGCAGACCGCCTGAGACCTGTGGCGGGTGGTGCAGAGGGAGTGGAGTGACGGCGGGGCATTGCATCAGCCGTGCTGTGGTGAGTCGGGGACGCTAGGCGCTCTGGGGCCCCGGGGGTCGGTTGGGGCCCCGGCCCACACAGTATACAGCGCAGCCAACTGAGCGGGAGCCCACATTATTCTGCCGGCCTGGGAGCCTGGTCTAGGGGATTGCCCATACCCATCGGGTGTTGGTGGAGGCTGTACAGGGGTGCCCCCGCCCTGGGCGAGCGCTTGATAGACACTGACGTCCCTGCCCTCCATTGATTAGACTGATCCGGAGTCCCAGGCCCTACAGACACTTCGCACATCCCCACAAGACCTCTTTTCAACATGACATGTGTTGGAGCTGGGGGCGGCCAGAGCAAACAGGGGCCCATCGACAAGTTTACGGAGGCGGTTGGCCCGGGGGGCTTGCAGACTCCGGTGCCAGACAATGCAGCACTGTTGGCGGCGATCACACAGTCAAGAGATGTTCTAGATGCCAAGATCGGGCCGTGGTCCGATGTAATGCTTCTCCGCCAGGACCTGCGGAATGCAGTAGAGCGTATTACGGGGATGGAGACGTGCATCTCGGAGGTTGAGGGAGATGTGTCTGCCTTGAAGAAAAGAATCCTGGCCCTAGAGAGGACGCAAAAGGGCCTAGCCATGAGGGTCGAGGACGCGGAGGGGCGTGCCTGGAGGAGCAATCTTCGCTTTGTGGTCTTTCTGGAAAATTGCGAGGGTAAAGACACAGACCGCTTCCTGGCTCAGTGGCTGGAGAGCTGACTCCCGGAGAACGCTCTTTCACTTTGATTCGTAGTGGAGAGGGTCCACCGAGCGCTTACACAGAAACCTCCAGTTGGCGCACACCCGCGACCCATTATAGCAAAGTTTTTTAATTACGCAGACCGTGACACCATCCTGCCGCAGGCGAGACTGAAGGGTACGCTGACTCACGAGAATGCTAATATCCTAATTTTCCCGGACTACACACAGCTGGTGCAGCAACAGCGCCAGTCGTTCACCGCAGCCAAAGCCCAGCTTCGAGGCCTCAAGCTACAATATGCATTGCTTTATCCAGCGAGGCTGAGGGTCACGTACATGGACCGCACATTATTCTTTGAAACTCCTGAGGAGGTTTTTCAGTGGACCGATGAGACAGTGAAGATCTGGGTCAACATGGCGAAGGGCGGGGAATGGGATTCCTCATCGAATGGTGTTGCCGGACAGGTCTGAAAAGTCAGAGACGGCGACGTGGGAGATCGCGTGCGAGCCGAGGCTCGCGCTCTGGAGCGGCCTCCCGTGGGGGCATCCCCACGAGGGAGAGACAGGAGGAGGTACCTTGACTGTCTTGGGACATGACCCGGCAATTTCTTCCTATCTGGAGTTGATGATCTGGTGCAACATTACTTAGGCTGGGAGCCACACCCAGTCCGTTGGGAGGGAGGGAGCGACAGCCTAGTTCCTATGGGCTGCAGATGGGGGATCCATTGGGAGGGTAGGTTATTGGTCCCCCGTTGGGGATCAGGCCCTATGCCGACCGCGACAGGTGCTTCCACGCTCGGGAGGTGCAGGGTGGGGGGAGGGGGGCGTTTGGGGTTGGGGGTTGGAGTGGGGAGGTTTTATTTGCGCTGACATTACTGCTCACTGCTTGCTTTAAAATGTGCATGCTGGGTATAGTTACCGGATTTCTGTCTGCTGATGCGATCCAATGTCTCACACTGAAGAGGGGGGGTGGCTAGCCCTAGGCAAGATGCGAATCTTGAGTTGGAATGTGCGAGGGATGCTGGATAAAGTGAAATGGTGGGCGGTCCTTAAACATGCCAAGAGAACCGGGGCGGACGTCATATTCCTACAGGAAACACACCTGCTAGGTACGAATGCTTTGTGCCTCCAGTGCTTTGGGTACACACACACATACCATTCAGGGTTCACCAGGGGTTCTAGGGGGGTGGCAGTTCTTGTCCATTGTAGAATTCCTTTTACTCACAAACGCACATGGTCGACACTCAGGGCAGTTATGTCTTGGTGCAGGGAGAGATTGGGGGAGAGTCTGTTTTCCTTGGCAGCGTGTATGCTCCGCCGCCGCTGCAGTGGTCTTTGGTGGAGAAGCTCATGTCCCTCTGGGAAGGCATACCTAGAGCCCTGTCCATTGTGGGGGGGACTGGAACGATGTCATGGATAGACTTTACGACAGATGGCGGAACCCAGCTGCAGTCCAAAACTCCAAGGGGGAGGGGGTCCAGCCACCAAATTGCAGGCGCTGGTCACGGGTCTTGACTGGGTGGACACCTAGAGGTATAAACACGGGAGTAGACGTGATTACACGTGTTTCTCTACGTCACGTGACTCCTTCTCTAGACTAGATTATATCTTTGTCCCAAGGGTCCTGGCGGGTAGAGTGCAGTCGGCAGAGATTCTGCCACGGGCACTCTCTGGCCACTCGCCGGTGCTCCTTACGCTGGATACGGGGCGAGCCAGACAGCCACTCCGGTGGCGCATGTCGGCCTGGCATCTGATGCAGGACGCATATTGCTCGCATATAACTACAGAAATAGATCACTTCTTCACGGCTAACGTAGGTACGGTAGACTCCCCAGCACTCCTCTGGGAGGCCCTGAAGCCCACGATACGAGGGGTGGACATTTCATGGTGTGCGGCGGCTCGTCGGGAGAAACGTGCGGACCTGGTGCGTCGCGAGGCGGAGCTGGAGGCGTTGGAGCGCAGGGGTCGAGAGGATGGTGCCGGTCTCAACAGCAGTACTCTGCCGTGCTGCTAGATGAAGCGAGGCAGGCCTGGCTAGCTACACGCAGTCGGGTCTACCAATGGGGAGACAAGTCCTGTAAACTGTTGCACCGCCTGTGTCAGGGTGTCATTGTAGGAAGATGGCTACCTGACAGATTTTTTTGCCTTGTGTTTAGCTGGTTTTCGACTTAGTTGGCCTGGTTCCCTGCTAATCAGGGCCCCAGGCTATCTGCTCTCTCTGTAAAATGGATTCCATGTACCCTAGGTGCATAACTAGATTGGCTTGGGTCACCTTATCAGCCCCTGTACAGAGCACTATAGGTGCCCAGGGCATAGGTGCATCCAAGGCCTACCAGGGGCTGCAGCATATATTTTGCCACCCCTGGCTGGCTATCTAAAATTGACACAACTGGCTGATCACTCAGCCAGGCGAGGTGGTGTAATCACCCCTTGCTTAGATATAGTATGCCTATATCTAAACCTAACTGGACACATATATACCTATCAGTCAATCCCATGGCAGGCCTTAACAATCCTGGAGGCAGAGTGCTTGGTTTTATGTGAGATGGTGCTCTAGCATGAGCTGAGCCTGTCTGCAGCTGTCGGGACCAATTCCCTAAGCTGTTCCGGGATAATGCCATACCATTTACTATTAAGTGCATTATAATCCTCGCGGTTATATGTTAACTTTGGTTTGGATTTATCAAAACATGTCGTGTAAGGTGTCATATGATTTGGAATACTACCCCCTCGCCAGTCCTGGTGACGGGGGTAGCATTCCACCCCTCTAGAGGGAGACAACATGTTACTTTGCTAAAACGCGGTTGATTTTAAAAAGAGCCTCAGATCCACAAAAGGGATGCTTCTGCCACAGACACGAGTCTGACCTCCTGCAGCTGACCGAAACTCAGCCAAGGAGGCCTGGACAAAGGGTTTCCTGTCACAGGGAGGTGTCACACCACCCCAGACAGGAGATAGTGGATTGTAGCAGGAAGGTTTGAAAGAAACCAGACACTGCCTGGGGAGCACAAGGCTGCCCCTTGCATAATCCGGCCAAACCGGTTCTGGGGCACACCAGCCCCTGTCCCAGCACGGCCTGGATCAAAGGAAAGGGGTGTATCCACCCCCTTCCGGGGTCCCACTCATAGGAGGGGACCTAGTAGGTAATCCAGCCCCCTAAATTGGTATAAGAATGGGAGCAGTGCCAACGCACTCAGATTATCCTGATGAAACATTTGAAATGAAACTCTAGACCCTTCGACATCCTACTCAACGTAGAAGACGGAAGAATCTCCCTTGTGGTCAAGGAGTGACCACCCCGTGCAAACGGGCACCATTCATCACCTCAATGTCTGCTTTGTTGCAGTTCCAGCCGGAACTCGAGTGACAGAGATCAACGAGATCAAGCTTGCCTGCTTTTTAACAGCCCGATCCACAATCCCTGCAGAGCTGAGACCCATGGAGGCGACCGGAAGGGTGGGGCACGCCATCTTGAAAAGACCACGAGACGCTGACCGTGCAGCCCACGAGTGACCCTTGAAGCTGTACATCGGGGTTTGAGAAGCCCCAACCCTGAGCCACTCTTGCACCAAAGCTCACCCCTCTTCACTTGACGAGTGCTGCGTGGGGCCCTTCTGCTTACTTTTGCTTGATGCGTTGGCCCGGTCACTTGCCAGCTGGCTTGTGGCCCCTGTGCCCACGAAAATCTAAAACTGACTTGTGATTCTGGTTGCTCTAAACTTGCAACAGCTCATCTGAAAAGGAGCACCCGCTCTGACCCTCCTGGTCCGAGTGAGAAGCAATCTTTCAGTCCTGCGTGGATTGCTCTTGCCAAGTGTTGTTTGCTCCGATCTTGAAGCCGACAGAGCCGACGGTGAGAGCCTGCATGGGACAGTTTGTGACCCGCTCCTGGACATCGCAGATGCCCCAGAGCCCACGTGGCAGCGGAGAGAAGCTCCTGGACAACCACCTGATCGCGCCTGACATTACCTGGTTCCGTCCTGGTTCCACCCTGGTCACTGCTGAGTGACGAGACTCTGTCCCCTCTGCTTTCAGGTACTTTATGACGCTGATCCACCCTTGGATACCACGGACACTTCTCCTTCACATCGCCTGCAGCGTCTTCAGCTTCAAGCACCAAGAACCTGCGTGACGAAACCCGACGCCACTTCGACCCTATGCACCCGCTTCCTGTGGGTGAGGTAACATTGCAACGCTGGTGTTCCCACACTGGTACACACCTCTAGGGTCTGTGTCTAAAGTTTTGTCCCTCTAGGTTCAGCAGAAGTATCCTAAAACTCTAACTGTGTAACTTTTACGCACCATTGACTTAACATTGGTGCATGCGTGTACTTTCAGCACTGCACCCGAATCCCGCGGGCTTTTCCCGACTTCAGCATTGCTTGTCCCGACTGCTCCCAGCGATTTCCTAGGCCCTAGGCCTAACCACTGTTCGATTGGTATCTCTTATACCACTTTCTTAATATATTGTTTGAGTGGCCACCCGTTCTCATCCATAATTGTGCAACTTTGTATGTTATACTGTGCTTTTGAATTAACGTTTGTGCCCCTTTGCTCATAAAGAGTACTGGGGATTATTTTAGAAATAAATACATATATTTTTATAATATATACTTGTGTGGTGTCCTTTCATTTGATATTACAGGACTGTGATTGGTAAAACAGACACGACCTCTTGAGTTTAGCCTTTAAGGCTGCTTAGTCTATGCTACCATTAAGATAGCTTGTCTATAAGGTTGACTTACAACCAGAAGCCATAAGGGATTGTTTGGACTGATACAAGGTGGTTCCAGAATTGGAAACATCATATATCAGGCCAACTTCTCACAGTCATACACGCCCATCCGCTGCCCCGAATAACGGGCCCCGGTGACACGCCCATCCTGGAGCCGGCAGCGCTTGCTGAGAGTTTTGCAGACTACTTTGAGGCATTATACGCACCCCGGGAGTGCCTGGAGGCCGAGGTGGTCCAGCGCTTCATTGATGAACTTCCGCCGAAGGCTGTCACAGATGAGGTACGTGACCTCTTAGATCAACCCTTGACAGCTGAGGAATTAGCAACGGCGCTGGGTGAGCTGAATCCAGGTAAGGCACCTGGCCCAAACGGGTTTCCCAGCGAATTCTTCCAGCGGTTTGGGACGCAATTAGGTCCCCATTTTTGACCGGTAGTCGTGGGAGCGCTGGACTCTCCCCCGTACTGGCGGCATGCAGAGGTGGTGGTCTTCCTCAAACCCGGGAGGCCCCCTGAGCGCCATGCATCGTATCGCCCCATATCACTTCTCAATACGGAGGCCAAGATACTGGCCAAGGCCCTGGCCAATAGGCTTAAGCCGTACATTACGGACCTGGTCCATCCTGACCAGGCAGGCTTTATGCCACAGCGGGCTATCCGCCATAATATTAGAAGGGCCCAGGTCGCGATATCTGCCTGGGGGCGCATGGGGGAGCGGGCAGCGTTGTTGCTGGTTGACATGGACAGGGCATTCGACTCCCTGAGCTGGACGTATTTATTTGCCCTATTGGGTCGCCTCAACCTCTGCCCGCTCTTTCTGGCGTATGTACGCCTTCTGTACACCGATCTAACAGCCGTGGTGCGAGTGGGTGGAGGGGTGTCTTGCTCGTTTCCGATCCGGCGTGGAACACGACAGGGATGTCCCCTCTCCCCGTACTTATTCCTGCTCGCTATGGAGCCTCTTGCGGCGTGGGTGTGCATCGATGCCCAACTTAAATGATTCCAGTGGTCGGCGGGTCATGCAGATAGGATTGCACTATACGCCGATGACGTGTTGTTCTTTCTCACCGTCCTGGATCGTTCAGGGCCGCGGCTGATTCCCATACTACAGATATTCAGCGAGACGACGGGCCTCTATATGAACCCTTGCAAATCCACGCTGTGGATGTTGGGAGGCCCGCAGGAGGTAAGGGACTGGGCATCTGGTCTTCGGCTTGTCACTGAAGGGATGAAATACCTAGGAGGGTTTTTGTCTGAGGACGCGGCTCTCTCTCGTGAACGGAACCTTAACCCGGTATGGGACCGCACGCTTGAGGACCTTAAGATAATGGTCTAAGATGCCACTGTCTATAGCGGGATGGTTTGCCATCTTTAAGATGGTGGCGCTTCCGCACCTGTTGTATCAACTGCAGAACCATCCGCATGCGATTTCGCCTCTTTGGTTTCAGCGCCTTAATTCTGCGCTGAGTGGATTCCTGTGGGGGGGAGGGGTGGCGCGAGTAGCCTTACGAACGTGTTTCTTATCCACGTATGCAGGGGGGCTGGCCACGTCGGACGTGCTTTCGTACTACCAGGTGTCCCACCTGCTTGTACTGAATGATTGGTGGTACGCCGACAGAAGGGACCCGGCGTATGCGGTAGAGAGGGCCCTCCATACACTCTTATATTCGGCTCCACTTAGGATGGCCCTTCCCCCAGTCACCCAAGTAGTTTTCCAGGTATGGAGGCAAGCCCTACGTCGAATGGGCTGGTGGAACACACTCACCCAGGAAACCCCGCTGTGGCATAACAGTAGGCTGCCTCAGCTAACCACCCTGGTAGGCATACGGGGATGGGATGCGATTGGCATTTCCACCCTGGGTGATGTTATGTGTCCTCAAGGCCTTTGAAACATTACAGAAGGAATTTGATATGCCCCGTACGCAGTTCTTCAGATATGTCCAGTTCCGTCACGCTCTTATGCCGTATCTGGCGGGTCTGGAACAACTCCCTGAGTTTAGCCCACTCGAAGCCAAGTTATTTATGGGGGAATTGCCCAACAAGAAGGTGTCTCGCATCTACCAAACACCATTGCGGCATAGCTCCTCCGACTTGACGAGACTCAGGACCCTATGGGAACAGGATGTTGGGGAGTTAGACGAGGAGGCTTGGGTAGAGACCCTAGAGAGTCCTAGGGGGGCGGAGATATCCACGCGCCTGCGACTCATCCAGTTCAGATACTTGCACCGTACATACTATACCAGACAGCGACTATGGCGGGCGGGCATGGTGCATTCTCCAGAAAGCTTGCCCTGCGGAATGGAGGTGAGCACATTGCTGCATACAGTGTGGGACTGTGGGGCTTTACAGAGATTCTGGAGTGGGGTCATCAGTGGGGTCATCAGATGTCTGGAGGAAGTTCTGGCTTGGGAGCTCCAGAGGGACCCCAAACTAATCCTGCTTCACGTTATGGCTGGGGTAGGGTGCAATTGATACAAGCGACACCTGCTTTTGCTATGATTAACATTGGCGAAAAGGGACATTGCGAGGGCATGGAAGGCGCCCCATGCTCCGCCCCTCGCGGCCTGGAAGAATGGGTTAGACTTTTGTATGGGGCTTGAACACCCAGTATTTGTGGCAAGGGGCTGCCCCCGGAAGCACTTCAAAATATGGAAAAGGTGGGCGGACTATCGGGGCTTGGTCCTGGACCCACCGCCAGAGGACACTGCCCCCCAACTCTTTGACAGACTTTACTTTCTGAACCTATGTACGGTGACTTAGTGTACATGGCATGTACTGTATATGTTTCACTTGTAGTGAGTCGAGCTAGCAGCGGCGCTCGGGGGTGGGACTAGTGGGGTGGGGGGGGATAGTTGATTTCCTTTTTTTTGATCCTTTGTCTTTTAAATGTAAAATGCTGAAATTGATATTGAGAAAACATGGTGGCAGTTGCCTCTGGATTTCAGAGCGTGCATCAATATGTGTCTTCAGCCAATAAAATTTGTTTTAAAAAAAAAAATGTGCCAATTGGGTATGTGACAATAGTATCATTTTTAAGGGAGAATTTCCCACTGATTGGCAGAGGTAAGGGCAAAGAGTCCCAAAGCCAACAAAACTGAGTACAGCAAAATTAGGGGAGTAAAGTCCAAATATCTAGGGGAATCTCACACCAAGAATGTCATGTCTAAGACATATAAACTTTTATACAAATAATGTTGTACAGTCTCGAACTGCATAGGCTTTCCCATTTGTGTTTTGTACTGATGAGTGCAATTCATAAAATGTGTTTTTAGAAGCACATTATTTGGTGCTGAATACAAATTAATTTAATAAATAGTACAAATATAGTTTTTCCTCCATTTATTGTCACATGAATATTTGGTGTCCCAAACTTTAAGGGTCATAGGGACCTTTCCAAATCTTTTGAATAAATACACTATACACTATCGAACAAATGGGATATATGAAGTTCCCTTACATCAATCCAGCTCCCTTTCATCAGAGCTCAGCAAAGGAAACATTTAAAAATAGTATGTAAATAGATGCTACTCTTATATAACTGGCTACCTATTTTGAAATTTATATTCATGAACCTGATATGGCTGGCTGCAAAGTTCTCTAACCCAGTGCATTTTCGGGACCCTATATTCTTAACCATTGGGCATATGGTCCTGCATATCCTTCTTGGTGAGGGTGGAACCTCCCTCAAAATAGCCCCTCATACAGCTTATTCTTCTGTACCTGCAGGCTAGTTGAATTTCCATAAAATTACAGGTACTGACGTTATATCTGAGGCTTGCTTAAGAACATGGGTTAAGAGAATTCCTGCATTTCATACATGGTTATTAACTATTTAGATCTAAAATATAAGCGTTGGGGCATATTTACAATAAATTGGCGTAGAGCAGCGCTGCACTTCTTTTTGCTGTGCTGCCCTACTTCAAGTTGAAAGGTCATGAAAGCTCCATATTTATGATATATGGTGCATTCCTGTCCTTTCAGCCAGCACCGGCGTGCAATTCGATGCCTATCGCCAATGTAGGCACCCTTGCACCATGGTGCAAGAGTGTCTGCCTTGTTGGCAGGATTGTTTTGTGCAGCAAGGGGCACCTCCCTGCACAAAAACAATCCATGGAGGTGTTTTTCTTCTTCTATATGTGCTGCAGAATACAGCAAACATGGAAAGAGGAAATCATGAGGAGAAATGAAAACATTTTTCCTCGCTACACCTGCTCTGGGGCAGAGAAAGGTTTTGGCGCTGCCCCAGGTTCAGATGATTTTGAAAATCTGGGGCAGTGTCAAAATCTATGGGTGTTGCATGTGAACACCCACCACTATGGCCATGGAATGCCTCCTTGACCCAGAGTAAGGCAAGGCAGTGCTTTGGACTGCCTTGCATTACCCCATATCTATGAGGCCATGCAAAGTCATGCAGGGTGGCTTTGCGTCGCTACATAGATTGAGAAGCCTGAGCCACTGGAGCATCACAACCTTTCCTGTGGTGAAAGGTCCAGTAAGAAAAAATACTGGAAATATTGGTTTTACAGAAAAGTTTTCCTTTTAAAGTGACTTTTTGGGTGTGTGGCCAAGATGGCGGCTCTGTAGGACGCAGTATTGTGTCCGTCCGGCATCGCTACACCAACGCTTTGACTTAGCACCTCTCCCTTGGAGTCTCATACAGCATACTAAGTTCAGCTTACTCCCGGGAAGGGCACAGCGTCTGTGGAGAATGTTTCGACCTCTGAGATCTCCAGGAGACGGCTCTGCTGTGTACCGGGGCCTAACAGGGCTGTGAGTCTGCGGGTCCTCGGATGTGGTGCAAGTCTGCGAGCCTGCGGTGGCGTGAACTGGTGGTGGCAGTGCCCGCCGGGATGCGAGGGCACTGGCTAGTGCCCAGCAGCAGGGATTATTCCCCAAATAGAGAAATGCTGCAAGTTGCCACTGATGGAGGAGTTGATGATTGCCCGCCATTACACGCTTCTGAAGTCAGGAGTGCCTTGGTGTGGCGCACGGAATTAAAGACTGCAGCGGCTGATCTTCAGGGGAGGTTACAGGCGGACGAACAATGCGGGACACCACACGTCCCGCTAAGCAAGGTGTGGCATGGGAAACTCATCGGTGATCCCCAGTGCATAGTGAGTGCCGCCCGGGCTTGACAAAATCTGCCGTCTGCCATTTTAGAGGGCGAACGTGCGCGAGCATTGCTCGTCATCCAGGCACTTATGGCGAGATAGGACACTAGGAGCGGTGACCCTTGCCCTTGAAACCTATTGCAGAGCGGCGCTTTGACACCTGAGTCTAGGCTAGAACCGCGGCAGGCGTGGAAGAGTGCCACGGCCTGGAGATTTCCGGAATAGGTCTTAAATGTTTGATACGGCACAAGGCCGAATTGACCCTGACAACGTCCTTCAAGGGAGAGACGCAGTGGTGCGGCGAAGCCTATCCACAGTGCGGAAAGCCAGTGGTAGCGGGTGCCACTGGCCACCACCAGACTTACCAGAACAATCTCGCCTGGGGGGCGTCCTACCTGTCGGAAAGAAGGGGTGTTGGTTCTTTTGACTCTGCGGCCTCCTTTCCCTGGTGCCCTTCCAACAATTACCGCATGGAGCTCCACCTGGGGAGAGTATGGCGGCTGCTCACAACAGAAAAGAGAAATCACTGAAGGACATGCTTTTGAAAAAATCTGGGACGACCTCAACAGCCGGTGAGAAAATGCAGGGTCTAGGAGATGGCGATGACGCCCCGGTTACTAAAGCGTTCTTGCTGGAACTGTTTGTGGCCATTAAAAAGGATATCCAGGATCTTAAGGGCAAGCTCGCCGCAGACCTACAAGAAGTGCGGAAGAATCCGGATGAAATTCGGGAGCGTGTGGCACCCTGGAGGAGCATGATGTCAACTGAGAGAAAGACCTCCACCAGCTGCAACAACACATGCTGCGCCCCCGGGAGCAACACCTGGACTCACAAGCACATGCAGAGGACCTCAAGAACTGGTCTCGCCGAAACAGTGTGAGAATCCGAGGCGTACCATGGAAGGAAGAGGGGGATGACCTATGGGCCTGCATGGGAGCACTATTTCATCAGGTGCTGAAGAGCAGGAGTCTATGGACATTCAGATGGGCCGTGTACATAGAGTGGGCCTTCCACCAGGTGCCAATTCCCCACCACCAGACATCCTCGTGTGTGTGCACGACTTCCAGTTGAAAGAACACATCATACAGAAGGCGAGAGAAGAACATCCCTTTCACATCATATTTAAATTCAAAGGAAAGCTGCTTCAGATCTGCTCTCTAGAGGAGGCCACTGAGATCCTTGGACTGGAAGACACCACAGTAACGGCACAAGTGGAACAGACAAGAACTCTCAATCACCTCCACACAGCAGGATGGCAGAAAGTAGGAAAGGGGGCCGCGGCTTGGAAGCCTAACCAAGCCATGCAGGACAAAGATTGAGAAGTAGTCCTTGCATCGCTGACGCAAACGACAGAGGGACAGATGCCCCATGAGGTACACTTTGAAAGGCTCAGGGAGGGCTGTCTCTCTGGGTGTCGGGGCACCGGAAGGTTGTCCTTGTCCACTGTTAACGGCCTTTCCGCAGGCGGATAAGCACAAAGTTGGCCCACTTCAGGCCGGGCAGTTGCCCCGAGCCATTTCCCTTCGAGACTGTCTTCTCATGACGGACATTTGTCGTCTTTGTTGTATGTTCTCTACTTTGAGAATTTGTTTATCTTTGTGGGGGTTATTATTTGTGGAACTCTGCACCAGCCATCATGTCCGTTCTGCCTTAGGGGAATGCTGAACGCCTGCTCAATCAAAATACGACTGGGCATAATTACAGAACTACATTACATAACACTGTGGTTACATTCCTGGGATGGGGAAAGATCTTAAAATAGTTAGCCTCAATGTTAGAGGCTTAAACAACCCAGTGAAGAGGGGAGCAGTATTGTCCCTCTTGGACAGTGACGAGGGAGACATATGTCTCTTGCAGAAGACCCATCTCCTTTCTAAAGATACAGGACGGATGCGCGATAGATGCTTCCCTCAACAGTTTTGGTCCACTGGCCCATCTAAAAGGAATGGCGTAGCTATTTTGCTCAGGGCCCGCTTCTCAGGTAAGGTATTAACGACTGTTGCTGAAATAAAGGGACTCCTATTAGCTATTAGAATACATTGGGGTGGGACCTACCTCACTATAGCATCACTCTACGCTCCTAACACACAGCAGGAATCCTTCCTCCTCGCCGCACTCTCTGACGTTCTTACATTTCCAGATACAGCGATCTTGGTGGGAGGAGATTTAAATCTCGTTATGGACACATAACTCGATAGAGCTGGTCAACGCACACATCAAACAGGGGCACTTTCTAAAAAGGGCAAAGAATGGCTGAGGGACAACGAATTGTGGATGTCTTCCGCTCATTCTATAGTGTTCTATACTCCGAGCAGGACCCTCCAGCGCAAGACCCTAGTGCGTTTTTTAGCAGCAGCGGTGTCACACCTCTCTCTAAGACTTCGGGGGAGTGGCTTGATATGACAATTAGAATAGAGGAGGTGATCACGGCAATCTCCAGACTGAAGGTGTCCAAGTCTCCGGGTCCCAATGGATTTTTGGCTACTTTTTATAAGACCTTTTGTGCCGAGCTGGCTCCCTTTTTAACCAAATTGTTTTATTCCTTTTTAGAGACTGGTAGGGTGACTCCCTCCATGTCCGAGGTGTCGATCTCTGTTATCCTGAATCCTGGAAAAGACGCAATGGAATGTGGTTCTAATAGACCCATCTCGCTCTTCAACATTGACGCGAAGATTTTTGCTGGTATTTTAGCTGCCCGACTTAACCCCCTTATGCCTGACCTAATAGATCCCGACCAATATAGTTTTATACCCTCCAGGTCAAAGAGGAAAGCATTCCTGTTAGCAATTGACGCTGAGAAGGCATTTGACATGGTGGGGTGGGCCTACCTCTTTGAAACCTTGGTTGCTTTGAGTTCATGGAAATCTTTATCAACTGGATTCAGTGAATTTATTACGCCCCCATGGCCTTCATGCAGGTCAATGGCAACAGATCCCACTCCTTTCCAATTGCCAGGGGGACCAGTCAGGGGCACCCCTTATCCCTGTTTTTATTTGCACTGTATATGGAGCGCCTAGCTCAGCGTATTAGAGTGGATAATCGCATTACAGGTATGAAATTCGGCGCTAACGTCCATAAAAAAAGACTTTACGCGGATGAAGTGATTCTCTCCCTTATGCAACCGCAGACCACCCTGACAGCTCTGCTGATGGAATTCTCCTCCTTCGGGGATATATAAGGATTCAAGGTTAACTTAGATAAATCTGTTATCCTAAATCTAGAGATTTCCTCTGAAGAGATGGTAGCGCTGCAACTTCATTTACAGTTTCAATGGATGCAGCAGGACCTTCTGTACCTTGGCATAAGACTACCATTGCCCGCATGGTGACGCTTAACTACACAACACTTTTGGAGCAGACGGCCAAGGTGCTGGACGCCTGGTCATGCCTGCGTCTTGCGTAGTTTGGATGGATCAAGGCCGTGAAAATGACAATTCTTCCCGCCATCCTCTATATTTTTCAGCTGATTCCCATCTCCCCGCCACCACAGGTGATCAAGCAATTACAGGTTCTCATCAATAATTTCCTATGGAGTGGGAAGAAACCACATTTCTCGCTTGTCCAGATGACATGCCCGAAAGCGCAAGGAGGAATGGGCCTACCTTTGCTTAGGGGATACTATCAAGCAACATGCCTTCGATACTAGTGCAGTAAAACAGGCCATTGTCCAGCAAACACTAGAATAGTATGGTCCAGTCAGTCGCTGGAATCAATTTATGGAGGGAATTATGTTTACCCCGCAAACATAGGGCTTGGAGTCTTTATTCTTCGCCGGGATTGTCGCCGACACTTTGGATGTGGGACAAAGTAAAAAAGACTGCACCTCCTTTCCCTCGCTGATGTCACCCATCGTGAATAACCCTGATTTCCCTCCGGGCTAGGACTCAGAGGTATTTCAGCGATGGCGGCAAGCTGGCTGTAAAAATGTTGGATCCCTCATTGACACAGAGGGGCTGATCCCGTTTGCGCAGCTCTGACAGGACCATGGCCTTTTTGCTACTGATGAGTACCCCTTCTGTCAGCTATCTCACTGGGTCACGATGCCCTCCAATTATGCCCAAATGTCCAGCCCTCTTACCACGTTTGAAAAATGGTTGGTCCACAAACAAGATGATTGTCGCCTCATCTCTGAATTGTACAATATGATAACAAGAGACCCCATAACACGGCACACAAAGGCACAAGTGCGTTGGGAGACGGAAATAGGTAGGCCACTATCTTTCAAGGGATGGGAGCACAACTTATACCGCACTCACCATACAGCGCACAACACAGCGGGGCAGAATTTTCCTTTAAGCTTTTCTCCTACTGGTACTACACGCCCATCCGCATCCAGAGTTGGGATAAAAGTAAGACAGACTTTGCTGGAGGGGATGTGGGATGTTGGGTACTTTAGCGCACTTGCTGTGGCACTGCCTGAAACTACACGATACTGGTCAGAGGTCCTTGACAACATTGATGCAGTATTTGACATCTCACTGCCCAGAGTACCAGAATACACACTCCTTGGCCTTTCTCATCCCAACACTTTCCCATTAAAATCCTTACGGGGCAGGCAAAAGCCTTAGCGCCATGGGCAGCTAGGCAGGTCCTACTATTGTAATGGGGAACGACGTCAGTGCCTAAACTGTTGTCCTGGATACACCGACTATGGCAACCCTTGGCTATGGAACGCATATCTATGGGGGTAGAGGTCAAGGGAAAAGACCATGCTAAATTGTGAGTGCTTTGTAAGCTTTCCCAACGACTACCACTGAAGTTTGTATGTTCATAATAAGGCAACAGCTGGTGAGGAGAGGGTGGGGATGGGGCAGGTGGGTTAGGGTGGGATTTTGATTAATCAGTCCTGCACAGTCTGCTACCATCTATTTCTCGACCTAGATAGAGGGCTTGTGCTTCTGTAAGTTTAGGAAGTAGCTTACTTAGGAGCCATCTTTGTATTTCTTGCTCAGTTACCTCTAGATCTTCTGTATATAGCTCCTGAAAGAATTTTGTAAACTTGTCTCTAATATTTTCTCTATCCTCAACTATTAGTACTGAATCACGTAGGATTTTCCCTATAAAGTTTTGGTTTCTATCCAACCCCGATTTCCAGGCCAGAAGCTTTCCACAGCATTTCCCTTGCATATTATCCCTGGATCTGCTCACTTCCCACTGCTGAGTTACTTTCTCTTCCATTGTGGTTCTGAACTTCAGCTGTAGCTCTTCAAGCTGATCTGCCCATTCCTTTCTTTCTCTTTCTACGCCTTTATTATCTTTCAATAGATTTTCCATTTTACCTATCTCCACCTCTATTTTATTAAGGTGTTTTTTCTCTTCCCTAGCCCAATATACCGTTAGGTTTTTGACTAAACGTCTCAACCATGCCTTATGTATCCCATACGGTATGTATGGGAGCTGACCCCAATTTCCATAAGAAGTCCTCAGTTTTGCAACGCACCTTCTCTGTTATCTCAGATTGTAGCAAAATCCTTCTATTCATCGTCCACCTACTAATTGTTTGAGTCTCTTTACTCTCAATTTTTAGTAGCAATGCTGCATAATCTGAAAGAAGTATAGGCAAATGATCTATCCTGGCTACCAACTTCACTTATTTCCTATCCATAAACAGGCAATCTCTTCCCTAGAAATGCCTATTCCTCTTACTATAGAATGAAGAACCTCTAGTTCTACCCTTGACTCTACGGAAGACATGACACAAATTCAAATTCTCCATCACATCTAATAAGTATGCCCTCATCTTGGGGGAGGTAATTTGAGTCCTAACTGATGACCTGTCAAGATCATTAGTCAATAGAACATTAAAATCCCCAGCTAGAATGATAGGAGATTGGAAGTCAACCAGATTAGAGACAAGCTGGGTCAAAGGTGTTACATCATCTATATTTGGGCCGTAGTATCTCACTAGTGTATATGTCACAAGTGCTCTTTTGATCTCTGCAATTATCCACAGCCCTCCCACGTCAGCTCTATATCCAAGAAACTCAATCCCTGAGTTTGCCTTTAGTACTATTACTATCCCTTTAGTACAGTGAGTTTGGTCGGCAGATATCCACTTTCCAACCCATCTTTGTTTAGACAGAAATTCTCCACATTTGTGCTTCAAAAGGTGCGTTTCCTGCAACATAATTATTTGGGCGCTCTGATCTTTTGAATGTTGTGCTATAATTCTCTGCCTTCTTTTAACCTATAACCCATTCACGTTCCAACACAAAATCTTATGATTTATAACAGGCACTTCTTTTACTGACTAGAGAACAAAATTTTGTTTTCCCTATGCTCCCACCAATTGTGCACTCTCCCGTGAATACCCTACCAAAAGAAAATATTTTATAGGCATCCCTGGTGCCTATTGAGCTTGTGCTTAGGGTAAACAAAACAACAACAACAAAATGTACCTATATTACTGTCACCACGATCCGCCACCTGCCTTCTACTTTCTTTCTATAACTTGTGTTTCCTGATTTCACTTCCTGGATAAATGTATCCACTTCAGCTGGGTCTGATAAGTTATGCAGTTTATTCTGCCACATCACTATAAAAAAAATATCACTTTCTGCCTGTGTTTTCCCTCTTAAGCCCTGTTGTTATCACAATTAGCTTCTGCTTTTTCTTAACTATACAGCGTTTGTGAAGGCCATTCAGTTTGCAAAGTTTCGAAAAAAGTTCCTCAGCTTGGCACAACACTACTTAATAGTCATTCAAATATTCTGGACTGGAAGGGCGCCCTTCATGTACAAAACCTATGCTAGACATCACGCACACCTTTGTACAATGGCGCAAAGGTTTGTGCGTGGTGCCAGGCAGCATCATTGCATTCCAGCTCTTTGGAAGGGAGCAGCAGCATTGTATTTTAAAAGATATGGCACTGTCCTGAACTCTGCCTCCCTTGCAACGCAACTCAGCAACTTTGGTTACTATGCCTTATTGCACGAAATATTAGTAAAGCTGCTCCATCACTTGTTTATACAAAATGTATTCATTTAAAAGGCCTGTGAAACAAGAGTTGACTGTCCCTGTACAACAGTGGGCTACTTGGAAGGGTGTACTGGAGTGAAGTGCTATTTCCCCAGCTGCTGTGCTTCTGAAACTAGAGTTGGCAGTCCAACGATATGCATTCGGCCAAGTAATCCGATTTGCTTGTTTACTCATGAATCTGATATTCATTGGATACTTTTGAAATTATACTTTTATAGGAAATCACAAAATGATACTTAAAAAATAATTAATTCCATGACAAACAAATGCCTGGGCTGCCTTAGCCATCCTTGTGAAAGTTGTATAACTCTTACCATATTCTGCTATAGCTGGCTCAAAAACACCAGATCATGTCACACCTTTGGGATTTCCCAGCAGAAGCCTATCTCACCCGTCACGCTGTAGCGAACGTTTTGTGGTTGCAGGAAACAACCTAGACTTGATTACTCAAAACCACCAAGAGGTCCTCTCCATCTGGTCTGACTCACCACATGGAATATTTGTGATCGCTAAACTCATTGAATTGAAGAGCGGAGGGAATACCACTGCTAGGTCATGTGGGGAGAATTCAGTCTTGCTGTGAGAGGCAGCTGTGCTCTCACATTGTTCAAACAGAAAGGGTACATACATAAACATATTTCATTAAGAGTAACATTGGATCAACTTTAGTAGCTTGACCTGAGAAGCACGGCCTTTCTCAGAAAAAAATGTTACTGCAATTATGCATAACAAACCAAGCACACAACAATGCAGTTAGTGATACAAGAACCTAAAGGGACACACTCTGTTTAAGTAAAAAGGTTCAATTTTAAGAATAAAAATAATACAAAAATAAAGATAGGAGCTTCAAACATTAAGGGCAAATAAAAATGGCACTATTGGGACCCTGTGCTAAAACCTGTTGCGTACGAATTCAATGCAATATAAAACAAAAATAAAAAAGAAATGACAAAAGGAGTCATTTAGATATGGGTGGATAGGAGATTTTCCGACTGACTTAGCTGAGATTTCCTTGTCGCATTAAAGGAGGTGAAACAGCTTACTTTCTGACACTAAAGATTGACCAGCATCTGCCATCAGAAAAAGCTGGCAGGGCAGATGTAGCCATGCCAACAAAACGCCTGCCCTCTTCAGAGTAGGCCTTTGACACTGAACTTTCCCATCTGTGATTGCCATGCATGCAACATATTGCCTTTACAAACATAAAAAAATAAATCATGGTTTCCATGTACTGGAAGTGAACACTCAGGAAACCAGACAGATTCAATTTTAGTTTTTCAGAAACTTTTCCCCACTTTGAGTCTTTGTTTTAAAAAAAAAAACATAAAACATGGGCACCTTAAAAAGTCTACAAGCACGAATTACATTTTTGACCAAAAGTGAAGCACTTATGCCGAAATATCCCTGCTGAGTTGGATGGAAACTCTAAAGGTGGCAGTTGAGTTGCCGAGGGGCTGGAAGAAGTGGCGTCTTCATTGCTTTAGCAGTTTGGTGGCTCACCTGCTAAACTAATAAATAGGCTCCAAATGTCCCCTAAGGCATGCCAGCCACAAAGGCTACACTTGTGACCAACCAACAAGTGCAAACGGTTACAAGCTGGAGATATGCCATGGTGCGTTGATTAACTTAAAAATTAAGTGACCACAAATTGCTCGGGACGTTCAGTGTATTTTGTTTGAACCATTATCTAACCCTAGAAGCCTTGTTGTTAGAATTATGAGAAGAACATGGGTTAAAGTAAAACTAGATACCTGCAGCCTGTAAGTGCAGGTATCTAGTTTTAAGCTGGAGGTTTTGCCTTGCCAGCTTGTCTACCTTCAGATCTGAATCTTTGAAGGAGCTTGCAATTATCAGGTAATACAAGATCAAAAGCTGCATCAATTAAGGGAAGCACAAAGTTGGACTGACTTTTCGGTGACCTTGAACCAAATATTTTTTCCAGACTCAAGTCGCCCCAGATAGGTTTAAGAGTATTCATGCCAGTCCGCTAGGACCTGCAAACGAATAGCTTGTGTCCAATAGTTCAGACAGATATCACCCAAAAAATAATCTTCAAAACAAAATGTATACTTACAACAGTTTTTTTCTAGAAATATTCGGGGCATGATTAGTAACTTCTCCCTTCTTAGATAAAGTAGATGGAGAATTTCCTTCCACAGGAACTAAGGGGCTTATTGACTTTTAATATGGGAAAAAGTGACGAGCTGGCGGCCCAAGGGGCTTGTAAATAAGCCCCTAAGTTCGCAAATCCCTCATGGAACACAAGTTAAATAACCTTGATGCATGTCACAAGCACGGAAAAAGCTGTCCAGAGCAGAAAAATGCTCCTCTTTACCAAGGCCTTATGTTTAAACCAAGAACTTGTGTGCTGACAAACCTGGAACACGTTTTCTTCAGCAGAATTTATGTGCTAAAAGGTTTGGCCAACTTTTCAGATTTCCATTTAATATTTTTTATAAATACTTGGGTAAAAATTAATATTGGTCATAAAATGTCCTTTGTTTTTACAAAAGATGTTCAGACACTGTATGCTATATTCTTTCCCTATTTTTCTGCTTGCTTTAGTGCATCCTAGGAGTAATATGTTGCCAACCGGAATTTAATGTGAGGATATACTCTTGAGAAATGTTTTATTTCTCAATGTAGGTCGCAATGAAGATTGACCATACTTTTTCAATTCACTTAGGACTTAGCCAGAAGTGGATTTATTGTCCTGATGAGACTCAGTGGGGCCTATGTACAAGGGAAGTGGCGGAGTGAGGCGTTAGCCTTCCTGGCTTAACACCTCACTCTGCCACTTCAGAAACACCGGGCTGCACCATATTTACAAGAATATGGTGCAGCCCTGTGTTTCCGCCTGTGCTGACACTACACTTAGCAGCCTAGCAACAACGGAGGTACCCTTGCACCATAGTGCAAGTGTGTCTGCGTGCAGGGGAAGATTGTTTTTGTGCAGGAAGATCCCTCTTCCTGCACATAAACAATCTTTAAATGCCGCTTTGTAACTTCTATGTGTGCTACTTAATGCAGCACACACAGAAGTTTCAAAACGGCACTTTAAAAAAATTATTGTTTATGTGCAGGAAGGGGAACCTTCCTGTACATAAACAATCATTGGACTTTTGCTGTTTTGAGGTGTGCTGTACAACGCAGCTCACATGAAAACCTAACAAATAAGGAGAAATTCAACATTTCTCCTCATTGCGCCAGGGTAAGACCAGGTTTTCCCTGGCCTTAATTCTGTCTCTGCCTCCTCTTTACGCCTCCCTTATAAATAGAAGACAGCGTCAGAATCAATGGGTGTTGCAGTGGAATGCCCCCAGCAACATCCATTACCCTCCCCTTTCACTCTTAGCATAGCGTGAAAAGGGGCCTTATTTACAATGCCGCGTTAAGCCTCGTTAAGTGGTTTAATGCTGCCTTGTTAATAAGGCGAGGCCCCTATCTCCATCACAACGTCACTGAAAGTGACGTTGTGATGGTGATAGGGGCTTGTAAATATGCCCCGGTGATCTAATCTATGACGGTCAAAACATGAATAAAAAAACAGAGACAGTACTGAATGAATTTTAGTGATGAGCATTTGAGGATCAATTGAGAGTTTCTTTGCTGTTTTTTGAATGAAACAAACCTCAGCTGTCATAAAGCCTTTTTGCTGTTTATTGGATTTTTTTACTATATGTTTAAATCATTTGTAAATGTAAATGTAAATGTAGTATACTTGTAAAGCGCACAGCTGCCCCAGCAACGGGGCGTCCCGGCTCTGTATAACGCTCTGGAACCCTTCCTGGCTCTCCCTGTGAGATGCCCCTCCTGGGCACCCCCAAGGTGAAGCCAGGCATCCCAGTGTTGTTGGGGCCGTTGTGGAGATTAAGCAAGCTATTGCCCAGAGTTGCAGCATGGGACCCATGATTAGAGTAGGCGCTGAGGCAAGTATTATCGAGTCCGCGGACATTGAGCCCAAGACCCTGCCTCGTCAGGACTTGAACCCTGGTCCCGGGCCTGATCTCTGCTTCAGAGTCTGCTGCTCTAACCAGTGAGCCACACTTCTCCACTTTACCACTAAAGAGGATTTGTTGCTTGTTTCTAAAATGGATTTGATATTACTATAAACAAAGTTTTCTCATATATATTTGCCCTATTGAGACTTCTTGTTTTCCATTCATTCTTTGCTAATTTGATTCAGTCACCACATCTAAATTTATTTATTTCGCTTGTATCTAGATTCTTTAAAGATAAAGCAGATAACAAATGTCGGAGCGTTAGTGGTGAATGTATCCCAGGGACCAATGTTACATTGTTTGTGGATGACCCAGTTTCCGTGGAAATAATGGTTAGTCCCTGTATACTACTATCACTTGATAGCAGCCAAAAGCATAATTTGACCACTTTTTTCTGTTTTAGTCTATCATGTGAATTTTTAAAATCTGCAAATCCGAGCTTCTATATGCTTCGTTATATAATCGTTCAATTAGATTAGGCACATATAGGAGTGATCTGCTTTGCAATGGGAATACATTGGATGCTTGGGGTCTGGAGTCTTTCAATCCTGGCTAGATATCTAAGTGATTCCTCTTTCAGAGGTAATGTCCTTTTCATGGAGATTTCAATTCCAGCCTGTTAAACCTGATATTCTTAGGGTGGTCTTTCCCCAAACCTTTTGCCAGCTTACCTCCATTTACTGCTGTATCTTTTGTTGGCCTTAGGACTCTTAGCATTATGACAACTGCTGACCAGTGCTAAAGTGCCTGTGCTTCTCCCCTAAACATGATTTCATTGGTATTTACTTGATTGGAATATTTAGTTTACCTATCAGTCCCTTGTAAAGTGGCATAGCACATACTCTGCAAGTATTCTAAATGCTACAAGTGGGCCAGCAGCCACCCACACAAGTAGACTTTCAAATCTGTCTCAGACCTGCCATTGCAAGGCCAGGGAGTGCCATTTACTGCCACTTCGACTTGCCATTTAAAATCACTTACTAAGCCTTAAATGTCTCTTTTATTACCCATAAGTCACACATAAAGAAGGCCCTACACAGCCTCAAGGGCAGGGTGCTGTGTAAGTAAAAGGTAGAATATGTACTTTTATGTTTTATATGTACTGCTATTGACATACAGATAAATTCATGTTTTACTACAATAAGCATATTGCTCTCATGGGCTAGTAATGGAAATTCCTTAAAACACTTTAAGGCTGTAATTCCTGATTAGAAAGGAGTAGCTAAATCATGTTTGATATCTTTGCAATAGTAATGATAAATCCTCTTTAGTGGTAAAGTTGGATTTAACATTACTGCTTTCGAAATGCCAATACTAGAAATTGAACATTTCCCTACTCCTACTGCTCCATGTACCTTGCAGCCTGTCTCCAATAAACATCTGGAGTGGGTGACAGCTACACTTTGTGCATTTCCTATAGACAGCCACAAACATAGGAGGGTGGGTGTGACAGAGAGCTCATCTGCATTCCTTCACATTCTAATAGTTCATCCTGTGCAGGAAGAAGGAGCTGACACTTATCTCTGATTAGGCAATGTCCTGTGTCCCATATAAAGTGCTGATTATCCTCCACAAATAGTCTGGTAGACAGGGCTGAGATAAAAGGAGACCTGTGCACTGCCAGGGCTTGTTTTGAAGTCACCCCCATTTCAAAGGCACATTTGATTATAAATAATGGGGCTCTGATCCTACCAAGACAGTGCAATCGTGGACCTGTAAATAACTCTGCTTGCATAACATGCAAGCAATGATCTAAGGCAATTATTATTTGAAGATTTTATTTAACTGACACAACAGTGATCATCAGCACCTTGACACTACATCTGGCAATAAATTAAGCTTCTGGGTGATCAACAATACTATAATCCCAATGTGAATCAAAGGCATTAATTCCTTCAAAGTCGTTGTCTAACAGATGCTACAGTGGTTATAATAGAGAAACATCTTGGTGATATTCAAAAAGACAATTCCAACCCTGATTAAGTCCATGTTGGACGAAATGCGTTGGCTGGGCTGATGCAATTGACTACAAATAAAGAATAATGGAAAATAAGAATTCTCAAGACTCCCTGCACTCCATTTTTGCATGTATTATGTGGATCCCATAACATTTTGTATAATTTTGGGGGAAAAAAATGTTTAATTGCATGGTTGTGAATAATTAATGAAGGTATTAGTTACAATTGTATTCTCCTTCTCAGAAGCTAATTACTTTGAGAGAAAGTCTTTTCTCTTATATTTGTGACTTCTTAGAGGTGGGATCAGGGGAAGTTGAGCATCTCTACTATACATATATGATAATTAAATACACAGTGCAGCCCCTATCGCCCACACTGCTGTTTGCATAACTTAAAGCCTCAGAGATTAAACCTCTTCCTTTAGGCTTTTTCTATTTACCTACTCCAAATATTCCAGCAAAGAAGCCTGCCTATTGTCTGGTGAGGGTGGGGGGGGGGAGGGGGGGGTTTATATGCGTGGGTCTAGTGACTTCACCTAATTTCTATGCACCTTTCTCAGATCTAAATTGTTTGGATTGACTTGTTGAGGGCACAGAACATAGTCCACCGCATATAACCCCAACTGAATCCATAAATCAGGACATCATGCCCAGTGAACCCTATAAGAGAGATATTGCAGGCCAACCTATTGAGAGTATCATCCCTTCTTGGCAGATAGACCCCCAGGGGAAAGATAGCTCCGGCCATATAATACAGGGATTATTGTGGGGGACACATTAGTTTGATATCTTGGCATTTGGCAGGCCTAGATCCCATATTTGAAGGTGAGAGATGGATTCATTTGATGACCTCATATAAGATCAAATGTTTGCAGGAGACCTGGGAGATGAAAAATAAACTTTTCCTGGAAGGCTACAAGACTTTTTTTCTCCCAGCAGAAGGTTCACCCTCTGGCCGTGCAAAAGGGGTCTAGTTATTTTTATTGCACTTGACCTCAGTGCATCTATGAAATTGCTGTATTGGAATTTTAGAGTGGCACAAGGCCTAAAGATAGCGGTGGGGAGAATACTGCGGTTTACTCGAATACATTTTTATAATGTAAAAAATATGATTCAGGCCCCTCAGTTTGATAGAGGTATCAGGGCTTCTGGAATCTTACAGGGTGATGATTTTCCACAGTAAAACCTTGTTCTGCTTGGTGTCATTTGTGCCCCGATATTGGTCGAAGATACCAGGCTTCAGAAGAATGGCACATTGAGCATTCTCTAGATGGCAGTGAGTTCGATGCCCTTTTAAACAGTTATGACCTAAGGTTTAGATTCCAAGATGCACATAAGCCCCCTAAGAGTGTTCATCCAACTTCTTACAAAGGAAGGGGCCATGCCACAAATATTAATTTTATTTTTGTTTCGTCATTCATGGGCAATAGTGTACAGTTCTCTAGGATTTAGGATAGTCCCTTTAGTGATCATAACCCTGTGATTCTGAGGCTGGGGCACAGGGCCTGTTGGCAATTTGGGACAATAAGAAGGTGGGGTCAATAACGCCAACTGATCCGGGGAGGCGATTGCACTGGTCACAGGTGGACACAAACATTCTTGATAGTTCCCTCTTTAAACTAAGACAAAAAGAGTTCATGAACTTCATCAAAACATCTCCTTCAGACGAGGATCTAATTAGTTCCTTTCTTATTATTGCCCAGTCAGTGGCGGGTTTGTTAACTGTATCGGCAGTCCTTCCCTGTTCAGATAACCCAAGATGGTTTGATAGAGGGTGCTCTAAAGTGCTAAGGACTCTAAAAGCAGCTCTGAAAGAGTTTCGGCGTAATAAAGATAGGGTAGCGACTTGCTGTAAAAATTCAAAAAGTGTGCTAAAAGAGCGGAGGTCATCATTACAGAAACAGGCCTGGAAACAGCTGGTACAAGCTAGTGAACTAAAGGACAGCACACTTTTCTGGAAGGTCATCAATAATCCTTGTTTCTCTGAACCAGATAAACTGAGCATGGTACATCATATAACCCTGGTTCAGTGGAAGGCATATTTCCTGGTGGTGTATAATCATGATGAAGGAGAACAAGATATTCTTGATAGGATGTCTCTCCCATGTGATGTGCAGATTAACTTACTTTTGGATGAGGTTAAAACTGCCATTGAGGGACTTATCTCCCAATTTTACTAAATCATTTGTTATGGAAATAGGGTGCGGGGACTAGTTCAAAAACCTGTAAGGCAGGCACTGCAAATTTAGCCAAAGTCCTGACTTTTACATATTTGGGTGTTTTATTTGATGTTAAATTAAAGCCCTGGGAGCTATAGCAAATTACGCCTATAGATTAGGTACATGGTCCCCGCAGGGGGGTGATTTTAAAATTATATCATTAATTTTGTATTTGCAAAGTCACATACGGGAGGGAGATTTGGGGCAATAGGGCAGTTAAATTACAAATCACCCAAAATAAATTCTTAAGACGGATGTTAAAAGTGCCACAGGGAACACCCGCATATGCTGTACATGAGGAACTGGGGGTTAAATATATCACCGACTTGGTTGTATTCAAGCCTCTGCTTGCTGGGTAAATGTATGGTCAAACGAAGAGGCTGCTTTTCATTAGGCAGTAATCTTGGATTTATTTAGTGCCCTTGGAAGACCAGATATATTTGTGAATTATGAGACAGTGAAGAGGGAGGAAAAAAATGTAATCAAAGACCTATTCTTTAAAACAATCAGCGCTGAGCGTGAAGGTAAGGAACTGAATAAGTGTATGGTAAGAGCCCATGCTCTAGTTAAATTAACGCCGGGTATGGAGCCTTACCTTTCAATTTTAACCAATCCTCATATGCGTTTTTAATCACTTGTTTTAGATTTAATATGCTTAACCACTCAGCTGCCTCCCCTCCTGGTTTTGTAGTACGTAACGAGGATAGAGGGCCCTGTTGCTGCAGTGATAGGTCTCCAGAGGATATTTTACATTTGTCTTTTATGTGAATATTTTAAGCACCCTAGACGATGATTTCTTAAAACCTACTTAAAAGAAATGGGTTTCAAGAAAGAACATTTTGCCTTTTTGCATTTGCAACTTTTGCAAACTGATCATACATTGTGTGTTGTTACGCATTTTTTAAGTGCAATGTTAAGATGAAGGAGATCCAGGTATGACTAAGATTGGGAGGGATATTATGGATTCATGCTTAGTTGATAGTAGAATTAAATGTACAGGAAAGATTTGAAAGCTGGAAAGGGTCCAAGCTTTTACCTATTTGGGTGTTTGTATTCAGCACAACTTGTGCTGGAAACATCAAATTGAGCTGGCCACTCTAAAACATAGGCAGCTTTCTGGGGCCCAGAGCCAGGAGCACTCTAAGTCCCTCACTAAACCAATATCACCAGTATTGGCGGACTACAAGGGTAAAGTGATTAGTTCCACTTTATACGGGGTTGAAATGTGGGGAACTGAAAATCTTAGGGGGATGTCAGTCTCTGAAATTTTCTTTCATAGGAACCTAATAAAATTACCTCAGAGTACCCTTATGAATCCTCTCTTCTATGTTCTGGGGATGTCCCCAATAGCGCTTATTGCATCTCTGCGACCAGTTTTATACTGGAGGAGGATTTGGATCACCCCAGAATTAGAAACCTTCTCAAGGGGCCTGCTGGATATATTTAGAAGTGACATCTCCCATGAAATCAAGTGGCTAGGGCATATCCGGGGCCTCTTGATTGATATGGGTGTACGGGATCTGTGGGAAGATCCAACAAATGTAAGGTTCCCTCCTAAGAAGGTCCTTAGAGAACTCTATTGGCAGCTTGTGGTCTCCAGGACCTTTAGGTCTTTTGATCCTGGGTCCTTGACAGGATTGTTTATGGACATTAAAGAAGCACCAAAATTGGAAGCCTTCTGGGACGTTATCCTAAAACCCTTAGATCGCAAACTTTACTTTCAGCTGAGAATTGGGAGCTTACCGGTCGGGGCGTTCACCAGTAGATGGTCCGGGGGAGCCTCGGCTGCTTGCCCATCTTGCTCAGCGCTCTCTGAAACCATTGGCCATCTACTATTTGAATGTCCTGAGTACGCTGCGCCCCGGAGAATTTGGCTACGCCCAATGTGCAGATTATTTGGCACCGACAGGGGGTCGGTGGCAGTTAGAATAGTTTGTTCCTGCACAGACACGACAGTTTATATAGCTGTGGCAAAATTCTTGGGTTGGGCGTGGAATATCAGAAGTAGAAGGCTAAAAGATTAATATGTATTCATGGTGCCAATCTAAAAAACCTTATCTAATGTACTATAATTTGATTTTAAATGTGTAATTGATTTTGATTTTAAATGCAAATATGTATAATTTTATCTAAACTTGTATTTATATGTACAGTTGCTTTTATGACAATCGTCGAATAAAGCTTGTTTGACTTTGACTTTGAAAGCTTTTATGATTTTATTTATGCTATAGGAAATTTATGTAACTATTAAATGCTGATTCGATTTACTATTAAGAGTTGTTTTACAAGATCAAGATTGTCTAGATCCCCAGGAGAATGATAGTGACTTTTGTATGATTATTGTATGAAGAAATATGCTTTAATTAATTCTATTTTGTTCTTAATGTATCATTTCTTTTATGGTGGAGTTACTGCCAAATAAAGATTACATTGTGATTATTGTGATGACGGATCGCATAGTATTTTTCTTTTTTATGGTAGATATAAGGAAAGTTATGGCATGGTGATCCAACCAATCGCATGGCTCAAATTAGTGTTTTGGAACAGACTTATCTCTAGAAATAGCCCAGTCTCATATTGACCCTTTTGAGTGTGTTGGCAGTGTGCAGGCTTGAGTAAGACTTAGGTCTGCTTGGAAATCTTTGAGTATGTAGACCTGTTTATCATTAATTTCCTCCCAATATAAATTAAAGTCTCCTAGGAATATATCATTGGTGTGACATGTCTCTTTAAATGTCTTTGTCATTGAGAAAATATTGCAGAAAAAGCATCTGTCTGTCCTAATGGAAACCCATACTATAGCACATCCAGCTCCCACCTCTAGAACCTCCCACTGAACTAAAATAGACAGTCACCTATATAACCACTCATAATCCAACTCACTCACTAATGCAGCCATTGATATAGCTACTCATACACCCATACAGATACTCACACACTGTCAGTGTCCCAAAGAGCTACTCACACAGACACTTACTTACCCACACAGTTACACACACATGCCTATTCATACATATACTAACACATACTCACATACCTGTACAGTTACTGACACAAGCACACACTCACCCATACAGCCACTCTCATATTAACTCACTCACCCATAGTCACTCATATACTCCAACACTCATATATACTGCCTTTCACATATGCAGTTACTTACCCTTATACCACTAACACATCAATTCACTCACTGACACAGCCATACACATAAAGTCACCTATACAGCCTCTAACAGATGCACTCACTAACCCATACAGCCACTTACTCATCCACTCACTCATCTATGCAGACAGTCACACCCACCCTCATCCACCCAAACAGGCACTCATATACCCATACAGGTACTCAGACAACCAAGACAACAAATAAATCCCCCATGCAGCCACTCATTTAGCTATTCACATACTCATGCAGCCACTTAGACACCAACTGAGAGACTGATGCAAACAGTCAGTCATACACCCACTGAATCATTCATACAGGCACTCATACACCCACTGATTCACCAGTACACCTTTGTATATATGTTTAACAGTCATACACATTTTAGCAACACTCACAGCCACTGGATGATGTCATCAGTCAGGTCATTTGTGACGTCATTTGAGATATCATCAGTGATGTCACTGACCATGTGATGAGTGATGTAATATGTGAGGTCATAAGCAGTGCACTGTGGGGTTGCGAGTTATAGTTTGCTCAGCTAACTATAACTGCTGAATTCCTCTGGTTTTGTATGAGTGAAAGGTCAACCTATTTATAACGTTCCCCCTGTAACCTTTGATTTTTTAGTGAATTTTAAAGGTTTTTTTAAATACCCTTTCCGAACTATAACATCACTGTAACCTTTGCTATTTTTAGTGAACTGCTATGGTTTTTCAAAATCTGTTTCCTACCTATAACGTACATGTAACCTTTGTTTCTTTCAGTGAATTTCTATGGGTTTTATAATTCTACTTCATAACTAGAACGTCCTTGCATTGTTTTTTCTTTAAATAGATATGGAACATTGCATTTGCATGGTGCACCACTTAGTGTTGTATGTCTCATCTATGTTTTAAAAAGTACACTAATCATTTTATTTCAAGATATATTTTGTTTTTGTGATGATGTTGCGATCGCTGAGGACACACCGTGATTAGCATGTGTTTTTGACAAAAGTGTAATATACATATATTATCATATTTTACACAAAGTTTCTGTCTAGTTGTTTAGTAAGATATTAATTTAACTTTCCTCAATTGTATTCATTTGTCAAAAAGACGACATAAAAAATGCATTTTCCTTGTTTGCTGTGAGTCTCTGAGTGGGTGAGTGGATGGGTGCATACATGAGTGTCTGATTGGATGTGTGACTGGGAGGGCATGTTTCTGTGTGGGTTTGTGAGTGGATGCATGAGTCTTTGAGCGAGTGAGTGGGTGTGTGTACATCTTAGTGAGTATGTGAGTTGGTGTGTGAGTCTCTGAGTGTATGAGTGACTAAGTACATAACTCTCTGACAGGATCTGTGACTGAGTATGTGAGTGATTGTATTAGAGTTTGAGCAAGTGTATGAATCCGTAAGTGGGTGTATGAGTATCTGAGTGAATCTGTGAGTGGGTGCATGAGTGCCCAGGTGGGTCTGTGAGAGGATATAAGAGTCTCTAAGTGGGTATGAGACTGTGTGCATAAGTTTATGAGTGGGTCTCCAAGTAGGTGTGTTACTCTCTGACTGGATATGTATATGGGTGCATCACTCTCCGAGCGAGTCTGTAAGTTAGGTACATGAGTACCTGAATGAGTATGTGCCTGGGTGCATGAGTATCTTATTGGGTATATAACTGAATGTATAAGTGTGTGAGTTGGTATGTGAATGGGTGAATGTGCCTGAGTGAGTTGAAAGTGTGTACATGAGTCTGTGACAGTGACAGGCGTGTGTAAAATATATATCATTTTTTGTACTTTCACCAATATTCGCAGTGTCAATGATGTATTTGCAATGTCACCATGACGAATGTATGACGTTACAATGCATACATTTACAATGCTTGCATTTACAACGCAGTTTTTACATCGCAACATCCTTTAATGTCTGCGTTGTAGTGACATGCATTGTAATGACATGCGTTGTAGTGACATGCATCGAAATGGCTGCGCTGTAATGACATGCTATGTAAAGGATGTTGCAATGTAATGACTGCTATGTAAAGGTAGTGCGAAGTAATGGCTGGGCTGTAAAGATTGGTTCCAGTCCCCCCCCCACAACGGTACATGGGGGCCGTGATGGCAGTTGCAATGCCATAGAAAATATTGCACGCAATAAAAAAATCAATTTTGCCTATTGCGGTGTCATAGCAAATATCACACATGATTTATTTTGGACACAAATTGTGTCACTAATACCCCTATTTCTCAAACATGGGGTTAAAATATCTCCATCCTGACCACATATCTTAGCTTTGACTAAAATTTTCAGCCGCGGGAAACACTCCCAGGTGATGAAATGGTGGCTGCAACTTTCTGTTCAATTTGCGTCTACCAATCAGAGCATTCTTGCTGGCGCACACTTTCTTGATTTACCATGAACTTGTCACGATTTAACCGCGATCACTGCGAAACCGCCACAGAGCACTTTAGCACTGCTTAGTAGTGTGTAGAGTCCTATAGCCAGCACATTCGAAGTCAACAATACAGGAGGGTTAAAGGCAAAATGTTAGGGGGAGAACCACGACAAGGATGCCAGACCTAACAGTATTCATGCAACACTCCCCTATACAAAAGTGTCCTACTTGGAAAGGTGTGCTAGAGTGAAATGCTATTTCCTCAGCTTCTGTGCTTCTGAAACTGAAGCTAGCAGGTCATGGATATGTTGTAGGCAAGTAATACAATTTGATTGTTAACTTATGAATCGGATCGTCATTGGATACACAATTATAATGTTACAGTAAATTTCAGAATGATACATACAAACCAACCAGTTCCCTGACAAATAAATGTCTGGGCCATGTTAGCCATCCTTAAGTAAGCTGAATAACTTTTAACACATTCTGCAATAGCTGCCTAGAAAAAGCCAGATTATGTCACACCTTGGGGATTCGTCCAGCAGAAAGCTTTCACGCCCATGGTGGCAGGAATCAACCTAGACTTGATGACACAAAACCATCAAGAGGACCTCTACTCAGCACATGGAATAATTTTGATTACTGAACACATTGAACCCAACAGCAGAAGGAAATACCACTGCTAGGTTATGTGGTAGAGGAGTCACCATTTTGCTGGGAAAGGCAGTTGTGCTTTCACTTTGTTCAAACAGAACGGGATCTAAAATGTCCCATATTACATTTAGAGTAACCTTAGCTCATCTTTAGTAGCTTGATCTGAGAAGCAAGGCCTTTCTCAGGAGGAATGTTTCAGGAATTAGCTTAACAAAGCAAACACACATAATTGAAGTCAGTGATGCAAAGCACTTAAAGTGCCACACCCTGTTTAAGTGTAAAGATACAATTTCAAGAAGAAAAATAACACAAAATGAATAAGGATATGCCTCTATTGGAACACTGTGCTAAAACATGTTGCATATCAATTCAATACTATGTAAAACAAAAATAACAAAGGGCAAAGAGAGTAATTTAGAGGTGGACAGATATTGGAAACCCCCTTCTGCAAAGTAGCAGAT
This sequence comes from Lissotriton vulgaris, assembly GCF_964263255.1. NCBI lineage: Eukaryota > Metazoa > Chordata > Amphibia > Caudata > Salamandridae > Lissotriton > Lissotriton vulgaris. The sequence goes on along the minus strand of NC_141696.1, from coordinate 776,294,681 downwards.
TTTCTGGCTGACTGAGCTATGGTTCCCTTGCCTCATTGAATGGAGGGGAAACGGCTTAGGTTCTGACTATGAAGATTTCTGTTTTTAGGTCGGGCCTAGAATCAGTGCACAAGTGCTGCTCTAGGGAAGATCTGAGGTAGTTCAGTACAGGAGAGAAGCCCTGCCCACTACCCCATACTTTTCATTGGATGGCGTGATAGTCCTTCATAAAATGCTGGCCTCTTCTTCATTATGAGGCTTGTTAGTTCCTCCTTAGTACAGCCATGTCCTCATTTGTATCCTCCAATGGTTAGTGTCCCCTTTACTTGGTTGTTACATGTACTATTTATTTATTGAGTTGTTTCTAGTTAGTCAGGGTGTGCTTTGCTTACATTTGGGGGGCCACACCCGCTTCCACTTTCAAAGCAAGAAGCAGCCCAGACAACGGCGGCAGTGGCTGGACCAAGGGCTGCTAGGAGTCTCCCGGGGGAGCTGCCTGCTCCCTGTTTTTATGACCGCAGGAGCACCATAAAAGCGCCAAGCCCCGAGCAGCCCTGGGCGGCGTTGGTTGAGGAGATTAGAGATGGCGCTGTGGCTGCCGCTGCTTGACTCACCACCCTTACCAAGGTGCACCTGCCTCTCGCAGACTAGACGTATGCCTTCTCTACTACTATAGCACTATTCCTAATGCCTCACTCTATCAAGAGTGGGGCTAATACTGCCCCAATTTGTGCACTCCGAGCAGGAGCCCCTGGCACATCCATATGTGCGCTGCACTCCGAGCAGAAGCCCTCTAACGGAAGCATGCTGTGTAACAGGGCCGAGACCCTGGCTGACACGGAGCCCAGATGTTGCTGAGCCCTTGGGGCAGTCCCTGTCACGAGCCCTCAGGATGTCTGCAGAGACTGACATTATCAGATCTCTGCGGCTCGTGACTCTGTCTCCTCACAAAAATCACGCTTAGAGTATCTGTGACAGCTTTATTTGTGCGGGAGCGTCAGATAAAGAGGAAGATTCTGCACATGTTTACAACTCAGTGAATACATTTTTTGCGTTTCTATCTTTCCCTGCTTAAAAATGTATCAAATACAGGCAGACTCCACGTTGCTGTTTTTTAACTTTTTTATTTTCTGCACCTTATTATATTGGTTAAAATAAAATACCAGAAATAATATAAAATGTTGCCGTTAAGATGAGAAGTACATTCTGAGCTGAGTAAGTTATGAACAAACGTAGATATGGGTTTTGTACTAAGACTGTGTTTGAAATCATTTTTACCAAGCCTGAGCAGTATGTACCTTTCCAGAACACCTGTTGCGTGTTGTGTTCTTCCCAGAAATGGTGGTTAGCGAAAGTAACACCCCACACCCTTTGACAGCTTGTGATGGCGTCACAGTAATTAACAGAACATGATCCTTTGTCCACTTTGAGCAGCTATTGGTCTGGCTGGGCATCATACAGAGGAATAGACATATCCCCGTTATTGTAAGTTTTAAACCCTCTGTTCAAAAATCCAGGTTGCAGTCTGTTGATGAAAAGTGATTGGCAAAAGGCAAAACCAACCAGCCACTAAAATTGATAAAGCTTAAAAACAGTATTCTAACATCATGGCCATGGGAATTAGGCGGCTTGGAAGACCCAAATTATGTGGAGGGTTGACTAAATTATGCAACAAGAAAAGGCAAATTATGTGATGTAATACGGCACATGTTTTGATAGTATTACTTCAATATTTTGTCATTTTTAGGTCAAGTCTAGAGTCAGCTCACAAGCGCTGCTCGTGTGAGGGGTGTGCTTGGTCTCTCTTTCTATACGTTGTCATCTACAGACCAAAAATTAGACGCTTGAGGCCCGGGCGCTTAAGATTCTGGCACACTTCTGGAATCTCATAATATTTAGACAGGTAACCTGAATGTTAGTGGTTTGCTTGGTTAACAGCAATAGTATTTACATAGGGTACAAAGAGTAAAGAGAACCCGGACACCTGGTGTCTTCTCAACCATGCAGCAAAAATAATTATTCCGGAAGTGAAAACAACCATTAAGGTTAAAATGCAATTTCTATTACGATGGTTGTCCTTCTAATACTGTGTTGCTTAAATAAGTGAAATGAAGTATAGTGGTAGTCATGAGGTAGATCCAAGTAGAGTTTTATTAAGCAGTTACAGGATCAAGGATGTTGATTACAGGATCGTTGAAGATAGCACAAAAGTTGATCCAAGCTAGTACATGGCCCCACCAGGAGCTGATCTTCATAGCTCACCCACTCAATCCAACTGTCACTCCTCCAGTCCACCAGGCATACCAACATTTCACGCTGACATCATGCACTCCAAGGTTCCATACACACAGACACATGCACACTAGCTAAGCTGCTGTAAATGTAGTTACAACAATAAGCATAGTTGCAACAGTTGTGCCCCAAAAGAAGTTTGTTTATGCAGGCTAGAAAATGAATTATGACTTTCCCAAAATTGATATCAGGGATGTTCGGTGTGTTATGTTGGAGGCTTTGGCTCCACCGGGGATCTTATTGTAAAAGGTCTGAGAAAAACAAAGGTTAAAGGTTAGTCTATAATTGCAAGTGTCCAGTTTTAAGTTGGTGGTTCTGCCCTGTCAGCTTGCCTACCTTCAGATCTGAACCTGTTAAGGAGCTTGAAACTATCAGTAATACTAGGCCAAGGCTACATTAATTGAGGTCCCCACATAGTTGAACTGACTTTTCGATGACCCTGAACAAAACATTTTTACAGACTTAAAAAAATCTCGGAGAGGTTTAAGAGTAAACAACAGCCCAACTAAGCCTTCAAACATAGAGCTGTCATTAAATAAAACAGAGAAAATTCACACGAAATATAACTTCAAAACAAAATGAAAACTTCACAAACATTTTCTTCCAGAATTCGTCAGAGTCATTTTTCAGTAAGTTCAGGCTTCTTAGAAAATGTTATTGGAGAAGTTGCACACAAGTTAAATGACATCTGTTTACTTGGACCGCCTTCTTTTTTGGTTGCATAGCCTTCTCAGACTCTAGGAGATCAGACTTATCAAGGGATTTCATAGCCCTTGCATACTGCAGGGTGTCACAATGGCAACACAATCCCTAAGTCAGATTTGGCACTGCGTTGCTTGGTAAATCTGGCGTATAAACATACAGCAGCACTGCCTTGTATTATTCTGCCCTGGGAAGGTGTTCCATAGGTTGAGCATAGGTGTTCCCATGCATCCACCCATGGCTTTTGGTGCATTCCCAGATTTATAAAGACTGGCCAACCTGGGAATGCGTCAAAATGCTACGCCTTCTCAGGGGTGGTGCAACCCAGTGAAATATCTTCATTTCTCCTCATTCTAAAAAGCCTCAGAGGATAGGTCTGTGCAGGCAGGTGTCCCTTCCTCCACAAACACAGCTCTGCCTGTAATGCAGGCACACTTGCACCATGGTGCAAGGGTGTCTGTGTTGTCATTTGGCAGCAGATTGTGCACCAGCGCAGGCAGAGAGCAGGAATGGGTCATATAGTATTTACTTATTTATTTTGTAAGAGTTTTTTATAGCACAAACTAGACCCAAGGATATCAGGTATCAGAGCGCTTTACATGAGCACTAGTTTCGTTGCAGATGGACACATTCATTTTGTTAGGCACAGGGAGATTAAGTGATTTGCCCAGAATCACAGGATGTTGAGCGTCGTTGCCGAGACTTGAACCCAGTTCCCCAGCTTCTAGGTCGACCGCTCTAGCCGTTAAGCTACACCCTCTCTCATATATTGATAAATAGGGCACATTCCTACCCTCTCCCTTTCAGGCACCGCAGCAAGTTGTCATCCTGCATTGCATTGTGTGAAAGTTCGATAACTCTGGCCCTTGGTACTTTAGAAGCACATTTCACAATATGTATCTCAGCGGCATACAGTAGACAAAAAGGCCACACACATCTTGTACATTTCTACCAAGTCATCTGACTTTCACACCAGTGATCTTTCCATGCTATCAGTTTTCCAGCAGCAACTTCTGCTACAAGATCTTCACATCCCAGGTGCTCAGTTTTCCATAATACAGGTCACAAGCATGGAAAAAGCTGTCCAAAGCAGACAAATGTTCCTCTGCATTATGCTTAAATCAAGTTGCGCGCTTATAAACCTGGAGTAAATCCTCTTCAGTAGAATTTATGTGCTAAATGGTTTGGGCAACTATCCAGGTTTCCATTTTTTTTGTTTATAAATCCTTCGGTAGATAAAAATAATAGTAATATAATTCCCTTTATTTTTGCTAAAGTTGTTCATACACGGTATGTTTTAATCTTTGGCTATTTTGCTGCTTGCTTTTGTACATTTTAGGAGTAAGCCTTCAATCTGTTGCTTTTGTACATCTTAGGAGTGAGCCCTCAATCTGTTGCCCATCAAAATGCAAGGAAAGGGTACTTTTGAAAAATGTTTGGTTTGTCACTGTGGGTCCCAATGAACACGTGTTTATGGAGGTTTGGCCATACTTTCTCATTTCATTCCAGACTTTGCCACAAGTCCACTAGTCCACAAGGGTCAAAACATAGACAAAGAAACGCAACCGCACAAAATGCACTTTAGTAATGAGCTTTTGAGGCTCAATTAAGTCTTTATTTTGCTATATTTTGAATGAAAAAAACACAGCTCAGTCATAAATCATTTTTGATATGTTTGTGATTTGTTTTAAAGCTTCGCATGCCGTCTGTAGTTTTTTTGTTTGCTTGTTTCTAAACATTTGATGTGACTATAATATGTTTATATACATTTGCCCCTTGAGTCTTTTTGTCTTCTAATAGTTCTTTGCTACGCTGATTTAGTCTGCATAGATACATTTGTACGTGTTGTTTGTATTTAGATTCTCTAAGGACAAGCAGATAACATATGTTGATTATTTGTGGTGAATACATCTTTGGGGTCCAATGTTACATTGTGTATGAATTATCCAGACTCCTGGGTGTAAGGGTTATTCCTGATATACTAGTATCATCTGATTATAGCTAAATACATCTTTGACCACTCTTTGCTGTTTTAGTCTGTCATATGATTTTTAACGCCTGCTATTCCAGTCTTCTTTATCAACTGACAGGTCTCTTTAAGTATACATAACACGGAGAAACTATTGCAGACAAAGTCTGTGTCTGTCCTTGTGGAAACCCATCCAATGGCAGCCCCGACTTCCGGGTCTAGAACCTCCTCCTCTTCTAAAATAGAATGCTCTGTTGAGAGCTTCCTGACTTTAGTGACGTCCCCAATAGTACCTCCGTTGCAGCTGTGCGTATGACACAAAGATTTATTTCCTCTAACTGTGGATTACTTTTTGCCTTTTCCGTTGAAAAATGTTCTTTTCTGATTGCTTTCAATTTATTTCACTCATTTAATTAATAAATATGTACATTGTTGGTTTACTTTCACGCTCTATATTTACGTGATAATTTATCAAATTGCCTGACACTTGCAAACTATCTTCGTTAGAATACATCATACTGGATTTGCTCTTGAACACCTGCAATGCTTGCTTGTTACCAACCGCCAATGATTTATGGTGTTGTTCCTTCACTTCCTTACCTCCAGACCACATTGTACCTCCTGCTGGACCAAAATAAAACTGAATCCAGCCCATCTAGTGTTCTGGCATGTGTCCAGCATTCCTCTTGTGTGAGACACTCGTGCTTATATCTGACATCTCGTCGACATAAACCTCTCTCCCTGTTATCGTTTAAACTGAACATATTCCCTCCTAAACATTTGATTTGGCCGTTGATTGTGAGCTGCTTCCTACAGTACCTCCAAAATGTCTGGCTCACTAAAGTGAGAGATATTACCAGTTCACCGCAGTACAAGGAACGACAAAGTTGCTTAGTTAGAGTGCCAGGGCTCTGATGCAATCTAGGGAAATGGGCCCCCTCTCCTGGTTTGATAGTACACAATATCTATAAAACAGTCTTTTGACCCACTGTAGCACTGATGCCTTCTCCCAGACCAACATTTGTTTGTCCTCCTTACTTGGTTGGCAGAACTCCACTAGCAATGACCCTATACCCCATTACAAAGTTTCGATCTCCAGACGTTCTCCAAACACTGTCCATGAAAAGTGAGCTGCTTGACCTCAATATATCTGATTACACTAAGACAGGGTTGTATCTCTGTTCACTGTGGCTCTCTGACACCCCATAATGACAACGTTAAACTAACTACACGATAACCATACCCTACTCATTAATCAATGGGTATTATCAGCTTTTTTAATCACAAAGAACCCATGTTTAATATTCAAACATATCATTCATTTAAAAATGACATTGAAAATGGAATCCTTCATGTAATTGAGCGCTCTGAAGCGCGCTTACAAGGTAACGTAAAAGCAGATGAAAACATAATCTGAACAATTACACCAATTTAAGCTTGTTTTACCATTTAAGACCAACAATTGTAACTTGATCATATAATCAATCATTTATAATCGGGTAATATTTTATTTCAGTGTGTAGCCCATTAAAGTTTACTATTGACCACCATGCGGAGACAGAGTATACATGCATTCATTGAATTAGGGGGTTCGTTGGCGGATATACCAGTGGCACCCCTTAAGTGTTTTGGCAGCTGCCCCACATCTGCTAAACACTAAGGGCCCGATGTAGGTGGCCCAATACCGATCGGTAACGGCAGAAAATACCGATTTTCGGCCCTTACCGAGCGGTATCGAGCCATCGGGATGTAGGAGCCAGAAATCCGGACGAATCGATATTTTTACCGATTCGGTATAGATACCGAATCGGTAAAAAACCGAATCGGAAATACACTAAAAAAGGTAAATTAACGAATCGCTAACATACCGAATCAGTAAATATACCAAATCGGACCATTTACCGATTCGGTAAATATTCCGATTCGGACCATCTACCGAATCGGTAGAGTTACCGAATCGGTAAATTACCGAATCAGACAGGCTAAAACTCAGATAGAGATGTAGGGAAGCACAGAAATACTGATTTTGGCTCAAAATCGGTATTTAAAAATCGGTATTTACCATGGATTGGAATCATGTGGTAACCAACTGCAACCTATAAAATGAGACCCAAAATGCAATGCAACTTGCAGGATGGCGGCATTTTATGTCATTGCAAGGCGGCTACGGCTACAGCAGGAAGGAGAGAGGGAATGGCAAAGAGAGGAGCAGGGCTACAGACAGAGGATCACCCTGTTCATGCTCACAGAGGCAGAGGTACAGGCTGGACTCAGACACCATTCTGGAGCTCATCAGGGACCTAAAACCACTGTTGGACCACCCCACCCCAAGGGCACACGCCATCCCAATGCACGTGCAGGTGCTATGCAGCCTACACCTGCTTGCGTCTGGCAGCTATCAAAGTGCAGTTGCTGCGGTAGGAGGGGTGACCCAGAGCAGCCTGTCAAAGTTTTTCCACAAATCCCTTGACGCCATGATACAGAGGATGGACCAATACATTTCTTTCCCTGCAACCCATGCGGAACTGGTACAAACAAAAGCAGACTTTTACCAGATGGCACGATTTCCCCATATCATTGGCTGCATTGATGGCACGCACATTCTGATTTGCACCCCTGCTGACACAGAATACATATACCGCAATAGGAAGTCTACGCACACCATCAATGTGCAGGTGATTTGCAATGCTAAGTGCGCCATCACAGACCTGGTTGCAAAATTCCCAGGGAGTACCCACGACTCCTACATTTTCCAAAACAGCGGCATCTATGCACGGCTGACGGCAGGGGAATTTGGTGAAGGATACCTCCTAGGTGAGACACATCATCAGACCCCCATTACAAAAATAGCACTGTGAAGTACATGTATGCATGTGAGTGATGTATTCCCTTTTCCTTCTAGGCGACAGCGCATATGCCCTCCGCTCATTCATACTCACCCCCTACCTCAACCCCTCTACACCCAGCCAAAGGAGGTATAACCGGGCCCACAAAAGCACAAGGAATGTAGTAGAACGGACCTTTGGCATCAAGAAAAGCAGGTTCAGATGCTTGCACAAGAGTGGAGGTGCAAGGCAGTATACCCCCATCACCTGCTGTAAGATAATAGCTGTCTGTGCAATGTTGCACAACCTTGCGGTGAAGAAGGGCACTGAGGTGGAGTTGTCAGATTACGAGGACCATGACGACGACGTTGCTGTGTCACAAACACAACCTGCTGGGGTGTCTACACCAAGTGATGGCAGATACAGACGTGAGGAGATAACAGAAAACTATTTCTGAGTGAGTACAGATGCACAGACAGGTTATGGATGTGAAATTCTTTTTTTATAATGTTGGCACAACGTTACAGCACTGATGTCCAACAAATGAAATAATGAAATGAAAGGTAGAGACTGGAAATGGGCCGGGTTGCCTCACCCACACTGGCAGAGTAATTTCCTGCTGCGCTTTGCAGAACCACTGGGATGCTGCTCCCCCCTTTCTGCATGGCCGGCTGCCTCTGCGGAGCGCCTGGTGCTCCGGCGCGGCTCTGACACAGGGCTGGCCGGGCTGCTGCGGCTGCTGCTGTCCCCAGCCTCGGCCACGTCCAGGGCAGGATTCACCACTGTGTTGGAAATGATGAGGGCCTCCATGGCACTGGTGATGCGGGCCATGCCCCTGGTCACCTCCGCAGTGTTTTGAGTGAGGCACTCTTCCATATTTGCCCCTCGGCGGCATAGCAGGGACGTCGCGGCGGCAAGCCGGTTAATTGCCCAGTTTTGTACACGGGCATCCCTGCGACTTGTGTGCTCATTATGTTCCATCTTGGCACACAGCTGTGTAATGGCAGTTGTCATGCGACCCAGTCCTGTGGCAATTTCCCTGTTTGTCTGTGCCACCTCCTTGTTACTTGCCACAAACTCACCAAATCCCTTTGCCATTTCCACCATCTGCAGGTTGTGTTCACGCAATTGGCGGTGGCAAGCCAGGATGGATTTGGCCTGCATCCGCTGGATTCGCACCATGCTCCCCTCAAGCCCTTGGAAGACGGTGCCCTCTCATGATGGGCATGCACTGCTGGGAGTGCGTGGGCGGTGGCGATTGGTGCTGGCCTGCTGGGTGGACTGCTGTGCCACAGGTGTCGCAGGTGTGGGTGCTGGTGCCTGACCTGCAGCTCCCTCCATGATGGTAATTGGGGCCACAATACTCCTCCTGGCTGGAGATGTGGCAGGTGCTGGCTGGGACCGTGTGGGGGAGTTCTCTGGTGAGAACTGCAATGGGCGGATTGTGACAGTTGGGGGGAGTGGGGAAATAAGAGGGCATGTCCTGGGTCGTCCTCATTGGCCATGGCACTGCTGTCCTCCTCCTCCTGCGAGGCATCCATGGTGCTTGGCCCTGCCACCACACTGTCCGCTGTTGCTGGAGCTGTCACTTGTGCAGCTGATGCTCCACTGCCTGATGGCGCCCCTAGGTATAAAGAAGCATTTGTGAACTGAGTGCAAATGTCTTACAGTCACTACAATAAAAGCATTGCACATGTCACTTTCAATACTCTGATTATTTTTTAAAGTGCATTGCAGATTAATGTGACTGACATTTGTTCCTACATTAGCTGACTACATTTCCCATAATGCATTGCTCATGTATGTTGCTAGCAGTACTGGACTGGGGTTTGGCTGTACATTGAGGCTAAAGGGGAGGTGTCTGGTTGGGTGTGTCATGCTGCGCATGCTTCTTACCTTTTGCTGTAGCTCTGGCTGAGCTGTCCATGTCCCCTACTCCCACCACACTCTCCGTCTCGATCGTTGTGGCCACCAGTTCCTCCAGGGCAGTCAGGGGGGGGCGCGGGGTTACTGCCTCCACCGGTCAGACCTGCCTGCTTGTGGAGCTCTGACAGTTTCCTCTTGGTGAGGCTCCGGATATCATAAAACCTCTTCTTGAGGTCCTCCAGGCTCCTGGGGGTCACACCTACAGCAGTGACCCTTTCACTGATGGCACTCCACAGTTTCCTCTTGGTAGACTCAGGGACTGTGAGGGACAGCCTCCCAAAGAGCTGCCTGTGGACCCTCACCACCTCCTCCACCAGTACTTGCAGCTCCATGCTGCTGAACTTCACCTTGCGCTTTCTCTCAGCCTTCTGGCTCTCTGAGCTGCTTGCCATTTCCACTGTGTTCCAAACTCAGCTACCACTCTCTCTGCTGCTCACTCTCACTGCTCAGCTCTGGCTGCCTCTCCAGAAAGTTCTAATGAGTTGCACCTGCCTGGGTAGCCACTCCCTGCTAGGGTGGGGGAGGGTGGTTCCACCTCATTGGCTGTTTTCATTGGTTTCACTTTTACTTGCTTGCCGATTCCATATTTACCGATTCGGTATTTACCGATTCGGTATTTTCCGAATCGGTATTTGCCGAATCGGTATTTGCCAAATCGGTAAATACTGATTCGGTTTTTCCAATGCATTCCTATGGGCCTTTTGGCCCATAGGGTTGTATTGCCATTACCGATTCGGTATCTACCGATTTGGTAATTACCGATTCGGTAAGTATCGAAACACAATACTGATTTTTACCGAATCGGTATTTTACCGATTTTTTTCTCTACATCTCATTTTCCGATTTCAGAATACCGATTCGGTAAAAATCGGTATTTTAAAATCGGTAAATGACTTTTACCTACATCGGGCCCTAAATGTCCACCATAGATTTGTATGGAGATGAAGATTTTTCCTGCTAAGGCAGTCTAAAAAGCACAATCTGCAGGAATTTAGAATGGCAAAAATTAGATGAATACATTTTAAGAGTTTACAGCTCTGGGTTATCTGCTGTGCTCCAGTCATCTGTGCCAGAGACCATTGTTTAAATCATCACTTTGTTTGCCTAGTTCCTGGAAGAGCATGAGTGACTGCAGAGATCGCTTTCATGGATCAATAATAATAATAATAATAATAATAATAATAATAATAATAATCTTTATTCGACATTTTCATTAAACACCATAAAAGTACAATAAAAACTTTTACCCTATACAAAACAAAAAGGATAATAATGGAAGACGCATCGGGAACAAAGTACTATTCATAATTACATAATTAATTTGAAGAACCCTTTCTCCCCCAATACATTTTTAACTGAAACCTCTAGTGTCCCTAAGTTTAACAGCTGATCTTAAAAAAATTGTAATCGCAAATAGGGTCAGATGGTCTCAGGCCATTTTTAAGTATATGAGGGCTTCAGACACATGTATAAAGTTAGCCTTTTTTAACAAATTTATTAAAAAAGGAAGAGCATGAGTGACTGCAGAGATCGCTTTCATGGATCAATAATAATAATAATAATAATAATAATAATAATAATAATAATAATAATCTTTATTCGACATTTTCATTAAACACCATAAAAGTACAATAAAAACTTTTACCCTATACAAAACAAAAAGGATAATAATGGAAGACGCATCGGGAACAAAGTACTATTCATAATTACATAATTAATTTGAAGAACCCTTTCTCCCCCAATACATTTTTAACTGAAACCTCTAGTGTCCCTAAGTTTAACAGCTGATCTTAAAAAAATTGTAATCGCAAATAGGGTCAGATGGTCTCGGGCCATTTTTAAGTATATGAGGGCTTCAGACACATGTATAAAGTTAGCCTTTTTTAACAAATTTATTAAAAAAGGACGCCTGGACATTGAATAAAAAGTGCATAAAAAGGCAAAATGTAGGGTATCCTGCGGAGATCGTTGATCGCAGCCGCAGGGAACCTTTGACTCAACAGAATTTGTAAAACCTGCTGGCTCAGCAAGCAGGTGGTGTAAAAGGTTGAGCCTAAAACGAGTTATTAAAAATCTATCATGGGCATTGTGTATTTGTGCTAGATAGGGCTCCATTCCTGCACATGACCTTATCTGGGTGTATGCCTAGACTGATTGTTTGGTACTATCTTTGCCTTCTCGTGTATTGGCTTTATGTTCGAAAAACATCTTTTTAACTCTTATACATAACAGCCCAGCACACGTTATGTACAGAATATAACAATTATGTCATGAAGAAATACAAAGATGTTTCAAAGAAGAGTCGATGTTATGTTCCAATTCATCCTTTATTGATCTTTTGATAAAAGCTTTTGAAACCGCCAACGCGTTTCGTCCCTTCCAGGGACTTCTTCAGAGCTACAAAAGTGCACATAAAAAACTATTTACAATCTGTACAAATACATTTAAACAAGATTTCAAACATTGACTATTTAGAGAGATGAGGTTATTTCGCATACTTACATCAAAATATCATTTTCTGGAATTATTTATATTCACATTATCTCATTTCATTTCATTTGATTTATTTATACAAAATTACATCTTTAAGACCCAGACCATATCAAGTATTTGGACACAAACTTGGAGAAGGGAGGAACAACTCCATATATCAACACTTGACATGAACCCCTACATTTGCTCAACAGAATGCATACCTTATAATAGGTAACAAGGGAGTTCTGGTATAATAGTTTGTCATATATATTAGGTAAGGGTAGCTCTGTAAGAGAATGTTAAAACATTGATATAAAAATTAGTTTGCATAGAGCCTATATTGAGTATATTATGGCATATCAGGCTGAGTCCAAACCACTTACTTTAAAGTTCAATTTGTGCGCTTCCCCATTAGTTTATATTCCATGTAGTTTTGACAAGTGACTTTTCATTGGTAGAAAAAGTATCCTAAGAATAAGCAAATTTACATCACTCAGATAGATAAATCATATTATAAGTAAGCCATTTTTTTAAAGTCATTGTTGGCATACAATTGTAATATATCTAGAGAAATGTTATCTCTATAGACATATGGTCTATTTCATAGCCATGACGGAAAGGCCTCATCCACACTGCTGATAATTTTTATAGCAAAATTTCTAGCATTACTAATGACCCGGTTTTGTTATAACATTTGATGACACGAGTTTGTGCATATAGCAGCGAGCTTTGGTGAGGGAGCAGTGGCAACCATATTTGCGAGAGTAAATAGAGGCGGCCATCTGATTTAAAGGCCGGGGTAGAAAGATATAGACACATGTGCATAGCCCAAAAGGACAGGGATAAGGAAATAGAGCGGAGTTCTTAGTAATGGGTACATAAGTTCAAAACATTTTACACAGCGACTTTCACGACCACTGATTGCCCGCTGTTTATATACCAGCTCGGTTGTGATTATTCCTAAAACGAGTATGAGTCCAAGGCATTCGTGGCGGCCATATTTAAACGGATATATAAAAGCAGCAGTCAGTTAAAGCCATTACGACAATGCGCACAATAAAGACTATGGGAGAAGTACACAGACACATGGGAATAGCCCAAAAAGACAGAGATGAGGAAGAAGAGCGGAGTTCTTGATAGAAACGTCTGCAGTAATGGGTACATAAATTCCAAACATTTTGCAAAAGAGACTTTCACGACCATCGATTGCCCGTTGTTTTTATACCAACTCGGTTGCAATTATTCCAGGACACAAATGTGAGTGCAAGGCGGACATATTTACAAGGATATATAAAGACAGCAGTCAGTTAAGACCATCGCAATAATGTGTACAGCACACACTATGGTGGCCATTTAAAATGAAACCATTACACAGCAATGGCAGTCACATGGCCCCGTTTGTAAGTGCAAAGTAATGATGATAGACATTAAAGTAGTACACTTAGGCGGTAATCAGTGTTAAGAGACCGCCTAAGTTAAACATCAGCCAAAAGCCCATAAGTATGCACACTTCCCCCATTCAGTACGATATTGACAGGACCCCCCAGACCACTTAATAGCACAGCTTCTCAATGTCACTCACCCAGGTAAATGGTTCCGGTCCAAGCCATCCTCAGGGTAGCACATAAAGACTACCCGCATATGTGATACTTATATACGTTTGCTAATGAGTAAATTGTCAATTTAGGGTTACAATTGCAGTAATTCGTGCCTCGTCCCGCTTGCTTTTATGCTCCTATGCCGTGCTTCGTAGCACCAGCGCCATCTTAAAGGTGTTATTATAATATGTTTCTAGTCTTAGGGACGCTGTAAGGTCCATTATTCGACAGTCACCGTGTATTTTAACTGGTGAATATTATTAGCATGCTTTGTATATGCGGAACATGCATATTTCGGCATTAGTTTAAAAGGAGATGGAAATCCGTTGTAGGGTTGTAAAGACCGATTTAGTAATACATAATGTAACCCGTATTTAAATAATACGCATTGGTTACATTATTTCAGACAAAAAGGGGAATTATATCGCAAATATGCCCAAACTGGGTGTTTTTTGTTAACCGGACCAACATCAAAAATAATTAATCATGTATGGACATACATGGGTGCCATCTTGGATGAATAGAAAGTAATATTTATACGAGAGCCCACAATAAAAAGGAGAATATTTCTAAACGTGAGTATATAAATGATTAATATTGTACGGGAGCCATCTTAGGTGAATGCAACGTGATATTTTCCCAAATCATAAAAAACTAAAGTGTTTCCAAAAATGAACATATCGTTTGTTAATATGATGTGGGTGCCATCGTGAGGAAATGGAGTGTAATATGTGCCACAAAGCCGAAGAAAAGCAAAATATTTCCACGAACTTACATATGAGTAATTTACATTTGATAATCAAGGGAAATCACCATTTTTTATCAAGTATTTTAGTATGGGATTAAAATTCCGCTTTCAAGTTATACATCCTGATTCACTAACACATGTTATGGGCCATATCCAGGTAATGTATATTAATTGAATTGCTAAAGCATCTAGTATCTTACATCTTATTTCCTCAAACTAAAGGTTATGTAAACCGGATTAGTGATTGCTAGAAGGGTCCTATACACTGTTGCACTATGTTTTCCATTTGGTGATCTATTTATTAGTGGAAATCACCAAAGCAGGGACCCAGACCTCGATGAACTTATAATTGTTGAGAGGCCTGTTCAGTTTTCCCCTATCCATTTATACATTGGTCTTTTAATCATGGATTCCAAGGAGAAAAAATACAGACTACTCATAAGAAGTAGTGAAATTCATTATTGATGTTAAGGCCAAGTGTCACACATCTAAGCCTACAAATCCATCGGGATTCCATCTGTCTCTTACATTTTCATTGGTACAGTCAATCGCATGAAAAGTGATGTCCTTTTCTTCTGGATGGCTTTCTAGGATATGCTGTACTATTGGATTGGTAGTATCCCCATGTCTTAAGTTCCTTATATGTTCCTGTATACGAACTTTAAGACATCTCACACTGCTTCCCACATATTTTTTTTTACATGCGCAGATGATAACATACACTGTATGTGTTGTGTTACAGTTGATAAAAGATTTTATCTGGAATTTTTTGGGGCCATTGTACTTCAAAGATTTCTTTTTATTCAACCCAAATTTATATATTGAACAGCCCCCACAGGTATAGAAGCCTTTTGGTTTCTCTGGAAGCCATGTAGATAATACCAGACTTGGTTTCTTTACATGGCTTGGGCATAATACCTTTTTTAAAGTACTACCCTTACGGTAGACAACTTTCGGTTTCGCAGATACCAAATCCAGTGGCAGTGTCTCAGACTTTAACAAATGCCAATTTTTTCTTAATATGTTATAAACATGGTTGCTATAAGTCCCATACTCTGTAATGAAGGCACACTGCCCCTGGTTATTTTTGTCTTTAGTACCTCTCTTTTGTGTCGTGCCCTTCCTGTTCCGATATCTGATTTTCCTCTCTGCTTTTTTCAGACACATTTCGTCATATCCTCTAGCCTTAAAGTCACTTTTAAGTCTACATATGTTTTGTTCAAAATTGTTTTCCTCGCTACAATTGCGACAAATTCTCACCATTTCGTCATATGGTATAGCGGTGAGTGTCGACTTTGGGTGACAACTTGATGCATGCAACACACTGTTGCACGCGGTCGGTTTTTTGTGAAGATCGCTTTGAATTTTCTGATTTTTTACATATAGTCTAAGATCTAAAAACGTGATCTCCTGTCTAGAGCTATTTATTGTCAGCTTTAAATTCCGTATATTGTTGTTCAAATAGAGGAAATAGTTATTTAGTTCTTCAGAACTCCCCTTCCAAATCAGGAAGATATCGTCTATGTATCTGGTGTAGAAAAATATACTATCCATCCAGTCTTTTGTGCCAGGGCTCCAGGCATGCTCCATCTCATACAATCCCATAAACAGGGATATTAGGACTAGGCATCGAGGACGGGCATCTATGCTTTTGATTCCCAATTTTGTGTATTCTGTATCTTTTTAACTCTTGCCTGGTCTCATTTTGTGATACAGGAAGGTGTCAGAAAATGGCCTTCACACCCGATGCTTTCCAATTCATCCTTAACATACTTGAGCCAAGGAATAACAACTCCCTTCTCCCTCCCCAGGCAGTCCATAATAATCTGTCTTGACAGACTTCCTTCTGGGTTAATCCAGATATTTAGCCATGCAATCAATGGCCTACACCCAACCCTATCAACTAAAAAGTCACAGCCCAGTTCTTCATGTATAATGTGGGAGGGAACACCCTGGGGGATTTTGAGGAGCCTTCTCAGATATTTGTTCTCCTCAATTTGCAATTTGGTTGCATCCGCTGTTCCCCATAGTTCCGCCCCTATGCCACTTTTGCGTAACAAATAGAATTATAAAGCACCATCATCTGCTCAGGAGACCATCGCCCAAATCTGCGTCAAAATTCATTATGGCCCCTGCGCTAGCTACTAATTTGTTGCAGCGTTCCGCAATCAGAGGTTTAAAATTAAGACCCTGATCAATTAAAATTACCAGGTAAGAAAAAGACTGAACCTTTGTCAAACTAAAAGTACCTATTTTATAGTTTAACTTTTTCCCCACACTTCTTGGACCCACCTTCATGACTTACGATTTAGACAAATTTGCAGTTAAGTCTAAAACGTTCCTGAAGTCTACAAACCCATCTATCAGTCGCTGCAGTCCGAGTGGTGTGTGTGCCAGAAGGACTGCATTGTCTGCATAAAGCAAGACAGGAATTGCTTTTCTTCCTATTCTTGGTGAATCCACTTTTAATTCCATGAGGGATTGTTCAAGACCATTAATGTATAACGAAAACAAAAAGGGGGCAAGAATACATCCCTGTCTGACCCCACTAGAACAATTGAAGGGTTCGGTGTTTTCTCCCTCTAAATTGTACCACACTCTTGCAGATGTATTGTGATGTAGGGATCTCAAAATATTAATCAGGTCAACATCTACCCCCCAAATTTGACATTATGATCCATAACTTCTCCCTATTCACGCAATCAAAAGCAGCAGCTAGGTCCATAAACGCTAGATAGACCTTTCCATTACTAGCCACTGTATATTTTGTCTCCAACAGATATAAATTCAGGCATTGGTCAGTGGTGGATCTACACGCCCGGAATCCATACTGCACATCCTAGAGAATATGATGTTCCTCTTCCCAGCTCATCATGCGGTTCAAGACGACTCTTCCCAAGACCTTGGCTGACACGTCTATCAGGGAAATGGGGCGGTAACACTGAGGGTTATCCCTGTTCCCCTTTTTAAAGATTGGCACTATTATGGCCGTTGACCAGGAGCATGGTAACCCCATTACTATGGCCTCATTTATTACTCTAGTTAGGATAGGCCCCCACAGATCTACCTCACTTAAGAAGAGATCCGGCGGAATCCCATACGGCCCTGGTGCCTTATTACGAGTCAGGCCCTTTATACCCTCCCCAATCTCCTTCAGTGTGAATACTAGGGCCCCTCTGTCGCCCCCCCCCCATTTGCCATGCACTCTTGGGCAGTGGTGGTTCCTCTATTATACAAAACTCTAAAGTGTTCCACCCACTGCTCCAGGAGTACATTAGACGCTATCTGTGGGCTATTACCATCCTGGAAACAGGGGCTATTGACTGTCTTCCAAAAAGCTGAAAGTTCTCTATTTTCAGCTGCTCCTCTAAGACTTTCCCACGTCTTGGTCTGGATCACATTCTTTCTTTGCCTTACCGCCTGCTTATAGATTAGTCTGCAATACATAACCTTTTGAGTATCTCGTGGCTTCTGTTTAAGGGCAGTTCTTAGGTTTTTTTGGGCTAGGGAGCACCCTCTATCAAACTACTTAGGGTCTGTGTGTATCTTACCCTTTCCTGTGTGGCGCATCAGGGCATCTACTAGTCTTCCTACGTCTTCAAAGGCCTTCACCAATGGAGGGCCACAGACAATACTAGTGGATTGTGAACACTAAACCTACTACAGTCAATCGAGAAATTCACTATTCTTTGTTTTAACAGGCCTGATAAGAGTATGAAATCGATGTAAGAACTACATCCTCTTCCTTTATATGTTGGGTTAACCTGCTCATTTTGTTAAATATTTAGCAGATTCATTGAGTGCTCTATGCTGTGGCCCTTCATCACCCTGCTTAAGTTCCTACCTTCCGGGGTATGTTCAAAGTGTGCCCCTTCTTCAAAGTTACATGTTGTCCATTCTTCTGTCAGCTGTAACACTTTTGGACATAGGTGGCAGTTAAATCCCCTGCTATTAAAAACACTGGGGCCATTGCGCCCTTTTCCACTACTCTTTGTGACCCGAGTTTTTCCTCCAACTCGCCTGCTTTGCATCCTCCTGCATTGTAAAAATTTACCAATGTTAAACTAAATTCCTTGCTCTTAAAATGTACCGCCATCATGCAGTCTGAGTTCCATTTCAGATCTGTCCAGACTCCATCTAAACTCAACTGAACCCAAATTAGGAGCCCGCCCCTAGCTCTTCCTGCCACTGAACTACCTGCTGGGAGACCAAAGGACTTGTATCCAACCAAGTTAAAGTTAGTGGGATCCAGTTCCCAGGTTTCTTGAATACAAATGATATTAGACCTGTTGATGTATTCCAACCATTCAGTGTTCTGGAATTTAGCTGATAAACCTGCTACATTCCAGGACACTAGTTCTAGGGTACTCCACTGGCCTCTATATGGGGCCACAGGAGTCCTAAAGGGCTCATTAACCGTATGCACGTCTCTTGGTAATACTTGAATTGGAATATCTGATTTTAATTGAGTCCTATCCGGGGTTCCTTCATAAGGGGGTTCCCTTCCTTTGTTCCTTGTCTGTAGTTCTCCTTCAGTACTCACCGCGCCCTCGGGCAGTCAATCTACCTCACTAAGGTGTCTACCCCAACCCAGTGGTGCATATTTGTTGCTCAGCAGGAGAACAAACTCTTCTCTTGTTTGATCTATCTCCCTCACTTGTGAGTGTGCCTCCTGAGCATCTATACCTTGGTACTCACCCCTCTCTCTCGGGGCCCAACCACACCCTCTATCTGACTGCAAGGTCCTCCCCATTCGGTCAACCCAGCGCCCTCCATTAGATCTGATATTTACAGGCTTATAGAAATAACTTAGTTCAAATGTCCGTATTTTTTAACAGGTATCGGACTGAGAACCGCAAGTGATATGTTGGACTGCCTGGGGATCTCTAAAGTTCACCACGATACAATCCCCTGCTGTGGTCTTGTATCTATGTCCCACCCAACTCACCCTTCTTACATGTAAAGTCTTTGAGTGCAGAGGTCTATTGTAATTCAGCCAGTGTATTGTTTTATTTTTCAGCTGATCATATGATTCCTCTGTCTCCACTTTTAATTGGGGCACTCCCGTCAAGATAACCACACAGGGTGAACACTCGGGAGGCAGATCCAAACGGGGATACATTTTCCTAGAGATGTTTCCTTCCCTTTCCTCATTCCCTCCTGCCCTCGTTTGGCTATTGCTATCTATCCTTCCATTGCCAACATTATCTCCCCCCCAATTTTCCTTAACAGGGGGTTGTGCCATGCTTGCTGATACCACTGCCACGGGAGAGTTTACGATAGTTGTGCCACCATCCCTTTCGCTTCCCGTTCCTATATTCTTTGGGTTAGAAATCCTCTCGACCTTCTCATGAAGACTACCCAGGGTACGCGTTATCCCACCCTCCACTTCCCCCAGCCTCAATTTGATTGCAATCAGTCTGTCCATAAGAGGCTCCAGCTGAGAGGTTAGGAGGGCTTCTATTCTCTTCCAGATTGCTTCTTCCCCATGCACTGGGTCCAATACAGTCACTACATCAGGGCCAGCCTTAGCAGTACTCCCTGACTGGATTCCACGGACAGCCTCATCCACTGGTGGCCCATAGAGGGAGTCTCATTCTCTGCATTAGTATGATCATTTTTGGACTTCTTCTTTTTCTGTAGTGACGCTGCCCCGTTAGCTCCTCTTTCTTTTCGCCCTCGCACCCTTCAGATGTTCCTCTGGTGACCGTCGCTCCTCGGGGGTAGATGGTATAGTTACCCCTGACTCAACATTTGTGGGTGAATGCGGCCCTGTGCCACGTTGTGCCGGAGGGGCGGGGGCCGCTGATATACCTGTGAGCTCCTCCTGCGAAGCGACTGTGTTGTCCTCATAGTGTTTATTAGAGCTACGTGCATTCTGTATGGCCCCCAGAGATGACCTTTTTGAAAATACTGGGTCCATCGAGAGGCGATGTTCTGTAAGGGCTATTTCCTGGGCCAGTACTGAGGAAGCCCTTGTGATGAATTAATCGAGGTTCCCCGCTACGTACCCTGTTCCCACTACTTTTCTCCCTCCTCCATTACGCGTTGACATGGTTTACTCTGTAGGATGACCCGCAACTTCACAGTTTAACTAAAAAAAGAAAAAATCAGTACCTTTTTCTTTGAGTCTGTGGGCTTGGAGGGGGGCCCAGCCCGGCCTCTTCTGGTCTCTGATGGGCTCAGACTGGCCCGCCCTTGGCCCGGGCTTCGCCCGGCGCGCGTACCGTGCAGCGGGTGCCGCGAGGCGTTGTTTAGCGGCAGATGGGAGGGGCTGATGCTCCTCAGGTGGCGTGGACCGGTGGCTTTTGGGTCCTGGAGTCTTTGAAAATGCAGAAATCACCCCCCCCCCCCCGTAAGCAGACACCTTCAGCTATGAGGCACCCGTGCAGCGGGTGCCGCAAGGCGTTATGTAGTGGCAGGTTGGAGGGGCTGATGCTCCTCATGTGGCGTAGACCGGTGGCTCCTGGGTCCTGGAGTCTTTGGAAATGCAGAAATCACCCCCAGTAAGCAGACACCTTCTGGATCAATAAATATAAGACAAATATGCCTCTGTGGATCCTAACTTCCTCCTAGTTCAATTTGTTGTTCTCTTTGCCTGCCAGGGGTCTATAGTTATCCTTGGATAAATCTCCCTTTTATCTCCTTGCTCTATTTTCAGATCCAGGCCATTTTGATTGCTGTTACGCACTCTGTGTAAGAATCTTACTACACATTTATTTCCAGTTATTCAGAATTTTACTATTCCTCACACTATCCCATTGTCGGCACCAAAGACCACCACCCCAAGCCATCAAAATCCATGAGTATTGGAAGTGGTAACACACATTCTGATGACATAACAGTGTTGACACTTTGTTCAACACTGAGACCTGAATTAAATTTACATCTGAGTGCTCAGGAATGGGCATGCAGTAGAACTACGAGAAAGTAATCATGACTCTCGGAGTCATGTATACCTTGTTTTGTTCCTACTACCCCTATGATCCCTGACACCAGAGGTAGCAAGGTTAGTCACATGGGTATGAAATGGCAAGGCCCTTGTCTATCCCTAACTGATGTCTGTGCCACAGTATAGGGTCTATAGTAGTAGAAAGTACAAGGTAGTTGCCTGAGTGCAGCCAGTCCATGATGTCCATGATGTTTTTTTCTCAGTCCACACTTAAGTTGCATTGAATACTGTTCATATGTCGGGCCTTTGTAGCTTTAGATGGTTAAATAACATCAAACATTTACAAAAATAATGAGAACATGAAAACCAATAAATGAATAGATAATGTTACACAAAATATAAATTTACCAAAGAAATGAAAGTAGAGCAAATTATCTATTAGACAAGCATCAGGAAAACAAAGGTAATGCTCATAACGCGACAACGCAAAACTTCACCAAACTTCCGAATAAACAATGATCAACTGGAAGTGGTAAATAGCTATAAGTACCTGGGGGTACATTTAGACAACCGCCTCAATTTCCAAGTGCATTTTAAGGACATGGAAAAAAAAGGGTCCACCTTACTGCACGCTTTCACTAGTTTGGCAGCAGAGCTAAAAGGTCCTCTTGTCTCCCCCTTGCTAACCGCAATGAAATCAAAGCTGTTACCCACAATAGCATATGGGAGTGTATTACATCATGGGAAAAGTGCTACTCTCATAGACAAAATACAAACTAAAGTCTATAAACGGGTCTTTTCCCTACCGAACAGCTCCTCACCAGCGCAAGTAAGACTTGAATTTGGATTACAATCTCAAGTACTACTGAAAAAATATGAAGCTATCAAATTCTGGTACAACGTTTGGAGGAACAAGGAGAACAAAATGAATGGGGCATTGTGGGAAGCAATCCACACAAACCCGAGCTCCGAGCACGCAAAGTACCTAAAACTCTCACTAGATACAACCGAGCTGGGACCATTGTGGGAAACAAAACTGCCAGTTTCTTCGTTCAAACAAGCGGTCGTGAGGATCGCCAAGAAACACTCACTTCTCAACGATAAAATAACCTTCAGGGCCCGGACCCACGCCTGGATGACCATCAAATCATACATAAAGCCCATACCAGCAGCTTATTTAGACATGGCCTTCTCGTTTTTTATCAAATGTAAATTTCTTCAATTAAGGCTGGGTAATCTCCCGACAAGATTTGATCAACCAAAATGGAAACCACAAGAATCAACGGAATGTGACCTTTGTGGCGCAGGTAAACAAGACATTATTCATATAGTTTGCATCTGTCTGGCTATGTATCAAGGTCGGCGGTATTGGCTAAAGGACAAGCTCAACGAGCAAGGAGTTCGTACCTGCCGGACTGCGATAATCCAAATCTTATGCACTGCGGATCCTCAACTGATTTGTAGATCAGTTAAATTCCTGGACAGTTTCGTGGAAAAATAAGAACTATTGTCACAGGCCCGACCCTCATCTTGACTTAAGAACCCTGTTTCCAAAGACAATTTGTGTCCTGAATAATTTCACTGAAACTCACGACAGTCTTTTGGACACTTAGAATTCATACTTTTTCTCTTTTTATATAGTTAAAAGTTCATTTTAAACATTGTGGAATTGTATATATTGTAATGGTTTTACAATAAAGAACTACTTACTTACTTACTTACTATTAGACAAGCAAACTTCAAAAATGATTATGAATGCAAGGGAAAGGAAACTAAATGAAATATCACAAGTACAGTAAATGGATCAGTTTAAGATTCTGAGGGCTGAAAGTCATAACCCATCAAAGGAGGAATCAAGTCCCAAAGTGATGAAAGTATTCAGCTCATAGAACCTTTTTAAGTTTTAAGAGTAGATCACAGCCTTCCAAGGGTGCATAATCACCTATCTAAACAATTGGTCAGAGGAGCCTTTTGATGCTTTTATTGTCTCTGTCAATGGCATTCTGCTTCTCTGTGTCAGGAAGATTGCTTCTGCTCCATGCAAGAATTATGCTGTCAAGCGTCAAAGATCACGTTGTAAAGGGTATTCTCTTGAGGAACTACAAATCATATGTCTGGATTGCGTTGGGGAGTTCTTTCCGTAGACGAAAGCCAAATTAGTTGTGCATAGTCGCCCAAGATTCATTGGACACTGGATTTCGAACATTGATCAGGGCTATGTTTTGCTTGTCCTCTACTAAGAACTTGACTCTTTTGCCCTTCTCTGCAGTCATTTGCTATTGGCTTTCAATCCTGTTGGGGCTTGTGCCCTTATTAAAGCCTGTGAAAAGATCAGTTTAAACACATGTTCAGGTACTGCAGATGCCATTGGCATACTGGGTAGAGTATGTGTGGCTTTGTCTACAAGAACATCCACAGGAGTAGCAGAAAATGTATTTCCGCTAAGGAATGCTGTTATATATTGGCAGTCATATTTTATGTTTGCTTTCAAATGGCATGTTAATAGCTTATTTCTCTCCTTTGTTTTTTATTTCTTTTTGTCAGAAGGTTGTGGAAGAATTGAGTCTGAAGATTGTGAAAGGAAAGCTGCAATCCTTTGATTTGCTATCTCTGTGGGTTTTGAGAGGTGTACCCTCTCTGAATGAGCTCTCTATAGTTCTGCCTGAAGTCTTGTGAACTCTTTCCTTTATGACCCTACTGTTGCTAGAAACTCTGCATATGATGATATGTGGAGCTTCTTAAAAGTGTTCAAATGAATCTCCTTCTCAGTTATTAGTTCATAAGTAGGTGAAAAGTGGCGTTTGGACAAAATTATTGTGGTACAAGGGTTGATTGTTGGGAGATTGCTCCATAATGCTTTGCTCTTCTCCTGGTCAGGGTGATCTGGGCCCTCTGAAAACTAGAGTCACTGTATGGATCTATCTCTTGAATATGAAATACCTTGAAAAAACAAGGAACTTTGGGGCATATTATCAAGGGGGTTTATCCCTGCTTTTTTGGCTTTAAAAGCCAAGAAAGCGGAGATAAAATTATCTCCCTATTACCTAGCTGTCGCTAACACCAGTTAGCGACAGCTAGTAGGAGATAGCGACCATCTTGGGCCCGCTTTGCATGTCAGTGAAATTTATCACTAATGACATGCAAAGTGGGCGTGCCAAGATGTTAGCGACTGGAAACAGTCGCTAACATCGCTATCTCCTATTACCAACTTTTGGAGATATTCGCGCTAAGCGCAATTATCTCCAAAAGCTAACACCTGCCCCTGAGCAGTTCTTAGCCATGTTATCCAATGGTAGGTGGATAACATGGCTAAGAGCATTAGCTCGGTAATGCATGAATATCGCTGACTTTTCAGCAATATTCATGCATTTCGGCCGATTTTTATCGCTTAGGAGATAAACCTTGATAATAGCAAGGTTCCTAAGCGATAAAAATCGCCGCAGCTCAGCGATAAAAATATTGCCGCTAAGCCAACATAGCGATAATTATCGCTAGTTGTTGGTAATATGCCCCACGATCTTGTTTAGCAAAACAGGAACAGTTTTTTAATTAAACATTCCAGCTGGTAGAACAGTTACAGGCGCAGGGTCTGAGAATGTCTCAATTTACAATCGGTCTGCAGCCTCCTTTTATTGAGTTCATTGTAGGCAATAAAAGTTTCTGGTGATCCATGTATGGTGAGGAATGTACGTTGCTGCCTTTGGAGTTATAAATTAATTGTCTAATAGAAAGTAAACGTGAGCCTCGACCTAGCATGGGCACAATGTGACCAGTGGGTAGTATGTCCATATGTCTGGAATGGGAGTGTAGGAACACTGTGTGTGCTGTGTCCTGATTGACAATAGGTTTCTAACTCATGTGGCATCTGACTTTATGGTGTTTTAGGAGCTTGCATACTCCCTCTGCGTATTTTATCAGGGCCTACCTCCCTTGCCCAGTGTAGTGTCGCTTCACCTATCTGTGGAATTGATTTAAGTGCTCCCATTCATACATTGGTCTGCCAGCTACGTGCCAACCCAACGTTGATCTATCAATCAGTGATCTAGGGCATAAGTCTTAGAGCTTGCCTGACTACATATTTGCGAGTTGGGGTTGATGTGTGTTTTGAATGTGGCTTCTCACCAATACGCCACACCAAATCACTGCACTCTCACCTGGGAGGCAAATATATAATTACACCTTTGAATAATATATACACCTTTGAGCATGTCTTACCACCCCTTGCACAGCAAGACTTCAACACAAAACAAACGGCACCTTTTGAAAAGGAGTTTTATTTAACAAAATGCAAAGACTATCACTTTCAGAGTAAGGCTTGGGGTTTATTACATAATTCTCTCTAAACAAAGGCTGTCTCAGATACCAAATGCATTAGATTCAAATATATGTAGCAAACTTATAATCTAAAGGCATGAATCAATAACTGAGCAAACTTATAATCTAAATGGGATGAATCAATAATTATACTGATTAATAAACTAGCAATAACTGATATAAGGTAAGATACCCTGGAAGTCCTGCAAGAGATCAGAAAGATTATATACAGAGTAGAGGATCACTCTGGATGTGCACCTCCCACACCACAAAGAAAACACCTCAAACGATCACAGTCACTGGCTCACATCACAATGGCAATAACCACAAAACTCAATACATCACCTGATGCATACACTGCCCACTTCTGGCTGGGGGAAGTCTTCACACAGCCGGGGATCAGAGCTCAGCAATCAGGGTTCAATCCAAGACAGACACGTCTGCCCTCACTCGGAATCAAAACTCCCAAACTTCCACCAGAGGCTCCCCCTTTTAATACAAGCCAAAACATAACGAAACTTCTAGCAAGCCTCACCCTCTCATTCTGATGAGAGCCCCTACCAGTCTGCTCCAAGGCCACGGCATCGGTTGATCAGGCCTTTGTTATGGCTCGAGACGGACCATGTACATTCCTCTGATAAGAACCGGTTTCCTCCAGTCAGAAAAGTGTGAAAAACAGGTGGAAAGCAAAACATGCCCTCTTCAGCTCTGTAGCTTTGTGCAGGACAGAAAGGCCCAAAGCAAGATGGAATTGAAAAGCAAGATGACATGAGAACATATCAAAGGCAATAGTCAGCACTGCCATAAAGCAAGGTAAAGTCAGAAAGCAGAATGGTCAAAGCCAATAGTAAGAACTCATAATTCTCACCAATGCACAATACAATACACATTCCTGCACAACTGCACACCTTCAAATGCACATCCCACACGCTCTGCTCTTGGCAAGACTATTCCACTCCGTAACAGCTCCCACTGAAAGACAGCACGATTACAGAACAGAAGAGAAGCAGGCAAATGCAGGACCATCCTACATTAAGGCTAGGGTAAAATAACACACTAAAATCAATTAAAATGGTGGTAGTTGGAGGTCATCATAGGGTGCCAGACTAAAAAAGTGGCTCTTTCACTACAATGTGGAGTTCACAATGGGCAAATTTGTTAATAAAGATGTGATTTTGTTCTCATAAATGAAAGTATTGCCTTTCTTATTTGCATCAACTTTTCCATATTAACAGATCAGTAAGACTTAAAAAGCTGACCTGAAGGACATAAAAAAAAGGAATCCTTTCCTAAAGATTTCCTTGTTTTCCAACTCCCTCCTGCTATGTTTTAAAAGAGATTGGATGCTTAATTTACTCTTCTCAAAATTAAGTGCGACAAAGGATGCGTGCCTAGTGCTCTGTCTTGTGTACCCCTTAATCTTATTCGAATTGGCTTTTGAGCAGTGGTTGCCTTTGCTCTCCTACTCCCTTTCCCATTTTCAAATGTTAGCAGAAATGATTGTGCATTTAAGTGGTTAATTTTCTCAAGTGTCCTCCTTATTGGTGGTTGAAAATGGCTCTCTATTGGAGATCATCAATCCAATAATAGGGTGGAACAGGGGCCTTCTGTTTATGAAAATTTCAGAGATTGTTATCTGCACTTCTTTGTGTAATCTAAGAACTTATTCAGAATACTAGTGTAAGTGGGGGCTTAGGAGTGGAGGTTAATGATGGAAACAGGGGTGGAACCTCTGGGTAACAGTGCCTAGTTGTTTCCCCATTTCACAGGTGTTTGTTACCTTTCTGCTACTACACTTATGAAGTGGATAACATTAGAATACACTCTTACTTCACATCCCCCATTTAATTTAAACAAGTGTAATATTTATCCATTATTTATTGTTCCTGCAGTTAGGACTGTATAGAAGGTGCCAAACATTTTGCAAACTATATTACCAATTATCACACTCTGTGTGTAAAGTATATAGTTCCATTTCACAACATCAAACACTATTTTAGCCCAGGAGAGAGAATTCTCAGAAATATTTTTTAGATCTAAACTTTCATCCAGCTTTGAAATTATGGTAAAGCTGCACTACTTAATTCTAGAATGTATCCTGCTTTCCTATTGCATACTATTGAAAAATGAGGTCTGGAAAGGAATCATGTGGCCATTTGCAAAACTCTCAACCAACTAAACTCCGTTTGTAGAAGGCTGACAGTGATGCAGGGATTTGGAGATGCCCTGTAAGTTCTTTTTTCATAAAGGATACTGCAAATTTGCTACAAATCCCTTGATTTTCTTTGTTTGTGTATGTATGTACTCTTTAGGGCTCTGTTTATTGCTCTTTGTCATGCTTAACATTTTACATTGCATTTAATGATTCCTAAAAAGTATTCTATACTAGGTTGTGGAAAAAATTATTTGGCATTTTGCAATCAAAACTTCTAAACAAAATTAACACCACAGACCAGTACTCAAGACCAACAGGTAATCAAATTATACATTCAAGCTAAATTCCTTTTAAACCAATGTTCTAATCAAATATCCATTTTAGTTGTAATAATTCAAAATAAATTAAAGTGTTCATACATATATATTTTATTTAATAACAGAACACTAATACACTCCCTCACCCATTAACCCTAGATCCCTTACATCCCACTCCTTAAAAATTACTTTGCATATTTTTAAACAAATATGTATTTTAATTTTTATAAATATAATTTAAATATTCAAAGTATTAAAGTATTTATACAAAGGTAATTCAATTTTAATACCTCAGGTTTAATGCACTTCCCGAACCATTGTCCCTGAATCCGTTATGTCCTTTGTCCTTTTCCTAAAAACAATATCTTGCATATTTTTAACAAAAACTCATTTTAAAAATGAAAAATGTAACTACATAATTAATACCTGGGTATTTTAATGAATACCCAAGTAATAATATGCTTCCTCACCATAACCTGTAAATCCCTCATATCCCACTCCTTAGTGATTATTTTACATATCTTTAACAACTATGCATTTTATTTTAAATGATTACAAATTCAATTAAAGAATTTATACACCAGCGTTTTAATTAAAACCAGAATATTAATACACTGCCCTCTCATTAGCCCTAGATCCCCTATATCCCACTCCATATTAAATGCTTTTCATATTTTAAGCCAGTTTGCATTTTAATTCTAATATTTATATATTTATTTGCAATATTAATACACAGGTTTTTCAATTAGTACCATAGAATTAATACATTTCCCACTCATTAACCATAGATACATTACATCCAGATTCTTAAAAATGATATTCAATATTTTAGATAAATATGCATTTACATTTTGTAAACATTAATAATACCTAGATAATTTTAATATTACCTGTGTGTTAATGCTCATCCCTATCAATTACCCCAGATGCCTTATATGGAAAACCTACAAAACTATTGAGTCAATTTTCAACAAATATGCTAAAATAACACTAAATAAAAAGATGTGTTCAAAAATAAATAAAAATTGAAATTACTCAAAAATAAAACTCAAAAACACAATAACATATACATACCTATACTTACCATTATGCATAGTAAAGACATGCTTGGTAAAGGCCCATGTGTGATAAAGACTGCGTTGTAAAGGCACTTCATGGTAAAACCTGTGTGGTAAAGGCGGTTTCCCTCCATCGGCTTTGGAAGTGTAAACAGTGAGCTACTAAGTAAAACATTGGGCTACTGCACTTATTATTTTACAAATTAAATCTCAATCTTACCTCATTGCTGCCTCATAAAACTCATGAGCATCTTGCACACAGAGAAAATATGATTTTATGGATGTGAGGACGCTTTAGACCTTTCTTTTCTTAATCTAATTGATGAGGCAGTCACACAGTTAAGACAGTCTGCTTTTTCATAGTGAGTAGAAAAAGGGATTAAAAAGGGGGGGAGGGGTGATTCTATGGATATTCTGCTAAGTGCATGTAATTTTAGACAGGTGCCTAAATGGAAGCTGATCAAATGGGGCAAACCTAAATTTAGGGTACATGATTACAAACAAAACTTTGCGTGAAAAACCTTTTATTCAAACAAGAGTCACAGAATTTCCTTTTTGTTTCCCCTCTTCTTTCATGAGGACCAGACCTTGTAAGGCAACCTTGTATAGGGTTTAGTCAGATTTGTCTGCCACCCTTACAATAGCTTTTCATTTCTATTTGTTGTCTTCAGAAATAAGGAATCACTTGTTTACATAGGATGTATCACTGAAGAAGGGTGCTTGGGCCTCTAGGTGGGGATAATGATATCTTCAGAAAAATATGTGAAAAGACTGGATCTTCTTGCAATATGGAAACCTTCAAAGCATTTCCTCTATTTCTGTCTGTTAAATGGAGTACTGGAAAAGGATTTAAGCAACCACTCAGGTCCAGACCTGGTGACATTCTAATGCTCTTTCTCTGCAGAACAATTTATTTTATATTCAGTTACCTTAAATTACATGTCTTTTGTGGATGTCTTCATCATGACCTCAAATTATTGAATCTGCACCTCTTTGTAAATGGTGCTATCAGCTGCTAGCCCTTTGGGTTGTTGATTGGTGTTAAACATGGCCCTCAACGTGCCTCCTTTAATCACTGATGTGAGACTGTGCTTCCAGTGGACATGTGTTTAAAGAAGAATGTTCTGTTATTTTCTTGGGGGCATAGTTCTAAGCTAATGAGGGAAACCCATTATGGAGCCCATGCTCACTATAACCAAAGTATATACAAAGACAGAGGTGCTTGGGATATTCACAAGGACCTGCGATACCTATCGCAAACGCCAGTTAGTGGCAGTGTTTTTATCGCCGCCTAACCCTGAAAACTATCGCCATGTTAGCGCCGTATTAACAAGCCGTCGCAACAAGGTGATAGTATTATGGAACGGTGGTGAAAACTGCTGCTAACATCAGTGCGAAGGCGATAGGAAATCTGGCGTTAGAGGGCGAAAACTACTGATAGGCCCAATAGCGGCAAAAAACCCACATTAGTCAGACCTACATGAGTTTGTTTTGCCTCTAATGCAAAAAATAGCCTATCAGTCAACATCTAAAAGAAAATAGGCATACAAACAAAAAATATGGAATGGAGCAGCCGGGGCAAGTGCAGCACACCTCAACAACCCCTGCAAGCTACCCAACATCCAGGATGGCCTGGATGAGAGCCAAGAGACCTCCTTGGGCCTGCATCTGGAGCCTGAATGCCTTGCTGGACCTGCGTCTGAAGCCTGGATACCTCGCTGGACCTGCGTCTGGAGCCTGGAGTGGGATGCGGAGGAGCTGTCGAATCGATGAGCCGTGGTGGAAGACATTGAGGCACGATGATCGCCCGTACCTGGTGGTGAAGTCTGGCAGCCCACACGGAGACATGTTGCTGACCTGTGTGAGAAGACCACCTTGTGCATCTTGGAGCTGTTAATAGTAGAGGCACTTCTGCATCCCAACATAGGGAGGTCTGCATTGCATACTAGGATCCACCACTACACCGGGGTGCACGGAGGGGATGACCAATGGTGGGTGCCGCCTCTCTGCATCACAGGCCGGATGATGTTGGGCTGGCCAGACGCTGTGGAAGGTGCGGCCCCTCCCTGAGCTGCGCCGAACATGTGTGATGGGATTGCTGCAACTTCACGCCTAAGGGAGCCCTGCTGCATTAACTGCACAGGAGGTTCACCAGCGGGCTTGGCGGCGACTGCTGTACCCAGGCTTGTGAAATCCCACCGGGCTGAGGCTCCTGCTGGCTGAGTCACAGATTTGGAAAGAGCGCAGAGGATTGCACCACAGTGTCAATGTCCAGGTAAGTAGAAGGTGGGACGCGTAGCGCAGGATGCCTTGGGGTCGAGGCGCCAGGCCTAGGCTATGGTAGAAGAGCGTCACCCCACTGCTTTCAAGCAGTGCAGAAGAGGAACAATCATCACATGATGATAACTTACTGATGTAACCATGCCATGTTTCCTTTGCAGGTAGGAGAGTGGGTAGGACTCCTCCAAGCACTGGACAAGGCATGGACAGATTGGCTTGCCCACTCCAGTGCGCAATGACTGTTTGGTCGGCCCACTCAGGCTGCCCAAAGCAGTCGTGCGCACTTCCCTGTTTGTAATGCAGGCTGCATTACAGCCTGCAAGGAGAACATGCCCACCCCTCCAGCCCCTGGCTGCATGCCTTGTCCCGTTGCCAATTACCAATTCCACCCCTGCATCACAGTGTTGTGATTGGCTCAAGGGAGGGAGCCTGGCTACCTACTTCCTGTTCCTGGAAGCAGATACAGGAGAGCAGGAGTAACAAAGAAACTGGTCCCGGCTTCGAGGTAAGACTTCCCTTAATAAAATATTTACACCACCCGCTCACACACTCATCCCCGCATCAATGCCCCATCCAGTGTACTTCCCAGCGTTTACCACCTCAAGCTGTCCAGCCCCCCCAGCACTTCTCTATGGCGGCCGCTGTGCGCCGTTCACAGCAGCTGTACCACTTGTGTGCCAAAGGCATATACGTGGTTGCGACATATGCCAGAATATCGCATTTCATTGCAATACATACTAATACAAGACACATTGCAACAGTAGAGTAGGTGTTGCATAGCGGAGACAATAATATCACTAATCCCACTTCAGTGAGTGCAACCCAAAACGAACCTTTGCACCCCAAACTCAACCGTGAGCCCTGGAATTCCTTTTTGAGCCCCCATAACACACCCAAAAATCTAATTTGACCCAAATGCACACCCCAATTTCCAAATTGTACTCCAAAACACACACCAATTTTATTATTTTTACCCCAAAACACACCCCAATCTCCATGTTTTACCCCAAAACACACCCCAATGTTCATATTTTACATCCGAAACCCATACCCACCCGAAAAAATTTAACTTACCCCATTACTGACCTCACAATGCGTTGTAATCAAATGGGATGTAAATGCACCTGTGTTGTCGGAGTTGCATTGTTAACGATGTACTGCCTGCATTTTAATGGTTGTCTCCCGTGCCAAAGGCAACCCAAAGGCTACACCATTTGCATCCGTCAGCCCCTGGACCAGGCTCCGCACCAAGGAGCCTTTCCTCTTGGACACTCCAGCGCTATGAAGCCAGCACCCTCCTCGCCACCAACCCTGGACACCACCTCGCCTACCAGGACCAAACTCTGCTGCGGACCAGACATCGCCATCGCCATCACTGACGGCTGCCGTATCACCCGCAAGAGCACCCCGACCATCAAGGAGGAGGCATTGCCATCACCTACAGAAACACACTCTGACTGACCACACACTCAAATGGCCCAAGGGTGACCATGGACCACTTCAACTCCCAGATCCGGACCAAGCCCAAGCACATCCTCTGCTGCAACCTCATGTGCAGGCACCCCATTCTCCAATACAGTTGTAGACCTCATTGCACCCCAGGGTCTCCCATCCACCGACGACATCCTACTCAGTGAGCTTAAGTTCCACCTGGACAACCCCAGTAACCAGGACACCACCCCTCCTGGGGAAGGTCACCTACATCAGACGCAAGCAGCAAGTCATTTCATCAAGCCACAAAGCAGGACACACGGTCAAGCACGTCACCTCAGCCAGAAGGAACTTCAACTACAGCCACAACACTGGACTCTCCTGGACCGCCCACCACTGATAACATCACGTCTTCACCTTGCCCACCAGGCGCCACCACCATCATCGCACCCCCTCACAGCTGGATCAAGGCCACCAAAGAACGTTTCATCAACTCCCTTTGCATCTACACTCCACAAATGCTTCCAAACGATGATACTGCAGCGTGCAACCACCGCTGATGGATCTCCACCAGTGCCGACATTCGGGCACCACTTATGAACGGCACTGTACCTTCCGCCTGCCTGATGGCAGGTGTGAGGGTGAAGCAGTGTGTTGTATCTTATATCTTCCTGCTGCTCAGCTAGCATGCATGTAATATGGAATGTTGGATGAATGGAATGTTAGAGGTTTGTGAATGTCAGTTGGGTGAGGGCTGAGCAGCAGGACAGCTGCTCCTGATGGGGTTTTATCTATTTATCTTATTAACTAACATCTTAACTTAATTAAAGTAACTTGCTTAATCTACATCGAAGTTCCAGCTTCTTTTTGAATACATCATTTGGCGATTGTTGTGAAGAAGAATCCATGTGTGCAACTTAAAAGAAATTAATCTTCTAACAGAAACTGGACTGAAACTGTTGATACAACTCAAAGGTTGTTTGGAAAATGGAACCGAACAGGAACAGAAAATAGAAGTAAAGGAAAGCTTAAGGTAAATGACCTTTTATTGGAACTAAAAGTTGGTGTGTAGCGCTCTCTGGCACTCAAACTCCATCAGTGACCCTGCCATCGCCCAAAACCCAAGTGTGCCAGATCTTTAAACGATAATCAAGGGCTTAACAGCAGCCGAAGTGTAATTTATTTGAGGTTCGGGGGCAGAAAATCGTGCCTCGGTGTAATGTACCTGATGACGGTTTGCCTTCTGTTGTCATAAGAAAAGGTCTGTGAGTTATAAAAGCATTGATAAAGGACTTAACTCCAGCCGTTTGATAATCTATGCGTGTTTCGGGGGCAAGAAACGAGCCTTGGTGTATAAGTATGTAATGGCAGTTATCCGATGTGGAATGGTGGAATGGGAGTTTTGCTGGCATGCTATTCCACATGAATCGAACTCATCGGATTTTACAAAGGAAGAGCTTTTAGACTGTGAATCCACTGTTGTGATGTTTTTCATCTTGGATATTTAGTTAAAGTTAAAAACGAGGAGAAGGAGGCATGTGCCTATGTGATGGCGTATGTTAACAAGATGGCGTATGTTAATGAGACGTGATACCGTGAAGATGAAAGGAAGTGAAGAGGAGAAATTTGGAAGAAATGTATTTACTGTAATTGTTGTAAAACAGGCCAGTTGCCTTTCATGGTTTTAGCTGTTTTTAACTGTCGCTGTTTTCATTTAAAATCAGCACAAGATAGTCAAAATACTTCCAGGCTTACCTCATCGGTGTCTTCCTCATCTTCCTTTGTAACGAATCAACACTCCATGCACGTCGGACGTTTAGTGCATGTTCGTGCCGTGAACCAGCCAACCTTACATCGATGTGCGTGCCTCCATTTTGCAAGTGGAAAATAAAGAAATACATCGCAAAGACAAAAGATCGCCGTAGTTGTTGTCGCAATGTTGTTTACATTGAATGACGCAGAGAACCAGGTACTGTCTTTTCTAGAATTTACAGTTAGCAATGTGACAAGGGCACGAACGATATGTAGGCGTTGCTAACAAGTACATGTGCCATATGAACGGATTTTTGAGAAGTTTTTTTTGTTGCCACGAACGTTCATCACAAATCATTAAAAATGCATGACACTTTACTCGAAGATTATCGGGTGTGGGTTTAGAGTCCCTGTAACATGTTTGGCAACAGTATCCATGGAAAAGGAATAAAAATAGCCAAGAACACGGAAGAATGTTGAAAGTGGATAAAGATGGTCTGAAAGACCATGTTGTGGACAGTATCCCCGAACTATTACACAATGGAAAGTCAAAAGAAGGGGGTCAAAGAGCCCAGGTTGGGGACACAGGTCCCAGAACATGACCACAACGGGGTGTTGTGTATGAGTGGTGTGTTTGTTAGGCCACTCATTGGTTTTGAGTATGGTTAAGCCTCTCATTATTTGTGTAGTTTGGTAGTAGGTGATTAAGTCACCAAGAGCTCAAGTTGGAGACTATTGGCCCTTAACTTGATCCACAACAGGTGTTGTGTATGAGTGGTGTCAAGTGGTTTGTGAGTTATGAACCCTTTGTTATTTTTTTTTGCTTGTCCCTCGCACGTCAGGGTTGCATTGGGAGTGTCTGTTACCTCGCACGTCAAGGTTGCATTGGCAGTGTCCCTCACACGTCAGGGTTGCGATGGGAATGTCTTTTGCCTCGCACGTCAAGGTTGCGTTGGTAGTGTCCCTCGCACGTCAGGGTTGCGATGGGAATGTGTTTTGCCTCGCACAACAAGGTTGCGTTGGTAGTGTCCCTCGCACGTCATGGTTGTGTTGGGAGTGTCCCTCACACGTCTGGGTTGTGTTGGGAATGCGCTTTGCCGAGATGGCTATGTTGCTTGTGGTCGAATATTATTAGGTTTTGTGTTGTGTTGAGTGGCGCATGAATGAGTTTTGTGAATGTTTGATCAATTGTCTGAGGTGTACACATTGTTTCCTGATATATATTATGTTAAGGTGTGTTCCTGTGTGTGTTGCTCGTTGTAACGGTCTGGCCAACTGGTATGATTTGTGGCATATGGGTTTGTTGGTGCAGATGTAGGATAGTGGTTTATTTCAGGAAGTTATGTGATGCTCTACTCAGATTATAGTGTAGTGTGTAATCCCTAGCATAGTTGTGTGCGAGA
This sequence comes from Lissotriton vulgaris, assembly GCF_964263255.1. Classification (NCBI taxonomy): domain Eukaryota; kingdom Metazoa; phylum Chordata; class Amphibia; order Caudata; family Salamandridae; genus Lissotriton; species Lissotriton vulgaris. The sequence goes on along the minus strand of NC_141696.1, from coordinate 776,258,565 downwards.
GGAGATGTTGTATATGGTCTCAGGATTTATCTTCTTTGTCAGTTTGTTGAGTTGTTGTGGTATGGTGTGTGACAGGATGTATTTGCATATTTATTGCATATTTATTATTTCTGCTGTATTTTAATTTTATTGAGTGTATTGTTTTCAACTTATTGACTATATGTACTTTCCTTATTGTCATTATCTTAATTGTTTCATCTATTGTATTTCATAATGCAATTGTTCCCCAACGAAGGGAGATATGTTGTATCTTATATCTTCCTGCTGTTCAGCTAGCATGCATGTAATGTGGAATGTTGGATGAATGGAATGTTAGAGGTTTGTGAATGTCAGTTGGGTGAGGGATGAGCAGCAGGACAGCTGCTCCTGATGGGGTTTTATCTATTTATCTTACCAACTAACATCTTAATTTAATTAAAGTAACTTGCTTAATCTACATGGAAGTTCTAGCTTCTTTTTGAATACATCACAGTGCCACAGGGATAGGCTGGCCCCATGCATTGATGGAGTTCCGTCATGGTTGTGACACGACTGCAGCAATGCGAGCCTTTAGCGCAGACAGATACGTCATTCCTGACATATCTGTCATAACTTGTGTCATGGAGCGCTGTCCAGTGAATGAAGCGCATCCATGCTTTCGTAAGAAGGGCATAGTGAATAGTGTTGCAACGCTGTCTTGTCGCAGCGCTGCAACACTTTGCATGACTGGGGCCCAGGAATGCACACTTCAACTTATTGATGGTGCGCATTCCTGCACTGTAGTCTTGTCGCAGGGCAGCGCTCCAAAATTGGTAGCAGCGCTGTCCAGCACCAAAAACTTGCTGAGATGAGGCCCCAAGTGTTATCCCGATTTTTAAGACCAGCAATTTTCTGGTCTTAAGTAAATGGCTCAATTTAACTGCAGTTAGAGACAGTTTTTCTTGGTCTTCAGAACTTCAAGGATCCTCTTGTGAATATGGAGTAGTGGGGTTTGCAGCCGCTTTTTGCACGGGAACCCCTCTCCTGCATATAATTATCGCTAACAGAAGTAGCAATCTTTACAACAGACGTTTTCACCTTAAAACTGTCGCTAACGGCTGTTAGCTTCAGCTTGGTAACAGGGCGGTAAAATTATTGCTGCAGAAAAGTGCTGCTAATGCGGCGATAAGTTCTTGTGAATATGCCCCATTGAGTGTGCTACAAAGGAGGTGACATAATTAGCACAGACTCACAGGGAACAGCTTTTGATGGAGCACAGTAAGTCTCCTGGAGGTAGAGTCAAAGACTTCATCAGAAAGAGGTGTAATGGCCCTTTCTTAGTGCTGTGTCAGTGTGCTTTCATTTCAAACACTGACAGTAAACCTAAAAAGCTTGAAGAAAGTAGGCGCGTTCTGAGACTGTGTAAACTTTTTGAGGGGCTTCCTTGGAATTCTGTAGTATTACAGCTGCACTCAAGTATAGGGGCTAATTAGGATGGCGGGCGGACATCAGTCAGCCCGCCAGTGTTGTGGTGCCGTGAATGTCCGCTGGTAAGGCGGCGGTCCTGCTGGGTGAATTAGGATGTGCCAGCCACTATGCCGAGCGCATCCAAGGCCCTGATCATTGCAGGCACTTCTGCTGGCTGCAGTACCGTATGCAATGCCAAAAAGCTAGGTACTGCATTTCCATGCACAATGTGGCAGGCACCAGTTGGTGCCTGCCACCTTTTTCATGGAAATGTAGGGGGGTACCATGGGTACCCCCATTGCACATACACCCTTCCCCCACACAGAGGGGGCCTGCAATGGGCCCCAGCACCCAGCCTCCACCTGCCTTTCCATGGTGGTTCCACTGGCATGCATGGAAAAGCTGGCTGACGCCAGCATTTTAATCTGACGGGCGCTGCCAATTTCACCCATGCTGACCGCTCTGTCAGGCAATCGTGGCGATTGCCTTGTCGGAAGCGTAGAGGGTGATCTTTGTGACTGCCGCAGTCACAAAGTGATTCCCCCCTCCATAAGATTGCGGCTGGGTGAAATGGGAGTCAGGTGGTGGAGCGACCGCCACCGACGGTGGTGATCGGTCCCCCATCGTAATGAGCCCCATAAAGCAATAAGTGACCCAACACTGCTTATCTGTGTGCTGCAGACTTTCAGCAGATGTGCTTTGAGTTGGACTTTCAGCGAGGTACTTGAGCCTGGATTATGCATTGAACAACTAGTTCAAGTGCATTAAAACTGGGGTGGTGCATTGCTTTCATAATTCAACCACAGGTGTCAAGTGACATATCCAAACTGCTTAATTTGCCTTTGGAACGATTCCTAAGTTCAAACGACCTCTCAACTCTTTCATTCTTAGCGAAAAGATATTTTTCCTTCTGCCAGCAAATAGGGTAATAAACAAAAGTGTGATTTTTCTTTTTCCAATTGACATACAAGATTTTTCTTTTGCCCTCAAATCTTTCCACAAACTACATAGGTTTCTCCTTTAAGGTTATAGATGTACTACCTAATGGTATATGAATGAAATGAATTCGTACTTGTATAGCGCACTTATACCCTGAGGCGTCTTGGCGCTGTACGCATACCGCTGTGGAACCCTTCCTGGCTTTTCACTGTAAAATGCCCACTCCTGGGAACCCCCAAGGTGAAGCCAGGTATCTCAGCGCTGTTGGGGCCGTTGTGGAGATTAAGCAAGCTATTGCCCAGAGTTGCAGAGTGGGACCCATGATTAGAATAGGCACCGAGGCGAGAATTATCAGGTCCGAGGAAATTAAGCCCACGACCCGCCGAGGTGGGAATTGAACCCTGGTCCCGGGCCAGACCTCTGCATCAAGGTCTGCCGCTCTAACCATTGAGCCGCACTTCTCCACAACGTATGACATTTACCTATTATCCTGAGAAATGAGTGTGCTTGGAAATAATTTTTTAGGTTGTACACAAAGCCCCCCACTGGTTATTTATCCTATCATAAACATTTTCTGGAACCATGTAAAACAGACTAAAATATTTTAGCCAAATAATGGTGCTCCTCAGGTCTTTAACATGTAACTAATATATTGTACCTTTTCTGATGTAGTGTTTGCAGAAAGTCTCCATTTGCAGAGATAGAACTGAACAAATCTCCCTGATCCAAAACAGGGCTACCTGCACCTTTGATACTGTAATGTCACCAACTACTGGTCTTCGGCAACAAGACCTCTCCATAGGACTCCACCTGGGGCCGTCAGAGCTAGGACCAACACCTATGCCCACAGACCACAGAAGAAATCTAGGGATCATCCTAGACAACAAATTTGACATGACAGATCAAGTCAGCGCAGTGTGCACATCCTGCTTTCACATCCTACTGATGCTGCAAAAGATCTTAAAGTAGTTGCTTCCAAACACCAGATGGCCCATCAAAAAAGCACTCATCACCAGCAGCCTGTACTATGGCAACTCTTAACGCTGGAATCTCTGAACAACTCCTACACATACTCCACCCAGAACACTGCTGCAAGACTCAAACTCAATCTTCTTCGCCACACACATCCCTCACCCTGCACCCCCGGAAGCTTCATTGGCTCCTCAATCACACGTCAGCCAATTCAAACGTGTCATACACACATCCAAAGCCCTACACAGCACAAGAATGGAATTGCTGAACAGTCGCATACACTTTCACCAACCCATCAGACACCTATTCTCTGTCTCACTCTCACTTGCACAAACTACCCGCATGGGCAAAATCAAACCTGGTGATTGGGTATTCCCCTACATCACACCCAAGACATGGAGCAACCTCCCTCAACAAAGCTGAGCCTCCTCCTCACTTCTTGAGTTCCGCAAGAAGCTGAAGACCTGGCTCTTTCTAGAAGCATCTTAAGAACCACACACATACCCACCTGCCCAATACCTGGCTACCCGCTTGGGTGATTAGTGTGTTATCGACATAACATAGCATAACATAATATAAATTACACATTTTCAGACACTAAACCCAACCTGTCTGCCTGCTCTCAACTGAAAGTTATCACTTATTAAATGTAATAAGTAAACCCAATGTTATCCTATGGCAGAGGTAGGTGATGCAGCAGTAAAAAAGGAATTTAAGAGCTTTTCACTGCCAGGATATGTAAACCTTAAAAGTATATGTCCAACTTATTAAATACACTAGAGGCTGCCTCTTGGCTATTTAGGGATACATGTAGGGCTGACTTATATGAAATTAAAAGGAAAGTTTGGGCCTGGTAAACATTTTATTCTGCCAGTTCTAAATGGCAGTTTTAAAACTGCACACTCAAGCTACAATAGCAGGTCTGGAACTTGTTTTACAGGGCTAGTTCTGTGGGTGGCACAATCAGTGCTGTAGGCCCGCTAGTAGCATTCAATTTACAGGCCCTGGGTACATGGGGTACCATTTAACTAGGGACTTACAAGCACATTAAATGTGCCAATTGGGTACAATACAATTCTGCCATGTTTACAGGGAAAGAGCCAAAGCACTTTAGCACTGGTTAACAGTGGTAAAGTACCTAGGATCCAAAAGTCAACAAAAACTAGACTAGCAAAAATAGGGGGGGGAATTCAAAAAGTTTAGGGGAAGACCACCCTAAGGCTGACAGGTCTGACGCTGTGACTTGAGTATGTGCAATTGTAGTTCCACCTTCTGCCACTAGTAAATCCTTTGCTTGGTTATTTCTTATATTAGCCCATTACAGCCACAGCATATTCTGTACTTGTCCCTACTTGTCTATCCTTAATTTCTCCAGAAGTTGCATTGCCTCTCTGTGAATTCCTATTTATAATAATGGCTGCCTGATTTTTCTATCCTCCACCCTTCCCACTAACCTTTCTCTTGGTCCTTAACATTACCCTAAAGAGTCAATATAACAATAAACATAAAGCAGACACTAATCAGGTTCTTTATTAGATACATGTAAGCATTCTGAAGTATAGCCACACATGCTTTCTTAGAAGACCATCTTCCCAACGCACCCTTTGCATTTCCCAATTTTCAGACTCATTTTTAACGCATGACATGGTTTTTCCATATGACCTCCAAATCTCCTTAGACATGTCCCATTGGTCTTCAAAATTTCTACTGATTTTGCCTTCCTTTTCTCCTTTATATCTTATCCATTTACATGAGCTCCCTGTTCTTTGCTGGACTCGTCCTCCTCTCTTTCCCCATACTGACGCTTCCTTCATTAGTGATATCTCAAAGAGGAATTCCTTTTGTCTTCTTCACTCCCCTCACTTTACCCTTTTCATATGCTGCTTAGGTTTAAGCATTGTGGCTTTCTTATTGCCTTTTACTTCCCTTACATTACCAGGCTTCACTCTTATATTCAGCTTCTGATACCATCCATGCTTGCCAACTCAGCTTTGAAAGCTTCCTCTCCAGCTAATGGGCAACAGTTTTGAATTGGATTTATTTCTTTAACAAATAAAGTCACCCAAGCCCTAAAAGTACATCTTAACCAGATGTCTTAGTTTGGCTGGGGCTGTGATACTGTGATAGTGCCACTTTCTTAATTGAAGGCATCTTCTAAGAGGTGGGATGAACACAACACTATTTACATTTTGGTCCACATAATCTGTGACTCTACCCTGACTCTATCCTCTTATATGATGCTGACCATATTTATATTCTTGGTTACAGTTGAGTCAGCACTAGAGGCAAGCCATAGGTCTACCCAGCAAGCAGTGAGGTTAAAAATGGAAAGGGTGATCACACATCCTGTCCCCTGGAATCTGATCTGCAACATCACTTCCTTGCAAGGAGGGGTGGATCTATCCACAATCATAATCTACATAATCCTATACATTGTAATGCCATTTCATGTTTTGTCAGTCCTCTTTGGTGATGTTGCCCTAAGAAGGCTATGTAATGCCTTATTATCTTTTAGGTATAGGTCTTGTGGTTTTCAAAAAGGGAGCAGCTCTAAAAGATGCCTTTGCGAAGCACTGCTGGATTGGGAAAGGTGACAAGGAGACCTAGTACGGAATGACAATTGTTTAGTCTGGGCTGCACTATCTACTAGTAATGTAGGACCTGATATATTGTTCTTCGTGAAGGGACAGGTACATGCTAAACAATTCCCAGTCTGCATACTTGTGCGACTTGTTGTCTGGAACAGTTATCCCACAGAGTTGTTGGGAGTGGTGAAATGTAGATGCAATTTCCAACAATAAGTGACAGTTCTTCCCATTTCTCAATAGAAAGATCACATTACGACAGCACTCACTGACAACGACAAATAGCTAAACAGCTAGAAGACTGTCAGTGATAGAAATGAAAAAAGTAATTATGAAAAAGCATCTCACTTTATTAACGCTAATTGATGTGGATACAAAAAAAGATAAATTAGTTATTTTGGAAAGTTCATTTCTCTTAAATAACTTTTAGGCAATATTAATAATGAGAGTTTTTTGTTCTACTTAGAGAAAGTCTACTCATCAATATTTTTGATGATTGATTGTAGACAAGTCTACCTCAGTAGTACATTTCAGATGTTAATCCAGCACCAATACCAGTTGTATTTGAAAATAAACAGAGTATCTTGAAATCGGTATGTGAGCTTCCTTGCTGAAATGCCTATAGGTTACCTAATGATTTATATAAATATTAAATTACACATAGAGGGGCATATTTACAAGCTCCTATCGCCGTGATGGCGTAGTGCCATTTTCCATATTTACAAGGTGGAGCTAATCCACTTAGAGTGGCTTAACGCCACTTTGTAAATATGCCCCTTCTTCCACGTTCATCTGCGGCAAAGGAGAGTGCAATGGGTATTGCTGTAGGCGGTTCATCACAACATCCATTGCTTTGTGACACTCCCCCAGATTTACGAGGCTGAGGCAGCACGTTCTACATTGTGTCGCCACACAAGAGCATATTGCCAAACTTTACTGCAAAGGACTTGCACAACTGATGGAAAATTAATTCCTAAATTATTATTTACCAATGAAACAAGTATCTCAGTTGGACAGATTGCCCTTTCCATCTTCCCTCTGAAAATATGTCTCATTTTTCTCTGTCTCTTTCTTTGTCCTACTTCCTTTCCCTAATCTGTTTTGATGTCAACCTGACCCCCTCTCCGTTTTATGCAATGTTTTATTCACTCCCTAATCTATGATTTATTAAACGCAAGAGGATACATGTGAAGTTTTTCAATACTTGGATCAAATATAAGACTTGTACCTGTGATGATGTCCAAGGTGTGCCTTAGACCTGCAATTCTCTTGGCCTAATGCAAGTCTTACCCACTTGCAAGCTACATGTTAGGTCTTATTTTCAGCAACACCACATGTGAGACATCATTCTTGCCATGGAAAGACCTGTTAGAACTTACCTTTTCACTTTCTTTCCATAAGGCATATAGATCCCAGATCAGTTCCACCTCCCCTTTCTTTGGGGATTGGCCCATAAAGGTCCTAGGGATTCCATTCTCTGAGAAATATTTGGCTTGTTGCTTGTTTCTGTCTCTCTCTTTTCCTAGCTCAGACATGCACACGGCAACTCACCCAAATGCTGAGTTTGCTATTCAGGATTCCTGTGGAAGAGAACAAAATGGTTATCACACCAATCATAGATTATCAACTTAGCCCCTTAATTGCCGAGGATCTTTCACCCCAGTGCTGAGCCATTTTTTGAGCAATTTTGGGTGCTTTGCATTTAGACCTCTATAACTTTTTTCCTCATAAGGTATCCAAGCCAAATATGTGTCCCCTTTTTCCAACACCAATGAGATTTTAAAGGTACCCATTGATTGTGGATTCCCTTGGAGGTGACTGAGAAAATAGTAAGAAGTTAGCTAAATATTCGTTTTTTTGAGAAGTTAGGAAAAAAAATCTCCACAAAAGAGTGTCTGTTTTTTACCCTAATAATGGCTTTAACAAAACGTTTGCTATGCTAATACCACCATCTTCCCAGCTTTCAGAAACAAGCAAAGCTGAATCAACACAACAATGTTTCCCACAATGTTGGTTTTTTCCAAGAAGTTGCCCATTTTCCCCAATATGTGTGCTTTCATCCTACTTCCAGTGTGTGGTGGAAACATATGTGAAACCATGGGTGATCCTAGAAACTATACATTTCTGAAAAGTAGCCAAACTTCTGAATTGAGCAGGGTTCATTCTGTCTGTCCCTCAAGTTGTTCCCAAAGAAACACAGGGCCTCATTATGATGGCTTGCCCGACAGCCATAGTATCAGGCAGGAGGACATGGAGTCAGCTGTACCGACTGTCCAATTGCAATACAATCACTGTGCACACCTTCGTAAACATGTCTTTTCCTATTGTGGCTTGTGCTGAAGCCCAGAAAAGGGCTGCAGCACAAGCTGCAATAAATAAAGGGATGTTTTCAAACATCCAGGAACCGTGTGCCAGGTACCATGTTGTGTCTGGCACACGGTGCATAGATGTTTGGGGGGCACCACATGTGCACCCTGCCCTCATAGAGGAGGCTCGCAGGAGATGGAGGTCCTGCTAGGGGTCCCCAAAGGTCTTTGATGTTTGCCTTGGCAGTGGGATTGCCATGTAAAGGCAGAGGGAAAGAGACACCCTAATCCCTAAGGCAATGCAACCATAGGCACTGCCTCCATTGTAGGAATTATTGTCCAACCACCGCCCAACTGGCTCATTGAGCCTCTCTGAGGCAGCGGTCTTTCCCACAGCCAAAATCACTATTTGCAAAAGCAAGATACCATTACAATCACTAGACCTGGTGGGGAGGATATATATGGTTTTTCGGCTGACCAAAAAACCAAGTTACACAGAGCCAACAATTGAGATGCATCTTAGAATGGTTTTTTCAATGGGTACCAAGTATAGAGCAATTAATATGGTAAAATATAAAGAGTGGAAAAGGAGTATGAAAGAAACATATGTGTTTTTTAAATTACACCAGATACTGAGTTTAGGAGCACTGGTAATTTATATATCTCTGAATTTGTGGGTATTCATACTAGGAAGTGATTCTAAAGGCATTTTTCAAAATGCCTTTTTTCTCACACACTAAATCCCATTTGGAAGGCACAAATGCAGAAAAATCCGATTGGTGAAAAGAAATGTTCTACTATTTTGTGGTACCAGATGTCTACAGATAAAAATGGAATCTCTCTTGTCTGAGTATACCTAGTGCATGTGACAAGAAAGGGCCCAAATCGCAAAATGGATACATCACATTCTTCCTATGAAAACTGACCTTTCTTTTGCAATATGGTTTATTGTGGATTTTGGTCCCTAATCAGCTAGCACCTAGAGAACCATAGCACACCTCCACATTTTTTAAAACAAGACACCTGGGGAAATTCAGGGTGGGGTGACTTGTGTGGCTTCCACCAGGTTTTCCTACCTAGCAGCCCTTGTAAACCTCAAACTTTGAGTAAAACACATATTTTTCTCACATTTCTGTGGGAAAACCTCCTGGAATCTGAGGGGGGGCCACACGTTTCCTACCACCCACCATTTCCCTAAGTCTCCTGATAAAAATGGCAACTCATTTGTGTGGGTAGTCCGAGTCTCCATGACAGGAAGGGAAAAATTATAACATGGATACATCACATTCTTTCACAGAAAATTTACCCTTTTGTTGCTATGTGAATAGCTGTGGATTTTGGGCCCTATCTAAGCCAGCATCTAGGGAAACCTAGCAAATATACACTTTTATACACTTTATTCAAACTAGACATCCTGGGGAACCACAGTTGGGGTTACATGCGTTGCTCGCGCCAAGTTATTGTTCCCAGAAGTCCTTGCAAACTTCAAACTTTGACTAAAAACACATATTGTCCTCACATTTCTGTGAATGGGAACTGAGGAACGCTAAGTGATAGAAAGTTTCAAGTTCCCAGTTTTTACGAAACAGAAATGCAAGGAAAGTTCTTGATTTTAGGCAAAGCTGTTTGATGGACAGCCTGGACTTCCCTACAAGTCTCGTTTTCAGAAAGGTCAGAGTCTGGTAGGTTTCCAAAGGTGGCAGCCTACCCAAGATATTGGGATTGAGCCCTCCGCTCCTGGCCTTATCTAAAAACAAAACCTAAAAGAAAATGAATCTAATGCACTCTTTCTTGTCATCAGGATGAGATGTTTTGGTCCACAGGGGAGCAGATATATATATATATATATATATATATATATATATATATATATATATATATATATATATATATATATATATATATATATATATATATATATATATATATATATAAAGCGCAATCTTCACAACCTCCAACTTCTCGGCGAAATGAAGACACGGACCCCAGGCTGTAGTATGGTAGATTTATTTAACCTCTCAGGCCTTTTTTTTTTTGTAGTATGGTAGATTTATTTAACCTCTCAGGCGACGCTTTCGAGCAACTAGTGCTCTTGATCACACACCATACACCTGGTCAGCTGACCATTAAATACTTTTTTTTGATAGTGATGCTCCACCTCTCTAGTGAGTCACGTGTTACATCAACACAAACAAAATACTAGTTTATACAACGCATAAATGCGAAGTAAGAACAACAAGGGCACAAAAACAATATTGCTGCATGAATGCATAATCTCCTTAAATCATATACAGTACGAGATAAAATACCCTGGAAATGAAATTTCATAACTGTTGCCAATCTGTAAATCAGATCAAATGAAACAATGGATATATACAAATAAATATAGACCTATTTACACTAATTACATATAATATACCTATATACAAAAAATGCCGAAAATTTAATATTTTGGCCTCAATATGCATAGAACTAAACCAGATCTAAGATTAAAACATATATAAACAGTTTCAATCCATGTATATGATAAATGCAATCTTATTGCTGTCAATCATAAAGTGCTCAATGTGCCCTAGTTGCCTACGTGCTACTAATTATCCTAACCAATTGGTGCTTAAAAATTTCCTAATAAAAAATGTGAGTATTCAAAGAGAAGAAAGAACTTTAGAAAAAATTATTATTGAACAATATTTACAAAATGTTGTCTGGTTGTATAACAATAACGGATAGATTGTATCAGCTGCAAATTTCATAATAGTTGAATTCTCAAATCAATTTGTTCACCCATGAAGCAACAGGGGCCAATCAGATTTCAAAATTCTTATTGAGATTCAGTTCTGGAAGTCCCTAAACAATAAAACAATAAAAACATAAATTTATGCTTAATCAACCAATAACAAAATACTGAAACACACATACATGAATATACAGATGAAATAATTACAAAAAGTGATCTAAATCTTCTGTGGTGTTAAGTCCATTCGGGTATTTACTATCCAGCTCAACTATATATTCAGTCTCCTTTTTCCTCAGTAGTTTTTCTCTGTCTCCCCCTCGTTTGAGAGGGGCCACTGCATCAATGACAAAATATGTCAAGTTGCTTAGATCATTGTTATGAGTTGATCTAAAGTGGCGAGCTACGGGGTATGCACTGTCATTATTGACTATTGCACGCAAATGCTGTAAAATCCTGACGTGCACCTGCAGTTTGGTACTGCCTACGTACCGTAGGCCGCCGGTGCACGTCAGAACATACACTGCAAAGTCACTGTGGCAATTGTAATTCCCTCGAATAGCTTTACTGATTTGACTGAAAGGCGTATTGTAGTGCGTGGTATTGATGCCAAATGTGCACGCCCTATACGAAGAGCATTTGTAAAAACCATCTTTCTGTTTGAGCCAGGTGCTGCCACCACCTAGCTCGGGACTAGATTTCACCAAACTGTTGTGCATGCTTCTGGACTTTTTATAGGTTATTGTAGGTGTAGCTGGCAATGTATCACTAAAGAACCCATCGGTCATGAGGATTGGCCAATGTTTCTTTACAATAGACCTAATTTGTCTTTCCTGTTTGTTAAAGGATAAAATCAAGCGAGGAGTATTGCTATTGCTCTCTGATTCTTGTGCTTCAGATTTCAACAGAGACTCCCTCGATCTTTCTCGACTGCGTCTCAGAGCACTTTCCAAAATTTTATCATCGTATCCTCTAGCTTTGAGTCTGGTAATGGTATTTTTAGCCTCATTTTCAAAAACCTCTGGAGTGCTGCTGATTCTTTTTATATGCAGCAATTCTCCGTAAGGAACATTGGCAATTACATGTTTTGGATGTTTACTACTGGCATGCAATATGCTATTCCCGGCCGTTGGTTTCCGGAAAAGAGATGTCGTCACCCTGTTGGTATCAATGGTGATTTGTACGTCTAAAAAATCTGCCTGCACTTTACTTATGTTGGAGGTGAAGAAGAGATTTTCCTGATTGTGATTCAAAGCATCAACAAAATTTGAGGCGCTTTGTTCATCACCTTCCCATATACAGAACACTTCGTCTATAAATCGCATCCAGTATTTGACATGATTGAATCCAGGTGTTTTGATGGGATCATGCCCCTCCCACCAGCCCACGTGTAAACACGCGTAGCTGGGGGAGAAGCATGATCCCATCGCCACACCCCTGATTTGTTTCCAAACTTCTTTAGCAAACATCCTTTGTGTAGCCTACAAGATTCTCAAGGGATCCCCTGTTATGATCCTTTCCAACCTTCTGTCCCGCTATGTTCCGGTCCGGGCTTTAAGATCTTCGGACCTAGAACTTGCGGTTGTCCCCAGTTTCAAGCGTTGCAGGGCAGGCGGCCGCTCTTTTCAAGTTCGCGCTGCAGTGTTGTGGAACTCCCTTCCCCTTGCGATTCGTGCCCTTGGGGATCTGCTCTCTTTCCGTCGAGTTGTAAAAACCTTCTTGTTTCCTTAAATTCTTTCTGGTTTGTTATGTTCAGTTGTGTTGTGTTGCTACCTTGTCGGGCGCCAGGACGCTCCTTCGCTGGAGCATCTGTGCGCATAATAAATTAGCTTAACATAACATAACATAACATAACATAACATGAAAAAATTATTATGCAAGCACCAATGTATTAATTCACATAGCATCTTATTGTGACTGTAGTATTCGCATGATCTTAACCCCAAATACTGACGAATTGCTTAAATACCCTTGCATGGTCTATAGAGGTATATAAAGACTCGATGTCAAGAGTCATCAAACACCAATTGTCCTGCCATTGGATCGAGTCCAATTTATTCAAAAAATCACCTGTGTCTTTAAGGTAACTTGGTAAGCCATTAACAATGTCCTAAAGAGAGAAATCAATGTACCGGGAGATATTTTCCCCAATACTATTGATGGCCGATATTATTGGTCGGCCCGGTGTTGGAACTTTCTGTTTATGCACTTTAGGAATCAAGTACAAAATAGGTAATATAGGATGTTCCACATGCAAAAAGTCAAATTCTGTTTGTGAGATGGAATTGTTTCTTTTATATGTTAGTAGCATCTTTTTAAGTTCATCCTTTGCTTTTTTATATGCCATTCCATTCGATCTCACATAACAATTGGCATCATTCAATTGTCTCATCGCTTCAACAATATAGTCTTTTCTCTGCCATAAAACAATATTTCCGCCTTTGTCGGATTTGTTTACCACTACTTCGTGGTTTTGACTTAACTTGTTCATTAACACTTTATACTGATTCAAAACGGCATTTTGTTTAAGGGTTTGAGCCTGTGATGTGCGGTGTAGCTTTTTTAAATCTTCAATAACACATTCATGGTAAAGCTTTAGGCATGACAGGCAAAAACGTGCTTACCGGTTTAAATGGACTGTCACCGGCTCCCTTCTGGCGAATATCAACATTGTAAAGTTCACGTTGTGTGTTCAGAATTTCGCCATCATTGGCAATAGTTGATGGGGTTCCAGAATCTCCTAAATCACATAGAGTTAATAACAGCCTGGTGTCGCAAGCTGCTGGTGTCATGACGGTCGCCAGTAGGTAGTTATAGTTAGGATTATTTTCAATGCAAAATATCAACATTCTAATGTGAAATACTTTGGCGCCGGTTGAGGAATCTGCCTGAAAATGTCCTCAAATTTACCAGTCCTTCCCTGAAAGTTTGGGGGGGATTTGTCAAGCGGGGGCTGAGATAAAAGGGGGGTCCCAAAACTTGTTTTCCCCATGTTAATTTCCATAGGGCGGTCGACCTCACTTTTAGCCCGAACGGCAGAATGGATTTCCACCAAACTTGGCAAAATTGTAGGGACTGGTAGCCCGATGTGCCTTTGCTATGTTTCAAGATATGTGCTCCAGTGAATTCTGAGTAATTTAGGTTCAAAAAAATATATATATCTAGGAAACCTGATTGACTCTCGGGTGTCTGTAAACATTCCAAACAGTCCGGAGCGGCCGCCATCTTGTGTCTCGGTAGGATCGAGACACAAGAGGTGGCAAAAACAAAGGGGGAAATGACCATAAGGGGGCAAGGTAGACCCCTCCTGACCCCCTAGGTTTGATGTGGGGGCTATAAAAGGGCCCAGCGGCCAAAAAAAAAATATAAGAATTTGATTTGAAGTGGGGAGCCCCCGGTACGCGCACCGCGGAGCGTACCGGGAAGCGTTCCATGGGAAAAAAGAATGATAGAGTTTTTAAAAAATGTAGCCTTTTTTTAAAAATTGGAGGTAGTTCTAAAAAGAACTGTTTTTTCTTCTTTTTGTTGTTTTATATTTTTTCATGTTTTTTGAACATTTTGTACTTTTTTTGGCATTTATGAACTATTTTATATTTTTTTTGTTATTTTTATGGGGAGAAACAAAAAACAGGGAATTGAAAATGGCTCAACTGGAGCAAAAAAAACCTCAGGAAAATATTAGGGTTTTTTGGGGCAATTGTGGTTGTCACCAGCAAGGAGGATGAGTGTTATGCTCTGTTCACCATAGGAGATGGTCTTACCACAAAAAATACATGTAATTCTGAATTCCCCAAACCGTGGTTGTATGCAAGGGATCGTCTACCTTGTCTCTGGTCCCGATGGAGTGGGTTGCTTTCTTTTGGAGGTGGTGGTTGAAGATTGGGGAGGGTTACTGGCCAGTTCTCTCCCCTCTGCGGCAGAATAGTTGTTTGGATGCTTGCGCTGCATGTGTCTAATCATGGTATTATTACCAAAAGAATATTTTTTGTTAGGGTTCCCTCTTGAAAGTTCCATGCCACAGATTAGGCAAGTCACCTTGGATGCATTGACTTTTTTCTTGCCCTCTGGGATAGAAAAAAACTCCCATACAATGTGCTGCCTTGGCTTGTATGGGGTATTGTCTTCTGGCAGCCACCTTCTCCCTTCCTCCTCCTCCTCCTCCCCCTCCTCCTCTTCTTGACCACCAATGTAATGTTGTGGTGGTCCTCTTGGTGGTGGTGGTGGTGGTGGTGGTGGTGGTGGCGGTGCAGATGCTCCAGCTGCTGCTGCTACTGTAGCCATTTTAAAGTACAAAATATTTCTGATAGATTTCCAAACAGGTCTTCCTCAGTCAAAGGGCAAAGTCAGAATAAGGAAAAAAGGTGGGGTCTTTCATCATTTGGAAAAAAAACTGTCCTGAACCAATGAAAAGTGTTATTTTCAGGTCACATGACCCGGGCTTTCATCATTTAGAAACCAAAACTGTTCTGCACCAATAAAAAGTGCTATTTTTAGGTCACATGACCCGACGCGCTTACGCGACGTGCCCCCGGGCGCGCCACGGGGCGCATCGCGTAAGCGCGTCAGATGATTACGTTGCGCGATTGTATTCGCTCGAGTATTTCCGGGTACGCTAACGCCGTGCGTATCACGCGGACGCGGTTACGCGATACGTCATGATGTTTTCGTTCGCGGCAATAGCGCTAACGGGACGCTCACCGGTCCGCGACCCGGGGCGCTCCAAAAAAATGCGCTTTCCAGTGCGCACACCGGGAGTGCACCAGGGCAAAAAAATAAATAAATTTTTAAAAAAGTATTATATAAATATACAATATAGGATTCATTATAAAAAATATTACATTTCATAGGTTTGAGGCCCTATATATAGTTAGGAATTTGCATTTAAAAAACCTATGAAATTCACTGAAAAAACCATAGGTTTCACACCAGTTATAGTTAGGAATTAGCATTTAAAAAACCTATGAAATTCACTGAAAAACATAGGTTTCACACCAGTTATAGTTAGGAATTAGCATTTAAAAAAACTATTAAATTCACTGAAAAAACCATAGGTTTCACACCAGTTATAGTTAGCAGGAAGTTTTACTTGCATAAAACCATTGAAATTCCCACGTTATAGTTAGTTGGCCTCACTATAACTTGTGCATGCAAGGCACTGCTGATGACGTCACATATTACATCACTCATGACATGGTCAGTGATATCACTCATGACATCACTGATGACACCATCCTTGTGACAGAGTGACAGACCTCCTTTCACTGTAATGTAACCCCTGAAACACATATTGAAAAATATAAATTAAAATTTTCAAAAAAATGGAGATACCCATACCAGTTACAACAACCAATTCAATAATTCCACCATCTATATACACATCCACTCATTCACCAACAGTTCTATATAGTCACTCATACATATACTCACTCATCATATGTAGTGATTCACCTATACATCCTGTTACACACCGACAGTCATCCAAAAGTTACTCTCACACATACTCACACATGCAAGTAAACTATTGAACATCCATTTATTTACATATACAGCTTTACACACACTACCACCTTACTTCTAAGGAAACTTACACATACTTACTCTCTTAAACAATCACTTATAGAAACACATAATTATTTAAACAGGAACTCTTTCAATATCTCACTCTCACATATACTCACTTATATACATCAATACTCACATATACTAGATTAAAACATATGTAGCTACTGATAAAGACACTAGTGAGACAGCCATTCATTCACTAACACACACATATACACACTCATCCACCCATACAGTCCTGCACATATGATGTCTTCAAAACACATACAAAGAGAGAGTTAGTCATTCATGCATCTATGTGATAAGTAATACCCCCACCAAACCATACAAACACTCATACTGATACTAAACAAAATCTAATAACCCATATACCTACACATGTACCTACTTACCAACCCATGCAGCCACTTATACATAAAGTGAAACACTAATACATATATATAAATATTTAAACATTACTCACTAATATATGTATTCACTAAGAAACACTTAATAAGCCAGTTAACTAATCAATTTTTATTAAAAAAAAACATCCATTTAGACACTTATTTAAACATTTATTCTTCCATCAACTTTTACATATACATATATAAAACAAATTTATTTTTCGAAAAGACACACATTTACTGGATGGTGTCATCAGTGATGTTATGAGTGAAGTCACTGACCATGTCATGAGTGATTTAATATGTGACGTCATCAGCAGTGCATTGCACGCGCAAGTTATAGTGAGTCCAACTAACTATAACGTGGGAATTTCAATGGTTTTATGCGAGTAAAACTTCCTGCTAACTATAACTGGTGTGAAACCTATGGTTTTTTCAGTGAATATATATATATAGATATATATATATATATATATTTTTTTTTTATATTTATATATATATATATATATATATATATATATATATATATATATATATATGATAAATTGGAGAAAACTCCCTCTCTGACCTCCAAAAAGGTAAAAATACTGATTTGTCTCTTTTCTGCAGCGGTATGGCTAGAGCCAGAGTGCAACTTGTGCACCCCTTTTTTGCCCGAATGCTAAATTCTCGGTGTCTACTGGGTCATCTACCCCCCGGGGGCAGTTTTGGAGCAACTGCCCTAATTGTGACGAACCTCCTATCGGCCCCTTCTGTAGTGGAGTTATGATTGAATTCCAGGGTAGGCCTTCCCATTATTTTGTTTCAGTGGGTGTCATTTTTAATTCCCTGGTTTTTAGAATAATTTCTGCCCCCTGGGCAAATTGAGGGCAATTCCCCTGTCTGCCCCAGAGGGGTCAGAAAGACTGGTTTGTATGCTTTCTGCCCCAGAGGAAAATTCGGGCAAACCCCATGTCTGCCCCTGGGCAGAGCAGAAAGACTGGCTTGTCCCTTTTGGAGTGGAGGTGTGGCCAGTGCCAGAGAGGAGCACCAATACCCTGCTGTTTTGTTCTACATGCAAATTACCTGGTGTTTATTGGGGTTTCTACCCCACTCCAGTGGGGCAGATTTGGGGCAAACTACCTAAATCAGTACAAACCTCCTATCTGCCCTGAGTGAGGCAGACAGAAACGATTGTCCCTTCTGGGGCAAGAGTATGGTTGGATTTCAGGATAGGCTGCCCCATCCTTCTGTTTGTTTGGTGTCATTCTGAAATCCCTGTTGACTAGTAGACTTTCTGCCCCCCAGTAGCAAAATGTCCACCTCTGTGTTTATTTTGGGGTGTGGCCAATGGCAGAGTGCAGTACCAGCACCCCATTATTTTACCCCAAATGCAAACTCCCTGCTGTCTAGTGGACTTTCTACCCACGGAGCAAAGTTAGGGCAACCTCCCCAATTGGGACAAACCTCCTGTTATGTAAGCTATGACTCTGGTGTTGTTCTACGGAGGTATGCACCCTGTTGCAGCAGGAACCACCATCCTAGTCAGAGTAAGTCAGAAACACACCATAAATTAACCTGTGCTCACCCTCGGGTAGCTTGGCACAGAGAAGGCAGGCTTAACTTAACAGGCAGTGTGTTAAGTATTTGTTGAACAGTCCAAACCGTAAGACAGTGAAAACACCACAAAAAAAGATTCCACACCATTATAGACAAATAGAGCTTAATGTGATTAACAAAATAGAAGGAAAATGACAAAAATCCAATAAGTGTTCCAGAGGGTTCTTCAGAAGATTGAGAGGGAGGGTGTATCATTGATTCTGTTGGCACCTTTTTGGCCCAGACTCCCTTAGCTTTATTTTCTGATGGTTCTCTCATAGGGTTGGTTTTTCAAGTTCCTGCCAGCCCCGTCCCCCTTACAGGTTCTGGAGATGTCTCCGAATCAGTTGCTCCACCTCAGTCTAACTGCTTGGATCTTGAGAATTTGAGTCTGGTTTCTTTGGGCTGTTCTTCCCAGGTGGAGGAGCAGATTCAGCACTCTAGGAAGGATTCTGCCAGGGTTTCCGATAGAAAGCATTGGAACGGCTAGACAGATTGGGAAGTTGGGCTCTCTGGTCATTACTTAGCCATATCTGCAGATTTATATTACCAGATAGAGTGATTCTTCGCCCTGATTCCAGTTTTATTCCTGAGTTTAATTCTAAATTTCATGCAGAGCAAGAGTTGATTCTGCCTGTATTACAGGGAATGATCTGCAGCTGGATCTTTCCTCCTTTAATATTAGATGTATTTGTGTGCTCTGTAGATCACATTAAGGCATTCAGAGTTTCCAATTCTTACTTTGTTTCTTTTGTGAGTGTTAACAAATGTAAACAGGTGTCTGCTTCTACTTTGAGTCGATGGAGTTGACAAGCTTTTTCACAGGCCTAAATTCAGTTGGTGATTCCCATTCTTCTCAGATTCAGGGTCGTTCCACTAGGTTCTGTTCCTGGGCAGTGCCAGACTGCCCGTAGCGGGCACCTGGCATTTCTCTGGTAGGTCACCAAGGTGGGGGCTGGTTTTGGGCCACTGGGGGTTAAACTTTTATTGCCGGACTGGCAATATCGGCCCCCAATAACAAAATAGGCTGAAACCAGCCCTAGGAAACAGCTCCCCCCGAGCCCAGTTGAGTAGTTTGCCAGGGCTGGTTTCGGTTTACAGTCTGGCCCTGTTCCTCGGGTGAGGTTGATGGGCTGTCTATTCAGGAAATATGCTGGGCTGCTACCTGGACTTCCCATCACACATGCGTTAAACATTACAGGTTGGATGTGTTTACTGACCCTTCTGATAATTTAGGGTTAAATGTAGTTCAAATAGCAATGTGATGATTGTTGTTCCTGTATACAAATTCTTTTTTGTGACATCTTAAGTTTGTTCAGTGTGTTTTGTTCACAGATTGTGAGATCCTCACGTTGTATTCAATGGAACGAGTGGGGCCAATGAGGGGGTGATGAAACCATTACTTACCAGTAATCTTCATTACCTCAAATAAGGTCCCCTGTCCCAGTCAGAGCCCCTCTCTCCCTCCCTGGAGAGTAGTTCTGCACTTCCTTTCTCTTGTTTCTTGATAATCACAGAACAGGCCGGGAGCCTTAAGTCCATGTAGGTCATAAACATAATGGAAGGACTCCTATTTAGAAGCGTGGTAAAGACTGTGGTGGGCGTTGTATTGACTGGGATAAGGGGACCTAATTCGGGGTAATGAAGGTTACTAGTAAGTAATGGTTTCATTTACTTCTGCATAATTAAATGTAACCTATTATGAATTCATCCTGAATGCATGTTCAGATTTGCTCTCTGAAACTTTAAGACAGATTTATCAAGACTTTGCTGTGCACAAAGTCAAGTAAATTGTAAATTGTTGTGTCTTGTAAAGCGCACTGCTACCCGGAGGCCTCGTAGCGCTATAGACCGCTGGGGAACCCGTCCTGGCTTTCCCTGTGAGATAGTCCCTCCTGGGGGTCTCCAAGGTGAAACCAGGCATCCCCGGCGTTTGTGTGGGGCCGTTGTGGAGATGAGGCAAGCTAATGCCCAGAGTTGCCGAGTGTGCTCCCTGGTCGGAGTAGGCACCGATGCGAGAATTATCAGTCCGCTGATCCTGGTCCAAGACCCTGCCGCGTCGGGAATCGAACCCTGGTCCCGGGCCGTTCTCTGCACTCGGGTCTGCCGCCTCTAACCAGTGAGCCACACCTCTCCACTAAAGCATTGCAAAGTCTAGAGAGGAGATTTACTTTTCAGTGCAAAACCTTCATTGCACTTGGAAAGTGCTACAATTGCAGCCATTAGTGCTGTGTTCCACTTTGCGTCAAGTGGTGTTAACAAATTGGTACTTGAGCCTTCAAGGGCACTCACCCATGTTTTGACACAAAGCCACAAAATTATCAGACCAGACTTTGCGTCAAAAAGTAACGCCTTCTTGAGTTATGTGCAGAGTTGCCGAAATATATTTATTTCCTCAAACAGTTCACACATTGCTATTGTGCTGTGCTGTACGACATGCATCCAATGTATAAAATGTTTTAAAAATTGTCTAGAGGTAGGATTTTTAACTGAAAAGGTATGCTACCATTGCAAAACCTATGCGAGTTATCACATGTACACTTTAGCAACATGGTGCTTAGGTGTGCGTGGCACTAGGCAGGCTCTTTCTGTGCCAGCACAAGGAAGAGAGCAGCAACAGCCCATTGTACACTGTGTGTGTATATCATAGCATAATAACAAGCAGAAGGGAAGGAAAAATGCAAAAAGGAACCACAAATGCACTTAAGAATATAAAAGACACTTTTTCATTTAATCAATATTCATATTAAAACAAAATATACATCAATGGCAATATTGCATAAAATTCAACAAATAACATAAGCAAACAAATTATACAGTATTTACGAAAAATATTCATATATTAAAAGAGGACCATAGTGGCAATCCATGCTTTCCGACGCGCGTTTCAGATAATGATCAATTACATAAGTTAGAAATTGGTTATCATCTAATGCATGTAATTGGTCATTTTAAAAAAAAAATATATTTTTTATTTTGAAATTATATATTGCAGATAGAAATTGGGGCTCCTGAAGAAGGCGTCCTTGTAACGCCGAAACGCGCGTCGGAAAGCATTGATTGCCACTTTATGGTCCTCTTTTAATATATGATTATTTTTCGTAAATACTGTATAGTTTGTTTGCTTATGTTATTTGTTGAATTTTATGCAATATTGTCATTGATGTATATTTGGTTTTAATATGAATATTGATTAAATGAAAAAGTGTCTTTTATATTCTTAAGTGCTTTTGTGGTTCCTTTTTGCATTTTTCCTTCCCTTCTGCTTGTTATTATGCTATGATACACACACAGTGCATTTCCTTGCTTTAAGGAATTATCAATTCCGAACAGGGGGTCCTTGTTATTTACATTATACAGCCCATTGTACATACATTTGGTTGCTGCACTCCCTTACACTGTACTTTAGTAAATTGCCCCTATGAGTGTCAAGCCAAATTTGCACAATCACGTAAGGCTACATACCCACATTTACTCATTATTATTCAGTACATGTTCAAACTTCCACCATCAACCAGTAATCATAGTTAGTTTTCAAATGAATTCTATAACTCAGTAAGGTTTTGATTTCCATCATCTTTCATTAAGTCTCAGTACATACCAAGACTTTCACTTTCACATCAATCAGAACATGATTTTATTTGTACCAGCTCAAAATTATATATGCATTGCAATATTTGCAAAATTACTTAGATATTTTGACTGCCGGCCCTATTTGTCAAACTGCTCATCATTCCTTGGTGCATGCACCCCATCTCTTGCTAAATATCTGTGCATATTCACACAGATTAAAGACAGTGTTACTTAAGTTGGAGCCCCACAGGTGCTCACATGCGAGCTTCTAAATGCACACTGTATGCCCTTGCAATGTGAGATAGTGTCAACATCACTGCCAAGTCTGTGGTCATAAAAAATGCAACTTGTCTTCAAAAGAAGCCTAAACAAGCACAACCCTAACTGAATCTTACGCTGAATGAAGCAGCAAGGGACGGGTATGACTGAGTCCGTGCGTACACAGCGAGGGACGGGTACGACTGAGTCCGTACGCACGGACTCAGTCGTACCTGTCCCTCGCTGCTTCATTCAGCGTAAGATTCACTCTCTTGACACCGATCGTTCACCAGATCGTGTCTCCCGCCGTTGCCTTCGGATCTCTGGCCGCTGCCCAACGACTCCGCGTCCTGGACAGGCCAGCACTGATCGCTCTTACGGTGTTCTCTGCCTCATATATCACGGATCCCGTCCTGAATTCTACAGCACTGTTGCCCTTTGCAACCCGGTCCTGAAGATGATCCCAAATAAAGAGGATCGAAACATCATCGACCACTCAGCGCAATAAAAGGCGCAGCCCCCAATGTGGTTCATCCTAATTACAGTCAACTCAACTGAGAACTCATGCTTAACGATTCATTTGGAGCCACATTGTTTTCCATTATTCACTGTATTTATTCAAGCACCATTCACTATGTGCCGTTTAAGCTGACCACAATTGTCATTTGCGTCGCCACCCTGTACGTCACTTGCACACTTTGATCACCAAGTACAATTTGGGTTGTGTTGTTATTTGTCTACCTACAGTGCTGTTATAACTGTAAATTGCCTAACTACTTCTATCTATGACATGATGCCATGAGCACATTATAAACAACTCATTGAGTCTCCTTAATTCTGTTCTCATAATGCTTTATGCATATGTTTTTATTTGTCTTTTCATTAATACCAGTTGGGATATTGTTTGTTTACTCTGATTATCTACCCCAATCCCAACGTGGTTGACGGGTCATTCTCATGTAGTTTTTAAAACTATAGGGCAACGAGGCATTGCATAACGAGTTGGACTAACAGGTCAGTGAGTGGGCTGGTTTTGTGACTATTTGCGGGTCTTTTTATGGTCTCCAGGGCACGTTTTTACTGTTGATTTCTCTGATATTAAAAAAAATGCCTGAAGCAAGCTCACATTCATGCAGTCTTCCATTCCTTGCAAAACACATACACAGCTTGCCTTTACAAGTTAAAAACTGCCTAATTTGAAAACATGGGTCCCTTTTTTTAGATTTCAAATTCACTAACGATGGAAACTTTTATTTTGGTGCCCGGGTCTGTTTTCTGTACAAGGCCGACCCTGAACAAAGGCCTCAGTCTGTGGGCTACAATGGTATCGTTTTAAAATAGAACATTCTATACGCCCTATCATTATGAAAGTGTTATTTGAATATTCGGATATTACGAAATTTAGATGAACATTTATAACTTACATATAATAAGTAGGTAGAAAAATATTAAGGTATGCAATGCGCAAAGAGGCATTTACTAAGAGCAGTCACAGTAACAACACATTCAACAAACGACTTGTGCGCCTTCAGATAAAACAAGTCCCGAGATTGCAAGGGACCAATCTAACCTCGTCGTTTAAAATGTATGCACATCCATTAAAGTGAACACCTGCACTTCTTTTTCCCCGATTTAAAGAACAGAGCACAATTAACTGATCACTTTTTTCATAATTTACAAACTCATACATTTGGTGGTCTTAAGAACGACGGTTACGTCAGTCACAAAAAGCTTTATAACAAAGTCAAAACCTTAAGAGCCCGGGGTCAAGCGGTACCAGGAGTACAAGTGAGACTTTTGAAAAAGGGTGTTTTAATTAACTTTAAATCCCAGGTGGGCAATGCGAATGTCAGGGCTTGCCTATAAAAACGTAAACCAGAACACGTGTGTTTTTTCTATCAGATCAAGTAATTCAAAAGGAATTATTTCTGAGGGCGTTTTTGATACTCAGGAAAAGTGTTTGCACATGTCATAAACTGCAGAGAATCTAGAGGGAACGCGAGAGAAACATTTAAAGTGATCCCGTGCTTGAACTAGAAATAAAAGTGTCACTTTTAGCAGCATCTGTGTTATGTGAAATATTTTTGAATGCAGCAGGACGGGGCGAGTCTCAAGTGAGGCAGGCTCATGCGCTGGTTGAAAGAGAAAGAACAGCCTTTTCTTCAGTGAAATAGCAGCCTAATAGCTGCTAGTGTAATGTTCGCATACCTACAACTAAAGGATTCTTCCTTGGATTTCACCTCCTACTGCCTTGACAAGAAAAAACACGCCAAATATTTTACTGTTCGCTGGGATATAATATGACAATATTTCTATTAAGTCTTACTCACTCAGGGGCATATTATCAAGGACGGCGGTATAATTATCGCCGCTTTAGTGGTAGGAAACTGCCGCTAAAGCGGCTATAATTATATCTCCGACCTTGATAATATGACCCTCAGTTATTTTATACAAAGTCGAGAACAGTTACGGGGATAAATGTATGTATATATATTTTGCTTAAGGGTGAAGTATGCATCGTGAGCGCGATAAAGTTATACTCTTTTATATCTGTTGCAGTTACATGCAAAAGATGTCGCATCAAAAACTTGCTACAAGTTGCTTATCTACCTGGGCTGCCACATTTAGGGGCAGATTTATGACGGACTTGCGCCACATTTACGCCGCCGTTGCGTGACGCAACGGCGCGGAAACGTGGTGCATCCCTGCGACCTATTTACAACGTGACGCATCTAGGCAGATGCGTCACTTTGTAAAGCCCTGCGCCACATGAAACCTGCGTCAGGTTTCATGTGGGCGTTCTGTCGCAGGGTGGGCGTTCCCTCGTAGGAAACCCCCGTAAAACTGACGCAGTGAAAACTACAAGATTTCACTGAGTCAGTTTTACGAGGCTGCTGCGTCAAATCCTTACGCCTGCTTGAAGCAGGCGGAAGGAGTGACGCACCCCGTTATGTATGGGTGGCCTCTGTACATTGCAGGAGTTGCGTCGCACTTGCGACGCTACTCCAGCAATGCGCCGCCCGTACACCACAAGATGCGTCACGCATCTGCCCTTCCTTGCACCATGGTGCGCCGCATTGTAAATGCGGCGCATCTGTGGTGCCGCAAGGAGGGAATTGCGTGACGCATCAGTTCTAGAGCATCCCTGCTGATTTGCAGAGATGCGCCAGAACTCATAAATCTGCCCCTATGAACCAGGGAGGCAGATTCGATTTCCGGTAATGGTTCAACATCTTGTGGTTCTGGACAAATTACCAACTTCTCCAAAAAATAAACGAGCATTTGCCATCCAATAGGTCTGGCATTTGGTAGAGCTATTGGCGTTGTGAACGACAATCTCTTTTAAGTTTGAAAATAAAAATTAAGGCACAGGTACTTAACACAATGAGATAATAAGTAATCGTAGAAATAAAAATAAAGAAATAAAAGGGATAGCTGGATGAAAACATGGGTTATACAAGGATGGGAACGAGAAAAGATAATTTAGTAAAATCTTACCAACTTTTAGTAATCTTCTGAAAAGCAACTGCTAATAATAAATCTAAAAGCTTTATATTAAAGGAGCAAGTATTCCAGTCAGTAGATAAATTACCTAGAAATAGGTTAACAATGCAAAAAGGGGACAGTGGAGCAAAAAATGAAGTCAATCTGATTCCAAACGTCTTTCCAAAAATTATGAACAATAGGATACGTAAAAATTAAGTGCCTCAAATCTGCATGTGTGGAGGAATACGACCAACAAGTGTCAGGGAGATGAATGCGCATTTTGTATAAAACCAGGAGACATAAACGAAGTCTATTGTAAATGAAAAAGAGTGTTTGCATGTTATTTACCGCTCTAGAGGGTTTTCTATTCTTGACTCATATTCTATTCCATAATAGGGCAGACCAATCTACCTCTAAGTTGTGTTCCCAGAATAGTGTTGTTTAGTTCTTATACATCTGCATGTTCAGACAAAATAAACTGTGGGTTTGCTGTCCAGAATGATTCTAGACACCCTCACCTGATATGTTCGTCTGTATACCAAATTGCTCACAGTGCCACTATGAAACCCTTCTACCAAGGAGCAAATAGTTTCTTGCAACTGTAAAACATGACAACCCTAACCCCTCAGGGATCATGGAAACAATACAGTACTTTTTGCTCACTCGTGCTCACTTTGCTTCAGAGAGATGCACAGAATAAACGATGGGGAAGTTTTCAATAAGCATTAATTAAGAAAGAGTCACTCTAGTGTAAAATATGTGTGCTTCAACAACCATAAGGCAGAAACATATATAAACAATTATAAGCACCAACAGAGTAAATGGATGGAAGATTTTTACCATAGTGCTAAAACACTAGATATATGCAGGTATATAGATACATGACAGGAAAAATAAGTACTCCTTCGATGTTAACCCTAACTAGATTTACCAAAATGTACCTAGCATGTATGTAAGTTAGAGCCAAGAATCGCCATAGGAAAGAACCAACCCCATTACCTGGTGTGAGAGAATGTAGGATCCCATCTTGGTCTCGAGCTGACAACTTGCAAGGGATGTTAGACCACTGTGTGCTTGAGTATTTGCGTGCAGGAACCTAAGCGTCTTGTGTCAGCATGGAAGTCTCTCTCCTCTGCCTGCCCCAGCAAAGATATGGTGCTTATATACCCAATAGGTACCCTCAGGGTTCTACTTTGCTGTGTAATGTTGGCAGAGGATGACGATTGTGATGAACCTTGCACACAGTTATTATGCAGAAGTTGGCAACCCTGATGTGACTGTGAGTCTCTTCATGCATAATAAATGAGGCCAATTTTCAGGTAAAACCACACAACATTTATGCAGCACCTAAGTAGGTAAAAGGTCAGCACAAACCCATTATGTAGTTCAATGGCAGGGGAAATGTATGGGGAAAGGTTAAGTGACTACCAAAGCCAATTATTGGGTACATTAGAATATCCTAACAATAGTTCTACTTTAGTTTTTTCTCTAACATTATGAGACATAAGTAAGTGAGAATACAGAGTGGACGGTCTAGGATGAGCATGTAAACCACTTACAGGAGGGGGTCCAGGAGAGGTAGGATAAAGAAATTGAGAAAGTGGAAAGAGCATAGTGTAGGAAAGTATATTTGATCTAAAATGAAGGAGGAAAGTCAAAAAGACTGGTGTGGGAATGGAATAAACTCATCCTCATCAAACTGCTAAAATACTCCAATTAGACATTTATTTCTTCAAGAAATCCAATGTCTTTTACTCATGTGTTTTGGTTTGGAGTCGAGAGGATAAATGTGGTGTGTAGTGACATTATGTGGGTTGTATTGGCATTGTTAGTTGTGGATTATGTATTCTGGAGAGAAATAGTGAAAAATCTTTATTGTTTCAGTTAATAAAAACCATACAATCTCGAAAATACTTATATTCTTTGTATCTTAAAAATGTTTTTTTGCAAAAGATTTCAAGAAGATTATATAAAAGTGATTTCATACAAAAGTGTACAGCGTTGCTGACTTTCTAACAATGTTCTTTTTTTTTACTATTTGGGACAGAAAACTGTCACATGGGATGTGTGCACTTATTTCAAGAACATTGAAGTTTCATCAGTTATTCGGTGTAATAATCAATTCTTGCTATTGTTCTTCTTTTTCCAAAAGAATATTTATTTCATATTTCAATTGTCATAATTTTCCAAAATGTTCTCAAAACATTTTGAGACCACACCGATACGGAGAACGCTGGATTATATCGTAGTTTGCATTAGAAACCCCTGATGAAGGGTCAACCTCTAGACCCGAAATGCATTGGGTAAAATGTAAAACTATTGATGAAGCAAAAAGTAACAATGGAAAATATAATGGAAAATTATGACAATTGAAATATGAAATAAATATTCATTTGGAAAAAGAAGAACAATAGCACTAGCTGAGATGCTGATAATTGAAGAGTCAACACACACTTGAGCAAATGGTCTGGCATCACATCTCTTTTTGGAGAAGTGACAAATCTCTAAAATCTTTGACATCTACCAAGCAGCAGTGGCAATGCACACAAAGGCACTGTACTCAATCATACAGCCTTAAACGCGCAAAATGTTCCCAGGCTATTATATGACCCAAGTGACCCATTCCATCTACTGTGCTGGAGTTATATCATACTCGACTGATGACTTTATGGCCCTAAGGCAGGCAAGTGTTTGCATAAGTCTGGGTCGGTATACACCTGTTACAACGCATTTTTTACATCGCAATACTGTTACAACGCATCTTTTACAACGCAGATACTATTACAACGCATACTTTTACAACTGATACTGTTACAACGCAGGTACTGTTACAACGCAGGTACTTTTACAACGCATTTTTTATGATATGTTTGTATTTTATTGATATAGTTAATGAAGGGTATTATTGTGTTATTGTTTTAGTAATATATATTTCAATTTATTATTATTATTTTTTTATTAGTAATTAATATAGTACATACATTTTTATGTAGTATTATTATTAATATTAATAATTAATTTGAGTATTTTTTATTATTTTTGTTATTAGTAATTAATATGTTAATTGTTAATTGAGTATAAATATAGTTATGTACAATTTATAATATTATTATTAATAATTAATTTGAGTATTAATTTGGGTATTATAGAACTAATTTAAATATGTAAGCTATTATTTTTTAAAAGGATTTAAAAATTTATAAATAAAATTATTGTTTTTATTTATTAGAGTTTTAATTTGTGTACTATTGATTTAATGAAATAAGGGTAATATAATGTAATTTTTAAATAATATTTATTTATTTATTTTTCTATTAATGTATCTTATTTTCTTTAAGTAGTATTAATTAATATTATTAATATATTTATTTGAATAATTAGAGTATCAGGTTGGGTAGTTTGTTACATTTATTTTTGAAGTAATGTATCTTATTACATTCATGATGTATTAATTTATTCTTTTATAATTATATTTTAATTAATTAATTAATTTATTTATTTATTTAATAATTAGAGTACTCTGTTGGGTAATTTTGAGATATATTTTAAGGATTAAAAAATTTGGAGAACTTTAAAAAAAATAACTTTTAACAGAAAATGATTATATATTAATTAATAAATTTATTTTTAAACAAAATGGATTATATTTTAAAAAATTATAATGGGTATTAAAGGAAATAGTTTAATATTTAATAAGTTTAAAATTAGAAATTTATTTCAAAGAATATATATGTGAATAACTCATTATAACATTATGGTTCCCACGGTTTAACATTGTTTTCAATGGATACATTTGTCCTTCATTTATTTTCATGATACCGTGATATATGTATAGCGGACCGGAATAATAGCAAAGTAAAGCAAAGGAAAGAAACAGAAAATAAGGGAAATGAAAGAAGAAAACAGGTAAGAAATGAAAGTAGAATTTTTACATGTATTTTGTTTTGAAAATATACAATGCATTAATAAAATAAAAACGAACAAACAGTTTTTTAGTAAGTAGAATTTTTATTTCTGAATTGAAGAATTATATCAAAAAAACATCAGTTTTTTTGAAATTTAATGTATATTTTTGTAAATTTTTTATTTACATGTAAATATATAAAAAAAATAACTTTAATACAAAAAAAGTATTAAATACAAATGTACAGTTGTCCTTTGTTTATTGTTGCAGCATATCCTGACGTCATTACGTTTACGCGAGCGTCATCGGCCATTTTGTGGAGTACCGGAGCAGGAAGCAGCAGGAAGCATCAGGAAGCTGAGCTACGTTCAGGTAGGAAACCACTTAAATATTAAATAATATTGTAAAAGATAAAAAGATTATCATTTATTGTAGGGATAAGTTAAGTTGAGGTTGCTCGAATTGAAAAAAATGTAAATAAAACAACATGTTGCTACTCGTATTTTTAGAATATGCCTATGTTGGGTCGGAGGGTGGGGGAAGATCGGTAATTTGATTTATGAAATAATCAGTTGTATTAAATGATGTTAATGTGTTTTATAATGTATTTATTATACAATATAAATAATTTTGTATGCAATGTATTAAAATGCATTTTCGAGTGAAATTATAGATTTGAAAAATGATGTTTGAGAAAGTTAGTTTCACGTAATTGTTGATAAAACATTATACGAATGTAAACAGTGATATTTCCAATGTTGTATTCGTGCTTTTTGGAAATAAAAATGTCTTTGTTGGAGATTCGAAGTTTTGGAATATTGGCGAAAAAAGATATTATGATAGGTTCAATTGTTTACCATTCTTTTATTTAAAAAAAGGTGTTGATTATAATTCTGCTTTGTATTTCGACTATTAAATTTTAAGCAAAAGATTCCAAATTTATAAATTTTTTGGTTTATTACATTGAAAGGCATAATTAATGTTCACTCTTATTATAAAAATAAGGTGAAGCGTATATTTATGGTTTTTGTTGGAGTTACTAAATTTGGATTATCAAAAACAGGTTACATTGGTTTTTGTTTACTTTATTGTTTTTCTTATAAAAAAAAATTGAACATTGACAAGGCCAGATTGTGTTTCGCTTTTTGATGAAAAAAATGGAGATTAATATATGTATGATGTATTTTCGTGTCAATAGTTTTTGGTTTTAAAAAATAGCTTGAATAGTCGAAAATTAAAAAATACTTTTTTAACCAATATAGAAGAATTTTGAAAAAAAATTCCTGAACAATATTGAATAAGATTTTGCAATTATTGGTAATTTCATGGAAATATCAATATTTTGCTTAAATACATAGTTTTATCAACAATTGTATGGTGTAGTTTTGAAAGAGGAGTTTTGAAAGTTATTAAAAATGCATTTTTTACATTTGCTAAGTAATGTCGAAATAATTAGTAATAATGACAAAAAATTTTGATTGCAAATATTTTTTTGCAATTCTAAAAAATGTTTGATTAAAAAAAGTGAAAAAATATTTCAATAATGTAAGGGGATGATTACAAAATTGATTTCCAAAAAAATTAATTAATTTAAAAAAAGGTGACCCAACATCAAATTTAGAATTTTTTTATACAAAAAATGTTTATTGCCAATTTAAATTAGAAAGAGAGTAAATTTAGATAAAAGCAGGAAAGTAATGTGAATATGTGTTTAAAAAGAAAGGATGTTAGCAAGATTCTCAAGGTAATCTAGAGCCACACACAACGAAAACTGTTGTATTATTCCCAATAGTCGTTCTGACATTTCCTTAGTTCTTTGAGTAATCCGTGAGTTTAGACTACCTGTGAGAGTTTGTGATAGTCTCATTTCTTGAAAGCTTTGCTCCTTCTTCAAAGTTTCAAGAAATGAATAGAAATTTGGGTGGGGTTTTCCAATTAAATGATTGAAGGAGTTATGCCATCCCTCAAAGGCATTATTTGTTTTAGCCTCTCCCTGTAGGCAACTCGAATAACAGTTCCACCACTCCACATGGAAACGTGGCTTCCGCCTGCGACCCGATCTGCCTAGGTGTCCAATCCATGTGTCTTCCATATAATTTAGAATTGGTGCCAATTTATCTTCGTTTGTTAAATAATATTCAGATTCTGTAATGGCAGTGTAGTACTCGTCTACACTTTCGGGAGGGACAAAACAAAGAGCTGTTAATTTTTTTAATTGTACTTGAAGTTTGCTGTCTGTTGAGTATTCTGTAACTAAGGGTGTTTTCTGTAATTTACGCCAGAATGCCTGGGAAAAGTGGAAAAAACACCCTTGAATTTGGGTATCCGTGTACATTTTGATGATCACATTGATCATGCTCAATTCAAAATCCATTATTATTTTCCTAGGGCTTTGGTTAGTTTTTGATTTAGTGGTCAACAACAAGAGAGGTAGGGAGAGTCACAAACACTCTTAGTCCCCAAACTATATTAAACAACAACAAAAGAGTGTTCCTGTTCTGATTTGAATGGAAAGAATGCACAGAGCACAAGGAACCAACAAAGCCCATTTGGTTTGTTAAGTAAGCCCTCACTCACCGACCTGGTCGGTGACCTGCTTCATCATCGGGCCCCACCGGGTGTGACCGAATGCCACCCCGGTGTGCTGCGACGCCAGAATTACTGCGGAGCTGGTCTTGTGAGGGTGGGAGGGCTATGTGAAAGATTATGTGGATAGTGTGAAGTAGTGAATTAAAATTGCCTTGTATGTATCAAAAAATTCTTTTAATCAGAGATCATCAAGGACAAGGTTAAAAATGTGATGGTAAGTAAGGCCAACTAATTGGATGGTCTACTACCACTAACATTAAGTGACAACGTGAATGGTCAACATGAACATGTTTCAGCCGGTGTGGTATAATTAACCTGGCATTCGTCAGGACCTAGAGTGTAAACCTCGGCGGTATGGGCACGCTAAGGCCCACCCAACCAAAGGACTTGAAAGTGAAAAAAGGTTGTGAAGTGCAAAAAACGAGGGGGCATCACCACCCGAGGGCAGGACGCACACAGCCTCAAGTCTCTAAGTTTAGAGACAAAAAGTAAAAAGCACTTCACAAGGGATGAAAATCCACCCCTTAGACCGCGGGAGGGAGGGGACGGCGCATTTGGCACATCGCCCACGGCGCCTGTCTCCTGTAGGTACACCTAATCAGCCCTCGGAACCGGGTCTCGCCGATTTAGGTATCCGTGTACATTTTGATGATCACATTGATCATGCTCAATTCAAAATCCATTATTATTTTCCTAGGGCTTTGGTTAGTTTTTGATTTAATCACAGTTAAAAATTCTGTGTAAGTTGCAGAAGTCTTATCAGGCAGCAAACTATACACTAGGGGTATTACACTATTGTTAATTTTTGCGTGTATAGTATAAATTTGGGTGAATGGATGGGGCGTGCTTTTAAACGTCCCATCCATCATCCAAATTTCACTACTTTCAAGCTTTACAAGGTTACGTGGAGTACTAAAAATTAAAATACGCTTTAGAGGGTTTTCATTATCATGCAGAAGGAAAGGTTCATTAGCAAAAGAAATTGTAAGTTTGTGAGGAATATTTATATCAGAATAGCTATGTGGAGTATTTACTTGAGTATTACTTGCCTGCTTTTGACGTTGTATAATTCTACGCAAATTATGAATGGTTGGCATATTACTAGCAATATGAGTAGGGACATGTTGTGCAACCTCTCTAAAAATAGATCCTGTGGAATCATTGGAGGTGCTTGCAATAGCTTTCATTTCATTAACTGTTTCTCTAACATCAACTTCCATTGCAGAGGCAGAGTGGTTATGGTCGGTTGTTTTTACAATAATATCATTGACCGTAACCGCTCTGCCGCTGCAACGAGTTGTATGGTATTGCACGCATCTCCAATGATTCCGTGGATAACTTATCCTATCCTTACAATAAATGTAACCTGCGTGATTAAGTAGTTGGTTTCCTTTCCTGGAGAGATATATTTTGCTGTTGGATGTGTAGACATTTCCTGAAAAGAGAGAAAAAAAATATTATTTTTATGAATTTAAAATTTTATCCTCTCGATTTCTCTGTACTTTTCCTTCTGCACCACTATTATTATTATATAACTCTATATTATTCTGCACTTTCATATCGATAGCACTTACCTAGAGTTGGAATAGTAATTAATACCTTTACTCTATGCAGCACTTTCCCTACTGCAGCACTTATCAGGAGTTGGAATAGTAATTAATACCTGAAGACTTTCCAGCACTTTCCCTACTGAAACACTTACTAGGAGTTGGATTAGCAATTTTATACCTCTAGATTATCCAGCACTTTCCCTACAGCAGTACTTACCTGAAGTTAGAATAGTAATTAATACCTTTACACTATGCAGCACTTTCTCTAATGCAGCACTTGCTAGGAGTTAGAATAGTAATTAATACCTTTACACTATCCAGCACTTTCCTTACTGCAGCACTTACCAGGAGTTAAAATAGTAATTTTAACCTCTACACTATCCAGCACTTTCTTTACTTTAGCACTTACTAGGAGTTGCAATACAATTTTATACCTGTAGACTATCCTGCACTTTGCTTACTTCAGTACTTTTCTGTAGTTGAAAAACTTCTTTATTTCTGTTGTAATTCAATGTACTAATGATATGTGTATTAATAATGTTGAATTTCACTTACTTTTGGATTTGGTTATTCTTTCAATTGATATGTGGCTTGGATATAGTTTATTCTTTCAGCAGTTCTCTGTCCGGATTTGGTTTGGATGGGTAGTACTCTGAAAAAAATATATTTAAAAAAAAATGTTTTATTATGCTTAATGTTGAATGTAATTTTTAAAATGTGCAATGTTTATTTCATTTTTAATTTATTATTCATTTTATTAATGTATAGTTATACATTTAAATAATATTTAAGAGATATTACATGTCTATTTTTTACCACTACAGTATTCAGCACTTTGCCTAATGCAGGAGTTAGTAGGTGTGCAATTATCACTTTTATACCTCTAGACTATCTTGCACTTTCCCTACTGCTGCACTTACCTGGAGTTGGAATAGTAATTAATACCTGTGGACTATCCAGCACTTGTCCTACTGCAGCACTTACCTGGAGTTGGAATAGTAATTAATAGCTCTAGACTATGCAGCACTTCCCCTATTGCAGCACTTATGAGGAGTTGGAATAGCACTTCTATACCTCTAGAGTTTCCAGCACTTTCCCTACTGCTGCACTTTTTAGGAGTTTGAATAGTAATTACTATCTCTACAGTATCCAGCACTTTCCCTACTGCACCACTTACCAGGAGTTGAAATAGTAATTTAAACCTCTACACTATCCAGCACTTTCTTTATTTTAGCACTTACTAGGAGTTGCAATACCATTTTATACCTGTGGACTATCCTGCACTTTGCTTACTTCAGTACTTTTCTGTAGTTGGAAGACTTCTTTATTTCTGTTGTCTTTCCATGTACTAATCATATGTGTATTAATAATGTTGAATTCGACTTACTTTTGGATTTGGTGTTTCTTTCAATTGATATGTGGCTTGGATATAGTTTATTCTTTCAGCTTTTGTCTGTCCGGATTTGGTTTGGATGGGTAGTACTCTAAAAAAAATATATTGAATAAAAAATGTTTTATTATGCTTAATGTTGAATTTAATTTTTAAAATGTGCAATGTTTATTTCATTTTTTATTTATTACTCATTTTATTAATGTATAGTTATACATTTAAATAATATTTAAGAGCTATTACATGTCTATTTTTTACCACTACAGTATTCAGCACTTTGCTTGTAAATCGTTTTATTCTGTTGCTCTGTCAGTCTAATGGGTCTGAAAGGGTGAAAAGGTCAGAGGTTCAGATTTCACGTCTGCTCTCTCGGGTAGTTGAGGATCAACTAGTTTCAAAATGGTGTCTGACTACTATTTATAAGTTTGGATTAGTAACATCATTTACGTTGAAAAAATATGCGTTAGAATCGGTTTTTAAATTAACTTTTATTTCTGTGAAAACGTATAATTAAAAAAATTACTAAAAGTTATTTTGATAGCATTTTTGGGCTCGTTTTGGCATCCATTTTGGCTAATGTGTTGTGGTATTGATTCATTGAAATAATATTAGGACTCATATTTTTAATACCTTCTTAAAATGGCGTCCATTAATCTTTCTATTTCTGTGTTATTATCTGCAAAATAAATGTCGTGTTTATAATTAATGTATTATATTTATAATGAAAGAAACGAAATTGCTTAAACTGATATAAGTTTTAGCAGTCGGAGTATTAATTTAAGTATTGCAGTATTATTTTTAATACTCGAGTATTAATTAAATAAATAATTAATTCAGATTCGTATAATTATGGTAGTTTTTTGGCCCATTTTTTAATACACTTCCCCACCCAAAACCCCTATTTTCCCTCATCCCGTGCCAGGTTTTATTTTACAAATTAAAAATTATATATATTTGTCTGCGTTGTTATAGTATATAATGTAATACAGTATTATTTTTAATACTCGAGTATTAATTTAATAAATAAATAATTCGGATTCGTTATATTATGGTAGTTTTTTTGCCCGTTTTTTAATACACTTCCCCACCCAAAACCCCTATTTTCCCTGCATCCTGTGCCAGGTTTTATTTTAAAAGAAAAAATCATATATATTTGTCTGCGTTGTTATAGTATATAATGTAATACAGTATTATTTATAATACTCGAGTATTAATTTAATAAATAATTAATTCGGATTCGTTATATTATGGTAGTTTTTTTGCCCGTTTTTTAATACACTTCCCCACCCAAAACCCCTATTTTCCCTGCACCCGTGCCAGGTTTTATTTTACAAAGAAAAAAATATATTTTTTTTTGCGTTGTAATGGGATACGTTGTTATATTTTGCGTTGTAATTGTATTTTTCTT
Source organism: Lissotriton vulgaris (assembly GCF_964263255.1). Classification (NCBI taxonomy): domain Eukaryota; kingdom Metazoa; phylum Chordata; class Amphibia; order Caudata; family Salamandridae; genus Lissotriton; species Lissotriton vulgaris. The sequence continues at coordinate 776,221,920 of NC_141696.1, read as the reverse complement.
ATTAAAGTACTATTTTGCGTTGTAATAGTACTCGTTGTCAAAACATGCGTTGTAATAGTATGTGCGTTGTAAAAGATGCGTTGTAACAGTATGCGTTGTAAAAGTATGCGTTGTAACATCATATATCCGTCTGGGTCTCTCTGTCATATTAAAGAGCAATGGCATGTTCTGCTGCCAAACTGATGTGAGTAATATGGAGTTTACTCAGAGTAAGTCAGAATTACAAAATACTTTGAATCACTGAGTCCTCCACGTTTCAAAATCAGATCCAGGGTAAAACACAAAATTGACACTTTTAACCTACTAGCCGAGAGTAAAGTCGATATATTGCTTCTTTCAGAAACCCGGCTCTCAGTAGAGTTGATTACTGATATCTTAGCTGCCTTACCTAATGAATGTTATATTTTTAACAAAAATAGATCAACTAACATGAAAGGGGGAGGAGTAGCAGTAATTGATCAGTTACTCACAATTGAAGGCAATTTCTGTTTTTAATTACAGGCCAATAATTCAAAAGCAGGTTCCAAGGCCTAATAATTTATTGAGTTGAGGTTCTCTTTAACCTTCTACCTGTCCTATGCATTATAAAGGTCGTACCCTGGAGCTGGTCTGGGAATGTAATGTTAAATTATTAAATCTAAATATCTCTGGTCACACCATTTCCTGATTAAGTTCAAACTTTCGGCAGTGGACATACAAATACTACTTGTAAGGAAATGTAACTAATCTGTGAATGGCAACACATAAATTCATAAGTTAACAACACTTAATGAAACAGTACCTGATGGGTGCGTCTGATGACAAAGCGGAAAAGGAGTACTCATTTGGCTAATGAAAGCAGGAAACTTACAAGCCTGTTTAAGAAGGTGTTGTGTATTTAACTGGCTCAAATCTTCTCCCTGGTTCACGCAAGGTGAAAGATGCCAAACTTCAAGCACGGAATAGACAGAAAAAGGTTTTTGGGATAATGAATGAACATTAATCAGATAGAGTGACTCATAGTTTTATTCAAGTGAACATATTTCATTAATAAAATAGCATTAATTAGAGAAAACATTGTTAAAAATGTAAGTGACATAAAGATAGTAGTACCTGATATTAATCCCTCCTGTCTTTTTTCATTTCAACTTATATATGAACTATGGGAAAAGTTAAATCCAGTTCACTGTTGGCTCCCTAAAACCCAGATCTATAACAGAATATCGACAGTCCAAAAATCGACTTGCCAAAATATCGAGGTCAAAATATCGAATGCCAGAATATCGACTTCCTATCTACAAACAGGTAAGTACAAAAATATCGACTCCAAAATATTGATAGGAAAAAATAGACAGTGAAAATACCGAAATTTAAAACTAATATAATAATACATATAATTGATTTAAACAATCTTAAAATACTTAAATAAACGTAAAATTAATAAATAATAAATTTAACTTTAATTTTTTTAAAAACATATATATATATATATATATATATATATATGTATATATATATATATATATATATATATATATATATATATATATATATATATATTACTAACAAAACATATACAATATTTTTTCCGTAGGATAGCGAGAGGGTACATTTACTATTCCCACTCCAGGGAGTGCAACAGTAGGGAAAGCGTTGGATAGCGTAGTGGTATAAATTACTATTCCCACTCCAGAGAGCGCAACAGTAGGGAAAGCGTTGGATAGCGTAGGGGTTAAAATTACTATTCCCACTCCAGTGAGCGCAACAGTAGGGAAGCGTTGGATAGCATAGGGGTAAAAATTACTATTCCCACTCCAGTGAGTGCAACAGTAGGGAAAGCGTAGGATAGCGTAGGGGTACAAATTACTATTCCAACTCCAGTGAGTGCAACAGTAGGGCAAGCGTTGGATAGTTAGAGGGTAAAAATTACTATTACCACTCCAGAGAGAGCAACAGTAGGGAAAGCGTTGGATAGCGTAGGGGTAAAAATAACTATTCCCACTCCAGGGAGTGCAACAGTAGTGAAAGTGTTGGATGCGTAGGGTTAAAAATTACTATTCCCGCTCCAGTGAATGCAACAGTAGGGAAAGCATTGGTTAGCGTAGGGATAAAATTTACTATTCCTACTTCAGAGAGTGCAACAGTAGGGAAAGCATTGGATAGCGTAGGGATAAAAATTACTATTGCAACTCCAGTGAGTGCATCAGTAAGGAAAGCGTTGGATAGCGTAGGGGTAAAAATTACTATTCCCACTCCAGTGAGTGCAACAGTAGGGAAAGCGTTGGATAGCGTAGGGATAACAATTAATAATCCTACTCCAGAGAGTGCAACAGTAGGGAAAGCGTTGGATAGCGTAGGGGTAAAAAATACTATTCCAACTCCAGAGAGTGCAACAGTAGGGAAAGTGTTGGATAGCGTAGGGGTAAAAATTACTATTCCCACTCCAGTGAGTGCAACAGTAGGGAAAGCGTTGGATAGCGTAGGGATAAAAATTACTATTACTACTCCAGAGAGTACAACAGTAGGGAAAGCGTTGGATAGCGTAGGGATTAAAATTACTATTCCAACTCCAGAGAGTGCAACAGTAGGGAAAGCGTTGGATAGCGTAGGGGTAAAAATTACTATTCCCACTCCAGTGAGTGCAACAGTAGGGAAAGCGTTGGATAGCGTAGGGGTAAAAATTACTATTCCCACTCTAGTGAGTGCAACAGTAGGGAAAGCATTAGATAGCATAGGACTAAAAATTACTATTCCCACTCCAGTGAGTGCAACAGTAGGAAAAGCGTTAGATAGCCAAGGGGTAAAAATTACTATTCCTACTCCAGAGAGTGCAACAGTAGGGCAAGCGTTGGATAGTGAGAGGGTAAAAATTACTATTACCACTCCAGTGAGTGCAACAGTAGGGAAAGCGTTGGATAGCGTAGGGGTAAAAATTACTATTCCTACTCCAGAGAGTGCAACAGTAGAACAAGCGTTGGATTGTGAGAGGGTAAAAATTACTATTACCACTCCAGAGAGAGCAACAGTAGGGAAAGCATTGGATAGCGTAGGGGTAAAAAAACTTTTCCCACTCCAGAGAGCGCAACTGTAGGGAAAGCATTGGATAGCGTTGGAGTAAAAGTAACTATTCCCACTCCAGAGAGTGCAACAGTAGGGAAAGCATTGGATAGCGTAGGGATAAAAATTACTATTCCTACTCCAGAGAGTGCAACAGTAGGGAAAGCGTTGGATAGCGTAGGGGTAAAAATTACTATTCCCACTCCAGTGAGTGCAACAGAAGGGAAAGCGTTGGATAGCGTAGGGGTAAAAATTACTGTTCCAACTCCAGAGAGTGCATCAGTAGGGAAAGGGTTGGATAGCGTTGGGGTAAAAATTACTATTCCCACTCCAGTGAGTGCAACAGTAGGGAAAACGTTGGATAGCGTAGGGGTAAAAATTACTATTCCCACTCCAGTGAGTGCAACAGTAGGGAAAGCATTGGATAGCGTAGGGATAAAAATTACTATTCCTACTCCAGAGATTACAACAGTAGGGAAAGCGTTGGATAGCGTAGGGATTAAAATTACTATTCCCACTCCAGTGAGTGCAACAGTAGGGAAAACGTAAGATAGCGTAGGGGTAAAAATTACTATTCCAAATCCAGAGAGTACAACAATAGGGAAAACGTAAGATAGCGTAGGGGTAAAAATTACTATTCCCACTCCAGTGAGTGCAACAGTAGGGAAAGCGTTGGATAGCGTAGGGATAAAAATTAATATTCCTACTCCAGAGAGTACAACAGTAGGGAAAGCGTTGGATAGCATAGGGATTAAAATTACTATTCCCACTCCAGTGAGTGCAACAGTAGGGAAAAATGTAAGATAGCGTAGGGGTAAAAATTACTATTCCAACTCCAGAGAGTGCAACAGTAGGGAAAGCATTGGATAGCGTAGGGATAAAAATTACTATTCCCACTCCAGTGAGTGCAATAGTAGGAAAAGCGTTGGATAGCCTAGGGGTAAAAATTACTATTTCTACTCCAGAGAGTGCAACAGTAGGGAAAGCGTTGGATAGCGTAGAGTTAAAAATTACTATTCCCACTCCAGTGAGTGCAATAGTAGGGAAAGTAAATACTTCATATATAAATATCAATAACATAAATATTAATACCAATTACAAAATAATTAAAATATTTTACAATTTTATCAAATATATTAATTAATCAATTAAAATTACAAATAAAAATTAACTAATAATAAAAATTACCTACTAATACTAAATATTTACCAATTAGCAATCAATTATTTTACAATATAAAAATAAATAAAAATTACACACAAAAAATATTTTAAAAATGTAATTACTTACAATTAAATTACTTACCAAGCTATTCCCCTATAAACACACAACCCACTACAGAAAATAGTTTAATAAAGGTAACATAGTTATCAATTAATCAATTCAGTAAATTACAAATTATATTTTAATTAATTACCAATTAATAATTAATGAACAATTAATTCTAAATAAATAACAATAAATATAATAACATGTTATATTAATTATAATTAAATTACTTCCCACCCTATTCCCCACAACCAGCTGCAGAAAATAAATTACTACAATTAACATATTTATCAACTAATCAATTAAAATGAATTACCAATTATATGTTAATTATTTACAAAGTAATAATTAATTTACAATCATTTCCAAAAAAATACCAATAAATAAAATTACATATTTAATTAATTATATTTAAATTACTTCCGACCCTATTCCCCTATAAACCTACAACCCGCTACATAAAATAAATTACTAAAATTAACATATTTATCAATTAATCAATTAAAATTAATTACCAATTATATTTTAATGTATTGCCAATTAATAATTAATTGACAATTAATTTTAAAAAACAATAAATAAAATAACATATTTAATTAATTATGATTAAATTACTTCTCATCCTTTTCCCCTATAAACCCACAACCCGCTACAGAAAATAAATTACTAAAATTAACATAATTATCAATTAATTATTTAACATTAATTACCAATGATATTTTAATTAATTACCAATTAATACTGAATTAACAATTAATTCTAAATAAATACCAATAAATAAAATAACATATTTAATTAATTATAATTAAATTACTTCCCACCCTATTCCCCTATAAACCCACAACCTGCTACAGAATTATATTACACAAAAATTAAAAATTAATATTAACTTACTTTAAATTCGATATTTTTGCTGTATATATTCTGTCTAGTCGATATTATGTGCATTCTATATTTTTGATTCGATATTATGTCCATTCTATTCGATATTAAAATTTTCTTTTCGATATTTTGGTAGTCTATATTTTGTCTAGTCGATATTATGTCTATTCTATATTTTTTTACTCGATATTATGCCTAGTCGATAATAAAAACTTGATATTTTGACTCTATACCCTGAAACCCCACCAACCCCACTCAGCTGTCATGAAAAAATGGCAAAAGCAACAGAGGCCCCCATATTGACTCTACTGAATACATCCCTGATACAAGGCACTGTACCGCTGTCATTAAAAAATGCCACTGTTTTCCCACTATTAAAGGACCAGCGCAATGATTCAATTCTCTTAAAAAGCCTATTGCTCAATATTATTGCTTCCCTATTTGACAAAAATTCTACAAGCACATGTTGCTCAGGAGATTTGCGTTCATCTTCACACTGCTGCTGTCTCTATTCTCTAAACGTGGGCTTATTTTTGGCACAAAGCATAGAATCTATACTATTATCAGCAGTGAGGCTAGATGGTGACATGGGATTGGACTCTACATTAGTGCTATCAGACTTGCCCTCTGCTTTTGGCATGGTTGACCACAATACTTTGTTCAACTATGTGGATGTGTAGGGCTTCAGGGTGCCACACTGAATTGGGTGAAATCTTCTTAAGGGATCTTCCCTATCTCTAAGGTACAAAATGGGAAGAAGGAGGGTCCTAGGGGATGTTTACCGACCATGCATTGCTACTACCCCTATACATATATATCTACCAACAACAAGTAGCAATGGGTCAAAAACGAAGCAACTAACTAACTGTGTATCTGTAAGGGCGTGACCTCAAGTGTAGAGGTAAAACAGCGAAATCGAACCTAGGGTACTTTCTCAATGAGAAAAAATTCCCATCAGATTACCGACCTGTACCACCCTGCATCATTTGGGATCCTTCACCATGAAGGTAAGTAGTTGTACCCTCGGTAGATTTGGCAAACCTCAGCCTAATCTCACAAGTATGTCCCAATGCAAGTGTGATGCGTCTCGGTGTCAAGTGGTAATCTGACTAGCAGTGCTGAAAAAGTGAAAATAATAAGTGACTGATGTGAAACCACATAAAACTGGGTAGTGAAGAGGTGAAAAATATTTAAATGGATACCTATTCACTCCCAAGATAAAAACAGTGCAAATACTAGTATAAACAAAGGACTACTAAAGTAGATATTGGGTCGACATGTTTCTGCAGTTAAAACGGGGCCAAAAGGTCTCCTACTGCTTCTTCAGGACCATGATAAATGCTACTGCTAGGTGTAAGTGAAACAAGTGAAACAGCGCAGGTAAAACGGAGCACCGCTCTGTCCGTCGGTACCCCAGATGTCCTTCTGGGCTGTCTGGGCCACAGACACTCAGAAGGACATCCGGGGTACCGACGGACAGAGCAGTGCTCCGTTTTACCTGCGCTGTGGCCAGGTGAGGTGGGGCAACAATTTCCTACAATATAGGAGAACTCCAGGTGACATTTAAAAAACTTTTTGTTTCACTTGTTTCACTCACACCTAGCAGTAGCATTTATCATGATCCTGAAGAAGCAGTAGGAGACCATTTGCCCCGTTTTAACTGCAGAAACATGTTGACCCAATATCTACTTTAGTAGTCATTTGTTTATACTACTATTTGCACTGTTTTTATCTTGGGAGTGAATAGGTATCCATTAAAATATTTTTCACCTCTTCACCACCCAATTTTATGTGGTTTCACATCAGTCAATAATTATTTTCACTTTTTCAGCACTGCTAGTCAGATTACCACTTGACACCGAGATACATCACACTTGCATTGGGACATACTTGTGAGATTAGGCTGAGGTTTGCCAAATCTACCGAGGGTACAACTACTTACCTTCATGGTGAAGGATCCCAAATGATGCAGGGTGGTACAGGTCGGTAATCTGATGGGAATTTTTTCTCATTGAGAAAGTACCCTAGGTTCGATTTCGCTGTTTTATCTCAACACTTGAGGTCACGCCCTTACAGATACACAGTTAGTTAGTTGTTTCGTTTTTGACCCATTGCTACTTGTTGTTGGTAGATCTTCTCTATCTCCTCATATGTTCAATGTGTATGCCTGGTATTGTCTGTACTGGAGTAGTCCCATGAGGCACAATTGGAATGCCCTCATGATGGGCACATGTATGCAATGTCACAGTGTTGTCAGATGATAACAAGCATATCACATATGAGGTGCACAGAGTGCAGACAAGTTACAAGACCAGCCTAGCTTGTAAAATGGGGCAACAGTGCTAGGCTTTGATGACTATGTGACCAGTCTAATTTGATTGACCACGCTCTGGATGGTATGAAAATGCTGGGGTCTTCTCAAGTCAATAGGCGATTTCAATGCTGCACACATCAGACAGTACCCATGTTTGTTGTCTTCCTGACGTAGCTCTTTACATGTGACCAGTGCACGGTAAATGAACAATGATCAATGAAGGCCAATACAGGCTCATAAATGACTTATACCATTTTTTGTCACATAGATGTATGTGTGACCACTGTGGAGGGACCAAACACACTGTCTAACTTGTGGCTTGATGATATGTGAATGCCTTCCCAAGCAACATACATGGCAGGTGGCCGCAACAGTTCTTTAATGACCTACCAGGCCAGGTGACAATATACCCTGGTAAGTGGTGTATGGGCCCCACATTACCTATGTGCCTCCCCTGCACTGCATGGTATGTTTTGGCTAATTTGAAGCCCCTGTGAATATTCCACTGTAGCATGTTTAGTGAACATAAATGAGTTAGCCCATATAATGCCATTGTCACCTATATACATATTTTGGCTTTTTGGAATGAAAACCATTAAAGGTTTTGTGCAAAAACCACACAGCTACTAGCTCATGGTATATAGGGACTTAACTGTGGCCCCACCAACTTTTATCTCAAAGTGATCCAGGAGATCTCGCTCCTGGCTGATGGCATCTGCCCACCGGTGCTTGAGTTGGTGGACACTCAGCTGAACATTGAAGATGCAAGATAGCTGAAACAGCAGCTTCTCCAAATGCTGGTGCCTCTCACTGGTTGGGTATCCCTAGCTGACACAGCCTCCTTTGCCGATCATCTTGGGCAGACACCTGACTATCAGCCACAGCAGGCCCCCAAACTAATCCTCCATCAGGTTCTTGGCCCTGCCCCATCTGAAATTTGTCTAACCCCGAAAGCATCCCTAAGCAGAAAAACTATCCCTTCCCTCTACCCCTACAACTATAAACCCCTGTTTGTACAAACATCCAATTATTCACCACACAAAACAACACAAATTACAATGACAAAACAAAAATGACACTTTGGGGACACAATAAGGACAGCACAGACACCCGGAAGACCAAGAAACAGGACCAAAATCTCCAGCAGACAAAAACACCTCCACCTGCCAGCACAGACAAAAAGACAGAAAATGAAAGTGAAAGGGACTTCACACTTCCTGATTTGCAGCATGGCTAAGCCATAGCGTCCTTTCCTGTGTGGATGCAATACATTTCAGACCTATGCATCACATTTCCGACTAAAGCGTCATCTTTATCAGATGCTTTGCTAGGAAAATAGCCAAGGTGCGAGTTACACACAACACATGACAATTCCCAAAGCGGTGTTTATGATGCTTTTGCTTTCATGCGTGGCTTTCGTCTGATGCTCTTCCCACTGAAGCATCACGTTTGCTACAATTGCATCACTTTTCCTACTAAAATGTCACGTTTTCGGGTAAAACAAGACTTTTACTACAAAAGCTTCACATTTACAACTAAAGTGTCTTGTTTCCCTACTAAAATGTCACGTTTCCTACTATAGTGACACGTTTCCTACTCAAGTGTCACATTTACTACTAAAGTGTCACCTTTCCTGCTGTATTATCTCATTGCCTACTGAAGTGTCACATTTACTACTATAGTGCCACGTTTCCTACTGTATTGTCACATTTCCCACCAAAGATTTGTTTATTTCTGACATTTTGCTAGGGAAATAGCCAAGGAGCAAGTTACACACAACACATGGCAGTCCACAATGCATTGTTTCGTCCTTTCTTACTGATCGAACTTTTCAAATTTTCTCCAACACTTCCACTTCCAACACTCATCTCTCTCCTTATGGTGTTCCCCAGGGTTCTATTTTAAGTCCTCTTCTTTTCAATCTTTATGTTGTCCCTCTAGCACATGTTGCTGCTCACTCTGGTCTTAAACTCTTTACTTACGCTGATGATTCACAGATTGTGTTTTCCCTATCCCAAGCTGACCCTTCATCACTTTCTTCTTTACAATCTGGTCTTAGGGACATCTCCCGCTGGATGAGCTGTAATTTTCTTAAGCTCAACAGCGATAAGACGGAGGTGCTTGTCTTCGGTAATAAGCCTGACCTATGGAGTTCGAGACATTGGCCATCAACTATGGGAGACCTACCCATTCCATCGGAACGAGCGAGAAATCTCGGGGTCATTATCGATAGGGAGCTATCGATGAAGGATCAGGCCAATAAGGTGGCAGCCACCTGTTTTACCATTCTTAGGTGGCTGCGAAAAATCTTTTGGATCCTACCTTCTGACACCCAGAAATCTGTTGTAACTGCACTGGTGACCTCCAGATTGGACTACAGTAATGTGCTCTATCTGGGGGCGACCAGGGCAGTTATGCGCCGTCTCCAACTAGTCCAGAATGCCGCTGCTCGGCTTCTGTGCGGTTGTCGGAAATATGACCCAATTTCCGAACGCATCAAACAACTCCATTGGCTTAACCTTGACAAACGAGTTAAATTCAAAACATTATGCTTTATGCATAAGATAAAGATTGAAGCTGCCCCCACCTATCTCCAATCTCTCGTTACACCTTATGTTCCCGCACGTTCCCTCCGTTCTTCTTCCCAACATTTTTTCTGTGTGCTAAGTTTAGGCTCACTAGAGCGGGCGGTCGTTCTTTTTCTGTACTGGGACCCAGACTTTGGAATTCCCTTCCTTTAGATCTACGAGTGGAGCATTGCCATCTTCGCTTCCGCAAAGCCGTTAAGACCTGGCTTTTTGCCCAATAATTCTCTTCTGATAGCTGCCAAGATCTTGTTTCTGTGCTTTATCTCCTACTGGACCACTATGCTATAATGTCAATTAGCGCCGGGAAACCCTCACGGGTAGCTGTTCGCGCTCTACAAGATTAATAATAAATAAATAAATAAATTGTTTCTAAGGCTTTGACGTTGATGGGTGGCTTCTGAAAGATGGTCTTGGTGCAATCCGTCACACTATGGCCCAATGTGTACTTTTTTCATTGATACATCTAGGCCTTTTGTGGGTGATACAGTGTATTGATTGGTGCAATGCAGGTAAACACTCTCAGAGGTCACTTTTATTGTTCAAATTTGCTTGGCTGACATGCTTGAAGACTTGCGTTGTGTTGCAAGTGTATGTCAACAGTGCGCATATGTGTGAATCCTTGCATTCATGGTGCGGACACTATGACAGGCAATATATTGCTGTAAGATACACAGACATATTGTCAGGCATATATTGACATGATCCAATTGACTTACAGTTTGTATGATGCTTGCTATAATGTAGGTATCTGTGTTGTTGGCTTGTTTTGTTTCGTGGGCCTGTGACATGAATCCAAATACAAGTAATGGGTTCAAACATTTATTGTCATGATGGACATTCTGTACATATTGGTTCATGGGTCATCCCAGAACATGTTGTTCAGGCAAATAAATATTGCACGATGTGTGTGATGTGTGTGTGTCTATGATTTCCAGACAGAGTTTTGTGATTGTCTCCACCATCCGCCTCCTACCCCTTGATTGGTTCCTGCTGTTGTTGGTTTCCGTCCCAAGGAACATTAACCCCCTGAGATATCAAGGCAGCAGAACTTGGCTTTGAGCAGTCCAAAGCTTTGCTCCACAATGTTGCATGTCTTTCTGAGTGCCTGTTTATAGGCCTTCTCTGTGCCGGTCTGGCGGGTGTCCATATGGGATCATTGTGGACGGCTGAAGCACATATACTTGGTCATCTGGAAGTGAAAAGAAAGGACAACTGTAAAAGCTTTTGCTCACTATTATAGATACATTCCAGTCTGTGTGTGTTATGTGCAGCGATATTGCCATGCATATTATGTACTGATTTTGACAATATGGGTTATCATACAGGTGCTCATAGGTTAATACATGTCTCTTCTATTACTCTATGTCATAGCACATGCTGAGCATTGGCTGATACATCCTGTACTTCTACATCCTGACTGTCATGTTGATCCTGTAACTTTTTGTTCTGGCTATTTGGAGATGATCCTGCCCACTCTACATTATGTCCGCACTCTACATGTGTGAAGTAACAGATTGGTCAGATCAGATATTTAGCTAGTTGGTCCTCCCTAGGTAGATAGTGACATAGCAGACTTGCATAACCCTGACAAATGCATATGTCCATGTTAAACCACAGATGTGGGTAGTGGGCTACATGATATTGTCTCAGGCCTGTAAGGGTACATTGTTAGCCAGTGCGGTTAATGTGGTTCCATCCACCTACACAGGATGAATGGATACATTGCATATGAGTGACATAGTGTCGATACTGCCATTGCAAGAATAATAGGTGCTTCTCAAAGTGGCACAACATTGTGTACCCGTTGAATGGCACTGTTCCCACTATGTGCACATGATAATGTCAGAGTGGCACTCAGCAGTGCAACAAAGCACCTTTCTGCACTGCAGGATGGCACTAAGAAAGGAAAATAGTGCACAGCATTTAGGCCATACAGCACGTTCCTGTTCATTAAAACCAAACTTGCACACAAGTTGCCTAGCAGATACACACTCACACTTGCACCACTGATGGTTAGGGGCCTGCATTGCATGCAGGATTGTGTTTGTCTATTAAGTGCACCTTCCTGCACAGGGTGTTACTGCAACAAATGATGGACGGAATACGGAATGATTCAAACATTGTCAGCCCGAGTGGGAGAGTGTGCCCAGACGTGGATCATGTGCTCTCCATGACACTGGATTCAAGCTATCCTGGCTGATGAGGGGTAAAACCCTGAAAACGGTCCTAGGATGCTTGTTTCCAGTCCAGGGAGGTCTGGGCCTGGCAGTTCGGCTGGACAGTTCCCATTGGGTGCAGGGTCAAGAATGATTTGCACATTGCTGGGTACAAACTGGAATGGCATGGGGTGCAAAAAAACGATGGATTTAGGTCCAGATCTCTGTACTGGTGTGAATGTATGTCATTGTTCTGCATTCTGTTAATCAGGTGTTCTTTTTGCATCTGTCACCCAAAGTAAGACTGGTATGCCCAGACATGGTTCCCGTGCTCTCCATGCCACTGCCGTCAAGCTATCGTGGCTGATAAGGGATGAAACACTGAAACCGGTCCTAGGATGCTTTTTTCCATTCCAGGGAGGACCTAGCCGGGCAGTTTGGGGTGGACTGGTCCTATTGGTTGCAGAGTCAAGACTGATTTGCATATGGTTGGGTACAAAGTGGAATGGCATGGGGAGCAAATAAACTATGGATTTAGGACCAGATCTCTGCACTGGGGTGAATGTATAAATGCAAAAAGAACAATTGATGGACAGAATGTCATACATTCACTCCCGTACAAAGATGTTGGCCTAAATCCATCGTTTATTTGCTCATTCCAGTTTGGACCTAGACATGCTGGCGTGAATGTATGACATTGTACTGCATTCTGTCCATCACATGTTCTTTTTGCCTTCCTGCACAGGGTGCAACTTCAGAGGCCTGATCATCTATGTATATATGTCACAGAACATAGCATACATAGGGCATGGGAGTGAATTGGATGACTTCATTTTTTTACTGTTACACGTCAGTTGGGCAGACCACTTGATTTGTCACATTGTACAGTTTTCCTGTGGTGGGATACATGGCATGCCTGATGAACATTGGGAGTGGCATGGCAACACCCCCTTACACACTGTGATGCTACACATCATTTTGGCCAGCGATACATTGCTCTGTACCTTTACAACATTCAACTGCAGACAAAGTGGCTTTGCGTGTCTTACCATGTATGATTTGGGGGTTTGCATTACACATGCACCATGATGCATGGTGCATGTATAAGGCACTCCTTTATTACTTATGTCCCTATCTGCATTGACAGTAATAGTAATGGGTGTTGTGGCATCCATTTCTAACTATTAGTGGGTCTGTTAGGTAATTGCCTTTCCTACAAGTAGGCCATTCCCATATTGGACATCCTGAAAGCATTAATTTATTATGGAGTTCTGGAATATGTATGTATCATGCACACTAGTGGGATATTTGGCCAGGACATTTGTAAATGACCCGTGATGGTCGACAATGGCCTGCACATTGATGGAGGGGGTGTGGTTAATATTCTGATAGAGATGGGATGTTGCAGCAAGGGGAACCAGTTGCACATATGTGCAGTCCATGGCACCCAGCACATGTGGAAACCCAGCAATGGCATAACATCCTTGTTTTTTCTCCAGCTGCAGTTCATGGGAGTTGAGTAAGAGGAAGTGGTGGGGTGTAAAATGGATGATGGCATTCAGGAACGAGAGAAAGAAGGAGGAGAAAGATGGCAGGGAGGTTCTGGCCACTCTAACAGCTGTCTTGAAGGACCCCGAAACCTGCATGTGTAGTACCACCATTTGGGTCTGTGGAGGGATGTTGATGGAACTTGCAGCCGTTGGCTGGAGCCTTGACGCAATCTGTTGTAGCAGCTGTCCAATGGAATCCCTTCCAAGCTGGGAATATGTGATGACCTCATCCTTTCCTAAGTCCAATTAGGGTAGTCTGCAGGTGAGTAAACATGCTTCCTACTCCTGTATTGCCTTTGTGGTGGTGAGGGCAGTGGTTCGGGTGCAGGTGGTGGTGGTTGTCATCTCGTTGGGATAACCAGCTGCAAAATAAGCACTTCCATGTTGTAGTTGAGGTTGCCACACTGTTCTGTCTGGCTTCTCTTTATGTACCAATATAAATGTGTCATTTCCTATGTGTGGGTTTCTCAGGTGAAGGATTTTCGATGCTGGCGGACCTCTGCGTGACTCAAGCCGGCGATGTGTCACTTTGGTAAAGTATCACAACTATCCATGCATCTGTTTCACAGTTGAAATGAAAATGGAACACATACCTTTCATATTTCAATAATTACATGACACAGGCGGTTCCGATGCAGTCTCTTTTTGACACAAGACTCCTGAAAGTGATGCAACCTCTAACATACGACTGCGCCACCAATGCATCAAACATTTTGATCCATTGGCGGTGTAGCTCCTTGTAAATAAGACCCTGAGTTCAGGTTTTTCAGGAAAAACCTGAAAACATCGCTTTTTAGACAAGCCACCGGCACAAGATGCTCTCCTTTTGTTTTACCTTCAAAAGAAACAACCCCAATCCAAAGCCATTGTAAGGCTCTTTTGACACACGAAGCAAAGGAATATTTTAACATCTATACCAAGTTGGCAATTAACTGAATGTACTGCATGTAGGTGAACTCCAGTACCTCCTGCTGATGGTCACTTAGGGGGGTTCCCTAGCATTTTCTTGCCTATTTACCTACTCATGCCTGTCAATTATGAATTGTACAGTGTACCACAGACAATGGTATCTGTAGTATCTTGTGAGTCAGAGATAACGTACCTATTTTGGCTCCTGATGTACTCTGTAGAACAGTGACATAAGTACTTGCGTGATATAATTCATGATGCAGAATGTTCAGTTAACAGTTACACGCTGAGAAATAAATCAGTGTAATACCAAGCTCTGTGTGTGGTATCATAGGCATCTGCAGAAATGTTTTTCCGTAGGGAGGGCATAATTTTAATGTCATCCATTCTCCGGCCCTTTCCAAACAGTAGCACAATCTTTACAATTTTTCGAAGGGTAAGTGTAAAGTCCAGGGGTGGCAAGTGCCCCCTCTTTAGCCTGTCCTCGCGGACTCCCAAGTGTGGCATGATCATTTGCATTTACTCTTGCTGGGGAGAATGCTACATTACCATGACTCTTCGCTCACTACAATCACTGATCTTTAGAGATTCTCCCTCACAAAGCAAAATATAAATCTTAACTGTGAAATGAAGATACAGGCCATTAAAAATCGCTTTTTGTCCATATCTGAGATGTGTATAAGGGTCTCACGTAAAGGTCTGCAGTCAGAATAATAGCAAGCCCATTTTGATTTTCTCTCTTTCATGGTTGCTACTTTCTCTGTTGCAGTTCTTTCAGGAAAAGTGGGAGCGGTATCAGATGGAAAAGCAGTGGTGGCCGCCAAATACAAAAGGTGGTGGGTGGGGCACATGAGAGGGTGAGCGCAGGGGGTGAGTTTAAAAAATGTACCTTAAGTTGCCGCTCGTGTCACGCCTGATGGTTCCTTTTCCTTGTCCCAGCAAGAACTGGGGCTGCATCATAAAACTATAGAGCAGCACAGGTATTGGCCTGAGCAGGCTGGAAATATGCTCTCCTCAGGTCAGGGAGTCTGTGGGGTTTCTCCAGCCTGGCTGTTCAATGCAACCATATTCGGAAACCTAAGTGCACATGTGTGTTTTGGTTGGCCTGAGATGGCCAGCCAAACAAATATGTGCATTTAGACAGTGCACATAGAACTCCTCCTCCCACCTCCCATGCCCCGGCCCACTCCTCCCTGCACATGCTGGCTGAACCAGCTGCTTGAAAATAAAACAATAATCAAACATCTATCAAAGTTTAAATACCTACAAATAAAGAGTTGGAGCCAAGTGGTTGGAACAACTGTCAGTTTTTCAAATGAACTGGAGACAACCTTAAGGAAGAAAAGTGGCAAAAAGAAAGAAGTAGCAAATCTATACTGGCTCCTCATGGATTTGGCGGATGGCAACTTCAATCTTCCATCAGAGCTGTGGGGAGAGTGCTTGCCGGGATACATCACAGAAGAAATATGGCAAGTATCTTATAATTTGTTATACTCCACAGTTCAAGCTGCACATATCCCAGGAAGAACCATATCTTTTGTCTCCACAGGGTATATTGGTCTCCTTTAAAACTCTCTAAATTTGTGAAGGGTATTATCCCGTGCTGTCCGAAAGGATGATGAGCATATATTTTTAAGATGCCCAATGTTACAGCATTTTTGGTCCACTGTAATTAGAGGTATGGAAGAAATATTTGGTTTTACTATTCAGGTGAGTATAATCTTGGTATTCTTTGGGGTTTTTCCAAATTATGAATTACTTTCACTAGAGGTAAACAAACTATGGGGCATATTATCAAGAACGGCGTTATAATTATCGCCGCTTTAGCGGCAGGAAACTGCCGCTAAAGCAGCGATAATGGACTTGATCATATGCCCTTGTGAATTCCCACGGAAGCCCAGGTTCACACCAGAACCTGGACTTCTATTCGAATTCACAAGGGCATAATATCAAGCCCATGATCGTCGCTTTAGCTGCAGTTTCCTGCCGCTAAAGCGGCGATAACTTTATCTACGTCCTTGATAATATGCCCCTATGTTTTTACCTAATCTTACTTGCACAGAGAGAAATTTGTAAACTCTGGATTAAAAACATATATCCACCAGTTTTAGAATGGTAAACTTCTAGTAAGTATTCCATGAAGCTAGACAGGGTTGTATGGAAAAAGAAAAAGATTTTTGGCTCGATTGATATACAGTAAAAATAACATAAAGGGCTATACCTACCACATAGCCCCAATACCATTTCCAAATATTCAGTCAGGTGGCAGTGAAAAAAGGTCAATCGTTTTTTAAGCAAATACTCTGTAGAGGAGCCTCTCCAACCTTCACCCATCAGGTGTGTGGAGAAGACTGCTGAAAATCTAATTGTTATCCCTCAGAACGGCCCTTTTAGCATGATGTAGCTAACTGAAAATGGTTCAGTCTTCAAATATCCCTTCATCAATGTGCATTATATCCTTTATTTCTTGCTGAACTAATTGGGCTTTTACCGCCGCTGGGGAAGGACCGGCCACAGAGGAGGTGAGTTTAGCAGCAGAATAAGAGCAACATGCAGGCCCACATTGTATGTAAAGGCAACAGGTGAATATGATACCAGCTATACCTGCCAGCACCATCAGAATCTTCCATCTCCAAGTGGACAACAGACCCCAGAACCAGGTACCAGTTTCAGAATGCACTTCAGACGCCAATCGACGTAACTTCTGAATGGCCAAATGAACAGAGGGAGGGGAGTCAGGGTGTATACGCAACAGGAACTGCTGATTGCGCGGCATGCTCCTCCTCGATCAGCCAAGATAACATCTAAAACCATACGATTCTGAAGCGAAACAAGCATCGTCACTTGTAGCTCTACTGTTAGATTGGTCAATATGCCCGCAGTAGTGTTAATCACCCTTTCAATTACTCTGAACAAACGCTGTACTTCCTTGCTAGTGATTATGGGTCCCCAAAAAGGAAATACTCCCTTTACGACGTCAATGAAATGCTGTTCAGGGGTATCTGTTCGGTCTATCTCAGTGGTATCTATCCCTCTTTATCCCTAGTAAGTGTCAGGCTTTGTTTATCTAAACGATGATCCTTGTGATAATTAGAAGGGGCTATATAGACTGGAGGGTACAAGAAAGACAAGTAACAACGGCCAGCCCAGCCGCGGGGAAGTCATGTATAGGCATTTTCTCCACAGACGAAATATACATTAGGGCGAGTCAACAATGGTGGACTACTAAAGGTACATAACCGATAGGTATAATTGCATCGACTGTCCCCTACCGAGATGTATCCTGCTCCCTGAACACAAAATGCAGAGGTACTATTTAATATAGGTACTGGAATAGCCCTATCATCTGTAACATTTCTTTCCTTAAATTGTTGAAAATGCTGGGTGAAATTAAACTCTGCAAAATTCTAAATTTCATTCTTTAACCAGGTGATGTTGTCATATGTTGTATACATATTCATACATGCATTCGGATCTAAGGATCCCTCTCCATCATTTCCCTCTGAGTCAAATCCTTGATGTACTTCTATATATGCTAGTTCATCTCATAATCTTTCTCCGAATATCTTTGAGTATCTACTGTATAATACATATACATCATAGAGAGTAATTTAAACCAAGCTTCACAACTTCCTAAATAAGACAGGGGTAAAGATCAAAATAAATTGTGCTTGTGCATAACAGAGGGCAGAAGGCCAAAGACCCAACAATCCGTAGTAGCACTGTGTGTTTGATTAAGCATTTCAACAAATACATTTTTCGTGTAAGTCTGACGATGCCTTTCCTTATGTGGGGCCAAGGTATAAAATGCATGTTCCGGAGGCGGGCAGTAGTTCCTAAGATAGTATGCATAGGATGGCGAAATTCTAAATATAAAAACACTCCCATTAATACTATTAACAAGGTCGCTATAATGACCACAAATGCAACCTTAACACGTTGGGTCCAACTAGAAAAGAAAGGCATATTTACAGGGAAGTGACGTGGTGCAAAAGGACGCTCCTCTTTGGGAACAAAACGACCAAAAGGGTACATGCTAGCTAAAATTCCAAAAATAAACTCGGCGATGCAGTCCAACCTGCCAGAGGGTGCTTCTTTCTTGTGTCCGTCTAGAGCCTCACAGGCAGGCTCTTATCGTTCATCACAAATAAGACCAAGCAAACTTCTCACGTTGGAGTTATGTTCTCACACAACCCTTGGAGAAAACACAACCTGGGTCCTTTTTCACAGAGAGAAATTCAGTATTTCTTTCTGAACAGAGCAAGCACATGTTCAAGGCTCTGAGCGCGTTCAGTCCAGTGACTTGCTCAGTACCCCAGAAGTGTATCTAACAAACCCTAGTACTCAAGTCTCTCCCTATCTCCTACAATCTTCACCTGGGGTACCGTGTCATTTTCTGGGCCACAGATTGTATCGAACATGGCAAGGCGTTTCCTGATCAGGAAACAAAACAGAGGACGGCGAATACGTTGCAACAGTGATACTTAAAGCCTCTTGTTCAACTGCAGGGGCAATAGAATCCGGGGCAATCACTTGTGTAGATGATAAAACCCCTTCCTGGCCCTGTGCTCCTTCTCCTTGCCCTTATCCAACTTCCTGCGCATCAGAAAAAGGAACAAAGCGAGGGGCTCGTTCACTTTCCTGGGTCAAAACTCCTTCTTGGTTTCGCTGATCATAAGGAAGCGGGAGGGGCAGTTTCTTTACGTGCGAGACATGGATCCAATGTCTCTTGCCATTCACCTTAACCGCCGTCCGCGTGGCCAGTAGAATCTAAAAAGGCTCGGACCAACGAGGGTCCAGACTGGATTTCCACTGATAGTTACGGACCAGAACCCACTGTCCTGGTTCCAAACGATGTCCGGGACCGTCAGGCAGGGGCTGCAAAACTGCTGAAACCTGTTGATGAATGGAACGAAGATCTTAAGTCAAGGCATACAGATAATCTGTCATCATAGGGTATTAAATATCACGAAACGTTCTGGGTCTCGGGACGCCCCAAACATTTGCATGGTGCCCAAAGATAACCTTGTAGGGAGATAAGCCAGAACGGGAATGTAGGGTAACTCGTATTGACATCAGTGCTAGTGGTAGGGCATCTGGCCACCTCAACCCAGTACTTTCTTGAATCTTTGCCAGTTTAAGGTTCAGTATTCCATTATACTTCCCAACCAGTCCAGCAGACTGAGGGTGTTGAGCCGCATGGAATGTCTGCCTAATTTGTAACCCATTACAAACATGACTGATAAGATCTGCATGAAAGTACCCCCAGTTATCACTCCAGATCACCCGAGGCAATCCTTAACGTGGTAAGTATTCTTTTATCAGAGCCTTTGCTGTCGCCAGAGCAGTGTTTTCTTTGGTCTGGTAGGCCTCCACCCATTTACTGAAGACACACACCACGACCAAGACATACTTCAGATTCTTCAAACGCTCCAGCTGGCTATAATCCATTTTGAGAATTTCAAAAGGCAAGGATGGTGGTGCGAAATTTCCACTCAGAACAGGTTCCCTACCTCCAGGATTATGTTGTAAACAAACCATGCAATATTGCACCAAATGAGCATCAGTTCTTGGGATATTAGGATTATTCGACACAGGGTCTAGAAGTGCACAAATACCCTTTGCCCCCATATGTGCTGAGCCGTGTGCCATGGTCACTATGGCATTCACTAATGCATTAGGCAACAACCATCGCTGTTTCTCAGATAAATCAATCCAGCTATCATTTGCATCTAATTTCCCCACTACCTTCTCTCAGTGAGCCAGTTCAGCGGGAGTAGCTTCTTTCTGTATCTCTCAGGCACTCTCCATGGTATTCTTAAACATTTCTGTCTCCACCACCCACCTAGCAGAAGTAGTCACGAACATTGAGGTCATTTTGGACTTTGCCATTTCTTTAGCTATCTGATCAGCAAAAGAATTATCTTCACCTACTGTATCCACCACTGTCTTATGTGCACTGCATTTAACTATGGCCACTATTTCTAGTAACGTCAATGCTGTCAGTAATTGTAGAATCAAAGGGCCATGTTGTATTCTCTGACCATGGGAAGTAAGAAAACCCCTTTCCGCCCACAGTCGGCCAAAGCTATGAGCCACGCCGAAGGCATATTGGCTGTCTGTGTAAATATTTACTCTCAATCCTTGACTTAACTCACAAGCCCGAAGCAATGCCACTAACTCAGCTGCCTGTGCTGACTGATAGGGTACTCGGGAAGCCTCAACCACAGTGCGTAGAATAGTTATCTCATATGCAGCAGTTGTCCTACATCTGTTAACTTGAAACATGAGCTATCGACATACAATTTCCCTTCAGGGTCAGATAGAGGAATGTCTGTGAGATCTACCCGTCCCTTTGTCTCTTCCTCTGTCCGATATATACAATCATGTACATCATTGTTTTTCCCGTCCTAAGTGAGGGGTAGTAACGTGGCAGAATTCAGAGTGGCACAACGTTTAATTGTCATTGTCAAAGCCCAACTCACCTGAGATTTCCGGCCAGCTCTGCTGAAGTATGAAGATTATTCGAACCCGCCCCCGTCTCAGCACACTGGAGTCAAACAGTGTGCAAAAGACCAGTAGCTTAAGGGAAGGGGAAGTGGATAAAATAACAAAGAGAGAGAAACAATCTCCTTGAAACAGCTTGCCCGAGAGATTTCTGATGTGACTCTAGGACCAGCTCTGCTTACTCTTCAAGGCTCTGTATTCTGGAATATAAATAACAAGGATTAAAGACAACCTATCCCTACTCTAATCTATGACTGCTTGACAAGTAAGCTTTGTTATTCCTAAACTAAATCTAGTAATACCTCTCAAAACCTGGTCTTGGGTTCCCAGGAATAAACTTGTGTAGTTTTAAGAAGCACCAATCTGTATCTGGAAGGAAATAACAACTGTCAAAAATCTTTCCTGATCGATTCACAGTTATATGGCAACAATGCTCAGCTTGAACCTAATGTACACCTTTGAAGATGCTGTTTAGCTCGTTAGTTGCTATCAACTTGAAGTTGCAGAAATGCACAGATCAGGACCTTTGTTTAATTGTTCAAGACATAAAAATCACACAAGAGTCTCTTTCTCAAAGTTCTCTAGCTTGCAGCTGAGATCGTTGTTTGTGTTCAAGAATTACAATGTTCTTATTTGCAATAACGATTGTTTTCTTCACAATAGTTGTCTTCCTGCAACAAATGTCTTTTCAGTCTTTTAAACAAAGGAAAAAACGTTTTTTCACTTACTTGATGTCTGCGGAAGGTTCGAAATAATCTAACCTGTCCTTTGTTTCTTTCCTTGCAGATGTGCTGATTGGTCGAGGAAGAGACCGGAACCAGGAAGAAGAATCTCGGGGCTCGGGGAAGAGAAAGGCTGCCGGAACGGAGCCACGAAATCGGAAAGCCCAGGACGGAAGACCACCATGCAGGAGCTGGAAAGATGTAGGCGACGCTTGACTCAAGACGATGCCGCTCTCAGGTAAGTGGGGAAAAGACGAGCACAAGCACAGTTCGCCAGTAGGGTTCTGTATTTATAGTCTTCCAAGGGTGTGGCTTTCATATGCAAGCGTTAAGCCAAGAACACGTGTTGCTTTTCAGTTAGTATGCTAATAAGAAATGCACATGCCGAATCACTGCGACCTTTAAAATGCAAATGAAATAAACCGACAACCGCCTACACGTGTTTGGGATAAGGTGGGGAGTTAGGTACCTAGAAAAAAGAAGACCTTGGCTAATGCAACTGTTGCCCTACTAAAGATAGAGTTTAATGTGTGTTTATTGTTTTGATAATTGACAAGCCCTTTGGGAAATGTTAACCCTAACAGTTGCCCCCCCCAAAGGCCCTCCCACCGGACGTGGCTTTCCTGGGTGTGATAAATAGAATTTTCTAATCAGGCGTGGAGCATGCAAAAAAGAGGCAGGCTCCCAAGAATTCTCAGTATCATCATATCCTTTCCATTGAATTAAATAATACAAACGTCCATTGCTTCTTTTAGCATCTAATACTTTTTTTACCTCATACTCGAGATGCCCTTTTACAAATACTGGTGGAGGTGGGGAATCAATGCAAGCACGCAAAGACTTATCTGGTTTCGGAATTAAAAAAAAGTGGAGATGACAGTGGAGACGTTGAATGACGTATAAATCCTGATTGGAGTAACTCATCTAGATATGTTTTTAAATACTTAGTTTCTTCTTCAGTTAAAGCATAAACTCTGTTATTAGGTAGAGGGGCCCCTGGAATTAAATCTATTCTACGATCGAATGAACAATGTGGGGGCAGTAAACTAGCCTTTATTGGGTCAAAGACTTCTTTAAAATCTGAATATTCAATGGGTAAATCTATTTTTTCCTGCTTTACACTTGCACAATGTATGACTGGACTTTGTTCAGGACCTGCTTCTTGATAAAAAGCTGTTCTGCAAAAAGAAGAGTCTAACATAACTGTCCTATTAACCCAGTCAATCTTTGGCTTGTGAGTTGTTAACCAAGGTACACCCAGGATCCATCCAAAATTGGGGGTATCAATTAAATCAAAACTTTTTTTTTCAGTGTGTCCATTTTGACAGACCATGACTAAAAGAGTCGTTTTTTTAGTAATTAAACCAGAAGTTAGTTCAGAACCATCGACTGCACACACAGATTCAGGTGTTGGTTTTAAACAGAGTGGGAGACCCAGTGCTGCAGCCAAATTATTATCGACAAAATTTCCTGTAGCTCCACAATCAAGCAGGACAGGAAGAGTATACCTTATTTGAGTGGTTACAATCAAAATATTATGAATCAGGAAATGTCTAGGAACATAGGGCACCATAAAAGCTGCTGAATTAGAGGTTTGACCAAGATGCTTCCTCGAGCAAGTAACCTCTTCCCTTGCCGCATTTACTCGTTTCCTGACTCAGCAGAAGAAACAAAAGATACTGCATTCTTTCGAGGAACTTTTGGTTTTATCGGACACTCTGGCGAAATAACCGGCCTTTCCACAATAATGACACAATTGTTGCTTTCTCCTTCTCTCCTTTTCATCAGGAGAAAGAGGGCCTCTAAGTGTTCCTATCTGCATTGGTTCAGGATCTGGGAGTTTAGAATCAGATTCTTTCTTATCATGCCTGACAAACGTTAATCTAGAATCTAACTTACTCTTGTCACCCTTTCGTTCTCCTAATCTATGTTCCAATTTTACAAACAAATCAACAAAATCAGAGTAATCGTCAGGCAAAACCACAATATGCGCTAAAGCGTCTTTTAAATCATCTCTTAAACCTTTATAAAACAAAGAAACTCTTTTTTCTTCAGGCCATTGGGTTTCAGAAAGTAATAGATTAAAGTTAGTAAGATAGGTTAAAAAATCCGCATTGCCTTGTTTGAGGTTCAACAGTTCGTTATCACTTGCCTGCATAAAAGTATGTTTCGCAAAAAGACGTGTCAAAGTACGTTTAAACTGATTCCATTTGTGAAGGATCGGGTCATTCCTATCTACAAAAGGAATCGACCAGTTAGCTGCAGTACCACTCAAATATGATAAAGCAAATGCCACCTTTGTGGCGTCTGTGGGAAACTGTAGTGGTTTACAAACAAAATGCAATTGACACTGGTTGATAAAGACATGAAATTTACAGGAATCTCCATGAAAACGCTCTGGAGCTGCCAAGGGAACCGGGTTAGGGACATTGACTGTGACCTCAAAAGGTGAAGACGAAGAAGAAACCTTAGACCTAGCTCCAGTCTCAAAGGGAGTTTTAAAAGCAGGAGAAAAGGTTGCATCTCATGCGGACACTCTGGGTTTATACCTAAGTAGATCCTGCTTTAAATGCATACTTTCAAATTTTAAGGCCTCAATTTCCTCTTGCATGCATTGCAAGACCCCAGAAACACTTTCATTATGGAGCAAATCCTTATCTAAAGCGTGCGCCATGTCTGTGGGGTCAATGCCCTCTGTGTCTTCCCCTGGCTTCATAGTTCAACAGAACTGAGTGGATTGAGGCTTGTGCTTCTGTCAAAGCCCAGCTCACCTGAGATTACCGGCCAGTTCTGCTGAAGTATGAAGATTATTCGAACCCGCCCCAAAATCACTTGTCTCACACACTGGAGTAAAACAGTGTGCAAAAGAGAAGGGGGAAGTGCTCAAGGGAAGGGGGAAGTGGATAAAATAACAAAGATAGAGAAACAATCTCCTTGAAACAGCTTGCCCAAGAGATTTCTGATGTGACTCTAGGACTTGCTCTGCTTATTCCTCAAGGCTCTGTATTCTGGAATATAAATAACAAGGATTAAAGACAACCTATCCCTACTCTAATCTATGACTGCTTGACAATTAAGCTTTGTTATTCCTAAACTAAATCTAGAAATACCTCTCAAAACCTGGTCTTGGGTTCCCAGGAATAAACTTGTGTAGTTTTAAGAAGCACCAATCTGTATCTGGAAGGAAATAACAACTGTTTAAAAATTGTCTGTATTGTATCTTGCCTTTTATGATTTTAACAAAAATCGAATAAAGTGTATTTTGACTGACTGACTAACTGTCAAAAATCTTTCCTGATCGATTCACAGTTATATGGCAACAATGCTCAGCTTGAACCTAATGTATACCTTTGAAGATGCTGTTTAGCTCGTTAGTTGCTATCAACTTGAAGTTGCAGAAATGCACAGATCCAGATCTTTGTTTAATTTTTCAAGACATAAAAATCACACGAGTCTCTTTCCCAAAGTTCTCTAGCTTGCAGCTGAGATCATTGTTTGTGTCCAAGAATTACAATGTTCTTATTTGCATTAACGATTCTTTTCTTCACAATAGTTGTCTTGATGCAACAAATGTCTTTTCAATCTTTTAAACGAAGGAAAAACAGTTTTTTCACTTACTTGATGTCTGCAGAAAGTTCGAAATATTCTAACCTGTCCTTTGTTTCTTTCCTTGCAGATGTGCTGACTGGCCGAGGAAGAGACCGGAACCAGGAAGAAGAATCTCGGGGCTCGGGGAAGAGAAAGGCTGCCGGACCGGAGCCACGAAATCGGAAAGCCCAGGACGGAAGACCACCATGCAGGAGCTGGTAAGATGTAGGTGACGCTGGACTCAAGACGATGCCGCTCTCAGGTAAGTGGGGAAAAGACGAGCACAAGCACAGTTCGTCAGTAGGGTCCTGTATTTATAGTCTTCCAAGGGTGTGGCTTTCATATGCAAGCGTTAAGCCAAGAACACGTGTTGCTTTTCAGTTAGTATGCTAATAAGAAGTGCACATGCATCACATTGTGCCGAATCACTGTGACCTTTAACATGCAAATGAAATAAACCGACAACCGCCTACACTGGTTTAGGATAAGGTAGGGAGTTAGGTACCTAGAAAAAAGAAGACCTTGGCTAATGCAACTGTTGCCCTACTAAAGATAGAGTTAATGTGTGTTTATTGTTTTGATAATGGACAAGCCCTTTGGGAAATGTTAACCCTAACAGTCATGGGGTGAGCAAACAAAGTCAATTTGTAGCCTGTAAGACGCGCACTTGTAAGGTCCTGAGACTTTGTTTTGTTCAGTAATGTATCCACAGCGTGGGGTACCATCACTGTGAGGTCAGTATTCAGAACTACACCTTCCGACTGTCGAATGGCCACTGCGTCTGCAGCAGTAGCCCTTAAACAGCTAAGAAGTGCTCTGGCGATGTTTTCCAACACCGCTGAGAAATAGGCACAAGGTCTGTGCTTACCACCATATCCTTGTGTTAACACAGAAAGCGAGCAACCGTCCATCTCATGTACATAAAGCACAAAAGGTTTTCGGTAGTCAGGAGTACCCAAGACGGGTGCAGAACAAAGTGCAGATTTCAAAGAATACAAAGCTTTCTGACACTCATCAGTCCAGGGTAGAGGTTCATGCACATCTTTAGTGGTTAAGTACAGGAGAGGTTTAGTGAGAAGGGAAAAATTAGGCGACAGTAAGAAGTTATGCCGAGAAATGCACAAACATCACGCTGAGTACAAGGTACTGACATGTTAGAAATGGTAGTCACACGTTCAGGGGTTAGTCTCATCCCCTCTTTCGACAGTACATGAGCAAGGTAGGTCACCTCCTGTCGACAATATTGAAATTTGGAAAGAGATACTTTATTACCATTAGCCACCGAATGAGACAATAATTTAACAGTGGCTTCTTTACAAACTTCTTCAGTGTCGGAAGCCACCAACAGATCGTCGACATATTGCAAGAGCACATTACCAGGAGGCAAGGTCAAATCATCCAATAATGCTTTCAGAGCCTGACTATAAATACTAGGACTCTCAGTGTACCCTGGGGAGCGCGACAAAACCGGAAGCTGCGACCAGATAAGGAGAAGCCGAAAATATGATGGCTATCAGGGTGAATCGGAATGCTAAAGAAAGCATTCTTTAAATCAATAATGGACAAATATTTAGCAGTGGGACTAATCATCATGAGGATAGTAGTGATGTCAGAAACCACAGGGTATTGCGGCACTACTATCTTGTTAATTTCTCGTAGGTCAATTACAAAGCGATAAGTATCAACATGGTCAGGATCGCTTCCGACAGGGGCCTTTTTAAAAATCGGTAAAATGGGATTGTTGCATGAATTGGCAGCCGTTTCCTCCACCACACCCTTCTAGATCAAATCTTGTATGATGGAGAGCAAAGCTTTCTCGCGTGACTGAGAAATTTTGTATTGACGTATCCACAGTAAATGAGCATTTTGTTTCAAAATAATAGAAATGGGTGGAATCTTTAACAATCCTACATCTCTGTCTCCTGTGGCCAACAGTGTCACTGGGATAGCAGCAAACTCAGGAGGGAGGGGTTCATTTTTAGCGAAGCACTGCAACATATGTTTACCAGGGGTTTGTATAGTCAGATAAACACCATCAGGGGAACAATGAATTTGCGCATGCAATTTCTTCAACAGATCCAATCCCAATAGATTCTCCCCACTATGTGAAGTCAACAGAAACGGAGAGTCCACTGTAACCGGACCAATTGTAAACGGAATAGGTTTAGAAATGGGTCTCACCACTGGAATTCCAGAAAATCCCACTGAAACATTATTCTGCCCGGACAGAGCGGCCCCTGGGACCAGAGACCGAGAAATGGAACTATTCATCGCACCCATATCAACTAAAAAGTTTTCAGATGTCCCCATCAGCAGCCCTTGCACAAAAGGACCTTGCTGATCAATTGGTACTGACATCTGGCCCCCACTCTGTCCTTGGCTGTCCTATGTGTAAGCATACCCTTCGGTCCCATCAATCACACAGTCTACGTTATAGTACTGCCAACCTCTCGGATCATCGAAACAATTATTTTCACATTCGCCATGCGTTGTCTCCTATCTCCGCATTTCACTCCGATCCACACCACTTCAACCTCTCCCTCTCCCTCTTATTGCCCCATTCTGAGTCAGCAACAATGGACATTGAGATCGCCAATGGCCTTCCTGTTTACAGTAAGCGCACTGGTTTATTCCTAAAGCGACAGCTGGTCCTCCGCCTCGCCCGGTTCCCGCGGCCCTCGGGACAAACCATCTACCGCCTCTCTCTCTGCCTCGTCCCCTAATGACTTGCTGTAACAACACTCGTGTCTTACGGTCCTTTGCTTTCTTTTCCGTCTTATCCTTACTCTCATTTTCCCTATGTTCGTAATACTGAGCCATACTCAGTATGACTGAAGGAGTAGAATTGTTCGGAGTACTCCCAGCAGCTTGTAGCCGCGCGGAGACTTCTGGTAACAGATTTGTCACGAAACGATTAACAAAAAAATCGTATACCACCCTCCACTGACAAATCTTGCCCACTAAAGTCAATGAATATACCCTAAAATCTAGTGAAGAAATCCAAAACACTTTCGTCTTCTTATGCTTACACGCTGTCATTTTGTCCCAATCTACTTTACGGGGTGGAATTAAGGATTGCATATAGGTAATAATCCGACCCTGTAAAGCCAATAGTTGTGGTTTTGGTTTATCACCAGGCTTTCGATCCTTATCCCAATCTTTAATCTGATCAAAAGTCCCGCCCAACTCTGCCGCATGTTCCTGGTCATCAACCTGACGCCACACGTCACAGGGACTAGTAGCTCAAAAAATAGCTATATGTCAGATAGGGTCATAACAGCTGAGGAGGCCGCTTCTGTAAGCTCTTTATGATAAGCTGTAGGGTGCAAAAGCACTTCACTCCTTTCCCAAGGGGTATCAACCCATTGTTCTTGAAATCGTGCCTCCACACGAGGTCTAGTTACTACTTTCTGATCGTTTCTTAATTCTGGTATTTCAGGATGGAAGATAAGATGGACTTCCCGCATAGGGTGCTGGGAGTCCCAGGTTCAACATTTCGAGTCCATACGTCCTCAATAATTCAATAAAACCTTGAAGTTCCTGTACACTTCCTCTAGTCCTAATTCAGACATATGAGCCCGGTCCCGAATGTCATACATCATGTGTGGTGCCTTCCCTCCCGGAAAACACTGCTCCCATAGAGAAATAAGACATATGGCCACATGCTCTAGGGCATGCTGCTGCATAACAGGCTCATAATCTCAAAGTGTACTCCATACATCAGCTAAAGTATAAATAGGATGGCGCATCCACTGGGATGACTGATTCACAATCGTCTACTATTCTTCTAGTCCTACCGCCGAACGAGTAAACAACCTTCGTGCGCCAAGATCCCCCGGAGCACGATAGGGAGTAGGGTCAGCTAGAGTTGCGGTCGCGCTCGAGGACTGGGAAGCCCAAACAGAAGTTGGAGACAAAACAACTGTGGACATAGTGGGAGACGGCAATGCATCGGGCCATAAAGTAGCCGATCCAAATGCTGAGGGAGATAAAATGGAGGACGTTCCCAGAGGGATGGGGTAAGAGGAAACAACATGCGCAGAAGCTGTTGGAGCCAGAGTTAAAGGGACCGCAGGATATATGCGTGTGGAGCATAAGGGGGATGTGGACGCGCACCCAATAAATCCTCTAGCTCATCCTCTGGCTCAGTCCTAGTTACGTAGCTTTTATCCACCTGTAATCTAAATTCTCTATCTGTACAATCAATTCCTTTTTCAATTTGAGCTTTATCGTAAGCTATGGCTTTTTGTGTAACCGTCTGACCTCCTTTCATTTTACATAACTTTTCCTCCCTGATGCGTCTACGCTTCACTTACTTCTGCCACATGTTTAAAGAATCAAACATTTCCTGCCGACTTAGCTTAGCAAACAATCGAGCCTGCAAGAAATGTATCTTTTTCTCCTCAAAGGACCCGGTTAAGGGCAATTGCAGTTCCACATTGTCTTTAGTACATTTATGCCCTGGTGCATTAAACAGAATGGGAGAAATACCATGTCTGACATACATATCATAACTAGGGCTGCCCTCTGGCGGGGCAGGTTGACTTTCATCCAAACGTGTGCCTTTCTGGCGACAACATCCAAAACACAATTGTTGACCGTTAAATCTCATTCAAAAAGCAATCTTTCATGGCCATGTTCACACATCCTCACCATTGTCACTTTTTCTCAAAAATCGAACACAGACAAAACGATACATACATATATACACCAAGAAAGAATTTTCAAAATGACATCTCTTTTTCCAAACAAAAGAACGGAGCACGTCGACTCCCGTTCATGGAGAACTAATCAATTCAGATTCCAGACCAACAGATACCAAAATCAAGTAGTCCAAATACTACCAAGAAACTATTGGACAGGTATTAACCACAGACTGTCCTACAGACCATCCTGAAGCCTTCCTGGTTCACCCTCAGAACTATTCTGACTTAGCCCGCTGCCTTGGAGTCGCTTCTGATATGTCCCAAAGGCTACCCAGTTACAACCACGGGCCTTTCCGAAACCAGTCTGGCCGGGTGCGCACAGCACGAGCCACACCAGGGCGTCCGATCGGCGTCTCTATTGTTCACAAAACAAGCCGTGGAGCATCTACCCTTGCAGCCACAATGCTGCCACGTCAGACCCCCAAAGTTCTCCGTGGTACACCGACCACCAAATCCAATACAGTTAA
The DNA here is from genome assembly GCF_964263255.1 of Lissotriton vulgaris. Classification (NCBI taxonomy): domain Eukaryota; kingdom Metazoa; phylum Chordata; class Amphibia; order Caudata; family Salamandridae; genus Lissotriton; species Lissotriton vulgaris. The sequence goes on along the minus strand of NC_141696.1, from coordinate 776,191,226 downwards.
CTGTTTTAAAAGCACTGCTCAACAGCCCATTCCACAAGACATCAAAAACTATTCACTCACCTGGTGCACACAGGTACAATTGCGTATTCTCCACTGCCAACTCCTGAAGACCAACACGGTTGGCTCCCGGGTTACGCCCGTAGGACTCTGGCGACAGGTCACTAACAGCTGGGGCTCCCTGATCGCGAAAGCGGAGTTAGTCAGAATCTTCGGTCAATCCACCCACTCGACCAGAGCTCCCCTTTCTTTGTCCTTTCAACCGGGTTAGGGGAGGACCACCCTATCGCGGAGTTCTGGCAGACTCGCCAACTGATGAACAGTAAAAATAACATAAAGGGCTATACCTACCACATAGCCCCAATACCATTACCAAATAATCAGTCAGTTGGCAGTGAAGAAGGGTCAATCGTTTATTAAGCAAATACTCTATAGAGGAGCCTCTCCAACCTTCACCCATTAGGTGCGCGGAGAAGACTGCTGGCTCACAGTCAAAGACAAACATATATACTTTAATTTCAACACATGAAGTCACTGTAAATGGAAAAACACCACTGGGCCCTTGGGCCCCAAGGAAGGACCATATATGGCACCCATGATTGGTTCAAAGCTTTACTATTTATTACTGGGAAGGTCAGGAGGGGTGACTCCCTTTCGTCCCGGTGCCCGGTAGTGTAGGCACGGCACCTCGAGGAATACGCTTATCGCACCCAAAGCCTGATGCGACCTTCAGTCCCAGGACAGTGGGAAAACAGTTACTTTCTGCTGCTCTCAGTAACTCAAATGAACTGGGACATGACAACTACTGGAGAGTAACACATGATCACAGCTTGTGTTCTGACACAGAGGAAAGAAGATGGCGTCTGTATGGTTCTCGGCCTACTCTATTAATAGGAAACAAACGAAAAAAATAAACCTTTTCCTACCGGCTAAAACATATATGGGTTATGTTGCATGCATATACTGAATAAAGGATATATAGATACATCATGCTAACACAATATGTATATGTCCGATACTCCTCGTGTATGAAAAATCTAACTTTTATCCCTCACGATACCTGTATCTTGAGGGGATTAACAGTCCAATGGTTATGTCTTTACATTGGGATACTTTACCTCTCCACTCCGTTTTGGGGGCCTCCCAGAGAGAGGTTCAGAACAGACTCACCAAGACAAAGAGTGGCTCTGTGTAAAGTGCATACATCTAGATACAGAGCTCTCATGCCGGTGCCAATCAAGTGAGGGCCACAGGGAATGTGAAATGGCTCTGGGTATATCTTTTGGCAAATGAGGACAAATAAATAAATAAATAAATAAATAAATAATCAGATATTGTTTTATCTTTTAGCTGCTGGCTCTGAGTCAGTAGGTCGATACTACTTCACCATTGCAGAGCAGCCGCCCTTGGGAAAAATCTATGTAGTTTACACAGCCATCTCATTTATTACCCTCTCACTAGGCACCATATATCACCATCAACCTTTATTCTACCCAGTGTTTGCAGTGCATTAAAAAAAGTATGGCAACTATGATGCTGCAAGCAATGGGGGCACAGTTAGTGAGTGTGGGGGCGGGGTCAAAGGCGTGGCAAAAGAAAATATATTTTTTTACTTTGTTTGGTCTTTCCACTTCTGGTAACTACATATAAAATTATGCACAACTACAATGAAAAATAAATACAAGTTAAGTTAATCAATGGGAAATGCACTATAGTACACTATGAAACCTCTATTAGTCAACGCACAGCAGTGGTCTGTGTGAGCAAACAGATAGCCACAAAATTGAATACTGTTTGGCAGTGGAGAATGGTGACTTTTTTAGTGCTATGATGTCTCAGCCTGTGACTATCCTAGGGTCTGATTACGAGTTTGGCGGACAGGGTTACTCTGTCACAAACCTGATGGATATCCGGTCTGCCAAATTACCATTCCATAACCTGTAATACCGCGGACGGGATATCCACCAAACTCGTAATCTAGCCTTAAGTCACTATTTTTTAAACTTACATTACACACAGTATTACATAGGTTTCTATAAAATGCACATCATCAATAAATTACATTTTCAGAGACATCTAATTTTTGCGGAAACTGCAAAGGTGGGCAAGTAGCACATATTTTGTTTGGATCTATCTATCTATCTATCTATCTATCTATCTATCTATCTATCTATCTATCTATCTATCTATCTATCTATCTATCTATCTATCTATCTATCTATCTATCTATCTATCTATCTATCTATCTATCTATCTGTCTGTCTGTCTGTCTGTCTGTCTGTCTGTCTGTCTGTCTGTCTGTCTGTCTGCCTATCTGTCTGTCCATCTATCAATCTGCCTGTCTGTCTGTCTATTGGTCTATCAATTTGTCTGTCTCTGTCCTGTCCACCCGTTAACCCGTCTGTCTGTCTCTCTATAGATCTGTCTGTCTGTCCGTCTGCATCCATCCATCCGACTATCTATATTGTGTCAGCTAAATACTAAAAGAGACAAAGTGCCCGCTAATGAAGTGTCAGATTTGACTCGTTCTTGCATACAGGTGCAAAGGCTCAAAACGGATGCTTGCGTTATGGAAACAGATTTCGAGCAGTGTGTATAGTGCTTTGTGTATTTGATTATAGGTCCACTAGGAAAACTTATTTCCAAACTCAAGAATGTCTGGTGCTCTAACGTATGTAGTATTCTTCTTCATGATGCCAGAATCCAAAACGTACCTCAAAAAGCGTGTTTACAGCCTTCCATTTGCATCAGGCCACGTAAGACAGCTGCTAGCGATTACTGCCTGACATCTCAAGTATAAGCTGAAGGCCCTTCCAGGTTCAACCAAGGGGAGTGAATTGCGTTTGCAAGGCTGGTTAATACAAATCAGCAATTTCTTAACCTCAGTGGATTATTGTGTGACTATTAGAGAAATAGAAACATATTATGTTCTCAATATCATAATGACATAATTGTGAATGAATCCCTTATTGTCTGCCTTTCAACAGTCTTCTAGCTTCATTTATTTTAGTCAAGTTATACATTTCTCCAGTACCCCACTTTTAACTGATTTGCAAGACATGGGGTGCTAAACGTGACACCACTCTCTACTGTGGAGGCAGCAAGTTCCTTTGGTATATAGAAATAAATTGTGAAGTTCACCACACTGTATTTTTTTAACATGCTCTAAGAGGGGTCAGATTTACTAACGTTTTTCACTGCATTTGTGTTACTTTTGTGATGCAAACCTGATGTAAAGCGTCTGGGTGGGAATTACTATCCAAGGCCAATCAGGATTTACATTGATAGTATCCAAAAGTTACACAAAGTTGCTCAATGCTCTATTTTGCATTATTTCATGTCCATCCCATGGGTGGTACATGGGAGTTGCCATGCACCTACCCATGGCATTTGATGCAAATCTCTATCTATAAACATTGGTAGAAAGGAATTTATACCAACATTGTACTTTTTATGAGGCAGGTGTAACGAGGAGATCTTTTGATTTCCCATCATTTGCCCAACTTTACATGTGTTCTGCATTTTATATTACACATACAAAGTTGAAAATTCCTTAAAGCTTCAGAAAACGCAAACACCTTTGCACTATGTCGCAAGGGTGAGTGCGTTGGCCCATAGCAGCCAAAAGAGCACCAGTGCTGGGGGAGAGAAAAATGTGCTGTATCTTTGCACATATGGAGTATTTGTTGTCTCTCCTTTTGACACAAGGCAGCACAGCAACTTTGGTGCATCATTGCCTTGTTTCAAAGAATAGTCAATTTGAGCTTCAGTATTCAACGCAAATCTGGATATGCGTTGGATAGTATCCCAAAGTAACACAAAGGTGCGCAATGTGCAGCCTTGTGTTACTTTGCATGGTGGAGAGGGACTATGGGTGGTGCTTGGGTGTTTCACTACAACAACCCATCCATTTTGATGCATATCCCTATCTACAAAGAATCATAGATATGGTGAAAGCTCAAGAGGAGGAAAAATGTGCTGTTTATCCTTGTTGTCCACCTTTCCATGTGTGCTGTATTGTACAGGGCACAAACAAAGCGGAAAAAGCCATGAAACATTATCTCTATACTGGAAAGGACCACTTCTAGTAAAAAAAACTATGCATTAGAGCATGGGTATTCGCAAATGTTTTCCCGGGGGCCGAAAACCTTCGTCTTTGCGGTGACCAAGGGTCGCACTGATGCTAGCAGGATGGCGGTCTAGGGTGGGGTGGGTGGAGTAAAGTGGGTGTAGGGGAAGCAAGTTCGTACATTTTGTGGCTGAACTGAATTGCACTAGGCAGAAGCAGAAAACCTGGGGTAAATCCCAGCTTCTCCACTTGACCAATTGTGTGATCTTGGACAATTGTTTTATTTCAATGTCCCTACTTTTTCTTCATTATCACATGTAAGAAGACCACGAAATACATGACTTCAGAATGCGTGCTGTAGAAAACCTCCTCTGTTTTTGATTTAATCACAAATGGCATTGTTGCCAAGGGGGAAGGAAGCATGAACATTTCTAAATTTATGTTTGAAAACTATCACTTTAAAAAAAAATACTTCTGAATGCACTGCTATAATCTGATTTACTAAAGTGACACGGTTCTGCAAGTTAATGAAATACATTTTTTGAATTTTGAAAAGCTTATCACATTTTTTCATGTTTGCTATCTTTAAAATGATGTTACTAAAGTTAAGGGGTGCAGTACATCCTAGTTACTTCTTTTTTTTAACTTCAATGAATCTTCAAATAAACGCTTGCTGTTTATTTAACATTTTGTGTATGGTCATGTTTGCTCCAGTAAACAAGTCTAGTTCTGCTGTTGCCCTGGGGGCCGTATGTAAAGGTCAGGAGGGCCGCAGGCGGCCCCTGTGCCGTACTTGAGTATCACTGCCTTATGGAGTTCAGCACTCAGTAGCAAGGGTGTCTGCATTGGCACAGCCTTCAAGAGAGGTACAGAAAGGAACACGTGGTGTGCAGAAAAAATTTAGAGAGGTTCAGAAACTGGCAAGAGAGGTGCAGAAATAGGTAAGGGAGGTGCAGAAAGAGACACAATGGGCTCGATTCCGATCCGGTAAAAAAATCCCCCGTACGATTCGCATCCGGAGCCGTTTCCGTACGAATCGTAAACACACCGTACGACCCGGCGAGTACGATCCGGACCGGGTGATCAGGACGCTATTCGTACGGTCCGCGTCAGGTAAGGGCGATCCGTACGGAAAAGCGCTCAATCACATACACACCGTATGCCGCGTACCCCACATGATCGCCGGGGTACGCGCCGTACCCTGCGATCATGTGGGGTACGCGCCGTACACCCAGCGTACATGGGGTGCGCACCGTACACCCACCGTACATGGAGTACGGTGCATACCCCATGTACGCTGGGTGTACGGCGCGTACCCCACATGATCGCAGGGGTACGGCACGTACCCCGGCGATCATGTGGGGTACGCGGCGTCCACGGTGGGGGGCGTTCTGTACTTGTTTCGGCGCGAACTATGCGTTTACGGCTGTTTCCAGCTCCCGTAAAAAAAAGGCTTGTACGTTGCGTACCCGACACGAATCGTACTTGCTGGGTCGTAAAAACCAGCCGCGACCCGTAGCGATGTCACGTACAGCGCGTTCCGAGTGAGACTCGTACGGATATATTAGTCGTACGGAGTCCTGTACGACTCGTACGGTCTTTGGCTCCTGGTACGGATCGTACTTCGTCGTACGTACGGGGACGTGCACGGGTACGATTCGTACGGGGAAAATTGCTCCGTACGACGATTCGGAGCGCATTTTACCAGATCGGAATCGAGCCCAATGGGTCAGAAAGAGCTAAGAGGGATACAGAAAGAACCTAGAGAGGTGCACAAACAGGTAACAGAGGTGCATCAAGAGGGAAGAAGGGAGCAGAAAGAAACAAGAGGAGAGCAGAAAGAAGCAACATAGGTGCAGCCAGAGCCAAAAGAACTGCACTAAAATGCAACAGAGGTGCACAAAGAGGCAAAGACAATTACAAAAATGGAAAGCAGCAACCCTTCCCATTTCACTGTTGTAAGTCTCACCATATTCCTGAAAGTATACATGCATGTGTCCATTCCTTTTGCTTGTGGCGTAATACATAAAAGAAACAGAAAAATAGCTGTATACCTGTGTTTTAGACACCTATCATCTTCGGATGTGTAAAATGTGTGAGAATACATGTACCAGTAGACACATACCTCAGTCACAAGAGCACGCAGACCTTCAAAGTTGACCAACTGCACTTCCCATTTCAAGCAAACACCTACATTTATATTGCCTACTTCAAGTGTACCTTTCCAGAGACTCATACAAAGTACCCTAATCACTAATCCCGCTACGAATATGTCTTAAATCTCACTTTTTTTTGTAGCTTCAGTTTTTACCGACTCCTGAGAATGTTGGGCCTAGCCAAATTTAAAATAGCTATTGTTGGACTTGGCCCTCTTGACAGGGTCATCCCTGAACTTTTTACCTTCCTCCAATATTCTCTCTGACCTGTTTTTGTTGGTTTAATGACTCTGGGCGCTTTACCACTGCTGACCAGTGCTAAAGTGTATGTTCTCTCCATACTGTAAAATGTATACATCGATTGGATTCCATGTTAGGCTTATTTGGTTTACTGTCAGACCCCAGTAAAGTGCACCAGTAGTGCCAGGGCTTGTAAATGCAAATGCTGCTGGTTGTGCCACCCACAGAAGCGGCCTAGTAAAATGTGTCTAAGGTCTGCCATTGCAGAACCTGCGTGCAGTCTGGAACTGTCATGCTGACTGCACAAGTGCACCTACTTGCCAGTCCCTAAACCTTCCCTTAACTTCATATTAGTCACCCCTATGGTAGGCCCAAGAGCAGGAAGCATTGTAAGCATAAGATACGACAAGCCCTGATGTGTGTGGCATGTCCTAATAGTGATTACAGCCAATTTTGTTTTTCACTATTGTAAGGCTACCTGTTCTCATAGGCCAGAATGGGCTGCTGGAATTATTACACTCTATAATCCCAACAGACTCAGAGAGCATGGCAGAAAGTCAAGTTTAGTATGCCTGAACACAGAATAATAAAATACTTCTTTTAGTAAAGTTTATTTTAATATCCTGTGTTTGCAAATACTACTTTTAGAAAGTTAGTATTTGCTTGCCTAACCATTTCAGCTCGCTTCTGCTAGGATGTGTATCTGCTGTCTGGGTTCTGTGAGTAACAAGGCTAGGGATTACAGGTGGTGAATAGAGGGATTACACCAGGATGGGTGGAGGTAGTGCCCCTTGACTCTGAATAGGGCTGTGCTCTGCCACCACAATGCTGGCTCCGCCCCCTGGGGAGGGACTGATGACTCTGCCCTGCACCTGGTCCAGGAAGAGGGAAGACTGTCAACAGAGTGTTCCTGGCTGTACTTGTCATCACAATGCTGACTCCACCTCCCGCGGAGCGTCTGATGTCCCTGCCCTGCACTCTGAAAGAAGAAGCCATGGCCTGAAAAACAAAGTGCTCAGAGACTGACTAGATTAGGCAAAGGCCCCCCTGGCCTGTGAGAACAAAATAAATGGTGTGTAAAAGTAGGAGCCTTCCTCCTAAGAAATCAGATCCTGTTATTGCCAAGAAGAAACTCTGCCTGAAGAGAAGGACCTGAAAAAGCTGCATGGAGGACTACTGTCTCTAATCCTGAGAGACTGGCCTGTGGTGGGTGCCTTGCTGCAAGAAGGAGAGAGAAAGAAAAGACTGAGAGACTTTTATAATTCAACTTGTGCATCCTAACAATCTCCAAGGGCTTGCTTGTGAACTTGCCCCCTGAACTGCGCCCCAGGAACATTGGGCGCTAACCCCCCTTCAGGAAAAGCTGCTGATGTGTGGTCTGACCCTACAGCGCTGATCCGGGGAAGCGGACTGTTTGAGGAATCCGCCCCCCCCCGCATTCTAGGAAGCAGTGCACTCCCGTCCCCAGAGCAACGCGACCTCTGATTGGCCGCGCCGCAGGAACAAAGTAAAGCCCAGATGGGCCAAGCATTGTGATCTGTGAGCAACCCCGAGCCTACGTTTTGCAAAGTGAAGAGGACCCGTCTGGTCCAAGCACCACGAGCTTCTGGCCCCCGAGCCGCAGCCCGTGAAGTAAAGACGGACCCCCGCCCCCTGCCTCTGGCCTGCCGTCGTGATCGCATTGAGGAGAGCACCCCGCTGCTGTGAAGTGCACAGCTACGGAGCGTCCAGCGAGAGAGTACGTCCCGTCTCCTACAACCCGTACTCCCGCCCGCACCACCTGCAGCCGCTCTCCCTCCTGGGTAGAAGCGCACGCTGCAGGTACGTCTGTCCCCCCCCACAATGCACCGTTAACCTAGGAGCACCGCGCCTGCACCAGCCTCGAGCCGTAGCTCGCATCGTCCTCAGGAAGACATTGTGACGTGGGAGGACTGACCCCCGCATCCGTCGGCCTCGAATTCCCCACAAAGAAAAAGTTACTGTGTGCGTGTTAAGTGCGCAGCGCTCAGAACACGGAGTCCGTGAGGCGCGCACCCATTTGTGACCGCTGTTGCCCCCACGCTGTAAGTGCCGTACCAGTGAGACTCCTCAATCTTGTCTCACAGCCGCAGTACGAGCCGCACAGCCACCCGACGCTCCTACGCCTCGTTCCCTCATCAGCGCCGTACGCGTGATACGCGAGACGCGTGAGGGTTAGTGAGGCCCTTCTGCTTTTGCCAATACGAGACGTACCGAAGCGATACAAAGCACATCAGCATTGACAAACGGAGTCAACACGCTGAATACTTTGCCTAGATTATTGTGGGGCCAATATTAAGCATTAAAGGGTCGTTTTAGACCCAGTGACACTATTTTAAAGACTGAACATTGGATATTAGGAACTGTGGCATTTCTACAAGTTACTGGAATCGTAGTAAGTCATTGAAGCCTGTATTTAAGCCTACTTGAAAGTTTCTATATAAAAAAGTATATTTTTACAAAACAAACAGTCTTGTGTCCCTGTGTGGTGGGTTGATGATTTATTTTGTGTGTTGTACAGATACTTAACCGTATGGGCTTTGGAGTTTAGTCTTGTCTGCTTGCGCCACACTACCTAGAGCAGCGGTCTTCAATCTGTGGGGCGCGACCCCCAGGGGGGTCGTGGAGTCCTGGGAAGGGGGTCGCAGATTCTGCAGAGTGCAGTTCCTGGCATTGGGCTGATCGAGGGTGCTCACGGCGGAGGCCTAATTCACACCGAGGTGTGAAAAACATCAACGCCTCATTAACAAGTAAAAGGTCTTTTAAAGATCTGTCAAGTACTTGGGTGTGACTGTGTGTGTGTCCCTGAAGCTGTTTCAGCTGGGCTCACCTACACGAGCTGGGAGGAGCTGGGGTGGGGGCGCTGGGGGAGCAGGCTGTAGTGTAGCCCTTTGAGTTCAATGAATGTTGCGCACCTGGAGCTGTGGGTCCCGTGACACGTCCCCCGGCCCCAGCAGGGATGCACAGAGATGCCCTTCCATGGGCGGGAAAGAAGAAGGAAGACGACACAGAGAGATACTGACCCCCCCCCCATGAGAGAGGCACAGAAAAGGTGGGTGGGTGGATGAAGGATGGATGGATGGATGGATGTAAGGCTGAAGGATGGATGGATGTGTGAAAAGGTGGGTGGATGAATGATGAGTGGATGGATGGATGAAAGGCTGATGGATGGATGGATGAAAGGCTGAAGGATGGATGGATGTGTGAAAAGGTGGGTGTATGAATGATGTATGGATGGAAGGATGAAAGGGTGGATGGATGAAGGATAGATTGGTGAAGGATAGATGTATGGATGGATGGATGGATGAAAGGGTGGATGGATGAATGATGGATGGATGGTCTGGATGTGTAAAAAGATGGGTGGATGAATGATGGGTGAATGGATGGATGAAAGGGTGGATGGATGAATGATGGATGTATGGATGCAAGGATGAAAGGGTGGATGGATGAAGGATAGATTGGTGAAGGATATATGTATGGATGGAAGAATGAAAGGGTGGACGGATGAAGGATGGATGAAAGGGTGGATGGATGAATGATGGATGGATGGATGTGTAAAAAGATGGGTGGATGAATGATGGGTGAATGGATGGATGAAAGGGTGGATGGATGAATGATGGATATATGGATGGAAGGATGAAAGGGTGGATGGATAAAGGATAGATTGGTGAAGGATAGATGTATGGATGGAAGAATGAAAGGGTGGATGGATGAAGGATGGATGGATGAAAGGGTGGATGGATGGATGGATGTGTAAAAAGATGGGTGGATGAATGATGGGTGAATGGATGGATGAAAGGGTGGATGGATGAATGATGGATGTATGGATGGGAGGATGAAAGGGTGGATGGATGTATGAATGGATAAAAGGTTGCATGGATGAATGATGGATGGATGGATGTGTGAAAAGGTGGGTTGATGAATGATGGGTGGATGGATGGAAAAGTGGATGGGTAAAGGATGGATGTATGGATGGAAGGATGAAAGGGTGGATGGATGAAGGATGGATGTATGGATGGAAGGATGAAAGGGTGGATGGATGGATGTGTGAAAGTGTGGGTGGATGAATGATGGAGGGATGTAGTGAGGTTTAACAGGCACATTTATGGTTGTCAAAAGTTGATGGTGAGGAGTACCAGTTTCTATAAACTTTTGTGGGAAGGGGGTCCTTACACCTAAAAAGGTTTTTCAAGGGGGTCTCGGCATCAAAATGTTTGAAGACCTCTGACCTAGAGGGTGAACAGGGGTTATTTCTAGGAGTAAGTCCTTTGCCCTGACTTAGAGGAGAGTGTCCCTGCTTGTCACAAGTGAAAACCTGCGCCAACCAGAGACCCCCAATTCTAACAGCTATCCTTCCCATGTCACTGTTGTAAGTCTCACCATATTCCTGAAAGCATGCATGCATGCGTCTGTGACTTTTTCTAGTGGTGTCATACATAAAAATAAACTTACAAATAGTTGTATACCTCTGTTTCAAACATATAGCATATTCAGATGCATAACATATGTGAGAGTGCATGTGCAATTAGAGACAAACCTTAGTCACATGACCATGCAGACCTTTAAACTTGACTCGGTGCACTTCCCATGTTAAACAGAACCCTACATATATGCACCCTACTTCAAGTATACCTTTCCACAGATTCAAACAATATAGCCTAATGGGTGGATCCTGGTACTCGTCCAGCGGTCCGCCACCTGAGCAAGCTTCCTAGGGTCAGTCTGCTTACTAACCATCAGATGCTGGTGCAGCTCTGGAACACACAGAGTACTCAAGTGCTCCCAACCAATCAAGTTGTACAACCCTTGGTAATCAGCTACCTTGTTGCCCTTTATCTAACTATCCAGTGCTCTGCAATACATGTTCTCACACTCAACCCATGTATTGGACTCAAGTTTCTTGAAGGACCTAAACTTTTCCCTGTACTTCTCAGGTGTCAGCCCATACCTGAGACATACAGCCTCCTTCATATAGGGATAGGTCAGAGCACCCGCCCCTTCCAAAGTTGTCAGAAGGTTACACCCATTGGCCTCAAAGTGTTTCCTCAGGCCCACCCCCCCAATGTTTCTTAGGGAGCTCATTCATATGTAGTGCTGCCTCATAAGCTGCAATCCATGCATAAATATCCTCTCCATTCTGGAAATTCGGTACTAGGTCCTTGGGAATGTAAACCTTACGCCCTTGCACTGGCTTTGCGCTGCCGTTATTTGTACTGGACTCTGCCTGTTTGGCCTTGAGTTCCAGGTCTCTCATGCTCAATTCATGTGCAAAAAGCAACTTCTTTCCTTCCAAGGCACGAGCACTCTGGCTCTCCTCTGCCTTGTTCTGGATTTCCATTTCCATCTGTTTGATCTTGATCCTCAGGACTTCCAACTCATGCTCTCTGGACCCTTTTGTTCTCCTCTGTTTCCTCTGGGGACAAGTTCTTGGAAGAATGATGGCAGCCAGCCCTAGAGGCTGCTCTCCCAAAAGGTAAATCCTGGTATCTGAAATCGCCATCTGGCGCACACCCATCCACATCTGCATCACTACCCTCCTAAGCTTGTCTGGCCTCCCACCAGGCCCGCAAGGCCTTTTCTATCTCCTCTTTCCTGGAGTTGCTCTTTATTGGACAGCCAAAAAACTTGACGTATTGCTTGAGTTGCTCTACTTTGTAACTACTTAACATTTCAAAGGCAAACTCCAAATCTGCAGCCTCACTAGCTGATTAATAATTCAAAGACATGGTGCGTGGATACTTCAAGGGTTAGATCAAATAGAGAACCCCAAGGAGAAGACAGTCTATGTGGCTCGGGGTTGTCCCTGGAAATGGGTGGCAATTTGGTCAAAATGGAATGAATACCGTGGCAACTTATGTGAACCTCCCCTGATCCCTTCCCTTGACGAGCCATTAACACCTAAATGTCTTATTTATTGCTATCATCTTATATACTATGCCTTCAGAAATGGTATGTTTCTAGAACAGTCTGTGAATGCAACACTGTAATAACTGTGAATCTATGTATAATGACCAAAATGTTTACTTCTGCAAGTAAAAAGAATTTAAAAAAAGAGAACCCCAAAAATAAACACAGTATGGGGTGGCGTAGTCGCCTGCACTAAACTAGTGATGTACAGCAATCACTGTGGGTCAAGTACAAATATAACTATAAGCTGACCACCAATGTTAGAAATGGGGGTCTCTAGTTGGCAGAGGTAGGTACCTTTGCCCAAATAGGGATCCTGCTTCTAGTCAGAGTAAGGGGGATTCACACTTTAGATAACCCCTGCTCACCCCCGGGCAGCTTGGCATGAGCAGACAGACTTATCCCAAAGGCAATGTGAAAAGCATTTGTACTCAAAACACACAGTAATACACTAATAACACCACAAATGGACACCACACCAGTTTTGAAAAATAAAGTATCTTCATCTAAACTCAACAAGACCAAAAGGCAAAAATCTAACATACATGTATTATGAATATGACTTTCTAAAGGTTTCAAACAACTTGGCCAATAGAAAACTATGGATGCGTAATTTCGCTCAAAGTACTGATAGTTGCGCCAGAATTCACAAGGCCAAACCGCCACAGAGATGGGAAGCATTGAAAAACAAAGAGATGCGTCAGTTCCTGAGACCATGAAGAGGCAATGTGACAGTTCTGCTGCAAGCAGGAGAAGTGATATGTCAAATGCAGTCTATAGGGGGAAGTGATGTGTCGATTACGAGACGGTTCTGTTCCTCTGGTGATACGTCAGGAAAACTTGCCGCACTGGTACGATGCGTGGAAATCTGGGCTGCGTTGGCGATAAATGCAGTGACTTTGAGCGGCTCTGCGTCAGTTTCTTCAGCTGTATCGGTTCTTACAGCAGCAACAGGCACTTCATCAGTTTTGGCAGCGGCGTGGTGAAGCGTGGAGTTCTTCTTGCACAGTGGTGCTGCATCAGAAAAAACACCAGCCGCAAGAAGAGCGATGCAACAAATTTCTTGTAGTTGTGTTGCTTTTCCAGCTCCCAACAGCAGGAACAGCCTCCAAAGGCCCATTACAGTCACAGGCACTTCCTGGCAAGTCGGAACTCCCAACAAGGAAGTTTGGGGTGCTGGGGGTGAAGTATTTGTGTCCCTGAGACTTAAGAACAGGAAACAAGCTCTACTCAAGTCCTTGGATGCTTTTCTCAAGCAGGGGGGACACAGCACACACCAGTTTTTCCATCTCTTCTCCTTGGCAAAGGTTCCTCTTGATTCCAGAAGTAGTCTAACGTTCGAGGGATTTAGGTCTAATACCTATACCCCAAACTGTCTTTGTTCTCTTTGTGCAAGGGTCTCTCAGTCCATTACAAACCAGTTCTGTCCTCACTGTTGCAGTGTGGCCACAGGGGGTGCAAGGGCAACAGGCTCTATTCAGGTGCAAAGAAATCTCCTCCCACTACTCTAAATTAAGCCAAGGTCTATTCAGCTCAGATTTGAGCCCTCCAGGAAGGGTCAGGCACACCTCAAGCCCCCCAGTGGCTATCTACACTGAATGCACATACCCAGTATCTGTCACTCTAAAACCAGACAGTCAATACACAAACAGGCAGAGGCACACAGAATGGTTAAACAAGAAAATGCCTACTTTCTAAAAGTGGATTTTCAATCAAACAATTTAAAAACCATCTTTATTAAAAGAGTTCAGAGAGCCCAAAATGTATTTCTCTATCTTGTCCCAATGGGAATGTATGCTTGTAAGATTTCACAAAGCATTTCCCATTCTATCCTATGGGCAAGATAGCCTTTCAAACGTGAACAAAGAAATTGGCAGTATCTCACTATCAGGGCATGTCACACACACCAGCACATGTCCTACCTTACACATACACTGCACCCTGTCCAAGGGGCTACCTTGGGCCTACCATAGGGGTGCCTTACATGTAAGAAAAGGGAAGGTTAGAGCCTAGCAAGTGGGTGCACTTGCCAAGTCGACATGACTGTAGTGGCAGGTCTGAGTTACCTTTTCAGAACTACTCATGTGGGTGGCACAATCAGTCCTGCAGGATCACTAGCAACATTTGATTTACAGGCCCTGGCACACTTCGGTGTACTTTACTAGAGGCTTATCAGTAAATCAAATATGCCAATCATAAAGAACCAATTGTAACAACAATTTACACAGGGAACACTTGCACTTTGACAGTGCTCAGCAGTGACAAAGTGCCCAAAGCATCTAAGCCAGCAAAAACGAAATCCAGCACAACATCAAAAACCCAGGAGGTAGAGGCAAAAATTCAGGGGAAACCACACCAAAGATGCCAAGTCTAACATTCCCCTAGAGTCAAGCTGAGTTAGGGCCCAAAATAGAAGCTACCCAGTTTTTTATAAAATCGTCAGTTTTGAGTAGAAAATTGAGATTTGTCCATGTAGCATTTTGGACCCTTTCATATCACGGGCACTAGGTCACCACAGGTTTCTCCAATGAGTATGTCAGTAGCTAACAGTAGCTCTCCAGCTACCTTTAACTAGGTCTCCTGTGTACAGCCCAATCTACTAAATTAGAAGCTTTTGATTGGGTGAAATAATATATATACTAACACTGAAAAGCATGTATTTTTGATGAACATGTGTGTATTTTCAGAAATCATAAGCTGATGTTTGCAGAAAAATTAATGAGTTTTCAAAATATATTTACAGCTGATATTTCAGCAATAATAATGCAGTGTTGACGAGATCTATTACTAATAATATTACATCGTTTACATTATTGCTGGCAACCATGCCTGCTGCACCAGGGTGGCCAGTGATGATAATCTTGCATATGGTGGTCACTAATATATTATTATCTGATGTGGTCACTATTACAACACTTATATTATTAGGTGTTCAGGATGATTTTCATTGAACCTAAGTAGCTCTTATTATACAAAACATTGTAGATTCCCGGCCTACCCACACAAGTGAGATACCATTTTTATCAGATGACATGTGGAAGCATAGAATAGTAGAACATTTGTTATTACTAATTAGATCTCGCTGCATGTTTGCCTTCCAAATGTAAGCCAGTCTGTAAAAAAGAAGGCATTTAGAAAAATACCCTCTAAATCATATGCTAGTATGAATACCTAAACATTTAGAGATGTACGAATAGCCAATGCTCCTTAACTCCCTATCTTGTGCCAATTTCAGAAATACTTAGGTGTCTTTGATACACATGTTTTACTCTACTACTTTACCCCATTAATTGGTCTATATTCGGTACACAATGAAAAACCGAATCTATGACATAATATCGAAAGACATAATATCGTAGTACAAAATTATCGACACAAATATATCGACATCAAATTTATCGACATCCTATACATAATTAAAAACATACACAAATATCTGAAATTAAATATCGCACTACCGAAACATCGATATCACTAATATCGACAACATATATATCGCAATATTTAATTATCGAATACTACAACATATAAACACTAAGCCAAAAACATCGAGAGTAAAATTATCGCCAACAATAATATCGTATTTTTGCAAATTTCGAACATATTTATTAATATTCTGTAACACTTTTTAACATTAAAATAATACTATAAACACTCAAATAAACATTTCACAACCAACTATAAATATAATTAATTTCACAATTAAAATAAAATTATTTAGAAATGTATTAAATTATTAGTACACATATTATATAATAATATGTATGCAACACATTAATTAGCATTAACCTTTTATGGTAAATATTTACACTAACTGTTTTTCAAAAATACAAACCAACCAATAAAAACACTACTAACATAAATTAACCAATAGCAATCTAATTACTAACTCCAAAACACTATATAAACAATTAATCCAACAAACGAACTACCTGACAAAAATAAAAGACAGGAGAGAATACATTGGATACATTCGACAAAACCTACAAGAAAACCAAGATTCAACCTACAAATCAGAGAATTAAAAGTAAGTAACTAAAATGAACTTTAGTAAAGTAACTACTAAATTAAATAAATAACTAACAAGGATAAATAACTTATACATATGTATTATATTCTATCTTCTACCACTACAGAAAACTTCACTACTACAGAACTGAAAAAATACACAAAGAAAACTAAGAAAGAACTAACAAAGTAAGCATGTTCACATATTTCTCACATTAAATAAAATAAGCATTACACCTAAAGCATAAAACATGACTGCAACCTAAAATATTTTTCTAAACATTGAACATAACTAAATCATTTTTTTACAGAGAAAGAAACCAAAGAAAATACAGGCCTCAACTGAAAATTGGATAGAATCGACTACACCTACAAGAACATTAAAACTCAACATAAACTGCAATTAATAAAAAGTAAGTCAATAAAAAAATGTGACTAAAACTAACTGCTAAAAACATAAAAATTACGAACATTATTTAATAAATAATGCATATATACTTTTTATTTTGTAGCACCACTACAAGATACTCTACCAACAAACACCAGTGCTGCCGAGCCTTCCGCCTATTTAAAAACCTCTTTACAGCTTCGCCTCATTGATAAAACGCGGCGATCTAGGCCGCGCATGCAGGCTTTGCTGTGTCCTGTGCTGAATTTCGTCATTATTTTAAAAAGCGCTGCTGATTGACCAGCACGCTGGTCTTATTACTTTTAAAAACGTAATTGTGAATGTCTTCTTGTTACTCTTTGCTGATTTTAATAGCATGGTAATTACAATTGTATTCGCTCACATTGCACTTTGCTTATTGTGTAATTTAAGGGCACTCTCACCTGCCTGTTCACTCCTCGTGGCCCCGTTCCGCCCCGGCTTGTGCCGTTTGCGCGGAGGGTCAGTTCGAGGCACCACACTTCCTGGCAGGGTCAGCACTTCCGCCCTGCACTGAACCTTGCAGGTTAGCGGTCCAGTGCTCCCTCCCCTTCAGTATTTATGGCGGCATGGAGGACGCGCAGCGGACGAGCGCAGCGGGAGCGCCGACTTCGCGCCGAAGTCGCGCACAAGTCAAGCCCGTCTGCGCCCGTCCGCGGCCGACCAGGCCCAGGGCCCCGTCGTAATGCCGAGTTTATTTCTTATACCCCTGCTGACCTAAGGAGCTTCAATTACGATGGCCCCATTCCCGCCCGAGCCGCCAAGGCGGCCCTGACATGCGGTATCCTCGTTCCCACTGACCTCTCACTAACGGTTGGTTCGCACAACCCCACCCCCCCTGCTCCTCAGCCCACCACCTCTCTATCGATCTTTTACCTCAACACCCGCTCCCTTATTCGACACCAGCTTGAAATATTTCAATTACTGCACCAAAGTTCTATCGATATCCTCCTTTTAGCAGAGACATGGCTCACCGAAGATTCTGCCCCCGATATTCTAGCTGCTATCCCTACGGGATATTATATCATGCACGCCAATCGACCTGCTGGAAAGACCGGTGGCGGAGTGGCAGCTATCATCATTCGCTCTATCCACACCTTCTCGGAGATCACGATGGTTCCCATCCCTAAAACAGAACATCTGGCCCTACAATTCACCTCCCCTAAATCATCTTTTGTTTGTGTCATTGTCTATAGACCCCCTGATCCGATGCCTCTCTTCCCCAAACTTTTCAGTGACGCCATCGCTCAACTGACTATCAACCATGCCAATATTATCGTAATCGGTGATTTCAACTATTGGCCAGCGGACGTCCATGAAAGCCACTTATCAGTGGAATTCACTGAACTTCTTGAAAGCTTGAACCTTTCACAACATATTCACTCCCCCACCCATCTGAAAGGTCACACGCTAGACCAAGTCTGGACATCCAATCTCGACATCTCACCCCCCTCAGTTTTCCCATGCTCTTGGTCAGACCATCATTCCATCTCCTTTCACCTTCACCTCCACACATCGTGTCCTCTCACCCGCACTAAGAACAAGATGGCTCGCAACTGGAAAAGGGCTAATCTTCTTGACTTTCACACCTCACTGGCATCCTCGGCACCATTGCCGCTATCCTCAGTAGAGAATCAGGCTGAGAAACTCAATGAATGGCTGCGCCTGGCCAGCGATATAGCTGCCCCCCTGAAAACAATGAAAACAATGCGCCCCCATGATGCTCAACGCTGGTATACTGACCAACTTAAAGCAGACAAACTCGCCCTGCGGCAAACTGAGTGCCGCTGGCGTCGCCACTACGATCCTCAACTCAAACTCATATATACTGAGTCCTTAAAAACGTATAAAAAATCTATTTTGGAAGCCAAGACAGCTTACTTTTCACAAAAAATTCTGAACTCAAATAATAAAACAAAAGACATTTTCTCAATTGTAAATGAGCTCTCCCTCCCAGATCGAGTCACTCCCCAACCTTTGCCATCACAAGCATTATGCGACTCACTCAATTCCTATTTCACAGAAAAAATAATTACCATAAAACAGAACATCCCTACCCCTGCTTCTCCTACGCCTCCCCCTCTGCCTCCCTCCAACACCAGTACCTTGACTACATTCCCACCGATCTCTCTACAAGAATTCTCATCACTCCTTCACAAAGTAAGTTCGGGATCCCCTAATGACTGCTGCCCCCCGCAGGTCCTCAAAGGAGCCTTTCTTGCTTGCCCAGGCCCCCCGCTAGCACTACTTAACAACTCTCTTGCTACCGGAGTGGTCCCATCTTCTTTCAAGCAAGCGGCCGTTTTACCCATTTTGAAGAAACCTAATGCAGACCCTACCATACTCAGCAATTATAGACCCATTTCCCTCCTCCCCTACCTAGGCAAGATTCTGGAAACTTATGTGACCCGCTGTTTGAGCTCCTTCATAGAACAATCACTGTTTCTAGACCCTCAACAAGCTGGATTTAGACCCCTCCATTCCACCGAGGCGGTCATAGTGGCAGTCATGGACACCCTCAGGAAAGGTGCTGACAAGAACATCGCCCAAGCCCTTGTCCTATTGGATCTCTCTGCGGCAGTCGATCACACCATCTTGATCGACCGTGTCGCCAACGCCGGTATCCAAGGAGTGGCCCTTGACTGGCTTAAATCCTTCTTACACCAGCGCTCACAGTCCGTCCACCTTTCCACCTTCTCTGCGTCCTATTCTCCCCTTCACTGTGGTGTCCCACAAGGCTCGGCACTATCCCCTCTTCTTTTTAATTTATATCTCCAACCACTGCTTGTCACTCTCCGCAATTTCCCGGTCACAATTTACAATTATGCTGATGACCTGCAGTTAATTTTCCCTGTTGACTCCCTCCCCTCCTCTTGCTCCAACTTTCAGTCCACTATGCTAACCATAGCTGAGTGGATGTACCATAGTCACTTAAAACTAAACCCCACCAAAACTGAACTCATCTTGGTGGGTGGCCCCAATCATCCATGGAACGCTTCCTTTTGGCCAACATCTCTGGGGACGGCACCAACTCCTGTGAGCTCTGTCAAAAGCCTGGGGGTGACCATCTCCCAAGATCTCTCTATGAGACCTCACATCAATGCGGTAACTTCTGCCTGCTTCTTCCATCTCAGGCGTATTCGCAAGATTAATAGGTTTCTGAACAAAGAAGCCCTAACTCAAGTAGTCATTGCCCTCATCACCTCCAGGCTTGACTACGCCAACATCTTGTACGCAGGAATTCCCGCATGTCACCTTCATCGACTTCAGTTGGTGCAGAACCAAGCTGCCCGCTTGATCTTCTGCCAGCCCAGATACCAACACGTTACCCCCCTACTCCGCAGTTTACATTGGCTCCCTGTCTCAAAACGGTGTATTTTTAAACTGGCATGTACCACCTTTAAGGCCCTAGATGACGCAGCCCCTAAGTTCATTTCATCTGCCCTGTCCCGTCATATTCCTGCCAGAGCTTTGCGCTCTGCTTCTTTGAACCTCCTCGAGGTCCCCAGATTTAAAAGAAAAAGGCACGGAGGCCTGAGCTTCTCTGTTTTGGCTCCCTCTACTTGGAACTCCTTACCCCTAACTCTCCGTCTTTGTACTAAGTACGATAGCTTCCGTACTCTTCTAAAAACTCTGCTCTTTCAAGCTGCATACGATTAATCCCCCCCCCCTGGATCTCCGCTATCTTTATCAAGAGCGCCAAGAAACCGACGGTGATAGTGCGCTGTATAAATATTTTTAATAGAATAATAATAGAAACACCAAAGAACTGATTTCAAAAAACAAAGATACAACCAACAAAGTAAGTATATCCAAAGACTTTTCGAAAAGCTAAAATAAGTATAAGCTAAAACCTATAGCTAAACCTGTAGAAGCAACCCAAAAAAGTATAACTGAACTATTAACACAAATAAATGTGTTTTTTTCCCAGATAAAGATAAAACAGAAAATACAGACCACAACTACAAGAGTAAAGAACATCAAAATCGCAGACTAAACTTCTACCAAAGGTAAGCATGCACAATATAAATGATTATAATTACTACTTTAAATACTTATAACTATATTAAAATAACTATAACATATATTTCTTATAGATTAAAAAAGAACAAAATGACAGAAGGAGCAGAATTTGTTACCAGCCAAAAAGGGAAACTATTACTATGCTATATGGGTTACACTTATACCCAAAAGAAACAATTTGGGATGAAAGTGAATTGGAAATGTTGCAAATATTACTCGAACAAATGCTATGGAAGAGCAACAACTAGAGAAGCAACTGTCCTTTACACCAGGGAACACAACCACCCACCAAATGTAACAGAAATCGAAGTCAGAACAGCATTAGAAAACATAAAAGAAGCAAGTACAGGTTCCCAAAAACCAACAAGCCTAATCTTAAAAGAACAAATTCCCCAAATCCCTAAAACAGCCACTACCCAAATGCCTAATATAATTTCTCTCAAAAGAATAATATCACGTACCAAAAAAGAACTACCACTACCACTCCACCTCCTAAAACATATAGCGATATTATTTTGACTCCTGACCAAACTATAACTTTAAATAAAAGACCTTTTATTATTTACGACAATGAAAACAACGAGAAAAGACTAATAATCTTTGGTGCAGCCGTAAACCTAATAAAACTCCAACAATGCCAATATTGGATGATGGACGGTACTTTTAACATCTGTCCCAGACCTTTCTACCAATTTTACACAATACATGGCTTATATCAAAACTGTAATATACCTCAACTGTAATCACTGCTTCGAAATAAAACTAATTCCACATATATGGAATTATTAAACATTATCAAACAAAAAACAAATGACTATTCTCCTGAAAAAATAATACTGGATTTTGAACAAGCAATGCTCTCAAGTATATTAAAAATACACCCCAATACCTGTATCCAAGGCTGCTATTATCATTTTAATCAGTGTCTTTGGAGGTATTTACAAAAAACAACCCTAAGTATAGAATATGCAACAAGCTCATCTTTTGCATATCAAATAAAAAAACTGATAGCACTAGCTTACGTTCCTGAAACAGATGTGGCCGAACACTACAACCTTTTGATAGACAGCCTATTTTACAAACAAAATGAAGAAAAACTAAGTCCTCTCTTAGACTACTTTGAGGGTACTTGGATAGGTAGACTCCATAGATCTGGCCACAGGAGAAATCCAAAATTCTTAATACCCTGGTGGAACGTTTACAGAAGCACCTTAAATGGGGAATTAAAAACTAACAACGCCGTTGAAGGTTGGCACAATGCCTTCCTCCAATCAACAGGCAGAACTAAACCAACATTTGAAAAATGTATCCAATGCCTCCAGAAAGAACAAAGTTATCAGGAATTCAGAATAGAGCAATCCATTACTGAACTAACTCCAAAAACATCCAAACAAACAAAGCAAATGCACAAATACCTAGAGCAACAAGTAAAGCTGTACCCTAGCACAAGAGGCATAGAATACCTCAATATAATAGCCAAAACACTACTCTAAACTACTCTAAGCCACAACCAATTCCTTTTTAAAAATCTAAAATTACAATGCAATAACAATCATACATTTTATTTCGAAAATAATTAATGTATGCAATATATATTATATTCAAAAGTATATATACACATTAATAATCTTTGAAATAAATAAAACAAAACAATAATCATTATAACATTACCCACCCACAATAAGTACAATTTAAAACACTTACCAAACATATTCCAAATTCTGTAGAATCTATTTCCACCAAAACAATCCAGTTTGAAAATAAAGTTACCCAAAAAAAATGAAAAAATACAACTGTCCCAAAACAGATAAATCCATTCCACGAAGGTCGTTCGAAATACCATACAAAACCCGAAAAATGTAAAAATATAGAAGAAACGCTCCAGGAAAACCGAAAAATTTGAAGAAGTGTCTAAAAACGATTAGCTAATAAAATTAACAAACACTTCTTAAAAAAAAAAAACGCTTCCTTCCGACATCACGAACTCCTGCAAGAGAAATACATAAAACAAACATTCCCACCCACATAAAATAACACATAAAGTCCTACCAAAAGTAATACTAACATAATATTTCTATTATTAAATTTAAATATCGAAACACTAACTCTACACACAAGCGGATCTAACACTAAAAAGTATGTAAAATCAACATCCGCAAATACATCATATCATAATAGCTAATATAACAAACTTACTTCTAACAACACTAAATACTACCATACTTCTCTCAAAATTAATAAAAACACACTTAAAACATATAAAACAAACCTTACCTTCAGAGACGTGAAGTGTTTCCCAACCGCGAGCTGAACTTCTCCCAAATGACACAAAACAACCTAAAGCGGTTACAAAATAAAAGACCCAAAACTAAATAAAATGATAGAAATCACAAACTTATTATTTATTGTAAACAAATAATTACTTAATTAAATAAACAAATGAATACAATGAAAAAAATAGTTTTTTATAATTTGTATTAAAATACATAACAAAATGGTCAAATTTTGTAAAATTATAAAAATAAATATTATAAAATACATAATATTTATTATTATAATTTATAAAACTGGAAATGATGTTTAAAAATATTATAAAAATGTTTTACTAAATGTATATAAATAAAGCTGTAATATAATATTTTCTTCATTTCAAATGTTTGTTTAAAAATGTAATATTAATATTTTTTATATTAATATTAATAGAAACGTTTTATGTACAAACAACATGTATTTCAATATATATATTTATTGTAAATTTTTTGCAACAATTTTTTTTATTTACTTCTAACAATACTTATGTCTAATAAAAATGTTTTCTTTGAGAAAAACAATATTTCAAAAATATGTTGAAATATAAAATAAAAAATTACATATTTGTACAAATATATAAATAAATATGTTTGTAAAAAATAAAAATGTCATACCAATGTTTTATGTTATTGTTTGTGATGTTAATAAAAAAAAAAAATTCAGCAACACATAAACTGTATTGAATGTTTTAATTGACATAAATAATTTTGTATTCACATTTCATTCTACACTCATTTACTATTCCCACTCCAATGTACATTAATTTATGGTAGGTGCTGAACACTATTTACATATAAATTCATATTTACACTCCAGTCTACATTAATTATGGGTAGGTGCTATACACTAGTTACATATAATTTACTATTCCCACTCCAGTCTACATTATTTTGAGGTAGGTGCTGGACCCTAATTACATATAATTTACTATTCCCACTCCAGTCTACATTAATTTGTGGTAGGTGCTGTACACTAATTAAATATTATTGACTATTACCACTCCAGTCTACATTAATTTGGGATAGGTGCTGGACACTAATTAAATATAATTTACTATTCCCACTCCAGTCTACATTAATTTGGGGGAGGTGCTGGACACTAATTAAATATAATTTACTATTCCCACTCCAATCCACATTCATTTGGGGTAGGTGCTGAACACCAATTAAATATAATTTACTATTCCCACTCCAGTCTACATTAATTTGGGGTAGGTGCTGGACACTAATTAAATCTAATTTACTATTCCCACTCCAATCCACATTAATTTGGGGTAGGTGCTGGACACTAATTAAAGATAATTGACTATTCCCACTCCAGTCTACATAAATTTGGGGTAGGTGTTGGACACTAAAAAATATATAATTTACTATTCCCCCTCCAGTCTACATTAATTTGGGGTAGGTGCTGGACACTAGTTACATATAATTTACTATTCCCACTCCAGTCTACATTATTTTGAGGTAGGTGCTGGACACTAATTACATATAATTTACTATTCCCACTCCAGTCTACATTAATTTGGGGTAGGTGCTGGACACTAATTAAATATTATTGACTATTACCACTCCAGTCTACATTAATTTGGGGTAGATGCTGGACACTAATTACATCTAAATTACTATTCCCACTCCAGTCTACATCAATTTAGGGTAGGTGCTGGACACTAATTAAATATATTTTACTATTCCCACTCCAGTCTACATTAATTTGGGGTAGGTGCTGGACACTAATTAAATCTAATTTACTATTCCCACTCCAGTCTACATCAATTTGAGGTAGGTGATGAACACTAATTACATATAATTTACTATTCCCACTCCAATCCACATTATTTTGGGGTAGGTGCTGGACACTAATTAAATATAATTTACTATTCACACTCCAGTCTACATTAATTTGGGGTAGGTGCTGGACACTAATTAAAGATAATTTACTATTCCCACTCCAGTCTACATTATTTTGGGGTAGGTGTTGGACACTAATTAAATATAATTTACTATTCCCACTCCAGTCTACATTAATTTTGGGTAGGTGCTGGACACTAATTAAATATAATTTGCTATTCCCACTCCAGTCTACATTAATTTGGGGTAGGTGCTGGACACTAGTTACATATAATTTACTATTCCCACTCCAGTCTACATTATTTTGGGGTAGGTGCTGGACACTAATTAAATATAATTTTCTATTCCCACTCCAATGTATATTAATTTGCTGTATGTGATTAGAATATATGTTTTTTATTAAAACAAAAACAAACCTTAAACACTATACACACTACTACTGTATCCTAATATTTTTTAATAATATAATATATTTTAAATTTACATTATCAATTTTATAAAATGTATAACATTTATTTCGTTATAGATTGTTTACAAACTAACTCACTCCTTACACTCTATAAACAATGCAACTCTATCATATTTAATTTAAACTAAAAAATACATTTTAGAAATAATATTTCTAAACTTTTACAATGTTAAAATCTTTAAATCAAAAATAAAAAAATCCTTATTTAAAATAATTTATTTTTAAATTTTATAATTATTTCCAATTTATTTTTAAATTATAAAAATATTTACAAATTTGTTCTAAATTTTTTTGAATTTTTCAAAATATTATTAAATTTTTGCACACATTTAAAAATGTAATTTGAACATATTTTTTTTCTACATTTTTAATTTTAAAATTTACTTTGAATTAAATATAATATTTTTGACACTCCCCACCCTTATCCTCTATTAAACCAACATCCCACTCCTAAAATGATATAAATTGTTTTGTAAAAATATTTAAAATTTAAATATTAAAATTTAAATTTTTTTAAAATTATTAAATTTTATTTTTATACAATTTTTAAATTATAACATATACAATTTTAAAACACTCCCCACCCTTATCCCCTATAAACCCAACATCCCGCTCCTAAAATTATATATGATTTTTTTTAATAATATTAAACTTCTCAAAAATGAATATTTAATTTTTTGAAAATAATTTTTTATTTTTATCCAAATTTTTAATTTTATAATATATACTTTTTTAAAACACTCCCCACCCTTATCCCCTATAAACCCAACATCCCGCTCCTAAAATTATATATGAATTTTTTAAATATTATAAACAACATTTATTATATATTCACATTACTTTAGCAAATTTAGAATAAAATTAAAATCAATAAAACAAAAAACTACACTTATTACTAATATAAAATTATGATATTTTAACACTTTATCGATATTTTAACACATCGATATTTTGACTTCGATTTTTTTACTTACGATATTTAAACACACATACTAAATTCGATATTTTTGCTGTCGATAATTATACTTCCGATATTTTTTAACATCAATATTTTTACATCGATATTATGTCTAAGTATGGGCGGAAAATCCGTTACGCTCGCAGATTTTGCGGATTTTCGGTAAATTCGCAATCCGCGAGATTTGCGAATTTCCCGCAAAATCCGCAAATTCGCACGCAGCGGATTTTTTTTTTCTTGGTGATACAATTTTGCGGCGCGCGGCGTTTATCATCGTTTGCCGAGTTATTTTTCTTGATATTTTGCGAGTGCTGCGCCATTTGGATCTTGCTGCGGGATCCCGCGGGAATTTGGCAAGCGCGATTACGTAATCGCGGCTTGCCAACTAACGCGAGTACGCCGTGATCACGTATCGCGGTACTTCGCAATTGCGAGCTTTGAGATGCGGCGAGCAGCAACAATCTCACACACGCGAAAATATAAAATTTGCAATTCTGCACAAGAAATCCACCAGCAAGCAGCATAAACTTTCTTGAAATGATGATTTTTATCTGAATAACTCCTTAGGTTAACATTTGCCTGCACTTTTTTTGCGAGGAGTCCATTTTGGGGAGGGGGGGGTGGGAGGAAGGAAGTGCCCCACAGTCTTCAACTTCTTGTTCCTGTCCAGCAGGCTCCTCCCAGTGCTTTGTCCATCTCCTGGTCACTTTTCATTTGGATCTGGAGCTGGAAGGATTACTTTTTGTGGATGCTGCTGGATATTTGGATTTGAGGCCTTTTTGACTTTCTTTGGATCACTTTTGGATTAGAAATTTCACAGGTAAGTTTGTTTGGGGCATTACAGTTGCTGCAACTACAATTTTGGAATTTTCGATTTTTGGGCTGTTTTGGGGCCTTTTGCCCAGGGGTACTCAGTGGTGGGTGGACTGAGTCTTTCTGTGGGGTGTCTTGAACTTAAACATCATGGAGGGCATGGATGGAATGGGATTGTGCTGATTTTTCAGTGATTTTCGTTTGTTGGGGCTGTACTTGTGGCCTTTTCACCAGGGGTAATAAATAGTCTTTCTGTGGGGTGTCTTGAACTTAAACATCATGGAGGGCATGGATGGAATGGGATTGTGCTGATTTTTCAGTGTTTTTCGATTTTTGGGGGTGTTCATGGGGAGGGAGGCCATGTGGCTGGGGGCCATTTTGAGTGCTGCTACAGGCCCTGGCCATGTGCTGGGAGGCAAGTGGCCATTTTGAATGCAGGCATTGTTGTTAGGCCTGCAACCATTTTGCCTACTTTTCAAGCTTTATGCCCAGGGGTAGTGAGTCTTGCATGGGCCTAGTCTTTCTGTGGGGTGTCTTGAACTTAAACATCATGGAGGGCATGGATGGAATGGGATTGTGCTGATTTTTCAGTGATTTTCGTTTTTTGGGGCTGTACTTGTGGCCTTTTCACCAGGGGTATTGAGTCTAGCATGGGCCTAGTCTTTCTGTGGGGTGTCTTTAACTTAAACATCATGGAGGGCATGGATGGAAGGGGATTGTGCTGATTTTTCAGTGATTTTCGTTTTTTGGGGCTGTACTTGTGGCCTTTTCACCAGGGGTATTGAGTCTTGCATGGGCCTAGTCTTTCTGTGGGGTGTCTTGAACTTAACCACTTGGCTGCTAATGACAAGGGTAACTCGTCATGCCCCTCCCATTCATTTCAATGGAAATCTCATTAAATGAGCTGAATTCCCTTAGCAGCCAAGTGGTTAAACATCATGGAGGGCATGGATGGAATGGGATTGTGCTGATTTTTCAGTGTTTTTCGATTTTTGGGGGTGTTCATGGGGAGGGAGAGGCCATGTGGCTGGGGGCCATTTTGAGTGCTGCTACAGGCCCTGGCCATGTGCTGGGAGGCAAGTGGCCATTTTGAATGCAGGCATTGTTGTTGAGCCTGCAACCATTTTGCCTACTTTTCAACCTTTATGCCCAGGGGTAGTGAGTCTTGCATGGGCCTAGTCTTTCTGTGGGGTGTCTTGAACTTAAACATCATGGAGGGCATGGATGGAATGGGATTGTGCTGATTTTTCAGTGATTTTCGTTTTTTGGGGCTGTACTTGTGGCCTTTTCAACAGGGGTATTGAGTCTTGCATGGGCCTAGTCTTTCTGTGGGGTGTCTTGAACTTAAACATCATGGAGGGCATGGATGGAATGGGATTGTGCTGATTTTTCAGTGTTTTTCGATTTTTGGGGGTGTTCATGGGGAGGGAGAGGCCATGTGGCTCGGGGCCATTTTGAGTGCTGCTACAGGCCCTGGCCATGTGCTGGGAGGCAAGTGGCCATTTTGAATGCAGGCATTGTTGTTAGGCCTGCAACCATTTTGCCTACTTTTCAACCTTTATGCCCAGGGGTAGTGAGTCTTGCATGGGCCTAGTCTTTCTGTGGGGTGTCTTGAACTTAAACATCATGGAGGGCATGGATGGAATGGGATTGTGCTGATTTTTCAGTGATTTTCATTTGTTGGGGCTGTACTTGTGGCCTTTTCACCAGGGGTATTGAGTCTTGCATGGGCCTAGTCTTTCTGTGGGGTGTCTTGAACTTAAACATCATGGAGGGCATGGATGGAATGGGATTGTGCTGATTTTTCAGTGTTTTTCGATTTTTGGGGGTATTTATGGGGAGGGACAGGCCATGTGGCTGAGGGCCATTTTGAGTGCTGCTACAGGCCCTGGCCATGTGCTGGGAGGCAAGTGGCCATTTTGAATGCAGGCATTGTTGTTAGGCCTGCAACCATTTTGCCTACTTTTCAACCTTTATGCCCAGGGGTAGTGAGTCTTGCATGGGCCTAGTCTTTCTGTGGGGTGTCTTGAACTTAAACATCATGGAGGGCATGGATGGAATGGGATTGTGCTGATTTTTCAGTGATTTTCGTTTTTTGGGGCTGTACTTGTGGCCTTTTCACCAGGGGTATTGAGTCTTGCATGGGCCTAGTCTTTCTGTGGGGTGTCTTGAACTTAAACATCATGGAGGGCATGGATGGAATGGGATTGTGCTGATTTTTCAGTGTTTTTCGATTTTTGGGGGTATTCATGGGGAGGGACAGGCCATGTGGCTGGGGGCCATTTTGAGTGCTGCTACAGGCCCTGGCCATGTGCTGGGAGGCAAGTGGCCATTTTGAATGCAGGCATTGTTGTTAGGCCTGCAACCATTTTGCCTACTTTTCAACCTTTATGCCCAGGGGTAGTGAGTCTTGCATGGGCCTAGTCTTTCTGTGGGGTGTCTTGAATTTAAACATCATGGAGGGCATGGATGGAATGGGATTGTGCTGATTTTTCAGTGATTTTCGTTTTTTGGGGCTGTACTTGTGGCCTTTTCACCAGGGGTAGTGAGTCTTGCATGGGCCTAGTCTTTCTGTGGGGTGTCTTGAATTTAAACATCATGGAGGGCATGGATGGAATGGGATTGTGCTGATTTTTCAGTGATTTTCGTTTTTGGGGGCTGTACTTGTGGCCTTTTCACCAGGGGTATTGAGTTTAGCATGGGCCTAGTCTTTCTGTGGGGTGTCTTGAACTTAAACATCATGGAGGGCATGGATGGAATGGGATTGTGCTGATTTTTCAGTGATTTTCGTTTTTTGGGGGTGTTCATGGGGAGGGACAGGCCATGTGGCTGGGGGCCATTTTGAGTGCTGCTACAGGCCCTGGCCATGTGCTGGGAGGCAAGTGGCCATTTTGAATGCAGGCATTGTTGTTAGGCCTGCAACCATTTTTTGCCTACTTTTCAACCTTAATGCCCAGGGGTAGTGAGTCTTGCATGGGCCTAGTCTTTCTGTGGGGTGTCTTGAATTTAAACATCATGGAGGGCATGGATGGAATGGGATTGTGCAGATTTTTCAGTGATTTTCGTTTTTTGGGGCTGTACTTGTGGCCTTTTCACCAGGGGTATTGAGTCTTGCATGGGCCTAGTCTTTCTGCGGGGTGTCTCGAACTTAAACATCATGGAGGGCATGGATGGAATGGGATTGTGCTGATTTTTCAGTGATTTTCGTTTTTGGGGGCTGTACTTGTGGCCTTTTCACCAGGCGTATTGAGTCTTGCATGGGCCTAGTCTTTCTGTGGGGTGTCTTGAACTTAAACATCATGGAGGGCATGGATGGAATGGGATTGTGCTGATTTTTCTGTTTTTTTTCCGATTTTTTTGGGGTGTATAACTGAACTGATGTTCCTCTGTCTTCCATTGCTTTTAGGTGCACAAGACTCAAGAGAACCACCAGTGCCAGGAAGAAGTCCTGCAGCGGTGTGTGTGTGCAGCATAACGTCACGCGACGTCACGTCTGGCCTCAGACAACTCTGCAATTCGTGCAACTGCGGCCTGCTGTCTGACCTGCTCTGAAGAAGATGGCCCCAAAAAAAGGTCTCCGTAGCTCCTCTAGCAAGAAAGTTGCTAGTAAGGAGCAGAAGAAGCAAGTTACCAAGGAGGCTGGTGTGCCGGCCGCCGCATTTTTTGGGAGCAAAAAAAAAAGTATGCCTGCAGCAGCAGCAGGATCTGCTGGGGACCAAGCTGGGAGCAGCACCCCCGCTCCATTGGGTTCAGTGCCTCCACCACCACGCCAACTTAAGTCAAAGCCCTTGAGTGCTTCAGAGGCAGTCAGTGTACTTCTCCAATCACCATCGACCAGTGATGTTGGCTCATCGCAAGAAAGTAGCAGCAATGTCCCTGAATCAACACAGGTTGTTGTAAGTCATCTGACAAGTGTTGAACAACCACAGCCGCAACAACAACACCATGTGCAAGTACAAGCCCAAATACATGTGGAAGGAGAGGCAGCGCAAGGAGATGCGCAAGCAGAGGTGCATGGAGGGTCACAAGTGCCCACAATAGTTGTTCCTCCCGACGTAGGGCTACATCAGGAAATCGACAATCAAGGCGAGGTATCATTTGAGGAAGCCACTCCTCCTGATGATCATTCATTGTCTTCCACACCCCTAGCAAGGAAGAGATCAAAGGTGAGGTCTACATCTTCTTCAAGCACACCTCCTTCTGATGATCGGGATGAAGATTGGGAACCACCAAGGCTGTCTGAGAGTGAGGCACACCATGATCTGACAAAGATACCTAAGCGTAAAAGGAAGGTCGTCGAAAAACTCATAGCTATGGAGTGTGATGAGGCTCAACAAGAAGTGACGCATACTGCTGCTGATGAAGCCCTTCACGACGATGATCCAGTCATCATAATGGTCACTGCAGCCCCAGCGGGCATGCAGCAAAGAACATTTTGACCCTATCCCGAGAAGCTGCTGAGCGTGATGATGATGTCGACGAGGAGGCAATGGAAACACCACAATCATTGGAGTTAACTAGTACACCAGCACCTACCGCTTCCATATTTCTTCCTCGCCAGAAGGGACCTCCATCCACCTCGACCTCAATTAGTGGTGGTGAAAGTGCAAAACGTACTGAAGTTCGGCAATCCACATCCTCCACTTCATCTGGCATTAGCAGCAGGACCACCACCACCAGTATCGCCGCCTCCTCCGGCCCCCAAAGACATTTCAAGTCTCCAGTTTGGGACTTCTTTAGTGTTTGCCCAAAAAAGGAAAACGTAGCCATTTGTAGCATTTGTAAGCTTCGAGTTAGTCGTGGTAAGTTTGGTACCAACTATGGTACCGGAGGTCAGAGAGGTCATCTTAGGAGAGCGCACCCTGTCCAATGGTTTGCGCACCTAGAGGCGGTCAAGGAAGCCCGAATTGCACGTAATGAAAACGTTGATTTTTCATCTGATGATGACGAGGAGGAAGAAGACGATTCAAACACTTCACTTACACCCAGTACCCCTGTCAGCAGCACACCCCATGTGAGCCACACTAAGAGTGTGGGAGAGAGTGAGACATCAATGCGAAAAAGTTCATCAGCGAGCGTAACTGGGTCGAAGATATCATCATCATCCCGTAAATCCTTGGTCCAGGGCAACATTAAAAAGATGTTGTTTACAGAAGCGCAATATGAATGCAACCACCCACTGACGCGTCTGTATAACACTAAGCTGGCTAAAATGCTAGCTCTGGACCTTCTCCCTTTTTCTTTTGTAGAAGGGGTTGGTTTTCTAGAATTAGTGGCAGCGCTCTGCCCTAAGTGGAAGGTTCCTAGCCGGTTCTATTTTGCCTGAGTTACGGTTCCAGCACTACATGAAGATGTTCTGAAGGTGATTGGGGCAGCTTTGCAGAAGAGTGCTGTTCACACTATACATCTGACAACAGACATGTGGACCAGTGGCGCAGGCGCTGATTACATGTGCATCACTGCACACTGGGTCTCTTTTTCAGGGGCTAAAGCAAAGCTAAACGCAGGTGTTGACGCGGACATTGTTTTTAAAGCTGCTCGGAAACATGCAACACTAGCCATGTTTGGTTTGGAGAAACGTCACACAGCAGAAAACATTTTGGATGTCTTTAACACAAAGGTCCTTAACTGGCTGTCCCCAAAAAAACGCCAGGTTGGTTATGTTTCCACGGACAATGGCGCCAATATAGTTAAGGCCATGAAGCTGGGTGACTATTTCAGAGTGCCGTGTTTGGCGCACTGTATAAACCTGGTTGTCCAAAAATTCTTGGGTAATAAAGACAGTGCAGCGTACAGAGTATTGGACACCTGCCGAAAAATGTGCAACCATTTCAGCCATTCTTTTAAGGCCGGAAGCAGCTGAGGAGCCTGCTATATCAACGTCAAATGCCAGTGAAAGCACTCATCCAGGAGGTGGTAACACGTTGGAACTCAACCTTCTACATGCTTGAGCGTCTGTATGAGCAGTATACGGTACTCAATCACTATTTCTTAACACAGGGTACAGCTCAGAAGGAGGACCTGAGGATGGGTGCGGCGCAATGGAACATAGTTAAAAGCCTGATACGCATGCTTCGTCCTTTTGAGTTCTTCACGCGTGCAGTCAGCAAGGAGGACTGTAATTTGGGAAAAGCTATCCCATTGTTGTACATGCTGGAGCACCAACTGAAGGAAGTGTGTTCTGTGTTTGAAAAAGATGAAAAAAAAAACCAAGACTCTTTTGTTCTGGCTGAGAAATTATTAGAGCACCTACAAGGTGATGAAAGTCTTAAAATGATCCACTCAGACCTGCATTACATTTGTGCTACTATTCTGGATCCACGCTACAAAAAGGCGCTGGCAGGC
Source organism: Lissotriton vulgaris (assembly GCF_964263255.1). Lineage (NCBI taxonomy): Eukaryota > Metazoa > Chordata > Amphibia > Caudata > Salamandridae > Lissotriton > Lissotriton vulgaris. The sequence goes on along the minus strand of NC_141696.1, from coordinate 776,157,639 downwards.
CAAGCATTCTTTCCTTTTGCTGATGAAGATGTTACAAGTTACAAACGGTGGATAGCCTCCTCAGCCAAGAGGTTTGAAAGAGAACGGCAGAAAATTGAAGGAGAAGGCAGTACATCAGCATCAGCAGGCCATCCCCAGTCACAACAATCCTCTTCTGCACCTGTGGCTGCGGCACAAGTGACCTCTCAGCCGTTAAAGAGACCGGCAACCGGATCATCTGCACCACCAGACGCAACAGTAACATTGGAGGCTGAAGAGGATTGGCTAGCTCGGCTTGGGTTTGGTTCTCAAAAGGTCACAGCAACAGCTAAGCAAAGAGGAGGAACCTTGGAGGAGAACCTTGATTCGATGGTCAAGGACTATCTGAATGACTCAACAGAGGTCTATGTTAATGCTGACCCATTGGCGTATTGGCATGGGAAAAAAGAATTGTGGCCACAGCTCACCAACCTGGCTTTAAACTACTTGTCTTGCCCACTCGCAAGCGTGTCTTCTGAACGTGTTTTCAGTGCTGCTGGTGGCATTGTAACTTCCAAACGGAGCCGCCTCTCGCCCAAAAATGTGGAGAGGTTAACAATGATCAAGATGAATCAGCACCTCATACCACCAGATTTCAGAGTACGAGAAAGCGCGCCGGATGAAGACGAGGTGGCCAGCAACATAGATGAGGGAATTTCTACTCTGTCAGGTGACACTGAGCTCACCCTGCCTGAATTCGCAGAGTATGATGACGAAGCCTTATTCTCATTCCTGGACCGTGATACCGAGCCCTGAAAATGCGACAACGAATCAATAACTTTCTTTTTCGTCCTTATTCACTTTTATTCCTGTGTGTCTGTCTTTCTTTGTTGTGCACAGTTAATATAATTCAAACTTTAATCAGATAATCACAAAAACAAGCCCATCAGCAGAACTGTCTTCACTTGTTTGCTAATTGATTTGAAGGTGCCGCAGTCTGCATTCCTCAGGTTCACAAGTTCAGAAGAACATGCTCCTCTATCCTCCTCCTCCAGACTCCTATTTCCATCAAAGCAGAGGGCTGGTTTACGCCCAATGAAGAAAGACTCAGCACTTGTGGGGGTGTTGTTCTACCTCTTTGCAGGTGAGTTGACGGCTCTGGGGCCATTGCTGGGAAGCTCTAAAAGTGGTTCGGACCAAATCCGAGGCGCACATTTTTTAGTGTTTTTGCTGACTTGCTAGCCTTTGAGGTGCTCTTAGGGGGGGTTCCGTCTGTTTGTGGGTGAGTTTCGGGGTCTGTCAGCACTGCTGGGACACTCTAATCTTGATTGCATTTGCTTTTCAGGAAATCCGTGGTGGCAAAACGGACTTATGGCCAAGCTACGCAGCGCGTTTGGACCGAAGGCCGAGAAATATTGTAAGTAGGAGATGTTGCTTTTGGCCTGTTTGGGGGTGTTATGCTTTTTGGCGGGTGGGTTGGCGGGTCTTGGGCCATTCCTGGGAAGGTCTAATACCGGGTAGAAGTGGTTGGGACAAAATCCAGGCCGATTTTTTTTTGCTATTTCTGACATTTTGCTCAATGTAGCGTTTTCGGGGGCCGGTTTGGGGGGCTTCCTGGTGTTTGTGGGTGGGTTTCGGGGTCTGGGAGCACTGCTGGCTATGGATACTTTACTTTGCAAGAGGTTTGAAGCAAATCCATGGTGGCAGAGGGGAGTTAGGGCCTAGCTGCAGAGCGCGCGCGGAGTGATTTGGGAAATTTGGGAAAAAATGACTAAGTCCCCATTTTTGTACTTTTGCTCTTTGGCTGTTTGGGGGTCTTCTACTCGTTTTCTCTTGGGTTGACGGCTCTGGGGCCATTGTTGGGAAGCTCTAATACCGGATAAAAGTGGTTTGGACCAAATCCGAGGCGCACATTTTTTAGTGTTTTTGCTGACTTGCTTGCCTTTGAGGTGCTCTTAGGGGGGGTTCCATCTGTTTGTGGGTGAGTTTCGGGGTCTGTCAGCACTGCTGGGACACTCTAATCTTGATTGCATTTGCTTTTCAGGAAATCCGTGGTGGCAAAACGGACTTATGGCCAAGCTACGCAGCGCGTTTGGACCGAAGGCCGAGAAATATTGTAAGTAGGAGATGTTGCTTTTGGCCTGTTTGGGGGTGTTATGCTTTTTGGCGGGTGGGTTGGCGGGTCTTGGGCCATTCCTGGGAAGGTCTAATACCGGGTAGAAGTGGTTGGGACAAAATCCAGGCCGATTTTTTCTTTTGCTATTTCTGACATTTTGCTCAATGTAGCGTTTTTGGGGGCCGGTTTGGGGGGCTTCCTGGTGTTTGTGGGTGGGTTTCGGGGTCTGGGAGCACTGCTGGCTATGGATACTTTACTTTGCAAGAGGTTTGAAGCAAATCCATGGTGGCAGAGGGGAGTTAGGGCCTAGCTGCTCAGCGCGCGCGGAGTGATTGGGGAAATTTGGGAAAAAATGACTAAATCCCCATTTTTGTACTTTTGCTCTTTGGCTGTTTGGGGGTCTTCTACTCGTTTTCTCTTGGGTTGACGGCTCTGGGGCCATTGTTGGGAAGCTCTAATACCGGATAAAAGTGGTTTGGACCAAATCCGAGGCGCAAATTTTTTAGTGTTTTTGCTGACTTGCTTGCCTTTGAGGTGCTCTTAGGGGGGTTCCGTCTGTTTGTGGGTGAGTTTCGGGGTCTGTCAGCACTGCTGGGACACTCTAATCTTGATTGCATTTGCTTTTCAGGAAATCCGTGATGGCAAAACGGACTTATGGCCAAGCTACGCAGCGCGTTTGGACCGAAGGCCGAGAAATATTGTAAGTAGGAGATGTTGCTTTTGGCCTGTTTGGGGGTGTTATGCTTTTTGGCGGGTGGGTTGGCGGATCTTGGGCCATTCCTGGGAAGGTCTAATACCGGGTAGAAGTGGTTGGGACAAAATCCAGGCCGATTTTTTTTTTGCTATTTCTGACATTTTGCTTAATGTAGCGTTTTCGGGGGCCGGTTTGGGGGGGCTTCCTGGTGTTTGTGGGTGGGTTTCGGGGTCTGGGAGCACTGCTGGCTATGGATACTTTACTTTGCAAGAGGTTTGAAGCAAATCCATGGTGGCAGAGGGGAGTTAGGGCCTAGCTGCAGAGCGCGCGCGGAGTGATTTGGGAAATTTGGGAAAAAATGACTAAGTCCCCATTTTTGTACTTTTGCTCTTTGGCTGTTTGGGGGTCTTCTACTCGTTTTCTCTTGGGTTGACGGCTCTGGGGCCATTGTTGGGAAGCTCTAATACCGGATAAAAGTGGTTTGGACCAAATCCGAGGCGCACATTTTTTAGTGTTTTTGTTGACTTGCTTGCCTTTGAGGTGCTCTTAGGGGGGGTTCCGTCTGTTTGTGGGTGAGTTTCGGGGTCTGTCAGCACTGCTGGGACACTCTAATCTTGATTGCATTTGCTTTTCAGGAAATCCGTGGTGGCAAAACGGACTTATGGCCAAGCTACGCAGCGCGTTTGGACCGAAGGCCGAGAAATATTGTAAGTAGGAGATGTTGCTTTTGGCCTGTTTGGGGGTGTTATGCTTTTTGGCGGGTGGGTTGGCGGGTCTTGGGCCATTCCTGGGAAGGTCTAATACCGGGTGGAAGTGGTTGGGACAAAATCCACGCCGAAAAGCCTTTTGGCACTTTTTGTAACTTAGGGTTTGTTAGCCCTAGCAGCAGGATTGCATGTGTTTCGGGGTGTTCTACATTTTTGCAACTGAGTTCTGGGGTCTTAGAGCACTCGTGAGAATGTGTAATTTTGGTTGCAAGTCATTTGAAGAAAATCCTGGGTGGGAAAGGGGGGATTTGGCATAGTTAAAGAAAGCCTTTGCCACTATTCTTAACTTAGGGTTCGTTAGGGTTAGCAGTATTTCTATTGCATGTGTTTGGGTGGGGGGGTTTTCGAGTCTTGGAGCGATGCTGGCTATGGATACTTTTGCTTGTTTGCTTGCAAATGGTTTGAATGCAATCCACGGTGGGTAAGGGGGTATTTGGGCCTACTTTTACTTTCAAAGTACGTTTTGTCACCAGTTTTCTGCTAGGCCTCGTTTTTTCCGATTTGATTGGGGGTCTTCTACATTTTTGCGACTGGCTTTAGTAAGGGTCTTGGTGGGAGCACTGCTGGGAAGATCTAATTTTGTTCTAAAACACAGTTTACAGTACACCTAGCTTGAGGGGAAAGATCCGCTACATTAATTTGCCCATACTTATTTATCCTTCAAAAGGTGACTCAGACAGAGTACGCACTGTCAAAAATATTGTACTGTCTACTAGGAAAAGCAAAGTGTGACTTTTTGCACTCCACAGCCTACATACCTTATATTTATTTATCAGTGGTGTTGTAATATTATATCACTTCCTGTTTTTCGTTGAATAATTACAGGCCGGGTTTCAGTCTGTGCAATGGGGAAAAAAGGATGGAGTCAGGCTTCACATTAGCAAGCCGCAATTCAACATCCGCCAGGCAGGCAGTGGACAGGGTGTCTTCTGGTCACCAACATTGATGGACGAAGCGTCAGATGGAATGGAGGAGTGCCGCTAATAAGAGGATTTTTTTTCTGCATGCAACTTACTTACCAAATTCAACAGGACAACTACAACAACATACAGATACAGTATCCATTGTGTTTTTCTAGGACTGTGACTGCATTTCTTGGATCTCTCTCGGCTTCTAAATTGATCCCTTAACACATCACTTAGTCCACTCCACTATCACATCAGCACCACACATAGTCATTTGTAAGTGCTCCTACGTAATTCGCAAGTCGCAGCACGCCCCAGCCCGTAGAGGACTGGGATGGCCCCAATGATGAAGCATGTCACCAAGGGGCAACCCTGGTGAGTGAGGGGACACCTAGAAAAAGAGCAATTTCTCCTTTTCTATCTACTACACCTTCCAGACCAACCCCATTGAGTGTTGTGAATGGATTTATAGTGACCAGCAAGGCTCTCAGGTATCTGTAACAGAGACCTTATCTTGAATATAGTTATCAATAATTCCACACACGCCCTGTACTGTCGCATTCTTTCTTCCACAGTTGTCGAAAGTACTACTTACTTTTCACTGACATGCATGCACTAGTGCATGCACTTTCAAAGATTGATGGATAGGTTTGTACCCAAAGATTTGTTTATGTTCAATTGTTTGTCCATGCTGTGCTTCTTTTACAGGGTGTCTTCTGGTGGTGACCAACATCGATGGTCGAAGCGTCGGCTGCAATGGAGGAGTGCCGCTAATAAGAGGATTTTTTTCTGCATGCAACTTACTTACCAAATTCAACAGGAAAACTACAACAACATACAGATACAGTATCCATTGTGTTTTTCTAGGACTGTGACTGCATTTCTTGGATCTCTCTCTGCTTCTAAATTGATCCCTTAACACATCACTTAGTCCACTCCACTATCACATCTGCACCACACATAGTCATTTGTAAGTGCTCCTACGTAATTCGCAAGTCGCAGCACGCCCCAGCCCGTAGAGGACTGGGATGGCCCCAATGATGAAGCATGTCACCAAGGGGCAACCCTGGTGAGTGAGGGGACACCTAGAAAAAGAGCAATTTCTCCTTTTCTATCTACTACACCTTCCAGACCAACCCCATTGAGTGTTGTGAATGGATTTATAGTGACCAGCAAGGCTCTCAGGTATTTGCAACAGAGACCTTATCTTGAATATAGTTATCAATATTTCCACACACGCCCTGTACTGTCGCATTCTTTCTTCCACAGTTGTCGAAAGTACTACTGACTTTTCACTGACATGCATGCAGTAGTGCATGTACTTTCAAAGATTGATGGATAGGTTTGTACCCAAAGATTTGTTTATGTTCACAATTGTTTGTCCATGCTGTGCTTTTTTTTCTTGTCTCACAAAACCTTTCCCAAAAACCCCGTACCTATCCATTTTTCAAACCCTAACCCTCTTCCCCCGGGCTGTGTGGTTTTGATTGATGTGTGACTAAATTACAGCAATAAATCCACACACTTGCTGGGGAGGATAAGGTGATACCAACAGGCTGGTGAAGAAATCCGAGGATATATTCTTACTCTGCTTGACAAAGACCTATGGCTAATGTCAAAGAACTTCAACCGAATTAGTAGTTATACTTTACCATTTGTTAGGCTACAATGTGGCACTGTTCTAGTGTACTGTCACCTGCTATATTCTCTATTGTACTGTTGTATTGCTCAGGAGGACAAACCAGATTTCATTTTCTTTTTTTTCATAGGCATGCAAATGCCACTGTGTCACACCACTAGTACCACCGCTATGAGGAAATTTTATCCGCCCAGGATTGCCAACCTTATTCGCTGTTTCCCGTGGAGCCAGCCCTGGGCCTAGCCCTACTTGCAAACAGAAATTACAGGTCAGATAGGCGTTTGGTTGGAGGTAGTATAATGGAGTATTAGGAGAGACGAGAGATTGACGGTAGTACTACTAAAGTCACAGGACTATTCAGGAAAACAAACTTACTGGTAAACCCCCACCCACCAGACTCAAAAGCTGTAAAAAACAGGTATGGTCAGATAAAGTTAAAAAAATTATATTTTTATAGCCCTAACAAAATAATCTCCCGCAAGACCCTCCCTAACCCCAACGATTGTCCTTCAAAAGTCCCCAAAAAACCCAACTCCCAATTCCCACCCCCAAAAGTCTCTAAAAAAGGGGCAAGGGACACTATGGCAGGGTGCTGTTGCCTTTAGCAGCCAGGGCATCATGCTCCTTGCGGAGGGTGGCAAGTTCGAAGCGGAGGCCCTCCACCAAGTTCTTATAGTTCAGGACCTCCTGCTCCAGGTAGGACAGTCTGAGGGATAAGCGGCGCCGGTGTGCCTTGCAAATCCTGTGGGGGACAGCTGCTGTCTTTGCTGCTCGGCGTTGGCGTTGGGCTTTGGTAGCCCGGCTCCGTACCGCTGGAGCACTGCGCTGCCTGGCAGCCCGCACGGAGGAGGATGCAGCTGTCCCCGTGGACGTTGTTGTTGTACCAGACTGCGTGTCCTCCTCCTCCAGGGCCACCAGCCGCCGATATTCAGCGACAGTGGCATCCAGCCTCCGTTGCCGGGCCATTCGAGCCAGCTCCTTCCTCCTTGATGGTGTCTTGGATTTGGAAGGAGCAACTACATGAAGAAAGAAAGACATAGTCTGTAACCAATGCTCCTTAAGATTAACACAAAATGATTGAGCAGAAAGTTGTCACAGTACAAGTAGCAAATTGAAAGCACAGTACATAACTATTGAGGACAGTATCTATGTAACCTCCGACTTCTTCATCCTTGCTCTAACATTAGTGGGAGTTTAAGGGACAAATTCTATAAGCACTATGGACTTACATTACAGTTGACTATGACAGTACACCAGTCTTATTCTTCTTCTTCTCTCTTGTTTAGGAAAATTGGTACGTTATCTTATGCAAGCCGGCATAATGCCAGCGCAGTGAACTTGCACCCGAGAAAAACATACGCACACCATGGTGAGTGAGACAGACTTGCGTTACTGTACCGGTCCAGTACATGCAGGTGGTGAAGCTCTTACTTTTCTATTACGGGTGGCACTGAGAATACTCTGTTAAAAGGGCTACTGCTTAATTAATTTAGCTTTCACCCTACAGTGCAAATGAGTATTAGAAAAGGAAAATAAAGAAGCTAAATAATCTGATTATCTATCACTTCACATGGGATGTATTTGATGACATATGGGATGACTTTAGGTGCCTTGCTTATTATGGAGTGAACAGTGATACCCCCACACATGAATGACGTACTACTACTAAACTAAAGTTATTAAGAGAGGTAGGGAGTGTCCACCGTAATAACCGGATATATGCTGTGCTTGCAGTTGCAATACAAACTACTGCTACTATTCATGGTAGTATTTGGACAAAATTACAACTTCTTTTCCTTGCCTTTCCTACACTGGAACGGACGTGCGGGTGCGGTGTTACATGCTCTTCAAAGTAATACTTAGTTCATCCACTGACCGTCTACTCTCTCTAGATACACATATGCTATCTAAGAGTTAGATAGTACCATGAATGATCCAGGCATCCATCCATTCAAAGTATATGCACACATACAGTTTCTGTTTCACCCACCCAGGCTGTTCTCCTTACACCCATCCTTGCTTCATCATTCCCCCAGCCATGCACCATACCATATTCTTTCCTTCCCAGCCACCTCGGGGACCAAGCAAACACATATCATTCTTCTTTGCCAGTCATCATTACATTTCTCGTCCTTCCACACTTACTTACACCCTTCTTTTGCTTTTCGTTCAGCCCTTCCATCAAGTTCACCTCAGATCTGATTGGGATTCTTCTCGCCAAAAACTTCACAGCTAAGTCGAAGTACATTTAGAGGAGCCTACTACCTGGTTTATTTATATAATACACCTGTGCAGAAAGCACACTCTGCAGTCTTCAATCTCAAATGAGTAAGGAATGTATAGCTAACCTCTGCCCGCCACCACCGTGTCATCCCCCACAGATTTGTCTGGCACTTGCACCGCCTCCTCCCCAGAGTTGTCCTCCTCGTCCAATGCCACCACCACCTCGACGCTAGCCCCGCCTCCAGATGTTCCACCTACAAAGTACATTTATTAATGTTAGAATACACCACTCACTACTATATAATATTTGGTCTAGGAGGAAGAAAGAAATGTGAAAAAAACTGTATACAATTTAATAATTTGTGACTGTCTACTGTAAAGTAAAAATGTCCCTTTTTCCATGGAAGGCTGTTGTCTTGCTGCACTTTTTGGCACAACTGATGAATGCTTGCTTTTTATTTTTAACACGCACCACTTTTTCTCCTAACAGACAGAAGCTTGACTTCTAAGAACACGAGCAGGATCAAGTTCAAACCAGGTGAGAGCTCGGCTCGACCACAAGAAATGTGTCCAATTAATCGTCAGCACTAAGCACTTTTCCATTTCCAGTTAAACGTTTACTTTTATGACAAACTTGATTTCAATAAATGTGTTTACTTTTAATAAAGCTTTTAAACTCAAATAGACTCTGTGGTTTTTGGTCCTCCAGACTAGAGTGGATGAGCTAAAGGTTTTGGAATTTTTGCAAGCATTAGTCCGTGCCTCTGCCATCGGTGACTTTGGGAGCTAAATGACTCTGCCACACTATCTAGTCAGTAAGGAGATTGGGGGATCAACTACAAAGTCTGTTATCACTGAGGTATGTGGAAAGTCTAACAGCACCTATTATAATTGATAAGCTAAGCAATGCATTATTTAGTGTCCATACTTCTGTTTGTGCAGATTTGTCCCTGCAACAGTAGTAGAATGGATTGTCCTCCTATCCAAACCAAAAGTAAAGTAGTATCTTATTCTTTCTTGGTGGTCATTCACCTTTTTATTGTTGGCAATTGTCAAAGCATAAACATTTAGAATACTTGAAAAGACATTATGGACAATCCCAGAGGACTGCACTCAGTGCATAGAGCTATTGCTGACTAGAATGGGAGTCCAATGGAAATGCCAAATGTGCAATCTTAGTTAGCTACACAGACAGACTAATAAGAATAATCTAGTAATACTACACGGAGTCATAGTCGAGGCAGGATAAGAATTTAGATCTTGTCTACAAGAAGATCAAAGACGATTTAGAAAAAATCGAATGAGGAACGCTAGGAAAAAATAAGTACTCTATATTAAAATTAAAACTTACTGGGGCCAGCAAAGGAGCCCTCACCTGCCTGGTCCTGGCCTTCATCGTCAACAGCACCCTCCTTCTCCTCCTGAGTCCTCCTCTTGCCCCTGGGGGAAGCTGATGTACAACATGAAAGAAAGAAAAACAGAAAACATGGATGATATTTGTCAACCAAATCAAACATTTCAAAAGAACTAACAAAATATTTTTGCGAAATAGCAAATAGACAACTACTCCACGGGATATATTATTGACCAATCTCATGTGGTCGACTACGTTATTACTTTAGTATTGCTTGATTTGCGGACCGTCGAATTGGAAATTACCTTATGTAACTCACTAAACAAAGTACTAAAAAGGTTTGCCTAGGATTGGCAGGCAGCAGTCCGCAGCACGCGAAGTGACAGCCAAAGTCCATTGTGATTGAAGATCAGCGACAACACTAAAGTTTCCTACTACATTAACCAGTCATTAAAATACTCAAACTATTAATCCACCACCACTATTTCTTCTTATCGCCATGTGTACAAAGGAAGGACTGGACTTGAGTCTGTAGGGGCTGATTTAGAAGCCCCTTGCGGCTCTTTTGCTCCATTGTTGCGTGACTTTTGTGACGCAGCGACAGCACAAAAGAGGCGCAATGGTGCGGCGTATATTAACAACGTGACGCATATGGGAGATGCATCACGTTGTAAAGCCCTGCGCCAATAGGGGGCGTTCCAGCGCATGGGAGGGCGTTCCTGCGCAGGAACGCATCCTAAAAGTGGCTGAGGGAAATCTACAAGATTTCAATCAGTCACTTTGAGGACAATGATGCGTGACTCAAACCCTGCGCCTGCTTGAAGCAGACGTACGGCTTGACGCAGCATTGGGGAGATAGGGCACCCCAGAGCATTGATGGAGCTGCACCATCGTTGCGACACAACTCCAGCAATGCGCCGCCTTTACGGCACAGATGCGTAACGCTTTGGTGACGTTTTGGGCCCATGGTGCGCCGCATTGTAAATACGGAGCACCATGGGTGATGGTGGCGTGACGCACAATTACTGGCGCATCCCTGCTACTTTGCAGGGATGCGCCGGTAATTAAAAATCTGAACCTTAGTGTGTAGCATTACGCAGTTCTTTAAACTACACTCATACATAATTTCACAGGCCAATGAAATGAACACAAAATCTAAAACAAATAAGCATAGTAGCAACACTACTGAGAAGAAGGAGAGCAGTGTACCTGAAATGCACAGAAGATTTTGAAATATAATTTACCTACAATGTAATGAGCAGCATTATTGCTCTTGGTAAAAAATAAAAATTTGCAATATAATAACACAGCAGGAGAAAACATAGTAGTAAAGAAATAGCTACTACTACTCACAAAGCCCGGGGATCTCAAGGCCAAGGAGGTCGAGCAGATCTCGCTCACGGGTCAGGACATCCGTCCAGCGGTGGGTGGCCTGGTTGTAGGTGCGCCAGACCCGAGAGTGGTGGTAAATGGCCTGGCACACCTTCTCCCACCGCTTCCGGCGCTCCCGGGCCCCGTACCCGGCACTGATCTTGCCGCCTCCCATGATGGTCCTGGGGAGGCGGCGCGAACATAAAAAATGAGTTGGCCCACCTCCTCCGGGGTAAAGATCTCCCTGGGTACGACCTCCTCCCTCCTCAAACGCCCGCACGGGAGCCGGACACGGGGTGCGGGACCCTTCCCCTTCTCGGGATGCTTCCTGGCTCCCTTCACCATGGTCTGGGCGGAAAGGAATAAAGAAAATAGAATAGGGAAGAGAAGAAAAGAAAAGAGTTTAAAAAAGTAGTTTAAAATTAACCAAAAGTAGCAGTAAACACAAAAATATAGGGCTAGAAAAATAGAGGGATAGATAATAAGTAAAATAGATCAAAAAAAACTTCAAACAAGCAAAGGATGGCAGAGATTGACAGAGGATACAAAGACCATGCCCAGAACCATAGCAATGAATGAGAAACAAGATGGCCGCGCCCGTTCACGACCGCGCGGGTAAGTTCGCGCGAGATTTTCCTTGCGAACACGCTCGAAACTGTACTGGCAAGCCGCAGACTTTGCGAGATTACACTTCGTGCCCGGAAACGGAAATACGTCAGGCAAACAAGATGGCCGCGCCCTTGAACGACCGCGAGGGTAACTTTGCGCCTTGCGCTATGAGCGGCTCGCAAAAATGCACAAAACCTTGCCAACTAACACGCCGCAAAAAAACAAATTGCATATTCGCACGAATTTGCGGCTTCCGAATCCGATCTTGCGCGTGTTCGCGCCCCGCGAATCCCGCGAAATTGCAGAAAAACGAGTTTTTCAAAACTGAAAGCACTCGGCAGGGGAAAGAGTTCAAACTCATCATTAGTAACAATTCCCTGTAGTGCTTCCTGACTGGGGCCCCTCCAGAATTCAGTTGCTAGTTGTAACAATTGTATGACCCTGCTCTGACCCTCACAGCAGGCTCATAGAATAGCTACAAGTAGGCCACAAAGGTCCTGGGAAAAAAAAATGCACTGCAACAGAAAGCAAATTACAGATAAGGAAGCAGGTGCCAGACTGGAATTTTAAAACAGTGACACATTAATAAACTAACCCCAAATTAATTCATGTCAGTTGAAGCAGGGCTGGTGTGCTTGCTTTTCCCCCCCATAATCTACAGTGATGATGAACCAGAGGGTGGCATTGATGTAACAGAGGGTTGCAGTGGTGAAACAGAGGGTGCTGGGAACCTGTGATGATGAACCAGACGTAGAAACAACATAATCGCGACCGTTGCGTGCCGAAATGTAAGTTCGCAATTGCGAACTGGTACGAAACCCTCGCGAACTGGCAGAAATCCTTGCGAACACAAAAAAAAAAATCCGCAAATTCGCTAGAATTCGCGGATTTTGCGGATTGCGAGTTCACAAATCCGCAAAATTCGCGAACGCGAGATTTGCAAAATTCGCCCATACTTAATTATGTCACATCGATATTAAATTTTCGATATTATGTCTACTTACCTGAAAAACCACTATATGGTGCTGTTAAATTGCTCACTCTGGGTACCTCGTTTTCTTAGAGAACCTACAAACCCTATATATTACAGCAACCAGATGACTCTGGCATATGTAATGATATATTGATTTTCTACATCAGTCATCACAACAAAAAGTAACAGATGAACAAGTTTTTACAAATTAATGTTTTTTTCTACTCATGCTCAATATTTCTTCATTTTAATAGTTAGTTTCTTTAAGAAAACCTTGAGGGATCTACAAATATGACCATTTGCTGCTTCATAAGTTTGTCTACTTTTCACAAATCATTAGCTTTCCTAGATCACCCTTGGGTTTCAGACTGGTTTCCACCACAAACCAGAAGTAGCTTGAAAGTAAAACATAGGAAAAATCAGCTACCTCTGTGAGAAACGCAGAAACTGTGATAAAAAACTGGGTCTCCTTCATTCAGTTCTTCATGTTCCTGAAACTGGAAAGAAAGTGACTTTAGCACAGCAAACCAGTCATTGACGCCATTTTTAGGTGAAAAAACAGACACTTTTATTCAGAGCCCTCTTTTCCTCTGTTTTCTAAAGAATTCAAAATGTAGCTATATTTTTCCTATTTTCTCAGGCCCCTACAGGGGATTCCACAGACCACAATAACCAGGATGTTAGAAAAAAGCATTAAAATTTTGTGTGAATACCTTATGTGGAAAAAAGTTATGGAGTTCTAAGCGCGAACTACCTCAAATACATAAATAAAAGGCTCAGCACTCGGTGGGGGTGAGGGAAAAGCCTCATGAATTAAGGGGTTAAGTGATGTAATTGCATGTTTGTTTTGTTTATATTTCAAGTAGGATGCCAGCATCCTTCCCACTTTGTTTGTGTCACAGACTTTTAAGCTCTTTTATGTATTAATCCAGATTCTAGCTCTGGAGATAAGCATCCATCAATATTCATATTTCTTGCATATAAGAGTGTGTAATAATGTATCATCCTTTAAGTGAATGCCTCACTTACACCTGAATCGGCCATGTACTGTCCCCACACAAAGCTAAATACCCCCCTGTAGTGAGTCTGGAGCCAAGGCAGGAAGGGAGGACCTCTGTGCATTTCAAGGGCCAGTCTTTGAAGTCTCCCCTACTTCAAAGGCACAACTGAGTATCAGTACTAGAGAACTCTGATAACACCACTTTGGTACACTTCTGGACCTTTGAAGACTCTGCCAGGAAGAATAACTGCTGTGGTGCCGAAGGACTGACACTTTGCTGGATAGCTGCTTTGCTGCACTCCTGCCATGCTGCCTGTTAGATTTGGGTGTGTCTAGTTGTCAGTGGGAGCTACCTTTGACCAAATAGGGACCCTTGCGTCTAGTCAGGGTAAGGGGTATACTCCTAAAATAACCCCTGCTCACCCCCTTGGTAGATTGGCATGAGCAGACAGGCTTATCTCAGAGGCAGTGTAAAGCATTTGTGAACACATACAGTAACCCAGTGACAACACTACAGGTGGACACCACACAACTTGTGGTATAAAAATAAGTATTTTTATATAGACTTAGCACAACACCACAAACGACAAAAATCCACAATACTGTACCTACAAATGGTAAAAATAGCTTATTTCTCTTTAGATGTAAAAGGCAACACTTTGAGTTCAATGTAGCTTTGGATGCGTAAGGCTATACCACAAAAGTGATGCAGGAAAGGTGATGCATCGGTTCCTTACACGCAAGAACGGTGATACGTCGGGTCCCTACTGCCGTGTACGGGTTACGTCGGTTTTTCTCCGCGTGGGGAGGTGATGTCTCGATTTCTTACTGCGCTTCCGTAGCGATGCGGCCAGCAGCGCCGTGATGCGATGAAGATCCGGTGCAATGAAACAAAATGGCTGTGCGGCGATTCAATGATTCTTCTGAGCCGCGACAGGCCCTGGGACACGCTTCTCTGGTGATGCGTTGGCATCTGCTGCGACGGCGACACTCTTCTCCGGTGATGTGAGGCGCTTCGGATGATGCGATGGCGACAGCGGTGACACGCTTTTTTGGTTATGCAACGGCGTCTGCTGTGAAGGTGACACTCTTCTCCGGTGATGCAATGACAACGGCTGCGGCGGTGACGCGCTTCTATGTTTTGAGTCGTGCTGCAGCTCCCAGCGACACGCAGGCTCTCAGAAGGCCCATCTCAACAGCAGGCACTTCAATTCCCAGCAAGGGAAGGCAGGGGAGCTGGTTAGTTAAGTCTGTTGTCCCTGAGACTTCAGCAGGAGGCAAGCTCTGTCTCAAACCCTTGGAGATTCTTTACAAGTTGATTTGAAAGTAGCACAAAGTCCTTTCTTCTTTTGTTGGCAGTCAGGCAACCACTGCAGGCCAATCCCCCAAACAGCACTCAGTTAGGGATAGTCTCCTCCTCAGTATCTCTGGTTCCTCCTCTCGGCAAAGGTTCTTCTTGTTTCCCAAAAGTGATCTAAAGTCTTGGGGTCTGAGTCCCCATATTTATACTAGCAAATCCTTTGTCCTCTGAAGGTAGAGGGTCCTGTACTCAGTCCAAACCAGTTCTGTGCAGTCCTGGAGCATTTTATTGACAATACTTCTTCTTTCCTTTGACAGTGTGGGCCAGGGACATCAGACGCACCACAGGAGGTGGAGCCAGCATTGTGGAAGGCAGGCACAGCCCTATTCAGGTCCCAGGTGCAACTCCTCCCACCCATCTACATACAGATAGCTCCATTAGCCCTGAGCTGACTCACCCGGTCTCCTGGAACCCCCCAGCCCCTGTCACTCAAACTGCAGACAAGGAATACACAACCTAGCAGAGGCAGGCTTGGACAGTTAGGCAAGAAAATACCTACTTTCTAAAAGTGGTATTTTCAAACGCAGAACATTAAAACCAATTTCACTAAAAGATGTTTTTATCATTCTGAGTTCAGGCATACTAAACTCGAATTTATACCTAGTTCCCTGAGTCAGTTGGGATTATAAGATGTAATAATCAAACTGCCCGTTCTGGTCAATGGGAAACAGGTGGCCCTGCAATAGTGAAAAAGGAAAATGGCTGTAATTCACTATCAAGACATGCCACACACATCAGGGCATGTCCAACCTTTTACCTACAATGCACCCTGCCCTGGAGCCTACCATAGGGTTGACTAATATACAGAAAAGGGAAGGTTTAGGGACTGGCAAGTGGGTGCATTTGCCCAGTCAACATGCAGTACCAGACTGCGCACAGGCTCTGCGATGGCAGACCTGAGACATACTTTTACAGGCTGCTTCTATGGGTGGCACAACCAGTGCTTCAAGCCCACCAGCAGCATTAGGTTTACAAGCCCTGGGCACACTCAGTGCACTGTACTACGGTCTGACAAGTAAACCAAACCAGCCAATCCTGGAATCACTACTCCATACATCAATTTACCATAGGGACTGCATATGCACTTTAGCACTGATCAGCAGTGGTAAAGTGCCCAGAGTCTTAAACAGCCAACAACAGGTCAGAATAAATACAGGAGAAAGGCAAAAAGTTGAGGGGTGACCCTGCAAAAAGGGCCAAGTCTAACACAAGCCCTTCCATCCAAAATGCAGAGAAGACCAATCACTACCCTGATGGGCTTCTCTGATTTGGGTGATAGAACATGGACCCTTGCCCGCAACTGCCGGGGCATATTCCAGTTCTATGCCAATCTGAACCTTTTTGGCTCCCACTGTCCATGCTCTCAGGGCCCACCATACTAACCCATGGGGAACCCTTCTCCTCACCAGTGGACACCATCTGTGCAGCACCTAACCTTAGCTTGCTCACAGGTGTTTCCCAACGGATAGACAGCAAGCCACAGTGGAGAGAGCGGGAGGCAGTAGCCCCAGGTGCTTGGTACCCTTTGTCCATTCTTCCTCCTGTAAGGTCAGCTATGACATCCTTACACTGACCTACCAGCCCCGGGCCTGCACCCAGCAGCTGGACAAGAGACTGGGGCGGGCTCTCCCACACCCAGTCCTCATCCTCGGGGCTCTGCACCCTCCCACTTGGAGTGGTACCCACTTTCGGAATTGTCAGGGTGTCTGTGGCAGGTGTGCTGCACAATTCGCCCACCAGTTCTGGGGTTCTATCCTGCAACTGGGCTTCCAGGTCAGAGGGGACACCCTGAACCTGGCCCTCCAACCTAGGGTCTAAACCCTCCAGTTGAACAGGGTCAGAGCCGAGGAATCCCTCCCTCTGCACCCCTTCCAGAGTACTGCACCCTCCCATCACAAGTGGTACCCCTAGAAGACCAACCAGTCAGGGCACTTTACAGTGGTCCCACCCTCCAGGTCAGACAATACCTGAACCTGGCATCCTAACCCAGGGGCCAACCGCTGCGGTTTATCACTTGCCCGGCACACCAGGACTTTATTGGGAGCACATATGCCCTCCCGGAGTGACACATAACTCATGTGTTGTGTTACAGTCTGCCTATCACAGATTTCCCGTCCCCTGTCCATGTGAGAGTGTGTGAATAGCCCCAGGACAGAAGTGGTGTCACCATGGTCACTTCTTGGTGACTCAGCCCTTCTGGCTGGCCCCTGACCCATTGGTGCTTCCACTGAGGACTCTTTCCCCCTTTCACCCCCCACTCTGGACTTCTGCACCCTCCACTTAGGAGTGGCACTGCCAGACACTAGAACTGATGGAGGCCTGCTTACAGACACTCCCAGTTCACCAGACACTAGGGGGTCCCCTTCAACGGGTGACCCATTAGGACAGCCTAGGCTCCCCACCTGGTGTTCCCTTAAAGAACCATCCAGGCTCTGAGACTGCATTTTGGGTACCTTGGGACACGCAGCCCCACACTTACTCCTTCTCCACTGAGACAGGACTGGAGCCCCTACACCCCACCCACTAGTGCAGGACCTAGCTGGGCTACTCTGAACCACTTCCATCACTCTGGGTTGGAAGAAACCTGAGACACTCCCCTCAGGATCACTCCCCAATGCCTCTTCAGACCCTCTAGAATCCACCAAAAGGTCTGCCTCCAATGTGAATTCCCTGGGGTCAGAGAACTCACTCTCCAACATGTGTTGGCAAAGCTCTGGAAAACAGGGTCTTACAATATGCTCTCCCACAATTGGATCACACAGCCCCTACAAGGGTTTACCAAACTATCCTTCACCGCTCCATCCAATGCCTCGCACATTTACTCCACCCCACTCTCTTGAAATTGGCAAGACAGTATCTGACTGTCTCTGTCACTCAACCCACACTCTTCTGGGCAGTGTTCACACTCACATACCAGGACTTCAACCTTGGGGGAACCCCTCCCCCTGCACCTCTCATCTAGAGTCAGTAGAGTGTCCCTCCCACCACTAGGGCCATGAACCCCTGCATCAGTTTCCCATTTACCTCAGAAACACTGCACACTACTGGAGCAACTTCATGTCCTTGAACCTCCTGGTGTATGTTAACCCCCTCCTTCAAGTCAGGCGCCACATCTCTGGGTGTGTGTACTACTCCCTCAGCACTAGAGAATTCAATTTTGCTGCCTCCATCTGAGCTGGATTCCACCTCCAACTCAGCAAAGCTCACTTCCTGAACTACACACAGTTCTTTTTTTTGGGTTGAGACACTCATGGCCTCAATCCTCTTGAGCTCCAAATTAAGCTCCCTCATTCTCAACTCATGCTCAAACTGCATCCTCGTTTCCTCTATTGCCAATTTCCTAGTTTGCAACTCCAATTGTAACTGCCCACTCAACTTGAGCTTGGTCAGCTCCATCTCATGCATCCTTCTCTTCTCCCTGTCATCCAGCTCTTCTGGGGACAGACCCTTGACAGAAACACTGCTCCTGGCTGGTGAAGGTGCTCTCCTCTCCCCTGGACCCAATGGCCCTTCCATCTGCTCCTCTGCATTGTCAGTCCCCTCCTCATTCTCAGGGGTAATCCTTGCTTCGATCCAGGCCCTCAGCGCCTTTTGGTACTCCTCCTTCTTGGAGAGACTGGTTATAGCAACTTTAAATCTCCTGAAGAAGTGCCTCAGCTGTTTCACATTGTAGCATTTTATTTTCTCCTCTTCCCAATCAAAATCAACAGATGCTATGGATGCTGCTTTATCCATGGTGGATAGACTCTGCAGTTCTTGGCAAAAATAGAAAATCCAGGAAAAACAAACTACCAAAAGTATGTGGTTGTGTTTTGGTCTGCCCTCACTAGTAGTGTTCACCAATCACTGTATATGAGTCACAAATGCAAGTCCAGAATCCCCACCGCTGACCACCAATGTTAGATTTGGGGGTCTGTAGATGGCAGAGGTAGGTACCTTTTACCAAATAGGGACCCTTGCGTCTAGTCAGGGTAAGGGGGTACACTCCTAAAATAATCACTGCTCACCCCCTTGGTAGCTTGGCATGAGCAGTTGTAGTATAAAAATGAGTTTTTGACTTAACACAAGACCACAAACAACACTACTGTACTTAAAAATGGTAGAAATAGCTTAGTTCTCTTTAGATGTAAAATGCAACACTTTGAGTTCAATGTACCTTTGGATGCGTAACGCTATACAACAAAAGTGTTGCAGGGAAGGTGATACGTTAGTTCCTTACATGCAAGAACGGTGATGCGTCGGGTCCCTACTGCTGCTGGGGATGCGTTGATTTCTTACTGCGCTTCCGTGGTGATACGACCTGCTGCGCCGTGATGCAATGAAGATCCGGTACAATGAAACAAAATGGCATCTTCTTCTCGATGCGACAACGATGCGTGCACGCCGACGGCCGTGCGGCGACTCAACGATTTTTCTGAGCCATGACAGGCCCTGCGACGCGCTTCTCCGGTGATGCAATGGCGTCTGCTGTGACGGCGACACTTTTCTCCGGTGATGCAAGGCGCTTCGGGTGATGTGATGGCGACAGCGGCAGCACACTTCACCGGTGATGTGACGGCGTCTGCTGCAACAGGGTCACTCTTCTCCGGTGATACGGCGACAAAGGCTGCGGCGGCGACACGCTTCTTTGTCTGGAGTCGCGCTTCCAGCTCCCAGCAACAGGCAGTCTCTCCGAAGGCCCAGCTCAACAGCAGGCACTTCAATTCCCAGCAAGAGAAGGCAGGGGAGCTGGTTGGTCTAGTCTGTTGTCCCTGAGTCTTCAGCAGGAGGCAAACTCTATCTCAAGCCCTTGGAGATTCTTTACAAGTTGATTTGAAAGTTGCACAAAGTCCTTTCCTCTTTCTTTGGCAGTCAGGCAACCACTGCAGGCCAATCCTCTAAACAGCACTCAGCTTAGGATATGTTCCTCCTCGGTTTCTCTGGTTCCTCTCCTCAGCAAAGGTTCTTCTTGTTTCCCAAAAGTGATCTAAAGTCTTGGGGTCTGGGTCCCCATATTTATACTAGAAACTCCTTTGTCCTCTGAAGCCAGAGGGTCCTGTACCCAGTCCAAACTAGTTATGTGTAGTCCTGGAGCACTTTGTTGACAAGACTTCTTTCCTTTGACAGTGTGGGCCAGGGACATCAGACGCACCACAGGAGGTGGAGCCAGCATTGTGGAAGGCAGGCACAGCCTTATA
This sequence comes from Lissotriton vulgaris, assembly GCF_964263255.1. Taxonomy (NCBI): domain Eukaryota; kingdom Metazoa; phylum Chordata; class Amphibia; order Caudata; family Salamandridae; genus Lissotriton; species Lissotriton vulgaris. The sequence continues at coordinate 776,137,493 of NC_141696.1, read as the reverse complement.
CAGGTCCCAGGTACAATTCCTCCTACCCATCTACATCCTGATAGCTCTATTGAGCCCTGTGCTGCCCCGCCCTGTCTCCTGGAATCCCCCAGCCACTGTCACTCAAACTCCAGACAAGGAATACACGACCTAGCAGAGGCAGGCTTGGACAGTTAGACAAGAAAATACCTACTTTCTAAAAGCGGTATTTTCAGATTGGTAAAACCAACTTCAGTAAAATATGTATTTTATCATTCTGAGTTCAGGCATACTAAACTCGAATTTCTACCTAGTTCCCTGAGTCAGTCGGGATTAAAAGATGTAATAATCAAACTGCCCATTCTGGCCTATGGGGAACGAGAAGCCTTGTAATAGTGAATAACGAAAATGGCTGTAATTCACGATCAGGACATGCGGCACACATCAGAGCATGTCCTACCATTTACCTACAATGCACCCTGCCCTGGGGCCTACTATAATGGTTGACTAATATGCAGAAAAGGAAATGTTTAGGGACTGGCAAGTTCATGCACTTGCCCAGTCAACATGGCAGTACTAGACTGCACACAGGCTCTGCGATGGCAGACCTGAGACACACTTTTACAGGCTGCTTCTGTGGGTGGCACAACCATTGCTGCAAGCCCACCTGGAGCATTTGGTTTACAAACCCTGGGCCCACTCAGTGCACTGTTCTAAGGTCTGACAAGGAAACCAAACCAGCCAATCATGGAATCACTAATCCATACATCAATTTACCATAGGGAGAGCATATGCACTTTAGCACTGATCAGCAGTGGTAAAGTGCCCAGAGTCATAAAACAGCCAACAACAGGTCAGAAAAAATACAGGAGGAAGGCAAAAAGTTCAGGGATGACCCTGCAAAAAGGGCCAAGTCCACCACTGCCCTGTTGCCTGCTGTTCTCCTGCCTGGGTGAGCACTGGATCTGGATCACTTGAACCAAGAGTGACTCCAAGGGCTAGCTGTCTTTCTTCCCGACCTAAAGCCTCAGGGACATACAAGACTCACAACACACCTGCCGCTGCACCTGGATTTTGTCATCTGTGGTCTTGACCTGCCAAGTGGTGCCCCACCTCAGTCCTAGACCCTTGAAAGTGAGGTTCCTATGAAACAAAAAAATCCTCTGTTGAACCAGTGCCCGTGTCGCATGATCAGTACTGCCTCATCACCTCTACTGCCTGAATCGACCTGCTGCATCACCTTCGGAACAAACACTGTGTGACACTCTTCTCGGCTCAAGGTTTTCGCATCTCCAAAAATGGCAGCATTGATGTCAAGGCAGATGCCACAAACAGTGCACCAAAGACCCTGCACTCATCAGAGCTGATGCATCACCACGGCTGCACGGAGCAGGGCCAGCGCATCGCTGCCACTGCTAGGATCTACCACGAGACATATTGCTTCAACATTGACGCATCACTTCAGCTGCATCCAGCATTCTCATTGTTGACAGGATCTGCAAAGTAACCTGGACTATGGTAAGTTTGCTCAGTGGGCCCAATCTGGTCCCTGTAGCTGGCCTGCACTCCATTGCGGTCAACCTGAACATTTAACTTTTCTTGGTCCAGTGCGACCAGATGTCCCATGTCGGATCTTAGTGCTTTTTATTGCTATTTTCACTTTTGTTGGAAATTAGGTTTCTGGTTGGCAGAGGTATGCACCCTGCCCAAGCAGGAGTCACAATCATAGTCAGGGTCTCTTACAACCTACCCTAAATTATCCTGTGCTCACCCTCTGGTACCTTTACACAGAGCAATCAGGCTTAAGTGAAGAGGCACAGTGTAATGTATTTGTGCAACACATCAAACAATAATGCAGTGGAAACACCACATGAATATCTCCACACCAATTTAAAAAAAGAGAATATTTTATAAATAAAACAAGGACAGAATGACAAAAACCCAATCAGTAGAAGTCGAGATATGAATTTATAAAGATTATATTCAAAAATAGCACTTTGAAGTAGTAAGCGCTTAAAGAGTTAATGGGTCGCGATGGACCGGGACAAAGTCAAGAGTGCAGGTCGACCACGAAGGAGTGCAGGCCGGATACGAGATCCATGCAGGGCTCGATGATCACAAGTAGCTTGATCCTGGTCAAACACGAGATTCAGGGTTAAGCCGAGTAATGAGTCGGGGATCCCGCATGCAGTTGTGGTGATGCATCGTATTTCTCCACGCAATGGCGATGATGTTTCAATTCTATGAGTGATGTGCCTGGTCCAAAGTGCAGCAGTTCCAAATGCAATGCACTGGGTTTCTTCACACCATAGAGGTGGTGCTTCGATCTTTTCCATGTAGTGGTGGCGATGCATTGTTTCTCAAGTGGTGGTTTAGAAGGCAATGCGGCGGTTCCAACTGCAGTGTGTTGCTCTGGTTCCTCCAAAGGTGGCAATGCTTTGATTCCAATCTGCGCAACGGTGTCAAAACTTGGGTTCTGGCAAATGCAGCACTTCCAAGAGCCCAGGACTGGGGTGACACCATTTGGCAGAGGAAGACTTGCAGCAATAAAAGTCTATGTGCTCTTTGTAGGTTGAATAGAAGTGTTTGATGTAACTGAGACCAGAACAGAAGACAAGCCAACAAGCCCTTGAGATACTTAGGTTCTGGGATGTAGAGATTCATATCTGGTGCTTTTTACTCACAGGCAAGAGGGCTGCAGGCAGCAGACAAGCACAACCCAGCAGTCCAGCAGAGTGGCATTCCCTACAGCATCAAAGTAGTCCTTCTTCCTGGTACAATGTCCTCGTTCCAGAACTGTTCTGAGTTAATGGTGTCAGAGGTGCAGTACTTATACCCAGCTGGGCCTTTGAATTGTGGAAGACTTCAGAGAGATGACTTTGAAGTGCACAAGTCCCTGTCTTTCCTGCTCTGGTTCCAAATTCACTACAGGTGGGGATTAGGCCAAGACACGGCCCTTTCAGATGTGAGTGTCAGCTATCCCTTCCGTCCTGCACAGGGTGGCTCATTAGGATGTTGATGGCCCATCAGTGATACCTAGGTTCCCTTTGTTAGTGACTGCCTAGAGGAAATGCACAACACCAGCTGTCTCTCACCCCAGACGTGTATTCAGCGACAGGCAAAGGTACCAAATGGTAACAGTAAGAAAATGCCACCTTACTAAAAGTGGCATTTTCAGACTCATAATTTAAAATCCAACTTCACCATGCGTTGTGTTTTTAAATTGTGTTTCTAGAGACACTATCTTAGGGTCCCATCTCTTCCCAATTAGAAATTACACTTACAACATGTAATAAGGCAACCCCAATGTTATCCTATGGGAGAGATAGGCCTTGCAGCAGTGAAAAACGAATTTAAGAGCATTTCACTACCAGGACATGCAAAACTTAAAAGTATATGTTCTACTTGTTAAGTACACTGCATCCTGCCCATGATGTCCAGGGCCTACCTTAGGGGTGACCTATGTGTAATAAAAAGGAAGGTTTGGGCTCAGCAAGTGGGTTAACTTGCCAGGTAGATATGGTAGTTTAAAACTGTACACACAGGCTCTACATTGGCAGGCCTGGGACATGCTTAAAGGGCTACTTAAGTGGATGGCACAATGATTGCTGCAGGCCCACTAGTAGCGTTTAATTTACATGCCCTGGACACATGTAGAATACAATAAACAAATTACTACTGACACCATGAATACAAAAAATAAATTCTTTTCCCAAGCTATTTTTTAATTAACGTTGGGTTGCATGTATCCCATATTTACTTCTTTTTACTTTTTGAACAGTTGCAAAACAACAAGGCCCATCGACAGGACCCCGTACAAGACCACAAATCGAACTATTTTGTTCAGACAAGGTGCAGTGTGCCCGTGAATTATATACAGTGCAGTATTGAATACTCAAGTATTATATACATTACACAAGTGAAACAAATATATACATTAAAACGAAAGGTACAAAAACACTGAAAACTTCATGTTCGGAAGAGGAAAAGTCCTATTATTTTTTGTATATGTATCAAGGCAGTGTATTATATTGAACTGTCCTCGAATTTATCTGAATTTTTTTCTTTGCCAAGTGGGAGGTCTTGGGGAGTTTTTTCCGAGCACGAAATAAACACTGTTTGTTTTAAAGATAGTTTGGTCCAATAAAGGACCCAGTTCCATTTCGGCTCGGTTGAGAACCTCTCATCAAAGCACCAATGCGTTTCGACCTTCTTGTTGGCACGTTTTATGTGAAGGTCTTCATCAGGGAGAATGTGTTATCCACACCAGGACTTGTGTACCTTGCTTTTTCTTGTGGTGACGCCTGGAATACTCAGGTGAGGGAAAACTCTTGCTGGCTCCTGTGTGTACTCACTACACCAGAAGAATTAAAAAAAGTGGTGGGAGACACCAAAAGGAAGGGTAGATTTGTCTATACATGAGGCAGATGGGAGTCACATGGTTGTACTTTTCTGCTCTATGCCATTCCTTCTACATGAGTGAGAAAGCGCTAAACCATAAATAACCATTTTTAACAGCTCATTCAAGCAAAGACTTGTGTTAAATTGTTAAAGGTTTGGTGGTAATGTATGATAATAAACATATTTACAAATTTTTGCATTCAAGACATTTTCCTGTTTCTGTTTCTGAAAACAATCATGCCTCACCAGTGGAAAGAATTGATAGCAGAGTGAGGTTTAGCCCTGGTCTCCATGGATGTTTCTGACACCCTTTTCAGGCCCCAGAACAATGGCTCAATTGAGGGCAAAACAGAAGCAGAGAAGACACCTTAGTTTGACCTCACAAAGAAGGCAGGAAGGATGTTGTGCCGAGATGAAAGCCCTTTCTTCAGTAAAGGGAAGAGGAGAAAACCTACTTTGCAAGGCAGTATTTATCATTAGTGAAGCAGGTGCAGTGACACAGGGACACAGTGGTCAGAGGGGCTCACAGCATCACAATTATGTCTGGCTCACGTTAAGAAAAGCACATGGGGATTAGTCTCCTTACTAGTAATAGGGCAGAGGGCACTTTTGCAGAAAAAGGACAAAATATAGGAGCTTTTTTTCTTGAAAATATGAAAGAGCCTGTTTCAACATTGGTGTAATGATCAGTGTTAGAACTGGCTACTTCTGGTTGGCTAAGGCTGACGCCAAAGCTAGGCAGAAACCACCATTCTTGTCAGGGCAAGGGAGTCACACGCCAAGATAACCCCTGCTCACCCCCTTGGTAGCTTGGCACGAGCAGTAAGGCTAAACTCGGAGGCAATGTGTAAAGCATTTGCGCCAGCACACAACAGCAACAACATACTAGGCACACCAGAAAAGGAACTCCACACAAGGTTATTATAAAATAACTTTTGTATTGTAAAAACACATCAGATAGTATCACACAAAATACATGGTGCCAACTGGCGCGGGCAATATTCACAAGGGATTATGTACAGGACAGGGCCACATGGGCCACTGTCAGAATCAGAAATAGCACTTTTAGAATAAAGAATAATAAAGAATAAAAATCATAGTAGCACAAATTAGCAACTATGGCACACAATCAGTAACCACTGGTAACAGGAACCAGGACCTCACTAGGACCACCTGTACTAAAAGAACAACCACCTAAGAATAAAATACATTTAGGGGTATAAACAAGAACACATTACCCATGATGCATGAAACACATTCAGAGGAGTAGTAAAGGAAAAACACATGATGTCTAAAAACATTCAGAGGTGTAAGACAAGGGAAACACATGATGCATAAACCTACACATTCATCGGTGTTCAGAACAAAGCACATGATGCAATAAAATACATTCAGAGGTGCAGCGCAAGAAGACACATGATGCCTAAAACATTCAGAGGTGCAGCGCAGGGAAAAGGAAGACACATGATGCCTAAAAACATTCAGAGGTGCCAGAACAATACAATAGCGCAAAAATCACATGATGCCTAAAAACATTCAGAGGTGCAGGAATAACACATGATGCAAGAAAACACATTCAGAGGTGCAATAACCATACAATTGCGCAAAACTTACATAAGCCACCACCTGTGGCAGTCCCTAGGCCAACTGGCCTTGTTGGGGCTATGACGCCCTGTGTCCAAATGTCAGTGCGCGCTGCCAGGCAGCTCCAGTCAAAAGTAAAAACCTAAACGTGGCACGTGCCCACTACTTGCTGGGCACCTGAGAACATCCCAAAACCTAAACGGTGCAGCTGTCCACTAATTGCTGGGCAGCTGTGAGTCCAAACTGCGAGAGGGTCCTCACTGACCCTTAGAACAAAAGCTGCGCCAAACTGCTGGAGCCACACAGGCTCTTAAGACATCATGGGGCGAGGGAGCCATCTAGCTCCTTAGGGTGATCATGCTCTTGAGCCACTCAGGCTCTTTTAAACAAATATGGCCCCTCTGAGCCACACAGGCTCTCTAAACAATGATGCCCCCACGTTGGAGCCTCCTCAGGGCTCTACATTACTCTTGCCCCGTCATTGGAGCCTTGTAGGGCTCAAAACAAACAATGCCCCCGGAGCCCCTCAGGGCTCTAAATTGCAAATGCCCCCGTGACGTTGGAGCGGCCCTCTGCCAACTGGGGCAGCTCTGAGAACAGAAATAAAGACGCCCCCGCATTCACCGGGACCTCGCTGGTGCTGCACTCGGCGGCAGCTCTGGCAGAAGCCCGGGGCTCTCCCTTCACTCTGGAGCCCCGGCAGGACACGGCCGGCTGCTTCCTCCTTCTCTCCTTCTCCGGGGCTTCAGGCGAGCAGCGCGAGGGGGCAGGCACCGGCATTGTGCCTCCCGCCCCCCTCGTAGGATGACAGGCTGCACGTCTTCTCCCGGGGCTCCCTCCAGCACATGGGAGCCCCGACGACCACACTTCCTCTTCTGCAGATGCGGTAGGGCTCCCTCAGCTCACGGGAGCCCTGCCGACCAGCCCCCATCCTCCTTCTTGCGGGCAGCATCTCCGGTCTCCCTCACGACACGGGAGACCGTCAAGGCAGACAATGGCTTCCCCCAGGCAGGGGGAAGCGGAAAACACGTCCTCCCTGCCCCGCCCACAACCAGGCGGCGGGCCGGACATCTTCTTCCGGTGTTTCCTCCGGGTTGTGGCTGTGACCAAACGGGCACAGAGAGGGGTAAGCACCCTCGAGGAGCATCCAAAACGCAGAAGCGAGGTGGGCACTCGCCAAACAATCAAATAAACGGGGTGGCACCTGCAACAAAGCAAATAGCGATATCGGGCATGAAGCAGGGTGACACCTGCAATTCCACACGCAAAATGCGGGCGGAGGAACGCTCCAATGAAGCAAAATGCGCTCCCAAGCGCCACAAAAGACAAATCAAGCACTCCCAAGCGTCAGTAGGCAAAAGAAGGCCTCTGGCTCAAACAAAGCACTCCCCCAGTGCCACCAGCAAAGTCCAGCAGCAAAGGGAAGCAAAGGGGACCCAGAAAAAAGTCTCCAGAGTTCAAGATAGGTCCATCAGGTATCCAGGGCAAAACAAAGTCCCCCAGAAGTCCTCCAGGCATCCAGGGGCTGGGCAGGGCCCAAGCAGCAGCACGCCTCTGGCAAGATTCAAGTCAGAAACAAGAACAAATTGGAAGGGGACCCAGCCCCTTCTTATACAGAGAAAAGTCTTTGAAGTCTTTGTGCAGGCAGTGTGAGAACCAGCTAGAACTGGTTTTAGGGAACTCTCTTCAGTGTCAGGGACAGAGGTGACAGTCGCCCAGCGGGAGGTGGAGCCAGCATTGTGGTCAGGCAGGCACAGCCCAAGTCACTCCCAGGTGCCATCTCCTCCCACTTCCCTGGCAGCAGATGCAGCCTTTCATCCACGGGCTGACTCAGACAACCTCCCAGGGTACCCCAGCCCCTGTCACCTTCAAACCAGACAGTCAATCCACAAGCAGGCCCAGGCACTCCTGGACCAGGCTCACCAGCCAATCACACGCCAGACACAAATTACACAAATATGCCAACTTCTAAAAGTGGCACTTCTACACTAGACACAGTCATGCCGCATATACCATTACGCAGCATTCAATCTCGCGAGTTCGCACATATCAAACTCGCCCCTGCACTCCCCACACATCAGGAACTACCATGGGCATACATATTCCCCATTCATTCATATGGGAGGGCAGGTCACTCACCACACACACACACAGAGCTCAAGCACTTTACAATGTACCACAGTGAAAAAGTGCGCAGAGGCCTAAAATCACCAACACCAGGTAACAGAAACAGGCTAGGGAAAAGCAAAAAGTCTCGGGGTGAACCTGCCAAAAGGGCCGGGTCCAACAATCAGGAATAGTGAGGAAGGGATGGAAGAGGCTACTAGGAGCCTCTGTTATCATTAGTGTACAGGGTGCAGTTGCCTTGGGGCCCAGGAGTGTAAGGGGTTCACAACACTCCAATTACGGGGAGTGGAGCAGTATTTTTGGGTCAATTACTGGTCTTTCTTGATGCTGTTTTATAACTCTCAACTTAAAGGCCTCATTATGATGGGGCTCGGAAAGCCTCCAACCACAGTTCGGAGGCTTTCCGATCTTCAGTGCAGTTTCAAAACCAAGAGCCTCATTACAATGGAGCTGTCAGTTTTGTAACCGGCCGGAGATTTTGGCTGGCTTTCAATAGGCTCAAGGAGCTGGCCTGCCAGTTGGAACCGGCACATAATACCTATGGACGGCGTTTTACGCTGTCCGTATTACGATATTGGTTTCCTGCAGGGTTTCAATGCATGGCTTTCCAAAAAAGACACCCTGTTGGAAAGCAACTTTTTGGACCCCTAGCAAGGCCCCCTTCAGCCAGCAGCCTCAGGTTGGGGGCCAAAGGGGGCACCTGTGGAGCCCCTCCTGGTCATCCCTTCAACGTGTGGCAGGCACCAAGAGGTGCTTGCCACATGGTGCAGGAATTGACACAAACTCCTTTTTCTGTATCCGAGCTTGTGCTGCGGCACGTTTCCGACCGCAGCACAAGCTCCTATACAGAAAAGGGAGCTTGCAACTGCTCCATGTGCTGTCGCATCTAAATTGAGCGGTAGGGACCTCGGTCGGACCTGTATCAGCAACGGTGTCGGGAGACAGCAAGTCCGCCCGACATCGAAATATGGCCCTTAGTGTGGTTTATGAGCTACATAAAACGTACCCCTAAAATTATCTCATAAGCCCCGATCCCTGCACTCCGCCCTGTCCTTCCCACTCCCCCTATACTTGCCATAATGGTCGGAAGGGGGTCCCTACTGCCTAACATTTTGCATATGGGGCGCTCAGAGCAAAAATGTTTGAAGACCATTGTACTACATTCTTCTGGAAGGAAGCATAGCACACATGCTCAGTATAATTCTCTTTTTTTTATTGAGCAGAGTAGAGAACAAAAATATAACATAGCATTGGTCGTCAGGGAGCAACAGCACTCATATTTCCAAATTTGATGCACATATATGATATATACATTTACATATATATGATATATACAATTAGGAACTGGAACCCTTCAGAGCAAAATATACACATCCTCAAATAAAATGAAATAGAGAGTCCGGAACACCCTATGCTCATAAGCGTCAAGGAAGCAATTAATTACACCTTCCACATCTTAAACTACCCTAAAGTGGCTTGTGCCAGGAGATCATCAAGAATACGAGTAAAACCAGTTGGTTCATCAGTAGCTTTTTTTCGTTTACAGAATCTTGGCATTATTACTACAGTACAAAACTCCCCCCCCCTTATTTTGGGGTTTAAAGTGCAATGCATTAAAGTGCTTAATTTTCTAAAGTGCAAATGTGCTAAAGTGCTAAGATTCCGTAATACAGCCAAATTGTCAAAGAACTTCCAAACCACTGCAAACCTTTTTGTTGCACCAACTCGTTTAGCATATGCTTCCTCAAATCTCCTTCTTCTTGCCATTTTATTTACCCATTTAGGGTGAGATGGAATCCCTTCCGACCTCCAATTTTGGAGAATTAATGAGCGTGCTACTGTAGAGCAGATTGATATATACGTCTCTTCAGCTTTGGTCAAATCTGTCCTCTTTAGAGAGTCCAAAAAGAGGCAATTCTGTCTCAGGGTTGATCTTTTTTTTAATTGACTGGCTCATTGCTAAAAAAATGTTTTCCCAAAAGGTCTCAAGCTTCGGGCATGTACAAAATGTATTAGTCCAATCTCCCTCGCCTTGGGAGAGACATCTACAGCATTTATTATCCACTTCCGGATGACATTTGTTTAGCTATTTCAGAGTATAATAAGCCAGCCATTGTGACAAGAAGGCCATCCTTTTAAAATTAGCTGCTCTCAGGGCCATGCTTTCTAGTTGGGCAAGAGCCTGCCATTCCTGATAAGAGAAGGAACAATTTGTCTCCCAAGTTATTTCCCCCAAGAATTCATCTACCAAGGGAAGTGCCTTGTACTTCATAATTAAGGAATACCAATTTTCCACTCCCTTCAATTTTACTTTAAATAAAGCATTAGCCAGGGCAGTTGGAGCCGCGTTTAACAGGAAAATATATTTTTTAATAAAGTTTGTGATCTGTATATATTCCAAAAACCCTGGCCTAATTCGGTTCCCTGCCCTACATAGTAATCCTTCCCAGGGAATCACTGTATTACCAATGAGAAACTGGCCCAGATTCTCAAAGTCAATATCTTTCCATCTCCTAACATGGCTTGAATGAATATGCAGGCAAAACCCCCTACATTCATCCAGTTTCAAAAAGGCAAACCTGGACGCATTTGCCTGTTTAAACAACAACTGGAGTCGGTTGGCGTAGTCACGAACAGTCTTATATCGGGACTTTTACGGTAGTTTAGACATTTTTAACAATACTGGGATTTGATTGCCAGCCTCAACAATCATTCTTTAAAAAAAATATGTGTCCATCTGGTCATTAGGTTCCAACAGGCATGCCGTAAGATCTAATAACGCAGCCTCGTAGTATGTGCTGATATTTGGTAGGGCTAACCCCCCTTGATTTGACTCTAATTGTAGTATGGGCAATATAACCCTTGACGCCTTTTTATTCCAAACAAATTACCTAAACATAGAGTCGATTTCCTTGAAATATTTAGCATTAATTTTTAAGGGTACATTAGCAAACAAAAATATTAATAGTGGAAGAATTGACATTTTTAGGAGTGCTACACGACCAATCAATGTCAAAGGCAGAAGGGACCATTTGTCTAATAGGGTTTTAATTTTAATTTGCCCAGCTACATAGTTCAGATTGAATAATTCATCTATGTGGCACGAGACGCTAATACCCAAGTATCGTATTGCCTCTTGGTTCAGGCCCTGAGTTCTTAAAATGGTGGGTTAGCAGTCACCATTCGAGTTAAATAATAACATCTCCGTTTTCTTTCGGTTTATTTTATAGCCTCCTATTTGTTCATATTTGCTAAATTCTAAAAGAGCTTCTTCAAAGACCTGTTTTCTCAGGCAAAGGTACATAATTATATTGTCTGGAAATAATTTTAACTTTGACATCCCTTCGCATGGAGCTCTAATAAGGGGATTTCCACTAATTCTTACAGCAAGGGTTCAATGTAAAAAGTAAATAGAAGAGGTGACATTGGACACCCTTGTCTAGTACCGCGGTTTATTTCCACGGTTCCTACTTTGTGGCCATTCACTATCACCCGGCCTTGAGCACCTTGGTAAATATTTTTCAGCATATTTAAAACTAGAGCCGGAATACCAAATTTACCTAGACCAAAAAAAAGTGTGTCCCAATTTACCAGGTCAAATGCTTTTTCGGCATCGACCATTGTAATGAGCGTGGGTATTTTATTGTTTGTTACATAATCAAGAGCTTGAATTAGAAATCGAGTATTTGTAGACATGTACCTCCCTGCTACAAACCCAGTTTGGGCACAGTGAATAAGCTCCTGGGCAATAGGCGTAAAGCGTTGTGCCCAGATTTTCATTAGTATTTTAAAATCTGCATTGAGAAGACTAATAGGCCTATATGAGTTAATATCTGTGCCATTTTTACCCTTTTTAACAAAACTGACCAATATAGATTCCTTAAAACTTGGAGGAATACAGCCTCCTTGGGTGATGTTGTTAAAAAGATTTACCAGCTCATTTGAGAAAGTTTTATAAAACTCTATAGGAAGGCCGTCAGCACCGCAGGCTTTTGCTCCTGATACAGACTTAATAACACCTATAATTTCTTCTTCAGAGATGTCTAGCAGGAGCTGTTCCGCCGTAGGCCCTGAAAGAGTAGGAAGCTCGATTCCATCATACTATTTGCTGATTTGACTTGCTCCAGCTGTATATCTAGTTGTAGATAATTGGGAGTAATGATCTAAAAAGACTTGAGCTATCTCCTCTTTGCTGGTTACAGACAATCTAGTTTTGGGGTCTGTAATTTTTGTAATGGTGGATGCCTCTTGTTTGGTTTTCGTGCTACCAGAGAGCAGCTTGCCAACCATCTGACAATCTTCATATACGTGCTGTAGATAGGTTCTGGAGCTGGCAATCTCTTCCAGAGTAAAGAACTCATTCAACTCATATTTGGCCCTGTCTAGCTTTGGTTTAGTGTCCCCTATACCTGCAGATTGTGCATATTTGATTTTTGTTGCTTCTACTACGGCCTGCTGGAGTTTTAAAATGTACTCTTTCCTTGATTTAACTAAAGAGGCAGGTGGTGCAATCATTCGCCCACGAAGGGCAGCCTTAAATGCCCCCCAAACTGAGAAAATTTCTGCCGTATTCAGGTTAATCTTTAAAAAAATCAATGATCCAATCTTTTGTATCAGCTACCCATTGATGGTCTAGCAAAAGGAGCCGATCCATCTGCCACTTGGATCTTGTCCTCATGTTGAACCCAATTTCTATACTAAGTTTAATGAGAGAATGGTCAGAGAATGGATTAATATCTATATCTCAGGTTGTACATCCCAGGGATTGTGATATTAAGAAAAAATCAATTCGAGAGGCCTTATGGAATTGATCCAAATAGCAGGAGAATTCCAATTTAGATGGATTGGCAACACGCCAAAGATCCAGCAAAATATGCTCCTGTTTTAAAGCCTCAATCACCTTTTTAGTTTTTGGTTTGAGCTATTTTTTTTTTATTCGAGGTATCTTTCTTTAAATCCTGAATAAAATTAAAATCCCCTCCAATATTTAATTTCCCGGGTACCCCCTTTAATAATTCACTAATTTTGCACAGGGCAGTAGTTTCATCCACAATGGGGCCGTGGTAGTTGATGAAATGCAATATCGTACCATTTAATTTAGCTTCCACCCATACCTATCTTCCCTGAGGATCTCTCTTCACTTGGCCAAACTCCCATGGCAGACCCCTACAGAAATACATTTCTACTCCTGCCCCTTATTCCAATCAAGGCCCTGCTACTGCATATTGTACAACTGCTTTCTCCCCCTCAAACCCTTCCCTCCACCCTAATGTGGTCTCTTCTGGTCCCCAAACCACATTTCCCCCTTTCCACTTGTGGGGTGCCCTGGTCCTGCACCCTAGGTGAGCACCCTACACCCAAACCAAGAACAGACCTGTGGATAAGAGTTCAAACTTAATACATATTCGTAAATCCAGTCAAAACAATGTAATCTCATAGTAGAAATATCTCTCAGCAATTCCTGAGCTTCTTCTACCCATGAGAGCATATGGAATTTGCCTTTAGCCAACACCCTTAACTTTGATTGCTGAGCAATGGATGACCGAGCCCCTTGTGCTTTACATAAAAACAGGAGCTTGACAAATTCCTTGCGTCTATGGGCTGCCGTTGCTGACATGTCCGAGAAAATCTGACATTTGGTGCCCTCGTCCATAACAAATTGTTTCTGCTGAATTGCTTTAGTTAACTCGTCTTCTTTGATTCTATAATCTGCAAAATTAATTAGAATTGTATGAGGGTATTTGGAATTCGGGATAGGATGTGCCGGGACCCGATGTGCCCTGGTTATTGTAAGATCCCTCGAGAAGTCTGGAAGTACTTTTTGCTTGATAAATGTTTCAACCCAGCGAAGGGATTTGGTACCATCCTTCCCTTTGGGCACTCCCATGATATGAAGATTTGAGCTGCGTGAGTGGTTTTCCAACTCCTCCACTTTAGATTCTAAGGCGATCTTTTCCGCTGTCACCTCATTGATCTTCTGTATTGTAAAGCACATCTGATCTTCCAATTGAGTTATTCTTGACTCCGCCTCCTCTGCCTTGCGGGAGTTCCAGAGATTGATTCCTCAATTTTCTCAAGTCTGAGATGGAGAACAGCTATCTAATGTGCCTGGGACATTTTCATTTCCCGGATCTCCTCAAATATAAGATTAAGCAAATTTTTCACTTCCATCTGCTGTGAGTTGACCATAGGGGATGGAAAATTTTGATTTTCTTGTGACTTCTCTTGCGAGTTTTTATTCCCATTCTTGCTCGACTTGCCTTTCTCCAGATATAGGTCTGACTGATCCTGTATTCGCTGTGGGCTTTCTTGCTGTTGTTCTGGGCTATTTATTGCCACCAAGGGTTGAAGTGGCAAATCTACTCCGGCAGTTTTGTTTACTGGGAGGGATGGTATATTCTCTTTTCTTCGATTAGCTGGGGCAGAAGGTGTCGAAGCTAGAGGCGAATCCTCAGCAGGTAGGGAGATATGTAGCCTTGCAAGGGAATCAGATGTTACAGATTCATCTGGTGTAGCAGGACGGATTGCGGTTACCAGTGAAGAAGATGGAATTCCGGGGGACTTTGTAAGCTGAGAGCTCTTTTTGGCCAATAAAGGAAAGTCTTTGCTATTTTTTTACTCAGCCTTGTTGCTAGCTGGTATGAGAGATTCGCTAGGTCGCTCTTGTACTCCATCATGTACTCCATTGGTCACATTTAAGGGTCTCAAACAGAGAAAAAGAAATGAGCTACAGTCTCTAGTGTTTCTTCCGTATTTTCTTTTTTTTTTTCTCTTTCCTCCCTCTTTTCCCCGGTACCTGGCTGTGCATAGCTCTATTCAGCGCCTGATGGCCATCTCTTTCCAGTCAGCTCTGACCTTTCCTACCGGTTGAAAGCAGCGTGATATCCTTGCTGGTTTTCTTCTTATGCTAAGACAATCTTTGCTTCACTCGACCGCGCTCACGATCGCACCTGACAGCGTACGCAAGAAGCTGACTTGGCCTCCCAGAGACTGGCGAACATTCGCAAGACCCTTATCCCCGGTGCAGCTCGTGTTCTTGGCGTTCTTTACTCTCCGCCATTACTGCTTCAGCTCCAAAACAGTCTTTCCCTCTGGGCGGCAAAGTCTTGCACACCTGAGCTACGGAGAGGTGGGAATCTCCATAGCCAGCCGTGAATCTGATTTCCAGATGCTCAGTATAATTCTATCAACTGCTTATCATTGCTCTAAATCAGCGTTTCCCAAGCTGTGGTCCGCAGTCCCCCAGGGGTCCGTGAGACATTCCCAGGGGGTCCACAGGGGGCACAGCAGCTGGGGAAATGAGCGGACCAGAAGGCAAAAGGGGCACAAAAACAAAGGGAAAAAAACGATTGGCACAGAAGGCAGAAGGGCACAAAAAAACGAGCGGAACAGAGGGCAAAAGGGCACAAAAAAAGAGAGAAAAACGAAGTGGAACCGAGGGCAGAAAGGCACAAAAAATGAGGGAAAAACGAGTGGAACAGAGGGCAGAAAGGCACGAAAAACGAGTGGAACAAAGGGCAGAAAGGCACGAAAAACGAGTGGAATAGAGGGCAGAAAGGCACGAAAACTATTGGAATAGAGGGCAGAAGGGCACAAAAAAACGAGTGGGACAGAGGGCAGAAAGGCACAAAAAACAAGGGAAAAACGAGTGGAACAGAGGCCAGAAAGGCACAAAAAATGAGTGGAACAGAGGGCAGAAAGGCATAAAAAACTAGGGAAAAATGAGTGGAATAGAAGGCAAAAGGGGCACAAAAACGAGGGAAAAACGAGTGACACAGAGGGCAGACGGGCACAAAAAACGGATGGCACAGAGGCAAAATACAGAATACAGAAATATAGGGGCAGCTAAGAACAGAAGGCAGAATGGGCAGGGAGGCACGGGGGCAGCGAGGGGAACAGAAGGGAAAACTGGGCAGAGACACAGGGCAGCGAAGGGTACAGAAGGAAAGACCGGGCAGAGAGAGCATGGGGACAGCGAGGGGAACAAAGGGAAGAAAGTGGGGCACGGACAGTGCTTTAAATGCAGCAAAAAAAGTGCAGGTACTCACCAAATTGGGCTATGACTAAAGGGGCGGGGCGAGGAGGCGGGTTTCAGGGTGGGGCTACTGACCAACATCTATGGGAATCGGTGTGGTATGTAACAGGTGGTGTATAGTGTGGTAGCGCACTGTCATTCAGAGACAGGTGAAAGACACTGTCAGACCCCAGTGGCAGGCAGGCTACGAGTTGAAAATGGCCCATCTGGTGTCCTGGGTTTTCAGCATAGCTGTATGGATGGGAGGCCCGACTGCTGGAATCTGCTTCCTGGGTTGGCGCTGGATGTAGGAATCCAGTCCTGGGCCCCCTGCCTGGCACTGGAGGGAAACCTGATATTTAGGCGCTGAACCTGGCTTGCTCCTTTTCAATGATCCTCTGCTGTTTTGGCAAAGATGGAAGGCCATTTCAAACAGCCTATTTAAATTGCTTCGATTCCTTCATGCCAAACAGCTATGGGGGGGGGGGGGGGGGGGGGGAGGTGGTGACCACACGTTTTGCTGATGAGAAATAAGGGTCACTGCCCGTGTGAAATGCTAATCATGTGAGCATGCACTGCAGAGTAGAAATGCTGTGCATGCTTTCATGATGACCATTTCATTTCATGAGTACCAGTACTCTGCGTGGGCACGGAAAAGTTCCGGTACTCAGAGGGGGAAAAAAAAGAAGTGCCAGTACTCAGTACCTGTGAGTACCGGCCCATTTGAAGCACTGGGCATGGACCATGTACAGGCAGCGGGGCAAGACAGACAACAGCAGTCACAGACACAACAATGAAAATACAGGCAATACAATAAAAGCAATAAAGCCATATGTGTATAGGTTACCGTTACTTGGCAGGCAGGTAAAAATAGATGCAGCCAGGATCAGCAGTAGGATTTTCGTGCTGCTATCTGATTGCTCACTTTCCACAAGCCCTTGGGTACCACTAAATAATACACTGCTGTATGCATACATGTCCATGCCAATAGACCCAATTCAGGCTGTCTCCCTCTTGAAATTGCCTCTGCTTCAAAAGGTGTTTTTAAAAAGAAATTTAAATTGTACAAATTGCTTGGGAGTCCCCAGCTTCCAGTAGTGATTCAGTGGGGGTCCTCAGGAGTCAAACGTTTGGGAACCACTGCTCTAAATCATCAGGCTGTCTAAGATGTGTGACCTGGCCCAGCCACTACAGATTTTTGACCGAAAACGAACATGCTGGTGTTCTGTCAAATAACCTCCACAGCTGTGCCATATTTCCAACAAAGAGTCCTACTGACAACGTGGTCAAAAAATCATCGTCCCCGGTGGAAATTTTAGCGCACAGAGATGAAGCGCTTAAACAAGCAACGTTTCCCGGATTAGAGCACGTTCCCACACTCTGGTATTTGCAGTCTTGTCTGTCACAACCTCAGGCGCTGGATTCCGACACCGAAAGGAATGGGAACGTTCCATGCGAAAATTCCAATTTGCAAGTCACACATGAACGCTTTAAGCTGCCATTCTCGCCGTCCGTGAATTACTAGGTTGCTTTATTACCTCAACGTGGACATCTCTTTCTCAGAAATCAAGGCCTATATTACAGACCCACACCACGCCACTGCGCCCTGTCATTAGAACACGTTTACTGTCGCCCTCGCACTTGTTAAAAAAGCACGAGCTCTAAAAACACAAAAGTATGGCTGAGAAAATAAAAAATATATATCATGCGCAGCATCAGTTCAGTGATTTACTGCGTGAGGGCAACATAATTTATTTCTTACCGCAGGACGTGAGTAGTTATCTAGATGGTAAAATAGCTCCTTTGGGCTCAGTATCACAAAGCAAGGATCGAGTAAAGGGATCGTGACGTAATTTTATTACACCCTTGACGATACTTCGGAGTAAAGTGGACATTTGTGTTTAGTAGAGACAGAATGCTGCCTATAGTGCTTATCTTAACTGATATAAGCCTTGTTCATGAAACCACAGTCTCTCTGCTAAATCCATTAGGAGTCAGATTGTATCAACCCGAGCACAGGCAATGCTCATTTGTCTACATTTTGTAAAAGGATACATACGATTGTTTAACTGAGCCCCAGGGTCGCAACTGAAGTAGAAACATAAAAAACGTACTACGCCTTCAATAAAACTATCTTCCAGGTCAAATACCTCCGTAATCATGTGGGCCCCTGACAGCCAATGACATCACAGACATCTGCCTTGAATGGAACTTTGAGCTGCCTGTGAGCTATTGCACTGAGGTCAGGAATCTCGAACATTACCGTTAACCCTATGCGCATTTAACCCCAAAGATGTAAATATGTACTAAACATACAGAAAGGACTTGCAAAGCAACCTTACTGACTCATAAACAATGAAATACGGCGAAGATGTCCCACATGAGTCACTTTTACACCGAAGGTACTATACTACAGACATGTTACTGTCCTTGTCACCCTAATGGAGTTTACCGGGATTATCACAAACATTTGTTATAATTTTTATTATATATGTACAAAAAATCACATTTTTATTTCCTCCTAACACGCCCCCTGATTCTTCAGGCTACAGTATCACTCCAGTATTAAGTGGAATAAACAGCTACTGTTCTTGTGAATTTGTGAATCATTTAAACGAAAGTCTACAGTTAGCGGTCTTCATTGGCAAACATATTTTTCATGTTGCACTAAATATTTACCATGACAAGTAGGGCAATCAAAATGACAGTTTTTAACTTCCAGTGAAAGCATTTAATTGGTAAGTGTTGTTTCTTTTTGCTAAACATCATTTCGTTTTTCGTGATCTTTGGTACTACAGTATGAAAAAATACAAACCCAGGGGCAGATTTACAATAACTGGCGCATCCCCAGGGATACGCCAGTTATTGTGCGCCACAGCTCCGCCACCAACGGTGCGCCGCATTTACAATGCGGCGCTCCATGGGGCAAAAACGGCACAGATGCGTGATGCATCTGTGCTGTAAAGATGGCGCATTGCTGGAGTTGCTTCACAAGCGCGACACAGCTCCAGCAAGGCTTAGGGGACCCTATCTGTCAAATGCTGCGTCAAGCCTTACGCCTGCTTCAAGTAGGCGCAGGGTTTTGACGCAGCATTGGCCTAAAAGTGCCTGTGTGATATCTTGTAGATTTCACGCACGCACTTTTGCGAGGCGCACCTGCTCCGGAACGCCCACCCTGCGCCGGAACGCCCACATGTGGCGCAGGGCTTTACAATGTGACGCATCTGCCTAGATGCGTCACGTTGTACATAGGTCGCAGGGGTGCGCCACGTTTACGCCACCGTTGCGTGACGCAACGGCGGCTGAAACGTGGCCCAAGT
The DNA here is from genome assembly GCF_964263255.1 of Lissotriton vulgaris. Lineage (NCBI taxonomy): Eukaryota > Metazoa > Chordata > Amphibia > Caudata > Salamandridae > Lissotriton > Lissotriton vulgaris. Next base: position 776,118,089 of record NC_141696.1, on the reverse strand, counting down.
CCGACATAAATCTGCCCCCCAGGTCTTTCATTTCACTCAGATACTCTGTCACTTAAATTTCAGTGTAAGATAGAAACGCAGGTTGCTATTTGAATTCCCCAGTAGCGAGCATAAGTGATATTTCATTTGACCGAGTGCATACAATTATCACAAGGTGCATTAATTATTTGGCAAACTCCTAGAAACAGGTGCTTAGGATTGTACTCGACTCTTATATCAAAAATGGGAACACTATTCTATAATACTTCTCAAACATATGTAACGAATATCAAAAACAGAATTAAACTGGTATAACAACTTTAACAAGGCCACACTAAAAAACTTCTTCTTCTACATCACCTTCTTCTCTTCACCTGTGTCTAAGCTTATCTGACTAAATTATACAAAAAGCGATGAATGGAATTGTTGAGTTGATCTCAGCCACTGGTAAATACTTTGGCTGCCTCCCCGTCCATCGTTATTTTGCACGCTATGTGACAAACTGAGGCAGCATTTTGTGCAAAATAAAGATGAACTGGGATGTAGACCCGAATGATTATGAGTGGCTAAAATTAATTCAAGCATTGCATCCATCACTTTTTTTGTATACGTTAGTGTGAGACCCTAAGTGGGATTATTATGCCCAGACCTGGGTTCTGTGCATGGTGTGTCACTGTGTTACACATGGGTCCCTAATCCAATTTTGGCGGTGCGGCTCCTGGTCCGTATCGCCAAAGCCGTGGTCAGACGCCTGCCAGATTAGGAGTTTCCTGCTGTCTGACGGGCTTTGTTTTTTATGTTCCCACAGCGGTGCCCTGTATATAAGCCCTGCAAAGGAAACACCAAAAACAGTTCCTGCACTACCAAGACTGAAAAGTCCATGATGTGCAGGAACTGGTGTGCATGCACAAAGGTGTTGTGCCCCTCCCTGTGTGTAGCCACAAGTCATGAGGCACAACCCCTATGTTTCCTCTCCCACAGGGTTTTCATTGTGGTGGAGCCACCATGAAAACCCTGGTGGAGAGGAAACTCCTAATATGCTTGGCAGTACCTCGGTGGTCCTGCCAAGCATATGGATGTCTCCTGACCGTTGCAACACCACCAGGAAACAGTGCTTCCCTGGCATCTGCGGATGGACTGTGGCAGCCCCACCGCCGATCTCATAAAAGGGCAGTGGGGAGACCGTAACCACCGAGCCCCCACGAGTCTGATGGTCTATGGACCGCCAGACTCATAATCGGGGCCTCAATGTTTTGATTATAACCTCTACTTATAAAACACACTCTTGATCAATGGTTGGGTGTAATATTTACTGTTAATTCCGGAGAGTGAGCACAGCAAGCAAACACAACTCAATGATGGAGAGATGGGGTGTGGAGGAGGGGTTCTCTCCACGAGAATATTTTGGAAAAATTGGTTCAAATAGTGTATTTTAAAGCACAACTTTCATGTGAATTCGCTGCGGAGACAAGGGCTTTGAAAAGGTGCTAAGGAATTATTGCTGTACTTTCAAGGTGTACTATTGGAGCCAAACACTTCCAATGAGTTGGCCCATTTTTAAAAATTGGCCTAGTGCCCTAATATGGTTAGAATGACTTCTAGTATGCCATTACTATGTTTCGATCTGTGGCAGAGCTAGATTTACATTAGACATAATGCAAGCAAGCACAATGGGCCCTCCAACCTCGGTGGCACCGTCAATGCTAACCTAGTGTGGCTTTACCTGTTGAACCAGTGCTCATACTATGCTAACATCCTCACTGTACTGTTTGCACATGTGACTGCACTAAGACCACATACACCTGTAAAGGCTGGTGCCTTAGTCAAGTCAACAGAAACATTTTAATACAAGGACTACCCCTTTGAACCTTATCATTGAAGGTGGGTGAGCTTTGATACTGGTGAGACAGAATTCCCTATTTCGACATTGGAGAAAGCACGTACAGCAATTGAGTGGCTGGCAATTTGATTACTGGTGTTGAGGAAGCCACTGCAGCTTGCAAGGACTTACAATGCGATTCGTTGGTGTCTCGGGTGAGCTGCATTGCGCTAGATCAGAGTCAAGGGCGAGCTGTGCCGCACTACGCTGAGATGAGAAGAGAACTGTCAAGGTTGACATAGCCTGTTAGGTCCCTGAGGCTTACAACCGGGTCCAGCCATCTGACCCTTGGAGATTTACTAGAGTTCTGCGTCCACACAGGCAAGCTGGATTCAGCAGATGGTTCACAGCAGCATAAGTGTCCTGGTGCAGCAACAGCATTCCTAGGGCAGCAAACCAGCCGTTGGTCAGCAAGCAGGTCAGCAGGGCAGACTCCATAGCTGGGCAATCCATCTTCCTGGCAGAGTCTTCAGGTCCAGAAAAGATCTGAAGAGTTGGGTCTGATGTTCTAATATGTATACAAGGTGGTGACTTTGCAGTGGCGGAAGTTTCTGGAGGATTCCACCCTCTAGAGGTGCTTGGAATTTCCTGCCTCTCTGCTCTGACCACAGGTGGACTCGAGCCAAATATGGCTAGTGTCCAACCCTTTGTGAGTGTGCTCAGCAGAGCCTTTGTGATGTGCAAGTGTGGTTGGCAACAGCGCCCCCTCCATCAAATTAGGGATGGCCCAACCTTTCAACACATATTACCCCTTTGTCTCACTGCCTGGGAGAAATAAACAAAGACCAACTTCCAACTACACTGTTGTAAATAAGATGGTGATAGATGACAGGATACTTCTAGTTGATTACATGTAGATTTATTGTAGGACACAGCTGAGTACAAACCTCGCCAACTGACCAGACCATCAACTGACCCAGGTAGAACACTCTGGTACAGGTTAGAACACGCACATGTATTCTGGGAGGCTGAGAAGGTGAAAACACTAAGGAAGGGCTAATGACTACTGTCAGCCATATTACAAGAAGAATCAATATACAACATACACATTGTGACCCTGGATGCAGGCACCAAATGGTTAGGGTCAGACCTGGCATTCCTGGCATGGCTTCTGTGCTCTGGTACTCTAACACTGCTGATCAGTGATAAGGTACAAGTGCTCCCTGTGTAAATAGTGATTCTGATTGGTTCTCAATGATTGCATATTCTATTTGCTGGTTAGTCCCTGGTAAAGTGCACTCTTTGTGCCTAGGGCCTGTACATCAAATGCTACAAGTGTGCCTGCAGCACTGGTTTCCCACCCACACGAGCTGCCCCGTAAGCTTGTCTCAGGCCTGCTATTGCAGTGTCTATGCATGCAGTTTAAACTGCATTGTCGACCTGGCAAGTGCACCCACTTGCCAGGCCCTAATCTTCCTTTTTTCGAAATGTTACCCACCCCTAAAACAGGCCCAAGGGACCCCCATGGACAGGGTGCAGTGTATGTGAAAGGTAGGCCATGTACTGGTGGGTTTTACATCTCCTGATAGTGAAATACTGCCACTTTTGTTTTTCACTATTTCAAGGACTAGCTCTCCCATAGGCTATCACTGGAGTAGCCTTGTAACATTTTACAAGTGTAACTTTCAATCGGGAACAGCTAGAGAGTCAGAGATTAGGTTCCCTGAGCTCAGAAGTTAAAAACACATCTTTCATTAAAAATGGTTTTTAAATTGTGTTTGAAAATGCCACTTTTTCTTGTTTACCTACATTGTGCTTCTGTCTGCTTGTGGAACCAACATCTGGTTTAAACTGACAGGGGTCTGTTTAAGCATTCACTCTATAGAGTCAAACAGAGGAAGTTGAGGTGTTCCCTGAATATCCTGATGGCTCATCACTTGGATGATGGGCTTCCCTGAGCAAGAGTGGTGGGAGGAGCAGTCACATACACCTTAATATTGCTGTGCCTGGCCTCTCACAAGACTGTCCCACCCCTACCAGAGTGTGTCTGGCGCCAAGACCAGGCAAGACAATAACTTGTGCACTAAAAAGACTGTCCTTTGAAGAGTACCTACTTCAAAGTCAAAAAGGGGTATACGTAATGGAATGAAAAACCCCAGACTTTTAGAACACTTCTGGATCAAGAGGAGACTGCCAAGCATAAGAGCAGAAGAGCTCTAAGGAGGAGTGCTGCCTCTTTGCTGTGTGTCACTTTGCTGGGTTGGCCTGCTGTTGCGGCTTCTGATTTGGAGAGGCAAAGGACCAGACTTTGCTGTGTATCCCGCTTGGGAAGTTTCTCCAAGGACTTGTGTGTGCCTACCTCTTGTTGAGAAGCCTCAGAGCCATCAAAGACTTCACCTGCAGCAACCCTGGACCCCACTTCTGGGAGTTCTGACCTGCCAAGTGGTGTCCATTCGAGGTGGTTCCTGCTGCAAAAAGCTACAAACATCTTCAAAATCAATGCTTTGCCCTTCCAGCGCATGCTTATGCCATGCAGCACTGCCATCAGGGTAAAGTTACTGCCGACGTGCTACTGAAGAAATCAATGCAGCACCTGCCCGTGGGCAAAGAAACCGCTGCAGCCTTAGTTCAGGGTACCTTGTCTCCGAAGTCTGAGACCCCCGCACTGATTCATACGCATGCCCTGCAGTGAGGCTGAAAGAATCAACACATCATGGGACCGCAGCGGAAGAAATCGATGCAGCACCTTTTTGCAGCATCAACTTCCAGTGTATCTGGATTTCCACCTTGTCACCCACAGACCAGAACCATCTTGGATTTATATGTATCACTTTATTTTAAGTCCGGATTCAATGCAACACTTCTTCTGCGTGCAACAGAACTGATGCATCGCCTACCAAGGGACTCAGGAATCGACGCATCACTGTTTTTTCAAATGCTTTCCTACTCTGCGACAGTTTTTCTTTCTGGATTTTGATGCATCTAAGGTGCTTTGTGTTAGATCACGCATCCATAGAATTCTATGTATAGACTTACTTGAAACTTGTAGAAAGTCATATTTTGAGTTCTGTATGTTGGATTTTTGTCATTTTGGTCTTGTTTAGTTTAGCTAAAGATTTTTTTTTCAAAATTTTGTGTGGTGCCCATTTGTAGTGTTTTAACTATGTTACTGTATATACTTTATACATTGCCTGTGCCAAGCATCCAAGCGGTGAGCAGGGGTTATCTTGGGTGGGGTGTGTAACTCCCTTACCATGACTAGAAGGAAGGTATCCTACTTGGACAGGGTGCAACTCACTGCCAACTAGAGACCCCCATTTCTAACAGTTAGGACAAGAACATGTCAACTTTCTAAAAGTATCATTTTCAGAAGTGTGGATTAAAATACGACTTTACCATTAAAGAGGGTTGTACAGAAGAAATACCAATTCAAGCTGCTGACCCATGCGCACATTGCGCTGCACAACCAAGGAGACCATCCTACAATAACCACCACCTGAACTTCTACCTACTGTTGAGAAGATTACACTCCACCTCCCTATAACTTGCCCACATGCCCACACCCACAGAAGCAGAAGTGGAGGATGCTGCTTCTTCTACATCATAGCAAAGACCTAGAACAGCTTCCCCATGCAGCTTCAGACTATCACCTCTGTTCCAGAAGTCTGAAGGTCCCTCAAGACCTGGGTGTTGGAATGAGCCTTTGGGACCTTCAAGCACCTGGATACCCTATTGGGTGTTTAGCTGTGCTATATAAACTCGTATTGACTGTTTGATTGATTGATTGATACATTGCAATTCTCTAGACATCAAACTCAATATTCACATCTGCTCCCAACTAAAAGTTACCACTTATTAAATGTAATAGGGAAACCCAATGTTATCCCATGGGAACATTATGCCTCACAGTAGCGAAAAATGATTTGAGGAGTTTTTCACTACCAGGACACGTAGAGCTTAAAAGTACATGGACAACATTTTAAATACATTGCACCCTGCCTTCTGGGCTGTATGGGGCCTACCCTAGGGACAGCTTCTATGCACTAAAAAGGGAAGTTTGAACCTGGCAAGAAGTTTAGCTTGTCAGGTCAAAATGGTAGTTTAAAACTACACTCACAGTTTGCAATGGTAGTCCTCAGACATACTTAAGTGGGTAGCACAGTACGTGCTGCAGGCCCACAAGTAGCAATTAATTTAAACATGCAAATTTGGTGTAAGCCGATTTCACCATGTATAAAACAGCGAGCACAAGCCCTTTATCTCTAGGTAGTGGTAATGTGTGCAGAGTCCTAAGGCCAGCAAACAGGGATTCACCAAAAACAGAAGGATTGAAGGCAAAAAGCTGCAGGAAAACCACACCAAGTATTTATAATAACTGCAATTAACCTCTTAGTACAGAATGGGGAATGAAAAATTACATAGATGTCACACAATCTCCGGCTTTGGGCTATAGAGCTACATCTTAAATTAGTGCAACCATAATGGTTAAAGCAGCAGACATATCACTTAGGTTACATAGATTGACAATCCTTATCTGTTATCTGTCAGTAGCTTCAAGGTACCTCTTGGAGATAAACATATGTGTTACAAAATAAGGCTGTTTTTTGTTACAACAGTAATTTCCATCAGAAGATTTCCACAGATGCTCACCATATGTAAGGAATTCCCCTAAGATTTCAGAGATAGATATCGCATGCTTGGGAGGACTGGCAGATGCTAGAGTCTAGTAATGCCTTCTATATGCCATATGAAATCATATGTGTGAGATGGTTTGCATGCCAGAATGGCTATTCAATTGCAAGGGATGGCCAACATATTCAACAAAGTTGCACCACATGCCAGGAAGGGGCAGCACAAGCCAGGGAAATCCACATGGTGACAGACTCACAAAGCACCATGGACAGCCACTACTTGCATGGGATGCCTGGCCAATCAAGCTGTGGACTTTGAATGCAAAAGTAGACTCCCCATGCATGGAATGGCAACCAGATGCCAGTAAGGGACTTAATATATGAAAATGGGCCATAAGGCCCAGCCTTTTCATGAATTGATTTCTTAAGTGCAGAGGAAGCATCATTACCTTACACATTTGGGAACGAACATGGCCATTCACACAGTCACTCATAACAACAGGCACACAGTATTCCCTGACCATAGTTGATTCTGCCCAGCACACAAGTCATATCACACATAATGTAGGCAGTTCCGTCACAGTTATGTAATGTTCTCGACCTCAGGGAAAATAGCATATTTTCTAGTACATGACAGTTCAATATTCTATCAACTCACATGAGGTGAAGTATGTCTAGTCATCAAAGAGAAATACTTATAGTTATCTTGTATACTGTTTATCCCCACTTTTTCGTGTTTGCTTTATTGTAGATTAAACTCCAATTTCATGATAAAAATGTTCCTTCTAAAGCACTTATAAATATGAGTTCTTTATATTAGAAAAAGAAACACAAGGTTTCTTTTTCTGATGGTATTCATTTAACTTTTGAATCAAAAGTCAAATGTGCGTATTTCAACTGAATAGTGTCCCTGAGCTTGAATCTTAGGCTACCTCCACTAATGGGAGGTCTTGTTATTGTCTAGGGGAGACTTGAGAAATTGAGGACTGGAATAGAGGCAGGTTGACAGGTGTTATAAATTGGGGTCTCTAGTTGGCAGAGGTAGGTACCTTTGTCTAAATAGGGACTTTTGCTTCTAGTCAGGGTTATGGGGATACACACTTTAGATAACCCCTGCTCACCCCCTTGGTAGCTTGGCATGAGCAGACAGCCTTATCCCAAAGGCAATGTGTAAAGTATTTGTACCAACACTCACAGTACCACAGTGAAAACACCACAAATGGACACCACACCAGTTTAGAAAAATAAAATAACTTTATCTAAACCAAACAAAACTAAAACAACAAAAATCCAGCATACAATAACTCAGTAGAATGTCTTTAGAAAGGTTGGTGCAAAAATACACTTGTAGATGATGAAATGCAACACTTTACTCACAAAGTACCTGGGCTGCACAAAAGAAATAAAAGGTGTCGCAAAGAAGACAATGCTTTGATTCTTCCTGCACTCCGGTTTTGATGCAACAAGATGGCGCCTCGATGCGTTGCGACGATCCGGTGCGATAAAATTGCATCTTTACTGCGATGCAACAACGTAGAGGCGATGTGTGCATGCCCAACGGCTGTTCAGCGAACTCGGTGGTTTTCTGAGCCGTGACAGGCCCTGTGACACACTTCTCTGGGCATGCGACAACACCCTTGGTGACGGCGACACGCTTCTCCCTTGTTGCGGTGATGATCAGCAGCAGCGGGCTTCCTCAGTGATGTGACGGCCCTGCAACACGCTTCTACGGTGATGCAACAGTACCCTCTGTGCAGCGGCATGCTTCTCCGGTGATGCGACGGCGAACAGCAGCAGCGACAACACGCTTCCTGGATGATGCGACAGTGGCTGCTGCCGTGGCATCACACTTCTCTCTCATTGTGTCATGCTTCCAGCTCCCCACAGCAAAAAGGCCACACACACAGTTACAGGCCCTCCTGACAGACTGGAACTTCCTGCAAGGAAGTTCAGGGAAGCTGGGGGTGAAGTTCTTTTGTGCCTGAGACTTCAGAAACAGGAGGCCAGCTCTTCTCAGGCCCTTGGACACTTTTCCTCAGAAGGACACAGCACACAGCAAAGTCCTTCTTCATGCAGGGGACACAGCACACAGCAATGTCCCTTGGTCCTCTCCTCAGTAGAAACAGCAAACTGCAGGCCAACCCCAGACAGACAGCAAGGGAGGTACTTCTCCTCAGTCTCTTCAGCTGACCTTCTTTGGCAGGGATTTGTTTTGATCACGAAGTAGTCTATCTTTCAGGGGTGTCAGCTCTAATACTTATACCCCACAAGTATTTGTTCTCTATGTGTGAGGGGTCCTGGACCCAGTCCAAACCAGTTCTGGGGGCCCTCTGCCAGTGCACCACTTCTTCCTTTGTTGGTGTAGGCCAGGGTCGTCAGACGTACCTCAGGAGGTGGAGCCAGCATTGTGGAAGGCAGGCACAGCACTATTCAGGCCCAGGTGCTACTTCTCCCACCACTCTAAATGCAGATAGGTCTATTCAGCCTAGTGCTGACTCACCCAGACTCCTGGAGCCACTGCAGCCCCTTTCACTTTCAAACCAGACAGTCAATCCACAAACAGGCACAGGCACACAGAAAGGTTGAACACGACTATAGCCACTTTCTAAAAGTGCTATTTCCAAACACAGTATTTAAAAACCATACTTCCCAAAAGATGTGTTATTAAATTCTGAGTTCAGGGATGCCAGACTCCAAGTTTCTATCTCACTCCTATGGGAAGATATGCAGGTAAACATGTTACAAAGCATTCCCTATTCTGTCCTATGGGCAAGATCGCCTTTCAATAGTGAAAAACAAAATTGGCAGTATTTCACTATCAGAACATATTACATACACTAGTATATGTCCTTTCTTTTACATACAATGCACCCTGTCCAGAGGGGTACCTTGGCCACCATAGGCGTGTCCTAGGTGTGGGAAAAGGGAAGGGTAAGGCCTGGCAAGTGGGTGCACTGGCCAGCTCGACATGGCAGTTAAAAAACTACACACAGGCACTGCGGTGGCAGGCCTGAGACATCTTTTCAGCGCTACTCATGTGGGTGGCTCAATCAGTGCTGCAAGCCAACTAGTAGCATTTGAATTACTGGCCCTGGCACACTCAGTGCACTTTACTAGGGACCTACTGGTAAAACAAGCAAGTCAATCATGGATAACCAAGCACAATAACAATTTACACAGAGAGCAAATGCACTTTAGCACTGATCAGCAGTGGTAAAGTGCCCAGAGTCCTGTAGCCACCAACCACAGGTCAGAAAAACAAAGGAGGAAGAAGCAAAATGTTTGGGGATAACCCTGCAAAAAGGGCCATTTCTAACAACAGGCTCATACACTGCTATGTTGTACTCACTCAGGACTTTTAGCTCCAGTTATTAGTGAGGTTGCCATGCTTCACACAGTTCTGCTTATCAAGATTAAAAAAAAAAAACGCAGAACCTAATACAATCTGTTGGCAATAAATCTGCTATCCAATTAGGCCCCTTCAATCTCCGGGCCCCAGTGCCACTGCACCACTAGCACCACTGATAACTACGCACTGCTTTTGTGATGGGTTCTTTCTGCCAAGAATTACTTACAATATGCCAGTACCAGAATTTTGGCAATGATGCTGCCCAAATATCATTGGTTTTCCATACATTAAGTAATGTCTCTAGTCTGTCAGGGCCAACATTTTCCCATGTTTATTTAGCTCATCCCCATACGCAACAGTTACCCTCCCTTAGGCAAAGAATTACCTCGAAAATGCTAGCATCTGCATTTTGTCATTGATATCACCTTATTCCAAGAATTATCTCAAGTATAACAGGGCATGAATTTTGCCATGAGTGTCACCCTTGTAAGAATTACTGTCAATAGACTAGTGTCAGTAATATCGGTAGGTGGGAACAGATGCCTTCATAAGCCAAGAATTACCTTGTGTATGCCATTGCCAGCAACAGACTCGTAAACTTAACACACTCTCATACACAAGTACATTCACTGACTCATTCATTCTAACTCACACATATTCAGACTTTCTCACTCTACTCTTTCTAAACTCATATTCGCTCCCACACAGAGATATAATGACACATTCACAAACACGTTTACCCAGTCTCACTTACTGTCATTCATACTGTTAGAAATTGGGAAATTACTAGAAGGGGATAAGTACCATCTCATGTATTAGGAACAGTCTTTGTCAGGGGGAACCACTAAAGTCGCTAGATGAATCTGAGCTCTACTCCCTGGTAGCTGTGGCACAGAGCAGCCAGGCTTAACCTTGAGTCAATATGTACAGTATTTATGTAGTTCTAGTCGAAATATAGAACAATAAAACTCCAAAAACAATTGGAAAATCAAGAAAGATTTAATAAACAAAATTACAAATTCCTTTAAGGGGAAACAGAGATATGATTTTTGAAATTTTAAGTAGATATAGTGCAAAAAAACACAAAATGTAAATGATAGTCAATGGTCACGGTAGAACAGAACCTAAGCGCGATTTGACATTGACCACAATAGAGCGCTGGTCATATATACCAACCAGATGTGCCTTGGTCAAAAGATTTTACATTCTGACTTAGGACCATATTTAGATCTCAGCAAACCCGTTACTCCATCACAATAGTGACGGATATCCCATTCGCCAAAATATAAACACCATTATATCCTACAAAATGTATATTTCAGCAGACGGGATCCGTCACCGTTATGAATGAGAAATATGTGCGCCAAAATCTATATCAGGTCCTTAGTCCCAATCCACTATAATAGTGGACTTCTAAAGCCTCCAGAGGATGTTAGGGGATGCGTTGGGTATCATTCAGAAGCCAACAGCAGGGTGCAATCCAGGTCTAGTTGTCACTGACCAGCTGGGCAGATGCAGGAATTACCTCCTTGTGGAGGGACCAGGAGGTAATTCTAGGGACCCTTTAAGTCCATTTCGTTGTCCTGGGTTCAAGAGGGAGAGCAGGCACAGTCCTTTAGGGATCTCCCTCTATTTTAGACAGTAGGTTTAGTCCTCTTCTGTCACAATTCCAGGGGTGTTTTGAAGTGGGTACCACATTTATATTAGGCAGAAGCCACTGCATGAGAATGGCACTTGTGCATGCTCTAACCAATAAGATAAAGGTTTTTGGGGCTAACCTTATCCACTTTAGGCATTTTCAAGAAGGCAAAAGTCCTCAGCCATACTAAACGTGGGCTCTGAGGGCTGGGTGCGTTTGTGGGTTGTGTACTATGGTAATACTAGTGTACTCTCACATCTAACACTAAAATAAAGTTTGAAGGTCCTGTGCCACAAAACATACGGAAGTCTGGTAAAACAAAAACTGAGTTTTCCAACAACTAGACAGTGAATACAGACAGATTATTTTGGCAAGCTGTTCTCTCCCTTTAAAGTGTACCCCACGTGTTATATGTAACCCTCCAGCAGATTTGGCAGGCAGGTTTTGATGCTCCAGCAAGACTTGACACTGTAATGACAAAAAAGGTCCACTGTGATTGGATCCTGCCTTACTGGGGCACAAAGGAAGGGGGCAGGCATGGGTGTTAGTTACATGTGCTTGTGATAGGGAAGGCTTCTTTGTTTTAAAAAGTTTCACACACTCACGCTTACAAAAACCAGTGAAGAAATGCACAGAGGAACATGTGGCTAATTCATTGCAGCAACAGGGTAGAATCCAGCGCTGGACATAGGATCCAGCAGCACATAGTAGAAACAAGGCGTCAGAGAGGGCAGCAGAGGCACGAGGTAGACCTGCCTCATGCCCACTCCCAGCAAAGTGCTGGAATTCTAGATTTTTTTAAGAAAATGAGACAGGATTTGGTATTCCACCTCTTCTGTTCTGTGTGGATTCTCTATGGACACAGAGCTTCACTGATGTGCTCCCTGACAGCTTCATTTTATCAGATGTAATGTGCTGCCTGAGGCATGCATACTATGTCTGCTGCATTTAACAGATTGCGATTGTACGATAGGATCAGAGCTGAATCATGCCCCTCACACATGTGCAATCGAGACATCCTCCTACAGACTGTCTTGTTCTTAAACAGTACTCTGTAGCTGGATCATTGCTCAGCTCCCTTCCTACATGTCTTGTCATCAGGAGCCTAGAAAGGCCAAGAGGACTGACCTGTGCACTGGCAGTGTTCATGAACACATTTAAGTCATGTTTTTATGAACACTGCTGAAGAAAATAAAAAGCTGTTTTGGTATAAGCAAAATACGGTTTGTGGTGGCTCACAGGTGAGAGATTTGCACCATGACACCCTTGTTCATCTGTCAGAATTGCTTTTGACCAGTCTCAACTCAGCAGTTTTCCTGCCACTCATCAATATAAAGTCTGTTTTAATGTAATCCGTCACTGTCTACAGAGTAGAAAACTAGATTTCAGCAGTACACCATCAAAATGTGCTGTCTCCAGTCCGTTCCTGCATTCACTGCCTTTTGCATCCACTAATACAATTTAGCATATTAATTATAATATTGTGTTTTGTATATACGATGTTTGTACAGCACAACAGGCAATGTATTAAAAAAACACTTTCTTCCAGTTCCAAGGAAGGCAGTTAACCACAGAGTACTCAAAGAGCTGCATTGATCGAGGGATGATATTTACCTGGCAGCCAGTCTCCCATATTTGGGTATACATCTCCTAAAATGCTTGTATAGCACAACAGGCAAATAATTAAAAACATACCTTCTTCTAGTTCTAAGTTCAAAGGAAGGGATTTCACTGCGGAGTACTCAAAGAGCTGCATTGATCGAGGAATGATCTCTGCATGACATTCAGGGGCATATTATCAACAACTAGCGATAGTTATCGCTAAATAAGCTTAGCAACATTTTTTTTATCGCCGCGCATCGACGGATTTTATCGCAGAGATAACGTGCTATTAGCAACGTTTATCTCTAGAGCAATAACATTTCCGGCGACAGCACCGAAATGCGTGAATATCGCTGGAAATCCAGCGATATTCAGGCATTATCGCTAATACGGACTTAGCCCCAATATCCACCTCCCATTGGATATACAGGTAGGAATTGGTCTGAGCAGGCTTTAGGTTTTGGAGATATAATCGCACTTAGCACAAATATTTCCATCGCTAAGCCTGCGTTGATAATAGGCGATAGCGATGCTAGCGACTGCTTTCAGTTGCTAACAGGGAGGGTACACCCACTTTGCATGTCACTAGCGATAAACATCGCTGACATGCAAAGCGGGCCCCAAACCACTCTCTATCACCTACAAGCAGTCGCTAACTGCTGTTAGCGACAGCTTGCTAATAGGGCGATAAAATTATTGCCGCTTAGCGGGCCGCTAAAGCGGCGATAATCTCATATCACCCGCCTTGGTAATATGCCGCTCAATCTCCTAGATGTGGCGAGACATCACCTGAAATCTGTGCAAAATGCTGGCGAAGTTGTGGGTCTGTTTGTCACCTACAATGTGGAGAAGTGTGGCTCAATGATTAGAGCGGCAGACCCTGATGCAGAGGTCTAGCCCGGGACCAGGGTTCAATTCCCCGCTTCGGCGGGTCTTGGGCTCAAAATTCCACGGACCTGATAATTCTCGCCTCGGTACCTATTCCAATCATGGAGTCCCACTCTGCAACTCTGGGCAATAGCTTGCTTAATCTCCACAACGGCCCCCACAATGCTAAGGATGCCTGGCCTCCACCTTGGGGGTGTCCAGGAGTGGACGCCTCACAGGGAAAGCCCGGATGGGTTCCACAGCGGTATTCGTACAAGCGCCTTGAGACCCTTGCGGGTGAGTAGTGCACTATACAAATATCAATTTACATTACAATCCTGTCAGCTGGCTCAGAGTGGGAAGGAGAATACCTGGCCCTGCAGGAGGAGAGACTGCCAAGGTGGAGAAGGCAAACTGTATTCCCAGTGTTTTGAACACACTGAGAAATTCTGACTTGCATCACAATTGTAAATGATAACAACACAAGTTGAGAGACATGTGTTGTGTGTGAAACATTGATAAACAAAGTAACAGTGATCCTGTGTGGACTGCCTGTAGTGTGACTGGGTGGACTTGTTCTGCTGCTGCCTCAACATGCTGAATGACCTACAAGAATAAAAAAAGGAGCCTTAGTGGAGAACCTTCCTAATGGCCAAAAGGATGCAACTGCCAAAGGTGACCATGTGATGACATGACCTGCTGTGCTGTTCTTTCCCAGTGGCAAAAGTCAGAGACAATTCCACTGCCCTTGATCCTGCTACCGCTTACAAAGACACTGAAGGTGGAACCATAAAGAATGCACCACCCATCTACACACAAAGCAGCATCTCACCAAACATGTAATATCAGAACTGAGATTTAAAAAAAATGAGAGACTGTCTTGATAAGCCTACCATTTAGAGAATAACATTTGACAGCATGAACTTTTTTGCTCAGCTCAAGATCTGAATGAAGCGACCTACGCGTTAGCTAACATTTTAGTTTCTTGAACAGCCTGATAGTGAGCTCACATTGTTGCCTTATTCTTGCCTATGATATTTTGTCGCTGTGAAGACAATGTATATTTTTTGGACACTTTAGGAGCTGTGTTGCGCCACTGAATCACCATTAATTTGTGTTGTATTTCATTTTGTTGTGAAAGGATTTACTTGGCCCAGTTAGCAGAGCCATAGTAGGTTGTATCCTCCTTGTTGTTCCCCCTCCATCATCCCACCTACGATTTAGAGAGCAGTGGTAATTTCTGCAGGCCCAACAAGGCATCGTGGGCCACGGTGTGCCTGAACACAGTCTCTGCAATAGGCGGCAGGGGCCTAGGCCTGCAAGCTCCACCATCTATCTGCATCATCAGCTACCCGTAGGGGTGGACTGCAACCCAGATCAACAAAGCATCTGCAGATTGTGCTGATGTAGGCCCATTCATACAGAGGATCTACACTGGGAAGATGGCTGATGAGGCCCTCAATGCTCCTGCTGAACCAGGTGCTCTAGCATTCGTTGCTCGCCCCACCGGAGCTGGGAGCACACAGCTCCCTGACAGCTCTCCAATTGTTTAGTGAACTTGTTGTCCCAGCCACCACATCCCTTAGATGGCACGATCAAGAGAATACAACTGCTCCATTTTCCGAATGAAAAACCCTACAAAGTATTTGAGTCTCTCTCACAGACTAGCACCGATGATGACTACAACAATGCTATCAGAGTGCTAAATGTGCATTTAAATCCCCAGGCTGAACCTCGACTTTGAAAAATTCAAGAACCAGCAAGTTCACCTTGGTAAGTCGAAACTATTGCTGCATTCTACACACATCTAGGTAAGATGGAGAGCACATGCACAGAGATAACCAGGCCAGACAAGTCTGGGCCCAAATCATACAGGTGTGCAGGTTCACAGTGCTCCGGCAACTAATAGATAATGCTAACCATTTATTAAACTTGAGGATATCCTGATGTTAGTGAGAGCCCACATACTGTTGGCACTCTACACCAGGAAATGTAAGTAGCACCGACAAAGAACTCAACAGCATCTCACTCCGGGAAGCCACTACCCATCAAAATAGGGTCAGTGGATGCCCTGCAGACTAGACCAACCTCAAGACGCATGAATGTGGCCAACTGTGGCACCTGCTGTAGGAATTGTGAGATGGAAGACCAAGCATCAGAGAAATACCCTGCACAAGGGAAAATGTGCTCCAAATGCTGGAAAGTTAATCTCTGTTCCTGCATCTGACACAGTGGTGAGTGGAGGCGGACGCCAAGAGTAAAAACTCCACCATATACAGCGATCTGCAATCTCACTCTCAACATGGGTGGGAGGCTCAAGTACAGTGATGCATCATTGACATGCAAAGACCAAAAAGGAGAGATTAACGACAAAGAAGATGTGTTCCTTATTTTATACACCTCACTTGCAAGTGGTGACATGTGACCCCAGCCTATTTTCTGAGATCTAGACAAGTACCAAAGATCTCATCGACACTGGGGCATCTGTGATGTCATGAGCATGAGGCAATACAATCACCTGAAACCACGGCCCATGTGGTCACATAGTAAGACCAAAATATATACGAATGGAGGCTAACACACTCTACCGTTTACATAGCTTAAAGAAGCACCATTCAAGTTCCATGTCACAGGTTAAGGTGAAGATACACTACTAGGGTACCACACATCAGAAAACCTTGAATTAGTCTACAAATATTCCATTGGCTATGATGCTGGAAGGGATTGCTGTGAAGCTAAACATCAATATGTCATTCAAGCCAATGGTGTGTCGACAATGGAGAATACTCTTTTATCTCCAACCATTGGTGAAACAAGAGTTAGAAGAGCTCAACCGCCTTGAAGTGATCGAAAATGTATCTGGGCCCACTAAAGGTGATTGCAGAGATGCCCAAACAGCCAGGGATGATCAGGTTGTGTATTGATCTGCATCTCCAAAACAAACGAGAGGGGTCCTACTCTGCCAAAGGAACAGGACGCCACTTGACACAAAGTCTCAAAAAATAGATCCCGTGGGAAGTCTACGTTGCACACACCACTCTTTGCTTGTTTACTCTTCTCGCAAAACCCAATTATCAACTTATCACTGTTCATTCATCCAACAGGAGCTTCATGTAGTAGCAAATTTATCAAATGTAAAACATGTTTATTTATTCACTTATACAGTGCAAATTCAATATAACTCAATTTAAAAATAGATCAAACACAACAAGTCAATAGCTTTCAATTTAAAAACAAAAGTGCGTGAAAGTGTAAAAAAACAATATTCACAATCAAGTTAAAATACTTTGCAGGTGTCAGAAGGCTCAATCTCTTCGCAGAGGAAGTATAGATGCTAGTCCCAATCGCCCACCCTCCAGTGTCTTCGCCACCAAGAGCAAATCCACCAGCGAGGGGGAAAAGGGGAAGTGGAAGAAAGAAGAGACACCTTGAGAACTGCTGTCACCCTCAACGACTGTGCTTCTGCTGTCTGTTCCAGAGGGGTGCCTAATACACAGAGGGGGGAAGAGAATAAACAACAACCCACCTTCTAGCAATTCTCTCTATTTAATAAACAAAGCGTATCCTACCAGTCGTCCTCAAGATATTGCTACTATTCATATTGATTGGTAGTAACTGTTGGGAAGCTTCATGCCTGAAAAAGTACTAACTATCATTACTGTGGGTTCCTAACTTGTTTGCTAACCCCTCCCTTAAGGACCAACTGTAAATAACTGAAAACTTCCGGAAATTGCCTTAACTGGGATTCTTTGCAGAGGTTCTGGCAGTTATTCCTGACTCTGATGAGTATACGTACGGTGAATTCCTTCTACGCGCAAATAGGTACAAGGTAGGCAAGAGGGGAAAGGGTAAGCGAGGGAAAGCGCAAAAGGGTCAGCACAGCTTTATTCAAGTTCGCAGCCAAAGAGGGGGAAGTGCCGCTTAGCTTACTGTCACTCTCCTTGTCCACTGCTACTTCAGTCCCGGAGTCAAGAGGAACCTTACGCTGAGTCGGTCCAGGAAGCTGCTAGCGGAAAAGAACCTCACTCCTGCTGCGGTAGACACGGCGAAGCTTCGAGCTGGTGAAGTTCCCCTGCTGCCTCTGGAACTCTGGAAGCCTTTTGGGAGATGGGAATAATTCTGCAGGGATATATTTCTAAACTCTGCAGAAAACTACAGGGAAATTATATACAGGAATTACAATGGCTCTCTCTGCCTTCCCGCAGATAAGAAGCCGATTCGGGACCTCAACGAATTGCCACAGACTCTGCCAACTCCTGTCATGAACATAGACACGGAGCCCCGGACTCAAGTTGCTACCTCAGGAACCAAAGCAGTTGAAGTGCGCAGTTGCTAAACAGCGCGTGGCACACATCAACTAGACCATATGCTAACTCGAGGTTTTCCTCAATGGCCACAGCAGCGGCCATTTTAGGAAGGACACTTACATTTACTGCAGGGAGAACCTATATACACTGTAACAGAGAAAACCTATTTTAAAGGCACAGATACCATACATTTACCTGACTGGGTTTTGCTATAGTCCTCACCCTATTCACTAATTTAGGAGCATAAATAGAGGCTAATCGCAAAACCCTGACAGTAGGACTAAATCTCACAAATCATACTGTCCCTAAAAGGGGCAGGTTATAATTAAAAGTGACCAAGAAGCAACGCGTTTTGGTGGTCTCACTGGTCCGACCACCTTCTTCAGGCTTTTAAAAATGATAATTTTAGCATCACAGCACTTTGAATATCTTAATCTGCGCATATGATGCACAAATGGGGGCAAGACCTCCCAACATCCAAACTTCTCGGGTAGTTTCCCTGCAAGGTTTCAAATTCGTCAAATCAGATTAGATTTCAAATTTCTTTACGGAGCAATCAAGGAGTATGTCGTCTTTTATGTTATTATTATTTTGACTTGCAGGCTCTTTATTGGGGATTAACAAATCTCTGCGTCTGCACGTATCTCCTTCTCCAGTGACACTGGAGAAGGAGATACGTGCAGACGTGGAGATTGTGAATTGGGAATATTGTTGTTTTACACTTTCACACACTTTTGTTTTTAAATTGAAAGTTATTGACTTGTTGTGTTTAATCTATTTTTAAACTGAGTTATAATGATTTTGCAATGTATAAGTGAATAAATATTTTTTTTTACATTTGATCAATTGGCTACTACATGAAGCTCATGTTCGATGAATAAACAGTGATAAGGTGATATTTGGGTTGAGCAAACAAGCAAAGAGTGGTGTGTGCAACGTAGAATTCCCAAAGGGATCTATTTTCTGAGAATTTGATATGCATCTCCCCAACAGAGCAATCAAAAGAGAGAGGCACATCACCCTAACAACGGATGAGATGATACCAAATATCAACACTGTCGAGTGGTTCTCAAAATTGGGCCTTAATGCAGGTTACCATCAGCTGCTACTGGACCCCGAATTTCATTATATCATGATGTTTAAACACATCTGGGCCTACGAGGATTCAAGCAGCTCAACTTTGGAATCTCACAATCTAAGAGTCCCTCTCCGGACTGCAAGGGGTGATGAACATCAGCGACAATATCCTAGTTTATTCTGCTACCCCTCAGGATCATCACATTCACCTGATAGCCAACCGACAGTGCATCAGTAATCATGAACTCACCTTGCACCAGGACAAGTATTTATTCTTTGAGTTGCAGATCGAGTTTTTTGTTTAGGCCTTCTTGAAGGACGGAATGAAGGTCAACCCATTGGAAGTCAGAACCTATCCAGCTTGCCCCTGCATCCGGAATGTAATAATCTCCATCTCGACTTCTATGGCAGGGAATCGAAGGTGGTCATGAATCATAAGCATATGGTCACTCTGTTAGGTGGTACTGCACCCCAGAGTCCCCCTTGCTTGGAAAGGGCAGCTGTACAATTGCAGCAATACTGATTTACCTTACTGAGACAGAACATTCTGCTGACTTTTTGACCCCTATCTTACGGTGCTTATGCATGATGGCAGTCTCTCTACAGAACCTGAAGTCAAAGAATATGAGTGGATAGTCGCCCACATTGCGTGTCCAAAGGCTCTGATGGTAGAGGGGATTGGTAAAGTCACAAAGGGCAATGATTGCTTTCAGAAGGTCATTGCCACTATCCAAGCAGGGGTCTAGAAAACGTTACTGCAGGATGCTAACCATTAGAGAGCCAGGGACAAACACCAGCTGTCCGAATTATGAAGGGTGAGGGATGAGCTGAGCATGTCGTCAGGTCAGAGGGTGTGTTCTTGAGAGGTGACCCGGTATGTTAATTTCTGGGGCCCTGTACCACAGTGTGGTGGATCTTGCACACAAAGGGAACCAAGAGATTGCAAAAACCAAGGTACGCCTGCAACAGGAATTGTGTTTTTCAGGACTTAATGCCACTGTTGATGGCAAGTTGGCACATTGCCTCATGTGCAAGAGTGAGCCGATCTCAGTGAAAACAGAAGATCCCTATGTAGGACCCTGGACCAGAGTCTATTTGGGCTTTGGATGCTTCCCAGATGGATTCATTTCAATGGTGATCATCAATGAACATTCAAAATATCCAGTGGTGGAAGCGAGGGAGTCTACAGCATTCAGTAAAGTTGGGCCCCTGCTGGAAAAAACCTTTGCAACTCTGGTCTCTAGAGAAATGCACGCAGATAATGGACATCCATTTCAGGGAGCAGTATTTCGAGGGTTTCTGAAAAATCTAGGAATCTGTCAATGGAAGAATATATCCCAATGGCAACAGGTCAACAGGGACATAGATCGAATTCATGCGCACCCTCAACAAGACTATGAGCTTCACCACTGACGAGGCGACCAATCCAGAGGTCAGCATACACTGGTTACTGTAAACACCTTGGAAGTTGCGATATCGGCGCAAGGGGAGAGAGGAGGCAAATCACTTGCCTAAAAAGGGAGACTTGAAATGACTTGCACCCCTCTAAGGAACTGCGAAGGAGTGGGGCCCACCATCCAACCTGGTTTGGGGCATCACTTGTTGCCGGAGAGGCCCTATCACTGGATGGGTGAGATGTCCGGCAGCCTCAGAGGTGGAGGAGGAGCAAGTAAGCACCTGGTTGGGAGTGGCCGCAATAACAGCTTAAATGTCAGCAGACCCCCAAAACATTGTTTTAACTTTTGAAACGGGCACTGAGGAAGCTATTAAAGCGAAACGCGTCTGCCTTGCGTTTCATGGTTGCTGTACACAGAGAGCGGGTAATTAATAAAGTCAGTTGCAGTTTATCCCGGAGCTGTCTCGCGCTTTTGTCCTTACCTGGAGAAAGACTGGCTGTTATATATATATATATATATATATATATATATATATATATATATATATATATATATATATATATATATATATATATATATATATATATATATATATATATATATATATATACACACACACAAATATATAAATATATTTTTTACATCTGCATAAAAAATAAAATGTACAACAAATAAACTGCACAAAAATGCCCAATATATCTAATTTAATTATACAGAAGAAGCATACAATATATGAAAATATGCTTTACTAAAAATAGCTTCAACATTTCATGATGTATATATATTGAAATATAAAATTACATTAAAAACACATAATAATAATATATATTCAAACAATAATCATTACAAAAAACTAAATAAATAACAATTATACTATTCCCACTCCAATTTATGCTATAGCAGAGAAAGCAATAAACTCACGCTAGGTAAAATGTACTATTCTTGCTCCAGTCAGTGCAACAGTAGGGAAAGAGTTGGACCCGGAGAGGTTACATTTGCTATTCCCACTGCAGTCTGTGCAACAGCAGGGAAAGCATTGGGCACAGGAAGGGTAACATTTTCTATTCCCACTCCAGCAGGTGCAACAGAAGAGTTGGACTCAGCAGGGGTAAAATATACTATTACCACTCCAGTCAGTGCAACAGTAGGGAAAGTGTTGGACTCAGGAGGGATACAATTTACTATTCCCAATCCAGTCAGTGTAACTTTAGAGAAAGCGTTGGACTCTGAAGGGATAACATATACTATTCCCTCTCCAGGGGGTGAAACAGTATGAAACCATTTAACTCAGGAGGGGTAGAATTTACTATTCCCACTCCAGATGGTGCAACAGTAGGTAGAGCGCTGGACTCAGGAGGGGTACAATATATTATTCACTCTCCAGTGGGTGAAACAGTGAAAGGGCTGAACCCACAAGTGGTAAAATTTACGATTGTCACTCCAGTCTGTGCAACAGTAGGGAAAGCGTCGGACTCAGAAGGGGTATCATTTACTATTCCCACTCTAGTCAGTGCAAAAGCAGAGAGTGGACAGTTCACTTCAAGCAAATAACATATTTTAATAACTATTAAATAACAAAAAATATAACAATATAAATTCAATAATTATGGGCCTAGTTAGGATGTTGGTCGGGACATCCTTGGTTTGACTATCGACCGCTGTATTACGATTACGTCAGTCAGAAGTCAAACTGGTTGGTTATTCCGGCTGGCATCCAACGGGATCAAGGTGCCCATTAGCCAGTCGGAAACCGCAACATAATCCTTTAGGGACGGCTTTTCCACCGTCTGGATTAAGAAGTTTCAGTCAGGCTTTCCATGTCTGGCTTACTGACATGGAAAGCCTGTTAGAGAGTGACTTAGGGGGGCCCTAGCGGGCCCCCATCACTCAGCTGCCTCTAGTTGGAGGCCTGGGGGGCACCTATGGTGCCCCACTGTAAATCCCTGCACCGTGTGCCAGGCAGGGATTCACAGACCCTCCATTTCTCTATGGGAGCTTGTGCTGCGGCTGGTTTACAATCAGAACACAAGCTCCCATAGAGAAATGGGAGTTTGCGACCACATCATGTTGTGCGGAACCGCCGACCTATTGTCAGTCAGTTCTCACACCGAGACAGTGTCAAGTTGATGCAAGTCCGCCCGACATCCTAATATGCCCCTATAAGTCAAAATGTTAACAAAAACAAATTGCACAATGATTACAATTTTTAGTAATTATTACCAATTAAAATAAATAATATTAATTTAATTAAAATACCACACTATAGTCTCACAATCATAGCAGCCGACAATTAAAATGTAATTGAAATTAAAAAGCATAACACAATTAACATATTATGTAATAAATTAAACTATTTCTAATCAATATATAAGTAAGTTTAAATGTATTATTGCGTAAATAACTTACCACCCAAAACCTCCACAAACTAGACAATGCAAATATAATAATTTCACAGTTTACATAATTATCAAGTAAATACTTATTAACAAATTAACAATTAATCATCAATAAATTATGTCTTCATTAACGTCCCACCCTGTACTCCTAAGGCCTAACAACCCACACCTAACATATATCTTAAAAATTATAAGAATCACACAAATAATTATGGGCCTAGTTAGGATGTTGGTCGGGACATCCTTGGTTTGACTATCGACCGCTGTATTACGATTACGTCAGTCAGAAGTCAAACTGGTTGGTTATTCCGGCTGGCATCCAACGGGATCAACGTGCCCATTAGCCAGTCGGAAACCGCAACATAATCCTTTAGGGACGGCTTTTCCACCGTCTGGATTAAGAAGTTTCAGTCAGGCTTTCCATGTCTGGCTTACTGACATGGAAAGCCTGTTAGAGAGTGACTTAGGGGGGCCCTAGCGGGCCCCCATCACTCAGCGGCCTCTAGTTGGAGGCCTGGGGGGCACCTATGGTGCCCCACTGTAAATCCCTGCACCGTGTGCCAGGCAGGGATTCACAGACCCTCCATTTCTCTATCGGAGCTTGTGCTGCGGCTGGTTTACAATCAGAACACAAGCTCCCATAGAGAAATGGGAGTTTGCGACCACATCATGTTGTGCGGAACCGCCGACCTATTGTCAGTCAGTTCTCACACCGAGACAGTGTCAAGTTGACGCAAGTCCGCCCGACATCCTAATATGCCCCTATAAGTCAAAATGTTAACAAAAACAAATTGCACAATGATTACAATTTTTAGTAATTATTACCAATTAAAATAAATAATATTAATTTAATTAAAATACCACACTATAGTCTCACAATCATAGCAGCCGACAATTAAAATGTAATTGAAATTAAAAAGCATAACACAATTAACATATTATGTAATAAATTAAACTATTTCTAATCAATATATAAGTAAGTTTAAATGTATTATTGCGTAAATAACTTACCACCCAAAACCTCCACAAACTAGACAACGCAAATATAATAATTTCACAGTTTACATAATTATCAAGTAAATACTTATTAACAAATTAACAATTAATCATCAATAAATTATGTCTTCATTAACGTCCCACCCTGTACTCCTAAGGCCTAACAACCCACACCTAACATATATCTTAAAAATTATAAGAATCACACAAATAATTATGGGCCTAGTTAGGATGTTGGTCTGGACATCCTTGGTTTGACTATCGACCGCTGTATTACGATTACGTCAGTCAGAAGTCAAACTGGTTGGTTATTCCGGCTGGCATCCAACGGGATCAAGGTGCCCATTAGCCAGTCGGAAACCGCAACATAATCCTTTAGGGACGGCTTTTCCACCGTCTGGATTAAGAAGTTTCAGTCAGGCTTTCCATGTCTGGCTTACTGACATGGAAAGCCTGTTAGAGAGTGACTTAGGGGGGCCCTAGCGGGCCCCCATCACTCAGCGGCCTCTAGTTGGAGGCCTGGGGGGCACCTATGGTGCCCCACTGTAAATCCCTGCACGGTGTGCCAGGCAGGGATTCACAGACCCTCCATTTCTCTATGGGAGCTTGTGCTGCGGCTGGTTTACAATCAGAACACAAGCTCCCATAGAGAAATGGGAGATTGCGACCACATCATGTTGTGCGGAACCGCCGACCTATTGTCAGTCAGTTCTCACACCGAGACAGTGTCAAGTTGACGCAAGTCCGCCCGACATCCTAATATGCCCCTATAAGTCAAAATGTTAACAAAAACAAATTGCACAATGATTACAATTTTTAGTAATTATTACCAATTAAAATAAATAATATTAATTTAATTAAAATACCACACTATAGTCTCACAATCATAGCAGCCGACAATTAAAATGTAATTGAAATTAAAAAGCATAACACAATTAACATATTATGTAATAAATTAAACTATTTCTAATCAATATATAAGTAAGTTTAAATGTATTATTGCGTAAATAACTTACCACCCAAAACCTCCACAAACTAGACAATGCAAATATAATAATTTCACAGTTTACATAATTATCAAGTAAATACTTATTAACAAATTAACAATTAATCATCAATAAATTATGTCTTCATTAACGTCCCACCCTGTACTCCTAAGGCCTAACAACCCACACCTAACATATATCTTAAAAATTATAAGAATCACACAAATAATTATGGGCCTAGTTAGGATGTTGGTCGGGACATCCTTGGTTTGACTATCGACCGCTGTATTACGATTACGTCAGTCAGAAGTCAAACTGGTTGGTTATTCCGGCTGGCATCCAACGGGATCAAGGTGCCCATTAGCCAGTCGGAAACCGCAACATAATCCTTTAGGGACGGCTTTTCCACCGTCTGGATTAAGAAGTTTCAGTCAGGCTTTCCATGTCTGGCTTACTGACATGGAAAGCCTGTTAGAGAGTGACTTAGGGGGGCCCTAGCGGGCCCCCATCACTCAGCGGCCTCTAGTTGGAGGCCTGGGGGGCACCTATGGTGCCCCACTGTAAATCCCTGCACCGTGTGCCAGGCAGGGATTCACAGACCCTCCATTTCTCTATGGGAGCTTGTGCTGCGGCTGGTTTACAATCAGAACACAAGCTTCCATAGAGAAATGGGAGTTTGCGACCACATCATGTTGTGCGGAACCGCCGACCTATTGTCAGTCAGTTCTCACACCGAGACAGTGTCAAGTTGACGCAAGTCCGCCCGACATCCTAATATGCCCCTATAAGTCAAAATGTTAACAAAAACAAATTGCACAATGATTACAATTTTTAGTAATTATTACCAATTAAAATAAATAATATTAATTTAATTAAAATACCACACTATAGTCTCACAATCATAGCAGCCGACAATTAAAATGTAATTGAAATTAAAAAGCATAACACAATTAACATATTATGTAATAAATTAAACTATTTCTAATCAATATATAAGTAAGTTTAAATGTATTATTGCGTAAATAACTTACCACCCAAAACCTCCACAAACTAGACAACGCAAATATAATAATTTCACAGTTTACATAATTATCAAGTAAATACTTATTAACAAATTAACAATTAATCATCAATAAATTATGTCTTCATTAACGTCCCACCCTGTACTCCTAAGGCCTAACAACCCACACCTAACATATATCTTAAAAATTATAAGAATCACACAAATAATTATGGGCCTAGTTAGGATGTTGGTCTGGACATCCTTGGTTTGACTATCGACCGCTGTATTACGATTACGTCAGTCAGAAGTCAAACTGGTTGGTTATTCCGGCTGGCTTCCAACGGGATCAAGGTGCCCATTAGCCAGTCGGAAACCGCAACATAATCCTTTAGGGACGGCTTTTCCGCCGTCTGGATTAAGAAGTTTCAGTCAGGCTTTCCATGTCTGGCTTACTGACATGGAAAGCCTGTAAGAGAGTGACTTAGGGGGGCCCTAGCGGGCCCCCATCACTCAGCGGCCTATAGTTGGAGGCCTGGGGGGCACCTATGGTGCCCCACTGTAAATCCCTGCACCGTGTGCCAGGCAGGGATTCACAGACCCTCCATTTCTCCATGGGAGCTTGTGCTGCGGCTGGTTTACAATCAGAACACAAGCTCCCATAGAGAAATGGGAGTTTGCGAACACATCATGTTGTGCGGAACCGCCGACCTATTGTCAGTCAGTTCTCACACTGAGACAGTGTCAAGTTGACGCAAGTCCGCCCGACATCCTAATATGCCCCTATAAGTCAAAATGTTAACAAAAACAAATTGCACAATGATTACAATTTTTTGTAATTATTACCAATTAAAATAAATAATATTAATTTAATTAAAATACCACACTATAGTCTCACAATCATAGCAGCCGACAATTAAAATGTAATTGAAATTAAAAAGCATACCACAATTAACATATTATGTAATAAATTAAACTATTTCTAATCAATATATAAGTAAGTTTAAATATATTATTGTGTAAATAACTTACCACCCAAAACCTCCACAAACTAGACAACGCAAATATAATAATTTCACAGTTTACATAATTATCAAGTAAATACTTATTAACAAATTAACAATTAATCATCAATAAATTATGTCTTCATTAACGTCCCACCCTGTACTCCTAAAGGCCTAACAACCCACACCTAACATATATCTTAAAAATTATAAGAATCACACAAATAATTATGGGCCTAGTTAGGATGTTGGTCGGGACATCCTTGGTTTGACTATCGACCGCTGTATTACGATTACGTCAGTCAGAAGTCAAACTGGTTGGTTATTCCGGCTGGCTTCCAACGGGATCAAGGTGCCCATTAGCCAGTCGGAAACCGCAACATAATCCTTTAGGGACGGCTTTTCCGCCGTCTGGATTAAGAAGTTTCAGTCAGGCTTTCCATGTCTGGCTTACTGACATGGAAAGCCTGTTAGAGAGTGACTTAGGGGGGCCCTAGCGGGCCCCCATCACTCAGCGGCCTATAGTTGGAGGCCTGGGGGGCACCTGTGGTGCCCCACTGTAAATCCCTGCACCGTGTGCCAGGCAGGGATTCACAGACCCTCCATTTCTCTATGGGAGCTTGTGCTGCGGCTGGTTTACAATCAGAACACAAGCTCCCATAGAGAAATGGGAGTTTGCGACCACATCATGTTGTGCGGAACCGCCGACCTATTGTCAGTCAGTTCTCACACTGAGACAGTGTCAAGTTGACGCAAGTCCGCCCGACATCCTAATATGCCCCTATAAGTCAAAATGTTAACAAAAACAAATTGCACAATGATTACAATTTTTAGTAATTATTACCAATTAAAATAAATATTATTAATTTAATTAAAATACCACACTATAGTCTCACAATCATAGCAGCCGACAATTAAAATGTAATTGAAATTAAAAAGCATAACACAATTAACATATTATGTAATAAATTAAACTATTTCTAATCAATATATAAGTAAGTTTAAATGTATTATTGTGTAAATAACTTACCACCCTAAACCTCCACAAACTAAACAACGCAAATATAATAATTTCACAGTTTACATAATTATCAAGTAAATACTTATTAACAAATTAACAATTAATCATCAATAAATTATGTCTTCATTAACGTCCCACCCTGTACTCCTAAAGGCCTAACAACCCACACCTAACATATATCTTAAAAATCACACAATTTCTAGAATTAACTATCAATTCAACAATTGATAATAATTAACTAACAATTACTTGATTATATTTAATTAACTTCATACCCTTACCCCTACAACCTCAACAACCTGAACCTGAAATATAACTTTAAAAAAATCTTAATTATACAATTTATATAATTAATCATCAAATAAATAATAGTAGTAATTATCATTCATTACAAATTAATTTCATCACACAATTTACATAATTAATTATTGATGAAATACTTAAAAATATTTGTTTTACATTTTTTATTATAGTTCATTTACTTACCACCATGTACCCCTACAAACCCTACAACCAGCACCTGAAATATAACTTTAAAAATATAAATTTACTCAATGTACATAATTAGAAATTATATAATTACTATTAATTTTCAATTAAATATAATTAATTTACTACCCACTCTGTAACCCTGCAAACCCCACAACCCAATACTACACTAGAAATTACAGTTAACAAGAAAATGTAATTTAAATACAACTGGATACTATGGTAGCAAAAGGACAGTTGTTTGGGTTTAAGTCACTCAGGAACCTCAAGAAATTAAAGTCAATGTAGGCCCCGATTGCGATTTTGGACAGACCGGAGTCCGTCTGACATCGTTCTGGAAATGGATCCGAACAACCTCCTGTCATCGGTTCCAGCCCAGCTATTAGGATGTGACTGAACCCTGGTTCTGAGCTGGGATGGTGCAGTGAGCTAAAAAACGGTGATGGATCAAGCCCTGATCTGTTGACTGAGTAGGAGTGTTTTGTTTAATTCAGATACTCTGTCCATCACCACCCCCTTCTCTGAATTGAACCCTGTTCGGTCGCAATCCTATACTTTGCTATGAGAGCATGTATTCCGAAAGGAATGCATGCTCTCATAGCAAAGAGCAGAGGTGCAGTTGATCCCTGCATCCCGTGGCAGGCACCTCAAGGTGCCTGCCACGGGCTGCAGGGATCAAGAGAGGGGCACCATAGCTGCCCCCAGGGCCGCCATTCGGAAGGCTTGCACGCATGTGGGCCCTGCTAGGGGCCACCAAAGACAGTTTCCCAATGTCTTTCTTTGTCAGAAAGGCAGACACAAAGAAGGAGAGGGAAACTGTCATTGTTATCCCTCGGCCAGAAAGAGCCTCCCGCGGGATTACTGCAGGTCTTCCAAATAGTGGACGGGCTCTCCAAACCCGTAGTCAACCATTCGGAACTCCTGTTTGTAATACTTTCTGACCAACTCCATCAAAATGGGTCAGTCGGAAATTATTACAAACAGGAGATTACGATGCGGAAAAGTATGACTCCGACCGAGGGTCGGAGTTATTCTATACCGCATCATAATTGGGCCCTTAGTCTTTGCTGTCAAAGTTGTAGGAACGTTCAACAAACAGAAAGAGATGAAGGAGAGGCTGTGTGGAATCAGAATAGTTTCATTATGCAATGATGCTGTGTAGGTTGCAAATTATGGTGAAAGTGATTTTGATTCCAATGTAGTTTAAGATGTCACGGATGCTGAGGAGTCAATCGGAATTTGGGAAGTGTTAGTGGCAGTTTAACAATTCTTTACTTTAAAAGTGCTGGAGGAGTACGTAAAGCAACTTCTTGGGTGTGTTGAAGGGGTTATTACTCATGTAGATAAGTGTATGTGTGTTTAAGGAAAGTTCCTGTTAAATGTAAAGAGTTTGCTTTGCCATTGGGTAGGTGTGACTAGTGGGTGTTGGATCACACTATTGTTGTGGGCTGTGTGTTAGTCGGATGTGCTTGGGCTCGTATTACTCATATTTGGTTTGACTATTTCATCTGCACTGTCATGGTAGGTTGTTAGTTAAGTGTTGGTTGTCTACATGTTGAAGCATGTGACATTTAGAGATGTGATTTCTAAGATGAAATGTGGAACTGTTGGTAGGGAATGTGGAATGTATATAATACATAAAACAGAGAAGAGTGGCTGGTGTTTTAGCTATGCGTCGTGTTACCTTTTGTTCCTGTACCTGAACCTCAGATGTCGCTGCTGTCAGAAACTCTTTGGCACTGGCCCATCAGCCATTATAGGAGAGGTGTGGCGTAGTGGCCAGAACATCTGAACCCATTTTGCTATTCCTTTATAGCGAAAAATAACGATTCGCTATTAAGGAATAGCAAAATGCAATGCATGAAGAAACCACAAAAAAAATAGCGATTTCTTATAATTCCTTAATTGCGACTCGCAAATTGCAATTCGCAATAATGGAATACCTCCCCATTCATTTCTATGGGCCTAGAGGCCCGTAGGAATGAATAGGAAGACATTCTCAATTTGCGAATCGCAATTAGCGATTCGCAAATTGAGAATGTGATTTCAAAGGTGCAGGGGTGTCCAAAGGACACCCTGTTGCACCCCTGAAATTGATCTGTGCGCATATGTTGCGCACACATATGCCCTTGGGGCATGTGTGTGCGCAACATGAAACTTTGAAAAATGCACTTTAGTGTATTTTTCAAAGTTTTTGCAAATTACCATGACGTTCAACTTCATGGTAATTTGCGATCCCTATTAGCGAAATCGCTATTTTTTCAACTTTAATGCATTGCATTTAAGGAATCTCAAGAATCTGCCCCTTTGCGAGCGGATTTTACCTAGATGCATCTGGGCCTTAATCTTCCCGACAGGCCCCCATAGCCTTGAAACCTCAAAGGGTGATATATTCGTGCTTTACAAAAGTGAATTATTATTAACAGCCAAAATGCTACCACTTCCATGGCATTGCGAGGCCGGCACTATTTGGCATGCCTTGGGCGGGCTTTCAAAAGGCTTTCAGTCAGATTCATGAAGCTTAATTGGGCTTGCAAAGGGCCAGATTCTGAGAATCTGGCCCTTTGCGAGCGCAATTTTTGCATTTGGGATTCATCATCCCAAATGCAAAAATCGGTAAATGCGATTTCGCTAAATTGCGAGGAATTACATTTAAGGAATCTCTATTTGAGATTCCTTAAATGCAATTCATTAACCATTTATAAATTGCGAATTCGCAATTTCTGGCCGCTATTTACCGCGAGGTCAAACCTCGTGGTAAATAGCAAAAACTTAGAAAAATGCTTTTAAATGCATTTTTCTAAGTTGCATGTTGCACACACACATGTCCTTTGGACATGTGTGTGCGCAACACCAATGTAGATTACATTTCAGGGGTGCTACAGGGTGTCCTTTGGACACCCCTAGCACCCTTGAAATCGCATCCTTATTTGCGATTAGCAAATTGCTAATCGCAAATAAGGAATAACTCCCCATTCATTCCTATGGGCCTTGCAAATAAGGAATAACTCCCCATTCATTCCTATGGGCCTTTATGGGGAGTTATTCCTTATTTGCGATTAGCAATTTGCTAACCGCAAATAAGGAATGTGTAGGAATCGCATTTTATTTTGCGATTCCTACATGAATCCCGTTTTGTGAGTCTGTAATAGCGATTCCTTATGAATCACTATTAAAGACTCGCAAAACAGGTCTTTGATGAATCTGGCAGTTTGTTACCTGTTTGCGGCGGTATATAATCTATGGCAATCATAAACATGAAAAAAACACAACAGCCTTCTCAGCCAAGCCAATATGCATCTTTAAATATGACTGATGGTTCACCAGCTTTTTGCCAAAGCCTCTGCTGACCTCGCAATTGTCGAATCATTTACCATACTCTGACGTTCCCTTTAGTTTTATCCTATACATTATCATCATGGTCGAGGGTTCTAACGGCCTATCCTCTCCAACACCAACTATTTAGTCACTCCAGATGAGAGATGTACGAGTGAAGCCCAGAGGAGAAGGACCTATTGGTTTATTTACTTAGTTTTCGTGGCAATGAACTGCAGCGACTGATCACACAGAATCAGTGTTCCGATGGGAGTGAAACCTCACACTTTTCAAAGGAACGGCTGCTCATAGTCCCACCGCTTAGACTTCAAAACTTGAACATGTTTGAAAAATAAAGGATTAGGAACTAGTACTTGGAATAATACAAATGTATTTTTAGTAAAATAGCCTGTCATTTTGCAGATTTTGCTTAGTTGAACATCAATACTCGTAGAATGGTTACAAAAGCAGCTGTATTAGACTTAATCTTTAAAACAAAGTAAATGACTGAAGAAAGAAGCAGTGAATAGAACGAGCAAAGGTTAAAGAACACTAATGATAGACAAGATGTAATGCTCTCGTCAAAAGGAGCTTAAATCATGTTTATGCAGTTGCAGAAATCCCCTGAGGTTTAAAATTGAACATAGGGTACCATAGTGCGTGCACTGAAACGACCTCTGTACGACTGTCGTGTCAAGTGTGACAAAGTGTCTACTTTTTAGGGCTGAAGCAGCTGAAGTACCGCAGGCGAGGTCCTGCTGTCTACAGATAGAATTCCAGAATTCCTATTTCAAGAGAATACAGCTGTTTTCAAGCAAATGACAAGCAGTGCTAAATTCATAGTTACCTGCCTCTCAATGGGTATTATATAAATGAATGTCAAGGGAAAAGTGCAAAATACAACTGTTCAATATATCCCTTAACATGTAACAATCTCTAAGAATTGAGGGGCATATTTATGTGAATGTTGTGTCAAGTTTGCACCACGCAACGTGCGTACATTTCTGACACTAACCTCTCAGTCATATTTTTTAAGCCACTGCGTGGCTCTCAGTGGCTTCAAAAATCTGAAGTAAAGCAACGCAGAACAGTTGCTGAGTTGTGTTATTCTGCCCTGGGTAGGCATTCCATGGGCTTTGCGTGTGTAGCAACAATGCAAAATGATGGACAGAGTGTTGAAACTTTTCAAACACACACACCCCGGTTGATGATGAGTGATCCCCCGAAAACGATCCCAGGATGCTTGTTTTCCAGCCCAGGGAGGTCCTGGCCCGGCAGTTTGGGCTGGCTGTTCCCATGGGGAGCTGGGTCAAGGCTAATTTGCATATGGCTGGGTCCAAAGTGCTTCAGCAGAAGATGCGTCTTAAACCGCTCACTGCGGAGGAGAGGACGCTGCGGTTGTGCTCGAATTGGAGCCAAAGTCGGGCCGGATTTACTCGCCTGTATGCCCATAGAGATATCGCTGGGTATGTGCACTGCCTTCCCACATGGCGGGGATTGGACGGCACTGGCTAACTAGGAAGACTTGGGAATACAAGTGCTAGGAGACCTCTATGAAAACGAAACCCTGTTGATATTCCAGGCCCTTCAACATAAATACGATCTTCCGCGAGGGGATTATTTGCTGCATTCAGCGCTTTTTGGCAATACAGCGCTATTGGGGGATGGGAGTGTCGTAACAGCGGGTCTCAACGGCGTGCCAATATGTGGTAATGGTGGCTGGAACGGTTAAGGTCATTACGTGCCTTTACAGACGCATGCTGACTGAGGCTCTGGAGCCATTGAGCACGTTGCAGGGGAAGTGGGAAGTGCACCTTGGCAGGGAAATCCCAGAAAAAACATGGACCCAGTTGGTTAGAAAAGCCTTGAAGATCACGAGGAATGCTAGATTCCCATTGGTGCAGTTCTACGTCCCGCATAGTGCATACTAGACACCAGCCAAGCTTAATCAATATTTCAGTGCGAAGGCCGCTCAGTGCCTGAGATGTAGAGTGCAGGGGGCCGACTTCCAGCATGTGATGTGGGGATGTGTGAGTTTGGGAACATATTGGAAGGATGTGCTGGAACTGCTGTGTAGTATAACTGATCGTATGATTGAACTAGACCTGGGCACTTGATTGCTGCACTCGTTCTCTCATACAGCTGAAAAGAAAGAGACAATTACATTTATAGATCTGGGCCTCGTATTAGCCAGGAGGGAAATCGCCATGCATTGGAAGTCAGCGAGGGGGCCAGGTTTGGGGAGATAGCGGGTGGAATTGCTCAAGTGGGCGCAGAAGAAAGGTACACTTCGACTACAGCAGGCCCTATGTACTAATAATGACAAGGCACAGGAGGCGGCGAGGGTGTGTGAGGCCTTGGTTGCAATATTACGGACCCCCGGGAAAAAGGTTCGAAGGAGGGTTCGGACTTGGAGGACCAGCGGGAGCCAGCTGGCATTTTAGCACAAGGAGAGTGATCCAGGGTGTGGTCAGTGGGCCAAATGGTGACCCCTAATGCATATTTATGCCCTGTACAGTATTACTGTTGTTAACAATAGCTATTGTATTGGATCTTGATGCACCTTAATTGCTTAACGACCATGCTCTTGAGGCACACCAGTGGTGGGGGAGGGTTGTGGCTGGGGGACACACTGAGAAGCGGCTTGTGATATATTATACTCTCATTTATTCGATTGTTTCTGCATTGCTTCTCACTGAAGTTGGTTGTTTGAAAATCAATAAAAAGTAATAAAAAAAAAAATGTCTGGGTCCAAACTGGAAGGGCATGGTGAGAAAAATAATGATGGATAAAACCCAGACCTGTGACAGGGGGTGTATGTTTGACAATGTTTAACATTCCGTCCATCCTCTTTTTGTGTTGTACCTTTGCGCAAGTGTTCCCACATGACTCCAATGGATTTTGACGCAACCACTGATTTACAAGATCTTGCACTTTTCCAGGGGAGGTATAATGAGGAAAAATAGCTCTATTTCTCCACAGTTTTTCCTGTTTCTATGTGTGCTGCATTCTGCAGCACATATAAAAAGAGGAATATGCCTCCCAGAATTGTTTTTGTACAGGAAGGGGCACCTTCCTGCACAAAACAATCCTGCATGTAACACAGGTACCCTTGCACCATGGTGGACGGGCTCTCCAAACCCGTCGTCAACCATTCGGAACTCCTGTATTTAATACTTTCTGATCAACTCCATCAAAATGGGTCGGTCGGAAATTATTACAAACAGGAGATTACAATGCGGTAAGTATGGTTCTGACCGAGGGTCGGAGCCATTCTTTACCGCATCATAATCGGGCTCTTAGTCTTTGCTGTCAAAGTTGTAGGAATGTTAAAGAAACAGAAAGGGATGAAGGAGAGGCACAGGAGGTTTAATGAGGAAAAATAGCTCTATTTCTCCTCAGTTCTTCCTGTTTCTATATGTGCTGCATTCTGCAGCACATATAAAAAGAGGAATATGCCTCCCAGAATTGTTTTTGTACAGGAAGGGGCACCTTCCTGCACAAAAACAATCCTGCATGTAACACAGGCATCCTTGCACCATGGAGCCAGGGGGCTTGCATTGGCCCTAGGCTTCCAAAAGGGCATCAGAGCAAGGGAAAAGGACATTGACTTAAATAAGGCACATTCCTGCCATTTGCTTGTCACGAAGTGGAGTGTAGTAAAGTGACTTGATGTGCTGCATTGCGTTCTTTCCTAATAAATGAGGCCCTGAAAATTTGCAACCTGTGCAGTGCACCAGAAAGTCAAAAAGTGCCACACAATCTTCACCTAGCATGCCCTGTGTGTTGCGTCAGAATCTTGAATCAAGTGGCCAAGAATCAAGTGGTCAAGTGAGCAAGGGGCTCACGTCTGGGCATACCGTGCCGACTTAGGGCGAAATTAGAAAAACCAAAGGGTATGACGGATGGAGTGTTGAACATTTCAAGCACTCACCCCCAGTCAACTGATCTGGGTTTAATCCATCATCATTCTTTAGCTCACTCTACCACCCCAGTTCAGACATGGCCATGTGCAAATCAGTCTGACCCTGTGCCTCATGGGAACAGTCCAGCCCGTACTGCAAGCCATGTCTTCCCTGGACCGGAAACAAGCATCCTGAAACCGGTTTTGGGTTCATAACGCTCATCAGCCAGGCTATCTTGAATCAAGTGGCCAAGTGAGCAAGGGACCCACATCTGGGCATACCCTGCCAATTTAGGGCGAAATTAGCAAAACCAAAGGGGATGATGGACGGAGTGTTGAACATTGCAAGCACTCACCCCCAGTCAACTGATCTGGGTTTAATCGATCATCATTCTTTAGCTCACTCCACCACCCCAGTTCAGACATGGCCATATGCAAATCAGGCTGACCCTGTTCCTCATGGGAACAGTCCAGCCCGAACTTCCAAGCCATGTCTTCCCTGGACCACAAACAAGCATCCTGGGACCAGTTTCGGGGTCATAACCCTTATCAGCCAGGCTATCTTGAATCCAGTGGCCGAATGCGCAAGGGACCCACGTCTGGGCATACCCTGCCAACTTAGAGCGAAATTCAACTGAAACTATTGATCGCATGAGTGACACCATAACAATGGTGTACCCCTAATATATGTGAGCCATGAAGTAAACTCAGATCATTAGCACTGTCAGGTGACCGCTTGACTCTGCACTTCTCACACATGATGATCAATGCTAGGTATACACCCATTCTGGGTGTTTGCCTGTCTAAGACACAACTAGGCCTTTGGAAAGGGCAAATACATGAATGAATGCATTCTGTTTGAAGCAGTTATTTTGGACATGTCATGCCTATCTCTAAAGCAAAGAATTCCACATATCTGCATATCTAATGAGCTGATGAAATCTACTACATCTATTGAATGTCAACAAATAAGCACACTAATCTCTATCTATTTGGTTCAATTCCAGGTCCATATTTACCTTGATACAAACAATGTGGATGTAGATACCTCACTTCCACCAATAACAATGTTATCTATCTCTCAACAGGTTGATCCATCACTGCTCCCGCACAGAGGTTGGGAACTTATCAGAGATCAGAGTTCCTCTCCACCCCAGGACAAAGCCCTCAGCAATGACAACGATCCGGAAAAAGGTGAACGTGGATCATGGTCCTGACCCATCTGGTCATCCTGGACAAACTCCAACAGTGAGGCTCACTCTGACCACTATAACACCTCCCACCACCACTGCAACATCACAGCCAACCACTGCCCCTCCTAAAATTTGCACCTAGCACAGTCAGTCCCATCCTGTGCCTACAGTCTTGGATTCTAATACTGCTAACAACACCCAAGTCACAGAGGAACCTGGACCCATTGGGCAGGTGCAGCCTGTAACAAGGACACATGGCCATAGGGGTTGGCGCTATAGGATGGTAACTGTGGGCCCACAGTGTAAGCCCACTGAGGCCATGGACACCGAGGCTGCCATCATCCACGTCCTGGGTATCTATCAGGACTCCCAAAGTGTCATGGGCCTGTTATTGGAGGAATCCAGGAAATGAAGGAGCTACTGAGAAACACATACTGGAAGGTTGCCAGCATCCACACTGAGGTGGCCAGCATCCACACTGAGTGGCCTCCCTTGTTGGGGTGCTGCGGGACAAAAACACCACCATCTGCATAACATTTCCACCGGCATCTACTCCTTCCTGTGGTCCAGGTACATCCACACCATCTACATCTGCCACAGTGACAGGAAGGGAGGCCATGTTAGAGGACGGCACACCTACAAGTGCCCCTGTCTCAGAAGCTCTAGATTCCTCCTCTGTCAGAGGGAGGTGATGTCCACACAAAAACCCAGGAGCTCACAATGGTGAGACACCTACCACCCCAGTAAGAGACCTTGACCCTAATGGTCTCCTGTGTGTGCTACACAATAGCTTTGTAGGGCTATTCCTGCCTACTTTTCCATATCTGATAGGAGGAGTATGTTGGGCGTTGGACTCCTCACCATTTGGACTCTACTACAATGATTTCATCCACCATGACTAAAGACTTAACATTCTGTTTGCGATGTTAAATTTTGAGTTAATTTCTTGATCTTATCCTTGTTCACTTCATGAAACACCCACATCACTAAAGCATTGTTTGCTGTTGTAATTCTCACTTATAACAACGTTAATGTACTACCATGTGAACTTGCAGCATCAATACTAGGAACTTCTGGAAGCATGGAATGTTGTACGTAAACAACATTAACTCAGGACCCCAACCATGTCACAACAACACATAAATACAATTGTATGGGCTGATAACATCATTACTCCATTGTTCAAATCATATTTTGACATGATGTCAGACACATAGCAAATAAGACAAGACTCACATAATCTCTTGCAGACATTCCCAACATGGAAGGAGGGGATACATCTGACAATATCTCACACAATAGACAAATATATATTATGTCTACATCATCAGCTAGAGCCATATTGCCTACCTCACAAAAGCCATCCTACATCAAATATACAAATAAACAGACATGTCGGTACAACAGTTTCTGACCATAGGGTGAGTTCAATCAAGTGTTGCTTGCATCTGGTAGAATGCCACAAGAAAAATGGCTATGATGTCCTACAAGCACTTTGGTCTACAATAAGGAGACACATCAACAGCTACATACAGTTCATATACAATGAGGAATTAGCCAATGTGAAGGCAGGATACCGTTAATTGGGCACAACACAGCATTGTTTTCAATCACATGATGGCACACATATTGTATTAGGACCAATGCACCACAGGAACAACTTCAATGAAAGCCAGATAACTTCTATTCTACAACTGTGCAAGCTGGCATGGTGCCAGCTTTGTACACCCAAACTCAGTGACAGACATTCCCTGGAGCAATCCTTTTCCACTTCATACATCTGAACTGCACAATATACCTGCTAATGTCACAACTCAGAAATGTAGTTGACCAAGTGGTAGGGAGTTGCATGCATGTTGGTCACAGCCATAGGGTAACATTGAGGATAGTGGTGGTCGCTGCCCAATGGCTGTGTGCGCCGATGCTGATGACCACGTATGTGGCATACATGCGCACTGATTGGAAACAATTCTCACTTGCCTCCTGACAATGCTGCTATCAACACCTCCTTCCTTTTAGCTGCTGTTTGCCACCTCGGGGAGCAATAACAGCATGCACTACAGCCTACTTGGCCCCCCCTTCACTGCAGAGGAGCTGGGTGCCCTGGTGGATGAGGTTCTTACCCTGTATGCCAAGCTCTATGGCTCACCAGAGGAACAGGTAAGTTTCTCAAATACATATTTAACTCAATTTCACTGATCCTTTCTATTTCCATAGACTGCCATGTGCCTCTGAGTGTCAGACTGCAAGCACTATATTGATTGCATACATTGTGTGGTCCCTACATAGGGCACACATGTGATGAATTATGGAACCCTGGACTTTGTGGTGAGAAGCCCACCTTTACAATGTGTGATTTCTACATGTGTTACAGGCACATCTCTGTGGAGAGATCACGTTCATAGTAGCTGCAATGACTTCTAAAATAACAGCATGGTATATGTGCATTGTTTTGTGTAGGCTTTACACAATTAGTCATATCTACATACTGCTATTGGCATTTGAGGATGAATTAGCCAAGTGTACAATCCCAGCGATCACTCAGCCCACATCAGACTTTACAAAAGAGTTGTCTGGGAGGTAGCTATACCCCACAGACCCCTTCAAAGTGTCACACAAAAGTATGTTCACTTATGAAATGGGCAGAAGTTTCACTGTTCTGTATTACATTCATGGAAATGTGAGGTTTATGTGGGATAAGTAGCCTCAGCCTGCAGAGAACAAGGCCTGACTGTGGCAGTAGAACTGTTGCACAGAGTAATGTCCCTGTAGACCTGATGATATATGAATGTTCCCTAATAGAGTTACCTGTGCCACTAGTAACCCTTATAGTTGTTACATTGACGACTTAAGGCATGGTGACTGGGATGATCCCCTGACCTGATACTTCTTTCCATTTTCGCACAGTCTCAATATGTGTCTGTCACTAATGACTGTCCCCTTACGCACACTGGTCTGTTGACATTTTTCTAATAGTGTTGCTTACACTGTACAGACCTATTGGACATCTTAGAAATGAAAAGTGTAGATAGTCGGCTACTTTTGAATAGATGTATAAATGTAAATTATCTGCTTAGCTAAAGTATTCCCAATCACACTACATATACATTGATATGTTCGGTGTCATCCCATTTACAATGCCACATATGGCAAAAGGGGTGTACTGTGATGGCAGGATGAACAACACAAACTTGTTATGCCTTACTAGGGTATTCATATGAGTGATCCACATGTCCACACAGCCCCCAGAGGAGTAGATCTGAGTGTTCCACATGCCAGCCCTTACCTTTTGACCTTACTCTTAGGATGTTGTGTATACTGTGGTACTTTCCTCTATGGACGATATGCATCATTGCAATGGGCCTGGCAGTAAAGGTATCTGGAAAACATGCACAGGTAGCTTACCCTTCAGAAGGTCCAAATGGTGTGCTGTGTGTCATGGGATCTCACATCACATTTCATATAGGATGGGCCTGGCCTATATTATGTTAGTGGGCTGTCTCAGTCACTGTAGGTAATGACCAGGGTTAAAGTTAGTTATCACATTATGACCACAAGTGTATCCATGCTTTATATATGCTTAGCATGTGACATGGACACATGCATTGTGTTGACTCTTGATGAATGTTTGTGGTAGGTGTTATTAACCATACAGATATCCTTACACTTCCAGTTACAATCAGTTTCTACATCTATTTCATCTATACATGGCAACTCCCATGAGAGAAGGCCATTTTGAGAGCTGTTGCCCAGAAGGTGCAGTTTGTGGGTGTCTACAACCAATGTAGGGCCTGCTGCCAAAAGAGTTGGGAGGACCTGCAGCGCTGTGTCTGGAAGATTGTGGAGGTCCAGTTGGGGAAGTCCTCCCAACGTGGAAGGGGCATGCGCCGGACTCCAAACCCCCTGATGGCCCGCATACTGACCTTAGCCTACCCAGACCTTGATGAGCTGTTGAGGGCCCAACAGCAGAAACACGTGGGTGAGTCCTGACCAGAGGCATACATGTTATATTTCCAACTTTGAGTGTTACAGACAGGCTTTTCACCAACCATATTGGTGGTGGCCCATGTGTCACACACAAGATGAATCAGTGTAAGTATGGTAGTAGGTACATGCTGTTGTGCCTATTGTCCTTCTGACCTGGAAGACAGCAGAGTGATGTCCACATGCAATTCTCTCTTTTTGAGCAGACACCTGGCTGAGTGAAGTGGGTAAGCATCTCATATTCTCAGTAAATCTGGGTGACAATTATATCACACAGGCAATTGGTCTTGCTTACGTGAGGAGTGACGAACCCTCGCTACTGTCTGTCATTTGATGGTGGCCCTATTGCTTATGACATAACATTTAGGGCCTGATTATAATATAGGGTGGACACACCAATAAGTCAGTGGTTGCGATGCAGATGCAGCTCCACAGTGTGGAGTTGGAAACATCCATTTTCCAATGGGAGCTTTTCCGGCAGGCCTAAAATGCCTGCAGCACAAGCTCCCATTGAAAAATGTATGTTTTTAAACATCCCTACCCCGTGTGGCAGGCACCTCATTGAGGGATTATGAGGAGTTTGCAACGTCTGTTGGAAAGTGTCTGTTGGTCCCTTCGATTACATTGTAATGCATCTGTCAGACCGCGGCTGGAGATGACCATCGGACCACAATTTACGAGCCATAAGTTGCGGTCCGTCAGCCGTTGTAATTAGGACCATAGCTCACAGTACATCTAGTGACGGTACAACTGTTCCCATTGGTAAGTACTGGTTATACAGTGAAAATGGAGTGCAAACATCATTGGTGACATCAGCAGTAGTTTATAATCATAGGCAAGTGTGCATTTGCCAGTTGATTGTTTATCTGCAATTGTGTTTCACTACACTAATTCACTGATTGGTGACATGCATGAGGGAGTGAGATGTAGAACTGTGAGGAAGAAATGTGAGTTTCTAAACTGTTCCTTACAAGACAATCTGAGAATTCAATACCAAAGAGTGGTGCTATGTGCCTGCCCATTGGGATTCTAGTGATCCCACATCTTCACGTCATAGATTTTCATGGACACCTAAAACCTTAAAAGGTGCATTGGCTAGTGGAAATGCAATTTATGACTGGTCTCATCACCTGTACCAAGCAGGATAGGGGATGTTAATAATGCTATATAGAGTGCAGTGCTGTGTAAAATCAGAGTAACTATTTCCCACATGTTTGGACCACAATTTATACAAGGAATTTTATCTTCAAACTGTTATACACATATAAACTACATGTGTACTGCTGTAATTTGACTTTTCAGTTAGTGGATATATCATGTAATTGGGAGTGCAAAGTTTCATCAGTGTGCAAGGAGTATTTGCATGTGACATGATGTCTGCCACATCAGTAATTGATGGTACATTGGTGTTCAACTTGACCTTCATGACATCATGATGTGTTCTGAGTAATAATTAGATGTGTTTGATTCTGGGCCTTGTGTGGACATTGTGTACATCTCACACTTGGATCCATCCTATTTAATTACATCTCTTTACAACGGTATACAACAGGTGCCAAAGTAAGCAAAGTGATCAACTATCTGAGTATGGCGGTGAAGGTGCCAACCTTGGCGGGGATACAGCTGGTCACAGTGGTTCTGGACATGAGTGACCAGACGTGGAGGGACCCATTGACCAGGAAGGTGTGAGGAATGCCCTGAAGGGCATCAGCTCAAGTGTGTCATCTTCAGTTCTGAGTCATCCTCCTGTGGACACTTCCGAGGGGAGGGGGACCCTACAGGATTAGTTCCACCTTCATCATTGTCTGCCACCCCCAGCTCCATCGCTATCCT
Organism: Lissotriton vulgaris; assembly: GCF_964263255.1. Taxonomy (NCBI): domain Eukaryota; kingdom Metazoa; phylum Chordata; class Amphibia; order Caudata; family Salamandridae; genus Lissotriton; species Lissotriton vulgaris. The sequence continues at coordinate 776,075,301 of NC_141696.1, read as the reverse complement.
CCCTATTGCCCCCCATGAGTTGGCAGTTCCCGCTCCCCTAAGAGGGTAGGTGTCTACTTTGCTCCAGGCACCTCAGCCCCTGCCCCTATTAGCCCTGCTGCCCTGAGTGAAGAGGCTATTAACCTCCTGAGGAGCGTCTCTGTGGGTCAGAAAACAGTGCTGAATGCCATCCAGGAGCAGGACAACCCAGGTAGCTGCCTACCTGGAAGGCATTCACCCTGCCATGTCTGTCACAACACTCCCACCAAAAGAACGCAAAAGTGACAAACACAACAGACACCAACACAGCACACAGTGCAGACAGCAGACCAACCTCACACTTCCACTCTCTCTTCCTCACAACTCGAACTCTATCCCGAACACCCTACCCATTTTCCCCATGAAGATCCATTGTTTACCCTTGCCCATAACCCTGTGACACCTGATCTGTCTCCCAAAGTCCTAAAAACATCCCCCACATCCAAAACCATCCCTTACACTTCCCGCTCCACCCCATAAAACCAGCCTCCCACTTCTCTGACCCCAGCTTATTTATTTTTTAATACTTCCTAAACCCAGCCCCAAAGACCCCAAACTCAAGAAGCTCTCTCCAAAGGACAAACCCACCCCTCTCTAAACCTCTGCCTCCACTCCCCAAGCACCATCTTCTAGATGCCTGCTATTCCCAATGGATGCTCCTTTGTGAGGAGGTTCCTTAACAGTGTTAGTGAGTGCAACTTTGGTGTCCCAGCCTTGTGCTGGCTGTGGCATGAATATCAAAATGGACTGGCCATTGGCCTTTGTTTTTCATCCACGCTATAAAAACTTTCTTAATTGTGAAGACATTGTCCTGCCATTAATTTTCAAACTATTTGATTTTATTGTATAGTTACTGATGTTTGAGTATAGTTCTGACTGTTTCATGCTTGATTGCTGATACAGTTGAAGTGGTTAATATGATGTGCCCTTGGAGCCTGTGGTGGAGTTACACAGGACAAGGGGAAAAATTTGATGAATGTATATGTGGGATGACATTCAACTGGGGAAGGAATTGCATTGGGTGACATTTTAGGTGGTACGTATTTTGGCTTTGTCTGACCACTGTCAACATCATTTAGGTTGCACTTCTCCCAATGATATAGGTTGGATATGTGTTTGATGTGTTGAAGTTAGATATGTGTGTATCCACACATGGAGGGTGTCACCTTGTCATACCTTTGTAGAGTTATGCATGTACATGCGCCCATTTGTCTGTGTGTACCTTACAGCTACTTCATCTAGAGGTATGCCACATGCTGTTAGTGCTGTGTTTGCTTTCAATGGTTACACTTACTCATTGCCTACACTTGGACTGCACTTTGTTCTGCTATCAGTTGTCCCTGACATGCTTCAGTTTCCAGGTCCAGTGCACATGGAGTTTGTCAGACATGTGGAAAATGTACAGTGCCTCAGGGCCCCAGCCTTTCAGGGTTTCCCCTGATAGAGGCATTGCTAACATGCAGGGAGTGTTTCGATTTTGCCCTTATAATGGTTCTCGCACTGATTCTATGTAATCCCATTGATTGGCATTTCCTTTTCATGCAGCTGATATTTGAGAGTTCAATACAGTGTTGTAGCAGAGAAGCGGTATTTCCATTTAATGACACATCCATACAGTTATTTCTATGACATCAAAGCAGGACCTGGGGTGTGTGCAATATTAATGTGTCACATTCACTATAGAGTCTTGATTAGAGTTGGAGTGGCAATGCCTTGTGGTAGTTGTATTGCGACTTATATAGCGCACGTATCACCCGAAGGCATCAAGGAGCTTGCCTTGGGAACCCGTCCTGGCTTTTTCCCTGTGAGATAACCCCTACTGGGCATCCCCAAGGTGAAAGCCAGGCATCCCGCAGCGGGTGGGCCGCCGTAGTGGAGATTAAGCAAGCTATTGCCCAGAGTTGCAGCGTGGGACCCCATGATTAAAGTAGGCACCGAGGCGAGAATTATCGAGTCCGTGTACATTTTTGGGCTCAGGACCCTGCCGTGTCGGGAATTGAACCCTGGTCCCGGGCCAGACCTCTGCATCAGGGTCTGCCGCTCTAATCAGTGAGCCACACTCCTCCAGTTGTAGTCACTTCAATCTCACTTTAACAAGAATTGACAAATAGTAACCTGCATGATGAATGAAGATCAGTAATGACATGGCAGACAAGTGGGAAGGGGCAAAAGGAGTGTAACATCTTGGTTAGAGTTGAAGTGACAAGGCCTGATGATAGTTGGAGTCACCTCAATGTCACTTAAGCAACACTTGACAAATGGTAACATGCATGATGAGTGAACTTCAGTGTTGACTGAGTAGACATGTGAGAAGGGGCAAAATAAATGTAGCATCTTAGTTTAGAGTTGGAGTGACATGGGCTCTTGGTAGTTGTAGTCACTTCAATATCACTTTCCCAATACTTGAGTAGTGGCAAACCGTTATATCCTCAGTATTACATTTACATGTAATCAGCCTAGGTCCTCCTAGCGGCTCAGCCAGAGTGAGAGATTGTTACTAAATATTGGTGTGACTGTGAGGAATGGAATGCCTGGGTGCCTGTGTGGATTAGTGGTGACAGTTGGAGATGGGCTGAGCAGCTAGGCAGGCTGCTCCTGGCGGGGCTGGTACATGGCTAGTATCTGACTAGAGCTGGCTGGATAGAGATTAATACCAACCTGACTTGGAATCAATGAAGAAGACTTGAAATATATAACTTGGCAACCAGTGTCTCTATGTGCAGGGTACAACATTATTTTGGCAACAGTTTTACGCTTATCAAAGGATGGGTGGTTCGTGAGTTTTGTGGGTGGTTATCACAGTCAGTTTTATCCCTCAAAGGAGGGATGGGTTTGGGTAATAGTCCCGTCACAGTTGTATCCCTTACGTCAGGGAAGGGGTTGGGTTTTAGTCCGAGTTATTGACCTCCACATGAGGTTTGGGTCATGGGTTAGTTCCCATACATAATTGTTATATAGTATAACCCTTACACAGAGTTAGGATGTGGGTTTAGACCCCATTTACATGCTGCGTGCAGTACTATGGTACAGCCCTACATAGGGTGTGTGTTAGTGGGTGCTTGCCCCTCACACAGTTTCTTGGGTCGTGGTCCCATATCTTGTTAGTTCCCTTGCAGTTGGGATTTGTGTCACAGGGTGTTTTTTTTCCTTTGTGTCACTCCAAATAACTTCTTTGTGATTGGATGTGGGGTGTGTTATTCTTTGTTACAAAGTATTACAATTTGTATTTGTATTTCTCCAAGTTTACGCTTCATAATTTTTGATAATTTTCAAGGGGGAGGATGGGGGAAATAGTTGCTCATATATTTTTGATGTCGTATTTTGCCCATTTTTTCTTGATTTGTATTCTTCACTCTCTTGTGATGTGTTGCTGTGAGTTGCATCCCTGAGTTCCGAACATTACCGCTTTGTTATGTATAGTTCTCTCCTTTAGAATTGTAATTTTTGTTATTATTTAAAGGAAAGGGATAATGTTGTATTCTCAGTATTATATTTACATGTAATCAGCCTAGGTCATCCTAGCAGCTCAGCCAGAGTGGGAGATGGTTACGGAATGTTGGTGTGACTGTGATGAATGGAATGCCTGGGTGCCTGTGTGGATGAGTGGTGACAGTTGCAGATGGGCTGAGCAGTTAGGCACGCTGCTCCTGGTGCAGCTGGTACATGGCTAGTACCTGACTAGAGCTGGCTGTATAGAGATTGATACTACCCTGACTTGGAACCAATAAAGACGACCGCGAAACATGGCTACCAGTGTCTCTATGTGCAGGGTACAACACATTATAAAGTGAAAGGAGGACCCCACGCAGACTTATAGGGGACTGGGGGGAAAAATTGTTTTAAAAGAAAAGAAGTCCCCAAAAAAATGGACAAAGTAAGGGTATGTCCAATTTTAATGAGTATTACTTGGGGTGAACCTATTATCTAAAAAACAGCATTCCATCAATTGGGCGGGAAAGGCAAAGGTACAAGGAGGTGTGTTCAACTTATAACAATATATTCAAACTGGACAATAATGAGTTATCATAAAGTACTACTGTGTTTGATAATTACAAAATTAAAAAAGAGAGATGATCCCCACACGATATGTTTGGTAAAACTCTGTTTAGATTTATTCTGATACAAAAATTCCTTCATTATTCATTATCACAATTTTAAAAACACATGATATACATTTTATTAAAAATACATTTAAAAAACACAAAGAATCAAAAAGGTCGACGCAGCGTTTCGGTATTCTGCTAGTACACCTTCTTCAGGACTGATTCTGAATGAATTAAAAAAAACACAGAGTTACCATTCATTTTTTGGTGTAGTTTGAGAGTACATCTCATTATATCCAACATCATATCATCATAGGAATTAGCCCCCTTATTTTTGATCTCTTATTCTTAGGACACCTTCTTCAAACAGTAGTTCCTCTTTTTACATTATTATTGAACACCAACAGTATGATATTCCAATTCCTCTAGGATCTTATGTACATTTCATCTCTCCACCAGACATATTAATCATTGTCACTATACATTTCTACACTTATAACAAAACTAAAATTGTTTACTTTTCCCTTGGAATTGTTATCCAATGCTGTTAACCCCTCGCTTAGACATATTGAGAACGTATTAATGATATTCTCATCAGGACGCATACCTTGTTCCAGATGGAGTTCATATCTCTACAGGACAATGTTGTTTGTAATAAAGATCCTATGGGCTTCGGAATGATAGACCCGTCCCAGGATACTGTGCTCAATTTGCAAATTGTGATGTCACTGGGTGGAATAAACAACTCTTAGTTCTTTATTTATTCTTAGAACCTTTAAAGATATTTTTAATTTATCTAAAAAAGATTTTTAGGCAGGAACTAGCTTCTTTGCATACCTACCTAAGTAGAGAAATATTACCAACGTTCCTTTATGTTGTCATATGTCTATATTTCTACTTCCCATCAAGTATCTCTACGGTATAAGAGACAAAATGAATGGAGTCCTTAGTATTTTAGGTTACATATCACTTGTTGCCTTATTTATTTAGAATGTTTTATTAAATTCTGTACCTGTCTTTATGGCATAGATTTGCTGGATATTTGACTGCCAGGAGGAGCCACCGTTTTATTAATCGTAGTTGCCGTTAATTTACCTAGAGGATTACAATTATATGTTTTAATATCATTTCTAGGCCTTCGCTGTTCAAAACCTTATTTAGTATTGGGTAATCACTCACCATTCAATCTAGGTAAAGAATATAATTTCTTAGACACTCGCTTCCTCAGCGGTCCGTTTTCAATTGGGTCCGTTCTAAATTTAGCGCCAAGAGACAAAAAGGGGGGGTGACCTCGTAAATTTGTGATTTGTTCCCATTCATAATATGTTCTACGATTTTTATTCAAATCACCTTATTCCCATTTACTTTTAAGGCATTCTCAAGGTTTTTAAATTATTACACCTCGTTCGTTCTTTAATTATTGCGAGTGAAACCCTGTTAGCCAAACCCATGTTGCATTATAGCTTCGAGACTACTTCTTTAACTATAGCGGACCCTAGCTCTGATTTTCACTTACCAGCGGTCTTTACATCGGCCTCCCTGCTCCTTTCTTCCTGGCAGTCCGTCCGTAATTCCTTCGATCAGTGTGTTTCGGAATGAAATGAACACTGACTACTGTTTTTCCGGGTTTTTAAGCATCCCCTTTTCTAATTGGACGCCCGTATCCTGTTCTCTCATTGGTTGAAGGATGGCCAATCACCGCGGCGTTGCTATGGTGAACGGACGCATTTCACCATTTCTCTGTGCTATCTTACTATTTGCTAGTGAAATTTAGTCTGCTTGACCTCATTGGTGTTTTAGTCAAAGCGCGTTACCATGGTGTTTCGATGCCGTTTCCACAGCGCTATTCATAGATAATTCTATGTAAACGGAGTCGCGCATTTATGTGGCATCTCCGTGGTCCTGTCTCGGAACTACTTAAATGGGCTTAGTATGGGCTCCAGAATTTTTTGGCGGCTAAAATGTTAATAAATTGTTTGCTTATTTACCACTTTCGTTTTTCTAATGAAGATAAGTCACATGTTCATAGCTATGTTAGTGAGGGGAGTTTGTATTGTAGTGCACCAGTTGGTTATACCCTTTATAATTTAACCATCTGCACACTCCCATGACTTCATGTTCCCCATGTGATTTATTCTTTAGCCACCACGGTTTAGTACTCTCCTAAACACCAGTTCTATTTCATTTATAACACTAGCTGAGGTTCTGCACTATTCCAAAATGCTCACTTAGTTTTATATTCAACCTGCACCCGGTTCTGCTCAGCTCTTGGGTGTATTTTAATATCTATACTGTGCTGGCGGATATTAATGAATTTAAAACCTATTTGCCCTATTTGATAATTTTTTCCCAATCTTCTCTTGAATTCAAACCACATCTAACACTATTAAGGGTCGACATATAAAATTGCTCCCTTCTTTTCCTTTTGTTGTCTTGATTTCCCCCTCTTGTGCTGCCAGTTATTTTTTCTAAACCACACCATTTTAAATCATTGATCATATGGCCAGCTAACCTCCAATGTTCAGTGAGGGGTGCTCCTGTTTTGTTTGTTCTTAGTGCTGATCGGTGCTCATTCAAACGTAGCCTGATATCCCTAGATGTCTCCCCTACGTAAGATTTTTTGCAGGGGCATTGGATCAGATAGATTGCATTCTTTGTCCTACAGTTGATGAAACTTTTAATGTATATTGTTTTGTCATTTACTGTAATTTTATCACCTTTAATAATACTGGAACAGTTTACACAGCCCGTACAGGGATGTGTCCCCGTTGGTAAGGGGTTGCCATCTATAGTTGTCTGAAGGTTCTTGGGCATCTCTCTATATGTATGCACTAGAGAGTTTTTGATTGAGTAGTTCCGAGACAGGACCACGGAGATGCCACATAAATGCGCGACTCCGTTTACATAGAATTATCTATGAATAGCGCTGTGGAAACGGCATCGAAACACCATGGTAACGCGCTTTGACTAAAACACCAATGAGGTCAAGCAGACTAAATTTCACTAGCAAATAGTAAGATAGCACAGAGAAATGGTGAAATGCGTCCGTTCACCATAGCAACGCCGCGGTGATTGGCCATCCTTCAACCAATGAGAGAACAGGATACGGGCGTCCAATTAGAAAAGGGGATGCTTAAAAACCCGGAAAAACAGTAGTCAGTGTTCATTTCATTCCGAAACACACTGATCGAAGGAATTACGGACGGACTGCCGGGAAGAAAGGAGCAGGGAGGCCGATGTAAAGACCGCTGGTAAGTGAAAATCAGAGCTAGGGTCCGCTATAGTTAAAGAAGTAGTCTCGAAGCTATAATGCAACATGGGTTTGGCTAACAGGGTTTCACTCGCAATAATTAAAGAACGAACGAGGTGTAATAATTTAAAAACCTTGAGAATGCCTTAAAAGTAAATGGGAATAAGGTGATTTGAATAAAAATCGTAGAACATATTATGAATGGGAACAAATCACAAATTGACGCGGTCACCCCCCCTTTTTGTCTCTTGGCGCTAAATTTAGAACGGACCCAATTGAAAACGGACCGCTGAGGAAGCGAGTGTCTAAGAAATTATATTCTTTACCTAGATTGAATGGTGAGTGATTACCCAATACTAAATAAGGTTTTGAATAGCGAAGGCCTAGAAATGATATTAAAACATATAATTGTAATCCTCTAGGTAAATTAACGGCAACTACGACTAATAAAACGGTGGCTCCTCCTGGCAGTCAAATATCCAGCAAATCTATGCCATAAAGACAGGTACAGAATTTAATAAAAAATTCTAAATAAATAAGGCAACAAGTGATATGTAACCTAAAATACTAAGGACTCCATTCATTTTGTCTCTTATACCTTAGAGATACTTGATGGGAAGGAGAAATATAGACATATGACAACATAAAGGAACGTTGGTAATATTTCTCTACTTAGGTAGGTATGCAAAGAAGCTAGTTCCTGCCTAAAAATCTTTTTTTAGATAAATTAAAAATATCTTTAAAGGTTCTAAGAATAAATAAAGAACTAAGAGTTGTTTATTCCACCCAGTGACATCACAATTTGCAAATTGAGCACAGTATCCTGGGACGGGTCTATCATTCCGAAGCCCATAGGATCTTTATTACAAACAACATTGTCCAGTAGAGATATGAACTCCATCTGGAACAATGTATGCGTCCTGATGAGAATATCATTAATACGTTCTCAATATGTCTAAGCGAGGCGTTAACAGCATTGGATAACAATTCCAAGGGAAAGGTAAACAATTTTAGTTTTGTTATAAGTGTAGAAATGTATAGTGACAATGATTAATATGTCTGGTGGAGAGATGAAATGTACATAAGATCCTAGAGGAATTGGAATATCATACTGTTGGTGTTCAATGATAATGTAAAAAGAGGAACTACTGTTTGAAGAAGGTGTCCTAAGAATAAGAGATCAAAAATAAGGGGGCTAATTCCTATGATGATATGATGTTGGATATAATGAGATGTACTCTCAAACTACTCCAAAAAATGAATGGTAACTCTGTGTTTTTTTAAATTCATTCAGAATCAGTCCTGAAGAAGGTGTACTAGCAGAATACCGAAACGCAGCGTCGACCTTTTTGATTCTTTGTGTTTTTTAAATGTATTTTTAATAAAATGTATATCATGTGTTTTTAAAATTGTGATAATGAATAATGAAGGAATTTTTGTATCAGAATAAATCTAAACAGAGTTTTACCAAACATATCGTGTGGGGATCATCTCTCTTTTTTAATTTTGTAATTATCAAACACAGTAGTACTTTATGATAACTCATTATTGTCCAGTTTGAATATATTGTTATAAGTTGAACACACCGCCTTGTACCTTTGCCTTTCCCGCCCAATTGATGGCATGCTGTTTTTTAGATAATAGGTTCACCCCAAGTAATACTCATTAAAATTGGACATACCCTTACTTTGTCCATTTTTTTGGGGACTTCTTTTCTTTTAAAACAGGGTACAACACAAACAGTATGACTATGGAAGATCAGGATTACCATGGGAGACAAGTGAGAAAGAGCAAAAGATGTGTAGCAGACATTTATAGATGTGATATTGTTGAGGAGGTACTGTTGTGGAACACAAAATAACGCAAACATCACTATCACTGTATATCATTTGCAAACACATGTCAATATGTTTACAGTGTGCCTGTGCAATACCAATGTTTTGGCCTAGAAGGGCTTCCTACAGATGTATTTTTGATGATTGTTATGAAACAAAACCAGACAGGGTCCATGTATGCGTGCAAATTACTTAGAGACCCCAAATCCCTTGCCTGGTCCGTAACAGGGCATCGTTTTGCAGAGGGGTCTATGGCAAAAAAGTAGTCGTCCATGATGGATTGGGTTTTGAACATGGTAGTGAAGCTGCAGTATGTTTCCGATGGGCTCCATGACAGTAAAAGACGAGTAGAGGTCATTTTTGGCGTTGTATTCCTCCTTTCCGCCGTCTCAGATGTGATGGTGGACCGCCCGCCATGCCAGCTGTAAAGCAACTTGTAATTGGGTGAGAGGTTTTACTTGTGGTCCGATACTCCCACTGCCTCATAGGCCCACTCTGCAGCTGCTGCGGTTGGGTTTGGATGGTAGTGTCAGCGGTTCGCCAGCAATCTTCTCAAAGCCAATCCACCAAACTCATAATGCGGCAGACGGACCGCCGAGTTGGCCGCAGTTGGACCACCCCACTGATAAGGCAGTCAAAGGACTGACAAGCTTGTAATAATTGTATGTTTTTAATTTCCTGAGTTCAGAGCTTCAGATTTATGCAATGAGCCAATGGTTTGATCCAAAAATACTATTTATGTTAAGAAAATATATGATTTCAGACTGAGAGTGCCTTTAATAGGGCCTATTCACAAGGGTTATTTACCTGTGTAGATCAACTCATATTGAAAGTTACTACTGCATTTAGTAGTAACTTTACATGTTTATACTAATCCCGATTTCTGAGTTTAAATTTACTACAAGCAGCATACTTCTATACATCCACTATCTCAAAACTAGAGGTGGAGCACGCTAGTAAGCTACTACTAGTAACTTTTCACATGTAGGTAGAGGTCTTCACTATCAAAGTGGAGTTCTCCATATAGTAAAATAGAGAGAAAATAGTAAAGTTTAATAATAATATACATATTTTAATGTAAAATAAAAATGTAAATTAACTTAAAATTTTACTGTTAACAAAGAACAAATAAAATATAATATTACAGCACATTAACTAATCAAATTAAAAGCTTAGCAATTTAAATGTTTTATTTTAATTAATACATATTACTATTTAAAATAATAAAAAAATAATCCCACCCCTATTATCATTTTTAGGTTATACAACAGTACCTCTTATGCCATTACCAAGAGTGCCTTTAATTGTATTGTATTTGGAGGGAATCCAACCCCCCTTTTTTACTTCGAACCTACCTTTGCCTCGTCCCTACACTAAACCCTGTATTTCCCCTTACCTCATTTTACTCCTACCCACTTCTAAACCCTAAAAATTACAATTACCTCCCTTCACCTCTACACACCATTAAACCTTAAATTTACCCTTCAATGGCCCTTTTGTCTACCCGTCCATATACCCTTAAATCACCCTTACTTCCCTTTACCTCTGACTATCCCTAAATCCTAAAATAACCCTTACCTCGCTTAACCTCTACACACACCTAAACCAATGTGAAAATATAAACATAAATATTATGTTTTAAAAAAATATACAATGTATCATGGTAAAGTGCTGTGTGCTCAATGTACAAATACTTACCTGCATGGTAAACACTGTATGGTAAAGGTCATGCATGGTAAATCATTTGTAGTAAAGGCACTTGCCCTTATTTCTACATTTAATTATAATTTAGTAATTATATTAACTTATTTGTTTAATTTTGTCATTTTTCATTTTGTACTAGAAGTGTAAAAGTTGTACTTAAATATTTTTAAATAAAAATGTGATGTATTGATTCATGTTTTTCCAAATATTTTAAATACAATATATCTCTTAATACTATGGGCCTGATTACGAGTTTGGTGGACGGGTAACTCTTTCACAAACGTGACGGATATTCCATCCACAGTATTACGAGTGCCATTATATTTCATTCGATATAATGGGACTCGTAATAAGGCAGATGGGATATCCATCATGTTTGCGATGGAGTAACCCGTCCACCAAACTCGAAATCAGGCCCTTAGTTTCTGAGTGAATTTTAATTCAAACACATTATTATATTTAACCTTATTTCCATTGGGGTGTTATTTTAAGTCCCTGGCTACATTATTTTCTAAGGGTATGTGTTGCTGTGAGTGGCCAAGTGTGGTGCTGGACTTACTCCAAGATTACCCTACTGTATATTTAATACTTTTTAGGGTCCTTTTTGACCTTAGTAACTTTAGAAGCACAATTTGTGAATAGCAACAACCTCACTCTTTTGCGGGTAACTGTTTATACTTGCATTTCTGTCCCTAAACCCCTTCTTTTCCCTCCCTAATCCTCTCCCATTTTGTAGTAAGTATTCCCCATTTTTCAACCTCTTCCCCAGGTTTCTTCAACATCTATTACTAAAATGTATACCTATGTCTGTGAAAGTCTCCGTACCAGAGGCAGGGATTTCTGCAAAGAAAAGATCAGAATGGTGGAGGTGAAGGTCACCGCACACAGACATACTACAAAGTGCACTTTGTGAATAGGCCGCAATATTACGAAGAGTTCTAAAAAGTTTCAAAACTTTTATTTTCAAGCATTTCTCTTCTTAGTTGAAGATACACTAATGTATTCCCAATATGCTGCCAAGTTCAGCACTAACTCCTTTTTACCAGTGACCTTTCCCATTAGTTAACTTCTCATTTCCACAAAAACACATCATTGAATTTCCTTAAGATGTTTTTCTAGATATGTAGCTTCTGCTTTGTGCCTTTACATAAGCTTGTAGCGTGTGGAGAGTTTGCTGTGTTCAAGGTCTTCAGCATGGTGTATGTAACACAAGCTAGTCATCAAGGGGGAAGTCCAAGCCAAGATAATCTACCTTGTGGCAAGGTTTAGTCTTCTTATGATGGAGCCAATCTGCCTTAGGTGACTGCCTTTTCCAAAGTTGAAAAGTTAAATTACCAATGAGCAACAAGCACCTCTAGCCAACATGGTATGGCTACCATTTGCAAAAAAGTAGCTTAGTTGTGGGTTTGATGCAGCTGCAATTTCATCTGGTAATTTCTCAATGCAAAACCCTCATGCTACCTCTATTTACCGCTGGAAAGGTGTTGGGCCTTTGACACCATGTATTACCTTCAGGAGACTTTACATAAACATGCCCAGTCAAAATTGTGATTATTATTTAAGCCATTAAAGAGAGTTGTTGAGTATTTTAAAGGGTTTTATTTTCTAGTCAAAAGTAAATTTTTCTCTGACCCTTTCTTTATTCATTAGTAAAATATCAATCAGGTTACAGAATTTGGAAAACAGGAAAAATAGCATTAATACAGAACATATTACATTCTGCATAGAAGCATCACATGTAGAAAATAAAATGTGGCGCAAAATGTCTGTCAAAACTCTTAAAGAGTTTCTAAGAAAAAGAGTCTTGCAAGGCTAATCAATAATTAAATAGTTTGCAAAAATCTCCCAATAAGAGAAATAAATGCATAAGACAAATAAATCTTTTCAGACCTAATTAATTATTCAAAGCATAAACTTAAAGTTTAGCATCTAATTCTATCCTGATCAGCTGCATTCTCTGCCTGTCTGTGTCTAAAGAGCAAATAGCCCGCCCTTCACAGACCACAGAGGAATGTGATCTTCCTTGCCAAAAATATGACGTGCAAGGACTCCCTGAAAAAAATATGAGCAAGGGAACCCCTCCTCCTCACTCTCCTCGGAAGCAATCTCACCCAAGCTCTCCCACGATCTTTCTCGTACATAACCCATATGAATGAAGCAGAGCCTAAGGAGCCTAAGCCAAAAGCCAAAGGAGCTGAAAGCCCAACACGCTTTCAAAGAGGTCATTATTTATACTCTAATTCTTGGCAGACTACACAAAATGTTGCATATTCAGGAAAGCTAGTACCTGATTGGTTAGCCACGATGGCAAGTGGTCTCCTCATACTGATCTCATTCTAAATTCTAAATTATACCAGTTTTAACAAAAGAAGCGCTAATGATTAAATACATTTTATATGTTTTTGCAACATTTACTAGAAAAAATGTTTCATTCTAATTTCCTCCTTCTTGTTCATCGCAGGCAGGAAGGATACTTTAACTAACACTGGTACATTGGCACAATAACAAGAGTGTACAGTTCACAGTGGCCTTGACTCCTTCGTGTCTTGAGGCAAGCTGGTACAATCTGCGCATGCTCTCTTCTTTTAATGCAAGTCACGGCCTTGCTGAATTCACAGACAGCCATGTTTTCTTAGGTCCAAAAAGCAAAACTAAAACAAAAGAGCATTAACTTTAGGTAAATCAGCCCTTATGTTTCCCAACTCTAACTAATACCCTTTGTAAAAGATTTCCTAGCAAAGCTATTAGTGTAGAGCAGCTTTTCTTATTAGTTATGTACAACATGCAAAATGTGCAAATGTGCAACATAGCATAAACATGCAGTAGTGTAAATTCTCAAAGCACACACAGCTAATACAGCTCATGCTTTAATGTTTTAAATAGCTTTTCATGCAAAAATGCATTTAGCTCCATGTGTAGTGTTTGGTGCATTATTAATTCACAGACATTATATAAGAGGTGTTATAAACTGAAATCTTTTTTTTTCTAAATATGCAACAAGACAAAGTCTTTTAAGACAAGGACAGGGGTGTACATTATAAAGAAATGAGCTGGGAAGAGAGAACACATTCTATGGGTATTCTTCACAACTAAAGAGGCCACTTTTCTCTACACTGCAAAAACACATGTTAATTCAGCATAAGCATTTTATTTATTTATTTTATTTATTTGCGAGTTTGTACCGCGCTAGACTCGACTCCCGTAGGAGTATCTCTGCGCCTATGACAGCCACAGCATAAATAGAGGGACAACCAGCTAAGAAGCATTCTAACTTTGAAATAGGAAAGTTTTAAGTTGCTTTCTGAAAGGGAAGTGCTCTCTACATTGTCTGAGAGACTTAGGGAGGCTGTTCCATAAGGAGGGTCCTGCCACAGATAAAGCTCTGGTCCCATGTCTGGCTTTCTAAGCCCTGGGTACACAGAGCAGGCCTTGCTCACTTGACCTAAGGGAGTGGGTAGGGGCATAGGGGATGAATTTATTTGCCAAGTTTGCAGGCCCAAGTCCATTTATGCTTTTGTGTATTATGCAGAATGTTTGACTGATAGCCAATGTAATTTTACCAGCAGGGGTTTAGAAGGGGCGTTCAATACTAGGCGGGCATCGGTGTTCTGAACCACCTGGAGTCTTGTCAATACTCCTTCATTTGCAGACAGTAGCAGGCCATTACAGTAATCTAATCGGCTCAGGACAGTGCCTGTACCAGAGTCCTTCTAGTAGAGTCAGGAAGCAATGTAAATGTAAATGTAAATGTGTTTCGATTTATATAGCGCACTTTAACCCAGGGGCCTCAAGGCGCTTGCTTAGGGAACCCGTCCTGGTATTCCCCTGTGAGATACCCCGGCCGGGTATCCACAAGGTGAAAGCCAGGCATCCCGGCGCGAGGGGCCGTAGTGGAGATTAAGCTAGCTATTGCCCAGAGTCGCAGAGTGTGACCCCGTGAGTCGAGTAGGCACCAGAGCAAGAATTGTCGACTCTGTGGAATTTTGAGCCCGAGACCCGCCGAGGCGGGGAATCGAACCCTGGTCCACGGCCGATCTCAGCTTCTGGGTCTGCCGCCTCTAACCACTGAGCCACGCTTCTCTCTCTTCCAATGGGAACACTTTCCGTGGCAGGCCAATGATGTGGAAGCAGGAACCCACCACGTGGTTGCCATGTTGTTTCAATGAGAGCTCCTGATCTAATTACACTCCCAGGTTTTTTACTACCTGTTTGGGCTCAGGGACTAGGCCAAGATCTAGTGGCCACCAGTCCGGAGTACACAGGAGTTTGGCTTCACCGAACAGCATGACTTCAGTCTTTCCAACGTTGCATTGCAAGTAGTTAGACGACATCCAATGTGCCACCGCTTTCATTTCCTGCGAAAAGGAGTTCTTAACCTCGGTGGTAAGAGATTTAAAAGGAAAGAGGAGTTGGGTATCATCCGCGTATGATACCGGGATGAAACCATAGGTTCTCAAGATTTTGGCCAGGGGTGCCAAGACTGACTAGGCCTCACTTTCATATTTTTCATGTGCCATGTTTTTAACTTGCATCAAGATGTGTGTGTCAATTTAAATGCAGTGTGTCTCAAGCGCAAAAATAAAGCAATGCCTGACTGCAGATGAAATCTGCTCCATCAGGTTTTTCATGTTTGGCTATCATTGGCTCAAAAGCTTAAGCCAATGTGTTCCAATTTTCTGTCTAAACCTTGCATGCAAATAGAAAATGATCTATATAGTGGCCAGTTTCTTCTTGCCCCCAGGGGTGTAGCTTCATGGGAGGTGTTTGGGGTGTTACTTGTCTCTTATAAATGTCTTTACTGGTAAACAGTTGGGGTCAGGTTCTTTCAGTCGGGTATGGTGAAGTGTACACACACACAGATAATTTGGAGCTGAAGAATAGCTTGAAAAGTATGTTTATGGCAAAGTCAAAATGTTGGAAAAACTACCATCACCCACATAATTGTGGTGTGCTTCATCATTGGGCTGCTAGTTACACCCCTATCAAGAACAACGCATGGGGAGAGCAATAGGCTGGGGAAAACAATACAAACAAAAAGAAGAGTTGGGATCAAGAAAATGAATGCAGAAATCTGATGTTAAAACTAGCTCAGAGATATCCACTTCCCTAATTTATTCCCGGACTCCCTGGCCTTGTTTAAAATTATATAGAAAACCAAAGGATGCTGGTGAATAGAATAGATTATGAACTATTCACCCCGCCTCTCTGCATATGAGTCAACATGTTTCAGCCGTTCTTGTATCTTCCCCGGCTTTCATCAGGACTAGTAGATCCCCGTAATCATACCCTCCTATCCTACCTTCATAAGAGGATTGAGGGCTGACCATGTATTCACAAATCGGTCATTTATACACACATCGCAACAAATCTGCAAGGAGAAAAATATGGCAAAGTGAAAGAAATTTGTGCAAAAACGTATTCATAGATGTGCAAAATTAATTGAAATAAAAGAAACATACCGCTTTGGCCTCTAAACTAAAGCAGTGCGTACAGATAATTGCACTCTTTCATTTAACCACCGTATATCAGGAGAATGTCTACATATAACGTCAATCAATTATGTAAAGTTCAAATTCTTTAAATCAAAATCATTACTCGGAATTTACCATCTGCTCTTCTCATCCCTCCGGGCATGTCGTGTAACCCCAAGAAATTAACCCAGTTAAAACTTACCAAGTTTCACAGCAGTTTGTGCTAAAAAAAGGCGTTGTAGAGAGGACGACTCCCTGCAGTCACACACTAGGTATAGAACAAGGGGGTAATGTATGAGACGTTTAGAGTAAGACACACCAATATCTCCTGTGTGAGTCCTTCCACAAACAAAATACACACATTCATTGTATACTCTCCCTCCCCCTAGAGAAAACCATGGATCTATTCATATCTGATCATCCCATGCAAGCTCTTGTATGAAATTACTGCAGGGATGTCATAACCTTGCTTCGATTTTAAACGGAACAATATTGTTACATTCATTTGGCCTAAGCCCCCACATGTTCCCCGCTTAATTCATCATGGTGAGTCCATCACTGAGACACTGTCTCTCCATACGCAGCAGAGTTTCCAAGCAAGTGACTTGAATTTCTTTTCATACAGTCTATTCTTCTCATCACGTGAACCCGGAAGTGATGCTATACTTCGGGGCCCGACACGAGACTGCGGTTGCTAGGGCCTCCCTTTTGAAACGAGTACTCCCTACCACTATCGAAGGGGCCGTCCACCATGTACGCTGGCAGTCTGCGATTCTTCCTCCACCCCAGCATCAGAGAGTGTCAATTACACCCATATCGGCGCAGGCATGCCCTAGATGGAGATGAGAATCATGGGAGTGCATCATTTTACTTTTACCCCTCCTGTATGCACCCATCCCCATTCCTGGAGAATACCAAGTTAATAAAGCAAGTCCCCCTGAATAAGGCAGCGATATCTGGGAACTTGGTGTTTCTGTCAAAAAACACTATCACCTCTGTAGTATTATCAATTTACTAATGTTTATTGAAAGATGTAGTTTGTCAGGAAGTGTGGTTATAAATAAATATTTTTATACCAATTGTACAATAAGGTCACAAGTGCGTCAAATGTTACTGAGGAACTAGTCACAGTCTATTCAGAGTGCTCCAGGGAATGTCATCGTTTAGTACAATTTCATGACTGTGGATCCTGTAAATCCATTTCTATTCCCTAAGGAATAGGATTCTTTTAGGGTCTCGTGTCATAGTAGAAATGTGTGGTCTGTCCAGTATGGTCTAATTTAAGGCATCTACTTAGTGTCCTTTCTCTGCATAGTGTGTAGTGAATCGCGTCATGGTTCTCTGGCACTTGTTATTACTTCTGTGCTCGATGATTCTAATCTTTACTTTGCATATCGTCATCCCAACATACAGTAAGCCACATGGGCATTTGATAATGTGAATGAAATTTTCTGAGTTACAGTTTGTGTGTTTGCGCTGGGCCCAGGGGTAATCCAGTCCTACATCGATGTTGTTTGTGTTGTCAATAAGTTTACAAACATTGCATGATCCACACCTCGTGTGCCCTGTGACTGGGGGAAGATCCCATAATCTTTGTTGATCCCTCTGTGTCTTTGATCATGGTATAGTATGGACCAAATGGTCCCTAAAATTGGAACTTCTCTTAAAGGAAAAGAGAGGTTTCTCCTGGTTCAGACCATTAAAATTTTAAATCTGCAAATTTTTTGTATAATGCATTAGCACCGAGGCCCGCAAATCCGCCGCAGCTGACAGGGGAGAGGCGTGGCCATCTTGCGCTTTTAGCACTGCCTACTCCCCCGCTACATGGGACGCCACTTCTTCTGGGGCTACACTGCAACTGCCGCCATCAACACTCTGGTGGGACACCAGGTCCCAGAGTCCACTGAGGCCTGCAAATCCTCCTCAACTGATAGGGGACAGGCGTAGCCATCTCACGCTTTTAACGCTGTCTTCTCCCCTGCTGCACGGAACTCCGCTTCTTCTGGGGCTACGCTGCCGCTGTCAACACTCTGGTGGGACACCATGTCCCGGAGTTCAGCGAGGCCCACAAATCTGCTGCAGCTGACAGGGGAGAGGCATGTCCATGTTGCGCTTTTAGCACTGCCTTCTCCCTCGCTGTGCGGGACGCCACTTCTTCTGGGGCTACACTGCCACTGCCTCCATCAACACTCTGGTGGGACACCAGGTCCCAGAGTGCAATGAGGCCTGCAAATCTGACGCATCTTACAGGGGAGAGGCGTGGCCATCTTGCACTTTTAGTGGTGTCTTCTCCCCCGCTGCGAGGGATGCACGCGGGCCGTGGCCTGGCGAAGCCAGGCCAAGGGCAGGCCTGTCCCGCACCTGTCAGCAACAGGAAGAGGCAGGGCAGGGCCATCCCTGTTGGCTTTAACTTTCCAGCTTCGCAGACTTGCCTCACTCGTAAGATTGTTTGTCATTTCTTACGCTATGCCCCTGCTGCTAGGGCTGGCATTGGACACTTGCTAATACAGCTTCTCACTTAGAAAGGGTTTCCCGCTAACCACCTGTGGATCTTTTATTGCGAACCAAATCTATTACAGTAACATGACTAATCCTTGGAAATGGTTGGACTTTATCCTGGGTTCGTGACTATATTGTAAACTTCATTTTATTGTTTACCTGTAGTAAGAGGGACAGTACAGGGGTTGTTTTCAAAGGCCATTTTAGGTATCGCCTGACCCAGCGTATGCGCTGAACTGGCCGAGGCATTTAGTAGCTGCTTTTAAAAGTGCTACCTTGCCCGCCACCAGCTTCCTATTACGCACACAAGAGCGCATGGGCGTGTGCGTAATAGCATGCTGGTGGCACTTGCGGTGACTCATGTGCGCACCACTTGTGTAACCACTCACGTTTTGTATTTTATTTCATGCTGGTGGCATTTTATTTCATGCTGGTGGCACTTGCGGTGACTCGTGTGCGCACCACTTGTGTAACCACTCGGGTTTTGTATTTTATTTCATTTTTGTGATTGCGATGACTTTTGCAGCCACGCTGCTTTACTTTTATGGCCACGCGGCCAGTGCTTGTTGTCATTTGCTTCGGGATTCCTTGCCTTTTGCTGTTGTCTCATATCACTCTTGCCCTGTCACTCTTGTTTCCTCAGCTTTTACCATTTTGACCGTTTCCTATTCCCTCCTGCACACTTCCATCCCATTTCCAGCTTCTGCCTCTGCCTATTTCACACTAACTCTTGCATTCTTTCCTGCTTCTTGCCCCCTTTTTGCCAGTTTATCTCTTTTTTTTCACCTGTTGTCCCTCTCCTGCAAGTTTTCCATCTCTTTTTCACCTTTACCCTTTGCAATCTTTTCAACTTTTTCCCTCTCTTTCTTTCTTTTAACCCCATTTTCTCGCTCTGAAGCATTGCTGCCTTCCCCCGCCACTCACTTCCCGGCTTTCTGAGCCCATTCTCCTTCCTCTCACAGTCCTGCCCGCCGCCCTCGGATCTCTTACCTCTCTCAGACCTATGGTGGCCGAGGCATGGACCAGTGATTAAAGAAGGTGATGCCTGGCCCTGCCACCCTACCTTTCCTGTGCCAGGGCCTCCCACCAAGCCTGCCACTTTCAGACCCTGCTTCTTTAGAGCTTTTGTTGCTGCCCGTCACCACCTGCACACATGAAGCATGCTTTGTGTCCTCTTCGTCACAATGCTAAACAGTTGCTCTGCTTACGCACGCACCAAGCACCTCACTGTGCCATTTTGTAAGAAATAGGCATTTTAACACAGGGCAAGGCTGTAGGTACGGATATGGATTCCCGGCCTATATCTGAAACTGACGTAAGTCTCATTTTGGTTCACGGGCCTCGCTGTCCTACACATCCTGATGATGTATCTCCTGGTACATTTACGCAGGAGACAGCTGGGCTTGCCGAGCTGGGGCTTTACTTCACCCCACCACCCTCTCCCCACAGACAAAGCAGGTCCCATCTATTTGGTTTAATCAGCAGGCCTCGGCTCCCCTGGCCTGAGAAGTGAAGCCTGCACTCAACTTGAGGGACAGGCCTGGTGAGCACAGAGGGGACGACAGGAGGATGGCCATCGCTCAGAACTGAACAGATGGGTCCACTGTGGCCGAGGCGGCGGCACACGTGATGTCACAGAATAATACATGCTAAACAAACAAGAGTATTAACAAGTGGGTATATTAAAAAAGACCTTCCATTTTCCCCCAGGTTGGCTCCTGCCGGAATCCGCCCACAAACCACGGATCCTCTTGATACTCCTCCACTTACTTGCATAAATAACGCCCTTCTACACAGGTTGGCTTCTGTCCACGCTCAACCTACCGATCAAAATGTTGTGGCATCTGTCGCATAGAGTTGTTCTGATTTACATCCCTATCCGGTTACAGAACCCCGGTACGCGTGAGGCCTTCCATTACACTGCAACTACTTATGAGTGACATCCACCTGTCATTCCCAGGTACTTTTTTACATTTTTCTTTGAGTCTTGAGTCTGAGTTTTTAACTCATTTTAATATTCGTACACAACTCTTACACCATTCTCCTTCATTATTATCATTTCCAGTTTCGGCTCCATCCAGTCCGTGTCCTGAGGAGAACCCATACTAACGTTGTGGTTCGAAACGCGATGACCCTGAGCCTTGGAAAAAGAATAAGGGTGCCACTAGGGCTGTTTAAACCTATACAGTGTTATCCCTAGTTTTGTAACCCCTCAGTTTATTTTCCTATCCTTGGCTTAGTTAGACAGGCAGGCAGCGCTTCTGAACTGCTTGTCCGCCTGTTTTCTTGTACCTAATATAATGGACTGGCTCCTAATGTGAATTTATTGTTAGGTATTTGATTTATTGCTCTTGGTGTTGCCTGTATGAACTGATAGTATTGATTTTTGAGCACTTGTATATTATTGCACATTTCACTTGTTCATATGTATTTTTTCACTTTACGCTGACTGTCTATTTGATGACATATATAAATGAAATGGTTTAATGTTTTTCTAAAAATACAAAAAAACTAAAATAAAATAGATGACCCTCCAGAACTAATTGGCTGGGTGGGATCAAAAATCAAAAAATAAATCTGTCTGGCTTTCTTGTTTGTTTAGCATATTTGAGTGGTCCAAGCCAGTTCAGACACAGGACCCAAACCTTTGTTCTTGCACAGAATAATACATGGCATCTATCACAGATAAGAGCGAAATCATATAGCCTTCGGGCATGCGCTCTTGGAATTATTAGGGGAGGAACTTACTTCTGGGTTCATGTGTCTGCACCCTTCCTCCCCAAACTACAAGCTTTTCGTCATCCTCATCTGCCCTTAAGAAATAAAAAAAAACACACCCCTCGTGTGAGGCACGACCAGAGGTCGATAACACCACACTTCAAAACAGCTGCAGGAACATCATCTTACCTGTTACACCAGTCCTGGATGTTATGTCAACAACACTTTACAGGCTTGGTTGTTTCAAAAGCTACCTCAGCTTTGTGTGTGCAGAACATGCACACTGCAGTTGCACAGTATGTATCTGCTGTTTCTGTGTATGTTGCATGTACAACAGATACCTAAGCTGTGATTGTTGTGTATGCAGAGCTTGCTCTTGTGTTGCATATATAATGTATCTCATGTACACAATGTTTGCATGCAGTATGCACTTCAGGTACCTAAGCCGTACCTATTCTGTGTGAAGTAAGCTTTCACTGGTGTCGCATATAATATATTTGCTGTGTCTGTGTATGTTGCATGTACTGTAGATACTGAAGCTGTAACTGTTCTGTGTGCAGAAAGCTTGCACTGGTGTTGCATGTCATGCATTTGCTGTGTCTGTGTATGTTGCGTGTGCGCAGCTACCTAAGCTGGAACTTCGGTGTACATAGAGCTTGCGCTGCTGCTGCATGGAACGCATCTAATGTGCATGCAGGCGTGCTCCACATGCACTACAGACACCAGAGCTGTTTCTGTTCTGTGTATTGGTGGAGCTGGTCTGTCCTGTGTCTGTTGTGTGTGTGGTGAAGTGGATCCTGCACCGCACCTGTCTGCACCATTCTGGATCAGTCGCCTGTCAACAACCAGTACCCTTTGTATCCCCAGATGTTCGTGCTTTTGCAGCGATGTTGTTTGTCGTCTCATTGGCTCACTCCAGTGCTACAGAAAGGGACATACATACAACACGTATCCAGGCTTTCACTAAGATGACATAATTAGTTATTCCTCAGTGAAATGAGCAGCAATATTTTCACTTATAAGATGTGCTGGACTTGGCCATTTTTGCAGGGTCATCCCTCACGTTTTTGCCTTCCTCCTATATTTTTTCTGACCTGTTGGTGGCTATTTTATGACTCTGGGCACTTTACCACTGCTGATAAGTGCTAAAGTGCATATGCTCTCCCTACTGTAAATGAATGTATTAATTAGTGATTCCATGATTGACTATTTGGTTTACTTGTCAGACTCTAGTACAGTGTGCCCAGGGCGTGTAAATCCAAATGCTGCTAGTGGGCTTGCAGCACTGGTTGTTCCACTCACAGAAGCAGCCTTGTAAAAATGTGTCTAAGGTCTGTCATTGCAGAGCCTGCGGTGCAGTCTGGTACTGTCATGCTGACTGGGCAAGTGCACCCACTTGCCCAGTGGTATAATACTCGTATTTAAGACAATTTTTTCGGGACTCTTAGCACCATTTGAAGCAGTTCTAGGCATTTTTCCAAACTTTGTGCACTCTACGTTCAGCAGCCTGCCTCTCATCTTGGGACTCGTAGCAGGCATACTATTTTTGTTCCTTCTGCTCCGTTATGGCAAGTCCAGTCACCAGCGATACCCAGATTACCATGAAGAAAGCTCTTCAGGCAATGCAGTATCGTGATCGCATAACACAGATTCTTGGCTTGGCTCGTTTGAGAGATCTGAATACCACATGGCTCCTGTCATTCAGACCAATCTGGAAAGATTGCATCTTACCTGTTCTGCGATGCCTGCTTTGTGGAGAGGAATGCGTGTTGGATATCTGTCTAACAAATCCATCAGCACTGCCAATCGATGTTGACGCTTTGCTTGGTTCGGTAACGGCTCATGCATTGTGTTGTCCCCAACGGCTACCAATCCTGATGACGGCATTCATTGAGGTCTCACCAGCAATTCCAGCTGAGGGTGATATACGTGGACCAACAGACACACAGGTACCATCTACTGCAAACATTGCTAATGTGACTGACACTGACGACGATGCTTCTCATCTGTGTACAATTTATTGTCTTAATGAAGTGGTTCAACTTTCATCTACTGTGGTAGACGATTTCTTTGCCAGGCTTGACGACTTAATGTTTTCTCCTGACACCGAGAATAACTTTTGAACTCTGAATTCGCCCTTCGCTTTTTCAAAACAGAAACTTCTAACTTTGGAATTCTATTTTTCTACTATTTGATTTGACTTTTTCCCAAATTTTATAATTTTTTCTGCCACAAAGTAAATCTGCTTAAAGTAGAACTATTCTTAGAGAACAAGAATTTTTTGAATACTTCCTAGAAACAATATTGACCTTATCTACAAACCGAAATAGTTGATATATTCTGCTATCGGATGGTCTCGATTTTTTTTAATGTAACTAAGAGCCATTTCATAAATGTAATTTTCGTAATTCATTTAGTTAGCATTGCCAATATCATATTATATGCTTACAATGAGATCATTGCTTTTAAATGCGTACTGTACAAATGCTCATTTTATGTGAACAACCATTTTCAAATGCATTTTTTGTATTTTTTGGGTGAGATTGTAAACGCATGCTTTAGATAATGTTTTAGTGCTTAAGATTTAGTAATGTTGAACATAATAAAGTGGAGTGGGTATTATAAAGCGTTTTAGGACCCTAGTGTAATTTTCCCGATTCATGCCCTTATATTGGTATAAATCACCTTGTTCTTATATAGGCATAGAAATCATAACCATATTTAGACATGTCCCATGCAGTCCAAATACAGCATGGCTACTTTCACTAGTTTAAAAGCCACAACGATGTATGCCCACACTTGCCCTATCAAACACACAGTGGTTTGGAGCAGTTCGACTATCTACTTGCCCGACGCATCCTGCTGTAGCAAGTGCAGAGGAAAGACAACCCTCCAGCAGACGCACTGAAAGAGACGCTGTCTTTTCTCTTGCCGAGAAATCCAGCTCCAGTGTTTCCAAGCTCCCTTTGCGGGGTGTTGGGAAACCGAGTCCTGAGACAGAGAGATACCAGACCTCCTTCATTCTAAACCAAGGTAAGGAGCTGATTAGACCCTAAGAGAAATCTTGGATAGATTCTTAACAAAAAGAGTACTAGATTTATGCTACACCTCACTTACTCCTTCCCTCGTACTAGACTTAGGTTAGGTACATTCGGGTAGGCATATTTTAAAAGCACCAGTTGAGTACTTTTTAATCTTTTGTTATTTATGTATGTATTTTATGGCTTAGAAACCATACCATGCTTTTACAGTATTATTTTATAATACTCTTCTTGCTGTACGCATTATACTTTACAGCCAGTATTATGATTGTAGCAGTTAATTTCTTCTGCACGAGAAAGAAGACTGTTCAACAAATACTATTGTTTCCACGACTCTGAAGAGCAGTTTTATCTTGGGGAAACAAAGTTGTCATGTTTATGCGTTTGTCAGAAACTAATCCCTTCTTGTTCATTTGAGAAAGTTTCTAGTGACCTCTGAGCTAGCTGGCTCTCACAATTAAGTCTAGTATATTCAATAGAGACCTAGTAGACATAAGTCCTACGTCAAATCTATAGGATATATTATTTCAATGTGCAGAGCCTATTGGGAATATAGGAACAACACTACAGAAGTATTTGTAGAGAATCAGAAACTTACAACAACTCTACATCGTAAGCCGACGGACAGGAACACTATATTACACTACCAAAGTTTCCACCCCAGCAGTCTAAAAAACAACCTGCCGTACAGGCCGTTGCTGAGAATCAGATGCAATTGTGCACACTAAGAAGACATCATAATAAATGCGACAATCTTGTGTGATCAACTAAGAGACAGAGGCTATCCTCGGAAACTGCTAAAGCATGAAGTCAAACGAGCATGGTACACACCATGTGAAACTCTTCTGACCAAAAAAGAAAAAGCACCTTTGAACAAAATAGTGTGTGTGTCCACGTTTGGACCTCATACCAATAAGTACCGGAAAATGATTCTAACAACTGGCATCTTTTAACGGAATTGGAATTTCCCTTGAAAAGATCATTATTCGCAATGAGAAAAAATAAATGCATTGGACAGAAAATATTTCGGGCAGACATGGCCTCAACAGCAACAAAAGCAACAGATCTAAGAGCACAATGGAATTTACTACCTATCTAAGGCCACCACAAATGTGGCAACTGCTCAGTATGCAGCACGACAATTGAAGGGCATGAGTTTATTCAGGATTCCATCAAATGGATACATACAGAATTTACTAATTACAAAACAAAAAAGTTTTTTTACGCAATTAAATGTCCTTGCTCTAAAATGTATATCGGAAAAACCACACAGCAAATCAACCAGCGAATAGTACAACATCACTCACGCATTAAAAACCGTACAATGACAGCGCCAATGGTGCAACATTTTGTGGATTACAACAACTCTGAAAGTGACTTTGAATGGACTCTTCTATCAGGTATGAAACTGTCACCACGTGTAGGGAACCTGGAAAGCTCCTTAATAAAGAGAGAGGCTTATTTAATTTTAAAATGTCATTGTACAACAAAAGGCCTAAATGAAATGCCAGAACTGAATCAAGCCATAATATAGAGGAAAAGGACTACATGTCCTACAATGCCTTTAAGTTCCTGTAAGGAAGTCAAACTTGACAATAGGAGAAACAGCATAAGCACATAAGAATTCGTGTTTTTCCAACTACAAAGCGATAACGTAAAGGAAAAGGATATGTCCCATAATGCCTTTAAGTCCCTGCAAGGAAGCTAAACTTGATGAAAGCAAAGGAAAAGGACTACATTTCCCATAATGCCTTAAGGTTCCTGCAAAGTTGCCAAACTTAACAAAAGGAGAGACAGCACAAGCACCCCAGAATGCGTGGTTCTCCAAATTGCAAGATCAAGGATGATATGATGCTGCCCCAAATGTAAGTGACTCCAACCAAATGCGTAGAACACTTTCACAAAGATCATGTTTTGCCCAAGAGATATACCACCTCAATGAGAAAGGGATTTGATATGCTGCCAAATGCCGCCATACGGGAGCACTTAAAAACCGTGTATTGGCAACCGCAAAGGGGCCCGGTGAAGTGTTACAATGTGCGACATTGTAGCAAACAAAAGTAGAGAGGAACAACGATAAATAAGTATTTACGAGCCTTTGAACCGTTTTTATTATACCAGCGCGTGTAATAAAGGCACGCGTACCTGAAATAACGAGTGGCGAGAAAATAATATTGTAGAGAGCAGCGTTCTTCTTCAATGAGGTTAAACGCGCACTTCAACCAAAAGCGCATTGATTAATATTTTAATTAAATCGGCAGGTAGCAGCATGCGAATATGAACCATTTGTCCTAATGAAAACTAATCAATATATGGAGGACAATGGCATCGCTGTGAAAAGAAGAAGTCATTTGCATGTAAGACGAGTGATTTGCACAGTTCTTACTGTAGCATGTAAACTAATGTACCACTGAAGTGCCAATGTGTTGAAATACTTATCTTCCAGGACAAAGTCGAGACCTTTTGCAAACAATTGAAGATAACAAATATTTTGATGGAAATGCCATCGTGTGAGGCATGACAGCCATTTTTGAAACACACTTAAAAACACCTAGTAAGTCCCTAATAAGTGAATCATGATAATCCATACATGAGCTTTCAAGACTCATTTATTCATTTATTTATACAGTGTATTTTTATTATGTTTAGGACCTCTCAAGCAATAGAAAGAAGGTGCACAACAGGAGCGAGTTATTCTCATCAGGTACATAAACTGTAATGCAATATTCCATCAAGTATAGACGGGGATGTATCAATAGAGTTCTAATATGTGTGGATGGTTTGTTTTACCATTCCCCTTTTGTATTAAACAATACTGATTACACCATGGTTCAGCCCTGGCGATAATTCACATACTCAACGGGAAATTGGAAACGCGTCTTTTTTTTTTCCACATCCATCTACGAGGGATCCTTATTGAGTTTAACTCTTGTGAGGGTTTATCAACAAAAAATATACCCCTAGAGAGAACAAAAATACTGATTTTCCCGTAGCGAGTCTGCTTTTGTACTTTGAAAAACAGAACAAGTGCAAATAACCTTAGCACAGGCAGGCTGACTACTAGTATTATTGACTGGAGTAACCATGTAAAAATGTCTAGAAGGACTAATGTATTGTCTTAATGTTTTTGTTATATTTTGTACAAATGTATGTTACTTTGTTAAATGAGTTATGTTCTGTATAATGAAATGTGTAACCTTGAATGCATCAAAGACAAATGATGTTGTTTAAAAATGTGTTAAATAGATTACAATTGATGAAGTAAGGTACAATCACTGAATGCTTTGTACCCAAAATCTGCTGAATAAAAAAGCAGTTTTGTGAATTGGAGGCCAGGTAATTTTCCTTTTCTACTAATTGTAATATGGCAAGCGGTAAACATGCTTATGATGACTGTAAGTCCACCACCAACAGGCTGTCGGTGGCGGTCTCACCGTCATCGTAGTCGGGCCCTAAGTTTGTAGTGGGAATAGTACCTCACACCTCCCCCTCCAACAAAGTCCACACTTTTCCAATGTAGTCAATGTTAAGTGGTAATAGCAAGTCTACCCCCCCCCCCCAGCAATTGCCAAAGCTTTCTCAATGTCTTTAAGTTTAGAATGGGAATGGTAAATCTAACCCATCCAAATTCACCACTTTCCCCAATATGGTTGCATTTGGAGTGGGGATAGTCAATCTGACCCTTCCAAAGTTCAATATTCTCTCCAATGGGGCTATGTTTAGACTGGGAATTTCTACCCACCCCAAGCCCAAACTTTTTCCAGTGTGGCTAAGGGCCTGATTATGACTTTGGGGGCAGCAATGTGCCATCCACTGTAGGACCGCCAAAGCTGAAGTGCGACCTCCTGTCAGATTTGAAGTTAAATCCTGGTCATGTGGGTGGTCCTGGGGCAGTCTGACAGAGGCTGCTGTTAGGTTAATAGAAGAGCCTAACATGCAGACCACTGCCATCAGAGCGCCAACTGCTCCTGCCTGCACGGTGTGGCATACATTCCACAACATGTAGGAACTGTGGGTGTAATTTCAGGGGACACTACATGTGCCACCCTGCATGCCCTCCTATTCCCAGGAGTTGCAGGGGGCCCCGCTAGAGATCCCTTAGTTGCCTCTTTACCACGCTTTTCATGGAAAGCATACCACCTTGAAATGGGAGGTGGACAGGCAACTTGTAATATCCTTGGTGGTGCCACAGCATCACAGCCTGCATATTACTGCCTCTGTCAGCACCTGCTCTGCCACACAGGATCCTAGATCCTAGTGAAGCTAGTGGTTTCATGGTGGTCAAACTGGCACACTCAAAATACTGTGGGCAGAACCACAGTGTGGCTGTGGTCAGACTGCCACCACGAGTACAGTGGTCCTGTGATCCGCCGTACTCGTAATCAGGCCCTATGTTTGGAGAGGAAATAATAAATAAGCCCCACCTCTCTAAATTCCAGCACTTTCCCCAACATGGTTAACTTTGGATGTGGAATGTAAACCTGACACCACCCCTAAAGTCCAACAATTTCCCACAACGTGTGTAAGTTTGGAGGTAACATAACAAATGTGACACCCCGAAAGTCAAACACTTTCTCCAACATGATTAAGTTTGGAGAGGAAATAGTAAATCTGACCCCCCTTAATGTCTTTCCCAATGTGGTTAATTAAGGAGTGGGAGTATTATGTGTGATCCTCAAAGTTCAACACCTTCCAAAGTGATCAGGGTTGGAGTGAGCATAGTGAATTTGACCCTGCAAAAGTCAAAGACTTTCCCAATGTGGCTATAGTTGAAGTGGGAACAGTAAATCTACCCCCACCTCACCCCAAAATCAAACATTTTCTTGATTGTTGTTAAGTTTGCAGTGGGAGTAGTAAATCTGACTCTCTAAAGTCCAACACTATCCTTAATGTGTTATGTTTTGAGTGGAAATAGTACATGTGGCCGTTCGAAAAGTCCAACACTTTCCTCAATGCAGTTAATTTTGCATTCTGAATTGTAAATCGGATGTCCATAAAGTGTTACTGTTTGGTGGATAAATACTTCAGATATTTTGGGCTATAAAGCATTCTTTTCATTTCTATATTAGAAATATAAGTTTTAAATGTTTTGTTTTACACATTTTTAAAACAAGTCTTTTAATAAATACATGTTATTAATTAGAATATTTGTGAAAAATGTTAATTTAATTGTCATTGTTTTACATTTGGACACATTTTATTTTTTGGGGCAAATGAATTAACATTATACGTATGATTGAGTTTTAGTGTGTGTTTATTCAGATTTGTAGATATACCATTTTTACTTACATTTATTTCATTTTTAACATGCAAGACATATTTCCAATGTTATGCATTTTATAATATATTGCAAAGTACTGAAAAACTTTTTGGGCATTTGTTTTTCATATTTTTAATGTATACATTTATTTTAATTTTTATACATTGTTTCAGCAAATACATTGCTAATTTTTTGTCATGTCTGTTATGAATTTTGCAAACATAAATAAATAATATGCATTTATATTTTCCAATGATTCATGTCGGATACAATAGTTTTTTCTTTTTTCCACCATTGTTTATCCAGTGTTTTTGTTCATCATTTTGGTTTGTTTGTGGACTTTGCAGGCATGGTTTTCTGTTCCAGCTCTATGCTTAAGGTATTGCTAATTTAAAGTTCTTTACTGTGGGTTTAGTTTTGTTTTAGATGTTAATTGTTAGTTAAGATATTGCTTTTAGCTGTTATTTTAGTGTATTGTTTGTTAGTGTAGTATACATGAGCTATTTTCACAGTAGTGCTGTTGGTCATAGTGTAGTTTGTCATATTTATATCCATTTCGCATGAGTTTTTAATTAATACGTTATTTTCTCTTGTGCTTTTCTACTGTTGTGTGTTTTATATGAGGGATTTCAACATTTCTTGGGTGTTTTATATGTGTTTGCTTTATAGATTTTGTAATGGACTTTTATTTTTAACCTGGATGAATTTAAAATTGTTGATTATTTGTAATCAAAATATTTTTTTCATTTGCCTTCATTTTTTTCATCTTCATGGAACAGTTATTTAATTATTTTAACATTTTTGGGTATTGTATTGATTCCCTGGTATATTGCCGTCATATTGGATGCTTTATTTTTGTGCTATTTATTTTTTCATTTTTGGACTTTTTTTATCAATATTTCTTTGGAATTGTGTGTTTATGGATCATTATTTCACTTGCCAGGATTTCAGATATTAAAATATGAGTGTTCTTTTATTTTATGTATTGGTGTTACTGGTTTGGCAATGTTAATTTACTGACATTATGAGGCTTATTACGATGTTGGTCGGATATTGCAGAAAAGGAACCACTTGACCTTAGGCTGGCGGTTCCGACTGCACTATTATGATGCGACCACTCATAGGGCCATCACAAGCCTCTATCGTCATCAGAAGCTTGTGCTGCTGGTGGAAAAGACCCACTGCACAAGCTTCCATTGACAAATGGAGGCTTTGAAATATCCCTGCACCGTATGGCAGGCACCATGCGCTGCCTGCCACATGGTGCAGGGATGTTGAGGGGAACAAGAACGAAGGCCCGAGGTATGGGGCCCCTATTAGAGGCCCCCAAAATCACTTTCTGACGCACTTCCATGTCAAAAAGGCCAACATGGAAATGCTTCCGAAAGTGCCATCATAATGCTCACCAACGGGCTCCTTGAGCTGGTCGGAAATGCCATTGACAGACCCTCAGCCCAATGCCTTCACCCTCCGCATCATAATATGGCAGGCGGACCACTATATCGGATGCTCGTGAGTCGGACACCGACTTGGCGTTGGTGTCGGACCCACCAACATCATAATTAGGCCCTATGTTTTTCAATTTATTATGCAGTTATCTGCTTTTCTATTTGTTTTAGGATATTTATATAAGATTTGGAAAAGTGTCTGGTAATCTAAATTAATCTCAGTTTTGTTGGTTTGTTTCTTTGTTTTAAAATATTTATTATTCCTATTTTTAATTAGCAGTCAATTCTGTTTAGAATGTTTTTCAGTTTGATATTTGAGAGCTGAGTCTGGCAGTTTGTGTATTCTTTAGCCCTAAATATTAATAAATAAATTGTGTGTTTTTGGGAAGTGTTAAATTGTGTTGATGTTGAGTATGGTAATTATGAAATAGCATTCGTGCTATTGATTCTAGACATAGTAGGACTTTGTTGTTTTGAAAGTGTTTTACTTTGCTTGCTAGGTTTCGATGTATCTATTTAGTTTATTTAGATATAGTTGGCTTGGTTGGTGGAGAGCACTACTTAAATTTGCCATTCATTATCAATATGTTACATTGTATTGACATTAGTATACTGTCATTGGTACCATATATTATAGTTCTTTTAACCTTATTGTGGTTGTCATATAGTAAAAAGGTGTCTTTTTTATGTGTGATTATCATGTTTCGTGGTATGGCTATTTCTTCTTATTTTTATGGTGCTACTGGTGTTTCACTTGATATTGTACATCTTCTGGTCATGTATCCTTTCGATTTGGAATGCAATGGAGTTGTTCTGTTGTCTGTTTGGGAGCATTTGTAATTATATGCTGAGGTATTGTTGCTGCTGGCTCCTGTGAGTGTGTCCTGGTCTCTTTCAGGTCAAAGAGCTTTCCTCCCTTCTGTTTCATTTATATTAGTGAGATTATTATGTTTCCTAACACTAGCTACCTTTTATTTTTTCATGGTAACCCTGCCATAGAATGTGTTGGAGTAGTATTTGGTGTATTTCCAGTGTGTTTTCTTTTTGGTAGTACTCTCCTTACTATAAGTATATCCTCTATAACCTATTTCAGCTTCCCATGTTTGGGATTTGATGCTTGTTGCTGATTCCAACATTTTATCCACGTGTTTTAGAAAATGCAAATTATATATTAAATATTTTAAAATATGATGTGTGTTATGTTTATTTTAACATTTATACATTGTATCTGTACATTTTAATTCTATTTTATGTGTTGTCTTTACGTAGCTTTTCTTTGTGGATATTTGTTTTGAAGGGCTACTGTTTGTTACTGTTTTTGGTGCAATTGTTTGTGTGTTGCAGCCTGTTGAGAGGAAGTGATTGTACCAGTTTATTTTTTAATTCTACTTTTTATTTGGAGTTCATTTTTTTTATTTATTATACCTACGCAATTTTTACTTTAAATGTTAACACTGGGTTGATGTTCCTTTCTTTTTTGTCTTTTGCCTACTTGTAGTAAATGAAGATGTATTTTGGAGACAAAATATAGTATTGTTTGGTGTTTTAGTATATTTATGTACAAAAAAAATATATTTATATTTAGTCTCAGGTGACATTTGCTGTAAAACACACTTTTGTTGTTGTTTTCGACACCCTTTGCAATATAAATCCTCCTTGTGTTGAGTTTCATTTGAAAAGAGTGAAGCTGTCTGTCCTTAAGTTATTGCTTTTCAGGATCTGTTTGCTGTACGCAATGATGCTCTTTGTATACTGTTTGTGATTGTGAAGGTATTTCAATTTGCCAACTGTTTTAATTACAATTTGATGGTTTGTTTGGAGTGTACTTAGATTATTTGTGCTACTTATGTTAAGGGTTAATTAGTGTTTTATTGTAAGTGTAATGTATATTTATTTATAATTTTATATGCATTTATATATTTATTGTTATTCTGTTTGTTTTATTAATTTTAATGCAGTGGCAATATCTGGTTTTCTTTTTTTGTTTTTGATGTTGTATTTTAGACATTTTTTCAGCACTTTTTTTTAGATTTGTGTCCTTACCGCATAAGTATAGAGATGTGATATTTAGGTTGCAAATAGTTTTATTCGATTTTGGTATTGTTCTGTTGTTTTTCTCAGTATGGTGTCATACAGACAGCCTGCGACGATTACAAATCTTTCTATAGTATCTGTGTTTTTTGTCTCAGCCCAAGCACTTTGGTGATGAATTTAAACATTTGGGCAAGTGTGCTTAACTGATGCTGGTAAATGGGGTATAAAGCAAATTGTAAAACCATGCAACAGTTAATCTGCCTCTCTGATTTTCTTGTACCTTACTATTTAAAACCTACTCTAGCTTATTTACTATTATCAAGATAGGCAGTGCTGTGTTTGACTCCCACAATAGGATCGTGCATTGGCAAACATTTGTTGGCTTTGTAATGATAACTACTTTTTACAATCTTTTTCACTGTAAACCTACTGACATAATTACTCTGTTTTAGGTCTCATCCTGGTAATTTTTACCCTGCATGACTACCTGCACACCTCTAGCACTGACGGAAATGCATCCATGCTGGCCATTTAGAAGAGATACCCAAATACAATATTAGCATAGCCATATCTTCTTAGCATTGCTGCATTTTGAGTCCACCTGAAGAGTAGAGGCTCTTAAAGAGAATGAGCCTTTCTTTAACCTCCACCCTGTACTTGTAATGCATCCTACCCCAGCTGAAAGAAGGTTGCATTTCTTTACAGTTTCGGAGCATCTCATTGTAATTTGTAATTTCCCTATGTAACTCAAGTGCTACATCATTCTCTCTTCAACCAGGATGGGTTAAGATTGTTAAAGTGTTCCCAATTTGTGTAGGTGCACGGGCACTTCTTCTTTTTTTAGGCACATTTTTCCAGGATATAATAAAAGACCCCAAAGCAACCTAGACTTTCAATATCCCCTACTTTGTCAGCAAAGTGCATATGAAAATAATTGAAATTTCATCAAATTTTCATTAGCTTTATTTTTTATAGGGGTATTTACACTCCATCGAGGCTACTGCCTTTTCAGATATGCTTCATTTAAAGAAGAAGAAAGGGTATTTCAATAGAGGTCATACACCAAAATAACCACACAATTTCTAAATGTTTTGAAGGTTATTCAGTACATCATGCAAAATGTTGAATTGTCTTCACATGATGCTGACCTACTCTATACCAACATTCTGCAACCAGTGTCTAGTAGTGTAATAGATTTCTCTATGCAACCAGAACCTTAAACCTTGAGCCAAAAATGAAGTTATGGTAAGTTTTTTAGAGGATAGCTTCTAAATTTGGGAAACCTCTGTCAATGAACCAAGTAGCTTTAAATCAAGTCTGAATGTGATCCAAACCTTCGGTATAGAGACATCTGGAACAATAATTTTGTTTGTTGAAAGAACTTTGTGGTTAATACCTGTTTGTAAACATAAATATGCAGAAAGTGACAGTAATCAACTCTTTTGGAATTTAGATGTTAGCATCTGAGTTACCTAAAATAAGTTAATCATTGGGGACAATTTTGAATGATCTGGTCGTGATCAGTGAGCCGTGTGTCTGCGGTAGTGGTGTTCGGTGTGAAATGATGAGCCAAATAATGTACAGTCTGATCAATTTAGAGGAATTTGCTTGGTAGATGTGAATGGCATTTGCTGAAGGACTAGGACTAGATTGTTACATTTTCAGTGTCTTGGAAAAATGAATTGTTGGTAGGTGATAAAATAATGAAATGCTTCCTATATATTTTTTGTGGTGGATTCACCTGGGAGGCTTTCATCTTCAATGTAGCTTCAGTTTGTGTGTGTATGATGCTTAAGCTAGGTGATATGTCGGTGAATTTGTCAATATGCTGTTGAATTTTGTGGTCAAGTAGTATGGCTAACCAATAGATCATATCTGTTAGTTTCATTCAGAAATGGATGTCAAGCACCTGCTTAAAACTTAACCCGACCAAGAAAGAATTCTTCTCTTTCACCAATAGTAACATAATATCACAGATTCAAGTCTTGCACTCTAAAATTAACCCTGACAGACTAATCTGCCATCTGACAACAAATGAAACATTGTTTAGGGCCTGATCATGATAGCAGGTGGTCAGGCCACCGCCCGCTATTGCGGCGGTCAGGAGACCACCTGACAAGCAGGCGGCGGTCCAACCTTTGCATTGCGATATGACCGCTGGGCTGGCATTCGCAAATTGCTCATTTTCACTGGGGCTTGTTCTGCAGCCTAGGAAAAGGGCAGCAGCACAAGCCACCATCAAAAAATTAGCACTTTCTGAACATCCACATGGTGCATGACACACAGTATATGGAGGTGCGTGGGGGCATTACATGTGCAACCAGGGCCACTTTGCAGCCGTCCATGATGGACAAGGGCCCTGTTTGTGGCCCCCAAATTCTGTTTCTGTCAGCTTTTTAATGGCGGTCTTCCTGCCATGAAAAGGATGTCAGAAAGGGATATTGTAATCCTGACGGTGGTGCCTGCCTCTGCACTGCCGCAATTAGGGACTATGAATCCATCCGCCACCCCATCAGGATCTCTGATCCTGGCGGAGGCTGCGGTCTTCCCCCCCACTGCTGTAGGTCTGACCACTGGTATTGTAATCCGGAGGTCAGACCGAGGAGTTGTCAGCGACGGAACCGCCACAGATGACCTGTTGGTGGTAATCTGCTTGCCATCATAATCAGGCCCTTAGTTTCATCCGGTATATTAATATTTCCTTCAAAGAACACATTGGAAAGCAGTTTACCAGCACAACTACCAGAGTAAAGTAAAACTCTACCACCTGGAAACCAACTTCACAGCCTTAGTCCTCTCACACTTAGACAGAGGGTATGCCATGATCTGCCATATCCAAAATACCACACTTGCTCCCCAGAGAGGCATCCTACATGCAGCAGCACATCTCATCAAAGGTCCAAAGAAGTGTGAACATATCACTTCAACCCTGAAAGAATGTCACTGCTTACCACTCCAAGTCTGTATCATCTTTAAAATAAGCTGTTCCACACCTAAGGACACCTTACCCAGTATCCATATAAAGCTGACAGAGGAACTAACTGCCTTGTGAACAGCACCATGCCAGAAAAGTAGGGTTTCTCCAAACTGGAATTACAATTCAGCAACATAGGGGTGAAAGTACTGGTACCTTTGGCAATCATACACCCTGTGATTTGCAACCACAGATGGGCTATTTGTAATATATAAACCCTATTTTAAGAGTTGGAAAAGTTTTTCTCACTCAAAGAATGTGTTTTGGGTCTCATACAGAGTTACATTTAAAAGGAGCATTCGGAGGTGTTTCTCTTAAAATTGTGATTCTACAGTGAGTGTTTCAATGATTTTGACTGCAGTATAGAGTACAAACCATTGACCAGTTATGGACTCCTCAAAGGAAGTAGTAACTGATTTACAAGAGGGAAGGGATCCTTTCAGAACCCTCTCTCTTCATGTATCATTCTCTCAGCCTTGGGGAAAACAAATAGTGGTCAAGAGTGCTGCTGGTTTCTTTAAGGAATATGGAACATTTAAAATGAAAAAACGGATTGGGTTTTGGAATGCAATCATAGGGAATGTGGTATGCTATCCCCTGTGATTGCAGACAATTACAAAGGGTCACAAATAATTATCTACCTAAATGAATATAAATTAGACAGGACTTTCTGCAAATCCCTGTGATTCATTACTTTGTGAATTAACCTATTAGTACAGAGGTTGAATTGCAAAATCCTTTTCCATCCTCAAAAGGTCTGCACAATTTCAGACCACTTGTTGGAAAAGGAGTAATACTACTATGGTCCTTTGGCCCATAGACTTAAGGCAGACAGTGAGTTAAAATGAGTGACCATACTTAGGACATAATTACTAATTAGGCGTTCTATAGGATAGCCAATCCCATTGTCGCGGTCCCTGAAGCCTGACTGGCGGTCCACCCACCTTGTTATGACTACTGCGGTAGGACCGACACAAAGCCACTGACACCACCGGGATCCTTGATCCTGTGGTGGTAGCACAGCGGTCAGAAGCCCAAATATGATGGTAGTGCAGCTGCTCCCCCTTCAAGCACATTATGAGTTTCCTCACTTTCCTTCTTTTAATGGCAGTGAGTCTGCTATTAAAAGGGTGGCGGTGAGGAAACTAAGTTGGTCCTATGGGACCCTTTGTTGCCTCTGGGCCTGGGGGTGCATACAGGGGGGCATATAGTGTGGCCCCCTGTCTGT
Organism: Lissotriton vulgaris; assembly: GCF_964263255.1. Taxonomy (NCBI): domain Eukaryota; kingdom Metazoa; phylum Chordata; class Amphibia; order Caudata; family Salamandridae; genus Lissotriton; species Lissotriton vulgaris. The sequence goes on along the minus strand of NC_141696.1, from coordinate 776,037,778 downwards.
ATGCACCCCCATTTCCTGCATGTCATGGACTGCACTATGTGCTTTGGTGCTCACATTACCGTGCCTTTCTAAGGCTCACATATGAGCCTTTTGAAAGGCACTGCAGTGGGACAGCCAAAGCACTGCCCGCCAGACAAAAAATGAACTTGTTCTCCGGTGGGTGGTGTGCGGGTGAGTTTGGTGGTGTGGCAGAGGGGCGCTGGCTTGGCGGCCTGCTGCCAAACCAACATTCCCGCAATCTAGAAATTAGGCCCTTGTTAGCCATGAAACAAGACTGACGGAAGCACATGAATACAAGTTTGATTCCATTTTGCTTTAATTACATTCATTCTGAACCAAATTGATTGAATAAAAACAAAAGTGAAAATAATTAGTAAGAAAAATTACAGCTCTAAAATAAAAGTTATAAAATAAACACAGCAAATTGAAAAGATTAAATAAAGAATTCAGATATGGCATTGAACAAATATTGGTAGTAACTGGATTCAAAAAGGATGAGAAGGTGGTTTACTTTCCTACTCGTAAAAATAGTATAATTGCTAGAAGTACTGCTGGTGGGAAGTGTGGTGAAAGGATAGGAAGGATGTATGATGTAACAACGCGATCATTTAGATCTCGGTATATTACATCGCTGTTTGTACAACGCAAGTCGTTACAACGACTTGCGCTGTAGGGCGCTGAACTTAGGAATAGTATGATTACATATTCCAACTCCAGCCTATGTACAGTAGGGAAGGTGTTGGAATAGTAAATCACACTATTCCTTAGTCTAGAGCGCCCTCCAATGCACGTTGTGGTAACGGCTTGCGTTGTAAAAGCAGCGATCTAAATGTACTGCTGTGTTTTGACCGCGTTGTTTAGGTCGTTTCCAGATAGGAAAAACCAAGAGGGACTAAAGAGTAAGGAAGTAGTGAGAAAAGAGGGTACTTACTCCCTTTAAAAATAATATGAATCTTACTATGGCAAAGTTAATCTTGAGAGGAATCTAGGGGGCAGATTTATCAATATTTCAGACAACGCAACGCAGAAAGACACATGCCCTGCGCAAAAGGGGGAGGTCGGAAATGTGCCATATTTAACATTGTAAGGGCTATTTCTGTTCGCTCCTTGTGCTGGTGCATTTTTGGATGCCTAGCGCGATCACAGGCACCCTGAGGCATGGCGTAAGGGTGCCTGCATTTCAGGCAGGATTGTTTTGTGCATAAAGGTAGACATTCCTGCACAAAAACAGTCTTTCAAGGCTTTTTCATCTTTGGCTTTGCAGAGGGTAGCAGACTTACAAAGAGGATATACCAAGGTAAAATAAAGAGATTTCTCTTTGTTATGTCTTCCAAGGTCAAGGAGTAGCATTTTGATGCATTCCCAGGTCTACCACTCAAGGTAAATCTGTGAATGATCCAACATCTATTGGTGGATGTATGGAAACACGCATGCATCATTCATGGAACGCCTGCCTGGGCAGAGTAAAACAAGGCAGCGAGTTGCACTGCCTGGCATTACTCCAGATTTACAGAGAACCTCAGGGTCATGCAAGGCGGCCTTGCGTTGCTGGTTAAATCTGACTTTAGTGTTGCATTGCCCTTGCCTTACCATGCATGATGCAAGGGCAATGCAACACTTTGAAAAATCTGGCCCTAAGTTTGAAGCAAATGATTTGAAAAACAAAACACATTTATAGTGGAAATCCACCTTTTGACCATCTGACAAAAATCCTTTTTTCAAACCAAATGATTTAAACTATTCACAAGCTGGAAAACCGAATTGGTTCCCTCATATAATGTGATATGTGGCCGCTAAAGTTATTGTAAAAGTCCCAGCAAAATCGATGGGAAGATACGGAAACGGACAGTCTGTTGTCTCTTCGGAATTAAAGTACAATAATACTTGATATTTTGCCATATGTATATAATGCTGAAACAAGGTTTGATTGTTAGAGGCCACTCAATGTAAAAAAGGCAGACTGGTTTTTCTTTGGTCCCTACATAAAATAATAAAAGCTCGAAACGATGACGCCATAATTACTTTTCAAGGAGGTAACGTTATAACAAATAATGTGTTCGTAGGTGGTGGTGAGTCATTTAAACTGTATCTTGACTTCTAACCGCAAAAGAAATGACTAAGTATAAAAGTCCAAAAAAGACGGGTTAAGATCATCTTTCAGACACCAAGTCGGGAAAACTGAGAGTCTAACAATTCAGACGTGCAAAGCCAATGAGGTAATCGTGTGGTTTGATGTAATCCGTATGTTTTGACAGTTGTTCTCCAGTTTTTTGGTAATTACAAGTAAAATGTGGTCTCCAGTTCCCGGCAATGTCCAAACAGCAGACACATAGAAGGACGACTTCCTTAATCGCCATAAGCGCTGGGAATGAAACTCAGCCATACTGCATAGGGACTTTGTTCTTTGGGATCCGAAGTGGTGTTCAAATCAATAATATTCAGTCATCTATTGCATATGTGAACTCTTCACCTTTAAACACAAAAGTGCTTTTGTGAAATCATGACTGAACATTGTTGGCTGCTTTTACCTCTACAATTCGGATACAAATTGCACTCAATTGTGATTATTTAGTATGAATTAGAAATTGCAAAACTATTTAATGTATATTAACCACTTTTATTTTGCTATTTTAACAGACCTTCTCTATCACTTTTTGTTTCTGTTGGTAGTTTTCTAAATTCAAAAGAGTATACATTGTTTTATTTTCAGTAGAGGCAGGTGAACGCCTTACATAAAGTGCAACATGTTCACTGACCAGCACACTGCCTCGTTAGGTCTAGCTGAGATAGCTTTCAGTATCGGATCCTATTAAAACAATACATCATATTGGGCAACTTACCAGGCAATGGGTCAGCCTCAGACACAATTGTTTAAAGATCACATATAGCTATTTGGTCTTGGAACTGTCATTTATATTCAAAAAATTTTATTGGTTGTTTCCATAAAAACAAATACAGATAACAAAAATTAGGCTCAAACAAATTACAGACATGAAAATCAATAAAAAGGAAAGATTACATTGGTGGGAGATATTAGGGTGGTAGCAATACATTCAAAAATGGCCTTCCAAGCTCTGTGGTAGTCCTCTTTGAGAAGATAGGTGAACAGTAAATCCATTGTGCCCCACCCCCGCAATTAATTACAGGGACGGCAAATTTAGCTGTTTCCATCGAGTCCGGCGAGGCCGCACCCACAGAATACAGTGGTGCACAAGCAATACAAAGAACCAGAGCAATCGAGGGGCCACATTTACAAAAAAACAGACAGAAGGCTAGATCGAAGCAGAGCCTGCAAGCCTTTTCTATTTTTGGAATAGGAACACAGTTCTCCAGAATCAGCGGATCCATTGAACGGGAAACAACCTTTACAACGCAACTTTTTCAACGCACTACCATTACAATGCAGTCATTACAATGCAACATCCCTTACAACGCATGCCATTACAATGCAACCATTACCACGCATGACACTACAACGCATACAATTACAACTCATGTCATTACAACGCAGTTATTACAACGCATACCTTTACAACGCATACCATTACAACACATAGTACCCTTACACTATCCAACACTTACCCTACTGTTGCACCCCCGGAGTTAGAATAGTAATTTTTACCCCCACACTCTCCAACACTTACCCTACTGTTGCACCACCCTGGAGTTAGAATAGTAATTTTTACCCCTACACTATCCAATACTTACCATACATGCAATGTGATGGTATGCTTTGTAATGGTATGCATTGTAAAGGTAGTAAGCATTGTAATGGAATGCGTTGTAAAGGTAGTTTTTAAATATTAATCGTAACGGCATGCGTTTTGATGGAATGCGTTGTAATGGATGTTGCGTTGTAAAAAATGCATTGTAAAGGTATGCGTTGTAAAAGTATGAATTGTAACGTCATACATCCCATTGAACGCTGCATTCAGAGTCCACGACCAGTTCCAAGTCCTGAGGAGAACCTCGAAAACATTAGGGGTTCGAAACGCGTTCCCTTCTGAGTACGGGGTATTCTTGATGGGGTGTGCCACGAGGGAATTAGCCGAATTTTATTTCCCCATTCTAGACAACACCCCAGTAGTGTATGTATTGTAACCCCATGTCTCACTCACCGGCAGGACAATAGGCTTTAACCGCGTTACGAAACAGTGTCCGCCTAGGGTCTTATTCCAAATTCAGGACTGGTTAAGTGTCTTATGTTTATATATGTATTGTCATTTTATTACTTTTGTACCTAAATGTATCTTGTCGTGTTTTTTTAAATTTGTTTTGTAGTCGGTTTTGAATTTAAGTATGTGTTAAAATGAGTATTGTATGACATTGTGTATTTCAATTAAGTGTTGTCCATTCTAAGGCATTTATAATTGAGTTTGATTGTCTTTTGTATGAAAATACTACAAACTAAGCTAAATAAAGCTTTTGCACTTTAGAATCTTTGGTCTAAGGTGCCCATCAAATCTATGGTTAATAGTCTTCGTGGACACTTTGTTTGTTTTCAATCAGTATAGTGATCCAGTCCAGGGAGTTAAGGACCTAAACCTTGCTTGTTTATACTACTTTCTAAAAGTGGCATTTTTAAACCCACAATTTAAAAAACATCTTTGCTAAAAGAAGTATTATAAAATTCTAAGTTCAGAGAACCAAACCTCCATTTTTCTATCATGTCCCCATGAGAAGTTATGCTTGTAAGATGTTACAAAGTATCTTCAATGCTTTCCTTTGGATCAGATAGCCTTTCAATAGTGACAAACGAAGTACACAGGGGCAGATTCATAAGGAAAGGGACTCAGTGTGTTCTGCAAGCCATTTGGCAATGCCACACTGAGTCACTTTCAAAGCACAGGGATGTGACATAAGTTATGGTCCATTTATTGGAAAAGAGTGCCCACTATTCTCACGCCTTGTACTGTTTCCTGCTGCATTGTTTTCTAGATTGTGATGTCAATAATTTGTTGTCCTTAATTTATAGTATTGTGGCAAAGAAAAGAACACTTGGCTAGTTGTAATTCAGTGCCTCAATGATATTTAAGTTGAAGGGGAGTTGGGAGCACACTGCCTCACATCCCAGCACAGTTCGCCCCTTTGCATTATTGTAAATGCAGTACACAATTAGTGCTTACTTCACTATTACCTGTAGTTTCTCACCAAAGTTAGCGCAGATAGTGAAGTACACATCTAGACACATGTTTCTGGATTTCAAACTTCATTAGTAGAGAAGAAAAAACAATTTTGCTGGAAATGCTGTCAAGGTCTTCACAGGTCTCTGTACCACTCCCAGGCACACAGGTGCATCTCCAAAGCATGTGAATTTGCTGGATGAAGGGAACCTTTTAAATAGAAGGGGGGTTGGGAGCACACTGCCTCAAATCCCAGCACACTTTGCCCTTTTGTAGCGCTTACTTCAACATTATCTGTAGTTTTTCACCAAAGTTGGTGCAGATTCTGCTGTACATCTCTAGACACATGCGTTTCTGTATTTCATTCTTCATCAGTAGAGAACAAATATGGATTTCATCTGGGGTTGCTAAAAATCCTGCCAAAGTCTTCACAGGTCTCAGTAGTATCTATCACTCACAAGCACACAGGTGCATCTCCAAAGATCATCAGCTCGCTGGCTCAAGGGAGCCTTTCAAACAGAAGTGGGTTAGGAGCACACTGCCTCACACCCCAGCACAGTTAGCCCCTTTGCAATATGGTAAATGCAGTGCACAATTTGCACTTACATCATTATTACCTGTAGTTTTGCAGCAATTGGTGCAGATAGTGCTCTACATCTCAAGACATCTGTTTCTGGATTTCATCCTTCATCAGTAGATAGCAAAAAACAATTTCATCTGTGGTTGCTAGAAATACTACCAAAGTCTTCATAGGTCTCAGTACCACTCACAGGCACACAGGTGCACCTCCAAAACCCGTCAGCTTACTGGCTCATGGGAGCCTTTTAGACAGAAGAGGGGTTGGGAGCACACTGTCTCACATCCAACCTCAAAAAACAGTTGGAAATGGCTGTTTATGCAGGGTCACCCCCCTAACTTCCTTCCTTCCTCTTCCCCTTTTTGCTGAAACCGTTTTTGTTGGTGTTAGTGCTCTGTGCAGTTACCACTGCTAATGAGTGCTAAACTGCTTGTGTTCACTCTTGTACACATGGTTTGCATGGCTTATCCACAATTCAGGGTCCTGTGTTTGGCGCATTGCATCAACCTGGTTGTGCAAGATTTTCTCAAAAATATTATTCAGCATGCTAACAGAGTAGTAGTTAAAGCTCTGCTAAAGGAGGTGCCATCCCAGTGGAACTTGACCTATTACATGTGAAAAAGAAGCAATTGATGGACGGAATGCGGGACAATGCAAACATTCACCCCCAGTCATAAGGATCTGGGTTTAATCCATTACTCTTTAGCTCACCACACCACCCCAGTTTGGACCCAGCCATATTCAAACCTTCACCCTGTTCCTTATGGGAAGAGTTCATTCCGAACTGCCAAGCCAGGTCCTCCATGGACCGGAAACAATCATTCGAAACTGGTCCTAGAATGCTTGTTTACATTCCAGGTAGGACCTGGCCTGGCAGTTCAGGCTGGCCTGTTCCCATTAGGCGCAGGTCCAAGACTGATTTGCATACAGTTGGGTCCAAAGTGGAATGGCATGGGGAGCAAAAAAATGATGGATTTATGCTCAGATCTCTGTACTGGGGTGAATGTATGACATTGTTCTGCCTTCTATCCATCAATAGTTTATTTAGCATTTGTCACCCCGAGTAGGAGAGATATGCCCAGACTTGGGTCCTGTGCTCTCCATGCCACTGGAGTCAAGCTCTCCTGCCTGATGAGGGCTGAAATCCTGAAACTGGTCCAAGGATGCTTGTTTCCAGTCCAGGGAGGACCTGGCCTGGCAGTTTGGGCTGGGCTGCTCCCATTGGGTGCAGGGTCAAGACTGATTTGCATATGGCTGGGTCCACACTGGAATTGCATGGCGAGCAAAAAAATGATAGATTTAGGCCCAGATCTCTGTACTGGGGTGAATGTATTACATTGTTCTGCATTCTTTCCGACAATTGTTCTTTTTGCTTTTGTCACCCTGAGTGGGACGGGTATGCCCAGACGTGGGTCCCGTGCTCTCCATGCCACTGGAGTCAAGCTGTCCTGGCTGATTAGGGCTGAAAGCCTGAAACTGGTCCTAGGATGCTTGTTTCCAGTCCAGGGAGGACCTGGCCTGGCAGTTTGTGCTGGGCTGTTCCCATTGGGCGCAGGGTCAAGGCTGATTTGCATATGGCTGGGTCCAAACTGGAACGGCATGGTGCGCAAAACACCAATGGATGTAGGCCCAGTTCTGTGTACTGGGGTGAATGTATGACATTGTTTCAGCCATCTGTCCATCAATTGCTCTTTTTGCATATTACATAAAAATAGATGAATGACTATTTCATTCAAAGAGCCGGGGATGCAATTGGGAAAGCTATGACCGTGGATGCAGACAAATTGGGCCTATTCAATTGCCTAACACAAATACTGCTCTCCTTTGAGATTTTCACACAGGATGTTGTCAAGGAGTATGATGGGCCAAGTTATCCCGTTGTTGCATCTGCTATAGTGCCAGCTACAGAAGGTGTCTGAAAGTTTTGCACTTGCAAGTGTGAATGAAAACTTACAGGGGCGTCGTTGATTGAGAGCTTAATATTTCACTTGGCTTGTAATGTGAGGATGCAAAATGGCATAATTTCGTCCAAAGAGTACCTATGTGCCACAGTACGTGATCCACAGTACAAATAAATTCTATAGCTAGTTGAACATTATGTTTGTGTCAGAATTATGACATTGGAGACATTGCCTGCCTCCCTCACATACATATCCTTTTGTGCATCACATAGCAGGGCTGACCCAGAAGATCACTGAATTACAAAAGTGCCAATACCACATTCTAATGTGTTTCCTGCATCAAAGGTACAATTGTGGACCTTCTACCTAACCTACACATGCTTGGATTGGAAAAGGTAACAATTATTGCATAAATGAGTGAGTGATTTTGAGGGATAATTCATGATTTAAGTGGTGGCAGACAGTGAGGAAAGGTACTCAATTAATAGTGAACTTGATTTTGGTGAATTGCGATGTTTGGGGCCTGAGAAGTGATCATTTTTCCTGAAGGTGATTGGCCTTTAGAAACCTACTTAGCAAAAATTTACCTGTATGGACTACTCCTTTTTTTGGCTTCTTCAGGGACCAGATTGGTCACTTTAGTAAACAAACACACACTTATACAAAATACTGCAATTCTATTTCCCTACTTGTACTTCAACAGCAGTGCACTAAACAGCTATCTTGCTTGGGTCAGGACTGGGATGGAGTTATTTAGAGTCGGGTGAAGGATGGAAGGACTCAGGGCTGGACTACCTCATTAAAACATAGAAGAAGGAAGTTATCCACTTTTAAGGGAAACAATGACTCTGAGGGCTCTTACTCAGCTATGTGGAATGGAGAGATGTGTGTTGATTTGTAAAATGGTGCTGAGTGCATGTGTTGCACTGGTATCAAAAGTGAAATTATTTTCTGCTCTGCCTCTGAGTCTTCATGGTACACTCCTCATGAAGCTTACCTTTTTTCTGTCCTTCTCCTTGAACCTACAGTACAGTTTCTCTTTCACAATAGCCAGCCTTCTCATATCCTGCATGAACGAAAGGCGAAAGCTGAGCTCAACAGGCCTGCTTAACCACCTTCTCCCGAGGAGAATGTAGATACACCATTTAAATTGGCAATGCAGCAACATTTTCCTTTAAACAAACACACTTTTAGATCTGGCTGGGTTAAATTCACTCCCCCATAATTTGATTTTTTTCAAACCTAGTAGAAAGAACATGTAGATATCTGATAACTTGGGTCTCTGGGGGAGAAGAACTGTTTACAGTGCATTTAGCCATACTGTATGATACTCATTTCTTTGTTACCTTCCACAACAGATTGATGATGATGATGATGATGATGATGATGTGCTGCTCCTCGCTCTCAAAAATATTGGTCTTGTTTGTGTCTGTCTTTGTCACACCTTTCCCCAAATCCCCTTTCCCATTCATTCATCGAACCCCAAGCCCTCCGCTCTAGAATGAGTTTTTTTTAGGTGTGTCTTAAAATACACCGAATAGATCACACACTTGGTGGAGTGGATGTGGTTAAATGTGACACCAACTCACTGCGAGATCTTCTATTACCTGAGCAATAGCTCACACCGGCCCCCAGTTACCCAACCATGCATAAGTAAGAACGCCATTCCCCACATCAACATCATTTTGCAGGCCTTTATTGAGTATTAATAAAACTCTTAAACTTACAGACTACAGAGTACAAACCTTTTGTACATTTTCCCTGACTTAAGTATTTCATCACTTTGTTCTTCAAATTCCATGCTCACCATTGCTCAGAATAATTTACTATTGCTAGTCATTGTTATAATATGTGGTATGTTTTGATGTTTGAGAAGTTGAGTGCGCTACTGGGGTGTAGGCGCATCCCTGTGGTGGGCACACTTGTATGGTTCTGCGTGCTAAAAAACACAATAGATTCCAAAAAAGTTCAATAAGAGTTCCCAAATGTCAAGGTTGTAGGGTTTATTTGAAGGTTTTCATTTTAACGTTTTCATGTGTCCTTCATATAAGTCATCAAACGATCAATATTGTCAACATCATGAGATTGAAAGGCTCCAATGCATTTCGAACTAAAAAAGTTCTTTCTCAAGGAGCAGTAGTGAACTTCAATGTTCTGCGTGGTGTTGAGTTGCTGGGGAAGCGTGTATACGAGGGTCAGGTCCACGATACAGGTCCACGATACATCGTTTGATGACTTATATGAAGGACACATGAAAACGTTAAAATGAAAATCTTCAAATAAACCCTACAACCTTGACATTTGGGAACTCTTATTGAACTTTTTTGGAATCTATTGTGTTTTTTAGCACGCAGAACCATACAAGTGTGCCCACCACAGGGATGCGCCTACACCCCAGTAGCGCACTCAACTTCTCAACTATCTAGGATGCACCCGAACAGTTGCGTTACCTGCAGGAGCACCTTCAAACTAATTACCTTTCTTCTACTTACACCCAACCAGATCTTCTAAACCAACGCTGTGCGCCGTGTCTACTCTTCTGTTCGTATGTTTTGATGTGTCATGTCGGCATTAGTCTGTCCTGAGTCTTGCTAAAGCTATCATATAAATGAATATGTATAACCTACAAACTCTCTGTCTTTCTTTCAGTTGCCTGTGATCCTTTTGATTAATCCTGCAGTTGGAGATCATCTAGGTGGGAGTGGGACCTCACTGCAATGCATTTCCTATTAGCGCACTACCATAAAGAAGGCACCTTCATAAACCCTCCAGAAAGTTGTTGGAAGATTGGCAGAGGGAACAGCTGCCAGCAATCACTTCATTTATTCAGGTCAGAAAACTATGGGTTGAAGTGTACTATGTAACTAACTTGTACTGCAGATGAGATAATTCCATTGTTTATCTACGTTTCTGTAGGCAATATTGGCTATGGCAGCATACTCTCCTAGCTGGCATGCACTTTAAGAAATAGTAAAGACCGGCTAGGTGGAAAGGCACAAGTGCAAAAATGAGTAAAATGCAAAAAAATCTTCAGATATGAAGTGGATTATAAAAGATTTCCCCTTTACTAACATATATATAATAATAATAAAATATAAAGTCCATCCTCTCCATCCACAGCTGGCCCACCCCTCGCACACATTCGATCCCCATCCCCAATGAATGTCCAAAAGAAAAATACATCATGTCCAAGTTTTCTAAAAATGCCCTGCCCAAATTCCCACCCTTTCCACCCACGAAGACTCTCTCTACCACCAAAACAAAGAATTAAAAAAATGAGCTAGTTCAGGGCATTCTCTACGAGGGTCTCCAGATGTCAGAAGCAGGCCTTGAGGTTGGCCATTCAATGGCCCAAATGTGCCAGCTCATGCAGCACTCAGTGATGGTGTAGCTGGTCTGAAAAGGGAGTGGCACGGGACAGGCGCATGCAGCTCCAAGCTGCTGGTGACGCTGGTGTGGCCTGGAGGCTGAAGGCAGTTGGCCAGTGGAACTGGGCCCAGGAGCAGAGGCATATGTGTAGTGTAGTTCCTATATTCCCAATAGGCAGTGCGCATTGGAATTACATAAACAGCAGTGTAGACGTAGGACTGAGGTCATCTAGGTCTCTACTGACTATGTTGGACTTAATTAGTTTTTGCCAGCTAGCTCAGAGGTCACTAGAAACTTTCTCGAATGAATAGGGAGGGTTTAACTTCCCTGATTTAGGCAAGAAGGGATTAGCTTCTGACAACCATATAACATGACAACTTTGCTCCCCCAGAATAAGGAGTGTATCTCCAGAGTCGTGTGAAAACAATAGACAGCTATTTCACTCAGTCAATCGTGCATGCTTAATTTCACCAGGGTGCAGAGAAATAGAGAGACGGCCATTTTCAATGAAAGGTGTTATTTTATTGAGCAGTCTTCTTTCTCATGCAAGAGAAGTGGATTGCCACAATTGCAATACTTATCATGAAGTAAAGTGCGTACAGTAAAAGGAGTATTATAAAATAATACTGTAAAAGCATTGATATGGTTTCTTAGCTATAAGATACTTTAAAACGGATAAAATATTTACATACATAAAAACATTGACTAACAAACTCAACTGGTGCATCTAAGATACGCCTACCCCGGTGTACCTGATCTAAGCCTAATACGTGGGAAGGAGTAAGTAAGTTGCAGTTTTAAGTTAAGTTAGGTTTTTTGCCAAGAATCTGAATCAAGAATTCTCTCTAAGGTTTGAATCAGCTCCGTACCTTGGTTATAGAATGAAGGAGGTCTTGTATCTCGTTTCTCAGGACTCGATCTCCCAGTAACCCGCAAGGGTGACTGGAAAACACCAGAGCTGGATTTCCTGGTGTGAGAAAAGGCAGCTTCTCCAGTGTGTCAAAGGGGAGGGGCAGCTTCCTTCGGCTCTCGCATCAGCTGGGCTTCGGATAAGTAGATAGCCGCTCTGCTCCACAAAATCCATGTGTTTGCTTAAGGCAAGTGTTGGTATATTTATACCTGGAAGGTGCCGTGTTTGACGTAAGGTTGGACATAAGATGTCAATAAAAGATGTCACTAAGAACTGACTGTTCCTTTAGTGCTCGCAGGAGTGCAATGACAAATCAAAACAAAGACATGGGGAATTCCCAGGTTGCTGAAGGTTTGGTGTGTCAAAAGAACTCGTTGTGCTCTCTAGGAATCTAAGGAAGTAGCCTTGCCGTATTTGGGCTGCGTGGGCTATTACTGAATATGGGCAAGATTTGTATGTCTTCATTAGGACAATATTTATCATAACGGCATGAAGGCATGAATCAGGAATATTTAATTAGGGTCCTAGATACATTCACAACATATGCTAGGCCCACCTCATCCACCAGCCACTGATAGTAGTCTCTGTTGGCCTTCAGTCTCTACCACCAGAGGAGGGTCTTGATCTCCTGCTGGATCATTGGTGGTGGTGGGCAAACAGGAATAGCTATACCAAGGAACAAAAATAAATAAAACAGACACATTACAATGAATGCTGTATGCAAAACGTTTTTTTTTAATTATATAGTGCCACAGTATAGGTACATTTACTGGTCCACTACAACCATTGGAATTTTTAATGTGATTAGGAAAGTCAGTCACAGGGCTATGATTTTAACAACATATGCCTCACATAAAAGCACTGACTGGCTGAAAGGAGACAGCATAAGAATAAAAAATGTGAATGATTTTTTTTCTTTTAAAGGATTTTCTAAAACATTGTACCCACACAGACACTTTGGGCCATATTTACAATATTTTGACACAAGACAGTGCAGTAAGCCTTCTTGCTGCCTTGTCATGCATCAAAATTAATTGGCATGAATGTGCTGTATCTACAAGATACAGTGAATTTCTGTCCTTCTCCAATGCGCAGAAATAGCAGCTGTGCACCAGTGCAGATACCCTTGCGTCATTTTGCAAGGGTACTTGCGCAGAGGGGTTGATAGTTTTTGTGCAGGAAGAGACACCTTCCTCCACAAAAAACAGTTGTTAAAGGCATTTTCCTCTTTCTATGTATGCTGCAGAATGTAGCATGCATAGAAAGAGAAAACACGAGGCGAAATAAAAATGTTTCTCCTCCTTGCACCATTCCTATTGCTGCCCTGGGGAGGCGTAGGATTCCAACAGATTATCAGGTTTACAAAATGTTGTAAATCTTAGAATGCTTCAGATTCCATGGATGTTGCTTGGGAACACCCACAGCAACACTCATGGAAAGCCGCTTTCACACAGTGTTCCGAGTGAAAGGGGCACACATTTACAAGGCCATGAAAAGCCACATTAAGTGGCTTTGCTTTGCCTTGTTCTTATGCTGTGGCACATTGATCCACTGGATCATCAAAAAAGTGATGCTTCAGTGGCCCAAATGTGCAGCTAGGGTCTCATAAATGAGGTCCTTTGTCTGGAAAAAAAAACCTCTGTTTACTGAGTAAGGCATTATCTACTATGGAGCATAAGTATTCTATTCTTGTAGTGCTAAATACTGGAAGTGTGCTCACTAGCGCATTTGGTACATATTTGCTACTCTCTACTGTCTGCCGCTGGGGCAGCTGCAATGGACAAAAAATTATCTCTAATTCCAATAGACATGCTCTTCTGAAAATGACTTTCAATTCTACTCTGCTTCCAAAGAGGCAGAACATTAATATTATGTCACATGTCATGTATAACATGCAATTTATAGATATTCTGTCTGCCATAAGAAGATGGTGAGTTAAATGATGCACTGCAGTACAGGGAAAGAAACTGGATATATAGATTTTATTAGGCACATTTGTCACAAAGAATCCCATCCGCAAAACACGAAATCACAGACACTTAATCCCAAATTACTGGTTTGTCCCTCAAACACAAATAATTTAAATCAAATATATTCACTTGGCAGTAAGGGATGGAAACTTGACCTAGGGACTGATTTAGAATAGAGTTTGGCAGAGGGGTTACTTTGTCACAAACGTAACAGATATCCAGTCCACCATATTACGATTCATAATACAGCAGCTTGGATATATGTTACTCTAAAACTCAGGCTCATTGTCTGCTACAGCAGGATTAGGTACAAGGAAAGGGCCAAGGAGGTATGGTAAAGGTTTTGCCATAGAAAAGTGGGGGAGTGGTTCACTCCGCCACAGATCTCCGTGCCCTGGACCCCAGACACTATAACATCTGCTGCCTCACAACTCCTCACTCCACAGGGGGACTGTTCACCTGCCTCCGTTGCCAATTCAGTACCATCTCAAGACTGGTCACCCTTGCAGAAACCCTAGCCAAGCCTTCCCTGCCAGCTTTTCTCCAGAACCACTCCAATGCCTCCTGATCAAAGATAGATCACTCTACAAACATGCCATGGAAGTCTGGGACACTATCTCCATTCCTGCCGCCGATGTGACCTTCATCTCAGAGACCTGACTCAACCCTACATTGTCCCCTGACATTGCCACCACAACACTGAAAGGCTACCAGATGAAACACTGGTGCCACATCAACAGATACGGAGGTGGCATCACCATCATACACAAGAAATCAATCATCTGCACCATTACCAAAAACAAAACCATGCAAATCATGCAACACCTGAGATTCGAACTCCACACTGACTACAAAACTACAGTCAAAGGCACCCTTGCATACAGATTCTCAGGACAATGAACCAACCTCAGCAACGGCATTACAGAGTTTATCACCTGCTTGCCATTGAATCAGAACACCATGTCTTCCTTGGACATCTCAACTTCCACCTGGATTACCCCATAGACACCAACTCCACGACCTAATGGAAGAAATGTACAACATTGGCCTCATGCAGCTTGCCTCAGACCCCAATCACAGAGCAGGACACACACTGGAACCTATCTTCAAGTTCAGCGACAGAGTCATATTTAGCACACCACTATACTCAACTGGTCTCAAAATTTCATCTCCACTTCATCGTTGCTGGACCACCCCCAAATAGCACAGTGCCCCCTCCCACTCGAGACCAAAGTCATGAAGCACTAATGGAATGATGCCCCCACATCACCCAGCGAAATGTATTCACCAACCTCAACTGGGCATTAACAAACTTCAATGCCTGAATCACCTGTGCCACCTAAGTCAACCCCACCAAACTAGCCAAATCGCACAGATCCACCACATGCGCCAGTGGTATAGCCCAGATCTCAGGGCAGTGAAACACAGATGCAAACAACTAGAAAGAAGATGGTGCACCTGCTGATACGACAATGACGAGCCACCTTTAAGTCTGCCCTCGACAACTACCACCATCAACTCAAGGACATGAAAATGGAGGTCCTGGTGAATTGCATAAAGACCAGCACCAACCAGACCAAGGAACTCTTCACCATCGTCAGAGAGTTCACCTGTCCATCAGCCTCTGAAAACTCGATCCTCCCCTCTCAGGAACTCTGCGACGCTCTAGCAGACCACTTCTACAACAAGATAGCCATCAGATACAGAAACTTCAACCTACCTACCTCCTCAGCCTCCCCACGGCCACGAAGACTGCCACGGGGCACCCTCTTAACACATTAGAACAGCTCAGCACACTGAACACCACCACCACCTTAATGTACTCTATCCACTCAGTAGCACCCTCCGATTCATGCCCCCATCGACAGTTCAACCTCGGAAGGCGACAATATGAACCACCTGCTCACCACCATCCTCAACACCTCCATCACCACAGCCACCTTTCCCAATGCCTGGATACACTTAGAGGTTAGACCCCTCCTCATGAAATCCTGCACAGACCCCAGCGAGCATCAGAATTACTGCCTTATCTCTCTGCTCTCATTTCCCCCACAATTATGGAGAAGGCCATCAACCTCCCACTCATCAAACACCTGGAGAGAAACAACTAGCTACATCCCTCCCAATCAGTTTTCAGAGCAAACCACAGCACTGAGATGCCCCTAATCACTGCCAAAGATGACATCTGCACCCTACTCGACATAGGAGGATCGAATGCTCTGCTCCAGCTGGACCTCTCCATAGCTTTTGACACCCTCTCCTACCACACACTACAAATGACTGTACCAGATTGGAATCAAAGATGACACTCTTAGATGTATGGCATCATTCCTCATGGTATGCGCCATTACAATCTACCTCTCTCCCTTCACCACACAACCCAAGTACACCATTTGCAGTGACCTTCAAGATTTATTCCTCAGTCCAACACTCTTCAGCATCTACATGACGCCACTAGGGGACATCGTCAGAACCCAGAGCATCAACCTAATTTCCGACAACACCCAGATCGCCCTATCGCTCTTTGCAGATCCACCTCTACATAGACCACCTTCCATAAACTGTAATTATAATGTCTCAGCCTGGATGAAGGACAACTGCCTGAATCTCAACACAGACCAAACTGAAGTTCTAATCTTCGGCAGCCACACCACACTCTGGAATGACTCCTGGTCTATGAGCTGGTCCCACCATTACAAAATCCATCTTTCACAAGAGCATGAAGAACGTCTCAGCCTTGATACAGGACAACTGCCTGAAGCTCAACACGGAAAAAAACAAAGTGCTGATTTTTGGCAGCCACTCCTCCCTCTGGAACAAAACCTGGTGGCCTTCAGAACTTGGACCCACCCCCACACCAAAAGACCACTCCTGTAACCTTGCCATCATCCTAGACAGCAAACTCTTGAATAAATAACAGGCAAATGCAGTCTGCTCAGTCTGTTTCCAAACTCTCTGCAGAATCTTCAAGTGGCTCCCCATTAGCACCAAACAAACTGAGACACAGGACCTCATCACCAGCCGCCTGGACCATGACAATGCACTCCATGGAGGCACCTCCAGCAAACTCATGAGAAGACTCCAGATGAACCTCTAACTGTCCAGTATCCTGTGCTCTGCCCACCTCACCCTTGTTCAGACAAACGCATCAGCTGCTGATGCACTGAAGGACGCTCCTTCTCCCACCTTGCCGTCAAGTCCTGGAACATCCTCCCCTTCCACCTCCAAACATCACCCTTGCCGACAGACGTCAGGAGGAAGCTCAAGACCAGGCTGTTTGACTGAAACCTGAAGCCCAGTGCCTGGAAATACTCATGAATGACAAGCTGTGCTGTACATGCACCAGTTGATTGATTGTTTGATTGATTGATTGATCGTTTTATGTTGCTTAGGCTCAGTCACTCACTGTAGTTGAGTTGATGAATGTCTAATTTGAACAAACGTAAATCCATTATGGCATCCATATGAACCACTTGTCCCATAACATGTAGCTCATGCAATAAAAATAATTTTTCAATGTTTCTGGTGGGCTGGTACAGAAGGACTTAGGAACGAATAAAGGAGTGCAGAGCTAGGAGGTGAGCGTCTGAGCGGGCACTGGGAGAGAAGAGAAAGACACTTTGCTTTCATTACGGTTTGCCATCCATTGAAAGCGTTGTAAATGCTACATTAACAAAAGCAGGCACACATTACACAGCCAACACTGCAGTGCCAGATTGAACCTTACAGCAGTTGGGAAGCGACTCACGAAGTGCCATGGGCAGGGACATCATGGGTGAATGGTAATGGGTGGCACACACCTACCACTGCAGGGACCCCCCCTTTCAGCTACTGCTGGTTTGCTGGTGCTGCTTGCCCCATCACTGGTGACCAGTGCGGCTAGAAAAAACATTACACATTTTAGGTGCCAGATACTCCTCCATTTTATTTTTTTAAAGAAAAATAAAACAGCAATACATGACTACACTTCATTTGGCACTATCTCCTCTTCTGTTATTTAAAATATCACGTTGGGCATTTTGCTGGTTGACAATGCTAGAGAAGCCAGTAGTCAAGGCAACCATAATGAATGACAGATAGTGGTAGTGTGTGTGCTGGTGGTTGTTGTTTGGTGGTGGTTGCTGTGGGCTTAGGGGTGGTGGTGGGTGAGGTGGTTGTGGTAGTGGTTGTGGTAGTTGTGGAAGTGGTTGTGAGTGTAATGTCAATATTGTCTATAGGTTGTTTGTGTGTTTGCTTGTGCTTTTTGAGTGTTTCTGTGTATGTGAGAGTATGCTGCTTGTGTGTGTTGGAGTGGGTGGCGGCAAAGCAGTGGGTGTGCTTGGGATAGAGGTGAGAGTTGTTGGAAGGCTGCAATCAGTGGGGAAGCTAGTCCTGTTAATGTTTTCTGGTTGCAGGTGAGGCATAGCACTATGAATGCCTTCCAAGTATGCTACCATTTGTTGCATATGGGAAGTAAGGCCCCGGATAGGATTCAGGAGTGCAATTTGGCCTAAAAAAATGTTTTGTAGGAGGTCAAAAGCCTCCTCACTCAGCACAGCTGGGGGAAACATGAGCTGGGGGTGAGAAGCATGTGGTGAAGGTAACTACAGTCCTTTTACAGGAGTGGGTATGGCCAAGTTGAGAGAGTAAGAGGGAGGATGGAGATGGGTCTCTGGGTGGCAGACAAGGATGCAGGTGGAACAGTTCCTGTAAGGACCAGCACCACTAGGGGCTGCTGTTTTGTGGAGGCACCCAAAGATGATGAGCCGGTGGCCTCCATTGCTGTCCCCTCACCCTCTGTGCCACTGTGTCCATTGGTGTCTGTGGTCTCAGGACCTGAATCACAGTGGCCAGATGATTCTACACCTTCACAGCAACTGTCTGCTTCGCCTGCCACTGAAGATGCTAAAAAGACACCATACAATAATGTTATTGTATATGTGTTAATAGAACTGAGCATGAAGGTTTTTCTAAAAACATTTATACAATTATCAGAAGTCACCTGCTTCCGGTTTTTCAAACTTTGTTTAATTTTTATCATTATCTCCTGCATTTAGGGAACATCTTCAGAAGCCATTTGGTCACCGTTTTGAGTTTACCCCATATACCTCATATATTATTTATGATCTTTTCACTTCATCTTTTTAAATTCTCTACAGGAACTGTTGAACACCTCTGAATAGTTCATAATTGTTGTATTGAATAGTGAACTTATGTCACAAAATATCTTACAAAGCAAAACTGCATTTGTATTTTAGGCACACATTGGTACAACAACACAGTAAATATTTCACATACTGATTCACATATGATTTACAAATGTAAAAATATAAAGCAAATCACAATATGCAACAGATTAAACCTTGATTCCTTTCTACAATTTGCTCATGAGTCTCGAATTGAGCCTTATTTGGAGTTTGCCATATGGGATACTCCAACATATATGTAATGGAATATTCTATCTGCCAAAGTCCCTTTAAGTTTGCTATTCTGTTTCATCATTGACCTATCATCTGGATATGACACAGGAAATATAAAAAAAAGTTGTGAGGTTTATGTTAGTCAGTCACTAATGTGTACACATTGCTATTTGTTTTTATCAACAAATGTATGCCTGTCAACATATTTATTTTAAACCGACTGGCTTACATGCACATTTGTTAAGGAGTAAGGCATCATGCAAATCTGTCACTTTTAACATACATTAAAATGTTTTTCTTGTTGCAAAACATGTTTTTGATATGTTCATAATAAAAAATGTAGCCTTTTAACCTGTTGTTTCAAGTCATTTTGGCTTACATGCTTGCTATTGTTTGTCTATAGTACTAACTCACCAATGTGACGTTTGGAACTTCCACTGCATCATAAGTGCATTAATGATATGCCAACTGTAATAGGGCTATTGTAACATCATTCAAAATAGTGAAGGAGCAGGCCACCTGAAACAATTATAACTTGTTGCCTGTTTGGTGCAACTGTCCCTTGTGGCATCACAGATAATCATGTATATTGTTGTATAGGCAGGCATGCCTGCTCAAAACAGTCCATTGGGAGTTATCAGAAAACTTGTTTTATCATTTTTCTACAATGTAATATTCATAACACATCATCATTCACCTTGTGTAAAACCTACTCATTCAGGAACTTTTCTTGTGCGTTGGACATGTGTTACCCTAATGTTGATGCCATAATACTCTGCTCTTTCAAAAAACAGTTATTTAACATGTTAAACTGAAACAAGAATTTAACCCGTTGATGCTGCTGTTGGGCTCTCAACTGACCAACCAGCGCCGGATAGGCCACAGCAAGTGTGCGGGCCATTAGGGGTTCAGCGCACGCGGTTCCCATGTTGAGAGGACAGCCCGACCTGGACTTCAGATGAGTTTTTGTTCCAACATCGTAGGTCCTCCCACTTCTTGTGACAATGTATGCTGCACTTCTTGTAGACCCCCAGGGTCTACGCCTTCTTGGTGATGGCCTTCCATGTGGTATTCTTCTGATGAGCGTTGACCTGTATGGATACAAGAAATGTAAGAAACAAAATTTGCTTTGTGATTTTTGGTTTGTCTGTATTAACCCTTTTGGTGCGTCGGACAGCCCCCGGCCATCCGACATCACGGTGGGCGTGTGCGGAGGACGGCCGGGGGCCATCCGAACCATGCCCACCCATTATTTCACCCGTACTGCAGCGGAATTCGTGCTGCGGTCAACGGGTTAATGTAACATCATTTTTAGAAATTAATCATAAGCATTGGTCAAAAGTTACAACACAATATTTTATTTTCTCATTGTGATAAAAAATTTAAAAAGCACATTTGTAGTAACCTTGAGAATACCCTTATGCCTTATCATGTCCTAAAGTTTCTATTCTAGGCCAATAACATCATCTAGGCCAGGGGTGTTCAACATTTTCTGGGTTAGAGACACTTTTGATCTGTGGATATCTTTGTGAACTACTGACGACTAAACAACTTATGTATTGTTAGCAGGCACCCCCATACTCAGCTTAATAGACTTTAAGCCTAATGTCCATAGAGAAAGATACTATGGATTTAATTAAATACTATGACTAAGGGTGCTATGAGAGGGCTGCCATGTAAGTCAGCCTGGCTGATTAATGCTGATTAGCCAGAAATCGGTCCCAGGATGCCTGTTTCCCGCCCAGGGAAGACATGGATTGGTAGTTTGTGCTGGACTGTTCCCATGAGGCACAAGGTCAGACTGATTTGCATATGGCCATCTCTGAACTGGGGTGGTGCAGTGAGCTATAGAATGATGATGGATTAAACCCAGATCAGTTGACTGGGAGTGAGTGCTTGCAATGTTTAAAACTCCGTCCATCATCCCCTTTGGTTTTGATATGTATGACAGTGGAAGCGCCATCTTTGTGGATGTATGAACATGTGTGCATATGAATGGGAAATGTTTGCACGGGTGACAGAGAGCCAAAGTCACATGTACTTGCTGCACAGGACATACCTTTTGACATATGTGGCAAAGTTACATATATAACACAAACATACAATATCTTTTCTTTAATGTGAGTAATTTAAAATTCAGACAACTATTCAGCCACAAAGTTATTAATATGGAACAATTATTTCTCTGCACTATTCAAAAAGGCAGTGCTTTTCCATTATACTTTTGGCATGGTGTCAACTGGGAATAAAGGGCCTGCTGTTGGTAAATGCCACACTCAGAAATGGGAGAACATTGAAATGAAGACTTCACTTAATCATGGAGGTAACTTTCCATGTTAATTTACTTCCATTTAAAAACATTCAGTCACATCATTGTGTTCACACCTCCAATATTGAGTTGACAAGGACTTTTATATAAGAGTAAAATACCTCAATCTTTTACTTGTTCACCCCTGTAACCCAGCCCCAGCCTGACTCAAATATCTGAATGAGCACTGCTCTTTATCAGGTCCTGCTATCTGCAGCCTGATGATATTAATGTAAAGTGAACATAGTCCTCTCGTAACTTTTAAAGTAAAACATGACCTTGAGCTTATTTAAAAATCTACTCAAGACTGAGCTACTCTGAAGGTAAATTGTAGGATAGTACAAAAAGCAAAAACATCTTTATTTGGAATTTACATTTTTTTTGTTTTGTACAGAAATTTCAATGTTTCTTCTAAATTAACATAATATCAATTTCGAAGGAACTTATCAAATATATAGTAGTTATTCAAAGGAACTTATCAAAAATACATATATATACATAGCAATACACACCAAATAAAATATACTGAGTCAAACACACAACATATACTCATGTTGTGATGTTGCCTAAACGTAATCTGTTTAAAAATGCGCACTATCATTGTTCTATGTAATTTAAATCGAATAGAAAGTTCACTTCATTCACTACACTGTAGTGTAGTTCCTATATTCCCAATAGGCTCTACGCATTGGAATAATATATCCTATAGATTAGACGTAGGACTGAGGTTGACTAGGTCTTCATCGAATATACTAAACTTGATAGTGAGTGCCAGCTAGCTCAGAGGTCACTAGAAACTTTTTCGAATTCACAAGAAGGGATTAGTTTCTGACAACCGCATAAACATGACAACTTTGTTTCCCAAGAATAAGAAATATGTCTCTAGAGTCGCGGAAACAATAGATATGTATTTTACTCAGTCAATTGTGCATGCTTCGTTTTAACAGAGTTTGTAGAGAAATAGAGAGACAGGCGTTTTCAATAAAAAGGTTTATTGAACAGTCTTCTTTCTCATACAAGAGAAGTGAACTGCTACAATCGGTAAGCAAACTGCAAAGTATATTGCGTACAGCGAGAAGAGTATTTTACAATAATACTGTAAAAGCATTGTATGGTTTCTAAGACATATAAAAATACATACATAAATAACATTGACTAAAATAGTCAACTGGTGCTTCTAAATACGCCTATCCCAATGTACCTAACCCAAGTCTAGTACGCAGGAAGAAGTAAGTATTTTGTAGCATAGGTTTAGTTGTTTTTGCCAAGAATCTACCAAAGGTTTCTCTAGGTTCTAATCAGCTCCATACCTTGGTTTAGAATGAAGGAGGTCTGGTATCTCTGTCTCAGAACTCGATTTCCCAACACCCCGCAAGGGGAGCATGGAAACAATGGAGCTGGATTCTCGGCAAGAGAAAGGCAGTCTCTTGATCAGTGCGTCACCTGGAGGTTCGGCTTCCTTCGGCACTTGCTGTAGCGAGCTGCGTTGGGCAAGTAGATAGTCGAACTGCTCTGAACTACCGTAGATGCCATAGTAAGTGAAGGTATATTTATATCTTGAAGGTGTTTAGGAATGCCATAGATTGACGTAAAGTTGGGCATAATAACATCAGGAACCTTTAGGGAATAGTTGTTCTTTGCAAAGTACATGAGTTCTTGGACAAATCAATATTCAAGCAAGGGGAAGTTCCCTAACTGCTTAAGTCGATTTTCCAAGAAATCGTTATGACGTTTGGTACGGGTGGAAGTAGCCATGCCTGTATTTGGTCTGCATGGGCTATGTCTAACGAAGGGATTGATTTCTATACCTATATAAGGGCAATGTGAATTGCACCTATATAAGGGCATGAATCGGGAGAATTCACTCGGAGCCTAAAACGCCACACAACAACACTAGTCATTCATGCACTAAAAGGGGCATTCTAGCCTTTGTTGACAAAATCAAGTTTTTATTTTATTTTAAACAAGTACCTGTTTCTCTGGGGAGTGATAGAACTGGCTGTACAGGGACAGGACCCCCACTGCCAGCAACTCCAGCTTCTCTATTGAGAAGGCTGGGCCCCTGCTCTTTCTGGCATCTTGGCTCCCAGTGGCTGGAAACAGTTGAAAAGTTGAGGAGATCTTGTTGGCTACAGCGTTTGGAGGCAAGTGAGTTTTTATTTTAAATGCCGACTACAAATGAGACGGCAATTGGCTTTCGTACGTTGCTGCCACACATGTAAACCTATGGATGTGTCCGTCATAGAGTTTTACAGTCAGTCAGTCAAAAAGGCTTTATTTCGATAAAAATTATCATAAAAGCTTCATAATAAAAAATATATACACAAGTTCATTGGAAAGAAGTACAACAAGTTAAATACATTAGGATTTAAAAACCTTGTTTTTTCATTAAAAGAAGCATTTCATAAAAGTTTAGGTTAAAAAGAAGATTAAACTTTTTCTTTTAGCCTTTTGCTCCTAATGCGCCAGGCCCACGACAGAAATTTAGAAAGAGTACAAACATAGAGTAAACGTGAGTCTGACATTAAAATACGGAGTGCCTCGACATGGTGCCTGGTCCCCAACATACGACACAAGTTCTTAAGCCATTTCCTTCTTGGTTTGGCATACTCTTGACACTCAAACATAAAGTCTGCCACTGACTCCTGTTTGTGTGGACACGAAGGGCAGAGATCTGTTGTCAGAGTTGGCTGTTTCCACCGACATGTAAAGGAATGCAGAGGTAATGTTCCAGTTCTAAATTTAAAGTATAAGGACCTATCAAATGGTTTCTCAATAATGTCTAAATAGAGTTCCCGAATTGGTAAGTCCTTAAAACTCAAAAAGTCCTCTGTCAATCTGCCCAATGTGTGATCAGTACTCCTTTTGTTCAGAATCCAACTCCAATACAAGTTCTTAAGTACTGCCTTTGGCGGAGATGATTTGTTAGTCCTGGCTTCTCTAATGCCCAGGTCACACAAAAGGGATTTCATGTCTTTTAGCCATTTGATTTTGTGCCATCCTGGCAAGGACATTATTTCAGAATGCCCTTTCGTATAGTTCCCGAGCTCCGGGACTCGCCACAACCGGGCCCATAGAAGTAGAGGTCTGAACCTTGCTAGGTCTTCGATAGGTCGACAACCTAGGTCAAGCATTAGTGGAGTTGTGGGAGTACCTTGTGGGAGTGACATGATTGCCCTGCAGAACATCCTTTCAGAGCTTTCCAGTACGTTGATTTTACATGAACCCCATAATTCTGCCCCAAACAGAGCAGAGCTAACTCCCTTTGCAACGTATATGTCAATGACAGGAGCTATAGGTCTTGTGGCACAAGAGCGTTGTTCCTTCAGAAGGGCCCCAGTTACCCTCTTGTGGGCTAACAACATTTTATCTAAGTGAGGGACCCACTGCATATTGTGTGACAGGCGGATTCCTAAGTAATCAAATACGTCTACCCTCCCCAAAGGTACGCCTTTCAGCTTAGGAGGGCGTACAGGTTTTTTGGGGGGATTCATTACAAGGTATTTTGTTTTATCGGTATTGATTACCAGGCCCCGCTCCACATAGAAGGTCTGGAAGTTGTTAAGAAGTTTTTGGAGACCCATTGGGGATTTAGACAGGAGGAGCGTATCATCAGCAAAGAGAAGAGTAGGGATGCGCGCCCCGCCAGGGATGGTTCATCTGAAGGATCTTTAAGCAGGTGCTCAACCACTCCGTTGATGTATAAAGAGAAAAGAGTGGGAGCCAGAACACATCCCTGGCGAACTCCTCTCTCTACTGGAATGCTGGTAGTTTTTTCTCCCCCTGAGCCCCATCTAATCTGGGCAAAGCTATTGTCATGGAGCCTTACAAGTAGTGATAAAATATAGTTTGGCATCTCCATATCACTAAGGACTCTCCAGAGGGTCTCCCTAGGTACAAGGTCAAAGGCAGTCTTTAATTCGATAAATGTGAGATAAAGACTGCCCTTGCCTATGACCACCACCTTCCAGTACACTAGCATCAGTCTAAAGGCTTGTTCTATTGTGCCAGTGCCTGTTCTAAACCCTGCCTGGAAGTCGGAGAGAACATTATTATCATTGATCCAATCCAGTATTCTGGTCAATAATACCTTACCGACTACCTTTTGGCTTATATCTAACAGACTAATAGGCCTGTAATTGGACGGGTCATCCCTAGCGCCTTTTTTAAAGATTGGGATGACCTCCGCCCCTTTCCAGGATGTGGGGACTGGAGCGCCCCTACAGATGGCAATCAGTAGACTGTGGATAAATTTCCCCCATATCGTGATGTCAGAGCGCAACAAATCCCCAGGGATGCCATCAGGCCCGGTGCCTTTTGGGGCATGATGGTACTAATGGCATATTCAACCTCTTTTATAGAGAAGTCTAGATCTATTGGGTCTGCTTCCCAGTCCTTTTGTATCGTGATTGAAACCACTTCCAGTACCTGATCTTTCTTGGATGTATCTAGGGTATTATGATCAGATTGGCGAGTGTATAGCTTAGAGAAGTGGTTAACCCACTCTTGGCTAGTAATATTGCATGTTATGAGGTCACTATCTGGTCTGTTTCTTGTTCTAATGATATCCCAGAAACACCTTGAATCTTTCCTTGCACTTGTCTCTTTTAAAGTGCACCAGAAGTCCTCATCCCACTCCTTTTTAGCTATTGCCAGTGTACGTCTGTACCTTTTCCTAGCTTCTTGTATCTGGGATTGTATTTTGCCTTTAACACTTTCAATTAAGAGAGATTTACCATGTCGGCATGCAGGAGTATACCAATCATGCTTACCCATAGACTGCCGGGATGCCATGTTTCTTTTCACACACCCCTTTTTCAAGAATATTTCGCCTATGGACCTAAGAGTGTCTTCAAAGATTGGTGTCACCCCGTCTATTGCCAGGACTGCGTTGGTGGTATCTAATTCCGATTGTGAAGACACAAGTAGTTCTCTAATTGTTTTGAGTTTGGCCTCATCAGTGGAAATTTGGTTCCATTTTAGACGTTTCCCACAAGTAGATACAGAGATTTTGTGGGCATGGTTGGGAGGTTTCTCAGTTGATTTGTTGGGCCAGGGATTAGATATAGAGAGAGAAAGCGAGTTGTGATCACTTTCCACAGTAGACAAAACTACCATATCCTTGACTAGTCCCCATAGCATGACATCTATCAAAATGTAATCGATCCTGGAAGTATGGTTGGCTCTATTATATGTAGCGGCACCCAGGGGGTCAGATGGTGTTCGGCCATTCACTGCTCTCAAGCCAAACTCCACTGTCAAATCATTTAGTTGGATCGCAATGTGCGACCATCTTTTAATCGGGGGAATGTTTAAGAGCGGAATGCCCCTTCTAGTGTCGTCCTCACACAGGTCTAAGATATCATCAGAGGAGAGTGGCTCATAAGTACAGTTAAAATCACCCGCAACTATGATTTTGGCACCCTCGGTTTTTTCTCTTAATTCCACTTCAAGGGTGGTTACGATGGGGGACATAGACCCATGTTTGGTGCCTCTGACAGAAATGTTATACAGGTCCAATGTGAACCCCCTGCGAGGACCATTTAAAGAGAGTCCTAGAATGTCTGGGCTATTAATCTTCTTGATTTTTGTACAACAATTAAGAGAGATGCTGATCCAGGTAAGCAGGCCACCTGAAGGGCCTCCCTTCCCATTTATATGTCTCTCTGCAGGCACAAAATATGTTACAAAGCCAACTCTACGGAGTGGTTCTAAGCTCCAGGTCTCCTGGAACAGGCAGATCTTGTGCGCTTCCACTAGAGAGTTCCATTCAGGCGATGCCAGTTTGCGGTGGATGCCCGCTAAATTCCAGCTAAGGATTGTTAATGCGCCCTTTGGGTCGTGGCCTTTGCTCTTTTCAGGATCCAAAACTTTATTTAAAGGCATAGTCGCTGATATTGGTGTTAACACAGCGTGACTAGCCATTCGTGCAGGGATGGGGCTGGGACTGGAGTTTATAGTTTCCACTAGAATATTCCCTTCCTCATTTGGGCACAAGTCTAATGGTGAGGTATTGATTTCCTCAATATCGAGTCAATCCACCTCATCCAGTGCGCAAAACCTGTTCCAGTGTGAGTATTGTGATAGGAATGGGTCAAAATTAGGGGTACCTTGCCAGGGGGATTGTCTTTGCAGATATCTTTGCTGGGGAACTTGTTGGTATGGTTTCAAAAGGAGAGGGTACCCCACTTTCACCAGGGAACAGGGTAAGGAGACAGTTAGTCAAAGGGAGATCCCTGGAGTCAGCTCACTAAACGGTGACTCCTAACCTGTCTAATTAGGGAAGAAGGTCACACAGTGCACTATATGTTAAAAATTATAAAAAAGGTTTCCACAAAGAAAATAGAATCGTTAACAATCTATTATTTATTAAAAGCACAAAGTCAAGCAAGATACACAAAAGCAATTAAAAAAGCAAAGCAATTTCATACAATTTCTACAGTACAATTTAAAATCCAAGGAAAAATACCTTGAAGGAATAAAAGTTAATTGAGAACAGTGTTAAACAAGCATAATCATATTATACAGACACAATAATAGAATACGAAACCAATGGAGACATATCTAAAACATATTGACAATGGATAGACAAAAAACAAAACTACATATAATCACAAAACCCCTTGTGTCAATGTGGCTTCCAGATATCTCTGCCACTGAGTATAACCAGATCCAATGGCCTGAACCACTACTGTAAAGCTTTAGTGAAAAAGTTGGACATCCATCTAAAGTTTTACCCGGCCCTGACTGGATTCTTTTAAACAAAAACCAATGCGTCAACGCGTTTCGGTGCAGTACAATTGATTCTGTGGCACCTTCCTCAGGACTTTTCTTGCTGGGGTTTCAAGAAGTGGATAGTTACACCCTATCCCCAAATGATGTAGGAGACGTTCCAAAATAGGGTCTGCTTTGCATCACACTTTGGTTCTGCAAGCTTTGCTGTGGATGTTTCCTCTCTCCTAATCTAGGAGCTCCTTCTCTTGGGGTGTCTTCTTTAAGTTTTGTCAGGCTATTTCACTGTCTTTTTCGTATATCTCTTGGTATATTAAAACATTCCTCGAACAGGCATAAAATGTCGCCGGTATTTTCAAGAACTGGATATGTTTCGGGATTCGCCACCACCGCACTTCTGCCTCGTTCCTACACTCGTTCGAAGGCAGTGGAGTGAGCTTTTGGGATCCAAAAGGACAGATTTTGCTGTCTGGATAGCACTGCTGGAACCCTCTGCTACTCACCAGATAAGTGTGCCAATTCGCAATGGCTTGCTGCATGTTGCACAACATAGCCCTGAGATGGAACATCTCATACATCGCAGAGGATGGAGAGCATAAAGAGCCACCGGGTCAGAATGGTGGAATGGCTATTGAAAATGATATGTAAAAACAAGGAAAGGGAGGGAGAGTATCACAGATGGATTCGCACTCCCTAAACAAGTTACATAAATAACGAGAATCCACCTAGTACTGTATGGAAAATGTTCCTCACAATGGCATGGAGCACTTAGTGTTTCTTAAAATACCCCCCACACACCAAAAGGACCCTTGGTGTCATGCTTCATCATAGGGGTCTACGCACCCCTCTACGGGATGCGGCGTGCTACAACCTACGACTACGCGGGAACACTAATAATAGACTATGTATGGTGCATGTGAGGGTTTAATATGTGAGTGAGTGGTGGGATGAGTGAAAAATTGAAAAGTACCTGGCTCGTAGGACTCTGAAAACATTTTTATTTGGTCCCCAGGCTGGTGCTATTAAAAGAAGTGAAGTGTGAGGTGTTTAATGTAGTGATAATGCACATCACCTCAAAGTGTGCATCAACATGTTTCGGAGACTGAGCTCCTTCTTCAGGACAGGGTGCACAACTTCCCCAGCTTACTCACGTTTCACTACACAAAAGAATAATGTGTATTTACAAAAAAGTGGATAATTATATATATGTGTATAAATTATAGGTTACAATGTACCTACAGCAGTAATGCTCAAGAAAATGCGAATAGCAGTATTTGTCTTTGCAATGTTGTAAGCATCATGAGCCTCTAGAACGTCTGGGGTGAAAATTGCCAATCTGCAATGAACTCAATGGGAGTTCTGATCCATGTTACCCCACACGCGGCTCCGCTGGAATGGGGTAACAGAGGGATCCCTTAAAAATATCTCATTGAGGGCGTGAATCTTATCTTCAAGTTTTAACTTTTCCAGCCTAGCTTTTTTTGACATGGCTGCGTCTTTACCTATTATTAGCCCCCGTATAAACGCTTTGAAAGAGTCCCAAACTATATGGGGGGCAGCAGAGTGTTCTGAATTAAAAATTGTCTGATCTCTGTATCCATAAACTTCACCCACTCCTTATCGTTTAAATATTGCTTATTAAAGACCCAGCGTTTCGGTAGTCTCGAGCCTGCCCCCAGATAGATTTCCAATGTCAACATTGCATGGTCCGAGATTGCATTAACAAAGCCCATTTACATTGAAAGGACAACCTTCAGTGTTAACCAATTAGCCGTATACGAACAATAGTGACTTTTCTAACGAAACAGATGAAAAATAAAGCAATAAATTATTAACAAACTACCGGCTTCACTTTTTCCCTTTTGCCAACCCTGACCCCACCCCCAAAAAAAGTGGACTTCCCCCCCTCCACCACACCCTCCACTTTCCCCTCCCTCAACTCAATTTGGGTGTCATGTTGTTACACCCTGGTGCGCTTCACTTCCAGCCCACCTAGCAATGTGAGGCACTTATTTCCCTTTTGTCGTCCTACAACCAACCATGACATTCCAATCACCTGGACTGTAAATATTAATTTCATAAAAATACTTTTCCGGGCTCGAGAACCATATCACCTTTTATCCCCTTTATCCCTTTAACTTCTAAGCCCAACATCCTGCTAGCAAAGTTCAATGCTTACATCATAACAGCACTAGACATTTCTGTCCTTAGAAGCCGGAGAAATCTCCTCCGGGAACCCCTGCGCTTCCTCTACATCTGAAAACATAAAAAACTTTCCCTTCACTAGGACTCTTAGTTTGGATTGCTGAGCAATTGATGCTTGTGCCCCCTTTGCCTTGAATAGCTGCAGCATTTTAACAAATTCTTTCCTGGGGCGAGCTACAGATGCGGACATATCCCAAAAAAATCTATATTTGGTAGTCTCATTAACCACAAATTGCCTTTGTTGAATGGCTTTCGTTAAGACTGCCTCCTTTATGCGATAATCTGCAAAGTTAATCAGGATTGTCCGAGGGAGTGTCGAGTTAGGAAATGGATGGGTCAGGACACGATGGGCTCTCGTGATCGTAAAGTCCCCTTGAAAATCCGTCAAAACCCTTTGTTTAATGAAAGTATTAACCCAGCTCAGAGTTTGGGACCCTTCCACCCCCTCGGGGACACCCACCAGATGAAGATTGGATCTTCGGAGTGGTTCTTCAACTCTTCCATTTTAATTTCCAATGCCTGTTTGCCTTTAGCCACAACTTTGACCTCCTTCATAACAGAAGTTAGCTGATCCTCTAAAGCAGAAATTCTTTCCTCTGCTTCCTAGAGCCTAATTGGAAGATCCCCCATAGTATTCTCTATCTTTTCCAGCCGCAGATTAAGAGAGGTCAATTCTGCTTTCTGAGCCTTTTTTAAGTCCCGGACTTCATCAAGGATCACATTCAGCATATCCTAGATGCTCATTTGGAAGTCTCCTGTTGAGTCTACCTGTAGATTAACATTAGCCTGAAGACCCAACTCAGTTTGGGGGGTAGGCAAAGCTATCGGAAAGACTGTATCCAAGGTTGAGGATCTTGATACCACCTCTCCCCCCTGCTGATGTGACTCCACCAAAATTGTTGAAACTGATCCAGAACTCCTCAAAGAGTCAGCCTGTTGAATACCCTCTTGCTCTTCCCCTGAGTTAGACAAGTCGACCAGCAGTACTCTGCTCTGAATCGCGGGCTCTTTGTCACAATTGTCGAGGTTACCGGGGGCCAGTCTGTCCGAAGAGACTGTGTTGACAACACCATTAAAACCCCTTTATGCATTAATTAGTGACTCTTGGGAGACTTGAGACACTTGAGCAATTTTTGGACTTTCTAGTCTTGATGACTCGGTCCTAATCTCAGTAATTTTCTGGACAATGTTCTGGGTAACCAGTTTGGAGCTATGCACACTGGGAGAGGAGACCTGCGGGTTGGGTTTTTTCCGGAATAGTGAAAATTGCTTGACCCCCTTCTTTGCACTCCCTTTTCCCTGCATATCTGATTCATCTTCTGGTGTGTTTCTTTGGGGGCTCATGACGGCTGCTGTAATTGCGGTAAGTGGGCCCTCACCGAGTTTCTCACTGAGTATTTCCCCCTGTAGGGTGTGCTGTTGGGTGTGCTGTTGGGTGGCTGCAGCTGGGCTACCCTCCTCTATCTCCTCCTCTGAGCTTTCATCTGTGGAATCCAGAGTATGAGGGGGAGGGGTGTTTTCTAAATCAGCTAGGCGCGCTGCTTTCTTGGCCTCTCTTGCTTCTTTAGCTAATATGCGGCGAGATTTAACCTTAGTAAAGCGAGTTTTCTATTAATAAAACATCTCCATCCATCACTCAAGAGAAAGTCATAGAGACACCCCATCTTTGTGACATGGGGTATTCCTGCGATTGTAAAATCTGGTAATGGCCCACCTTTCAACAGTTGAAAATTCAGAGACTTTTTCAGTCATCTTAATGTGAAACATTAGAAAAACACACCTCTATGGCCACAGGCCAATGGCCTTGTTGAACGTTTCATGAGTACTCTTAAGAAAGCTGTTCAGTGTGCTGTATTGGAAAATGTTGGCCTTAAAACTGTGTTGAATTCTACTCCCCTAGTTTTCCATTCGACCCCTCTCTCAACCACAGGTGACAACCCTGCCACCTTGATTTTCGGGAGAGCCATGACAACCAAGTTACCTCAATGGACCAACAGAAGATCAAGTACTCAGGAAGAAACCCATATAAGAGACTTGGATCATGAAAGGAAAATGAAGGCCTATGTAGACAAGGGTCACCATGTCAAATTTGTTACTTTTACTAGAGATTGTTTGTGAGTCTAGAAAATGAAAATCTGATGCTCCCTTTGATCCTGAGACATTTCATGTTGTGACCAGCAAAGGACCCATGGTGACTGCCAACATCCTAGGAAGTCCATTGCATGGGAATCCTCACATTTTCGACATGAGGCTCATCGCTTGTCAGGCACTGATGTCAATGTAGAGACTGGATATGAAAGAACAATTGAAAAGCCCCTGACTGCTGTTTTTCCTACATCACCAGCACAGATCATGGACACTTCGACTGCTTGTCCCTAGTCTCCGAAGACACGTGTTATCAGAGCACCATGAAGACTCATCAAAGAGCTATCATTGCATTTAGCTGTAAAAATGTCATTTTTATTTAACAGTGAGGGAAATCTAGTTTTGTTTGAGTTAGCAATGATAGAACCCTCTTGGCTCCTGATGGACGACGTAGAACTGTAAAGTAAATGTTAGAGCGTAGTGAAGTAAATGCAGGTTTAGAAAGTTGAGCTCACGGTTACACGCAGACAAATGAAGACGTGTTATACTAAGCTCTGTGTGTAGAATAGTCCTTTGCGGGTACTCAGGCTCAATAGGATGTTACACTTTAGATCTGACTGGAGCTCCAGCCTGAAATACTCAATGTGTGGCTGCAAGACGGGGAAGGGGCTCCACAGGAATGATCAACCAAAAACCATGGCATAGGGCAGTGAAGTTCAGGCAACAGCAGGTGGCAGGGCTCCAGCGATCTGCAATCGCTTGGATGTGGTGTGTCTAAATAGAGCCTGAGCCTGCTAGTCCCAGACAAGAACTTGCAGACAGGAGAAAGGTCCCTCTGGGAGAGGTACATGAATACCATTCAACAGTCTAGGCAAAGCTATATGTAGTGAATTCACCCCACTCAAATCTCACCGACCAAAGCTAAGCATGAGCTGAGACCAGCAACTCCAGTACCATCTGAAATATAAATGAAGGTCAGTCATCGTGTAGGTTAGCAAGGACAGTTCCACTGTGTTCCAGACACCTAGGAACTCTAGACAAAACTCCACAGAGGCCCACATCTGAGTTTTGTAATCTTAAAGACTTGGTGGCCAATAAGGCTAGAGATCTACACATACGTCTTTTTAGTATTAACCCCTTCAGTGCGCATGACGGCCCACAGTGTCACGGTGGGTATGTGCGGAGTACGGCCGAGGGCCGTCAGAATCCCACCCACTATCTAAATCGCCCCGCAGGACTAAAATATGTGTAGCACCGAAGGGGTTAACAGCAGGTCAATCCTTGAGGAAGCAAGCAGGGATGGGTGCAAACCAACAGGCTATTCAAAGACTGTGATACAAAGCCTCAAGAGGTTTTAACAGAGAATCCATGTTTGCAACCATCTTAGGTTGTATGTCTACCAAGATTTCCCTAACAAGAACCAACCTAGGTGATACATTCAGCTAAAAGAAACATCTCGATTGTATCTGTCATGATCACACAGATGGCTCTTGACACATTGTGGCATTTGTATAAGCCCCTATCGCCACCGCAATGTCACATTTAACAACGTTGTGGTGGCGATAGGGGCTTAGCCTTATTTACGAGGCAGCATTAAGCCACTTAATGTAGCTTAACGCTGCCTTGCAAATAAGGCATAATTTCACACTATGGTTAGCGTAAAAGGGGTGGAAGGTGGGTGTTGTGGTGGGCGTTCTACCACAACACCAATTGATTTAGACGCTGCCCCCTATATACAAGGGCAGTGTACATAGGAGGCAGCACCAAAAGTAGGATCAGCGAAAACCTGGTCTTAAGTTGGCGAAACGAGGAGAAATGCATTATTTCTCCTCATTTTTGCTTTTTCCATGCCTTGGCCAGCATACAATGAAAAAGCAAACTGCCATGGATTGTTTATGTACAAGAGCGTCCCCCTTCCTGTACATAAACAATCTTTAAAAAAAATGCCATTTTGTGACTTTCATGTGTGCTTCAAGAAACAGCACACATGACAGTGACAGAATGGCATTTCAGGATTGTTTATATGCAGGAAGGGACACCTTCCTACACATAAACAATCCTCCCCTGCACACAGACATCCTTGCACTATGGTGCAAAGGTACCGCCCTTGGCGCTACACTGCTAAGTGTAGCGCCATCGCAGGTGGAAACGCATGGCTTCACCATATCGTTGTAAATATGATGCAGCCTTGTGTTTCT
Organism: Lissotriton vulgaris; assembly: GCF_964263255.1. NCBI lineage: Eukaryota > Metazoa > Chordata > Amphibia > Caudata > Salamandridae > Lissotriton > Lissotriton vulgaris. The sequence continues at coordinate 776,003,001 of NC_141696.1, read as the reverse complement.
GAAATGGCGTGTGAGGCGTTAAGCCATGACGGTTAATGCCTCACTCCGCCAATTCTATTGTACATATACCCATAATGTTCAAGGGAAGCAGTGCTTTCAAAGCCATATTGGTTTTAAGCTATAATTGTGTTTTTGTAAATTGAATGGCAGAGTATAATCTTAACCAATCACTGCTTCCTGATGCATAAAACACTACTGACATGCGCTTGAAATATACTTTAAAATGATACAGTACAGCATCTGTATAAAATTAATGTACACGAATTCCTTATTTGCAGCCAGATTAACAAATCTGAAAATACCATCATATATCATCGAAGATACACCCACATACCATTTGGACATGATTTAAATAAGTTATCTTGATGCCAAGAGTAAAGATTATCAAACATATATTGCATGGTGCTGAAAGGTTGAAAATCTATTACAAATGCTCTGTAAGGGAGATGCCTGAGCGGCATGTAGCAGCTGTGAATGTTGCATTCAGCTCTTTTTTCACATTCCCATATTTTAATCCTACTTCCCACGCCCACTAGTTATTTCCATCCCCAATTTATATCTAAGAACAAAATACAAATTTATGATGCCCTTGCGCCTCTTTGCGCCGCAATTGCGTCACTTTTTTTGACGCAACGGCGGCGCAAACAATGCGCCCTATTTACAACGTGACGCATCTAGGAGATGCATCACGTTGTAAAGCCCTGCGCCATAAAGAGGCGTTCCTGCGCAGGGGGGGGGGCGTTCCTGCGCAGGAACGCCTCCTGAAAGTGGCTGAGTGAAATCTATGAGATTTCACTCAGTCACTTTCAGGCCAATGCTGCGTCAAAACCCTGCGCCTGCTTGAAGCAGGCGTAGGTCTTGACGCAGCATTGTGAAGATGGGGCACCCCCGAGCCTTGCTGGAGCTGCGTCGCCCTTGCGACGCAACTCCAGCAATGCGCCACCTTTCCGGCACAGATGTGTCACGCATCTGTGCCGTTTTTGCACCATGGTGCGCCGCATTATAAATGCGGCGCACCATGGGTGGCGGAGCTGTGGCGCACATTAACTGGCGCATCCCTGGGGATGCGCCAGTTAACATAAATCTGCCCCATAATACGCCAAAACAGGCTAAACATGTTAAACCAACAAAAGAATGGGAATTTGTTGCAATCATGACTATTGAATAGGAAAAAGCTGCAGTAAATAACAATAACACATGGACATTCAGGTAATTGCATGATCTTTTTTATTGCGTATTTTTGAACATATAAGATCAACCTTCAGAAGAAACATTATTAAAATGTGTAGAGTACGTTGTTTTAATTGAACGCATAGCAGAGAAAAGGAGGAAATTGAATAGACAGATATTAAAGTAAATCATAGAATAAACAAAACAGGTTCCTGTATGATAGATTGTCTTCATGTGATATACATAAAAGAAGAATTGAACGTTTTCTGACATGCTTTCTCTAGGGATGTCTGTCATCAGTGTATATGTGTTCTCCATGGCGAGCATATTTGGGATAACACATCCTGCAATCACTTCATCAATCATTATCTTCACTTTCGAAATGTTTTCACCAGCTATTTCCGGTCTCATGTTGTACATATGGCAGATCCCATTTGTGCGGCCACATGGAAGACCGGGGCTAATGGGTCTCAACCATGGAGGTTGGGGCCATTTGCCACTAGTGTCCTTAGGATCCTCCAACCACAGCTCTGCAAACTGGGCCAAGTACAACCCTTTAAGCACTTGATTCCTGGGGTAGCAACAGCTAGCAGTCACAGGCTTCTCAGAGAGGTATTGTGGGGGAACAAGGGCACAGAACCCAGCAATCGAAGTACATACACAATAGCGTGATATTCAGCCCAGTGCTTACATTTATGAAAAAATTTACTTTTAATCTCACTGCAAAACTAAATAATCACAATCCAAATAACATATCATACACAGTTGTGAGTTGCACAGGCACTGCCATCTCCTTACTTTACCTGTAACCTTATTCTCTTTCCTTGTGGTTTAGATCCTGCTTTTGCCTTCCCTTCTATACTGTGGGAATAGGGAAGAATTAGCCTCAGATGCAGATAGCTCAAATGTTCTCAAACGTTAACTGATTTCAATGTCTATAGTAGATTTTGTGCTGAAAGTCTCAAGTGGGATGAGACAGGCTTACCCATGCACCACAGTCATCCTTGTCCACAGGTACAGCTAAGTCCTGGGGTCACCTGTTGATACTCAGTGGCACCATGATCTTCGCAGGCTTTGATCTGGGAGGCGGACAAGTATATTGGCACCATTCTTAAGAAGCATAGGTCCTTTAGGTCCATTTGCAGCCCGACTCTCACCTTGCAATGCTTGTGGTTTCCAGGCCAAGTCCTCTGCGGATGGACATTGGGGCAGTTTCAACCTACAGGTCGTGTGGGGCTTTCCATGGCAACACCAATTTGATCACCTTCTCCTTGCCTGTGGCATCAGCACCACTCACCTGGCCCACAGTGTCCCTTGTACTGGAAATGTCACATTCAAGGCTACTCAAGAATGCACAGAGACACCCTTTGATAGCATGTGTACCTTCTGGATTGCTCTCTTGGGCTTGTCAGCGACCTCTGAGTGCTCCTCACACTGGACCCACATGCTGGACCTCTCCTTCTGGACAGTCTCATTTGCTGCAGTGCCAGGCACGCCCATTCACTCTCTCATCAGGGAGGTATGTTTCTTTAGGCAGATACACAGCTGTTTAGGCAGAAGGAAATTACTTCAGGTATCTCTGGTATACCAGCTGTCAGAACGACATCATCCCTGGATACACAGCAGCTATTTGAGTAGTCTGTGGAGCACTCCCTTCCTTGGCCAAGAACAAACTGGGAGTTCAGAATAGGGCCTGCCTGGGGCCGGTCCTTGCGCACCACTCACTGCTTAGCACAGTCAATGGCTCTGTCCGTGGGGAATGGGCACCCAGCCATAAACCCAAACCATCACTGCAGAAGACCAAAGTTTGTGCATAGCAGGAGGTTGGATATTCGTGGAGGGTTGGGTGCAGGGACTTACTGGATGAAAGGCCCTGCAGCCAATCCTCTGCTGCGCAGAGCTGAATGTCGTACTTAGCAAGGGTGTAGGCTGTCTGTACAGAGGCTGGCTGCAGGCCCTGCAGCTAACCTGCACAGCATGGGGTTGGCCATCTGTGGCACGAGTACGCCAGGGAACATCTCCATGACCGTGTATATCGGTGAGTATACCAGCACTGCGTGGATACATGCCTTGATAGAAACCTTGCGCTCCAATCCCTAAACAACTCCTTGTTTTATACAGGCTTACCCTGGCGTCGTCCGGTTACGATTGTGTAACTCAGCAACCGCCGTCCTAATTAGGTAAGAATTCATGCATGGCACGCACCGCTTAGTGTAACTTGGATTTTCTTCCTTCTAATATGTAGATTATCCCCCTATATAGGGCTGCTGGTCCGGACTAATCTGAGCATCGACTTGTACAAATGACCATTTACGCACTGCCTCGGTAAGCAGAGCGTGTCCCCCAGTCTTGATAGAGACCCACTTCACGCACTATGGCGGGTTTCAAATAGACACCACCACTACAAGGAGATATTAAGTCATCACGCGCACTCCGTTCGGTAATTCGCGCAACTACCGATTTCTATCAAGCACTATCACAAGAGGCACTGGTTAGCATTCTTGACGCATGTCCTAAAAACATAGATCAACTAGGTTCACCATGCTGCCACCACCTCCTCACCCGTAGAAACAGTGCAATACCTTCACCTGGCTAACGAGTATATGCACCCTGCACAAAGAGTCACTTTATTTTATCTTTTAAATTATTTGTATTCTGTTCTTAAAGTTTGTACTTTTCTTATTTTTCCCTTTAGGCAATTTGAGGTTTAGTGAAAAAGGCAATTATTTGTTTGTCCTGATGATGGTTCCCATGACCCCTTAGGGGAACCGAAACGCTGTCGACTTGCTCATGCACCCTATACAAATATTTGATTGTTTAAATTGATGTAACGGTGCTATTTGATATTTTCTGTACAATGAATATGTAAACAGAAAAACGCTTGTTTGCCTTAAAACCTTTCCTATTCTCTCCAACTGTAATCACCCCGCAAGTGTTGGGCACAGGCTTGTGTACCACACAGGGGCAATGTGGAAGGTATCCGTGTTCTATCCTGGAATTCTGTTTATTAAGTAAACTTGAGGGACCTCTGTCCGGCTGGACATGTCATTCTAAAATATAGAATTGATTTTGTCTATATTTATTGGTTGTGAACTGAATTATGCACGGGACCACTGTTGTTTTAGAAAATTGCTCCCCGAGGTCCCTTGCTGACTGAATTGGGGTCCCTTGTTGTTATAAGAGATAATCGTGCGCAATCGACTGATTGCAAGGGCTTTGTCCTCCTTCCCACTTCTCCTAAGTGGTCACCGGCTTCCCTACCTGAGCACGAGCGGCCTTCACTGCTCATCACTTTTTCCCTCTTATCACTGTGATGTCTGATACAGCTCCTCTATATTCACTTGAATATATTAACAAAATCTGTGCAGGACCATCGTTATTCACTGACCAAGAGGAAACCAATGCTACAAGTAGTACCAATCTTTCTGATGAACTAGAAAAACAAAAGAAGAAACATGTTAGACTAGAGTTGATGACTTTAATGCTTACCCAATATCTCAAATCCAATACTATTCCACTTGGCCTTCAAGTCAGAAACATTCCGGGAGTCTTTACTGACAATCTGAAATATATATCAGGCTTTAGCAGTATAGGCACCACCTGCTCTAGGCATTGGCTGGTCCTAGGCATAGAAACTGCAGGCGAGGAACTCAAAAAACTTGAGGAGACCATCAAAGACTTAGAAAAGCAAATAGCTGATGATAAAGCAATCACTGACACAAAGACCTTACTTGAGAAAATTGAGAAAACAGTCTCTGAATTCCACCGTATAGAGCAAAATAAAAAATCAAATAAAGTTAAAAAAGACATTAAATTCTTCACTCTTGAACGTACGTACCCATATTTACATAAAGATTTTTATACGAATCGTAATTTCAACCAGCACCAACAAACCCCAAGACCCTGGGGACGTTTCAATAATAGAAACACTGTTGTGGGCTTCACCGACTCCTCAGCAGACTCATCTGATAGTTCGGATCCTGGTGAGGGAGGGAGTGGACCAACACGCAATCAGACTCCTTTTTTATCCAGGGGCAATCCAGAACCCCAAAAGAGAGGAAGGGTCAAACAACAAAAACGATGGCACAACCCCCCGGGGGAGCGCCAGACCAGGCAGAAGTTCTATCAGTGGTAACAGACAATACCAATCTGAACACTATCCCCATTTTTAATATTTCTAACCATACTCTGACCACCCATGAGTTATCCATCCTTAGCAAAGGATTATCCTTTGTTCCAACCACCTACCCGAACTTTTTGAATCTCCAATCTGAATTGCTTGGCTTCTTCAGGAAATTGAGACTACGCTCATATTTTGAACTTAATCCATCAGAACCTAAGAGTGTTACGACCCCATTTCGACCACCTTCAACCTTCTCCCCTACATCCAACATGATCCCAAAAGAAATCATAACTTTTGAAAAGGTCATTCTTAAGGAAATCGCCAATATAGAGAAGTCCCATCTCTTTATACCCTACAACATCTCCTTGGATGAAAAGTCAGCAATCAATTCCCTTAGGAATAATACCAACTTGATTATCAAGTCAGCAGATAAGGGGGGTGGGATAGTTCTCCAGGACATTGGAAACTATAAAAATGAGCTTCTACGTCAGGTATCTAACACTGACCATTACTGTAGACTGCCTTGTAACCCCACCAAAGATATTCAAAAGCTTATTAAAGCCATTACTATGGAAGGTTTGGAGAATGGCATTATAAGCAAACATGAATATAATTTCTTGAACATTGTCAACCCAAGAACTCCTGTTCTTTATACATTACCCAAAATTCACAAAAGGATGGATAACCCCCCGGGGAGACCAATACTGTCTGGGTGTGGCTCAGTTTTAGAACCTCTGGGCCACTATGCTAATTTCTTTTTGAAGGATTTTGTGCCGGCAACTGCTTGCTACATCAGAGATAGCATGCACATGATCAATTTGATTGAGAATTACTCTTTTGATCCTGAACACGAGACTCTATGCACATTAGACGTAGAGTCTCTATATACAAATATTCCCCAGAAAGACTCACTACTTGTAATGGAAAGCATACTAAACACTAGGACACGTCCCCATAGGGTACCTACCCTATTCATAATACAACTACTAGAGATTTGTCTTACCCAGAATTTCTTCCTTTATGACTCGGAATATTACCAGCAGGAACATGGCTGCTCCATGGGGGATATATTTGCGCCTACCCTGGCGATTCTATACATGGACTGGCTGGAAACCCATATCATTTTGTCTAGTAGTAACCCATTCCATCAGGGTATACACACCTGGAAGCGCTACATAGACGACATCTTTTTAATTTGGGGCGGCTCCACTGAGGATTTCCCAGGGCTAACACACTGGCTTAATAACAATTGTAATGGCCTTACGTTTACTTTATCCTACAACAAAGATAGTATCCCCTTCCTAGACCTGACCATTCAACATCATGAGGGTACTCTATACACATCACTGTTTCGCAAACCAACAGAAAGGAATACCCTCCTGAGCTACAATAGCTGTCATCCTAGAGCACTAAGGGACAGTCTTCCTTATTCTCAATTCCTCAGGCTCAGAAGGAATTGCTTTAAGAAAGAAGATTATTTCATTGAGGCAAATACCTTATCTGAGAAGCTTAGGTTTAGAGGCTACCCCAGACGCCTGATAAAAAACTCTATGAAGAGAGCCTGGTACTGTCCCCGTGACACTCTTCTGGAGCCCAAACCAAAAGAGACCAATGAAAAAATAGTATGTGTAACCACCTTCTCTGCCATATCTAACCGTGTAAAACAATGTATAAAAAAGAACTGGCACATTTTGAATTCAGGTCCTCTCAACTGGGAAACTCCGCTCTTTGCTTTTAAGAAAAGCAAAAATCTTAAAGATCAATTGGTCAGGGCAGCATTACCACCTGCAATCGGTAGAAATATCACACTACATGACCATTGGTCACTACCACCCCTGCGTGGCCATTCCAAATGTGGCTCGTGTGTGGTCTGTGACTTTGCAATTGAGAGTAAAGAATTTGTATATAAAAATGTGAAGAATGAACTGCATACTTTTACAAATTGTAATAGTTGTAATCTCATTTATGCGATCCTCTGCCCGTGCAATTGCATATATGTTGGCCAGACAAAGCAGGAAATTAAACTGCGAATATCCCAACATCGCAGCCGCATTAGGTGCAAAACACCAAACGCACCCCTGGTTGAACATTTTTTAAGCAAAGGACATACTGAAAATGAGATCCGCTGGACGGTCATCACACAAATCATCATACCACCAAGAGGGGGCGACCTAACTCGTATGCTTAACAGAGAAGAATTAAAGTGGATACTGAAGACAGACAGCTTGAACTCTGGCTTGAACCTGCAAGAAGAGTGGACTGCTTTAATCTGATTTTTACAAATACCTTGGAGACTCTGAACTAAGCGCCAAGCAACTGATTGTTCGTAAAACAAAACAATTTTTGAAACTGTAACTTTGAAATGTCACCCTGCATGTTAAATCACCATAGACATCACCCAAGATGGCTTCTATAACATGCGCCCCTCGTTTATTTCTATGTCCACAACCTCACGTGCACTGACAATCACACCGCACCCGCCCCTTCTTCACTCCCTGGTCTGAGCACACGAGTACGCCAGGGAACATCTCTATGACCGTGTATATCGGTGAGTATACCAGCACTGCGTGGATACATGCCTTGATAGAAACCTTGCGCTCCAATCCCTAAACAACTCCTTGTTTTATACAGGCTTACCCTGGCGTCGTCCGGTTACGATTGTGTAACTCGGCAACGGCCGTCCTAATAAGGTAAGAATTCATGCATGGCACGCACCGCTTAGTGTCACTTGGATTTTCTTCCTTCTAATATGTAGATTATCCCCCTATATAGGGCTGCTGGTCCGGACTAATCTGAGCATCGACTTGTACAAATGACCATTTACGCACTGCCTCGGTAAGCAGAGCGTGTCCTCCAGTCTTGATAGAGACCCACTTCACGCACTATGGTGGGTTTCAAATAGACACCACCACTACAATGAGATATTAAGTCATCACGCGCACTCCGTTCGGTAATTCGCGCAACTGCCGATTTCTATCAAGCACTATCACAAGAGGTACTGGTTAGCATTCTTGACGCATGTCCTAAAAACATAGATCAACTAGGTTCACCATGCTGCCACCACCTCCTCACCCGTAGAAACAGTGCGATACCTTCACCTGGCTAACGAGTATATGCACCCTGCACAAAGAGTCACTTTATTTTATCTTTTAAATTATTTGTATTCTGTTCTTAAAGTTTGTACTTTTCTTATTTATCCCTTTAGGCAATTTGAGGTTTAGTGAAAAAGGCAATTATTTGTTTGTCCTGATGATGGTTCCCATGACCCCTTAGGGGAACCGAAACGCCGTTGACTTGCTCATGCACCCTATACAAATATTTGATTGTTTAAATTGATGTAACAGTGCTATTTGATATTTTCTGTACAATGAATATGTAAACAGAAAAACGCTTGTTTGCCTTAAAACCTTTCCTATTCTCTCCAACTGTAATCACCCCGCAAGTGTTGGGCACAGGCTTGTGTACCACACAGGGGCAATGTGGAAGGTATCCGTGTTCTATCCTGGAATTCTGTTTATTAAGTAAACTTGAAGGACCTCTGTCCGGCTGGACATGTCATTCTAAAATATAGAATTGATTTCGTCTATATTTATTGGTTGTGAACTGAATTATGCTTTAGAAAATTGCTCCCCGAGGTCCCTTGCTGACTGAATTGGGGTCCCTTGTTGTTATAAGAGATAAAGAGGGTTAGATGTAGGGCCTAGCCATAGGCCTGCCACTTCAGCTAACCTCCCTCTGAGCCCAGCTGAAGGCTGTGTGCAGGAAGAGGATTGGCAACAGCTGATTAGGTTGGCTGCTATGACTGGCCAGAGCCCAGGTCTTGCGACTCACCCTCCCACTGAGCACACACAAAGGCCATGCTTAGTGAAGGGTTGGCTACCTACACAGAAAATAGCAACAGGGCTGTTATAACTTAAGATGGTTCCTTCCTGCCTGTCGTTCCCCCTCCCTTTTTCCCCCAAGATGGTTTAACCCTAGCTGTCAGCCTGGAGGCAGCCTTAGAATGTTGGTACTTGATATGCCGCCCAGCTGGGTGCACCTGAAGATAAATGCTCATTAAATTCATCTCATCTTCATCACCGTGTAGAGTGTTATTACTACACTTTTTGGCGACGAGGGTCAAGGAGCTGAGCCAGGGTCAGCGTGGTGCGCCCCCCTGGAATAAATTTTACTGGAACGAAAGCTTTGAAGGAATATCAACTTACCCTGTGGGAGAAATCTTGCCCGGCATCACGGCGGCGTTTCTTGTCAGCGTTGCGTCACTACACCACAGCATTCAGCGATTCAGAGACTTCACGAAGAGAGCGACGACCCAGGCTGAATCCCATTGGGGGCCGCAAGCTGAGGTGGAGCTGGTGTCGGCATCGGGGAGTGCTGTGAGTGGACTGATCGCAAGTGCAATTCCATCGCCGGTTAAGAGACTTGTGTAGGTGAGCGGCGGAGTGCTGAGAGGCGTATGAGGCGGGCGACAGCGGGGGACTCGTTGCCGCTTGTGCAGAAGGAAGCTGGTGGTGAGTCAAGGAAGATAAACGGCTTCAGCCAATGCCCGTGAGGTGAGCTGTACTTGACTGTGTTAACGGCGCTACCCGCTGAGGCAGGGGATCCAACACCGGCGACGTGTGGAGAGGCTGAGGGTGAACGTGAGGGGATTTACAGCTCCAGTCAGCGCCGTGACGGAAGCGAGGCGAGTCCGAGTTTTCAGCCCAAGTTTGGTGCGATTGCTCCGCAATCTCCGTTTGTTGGTCTGAAGGGGTGGAAGCAAGGTACCCCTATTCTGTCTTCTCAAGGCGGCTTGGCGAGGGGGAGCTTAGCGTAAAGAGCATTGATCAGGGGCTGAACAGTATTCCTCACGACGAGGCTCGGGGAGGTGACTACGTTCACCACAGGAAGTTCCCGCCCAGATCCAAGGACTGTGGGAAAAGAAGAGACAGAAAGAGGACTTGGGTTTTTTACTCAGCAGTGTGATAGGAAAACCAGTTTTAGTTTCAACTTGGTTATTCTTGATTTTTGGAAAGTGGAAACACACTTCTAGTGACATCTATGTATAATGCCAAAGCATAAGTGAACTTATTGTCTTAAATTAGTGAAGCTTATTTTCCCTTTACCACCAGCCTCAGGATAAGTTAGAATTTGTTTTCAGCACAGTGAGTTAGGTTCTCCTGGTGCATGGCCATGGCAGGAGCAGGAATGAGCCAGCCCCCACCCTTCTTAAATGAGCTGGGGGAGCCGGAAATACCATGGAAGAGATGGGTAGGGATCTTCAAATCCTATCTCATAGCGATTGGAGGAGAAAATTATAACAATGTGAGGAAACAACATATTTTGTTGCATAATTTGGGCATACATGGGAGAAAAGTGTTCGAAGACATAACTGGAAGGCTAGTAGATGATGAACAAGAGGAGGTTGAGGGGGTGAATGTGTATGAGTATACCTTGGTAAAACTGGAGGAACACTTTAAAGTGAAACTTAATGTTGTGCTGGAGAGGCATAAGTTCTACAAGAGGGCCCAGAAGAAAGATGAGAAAGTCACAAATTATGTAGCGGTTCTGAAGGGCTTAGCAGCTACGTGTGAATTTGGGGCGTTGACTGACTCAATGATAAGGGACCAGATTGTGAGGTGCACAAATGACTCAAGGATACAAGAGGAACTCCTAACGAGGAATCCTGACCTGGAAGAGGCTTTGAGTATAGCTAAAGGGTTAGAGCATACAGCCATGTGTATGAAAGAGATGAAAATACATGAGGGAACCATAAGAGAAAAGAATGAGAGCAGAGGGACACAAGAGGGGGAGACCATTTGTAAAGTATGTGAGAAAGCTAAGGTCAGTCAGCACAGTAACCCACAGGGATTGTTTTGTTACAAGTGTGGTAGCCCAAGTCACCTAGCAAACAACTGGAAGTGCCCTGCCAGGGATACTCTGTGTAGAAAATGCAACAAAAGAGGGCATTTTTCTAAGGTGTGTAAAAATTTCAACCAAAAAATACATATGGTGGAAAATGTAGAAATAGAGGATGAGAGAGAGAAAACATGAATGTCTGACATAATATCGACAGACAGAATATCGAAATACAAAAATATCGGCACAAAAATATCGACATCAAAAATATCGGAATCATATCTTCATAAAGGTAAGTACAAAAATATCGAAAAAATAATATCGTAGTACAAAAATATCGGAATTAAAAATATCGTTTTTTTAAATGTATTAATAATAATGTAAAAATAATTTTAAAATACATATAATTTTACAAATATTAAATAAAAATATTAAAACAAAATTAAAACTAATACATATACATTTAAAATAAATAAAACACTTAATAATTTAATGTAATTTTATTTTTTTTAATGTTATTTAATTGATTTAATGTAATTTTTTTTTTGTTTTTACCCTGTACGCCTGTACCCCAAAAACCCAAAACTGACCCTGAACCCTAAAAATATCCCTGTACCCCAAAAACCCAAAACTGACCCTGAACCCTAAAAATGCCCCTTTACCCAAAAACTGAAAACTGACCCAGAACCCTAAAAATACCCCTTTACCCAAAAACTGAAAACTGACCCTGAACCCTAAAAATACCCCTTTACCCAAGAACTGAAAACTGACCCTTATCCCTAAAAATACCCCTTTACCCAAAAACTGGAAACTGACCCTGAACCCTAAAAATACCCCTTTACCCAAAAACTGAAAACTGACCCTGAACCCTACAAATACCCCTTTACCCAAGAATTGAAAACTGACCCTGAACCCTAAACATACCCTTTTACCCAAAAACTGAAAACTGACCCTGAACCCTAAAAATACCCCTTTACCCAAGAACTGAAAACTGACCCTGAACCCTAAACATACCCCTTTACCCAAAAACTGAAAACTGACCCTGAACCCTAAAAATACTCCTTTACCCAAAATTAATTAATATTATTTAATTACCAATTAATTATTAATTAACAATAACAATAAAGTAAATATATTAGCACATTAGCTGTAATTAATTTAATTTAATAATTAATATTATTTTTCCCAATTAATTAATTAAGAATAAAAAAAATTATATATAAAAAAATTACTATAATTAATGTAATTAACTAATTAATATTAATTAATTACCAACTAATTAATAATTAAAAATATGTACAAAATTATATTAATTAATTAACTAATTAATATAAATTAATTACCAATTAATTATTAATTAAAATATGTACAAACTTATAATAATTAATTAATTATTATTAAATTACTTCCCACCCTATTCCCCTATAAACCCATAACCCGCTACAGAACATATTTATCAATTAATCAATTAATTAAAATTAAATAAAAATGAATTCTCAATTAATTAATTAATAATTCCTACTAATTATTAATTAATTTAACATAATTAAATTACTTCCCACCCTATTCCCCTATAAACCCACAACCCGCTACAGTAGTAAAAGACAATATTTAATTAAATTACATTAAAAATAAATAATAAAACATAATAAATACAATATAATATACACTAAATTTATTTAAAAATTGATATTAGTAACATCGAAGTTATTTATTTCGATATTATTGTCATCGATATTTAAAACTTCGATATTACTGATATCATACTAATATCGATATTAAGACTGTCGATATTACTTACCTTCGATATTTTGTCCCATCGATATTTAAACTTCGATATTATTGTATATCGATATTTAAAAATCGATATTTTGTCTGTGTACCAGAAAACATATATTTTCCAGGTGGGGGATGAGGAGGAAAATGAATGTAATGTTTATCCAAAATGTGAGATTACCTTGGATGGAAAAAAAAATTGAGGTTTATGCTGATTCATGCTCTCCATACACACTCATAGACAAGAGGGAGTTTGAGGAGAAGTTTGCGAGTCAAGGAGTAGTGTTAGAGAAAGCTGACATAAACCCAGTAGGATATTTCAAGGAGAGTATACCACTAGAGGGGATGACTAAAATGAGAATAACCTTTAAAGATAGGCACACGGTAGGGAAAGTGTATGTCTCCATGAGAGGTTCCAATCTGTTGGGTTGGAAACATCAGAAGGAACTAGGCATCAAACTAGATCCCAACAACAGTGAACAAGTGCTCTTGGTAGAACCCTCCAGTGTAGCAGAAGATGTCACCCAGGAGTTCAAGGAGGTGTTTAGTGAAAAGCTGGGTGTGCTAAAGAACTATATGCACAGGATTACACTCAAGGAGGGGGCAGTGCCAGTTATACATAAAACACGATCCATACCCCTGCGCATGAAAGAGCCTTTGAAGATCGAGTTGGACAAATTGGTCAGCCAAGGGGTGATCAAGGAAATAGAGACTTCTTCTTGGTTGGCTCCGGTCGTGATCACGACCAAGGATGGAGGAAAGAACATAAGGTTGTGTGTAGACCTTAGAGACTTGAATGCAAACATCCTGATAGACCGGTACCCCCTCCCGAGAATTGGAGAGATGTTGACCACCATACAGGGGGCCAAGTATTTTAGTGTGCTGGATTTGTCCTCGGCCTACTATCAGATAGTGCTACACCCAGAGTCACAGTCGCTGACAGCGTTCACTACTCCGTTTGGCAATTTCAAGTTTCTACGGATGCCTTTCGGCTTAGCGTCAGCGGCAGCGGCCTTCCAACGGGTGATGCAGCACATCCTCAGGGAATGTAGGAAAACCATGTGCTTCCAGGATGACATTCTCATCTATGGCTCAAGTGTGGAGGAACATAGTGAAAACTTAAAAGGGGTGCTAAGGAGGCTGAAGGAAGTAGGATTCACCACCAGGTTGAGCAAATGTAAATTGGGGGTGAGCACCGTGGATTACTTGGGCCATACCATCTCCGAAGAAGGGATCAAACCAAAATGCGATTTGGTCAATGCAGTCAGAGATGCACCTACGCCGTCTAACAAAGAGGAATTGTTGTCATTTCTGGGTCTGGTGGAATACATGGCAAAGTTCATTAAAGACTTTGCCATCAGAACACATGCCATGAGAGAAATGGTGAAGAAAGACAGCAAATTTGAATGGTGTGAGAAGCAAGAAAAGGCGTTCAGAGACATAAAGAATGCCATAATTCAGGCACCCTTTATTGGCAAATTTGATCAAGGAAAAGAAATAATAATAACCACTGATGCAAGCAACAGGGGTATAGGAGCAACCCTATCACAGAGAGAAGAGAAGCAACTTAAGGTAATTGCTTTCGCATCAATAACTCTTACTTCCCCAGAAGCAAACTATTCTACAGTGGAAAAGGAGGCACTTGCTGTATACTGGGCCATCAAACACTTCAAATTCTATGTGTGGGGAGTACCATTCAAGGTGCACACGGACCACAAGCCGTTGGTTCCTCTGTTCACCCAAAAAAATATGGAGGAAATGACCCCGCGCATTGCCAAGTGGGTCTTGGGCCTACAGGGATATAATTTTCGAGCGGTGTACATACCAGGACAACAGAACAAAGTAGCAGACTTCCTCTCAAGAGCTCCGGTTCTCAGCGAAACAGATGAGGAAAAGGTGGAAGACACCATCCTGGAGATAAGTGTAGCAGCTGTGTTGAAGGAAGATTGGGAAAAGCATATGGAGAAAGATGAGACTTTGAGTAAGGTGAAGGAGTACATTGTCAAGGGGTGGCCAAAGAAGTGCAAAGAGTTGGAAAGAGAAATCCAACCGTTCTGGAATGTAAGAGAGGATCTCTCAGTTGAGGCGAACTGGGTCATGAAGTCGGGTAAACTAGTTCCGCCTGAGGGAGTAAGGCAGCAAGTCATCACCTTAGCCCATGAAGGTCATCTGGGCAGGAGCTTGTGCAAATCTAGATTAAAAGCAGACTATTGGTTCCCGGAGATGGACCGAGAAATGGAGGAGAAGGTACGAGACTGTTACGCATGCAGCATCAGTGACAAGTCCAAAGTAACCAAACATTCTCCGTTGATACCAGTGGAGGTACCTTCGGCTCCGTGGAAGAAACTGGGATTCGATATCACGGGACCTATTCATGGAAGAGGATCACAAGATTTGTATCTATTAGTACTAATAGACTACTATTCCAACTGGATCACTCACAAAATTGTAGTAAACATCAACACTAAGTCTTTGATAGGTTTCTTGAAGGAGGTGTTCTCGAGAGAGGGGATCCCCGCTACGATAATAACGGACAACGGGGTCCAGCTGATTTCGGACGAAATGACAGAATTCTTCAAAGACTGTTCTATTTCCCATATCCGCACGCCGTTGTACTGCCCCAAGGCTAACGGTAAAGTGGAAAGGGCGAACCGATTACTTAAGGAGAGCATCAAGCTGGCAGGAAAGTCGGGGAAAAATATGGAAGAAGCTGTAATGGAAACTTTGTGGGCCTACCATACCACCCCCAACTCAACAACAGGACATTCACCTTTCGAACTTATGAGAGGAAGAAAGGCGGGATCAAAGCTGTCCCCACAATGGATGGGGAGAGGAAGTCATCTAGTGGTAGATCCGGAAGATGTGAAGAGGAAAATTGAAGACAAGCAAGACAAGTACAAAGAGTGGTACGACAGGAAGTGGGGTGCAAAAGAAAAGAACCTTAGTAGAGGACAGTTGGTGTACATCAGGAAGCCAGACAGAATGGGGAAAAGTGAGGACAGGTTCTACCCCCCAGGGAGGATAAGGGAGGTCAAGGGCAATGTAGTAGTTATGCAGGATGGAAGAGTGTGGAGTCAAGATAGAGTGGTCCCTGTAACTACCAGGAGAGATTTGTTAAGGGAGGATAGAGCAGAGTCAGGCGACAGAGCGGGGGAGCTGGAGCACCGCAGGGAAAGTCACAGGAAAAGGACCATCCCGTCCTGGCACCGGCAGTATAGCATGAGGTGACTCCTCAGGGTCTTAGAGGTTAGCCGTGTAACTGTTACCTAGGCTCTGTACTTCAAGAAGAGGTCTGCCTCGCGGACCACAGTTCGTTATATTTCTTTGTTCCCCTTTTCCCTACTCCTTCCCATTTTTCCCTTTCTTCCCTTAGGGAAAAAGATGTGTTATAACTTAAGATGGTTCCTTCCTGCCTGTCGTTCCCCCCTCCCTTTTTCCCCCAAGATGGTTTAACCCTAGCTGTCAGCCTGGAGGCAGCCTTAGAATGTTGGTACTTGATATGCTGCCCAGCTGGGTGCACCTGAAGATAAATGCTCATTAAATTCATCTCATCTTCATCACCGTGTAGAGTGTTATTACTACAAGGGCCTGGCGCTGTGGCCAACCCCCCACAGTTAACCCACAGAAGCTTGGCTGCTCTCAGGGTTTGCTGCTCATGGGGAGTAAACAGTCTTTAAATGTGCACAGCAGGTGAGTTAGTCAGCTATGGTGAGACCATCAGTAGGACCTGGCTCAAGGATAAGCACAGGAAGGGGGTTGGCTGCCCACTATGGGGGTTTGACGCAGTACCTTGTTAGAATCAAGACTCTTTTCAACTTACTCATCCACTGCATATAACCCTGACCTTCCACTCTTCAATATTCCCATCTCATCTAGAGATGAGCAGACCTTAAGTATTGTATTGCTGGTGCAACCGTTCATATTTCAACAGAAGACTGCCTCCAAAGGCCTGAATGAGTAGGGATGCCAGGGAAAGATATTACACCGTCTGCCCGATTAATAGTGGGCGATGTAATATATTGCTGCAGACATCATCCCAGCTCCTTCTTTTTAAATTACCCTATAAACTGCTAGATCATTTTAAAAACAAAGTTGGAAGAAAATGGCCCACAGTCATATACAATTTAGATTGACTATATGTACATGTGAACAACAGTACACAAAAACTGACTGCCTAGTAAGGATATCGGGAGAGGAAACAAATATAAGGGCTCGGGAGACCTCACTGTATCGGGATAAAGACACTTACCCACCAAAAAGGTGACATGCTTCACCTTCGGGCTTCTCTTTGCACTAATCAAGAGCAATCAATCAATCAGGGAATTTTAAAGGGCGCTACTCACCCATGAGGGTCTCAAGGCGCTGGGGGGTGCAGCTCTGATTTAGCCTAAGGGCCAGGTCTTGAGGCTATTCCTGAAGGTGTGCATGGTAGGGGAGCATCTGATGTTGACCGGGATCTCGTTCCAGGCCTTAGCCGTGATGTAGGAGAAGGCTCTTTCCCCCGCTCTGGTTCTGCGGATGACTGGTGTTTCTACGAGGGCAAGGTCGGCGGAACTGAGGTTTCTTTTGGGTACATGGAGGGAGACTCCTTCGTTGAGGTATTTGGGTCTGGTGTTCTGAAGAGATTTGTAGGCATGGGTGAGTAGCTTGAAGATTACTCTCTTCTCACTGGGAGCCAGTGGAGGTCTTGCAGGGGTTGGGTGATGTGCTCATGTCCCGTGATGCCGAGAACGAGTCTGGCCGCGGTGTTCTGGATGGTTTGGAGTTTGCGTAGCATGGATTTGTTGATTCCAGCGTAGAGGGTGTTTCCGTAGTCCAGTCTGCTTGTTATGAGTGTGTGGGTGATGGTGCTTCTGGCTTCAGGGGGGGATCCACTTGAAGGTCTTGCAAAGGATGCGGAAGGTGTTAAAGAAGGTGGAGGTGAAGGCATTGATCTGGTGGGTCATGGTGAGGGAGGAGTTGAGTATGATGCCAAGGTTCTGGGCATGGTCCGTGGGGGTGGGCGGGTTGCCGAGGGCAGTGGGCCACCAGTTGTTGTCCCAGGCTGATGGGGTGGGTCCAAGGAGGAGTTCTTCTGTCTTCTTTGAGTTGAGCTTCAGGCAGCTGCTGCTCATCCAAGTTGCAATGTCATTCATTCCTTCCTGGAAGCTGAGTCTGGTGATCCAAGTGCGAATTTCTACCCACTATGATGTTCACGAGCTCTCGTGGAATTCTTTTGTGATTTGGGGTTTTAGGTAAGGCACCTAAAATGTAGTCGGTGTGAGGGGGGGGTTTGCAAAAGGGAGGTCCATATAAAACTATCTTCCTACTCATAGGAATTCTCTTTTATCATTTAATAGTTACGAGCCCTACATAATAATTTACTTGGGTGCCAATTTCTCAGATTACAAACAAAATAACGCGAACATCTTGAAAGAACAACTACATCAAAGAGCCTCACCTATTACCTGTCTGCCCCAGGACTGCTATCGCTGTCCCTCTTCAGAGCACCAAAAGGAGGCTCTGCGGACGACCTACCTACCACTGACTTAAGCTCAAGAGTGATTTTCTCATGCCTGGGGGTCACACCACAAGACAAAGTCAGCACTGAAACCCCTGTGGAGGCAGTCCAACAGGGATTGTCATGGCCACATGACCCCACACCTGAGCTATTGATAACAGAGGGAAGCTACCTCACCACTTCTAAATGCATGAAACCAATCATAATTTCAAATTGTAAGGGAGCAATAGTAGCCATTAATTGCCAAAAATGAATACTAACCTGGAGGAATAATCAGTGTTACTCCCAAAAGAGTAAAGGTTCTGCTATGTGAGTCCCAAATTATGCCTTCCTACTCATAGGAATTCTCTTTTATCATTTAATAGTTACGAGCCCTACATAATAATTTACTTGGGTGCCAATTTCTCAGATTACAAACAAAACAACGCGAAGATCTTGCAAGAACAACTACATCAAAGAGCCTCACCCAAATTATGCCTTACGATAACTGCATCAGAAAATTGGGAGCTCAAGGAGGGATGAATTGGCACACCGGGCAGTCGGTTATTGGCCGAAGGCTAGAGTCTCAGTGCCCTCTGTGGGTCCATTTATTTTTCCTTTCCCAGCCCACAGAGGGCACTTGACAGTGAAAGTAAAGCTGCCTCGCTGGTGTGGGTCATGTGATTCAATAATTGATTGATTATCAGCTGTGTCCTCTCTTTGACCCCCTGCCAAGCAATCAACCTGATAGTGGACTGGGGAGTGGGTTACTATGTGTTGCTCAGGCCATTGAGCCATTCTCACCTCGGCACCCCTGGGGCACACGCAACCCAGAAACTGTTTTTACCTGACACCTCACCCACGTCCTATCTCATTCAGGGCATGGTGGGTGGGGAGGGTGGATTTATGCTGGGGCCTCACTGAGGGGGCCAGGTGATGTAGTGGACTTAGGTCATCTTCAACCCAGCCCTTTCCCTGTGGATGGCCTAGCAACTGTGTCTTATGCTTCATCCCCTCCCCTGACAGGCCATTGTCCTGAAGCAGGAGAAGGCTGGGGAGGGCTTGAGTATTTTAGTAATTCAAGGGGCCTCGCAGTTGTTCTGATGCTCAGGCAATGGATGGCTGGGGTGGGCTTTAGTAATATAGTAATCAAAGGGACCTCACTGTTGTTCTGTTCCTCAGGCTGTAGGCCATTGTCACTTTGGCCCCAGTGCCCTTCCCAAGAACAGTATCCTCCCACTTTCATACTTTGCGAGTGCATAGGCATATGTGGCCTGAAGGTCAGAGTTGCAGAGATAGGATATCAGGTTTGAGTCCCGGCGGCTGCTCAACATTCTGTGATTCTGGGCAAATCCCTCCATCTCCCAGACCCTTAAATAAAAAAATCTGATCTTGTGTACTGTAATTAGTGCACATGTCTAGTGCTAAACTAGCCTTTGCCTTGGGCTGAGTTCACACTATATAAAACTGCTAAAAGGAAGAACAGCAACAAATAATAACCATGTGTTCGTGTTTTATGACTCTGCAAAGGGAACATGATAATTAAAGAGGACACTTTATAAAAACACGTACGGAATTTGTAACACAACTTTTCTGCCTTTGTTCAGTTTAACTATCCGTCATGAATCATGTAGGCAGCTTCAGAATACATTTGCAGTTCTTCCCCTTATGTTTACTGTTTAAAGTACATACTAAGAAAATACTGGATTTGGTTGATTATGTTCATTTTGGACCCACCAGAAAATGAAAATAGAAGCCACACCAGTAACAAACCATCCAAGTGGCAAACTTAACTAGGTCAGGTGTTGTGGGCATTTCACCTCACCCACCTGGCCAAAAGGTAATTAATGTCTCATTTTTCACAAAGGAACAAATTAGGTGTTTCATTGAACGATGATGCAAAATTTCTATTTAATTCCCCTTAATACCTCACTGTCTGGATTTGCTATGTTGTGGAGTCTGCCCTCTGACACTTAAGTCATTCTGTGCCTCTTGTTGGATGCACCATTCTACTTCTGTTTTCTTTTTGTTATTCAGGGGAGTCTAACCTTGCACTAAGATACCATATTGTTGTGTTCATATTCTCCAGTGACTCCCTCCTCAGCCTGCAAGGGGGGATCTTGTTGGGTGATGTTTGAAGCTTTCACTCCCAGCACAAAGGGACACTCACATTTCCTGCCTGACCTCCATATGGTCACATCCCTCCCTCACTGCCTGCATGAGTGGAAAAACAGGAGGTCAATGGATTTCCATCTCACTACTCTGACCAAACCACCGTTCTCATTCATCCAGTAAGGTGCAATTTCTGGATTGAAGTGGGAGTGAGAATTCAAAGATTTCCATCCTGCCTCCTGATTACCCTGCCCACATTAGTCAAATCGAAGACCTGCCCAGTCCTCAGTTGCCCAAAATAACTGTATCAGCAGGCTGCTGCTTCAGCCTACATCTTCATCTCTTTAGCCCCCAACATTTTCCTTCCCTTCCCAGGAGGAAGGAATCAATTCTTAGACCATCAGTGGCCCAGTACAACTCCTGAGTCTTAGACAGAAGAGTCCTGACCCTCCCATACAGAACTACAGAGTGTTCACCTAACCTTTTCGATTCAGTTACTCTTCTAACCAGATGCACCACAAGGCCAAGCTCCAACTCATGAGGGCCATCTAATCCCCTAAACACCCCAATCTCCACAGGCCTGGCCAAAGAAGGCTGAGTAAAGCAGTACTAAAAGCCACATCCAATGCTCATCCATTGTGGCTCCACCGCATACTGAAAATCATGCACTAGGCTCAGCTCTGAAACAAGAAGGAACAGGTAGAAACCATTTTATGGATGTTTTAGCCAATGATTGCACAATTAAACTGATTCATTTGTGTGCCAAACCTCTAGCTCTATTTTAAATGCCTCTTCCAAAATGCAGAACATTTACTTATTTCTCCATAAGCCAGGAATATTAGTTTAGTAACTCTTGGTAAGTTTTTTGCTGTAGTTTTTAGGTCATTCTAACTAGACTTTATTTTAGGTTCTAGGCCAGAATGAGACAACATGTGTATGTGTTAATTTAAGGATATGTTTAAGACTTAGGGCCACATGCATCAACCTATTTAGGAAGTGCAAACGGTGCGAATCGGTACATTCGGCCGTTTGCGATTCCTAAATAAGTTTTTGGGATGCATCATGCATTTTTGTGAAATTCGCTATTTTTAGCGATTTCCAAAAATGCAATTGCTTTTAAGGAATCGCAAATTTGCGATTCCTTAAAACCAATGCATGATTGTTTTTCAAATTGCGAATTCGCAATTAGGGGGTGCAAATTACCACGAGGGTGAACCTCGTGGTAATTTGCGAAAAAGTAATTAAAATTCTCAAAATTGCATTTTAAACACTGTCATGTTACAGACACACATGTCCTTAGGACATGTGTGTGTGTGAAACATGCACTTTAAAATACATTACAGGGGTGCAGGGGGGTGTCCTTTGGACCCCCCCCCCCCTGCATCCATGGAATGCATTAACATTTTGCGAATCGCTAATTGAAATTCGCAAAATGTCAATGCCTTCCCATTGATTCCTATGGGCCTTTTGGCCGATAGGAATCAATGGGAATTGCGAAATCGCAAATTAGAATTCGCATAATATTTGCGATTCGGTAAAAATTGCGATTCTTTGCTCTTAAATTAATGAAAAAAGAAAATGCACCTGGATTGGATGGCATACCTGTAACTTTTGATTTATCGCAGCCTGGTGTGGGTTCCATATCTGAATGCCTTGAGTAATGCCATTATGGGAGGTGTAGATATGCCCCCCTCATGGTGAGGTGCGGCTATCATCCCAATATTTAAAGCAGGCAGAAGAAATATGCCCACTAACTATAGACCTATATGTCTATTAGATAACAGCTGTTAGATTTTGGGGTCTCTTGTTGGCACAGGTAGGTACTTGTGACAAATATGGACCCTTGTCTCTAGTCAGGGTAAGGGGGTACTCTCCTAAAATAACCCCTGCTCACCCCCTTGGTAGCTTGGCAGGTGCAGATAGGCTTATCTCAGAGGCAGTATGTAAAGCATTTGTGACCACATACAGTAACCCAGTGGCAACACTACAGATGGACACCACACAGTTGTATATTAAAAATAAGTATTCTTTATATAGATTTAACACAAGACCATAAACAACAACAATACACAATACTATACTTAAGATGGTAGTTTTAGCTTAGTTCAGTTCAGTTCTTAAAATGCAACACTTTGCGTCAATGTACCTAACGATGCGTTGCGCTTCCACAACAAGCAATGTTGCAGCGATGAAAAATGCAGCAAATTTCCGGTGCAAAGTAAAAAAGGCGAGAAGATCTTCAAGATGAGGCACGCTTCTCTGATGAAGCGAGAAGTCTCAATTTGATGCGTCAGCTGCAGCGGCCACACCCTTGTTCAGCTATGCGACGCCAACAGCCTTAGCTGCAACACTCTTCTGCGACGTTTGCCAGAAGCTTCCGCACGATACGACAACAACAGCGGCAACATTCTTGGGCAGAAATGCGACAGCAGCAGCAGCGACGGCAGCATGCTTCTTCCTCGCTGCGAGACACTTCTCTCGATACGGTGCAATACGACAGCTACAGCAGCAACACCCTTGTTCAGAAAAGCAACGGCAGCGACGGCGACAGGCTTCCTCTTCGTTGCAAGACGCTCCTCTCGATGCGGTGCAATACGACAGCTCCAGCGGCGACACCCTTGTTCAGAGTTGTGACAGCAGAAGCAGTGACAGCCACACGCTTCTTCCTCATTGAGCCGTGCTTCCAGCTCCTTGCGTCACGCAGTCCCTCAGAAGGCCCAAAACAGCAGCAGGCACTTCCAAAGAACTCTGGGGAGCTTGGTGGTAAAGTCTGTTGTCCCTGAGACTTCAGCAGGAGGCAAGCTCTTTTCCAAGCCCTTGGCGATCCTTCACAAGTTGAAAGTGAAGCACACAAAGTTCTTTCTCCTCCCTTTGGCAGTCAGGCAACCATTGCAGGCCAATCCCCTAAGCAGCACTTAAGCTTAGGAATAGTCTCTCCTCAGTTTCTTTAGGTTCTTCTCCTCAGCAGAGGTTTCTTCTTGTTTGTCCAAAAGTGATCTAATTTCTTGGGATCAGGGTCCCAACATTTATACCCCAAAATCCTTGCCCAGTCAGCGTGACTGTACCAGACTGCACACAGGCTCTGCAATGGCAGACCTTAGACACATTTTACAGGGCTGCTTCTGTGGGTGGCACATCCATTGCTGCAGGCCCACCAGCAGCATTTGGATTTACAAGCCCTGGGCACACTCAGTGCACTATACCAGGGTCTGACAAGTAAACCAAACAAGCCAATCATGGAGTCACTGATCAATACATCAATTTATAATAGGGAGAGCATGTGCACTTTAGCACTGATCAGCAGTGGTAAAGTGCTCGGAGTCATAAAACCAACAAAAACAGGTCAGAGAAAATACAGGAGGAAGACAAAAAGTTCAGGGATGACCCAGCAAAAAGGTCCAAGTCCAACACAACCCCCTTCCAGCCAAAACGGAGGGTAGACCAATCACTACCTTGATGGGCTTCCCTGCTTTGGGCAATAGAACATGGACCTGGCCCGCAACAGCAGAGGCATATTCCAGTTCTACGCCAATCTGAACCCATTTAAATTCCTCTGTCCATACTCTCAGGGCCCATCAAGCTAATCCATGGGGAACCCTTCTCCACACCTGTGGACACTACCTGTGCAGCATCTTACATTAACTTGCTCACAGGTGTGTCCCAACAGACAGACAGCAAGCCACAGTGGCCACTGACAGTAGTCAGTGATGCGACCCAGGCCTTATGCCTCTCAGGGCTCTCAAACCTCTGTGGCATCAGAGAGCAGGGGGCAGCAGCCCCAGGTGCTTGGCACCCTTTGTCCATTCTCCCTCCTGTCAGGTCAGGTGTGACATCCTGGCACTGACCCACCAGCCCCAGGCCTGTACCCATCGGCTGGACCAGAGACTGGGGTGGGGTCCCCCACACCCATTCCTCCTCCTTGGGGCTCTGTACCCTCCCACCTGGAGCGGTACCCCCTTCCAGAATTGTCAGGGTGCCTGTAGCTTGTGTCCTGTACAATTCGCCCACCAGTTTAGGGGTTCTATCCTGCAACTGGGCTTCCAGGTCAGGGGGGACACCCTGAACCTTGCCCTCCAACCTAGGGTCTAAACCCTCGGGCTGTACCGGGGTCAGAGGCGAGGATTCCCTCCCTCTGCACCCCCTTCCAGAGTTCTGTACCCCCCCCCCCCACCTGGAGTGGTACCCCTAGAAGTTACATCGTTCAGGACACTGATTACAGTTGTTCCTTGCTCTAGGTCAGACAACACCTGAACCTGGCTTCCCAACCCAGGGACCAACCCCTGTGGTTGAACACTTTCCTGGCATACCAGGACTTCCTGGGGAGGAGTGGACATCAAAAGGGGAGGAGCCGGTGTCATCTGTCCCCTTCCACAGATCGTTGCCAGTGATGAAATGATGAAGCCTTCAGTCGAGTAAGTCAAGGTCTTTATTACCGTCTCCTCTCTCCACCAGCTCCGCAGTCAACTGACATACCTGAACATTCCAAGGTAGCCTTCAGGGAACAGAGGGAGAAACCAGGGAGGAGAATGGGGGGAACGAAGGGAGGAATGTACCAATAAACAGTGAGGATAAGAGTCGGAAGTGACTCCAAATAAACATAAGGATAAGTTAATAAATGAACTAATATTATAAATACAGACTAATATTATAAATACAGATTGTAACATGTGCCTTTTCTAAGGATCTTCAAGGAGCCTTAGAGAGGCAATGCTGTGGGTCCTCTGTAGCACATCTGTCCACCATGATTACAGTCTTAATCCAGCAGGCGATGTGAGAATGGCTTTAGCAGTCCTCCTGCGGAGCACTGGTGTGGCACTCCTCAGGGGACCACCAAAGTCATGCTAGAATAAGCTTAGTTCTCTTTAGTTCTTAAAATGCGACACTTTGAGTCAATGTACCTTACGATGTGTCACATATCCACAATGATAATGTTGCAGAGATGGAGATGCGGCAAAGATCAGGTGCAAAGAAATAAAGACGTGAGGTTCTTCCTGATGTGGCACGCTTCTCCGATGTTGCGAGAAGTCTCGACTCGATGCGTCAGCTGTAGCAGCGACACCCTTGTTCAGAGATGCGACGACAGCGGCTTTGGCCGCGACACTCTTGACACTTATATTTCGCATGCCAGGCAGGCACCCAACAAGCGTGGCACGCTGATCATTCTAACTGTTGAGCACCGCGACTCACCCAGAAATCACAGGTATGCAGCATCTTCTAAACCAGAGGTCTTCAATCTGTGGGGCGCGACCCTCAGGGGGGTCGTGGAGTCCTTTGAAGGGGGTCGCAGATTCTGTTCCTGGCTTGAGCTGATCGAGTGTGCTCAGAGGCCTAATTCACACCGAGGTGTGAAAAACATCAAAGCCTCATTAACAAGTAAAAGATCTTTTAAAGATCTGTCAAGTACTCGGGTGTGGCTGTGTGTGTGTGTGTGTGTCCCTGAAGCCATATCGAGCTGGGGGAGGAGGGGAAGTGGGGGAGGGGGGCTGGGGGAGCAGGCTGTAGTGTAGCCTGCCCTTTGAGGTCAATGGATATTGCGTGCCTGGAGCTGTGGGTCCCGTGACACATCCCCCGCCCCCAGCAGGGAGGCACAGAGATGCCCTCCCATGATCGGGAAAGAAGGAAAAACATGCAGAAAGATACTGACCCCCCCCCCACCTACCCCCCCATGAGAGAGCCACAGAAAAGGTGGGTGAATGAATGATGTGTGGATGGATGGATGTAAGGATGAAGGATGGATGGATGTGTGAAAAGGTGGGTGGATGAATGATGAATGGATGGATGAAAGGGTGGATGGATGAAAGGATGAAAGGGTGAAAGGGTAGCTGGATGAAAGGATGGATGGATGGATAAAAGGTTGCATGGATGAATTATGGATGGATGGATGTATGAAAAGGTGGGGGTATAAATCATGGGTGGATGGATGAAAGGGTGGGTGGGTGGATAGTCAGTCAGTCAAAAATAACTTTATTTGGTTTTCACAAACCATAAAGCATATAAAACACATTTCATTTAAAACTTTTTCAGTTCTTAAAATTCCACATACTTCCTTTGTGGCACCAAGCCTTCAGTCTTTGCCCTCGTTTATAAGTAAGCTTTCTACAGCTATCATAAATTTTACCCCCCTGCATATTAAAATGTTTGATGCGGCACCCAGCCAACTTGTCGCCGCCTGTCTGCAGGTGCGGATGTTTAAATCATTAAAAACAGTTCTCAGCAGCTTCCTTCTTTCTGATTTCACAGTTTCACAGACACACAGCAAGTGGCTCAGAGTTTCAGTGTGATAGCCACATAAACGACATGTCTTTGTTTGATGCTTGTTTTTCCAGGAGGGCGCCAAGTCTAATGAACAAAGGTCTCCAAATCTGTATGCCATGAATCTCCTTTTTAAGGACAATCGGAAATGAGCTGCTAGATAGGGTTGTGGTCTTAGCCGTGTGTAAGAATTTATTATGACCCATGCGTGGCGGCGTCTTAGTAATCCCCTTTTATCCTCCATGAAGGATAATGCTTTTGCTTTGTTATTGCAAGCTTTTTTAAAAGTGGACTTTTCCATCTTGCTGTTCCAAAGCCCATTGATCTCTAATTCATCCAGTGCTATCCGCAGTTGGTCCCCCCACGTATTTGGGGTTCTTTGCTCCATTTGTTGTTTTATTTCGAACCAGCATAAGTTGTTTAAAGTTCCCAACTCTGCTGCTCTGAGTTTCCAGCATAGATTTACCATGGTTGCCTTCCTTTGGAATTCCTGGTTCTGTAATCCGAATTCCAAACGAATTTGTGCTGGCGATGAACCTTTGAAGAGGTTGAATACCGTTTTATAAACCTTGGTTTGTAATTTGTTTAAGATGTTACATTCTTGGCCATGCCAGGTTTCCAGACAGTAGGACAAGGTTGGTAGCAATTGGGCTGCCATGATTTTTAAGAGATGCCCGTGTGAAGGGCTTTCCAGTTTCTTGGATAATTGTTTGTAGGCAAATATTAAGGATTGGGCTTTTGATGTAATCTCCTTTTTCTGCTCCACCGTTGACAGATTTCTTGACATTTTAATGCCTAGGTATTTATAAACACTTGTTTCCTCTATTTGACAGTTCTTTGCATACCATTTATAGTTTACTTGTCTTGGGCCCGCTAATCTTACCACCTTCGTTTTAGATTTATTCAATTCTAAACCTTGGGTGTCCAGGTAGTCTATAAGTTTGTTTATTGTCCTTTGCAGCCCTATCGGAGTTTGACTTACCAGGACAATATCATCTGCATACTGTAAGTATTGAACCGGCTCCTTTGCCAAAATCGGAGGGTGTCCATTTATTTGTTCTAAATGACTGTTCAAGTCTGCTAAGTATAAATTAAACAAACATGGTGAAAGGACGCAGCCCTGTTTTAGTCCGTTTGTTATATTTATTTTTGAGGAGACTCTTTGTCCGTCCCCAAGTTTAACAGTGGCCCATGTTTCACTGTATAGTGATTGTATTGCATTAATCAGTGGCTGTGGCAATCCCCATACTTTAAGTTTCTTCCACAAACGGTCCCGCGGCACTCTGTCGAATGCCGCTTTTAGGTCAATGTAGCAAGCCACTAATACTCCCTTTTTCCTTTCAGCTTTTTCCGTAAGAATTGTCAAGGCTGTTAGATTAGTAATGGTGCCCATACCCCGTCTGAAGCCTGTTTGAAATTTTGGGATGATGTTGTTTTCCTCTGTCCACTCTTGTAGATGTTCCAGGATACATGAGGCATAGAGTTTGGCCTCTACGTCGATCAGGGCAATCAACCTGTAATTCCCGGGTTCTGTTCTGGTGCCGCTCTTATAAATTGGGTGGAACAGGTTACCGCTCCAGGACTGTGGGATCTTGTTTTCTCGGAAAACCTGGTTAAAAAGAGGGGTTAGATATTTTGCCCAAACGTCCGGGTCTCGTTTGAACAGGGCATTGGGTAGCCCTTTTGGGCCTGCTGCTCCTTCCGCTTTCAGATTTTTTATCAATGTTTTTATGTGTTTAACGGTTGTCAAAGTTTGATCATCTGCTTCCCAGCTAAACTGGATTTTTCCACTTTCGATAGTAGTACTGGTTGTCTCGGGGTACGTTTCTTTTTCCTTTACATTCAGTGACCTTGCTTCATCCGCCTTTTCTGTTCCTAGTTCGGGGTTGTACAATTTATCAATGTATTCTGGTGGGTGGATAGATGAAAGGGTGGATGGATGATGGATCGATGTATGGATGGGAGGATGAATGGGTGGATGGATGTATGGATGGATAAAAGGTTGCATGGATGAATGATGGATGGATGTGTGAAAAGGTGGGTGGATGAATGATGGATGTATGGATGGAAGGATGAAAGGGTGGATGGATGAAGGATAGATGTATGGATGTAAGGATGAAAGGTTGGATGGGTGAAGGATAGATGGATGAAGGATAGATGTATGGATGTAAGGATGAAAGGGTGGACGGATGAAGGATGGATGGATGGATGAAAGGATGGATGGAAGGATGAAAGGGTGGACGGATGAAGGATGGATGGATGTATGGATGGATAAAAGGTTGCATGGATGAATGATGCTGTAGCGATCGCCCTTGGCAGAACGGCAGATTGCCGTAGACATCATGTTGTAGGTCACCGATGGAAATACTACAAGTCCCAGAAGGCCAAGCGGCACTGGGATCTGGGAAAATGGGAAGACCTTACTTAAGCTCCACCCCTGGAACAAAACGGGGCTTGTCAATCCTGTTCCTGGTTAGTTCTTTGTTGTTGTTCATCTGAGTGTTGCCTGGAGAATCAGTGACTAGCCTTCCAGACTCCCGCCGCGACGACGAAGTGCCCGCGTGGTCAGAGCTGCAGACACCCGCCGCGACGACGAAGTGCCCGCGTGGTCAGAGCTGCAGACACCTGCCGCGACGACGAAGTGCCCGCGTGGTCAGAGCTGCAGACACCCGCCGCGACGACGAAGTGCCAGCGTGGTCAGTGCTGTAGACACCCGCCGCGTCCCTGTGAGTACAACAGAGCTGCGGTTGTTGGGAAACCTCGAGGAGAGCGGGCTCGCTCTCTTCAGATACCTTTTCGTTTTGTTAGTATTAAACCTTGAATCGTTAAAGGTGCGGAGGCACCCCCTTTGTTTTTGTTCTTCACTATCGGAGCCGTAGTTCTTCAAACTTGTTTTGAACCGGCAGATACACGTAGAGAATACATTACCCAAAAGAGGTATTTTGGGTCCTTGTATAAAACCTACCTTGTTTATCTCAATTATCGTGGAGAGGAAGAATTACTAGGAAATTCCTTGCCGGATCCAGGTCGAAAAGTGAGTTAACTTTTCGACGCCTGTGGGGGAAAAAGACATTCATCTCTTAGATGAGACAGACTTCATTCACGGAAGCTACATTCACGAAAGTGGTAAGCCTTGTAACATTGGGGGAGTGGGACTGTGTGAGTCAGTACAGAGTTACAATATCTTCTCTCTGTCTTCTCGCCCACCTTCAGGGAGAATTCCCTAATAAGCCGCTGAACCCAGAAACCAAACCGAAGAGATCCGTGACCCCCACCTCCTTCCACGCATTTTCCTTGCGGCCTCCGGCTGTGCGCACTCCAATAGCGGTGAAGGTCCCATTGTTGGGTGACGTGCAGTGGGAAGTGGCAAGGACTGTCATCCCGTCGTCCCTGCTGGGCATAGGATTCAGGTTAGTGGCGCGTGCGATTTCTTGCGCTGCTTTCAATCATTACAGATTGACAAGCCCAAGAACGCTAACCAGCCCGGACGATGGATACCAATGCCGTCCTCACCTCGTTGTTGGAAAGCTTCACCGAACTACAAACCGAGGTACAGACATCACGTGCTGAAAACCAAGCTTTATATAAAGAGGTGTCGGACTTGCGCAGAGAAATGTCCGATCTTGCTCATAAGGAGCCGAGTGTCAAACCTTTGATTCGGCCTGCAACCTTGCCCCCTCCTCCTTCATTCCAACCTGGAGGAACGTTTGCAGCCCCTTCCACGTCCACTGACGCTGCCCCTACGGTACACATACTACAAACCCATGGAATACCACTAGCTCCACCCGAACGGTTTTACGGAGACCCCCGTAAGTTCGAGACTTTTCTAAACCAGTGTCGCCTTCACTTTCTCTGTAAGCCCCAGATTTTTCAGGATGAATCATCCAAGACCGCCTTCGTCATGTCCTATATGGGGGGAAATGCATCCAGTTGGACCATACCTTTGCTGGAAAGGAATGATCCCGTACTTCACAATTTTGCCGATTTCTGTCTTGAACTGCGAAAGCTGTTCGACAGAAAATCCCATATGTTATCCCTAGACCGAGAGCTGATGACATTACGTCAAGGATCACAGGATCTATTATCATATATTACGACATTCAATCGTCTCATAGTAGAAACAGACTGGCCCGCTCAGAAGCGGATCTCCCTGTTCTATCAAGGCCTTCGGGGGGAATTGAAGGACGTATTAGCGCAGGTGGTCTATTACCCTCTACGTGCGAAGAACTTATCGATTTAACGGTACAACTGGATCACAGATTGTTGGAACGGAGAGGGGATAGGAGCAGAGGGGACGCGAGGTACTCCTATCCTATGATCAGACCTCGACAAACGGGAGAAGAAAAAGCCAAGCCCCAAGAAGGACCCGAACCCATGCAAATTGGGGGAATCCGGGGCCACCTTACCAAAGAAGAAAGAGACCGGAGAAGAAGACTCAAGTTGTGCATGTATTGTGGAAAAAGTGGACATTTCATCAATGAATGTAGAGCTCGGGCTTCCGCATCAGGGAAGAACACCTTTCCCAGAGCACAGGCAACCTTGAGGATGGAGGAGCCGTCGGAAAACTGAAGGTCTTGGATCAGGAAGAGACCTCTGATTCAAGACTCCCGTTCACTACGGTCTCCCCCTATGTAGCTAACACTCTTCACCCCGCTGTGGCGCACATGAATATTAATGTGTCTCTACAGGTGAGAAACCAGAATCCTTTTCAGGTTGACGCACTGCTGGATTCGGGGGCCACAGGGAACTATATTGATCAAGTCTATGCAGGTAAAATGGGTATCCCCTGCATTAAGAAAACCACGCCCGAGACAGTAAAAGCAGTAGATGGCACCGTTCTGTCGTCGGGACCTGTCGTTCAGCACACCCTTGCATTATTAATGGAGTACGGAGTTAATCACTATGAGTACATCCAATTGGACCTTATAGATGCCCCTCAATTTCGACTCATTCTAGGCATGCCCTGGCTTACCCTACATGACCCCTCAGTATGCTGGTCAACTCGCACGGTAAAAATGACATCCAAATATTGCCATGAACATTGCCAGAACAGGGAAAATCTTCACGGTTCCTCCGAACCATCGCCTGCCTCTTACATAGCAGGGGCCTGCTCAGTTGACAGATTCTGCTGTGCCACGGTCCTACCTGATGAATACCATGAATTTGTTTCTTTGTTCGACAAACAAAAGGCTACTCATCTGCCTCCACATCGAGCATATGATTGCCGTGTGGATCTTGTTCCAGGTGCTGATCTCCCCTGCAGCAGAGTATATGCCTTGACTGAAAAAGAGACGCAGTATCTCAAAACTTATATCGACGACAATTTGGCCACGGGGTTTATTAGACACTCCACTTCCCCTGTGTCTTCCCCTATGTTTTTTATCCCCAAGAAGGACTGCGAAGAGTTGCGTCCATGCATAGATTACCGAGCCATCAACAGGGTGACGATTAAAAATCGCCACCCCTTACCCTTGATTCCCGTTTTAATGGACCAACTCAAAGGTGCACAGTACTTCACCAAACTCGACCTTCGAGGGTCCTACCATCTTGTGAGAGTAAAAACAGGGGATGAGTGGAAAACGGCATTCCGAACAAAATTTGGCCTTTATGAATACCAAGTGATGCCGTTTGGCCTATGTAACGCCCCTGCCGCCTTCCAGTTTTTCATGGATGAGGTGTTGCGGGGGTGTTTGGAGTCCTTTTGTATCGTTTATATCGACGATATTCTGGTGTATTCTGCCACTCTCTCGGAGCACATCACACATGTCAAGGAAGTATTCGGGAGGCTGAAAAGAAACTCTTTGTATGCCAAACTTGAGAAATGTCTTTTTCACGTCCAACAGGTGGCATTTCTGGGCTATGTGATCGATGCACAAGGATTTAGGATGGATATGAGAAAGGTCGAGGCCATCCTTACTTGGAAAACACCACAGACTGTCAAATCCGTTCAGAGCTTTCTTGGCTTTGCCAATTATTATCGACGCTTTGTTCAGGATTTCTCCAAGATAATCCATCCAATCACATCCCTCTTGAAGAAAAACGTCTTGTTTAACTGTGGGCCAGAAGCGGAGGAGGCTTTTCAAACTCTCAAGGAGAAGTTCACACAAGCACCTATTCTTCGGCATCCTGACCCTCAACTGCCTTTCATTCTAGAAACGGATGCCTCCCTGTATGCTCTTGGTGGAATACTGTCACAGCGTCACCCTACCACCGGCCAGCTCCATCCAGTGGCTTTTTATTCTAAGAAGCTCTCTCCTTGTGAAATAAACTATACTATTACGGACAAGGAGCTTCTGGCCATTAAAAGAGCGTGTGAGGAGTGGAGACACTATCTCCTAGGAGCTGTGCACACCGTGGAGATCATTACGGACCACCGTAATCTCCTGTTTCTGAAGACAGCAAAGGCATTGACGCCTCATCAGTTGAGGTGGACCCTTTTCTTCTCTGACTTCGATTTCGTTATTCGATATCGACCTGGAACTCGAAATGGTAAGGCCGATGCCCTATCTCGGTTGGTGGAGGACGACACATTGAAACCAGTTGAGACTCCTTCTATACTTCAGGGCATTGAGAACTCCGAAGCCTCCATAGCATTGATCACTTCGGACGACTTTCTTGAGGACGTCAGAATCGCCCTCACTGACCTTGATATCCCTGCATGGGTTCTTGAGGATCCGGAACACCGCAGTGAAACGAATCATTTAGCATATCATAATCATGCCTTATACATTCCTCGAATCGAGCTGCAAAACAAGGTGATGGAATGGGCCCATGACTCAGTATTGGGAGGTCATATGGGAATATACAAAACAATTGCTAATGTGGAACGGTCCTTCTGGTGGCCCAGTATACGAACTGATGTGACGGAATATGTTAAAAACTGTGCGGTTTGTGCACAAGGAAAATCTTGTCATGCTAAACCAGCGGGTTTGTTGCATCCGTTACCTATTCCAACCAAACCCTGGCATACCTTGTCCATGGATTTTATCGTAGAAATGCCTCCCTGTGAGAAACAAACAGTCATCTTAGTGGTGATAGACCATCTCACCAAGATGGGACACTTCATCTCCCTACCGGGCTTGCCTACTTCCGGTGAATTAGCAAAAGTGTTCTTGCAAAACATTGTACGTCTGCATGGGCTACCGAGTGTGGTTATAACCGATCGGGGTACGCAATTCACCTCTCGATTCTGGAAAGCACTATGTACCATCCTCCAGATTGACGCTCGCCTATCGTCTAGTTACCATCCTCAGACCGACGGTAAGACAGAAAGGTTGAACCAAACCCTAGAACAATACCTTCGCTGTTTCACCTTACAGAACGCCACCGACTGGACCACCCTTTTGTGGTTGGCAGAATTTGCGTACAATAATGCAGTGCATTCCACACTGGGCTGTTCTCCTTTTTTCTGTCTAAACGGGTTCCACCCCAACGTGCTTCCCTTTGAGTGGCCTGTTGAGTCTCCGGTGCCCGCCATCCATGAACACCATGCTCACCTCCGGGCTATCTTGATAGAGGCTCGGAACAATTTGAAAAAAGCGCAAGACTCCCAGAAAACCTTCGCTGACAAAAGAAGATCACAGGAACCTGAATACAAGGTAGGAGACAAAGTCTGGCTTTCTACTCGTAACTTACACCTCAAAGGAGCGAACAGACTGAAACCTAAATATATCGGTCCGTATGGCGTTTGCGAGGTGATAAATGCAGTGGCCATGAAACTTTCTTTGCCCGTGTCTTGGTCCATCCATCCGGTCTTTCACGTATCGCTTCTACGACCTTGCCTACCTGGTGTACGCTTGCCAGAGCGCCCGGGCCCTGTGGAAGTGGAAGGGCAGGAGGAATATGAAGTGGAGTCCATCTTGGACTCCCGTATACTACGGGGACGGGTCCAGTATTTGGTCGCTTGGAAAGGCTACGGCCCCGAAGACCGCACATGGGAGCCTCAGGATCACTTGCATTGTCCTGATTTGGTTGCACTATTCCACGATCGCTATCCCGGTAAGCCTGGACGACCGCCGGGACGGCAGTCCTCGAGAGGGGGTACTGTAGCGATCGCCCTTGGCAGAACGGCAGATTGCCGTAGACATCATGTTGTAGGTCACCGATGGAAATACTACAAGTCCCAGAAGGCCAAGCGGCACTGGGATCTGGGAAAATGGGAAGACCTTACTTAAGCTCCACCCCTGGAACAAAACGGGGCTTGTCAATCCTGTTCCTGGTTAGTTCTTTGTTGTTGTTCATCTGAGTGTTGCCTGGAGAATCAGTGACTAGCCTTCCAGACTCCCGCCGCGACGACGAAGTGCCCGCGTGGTCAGAGCTGCAGACACCCGCCGCGACGACGAAGTGCCCGCGTGGTCAGAGCTGCAGACACCCGCCGCGACGACGAAGTGCCCGCGTGGTCAGAGCTGCAGACACCCGCCGCGACGACGAAGTGCTAGCGTGGTCAGTGCTGTAGACACCCGCCGCGTCCCTGTGAGTACAACAGAGCTGCGGTTGTTGGGAAACCTCGAGGAGAGCGGGCTCGCTCTCTTCAGATACCTTTTCGTTTTGTTAGTATTAAACCTTGAATCGTTAAAGGTGCGGAGGCACCCCCTTTGTTTTTGTTCTTCACTATCGGAGCCGTAGTTCTTCAAACTTGTTTTGAACCGTCAGATACACGTAGAGAATACATTACCCAAAAGAGGTATTTTGGGTCCTTGTACAAAACCTACCTTGTTTATCTCAATTATCGTGGAGAGGAAGAATTACTAGGAAATTCCTTGCCGGATCCAGGTCGAAAAGTGAGTTAACTTTTCGACGCCTGTGGGGGAAAAAGACATTCATCTCTTAGATGAGACAGACTTCATTCACGGAAGCTACATTCACGAAAGTGGTAAGCCTTGTAACATTGGGGGAGTGGGACTGTGTGAGTCAGTACAGAGTTACAATATCTTCTCTCTGTCTTCTCTCCCACCTTCAGGGAGAATTCCCTAATAAGCCGCTGAACCCAGAAACCAAACCGAAGAGATCCGTGACCCCCACCTCCTTCCACGCATTTTCCTTGCGGCCTCCGGCTGTGCGCACTCCAATAGCGGTGAAGGTCCCATTGTTGGGTGACGTGCAGTGGGAAGTGGCAAGGACTGTCATCCCGTCGTCCCTGCTGGGCATAGGATTCAGGTTAGTGGCGCGTGCGATTTCTTGCGCTGCTTTCAATCATTACAGATGCATGGATGGATGTGTGAAAAGGTGGGGGGATGAATGATGGGTGGATGGATGGATGAAAGGGTGGGTGGATGAAGGATGGATGTATGGATGGATAAAAGATTGCATGGATGAATGATGCATGGATGGATGTGTGAAAAGGTGGGGGGATAAATGATGGGTGGATGGATGGATGAAAGGGTGGGTGGATGGATGAAAGGGTGGATGGATGATGGATAGATGTATGGATGGGAGGATGAAAGGGTGGATGGATGGATGGATAAAAGGTTGCATGGATGAATGATGGATCGATGTGTGAAAAGGTGAGTGGATGAATGATGGATGTATGGATGGAAGGATGAAAGGGTGGATGGATGAAGGATAGATGTATGGATGTAAGGATGAAAGGTTGGATGGGTGAAGGATAGATGGATGAAGGATAGATGTATGGATGTAAGGATGAAAGGGTGGACGGATGAAGGATGGATGGATGAAAGGATGGATGGATGGAAGGATGGATGGATGGAAGGATGAAAGGGTGGACAGATGAAGGATGGATGGATGGATGGATGGATGGATAAAAGGTTGCATGGATGAATGATGCATGGATGGATGTGTGAAAAGGTGGGGTGATGAATGATGGGTGGATGGATGGATGAAAGGGTGGGTGGATGAATGATGGATGTATGGTTGGATAAAAGATTGCATATATGAATGATGCATGGATGGATGTGTGAAAAGGTGGGGGGATAAATGATGGGTGGATGGATGAATGAAAGGGTGGGTGGATGGATGAAAGGGTGGATGGATGATGGATATATGTATGGATGGGAGGATGAAAGGGTGGATGGATGTATGGCTGGATAAAAGGTTGCATGGATGAATGATGGATGGATGTGTGAAAATGTGGGTGGATGAATGATGGGTGGATGGATGAAAGGGTGGATGGGTAAAGGATGGATGTATGAATGGAAGGATGAAAGGGTGGATGGATGAAGGATGGATGTATGGATGTAAGGATGAAAGGGTGGATGGGTGAAGGATAGATGGATGAAGGATAGATGTATGGATGTAAGGATGAAAGGGTAGACCGATGGATGGATGTATGGATGGATAAAAGGTTGCATGGATGAATGATGCATGGATGGATGTGTGAAAAGGTGGGGGGATGAATGATGGGTGGGTGGATGGATGAAAGGGTGGGTGGATGGATGTATGGATGAAAGGGTGGATGGATTAAGGATGGATGTATGGATGGGAGGATGTAAGGGTGGATGGATGTATGGATGGATAAAAGGTTGCATGGATGAATGATGGATGGATGTGCGAAAAGGTGGGTGGATGAATGATGGGTGGATGGATGGAAGGGTGGATGGGTAAAGGATGGATGTATGGATGGAAAGATGAAAGGGTGGATGGATGAAGGATGGATGGATGTAAGGATGAAAGGATGGATGGATGTGTGAAAGTGTGGGTGGATGAATGATGGATGGATGTGATGAGGTCTAACAGGCGCATTTATGATTGTCAAAAGATGATGATGAGGAGTACCAGTTTCTAGAAACTTTTGTCAGAAGGGGGTCCTTACCCCTAAAAAGGTTTTACAAGGGGGTCTCGACATCAAAAAGTTTGAAGACCTCTGTTCTAAACTGATAAAAAGACACATTACTGAATAATTAAATGTCCCAGGTATTGTACTCAATCCATATAGACTCAAATCAAGATATAAGTTTGTCTGACCAGCATTCAGTTATCATCCGATATGTCACAGACACTGTAAATGAACGCCTAATAGAATTCAGAAATTGCACTTTATCAACAGGAAAAGTATGGTTCGAGGTGGTACAAACTGCAATTCAACAAAATAGTCTTGACATAGATAAGTGCATTGGAAATTCAACTAATGGTGCTTCCAACATACAAGGCCAGTACAATAGACTCAGTACTTGGCTAAGCAAAGAATATTCAAGTCACATACATGTCTGGTGTTATGCACATGTGTTAAACCTTGTACTCAATGTGCCCCAAGCTTCTGCAGCATACACCTCTCTCTTTGGACTGCTACACTCTTGTGCAGTCTTTCTCTGGGAGTCATATGAAAGGATGGATGTGTAACTACAGCTGGTAAAGGATGGTTGTGCAGTCTAGGACATTGGAGAAACAAGGTAATGGGCAAAATAAGCTGCTATCAAGAACTTGTTTGGCTCTTTCAATAACCCTGTCAATGCTATGTTTATTGATTAGGTCAAAGTCCTTCATACTATTTCATCTGACAATCGTAGATTTTTTCCAAATGTATGGTGTCAAGCCTTACAATTTTCTGAGGGGCTGTGCAAATTTCAAACAGTCCTAACAGCCCAATTGTACCTTCACATATTTGCTTCAATCACACCATTGTCTAAGTATCTCCAAACAAGTGGAATGGATATCCTAGAAGCACAGAGCCTGGTGTCAGAGACAATAAAACTCCTCGCCAAAGATTCCCAAAATTTTAATGCTGTGCATAAAAATTTGCAGAGTGGGCCAACAAAGGGTTAGAAGAAAGGAACTGTGACCATGTAGTAGAAATGGCACTTCCTAATAGAAGAGTGTCCTTTAAAAAGATGCCTGGGATGAGCACAAAGGATGAGCCTATAACCTTAGCCAAAGATAGATTTTGTACTGGGGTGTATAATACAGTAATGGACATGGTTATTCAAAGTCTGAGGCAGCATACGAGGGAACGTTGTTGAGAGAGCTGGTCTTGACCAAACTCATGCAAAAGGCATACTATTGTGCACAATTTGAGGAAGCTTGAATTTTTACCTAATTTGGGTCATCGCTATATAAATCACAAATCAATACCAAAACAAAGGTATGTGTGATTGAGAGAAAAACAATGAACCCATACATTAAAACTCCAATCCTAAGTAGATTAGGATGATATTAGTCCTGATTAGTAGCTACTAGATCATTGCATGACTACACAGAAGTTAGAAATATGTTGACCTATAGCTACCTAAGATAACTAAAGTCTAATAGATAGCTCCACACATTTTTAATATATGTAAGAGAACTTGTTCATTAAAGTTTTTCCTGAGAAGTATCTCTTTCCCTATTTTTAACTTCACACCTTTACGAATGAATGACATTACAATGCATACATTTACAACGCAGGCATTTACCATGCAGTTTTTAAATCACAACCTCCTTTCCAGCGCACTCCATTACATAGCATGGCACTACATCGCATTTTTAGAAACTACCTTTACAACGCATTCCATTACATCGCATTATACCCTTACAACGCATACCTTTACAACACAGACCATTACATTGCATTTAAGGTAAGTATTGGATAGTGTAGCGGTAAAAATTACTATTCTAACTCCAGGGGGTGCAACAGAAGGGTAAGTGTTAGATAGTGTAGGGGTAAAAATTACTATTCTAACTCCAGGGGGTGCAACAGTAGGGTACATTTTGGATAGTGCAGGGGTACTATGCATTGTAATGGTATGCGTTGTAATGCCTGAGTAGTAGTGACATGTGATGTAGTGTCATGCGTTGTAATGGTATGCCTTGTAATGCCTGAGTTGAAGTGACATGTAATTTAGTGTCATGCATTGTAATGGTATACGTTGTAATGCCTGCATTGTAGTGACATGCATTGTAAAGGATGTTGCTATGTAATGACTGCGTTGTAAGTGTAGTGCGATGTATTGGTTGCATTGTAAAGGATGTTTCCCCACTTTTACACCTCAACACCAATCTACTCCTCAAGCCCACACACTCGCACTTCACAAAACAGCAGAGAAGAAGATTTCTGGCAAAGAGCCCCCATTGAGGGTGCCTGTAGGGCATTGCAGCGCCGGTCCAATGTGGACCAAACTGCCCTATGATGAAGCATGACACCTATCCAGGTTTGTGAGGGCATTTGATTCTTGGTGGGTCACGCGCACTGCATACCCTACAGAATAGTTGTTGACCCACACAGACACTCATTCTTCTTTAGGAACTGCATACCCCACATATATTTATTAGATTATTAGAAGCACGTATGGTGGACTTTGATGCTCTCTAAGTCCCTCCCTTTGTTAGTCATGAAAAGCAGATATAGCATGCCTGGACCAAACAGAATTTAAATCAGAGTCTCCAAGTCAATGTTCATGTGAAACATTGCTCCTTGCTGCAAAATATACATAGCTCCATAACTGTGCAGACTTTGCAGGGAGAACTTCAAGAGCTTTCTGTATAAATGGGAAAATTTAAAAAGGACACTACCTGAAGAGTATGATGGAGAAGACCAGACTATTGAAGACCTCACTTAAAGAAGAAGAATTTGACCAAGAACCTGAGCAAGACCTTCAAAGTGCAATACTTGCTGTGACTGTGCTGCCTGCTGTTACTCTATATTGAAAAAGTACCTTCTTTTCGGCAGTACCTACCAGCATCTGTATTTGGCATACAAATATGTCTTGACCATATACGGTACACAAGTAGCCTGTGAGAGAAGTTTTTCTAAACTGAAGTGCATCAAAACCCACCTAAGAAATCAAGTTGGTCAGGAAGACCTTTATGCTCAGGCTCATGTAAGTTGAATGGAATGTGCTGTCTCAGTTGAAAAACGATTACATTATTGCCTTAGTTGCAAAACAAAAATGTGCACTGCTGTAGGAATTCTTGATTGGGTAAACCTCAGCCTCCCTATGGCCCAGACTTAAAAGCAGCGACAGATATGAGCAAAACTGTGTTTTTCTGTATATGAACATGAACTGCTGGCTGTAAAACAAATGAACTACTAGATTGTAAGTATACATTTTTTCAGCATTCTTTACACCACAGACTGCCTTTTCCTCGTTTGTGAATTCAGAAGAATAATTACAAGAATAATTTATAAGAGAAGCAACATCGATTTCAAAGCTGCTATTTTTACCAAACATCATTCAGTCCTCTGAGGAAACCCAGCGAAAAGCTTGACTAGAAGCAGCAAATTTGTAGGTAAAAGACGTCATATACCACAAGAATCAGATTTCATGTATGTTGCTCGTTTCACATACTTTAGTTTTTATTATTTCTTTTTTCTGTTGGTACAGGTTATATTATCTAGAGCCTCTGTAATAATTTTGAGCTTGAGAAGTATCTACATGAATTTCGAAGACAATAATGAGATTGACTCTAGTCTTGTGCAGATAGCCTAGTGGGGACTTTAGGCAACAGGCACATACATTCAGGTAAATGATAGCAAATTATGCTGGCTTGAGTAAACTTTTTTGTTTTTTTGGGAGTATTCTTTGGTAGGTCGTAATCCAGTGTTCTTTTATTTTTACCGGTTCTTTTCTCTACTAGCCCACTCCTGTATCCCATGTGAATCAGGAGTTGACAAATATCTAAAGAAAATTCAAAAGCACTCTAGCACTTGAGGGATAGTCCTATAAAATACCATAGAGAAAAAATGCATACTTTCAGGTAAATATCATGTGTTGTGATTGAGCCACATTATATGTTTTGGAGCTTTTGTAAGAGTACTGTAAGTAGGCGACATGTAGGTATTATATTTGTTCTTTCTATATTGTAGCAGTTCTGTATTCTGGAGTGCTCCACAGTGTAGCTGTAAAAGGGCATCATTGATATGAATGCTAGACCCCTTGTAAAAACCTTGGACAAGCATTTGTATACTTAGGTAAAAAAACTACACATTGTGATAGATCTAGATTTCTCGCTTTCTGATTTTTACAGCATATTTTTGTTGTCCCTAATCAAATATTCATTATTTATGCCTTTGCCGGTTCTGTGTGTCACAATGTCTCCTCTATTGATCAGGGAAAGAAAATGATGCTCAGAAATTTAAAATCCATTTTTAGCCCTATGGAAATTATCCAGCAACTATTTAGTGCTAAATCTGCATACTTTTAGGTAAAATATCAATCATTGTGAAGCAGGCATAATTGTATATATCTGTGAATTCGGCAAACTTATTTGGTGTAGGTCTCATTTCTCCTTCTGTTTATATTGTAGGTTCTCTTCCAGTAAATTAGGAGGAAGGAATAATTCTCTGGAATTAGAAAAGTGTTGCAACAAACATAAACAATACCTGCAGGTAAAATGATAGGGCACAATTCACAGAACTAATGGAGAAGGCATTTAGTAGCAGTAACGTTAGTATTTTGTCTTAAGTTAGTATTTTGTCTTAAGTTAGGATTTTGTCTTAAATTAGTATTTTGTCTTAATTTAGTATTTTGTCTTAAGTTAGTATTTTGTCTTAAATTGGTGTTTTGTCTTAAATTAGGATTTTGTCTTAAATTAGGATTTTTTCT
This sequence comes from Lissotriton vulgaris, assembly GCF_964263255.1. Classification (NCBI taxonomy): domain Eukaryota; kingdom Metazoa; phylum Chordata; class Amphibia; order Caudata; family Salamandridae; genus Lissotriton; species Lissotriton vulgaris. The sequence continues at coordinate 775,960,778 of NC_141696.1, read as the reverse complement.
TAAATTAGTAAACATTTCTCTACAAATGAGACCTCTGAGAGTAACCAAATGGTGTTTCATGAAGGGCACACCCTGCGAATGTGGACCAATTTTTTTGGCAGTGCCCGGGCTAAATTGTGATCCCAATTCGACCCTGGGCTCAAGGGATTTGCTTCTACTTGGCCTTGGATGCAAAAGTAAGTGTGTTTTCTGGTGTACGTTCTGATGCTTCATGGAAGGTTCTACAGCTGCCACATCACTGCGTTGTTCTGCCCCTTCCTCCAAACCCCCCAAGCGCGGAATGCACTGGGCTGCTGGCACTCAGGGCCTGAATTGAAAAATTAAAGGAATGTGATGTTAGCTTTGAATCACAAATGAAACACATAGAAAAACTCTGATTGCCAAACTTGATATTCAAAAGCCATATTATCAATACATCTATCAGAGGTAGAAAACAAACAGTGGAAGCAGGGAAAGTAGCACCCCTACCACTGTCAACAAGAATGAACAAATGTATCCAATGCATTGCCCTCAACAGTATCCTATGCATTGCCTTGCTCCTCTTGGCACTGTTCAGAACCTCAACTTCCTGGGTTGGCTGCATTTAAAGAGCATGACCCCTAGCATATGTATGTGATGCACTGGGGCAGCCATGTTGTTTTTGATTCAGTCAATCTATGGAAGACGACAGGAAGAGCTCCTGCCAAGTGTGCAATCGAGTAGCCTGATGTCCTAGCTGTCCTCAGTGTGACAGGTTAAGTAATGTATCTTCTTTCTGAGTTACAGTTACCTCACTCAACATTGCAAGATAGCAAAACGTGACACCTCCTTTTCCTGGATCACTTGAAACTGAAGAAACTATTAGAGATGACTCATAAGATGACGTCTTACTCCCTTTCAAGGTCACTATTGAGAATGTGAAATACATTGAGAAACAGAAATAGAAACCAAGCATTGACAAAGGATTTTGGTGCTTCAAAGCAATGAGCACAGGACAACGTTTAAGTATTCCAATACTTCTTTATAGACAGGCATGTACTTCAGAAGGAGAAGTACCAGGGAAAATCACATCCATAAGCATCAACAGTCACTCACTCTCCCACCATTTACCCTTTCTCGCATCAACATTCCACTCAAACTTTATCACATTCCATATTCCACATTCCCCAGCATGCTGCCTATACTACATTCTACAATCATGTTATGTTATGTTATGTTATTTGCACTTGTGGAGTGCACGGTTACCCTATGGTGTCCTGGCACTAAGCACTGGTTGCTGGAGAAAAAGTGGGTGTATGCTACTGGGAGAAGAAACAGGTCTTCAGACCCCTTCTGAAAGTAAGGAGATCCGGGGTGTGTCTAAGATGGAGGGGAAGCTTGTTCCATGCCCTGGCGGCACAGTTGATAAAACATCTACCTCCCCAGTTGACTCTTTTGAACGGGGAGACTTGAACTAGTTTAGATTCAGTGGAACGTAGCATTCTTCCCGGGACATTCCATTGGAATTTATGCCTAAGGAAGGTGGGACCTGCTCCATTGATGGCCTTAAAGACGGTGCAGAGTCCTTTAAAATGATCTCTTTGTTTCACCGGGAGCCAGTGGAGTTTCTTCAGCTTCTCTTTTGGATTTTTTGGAGTACTGAACAGCAGTCTTGCTGCTGCGTTTTGCGCCAGCTGGAGCTGATTGATGTGCTGATTTTGTGTATTGAGGTATAGGCCATTACAATAGTTCAAGCGCGACATTATGAGGGCCGTTATCACTGTCTTAAGGCTGTTTTCAAATGGGAAGAACTTAATTTTCCTCACAATTCTTAGGACTAAAAAGCAGGCAGATATCACCTACTTATTTGGTCACCCATGGTAAGCTTATTGTCCAAACAATACCACCAAGGTTTTGTGCTCTCATAACTGGTGGAGGGCAGGCACAAAGGTCTTCTGGCCACCAGTCGGGTGTCCACACACGTGGGTTATTTCCAAACTTTAGGACATCTGCCTTGCTGGAGTTCAATTTAAGACAGTTGGAGGATATCCAACCTGAGATGGCCCCCATACAGTCGTAAAAATGTGCCCCAGTTTCCTTTCCCCTCCCCTCCCCTCCCTCAGTAACAGCACTATTTGAGTGTAGTCAGCATAGGAAGTGAGTTGGAAGCCAAATGATCTTATGACTCCAGGCAGGGGTGCCACATAGATATTAAACAGTGTAGGGCTCAGTGACGAGCCCTGTGGCACCCCACATGGAAGGGAGAAAGGTTTGGACTTGTTGCCATCCAGATCCACGGTTTGTGATCTGTAGGCTAAAAGAGACTGTAGGAGTTTCCATGCTCGCCCTTCTACCCCTATGTCAGACAAACGGTCCATCAACACTTCGTGATGGACCATGTCAAAGGCTGCCAACAAGTCCCTCAGAATCATGACAGCATTGACACCCCTATCCAGGCCCTCTCTAATTTCCTACATGGATTATAATAGGGCCAACTCAGTGCTAACACATTCATGCATAAACACAACATAAACACACCACCACACAAAGCCTATAGGTATAGGCCAATGTAAAGAAGGGCGTTCTCTATTGCAGTAGCTGTACATGATGCTGTGTCTGTGTTTGCGGCAATGGCATTGCATATGTTGCAGTGGTTATTTCCAGATTGGAGAGGAAGACAGGTACAGTACAGCTAACACATAGGGACTGGTGGTCTACGGCTATACCCGGTGCTCAAGCTGCTGGTCTAGTGACTTCCACGGAGCACTCCTCACCCAATCTACCCCATACATGAAGCAGCTGATCAACAGTTGAAACTTCCTGATGTCATTTAACGCCTGCACCTTGTCTGCAGAGCATAACAAAAATACCATGCACGCCCTCTGATAAGGCAGACTCCTTTTGCTGTCACTGCTGACCAAGGGCCTAATTTATGAGGCACTATCGCGCCGCTGGAACATCACTTTTTTGATGATCCATTGGCGCAATGTGTCACTGGCATATTTATAAGGCCTCATAAAGCCATGTTACTTGGCCTTTCATGGCCTTATAAATATGTGCCCCTTTCAAGCAGAAAACTGCATGAAGGGGCGTTCCCAGCAGCATCCATGGCTTTTTGACACTACCCCAGATTTATGAGTACTCGTAAGGCTGAGGCAGTGCCAAAAACGTATACCTCCTCAAGGGAGGCGTAAGGGAGGCACAATGAGGAGAAATATATTTGTTTCTCCACTTTTTTCCTCTGTCTATGTATACTGCTTTCTGGAGCACACATAGAAAGAGGAAAAAACCTCTTGTGATTGTTTTTGTGCAGGAAGGTTTCCCTTTCTGCACAAAAATAATCATTCCCGCAATGCAGTCACCCTTGCACCATGGTGCAAAGGTGTCTGTGTTGGCGCACAGCAGCCCATTGTGCGCCGGTGCAGTGGAAAAGGTCAGGAATGGGCCTTATCTAATAGATACAGTGTAGGCATGGGCGGAAAATCCGTTCCGCTCGCGGATTTTGCGGATTTTCGGGAAATCCGCAATCCGCGAGATTTGCGAATTTCCTGCAAAATCCGCAAATCCGCGAGCAGCGGATTTTGCTCGCACTGCTCGCACTGTTCGCGTGAGTTCGCGCCCCGCGAATAAGTGCGAAATTGCAGAAATACGATTTAAGCAAAACTGAAAGTAACTACTTACCAGGTTCAAAAGTTCAGGCACATCATTAGTAGCCATTTCCTGTAGTGCTTCCTGAGGGGCCCCTCCAGAGTTCAGTTGCCAGTTGAAACTATTATGTGACCCTGCTCTGAACCTCAGAATAGTTACACATATGCCACAAAGGTCATGAATTACAGCTAAGGGAGACAAGCAGGAGCCAGGCTGGAAGTTAAAATCCATTAATCAGCCCCTAATTCATTATTGTCAGTTGGGGCAGGGCAGGTGTTGTAACTAATTTTGCAACAATGAAAGCACTTAGCAAGTGCAAAAGATCACTAATCAGGGCGCACTAAGGAAGCAGGTGCCAGCTAAAAAAATATTCTGTGACACATTAATCAGCCCCAAATTAATTCAGGTCACTTGAGGCAGGGAAGGTGTGCTTTGCTTTGCCGAAAATAATGTACACTGGACAACCAGAGGGTGTGGTGATGAAACAGAGGGTGGCATGGGTGGGCCAGAGGGTGGCATGAGTAGTCAGAGAGTGGCAGTGGTGACAGAGAGTGGCAGTGATGAAGAAGAGTGTCCCAAACAGGTTGGACACGTAGAAACAACAAGTTCGCAAAACTTGCGACCCGACAGGTAAGTTCGCAAATTGCGAAATTGTAAAAACCCTCGCGAACTGGCAGAAACACGGGCGAACACAAAAAAAAAAAAATCCGCAAATTCGCGGGAATTCGCGGATTTTGCGGATTGCGAGTTCGCAAATCCGCAAATTCGCGGATTGCCAATCCGCAAAATCCGCTCATGCTTAATACAGTGCTTTCCTGCCCTACGGCAAAAAACTTAAATGAGGCCCTTAGTCTGGCTACACAGGCATGCTGCTTCTTGTTCATACCCTAGTCTACCAATTAAATCACTCAACCAACTTCAAACTGCATGTGCTGCTACAAACACTTTATGTATATATTCTGTATTTTTGTTTGCATTTCGATTATTTTTTTGTTGTGGTTACAATAACTTGGTGAAACTATGACTACCCAAGAACTAAAATGATGATCAGAATATTAAAACATGTTCATATTTTAACATGAACATGTTTCAATATACTGTTTCATCATCATTTACTACGAGAACCATTTAAAGACGGAAACGTCTATTGACTCCTACTATAACATGATGAATGCATCATTGATAAATGAGTCCTGGCTTTCATGGATCTGTCTTCCGCATTCGATTGCGTAAACTGGGGCGAACTTTGGCAGATCCTATTAGCCTTAGGGGTAGATAGGGCGTTGGTCTCCTTTCTCTACGATCTTCACTGGGACACCAATGCGGTAGTGCGTTACTCGTTGAGCTTGAACGTATGTCGTTCATTCCAAGTAAGGAGTGGAGTCCGTCAAGGCTGTATATTGACCTGTTTTCTTTTTAACCTCTATATCAATAACTTGGAGAAATTCCTCCTGGAGACCAAGACTGATTATCCTCGGATCAAAAACGGCGCGGTCTCCGGGTTCTGCTGTATGCAGATGATGCCATCTTGATGGCGAGGACAGAGAGGGGTTTAAGAACCATCTTATCATTATTTGCCCAGTTCAAGGGAAATATATGATGTTATCCTGCTTACTTTCATCCCTTTCACCATTACTCCGTGTTTTTGACAACGAAAATGCAATTGCTCCGCGATACCATTACCCCGCAAACTTTCTTTCATTCCTCATATGACTTTACCACGCATGCCTTTACAATGCAAATGCATGCGTGGTGAAGTCATAAACTGTGTATAAGTGCTTTACATCTTTTATATATATATATATATATATATATATATATATATATATATATATATATATTCACTGAAAAAACCATAGGTTTCACACCAGTTATAGTTAGCTGGTCATTTTACTCATACAAAACCTTAGAAATTCCCCCGTTATAGTTAGTTCAGCTAACTATAACCCGCGCGCCCGCAATGCACTGCTGATGACGTCACATATTACATCACTCATGACAAGGTCAGTGACATCTCAAATGACATCACTGATGACATCATCCAGTGAACAGGTGTTTTTCTGAAAATTAAGTATGTTTTATATATATATCTAAAGGTCGATGGAAGAATAAATGGATAAGTGTCTAAATGGATGACTTTTTAAAAAAATTGATTGTATAACTGACTATTTGTATCTTAGTGAATACATAGGTTAGTGAGTAATGTTTAAATATGTAAGTATCTGTATCAGTCTCACACATTTTATGAATAAGTGGCTGCATGGGTTGGTGAGTAGCTACATGAGTGTCTATATAGGTTATTAGTTGGTTTTTTGAGTATCAGTATGAGTGTCTGAGTGTTTATATGGTTTGGTGGGGGATATTACGTAGCACATAGATGCATTAATGATGCCTCCCTGTTTATATGTGTTTTGAAGACAGCATGTGTGCAGGACTGTATGGGTGGATGAGTGTGTGTATAGGTGTGTTAATGAGTGAATGACTGTCTCAATACTGTCTTTATGACTAAGTACATATGTGTTAAACTACTATATGTGAGTATTGGTGTATATAAGTGAGTTTATATGTGAGTTAGAGATTTGAAGAGTTCCTTTATAACTAAGTATGTGTTTCTATAAGTGATCGTTTAAGAGAGTCAGTATGTGTATGTTTGTGTGTATAGCTGTATATGCAAGTAAATGGATGTTTGATAGTTTATTTGCATGTGTGAGTATATGTGTAAGTAACTCTATGGATGAGTATCGGTGTGTAACAGGATATATGAGTACATATGATGATTGAGTACATGTATGAGTTACTATATAGAACTGTTGGTGAATGAGTGGATGTGGAAGAAGATGTTGGAATAGGTTGTTGTGGAATTGGTATCTCCATTTTCTTGAAGATTTTTGTTTCTATTTTTGAATGTGTGTATCAAAGGTTATATTAGAGTGAGAGGAGGTCTGCCACTCTTTCACAAGGATGATGTCATCAGTGATGTCATTTGAGATGTCATCAGTGATGTCATGAGTGATGTCACTGACCATGTAATGAGTGATGTAATATGTGATGTCCTCAGCAGTACATTGCGGGCTCGCGAGTTATAGTTAGCTGAACCAACTATAACGGGGGAATTTCAAAGGTTTTGTATGAGTAAAATGACCAGCTAACTATAACTAGTGTGAAACCTATGGTTTTTTCAGTGAATTTCAAAGGTTTTTAAAGTGCTAATTCCTAACTATAACGTGTGTGAAACCTATGGTTTTTTCAGTGAATTTGCAAGGTTTTTTAAATGCTAATTCCTAACTATAACGTGGCTGAAACCTATGGTTTTTGCAGTGAATTTCAAAGGTTTTTTAAATGGTATTTCCTAACTATAACGTGGCTGAAACCTATGGTTTTTTCAGTGAATTTCAATGGTTTTGTAAATGATATTTTTTAAATGTAATAATTGTTCTATTTTTTTTAACTGATTTACTACATTATTATAAATTATTTATAAATTGAAAAAAAAAATGTTTTTACACCTCTCTGCAAAGCAGCCCCCTGGCGTGTTTGCAGAGAGGGAACTAATTCCAATTGCATACTGGGGGTCCCTGGGGGCCAACTAGCCCACCTGGAACCTCCATTGTAGTGTAGTTCCTATTTTCCCAATAGGCTCTGCGCATTGGAATAACATAAACAGCAGTGTAGACGTAGGACTGAGGTCATCTAGGTCTCTACTGACTATGTTAAACTTAATTTAGGTTTGCGCCAGCTAGCTCAGAGGTCACTGGAAACTTTCTTGAATGAATATGGAGGGATGAACTTCCCTGGCTCAGACAAGAAGGGATTCAGTTTTCGACAACCGCATAAACATGACAACTTTGCTCCCTCAGAATAAGAGTGTATCTCTAGAGTCGTGTGAAAACAATAGACAGTTATTTCACTCAGTCAACAGTGCATACTTAGTTTCACCGGAGTGCAGAGAAATAGAGAGACGGGCGTTTTCAATAAAAGGTGTTATTTATTGAGCAGTCTTCTTTCTCATGCAAGAGAAATGAATGGCCACAATTGCAATACTTAAAGTAAAGTAAAGTGCGTACAGTAAAAGTAGTATTAGGAAATAATACTGTAAAAGCATTGATATGGTTTCTTAGCCATATGATACTTTAAAATGGATAAAATATATACATACACAAATACATTGACTAACGTACTCAACTGGTTCTTCTAACTAAGCCTACCCCGGTGTACCTGACCTAAGCCTAATACGTGGGAAGGGATGAGTAAGTAGCAGTTTAAGTTAAGTTGGTTAAGATAGTTTTGCCAAGAATCTGCATCAAGAATTCTCTTAAGGGTTTAGTCAGCTCCGTGCCTTGGTAATAGAATGTGGGAGGTCTGGTATCTCTTTCCTCAGGACTCGATCTCCCAGCCACCCGCAAGAGTAGGCTGGAAACACCGGAGCTGGATTTTCTCGGCTGGTGAAAAAGACAGCGTCTCTCTCAGTGCTTCGGCTTCCGTGGGCTCTTGCATCAGCTGGGCTCTTGGGTAAGTAGATGGCCGCTTTGCTCCAAACCACCGTGTGTTTGCTTAAGGCAAATGTTGGTATTTTATACCTGGAAGGTGCCGGGTTTGACGTAAGGTTGGACATAAGACATCTCAAAGAACTAACAGTTCTTTCTGGACTTCAGGAGTTCTTGTTCAAATCAAAACAAAAGCAGGGGGGATTATCCCGGGCTGCTGGAGGCTTAGTTTGTTTAAAGAACGCGTTGTTCTTTCTAGGAGTCGATGGGAGTAGCCGTGCTGTGCTTTGGACTGCATGGGCTATTACTGAATATGGATCTGATTCTTATGCCTTTATGAGGATATTATTGATTATAACCTCACAAGGGCATAAATCGGGAATATCGAATTAGGGTCCTAGATATAAACACGACACCCACTCCATGGATTGATGTCCATCATTACTAAAAACTAAGCAATAGTAAACATTCAACGATGCATGTGTGTTTTCCAACCCACCCCAAAATACATATTTCACATTTGAAATGGTATATGGTAAATACACGAAAATGAGTGTTGGTACTGTACGCTTTTCAAGCAGTGTCATCATTCAGATAAATGCATATATATATCAGCTGAATGAATTACACATGAAATGGCTCTGAATACAGAAAAGAAGGTCAAGACCATTCCATCACATATTATTACAAAAATGCAGTATATGTGCTAGAGGCTGAGGTAAGATATTGTCTCTAGTATCCTAAAAATGGAAGCTCTGTTCTCTAAGAATAGTTCTACTTTAAGCAGGGTACCATGTGCCAAAATAAAAAAATAAATATTTTGAAAAATGGGCAAAAATAATTTCATTTTCATTTTCCAATCTTTATTTCGACCATTTGGTCATAAAAGATGCACATTACAATAAAATCACATAAACTCTGTCAAATTTGATAAAACATCAATACATGGTTTTAAGATCAACACAGACAATAAAAAGCAATTAATGCTAGTTGGAGCAAATCTAAAATCTACCCAGTATTTTTTAAAAGGCGATTGCGCGTATACCAAACATTCGTGAGGAATTTGGAGAGTGCAAAAACAGTTGGGCTGGAAACATCGGATTTTAAAATCCTGTACATAGGTGTATATTCCCTGCCACCCAAATTCTTAATCAAGGGGAGCAGCCAATGCTTTCTGGCTGCCTTATAGGCTGGGCAGAAAAAGGCCACGTGCAAGTCATTTTCCTCTTTATCATCACAAAGAGGACAGTGCTTGGTGGAGGGGACTTGTGACCAGGAACTTGTAAAGGACCTAAAAGGCAATGTACCGTATCTCCACTGAAAAAATAACTTTCTGCTAAGAATAGGATATATAGGATCGAAAGCCTTCTCAAATCTGTAGAGGTCCTTGGTTTGCAGGAATGTAGAAGAAAGGGACCCCTCTGTCTGGGTAGCTAAGGCCCTTGCCCTTTTGTGTTCATGATAGAGATTCGCCAGGGATCTCTTGGAGATTCTTGAAGCTACATTTGCCGGTTCAGACCACAATTCAGGGAGCCCCAGATCGGTGCAAATTGATTGGATATTTTGGACCCAGGGAATACTAAACGCCTTGGGGTGATTTAATAGTTCGACCAGTTCTGCCCTATAATCGGCGAGATCATCGCCGCTCCATAGCCTGCGCCAGAAGGCAATGGGTCTTAGACTTATCTCATCAGCAAGTGGCCGTAGCCCTAGATCAAGCCTCAGAGGAAGGAGTGGAGTGCTAGGGGGAAGTGCGGCTATCTGTCTTATAAACCTATTTTCTGTAGAAGACAGGTTCCGGCATGGGGTGTGGCCCCACAGTTCAGCCCCATACATAATCGCCCCCCTGGCCTGGGCCATGTATATCTGGATTAAGGCCCCCAACGGGCGGTAGGACGAGCCGGTCATCATCCGGGATATACCCCCAGTACTTTGTATTAATTTAAGGTTGGCCCTACTCTGATGGGGCCCCCAGGTCATAGTTTTGTTGAGCGTCACGCCGAGATATTCAAACGTGGCTACTCTTTCCAGCCGCACTGCTCCCAATTTGGGATTCGGGCGCTGTTTGGTGCTCGGATTCAATACCATATATTTGGTTTTTGTGGCATTAATTTCCAGCCCTCTATCCTGACAGAAAGCCACAAAGGCATCAAGTATCCTTTGGATGCCCATGGGTGTTTTGGATAGCAACAGTGTGTCGTCCGCGAACATTATTGCGGGCACCCTGTTGCCATTCAATTTGGGAGCGTCTGTGTAGTCGGTGGCGTTAAGATGAGCGATTACCCCGTTGACGAAGAGGCAAAACAGGGTCGGCGCCAGCACACAACCCTGTCTTACCACTCTGCCAACGGGGAATCTATCAGTCAGTTCCCCCGACCTCCCACACCTCACCTGGGCATAATTATTATGGTGCAGCCTCTGCAAGGTCAATAGAATATCTGGGGGTACACCCATCCCCGCCAAGATGCTCCAAAGTTTCCCCCTGGGCACTAGGTCGAAGGCGGCCCGTAGGTCTACAAAAATCGTGTACAAACTGCCGCCCTCGAACCTCGCTGTCCTCCAGTAGACCAGATTCAGTCTGAAGACCTGGTCCACAGTCGATACCCCTTTCCTAAATCCTGCCTGATAGGGACTGAGGGCGCCCACCTCCTCTATCCATTCCTGAAGCCTGTTCAGGAGAACCCTGCCTAACAGATTCTGTGCTACATCTATCAGGCTAATCGGTCTGTAGTTGGCTGGGAGGAGGGGGGATCCCTTTTTGAAGATTGGGACCACCTCAGCCCCCAGCCAAGTACTAGGGATTTCCATCCCACCGAGGATACTGTTAAAAAGAGCAGCGAGGTAAGGTGCCCAGACGGTGGGCTCCTGCTTGAACAGGTCTCCCGGTAGCCCATCCAGTCCAGGCGCCTTCCCCGAAGCCAGACCTGAAATAGCAGCAGTGACCTCACTCAGTGTTATTGGATCCGCCTGGGGGCCCAGCCTCTCCGGGTCAATAGGCGCAAGAAGTTCTCCGGACTCAGCACTGTATAGAGACTGGAAGTGGGCCTGCCACACTCCCGGAGCTATATTAGGCTCCACTGCCGAATGGAGACTCCCTGATCCCCCATTCACAATCCTCCAGAACAGGCGTTGATCTTGTATTGCCAGGGCCTTTGTGAGTTCTTCCCACTGGTTTTCCTCCCATTCTATTTTAGCCTGAGCAAGAAGCTTCTTGTAGGCATGCCTACATTGCTTAAGGCGTTCCCCTCCTATGCCCTCCTTAATTACTCCAAGGAGTTCTGTTTTGGCCCGTCTACAGGCTGCATTGTACCATTGTGTTCTACCTTGGCACCTCTCCCTTTGCTTTCGTGAGCTACGAGTAAAGTGGGGAGCCGCAACTTTTATGAGTTCCTCGTGGGCATCAAACAATTTACTCCTTGTGACTTTGTTGTTTGCCACAATGTCAAGGGTCCCAACAATTTCCAGGATTGGAGTAATCTCTGCATAAAGCAGTGGGAGTTTATCCTTGTTTGTGACTATATGCTCCCACCTAATTCTTCTCCTACTGTTGTCTAGGAGGAGCGTGGGGTGATTCCCTTCCTCATGGGTCACTGGGGCCTGGGGGCCTGGGTGGACGAGGTCTAACTCAAGGGCATTGTGATCACTGTCCATCCTGTCTATCACCCTGAAATCCTGTATTGTTGACCACCTCGCTAATTGGACCAAAACATAGTCCAAATGAGACTCTCTCCCCCGTCGATTGTAAGTATTTTTGCTGGGTATGTCAGATTTTATTCTCCCATTACATGCTCTGAATCCGAACCTTAGAGTAAGGGCAGTAATTTGCAGTGCCAGTGGGGTCCAAGCTTTCGGAGGTGGAGCATCAACCCATGGTACTGCCCACCTAACTTCTTCTTCCGATGAGAACCCTTCAAGGAGGCCGGGGAGTGGCTCAAAATGAGAGTTAAAATCCCCACCCACCACATAGTAGGAGTCAGTCGACAGTTCAGATAAGAAATTCGAAAGTTCATCAAGGGTCGGTGATTCCTTTGCCATTCCCATCGGCCTAGAATAGATGTTGACCAACAGGAGATTAGCTTTGTTTGGCCATGTTAATGAGACCGCAAGGATGTCATCAGAGTTGAGTGGGAGCCGTGTGGCCACACAGCCCAAATGAGCAGCAACCCACGTCGTGAGGCCCCCTGATGGGCGGCCTTTGCCTTCCCACCTTGCTGGGATGAAAAATGATGAGTAGCCTTGGTGACCATAGTCCTCTCTGGCCCAGGTTTCCTGGAACATGCATATGTCGCCAGTCTCTATGTACTTTGCCCAGGCCGGCTCTTCCAATTTGTTAGCCAATCCCGCAATGTTCCAAGAGATTATCTTCAGATGTTCGGAGGTGGCAGTTGCCATACCGTGTGGGTTGGAGGAGTTGATTCCAGGCTCCACATCAGTTGCGGGGCCTGTGGCAGGGGCAGCAGAAGATGTATATGGCACCGGGAGTCTCGGCGCCCCGTTGTCGGCAAGGAAAGGGACCATAGTTGTCCCCTCATCAGCGACTACACCATCAGTGGCTAGGTGAAGAGATTCGATTCTGCCGTGGTCTGAAGCAGCTGGATCGTTCAGTGGGCCAGAAATTGAGCCGGGGGACACAATAGGGAGTTCCAGGAGGCCACAAGAGCCAGAGACCCCTGGCGCTGGCTTACAGACGGTAAGTCAGTCGACCCCATCCAAACCGTTCAGACAATTGAAGCGATTAAAATCGCAAAAGGGTGTGTCCGGCGGTGGGAAGTGCGGGCGTTGTACAAAGCCTTTATGTCTACCTCTGTATTCCACCCTTGTCCAGTCATCATGCAGTGGGACCTGGTGCCTGGGAATAGGGGGGAAGAAAAAAGATACTGGGAGAGTCTGTATGGTCGAATCGAGGGATCTGTTCACTCCTTCACAAATGTGTCGAACCGTGCCCGGGTCCTTAAAGGTTACCATAATACAGTCCCCCACTATGGTTTTCCTGGTCTTCCCTAGCCATGGGACCCTTCTCACCATGATGATTTCGTTATTGAAATGGGATGGCAAGGGTCGGTTCCAGTTAAGCCATTTGATTACCTTTTTCTTAAGGGATTGGTAATCCTCGTGTTCCCCTGATCTTAAGTGGGGGGCACCTGCTAAGACCACCGTTAGTCTATTTGCTTCAGGCGGGAGGTCTGGCCTCCGGGGTCTGGGGGTTGACCAAACGGGCATGTGTGGGGGGGCGTTAACCTGTTCTTGATGTATTCCAGAGGTCTCAGTTTGGGAGCTATGGGGGGCTTGATCCAGTGGGTGAGTAGGTCTATTGCTTGGATTATTGTGCCGTGCCTGGAGTTGGATGGCCATAAGGGGTTGCAAAGGAGGGGCAGGTGGCGGGTTGCTAGGGGGGGCTTTAGTGGCATTTGTTATAGTTTCTACTTTGGAAGAATCCCCAGCAGAGGAATGGGTTCCCACTAGCTTTGTCTGCTTACTTACTAGAGTGTTCAGAGTGGTAAGGGAAGTCTCTAGTAAGGTGAGCCTAATCTCGACTTTTTTGAGGCTATCGCTAATGGGCTGCAAAAGGGAGCGAAGTAGAAATTCGATGCTTCCCGTAGCAGGGAGTGAAAGGTTTAGGTTCGATGAATTGACCTCCAGTTCTTTGCTGGTGACAGTTATACTGGGGTTTGGGGGCTTAGGGGGTGGAATGGTAGGCACTATCTCCACAGGCTTCCCCGGTAGAACGGTGTTATTGTGTTTCTTGCCAAAGTCAAGATGTGATATTTTGGATTTCCCCCGACCCCCTACAGTTTTTCGAGCACGTTTGCTAGGTGGGGGCCTATGTAGCTCCACCACTACGTTTAGTTTGGACTTGCTCTTATTAGCTATTTGCATAGGCGGGGTTTGGGTTACCAGGTTAACAGGAGTATGCGAAGACTCTAGGGGGGCTGGCTCTGTGTTTTTTCCAGGCGCTTTCCCAGGGGTAGAGGGAATTTCCCTTAGTAAGACGGGAAAGTCCTCGAGTGTCGAATTAATTAGACTACTGGGTGGCGTGCCTTCCTCTTGAGTGGTGGGGTAAGGGATGATATCGGTCAAAGGTCTGGTTTTCATAGATTCAATAAAGCGCCTGCGCTCCACCCTACGTTTCTCAAGCGAGCTTTCCTTATCCGCGTCTCCTTTAGTAGATTTAAAATAATTATCCAGAGTCCCAGTGTTGGAGGCGCCATCCCTTGAGGGGGTTTCCCGTGGTGGAGGCGAGGGCATTGCCTTAGTTGTAATGGAGAGTGGGATCAAGAGAATGGGCCCAGCCCAGCCTCCTTCGGCCCCTGACGGCCACAGGCGGTCCCGCCCTTGTCCCGGGCTTCTCCCGGCGCGCTCCCGCTCGCTCCCGCGCAGCGGTGTTCGTGCACTTACTTATGGCCTTGGATACAGTTGGGTAATGGGTAAGGGCGGGGCGGTGAGGGAGAGCGGCCCAGGTGTTGCGGGCGGAGCTGAGCTGTGACTCTTGGGAAACTGAGTCCAGCCCCTCCTGCTCGCAGCCCTCACAGCCCTTAGCCCTGGTCAATCCCAACAACGGCTGCTCCCAAGTTCAAAGCGCCCCTTAGCGAAGCGGGACCCGCGCAGCGGGTTCCGCGAGGCGTGAGGTCAGAGGCAGAGGCGATCCACACGCAGTCCAGCAGGTCCACGTACTGCCCAGATATGGGCAAATGGTGTCCCACGTAGAGGGAGAAGTCCGGCGGCTTTCACTGGTCTGCTGAGGGCGGGGCGGTGAGGGAGAGCGGCCCAGGTGTTGCGGGCGGAGCTGAGCTGTGACTCTTGGGAAACTGAGTCCAGCCCCTCCTGCTCGCAGCCCTCACAGCCCTTAGCCCTGGTCAATCCCAACAACGGCTGCTCCCAAGTTCAAAGCGCCCCTTAGCGAAGCGGGACCCGCGCAGCGGGTTCCGCGAGGCGTGAGGTCAGAGGCAGAGGCGATCCACACGCAGTCCAGCAGGTCCACGTACTGCCCAGATATGTGCAAATGGTGTCCCACGTAGAGGGAGAAGTCCGGCGGCTTTCACTGGTCTGCTGAGGGCGGGGCGGTGAGGGAGAGCGGCCCAGGTGTTGCGGGCGGAGCTGAGCTGTGACTCTTGGGAAACTGAGTCCAGCCCCTCCTGCTCGCAGCCCTCACAGCCCTTAGCCCTGGTCAATCCCAACAACGGCTGCTCCCAAGTTCAAAGCGCCCCTTAGCGAAGCGGGACCCGCGCAGCGGGTTCCGCGAGGCGTGAGGTCAGAGGCAGAGGCGATCCACACGCAGTCCAGCAGGTCCACGTACTGCCCAGATATGTGCAAATGGTGTCCCACGTAGAGGGAGAAGTCCGGCGGCTTTCACTGGTCTGCTGAGGGCGGGGCGGTGAGGGAGAGCGGCCCAGGTGTTGCGGGCGGAGCTGAGCTGTGACTCTTGGGAAACTGAGTCCAGCCCCTCCTGCTCGCAGCCCTCACAGCCCTTAGCCCTGGTCAATCCCAACAACGGCTGCTCCCAAGTTCAAAGCGCCCCTTAGCGAAGCGGGACCCGCGCAGCGGGTTCCGCGAGGCGTGAGGTCAGAGGCAGAGGCGATCCACACGCAGTCCAGCAGGTCCACGTACTGCCCAGATATGTGCAAATGGTGTCTTCACTTTCAGGGGAAGAATAGTTCCAAATATTTTCTGTAACTTTGTTTATGAAAACTGAAGGCCGAATTCAGAGTTCAGGGAACGCTGTGTGCTCATTGTTTTTAATAAGAGTTATTCTTGTTGACTGGAGAAAACATTATTTCAGACAGACCCGCAAAAAATTGGTCTACAACGTCAGGTGAAAGTTCAACCAAGTTCGAAAATGCTGCAACTGTTCAGTTCTCTGCGTGATTGCTATCATCGATGTTTGGATCAGCAATGCTTACAGAAGGTTGTACCTGATTGGTGCTGCTTTCCTCTCGTACCTCACCGCCACCTATTCGTAGTGGTGAAGTCTCAACAAATGCCGTCATCAGAATCGGTAGCCGCTGGGGACAACATGATGCATGAGTCGTTACAGGACCTAGCAAAGTATTGATATCCATTGGTACTGCTGATTGTAGTGTAAGACAGATGTCCAACACGCATTCTTCTCCGCATAGCAGACATCGAAACACAGGTATGATGCAATATTGCCAGATCGGTCTGAATGAAAGAAACAAGGTTGTACTCAGATCTCTTAGCCGGGCCAATCCGAGGACCTTCGTGATACGGTCTCGGTATCGTACTGCTAGAATTGTTTCTTCCGTTGTTGCTAGAGTCTTGTCTGTGGATTGGCTTGTAATATCGGTGCAGAAGGTTCAAAAATAAAATTCCTGCCACGAGTCCCAAGATTAAGGGTAGGCCGCCAAAAACAGAATGGACAAAATTCGGGAAGATGCCCAGAACTGTTTCAAAGGGTGCTAACAGTCCCCAAAAAATGGTCTTGAATACATGTGCGATGCCACTGGTATCAGACATGTTTAAGATTTGGCTTAGTATTTCTACGAAATGCACGGGGCAATTTGTCGATAAAAGGGAATGTATCTCTGCTGATGTCCTTGCCACTTGCAGATCATACATTTCTTTTGATGACGTTAGAGGCACAGTTGTCTGTAAAAGAATAGACTTCATTCTGCTTAAAGTATCAATTCGAATAGAAGAGATATTCAACCAAGGCCATAACGCAGCCCCCATATCTGGATTGCTGTGTGGATACAATTCTTGCATACAGCAAACGGTCCTGAAAGTTACAGTTGTCAGATAGGCTTTCCCTGGCAGCATGCCACAACAGCTGTGGTCACTTATTAAAACGTAACTGCCATTAGAAAGTGGTCTAAAAAATGGCTCTATCCGTTTTGCAGGTGTGCCTTGCAGGTGACATGAAAGGGTATTCGAAGACCCTTCGCAGGCTCTATGCAAATTAATATCTTGACACAGAACTGTACCGTTTAGTGATTTTTTACAATTTTTACCACTAAGAAATACATCCTTGTTCCCTTTACTATAACATCTGTGTCTATAAGGTAAATCCCAGGTTGATTTGATGTATTCTTTACCCAACCTTTCATACTGGCCTGCAGGTATATACTCTTGACAGTATTCAAACTGGAAAGTTGTTATCGGAATTTTAATCGTTCCGTGTATTATCCATTCAATGACAGGTCTCTCTGACATTGTCAATGGTAATCTCTCGAGTATTTCAATGCTCAGAATCGTATAGTCTGTTCCTTTTTGTGCCAAACTGATTTGTTTATCAGTGAGGTTAAAGATACAGAATAATGACGTTGTGTTGATTAAACGCCATGGTACGTAGCCTGAACGCAGATTTTGCAACGTCCAACCAAGCTGTACAATAGAACGTAATGGAGACTGACCATGTTGTAACATTAGTAAGTCCTGCTCTATTATATCAAAAGCAGATGATACAATGCTGTCCAGTGAATATATTCTGGAGGACAGAGTCGTTAACCCATTGTCCACTACAGAAAGCGATTTTTCCAAATTTATGCAATCAATTTCTCGTATTTTTTCTGCTGTCTCAATTTGCATTACTTTCCTTGCTTCGTTGTACGCAGCGTATATACCGGCCGCTATGAAACATTTTTGACGCTGTTTGCGTGGTCCCATTATGAAATCACGCAAGTCAGCACCATCTTTAAGTAAAGTCAAGTGTTGCTTAATTTCAGCCAGTGTGGATTTCTCTAGCCACTCAAGGCAAAGTTTCCCTACACTGTATGTTGTAACTATCCCTGGATAATGTCTCTGGGAGTATCTAGGGTCTGGTCTGGTCATTTTGAACCTCTGTGTTTTGTTCAGGAATCTATCTTGACAGTTATTTGTGTCTGTTGGCCAGATCAACCACTTTTTCCAATCAGGATGTGTTCTGTTTTGGAGTAAAATATGGGATACGTCTATCTCCACATCTGCAGTGCTGTCACTATCAGTTATGGGTTTCGGAATAGACTGTGTATTTAAGTCTTTTATCTTAGCTAGGCCAAGACAAGCAGTTTGTTGAATTGTGTCATTCAAGAATATCATTTGTTCTGGGATCATGCAGGCCCTAAATAATGCTTCTAGGCCTTGTACTTGCCAATCTTTGGAACCCCAGATCGTTTTTGTTTCAATGGTGTTTTTCCAAATTTCGAAACCAAATGTAGACATTTTATCATAACATTTTTCAGAATAAATCAGTTTAGTATTTGTCAACATTGTTTTCATTCCTGTTCTACTTAACATTTTAAAATAAAACGATACGGATCACTGTTATTAAACCCTGAGAAGTACTGGAATTTCTCATAAAATGTTTTCGAACTGCCTTTTGGTGGAGTTGGACAGTGTTCCCATTGGTTATAAGATAAAACATTTCTAGGCTGAGCAGTTTTATGCAAATAGTGATCACCATAATGTTTATAACAGTATAACTCTTCATGTTTCGATGAACCCTGCAAGTAATCATGTTCTGTAAATTTTCCTGACATTACTAAATCTGACATCATATTATTAATGTTTTCAAAGTCCCAATCATCAGAGAATGTACTTGGTGTCACAAAGTCACTTAATGAAACCTTGAACTGATGTGGATATTTCAAGAGTTCAACCTGGCCAAAAATGTCATAATCAGTTCTGTCCCATGCTACCTCACCGGGTATTGGATTGGCTGAGATGTTTAATGATGTCAGTTCTCTTTTCTCGATGTGGGAGGATGTGTGAGGCTTTAGGACCAAGTTGATGTTCTGACTTGCTGTGTCCATTGTACTATATTTTCCATCAATGAATTTTCCCAAACATAGAACCATGATGAGCCAAAGCAGGAGAGTAAGTACACCTAACACAATCCAAAATTCAATCCATGGTGAAATCAGATATGTTTCTTTTAGTTGGTCAGAAAGTTCAAATACTTTGTCTTTGAAAGTTTTCGTTGGAGGCGTTTCTTCATGCTCACTTGGGTGTTCAGAGAAGTTATCGAAATTGATGAAGTAGCCGGATGCAGTTCTGTCAATTGTTGGAATTTTTTCCGGGTTTTCATTTGCTTTTGCATTTTTCTTTGTTTCATTAGCATAGTCAGGGGCTACATCATTGTAGACTGGTCTTTCTTGACAAACTGTTGCAATGTGGGTTTCAAGAGGCACTAGTTCCATGGCAATATTGCATGGTCCTTTGTTACTCACTGCAGATTTATCAAATGCGATTAGTCTCTCAGTATGAGCCTCTTGGATTGTAGCAAATTTCGGTATTCTGCTATTTCTTGGGAGTCCACTTGGCCTACTACTTATTATTGACCACATGATTGTGGTTTTACCAGGTCGATGGATACAACTCTGTTCTCCTTTTTACCAGCAAGGGCCGGTAGTACAACTGATCTTGTTCCGCTGATAGCTAAAACAGGTACTGCTTTCCTGTAAGAAGGCCCAAATTCCTTCTTTACCGCGATCTTTTCTCTGACCAGATCCCCAATCTTTGGAATCCAGACAGGTCTTGCTGGGACAGGTGGTTTTTCTTCAGTGGTTGTCGGCTGTTTTTTCAACTTTATGTTACTCATGTTTTTTCTTGTTTCATTTAAGTCCTGTAAAACAGCCAAACGATCTTTGATATCAAAGGATGTTTCTTCTACCACTGAAGTGTGACAATCAAGGTCCTGAATAAGCATTCTAGTTCCGAACAATAGTTCGTATGGAGTGAGACCTTTTAGAGAGTTTCTTTGCAGATTATTAAGACTACGTTGGACACTTGTTAAATGTTTGACCCACCCATCACCTGAACCTAATACCCTTGCCGTTATAGATTGCTTTATGTCCCGGTTTTTTCTTTCCACAACTGCATTTCCCTCAGGATGGAAGGGAAAAGAGTACCGCAATGCGATGCCCATGCTGTTCATGGCCTCTTTGTAAGCTCGAGAGCTAAACGCAGGACCCTGATCAGAATGTAGCATGCCAATTGCATATGTGCCGATAAAGACTCGCAAATCTTTTATAACAGTTCTGGTGTCAGCCGAGTGCTGGGGCCACATTTTTAAGTGAATTAAGTATTTTATTAATTATGGGACGCATTTCTCGACTGGATTTCTGCGCTATAGATAGCCTCATGCTATCTAATAGTGGTATCTGGGCTACAGGCTGGTCCGGTTCACAACTGCGATCTCTGTTGCAGTCCTTACAATTCTTTGTAAAATAGTAGATATCTACGCTCATTCCCGGCCCCCAGTACTCTGATTGTAGTTCCATCAGAGATTTCAGGATCTCTTGGTGCCTCAGACCCAACCCCATATGTGCTTCTTGTACCAAGAAGATTCTCCGCTTCATGTTTGGAATTACTCTATCCCCCACTCCAGGGATTCGAGCAAACGGAACGGAGTTTGCATCAATTATGTATGTATTACTGAGTGGATAGTTGAGAGATAATGCTGCATAATCGCCTTTTAATGAGGCTTTTACTGCCAACATGGTTTCTCCATCTATTTGTTTTTCTGAACTCTTTTCCGTGGCTACGGAAGCCCGTTATACCGCTTCTGCTGTGGCTGTGTTAGCCAATGAATTCCCTGCAACGTGAACCCCATCACGTCGATGACTCAGTGCGTGTATCACGTGAGTCTTTCGTAGTTCTTTCTTTAAAAGAACTACTTGTTCCGAAAGCGTTTTATGCTTTATTGTGGCACCTATGTCATCTTTGTAACCGTTTTTGATCCATGTCTGCATATCACTGTTGTATGATTTGACGCAGAAATACGAATCACACACTATTAGTGTGGGGAACTCGCGATCGGCATTTTCAAGCGCCATCTTTAAAGTTCTTATTTCAGCTCGCTGAGCTGAACATTTCCTGAGTGATTCAGTTTTGGTAATCATTGGTTTGAATTTACCAGAGCGCCAGCGACCTTTAACAATCGCGCACGCTGCATCGTAGGATTTCTTCTCTATATCATATTGTTGTGCGAATCTGTCCATATAGATTACACAGGTGTATTGCTCTAGAGGCAGAATTTCAGCTGGCAGAGGATATTCTCGTTCATATACTAGATCATCTAGTTTTTTCAGTTTTGGGTCAAAATAGTATTTCATGTCATCTGTAGCAAAGGAATTTTCCCATTCTATCCATTTTGGATCTAACACCACTTTAATCAGATTACGCGGACTTGTTAACGCCTCAAGGGCTGGTTCTGATGAGAAAACAGCTATTCTTCTGCCTTGGGCTAGGGCTCTTTCTTTTGCTACAGCAGTTTGAACCGCAGTCAGTATTTTTTCTGTAGAGCTGAATTTAATTTCAGCTTGAGTGTACAAATGTGATTTGTAAGCTATAGGTACAGTTTCTCCCTCATTAGAGGTCAGGTATGTGAATCCGTATCTTCCTGGGATGACTCGGATTACAAGATTGCACATGTTTTCGCAAGTTTGTAATTTTGTTTTAGTTAACATGTCTGTTTGCAATGATCTCAAAATCTCTGTGTGTTTCTGAGTCCAATTGATTTGTTTGAAATCTGGTCTTATTAATTCATAGAGAGGTTTAACCCTCTCTGCATAATTTAGAATGTATGTTCTTCCGAAATTCAGGAAACCTAGTATTGATTGTAAATTCTTCAGCGTTTTTGGTGCTTGGAGGACACCACATTTCTCTAAGAAATTGTCTGCTAGGCTTTTGCCTTCACTTGATAATTCATATCCTAAAAATAGGAAAGTTAGATGGGCAATTCGTGACTTTTTAAAGTTGAATTTGTAACCCTCTGACGCAAACCCAAGTATTATGATGTTCACCCTTTTTAAGTGAGTCTCCAGGTCATCATCTGTGAGATAGATATCATCGACATATGATAATGCTTCATCATCATATATTTGCAGTAACTCTGTTACCCTCGCTGAGAATAATCCTGGGCTGTTCTTGAATCCCTGTGGGAGTCGGCAAAATTGTTTTTGCGATCCAAATATTGAGAAAGTGGTCAAATACCTGCTTTCAGGTGCAATGTTTTGACAGAAGAATCCATTAGAGATATCTAATGTTGTTTTATATTTTTTGCGCACAATGTTATTCATTAGTGCTGCACTATGTGAGTTTTGTACTGCAAATTTTTTACAACAGGAGTTAAGGTGTCTGTAGTCCAAAACTAGACGATATGAATCGTCTGGCTTGGAGACAGGAAACAAAGGATTGTTCATTTGAGAGGTGCATGTTTCGATCACCCCTTGATATTCAAGTTGATCTAAGATCTCCCTGACTTGCTTTTTAGCTTCTTGTTTAACTGGGTACTGCCTTTGTGCAGTGGGCTGATTTTTTAACTGGATTTTGTGGTGAGAATACTCATCGCATCCTACATGGTTTTTTATATAAGGCAGGAGCTTGAGCCACTGCCCATTTTCTTGCCAATGTGTATTTTTTATGAATCGGAATATGATTTGAGAAGGCAGGCATAATCATTTCTTCGCCATGAGGGCACTCCCTGACAAACTCTGGTGGCCAGTCTTTCTCAGCTAACAGAATGTCACAGCCTTTTGAAAGTTTTTCCCAAAACAAACCTTTTATTTTCCTAGTTCTATCTCCCTCCATACGTAATATTATTTCATATAGTTTATGGGGCACACTAACTCCTGTGTCTGCGGTTTCCGCCTGAATGTATTCATTCGTGTCCACTGTCTCCAGAAGATTCATCAGGATCTTGTGAGCTATGGGCACTTCTGCTGCGCTGTCTAGCATTGTCTGTGCCCACTCTCAGTTTTTCAGTTGGGTCCTCAGAATTCTCAGCATGTTTAATTTTAATACTTGCTACCTTCTTTCTGGGAAATTGTAATTTTTTACTTTGATGAGCAGGTTCCTTGTCTTTGGACTTGACTTGCTCTTCTCTGTGTTCTGACCGTCCTCTTCTTTCCGATTTCTGTGAGGAAGATCGAGAAAGATTGAGTGAGAAGGATTGAGCGGGACGTGTATCAACATCTTGATATCTGTCTGGTTTTCTTATTTTATCCCTATCTCTAAGGTTGTATCTTTTTTCAGAGGGCTCCCTTTGGGGAGACTTGTCTTCTCGGCCTGGAGAGCTCTCTCTACGCTGAGGAGACCTTCCTCTGGACTGGAAATGTTTTCCCTGGAAGTGGATTGTCTATTACCATCCCAACTCTTTTTTGGAGTTTTTAAATTATTTTTAATAAATGTTTTTTCAGGATTTTCAGTTACTTGGGGTTTTACTGGTTTCCCACCCAAACTATCTCTTCCTAGCTCTTCATAGGATTTTTCTATGATTCTGGCGAGTTCAAATGGTTGTTCTGCTATATTTGTTTCCTTCAATTTCTGGAGGTTCTTTATATCATCCCTTGCCAATTGAACTAATTCTCTATATGCCTTTGTTAATTCTTTAAGTTTAACTAGGAGTTCTTCGCTTGACAGTATTTCGTAGTCTGGGTGTGTTGCATAGTTGCATAGGACCGGCCCCGTTGCTTCTGGTCTACCTAGTGGACCGAGCCTGGTGATGTGATTATTATGCTTTAGGGCGCCATTAAACCAGAGCAGGTGCTCTTGGTAATTTAGTGGGATTTCGATCTCCTCGAAAGGAGTGTATTCTCCCGGAGGTTCCTCTATTTTGTAATAGTGGAAGTCTTTTGTCGCAGCGTGTGCTGCTGGAAAATTTATCCATGAATAGAATACCTCTGTCTGCCGATATTCATGTGCCCCCACCACGAATATAACTGTGCCACCTTGTGGTGTCAGTCCATTTTCTATAAGTTTAATAGTTATAGTTCTTCTTATATTGACCGGAATGATTATTGCATCTGGTCGGTGTTTTGCAGAAGTGTGTCATCCGCTATGAGTTGAGCTGCTAAGGCTTCTCTTTCTTTCTCTTCGTCACTTTCTGAGATTTTACTAACTGAAAGTTTTTTGTTGCGGATCGAGTTTCAAGGAAAGAAAGATTAGATGCACAATATTTTGGAACACTGTATCCTTCAACGTTGATCAAACCAAAAACTAATGCATAGGAATCTCTTCCTACTAAGTTCCGGCGGATATTAACCTTTCACCCACTCCAGACGTCTATTGGAGTTTTTACGGGAAAAGGGTTCTTTGTGAAAAAGCACAACTGAGTTACTCTAGTGTCTTGCGTTAGATTATCGCCTTACCAAATGTTGGGCGCCATGTAGTGTAGTTCCTATTTTCCCAATAGGCTCTGCACATTGGAATAACATAAACAGCAGTGTAGAAGTAGGACTGAGGTCATCTAGGTCTCTAATGACTATGTTAAACTTAATTTAGGTTTGTGCCAGCTAGCTCAGAGGTCACTGGAAACTTTCTTGAATGAATAGGGAGGGATGAACTTCCCTGGCTCAGACAAGAAAGGATTCAGTTTACGACAACCGCATAAACATGACAACTTTGCTCCCTCAGAATAAGAGTGTATCTCTAGAGTCGTGTGAAAACAATCGACAGCTATTTCACTCAGTCAACAGTGCATACTTAGTTTCACCGGAGTGCAGAGAAATAGAGAGACAGGCGTTTTCAATAAAAGGTGTTATTTATTGAGCAGTCTTCTTTCTCATGCAAGAGAAATGAATTGCCACAATTGCAATACTGAAAGTAAAGTAAAGTGCGTACAGTAAAAGTAGTATTAGGAAATAATACTGTAAAAGCATTGATATGGTTTCTTAGCCATATGATACTTTAAATGGATAAAATATATACATACACAAATACATTGACTAACGTACTCAACTGGTGCTTCTAACTAAGCCTACCCCGGTGTACCTGACCTAAGCCTAATACGTGGGAAGGGATGAGTAAGTAGCAGTTTAAGTTAAGTTGGTTAAGATAGTTTTGCCAAGAATCTGCATCAAGAATTCTCTTAAGGGTTTAGTCAGCTCCGTGCCTTGGTAATAGAATGTGGGAGGTCTGGTATCTCTTTCCTCAGGATTCGATCTCCCAGCCACCCGCAAGAGTAGGCTGGAAACACCGGAGCTGGATTTTTTCGGCTGGAGAAAAAGACAGCGTCTCTCTCAGTGCGTCGGCTGCCGTAGGCTCTTGCATTAGCTGGGCTCTCGGGCAAGTAGATGGTCGCTCTGCTCCAAACCACTGTGTGTTTGCTTAAGGCAACTGTTGGTATTTTATACCTGGAAGGTGCCGGGTTTGACGTAAGGTTGGACATAGGACATCACAAAGAACTAACAGTTCTTTCTGGACTTCAGGAGTTCTTGTTCAAATCAAAACAAAAGCAGGGGGGATTTTCCCGGGCTGCTGGAGGCTTGGTTTGTTTAAAGAACGCGTTGTTCTTTCTATTAGTCGATGGGAGTAGCCGTGCTGTGCTTTGGACTGCATGGGCATTACTGAATATGGATCTGATTCTTATGCCTTTATCAGGATATTATTGATTATAACCTCACAAGGGCATAAATCGGGAATATCGAATTAGGGTCCTAGATATAAACACGATACCCACTCCACGGATTGGTGTCCATCATTACTAAAAACTAAGCAATAGTAAACATTCAACGATGCATGTGTGTTTTCCAACCCACCCCAAAATACATATTTCGCATTTGAAATGGTATATGGTAAATACACGAAAATGAGTGTTGGTACTGTACGTTTTTCAAGCAGTGTCATCATTCAGATAAATGCATATATATATATATCAGCTGAATGAATTGCGAAAATTACACATGAAATGGCTCTGAATACAGAAAAGAAGGTCGAGACCATTCCATCACATATTTATACAAAAATACAGTATATGTGCTAGAGGCTGAGGTAAAATATTGTCTCTAGTATCCTAAAAATGGAAGCTCTGTTCTCTAAGAATAGTTCTACTTTAAGCAGAGTACCATGTGCCAAAATAAAAAGGTAAATATTTTGAAAAATGGGCAAAAATAATTTCACTTTCAAGGGAAGAATAGTTCCAAATATTTTCTGTAACTTTGTTTATGAAAACTGAAGGCCGAATTCAGAGTTCAGGGAACGCTGTGTGCTCATTGTTTTTATTAAGAGTTATTCTTGTTGACTGGAGAAAACATTATTTCAGACAGACCCGCGAAAAATTGGTCTACAACGTCAGGTGAAAGTTCGACCAAGTTCGAAAATACTGCAACTGTTCAGTTCTCTGCATGATTGCTATCATCGATGTTTGGATCAGCAATGCTTACAGAAGGTTGTACCTGATTGGTGCTGCTTTCCTCTCGTACCTCACCGCCACCTATTCGTAGTGGTGAAGTCTCAACGAATGCCGTCATCAGAATCGGTAGCGGCTGGGGACAACACGATGCATGAGTCGTTATAGGACCTAGCAAAGTATCGATATCCATTGGTACTGCTGATTGTAGTGTAAGACAGATGTCCAACACGCATTCTTCTCCGCATAGCAGACATCGAAACACAGGTATGATGCAATCTTGCCAGATCGGTCTGAATGAAAGAAACCAGGTTGTACTCAGATCTCTTAGCCGGGCCAATCTGAGGACCTTAGTGAAACGGTCTCGGTATCGTATTGCTAGGATCGTTTCTTCCATCGTTGCTAGAGTCTTGTCTGTGGATTGGCTTGCCTTATCGGTGTAGAAGGAGCAAAAATAAAATTCCTGCCACGAGTCCCAAGATTAAGGGTAGGCCGCCAAAAACAGAATGGACAAAATACGGGAAGATGCCCAGAACTGTTTCAAAGGGTGCTAACAGTCCCGAAAAAATGGTCTTGAATACATGTGCGATGCCACTGGTATCAGACATGTTTAAGATTTGGCTTAGTATTTCTACGAAATGCACGGGGCAATTTGTCGATAAAAGGGAATGTATCTCTGCTGATGTCCTTGCCAGTTGCAGATCATACATTTCTTTTGATGACGTTAGAGGCACAGTAGTCTGTAAAAGAATAGACTTCATTCTGCTTAAAGTATGAATTCGAATAGAAGAGATATTCAACCGAGGCCATAACGCAGCCCCCATATCTGGATTGCTGTGTGGATACAATACTTGCATACAGCAAACGGCCCTGGAAGTTACAGTTGTCAGATAGGCTTTTCCTGGCAGCATGCCACAACAGCTGTGGTCACTTATTAAAACGTAACTGCCATTAGAAAGTGGTCTAAAAAATGGCTCTATTCGTTTTGCAGGGTGCCTTGCATTTGACATGAAAGGTTATTCGAAGACCCTTCGCAGGCTCCATGCAAATTAATACCTTGACACAGAAGTGGACCGCTTAGTCATTTTTTACAATTTTTACCACTAAGAAATACCTCCTTGTTCCCTTCACTATGACATCTGTGTGTATAAGGTAAATCCCAGGTTGATTTGATGTATTCTTTACCCAACCTTTCATACTGGCCTGCAGGTATATACTCTTGACAGTATTTAAACTGGAAAGTTGTTATCGGAATTGTAATCGTTCCGTGTATTATCCATTCAATGACAGGTCTCTCTGACATTGTCAATAGTAATTTCTCGAGTTTTTCAATGCTCAGAATCGTATAGTCTGTTCCTTTTTGTGCCAAACTGATTTGTTTATCAGTAAGGTTAAAGATACCGAATAATGACGTTGTGTTGATTAAACGCCATGGTACGTAGCCTGAACGCAGATTTTGCTACGTCCAACCAAGCTGTACAATAGAACGTAATTGAGACTGACCATGTTATAACATTAGTACGTTCTGCTCTATTATATCAAAAGCAGATGATACAATGCTGTCCAGTGAATATATTCTGGAGGACAGAGTCGTTAACCCATTGTCCACAACAGAAAGTGATTTTTCCAAATTTATACGATCAATTTCTCGTATTTTTTCTGCTGTTTCAATTTGCATTACTTTCCATGCTTTGTTGTACGCAGCGTATATACCGGCTGCTATGAAACGTTTTTGACGCTGTTTGCTTGGTCCCATTATGAAATCACGCAAGTCAGCACCGTCTTTAAGTAAAGTCAAGTGTTACTTAATTTTAGCCAGTGTGGATTTCCAGTCAGACAACCGTATTGGTGAATGAGCGAGTTGCAGACGCGGCTGTGTCAGCTTTTGTGCAACCAAGTGGGGAGCGGCGAAACTCTCTCTGTGATCGGTGCAGTGCATTTTCAACAACCCCACCAATATCCATCTATCTAAACCTTTTTGATTCCACTCTTCTAACCTTTCTAACTGTGCTGATTAGAGCTGAGCGGACCTACTTGGATCGGCGACCTTCAGAGATAGGGCTTGACGCTCGAAGGCTTGTGGCTTGAGCCTTGAAGACAGTGGGGGGTGGAGTCACCTAGAGATCAGCGCTGAGTGAGACTGCATCCCTTTCTCTGTCCTTCGCTCCCGTGAGTCCAGCCTCAGCAGTAGCTCCCCCGGAGTAAAAGCCAGCACAGCCAAGCGCGCTTCTGAACTTACTGGCTTAAATTGGCTTAAATTATTGGTCCATTTCAGCATGAGGTCAGGCAAAAAAAGGGTTCAACTTGAGAACAAACTGAAAACCAAGGCAAAGGCCAAGCAGAACGCCACAGCAATCACCAACAAAAAGGACAACGCAAAAGAAGTCAGTGGGAGCTGGGATCTATCCCTAGGAGAAAGCGAACCAGCCAGCACTCAAGCCCTACTGGATGCGAATTCTCGCCCCAACCTTCAACAACTAAAATTCACATCAAAATTCAACTTTCTGAAAGATCCAGTCTCCACTATCTTTTCATCTAGTGGCAAAATCCTGGGTCTCCAGGACTCACTACTTCCACTATCCCCTTGTGAAGTGCAAGAAGACCAATCCCTGGGCCAAGGAAACGGTATTACGAACTGCTCTTCCATAGTAGAAGGCCAACCTGTATCACGCTCATGTGTTGAAGGGAAATTAGGTCCTGCAGGTGAAGGCAAGCTTACAGTTACGGCCATCTGTAGTCCACCAGCCAAACAGTTGGGTGACAGGGGGGTCACGTCTGACCCACATTTATCTTTTTCTCTTATGTACATCAACGCCCCACTGTCACCAACTACCTCACCTGTACTAGTAACCAGTCAGAACCCAAAGGATGCTTCGCACAATCTTACAACCTGTAGCGGCAAGGACTACTGTCAATGGGAAGAAGCCCTAAGCACCGACAACCCACACAATCCAAACAACTCGCTGATCACCGACAAAAGCCTTCTGGACCAACTGGATAGCTTAAAACCTCACCTAATGCCAAAGGAAGGCACAGCAAAAGATCAGATCACCGATGACAATCGGAAGGAGGACAGGGGAAATACACCAAACCCTGGGAGCGACGGCCCCGCCAACTTAACCTACCTGGGCTCACAGGAGTGGGCCAAACTAGTTGCCTCATACATTCCATCTACACTGGCTAAACCTTCCTCGCCCACAGAGGAACCAATCAAAAAAAAACAGCAAACAAAAAGGGGCCTCGAACGTGAGGACATCTTCACAGATTCAACCACCTTACCGAATTCTTCTCTGTCGTCAACCCCCAACAAAAGGACAATCCAAAAAAGTTCGTCATCAAGGACTCAAGCATCAGACGTGGCAAATACGTGGGACATTTTACTAAATACCATGCAACGAAGTGTAGACACTCTCCATTTTCAATCAACAAAATGGACCTACAGCTGACCTTACTTGACACCCTGGCTGTCTTTGTTGGGCGAATAGATGAAAAAACTTGGCCAATTGAATTCGCTAATCAGCAGAGCCCAGCAAGAGGCAAAGCTGGTGTGCAGCTGCAGGCCTATTATTGATAAACTGTCAGCTCTTCCTGAAATAATATCCTCTCTTATAGAAGGGTTGCCAAAAGGGCACAACGTCAGGCCCCAGCACATTAATCCCGGCGAAACAGCCCCCTTCGGACCATCAAAAGGAGGGCCTATTACAGCCAGCATTGCCAACAAGGGGGCATTGACACCACCATCAGGCGATCGGGTGTTGCCAGCGGGCCACCTGACAACATCTTCCTCTCCACCATCTTGGAGTAATACTCCACCCCTGAACGCGAAAGGGTGGCGGCAGCAAAGGAGGAAAGGCCGCAAAAAACTGATAACCTCAAGCATGTCAGAAGTTTACCCACTTTTTAAGCCAGGGAAAAGACAGGAACAGCAAGAACAAGGCCCGAGAACAGGAACTTACGCCGGCGGAGAACTAATCTCTACGGGGCTCAGATCCTCATCAAATGGAGCACATGCAGTAGCTCCCATAGGGGCATCTATACAGGAGGAGGGGTTGGCCCCGCCTGGTAGCGACACTGGAAACCAAACACGCTGGAAAACAGTGGCCTGGTCAATGAAAACGAGGTTAGCCTCATTAAACTACCTTCAACATTCGGAACAAGTGGGGTACAGTCAAAGCACAGTTCGGTCTCGGCACGAGAAGGGTCTATCGGCACCTACCGTGAAGGACCCCGAGCTCAAGAGCTGAGGGCACTAGGACTCCCGTGCCCCCAAACTCAGCTATACTCCACCGTAGCGAACGTCCCTAGAGTGCCATCTGCTCCCGTTTTCAAGAATCTCAACTTCGGGGTACTCTTCCAGGAAATCTACCTCAGTCTGACAACAGCGACTTAAGGACCCAAGTCGATACTCACCTGCCAACAGCTCAGTTGAATGATCCAAGTAGGACCTCTAACATTATCCTCTT
Organism: Lissotriton vulgaris; assembly: GCF_964263255.1. Classification (NCBI taxonomy): domain Eukaryota; kingdom Metazoa; phylum Chordata; class Amphibia; order Caudata; family Salamandridae; genus Lissotriton; species Lissotriton vulgaris. The sequence goes on along the minus strand of NC_141696.1, from coordinate 775,930,161 downwards.
CACTCCAGAATATGAATCAAAGGGCCCGTTCCACATTCTGAATAGAGGCAACTTACTAAGGCTACTAAGCACTATACCGGCGTTAAACAACATATCCTCAGCCGACCTTCTTTCTATAGAATTTATAAAACCTGATAGAACATACGGCAATGAAGCAACATAAGCAACATGGACTTCATCCGAAATTGCAAGTAAAATCTTAGAAGAGCAAAATCTCCTCCAAAAATGGGGGATTAAATCTGCCTTTTATCACAATATAGGATACCCGCTGCCCCTGCTTGAGAGACCTAAGGATGGAGTACTTACAACAACTTGAAACACAAGGTCGGTGCTGAGGGGCGCATTGGGTCAATCTCCAACAACTAATCAGGTGTCAGGGACTAAAAACAGCTCTATGATCGCAAATTCGTTCAGCCGGGTAGAAGATCGACTCTTCAGAATATGTAACACATCATGCAATCGCCAATGACAAGGAAATCTATCGGAGTCAGGCCTGCGCCCGGCCATATCATGCTTGGAACTATGCTCGTGGAATCTAAAGGGCCTCAACAACAAAGCAGCCGACACTGACTTCCTACAATATGCGAAATCATTCGACATCATTCTCCTACAGGACACATGGCTGGAGGAGCCAGTTCACTTAGAGGGTTATACCTGCCACCATTCCCCAGCCACAAGGAAAAGCAAGTTCGGTCGGTTGGCAGGTGGCCTAGCCACTTACATCAAATCTCAACTGTTGGCAATGTGCAGGTACTCACCACCAACTCTCCGGCCATAAACACAGTCGGGATTGCATTAAACTTCTTGGGAAATAAGAAAGAGGTTCAGCTGTTCAACACCTACATTAATCCAAAAAAGAAGAAACAAGAGGCAAAGCGCTTAACGGACTATCTATATCATGTCATGACAACGCAAACCTCACCTTGTTTAATTCTTTCAGGAGACTTTAATCAACATATCCTAGGGTCATCCCTGAACAGTGATATTCAGGCTCAGTCTTACCATTGGAATATCCCAAACCAAACTTTCAGCAGCCAAGGTAAAATCCCCAAGCTTGCAAAAGAATTGCTAGAAGACTTGGAACATATGGGCCTGAGGGTTTTAAGTGGAAGATTTCCTGAAGATTCTCCATCCGTGGCCTCGTTCAGCTCGGGCAACGTAACCTCGACAATTGACTACACGTTGGTCTCCCTTTCTCTTTTTCATAATATGATGGGCTTTAACCTAGGGGACAAGGGAGACAGTGACCATCGCCCTCAGGAAGTCTCTCTTTGTGCCCTACCGGACCTAATTCCTTCAAACCCAACAGGACCACATGCCAGCTACACCATAAACTTCAAACAAATCAAAACCTCTGTCGCTAACATGCCGGAGGTACTACAAGCAGCAAAATTTCAATTAAACAGCTTAAACTATCCTTCCGGCAACCCAGTAGCAGGATCGGAAAAATTTACGGACAACTTTGGAAATCAATATTCAACTATTGTACGGCACTGTTCATCTGCTGGCTCCGGCATCCTAAGGAAGATCTCAAGCACCCAGAAATCAGCCTTAAAAATATACAAAAAGGAAATCAATAAATCGCTAAAACTGTTGAGAAAAAGCTTCATAAGCATCGGGCGGACCTTAAAAAACTGAAATGGGTAGTCAAAAGATCCAACGAAGACGACTTCTCGGCGAAACTTCATCACGACTCTAAGGGAAACAACAGCGCCCAGTTCTGGTCCACAATAAACAAAATCTTAAATCCGAAGAACAGTGGAATAACGTCTTACATAACTAAATCTTCTTGGGAATCTTTTGTAGACTCACACTTCAACCAACAGGTTGCAACAGCAAGTAAGCCCCAGGCCGCCCCAGAGGGCCAACCGCCACAAACAATCACAACATGGGTAGAAGCCGAATTTGGGACCTTTGCAGTTCTACTCAAGAAATTCACCTCGAAGAGAAGGAAAGATGGCGCAGCAGGGCCAAACGGCATTCCTCCGGCTCTTTTCAAACTTGAGTCAGAATACTGGGCAGAAACTCTGACCCCCCTTTACATGTCTGTCGGCCGATCTGGGTGCCTTCCCGCCTCATGGGGGGGCTCAATCATTTCACCAATTTTTAAGGCGGGGATAGAACACTGCTAAAAAACTATCGGCTGATAGCACTTCTGGATATTGAGGCTAAATATTTTGCGGGGCTGCTACTGACCCAACTGCGCGAATGGGCAACAAACCGCAACATAATTCCACTGAGTCAAATGGGATTCTGTAGAGAAACGGTAACAACATCTAATCTGCTGGCAATTTCGCTACTTATCGAGAAAGCAAGGGTGACTAAACAGGCTCTTCACCTTTGCTTTGTGGACTTCAAGGCGGCATTTGACAATGTCAACCGGGGCTACCTTTGGAGGAAATTGGCCTCTTGGGGGATCCCCGCGCCTCTATTAAACATTCTGATTGAACTGCACACCAACATGTGGGTTCGGGTAAAGCCCGGTAATGGCACACACCTCTCTAGGCGCATTACGACCACGAACGGCCTAAAGCAAGGGTGCGTTTTAGCGCCGACCCGTTTAAATTTATTTACAGCCAACCTACCACCTGCCCTAGAAGCTTGCAACACCCACGCTCCACGTCTGGGGGGCAAGGCGCTGCCCAGCATATCGTACGCAGATGACGTGGTCTTGGTTAGCCACACGAAAGTAGGTCTTCAAAATCTCATCAACGCGCTGCACGGATATGCCGACCCAAACCTACGAGAAGTAAACATCGACAAGACCAAAGTCCTGTCCATAACTGGGAATAAAAAGCTGCACACTTGGTTCCTTGGAACAAAGGTTGTCGCAAACTGCTCAGAATACAAATATCTCGGAATTTTGGTCGACAAAGGAGGTCGCTTCTCAAACCAACTAGAGGCAATCAAGAGGAAAGGGATGCTGATAGCTACTATGCTTAAACAACTAAAGTTAAACCTGAACGGTCCCACTCTTCTCCCACTGCTTCGCGTGCAGCAAGTCAAAATAGTCTTGGGGGGTTTGTCATGCTCTTATGTATCTTAGGCAGGAGGTACAAAGCTGGCAGTTTGGGAAATTTACAGAATAAAAACTTGTATTCATCCTCCTCCAATATGCCTTTAGTTTTCCATTCAATGAGTTGTGTATGGAACAGTTTAATCGAATTTTCGTATTCAACTAAGATACATAAGAGCATGACAAACCCCCCAGGGAGACCCATCGTTTCTTCCAATGGCAGCTGTTTCGAATGTACATCCCAATATGTAGATTACTTTTTACAGAACTTTGTTCACCAATTACCATCCTATATTAAAGACTCGGGTGATTTTTTGAAAAAGATTGAGACTTTGAAATGGGAAGAAGACTATTCTCTTCTCTCACTTGATGTGACAAGTCTATATACTTCGATCCCTCATCAATTGGGACTTGATGCGTGCATGCATTTTCTATCCAAAAGATCCGTATCATACTTACACCATACACATATGTTAATTATGATGATGAAATTGTGTCTTAAACAAAATTATTTTTTGTTTGACAACAAGATTTACAAGCAGACTCTTGGTACCTCTATGGGGACTTGCTTTGCTCCTAGCTTTGCGGGTCTCTATATGGGGTACTGGGAGGAAACAGTGACATACAGAACATCTATGTACCGTAAACACGTGATCAAGTGGATGCGGTACATAGATGACGTAATGGTGGTATGGAAAGGGACTGAGGAAGAGGCAAGTGTCTTTGTGAATGAACTCAATGTCAATGATTTTAATTTAAACTTTACCAGTAATTGGTCCAAAGACAGCTTAGAATTTCTTGATCTATGTGTCAAAGTGGAGAATAAGAAATTAGAAACACGACTGTTCAGCTAAAAGACCGCAGGGAACAGCATTCTCCACGCACGCAGCTGTCACCCCAACTCCCTGATTAGGAGTATTCCGATGGGTGAACTCTTAAGAGCAAAGCGTAATTGCAGCACTAAAGAAACTTTTATGCTTGAAGAACAAAACATGATTAAAAGATTTTCTGAGCGAGGCTACTCCAGTAAGATAATCTCTGATGCCCAAAAAGCTGTAGAGAAACGCTCAAGGGAGTCATTACTACTACCTAAAACAAATTACTTACCTAAGGAGAATGATAACAAGACACGTTTCATCACTACTTACAGTACCCAAGAGGGGTGGTAATTGTGTACAGAACTTGTGCAGATTAGAGTCGAGAATGATTATCCAGCACAAAACCATGGTCCCTGGTGGACATAATTGCGACGAAGAGATGGAAGTACATCTAGGATGACACTGGTATAAATGTAGAATTTCAAGTTTTATTGAGCTATCCGTAGTTTCTGTCTAGTGAGAGTTCTGTTTGGATAATGTAATACATGTACTGCCCTAAATTGTTTTTAACTTCTTGTGTCCTTTTACTTGAGATGTGGAAGGTTTAACAATCTTATATTATGAATCACTGGTTAGTATAATTTTTCTTTTCTTTTTCCAGGGACGGCCTGAATGAATCTTGTTTGACTGAATGGGAGTACCATTATATAAATATTAATTAGAAACTGAACGGAAAATTTTGGAAGAACTCGTTGATATAAAATGATCAGCACATATGAATGAAATTTCCAGCCCACTTGGGCTTGATTTGTTACCCATGTGATTTTTTGAGTTGAAGTTTAAGAGTAGTTTTTGCCTCAAACCCTGATGTAAGCCCACATGGGCAATGAATTGAGCTGCCATTGACTATAAGCAGAGACTTTGTTATTACTCAAGGGTTGCCGAATATACAACTTTTCCACTTGGAAAGAATTATGAACCAACTTTCACTCTTATTGTCCTGGGGAGATTGATTTTGTTGCCCACTGGGGCAGTGATCACTATCATATGTGGAAATCTATATTAGACACCAGGTTATTTCCGTTGGCACAGTGTTTCCTTTATGTATGGGGAAATCTCAAGTCCTTCATTTATTTTTGTGACCAAATTCAGCTTTCATGTAGGATTGATAGGAATGGCTTAAAATGATGTAAAATGCACTGTTAAAACTACTAATGTAATATATATTGCTCCCATGATTTAATTTTAATTTAATTTAATTTTGTGCTGCAATCATACCGTACCCTTTTGCAATTCCATTCGCGTCTGTGAACGCGACAGTATTTTTTTAATGTTTATTCATGTGGGATACCATGTGATCTGGGCTATATTATGTTTTCACCTATCACCTTTCACAGACTCGTGACCAAGGGGAGGAGCCCCGAAACGCGTCGAGAGACATTGTTTTTGTTGCCATTGCTGAATAAATGAAACTTTTGAACACGCTGATCTGAGTCCGTACTTCGCACTGTCTTTTTACCTAAAGGACGAGGGTGTGACTTTCTGGAATATATATTACCTACTGGCGGTCGCCAGTAGGTATATATAGTTAGGATTTTTTCTATGTCGAATAACTTTGGCGTTTGTGGACGGAATTGGCTGAAATTTTCAGGAAAATGGCACATTTTGTTTCTGAGCAGCCCCTGAAAATTTGGGGGGGGGTTTGTCAAGGGGGGGGCCGAGAAAAACGGGGGGTCCCAAAACGCGTTTTTAACATTGAGTTTTCCATAGGGCGGTTGGACTCACTTTTAGCTCGAACGGCTGAATGGATTTACACGAAACTTGGCAAAATTGTAGATATGGTTTGCCCGATGTGCCTTTGCTATGTCTCAATATATGTGCTCCAGAGGATTTTGAGAAATTAACGTTTTAAAAAACAGATATATCTGTGACAACGCTCCGGTTAGCGCTCCGGTTCGCGTACCTGATGCGTAACGGAACTTCGCGAAGCGAAGCTGATTGGCTCTCCGGTGTCTGTCAACATTCTAAACAGTCCGGACCGGCCGCCATCTTGTCTCTCGGTAGGATCGAGAGACAAGAGGTGGAGAAAAACGAAGGGGGAAATTAATGAAAGGGGGCAAGGTAGACCCCTCCTGACCCCCTAGGAATGATGTTGGGGTTAATAAAGGGTCCCGTGGGGCAAATAAAAAAATTTGATTTTTCGCGGTAGAAGCGCTTCCCGGTACGCGAACCGGGTCGCTCACCGGTAGCGTAACGGGAGTTCGCCATTTTGTGTTTCGTTTTAATTAAATCACAAGATGGAGGAAAAACAATGTGGGAAATGGGTATAAGGGGGCACGGGAGACGTATCCTGACCCCCTAGGTTTTCTGAGGGTGGCTGAGGAGGCACATATATGTTGGAATAAAAAAGAAATTTGAATTTTTCGCGCGGTTAGCTGCCGGTACGCGAACCGGGTAGCGAACCGGGAAGCGAACATAAGTGAAAATTTGTGGAAAAAGGTACATTTGAAATTTGGAAAGACTAATTATAGTTAAGGTAGCTCTGAAAAGAGCTTTTGTGTTCTGTGTAAGTTCTAGGTACTTATAAGTAGGTACCAATACACAGTCTCAAATTTTGTATGAAAACTCTGTTGCCCTCATCTGAGAAGTGCACACCATCTCCTCTGTAGATATCTTGCATGTAGTAACGCAAGTTATTGTTGTAGATGGCGCCCATTCCATGGTCTCTCATATAAACTGAAACAGACTTATTTACATGCTTCCTCGCTTTCTCAATTTGTGGACAAAATTGATTGGACCACCTCCATTTCTGTCTTTGGCATATATTGGAATATACCAAGGCAGTTTGAGGGAAAAGTGCCATTAATTGCTCAAAGGTGTCCTTTAAGAGCATTTCCAGACCTACCCCAGTCAAAGTGCCCAAATCATTTCCTCCACAGTGCACTATTATGAGGTCAGGGTTTGGCAAATGCAAAAAGGTTTTCACCAATGGTATCTATTGGTGACATCTCAATCCTCTTTGCCCAATCCATTTGATATCCACATTTTGAAAATTGAGGTTGTGTAAATTTCTGTTATCAGCATACCTGTGAGCCCAGTGGATATAGCCATGTCCAAGAATCCAGACAGAAAACATGGCGAGAGGAGGTTCTGCTGCAGTCAGATGAAGTGTGGGAATGAAATGGCAGTTGAAACAGTAGGAGTTTGTAAAGAAAAAAAACTGTGGAGTTTCAGTGCTAATGGTTCATTAGCAGTGATTGGTGGATTTCCATTGCTGAAAACAGAAAGTTAGGGTGCATGGATGTGTTCTTTGAAAGATGTAATTTGAATGGTTAAGAAAAAATGATTTTATGAAAGATTGCAGTGGATTAGCAGGTGTACTGAGAGTTCAGAGTTCATTTGAAACATTGCTGTGTGAACTTGTAAACATGAGAGGTCTGGCAGGACGTAGTTGCTATGGAAAAAGGGCAGAAAGGGCAGAGGGGCGAAGGGTGTTGATTTGAAAAAAGTGAGGGAAGAGTTTTGATTGGCTGACATGAGAGATATGTGTGATGAATATCAGCATTTCTGTGCCTTTCTTTGTTGCAGCCTCTGGAGTGCATACCTTTTGTTCTGATAAAGAAAAATTGGTGTGTTTCTGAGACTGTTTTGAATTTCAAAAAGCATTTGCTAAGGTGAGATATGGTTTCTTTATTTTAGATAGAGACTAGTATGCTTTTTGGAGAAAATAAGAAAGCCAGCTGTGCATTTAAAATGATGTTTTGAGTCAAGTGTTTGCATTATGTTTTCCAAGAAGATTTTGCATTCTTTTACAAATTGTAATTGTAGATAATGTTAAGTATTAGTACTGACAAGGTGTGGTTGTACATAGGAGCTGTGCTGTGTTTTCAAATTGTGATCAGAAAATCGTTTTTAAGGAAAAGGAATGCTTTTTAAATTTATAAGAATTTATTTACTTGAGAGGTGACTCTTGCAATGCGTGTTTTTTATGGAATAGATGCATGATGCATCTGTGCTGTTTATGCCCCATGGTACTCCACAGTGTTAATGTCAAAAGCAATGCATAAGTGGTGCAAGGGCCTTCTAAATACGCCTCTATGTGTGCTTGGCAATTTTAAGTCACTTGGTCCTGGTGCAAGGGCCTTGTAAGTACGCCCCCATGTGTGCTTGGCCATTTTAAGTGACTTCCCCCTGGTGCAAGGGCCTTGTAAATACGCCCCCATGTGTGCTTGGCAATTTTAAGTCACTTCCCCCTGGTGCAAGGGCCTCTGAGACTGTTTTTAAATTCAAAAAGCATTTCGTAAGGTGAGATATGGTTCCTTTATTTTAGAAAGAGACTAGTATGCTTTTTGGAGAAAATAAGGAAGCCAGTTGTGCATTTAAAATGATGTTTTGTGTGAAGTGTTTGCATTATGTTTTCTAAAAAGCTATTGCATTCTTTTACACATTGTAATTGTAGATACTGTGAAGTATTAGTACTGACAAGGTGTGCTTCTACATAGGAGCTGTGCTGTGTTTTCAAATTATGATCAGAAAATCGTTTTTAAGGAAAAGGAATGCTTTTTAAATTTATAAGAATTTATTTACTTGAGAGGTGACTCTTGCAATGCGTGTTTTTTATGGAATAGATGCATGATGCATCTGTGCTGTTTATGTCCCATGGTACTCCACAGTGTTAATGTCAAAAGCAATGCATAAGTGATGCAAGGGCCTTCTAAATACGCCTCTATGTGTGCTTGGCAATTTTAAGTCACTTGGTCCTGGTGCAAGGGCCTTGTAAGTACGCCCCCATGTGTGCTTGGCCATTTCAAATCATTTCCTCCTGGTGCAAGGGCCTTGTAAATACGCCCCCATGTGTGCTTGGCAATTTTAAGTCACTTCCCCCTGGTGCAAGGGCCTCTGAGACTGTTTTTAAATTCAAAAAGCATTTCGTAAGGTGAGATATGGTTCCTTTATTTTAGAAAGAGACTAGTATGCTTTTTGGAGAAAATAAGGAAGCCAGTTGTGCATTTAAAATGATGTTTTGTGTGAAGTGTTTGCATTATGTTTTCTAAAAAGCTATTGCATTCTTTTACAAATTATAATTGTAGATAATGTGAAGTATTAGTACTGACAAGGTGTGCATCTACATAGGAGCTGTGCTGTGTTTTCAAATTTTGATCAGAAAATCGTTTTTAAGGAAAAGGAATGCTTTTTAAATTTATAAGAATTTATTTACTTGAGAGGTGAGTACTGCATTGTGTCGCTTTTGTTGAATAGATGCATGATACATCTGTACTGTTTTTGCCCCATGGTGCTCCACATTGTAAATGTTAAAAACGATGCATAAGTGGTGTATGGGCCTTGTAAATACTCTCCTATGTGTGTGCATGGCCATTTTAAGTCACTTGCCCCTGGTGCAAGGGCCTTCTAAATATGCCCTCATTTGTGCTTGGCATTTTTAAATCACTTATCCCTGGTGCAAGTTCCTTGTAAATACGCTTTCATGTGTGCTTGCATATTTCAAATCACTTTCCCGTGGTGCAAGGGCCTTGTAAATACGCCCCCATGTGTGCTTGGCCATTTCAAGTCACTTCCCCCTGGTGCAAAGTCCTTGTAAATACGTCCCCATGTGTGCTTGGCCATTTTAAGTGACTTCCTCCTGGTGCAAGGGCCTTGTAAATACGTCCTCATGTGTGCTTGGCAATTTTAAGTCACTTCCCCCTGGTGCAAGGGCCTTGTAAATAGGCCCCCTGTGTGCTTGTCCATTTCAAGTTACTTCCCCCTAGTGCAAGGGCCTTGTAAATACATCCTCATGTGTGCTTGGCAATTTTAAGTCACTTCCCCCTGGTGCAAGGGCCTTGTAAATACGCCCCCATGTGTGCTTGTCATTTCAATTCAATTGTTTGCTTACTGTTATTGATTTACTGTTTTGGTAATAGTATTTAATAACATTTTTTTAATAAATTTTCCACAGATTCAACTCAAAATATTCTTAAAAATTCAAACATGCCCTCAAGGCAAAGAAAAAAAAAAGAAGCAAAGCGACTTACACCGCACCTTGATAAAAATTGAGATAATGGACCTTTGCAGCAGTCCTCTAGAATTAAAAGTTGTGAAGTCACCCAAAAAATTCCGGGTAAGACAACAAAATCTTTTTTAAGAAACATTTGCTGACGAAAAAGTATCACTAGAGAACATGTTTTAGTTCAGAAGAAGAGAGCCAATTTAAACGGGAAGGAAAGGTCCCTCAAAAATGTAACTGCTAGAGCAGGAGATAACTCTGTGCATGGTAGTAGAAGGAAAAATCTGTTTAGAGACATTCGTAGACGAATGTTCCGCAACAGGATAATTGGCAATTTGTTAAAAAAAATTTAAGAAATGTCAACAGAAAGTGGCTTTTTACAAGAGAAAGAAAAATGTAGAGAAAATTATTGATCAGGCTTTCGAAATTAAGCGAAAGTTATTTATTTTGGTAATCAATAGAATTAGGAAACTAAACAAGGTAGTTTATGATTTCAAATCAAATAGTAGATGGAAGAGAGTAGTTAATCGAAGTAATTTTTGTGAAGTTTTCTCAGGAGAATGGATTCATAGTTCAAGTTGTGAGGCATTTTTCAATGAGGAGAGTTACTTCCAGTACAATGATTTGGTGCATGTAGTTGACACCAGTGGTCGAGCATATGAGGTAAAAGATGGTTGTCAGGTTGAAAAAGAAAAACTTGTGTCTGCAGATGCTGAAGAGGTGTTAGGTGATGAGGTTTTAGGGAGACGTCCTAAGGGACCAGTGTACATCTGGAAGTGTAGTTCTATTTGCAGTGTGCGACAGGATTCCATCAATTTGCTTTGTGATTTTGTTCGTACATTTAATAAGAAAAGTTTAAAACAGAAAATGAAGTTGTTGCAAGAGTTAGATCCTTGCAGAGTGAGAGAAGTGACAGGTTTGCGTGGTCATTCACTGGCTTGTCTTTCCAGGAGAGTATGCCAGAGTGTTTTTCATCATTTCAGGATGCTAGCAGTGCATCATAATAAAGTGAGGAAATTAGTTAGAATGTTGTATTATGCTAAGAGTCCGGCAATTATGCTTAAACAATTAAGCACTGCTCTTTTGCATGGTTCTGAAGTAGATGTGAAGAATATTTGTGAAGAAATTGAGTTCTGTTACTTTACTGGTGAAGAGAACAATGTTGAAATTGACCCAGTAGAAGAAGGTAATGTGGAACAGAGTGTACTGATTTCTAATATAGATAAGTTTCAGAAGGAATTTTTCAACGTTCAGGTGAAATCAAGTGAGAGGTCTAATTTCACTTGTGTGTGTTGTCGACGGACTTATTATAAGAATCAGACTAAGTTAATGGATTTATATGCAAAAAGTGAAATGGAAAACAATAGTGAATGGAAGGATTTTGCCACATACTTGATGGTAGAAAATCGCTTTGATTAGGGATTGGACCAACGTATGTGTACTTATTGTTTAAAGAAATTAAACCAAAACCGGATGCCTGCTAGAGCGGTTCATAATAATCTGGAATTGGTTGACATTCCTTCTGAATTGAAGGATTTAAATACTTATGAATCTATTTTGATTCAAAGTGTCCATCCCTTTCAGGCTATTGTACGAATGGAGCCAAAGACAGGGAAATTGCCTCCATCAGATTTACAGAGAGGATTAAGATTAGATTTGAAGAAAAATATTAATACAATTGGAGTAGAGAAAGTGGAAGAGGAACCTTTAGTTCTCCTAGTTAATGGGGTTCCGACAAAGAGTAAAAAAATCTGGCAAGATTTAGTGGATGTTAGGAAAGTAAAAAAGGCAACATTGTATTTGATAAAAAATAATGAGTACTATAAGAATGTATGTGCTGCAGAAGAGGAAGTAAGTGAAGAAGAGGACAGTGAATTGTGTGCTGGGCAAATTGAGAAAGTAGAAGCTTCTAAAAATGAAGAAATATATGAAAATTATAGTGTTCATCCTTTGCATTCCAAGGAAGTCATGGGGAATGCTATTGAGTTGTTTCAAATGAAACAAGCCAAAGGGAGTCCCATTAGTGTTTGGGAGGAAAGTTTGGAAGCTCGGTGTTTTCCACAGTTATTTCCTACAGGTCGAGGAGGACGATATGATGAGCGACCTGATCAAATTCCTGCTTCTGAATACCGGACTTTACGATTGTATGCAGAAGATCCTAGGTTTCGTCAATGCATTCCCTATTTGTTTCATCTATTGTTTGAAAGTGATCTGTCTGGACTGTCTTATGCAGTGAACCACATCCTGAAAAGTGGTGTATAACTGCGAAATATCTCAGCAAGGGACTTTATGGATAAAGTCAATGTGCAAGACAGTATTTTGGATTCTCACCTGATTAATCTGATGGCATGTCAGCGTGGTACTAATGAGTATTGGTACCGTCGTCATGGTGACTTAAAATGTATGCTGAGGAACTTAGGAACTCCCACATGGTTCCTCACTCTCAGCTGTGCTGAGTATGGCTGGGAAGACTTACTTGAATTTCTACGAGAGGCAAATGGAAACATTGAAAATATTGAATTCAAGACACCCGGAGACTGTGCTCTTTGGATCCAGTGAATGTATGCAGGTACTTCAATCATAGATTTGAAGCTATGATGTCTTTCATCACGAACAAGAAAAATCCACCTCTTGGAGAGGTGTTGGATTTCTTCTGGAGAAAGGAGTATCAAGCACGAGGTGCTCCTCATATACATATGCTACTATGGATCAAAGATGCACCCAAATTTGGAACAGATCCGGATGACTTAGTCATGAATTTCATAGAACAGTATTCTACATGTGCTGTTCCAAAGACAAAGGAAGACAAAAGTCTAAGAGAACAAGTTTTACGGTTTCAAAGCCATCGTTGTGGAAAGTACTGTCGTCGTAAATTCAGAAACAAGAACAAGTACTATACAAAATGTCGTTTTGGATTTCCACGATCGGTGATATCTAAAGGAAGAGTGAACAATTTGATGTCTTCGCTGCGACATAATGTGACGAGGAAATCACCCAAAAACACATACAATTTGAAAAGAAACGAAGAGTCTAAGTACATTAACGACTACAACCCAGTGATTTTGTCCATGTGGAATGCTAACATGGATATACAGTTTGTGGCTGACAACTGTATGGCTGTGGCTCGGTATGTGACGTCTTACATCACAAAAAAAGAAAAGACAGAACTGAAGGATATGTGGGAGGATATTTCCCATGAAAAGAGCCTCAGCAAGAAGTTGTACAGTTTCAGTCTGAAGATGTTGTCGCATCGAGAAATCGGAGCTTACGAATGTTCTGACCGGTTATCTTCAGCAAGTCTCTATGCCAAATCTAGGAGTATCATTTGGGCGAGTCTTGGTCTTGCTGCAACGCGTAATCGAGTTCTGAAACCTGTACGGGAAATTGAGTATTTGGCGGAGAAGGAGCCAAGCAGTACAGATATTTTGAAGACCAACATGTTGGATACATATTATCCAAATAGAAGCAGTCACCTGGAGAATGTTTGTCTGTATGAGGTTCTGCAAAATTACATTTTTAAGAGGAACATGAAAGAAGATATTGATAAAGTAGTGTATGCTGTAATTCGAAGTGAGGGATGTCTGGTCAAGCAAAGAAAATGTCAATTGGTAAATCATCGAAAATTGAATTGCGAATCTCCAGAAAGAAAAGAGTTTTTATATTTAGCTCTTTTGCAACTTTTCAAGCCTTGGCGTGCAGAAGAGGAACTGCTTGGAGATTTCCTCTGTTACGAAGACTCTTTCCATGCAGCTAAGGAGTCCATAGAATGTCCTGTTTTTCCAAAATATCTAGAAATGTTGAATGCAGAAATCGAGCAGGAAGCAACAATTGCAGCCGAGATTGCTAGAGACAGTTCTCAGGACAGTCAGAGTTCTGTTTCATTGAGTCAGGATCCACTAGGAGAACCAGTTATCAAAAATGAAGCTGCCACTGCCATGATTGAAGTTGAAGGAGCCATGGCACATGCTCAGGAGGATGCGGTTAACTTAGAAGATTTGGAAAGACAACTCAACGTTGAGCAGAGGAAAATATATGACGAAGTTACCAAACAAATTGAGCATGGATTAAGTCATGAGAAGAAAGAGTGCTCATGTACGTCGTTAAAGCCTGTCAGACTGTACGTGAGTGGAGAAGCAGGAACTGGAAAAAGTTTCCTCATTAAAGCAATTTCATGTTATTTGCAGAAAAGGACTGAGTCATCGCTGTCTTGTGTTGTGACTGCTCCAACTGGTCTGGCAGCACATAACATTAAAGGTATTACTTTGCATCGGCTACTGATGCTGCCAGTGGAGCATGATAACAAACTACAATACCACAAGTTATCGGGAGATGCTTGTTGTGAAGTATCTAGAGTCCTGAAGAAGATGAAACTTCTTATCATTGACGAAGTAAGCATGGTTTCCAATGTCATGCTTGCCTTTGTGCATTTGAGAATGCAGGAAGTTCTTAAAACAGAGTATGATGTGTTATTTGGTGGCAAACACATCATTGTTTTCGGTGATCTTCTGCAGCTGACACCAGTGAAAGGACAACCAGTGTTTAAACTGCTTACGCATGAAGATACCAGGAAGTGCCTAGGGAGCATTGGCAACGTTAACATATGGTTAAACTTCAATTATGCTGAGCTGCGTGAAAATATGCGTCAGGCGAAGGATGAAGATTACAAGAATTTTCTACAAGATGTTAGAATTGGGAAAGTGACCGAGCGTGGGAAAGAAGCTTTACATGCACGATTACTATCAAATTTGTATCCAGAAGAAGACGTTCTGCCAGAGGATATTTTTCAGAAAATTACTGAGAAGAAATCTGGAATATGTTTGATGCCAACTCTTGCAGAATGTTCCATCTTCAACAACAAAATGTTGAATTTAGAAAACCAAGAGATTGTGAAACTGGAAGCTATTGACAGAATAGAGCATATGGAGCAACAATTATTGTGTCTGAGAATTTGAAATCTAAATTGGATTCATTAGAGAAGACTATATCTAAAACTGCTGGTTTTGAAAAGACTCTGAATGTGTGCTTAAATTGCCATATCATTTTGAGAAGGAATTTACATGTTGAAAGAGGTCTGGTAAATGGATCAATGGGTAATGTTATTGATTTTGAGAAATACAGAAATAAAGATGGAATAGAATTTTTAAAAATTAAATTTGATGGCATTGAGGAAGTACAGCTAATTGGTCGTTGCACAGCTAGGTTTTTGCTTGTAAAAGACTTATATGTTCGCCGTAAGCAGTTTCCTGTTTGCTTGGCATATGCGGTAACAATCCATAAATCGCAAGGTTTAAGTGTAGACACTGCTTTGGTGAATATTGGCAGTTCTGTGTTCAAGGAGGGTATGGCTTATGTAGCATTGTCACAAGTCAGAACTTTATCGGGATTGTACTTGATTGACTGTGATGTCACAAACATTTGTGCGGATTTAGATTGTGTTAAGGAATACAATAGGTTAAGAAGAGAGTATGCGCCACATTTGCCTCAATATCCTTTGTTTGAGAAACGTGTGGTAGGCCGGAAACGAAGAAATATCAGTAATAGTAGGGAGGTTGTAGCAAAAAGACCAAAAGTCGATGAACCAAAAATTGTAAGCAGAAAGAAAATGAATTCTGTTGAAGATGTTGTTGGTTTTCAATTTGAAAATAGTTCTGGTGTCAACTGCTATGCTAATATAGTGGTTAATGTTATCTTTTCACTGGATACTTTAAAAGAACAGATTGTGATCAATTCGCAACAAAGTTTATGCTGTTTGTTGAATTCTGTGTTAGAGAAATGTAGCGCAGATAGAACAAGAGTAGAAAGTGTGTCTGAAATTCGTAATCTGTTAGACAAATGTTCAGGTCGAACGCAATTCTCTCAAAATATTCAGCAGGATTGTCAGGGGTTTTTAATGTACATGCTTGATGTATTGCAAGATGAAGGTGTAGATGTAGATTATCTGTTTGGCCTTTCTTATCAATGGCAGAATGATTGCGAGAACTGTAGGCTATCAAGTACTACTAGTGTAGACTCAGAAAGGTTTATTTATTTAACTTTATCCTTCAATAAGCTAGTAAAAGCAGCCAATCAAAACATGGAGTATAGCCAATGTAAGTCTGCAATGCTGTCCACGTTAATTATACGAAGTTATGGCCAGTATGTCATTTTAATGTTCCAACGATGTAGGCCTGATGGAACAAAATTGTCAACTTTAATTAAAAAGTTTGTGGCTTCGCAGTTGTCAATATCAGGAAGGACTTTTGTAACTACAGCAATTATATATCATGATGGTCCTTCAACAACTTCAGGACATTACACAGCTTATTTAAAATCTGGAAACGGCTGGTCATTTTGCAATGATTCTGTTTTAACTTTCAAAAAAAGATTGCCTTTCCACCTTCAAAATTCGTACCTGGTGTTTTTACAACCTAAATTTTAGGGAAGGAATCTCGGGATTTGTTCAGAGGAATTTCAAGAGGTTCTAATGGCTCCTACTCTATATGGCCTTGTGCATAAGTGTAGTACAGAGCGAAAACTGTTTGTTTTAATAAGCTAATTCAAGCAGCAGATCAAAACAAGGAGTAGAGGTAATGTAAGTCTGCAATGCTGTCCTCAAATTTAAAAAAGGCTGCTCTTTCGGCAATGATTAGAATTTGACTATAAAGCAATGTTGCCTTTTGACTTGTTTTCAGTAGTGAGAATTTAGGGTAGGTAACTGAATTATAATGATTCTAGGTGTTGTTGTAATTTAGTGTGCTGTTTTAGATTGCTTTGTATGTCTAATTTTTCTTAAAACGATAGAGCTTATCTTTCAGAAAGGGGCGGGCAGAAAATAATAACAGCACAAAAGAGTATAAGCTGTTCATAGGACATCCTTTGACGTCATGAAAAGTAAGTTACTTTTGAGGAGTTCTGATTTCTAATTGATAATATTGTATAGGTTTTTTAAACACAATCATTTTGATTGTGTTTTTTTTTCCCCGCTGTTATATGATGAATACCTTCAACTCACTGTTATCAGTGAAATTTGATATATTCTGAGAACAGCAAAAATAAACCATTTAATATGTATAATTAATTCTGTACTTTGAATTGTGATTTTTAATATGTACTTATCTTGTCTCATGCTCACTCATCTTTTACTACTTTCTATCAATTTTAAAATTTGTGTTCTCTCATTCACAGGTTGAAAGTATAAAAATAACACGTGACTAAGTTAACGATAATTATAAGGTAAGTGTTTAGTACTCATTCTGTTACATCTCTTTTACATTTAACTTTTATTAGTTCCACTGCTTCATTTCTTTAACCCTCAGTTTCCTGCCTTTGCTATTCCTTTTTCTATTACTTTTTTTTACTCTACTCTTTTCACTCCTGTTCTCAGTCCCTCTTTAAACAGTAAATCTGTGTTACTCCCTCTAACTGTCTTTCTTTTAACATTACTTTCAGTTTACTTACTCTTCTTTTTAAAAAAAAAAAAAAAATTTGAGTTCGCTCCCGGTTCGCGTACCGGCGCGCGAACCGGGAAGCGAACCAAAAGTAATAGAGGTTGTCAGAGTGCTAAATATTTTAGCAATTTCTTATAAAGGGGAGGTAGTTCTGAAAGGAACTTTTTTTTATTATTTTTGTTGTTTTATATTTTTTTATTATTTTTCTGAACATTTTATATTTTTTTTGTTTTTTTTGATGGGGGGGAAAAACAAAAATGATTCATTATGAAGGGCTCAACAGGAGCAACAAAAAAAAAGATAATTTATTTTCTGGGACGTTTTGCACATTTGTGATTGTCAATTGCTTTATTAATTAAGTTTATGCTGCTCTCTCTGAAGCAAATGAGTTGTCCACAAAAAATGCAAACATGCTTCACACTTGCAAATTTCATTTGAATATTTGAGACCATCTCCCTCGCCTCTGGTCCCGACACTGCCTCTTCATTGGTGGATGTACTGGCCACAGGTCGGGGATTATCCACTAAATCACGTACTTGAGCAGCACTGTAATTTATTGGGTGCCACCTTTCCATATGGCGATGCATGGTATAATTACCATAACTATATTTCTTCTCTGTTCCTCTGGACCGTTCGTTTTTACAAATGAGGCAGGTAACATACCGGGCATTTACCTTTTTTTGATGTGGGGGAAATGAAAAAAATTGCCAAATAAAATTTTCTTTAACATGGGACCTCCTTGGTTCTTCAGGTAAAAACCTCCCTGTCCCTTGCTCTTCTTCCTCTTCTTCCTCTTCTTCCTCCTCTTGTTGTAGGATGACCTGAGGAGGTGGTCCTCTCTTCCTAGGAGGTTGTGGTGGTGGTGGGGGTCCACCAGCTGCAGCAATCATTGAAGCCATTTCTCTGGTATTGAAAAAAGGTCTTTCTCTCATAAAAATGAAAGTCAGAGTGAGGAAAAAAGGTGGGGCTTTCATCATTTGGGAAAAAAAATGTTTCTAAACCAATGAAAAGTGTTATTTTTAGGTCATATGACCAAGCCTTCCATCATTAGGAAACCAAAAGTAAAATGAACCAATGAAAAGTTTTATAAACAAGTCACATGACCTGTTATGCTTACGTTACGCGCTCCGGGGCCCGGATCGCTTCCGGGGCGCTGCGCTTCGCGCCTCGGTTCGCATTCCGGAGTGCTTCCGGGTGCATAAGACGCATTACGCGGTAACGTGATACGTCGCGCTTACGCGAAGCGTCACAATGTTGCTTTCTAACGCGATAGTTGCGCTAACGGAACGTTTACCGGTTCGCGGACCGGGTCGCGGAACAAAATGAAGCTAACGGGAAGCTGCCCGGTTCGCGGACCGGCAGCGAAACAAAAAATAAAAAAATAAAAAATATTACAAAAATATAAAATATATTTTTTAATTAGAATAAGAATACATTTTACAGCTTTTGATATTTGCTATTAAAAAACCATTGAAATTCACTGAAAAAACCATAGGTTATAGACAATATATAGTTAGGAATTAGCATTTACAAAACCATAAAAATTCACTGAAAAAACCATAGGTTATAGACCATATATAGTTAGGAATTAGCATTTACAAAACCTTGAAAATTCACTGAAAAAAACATAGGTTATATACCATATATAGTTAGGAATTAGCATTTACAAAACCTTGAAAATTCACTGAAAAAAACCATAGGTTATAGACCATATATAGTTAGGGATTAGCATTTACAAAACCTTATTTTACTCGCACAAAACCATTGAAATTCGCATATATAGTTAGTTGCACTAACTATATATCGCGCACCCGCAATCCACTGCTGATGATGCACATATTACATCATTCATGACATGGTCAGTGACATCACTGATGACATCACTGATGACATCTCAAATGACGTACGGGGACGTTCGAGGATACGATTCGTACTGGAAAAATGCTCCTTACGGCTATTCGTACGGGATTTTACCGAATGTGAATTGGCCCCTTTCAGTGAATTTGTAATTCATAATATTTTTCATTATTTATAATTTATTAAAATAATTATTAAAACTGATAATTAAGTATATATATATTATATTATATGCACATGTTTAATTTTTTTTATTAAATTATGTATAATACTTAATAATTTTAAATATTAGATAATATTTTTAACTATGTTTATTATATTTGTAAATATTATTTAATTTATTTTACATATTTTTTTAATTTAAAAAAACTATGGTGCTCATTAGGATGGCGGACGGACCTGCGTCCGTCCGCCACCCCAGAGTAGGAGGGACCGTTCGCAGGGGCAGCGGCGGTCCCTCCGTGTAGATTAGGATGTGACCGCCACCCTGGCGGTCACATCCTCAATATTTAACATTGCGGCGGGTGCTGCTTGAAGCAGCACCCGCTGCAAGGTTAAATATGCATGCTTCGCATTTGCATGCACAAAGCAGCAGGCACCGCGCGGTGCCTGCTGCTTCGTGCACGCAAATGCAGGGGGGTACCCAAAGAAATCTCCGTATGCCTTTCCACGGCGGAGAAGCCACCGCGGAAAGGCATCAGTTTTCCACCATCCTAATATGGCTGGCGGTGTCTGTTAGACACCACCTCCATATTAGAGCTTTTCCGCAGTGGTCGTAAGGCGACCGCGGCGGAAAAACGGCGGACAGTCTTCCTGACCCCCCCAGCCATCCTAATGTGGAGGGGGGTCTTTGAAGTCTCCGCAGCGGTTTTTCCGCATCCTCCGGGCCGGCGGACACTTCCACCGGCCCGGTGGATGCGGAAAAACCGCAATCCTAATGAGGACCTATATTTTTTTTTAAACTATATTTTTGACATCAATATTTTTTTCTGATCTTTTTGTACTTACCTTGTTGTAGATAGGATGTCGATATTGTTGACCAATAATAATGCTCCGATATTTTTGAACATCATATTATGTCTTTCTATAGTTTGTCATTCATATATATATATATATATATATATTCTCTTCACAAGTCGCCTCAAGTGAAAACACCACACCCAGCGAGTTTCAGTCCTTTTAATCCAGGAGCTACAGGAGATACCAGCCTCCCATCCGCAGCAGAAAATATGGCTGGCCAAACGCGTTTCGGGAATACAAACGCCCTTGTTCACTGGCACTTGCAGGAAAAACAGACAGCTAACACGAACCAGCTGCGCAAATATAAATGTTCCGCCCTTGTGGGCGTGTGCGCTAAGTGCATTGTTGTTACCGTCGTCCATGTGAGAAGTCATCCCATGTGGGCGCTGTCATTTTCCCATAATGATTGCAATGTCTTACCCCAGTGGGTTTTGCTGAAGGTAGAAGCAAGGCTGGCTTCCTGTAAGTACTCCGTCCTGGAATCAGGCTCGTCGTCCCACATGCGTCTTTAAATGTTAGGTGCATGCAGGCCTGCCATAGATAAGCAGTGGGGCATTTTCGCGGCCGAGACACACCGCACAGATTCTCTTCACAAGTCGCCTCAAGTGAAAACACCACACCCAGCGAGTTTCAGTCCTTTTAATCCAGGAGCTACAGGAGATACCAGCCCCCCATCCGCAGCAGAAAATATGGCTGGCCAAACGCGTTTCGGGCAAACAAACGCCCTTGTTCACTGGCACTTGCAGGAAAAACAGACAGCTAACACGAACCAGCTGCGCAAATATAAATGTTCCGCCCTTGTGGGCGTGTGCGCTAAGTGCATTGTTGTTACCGTAGTCCATGTGAGAAGTCATCCCATGTGGGCGCTGTCATTTTCCCATAATTTTGCGCATATTTTCTGCTGCGGATGGGGGGCTGGTATCTCCTGTAGCTCCTGGATTAAAAGGACTGAAACTCGCTGGGTGTGGTGTTTTCACTTGAGGCGACTTGTGAAGAGAATATATATATATATATATATATATATATATATATATATATTCACTGAAAAACCATAGGTTTTACACCAGTTATAGTTAGCTGGACATTTTACTCATACAAAACCATTGAAATTCCCACGTTATAGTTAGTTGGACTCACTATAACTCGCGCGCCCGCAATCCACTGCGGACGATGTCACATATTACATCATTCATGACATGGTCAGTGACATCACTGATGACATCACTGATGACATCTCAAATGACATCACTGATGACATCATCCAGTGTGGTTTGCTTTGATATTTAAATATGTATTATAAATACACTACTTTGAATTGAAAAATGAGTGGATATATAAATATAAATGTGTGGATGGTGGATTTAGTAACAGTGTCATTGATTGTTTCCTTGACTAATTTGTGGAGTCTCACTATATATAATGTGTAGTTACTGAACTGTGTGAAAGTTTTTGTTTCTTTGTCTTAATTGCTATGTTAAAGACTATATTTGTTATTGGTTTCTTAACTGAGTATTTGTATGCCAAAGCTATTTCTGAGGTCCAGTCCTTAAATCTTACTCTGCCTAATACAGATGTAGATCTGTTCAACACGGACAATCTTCCTTTAATTTTTCGATCTAGTCCATCTGCTTCACTTCAACCTGAGCAACCTTCCCTCTCTAATAATAGTATCATCGATCTTGTTACTCCAAATCTACCAGAGATTTCTGAGGCTGTAAACTTAAGCACCACGGCTGTTAACTTAAGCACTACGGAAGTATTATCACCTCCTGAAGGTAAACAGCCTATACTTCCAGTGCCTCCAAATTCTATTTCAGATAAACCCCAGACTCCATGCAACCAAACTAAAAGGAAACAGACAACTATTAGATCGCCCCAAAGAAGAGTAGGAAACGAGGCCCGGCTAAAACAGACACCCCAACACATAAGCAACTACTTCCCAAGGATTTACTTAGACAAGAACTTCTTCAAATAGTGGAAGGGGCACCCATTGTTACCAGAAAAACTCTGACCTCAAATGTTCCACCATCCATTAAAGAGTTTGTGGATGCAATGGAACATCTTTTAAAAGCACTATTGACTCCAATAGTAGAAAGAGTGAAGAGAATTGGAATCCAATTGGAAAATCTAATAGGAGGCTCTACTCACAATATTACAACCACAAATGATTTAGCAAACGCCGTGAGCGCAAAAGATGGTGAAAAAATTCCTAACCCGGGAAAAACAGCTACAGAAAATAAAACCACGAAGGAAACAAAAATTTTAATTAAACAAACACCCTCAGCTAAATCTAAGCCAGTAATTAAGGCCCCTTTTGTCCAACATAAAGTGCCACAGAATACACTGTCACACTCTGCGCAAATAAACTCCCTCATGGACTCGGCAAGGATGGGGAACACAAAAAATAACTCGGACATTCATAAGAGTGACCCTAAATCCAAAAGACCGACACGGATAAGAAATGCGGATTTACCCCCAGCTGCCTCACAAAATGTCACCGTTTTAACTGGGGTTCCTCCATTACCAACTACAGGAGTGTATGAAAATCACGCCAGTCTTAAAAACAAGGTGATATTTTGGCTCAAAAATAACAGGCCTCTTCCACCACACCTTAATGGAGATATTATTATGGTGAGAAGAACAAACTGGGTAGGTATACGCCCCAAAGATATAGAAGGTGACGTTATCATTATTACATTCAAAGATCCCAGAGTCACGTCACACATCAGGGATTGGTACTCAGACTTCAATAGTGGCCCGATTACACCAAAATCTCGTTCATATTTCTACCCTGAAGCTTTAATGCATCCGAAACCACACCAACCCAAACCCTATTTTGATAATTTTTCTTTCCAAGAGCATAGAAGACCAACTTATTACAACTATCCATTAAGATATGGAGCTAGGGAAAATATTTTGCCACCTCAAAATCCCTATCATAATAGAGGCAATCCATGGGATATTAAATATCCCTCGACTCCTAGATATGTTTCTGCGGGATATGGTCAATGCTTTCCACCTCAAACTCCTTCTTGGAATTTCCCCTGTTATAATCAATATGAGCCACCCTATGGTCTGGATGACATAGAATGACTCACCCCTAAGAAAGCGGATTATCAATTCAGGGAGAAAACACCTGCCATACTACCCAAGGAACCCTTGACAAAGGGCTCTCTTGCTCATGGTTCCTCAGATACACGAATAGCTAATATGATAGAAAAAATGTATATAGCTAAAACAACAAGACAGATAGCCCGGAAAAACATTCCAAACATGCTGTCTATTAATGGGGGAAATGGGAAACCTTCTGCCACATTAGAGATGCTCTGTTGGAATTTGGCAGGTATTAACTCAAAAATTATACTACCTGCCTGGTTGGATGTGGTAAATTTATACTCAGTATTGTGTTTTCAAGAGACCTGGGTGCTTACCCCGACACACTTACTGGGTTATCAGACTTTCCATTCACCTGCAACTGCAAGTAAGCAGGGTAGACATAGCGGGGGTCTGTGTACGTATATTAGTGTCGTAGTAGGTCACAAGATCGTGAAAAAGGTATTAAGGGCCTCTTATCAACTAATCGTCATGGACGTTGGTTCTTCCATGACATTATTGATAATTAACTTCTATAATAATATGCCCCCAGAGCCATTGGAAAAAGCAGTAGAAGAGTTACACCGCGCAGTTGTCACAATTAAAGAAATCCGTGGGGGCGAATGTGTGACAGTCTTCATGGGTGACTTTAACTGTTACATATGCCCAAATGTTTCGAAGGGCATGTGTGACACCTCCATAGAAATGGATACTGATATTAACAATGATATTCCTAATCATTTTATACATTCTAAGACAGGGGAATTACTAAATAACTTCCTGGCCTCTTTTAATTTAGATTTTGCAAATAATTTAACCCTCCCTCGTAGACCTTTCAAACCAAGTTTTCACGGTAGAGACATAAATTCTACTATTGATTTTATTCTTTTTTCACAGATGTATGCCCCTCTAATATCCTCTTGGAACACTTTAGACCACCTATATGGGGACCATTATCCCCTAGCTTTATCTATTGTGTTGCCCTCTCCAGTTTCTATGCACAATAACCCCAAAACCAATTATGAGCAACCAATTGTATTGGGGCTCACAATGGTTATTCTATCAAATGGTAGAAAATCAACCCTGCTAGACTGCTGAAGGACTTACTGACGATGAGGTGGGAGGAGATACATATTTGTCTCTCCTTAAATGAACAGCCCCATTCCATCCGAGAAGCTTTCTTGAGAATACAGACCAGTCTCAGAAAATTACTCACTCGACAGTTCAAGACAGGGACTATCACCCATAAAGTATGGTTTGATAAAGATTGTTCCATAGCTTTAAAGTCATTAAAGAACCTATTGCATATAACTCCAAAACCAACTATGGAGATCCGACAGGCCAGACTTACATATCGTCTGGCTATTAAAAATAGGAAAAAAGCTTTGAAGGAAGAAGCATGGCAAAAATTGCTGTCAACATGTGAAAACCGAGATCTCTCGGCCTTCTGGAAATTTATAAATACCCCGCTCCCATGGGTAAAGATGCCGGAGAGGAATATGGACCTTGCGATTGATGGTGAGACGTGGGCCGCTTATTTCCAAAAACTATATAGTAAACCCACACCGACGACATTAGAATCAAAGACTTCATCAATCATAGACTCTCTTGATGAAACTCATTCCAACATTGTTTTCACGTGGGAAGAGGTGGAGATGGCGATAAGGGAGAGTCCAGCTGGTAAGGCACCAGGCCCGGATGCCATTCCAACAGATGTTTTTAAAGCAGAAATATCCTTTTGGGCTCCAATATTGACCTCTGCCTTGAACTCTGCGAATGCTTCGGGCCACTTCCTATCTTGGGATGAGGCCGTAGTGATACCCATCTTCAAAAAGGGAGATAGGCATTCTCCATCTTGTTATAGGCCTATCTCCCTGCTTGATTCCTTAATGAAGATCGCGGGCCGTATCATTCTGAAACGTCTCGAAGCATGGGCAGTAGAGAAGAACATACTTTCAACACTCCAGTACGGCTTCAGATCAGGAAGAGGTACAGTTGAACAAACCCTGAATCTACATCTTATTATGTCCAAATATGTTGAGATAAAAAAGGGAAATCTGTATGTTACCTATGTAGACTTAAGCTCTGCTTTTGATTGTGTGCACCATGAACAACTTTGGGATATACTGGAACTTTTAGGAGTAGACTCATCAATACTCATCTTCATTAAGAAACTGTATAGAAACACGGGAGCTAGAGTAAGATATGGCCCAAAAGGAGAGTGCTCGCCAAGATTTTCCATAAATAGAGGGGTCAGGCAGGGGTGCATACTGGCCCCCATGCTCTTCTCCCTCTATATTAATGCAATAGGAGATCATCTAAAAAACATTGAATGTGATTATCCAAAAGTGGCAAGGCAATCAATCCCTATCTTGCTCTATGCCGATGACGCGGCAATACTTTCGCAAACTAGAGTGGGGTTACAAAGGGCAGTTACGGCATTCAGAGACTTCATGCACGACAAGGGCCAGAGAGTCAACATTGGGAAAACTTACTCAATGGTCTGTAGTAAGAAGATAAATAAAAGATCATGTCCCATTTATATTGAAGAGCAAAGATTAGAGACAGTGGACAACTTCTCGTACTTGGGCATTTCTGTGAATCGACACGTTTCTTGGCAGTCAAAATGAGGAAACTTGCCCTTGTTAGAGCTGTTGGTGGGCTCAGAGACTTTGCTGGAAGAATAGGAGGGAGGTCTGTTAAACAGCTAATTGTTCTCTACAAAGCAAAATGTGTTTCAACAGCAATTTACGGGGCCGGCCTTTGGGGCATTGAAAAAAACATTGCCTCTATTCAAATAGAGGAAAATAACTTCCTAAGGTACTTACTGGCAACACCTAAATCTACTTCCGTATATATGATGCATATTGAGTTAGACTCACCATTCATTTCAGACTTAATTAAAGTGGAGCCCCCACTGCTGTTGCATAAAATCTGGACCACTACTGAAACTAATCTGAATCGAGAAGTAATGCTAGATATTCTCAAACAGGAGGGGGCAAGACATACGAAATGGCTGGCTTACATTAAAAACTTTTTTGTGGACATTGGTCACCCAGAGTACTTTTCTGATCCTTTGACCTTGGATTTTATTTCAAGAAAAAATCTGAGAAAAACACTATTGGATCACTTGGAGACTAAAAGATGGAACCATCAAAAACTAAAGACAACACTCCAGGCGTACCAAAGGGTGACACAGCACAAGGGGCTTCAAGCATATTTGTCCACTGACTTTTCATGCTATGCCAAATGCTGCTTGTCAGATTTAGACTGGGGTCATTTTTCCGTCTTATAACTTTTCCATCAGGAAATGATTGGTCCCGGAATCTGAGTCCTTGTCCGTGTGATGACATTTCTGTGCAATCAAATATTCATACCATCCTATTTTGTACTTACTATGCGATCCTCAGGAAAACATTATTGAAACCCCTATTAAAGAGATGGGGTCTGAGGTCCTGTAAGGATGCGTATGAGCGCTTACAGATGTTAGAGGACAGAGAAGTCATATGTATCATGGAACAGTATTTGAAATTGTTGATCAAATTTAGGAAATCTCTGCAAGGCCCAATGTAAATATGCTGTTTTTTAGACTTTTTTTATAAATACTTTTTAATTATGAAAAGTTTGATTCCCCTGATCTCTTTTTTTAAATGGTATCATTTTTTCTTATAAATTCTTCTATTTTTTTATCTATTTTAATGAATTGATTAAATGTACTGTTGCATATTTTTATTCTGCTATGAATGCTTGTATGATATTCTTTGAAATATCGAATAAAGCTTATTTGAACCTTGTATGGGTTAATGAATGTCTATGTGGTTTAGTAGGGGGGTGTTTGAGTGCCATAAAATGTGTGAATAGTTCATTCAGTAGGTCTATGAGGTTAAGACTACATAATATAACAGTTGTTTCAGTGAGTGTATATGTTTATGGGTGTGGTGGTGATGCAATATTTCTCTGAATGGTACATCTCCATTAAACTTGAAAAAAAGGCAATGTATATGACAGTAATATCTAATTAGGTGTGCCTAAGACTTAGTTATTGTATGAGTCACTGTATGGATAACTGTATACTTGTAATAGTGATTAGTTACTATCTATATAAATAGATGTATTGGTGTGTGTATAAGTGTGTAGGTGAGTAAATGTTAGTATAATCAAAGGTTTGCAAAAGTCAGAAGGATGTATTTATAAGTGATTACAATGTGTGCTGGTGTGTAATGTTGAAATAGGTGTATAAGTATATTTGATAGTGTTCTTTTGAACATTCACTTCATATAACACTGAATCTATAGGTACGTGATTAGATGTGTGTATAGTTGTATGAATTACTGAGTGGGTGTTTAGTAATTTCTATTGGTGTGTCAATGGTTTCAAATATGGCTCTTTCTATTTTACAGTGAGTGATGAAAGATTATACTAGTCTGTGATGAGGTGTATTTGATTGTCACATGGATGATGTCATCAGTGATGTCATCAGTGATGGCATTTGAGATGTCATCAGTGATCTCATCAGTGATGTCACTGACCATGTTATGAATGATGTAATATGTGACATCATCAGCAGTGGATTGCGGGCGCGCGAGTTATAGTGAGTCCAACTAACTATAACGTGGGAATTTCAATGGTTTTGTATGAGTAAAATGTCCAGCTAACTATAACTGGTGTAAAACCTATGGGTTTTTTCAGTGAATTACTAAGGTTTTTTTAAATGCTAATTCCTAACTATAACAAGTGTTAAACCTATGGTTTTTTCAGTGAATTTCAAAGGTTTTTAAATGCTAATTCCTAACTATAACGAGTTTGAAACCTACGGTTTTGTACGGGAATTAAGATTTTTTAATAGCTAATTTTTATAGCTATTATTTTTTATAATTTTTTCTAATTATTCCAATATTCTATATTTTCATAATATTATTTTTTTAATGTTTTTTCCTGTAAATTTTTTTAATATTTAAACCCCGGTGCGCTCAGGTTGCGCGCACCCGTACAGGTACCCGTACACGTAGCGTGAGCGCAATTCCCGCGAGCGAAAAAATATATATTTATGTATTGAAAGTAAATAATAATGCAAGACATTTAGTGGCATACTCATAAAAGTAGTATTTTTGATGTTTAAGAACCGTATTTTAACTTTAAACGCATTTCCGAAAATGGAGCAAAACGTCATTCATACGCGCCACGTAAGCGCCCCCTTATGCGGCTGCCTAAGTGCCTACGTACGTGCTGCATAAGCACCCCCATAAACGCCCCGGAGCGCGCAGCGTAAGCGCGCATCAAGCCATGTGACCTTATGATTGGTTCATAACAGTTTTTTTCACAACTATGGAAAGTCCCCACCCATTTCCCTCACTACATCTTTGCAATTGCTGAGAGAACACCTCTTGCCTGTTTCTCAAACTCATTTTTCAAGGATGCCTGCTTCCCAGGACCCCTCCACAGAATCTGAAGTGGAATTCCTGCCTGAGGAGCCCCCCAAAAAAAACAATTAAAGAGCATTATATTTGGAAGTTCTTTACTTTCCCAGAAGGGGAAAATAAATGTAATGCTGCAAAGGTAACGTGCCGGATATGTGACACAACTCTGTCACGTGGGGATCCCACCCGAAAATACAGCTTTGGGAATGCCGCCTTGATCCGGCATGTGGAGAGGAGGCATCCTAACAACTTTGCCAGGGAGAGCACCAGGGACCTGGCACGCAATACCCCTAGAGATGGCGCCACCACCTCTACTGGAGCATCTACATCATCTGGGAGAGGAACAACAACTTTAATCCCCAAAATCCAACCGGTGTTTGCAGATTTGAAAATCCACTACAAACAGTGTGATCAATTGCTCTGCTACGGGGAGCAGAGCATTGAACTAATTGTCCATAAGAAGGAGGACAACCACTGCTCTTCTCAGCCCTAATTTTTCCCCTTTTTTTGCTCCTGTTGAGCAGTTTTGGATTCCCTGGTTTTGTTTTTCTCCTGAAAAAAATCCCCCCAAAAATATAAAATCGTTTTTAAAAAGTAGAAAAAAAAGAAGAAAAAAAAAGTTCTTTTCAGAACTACCTCCAATTCTCCAAAAAGAACTATATATTCCTTATATATTGTGTCATTCTTTTTTCAAAGAATGTGTGCCGAATAAATGAATGAATCAAATGACTGAATGAAGGGGAGAAAGTGACTGAGGGAACAAGTGACAGAAGGGGAGTGAGGGAAGGTGAGTTGTGAACGGGAGTGAGTCGAAGTGGAGTGAACGAAAGAGAGTGACAGGCAGTGAGGGAAGGGAATGAGTAAAGATGAAAAAAGGGGATTGATATTGAGGGAAAGAGGGTGAGGGAGGATAAAGTAATGGGAGTGAGAGTAAGGCAAGGGGAGTGAGGGAGAAGGAAGGGGGAGTGAGTGAGGGTGAGTTGATGACAGTGAGGGATGGCAGATGAGTGAGGGTGAGTGAAGGGAAGTGAGAGAGTGAGGGGACGGAGGGAGTGAGGGTAAGACAGAGGGAGTGAGGGAAGAGGAGTGAGGAAGTGAGAGGACAGAGGGAGTGTGAGAAGGAGTGAGTGAAGTGGAGTACGGTGAGTGAGGAAAGGAGAATGAGTGAGGGAGTGAAAGAAGGGAAGAGAGGGGAAGGGAAGTGAAGAAGTGGGACTGAAAGAAGCTGAGTGTGGGAGGGGAGTGAGGGGAAGAGGAGTGAACATGGGGAATGAGAATAAGTGAGGGAAGCGGAGTAAGGGAACGGGGTGAGGGAGGGTGAGAGAAGAGCAGTGAGGTTGAGGAAAAGAGTGATGAGAAACTACATTTTGATGGGGAAACTTACCTTATAAGTAATGTAAACTTCATTACATATTTTTACTAAATATAATATCTGTGGAAGAGGAAAAAAAATAAGTTATAATATTTATAATATATATTTCAAAATATAAGAGACAAGGCAGGAGATTAAAAGTCACAAAGGGTACTAAGAGATAAAGTAGGAGTGAAGGAAACAGAAAGGGAAACAAAGGAACGGTGAAGGACAGAGAGAGGGAAAGAGAAATAGAGGGAGATCAAATTACTAAGAGGATAATGAGGCAGTTAGATTCAGTGACAGAGAGGAAGAGAGGGAGAGATAAATGAACTGAAGGCGAGTAAGGGACTAAAGGAATGTGAGTTAGCGAAAATAAATGAAGAAAGGGGAGTAAGGAAGGGGAGTGAGGGTAAGGTGCGTTCACGACAGTGAGGGATGGAAGGTGAGTGAGAGTGAGTGAAGGGGAGTGAGAGAATGAGGGGACAGAGGGAGTGAGGGTAACAGATAGGGAGTGAGAGAAGAGGAGTGAGGAAGTGAGAAGACAGAGGGAGTGAAAGAAGGAGTGAGTGAAGTGGAGTAAGGTGAGTGAGGGAAGGGGAATTACTGAGGGAGCAAAGGAAGGAAAGAAGGGGAAGGGGAGTGAAGCAGAGGGACTGGGAAAAGGTGAGTGGGGGAGGAGAGTGAGGGGAAGGGGAGTTAAGGATGGGGAATGAGGATAAGTGAGGGAAGTGGAGTAAGGGAAGGGGGTGAGGGAGGGTGAGAGATGGGCAGTGAGGTTGAGGAAAGAGGGGTGATGTAGGGTGGATAAAGGCGAGTGAGCGTAAGACAAGGGGAGTGAGAGAGTGAGGAGATAGAGGGAGTGAAGGAAGGAGTGAAAGAAGGGGACTGAGCGAGGGAGCAAAGAAAGGTAAGTGAGGGAGTGAGCGTGAGGGAAGGGGGAGTGACAAAGTGAGTGGATGGAAGGAGTGAGGTAAGAGAGAGGGAGTGAGGGAAGGGGAGTGAGGATGTGAGAGGAAAGAGGGAGTGAGAGGAGTGAGTATGTTTTTTAATAGCTAATTTTTATAGCTATTAATTTTTATAACTTTTCTAATTATTCCAATCTTCTATATTTTTGTAATATTATTTTTGGAATGTTTTTTCCTGTGTATTTTTTCTATATTTAAACTCCGGTGCACTCAGGGTGCCCGCACGCGTACACGTGCCCTGTGCGTACTCGGTGAAATTTCCCCCAAAAATAATAGCTTTTTTGCCCTTCGTGGTCCTTCTAGGCCCCCCTGAGAAAACCTAGGAGGTCAGGGGGTCTCTACCCTGCCCCCTTTTAATGTATTCCCCTTTTGTTTTTCACCTCTTGTGTCTTGGTTCTACCGAGACACAAGATGGCGGACTCTCCGGACCGTTTGGAATGTTCACAGACACCCGGGAGCCAATCCGCTTTCTGCTCGCGCACTTCCGTGGCGCGCCGGGTGCGCTTACCGATACGCGTACCCAAAGAGCCCGAAGCGCGCATATAGATATATACATTTTTAAGCACATTTTCATAAAAACCACTGGAGCGATTTTCACCAAATATGGAAAAGGCCCTACTGTGTACCAGTCTCTACCATTTTGCCAAGTTTGGTGTAATTCCGTTCAGCGGTTCGGGCTGTAGCCATGTCTAATCGTCCTATGGTAATTACCATGGGGAAAACACGTTTTGGGACCCCCTTTTTTGTCGGCCCCCCCTTCACGAATCCCCCAGACACTTTCAGGGAAGGAGCGGAGCGTAACTGGCCATCTTCTTTGAGAAATTCACAAACATTCATCAACCGGCGCCAAAGTTCTTCCTAATAGAATGTTGTGGATTTCCTATGGAAACTAGGTCCTAACTATAACTACCTACTGGCGACCGCCAGTAGGTAATATATATATATATTAATCACCAATTCGTTCCACAGACGGCGCACACCATTACAGTCGGTGCCAGACAGCAGGGATGAACGTGTCCCCACAAAGTATTTTTCACCAAAATAGAAAAGAATGTCTGCACACATCCATTGCTTTATGCTTGGCTTTTATTCAAGAGACTCAAGAAGCCCCATTCACCTACGCGTTTCGACCGCAGGTCTTGATCACAGTGTTGCCACTTGTCTTTTTTCTATGTTCCTTATTTATACATTCACTGCCCATCAGCTAACAATGAAGCATCCTGGGAGATGTAGTTTAGAAAATACATGTGGACATTAGAAACGTTTTAAGCTTTGCATTTCATTATATAAACCCATTCAAATATATATCACTTTTACTTTTTTATCAACAATATATTTGAGGCAATAGACAATCGTTTCAGGAATTATAAATGTCGGTTTTAGTACATGGATTGCTTCCATATAACTAATGTATTAGTTATACCGACGCATAGAGCACCAACTGCCAATATATTTTGGATTGTAGTATCTATGCATGTGGTTCTTCATGTTTTGGCTTAGTGCCTTACTTAACCCCTCATGGAGAGTCCAGTCCTCAAATATTTCTTATGTAGGGCTCAGTGCCCACAGTGAATTTTGTGATATTCTACATATTTTAATGAAGTCATAGTAAATAATGTTTGTTAGATTTCCCAAGTTTCGCAGAGTCATTAGAGATGCACATGCATCTCATCATCCATGTTCAATCCTCTCGGAGTCTTAGTTTGGAAGCGTATAATTAAATGCGACTCCAGTCTCCTCAATTGTAGTTTCCGGTTACCCCCTCTTTCATTCGGGAGTATTGTTGCTATGCCACTATAGCGTATGTCCTTCTAGCTTTTTCCAGTATGTAGTGACATATGTTTAGCAATTTTTCTCGGCCCCCCCTTGATGAAACCCCCCCACATTTTCAGGGGCTGCTCAGAAACAAAATGTGCCATTTGTCTGAAAATTTCAGCCAATTCCGTCCACAAATGCCAAAGTTATTCCACAGAGAATTTTCAGAAATCCCATAGGAAAAAAATCCTAACTATATATACCTACTGGCGACCGCCAGTAGGTAATATATATTATATATTATATATATATATATATATATATATATATATATATATATATATATATATATATATATATATATATATATATATATATATATATATATATATATATATATATATATATATATATATATATATATATATATATATATATATATATATATAATTTCTATGGCAAAATGAAACCCCTCATTTTGTTCCTTTTCAAATTAAATGTTTTAAGTGTTAACACTTTATTCCAATCAAGATTACTTCAGGTGTGCCATACTTTTGTCATAAGTAAGACTGTTAGCGCTCTAGTTGTTCTTTAGAACACTCTGGGACATTCTGTCATTGGGCTATAGTTGGGCTACATCTGGCTGATATTTGGGCTACATTTGTTTTTTTTGTCTCTGGTGGCCATCTTTGGGCTACATTGGGCTACATTGGGCTACATTTGGGCTCTAACATATATATAGCCCAATGTAGCCCAATATATATTTTTTCTAAGTTAATTTTTGTAAAAACCACTGGAGCATATATCTTGAGACATAGCAAAGGCACATCAGGGTACCAGTCCCTACAATTTTGCCAAGTTTGGTGGAAATCCATTCAGCCGTTCGGGCTAAAAGTGAGGTTGACCTTTTATGGAAATTAACATGGGGAAAACACGTTTTGGGACCCCCCTTTTATCTCGGCCCCCGCTTGACGAATCCTCCCCAAACTTTCAAGGAAGGACCGGAGCTCCTCGAGGCAAATTTGAATAAATTTTCAGGCAGATTCGTCAACCGGCGCCAAAGTTATTCTAAATAGAATTTTGAGATTTTGCATTGAAAAAAATCATAACTATAACTACCTACTGGCGACCGCATGTGATCAAGGCTCGTTGAGAGCTTTTTTAAATAAAAAAAAAACTGAAATTATAGTGTGCGGGGGCATTAAGCCTGTAATTCATCCCGACCTAAAGTCTTGCATTAATAATAAACCAAAAAGATACTTGGGGATATGGTTTTCATCTTCAGTTGCTGATCTTTATAGTTTGAATTTTGTACCAATGCTGCAGAAAGTCCGAGCAATGTTTGAAAGATGGAATTCCCTACCATTAACTATTATGGGACGTGTTGCTCTAATTAAGATGTCGGTTCTTCCGCTGTTCAACTTTCTATTTTCAACTATTTCTTGCGCTCTGCCTGGCTCATTTTTCTCTAAGGCTGAATCTTTGTTTTCTTCCTTTATATGGGCTAAAAAGACACCACGCATTGCTTTGCACACTTTATTTGAGGATAAGGAACAAGGAGGGCTTGCTCTTCCCAATCTGAAAGACTATTATAATGCTTATTTGGCTCAATTTTTGACTAGATTTAAGGACAATACCCAACAACTTTTTATCAATTTTTTCTATGATTTGATTTGTAAAGAAGCTCAGATTCCCTCACCGCTTCAAGTTTTCAAATCACCAAAAACAGTTAGGTATAAGGTTTTGCACTGGTTTTTTAAAAGACGCACAGCACTTCTAAAGAGGCACTCTCTCTCATTTCTCAATATATTCTCTCCCATTAGCTCAGTTTTTTCATTCTTTGGGGTGGATATTAATTTGGAGTTAGTAGAAAAATGGCAGAAAATAGGGTTCAGGAAACTGGATGATTTTTAAAAAAATGATACCTGGATTAGGATGTCAGATTTGACGGCCCGGGTTCAGGGCAATTTTATATTACTGGGCTCATATAAGCTGATTTATGGTGTTTTGCTTCAATTAGATCCCACACATCTTTCCCCCCCTGATTCACTATTCACTGAACTTTTTCTGTCAATACTAGAAAGGAAGCCAGGGGAGTGGAAACGACGTTTAACCATGAACAGGGATCCGAATTTATGTGGCAAAGCAAGTAATAAATGGCTAGACCAGGAAAACATGGTACTAACGCCCGCCGCATGGAAAAGAATTAATGTGTTGAATTTTTCTGCATTGAGAGGGGCCAATTGGCGCAGAATGCTGTTTTTCAGTAAATGGCTTCTGTATTTTACCCCGGTCAAAATTCATAAGATGTATCCTGAATGCTCTTCGAATTGTTATAGGTGTTTACAGCATGACTCTGCTAATTGGTCGCATGTGGTTGCTAAATGTCCTAAAATTGTTCCTTTCTGGGAAAATATATTTACGTCTCTGCAAAACCAGTGCGAAATCCCAATTTCTGTTAACTATAAAATGATTTTGTATGGATTCGATCCTGAAATAATGCTAGAAGGGCATTTAGTTAAATTCATATATATCGCTATGGCTGTGGCAAGATCATTAATTCTTCAAAATTGGCGATCGCAATATTGCCCCAACATACACGAATGGCGTTATAAAATGCAAAAAGTTAGAAACAGCGAACAAGTGTATGCTCAAAGAGTGGGGTCGATTCGGAAGTTCGAGAAGATATGGGGTTCATTCTGTATTGATGTTAATTAAGCCTGCGGGCATATAGGGTTTTTTTATTTTTATTTTTATTTTTTTATTTTTTTATTTTCCCTTTCTACTTTGTGTTCCCCTATCTCCCTTCAGTATTTATCTTCATTGTTCAAATTTACTGTCATGGTGATATGTGTGCTCTCTAATTTTTGATGTTCTGTGTACATTCGGGTTAATTAACGTTATGCTTTTCTGTGTCCAAGACTTCAATAAAAAATATTTAAAAAAAAAAAAAAAAAAGGCTCGTTGAGAGCAGAAACGTTATGGCGACAGCACTGAAATAAACCGGCATCTACTACCTTGTGGTCTGTGTCTGTTCTTGCCCCACGTCTGGGAAAACTGCAGCATGTGGGGAACAGAGTTCGTGAATATATATACACCCCAAAACCTAAACACACCCTGAACCTCAAAATGACCCCGGCACCCCAAAATCTAAATGCACCCTGAACCCCAAAAATATCCATGCACCCCAAAACCCTAACCCACCTTGATCCTTAAAATGACCCCAGCACACTTAAATGCACCCTGAACCCCAAAAATACCCCTGCACCCTAAAACCTTAAATGCATCCTGAACCCCAAAAATGCCCCGGCACACCAAAACCTTATATACACCCTGAACCTCAAAAATACCCTTGCACCCCAAAACCTTAAACGCACCCTGAACGCTAAAAATACCTGCTATACCCCAAAACCCTAACCCACCCTAACCCTTGCACCCCAAACACTTAAATGCACCCTGAACCCTAGAAAAACCCCCTACACCCCAAAACCCTAACCCACCCTGACATCTAAAAATACCCCAGTACCCAAAAACCAAAACGTACCCTGAACCCTAAAATTACCCCACCCACACTCTGAACCCTAAAATGACCCTCTACACCCTAAAACCCTAAACAACCCTGACCCCAAAACCTAAACCCACCCTAAAAATACCTCAGCACCTCAAAACCCAAACAGGCACATAACCCTAAAATGACCCCTGAACCCTCATAACATATACCCCTACATTGCAAACCCCATACTTACCTTTACATTTAAAAAAACATATGCTTTTACCATTCATGCATTTACAACGAATATCGTTGTGAAAGCATGAGTGGTAAAAGCATTTAAAATGTAATGCCATACGTTGTAATAGCATTGCGGAGTCATGGTAGATGCGTTGTCAAGGTATGCGGGGTGATGGTATGCAGGATAAAAGATTCGTGATGATGGTTGTTTACCGTTCATGGGAGATTTAGACCTAAAAATGAATAACTTCAAATTATACATCATGCAACTGGGTACGCGGACCACTAGATCGTGTTTTCATGGTAGGACCCACCCCTATTCCTAAAACATCTGTTTTTTCTTATCTGGGGGTACTCCTGGATGACAAATTGAACTGGGTCCCACAACTTACCCGCAAGAGAAACTACCTGAAACGTGAATCTGCCGCAATTTTTTATTTCGCTGCAAGACTGGATAAAAGACCAATGGGGGCTCTCCTGGAGCTCTATATGCAAAGTGCCTGTCAAAAGTACTTTATAGCAGCGAAATCAGGGGACATGTAGATGTGAAGGATGTCCAAACTTAGTAAAACAAATTTTTGAGAAGTTTGTTGTCAGGGGGGCGTGGCTTGGCGCCCAAGGGTAATGGCGGCGTTCGAGTGAGGCTCCGTGTGCAGCTCCGGGGGACCTGAAGCTGGGCAACCACCTTTTCTTGTTTGGACTTCACACAGCCATACCGGAATATGCCGGGACATGTTTGAGGTGTTTGGACGCTCTCTTCTTCATTCATAGGCGGAGAACTTTGTCGCAGTAAGTTCTGCGGTCCCGCTACTGGTGCAGCCGCCATTTTGCGACGCTTGTGCGTCTTTCCACTCTTCCTCCTTATGGCGACCTGAGGTATCCTCTGACAGTGGAACTTGCCTTTTATGTCCCCACTCAGCTGGATTTTGGCGCTCCTGTAGCCCTTGGTGCTCCTCTTCATTGTTTCTCGGCATGTGTCAGCTCTGCCCTTCTGTCATGGCCCGAGGTGGAGCGGCCATTTCGTGAATGCACGCGATGGTGTTTATTTTATCGTGCGTCTCCTCACCTTCTCCATGCACCTTGGCTGTCTTGATCTTTAATGAGGGGAGTACTCCTCTACTTCCTTGCGCTCTTCACCTCAGCTGGCAAGACCTCCATAATGACTTGCACAACCATCATTTTCATATATTATTGAGTTGAGCTTGCATCTGCTTTAATGCGCCCATTTGTCTGCTTATACTCTTCACTTCGTCGTCCCAGCCTGGATGTCTACCAAATCTTTGTCAGAAGTTATTAAATGGTGACTGGCTAATTTACTGCGATTATTCTGCGCTCCTAACATTTCAGCTTTTCTGATTTTCTAACGCTGATTATTGCAATTCTTCCACTCAAGCAACTACTTTCCAACTTCCTATGATTTTCTCTACAAGGCTATTTCTTGCCTCATGTACCTCTTATGATGCGTGTGAAATGACACATGTTTAATGGGTAGACTCAAGTTTTCGTCGCATCTATGCCGCGCAACAAAGAGTGCTTTTGTGAAAAAATCCAAGATCTTCTCGGCCTTTTCCACACTGGAAGACTCTTTAACTCTTTCCAGTTCGGATACAACAATGGAAACCTCTCACCTTGTGCCGGGGAAAACTAACACCAAAAGACTAAAAAAAGATCCTCCCTCACCACCTAAGCAACCTTCACTGGTCTCTATGGAACTACTACTGGAGGAAATTAGAGCCCTCTGCCCTTTTATGGAAGAAACCAACTTTAAACTCCAGACTCTCACTGATAATTGGTCACAACTTGAATCAAGAGTATCTTCTGTTGAACAATCTGTTGCGTCCTTTACTGACACCTGCTCCACAGTTTCTCATCTACACTCTCAAATTTCTACCCTCCAGTAACAGGTGGAGGATTTGGACAATCGAAACAGACGCAACAACCTCCGGATTTACGGATTAGCAGAAGGACTTGAAGGCTCCGACCCACTTTGCTTCTTCAAGTCATTCCTTCATTAACTACTCCATCTACCAGAAGGCACAGTTCTCAATATACAACATGCTCATCGATTGGGTTGTCCTCCTACTTTGGCTTCACCTTCACAAAGACCGGGAGGCGTCATCCTCTACTTCCTAGAGTACACGGATCTCCTAAAGGTTCTAGCAGCGGTCAAGTCTTCTCCAAAATTAACATGGTCTGGTTCCTCCTTATTCTTTGCTCAAGACTATGCTAAAGCTGCCGCCAACCGTTGAAAGGCCTTTCTAAATATGAGAGAGGATCTCTGCTCGATGGGAGCTAGATATGCCTTTACCATCCTTGTCTGTTCAAGGTAAACCTACAACAACATAACGACCACCTACGAGGATCCGACTCGTCTGCAAAGTTTTATTAATTCACATAAGACATCCACCATGGACTCTTCTGCTTTCTCCTCTACATTTCCTGGATGATTTATAGTGTTGCTTGGTCCGAGTATGTTTAATGCATTTTGTCCTATTCACTTTTGTACATAGTTTTGAATATTCAGGCACTTATTTTTCTTCGAGTTGTAATGTTTATTGTTGTTCATATTTAGTGTTCTATTTCAGTCTCTATCCTAATCCTTTGTTCTTCTCCCTCGCCCTCACAGGAATCCTTCCCCTGTTCGATGATGTCTCCCCGGTTTCCCGCTCCGCTGAACTTGGATGTGTTGCCATACCCATGTGGTCCCTTGGTTCTTCCTTATGTTTCTCTTTGTGTCCTCTCCTTTCTTTCTCCAAATCTTCCTTTTCTATTTTTTCATGAATCTTCCTTTTCTATTTTTTCATGAATCTTCCTTTTCTATTTTTTCATGGATCTTACTTTTCCTGGCTCAAACTATGTTTTTGCTCTTCTTTCTGTGCTCTCGTTGTGTCTTTCATTTCCTAGCATATATTAATTTCCTCTTACTTTTCACCTCTTTTTTACTCATTTTATTTTGCTTTCGTTTTCCTCACACTTTGCCTCATTGCTCTGTTTTATCTCTTCCTCCTTTATATCTTTCACATACATTCACTTCTCCTTCACTTGCTTTTTCTCATGAGCTTTTCTTCTGAATTTTTCATTATGTTTATCATAATATGTTATACACACCATGTCATTGAAAATAGTTACATGGAATGTTAAGGGTATCAACTCCCCAATCAAACGGCAAATAATCCTATCCCACCTAGCTAAATTAAATGTCGATTTTAGCATTTCTGCAAGAAACTCACCTCTCTGATGCAGAATCTGCAAAACATAAAACGGGATTGGGTGGGTGAAGTCTATTACTCTCAGGGTGATGGTAAACCTAATAGGGTAGCGATCTTATGTTGTAAATCCCTATCTCATTCTTTGATATCTCAAGAGTCGGATGCTGAAGGTAGATGGATACATGTCAGACTATCTCTTAGAGGTTTTCCAATCTCTCTTCTCAATGTTTATGCACCCACTGGTGGCGATCCTACCTTTTGGCGTGCGCTATCTCAACACATCACTCGATTTGTTGATGACAATTTCATTTTAGCAGGAGTCTGTAACCAGCCCCTTGACCCCTTCCTGGACAGGATCTCTACTGCTCCTTATATTCCGAACAAATCTCATAAACTCTTTGTTCAAACTATCTCCCAACATAAACTCATTGACGCTTTCGCCTCGAAGAACCGGGTTTTAGAACCCAGCGGCGCCAGGGGCACGCCCAAAGTCTTCGGGTTCACCTGTCTTAGAATACAGAGACACAGGATACTTCTCGGTGACGTCAAAGATTAAATTTATTGGCTGTAACCAGGAACAGAAGTCTTCGAAGTACGACACACGTAGGTTCGTCAGAGACTGCTCAATTTTCGTATTAGGAGACATCGTCTTTTATGCTAAAAATCACATTCCTGACAAACACCCACTATTTACGAATTGTCCAATCAAAGGTAACATTGCAAAAGATATCGCATGACGACAAACCCACTTTTCAGTTGTCCAGCCCACCATCAACTACATGGAAAGCCCAACATTCTTTCTCGAACAGGCCGGACAAACCAATAATAAAGGACCAAACCCATACCATAAATAGACCATAAAAGAAGGAACAGAAACAGTTGAGAAGTAGGATAAGGTGTGTGTGCGTGTGCAATAAACTCAACAATGTCCTGTTCTTTGATCTTTAATCTTGGGCAAGGAACTGGCTTAAGAAGATCGGCTTCAGGCAACGAGGCCAGTTCGTTCAGGTCATTCAGAAGTCAGCTAACGTGTACGTGAAGTAAAGACTCGTTTGGCCGTAGTCATCGGCCTATGTGAGGGCAACCACAACATGGCTGCCATGCACAAAATGGAACCCAAGGGTTCAGAACGAAACCCCTAAATACGTAGTGAATCCATCGGTTTTGCATAGCGAAATCACTCATACTTGCCGCACTCACTAGTTACGGTTCACTAGTACCAAATTCGTAATGAAACCATGACCTTTATGAAACGGGTTCAGAATTCACAGAACCTCAGCCTCTGTAATCCGGCGACAAAAAAGTTCACTTTTTATTCCCCTTCCCATCATTCCCAGTCACGGATTGACTACATTTTTGTTACCCACAATATCGCCCAAACTCTTACTAATGCTGAAATTGGTCCAATTTTACTATCGGATCATGCCCCTGTTTTAATTTATGTTGACATAGTGCCTAAAGCTGCTGGACCCAAGAGGTGGCATTTTAATAATACGCTTCTCTTGGATCCTAAGTTCACTACCTCCTTTACCAAATTTTTTGACAAATTCTTTTTGTTCAACGATACCCCTTCCTTCCCTGATCATACCATTTGTGATGCATTTAAAGCCGCAGCAAGAGATTTTATAATTCGGTATGTGGCGAAAAAACGAGCAGCCGCTCGGAAGTC
The DNA here is from genome assembly GCF_964263255.1 of Lissotriton vulgaris. Classification (NCBI taxonomy): domain Eukaryota; kingdom Metazoa; phylum Chordata; class Amphibia; order Caudata; family Salamandridae; genus Lissotriton; species Lissotriton vulgaris. The sequence continues at coordinate 775,888,827 of NC_141696.1, read as the reverse complement.
CACTGGGGATCTCCTTCAAGATATCAAGAGTTTGGAACACGCTTATTATACTTCACATTCACAAGATAGTCTGACAGCCCTTGTTGCCGCTAAGATTAAATTTAACAAAAAATCCACAGAAGATGCCTCATTGTATTTATTGAAATCAAGTGCAAAGTGTTATGGGGGCAGGAATAAGGCAGGGAAAATTTTAGCAAACTATTTGAAAGTCAAGCATAATAAGTTGAATATTGAATCCATTTATGATACTAATTTGGATCTTAAGCATAAAGATGTTGACATCCTCACTGAATTTTCCCTTTTATACAAAAACCTTTATTCTTCTGAAACTCAACCCTCTCCCAATCTCTGGCACGCTTCTTCTCTACCATATGTAAACCTGGCCATTTTCCCCTCGACCTCTCTCATTTAGAATCCGATATATCTCAACGAGAATTGCTTACTGCACTCCAACATCTCAAAAAGACAAAGCCCCTGGACCGGACGGTTTTACAGTTGAATTCTTCCTCCATTTTTCAAAGTTACTTATCCCAAAACTGCATTCTCCCATAGACACATTCACTGCTTTGGGCAGATCCTCAGGTTCCTTCTCTGATGCCCACATCTGCCTTATACCCAAAGAGGGGAAAGACATCAAGTATTGCAAAAATTACAGGCCTATTTCTCTGGTCAATATCGACTAAAAAATACTCGTCAAATCATTGGCAGCACGACTGGACCTTCTGCTCCCTGACCTTTTGGGTGAGGAGCATTCTGGTTTTGTTAAGGGTCGATTTATCACCGACAATACTAGACATTTGTTTAATGTCCTATCTAAATCCCCACGCCTGCATCATTCCCTCGCAGCGATAGCCTTAGATGCCGAAAAGGCGTTCGACAGGGTTGAATGGTCCTATCTTTTCCACACCCTTAATTGGTTTGGTTTTGGTCCCAGATTTATTTCTTTGATTTCCCTGCTGTATTCCAGTCTGCCCGCAGCAGTATGCACCAATGGCTTGGTTTCCTCCTTTTTTGATCTTGGCAAAGGTGTTCGTCAAGGATGTCCTTTGTCCCCTTTTCTTTTCAATTTGGCTCTGGAACCTTTCTTATCCAAACTTTGTCAAAACCCTAACATTCTCGTTTTTCAAACCTTACACTCCCACGTCAAGCTTGCTGCATACGCTGACGATATTTTACTTTTAATTTCTAATCCCACTTACTCAATTCCCGCTTTCCTTGACGAAGTACGGGATTATTCCCTAATATCTGGCTATAAACTCAATATTGATAAATGTGAGATTTTGCCCTTGACGAAATTTACTTTCAAACCTGATTTCAGCGATTCTAATTACACATGGAGCTCCTCACATATCAAATACTTAGGTCTGCACATCACTCCTTCTCTTTCAGATACTGTCTCTCTCTGTATGAATAAATGCATCTAAAAAATCTCAGATTTAACAGCCAAATGGCACCCTCTTAATTTGTCTTGGTGGGGTCGACTTGACACCATTAAGATGATGTTATCCCCTATAGTTCTTTACACAATTTCTAATATTCCAGTACCTATCCCCTCTAAATTTTTCAAGAAAATTAATTCGGTTTTGTCATCCTTCCTTTGGAACAACAAAAAGTCTAGGACTTCCCTAGCTAGACTAATACGTCCCAAATCAAAAGGCGGAGTCAATTACCCAGACTTTCCGGCTTATCAAAAAGCATTTCTGTTAAGACAAGCTTCCTTTTGGTTACAAGATCCTGTCTCTCCTTGTCCTTTATGGGCTAAAGTTGAACGTCTCTTTCTTTCGCCTTTCTCGTTTGCTGAATACATATCCTTTTCACGCAAACCCCCTTCAATTTCTACTCCCATCCACAAATTCACTGCCAAACTACTTACACCTTCCATTCCTTCTCCCCCTAATACAATTGCTGAATTCCTCAACTCCACTATTTGGCACAATACGAACCTATTGATTCATAATAAACCCTTTTATTGGAAGCCTTGGAGCCAAAAAGGATTAATCTGGATTTCCCAATTATTTTCACACTCTATTTTCATACCTTTTTCAACTCTTTGCTCCTCTTATGATCTACCCACCTCTTTTGTCCACAAATATTCTCAACTTCAAGAGACAGTCATTAAGATTTACACTCGACTTTCACAAATACATGTTCCTTCCACATCCCCCACCTCCACTTCCCTACTTCACTCCTTTCTGCGAACCACTTCCAAAGCTTCTACTATTTACAAATATCTTCACACTAGAGAGTCTACTAGGCCTACATCTAAGGTGGAGGAACAATGGGAATGTGACCTTGCTATAACTTGGCCTGTATCTTTATGGGACAAGATATGGACTAAGATCCGCAAATCATCTAGGGCAGCGTCCTTGATGCAATCCATGTTTTTCATCTACAACAGACTACTTTTTACGCCATTTGACCTTAACAAACGGTTTTCCGCAACTCCAGACATTTGTTGGTCATGCTCTTCTCCACACGCAACCTTATTTCATATGCTGTTCCTCTGTAAATTTGTCCATGTCTTCTGGCTAAAGGTATGGGCTCAAATTAATGTAATTTTCTACACTTGCATTCCCTTTTCCCTTACCCACATCTTTTTAGGAAGCCTTTCCCCTTGTTGGGAAGATGTTGAACTTAACGTTCAAATTATTGATCTGTTATTGGCTGTTGCATTTCAACAGATCACAGTTAACTGGAAAAATTCTTCCAAGATCTCGTTTAAAGCATAGTGGTACAATGTGTGTCATAATCACAGACTGGATACTGCTTTTGTCTTTCCTATCCATATGGCTATGAAACGTATGAACTTATGGCTTCCTATAACGCTGTACCTTGATGCATGTGCCAATCGTTCATTTCATCCACAACCTGCCCAACAAGAAGTCTCCAAACCCCCTTACTTACCCTTGACATTTCCTTTCTCGTTCATTATCACCTTATATATTTCAACCTCTGCATAGCTGTATTTTTTATAATCATTGTATTTCCTTTGTTCCGCTTTAAAGCTCATGATTAGCATTCATTATTGATTTTGCTATATTGCTCTAATTGACTATTATTGTTTTTATACTTCTCCTTTTCTTTAATCATTTCTGAATTGCCCTTGTACTTTGTATTGACATCCTGCTGTTGTTTTTTTTTCTTTTTGTCTAATAACATTTTCTCTGAACTTAAAAGAAGTTTGTTGACAGTTCCTCATTGTATCCCCTATTTTATTGCCCATGAAGAGCTGGGAATGCCATATATCACAGATCAGAATGTTTAACCCGCTGTCACTTTGGCTAAAAACATGGGTTAAGGAGGGGAACTCTCTAAACAAGGCAATCCTCATAGACTGTCTATCCCTGGATCAAGCACTAAAGATACCCTGAATGAAATATATTTAAAGACATTTAACACATTTGGGAAGAGGTGACCTCTTTTCTAATCCTGAGGAAAACAATAAAATAGACCCAACCTGAAGATGGCATTCAGAATGCTCCAGTCCACATTAAGGGAGGAGAGGGAGCTCATGAAGCCAATTGTTTGCCACTTTTGTTATATTAACGTCAATAGCGAAAGCGGAACCGTATTTACTTGGTTTAGTGAACACTCACAATAGATTTCTTCTGACCATGTTCCGGTTTGACTTGTTTTATCTACTTCTTTTTTACCCATGGGGCGTAACCAGAGGGCAAGTATCCCACCCTGCACCTGCGATGGTACATCTCCGCAAGAAATGCTTCATTTTACCATGCTTTGCCCATTTTATGACACCCCGAGAAAATCATATTTATTTCCCATCTTGAAACAGGCCAACTTTAAACAAGTTTGGCCTACATATATATTTCTCCAGATGTTGCAATACTATATTTCATGTTTTAAGCTTTTTCAAATCTTCCATCAAACTTAGGGCGAGCTGTGATTAGTTGGGTCGCTCCCTACCATTACCTTTTGGGCTCATGCACTTGTTTAGCCAAAAGGGCATGGACCTGGCTATTATGCATTGTTTTGAGTAGTTTTACTTTAACATTTTTGGTGTCTGGTATTTTAGATGCACTTTGTATATATTAGAGGAATTATAAATTTGCATAGGCTTGTCCTTGAGATTGTATATATTGCATCACTCCATTTTATCTTGGTTGTTATACTGTGCTTTAATGGTTTTCTTGAACATGAAACTGAATAAAGAAATTTGATGATAATGATGAGTCTGCTTACTTTGAAAACAAAGAGACCAATGAGACTGACACATGACTGTCAGAGGTCCTAAACATAGAGAGGAATTCCTGTAAGAGGTTCAAAACGAAAATGGCAACACAACCCCACCAAAAGCAACCTCACAGACCTATGAACGACCAGGAAGAAATACAAGGAAACACTATTGGTACAAAGGGTGCCTATGTAAGACGCAAAAAACAATCAGCAAAAAAGCCCAACGAGTTTTCTCCGTGGAAAACTATGTTTTCGGTACCACATCTCAGCAGTAAAAGGCTTTGAATGTGCAAAAATGTATACTGAAAATTCTGTTAAAAGCCGAACTGACAAATCAGCCTCCTTCCTCACCTCCTGAGCTGCTTCCATAGTCAAAACCCAAATCTACCTGCAGCGTGCTGTCAGTGTTTCTGCCCTTTACTACTGGAAGACTCTTAAACATTAGGGGGGTTCGTATATCAGAAGGGCGGAGTGAGGCGTTAGCAGTAATGGCTTAACGCCTCACTCCAGTACTTCAGAAACGCAAGGCTGCACCATATTTACAACAATATGGTGAAGCCTTTCATTTCCCCCTGCGCTGGCACTACACTTAGTACTGGGACCTTCCTGTACATAAACAATAAAAGGCTTTTTGTTTTTTCCATGTGTGCTGCACAAGACAGCACACATGGAAAAAGCAAAACCGAGGAGAAATATAGCATTTCTCCTCCTTTCGCCAACTTAAGACCTGGTTTTCCCTGGTCTTAATTTTGGCACGGCCTTCTATTTACACTGGCCTTGTAAATAGGGGACAGAATCAAAATCAATTGGTGTTGCGGTGGAACACCCAAAGCAACACCCACTGCCCACCCCTTTCACGCTAAGCGTAGCATTTATTTACAAGGAATGTTAAGCCACATTAAGTGGCTTAACGCTGCCTTGTAAATAGGGCAAAGCCCCTATTTTAATGTAAACGTCACAAAAAGTGATGTTCCCGTGGCGATAGGGGCTTGTACGTATGTTCCCAGATGTCACTCTCAAAGAATCTATATTCATAGACAACTAAACACCTACACTCATGATGAAGAAGTCTTTTAACAGCATGGGTCTGTTCTGCTTCCAAATCATGAATAACTATACTAATCCAAATTCTAAATGTGTTTATATCTAATATACAGGGATAGTGATGTGTGTTTTCGATAATGCAACACAGCAGCAGCTCCTAATATTACTGCAAATAATCTCAGTGACAACCTCCCATTTCTCATATTAGAGTTCCTGTTTTGATGTAAAAGTATCTTATGTATGGATTTTGTAAACAAAACTTTTCTCTGCAAAATGTCAATAATAGACTCGCACACATCACCCATAATAAAAATAAATTAAAGAGAACCGGTATTTCGAACAGTCTGATTAAGAATTATTCAAGAACACCAGGGCAAGAGTTTCTGCAGAAAGAGGAGACCTGAGTAGGGGGCTCCCTGAAAGAATGTATGACGTTACAACACATGCATTTACAACGCATGCACTTGCAACACAGTTTTTACATCGCAACATACACTACAACCCATTCCATTACATCGCATGACACAACATTGCATTTTAAAAAACTACCTTTACCTCGCATTCCATTACATCGCATACTGCCTTTACAACGCATACCATTACAACGCATACTATTACATTGCATTTAAGGTAAGCATTGGATAGTATCGGGGCAAAAATTACCATTCTAACTCAAGGTGGTGCAATAGTAGGTTAAGTGTTGGATAGTGTAGGGGTAAAATTTACTATTCTCACTCCAGGGGGTGCAACAGTAGGGTAAGTGTTGGATAGTGTAGGGGTTAAAAATTACTATTTTAACTCCTATGGTATGCGTTGTAATGGTATGCGTTGTAATGCCTGTGTTGTAGTGACATGCAATGTAGTGTCATGCGTTGTAATGGTGTGCGTTGTAATACCTGCGTTGTGTGTCATGAGTTGTAAAGGATGTTGCAATGTAATGCCTGACTTGTAAGTGTAGTGCGATGTAATGGTTGCGTTGTAAAGGTTGTTTCCCCCCTGAAAGGCTGGAGCTCTGGGCCAGAGCCCACTTTGCCTATGCCTTAAAGCGTCTCTGCTACCAGGACCTTCAGTCGTAGTAAAATGTAGGCAAGAGCTGTGTCACTATTTTTAAAGTATCACTTTAGGTTCTTGGGAATGAAGGCTACCAGCTAAATTCTATACATGTCTCAGTGTAGTACTGGCACCAAACTTGCGTTTCCCAAGTCCTGGCTAAAGAAGGAAGGGTCTGAGACTGTTTAGAGAGGTGTTCTCTGTTTTAGTGCCAACGTCAAATATGGACCCGCTCTTAGTGAAAAACGAAGGCAGAAGTATTTTCCTAATTAAAAATGTTAAATATATGCCACAGTCCGAGGCAGTGGGTTAGTGCTGGGTTGTTTTAGTTTGCATCAAACACGTTAGATTTATTAAGGTAGGAGACGTTTATAGAAGCAGGCTTTTACATACTTCGATCATGAAAGTGAAGATCTTATAATCAACTAAAGCAGTGTCTTGTGATTTAGGGAAAAATCATTTTTTATTTGAAGGATGCTGCCTCCTTTTGCATTGATTAATCTAATTTCAAAATTACACTTTTTCGTCACCCTCTATCGAATAATCAGAGGTGCTAGCCAGGGCTGGTTGCATCACTTGCAATTAAGATGTACCTGAACAAAACATTCCAAATGTAACCATTTTATTGAAAGAAAAAATATTGCATCAATAATAGGCAAATTATTTTACATTAAAAGGATAACCTCTTGCGGTCTATGGGTTTTACCAATTTTGTGAAGTTGCGAAAAGCAGTATAAAGTGTTACACAATGTTTGTATATATGGCTGTGAGAGGTGGTGACTGAATCTGATTGCTAAGGTGTACTAGGTGTGTGGTGGGTGACCTTGTCATGCTATGTCCCTTCCGTAATACATTCTTGATGACATTTTGGCTATTTGTTGTATAAGAGTGATCCATACATGACTGACTGCGGGGATTATTGGTGACCAACGTAAATAGTAGCCCATCCTTGATATATTGTAGCCATTTGTGGTGAGAACTGTACTAACGTTGGCATAACAGTGGCCCATACTTTTAATTTTGAGAAATCTTGGAAACTTTCTATCCCTACCATAATAATGGTCTAAGCTTGACATGTAGTGAGCTTTTCTGGCCACATTCATACTATGGCTGACATTATACTGTCTGGTATCCCGGCATCAATCCAGGTACTACGGACATAAAAATAATAATAATGCTTAATTGTTTGATTAATAAAAAAGAATTACAATAACGATCGTCCATACGGTAATTCTCACATTATAGTAAAAGACAGAAGTATAGAACAATAGATAGATACAATATTTACGCCCACTAAAATTTCATTGGTTTCTAGATCCATACTACTAGTTTTTGTCACGATTTATAGGTATCATTAGTACAACCCTTGGTCCCTTAATAACTTCACATTTGTGAGACAGTGGTAAGTGGTTAAAAAATATAACAATAAATACTTAAGACTAACATTGTAATCCCTGTTTGACAAAATATGGGTTCTCTAGGTAACTGTCAGCCTATCCTTAGGATAATATTGGCTCCACCTTCCTACCTGCGGGCATTCTTTTCAAACGTCTTACTATCCCTGGCATATCATTGGCCAGTGCTTAATGGGTGGTGGATACTTGGCAAAATACTTGGGGCCTCATTTATGAGAAATGACGCATCGCTGTGTGAAAGCAGCGATGCGTCACTCCTCAGTGCGCACTGCTTGAAACATTCCAGATGCGTTATATTTACAGTATGACGCATCATGTCGCAAGGAGTTACAGATACGTCAGTATTTCTGACGTAACTGTAAGCGCAAAAGTGACGCATTGCTGGAGTGTTTCACAAAAGTGATGCAACTCCAGCAATGCATCCTTACACATGGGGCAAGCCCCATGTGAAAGGGCCTGCATCAGTCTTACGCCTGCTGTGAGGCAGGCGCAAGATTTTGACGCAACGGCGTCCTAAAAGTGACGCAGTGAAATGTCATAGATTTCACTGCGTCACTTCTGCGACCCTTCCTTGCGTCAATACGCCCCCCTTGCATACATTATAACTGGTGCAGGTATAATGTGGCGCAGGGGTCTATAAAGTGACGCATCTACCTAGATGCGTCACTTTGTAAATATGGCGCAACAAGGTGCATTTTTTAAGCCACTGATGCAGTGACGCACCGGCGGCGTAACAGTGACGCACAGCCTCATAAATGAGGCCCTTGCTATCCCTGCAGTAATTCTGACAGATATGGCACAATGGTGGCTCATTTCTTACATAGTGGACGTTCTTGGAAACATGCACGTTTCTACTCCCACAGAAGTTGACCTTCCTTGACCTATAATGGGCATTTGTGGTGACGTTTGGCTATCCTTGGCATAACAGAGCTTCTTTCCGACACATTATGGGCATTTGTACCACCATTCCCGGATATTAATGCCATAATAGTGGCACCTCATTTTTCATAATAGTGCCACATCATTTTTATTTTCTTGACGTTCTTGAAATAATTGAGGCTATCCATTGTTTAAAGATGGTTAAAGCCCTTTCATAGGATGGTCATCCCTGTTATCTGTAGCTGAAGATAAATAGACTTGAAAAATATAATTTTCTATGTGTGCTAGTAACATATGTGAGCTTAATAACCCCATCTTTTTACCGTTTACCCTCAGTTCATTGAATTGTTAGACAGTGTAAAAATAGTATTTTGACTTATGGGCAGGCGAGGTATGCTGTGTAGATCCACGCACCCTTACCCAAACATTATATTATTTTTAATGTAAAATTCGGAATATTTCACTTTTTTTGTAAGCCGGTTGCAATGTATCTACAAATTGTGCAAGCTGATTAAAGTTCAAATATTAAATGTAGGACTGCAGAGAATTCGACTCCCTATTCATTTTGGACAAAACCTGCAACAGGGTCTCAAACATAGCTGAGTGGCTGCAAAAGCTATATAGTGGCTTCAAAGTAAAGACAATGCAATTTTTTCACTTTAGATATCGTATTCAACACTATAATATGTCAGTGTTAACTGTGTTTTTCAAATGTTATGTACAGCTTTCTGATATGTAAACGTGCAAATCCAAAGAGTTACCCTACATGCTACAAAAACCTAGTAGTAGTTTAGAAGCCACGTTTGTGCATGTAGCAAGTTTGAAAGTTTACTTTTTGGCTTAAAACCTATTTTTACTAAGCTTCTGTGTAACTTTCAAGGCATAAAGGTAATTAAACAAAATCAGTAGGTTCTTTGGACTTATTTTACTATTGTAACGTTGTCACATTTATGCTCAAACATTTGACAAGTCTTAAGTGTTGGCTTTAGCGCTTCTCTATATTTGGACTTCATAGAGTTCAGAGAAAATTACTGTTATTACAGTTCATTATCCCTCGGAATAGGTGGCGTTCGCAAAAAATGTAAAGTCTATTAGGAACAAAATACTTCTTATGAGGGAGCCAACACCTAATGTCTCCCCTCCTTCGCAATGGATTCAATGACAGGTTGCTCCTTTAACTGAAAGGGACATTGTCAAAATGAAAGTGCGAGAAACATCAGAAACATAAAATGGTAGTTATTACCATTTTATGTTTATGCTTCTCGCATTGTCTGAAAGTTGAGGGCGATGCTCCTCCGCCATAGTGGAGGATCCGCCCCTGCTATCAGGGTTGCAACGGCTTGACTTTGGCAGGAGCTGTGAAACAGCGGGGTATATTTATAAGCCCCTATTGTCACAGGAATGTCACTTTTGTGAGGTTCCTGTGGCGATGTGGGCTTCGCCTTATTTAAAAGGCAGCGTTAAGCCACTTAACATGGCTTAACGCTGCCTTGTTAATACAGCACCTCTTCAGACTATGCTCAGCGTGAAAGGGGTGGGCAGTGGGTGTTGGGATGGGCGTGCCCCCGCAAAACCGATTGATTTTGACACTGCCCTACGCGCCGACCCCTGTTCTTGTGAACATTTTTAACTTGATCATGTACAAATTGCCTGTTTATTGTTTATGTTAATGATTTTGAAATGTTTTTAATCATGTTATTGTACAAATCTTTTTTATCAATTGTGATTATGGTGATTTATTTGTGACTCTGGAATAAACATACAAATGTTATATTTTTCTAAAAACAATTTTCCTGTTTTTTCTAAATTTTGACTAAAGTTTGGTAAGGTGTGAGCCTTATAGTTATCAAAGACATCTGACAGCTCTTCAACAAAACAGTTGGCTAATGTGAAACTGAATAAGTGGCATAGGAAGTTTTGGTAATATATTATTGTGCGATTGGTATTGGTAAAAAGCAAGATTCTGGGCACCTACTATATAACTCTAACCACCTTTGAGGGTTACTAGTGGGACTTTCCTGTTTATCAACTTTCCTCCCCTGTCCCAGAATTGACAGATAAGGGGGCCTCCTTTACTTTCTTCATGCTGTGCAAAGCAGCCTACATTGAAGTTACAAAATGCCATTTCAGATTGTTTATGTGAAGGAAGGGACACCTTCCTGTACATATACAATCCTTCCACTCAATGCAAGCACCTTTGTACTAAGGTGCATGAGTGCCTGCATTGCGTAAGGCTGCTAAATTAGTGCCAGTGCAGGGAGAAACGCAGGGCTGCACCGTATTCTTGTAAATAGTGACTATGGACAGTAGACTGGTATTGCGCTCTCACACATTCCCCATTTCAGAGCAGAGGATGGAGCTTTTCAAATCACGGAGGTCCCTTCCTCATTGTTGCTAGGCGGTGGGGCTTCCTAGGTCCAGTAATAATTCACTATTCTTGGGGCAATGGCCCTTCCAGGCAGTGGATATTCTGGTAGCAAGGAGAGTGGCACATGCGCTCAAAGTTCTGCTGGTTCCTCAGGTAAACCCACATGATCATGGGCTCTCAGAGGGTAAAATAAATAAAACGCCCAATGCAGCTAAGGTTGTCTTAGCCAGAGGGGCCAAGGAACTGCTGCTCATGGGTAGTGTGTTCAGATTGAGATACCCTTGGCCCTGTTTGCCTTTTATAACAGAAAAAGGTGTAGTTTGCTAATGAGGTTGTGCTTCAGTCATCAGAAAAGTTGAATGGAGGCTTCCTTGCCTCTACATTTGTAGTCTTCACTTGGAGATGACGTCTAACTACCCTCCCTCTGTAAGAAAGATTTTAGGACCTGTCCATCTACCTCTTATAGCTCCTACCTACATTTCAAGGCTGTGCTGCTCTTCTGTTAGACCTCAAGGCAACTTACACTCTCTGCACTCTGACTGCACACCTCAAGGCCCATGGCCTCCTGGGCACTTGCTGTCTGTGTGTCCAACACGAGTCAGGGAGGATTTCTCTCCAGAATCAACTTCCACAGTGCCAGTCCACAGAACGTTCAATGGAACCCTCTAATCTAGGGTCCCTAGCAAGTTCACCCTCTACAGTACGTTAAAAGGAGTGGGGATGCCAGTGGCGCTGGCCCTCAAGACACATGTCCTACAGAGTCCAAGTCTGTCCAAATCCAGTGTATCCCTTCACTCCAGACAGGGGTTGATATAACTTAGTCTATTCATCTGTGTCTTCTGCAGGCTCAGTGCTTCTCAGGGGTCTTATCTTGCACAGGGGTGCGAAATGTTGAAGAAGATGGGCGTATCTGCCCAAACCAGAGAAGCCATATCACCTCTCTTCCTGGATCCATTGCCCCTGCGCTGCCTGATGGACCTTTTCTAATGTAACAGAATCAACTCTTGGTCAGCCACAGCTATTAGCCATGCCCCCAGATGATTCAAAATGTTAATTCCTTCCCTCCAAAATTCAAAGGAGATCCTCTCCTGTACGTGGTGCTAGAAGTCTAGCTGCCTCCGCTTGATTCTGTAGAGAATGGCATGCCCAAGTTTGTCAACAAGTGCGAGCTACTTAGCCCATGCAGATTTCTCCCTACCCTCTTCTCCTGACAGGGGAAAGCGTAATCCCCTCAAAACTGGCCTACTGTGTGTGTGTGTGGGCAGAAAGCCTTTGGTATTCCTGTTGGCCAGATAATTAAGTAGCATGGCCCTGCTGAATAGTTAAAAACCTGATTTCCATTAACGAGATGACTCAAGAAAATAGCTTAACTCCCAAAGTGTGTGAGGAGTGCAACCATAATGAAATTCATATTTTTGCGATTGGATCCTTTTGACATCTAGAGAACCAGCCACTAAGCTGTTCTATAGGTACTATAGACTCACAAAAAAGCAGTTTAAACTCATACTGCAGACAAAGAGAAGTGAGGATATGGTCAAATATATTATAGGGTTGTACAGCCCATAATCACTTTATTAAAGGTCATATCTGTGGCAGGTTACCTGTGCACAGATACCAGGCTCAATTAGACAGTAACCCCACTTGCTCAGTCCACACATGGGCATAGAATGTACACACACACATGCGCAAATTGGTTCATGCATACCCAGTGCAGGGCGTCTTATCCCAGCTTCATGGCTGCAACCTTATTTCTAAAAGTAAAAATGCATAGTCAGTTAACACTCAAATTCATTTTAGCAAAGCATACAGTGAGAGAGACTCAATAAATGAAACTCATTCACAGCAGAGATCCAAAACCATGTGGTCCAAAATCTCTAAAAGGGGGGAAAGCAAGTCAGAACACAATTCAACATACAGATCCTATGGAGAGAGATAGTTAGAAACAAGTGGCAATTTGAAATATCTTTGGCTGTGCGCTTGACTGAAATTGGTGAGAAACATTTTCACTGCTTGAACCCATGGACAAGAACACTTCCATAATAGCTTGGGGGCTTTTGCGGCACAAGGAAGAAGTTGCAGAACTTTGCTAACAGTTGTGAGCAGTTGTAGCAACTAAAAACTGTGCATATGCGACGCAGAGACAGTCCTGCTGATTCAGACATTTTAATATCAACTATTTGTGCTTCTTGCTACAAGTAAATAACTGGTTTTGAATTTGTTCTCTCAGATTTATTCTCTGGAACATTGTTGTACTTAAGAGTTAAACATGGGGGGCGTGGCTTGATGTCAATGAGGGCGGGGCATGGCTTGATGCCAACGAAGATGGTCTCTTGTTGAAGAGCTCCGTAGCGGCTCGGGGAGAGTGACAGCTTTTCCACCAGACCCACGCGGTGTTACTGCTTCCAAATGGAATACTTCATTTCATTAAAGGCTCTGGAAGCCTTTTCTTTATTTTCTTCTTTGCGGGTGAGCGTCTTTGCTTCTTAACTGTGGCGGAAGCGTTTCCCTCACAGGACTCGCTCTGGCCTTTTTGTTTTTTCTTCAGCGACAACCCGCACTTTTACATTCTCAATGGAAACGGGGGCATCTTGTGGAAAGAATATAACATGTGGACTATGTCCTTATGTCTAAATTCTCTCTTCTATTTAATGAGAAACATTTATTTTGTGAAGATAATCGAGTTGGGAATTGTTTATTTTTGATAATTGACTCGCATTACATTGCCTTGAATTCTCATAGAGTTGCGATGACTGGCTTATTGTAAAAGGAACTTCTATAACTGTAAATCTCTGATTTTACCTGAATGAAAACAAAACTAGATTTGACCATTTTGACAGTGCCTGTTTGTCACGGACAATGCGCTTTCTCCTTGCATGAGTTTTGATGCTTGTCACTATGTTTAAATATAGTCCCTTGTCAAACAGGAGTGGGCTATAACTGAGCTGAGCCTCATTATAACTTTAGACTATTGCCTAATTTATTGAACTCTACTGGAATTCTTGTTGTTATTTCAACGACAGTTTCTTTGTCTGCTACAACACGTATTTTTTCCACTTGGTCTTCCTTTTTTCTCTGTATCCAACACTCACTCATTATTTTATGGGGAGAAAAAAAACTTCTTGTCGTGTCACTGGCTCGTCATTACCATTCTCGTCTTCGGCAGATCCTAATCCTTATTGTATTCTTTCAATGAATATGGAGAACTCTGAAAGTACCTCACCACTTACCAATAAGGACACCTTGGTAGCTTCATCTACCATTCTGCTACCCACCAACAAACTTACTCTTAAATTAACCACTTCAACTACATTATCCTCTGGAAAATGCATCTAAAAAGACCCTCAATTACGACGTTTCCTCCACCAGTCACTTTGGAAGCACTTCTTGAAGAAATACGAGCCCTTCAAACATATATGGAGGACACGGAGTAAGACTTCAAGCCTTGGGTGACAAGTGGTCTACTATGGAGACTAGGGTTATGCAGATTGAACAGCAAGTTGACACCCTTCAGGTTATGGTTCCTTCAATGAAATCTGACATTACGATGCTCAGGAAACGTGGAACATTTGGAAAACCGCAACAGGCGTACCAATTTGCACATTTATGGTCTGGCAGAAGGTTTGAAAGGCTCAGATGCCATTTCATTTTTCAAATCCTTTCTCCCACAAGTTCTTGGCTTGCCTAACTTTCCTGCTTTAAATATTCAAAGAGCACATCGTTTAGGTCATATTCCAACCATGGCAGCTTTTTCATCCAAACCTTGAGGAGTTATTATACACTTCCTGGAAATCACAGATTTAGTAATGGTCCTACAAGCAGCTAAACTCAAAGGCCATATTTCATGACAAGGCTCTAATCTCTTTTTTGTGCAAGACTACACCAAAGAATCAGCAGACCGAAGAAAGACATTCATGTTAATGAGGCTAGCACTTTGTTCAATCAACGTCAGATTTGGCCTCTGTCACCCTTGTTTGTTCAAAGTCACTTCTAAAAATAGAACAACAAATTATGAGAAGCCTGCTTTATTACAACGATTCTTGGAGCAATGTAGAGAACAATATATGGATGTTACCAGACATGCCACTGTTTAATTTTATGCTTTCATTTGTCCATTATGTTCTGTTGCTTGGATTTTGTTGATTATGTTGTTTTTGTTACGTTTAGTTAAGTCTCTTTAATTTCTCTATATTATACACACCTGTTGTGTTTTCTCTTTTTATTAGGTGCAGTATTTCCTTCATGCATACCTATTTGTTATTCCTGGTCTGTTTGGATGATGTCCTCCCTCCCTGGTCCGCCCTGAGTTGCCTGGTTAGTAGTGCCATTTTCCTTATGTGGCTTCACCACCCTTATTTATTTCATGTTTTTTGTAGTCGGTCATTATATTTTTGGAATCTATGGTATATGTTTCTTGTGTATCTTCTATATTCCACCAGTTTCAACCGCCTACTCGTCCTCCGCAAGATTTTTAAATGGATCCACCCTGACTGCAGGAGAACCATCACTCACGCACTCGTAACCAGCAAACTGGACTGTGGTAACGCCCTATACGCCGGTTTCAACAGATCCCTTGTACACAAACTACAAACCATCCAGAATGCTGCAGCTAGACTCATCCTCGGGACACCACGTCACAAACACATGACCCAACACCTACGAGACCTCCATTGGCTCCCCGTCGAGAAGAGGATTACCTTCAAACTCCTCACCCACGCAGACAAATCACACAACAACATCGGACCTAAATACCTCAACAAAAGATTATCCTTCCATGCACCTAAGAGGAACCTCAGATCTGCCAACCTCTACCTGGCAGTTGTCGCCTGCATCCGCAGAAACAGAAGATGTGGGAGAACTTTCTCCCACATCACAGCCAAAACCTGGAACAAGCTCCCTGTGAACATCAGAAGCTTCTGACCCTGCACACATTCAGGAAGTACCTCAAGACCTGTCTCTTCAACTGATCCAGAGCTGCTGCCTCCCTCCCCAGCGCCTTGAGACCCTCACAGGTGAGTAACGCTCTATATAAATACCTGATTGGTTGATTGATTGATACTTGTTGCTTCTTCTTTTCCCACTTTACCTATCCTTTTTTAATCACTTTTCTTCTTTTACAAATGTTTTTTTCCTGTTCCCTTTTCTTTCTACTATCCTTCAACTTCCTTACCTATCCTCACTTTTCTTATCCTCTCTTTTTTCATAACCACTCATCTCTTCCTCTATGCCATTCATCTTTGCCGGTTTGGTATTGCAAACTTTGTGCTGAACATTTTTGCATATATTATACTGTTAAATTGCGGTTGTTTTAATTATTGCTACACCCATTCTATTTCTCATAATTTAATGTAGATGGCTTTAACACTTGTTTCATGGAATGTTAAGGGTTTGGGTTTTCCTATAAAACGTCAATGGGTATACTCTCATTTATCCAAATTAAAGTGTGACATAGCTGTGCTACAAGAAATTCATGTTTTCGAAAAGGAAATTGCAAAACTTAATCGACAATGGGTTGGCCATGTTTTTGCCTCACCAGGTACGGGTAATCGAAATGGTGTAGCAATTTTATGTCATAAACATTCCGATGATGCAGGCAGATAGGTTTCTTTTTCACTGGTATTGAAATTTTTTTAATTTATGTGCACCTGCTACCCCAGATTCAAATGTTGGGCCTATAATATTATCTAAGTTGAGGTCTTTCCATGATAATTATCTGTTAGTTGGTGGGGATTGTAATTTGGTTGTAGACCCTATCATTGTCCGCAACTCTCAGTCCAGATGCATTCCCTCTCCTATGCACTCTCGATTCACTTCTACTATTCCACTAAGTCACTGGTAGATGCTTGGCGGTTATGCATTCCTACCCTTCGAGAATACTTTTTCTTTTCTCCAGCACACTCTTCCCAATCTCGCTTAGATTATCTACTCACCTCAAAAGCATTGACACAACATATCACTAATTTAGATATTGGGTCCATATTGATTTCTGATCATGTCCCTTTTACTTTAGATATGGATCTTCTTCCTCCTACACAAGGTATAGGCAGATGGAGATCCAATAACTCCCTCCTACTAGAGTCCTAGTTTACCCAGCAGTTTGAATCTTTCATCACCACTTTTTTTCCTTGAGAATGAAACTCCATGTGTTCCCAGAGATTATCTGGGATGCCTTTATACAGCCTCCAGATATTGTATTGTCTATTTTGTATCCCAAGAAAAGAAATCTTCTTTACTCTCTACAGTCTCTTATGACACGCATTAAACAATTAGAAAATTCCTTTTTTCATACAAATTCTAAATCATCAAAGCCAAATTCGAATTCAACAAAATATCTACTGAAAATGCGAACTCCTTTTTACTGAAATACTCAGCCAAATTTTACGGGGGCCAAAAGAAAGTGGGAACGTTTTAGCCAATTATCTTAAGGTTAAAAAGGAATGCACCAAGATTAGTTCTACCCTTTCTTCTAACAGTCAATTATTTTATAGAAATGAAGACATTCTATCAGAATTCACTCAATTCTTTCAAAATCTTTACACTCCAGATTGCCCAGTATCTCCAGAAGTTATACTTCAATACTTATCTTTTCTTAACCCTCCTTCCTCTTCTGATCTAGATTTTTCAGTATTAGACAATAAAATCCGAGAATTAGATTTCTTTTCTGTTATTTGATCCATTAAACACGGTCAAGCTCCAGGTCCTGATGGCTTTACAATTCAATTCTATTCTTATTTCGCTCGTAATCCTGTGGCTCATTTAAAGAATATTTGAAATGCCATCTTACCAAGGAAGGTAAAGATCATACTCTTTGTCAAAATCATAGACCCATTTCATTAATTAATTTGGATTATAAAATGTTTGGGAAAATTTTAGTTTTACGTTTAGAGACATTTTTACCTCTATTAATTGGACGAGAACAACGTGGATTCATCAAAGGTAGACATCTCTCAGATAACACTAGATTTTTCTTTAATGCCCTTACTAATGCCAATTTGTATAAAGATTCGTTAGCGGCCATCTATTTGGATGCAGAGAAGGCTTTTGTTAGAGTCAGTTGGTCATTTATTTTTTCTACTTTGTCATTGTTTGGTTTTGGTCCTAGGTTTATAAATTATGTTTCTTTACTTAACTCATCTCCTGTTTCTTCCATTTTAGCTAACAGTCTTATCTCCCCTTCTTTTTCTTTATCTCGTGGGGTAAGCCAGGGTTGTCCTCTCCTCTTTTCTTTATTTTAGCTCTTGAACCTTTTTTTAATTGAGATCCGTTCAAATTCTCAAATTACAGGTTTTAAATATTGCTCCAGTGAATTAATACTCTCTGTTTATGCAGATGACATTTTACTTTTTCTATCACAACCACAAACTGCTCTACCGGCTTTCTTATCGGAAGTACATTCTTTTGTCTCTGTGTCTGGTTATAAACTAAATAGTGACAAATGTGACATTGTCCCATAAGTGGATTCTTTTTCTTCTGGTTTTCATTAGAACTCAGATAAAATCAAGTACCTGGATTTATGGTTCAAGTCTTCCATTAATCCCTTCCATGCTCATGACAAGGTCAGCTCATCATGAGGCACAGTGGAGCTGTGCTTATGACGAGCTGACCTTGTCATGAAACTATAGTATTCAAGCATTTTAAGCACAGGAGGGGAAAAACCCCTAGCAGTCAAGGTGTTAAAGAATCCATGATAACAAATTTAAAGGAATTACAAATATTATTGAAAAATGCTATATCCAGGTGGAATCCTCTGTCTTTGTCTTGGTGGGGCCACCTTGACATTATCAAAATGATGTTGGTTCCGATAGTACTTTTTTACATCTATAATCTTCCTATAAACATTCCTAAATCATACTTTAAATCAATGTATTCTATTCTATCAACGTTTCTATGGAATAATAAGAAACCTCTCATGTCTTTCCTCAAACTTAAAAGACCAAAACAAGTAGGTGGTGTCAATTTTCCAGATTTTCAATCCTACCATACAGCTTTCTCTCTTAAACAAACTTCTTTACTACTTCAAGAGGATGGCAATTATTCTCTACTACCATGTTGGACTACTGTTGAAAAACAACTTCTTCAATCTTTCTCCTTCCAAGAATTGTTATCCTTTACTCATCATCCTTTGTCTCTCTCTCTTCCCATTTTTAATAATAGTTGCTGAATTCTTCAACCTTTACTTACTACTCATCTCCCTCCAAAAGATCGTTTTTTGCAATATTCATTATGTTATAATAATCATTTTAAAAATAATAGTAGGATTATTTCTTTAAAGGATTGGCATGCTTAGGACTTTTCTGGGTATGTAATTGTTTTAAAAATGATACTTGTTTAACTTTTTCAGCTGATCAAGCATGTTTTTCTTTACCTATCTCTTATGCATCTAAATATACATTCCTAATTTCACTGATTCATACAACGTACAACAATTTAGCACTCAAAACTCCTTCATCAAATTTGTCTCCCACTATCCTCTCTGTCTTGACTCTTTCACCCTCTGTGTCTCATGGTTATAAACATTTATCCGCTTCTCCAATCATCCAAGATAAAACAGAGGTAGAAGTTCAATGGGAGATTGATCTTCAATTGTCCCTCTCTATCACGACTTGGAATAAGGGGTGGATTAAAATTAGGAAATCCTCTAGGGCTGCTAACACTACCCAAACCTTATTTTATATTTATAACAGACTTTTATTTACCCCTGTTTCATTGTTTCATTGCATAAAATAAGCCCTACTCTTTCTTCCTCTTGCTGGTCTTGTCACTCACTCTCAGCTGATTTACATCACATGCTTTTATTTGCCCTTATGTTCATAATTTCTGGAAATTAGTGTGGAAACAAATTAATAATATATTTCATACACAGATCCCCTACAATTTTGCTAACTTATTTCTTGGTAGTGCATCTCCCAAATAGGGGAGAACATCATTTTTATTTAGATATATAAAAACATATCTTTAAAAGATTCTTCCAGCACATTAGTACAATCTTACAACTTAAAAGAGATTAAAACATGAAATAATAAAAACAGAATGCAATGTGGCTTTCTTATCAGTGCTTACTGCAACATGACAATTTAGAAATTAGCACTCCCAGACAATGCCGGTGGGGTTAGGTACACGTTATTCTGCACAGTGGTCCAATTTTTCTAAAAGCCTGTAGGCATACTGAACTAATTTGGCCAGTTTTATGTTTAAGACAGTGTTCTCTAAGGACAGAGCAGCAGTAATGGCATGTCTGCAAGTCCGAACTCCCAGCCTGTTCCATTCCGGCCTGAGTAGGCATCTGCGTTGGGAAATGAAGAAGGGGCATATACAAAGCACGTGCAAAAAAGTTTCATTTGCTGACCCGCACCCTCTGCACGTTCCCAAATAGGAATCATACCAAAACAATTTTTAAATTATAGAACTACTTCTTGCAGTTGCTTTTCAACAAATCACTAAGGCCTGAAAGAACACCTCCAATATCTCTTTTCAAGCTTGGTGGTACGGGGTTTGCTATAAACACAGGTTGGACAGAGCATATGTTTAGACCATATCTCTTGCTATAAAATGAGAATACCTATGGTCTCCTATTACTCGCTTTCTTGATTTATCTGCAAATATAGCACGCATCCATGATCCCCGAATTGAAGAAGTTAACAAACCTCCATGAATTCATTTTTGTTGTTTATTGTTGTATATTTCTCGCACCATTCTCTATATTCTTTTTTAATATGCATTTTGGATAATTAATACTTATATAAGTGGTTATGCTTAAGATCCCTTTTCTTCTCCTCTCCCTTTCCTTCTTTCTTTCTTCCCTCCTTTCCCATATTAATTAACAGATTATACAGTTAAGGATTGTATTTCCTATTTCCATGCTTGTTAAATTGTTTTTATATTATATCAATAAACTTTCTTTTCAACCAAAAAAAGAGTTAAAAATGGATAGCTACTACGCAAGTCCTCCTTTCTCATTTCAATCTTTATTTCGGCATGAATACCATAAAAGAACAAATACATTAATACAATAAAACATTTCTTTTTAAAATGCACAACATGCTATATAAATACATTCGATTTCCATGTCGATTCTAAAGTTGAGAGTCAAGATATTTAAAACATCCATAATACTTGGTGAGAACAATTATGGGCAGCAGGAATAGAATTTCATTAATTATCCCTCAATTAATACTAAACGGCAATTTTGGCATATCTACATTTTACAATTTGTAACCCAACTTTCTTCTTTGGAAAAAGATACTGTGCAAGAATCTGCTTACACTAAATACAATAGGTTGGCTAGTGTTGGACAGAAGAATCCTTAAAGCCTGGGAACATGATCTTACACCTAGTGTTAAACATATTGGTTTAATCCATCTTTTTCTAGCCTGGGCATATGCTGGGCAGAAGAAGAGGATATGTAGTTCATTTTCTTTTTGATTACATCCACATATGGTACATAATTCATCTTCTACATGATTCTCCGAGTTTACACCACCAGACCAACGAGCCAGTTTTGAACCGATTTGAAGATTTCCATATCTGAATTTCAGAAATAAGGTCTTTGCTAAAGGTGGTTCTATTTCATCAAGAAAGGTCTCGAAGAATGGATCATCTTTAACGGTAAGAAACCTTGTTACAAGTGACCCACTAGAAGAAGCGTTTTTGATCATGTCTGTAATATACGACCAAAAGCACTTCTTTACCATAGTTTTTGGTTGAGATGGAAGTAAATCAGGATGTTCCCAGTAATGCGACAGACCTATAAGGGTAAGCCAGAATTTAATATGTTTAAACCAGGATATCACCTTGAAGCTGTCAAGCTCCATGATTTCTATTAACCCATCCTTATATACTTGCAGCTCAGGTACACGCCACAGCCTGATCCATAACAGTAAAGGACGTAGAATGATGTGGTGGTCCGTTCTACGAAAATTTAGATCGAGCTGAAGTGGGACCAACGGAGTACTTCTAGGGACTCTGACCAGACTTCGCAAGAAGGTATTGTCCAAGACCCTAAAGGTATCTTTGGACCCTGGGCCCCAGATTTCTGAACCGTATAGCACTGCAAGTCCTCCTTTCAATTGGGCAGAATAGGGCGGGGTATATATTGCACATGGTCAATTCCGTTACCCCATGGTAAATTATTTCCCATGATTGATAAATACATCTTATTGTGATTTTTCAACATGAAATGAGCCATGAATGAATTCTGCATGTTTTATCTTTATGGCTGTCTTTTTCCCTTGTCAGAATCTATAGGGAGGAACTGGAAGAGGGTGAAAATTATCACAGAACTCGTAATTCCGATGCCTTGTTAAGCAAAAGTTCAACCAGGACTCTGAAGTAGGGTAAGGTGTATGAAAGGGTTTTGCCAATTTTTGGGCTTATTTACAAGCCCTTTTTATTGATGCACCGGCAGCACAATGGGCTTCCCCATATTTACAAAGCCATGTAAAGTTACCCTGTGGGACTGTTCATGGCCTTGGAAATATGTTTCCTTTTCAGGCATAACTCTGCATGAAAGGGGTATTCCCAGGGTGTCGTTTTGGCTTTTCCCACGCATCATCCATGGAGCCTGAAGCATTTCCTGATTTACAACATTTTGTAAACCTGAGAACACGTCAAAATCCTACACCTCCCCTGTGGAGGCGTAAGGAGGCACAACAAGGAAAAATACTTTTATTTCTCACAGTATTTTACTCTTTCAATGCATAAAGAGGTATATGCCTCTAATGATTGTTTTTGTGCAGGAAGGTGTCCCTTCCTACACAAAAATAACCATCCACTTAGTACAGTCACCCTTGCAAAATGACGTAATGGTGTCTGCGCTGGTGCACAGCTGCTGTTTGTGCTCTGATATAGGGAGAAGAACTGGATTGCAATGTATCTTGTGGAAATGTTACGTTCCTGCCCTTTTATTGTGACTCACGGCAGCACAGCAGGTAGGCTTGTGCCACTGTTGTGTGTCAAAATATTGTAAATGAGGCCCTTTGTGTCTACTTAAAAATTATTTTGCTCATATGGGCCTCAGTTCTTAAATTGTACTGTGAGACCTATTGGCTCTTTTCAGAAACATAGCCTCTGGTATTAATTTTGCTTCCAACTTTTGCCTTTGAATAAAAAGGTTTGTCAGTGTGTTGTTTTAATGACTCCTGATCCCATATCAAATGTTCTTAATTGTATTTAATTTTGATTTGCTGGCCCTGTTCAATTACTAGATTGAATATTCTTGGTGGATGGCTTTACTTCTTGCCCCAAGCGATGAAATGAAGACTGGTCATGCATCACCAAACCTCTAATAAAATGATACGCATAAATTCTGGGTATAGCAAAAACAGTGTTAATCTAAATGGTTCTATTATATTTCTTGGTTAAATGTCTGTATTTTTAAGTAACTGGAAAGACAAGTTTTGTACCAAACTATTACATTTTGGAAGCATATTGACAGGTAATATATGAGGGCTAATTAACACTGAGTTTGGGAAGTTTAAGTTGATTTTGATTCCCGTGTGCCAGACAGCACTTACAGAGGTACCTATTTCATGACTTGGTGCAGTATATTATCTTCTCTGTTGATAACCCATTTTATGACATTAGTTATGCTTTATGTATTTCTGCCACAATTAGGATGAGATCTAGAGATTTGTATTACTTTTTTATGATTCTACCTTTTCTCTTGCAAACAGATTCTGAATCCCAATATATGAATGTGAACTACTTGGGAGGATAATGTGAAAGTTTATAACAATATTTTAACTGTCTGTAGTGCATATAGCTCTTTTGCCGTTAGAGAGTTTGTTCAGAAAAATCCTCTATTCAGCGCTGATTTTCTCAGAGATTTTCTGGAGAACGTGAGCCTCAACAAACCTGGGAGGGTACAGCTTGTCTGATACAACACAACATTATTGGGATATATCATTGCAGTCCCTTCAGAACCCTTGGATTACAAGAAATGTGGGTCATCTACATCCGTCCCATAGCAGCATACCAGTTTAACAGACTGTGATCCTAACCTGCCCCATGTCATGCAGTATCTTTCTTGCAAATCGCGGCTCATCCCTCCTAAGGTAAACAGAGTATGTCTTAATAAGGATCACAATACCTCTAGAGTACGTGAAATATGTGGAGGAAGCTCTATATGCAGCCCATTTACTGGAAAACTTGGGAGTATGACAAGAATCGAAATGTGTTTTCTGAAGCATGGCAATGTGAATTTGTTGTCTATCTAGGTATGCTAGTATTTGTCAACGTTATCGGGGGTCCCCCAAACCTCTAACATTCCAAGTCAAAAGTTGGATTTTTAGCACATCAGTTGTTTAAGCCAGAAATCCTACATCCTGCATTTATCGTGGTGTGTTCTGGACCTAATTCTGCCTATGTATGTGTGTACATGTAACAGCAGGTCTACCCATTTCATATCTCGCTTGTTTGAATGCAAACAATGTTCCCCATCCCACACTCACCCAGAACAGCACCCCAAACATGCTGGCATTTTGCTGCCCACCCAACACCCAACGAACCCTACCCATTACAATCGGTTTAAAAAACCCTAAACTGCTTGTGGGAACACCCTTGGGGGGAACGCTAGAGGGCATTCGAGATTCTCTGTTCTCCAACAGGTGTTGGGATAGCCTACCATTAAATTGGGGGGGAGAGGGGGTGCTCGGCATAGTCCACGTTAAAGTCCTATCTCTTACAATACACTCAATCCCTCACCTTTCACTTTTCCAAAACGACTTATCTGAATCCAGCATCCTGTTCTCTTCAACTGATGTATGTTGTGTCACACCCTGTGGGAGACAAACCTCAATCCATAAGCCCTCGCCTTCAACCTAAGGGAGGAGAATAGATAGTCCTTCGATCCGGCCTTTGCTTAACCATGTCAGAGTGAGAGACGTACTTTCCGTAAAATTTTAGTCCGACATTGGGGATGTAAATCTGGATGGGTCTCCTTCGCTTCTCGTTGTGAAGTGTGTCATTTGAGATGCTTGAGGACGTGCACTTGTTGCACATTTAGGAAGAAGTGTTGTTTACAATGGTGCGTAACTCGTAGGTGTGCCGGATACATTAGAGCATAGTCAATTTGTGCCTTGCAAGGTTTCTGTTTGACAGGAATACATTTACGTCTCACCTCCTGCACTGCCACTGTAAAATCGGGGTATATGGTGAAGTTGTTGCCTTCAAAGCTCAAATGTCTCTTTTCCCTGGCTAATTTCAAAGCTACACCGCGATCCTGAAAATTGAGTAAGCAGGCTATGATCGGTCGGGGATTACTTCCTGGGGGAGGACTAGGGTCCAGCGAGCGATGTGCTCTTTCGATTATAATCTGAGAGGAGAAGGCTTCAGCGCCAAACGTTTCTCGCAGTAGGCGTTCAATGAAATCTTCCATGCGTCCCGTATTTGTGCTTTGTGGGATACCAATTACGCGTATGTTGTTGCGCCTACTGCGCGCTTCAAAATCATAATTTTTCACGGCAATTACTTTGAGAATCTTGTCCATCTGTGCGACCTGCTGTCTCATTTGTGTTGCAGTGTATTCATTGTCTGATATTCATCTCTCCGTCTCTTTAATTGGTTTGTCATGCTTGTCTAGTTTGTGAACTATGGAGTCCATACGATTTGTCATGGAGTCCATTTTACTCTCTATGGAGGAAAGGCTGTGTTGCATAGCAAGTAGAAGTCTTTTTTACATCATCCTCTTGGGAGGTCAGTGGCTCTTGCGTGCGCTCTAAACTGACATGTTTCTGATCATCTGAACTTGCGCATGTGGCAGTTTTTTTTAGACCCGAAGGGTAACTTGGACTGTTTGCCGTCTGTCTTCCCCATTTCAGTAATGAATTGCAGCTATGGCTGTCTGGCTCAAGGAGCAGCTTGATAGTATGCTTTACTGCCGTGGGGTCTTTATCAATGTGTGCTGACACAAGGCAGTGATGACGCCACGACCACGAGGATACCTCTACTGGTATTTTGCGCTATGCTTATCCACCTCCACAATATTGTCGCATTTATGACTGGAATTGCTTCATTCTACAGGTCAAATAGCTGCCTTAACAGTGAACGTGTGTCACAGAGGTGGCTACCATACCAGCAGTTGTAGAACATGTATGTGCCACTGTTTGGGGGCACCATCCAATTGCTCAATGTACAGACGAATATGATAGTTCTCCGCCTCTATATCAATATGGCCCACTGAATATTTTTGTGCGTGCAGGCTCTTATTTGTGGTGCAACACTTGCACTTTTTCTGCCTGTACTGGAAACTCCAATGTGTCCAAGTGCGCAACTTTTAACTGATACAGGCTGTGTGCGCTCACTTTCCTTTCTTCTGTACCACAGGGTAGCTCTTTCAGAGAATTGCGCTTGGCTATGGTGGTACATGGCTAATAGGTGGTTTCCTATGATGCGTTACTGGTAGAACCTACACCGCTGCAAGGTCCAATTTCAACGGGAGATCCGAGGGGGGATATTAGAGCATGAGTGATCACTAGGAGTCATCGCAAATTCGTCCCCTTACCGCTTTAGTGCATTCTCATGATGTCCTGGATAGGTGAAACATAATCCATGTGGTGCCGCCCCCGGTCTCTTTATAATCACGGTCGCCGCTTCTCCGTCTGCTGCGTGTTCAGCGGGACCCAGTCACCACATTGAATCCTCGGGGCTCTCGTAGTGCCCATTGCCGGTCGTGCCGCCAGCAGCGTTCACCGCGGTATCAGCGTCAAGAGTGCAGCAAGGAACACTCGCGTCAGGCGACGTTCCCTTCAGCCAGAAATGGGATTGATAACTGCTGAGAGGGTAACGGTCAATTATTTTTTATTTATTCTGGCATCTGTGGACAGGCTAAAAGCCAGATTATGCCATCAAGCCTCAAGAGCCAGACTGCAGTATGGCCATCTTGGTCTTGCGCCAACTAGCACCCCCATTAATTAGGGAGAGTTACATTTACTTGTACTGTGAAACTATATTTAGATACTTGCCCCTTGCACTTATGTACTGGAATTCTGCCTCTTCTTCTAAGTTCCAATGAAACAAATGTCTCTTGGGCCTTTGCAGGGCTATATAAAAATCCTGAGGGATCCTGTGTTTTTGTTCAGTGCTTCAAGCTGTGGAGCTTCAACATCTGTGTATAGGACATTGGAACAGAAGAACCAGTCTCACAACAATTCCCATCGTTATAGCCAGAGAAAGGTATTATGGCACTGATTTCTATAATGTATTTGTTCCTATAGGGATCTCTGAGTATTCTTTCAGGTGCTGTAAAAAAATCCAGTCTTGTGAAAACCATGTAAAAGAAAATAAACTGCATGCAGTTGAAATTGATGCAAGAGAATAGAATAACAGCAGTGTTGACTCCAGTTGACTTTATTTGATGAGACAAGATGTGTGACTACAACCTGAAGATGTCTCATAAATATATACTCTCTTATCACTATCCATCTCCATCTCTCTGTCGTCTAAATCAAGCACAGTCTTGATGGGCTTGGCACTGTTAATGGGGAAAGAAACTGGTGGGTTTCACAATGTTCATTCAGCAACATTTGGATCTACATGTTACTCTGGTAGGCATGGTCTTCCATTGACAACTGACTGCCAACATTTTGCCGATAACTGCTCAGAGATGGGGCTGCATATCTCCCCTTCCCTTTATTTAAAAAAAATGGCCATAGGGGATGGGGTCCTCAGGTCTAAATAAGGCTTGGGGAGGGGAATGCATAGCCCCCTTTTATTAAAAAAACGAATGGCCCTTTAGGGATGGGGGTCTTCAGGGCCTCACAAGGCACTTGGAGGGGTATGCATGGCCCTCTCCCCTTTAATAAAAAAAATCCCTAGAGGATGGGGTCCCCAGGACCTAAAGAGGCTTGGGGAGGGGTCTGTGTGGCTCACTTCCCATGCAAAACCATGTGCACCTTTGGGCCTCTAGGCCCATAGGAACGAATGGAGTGGTATTACCTAATAGCTAATACCTAATTGAGATTGCGACTCAGCAGGAATCACTATTAGGTAATTGCTATTTTCTTACATACCATTTTGCATTCCTTAAATAGCGATTACCTAGGATTTGCTATTTAGGGAATGCAAAATGGATTTTTGATACTAGTGGCCCTTATTCCTGTGTGATTCCCTGCATTGGTTGCTTCCTAACATTCTAACACACATCCATTGGGTTGCATGTGTTTGGTCTGTGTCTTACCTCAAGACTTTGTGGGTGTGATTTTGAGTCTTCTTGACTTGTAGTGCTAATTTGATAGATGTGCATTTCATTTTGCGAATGAGACTCCATCCAAGCTACCACATTTTTTGGTGTATGATTGTATTTTCATTGTCTATATTTCAAGACTCCTTGATTTTCCCTCTTCCACATCCATTGCAAATGGCCATATTTAGCGATTCACACCATTTGCGAAGGCAAATGGTTTCATACATGTGGCCCTCAGAGATTAAATAAATTGCATCATGTGATAGCAAGACATACTAATAAAGCAATATAAAATATCTATCATACTCCTAAACAAAGCACAACACATAAAAATATGCTAAGCTCTTGCCAATGTTCATGCACAACCACTTGGCAAGATTGAAATAAAATTCCAGCAAAGAAGGCAGGGCTTATTGGCTATACCTGTTCCACACCCTAGGCACCTACAGTGAATCTATGCATTGATCAATCACAAACAGATCTGCACCAAAAGTAACACATCCAGAGATGAAACAAGTTCACCTCAATGGTGGTGTTTTCTTTGTAGCACTGGCTCTGATTCTGAGGAAAATCTTACAGAGGAGAGAGAGAGAGGATGCGGAGGGAAATGATCGTCTTATTTGGTATGGCTAACAAAAACATTGAAAAATAAAAAAAATGTTCTACACACCATCACGGACATAGTATCAGAATGAGAACTCGGGCTAATTTCATCAGGAGCCCCCTTCAGTGATATTTGTGCCCACATCAAGGTACCGGCAGCACTGTAAATTTTGGCCACTGCATCACACAGAGGGAATGCCACTATACTCCCCAGAAGTGAGAGTTAAGTAAGATTACCATTGTCTATCATGTTGCACAATATTGCCTGCATCATGCATTTACATGATGTCGACACTGGGCAGTTCCCAGCCAAATCAAGAACCTCCTTCAATACCAGTGCACAAGGACATGATCTGCATGATTAGAATCAATTTGAGGCTTTAAATTTCATCTGAGTTGCATATCTGTTTACATACTCTCACTGAACAGCAGTGTAGAGTCAGTGATGACATATGGAACATACCTCAGCTACAGATATCATCCTGAGATACCACTGTCCTCTACACACTAATGAATTTGAAGTCCATGCCAATGTAACATACCCACATGTTCAAAAATATAGATGCATATGTTTAGAAATGTCCGTACGCATGAGAACCTCCTTGAAGTACTCAGTTGTATCGACATGGATGGAGGAACTAATGTTTCACCAAACACACAAAAGGTGTTGGGAGGAGGGTTGCAATAAGTCCTCTTGTGTGTGTGATGGATGCCCTAAGGGTATTCCAAGATGTGGGTCTCTAACTCACTGTGCCTCTGGAATCAAATTGCAGGCTGCTGACGAGCCCCAATCAGGGTGAAACAAGTCTTGGGTTGCTTGTGTTTTGGTTCGGGTAGGGCCTGAAAACCCTGTCTTATGGACGTAAAGTATGTCAGTATTCCTTGCAACATATAAGTCTCATATCAATAATTGCTGTTGCACTCCCCTATCCACTATTGTTTTTTCGGGGTGTATTACTGCAATACGTCCAATATCTTAAAACAATCTTAAAAAATATATTGGCCAACGTCTCTTGACAGTCAAAAGACGTTGGCCAATATATTTTGAAAGATTTTTTTAAGATATTGGACGTATTGCAGTAATACACCCCCGAAAAAACAAAACAATTGCAAGGAATGCTGACATACTTTACGTCCATAAGACAGGGTTTTGTGGTTTTTGATGACATATGAGTGGAGGGCGACCCTGGTCTTTTTCTTCCCTCTTGGCTCCTCTTTGCGATATATCGGGAATGACCTGGCCTTGCAGTTTGGCTGCATTGTTCCTATTAGAGCAGGGTCAAGACATTTGCATGTGGCTAGGTCTAATCTGAGGTGGCGTGGTGGGCAAAATAATGATAGGTTAGAATATTACCCAAGTGATTGCCATTGGTTAGACAAGTTGCAAGTATTTTACCCATCACCTTTTGTGTGTTTGATGGAACATATGTACTCATTGGAGTACTGATTTTTATGGCTGCACATGATGTATTATTGAAAAGACACTGTCAAATTATGAATTTGTTTCATGTTCCATCTTCATCCTTCTTTAACCTATTTCGGACTGTTTTGCAGTTTGTAGCTGCTTACAATTCACCAGTTTAAAATGTAACATTATGCTAACCAGGCATACCTGGAAATGAATACTGCATAAGAGGCCACATTGTCTATTCATGAGCCACCCAGAAGATTCTAGATACCATAGACTTCCATCTTACTGGTCCAAAGTCAACAAAGTTCCCAAAATACCACAAAGACTTCGATCATGTAGGAAAGTAAGTTCTTTGAAGAGCAGTTCCTCAAAAATACACAAGGCACAATGTTGTGTCACCCTGTCGAACTTGTGCCTCAGAGAGCATTTCATTATATCATCCCACTGTGATGTTAAGAAAGGATTTGTGGATGAGTACTGTTACTGTATGGTAAGCACAGCATGCCAACCTACATACAAACTCCTCATATGCAATATGATGTCATGGTTAGTTACACAATGTGCCTTGGGAATAAAACATCAGCAAATCAAGAATGCATTTGTATGTAATTCTAAGACTCATCCATCAGAGAAAATGAGTTGTCTCTATCAATGTTTGTGACACAATTAGGGGCTGCCTTGATTTCATAGCTGTAAAGAAATTATATATACAATGTATTCAATGCAGTAGTCACACAGGTCTTGTGTATGCGACTATAGCAATCTTGTCACACAGGAATTAGATTCCCATTGTTGTTGTTCCTAGAGGCTAATGAAGAGCACATCATCTTGCTTAAGGGATGCACCCAGGAGACATGAGAACATAACATGAGACTGTATGTTTGTGAAGTAGATACATTTTATACTCGTGAGAAATCAGGTATTTGGTGTGGGTGAAACACTAATCAAGCAACAACCATAATCCTCATTAGGGTAAACCACAAAAATCACTATATTAACCTGTGCCTAAAACTCTGGTAGTTTGGCACAGAAGAAGGCAAGCTTTATTTAGAGGCACTGTGTAAAGTATTTAGGCAGCAGTCAAACAGTAATAAAGTGAGAACTCAACAGAGTAAAAACCCTAAACATATTTAGAAAATTAGATTATGATGTAATAAGTAACCTGAGATTAAAATGACAACATTCAAATGAGGAGTAGAACTGGAGATATTGAATTGAAAATGTTTAGATAAAAGTAACACCAAAAGGTGCAAAGCGCCAACTGAGGGTATCTAGTCACACTGGACTGGGACAAAGTTACAAGTTCGAGCTGCCTACAATGAAACACAGGCTGCTCACAGGACTTGTGCGAGGCCTAATCGGAGTTTCTTTGTGATGCTTACCATCATTTAGCATTGATTCTGATGAAGGTGAGTGGTTAGACTTTGAGGGTCTTTGCATCACTTGGCTTCAGTTACGATGAAGTTTTCCCCTCTGTGGCAGGGCTTTTACGTTGCTCAGCGTCAGATCCTATGAAGCTTTCAGCTATGAAGTGAGGCTTTGGGGGTCTTAAAGTTTATGAGTGATGGTTCTGATGAAACTTGCAACTGTGTGGCAAGGCTTTGCGGGGCTTTACAGCACTTTCTGCCACATTTGATGGAACGTTCACTTAGGCAGGAGGAATTCTCTCTGAAGCCAGCCAAATGACCAAGACCTGTGGAGGTACCTCTTGGGCATCATAAACTCACTACAGCACAGGCCTGCAGAGTTATGGCAGGTCCAGTGCAGCAGGTCAGCTGGGAAGTTGCAGGGAGGACTTTGTAGCTTGTTGTGCCCCTTTAGCTCAGAACAGGAGTCCAGCCAGCTGACCCTTGGAGTTACTAAGACTGTGATTAAAGGAGCAGGCTCTGTCTTCCCTCTCAGAGACTAAGGCAGGTCTCAAGCAGCAGGGCAGTCCTTCTTCTGTAGTGTCAACACATTCAGGACAGTACTGAAGAGTGGGTCCCAGGGTCCAGTATTTATACCTGATGCCAGCTTTAAAGTGGGAGAACATTATAAACTCTCCCTCCCCATCTGGTTCTGGAATTTACTTCCTTCCCCTGCCCAAGCCCCAATATGCCTGGAGTGACAAAAAGTTAGTGTGAGGTTTTTCGGAAGTGCAGGAGGCTGCCCCTACTGAAGTACAAGTGCTGTAGGTGACAGCTCGATAGAGAAAATAAAAGGAGGCCCCCTATTGGTAATTATATGGGACCAGGGGGAAATTTGTGAAAAAGTACGGGGTGTCCCACTCTTACAGGCCTGAAAACCTATTATGCAGTGGAAATAATATTTGTACCTCTGTGTATTGTAAGATCTAAAGAGACCCGGGGTAAATATTTCTCGTGGTGTTTAGGACATAAGGCAGCGAACAACTGATGTGTAGCTAGTGCACAGAAAATGAATATGTGTAGCAGAGATGCTAGCAATCGTAACAATGTCTGTTATTGAAACACAGTGACAGTAAAATAAACTTTTGCAGATACATTTTGGTAAAAAAGTGTACACATTTATTATTATTACATACAGTCTAAGTCATTTGATGATACTAAAAACAACGATAAAACAATCATAAGGGTAATCATTCAACATATTATTGTACAATTCATCCAAATTAAAACAAAATACATTAAAACAAGAATCACAAGTTTAGTAAAAATTTATCTGCAAAAGTTTATTTTACTGTCACTGTGTATCAATAACAGACATTGTTACATGTAGGTGACAGCTCCACTCCACCTGTCATCTCAGGATTGCTAATCCTGCCAACACCCAATCCCCCTTTATGACCATATATGGGAGGAATACACAAACTGCCAATTACACCTAGTCATGTGACCCAGACCACAGGCTGCGGTCACCAAATGGTAAGGGCAAAAAAATGCCAACCTTCTAAAAGTAACTAGAAAACAACACAAGCGCCGGTGCTGAGAAAAGCAATTCACAAACAAGGATAAGTCAAAATGGATGTCCAGAATGAATCATAAACAACCTGCCGAAATATTGGCAACTAGGATTTTATTCCTCTTTCAAAAATAGTTTTTGTTATGAGTAACACATTGTTTTTTAGTGCATGGAAAAACAGCAATTTTTTATATATATATGTACAGTGAACAGAAATAACATACTCTTTACACACTTCCAACATACATGGCCTTCCAATCATACAAAACACATGCATACATAATCAACGGAAAAAACAATGTAAACAACAATTGGATGCAACAAAGGAAACGAAAAAAGGAAACAAAAAACACCACGTATCGGTTGTCAATCAGTTGGATAAATCCCTTGGCGTTTTTTGATGATTCTAAAGTCTTTTCAAACTTAGTCTCTGAACAAGAGTCAACTTCTTAGAAAGGTGGTGAACAAGCTTGTTTGTAATGCAAAAGATGTAGACCTGATACGTGGGAAAGGAGGTCGACGCGTCAGTAAAAGCACCCACACTACAAAGCCTTTTCGGATTACCTCCAACCAAAGGACACCACAAATGCGGAACTTGCATATGTTGCAACTAAACCATTGAGGACTCTGTCTTCACATTCGAAAACATTCATTGGAAGCACGATACTTTTACAAATTGTAAAACCAAAAATGTTGTCTATGCAATCATTTGCCCGTGTCCTCTGGTGTATATAGGCAAGACCACACAAGAAGTGAGGAGCAGAATCACTCAGCACAAATTCCGGATAAGGAGAGGAGTAGAAAACGCCCCTTTAGTCAACCACTGGACAAATATGAAACATCAACAGTCCGATTTAAAATGGACCGTTTTGTCTAAAATTGAAAAAGACCCAAGGGGCGGTGATTTGGATGCCAGACTAGCCCAACGTGAGGCGCTATTGATAATGAAGTTTAACACTGCCATGCGAGGGTTAAATGAGATGTCTGAGATCTACAAAACCAACACTTGATCAGCTCAGGCCAACACTTCACGAGATATCTGTCTCCAGCATTTTTTCCACCTGAACTACAAGTCCCAGAAGCCTCGGGGAGCTTCACCAACCAGGAAGTACCAGCCCTGACCGCACTGCAGGTCTGACTCATTCTGCAGCCCGACTCCGAGGACGAAGGACCCGTTGTTTAACCCGGTATGTTACACATACATTGTCCGTCATGATCTGAGGTGGCAAGCCCCACCACAAACCTAACCGCCGGCTCCCCCCTCTTTCCAACAGGGAAGCTGAGGCGAACAAACAAGCCCGCTCCGCCACACATTAGAATTATGGACTGAACGTCAAGACAGCCTGCCGACGTCAGTGCAGGTAACAACCCCCCTATGCGCGCCCCCCTTATAGTTAGCGCCCTGTAGGGTTGAGACTAAGCGCGCTTGTTTTGT
Organism: Lissotriton vulgaris; assembly: GCF_964263255.1. Lineage (NCBI taxonomy): Eukaryota > Metazoa > Chordata > Amphibia > Caudata > Salamandridae > Lissotriton > Lissotriton vulgaris. Next base: position 775,854,333 of record NC_141696.1, on the reverse strand, counting down.
TTTATTTCTTTTACTCACAGCCCCTGTACGCACTCCACGGTGAAACCTTTGAAACTTCGTTGCCTTGATCTTTCCAGTTTGGAATTAGCATGTCTGGTTCAAAACCTCAAGGTAGGCTTTGGTTGAACTCAGGGGTAGTCTCTCATTTCCAATAAGTCTGTTGCACTAAGCACCCCATCTTTGATTGTTTCCACAGAACCAGTATAGGTCCTGAGGAGAACCCCACAAATCAGAAGGGTTCGAAACGCGTCGACCTCCTTTCCCACGTATCAGGTCTACATCTTTTGCATTACAAACAAGCTTGTTCACCACCTTTCTAAGAAGTTGACTCTTGTTCAGAGACTAAGTTTGAAAAGACTTTAGAATCATCAAAAAACGCCAAGGGATTTATCCAACTGATTGACAACCGATACGTGGTGTTTTTTGTTTCCTTTTTTCGTTTCCTTTGTTGCATCCAATTGTTGTTTACATTGTTTTTTCCGTTGATTATGTATGCATGTGTTTTGTATGATTGGAAGGCCATGTATGTTGGAAGTGTGTAAAGAGTATGTTATTTCTGTTCACTGTACATATATATATAAAAAATTGCTGTTTTTCCATGCACTAAAAAACAATGTGTTACTCATAACAAAAACTATTTTTGAAAGAGGAATAAAATCCTAGTTGCCAATATTTCGGCAGGTTGTTTATGATTCATTCTGGACATCCATTTTGACTTATCCTTGTTTGTGAATTGCTTTTCTCAGCACCGGCGCTTGTGTTGTTTTCTAGTTAAGTTTGGCTCAGCCGCGCTGAGTAACGAGTCAAGACCCTAGGGTGTTTTGCTAACCTTCTAAAAGTGGCATTTTCAGAATTGAGGCTTAAAATTTGATGTACACATTAAAGATGATTTAAAATTATGATTCTTTAGAGTCTAAAAAAGACATTTCTACATGTTCCCAAGGAAAGGTTATCACTTGTTAAATGTAATATGGTAACCTAATGCTATGCAATTGGACAATAATATAGTAATATATATTTATTATGCATGATTAATGAAAACCATTTGCATTCACAGTCACTTTACAAATTTGACAAGTCAAAACACAATAAAAAAAATGTATTCGTACTTCTATTTTTCTCTTCCCTTTATAAAACAAAATATGTGGGCTACATGATGATCATTGTGCACATTTCCTATGCAAAGTATTCCCTACAATATATACATATTTGTTGCTTTGATTTTTAAGTCCTTATTGATTGTCTGCCTTTTCCTGGTTCCTGGTTGGTTAAGAGAGGGTTTTAGTGTGTTTTGCTTGGAGTAAAAACATTCTCTGGGATTAAAAAGTTGCTATGGTGGTCTCTCTTGCTCCTGTTTGGAAAGTCTAGGATACTCTTATGCTTAAGCTGTGCTGAGAAACATTCTGAAACTGCAAATAATTTGGGTTTCCGTTGGATTAAAAAAGAGCTTTACTACCTGCCTACAGGACTTAATGCATTTGTGTTTGAAGATGAGGCAAAGCAATGCACACCTAATGTCCAGTAGTCCTGGGCAGATGCAGATTATATGCACCAGATCTTAATTTCCGTTACCGCAAAGGTGGCAGTTGTGCTGTCCATGTTTCCTTTCCCAGGGCAGTAAGTGCGGGAGTATCGGAAGGATACCCAGGTGATATCTTAAAATGTTCTCCTTTGTCATGATTTTGAACCCTGCACTCAAGTATGGTTGTTGCTTGAGGGCTTTATAGTCATTGAGGACCGACCAGCCATGTGCCCTTTTCACCAGAGTTGCTGTATCTTCAATGACAGATATGGCTTTTGAAGCTTTAGTTACTGCTTTTTTGAAGCTCTGGTGCATTGCTGAAATATCCCACAAATTGTTTAAACCTATTTTTGATAGGGAGTCTAGAAGGTACTCTCTGGCTGGGGAGTTTCCCTGGTGTGACAGTTCAGCTCAAAGGGGTGAGTTTAGTGAACCTTGCTTGGCTCTCCTGATTTTGTCATATTCACAAAACCGGGTCCTACTCTACACTAGGCAATATGTTCCATACCATCTCCTGTTGACTCGTTAGTGTGGTTACACTTAACCTTCCACCTACTTCAAGAGTTACAACAAGGTGTGCCTGTCTTTAAAATATCCTCGCACATTCTGTGTGTGTCACTCCATGTGTGTCTATAGTCCCTACTCTCAATCAGAGCTCGTGCAACCCCTTGTATGGATGCGGAGAGGGATACGTCAGACTGAATCAGATAAAATCAGAAAAAGTCAGAAAAAATGTGTGGATGGTAGGAAGGAACCTCACGGGAGCAACCACCAGGGAACTACTGACAGGTTCTCGTCAGTGTGTTCCACTTCTCATCATTGGCTCCTTCCCACCGAAAACAAACAAAATAGAAAGTAGGAAAAATTGTCAAAGTAAATCTTAATCAACTCAATAGTGTATATCCCTACAACACTGATGTGCATCTACCCCCACCGGTATCATCACCGCTATTCAGTGTGATGCCGTATTTAAAATGGAGCTAGAAGTCCCTAGCTATTAGGACAACTTTATTCTATGCCGGGTATCTACTCCCACTAAAACCAACACTCTACCGTTGTGCTGATTTTGTGCCAGCTTTTCACGAATGCCATTTTCTGGCCACAGTCTGATTCTGTAGACCAAATTCAAGCAGGATTTGGGCTGGGGAAGGATAATTTGGGATGTGGAAGATCGCTCTATAGACCCGGATGATGATTTTGTCCAAATTGGATGCATCCCTTCCTCGCATTGGGTAGCATCCAATGGTAAATGTTGGTTGTAGCTTGGCCTGTATCACCTGCAGTAGTGGGTCTAAAGTCAGGCCTCGTAGTGCTTTTTTTAGGGGTTTCATTGCTGTTGTTGTTGGGATGCCTTTCCGCGCACAGGCTCCATCTGGGGTTTGTAAGAGGATTTAACGTCTCGTAAGACTCAGAGATATTTGTATTGGATTGCAGGTTCTAGACGATGCACATCCAGATGCCAGTACAGCTTTTCATTCTAGTGCAGGTCATTGCCATTGTTTTTGTTTTGTTTAGATTAATATGTTTGTGTAAAATATCTTTAGTAGTATCCAGTAGATGCAGTAATCCAATTGGAGTTCTGCTTTTTAAGACCAAGCCGTCTGCACAATGAAAGTTGGAGAGGGACATGTTTCCCAGTTTTGGAGGGTGTGATATGCTTTTGTCCAATTTTCCCGGGAGGTCAGCCATGAAGAGGTTACAAAGAAAGGGAGCTAGGACACACCCTTGTTTTAGTCCTTTGGTGGTGTTTATGTGCCTGGAGAGGTGTGTCCCTGCCCCTAACTTGATTTTAACCAGTGTCTATATGTAATAGGATCAGCTGGGTGAGGAGGGCTGATGGAATGCCCAATTTTTCTAATGTGGGCCATAAGCTTGCTCAGTCTACGTAATGAAATGTGGCGCTTTAGTCTATAAAACATAGAAACAGTGATTGCTTTGCCTCTTTAGGTGTACCAATCAGCAGTGACAGGGTCATGGTGTTGGTAGTGGTTCCCATTTGTCTGCAGAAGCTAGTTTTGTTTACTGGAATAATGGATTTTGATGGGACCCAGGATGTAAGTTCTTCTAAAATCTCTCCTGCATAGTATTAACCCTCGCTATCAATTAAGGTAACACGACAAAAGTTGTTTGCGTTACCCTTGTCGCCCTGCTTGTGAATAGAAGAGAGCTTGGATCCCTTCCAATATTTTGAGATGGTTTATTTCTCCAGAGCCTCATTAAAAATAGGCACCAGGATTTTTTTCCTGTGCTCTGGGTCACATTTGTACAGGATGAGTGGTATTCCTTTGGGGACTGGAGCACCTTCTGACTTCCCTTTGGCTATTTGCCTCCTGATTTGTTGCTTTGATATACTAAGCAGTTCCTCATTGCAGGATTGAGGTACTTCAAAGCATGCTGCTTATATCCATTCATTGGATGTGATTCGGCTCTGTATAGTGCCTGAGAGAATACCCACTTTCGGTTTAGCGCAGGACTCTTCCCCGGCCTTTCCCCCTCCCTGTTCCAGATGGTAGGAATGATGATGCTGGAGTTCTGGTTTATGGTTCAGTCTGGTAACTGGGTGTGTGTCAGCACCTGTTTTGGCGCTGGGTACTTCACCATTCTTTTCTCCCCCTTGGACCTGGCTGTTAAAGTGGAGTTGTAGGTGTTTTGCCCAGTATTCCTGTGCAATGTGGAAGTTTATTCCTTGGTGACCTGGCTGCTGGAAGGTGTTGATTGTCAGGCAGTACCAGGCAGAGTTCTTGCTTTTTGAATCATGCAGCAACCTTGCCCACATAGATTCGTTTTCTTGCCTTTTTTCCACCATAATGTTCTTTTCAGGGCTTCCTTTAATTTCCTTAGTTCTCCTTGCAGGGTTGAGTTTTGAGGGTTCCTGCAGAGTTGCCTTAATATTTGGTTTATGGAGCGTTTGAGTCTTCTGACCTAAGGAGTGATTATATTTGATATGGGGTTCCTTGATTTTGACCCTTTTATTGTTACTACCTTGGTAGCGTATGTGTCTCTCAAGGTCTTTGTGAAGTTCTCTATATGGTTACAGGACGTGTTGCTGTTTTGAGTTGTTGGCAGAGTAAGATTTTTGGATTTACTGTGACCTTCGCTACTGAAGCAGAGCTACACATAATCCTCTTTTGGTCGGAGGTACATTCTGTGCTGATGGTTTTTCTGACCTGGTTTAAAGTTTTGTATTTTGTTCTAAATGTTACTTCCTGTGGAAGGTGGTCACTTTGTTCATTGTTTCCCGATTGGTAGGAGCAGATTTTATAAAACAGGGAGAGTGTATCCAATGTATAGTCCAGATGAGAAGTATTTGTTGTTGAGTGAAATGTAGGTGCAGGAGGATTGTCCTCCATGAAATGTCCGTTCAAGGCCCTCACATTGAGATATTCCAGTTCTCGTAGTAAGTAAACTGATGCTCTGGTTTGCCTATTTAGATGAGTTGGTCCCTGGATTGTGATTTCCCATTCCTGTGATAGGTTCCAAAACAGGTCTTCATCGCTTGAGCTACCCAAAAGATGAAGATTGAAATCCCCCGCTAATATGATGTTCTCTGTGTGACCTCTGATATTCTGGTTTGTTCTTTAATCAGTAGTTTGGATCCTTTAAGCCTGGCCTTGGGTGTAAGTATTTATGATTATTATTTGACATTCTTCTTCATTGAAGGTGATTGTTTTAGTTGCTGTCTGCAGCTTACTTGGGCCCGAAATGTTTGCCCTTAGCGGTTTAATCTTTCATATTGTTGATATTGAGAAGCAGATTGTCAGACCGCCCGATCGATGGCCGTATCTCGCCCCCTTTCTTGAGGGAATTTTTGGAATGTGAACCCTTGAAATTTTATGGCTTGTTCCTCCTAGGTTTCTTGAAGAAGTATGAGATCAAAAACCTTCAGGTAGTCTAACACCTGTGTGTCCTTTGTCTTGCTAGCCATACCGTTGATGTTCCAGATGCACAGGCAGATCAGTTTTGTATCTTTCAGCCTTCGGCTTGTCTGGAGGTTTGCGTACCACTGAGTGTGATCGACCTTAATTGTTCATGATAGGTTTCTCCAGTCTATTTTTGTTTATTTATTTCCTGAGTTTTGTACACTGCAAACTTGACCCAAAGGTATCAGGTATTAGAGCGCTTTACATGAGCACCAGTTAAGTTACACAAGGACACGCTCATGTTTTGTTTGGCTCAGGGAGATTAAGTGATTTGCCCAGAATCACAGGATGTTGAGCATCATTGCTGACACCAGAACCTGCTGCCCCAGATTTGAGATTGATCGCTCTCTAGCCTGATCGGCCACATCCTCTCCCCCCCCCCCCCGATATCCGCTGTTTCTGGCTTTATCTACTTTAGTTCATGCCTCCCCCAAGGGATTTTGTTTCTGAGTTTGGTCACTGGAGAGTTACTTCTTGCTCCTTAAAGTAATAATTTGGTGGTGTGTTGGTCATGTGGCCACGCTATACCTCTGATTCCAGTTAACAAGGGTGTTGAGTAGTCAGGCTTAATGTCGGGAAATAACCTTATTCCCCATTGTTGAAATGTATTCGCTTCTTTCATGATCTTGTTGGCTGTCTCATTTGTCCCCAGGTAGTTTTAGTTAACTTTGGGCCCTGCAGGTTGTCATGCCGAATAAACTCAATTGATAATAGGTTGGTTGAACTTGTCCAGATATTTCATTGTTTGTAGAAGTCGCAGCATAATGCCCTGGTTTAAAATATCTCCTCTCTCTCTTGGTTTGTAATCTGGTACGAATATAATGGTGAGGAAAAAGATGAGAGGTGGCTCAGCTGTCCTAGGGGACCGAGCACTCAATTACAGTGAAAAAAGAAAAGAATCCCCTAGAGCATTACACACATATGCTGCTACTCTTCCGCCCATCAGGTAAAAACCTCACATTCACTTTCTCATCATAACATGCACTAGAAAATAAACCCATAGGTTCTTTTAGATTGTACCCTAGATTACTTTGATAACCTACCTCCATTCTAAAGTGTAAATCCAAATATGGATTTACACTTTAAAATGGAGGTGGGTTATCAAAGTAAGCTAGTGCACAATCTAAAATAACGTATGGGTTTATTTTTTAGTGCACTTTTCGATCTGACCTCGACAAGGAGGACGGACTTTTAACAGGAAGATCAAATACAAGAGGGTCTCCTGGAAGTTACAAACCTTTTTCCCTTTTTCCACAATCCTCACAGAACAAACTGACGGAGGTTTAAAGAATGCCATAAGAGAGGTGAGGCTTGGTTGTAACCCACAGAACTATTTGTGATTTAAAAAGAAATGTGATTTAAAGAGAAATATCAACAATATAGGGTTAACACTGGATACCCCTTTTTTTTCTCTTTTACATTTTTAAACCAGAACTAGCTTTTGGTCCCATACAAAGGTGTTGGGAGTATGTCTATCCGGCAGCCAGAAGAAGTATAAGGGCGGTGAAACAAGTGTTGAGGTGCCATTATCTAAGTGTGCGTTCTTCACAAAAAGTACAGGTAATGATGATAACGTGAATGTGAGGTGTTTACCTGGTGGGTGGAAGAGTAGGAGCATATGTGTATAATGCTCTAGAGGAGTCTTTTGTTTTTTCACACAAATATAGGTGTGTCAGTTGGTCTTGGGTCATTTGCTGAAACTCCCCATAGTTGTATTGAGGCGGACTGTGTTTGCCATTGAGGCACAGTGTTGGAGATACAAGTACCTAGAACATTAATGGATGACTGACTACTGGTGTGGTTGTTTCTGGTTTGTGGGGGATCCGTTCCATCCCCTTTGGGCAGAGGCACTTGGTGAGCCTGGTGTGGTGGTGCTTGCCAGGATGACAACTGACCCCTTCGTTGTTGCTGGGGAAGTTCATCTGTGAGGATTATTTCCTTTCTCAGTTAGTTGGGAGTTCATGCTTTGCTCTTTTTGGGTCTGGATTGTTATTGTAGAACAAGGTGGTGAATGTTCTTTGGTCATAGAGTTCCTGCTGTTTCATTCTTGTAATCCTCTCCTGACTGTCCTTCCAGATGTGCTGTTTTGTTCCTTAGCTTCTGATGCTGCAGTGGATGATGAGCGTTTCTTAGATGGTGTATTATTCAACTTGTGCAGTAGCAAGCCGAGGGATCACCTATCCAGGATACGTTGGTGTATGGTTGTGTAGTTTGCTCTCTGTTTGGTCCAGTGATCCCCGTGTTGGGGAAGCCCCAGCCTGAAGTAGCCCGTAATCTCAGACTTCTTGTTTCTAGCTTTTCTTTTTTGTTTGTGGCTGGCTTGTGCGTTTTTGGAAGCTATGTTGCTGGCCTTTGTTCTTAGTTGCAGTGAGAGAAGTGGCCAACTTTGCCGCTTGATTTTTGCCTGCGAGGAGGTTCCTTTCATATGGGCCCCTATCCATCTCTATGATATGGCCAGTTACAACGTCCTCTTGTTACGTATGTTTGTTTGTGATATTGGAGGTGCAGTTCGATTTAACATTTGATTTTAAGTCTGTTAATAGGTTCCCCGGCATAGTTAGGACAGTGGCTAATTTCTCTAAAATAGCTGCCCATGAGCACTCCGGTTGTACGATTAGGTTGGCTTTGGCGGCTGCTTGCCCTGTTTTTATCAGGCTTTTTAGGACTTCAAGCTTCTTATCTATCCCTGTGGTGAAGTCAGCTAGGGCTTGAAGAACCAAGAGCTGCATATCCAACTTATCCGATTGATAATGAAGGGTGATGGCTGGGATCTTCATAGTATTCCATAGGCTTGCCCAGATGGTTTCTGAAGAATGAGTTCTCTATAAGCTGTTGTCCCTCGGTGATGTCATTTGTGGAGGCCAGGGTGGGCTTTTGTGTGTATGAAGCTACCAATTCCTCCCATTCCTGGGATGCCAAGTTTGATATGTTGCAGTCTGTTCCATGTGAGCCTTCATTTCATTGATGAGAGAGGGTGTAATCATTACAGTTTTCCACTATTGGACAGTAGGCTAGTGAATCAGTAGCCTGTTTGTTTGTTGGCTTTAAAGGAGAGCTGTTTTTAGGTTGGGTTATGTTCAAAGCGTTCTGCTCGGTCTCTGTGAAATGTATCCGCGATTATGTGGGGAAGGTGCTTGAGGCTTAATCCCCTCCTGTACTTGAGCAGGCCAGGTGATCCCAGGGGCTTGTATGCAATGTTTCCTGTGCCAGTTGAGGCACTCTCCAGCAGAGTTTGTCCTTGTTTGTCATAGTGCCGGTTGTTAGGCTTTTATCATTCCCTGCTGTTTTGGAAGTGATTCCTCATAAGACTAGGACCACATCTGGGCCTTCGTTTCTATTTGCCATTGTCTTGTCTTTATCTGATGGATAATGGGCCACAGTGTGGATTGCCCCTGCTTGGGATGAGTTTGGTCCTCCTGGAAGTAGGCAGGACCCCTAGGTTGTAGGGGAGTTTGAAGATCCTCATTAGTTTCGTTCTTCGAATAGCTAGCTGTACGGGGTTCTTTCAGGAATGCAAACTTGGTGTAAATTTTTGGTTGGTGTACAAAGGGTTGCCTTCAGTGGCATTCCGTTCATGTTTATGAGCTCTTCTGCTTTTCCGCGCTTTGAAACCTTGTGTTCCGAGCCAGTTTTTGGTGCCCGTATTGTAGCTGGTTTCCTGCTGTTGTTGCTGCTGCCATTGGGGTCTTTGTTGGTGACTTTGTTGATGGCTATGGTGATTTTGTTATGATTGCGAATGGCAAACTTTCTAATTTTTTTTACCTTAAGGGGGGCCCTCCTTCTCTTCCTTATCTCATGCTATCAATATCAGTCTTGTTGAATTGTTTGCCCTCTTATTTGCTGTTCTGTCCAATGTTTGTGTCCAATGCTTCCTGTGCAGGCTCCTGATACACGCCTTGGTAGGTAAATTGTACTTCTCTACTAGACCAGTAGCTGGTGCTTCCCAGGATGGGAGCGAGGGCTGAAAAGGGACAGTACATGTTGCTGATTTATTTCTCTTAAGCGCTCTGTGGATAGGGCTCTGAGGATTCTGACTGAAAGGTATCCCCGCTGCTGTTACTACTTCCCACTCCAAACTCCTACCGCCTGCTGTGGCTTGTTATGATTTGATGAGGAGTTGTTGAGGGTGTGTCGGGAAGTGCTGGAGTTTAGGTTTGGGTGGTTCCCAGCTTTCCTTCCCCTTTCATCGTGAGGGTGATCCGGCTGTTGGCCTGCTTGGGGGCGAGCTCAGGCTATTGATATTACTTGCCAACTTTTTTCTTTTTTTTTTAAGGTAGTGGTGTTTACCATACAATCTTTTGTGCTTTTAATCAAGTCCTTTTCAGGTCTCGATCAGTTGTGAGCCAATTTCCTCCTGGGAGGTGTCTTGTGGGAGGCAGCCCATGTGGTATGAGGTCCTTGCCTGGTTTGCTGCCCAGTTTGCAGGCGTGGTGCAGTGAAGTCGCAGGGCTGGGGACTCCCTGGGTGGGAGCAAGTTGCACTAGTCACTGCTGCCCACCTACGCTCCACCCAGATGGCTCTAAGCCTTACCTGCTGCTGCTGTTGCTGTTTCTGTTGCAACAGCTCTCCTCCCCGCTCTACCTTGGGTCACTGCAAAGAGAGATGGGTGCACCGGCAGGATGTGGGGAGTAGAGCGAAGGTGCGCGGAAGAGGGTGGTGCGGCAGTGCTGAAAAGCAGAACTGGGTAAACCGCTTGAAAACGCCTTGAAATGCTGCTGGAGAGACGCTGCACGCTCCTGCTGACTGCTGACCTGCTAAATTGCCTGCTTGCCTTGCAGTGTGTGATAGAACACGACTAACACAATAGAACAGGTAGGCCTTGCAGTAGTGAAATACATATGTAAAGGTTTTTCACTACCAGGACATTTAAAACTTAAAAGTACATATCTAAATTTTTAAATACAATGCAATCTTCTTTATGGGCTGTTTAGGCCCTTCCATAGGGGTGACATATATATATTAAAGGGAAGGTTTAGGCCTGGCAAAAGGTTTATTATGCCAGGTCGAAGTGGCAGTTTAAAACTGCACACAGTCTGCAATGGTAGGCCTGAGACAAGTTTTGAAAAGGGTTACTTAGGTGGGTTGCACAAAAAGTGCTGCAGACTCACACGCAGCATTTAATTTACAGTCTCTGGGTACAGGAAGTACCACTTTATCAGGGACTTAAAGTAAATTAAATGCGCCCATTGGACATAAGCTATGTCTAAAGGAGTGAGCATAAGCATTTTAGCACTGGTTAGCAGTGGTAAAGTGCACATAGTCATAAAGCCAACAAAATCGAATTTCAGAAAAACAGGAGGGGAGTAAGCAAAACATTTGTGGGAAGACCACCCTGAGGCTGTCAGGTCTAACAATACTCATGTAGTTTCACTCAGCAGCACATACAGTCCCTCGTGGGTCATCTGATAGATGTTTTTCAGGCTGTCCCAGGAACTATGACTGAGAAAGAGCAGGAGAAGACATACACGAACAGCATGTATCCTCATATGAAGGACAACTTGATCCTTTCCAACAGTAAACCAGGGGGCAGCCACAGGTATAGAGGAGATCTAGAATGAAGATGTTAGGAGGTTTTCCTAGGCAAGAAAAGACCATGTTTCCCCATAGATGAGGCTAAGGTACAGTCTCATACTACTACCACCCCTCCTACACCACAAAGCAGTGCCAATCCCAAAGAAAAAGTACCATGAGATGAGGTTTCGCTTTGTGCCAGGGAACTATGAGCTCTAATGTGTTCCCCCAGTCCCAAAACCAACCCCTTATATGAGGCATTCTTGGGTGACATGTAGCATCTCTTGCTTGAGAATCAGGAACTCCTGAAGGCCTTTAGACTGTACACAAGGTATCAAGGCTGTTACTTAGGAGGTGAAGAAGGGGATCACTGCCCTACAAGAATCTCTGGCTCTCCATGATAGGAATGTGGCCTGCCTCATGCCATCCTGGACTCGCTTTCAGTCTTCATCCTAGACCCTTGTTTATACCCTCTGGTTGTGCTCATCAGCCCTCCCCATATCACTACCATCCACCTTCTGTGCCTCTTCACTCCCACTGTGTCTATGCATTGTTATCTTTTGCACACACCATGATACACATCACACATGTTTTAAAGGGCCACACAAAGGCAAATATCATGGCCAGGTGAATTTTTGATTGAGAGTACCTTTAATTACACACACAGCGGAAGACTGAAATTGAATAGTAAAACAAATGTACAATACATACACGCAGATCACAGGCTGTTTGGTTGATTTGCAAGCTGTTCCTGGCACAAAACTGGATTCTATGGGATTGAGCAGCAGCCAATTGTCAGTGATGTTTCCTAGTTGCAGGATCTATTTGTGCCTATAAGTGATCTTCTGTCACACCAGGACCATTGTGCTTCAGAAGTTTTATTTGCTTTTGTATGTAGGCCTCAAGGTTACCCAGGTAAGCGTCAGTGGAGCTTAGGTACCACTCCATGTTGACATGACCACGTCTAGCCAAATTTGCAGGACAAATGTCATACTTCCATAGATCTGGACTGCGCCATTGACCTCGCTCTGTAGCTGCAAATGGGACAGGAGGTGAAGGTGTACCAAATGAGCCAAGGGGGGATTTGGTAGATGAATCTAAGTGAGGCCCGTAAACCTCCTGTGGAAAATTAATACGGTTTGGTAAACATTATCTGCGTCATCTTGCCCTTTTCCCCCGAATGCCACACTTTTTGTCGTGCACACCCGCCATTTTAGGTGCCTTGGTCAGAACCACACTCTGCACGCCGCTGACCCCTAGCACGGCTCTTCACCCTCACAAGCACCCCCCCCGCATGCTGCCAGCCCCCGCTCTCACATGCCTTGGGTCATAAACCCCTCTTCCACGCAGCTCTGCCTCGAAACCCATCCTGTTCCCAGCGCGACACTTCCCTCCATCCCTTTCATGGTCCCGGATCCCTTGATAACACCCCTCTTTCCTTTGTGCCCGTTTGTCTCACTCGTTCCCAAGCCGCCACCTGGCCCTGCGGGTACTGTCATTGCCCCCTTCCTCCTGTACAGTAGGAAACCCCCCCCCATCAAAGGATCCTTGAGCTAATCAAAGCCCCCACCCCATGAGATCCGATCAACCTCACACATTCCGTGAATCGGCGGAATGTCCAGCTGCGCGATAATCATCATCCGTTGTGAACGGGGTGGGGACTTCAACTGTAAATATGTGTGGGAACGGGCCTGAAGCGGGGATTCCGAGGATGTCTTTCCGTACATCAAAGGGTTGACAGAGATGTGTTTTATGCAATAAAGTAATAAACCTGTGTATAAGAGGCCAGGCCTCCGAGATGCAGTTAGAGCACCTCGTGACGATACTTGCTGTCCGAACTGATGTGTTTCTCCTCCGGAGAGAATAAACTTCTGTTTCCTGCCTTCCAGTCTCCAGCGCCTGCCTCTTTGTTTGGTAAACTTAAGTGGGTATAGAGGCGGCTAACGCCGGGCAACTTCGGAAAAGGTCTTCTGCCTGTACCTTTTTCAACAATTGGCGTCCCAAACATGGGGCCCATCAGCGACACGTGGATCCAGTGGGAGAGGTCCTGACGACAGAGTGAACGACTGCAACGATCGGGAGAGCTCCTGCCCAATAGACCCTCGTCTGGCAGCCGATCATCCGAACTTCACTGGTTCCGAACAGACCTCTCTCGAGTGATCTACGGTCCTGACTGGGAACCATCAGGAGTGCCGCGAGGAATACGAAGAAAAGAGGACGATCGGGCGCTGGATTTGGAAGACAAGAAACTGACCATGCGGTCCGGGTAAGGTCGTGTAAACACGACAAATTGCGAAATGATTGTTTGATTGTTTGGAAAATACTAGTATTACTCTTTGTTGATTTGTTTGGAGGTTCGCTGTCTGCAAACGGAGAAACAACCGGCTCTCTCTTTGCAAGCAGTGAAGGATAGGTAACGCAGCCGTCGTGCCTATCTTTCTCCCCCACTGATTGATTGTTTGAACTCGAACTACGGTTCGTGGATTGTTTTCGGGAGATTTCCCTCTCCCACACTGATTAATTGATTGAACCCGAACTACTGTTCGCGGATTGTTTTCTGGAGATTCTCTGTCTGCAAACAGGAAAGAACAGATTCCCTCTTTGCAGATAGTGAAAGGGTAGGTGACGCAGACCTTTGCGGGCCTACTTATTCTCCCCACTGATTGTTTGATTGACCGAACATTGACTGTTTGATATTGGTTCTTGAGGTATTCACCGCGTGCAAACAACGTAGAATAGAAATATTCTGTCTAGTCTTTGCACGCAGTGATAAGATAGGTAGTGCTGACTTTTGATCCCATTGTGATCCGTCATGTCTATCTTCTCCTCACTGATTGGTAGCTGGTTCAACCCGGACCGTTTATTAGAGGTGGACCATCTAGCTCCGCTGGAAGGCACCCCTAATAAAGACATGTTCACAAAATATGGATTAGTTACCATAGCTTATAGTAAGCTATGGCACAAGTATACCAAAGAAAATCAAGAGAAACAGTGGCCACTGATAGGATCCTTCGACCTTGACAAAATAGAAACGTTAGAAATAGCCCTTTGTAGTAGTAAGACAACGCCTATTATGCTCGACAGTCTCGGTATGTGGCGCAAAGAAGCAATGCTACGAAAAGAAAGAGACAAAGTCAGAGTAGGTAAAGAAACGCGACAGACAACCTTCCAAGCATCTGAAAGGCCCAAGGAAGGGATAGCGGTGACACGGTTCCAAGGAGTAAACACAGGAAGGGAACGGTGTAAAGGGATGTACCGACAGGACAACCCCAAGACACGACGACCCGAACGTAATCCTCCGACATTACGCGCAGGACGAACAGACTTAGGACAAAATCAATGTGCTTTTTGTAAATATTCCGGGCACTGGAAAGCCCAATGCCGACTCTACTGAACACGGGTAAGAGCAGAGAGCCGACAGAGATAACAGGCCGGCAGAAAGGGAAAAAGCGTGAGACAAAGATGAATCAGACTGACACAGACAGGCCGGATAGAACCACCACGTTTGATTACGCCCGATGGCACAGATTTCGCCAGACCGATTTCAGCGACATGTTTGAGTTCTCATAGATCGAACAGCGCTAAGACGGGAAACCCAGTCAAGCTCTAGGTTACCCGGTGACGAACCCCGTACTACCGCTACTATTCCCGAACACAAAAGCCACCCTTTTGGATAACATACAGAAACAACACACAGAGTAGTTTCGGACAGATTAGTACACATTCCATTAATGAACTCAAACTTTGAGCGCAATGGGACTGATTACTCTCTGCTGCCCCCACTCTGTGGACAAAAGCAATTACAGGCCTGCATAGACAACCCCCGTTCAGGAAAACTGTTCTTGTGGACACCCCACCCCCCCATTACCCAGGCATAAATACCTACCCCCACTGCAGTGAGGTTCTCGTAGTAAAAAGATTCAAGGAAGCCAAGTCTCTGTCAATATAAGTTAAGATTTAATTCCAGTAAAGTAAAACCATACTAATAGGAGCAATACAATACATATTACACCCACTCCGGAAGTTCCCAAAATGCAACAGGTCACCAGTCACGCCCATCCGGAAGGTGAAACACTCAGCACGTGTGGGGCGGGGTCCTGCCGACAGCCAGCAATCACGGAGGTCGCCGGTGGGATGTCCAGAAGGCACCATGGGCCCGGCATGTCCCATCCTCTTCTCCCATATGGTCTAGCGGTTAGGATTCCTGGTTTTCACCGCCGCGGTCCGGGCCACGAGTAGGGAGGGGGCGGATGCAGATGACCCCCTCCCTCGTATCTTCTGGTCCGGCCATCACGAATACCTCCGCTGAAAATTGGCGCAGGGTGGGCTGGGAGAGGGAGGCGACGCGAACGAGCCTCCCTCGCCTCCCCAGGTGGAGGTTTCCCAGCCCCGGCCCGGCTCAGAAATCCTCCAGCCGGGCGACGACCCTACTTGCGCAGCACAGAACACAGAATGGCTGGCCACCCTACTTGCGCAGCACCGGACACAGAATGCCCCGCAACCATACTTGCGCAGCACAAGACATATGATGGCCCTCAAGTGTACTGGTGGAGGCACCACAGCTGCACCCTAGCGCCCCAAGCCGAATGTCCTGCTCCTACAGCACAGTTCCGTTTTTTCGCCCTAAGAAGTCTATGTAACTAGGACGCTTGCCCCCCTGAGCACGAGTCCCCACCTCCGACAGCATCTCCACGACCTTGAAGATTCTACAAGAGTCCCAGGAGCCCTCGGCTCCTACAGGCTTCCGGTGGGGAACAACTGCTTTGATCACTAACGACGTAGCCACAAGATGGTGGTGCTCTCGTGTCAGCGCCAGCTTCAGTCTGAACCATCCAGAAAGATTGTGGGCTAACAAATTCGAGCAAGTTCCGGCTGAACCTCAACGTGACCCGGTAGGGGAAATTTTGCTTCCCTCCCCACCCCCTTTTTTTTTGATTGATGGTCCACATTGCCTGCCCCTTCTGTTAGCACAAGTCTTTTTTGAACTACCGAAAGGAACTCTGGTCCAACCGCCGGTTGTTGGAGACATTTTGTCCCTGATGCTGCTTCCGGACTAACCCGGCCTCGCCCAAAATGGCGCCGGTGTCAACAGGAACTCACGAACACCTCGTGGTGTTTTTAGCTAATAAGACTTGATGTTCTGAAATATGTATATGATCCTTTGTACACTTGACGAAAAAGAGGGAGGGTTCACTTGGCGAACATGTAAAAAGATCCCGTTAAAATGTTGGTTTCAATGTACGATTTATTATGATATTATTGTAACTGATACATAACGTCGCTTATGACACACGCCCACGGTATGCATCTAGGAAATTTGATTGCAACTAGTCTAACTATGCTTCCAATTATGAAACGAATGCCCCCTGATCCCTCAACTATTGATAGACGTTTTATTCTCCTGCAAAATGACAAAACAAACCCTTTTTAAATGTTTTATTAATGCTGCAAAATAGCCCCATACTGTACGTGCTTCAACCAACGCCGTGTCCGGCCAAATACGATTGCACTCTCATATTTTACATGCTGATCAAATCGTGTTAATAAAGGTTTTTCGAACTATGAACAGGTATCGCATACTTTTGTAAATGTGGGATCAGCGGGAAGGTTTTTCTGTGCGACCTGTTTTGTTCTCTTTTTAAGGTTATTAGAAGATGGTTGCTCAGCCCCGGATTAATGATCGAATCTAAGGCACGTTACGTTGCCTCCAAATGTGCGACTGACCCAGGAACAAACGCATGAAGAAGGACCTCGACTTCTGAGAACGGGTAAAGTGACACGGTGTAAATGATAAAATGTTATAAAGGCATGGTACTCACAGGTACTAAGGAACAGGGTTGGCCGAAGAGCCGATATGCCCTAGGACATCACCGCATGGGGAATGATTTAAGGATCCCGATAGCTGGATACATCTACAAACTAGATACCTCGCACTAAGCGCCTCTGATTTTTAACGTTTCCCTACACATGACCTATAAATGCCACACTCGGACCGTCTCCCTCATGAACAACCTATCGCTTGCCACCCTTACCACACTGCCCGCGCCCCTGGCTTCAGAAACCAAGACCCTAGGGATTATATCCCGGGGGGGGGATAAGACGAGTATGGGGTAAGTAAAGAATTTTTCGTGCCCGTACATTTGGTATGCTCGAATGTTGTCCCCCCTCCCTTCCCCTCTTTTTCCTCCCACTACAGGTTACATTGGAATCACGACTGGGGTATAGTGAAGATCCGAAACCACGCCATGTCTGATACATGAAGCAGATGAACGCGGCAAGGTGGCACCTAAAGACACACACACACACTGCTCTTGTAACGAAAGAGCCAATCATTGTATGATATGATGAGACGCGATCACCCCTAACCCGTGTTGCGTGAATGAGCACAGACCACGTATGTCTGAAACTGAGAAAATGTTTTCTATGCGACTGAAGCATTGACTTAACTAGGCAAAAGACTGAGAGTGCGAGGAGTGCGACACAATGGTGCCCTTTTACTCAATGCATGTCTCTTTGTCAAACTGCATGCTTTCTAAATCCTAACCCAGACCCGTAATGTCTCATGTCGTGTAATGCGCCGAATAGCCTATCTTAGTACACGACCACTCTCCATGTCTCACGTGTACTGTTTAGCCTATTGTTGCATCTCTCTCTCTCTCTCTCTCTCTCTCTCTCTCTCTCTCTCTCTCTCTCTCTCTCTCTCTCTCTCTCTCTCTCTCTCTCTCTCTCTCTCTCTCTCTCTCTCTCCCTCCTCCACACTCTCACTCTTCCTAACGACTGGCACCTAATTGGCGAACCACCATCCCCGGTGCACCACCCAATTGGCTCCAAATACCGCAAGTACTTGCACAAATTTGTCTTAATAAAATCACATTGATGCCATGTTACTACCTCTCCTTTCTGCTAAATATTGATAAAAACTAGATTGGCCAGAAGAGAAAGGACAGGTAAAGACGACTGAGGTTCCCTAATCTGACCCGTAATCAGGGAACTACATGTCAGTGGTTTCTATGATAAAATGCCTCAGGTAACGCGACCTTCCCCGTCCCGAATTGTCTCAATGCCCAAACAGTAAAAGTGATCGAAGCATCCCCGTCTTCCCAGAACGCCCCCAGTTTTGTATCAGCTGCCCCGAACGAGAGTTTGAAAAATGTGGCTCACCCCTGGTTGTAAGAGATGGGTCGACTTACGGCTGACCCAGGCCAGCCGTTGTTCCTAGAAATGATTCGTTGATGAACAAGCTACAAAGTTTAGAATTTGAGAAATGTCCCTGAACGCTTACCAACTGAACTGTAGCCTCCTGCTAGATAACGCCCTTGCGACTCGAAGCAAGACAATAGCCCCTCACCCCAGTTTGCTATGTTCCTAGTTGTTTTCCATAAGACCCCGGTCACCCCAAGGATGAGTTGAATAGTTATCGCAAGCCCCCCGTTTTTTTTGAAGTAGCCAGGTTGTAAGAGACTATGTAGAAATTAGAATGATGTTTGCGAAGTTAAGATTAGATCGAAATGAAGAAATTGTTGCAGTAAGCCCTGTTGAAAGTAAAATGTTTAGCTGAAAGATAAGATGCATTGTTATAATGGAAAATTGTTTAGCCTATGTTCATTCCTCAGAAAGATACCCATCAGACCATGGTGATAGCACGTTGCACTTTTTCGTAAAATACAAAGCCCTGAAGAACGTTATAGCTTTGTAAGACTCGTACTAGAAAAGTAGGTCTCTGCCAGAAGAACTA
The DNA here is from genome assembly GCF_964263255.1 of Lissotriton vulgaris. Taxonomy (NCBI): domain Eukaryota; kingdom Metazoa; phylum Chordata; class Amphibia; order Caudata; family Salamandridae; genus Lissotriton; species Lissotriton vulgaris. The sequence goes on along the minus strand of NC_141696.1, from coordinate 775,835,645 downwards.
ATGTGACTGTAATAAACAAATGCAATCAATAGGTATCAGACCTCGTACCACGACAATGAATGTAATACCAACAAACGCCAAAGAAATAGTTACGAAGGAAAGTTGTAGGGAATCCAGCAAACCTATCAACAATTATTTATACGTTGGTCGTAAACCCCCGTGTAACGGATGTTTCCCCAGTTGCTTGGAGTTGGGAGAGAAATAGACTTATGTGATTACCTTCCTATGCCAATTCTCTAAAGACTGTCTTTTCAAACTCATTTAAGGGTACCACCGTCGGAGGAGAGAGAGACCGGATGTGGGAGCACGCGGCCTGACTGCTGATCGTGGAACATCTGCAACTTTGACCAAGCGGGACCGCAACAGTAAGGAGTCGCAGGACGAGGCATTGTTTCCGACCAAATGAAAGGAAAGGGCTGACCTGATGCCCCTGTTCGATGATCAACAAATGCCGAAAGTCCCCGCCCTCTGAGCCCGATCATGGGCCCACCTACCTGAAATTTTTCGTCCCCCTGGTCTGTCCCCGATCTGGCCCTGCTCCATCCCCTCTTCCTCCGACCTACCCTAAGGACCGCTCACACACCCCCTTCTTCCACCTGAACTCTTTGACAATCGACTCGAGAAAGGAAAACTGCAATCAGATAGAATAGGGTTTTTGTTGCAAACTCAAATGAAACTTGGGTGCCCTGTCTAAGGTACCCGTGAAAGAATAGTTAGGACACAGGGCGAAAAAAAAAAAAAAAAAAAAGAGGACCTTTTTGACCAGAAAAACGAAGAAAAGGTCATGCCCTGCAACGCAGGACCTGGAATAGAGCTGGACGCATAGCTCCACCGCCGGTGCTCAACAGTACCAACAGAAGACGACAAAGAATGCTGAGAACTCACTAATAATGGTCCACGACAATAAGACACTGGGAAAAGCAACACCCCTCCTCTTCGAACAATGACACCCCTGATTATCGTTTTTACTACGTCTCATTTCTCTCCCAGCTACCATTGTATTGATTATGCTCCAACCAAGTACAAAATGAACTTACATATGTAATAACCTATCAGTTCATATTCCGAATGACTATAAGCATCTAATGAAATGTACCCAACGCTCTCACTGCAGAATCCTTTCTGTCCGATATTGCATTACTATGACTTTCCTGCAACGAGCTTAACGATCGGCCCGCCTCCTAAGATGAAAGATTTTAAATGTAATGTTCATGCACAGCTCCTGCACCTGGGTTCCTACTTCTTTACTTATGACTGCCACAGTAGACATGGATAGGAAATAGGCCAGCAAGATGTCTTGTAAATGTTAAAGGGAGGACTGTGGAAAATTAATACGGTTTGGTTAACATTATCTGCGTCATCTTGCCCTTTTCCCCCGAATGCCACACTTTTTGTCGTGCACACCCACCATTTTAGGTGCCTTGGTCAGAACCACACTCTGCACGCCGCTGACCCCTAGCACGGCTCTTCACCCTCACAAGCACACCCCCCTGCATGCTGCCAGCCCCCGCTCTCACATGCCTTGGGTCATAAACCCCTCTTCCACGCAGCTCTGCCTCGAAACCCATCCTGTTCCCAGCGCGACACTTCCCTCCATCCCTTTCATGGTCCCGGATCCCTTGATAACACCCCTCTTTCCTTTAATTAATTTACTCTCTTAATTTCTATGCAGGTAAGTACTTAATCAATAATAACTCAGATCGGATGAAAAAAGACAGAGTCCGTGGTGTTAGAGTTTCTTAGGGGTTTTTATTCCTCATAAAGGAATGGTCGTGACCAGGATATCATGTTCTGACCACCACAGGGGTGTCAGAAGGGATAGAGCTAACTTTATTGACATTACATAGCTTATATACTTGATTTATACCATAGGAAGTAGTGTAGTAGGCGTAACAGCTAAGAGAAGACAAGATAACAGTATGCACGTGTTACTAGTACGTAATCAAGAGGCGTGAACTAGGCGTGAACCAGAGGTGTGTGCTAGAAACGTCACTGATAGGTGACACAAGTGGGTGGTACCAAGGGTGGTGCTAACAGAATTGTTACAATGTCAGCAGAAATCGGAAGCTTGGATGCGCGCGCAGCTGCATGACGTGTGATTGACGGGGTGCAGGGGACTTGACATTTATACTGACGAAAAGAGACAGAAGTCTGGCATGTCAGATCAACTTGTACTTTTATCGTATCTGATATCTGATGTTTAGGAACCATACTATCTGGGCGGGAAGGTCTCTAGGGCAGAAGCTATTCTATGCTAACTGTGGATGCGTGTATAAGCGCCTAAGTGTCTGCATGAGAAAAGGGGGGGACGAGGCCTTCCATGGAAGCATGGTAACAGGGGCTATGATTTACTTGCACTGAGACAGGTCGGCCCTTTGGCTCTGCAGCTGGAGAGGATGTTTACTGGAGCTAGTAGGCAGGAATGCATTCTCGAGGAGCGGAACAGATAACTCGAAGGTTATAGTCAGTCTTGGCAGAAAGCAGGCTGAGCTGAGCGCGAGGGGCCGCGCTGGGAGTAAGTCAGAGTTCACGGGTACAGAGGTAGCCTGGGCAGAGGCTGTCAGAGTCAGGAGCCAAAAGAGGCTCGATGGCAGAAATTCAGGGCCTACTCTGCCAGAGCAGAAAAAACATGTAAAGTGTACTACAAAAAGACGTTGGCATAGCATACTTAGGAACGGACTATTTAATCCATTCAGGGTGGATCTGAAAGAGGACAAGTTAACGTTGGACGCAAATGTATTTGCGTCTTCATAGCTGGCACAGGAGGGAAGTTACATGCACTTTAAGCTGGTACATGGAGTCGGTGGGGTACGCGCTAGGGAACATAACATGACCAAAAAATTTATATTTCCTCATTCCCTCCTTGTTCCCTACGGACCCTTCATGATATATCGATCCTCATAAATCGATCAGTTTGTTCTTGTAACATCATTTGTTCTTCTTTCTTTCGTTTACGTTTTGAGAGAAAACTGGAATGTTCAATACAAGAGGTGGCACACAGTCCACAAATCGCTGGCCCACACTGTAGGCACAGGCAGCAACTGAATATTAGGACTAGGCCAATGCCTAGGAAGGATAGGATCTTCCATCCCCAAGCTGTTAACGTTGTCCAGAACCAACCGGACCAAGTCCAGGTGCCTGGATTCTGATGTATCTGATTTGCAATTTTATGGAGACGGGTAATAGCTTGATATACAGATGGTGCGTTTTGTGGTATGAAAACACAACAACTTGACCCGATGACCTTACAGGCTCCACCTCTATCTGCCAAGATGACGTCAATAACAAGACGGTTCTGAAGGACAACAACCCGCATGGCGGACTGCTCTTCTGTTAAGTTACCTAAGGCGGAGGCAGTTTCATTTACTACTGCTTCAAGTGTTCTAGTTAATCTGCGTATTAGTTTACTATTCTGAACAGGTCCTAAAAAGAAAAAGAATCCTTTATTAAAGTCGGTGTACTGTTCCCATGCCGTCTCTGTGTAGTCGACAAGTGGAATATCTCTTCTGGGTCTATTCTTTACTAGATTGGTATTTCTATGGTAATCAGGGGGAGCTAGGAAAACAGGTGGCAGAAGGAATGCAATGTAACAGGTACCATCCCAATCTGGAGGTAGACGTATGTATGCGGTATGACCACAAACAAAGTAAGAATGACTGATAGCTTTAAAGGACGACTTTCCATGATCGCTGAATTCGACCACAGTAGTGCATTTACTATGACCTAAGTGTACTGAACCTTTCTTCTTGATACACAATTCACCAGTGACTGGCAATACTGACGTAGTGGGTATAACAAGTGCGTCTTCGGATTCAACAGTAAGAATCATAAGGCTAATTGTATAGTTACCTAATCCATATACTTCATTTTCTAGATCAGTTCCTATTCTAGTGGGGAGTCCCTCCTTATCTGGGTAACAGACGTCGAGCAGGACTAAGTTCAGGTTTCCCCAAACCCAGCCCCCGTCGAAAACAGCAATATCAGGATCTAAGGAATTAATTATTTTAAACCATGCTCCGCAGGAGCCATTGTGAGTGAATGGGTACGGAAAGAGGGGCAGAGCTCCCTTGTAGTTCTGGTAGGGAGGGAGTCGGCCACATATCCAGCAATTTGTAGCATTGTTAGTTTGATGAGAATGATGTAGCATACTAATGAATGTATTGTTGCGCAGCGCAAGTCTGTAGGAAAGCTCATGTGGAGGTAACTCACTAAAAGTGTGTTCAGCAGATACATTATAGGCAGATTGTTCACGCTTGAAAATAGGGTAATAGATAGGTAATAGGATGCTAGCAACAATAATTAGAATACTTAGAATAAACATGATTAATAGTGTCACTATACAGTGACTACGAAGTGATTTACAATATGTACGTTTCTTGGCTTCTCTCTCTCTCTCTCTATCTCGATCTAGGAGATACATGTCAGAAACTATTTAACCGATTCACCTAGGGGAGGACTTAAACAATTAAACTGTCTGACTTGCTAGATCGGAGTTTCATGCGATAATTTTCTTGGGGAGTTTTTTCTCGTTCAGATTCTGTAAAGTCTTTTGTCTCGACACAGTCTTTGGTGGGGGTGGACGAGTCTCGATCAGGTTTCAGTCCAAAAAATTTCTTCACATGACTCGTGTGAACCCACCCCTTTCTTCCTTCGATTTTCACGGCCGTCCTTGTGGTGAGAAGAACGGTCTTCGGGGACTTCCAGCGGGGCTCCAGCGGACTCTTTCTGTCGAAGTTGCGAACTAGCACAATGTCGCCAGGACGGACGTCGTGTGGCTTTACATCAGTGTTGTCAGGGAAGGCTGCGGCAACCTGTGAACGACATGATTGGAGTGCAGACATCAAGGAGGCAAGGTAATCTGTCAACATATTACAATCAACATCAGTAATCTTTTTCGGAATGGGCGTCCCCCACATATTCGGTGGTCTGCCAAAGACCACCTCGTACGGGGATAGCCCTGATCTCGAATGGGCGACCATTCTCATGTAGAATAGTGCCACTGGCAGGGCGACTATCCAGTCGACCCCTTTCTCCTGACATATTTTGGCAAGGCGGATCTTTAGTGTCTGGTTATGCCTCTCTACAAGGCCTGCGGCTTCGGGATGTCGGACACAATGGAACTTCCACTGGTATCCCAGTAATAAAGAAACTTCTTTCATTAATGCAGATGAGAATGGCTGACCGTTATCTGAGTACACGACACGAGGCAGGCCGTATCGTGGGAAGAATTCACGAACCAGCTGCTTGGCAGTGGTCGGGGCAGTGTAATCTGGGACTGGGTATGCTTCGGTCCAGCGGGACAGAGCACAGACAACTACGAGAACATATTTAAATCCTCGACAACGGTCCATCTGGATATAATCCATCTGGAGGACTTCAAAAGGGTGATCGGGAGGATGAAATCCACCTTGCTCTACAGGGACGCTTTTACCTGGATTGAACTGACAACAGATCATGCAAGTACGCACTTTCTGTTTCGCTGCTGCTCGTAAGTGTTTATTGTTCCAGAGATTTTGTAAACTGTCTAACATCGCTTTCTCTCCTAGGTGTGCTGGGCTATGTGCTGTATTTATCATGACTTGAACCATAGAGTCAGGGAGAAACCATGTAGACTTTCCCTTCGTCATCCAACCTTGATCTGTTTGGATCCCTCCTAGTTCAATCCATTTCTTTATTTCTTCTGGAGTAGCATGTGTCTGAATATCGATAACATCTAGTGTGGGATCCCTGACTGTCATGCAATTTGTCGGTTCTGTTGTCTTTGTTGTATCAGTTGTCTGAGTGTGAGTCAGTGCTGTATGTTTTGCTGTCTGATCTGCCAGGTCGTTACCCTGGGAAACAGAATCTGTGACTTTAGTATGTGCTTTACACTTCATAACGGATATGGCTGAAGGCAGATGTATTGCTTCTAACAGTTCTTGAATGAGGGGACCATGTTGTATTTTGGCACCATGAGAGGTCAAGAAACCTCGTTCTTGCCACAGCATGCCGAAGTCGTGTACAACTCCGAACGCATAACGGGAATCAGTGTATATGTTGACATTTCTGTTCTTGGCTAGAATACAGGCTCGGGTCAGAGCGAAGAGCTCTGCCGCTTGAGCAGACAGTGTATCAATACGATGTGTTTCTTTAACTTCAGTTTCAGTGGTCACGGCATACGCGGCCACTAATTCTCCTGTACTTGTTCTCATACATGAACCATCCACATAAAGTGTCAGGTCTGCATTTGTCAATGGAACATCTGTTAAATCTCGTCGGGGCTTTGTTACTGCATTAATGATCTCTATGCAATCATGCGGAGCTGGATCTGTCATAACTGTAGGTAACAGTGTTGCTGGGTTCAAGATACTGCAGCGTCTGATTTCTATGTGTGGCTGGAATAGTGTCAATTCGTAACCTGTCAGTCGTGCTATAGTCAAGTGTTGAGTCTGGGTTCTGTTTAAAAGAACCTCTACAGAATGTGGGACTTGTACTGTTAACTGATGACCTAAAACAATTGAATCGCTCTGTCTGATTGCTAGCGCTGTTGCTGCTACTGACTTTAAGCACGCAGGGAGTGCCTGGGCTACTGAATCCAATGTACTTGAAAAATAAGCGCAAGGCTTATGTGAACCTGCTTGATCTTGAGTGAGGACAGACAATGCTGTGCCGTCACGTTCTGTAACAAAAAGTGTAAACTGTTTGCTGTAACATGGTGTCGCTAAAACTGGTGCTTGGCATAATGCTTTCTTTAATTCCTTAAAGGCTTGTGTATGTTCCTGAGTCCAAGGGAGGGCAATCGACGTTGCTGCCTCCTGTGTCGTTAACTGGATGAGTGGTTTAGCTAGAAATGCATATTGAGGAATCCATTGTCTGCAGTACGAGGTGAGGCCTATAAAGGCCCGCACTTCCTTTTGTGTCTGTGGTCGTGGCATATTTACAATTAACTGAATGCGATCGGGAGTGAGCTGTCTCCCCACTTTGGACAGCAAGTGACCCAAGTACACAACTTGCTGAACACAGAATTGTAGCTTCGAAGGAGACACCTTGTGTCCCTTGTCTGCCAGGAAATGTAAAACTGTCAATGATGCTTGTTCACATTCGGGCTCACTTCGTGCGGTGATCAGTAGATCATCGACGTATTGCAGTAAAGCGGTGTTAACTGGCATTTGAATACAATCTAGTTGTCTTTTCAGTGCTTGACTATAGATGCTGGGGCTTTCTGTGAATCCTTGAGGTGCGCGGGAAAATTTGAAACTTCGTCCATTTAAACTGAATCCGAAGAGATATTGGCTCTCCGGATCAATAGGTACACTGAAGAAAGCGTTCTTGAGATCAATTACAGTAAAGAACGTTGCTTCTGAATCAATAGCAGTTAATAGGGAAGAGATATCGGGGACCACAGGGTACTGTGGTACAATGCATTTGTTTAATTCTCGAAGATCAATCACCAGCCGATATATTGGCGGTGCATTGGGGTCTGTACGTTTAAGAATCGGAATGATAGGTGAATTACAGATATTGGAGTCGGTCTCTACGACCACTCCTTGGGCAATAAGCTCTTCAATGATTTTCAGTAAAGCCACTACAGCATCGGGTGGTAACTTGTATTGTCTGATTCTGGGTAGAACAACTCCTGTCTTGAGTGTAACACGATATGGAGTGATATGCATACAACCTACGTCAGCTGGGCCTTTTGCCCATAGGTGATCTGGTACATCTTTCAATCTGACATCAAAATCTCATAAAACATAATGACCCTTGAAATCCCGTAGAAAGAGTCTAACTCCCTCCGGGGAACAGCATATTATAGCTCCTAGAGCCTTCAGTGTTTTAATTCCTAACAGATTTTCTGGGCATGAGTTCGTAAGTAACAAATCTGTAACTCGCGATAATGGACCCACAGCCAATGGTACTGGTTCCGATACTTCATTTACAATAGGCTGTCCTGAAAAACCAAGGGAAACATTCTGCGAGCCTGAGAGGGGTGCCCCTGGGACTTCATTATGACTGATAGTGGTGCGGCTTGCCCCTGTGTCAATTAAAAACTTTCTGTCTTTTCCCAATACGTGACTGTGTACATAAGGACCTTCTTGATCTACAGGTATTTCAATAAGAGGCAAACCACCTTCCCTCTCTAGGCTGTTTCATGTATATCGGGGGTAATCTGGATATGCGGATTGGGCATACTGGTACATCTGTTGCGAAACTTGCTGAGTCGCGGCAATGGGCTGTGGCTGTGGTACTGCTACTGTCTGTGCTGTATGGGATGGAGCATGCATAGGCTGTGTATTCTGCATTGACTGTACATTTTGTGAGGTCTGTTGCTGGACCTGATCTTGTCTAGACGGATGCGGTCTTTCTTTAGTTTTACCTGTTGCTATGTTATGTTTCAGGACTGGGCATTCATGTACATAATGACCTGGCTGTTTACAGTAATTACATGTCCCCTTAACGGGAGCTGTAGTGTGACTTGTCTGGGTCCCACCTTTTCTCTGACCATCGGCTGGGACCGTCTGAGCTACTAACATTTTCATTTTCGTATCTTTCATACGTTTCTGTTCTTGATCTTGTTCTTCTCTAATTCTGTTCTGATGGTATTGTAACATTTGTAACATCTGGGATGGCGTATTTGCCTGCCAAGTACTTTCAACTTTGTACACTCTGTTTTTAACTAATGGTAGGGAGTTCTCGACTAGTTTTGATACAAAAAGGTGTGGATATGATTCGCTGCTTGGTTGTAGGCCACTATTTATAATGAAACATTTCTCGAATCTTGAATAGAAGTCACTAGTATCTTCATCATGTTTCTGTTTACAGGACGAGATGGCGTCCCAATCTTCCTTTCTAGTTGTCAATAATCTTGGCAAAACCTGTACTATTAAACCGGGTAATGCTTTAGTCTTGTCCCCAAGGCCTACTCCGGGGATTCGTTTGCTTTCTTCGTCTTCTATTTCTGCCCATGCAATCTTGGTGTCCCCCACCTCCCATTCTTTTTCCTTTAATTTCTCGTAAATGCCCGTGGGCAACAGTACTTTTAACATTTTCATAATATCATCATACGTGTAATCCCCCATCAGTAACATGTCTTTAAGCTCTCTGTGAAAACCTGCAGGGTCTTTATCATGGCACGGAACTAGTTTCTTCATTTCTAACAGTTCTAACTTAGTCAGTGGCGTGTGAACATACACACGCTTCAAGGCATGATCCTCACCCATAACTGGGTGTACTTCTCGTAAGGGGTTCTGACTTTCAATGCCACTCAGGCATTGCATGTGATACGTTTTCCTTTCTGGGGGCGGAGCGGGAACATATTCAGAACTTATGAAGGTGTTATATCTGTGTCGTTGTTCTAGAATTATCTGTATTAACTTGGTACTGAAACCTCTCCATCTATCCATGAGTAGTGCTTCTAATGTTTCGTGTAAGGGACCTGGATCGGAATGGTGGTTTCTATATTTGATGAGGAGGTGCTGAATCATGTATACACCTGCTAATTTCTGCTCGTCTGGGGAGAGGTTCAAGAATGTCTGCGCTAACGTATCATCATGATATATGTCTGGGTTTTCGGCCCATAACACGGCTGACCGGGCTAGTTCCTGTTCATCCATAGAATTGAGTACATGGTACCCCATTCGGTCTCGAAGCCTTTTATCAGTTTCCTGGAACTGATGTTCAGAAGAATTCGGATTTGTTAAAGCAGAGAGAAAAACTCTCTTGTTTTCCGGACGGATGCCCTTCCTAAGGTAATTTCCCTTACCTACATACGCTATAGTATCTGTAGACCTTCCTGGTTCTTCAGGTTCTTCTTCCTCCTCGGAGGAAGCTTTTTCTTTCTGCTGTGCTGTTATCACTGCTTTTCTGATTTTCTTGTACATACTGGCTATGCAAGCCCCCTTGTCATGTTTTCCTTCGGCTATATTTTGACCCCACTTGTTTAGTGCATCTAATTCACTTTGATCTGTTCCGGGCCTGTCTCGTTCTCTTATTAGACAATTTATGAAAAATCGTAATATCTGTGCTTGAATGTCAACTTTCTGTTTATCCATGGCATCCTTGATACTGTCAGGGTCTTTCCCTGTCTGAACAAACTCATATATTCTGTCGAGACGCTCCTTCATTCCTACATAGCATAGCAAGATATCAGTGGCAGATCTTAACCGTAGTGATGCCAATATCATTAGATCGTTTTTTCCGGGTACTGGATCATATCTGCAGACGGAAAGGTTTTCTTTAAATGTGTCCAGGCGGGGAGACTGGAACGTGAGAGGACTCTGCATATCCCTGAGATTGAATCTGCGTGTTAATGGCGGGGTCCGTAGACCCGCGGTCGCACCTCCTGAAGCGGATGCTTGGGCATTATCTCCCTGTGGAGTCTGTACCTGAACTTGAATTTGTCGTTTGGTAGGATCAGGTAGATGTGGTTTCGGTAGGTCAGTTTTCGGTATGGGAGGTGGTGGAGCTGGCGGAGCGTGATCTGGGGGCGTAGTGCCACCCCCGTCCCTGTCAGTAGGCAGGGCACGAACAGGCAAATTGGTGTAAGCTGGTGCTACATCCTCTAGATAAGAATTTAGGAATATGTCTTTAGTAGTCTTATGCATTACTTTAGTTGGAACTAATGGTGGCGGTAAGTTTTTCGGTATTTCTGATAGGGCCTCAGGTGTGCCCTCGGCTGCAAGATACATACCGTTTACAAGATTGTTTCGGGCACGGTCTATTTGTTCTGTTTTTACTCGGATTCCTTCAATAACTAATTCATTTTCTTGGGCCTTTTCTGATTCTTTAAGTCTGTCTTCTCTACGGAGTGCTTTCTCAGCACGCTTATGTGATTCCTTACGCCAGAATTCTATGGCGTCTTTCTGTGATTGTCTAGCTTTCTTTTTCCATAATACTTCTTCTACCTTCATGATGCACTCGGCATCCCATGTTCCGGTAACAGGCCATCTGTGTCTTTCGTCTAGGTGCTTGGTGTAATCGGCCCATAAATCTAGATATAATATGGCGTCTATGCCATGTTTGTGGTACATAAAGTTACCTGGAGTGTCCCTAGGGGGAATAGGAATTTCTTCCTCCAGTATCCCTTTCCTAGTTCCTATCTGCTTTAACTTGTTGAAAAACGGCATCTTGTTTACTTATTACTGAATACTCGATCCTTACTACTTAATACTGGTTACAGCTAGTTGATACAAGAAACACAATAATGCACATTAAACGGTCACATTCATACCACGACATTAATCACATGAAAAGACATTTGAGACATAGATGACTACCCCCTATACTAGGTGTACTGCTCAACAGTACAGATACACTGGTGTAACAGTGCAGAAATTCGGAATACTAGATATACTGCTAAACAGTACAGATACACTGCCTAAAAACAGTGCAGACCGGACTTGTGTACCCAAACCCGTCTAGATACGTCCCAGCAATGGTACTCACCGGGAAGCACGGAAACAGAAGGCCTCGGAAAACTTGACTGGACTCGACTCGGTACTTCGGAAAACTTCGGAAAACTTCGGAAAACTTCGGAAACCTGGTGGGCCTCTTGACACCTCGGACCTTGCTTCTTTCGGCTAGGCTCTGGTCGGGATCCTCCGCACTCCTCACCGCCTCGTCTGGGCACTGATCGCAGTCTTCGTCACCTCCTTGGGTCAGAGGGAGATGCAGGAAATCCTGCCGGTACGCGTAGGTTCCGTCTAACTGATGGCAGGGGACAGAGCTTGCAATGCGCCAACCGGCGCGTGAGGTGGGGGAGGGGTCCCTATTCGGGCGCCAAAATGACGTAAATAATTAATTTACTCTCTTAATTTCTATGCAGGTAAGTACTTAATCAATAATAACTCAGATCGGATGAAAAAAGACAGAGTCCGTGGTGTTAGAGTTTCTTAGGGGTTTTTATTCCTCATAAAGGAATGGTCGTGACCAGGATATCATGTTCTGACCACCACAGGGGTGTCAGAAGGGATAGAGCAAACTTTATTGACATTACATAGCTTATATACTTGATTTATACCATAGGAAGTAGTGTAGTAGGCGTAACAGCTAAGAGAAGACAAGATAACAGTATGCACGTGTTACTAGTACGTAATCAAGAGGCGTGAACTAGGCGTGAACCAGAGGTGTGTGCTAGAAACGTCACTGATAGGTGACACAAGTGGGTGGTACCAAGGGTGGTGCTAACAGAATTGTTACAATGTCAGCAGAAATCGGAAGCTTGGATGCGCGCGCAGCTGCATGACGTGTGATTGACGGGGTGCAGGGGACTTGACATTTATACTGACGAAAAGAGACAGAAGTCTGGCATGTCAGATCAACTTGTACTTTTATCGTATCTGATATCTGATGTTTAGGAACCATACTATCTGGGCGGGAAGGTCTCTAGGGCAGAAGCTATTCTATGCTAACTGTGGATGCGTGTATAAGCGCCTAAGTGTCTGCATGAGAAAAGGGGGGGACGAGGCCTTCCATGGAAGCATGGTAACAGGGGCTATGATTTACTTGCACTGAGACAGGTCGGCCCTTTGGCTCTGCAGCTGCAGAGGATGTTTACTGGAGCTAGTAGGCAGGAATGCATTCTCGAGGAGCGGAACAGATAACTCGAAGGTTATAGTCAGTCTTGGCAGAAAGCAGGCTGAGCTGAGCGCGAGGGGCCGCGCTGGGAGTAAGTCAGAGTTCACGGGTACAGAGGTAGCCTGGGCAGAGGCTGTCAGAGTCAGGAGCCAAAAGAGGCTCGATGGCAGAAATTCAGGGCCTACTCTGCCAGAGCAGAAAAAACATGTAAAGTGTACTACAAAAAGACGTTGGCATAGCATACTTAGGAACGGACTATTTAATCCATTCAGGGTGGATCTGAAAGAGGACAAGTTAACGTTGGACGCAAATGTATTTGCGTCTTCATAGCTGGCACAGGAGGGAAGTTACATGCACTTTAAGCTGGTACATGGAGTCGGTGGGGTACGCGCTAGGGAACATAACATGACCAAAAAATTTATATTTCCTCACTTTGTGCCCGTTTGTCTCACTCGTTCCCAAGCCGCCACCTGGCCCTGCGGGTACTGTCATTGCCCCCTTCCTCCTGTACAGTAGGAAACACCCCCCCCCCATCAAAGGATCCTTGAGCTAATCAAAGCCCCCACCCCATGAGATCCGATCAACCTCACACATTCCGTGAATCGGCGGAATGTCCAGCTGCGCGATAATCAAAATCCGTTGTGAACGGGGTGGGGACTTCAACTGTAAATATGTGTGGGAACGGGCCTGAAGCGGGGATTCCGAGGATGTCTTTCCGTACATCAAAGGGTTGACAGAGATGTGTTTTATGCAATAAAGTAATAAACCTGTGTATAAGAGGCCAGGCCTCCGAGATGCAGTTAGAGCACCTCGTGACAATACTTGCTGTCCGAACTGATGTGTTTCTCCTCCGGAGAGAATAAACTTCTGTTTCCTGCCTTCCAGTCTCCAGCGCCTGCCTCTTTGTTTGGTAAACTTAAGTGGGTATAGAGGCGGCTAACGCCGGGCAACTTCGGAAAAGGTCTTCTGCCTGTACCTTTTTCAACACTCCTAGGGCATCTGGTATGTGTGTACTAGTCCTAAGCTTTAGAACTGAATCATGGAATGCATGTGATGCAGGAGAAACAACAGAGGCACCAGCAACATGAGTGAGTGTGTCATGTAAATGCCTCAGAACTGGGAGAAACACCTGTAGAATTGCTAATAGCATATGTAGATTGCCAAGTATGAAGAGTTCCAGATGATGGACACTGTGCCCCAGCAAAATGCATTGAATAGCTTGATTGGTGGATGAAAACTCAGTGGTTTGATGGAAGTGTACATTATTTGCATACTGATCACCACTGTTTGAAGGAACGTGGAGGTCAGTGTATTGTTCCAAAGGTGCGATGAAGAAAAGTGAAATACAGTTCATGAGCAAGTGTATTGACACCAATAGCATCATTTGTGCATAACTGTGACAAAATCTATTGTACACAACTTATGAGCCAGAACACGGTAGTGATTAGACATGGCAGAGTGTAATGTGTGACAGTTGTTGCATGTAACTAAGTTTAAACACTTGTATTTGGGGCACATCTGTTGCACATCATAGCAAAGTAAGCCACATGCCTGATTCCTCTAGTACATCATGACATTGGCATGTTATTTCACAGGATACTTTGATACATAATGGCAATGATTGGCATGTGAGTGGGAAATTCAACAAACAATAGCTATGTTTTGCCTATGGTGGGGATACCTGCAAAAATGGTCCTCACTCTTTAAGCTTTGCATGTACAATCAGACACTCACACGCAAATGGCTTAGGGGCATATTATCAACAACTAGCGATGATTATCGCTTTGTTGGTTTAGCGGCAATATTAATGTCGCCGAGCTCCGCCGATTTTTATCGCTTAGGAGCCTTGCTATAATCAAGGTTTATTTCCTAAGCGATAAAAATCGGTCGAAATGCATGAATATCGCTGTAAAGTCAGCGATATTCATGCATTACCGAGCAAATGCTCTTAGCCATGTTATCCACCTACCATTGGATAACATGGCTAAGAACAGCTCTGGGCAGGCGTTAGCTTTTGGAGATAATCGCGCTTAGCGCGATTATTTCCAAAAGTTGGTAATAGGAGATAGAGATGTTAGCGACTGTTTCCAGTCGCTAACATCTTGGCACGCCCACTTTGCATGTCATTAGCGATAATTATCACTGACATGCAAAGTGGGCACCTAAATGCCCGCTATCTCCTACTAGCTGTCGCTAACTGGTGTTAGTGACAGCTAGGTAATAGGGCGATACAATTATCGCCGCTTTAGCGGGAAAATATTCCAGCTAAAGCGGCGATAATGCCGTTGGTAATATGCCCCTTAGTTCGTGAACGCAAAACCATCTTTCAAATTTAGAGCAGTTAGTTTAACACTTGCAAATACATTTACTCACACAAGAATCTGTGTGATTAAACATATTCTTATGGGTGGGTGTTTCTGGGCATAAACATCCTCGAGATTTGTTCGCAGGAATTAATATACACTTTTGTAGGTATTCGCAAAAGCTTTTTCGATCCCTTGTCATCCAGAAAAGGGTTTGATAATTACTAATGGCAACCGTAGGAGTACATCCCTTTCTGGGGCTGATAGGGGAAGAGACCAGCAAACAAATGTAATGGGGGCATACGGATACAGGACTTTTCAGTGTAGAGAGAAAAAGAAAACAATGTCAAGTACATTCTTTTTTGGGACAGAGGGTCTTGTTTGTGAAAATATCCAAGCTTTTATCGCATGTGAGGCGAGGGAGTTTATGAAACTGCTCCGTAATTACTCTTGGAAAGAGAATCCACTGCAGGTTTTCAGGTATAAGAAGGGAAATATTTAGGAATTTCTGAAAGGTGTAAGGGGCAGATTTAGGACCTCATTTATGAGAAATGACGCATTGCTGCGTGAAAGCAGCGATGCGTCACTTCTCAGTGCGCACTCCTTGCGTCATGATTGATGTGTCATATTTATAATATGACGCATCATGTCGCAAGGAGTTACAGATACGTCAGTATTTCTGACCTATCTGTAGGCGCAAAAGTGACGCATTGTTGGAGTGTGTCACAAAAGTGACGCCACTCCAACAATGTGTACTTTCACATGGGCAAATCCCATGTTGTTAGTGCTTGCGCCAGTCTTACGCCTGCCATGAAGCAGGCGTAACATTTTGAAGCATTAGCGGGCAAGAAATGGCGCAGTGAAATCTTATAGATTTCACTGCGTCATTTCCATGACCATTTCTTGCGTCAAAATGCCCCCACTTGCATACATTATACCTGGCGCAGGTATAATGTGGCGCAGGGGTTTACAAAGTGACGCATCTACCTAGATGCGTCACTTCGTAAATATGGCGTAACAAGGTGTATTTTTCATGCCACTGGTGCGTCACAAAAAGTGACGCACCGGCGGCATAAAAGTGACACACTGCTTCATAAATGAGGCCCTTAGAATTTGGTGGAGATGCTACTCTACTCTGTCAAAAGAGTAGCAGAGCAAAATCATCAGCCCTAGCTAGCAGCTCGGCCGCAACCCCACTCCCGAACCCTACCCTGGGGGCCGGTTTAGCAGTTTGCCAGGGCCGTTGTCTGTTCCTAGTCCGGCGCTGAGTATGAGCTGTTGGAGGTTAGTAAATATAGCAGTTTCAGCTCTATTTAGAGCCGTAAGGGAGGGGTAAAAAAAAGAATTACCCCACACTAGGGAAGAAAGCTCCCATGATGTGGTGGGCCATTAGTTTTATACTTTGCAATAACAAACTCCTGTTTGAAAACTTTCTTTTTGGAAAAATGTCAAACTTTGTGTTTTACCGACAGCCGTCATGTTCGCAGTAGGTGTCTGTCAAAAGTTTACAATTCTGTCAGGAACTGCTGTGAATGGTGGTTCCTGGCAATGTTAAAAGATGTGCGCAGGACTGACGGATATCTCTAAATTTGGTAGATTGCATGTCCATCAGGGAGACAGTGTATATTACTCCATCGCTGTGATATGCATACAACCGTTCACCAAAATCTTCATCAGGTTCCCACCTACACCGTTACAATGTTATATTTCAGAGATGGAAGGGGCATATTATCAAGAAACAGCGTTAAAATTATTGCCACTTAAAGCGGCGACGATGGGCTTGATAATATGCCCTTATGAATTCCCATAGAAGCCCATATTCTGGTGTGAACATTGGCTTCTATGAGAATTCTCTACGGCATATTATCAAGCACATTATCGCCGCTTCAGCAGCAGTTTCCTAGCGTTAAAGCTGCGATAATTTTAACGCCGTTCTTGATAATATGCCCCCAGGTTTGTAATTTCTTGAGAATGAGGGCGATAATAGTGATAACAGCATATATGTATTTAATAAAGTGTTTTATCAGTAAGAGAAAAATTATATTTGGGACAAATAAGCATTAAAAAGCAATACAAAAGTGAAAATTACTAGTCGCTATTTGGGCAAAATGCTAAACGTTTGAGACGATGAGAAACTTTTAATAATAATAATATTCTTTATTCGGCATGTATAAAAAATATGACCATAAAAGATACACATTCATCAGCACAATAATACAGTACAATAATCATCATGGGCAGCCAGGGCACCGCATCAGCATAAGAAGCAATGCTCAAAAACATCTTAAAACATAATAAAAACATTAAAAAAACTCTAAAAGGTCTACCACACACTATCCCCAGTAATGCACCAGGTGCTTGAAGGACTCCTCCTTTTATGTTCTTAGCTTTACAGCGGATCTTAAAACAATCGTGACACAAAATAATGTAAAATCATCAGGGGACAGTTTTAAAAAAAAGTTGGGCCGCCCGGGCCTGCTTAAAATTTTGTTTTCTTGTAAGCCCCTTGAGATACAATCTTCACGGGAATGAGTAATACGAACACAAGAGCACAAAGTGAAGGGTATCCTGTGGACCCCTATTGTCGCAGCCACAGGGCCCTTTTTTTTCTAAGGGTGTCGTATACCCAGCCGGGACAGCCAGTAAGTGGTGTAACGAGTTCAGTCTGAACCATGTGCTTGAAAACCTGTCATGAGCACTGGTAAGAATAATTAAATGAGGTTCTATGCTTTGAGGCGACCTAACTAAAACATGATTTCTGACCAAGGGCTTTTTCAGTTTGTTTGCCTCCCTTTGGGCCCCAATTAATTTTTAAAAAACTGAACTTTAATAAGAGCTTTATCTCGTGGGCTGGACCTTATCCAGGTGAGAGAACAAATTTGCCCTACCCAGTGTAGTAAGGGAATCCTTTACATATTTTAACCTAGGGATTTTTAATGCATGTTCCAGGGAGAGACAGTCTTGTGTTACTTTCCTATTAAAACCTGTGCCCTCATTGGACCCAATGTTCGCCCAGCACAGGAGGGGTTTCAGCGACACCAGGTCAGAAATATACTTAGACCCTAGCTCCTCATGATCAATAAACGAGGGGGTACTTTGGGAGACTCTCAGCAATCGCCTGAAGTACCTGTTTTCTTCACTCTGTATTTCACTTGTCCCGGTAAAACCCCACACCTCACTTCCGTATAGAGTTTTTGAGCTACAGAAGGAGTTATACAGTATTAGGATTGTCCCCGATGACCACTTGCCTAACCTGTGAGAAAAATATGTAGTTGCTTTACCATACCTAGACACTTACTCTCCACTAGCTGTTTAAAACTCAATTTTTCATCAAACAGGATGCCTAGGTATGAAAAGGCCGGTACTTTTCCCAGTGTGTGTGTGCCGACTACATAAGAGTTTGCCTTCCTGCTCCTTTTCCCTAGTTCCATTATGTAGGATTTAGTTAAGTTGGGTGTCAAATCCAAATCATTCATAAATCCCACAAACCCATCTAGTAGGATCTGCAAAGTCATGTATGAATGAGCAAGGAAGAAAGTGTCATCCACGTAAAGTAAAACATGGACTGGTCTTGAACTTACTTTGGGAGAGCCAACTTGTAATGCAGTTAATGCCAGGTCAAGAAAATAAATATATACTGTAAATAAAAAAGGAGCTAAAATGCATCCCTGTCTGACCCCGCTTGAACATGTGAAATACTCTGTAGTGTTCCCCTCTTGCGTGTATCTTACTGAGGCAGAGGTATTACAGTGTAGAGCCATGAGTATATTATTTAAGGCCGGGTCCACCGCCTGTGATCCCATGAGCTTCCACAGTTTTATACAATTTACACAGTCGAATGCTGCAGTGAGGTCCATAAATGTAAGATAAAGCCCCCCGTCTTTGGCTACAGTATACTTCGCCTGGATCAGGTAGAGATTTAAACATTGTGCTATCGTAGATTTGCCCGTCCGGAACCCATATTGGACATCAGTTATTATGCCATGGGTCTCTGCCCGGTCGGACAATCTATTCAACACCATTGGGCGGTAACAATGTGGGCTATTCCTATCCCCTTTCTTGAATATTGGGACAATGGTTGCCGCGGACCATGAGGGAGGCATTTCTATTGCAACTGATGTGTTTATTACCCTTACCAAGATTGGTGACCATACCTCTGGATTGTTACCGAATCGATCTGGTGGAATCCTGTCTGCTGCCGGGGCTTTATTGCGGGTGAGACAATCTCTTCCTAATCTCACCTCATCTAGGATAAAAGAAATAACGCCAGTTCTCTGGGCCTCGATCTGTAGCTGTGGCTCGTCTCCTCTCAGGGGCTGATTATACAGGCCCTCATAATGAGCCGACCATTGCTCAGGTAAAATATTATGGGTCATACATGGTTTGTTTATAACCTTCCAAAATCAGGTGGAATCCTTAAGCTCAGCGGCCTCTTCCAGATCTTCCCAATCCTTCAGTTGTAGTTGGCGTTTCCGTGCCCCAACGGCCTGTTTGTAAATTTTGAGGCAGGTCGTAATCCAACCTTTATCTCTCGGATATTGTTTAAGTGCCATCTTTAAAACTCTGAGGGCTTTTGAGCACTGCACATCAAACCATCTTGGCGCGTCCCTGAGGTGTGTAGGTGCAGGTGGTTTTAAAAGGCTATCCACTAACTGCGCGATAGCTGTATATAACTGAATTCAATCCTGTCCCTGTGTATCTAGGTCTAAACAGTTCTGTATATCCTGCTGACCTCTCCTAGAAAGGGATTTATTAAAAGCAGCTGTGTCAACCTGCACAAAACGTAGCTGTCTTCCTTGATCCGTCGTGGAAATCAACCCCCCTTCAGACTGCGCAGGACCAGATACTGTCATGGAGCAACAAGTGAAAAAGTTTCCGGAATGTGGTCACTGAATATACTGCACCTAATATTAAAACTAGTAATATATCTCCTCACTGTATGAGAGACAAAAATAAAATCAATAAATGATTCACAACCTCTACCCTTATACGTGGGGGGCACAGGTGTTTCTGGGAGCCCCGGCAATCAAATCCACTGTGTGGGTCAGTCCAAAGGTATTTAAAAGCATGCTCAGTTCCCTTCCTGACTTGGTGTGCTCCATGTGAAGCCCTTTGCTTAGTGTACATGTCTGCCAATCACATTCAGTCACCCTCAAGTTAGGACACAGGTTCAATTAATGTCTCCCACTACTATTAGGTGGGCTAGGGCACGTCCTTCTGCTTGTAGTTTCCCTAAAGCAAAGGCTTAGTTCCTCAAAGGATTTTGAGACTTGCAAGTTTGGCTGAGCGTTATAGTAATTAATAAATGTAAAACAGTAGTTCTTGCTCACAAATGTTAGACCCTGTACTACTTCCAATTCCCATGGGATCAAATTCCACCTCCCCTGTATCTTTATATCTACAAACATTATCAGACCCCCCGCTGGCTCTCCCTGCACTAAACCTTCTTGCTGGGTAAAAAAATGTTTGATACCCTTCTAAAAAGAAGGTATTTACTGGTTTCCATGTTTCCTGGATGGCTATTACATCAAACTTTCTAATATAATGGAGCCACTGTTTGTCCTGAAACTTACTCGCCAAACCTGCCAAGATAAGTTTTAAGTCATCCGGATTTCTCCTCACCTGGTGGCATGAGGCATCGCTCTTATCCCCATCTATGCTGGGAGACCTGCATTCCCTAAGGTCCCTATATCTTTCAATATGGGTGTCAGTAAGTCCCCCATCATCATCAGCCACCTCCTCCCCCTTTGGACCATGATATGTGTTGCCTGATTACCCTTCAGTCCTGTCGCACTCAATCCCTCTACAAGTCAATCTATGTTGTTCAGTTCCCTCAATGGAGCGAAGGCATTTCTTAGCTGCAATGGACCCCCTGTCCAACTCGGACCCACTTCCTGTGTAGCCACAACGTGGGGTAATAAAGATTTGGGTGGGGGTTTATAAAAGAAGCCGAGTGGTATTGGTTTAATCCCGGAGTCTGCCATAAATGATTGCGAGGATGAGAACAAAATCTTCTGGGCCATTGAAGGGTACCACAGCGTGACAATCACGCAATCCCCTTCGAATATTTTCTTGAACCTACCAATCCACCCAACTTTTCCTGCCATCAAGACATGTCGGTGGTCTGGGCTATTAAAGCCAAAATGTTTTCTTAGCCAGTAGGTAGCCTTATTTATCAACTGGTGACTAGACTCTTCCTGTGAGCTGTCAAGTCCTGGTACCCCACTAATACCACCGTGTACGGGCAACATGTTATGTTATGTTATGTTATGTTATGTTATGTTATGTTATGTTATGTTATGTTATGTTAAGTTATGTTATGTGTTATGTTATATATTTTATTAGGTGCGACTGTTACCCTTGGGTGTCCTGGAGCTAACTGCTGTCCAGATGCAGAAAAAGACTGAGGAAGAGACTAAAACAGCCATGGCCTTAAGCATTTTCCTGAATAACAGCAAATCAGTGCTGTTCCTCAGATTCAAAGGAAGCTGGTTCCATGCCTTTGCAGCACCTACCACAAAATTTTTCCCACCCCAGCGTGCTCTTTTTACGAGTAGAACTTTGACCAGTTTTTGAGCCGATGAAAGTAGCAGTCTAGTAGGGGTGTACCATTGAAATTGTTCCCGCAAGTGGCGTGGTCCTTGATTGTGAAGCGATTTGAAAACTAGACAAAGAGATTTAAATTGCACTCATTGTCTTATTGGCAATCAATGAAGTCTACGAATTTCATTAGAAATCGGGGCACATTTTGGTATGCCAGATAACAGCCTAGCAGCAGTGTTCTGCAACATCTAGAGTCTATGCAACAGGCTCTCTTGCATGTTTAAATAGAGGCTGCTGCAGTAGTCCAGACGTGACATAATCAATGCAGTAACCACTGTCTGCCGACTCTCCTTATGCAGAAAAGGAAGGATTTTCTTGGTGGTCCTGAGAGTGAACATAGTAGATGATACGATGGTGTTAACTTGCCTTTTCATGTCCAGTTTATAATCTAGGTGCACTCCCAAGTTTTTCACTTGCTTGGAAGGTGCTGGGAGGGGCCCCAGAGAATCAGGCCAGCATTCAGGGGTCCACAGGTAGAGGTCATTCCCAAATAGGAAGACTTCAGTCTTGCCTGAATTTAATGTAAGGCAATTACTGGCTATCCAACTACCGACTGCCTCCATGCAGTCGTGTAGCCTGTGGCTTATATTCCTTTCTGATCCTGGGAGAAGTGATACCACTATCTGCGTATCGTCTCGTAGGAGGTAAGATGGAGACCAAAAGATCTAATCAATGGAGCCAACAACGATACGTAGACATTAAATAGGGTAGGACTTAACGATGACCCCTGTGGTACCCCACATGGCAGGCGGAAAGGGGGCAAACAAAAATTACCTAACACCACTATTTGCTGACGATCGGAGAAGAAAGATTTTAAAACCCTCCAGTGCTCCTTCTCTACACCTCAGGCTGACAATCGGTCCATCAAAATACCACGATGGACCGTGTCAAACGCTGCGGAGAGGTCCAACATAATCATCGCCGCTCTGCCCCCCTGATCCAAAGTTTTCCTGATCTCATTGGTGGATTTCAGGAGGGCAGTTTCAGTGCTATGGCCCTCACGAAAGCCATATTGGGTACAGTCAAGTATTTCAGCATCTTGACGGTACATACTCAAAGGACTGTTAATCCATTTTTCAAGCATTTTAGCGGGAAAGGGGAGGCGGGAAATCGGTCTAAAATTATGGACATCTTTAGGATGAAGGTTAGGTTTTTTTAGGAGAGGAATCAAAGACGCTGTTTTCCTGCTAATAGGGATCCTACCTGCCTTAATTATTGAAATAAAAAGAGGGGTAAGGGCTGCAGCAAAAATCCACGGGTCCAGTTTAGCTGTTTTTACCGGACACAGGTCATAGGGGGATCCTGACTTCATTTTTTGGAGGAGTTTAACAGTATCAGTATTGGTTAACAGGGAGAAATCTATCAGAGAGTTCTGAGTTTGAGGGACGATCTTATTGTCAGCGCAGAACTTAAGTGGAGAGCTGTTATTGGCTCTATTGAAAGTTGAAAAGATTTCCTCCACTTTGTCCTGGAAGAAACTAGCGATCTTGTCTCATAGTTCCTGGCTCTCTGCCACTCGTGTTACTTGTGGATGATCCAATTTACAGACAATTTTAAATAGTTCTTTGGCTGAGTTTTCAGCTAGTTTGATTTGGTCAGCAAGGAAATCTTGTTTAGTTGTGAACAATAATTGTTTGTAAACCTGAATGCTCTCTTTATACTTAATTTTATCCTCCACTTTATACTCCTTCCTCCCGTCCCGCTCGAAATGCTTGCAAATACCTTTCTGAGTTTGTAATTTAGGAGAATACCTTGGGGCAGAAGGGTGGGCCCTTCTAGGGTATATGGATTTTTTAGGAGCAAGCTTATCACAAGCATTAATGACCCAGTCAAAAGATCTGGGTTTAATCCATCACCGTTTTTTAGCCCAATCTGCCACCCCAGTTCAGACATGGCTATATGCAAATCAGTCTGACCCTGTGCCTCATGGGAACAGTCCAGCCCGAACTGCCAAGCCATGTCTTCCCTGGACCAGAAACAAGCTTCCGAGGACCGGTTTCTGGCATTACAGCCGTCTTCAGCCCGGCTTGCTTGAATCCAGTGGCAGGCTGAAGACGGCTGGAATGCCAGAAACCGGTCCTCGGAAGCTTGTTTCCGGTCCAGGGAAGACATGGCTTGGCAGTTCGGGCTGGACTGTTTCCATGAGGCACAGGGTCAGACTGATTTGCATATAGCCATGTCTGAACTGGGGTGGCCGAGTGGGCTAAAGAACGGGGATGGATTAAACCCAGATCTTTTGACTGGGTGTGAGTGTTTGATTGATTCAGATGCTCCGTCCATCACCACCCCCTTTTGTATCTCTGAGTGTGGCATAACATTCAAGCCTATTTGTTGTTCGCAGGTGTGAGTAGACACATCATCCTGCCTGGGGTCAACAGCCGGAGGCAACACTTTATCAATATTCAACAGAGATCCCTTAATGTCGGTGACCGTGTTTGATAGTTCACTTAAGAAATCCTTTAAGAGGCCAGTCACCAATGACACTAGTTTTCCCCTGAGAGACCCCCAAAGTTCTTCTACATCCTTGCCTGACCCCATAGTTCCCCTAGAGTCCAAGTCTTTAAGATTATCCTTCGCCGCCTTGAGCGCTAATTTTCTCTGCACCTTGCGCTGTCTCTTTGGGGCTGGTGGACCACCCAGCTCCATACATCGACTAGTGGAGAGTGCAGCCCTGCTCCGTGTGATCTGCCCTACTGCTTGGGTATTCAAACTGCTACTGGTACTAGGCCTCTCGTTTGAGTTGCAGGTCTCTTCCCCTTCCTCCCTCTGCCTCTGGCTTAGAGTAGTCCCTGCTCCATTTCCATCAATGTTTCCAGCTACCAGTGCCGGGTCCCTTCTAATGTCAGCGCTGATGAACTAGGCCTGCCCAGTGAGAGCCATCTCTCTGCTTTATCAATTTCTTTAGTGATTGCTCCCACTGCCTTTATTAGGAAGGAATCAATAGTGCCCGTGGTTGTGTTCGGGGATAAACCTGTAGGGGGTCCTTCCTCTTCCCCATAACCTGCTCAAAAATGGCTCCCAGGCGAACCTCACCCAACAACTGCTGGCACAGCATAGGACACAGGGCACAAAGCAGTTGCAAGGTCTTGATGCTGCTACATAACACTTCAAGCACTACTGAACGCAAGTACGGCTCATTCCTGCTCTACAGTGATCATCACTTACTGTATGGCGGCCTGCAGTCTACTGATGAGTACTTAGTTGGCTGGTAACAGTTGCAAAGGGTATAGCCCATTCCGGCCACTTCCGGTCAGTGATGGGCAAGGACGTGCTCGTCCTAGGCCTGGGCTTGTCCCACTGTGTGGGAGAAGACCAGCGCTTTTCAGCACACCACAGCAGCAGCGCACTCCTCCCTCCAGGGAGAGCATGAAGTCCTGGGACCTGGAGTCCCCTTGAAGGCGAATGGCAAGTGGCTGGAAAAGCGCTACCTGTGCCGCGGGAGAAGACCAGCACTTTGCAGCGCACCACAGCAGCAGCGCGCTCCTCCCTCCAGGAAGAGCACGAAGTCCTGTGACCTGGAGTCCCCTTGAAGGCAAATGGCAAGTGGCTGGAAAAGCGCAACCTGTGCCGCGGGAGAAGACCAGCACTTTGCAGCGCACCACAGCAGCAGCGCGCTCCTCCCTCCAGGAAGAGCACGAAGTCCTGTGACCTGGAATCCCCTTGAAAGCAAATGGCTGGACTTATTTGAGTAAATGTGTGTATTTACTAGGTGAAAGCTGATATTTGGTGTCAAACTGAACATATATTATGAAAGTAATGTGGTGCTGTCAGACAACCAGATTAGTTTGATTATAACAAAAGCTGGAGTTTCAGGGACAATGGATGTGTTTTCAGGAAATCCAAGACCAATGTTTAAACAAGAGAAATAATGAGTTGGCTAGCTAA
This sequence comes from Lissotriton vulgaris, assembly GCF_964263255.1. Classification (NCBI taxonomy): domain Eukaryota; kingdom Metazoa; phylum Chordata; class Amphibia; order Caudata; family Salamandridae; genus Lissotriton; species Lissotriton vulgaris. Next base: position 775,810,302 of record NC_141696.1, on the reverse strand, counting down.
AAATAGAAAAGGGATATTTTGGAACAAAATATTTCTGATATTTGACCGATAATTCATACTAATTTATGGGCACTTATGCGTGATGTTGTGACATTATTTTCTTGCTCTTAGTGGGCTCTTTTAGTGGTTTTGTAGTTACTTCATGACACATAAATGTAGCTTCCAAAATGCCTACATTTGCATGTTTCTATCTTTACCATTACTATAAATGACAGTTGATTGATGCAAGTGACTTGAAGATTGTGGTAATTTAGCAAAAACCACTCAACATAATTACAACAAACTTGGCATGAAACTCACACACCAAATGCAATGCTCATGACCTCACACTTAATTTGACAGCTGGAATTACGAATGGCTTAAATTATACTATAGGTGAGAATATGAATTACGTTAGAAGTAACACTATCACACTTTCCATGGCATATAGTGTAATGAGTGTCTCTCACTAAATAATAAATCATAACGTGAACTTGTATAGCACACACTTACCCGTAGACCTCTTGGCACTGAATAATAGTTGTTTATTGTTACCCCTTTGGTGGTTCCTCCGCTAAGGTGGAGAAGCTTCGCCCCCACTTCTTTTCGCAGTGACAAAAAGGTAAAATATCATTATAATAACTACGTTATTATCATTTTATTTGTTCCTGCTGCAGCATCTCAGTGGGTTTGGCGGATCTGCTCTACTCTCAAAGCAGGTGGAGGAGTGGGGGCGCTATGTAAGTATGAATGAATGTTTGATCGGTCCTCTTGGGCCAGTCAAACATTCATGCACACTTTACATGTGCTCCATGCAGACTGGATTACAGCCTGCATGCAGAATATTCCCAGGCGCTTATTTCCTGGCAGAGCGCCGGGCCATGGTGCTCAGGCTAATCACAACGCTGCATTTCAACATTGTAATTGGCTATTGGGAGCCTGGGAGCCCAACAGCCTTGTCCACAAACATTTATCTTTGAAACATCATTTCCTCTCTTTACATGGTTGTGTTCGTAGGCTACTTCAACCTCTTTAAACAAATGAGTGAAATGACAACACTGTAGCAGAATGCAACAATCTTCTTATATCCCCACATTAAGCTAATGATACGGATCAGTTTAAGAATCTATTTATGATAAACCTACTTTACATGAGTGCACACATAAATTCTCTACGGCCATATTTTATTTTACACATTCCATATTCCTGCTCACATACGTCTTTTGTGTCCTTTTGTCCTCTCAGTATTCATAATGCTGGTACATCAATAGATTCTGCAAGAGAATATAAGAAGCCAGAACCTGTTGATGGTGTTCTTCCTTTCCCCTCTGATGGAGCAGGGTTTTCGCAAAATGTAACCTGCTCGATTTGAACTCCCACAGTATGAAATCATTAATTGTGTGGTGTGAAAACTGCATGCTAAAATAGCTAACATAATAGAAAACGAGACTGTGCAAATGCAAACTAGAATGCTGGAGTAGACTGCAAATGCTTATGACTAATGATTTTGGAGCCTCCCTGTGTGTGCCTGCAGTTCGGGGGGTTGCTGAAGTCTGCAGTCAGCCGACAACAGTGTCTGGGGAAAACGGGAGGACTCCAGGGACCAGGACCCTCGCGGTGAGAGTCACTTGAGCCGGAGCTAACGGCCACGCCCCCCTTTATTATTTGAACACTCATTGTTCCCACTACACGGGACGCGAGCGGGTGCCAGGCGAAGCCCGGGCCAAGGGCGGGCCCGTTTAAGCCTGTTCAAGACCGATCAAGGACGGGACGGACCACCCCCCTTTCCTTCCGTACTTTTGGGGACTTCTTTGTGAGTACTATATTTGCACTATTGTTATACCTGCATTAATATGGCCACGAAAGGAGGGTAGAAGTAAGGTGGACAATGTAAAACTTACCGGAACAATGGACAATTGTATTTTTAGGGTGAATTCTGTAATAGATCAGGGAATCAGGTTGATGGAGCGACGGGTCTCACAGGACTTAGCAATTGCCAGAAGGTCATCTATGGGGTATATCGCCAACGCACGGACTCCCGAACATCATGGTCTTGGTGCACCCACGATCACTGAATCCCCTAATACCAATTTGGCATCACGCGACCTGGACCACCCCTCTTCAGGGGATCAGTCTACGGTCTCTGAATCATTATTGCTAACTCCCCACAAGCTACCCTCTGTGGCAAGTCCAGTTAAGGAGCATAATACTAGGCAGCTAAGAGAAAGACGCCAAGGGGCTATTCCTAAACACAAGCAAGGGCAGGCTAATATTGTTGGCGGAAAGAAAGGGAAGTTGTCCAAAAACACTGTAGTAATAACCATCGCAAGGGAGAAGGCTGGTGCGACTGCGCCAGTAACTATAGCCGCTCCAGTAGAAGACCCATTACCCTTGAGAACGGCACCCCAGGCCGAGGTTGGGGGAACAAATTTAGGGGGAAGTGTGGTGAAGGAGGATCCCCTTCTGGGTAAAATGGGTGACCTAATTAGACTCCTTCTTCGTCCAATAGAAGATAGATTAACTAAGATTGAACAACAATTAAGTAAGATCGAGCTTGAATCGCAGAGAATTGTTGATTCTGTAAAGAAGGTAACTACACCCAGGGTCGTTGTACCATAAAATGATCCCCGGGGAGGGAATGTTGCCATAGATTTGACAGATTCGATAGACCCGACTTCAGCTCCTCAGGCTTTAGCTGCTCCCCTACTTAAGGCACCTGCAATAGTAGCAGCTAAGAAACCCAGCCAGTGCATCCCAGCTCAGTTGAAAGAGGGAGATGGGGTCTCTATAGCCCAGGCTTCCGGGGGGGCAATTAACATTGATTTGCCCCCGGAAGTAAGCCCCTACCTGGTGGTTCTAGCAGGGGTCCCTGTACTGAGTAAGCCTGATCAAGAATCCTTTACAGCCTTAAGAAATAAAGTTGCCGATTGGTTAAATAAATATAGATCACTACCAATGCACATTTCAAGAAAAAGATTCATGGTACAGAGGGTGTCCTGGGTGGGACACTTAGCTAAGCATATCAGGGGGGACTGTGTCCATGTTAATTTTAAAGACCCGAGGACTGTGGAGTATATCTGTAATTGGAAACACCATAGTCCTGGAGTTTCCATATGATGCTTTCCACTGTCCTATTTCTATCCCCCCGACTATTTCACAACTGTAACAGATGGGTGGACATTAGTACAGCGGAATGGGAGGGGATTGCCCCATGGGGGTTGGCTTGAGTCTTTACCAGCCCCGAGCCAAACCCCTATCCAAAATCGGTTCAGCAGCCTGGAGGCTGTTGACTGACGTATAAACACCATCCCCCCACCTAGTAGCTGTATTATTAGCCCTTCTGGACTAGCCCAGTGCCTAGGTCCTGAATTGCCAACTTCTGTCCGAGCAACTTTGGGGGAGAACGTAGAGACTGGGCAGGGACCCGACCTATCCCAATGATTGCTGTGGTTCTACTGGGAACCTTAAAATAGTTTCATGGAATATAGCGGGTCTACGTAATAAGCTATCTCTACCAGATTGGAATACTTTTATTGATGAGTATGACTTGTGTCTATTCCAGGAAACATTGAGCCTTGAGCCATTGCATAAGTCTGGTTACTCCTGCTTCTACATACCAGCTATTTCCTCTGGACGCGGACGGCCATCTGGAGAGCTCATGGTCTGGGTTAAGGTTGCTCTTAATTGTAAGATAATACACCATCCATGTCCAACACTAGATCTGAAGAGATTATCAATTAAGGGCACTGAGGGCAATATTACCTTAGAACTCTTTAACATCTATACTAGAGGTAACCAAGGGGGGCAAAATCTTCAACCATCCCATTTTTGTCTGAAATGCTTCTTTCTTGCCCTCCTGACTCCTTTACCCTGATCGCCGGCGACCTAAATTGTACATTCGAACTTTTGGCGGCAGATGATACCTTGGGAACTTTTGATAAGGATGCTAGATGGGGCATCCCATCTTTGTCGATTTTGCCGGTGAAGAAATGGTCGCCGGTGGTCATTCAACTAAACGCCCTAACGCTGGAATTTGGGCTACGACCTGTGAATGGGTGGACGTCCACTGATGTTATGGGAGCAAACACATACAACAGGGTCTCTTGCCTGAGTAGAATTGATTATATATTGGTTGACAAAAGGCTATGGAAATATGTGAGTGATATGATTATTATACCTTCTATTGACAGTGATCATAACCCTTTATCCCTGTCAATGTTAGAATTGTGGCAAAAGACGGAGCCTTATCGTAGCATTGGACCCAGGATGACAACAAAGGCAGTTATACCATCTAATTGCAAAAGGTTTCTTAAATGGCCAAAACTCATCTTGAATGAACATAAACTAAGTACTTTAGGGGAGATTCTAAGAGATCAGACTCTTAAGCTGTCTGCAGCTTGCACGAACGAGGTTGGGCCCCCTGTAGTGGAGTCAATTTATGTTGATACAATTGACTCAATCGGCTTTCTCTTTCTGGAGGCTCTGTCCTTAAAAAACGTTCTGCGAGTTGTAAGCTAGTAGAGAAGTTGTTTGACAAGGATTGTAGGAGGAAAAAAAAACAAATTGATACTTGCCATTAAAACTCATAACACTGCTGAGGTACGGTTGGCAAGAATACAGTATAGGCGAGCTATCACAGAGGCGAAAAGGGCATGGGAGGAATCACATTGGAATAGCCTAAAGACAGCGAGCCAGTCCAAGAACGGCGAGCTTTTCTGGGCCCTGGTAAGACGCTCCAACGGCCGTGACCCGGACCAAATCCTTAACCACATTATCGATGAGGAGTGGTTCGAACATTTCAGGAGACTCTATGTAGGAGATGAGGACATGGAGAGATGTGGGCCCTTAAGTTGCTTTAAGGTATCTACTCCGATCCCTCTGGGCTCTTTTGACCCCATAGGGAAAAAAGAGGTGGTGGCCGCTACAAATAAGACCGTACCAGCGAAGGCCCCAGGTCAAGATGGTATACCGGGTGACTTATTTCGAGCTAACGCCGAGCAATGGGCAACATATTTCGTATTCCTTATTAATGCTCTCCTGGAAGGATCCCCAGTCCCAAACTCCTGAAAAGGAGCAGAAGTAATTCCTATCTACAAGAAAGGGCCCAAGGGGGACCCTGCCAACTATCGCCAAATAAGTCTTATTGATGCTGGACAGAAGCTGGCTGGTAGGGTCCTCCTGGAGAGGATCCTCTCCTGGGCAGAGGAGAACAACATCATTTCCCAATTTCAGGCAGGCTTTAGGGCATGCACTAGTACCATTGAACAGGCGTTCAGGCTGGTACTTCTGCATTGGAAGGTGGTAACCATTGGCAAAGGCGGTCTTTATCTTGCATTTATTGATCTACAGACCGCCTTTGACTTGGTCCCCGAGACTGCCTATGGCTGGTCCTGCAGGAGATGGGGTCCCCCCCCACATCTTGAACCTCCTGGCCTGTATGCATGATGGCAACTATGCCTGTGTTAGATGGGGTTCGCAGGAACAAAAAACAGGCAAAATCCCTGTGAATAGTGGTGTCCTCCAGGGATGCGTACTGGCTCCAACCCTATTCACGCTATTTGTGAATGGGTTGTTTCCTTTTCGTTAGAAATGAATGCTGATGCTCCTGTTTTGGCGGGGGATAAAGTCCCCGCCTTACTTTTTGCGGACGGCACACTGTTAGTATCGAAAACCCCCGCAGGTTTACAGAAGTTGTTAGATCGGTTTTGCCTCTTTTATAAAATGAGGGACTTGGTAATTAATACCTCTAAAACAAAGCTCCTTTATTTTAATCCTAGCAGATCGGCCAAATCCACCCTCGCTCTTGATGGGGTACCCCTAGAGCGTGTCAAAGTTTTTGACTATCTGGGGATTACAATCTACGACACATTGTAATGGCAACCGCACATTGACAAAATGGCTTTAAGCTTGAAGCGGGTAGTGGGGATGATAGCGAGGGAACATCGTGCCACAACCTCTAGGCCTATCGCCCCAGCCTTGGAGATCTACGCTGCGAAGGCTGTAGGCTGTGCACTATATGGAGCCGAACTGTGGGGCTTCGGTTGTGCAGATTTGTTAGTCATAGCAGAAAATAAGTTCTTCAGAGAGCTTGCCTCACTCCCCAGGGGAACCCCAACTAAGCCCCTCCTGAGTGATTCCGGTCGTCGCTCAATTAAGGCTTTAATCACCTTGCGCCCCCTTCTCTACTGGGCTCGGCTTTGGCGCACCCCCGAGCTATCTAGATATGCTGATGGCCTAAGAGAAGTGATGAACCTCCAGGGATCACCTAAGATTGGTTGGCTTGTAAACGTAAAAAAGCTCCTCTTGGATACTGGCCTTAAAACGGCATGGGAGTCAGGGGTCTCGCTGTCCAAAGCAGAAACTAAGAAAGCATTCTGGGCATGGATTGATAGCCAGGAGCATTGAGATCCAAACCTAGGCAGGCTGACTGACGAGTTCCACCAGCACAAGCAAGTACCTTGTTTGGAGCCCTATCTGGATTTCATTCAGAAACCGAGAGATAGGGCTCTTTTTATTCAGTTTAGAATGAATATTCTTCCTCTTCATGAACGCACAAATAAATGGAAGCCTCCCAACCAAACGTCTCCTGATTGCCCACACTGTGTAGGTGTAATTGAAAACATTCCACACTTTTTTTTTGAGTGTCCGGCCTACACCAAACCCAGACTGAAGTGGCTTAAACCAGTTTGTCATCAGCTGGAGACCAGGAATCATTCTATTGCTCTCAGAATCCTTCGAGCAGATGCAAATACCACCCTAGTCTGCGGGGTGGAAACATTTCTTAGCTGGGCATGGTCGATAAGATTGAAAGCTATATGATAAATTTGTATGATTTCCAATTTAAAATTTTTATCAAAGCTGCTATAGTTTAATTTATTTTTATTATTCCATTGTAAAAATTGATTGTTAATGTAATTTTTTAACCTAATTCTATTTATCATTAAATGTGTTTTAATTGTAAGAATGCTTTTAAGATATTTTATATCGAAATAAAGCTTTGTTGACTGACTGATTGACTGGCTGACTAGTGAAAACACGACAAATGGAAACCACACAGGTTTTATAGAAATAAGTATTCTTTATAAAGACTTAACACCAGACCACAAATGACAAAAATCCACAACACTGTACTTAAAATAGACTTAAAGATGGTAGAAGTTACTTAAATCAAGTTGATGATGAATGCGGCAAAATTCTCACAAATGTACCTGGATGCATAACGCAAAACAAACAAAAGGTTCTCAGGAATGGAGATGCGTTGGTTCCTTGCTTTCAGGTGAGACGATGCGTCATGCCTCAATGCTTGCGCAGAGTAGGGGATGCGTCTTGGTCCTTACCGGAGAGGAGGTGATGCGTAGGTTCTCGTGATGCGTTCCGGTTGTGATGAGACAAGATGGCGCCTTGATGCAATGCGACAATCTGGTGCAATGCGATAAGATGGCGACCTTGATGCGAAGACGTGAAGACGATGCGTGCAGCGAACTCTGTACTTTGGAGCCGCGACATGCCCTGCAAAACACTTCTCTGGGGATGCAATGGCAATCCTCGCTGTGGAGACACGCTTTTCCGGCGATGGCAATCCTCGCTGTGGAGACATGCTTTTCCGGCGATGCGACGGCAAACAGCTGCAAAGAAGACACACTTCTCCGGAGATGGGGCGGCGGCACGCATCTCCAGCAATGTGACGATAACAGCTGCAGCAGCGACACGCTTCTTTTCGTTGAGTCGCGCTTCCAGCTCCCAGCTACACGCAGGCTTCTGCAGATAGAATTCCCAGCAAGGGAATACAGAGGGGAGCTGGTGGTGAAGTCTTGTAACCCTGAGACTTCAGCAGGAGGCAACCACAGTTCAAGCCCTTGGAGAAATATTCTGCAACATGATGAAAGTTCTGTAAAAGTTCCATCTCCTGGGCAATGAAGAGACCACTGTAGGCCAACCCAGCAAACAGCACTCTGGCAGAGGGGCAGTCCAAACTCCTGCAGCTTCCTTTGGTTCTTCTCCTTGGCAAAAGGTTTGTCTTGTTCCCAGAAGTGATTTAAAGTCTTGGGGTCTGAGTCCCCATATTTATATTCATATTCTCTCTTTTTTTTTTTTCATTATATTTTTTATTTTCTCCCACAGGGCACAAAACGTAAAAGACATATGCAACTCAGTATATATCACATTGGAAAGCAAAAAATCAAAAACAGAGATAAGCATGTATTAAACAGTTTAAATGTACAGGTATTAAATAGATCTGCTTATGCATTCTTAAATTAAATTAAAGAAAAACAAAATTGTGTATACTTGGTTCATTCCAACAAATATCACTCTATAGCCCTATTGGGACAGAACAGCCAAGAAATAAGGGAAAAGAAAACGCAAAGAGAGAGATTCCAAAGGAGAAATTTGAAAACAGGTAGGACATGATGCGGTCAACAAGATGATTAATCTGAACGGTAGGGGGTTACTCTTCCTTTCATTTATTGAGGGGATCCCAGATTTTTATCCCAAGTGCTCTACCCCTCTTGCCCTTCCTTGCGTGAATCTCCTTCTCTAGGTGTAGGCATTTAACAACTTAGCCACCCAATGATGTAACGTGGGTGGGATTCGATCAAGCCAAGCTGATGCAATACAACTTCGAAACACTGCCATAGCAACAAATAAAAAATAATCGTATTGGGACCGGGAGGAATCCTCAGCCACCCCCGATAAAATCCTAACTGGGGTCAGCTTGACCTTTATTCTCAAGGAGTTTTCCATAAATAATTCAATGGAGTTAAGTAAAGGCTGTAAGAGAGGGCATGTAGCAAAAATATGTATTATGTCTGCCTCAGAGCTATCACAATGTGGGCAGCTAATCCCCTGTGTTCCACCCCATTGTGCAATCCTAGCTGGTGTATAATATAATGAGTAGATAGTCTTATAATGTTGTGCTTGTAGAGCAACTGAGCATAGAATTTGCTGACATAGCTGTAATGACAGCCGGAAAGCCTCCGGCTCTGTTCCTAGCTTGTCTACCCATTTAGATTCATATTTTGCAAGATCGTCTTCTCTACTTTCAATAAGCTCAGCATAGAGTTTCTTGATTGTACATCCATTTCTGCCTTAAATGGCCTCTAAGATTGTATTTTTCTCAAACCCCCTCAGTCCACCTTTTTTACTAATTAAAAAACTACTGACCTGTAAGTAGTTAAAGAAATTCCTTGAGTTGAGGCCAAATGGCAACTGAATATCAGTGAATTGACGCATTCCTTCGATCCCAATCATATCCCCTACTTTTGTTAACCTCCCGCTCTCCCACTCTGAAAAGACTGTATCTGAGAAAATCTCTTGCGGTAGTGTTAGATTCTGAAATAGCCTAGTATATGCATTAAATCTTCCCAGACCAAATCTTTTCATGAATGCCTTCCAAACCTTGTGTGCTGCGATGACAGTTTTAAATTTTGAAGTAGCTGGGATCGGTATACTTCAGAAAAGCATTTTCCGCCTCTTCATCAAGGACTAACGCATCGATAGACACAGACACCATTAATTCCTCCAGTTTGAACTCTGCCCCCCTATCAGCCCCGTCATTTGCTGGAGGGCTGCTGCCCAGTAGTACATTTTAAAATCATGCAATGCCCATCCCCCTCTATCCCTAGGGAGCGACATGTATCTTAGTGCTCTTCTTGTTTTCCCATGCGCCCAGACGAACCAAGTAACCATCTGCTCTAGGATGTTAAACCATTTTGCTTCAAACATAAGGGGGATTGCCCTGAACAGGTAGAGGAACTTTGGGAGGAGAATCATTTTAACGATATTAACTCGCCCTACTATAGACAGATGTAGATTGTGAAATCTGTACAGATCTTTTTTGGCTTTAATGACTACTGGCCCTATGTTTATCTCTACCAGCTTGTCCAGATCCGCGGTTATGTTTACCCCTAGGTAGACTCCAGACTGGACCACAGGAGGATCTGTACAATTTGCCTGTTCATTTTTAAAGATTTAGGTTTTGGATTTGTTCAGGGCATATCCTGCGACCCGGCCAAACCGCTCTGCTTCCTCCTCTACCTCTCTAATAGCCTCTGTAGGTAATGGCCTGATAACCGCCACGTCATCGGCATACGCCAAAACCATACATAGACCCCTTTTAGTTTCTAGTGGGGGGATCCAGATGTTCTGTTCCAATTTTTGAATCAGTGGATCTTTATACATAGCGAACAAGAGTGGGGAGCACGGACACCCCTGTCATGTGCCTCGAGTAATTTGAAATGGAGAGGTACGTCCTGCGTTCACCCATACACATGCTGTGGGAGCAATGTATAGTGCTTGTATTGCCTTAATGAAGCCCTCACCGCAGCCGGATCGCCTCAGAACTGCCAACAGAAACTCCCAGGAGACCTGATCAAATGCTTTTTCGGCATCCAGAAGCATAACTGCCATCAGGTCTCCTGGGGTCTCTCAGGCATCAAGCAGTGTGATGACCTTGCGAATGTGATGAGTGGTACCTCTTCCTAGTATGAATTTGTGTTGGTTTATACTAACCAGTGTGCCTATAGCTCTTGAGAATCTTACTGCCAGTGCCTTTGAAAAAATCTTTACATCTGCATTCTTGACCGTGATTAGCCGGTATGAACCTTGCTCGGTAGAAGGTTTCCCTTTTTTAAAAATGATTACTATGTCCGCTCCTGCCCAACTATCTGGTATAGACAGACCTACCTGCGCCTCTTGCATTGTAGTGACTAGGTCGTTGATGATTACAGCAAAAAATAACTTATAAAATTCCCCCGGTATCTGGTCTGGGCCTGCTGCCTTACCTGAGGGTAAGCCTAACATGGCAGCAGCAATCTCTTCTTTCCCGAGACTAGCATCCAGTAATTCCCTATCCTCCTCTAACAATGTATAAGTGTGGGTGTCGTGCAGGTATCTTTGAATTTCTCCAGGATCTTTAGGTTGTTCTTCCTTATATAATTTATTATAAAACTGTTGAAAGACGTCACAGATTTCGTCAGGGTCAGACACCAAATTCCTGCTGGAGTCCTTTATTTCTTTAATTTCTCCTGAGGCTACCTTCTGTCTAGCCCGAATCGCTAAAGTATGACCCACCCGATCACTAAATTTGTGGCACTTTTCCCTTTGAGCTAAAAAGATATCAGCAGCTTTAGTTGCTATTCTCTCTTCTGCCTATATTCATATTCTCTCTGTTCTCTGAAGGCAGAGAGGTCTCTGCCTAGTCCAAACCAGTTCTGGTCAGTCCTGGAGCACTTTGTTGATAAGACTCCTTCTTTTCTTTCACTGTGTAGGTCAGGGACATCAGACACACCACAGGAGGTGGAACCAGTATTGTAGAGGGAAAGCACAGCCCTATTCAGGTCCCAAGTGCAACTCCTCCCTCCCATCTGAACGCAGATCTCTCTATTCAGCCCTGTGCTGACTCACCCTGTCTCGTGAAATCCCCCAACCCCTGTCACTCAAACTCCAGACAAGGAATACACAACCTAGAAGAGGCAGGCTTGGATAGTTAGACAAGAAAATACCTACTTTTTAAAAGTGGTATTTTCAAACACAGAATGTTAAAACCATCTTCACTAGAAGATGTATTTTATCATTCTGAGTTCAGGCATACTAAACTCGAATTTCTACCTAGTTCCCTGAGTCAGTTAGGATTAGAAGATGTTATAATCAAACTGCTCATTCTGGCCTATAGGGAACAGGTAGTCATGCAATAGTGAAACATTAAAATGGCTGTAATTCACTAGTAGGATATGCCACACACACCAGGGCATGCCCTACCTCATACTTACAATGCACCCTGCCCTTGGGCCTACCTTAGGGGTGCTTGACATGAACAAAAATGGAAGGTTTAGGGACTGGCAAGTGGGTGTAATTGCCAAGTCGACATGGCAGTCACACACTGCACACAGGCTCTGCAATGGCAGGCCTGAGGCACACTTTACAAGCTGCTTCTGTGGGTGGCACTACCAATCCTGCAAGCCCACCAGCAGCAATTGATTTACAAGCCCAGGGCAGACATGGTGCACTGTATTAGGGTCTAACAAGTAAATCAAATAACACAATTGTGGAGTCACTAATTAGTACAACAACTTAACATAGGGAGCATTTGCACTGTGGCACTGAATGGCACTGGCAGAGTGCTCAAAGCATCTACAACCAGCAAACAGATTAAAAACAGAGGAAGCAATCAGAAAGAAATGGAAGGGAGACTCACGCCAATGATACCAGGTCTAACAGTTCATAATTGGCAAAAATCTGAGCGTAACCATATTCACTGACAGTCAATATTGTTTTGGAGTGCTACATGACTTTGGGCAGTTGTGGATGCAACATGTTTTTCTGACTTCTTCAGGATCACCGATTAGAAACAGCAAAGATGTAAAGGATTAGTTGGTTGCAATAGAGTCTCCCAATGGAATTGCAGTGGTCAAATGCCCGGCACATAAATCTGGAAATTATTATGTGACAAGTGGAAAGCGTTATACTGATCAAGTAGAACAAATCTGTGCCCAAGATTCAGTTTCAATTGACAAAGGAATGGAAAAACAAAATACAAATTTATACAAAATTATTATAATTATTTAATGTTCTTTTCTGTGGAAAAATTGGAGGAGGTTGGAAAATTGCAGGAAGAGGCCAGTGAGAAAGAAAAACAAATTTGGATAAAATGAGGATGTACTCGAAGAATAGAGGTTGAAGGATGGGTGTGTAGTGATGGGATGCCAGATAGCTTATTATCTAAGATGGCAATGATGTACCATGGCTTAACATATGTGGTAAGAAATGCCATGATTAGGCTTTTTAAACAGTCCTGGTATAACCCAGAAATCAGGGTCCTTGCAGAGAGTCTATGCCAAAGATGCATAGTATGTCAGCAGCAGAATCGAGGGAGAAAGACTGTTGTTAGTTGGGGACGAATTGGAAAAGCAGCAGGCCAATTTACACGTTTACAGGCAGACTTCATTGAGCTCCCTCCTTATAATGGACTGAAATATGGGTTGGTTGTGGTTTGTCTGTTTTCTAGTTGGGTAGAAGCATATCCAACAAGAAGAAATGATAGTCTAATAGTTGCTAATTTGATTTTGAGAGAGATAATATCATGGTTCAGATTTTCAGATTTGTTAGAAACAGATAGAGGGACTCATTTTAATAATGAGATCATTTGAACGATTTGTACAGCATTACAGATTGAGCAAAAGCTGCATTGTGCCTATCGACCAGAAGCTTTAAGTGTGGTTGAGCAAATTACTGGCACTATAAAATCAAGACTCTCAAAAGTCTGTGCATCCACAGCACTAAATAGGCGAGATGCTTTACCCTTGGTTTTAATGAGTCTAAGAAGCATTACAGATTTTTAAAAACTGGATTGTCCCCGCATGAAGTGATTATAGGGAGAGCAATGAGACAGCCAATAGTACCAGCAAATCAACTAATAAACAATACTGATGATCTTGTAGTGTTGTTCCTATATTACTAATAGGCTCTGCGCATTGGAATAATATATCCTATAGATATGACGTAGGACTTAGGTCAGTAGGTCTCTATCGAATATACTAAACTTAATTGTGAGTGCCAGCTACCTCAGAGGTCACTAGAACCTTTCTTGAATTCACAGGAAGGGATTAGTTTCTGACAACCGGAAAAACATGACAACTTTGTTTCCCTAGGACTGGAATAACTATCTTCAGAGATGTTGAAACAATAGATAAGTAGTTCCCTCAGTCAATCGTGCATGCTTCGTTTCTACAGAGTTTGCAGAAAAATCTTGAGATGGGCGTTTTCAATATAAGAATTTATTGAACAGTCTTCTTTCTCATGCAAGAGATGTGAACTGCTACAATCGTTAGACAGAATGCACAGCATAATGCGTACAGCGAGAATAGTATTATAAAAAAATACTGTAATAGCATTGTATGGTTTCTAAGCCATATAAAAATACATACATAAATAACACAGGCTAAAATACTCAACTGGTGCTTCAAAAATACTTTCTAGGTTCTAATCAGCTCCATACCTTAGATGAAGGAGGTCTGGTATCTCTGTCTCGGGACTTGATTTCCCAACACCCCGCTAGGGGAGTCAGAAACACTGGAGCTGGATTTCTCAGAAGAGGAGGGCAGCTTCCTGATCAGTGCATCAGCTGGAAAGTTGGCTTCCTTCAGCACGGTAGCGAGCTGCGTCAGGCAAGTAGGTCATCGAACTACTCTGAACCACCATGCTTTGCCATAGCAAGTGAAGGTATATTTATACCTTGAAGGTGTTTAGGAATGCCAGCATTGACCTAAAGCTGGGCATATGAACGTCATCAAAGCACCCCTAAGGATACATGTTCATTGTAAACTTAACTGAGTTCTTGGAGAAATCAATATTCAAACAAGGGGAAATCCCTAGCGGCTTAAGCTGTTTTTCCTAGAAATAGTTGTGACGGTTGGTGAACAGATGGAAGTAGCCATGTCTGTACTTGGGTTGCATGGGCTATGCCTAAGACAGGCTTGATTTCTATGCCTATATAAGGGCAACATGAATTGTACCTATATAAGGGCATGAATTGGGAAAATCCATTCGGAATCTAAAACGCCATGCAACACCCACTCCACTTTCTTATGTTTCGACATTATTAAGTTCTGAACACATTAAATCTATCTAAACATGATGTGTTAAAACTCACCCACAGCACATAAAAATGCAATGTTACTGGTTGTACACAAAAGCGCATTGGTGCTGTACGCATTCAAAGCAATGTTTCATTCTAAGCATAAAGTTGACATTTGGAAATGCTGTCTGAATGAATCACGAAAATACATGTATGAAATGGTTAGTTAATACAGAATAAAAAGGTGCCTAAACCATTTCATGTCATACCACATATAACTGTTGGTATGAGGACAAGGTCAAATATTGTCTCTGGAAGTTTTCTCAAAGAATTCTAGTTCTCTATGAATACTTCTACTTTAAGCAGATTACTTTGTGTCAAAAAACGAAAAATAAAAATTTGGAAAAATTAATAATCATGGAAAAAAGAGTTCCAAAGTTAGACCTTTGTTTTGAAAAAATGAAGGTCGAATTCAGAGTCTCTCAGAACACTGTGTGCCAAATCAAAAGTCAGTGTTTTTTTTGGAGAAAACATCATATTTTCTAAGTCTGTAAAGAATTTGTCTACCATTGTAGGTGAAAGTTGGATTACCTCGTTAAGAAAATCAACCGCACATAGATGTGAAGCATCGCCATTAGCAATGTTCGTAATGGATGGTACCTGTGTGCCTGTTTCCTCTCGCACCTCACCGTCAGCAATTTGTGTATGTGAGATCTTAATGAATGTTGTCATCAGAATTGGTAGCCGCTGGGGAAAAACAGTGCATGGGCCATTGCTGGTTCAAGCAAAGTATCAAAATCCATTGGCATGACTGATGGGAGCGTCAGACATGTGTCTAGCACGCATTCTTCTCCGCATAGCAGGCAGCGCAGAACAGGTAAGATGCAATCTTGCCAAACTGTCTGAATGACAGAAACCATGTGGTATTTTATTCTCTTAAACGAGTTAATCCCAAAATTTGGATGATGCGCTCACAACACTTCATCGCCAGTAGAGTTGTCTTCATGGTTAACTGGGTGTCGCTTGTGGATTGACTTGCCATATCGTAGTAGTAGGAGCAAAAATAGTATTCCTGCAGCAAGTCCCAAAATGAGAGGCAATACGCCAAACACAGAGTGCACGAAGTTTGGAAATATTCCTAGGACTGCTTCTAAAGGTGCTAACAGTCCAGAAAATACTGTCCTAAATACATGTACAATACCATTCTTAACATACATATTTAAGATGAGACTTAACATTTCTGAGAAATGTATAGGGCAATTCGTAGTTAAGAGGACAAGTATCTCTGCAGAAGTCCTTGCGACTTGCAGATCATAGGTTTCTTTGGCCAAGGTCAGTGGCACATTTTTCTGTAAAAGAATGGCTTTCATTCTGCTCAAAGTATCAATTCGTATAGAAGAGATGTTCAGTGAAGGCCATAACAGCAACTTCCGGTCTGTCTTGGTTTTTGAAAACAATACTTGCATACAGCAAATGACCCTGCCTGACACAGTTACTAGATAGGGTAAACCTGACAACATGCCACAGCAGCTGTGATCATTCAACATAATGTAACTTCCATTTGAAAGTTGTGCAAAAAGTGGATCAATCACCGCAGCAAGAGAACCTTGCAGGTGGCAGGATAAGTTGTTAGAGGAACTATCGCCAGGCCCTGCGTATGCTTATACCCTGACAAAGGAGGGAACCGCTTAGAAGCGTTTTCACAGTTTTTCCTGCTAAGAACCACTTCACGACCCCCACTCCAACATCTGTAAGTGTACTGTAATTCCCAGTATGTCTTGATGTATTCTTTACCCAGCCTTTTATATGTGCCTGCTGGTATGTGTTTTAGGCAATATTGAAAATGGAAAATTGTAACAGGCAGAGTGATTGTTCCATGTATAATCCATTCTGTGGCTGGCTTTACAGCGACAGTAAGTGGCAATCTTTCCAGTTTTTCAATGCTCAGCACTGTATATTCTGCTCCCATCTGTGCCAGTTTGATCTGTTTATCAGTGAGATTGAATTCTGAAAACAGTGACGTAGTATTGATTAAACGCCAAGGCACATAGCCTGAACATAGGTTTTGTAATGTCCAGTCTAATAACATGATAGAACGTAATTGCAACTGACCATGTTGCAACATGACCAAGTCCTGTTCCATGATGTCTATGGCAGAGGATACTATGCTGTTTAAAGAATATATCCTGGATGACTGAGTTGTTAACTTATTGTCAACTACAGAGAGAGTTTTTTCTAAATCAATACGATCAATTTATTGTATTCTTTCTGCAGTCCCTGCTTGTGTAATCTTCCATGCTTCATTATAAGCAGCATAGATACCGGCATATATAAAACATTTATGATACTATTTTCTTGGTCCTAGCAAGAATTCCCTAAGATCATCGCCATCTTTAAGTAAAGATAAGTGCTGCTTTACATCCTTGAGTGTTGATCTATGTAACCATTCAAGGCACAGTTTCCCTACACTGTATGTTGTTACTATTCCTGAATGCTCTCTCTGAGCATATCTTGGATCTGGCATAGTGAATGTGAACCCCGTGTTTTATTCAGGAATCTATCTTGACAGTTGTTTGTGTCTGTGGGCTAGATTAACATTTTTTCCAATCTAGATCAGTTCTGTTGTGATGCAAAATAGTATGTAAGTCGACCTCCCCCTCTGAAGTGTCATCACTAGCAGGTGTAGGTATGATTGGATTGTTTAGGTCTTTTATCTTTGCTAACCCAAGACAACTTTCTGTTGGACAGTGTCATACGAAAACATAATTTGCTCCGGGATGATGCAGCTTCTATCCCCTGATTCTATCCCCTGCACTTGCCAATATTTTGTGCCCCATACAGTTTTTGTCTCAATGCTGTCTTTCCAAAAGTCAAAACCCAGTGAAGACAGCTGAGCATAAAAGGCTGCAGAATAAATTTGCTTGGTATTTGTCAACATACTTTTCATTCCTGTTTTATTAACATTTTTTTAAAGTAAAATGATTCTGGATTGGAAATATTAAAACCTGAAAAGTATGGACATTTTCCCAAAACGTTTTTGAGCTACCTTTGGTGGAGTAGGACAATGTTCCATTGGTTATACATCAATACATTTATAGGGTTTGCAGATTTGTGCAAGAAATGATGACCATAGTGATTATAACAATACACGTGTTCATAATCTGATGAACCTTTTAAGTATTCATGATTTGTAAATGCAGCAGACATTTCTAAGTCTGACATCATGTTAGTAACAGTCTCGAAGTCCCAATCATCAGGTACTAGATGAAACAAAGTCATTCAAGGAAATCTTGAACTGGTGTAGAATCTTCAACAACTTTGCAGGGCCAAAAATGTCATAATCAGTTCTGTCGCAAGCTATACACCCTGGTATAGGAACGGCTGTGATGTTGACTGATGACAAGTCGCTTTGTTCACAATGAGATGATTTGTGTGGCTTGAGTAATAAGTTGATGTTCTTACTTGCTGTGTCCTTTTTAACAAATTTTCCATTTATCAGCATTCCCAAAGTTATTACCAGAGTCAACCAAAGTAGAAAAAAAAGCACACCCAACACAATCCAAAGTTCAATCCATGGTGAAACCAGATAAGTCTTTTCCAAGTGATGAAAAAGGTCTGTTGCTTGTTCTTTCAAAGTTCTTTTTACTGGCGTAGTTTCAGGTTCGCTGGGATCTTCGGAAAATGTATCAGTTAATGAAATAGCCAGAGGCAGTTCTGTCAATTGTTGGGATTGCATCAGGATTCGTTGAAATCGCTGGAACCACTTGATACATTCATGTAGTCTGATGCTACTTCGTTGTAGACAGGTGTTTCTTGACGAACTGTTATTTGTGTCTCAAAAGATACACGTTCCATAGCTTTGTTGCATAGACCTTCATTTCGCACTGCAGATTCTTCAAAGGTGATGAGTCTCTCAGTTTGAACCTCTTGGATAGTAGCCAGAGCTGGGCGTCTGCTACATTGGCGGAGTCCACTTGGCCTACTGCTTATGATCGGCCACATGATGTTGTTTGACCAGGTCAATAGACACACACCTGTTCTCCTTTTTACCAGCAAGCGGTGGCAGTAATACTGTTCTTGATCCGTGGATTGCTAGGACAGGTACTGGTTGTCTGTAAGAAGGCCCAAATTTCTTCTTGTCCGCGATCTTCTCTCTGACTAGATCCCCAAGCTTAGTAATTCAGACAGGCCTTGCTGGGACGGCCGGTTTATCTTCAGTGGTGGTTGGCTTCAGGAACACGTTGCTTTGTTTCATTCTTATTTCATATAAGTCCTGTAAAACAGCCAAATGGTCTTTGATATCAAAGGGTTTTTGGTCTAGCACTGAAGTCTGACAATTGAGGTCCACTACTATCATTCTGGTCTCCCAAAAAGGACTTCATCTAGAGCGATATCCCCCAGAGAACGTCTTGGCAAATTGTTAAGTGACATGAATCGCGGTCCTAAACACCTTCTGCTCTACACTGAGCAGTTTTATCCCAGCAGGAAACCCACCCCTGTCCTGTGC
Source organism: Lissotriton vulgaris (assembly GCF_964263255.1). Taxonomy (NCBI): domain Eukaryota; kingdom Metazoa; phylum Chordata; class Amphibia; order Caudata; family Salamandridae; genus Lissotriton; species Lissotriton vulgaris. Next base: position 775,791,244 of record NC_141696.1, on the reverse strand, counting down.
ACCCAGCACGCCAAATGTAATGTATGAGGAATGTTGCATACTAGTTGGTAGTGTTATACTTCAATTGTAAGGAACATTGCATAAGTGTTGTGGGGTTATGCCGATCTTGTACAAAACTTGTCATATTTCCTATTTTGTCTCTTGGTACTAATTTGCTAATCTTTGTTATCAGAAATTGCAAACAATAAGATAGTAATCACAGACTAGTGCTTAAGCTTTAGGATCATGAACCATGCAGCCGGCTGAACTTCCTAAGACGCACACGCACGCTGCAAAACGGTGCGCAATGCGTCACCATCTCTTGGGGTGTGGCTCGGCTATAAAAGGCCAAACCCAAAGCTTCCCGATGCTTCGCCTCCTGACGCGCCCTTGAGGAAGACTCATCTTGAAGCGCCCTGGGATCCTGAACGCCAGCTGCCAACCGGAGATTGTCGAAAGGCTTCATCTTCCTGCATAACTTCCAGCGCGAGTTTTAGAAAGGAAAGAAAAAACACAAGCTAAGTGAAACCTTTTTTTTTTAGTTAGTTTTAAGGCGCCCAACGCAAGCAAGCAGCAAAGTATTGAAGGACTAGAACTTACCTGAAAGGATTCTTCAAGGACATTCCGTGCATTTGTTCAAAGAGACAGTTTGGGTTTTTCTAAAGAGTGCTTTGAGAAAATATCAAAGCGTAATTCATTGTGGACAATAATTGTGATCATTGAGTTTTGGCAATTGTTTCTTGTTTTAGAGTTGTTTCTTTTAGGTTGCGAAGTCAAGAGAAGACATAATAGAGTACACAGAGTAAGTGATATGTACAAGAAAATGGGCTAAAGTTTTTAGAGTGAAAAGGAACTAAAGAAAAGGGTGTAACTTATTTATTATAATTTACTTCTTCTTAGGAGAAAGAACGCGAAACTTCCTTTTTGGCTTCAACTCACTGCAACCTACACAACCACAACCCTCCACGACGACAACACGGACGTGACGCTTAAATTCTTACAGTCGCAGGTAGGCTTTTAGAATAAAAAAAAGGGATCTGTAAGAATAGATGTAGGTTTAATAGTGTGAAACCAAAGAGATAAAAGTTACAAAAGTTTCTTTGTTGCCTCGCAGGTCGACAACCCAGGAACAGGTAGCGTCCACTATCCGGCCTTCCTCCCTTTTTTCTATTTGATTACCTAGGTGTTCAAAGCAATCACTAGGTGTTGCCTAGAATTTGGGGAAGTTGGTCCATAACGTCTCTGTGAAATCCATCTACAAGCAACTCACAGGTAAGAGTGCTTGTAACCTTGACAGAAGGCGAAGCCCACGACGATTATTTCACCCAGACGTTATGGATCCTTCCGTCTCGAATTCTCTGCAAGACATCGCACCTATCCTAACTGCAATACAAGAAGAGAATGCTGCCCTTCGTAGAGATGTTACTCAGATTCAAACCAGTATTCAATCAGGTCCAAGTACTTGGAGCTTTTCTCCAACTCAGAAATCAATATTGAAACCTGCAACTTTTCAGCCTGGATTTCAAACTCTGCATTCTAGTTCCAGTTCTTCTACAACCCCAACTCAAATTCAAGTAATCACACCAGTACCTGTCCCCTTAGCACAACCAGAAAGATTTTATGGAGATAGCAATAAGTTTTCTATTTTCTTGAATCAATGTCATCTTCATTTTATTGCTAAACCTGCAGCCTTTCCTGATGATTCCTCCAAGATAGCTTTCATCTTGTCTTATTTAGGTGGAGACGCAGCGTTGATGTCAGTACCAATAGTACAGCGAGATGACGCTATCCTTTATGATCTTAGACGTTTTAAAAACACAATGAAAAAATTATTTGCTAAACATGTGTTCGTTCAGTCTGCTGATCACGAGTTGCTACATTTGAAACAAGGATCTTCAGACTTATTACATTACCTATCTCAGTTTAACAGACTAGTTATTGAAGCTCGCTGGCCCGAAGAAAAAAGAGTTTCTCTTTTCTATAAAGGTCTTAAAGATGAGCTTAAAGATATGATCACACAGATTTTAGACCCACCTGATGATATAGAGGACTTCATAGATTTAGTGGTGAAACTAAACCATCGTTTATCTGAACGAAGAGGAGAAAAAGGAAAAGCTGAACTTAAGATATTTTCTTTCAAAGAAAGAACTAACAGTGTAAAAGTAGAAACCACACCTAGGGTTGATTTAGGAGAACCTATGCAGATCGGAACTATTAAAGGACCTCTGTCCAAAGAAGAAAAGGACAAGAGGAGAAAAGTGAATCAATGTCTTTATTGCGGGAAGTCAGGGCACTTTGTTAAGGAATGTCCAGTTCGCCCAAATAAATTCAAGGTTAAGAACTCTGAGGTAGGGTTAGTACAGCAGTCGGAAAACTAACTGGCTCGACAAATCAAGAGGTCAGATTGTCGAGTGTCTTATCTAGTGTGGCCTCTATAACCCCTGAGATAACTTCTCATCACCTCAGCATAAAAATTTCTTTACAGTCTCTTTTAGGAAAAGAAAAGGTTTGGACTGTTGATGCATTAATAGACTCAGGCAATTTTATCGACACTTGTTTTCTAAAAGAACTAGATTTTAAAATAGAGTCTAAAGAACATCCAGAAGTAGTAAAAGCCATAGATGGTAAAGAATTATCACCTGGATTGATTCAATTTCGCACAGAAACGCTTTTAATGACTTGTTTAAGTATACATGAAGAAAAAATAACTTTTGACATTATAGATGCCCCTCAATTTCGCTTAATTCTAGGTATACCCTGGCTCGTAAAACATAATCCAAAAATAGACTGGGTAAAGAAAACAGTGTTATTTGATTCAGAATTTTGTCAAGCTTCTTGTCTATTATCTCCAGGTTTAGGATTACAAGTTCAAGGTAGTAATTTCCCATTACAGTCTAAAAGTGTATTGTTGTTGTAAGGAGTTCCAAAGGAATATGCAGACCTTCATGACGTGTTTGATAAACAAAAGGCTAACTCATTACCACCTCATAGAGATTTCGATTGTCGAATAGATCTTGTACCTGGGGCTACCTTACCATGTAGTTGAATCTATGCTCTCACTGAGAAAGAAAACGAACACTTGAGAGAATATTTAGATGAGTATTTGGCCAACGGTTTTATTCGACATTCGAAATCACCTGTATCCTCTCCTCTCTTTTTTATCCCAAAAAAGGGAGGTGAATTGCGTCCTTATATCGACTATCGAGCTCTGAATAATGTTACCATCAAGAACAGATATCCACTTCCTTTGATTCCGACTTTAATTGATCAGTTAAAAGATGCCACCATTTATACTAAATTGGACTTACGAGGAGCTTACCATTTGGTGAGAGTTTGAAGCGGAGACGAATGGAAAACAGCCTTTCGTACGAAATTTGGTTTGTACGAATATCAAGTCATGCCATTCGGACTCTGCAATGATCCTGCAGCGTTCCAATTTTTCATAAATGAAGTTGTAAGGGAATTTTTAGATATCTGCTGCATTGTATACATAGATGATATTCTCATCTATTCTAAAAACACCACCGAACATGTAAAACAGGTAAGAGTTATTCTTCGAAAACTTCTTGACAATTCCTTGTATATAAAACTTGAGAAAAGCACATTTCATACCACTAAAGTAGAATTTTTAGGGTATGTCTTAAGTCCAAAAGGTATCGAGATGGATCCAAGATTGATTCAAGCAGTACTTGACTGGCCAAGTCCTTCCTCAGTAAAGTTTTTTGGGGTTTGCTAATTTTTATAGACGTTTTATCTGTAACTTCTCCCACGTGATTACCCCAATAACTAGACTGTTAAGAAAGAATGTAAAATTTGAATGGAAAGAAGACGCTGAAGAAGCCTTCCAAAATCTTAAAAGACAGTTTACTACAGCACCTGTACTGATGCATCCAGATACTTCCCATCCTTTCATAGTAGAAGCAGATGCCTCTCAGCTTGCCATTGGTGGTATCTTATCTCGAAGAGATAAAGAGACTGGTCAGATGCATCCAATTGCATTTTATTCAAGGAAACTCACTCCTACTGAACAAAATTATGCAATCGCTGACAAGGAATTGTTAGCCATAAAAGCAGTTTTTGAAGAATGGCGTCATTATTTGTTAGGAGCTAAACATCCTGTAACAATCTATACAGATCATAGGAATCTACAATTTTTGCATTCTGTAAAAGCTCTCACAGCTAGACAATTACGATGGACATTATTTTTTAATGATTACAATTTCATAATCACTTATCGTCCTGGAAAAGAAAATTTAAAAGCTGATGCTCTGTCTCGCATGGGATTTGTAACTGAAAAAGATTGTACTCCTGAAAAAACTCAACCGGTATTATCTGATCACTGTTTCAAAGTAGGTGTAATCATTACTGATGCAATGGAAGATATAAAAGAAAAAATACAAGAAAAAACAATGGAAGAATGGCATGACTTGTATCCTTTGTTACAAAGTAAAAATGATTTGTTGTATATGAATGAACAAATTTTTGTACCCACCCAAGAACTCCAAAAAAAGGTGATACATTCCCATCATGACACACTTATGTCTGCACATCCAGGAGTAACTAAGACCAGTCATTCTATAAAAAGAACATTTTGGTGGCCCTCTTTGCTAAGTGATGTTAAATCTTATGTTGAGACTTGCGTGGTTTGCTCTCAAAATAAAACACTACATCAATCTCCCAGTGGTCTTTTGCTACCTCTCCCGATTCCACCTCAACCCTGGCACACAGTGTCCCTTGACTTCATAGTTGAGCTCCCTAAAACTAAGGAGGGTTTCAATACAATTTTAACGGTGGTTGACCACTTTTCTTGAATGGCTCATTTTATTCAGTTAAAGAAAATTCCTTCAGCCAAAGAGTTAACTCAGGTATTCTCTAAAGAAATAATTCGTTTGCATGGCATTCCATCAGTAATAATTTCTGATAGAGGTCCTCAGTTCATTTCCCACTTCTGGCAAAATTTAGAAAAAGTTTTAGAGATGGACATTCGCACCTCTTCCGGATATCATCCCCAAACGGATGGTTTGACGGAAAGAACTAATCAGACTATAGAACAGTTCTTAAGATGTGCCTTATCTGAAGACGAAAAGGAATGGTCAGATATCCTATGGGTCTTGGAATTTGCGTATAATAAAATGGATAATTCCTCCACTACTCTATCACCCTTCTTCTGTACTTATGGATTTCATCCTAAAAACATTCCAGGTTCCATACACGTTCCAACTGAAATACCGTCTTTAGAAGACCATATAAAAAAATTAATCTACGTTCAAGATCAGGCTCAATATCATTTGGCGCAAGCAAAAGAAAAGCAAAAAGAAACTTCAGACCTTCACAGAAAATCACCACCTAATTTCTTCATAGGAGATAAAGTGTGGTTGTCCACTAAGAACTTGAAAATAAAAGCTTGTAAAAAATTCTGCCCCAAATTTATTGGACCATTTCCTATTGAAAAACTAATAAATCCTGTTAGTATAAAACTAACTTTACCAACCAGATATAAATTTCACCCGGTGTTTCATGTATCTTTGATTAAACCCTGTGATCCTATGACTAGATTTAAAGAAAAACCAGCGGCCATACAAGTTGATGGAATTTCAGAATTCGAAGTTCAGAAAATCCTTGATTCCAAAAGAATTCGAGGAAAATTGTTTTATTTGATTAATTGGAAAAGCTACGGTCCAGAAGAACGGACATGGAAGCCTCTTTTAAATTTACAACATTCCCCTCGTCTCTTGAAACATTTTCACCTCCAAAACCCAAACAAGCCTAGACCTGTTCCTCGGATCTTGGGAGGACTCCTGAGAGGGGAGTACTGTCATGAATCGCGGTCCTAAACACCTTCTGCTCTACACTGAGCAGTTTTATCCCAGCAGGAAACCCACCCCTGTCCCGTGCACCCAGCACGCCAAATGTAATGTATGAGGAATGCTGCATACTAGTTGGTAGTGTTATACTTCAATTGTAAGGAACATTGCTTAAGTGTTGTGGGGTTATGTCGATCTTGTACAAAACTTGTCATATTTCCTATTTTGTCTCTTGGTACTAATTTGCTAATCTTTGTTATCAGAAATTGCAAACAATAAGATAGTAATCACAGACTAGTGCTTAAGCTTTAGGATCATGAACCATGCAGCCGGCTGAACTTCCTAAGACGCACACGCACGCTGCAAAACGGTGCGCAATGCGTCACCATCTCTTGGGGTGTGGCTCGGCTATAAAAGGCCACACCCAAAGCTTCCCGATGCTTCGCCTCCTGCCGCGCCCTCGAGGAAGACTCATCTTGAAGCGCCCTGGGATCCTGAACGCCAGCTGCCAACTGGAGATCGTCGAAAGGCTTCATCTTCCTGCATAATTTCCAGCGCGAGTTTCTGAAAGGAAAGAAAAAACACAAGCTAAGTGAAACCTTTTTTTTTTTTAGTTAGTTTTAGGGCGCCCAACGCAAGCAAGCAGCAAAGTATTGAAGAACTAGAACTTACCTGAAAGGATTCTTCAAGGACATTCCGTGCATTTGTTCAAAGAGACAGTTTGGGTTTTTCTAAAGAGTGCTTTGAGAAAATATCAAAGCGTAATTCATTGTAGACAATAATTGTGATCATTGAGTTTTGGCAATTGTTTCTTGTTTTAGAGTTGTTTCTTTTAGGTTGCGAAGTCAAGAGAAGACATAATAGAGTACACAGAGTAAGTGATATGTACAAGAAAATGGGCTAAAGTTTTTAGAGTGAAAAGGAACTAATGAAAAGGGAGTAACTTATTTATTATAATTTACTTCTTCTTAGGAGAAAGAACGCGAAACCTCCTTTTTGGCTTCAACTCACTGCAACCTACACAACCACAACCCTCCACGACGACAACACGGACGCAACGCTTAAATTCTTACAGTCGCAGGTAGGCTTTTAGAATAAAAGAAAGGGATCTGTAAGAATAGATGTAGGTTTAATAGTGTGAAACCAAAGAGATAAAAGTTACAAAAGTTTCTTTGTTGCCTCGCAGGTCGACAACCCAGGAACAGGTAGCGTCCACTATCCAGCCTTCCTCCCTTTTTTCTATTTGATTACCTAGGTGTTCAAATCAATCACTAGGTCTTGCCTAGAATTTGGGGAAGTTGGTCCATAACGTCTCTGCAAAATCCATCTACAAGCAACTCACAGGTAAGAGTGCTTGTAACCTTGACATTAAGACTACGTTGGACACTTATTCGATGTTTGACCCACCCGTCACCCTAGCTGTTATAGATTGCTTTATGTCCCATTTTTTTCTCTCCACTACCGAATTTTCCTCAGGATGGAATGGACTAGAGTACCGCAATGCAACGCTAAAATTGCCCATTGGCCTCCTTGTAAGCTCGAGAGCTAAACGCATGACACTGGTCAGAATGTGGTGTGCCAACTGCGGATGTGCCAATAAAGGCTCGCAAATCTTTTATAACAGTTCGAGCGTCAGCCGAGCACTGAGGCCACATCCAAATGAACCTTGAACATGAATCCACTGCGACCATGATATATTTATAGGTACCATCCTTCTATAAGGGACCGCAGTGGTCCAGGTAAATGCAAGATAATGGTTTATCTGTAATTAACAGGGGCGTCTGTGCAGGAGGTTTCACTGTAGAGACTTTCATCTTTTGGCAGATCCAAAACATAGCTTCTGGTCTGTTTCCTCATGCGGGGCCACCAGTATCTCTGTTTTAATGACACTATGGCGGAACACACCTGCATGAGCAGAGGCGACCCCTTCATGTGCTGCTAAGATTAGTCCTAATCTATGTTCCATGTTTGGAATTACCCTATCCCCCGTTCCAGGGATTCAAGCAAACGGATCATTGTTCAGTTATATACGAGTATTTGAGTGAAAACCCTTTCGGTAATGTTTTACCACTGTCTTTGCTTGGAGCATTGACAGCTATCATTATTTTTCTGTCTATTTTTGCTTTTGAACGAGTGATTGCATCTACGAAAGCCCTTTTCCACAGCTGCCTTTGCGGCTTCATCAGCTAATGAATTCCCTGCAATGTGAACGCCATCACGTTGATGGATCAGCGTAGTAATCATGTGAGTGTTTTGTAGTCCTTGTCGTAACTGAACTACTTGTTCCCAAAGCAGTTTATGCTTGATTATGCCACTTTTTCATCTTTGTAACTGTTTTGAATCCGGTTCTGCAAGTATTCATTGTAAGATTGAACACAGTAATAAAAATCGCACACTATGAGTGCGGGGAATTCACGGTCCATATTCCCAAGAGCCATCTTGAATGCTTGCAGTTCAGCTCGCTGAGCTGTACAATCTCCTAGAGATTGTGTTTTAGTGACCATTGGTCTGAATTTGCCATTGCGCCAACGACCTTTAATGATCGCTCACGCCGCACTATAGGCTTGTTTATCTGTTGTAGTTATACATTCATACTGATCTGGAGGCAGAATTTCAGTGGGCAGAGGACATTCTTGTTCATATTGTAGAAATGCTTGTGTTTTCAAATATGGATGAAAAATGTATTCAACGTCTGTTGCAGCAAGAGAATTAACCCATTGTATCCATCTTGCATTTTGAATGCTCGCTTTTGTTACTGCCTCTAAAGAAGGTACAGGTTTACCAACCATAATTTGTTTACCCTGTGCGAGGCCTCTCTTTTTTGCTACTGAAGTTTACCCGCTGTCAGAATCTTTGTCTGTTTTCTGTTGAAGTGAATTGCATTTCTGCTTGTGTGTACAAATGTGATTTGTGAGCTATTGGTACTTTTTCACCTTTGTTAAAAGTTAAGTACATGAATCTGCATTGTCCTGGAATGATTCAGATCACTAAGTTGCGTGCGTTTATGCCTGTCTGCAAATGTTCTGTTGCTAACATGTCTGTTTGCAATAAACACAAAATGTATGTGTGTTTTTGTGTCCAATTTATTGTTTTGAAATCAGGTTTGATTAATTTGTAGAGAGGTTTAATCCTTTCTGCGTAGTTTAGAATGTATGTTCTTCCGGAATTAAGAAAATCTAGAATCAACTGTAAGTTTTTCAGGGTTTTTGGAGGTTTGAGCAGCGCACATTTCTCTAGAAAGTTTGCTGCCAGGCTTTTGCCTTCACTTGAAAGTTCATATCCTATAAAGAGGATGCTTAAATGGGCAATTCTAGATTTTTTTATTGAATTTGATCCCTTTAGAGGCGAATCCCAAAATAATTGTATTCACCCTATTCAAGTGCCTATCCAAGTCATCATCTGTCAGATAGATGTCATCGACATATGAGAAGCCTTTGTCATCATGCGCTTGTAGTAACTGTGTTACTCTCGCTGAAAATAACCATGGACTATTCTTGAATCCCTGATGGAGGCGACATAAGTGACGCTGTGTCCCCATAATTGAGAAAGCCGTCAAACACCTACTTTCTGGTGCAATGTTTTGACAGAAAAAAACGTTAGAAATATCTGATGTGGTTTTATCATTTTTACGCACATCCTTATTCATTAATGCTGCACTGTGTGCATTTTGTACTGTAAAAGTTTTGCAACAAGAGTTTAGATGTCTATAATCCAATACTAGACAATACGTATTGTCTGGTTTGGAGACAGGGAACAAAGGATTGTTCATTGATGAGGTGCATGTTTCAATCACCCCTTGGTATTCAAGTTGATCTAATATCTCCCTGACCTGTTTTTTAGCTTCTTCCTTAGCTGGGTACTGCCTTTGTGCAGTTGGATGATTTTTCAACTGGATTGTATGGTGAGTGAGGAAAATAAATTTTATATGGCCAAGAATGTCCCCTATCGTGTACCCCAACGTTCAATGTATGTGCATGACATCCATGCATTTTCCCTCTATGGCCGAAATGATGACGCCTCTGTGTTTACATTGGTGTCCAACGTTAACATGTCAGTTACCAGGCCCTCCATGAAAGAAAGGATAATTCTGCTTTTAAGCCTATGTTGCCAATGTCTTTACATGGTGCACGTTTTTAACATCGAGATGCACCCGTTTTGAGGCTCCACAGGGCCAGGACACGAATCCAGGCCTAAAGCCACCTGAAACACTCTGAAAGCTGCAGTTTAGTTATTTATCCCTGAACTCTCACACATTTCCTGCCACAGCCGAGAGATGCCCAGCAATTGCCTGCCAAGACAGTGTTATGCCTACAGTTATCTGTTCTGCTCCACAGAAACACATTCCTGCCTAATGAAAAGGATAAACATATTCCGCCTGCAGAAGATAGGGCCTAGCCTTTCTGTCTCCATTTAAGTGATTTACAGAGCTCGCATCCATAGAAAGCCCATGGCCCCCATGTAATGAACCAAGAAATGTATGTCCGCACTGGCTCTTACTGATGAGCAACCTTTGCTTGAGTGACCTTTATTTCAGATAAAACATCCCCGGACCCAAGATATCAGATATTACTAGATGTACAAGTCGTCCTGACACTGAAGATTTCTCTACTAGACCGAAAGTCAGCCCCCCCCCAGCTTCCCCTAGTCACACGTCAATTACACGTCATGACCAAGTTGCACACAAGTAGGGCAAAGTTCCAGCTGGCCATGCAACCCCCTCCATGTATCCACCCACTTATGACACCTCCATGACATCTCAGGTGTACGCCCTCATGCACGCCCACATGCTCTTATCTCTTTCTCTTTCTCTGCCTGGAGCGCTCCTCCTTCTCTATGTACGAGATTCAATGTATAAATATTGTACTCTGTGAATAAAGTTCAGAAGACCCTTCCTGAACCTTAGTGGTGATGGAACAGATTCTCCGCTAACCCGGGTTATTGTAAATTAAAGCCCCTTTGAATCGGACACCACGGACTCTGCCTCTTATTTAATGCATGAACTTTCCTTTAAGTATAGAAATTATGAAAGGGTAATATTTATTTACCACATTAATTTGGCGCCCGACCAGGACTGGTCCCTTTCCCCACTCGCCGGTGATGTAAGTCCAGCTTTTGCCCCCCTTCTACAGCCGTGACGGACTTCAGAGTGCACGCCGCGGGACTTCCCGCTTAGTCCTTCAGGCCCACGAGGAGGACGGACTGTGACCAGGCATCCACACGAGGCGGTGAGGAATGCGGATCATCCCAACCAGAGCCCAAGCCATGAGAGAGCAAGGTCCGAGGTATCCAGAGGCCCACCTGTTCCGAAGCGCATGCGTAGTGCGTAGCAGCAGCCAGAGTTCGTAGCAGTCCAGTCCAGTCCAGTGTCGAGTTTCCGAGGCCTTCAGTTTTTCTTCCCGGTGAGTACCGTTGTTGGGAACGCATCTAGACGGGTTCATTAATTTGTGCCCGGTCAAGACGGGTCTGGGTACACAGACCCGGTCCAGACGTGTTCACTTAGGTGGATACGGTATGACGTGTCTCTTTATGGGACCGGTCTGTTCTGTACTGTTTTAGCAGTGCATCCAGTAATTCAGTATTCTAGTATTGTCTCTCGAGATTTCCAGTATTATGTTTTTCTATGTACTAGGTAGTATCTGTTCGAAATGTTTTTAATGTGTTTGATGTCGTGGTATGAATGATTGTTTGCATTTCATTACTGTGTTTATTGTGTTCACGTTCTAGTAAGTACAAATATGCCACTGTTTTTAAAGTTACGTCAGATAGGGACCAGGAAAGGAATATTAGAAGAGTCAGTTAACATCCCACCTAGAGACACACCTGGTCATTATATGTACAACAAGCATGGGCTAGATGCCATATTGTTTTTAGACTTTAGATTACACGAAGGATTTAGAGGAGAAGTACAGATGGCCCATCTCGGGAACATGGGATTCTGAATGCATTATGAGAGTAGAGGAAGCTCTATGGAAAAAGAAATCAAGACCCTCAGATGCCATTGAGTTATGGCGCAAAGAGTCACATAGGAGAACAGAGAAAGAAATTCATCAAGCAGAGAGAACTAGACAAGGTCAAGGCAGAACAGGCTGATAGAGAAAGAAATGCCGTTGTTACTGGTCCTCTCAGAAGAACTAGCTAAAGTGACCCCCTCAGAAACACCCCGTAGGTCGCGAACGCCACCACCTGTACCCTTTAGAGTATGTAGAAAGAAGCCGACAGCATCAGAGGCTTTTATTTCCGCCTATCTAGAAGAGCCCGCACCGGACTACGTAAACGCAGATTTCCCTCCGCCCCCATCAGCAGACCAGCTCCAACAGCTTCAGCAGGTCGTGAAAGACGACGTAGGGCCAGGGGCAGTAGGGGGAGGGAGGCCTATTGTAGATGTAGCAATTCCCCAGTGTATATACGATCCAGAACCAGGAAAGGGCTAAATGCTCATGATTTCACTAAGACTAGGAAGATTTGTGGAGTTTCTTGTAAATAGCTCCTTGTAAATATGGCTTGTGAGGAGCATATTCTCATTTAGACTTGTTGTGTTCCTTGTGCATTGCGCCTTGTAAATATGCCTTGTGAATAGCGTGTCATTTTTGGACTTGTTGACTTTCTTGTAAATATGGCTTGTGAATAGCGCCATGTGGATATGGCTTGTACAGAGCATGATATTGTTGCGTTAGTCAGGAGAGAGCTGGATCTCTTTCAACTGCTTGGAGAAAATGTTTTGAAGATGTGCGTAAGTGTTAATTGAAAACGTGGAGTGATAAGTTCTTGATTTTCCCATGTATCTGCAGTCATTGGGGAATGATTGTGTTTGAGCCGCCTAAGGCTTAATATCTTGGATTGAGACAGCGGTATTTGTTTTAACATGCTGTTTAACATGCATGGTTATGTGAGCTGACACTAAAAGTCAGTGAGTGTTTAGATGAATGATGGTTTGATTTCACTTTTTCATTGGTTACTGGTTCTGCCTATGTGCTTTGTCAAAGCTTGCTGACAGCATGGTAACATCTTGCATGGAGAACAGAAAGCAGTGTTCATTTAATTTTCTATTTGAAATACGTCCACGAATTTGTGTGGGTTTGCCTTGGAACACATGATTTAATGTGTTTTTCCGGAGGTCGGAATGTTATAAATCAACCAGTCGGATTGTGATACGAGTTTTCAGCTGTGAATGGCACACGAACCAGTGTTTTAGAATTAGTGTGTTCGGTTGTGGAGAAGAAAATATAAAACAGACCCATCATAGAATGTGCTTTTAATTAGTGAAATGCAACCGTGTGCTTTTATAGAAAATAATATTATAGAAGATATATATGGATATTTTCCTACTGCAAGCTGAATTTTCTTTTCAAAATGTAAATGTTTCTGACATGCAGCAGACCAGTGTGTGACAGTTATCACACTCACTTAGTTAGTAAAAATGGCTGTTTGAAAATGAATGAACCAGGCCCTTTTAATAGGTAGCATAGAAAGGCTTGCACACTAAATTTTGACTTTTTTGTTATTCAATGCAAACCTTTTTAAACATGCTGTCTGATATATGTTCACCAGCTTTTGAAAATAGGATTTATTATGTCTGATCCAGAGGTCAGTTAGACTGTAATGCTCACACAGGAGGTTTCAGATAAAACATTTAGTGGAGAAATTTCAATTGATATGTGCAGAGAAATATTAAACCCAACAGTCCATGATAATTCGTTTTTTCAGAATCAAATTGCCCCCTTTTTGTGTGTTAATCTGCATGCTAAATAAATGCCCATGTTTCAAATGTCTTGCCTTCTAGCTGCATTAGTTAGACAAAAGTGTCTTCTTAGAAAGAGGAGCTTTCAAGTAGCAGTACTTTATAACAGAATTATTTTAAAAATGCTAGCATGTGACTGTGTTACAGATTAATTTGCTTTTTATCACGTTTTAAATTTGCTCTAGTTAAGTTAGAGAATACTGATTCTGACGTAGGAACAGTTATGTTTAGAGTTCCAAGGAATGTGTTTTTCGACCTTGGATTTAGCCTGGTTCCCAGCGAAAGAATTTTTATGAGGGGAGGGCTTTTCCCTCTTGAAGCACCTAGCAGTGCCTGTCTTGTTATTATTGGCTATGTTCCAATCTCTCTCCGCGGAGAGAGATGTTTATGTAAGGGAGGGGTCAAGTCACTCTTCCTTGCTGTCGGCGCAGACAGCTTCATTGCCTTCAGATAAGGGATCCTTGCATATGCAGAATGGATTGGCAGGAAGCTTTGCTCCTGCAATGAGCTCAGTGTTGGCAGTGATTCAATTTTACATCACAGTGTAGCTTGGCTCCTACTTGGATCAGATTCAAGACTCTGAGCGCGAACATCTTTCTGGAGGTGGGGGCTGCTTCTCAGAGGAGTGAGGCAGTACACGCAGTCAGACTACACAGTGTACCAATCTTTCTCATGAAACAGCCTAGAGAGGGTAGATGGCTTGTCCCTTATTGAGGTTCCTGTAGATCAAAGGGGTCCCTATGTACGAGGTTGTGTACTAGGACAGGACAGTAAGTTTCTGATTGACACAGGGGCGAGCAGAACTACCATCAGCCATGACGAGGTTCCAGGGGCACCTCTCTCAGGCTCACAAAATATTTCCTTGGGATTTTCAGGAAAGCCTATTGTTAATGAAGTGTCAAAGCCAGTTTCCCTTGGAGTTGGTCCACTGTCACGTACCACAGACTTGGTACTTACTAAATCATGCCCAGAAAACTTGCTAGGTATAAAGACATTAAAAGAACTAGGAGCAGTTATCTGTTGTTCTCCGGAAGGAGTGCGACTGTTCTTACGGGATTTTAAGGGACATTATGTTCTGAAAGATTTTGAACCCAGACCACAGAATGTACCACAGCACCTATGGGCACAAGGTCCGACTGACGTAGGTTACATGAACATAACACCACACCGTGTCACTTTCAAAACAGGAGTAGTACTCCCACGTATACGACAATACAAGATGCCACCTGAGGCCTAAGTGGCCTTATTAAAGATTGTTGACGAACTCATTGCACAAGGAGTAGTAGTAGAGACTGACTCAAATATATGTAACTCACCTGTCCTTCCTATCCTTAAACGATCAGACCCTAATGCACCACCAGTTTACAGACTAGTAGTTGAACAAACGTGTAGTACCACAATACCCAGTGGTCCCAGACATTTCTTCATTACTGACTGCTATTGATTCTGAAGCATCATTCTTTACAGTAACTGACCTGAAAAATGCCTTTTTCAGTGTTCCAATTCATCCAGACAGCCAGTATCTCTTCTGATTCAGTTTAAGTGGACGTAGCTTTAAATTTTTAAAGGTTTTACAGAGAGCCCTAGCATTTACAGTCAAGCATTAAAAAGACAGCTAGACAGTATTCACATGCCTACTGACACTGCGCTACTCCAGTACGTTGATGATATCTTGATCACTGCACGAACAGAAAAAAGTTGTGAACGTGCATCCCTGACAGTCTTATACTTTCTGGCAGACAAAGGACACAAGGTGTCCCCTTCTAAGTTACAATTCTGTGTCCAGCAAGTTGTTTACCTTGGTCACTTGCTGTCCAAGTGGGGGAGACAGCTTACACCAGACCGCACTCAGTTAATTGCACACCTTCCACAGCCCAAGACACAGAAGGAGGTACGAGCTTTTATTGGCCTCACTTCTTACTGCAGACAATGGATTCCCCAGTATGCCTATCTAGCCAAAACACTCATACAATTGACAACACAGGAGGCAGCGTCTTCGACTGTCCTCCTTTGGACACAAGAACATACCTTGGCATTTGAAGAATTAAAAAGAGCCTTATGTCAAGCGCCAGTTTTAGCGACTCCTAGTTACAGCAAACCATTTATGCTTTTCATGACTGAACAAGATGAAACAGCATTATCTGTCCTTACACAAGATCAAGCTGGAAAACACAAGCCCTGTGCTTATTTTTCTAGTACATTAGATCCAGTGGCCCAGGCTCTGCCTGCGTGCCTGAAAGCAGTTGTAGCAACAGCTCTAGCTATTAGACAAAGTGGCCAGACTCCATAGTGTTAGGACCTTCCCTGATAGTCCAGGTACCACATGCAGTGGAAGTTCTCTTTAACAGAACACAGACACAACACTTAACTGTAGCGAGACTGACAGGATATGGACTGACGTTATTCCAGCCACACATAGAGATCAGACAATGTAACATTCTTAACCCTGCTACACTTTTGCCCGTAAGTACAGTAGACACCGCACCACATGACTGTGTGGAAGTAATAAATACAGTGACGAAACCAAGACAAGACCTGACAGATATGGCACTTCCAGATCCTGACCTGACACTTTATGTTGATAGTTCATGCATGAGAACAAGCACAGGAGAGTTAGTGGCCGCATATGCCGTGACCACTGATACTGAAGTCATAGAGACCCACAGAATAGACACACTGTCAGCACAAGCAGCAGAGCTCATCGCTCTGACACAAGCCTGCATAAGAGCCAAGAACTTGAAAGTGAACATTTATACAGACTGACAGTACGCTTTTGGCGTAGTCCATGACTTCGGAGTTCTCTGGAGGGAGAGAGGTTACTTGACCTCTCATGGGGCCAAAATTCAGCATGGCCCACTTATTCAAGCCCTGTTAGAAGCAATACATTTGCCTCAGCCATAGCTATCCTGAAATGCAAAGCATATACCAAAGTCACAGACACCATTTCCCAGGGTAATGACCTGGCAGACCGAATTCTAGACTTACAGTCCAGACACTAACAGACACGACAAAGACAGAGGTACCATTACTGACGAATAGCATGACAGTCAGGGATCCTTCACAAGATGTACTCGACATACAGACACATGCCACTTCAGATGAAATAAAGAAATGGACTGAACAAGGAGGGGTCCAGACTGACTAAGGTTGGATGACTAAAGGCAAAGCTACATGGTTTCGTCCAGATTCCATGGTACAAGTAATCATAAACACAAACACATAGTCCAGCACACTTGGGAGAGAAGGCAATGCTAGACAGTTTACAGAATATCTGGTTTAACAAGCACCTGCGTGCATCAGCGAAGCAGAAAGTACGTACCTGTATGATCTGTTGCCAGTTCAATCCAGGTAAAGGCATCCCGGTGGAACAAGGCGGATTTCATCCTCCTGACCACCCTTTTGAGTTCCTTCAGATGGATTATATCCAAATGGACAGATGCAAAGGTTATAAGTATGTCTTAGTAGTAGTGTGTGCACTAACTAGATGGACAGAAGCGTACCCAGTCCCAGATTATACTGCAGCAGGCCTTGTAGAAAGCCATAATCAGACACTTAAGACCAAAGTTAGCGAAAGTCTGTGCAGAAAAAGGCGTGGATTGGATGGTAGCCTTGCCGGTTGCCCTCTTTTATATGCGTATGGTAGCCCATTCCAGAACAGGCCTATCTCCTATGCCTAAGATAATATCTGATGTTGAGAATAACATGCTGACAGATTACCTGGCTTCCTTGATGTCTGCACCACTCTCTTTTCATTCACAGGTTGCCGCCGCCTTCCCTGACAACACCCAAGTCCAGGAGCCTGCCATAGTCCCTGGAGATGTTATCTATGAGCGGAACTTTTGACCGATCAAGCCCCCTTGAGCCACATTGGAGGACGCCGAAGCTTGTGCTACACACCACGAGGACTGCTATCCGGCTCGAAGGATGAAAAGGAAATTCTATGGACAATTTGGAACTTTAACAATGACAATAAAAATGACAATGACCCCAGTGACTCAAAACCCCCTTTTTTAGAAAAACTCCGCATCAGGAGTATTAATCCAAGTTACGGTCTAGTAAGTCAGACAGTTTAATTGTTTAAGTCCCTCTCGGGTGAATCGGTTAGACAGGTTCCTGACATGTATGAGACCGTAGATCAGAATAGCAGTAGACAGAGAGATAAGAGAGAGACGAACTGCAAATCCCTTCGCAGTCGATTTATAATAACTCTGATTATTATGTTCCTTTTAAGCATAACAATTATATGTATCAGCTTGACACTACATGTTTTCTTTCCTCCTATTACCTCACATGTACACTTTTCTTTTAACGACACTGCAGAGCACACATTTAGTGATCTGCCACCCCATGAAGCACTGCGCAACAATTCTTTCATTCGTATGTTGCACCATTCTCATCAGACCAGCAATGCAACAAATTGCTGGGTATGTGGCCAACTCCCGCCTTATCAGAAAACGAAGGGAGTTCTGCCCTTCTTCCCTTTTCCGTTCTCCCACAATGGTTCGTGCGGAGCATGGTTTGCTTTAATGACATCACTAGATAACAAGTCCATAGGTAACCAGAATGAATGGATATATGGAAACCTGAATAAAGTAATGAATGATGCATGTTTCCCAGACGAAGACGGGCTCCCTCAAAGGAAGGGGACCGACCTAGAAAATGAAGAGTACAAGCAAGGAAATGCTTCCCTCAATTTTATAATACTGAATGTTCAGCCCAAGCAAAATACAGGACCACAATCTATTTCAGTCCTACCAGCAAAAGGTGATTTGTGTGTTAGAAAGAAAGGATCAGTACATATGGGACACAGTGAAGGTAATACTGTAGTAGAGTTTAATGGCCAAGGAAAGTCCATTTTCAAAGCATCACGCCATACCTATTTCATTTGCGGTCAGACAGCCTATGTACATCTGCCCTCAGACTGGGGTGGAACATGTTATATAGCTTTCCTTCTGCCCCCTATCTTTCTAGCCCCATCCCATTATCATTGAGATTCACGACTAGTACATGTCAGACACAAGAGGGAGATAAATTCCCCAGTTGTTGATCAGACTGGGACAGCTTGGGAGCAATATACAGATTTCAACAAAGGATTCTTTTTCTTCATAGGTCCCGTCCAAAACAGTAAACTCATACGCAGGTTAACAAGAACTCTGGAAGCAGTAGTAAATGAGACTGCATCTGCCCTGGCTAACTTGACCCAGGAGCAGTCTGCCATGAGACTGTCTTTGTCTGCAGTGTGACCCAGCGATTTGCAGCTTGTGTGCCACTGCCTGTATTCCCCATCCACGTATCCAGAAGAGACAAGAAGAGCAAATGATGCAGTATGACCATATACAAGGTCTTATGCATATAGATGTCACTTGAAGGGAACGTAGGGGACAAGGAGGGAATGAGGAAAATAAATTTTATATGGCCAAGAATGTCCCCTATCGTGTACCCCAACGTTCAATGTATGTGCATGACATCCATGCATTTTCCCTCTATGGCCGAAATGATGACGCCTCTGTGTTTACATTTGCGTCCAACGTTAACATGTCAGTTACCAGGCCCTCCATGAAAGAAAGGATAATTCTGCTTTTAAGCCTATGTTGCCAATGTCTTTACATGGTGCACGTTTTTAACATCGAGATGCACCCGTTTTGAGGCTCTACAGGGCCAGGACACGAATCCAGGCCTAAAGCCACCTGAAACACTCTGAAAGCTGCAGTTTAGTTATTTATCCCTGAACTCTCACACATTTCCTGCCACAGCCGAGAGATGCCCAGCAATTGCCTGCCAAGACAGTGTTATGCCTACAGTTATCTGTTCTGCTCCACAGAAACACATTCCTGCCTAATGAAAAGGATAAACATATTCCGCCTGCAGAAGATAGGGCCTAGCCTTTCTGTCTCCATTTAAGTGATTTACAGAGCTCGCATCCATAGAAAGCCCATGGCCCCCATGTAATGAACCAAGAAATGTATGCCCGCACTGGCTCTTAGTGATGAGCAACCTTTGCTTGAGTGACCTTTATTTCAGATAAAACATCCCCGGACCCAAGATATCAGATATTACTAGATGTACAAGTCGTCCTGACACTGAAGATTTCTCTACTAGACCGAAAGTCAGCCCCCCCCAGCTTCCCCTAGTCACACGTCAATTACACGTCATGACCAAGTTGCACACAAGTAGGGCAAAGTTCCAGCTGGCCATGCAACCCCCTCCATGTATCCACCCACTTATGACACCTCCATGACATCTCAAGTGTACGCCCTCATGCACGCCCACATGCTCTTATCTCTTTCTCTTTCTCTGCCTGGAGCGCTCCTCCTTCTCTATGTACGAGATTCAATGTATAAATATTGTACTCTGTGAATAAAGTTCAGAAGACCCTTCCTGAACCTTAGTGGTGATGGAACAGATTCTCCGCTAACCCGGGTTATTGTAAATAAAGCCCCTTTGAATCGGACACCACGGACTCTGCCTCTCATTTAATGCATGAACTTTCCTTTAAGTATAGAAATTATGAAAGGGTAATATTTATTTACCACATGAGGAGAATCCTCATCCCATCCTACATGATTTTTATATAATGCAGGAGCTTGGGCCACTGCCCATTTCCCAATTTACAAAAGGGGGTGGTGATGAACAGAGTGTCTGAATTGAGCAGACCACTCTTACCCAGTCCAAAGATCAGGGCTTGATCCATCACCGTTATTTATCTCACTGCCCCATCCCAGCTCAGAATCTGGCTATATGCAAATCAGTCTGTCCCTGGCCCAGTGCATCATGGGAACAGGGCAGACTAAACTACCAAGCCAATTCTTTACCAGAAAGGAGACAAGCTACCGGGGACCGGTTTCTGGCATTTCAGCCTCTTCGGCCCGGCTTGCTTGAATCCTGATGGAGCAGTGAGAAAGGGACTCATGTCTGAGTATACCCTGCCACACCTATAGTGGCCAAAATCGATTTACAAAAGGGGGTGGTGATGAACAGAGTGTCTGAATTGAGCAGACCACTCTTACCCAGTCCAAAGATCAGGGCTTGATCCATCACCGTTATTTATCTCACTGCCCCATCCCAGCTCAGAATCTGGCTATATGCAAATCAGTATGTCCCTGGCCCAGTGCATCATGGGAACAGGGCAGACTAAACTACCAAGCCAATTCTTTACCAGAAAGGAGACAAGCTACCGGGGACCGGTTTCTGGCATTTCAGCCTCTTCGGCCCGGCTTGCTTGAATCCTGATGGAGCAGTGAGAAAGGGACTCATGTCTGAGTATACCCTGCCACACCTATAGTGGCCAAAATCGATTTACAAAAGGGGGTGGTGATGAACAGAGTGTCTGAATTGAGCAGACCACTCTTACCCAGTCCAAAGATCAGGGCTTGATCCATCACCGTTATTTATCTCACTGCCCCATCCCAGCTCAGAATCTGGCTATATGCAAATCAGTCTGTCCCTGGCCCAGTGCATCATGGGAACAGGGCAGACTAAACTACCAAGCCAATTCTTTACCAGAAAGGAGACAAGCTACCGGGGACCGGTTTCTGGCATTTCAGCCTCTTCGGCCCGGCTTGCTTGAATCCTGATGGAGCAGTGAGAAAGGGACTCATGTCTGAGTATACCCTGCCACACCTATAGTGGCCAAAATCGATTTACAAAAGGGGGTGGTGATGAACAGAGTGTCTGAATTGAGCAGACCACTCTTACCCAGTCCAAAGATCAGGGCTTGATCCATCACCGTTATTTATCTCACTGCCCCATCCCAGCTCAGAATCTGGCTATATGCAAATCAGTCTGTCCCTGGCCCAGTGCATCATGGGAACAGGGCAGACTAAACTACCAAGCCAATTCTTTACCAGAAAGGAGACAAGCTACCGGGGACCGGTTTCTGGCATTTCAGCCTCTTCGGCCCGGCTTGCTTGAATCCTGATGGAGCAGTGAGAAAGGGACTCATGTCTGAGTATACCCTGCCACACCTATAGTGGCCAAAATCGATTTACAAAAGGGGGTGGTGATGAACAGAGTGTCTGAATTGAGCAGACCACTCTTACCCAGTCCAAAGATCAGGGCTTGATCCATCACCGTTATTTATCTCACTGCCCCATCCCAGCTCAGAATCTGGCTATATGCAAATCAGTCTGTCCCTGGCCCAGTGCATCATGGGAACAGGGCAGACTAAACTACCAAGCCAATTCTTTACCAGAAAGGAGACAAGCTACCGGGGACCGGTTTCTGGCATTTCAGCCTCTTCGGCCCGGCTTGCTTGAATCCTGATGGAGCAGTGAGAAAGGGACTCATGTCTGAGTATACCCTGCCACACCTATAGTGGCCAAAATCGATTTACAAAAGGGGGTGGTGATGAACAGAGTGTCTGAATTGAGCAGACCACTCTTACCCAGTCCAAAGATCAGGGCTTGATCCATCACCGTTATTTATCTCACTGCCCCATCCCAGCTCAGAATCTGGCTATATGCAAATCAGTCTGTCCCTGGCCCAGTGCATCATGGGAACAGGGCAGACTAAACTACCAAGCCAATTCTTTACCAGAAAGGAGACAAGCTACCGGGGACCGGTTTCTGGCATTTCAGCCTCTTCGGCCCGGCTTGCTTGAATCCTGATGGAGCAGTGAGAAAGGGACTCATGTCTGAGTATACCCTGCCACACCTATAGTGGCCAAAATCGATTTACAAAAGGGGGTGGTGATGAACAGAGTGTCTGAATTGAGCAGACCACTCTTACCCAGTCCAAAGATCAGGGCTTGATCCATCACCGTTATTTATCTCACTGCCCCATCCCAGCTCAGAATCTGGCTATATGCAAATCAGTCTGTCCCTGGCCCAGTGCATCATGGGAACAGGGCAGACTAAACTACCAAGCCAATTCTTTACCAGAAAGGAGACAAGCTACCGGGGACCGGTTTCTGGCATTTCAGCCTCTTCGGCCCGGCTTGCTTGAATCCTGATGGAGCAGTGAGAAAGGGACTCATGTCTGAGTATACCCTGCCACACCTATAGTGGCCAAAATCGATTTACAAAAGGGGGTGGTGATGAACAGAGTGTCTGAATTGAGCAGACTAATTTGCATACAGCCAGGTTCTGAAACTGGGATGGTGCAGTGAGCTAAAAAACGGTGTTGGATCTAGCCCTGATCTCTTGACTGGGTGAGAGTATTCTGTTTAATTCAGAGACTCTGTCCCTCACCACCCCTTGTTGTAAATATTTTTGTCCACCCTAAGCGTGGAAGGGTATACTCAGATGTGAGTCCCTTGCTCATTGCACCATCAGGATTCAAGCAAGCCGGGCCGAAGAGGCTGAAATGCCAGAAACCGGTCCCCGGTAGCTTGTTTCCTTCCCAGTGTAAGAATTGGCTTTTGTAGTTTGGTTTGCCCTGTTCCCATCATGCACTGGGACAGGAACAGACTAATTTGCATACAGCCAGGTTCCGAAACTGGGATGGTGCAGTGAGCTAAAAAACGGTGTTGGATCTAGCCCTGATCTCTTGACTGGGTGAGAGTATTCTGTTTAATTCAGAGACTCTGTCCCTCACCACCCCTTGTTGTAAATATTTTTGTCCACCCTAAGCGTGGAAGGGTATACTCAGATGTGAGTCCCTTGCTCATTGCACCATCAGGATTCAAGCAAGCCGGGCCGAAGAGGCTGAAATGCCAGAAACCGGTCCCCGGTAGCTTGTTTCCTTCCCAGTGTAAGAATTGGCTTTTGTAGTTTGGTTTGCCCTGTTCCCATCATGCACTGGGACAGGAACAGACTAATTTGCATACAGCCAGGTTCTGAAACTGGGATGGTGCAGTGAGCTAAAAAACGGTGTTGGATCTAGCCCTGATCTCTTGACTGGGTGAGAGTATTCTGTTTAATTCAGAGACTCTGTCCCTCACCAACCCTTGTTGTAAATATTTTTGTCCACCCTAAGCGTGGAAGGGTATACTCAGATGTGAGTCCCTTGCTCATTGCACCATCAGGATTCAAGCAAGCCGGGCCGAAGAGGCTGAAATGCCAGAAACCGGTCCCCGGTAGCTTGTTTCCTTCCCAGTGTAAGAATTGGCTTTTGTAGTTTGGTTTGCCCTGTTCCCATCATGCACTGGGACAGGAACAGACTAATTTGCATACAGCCAGGTTCTGAAACTGGGATGGTGCAGTGAGCTAAAAAACGGTGTTGGATCTAGCCCTGATCTCTTGACTGGGTGAGAGTATTCTGTTTAATTCAGAGACTCTGTCCCTCACCACCCCTTGTTGTAAATATTACTGCCCATTTCCCGGCATAGGTATATTTTAAAAGAATTGGAATGTAATTGGAGAAGGCTGGCATGATGATGTCTTCACCATGTGGGCACTCCCTGCCAAATTTTGGTGCCCAGTCTTGTTCAGCTAGAAGAATGTCATAACCCTTAGAGAGTTGCTCCCAAAAGAGTGCTCTTCTCTTTCTTGGTTTGTCTCCCTCCATCCGGAGTGTTACTTCATATAACTTATGTGGAGAACTAACCCTGGTATCTGCAGTTTCAGCTTGAATAAATTCAATCAAGTCCACTGTCTCCAGATGACCCTTCAAGTTCTTGCGAGCTATGGTGACCTCTGCTGCGCTGTCCAACATTGTCTGAGCCCATTCCCCGTTCTTGAGTTGTGTCCTCAAGATCCTTGGCATGTCTGATTTTTAGACCTGCTTCTTTCTTTTTGGTGATTTGAGGTTTCTTGTTTTTCTGAACGTGCTGATCGTCTTTGGGCTTCACGCGTTCTTCCTTGTTTTATGACCGTCCTCTTCTTTCGGATTTCTGTGACCAAGTCTGAAAGGTACGAGAGGAACGTGTATCAGTATCTTGATATCTATCAGGTTTTCTCAAATTATCCCTATTTCTGAGGTTATACCTCCTTTCAGAAGGCTCCTTTTGAGGAGACCTACCTCGCAATTGAGAATGCTTCTCTTTAGAAGTTTGTTTAGTGTTTTCCCACTTCTTTTTAGAAGGAGTAGGAGTGTTTTTAGTAAAGACTTTTAACTATATGAATCTATTATTTTTTGTATATTACGAAGTAATTGTTCATCCGACATTGCTTCAATATCAGGGTCAGGTCTAAAGCCAGCCATGTTGCTCCTGGTCTACCTAGTGGACCGAGCCTGGTAATGTGATTTATATGTTTTAGGGCACTTAAAAACCAGGGCGCATGCTCTTTGTATGTTAATGGAATCTCTATATCCTCAAAACTAATGTATTCTGTTGGTGGTTCATCTTTTTTGTGGAAGTGAAACCGATTTGTTACTGTATTTGCTTTAGGGAAGACTATCCAAGAATAGAATACCTCTGTCTAGTGCTATTCATGTGCCTCTATCACAAAAACTGCCTTACCACCTCTTGCTGATAGGCAATTTTTTGTATAAGTTTTATAGTGATGGCTCTCCTCAAAATTGGAGGAATAATTATAGCATCATCGTGGGTTTCAATAAAACCTGTTGTGTCATAAGCTTCTGGATCAGCTGCAGAGCCACTGTTCTCCGTGTTGTTACCGTTATTCGACATAGTTTAATGAAAATTGCAGAGCAAGTTTCAAGGAAACAAAGATAAGGTGGAAAATATTTTGGAACACTGTATCCTTCAACGTTGAACAAACCAAAAAGCGAATACATTGGATTTTTGTCCTACTCACCTATGGCGGATACTATCCCTTTGCCCACTCCAGACATCTATTGGAGTATTACGAAAAAGGGGTCTCTGAGAAAAGCATGACTCAGATACTTTAGTATCTAGCGTTAAATTAGTGCCTTACCGAACGTTGGGCGCTATGTAGTGTAGTTCCAATATTCCCAATAGGCTCTGCGCATTGGAATAATATATCCTATAGATATGAGGTAGGACAGTAGGTCTCTATCGAGTATACTAAACTTAATTGTGAGTGCCAGCTCGGTCAGAGGTCACTAGAAACTTTCTCGAAATGACAAGAAGGAATTTCTTTCTGACAACTGCATAAACATGACAACTTTGTTTCCCTAGGACTGGAATAACTATCTTCAGAGTCGTGGAAAAAATAGATCAGTATTTCACCTAGTCAATCGTGCATGCTTCGTTTCTACAGAGTTTGTAGAGAAATAGTGAGACGGGCGTTTTCAATAAAAGGATTTATTGAACAGTCTTCTTTCTCATGCAACAGAGGTGAACTGCTACAATTGTTAGACAGAATGCAAAGTATAATGTGTACAGCGAGAATAGTATTATAAAATAATACTGTAATAGCATTGTATGGTTTCTAAGCCATATAAAAATACATACTTAAATAACACTAGTTAAAATACTCAACCAGTACTTCTAAAATACGCCCACCCCAATGTACCTAACTTAGGTCTAGTACGGGGGAAGAAGTAAATATGGTCTTTAGCATAGGTTTAGTTTTTGCCAAGAATCTACCAAAAGTTTCTCTAGATTCTAATCAGCTCCATACCTTAGAATGAAGGAGGTCTGGTATCTCTGTCTCGGGACTCGATTTCCCAACACCCTGCAAGGGAGTCAGAAACACTGGATCTGGGTTTCTCAGCAGAAGAGGGCCGCTTCCTGATCAGTGCATCAGCTGGAGAGTCGGCTTCCTTCGGCACTTGCTGTAGCGAGCTGCGTCGGGCAAGTAGGTCGTCGAACTGCTCCGGACCACCGCACTTTGCCATCGCAAGTGAAGGTACATTTATACCTTGAAGGTGTTTAGGAATGCCAGCATTGACGTAAAATCGGGCATATGAACGTCATGAATGAACCCCTAAGGAATAGATGTTCATTGTAAAACTAACTGAGTTCCTGGAGAAATCAATATTCAAGCAGGGAGAAATCCCTAATGGCTTAAGGTGGTTTTCCAAGAAATCGTTGTGACGTTTGGTGAATGGATGGAAGTAGCCATGCCTGTATTTGGGTTGCATGGGCGATGCCTAAATAAGGGCTTGATTTCTATGCCTATATAAGGGCAACGTGAATTGTACCTAGATAAGGGCATGAATCGGGGAAAATCCATTCGGAATCTAAAACGCCATACAACAATCTAGTGCTCGATTATTGCAAAGTATTGGCTGATCTGGTGCGTTCTGGGTCTCATCAGGTTCGAGAAGTTGCAACCACAACACAGCAAGAACAAGCACATGATCTAAGTCCACAAGAGTGGATTCTGTCGAAGGAGCATGTGAGAAAGTCGTGTTTGGAGTCACGTTGTCATGGGCCATATCAAGTGATACGGGTGACAACAACAGCAGTAAAATGTGGTGGCTTGCTGAATTGAATGCACGGGAGCCACACAAGAAGAGTCCCTAGCCCAATTGAAAGACTAGAAAAGGAAGATCGATAACAGGCAGAGGGTAAAAAAGAACCTGAATTAGCCTGAGTTCAAACCTGCGATTGAACTTGAGCAAATTCGAATAAAGTGGGCACCAGATACTGGGTCTCGTGAGACTGCTGTTGAAGTAAATAAAAGAGAAGTGTTGAGT
This sequence comes from Lissotriton vulgaris, assembly GCF_964263255.1. Taxonomy (NCBI): domain Eukaryota; kingdom Metazoa; phylum Chordata; class Amphibia; order Caudata; family Salamandridae; genus Lissotriton; species Lissotriton vulgaris. The sequence continues at coordinate 775,764,274 of NC_141696.1, read as the reverse complement.
GAAAATAGAAATCAAGAGCAAGTACCACAGAGAAAAGAATCAAACAAAAGGAGTTGTGAACTTGGCTCTGAAATTGAAACTGTGGAAGTCAAGAAAGCCAGAAAAGGAGATGTGTGGTCAAAGGCAGTGAATAGATTGAACTACAGTCAGTCAGTCAAAAAACTTTATTTCAGCTATGCAGCCTTAACACCTTCGCCACAGGGCTAATTCCCACACGGGGCGGGGGGCCGCACGCGGCACCGCGATGCTTGTGACGAGCTCGGCTTGTCACGCTGCGCGGTGGCGCTGTGCTTATGAAGAGCTGAGCTCATCATGACCACAAAAGCTTAATTGAACGCCCAACACAGCAGGGGAATTATCCCCGCAGTTATGATGATATGACGAGCTCAGCTCGTCATGAGCACAGCGTCACTGTGACTCATGACGAGCTGAGCTCGTCATGAGCACCGAAAGAGTTAAAAGCACAATACATGTTACATTCCATAAAATAAATTTAATTTTTACAAAAAGCAATGAAGTCAAAGATAAGTATATAAAACATCAATAAATTAATGAAAGATTATATAATACATTCTTATTATGATGTTGACTATCACTGCCTATCTACCCGACCCCCTAAAATTGACATGCATAAGTTTCAGAAAAACCCAGGTCGCCTACATGGGAATTATAAAACTAGTAAAACCAATTAAAACAATAATTTAAAAGAAAAACATAAATAGTAATAAATCTGACACGGGGGACAATCAGGAAAGATGGCCAGAGAAAACAAAAAGTCCATAAGGGGGGAAAGCAAGCAAATTGCTCTTCCAGAATAGCATCAAAGGCACAGACAGAGGGCTATGTAGCTGGTGAAAATAGCCTGGCAGTATTGGAGCCCCCGACATGGGCTTTAAATATGGCTAAAGAACTTAAAATACACTTTGAAACCTTTGTTAAAACTGAGTTAGAAGTTGTTAAGAGACACATAGAGAAGCTCACATCACTGGTTGACACATGGGGAGTAAAATTGACAGCATTTCTAACACCCTGGTCAATTTTAAAACTCCGGACCAGGCTCCCATTCGCCAAAGCAATCATGCAACTACATCTGCCTCTACTGCCTCACCTGCCTTTAATGCTCTAATGGGTCCTATCCCTCAACCAACAAACAGTAGCCCCAGTTCTGTTACAACATGGGGAAACAAAGGAGGGGGATGTTGGCCACGGCCCTATGAATATGCCAACAACCCTAGGTCTTCAAGTGGATCTAAATTTTCCTAGTAACCACAGAGGAGTTCATGGGAATAATTGGCAACTAAATAGAAGCCCCACCCAATCTATCCTGACATGTATACACTTACCTCCGGCCTCAACTCCCTATACTGTCATATTAACTGGAGTGCCAGAGCTAGAAACGGGTAGAGGGGAGAATTACCCTGAACTAAAAAACAAAATGATTTTATGGCTAAACAAACATCGACCACTCCCACCTTTAATACAGAGTTAAATCCTATTTGCTAGGCGGGTGAGTTGGCTGGGTCAGAGCCGGAAAGAAATCCCTGGGGATTGTATTCTGATCAATTTTAGGGAAACCAGGGTGGTTCAACACATCTTGAATTGGAGTCAATCTAGGGAGATTAGCGGCATTCAGACGCTCTCTCTAGGTTACTTCTATCCTCCTAATCCCCTGATACAAATAATGGGAGGTGTATATAAAAAATGGGAAATGAGAGCCCAGACTGGTAATCTGCTAAATATGGGCCGGGGCTCCGAAAAAATCCCGTCCTTTAACATCCCAGTTAGCAATAGATATAGCAGTCTAGATCTAGTCAATTGACTGGATCTTCCAGCTGATCTAACTGAAGGTATAGTTACCCAGCAAACTGTGTTCCAAAATTGTGATATGTCTGAGTTTGTGGATCATCCTCTCAGGAAAAACTTTGAGGTCATAGTGGCCATTTGAAGCTTGGGTGTCCTGCTAAAAACACCAGGGGAGTCTCTGGTAAATATAGAGGGATGGGAGGGGACACCCTGCCAAGTGTTTCAGCAAGAGCTGGAACCCCTGTATACTCTGACTGACACATTAAAAGACCTGCAGAATACAAGGGTTCTATCCTGGAACATTGCAGGTCTTACCTCTAAGCTGGACCTTCCTGATTGGGGAGAATAAATTAATACACATGAGCTATGTCTCTTTCAAGAGACATGGTCCACTGTACCACTGTATATGACAGGATATGCTGCATACTCCACTCCAGCCTTGCAAGGGCCTAGGGAGAGACCCTCAGGGGCCCTCTGCATTTGGGTTGCCACTCATCTGGGTTGTACAATTAAAGTGCTAGACACTGATTCTTTGGATATTTTGTGTATCCCCCTTTCTTTTGATGATAATCTTAAGTTGGCTGTTATCAATGAAGATTCTCGCCCAGTGATGATGGGACAAACCTCACAGACCTTAGATTCTTTGGCCTCTTTTATCCTTACTTTACTCAAGCCTTTCCATGTAATTGTTGGGGGGGGGGGGGGACTTTAATTGTCATTTTGAACCTCTCAATGGCATAAGCTCTACCATCACAAGCGAAGAAGACTCTGGTTAATTCCAGACTGTACTATCTATCCAACAAGGGTGTGGACCCCCTTCTTCTTCAAATGACTTCCCTCACACTTAATCATTCGCTTAGGGCCTGTAATGGTCGATTCCCTTTAGACAGCCCGGGAAACCCAACTTTTAATAAATTGGGACAGGCCTCTATAATTGACCATATCCTATTAGACGTCGAGAATTGGTTTAGAATTAAAGATTCTGTGGTCCAATCTCAATGTGAAAGTGACCACAACCCATTTGTTCTTGTGATAGCCTATCCCCAACTTAAGGATGATCAGGGTCTGTTAACACAACCTCCCACAAATGTAATTGTAACAGAAGGGGGCAGAAGACTACGCTGGGGAACTTATCTAATGAAAAAATGGCCTTTCTGTACACACAATCTATTCCCTATTTAGAGACTGCTTTTTGTGTGTCTGAAAATTACCAAGGCCATGAATCTTTGCTGTTGAAAAATATGAATCACCAGGATATTTTTTTGAAACTGGCAGAGTTCTTTTATATTCATGAAAATAATGATAACCTCGACCCCAAACCCAAACACTGCTGGTTTAATAAAGCGTGTAGGGAAGCCAAATGCGCACTGGTACTCGGGGTTAAGAATAAGGATGTCATATGTACCAGAACAGCCAGGTCACACTACAAAAATACCACAGCTGATGCTAAAGCAGCTTGGGAGAATGAAAAATAGAAAGCAATTAGGGAAGCTTTGGACACCTAGAGATTTGAGAGGCTTTTCAAATCTAGTTAAGACTGGTCATTCCGAAGGCAACTCGCTATTGAACTAAATCTGGGGGAAGTAGCTTGGAGATCACATTTTAAAGTTTTATATTCTAGGCCTCTAGGTGAAGTTATAGAACATGGAACACTAGACATAGATCAAATTCCCCTAAATACGGATCCACCACTCTGCACATTGTTGGAAGTTACTATGGTGTTGGGCAAATTACTTCCTAATAAGGCACCGAGACTGGATAGAATTCCTGGTGACCTGTTCAGAAATGAACAGGTAGTGTGGGCTTCTTATCTGCAGACCTTATTCAACGCCATTATTCAAGGTATGGCACTCCCTTCGACTTGGGCTGGTGTGGAAATCATTCCAATGGTTAAAAAAGGCTCCCAACTTAATCCGGCAAATTATCGGCCAATAAGCCTCATCAATGTTTTCCAAAAGATATTTGCTCGTGTTCTCCTGGGGCAATTGCAATTATGGATGGACGAGATGAACGTTTTAACTCTTTTACAAGCAGGATTTAGGTCCAAAACCTCGACCATCAACCAGATTTTTAGATTGCAATTAATCCATTGGAAAACAGTAATCTTGGAGGGGGGTAGCCTTTATCTAAGGTTTGTGGACCTTAAGTCCGCCTTTGATATGGTCCAGCGTGATCAGTTATGGGGTATTCTTCACGACATGGGAGTTCCAGTTTACCTTTGTCAACTTCTGAAGCGCTTACATGAAGGTACTTACGCGAGGGTAAGATGTGGCAAGAAATGAGAATTGACTGCTCCTTTTCCTGTGGAGAAAGGGGCGAGGCAGGGAAGCGTGTTAGCGCCAACCCTCTTTTCCCTCTTTCTAAATGGTTTAATCGAAACCCTCTTGGCAGTGAAGGATATAGACTCACCAAGGTTAGCAAACCGTAAAATACTGGCCTTAATGTTCGCTAATGACACGCTGCTCCTGTCTAAATCACCAATGGGTATGCAGCGTGTATTGGATGAGTTTAGTGCATTTTGCAGGAATAAGAATCTAGAGATAAATGTCCAGAAAACTAAATAGATGGTCTTCCACACCAAAACCACTAATTGCCCGCATTCCCAAATGGAGGGTAGGTCCCTAGAGAGATGCCCACTTTTGACTACCTGTGTATCACACTCAATGATAAGATGGACTGGGGGACCCAAATAAAGAAGGCCAATCTGAAATTAACACAGTTAACGAGTTGTATCTTAAAAGTTCATGAAAACTGCACCCACAAAGTGGTCACCCCCCCCCCCCCCCCGGCAGAAATCTATAAAACCCAAGCGAGGGGAGCCTCTTTATATGGAGCAGAACTCTGGGGACCCTGCCCATCTCACACTCTATCGGCCACAGAGAATATCTTCATTAGGCAGCTGTTGGGACTTCCAAGAAGCAGGTCCCTAACCCCACTTAGGATGGACTTGGGTATTGGCCCTATGGCCGATATAATTGCCTCTCATCCCCACCTCTTCTGGCGTCGCATATGGAGCATGCCCAAGCTAGTTACTTATAGGGAGGAATTGAGGGATGTTATGTCCATACTGTGAGCAGCCAACCTACCATGGCTGTCTTATGTTAGGAGTGTATGCCTTTCTTCGGGATGGGCAAACATGTGGTTTACTCCAGAACAGACTTGGCCCAGTATCCCCAAAACGCCCCTAGCGCTTGCTTTTAAAGAACCCAAAGGTGCCCTGTTGACCCAGAGTATGAATTCATGCTGCCTGACATCAAGGTTTGTGGATGTCAAGCAGCAGTACAAATTGGAATTGGCCCTGGATAGCATCCAACCGTTCATGGCAAAAAAACTGTATCTTCAATTTAGGCACTGTACGCTTCTGCTCCGTGCATTCACAAAGAAATGGAAGGGTGCAACTAAAGCAGATTGCCCTGGCGGCTCCGCTTCAGAAGAAACAGAACTTCATGTAATGCTTTTCTGTCCTGCTTATAATAGGTCTAGATCGAAGTGGGTCCTCCAACTCTGTAGAAATTTGGGGCTCAGAAACCATGTCGAGGTCTTTAGGCTACTTAAATATGAAACTCTCCCATTATTTTTAGACGCTACCTCAAAAATGTTATTTGCAATGTGGTGTATACGTAGAGGTATCCTAAAGGGGAAAGAGCTGGGTAGCAACTAGACAGCGTCTTCCCATTAACAACGCCACTGTCTTATGTTTTTATATATCTTCATCCAGAGAATTGTATTGACATTTTTGTTTTGTTTCTCTCTGCTTTAGCAAACTAATTTTAATGTTTTTCTTTTAAATTATTGTTTTAATTGGTTTTACTAGTTTTATAATTCCCATGTAGGCGACCTGGGTTTTTCTGAAACTTATGCATGTCAATTTTAGGGGGTCGGGTAGATAGGCAGTGATAGTCAACATCATAATAAGAATGTATTATATAATCTTTCATTAATTTATTGATGTTTTATATACTTATCTTTGACTTCATTGCTTTTTGTAAAAATTAAATTTATTTTATGGAATGTAACATGTATTGTGCTTTTAACTCTTTCGGTGCTCATGACGAGCTCAGCTCGTCATGAGTCACAGTGACGCTGTGCTCATGACGAGCTGAGCTCGTCATATCATCATAACTGCGGGGATAATTCCCCTGCTGTGTTGGGCGTTCAATTAAGCTTTTGTGGTCATGATGAGCTCAGCTCTTCATAAGCACAGCGCCACCGCGCAGCGTGACAAGCCGAGCTCGTTAATTGAACGCCCAACACAGCAGGGGAATTATCCCCGCAGTTATGATGATATGACGAGCTCAGCTCGTCATGAGCACAGCGTCACTGTGACTCATGACGAGCTGAGCTCGTCATGAGCACCGAAAGAGTTAAAAGCACAATACATGTTACATTCCATAAAATAAATTTAATTTTTACAAAAAGCAATGAAGTCAAAGATAAGTATATAAAACATCAATAAATTAATGAAAGATTATATAATACATTCTTATTATGATGTTGACTATCACTGCCTATCTACCCGACCCCCTAAAATTGACATGCATAAGTTTCAGAAAAACCCAGGTCGCCTACATGGGAATTATAAAACTAGTAAAACCAATTAAAACAATAATTTAAAAGAAAAACATTAAAATTAGTTTGCTAAAGCAGAGAGAAACAAAACAAAAATGTCAATACAATTCTCTGGATGAAGATATATAAAAACATAAGACAGTGGCGTTGTTAATGGGAAGACGCTGTCTAGTTGCTACCCAGCTCTTTCCCCTTTAGGATACCTCTACGTATACACCACATTGCAAATAACATTTTTGAGGTAGCGTCTAAAAATAATGGGAGAGTTTCATATTTAAGTAGCCTAAAGACCTCGACATGGTTTCTGAGCCCCAAATTTCTACAGAGTTGGAGGACCCACTTCGATCTAGACCTATTATAAGCAGGACAGAAAAGCATTACATGAAGTTCTGTTTCTTCTGAAGCGGAGCCGCCAGTGCAATCTGCTTTAGTTGCACCCTTCCATTTCTTTGTGAATGCACGGAGCAGAAGCGTACAGTGCCTAAATTGAAGATACAGTTTTTTTGCCATGAACGGTTGGATGCTATCCAGGGCCAATTCCAATTTGTACTGCTGCTTGACATCCACAAACCTTGATGTCAGGCAGCATGAATTCATACTCTGGGTCAACAGGGCACCTTTGGGTTCTTTAAAAGCAAGCGCTAGGGGCGTTTTGGGGATACTGGGCCAAGTCTGTTCTGGAGTAAACCACATGTTTGCCCATCCCGAAGAAAGGCATACACTCCTAACATAAGACAGCCATGGTAGGTTGGCTGCTCACAGTATGGACATAACATCCCTCAATTCCTCCCTATAAGTAACTAGCTTGGGCATGCTCCATATGCGACGCCAGAAGAGGTGGGGATGAGAGGCAATTATATCGGCCATAGGGCCAATACCCAAGTCCATCCTAAGTGGGGTTAGGGACCTGCTTCTTGGAAGTCCCAACAGCTGCCTAATGAAGATATTCTCTGTGGCCGATAGAGTGTGAGATGGGCAGGGTCCCCAGAGTTCTGCTCCATATAAAGAGGCTCCCCTCGCTTGGGTTTTATAGATTTCTGCCGGGGGGGGGGGGGGGGTGACCACTTTGTGGGTGCAGTTTTCATGAACTTTTAAGATACAACTCGTTAACTGTGTTAATTTCAGATTGGCCTTCTTTATTTGGGTCCCCCAGTCCATCTTATCATTGAGTGTGATACACAGGTAGTCAAAAGTGGGCATCTCTCTAGGGACCTACCCTCCATTTGGGAATGCGGGCAATTAGTGGTTTTGGTGTGGAAGACCATCTATTTAGTTTTCTGGACATTTATCTCTAGATTCTTATTCCTGCAAAATGCACTAAACTCATCCAATACACGCTGCATACCCATTGGTGATTTAGACAGGAGCAGCGTGTCATTAGCGAACATTAAGGCCAGTATTTTACGGTTTGCTAACCTTGGTGAGTCTATATCCTTCACTGCCAAGAGGGTTTCGATTAAACCATTTAGAAAGAGGGAAAAGAGGGTTGGCGCTAACACGCTTCCCTGCCTCGCCCCTTTCTCCACAGGAAAAGGAGCAGTCAATTCTCATTTCTTGCCACATCTTACCCTCGCGTAAGTACCTTCATGTAAGCGCTTCAGAAGTTGACAAAGGTAAACTGGAACTCCCATGTCGTGAAGAATACCCCATAACTGATCACGCTGGACCATATCAAAGGCGGACTTAAGGTCCACAAACCTTAGATAAAGGCTACCCCCCTCCAAGATTACTGTTTTCCAATGGATTAATTGCAATCTAAAAATCTGGTTGATGGTCGAGGTTTTGGACCTAAATCCTGCTTGTAAAAGAGTTAAAACGTTCATCTCGTCCATCCATAATTGCAATTGCCCCAGGAGAACACGAGCAAATATCTTTTGGAAAACATTGATGAGGCTTATTGGCCGATAATTTGCCGGATTAAGTTGGGAGCCTTTTTTAACCATTGGAATGATTTCCACACCAGCCCAAGTCGAAGGGAGTGCCATACCTTGAATAATGGCGTTGAATAAGGTCTGCAGATAAGAAGCCCACACTACCTGTTCATTTCTGAACAGGTCACCAGGAATTCTATCCAGTCTCGGTGCCTTATTAGGAAGTAATTTGCCCAACACCATAGTAACTTCCAACAATGTGCAGAGTGGTGGATCCGTATTTAGGGGAATTTGATCTATGTCTAGTGTTCCATGTTCTATAACTTCACCTAGAGGCCTAGAATATAAAACTTTAAAATGTGATCTCCAAGCTACTTCCCCCAGATTTAGTTCAATAGCGAGTTGCCTTCGGAATGACCAGTCTTAACTAGATTTGAAAAGCCTCTCAAATCTCTAGGTGTCCAAAGCTTCCCTAATTGCTTTCTATTTTTCATTCTCCCAAGCTGCTTTAGCATCAGCTGTGGTATTTTTGTAGTGTGACCTGGCTGTTCTGGTACATATGACATCCTTATTCTTAACCCCGAGTACCAGTGCGCATTTGGCTTCCCTACACGCTTTATTAAACCAGCAGTGTTTGGGTTTGGGGTCGAGGTTATCATTATTTTCATGAATATAAAAGAACTCTGCCAGTTTCAAAAAAATATCCTGGTGATTCATATTTTTCAACAGCAAAGATTCATGGCCTTGGTAATTTTCAGACACACAAAAAGCAGTCTCTAAATAGGGAATAGATTGTGTGTACAGAAAGGCCATTTTTTCATTAGATAAGTTCCCCAGCGTAGTCTTCTGCCCCCTTCTGTTACAATTACATTTGTGGGAGGTTGTGTTAACAGACCCTGATCATCCTTAAGTTGGGGATAGGCTATCACAAGAACAAATGGGTTGTGGTCACTTTCACATTGAGATTGGACCACAGAATCTTTAATTCTAAACCAATTCTCGACGTCTAATAGGATATGGTCAATTATAGAGGCCTGTCCCAATTTATTAAAAGTTGGGTTTCCCGGGCTGTCTAAAGGGAATCGACCATTACAGGCCCTAAGCGAATGATTAAGTGTGAGGGAAGTCATTTGAAGAAGAAGGGGGTCCACACCCTTGTTGGATAGATAGTACAGTCTGGAATTAACCAGAGTCTTCTTCGCTTGTGATGGTAGAGCTTATGCCATTGAGAGGTTCAAAATGACAATTAAAGTCCCCCCCCCCCCCAACAATTACATGGAAAGGCTTGAGTAAAGTAAGGATAAAAGAGGCCAAAGAATCTAAGGTCTGTGAGGTTTGTCCCATCATCACTGGGCGAGAATCTTCATTGATAACAGCCAACTTAAGATTATCATCAAAAGAAAGGGGGATACACAAAATATCCAAAGAATCAGTGTCTAGCACTTTAATTGTACAACCCAGATGAGTGGCAACCCAAATGCAGAGGGCCCCTGAGGGTCTCTCCCTAGGCCCTTGCAAGGCTGGAGTGGAGTATGCAGCATATCCTGTCATATACAGTGGTACAGTGGACCATGTCTCTTGAAAGAGACATAGCTCATGTGTATTAATTTATTCTCCCCAATCAGGAAGGTCCAGCTTAGAGGTAAGACCTGCAATGTTCCAGGATAGAACCCTTGTATTCTGCAGGTCTTTTAATGTGTCAGTCAGAGTATACAGGGGTTCCAGCTCTTGCTGAAACACTTGGCAGGGTGTCCCCTCCCATCCCTCTATATTTACCAGAGACTCCCCTGGTGTTTTTAGCAGGACACCCAAGCTTCAAATGGCCACTATGACCTCAAAGTTTTTCCTGAGAGGATGATCCACAAACTCAGACATATCACAATTTTGGAACACAGTTTGCTGGGTAACTATACCTTCAGTTAGATCAGCTGGAAGATCCAGTCAATTGACTAGATCTAGACTGCTATATCTATTGCTAACTGGGATGTTAAAGGACGGGATTTTTTCGGAGCCCCGGCCCATATTTAGCAGATTACCAGTCTGGGCTCTCATTTCCCATTTTTTATATACACCTCCCATTATTTGTATCAGGGGATTAGGAGGATAGAAGTAACCTAGAGAGAGCGTCTGAATGCCGCTAATCTCCCTAGATTGACTCCAATTCAAGATGTGTTGAACCACCCTGGTTTCCCTAAAATTGATCAGAATACAATCCCCAGGGATTTCTTTCCGGCTCTGACCCAGCCAACTCACCCGCCTAGCAAATAGGATTTAACTCTGTATTAAAGGTGGGAGTGGTCGATGTTTGTTTAGCCATAAAATCATTTTGTTTTTTAGTTCAGGGTAATTCTCCCCTCTACCCGTTTCTAGCTCTGGCACTCCAGTTAATATGACAGTATAGGGAGTTGAGGCCGGAGGTAAGTGTATACATGTCAGGATAGATTGGGTGGGGCTTCTATTTAGTTGCCAATTATTCCCATGAACTCCTCTGTGGTTACTAGGAAAATTTAGATCCACTTGAAGACCTAGGGTTGTTGGCATATTCATAGGGCCGTGGCCAACATCCCCCTCCTTTGTTTCCCCATGTTGTAACAGAACTGGGGCTACTGTTTGTTGGTTGAGGGATAGGACCCATTAGAGCATTAAAGGCAGGTGAGGCAGTAGAGGCAGATGTAGTTGCATGATTGCTTTGGCGAATGGGAGCCTGGTCCGGAGTTTTAAAATTGACCAGGGTGTTAGAAATGCTGTCAATTTTACTCCCCATGTGTCAACCAGTGATGTGAGCTTCTCTATGTGTCTCTTAACAACTTCTAACTCAGTTTTAACAAAGGTTTCAAAGTGTATTTTAAGTTCTTTAGCCATATTTAAAGCCCATGTCGGGGGCTCCAATACTGCCAGGCTATTTTCACCAGCTACATAGCCCTCTGTCTGTGCCTTTGATGCTATTCTGGAAGAGCAATTTGCTTGCTTTCCCCCCTTATGGACTTTTTGTTTTCTCTGGCCATCTTTCCTGATTGTCCCCCGTGTCAGATTTATTACAATTTTCAGAAATTACTTTTTCTAGTGTGGGCATTAAGTCAGGAGAAATAGAAAGATTTACTGTTTGTGAGGAATCAAAAGTTCCTATTTCCAGAGTCGTTGGGGAACTTGGGATCATTGGCGTTAGGGACAGCCGTCATTCACTATGTTTTGTCTCATAAGAGACGGCCCAATTGCCTGCCGTAACATTTTGTCAATAGTAGACAGTTTCAGAGTGGGCGTACGCACAGAGGCTTTCTGACGGGTGTTAGGCCTTGTAGGCGGAGGGGTACTCCCCTGCTTGTTGTATTATAGCTAGACTTCCTCAATAAGAGGGAAATACGGAAGTAATTAATATTCAAATAGATGGAACAAACACGCTCCCTACAATACTTCAGGTACTATGGTCCCAAAGCTTCACTCTTTCTGAACACCCTAACAAACTCCAAAATTCAACAACAGTAGCCCAATGCCCAAACATTAAACACAGGCACTCGCGTAACACAACTTATCAAGGGAGTAGCCCAGCCCAGCCTCAGTCAGTCTCGGACGGGCTCAGGCGGGCCCGCCCTTGGCCGGGGCTTCGCCTGGCACGTCCCGTGTTGCGGGGTTAGATTCCGCGCTTTATGCGCCAATATCGTCCGGTGCCTCCCCCTCGTAAGGAACAGCGGTGATGCCTCGCTTTGCACCTGGGCGTTTAAGTTTGACAGGGTGTTTGGTTGCAGGCAGCGTCGAGGGCTGAAGGTCTGCCAATGTTAGGAACCCCTCCTGGGTAGGTGTTGGCAGTAATTAGAATATTAACACCAGTAGCAGTGTGAGCAAACGCAGCAGGGACCCACACTACGGGGGGAGAAGCCGCGCTTTATGTGCCAAGATCGTCCAGTGCCTCCCCCTCGTCAGGAACAGCTGTGTTGCCTTGCGTTGCACCATGGGTGTTGAAGTTTGACAGGGTGTTTGATTGCAGGCAGCGTCAAGGGCTGAAGGTCCTCCGATGTTAGGAACCCCTCCTGGGTAGGTGTTCGTAGTAATTAGAAGATTAACACCAGTAGCAGTGTGGGAAAACAAAGCAGGGACCCACACTACCGGGGAAGAAGCCGTGCTTTATGCGCCAAGATCGTCCGGTGCCTCCTCCTCGTCATGAACAGCTGTATGTTTTCCCAAAAGTTTATCATTTAGACAAGTCATGGAATCAATGAAAAGAAGAGTGAACTAATTCCTAGTAAGAGGGAAATAAGTGTTTCAGAAATTGTGGGTGATATTTTTGGAACATTGATACCTTCAGTTGGGGTAATTTTAAATTCACACAAAATTAGAAAATTGTCCACAGTGGTGGGTCGTTTATCAACAGACACTGCTGGTGGGTTTTTGATTATTGACTCTGAAATAGTTGTGATAAGGTCTATGGTTTAGCAGAACACTTGCCCTTGATGTATTACTGGCTAAAGAGGGTGAAGTCTGTAGCATTTTAAAAATCAACAATGTTGCACATATATCCCGATAGAAGTAAAAGTTTAGAGGGATATATTAAGAACATTACAAATCTTCAAGAAGATTTGGTAGAACTGAAGATTTGTGGGGCTTGGGAGAGACTTGGTAAGGGTTTCTCCTTAGTGGGAAATTGCTTTTCTGCTTTTGGTAATAGTCTATTAGGGAGGATACTAACACCAATACTTGCTGTTGCTACAGGAATTCTAATGATACTACTAAAATATAAGTGTTGCAAAAACAAGAGAAGAACACAGGATGTTAAATGAAGTGTCAGAAAAAGGAAAAGGGTAGAAATAGAGTTAGAAGACAGAAGAGGCAATTACTATGAAATAGTGAAGGATATAGATGGAGTTATGTTGAATCAAAAGAGAAATACAGCTTTCTAAATGATAAAATGGTGACAAATTGTATTTGTGCGTAATTAGGTGATGGGAGATTGTTGGAGCAGGGTTTTCGCGAAATGAACCCTGCACAGATTGAACTCCCATAGTGTGAAATCAATAATCATGTGGTGAGCAAACTGCATGCAAAAATACCTAATATAAGGGAAAATTAAACTGTGTAAGCGCAAACTAGAATGCTGGAGTAGGCCGCAAATGCTTATGACTAATGAAAATAAATGGACTAATGCTGCTTGATTATTGTATACTAATATGTGATGGAGATAACATTAATCTGGAATGTGCATGGGTCAATGCAACACACAGGGTGGGTGCATAATGGTATAGCAATATAAGTGATTAATAATTTATGTGTTTGTTTTCCATAGAAGTAAGGTCTTCTGCTCTGCAGAAAAGGCAAGAGAGTAATTTTAGAAAATAAATGCAGTCTGAGTGAGAAATGGAAGGTGGAAAACTGTTCATCCTTTACGGGACATGTGTGCCTGCCAAAGTTTGAATGTTGAAACAAAATATTCTTCTTAACATTTACTTAGAGAGCGGTGCAAATGAATAATTGAGGCACAAAAGTTATTACGCGACCAAGATGGGGGAAATGTGTACTATGAAGACAGCTCAAATTTGTAATTCCTGGGCTGGAGGTTGATAAAATTAGTAAAGAAGACAATGGACAGTGTTACAGAAGTGCCATGACGAGAGTGGTGTGGCAGTACACCACCTTCCTTAACCAATAGAATGAAGAGAAATGTTGTGTTATGATACATTTTGGGTTGGTCTTTTTGGGTTTTAGAGTATAATATTAGGGATCCAGTAGGAGGGGTTTAGGTGGTTGTGTAATTACTTTTTTGCAAGAGAAGAAAGCTGCATGGCTGTCTCCTATTCCTATTTGAGCTGGCTGTTCCTGTTTGCTAAATCCTGACTTAGTCTTTGCTCTTCAACTCTTCATGAGGGGCTTTGCTGCTCTCATGGCCAGAGAGTAGTTTTCCTAATTATCTTTGTGGGTTAGTATAATATTCTGAATTTCACAATCATTTTACAAATGTCTAAGTCTCCGATCTTTTGTCTTCACGCCCATACACTCACTCATTGAATTGATGTTGAGATGTATTGCTGTCATTTCTTGTGTGGTAATCGAGGGTTCAAGCTGTATTGTTAGAACAATCACATTATTTAGATAAAGCATTATAAATATACAAGTGAGTTTGTCTTCATTTGGAGTCATTAAATTTAGTTTATAATGAGTATTACTAGTTCCAGGTATTAGTTTGGCAAACTCTGATTACATAAATAAAGATTGCATCTCCATAAAGTATATGCAAGGATGATATACTAATAGGAAATTGGTAAGTTTCGGTACTTCACTCACCCAGCGTGAAAGGGCTTGTTGAGTAATGAATTGGGCCCAGGTAATGGAAATATGTGAGTCCCAGATCGTCGTATCACCTCTGCCTGAAGTATTGTGATTTGGAATACTTTGTGAGTTTCAAAACATATATTTAACTGCTACAATGTAATCCTCAATTTTGCTCTTTAAAGAAAGCTATAGTCTTCTCCCCAATCTCTATAAAATACATTTTAATACTCATTAGCCTTGCTGTCTCCTTGTAGACTCTACTGCCAACGACAGGCTCTCAACAATGTGTAACAGCACCCAGATCCAACTGGGCAAGCCCTTGAACCCCAAGGGATGCCTCTCAGGTCCTGGGCCCTTGGTTTGGCCTCAGAGTTGCTGAATTGACGTTTTTGGGTTCTTTGTGACCATGAACCTGCTCTGTGGTGCCAAATCCTTGTCAGTTGCACAACCCTTCAGTGTGAATTTCTGTCAGCCTGACTCTTCACCCTACAGCAAATACTGCTCATGTGGAGTGTCAACATAAAGCACCAGCCCAACCAATCACGATGACATCAGGATCTTAGCGCTACAACAAAGACCGCTCACAACATCCGGCCTGCTCTTCGCATTACATTGATGGCTGTCCGTGACACTTCCTTTCTTCTGGAGGCCCAAAGGGAGCTGAACTCTTGGTGATGGACAGAGAAGGTAACTTTTCAGCTGGACTAACCTGGTCCCTGTATCCAACCTGCGCTCTATTATGGTCAGCCTGAACGTGTGACTTTCTCCCGGTCTCAGATGACGAGATATTTGACCCTTTGTGCTTTTTGGTGGTATTTTACCATAAAATCTTTGAAAAATCATAACACAAGTTTTACTGATTGGACATTTGTTGTTTTCGTCTTGTTTTATTTATTACATGTTGCTCTATTTATTCTAAACTGGAGTGGGATCATTTTGTTGTGTGTTTTCACAGCGGTACTGTTTGAAGTATGGCACACATACTCAATACATTGCCTCTGACTTAAGCCTGACGGCTCTATGCCAAGCTATCTGAGGGTTGAGTAAAGGTTAATTTAGAATTGCTTGTGACTTCACCCTTAGGAGAACTGAGGTTGCTTCTTTACAAGGGCTAACACCCCGGTCAACCAACCCAATTTCTTACAATAAGCAATTAAAATTATGACAAAAGTAATAATAAACTGTAAAAAATACTTTGCTACCTGGAGTTCTCAACTTCTACAGCTAACACATTATCCCAACAAATCTCAAATAAAATACTCAGAAAAGATGTAAAACAAAATATAAAAACTATGAACAATTAAACTAAACAATGCAATATCTCCTTATAGCACACAGCCAAGGGTTATGCTTATTGTTAAAGGCCCTGAACCTGAGTCATATACCTGAGTCACAGACGAGGGCCTATAATGAGGGACAGGGTCTTTAACAACCGGTGTAGCTTGAAACACAAGGCCTGTAAGGCATTTGGATCATGACACCCACTTAGGGGAGATGCCCTAAATTAAAAATGGATAAAGGGAAACACAAACTTTGCTAAGTTGGAATAGAAGCCCTATTCCACACAATATTGGACCCAAATCACTCATTTTCATCAATGGAGATCCCAATATTCCAACGTTCTAATATGAACTAATTTATGGTTGAAACACAATTAAAAATCATTATAATTTGCGGCTGGGTTGAACACTCTGGTTATTGTGTGATTTTGGGCCACCAACAAATGTTATACAGCTGCTTGAGCAGTAGAGTCTCACCAGCGTAAGGGAGTATTATTCTTGTGGGTAGACTTATGTACAAACATTTACACATGAAAACATGTGTAAAAGTTTTCTATTTTTTCATGCTTTCACTATATTTATATTGCAGCTGTTATATTCTTTGGGAAAACCATGACCAATGTGCAAAAATGAACTCTTGCAGAAATTAAATTGTTGTCTACTTTTCATAAATATATAGTTTTCTGGTTTCACCCAAATGCTTTATTCCTCTTTTCCCCACAAATTGTAAGTAAGAAGAAACAGCAAAATATAAAATATTGAACACCACTTAGAAAACTGCAAAAACAGTGGTTAAAAAACGAATAATTCTATGACTTTACCTGTTTCTAAAAGATAGGAAGAGAGAAACGTCAGTACAGCAAACCATTTGTTGATGCCCCTTTTTAGCCAGAAAACTACACTTTTGGGTATAACACATTTCCCATTTGCTTCTAAAAAATCTAAATGTTGCCACTTTTGCTGTTTCCCAAAGGTCCCTTTGGAGTAGACAACAGACCATTAATATCTTTAGAATTCTCAATACGTGAGGAGAAACAGAGCAATTTTGTTCAGGATATTTTTGTGGAAAAAAGGCTCAAGTACGAAGATCAATAAAGAGCTCAGTACTAGAAGCAGAGGTTGTGCAGTTGAGATAGGACCTGCGAAGGCTCAGAACTTAAAGGAGAGGCTGCTTTCAAAAATAAAAGTTGTTGTTCAATATCTTTCATTGGAATGAGCATGCACTGATCCTCCTGAAGTCAATCACACACACTCACAAGGTGAAAGCTGTACCAGGTGGACATCTTCTACGATACCAATGGGATACCACCTGTTAGGGAGTCAGTATCAAACTTACTAAAACTAATGGTTAACAGCTACAGTTGCCATCACAGCCCTTGATATATTCATCTTCAATGCAGTAGGAGGATGGGAACGCTCCTTTTTCCTCCCTCCCACCTACAAAAACGCAATCCATCAGACATTTTGCAAAACAGAAGGTCATTTCTGACTCGCAATGTGCTTTTGCTAAATTATCATTAGCCTTTTTGTGGCTATAAAGCCTGCGTTTATGTGAATCCTACCCTTACGATCACAAAAAGGCTATTTTGCTGTCTTTCAAAGTGGCTTAATTTGCTGCCACTGCCTGAAGATTGTTTTTTGTTTGTAGTTTTATATAGCGCAAACTCTTTACAAGCGCACCAGTTGCATTACAGACAGACTGACTAATTTTGAGGCACAGCAGATTAAGGGCCTCATTTATGAAAAGTGCTCCATCACTGTGGTAATGCTTTCAGTGCGCCCTCCTTGCAACACCATGGAAGTGCCGTATTTACTGTATGACGCTCCATGTCGCAAAGATTGACAGATACGTTTGGAATCCTGACGTATCTGGTGGTGCAAAAATGGCGCATTGCAGGAGTGTGACTGGAAAAAGACGTAACTCCAGCAATGTACCATTTCACATGGGGCAAGCCCATGTGGGGCCTGCGTCACACCTTACGCCTGCTTCAAGCAGGTGTAAGGAAGGATTTGAAGGTGAGGCCTAGAAGTTCTGCAGTGAAATCTCATATATTTCACGGCAACACTTCCATAATCCTTTTCTGCGCCAGAACGCCCACCCTGCATGCTTTATACTTGATGCAGGTGTAATGCAGCGTCAGGGTTTACAAAGTGATGCATCTGCCTTGATGCATCACTTTGCTGAATATGGGGGGGGGGGGGGGGGGGTGACACATTTTTTACACCGCCGCAGTGTCACATAAACTGATGCAACAATGAGAATCACAGGATGCTTGAGTCTTCCGCCAGGCTCGAACTTGCTTCCCCAGCTTCAAAGTCGACTGCTCTAGCTGTTAAGCCATATCCTCTTCCAATTTGATATGTTCTAAGTAAATTTAATATTAAAGAGCAGTTGCTCTTCCATGACAAATTGTGGCTCACGGACTTGAATTGACTGTCAGCAACAATAATATAAAACTTAAGTGAACAACTAACCCACAAAAGGTACATTTTTATAAACCTTCGTTTAGTGGACATTTATTCGATATCACCCAGAGCACTTGGACTAGTGCCAATCTGTGCAGCTTCTGAGGAAATTAATATTGATTAAAGAATAAAGTCGTTTATGTAAGAGTTTAACCTGGAATTGCGTAACATTTTCCCTTTACATATCACTCACTAACATGAGCAAATTGCTGGGCCATCTGGCGGAGAGAGGTCCCTGAAAGAGAAAAAGCTTAGCATTACTTTCCATCGAGGTATGTTTTTAATAGAGATTTTCGCAGGGTGCTGTTGATTTAAGAATCCCCAGCTGAGATAAGTATTGAAAAATGATGTTGATGCTAGGATTAAAACGCCAAAGGTCTATTATACATCTGAAATCGATAACAGATCACTTTGTATTCACCACTGGACTTTGACATCACCGGTAACTTCATTCCATCCGACACCACGCACTTGTGTTTGAGGTGCGGCTTCTAATACTTAATGGCTGAAAGAAAGGTGAAGGACGTATCCATTTTCGAAGTTTGTTCAGAAAATATGGCTATCAAATTCACATTCTCAAACTGAGAACCGGTTTATTAGAATTTCTCCCGGGATCACATACTGAAAAAAATATGTTAACAAAAAAGGCTTCGGATACTTCAGTTAGTCACAGATTTAAATTCATATGTGTTTGTTGAATTAGCACTGGCCGGATTCTGTCTGGATTTTTTTTAATCTTAGAGACGACAGTTCCATTTTGTTGTACACCTTTTTTCAGATGGAAGTGTCTTTTTGAAGGCTAATTAAAATCTCTGCTTTACCTTAAATTCAACGGGCCTCATTTATTAAAAGTGACGCATTGTTGCGTGAAAACAGCAATGCGCCACTTTTCATTGCGCCCTCCTTGCGACACCAATGATGAGTCATATTTACAGTATGACGCATTATGTCGCAAGGAGTTACAGATACGTCAGTATTTCTGACGTATCCGTAGGCGCAAAAGTGACGCATTGCTGGAGTGTGTCACAAAAGTGACGCAACTCCAGCAATGTGTCCTTTCACATGGGGCAATGCCCATGTAAAAGGGCCCGCATCAGTCTTACGCCTGCTGTGAGACAGGCGTAAGATTTTGACGCATTTGAGTCCTAGAAGTAGCGCAGTGAAATCTCATAGATTTCACTGCGTCACTCCATGACCCTTTCTTGCGTCAATACGCCCCCCTTGCATACATTATACCTGGTGCAGGTATAATGTGGCGTAGGGGTTTACAAAGTGGCGCATCTACCTAGATGCGTCACTTTGTAAATATGGCGCAACAAGGCGCATTTTTTATGCCACTGGTGCGTCACAAAAAGTGACGCACTGGTGGTGTAAAAGTGACACACAGCCTCATAAATGAGGCCTGTACATATTGAACTAATCGGTCATTGTCTACTCGATGGGCCACCTTCCTCAAAGTCCTGGTATGACCCTCACACCTTCGAAGGATGCATTTATTGTTTTACCACATTTATGCATTCAAATGCCTTCACTAAAGTTTTAAATATTCAACCACCTTGTAGTCTTTTTCCTATGTTAAATCTCTATTCTGAGCATTAATTCCCACCCATCCTCCTAGAGCACTGCCTGATCAATCCAATTACAAGTAATGTGTTTATGAAAGTATTTTAACTTTCCCTTAAAGTCGTAGAACAGCATGTACTATTGGGCTAATGCGCACTCTTGTATTTCAACACCTTACTTTTCAATGTATATGAAATGCACCAATTATTTGCCTATATTTTTTTATTGTTTTACAAATTTTTCATCAGCAGCAAAGAAGACAAAATCCTATGATAGCTGTTTTTGCTGAAACATTCTTCCACTTTGACAATGAGTTCCATCTCAAGCATACATGTTTGTTTTAGCCTGCTCTGATAGGTATCAGATATTTTTCAATTCTGAAAAAGAGGCAATGGCAATTTAAAATTAAGAGAGATAAACAACACATATTGGAAATAATAAGCAGTGATAACGTTACAAAGAAACACGTGAACAATTGTTGAATTATATTTCAAATACAAACATGAACACATTGCATGAAAACTATGAGTATTCTTAGAAAGGTGTCCATGTCAGCCCTCAGGACAGACTGTTTAGCAGTCTGAAGGATGAATATATTTTGGAGTATAGGCAGCACACTCACGGTGGAGAAACTAAATACTGTAATATATGTTTGAAAAAAAAAGTGTGCAAATCTAAGGTTGGATGATTAAAAGACTCTGATGTCATAACTGACTTTACAAATGCGAAATCTGAAATCAAATTGCACAATGTGTTTCGTAATGGGTATTATTAATTGCAGTGCAAGCATTGAGACATCATGACTTTCAGAGGAAGTGGAGTGGCTGAAGAGGATTTCAAGGAATTAAGAAATGTTCTGCGACTGTTTTAGCAGTTTTAAAACATGGCAGCCCCAGTGTAAGATGTGAAAACGTGTTCATATATGGAGTGCTGAAAAGTGGTTCCCCAGACCACTTCATCCAAAACCAATTTTGCATTCACAATTGTTAGAAATTGGGTTTCTGGTTGACAGAGGTATGGACCCTTCCAAGTAGGAACCACCATCCAAGTCAGGGTAAGTGTAGCACACCGTAAAAGTCCACCTGTGCTCACCCTCTGGTATCTTTGCACAGAATGTGTTTCGTAATGGGTATTATTAATTGCAGTGCAAGCATTGAGACATCATGACTTTCAGAGGAAGTGGAGTGGCTGAAGAGGATTTCAAGGAATTAAGAAATGTTCTGTGACTGTTTTTGCAGTTTTAAAACATGGCAGCCCCAGTGTAAGATATGAAAACGTGTTCATATAGGGAGTGCTGAAAAGTGGTTCCCCAGACCACTTCATCCAAAACCAATTTTGCATTCACAATTGTTAGAAATTGGGTTTCTGGTTGACAGAGGTATGGACCCTTCCAAGTTGGAACCACCATCCAAGTCAGGGTAAGTGTAGCACACCGTAAAAGTCCACCTGTGCTCACCCTCTGGTAGCTTGGCACAGAATGTGTTTCGTAATGGGTATTATTAATTGCAGTGCAAGCATTGAGACATCATGACTTTCAGAGGAAGTGGAGTGGCTGAAGAGGATTTCAAGGAATTAAGAAATGTTCTGTGACTGTTCTTACAGTTTTAAAACATGGCAGCCCAAGTGTAAGCTGTGAAAACTTGTTCATATAGGGAGTGCTGAAAAGTGGTTCCCCAGACCACTTCATCCAAAACCAATTTTGCATTCACAATTGTTAGAAATTGGGTTTCTGGTTGACAGAGGTATGGACCCTTCCAAGTAGAAACCACCATTCAAGTCAGGGTAAGTGTAGCACACAGTAAAAGTCCACCTTTGCTCACCCTCTGGTAGCTTGGCACAGAGCAGTCAGGCTAAACTGAAGAGGCAGTGTGTAAAGTATTTGTGCTCTTACACACAGTAGCACAGTGAAAGTACAACAAAAGTACTCCATGTCAGTTTAGAAAGATTAGTAAAATAAGACCAAAATGATAAAAATTCAAAGTACACAAGTCAAGTTATTAAATCAGAATGCAGTGCTTAGAAGTCAATAACTTCAGCTGTGGCTATCTGGTCGTACTCGGACGAGGCAAATCCAAAAGTGTAGTTCAACTGCAATGGAGCGAAGGTTGAAAGGAGTCATGCATACCCAGTGACAGTACCTTTGATGTGTCAGAGCATAGGGGTGATACATTGAACAAAGGAGGGGATATGTAATTTCTGAAGTTGGGCAATGCAGTTGATGCCTCAATGTCAAAAACGATGTGTGTCGGTCCGAGGTGTCGACGTCGAACCACTGGGCTGTGGGCGATTGGCACAAAGGCACTTAGGGCCTAGAATGTGTCAGAATTGAGGACATGGTGTTGCAGATTTCCGCGATGTGGTGTCCGAGACTCATACAGCTGTGGTGATTTGGAGGTGCTTCATTCGCAAAGTTAGGGCTGCATTCTAAGTCAAGGTTGTTGCGTTGTTAGTGTGCAGTGTCCACGGCTTTGATGCAGGAATTGATGATGCGTCAATATTGCATAGAAAGATGCCAGGTCCTGAATGACGCTTCAGTTTCAATGCGTTGTTTTCAGGTGCTGCTAGCAAGAAGCAAGTGAAGTCTTTAATATCCCTGAAACTTCAGAAACCAGAGGAACGCCCAAAAAGCCCTTGGAGAACCTTTAGAAATGCAGAATGTAGAGAGTCAAGTTCAGCCCTCTCACTCCCAGACAAAAAGCAGCAGGCAGCAGATCATCACAGCTAAGCAAACAGCAAAGTGACAGTCCCTCCTGGCAGGACAAGAGCTCTTCTTCTTGGTAGAATGTCCGCAGTTCCAAAAGTGTTCTGAGTATATGGGGGCATATTATCAAGAACAGTGCTAGAATTATCGCCGCTTTAGCGGCAGGAAACTGCTGCTAAAGCGGCCATAATGGGCTTGATAATATGCCCTTGTGAATTCCCATAAAAGCCCAGGTTCTGGTGTGAACCTGGGCTTCTATCAGGTCCATTATCACTGCTTTAGCGGCAGTTTCCTGCCGCTAAAGCGGCTATAATTTTAACGCTATTCTTGATAATATGCCCCATGGTGTCTAAGGTCCAGTACTTATACCCATTTTAGCCTTTGAAGTAGTGACACTTCAAAGACAGTTTTTTTTATATTGTATACGGCCCAGCCTTTCCTGCCTGGCTCCAGACACACTACAGTGGGAGTGTGCAACTCTTTGTGTGGGGACAGGCACAGCCTTACTCAGGTGCAACTGTCAGCACAGAAATATGCCAGTTTCCTGAACAACGCTTTAGTGTTGATGCACTTGCTCACTCCAACTGAGGAAGACCCATCAGCCTGGTGATGGTCCATCAGGATATACATGGTACACTTCAGCTCCCTTTATGTGTGACTGTCTAGAGGGAATTCACAAAGCTAAGCTGTTGTCCAACCCACACATGTATTCCAGAGACAGGCAGAAGCACAGAATGATTAACGTAAGAAAATTCCAACTTTTTAAAAGTGCCATTTTAAGACATGCAATTTAAAAAGTCCAGAGACACCAAATATACATTTTCCATCGTTTCCCAAGCTACCATTGTGAAGTGTCACAAAGCAGCTCCAAAAGTCTAGGAGCGATAGGCCTTGCTGCAATAAAAAACAAATTGCTCAGTTGTTCACTACCAGGACATGTAAAACCCCAAAGTACATGTCCTATGTTTTAAATGCACTGCACCCTGCCCATGAGGCTACCTGGGACCTTCCGTAGGGTTTACTTGTATGTACTAAAAGGGAAGGTTTGGGCCTGGCAAGTAGGTGAACTTGCCAGGTCGAAATAGGAGTTTAAAACTGCACACACAGGCTCTGCAGTGGGAGGTCTGAGATACATTTGAAGGACTACTCATGCGTGTGTCACAATCAGTGCGGCAGGCCTACTAGTAGCATTAGATGTACAGACCCTGGGCACATGGAGTGCACTGTACTAGGGACTTATCAGTAAATCAGATATGTTGATGAAGGAAAAGTCAAATGCCATTACATTTTCGACACACAACACATGCACTTTAGCAATGGTCAGCAGTGAAAAAGTGCACAGAGTCCTAAAGCCAGCAAAAACAAAGTTCAACACACAGACAAAACAGGAGGTCAGAAAGCAAAAAGTCAAGGTAAACTGTCCAAAGATGCCAGGTCTAACAACAATGCACCTTTATTTGCGACTTTGAGACTATGTCTCTTTAAAGCTCAGAGATCACGATAGAGGCATTTTGTGAATGTGGGGTTGTAGTTCTTTTGTCCCATGCAAACATTAAGGCCAGCATTTGTAAATGTTTTAAAGGACTGACAATGCTATTACTGTATCATTAAGATTCAGGAGCCAAGCAGTTTGTGACTTTTTGTGAAAAATACTTTTTGAGGGGAGTGGTCTTTAAGGATTCCTTGCACAATAATGAGGGAGGTTGGTCACAGCACAATACAAAAACTGCACTGCAACAAGCATCTTAACTCTTAGTAACGCTTAGCTTTTTTTCTTCGAACTGTATCAATTCTTGATCTCTGTCTATATGAAAGCTGAATGTTTAACAATTTAAGTTTATATAATTCTGTTGATAAATAGTTTACTGGATTCCATTTGTCACCGACACCACAGTTCTCATGTAGTTTTTGGAGGAAACTGAAAGTTCTCCATTTCCCAGAGGAAACCCTAAACATTGAGTAGAGTCCACCAACTGAATTTCAGCAAAAATATTTTGCCCATGGCAGATAAAAATCAGCCAGCAGTTTATGCTCCAGAAAGGGATCCTGTTCATGTTCCTCCAAGCCTAAATGAGGCTCCATATTTTTTAATAACCAGTTCTAACCCTTGCGGAGAGACATTCAACACAGATTTCACCCTGCTGCTTTGGCCGATAGTGCACATATTAGCAAATAGCATCACTGGCAAAAAAGTGTGATGCCACTATATGCATGTTTTAACATCTAATCAAGTATGTTACCCTTGATCCTAGGCACCCACTTGAACACGATCATGAGCTGATGGTCTTTGTAACACCCATACCATCAAATGATGTAACCATGATCACTGAACTTTGGTATGAGAGCATCATCAGAACACAGTTATCTGACAGTTGTTGACATATCTAAGTATTTCAGATCCTACCATATTTTATCAAAGAGATGCTAGCACTAGCATCTATTAATATGCCACATTGGTTCATGATTTCTACAGTAAAAAGTCTTACAATCCCTTTGTAAATAATCTAGAGGTCACCCATACGAAGATAGTTGCTAATAAAAATAAAATGAGGCTGACCAAACACACAGGGAGAGTCTGTAATTTATGCTGTAAATGTTTATATATACACATTTTTAAAAGAGAGATTGTATTCTGTCTCTGCTCACTGAAAAGGAATATATATAAATATACCAAATTTAAACAGGAACGTACCAACTCTTGAATACATTTGATGGTGGGGGCACACATATGCAATGGGTCTGGTTGTAGGCCATCTCTAATCCTCGTGGATACTTGAAAAATGCATCTTACTGTTGAACACATTCACATGAATAAAGATGCTCAGCCTAGACTTTAAAGTGAATGATTTAAGCTATTCTACTGAGCACTCTGACTTCTTTCTCCTTTACTAAAGTAGCATTAAGATATATCTATCTATCTATCTATCTACTTATCTATCTATCAGATACATCATCTACCTATCCACCCATCCATCCTCCCACCCGCCTACCTACCTACCTACATATTTAAAAAATATTGCTGCAAAAGCATTACGAATCTGCAAATCTGTGGCAAATTTTATTTTAAAAATACAAGTGTGGGTTCCCGTGCTTTTTTTTAAAACAGCTCCTGGGTTGGCCTGGTACCGGGGGCATTTTGTTTTTAACTGAAGACCTGCCTGGGCCCCCCTCCTGAGGCTCTTTGAACCCTGGGGACCACCAGCTTCCTTTGACTTTATTGATTAAAAAGTAGGGCGACACATGGGACCTCCTTCCATGGGCTCTCTAAGCCCCGGGAACCACCACCTCTTAATGAAACATTGATGGGGGACCGCGCAAACTACCTCAAGACCCAGGGACCACCACCTCCCCGGGGCCACAAAACACCTAATGGGGCCCTCTGAGACACCACCTCCCCAGGGCTAAATAGTTATTAGAAAATGGAAGAGGGGCTGCATTACCCACCTATCGGGTCACATAGGGCTCCAGAGACCACCAACTACCTGGAGCTGGCCCTGAAAAGTAAAGGAAGGGGGCCATACATGCCCCTGGGTATCACCACCCCACATGACCGGCTCCTGCTATGGCCTGGTGTGCCCACCCGCGTCATAGCTGTTTGCTTTCGCTTATCGGGAGCAAGAGCAACCATTCCGGTTCCAGTGGGCCAAATGCTCCCGTCCGCTGGAATCAGAAGTTTCATCACTTTCCCTGCCAACAGACATACAGGCAGGAAAGAAGATAAAACAGGTTGCTCCTGCATTGAGGGAGCTGCCTTACCAGCTTCTCCCTCCGTGCAGCAGCAATGCCGGGTCGCGCAAGAGGTGGGAAACCGGATGGGACCATGGGGGCCTTGAGCCTCCCTCCCATAGTTGCAGGGGAAGCGAGAAGTAAGAGACAATATAAATGTCAGAAATAACAGAAAGAGGCAGAATAAATGTCAGAAATGAGCAGAAAGTGGCAGAAAAAGGTCAGCAAAGAGCAGAAAGGGGCACAATAAAAAACAGCAACAAGCAGAAAGAGCAAAATAAAGGTGAGAAACAAACAAAAAAGGCAGAATAATGGTCAGCAACAAGTAGAATGCGGAAAATAAAGGTGACAGACAAGCAAAAAGAGGCAAATTAATGATCTGCAACAAGCAGAGAGGGGTAAAATATAGGTGAGAAACAAGCAGAAAGAGGCAGAATAAAGGTCAGAAGGGAGCAGAAAGAGGCAGAATAAAGGTCAGAAATGAGCAGAAAGAGGCAGGATAAAAGTCAGAAATGAGCAGCAAGAGGCAAAATAAAGGTGAGAAACTAGCAGAAAGAGCCAAAATAAAGGTGAGAATGAGAATGAAAAGGTTAAATAAAGTTCACCAATGAGCAGAAAATGCAGAATAAAGGTCAGAAGGGAGCAGAAAGAGGTAAAATATATGTAAGAAATAAGCAGAAAGAGGCAAAATAAAAGTCATAAACCAGCAGCAAGAGGCAAAATAAAGGTGAGAAATTAGCAGACAAAGGCAAAATAAAGGTCAGCAATGAGCAGAAAGAGGCAAAATAAAGGTCAGAAGGGAGCAGAAGGAGGGAAAAAAAAAGGTCGAAAACAAGCAGAAAGAGGCAAAATAGACGTCAGAAACTAGCAGTAGGAGGCAAAATAAAGGTGAGAAACAAGCAGAAAGAGGCTAAACAAAGGTCAGTAATGGTCAGAATGAGGAAAAATAAAGGTGAAAAATGAGCAGAAAGTGGCAGAATAAGGGTCAGAAATGAGCAGCAAGAGGCAAAATAAAGGTGAGAAACAAGCAGAAAGAGGCAAAATAAAGGTGAGAAACAAGCATAAAGCGGCAAAAAACAGGTCACCAACAATAGAAAAGAGGAAGAATAAAGGTCCAAAGGGAGCAAATAGAGGCAGAATAAAGGTAAAAAATGAGCAACATGAAGAAAGAGGCAAAATAAAGGTCAGCAACGAGCATGAAAGGCAAAACAGAGGGCAGAAAAACAAGTAGAAAGGCAAAAAAGAGCAATAGAGGGCACAACAGAGTCACTCAGACACTCACAAATCCACTCACAGACCCACCCTGACACTCTCACACCCGATCATAGACTTACTGAGACACTCATGCACTCGCTCACACACTCACTGTCAAAGGTTAGTGGTTACATTTAGGAGATAACATTCAAAAAGCCTGAGGAATTCACTTAAAAAAACAAAGGTGAAAGGGATGTCCTAGTTAGGAAGCAACATAAAAAAACATAGAAATTCACTGCAAAAACAAAGGCTACAGGGGCGTTATAGTTTGGAAATAGAATTTTTGTTTAAATTAGAAATTCACAGAATAAACCAAAGGTTATAAGGATGATATAGTTAGGCTCAGATTTCACTCATACAAAACCAGTGAAATGAAGCACTTATAGATAACTGAGCTAACTATTACTTACGCCACACAATGCAATGCTTATGACTGTCTGAATGGGTCTGTGATTGGCTGTGATAGTGTATGAGTGGTTCAGTGAGTGGGTGCATCAGTGCCTAAGAGGGTTTGTGAGTGTGTGTGAGAGTGTCAGGGCACATCTGTAAGTGGATGCATGAGTGTCTGCGTGGGTCTATGAGTACATGTGAGAGTTTCTGAGTAGGTTAATGAGTGGATGTCTGAGTAGGTCAGTGAGTGGGTGTGTGAGTGGGTCTGTCAGTATCTGTGTGAGTGTGTCAGTAGCTGTGCCAGTGACTGGGCCACAAAGTCCACAGTTTTGCACAAATATCTACCCAAGTTTAGTACTTTCTACTGGGTAATCACTAAGTATCCTCTCCTTGGGTAAATGTCCCATACGCATTCCACACTACAGCTTCATAATAGAGCATGTGAAAATGTCACCAGTGATCTTGTGTTCATTTTGGCAATGTAAGTTTTCCTTGTGAGCCTTTATCCAGAAATATGTGATAGCATTCATCTTCCTATAGAGAAGGTGACAAGAGTATAACGAGGTAAATCTCCACCAAACAAGGCTCCATCTTCTTAACTATATGAAGTAAGTACCCCAAATCCCCCTTCACTGTTTAAATTTGGCCATGTCCTGGGGAGATGGTGGTCCCCAGAGCAGATTATGACCCAGGAGGGGGGCTACGAAGACCCCTCTCTTCAATTTCCTTCACCAAGGGAGTTGGTGGTCCCCAGGGCAACTTATAACTAAAGAGGGGAGTCCACGTGACCCCTTCTTATTTTTTCAATCAAGGCCCGGGAAGGTGGTGGTCCATGGGGCCTTAAAAGGTCAATGGAGTGAGGCCAAGTGGCCACCCTTCTCTTATTTTATCAATCACCTGGCCCAAGGGAGGTGGCGGTCCCCGGTGCCCATAGCGTCAGTGGAGGTCGGATGTGCCCCATTCCATAATATATATATGAAAATAAGCCCACAGGACCCAGTCCACATGGGTGCTGTAATAGAAGCAGGCATGAGAGATCTCACATATTCTTGTTTTTTTTTGTTTGCCACATATTCACGGATCTCCGCAATTTCACAGCAAAAGTTTAAATAATGTTTTTTTGCTCAGACAGGTTCCCTGCGGGACCCCAGCACCAGGGTTAAGTGGTAAGGGCATTGCTATCCTGCCCCTTTTTCTTAATTTTTATGTTTTTTTGGGAACTCGTCTGAGGCGGAGTCCCAAAATGGCTGCCAATGCTTCCTGGTTGAAGCATTGGTAGCCGATCAGATTTCAGCATGGGGACTGTCGGGTCTGCAGAGGATCAGCGTCCCCAGATGTACAAATTTGCAGGCATATACATAACAGAATGGCTGAGCGCTGTGTTACTTCACAATTGGTAAATCCACGCTCCGTCATTCTAAAAATGCAGGGAGGTGCTGTATTTGCAATAATAAGGCGCATCCCTGCGTCTCCCCTATCACTGGCACTATATTTAGCTGCCAGCACCATTGCGGACACCCTTGCACTATGGTGAAAGGGTGCCTGCGTTGCCGGTCCCGGCATTGTTTAGGGTAGGTCCACCGACGTTGTTTCGCAGTGAGAGCATGACACTGCACGACAAGGTGTCTTTACATGTCGGGAATCGATGTTTTGAGCCAGCAACCCAAGTAGGATTGGCTGAACAAATTTACAGGTGCCACGCTTAGGGTGCTGTTCATGGATTATAATTGTTACCTAACTAGATAACCACTAGTAGTGCAGAATATTTGTTTTGGTCCTGAAGAATTGCAGTCAACCTGACACAATGGCAAGAAACATGTTGACCACTTCTTAGTGCGTAATATCCTGTAGCATTACAACAGGGGTACCACATTTTCATTTTTATTCAGGATAGAAGCCTAGTGACCTACATTCCATACATTACACCTTTTAGATCCCTCACACCCACTGCACCAAACGGCATGGAATAAAATATCTCTGCCAAAGAGCCCCTCATAGGCTGCCCATCAGGTATTGCAGTGTGAACCTGACAAGGAGTAAGCCTTATGATGAAGCATGACACCTAGCTGGCTGGGTGTGTGAGGGCACTCATTCCGAAAGGAGGAATTTCCCCTTTTTCCTCCCTTCACTCAGTGAACATTGTCTCATACCTAGCCAACCATTTCCCCCCTTTTTTGCCTGTTAGAAACTGCATACTCTTTTTGTTGGATTACTTTTGGGCATGTATGCTGGACCTTTGTAAAAGCCCAAAGTCCCCCATCTTTGTTACATATGATTATTCATGTGCAGGAAGGTGTCACTTCTTGCACATGAACAGTCACTAATGGCGATTTGTAAATTCTATGTGTGCTGTAGAATGCAGCAGATATGGAAGTTCTAAATTGTCATTATTTATTAATTGTTTAAGTTCAGTAAGGGACGTCTTCCTGCACATGAACAATCATTAATGGCAATTCGCTCCTTCTTTGTGCGCTGCAGAATGCAGCACACATAGAAACAGCAAAAGTGAGGAGACATGAATTTAAACCAGTTTAAGACGAGGTTTTTCCTAGTCTTATTTTTGGCTCTGCTCCATATTTATATGCCAGCCTTGTAAATGGGAGGCAGCATCAACAATCAATGGGTGTTGCAGCGGAACGCCCACGGCAGCACCAATTGCCTGACCCTTTCACGCTAAGTGCTGTGTGAATAGTGGCATTATTTACAAGGCGGCGTTAAGACACGATAAGAGGCTTAACACCGACTTGTAAATAAGGTGAAGGGATTATCACCACAGAATGTTAAAAAAAGTGATGTTCTGTTGGCAATACCCCCTTGTAAATATGCCCCTTGGTTTGCAGTTACTATCTCTCAAACTACTGAGCTGTTTTACATCAAATCCCAAAAGCATGCTTTCTGAAATAAGAGCTAGCTTTCTGCCAAACTTGGTCTCATTCCGTCCAGTGGTTTGGGCTGTATTTATGTTCAAAATCCCTATGAGAAATTGCATGGGAAAAAGTGTTTTGTGAGTCCACCTTTTTCTTGGCCCCCGCTTGATGAATCACCCCGAACTGTTCAACACAGCAGTTTAAGTGAGTAGCAAACTAGTTTTGAAAATTTCACCAGGGTTCGTCAAAAGGGCACCAAAGTTATTGGCAAATCAAAAAACACTTTTCCTACGAATACTAGGTCCTTACCATAACTAGCTAATGGAGAACATCAGTAGGCAATAGATAGTGATATCTGGGCGGAGACTAACTCCCCCCCCCCAGCACGAGCTTGGCTCTAATTAGCTGCCAATACTTCAAACCTCAAACCAGGAAGGGTTGGCAGCCATCTTGTGCCTGCATCGAGTGAAAATCAACTGCAGAAGAGGAGGATTCCACACTCCTCAGATTAATGGCCCAAGAAAGAGAGGTGCCTAATGTCAGAAGACAACAGCTGAAAGAGCCACGGAGCTCCTGCTTAAATAAAGGAAAAGGTAGGCTATTGTATTTATGGTGCGGTTAGTGTAGGCTCCAGACGGCCAAGAGGAACTGCTGCTCTGTGCAGTGGGAGCGGGAGGGATAGGCAGGCTCCGGGCTGATGGGCGTCAGAGAGAGGAGCTTGGCACAGACAGCGGGCACTGGGGAGCAGGGAGACGTCCGGCAGATGCTGTAGCCTCCAGTGAACGGCACTATTTACACTGGCGGAGGCTCTGCAGCCAGAATAGCGGATCTGAGGCCACGAGGGGACTCCGGGCGGCCAAGAGGAACTGCTGCTGTGTGCAGAGGGAGGGAGAGGCAGACTCCGGGCGGATGGGCGGCAGAGAGAGGAGCTCGGCACAGACAGCGGGCACGGGAGCAGGGAGACGCTCGTAAGACATAGCTGCCAAGGGGGCTTGGGGGGGCAGGTGACCGCAGGGAGGTTCCCCCCTGGGCAGTTTGGGAGGTGGGGGGGGTTTGCAGTAAGCAAGGTAGGTTTTGAATTTGGGCTTCTTTTTTATAGCCCAAAAGGAGCCCAAGCAGAAATGCTTTTGGCTCCCTCTCCCAGCCACCATTTTAGGAACGGTGACCTGGTGGCTGGGAGCTTAGTCAGAATTTTTTTTGTATTTTAGTCAGGGAATACGTTTTTGGTGCGGTTAATATAGTCGGGGGTAGTTTGTTTCTAGGTGGTGTTAGTGTGCAATTTCCTTCAATGGCCGCCGAGGATTACCGTGTCCTTGAAGCCATCAGGTTTCTGAGTGAGGCAGGAAGACTCAATCTGGTGTTGGGAGACGCGGCGGGGCCGTCGTGCTTGGTGCGACAGGCCTCCGCCGGAGTGACAGCAGTCGTAGTGGCGTGTGTATCTCCCAAGAGACCCGGATGGAGGCGGAGAGTGTTCGGGGCCGCCTGAGATTTAAAAAGGCGGCCCGGTGATAAAGCGCGTCTGTCGGTGGTGCTTAATGCGGGCGATGCTTCCGCATTACAGCGGGCAGGTAGTATAGGCTCTGGGGACGGGGGCGCATTGTTTAAGGAACCGCCGGAGCTGCTTTCCGCCCCGGTGGTTCATGGCAGGGCGGTGTCGGCTCCCACGCCTCGAGGGAAGCGCGGAGGAGGGCGGGGTAGCAAGAGGCGCTCAGCCTCATTGTCCGCTGCCCTGGTGGTGAGCGCAGAGCTGGGCGGAGGGAGGGAGGAGGGTTTTGAAACGTCTTCTCCTGTTCGCGAGCGGGAGAAGAATGTCAAGCATGCATGGGAGGAGGGGAACACGGTGTGTGTTCCGCCCTCTGCTATGGTGTGCAAGGAGGTTCCCTTTTTGCAGGAGCGGAGAGGGGGAGAGTTAAGCACACCAACGCAAGCCCGGTCTGAGATTTATTGTGATAAGTTGACATCTAGTGTTAGGGCAGTGCAAGATGTGGGGGGGCCTGATGTGGGGGGAAAGGGTGCCTTTTAGCCTTTTTTTTTCCACAGTACTCAACTAAGGGTGAGGTGGTATCTGTGGTTAGTGGCTCAGTGGGGGAGGGGGAGTGGGTGCAGATGGGCTGGTGGGTTCTTTCTCCCACACAAGGAGAGAGGCATGATTCTAGGATGTACCCACCCCCCTATAATCGGGTTTCAGGGGGGCCTGTTCCTGGATCGGCGGGCATCAGTGATGGGGTGGATTCAGCAAGGGTGGGGGCGAAGGGTGCAGGATGGGGGGGAAGATATTGGGAAGTTATGGATATATTTCCATCATGGGCTGAAGGTGTGCAGGATGCTGGGTCAGGTGATGGTGGGACAGGTTATGGTGTTCCTCAGCGAGTTGTGGGCGGGGAGGCTTTTTATGGTCATGTGGGGGGTAGGGTGGGTGGGGTTGACACAGCACAGGATGTTCAGGGTGTAGGTTGTAAAGTTCCTGGGGGCCAAGTTTTTGGTCCGTCAGCTTCGACGGTTCCAGCATTGTTGGATTCGAGTAGTGGTGAAGAGGTGGGAGAATCCCCCTCTGTCACACGTAAGGTGAGTTTGAGAGGCGCAGGCCAGGTGGTGCAGGGGGCGGGTTCATGGTCAGTTGAAGGTGCATCAGGTAGAAAGGAGGACTGGGGGTATTTAGCCATGAGGGACCCAGCACATCAGTCGAACTTTTCCTTCACAGGGCAGGGAATGTCGCGGAGCAGCAGACTCAGTAGGGTGAAGTGCGGCCCAAGGGCACCGAGAAGAAGGGAGGGTGGAGCCTTGCGCGGCACATTCCAGCGCGACCTCGCTGGCCCCAATGTTACTGCAGCCACAACGGATTGATTGGACAGCGGACACTAGTTTTAGGTGTGGTCAATATTTGGGGGAGTACCGGCGTGTACAGTCGGCTCCCCGCCAGGTGTACCGAGGGAGGCCGTTGGACCCGTTAAAGGTCATGAAGGGTCCGGTAAGGCCTGTGGTATGGCATTGGTGCATGGCCCTTCACAGATGGAGGAGCCGCTGGTTCTGGATTACGGTGACGATAGCCCCGAAAAAAGGGAACTGTGTGATAATGAGGATCGGGGGGGCCTTCTCTTGTTTCGCATAGTGTTTTGCAGGCACCTGAAGTATTGCAGCCCAGGAAAGCAGTGGTGTCTGGACCCAGAACAGAGCGCGGCCCCTCGGTGAGGGCTCCTCGGATGGGGTACAACGCAGAACAAATGGCATTGCAGTCGGCACCCGGGCGACCCCCTTTTTAGAGCAAGGTGAGCGTGTTGAACCACGGGCCAAACCAAAAAGGGTGTCTGTGGGGATTGGGGGTGAAGAAGTTGGTGGGGGGGGGAAGCTGTATAAAGGCATCTATGTAAGGGATCAGGGTGTGGGTGCTAGTGAAGGGTAAGGAGTTTTGGGCACTAAGGTGGAGAGTGGAATGAACACTGAGGCAGTCGACTCTGCTAAAGAACCCTTACATAGCAAGGAGTTAAAGATTAAGAAGCTCCCTTATATGGTTGTGACAAAGCCTTTAGGTGCCCATTTGATGTTATCAACAAAAGAGAGGATTTGGAAAGGGGAGTACGTTGAAATTTTGAAATTGTTGCACAGGGAGGTATGTTCAAAAGAGGGTTCTAAAGAGGAGGAATACAAGTTAGCTAAGCGTCCTTTAACAATTGAAAATTGGACAGCAGCTTTTCTAATTTATGCCAGCGTTTACTGAAATAGGTTTCCAGAGTGCTCTGTTGCCATTTTTAAATATATGCACGTCATCAGGAATGCTCAGATCACAGGTGGTGGTTTTGCGTGGGCTCAATATGATGAGGAGTTCCGGGCCTATATGGCTTAGGATCTGGAGGCAAAGTGGGGAGAGCTAGATACTGATTTGTGGCAAAACAAGATGGGGGCACTGACTGGGAGTAAGACTATATTCACGGCTAGCGGTTTGCCATTGGTATATCAGCCCTTTCAGGGGAAGCCCACCCGGGGAGGGGTGGGGAGCGCATCAAGAACACAAAGTGGGTCTGAGACATGTTGGGATTTTAACAATGGCCTGTGCACAAGAGAATACTGTAAGTTCCGACACGAGTGTTCGCAATGTGGTAAAAGGAATCATCTCTTGGTCAAATGTTGGGGGGCTAAGAATACAGGCAGTCAGCAGTGGCAACAGCCGAGTACCAGCTCTACTGGCCCCTCACAGCAATTCCAAGGTACCAGAGGGGGTAAAGGTCCACAAGGGGCTGGGCCCAAAAGATCCTACTCCGGTTAGGCTGGTACAATTAGCTGAAGGTCTCAAGGGGTATGGGGATGTGAGTGCGAGAAGGGTGTTACTGGAAGGATTTCAGGATGGGTTTTGACTCGGTTACAATGGGCCACGGCGCTGGTCAAAGAATTGGAAATCGGCTGATGAGCAGAAGGCAGTTGTGCAAGAAAAATTGAACAAGGAAGTACAGGAAGGGAGGATGGCAGGACCATTTGATGATTGGCCTCTGGAGGATTTGATTATCTCCCCTATTGGGGTGGTCCCGAAGAAAGAGGCAGCTTAATACAGATTAATCCAACACCTATCATGGCCAGAGGGGCCTTCAGTAAACGATTTAATTGATGAGGAGGTGGCCTCTGTTTCATATTCCTCAGTTGACTTTGCTTTGTCACTGGTAGTGACCGCAGGCGCAACTGCAGAGATGGCAAAATGCAATATAAAATCTGCATTTAGATTGCTTCCAGTCCATCCAGATGATTGGTAAATGGTACGTGGACAAAGCATTGCCGATGGGTTGATCGATGTCATGTGCTTTATTTGAGTGTTTCAGCACTTTCCTGCAATGGTATTATGCACACCACACTGGTCATGAGTTAGTAACGCACTATTTGGACGATTTCTTTTTCGTCGGTTCCCCGGGCTCCACGGAGTGCCAGGCAGCCCTGGACACGTTCCAAAAGCTTATGGAGGACTTGGGGGTGCCGTTGGCACCAGAGAAGACAATGGGTCCTTGCGCGACCATGTCTTTTCTGGGAATTGAGATTGTCTCAGTGGCAATGCAGGCTCGTTTGCCAGTCGAAAAGAAAGTGAAAATGTTGGAACTCTTGGAGACAATGCTAACAAAACAGAAAGTGACGGTGAAGGAGGTACAAGTTCTGCTAGGCCATCTTAATTTTGCTTGCATGGTGGTCAGGACGGGGAGGACTTTTTGTAGGCGGTTGGGTCAAGCACTGTCAGGACATCATTTACCTCATCATCATGTGCGTTTGTCAGCAGGGGTTAAGGAAGATCTGCGTATGTGGTCTGCCTTTTTACACTCTTTCAATAGAATTCCTTTAGCCAGGGAGGAGGATTTTCAGTGGGATGTACAGATCTTCTCGGATGCAGCAGGCAGTGAAGGTTTTGGTCTTTACTGACAGGGCAGGTGGTGTGCAGAGAAGTGGCCGGCCCAATGGAGGGATGGTGGAAGAAGTATAGCCTTTTTGGAACTCTTTCCAGTGTTGGTAGCCTTGACATTGTGGGGACAAGATTTGATACATAAGAAGGTTTTGTTTAGGATTGACAATATGGCAATGTTGGACATTATCAATATACAGTCGGCCAGGGATGAACAGATTCTGAAACTGCTGCGGGTTTTTGTGTTAGGTTGCCTCAGATATGACATCGCTTTCAGGGCTTTACACATCCCCGGTGTGGACAATGACATTGCGGATGGTTTGCCTCGTTCGCAGTGGGAGAGATTCCATGGGCTGGCCAAGTAGGCGGACAGGAGAACAACCCCCATGCCGGATCACTTGTGGTATGTAGGCAACGTAGGGTCATACAATTGGTGGTAGGTTCATTGTCTGCATCGACCTAGGCTGCATATGCGCTGGCTTGGAAGGATTTCTTGGCATCAGGTGCTTGTAAGCGGGAGCCAGGTTGGCGTAGGTCTGAAGATGTTATTCAGATTTTCTTGGATTTAATGGACAAAGGCCTGTCTAGGGATACTATAGCAGGGAGGCTGGCAGGCATTTCATTCAGGGGGAATCTCTTTTGGGGTTACTCTCCTTCTGCAGGGGAGGTGGGGACGAGAATGTTGGAGGGTTGGGCTAGGGAGCGGGGTGTGGAGCGATCTGTGCGGAGCCCACTATCATGGCAGAATTTAGACAGGGTGGTAGAATTTTTATCGTTGGTTTGCAGGGATAGTTTTGAGTCCTGTCTGTTTTCCACTCCTATGGTCTGGATGTTTTTGGGGCTTTTAGAGTTTCAGAGCTGTGAGGTTCTAAGTTAAAGGAGGGCTGAAGATGGCAGGATGTGTGGCTGTCAGAAAAAGGGGTTCACATTTGGCTGTCGAGTTCTAAGACAGATCAGAGGAGCCGGGGAAAAAGGGCCTGGTTGGAGGCGGCCTCGTCGGTTTTGACTTGCCCGTTACAGTGGGCCCGGCGTTGGTGGGAGTTATCCGGTGGGCATGCCGAGGGAGGTGTTTTTCGGCATGCTGATGGCACTCGGGTTTCCGAATACCAGTTGCGAATGGTGCTTCGTAAGGCTTTGCAGAGAATCGGCTTGAATGGGGCACAGTATGGTACTCATTATTTCAGAATTGGGGCAGCAACGGAGGCTCACAATAGGGGTTGGTCTAGGTAGGACATCATGCGTCTTCAAACTGCTTTCAGCGCTATGTGATAAATGATGTGGGGGAGGCGCATGCGTCATCCTATTTGCCATAAGTCTGATATTGCTTTTCTCGTTACAGGTTCAGTGGCTGGCCCTCGCTCCACGGAAATGATCATCTGGATTGTGGGGCATTCTTTTGTAAAATGGGCCCATGTTCAAGCATGCCGTAGTTACTTTGGATCTATGTTGGGTTTTAATGAACGTTTGTTCAAAGTGGTGTGGAAAGGTAAAGGGGGGATGCTTTGGAGGGAGTTAATTCCAGCGTTGAATTCCTGGTTGGTTGGGGGCCTGTGCCCAGATGTGCTGTTAATTCATTTAGGTGAAAATGATCTTTGTGGAGTGAAGGGGGTTGTTTTGTTGAGGATACTTAAAAGAGTTTTGACACTTTTAAAAGATCAGTCATCGGGTTGCCATGTTTTACGGACAGAGCTGGTGACTCGCAGGACGTGGAGGGGTGTGCGTAAGCCTAAAGCTATTGACAGGGCGTGCAAGAAGGTGAATTTGGAGATTTCCAGATTTTGTAGAGGCCTGGGTTTTGGGAGAGTGACTCACAGAGATATTCGTTTTGATGCGGTTGAGTTTTTTAGGGGTTGCGGCGTACACTTGTCCAGATTGGGGATGGATTTGTATCTTTTGGAATTGAGGGAAGTGTTGTCCAGATATCTGAAAGTTCAGGATTTTGTTTGCTAGGCTGCTTAATATTCAATTAGATTTACTCAGTTGGGGGGAAGAAAGGGTGGGGTAGTTTTTCTACCCCCCCAGCTTTCTGGGTGGCGGGGGTCAGTGGTGTTTTAGCCAGGTTTGGCAGAATTGTTGTTGTTCATTTGCGTAGTTGTGTCATCGACAGGATATTTTGGGCATGAAAATTGGTTGGGGTATTTGCATAGTTTGGGGGATCAAGATTTGTCAAGGAGCAGGCAGGGGGGTTTGTGTAATGGATTGTTTGAATTGTTAAGTTTAGATGATTATGCAGGGATTTGCATTGTTTGTATTTTGTAATGATGTAATGTATGGGTGGGGGCAGGGTCAAATACATTTTAGGGACGGGGGTGGCGTTTGGGGGTTAAGGACGTTTTTTATTTAGTGAGCTTTAGTTTTGTAAGGCTTTGCCGAGGTTTAAATTTGTTAATGTGCACCTGTTTCAATAAAGCGGCCTTTTACACACAAAAGCTGGTTTGTGGTCTGCTCCACCCCTCCCTCCCAAGGGGGGTTTGGGGGGGCAGCTGACCGCAGGGAGGTCCCCCCCCCCGGCGGTTTGGGAGGTGGGGGGAGGAGGGGGTTTTGCAGTAAGCAAGGCGGGTTTTGAATTTGGGCTTGTTTTTTATAGCCCAAAAGGAGCCCAAGCATAAATGCTTTGGGCTCCCTCTCCCAGCCACCATTTTATGTTCGGTGACCTGGTGGCTGGGAGCTTAGCCAGAAATGTTTTCCCTCCCTTCCCTTTTTAGGTGTTGTTTTAGTATTTTCTTCTCAGTTTTTATTCTTTTTTCCCTTTTTTGTTGGTTATAATTGTTGGAACAGGTGGACAGGGGTCTTATTTTTGTACTGTCGCTTGGAACAGGTGCTGTGCGGGGGTCAGTGGTGTTTTAGCCAGGTTTGGCAGAATTGTTGTGGTTCATTTGCGTAGTTGTGTCATCGACAGGATATTTTGGGCATGATAAGTGGTTAGGGTGTTTGCAGGGGGGTTTGTGTAATGGATTGTTTGAATTGTTAAGTTTAGACGATTATGCAGGGATTTGCAATGTTTGTATTTAGTAATAATTTAATGTATGGGTGGGGGCGGGGTCAAAGAAATTTTAATGCCTGGGGCAGCGTTTGGGGGTTAAGGCCTTTTTTTATTTAGTGAGATTTAGTTTTGTTTGGCTTTGCCAAGGTTTATATTTGTTAATGTGCACCTGTTTCAATAAAGCGGTCTTTTACACACAAAAGCTGGTTTGTGGTCTGCTCCCCCCCCACCCCTCCCTCCCAATTTTTCAGATTGCTATGTGTGACAATTTCATAATTACTGATAAATTTTGAGTGACATTTCAATCACTATGAGTGACACTTTCTCCCGAGCAAAATGAAGCAATGAGAATGTCTCAGACTCGCTCCAGCCCCCGCCGAAAACTGCACTGGGCATTGTGCAAGCCTCTGGAGGGTGAGGCTGAGGCACACGTAGTTGTTCCTAAAGGAAAAGAAAAGTGTGTGTGCTCATGAACATGTTTTTTGCATAATTTTGTGAAACTAACTAAAAGCGGCACTCTGTGCAGACACGTGGCACACTTAAATGAACTGGCTTTAATTGTTTGAATCAACTAGAAAAGTGGGGAAAGAGATGAGAAGTGGAATAAAGTCACTGACTTTCACACTTCCTCTTGATCTCCGGCTGCCTACGTCCGAGAGCTGTGTTATGTTATTACCTTGTTCGGGGCTGACAAATTTAAAACACAGTAATCCCTAGCTCATCCCCAATATATTCTATTTTAATGTAATGTCATACGTCTTAATATCTATTATCACTTTGGTAGGGGCAGTCCCCAGCAGTGCTGGATAGGACAGAGTCCCTAAAAGAGGAATTAAACTGCACACTTCTACAAGCCAGGAACAGTGGCAGGGTCAGCATTACCACTGGTTCACTGCGAGATCCTGTGAATACTGGCCTGAACAAAGAGCAAACTTAGCTGCCAACTAGGAATTGAAAACACAATGAGGGAGGTGCTATCTTGTCGGTTTGAAAAATGCATTTCCTTATCAAGTTGGTGCTGTTTTCACATTGTAATGAGATCACGACCTCACAAAAACGTAAGATCTTAGTGGCTGCTCTAAAAGTTATGTTTACTTTACAGCCACCTGAATTGCCTTGCTGCACGTATCGACCACTGATGTGCACTGTAGGCAAGTTTTTGTTCAAGCTCAATTTAACAGCTCTCATTTGAGCAAATTCAAAACAAGGAAGGCAGAGCTGACTCTGCCAGAATTCAAATGGGTGATCTGCAGGTGATAGCGGATGCCAGTGGCGGGCTTTTAAATAAGACACTTTGTCAGCATACCAGGATTTAACTCTTCACCAGAGTAAAAATGTGATTGGCGTCCTCGTTACAGTGGTCTTTGTTTTGCACCCCCCCCCTGCTGACATAAAACTGCAACACCAGGGCTGTGGCACTCTTCCACCCAAGAAGTGTTCACATGGCTGGAACAAGCAAATTTGTGTGCCTCAACACCCCCGTTTTCACTGCAGAGCGCTTCATGTAATGCAGCCGCCACACTCAGAAGCAGCCAGTAAAAGTGTGTCTAAGGCCTGCCATTGCAGATCCTGTGTACAGTCTGGTACTGCCATGCTGACTGGGCAAGTGCACCCACTTGCCAGCCCCTAAATCTTCCCTTTTCTTCATATCAGACACCCCTATGGTAGGCCTAATGGCAGGGTACATTGTAAGTATAAGGTAGGACATGCCCTGGTATGTGTGGCATGTCCTAATAGTGAATTGCAGCCATTTTAGTTTTTCACTATTGCAAGGCTACCTCTTTTCAATAGGCCAGAATGGGCAGTTAGATTATTACATCTTCTAATCCTAACTGACTCATGGAACATTTTAGAAATTCGAGTTTAGTATGCCTGAACTCAGAATGATAACATACATCTTTTAGTAAAGTTGGTTTTAACTTTCTGTGTTTGAAAATACCGCTTTTAGAAAGTAGGTATTTTCTTGTCTAATTATCCGAGCCTGCCTCTGCTAGGCTGTGTATTCCTTGTCTGGAGTTTGAGTGACAGGGCTGGGGGATCCCAAGCGGCAGGATGAGTCAGCCCAGTGTTGAATAGAGAGATCCACATCTATGGGAAGGAGGAGTTGTACCTGGGACCTGAATAGGACTGTGCCTGCCCCCCACAGTGCTGGCTCCACCCCCTGTGGTGCATCTGATGTCTCTGCCCTGCACTGTGAAAGGAGAGAAGAAGTCATGTCAACAGAGTGCTCCAGGGCTGTGCCTTTCCTCCACAAAGCTGGCTCCACCTCCTGTGGGGTGTCTAATGTTTCTGACCTGCACTGTGAAAGGAAAGAAGGAGTCATGTCAACAGAGTGCTCCAGAACTGGTTTGGACTGGGCAAAGGCCCCTCTGCCCTCAGAGGACAAAGGATTTTGGGGTATAAATATTGGGACCCTGATCCCAAGAAATTAGATCACTTTTGGACAAACAAGAAGAAACCTTTGCTGAGGAGTGGAACCAGAGGAAACTGAGGAGAGACTATCCCTAAGCTGAAGTGCTGCTTGGGGGATTGGCCTCCCGTGGTTGCCTGACTGCCAAAGACAGGAGAAAGGGACTTTGTGTACTTTCATCAACTTGTAAGGATCTCCAAGGGCTTGGAACAGAGCTTGCCTCCTGCTGAAGTCTCAGGGACAACAGACTTCAACCCCCAGCTTCCCAGAGTTCTTTGGAAGTGCCTGCTGCTGTTTTGGGCCTTCTGAGGGACTGCGTGTTGCAAGGACCTGGAAGTGCGACTCAAGTGGAAGAAGCGTGACACCGTCGCTGCTGCTGCCGTCGCATCGTGGATGTCGCCGCTGTAGCTGTCGTATTGCCCCGCATCGAGAGAAGCGTCTTGCAACGAAGAGGAAACGTGTCACCATCGCTGCTACTGCCGTCGCATCTTGGATGTCGCCGCTGTAGCTGACGAATTGCACCGCATCAAAAAGCGCCTCCCATCCAAGGAGAAGCGTGCCGCCGTCCGAGCTGCTGCCGTCACATCTTGAATGTAACCGCTGTAGTTGTCCCATTGTGAGGAAGCATCAGGCAACGTCGTAGAAGAGCGTCGTAGCCACAGCTCTTGTCGTCGCATCGCGGAACAAGGGTGTCGCCGCTGCAGTTGACGCATCGAATCGAGACTTTTCGCATCATGGGAAAAGCGTGCTGCATCTGGAAGATCTTCAAGTCTTTATTTTTGGCACCAGAACTTTGCCATATTTCCATCGCTGCAACATGCAACACTTTTGTTGTGGAAGCACAACACATCGTAAGGTACATTGATTCAAAGTGTCGAATTTTAAGAACTGAACAGAACTAAGCTAAAACTACCATTTTAAGTACAGTATTGTGGATTTTTGTCGTTTATGGTCTTGTGTTAAGTCTATATAAAGAATACTTATTTTTTATATAAAACATGTGTGGTGTCAATCTGGGGTGTTGTCACTTGATTACTGTATGTGTTCACAAATGCTTTACACACTGCGTCTGAGATAAGCCTGTCTGCTCGTGCCAAGCTACCAAGGGGGTGAGCAGGGGTTATTTTAGGAGTGTACCCTGTTACCCTGACTAGAGGCAAGGGTTCCTATTTGTCACAAGTACCTACCTGTGCCAACTAGGGACCCCCAAATCTAACAGCATTGTAAATGATAATGCATTTTATTTAAGTTGTTTAAACGAAAACAAAAATAAAAGGTATTGTT
This sequence comes from Lissotriton vulgaris, assembly GCF_964263255.1. Taxonomy (NCBI): domain Eukaryota; kingdom Metazoa; phylum Chordata; class Amphibia; order Caudata; family Salamandridae; genus Lissotriton; species Lissotriton vulgaris. Next base: position 775,721,478 of record NC_141696.1, on the reverse strand, counting down.
ATTTATAATGAGAATAGCTCAAACTTGTGTAAATGCGAGATCTATTGCATTGCAAATGCTTGTTTGTTTTCTTTCTCGTTTGACTTTATGAACAGGAATCTCCAGCTACAGACAGTGACCTTTTCCCCATTGTATACCATTTTGCACTGTACGATGGAACTCTTGTTTCTGATTAGGGACACATTTTGAGTGCCTTTTAAATTGTCTTTGTTTGCAGTAAGTGGTCTTGCTCATCTCTATGTTTGATGCACCTACTGGTTGTTTTGGCAGCAACAACATGTAGTTGGTGGGTCTAGCTACAGGTATGGTAAATATCACCACTGGTCTCATCTCGTTCCAGGTTCAACCTACCTCTCAATGTGATGAAAATGCAGGTAGAAGGAAGCATTTCAGAAATATTTTACTTGCACAGTAGCACTATTGATATGTTATTAACTTGCTCTTATGGTAAAGTCGGAAGCATCTCAAACCATGTATTGTCTTTGCACTTGCTACAATCTCAGTGGGTTTCTTATCATTTAATTGTGCACTGTTAAATCAACTCGCTAGAAACGTGTCCTTAACTGTTGCTGCAGTGGGTTTCTCTTGGTGTCATGGTATTTATGATTTTCCTTTTGAGTTTACATTTTCACTTTGCTTTCTTTATTTTAAGGGAATTGTTTCTTTTATGTTAACTGAAGTAAAATAGCAGCTATTGTTTTATACAATGCAGACGCCACCCAACCAGATTTCCTGTGCTGTGCAAGACTTAATATCATGAGTAGAGGAAACGTATAGAAACAAGCATTGACATAGCCAATAGGTCTCACCTTTGGGACCTTATAAGTATTTAGTTATCCAACACAATATCCTTGGTGCAATAACATTAACTGTGGCAAGGCTAAACACATATACGATCCCAAAGGCGACACCTATTGTTTATTATAACTTACTGCAACCCAGTGTAATCCTGCCAAAACTTTACTCCTGAAGTGCTGGCACGCGGCAATGACAACAGGACGTCCCGCTGCGCATATTAAAGCGCATGTCCTGAGGGTGCGCGACGCGGCGGACAAGAGGGCCGCTCCCCCTTGAGCTCCAAGATTTCGGCGGCGCTTTCCTGATGAAGGACCTGTTTCCAGCTAGCGTTTCTGGGATAAAACGGCGGTTTTCAACGTCTGAAATACCCCCCTGCTGCTGGGTATGTTTGCTGAATACAATATGCATTTTCTCCTATAAAAAAACGCAAAAATTACGATCTCTCTACAACGGCCGCCATTTTGTTATTTCTTTTTCACTCGTTTTTTCTGAACAATGATTTATATCACTTAATTTCTCTGGATTTGGCCTTCTATTCTCATTTTCTTCATTCATTATTGCAATTATGAGACATTTTTTTTCTCATTATCCCATGGCTGTATCCTAAACTTATGTTTTTACTTCAGCTTCTCTCATCTACTGTGTGTCATTGGCTTCAGGATACATTCCAGGACTCACCTACCTGTGTTATCTTCCTTATGCTGCTTCTTAACTCCTGATGCACTTCATCCTTTTTTAAGGCGTTTTTTGCTTCACTGTTGTGGCTTTTTATGACATTTCCTCACCCACGCATCTAGTTGAGCTGCCTTCTCTCTCCCTCTACGCTGGTCCTCTCAGTATTTGCCACAATGGAACATGCACACAACTCAAAAGCTTCTAATTCAGCCTCTGCTACACACAAAGACTCTGCCTCCACTGGTAAGCGCCTCAAGAAAGACCCCCCTTCTCCCTCTAAGTCTCCACTTCCTGTTACTCTTGAAGATATCATGGAGGAATTACGCCTCATTCGCCCTTTTTATGGTGGACACCACCACCACCTTACAGAGATTGGACGATAAATGGTCCAACTTGGACAAGCGGGTATCGGATGTTGAACAAAAAATTAGTGACGCTCAAGATGTTGCCGCCAAGGTTGTTAGCCTCACTAAGGAAGTTGAAATGCTCAAGAACACCTCTGAGGATTTGGAGAATCGTAACAAGCACAACAATCTACACATTTATGGTGTTACAGAGAATTCGGAGGGATCAGATATCATCCAATTTTTGAAGATACAAGTCTTACCTATCATTGGACTGCCTAAGCATCGTCTTGGTCCCAAAAATTCTTCTACTTCTTCAAAGCCCAGAGGCATTATTGCTTATTTTCTTCTCTGCTCCGACCTCATGTCTATTCTTCATTCTGCCAAACAGCACAAGCAGTTACTTTGGTCGGGTCACAAACTCTTTTTCACCCAGGATGTTTCAAAGCAGACTGCTGCACGTCGCAAGGAATTTCTGGACTTACGACCTACGCTTCGATCCATGAATGCTAGATATGGTCTCATCCACCCTTGCTTTTTCAAGGTTACCTACAAAGAAAGAACTTTTAGCTTCGATGACCCAGCAGATCTTCGCAAATTCATCCACACCCATAAAGAAGATTCCATGTAACACAGTAGTTCTTAATCTCTCAATGTCTTTGTTCATTTTTCATTGTTTTATAAATTTTCTTCATGTTGTTCCTCCTTGTAATATTTTTTTTTTGTTCTTCTACCTTGTTTTTCAGGTCTCATCTTCAAGTGTTTTGGTTCTTTCTTCCCCTCAATGTACTGTGCTGTTGTACGTTTTATACATCCTAGTTCGCTGCCTTCCCTTCACAAATGTTTGGTAAGTCCCCTTCATTTGTTTTACATCATCGTGTTTGGTCTCCCATTCCATTTGTATCTTTTCTTTTATTCCTTTCTTCAATGTATTTGAGACCATGCATTTGACATTCTTTTTTATTGTGCGGTCGTCTTTTCTTGCTGCTCCCGCTCTCACTCTATTGTTCTTCACGTTTTCTCCTGTATGGCTGAAGCCTTTTTTAGTTTTTTGCCATCCTTCTCTCTTCTCTCTATTCCAGGGGAGCTTTGATCTCCCACTCCTCTGTTCACCCCCCCCTCCACTCTTTGTCCCTTTCTTTTTCTTTCCTCATAAAATTCTTTATGTACTTCTGCTTCCCTTTTTTCTCTTTTATAATACATCTGTTCTCTTTCTATATACTGTGGCAATGTTGTATTGTATCCCTTAAGGCTTCTCTCTTTCCTTTCAGATCCTTTTTCTTTCCTATTCTAAGCTATTTATCTTCTGTTCGTGCCTATCCCCTCTTTCCTCAATTTTTTCTGTCTTCATGCTTATCTTTCTTTTTTATTCTTAAATGAATGGTCTTCGTGTAATTTCTTGGAATGTTAAAGGTCTTCGTAACCCAGTTAAAAAACAACTGGTGTTATCTCATTTAGCCGGACTGAAATGCCAAGTTGCTCTGTTGCAAGAAACTCACCTTTCCCAAAAAGATCTTTCCTCTCTACGTAAACAATGGGTGGGTGATGTATTCTGTTCGCCTTCAGTTAGCAACAAGAATGGTGTTATTATTTTGTTTCACAAATCACTGTCAATTCAGTTAAAAAATGAGATTTCAGATGGCAGATGGTTGTATTTAGATGTTACAGTTAATAATTCAGATTTATCCTTTTGTAATGTTTATGGTCCCAATGGTATCGATCTCCCTTTTTGGAATGATTTTTCCATGTTTCTCTCCTCTGACACTAGTGTTGATTTTTTTGTTGGAAGTGATTGTTATCAGTTAATGGACCCTTTACTGGATCGTAAATCTCAGACCAGATATATTCCTAATAAAATGCAAAACTCCTTTTATAGAGCAATCTCCTCTAGAGGTTTAATTGACTCCTGGAAACTTTCTCACCCCGATATTTTGGAATTTTCCTTTTTTTCCCCTGTCCATGCATCACATTCCCGGATTGATTATATCTTTCTCACCGAACACACTTTCCAATTCATGACAAACGTTGAAATTGGCTCCATTCTCATCTCAAATCACGCCCCTGTTATTCTAGACATTAATTTACCTTCACCTACTCCCAGCTCCCGCCGTTGGCGTTTCAATAATTCTCTCCTTTCGTACCCTCAATTTGTTGATCAATTTACTCTTTTTATGGAAGATTTCCTTCATACTAATCTTAATTCAACTTCCCAATTCCATTTTGTCTGATGCTTTTAAAGCTTCGGCTAGAGGCTTTGTTATTGACTTTGTTTCGCATAAAAAGAAGCTGGCCCTTTCCAAATCCTCTCTTATTCCTAAACAAATTAAAGAACTAGAACACATTTTTTATACATTCAACTCTCCTGAAGCTCTTTCTTTTCTCATTAAAGCTAAACTTCAATTTAATAAATTTTCTTGCGATTCCGCTTGCAATCATCTTTTAAAATGTAATTCCAAGATGTATGGAGGGATTAATAAAGTGGGCAGATCTCTTGCAAATTACCTTAAAATTAAGAAACAAAAATCCAAAATAGCTGTTATATCTGATGCCAATGGGACTCGTCACAGTACGGATGATAAAATTCTTGACTGTTTCGTTCAGTATTATTCCTCTTTATATACACCTGAATCAACCCCATCTCCTTCTCAAATAGATTTCTTCTTTCTAAATATACCCAAATCCTCATCCGCTGACATTGATTTCTCCTCCTTGGATGCCCTCATTTCCGGAAAAGAGATTCTCCAAGCAATTACTCTCTTACCCAAAGATAAATCCCCCAGTTCTGACGGTTTTACCGTTTGATTTTATTTTCAGTTTAAAAATTGTCTAATGCCACATTTATCCTCGTTGATATCTTCTTTTCTTTCCGCTAGCGAATCTAAAGGTTCTTTTACCCAAGCCATGTTATGCTTTACTCCCCAAAAAAGATAAAGATCCCTCCCTTTGTAATAATTATCGGCCCATTTCCATATTCAATACGGACTGCAAAATTTATGCCAAAATCTTAGCTTCCCGATTGTCTACTGTTGTTTCGGACCTCATCAATATTTATCAGTCTGGCTTCGTTAAGGGCAGATCTATTACGGATAATTCTAGAACTCTCCTTAATATTATTCACCTTGCCTCCAGAATGACAACCCCTCTCGCCGCCATCACCCTTGATGCTGAGAAAGCTTTTGATAGGGTTAATTGGGATTTCATGTATGGGGCCCTTCGCTGGCATGGTTTCAGTCCTCATATTATTAAACTTATCCAATTATTATATTCGTCCCCCTTATTCTATTTGGGTTAATGGTGCTCAGTCAACTTACTTTCCTTTACACAGAGGTACTAGACAAGGTTGTCCTTTGTCTCCCCTTCTCTTTATTTTAGCATTGGAACTTTTCCTTCGAAAGATTCAGCGTTCCACATCTTATTCCGGTTTTGTTTATAAAGAGTTAGATATCAAATTCACAGCATATGCTGAGGATATTTTACTTTATATCTCTAAACCTGCCACCTCTTTACCTGCACTTTTTTCTTTACTTACTGAATATTCCTCAGTCTCTGGATATAAGTTAAATATTGATAAGTCTGAAGTCTTACCTCTTAATAAATACTGCCTTGCACATATGTTTCATGGTTCCGGATTTGAATGGAACCCTACGAGCATTAAATGTTTGGTTGTCCTATATGCCACCTCTATCAAAGACACCATCAAAATTAATCATAAAGATATTCTTTCCAAGCTTTCTGCTCTCATAGAGCGATGGTCCCCCTTATTTTTATCATGGTGGGGACGATTGGCAACTATTAAAATGATGCTTCTCCCCATTATTAATGTTAATCTTTTTATGTTGCCTATTTCTCTCCCTGCCTATTTTTTTCACACTTATCAATCGCATCCTCGCTCGTTTCCTTTGGAATAATCGTAAATCCAGGATATCCCTGTCTCGCCTTCAGCAACCAAAACATTTAGGTGGTCTAAATTTTCCCAACCTTGTTCGTTTTCATTCTTCCTTCAACTTGAAGCAAATCTGGCCATTCCTCGCAGACTCGTCCTCTCACGCTATCACTGCAAGGAGTGCCTTAGAGCGAGCTCAGCTTTCGCCTTTCTCTTTCCTTGCTGCTATCCATTTATCTCAACCCCCAAAAAGATTTCTTTCTCCCACTTGTAAACTCTCCAGGGCTCTTTCCCTCTCATTGTTTCGTTCCTCTTTTTCTCAAGCGCATTTACACTCCCTTATCCCGTTATGGTATAATCATTCTCTGAAGATCAATAACAAAGCCCTCTTCTGGAAAGAATGGATTGACAAAGGTATTATGTATGTAGATGAGCTCTTTGTTAAAGGTTCCTTATTGGATTTACCCACCATATGCTCCTCCTTTTATATATCCAATACATATATTCCCCAGTTTCCTGATTTTAAAATAGCCCTGTCTACCCTCACCTCATACCACACTACCTTATCTGCTACTGTCCCGCCTGACTCTACTCCATTAGATTTTACCACCCCACACAAAGCCGCTACCATTTATAGGATCCTCTCCCGTTCTACTCCTGACCGCCCTAAATCCAAACCTGAACTTGCATGGGAAAAGGATCTAGCACAGGATTTTTCCTTTCCTATTTGGGAATCCATCTGGTCTAAAATTCACACTGTTTCTCGTTCATCTAGCACCACTCAGACTCTTTTATTTTTTTTATAATTGACTTTTTCTTACCCATACGACCTTTTTAAGTTCAAAGTCCTAGACTCCAGCCACTGTTGGTCATGCCCTCATCCTGATGACACTTTGTTTCATATGTTTTTTCAGTGTCCCCTGGTCAAATCCCTTTGGAAACACATATGGTGCAAGCTGAATGAGATTTTAAGCTCCAATCACAGTTTTGATTTTTCTAGGTGGTTCCTCTCCTATTTGGAATGTTTCACATACTGTTCGTAATTTTATAGACTTGTTCATAGCCATTTCTTTGCAGATTATTACTACGAACTCGAAAGATACCTCAAAGATCTCTTATACTGCTTGGTGGAATTTATTATGTCATCATCACAGACTTGATCGTGCCCATGCTACGACTACCTCGCTTTTAATTAAAAGAGATTTGTTATGGTTACCTTTAACCGATTTGAGCTCTGGTTTGTGTTTGTACACGTGCTAACCTGGTATCTGGCATCACCAGCAGGAATGTCATATTTGACTAGTGAACCGATCACCTGAGATGACGGGAATCTGAGTGTTACCCTGCTGGAGTCCTCGCCCCCCAGGGACCGCTGACAAGCCTGTCCTGGTGTTGGTTGGGACTTTTGACTGCTCAACAGTGCCGACCACCTGCCTCAGTCTTGCTTTAGTTTGCTTGAACTGAAACATGTCAACTCTTCGCACCATTGGCACTACTTCATTCGCCAGGGCAGGCTGGTGAAAGGACCAGTGCATGTCTGGCACCAGAAGCAGACTGCACCCCTCCAAAGCCCCTGGAAGGTTGGCTCCCTAAATGTCTGTTTCCCCTCATGGCCTGAGGAGCATTGCCGTCTGCAGAGGAGGGAGGGCAGGGCCGGGTTTTCCAGTCATCTGAAGATCTGAATCTCCCCAGGAAAGGGTAAACACGATCAAACACTATGGGGGTGTCAAGTTATCCCATGTACTAAACCCCGCCCCATGCCTTCCATATACTTAAGCTGATGGATAACCCCCACATGGTTAGGGACTTCTTTGTACTAATATGGTAATAACACAATTATCTTGCAGCTAGCTCTTAATGCGACAGAGACAACTGGCAGGGTGATTAATAAAACCAACCCCCCCTGCTCGGGCTTCTTTGGGAGGAAGGGTTGTTGTCGTGGCGTTGCTTCAGGGTTGGTGCTAGGCTCAGTGGTTTGGAATAATAACTCTCCTGGAGGCTAGGGTTTTGTTTGTACACATGTGTCCCTTTGGTCGTCTTCAGTGTCAGCTGAGTTAATGAGGGCCGAGGCCTGGGGGCTCAGCAATGTCTCCAATCTGTGTTTGCACATCGTGAGCCAAGGGCAGAGCCTTGCAGCTTGGAGGGTCACTGAAGCTGTCACATAAGGACCCCACCTTTTGTTTGTGTCCAGGCAGGCAGGCAATCTGCAGTTATTTGCATCCCATGCACTTTTGGGGAACCCTTCTCACAGCCTTCCCCTACATGGCTTCTCACAGCCTTGCCCTATATGCTTCATTATGTCTTCAGAAGCTTTCATTGAGTCTTTAGCAGCCTCTTCTCACAGCCTTTCCCCTACATGCTTTCTCACAGCTTTCCCTTACATGCCTGTTCACAGCCTTCCCCTACATGCATTCTCACAGCCTTCCCCTCCATGCCTGCATATAGCCTTCCCCTACACACATTCTCACAGCCTTCCCCTACACGCCCTCTCACAGCCTTCCCATACAGCCCTCTCACAGCCTTCCACTACAATCCTCGGCAGGTCTTCAGAAGCGTCCACATTGGGACTTCAGCAGCCTCCTCTCACAGTCTTCCCCTACACACCTTCCCACATCCTTCCCCCTACATGCCTTCTCACAGCCTTCCCCTACATGCCTTCTCACAGCCTTTCCCTACAAACCATCTCACAGCCTTCCCCTAAATGCCTGCTCACAACCTTCCCCTACACTCCTACTCACATTCTTCCCCCACAGGTGTGTTCACAGCCTTCCCCTACATGCCTGCTCACAGCCTTCCCTACATGCCTGCTCACAGCCTTCCCCCACATGCCTGCTCACAACCCTCCCCCTACATGCCTTCTCACAACCTTCCCCCTACATGCCTTCTCACAGCCTTCCCCCTACAAGTCATCTCACAACTTTCCCCCTACAAACCATCTAACAGCTTTTCCCCTATATGCCTTCTCACAGCCTTCCCCTACACGCCTTCTCACACCCTTCCCCCTACATGCCTTCTCACAGCCTTCCCCGAAACGCAATCTCACAGCCTTCCCCCTACATACCTTCTCACAGCCTACCCCTACACGCCTTCTTACAGCCTTCACCTACATGCCTGAGTAGGTCTTCACAAGCATCCTCATTGGAACATTAGCAGCCTTCTCCTCTCACTGGGGGACATCAGCAGACTCCTCATCTCACTGGGACATCAGTGGCCTTGCCTCTCACTGGGACAATAGAAGCCTCCTCCTCTCCTTGCTACAAACCACTGTCCACTACCTAAACACTTGTTTTTCACACCTTCAATTACCCAGGCAGTACACATACACATATAAATTCACCCAAGCACATATAAATTCACCCAAGCACTCTTCTTGCAGTACTCTAATCATTCAGTCACTACCCAAGTACTCACACAATGACCCAGACCTTAACACATGCACTGCTACAAACCCCTGTCCACTACGCATGCAGTCCTCTAACCACCTATACACTTCTCTATCACACCTTCAATTACTCAGGTAGTACCCATACATGCCAGCAAACACCCTGTCACTCCCCATGCACTCCTCCACTCAGCCATCCAGCACCGTGTACTAGTCCAAACACTGTACCAGAGCCCAAACACTTATAAATTCACCCAGGCACTCTCCTTGGAGTACTTTAATCATTCAGTCAGTACCCAAGTACTCATGCAGTGAGACAGGCCTTAACACATTCACTGCTACAAACCCTTATCCACTATGCATGCAGTCCTCTAACCACCTACACACTTGTCTTTCACACCTTCAATGACTTAGGTAGAACCCATACACTCCAGCAAACACCCTGTAAGTCCCCATGCATTCCTCTATTCAGCCATCCAGCACCATGTACTAATCCAAACACTGCGCCAAATCTCAAACGCTTATCAATTCACCCAGGCACATTCCTTGCAGTATTCTATTCATTCAGTCCGTGCCCAAGTACTCATGCAGTGACCGAGGCCTCAACACATTCACTGATATAAACCCTTGTCCACTACACATGCAGTCCTCTAACCACCTAAATAATATTCTTTCACACCTTCAATTACTCAGGCGGTAGCTATACACTCTGGCAAACACCCTGTCACTCCTCATACACTCCTCCACTCAGCCATTCAGCACAATGTTCTAATACAAACACTGCGCCAAAACCTATACAATTATAAATTCACCTAGGCACTTTCCTTGCAGAACTCTAATCATTTAGTCAGTACCCAAGTACTCATGCAATAACCCAGGCATTAACACATGCACTGCTCCAAACCCCTGTCCACTATGCATGCAGTCCTCTAACCACCTTCACTCTTGAATTTCACACCTTCAATTCCCCAGGCAGTATCCATACACTCCTGCAAACACCCTGTCACTCCCCTTGCACTCCTACAGTGACCCATTCAGCACCATGTACTAATCTATTCACTGTGCCAAAACCCAACCACTTGTAAATTCACCCAGGCACTCTCCTTGCAGTTCTCTAATCATTCAGGCAGTAGCCAAGTACTCATGCAGTAACCCAGGCGTTAACACATGCAATACTACAAACTCCTGTCCACTACGCATGCAGTCCTCTAACAACCTACACACTTGTCTTTCACACCTTCAATTCCCCAGGCAGTATCCATACATTCCAGAAAATACCCTGACACTCCCCTTGCACTCCTCCAGTCAGCCATCCAGCACCATGTACTAATCCAAGCACTGCGTCAAAACCCAACCACTTATAAATTCACCCAGGCACTCTCCTTGCAGTACTCTAATCATTCAGTCAGTACCCAAGTACTCATGCAGTGACCCAGGCCTTAACACATGCACTGCTACAAACCCTTGTCTACTACGCATACAGTCCTCTAACCACCTGCACACTTGTCTTTCACACCTTCAATTACCCAGGCGGTACCGATACACTCTGGTTAACTCCCTGTCACTCCCCATGCACTCCTCCAGTCAGCCATCCAGCACCATGTACTAATCCAAACACTGTGCTAAAACCAAAAACACAGACATTCACCCAGGCACTCTCCTTGCAGTAATCTAATCATTCTTTCAGTACCCAGGTACTCATGCAGTGACTCAGGCCTTAACACATACACTGCTACAAACCCCTGTCCACTATGCATGCAGTCTCTCTAACCACCTACACACTTGTCTTTCACACCGTCAATTCCCCAGGCAGTATCCATACACTCCAGCAAATACCCTGTCACTCCCCTTGCACTCCTACAGTGACCCATTCAGCACCATGTACTAATCTATTCACTGTGCCAAAACCCAACCACTTGTATATTCACCCAGGCACTCTCCTTGCAGTTCTCTAATCATTCAGGCAGTAGCCAAGTACTCATGCAGTAACCCAGGCCTTAACACATGCAATACTACAAACTCCTGTCCACTACGCATGCAGTCCTCTAACAACCTACACACTTGTCTTTCACACCTTCAATTCCCCAGGCAGTATCCATACATTCCAGAAAATACCCTGACACTCCCCTTGCACTCCTCCAGTCAGCCATCCAGCACCATGTACTAATCCAAGCACTGCGTCAAAACCCAACCACTTATAAATTCACCCAGGCACTCTCCTTGCAGTACTCTAATCATTCAGTCAGTACCCAAGTACTCATGCAGTGACCCCGGCCTTGACACATGCACTGCTACAAACCCTTGTCTACTACGCATACAGTCCTCTAACCACCTGCACACTTGTCTTTCACACCTTCAATTACCCAGGCGGTACCGATACACTCTGGTTAACTCCCTGTCACTCCCCATGCACTCCTCCAGTCAGCCACCCAGCACCATGTACTAATCCAAAAACTGTGCTAAAACCAAAAACACAGACATTCACCCAGGCACTCTCCTTGCAGTAATCTAATCATTCTTTCAGTACCCAGGTACTCATGCAGTGACTCAGGCCTTAACACATACACTGCTACAAACCCCTGTCCACTATGCATGCAGTCTCTCTAACCACCTACACACTTGTCTTTCACACCGTCAATTCCCCAGGCAGTATCCATACACTCCAGCAAACACCCTGTTACTCCCCTTGCACTCCTCCAGTCAGCCATCCAGCACCATGTACTAATCCAAACACTGCACCAAAAACCAACCACTTATAAATTCACCCAGGCACTCTCCTTGCAGTACTCTAATCATTCAGTCGGTACCCAAGTACTCATGCAGTGACCCAGGCCTTAACACATGCACTGCTACAAACCCTTGTCCACTACTCATGCAGTCCTCTAACCACCTACACACTTGTCTTTCACACCTTTAATTACTCAGGCGGTACCGATACACTCCGGCAAACTCCCTGTAACTCCCCATGCACTCCTCCAGTCAGCCATTCAGCACCATGTACTAATCCATTCACTGCGCCAAAACCCAACCACTTATAAATTCACCCAGGCACTCTCCTTGCAGTACTCAAATCATTCAGTCTGTGCTCAAGTACTCCTGCAGTGAGCCAGGCCTTAACACATACACTGCTACAAACCCCTGTCCACTACGCATGCAGACTTCTGACCACCTACACACTTGTCTTTCATACCTTCAATTACCCAGGCAGAACCAATACACTCCGGCAAACACCCCGTCACTCCCCATGCATTTCTCCGGTCAGCCATCAGGCACCATGTACTAATCCAACCACTGCGCCAAAACCCAAACTTTTTTAAATTCACCCAGGCTCTCTCCTTGCAGTACTCTAATCATTCAGTCACTACCCAGGTACTCACGCAATGACCCAGGCCTTAACACATGCACTGCTACAAACCCCTCTCCAATACACATGCAGTCCACTAACCACCTATACACTTGCCTTTCACACCTTCAATTCCTCAGGTAGTATCCATACACTCCAGCAAACACCCTGTCACTCCCCATGCATTCCTCCAGTCAGCCACCCAGCACCATGTACTAATCCTCCCAAAAAAATAAAATAAAGGCCGGCCCTGGGGCCCCGGGGCCAATAGAGGTCCTAAGGAGGGAGGCCACGCAGCCCCCCTCCTTAAAAATGTAAATATATGTGGCCATGCCCCGGGGGATAGGGTCCCCGCAGCCGGAATTAGCCATGGAATGATTTTTCATTTATTTTTTGAAGGGATTAGGCCCTGGAGGATGGGGTCCCCAGGGCCCAAAAAATGGAAAAAGAAGGGGGGCCGCACATCCCCCGTCCAAAAAAAAGAAATAAAAAAAGACCAACATCGTGCCGGAGCCCCCGCCCTCTCCCAGCAGCACTGTGTTGCGTTTTAATTTGGGGAATTAATTCCCCTTCAATACCGGTACCTCCAGTATGCGCCATAGGGCTGCCTTACAGAGAGGTGGCCGGAGGCCATGCCCCTTTACACCTTTCTACAACGCAGCTCTGTGGCAATTAGTTGAGATTCCTGATGGGCTAGTTGGACCCCAGGGACCCTCAGGACTCATGGGGGTTTAATCTCCCAATTTACAATGCACCAGAGGGTGAATTTGCACAGTGGTGCAGGGAGGGGGCGTGAACTGATTTGACAAGTGTGTAAACACGCCCTATGGCACATTTTAAGTTGTAGTATTAAGTCCACTTCAATCCTAAGGATCCTTGGGGGACAACTAGCCCTCCAGGTACCTCCAATAAGCACCAGGGAGCTGCATTGCAGAGTGGGGGTCCCAGGCCAGGCCCCCTTTTTATACCACTCTGCAATGCAGCTCCGCTCTGTGGCACTTACTGGAGGTAGCTGGTGGGCTAGTCCACCCTCAGGTACACTCAGGATTCAAGGAGACTTAATCACCCAACTTTAAATGCACCACAGTGCGCGTTTACACACTTGTCACATCAGGCCTCACACCCTCCCTGCACCACAGTGCCCTTCAATCCTTAGGGTCCCTGGGGGCCAACTAGTTCACCAGGTACCTCTTGTGAATGCCACAGAGCTGTGTTGCAGAGAAGTGCTCTCAGGCCACACCCCTTTTTACACAACTCTGCAAACTCTGCTATTGATGTAATATGTGATGTCATCAGCAGTACATTACGGAGGCACTAGTTATAGTTAGCTCACCTAACTATAACAGCCAAATCTCTCTGGTTTTGTATGAGTGAAATGTCCAACTAAGTATAACGTCCCTGAAACCTGTGCTTTTTCAGTGAATTTCAAAGGTTTTTTAAATGCTAATTTCTAATTATAACGTCCCTGAAACCTATGGTTTTTACAGTGAATTTCAAAGCTTTTTTAAATGCTTATTTCTAACTATAACGTCCCTGAAACCTATGATACTTTCAGTGAACTTCAAAGGTTTTTTAAATGCTAATTTATAACTATTACGTCCCTGAAACCTATGTATTTTTCGGTGAATTTCAAAGGTTTTTTTAAATGCTAATTTCTAACTATAACGTCCCTGAAACCTATGGTTTTTTTAGTGAATTTCTAATGTTTTTTCCAGGAAAATTCCTAACTATAACGTCCCTGAAACCTGCGTTTTCTGCAGAGAATTTCAACTTTTTTTTATGCTCATTTCTAACTATAATGTCCCTGAAACCTATGTTATGTTTTTTTCAGTGAATTTCTAAGGTTTTTTAAATGCTAATTTCTAACTATACCTACATAGGTAGGACATGTGAAGAAAGAGGAAGAAATGCACAGAAAGAAGCAGAAGAAATGCAGCAAGGAGCAATAGAAGTCCAGAAAGAGGAAGAATTGTACAGAAAGTAGCAAGCCATATACAGTAAGATCCGATAGAGTTGCAGAAAGCGGCTTTGTTGCAAAGTCATCCTGTGCCCTGGATATCCCCCAACTTTTTGCTGACTGGTACTGGTGGTAACTAACTCTGATTGACCCTGGGCTCTGCGTAACCAGGCCCGGAGCCAGTGCTATGCTGAAAGACACTTAGAATACAGTGAAAACACCTACATACATTAGGGTACACTATGGGTTGGGGTACCCCTGTGATTGCCATAAACTCCCCTGTAAGGCCCTAGTACATAATATGGCAGGGGGATTAAAACTACCTCTAAGTCCCTAGCATATAATAGGGCATGGCAGTTTATAGGCCGGCAGCCCTTTTCCTCACTTATATGTGTGCACTGCTGAGCCTGAAGTCAGTTTAAAAGTAACCCTGCTTGTGCAGACAGAGGCAATAGAGGTGCAGAAAGAAGCAAGAGAAGTGCTGAATTATTGCAACAGAGGGCCAGAAAGAGGCAAGAGGGGTGCAGAAAGAGGCAAGAGAAGTGCAGAAGGAAGTAACAGAGGAGCAGAAAGAGACAAGAAAAGTGCAGAAAGAGGCAAGAGAGTTGCAGAAACAGGCAAAAGAGAAACACAAAGTGGGAACAGGGGTGAATACAGAGGCAAGAGAGTTATAAAAAGAACAAACAGAGGTGCAGAAAGAGGCAAGAGGGGTGCAGAAATGTGCAAGAGATTAGCAGATAGAAGCAAGAGCAGTGCAGAAAGAACCAACGGAGGTGCAGAAAGAGGCAAGAGGGGTACAAAAGAGGCAAGAGATGTACAGGAAAAAGCAAAAGAGGTGCAGATAGAGGCAAGAGAGGTGCAGAAAGAGGGAAGAGGGGTGCAGAAAGAGGCAAGGGGCATGTAGAAATTTGCTGGACAGGTGCAGAAAGAAAAAAGAGCATTACAGAAACAGCCAGGAGAGGTGCTGAAACAGGCAAGTTGGGTGCAGAAAGAGGCAAGAGAAGTGTAGAAAGAAACAACAGAGGTATAGAAAGAGGCAAGAGAACTGTAGAAAGAAGCAAGAGAGTTGCAGAAACAGGCAAGAGATGTGCATAAAGAGGGAACAGGGTTGCAGAAAGAGACAAGAGAGGTGCAGAATGAGGGAAGAGAGGTGTAGATAGAGGCAAGGAGGTGCAGTCATTTGCAAGAGAGGTGCAGAACGAAGCATGAACAGTGAAGTAAGAAACAACAGAGGTACAGAAGGAGGTAAGAATGGAGCAGAAAAGGCAAGAGCAGTGCAGAAAGAACCAAGATATCCGCAGGAAAAGAAAGGAAGGGTGCAGAAAGAAGGAAGAGAAGTGCAGAAATAACCAACAGAGGTGGAAAAAGAGGCAAGTGAGGTACAGAGGAAGAGAAGAAAACTGCTGAAAGAGAAAAGAGAGTTGTAGAAACAGGCAACAGAGATGCAGAAAGAGGGAAGAGGGGTGCAGAAAAAGGCTAGAGGGATGCAGAAATGTGGAACAGAGGTGCAGAAAGAAGCAAGAGCAGTGCAGAAAGAACCAACAGAGGGGCAACAAGAGGCAAGAGGGGTAAAGAAATAGCCAAGTGAAGTACAGGACGAAGCAAAAGAGGTGCAAAAAGAACCAACAGAGGTACAAAAAGAGGTAAGAGGGTGTGGAAAGGGGTAGGAGATGTACACAAAGAAGCAAGAGGGATACAGAAAGAAGCAAGAGGGGTGCAGAAAGAAGGGATAGAACTACAGAAAGAAGCAACAGAGGTGCTGAAAGAGGCATGAATGGCAGAAAGAGGCAAGCAAACTTTAGAAAGAAGCAACCGAGGCACAGAAAGAGGCAAGAGTGGTGCAGTGAGAAGGAAGAGAAGTGTAGAAAGAGGCAAGAGAGTTGCACAAAGAGGGAAGAGGAGTAGAGAAACAGGCAAATGGGGTGCAGAAAGAGGCAAGAGAAGTGTAGTAAGAAACACCAGAGGTACAGAAAGAGGCAAGAGAACTGTAGAAAGAGGCAAGAGAGTTGCAGAAACAGGCAAGAGACATACGGAAATAGGCAACAGGGTTGCAGAAAGAGGCAAGAGAGGTACAGAATGAGGGAAGAGAGGTGTAGAAAGAGGCAAGGGGGTGCATACATTTGCAAGAGAGGTGGAGAATGAAGGAAGAGCAGTGCAATAAGAAACAACAGAGGTACAGAAGGAGGTAAGAAGGGTGCAGAAAGAGGCAAGAGCAGTGCAGAAAGCAACAGGATATCTGCAGTAAAAGAGAAGAAGGGTGCATAAAGAAGCATGAGGGGTGCAGAAAGAAGGAAGAGAAGTGCAGAAAGAAGCAACAGAGTTGCTGAAAAAGGCACAAAGGATGCATAAAGAAGCCAGAGAACTGTAGAAAGAAGCAACAGAGGTACAGAAAGAGGCAAGAGTGGTGCAGAAAGAGGGAAGAGGAGTACAGAAACAGGCAAAATGGGTGCAGAAAGAGGCAAGAGAAGTGTAGGAAGAAACAACAGAGGTACAGAAAGAGGCAAGAGAACTGTAGGAAGAGGCAAGAGAGTTGAAGAAACAGGCAAGAGATATAGAGAAATAGGGAACAGGGTTGCAGAAAGAGGCAAGAGAGGTACAACATGAGGGAAGAGAGGTGTAGAAATATGCAAGGGGTGCAGACATTTGCAAGAGAGGTGGAGAACGAAGCAAGAGCAGTATATTAAGAAACAACAGAGGTACAGAAGGAGGTAAGAAGGGTACAGAAAGAAGCAAGAGCAGTGCAAAAATCACCAAGATATCTGCAGTAAAAGAGAAGAAGGGTGCAGAAAGAAGCATGAGGGGTACAGAAAGAAGGAAGAGAAGTGCATAAAGAAGCAACAGAGGTGCTGAAAGAGGCACAAAGGGTGCAGAAAAATGCCAGAGAACTGCAGAAAGAAGCAATAGAGGTACAAAAAGAGGCGAGAGTGGTGCAGAAAGAGGAAAGAGAGGTGTAGAAAGAGGCAAGAGAGTTGCACAGATAGAGAAAAGGGGTGCAGAAACAGGCAAGAAGGGTGTAGAAAGAAGCAAGTGAGGTGCAGAAAGAGGCAAGAGAGGTACAGAAAGAAACACGAGAGTTGCATAAACAGGCAAAAGAGGTATAAAAAGAAGCAAGAGCAGTGCAGTAAGAAACAACATAGGTACAGAATGAGTCAAGAAGGGTGCAGAAAGAGGCAAGAGCAGTGCAGAAAGAATCGAGATATCTGCAGGAAAAGAGAAGAAGGTGCAGAAAGAAGCATGAGGGGTGCAGAAAGAAGGAAGAGAAGTGCAGAAAGAAGCAACAGAAGTGCTGAAAGAGGCACGAAGGGTGCAGAAAGAGGCAAGAGAACTGAAGAAAGAAGCAACAGAGGTATAGAAAGAGGGAAGAGTGGTGCAGAAAGAGGAAAGAGAGAGGTGGAGAGAGGCAAGCGATTTGTACAAATATAGAGGAGGGGTGCAGAAACAGGCAAGAAGGGTGCAGAAAGAAGCAAGTGAGGTGCAGAAAGAGGCAAGAGATGTTCAGAAAGAGTCAAGAGAGTTGCATAAACAGATAAAAAAGATACAGAAAGAAGCAAGTGTTGTGCATTAAGAAAGAACAGAGGTACAGACGTAGGCAAGAAGGGTGCAGAAAGAGGCAAGAGCAGTGCAGATAGAACCAAGATATCTGCAGAAAGAGAAGAAGGGTGCAGAAAGAAGCATGAGGGGTTCAGAAATAAGGAAGAGAAGTGCAGAAAGAAGCAACAGAGGTGCTGAAAAAGACACAAAGGGTGCAGAAAGAGGAAAGAGACCTGCAGAAAGAAGCAACAGAGGTACAGAAAGAGGCAAGAGTGGTGCAGAAAAAGGAAAGAGAGGTGTAGCAAGAGGCAAGAGAGTTGCATAAATGGGGAAGAGGGATGCAGAAACAGGCAAGAAGGGTGCAGAAAGAAGCAAGTGAGGTGCGGAAAGAGGCAAGAGAGGTGCAGAAACAGGCAAGAGATGTGCAGAAACAGGCAAGAGAAGTACAGAAAGAGGCAATAGAATTGCTGAAAAAAGCAAAAGAGGTGTAAAAAGAAGCAAGAGAAGTTCAGAAACAGGAAAGTGAGGTGCAGAAAGAGGCAAGAAATGTGCAGAAAGAGAGAAGACGAGTGCAGAAAGAGACAATAGGGGTACAGAAAGAAGCAAGACAGGTCCAGAAAGAAGCAACAGAGATGCAGAAGGAGGCAAGAGAACTGCAGAAAGAGGTAAAAGAGTTGCAGAAACAGGCAAAAGAGGCACAGAAAAGGGAACAGGGAGCAGATAGAGGCAAGAGAGGTGCAGAAACAGGTAAGACAGGTGCAGAAAGAGCAAAGAGGGGTGCAGAAATTTACAAGAGAGGTGCAAAAAGAAGCAAGAACAGTGCAAAAGAACCTACAGAGGTGTAAAAAGAGGCAAGTGAGGTGAAGAAAAAGGCTAGAGGGATGCGGAAATGTGGAACAGAGGTGCAGAAAGAAGCAAGAGCAGTGCAGAAAGAACCAACAGAGGGGCAGAAAGAGGCAAGAGGGGTACAGAAATAGCCAAGTGAAGAGCAGAACGAAGCAAAATAGGGGCAGAAAGAAACAACAGAGGTACCAAAAGAGGCAAGGGTTTGCGGAAAGGAGTAGGAGAGGTACACAAAGTGGCAAGAGGGATACAGAAAGAAGCAGGAGGGGTGCAGAAAGAAGGAATATAACTACATAAGGAAGCAACAGAGGTGCTGAAAGAGGCATGAAGGGTGCAGAAAGAGGAAAGAGAACTGCAGAAAGAAGCAACAGAGGTACAAAAAGAGGCAAGAGTGGTGCAGAGAGAGGGAAGAGGAGTAGAGAAACAGGCAAAAGGGGTGATGAAAGAAGCAAGTGAGGTACAGAAAGAGGCAAGAGAGGTACAAAAACAGGCAAGAGAAGTATTGAAAGAGATAATAGAGGTGCAGAAGGAGGCAAGAGAGCTGCAGAAAGAGGAAAGAGAGTTGCAGAAAAAGGCAAGTGGGGTACAAAAGGAGGCAAGAGAACTGCAGAAAGAGGCAAAGAGTTGCAATAACAGGCAAAAGGGGTATAGAAAGGGGTGACAGGTGGGCAGACTGAGGCAAGAGAGGTGCAGAAAGGCGGAAGAGGGGTGCAGAAAGAGGCAATAGGGGTACAGAAAAAATAAATAGAGGTGCAGAAAGAGGAAAGAGAGGTACAGAAAGAGGCAAGAGAAGTGCAGAAAGAAGCAACAGAGGTGCAGAAAGAGGCAGGAGAAGTGAAAAAAGAGGCAAGAGAGATGGAGAAACAGGCAGAAGAACTGAAGAAAGAGGGAACAGGTGTGCAGAAAGAGGCAAGAAGGGTACAGGGAGAAGCAAGTGAGGTGCAGAAAGAGGCAACGGAGGTGTGGAAAGAGGTGCAGCAAGTGTAATAGATGAACAGAAAGAGGCAAAAGTACAGAAAAAGAAAGGTGCAGAAAGAAGTAACAGAAATGCAGAAAGTGAAATGAGAGGTGCAGAAAGAAGCAAGAGTGGTTTGCACACCATTAGTACCAATTTATAACTCACATTTAGCAATAAGTAACAGGTGACCATCCTAGGTTTCAAAAGGGCCTTCCCCCACGCGGTAACACTTGTCCCTGCATTTTTGGTAGAGTGTGAGCATTTTGAGCTAGAAACAAGTTTTTTTTCTTTAGATCTGTAGATTATGCAGCAGATGATGGATTATGTGGCAAATGCACACAATATATAATTGTTCGAAAGTCAGTGCAGCCAAACAGTCGCATAATTCCAGTGGCCCTGCTGATACCTCCGACTAGGTCCAGAAATGCTACTCATTGGTTCCTTTTTGTCTGATTGAGTTGATGGTTTATCTTCTATGGAAATGATGAAGACTATACCTGAGGTTACCACTTCACAAAAGAGACTACCATACCACATGATTACTCTCCATAACACATAATCCCACTCTACATAATTCCTATACACTAAATACCACATACTTTCTATCCTCATAATTTCACTGCACAACATACCACATAATTTCACTACATACAACATACATCCACTTCACAAACATTCTTACATTTACATCACCAGTAGCTCTAACTCTCGCAAAGGCTAGACCGATTACATTGCAAATGCTTCTTTAACTAGTAGTTGCATTTGCAGACTGGTGGAGAAAGGGGGCTTTACCTCTGAATATCAGAGGAGCGAGCACAAGCGAGAGAGCCTGCCATCAAGCAGGTCTTTGAGCCCACCGGTCACTCCGAGTAAGCCATACCTTGGCACTATTCAGTTGCAGGTACCACTGACATGTGACTCAGAAGAAGGGAGAGTTATTTACCTACCCTCAAAAGGTGCTTACAAAAAATAGCAACCTACTAATTTTTACTAGATCCTGAAGAAAGCCCTCCGACCCCTCCTGGGCAATTAAATGGGGCTGAAACATGTCGACCTGACCTTTCACTAGTACCACACGGTGCTATAGAACAGTAGCAATTATATATATATGCAACACCATTCTTTTAACCTTGCCACCTATTCTGAATAAAGTGTCTTTAGGAGGGAGAGCAAAGCAATTTTAACTTACTTCATTTTCAATTTTTTCACCTAGTCTCTGATCACTACTGTCAAAACCAGTGGGTCAACTTCCAGATGGAAGGCAGATTTTTTTAAAAAACCTGTTGATGAATTACGGTTTTTAAAGTTGGTTACCATACCTGACCCTGGGTTTACACAAGTGATTCATTCCCCAATTGATTATTTACCTTGTATAGAAAGCCGAATGGATCATAGTTTCTGCCTCCCTCCTTTGATTACACAAAATGTAAAGCCAGACAATGTCGAACTCCATGGAATGACATTACTAATCTTCCCCATGTAATTTTCTTTACCAGTGGCCTTATTAGCATATCTAACACCACAGTCAGGGCCTGGCAGTAGCACCACATCTATCTAGTTAATCCTTGTACCAGAACACAAGTCATCTTCAGAGTCCAACCATTCTAGACTGTTGTGCTGGTTTTAAGCATGGTACCCATGTGTTTTGCCATATTATACTGGTCCGTACCAAACACTCAATTGTACGATTGGTAATAAACTGTGGTCACACGGAAAGTGCACACTGGTTATAATCGGCAGTCCTCGTACTGGTGCCAGAAAAATAAATAAAGTCTCATAGAAAAGACCCATCAGCACCATGGTTTTCAAAAGAACTAAAATCTTTCAAACAGAAATGTAGATTCCAAGAGTGCAGGTGGAGATAAGAAGTATTGCACGGAAGAACAGACTAAATATAACAAGTTCCTTTTAGAGTATAAGTATCTAATTATAGCAGCTAAGTCTAAATACTTCACAGAAAAGATAATCTCAGCCAAAGATACCACCAGGGAGCTATTCAAAATGCTGGCATACTGAAGTAATGGCAGTACTCAGACCCCTGTCACCCCCAGGTCTTTAATGTGATATCCAGTTCAGTTTGTGGTCCACTTATGAAGTTACTAAACAAGATATTGACCACAGGACAGTTCCCGGCCATATGGAAAATGGCCTCCATTCTACCTCTGGTGAAAAAACCCTCTCTGGACCTAAAAGATGTGAAAAGTTACAGACAGGCTTATATCTTGCCTTCCCTTTCTTACCAAGCTATTAGAGAAGGCAATGAATGAAGAAATTGTATCTTTTCTAGATACCAACAATCTTCTTGGCTCCTCGCAGTACGGTTTCAGAGCAAACCACTGAACTGAATTGGCTCTGGTCGCAGCTTCGGAGGAACTGAAAATGGTAGTTGACAAGGGTGGCAAAGCAGTACTGATTTTATTGGATCTATCTGTCGCTTTTGATGCGATCCACCATTCAGTCCTTATAAATCTTCTGTAATCGCTCAAAACTCAGCACTGGCCCTGCTAAGTTCATTCCTAAGTGATAGGTAACAGCAAGTGATGATGGGAGATTCCAGTTCTGCTCCCTTCTCCCTCCCTATTGGGGTGCCTTAGGGGTCTTCTCTTAGCCCCAGGCTTTTCAATATCTATGTTACCCCTCTGGTTAATCTCATTCACAGATATGGACTCACAGTCTTCTCCACCCCCGATGCAACACACAAAATGTGGTGTATATATCATCTTATGCCAAAGAGGAGGCAGAAAATGTCTGTAGCTGCATGTCTCACATTGGAAACTGGATGCAAAGAAACTGCTTGAAGCTAAACTCAGAAAAAAACAAGGTCTCGCTTTTTGGAAATAAGTCCAGTTTCTGTAACTCGTCATGGTGGTCCTCTGGTCTAGGCCCTCTTCCATTGCCGGGTCAAAAAGTGAGTTACCCAGGTGTCATCTTTGTTACCAAACTATGCTTCTCAGAGCAAATTAACCACACCACCTCATCTGGCTTTTCTCTGCTCAGGATTCTTAAGAAGATCTTCCTGTTCATTCCCCAGGACCTGCAAAAGGCAGTGATGTTGGTGCTCATCATCTCGAAGATTGACTACTATAATGCCCTGTACTTGTGAACTCATAAGCATCTGGTGAAATAACATCAGTCTTTACAGAATGCAGCTGCTAGAATGCTTTTAAAAATTCTCAAGTTCGCACCTATCGTTCAATCATCGCATGGTTTGCACTGGCTCCCTTTCAGGAAGAGGATCAGTTTAAAGGCACTGTGTCTGATCCATAAAGCCCTTCATTGCACACTTTCAGACATTGTTCTCTTGGTACATTCTCAGCAGGTACCTTAGTTCAGCTAGAATGGTAACTGTCCACAGAATAAATAATGCAAGATGGAGTGGAAGTATGATATCCTTCTGTCCGGGGAAGCTCTGGAATTCACTGCCACTAACTCTACACTCCCATCATAACCTCCTGCAGTTTAGGAAGCAGTTGAAGACCTGGCTTTTTACTGAATCATCTAATTGAGTTTAGTGCCTTGCTCCTGTTTTGCTGTTTTTCTGACGTCAAAAGACCAGCGCTAAGACACCCCTGGGTAATTGTGCGCTATATAAAACAAATTTACATTACATTACAAAGTTTTCTAAATAAATACTGCAGTTTAGTAGTCATAGTCTAATATACCTTCAAAATTTCACATTTTTGTTGTGCATACAACAGGGATAATCAACTTCCACTATCATGTCAACCAAGAGTTCTATTCGATCCTGAAACCACCTGGGAAGGTTAGACGAGGTAATGCAAGATTTCTAGGCACATGCAGATTAAATATGCCTTGTTGGTTCCTGATCTTGAATCAACTTCCTTTCAAAATACAATTTTGCTAAATGTAAATATGTTTTCTTACTGCCTCGTTCACTTAAATGCTCAAGGTTAAGGGTTTTCTATTATAGTTGTTGTGCTTGAATTTGCAAACTACCTACATAGTAAATATGGTACTGGCTACATTACAATTGTTTCACCAATTTAGTAGTGTTCGAGTTGTATTTTAGATGATTTATTTTACAGCTGAGACAAACATTATCACTTTGCTCAACCGTGGCATACTCTGGCTAATGTGATATTGGGATCCTCAAGTGACTATAGCACGCATCAGGCATTATCCAATAACTGTAACTGATTTGTCTTGATAAACATCGAAGTCAAATGGCCTTCTGTGACTATTTGTGGAGTGATATACAGTACTGCATTCCTCATGTAGCTATCCCATCATAAACAATGCAGAATTGTAGTAAGTGTAGTAAGTGAATGCTGGGATGTTTAGCTGGTAATGTGTACATTTCTGTATAAAAATCCAATGCATGTGGAGCTTGGTATGCTGTCCAAGTGCAGATAATTTGCTAGCTGGTTCATATGGGAAACACAACTCATTTTTTTTTTAGAAAAGCTTAGATTCAATCACAATTTGGGCTACCACAAGGTGGAGAACATGTGGAGAGCTAGGGGCATGCAAGACATATGCAATGAAATTTACAACAGCAATCACATGTGTCGTATTATTGGTTATCACTAAGTGCAGTTGCACCTGTTGAATGCTATTTACCAACTAGTTCATTATCTTCAATCGGTCACTTCCTTCATGGACTCTTAAATCAAAGTAATGAATACTCTAAGTAGATTGTTTGTGAGCAGCCTGCTACTGCCTGTTTCTAGAACACCTGTTGTTATATCCAATCATGTGATCTTTGATTTACAATGGATCCTTCCTCCCTTCCAACAATAGCCTGATTGTCCAATCCAAGTACACACATGCCAGGAAAGTAACTACAAGTCTGAAACCCTAAGCATAATCTGATCCCTTAAACAATGTTGCTTGATGCAGGGGAACCACAAATGGTCCATTGGCAATTGTACTGCTAGCTTAGCATACACCAGACATATTTGATAGTTTTTCCCCCCTTCTAACCTTTTCCATTGTGGCATGAACTTTCCCTCCGGTCCCTGATGGTGTGTGTGAGGTGGGGCCAGGGGTGCAGGAGCGCCATAACTTTGAACAGAGCAACCCCGCTGCAGTGAATGCGTGCGGGACTCAGCCCGCGGTGAAGACTGGGCCAAGATGGGCCTGTCTAAGCCCGTTCGAGTCCGTGCGGGACTGGGGCCCATCTCTAGGCCCTGTGTTTCGGACATATGAGATTGTTGGAGAAGTTGTAAGGAGCCAAGCCCATGCGTACTATTGACTTTAAAAAATAAGACTCTTTGGCAGTAACAGTAGCGCTGTATACCATAAAGCCCTGTTGTATAGAGGAAGGGGGGTTATGAACTACAACCTTGATTCTGTTTACGCATAATCGCTTGAACGAGAGGCTAACTGAACATCCCGAACATCCCGAAAATATAATAGGTTTGATCATTTCTCTGTCATTTTCCTGTGTTGTTAGGAGGGACTGAGATTAGCGACTAATTGCGGAGGGCCCGATTCACAGAATGAACTTACTACTTTTGGCATTCACAGAATGCACTTACTACTTTTGGTATTCACAGAATGAACTTACTCATTTCGGTATTCACAGAAGTTAGGACTACTAACTTTAGGACTCCTAAATGCCTTCTGTGAATACCGAAAGTCTTAAAATTAGGATTTTTCTCAATTTAGTAGTAGTAAAGTTAGGACTCCTAACTTTAGGATGCCTAAATGCCTTCTGTGAATACCGAAAGTCTTAAAATTAGGATTTTTCTCTATTTAGTAGTAGTAAAGTTAGGACTACTAACTTTACTACTACTAAATTGAGAAAAATCGTAATTTTAAGACTTTCGGTATTCACAGAAGGCATTTAGGCATCCTAAAGTTAGGAGTCCTAACTTTACTACTACTAAATTGTGAAAAATCCTAATTTTAAGACTTTCGGTATTCACAGAAGGCATTTAGGAGTCCTAAAGTTAGTAGTCCTAACTTCTGTGAATACCGAAATGAGTAAGTTCATTCTGTGAATACCAAAAGTAGTAAGTGCATTCTGTGAATGCCAAAAGTAGTAAGTTCATTCTGTGAATCGGGCCCAGAATATTTAGTTGGTATAAGGATTGGGAAAAGAAAGGCGGTTATCATGCAGCGCTCGGCAGGGAAAAGAATTCCGTCTGAAACACAACAAACACAACAATCTTTGCTGAGCTACCTCACTGGAGCTATGGGGGCATTAGAGAAACAAATATCTACTGTAGAGGAGTCAATAGTATCTGGCACATCATGCACCAAAACTGAATCAGATACTACTACAGTAGGACCGTCTGGTATGCCAGGGGGGTGTCTAAATGTCATAGCATCCCAGAATGGGTGTGTCCAGAACACGACTAATGGAATAATTCTTAGTGACCCAGACTCATTTACCCAACCTCGGCAGAAGCGGCAAAAAAATCCGATCACAAAAGATATATTTCGAACAAAGGGAGTGGGGAAATAGCGGAGGGCACAAGAACTTCTAAGAAAATAGCGCCAAGTACCCCAAAGTTGACGAAACAGGGGAAAAAAAACAGCTGGTTTGAGGAAAGACATTACGAAGCACAAAGAAGACCTAACTAAAAAAACTGACCCTCAGGGGAATGAGTTAAAAAAACGTATTATTGCTAGTTGAAAGGTTAGATCTCTGAGCGGGACTCAGTAGATAATATAAGAGGAAGAGTAGTTCAGATAGAGACATGCCTGACAAATTTTGTAATTGGGGAAGGGACCAGTAAAAATACAGGCACCGCTCCCAGTCAGGGGGGCAAGGAAAATTATGAAACATGTAGGAGCACTAACATACCTGGTATTCCACATTTGAATAGATAGGCTGGAAAATCAAGTCAGACTATCCCCCACTCACCACGTAGATCAGCCATTCTACCAGCCGCTCTACATACATCGGCACAAAACATTATGGGTCAACACACAAGTGTTGAAGCAAACAGGGGGAGGAGTGAAACAACGACCTTAGAGCAGGGTGTTAATAAGACTACTATTAATCAACCTATCATTATCTAGATCATATTCCACAGCATTAAACGAATCACCAATGGAACAACCTTATCTAGATCTACCGCCAGCAGTCACCCCATACACGGTCGTACTAGCAAAAGTACCAAGGCTGAGGTCTGCAGAAAAGGAATCCTGGAAAACATTAAGAAACAAGCAATTACAACTTTTAATCATCATCATCAAAGCTTTATTTCGATATATACAATATCATAAAAGCACATTCCAAGTACAAAACACAACTCATTGACTATACATTTTCTTTAAAAAATTACTTATAAAAACCTATGGTATTACGATAAATAATTAAAAAAGTACTACATTTTATCAGCTTTGTGAATATTTGAGCATATAAAAAAGATACAGGTAAAATGTATTTCATCAAATAGCCTTCAGCCTAATCAACCAAGCCCAACTAAGAAATTTGGCCACCCCACACACTAAAGTTGTGCTAGCATCAGCCTTAAGAATTCTAAGTGCAATGGAATGGTCCCTGGTTCCAAGCAACAGGCACACAGGTTTGAGCCATTTCTGTCTAGGTTTTATATAGGCTGGGCATACAAAAAAGACATGAGCAATATTTTCAGAAACACCTTCACAAATTGGAAAATCAGGAGAAGTTTGATGCGGCGGCTTCCACTTGCAAGTACGATCACGAAGGGGGAGTGTTCCCATCCTAAACTGAATATAGAGAGATCTATCTCTGGGTTTCTTAATGAAATCTAGATAGGGCTCTAAGCGAGCCATTGGTTTGTGCTCTCGGAATGCCTCGGTCAGCCTACCTAAATTTGGGTCCCTCTGCTCATGATCATCAACCCATGCCCAATAGGCTCGCTTAGTTTCAGTTTTGGACAGCGATGACCCAGGCTCCCGGCCAATAGCAAGGCCCGTTTCCAGTAAAAGCTTCTTTATATTAAAAATCCAGCTAATTTTATGGGCCCCAGGAAGGTTTATAACCTCTCTTAAACCATCAGCATACCTTGAGAGCTCGGGGGTACGCCATAACCGAGCCCAATATAGGAGGGGGCATAGGGAAACTAGGTACTTAATGGAGCGACGACCCAGGTCACTCAAGAGTGGTTTAGTAGGAGTACCCCTCGGGATCGATACAAGCTCCCTGAAGAACTTGTTCTCTGCAGTGACTAAGGTATCAACACATTCAAAGCCCCAGAGCTCTGCACCATAAAGGGCACAGCCTACAGCTTTTGCGGCGTAGATATCCAGAACAGGGGCAATGGGTTTAGAAGTGGATGCTCGATGTTCCCTCCCTAGTACTCCAACTACCCTCCTATGACTTAGCGCCATTTTGTCAATATGTGGCTGCCATTTAAGTTTGTCTGAAATTCTAATTCCCAAGTAGTCGAACTCCTTTACACATTCCAGAGACACCCCATCAAGAGATAAGGTGGATCTAGACGATCTACTTGGGTTAAAATAAAGGAGCTTGGCTTTCGATGTGTTTATGGCAAAGCCCCTAAGCTTGCAAAACAAACAGAAGCGGTCTAACAGCTTCTGTAATCCTGCCGGAGTTTTTGATACCAACAACATATCATCCGCGAAGAGTAGTGCGGGAACTTTATCAGCTGCCAAAACCAGGGCATCAGCATTAATTTCAAGCAGAAAAGAAACTACGCCATTCACAAATAATGTGAAAAGTGTCGGGCCAGGACACAACCCTGACGTACCCCTCTATTCACAGGGATTTTATCAGTTTTTTTCTCCTGTGAACCCCATCTAATACAGGCATACGTTCCATCATGCATACGAGCTAGGAGATTCAGAATTGGTAGGGGAATCCCCCTTTCCTTCAGGACCAGCCATAGGCGGTCTCGGGAGACCAAGTCAAAGGAGGTCTTTAGATCGATAAATGCCAAATAAAGACCGCCCTTGCCAATGGTAACCACCTTCCAGTGTAAGAGGACCAGCCTAAATGCCTGGTCTATCGTGCTTGTGCAAGCCCTGAAGCCCGCCTGAAGAGGTGAAATAATACTGTTTTCATCGGCCCAGGAGAGAATCCTCTCCAGGAGTACCCTGCCAACCAATTTCTGCCCCGCATCAATAAGACTTATTGGGCGGTAGTTGTCAGGGTCCCCTCTGGAGCCCTTCTTGTATATAGGGATTACTTTGGCCGCCTTCCATGAATTCGGAACAGGTGAGCCTTCTAACAAAGCATTCGTAAGAATTTCAAAGTAAGAGGCCCAACCTTCAGGGTTAGCTTTAAAAAGGTCGCCTGGTACACCATCCTGCCCCGGGGCTTTTGCAGATACATTCTTGGTTAATGCAACCATCACCTCTTTCTTATCTACTTTAATAAATGCAGCCTGACCAGAATCAATAACCATGGCACAGTAAGAGGGCCCTGGAGTACCGGGCTGATCATCGCCCCCATAGAGTATCCTAAAATGCTCAAACCATTCCCTATCTGTTATGTGATTGGGGGTTTGATCCGGGTCACAGCTGTTGGATCTTCAAACTAAGGCCCAAAATAGTTCTCCATTCTTGGCTATACTAGCGGCTCTAAGACTGTCCCAATGCGATTCTTCCCACTCCTTTTTGGCTGTTGGAATAGCTTGTTTATAGTGTGATCTGGCCAACCGAACAGCGACTGGATTACCAGATTTAATAGCATTAATCAGGCTATTTTTCCTCCTTCTGCAATTGCCATCAAACAATTTCTGCACTGGCTTAACAATCATCGGGCACTTTTTGCAAGGAACTTTGAACAGTTTACCAATCTGGCCTATCGTATCAGTATAAATTATTTCAGCCGCCACAGGCCCAACCACGTCCTTACATGCTTCAGAAAGCCTTAGGGACTACTCACTAAGAATTCCTTCCAGAGCACTTAGTCTTGTTTCCTCCATAATAAACCTAGGCCACTTAAGAAACCTATTGCAGTTAGATGGTACAACTGTCTTAGTTATTAGTTTCGCACTAATGGAGGGACTATACTCCTTCCTCTGCCATGGATCCACCATGGTGAGGGACAAGGGGTTATGGTCACTATCTACTGATGGTATGATGGCCATGTCCACCACTGACTTCCATGCCCTCCTGTACACCATTATGTAGTCAATTCTACTTTCACACGATACTCTATT
The DNA here is from genome assembly GCF_964263255.1 of Lissotriton vulgaris. Classification (NCBI taxonomy): domain Eukaryota; kingdom Metazoa; phylum Chordata; class Amphibia; order Caudata; family Salamandridae; genus Lissotriton; species Lissotriton vulgaris. Next base: position 775,691,679 of record NC_141696.1, on the reverse strand, counting down.
TTATGTATTAACCCCCTGAGCATCGGAGATGGCACGCCCATTTACAGCTCCTAGTCCTGATTCAATCATTAGGGCGTTCAATTGGATAACAACAGGTGTCCATCTCCTCACGGGCATAAGCGAGAGAGACGGGATGCCCCATCGGGCATCTTCATCATAAACTCCAAGGATGTCATCTGCTGCCAGAGGCTCAAATGAGCAGTTTAAGTCTCCGGCAACCAAACTAAGGACTCAGGAGGACACAGTTTAAGCATGTCAGATAGAATAGAAATAGTGGAGGATTTGGCCCCCCCTTGTGTGCCTCTAGCATAGACATTAAAAAGTTCCCAAGAGGAAATATCATTCAAGCCCTTGAAGGAGAGTCTCATAATATCCAGTGATGAGCAAGTGTGATGAGTAATCTTAAGGTTGAGGTCCACCCTTACCCATGCCATAAGCCCGCCAGAGGGGCGACCTCGCCCAACCGTAGTAGCAGCTACATGAAAACAAGAATAACCTGGCTTGTATAAAGGTTCAAGACACCAAGTTTCCTGGAAGAAACATATATCAAATCCATCAATGAAGTCATTCCTGTCCGGTAATTGGATCTTGCTTCGCAGACCTGCCACATTCCACGAGACAAGTTTGAGATCATTGGTGTGAGCTTTACCAGAGATTTGGGCACATGGAGTTGGGCTTAAGTCCTGAATAACAAAGTTATTAGCCCTCATGGATTCCATGGCTATAGTTGGGTCCTCTGGGCCCGTAGGCTGTGGGGGTACAGAAGGATGGAGAGAATAACTACCCAAGGGAGTTGACGAACAGATTAGAGCTCCTGCTCCATCATGGAGTCAATCAACAGCTTCCAGACAGTTAAAACAATTATGGGTCGAAATAGGGTCCAAGTGCAGGAAAGGCATAGGCCAACCCACCTGGGTGGGCCCTCTCCCATTTCGCTGCACCATTGTCCAACCAACAGCCTGAGAAGTAAAATAACCTGGGGGGGTAAAAATAGGTCAGTGGAAGGGTATGTATAGTCACACCTGAGCTCGGGTATCTCCAATTACAAATGTATTCTACAATTCTAGGGTTGTCAAAGTTGATCAAGATGCAATCCCCCCTTATATTTTTGGCCAGATGGCCAACCCATGGTACTCTCATGATCATGAGTAATTTGCCCACAATGTGAGGGGCAGTGGTCTATTTATGTTTAGCCAGTGGACAACCCTATTCCGCAGAGATATAGGGGTCTCCACCTCAAATTTACCCAACTCTGGAACCCCTGCTAGAATTACCACAAGTGGACAAACCTCCGGGGGTAGATTTAAGATATTTTTCCCCTTAAGAGTCTGGGCCGTGTGAACCTCGCCACCTGAGCTGCCCTGGGGTACATTACGCTTACGTGGTCTATTTATATTAGCGGCTACTGGGTCCTTATCAAGAGGTGCAACTGGAGCCCCTTGGGCAGTGTTTGATGCCGCCGTGACCTTTGGGACAACAGGAGGTTTAATTCCACTAGGTTTAACTAACAATTTAGCAGCCATGGGAGTAGCGGCCCTTAGCGAGGGGTCTACAATTCCCTTAAAATTGCGCTCAATTCTTTTTAGATGTAATTCAATTTTACTCAGTCTATCCTCAAGTGGACGTAAGAGAGCTCTAAGCGTGTCATATATGACAGTTGACTCAACGTCCGTGGCCCCTTCCCTGACGCCTTGGCTTGTCATCCCACCAACTTTTAATGGAGTTTAAGATGATGTGTAGGGTTCAGTGGGTGGGGAGAGGTTGAAAAATGATGCATGGTGATTGTGAGGTCTTGACATTCAAAACCCCTAGGTTGTTGGAAAACATTTTATGGAAGGCAGGAAACTATATAACTATGATGGGAAACATTAACGTACTACCGCTGTTTTTTTTTACCAACCGCCAGCCATGCAGGGAAGAGGAGGCAGGGTCAGAGACGTTGAGGCAAGAAATATGTATGTATGTAACATACCAGTGGAAAATGGGTATGCATTGCTTCCCTCTCTGGATGAGATAGACTGACTGGACCACCCACAGGAAATGAAGCAAAAGAAAGTGTCTATTTTTAGTTCTTCCAAACCACAACATGTTCACCAAATCCAAAACTCAAACCAAGTTTTGATCAGAATACAAGCAGGAGGGCATAACACAATGGAAACACAGAATTAAGCATGGGCGTAAAATCCGTTCCGCTCGCGGATTTTGCGGATTTTCGGTAAATCCGCAATCCGCGAGATTCGCTGATTTCCCGCAAAACCCGCAAATCCGTGCGCTGCGGATTTTTTGCTTGTGTTCGCACTGCTCGCGGCCCGCGGCGCAGGCAGCAACAATCTCGCACTCGCGAAATTACAAAAATTATAATTGGGGAGGGGTGAAGGAAGGAAGTGGCCCAGTCTCCAACTTCCTGTTCCTGTCCAGCAAGCTCCTCCCATTGGGGTGGGGTGAAGGAAGTGCCCCAGTCTCCAACTTCCTGTTCCTGTTTCCTGGCCATTTTGGATTCGATCTTGACTGGGAAGGATTACTTTTTGTGGATGCTGCTGTATATTTGGATTTGAGGCCTTTTGGATTACTTTTGGATTCGAAATTTGATTTCACAAGTAAGTTGATAAGTTGATGTTGTTTGTGGTGATTTTTGTGTGTGTTTTTCGACTTTTGGGGTGGTGTTGGGGGCTGGCTATGTTGGTGGGGGGCCATTTGTATTACTTTTGGATTCGAAATTTGATTTAAAAAGTAAGTTGATAAGTTGATTTTCTTTGTGGTGATTTTTGTGTGTGTTTTCCGACTTTTGGGGTGGTTTTGGGGATTTTGCGGGTGTTTTGCCACGTTTGCGTCGTGAAGCAACAATCTCGCACTCGCGAAATTGCAAAAAGTGCAATTCTGCACCAGAAAACCACCAGCAGGCAGCATAAACCTTCTGAAACTTGATGGATGGCATTGGATTGTGGTGATTTGTGTTGTCTTTTTTGACTTTTTGGAGTGGGGGTTGGGGGCTGGCTATGTTGGTTGGGGCCATTTTGAGGCATGGTCCTGGCCATGTGCATGGGGGTCAAGCGGCCATTTTGACGGCAGGCAGTGAGCTTTGTGCCATAGGCCTGCACCCATTTTGCCTTGCTTTCACCCATTGTGCCCAGGTTGAGTCAGTGGTACATGAAACTACAACCCTCTCTGTGGGCTCTCTTGGATCAATGTTAAATTCCTGTTTTCCAAAAATTTAGCAATTCTTATTTTTGATATTTCCATATTGTGGTGTGCACGTGTGTATTCGAAATTTGATTTCACAAGTAAGTTGATAAGTTGATTTTCTTTGTGGTGATTTTTGTGTGTGTTTTCCGACTTTTGGGGTTGTTTTGGTGATTTTGCGGGTGTTTTGCCACGTTCGTGTCGTGAAGCAACAATCTCGCACTCGCAAAATTGCAAAAAGTGCAATTCTGCACCAGAAAACCACCAGCAGGAAGCATAAACCTTCTGAAACTTGATGGATGGCATTGGATTGTGGTGATTTGTGTTGTCTTTTTTGACTTTTTGGAGTAGGGGTTGGGGGCTGGCTATGTTGGTTGGGGCCATTTTGAGGCATGGTCCTCCTGGCCATGTGGATGGGGGTCAAGCGGCCATTTTGAAGGCAGGCAGTGAGCTTTGTGCCATAGGCCTGCACCCATTTTGCCTTGCTTTCACCCATTGTGCCCAGGTTGAGTCAGTGGTACATGAAACTACAACCCTCTCTGTGGGCTCTCTTGGATCAATGTTAAATTCCTGTTTCCCAAAAATTTAGCAATTCTTATTTTTGATATTTCCATATTGTGGTGTGCACGTGTGTATTCGAAATTTGATTTCACAAGTAAGTTGATAAGTTGATTTTCTTTGTGGTGATTTTTGTGTGTGTTTTCCGACTTTTGGGGTGGTTTTGGGGGCTGGCTATGTTGGTGGTGGGGCCATTTTGAGGCATGGTCCTGCAGGTCCTGGCCATGTGGATGGGGTCAAGCTGCCATTTTGAAGTCAGGCAGTGTGCTTTGTGCCATAGGCCCACCCAGTCTGCTCTGATTTCATTCATTATGCCCAGAGGCCCTAGAACTCCCGCGGATTTACCGAAAATCTGCAAGTTCGCGAGCTGCGGATTTTTTTGCTTGTGTTCGCACTGCTCGCGTCCCTCGCAGCAACAATCTCGCACTCGTGAAATTGCACAAATTACAATTCTGCACATGAATTGAAAACCATCAGCAGGCACCATAAGGAGTCCATTTTGTGGGGGTGGGTGCCCACCCCCACAGAATGGGGTGCCATAGGCCTGCACCCAGTGTGCTCTGATTTCATTCATTATGCCCAGGGGTCCCAGAATCGGTCTGTTCGCGGATTTTGCGGGTGTTTTGCCACGTTCGCGTCGTGAAGCAACAATCTCGCACTCGCGAAATTGCAAAAAGTGCAATTCTGCACCAGAAAACCACCAGCAGGCAGCATAAACCTTCTGAAACTTGATGGATGGCATTGGATAGTGGTGATTTGTGTTGTTTTTTTATGACTTTTTGGAGTAGGGGTTGGGGGCTGGCTATGTTGGTTGGGGCCATTTTGAGGCATGGTCCTGGCCATGTGGATGGGGGTCAAGCGGCCATTTTGAAGGCAGGCAGTGAGCTTTGTGCCATAGGCCTGCACCCATTGTGCCTTGCTTTCACCCATTGTGCCCAGGTTGAGTCAGTGGTACATGAAACTACAACCATCTCTGTGGGCTCTCTTGGATCAATGTTAAATTCCTGTTTCCCAAAAATTTAGCAATTCTTATTTTTGATATTTCCATATTGTGGTGTACACGTGTGTATTCATAAATGCCTACTTGCAAACTATTAATTGAAGCGCCACATATGCAACATATATTTAACTGATGTTCCTCTGTCTTCGTTTGCTTTTAGGTGCACAAAGTCAAGAACTCCGCATCATCGTTGAGCATCAGTGCCAGGAAGAAGTCCTGCTGCGGCCTGCTGTTCCGACATCTGAAGAAGATGGGTCCGAAAAGAGGTGCCCGTAGCTCCTCTTCCAAGAAAGATGTCTCTACTAAGGAGAAGAAGAAGCAAGTGGCACCACTTACCAAGGAGTCTGGTGCCTCGACCACTAAATTTATGTGGAAAAAAGAACAAAAGTCCACCATGAGTGCTGCACAGGTAGCCTGTTTAGTGGTTCAATCACCAACGACCAGTGATGTTGGCTCAAGTACTATTCAACAACCAAAGCCGCAACAACAACTGCATGAGCTAACAGTACAAGCACAAGTACATGCGCAAGGAGCTGTCCGAGAAGGAGCTGGCCGAGAAGGAGCTGGCCGAGAAGGAGCTGGCCGAGAAGGAGAAGGCCGAGAAGGTGAAGGCCGAGAAGTAGAAGGCCGAGAAGGAGAAGGCCAAGAAGGAGAAGGCCGAGAAGGAGAAGGCCGAGAAGGAGAAGGCCGAGAAGGAGAAGGCCGAGAAGGAGAGGTCCATGGAGAGTTGCAAGTAGAGGTCAGTGAAGAGGCCCATGTAGCGGCGCATGGAGCGGTGCAAGTGGCCACAATGGTTGTTCTTCCAGAAGTAGGGGCACAGGAGGAAATAGACTTTGGAGCCGGGGTATCATGTCAGGAAGACGAAGCCACTCCTCTTGATGATTCATTTTCTCCCAGCTCCCCAGCAAGGAAAAGATCAAGGAGGGTGTGTAGAAGTTCCTCTTCAAGCCCGCTCCATCAGATGATCTGGATCCAGATTGGCAACTATCTCCGACGTCTGAGAGGGAGGCACACCATGAGCTGAGAAAGGTATCAAATGTTAAAAGGAAGGGCCCCGGAAAGCTCATACTTATGGATCCGAACGTCGGACTTGATGAAGTGGTGCATTCTGATGTTGATGAACAGGATGACAGCAATGACCTAGTCATCACACACGTCATTCCAGCCACACCGGCCATGCAGCAGACAGACATTTATACCCTATCCCGACGTCATGCTGAGCGTGACCCTGGCGATGTGGCACTGGTAGCACCACCAACGCAGTCAAGTAGTACAAGTTCAACAAAACCTACAGCTCCCATATTTTCTCCCCAGAGGGGAACTCCATCCAGCTCGACTCCCTCAAGTAGGGTTGCTGCAATAATTGCACAACCCAGTAGATGTCTGCAAGGCTCATCCACCACTGCTTCATCTGGCATTGGCAGTATCACCTCGTGCGGCAAAACCAGAAGTTTCCAGTCCCCAGTTTGGAACTTTTTTAGTGTCCATGCAAAGCATGATAACCTAGCCGTTTGTTCCATTTGTACGACTACAGTTAGCCGTGGTAAGATTGGTACCAACTATGTTACCGGAGGCCAGATAGGTCATCTTGAAAGAAGGCACGCTGTCGAATGGTTTGCGCACCTAGCAAACATCAAGGGAAAGCAATCCCAAAGGGCAAGTGGCCAAAATATACCCGTACTAGGTGTTTCATCTGAAGATGACGGGGAGGTAGAAGAAGCGTCAGACATTTATCCGGGCGCACCCAGTACCCCTGGCAGCACCACACCCTCCGGAACACATAGGAGGCACACTGAGAGTCTGGGAGACACACCAATGCGGAAAATGTCAACACTGAGCAGAAGTGGGTCGAAGAAGGCATCAGCATCATCCATTAAACTTGTCCAGCGCAGCATTACAGACATGTTCTCCTCAGATGCGCCATTTCAACGCAACCACCCAATTGTGCGCCTGTATAACACTAAGCTGGCTAAAATGCTAGCGGTGGACCTTCTCCCTTTTGTCGAAGGTGTGGGTTTTCTTGAACTCGTGGCAACACTGGCCCCTAAATGGAAGGTTCCTAGCCGGTTCTATTTTGCCAGGGTTGCTGTTCCAGCACTACATAAAGAGGTGCTTGAGTTGGTTGGGGCAGCTTTGCAGAAGAGTGCTGTTCACACTATACACCTGACAACAGACATGTGGACCAGTTGCCAAGCCCTTGATTACATGTGCATCACTGCACACTGGGTCTCTTTTTCAGGGGTTGCAAAACGGATAAATGCAGGTGGTGACTTGGTCGACATTTTTAAGGGTGCTCGTAAACATGCAACATTAGCCATGTTTGGCATGGAGAAAACTCATACTGCAGACAACATTTTGGATGACTTTAACAAAAAGGTCTTGCAATGGCTGCCCAAAAGAAATTGCAAGGTTGGTTATGTTTCTACTGATAATGGCAGCAATGTAGTTAAGGCCATGGCGGACGGTGACTATTTCAGAGTGCCGTGTTTGGCGCACTGTATGAACCTTGTCGTGCAAAAGTTCTTGAGAAAAGAACCTGCAGTCGACAAAATACTGACCATCTGCAGAAGAATATGCACACATTTCAACCATTCTTTTAAGGCCCGGAAGGAGCTGAGGCGCCAGCAAAATGTACGTAGAATGCCAGTGAAAGCACTTATCCAGGAGGTGGCAACACGTTGGAACTCAACCTTCTACATGCTTGAGCGTCTGCATGAGCTGTTTCCAGTAGTCAATGAGTATTTCTACAACCTGGGTGGTGATACGACAGAAATGATGCTAGCGGTGGAGCAATGGCAGCTAGTTAAAAGCCTGACAGACATGCTTCGTCCTTTTGAGGTCTTCACGCGTGAAGTCAGCAGGGAGGACTGTTCTTTGAGCAAAGCTATCCCATTGTTGCTGAAGCTCGAGCACCAAGTCAAGGTGGTGTCTTCAGAATTAAAGGATGCTGGAAAGAATGAAGCATATGAGTTGGCGCAGAGATTATTACAACGCCTAGTTAGCAATAAACGGCTTGTAAATATCAAGAAACAACAGCACTACATTTGTGCTACTATTCTGGATCCACGTTACAGAAAGCCATTGTTAGGCAAAGTATTAATTCCTTTTGAAACTTCAGATGTTACAGAGTACAAAGGTTGGCTAGCTCGGTCAGCCATTCGTTTTGAAAGAGAGCGGAAGGAAACTCTAGGAGAAGACAGTACTAGTGAATCAGCAGGTCAACAGGCGTCCCAAAAAAGCACTTCTGTGCCTGTGGCAGAAGTGAGTGTCTTTTCCTCTGAGCCGTTAACCACACCAGCAACCGTATCATCTGCACCAGGCACAGGCGATATGTCTGAAGGGGATTGGCTAAGTCAGCTAGGGTTTCCTTGTCCCAGAAAGGACACAGAAGTGCAAAGTACAGGAATGCGGGAGAACATTGTTTCAATGGTGCAGGCCTACCTGGATGACTCAACAGCGGTCAATATTACTGAGGACCCATTGGCGTATTGGCATGGGAAAAGAAACATATGGCGAGAGCTCACCAACCTGGCTATCAATTACTTGTCTTGCCCACTCGCAAGCGTGTCTTCAGAACGTGTTTTTAGTTCTGCTGGTGGCATTGTGACTTCCAAAAGGACCCGCCTCTTGCCCGCAAATGTGGAGCGGCTCACAATGATAAAGATGAACCAGCACTTCATACCACCAGATTACAAAGTACGAGAATGCACGCAGGAAGAAGAGGACACCGACCTACCAGAGGAAAGTTCTCCTCAGTTACCAGAAGTACTACCGACTGAATTTGCAGAGTATGAGGATGAGTTCTGTTTCCCTGACAGCGAGTTCTGAATATGAGTCAAGGATTCATTAACTTTATTTTTAGTCCGACTCCTTATTCACTTTTATTCCTGTGTGTCTGTCTTTCTTTGTTTAGCAAGTGCTTGATCCCATTCACAACAAAACTGTAATCACCCAATCAAAGAACAAGCCCATCAGCAGAACTGTCTTGATTTTGATGCCGCAGCATTCATCAGGTTCACAAGTTAGTTGCCAAGAACTCAGTCCTGGTCGTCTATCCTCCTCCTCCAGACTCACCCTATCCATTTCCCGTAATGCTGATGCCTGGATTCCGCACAATGAAGAAACTTACGTTGACGAGTCCCCTAAAGAGGTACTGGAAGTAGTGAGTCCTCATTTAAATACATTTTGCTAAGTGTGGCTTTTTTCCCGGATTTGCTTTTTGGCTGTTTGGGGGGTGTCAAACTTGTTTGCGCTTGGGTTTACGGGTCTTGGCTGGGCCATTGCTGGCAAGGTCTATTAAGGGATGAAATTGGTTAGGAGGAAATGGGAGGTGAAAACGTTTAGGCATTATTGCTCGCTTGCCTGTCTTAGGGGTGCTCTCTGTGGGGCTTCTAGGGTTTTGGGGTCTGTGAGCCCCGCTGGCACATTTCGAATGTTGATTGCTTTTGCTTTGCAGAAAATCCACGCCGGGAAACTCCAGTTGGGGCCCTGCTGCAGAACGCTCTAGGACACTGTGAATTCCAGGTGGAGACAGCCCTCAAACACAAATTACAGGTAAGATAAGCGTTTGGATGGGAGGTAGTATAATGGAGTATTAGGAGGAGAGGCGAGAGAGTGACAGTGGTACTACTAGTAAACTCCTAGGACTCTTGATTTAAGAAACTCTGTGACAGGCATTTAACTTTGGAAAACATTTGGCCAATTACAGGTGAACGTTTAGGCGTTATTATTGCTCGCTTGCCTGTCTTAGGGGTGCTGTCTGTGGGGCTTCTAGGGTTTTGGGGTCTGTGAGCCCCGCTGGCACATTTCGAATGTTGATTGCTTTTGCTTTGCAGAAAATCCAGGCCGGGAAACTCCAGTTGGGGCCCTGCTGCAGAACGCTTTAGGACACTGTGAATTCCAGGTGGAGACAGCCCTCAAACACAAATTACAGGTAAGATAAGCGTTTGGATGGGAGGTAGTATAATGGAGTATTAGGAGGAGAGGCGAGAGAGTGACAGTGGTACTACTAGTAAACTCCTAGGACTCTTGATTTAAGAAACTCTGTGACAGGCATTTAACTTTGGAAAACATTTGGCCAATTACACGTGAACCAACACGATGACAGTGTTCAGTAAAACGAACTTACTGCAAAACCACCACCCACCAGGCTCAAAAGTAGTAAAAAACAGTTATGCTCAGATAAAGTTTGAAAAAGTATATTTTTATATCCCTAACAAAATAATCTCCCGCAAGACCCTCCCTAACCCCAACAAATAATTTTTAAATAGTCCATCAAAAGTCCCCAAAAACCCCAACTCCCATTCCCACCCCCCAAAAGTCTATAAAAAAGGGGCAAGGGACACTCTAGGGATGCATGGTGTTGACTTTGGCCTCCAGGGCATCATGCCTTAGGGCCAGGGCATCATACTGCTCCCGGAGGGTGGCGTGGTCTAGGCGGAGGCCCTCCAACATATTTTGGTATTCTTTTAACTTCCAGACCTCCGCCTCCAGGTCGGACACTCTGTGCATTGCACGGCGCAAGCGAGCCTTTAGAGTACTGTGAGGGGCAGCCTTTGCTGCTCGGCGGTGGCGTCTGCCAGCCCGGCTCCGTATCGCCGGAGCACTGTGCTGGCCGGCAGAACGTGGGGTCACGGAGGAGGATGCAGGTGTCTCATTTGATGTACTGCACTGCGTGTCCTCCCCCTCCAGTTCTACCAGCCGCCGATATTGGGCAACAGTAGCATCCAGCCTCCGTTGCCGGGCCAGTAGAGTCTTCATACTCCTTGGTGCTTTTGATGTTTTAGTATTACCAACTATATGAAGAAAGAAAGACATAATCTGTAACCAATGCTCTTTAAGAATATGATTAACACAAAATGATTCAGCAGAAAGTTGTGTCTTAGTACAACTAGCAACTAGCCAGCGCAGTACAAAACTATTGAGGCCAGTATCATGGGCGTCCGCAGGGAGGGGCAAGGGGGGGGCGCTTGCCCCCCCCTCGGATTGCAGGTCCATCCAGTGCTGGCCCAGTGACAAATTACAATATGGTAATTACAGCAGGCTGGAACCGACAGACAGATAGAGGCAGAGACAGGGACAGAGAGATAGAGAGGGAGATGGCGAGGGAGAGAGAGAGAGGGATTGAGACTGAGGGTGACGGAGGGAGGGAGACAGAGAGGGAGACAGAGAGACGGAGACAGAGGGAGACAGAGAGACGGAGACAGAGGGAGACAGAGAGACGGAGGGAGACAGAGAGAGAGGGAGACGGACAGAGTGAGTGAGACAGAGGGAGAGAGAGAGAGAGGGGGAGAGAGAGCAAGAGAGGGAGACAGGCAGAGAGGGAGGGAGACGGAGAGAGAGAGGGAGGGAAACAGAGAGAGGGAGGGAGACAGAGAGAGAGGGAGGGAGACAGAGAGAGAGGGAGGGAGACAGAGAGAGAGGGAGGGAGACAGAGAGAGAGAGGGAGACAGAGAGAGAGGGAGGGAGACAGAGAGAGAGGGAGGGAGAGAGACAGAGAGAGAGAGAAAGAAAGATGTGTGTAATGTGTATGCCAGGTCTGGTGGCTCAGTGGACGAAGGCATCCGCTGCAGGGGCATGAGTTCAACCTCATGGACATAGTTTTTTTTGTTGCTCTAGATCCAACCCCCTCCCCCACTGACCCTGCCCCCTTCGGTGCGGCCCTTGGCCACAAACCACACTGTCAATTTGGCCCCGAGAGAAAGTTTGTGAGGACCCATGCTCTATACCACATCCTCCTGATTTAGATTGAATTGTTTTTTTCTGGCATTTTTTGTTTTTCCCTGTTTTAATGTAGTTGCCAGGTCGTCTGCTGTGGTGCCGCACTAGATTTTTTTCTTCCCCCTATGGGGTTCTTTGTTTATTTAAGCTCTATGTCGTGTTAGATTTAAAAAAAATGTATGTAATACTTGTGCTCAATCATGTCAGGACTCAGGAGATGGTGATGATGTTGCCCCCCCCCCTGAAACATTTCATAGTATTTTCGTAGTTCATCCAGTAACCGTCTACTCTCTGTAGATACACATCATATGCTATCTAAGAGTCAGATAGTACCATGATCCAGCTTACCTGTCCACTCCACCACCACTGTCTGTTTCCTCACAGTCTCTTGTTTGGGCACTTGCGCCATCGCCGCCTCCTCCCCAGAGTTGTCCTCGGACCCGGATTCTACCACCACCACCATATCCGAGCTGGCCCCTGCACCAGATGTTCCACCTACAAAGTAGATTTAAGAATGTTAGATTACACCACTCACTAGTATTTGGTCTAGGAATGAAGGAACGTGAAAACAACAGAAAAAGTAATTGACTGTCTACTGTAGTCTAAAGTAAAAATGTCCACGGAAGGCTGTTGTCTTGCTGCACTTTTTTGTCACAATTGATGAATGCTTGCTTAGTTTTAACACACACCATTTTTCTCTGAACAGACAGAAGCTGGACTTCTAAGGACAAGACCAACATCAACTTCAAACCAGGTGAAAGCTCGGCTCGACCACAAGAAATGTGTTCCATTACTCATCAACTCAGCACCAAGCACTTTTCCATTTCCAGCTAACTTAATTTTAATATATGTGTTTACTTTTACTTTTAATAAAGCTTTTAAACTTGAATAGACTCTGTGGTTTTTGGTCCTCCAGACTAGAGTGACTGAGCGAAAGGTTTTGCAAATTTTGGCAAGGAGGAGTCCGTGCCGCAGACACTACCAGGTTTATACAGTGTGCCAAACACGCCACTCTGAAAATTTATTACTCTGGTGTTTAGTGTCCATAGTTCGGTTTGTGGAGAATTGTCCCTGCAACAGTAGTATTATGGATTGTGCTCCTATCTAAACACTATTTCAGAAAAATTAAATTAGGAACGCTTGGACAACAGTAGGTCCTCTATATTATATGAAAACTTACTGGGGCCAGCAAAGGAGCACTCGCCGCCCTGGCCTGCATCCTCCTCCTCTGGAGCCACAACAGCATCCTCCTGTTCCACTTCTGTCCGCTTGCCCCTGGGGGGACCTGACATACAACATGAAAGAAAGAACAGAAAACATTGATGATTGCTGCTTGTCGATGTCCTTGTCAACCAAATCAAACATTTAGGAAGAACAAGAACCAACTATTTCAGCCAAAAAGAGGGCTACAAAGGAAGGACTGCACCTGAGCCTCTACTCTAGGGGCAGATTTACAAGCCCCTTGCAGCTCTTTTGCTCCGTTCTTGCGTCACTTGACGCATATGGGAGATGCATCCCATTTCAAAGCCCTGCGCCATAAGGGAGCGTTCCAGCGCAAGGGAGGGCGTTCCTGCACAGGAACGCATGCTAAAAGTGGCTATGGGGAATATATAAAATTTGAATCAGTCATTTAGGACAATGATGCGTCACTCAAACCCTGCACCTGCATGAAGCAGACGTACGGCTTGACGCAGCATTGCTGGAGCTGCGCCATCGTTGCGACGCAACTCCATCAATGAGCAGCCTTTACGGCACCGATGCGTAAACGCTTCGGTGACGTTTTGGGACCATGGTGTGCCGCATTGTAAATACAGCGCACCATGGGTGGTGCTGGCGTGCCGCACACTTTGCAGGGATGCGCAGGTAATTGCAAATCTGACACTTAGGGGCATACTTACTAGTTCTGGGCTGCACACCTCCAGAGGTGCACCAGAACAAATGCGTAACACAAAACTAACCTTGCGTCACGGCAGATGCGCCGCAATTACAATGCGGTACACCCTGGCGCAAGGGTAGGCAGATGCGTGACGCATCTCGTGACGAAAGAGGGGCGCAACTCTAGCACTGCTCAGGGCTGCCCAATACTCAACATACCGCATCAGTCCTTACGCCTGCTTAAACCAAGCAGGCATAAAGAATTGACGTAGCAGCGTCGCGGAAGTGCCTGCATTAAATCTTGTAGATTTCACGCAGGCACTTTTGCGAGGCGCACAGCTGCCTGACCGCCCCCTCCCCCCCTCTGTGTGGGGACGCACCCATTGTGGCGCAGGCCCAGGCCTTAACGTGGCGCGTCTCCCTAGATGCATCACGTTGTACATGACTCGCAGGATGCGCCACGTTTACGTCGCTGTTGCGTCAGGTAAGGCAGCGTAAACGTGGCGCAAGGGGATTGTAAATCTGCCCCTTGGTGTCTAGCATTACGCAGTTCTGTAAAGTACACTCATACATTACTCAGCCCAATTAAATGAACACAAAATAGAAAACAAATAAGCAGTGGCACCGCCACAGAGAAGGAGAGCAGTGCACCTGAAATGCACAGAAGATTTTGAAATATTAATTTACCTCTACTATCAATGTAATCAGCAGCATTATTGCTCTTTATAAAAAAGTTAAAACAAACATTTGCAATATAACACACAGAGCAGGGGAAAAAACAGAGTAGAGAGTGATGAAAAAATTGCTACTACTACTCACCAAGCCCCGGGACCTCCACTCCCAGCAGGTCGAGCAGTTCACGCTCCCTGTCCAGGATATCCGTCCAGCAGTGGGTCACCTGGTTGTAGGTGCGCTGGACCCCCGAGATGTCAAACAGGGCCCGGCGCACCTGCTCCCACCGCTTCCGTCGCTCCTGGCAGTTGGTGTAGCCAGCAGCGATCCTGCCGCCTGCCGCGATGGTCCTGGGGAGAAGGCGCTGGACATAGAAAACCAGTGAGCCCACCTCCTCAGGGCTGAAGATCTCCCTGGGCACCACCATTTCCGCCCTTAAACGGCCACACGGGAGCCGGGCACGGGCTGCGGGGCCCGTCTTGGGCAGCTTCACTGCTGTCTTCACCATGGTCTGGGCAGGTGGTAGGAACAAGGAGAAAAAATGAAAAAGAATAAGACTAGGGAAGAAGAAAATAAAAGTTTAAAAAAGTAGTTGAAAAGTAAACAAAAGTAGCAAAAAACACAAAAATATAAAGCTAGAAAACTAGAGGGATAGATAATAATTTAAATAGATTCCAAAAATATTATAACAAGCACAGGATGGCAGAGATATAGAGAGGATTAGAAACACCACCTAGCTCAGACACAGGAATGAATGAAAAACAAGATGGCGGCCCGATCACGTGAGCGCAAGTAAGTTCGCACGCGATTTCTCTCGCGAACTCGTGCAAACTTGTATTCGCAACGCGCTCATTCCGCGAGATTACACTTCGCGGGCGGAAACAGAAATACGTCACGCAAACAAAATGGCGGCCCCCATACTCGACCTTGGGGTATTTCGCACGAGTTCGCGGCTTCTACGGTCGATTTCGCACGACGTCGCGCCTCGCGAATAGCGCGAAATTACAGAAAAACGATTTTTGCAAAAGCAAAGGCTATGAGCAGGTGCAAAAGTTCAACCTCATCATTTGTAACCATTCCCTGTAGTGCTTCCTGAAGGGGCCCTCCAGAATTCTGTTAGGTTCCTGTTAAAAAAAAAAAAATTGCAACAAACAGGAAAAGGAAAGGAAAGCGAGCAGACAAGCAGGTGCCAGCCTTCATTAATGTCAGTTGGGGCATTGCAGGTGTTGTTGTAATTTAATTTTGCAAAACTTAAAGCACTTAGCAGGTGTGCTTTGCTTTGCCACAATAATGTACACTCACTGGTCAACCAGAGGGTGCTCCGATGACACCGAAGGTGGCATGGGTGTGCCAGCCAGAGGGTGGCATGGGTGAACCAGAGTGCCAGTGTTAACAGAGGATGGCAGTGTTTTGCTTTGCCCCAATAATGTACACTGGTGAACCAGAGGGTGCTGTGATGACACAGAGGGTGACATGGGTGAGCCAGAGGGTGGCATGGGTGAACAAAGAGAGTGCCAGTGGTGACAGAGGGAGGCAGTGATGAAGAAAGGCTTGCAAACAGGCTGGGCACGTAGAAACAACAAGTTCGCAAAACTGGCGACCTGACAAGTAAGTTTGCAATTTGCGAAATTGCACAAAACCCTTGAGAACTTGCAGAAACCCGTGCGAACACAAAAAAAAAAATCCGCAAAATCCGCGAGGATTCGCGGATTTTGCGGATTTTCACAATCCGCAAATTCGCAAATCCGCAAATTCGCGGATTGCGAATCCGCAAAATCCGCCCATGCTTACACAGAATATAGTTTCAGATAACAGCCTCACCCGCATAGGTGACATTAATAACTATAGCCTATTGTTAGATCAGGGAACACATTTGAATATGAGTCCATCCACTTATAGAGCTTATTCCCTCATACTTGACAACCATAGCGAGCCAATAGCCAATGAGAACAGCCTCACCATATTATATAGGAACATAGGGCGTCTAAGTACTAAGTTAACCAATCACCTATGGCACGATTTTAGTGAAGGAATGTAATATCATCTCACTTCAAGAGACTTTATCCATAGAGGAAAACCACTTTGAAGGCCATAAGACCTATCATATACCAGCAGTACCCTCTATTTCTGGGAGACCAAAGGGTTGTTTAAGTACATAACATATGTCTCAAATTTGGTGACAATAAATAAAATAACCCCAGTAAAATCATAACCCAATTACCAAATAATAAACCTGGAAATGGAACATCAAAATATGTTTGAGCTGATAAACTTCTATGATAATATACAGAAGGATCTATTGAAAGATGTCCTGAAGCAACTTAGAAATGATTTACAGGACATCCAGAACAGCAGTATATGGAACGCTCTATTTATATGGGCGGGAGGGTATTTCAACATAACCCCATGTACGACTAATAACAACTTAACGTGGTCTGGTGGATGAGGAAAACTGTAACCTACTGCATATACCCCATAATGCATATGCAACTCTTTAAATGAGATCCTTTTTGTCTTGTAATTGGGTTTTGCGAATGCACTGTGTTCTCCACCAATTCCATTCTCACAAATCCTTAATGGGAGAGGCCTGAGCTCAATTATGGACTTTATATTAATCTCAAATAGGTATGCATCTCACCTGTTGAGCTATAAAATGCATAAGACCCCATCAGTGACCATTTCCCGATGAGTGTATCCTTATCCTTCCCTGCAATAACTCCTGGGGCAAATAACAAGAGGATATATGGGCCACAAAACCGTATAATCGACAGAATACATGGCTACGCCCTAAATTAGGCCAAAGTGGACCCGCAGGAGTTTACTAAAATAGTAGTCAAAAAATCTCTCAACTCCATTATGAAGTGATTAGACCCCTCCATTTCACACAAGGAAGTGTTAATAATCTATACAGAAATAACGGAAACAATCAGTGAAACACTAAAAGTATGAGCGAAACAGAGGAATGGGAAGAACAAATGGTGGTTTAACAAAAACTGCACAAAAGCTTATACCGAGCTAAAACATGCGTTGCACAAAAAGAAAAGGGACAGAATTGAGATCGCACAGCTCAGAAAGGCATAGAATTAGGCCGTGAAATCAAGGAAAGGTGAATTAAGAAAAGAGATCTGGGTTGACTTACACATGGCAAGTGTTAATAAAGAAAATACTGCCTTTTGGCGAGTAGTAAAACCCCCATTTTTTAGGAAAGGAAGACACCTCCAACATTGTAAATAGCAATAGAAGAAATACACTGGGTGGAACATTTCTCATAGATTTTTGGTCCAGATAATGAGGAGAATGAAAAAGTAGCAGAGACCACAAGTCTTAGCTCCAGACCCCAGTCAACAGTTTTCCCATTAGATATAGATATTACCCTGGAGGAGGTAGAAAGCACTTTAAAGGTTAGTGAAGGGGGAAAAGCTCTGGGTACTGATGGAGTCCCAGTCGACATCTTTTAAGTATAATATGGAACTATGGAGCCCCCTATTAATAGTAGTGTTAGAGGCATGCTGCGCAGAAGGACTGATGGAATTGTGGTCGGAGTCCATCACGGTACCAAATTTTAAGAAGGGCGACCAACATAATCCGGCTTGTTATCGTCCTATCTGATTGCTGGATTCGATGGGTAAAGTGGGAGGCCGTATAGCTTTTAACTGACTTCAGCAATGGACAGTGGATAACAACGTCTTATCAGATCTCCAATTTGGGTTCAGGGAAGGGCTAGGTACAGTTGAACAGTGCCTTAATCTAACCATTCTGATGGGGAAATATACAAAGGCAAAAAGGTGGAGATTGTACCTAGCCTTTGTAGATCTCTCTGACGCATTTGATTGCATATGTCATGCCAAATTTATTTATTTATTTATTTATTTATTTAAGTAGCTTATACAGCGCGCAGCTACCCCAGGAGGGGTGTCCCGGCGCTAAAACAGAAACTCAGGGAAGGAGGAGTGGATCAAGCTTATTACAAGACTGGAGTCATAATCTGGAGAACAGCCAGGTTTTTAATTTACCACGGAAGATGGATTCAGACGGGCAGAACCTGAGATCGAGTGGGAGGCAGTTCCATAGTTTAGCAGTAATTACGCTGAACCCTCTGCCGCCCATTCTGGAACGTCGAAAGCGAGGTGCAATCAAGAGGCGTAAGTTGTTAGATCTCAGTGATCTGATAGATTGAGATATTGCCACTCGCTTTTTCAGGTATCTAGGCACAAGGCCGTTGATAGCTCGAAAGGCGAGGGTGAGGATCTTAAATTGACTGCGGCTTGCAATGGGAAGCCAGTGAAGCTCTTTGCGATAGGCGGCAACCGACTGACGGTAGGGGATATTTCCGATCAGTCTGGCTGCCGTATTCTGAATGATCTGGAATATTTTAGAGGCCATGGGGGTCGAGACTTCCGTAATCAATTTTTTAAGAGAATTCTAAAAGAATGCAAAAGCTCGAGTTCGACACGGTCGAAACGGAGAGTGTACAGAGTTGTTCTATGTGGAGAGGGGCTTAGAAAGGGCTGTGTCCTGGCACCCCTCCTTTTTGCATTGTATACGAACGGGTTGGAACAAGCCATGTTGAAAGGGTGGTTAATAAAGCAAATGGTTCTGTCGGGTGAAAACCAAAAGTGATTTATAGAATACTGTTACTGTATTTGAGGACCCCCCTTCTTAAGACAACACAATTCAGAACCTCACAATTAATGACTCGAGGTCTTATTCATTGCATTTTAATATTTATATGAATTAAAGTCATTCAATTATTTCATGTAATACAGAAAAAAGACTGTCAACGTGAATCTTTGTGCAAAAATAGTGACAGTAGTGAATAATGCTCAAGTGGAAAAAAACATTTTATATATGTACAGTGAGAGATACAAATCTATACAATCAATATAAACAAATATACACAGTTATTCTTTTCAAGGCCATTACTGATGGTTGTCTAGAGATTTTTCAATGTTTCTTTAAGTTTTTGAAATCCTAGAGGTCAATGGCCTGTTGTGGGATGTCGACTTTTCGACCCTTCTGCGCCTGTGTCTGAGGTCGCGGCGGGTCTTTTTCAAGACAGAGGTGTGTTGCACGACAGTCTGTGAACAAAGTAACAGGTTGTGTGTCGGGGGGGTTTATTATTTATGGTCGGATAAGTCAAAACCGGAAATTTGAATGGGCACTGGGATTACTTACCTACTCGAATAGCAGGTATTATTG
Source organism: Lissotriton vulgaris (assembly GCF_964263255.1). Taxonomy (NCBI): domain Eukaryota; kingdom Metazoa; phylum Chordata; class Amphibia; order Caudata; family Salamandridae; genus Lissotriton; species Lissotriton vulgaris. The sequence goes on along the minus strand of NC_141696.1, from coordinate 775,672,475 downwards.
AATCGCCTGTGAAGAATGAGGCTCAATGGCCATAAGATCTGTGAAAGAGAAGGAATGAAGAGGTCACCTTCTCATGTTCAGTTTGCACGGGCAGGATAGGAAATGTTACCGCAACAGGGTGTATAGGAGTTAAGAAAATAAACCCTCTATCCCCCGAAGGTGTGTACATTCTATTGCGAGCCGGGTGCTCATTTAAAAGTTATGTTAACGGTATTTCCCAGAGGTGAAATTGTCATAAGGGCAGAGCTTGTGGCGGATGACTTGCCCTTTATGTTATCAAATGCTGGTTGGAAACTGTATCTCGCCACCAGGAGCAAGTTAAATAGCCTGTATTGCCCCGTCGTGACTTTACATAATTGATTGAAAGGCCGGTGGCGTTCTTTAAAGATTGCACGCGTCAGTAGCAAAGTGAGTGAAATACCAGATTAGCTCTGTGGATACTTAACATCAATGGCGGAAATGCAGGCGGCGTTCTTTAAAGAATACACGCGTGCCTTAGTGAGGCCAGCGGCGTTCTTTAAAGGTTGCACGCGTCAGGAGCAAATTAAATTAAATTGCCGGTATTTCCTGTGGCGACTTAACATCTAAGGTAGGATAGCAGGAGGCGTTCGTTAAGGATTGCACGCATGCCATAGGAAGTAAACGTAGATATCGCTGTGCAATTCCACCGAGTGGGGTGGACTTACCGGCTTCCAATTAATGAAGGGATGAGGTCGCTAGCTCAGAGGTCCAAGGATCTGCTGCGGGTTGTCAGCTTACCAGGCTCCTTCTGCCATTCACTATATCAAAGAGCCTCGAGGACGCCGGCACGTCTGAGCTCAAGCGTTGTTGCCTAGCAACAAAAAGAGTCATCTAGTGTATCAAGCAATTGGCGTGTATACTGATGACGCAGGGTTTAGAAATGAATCACTCAGTGTTTATGACCACATTACAAGGAATTGCAAGTCTCGTGAAAAGAGAAATTGTGGCACCTAACGTTGTTATCTGAATCACTCAGTGTTTATGACCACACTACAAGGAATTGCAAGTCTCATGAAAAATAGAAATTGTAGCACCTAACGTTGTTACCTGAATCACGAACCCCATTACGGTCCAATGGGTGCTAGATAATTTTCTATACATTTCATAAATAAGCTTGGTTGGTAGCATATGGTTGCAGTACATACACATTAAGTATAAGCATTTCATTGGTGACACTTGATGGGTAACATGTAGTTGGATTATATATAAATTACATGTATGACCAATTCATTCATAGCGCTTGATAGATAAAATGAAGTTAGGTAACAAATAAATTGCATGTATAGGCATTTCAATGGTGACGCCTGATGGATAACGTTTAGTGAGGCAACACATATAATTACATGCCTGGGCTTATAAAAACATACACCAAGCTATGACCTAAAGCAGGGGTCTCCAACCTTTTGTGTAGTCAGAGCTACTTCTGGCCAGTGAAAATCGTCGTGAGCTACTGAAACCGAAGCAAATCGCGCATTTTTCCGAGAGACCCCCCACGCCCAGTTTCATTGACTTTAAGCCTAATTTCATCAGAGCCCATACTGTGGTTTGAATAAAATACCCAAGACAGGCCTGACTTAAGAGTTCGCTAGAACACCAAAAGGCCTCTAGTTTTTCCCTTGTTTTTGTGCCTTTCTGCCCTCTGTTTCACTTGTTTTTGGTGCGTTTCTGCCCTCTGTTCCACTCGTTTTTGTTTCATTTTTTGTGCCTTTCTGCCCTCTGTTCCACTCGTTGTTTGTGCCTTTCTGCCCTCTGTTACACTTGTTTTTGCTTCGTTTTTTGTACCCTTCTGCCTTCTGTTCCACTCGTTTTTTGTGCCCTTCTGCCCTCTATTCTACTCGTTTTTGCTTCATTTTTTGTGCCCTTCTGCCCTCTTTTCCAATTGTGTTTTGTGCCCTTCTGTCCTCTGTTCCACTCATTTTCACCTTGTTTTTTGTGCCCTTCTGCCCTCTGTTCCACTCGTTTTTTGTGCCCTTGTGCCCTCTGTTCCACTCGTTTTCCCCTTGTTTTTTGGTCCCTTCTGCCCTCTGTTCCACTTGTTTTTTGTGCCTTTCTGTCCTCTGTTCCACTTGTTTTTTGTGCCTTTCTGCTCTCTGTTTCACTCGTTTTGCTTAATTTTTTGTGCCTTTCTGCCCTCTGTTCCACTCGTTATTTGTGCCTTTCTGCCCTCTGTTACACTTGTTTTTGCTTTGTTTTTTGTGCCCTTCTGCCCTCTGTTCCACTCGTTTTTTTGTGCCCTTCTGCCCTCTGTTCCACTCGTTTTCCCCTTGTTTTTTGTGCCCTTCTACCCTCCGTTAAACTCATTTTTTGTGCCTTTCTGCCCTCTGTTCCACTCGATTTTTGTGCCCTTCTGCCCTCTGTTCCACTAGTTTTCCCCTTGTTTTTTGTGCCCTTCTGCCCTCAGTTCCACTCGTTTTCCCCTTGTTTTTTGTGCTCTTCTGCCCTCTGTTCCACTCGTTTTTTGTGCCTTTCTGCCCTCTGTTCCACCAGCGCTTTCTGACGTCTTGTCAGCCATCCCTCTCACGGGATCCCTAATTCCACCATTGAGCTTACCTGCGGTGGAAGGCATGTCTCCTGGCTGCTTCTGGCGGTGGAAGTCACGTCTCCATGACGTCACAAGAGTCAGACTCTCACGAGAGGAGTCTGCAGCTGCAGGGGAGGAGAGTCATCCTTTTCGCCAGCCCCCACCCAAGCTTAGCTCCAATCCGAGCGGCTGGTTTGGGTGAGGGCGGGCAAATGGAGCCTGAAAGGCTAATAGCCCAAAATACCACAAAATACTACAGAAGGACTACACAAGCTACTCCCGGGGTCTCCGCGAGCTACCGGTAGCTCACGATCAGCAGGTTGGAGACCCCGGACCTAGGCTTAAATAAAACCATATCAGACTAATTGGATAAGTTCTACTTTGCAGAGTAAAAGCTGAGGCATGGTATCATTAAAAGCCTCTATGTACAGTTAATGATGAAGCCCAGGTAGCACCTGAAATACTACTAAATGCATGCTTGAGTGTATTGCGGATTCAACCCATGATTGGTGCCTAAAGCAAGCCCATCTGTTTGGCAGTCTCCTCATGTTCATTTAAGCCAGTGGCCACTGAGTCTAGGATATGTATCCATTTGCATTCTTTCTTGTTTCTACTCACTTTTCCCTTGTTTTTTGTTTCCTTCTGCCCTCTGTTCCACTCATTTTTTGTGCGTTTCTGCCCTCTGTTCCACTCGTTTTTGCTTCATTTTTTGTGCCCTTCGGCCCTCTTTTCCAATGGTGTTTTGTGCCCTTCTGTCCTCTGTTCCACTCTTTTTCCCCTTGTTTTTTGTGCCCTTCTGCCCTCTGTTCCACTCGTTTTTTGTGCCCTTCTGCCCTCTGTTCCACTCGTTTTCCCCTTGTTTTTTGTTCCCTTCTGCCCTCTGTTCCACTCGTTTTTTGTGCCTTTCTGCCCTCTGTTCCACTCGTTTTTTGTGCCTTTCTGCTCTCTGTTTCAATCGTTTTGCTTCATTTTTTGTGCCTTTCTGCCCTCTGTTCCACTCGTTTTTTGTGCCCTTCTGCCCTCTGTTCCACTCGTTTTCCCCTTTTTTTTTGTTCCCTTCTGCCCTCTGTTCCACTCGTTTTTTGTGCCTTTCTGCCCTCTGTTCCACTCGTTTTTTGTGCCTTTCTGCTCTCTGTTTCACTCGTTTTGCTTCATTTTTTGTGCCTTTCTGCCCTCTGTTCCACTCGTTATGTGCGGGACTCAACCCACATTATACAATTATTGGAAAATCAGTCCTTTGATATCAATACCCAACTCATGGTAACAATGGACATCTGTTCTCTCTACACCTCAATACCGCAGAACAAAGCCATTGAAGTAATTCGAGCTACCCTGAACAAACGCCCCTCACCACATTGGGTCCCAACTGACTTTCTAGTCAATTTATTGGAGATTGCTATGAAAAGGATCTATTTCGTATTCAAGCAACAGTTCTACTTCCAGTGCAAAGGGGTGGCTATGGGAGCTACATACGCACCGAACCTGCCTAACATCTATATGGACAGCTATGAGGAAGAACATCTATACTCACATGACAACCCGTATATCGATTCCATAGCTGTCTGGAAGAGGTACATAGATGATGTCATCATGATCTGGTCAGGCTCAGAAGCCCACCTAAAGGACTTCTTCATATGGCTCAATGGAAGAAGTGAAGATATACAATGCACCATAACGTACAACTGTGACTCCATAGACTTTCTGGACTTAACGTTCAAAGTAGAGAACAACTTGATATATTGTGACTGATTCAGGAAGCCTGCTGAGAGGAATACCCTTTTGAAATACTCCTCGCACAATCCCCGTAACCTACGCAACAACCTTCCTTATGGTCAATACCTAAGGATGAGAAGAAACTGCACTAGAAGGGTAGATTTCTTCAGAGAAATGGAGGTACTCACCAAGCTCTTACGGGAAAGAGGGTACCCGCTTGGCCTTCTCAAAAGAGCAAAAAAAAGGGTGAGGTATTGCCCAAGAGACCAACTCCTCACCACAAAAGAAAAAGGAGACAACCGGCAACAGCCTGGTATGTGTCACCACGTTCCTTTCAAAAAGCAATAGTGTAAAGAAAATCATTAAGAAACACTGGGGCTTAGTTGCTACAGAGCTCAATATGATAGAAAACCCGCTTTTTGCATTCAAAAGAGGAAGGAACCTTAAAGACAGTGTGGTCAAAGCATATCTCGAACCCCGCAAGCCACCAGACTTAAGAGACCTGCTAGTACTTCCACTAATCCTGGGCCACTTCAAATGTGGCACATGCAAAGTCTGCCTCCTATTCATGAAGGGACAGGCCTTAACGCACACAAACAGAACATACAATTTACCTTCCCTTAAGAAATGCAACACATCCAATGTTATCTACATTATCCTGTGCCTTTGCAATACGCCATATGTAGGCCAGACTACGCAGAAGGCCAAGACCAGAATCCTACAGCACATGAGTCGGATTAGGTGTAAGACATTAGGAGCACCGATGGTGGAACATTTCACCAACCACAATCATCTGCCAGAAAGCCTAAGATGGAGGATATTGGAAAAAATCAGCCCCAACCCAAGAGGAGGCTCAATATCAGCTGCTCTAAACAATAAAGAATGCAAATGGATACATATCCTAGACTCAGTGGCCACGGGCTTGAATGAACATGAGGAGACTGCCAAACAGATGGGCTTGCTTTAGGCACCAATCATGGGTTGAATCCGCAATACACTCAAGCATGCATTTAGTAGTATTGCAGGTGCTACCTGGGCTTCATCATTAACTGTACATAGAGGGTTTTAATGAGACCATGCCTCAGCTTTTACTCTGCAAAATAGAACTTATCCAATTAGTCGGATATGGTTTTTTTAAGCCTTTAGGTAATAGCTTGGTGTATATTTTTATAAGCCCAGGCATGTAATTATATGTGTTGCCTCACTACACGTTATCCATCAGGCGTCACCATTGAAATGCCTATACATGCAATTTATATGTTACCTAACTTCATTTCATCTATCAAACGTTATGAATGAATTGGTCATACATGTAATTTATATATAATCCAACTACATGTTACCCATCATGTGCCACCAATAAAATGCTTATACTTGTAATGTGTAAGTACTGCAACCATATGCTACCAACCAAGCTTATAAATTAAATGTATAGAGAATTATCTAGCACCCACTGGACCGTAATGGGGTTTGTGATTCAGGTAACAACGTTAGGTGCTACAATTTCTCTTTTTCACGAGACTTGCAATTCCTTGTAATGTGGTCATAAACACTGAGTGATTCATTTCTAAACCCCGCGTCATAGGTATACACGCCAATTGCGTGATACACTAGATGACGCTTTTTGTTGCTAGGCAACAACGCTTGAGCTCAGACGTGCCGGCGTCCTCGAGGCTCTTTGATATAGTGAATGGCAGAAGGAGCCTGGTAAGCTGACAACCCGCAGCAGATCTTTGGACCTCTGAGCCAGCGACCTCATCTCTTCAATAATTGGAAGCGGGTAAGTCCACCCCACTCGGTGGAATTTCACAGCAATATCTACGTTTACTTCCTAAGGCACGCGTGCAATCCTTAACGAACGCCGCCTGCTATCCTACCTTGGCATGAGCGTAACGAAACATGAGGGGGCCCCCCTGCAAACTACATGGAGGGGGCCCCCCTCCCATCCTCCATGCCAGTCTAGAGCTCTGAGGCTAGCGACCCGCCATACTGCAGCGGAAGCGGGGCGATTGTTACGCCACTGTCACCAATGCAGCCGTTATAAGTAACACTGGATGGTGGAGTTAAAGGTTGGGCTTAGTCTGCCAGCAGGCTGTCATAGGGGGTGGTCCATCCCTTACAGGGCCCCTGCCATCAGTAGGCCGGGGAAGTTTGCCCAATTTTAGGTGGGTTTCCTGATGCAGACTCCTGTCATGATATACAACACCGGGCCCACTTATCATTCAGTTTTGACAAAAGTGCATCCACTGCTCCTTCTCGTTTCCGTTTAAAAACATTAGACAATGCGACAATGCAGTATTTCAAAAGCAGATGTAACTACAAAGAGCACATTTTGATAATACATTTTTATTTTTATTAGACAATAGCAATCTTGAGAGGCATTGCATAGGTTCATACACACTTTGACCCCAATTCCATCACAGTCTCTCTCTCTCTCTCTGTCAGTCAGTATCTCTCTTTCAGTCAGTCAGTCTATCTCTCTGTCATTCAGTCTCTCTTAGTCAGTCACTCTCAGTCAGTCAGTCTTTCTCTCTCTCTCTCTCTCTCTGTCTCTCTCTGTCTCTCTCTGTCTCTCTCTGTCTGTCAGTCAGTCAGTCCCTCTCTGTCAGTCAGTCTCTCTCTGTGTCAGTCAGTCTATTACTCTCTGTCATTCAGTCTCTCTCAGTCAGTCTCTCTCAGTCAGTCAGTCAGTCTCTCGCTCTCTCTCTGTCTGTCAGTCAGTCTCTCTCTGTCAGTCACTCTCAGTCAGTCTCTCTCAGTCAGTCTCTCTCAGTCAGTCTCTCTTAGTCAGTCTCTCTCTCTGTCAGTCCGTCTCTCTCTCTCTGTCAGTCTCAGTCTCTCTCTCTGTCAGTCAGTCTCTCTCTCAGTCAGTCTCTCTCAATCAGTCTCTCTCAGTCTGTCAGTTTTTCTCTTAGTCAGTCTCTCTCTCTGTCAGTCAGTCTCTCTCTGTGAGTCTCTCTCTCTCAGTCAGTCTCTGTCAGTCAGTCTCTCTCTCTCTGTTAGTCAGTCTCTCTTTCTCTGTCAGTCTCTCAGTCTCTTTCCCTCTCTGTCAGTCTTTGTCAGTCAGTCTATCTCTCTCAGTCAGTCAATCTCTCTCTGTCAGCCAGTCTCTCTCTCCCAGTCAGCCTCTCTCTCTCCCAGTCAGTCAGTCAGTCTCTCTCAGTCAGTCATTCTCTCTTTACCCCAGTCAGTCAGTCTCTCTCTCTCTCTCTCTCTCAGTCAGTCTCTCTCCAAGTCAGTCTCTCTCCAAGTCAGTCTCTCTCCAAGTCAGTCTCTCTCAGTCAGTCTCTCTCAGTCAGTCTCTCTCAGTCAGTCAGTCTCTCTCACAGTCAATCAGTCTATCTCTCTGTCAGTCAGTCTCTGCCTCTCTCTCTCAGTCTCTCTTTCTCAGTCAGTTTCTCTCTACCTTAGTCAGTCTCTGTCAGTCAGTCAGTCTCACTCTCAACCAGTCTCTCTCTCTCTGTCAGTCAGTCACTCTCTCTCTCAGTCAGTTTCTCAGTCAGTCAGTCTCTCGGTCAGTCAGTATTCAGTCTGAGTCAGTCAGTCTCTACTCTCTCTCCATTCTCTCTCTCAACTCTGTCCACTCTATCTCTGCTGTCTCTCTCTCCACTTTCTCTCTCCACTGTCTCCCTCCACTGTCTCCCTCCACTGTCTCCTTCCACTGTCTCCCTCCACTCTCTCTCTCCACCCTCTCCCCCTTCTCTCTCTACTTTCTCTCCACTCTCTCTCTCCACTCTCTCTCTCCACTCTCTCTCTCCACTCTCTCTCCACTCTCTCTCTCTCCACTCTCTCTCCACTCTCTTTCTCTCCACTCTCTCTCTCTCCACTCACTCTCTCTCCACTCACTCTCTCCACTCACTCTCTCTCCACTCACTCTCTCTCTGCTGTCTCCCTCCACTGTCTCTCTCTCCACTCTCTCTCTCTCCACTGTCTCTCTACTCTCCACTCTCTCTTCACTCTCCACTCTCTCTCCACTCTCCACTCTCTCACCACTCTCTCTCTCTCTCCTCTCTCTCTTTCTCTCTCTCGACTCTCTCTCTCTCTCCACCCACTCTCTCTCTCTCTCCACTCTCTCTCTCTCCACTCTCTCTCTCTCTCTCTCTCTCCACACTCTCTCTCTCTCCACACTCTCTCTCTCTCCACACTCTCTCTCTCTCCACACACTCTCTCTCTCCACACTCTCTCTCTCCACACTCTCTCTCTCTCCACTCTCTCTCTCTCTCCACTCTCTCTCTCTCTCCACTCTCCACTCTATCTCTCTCCACTCGGTCTCTCCCCTCTCTCTCTCCACTCTCTCTCTCCACTCGCTCTCTCCACTCGCTCTCTCCACTCGCTCTCTCCACTCGCTCTCTCCACTGTCTCTCTCTTCACTGTCTCTCTCTTCACTGTCTCTCTCTCTCTCCACTCTCTCTCTCCACTCTCTCCAGTGTCTCTCCATGCTCTCTCCACTCTCTCTCCACTCTCTTTCTCTCCACTGTCTATCTCCACTCTCTCTCCACTGTCTACTCTCTCTCCACTGTCTCTCTCCACTCTCTCTCTCTCTAGCTACTCTCTCTCTCCACTGTTTCTCTCCACTGTTTCTCTCCACTCTCTCTCTCTCCACTCTCTCCCACTCTCCCTTACAAAGTAGTGTGCGTTCCATGGTTGTCTGCAGAAATGTTTCCAGGGGGGGCACATTTTTAACTTCATCACCATCCCCCTTGCACCCTTCTCTCCTCTGCCTTGCACCCTTCTTGCCCTCCTTCTTGCACCTTTCCCCCCTCCCCCTTGCATACTTCTCCTCCTCCCCTTGTACCCTAGTCCACCTCCACCTTGCACCCTTTTCTACCTTGCACCATTCTCCCTCTGCCTTGCACCCTTCTCCCCTCTGCCTTGCACCCTTCTCCCCTCTGCCTTGCACCCTTCTCCCCTCTGCCTTGCACCCTTCTCCCCTCTGCCTTGCACCCTTCTCCCTCTGCCTTGCACCCTTCTCCCCTCTGCCTTGCACCCTTCTCCCCTCTGCCTTGCACCCTTCTCCCCTCTGCCTTGCACCCTTCTCCCCTCTGCCTTGCACCCTACTCCCCTCTGCCTTGCACCCTTCTCCTCTCTGTCTTGCACCCTATTCCACCCCCACCTTGCACCCTTCTCTACCTTTGACCCTTCTCCTCTCTGCCTTGCACCCCTTCCCCCCTCCGCCTTGCACCCTTCTCTACCTTGCACCCTTCTCCTCTCTTCTTTCCACCATTCTCCTCTCTGCCTTGCACCCTTCTCCCCTCTGCCTTGCACCCTTCTCCCCTCTGCCTTGCACCCTTCTCCCCTCCGCCTTGCACCCTTCTCCCCTCCGCCTTGCACCCTTCTCCCCTCCGCCTTGCACCCTTCTCCCCTCTGTCTTGCACCCTTCTCCTCTCTGCCTTGCACCCTTCTCCCCTCTACCCTGCACCCTTCTCCCCCTCCACCTTGCACCCTTCTCTACCTTGCACCCTTCTCCTCTCTTCCTTGCACCCTTCTCCTCTTTGCCTTGCACCCTTCTCTTCTCTGCCTTGCACCCTTCTCCCCTCCACCTTGCACCCTTCTCCCCTCTGCCTTGCACCCTTCTCCCCTCTGCCTTGCACCCTTCTCCCCTCTGCCTTGCACCCTTCTCCCCTCCGCCTTGCACCCTTCTCTACCTTGCATCCTTCTCCCCCTCTGCCTTGCACCCTTTTCCCCTCTGCCTTGCACCCTTCTCGGCCCCCCTCCTTCCCTCCTGCGGATGCCCATGGTGTGTTCTAACTAGAGGGCTTACCTGAGGGCACCATTTTGCTGCCTCATCCCTTCTCATGTGAGCTTTGCCCTGGAGAATGCTCTCTCTAGGGGCCCCCACTCCCACCCTTGTCAGGGTCCAGAGCACTGCTCTGTGCTGTCTCCTGCTCTTGCTCTCTGAGGCCCCCACCCCATCCTTGTCCCACCCTGTCTCTTCTCTTCTCTTGTGGGGTGGGCTTTGCTTATGGAGAGGAGAGAGTGGGGGCCGGGCTCTGAGCTGCCTCAGAGGAGCAGTGGAAAGCGCTGTCTCTGGGGCCCCCACCCCACCCCATCCTTGTCCCTGTCTCTTCTCTTCTCTTCTCTTGTGGGATGGGGCCCCCAGCCCATCCTTGTCCCTGTCTCTTCTCGGGTGGGGGCCTGTCCCTGTCTCTTCTCTTCTCTTGTGGGGTGGGGCCCCCACCCCATCCTTGTCCCTGTCTCTTCTCTTCTCTTGTCCTTGTCCCCGTCTCTTCTCTTCTCTTGTGGGGTGGGGCCCCCACCCCATCCTTGTCCCTGTCTCTTCTCTTCTCTTGTGGGGTGGGGCCCCCACCCAATCCTTGTCCATGTCTCTTCTCTTCTCTTGTGGGGTGGGGCCCCCACCCCATCCTTGTCCCTGTCTCTTCTCTTCTCTTGTGGGGTGGGGCCCCCACCCCATCCTTGTCCCTGTCTCTTCTCGGGTGGGGGCCTGTCACTGTCTCTTCTCTTGTGGGTTGGGGCCCCCACCCAATCCTTGTCCCTGTCTCTTCTCTTCTGGGGTGGGGCCCCCACCCCATCCTTGTCCCTGTCTCTTCTCGGGTGGGGGCCTGTCACTGTCTCTTCTCTTGTGGGATGGGGCACCCACCCCATCCTTGTGGGATGGGGCACCCACCCCATCCTTGTCCTTGTCTCTTCTCGGGTGGGGGCCTGTCACTGTCTCTTCTCTTGTGGGATGGGGCACCCACCCCATCCTTGTCCCTGTCTCTTCTCTTCTCTTGTGGGGTGGGGCCCCCACCCCATCCTTGTCCCTGTCTCTATTCGGGTGGGGGCCTGTCACTGTCTCTTCTCTTGTGGGATGGGGCACCCATCCCATCCTTGTCCCTGTCTCATCTCTTCTCTTGTGGGGTGGGGCCCCCACCCCATCCTTGTCCCTGTCTCTTCTCTTCTCTTGTTGGGTGGGGCCCCCACCCCATCTGTGTCCCTGTCTCTTCTCTTGTGGGGTGGGCTTTGCTTATGGAGAGGAGAGAGTGGGGGCCGGGCTCTGTGCTGCCTCAGAGGAGCAGTGGAGACTGCTGTCTCTGGGGCCCTAGTCCTCTTTCCAGGACTGCCTCTGGCTCTGACTGAAGTGAAACAATGTATATTGATACTTTGTTTCTCTACAGTCAGAGGGAGGGGGCAAGGGGCTCAGAGCAGGCTGCACCTGCTTCAGACGCAGAGGGAGAGAGGCTTGCTTCAGCGCAGGCCTCTCTCACAGCCCTCCGAAGAGCTGAGGGGAAGAGCTGAGGGGGCCGGGGTCCCCTGGGGGCCCCCTTCATTAACTTTAGAGAGTGAGGCCCCCCCGCACTGCGGGGGCTGCAGGGGCGTTTGTTACGCCCCTGTACCTTGGATGTTAAGTCACCACAGGAAATACCAGCAATTTAATTTAATTTGCTCCTGACGCGTGCAACCTTTAAAGAACGCCGCTGGCCTCACTAAGGCACGCGTGTATTCTTTAACGAACGCCGCCTGCATTTTCGCCATTGATGTTAAGTATCCACAGGGCTAATCTGGTATTTCACTCACTTTGCTACTGACGCGTGCAATCTTTAAAGAATGCCGCCGGCCTTTCAATAAATTCTGTAAAGTCACGACGGGGCAATACAGGCTATTTAACTTGCTCCTGGTGGCGAGATACAGTTTCCAACCAGCATTTGATAACATAAAGGGCAAGTCATCCGCCACGAGCTCTGCCCTTATGACAATTTCACCTCTGAGAAATACCGTTAACATAACTTTTAAACGAGCACCCGGCTCGCAATAGAATGTACACACCTTTGGGGGATAGAGGGTTTATTTTCTTAACTCCTATACACCCTGTTGCGGTAACGTTTCTTATCCTGCCCGTGCAAACTGAACATGAGAAGGTGACCTGTTCATTCCTTTTCTTTCACAGATCTTATGGCCATTGAGCCTCATTCTTCACAGGGGATTCAAAATGACCTGCTATTCGAGTGGGTAAGTAATCCCACTGCCCATTCCAATTTCCGGTTTTGACTTATCTGACCATAAATAATAAACCCCCCCCCCCCCGACACACAACCTGTTACTTTGTTCAAAGACTGTCGTGCAACACACCTCTGTCTTGAAAAAGACCCGCCGCGACCTTAGACACAGGCGCAGAAGGGTCGAAAAGTCGACATCCCACAACAGGCCATTGACCTCTAGGATTTCAAAAACTTAAAGAAACATTGAAAAATCTCTAGACAACCATCAGTAATGGCCTTGAAAAGAATAACTGTGTATATATGTATATATTGATTGTATAGATTTGTATCTCTCACTGTACATATATAAACAGTTTTTTACCACTTGAGCACTATTCACTACTGTCACTATTTTTGCACAAAAATTCACGTTGACAGTCTTTTTTCTGTATTACATGAAATAATTGAATGACTTTAATTCATATAAATATGAAAATGCAATGAATAAGACCTCGAGTTATTAATTGTGAGGTTCTGAATTGTGTTGTCTTAAGAGGGGGGTCCTCAAATACAGTAACAGTATTCAAAACTCACTTTTGGTTTTCACCCGACAGAACCATTTGTTTTATTAACCATTAATTACCCAGGTTCTGAGGGACACAGGGTTACCCCTTTTTCTTTAAATACATGTTGAAAGGGTGCCGGGACTTATCACAAAAGCAGAAACGCCCCATAGCCACCCTAATCTACTCAGACGATGCTGTAATTATGATGCAGACACCACTGGGTTTACAGTATGCAATATATAGCTACAATGAGTTCATGAAGGATCTAGGTCTAAGAATAAACACTTCTAAAACTTTCATAATGATCTGTGAGGCTGGTATAACAAAGCAGAAGGACCTCTTCATAGAGAATAAAAAAGTGGAGTCCACAACCACTTATCCCTATCCAGGCATTTTAGTTGACAACAAGAATACTTGGCATCAAGCGAACAAAGCAAGATAACTGCTTTTTATGAGAACAAAATGTTTTTGGGGGGATTCCTGATGTTTGTGGGTGGGTTTTGGGGTCTTGGAGCAACGCTGGGTATGGATACTTTTTATTGCAAGAGGTTTGAAGCAAATCCATGGTGGCAAAGGGGAGTTAGGGCCTAGCTGCAGAGCTCGCGTGGAGTGATTTTGGAAATTTGCCTGAAAATTACTAAGTCCCCATTTTTGTAGTTTTGCTTTTTGGTTGTTTGAGGGTCTTCTACTTGTTTCCGCCTGGGTTGACGGTTCTGGGGCCATTGCTGGGAAGGTCTAATACCGGATAAAAGTGGTTTGGACAAAATCGGAGGTGAATTTCTTTTTGCATTTTTGCTGACTTGCTTGTCTTTGAGGTGCTGTTTGGGGGGGGTTCAGGGTGTTTGTGGGTGGGTTTTGGGGTCTGGGAGCACTGCTGGCACAGTCTAATTTTGATTGCATTTGTTTTTCAGGAAATCCATGGTGGAAACCAGGAGTTATGGCCTAGCTGCACAGCGCATTTGGACAGAATTGAAAGAAGGCCGAAAAATATTGTAAGTATGAGATTTTCCATTTTTGCTTTTTGCCTGTTTGGGGGTGTTGTGCTTTTTTGCGGGTGGGTTGGCGGGTCTTGGGGCATTGCTGGGAAGGTCTAATACCGGATAAAAGTGGTTTGGAGAAAATCCATGCTGAAAAGCCTTTTGGCACTTTTTGTAACTTAGGGTTCATTAGGGTTAGCACTAGCAGCAGTATTCCATGTGTTTGGGGGTGTTCTAGATTTTTGCAACTGGGTTCTGGGGTCTTAGAGCACTCGTGGGAATGTGTAATCTTGGTTGCAAGTGGTTTGAAGAAAATCCATGGTGGGAAAGGGGGAATTTGGCCTAGTTAAAGAAAGCGTTTGCCGCTATTTTTAACTTAGGGCTCGTTAGGGTTAGCAGTATTGTATTGCATGTGTTTGGGCGGGGGTTATAGATTTTTACGACTGGGTGGGGTCTTGGAAAACTTGTTGTAATGTGTAATTTTGATTGCAAGTCGTTTGAAGATAATCCATGGTGGGAAAGAGGGGTTTTGAGCATACTTTCTGAGTGCGTTTTGACACTATTTGAAAGTAGGCCTCTGTGAGGTAGCAGCAGTATTCTGCACGTTTTTGGGAGGGTAATGTGGGGTGTTCTAGATGTTGGGGTTTGTCATCTCTGAAAGTGATAGTATAATTTTTGCACTACACAGCGTGCCTTTCATATTTTTTTCTCCAAGGTGTCTTTAACACTTACTGTTGTGTTTTTACATCATCAATTACAGGCAGGCTTTTACCCTGTGCCATCGATGTACTACTCAGGCTTACAATTAGCGGTCCGCAAATCCGCATCAGGCAGGCAGTGGACAGTGTGTCTGGTCACCAAGATTGATCGACGGAGCATCCGATGGAATGAAGGAGTACCGCGAATAAGAGGAATGGCTGGATGCATTGACTTCACAAATTCAAAGGGACAACTACAAAAAACAGTAACAGTATCCAAAATGTTAAATGATATTGTTGTGAACTTGAACTTACTTCTTTGAGTGTGACTCTGTGCATTTGTTTGATCTCTGCTTCAAATTCATCCCTCCCTCCAGCAATTTGATACATCTTTGCTATGTTTAATACTAATTTAATGTTCTAAGTGTTTATTCTCTCTGAGGGCAGAGAGGCAAGTGAAATTGTGTAATGACTGCAGCCCTGTACTGTCAACTTGTTTCTTCGTAGTTACTAGTAAGTTGCAGTAAGTAGTAGTACTACTTTTCAGTAACCTATTCGTCCATTTAGTACTTCTGGCATGCAGTAGTGCACTTCCTTTATGTCCCTTTCAAGATTTATCAATATCTTCTAATCCAAAGATTTGTTTCTCTTCATTTGTTGTATTATTGTCCATGCTGTGTTTTTTTCCTCTCTACCAAACTTTCCCAAAAACCCCCATTCCCATCCAATTTTCAAACCCTAACCCTCTTCCCCCGGGCTGTGTGGTATTTCATTGAGGTGTGACTGACAACAACAATAAATTCCCCACACTTGCTGGGGAGGATAAGGTCAAAGTAACCAGAAGTTCATGTGCTCCATTGTGGATTGATAAGAACATCCTCTTCCTAGACGACGTGAACAATGAAATGATTAATGCTTACCTTACGTTGGCACTGCTTAGGCTACAATTTAGGGCACTGTTTTGTACCGTACTATCTATTGTACTGTTTCTAATGCTACGCTCAGGCCACTCAATGTTTAATTTCCTCTTTTTTTCATATGGTGATACTGCCAGTGTGCACCACTACTGGAACCAGCACAACAATGATATTGCATCCGTTGAGGATTCAAGTCAACAACCAACCTTATTCACAACCGTGATTCACAAATCACAGGTAAGATAAGCATATTGGAGAGGTAGTAGAATAATGGGCTAGGACTAAGTTGGGAGGAGAGCAGAGACTGACAGTACTACTAGTAAAGTACAGTAGTAGGGCTACTGAATTGACTAACTCAGTTACTTGCATTTTGGTACATTTCAGTACAAGATGTTTCATTCATGCTGGTAAGTTTGAAAAACCAAACGTCCAGTAACCACCGCCAACCCCCACACAAAATAATATGAGCGCGTATACTGTGTTTTGGAATGAAAAATATAATTATTAAGAAATATAAATTATGGATGTTGTCACAAAAATAAAATAAATTACCGCAACTCACCCCCCTCCCTAACCAAACCAATGTCCAAAAATCAAAAAGTACCCTTTCCCAAAAACCCAATTCCCACCCCCCCAACAGTCTTTAAAAAAGGGGCAAGGGACAGTCACTTCCTCCGGTGGCATAGTGTGAACAGCTGGTGCTGCACGCCCCGCAGCTCTTTGCGGAGGTCCCGGAGCTGGCGCTGATGTTTTTCGGTCAACCGCTCCAGGTAGTCCACTCGCTTTCGGAGGCGGCGCTGACGTACCATCCAGGCTCTGGGGGGGAGGGGGGGCAGCTGTTGTTTTTGCTGCTGTGCGGTGGCGGCGGGAGGCTGTTGGGCCACGGCTCCGTTTGGCTGGAGGTTTGTGGCTGGTGGACCCGGTGGCAGTGGAGGAGGATGTACTGGTGGTTGTTGTAGTGTCCTCCTCATGCTCCCGAGCCCACAACCGTCGATACTCAACACAGATAGCCTCCAGCTTACGGGCCCTGGCCCGACAACCATATCCTTACGGGTGACCTTTTTTGGAGTAGCATCTATGAAAAAAGAAAGAAAAATACTGTAGCCAATAGTCTTTAACATAAAGTCAAAATAATTCAACAGAAAGTTGACACTCAGTAACAGCAACATCAGTAACACCAGCAAGTAGCAAACACAGTATAACATTTTGATGATAACGGACCAGGTTTTTTTTGATTGTCGATCCACAACGGGCGCCTCCCGTATGTGACGTTATTTATATTTCTAACCACTAATTTGAGGGTGCCCCAGATAGGAGGAAAACCCTAAACCTCCAATTAGGACCAAGATCCAAACATAATTGATACAACAGGTATCTGTGCACACGTCGCCTTTTACAGAGTAAATGCTGTAGGTAATCAAACAACACAACCAATAGACAAACAATGTGGAAGTAGTCTTGATAGAAGTTTTTCTTCAATTCAGATTTTATTTTTATCCACCACGCCCAGCCAACACGTGTTTCGTGAGGGCTAGTAGCCCACGACTTCATCAGGGCTCTCACGGGCAACGGTTCCAAAGCTATTGCCACAATGGCTAGGTGCTCTCAGTCGCTTCCAATTCCGACCCGGCTACCGGGTACTGTCGAGGTTCTCGCTGATTCGTCTCAGCCGTCTCAGCTTTCCAGCGTCTCCGCGTGTAAACTGTAAATGACTTCCGCATTTACACGCGGAGACGCTGGAAAGCAGTGCGGCTTAACCTGCCGCTCACACGGATACTCCTATGGTGTGTCGCATCCTAGGTATTAACCATCACACGGACGGCTGAGATGAATCAGCGAGAACCTCGACAGTACCCGGTAGCCGGTTCGGAATTAGAACCGGCTGAGAGCACATAGCCATTGTGGCAATAGCTTTGGAACCGCTGCCCGCGGGAGCCCTGATGAAGTCGTGGGCTACTAGATCTGACGAAACACGTGTTGGCTGGGCGTGGCGGATAAAAATAAAATCTGAATTGAAGAAAAACTTCTATCAAGACTACTTCCAAATTGTTTGTCTATTGGTTGTGTTGTTTGATTACCTAAAGCATTTACTCTGTAAAAGGCGACGTGTGCACAGATACCTATTGTAACCTTATAACATTTTGGCATGTATCTTTCTGCCGTCTTTGTAAGCCTGTGACCTTACCGGGAGTTTCAGGAATTCCACTAGCAGCACTATGAATGGGCTCACTACTACATACATAGTCAGAGAGTCCTAAAAAAGGTCTTTATTTACTTTTTTTCTCTTGGGTTGCAAAAGAAATAACTGGTACGTGAACTTGTGCTAGCCGCCATAATGGCAGCTCACTCAGCTTTCACCCAAGATGTACAGACACAGGCCATGATGATGCAGACTCGCAGTACTTTAAACAGTACATGCAAGTGGGGATCTGAATGTCTTACTTTTCTATCGGGTTGGCACTGCCCCTGGCCATACTTCTTCCACTCAGCGTCTGCTCTACTACATCATACACCTCTGCTATCGACGAGGAGGATAAAGAAGATAACATCCAGGCTTTGAAAGTACGTCTATGATTCTTCTTAATGTCTCAAATGTACCAAAATTTCATTTTGTCAAAAACCAACTAGCACCCTTTTCATTATATTTTGGAAACCGGTGGCTTCTTATGTTGAATTGCATTCAACAAAACCATTCTTTACAGTCATAAATATTAAGACTTGCTCGTCCTTCGTTTCACCCTTCTTTAACCTTTCGTTCTTCACATCCCTAAACTCCATCTGATATGACTTGGCTTCACAATAAAAATTTGCCAGCTGAGTTGAAGTGAAATAGAGGGGGCCATTGGCTACCATAGAATTACCGCCGCTAATGCTATTAAAAGTCAAGGTTGACTGTCTTCTCCATGATAGCCCAAAAAGTAGTTCTAAATTAGTAAATGTTCTTGACAGTACAGCGTACTTATACTAGTGTACTGTGTACTACTGTACAGTACATCATACACTCCTTTGCGAGGCTACTCAAACAAATTTCAATAAGTAAGGAGTATAATAACTTACCACCATCCGCCGCCGCTGAGTCTTCTCCCCCAGCTCCTCCTGTTGGCGTCGCCGCATCCTGAGTGGACCCCTCTGCACTGGTGGTCATCTGTGCCGCATCAGATGTTGGGACGTCTAGGAAAAACATGTCATATTTTCAGATGCCATACACAACGCCCTATTTTGTCTCGTAACGGATGAAAATGTTACATAACACATTTTTTTATTACTGGGATTGAAAAAAAGTAACGGTTTTGGGCAGGGTGTTAACCTTTTATATGCTTATTCCATTAAATGCTACACTACTTCTTATGACAACTGATGAATGCTTGCTTAACAGGCACCATTTTTCTCATTAAAGAAAGAAGATTCCATTGCCCTTCTGCCAGACAATTCATCAACTACTACTAAGTCATCACCAGCAGTACTTTAACCCTTTCTATGCTGATGACAGAGCCACTCCGTCATCAGCTGCAGTGGCGCTGTGCTGATGACGGAGCGGTTCCGTCATGGCCCTGCCGCCGCGCCTACACGGCGCTGATTTCGCGCCTGCACGGCGCGTTCTATTGAGTGGGCGGGGCCGTGACGGAACCACTCCGTCATGAGCACAGTCCAACCGCGGCTGATGACGGAGCGGTTCCGGCATCAGCATGCGGCCGCTGAGCTGCCGCCCCGCCCACTTAGCGCTGCGGCAGAATAGCTGCCGCAGCGATGTGGTTAAGTAATTTAAAGAAGGTGGGGGCTCCCGCACAGTTATTCTAATAATTTCATGTGTCTGTTAACTATTATTAATTTTGAGTCATACTAATTTCATTCATGGGAATGTTGTTGCAACTTTAACGTCATCTTCATACATCAGAATACTACGCTATTAAAAATAAAGAAAAAGTATTTTCATTTCTTATTTGAAAATAAAACTTTAAAACTAACAAACACTGTGTGGTTTTTGTTTACGAGTGAGTGAGCAGAAAGGTTTAAACTACTGCACTTGGCAGTCATGTTTCAGTGACTCAGATAGGCCGGGACTCGGAGGTAGTCTTCTTCTGTTCTTCTGGGTCGTAAAATCATTAGTTAGACATTCTAGATAGTCGGTCAGGGGATTGGGGGTTCAACTTCGGTTCAGACTGATGTATGTCGAAAGTCGAACTGCACCTATCATCTTGTCCATACTTCTTTGTGTGCAGAATAGTCCCTGAAACACTAGCGGTATGGGATGTGCTCCTCTTAAATCAAAAAGGACACTGCTACCTTTTACTTGGTGTAAACAATTACATTTTGTTGTTGCAAATTGTTAAAGCACTTACATTAAGAAGACTGGAATAGACAGCAAGGGCAACGCAGAGGACTGCACTCAGTGCCTAGAGCTATTGCTGTATCAGAGTTTTGTTTCACACCGTTTTCCGAATCGGCAAGCTTAGCTACCTTCACAGACCGACTCATAATTGTAAATAGTAGTAGCACAGAGAGTGATGGTAGAGGCAGGATAAGAATGTAGAAAGTAGTCTACATTAGAAGAAGATCAAAGACTATTTTGTAAAACATAGAACTATTAGGAACCAGTTTATAATGAATAGGAGCTGTAAAAGTTAGGAAAGTATAAGTAATAATATAACAATAAAACAACTTACTGGGGCCAGCAGAAGAGCCTGCCAGGGACTGCTCCTGTCCAACTTCTGCCACCGGAGTCTCTGTCGCCGCCGTCGCCTTGCCCCTGGGAGTTGCTGGGGATCATGAAATAAAGAAACACAACATGGATGATTGTTTTTTGGGAAATATTTGATTTCTTTGTACTCAATCTAAAATTATGTCAGGGAAACAAATCAACATCAATTGCATCTGATATGGTCAACTAAGAGGATAGTAGTACAGTATTGCAGGATTCGCAGACCGTCTAATAGGAAAGTTATGTAATTCACTAACTACATCAACAACAAAAAGGTTCTACTACGACTGCCATCACTCAGCAGCACGAGACGTCGCGTGACAGACACAGTCCGTCATCATTATTGCAGACCACTAACAAATGTCCTAGAACAAGTAATAAATAATATACTCAACGTATCAATTCACCACTATCTCTTCAAAGTGGCAGCAGCAGGAGTACAAAGAAGGACTAGACTTGAGTCTACTGTCGCTAGCATTACGTAGTAATGCTCTCAAATGACTAAAAAGTTGCAAACAAGTAAGCATAGTAGCAACGCCAATAACCAGGCGAGCACCTGCAATGACAGAAGCTATTTAAACATTAATTTACCTGCAATGTAATCTAATCAGCAGCATTCGCACTCTTCAGGAAAAAAATAGATTAGCAATATAACAGAGCAGAAGGAAAAAAAGTAGGTATTAAGTAGCTACTTACCAAGCCCAGGGATCTCCACACCGAGCAGGTCGAGCATGTCATGCTCCCGGTCCAAGATGTCACTCCAACGGTGCGTCACTTGGTGGTAGGTGCGCCGGACCCCAGACTCCTTGCACATGCGCCAGCACACCTTTTCCCGCAGCTGGCAATGCTCCCGGAGGATGTAACCGGAAGCAATCCGCCCACCTGCTGCCACGGTCTTAGGGAGGTGGACCTGGACAAAAACCATCAAGGCGGCCACCTCCACCACAGAGAAGATCTCCCTGGGCTGCACTTCCTCCCCCCTCCAACGCCCGCAAGGGAGCCGGCTACGTGGTGCTGGGCCCTTCCCCTTGCCCTTGTAGCCTCCCTTAGCCATGGTCCTGGGCACAAGAAGAAGGAAAGTAGAATAGGTGTGAAAAAAATAAGAGAGAGAGCGAAAGAAATAAAGTAGGTAATAAAGTAACAAAAAGTAAAAAAAAAACACAAAATATAGATGTAGGAAATTGAAGAGAGAGATAATAAGCAAAAAAAAAAAGTTCAGAAAAACATAGGATTACAAAGATGTAAGGTGGATAGAAAGGTAGCATGACCAAAACCATAGCAGTGAATGAAATACAAGATGGCCGCGCCCATAGAGGACCGCGTGGGTAAGTTTGCGCGATATTTCCCCCGCGAGCTCGCAAAAACCCCCACGAATACGTAATCGCGCGCCGCATATGATGCGAGCATGCAACGAGCGCCCGGAAACACGTCACGCAAACAAGATGGCTGCGCCCATACACGACCGCATGGGCAACTTTGGGGCCGGTGCGCTGCAAGCGGTCCGCGAATAAGCAAAAAACCGCCCAAACATGCAAAAAGAAAGAAAAAACGCCCGAACAAGCAAAAAAAAAGAGAAATCAGCAAATTCGCACTAATTTGCGGATTGCAAGTTGGATTTTGCTTCCCGCAAATGTCGCTAAATGGCAGAAAAACAAACTTTGGAAAACTGAAAGCACTTAGCAGGTGCAAAAGTTAAAGCTAATTTGTAACCATTCCCTGTAGTGATTCCTGAGGGGCCCCTCCAGAGTTCAGTTGCCTACTTTCAACTATTCTCTAACCCTGCTCTGACCCTCAAAGCAGGGTCAGAGAATAGTTACAAGTCTGGCACAATGCTCCTGTAAAAAAAATAACTGCAACAGGAAGGTCTTACAGCTAAGGAAGCAGGTGCCAGACTTGAAGCACAACTTCAGTGACACATTAACCAGCCCCAAATTAATTCATCTCAGTTGAGGCTGAGAAGGTGTGCTTTGCTTTCCCCCTATAATCTACTGTGGCGAACAAGAGGGTGGTAGTGGTGAGCCAGAGGGTGCTGTGATAAACCAGAGGGGGACAGTGAGGATCCAGAGGGTGGCAGTGGCAAACCAGAGGGTGGCAGTGATGAACCAAAGGGTGGCAGGGAGGAACCAGAGGATGGCAGCGATCAACCAGAGGGTGGCATTGATGAACCAGAGGGTGGCAGTGATCAACCAGAGGGTGGCAGTAATGAACCAGAGGGTGGCACTGGTGAAGCAGGGAGTGACAGTGATGATCCAGAGGGTGGCAGGGATGAACCAGAGGATGGCAGTGATCAACCAGAGGGTGGCAGTGATGAACCAGAGGGTGTTGTAATAAACCAGAGGGGGACAGTGATGATCCAGAGGGTGGCAGTGGCAAACCAGGGGGTGGCAGTGATGAACCAGAGGGTGGCAGGGATGAGCCAGAGGATGGCAGTGATCAACCAGAGGGTGGCAGTCGCGAACCAGAGGGTGCTGTGTGTGAGAAGTTGGCCTGGTATATGATGATCACTATTCTAGTGAGCACCTTGCACCAGTCCAAACGACCCTTATGGTGATTGGTTGTAAGTCAACCTTATAGACCAGCTATCCTAGTGGTAGCATGGACAAAAGCAGTCTTAGGCTAAACTCAAGAGGGCATGTGAAGCCAGCTGTTTTACTATATGCAATCCTTTATATCCCAAATGAAAGGACAACACACAAATTATATATTACAAAATATATGTATTTATTTCTAGAATAATCCCCTTGACTCTTTATGAGCACAGGAGCACAAGCGTTAAACAAAGAACACAGTATAACATACAATAAGATGCACAATTATGGATAGGCAGGGTGGCCACTCAAACCATATATTAGGAAAGTGGTATAAGTACCACGTCACGAACAATAAACAGGCCTAGGGCCTAGGGAATCGCTGGGTCTACACTGGACTAATGAAGGTTAGGACATAGGAGGCCCACAGGATGCAGGTGCAGTGTCTATGGGCAAACGCGTTTACCATACAAGTCAATGGTGCGTAAAAATCAGAAAGTTATAGGTTTAGGAGTCTTCCGACTGGACTAGAACTTAGCCACTAAAAAGTAGGACAGTAGAGGTGTAAACCACTATAGGAGCACCAGTCTAATCTCGTTACCTCACCCACAGGAAGGGGGTGCATAGGTGCCAAAGTGCGTCGGGTTTCTTCGTGGAGTTCTATGGAGCCTGGAGGTAAAGATGCTGCAGGCGGCCAGGAGAGAAGAGTCCGGTTGGATCCAAGGGTGGATCGAAGATGTAGAGTACCTGAAAGCAGAGGGGACAGAGTCTAGGTCACTAGCCAGTGACCAGGATGGAACCAGGACGGAACCAGGCAGTGTCGGGTTGCGATCAGGTGCTGTCGAGCAGATTGTCTCCGCTGCCACGTGGACCAGGAAGGATTGAACATGACCAGCTGGTGGACACAAGCTGTTTCACAAAGGCTCTTGCTGTTGGCGGTGTCGGTTCTCGAATTGCAGTCACCAAACCTTGGCAAATGCAACCCAAGCAGGACTCGAAGATGTCTTTTGGATCAGACCGGGAAAGTCAGATTGACTGCTCCTTTTCAGGGGAGCTAGGGCCAGTCTGGAGCAACCAGACCAGTAGTGTAGTTTTGATGGATCATTGTCACAGAGACCACTAGCCAACGGGCAACCAACCGGACAACGCGGCAAGCAGGAAAAGTGCAAAAGGGCCCCACGCAGTACTCAGTGAGTGTGGAGGGGTGATCTTTGAAGCACAGGCTGCTTGGGGCTGGGGATTCTCAAACCCCAAAGCACAGTATCTAGGGTGCCTAGGGAGCTGCACAGGAAGCACTTTGTCGACTCTTCAAGATGGTCGGTCCCACGTCTCTCGTCGCCTCCACGGGTCTCAGCTTTGCCAGGACTGTGGATCGGGCTGTTGGCTGTCTGGGAGTCTGGGTCTTGTTGATCTCTGTTGTTCGAGCTCTGGCGGGAGCAACGGCAAAGAAAGTCTTGATGCGCTGATGGTACCTGCTTGCACAGGGTGGCCACTCCTTGACCACCCCTTTCCCTTTGTCCAGTTTCACGCCAGAGCTGGGGCTGGAGAGCCCCAGCACCGGTTTGAACTGGACTTTGCATAGGACACCTTGTGTGCCTCAGGCAGTGTCTAGTTTCATTCAGACCTCCCTGCCCCAATCCACAGCCTTGAACCAGAGGGTGGCAGTAATCAACCAGAGGGTGGCAGTGATGAACCAGAGGGTGGCACTGGTGAAGCAGGGGTGGCAGTGATGATCCAGAGGGTGGCAGGGATGAACCAGAGGATGGCAGTTATCAACCAGAGGGTGGCAGTGATGAACCAGAGGGTGCTGTGATAAACCAGAGGGGGACAGTGATGATCCAGAGGGTGGCAGTGACAAACCAGAGGGTGGCAGTGATGAATCAGAGGGTGGCAGGGATGAACCAGAGGATGGCAGTGATCAACCAGAGGGTGGAAGTGATGAACCAGAGGGTGCTGTGATAAACCAGAGGGGGACAGTGATGAACAAGAGGGTGCTGTGATAAACCAGAGGGGGACAGTGATGATCCAGAGGGTGGCATTGGTGAACCAGAGGGTGGCAGGGATGAACCGGAGGGTAGCCGCGATGAACCACAGGGTCGCAAACAGGCTGGACACGTAGAAACAACATGGTCGCGACCGTTGCGACAACACAAGTAAGTTCGCGTTCCCGAATTTGTACAAAACCCTCGCGAAATGGTAAAAAAACATCAAATTCGCGAATTTTGTGGATTGCGAGTTCGTTTTCGCACCAATTTGCGGATCGCGAATTCGCAAATTTCGCCCATGCTTACAAATTAGGGAAAATACCCCCAGTAGAGATGCTTCAAATCAATCAAAGCTAAATCAGTCAGTACAGCGACCTATGAGGCAGGGGTTTGGGGATACTGCAATGTAGATGGCATTCAGAAAGTGGAAAATGCCTTTTTAAGATATTTATTAGCAATTCAGCAAGGCACCTCAACGTATATATGCCACAGCGAGCTAGGGTTACCTTATATTTCTGAGATAATAAAAATCCAACCGGTACTATTATGGCACCGGATTTGGAGTCTCCAAAAACAATTTTTAATCAAAATTTATTAAGTGATAGCCTCAAGCTAGAAAAAGTACTGAAGAGTGGGTGGTTTTAAATATATAAAAGATTTTCTGACGGATATTGGCCTAATTAAGTTCTATAAAAATACTACATTGATTAGGTCAATCTCAAGAAAAACTTTTAAAAAGCTATGTATGACCAATATGGAAGAGATTAGATTAGCCTCTGAGGTACAAAAGCCCATGGTGCAAAGAAATCAAATGATGCGTTTGACATTCAGCATCCAATCATACTTAACCTATTCATCAAGTGGGTATGATAGATTTGTACGTACCCACCGTAGATTGAACATATTCCAACGCTTGGTAAGCTTTCCTACAATGAATGATTGGGCAAAAACGCTATCTAATTGCCCTTGCGATGCAGTATCACCCCAAACATCAATGCACATTTTATTGTTCTGTAAGTTCTACAAAGAACATAGGAAAAAGTGGATTTTACCTATTTTGAAATTATGGGGGTTAAGACAATGCCGCCCAGCTTACCTTGCATTGCAGTATATGGACTCAGATTGTGTCACAAGAAATATTGCACAATTTTTGAAAAGCTCAATTAGACATAGAAAGTCTGTTTGAATAATGTCCTATCTAAGAGTGTATTCCTCGGCCTACACATTATAAAAAATTTTCTTGATGTAATAATCTTGTTCTTATTTTTTTTAAAGGTGTATCAATTTTAGTCTAAATTGTGATGAACTAGAACAATCAATTATATGACTGCTTAAAATCAACTGTTTTATGACTTCTGAATAAGTTTTAAAGGATGATTTAAACTGTGCTTTTATGTTTTTTTAATGTGTCAAATTAAAACCAAATAAAGCTGATTTGATAGTTTTTCCCTTGTTATCGCTGACATTGCATTGCTGTACATCACAATTTGCCTTTTGAGAGTTACCATTAGCTTACCCAGCTGTGCTACTAGTGCTAGCCTTTGTTCTTTGTGGGATGTATTGTATTTTTCTCACACCTCAGGGTATGGTGGTACATTTGTGCCTTATTCAACATGTGTGTTATTTTCCAACAAATGTAAGGGGTTGTTTCCCATAAAGTAAAAGAGAAATACATTAACCTTGCATTTTTGTCACGTTTCCTACACAATGTTTACTATTATTATGCCCAGGTGTAAATTTTTATTTTTGATTCCAGAGGTATTGTTCTCTGATGGACATGAATAGGATGAACAAAATTTCCTACATCATTGCATAACGTATATTTATTTTGGTGGTATTGGCATTGGCACAGGAGTTGTTACAGTAGAGATTGATCTCTTTCTACGAAACTGTCCCTGGGGCTGTGCCTTCAAGCTTCATCTTGTACATCTGGTGAGGTTGTAACTCACTTGTATTTATTCAACATTCCCTTCTCTGGGGATGGGATCACTAGCAGATCTGTCAAGGAATTCTTGCCACGCTAGCATAGGGGAGTGAAACTACTCTTGTCATCCTCATCTTAAACGTCTCTTTAGAAGTACAGGGAGGAGTGGAATGTGAGATACCAGTCTGGACCCAATTCGCAAGTCCATTGATTTTTAAAATATAACGATTCTCTCTGATCTTCTCACCTAAGAGGTTCAGGGCCTGCCCCAGGTTCGGTGAACATATCTTTCTCAGCCGTGTGTACACGTATACACATACCACTGTACAGCAAGTGTTAATACAGAATGATGTGTTACCTTACAACTATGACCTTTAGACATGTACATTTTGAATAGACTACAATACAGTGTCTAATGCAGTGCTGTTTATTACATTTAAATTGATGATCTATTCCTACCACTAAAGTCTTAAAGATTTTATGAAGTTCGGAAGCAAAGCTCTCTTTCTTTGTTCTTAGTCAATTCCAAGGACCTTTTCTATACCTTTATAAATGTCTCATTCTTTTGGTCATAAACTAGATTTACAAATACGGTGAATTAAGGGTTGCACAGTATGCACATACACATCACACATGATTTTGAGTACTAACTTAACTCACAACACCTACACGTTTAGAAGCAGAGATTTAAATTTACAGATGAAAGGTCTATACGTGTATCTGATTCACAAATGAATCTCCCAAAGAAGGTAATGCTAGGGGAAACTGTGCTCTTTTGAATTCTCAGCATTTATTACAATCAGACATTTTGCCCACAACAGAAAGTGGTACAAAAGGGGGTGATGGAGGGAGCATCTGAATCAATCAAACACTCACACCCAGTCAAAAGATCTGGGTTTAATCCATCACCGTTCTTTAGCCCACTCTGCCACCCCAGTTCAGACATGGCTATATGCAAATCAGTCTGACCCTGTGCCTCATGGGAACAGTCCAGCCTGAACTGCCAAGCCATGTCTTCCCTGGACCGGAAACAAGCTTCCGAGGACCGGTTTCTGGCATTCCAGCCGTCTTCAGCCTGGCTTGCTTGAATCCAGTGGCAAAGTGAGCAAGGGACTCACGTCTGAGTATACCCTGCCACACTTATGGCGGCCAAAAGCGGTACAAAAGGGGGTGGTGATGGACGGAGCATCTGAATCAATTAAACACTCACACCCAGTCAAAAGATATGTGTTTAATCCATCACCGTTCTTTAGCCCACTCTGCCACCCCAGTTCAGACATGGGTATATGCAAATCAGTCTGACCCTGTGCCTCATGGGAACAGTCCAGCCCGAACTGCCAAGCCATGTCTTCCCTGGACCGGAAACAAGCTTCCGAGGACCGATTTCTGGCATTCCAGCCGTCTTCAGCCCGGCTTGCTTGAAACCAGTGGCGAAGTGAGCAAGGGACTCACGTCTGAGTATACCCTGCCACACTTATGGCGGCCAAAAGCGGTACAAAAGGGGGTGGTGATGGACGGAGCATCTGAATCAATCAAACACTCACACCCAGTCAAAAGATCTGGGTTTAATCCATCACCGTTCTTTAGCCCACTCTGCCACCCCAGTTCAGACATGGCTATATGCAAATCAGTCTGACCCTGTGCCTCATGGGAACAGTCCAGCCCGAACTGCCAAGCCATGTCTTCCCTGGACCGGAAACAAGCTTCCGAGGACCGGTTTCTGGCATTCCAGCCGTCTTCAGCCCGGCTTGCTTGAATCCAGTGGCAAAGTGAGCAAGGGCCTCACATCTGAGTATACCCTGCCACACTTATGGCGGCCATAAGGATTAAACCCAGATCAGTTGACTGGGGGTGAGTGTTTGATTTGCTCAAACGCTCCATCCATCATCCCCTTTTGTATCGCTTTGTTCGCCCTAAGTTGGCAGGGTATGCTCAAACGTGAGTCCCTTTCTCACTTGGCCACTGGATTCAAGATAGCCTGGCTAGCAAAACCTTTGTTGTGATATCACATAGTAAGGGTCACACGGAAGGAGTAGAAGGTTCGTCTGAGCTTGATTGATAGCAAAGGGGTTCGCTGGTGAAACTTTGGTCTTAGTATATATCTCGGAGTGGATAAAGTCTGAAGGAGTAGCAGGTTCTCTAATGCTTGTGTGAAGGGTAGGCGGAAGGGATCTACTCGTAGTGTATGAAAAGTTCACTCAATAATGCACAGGAAGTGCCACTTTGTCTGCCCAGCGCCGAGACACCATTCGTGGTATTTGTTCGCGCTTTAGAAATTTAAAAATAAATAAAAGTAAACGGAAGAGATTTACTTGCAGTGAAACATTTCTTTCCTTTCTAGTCACTCGGGTACAGTGGCGAATGTTTTTGCGTTGTTGAATAATCAATTCAATTTTTTGTTCAATTTCAAAAGCTATATTCGAATTGTGTAAACAAATTCATAAAAGCAAACAATTTTCATCACATTATAAAAGCAACAGTCAAAATCAATATGAATTCAGATCATTTTCCGTACACAGTTAAAAGAAGTTAAGTAAAACTGCTAAAAAAGTTTGAAAATAAAATTGGTACTGTTAAAATTTTTTGTGTTTGCATACATTTCGGAAAATTACAATTTAAATTGTATTTCTGTACCTCACAATTGCTCTCAGGAAAGAGGATACAGTACTAATAGTGCACTCATCGCCTAAAGTTCTTAATTTGTCGTATGCCCCTCTACATGACCTTAGACCCCAGGAGACAAGGAGAGGTTTCAGCAATTTCCTCCTTGAATGGGTATAAAAAGAGCAAAAAAGGATACAATGTATGTCTGATTGTATAGAAACATTGTCGCAGGGGCAAGTTATTTTTTCCCTTGACCAGTCATTACACTGTGGTAAAGTTACAAGTCTAAAAAAAAATTTCAGGCAGAAAAAGGTCAAAAGCATGCGATGGTATAAAGGTTGCTCAATCACAAGATAAAACTGGATACCCTGGTGAACTGTTATCAAGTCATGATCCATAACAGATTTCTTTACCCTTTCATCCCGCCATCTTTTGTTTTCAAAGTGTTCTCGGAGGGACTTTTTCAGGGCAGTTCTTGAGATGGTTTCCATGCTATCTGGCTTGGAGAAGAATTCTGGATGTCCAATTTCATTCAACAGATTTTTGATATTAGGGGCTCCATCATATGCAAGACAATCTTCTATTATCTCTCTGTTGAGAGTCGTACATGGGTTAGTCCAAACGTTATGCCATAGTAAAACCGGGGCAGATTTAATAATGTCCGAGACAAACTGGAGGGCCACTTCCGAGTGTATCACATATGTTGAAGTGGTCTTTGAGACGGCCAGTAGGTACCGTAAAAACGAGTTCTCAATTTGTTGTATTGATTCCACTGGCTCAATCCCCCATATCCCCGCACCATAGGGTCCGGTCGAGACACATTTAGCTTTGAAAATCTGCGTCAACTCCCTTGCTGGTCTACCCCTCTGTTTTTTGACAAAGTTTGCCAGGGCGCCAGTGGATCTGGTAAATGCCAGAGCCCTGTCATTTACCGCTGGTTTACATGAGCCCTTTCTTTCAAAATGGACCCCCAGATAGCAAAAGATGTCTGCAAGCTCCACCTGCCTGTCATCCAGCATAATCAAACAGGGTGTTCTGCGTTTCTATGGGCCGCAGGACATAGTAAAAGTTTTTGAAACATTTACACGGAGACCCCTTGATTGCATAAAATCCGAGAATTGTTGACCGCTTTTTGTAGGCCCACTTTTGTCTGTGAGAGGATTGCCGCCTCATTGGCATAAAGGAGTATGGGGATAGGCTTCCCTTTTATTGTGGGGTAATCATGATAATGTTCAGTAAGGGCGAGTCCAACAGTGTTTATATATAGAGTAAAGAGCAGGGGTGCGAGTATGCACCCCTGCCTTACTCCTCTGAGGATATGGAACACATCTGAGCACTCCCCCATCC
Organism: Lissotriton vulgaris; assembly: GCF_964263255.1. Classification (NCBI taxonomy): domain Eukaryota; kingdom Metazoa; phylum Chordata; class Amphibia; order Caudata; family Salamandridae; genus Lissotriton; species Lissotriton vulgaris. Next base: position 775,642,059 of record NC_141696.1, on the reverse strand, counting down.
TACCGTATCTCACACGCGCACCCGCCCTGTTATACAATTCTTTAATAAAAGAAAGGATCTGATTGCCAAGGCCTATGTCCCTTAGAGTTTGCCACAGTAAATTGTGGTCAACACAATCAAATGCCGAACTGAGATCTACGAATGTTATGTAAAAAATTTTTTTTGGGCATGTATGTATTTCGATGTTATTAAGGCTAGATTAAGGCCCTGCTCGACTGTCCCTCTTACCGTCCTGAACCCATATTGGAGGTTGGAAAGTAACTCATGTTCGTCCAACAAGTCCTGCATTCAGGCAAGAATGATCCTACCTGCGATCTTCATAAGGCCGTCAAGCAAAGAGATTGGGCGGTAGCAAACAGGATCATTCCTATGCCCCTTTTTGTAAATCGGGACAACCACTGCCTCTGACCAAGTGGCAATAAAGCCGATTTTAGTTGATGAATTCAATACTTCAGTAAGAAGGGGTGCCCAAAGGTCAGGAGAACTTTTAAAAATGTCGATTGGGACTCAGTCCGGCCCTGGGGCCTTGCCCGCACTGCTTTCTGCAAGAGCCTTAAAAGCTTCTTTCAGTTGAAACTGTATGCCCAATGGGAAAGGTGTACATTTTTCTTCCATGGACGTTATTGCGAGACTAGTTAAGGATCTTCCTGGGGGAGCTATTTCTCTATAAAGTCCCTGAAAGTGATTCACCCAGTCCTGTGCTGTAATAGCATTGTCTATCTGAGGGCCCTGGGATGCTTGCAGGAATGGGGCATTAACGGCCTTCCAAAAGGACGTGTTGTCCTTTAGCTCAGAGGCTGCATGCAGAGCTGACCACGCCTGCAATTTAAGCTCTTTCTTCCTATTTAATAGAGCGGTACGATATGTACGCCTCGCTAGCTGAACATTAGATCTAGGTTGTGGAGAGGAATGCAAGGCCTTTTTAAGGGCAATAGGTGCCTTAGTGCAGGTACCGTCGAACCAACCCGGGAACCCCTTGGGAATATTACGGGTAGTTCTAGTCAGGAGTTGTTTTATAGATGCACAGATTTTACTAAAAGAACCAAAAATGACATGGGGGTCCTCATCAGGAGAAAGACAGATATTAATTTCCGCATCCACATTTGTAACCAGTTTTTTTAGGAAGTTAGCAGGTATCACCTTTTCCCATTTAATGCCGAACGCATTTTTTGCAGAAAGGATGGGGTTTAGGTCATATTTAACAATGTTTTTACGGCATGAGTCACCATGCTTAAGGTTGAGTGTTACAGAAATAGGAAAGTGATCACTCAAACCAGTAACGATAGTTTCCCATTTGGTCACCATGTTAGCATAGCGTGTCGAAAATAAAATAAAGTCAATGACTGTATTTGCCCCCCTCCCATTATAAGTAAGTCTAAATGTTTTTGGGGGGGGTTACACAGCTCATTTGTAAAGGAAAGAGAAACTCAGCCTGAATATTGTTAAGCAAATACCCTAATTTAATGGGAAAAATTAGACGGGGCCCCTGATTTTGTTCCTCCCTACCACACACTCCCTGTTCACTCCGCAGGCAAAGAGAACAATTAAAGTCCCCTACCCACATCAGGACCATAGCTCCTGGCAGGCTTTCTTCGATCTTGGAGAGGGCTTTTAAAAGATTATTAATAACTTTCTCTCTTTGCAACACGGGAATATTGTTATAGAAATTTAATAGAACAACATTTTTTAAATGACCCCACGAAAAGATAAAGATTTGATAATAATTATTGTCAGTGAAACATTTAACGGTGGAGGGACCAGTGGTAATTGACAAGTACGTACAAAGACCGCCCTTGTGTCTGCATCTTATACTAGGTAATGCCGGAGTGGAAAAAGTTTTATAGCCCAGAATATGTAGATCTTCAATGGCCCATGTTTCATGAAGACATATAATAGCGTGGGTCAAGGTCAATGATTGCCAGGTAGCATTGTTGATTTTTGAGGAGAGCCCCGCCACATTCCAGGTAATGACACTTCCAGGGGTTACGGCTTGGGGCGAAATTTTTGATTCACTTGATGCCACAGAAGGTTCGACACTCTCTGTTTGTAATACAGGGGAAGTGGACACCATGGTGTCGATTACAATTGGACAGTTGGGCTGTAATTGAGCAGGTGACCCATCCCTTCGATCTTGTAAGGGTAACTCCCGGCAATTGTCATAGGAAAGTCAGTCCACTGTATCTAAAGTTGTAAATCCATAAAATCTGTTTGCGACCGGGATTTGGAAGTTAATGGCCTCTTGAGTTCTCTGATAGGGGTGAATCGCAACACGTTGATGAAGTAGTAGGCACCTGGGGTAGAAGAAACTTAAGTTACGGATCTGTATCCCAGGGTTCCACTCTAAAGATACCAATCATTTAAGTACTTGGTAACTCTAGGGTCTTTGAAATTAATTATTACAGCATCACCTTCAATATCCTTAGGCCTCTGTCCTACCCATTTCACTCTTCTCACGGACAGAATTTCTCCATTAATGTTTGGGGGGAGCGGTCTATTAGTTTTAAGCCAGTGAATGACCTTATTTTTGAGTCCCCTGTAGCCTTCAAACTGCCCTGTTGATAATTCGGGAACCCCAATCAAGGCGGCAACATAAGGGGCTGATTCTGGGGGAGGTCAATTTGACTGTTTGGGCGGGTACTTTTACCACCTTCAGGGTCGGATCTTAGATTATTACTGTGTGTTGTCAGTATGTCATTTTCACCGCCCCCTCGTCCTCCTGTTCTTTGTATATTTGTTCTATTAACATCAGTCTTTGATGCCACGGTCCTAGTCTCCTTTCTCTCAACACCCACTGCTCTTATCGCTGTTGTGGTAGGAGTTGGGGGCTGAGTGATCTCCAACAATGACTTTATGTGGTCTGAATTGTTTTTCCCCTTCGTTGTGCTGTTATTCACTCTCCCTTGTTCAGTGTTACTAGCTTTAGTGGTGGCATTTTTTGATGCATCCCTTAATAGTCCCGAGTTTAGATTAACAGCTGCCTCAATAGTATCCAGTTGGGCAGCCAACCTTCTCATTCTTTCAACAATTGGCAGAATTAAGGATTTTACCAGGGTTTCTATGCTTCCAGTAATCTGTTGTAATGAGGGAGAAGATATTAACGGCTGACTTGGGTTTAAATCTGTTATGGGAAACTCCTGTCCAAGGATGTGGTGTTTGGAGGAATATATATTAGTCTTAGCTGCTTTCGGCTGTCTGCCCCCATGTCTTTTGGGACCCCTTTTTCTTTTTAGTGAGTTACCTTTAATTGGACTTTGGGCATGGGGTTTTTCGGATTTAAAAGTTCCTGGGTGGGAGGTTCGTCAGATATTTTTACTAGGGGATGGTCTAAACTAGAATCTTTGCTGCTATTTAGGCTGTTTGGTTCAGTTACATACGCAAGGTCTTTTAACTGCAGAGGAGTACTGATATTACTAAGCAAAGAACTCTTTTTATCTGAATCCCGTTCGGGGGTAGTGGCTAGCTGCAGAGGACCTAAAGAAGAGCGTTTGTTTTGAAGCTCAGTTGAGATACGGCGCTCAGTGATAATGATCTCACGCTCGAGTCTGGCCGTCGCTTTGTTAATAAAATGATCGAGTATACCCCTCCTGTAGCCCCCCACTAGTGATTTCTTTCCCCTTGTAGGCATATTCAGCTATATAATAAGATGATACATGTACTATAGACAGTTGAGTAAATGGGGTAAAATCTAACAGTGCAGCAGTATGTCGTAAAAAACTATAGACATATAGTGCAGGATGATATGTCCACAGTACCTATTTTCTTGAGAGTCAGGCTTAAAATGGAATAGATGTAAGTGGTATGGCCCAGCCCAGCCTCCTAGTGCCTCTGAGGGCCACAGAGGGCCCACCCTTGTCCCGGGCTTAGCGTCGCGTCGCGGGGATGTCCGCTGCTCAATATCGCCTCCGGGCGGAAGTTGCGTGGCTTCGTGCGCTGTGGATTCTGGGGGCTATAGTCCCCCACCTCCTCTCTGCGGCCGCAAGTTGGAGCTGCGGCGGTGGGAGGGGAGAGCTACTGGCCCGGTTCCTTATACCCAGTCTACTTCTCTTAGCGGATGTCAATGCTGCCAAAGTGAGTAATGGTTGTTGAATAATAAAATCTGCACTTTAAAATCAAAAGAATTGAGTTCTCGTATTACCTTGTGAAGGAGGGAGTCAGTTGCGGAGCTGCGCTGACGTCACTCAGAGCCACGCTGGGTTTGGTCAAGACAGCGGGCGTGTAGCTGAGATAGCATTGTAAAGGACGGGTGAGCACAGGAGCATGGGAACTCATCTCACGGGAAAAGCTGCGCAATTATTGGTTGAAATTATTTGAAACCGCCGTGTAGGTTGGTTGAAGAAAAATAAAAGACGCGCTAGTATTGGAAGCATTTAGTAAACAGAAATAAGTATTTTCGCACACTTTGAACTTTTGCAAAATATATGTGGTATCCAAGCCATCAAGAAACTCGACCTGATCCAAGATACCAAGGGTTTGCTAGAGATCAGATGATAAGAGGCAGACCTCGCAATATGTACGGAAGTAAGAGAAAAATGTCACTTGTAGACAGAGTTAAGAATGACTTTAAAAAAGACAAGCCCATTAAAACTAGAGAAGGGGTCATTATTCCACCTCCGAGTACTCCCGCATCATTCATGAAGTTTGACAGGGGTTACCACTCTTGTGTATGGTTAGAAAATTGGGTGGAATACACAAAAGATTACGGAATTCTGGCATTTTCTTTAGAAGGCACATTTAATGGAAGAATGTTGTTTAATTTATGGACTCGAATGAATGATTTACATCCTAGACCTAGATTAACGCAATATGAGGCACTAGAAGAATCGGAGATTGAGGCTTTTGAGCGAGACAGACCTAGAATTGACAAAGGACTGAGAACATTTTACCCAAAGGTTCCACAAGATTCCAAAGATAAACAAATGAAACAATGGAGACAGAATATGTTAGTGGAAGGGCTATATCCAGTACTACCTTTAGAAGAACCCATGGGGGGGTTAGAGGACTGAAAAACCAAACATTTAATGACTAGTGGTGACTCAGACGATGATTATATGGAGGATTTGTTAATGAAAAATCCACTGCCTTACAATGAAGAACCAAGTACAGTAAATCCGAATGCCACGTTTTTAAAACCGCCTTTAATTCCGCAAGTGATACATGAGACCTCCATCGAAAAGGGTATTGCAAGAGAGAGAAAGAGAAGCTTTAAATAAACAGAGAAGTGAATTAATTCAGAAAATTTCCCAATTAAATACAAGTCCCGAAGCTTTGACAATTCCAGTAACTATTGGCCCAGTTGTTACTTTGTACGGAGATAAGCAAGCTAGTCCAAAGCTCCGGTTATAACTACATCAGTAGTACAGCCAAGAAAGGAACCATTGATAATAGATGATCAGGCAAGCAAATGTGAGTCAGTAATCTCCTTAATGGATTTACCAATAAGAGAACCGGAAGGTAGTTCAATGAGAAAGACCACTCCTTCAAACTCGAGAGAAGTCCAGAAAGAGACATCCTCAGGTACGAGAAGTGCCACTGTAGTAACTCCTGAAGAGATAGACAGATGGACACGAGAAATAGAAAAACCAAAAACACAGCCAAAGCCATTAGATATATATTTAAGAATAAAAATAGAGGAAGTAATGGCTGGAAATGTGGGAATGGACAGGTTAAATACCCTTAGTGAGGATGAATTACTATTCATCTGTTAAAGTATTACTAGGAGTACACGGGTGTTTCATGAGAAATTAATGGACACTGCAGCTAGCATGGGAATCGACATTGGTAAATCCAAAGTATTGCAGAAACCTTATCGAGCAGAATTTTCTGACAAAGATTAGAAAACATGAATGTATCAGGGAAAAAGGTGCAGATAAGAGAACTGCTGACACTGTTGCAAAAATGGGGAGAACTAGAAAAGTGGAAAGCCAGGTGGGCAAAGAAGAAGGAAGAGGTTCGATCAAGACAAATAACATCAGAGTATGTTTTAAAAGAAGCAGAGAAGGTGGAAAAATTATGTCCCATGCGAGAGGTACCAGGTGGAGGCTATGTGCATGTTCCATGGTCCCAACAGGATATTTTGTCATTTACGAATGATTTCCCAAAACTTCGTGAAAAACCTGTAGAATGGTACAGGCAAGTCGAGAGATTTGTAAAGGTGTCAAAGTGTCTTTTGAAAGACTTAGATGGATTATTTGACATCGTAGTTCCCGTAGATTTGTGGACGGAAACGGAATGCAAAATTGCTGTAGATTGGCCTAGCGATGTACCCAAGAGACCCAAAGACAGGGGCACCTTCCGAGGATGTAATAAAAAAATACAATCAGGTAATACTTTACCTTAAAGGAAAGGTGCCTGCAAAGGAAACAGGCTGGATGAAAATAGATAGAACCACTCAGGATAAAGACGAGTCAGTGCATTCATATTGTGAACGTCTATTACAGACATTTAAACAATACAGTGGATTAGACAACATTGATATGAAGGATGTGACACATTTTACTTACCGATTTGTGTTAGGATTAAGACCAGAAATTTCACAATGGATTAAAGACAATAAAATTTGTTGGCAGGCTAAGCCCATAGATGAGGTCCCTAAATATGCAAAATATTGTGAAGATGAGCTAGAAAATAAGCAGAAAGAGTTGAAAGAGAAAGTCATGTGGGCACAAGTAAAATTAGCAGAGCAATAAGAACAACAGTTAAACCAAATCACTAGCAACCAGAATAAGGGTGATGGAAGTGGAGGAAGGCCGAAGGGGGAAATTCAATAGGGAGGATGCTAAGAAGAAGTTCCCCTGTCATCGGTGTGGCAAGTTGGGGCACTGGAAGGACGAGTGTAAGGCTGTGCAGAATGGCAATGTGTCAAATAATGATTTAAATCCACAGACGCAGAATGAGGTGCAACGGAAGACCCAGCAGCAGGTAATACAGAATCAGCACATATGCCAAATTACAGGAGCAAAGCACAACAGAGTGTAGATACTTCGAATTGGGAAGTAAGGGAAAAGAGAGATGCAGCAACATCACAATTTCTTTTAAATGACACATTATTTTGTGAAGAACCTTACTGACAGTGCCTGAGGGGGGAGGACGAGGAGTGCGTGCTTGGTGCCTCCTTGCCGGTAGACCAGTCAGGGCCATACATTGAAGGAAAGGTTGAAGGAAATGATGTCACCTTTCTGTTTGACACTGGTGCTACACGTTCTACTGTGAGAACCGCAGACGTTCCAAACCTACCCCTCTCTGGAGAAGCAATCCAAGTAGTTGGCGTTCCTAATAAACAAATTAGTACCACAGTTACAGAACCAATGGAAGTGAGAATAGGGAACTTTAAAGAAATGCCTAGATCCGTTGTCTGTGACTCTAGTCCTGTAAACCTACTAGGACGAGATTTGTTGTGTAAAATGAATTGCACCATCTTTTGCACTCCAAATGGTGTTGAAATTCGAACCCCAGATGAAGACGGAATTTACAAATTGATGTTAGGAAGACCAGAGACAGAAATTAAAAGAATGACAATAAAAGACTTACCAGAGAACTGCAACAGACGGTAAAACCAGAGGTATGGGACTTTACTGGAAAGGATGTAGGACTAATGGCTAATGTTGACCTAATAAAAGTAACCATAAAAGAAGACACAGTTTACCCAAATACTCGACAGTACAAAATGAGTGCAGAAATAAAAGCAGGTGCTGCAGTAGAAATAAAGCGTTTGGTTGAAGCAGGCATTTTGCAAGAAGTAAGGAGCAGTCCATGAAACTCTCCCATAATTGGTATAAAGAAACCAAGTGGTAAGTACAGGGTTGTACAAGACCTTTGAAAGGTTAATAGGATTGTTGTTCCTTGCTGTCCAGTTGTGCCAAATCCTGCAGTGATTCTGTATCAGATACCGTGGGAAGCTGGATGGTTTACTGTCATTGACTTATGTCACACATTTTTCTTGATTCCATTGCACCTAGATAGCCAATTTTTTTCTCATTTGAATTCGACAGTCATGTCTATGTTTGGAATCTTTTCCCTCAGGGGTTCACAGAAAGCCCCTCGATTTTTAATCAGATCTTGAAAAAGTGCCTTGAGTCAGTACTACTACCTGGACAGTCAGTCTTGGTTCAGTATATAGACGACCTTTTGGTGGCGTCAAAACACGAAAAGACTGTCTTGTTGATACCATTGCTTTACTGAATCATCTGGGTGAAGGAGGACATAGAGTGTCCCCAGAGAAAATGCAATTTTGTGCTACCTCAGTGAAATATATGGGGCATCAGATAGAGAGAGGTGTCAAAAAAGTTACCTCAGAAAGAATCAGGATAATTAAAAACATGAATTTGCCCCAAACACAAAAAGAGATCAGAATGTTTCTTGGAGTTGTAGGATATTGCAGGCAATGGATTGTGGGATTTGCAGTTCTTGCAAAACCACTGATACAAATGACAAAGAAAAGAGCCAAGGACCCAGTAGAGTGGGATGACGAAAGCATGACTGCTTTTGTAAATTTACGAGACTGCCTGTGTACAGCTCCAGCATTGGGAATGCCTGACTATTCAAAGGATTTTGTACTTTTTTGTGACAAACGAGATAATTGTGCACTTTCAGTCTTGACTCAGATTCATGGACTAGTGCGACGTCCTGTGGCATATTTTTCATCCACATTAGAGCCAGTGGCAGTCGCATTGCCCCAATGTCTAAAAGCAGTAGCTGCAACTTGCATGAGTCTTGAGCAGTGTGAATCCATCATTATGGGACATCCTGTAAGTGTGTATGTTCCACATGCAGTTGTAATCTTACTAAACAGGACTAAGACTCAATATCTCACACCTAGTCGGCTAAGTATGAGAGAACTCGTGTAGGTGCAGGGAATGTAACCATTACTAGGTGTAATATTCTGAACCCAGCAACCCTGTTGCCTAATTCACATATTGCAGAATTGAAGGAAGAAGTTGAACATGACTGCATTGACCTGACAGAATATAGTACAAAACCACGACCAGATATAAGAGAAGAGCCCTTAATTGATTCAGATTATGAGCTATTTGTAGATGGCTCACGCATGAGACATGAGGAAGGAGGTTTAAGCGCTGCTTACGCAGTGTGTACATTGGGAGGTCCGATGGAAGCATCCTATTTGCCTGGAGTCAAGTCTGCACAAGTAGCCGAATTGGTTGCCCTGGCAAAGGCCTGTAAATTTGGGAAAAATTGGAAAGTAACCATATACACTGACAGCCAAAATGGTTATGGGGTTGTGCATGACTATGGCCAATTATGGATGCAAAGGGAGTTTCTGACTTCTTCAGGTACTCCAATCAGAAATGGGCATTATGTGAAAGATTTACTCGAAGCAATCCAATTGCCAAAAGAAGTGGCTGTGGTCAAGTGTGCTGCTCACAAATCTGGCAATGACAAAGTGACAGCTGGTAATCGATATGCTGACCAATTAGCCCAACATTGTGCAAAATATAAGATGGTTGTTAACAAAAAGGTTTAGGTGTGCGGAAACAGCTGCCAACTTATGTTGCTGGATGGTGTGAATACATGGGAAGGAGTGAGAGATTTGCAGAAAGCAGCAGAACCCAAGGAAAAGGAACAATGGAGGAGATTAGGGTGTCAGAGAAGGGCTGAAGATGATGTCGTTGTTTATTTTGACAAAACAGTAGTGTTACCCAACAGTCTGCTTGCTCCTATGGCTAGGTTGATTCATGGAGATTCACATTTGGGAAGAGATGCTATGATACGTCTGTTCAGACGAACATGGTTTAATGCAAAGTTCAGGAACATAGCTGAGGCACTCTGCCAGAGGTGTTTCATTTGTGAACAAATGAACCCATGGAAGAAAACAGTGGTATTACCAGGAAAGATTGGAAAGGCAGAAGGTCCTTTTATTCGATTGCAGATTGATTTCATTCAGTTACCTCCTTGCTGAGGACTAAAATATGTACTTGTCATTGTCTGCCTGTTTTCAGAATGGGTGGAAGCTTACCCTGCACGCAGGAATGATAGCATCACTCTAGCTAAGCTTCTATTTAGAGAGCTTATCGCACGTTTCGGTTTTCCAGGAACAATTGAATCAGACAGAGGAAAACATTTTAACAGTGAAATATTGGGTCTGATTTGTGAAGCATTCAAAATTAAGCAAAAACTGCACTGTGCATATCGCCCAGAGGCTTCTGGAGTGGTAGAACAATTGAATGGCACTATCAAGTCAAGATTAGGAAAGATGTATGAGTCTACTAGATTGGAGTGGCCAGATGCTTTGCCACTTGTTCTGATGGGACTTAGAAGTATTCCAGACCGGAACACAGGCTTAAGTCCCCATGAAATACTGATGGGAAGAGCAAGAGCAAGCATGGGTGCCAGGACACAAACTGCTAAGCATATCTGATGATTTAGTACTGGGATACTGCAAAGAACTGGCTGACCAAGTGAGTTCTATCTCTCGCCAGGTTGGGGAAGACACTGTTGCCAGACCAGCAACTCCAGCAAATGACCTGAACCCAGGTGATTGGGTAGTGATAAAGAAACATACTCGAAAATCTTGTATTGCACCCAGTTGGGGTAAACCACGTCAAGTGATTTTTGGTCACCACCACAGCTGTAAAGTGTGCAGGAGTTCCACACTGGATCCATGCCAGTCACACAAAGAAAGTGACAGAATCTGATGAAACTGAGGCTGAAGGTTGTACAGCGGAGGGGTCCCAAGAGATTGATCCTGAAGTAGCTGAAGAGGAACAGCCGAGCACCAGTCAAGCTGATTGGATTCAAGTAATCGACATACCTGCAGAATATGTGCGGACAAGAAGTCAAACCTATTTAGACAGACAGAGTGATAGTGAGGATGAGACAGGTGTAGAAAAAGATACTCAGATCATAGAAATCCAAGTCAAAAGTGATTCTGAGGAGGACCAGATAGGGAAAGATCAAGCAATCGACACTCCACCAAGAACTCCTGAGCCTGAAAAGGGACAGATAGAAATTAGGGCGAAAGCTCAAGCAGAAGAAAATCAAGGGTTTGAAGAGCTTGAGCAGGGCCAGGCAGGAATAGACAATTGTGTTCAGGACGAAGAAAGTGAAGCAAACAAAAGTCAAATCCAACAGATTCCTGAAAAAGGCCAGCTTAGTGACCAGGCAGAAGAAACCGAAATAAGACCTGGAACTAGTCAGATAGAGAAGGAAACAGAAGACAGCATTAAAATGAATGTGCCACAACTGAATGAAAATAAAAGAGCATTCGCAGAAAACCTGAGCACAGTGCCAATTAAAAGATTTAGAAAAGGAGACAAATGGCCTAGGTATGTCAAAAGACTGACACTGCGTTTAAAGAGAATTAATGAAGAACCTGAACAAGTAGATGAAATAACAAGTCAAACTGATCAACCTGTAATACAACCAAGAAGAGGTCCACGACTAAAGAGACTGAATAATAAATAAAAAGGCCCTGAGTAGACCTACATTGTTTTGTAAGATTTTGAAAATCTAGACATAAGTGACGAGAGTGATGAAGAATTGATTACTGATCAAACTAACGAAGAAGTGAGACCCACCTGAAATTCGCACAGGGTAAAGGCTGTGTAAAAGTTACAACGAGGGGTTGAGCCTCCTTTAGTCAGAAATGGCTGATCATACTGTTATGGAAGACCGAAAAGAAGTCGTTCAAAAACATGCTTTAGAGTATGTTTATGTAGTGTAGCAATAGTACTTATACTTTGGATAGGACTAACAATAGCTATTCCTTACATGATGAGTAAAGACACAAATCTGTACCCTACTAAGCAATTGCCAAAGGACACAGAAGAGCTGCAAACAAGAGATACACCACAAAGAGTAGATACGCAAGAGAGAGCACTTAGCCTTAGACAAACTAAAATAGACTGAGAAGCACCAGATGAGGAAGGACTGCATTATAATAGAATCAAAAACAGAACTCATTTACATGTTTTTGCAAATCTGTTAGTACACTATGTAGAAGCAGTGGAAATAGAAGACTGCTATGTCTGTATGAAGCTGCCTACTTCGGTAGCTGAGGGTGTGACGTACCACCACTTGCCACTAATATATGGAATTTCCTGTAGTGTTTTAGCTAGCTTATTTTACAAGAAAGGACCTTTACAGTATTATTATTCCAACTTAGATGTGATTTTTTCTGAACTTCCTGTACGTAGAAACCTAAACCCTGCCCATACTACTAGAGATGTAGGACGCTATATGAGTGAATATTTTCTAAATAGATATAGATGATGCACACAAGAATAACTTAACATGTTTATTACACGAAAAATAGAAAATATTTTTGAATATGGTAGAGAAAAGAAGAGAGAGTTTCCAAAGAAAAGCAAATGACAAAAATCAGAAAATCCCTAAATGGGCTGAAAGTATTAGGGAGCACCTCGAATGGTGGAGCTAATGCTGCTATGTTGCTGGATTTCGAAAAGAAGGGGAAACTCTGTCTTCACAGAGAAAAGACTAGTTATTATAACAATGTATTCATTGGTTCCAGTGAATGCGAACACAATTATAAGGTATTTGGGGGTTGGGGTTTTAAAGATGAGTCCGAACTTGTGTTTCCCGGAATTTATTATATATGTGGGAACAAGGCTTATTTCAAATTACCAGACCATTGGTATGGGAGTTGTTATTTTGGTATTGTCTTCCCAAAGATATACCATGTGGGTAAAATCCCTGGAAGCAATGAAGAAATTAATGAATTAGTACGTAGCAAAAGAGAAAGTGTTGGAGAAATAGTAGGTGATATATTTAGTGCATTGATACCTACAGTGGGAGTGGCTCTGAATACACACAGAATCTGCAAATTGTCAACAGTAGTAGATCGGTTGTCAACTGACACTGCTGGAGGTTTCTTAATGGTCAATACCGAATTGGTTGCGATCAGATCTATGTTTTTACAAAATCGACTTGCTCTTGACACATTATTGGCAAAAGAGGGCGGAGTCTGTAGAATGTTGAAAGGGCAACATTGTTACACTTACATACCAGACAAAAGTGTTGAAATTAAGAGGTATGTGAGAAATATTACTAATTTGGAAAAGGAGCTTAAACCACTGGAGATTGATAGTGCATGGAAGAGGCTTACTGATGGTCTCTCCTCAGTGGGTAGTTGGATTTCTAATCTAGGTAAAAGTCTTGTGTGTAAAACACTGATGTCAATGACAGGAATAGTTTTATTAGTTTTAGGAATAATTAATTGTTGGAAATGTCGAAAACATGAAAAGAAATATTCCATGAATAGGCGAGGAGTAAAAAGAAATATTGAAGAACTCGAATTAGAAGAATTGAATAGCCGGATCTATAAGAAAATGAAAATTCTCATAATAATAATGAGAAAAAGCAGATGGAAAATTTGAGGAGATTGAAATGGGTGAAATGTGAGAAGTTGGTATCTGTTTCATTAATTGGTGATGATATAAAATATCATCAAAGAGGGGATTGATGGAGCAAGGATTCGCACGAGAAGCGACTTGCTTGTAATCATGAACCTCGAATAACGCTAACTATGTAATCAACATGTTTGTCTTACTAATTTACCCCTTTTTATATCATTATTGGGTGTCCGAGTGAAGCTTGCTTATGTGCTTTCTAATCCTTATACGCTTGCATTTAAAATGGCTGTTGCTACGCGGGAATTTCTACTGCGCATGCGTCTGTCATACCCACGTGACATGAAGTACTCGCAGATTTGGAGGGAAATCTGTTGCATCTGCGCACTAATGTTAATATGGCTGCTCTGTGTTCTCACATGCAAGAGGCTTGAACTGCTGCTTTTGCTAAGCTGTTTGTTCTGCCTAATCCTAATGCTATAGTCTACTATAAAGTAATGGGTATAGTGTAGTAATTCATGGTATACAGTGTATTAATTTATTCTGTGTTCTAAAACTGTTTCTTTTCCATTTCATGTTACACTTTGAAACTTGGCCAGTCTGGAAAGGCTGTACTCCATCTTTTGTGAAACTGAGGCTGCGCGAGATTCTGCAGTCTCAGGAACAAGTGACCTTTGGACTACAGCCAAGGAGCTGGCTGACTGAGAAGATTCTCCTGGGAACCTGCCCCAATGAACTCAAAAGTTTACAATGTATTTGTCAATAGAACATCCATTGTTATATGAAAAGAAGACATCATGTGAACCTGAAATTGATGGGCGTGAACATAAATTTGAATAGGAGACGGCAATATTCAAAATATTAGATGGTGTGAGGACCTGTCCTCCTCCTTTGTCCAATCGAAGTTGGGGATCCTTACACTTGCAACATTGGGGGTTGGTACACTGACCTGGAAAACAGTATAACTAGCGTAGGTTAAGCTAGAGAATTTGTCCGACTTGTCCGAATAGCTGACCTGTCACTGACCCAACGCACTCAATAGGTGACCAAGAGCAGAGGGCTGCGAAACACTCTGTCGGGAGATTCGAGAACCCAATCTGGGTTCTGGGAAGTTGAAGTGCTGGCGAAGCACTTTGATGGTGAATGCTGTAACCCAATCAGGGTTTTTGACTGATTCCTTGCAGAGAGGGAGTAGCGCAGGCGTTGCAACTGAACTGCGGATGCTGGTCTTAACCTTTGGTGGTCCGGTCCTGATCCAAATTTCGGGTTTTCCTGTCCTGATTCTAATCTGTACCTGCTCGCCTACTGGCACTGCAATCTTTGGGGTTTTTCTGTCCTTTCCAACTGACCTGTGGCCAGGGTTGGTCTTCACACTATTCTAGGTAAATATAAATCTGTGTGGGTAATTGTTAATATAATCTGCGTCCTTTTTTACCTTCCCTGATTTGCAAAGCTTTGATTACATATGTTCCTTTTTCTTACACTTCCCTTAGTAAATGATAAATTCATGTTTTGCCGTTTATTAGCATGTTCCATTTTCTTACCCACCTTTTAGTCAAATTCTAAATGTTTTTGCATGATTCCATAATTGTCCCCTTTCTTTACCCTCCTTTAAAGGAGTCAAAGCTTAGTTATCTGAATTTATTAGTGTGTTCCAATTTTTCACCTTCCCTATAGTTATATGCTAAAATTGAGTTTCGATATTGCACATTGCGTTCTTTTTCAAACCACTGATAATTGCGAAACTGTTGGTTTAGTATGTTCCTTTTCTTTACCCTCCTTTAGTCAAGTTGTGAATGTCTGTTTCTCAAAATAGCATGTTCCTTGTTCTTACCTTCCCTTTATTTCGAGTTTGCTAAATGGTTGGCATACTATATCTTTTGCATAATTACACACTGTTTCTAATCTTGGTTATTGATAGTCTAATTGCTTTTAATTTATGGCTCATGACTTGTGATGATGATTAGATAAAGAGTTTAAACCTTCCTCAAGTCTGTGGTTATTATATGAGTGCAAAAGTTATCGTATTTTGACGGCCTTTTTTACAACTAACTCCCTGATCCATGTGGTCATAGGTACCAAGTATAAGGTTAATCAGGAAGAAGAAAAAGGACACTTGTAACATTTCTAAACCATTGGTTAGAAGAGAAGATGAAACACCCTGAAAAACTCAATGTTATTCAAAAAAGCGGTATATATTTTTTATCCGCCCCACATTGATGTTGTGGCATTTATCATTAGATGTTCCAATACATGCTTGATGCCAGCCTCATCCAGAGGCACCTCTGGTATAGAATGCAGTGTCCAGAGATTGAGGGTTACCCCCAAAAAAAGGTGGAAAAAAATTCTTGGAAAGGAGAAATGTTAAAAAGAGAAAGTCACCCAAATGCTTTAATGTGAGGTGAGATTCTACTATCATAAAATATACGGGTACTTCAAATAGATCGAGTTACTGGATCTATTAGTATCAATATGAGCTTGTCATAGGTACCAAGTGACAATGATTGGTAAGTCAATGGTATAGGAATTAGTGAAAATAAAATAAACTGGTAGTAGAGTGTGGGTTACCTGATTAAGTAAATGTATAATTGAATTATGGGCCCAGGTGAGTATTGGTAAAATTATAGTCGGGTGACCTGCGCGCTCTATCAGTATTCTCTCCTGCCTGTAGCAAAACTGCCTCAGTTCTCCTAGTTCCTGCTAGAACCATGGGGCAGACTCTTTTCTCTTGCCTGAAGCCTGTTCTGTCCCTGAGACTTCTGATCAGGATGCTAGCCACCTGGCCTTTGGAGTCATTCTTGTGGTCCTGGGTTCAAGATGCAGGTCCAGCCTTTCCCTCAGGCAGCAGGGCAACAGGAAGCAGGGCAGCAGAGTAGCAGTCCTTCTTGCAGAGCGACAGAGCAGTCCTTCTGAGTCTTCCTGAGGTTTAGAGGTATTCTGAAAAGTGGGATATGAGGGTCCAATATTTACACCTTGTGCCCACTTTGAACTAGAAGGTTCTGAAGGTTTTCACCTCAGAGGTGTTTAGAATGTCCTGTCTCCCTGCCCTGGCCCGAGCTTGTCTGAGGTCACAATAGACTTGTGGTAAACCCTTTGTGAATGTGCTCAGGAAGAGCCTTTCTGATGTGCAAGTGTGCAAGGTGACAGCTTCTCCCCCTCATTAAATTAGAGATGGCCCATCGTGCCAAAACCTTTGGCCATTTGTTTCACTGTCTCGTCGCAATACACAAAGACCAACTGTTGGCCACACCTACTCATTTGACCCAGGATACAGGCTGCAGATACAAATGGTTAGGCAAGAACATGGCAACTTTTCAAAAGTAATAAATTCTGAATTGTGACTTAAAATCCAGCAAAACAATGATGGATTTAACCCAGATCTATTGAATGGGGTGAATGTTTGATTTGCTCTGCATTCTGTCCATCATATGTGTGTCTTTTACTTAAAATCCAACTTTGCCATTAAAGAGGGCTTTAGCGTACCATTCTTTAGAGACCAAACTCAGCATTCCTACCTGCTCCCAATTGAAAGTTATTGTGTATTTGTTGAAATAAGTTAACCCAATGTAATCCTAAACCAAATTTGGGAATTTTTCACTACCCGGCAATACAATACTTAAAAGTACATGCCCCTGCGCCGACCTGACAAGAGATTTATCTAAACAGATTGAAATGACAATTTGCACACAGGCTGCAAAGGCAGGCCTGAGACTTTTAAAGGACTATTTGAGTGGGTGGCACAATAAGTGCTGCGGGTCCTAGTAGCACTTATTTTGCAGGCCCTGGGTATATGTTGTACCATTTTACCAGGGGCACATAAGTGAAGTAAATATGCTGATTGGGTGTAAGCCAATGGTACCATGTTTAAAGAAGATAGCACAATCACTTTAGCAGTGATAAAGCGCACAGAGTACTAAAAGGCAACAAAAACTGGTTCAGGAAAAAAAGGAGGGTAAAGGCAAAAAGTTTGGGGATGTCCTAGTAGAAAGGGCCAAGTCAAACAATAGGCAACATTTGTGTTTTAGACAGTAGCATGCAGTTACACTTTGAACTGCAAGACGCTGACTTCCATTGTTTCAGAGAAGTATGTGCTTTTGTTTGCATCCCATAAAATATTACTGTCAGGGCTTTCGAGTTCATCAGGTGTCATAAATAAAACCTATTCGGACTTTTAGGGGACTAATGTGGATTTGGTGCTTTGCTTACCACTCGAAAATCCACATGTCATGGTAAATACCGTAATTTTTTTCTCTGTTAATTTCCAGTACGTTTGACAGACCGAAATGTAACAAAGGGGTGGATATTTAAGGCACTGAGCAATTATGGAGTGTGATAATTACCGCACGCCATATTTAGGATTCGGGCCATTGCACAAACAGGTGTTGGACTGTCTAAGTTTTATACTGAAAACAAAGTAAAATGAAAGTCTTCTGTCGATGCTCAGGCTGCACCTTTCGAAACGCATGTCTTACGCTAGAGTGAATATAAAGATTAATGATAGCTGATAAATCTTAGCCTGTCTGTGTAGTAAAACAGAGCAAGCAAAGCTGTGTTGTAAATTATACCTAAAGTAAAAATGGTGCCCAGGGGTGCTAAACAACATTTTGCCTCAAAAGGTTAAAGTGTCATTGAGTAATGCTATTCAAGGCCTGTGGAAAGTGAGCCCCCTCAGTCTTCGTTGACTCCATCAGCTTTGGTGCAGCCCTGTGCACAAGAAACACGATGGCAGGCTGTAACAATGTCTTTACTTGTAAGAGGGTGGCTACTTAAAGCAACTTCTCTTCAGGTAGGGATTAATATGCCGGAGAGTCACCGAGAATCAGTGCACAGGAAAAACTATAAACATCGCAAAATGACATGGACTTGATCCAACATGTGAAGAGCATTTCAGGCAACCAATGACTGTAGGGAGCGGACCAAGGTGACTGACTCAGGCATGTACACAACAAAAGGTCAATTACTTTAGAAATACTCTTGTCAGACCTATATTGCTTTTCTAGTTGCCTACAAAAGGCTCTTTACCCAGGCAGTTCCACATCATAGAATGTTTCAAACGCGAATTATGCAAAATGTATACCTTTTTATTAAAAGATTTTGTCATGTATAAACAACATTTTCTATCTTTTTTAAAATATATTTTGTTACTTTTCTTAAGAGATCATCAGACTGTGCAGACATATACAATTAATTACAAATATCAAATTAGTAGAAAACATTTCGTATTTCACAAAAACGAAGTGAAATTATTTAAGATAAAATATTCCAAAAGAACATTCCACAAGAACTTGAAAAGATCACTTTATGGCTTCATGCATATAACCCCACAAACAACCATCAAGGAGTCGCTCTCACCAATCAGTACACTCTCACACAAGCAATACACCCGCACACAGATAACAATACTAGGGAAGCTTCTGCTTCTTCATATGACATACACAGTTGGTAATTCTGTGGATTTATTCAATCTTAAAAATGTCCACTCCTGTGTTGTCTTTGAAAGATTTCCTCCATTTGATCGGTCAACGTACGTTTCGGTGGATAAGCATTGCAAACACCTTCATCAGGATTACACTTGGTAAGTAGCAATTCAAATAGGTAGGCGGGGATTCTCTGTGGAATAATAGGAAAATACAATTGTTTTCCAATTGTACAATACCTGAAGGAACTTCCCAAGAAGTACGAAGTCAAAAGTAGTATCGATTTAGATGAATGGCAACCTTTGGTGCAAAAACATTACAAATTCTCTCAACTGAAATCAAAAAGGTGATAACCGAGTTGTGAATTTATAATCATATTCACCACGAGGGACCCTTAAGAGTGCTTCTGACATGAAGGGTTAGTGAAACAGTGAAGTTTAAAAAAAAGTTAATTTCCTTTTAATTCCGAAAGGCTCTGCTTTGGATAGTGGCAATTGGTGTACACTTAGGACATCGGGTACACAACATCTGGAGTCATTACATTGCAGGCACTACATCAGGAGTCAATACAGCACAATCTGCTCTATTGAATTGCACCTGAAGGGACAACATCACAGTAAGATTAGTTTGCAGGTAAAATAATGTAAGTATTAATGGCTAAACATATTTTTCACTTTTTATGCTCATGGATGGATTGATAGACCGATAGATAGAAAGATGGATGGATGGATGGATGGACGGACGGACGGACGGACGGATGGCACAGTTCATTCTGTTTGTACTAATTGTACATGAAAATGGCTTGAATGCTCCCATTTTAAATATTTTAGACCCGTTCACAAATGCCTGTAAGAGTACGTAAAAGAGTACTATAGGATTACTAGTTTATGTACTCCAGAGGCTTTTGTGAATAGCTCTTGGAGTTTCCAGCTTTTCTTTTAGCAATCATGTCCAGAATGTTTGCCTAGAAATCGCAATGTGACAAAATACAATTCGATTTCTTCGGCTGCTTTAGATAAAAATGTATTAAAATTGCTACCTTTATGATATTTGATCTGTTAGGCTACTCCTCCAACTCTGGGAGATAGTACATTGAAGAGGGTGACAGGAAATTGAGATTTAGGGAACCGCACTAAATTCTATAGGTACTGACAAAAATACAACTGTTACGCCTACGGTTGGAAGCATTTCACACAGATTTTCCATAATTGGGTCAGTTGGCAACCCCTGTTAGCAAACATTTGGAAAAGTAACTACTTTCCATTAAGTTGTGCCAACATCAAAAGTTTGAATTTACCTCTGTTAAATTCATTGATATTCCTTTAATGAGTTTAAAAAACGTGAAAGATTTGTATACCAGATTTCATTCTAAAATAACAGGCTCTGTTTTAGAAGAAGAGTGAAAAACTAAATTGCCAAGACTGGTTAAGATATAGTACAATAAAATGATTGGAAGGAATTATAGAAGAGAAAGACTGCTTTGAATGTGTGCCCAGCGGGGGATGTCTTTTTTAACGTAGCACATTTTTATCCGCAACCATAACAATTTCTTTCAAAGAAAATCATTTCTTAACATGTGTCAATTGCATAAAAGCAACCTGCAATGCAAAGCAAATTGAATCCGCTCTGTTGCCTGCAATTATTTTTGGCCTAGGTTTTGTAATGCAGTCACTGTTGGAAAGTTTCTCATAAGTTTTGTTGCCAGACAGTGCTTGTGTTGAAAGGTCCACCAGGAAAGGATAATATTCAACCAGACAGCTTTTTAGCATTTAACGGTTCATTCAAATTAAATCTGCGTAAACCGATAAAGAAGCATTGCGACAGTTTTACCTCATAACACACAGAACTAATTCTCACTTTGTTCCACGAGTTCCCTTCTTTGTCGTCTACAACATCCGAGGTTAGATCCGTGGAACTACTTTGCATTATTAAAGAGAGCCTAGCACCAGGAGGTAGATTTATCAAGCGGCTGCGTCGCCCTTGTACCATGCAATGGGACGCAAGGGCGACACAACTACTGAGTTAGATTTATCAAACCACACAAGGCACCTTGCGTGACCCTGCATGACTTGATAAATCTGGAGTACCACAATGCATCCAAAGTCACTGAGTTGCATTACTCTGCACCACGGAGGCGTTCCATGGGTTGAGCGTGGGTGTTCCAGCGCTTCTACCAATGGATTTTGGCTCATTCACAGATTTACCATTAGTGGTAGACATGAAAATGCTTCAAAATGCTACGCCTCCCCAGGGGAGGCTTGACCAGAGGTAATATCATTGTTTCTCCTTGTTTGTTTCGTCTTCCATTTGTGCTGCATTCAGCAGCACCCAAAGAAAGAGGAAAATACCTCTCAGGAGTGTTTTTGTACAGGAAGGTATGCCTTCCAGCACAAAAACAATTCCGCATTCAATTCAGGCCCCCTTGCACTATGGCCCGGGAGCTGAGTGAATTATAAAATACAACAATAATCGTGGTTTAAAGGGCCCCTCTGGTCTTTGCACTCGGTACCACTTCACCTGCTACACCCTGATACAAAGACCTAATTCAGACGTCTAAAAATGCGCATTGAGATTTGAAGTTGTTGAATGGGGATTTATAGAAAATATTGAGATGCAAAGTATTCAGCACTCTACAAACATGGGGATAGAGTAGTGGAATACAGAGGCGAGGGAAGAGACAAGGGAGGCAGAACAAGGAGGATTTACAGTCAGAATCAACGTTGTAGTCTGCATGTGCCTTGTTTAGTATTGTATTTATGCACATTGTTTATATTGTAATTGGTCATTTGGGGCCAGATGTACGACCCTTTTTGCACCTGCAAATGGGAGATCCTCCTGTTTGCGAAGGCAAAAAAGGATAATGGCATGTACAAATGCTATTTTACGAGCCAGTGACTCACGTGAGGAGCTCAGCAGTAGCCCCGCCCCCCGGGACCTTTAAATCGAGCGCGGGCCCCCGCTCCACGGGACGCTTTGGAAATCACACCGTAACTTTGTTTTTTACCTGTGTTGCTGCCTGCCAATTCGACATTGTTGGGGCTCCAACTGTTCATTTGCGTTAGCTAGTCTATCTGACGCGCCTCCTGCCATCCACGGACCGCGCGCTGCCCAAATACAACACCCAGAGGGCAGCGCGGTCTCGTGTGAGGTTCTCAGCAGTAGCCCCGCCCCCCCAGGACCTTTAAATCGAGCGCGGGCCCCCTGGAGGCGGGACGCTTTGGAAATCACACCGTGACTTTGTTTGTACCTTTGTTGCTGCCTGCCAATTCGACATCGCTGGGGCTCCAACTGTTCCTTTGCGGGTGAGCTAGTCTGTCTGACGCGCCACGTGCCATCTGCGGACCGCGCTCTGCCCAACTACAACACCCAGAGGGCAGCGCGGTCTCGCATGAGGTGCTCAGCAGTAGCCCCGCCCCCCGGGAGCTTTATATCGAGCGCGGGCCCCCGCCCCGCGGGCAGTTTGGAAATCACACCGTGACTTTGTTTGTGCATGTGTTGCTGCCTGCCAATTCGACATCACTGGGGCTCCAACTGTTCCTTTGCGGGTGAGCTAGTCTGTCTGACGCACCTCTTGCAATCCGCGGACCGCGCGCTGCCCAACTACAACACCCAGAGGGCAGCGCGGTCTCGCATGAGGTGCTCAGCAGTAGCCCCGCCCCCCGGGACCTTTAAATCGAACGCGGGCCCCCGCGCCGTGGGATGCGCGCGGTCTCACCCGGGCGAAGCCCGGGCCAGGGGCAGGCCCGTCCTTTGCCGTCACTGGCCGGAAGAGGCTGGGCTGGGCCCACTCCCTTGGTCTATAATTTTGACTCATACTGTGCCTTTTCTATTCCCCCCATTTTGTTCCTTTCTTCCCGAGCAACCCCTCAAACACTGGTATTGAGGGAAGTCTGTATTGAACAATAGATAAAAGGAAACTAGCAAGCCCTGGGGGAATTAGGCGTAATACTGACACACAACAGACTCTTCTGAGCTATCTAACCGGAGCGGTCGATGTGTTAGATAAGCAGATCCATTCAGTAGAAGAGTCTGTAGCGGGGTCATCGCCCGGTTTAACCCCTTCCATGCTGATGACGGAACCGCTCCGTCATCAGCTACAGTTGAGCTGTGCTGATGACGGAGCGGTTCCGTCATGGCCCGGCCGCCGCGCCTGCGCGGCACTGATTTCGCGCCTGCGCGGGCGTTCTAATGAGCGGGGCGGGTCATGACGGAACCGCTCCGTCACCAGCATAGCTCAACCGCGGCTGGTGACGGAGCGGCTCTGTCACCAGCATGCGGCCGCCGCGCGGTCGCCCCGCCCCTTTAGCGCTGCGGCGGAATAGCCGCCGCAGCGAAGGGGTTAACCCAGGACCTACCCCCAGGCGAAGAATCATCAACCTCTCCATATTAAGGGAGGAAGGTATCCACCATTGAAAATGGTTGTATTCAATCACTCACTGATAATATTCAGTTTATTGGTAGTGAGTCTCCTACCCAATCCCCCCCCAAAAAAACTAAGAATAAACTGAGACAAACAGCTGCTAGCAGCAATAACATCCATAACGAAGTGGGCCCAGTTGTTATCCACCCTCCTCCCAGCATGTCTAAACAACAGAAAATTGTTCCATCTAAGAGGAGACATGCACCCCAGCCTAAAATACAATCACAAAAGCACTGCTACCACCCAGTCCCACTCCGAGATACAGAAACTAACATCTCTAGTGGAAAGACTTGTTTCATATACAAGATTCAGGCTAGATCAGATAACCATGTATCAACAAAAGAGAGAGTACAGGATTTATTAACCGTGGTGAATGGAGGGTACTCCTAGTCCTCACACCTGGAATTTTGTTTATACTAGATCAGATAACCACCAGATTGACCAATGTAGAAAACATCCTACTGACTAAACCCAGCTCAGTGAACCAATTTATAAGCACTGAACCAGGCCCAAATATGACTCCAATCATTCAGCCAGGAAATCAAAATATTTGTGTAAATGAAGGGTTAAGAACAGAAAAGGCACCCCCTTTGGTTACCCCCTGGAAAAAAAAGATGCACAATACTCAGGCCGGCAGAGGGGCTTTGCAGACATCAACAAGGCACACTAACGCACCCACTAACCTACCTCCACAGGTAATAACATCCTGTGCACTAGTCCCTGCTTCCCCTCAATATTCAGCCCAAAATCATCCTACCATCTTCTTCCGGGCAGAACAGAGGGCCGTAGACCCCCACTTGGACCTTCCACCTGAAGCTACCCCCTATGTCATCATTTTAGGCAACGTACCCCCCAATCAATCCCCTAGTGTGGAAACATGGACGGCCCTTAAGAACAAGTCACTCCATTGGCTGAGTAGTAGGGTTGGATTACACACCCATCTCTTCCAAGACTTTAAGATGGTCCGGCGAGTCCAATGGGTGGGTGCAAGGGAAAAGGTTATGTCGGGGGACTGCGTAGTGATGACATTTGGCTCCCCCCGATTGGTAAAGGAATTTCTGAATATAGGGCGGAGCCACATGGCTAATAACGCTGGGATTAACATCCTGCCGCTGGGTTTTTTTCTACCCTTCACAAAATTTTAATTTTCCCCCCTTACAGCTCAGTGACCCCCACAGCCGATTTCCACTTATAACAGATTTAGTGCCCTATCAGGTCTGGATGACAATGAGTGACTGGACCTGGCGGTGGCAGGGTCAGCATCTGTGAGTGCTATGGAGATAAAAACTAGACAGGACCGTGCAAACTTTGGGCTCACACAAGTAGCTTCATCACCAGATATCACAGTCCAGCCGAGGTGATAGCCAGAAACCGGTCCTAGGATGCTTGATTCCGGTCCAGGGAAGACATGCTTGGCAGTTCGGGCTGGATTGTTCCCATGAGGCACAGGGTGAAGGCTGATTTGCATATGGCCATGTATGAAAAGGGGTGGTGTGGAGTGCAAAAAAACGATGGATTTAGGCCCAGATCTCTGTACTGGGGTGAATGTATGACATTGTTCTGCATTCTGTCCATCAATTGTTGTTTTTGCATTTGTCACCCCGAGTGGGAAGGGTATGCTCAGACGTGAGTCCCGTGCTCTCCACACCACTGGAGTCAAGCTATCCTGGCTGAAGACGGCTGGTAGCCAGAAACCGGTCCTAGGATGCTTGATTCAGGTCCAGGGAAGATATGGCTTGGCAGTTCGGGCTGGGCTATTCCCATGAGGCACAGGGTCAAGGCTGATTTGCATATGGCCATGTCTGAACTGGGCTGGTGTGGAGTGCAAAACACCGATGGATTTAGGATCAGATCTCTGTACTGGGGTGAATGTATGACATTGTTCTGCATTCTGTCCATCAATTGTTGATTTTGCATTTGTCACAAAAAGTAAGCCACACCACAATGATATTGTGTCAGACACCTCTTGGCACATTTCAGGAAGCACAATCAGTAGGTCTATACACTTGAGTGTGAGTACAGAGTCTCCCAATGACGTGGAGTGGGCATGACTGACCAGGCAAACCTGAAACAGTGTATTGACCTGCACAGTAGGCAGGTGCCTTGGCTAGTGTGACATGCTTCCTATACATACTCCTGCGGACACTACATGGACTCACCTGCTCCATGGGTATGTTTTAAGAACCACACACATGTTGTGAGCCAGACCAGCAATTTGAACACATATGAAAGGCACACACAGAACGCATGTCAGAGACCAGGCATAGTGCAAAAAATAGATCCACCCACGATGCACACATCAGAGTCCCAGTAACAAATGCTGAGCAGGACCCTCAGAATAGCTGATTGAAGGGACACAGTAACCAAGAGAAAAAAGTCACAGACTGTAGGGGCCACAACTGTGGATCAGATGAGGAGTGTGACTTACACAATTGAGGGACATGAGTCCTGGACTCCAAGACCAAGGTAATGTGGGAGTATGACCAGGCCAAAAGACTGCAAATAGCATTACAGACATCTTCACTGTTCAGGCATGGACTTACCCCCTCCTTGCTGCTGTCTGGTCTTCAGTTGCCCATCCATGTCCGGGAAGACCACCGCCAGAATCCTGAGCATGTGGGGGGTCAGGGTCCGGTGTCCGCCCCTACGGCGAGGAGGCGACAGCTTCAGCTGGACCCTTGCGATCCTCCGGGTCCAGCCACATAGGTCCTGTCACCTCTTCTGGCAGTTACGGATCCGGCGCTTGTAGACCCCCACTGATCTCACTGCCCGGGCGATGGTCAGCCAGATTTCTTCCTTCTGGTGGGCATCAACCTGTGAGGATGACAAAGTGAAGAGGACATTACCACACATGCCACATAATTGTGCTGCATACAGTAGAAAACACATGTAGTCATCACAAAGCTAAAAGAGGTACACAGGTAGTGCACCCATATAAATGTGTATTTGTGCTGCAGGTCTGACATGGTAACATTGGCTAGGAATTTAAGGCTAGCACTACTGCAGTACTGCAGCAGGATACCTGTTCATCCCATGTACACACATAAACTGCTAGCAGAAGTACTCAGTGCATATGCCTTCCACTGCTATGCACAGTTCTATTACTTTTAATCAGAGAACTTGCTGAAAATGATAGGCAGTGGACTGCACACTCACCTGCTCCCCTGGTTTCCCATACAGCTTGCTGTACTCTGGGAGGACCCCATCCACCAGGGCCTGGTTCTTCTCCTCTGTGAATGCTGGGGCCTTCTCCAGAGTACGTGCCATTACATGATACAGAGTAAACAGAGACTGCAGCAGTTGAATCTGAAATGTGGTCCTGTAGCATGTAGGGCAGGCAAGTGAGCTCCCTGGGGGCCTGCCAGCCTTAAATCAGTTCTGCAGAGGCAGAATCTGTGACATTGCCCCTTACTGATAGGCCAGACACGGTTGCATTCTATGAATTTGTCCAATCCATGCTAATGTAAGACTCCTACACGTCTTCCGCATCGTTCAAAACTCTCACCTTCAGGACACCCTTGGAATGCAACAATGTTGTACGCATCCAACTGAATTTCCTGTGCACGACTCGAACAATTTTTGAATTTGCGTCCGTCTCCATGACAGCCCATTGCCAATGAGTGTGCATGGCTCGGTAAACTGACTATACGATGCATATTTTTTAAAGCAAATGCATGTGTTTCAATACGATTCTATGGGGTATGCGTGCGCAGGTCTCGCACCAGAACAGCACGACACGTCACTGTAGAAGTCAACCGCGTCGGGTCACATTGCATACAAGTCGTTCATGCATTAACCGAGCCTTCTGCATGCATTGCCCATTGTCATCAATGTGATCCGATGCGAGTGACTGTAATGCATACACATTGTGCAGTCAATGGACAAGGTGTGCGCACCATTCGGTCCAAGCATATAAGGTGCTTCTGCATACAAGTCACCCACGTCAGATCACATAGGTGTGACTCGCAGACGGTTTACACACACATTTCATTGCCATGGCCACACCTACAATACCACTGCATGTCCCACACTGTATCAAATGGCATGTAAGGCTGCATCACTTGTGTGTGTATGGGGGGGCAACATTTCCAGTCTTGTGCGGCACTTAGGTGCAGCCACTCCCAGACTGGGAACGGGTTCATGGGGGCAGATTAGTTATTGTGTTGTGAACCTCACAAAGGTAATGTCCAACTGTTGGCTTATGGGCATGAGTCATGGACATAGTACCAGTTTGGAGATGTGTATGACCTGACACACAGGGTTGCATGTCATGTATGTCACAGCAAGACCCATGGCCAGTCATGATGTACCCCCACAATCTGTGTGCATGTTGTGTCTCTGATGTTTGTGGTTCCATGTGCCCAATGTGAAACAGGGTCCACCATGTGCCTCGTGCATCCACATTTATGCTGTGTGTGTGTCTCAGGGATATCTATGTATGGCCTGCAGGGACCACAGGTGCCACTTACTGTGGGACTCATGATTTGTTGTGGGATGTCCATGATACAACATGTCATTCCAGTGCACATGTGGCAATAAAAGGACCATGGATATCTCCCTGACATGGAGTTGTGATGCATGTGAAACATCAGTCCTCACTTGTCACTGTGTTGTGTGTTTTGAACGTGTCAGCAGTCCATAGGTACTGTGCCACAGCCCAAAGTTTTGGCATTGCACCCCAAGGAACTCATGTACACATGTCTCATTCATATGTGAGATAATGGGCATGAAGGTGACATATGCATCCATAACCAACAGCACACACCTCAGGTAATTGTGTATTGCTATGATGTATCATGTGATCATTTTTCTCACGGTGAGTGCCACATGGGTAGCTGAATGTATAATCTTACTTTACCCATCTTTGTACTGCAGGCTTCCAGCAGTCTATAGACCGTTCCCTGACCTTGAGACCATGGTGGAACACGACAGAATCTGATGGTACCGCTTCGCCAGGAGACTGATAGATGAGTTGGCGGAGCAGTTGGCACCCCATCTACTACCTGGCCAGACATACCCGACAGCACTGACACCAAAGGTCAGGGTGATGGCAGCCCTCCACTTCTTTGCGACCGGTACCTTCCAACACACTGTGGCTAGTGCTGGTGGTATGTCACAAACTGTTTTCAGCCGTGTGCTTCGTGATGTCTTGGAGGGGATGTTGAATTACCTAGACTCCTACATCAATTTTCCTAGCCCAGGTGAACTCGCTGACATCAAGGATGCCTTTTATAGACTGGGGAGGATGCCAAACGTGATTGGATCAATTGATGACACACATGTGGCCCTGATACCACCACGGGCACATGAACAGACATACCTCAACAGGAAACATTTCCACTCAATCAATGCTCTGGTGGTATGTTTGGCGGATATAGTGATCTCACATGTGTGTGTACGTTTCCCTGGTTCTGCGCACAATGCCTACATCTTGAGGAGGAAATGCATACCGTTGATGATGTCACAGATGGCAAACCAGCGGGCCTGGCTTGTTGGTGTGTACTGTTTACCATTGTGTGTGTTTGGCAATGTTGTCTCCCACCCCCTTACAATACTCAACAAAGTTGTTTTTCTTTGTATGTAGGTTACTCTGGATACCCATCATCCCGTGGTTGCTGACACCCCTCAGGAACCATGTGACAGCATCTGAAATGCGGTAAAATGAGGCACATGGCAGGACCAGGCGAGTTATAGAGCGTACCTTTGGTCTCCTAAAAAGCTACTTCCGCTGCCTGGACAAGACCGGAGGGGCCCTCCCATATGAGCCTGCGAAGGTGTGCAAGATCATCATCGTCTGCTGCATGCTCCACAACATGGCAGTGCTGAAGAAGGTGCCTCTCATACAGGACGATGGCGACCAACATCCACCACCTGTGGAGGATCCTGGCCTGGGCCAGGAGGCCAGTGATGATGATGAGGGTGACGTCCGGACACAGCTCATCAACAGCTTCTTCAGCTGAATGTGAGTACACAGAGTTGTCATGTCAAAGTCCTGAGTTAGCCTGTGATGTGGTTTTGCAGCTCAGTTGCTGTTTGAGTTTGTCTGTTTGGTACTTGTCTGGATGCTTGCAGTGATGTGTCCTGTCAGATGGTCTGTAGTCCACAATGGTGTACACATGATAATTTGTTACTGTTTAGGTTTCTTGTGACATGTGTATTGTACTTACATCCTGTTCTGGTGTGCTTCTGACTGTGTCTTGTTTCTGTCCTTCCCAAGGTACCTTGACAGTTGCTTGGTGAAGTCTGACACCGACAACCAGAATCCAATGACAGGGTTGGATTTCTACTATGCCATCATGTGATGTACCAGACACCCAAGAAGCGCTATTTGTCGACACTTGGTGACCGTGTGCCCGCTGTCATGTGGATTCACCTTGCTACTGTTGTGTAATAAACTTTTTTCTGGTTTGTAATGAACCTGTGCTTCACTTACTTATGTGTGTTGTCTGTCTTCACACATCTGACTGACATTTGGATACCTCACCTGTGGGCTTGTTAGCATTGACTGTGGAAAGGTGTGGTGTCTGTACATTCCACCGTATATTTGTCAAACATCTTTGTAGGCAATGTGTCACATGTCCATGGTGAGTATGTGTTGTGGTGCCCTATTGGTGTGACTCCCTCATGTGTGTCACATCAACATGAGTCACATAACGGTAATGCCATTGCTGTAGTAGTCTACATGCACTGTGTACTTTGCCATTTCATCATATCCATGACACATACCAAATTTTAATCACAACAAAGGCAAGTATAGTGTAATGGTGAGTTTATTTACATACATGTGTGGAGATAGTGCTGTACATGAGGTTTAGAATCCAAAGTTCACAGATGAGGTTGAAGTATTGGTAGATGAAATGTCCATTGTGAAGTCCACATTCATCTTCTACATTAGTACAACATGGACCCTCCATGTCATGTTGGGGAGTTGTGTCATGTGCAACAAGGTGAACGCTTTGCACACAAAGACCAATATCAAAAACAGGTTCTGGGTTCCTGGAGGATGTGCATCAACAACTGTGGCTCACTTGTCCTTCTTTGGACGACCCCTCTTCTTCTTGGGGGGGGGGAA
Source organism: Lissotriton vulgaris (assembly GCF_964263255.1). Classification (NCBI taxonomy): domain Eukaryota; kingdom Metazoa; phylum Chordata; class Amphibia; order Caudata; family Salamandridae; genus Lissotriton; species Lissotriton vulgaris. The sequence goes on along the minus strand of NC_141696.1, from coordinate 775,611,828 downwards.
TCCTCAGGTGCAGGCGTCAACGGTGCATCAAACTCTCCACCAGATTCATCCTCCCTCCCTGTGGCATTTGCAGATGTTGTTGCAAGAGATGTTGTGGGCACACAGGGAGGTGTGGACATATTTCTGAAAATCTGGCAGAGACAGGTCAATATGTCACTATGCACCGCAGTAAGTTTGTCCCACTTGGCCTCCATGCATGCATGATGCCCAAACTGCTCCTGTTGCATGTCCTTGAGGATCCCCACTACCTGGCTGAATCCTCCGGTGCTGTCCTGGTAGGCATCTATGATGCGTACCAGTTGGGGGTCATCAGGCAGTCCAGTCCAGGCCCCTCAGCAGGCCATGACCTCTGCCTAACACCACTCCCACCACCCCTAAACACACTGGCTGGACCTGTGTTGGCACGCACAGTTGACCCTGGGCCACTTGGGTGTTGCTACTGGTGTCATTGTTCATAGCTTCCTGGGTGGCCGGTGTTACTGCGCTGTTGGAAGTTTGTGAACTAGGTCTGTCTGTGTTGGCAGGGGTGTTAGGTCTCTGGCCAGATGTTGTTGGCGTACCTGCAGGGGGGTGCAGGTATTTGTGATGGTGGGGCTGCATGATGACACTGGAGGTGCAAGGTTGATCTTCATCATCCAAAGAGGACAGAGCCAGATCCACACCAGAGAGCTCATCCTCCACCAGAGTCTGGGCCAGGGGCTCCTCCTCACTTGCTGCTGTTTCCACAGTAGCACCTGTGTTTGGACAGACATTGTCAGTTGTGTTACTACGGACATCAATGGTTAACCTATGTATATTGCAAAAGGGAAGGAGGAAGAGGTACTGATACATTCATCTTGCAATGGGTAGTACTAACAATGAAGGAGGGTGCAAGAAATCACTCATCCTCTGCAGCCATTGTATGTAAATGATTTCATTCCTTAGTAAATTCACTCATATACGTATACAGGAATGGGGCGGTGCTTCTTGAATTGCTGCCTCAGTGTACTGTAGCAGCATTTACTTTAGGTCACCATTGTTGCCAATATGATGTGCCTCCACCTGGAGGTAGACTGGCTGCTTTCTCAGTAGTGCGCAGAGGAGAAATTAGCTCTAGGATCACATGGGGCTGCAACATGTTTACCAACAGTGACTAACCCTGGTGCGGTGGATCTGTAGCTGGATCCATATACACAACACCTTTGTTTGTTACTTCATACAGCACAATGCACACCATTTTTCCTTTGTCTTTGGGTGTTGTGAGTGCTTTTGACACACAGCACTTGAGCACAGACAGACACTCTCAGTTTTAATCTCTGTGCACTACTAGGGTACCAGCCATTTTATCTCCAGGGGGAGGCACATCATATTTGCAACAATGGGGAGCCAATGATGAATGATGCTACAGTACACTGATGCAGAAAAGCATGATATCAAGCATTAAGCATGTGTACATATGTGAGGGTGCCAATGGAGGCAACATAAGTAATGAACCACGTTTCACAGGAAGAGCGAACCATTCACCCCTCCTTGATTTTTGTAACAATGTTTGAGATACATGACATTTGCAAGGGGATGTCAGGATGCATGCCTGAACAATGTATTGTCTTCATTCGTCACAGACAGAGATTGATATTGTGATAGCACATTGTCCTGTCAACATGAAGCCTTTCAATATGCTTGTAGATGTGTGTGCACACCCAGCTCATGCATGGATTTCGATGTACATGGTCATTGGTACTCAAGGACCATCAGTTGGCTGACACAGGAGTGTAATCCCTGTTAACATTTGACTCGGCTTCCCTGTGAGGGTGTGTGCCTGTGCTGTCAAGATGGCAGACAGTGGAGTTCTGGTGATTGATGGTGGCTAATAGCCAGCAGGGCCTTGTGCTCCCCACAACAGAGCCCAGTCCTAGGCTACCTGCCAGCCCATTTTCAACCCCTGTGAGGTGAGCATGGTGCAGTTTGGGCTTGCTAGGCCATGTAGGCGGCTGAGGTTTGTGAACAACTGCAAGTCCCACCATGCTGTGGGCTACACCCCCTACCCAGCATGCCCTGACTTCCCTCCTTCTGACTCTGCTTCCCTGTGAGGGGGTGTGCCTGTGCTGTCAAGAAGGCATACAGTGGAGTTCTGGTGTTTGATGGTGGCCAATACCCAGCAGGGCCTTGTGCTCCCCACAGCAGAGCCCAGTCCCAGGCTACTTGCCCGCCCATTTCCAACCTCTGTATGGTGAGCATGATGCAGTGTGGGCTTTCTGGGCCATGTAGGCGGCTGAGGTTTGTGAGTGACTGCAAGTCCTACCATGCTCTGGGCTACACACCCCTTCCCAGCATGCTCTGATTTCCCTCCTTGTGACTCTGCTTCCCTGTGAGGGGGAGTGCCTGTGCTGACAAGATGGCTGACACTGGCTTGCTCAATTTGTTGTTAGAGTAGTATATGTCATAACACGGTTACAAATCACTATGATGTGGCCAGTATTGTGTTTGTCTGACTAGCATACAATTCTTGGGCTGATTGACTTTTGTTTACTATGCCTTTGCTATCAGTGCATGGTTTCACTGTCCCCTTAATGGTGATGTGTGTGTATTGTGACACAATATTGAGTGCATTGGTTGTGTACTCGCCAGGCTCTGGTATGTCTGGTAGGCCATGGACGCCCTCTGGTGGTAGGGGGTCCCGCACCTTATCCTCCCAGGACCTGAAGTAGACTGGTTTGGCAGGAGGACCACTGCCAGTGAGCTGGCTCAAGGAGTGTTCTTTCTGGAGGCGCTTCTTGACCCTCCTGCGCACGTCATACTACCTGTTCTGGATGTCGATCATGAGTGATACGCTGGTGCTGGTGCGTTCCACTTGAGCACGATCCTCTCCCACACCTTGGTTTTCTGTGACATGGAGGTCTTTTGTACCAATGTGCCTAACAAATGTTGCTCCACTCTGAGGATCTCATCTTCCAATATTTCTAGCTCAGTGTCTGTGAACTGTGGATTCTTCTTAGGGGGGATGGTGATGGGTGGTGGTGAGGAGTGATGTGGGTGTGTGTGGGTGCAAGTGAAGCTGGCTGGATGGGTGTCTGTTTTGGTAGGTGTATGTGTGAGAGCTTTTGCAGTGGTGCTGATGGTGTGTAGGTTGTGTGATGGGTGAGTTGTGTGTGTTTCTGTGGGTGATGTCTCAAGTTGTTCTGTGCTGGCTGCTCTATTGTATTTGTTAAGGATCATGGTAGTGTTTTTTGCCTTTTTAAAGATGGAGTTGTGGGTGTGTCAGTGTGTGTGTTTTTTTATTGACTTTGTCATTGCTTGACTTGTCCTTTTTTGTGTTTTTCCCATTGTCTTTTGTGGGCATGTAGGAGACGTTCTTCTGAGCAAGTTGGACTCTCATGTTGGCTTGGGCGGGCTGCTCCGTGTCTGTCACGCTGATTGTGTTCTGTATTGCTTTTGAGTCGATCGCAGTGGTCTTTCGTTTCAGGTACTTTTTCGGGTAGTGTCGGTCGTGCGGCTTGGGCTCCGTTCGAATCGGTCGGGTTTATTGCGTTTTGCATTGTACTATGCATCTCGGACATCGCGGGTACGTATCGGTCGGGTTCATTCTGGGTTCGTGTCGGTCGGTGCAGCTTGTGTCCATTTTCCAGCCGGATAGCTGATTTTTGTGCGGCTCGGTTGTATAGCTTGTTTTCCGTACGACTCGGTGGTAAGTCATGGGCTTTACATCGTACTGCACATGTCGTACGGTGACTGTAGGTGTCGGTCGGACTCCGTTCCCAGTACGAGTCGGTCGGGGCGATTTCCGAACGGAATTGGAATCGGCCCCTGAATGTATTACTTCTTATAGTTAAAATTTATAAATAAATCTAAATACTTTTTTTTAAGTTAGATGTATTATTTCATGTATTTTACATTATTTTTTACACATGTAAAAAAACGATATTTTGAACTTCGGTATTTTTAACAACTATAAATTTTTTTTATACTTTAGTACTTACCATTATGAAGATAGGAGGTCAATATTTTTGACATCGATATTTATGTCCCAATATTTTGGTAACACAATATTTTTGTACTCAATATTCTGTCAGTGATCCAGACGGTTTCCGGTCCGTCCGACATCGGTATCAGGACCTTATTCCTTAACTTTGCTCAAAGTCACATCCTGCTTACACCACTCAATCCCTTCTCTTTCAATAATATGAAAATCATCTGTGGTGTCAGCAACAGTCATGACACACTCATCCTCATGACTCATACCCTTTTCCAGGCCATCGACCATAGGTAACCAGGAAAAGAAATCTTACCTCACATTCTTGCCTCCAGCTACAAACTTAGCGGTCTATTAGGATGGCAGGCGGACTTTCGTCCGCCTGCCACCCTAGCGGTGCTGGGACTGGCCGCCAGTAGTGCGGCGGTCCCGCACCGGCAATTAGGATGCCACCGCCACGGTGGCAGTTGCATTCCCCATCCACAACATTGCTGTGGATGCGGCTTGTGCATTGGCACGCACAAGGTGACAGGCACTGTGCGTTGCTTGCCACCTTGTCCAAGCCAATGTAGGGGGGTACCAAAGGTACTCCCAATGTGCATCCCCCACCCCCAACACTTCAGGGGCCCGCAACGGGCCCCCACATGCAGTAACCTCGCCATGGAAACGCACATCCCTACCTGCATCATAATATGTATGTGTTGCAGACACCACCACCATATTCAGTTCCTTTTTCTCCCGTTCGCCTCGTCGACGGGCGGAAAACTAGCGGACCGTCTTTCTGTCCACAGGGGTCCCCCCCGACATCGTAATATGGCGGGGGAAATGGTAGTCAGGCGGGAAGAAATGGCGGGCAGATCGTCACCACCATACAGGGGTTGGCGATCCACCCGCTATTCAAATAGACCCCTTTATATCAAAATGAAACCTTTCCATACATGATAACAATCTTATAAGCCTAGATAATGCTTTGTCGGAACAACTGTTACTTAACATATGCATTAAAGGCTTAAGATCAGTAAAGAAATCAAAATGATTACCCCAAATGTGCATTTTAAATTTCACAGCCGCCCATGAATCAGCCAGCGGTATAAAAGGGGGTGGTGATGGACGGAGCATCTGAACCAATCAAACACTCACACCCTGTCAAAAGATCTGGGTTTGATCCATCACCGTTCTTTAGCCCACTCTGCCACCCCAGTTCAGACATGGCTATATGCAAATCAGTCTGACCATGTGCCTCATGGGAACAGTCCAGCCCCAACTGCCAAGCCATGCCTTCCCTGGACCGGAAACAAGCTTCCAGGGACCGGTTTCTGGCAATCCAGTCATCTTCAGCCCGGCTTGCTTGAATCCAGTGGCAAAGTGAGCAAGGGACTCACGTCTGAGCGTACCCTGCCACACTGATGGCGGCCAAAAACGGTATAAAAGGGGGTGGTGATGGACGGAGCATCTGAACCATTCAAACACTCACACCCAGTCAAAAGATCTGGGTTTGATCCATCACCATTCTTTAGCCCACTCTGCCACCCCAGTTCAGACATGGCTATATGCAAATCAGTCTGACCCTGTGCCTCATGGGAACAGTCCAGCCCGCACTGCCAAGCCATGACTTCCCTGGACCGGAAACAAGCTTCCGAGGACCAGTTTCTGGTATTCCAGCTATCTTCAGCCCGGCTTGCTTAAATCCAGTGGCAAAGTGAGCAAGGGACTCACGTCTGAGCATACCCTGCCACACTTATGGTGGCCAAAAGCGGTATAAAAAGGGGTGGTGATGGACGGAGCATCTGAACCAATCAAACGCTCACACCCAGTCAAAAGATCTGGGTTTGATCCATCACCATTCAAGCCAGGGCCTCCCGTTTGATCGTTCTATATTCAGATTCTGCTTCAGTTAACATTCTTGATTCAAATGTTACAGTACTTTCTTTTCCATCATTTCTTTAACTAAGAACAACATCCAGTCCTTAAGAACTTGCATCAACTGTAATGGTACTTTTATAACCATGCATTTAATGTTTTATGGCTGTAGCATTTATAATGTCAGACATTAAACTGTCAAAAGCCTCTTGAGCTTCTTACATCCAATAGAATTGTACACCTTTTTTTTTAAAGTAGAACCAGGTTGAACAACAAATGTATACCAATGGATAAACCTAGAATAGTACTCACCCAGGCCTAGAAAATTATCTTAAACTATCCTTATCTCTTGGAATAGGTACCTCAGAAATAGCTTTAATCACTGGCATCTTAGGTTTTATGCCCTCCCATGAAATGCTATGGCCAAGATAATCCACCTGTTGAGTTAACAACTTACATTTCTGTTTATTGTCATGCTACATTTCGTAAGGGTACTTAAGACGTCTTCAAGTCTCTTGGTGTGTGAGTCAACATTTTGAGAAACTGGGTTGTTGGTTGACTGGGGTGTGAGCTCTGGATAAGCAGCAACCATAATCCTTGTTAAGATAACACACAAGTAAATTTCAAATTAACCTGTGCTCTCCCCCTTGGTAGCTTGGCACAGAGCAGTCAGGCTTAACTTAGAGGCAATGCATAAAGTATTTGTGCAACACTTAAAAAAGTAAAATGGTTAAAGCACACAACAAAAGGAACCCACAACTGATTTAGGAAAATAGTGTACATTTTAATAAAACAAACAAGACCAAAACAACAAAAACATCAAATGGTAGAACCAGAGAAATTGAATTTTAAAGTCTTTAGTGAAAAATAGCCCCAATAAATGCTAATTGGCGATATCTGGTCATGCTGTAGTAAGTCACAAGTTCAGGCTGACCGTGATGGAGTGTGTGCAGGCTACAGGGACCCAGTTCAGCCTGCAGAAGAGAGTACCTTAAATACTGGTGGTGGAGCATTGCGTGGATGCGAGTTGAAGAAATGCCTTGCAGCTGAAGTGAGGCATTAGTTCTGAGATATGGGAGTCTGTGGCGCTAGGCCCTTTTGCGTCAACATTGAAGATGCATCAGTTCCGAGGAGCTGTGATGCTGCGATGTGGAGTCCAGCCTCATTGAGGATGACACCTACAAGAGATGCGGGGACCTGGGTTGGAGAAGCACTAAATTAATGCTTCAGTTCTTGGGATTGCAAGGGTGATGTGGGTCTTCTGTGATGGGTCCAATCTACGCAGCAGCATCAATGCATTGATTCTACTTGGGGAGGTGCCGCTCATTCTAGGACATGTGCCAGGTCTGCTTGGGAATGCGTTGTTCAGCACAGAAGATGCTTCAGCTCTGCTGGCTAGCGCCTTAGGCCTACTTCCAACGGTCCAGTACTGGGATGGCACCACTTGGCAAGGTAAACTCACACATGGCAGAGTTCATACGCAGGTGCATGGTGGCTGGAAACCTGTCATGTCCCTGAGGCTTCAGATCTGTAGGCCAGCCAACTAGCCCTTGAAGTCACTCTGGCTTCTAGGTTCAAGAGATGCTGGCCCAGTCCTTCCCACATAGACAAGAGGGCAGCAGGGTAGCACAGCAAAGCAGAGGTCCAACAAGGTACAGTCCAGCAGAGTAAAAGATCTTCAGCAGCACAGCAGACCTTCTTCCTTGCACAGTATCCACAGGTCCAGAAGTGTAATGAAGTGGTGGTGTCTAAGGATCTTCGTTTATACACAGTTGTGCCTTTTAAGTGTGGATGAGCTTCTTGAGGCATGCATTTGAAGTGCACAGATGCCCTACCTTCTCTGCCCTAGCTCCAGACTAACTACAGGGGGCATGCAACCCTTTGTGTGAAGACAGGAATCAGCCTATTCAGGTGCAAGTAAGGCTGGGCACAGCTCCTCCCTCCCATCCTGCTGGTGATGGCCCACTCAGTCACACCTAAGACCCCATTGTGTGTGGCTGTCATGGAGGAATACAAAAAGCCCAACTGCCAACTTCACCCAGTCAGACTTGAGATACAAAACAGGCACCAAATGGCTAAGGCAAGAAAATGCCAACTCTCTAAAAGTGGCATTTTCAGAATTGAAAGTTAAAATCCGACTCCACCATGAGTTAGGATTTTACATTAGGATTCCAGAGACACCAAGCGTGAACCAGTTATATCTTCCTGTTTAGAAGTTACACTTATAAAATGTAATAAGGTAATCCCGATATTATCCTATGGAAGATATAGGTCTTGCAGTAGTGAAAGTGAATTTAAGAGTTTTTACCTACCAGGACATGTAAAATGTAAAGTTAAATGGCCTGCCTTTTCAATACAAAGCACCCTGCCCTCTGGATTGTCCAGGGCCTACCCTGGGTGTGACCTATATGTATTAAAAAATGAAGGTTTATTTTGCCAGGTCAAAATGGCAGTTTTGACTGCACACACAGGCTCTACAATGGCAGACCTGAGACATGTTTACAGGGCTCCTTAAGTGGGTGGCATAATCAGTGCTACAGGCTCATTGATAGCATTACATTTACAGGTCCTGGGGTATTATCATGCCACAACCTGTTGTAATTGCTAATCCCTCCTGAGGCTTGAGCCGGGAGGTCGCTGTTATTTTGTTTGTAAAAATTGTTATCTGCACGTTTTTAGCAGCTGCTCTTGCAGCCTTTTAAAAATCACCTTTTTGCTGGATAGTTTCTTTCTCAGCTGACTACGAGCGCTGGTGCTCTGAGCTTGATCACGAAGCTCGGCTGCACTCACATGTCATCCCCTCCGCTTGATTGAAAAGCGGCGGTAGCATTTTCCTCTCGCTCCCCTCCTGCTCGCAGGGCAGACCATTACTTCCCTGTTCTAAGACCCTCACTCCCCGCAGCCGATTGGAACGCTGTTTGGGGTGATCGGATCAACTTTGGCGGCCATCTTAGAGTGGGGTAGCCTTCAAAGGCACCGATTGGCCACTATAAAAACGGAAGATCATGCTCCCGCGCAGCGGACGCGATCAGTGGACGCGCCGGACCTGCGCCGGAGTCGTGCCAGAGTCCTGCCCGTCGGCGCCCGTCCGCGACCAGGATGCGACCGTGGATACAGGTAGTGCTACACTAGGTATTCCCCCTCCCCTGACCTATGATAGCGCCATGCTTAATTCTCTGCGGCCCTTGCACTGTGTATTACCAACCAATTCTTGTGCTTCTATCAAACCCCCTTTTCCCTTCACTAATTGTTTCTGCCACCAATCGGGTGATGGAAAGAATAACTGTCTGTTCCAGCAGAAAAAAAATCCATCTCTGCCACACTTAAAAACTGGCCTGTTAAACTGTCGGTCTTTAGTTAAACACTCTCTGGACGTATTCCATACCCTGGAAGAGGATAATTGGGATCTTCTGTTTCTCACCGAGACATGGCTAACAGACGATACCAACCCCGCTATACATTTAGCCATCCCTACAGGCTATAGTATACTGTGTGCCAACAGACAAAGCTCTCACCCCGGGGGTGGAGTGGCCATCATATACAGACCCCATTGGACCGTCTCATCCTTTCCATTTGTTCAATCAGAGCGCATTGAAGCTCTTCCTTTTTGTATTAACATCACACCCAATTTTACCTTTTCTGGTCTTTTGGCTTATCGACCACCTAACTCAGAACCAGCCTACCTTCCAGCTTTTCTAGATCTCATTTTACAAGCTTCACTACGATACGCCAATTTTACTCTTCTTGGAGATTTTAATCTCCATGTTGATAATTCTGAGGATACCGCCTCTATCAACTTTGTATCCACACTGACTGATGGGGGTTTGAAACAACTTATCAGCAGTTCCACCCATAAAGCGGGTCACATTCTTGACCTGATCTGTACCAACTTGACGGGCCTGGAGGTCCTTGACCTAGTCCCAATAGTATGGTCAGACCATTTGCTTATTCCTTTCACAGTCCCTGCCACCCCACTAATCGACATATTCGTCCGGCTAAATAATTAGGTAGGAATTGGAGCAAGATTTCCCCGGAAAGTCTAGCTCCTGGGCTTTCACTGGTCGTTGTTCCAGATACAAACTTAGATCTTGATACACGCTTGATTAATCTCAATGACCAGATTACTTCGGTAATCGACCTCATTGCCCCAGTCAGACCTATTAATACCTACCGCTCAGCTCCTTCGGCCCCATGGTATTCGAATGACCTCAGAGTGCTCAAATCAGAATGTAAACGTCTAGAGAGACGCTGGAGAACCACCTTTTCCCCTGACCGCAAAAGCCACTATAAAGCCGCTTTGAAAAATTATAGGAGGAAGATCATTGAACATAAAAGGAAATTTCTAGAAGACAAAATAAATCGTTCTCAAGGGTCATCTAGGGAAATCTTCGAGACAGTAAGGTCCTTTACGGATCCCCTAGCCCTTAAACGTCCTCCAGTGGTATCACAGACTCTCTGTGACAACCTCTCTACTTTCTTCGAGAATAAAATAGCTACAATTTATGATTCCTTCCCCAGTAACATTCAAGTAATAAAATGTTCTTCCCCCTCCTCTCCTGCGGCTTCAGAGTCCCTGTTTTCTGAAATCGCAGAGATCTCATTGGAACAATCTCTTGGGGAACTCTCTAAGACTAAATCTGGCTCCCCACTAGACCCTTGGCCCGCTAAACAGTACAGATCTTTAGCCCCCGTTCTTAACCCTCTTCTGAATGGGATTTGGAATGACTCGTTTAAGCTGGGACTCTTTCCAGATACCTGGAAACAAGCTCGATTGGTTCCCATAATCAAGAAGTTTACCGCTGACCCCAGTGACCCCGCCAATTACAGACCGATTTCCCTATTACCTGCCCCTGCTAAAGTACTAGAAAGACTCGCTCAACAACAGCTAGCGACCTTTCTTGAAACTTCAGGCGCGTTCCATGACTCTCAGCATGGTTTTAGGTCTGGTTACAGTACTGAATCTGCACTCATTGAGATGTCTGATGCTGTAAGATGGAGCTTGGATGGGGGGTCTAGAGCGGTGTTGGTGCTGCTTGACCTGTCAGCAGCATTCGACACCGTTTCCCACCCCCTTCTCCTCGAACGCCTGCACTCTAAGGGCATTCAGGGTACAGCGTTAGGGTGGATATCTTCCTTCCTGTCCAACCGTACCCAGGCGGTGTTCACTCCCCCTTTTACCTCTGAAAGCCGTCCGCTCCAGTGGGGAGTCCCTCAGGGATCCTCCCTGAGCCCGCTTTTATTCAATATATATTTTTCCCCACTTTTTGATATCATTGCTCAAACGGGTATAAAAGTCACTTCTTATGCTGATGATATCCAGCTTTTGTTTTCGTTTAACAGCATCACTCCCACCACTTTTGACCCCTTAAAAAACTGTTTACGAACCATCGCCCAGTGGATGGATAATACCTTCTTGAGGTTGAATGCTGGAAAGACGGAGGTCCTTTTCTTCCATCAGCCAACCCCATTGGACTCTAACATCTGGTGGCCTCTTGATCTTAGCGTGCCTCCCACCCCAAAGGACTCAGTGAAAAATCTAGGAGTCAGATGGGATTCCAACCTCTCTTTTAACCATCAAGTTCACACAGTTTCCATGGCCTGTTTAGCAAAAATTCGAATGATAAAGAAGTTTATTCATTTTCTGCCCAGTAACACCAGGAAGACAGTGGTACAGGCGTTAATCACTTCACACCTTGATTACGCCAATGGCCTGTACACTGGTCTGTCTGTTGGACTCTGCCACCGCCTTCAGACGGTCCAGAATGCCGCGGTGCGACTGGTCCGCGGCATCCCTCTGCGTGAGCACATAACCCCTCATCGTCGCGACCTTCACTGGCTACCAGTTCATAAGAGGGCAGAATTTAAAGCTCTGGTCTTGGCTCATCGAGCCTTGCGAGGCAAGGGCTCTGCTTATCTCTCTACGTGCCTTATTCCCTATAACAACTCCAGGACCCTTCGTTCTTCTTGTAAAAACTTACTTTCCGTACCCAGATTCAGGAAAACCCGCTCTGGTGGGAAATCTTTCCCAGTACTGACAGCGGCCCTCTGGAATAAATTACCCAATGCCATTCGGCTGATCAAGGATGAACAACCCTTCCGGAGAGCCTTAAAAACCTACCTGTTTTGCTGATTCTTTTCTTTTTAACAACCATCTCATGCAGCATGAAGTTACTCAGAAGCATCGGGACACCCCGTTGGGGTAGCTGCACGCTATATTAAGATACACTTAATAATAATAATTACTAAGCCTTAAAGTAAATTAAATATATGAATTGGGTATGAGTGAATATTACCATGTTTAGAGGAGGGAGCACATGCACTTTAGCACTGGTTAGCAGTGGTAAAGTGCTCAGAGTCCTAAGGCCAGCCGAAACAGGGTCAGAAAAATAGAGGAGGAAGGAAAACAGTTGGGGGGAAGACCACCCTAAGGCTGACAATTCTAACACACATCATCCTCATAAACTAAAATGTTGTCTTGGAAATTGTCTATACCAATTTTGTTGCCAAATAGAGCATCCACTAACTATTAAAAACCCATGCAGTGGATGCCAAGCCAAAAGGAATCTGAAAATATTTGTAGGCACCAAAAGGTGTAACAAAAGTTTCAAACCTCTGCCACTCCTCCATTGAAAGTTGTTGATATGCAGATCATAAATCTATGGAGAAAGAATATCACTACTCACCTAAATTCACCAACATATGAGTATGTAGAAGAGAATTGCAATCCACCACAATATTTCTGTTAAGAGTTCTGAGATTTGAACATAACCTAATCTCACCAGCTTCCTTTCCCATGCAATTGCAGCTACAGAAACACTTTCAGAAGATTCTATTGGTGTTATAATTGTTTGTACAAACATTTTGTTCCACACCTCCTGCTTAACAGAGGTAGGAATTGGTCTAATGCTCACAGGTTTAGCATCCCTCTTCAGGGCAATTATATCTTCAAAATCTTTGACAAAACTTATATCATCACTACAAACGTTGGCACACTTGTCTAATAACATATCAATGTCCACCTTATACTCACAACTTGTTAAACTTAAAACTGGTACTCCACCTAAAACAACTAGTTCATCTGCGCCAGGTTCAAGCAAAATGTGAAGTTTACCTTGATCCTACCACCTAATGTGCCCCTTCCTCTCTCAGCAACATCAATCTTTAAGTTGCTATGCCTTTGAGCTTCAGTACATCCTGAAAGTATCCCTTCATAATTATGTGATATTCCCCAAACTCTTTGGGATTGACATTTTTTGGCTTTAGATTTTTGTATAACCAATATTTTTCACAAGTTATATGTGAAAGTATGGTGCTAGGTGAACCAGAATCCACCATAACGTTTATGATAACATTTTATATACCAATTTCACAAATAGTACCTTTTAAATTTGCCTATACGTGTAAACCGTGTCCACTTAAGAATCAACAATCAACACTTTGCTCACACCCTCACACAAATCCTTTTTAATAGACTTGATTTTATTAACATTCATATTTGTTTTCACGATCCAAAACACAGCCTGAAAATGCCCTATTTTCTCACATGAATTGCTCTTTTTTTCCTCTTGCTGGACATTTTGGACTGTTTCACAAATGATTTTTTGCCCCGCACCAAAAGCAGTAACCATAAAGGTTGTTTCCTGACTTTTAAAGAACTTGTTCTTCCTAGGTACATCACACACGCTGGCATCAACAGATGGGTTAACAAATGATACAGGCAAACTGTCTTTAGCCTCTTCTGTGATAGCTTTTGTAGGGATCACTGACACCATATCGACGAGCAGAATATCAAGCTACAGAAATAGCAAGTCTAGAATATCGATGTACAGAATATCGACAGCCTATCTCTACAATGGTAAGGACAAAAATATCGAAACCAAAACATATATTTATTAAATATTGTTGTAAAAAATATCGTTTTTTAAAAATATGTTAAAAATAAGATTTAAAAAACATAAATAATAAATATAATTAATAAAAACATAGTTAAAATTATTTAAAAAAAGTAAAAACTGATAAATGATAAATATAATATAACAAAAGTTAAACATACATAGTTATTTTTGCTTTTAATATATATGAACTTAATAATATTAACAAATAATTATTTTATTTAAATATAAAATGCTAGAAACATAACAAAACATATAAATATATAAACATGTAATATAAATATAAACATAAAATATATATAATACATTAAAATATTAAAAGTAATATTTATTTAAAAATATATATTTTACACTACATTAACTATAAAAGTAGGGAAATGTTGGATAGCGTAAGGGATAAAATTACTATTCACACTACAGAAAATGCAACAGTAGGGAAAACTGTTGGATATCGGAGGGGAATAATTTACTATTCCCACTCCACTGAGTGCAACAGTAGGGAAAGTGTTGGATAGAGGGTGGGTAACAATTACTATTCCCACTCCAACAAGTGTAACAGTAGGGAAAGTGTTGACTAGCAGGGGGATGAATTTGCTATTCCCACTCAAGTGAGTGCAACAGTAGGGAAAGTATTGTAGAGCGGGTGGGTAAAAATGACTATACCCACTCCAACAAGTGTAACAGTAGGGAAAGTGTTGGATAGCAGGTATACACTAATTACGATTCCCACTACAGTGAGTGCAACAGTAGGGAAAGTGTTTGATAGTGGGTATGTAAAAATTACTATTCCCACTCTAGCGAGTGCAACAGTAGGAAAAGTGTTGGATAGGGGGAGGGTAAAAATTACTATTCCAACTCCAATGAGTGCAACAGTAGGGAAAGTGTTGAATAGTGGGTGGGTAAAAATTAATCTTGCCACTCGAGTGAGTGCAACAGTAGGGAAAGTGATGGATAGCGGAAAAGTAAAAATTACTTTTCCCACTCCAACGAGTGCAACAGTAGGGAAAGTGTTGGATAGGGGGTGTGTGAAAATTACTATTATAATTCACAATGAGAGGGACAGGTAGGGCTATTTTTACCGGGGTCCAGCGTACAGGCCCAAAGATTATATGAACAAAGAAAAGTAAGCAGTTCCCCAAATTGGTATACAAAAAGAGTGGAAGAGGAGGGCCAGGTACCCACGTAGAAAAAGAAACATAGGAAAGGTGGAGGGGGATCCTCCCTTTTGGGACTAAAACCCTCACACACCCAGCAAGCTAGGTGTCATGCTTCATCATCTGGGTTTTGCTCCTCGTCAAACTGGCGGTGCAATGTCTGATGGGCACCCAGACGTGGCTCTTTAACAGAGATCTTCTGTCCCTGCCAGTTGGTGCACGTGGGTGTGAGGGCCCTGGAGGGAGGTGTAGCTGTGAAAGAGTGGTGGTGGTTAAAAAAGGTTAAGTAATCCACTATGTGTCTTTAATGGTGTGGCTATCTACCTTCATAAAAACAGTGAGGAGAGATGACTTCCTGGTACAAAGATCCAGAGAAGTATACTCTACCAAGTGGTCGGACAGAGGTTGGTCAACATGTTTCATGCAATTGTTCTGAGGGATGCAGCACAGTTCATTAGGACCTAAAAGCTAAAAGACTATCTACATGCTGTGGAAGGAGAAATATTACCTACACCACAGGATTTTCTGGGGTAGGCCGGTGGTCCTACCACTTCTTAGTGGAACCTGGGGGGACAAACCAAATGAATACAGGAAAAACCAGTGAGACTCATTTCAGAGTCTATATTCAACCATATTCACTCAAGGGGTATACTAGGCAAGGGTAAACTTGATCAACCATGCCAAAGCAAGTGCATAATTAAAACCACTGGCACAATTAAAAACAACAATGGAATATTGTGTATAGATAAAAAACGCTATTTAGTAATAGGAGAAGACAAAGATACGCTCATCCTCACCCTAGTATGTACAATGTTTGGCTTCAGCGGTCTCCTCCCGTGTACAGAGCACTTCAAATATAAGTACCCTAATAGGAGATAAGCATGGGAAAGTGGGGAAGAGTGAGCAAGGTGGCTGACCCATTGGAAATGGGGCTAGAAGCCAGCTCTCAACGGACAGGCCAGCGGCCCCTGTGGTACCAACCCCCTTGGAAGTGGGGAGCAACACAGAGGATGTAATAGCGGTAAGTATGGTGAAGGGTACCATCAATGTCAATGCCCGGCACCCAGTGGGTTCCCACAGCGGGCAAGTGCACCAGTGAAACGTGGGGGCATGGGTTGAGTAACGGTAGTCATCGTGAATGACCCTGCAACCTGCCCACACACACAGAGGATCAGCTGTAGGGATTTCAAAGGCACCGCCGCCCGGACCATGTGTTACCAAGGGCTGCACAGGACGGACAACGGATACCGGCAACCTGAGCCCTGAGGCGTCACTCTAGGATGACCCGGTACCATTGGGGAAAGTGATGGCACCAAGGGGCGGCAGTCCGCCGCTAGAGCCAGCAATGGGGGTCCTGGAGGCGGGAGCTTGCACTTACCTTGTGCCAATGCAGGTTCCGATAGTAAACCTACCCTCACGAGACATCGAGGTGCAGGAGCCGGAGGATGGAAACGCCGATGAGCAGTGGTATATATAGATATCCAAACGCTACAGCTGCCTGCACTTCCGCGTCTGAGATGGGCAGCCGGAATGCGCATGCGCGGGCAACAGTGTGGGCGCGCTACCGGGCCATGTCTGCTAGTAAGAGAAAACGAAAAAAACTAAATCCCACTGCATGCGCCATATTGGAATGTCTAAGGTCATGATTGTTTTAGCAGCAGTTAGAGACCAACCCTTTGAGCACGGGGATTAATCTGCAGGGGAGTTAAGGTATGTGAGGTGCATTACAAACAGGACAAATTAGTCGATGGTTGTGAGGGGGAAAAAAACGTCCATAACGAACCGGTGCACTCTCGAGATGATGACTCGCTGGCAAACAGCACAGGGCTGAGAGCGAGAGTCAGGGACATCGTGGGTCATCATATACCCCTGGCAAAAACTTAAGTCCAGGTAGTGGGGCTCATAGTCGATCTGAAGTGGGAGTGGGTGGGGCGGGTACTCGGAGGGTATCTTAGGCTGACAATCGGGTGTTTATGAAATGAGAGACATTCCTGTAAGAGTATGGTAGATCAATTCCCCCTGGCTAGTGTGGCCCAGGGAATTGAATCATTAAGCCCAATGAATTCAGTACCAAGACGGTGCACCTACCTCTGCTCTATTGTAAAGCGAGCTTGTTATGAAATGTGTGGGTGTGATTCCAATACAAGCCATGTCAAGCTTTCTGCAGAGTGGTGCATATCCTTGTAATGTGTATAAATTCTGGTGTGGGTTTTCAGGCACCTGATGTTGCTCTTATGTTCAGTGATGCGCAGTCTAACCTGCCTCATGGTCATACCCACGAATCTCTTTTCACAGGGGCTGGTGAGAAGGTAAATGCATCTGGGTGTATTGCAGTTTGTGTGTCTTTTAAGGTGCCAGGTCAAGGTCTTGAGGAGTTTGATCTCTTTATGGATGCTTGTCTGATTACAGACAGCACAGCCACCACAAGGGTAGTGTCCAGTAACAGGAGGTAGGTCCCACAGGGTACACTGGGTGTTCGTTTCTTTTCTCAATGGTCTAGTGTGTACCAAATTGTCCTTCAAGTTCGCCGTACGTTTAAACGCGAACCTAGGACGCGGGATGGAGAGATCCCCTGAATTAATTATACCCCAATGTTTGATGATCGTTTTTTTGATCATGGCAGAATTTTTGGTGAAAGAGGAGACACAAGTCAGTGTATCAGTGAGCACCTTGTTCTTAGGTATAAGTAGTGCCTCTCTAGGGTTATTCAGGGCCCTTTTGTAAGAATTATGGACATGTCTGGTAGGGTAACCCCTATCCTGCAACTAGTGTTGTAGATGCAGAGCCTCAGTTTTGGAATCAGACAAGTCTGAGCAGTTCCTACGTATACGTAGAAACTGCCCGAATCGGAGGTTGTCTCTCACGGATTTAGGGTGGTGGCTCTCATAAAGGGGGAGACTGTTCCTATCTGTTTTATTAGTGTGTAGGTTAGTACTAAGTCCCATCTCATTCAGCCTTATCCTCAGGTCTAGGAAGGCGACCTCTGTAGTGGACATGGTGCTTGTAAATCTAAGGAAAGAGTTCTGGGTGTTTAGCCAGTCGCAGAATGCTTTGCAGGTGCCTATATCTCCTTTCCAGAGAATGAGGATGTCATCTATGTACCTGCCAACAAGTCTGATGGGACACTTCCCTCCTGCGCCCGTCTGTCGCACTGCGATTGGGGAAATCATTCCTGTATGTAACTTTACTTAAATAGTCAATTTCTTCTAGTTATCTTTTTTAATCCAAAATTTTGACTCGCATATCTTACTTAATTACATCACTGCGGAGACATGATGTTTGTGCATTGAATTGTTTATTCATCATTTTCAAATACCGCACATTGCCATTCTAGGCTTCTACGAGGGCATGTGAGGACAAACATGTTTCAACACTGTTTAAATGACGTCAACGCTCTCCCAATGCATTTCGAATTATAAAATTCTTCGTCAGGGGTTTGACTGAAAATAAAGTAAAAGAAACAGATAAGCTGGCTGCTCGAAATTATGTTTTAACTCAAACTAATAACTTTAAATCTACCCTCAACCATACTCAAATCAAACCTTCGAGTGATTACACGTCCCGTGGCTCTCCCTCCGTGCTCAAAACCCTCCCCTCTCCCGAGTTGACAATCGGCATTTAGCTCAATGCGTGCAGCACGGCATAACTCACTCCCTGCTATGCAATTCCCACTAAATTCTGAACCACCCTTCTCTTGCATTTACCTTTTCAGCGCCGCACCCGGCGGCATAACCTCATTTCACTCCCTCCGTGGCAGACATTCTTGAAGTATTGCCCTCACGCTCACTTCGTTTTAAACGAGAAAGGACACACAGCTGTGAGCGATATAGCTACAAGCCTCCACCCCTACTTGTAGTTCGTACGTGCCGTTTGAAAATAGACTCCATCACCCATAATGCCCTACATCGATCTAAGAAGGTGAACTCACATAACATAAAACAAAACAAAACCTTCCTGTGAAATCATCCTGAACTTAAGAAACATATTGAAAAAAATGTAAACATCAACACTACTTGCGAACATAGAGCAAAACATTTCAAAAGAAAGCAAACTATTCGAGTAGCAAAGTTCAACTGTCCCCTCATTCATGTATCAGTTTTGTTCATAATTGTATTTGTGTCATTTCTTCTGTCTCCGCGATGACGTCTCCTTTTAAACGTTTTAAACTTGAATCCTTGGGGTGCAGGCTCTGAGGCGATAATGTTGCAAAGCAATTCAAAGATTGAGCAGTTGCACTCCTTCCCTTGGTCATTTACGCTTATATTCCAGCTTAGATAATGAGATGCGTGCGAGCAGAAACCGTGTCAAGCCTCTTCACGGCTAAGTTAGAAACAAGTCTGATGGGACACTTCACTCCTGCGCCCGTCTGTCGCACTGCGATTGGGGAAATCATTCCTGTATGTAACTTTACTTAAATAGTCAATTTCTTCTAGTTATCTTTTTTAATCCAAAATTTTGACTCGCATATCTTACTTAATTACATCACTGCGGAGACATGATGTTTGTGCATTGAATTGTTTATTCATCATTTACAAATACCGCACATTGCCAATCTAGGCTTCTACGAGGGCATGTGAGGACAAACATGTTTCAACACTGTTTAAATGACGTCAACGTTCTCCCAATGCATTTCGAATAATAAAATTCTTCATCAGGGGTTTGACTGAAAATAAAGTAAAAAAAACAGATAAGCTGGCTGCTCGAAATTATGTTTTAACTCAAACTAATAACTTTAAATCTACCCTCAACCATACTCAAATCAAACCTTCGAGTGATTACACGTCCCGTGGCTCTCCCTCTGTGCTCAAAACCCTCCCCTCTCCCGAGTTGACAATCAGCATTTAGCTCAATGCGTGCAGCACGGCATAACTCACTCCCTGCTATGCAATTCCCACTAAATTCTGCACCACCCTTCTCTTGCATTTACCTTTTCAGCGCCGCACCCGGCGGCATAACCTCATTTCACTCCCTCCGTTGCAGACATTCTTGAAGTATTACCCTCACGCTCACTTCGTTTTAAACGACAAAAGACACACACCTGTGAGCGATATAGCTACAAGCCTCCACCCCTACTTGTAGTTTGTACGTGCCATTTGAAAATAGACTCCATCACCCATAATGCCCTACATCGATCTAAGAAGGTGAACTCACATAACATGAAACAAAACAAAACCTTCCCGTGAAATCATCCTGAACTTAAGAAACATATTGAAAAAAATGTAAACATCAACACTACTTACGAACATAGAGAAAAACATTTCAAAAGAAAGCAAACTATTCGAGTAGCAAAGTCCAACTGTCCCCTCTTTCATGTATCAGTTTTGTTCATAATTGTATTTGTGTCATTTCTTCTGTCTCCGCGATGACGTCTCCTTTTAAAAGTTTTAAACTTGAATCCTTGGGGTGCAGGCTCTGAGGCGATAATGTTGCAAAGCAATTCAAAGATTGAGCAGTTGCACTCCTTCCCTTGGTCATTTACGCTTATATTCCAGCTTAGATAATGAGATGCGTGCGAGCAGAAACCGTGTCAAGCCTCTTCATGGCTAAGTTAGAAACAAGTCTGATGGGACACTTCCCTCCTGCGCCCGTCTGTCGCACTGCGATTGGGGAAATAATTCCTGTATGTAACTTTACTTAAATAGTCAATTTCTTCTAGTTATCTTTTTTAATCCAAAATTTTGACTCGCATATCTTACTTAATTACATCACTGCGGAGACATGATGTTTGTGCATTGAATTGTTTATTCATCATTTTCAAATACCGCACATTGCCATTCTAGGCTTCTACGAGGGCATGTGAGGACAAACATGTTTCAACACTGTTTAAATGACGTCAACGCTCTCCCAATGCATTTCGAATTATAAAATTCTTCGTCAGGGGTTTGACTGAAAATAAAGTAAAAGAAACAGATAAGCTGGCTGCTCGAAATTATATTTTAACTCAAACTAATAACTTTAAATCTACCCTCAACCATACTCAAATCAAACCTTCGAGTGATTACACGTCCCGTGGCTCTCCCTCCGTGCTCAAAACCCTCCCCTCTCCCGAGTTGACAATCGCCATTTAGCTCAATGCGTGCAGTACGGCATAACTCACTCCCTGCTATGCAATTCCCACTAAATTCTGAACCACCCTTCTCTTGCATTTACCTTTTCAGCGCCGCACCCGGGGGCATAACCTCATTTCACTTCCTCCGTGGCAGACATTCTCGAAGTATTACCCTCACGCTCACTTCGTTTTAAACGGGAAAAGACACACACATGTGAGCGATATAGCTACAAGCCTCCACCCCTACTTGTAATTTGTACGTGCCGTGTGAAAATGGACTTCATCACCCATAATGCCCTACATCGATCTAAGAAGGTGAACTCACATAACATAAAACAAAACAAAACCTTTCCGTGAAATCATCCTGAACTTAAGAAACATATTGAAAAATATGTAAACATCAACACTACTTGCGAACATAGAGAAAAACATTTCAAAAGAAAGCAAACTATTCGAGTAGCAAAGTTCAACTGTCCCCTCATTCATGTATCAGTTTTGTTCATAATTGTATTTGTGTCATTTCTTCTGTCTCCGCGATGACGTCTCCTTTTAAAAGTTTTAAACTTGAATCCTTTGGGTGCAGGCTCTGAGGCGATAATGTTGCAAAGCAATTCAAAGATTGAGCAGTTGCACTCCTTCCCTTGGTCATTTACGCTTATATTCCAGCTTAGATAATGAGATGCGTGCGAGCAGAAACCGTGTCAAGCCTCTTCACGGCTAAGTTAGAAACAAGTCTGATGGGACACTTCACTCCTGCACCCGTCTGTCGCACTGCGATTGGGGAAATCATTCCTGTATGTAACTTTACTTAAATAGTCAATTTCTTCTAGTTATCTTTTTTAATCCAAAATTTTGACTCGCATATCTTACTTAATGTACCTGCGCCATATAGTGAGGTTATCCTTCTAGGGGTTAATGGTGTTATTGAAGACCAGTTCCTCAAAGTGTGCCATATAGATGCAGGCCAAGCTGGGAGCGAAGATGCTGCCCATAGATGTGCCCTGCACCTGGTGGAAGAGGTCAGTCTCGTATTGAAAGACATTTTCCGTTAGTGCAATCATGGCGCATGCCATGATAAAGGGGATGGGGGTTGGAGATGACCATTCTTCCTTGAGTAGACTCACTTCCACTGCATCCAAGGTAGCCCTTTGGAGAATGTTCGTGTATAGTGCTTTTACATCAAGGGTAACTAATAAGTCAACCCCTTCCCTGCCCTCAATAGTGTCTATTAGTCTCAATACATCACTGGTGTCCTGGAGAAATGATGGTATTTTCTTGACTAGGGGCTGAAAAAAACTGTCACAAAATTTGGACAAGGGTTCAAGGAGGGAACCTATCCCGGACACGATTGGTCTCCCTGGGACCAGGGTGGTTCCCTTGTGCCCCCCTCACTTTCCTGGCTTTTGATTGGTTCCTGTGCTTGTCACTTTTTTTTACTCCATTTCTACAAACTGTCACATATTTTCCTGCATTTACCAATGTTTTCTCCATGTCGCTTCTCTTATCAATTTCCTGTAGCTGAAATATTGTTAACATAAACATCCGCTTTGGTGGAGCTATTATTTCATAGAGTTTTCCCTATTTCTGATTTTTCGGCTTGCTTGATACTTTAAATTAAATTAGCAGATTTATATAGCCCCATTTATCACCCGGAGAGATTAAGTGATTTGCCCAGAATCACAGAATGTTGCAGTGCAAGACTCAAACCAGGATCCCCAGCACTCGAGTCGGCAGCTCTGGTTGCTGCGCCACATCCTCTCAACTCCTGTGATACTTGTATTTTTTAGCTTTCACACAAACGCCTTTGAATGTTTTTATTTTCAAGTTTTCTTCTAACATGGTGTTCTGCTATGTTAGAACGGTAAACTAAATAAGCCCAACACACGTGAATATGTAAGCAAGTGTGATTCACAACATAGATGTGGCACAATCATACATGAATGCGTTACGATACACACATTTACCTATTTGCGGCTATCTTCGAATGGGTTTTCTGTTAGGAACTGCTAGTCATGCGTCCGCATGACGAAGGTGTTTAAATGCAAATAAAAAACCATTTCCAAAATCTATTAGCTTGACATTTTAGAGCCAAGACCCGTTGGCGTTGGAAATGCTTGCAACTGAACTAAATACAGGGGTGAAATAAACTTTATTGTAATCTGCCAATTTTCCAGTTGGCCAGTGCTCCTGAAAAGACGTTTTGGTTGGGGCAGGGTGTGTCACGTCACGCTTGTTTTACAATTCCGCTGAAAATAAGAGCATTTTACAACACTCATCATTAGTGATAATTACTTGATGAGTTTCAAACATAAAGCATAAGAGCAGTGCTTAGCATCATACAATAACATTTTCATTCATTGGCCTGTGTTTTATTGCAGTGGCAGATGTGGTTAAGTGTTTATAGAGGCATACATTATTTTTATCGCTCTTTTTATTTATATTTGGAAAGAAATGAAATACAAGAAAGACAAGACACAGAGACCTTACATCGAAAAAGCAGGTGGTCACAGCCGCCAATCATCAGATATGTATAGCTTTTTAACTGTACACTTCTTGGGCCTCATTTATGAGGCAGTGCGTCACTTTTACGCCGCCGGTGCGTCACTTTTTGTAACGCACCTTCAGCGTAAAAAATGTGCCTTGTTGCACCATTTTTATGTAGATGCGTCACTTTGTAAACCCCTGCGCTACATTATACCTGCGCCAGGTATAATGTATGCAGGTGGCGTTCTGACGCAAGAAAGGGTCATAGAAGTGACGCAGTGAAATCTATAAGATTTCACTGCGCCACTTCTGGGGCGCAAATGCGTTAATTTCTTACGCCTGCCTCACAGCAGGCGTAAGACTGACGCAGGCCCTTTCACATGGGGCTTGCCCCATGTGAAAGGACACATTGCTGAAGTTGCGTCACTTTTGTGACACACTCCAGCATTGCGTCACTTTTGCACCATACAGATACGTCAGAAATACTGACATATCTGTAACTCCTTGCGCAATGATGCGTCATATTGTAAATATGACGCATCATTGGTGTCGCAAGGAGGGCGCAATGAAAAGTGAAGCATCACTGTTTACACGCAGCGATGCGTCACTTTTCATAAATGAGGCCCCTTGTATTGCTGCAAACATGTGGGGCCTCATTTATGAGAAATGAAAGCGTGAAAGCAGCGATGTGTCACTTCTCAGTGCGCACTCCTTGCGACATTCCTGATGCGTCATATTTAATGTATGACGCATCATGTCGCAAGGAGTTACAGATACGTCAGTATTTCTGACGTATCTCTAAGCGCAAAAGTGACGCATTGCTAGAGTGTGTCACAAAAGTGACGCAACTCCAGCAATGCATCCTTTCACATGGGGTAAGCCCCATGTGAAAGGGCCTGCGTCAGTCGCAAGATTTTGACAAAAGTGACGCAGTGAAAGCTCATAGATTTCACTGCATCACTTCTACGACCCTTCCTTGCTTCAATACGCCCCCCTTGCAAACATTATACCTGGCGCAGGTATAATGTTGTGCAGGGGTTTACAAAGTGACGCATCTACCTAAATGCGTCACTTTGTAAATATGGCGCAACAAGGCACTTTTTTTACGCCACTGGTGCATCACAAAAAGTGACGCACCAGCGGCGTAAAAGGGACGCACGGCCTCATAAATGAGGCCCCTGCTGTTTTGAAGAGACAAATAGATGGACATAAATATACAGTTCAAGTCTAGGTGGCCAATTTGTTTCATGCGATACCAAACAGACGTCCATGTATGTGTTATGGCCATTCATGTAACATGCATCACCTACTTTTTGTTGCACTGCTGACGCATCTGACCTGCACCTGAGCCATAATATTTCTACTGTACTGCAAAGTTTATAACTCAACTATGGCTGCAATGAGGTTATTGATAACGTTGCTCGACCCCTTCATAAGATGAAGTGAATAGTTGCCTAAACTAAATAGTGTTGCATCTATTAAATCTCCCCTACTTTTTCCCAGTTCTAAATGGTCAAGCAAAGGCAGGTTCAGTGTCCAGGGCTTGTTAGTTGGTGATGAAAAAAATCAATACAAGAATGCCTTAACCATGTTACTTTTGGAGTCTGTAGAATGCACTCAATCCTACGTCTTTTCTATGGACCAGAGGGACTTTCCCATTAGACGTACCTACCATCCCACCTTGATGGCCTTTATCAGTTAGTTAATCGGGTGGCAGCCAGGTCACATAATGAAATTTAGTGAACCTGTCTGGAGCCACTTTATGACACGGTACAAATGAGCAATTACCCAACCGACAACTTTCCAAGGTACCCCCAATAAAGTTATCAGAACAGTCAGAAGACTCTCTCTTCCTCTCTCTCAACCTATTCTCTTCTCTCTGGCTACATCGTCAAATTTATTTTTTTCTCAACCCTTTTCCTTCTCTCTGCCTACAACTATCCATGACTGTCTACCTATTCTTACTTCACACTCTAACTTTCTATGCAACTCGTATTCTCTACCTCATCTATGTCTTGCTCTACCACCTTTCTCATCCATACCGTACTCATCCCTTTTTACTTTTTCTATATCTACCACCTCTAAAATACAGTTACATAACTTTACAGTGCATCTCTCTCTATCACTTCTATCTTTCTACATTACTTATCTCTATTTCCTCATGCTCTGTATTTTCCTCTTGTGGCCTATCATTTCACTCCACCTCCCCAATCACTAAATCCCTACCCTTTTCCTTACCACACCTCTCTATCTACACCTTTTTTTAAAATCTTTGTAGCCTCTCTACTAGCCTCTCTATTTATATTTGCTGCCTCGCCCATCTCTTTCTCTCCTCTCTCCCACTTTTGTATACCTTACCTCGTCAACCACACCCATCTCTCGCCCTCTTTTTAGTTTCGCCTACACGTCGGTTGTGCTGTGCTTGTAAAAGGTCTTGTATTTCATACATCTTTAAAGGGGGCTCTTATCAGTTATCATTGCTGAATTACTGTGTTCATTTGCTTTGGTGTGGAACTTTCTTGTTTGGTAACATCCCCTGGCTGCATGCATTTATGATACTTCA
This sequence comes from Lissotriton vulgaris, assembly GCF_964263255.1. Classification (NCBI taxonomy): domain Eukaryota; kingdom Metazoa; phylum Chordata; class Amphibia; order Caudata; family Salamandridae; genus Lissotriton; species Lissotriton vulgaris. The sequence continues at coordinate 775,585,877 of NC_141696.1, read as the reverse complement.
ATTAAAGCTGCTCACACTGTTTAAGCCCCATTCACTATCAAGATAAGATCTCTTCCCACGGAAAAGCCAGACAGCTTCCAACAGTATGCTGAATGCTTGCTTTCCTATTCATGCCTCAGTACCTTTTTTTGCACTTTGTAGGCATTATTGGATTGATTTTTTCAACATAATCTATTTGGTTATTATGACCAAATTCTAACTGTTGTAATAAACCTTGCACATTAAAAATAAAGTTGATATACTAGAACATACGCTATTAGAGACATACCCTATGCACACACTTAAAAGTACAAATAGTTGGCACAATAACTTCAGATACAAGGTTCAAATCAGTGCAGAGAAAACACAATAATCTGTTAGTAGGTTTAAATGAATAGACGAGTATTCATGTAGAGTTCTTGGTCTCCTTGTTTAATCATTCATAGAATGTGAACAACCAGCCGACACGTGTTTCATCGCATCGTCGCGAATCTTCAGGGCTCAAATGGTTGTGATTGCACCAAGCGGTCGCTCTTCCGGTGATAATTCCGACCCGGAAGGGCCCAAAACCGTCGTATCCCAATTTCGAACTGAATTAAAATGGCTTCAAAGCGTAATGCGCTTCTACACGGGTTGCCCGGGAGATGGTGTGGTCGTCAATAACTTAGTTTCTAAAATTCTTGTGTGCCGGTCGGCACTCCGAACACAGAGACCCGGGAGATTGCAACAAGGACAAGACGTTTAGAAGACACCGAGTCCTGAACGGCCATTGAGCAAATCTGAATACGTGATACACACAAGAATTTTAGAAACTAAGTTATTGACGACCACACCATCTCCCGGGCAACCCGTGTAGAAGCGCATTACGCTTTGAAGCCATTTTAATTCAGTTCGAAATTGGGATACGACGGTTTTGGGCCCTTCCGGGTCGGAATTATCACCGGAAGAGCGACCGCTTGGTGCAATCACAACCATTTGAGCCCTGAAGATTCGCGACGATGCGATGAAACACGTGTCGGCTGGTTGTTCACATTCTATGAATGATTAAACAAGGAGACCAAGAACTCTACATGAATACTCGTCTATTCATTTAAACCTACTAACAGATTATTGTGTTTTCTCTGCACTGATTTGAACCTTGTATCTGAAGTTATTGTGCCAACTATTTGTACTTTTAAGTGTGTGCATAGGGTATGTCTCTATTTGTCTTATTGGAATAGTATAGCTTGCTAACTATCCACTGAGTGGTTATATGGTTATCCACTCACCCAGTTGCACCACATACCTACCTAGTTCTAAAAGTGCTTCCATACTGGCAGTGCGCCCTTTTTTCTGACATCTAAAAACCATTCCCCCCTTTTTAGAACATACGCTATATTTTACTACTAAATAGGCAGCCACACGTGCAGTTTCCTTGCAGACACAAGGGGCCCGATTCACAGAATGAACTTACTACTTTTGGCATTCACAGAATGCACTTACTACTTTTGGTATTCACAGAATGAACTTACTCATTTCGGTATTCACAGAAGTTAGGACTACTAACTTTAGGACTCCTAAATGCCTTCTGTGAATACCGAAAGTCTTAAAATTAGGATTTTTCTCTATTTAGTAGTAGTAAAGTTAGGACTCCTAACTTTAGGATGCCTAAATGCCTTCTGTGAATAACGAAAGTCTTAAAATTACGATTTTTCTCAATTTAGTAGTAGTAAAGTTAGTAGTCCTAACTTTACTACAACTAAATAGAGAAAAATCCTAATTTTAAGACTTTCAGTATTCACAGAAGGCATTTAGGCATCCTAAAGTTAGGAGTCCTAACTTTACTACTACTAAATTGAGAAAAATCCTAATTTTAAGTTTTTCGGTATTCACAGAAGGCATTTAGGAGTCCTAAAGTTAGTAGTCCTAACTTCTGTGAATACCGAAATGAGTAAGTGCATTCTGTGAATACCAAAAGTAGTAAGTTCATTCTGTGAATCGGGCCCCATGTCAGGATTTAAATGATGCAGCAGATGCAATGGCACCGAGCCAAAAAGTTTTCAGAACTTCTCTAAACACCTAATATTGCTATTTTTGACTACTATACAGACGGTCACAATTGCAGTTACCTTGTAGTTAAAAGGGGCTTGATTCAAATGGTGCAGCAGGTGCAGTGGTACCAGGGCCAAACTTTGTCATAACTCCACTAAACATTAAATATTGACACATTTTACTATTAAACAGGCAGTCACAAGTGCTGTTTGCTTGCAGGCAACACGGCCATTATTTGAATGATGCAGCAGGTGCAGGGGCACTGGGCCCAGACGTTATCAGAACTCTTCTAAACACCTGATATTACTATACTTTGCAACTAACAGGCAGCCAGAAGTGCAGTTATCTAGCAAGCGCTAGGGTAATGATTTCAATGGTGCAGCAGGTGCAGTGGCACAGGGATCAAAAGCTCCAGGCACCCCACTAAACACCGATTATTGCTATATTTTCCAACTAAACATGAAGTCACAAGTGCAGTAAGCTTGCAGGCAACAGGGCCAATATTTGAATAGTGCCACAGGGGAACCGGGTCCAGCAGTTATCAGAACTCCTCTAAACCCCTAATATTGTTATATTTTACAACTAAAAAGGCAGTCAGAAGTGCAGTTATCTAGCAAGCTCTAGGGTCATGATTTCAATAGTGCAGCAGGTGTAGTGAAACTGGGCCAAAAAGATGTCAGATCTCCTCTAAACACATAATATTCCTTTATTTTACTACTAAACAGGCAGCCACAATTGCTGTTACCTTGCAGTTAGAAGGGACTTGATTTGACCGGTGTAGGAGTTGAAGTGACACTGGGGCCAGAAGCTCTAGCGACCCACCAAAGGCAGATTATTGCTAAATGTTCCTACCAAACAAGGCAGTCACAAGTGCATTTATCGAGCTGGCAATATGGTCATTATTTGATTGGTGCAGCATGTGCAGTAGCACCAGGACCAAAATCTCTAGGCACCCCACTAAACACCTATTATTTCTATATTTTACTACTTAACAGGCAGTCACAATTGCAGCTGCCCTACAGACAACAGGGTCATGATTTGAATGGTGCAGCATGTGCAGAATTCTGCTAAGGGCACGGACACTGGGCCTTAACTAGCTCCTGGTCCCCCTCTTTTTTTATTGACTTAGAACTCTGCTAAACACATAATATTGCTATTCATCGATTAATTGTATTATTTCCCTCTTTCATTTCATTTTCCAAACTTTTTCTATTACTTTACCATCACCATACCACTAGTAATAGCACAATATATTGCTTTTTTGTACATAAACAAGTGGTAACACTTCAACAGACTCTCTGTAACTTGTATTGTACAATAACACAGCAAGCTACAACTTACAACAAAAGAACAATGTATTATTATTAACATAGGCGAAGCCTAATGCATTTACCAGTGCTTTTTATTATTACAGTAACAGTTGCTCGTATACACATTATTGTTAATATTATCAACCTTCAATCTGACAATTTCCAAAATGTAGTCTCAAATAATCCATCTTTACTGCTTAAACCAGCCATTAGATATGCCTGAAGTTGTCCTGCTCTCTAGGAGTTTGCAACTAGAAGAAAATGTTTCATTTCGAGAAACGTGTCTATACCTTCCTGAAAAGATGTCTGCTTAATTTGCAAATGAAGAGCATGTTTAAAATTGCTCGGAGATGCTCTTAAAGTCCAACTTCCAATCCATAGTATAAGATTGGTAGAAATGTTGCTCTGGTGACATCAAAGAAAGGCTTTTCTGAGGATTCCATTAGAACTTTCAGGAGATTTTGTAAAGCAAACACGAAGAATGTAGTTTTGGGTTTCAGATAAAATAAATAAGACAGGTGGATCCCTCACTCCCGCCACATAACAAGCAGATATTTGTACGTTTGTGTTCTTAAGATGAAGCTCTCTATCGAGACTAATTGACCTGCCTTATTGATTGCTTTCCTGAAAGTAGCACACTCGATTTTGCAGGGTTCACTGCACAGTTGTTTTCGTTGGAATACTCTCCGAGAAGGGCTTGTTGTATGATGCAGTGGAATATTGTTTCTTTTGAGCAGAACCATATCGGCTGCATTGTACAACATTGGTAATAGTTGTCCACTTATCTGTCGACTATATATTTTTTCATGTTATGTCCTTATCTATAGGCATGTACCTTGTTTCAATATTTTGGGACTTGAGGTTTTGGCCATGATATCATGGTAGCGTGATATTTCTGTATTGCATATTTGACTACAAACCCCTCCAGGCGGCGAGTTGTCACACCCCGCCCCCCTTGCACGTTTCCACCAACTGCGCCCTTTTACCTTAAATCACCACTGAGAACGTTCTTGGGTGCCTGGAAAGGTCGCAGTTTATTCATCAAACATAACTCTATAAATTTCAATCGCTCATGGTCATATACACATTTATTGTACATGTTATTTATTTACTTATAATGCTCCTTAAACTTTTTCTTGCATTATGGTCCCAGCCTCCTCAATACCCTGGAAGGGGAGGGCCCCTTTTCTGGGCTTCTGATTCACGGGTCTAGACTTCAGCTTGCTACCAATTTGGAGGATGTCTGTCTGAATCTGCCCAGGCCGCAAGTGCCATCGCGCTCGCCCTGTAAACCTTTTGTGGGCCCTTCCTTCTCCCAGGGGTCCCTGCCGTGTGGCATCCCAAGAACCATACTTGAGCATCTACTCTAGATTTCTTGAGGCTGAGTCATTGCTATCTTCTCACTCTGTACCCCTGCCGTGAGGCATCCCAAGGGTCCTGCAGGAGCATCACAGCTACTCTTTCTATGGTTGTCTGCCGCCCCTTGGCTCCCAAAGTGCCCCAGCCAGGAGGCATCCCAAGGACACTGTGTTAGCCTTCCATCTACCTTCTAGTAAGCTTTTCTCTTTTTACAAATTTTTGTTGAGTTTGTTCCGCTACCCTCTACCCTTGTGGTTGCGATGCACGTATCTTAGGTGTGGGTGGGTGGAATTCTTCTCCTTCCTGTTACAAGGGGGATGTATGTGCTTAATCCCTTTTATCCCCCCGCGCCCTACCTAGCTCACCCCCCTATTGGGGGGCTCGCCTTGCCTGAGGGGGGCCAATCCTGGCCCCTGCCGGCCTGCAAATGGGGGCGCGGAAGGGCCTCCCACCGCTGGATGGCATTTTAGCCGGGCCCCAATGGGGTCCGGCTTTGCCTACACGGCCCGGGTTCAAACCCCTTTCAGGTGGCGAGTTGGCCCACCCTGCTCCCCTTGCCCGTTTCCACCAACTGCATGCTTTTACCCTAAATCACCACTGACAACTTTCTTGGGTACCTGAAAAGGTTGCAGTTTATTCATCAAACATAACTTTATACATTTAAATTTTTCATGGTAATATTCACATTTATTGTCCATGTTATTTATTAACTTCTAATGCGCCTTAAACTTTTTCTTGCATTATGGACCCAGCCTCCTCAATAACCTGGAAGGGGAGGGGCCCCTTTTCTGGGCTTCCGATTCACGGGTCTAGGCCTTAGCTTGCTACCGATTTGAGGGTGTCGATCTGGACCTGTCCGGGCCGCAAGTGCCGTCCCACTCGCCCTGTAACCTTTTCATGGGCCCTCTCTTCTCCCAGGGGTCGTTGCCGTGTGGCATCCCAAGAACCGTAATTGAGCATCTACTCTACCTTTCTTGAGGCTGAGTCCTTGCCATCTTCTCCCTCTGTACCCCTGCCCTCAGGCAACCCAAGGGTCCTGTGGGAGCATCACATCTACTCTTTCTATGGCGGCACACTGCCCCTTGGCTCCCTCAGTGCCCCTGCTGTGAGGCATCCCAAGGACACTGTGAGAGCCTTCCATGTACCTACTAGTAAGTGTTTCTCTTTTTACTAATTTTTGTGGAGTTTGTTCCGCCACGCTTCCTACCGTTTCTCAATCGGAGTGAGCTCCCCTCTAACCCGGCCTCTCCTTTGTTTTATTGGAAGCCCCTTTGCTCTAGTACCCCCACAATGTTTAGTAGGAACATGTCCATACCCACCCCTGTGAGGTGTACCCCATCTTCCTGGGGGTACCCCGGGGACCTCAGGTTTATGAACCTGTACCTCACGAACCCCCACCATTGGTCCTGCACACTGTGGCCATGGTGATATTAAGTTTCCTTCTGGATTTCTCCACTGTCCCCAAGTCCATTGCCCGTCCCCCAGGCCTTCCGTATTATGATCTCTGAAAAGATTACTTCTGCGGGTCGTATCAGGCATGCCAAAGCCGTGAAGCTTCACTGCATCTCTTCCAGTAGCACCCGCCGTCACAATGCTGCCAAGTCAATGCCAACCAGGTGGACCACTATTGCGTCCGGTATGCCACCTTGTTGTAATGCTTCCAGCACCGCTGGTAGCAGTTGTTTGCACTTCATTCCTGAGTGTCCCCGCCATTGTATTTCCGTTTTCCGCAGCCATACTCCACCAAAATTGCGTCTGGTTGCTGCCCAACATTGATCCCGCATCACGTAGGAGTGCCCCATGATCCACACCTTCTTCCGTGAAGTGTTCGGACCTAGAAGAAGGGGTGGGAGAAGCCAGCCTCAGTACATCCTTGGGCGTATGTAGTGCGTAAATGTGCTGGACACCCAGTGCCCTATCCCCTTGATCAACCCACTTTCCAATCCTAGTCCCCTGCCATGGTGTCTGCCCCTATTCTAAAGAAGTCTGATCCATACTCGTGCGCAGGGAGCCCCATTGCTTCCAGGGTTTTTCTCATCAATGCTATGAACTGAAAGTGGCTGAGAAAAGACCTGTTCCTGTGTTTGAACAGTGGTCCATTATCTCCTTCCCCTTCTTCCAGGTGTTCTCGCAGTAGGCACACATGGCAGCAGGATGCGTCCTTAATGCAGTGTATCCTGGTCCATTTACCTTTGCCTGCCTGGTCTGTCTTGGACCGCTGCAGCAGTATGTTTATGCAGCCTTTATGTATTTCTATATCCCCTCTGTGTATGCATGCTGTTCCTGGGTCTACCACTGATGGGGCTATCAATTTGCTGACCCTGTATGCCCCAAAGAATGCCATTGTGAAGGCTGCCCGGAATAATGCTTCCTTATTTCTTGAGGAGCATATCCCTGCCAAAGCCCCCAGCATCCCCCACAGTATGCTGAAATGGATAGGGTGCAGTGCGTCCTTTTGTGCCTGCTGCATCCTACCCCAGTCCTTCATGGCCATTCTGCATCTGAAAGCCTTGATTGGGTCTTCCCGCCCTGTCATGTTTGTGTAATATGCAACCGCATTTAAGTGTGCCTCGGACCATGTTTTCTTTTTTCCTGCCATGAAAGCCAGCTCGATGAAGCCCAGGACCTCCTCCTGCTTGTTCCATCAACCCCTTTCAAGCCATGTTTCGCCCCTGAATGTTTCCCAGCACTTACTCTAGCGGATCCTTGTCTTTGGGGCCAGTGCATTGTTCAGCCAGGTTCCACCCATGACCATGCTTCCTCTGGCTTTGGGGTCATCCCTTTGTCTGCATCTGGGTAAGCTGCCTGAATTTCTCTAAAACCAGAAATGGCATCCGCAACTGAGTTGTCTACTCCCGGAATGTGTCTCGCCCTAAGCGCGATGTTGTCCTTTAACTGGCAGCCAACCAGTCTCCACAGCAGGGTTGATACTGCTGGGCATTGTGCAGATCCTGTGTTAATCGATTGTACTACTGCGTGATTGTCAGACCACAGCGTAATTTGTCTATTCGCCAGCTGTGGGGCCCAGATGTGGAATGCTACCACTATGGGGAACAACTCTAGTAAGGATATGTTTGCTGTTAGTCCGGCGTCATGGCATGCTGACGGCCATTCCCCCGCTGACCATGTGGTCTCTAGGATTGCTCCAAACCCTACCTCCCTGCTGAGTCAGTGTAAAGTTCCAGTTTGCTTGCCTGCACCCAGGGTTCCCGCCATGTTAGGGTGCTGTTGAAGTTTGCCAAGAAACTCCCCCATTGCCCCAGGTCCTCTTTCACCCCTTGCGTGATGCGGACCCTGTGGTGCTTTTGTGTCATGCCCCTTGTTAACCATGCTAATCGCCTTGTGAATGTGCGCCCTGCAGGGATCACTGGTGTGGCAAAGTTCAGTTTCCCTAGCAGCTGCTGTATTTCCCCCAGTATTGCCTATCTTTGGTGCTTCAACCTCCTTATATCATCAAGTAGCTTGGCTACCTTTTTGGGCGGCAGTTGCATGTCCTGGCTACTGAGTCTAGCTCTATTCCCAGAAAAGCCAGTCTAGTAGTGGGACCCTCTGTTTTGTCCTGTGCCAGTGGGATGCCCAATTCAGGGCCATCTTTATGAAATTGTTTAGGAGCTTGACGTAATCCTCTGTGCCTGCTCTACCAATGAACAGGAAGTCATCTAGGTAGTGGACACGCCCACCTGTTGGAGAGCGCTTTGCCAATTCCCACTCCAAAAAGCTACTGAACGGCTCAAAGTGTGCGCATGATATCGAGCACCCCATAGATAAGCATTTGTCATAGTAGTAATTTCCTTCTAACTTAAAGCCTTACAGGTGGTAGCTTTCTGGGTGTACTGGCAACAATCTGAAGGCTGATTCGATGTCTGATTTTGCCATCAAGGCCCCCTACCCTTCCTACCTAATCAGGGACACTGCATCGTCTACAGAAGCGTAGGCCACTGTGCAAGCCCCCTCTTCCAGCCAGTCGTTAATTGACTCCCCTACCGGGTGTGATAGGTGGTGAATCAGCCGGAATTTCCCTGGCTCCTTCTTGGGCACTATGCCGAGTGGTGATACTACCATGTCTCCCAACGGTGGAAGAGGGAAGGGGATGGCTACCTGGCCCAGCAGAAATTCCTTCCCCACCTTTTGCTTTGCTACCTCAGGTTTGTCTCTAACTGATTTTAGGTTTATGCTCTCCTGTGCGTCTTTGGGCCCCTTGTAGGGAATTGAAAAACCCTGGTTGAAACCTTGCTTGCAGCTGTCTGTCTGCTGGTTTGTGATAGTTTTGTAAAAGCTGTGGCAGTCTGCCTGTTTTTATGGGTTTTGGTAGCATCTGCCCCATCCCCTTTCATTTATTGGGGCCTGTCTTGGCCTTGTCTGCCCCTGGCCCTGAGGCTCGCTGGCAATGTATGGTAGGGTGGTTTCCCCCGCATGAGCCACATGCTTATTTAAACATGCATGATGTTCCCCATTTACATTTATCCTTGTTAAATTTTCAGCATGGCTTGTTTGATTTGTTACCAGCCTGGCGTTTCCCTTTGAATCCTTGACCCTGGCCCTCGAAATTGCCCTTACTCTCTTAGGGGCGAAAATTGCTCTCCTTTGCGCCAACCCCTTCCCTGGCTGCCACTATGTGTTTTGAGTAACCTTCCATGTCCTGGCAGTCCCAGCTTATTATCGGCTACACTTGCATCTTTTCTCTAAAACCCTCATCGTACGGCAGGCAGGCATCGCCCTGATAGTGTTGCTGTGCCTCGTGCACCTTTTGTTCATAAAGGATCAGTGCTGCCTCGCTTTGAGGTAACTTTTCAATGAACACGCATGCTAGTGTCCTGAATGCCTTCAGCTAATTTTCTATTGATCTGTCTACCCTGGTTTTCCACTGGGTTCTCCTGTCCTCATCTTTTTTATCTTGCGCTGTTAGGTCTAAGCCTGTCTGGAGTACTGCCAGCAAGGAAAATATGTCTATGAATTCTTTTCTCCAAATTATCTCCTTTACTGTAAGTGGGATGAGGTTGGCCAGCCCTAACATCTTTGTTGTCGTGGGAGGGTCACTTGGGGAGGGGCTCAGGTACTCGCTGGCTTCCAGTTACTGTCCTGTCCTCGCCTGTTTTGGTTGCATTTGCACTCTCACCATAGGCCCCTGAACCCCCTTGTGTGGCCACCTCTTTTGAAAGAATTGTTTATTAGTCTTTATTTCAACCGCACTGACCATAAAAGACAATAAATATTTAACATCACCAAAGAATACAAGTGTAAAATTCAGCTCTCAACAAGGACTGTACATAGAAATATAATAAACATGTTAAAAAGACAATCAATGAATATATCAATGAAAAAAGCTTAAACAAGCTTTTTTTACAGTAAATAGTAAAATCGGGGCAGGCTAATAACAATTCATATATTGTGTTCTATACCAGCGGGTCCCAATACTGATTAAGAAGTATAATAAATAACCGGGCTGGAGAGCTAAGCAGAAGACAGTGTCTAACTAAGCACTGTCGCAGTCTGCTTGCTTTTAATCTTGCATCTAATGCTCCACACCCAGCCTAAAAACTTTGCTACAGCAATCACAATTGCCTCTTGTGTGCTGGTCTTCAATATTCGCAGAGCAGTAGCCTTTGACCTAGTACTCAAGTTCAGACAAATTGGTTTAAGCCATTTGCACCATGGAGAACTATATGTTGAGCATACAAATAATATGTGAGGGATTGTTTCATCCATACTCTGAAAGAGTGGATATTTACTTTTTTGAGAATGGTGCCAGGTTTTGGTGAAGGGTTTGGTTGGTAATGTTCCTATCCGGAACTGGAAACAGCGTTTCCTGTCAGTAGGCTTGGTTATAAAGTCTCAAAAGTCTTCATACATGGGTTTCGGCTTGTGGTCCAGGAAGGTACTGTTCAAAGATGATAAGTTAGAATGATACAGATTACCAGTTCTGATCATAGCCCAGTAAGCTTCTTTAAATGCTTTTTTGGATAAAATATTATGCACCGGGTCTTCCCATAAATGCCTTATGCCCATATTAACCACGGAGCTTTCACCTGTTGTAACTATCTGATCTTGTGAGAGGTATCGACATCTCTGAAGTCTTTGAGAGCAGGGCATAGTGGGCTAATTCCAGGGTAGACCAAAGTCTTCTCCAATAGGCCAGTGGCGTGAACCTAGCAACCTCTACCAGGGAAGTGGCCACCTCATTCCTGCCTTATTGCCCTGTTGCACCTGGATTGCCACATCTGGCTCCTTGTTTGATGCCCCTTCTGCTTGGCCCCCTTTGTTTGCCCTCTTATTTGGTGCTGGGATGCTCCCTTGTCCCCCTGTGCCCCATGCTGTGTTCCTAGAGAATGGGGTACCTATCCCTGGCAATTGCCACCATGGCATCCATGTGGTTGGCTGAGCTGCTCCCTCGGTCCAGGCCTCCGGTTGGAAATCTGGTTGCCCTTGGCCTATACCTGCCTGCCATGGTAGGTGCAGGAGCCATTCCTCTTGTATCGCCACGTTGTTCCCCCCAGTTGAGTTACCATATTAACGTTCTGACCAAGACTGCTTTTGGCCCTCTGCCCCCCCCCTTCACCCACGCTTGCTACTCAGCGTGCAATGCTTACCCTGTCCCTGAACGCCTGCGGCGCTTTGTCTCTCGTGTCTCTCCTGAGGGGCCGTCATGCTGCCACAGACCCCTCCTCCTCGCTGCTGTCTTCCAACTCCAAGCTAGCCACTCGCTCCGGTGTTGCCGCTTTTCTGTTCCTGGTGGTTGGGGTGCACTTTTCTTTGTTGCATGTCCCTTCTCTGCTGTGGCGGTGCTGGGGATGCAAACTGCTGCCTTTTTTCTTTTCCTTGGTCCTCTTCCTTGATTTGCTGGTCCATTCAGCTCCGTCCCTTCAGTGCCACCAGGGCCATGGCTTGCTCCAGCATGGCCTGCAGGTCATTATCCAGGTCTGGTCCTGATCCCTCGCCACGTCTTTTCTGGCCTTTCCTTGGTGTTGTTGGCTTTTCCTGGGTCTCTCTGAACTGGGCCGGAAGCTGCGTCTTTCTCCCAGCCGATCTCTTCCTGCTGGCCATCCTTGATCCCTGTGTTGCTTGCCCGCCGAAACCCATGTGTCCTAAGTGCAGCTACTGTGCTGCCCTGGTTTAGCTGTTCTTTTCTTTTAAGGCTTGTTTGTCTGTATGCCTCAACTGCGGGGGGAATTGCCCCTTTTGCTGCTTCTGCCCATCTCTCAGTGGCTCCCAGGCCCAGTGTGCATTAACAAGCACCCGAAGCGTTGGTCTCTACCTGGCAGAAAGTTAGGTTAATTCCAATTTCCCCCTGTGCATACGCGCTTTGTTCCTTATCGCGCTCTCTGTTCCTGTCCCTTTAAGAGAGGCGAGTGCTCGTTTGGCTGGCGCCGCCCCCGGATCCATTTTCAAGTTGGTGAAGCTTGCTGCGCTCCCAAGTAGAGGTGTGAGGAGCTGTTCTGCTGCCCCCCACTGTCCTTTCTGTCCAGGGAAGTGCTTGTAGAGCCTGAACTCTAAGGTCTGCAGTCGGCTCGTTTGCTAAAACCAAGGAATGCGGAGGTGGAGGCTCCAATCACGCTGCTCTTGCCTCGTACCGGCAGGTCACATGTGAGCCCAGTTTCCTGCGGGGTGCAGGCTCAGGGGAATGCCGGTTGAGCCAGTCGGCTCGGTCACTGCCACAAGGAGGGTGGGGGTGGAGGCTCCGTTCACACTGCCCCGCTGCGCCCTGGCGGGTTGAGGTAGAGTGGGTGTAGGCTTCGGCCACACTACTCCGCCGCCGATGAAATCAGGTCAAGAGGTATGCCGCTCCTGAAACTTCCCGCCGCAAGCGCCGCTGCTGCAGATAATGTGGAGGTGGAGGTTGTTCCAACGCGGTCTCCACCGACACTAGATGCACGTTGGGGATGGCTCTGCTCACGCCGACCAGGGTCCTTCTGAACGCCGCTGGAAGTGTTGACAAAGCCGGATGTCCAGGGACTCGCTGTTCCGGTGAAAAAGCGTTCCAAATCAGCAGGCCATCTTCTGTTTACTGATTGTCCTCAGAAGGGTCCTCCAGGGGTCATCCACCAGCCAGCCAACAATTCTTCTCCTTCCTGTTGCAAGGGGGGATGTATGTGCTTACTCAGGCCGTTAGCCCCCTTTTCTCCTCCCCTCGCTCTAGCTAGTTCGCCCCCTGATTGGGGGGGGGGCTCGCCTTGGCTGAGGGGGGCCAATTCTGCCCTCCATCGGTCTAGCCAGCATGCAAATAGGGGCAGGGGAGGGCCTCCCGTCTCCGGACGGTATTTTACCCAGGCCCACATGGGATCCGGCTCAGGATCAAATCTTCTGGAGGTTAGCCTTTGTGACAATCATTATGCCTTACTGCCCTTCTGTAGAATGAGCAGTTTTTTCTAATTTGATTACTCCGTGATGTCCCTTGATAATGTGAATTGTACTTAGCAAAATAAACATTTTTGCCCTTTTTTGCTGTTCTTTTTGGGGGCGTTCGGTCAGACTAGGAGTATGGGAACAATGTGTTCTCTGCAGCAGCTTCAAGCCTCCCTGTATACTCTTTCCTGTTTGCAGATTTGGCTTTCTCTTTCATGTTATGCTCTTCCATAAAGATATTTTTATTCGTCAGGCTGTTTTTTCTTCTATGCTCAGCTCAAAACAGGTCGGATCTCTTCAATTTTTCAATTTATAGTTGTTACTCAGTGTCGGCTAAATTATAGGGCAAGCTGGCAGACAAACTTCACTTTTGGGTACCTAACTCTCCCCTCTTTAATCAAAATCAATCAATCAAAGATTTATGGAGCGCATGGATACTCAAGACCATCCTGGCACTAAGGACTAAATGCACTATTCTTGCACAACAAGTAATCACTGAAAAGCTGCCCTAAAAAGCTGGGTTATAAGGTCACACCTGAAGTGATTTTCATCCATCAACACATGGATCCAAAGTGAAGCCATCCCAAGCCTGAGCAACAAGATAGGAAAAGGAAGCACCCACCTCCCATTTTTTAGGTCGAGCCTATAGCGGCTGCGCGCATGCGCTGCTCCCTTTGCAAGGCATGCAGTATTCAGTATGAAGTGGAAGCTCTGTGGAAGCTTTGCCCACTCTCCGCCCATGTTTTTCATTGGCTTGTGTCTTAAATGCTGCTTTGCGATTGGTTTTAGAGTTGTTTGTCCCTTCTTATGAAGGCCATATCGCCATTTATATCCTTCCAGGGCTACAGGCCCCTTTACTTCAAGTGTTGCACAGTGGATTGCGAGCACAACTTTCCTCCCGTGCCCTCCCTCCCGCAGTCCATGCCTTTTTGCCCCCGCACTCCCGTTATTCGTGCCTTCTCACCTGCCTGCACGCACTCCTGTTTGCACTGCAATAGATTTTGCATAAATACAAATCCCAATGTATTGCCATTGCTTTTTTCATTCTTTTCACATCTCCCACCCACCCCTCTTTGCTGCTTCCCTTCCATGTCCTTCTTCTCGCTTATGCCTTGTAACGTACATAGCAGTGGTCCCCGGAACGTATGTTTTATCCCTCAACTCGATAAATGTGAAAGAGTCCATTCACCCGGTTCTGAGCTTCCTGCAGGCCACCCTCACCTCCACAGATGCCCTGTCAGTCGCAGAAGCGCCCCCAGACGTCCTTCTTTCACGGCCTCCACATTGTCAGCATTTCGCGCCAGGACGCAGCAGACCACACTGCTCCAGTGTGTGTGCTCTAATGCGAAGCAGTTGAGCTGTGGGGTCTGCTCAGAAACTGACTGGGAGGAGATGCCTTTGATTTGACCTGTCAGGTTCAGGCTGCAGTTATGTGAGAAACTGGAAACAGGGCAGCGTGTTGTCCCCCGCCATCCCCCGTGTTTCACATTCTAAGCTTTAAGAATAAGTCAAGCGCCTCGGCAAAGAACACACACCTTGGACCTACAGCTGTGAAAACGCTGCATCTTTCGATGTGTGACTGGGTCTAGGTATTGATAGGCACACACTGCATTCAAAGGGCGGGATTTCATCACATCTCACTTAAACTTGCCACTGTGAGCATGTCCATTCAGTGCACAGACTAAATATCCAGTTCTGAATATCGACATACAGTAATATCGAGTTTCAAATATTGTAGGGACAGAATATAGAAATCAAAAATATCGACAACCAGAATATCAACCCGCAGGTAAGAAATATTGTTTTTGTTAATATGGAAGTTAGTAATATCGATAGCAAACAAATCGATGTTACTAATATCTATATTTATATTAGTGTTATGTATTTTTTTATGTGTTTTATATGTATGTGTTATATATTTTTTGTTGAGTATTGTACTGGTTTTTAGATATATGTATACAATATTTACAAGTTAGTAATGTTTTTTAAGTAAATTATGCATTTTAGTACTGTAACAGGTTGTGCGTTTATAGAGGAATAGGGTGGGAAGTAATTTAATTGTACTTAAGTAATTATTTTTGTTTATTTATTGATAATGATAATTTATTTATTGTTAATTAATTATTAATTGGTAATTCATTTTTATTCATTGATTAATTGTTAATTATATTAAGAGTATTAATGTATTATTGGAGCGGGTTGTGATTTCATAGGGGAATAGGATGGGAAGTAATTTAATGCTAATTAAGTAATTATTAATTTTATTTTGGGGTATTGAGAATTAATTTATTGTTAAATAATTATTAATTGGAAATCAATTTTTAATCATTATTATTTTTGGTATTGACAATTAATGTATTGCTAATTAATTATTAATTGGTAGTTATTTTTTATGAATTATTGTTAATTTGTATTTATCATTAATTTTTGGGTAATTAATTATTAATTGGTCATTGATTTTTATTAATTATTCTTTTTTGTTATTGAAAATGTATTTATTGTTAATTAATGTTTATTTGATAATTCCTTTTTAATCATTATTATTTTTTGGTATTGAAAATGTATTTATTGTTAATTTTTTAGGGTAATTAATTTGTATGAATTAATATTTATTAGCATGTATCATTCATTTATTGTTAGTTATTAATTGGTTAAAATGTTTTATTAATTATGTATTGCTATTGACAATTAATTTATTGTTATTTAAAAATTTAGGGCCAGATGTATCAAGATACCCTTTTGCGATTCTCAAATAGCGATTTTAAGGAATCGCTATTTGAGAATTGCAAAATGGTATGTATGTACAAATTCGCTATTTTTTGGCGATTTCTTAAAATTCCTGAATTGCGATTAGCAAATTGCTAATCGCAATTAAGGAATAATTTCCCATTCATTTCTATGGGCCATCCCACACTTTGCTACTGTTGCACTCACTGGAGTGGGAATAGTAATATTTACCCCTACGCTATCCAACACTTTCCCTACTGTTACACTTTCTGTAGTGGGAATAGTAATTTCATCCCTTACGCTATCCAACACTTTCCCTACAGTTGCACTCTCCGGTGTGGAAATAGTAATTTTACCCCTACACTATCCCACACGTTTCCTACTGTTGCACTCACTGGAGTGGGAATAGTAAATACCGCACTTTCCCTACTGTTGCACTTTCTGGAGTGGGAATACTAATTTTTACCCCTATGCAATCCCACACTTTCCCTACTGTTGCAGTCACTGGAGTGTGAATAGTAATTTTAACCCTACGCTATCCAATACTTTCCCTACTGTTGCACTCACTGGAGTGGGAATAGTAATTTTTACTCCTACGCTATCCAACACTTTCCCTACTGTTGCACTCACTGGAGTGGGAATTGTAATTGTTGCCCCTACGCTATCCCACACTTTCCCTACTGTTGCACTCACTGGAGTGGGAATAGTAATTTTCTACCCCTACTCTGTCCAACACTTTCTGTACTGTTGCACTCTGTGAAGTGGGAATAGTAATTTTACCACCTACCCTATCCAACATTTCCCCTCCTGTTGTAATGTTTGGAGTTGAAAAGTAATTTTTTTCCCTCCACTATGTATTATTTTGTGTGTTATTTTAGCTAATGTAGTATATCATTAATGTTAAACAGAATAAAAAGAGTTTAAATTTTTTTAATTTGGTACATATATTTATTTAATTTTTTTATATTATTGTTTTATGTGTATAGATGCATTTATTATTGATATATTTTTAAAAATAATTTATAAGTTAATGAAATGATTATTAAAACATACTAACAAGTAAGTGTATATATTATATATTATATGTATAAATTAAATGTATTTATAAATTATATATGTTATGTTATGTTATTGTAACTTGTATAGCGCGCGAATACCCTTAGGTGTCTTGGTGCTTCCGGTTCTCCCTACTCTGTTTTCGACCACTGTTCCTAAAAAAGCGATGTCTTTAGTTGCTTTCTGAACTCAAGGAGAGAGGGAATTTTCCTCAGATATATTGGGAGAGAGTTCCACTCTTTTGAAGTATTGTAACTAAAACTCCTCCCACCCCAGTTCAGTTTTTTTTATTCTGATCCTAGGCAGCAGGTTGGTATTTGCCGATCTTAGAGGCCTGTTGGTGGTATACCATTTGAAAAGGTCCCATAAAAATGTTGGACCATCTTTATGGAGAGCCTTGTGAGCAATACATAGTGCATTTAATTTTACCCGCTGACCGACTGGCAGCCAGTGCAGGTCCTGAATCACTGTACTAACAAATTGATATTTGGGTATATCCAGTATGAGTCTTGCAGCAGCATTTTGTACTGTTTGCAACTTTCTAAGGAGAGAGGATTGGATATTAATATATAGGCCATTGCAATAGTCGAGCATTGATAAGACTAGTGAGGTTACAACCCTCTTTCTGGAGTTTTTAGGAATAAGTGGAAGTATTTTCCTTAGGGTTTTGCTCGTAAAATATGCGGATGACACCACCTTGGATACTTGAGGCTTCAAGCTCAGCTTATCGTCTATAATAATTCCAAGGTTTTCGACTTTAGTCACAGGTGTAGGAGGGGGGCCGAGAATGTATGGCCACCACTCGGGGGACCAAGGTGGAAAAAAGTATCCAAATATGATTACTTGAGTCTTGCTTCAGTTTAATTTCAAGCAATGATTACTCATCCAGTTACTTAATTGAATCACACAGTCGTGAAGTTTTGTAGAATGGTTGATATCCGTATCTACTGTCGAGATAACCAACTGGGTATCATTGTCGTAGGAGGTGGGGATCAGATTGAAGCTTCTGATCAGTGGAGCCAATTCATCCACATAAATATTAAAAAGCACAGGGCTCAATGAGGAGCCCTGAGGAACTCTGCTTGGCAGTGTAAAAGGTGATGACCTGAATTTGACAAGGCGGACAGTTTGAGTTCTATCTGATAAAAAGGACGTCAGTAGGGAAAGTGCTTCTCCTCCTATCCCTATTGTTTTTAAATGCTGAACCAGAAGAGCATGATCTACAGTATCAAATGCGGCCGATAGGTCCAGAAGTATAAGAACTACTGACCCACCGCCATCTAAAGAGGAACGGATTACTTCTGTGTTTTTTATCAGGGCTGTTTCTGTACTATGATTGGTTCCTAAACCGAACTGGCTATGGTCTAGAACCTAGATGTCAGAGATAAAGGTAGAGAGTTCTGTGTTTACAGTTTTCTCTATTATCTTTGCAGACAGAGGAATTCTTGCAATAGGCAGATAGTTGGCTGGGTCAGTCGAATTTAGATTCGATTTTTTTAAAAGCGGCAGGATGCAAACCTTTTTCCATACAGAGGGAAAAGATCCTTGTGACATCATCTGATTACACAGCTTGGACAGATAGGGTCCCATGAATTGGCTAATGCTGTGTAAAATTCTAGGGGGGCAGGGATCTTCTGGTGATCCTGCTTTGGCCATAGAAATAAGTTTGCCTATTTGATTTGCTGATGTGGGAGTAAAATTAAGAAAATACGGTTTAGCAGTGTTTTCTTGCTCTATATTACTGAGTAATTTAGAGATGGCAAATTGATTAAAGATTTGATCCATCTTGGATTTAAAGTTGTGAGCAAGTGCATTGCAAAATTCTTGACTATGATTGGCAGAGTCCTCTTTCGCACTTGAGGTCAGACGTTTTAGAGTTTGGCAGAGTTATTTGCTGGAGTTACCAGGTTTTTCTATTACTGATGTGTCATATTGGCTTTTCTAATGAATCAACTTTTTTTAATGTCTAAAAGAAAAGCTTTGTATTTGTCTTTTTCTGGTGCTTTGTAATGTTGCCGCCATAATCTTTTTGTCTTATGCAAGCCTGTTTGTCTAATCTTAAGGCTTCCAAAAACCATGGAACTGAAGGTGTTTTCCTATTTTTAATAATCGTTGTGGTCAGAGCAAGTTTTAAGCAATTGGACTCTAGCCATGAAGTATAGTTTATAGCTGAGGATTCTGCCTCTAGGGTTTGCGCTAAGTGATCGACAAGCAACAGAGGACCAATTTTGTGCCAGGATCTAACAGTGGTCTTGGCGTGGGCCAAACTCATGGAATCGGATCGAAGGAGCTCATATCTGAAAAGAATGGCATGCTGATCAGACCAAGGGCTAGATGTAGGTAATTTCTATTTACCGATACCTAAATACCGAACTTTAACGATTCGGTATTAAGAATCGGTAAATAGAATGTAGGTAAAAAATCGGTAAATTTTACCTATTCGGTAATATTTGTTATTACTGATTCGGTATTTACCGAATCGGTAATAAGGAATACCTTCCCATTCATTCCTATGGGCCTTGAGGCCCATAGGAATGAATGGGAAGCCTTTCACTATTACCGATTCGGTAAATACCGAATCGGTAATAGGGGGAGCACATTCAAGGGTGGCAGGGAGTCACATTGACACCCTGTTGCACCCCTGAATCCTGCATGTGTGCACATGTGGCAGACATACATGCCCTGAGGGCATGAATGTCTGCCACATAGCACTTTTAAAAAAGCACAAAATTGCTTTTTTAAAGGTATTCGTTATTTACCACCAACTTATAGTTGGTGGTAAATAAAGAATCCTTATACAAAAATGCACTCACTTGAGTGCTCTCTACATAGGATTTAAGGATTTGGTGATTTATTGATTACTTAAATTAAGGAATCAGTAAATTACTGAATCCTTAAATCTAGCCTCCTGCATCGCAAAGGGCTAAATACTGGTCGGTAACAGGATATTTACTGATTTTCGTCCCTTACCGACAGGTATTTGCCCACCTACATCTAGCCTCAAGTTAGTGGAAGAGTAGATATATTGAAAATGGCCAGATTGTTGGAAAAAAGACCATCTAGAGTATGTCCTGCTATATGCGTAGGTTTTTGAATAAGATGACTGAGACCCAGCTCTGACATAATTTCTAGGAGCTCCTTTGTGTCTTGGTCTTCTGGCACCTCTAGGTGAAATTCCAGTCTCCTAAAAATGTAAAAGATTTAGATTGGAGACTAAATTCTAATAGTGGATTTCAGTTGCCAGAAAGTTGGTTCTAGGGCCAGGCGGGGGATAGATCAGAAGACCATTGATTGTTTCTTGTCCCTGTGTTTAGATTGTAAAAAGAAAGGCCTCACAATCAGATGAACAGACAACTGAACAGTGGGAGCTGAGTTCAATTATGTGTATTAGAGCAAATCCACCACCTCTGCCCAGCTGTCTATCATGTCTAAATACTTTGTAGCCATGAGGGACTTCAATGTTAAAATCAGGTTCTGAGGTGACATAGCCCCACGTTTCTGTTATGAACAGTACTTCAATGTTATTGTCAATGATGAGGTCAGCAACTTCATAGCTTTGTTTTATAAGAGACCTGGCGTTAATACGGGCTAACTGTAGTTTGCTAGGCACTGGATTTGAAGGGATGGCTTCAGTATGTAAGTATGATATCAAGTTTAAGGTCTTTAGTATTTTTATGTTGCATCTCAGGCATTGCGAATATTTGGATTTTATTAAATCCTCACCTGTAAATAAATTACAAGCTTGTTGTCTGGGTGGGCATAGCACTCCTAGGCTATCTCCCGTGTAGTGTAGTTTTAACGTATCTGCAGTGCCTGAGCCAGGGTTTCTGGCTCTGGGCCTGGGCCAGGCGCGGACGGGTTCAGGCAAGCTTGCCTTTGGCATGCCTGCGGCGCACTAGCTGCGCTTGTCCGCTGTGCGTCCTATCCAGCATGCCTCTAAAAATAGGCCTGTCTGGAGCCTGGACCGCTAACCAGGGTAAAAGTGAGCGCCTGAAAGTAGTGTTCGCTGGGTGGTCCTCCCTCTTCACCAATCGGCAAAGCTGCGGGGGACCGGGGAAGCCTCCATGAGGTGATAGAAGTGAGAACCAGGTCAGTGAAGCGCAGTTAAAAGATAAACTTCATTAAAAAGTTATGACCATACTTTTGTTTTAAATGCAGCCAAGTTGCATGCGCAAAGTCGCAATGTACAACAGAA
Source organism: Lissotriton vulgaris (assembly GCF_964263255.1). NCBI lineage: Eukaryota > Metazoa > Chordata > Amphibia > Caudata > Salamandridae > Lissotriton > Lissotriton vulgaris. The sequence continues at coordinate 775,564,880 of NC_141696.1, read as the reverse complement.
TAGCAGGAGAACAATCTGAGTTAGACAGCAGCGTGGTATGGTCCTGAAACAGTATATAATTTTGAAACATTTAAAAATATTTGTAACTATGCTTATTTTAATTATATGTATTATTTACTTTATTTTACCTTTATTTTTCTAACTAAAAAAACCGATATTTTTAACGATATTTTTGACGATATTTTTTTTCAATATTTTTGTACTTACCATAATGTAGATATGATGTCGATATTCTTCACTTTGATATTCTTGCTGCAATATTTGTGTAGGTCGATAGTTTGAAGTTCGATATTTTGTCTGTGATTTGTCCGTGCAATATGTGGCATACATACAGAATGGGCAGCTGTCAATAGCAGGGTTTACTACCAACAGATTCCAAGTGAGACCCTATTCCCATAGGAAGTGAACACAGAGTGGTCTTTTTTTAATGTTATTTTTTTATTGAGAATTCATTGATACAAAACAGATACAGCAAAGAACATTTTTACAAAAAACAAAAATCCTTGTCAAAATACATTATATGGTAATATACTTCAATAAGCAGAGAAGCAGTATAGATAAATCCATACATTAAATATACATATAAATAGGTGTTTGCACATACATATAAATATACATGTAAGGGGCTCCAACCCCAGTTAATTATAACTGCCCTTCCCTCCAATTTTTCAGGGGGTCCCATATCTTATTGCCAAAATCACGCATTTTCTTACCCTTTTGGAGATATAAAGTGGATTTGATATTATGAATACCAAGAAGCCTGGTCAGCCACATTTGAAAGGTTGGGGCGTTTGGATCCTTCCAGAGGCTGAAAGTAAAATACGCAATACAGCGACGGCCAGAAAAATAAAGGCCTCTGTTTCACTATTAATGAGAGCCGTTTTACTATCGCTCCCGAGAATCATGACCGTCGGGGATAGGCTGATCTTTAAGCCTAGCAGCCCCTCCAAAAATGTCTTGATCTCGGTTTTTATCAGGCTAAGCTTCTCGCAATAAAAAAACATATGCAAGAGATCTCCAGGGCCTTTCTGGCACCTAGGGCAGTTGCTATCGATCCTCATACCCCAATCGTGTGTACTACAAATTGAAGAGTGTTTTGAAATGCTGGACCTTCAAGTTTGAGGACCGTAGTACCTGTTCGTCCAAACCCAAAGCTTTATCAAGATCGGTCCCTGGATCTTGAAGTCTGACTGCCCAGGCAGCCTCGTCCTTCTCGAGATCGTCGGGCAATCTTTCTATCAGAACTTGATATATACTCCTAATCCTATCGCCTCCTCTTAACAAATATCCCAGCACAGGGCAATAGGGACCCGGGACGATATCCGAGATAACAGTTTTGAGTGTTTGTGAAACCGGGAGATACTTAAAGATTTGGCCACTGGACAAACCATACTTCTCCTGTAGCCATAATGCTACCATTCAGCGGATCACTGACATAATATCGAGGGACATAATATCGACTATCAAAAATATCGTTGACAAAATATCTACAGACAGAATATTGAGTTTGTATCTACAAACAGGTAAGTACAAAAATATCGAGTTAAAAATATCGTTTACAAAAATATACTTATAAGAATATCGACTTTATTAAAAACAATGTTAAACTAAATTAATATTAAAAATTAATTACTAAAATATACTTAAAAATACTTAAATTAACTTATAATAATTAAATATTTAATGAAAGTTATAAAACAATTGACATCATATTTGTTAAAACATATATATATATATATAGTAACATAATATAATTAAATAATATCCAATATTATTACCGTACAATAGCAGAAGTATAAAAATTACTATTCCCACTCCAGAGAGTGCAACAGTAGGGAAAGCGTTGGATAGCGTAGGGATAGAAATTACTATTCCCACTCCAAAGAGTGCAACAGTAGGGAAAGCGTTGGATAGCGTAGGGGTTAAAATTACTATTCCCACTCCAGTGGGTGCAACAGTAGGGAAAGCGTTGGATAGCATAGGGGTAAATATTACTATTCCCACTCTAGTGGGTGCAACAGTAGGGAAAGCATTGGATAGCGTAGGGGTCAAAATTACTATTCCAACTCCAAAGAGTGCAACAGTAGGGAAAGCGTTGGATAGTGTAGGGGTAAAAATTACTATTCCCACTCCAAATAGTGCAACAGTAGGGAAAGCGTTGGATAGCGTAGGGGTTAAAATTACTATTCCCATTCCAAAGAGTGCAACAATAGGGAAAGCGTTGGATAGCGTAGGGGTAAAAATTACTATTCCAACTCCAGTGAGTGCAACAGTAGGGAAAGCGTTGGATAGCGTAGAGGTAAAAATTACTATTCCCACTCCAGTGGGTGCAACAGTAGGGAAAGCATTGGATAGCGTAGGGGTAAAAATTACTATTCCCACTCCAGTGAGTCCAACAGTAGGGAAAGCGTTGGATAGCGTAGGGGTAAAAATTACTATTCCCTCTCCAGTGAGTGCAACAGTAGGGAAAGCATTGGATAGCGTAGGGGTAAAAATTACTATTCCCACTCCAGTGAGTCCAACAGTAGGGAAAGCGTTGGATAGCGTAGGGGTAAAAATTACTATTCCCTCTCCAGTGAGTGCAACAGTAGGGAAAGCATTGGATAGCGTAGGGGTAAAAATTACTATTCCCACTCCAAAGAGTTCAACAGTAGGGAAAGCGTTGGATACCGTAGGGGTAAAAATTACTATTCCCTCTCCAGTGAGTGCAACAGTAGGGAAAGCATTGGATAGCGTAGGGGTAAAAATTACTATTCCCACTCCAAAGAGTGCAACAGTAGGGAAAGCATTGGACAGCGTAGGGGTAAAAATTACTATTCCCACTCCAAAGAGTTCAACAGTAGGGAAAGCGTTGGATAGCGCAGGGGTAAAAATTACTATTCCCACTCCAAAGAGTGCAACAGTAGGGAAAGCGTTGGATAGCGCAGGGGTAAAAATTACTATTCCCACTCCAAAGAGTGCAACAGTAGGGAAAGCAGTGGATAGCGTAGGGGTTAAAATTACTATTCCCACTCCAGAGAGTGCCACAGTAGGGAAAGTAAATACTTCATATATTATTTAAAAAAATATAAATTAATAGCTATAAAAAATTAATTAAAAGTAATTTCCAATTTAAAATAATATAATATTTAACCTATTAAAATTACTAATTAACATTAATTATTACAATTATTTACCTATTAATACAAATTAATTACAAATTAACAATGAATTATTTAACAATTAAAAATTAATTAACCATTAATTCAAATTAAATACAATTAAATAAATTTAATTATTTAATTAATTATAAATATATTACTTCCCACCCTATTCCCCTATAAACCCACAACCCGCTACAGAAAATAAATTACTAAAATTAACATAATTAGCAATGAATCAATTAAATTAAATTAATTGGCAAATAATATTTTATTAATTACCCATAAAAACTTAATTAACAATTAATTCTAAATAAATACCAATAATTAATTTTACATATTTAATTAATTATAATTACATTACTTCCCACCCAATTCCCCTATAAACCCACAACCCACTACAGAAAATAAATTAGTAAAATTAACATAATTAGCAATTAATCAATTAATTAGAATTAATTGCCAATTAAAATTTAAATAATTACCAAATGTAAATTAAATAACAAATAATTAAAAATGAATACCAATAAATAAATTTACATATTTAATTAATTATAATTAAATTACTTCCCACCCTATTCCCCTATAAACCCACAACCTGCACCAGAATTAAATTTCGCAAATATTAAAAAAACTAAATTCATTATTTTAAAATTAATTATAACATAAATACACACTTCAAAATTCAAATTCAAAAATAACTTTATTCGGTTTTCAGTATGAAAGCCACAAAAGTACAAATTTACACAGTAAAAAACCATTAAAAACGTTAAAAATTCATGATGTGTTAAAATTAAGGTCTCATATGCTATACAGTACGTTTGCTAGAGTCCGTGTTAAGGCAGGTTCTCAGATTACTCATAAGTTCATACGGTGTTTGAGGCACATTCTAAGGTAGTGTGCCACAGTTTTTAACACTAGGGGATTCTCCAAGAACTGCAGTGCCAGGAATGCTGGGCGACATCTTCTGACCTTCATTACTTTTAAGATTGGTAAAATTCACCTCTTACGGAATGGCGTATAAAAAGTACAAAAGAAAAGAACGTGAATTGTGGACTGAGGAGAGTTGAAGTCGCAAGGGCACGCTGTTGTATTATGTGTCCAGTTGTTCTGAGTGGGGAATGAAACCATGATATGGAAAAGATTGAACCTGAAACGGGTGAGCAGTAACTTTTCAAATTGGGTCAGGTCTTGCTGCAGATATGGTTGTATAGATGGAACAGTTTGTATCATGAGGCAGTGTTGTACTGATGGTTTGCCTATTTCTGTCATCAGCCTTAATTGGGTTAAGTGAGACAGACATATCTTTTTTAGTTCTTTTTTTGCTATGTCTGTTACTGACTGTGGATCGTTAAAAAACCTCAGAAGGCCAATATCTGCAAGGAAGGATTTTACGTAGTGTAGCCACTTTATCTTTTCCATGTGCTCTAGGTTCATGCAGTCCTCAATAATTGCTCTAGTGAGTGTACATTCATCAGTAGCCCATATTCTGCGCCATAACATTATGGGTTGGATCTTAATGAGGTCGGAGATATGTTCCACTCCAAGTTCTAGGTGGCATCCGAAGGTGGTCGTGCTCTTAGGGACTGCTAATAAAAATTTGAGGAAGGTGTTTTCGATTTTTTGGATTTGTTCAGCGTTTGCAATTCCCCAAACTCCTGCTCCAAAGATGGCCGTGCTAATGCATTTTGCATTTTCACACATATAATAACATAGAAAACACTATAAAAAATGTGATATTATTAAAAATGCGATAATTTTAATAACCTATATTATATACTTCGATATTTTAACTTTCTATATTTTTAACATTCGATATTACATTACTTACCTTAAAAACGATATTTTTGATGTCTATATTCTGTCCATTCGATATTTTGTCCATTCTATATTTTAAACTCCATATTATGTCCATTTGATATTTTGTACTCAATATTTTGACTGTTTACCCATTCAGCATCACATCGCCCACCGTCTGAATGCCCAGCTGTTCCCAGCATTTCCAGGCCCCATCCATACTCAAGTTTGGTAAGTAACCTGAGATCCACAGCGGGGTATGCATATTGATCTTAGGGATATGGAGCAATTTCTGCAGATTTTTCCACAGATCCCAGGCCCCTTATGCCAGGATTTAAAAAAAATCTACATCTAGTTTTTCTCAGCAGTGCCCCCACGGCCTCCTTTCCCATCAATAGTTTGTAAATTGATGGTGGAACATATAGATCAGAGGTCGGGTCATATGAATATCTCCCACTGGGTACTGGTTCAAATAATATAGACATCTGCGTCAACAAACAGGTCCAGTGGTAGAATCTTATGTTTGGGACTGCTAGACCTCCGCGTTCCTGTGGGAGAGTCATATATCTTGCTGCCCGCCTGGTATTACCATACTGCCAGAGAAAGCTATTGAAGATAGACTCAATCTTTTTTAACATCCCTTCCTCAATTAAATAGGGTATGCATCTAAACAAGTAAAGAAGTTTGGGTAAAATAGTCATCTTTAGCACGTTGGTCCTCCCTATGAGAGATAGATGCAAAGAGTCCATCCGTTTCAAATCTGACTCGATTTTTTTAAAGAGTGGGGCAAAATTATCCTCAATAATAGAGCCTGTTTCTGTGTTAATTACTACCCCAAGATAATTCGCAGAATCAACATATCTTTGATCAACTTTAACAACCTCCTTTGAGCAGATTACCTGGGTTTTTGACTCATTCAGGCGATAACCAGAGTGCATACAAAACTCCCTAGTGACTTCCACCAAGATCCGCATGGCCTCAGCCGGCTCTGGTGTAATCACTGCCAGATCATCGGCATACGCCAATATTTTGCTTTCAAATCCATTAGTTAATGCTGGCTGGATTCCCTCATTCCCCAGAATTTGCCTGACCCGCGGGTCGATGTACAATGCAAACAGGATAGGTGAGATGGGGCAACCCTGACGGGTGCCCCTGCTTATCCTAATCCTATCTGAGCTCTGACCCATCATCTGTATTCGGGCCATTGGGTCACAGTACATGGCCTCTATGGCCATTCAAATTTTTGGGCCAAAACCTCTCTCTATCAGGACGTCCCACAGGTATAGCCACCTGACGCGATTGAACGCCTTATCCGCATTGAGGAGGATCATGGCGACCCCCCCGCCCCCTGCAGCATAGGCCTCGAACAGCGAAATTGCTCTCCTAACGTGGTCTGCCGTTCCTCGACCGGGGATGAACCCATGCTGCCAGGGGGAGACGAGCCCACCAATGACCCTCCCAAACCGCGCAGCCAGGATCTTTGCGTACAGCTTATTGTCTGAATTGATCAAGGATATAGGCCTGTAGGAAACAGGGTTTTCCCTTGGCTTTCCCTTTTTATGGAAGACAATGATGTTGGTGTCTTTCCATGTTTCCGGGGTCTTGCCCGTACAGATGATGCCATTAAATAGGTCCAACAATATTGGAGCCAGCTCAGCCGAAAGACACTTATACACCTCGAGGGGAATGCTATTCGGCCCAGCAGCCTTTCCGGCAGCCAGGTCGGAAAGTGCCTCTCGGATCTCATCCAGCGTTATATCCAGCTCCAATTTTACCCTGTCAGCTAATCCCAATCTGGGCCCATTATCTGAATACCTGCCATGTGGACGCACCCCACCAATTTCTTCCTTATGCAGGGTTTGATAAAAGTTTGCGAAAACTAAGAAGAAATTGCCCTGAGGTTCCACAACATCACGTCCATTCTCATGGATGCTTGTTATTATGTTTTTAGTGTAGCCTTGCCTGACCCTTAATGCTAGTTCCTTCCCAGCCTGCTCCCCAGTCTCATACTCTCTCCTCTTATATGTCCAGTATTCCGCTGCCGCTTCTTCTGCCAGTTTGACTCTCTCTACCTTCCCTTCCTTGTGTTAAATCTTGGCAGTGCTGTTCTTCTGCCTTAGCTAGATCTGCCAAAAGCTTGATCCTATTGGCTTGTACTTTTTTCCTTACCTGGGCAGTGTAACTAATGACCTCCCCCCTCAATGCTGCTTTAAATGAGTCCCACACACATTTCCTTGATGCGCTATAATGATTGGCATCAAAGAATTTGCGGGCCCATTTTTGCATATATTACAAAAACTGTGCATCGGTCAAGAGTTTCCGATTGAAAGTCCAAGCCCTGCAATTCCTAACTAATCCTATACCATTGTATGTGATTGCCAACGGGCTATGATCCGAGAGGACCATGGAAAGCTTCCTAATGCTGATCTTGCTAATTTCTGTGGACGATATAAGGAAATAGTCCAGCTTACTGTACCTCTGGCGGGGACAAGAAAAGTATGTGTAGCCTGGGTCACTAGGCTCCTTTGCCCCCCAGACATCCGTTAGACCATGAGACAGCATCATAGAACGGAGAGCCCTAGATACCCTTGGTTTTCTGCCAGCATACGAGCTTCCCGCAGAAAGGTCTATAGAAATATTAAAGTCCCCACATATCAGGATGGGAACCGGCCATGTTGACAATTCCTCTTCTAATATTTTGAAAACCTCTGGGTAATCCTGATTTGAGCCATAGATGCCACAGATTGTAAGGCCGCACTCCAACTCCGCCAGGGCCCATCAACCCAGTGCATCAGACTTAACCCGTTTCGCCCCCCCCAGCATAGTTTTCCCCAAAATCACTGTGAGAAGTTGGCCTGGTATATGCTCACTAGTTCTAGTGATCACCTTGTACCATGCCAAGCAACCCTTATGATGATTGGTTGTAAGTCAACCTTATAGACCAGCTATCCTAGTAGCGTGGACAAAGCAGTCTTAGGCTAAACTCTGTAAAGGCATGTGAATCAAGCTGTTTTACCATACACAATCCCCTGGAATACCAAATGAAAGGACACCACACAGATATATATTGAAAATATATATATATATTTATTACTACAAGTATCCCCTATACTCTTTATGAGAACAGAAGCAAATGCGATAAAACAAAACACAGTTTATATACACAAAAGTTGGACAATATGGATGAGCCCTAGGGGCCACTTAAACCATATACTAAAATAGTGGTATAAGAGTCACTATCAGGAAAGGAAATAGGCCTAGGGCCTGGGGAATCGCTGGAGCTGTTCGGGACTAACAGTGAAGAAGTCGGGAAAGGCCCGCGGGACTCGGGTGCAGCGCTTAAAGCACACGCATGCACCAATGCAATGTCAATGGTGCGTAAAAGTTACCAAATTAGTGTTTTAGGAACCTTCCGATTGACCTACAAGGACAAAACTTTAGACCTAGGCGCTAGAGGTGTGTACCAGTGTAGGAACACCGGCGTTGCTGAGTTACCTCACCCACAGGAAGCGGGTGCACAGGTGCGAAGAAGTGTCGGGTTTCGTCACACAGGTTGATGGTGCCTGGAGATGAAGATGCTGCAGGCGGGTCGTCAAGGAGAGTTCCGGTGGATCCAAGGGAGGATCTGAAGAGGTGAAGACCTGAAAGCAGAGGGGACAATGTTCAAAGTCACTAGCCAGTGACTACCGTGAGACCAGGATAGAACCAGGCGATGTTGGGTGCAAACAGGCGATGAGATGTAGCTTGTCTCCGCAGCCATGTGGACACAAAGAGGTCGAGGATGTCCAGGAGTCGATCACGAGCTGTCCCACAAAGGCTATAGCTGATGGCAGTGTCGGCAACTTGATTGGAGCAAACAGGCCTTGGCTAATGCAAGCCAGGCAGGAAGTGAAGAAAGCTTATTTCTCGGACCAGCGAGGTCAGAGGGGCTGCTCCTTTTTAGTTGAGCAAGGGCCAGTCTGGAGCAATCAGACCAGTGGTGTAGTTTGTATATTTCGTCGCCAAGATGGCCACCAGCCGCGTGGCAAGTGACTGAGATGGCGCGTCAAGTGGCAAAGTGCAAAAGGGCCCCACGCAGATTGTGGAGATGCTGGGGGACTGATCTTCAAAGCAAATGCTGCTCAGTGGTGGGGCTTCTTAAACCTCAAAGCACAGCATTGAGGGTGCCTCGGGTGCTGCTCAGTCAGCTTCTCCGGGGTCTTTCAAGAGGTCCGGTGTCAAGTCTCTCGGTGCCTCCATGGGTCTCTTCTTTTCAGGGACTGTGTATCGGGCTCTGAGTTGTCTGGGAATCCAGGTCTTGTTGGGCTCTGGGCTCGGGCTCCGGCAGGATGTGGCGGCAAAGCAGACGTCGAGTTGCTGGTTGGTGCCTGTATTCACAGGGTGGTCACTCCTTGGCCACAAGGGAGATTCTCTTCAGTATTCTGTGCAGCAGAATGTCGAAGTCCAGTTTTCTTCTTAGTTTCAAGTCGAGTTCAGGATGATCTGAAGTCTTAGGACACAGCTCCTACTCTTATTCCAAATCTGGGGGCCGGATCACCTGCTAAGTCCGGCCCCCTTTCTGGTGGGACCAGGAAGGGAGTCGGTTACACCCCCTTTCCTTTGTCCAGCTCTGCGCCAGGACTGGGGCTGGAAAGCCCCAGCACCGGTTTGGACTGGCTTATGCACAGGGACACCTTGTGTGCCCCAGGCATGTCTCAATCTATTCAGCCCTGTCCTACCCAATACACAAAATCCTGTCTGGGGTGGTGCTCGCTGGAAGGACTCCCAGCAGCAGGAGGTCAGACTTGTGTCTGTGGTGGCAGCATCCATTTTGTGATGCTGAGGCTCTGGTTAACTTTAACCAGGGTTCAGGTTATGTACATGGTGTGTCCCTCTAGAAGGGTGGAATGCTATCCCCGTCGACAGAACTGTCGAGGGGATAGTATTCCAAATCGTATGACACCTTACTCGACATGTTTTGATAAAGCCAAACCAAAGTTAGCAAATAACCGCAAGGATTATAACGCACTTAAGAGAATATGGTATGGCAATATCCCGGAACAGCTAAGGGAGTTGTTCCCGACAGCTGCAGACAGGCTCAGCTCATGCCAGAGCACCATATCACATGAAACCAAGCACTCTGCCTCCAGGATTGTAGAGGCCTTCCATAGGAGTGGCTCATAGGTTAACATGTGTCCAGTTAGGTTAGATATCGGCATACTATATCTAAGCAAGAGGTGATTACACCAACTTACCCCAGATGATTGATCAGCCATTTGTGTCAAATATGGAGGCCAGGCCAGGGGTGGCACAATACATGCTGCAGCCCCTGGTAGGCCTTGGATACACCTATGCCCTGGGTACCTTGGGTACACTATTACAGGGGCCTATAAGGTGAACCAGTTCCAATTCGTAATGCACCTAGAGTGCATTGGCATTAATTTAGAGAGAGAACAGCAGGCTGTGGGTCTGATTAGCAGGCCCACAGCCACATTAAGTCATAAACCAGTGAAGCAAAAAGCAAAAATTTGGGGTGACCATAGGATAGCAGACCCTACTCTCCCACAATCACTACCCCCCGTACTGTTGAGGTTTGGGAGGAACATGCCAGAATATTGAACCCTCCAACCCTGAGGAGCTGCTTCTTAGCCCACGGTAGGTGGGTTTCGTGAAGGCACAGGATATCGATAGGTTCAGTTTTGACAAACTGTGCCAGTCTTGCTCTCTTCCACAATTGTTCAGCCCACCTATGTTTATTGAGTATACACTAAGGCTCTCCATACTTATTGTTAAAAAAACACCTTACCTTTGTCTGCAAAGAGTGAAAAGAAACTTTTTCCATAGCATATATACCATTTCCGAACAACACAAGAACTAGAAAAAACTCTGTACCATAGATTCTCATTTTATTTTGCTTTCCACCCCTCACCACCCCAACCCGTGACCCCCCCCTTGAATCCCCCCTCCACCTTGCCCCCTTTCTTCCCCCCTCCCACGGGAAGCACTCAGACCTCGGCCTGGGCTTATGATGGATGTGTGCAGCAGCTTGGAGCATGGGCACAGCTGTAAATTAGAACAAAACGATCGTGTGAGCCATATTTTACCCCCCAACCCCCCACCGCAACAAAAAAAAAACCGGAAAAACAGATCTGAACTGGGAAAAGATCCAACACAGAGCTTAAATCCATATACCTGGACCCAATACCAGCTGTATAAGCAAAGTAAAGAAACAGAGAAAGAGCCATACTACCAAGCCAGGTAGTTCAAATGAGTAGAGCAGAAAACACATTATGAGTATTAATCCCCTCGCCAGACAAAGTGCTCCGATAGACAAACTTATTTAATTCACAAAGAGTCCAAAAACTCCTTTGCCTTAACTTCTGACGAGAAGTATAGAATCCTTCCATCTTTAACTATCTTAAGCTGCGCTGGGTTCACTAAGTAGACCTGGATATGTTTATCCTGAAGGGGCTTGATCAGCTGGCGGAGTCTCCACCGCCTCTCGACCGTTGCGTGGCAAAAATCCGGTCTCACAAAGAAGGTCACTCCCTCACTAGATCTTTTTGCGTCGGGCGGGCCTTTTCAAATATGATCTGCCGGAGGACAAAGTTCCCAAAGAATATCAAAACTGCCCTTGGCTTATCGCCGCTTACAGCCCCCAGGCGAGCTCTAAACGGAGTGTGATGTACTCTCTGCATTTCTGCCACCCAGTTCCACTCAGACAGTTCAGGGAATGCCGACTTAAAGAGGTTGATCATAGAGACCCTAATGTCTGAGCCCTCTGCCCCTTCCGGAACCCCCAGGACTCGCAGGTTATTGCGCCTTAACCGATTTTCCATGTCCTCCAGTTTCCATTGTATGTCGACAACCTGAGCGCTCTGGGAATCTACCTTGGATGATGCTACAGAAGCTTCTTCTTCAGTTGCCACAATCCGTTCCTCCGAGTTGGTGACTCTATCCCCCACATTAGTGTATGTCTTAGACAGTTTTCTAACAACACCCTGCATCTTACGCATTGCCACCTGTGACTTCCGGGTGTCCTGTCTAGCTTCTTCCCTATGTGTAAGGATGGTCTGATATATGACATCTAATAATGGAAGATAGGATACTGGTGCCTCGGCATTGGGGCTTCCCTGAAGGGGTGTAGCTGAAGAGTGGTCCCAGGCTAGATCCCGCAAAGGTTGTACATGGACGCTTCCCTGGGCGACAGGTCTTTTAGCCGTGCTGGGGGGATTCTGTTCCAAATCACTGTCGGATTCCAAATTGCTCTCTTCCTGAGAGGAGCTCCTAGCCTCATCCGACCATTCTGCTTCCTCAGACACCGAGAATAAACACTCACTGCTATCTTTCTCCTTCTCTTGTTCTTTATCCCTTTCACCCATAAGAGTCAGCTGGGCCGGGGGTGGGCACAATAGTGTAATCTCTTTCTCCTTCACTCTACCCGTATCTCCTCCAATCGCCAAAGCTTGCCCCGAAGCCGCCTCCAGCTGGTTACTTGACAGTACAGGCACATATATGGATTGTACAGGATAAGAGGTGATTTCAATTGTCCCCCCACTATCAGATGCAGCCCCATCAAGTTGTTCATCAGTACCAGTAAGCACCAGGAATCTCTCAGCTGCCCCTTGCCCCCCTGTTTCAGCCAAACCTTCTACCAGCACAATAATTGGCGTTGTCGCATCTTTCAGCCCCTCTACCTAGTCCGGAAGGGGGGTACATGCGGGATTGGTACCTGACTCTTTAGCCTCCTTGGCCTCCTGTGTCGCTGTCTCCTGGGCTGAGGGTTGAGACGCCGCCACGACAACGTTCTTCTGGCTCCTTCCTCCACGAACCAACATCTCCAAGATAGAGGGGGACTGCCGTGGGCGCTGTACCACCTGTTTGCCTCTCTTGGATAGTTCTGGCGTTTCACCAGGTTCACTTGTATTTGGGCCCCCTGTGGACAGGGATATCTCTGCTGGCTCTCACTGTGCTTGCTCTGAAATTGGGGCTGAAGCTGGGGCCGCCTGTACTGCCTGCATTGCCTGTGTTGACTGTGCTGCTTGTGCTGCCTGGGTTTTCTTCTTTACTGCTGCTGCAGCCTTTGCTGATACTCCTGCTGCCGTTTTCGGGGCCATTATCGGTGTGACAGCCACTGGGTGCAGCCTCCGCTGTAAGAAACTGATCAACACAGCCGCTCCTCCCGCAACTCTTCCCTCGGCTCCCCCGGCCTGCTTCGACCAGCTATTGACATGCCCCCAGTGCCGCAGACGTCGGATCCAGAATGCCAGAGCGGCAGCCACCAGCCTCAGAATCCCGGCTGTAGCCGCTAATTGCCTCACTCCGAAGCCCGCTGCTCCAGTCCGCCAGGGACTACACAACATCAGTACACTTTCGCCGGGTCAGAACATCCAGGTAAACCGCTACTCCTGTGGGGGATGGGGGGTTACTGCGCCTCACCCACGCTGCTGCTCTGCGGCTCCCTCACACAGCCGCCATCTTGCTTCCGGGTAGTGGCAACTGCTCACAGAACACAGAGTGGTCTATGAGGTCACTTGGAGCCACGAGGTGGGAGACTCCATTTCATATACGGGTGAGTAGCCATGTATTATTCCACGTTGGTTTGGTCCCCCTACTGCCTCTTCCCCTGCTCAGACCAGCATCACAGAGATAAAGGAGTCATGGAAGAAGTCATGCGCAACTTAGCCTCACCTTCCTCGCCGCACATCCTTGTTTTTAGAATCACCCCATTACAACGCTTGTAATGCTTGCCTGCAAACAACACCTCTCCCACCTCCCAAACAGCATAGAGCAGCAATCGCTGTGGCCATTTATTTATTTAATAGAGGACCCGTGATGCGTGCCTACAAAGAACACCCCTCCCAAACATCATCCAGCTGTGATGTTGTGGCTGGGGTTTCACTTTCTTTCCAGCAGAGATGCAATTGCTGGTTTCACTTTGTTGTCTAAGATGTCCAATTAGAGCACCCGGAATGCTTGCTTGCAAAGAACACCCCTCCCACGTCCACCACATCATCGAGCAGCAATCGCTGTGGCTTTTTATTTAATAGAGCGTCTGCAAAAGCACCTCATTCCGTGCTTTTTTTTTCTTGCAGCACATATATATTGCCAATTTATCATCTGGAGAGATTACATGATTTTCCCAGAATCACAAGATGTTGCAGGGCAGAGATTGGAGCCAGGATCTCCCGCTCTCGAGTCAGTAGCCAATAGCCTCTCCACTAATACTTGTTCATTTTCCACTAAAAACAAGAAGTCAAACAGTGGCCCTTCATAAGAAGTATCACAGTACTGGCCATAAAAATACAATCTGGGGTTATTAATGACGGTAAGCAGTCCCTGACCGTTAGTGATATTCGATCTGTGTTAACCTTTGCACATACATCCAATACCTAGCTTTTGTGCACCTTCTCGCCACATGCAGAAACTTAAGTAAATAACCCGCAGTGACTTATGCTTAATGTCATTTACAGCTGTCAGCAGGTTTATGGGTGAGGAGAGAGTCAAAGGGTAATCCCACTGCTCCACCATACAAAAACACATTGCTGCAAAGAACGATGTACCTGTCGGTTGTGCAATATTACTCACAGCTGCAGGACCTTCTCGGACAGGAAGAGATAGCAGCTGTAATTCTCGGCTTCCTTCCTGTTATGTCTCACCACTGTGCACGGTGCTTAGTGTAGGCCATATGACAGTACCCTAAAGTAAAGATGCCCGCATAAAAGTGACATATTTCGTTGTTAAAAGTTATCGTGATGAATGTCTTACATTGAGCATTGTTTTTATCGCTATTCGCTCAATCTTCAATTGCAGATATTAACAAGCATTTGCAATGTAATAGGTCCTGCATATATGCGAGTTTAACCCCTCCCCTGCTGGTGACGGAACCGCTCCGCCACCAGCCGCGGTTGCGCTGTGCTCATGACGGAGCGTTTCCGTCACGGCCCGCTCGGAACACCTGCGCTGTGCGGATTCCGCGCCTGCGCTTAACGGTCTATTGAGCGGGCGGGGCCGTGACGGAACCGCTCCGTCATGAGCACAGCGCAACTGCGGCTGGTGGCGGAGCGGTTCCGTCACCAGCATGTGCCCGCCGCTCTTACGCCCCGTCCCCTTAGCACTGCGGCGGAATAGCCGCCGCAGTGAAGGGGTTAAGTTATTGTAAATGACAATGTGTTTTATTTGTGTTTCAAAAACTCAAACATCAATAAAAGGCATTGTCATTTACAATGCCAATAGCTCAAACTCGGTTAAATGTGAGACCTGTTGCAATGCAAATGTTTGTTCCTTTTAATTATCAGGGCCAGCCTAGCCCAGGAAGAGCAGAGGGTTCTAGCCCGACGATAATAGATGATCCTTACATGGAGATAACTAGGGCAGTCTGATAAAAACCTCTATGGGCTAGAGTTAAAATTTCTAACTTGGTTCTTTCCCTGCGCCACACGGAATGCAGGAGACCGCTTCTCAGCCCTAGCAACAAAGCTTCCAGAAATAAGCATTTGATTTCAGTTACCACACTAGCACATGCAGATTTGACTAGCGCTGGTGCAGCCTGAAGAAGTGACAAGGAACCATCAAGCCAATAGGAGATACAAATGACCCCGAAACCGGTCCCAAGGTGCTTGTTTCTGGTCCAGGGAATACCTGCCATGGCAGTTGGGGCTGGACTGTTCCCTAGAGGCACAGGGTCAAGGCTGATTTGCATATAGCAGGGTGTGAACTGGGGTGGCAAAGTGAGCTAAAGAACCATGATGGGTTCAACCCAGATCTGTGACTCGGGTGAGTGTCTGAAAGGTTTCAGCACTCTGTCCATCATCTCCTTGTGTTTGATACAAATGACAGCCATTTAAAACAAGTTTGTCCTTCCTCAGACTCTCAGTCACAGACCTGCCTTGCCTTTCATGTCTCTGACAGCAAATTGAAAGTGTGAGTGCAAGGCATTTAAATCACCTAAAAGTGTTTGCAAATCCTGATACCAGAATCAGAAACTATTGGCTGAAGCCATTGCTGCTTGGGTCACAATTGAGAGTAGCAAAAAGTGCACTAGTGTGGTACTAAGAAGCCAAGAGTAATGTAATAATTGTGGGGGTGTCTGATTTTGTTCGAACGTCAAGGGACAGATTTGTATGTTACATATATATAACTGGCAGAGTAAATAATAAATCACGTCATGCGCAATGTTATGTTTTTTAGCACTACTGTGTTTTTTTAGTTACCAAGCTTCTTTTGTATGTGCTTACACCTAAGGCACAAAGGTATGAGTATGACCTTTGTGACTGAATTTTCATGGTGTTCAGTAGTACGCTTTATTGCCTCTGGAAAGATAAAGTATGTGTTTTAGCGCTAGCACCGTTTGAGTCAGCAAGGTATGCTTTATGTATTATACCTATGTAGATGTGACATTTTATATTAGAAAATAGTCTCTACTACAGGTTTGGTTTATTAGCAAGACAAGGCCGTATTACTCAGGGTGCTTATCACATTGCTGAAAATGCATATATTTTTTGAATGAGCTGCACTCGTTCTTCTGTCTTAGTTGTTTTCATAAAATGATTGAAACTCAGCTTCAAAGCATGGTCTCTGTTCTTATTTGCAAATGTAAGGTATCTTTGGCCTCCTCTGGATGGGACCTACTTAAGGTCCCATTAAGATGGCGGGCGGATCGCCCCCGCTCGGCGGCCGTAGTCACAGTCGGCCCGGCGGGGGTGATCCGCCTGCCATCCACATTCCAACGACCCCCCGCCATATTAGGAAGGCTGGGGGTTCCGAGGAGGAAGGAAAGACTGTCCGCCGGAAAACATGGTTAATATGGTGGACACCGCCATCCATATTAGCATGCAGGCGGAGATGTGCTTTTCCATGGCAGCGTTGCCTCTGGGGTGGGCTACCAAGCTTCTCACAGTCAAGGGAAGGTACAGACATCTTGAGAGTGGCAAGAATATTGCAATCTGGGATTGACAAATGCCACACATCACAGGAAATTTGTCACCAAAGAGGAGGGGCCCTACTAGCCCTTTGGCTAGTGACTGTGTTGCTCCCTAGGGGCACTTTTCTGGGATAAAATGGGCCCCCCTGCCACCCTGAGCCTCAGATCACATTGGATTTGGATAGAGGACCAGAAGGGGATTGTCCCCCTGCCTTCGAATTCATACAAAGAGAGGCTGCACTGTCAGAAGGGCTGCACTTGCTGTACTTTGGGCTAGAGAGTTTGGAATGTGCCTGTGGATCTTGGCTTGGGAATAGTTGATCCCCAGCCCTAGATCAAAGCAGTGACTTCAATGGTCAGTTGACTGGCCCCCTAGAACAGCATCAGGGAAATCAAACCTGAGGGATCACAAACCGGCAAAGCAGTAGCCACTTCAGAGGAATCATCGCTGACTACCGGCAGGCACTCAGACAGACAAATCCAAGATAGCCAAAAGTTGCACCTGAGACTGCTGGACCTGGGAGTGCTATCAAACACCAGATTCATCACCCAAGAGGAACTCTAGCCCCCACCAAGGACATTCTCTGTGACCGCTGTGTCCCAAAATGGGTTGCCCAGCTACAGCTGGCGTCTATTGTTGCAAAGAGAACATCGTGGGACCCGAAGTTCCATGGTCAAAGTTGTCCCAACTCAACCGTGGACTGTGGAATCACCCGCACTCCACCCCCGTTGACCGCACAGCTACAGGAGCAATCAAGCCCTTTATTTTCCGAGAGGTCCACATATAAAAGACATCAGTTTTGCACTTTGGATTTCTTCCCTTTCCAATCGCAATTTTTGGGATGTCAATTAAGGTAGTGAAATCTGGTAGCTATTGTAATGAACTGCAGATACCTTGTATAGAATTCAGAGCTGAAAGGTGAGAAGAATCCCAGATATTGGTGGTATTTAATTTTGTTTCTCTAAATATTCCAATTTCTGAACAATTTATTTATTTTAAAACGTCCTCCCATTCAATTTTATATTGCTTTCAACCCTGAATATATAACTTTAAACGTGAATAAGAATGTCTTTAAACATGAATATTCCCCATGTTTATTTCAGCTGCACTTATGGAGTTTTTCAGTGATGGGAATGGACTGATATGTTTACTGCTTCTGGAAAAAATCTTGGGCCTTATTTATGGAATTTTGCCGTAGGGCAGCGCTGCAGGCCTCGCTGCTGCGCTGCCGTACGGCAAAAGGAAAAGGCAGGAATGCGCTGTATCTGTATGATATTACGCATTCCTGTCCTATTCACGTGCGCCGGGGATCATTCTGAGACATACCGGCTCCAGGAGGGGTCGTTACTCTGCACCAGCACAGCGCCACTGGGTTCCTGACGTTGTGGCCGCCCCCGCCGCTGTGCAGCGCCATCGCACGGCCGCGGAGCGGAGCGGACCACAACTCCCAGCGTGCCTAGCAGTTTCCCACCGCCCACTTCCTGCTCAAGCGCCAGGAGGCGCACAACAGGCAGCAGCACCCGGTGAGGTGCGGGGATCATTCTGAGACATACCGGCTCCAGGAGGGGTCGTTACTCTGCACCAGCACAGCGCCACTGGGTTCCTGACGTTGTGGCTGCCCCCGCCGCTGTGCAGCGCCATCGCACGGCCGCGGAGCGGAGCGGACCACAACTCCCAGCGTGCCTAGCAGTTTCCCACCGCCCACTTCCTGCTCAAGCGCCAGGAGGCGCAAAAAAAGACAACAGCCCCCTCCGCCTCGCAGACGCGCGCAGGCGGCGCCGGGCGGAGCCCGGGCAGAGGGCGGGCCGTCTGTGGCCGTCCGGGGACGACAGGGGACGGGACGGGCATCCCCCCTTCGATTTGCACACCGGACAATGGGTAAGCGCAAACTACAAACTTCTGTTAATGGGGGTACAACTAAGGCTAAAACTGCGCGGAAAACCCCTGCATCTTCTAACATTATGTCGTTCCTGACCTCAGCTGTCGGTAAGCTAAACCAGGAAATTGCTGATAAAGAGCGCGAACTAGGCTTGGACCCCATATCATCGGATAGTCAAACTTTGCCTACATTGTCTAGACAACCAATCCCTTTGGACCCGGTAATTTTGGTTGAAAAAGCACCTATTACTAGGTTACCAGACACAGACATAGACAATATATTGGCACAAGAAGGTGCGGAGGGAAAAGTGACTGATAGCCAAGCCGAACACTCTTTTCATGACAGTACCCAGGAACCTGAGCCTGAACCCCAGATTAGCAAGCGCACTAATAAACAAAGAACACATGGTGCACAGCATCGTAAGCAACAAAATACCCCACTGAGTGCCCTAGAATCCTCTATCAAGGACATGGTGGAGAAGGTCCTGGTTGACAAACTTGAAGGGGTACTCATACAAATCTCCACAGATATTATTGATACTTTAAGGGATTGTGTTTCCGATATTCTAAAGAAATGTGACAGGATAAATACATTTGTAACCTCTTTTGAGAAAGATCATCGGTGCCCACCACCCACAATCACCCCACAATCCCCTTCTAACCCACAGAGGCAACCCCAATCCCCTATGGAGCAGGGAAATACCGTACTAGCCAATCCCCAGTTTCCACCTGCACCACCACTAAGGTCAATTGGTCATGGAACGGGGCAAGGGGACAGCACAATTATCACTAAGCTGCCCCAAGCACCCAAACTCTGCCCACCACAGACAATGCCCCTGACATCTACCCAAGATGGGTTTAACTCAGCAGGGTCCAGAAGACCTCGCCCGAGACCACCAGTTCACCTCCCACCAGAAGCAACACCTTTTGTTGCAATTTTGGTAAATATTCCAGTATTAAAACCTGGGGAAATTGAGTCAAATGACTCAGTGCTGGACAATATAAAAACATGGTGCAATGCTAATTGTACCGGCCCTAACAATATCTCTGAATACATCCAGACAGGTAGACGTGTGGATTGGGTGGGATATACAAAGAAGAAATTCTCTGGGGATTGTCTAATTGTTAACTTCAACAGACCCCATGAGGCATCCCGCTTATTTTGGGATGCAACCGAGATTAGAGAGTATAGAATAGAAGCAGTCCCCTTAGGTTTCTTCTACCCCCCACCAGCACCCCCAAAAAAGCTCCCTGAAAGGGCAAGTCGCAATGTTCTCCCAACCAAAACTCACCGTATTAGCCCTTGGGCAACACAAACAACTGGTATGTTACCTAAAATCCATGGAAACCAGGGTTGTGAATTAAGTAATGGTCTGGAGCTATCAAATATGTTTTCAGCACTATCAAATCTGGAGGAAATTGATTGACTAGTTTCTTATGACAGTATTACTGACCCAACGTCTACAACTAATAATAGCAACGTAAGGGGTTCTATAGTTAACCTAATGAGTTGGAACATTGCAGGACTCCGCTCTAAAAGGGAAGATATAAATTGGTTGAATATATTGAAAAAGTATGATGTGATAGCGCTGCAGGAGACATGGGATATGGATTGTGATTTTTGGATAGATGGGTATACATCCTACTTCCTTGCTGCACAACCCTCAAACTCTGGTCGAAACAAAGGAGGTTTACAATTTTTAATGTCAGTTAAAATGAATGGAACTGCGAAAGTAATAAACACGCTATCCCAAAATTTTCTAGCTTTGGAAGTCACATTGACTAATAAATCTAAATGTGTTTACATTAACTTCTATAATGCTACCCAAGGCACTGGCGATATCGAAAATCTCAATTCCCTGAATAAGTTTTTGTGTAATTTTAAAGAGAGTCAAACCGCACCGACATATTTTATTTTGTTGGGAGATTTTAATGTACATTTATGTCAACAAAACTGTCATTTTATAGATAATTTGAATGTAGACATGTTCCAACCCCCACACTTTGAACATTCTGTTAAAGGGTCGACCCTAGAAGATTTGCTTCTTGAAAATGAACTTTACGAACCAGAGTTCTTTGATAGTAAAGAAAGGGTCTCAACCTACAGAGCTAGGGATTGTAACACTATTATTGATTATATATTTATCTCACCAGTTATGTTGCAGAATGTTATTTTTTATAATGCTATACATACCACACATAGTGATCACAACCCGGTTGTGCTGAACATGGAGGATAATATTTTATCACTGTTTAATAAAAACTCTGAAGTAGATATCGTTGCTGATATCACTGCAAAGGATCAAGGGAGACGGGTGAAATGGAGTAAAGTTATACCTGAGGAGTTCCTTTACTCCCTTAACGAGAACGTGGGCAGTGACATTAATGTTTGTAGGGAGCCATTGAGATTCAAAGGGAATATCATTGGGTCCTTTGAAGCCATCTGTCGCCAGGTGGCAGATGACTTAAAATGTAAATCCACAAACAGAGAGAGAAAGGCTGAGGGGTGGTTTAATAATGCATGCTCCAAATCACATCGAGTACTCCATAAAGCACTGAAAAAGGTACCCCGTGATAGAGTGGAGGTGGCGAGGCTTAGGAAGCAGTACAATCAGGATATCCAAGCAAGGAAAAAGGAAATCAAGAAACAGGCGTGGGATAATCTGTATGAAAAAGCTACCCTGAGGGATAGCGCAAAGTTCTGGACCATTGTTAATACACCTTTGTTCAATGGGAAAGAAAATGCGCCACTGGAGTTAAATATTCCAGAGAAGGAATGGCTGGACCATTTCCCAAAAATTTATGGCAGCAACATCGACTTAGGACCTCCTAATTTAACACCGATCGACACTCAAGCCCCCCTTCTAAGTTTTACTTTTAAAGAGGTACAGAGTGCTATTGAGGGCATGTCATCACAGAAGGCCCCCGGGCCAGATGGCGTACCCGCAGATATGTACAAAACAAACTCAGCAATGTGGTCAGTTGTACTTACTAATGTTTTTAATGTAGTTGGTATAGACAAGATAAGACCTCCAACTACCTGGTCACAGGCTGTCATCATCCCCATATTTAAGAAGGGTCAAAGGGGGGACCCTAGATGCTACAGACCCATATCCTTGCTAGATTCCTCATTTAAAATCTTGGGTAAAATAATACTAGAGAGAATCTCAGCTTGGACACCGATAAAAACATCTTGTGTGAAGCGCAGTATGGGTTTAGATCTGCCAGAGGTACAGAAGATCAATGCCTTAATTTGCACCTTATACTGAGCAAATACACTGTAGCTTCAAGGGGGATGATGTACTTGGCCTTTATGGACTTGTCCACAGCTTTTGACCTAGTTAATAGGTCAAAGCTGTGGACAATACTCCTAGAAAAGGGACTGGATCGTGCACTCGTGGATTTTTTGGCGCGACTCCACAGTGATTTAAAGGCAACTATCCGCATGACTCAAGAAGGGAACTGTACCTCTTTTTTTAAATCGGGAAATGGAGTGCGCCAAGGGTGCATTTTGGCGCCTATGCTCTTCTCCCTTTATATTAACTCCCTTGGTGAGTCCCTAAAAACTGCCTCTGCAGACGTGCCCTGCATGGGTGGTTCCGTGACGCCGGTACTTTTATATGCCGACGACACGGTTCTGATGTCAAGGACCCCGAGGGGTCTTCAACATCTACTTAATACTTTTGGGGCTTTTATGCAAGATCTGGATTTAGTGATTAATGCAGGAAAGTTGCATGTCATGGCTGTGGGTAATTCTAAAAGTAACATTAGAACCCTGACCTGTAATGGTGCCGCACTCACTAAGGTTAAAACCTTCACATATCTAGGAGTGGTGTTCGACGAGAAAGGGACATGGGCACCACAAATCCAGAACAAGACCGCAGCTGTAAAACGATCTTCTGCTGCTATATTGGGGTTCGCCAAACGTCTTGGCGGCAAACCTCCAGAGGCTATATTATCCATATACAAAGCCAAAACCCTGGCAATAGCCAGATATGGAGCCTCTATTTGGGGACATAAGAACACAACCCAAATCCAAAGGGCAGAGAATATATTTCTGCGATCTGTTCTGGGCTTACCAAAATCCACACCTGCTCACTCAGTACATATGGAACTAGGGGTGGGTTATATTGAAGATATGTTGTCTCTTGCACCACTAAGGGCATGGATTAAAACTTGGCTTAATCCCAACTTAACATTAAATCACACGATTATTAAAGACTGTATGGGGCGGGATCGTGTGGCAGAGATTGAGTGGCTTTCATACATCAAGAAAATAGCACAATACCTGGGCCGCCCTGATCTATATACCAACCCTGAAGGCCTACAAAAAGATGACATTAGTGGGGCAAAACTGGAATATATAAAGAAAAGAGAAGCCGAAAGAGAAACTCGCGAAATTATGAAGCCAACCGTGAGGTCACATTTTTTGACAATAACATCTTTAGCTATCGAACCATACTTGGCGGTAGTAAATAAACCTTTCCACCGGTGGCTTCTCACTAAATTTCGCTTTAATCAGTCTCACTTCTTGCTGGGTGAATACAATAAATGGTGTAAACCCCATGATAACGCCCCCTGTAAGTGTGACGATTTCTCAGACCAGGATTCTCTCCATTTTTTCTTTTTTTGTCCTTTTTTTAGAATTGCAAGAGAGAAATATATTAAGCCCATACTAAAAGATCAAAAGTTTACCCAAGTCAAACCGGCCTTTCTGTTTTTACAGTTAATGGAAACACCTCTAATCATGTATGGGGTAGCAAATTTTCTTACAATGTCCATCAGGTCTCGTCGAAATAGACCTCAGTCACTGATTAATTGACCTAGCCTTTGTTAAAAATTGTACGCCCAGTTGGGGCAGCACTGTTAAATGATTGTATTATAGGTTTGTAAATATTATTGTAAATAGATCTTTGAACAAACCCCATATTACAAACCGTAAAAATGAAATGAAATTTTGTAGGAAACCACAGACAGTGCAAGTATGAGGACAAACATTTTAATTTTTTTTTTTTTTTTAAACTTTGTAAATATGAAATTTGTAAATATGAATTTGTATTTGTATATAATGTGTCTTGTTTTTAAGCTATTTATATAAAAATTCGTTATATACTCCAATAATCAACTATGAATGTATAGCATACTTTTGTGATTTTAATTTAATCGAATAAAGTGTTTTTGACTCTGACTCTGACTCTATTCACGTGCGCCGGCGCACAATGTGCTGATGTGCGCCAATGCAGACCCCTTTGCACCATGGTGCAAGGGTGCCTGCATTGCAGGGCTGATTGATTTTGTGCAGGACGGGACCCTCCCTGCACAAAATCAATCCATTCAGGCACTTTCCTTTTTCTATTTCTGCAGCACACATAGAAAAATGAAAGCACAAGGAGAAATGTTTTCATTTCTTTTTTAGTTGGACCTCCCTGACGTCACCCCTGGGGTTCTGACGCAGTCCCAGGTTTATAATGCCTCGTAAATCTGGGAATGTGTCAGGTTCAATGGGGGGTGGTGGGAACACCCACAGAAACACCCATGGTTTTCTGCGTGAAAGCGGCACATATTTACAAGGCAATGAAAAGCCACCTACAGTGGCGTCATGTGGCCTTTTTATATATGCGGTGGCACATTGCGCCACCGGACCGTCAGAAAAAGTGATGGACCGGACACTCAAATGTGCCGATAGGGCCTCAAAAATGAGACCCATATTTCTTATTTAAGATACTACCAGGAGGCATCGCACGGCACGACACTTTTGACTTTTAGATTCATGTATTGGCCTTATTCTCTTCGTTTAATGCTTCTATCTAACAGAAAGTGACAAGAATCTTTGATTTAATTTCCAAAGAGAGTATGTCATTCTACATCATTAAAAATAAACATTCGAACTGAGGAAAGGATGAAAGGAGGTAATGGGAAACATTCCCTTTCTTCAATTAGTGCTATACGACTTTTCCTTAAAGAAAATAAAAAAAGGTGCTGGTTAGATCTGGAAATTGTGATTTACAACTTTGTGTTCATGGAAATTGTTTAATACATTCTTCCTATACATAAAAGAGCCTTTTATGTGTTTTTTGTACATCAGAGCGTTTCCTTTATGTCCAGATGTCTGCATATTGTGAACAACCCAGCAACCAATCAGAACCCCGTTCTAGTCCCTATCAAATTCTTTCACTGTGGTTTTGCATTCCATGTTGTTTGCCAGGGTCACTGCTGTATCTGATAATCATTGTAGGCCTCGATTAGCAGATCATGCAAAAAATCAGCGAGAGAACTTCTAATGATATGAATAATGATGCTTATGGGTTCAAATTAGGTAAATCCGTGTACACTGTGACCGCACAATGATGATTAAGTTCTGTTCATTAAGAATGATTTGGGTATGTTAAAACATTCAATGATTATGTTTGATCTGCGCCAACTGTCTGGCTAAATTATTGTAATTAACTTAGCCCAACCCCTGCTTGGATGTAATGGTTGTTCCTTAAATTAAAACTATCCTACTAAAGCTGGCAGTAAGTGGAATCGTATTACATAATGTTTTCCATAAGCCTTTCATTACGAACGACACAAATTGCTCCATAGCACTGTGCTATTATTCTTGTTCAATGAATAATCACTAGATTGGACTCTAATGGGTCTAGGTAAGGCCAGAGGGCCTAATTCCCTAAGAAAAGTCTTACATTTACAAACAAACATGCGCAGCTGTATGCTTAAAAAGCTGGCCCAGTCACAGTTTAGTGTATTACTGGGAATATCATGTAACATCTACTATTTACTCGATGAGAAGTTATATGCAGGGCAGATCTCCACACTGGGAAGAGGCAGTTCAGTGTGCAAATGCACATTAAAAAAAAGAACTTGATATTGGTAAATATGCCCCATGGTGAAAAACAATTCCCACTCACCCCGTCGAAAATAGTAGGTTCTCCCACGCTATCAGAGAGTCACATCAGCTCTGTGCTGAAGAAAATCTCTGACCATTTTTAGGGTGAGGAAGAGAGTTTGTGAATGCCAAATACTCTCAATGCTAACCAAAATGTGATCCTTCCATTTACTACCTCTTGAGTGTTTAATATCAGTAAATAACTGTATGCACATTTTAAATACAAATATGCAGCATTGTACCCACATATGCCTGCCAGGAATCCTATTGTGGACAGCTGACATGGACAATTAGAGCCACTTTAAGTTGTAAAACTATATTGATGGCTATAAACGGCTTTGTAAATCGGGCCCACCATCTTTTACACTAAGGGCCAGATTACGACTGTGGCGGCTTGGCACAGGTCCGCCCCATCGCAGCCCCTGCCAAAGCCATGGTTGGGCCGCCTGCCAGTTTAAGAGTATCCTTCCTGTCTGGTGGGCTTTCTTTTTGACATTCATACAGCAGTGCCCTGGAATGGCCACCAAAATGGGAACGCCAAAAACAGTTCTTGCAAGGCATGGACTGCAAAGTCCTTACTGCTCAGGAACTAGGGTGCATGAATAAAGAGGGTACATGTTGTGACCCCCTGCATACATCCCCATGCAGAGGAGTCACCTTTGTTTCTTCTATGTAACGGTGTTCATGGAGTAGGAACCTCCATGACACCGCAGGCGGAGAGGAAACTCGTAATATGCTTGGTGGAAATGCGGTGGTCCTGCCAAGCATAGTGCAGCCTCTTGACTGCTGCAATACTGCCAGGGAATGGCGGTCCCCTGACTGTTTGTGGACCCCCAGGCTTGTAATAGAGCCCTAAATGTAAAGAGAGCACCAATACAGAGCTAAGGGGCAAAACACACTAAGTTCAAGATTTGTGCAAATTATTTGTGCCAAATTTGAAAGATTTCACCCTTTTTAATAGTTAGAGTAGTGCAATATCTCGTCATATCTTAATTATTAAGGGATGCTTTCACTGGCCAACCATATGTATTTCCACCCCATTTTGTAAAAAGTATGCAAACTGAATGTTTCTTGCTTGGTTGAACACATCTTTGCCCATGCAAATGAGATATGCGAGAGAATGTAAGTTATGCATTAGAATTCACAAATGTCACACATTTGCATTTACAAAATTAAATAATAAATAAATAGGCAGCTGGCAATATGACTGATTAATTACTATCGATTAACTGTGTGTGAGGAGCCAGATCTGACCTTTGAGCAGACACATCGTTCTTCCCGAGTAGTCCTTGTGAGCCATGACCCCAAGAACTATAATAAAATTACCACTTACTGATCGAAGCTCACCTCACGGCAGAGACCTTCAAGACACAAATTGTTTGATATAATAACTTGACCCTGACATCAGAGGCCATGTGACTTACAGACAGTGCTTCAATCACTGGCAGAGCATTTGCCTGTTGTAACATATTCCGAATAAATTGGGTTCATGTAAAAGCATTTCCACCCACAATGTTTTTCTGAAACAATAACCCTTACACATTCAACTGTACTTCACCATCTGTTCAAACCTTTTCCCATAAACATGTTAGCCTCGCCTTGGTCCACTTTAGTGCTTTCTGTGATGAAATATTTCAAAGGACCGTGTAAAAAATCCCTCGTCTGAAGAGAAACTCACCACCACACCAGGGATCACATTGTCTGTGATCACCAAGTTACTAGTTGTCACTAGAATATATAGCCCTTACATCAAAGACTATCCTTATAGCATCATTATCAAATATCTTAAGTGAAACATTTTAAGGACAAAAGACAACCGATGCACTGTTAACACATTATATAGGAAGGCAGGTTGATCGAAACACAAGAAGACCTCACCTACGTTGGATCAGACGTAATCTAGGCTAAGAAGTGGGGGGCAAATTATCAAGAACTGTGATAAAATTATCACCGCTTTAGCGGCAGGAAACTACCGCTTAAACGGCGATAATGGTCTTGATAATATGTCCTTGTGAATTCCCATAGCAGCTCAGGTTCTGGTGTTAACCTGGGCTGCTATGGGAATTTACAAGGGCATATTATCAAGCCCATTATCGCAGTTTTAGCGTCAGTTTCCTGCCGCTACAACGGCGATAATTTTATCGCAGTTCTTGATAATATGCACCTGGGTGAGTAACCATGTCCAATCTCGGAGAATGACATTTGGTCTAGGTCAACAGGAAATATGTAACAAAGATATTACAAAATATCAAAGAGGAACATCTAGACTTCCCTTCTCTGTCACCCAGGGACTGTGGGGAGAACATGCCTATGGAGCTATGGGAAGAAAAAGGCCATGTTAGGGGTCCATGGGAGTGTGTAGGAAGGAAGCACCACCCTGCCTCCACTCATGAGCAGGGTACAAGGAATGGGACTCCCTATGGATAGTTAGAGGTGACACTCCACATTGTTATCTCTGTACAGCAACCAATGTCCAATATATGTGTCAAAATAACAAAGATGTATACATGCGACGATAAGCTCAAAGAAGTTGTAATGACCAGAAAATTAATAAAATCTGTTAAAAACAAAAAAAAAATAGAGGTGACACTCCAGGGGCCCCGTCCCCATAGGTGTAATGTAACACTTGGATGAATCAAGAGGTGTAACTCTCTCAGCCTAGGACGACTGAAAGAGAGAACATTTAATTTGGATAGGTAATCAAAATATGGTTGCTAACAAAAGATACATTCCTTTTCAGAATGGGAGAGTTAGTGTTTCATGACTCCCACGGCAAACACCTGCCACAGTACATTTAACCATGATGCAGTTGGCGTGGATTCCACCCTCTTCCTGAAGAGCACGAGCTGCTTTGCAGCTCCAGTCATGTGGTAAATCAATACCCCATCTGCGTGGGTCATGCCATCTAAGTTAGTGGATTTTGTCCCCGGGATGACAGTACTGGGGTCCAGAGGCGGGGGGTAGCCAGACCCCCCATTAATGTGCCCCAGGATTTCTTTCCAGTACATGGGGATCACTGTACGGGACCACTAAATATGGAGAAATGTGCCAGGTTGCAGTGCCAACATGTTGTAGATGTGGTGGGGAACCTGCGAGAAAGTCTAACAGGTGTTAGATACCACTGAAAAATAACTTTGTAAGCTGATCCTCTGTGTGAGATGCTTCTATGTATTTTGGAGATATCCCTTAAGAGGCATTCCCATTGTTTATCCAGAAGAGACTGCTCCATGTTGCACTCTCGCTGCAATTGGTAGGGATGTTTAGAGAAAGGCTTGAATTCTTGAATTGTAGTGTAGGTCCTAGAAATCAGCCCTGACCAGTGTTTCAAACAGAGTGAGGGAGTGAGGTGCTGCAAGAATGTTTAGAGGGAGTAGCATACAGTGGCACAGTCGGCAATATTGTAAACAAAAGAATTCAGGGATTCATAAGTCATAGTTGCAATGCTCTAAGGATTTAATGGTAGTGCCCTGAAAGATGTAGCTCAAGGTTCTGCAATCTTCTTGAGTCCAATCTGTAAACATTTTAAGATGGAGAACTGGAGATAAGTCCAGACTGAATTCCAGAAGGGTCTTAGATGTGGGGACTGTAGTAAATCCCTTCTTTAGGGCCAGTTGGTCGCAAATGTCCTGTACAATTATGTGTTGGGTGTAGCTAAGTAAGTAGTTTTTGGGGGACTGGGTTTAGGAAGCTTGACTAGGTCCCTTAACGGTCTGAATGGCATTGAGCAGTCCATGTGTAGCCATCATTTTTTCACTATCCCTGACCACCCACTTCAAGATGTATAATAGGTGCTGCACCCAATAATACTCTACCAAATTATAGGAGGGTAGGCCACCCTGTGTCCTTGGCAACTTAAGACTTTTGTTGGAAATGTGGAGTTTTGCCCCTCCCCAAATAAAGGCCTGCAATTTATTTGGGAGGTTCTTGATGTCTGTTACGGGAATTGAGGTAAGCAGGAACTGGAACAGATAGAGTGTCCTTGGAAGCGCATTCATTTGACCTCATGGATGTGCCCCAAACAGGAGTATTGAAGGGGTAGCCATTAAAGTGTTGTTAAGGAGTTTGTCTGCTAAAAGATTCACCTTATAGATGCAATCCCTAAAGGGGATTCCAAAAACCCTTGGCGAGTTTCTAATCAGAATAGCCAGGGGCTCCACCACTAGGGTGAAAAGAAGTGGGGAGAGGGGACATCCCTGTCTTGTGCCCCTCTCAAACTTGATGGGAGCTGTGTGATGGCCATTGAAGCGAATTAAGGCAGTCGGAGAAGCCTAGGATGCCATAATCTTATCAATCACATTTGGCCCCATTCCTAACCCAGTCAAAATCCTTCTCTGCATCCAGCCAGAGGAGCAGAGAAGGAATATTGGAGTTGAGGGCTTTCTAGACCAGGCAAGCCAAGCATCAAATGTTGTCACCCCTTGGAGTACGAGTTTCAGGTGCTGCACGCAAACCTTTGTGAGGAGCATAGTGTTTCTATTCAGCAAGACAGTAGGTCAATAGGATGCACAGCAAGTAGTATTCTCACCTGGTTTAGGAATTAATGGTATCTTACACAAGCTAAGGGTTAGCCTTGTGGTCTGGTTGAAGTCATTAAATAACATTGTGAGCTGTCCTACGAATAGTGGCAAAGGGGTTTGTAGGAAGTTATAGGGAGTCCATCAGGTTCCAGGGTTTTTCCCACTGATATTGCCGTTAGGGCACTTATGATTTAATTCCTTGCAAATAGGGTCTCAAGGAGATCTCTGTGGGTAGGGGAGAATGGCATTCAATTGCATGAGTGCAGGCACGTCTGAATATCAGTTATGTGTCCATTTCTCAGTTTGTAGGAGGATTAATAAAACCATTGAATACCCGCTATTTGTCCAACTCCCTTGTGGCCCAAGTGCCATTGCGGAGTTTGACGTGCACAATATATATCTTGGGCCCCTGGAGCCATATTTTAACTGGCAATAGTGTGGCCAAGTTGCCCCGTTTGCCATAAAAGCTCTGCTTCAAGTATAACAGCATGCTCTCAGCATGGCTCATTGTGTGGTATTTGAGTTGACTGTGCAGCAGGGCAATCTTTGAGGGGGATTGTTTGTCCTGTTGTTCTAGCATTTTCGTGTCAATTTTAACGGTATGTTCAAGAAGGTGTGCCTCTCTTGCACTGTCTATCTCAAAGGTAACGAGAGAACCCTTGATTGGAGTCATGGATGAATCCCAGAGGGTGTGGTGCACAATGTAAGGCTGAGAGCTATTTAGAAAATGTTCTTTAATGGTGTATGCTGGGGTGTCACTGCTTACCGGGTCACATAAAATATTTGGTTTAAATCACAATTGCAAGGACCTATTGGGTATAATACGGGCTGTCAGTCCAGCTGAGTTCTATATGCGCATGATCAGAGATAGAAATGTCTAAGATTAAGGTCAAATGCACAGACTGGAGTAGCGAGTGGGTTACACATATATAGTCAATTCTAGAGTAGGATAAGTGGATATGTAAGTAGAAAAAGTAGCCTCTGAAATCAGGCTGCCTATGATACCATTTGTCAACCAGACCCAGTCCGCTATGTCTTTTCAATAAGGGTCGACATCCGCCCTTGATCCCTGGTACGAGTTTTGGTTTTTGTTGTTAATTGGATCCCACACCAGACTGAAGTTCCCAACCACTATTTTGTCCCTTTTCTGTATTTCAGTTGTTCTTTTAAGAGGGAGCACAGGAAGGTGTTGAGGGCAGAGTTAGGTGCTTAAACGTTTAACTGGGTTAACACTGTCTCCACCCTTCAAAGATTTAGGTTAATGAAGCAACCCTCTTTGTATTTAGACACTGATCGTTGCTCCTGAACTCTATAATTCTTACTTAAACTACGCCTGTTGTTTTCGAGGTGCTAGAGGCCCAGAATTGATGAGGGTATCTTTGGTGGTGCATGCAGGTGTGGTCTTTGGTAAGTAGGTGTGTCTCATGCAAAAAGATAATATAGGGGTTGTGCTGTAGGAGGTATCTCCAGATCTGTTTGCATTTATTGGGGGATTTAAGCACTAGTACATTCAACAAGAGACATTCAAGGGAGTGAGTGTCATTCATCATCTGGACTACAGAGGGTCAGGTGTTGCAGGAAAAGGTAGATTATCTCTAGAACCAATCCCCCCTGTTTCTGGTAGTCCCCCAAAAGAACAAACCATAAATAATGAAATGGAGAAAGATAGATATAAGGACAACTGTGTGAAACTCAATATCCCTAACTGACATACATGGGATTTGTTTCCATACCTCACATCCAGATGTGCGCCACTTATAGAGTGAGGTTATTGTGGGAGAGGATGGGACCTCCAAGAAATTGTTAATAAGGAGGTATAGCACAAAATATAAAATACACAGAATGCATTCCTTCACTCCACACCACTTGCCACAGCTTATTATAGAGCCTAATATAGAGACCCAATCGGAAAGAATGGCATGTTAACAAAAAGTTGACTAAGAGTCCACCAGACGTTCTTTAGGCTGCTCAGGTTGGGATTGTTGAAATAGTTCTATTTTCATGTGCTTTAGGTAGGCAATCACATTGGTCTAGATTGTTGCCACACTGGGTGTGCACATCTCGGAGCGTGTTGGAAGGTTACTCAGCAT
This sequence comes from Lissotriton vulgaris, assembly GCF_964263255.1. Taxonomy (NCBI): domain Eukaryota; kingdom Metazoa; phylum Chordata; class Amphibia; order Caudata; family Salamandridae; genus Lissotriton; species Lissotriton vulgaris. The sequence goes on along the minus strand of NC_141696.1, from coordinate 775,532,669 downwards.
GTTGTCTTAAGAGCTATTATCTAGGGGTAGGCTTAGAAGTCATTTAGCCTCTGGTAGGGTGCAAATCAGCTGTCTTTTACCATTGCAGGAGAAGATGAGGCTGAAAGGGTGGCTCCAAGATCGTCAGTGAGAGGCCTGAAGTCTCTGCTTTTTCTGAGGGTGGTGGATAACAAGTTCTGAAATAGTTGTACAGTAAAGTCTCTGAAGATGAGGTCAGCATTTCCCCTGACATTTCGCATTATTCGTTTTTTATCTTCGAAGAAGTGGACTCGGGTGAGGGTGTCTGGGGCACCCTCCTTTCACAATGTGTTAAACATAGTCCTGTGCACACAATCAAGTCTTAATGGAGGGGACGCCTGGTAGATCTCTAATAGTCTGAAGTAGTTCATGCGTGAAATTCATGATGTCATCTCCCCAGGGCATAGCTTACTAAATGAGATTCGGGGCTGTGAATCTCAAGTTTCCCAACTAAAAAATTGATGACCCAAGGGCAGATGCGGGAGATGACCAAGGTTTGGGATGGACTGTTCACGGGAGGAAAATTGTCAATACTTTTTTACACTAGGTGGACCTCTGTCTAAAGTGAAATAGCAGGTGAAAAACAATGGATTGGAATATGGTGTGTGTGAAATTTACGTAATTTGCTTTCACATAATTACGTGAAATTACAGCTAAATTAAGCGTACTTATTTACAATGCAGATCTGACGTTTTGCTCTATATTTTAGCACAAAATGCACCCTAATGCCAATATTTGGCAAAAGAATGCATTTAAACAAGAGCACCATGAACAACAGCCATTAGCGTTCTTTTCTTCTTGTACGTTTGCAGTGAATATTTACCCTGAACTGCGCCATTCCTTTTAAAAATGTTTATTGTAAATTGCACAATTCACTGTAAATTCTTACTGTTAATGTCATACAATTAGTGACAAAATAATGCAATTTTAGTAATTTTGCTTAACAAGAGTAGCACAAAATTCCTGAAATTACACTGGTGTAATTTAGATTTCAGCCAGGATTAGTTGGATTACTACCCCAAGCGATTGCTGGTGGTTAGATGATTCCCAAGCATTTGTTCCATCACCTTTTGTATTTCAGATTGCCAGAAGTATGCCTGGAAACGTGACAATGGCACAGCTTTCCAAACCTACTACTGCAAAATTTTGTGAATTACAACAAGTAGTAATCTTGCACCCATTTAATAAATACTTATATTTGTGCAGATTTACTACTTTTTTTGGTAAACCAGTCATTAATAAAGGTGGGCGAAATTTGCGAAATTCCCTTTGGCAAACTATCGCAAAAATGTTCAAAATCTCCGCGATCAGCCGGAAATATCGCGAGGACGCGCATGTTTTTTTCCCGCCCATTTGCAGTATTTTCTGCGTGATCGCGTTGAAAAAATGTCTCGCTAACTTACCCATGCGGTCGCTCATGGGCCCGGCCATCTTGTTTTTACTTGTCCCGCCCGCTCGCGCTGCTTACTTCCTGTTCTGGGTCGCGCAATGCATGCTCATGCCCGTTCACGTTACGTATTTCCTGTTCGGGAGCGCTTTTACGTGTTCGCGCCGCTTTTTGCGTGCTCGGGGAGAAAATATCACGCAAACTTGCGCACGTGGTCGCAATGGGCGTGGCCATTTTGTTTTTCACTATATGTTATGGTTCTGGGGCCTGCTTTTGAATCCTCCCTTTATCTTTTCAATCTTTACTTCCTAGAAACTTTTTTTTAATCTTTTTTACTTATTATTATTCAGACTATTTTCCTGCTTCTATATTTTTGGTTTTTGTCTACTTTTTTGTGCTTTTTAGCTACTTTTTCACTCTTTTTCTATTGCCTGCTATTTTCATTTCTTTTACTTACTTTTTACATTTTATTACCTTCTTTACCGCCCCGTCTCACTCTCCCCAGAACCATGTCGAAGGGTAGGGCTTGCAGCAGCAAGAACCGTGACCACCTTCCCTGCGGAAGGCGGCGCCCACAAGGGGTGCAGGTACGGGCCTTATTTGGGGAGGTGGAGATGGCTGCACTCATTTTCTTTGTACAGCGCCACCTCCCCTCAACCCTAGCAGCAGGTGGCAGGCCTGGGTCCGGGTACGGACTCCGGGATTGTCGGCAGAGGTGGGGGAAGGTGCACCGGGCAGTGTTCCGCTGCTCTGGGGTTCGGTGCACCCAGGCCCAGCTGACGCAACGGTGGTCCGACATCCTGGACCGGGAGCAGGACCTGCTGGACCTGCTAGGCGTGGAGGTCCCGGGTCTTGGTGAGTAAATATTTAATTCTTACTACTTTGTGTCTGTTCTTCTGCTCTGTGTTATATATTGCAAATATCTTTTTTTCCAACCAGCTAGAATGCTGCTGCTTACATTACAGGTAAATTACGTTTAAAAGTCTTCTGTGATTGTTATGACACAGGTGCTCTTCTGCGCTACTAATCTTAGTTGTTTGCAACTCTGTGTTTGCGCTCGCTTAGTGTGGTTATGTAAGAGTTTATTTTAGAGAAATTAAGTAACGTAATGCTATAGTGACTCTAGTCCTTACTTTTTCTTGTCACTAAGAGATAAGGGGTGGATTGATACTTAGATTTAGTTACTTTGCATGAGTTTGTAATTTTTAGTGGTATGTGTGATGCCCCCTCTGTTACGTCATGTGCTGCTAGTACCCCAGTCTTTATTAGGACCTTTTCTAGTTTGTTCAATGAGTGGTAATAGGCTTAGCAGCACTAGCAAAACATCAGCATCAATCAATCAACCAAAAATTTGGTGTATACAAAAATGTAGTCATGTGTCCTCCATTTGACCATATGCATTGTTGAGGACTAAAAGAAGTGGAGATGCATACTATAATGTACAATTGGCATGCCTGGAATATGTGGGCTAGTTAAGGTGGTACGTCTTACTTAGGCTTAGTTATTATTCTGGAATCAGAATGGAAGAGTGTATTAGTGTTAATAAATAGTAAGTAGTCAATCCGCAAATCCCCCTATACTACTTGTTAACCAGATGAGATTGGTCAATTTAGTTATTGCAATTGTTGTTTACATAAGTTTCGACCGTTCTTTAAAAATATTTTATTTGTTTGACACCATTCATCAATGTTTGTCTCTTTCTTATATCTTTCCTGTTCAGCACCCAGGGGCAAGGAGACAGGGGCGCAGTTGGCCGGAGAACACCATCAACAGGAGGACACCAAAGCGGGCTCTTCTGCTGGCCCTAGTAAGTCTTAATGTGTTTAATAATAATTCTTATTCCATAACTTTTACTGCACCATATTTTTCCCAAACTATTCTTTCTGTTTCCTAATGCTATTTTTTACCAACAATTATCCTTCAATCTGTACTGTTTCAAAAATCGTGTTATCCCTGCCTCTGCTATAATGACTCTCTGTACTACTACTACTATTAGTCTGTCTGTACTGTAGCAGCTAAGCTTGCCCAGTTGGCCACTCTTTATTTAAAAGGTTTTAAATAAAACTCAGATTCACCAGTAGCTCTAGCCAGTGAGTCCAGTCCTTTGGGTCGTCCTCCTGTACTACTTCTAGTCTTATTGATCTTGAGTCTTTGTTAATCTTGAAGCTTTGACAATTCACACCAACAAATGCCCAACCAGATTTATTACTATTTTGATATGATAGGACATACTACTACTGTGGGATTTTGCACATACAGAATTTTGCACAAGAAAATAGGATGTTGGTGATGGGAGGTTAGACCTTCCTCACACACATCAATCAGAAGTTCAGAACCAACCACAATCCCCTGCCCGACTAGTCAAAGTAGTGTCTTGTCATAACTATTAGCTCTCCGAACCCTCCCCTTAAGATACCCAGCAAGTAGACAACCCAGAACAGAACACACCCAACCTCTGCATCCGGTCTAGTCAGGTCTAGTGCCTTTATAATAACATTTCATATAAACAGATCAGGCCTATATCCATGATGATTTGCAGGGGCATCTCCTCCGCTAAGGTGGAGGAGCGTCACCCTACTTCTTTAGGAGCGGTACAGAGGAAAAATGAAATGATAACAACGAAGCGTTATCATTTTATTTTGTATTCCTAGGTGCGGGGAGAGGCGGGTCTGGCCAGCTCAGGGGCTAGGGCAGGAGTGGTGAGCACACAAAGTGTGCATGAGTGTTTGACCTGCCGTCTTGGGCCTGCCAAACATTCTTGCACACTTTGCATGTTCCTCACCAGGTTACATTACACAGCCAGGTGGGGAACAATCACAGGCTACCTGTCCCTGTCTGAGTGCTGAACCACAGCGCTCAGACCAATCACGATGCTGCAATGCAGCCTTGCAATTGGCTATGGAGAACTTAGGGGAACCAATCACAATGCTGTATTACGGCATTGTCTTTGGCTCAGGGGGCTTGGGTGTTTCCTGCTAGGAGGAGAGGCGGTGGCTGAGATGCTACCAGCAGGTAAGTTTGCTTTATTCTTTCTTTCATTTTTATTTTCTGCTCACCCACCTCCCCCCGCACCCCTGCACCATTCCTGACCTGCGACCCCTGCTTATTTGCATACCGCCATAACCAACTCTATGGCTTGCTGCAAAGTTTATACTTCATGCAGCAGGACTGAGTTGGTTATGGTGGTACACAAATAATCAGTGGCAGCTGGTAAGGAAGGAAGGTAAGTGCCAATATATGCAGTCTTTTTAGTGGAAGCACACAAATTCGGCCCAATCAAATCCTGTACTCAGGGGAGCCAACATGTGAGTAGATCCCTACGTCCCACTCTCAGGAGGGCTTCAAATCTCTTTTTTGTTAATCACATAAGGTCAGGTTGAACTGTCAAGCAACGGTGATGGATCAAGCCCTGATCTTTGGACAGGGTAAGAGTGGTCTGCTTAATTCAGACACTCTGTTCATCACCACCCCCTTTTCTGAATCGTTTTTGGCCACACTAGGTGTGGAGGGTATACTCAGACATGAGTCCCTTGCTCACTGCACCATCAGGATTCAAGCAAGCCGGGCCGACGACGGCTGAAATGCCAGAAACCGGTCCCCGGAAGCTTGCCTCCTTTCTGGTGAAGAATTGGCTTGGTAGTTTGGTCTGCCCTGTTCCCATGATGCACTGGGCCAGGGACAGACTAATTTGCATATAGCCAGGTTCTGAGCTGGGATGGTGCAGTGAGCTAAATAACGGTGATGGATCAAGCCCTGATCTTTGGACTGGGTAAGAGTGGTCTGCTTATTTCAGACACTCTGTTCATCACCACCCACTTTTCTGAATCGTTTTTGGCCACTATAGGTGTGGCAGGGTATACTCAGACATGAATCCCTTGCTCACTGCACCATCAGGATTCAAGCAAGCCGGGCCGACGACGGCTGAAATTCCAGAAACCGGTCCCCGGAAGCTTGTCTCCTTTCTGGTGAAGAATTGGCTTGGTAGTTTGGTCTGCCCTGTTCCCATGATGCACTGGGCCAGGGACAGACTAATTTGCATATAGCCAGGTTCTGAGCTGGGATGGTGCAGTGAGCTAAATAACGGTGATGGATCAAGCCCTGATCTTTGGACTGGGTAAGAGTGGTCTGCTTAATTCAGACACTCTGTTCATCACCACCCCCTTTTCTGAATCGTTTTTGGCCACTATAGGTGTGGCAGGGTATACTCAGACATGAGTCCCTTGCTCACTGCACCATCAGGATTCAAGCAAGCCGGGCCGACGACGGCTGAAATGCCAGACACCGGTCCCCGGAAGCTTGTCTCCTTTCTGGTGAAGAATTGGCTTGGTAGTTTGGTCTGCCCTGTTCCCATGATGCACTGGGCCAGGGACAGACTAATTTGCATATAGCCAGGTTCTGAGCTGGGATGGTGCAGTGAACTAAATAACGGTGATGGATCAAGCCCTGATCTTTGGACTGGGTAAGAGTGGTCTTCTTAATTCAGACACTCTGTTCATCACCGCCCCCTTTTCTGAATCGTTTTTGGCCACTATAGGTGTGGCAGGGTATACTCAGACATGAGTCCCTTGCTCACTGCACCATCAGGATTCAAGCAAGCCGGGTCGACGACGGCTGAAATGCCAGAAACCGGTCCCCGAAAGCTTGTCTCCTTTCTGTTGAAGAATTGGCTTTGTAGTTTGGTCTGCCCTGTTCCCATGATGCACTGGGCCAGGGACAGACTAATTTGCATATAGCCAGGTTCTGAGCTGGGATGGTGCAGTGAGCTAAATAACGGTGATGGATCAAGCCCTGATCTTTGGACTGGGTAAGAGTGGTCTGCTTAATTAAGACACTCTGTTCATCACCACCCCCTTTTCTGAATCATTTTTGGCCCCTGTAGGTGTGGCAGGGTATACTCAGACATGAGTCCCTTGCTCACTGCACCATCAGGATTCAAGCAAGCCGGGCCGACGACGGCTGAAATGCCAGAAACCGGTCCCCGGAAGCTTCTCTCCTTTCTGGTGAAGAATTGGCTCGGTAGTTTGGTCTGCCCTGTTCCCATGATGCACTGGGCCAGGGACAGACTAATTTGCATATAGCCAGGTTCTGAGCTGGGATGGTGCAGTGAACTAAATAACGGTGATGGATCAAGCCCTGATCTTTGGACTGAGTAAGAGTGGTCTTCTTAATTCAGACACTCTGTTCATCACCACCCCCTTTTCTGAATCGTTTTTGGCCACTATAGGTGTGGCAGGGTATACTCAGACATGAGTCCCTTGCTCACTGCACCATCAGGATTCAAGCAAGCCGGGCCGACGACGGCTGGAATGCCAGAAACCGGTCCCCGGAAGCTTGTCTCCTTTCTGGTGCAGAATTGGCTTGGTAGTTTGGTCTGCCCTGTTCCCATGATGCACTATGCCAGGGACAGACTAATTTGCATATAGCCAGGTTCTGAGCTGGGATGGTGCAGTGAACTAAATAACGGTGATGGATCAAGCCCTGATCTTTGGACTGAGTAAGAGTGGTCTGCTTAATTCAGACACTCTGTTCATCACCACCCCCTTTTCTGAATCGTTTTTGGCCACTATAGGTGTGGCAGGGTATACTCAGACATGAGTCCCTTGCTCACTGCACCATCAGGATTCAAGCAAGCCGGGCCGACGACGGCTGGAATGCCAGAAACCGGTCCCCGGAAGCTTGTCTCCTTTCTGGTGCAGAATTGGCTTGGTAGTTTCGTCTGCCCTGTTCCCATGATGCACTATGCCAGGGACAGACTAATTTGCATATAGCCAGGTTCTGAGCTGGGATGGTGCAGTGAGCTAAATAACGGTGATGGATCAAGCCCTGATCTTTGGACTGGGTAAGACTGGTCTGCTTAATTCAGACACTCTGTTCATCACCACCCCCTTTTCTGAATCGTTTTTGGCCACTATAGGTGTGGCAGGGTATACTCAGACATGAGTCCCTTGCTCACTGCACCATCAGGATTCAAGCAAGCCGGGCCGACGACGGCTGAAATGCCAGAAACCGGTCCCCGGAAGCTTGTCTCCTTTCTGGTGAAGAATTGGCTTGGTAGTTTGGTCTGCCCTGTTCCCATGATGCACTGGGCCAGGGACAGACTAATTTGCATATAGCCAGGTTCTGAGCTGGGATGGTGCAGTGAGCTAAATAACGGTGATGGATCAAGCCCTGATCTTTGGACTGGGTAAGAGTGGTCTGCTTAATTCAGACACCACCCCCTTTTCTGAATCGAACTGTCAAGCTAGACCTAAAATCCATGTAGGTTTGGAATGCCATCCTTCCATCTGTTCTGCTGCCAGAGAAAAAAACACTAAATTATCTAGTAATCTAAGACACTTTCTTTGATTGCAATGTCATCTGGGTTTCCCTTAAAGTTCAAGCGCAGGCAGCCCAAGGAATAAATCGATCACTGCTGCATGCAGGGCAAGCACTTTTTTTAGAGAAGCACAGAACAATCAAAAGATGTCCTCCTGACTCACAACATGTGGGCGTGACCAAAGCCCCTCTCCTATTGATTCTCACATTATGGTCTAACTAAGACCATAAAAAAAATCACCCACAACCCAGTGCTCCCCTCAAAGACAATTACAAGCAAGTTAATTAAATTCAACACCGAGCTGTCCATTCAAAACACTGGGGCCTGTGTGTACATCACCCCTGGGTCACTGTAAGCAGCAGACTCTTTCCCCGACGTAGGGTGTCCTGTGAAAAACACTTGGAAGCAAAAGAGTTAGGGTCAGAGAGGTGCTTTGATCTCTGAGCTCAGTGAACTGCAGGAGGGAATCCCTTTTGGAGGATGGACAAAATGCAGCGCACTGAACTCCGAATGGTCATTGTTAAAATCCTTGCATTTTCTGCAAGCAAACGTGAAAAAATGCCCTTCTGCAGGCAGGTCCTCGTCAAGCACGGGGTCAGGGGAAAACAGACCTGGCTTCCCAGGCACTTGTAGGAGCAATCAATCGGTGGTGATGATTGGTGCATTGCTGCGCAGCTCGCTAATAACATCCAGAAGTCTCTAGAAACTGAGCTGTTTAGAAAGTTCCTCAACTCAAGCTGTAAAATATCTGCCCCTTCCTTCAATATGAACTGTGTTGCTCTTATTCTTTCTAAAGCGTTTTGATGCTTACTGTTAAGGTTTGGGCTCAAGAAATAATTGAATACATTAATAAATGCGTATTTAAGAGACAGAAGAGTATATGGAAAACACAATCGAATGCATTGAATGATGTGTGATTTTACAATGTGGTGGTCCACGTTGGGTGATATAAAAATTATAAGAATCTAAATGTTCTTTTATCTTGGTGTCTCCTGTTTTTAGAGTTTCTAATACCTTCTTTGTTCCATTGACTTTGCTCCATTTCTCTCTCAAAAGAGGGCTGGAACTAAATAGATTTCAGATAAAAGTTCCATACATTCATTTTATATGTGATAGAAATATTCCAAGCAGAATAAGTTTAAAATTTCCTTCACAACACAATGATGACATTGTCAGAATATTCTCTAAATGTGTGAATTCTGCATTACACCTGCAACATTGCAGATGGAATGTGTTAGATTTGGGAGTCTCTAGTTGGCACAGGTAGGTAATTGTGACAAATAGGGACCGTCTCCTCTAGTCAGGATAAGGGGATTACACTCCTAAAATAACCCCTGCTCACCCTCTAGGTAGCGTGGCGCGAGCAGTCAAGGCTTATTTCAGAGGCGTTGTAAGTTAAGAAGTTGTGACCACATACAGTAACCCAGTAACAACACTACAAATGGACACCACACAGGTTTTATATAAAAAATAAGTAGACTTTATATAGAGTTACCACAAGACCATAAACAACAAAAATACACACTATGATTACTTTAAGATGGTAGATTTAAGCTTATTTCATTTCAGGTCTTAGATGCAACACTCTGCGTCAATGTACCTTGATTTGCATTGCGCTTCCACGACAAGCAATGTTGCAGCGATGGGATAGGTGGCAAAGTTCGGATACAAAGAATTAAAGACGTGGAGATCATCCAGATGCAGCACGCTTCTCGGGGATGCGAGAAGTTCTCGGTGCGATGCATAGACTGCAGCGGCGACACCCTTATAATGCTAGGGCAACAGCTCCAGCGGCGACGCTCTTCTCCCACGATGCGTGAAGCTTCCGTTCGATGCGACAACTACAGCGGCGACATCCAAGATGTGACGGCAGCAGCTCTGAGGGTGGCTCACTTCTCGGGGATGAGAGGTGCTCTTGATCAATGCGGTGCAGTGCGACAGTTTCAGCGGCGACACCCTCCTTCGGAGTTGCGATGGCAGGCACAGCGACGGCGACACACTCCGACCTCGTTGCGAGATTCTTCTCCTGATGTGGTGCAGTGCGACAACTACAGCGGCGACACCCTCCTGCGGAGTTGCGACAGCAGCAGTAGTGACGGCGACACGCTTCCTCTTCGTTGCGGCACGCTTCTCTCCGATGCGGTGCAGTGCGACAGTTCCAGCGGCAACACACTCCTTCGGAGTTGCGAAGGCAGGCACAGCGACAGCGACACGCTTCTTCTCATTGAGTCGCGGTTCCAGTTCCTCGCGACGCGCAGTTCTTCAGAAGGCTGATTACAGCAGCCGGCTCTTCCACAAGAACTCTGAGGAGCTGGGGGTTGAAGTCTGTTGTCCCTGAGACTTCAGCAGGAGGCAAGCTCTCTTCCAAGCCCTTGGAGACCCTTCACAAGTTGAAAGCAAAGTACACAAAGTTCCTTTCTCCTTCCTTTGGCAGTAAGGCAACCCCTGCAGGCCTATCCCCCAAGCAGCACTTCAGCTTGGGAATAGTCTCTCCTCAGTTTCTTTAGGTTCCTCTCCTCATAAAAAGGTTTCTTCTTGTAGTCCAAAAGTATCTAATTTCATGGGATCAGGGCACCAATATTTATACCCCAAAATCCTTTGTTCTCTGAGGGGAGAGGGTTCTTTGCCCAGTCCAAACCAGTTCAGAAGCACTCTTTTTACCAGACTTCTCCTTTCCTTTCACAGTGCAGGGCAGCAACATCAGACGTCCCACAGGAGGTGGAGCCAGCATTGTGGAAGGCAAGTACAGTCCTGGAGCACTTTGTTTACAGGACTTCTTCTCTTCTTTCAGTGTGCAGGGCAGAGACATCAGCTGCTCCCCAGGGGGTGGAGCCGGCATTGTGGAAGGCAGGCTCAGCCCTATTCAAAGTTCAGGTGCAACTCCTCCCTCCCATCTAGATGCAGATCTCTCTATTCACCACTGGGTGACTCAGCCTGTCTCTTGGAATTCCCCACCCCTGTCACTCACAAAACCAGACATAGGAATACACAACCTAGCAGAGGCAGGTTTGAATTGTTAGACAAGCAAATACTTACTTTCTAAAAGTGGTATTTTCAAACACGGAATATTAAAATAATCTTTCCTAAAAGAAGTATTTTATTATTCTAAGTTCACACATGCTAAACTCGAATTTCCACCATGTTCTCTGAGACAGTTAGGATTATAAAATGTAATAACTCTAACAGCCCATTCTGGCCTTGGGAGAACAGATAGCCTTGCAATAGTGAAAAACGAAAATGGCTGTAATTCACTATTAGGACATGCCACACACATCAGGGCTTGTCCTACCTTATACTTACAATGCACCCTGCCCTTGGGCCTACCATAGGGGTGACTGATATGAAGAAAAGGAAAGGTTTAGGGACTGACAAGTGGGTGCACTTGCCCAGTCAGCATGACAGTACCAGACTGCAAGCAGGCTCTACAATGGCAGACGTTAGATACATTTTACAAGGCTGCTTCTGTGGGAGGCACAACCAGTGTTGCAGGTGCACCAACAGCATTTGGATTTACACGCCCTAGGCACACTCATTGCTCTAGACTCGGGTCTGACAAGTAAACCAAATAGCCAATCATGGAACCACTTATAAAGAAGTCCATCAGACACAGTATATATGATTTATTGATACACCACTGATTAATACATCAATTTACAATAGGGAGCACTTGCACTGTGGCACTGAATAGCAGTGGCACAGTGCCCAAAGCATCTAACACCAGCAAAAATACATGAGGCAACAGCAAAAAATGGAAGGGAGACCCACGCCAAGGGTGCCAGGTCTAACAGAATGAAATTCTCTTTGATAGAAAGTGCAGACACTTCTGAAACCCCTGCCCCTTCCAGTCTCTCAAATAAGAAAAGTGAGCCGTGTTCCGATGTGTGTTTTCTTCTAGTCACTGGTCTGGAATTTTGACAGGGTGACTCAGGGTTTGTCCAGCAGAGGACAATGCATAACGATTTACACATACGAATTTTGAACGTGTTCAATAGTTTATTTATTTATTTATGCATTTTTACATAGTGAAAACTTTCGCTGAAGGTGTCAGCGCTCTACAGTAGAGCCAGTTACATATAGACTTCAGAGTACATGAATAACATAAAATATACGAAACAAATGAAATCCAAACTCACATACAAATGGTAGTAAGTATGCATGTCTACTACAGATACTAGCAGTTAGATTTACATATATACAAGTTGTAAATTTGTACAGTTACATTTTAAAAAGAGAGGGGCTTATAATCAAGGGGCCGCAATAAAATTATCGCCGCTTTAGTGTCTGTTCTCGGACAAAAAGCTGCAATAATTTTATCGCATTATCAACAAGGACACGCTAGCACGTGTTTCCTTGACTTAGCTCCCGTTTTTCACACGCCTCGCCTTGGATTGATAATGAGATGCAAAGTAGGCATGGCTGTGAAAACAACATAGGAAAATATCACAAAGGCAGCTTCGCGATATTACCAATGAGCCATAGCGATAATTTAAAGCGCGCTAACTCTGCCTTAACTCAGGAATTTAGCGTCTGTTAAATTCCTGACTAAGGTATACCTAACATGGGAGGTGGATTGTGGGGCTAAGACCACAGGGCCTATCATCAAACTTATCGCCGTTTTCCATGGTGTTAGGTGTTACTGCGAGCTGGCATTAAGGTCTTTTGATTGTGCCTAATAGGTATGAGCAACGCGTGCGGGTATGCCTCAATGTGTTTGCAACCTAGCGGCAAAGTCGGTTATAGGGGTAATCGTATTAGCCAGCCCGATTTGCTCCAAGCCTGGTCATCATAATGGCGGAGACCCACGTCCTGCCTCGCTAGGTAACGCAATGGCCCAGGCAGCCGCAGTGTCGGGAGGCTTTAACTGCTCTCCTGGGGCCTCATTTATGAGGCCCCTTGCGCCATCGGAACTTCACTTTTCATGTTCCGTGGCGCAGAAGCCAGCGTGGTATTTATCAGGCAGCAGTACGCCAGTTTTTGTGGCGTACTGCTGCCTGATAAATATCAGTCCCTTCAACGCAGTGTACTGCGTTAAAGGGCGTGCAATGGGTGTTGCTGGGGGCGTTCCCAGCAACATCCATGGCCTTTTGACACTGCCCCAGATTTATGAGAAATCGTAACTCTGAAGCAGTGCCAAAAGCTTACGCCTCCCCAGGGGAGGCGTAAGGGAGGCGCAACAGGGAGAAATGTCTTTATTTCTCCTCGTATTTCCTTTTTCTATGTGTGCTGCATTCTACAGCACACATAGAAAGAGGAAAAGCCTCTTGTGATTATTTTTGTACAGAAAGGTTTCCCTTCCTGTTCAAAAATAATCTTCCCCGCAACGCAGGCACCCTTGCACCATTGTGCAAGGGTGCCTGCGCTGGCGCAGGCAGCCCATTGTGCGCCGGCGCAGGGGAAAAGGACAGGAATGCGCCGTATCTTATAGATACGGCGCATTTCTGCCCTTTTCTTTTGCCGTAGGGAAGCGCAGCAGGAAGGCCTGCTGTGCTTCCCTGCGGCAAAAAGTAATAAATGAGGCCCCTGATGTTTCCGATCACCTACTCGGGCACCCGACCTCCCGGCCATGCGCTCTTGTACAGAAATGCGCCCCCTCCAGCCAAGTGAGAGGTACTGGGGTTTAGCTCTATCATTAAGTTTGACAAATTTCAGCGCCGCTCGGCAGATAACCTGAGGGGGCGGGCGCCTGCTGCAGTCACGTGTGGCAGCTTGTGAATGCGGAGGGAGGGCTGCTATGCGCCGGCTTTAAAGAAGGCAGGACTGGCTCTGCATCGCATCGGTGAGCCCTTGCCTCCGCTTCGGGTAAACCCTGGCTTCTCGCATGCCGGACCATGTGGGGCAAAAAAGGCAGGCGTTGGCTCTCAAACTGGTGATTCTTGGCTTATCACGCTGTTCCCCGTGAATACTACATGACCGTGTCCTTGTGCCGTGGGCAGCCGCAAATACAGAGCTGGACTGCTCCTGAGTCCTGTCTGCAAAGAAGAGACATATTGTATAAAAGGCGCGCATCGGACATGCAATTCTTTGCATCGAAGTAGGAACCCAGCGGGCGTCTCGCCATCCCGATGCTGGTGTATTGGTTGAAGGCTACAGATGTGGCATAAATACGAGCACAGCAAAGGGGTAAAACAAAGAAGGCATTAAATGCAAGCGGGGGTTAACAACCTGCGTCTGATGGATTTGGCAATTTATTTCTAAAAAAGACGCCATTTACGAATGGGAAAAGTCAGATAGCATCGGGGAGGTCATTTAAACGGTTGTATTTCAGTAAAGAACTGGCAGCCATGTTGTCTCACAGCTGCTTATTTTATGAATGTGATCGACATGTGCAGCCTGCATTTGCCATATTGAGGGCTTGTTCCATTCTCAAGCTCTCTAAGCGCCCACTCTTTCCTGTTATTGGCTACCTCTGTCACTCTGTGTTAGCTTTCATCCACTTCCGATCCACCTGTCTGGCTGCCGCTGTTATATCAAGGCCTACTGTCCTCCCCGTTTGTCTTCACTGCTTGCCATCTGTGTCGCTGTCCCTCTACACTGGCCATTCCATTTACGATCGATAATCTTCCTTAGCTTTTCACCCCACAACCCACCCATTCTAACCCTCAGCCTGTGCCCATCTCTCTCATCCGATTTCTGTGCATTTCGTCTACGCCCCTATGCTTGCTATGCGTGTCTCTGCATCACCTTCACAGCGGTCAGTGCATCTCACCGCACTCCTGACTTTGACTTTCTCCTCTGATCTTGTAGTGCTTGTTTCAAGTGCTGTGTTTGCGTGCCTTTCTTGCTCTCTGTACATGCGTCCGTCTCCCTGCCTCTGTTCTCTGCCTGTAATTTCCATATTCCTTCGACCCCCTCTGACCGTGCTGTCTCTGCCTCCCCCTTGTCTGCAGAGGGTCCTCATTTAAGCTACCTGTTTGTTTCACGTTATCATCGCGGCCTGTCTTGTCCAGTGCCACTCTCTCCAGCCCCCCCCCACCCACCCCCCGAGTCTTCGCTCCCTTGCTAGTTTTCCCTCTTTATCCCCGTTTCTTCACTCCCTGTGACCCTGCACTTGTCCTGCGTGTGCTCCCATTGCTCGATGACTCCTCCTTCCCAACCACCCTCCGTCCATCTGCGCCTTGGTCTGCCCCAGTCTGTAGACTCTGCCTGTGTGTGTGTCTGCTCGTTTTATCTGCCATTGTTTCTTTCCCTTTAATTGTCTTTTTCCCTCTTTACGCCTCTTTTGTTGACAATTCGCCATGTGCTCAGTTCCCCATGTAATTTGGCTGCACTCAAACCTGCACATTGAGTTTGTTTTGGTGCTTTTATGAAAGTACCTCTATTTAGTTCGCCATCAATGTTAATACTAATAATCTGATCTGAAGGGAGCAGGGTAGAAGCTAACTGCGAAGCAGACTACACTCTTCCTGGGGAAAACAACTTGCCACTCTTATCAGATCAAGGTACGGGCAGTGCTGCTAAAAGAACTTCAGTACTATAGTCGCTGTACCGACTAAAGCCTACTACAGGTTTGAGACAAGACCGCGCAGGTTCTCGCTTAGGATACGATGCCTGCCGTAGGCACAGCATGTGCTGTTCAAAGATTTGCAGAGGCCGCCGCACCCGCCTGAAGGGTGGGGGAGGCTCGAAGGCCGGCGCCATAACCCTCGTGGTGCCACCAGCGGGGTAAACTGGTTCTGGGCGCTTCGATGCGCACTGGAACCAGCGGAAGCGGGGTGCGCACCAGCCACCCGACCGGAAGTAACCTGTTGACCTGAGCGCCCCCAAAGGGCGCCCAATGGTCAACCTGGCTTTGTTTGAACCCCCCAATCAGGGGGACTCACCTGAGACCTGCATGGAGGGCTCAAGAGGATTTAAGCGACGCCGCCCTCCCAGCAGAAGCACATCGCATTCGAGGAGCTGGGAGAACGGCGCGACAGCAACAACGACTGAAGAGGAAGAGAGGCGACGCGGCGAAGGACGAGGAGGAAGATGCCAAGGCTCCAGTTGAAGATCAAGGTCGTCATCACCGAGGACGCCTTACGGAGCGCGGCGCGCCGTGCCAGCTCCCCCGAAGCAGCAGCAGGTAAAAACCGCAGCAAGCTCAGAGCCCGGGATAAGCACACGCAGCTAGCTGTGCCCCCAGCTGACGGCCTGACGCAGACGCGGGAAACCTAAGAAGCCACACACAAGTGCGCAGGGACTCACGACATGTCGGAAGGCCAGCCAGACGAGATGGCAGAGGTGCTGTTGAAGATCCGAGAGTTATCGGCCATCCACGGCGACGACTGGCTTCACCCCCACCTGGGCAAAGGGAAAGAGAACAGACCGGTAGAACAGGCGGACGAAGAGCCGGGGCCTTCCGCACCCAAGAAATTGAAAAACACGCCGATGAAGAGAACATCGAAGAGGAACCCTCCGAGGAAAGTGCGGCAGAAACCCCTCCCGCCGAGACCAGAGGGCGGCGACCAGATTGAGACCACCGACCAAAAGAAAAAGGGTGAGCATATTAGCAACATCGTAAGGGAATGTCTAAAATCGCTGGCGCCGGGGCTACTTAATGGCACAGGGCCGGGGGTACCAGGGCCTAGGGAGCAGCGCACGGAGGAAGCGGCAGCCCTCACGTGGCATATGGTCGACCCGGGGTGGGCCCGTCAGACAAGAGTGCAAGAGCAGGTAAGCTTGTCCACCCAGGGGGAGCAAATCTCCCTACTTCCCGGTTGGGGTTACGGCCCCGTTTCAGGAAGCCCGCCTCCGAGTGGGGTAGTCAACGATCATTACATCAGGCCATCCCCCGGTCCGGCGTCCCTGACTACGAAAGCCACCGGCTTGGCATGTCTCATCCCCCTAGCGGTGAAAGAGAGGATATGGCGCAAAGAATTCATTGACATATTTTCGCTGCTTGAAATACAGCTAGAAGGACTTGATCTAACCACGTGCGACAGGAAGGAAGAGGACAGGAGAGAAAGGCGTGGGGCCAGAAAGGAGCGCAGTTTCGACAATTGGTTAGATGCCTTTAGAATCATGGCGTGCATTATAGTGGAAAGGTTCCCCCATTGCGCGGCTGACTTGTGGCTTTACGAGGCCAATATCCACCTAGCGCAGAGGCAGTTCCCGGGGGATGCCTGGTTAGAATACGATAAAGGGTTTAGATTAAAAATGCAGAGGCACCCCGAAATGGAGTGGAATGAGGAGGATGTCTCGGGTTTCATCCACAAGATGCTCACAGCCAAAGATGTTAGGGCCTGGGCGGGAAAAGGCGACCAGCCCTTTCGGAGCTCCTACCAAAAGGGGAAGAGCGGTTCTTATCAAAGGCGGTCGAACGGGAGATCGTACTCCCCAACCGCAACCAAGGCGATCTGCTGGAGATACGAGGCGGGGGACTGCTCATGGGGCTCGTCTTGTAAGTTTCAACACGCATGCGCTAGCTGCAGGGGCAAGCACGCCACCGTTGCGTGCAAAGGTTCCAAGCACGAAGCAAAAAGAGAGAAGAGAGAAAAGAGCAAGAAGCGTTAGCCCCAACGCAGGGGAAAGGAGGGGACTGGTGGACATTTGTAGGTGCCAGCTGGCCAGATCCCCCATTGTTACGCAACAGCTGCGCAGATTAACAAACAAATACCCGAACAAAGCAGAGGCCAGATCACTGGTAGAGGGCTTCGAGCAAGGCTTTGTTATTCCATTCCAGGGTCCGCTCCCCTCGGCGGGAGCGAGTAACCTGAAGTCGGCAAGCCAACACCCCGAAGTGGTTAGCGCCAATATAGAGAAAGAATTGAAACTGGGTAGAGTTGAGGGCCCCCTCCCAAAGGAATTGCATGAAGGCATAGTCATCTCCCCGCTAGGCGTGGTCCCCAAGAAGGAACAAGGTCAATTCAGGCTGATACACCACCTATCGTTTCCGGAAGGTTCCTCCGTGAACGACGGTATCGACCCCGAAGCTTGCTCAGTGAGCTATGCGTCAGTCGACGACGCTATCGAGCTGGTTAAGGCGACAGGCAGAGGAGCCCTCATGGCGAAGGCCGATATTGAATCTGCGTTCCGACTATTACCGGTCCACCCCTCCAGCTTCCATCTATTGGGTTTCCAATGGGGCGAGGACGTGTTTATTGACAAAGCCATGCCCATGGGATGCGCAATTTCATGCGCATACTTGGAGCAGTTCGCCACTTTCTTAGAATGGGCGCTGCATGACCGGCACCAGGAAGGTGGAAAGCTGCACTACCTAGACGACTTCCTGTTCACAGGCCCGGCAGGGTCCTCAGTGTGCGCAAGCTCATTGGCAGCCTTCGAGGAGCTATCTAGGACCCTAGGGGTCCCCCTCGCAAAAGAGAAAACTACAGGCCCGACCACAAGTCTCACGTTCCTGGGCATAGAATTGGACTCTATAGCGGGAACGGCCAGGCTGCCTCCCGACAAGGTGAAAGAATTTCGCGAGGAAGTATCGAAGCTACAGGGTCGGAGCAAGGCCACCCTGAGGGAAATCCAACGAGTGATAGGGAGACTTAACTTCGCGGCGCGGGTAATCCCGCCCGCCAGGGTATTCTCAAGACGCCTAACAGGGCTAACGGCCGGCGTCACCCACAAGCACCACCACATCAGGCTGAGCGCAGGCGTGAAACAGGACCTGCAGGTGTGGGACGAGTTCCTACAAGAGTTCAACGGGGTGCTGATTTGGAGGGCAGGTTGGGTAACGGCCGAACAGATAGCTCTTTACACAGACGCGGCCGGAAGCCTTTGCTTCGGCGCGGTCCTGGGAAACAGTTGGTGCGCCAGCCAGTGGCCGGATGAATGGCATGCGCAGGGGCTCACCAGGAACATCACTTTTCTCGAGCTGTTCCCGATCATTGTGGCTCTGACCATTTGGAGAGAGAAAATAAAAAACCTAAAGCTCACGCTTTGGTCAGATAACATGGGAGTAGTACAGGCTATTAACAGAGGCGCAGCGAGATGCCCGGACATGCTGAGGCTAATGCAACGGTTAATTAAATTGCAGCTGGAAGGGAACCTGGAGCTGAAAGCACGCCACGTGCCAGGGGCAGAGAACTCAGCAGCAGACGCGCTCTAACGGGCCCGAATGAAACGTTTCAGAGAACTGGTGCCCCGGGGCGGACAAGGAGATGACCCCCTTTCCATCGTCCCTTTGGGACCTGGGGGAGTAGACTTATCATGGCTAATAGGGCAATCACTTACCGCAGAGGCTAACAGAAGGTACAAGACATACGCGGGCACGGTAATGAGAGTTGGGGGCCTAAGATCGCTGGAAGACAGGGCAAAAACTCGCACAGCAGTCGAGAAATTTGTGCAATGGGCATTCGAGTCGAGAAAAACGAGATCGTGGGCCCAGGCGCATTTATCCGCCATTGCCCATTTTGCCAGGCTTTACACAGGCGAGGACCCCACTACCTCGGCCTATCTAAAGACGGCCTTAAAAGGCTGGAGGAGGGTTGAAGGTAGAAAGAAGGACGACAGGCGTCCCATCGATTTTGCCAAACTGGGCCAGCTCCTTGGAGCCCTCACAGGCTTAATATCGGATAAATATGAGCCGCTGCTCTTTAGGGCGGCTTTCACGACGGCGTTCTTCGGAGCATTCCGTATCAGCGAACTGGTGGCCCCCAGCAAATCGGGCCCAGCGCAGCAATGCCTGCAGGCAAGAGACATTAAACCAATGGAGAGGGCGGTCGAATTAACGCTGAGACAGTCTAAAACGGACAGGGCAAGGAGGGGGACGACGATACGTCTCCATTGCATCCCAGAGTCGGGGCTCTGTGCGGTATGCTGGTTATTTAAGTACATGGGGGCTCGACCAGCTGGTGAGGGCCCTCTCTTCATACATAAGGACGGGAGGAACCTGAGTAAGTTCCAGTTTACAGCCATAATGCGCCAAGGCTTGGGTAAAGCCGGGTATTGCGCGGCATCGTTTGCCTCTCACTCCTTCAGGATCGGCGCAGCGACCTCGGCAGCGCAGCATGGCATGCCAGAGGACAGGATCCAGGCAGTGGGCAGATGGCACTCCAGGGCGTACAAGTCGTACATACGCCCTCACCTCATATAAAAAAAAAAATTTAAAAAAAAAAGAGGAAAGAGAGAGAAAGCCACGGGGGGGGGAGGGAACGAGAGGGATTCGCCTTGGGATGCCGCATGGCAGGGTGACAGCACCCCCCTCCCTCTCCTAAATGCACACGGTGCGCAGATAAGCCACCTAACAGAATGCTTTCTCTCGACAGGGGGACGCCCGCAGCTGGTCTGGGTGGTGGGACACTCATTCGTGTCCCGGATGGAGTCTTGGTGGCGGCAGGGGGGCCGCAGCATAAACGGGCCCAAAGCGACATACATCCGGTGGATAGGGCAGCCAGGTATGAGATGGGAGCAGCTACTGCCGACGCTGGACGGCCTCATGGCAGATTCGGCCTGGTTGCCCGACGTCCTGATCATCCACCTTGGGGGCAACGACCTGACCCGGCTAGGGCGAAAAGCTGTCGGGCAAGCCATCCAAAGGGATCTCACCAAGACAGCAGCGTGGCTGGGACCCATGACGGTAGTCTGGTCCGAAATGATCAGCAGGAAACATTGGAGAGGGGCCGATTCCAACAAGGCCGTCGACAACGCAAGAAGGAAACTAAATGTGGCAATGCACAAGTTTTGCCTCGCCAATGGCCTGGAATCAATTTGGCACGGCCTCATCCACCCGGGCCGCCCGGAGCTCTATGGGCAAGACGGGGTACACCTATCCGAGAAGGGGATGAAGGTGTTTTGGGATAACTTGTGGGGTGCAATGTCACTCGCAGGTTGCATATAAAAAAAATTACAAAAAAGGGAAAAGATATGGTGAAAGGTGGGAGCCACGAACCAGGTGCAGGGGGGGGAGCCACAGTGAGACGTGGGCCTCCCTGCGGCGTGGCGGAAATCCTACACTGGTTGGCTAAGAAAACACACCGGCGGGCGGTGTGTAAGAGGATGGCCACTCACTTTTGAATGCCGCACGGCAGGGTGACGTGGCGGCATAAAGGAGGGGAGTAACAGGAGGAGACGGCACTCGCGGCCCAGACCCGGCCGGACGGCAGGGTGCAATTTGGTAGCGAGCTGGGGACCTAACTCCCGACTGGAAAGCTCCCCTCCGCAGCACGCAAAGGGCGTGGTCAACCAACCACTGGAGCACCAATAGACTGGCAACAAACTGGTTTGGGTACAAGCCCCATTTTCGAACTAAGGAGGGCACAAAGTGACTGACACCCGCTATCACAAGAGGGTGTCATAATGTGTAATATGCCAATTATGATTGATAATTATGATTGATGAGTAATGTTCGCAAAATGGAAGATTGCTTGAAACCAGTTTGTGTTATTAATATGTCTTTGGTTATTAATAAACTGCGGCCAACAACGACCACTAAGGATACCAGGTTTTGTTGGCTGACATTATTTCCCACCTTTGGCAACAGCAGAATGCGGGGGCCGGTAAGTATGGAGACTGGGGTCTCCGCTGAATAGGCACATGCGAGGGTTATTGCAGAGGCCGCCGCACCTGCCTGAAGGGTGGGGGAGGCTCGAAGGCCGAGCGCCATAACCCTCGTGGTGCCACCAGCGGGGGTAAACTGGTTCTGGGCGCTTCGATGTGCACAGGAACCAGCGGAAGCGGGGTGCGCACCAGCCACCCGACCGGAAGTAACCTGTTGACCTGAGCGCCCCCAAAGGGCGCCCAATGGTCAACCTGGCTTTGTTTGAACCCCCCAATCAGGGGGACTCACCTGAGACCTGCATGGAGGGCTCAAGAGGATTTAAGCGACGCCGCCCTCCCAGCAGAAGCACATCGCATTCGAGGAGCTGGGAGAACGGCGCGACAGCAACAACGACTGAAGCCCACCCACCCACACCTAAGGAACAGCAAAAGTCGCAGTGCTGGATAAGGGAAAGGGTGTTAGCGGAAATCCTACACTGGTTGGCTAAGAAAACACACCGGCGGGCGGTGTGTAAGAGGATGGCCACTCACTTTTGAATGCCGCACGGCAGGGTGACGTGGCGGCATAAAGGAGGGGAGTAACAGGAGGAGACGGCACTCGCGGCCCAGACCCGGCCGGACGGCAGGGCGCAATTTGGTAGCGAGCTGGGGACCTAACTCCCGACTGGAAAGCTCCCCTCCGCAACACGCAAAGGGCGTGGTCAACCAACCACTGGAGCACCAATAGACTGGCAACAAACTGGTTTGGGTACAAGCCCCATTTTCGAACTAAGGAGGGCACAAAGTGACTGACACCCGCTATCACAAGAGGGTGTCATAATGTGTAATATGCCAATTATGATTGATAATTATGATTGATGAGTAATGTTCGCAAAATGGAAGATTGCTTGAAACCAGTTTGTGTTATTAATATGTCTTTGGTTATTAATAAACTGCGGCCAACAACGACCACTAAGGATACCAGGTTTTGTTGGCTGACATTATTTCCCACCTTTGGCAACAGCAGAATGCGGGGGCCGGTAAGTATGGAGACTGGGGTCTCCGCTGAATAGGCACATGCGAGGGTTATGAGCCCACAGGGTGCCTAGAAGCGCTTCATCACTGTAGGGCGCTATATAATACACCCCTGAGAAAGCTTAGGGTCTCTCTAAGCTTAAAGGAACGAGGCCTGCGTCTGATATGAACCCGATGGGCAGGCTCATGCTGCTCAGGGATACAGGGCGGCTAGAAGCGCTTTATCACTGTAGGGAGCTATGCCCACGAGACTAGAGCTTACAGCTTTGAAACAGCGCCGGGTTTCTCCAAGGATATGAGGCCTGCAGTCCAGTATGAACCGCTATCTGCAGGCATATGGTGCTCAGATATTGAGGGCCAGCACTGCTGCTAAAAGGCCTTCAGGGCTGTTAGGACAGTATCATCTTAGACGTTTTTCGCGCCCCAGACAATGCATTTTTTGAGGTCTCCTTTTAGCAGCTCTACTGAATTTTGACCCCCAGTTCCTGATAATTCAAGGACACACAATGTTGACTCATTCCAAAAAGCGGTCATAGTATTGCTGCCCACTTGAATGTCTCCATTGGGGTGACTAGGCACGCAACGTCCATTGGGCTCAAAGGGCTTCAGAACCCGCCCCCTGCCCCCATCGTGTGTGTCAGCCCGGGCTGAGACAGCTTCCCCGGTGCACACACAGCCGCACCTGAGTACTTCACAGGTCGGGGGCTATGTTCCACGCAAATAAAATGCTGAGCGTGGAGGGCTGCAAGCAGGTGTGTTGCCACCCTTCTCCCCTCCCCTCCCATAATACCAAGTAAGTTAGCTCTCACCTTCCATAAAAATAATGTGTAAACTGAAACTTCTTCCTCCGCCCCCACCCCTTCATGGGGATCGTGAATATAATCATCACCGTACAAACATCAGAAATGACCCTCTGCAGCGGCACTTAACTGCCCAGTCGTGTGCTAATGCTAGCGAAAACTGCCCTTTTTGTTTTACTGCCCTAGGGTTGGTACGACAGGGAGCAATGTCGGGTGTTGGTGATTGGGGTGATTCTGAGGGCTGTCTCAACAAACACCAACCCTTCTAATGGAATTCTTAAGGAGACTTGTGCATCAGGGTAGAGCGCCTCAAGGAAGATGAATTGATTGCCAGACTCAGCGCTGGATTCTTCAGTCCAAGGAAGGCTGCTGTAGATAGTGTTTGTGCGGGCGGGGGAGAGTGCTGTTTGTTGCTTATGTGTATGGATAATGCTTTGTGTATCTTCTCAGCTTGCCAACAGCACCACCACCACCAAGGGGCAGAGTTTTCCAGGTTTCAGTGATTCGTACAGCGCCTTGGTGCAATGATTCAAGGCGCACTCTACTACACAAATTGCGTCGCTGATAAGCCGGAGTATGGCATTACTATAAGCCTCCTTTTATTTTACAAGTAATTAGTCTCTGGAAGGTTAATCCAGTTGGTCCAATTGAAGGAATTTAAGGCCACATCTCGTACACTGCACACAAAGCCTTGAGCTGGCTACATTGTGTCCTGACAACATTGTTTTTACTGTGACCACTTCAATATTTTGACCCCTGTGTACCTCCTCACACATTTTCGCGGAATTACAATTGCAACGGGATTACCCACCCATTACTCTGCAAAGAGGCCAAGCATTGGATGGCCACGTACTCCGAACACCTTTTGAAGTCACTGACAAGCACTGTGTTAAACTTGCACTGCTTGCAGCCTCACCTTCAGAGCTCTCAATTGCGCCCGCTATAAAAACCTACTCAAGAGTAAATGTTTCATGGAAAAATAAAGAAACACAGCACCCTGGAAATAGTTTACTTAATCTTGCATTTCCTAAGAATGTTAAACGGGAAATAGAAACAAGAACTAAAATACTGACATTGATTACTTACAATTTTTTACATGAATTATATAGAACTCAATCAGTGTTTTTAGCCAGTGAAGTTAAGGACCTGAATATAGGGACCAATGGTGATCTGTTTCAATATTAGTTTTTAATTACTACCTAGTGTGAGATTCAGTACACGCTTCCAGACACACACCACCAGCCGTCAGTGCACTCTTTCACCAGGCATGCACAACACCAGCCCTTAATGCACGCTTTCACCAGGCACACACACCACCAGCCGTCAGTGCACACGTCTACCAGGCACACACACCACCAGCCGTCAGTGCACACTTTCAACAGACACACACACACCACCAGCCATCAGTGCATGCTTTCACCAGGCATACACACCACCGGCCGTCAGTGCACACTTTCACCAGGCACTGACACCATCAGTTGACAGTGCACGCTTTCACCGGGCACAAACACCACCAGCCGTCAGTGCACGCTTCCACCAGGCACACACCACCAGCCATCAGTGCACGTTTTCACCAGGCACACACACCACCAGCCGTCAGTGCACACTTTCACCAGGCACACACACCACCAGCCATCAGTACACACTTCCACCATGCACAGACACCACCAGCCAGCTAGGCACACACACACACCACCAGCAGTCAGCGCACGCTTTCAACAGGCACACACACACCACCAGCCATCAGTGCACGCTTTCACCAGGCATACACACCACCGGCCATCAGTGCACACTTTCACCGGGCACAGACACCATCAGTCGTCAGTGCACGCTTTCACCGGGCACAAACACCATCAGCCATCTGTGCACGCTGCCACCAGGCACACACCACCAGCCATCAGTGCACGCTTTCACCAGGCACACACACCACCAGCCATCAGTGCACCATTTCTACAGGCACAAACACCACCATCCATCAGTGCACACATCAATTGTTAACGCATCCACAATTAACTATTGTAGCAATTGCAGTATGGCACACTTTACTTTTAAACATTTTCATCTAAAGCACAGCATGCCACCGTTGCTACAAAAAAAAAATACAAATGTTTTTGGCCTACAATTTATAGACTTTTGTTACAATTGGTGTTGCAATATTTCGCAATGCCAATAGCTCAAACTTAATTAATGCGAGACCTATTGCATTGTAAATGCTTGTTGTTAAAATGCTTTTTGCAGTACAGTCAATGCACATATATGTAGCGGAGCAGTGAAAGCAACTTTATGTTGGAAAACGCAACTACGAGGTGTGCATCCCTTCAACAAAAATTGGACATTCATACTATCATCATACATTCATACTATAACCCCACCCAGGGAATGCACCCGCTGGAAAAGAAGAGACAAAAGAAAAGATAATGTAATTGAATACTAACACACGGATATCGATGGAAGACCTCAGTTCATCGCAAGCAGGACCAATCTTCACTTATCTAACATAACATGGAATGCAACATTGTAACAAAGCTGTTCAGAAAATCTTATTCAAAAGACTATACGCGCTTTCGAATTTCCGATAATGCATGTTGGGAATCGCAGTTTTAAAGATTGGCACGTACGCAGGGGTGGGAGGTTTGGAACACGCAGCTGATTGGGAGGGAGAACACGTGGGAGATACGATTTAGGGAGGGTATTGAAGTAAGTAACGGATCAACAGTTTGGTGAGAAATGGCGAGGACTGAAGTTCTTTAAAAATAACCACAGCAGGTACGGAGGGAAGCGGGGAGTGGGAAACACTGTTTGACTCGAGGGTTATCAACAGGGGAAACAAATGGTAGCTTGGTTCTTTAAAACGTGCAAATGAGCAATGTTGAGATAATGTGGGATATGCACAGTTGGAGGCCTAAAACACGCTTTCATATATTTTCAGAACATCGGTAATCTTTGAAAATAAACTCTGTTGTGGGAGGGAATTTCTGCACGTAAACTGAAGGGTCGTGACAACTACAGCTTCAAGGGAGATAAAAAGATTGGGATAGTTAGGGAAAGGAAAGTAGGAGTATTATGACAGGAAATGTTGTCAGGAGAGTTGTTAAACAGCTAAGATGAAAGAAATGACATGCGAGGTATACAGGATAAAGGACTCTATGCAATCTGTGACTAATCTTGTTAAAAAAGTACAGTACTGATTAATATGAAATGCAAATATGTATACACTGAAAAATAATGAATGCTAATATTGTTGTGTTATGATTAATTGCAGTGACCCCCGAAGAAGGGCCTGCAATGGCCCGAAATGCATTGGGTTTTTAAACTGTAATAAAGACTGCTTGTGATGAACGACGCATCATTCATATTCTTTTTAAGAAGCCCGGATCGGCACAATTAGAATATTAAAAAATTGGAAATTGGCGAAATAATCGGTTCCTGTGTATTCAAAAAAAAGGTGTGATGAAATTGTTGGTGTAAACAGATAGATTATATATCAAAAATATGGATTATTACTGATAAATGGTTAAATAACCTTCGACTACGCATGCACGCCAGGGGCGGCATGAAGCTGTGCGAGTGGTTTTATGGGGCTGAATGTGGCCCCATCCTTTACGAATTCATTCTAACATAAGGCAGTGGGGTAAGCCTGTAAACAACCGTTCTGCACGCAAACCGAACAAAGGGAGAGGAATAAGGAAATGTGAAAAAACAGGATAAACGAGGTGTGCATCCCTTCAACAAAAATTGGACATTCATACTATAACCCCACCCAGGGAATGCACCCGCTGGAAAAGAAGAGGCAAAAGAAAAGATAATGTAATTGAATACTAACACACGGATATCGATGGAAGACCTCAGTTCATCGCAAGCAGGACCAATCTTCACTTATCTAACATAACATGGAATGCAACATTGTAACAAAGCTGTTCAGAAAATCTTATTCAAAAGACTATACGCGCTTTCGAATTTCCGATAATGCATGTTGGGAATCGCAGTTTTAAAGATTGGCACGTACGCAGGGGTGGGAGGTTTGGAACACGCAGCTGATTGGGAGGGAGAACACGTGGGAGATACGATTTAGGGAGGGTATTGAAGTAAGTAACGGATCAACAGTTTGGTGAGAAATGGCGAGGACTGCAGTTCTTTAAAAATAACCACAGCAGGTACGGAGGGAAGCGGGGAGTGGGAAACACTGTTTGACTCGAGGGTTATCAACAGGGGAAACAAATGGTAGCTTGGTTCTTTAAAACTTGCAAATGAGCAATGTTGAGATAATGTGGGATATGCACAGTTGGAGGCCTAAAACACGCTTTCATATATTTTCAGAACATCGGTAATCTTTGAAAATAAACTCTGTTGTGGGAGGGAATTTCTGCACGTAAATTGAAGGGTCGTGACAACTACAGCTTCAAGGGAGATAAAAAGATCGGGATAGTTAGGGAAAGGAAAGTAGGAGTATTATGACGGGAAATGTTGTCAGGAGAGTTGTTAAACAGCTAAGATGAAAGAAATGACATGCGAGGTATACAGGATAAAGGACTCTATGCAATCTGTGACTAATCTTGTTAAAAAAGTACAGTACTGATTAATATGAAATGCAAATATGTATACACTGAAAAATAATGAATGCTAATATTGTTGTGTTATGATTAATTGCAGTGACCCCCGAAGAAGGGCCTGCAATGGCCCGAAATGCATTGGGTTTTTAAACTGAAATAAAGACTGCTTGTGATGAACAACGCATCATTCATATTCTTTTTAAGAAGCCCGGATCGGCACAATTAGAATATTAAAAATTTGGAAATTGGCGAAATAATCGGTTCCTGTGTATTCAAAAAAAAGGTGTGATGAAATTGTTGGTGTAAACAGATAGATTATATATCAAAAATATGGATTATTACTGATAAATGGTTAAATAACCTTCGACTACGCATGCACGCCAGGGGCGGCATGAAGCTGTGCGAGTGGTTTTATGGGGCTGAATGTGGCCCCATCCTTTACGAATTCATTCTAACATAAGGCAGTGGGGTAAGCCTGTAAACAACCGTTCTGCACGCAAACCGAACAAAGGGAGAGGAATAAGGAAATGTGAAAAAACAGGATAAACGAGGTGTGCATCCCTTCAACAAAAATTGGACATTCATACTATAACCCCACCCAGGGAAGGCACCCGCTGGAAAAGAAGAGACAAAAGAAAAGATAATCTAATTGAATACTAACACACGGATATCGATGGAAGACCTCAGTTCATCGCAAGCAGGACCAATCTTCACTTATCTAACATAACATGGAATGCAACATTGTAACAAAGCTGTTCAGAAAATCTTATTCAAAAGACTATACGCGCTTTCGAATTTCCGATAATGCATGTTGGGAATCGCAGTTTTAAAGATTGGCACGTACGCAGGGGTGGGAGGTTTGGAACACGCAGCTGATTGGGAGGGAGAACACGTGGGAGATACGATTTAGGGAGGGTATTGAAGTAAGTAACGGATCAACAGTTTGGTGAGAAATGGCGAGGACTGCAGTTCTTTAAAAATAACCACAGCAGGTACGGAGGGAAGCGGGGAGTGGGAAACACTGTTTGACTCGAGGGTTATCAACAGGGGAAACAAATGGTAGCTTGGTTCTTTAAAACTTGCAAATGAGCAATGTTGAGATAATGTGGGATATGCACAGTTGGAGGCCTAAAACACGCTTTCATATATTTTCAGAACATCGGTAATCTTTGAAAATAAACTCTGTTGTGGGAGGGAATTTCTGCACGTAAACTGAAGGGTCGTGACAACTACAGCTTCAAGGGAGATAAAAAGATCGGGATAGTTAGGGAAAGGAAAGTAGGAGTATTATGACGGGAAATGTTGTCAGGAGAGTTGTTAAACAGCTAAGATGAAAGAAATGACATGCGAGGTATACAGGATAAAGAACTCTATGCAATCTGTGACTAATCTTGTTAAAAAAGTACAGTACTGATTAATATGAAATGCAAATATGTATACACTGAAAAATAATGAATGCTAATATTGTTGTGTTATGATTAATTGCAGTGACCCCCGAAGAAGGGCCTGCAATGGCCCGAAATGCATTGGGTTTTTAAACTGAAATAAAGACTGCTTGTGATGAACGACGCATCATTCATATTCTTTTTAAGAAGCCCGGATCGGCACAATTAGAATATTAAAAAATTGGAAATTGGCGAAATAATCGGTTCCTGTGTATTCAAAAAAAAGGTGTGATGAAATTGTTGGTGTAAACAGATAGATTATATATCAAAAATATGGATTATTACTGATAAATGGTTAAATAACCTTCTACTACGCATGCACGCCAGGGGCGGCATGAAGCTGTGCGAGTGGTTTTATGGGGCTGAATGTGGCCCCATCCTTTACGAATTCACACTTTACTTTTAAACATATTCATCTAAAGCACAGCATGCCACCGTTGCTACAAAAAAAAATACAAATGTTTTTGGCCTACAATTTATAGACTTTTGTTACAATTGGTGTTGCAATATTTCGCAATGCCAATAGCTCAAACTTAATTAATGCGAGACCTATTGCATTGTAAATGCTTGTTGTTAAAATGCTTTTTGCAGTACAGTCAATGCACATATATGTAGCGGAGCAGTGAAAGCAACTTTATGTTGGAAAACGCAACTTTACATATAGATAGATAAATTGAAGAGAGCAGTGCGTGATCTGTGCCTGTCCGTTAGCCTGGGGAAAGGTTTATTTTCCATCTTAATTTTTACTCTAGATTGGTCATAAACCGAGTAGATATGGTGCTGATTTGCTCCGTCCCCTGCACACAACGTATCACAGCATCTTTATAGGTGTGCAGCTTTACGTGAAAACTTTGTAAGTTGGCCCTTGGACTTACCCCCCCTCAACCACAACACTACCAGTCCCTAACCCCTATGTTAAACACTTATGTCCATATTAGCCACTACTCCTCTTACGTAGCTGCATTGTTCCCCTGCAACACTGCGTTCCTCCATAGGGCCCATTGATTCAGCAAGCCATGTTGACTTCATACTCCTCATAGAACCTTACTCAACCTTTCCCTCTAAACCATCCTGTTTCCAAAGTTGGACTGCTCCGCCCAATACTTTAACCCCCCCCCCCACCCCCCCTCACACCAACCTACTCACGAAACGCACCCTTGGAGCAGCATCCTTTAATGTCCACCCCTTTTTAAGAAGAGTATATATTCTATGTATGTTTATTTCTATTAATTCATGTCAATTTTATTTAGTTGATGTAGTAAGTGGTTATACATTCACTTTAACGAATGAAACGTGTATGTTTAGCTAAGTTATAATGATGTATTCACCATAAATGGCATGCATGTTTTTCCTAAACTGCAATGATATAATCATTTATGCTGACTGTATTCATTTAAGCCTATGACGTACCTAATGTGGCCTAACTTCTTACAAGGCATAAGTGCACACTTACGTTTTACAAAATGTTCTGCCAGTATCCTATCTTTCCTTTTCCTTAATGTTCAGTTAGAATAGACTTGTTGTTCAACTTGCCAGGTTAGGGAGGACTGATTTTTTTTTAATTTTTAATTTTTCCCACTGGGAAAAGTGGGAAAAGCAATCTATGCTAGACAGACCAGACTGATGTTGCATTCAGAGTCATCCAGATGATTGCTCCTTTGTTGGAAACTGGGAATATTAG
This sequence comes from Lissotriton vulgaris, assembly GCF_964263255.1. NCBI lineage: Eukaryota > Metazoa > Chordata > Amphibia > Caudata > Salamandridae > Lissotriton > Lissotriton vulgaris. The sequence goes on along the minus strand of NC_141696.1, from coordinate 775,502,030 downwards.
GGAGTTTGCCTGCTCCTGTGTATTACAATGTAAGATTAGTTTGAGGTGGAAAGAGATAAGGAGAAGCTTTAAGAATTCTTTCTTTTCTTTCCCGATTTAATCCTATGCTTATTAGAATAGAGATGCAGACCCTTTCCTGACTTTGCAGAAAGAAGACCTCTTTTTTGCCCAGCCAGAGTGTAAAGCTTCATGCTTGAATACTTTCACTCTTTCTTTTGAACCTTAAATCTTGTCTATATGATGCTGACACCTTCCTCATAGAATTTGCCCTTGTAACTTTCAATGCTATATTTACAATAGTGAAGTTCCATTTTGGAACCTGCATGGTATTTTGTTTGCAGTGTGTGATACTAGTTTGCATTTTTTTGGTTATCTATACATTTAAACTACATGATCATTTGAGCATGTATGTACTTATGATATGTTTCCTTTAATTCTTCTCATTGATCTATTTTGCACCTGGCTTAATTATGGGAATTCATATGTGCTTAATATTGAGCAGTTAAAGCTATCAGGCTGTCTGATGTCCGAAATCCCAGGATAGATATGAAGTATATAGTTGTTTAACTTGTTTGCTGCGTTTGGTGGTTCAGGAGGAACCATTGACCACACAATTGAGATAGGGACCTGCAATTTATTGTTGTGAGTGTACTGCTAGTGATTGGTAGTTGATTCTGCTGTGCCGAAGAGAAACCGCACTTATCTAAGTGATTTCCCGCTAGCCAAGAGGCCACTTGTTTGTATGCTAATGTTGGAAAGCGTTATTTCCCATAAAAGTCTCTTGTGTGAGTGATAACTTTGAATTCCTTTAGTGGAGCAGACAAGAACAATTTAGTTAAATGTGCTTGCTTTGGCCCTTGAGAGAGATGGTGTATAAGGGGGGTATGCCACTGCGAGGAGCCACAGGTAACGTCAGAAGGTGGCATGTTGTTCAGTTGGTGTAGGTGCTGCATTGAGAGTGATTACTTGTCTCAATACATATCACATTGTGATTTGGTGAAAGTTATTGCTTGTTTAAACCAATTGTTTATTTCTGTTTGTTGAAATTGCTATAACATTGAAATGTTTTAGAGCACTAAGGCCCATATGTAGGTAATCACTATATTTTGATTTTTAAATACTGAATTTTACCGATTCAGTGTTTGAAAATAGGTAAACTGTATATAGGTAAAAATTCGGTAAGTTTTACCGAATCGGTAATATTTGGTATTACGGATGCGGTATTTACCGATTCGGTAATTCCCATTCATTATTACCGATTCGGTAAATACCGAATCGGTAATAGGGGGAACATATTCAAGGGTGGCAGGGTGTCACATTGACACCCTGTTGCACCCATGAATCGTGCATGTGTGGTCATTACATGTCCAGACATTTAGGCCATCATACTTGTATTTGGCTTAAACAATACAACAAGATCACTAATAAAGAAGGGTCCTGGTAATTTATCAGATATTGTACCTTTAATTAGAATATAATTGAGAACTCAAAGAGAGTGTTATATGAATCAAAACCTCAATCTAGACCAGCACAATATGAAGCTTTGAATTTTAGGGAGTGTGCAGTCCATTCAAAGGGCAAAGAAACAAATCATAGTAGAGGATAAAAGGCAGTATGTAGTTAGGCTGAAGAAAGATGGGATGCAGAACAATGAATGTGGAGATGGGACATGATTGAAGGAGCTAAGTTCTATCCAGAACTAATAAATGAAAAATCTAGGCAGAAGAAAGATCAGAGAGAGAAGATGATGATGCGCAGGATAACATGGGTGCCAAAAAATTATTTTGGTGATGATTTTGCAGAGGATTTACTAGCCCCTCGAACCTTAGCCTTTCTATATTTTTCTGTCTGCAGGAGGTTGTGGTACTACTGGTTGTGGCAAGGGTGCTATGGCTTCTATTGGCCAAAATGTAACTCAGACAGAAGGGCCTGACCTGATAATTCCAAGTCAAGCCAAAGTCAAGTCAAATAATGCTTTATTCGAGGTTTTATTCATAAAAGCGTTGTACAATCAAAAATATAAAATCAGACCTGAAAATTCCAGTTGTGACTAATCCAGCTCCAACGATCATTGCTATGATTGTTCCAGTCAATACTGACCCAGTTTTACCCATCCTTGGAGTGACGGCGATAACTGTGTCTCCGATGCCAATGGCTTCTAGAGTTACTAGCAGAATGCCTACCACTCCTCTTACAATCACTAAACATAATTCACAAGTTGCAATTTGGAGTCCCAACATTTTCCCAGGCCTACAGGGCAAGGTGGGACCATAGTGGTTACAAATGCAGTCGATCAAGGTGTCATGGGATTTTGGGATTTTACAGTGATACCCCGATTGTTTGGGAAATCTCCAAATAGTGGAGTGATTGAGGTAGTAAAAAATGAACCAGAGGTCCAGTCAGATTAGAGACCTTTAGATATTTCCAGATTGAGGGTATAGTTATTGGAGCTCATTAGGGAGGTCGTGGCCTTAATCATAAGGAGAATGAGCTTATATTTTGAGTAAGAATATCACTTTTCATGCAGCTCAAGCACATGATGAGTTAACAAAATTGGCAAATTAATATGACATAGATCTCTCTGAGAGTGAACCTTTGTAAAGGAGCTTTTAAGCTCAATTAGATGATGAAGCCACTGTGACCATGCGGACCTCTGTGATGAAGTTACATGTGAAGGATTTAGTTGGTTGCATAGAGAATTGGGGTAATTTCGAAAAAAGAGAGATAAATGGGCCAGGAAAAAGGAAAAAAAGAAAGAAAAGTCAGAAGCAGGTGAAGTGATTCGAATATCACCCACACTTCCAGTTAGAACTATTCAAACATACCCTATGAGAGAAGTACATGAAGGGGGATATGTACATGTGACTTGGAGATAAGGGGAGGGATCTTGCAACATTTACAAAATAAGTTCTTGAAGTTGAGGGAGAATCCTGATATGTGGTACACTCAGGTTGATTGATTTCTGAAAATCTCAAAAGTATTGCGGGAGCAGTTATACACCTTCTATGACATAGATGTTTCCAATGATTTATGGGTTGACTGTAAAGTATCAATACAGTGCCCAAATGCTGAAACTCAGAGAGAGGCTGGGGAAAATTCACCATCTCCCGTAGTCATGCAGAAATATGGACAGCTGAGTATCATTTTTAAAAGAATGGTCCCACTGAAGGAGATTAATTGTTGGAGATTAATCAAACTATGTAAGAGGTGAAAGGGTCAGTGTATTCTTACAATGAGGGTTTGTTGCATGTGTTTAGACACTATAGCAGTGTCAAAAACCGATAAGAGCAACTTTGTGCCCCAGTTTGTCCTTGGATTACGTCCAGAGATCAGTCTCTATAGCTAACAGAATGTAACTTGTTGGCAAAGTGAGCCTTTGGATGAGATATCTCAATATTTAAGTGTTGCAGTGATGAACAGGAGATGAAACAGAAGGGGCTCAAGGAGAAGTTCATGTTGGTGCAAACTAAGTTTGCACAGAAGGTATTTGAGAATGGGCCATATGTAGGGAATGATGGTGGAGTACAAGTTGTTGGATACCAAGTCAGTGGACAGAAGATGTAAGGTTGAATTAGTGTTCACATGAGAGAGGGCGTGGTTCTATTTGATCCAAGTAGAGGGAGATTAAGTGGCAACATTGAAGTGGTGAAATCCATGTCATTATTGTAATTAGTTGGGTAATTGGAAGCAGTAGTTTTGGTTGCGTTCCATTAGATTGATGGGCGATGGTCAGATGCTGAAAGTGCATCCTATGCAGATGCAAAATGTACCCATATAGAGACCCCAGAATCCTAACATGCCTTCTGCACCAGTGATACAGGTTCCTCAAGACTGATGCCCCCACAGAATCAGGGGAATCTTATGTTTAATGTGAACCAGGTTCCGAGAGTAAATCAGAATCCCTTTTAAAATCAAACGACTTTTCGTCAGTTCCCAGATTTTGATACCTATGATGGATATGTTTCTAATTTATCGCAATGATTGTGCCTGAGAGGGGAGGAGGATTACCTATTTGGAGCAGTGTTGAAGGTAGACCAAAGTGGTCCTATAGTCGAAGGTAAAGTAAATGGCCTCTCCTGCTACCCATTCCACTTTTAGAACAGCAGAAGTCCCAAGCCTTCCCCTCACTGGAAAACAGATCCAAGTTGTAGGTGTTGCCAATAAGCAGATAATTAATCCTGTGTTAGAAAGGGTCCCAGTTAAAATAGATACCTTTGTAGAGGACCATCAGTTTGTGATATGTAATTCTAGCACAGTCAATATGAAACCTCAACTCTGAGATTTTTCAGGTAAAGATATCTCACTTATTAAAGGTGTAGAACCTGTCTGGATTGCTGTTAAACATTGAATATCCCTGAATGCCACAGTATGATCTCACACCAGAAATCCTAGCTGGGATCTTTCCAGTAATTGATTTCATAATGAGGGAGGAATATTGAAGGAGATTATGGGGAGTACATGTAACTCTCTTAATTTGGGTCTGCAGAAACCAATCAACAAATGCAAGATCCGTAAAAGATTGATAATATTGTTTTTCCATGTTGTCCTGTGTTACCAAATTCTGCTGTGATTTTGTTTTAGATACCCTATGAAGCTGAATGCTTCATAGTGATTAATCAGGCATACTTTTCCATTCTGTTGCACGAGGACAGCCAGTTTCCCTTCACACTTCAATTCCAAAATAGAATTGTGGCATGGTGCTGAGTTCCTCAAAGTATGCGGAAAGTCCTTCAATTTTTGACCCAATCTTGAAAAGGAATTTGGAATCCTCGAGGTTGCTTCGCAACTCAATTCTTCTACAGTACATAAATGACATGTTGGTACTGTAGATGTCTCAAGAGGCTTACCAACAGGACACCATTGCTTTGTTCAATCATTTGGCTGAGAATGAGCACAAGGTGTCCTCAAGCATATTACAGCATTATCAAAGAGAAGTCCTTTATTTAGAACATGATATTGAGTGTGTTGAAGAAGCAGTGGGACTCGGTTCATTAAAGTAAAGTTGTACTCTGTTGTGGTTTTGCTGGATCATGTGATACGACGCAGAGCTGACGCAAGACAGAGCGAATATGTGATGTTACAATGCCACATATTACATTGCGGTAGGTAACAACGCGGACGTTACATCGTCTGAATTATTACCACGCATGGCATTACAACACAAGTCATTTCTACGACTTGCACTAGATGGTCCACTAGACTTAGGAATAGTATAAAGAACTATTCCTACTCCAATTAACTCAACTGCAGGGAATGTATTGGACTTAAAATCCAACACATTCCCTGGTGTTGCACGCCATCTAGCGCAAGTCGTTGAAACGACTTGCAATGTAATGCCATGCGTGGTAACAACGCAGATGATCTAACGTTTGCATTGCTACCAACGCGCGTGGTACTGATGGTGTTGTATACGCTGTCTCCCCACAGATCAGAGCTGAGCCGCGGGAGCTTGAGCTGCCTGATTGGCCGCTCTGCCAAAAACACAAAACAGCGAAAAATCGAAAATGCCCAAAAGCTGTCTGCATCCGAAATATACTGTAACAGGCAGTCGGCGTCCAGTGGCAGTTGCGGCAAGCTGCAGCAGTTGTTTGGGGAGACTGTGGCCCGCGATTGTGCAGTACACCGAGTCTTGCCACAGGAAGTCAGCAGCCCGCAGAGAGTAATGTGCGAACCGGAGAGCAGGACAAACCAGCTAAATTCTTGCCACAACCCCAGATCCAGCCCCTCAGCTCAACCAGAAAGGGTGAGAAGAGCTTTAGGAAGCAGCGGTGGGCTCAGCGGTTCACAGAGGTGGCAGACATTAGGCCGGTGCAGTTTGTGTCTGCTGGCCTACTCTCCCCCCAGAACATGTCCAGGAACCTAGGAGGAAGGGCTTCAAGATCTGCACCATCTGCAGTTGGTGCTAAGAGGAGACCTTGGAGGAATTAGGCCCTGTGCATTGTGAAGAGGTGAGACAACCTTTAATAAACTGAATGGTGCATTGGGCAAAGGCAACAATGGGAATATATATCATAGGGTGGAGGAGGAAAGTGTCGGCAACCAGTAAGCAACTGGGGTGTCATAAGGCCACAAGGAGCCTTGGCAAATGGAGAGAGTGTCCGTGTAAGCCCCAGAAAGGAAGAGGCTGGTAGGTGGGAAGAGACTGCCTTGGTTGGCCCCAGCCCTCCACCACCCAAGTACACTCCGGGCATAGTGGGACCCCCCTTACAGGCTCCCACCCCCGATATATCCTAAACTTTCTCCCTATGACGTGGAAGAAACACCACCCACATAGTTGGAATGCAGCAAAGTCTCCGCCTAAGGGTGGTGAAGAGACAAAAAATTAAGGAACACATGAGTCAATATACAAGAACATGCACACTCGTGCCCCTCCCAATTGCGCACAATAGCGAGCATTAACAAGAGGGAGAAGAGGCAGCATAATTATTGCAATTTATAACCATCGTATAATGAGGTCAGGAAGACCAAGGAACAAAACAGTACGGAATTGCAGAAAGAACAACAAGGAAGACACCAAAGTGCCCATGGAATTGGCACTAACTATCCCAAAACTCGAGCATCAGAACCTTCCCTCAGTAACATCAGTTACCCCAGCCTCGCTTTCAGAACAAGGCCCACACACCTCTGGTCATATAACAGTGGAACAAACTTTAATAGCACATGATCAGCCACCTGTACTCCTTATAGATAACAAACAGGCAGCAAGCATAGCGGGAGCCAGCAAGGCAACACTCAGAGACTATTTCAAGAGAACCCGCATAACAGTGACAAATAGCTCTACCAAAAAGACGGTCCCATGAGCCACCAGTAGGAAAACCTGTGCACTTAATAGCCAAAGTCATGATTCACGTGCCCCAGCCCACACAGGGTATTCGTACACACCTTGATAGCTCAACTAAAGTGGACGAGCCACCAAAATTAGAAAACCTCATGTTCAGAACAGTATACCAGATTAATGATGAAGTCAATCATCAGCCACTATTCTGTGAAGGCCCCCATGTACATAATTCATCACCAATCACTATATCAAATGACAATTCTCCTATTAACCTGAGATCTTCTCTGCATGCGGGAGCAAATAATTCTTATTTAACCAACACGCAAATTCACGGTAATAGCAACATCTCCAATTCCCAAGCAGCACAATGGACTCAGCCTCCAACGAAAAATATAAAACTTCTTACTCCAAAGACTCCACTCAATGTGGACAACCACAACCACACTGACAGCGCACAAGGAGAGCCAAATGATCAATCACTACTGTACTTATCCTTTTTTCAATTGGACACCAACAGGAACCGGATTACACATGAAGCTCCTGAATGGTGGCAGATGTTTCAAATATAATTTGGCCCCAACTCCTGCAAACTTTGCAATCAATAGTCACTTCACTAAATTATCACTCTGACAAACTGGATTCTCAGGTTGACCTCCTAAATGCACTTGCAGTGTACACCGCAGGAATAGACAATTAAATGGAAAGCCTACATAACTTGATAACAAGAGTGCAAACATAGTCCAACATGGTACAATCAGTATGTTGTTGCTCGCCAATAATTGATAGCCTGTCCTCACCTCCCTCGCTCCTCACCACAGTCCTGTCAGAAATCAGGAAACTACCCAAAGAATCGACACAATGTCCATAACAACAAACTGACACAGTCACCAAGCAAGTTTCAAAAACATATAACAACATAAATCCAGGCATTAGCACAGGAAATGATGCTCCTAGCTCAAGGGCCCACACAGAACCAGAAGAAGATATAGTGTTCATACCATCACCTGGCCATCAACCTACAAGCCCCAAGAGTAGAAAACCTCAGTAACCCACGATCATTAATCCGGACCAACTAGGGCAGAGGATAGAGGGACATATTATTGAGGGGGGCGATAGGAAATTATCGCCGCTTTAGCGGCCGTTTTTGTCCGCTAAGCGTCGATAATTCTATCGCCCTATTAGCAAGCTGTTGCTAACAGCAGTTAGCGACAGCTTGTTGTCGATAGCAAGCGGTTTGGGGCCCGCTTTGCATGTCAGCGATATTTATCGCTAATGACATGCAAAGTGGGCGTACCCAATCTGTTAGCGACAGTCGCTAACATCGTTATTGCCTATTACCAACACAGGCGTAGCGATGGAAATATTCACGCTAAGTGCGAATATCTCCAAAAACTAACACCTGCTCAGACCAGTTCTTAGCCATTATATCCAATGGGAGGTGGATATATTGGCTAAGACCCTGTTAGCGATAATGCGTGAATATAGCTGTATTCTCAGCGATATTCACGGATTTTGCCGCCATCGCCTGGAATTTTTTCGCTTTTGAGATAAACGTTGCTAATAGCACGTTATCTCAGCGATAAAATCCGGTGATGCACAGCGATAAAAAAATTGCCGCTAAGCCTACTTAGCGATAAATATCGCTATTTGTTGATAATATGCCCCAGAACTCTTCACTGCGACAAAGATAAAGACAGCATTGGGCAACGGGGAAGTCGGATCAAGCAACGGAATCACAGAAGAACCACTGTAACAACGACCCCTCAGCAAGAGAGAAAAGAAAGATCTGAAAACAGCCCAATAAGGTCAAACACTCAACCCAAAAAAAACATGCAACTCTTATCCAATTTTTAAAGGCAAAACAGATCTGGCTCGACTGGCAGTGAAAGCAGCATTTCACCGTTGCAAATAACTCAAACGCGGCCCTTAAAGGTAGTTGTCAGACCCACAGATCTTAAGTCACAGGAATTACGTTTTAATAATGACCTCAGGCAAACCCCGGCCCATACGGGGAGGCTTAGGGGAGAAACAATATACCATGATCCCAGCAGAGTCAACAAAAGAAGTTGTTACCTTATTATCCCTTAATCCTATCCCCTGCAGAATAGGAGTGACAACAAGCAATGCTGATAAAGGGACTGTGACCACATCGAACCTGAGGCCCATCAGAAAAGTAATCACAGAGCGACATAGCAATGATTTAACATTACGCCATAATAACAGCTTCTGAATTACAATTACAAAAGATTCGGCCACTGCGGAAGTACACAAGGAAGCACTGCACAATGCTAATTATCTGCTCTAAGACCATCAAGAGGAGCGTAAACAAGGAGTAACAAAAGACAAAAGAAGGAATGAACATGTCTTCAAATGGAATTGGGGCAATAACTTAGATTCAGGCCAAGAGCCAGTTTCCACAAATCAAAAAGCCAGGCTACTTTTCATTCCAGAGTACCCCTCTCAATGTACCCACGACATATTAAATAAGGGGAACATCCTCAGGCTATTTAAATCTATTCCTGAATTGTGGAAACTGGAATCCAGCGACATTGTAGTGATCGAATCCCCCCCCCCCCGCCCCCCCCCCCAAGGCTAACAAACTATAGAACTCACACTAATTAAATTGCCATTGTTAGCAATTAAAGAGCAGCTCTTACTAAGAGCTGAGCAATTCAACAGGTGGGGTATTAAGATACTTGCCCAGAAAGAACGAGGCTACCCGATGGTACTAGCAACACCATTGGTTATTTTCAATATCGCCAGGAACACCCCATTCTCAATATTAAAAAAACACAGATGGTCTAGCTGTTACAGAAAACAAAGCTCAAAAGGTGCAGGACTCAGTCTATACGAGAGGCAACCGAGCCTGGCTGTACGCAGCATTATCCAGAGGAATTCACAATTGAATTCGTTCTCAAACAGCTCACCCAGAAAATTCGGTCAAAGGCTGTAATTATAGCCCTAAAGAACCACAGAGTTCTACTTCTTCAGGGAAAATGGGGCAAGACAAGCCTAACATTAGAAGCCTACCTAGGATACAGGTTTTCTGCCACAAGAACTCAGGCAAGTAACCAGTTATTGTTCGAGTAGGACTGGATTGCCGGTGTAAGGATCAGAATCTCAAAATTTCAGAAACAACTGCTGCTTATAAACATGTACATCAGTTCAAGCGCCTGGGAGAAAAGATCCAAGTTTAATCACTTGATCCAAACTACGTGTGGCCTATTAATTGACCACTGTAACACAGCTTGCCTGATCACAGGGGACTGTAATACAAATCTCTTTCGAGCCCTCCCAGGAAACTGAAGTAATTTGCCCTAATAGAACCAAAAACATCATGCAACAGATAAAACCTAGCTGCTTTAAGTACAGCAAGCTCAGCAAATATATGGTTTTACAATTCACCAGCATGGGTTACACAATTCTGAATTGTCATTTTCCTCAGGATAAGCCACTGAACAGGACAAGAACAAATGGGCAAACCCACTCTTACCTTGATTTCACCACCTGCAATAGGGAAATACGCCCCTTGATTGAGAATTACTATATTGCTGCATGGGAAAGAGACCACCATCCACAAATAATAACCCTGGCATTCTGCATACCACAACTTGTTATGACAAGATCGACAACCTGTGGAATTGATACAGAGAATCTCAAAAGGGTAAAATTTACAAATTCTTCCATAACCACCATCATAACAGCATTCAGGGCTTTTTTTAGGTGAGAACAGTACAAAGAACTTATCACAAATGACTACATGGGTGAACTTTACCAACAAACTTTGCCAAATAGTGTGACCAGAAATGTGGTCACACTATTTGGCGACTCAACAGAGGCCCCATATTAGTACACAATGCAGTGCTGAGGCGAGTCAGGAGGTGCCCGGGGGCTGAGTTGTCACTCAACGTCTATAAGCCAGCACAAAAAGCCCACAAGCAAGCAGTCCATGTAGAGAAACAAAAAGTTTCAGAGCGATTCTGGAAAAGACTACTTCATTCCAGTAAGAATTTGAACACAAAGGTTTTGCAGGTCCCTCATGAACGGACAAATGAATGGTCAGTGGGGACAAAGTAGTGCAAACATCTCGGAAGAAGAATGGGCATTCTTTCTAACTATCCACTTTAAAGTCACAGATAATGAAGTCACCTCATCTGCTAATCTGTTAAATGGCATCTTCAACTAAAACAGGTTCCTTGCACGAACTACAGCCCATCACAGGTACCATCACCTCTGAGGAAGGTGACAAACTTCTGGATGGCACCATCTGGACATTACGCAAAACAGACAATGACCGAATGCGAACAATAAATCCCTGGAAGTATTGGTAAAACGGAAGCACACATCATAGCCAAAGGTCATTCAGATAGGGCTCCCGGGCCAAATGGACTACCACAGGCTCTTTTTAAACAGGACACAGAGGTTTGGGCAGAACAGCTGGCAAACCTATTTGATTATTGTGAGACCACATCATTGATAACACACTCATGGCATGGGGCTATAATACATCCAGTTTATAAAGGAGGCAAAAGATCAGACCCAAAAACTATAGACGGATAGTCCTCCTACACATCAATGCCAAATATTATGCTAGTCTGTTGTTGGAAGATCTCTCACTGTGGGTCACACAAAAACATCGACTCCCCTTTAATCAGAAGGGATTTGTGGCAAAATCTAAAACCTTATCCATTCTACTTGCAATATCAGTCCTGATGGACAAAGCAGCAGCTTCAAAATATCTAATACACTACTGCTTTGTCGACTTTAAGGCGGCGTTTGATTGTGTGCCAAGGGGGCTACTGTGGTCCAAGCTACTTAAATGGGGGATACCACGTCCCCTACTGGAGGCCATCAACCAGCTTCATATCAGCACATGGATCCACATAAAATTGGGTGAGGGAGCACATACTTCGAGGAAAATACAAACATCATGTGGAGTGAAAAAGGGGTGTGTGTTGGCATCCCTGCTCTTCAATCTCTTCATTTCGGATCTATCACAATCCCTCTATGACATCAACAGTCACTCCCCAAAAAATTGGTGGCAATGGGGTCAGTGACCTTCTGTGTGCAGATGATTTAGCATTGTTCAGTCACACCAAGGTAGGCCTACAGTCGCTTCTTGCCCAACTTTGTATGGACACATCTGCAAACAATCTGGAAGTGAACCTGACGAAAACCAAGGTAGTAAACTACAGGAGAAGAAAATATCAAGAAGGAGGATGGTTCTACAATGGCAAAAGCATTGAAAGGTAACACTCCAAAAATACTTAGGGGTCCAGCGATACGAGGTGTTCCTTCATAAAACAACAGCAAGAGGTGGGGGCTAAAGCCCTGATGTTACAGGTCGCATTTACAAAATTAGCCAAACGGCTATCTGGCCTAAGTCTGTCCTTACTAATAACAGCTATGAAGATAAACATTCTCCCCTCTCTAACCTAAGGCTAGGAAATCATACTGGGACTACCCCAGCCTGTTGAACAAACTCATCGCAAGAATTTACAAGTATGCACTTAGACTACCGAAAACCTCCTCCTATGCCCAGGTAAGACTTGAATTAAGCTGTTTAGATCAGCTGGCTGTAGGAGCAGGTGCCTATCTTAAACTGTGTAATAAACTGTGAAAGTCCAGAGCAGGTAGCCTGGAGGCAATGCTGTGACAGGAAATAGCCAGTAGTCAACTAGGTCGAAAACTTTGCTGACACTTAGAAGACTCCCTCCAGCTCTCACAAACAAAAGAATTGTGGGATATCAACCCTTAAAAATGTACAAAAAGAGGAACACACGTCTCTGGTCATTTCATTCTGACAGAGCACAACTGGAAAAACAACACACCTGGTTGATCATAGCCGGGTTCAAGCTAGGTACCATGACCCCTTCCCTTTCCTACACATATGCAGTTTTCTGGAGAATTTCTTTTTATGTCCATCAGGTTGCGGGAGGGGCCCCTCCTCAACCACCAAGCCAGTTGGCGTCACCCCAGTGACAGCACCCCATCTACAGGGGCTGTGGAACTAACAATAAATCACTTGAACACATAATGTGCCTGTATCCAGCAGTGCTCAAAGAATGCAGTGCTAATCTACAAGGAGAATAGAACAAACTGAGAGGCATATTATCAAGGACCGGTGTTAAAATTATCGCCGTTTTATCGGCAGGAAACTGCCGATAAAACGGCGATACTGGACTTGATAATATGCCCTTTTTAATTCCCATAGAAGCCCATGTTCTAGTGTTAACATAGGTTTCTATGGAAATTAACAAGGGCGTATTATCAAGCTCATTATTGCCGTTTTATTGGCAATTCCCTGCCGATAAAATGGTGATAATTTTAACACCGGTCCTTGATATTATGGTCCTTAGTGTTCGAAACTATCAACAGGCTAGCATCGCGCCCTTGAATCCAGTCAACAAAGTGCTCAATGTTCAGCTCATAAGTTTGTTGTGAGTGCAGCCAAAAGTTTCAGTCGGCTGGAGAACCAAAACGTTGACTCCCGCAATCCTGTCTTGGGCATTCTTCAATCTGTACCCTGAACAGTTCGACCGCATTTTATATTATACTGTCATTTTTAGTTGTAAATCTAAAGTCGCCTTTCTTCCAGATTTTGTGGGACTTTGTACTTTACTGTCATTCCATGCGGTTATAATCGGGACACAAATGGCCTTCATTTAGCAATCCAGGGAGAGGCTACCTCTGTGCTGAAGGTGATCACTGGCAAAAAATATCTTCGGCATAGCACTCGCACTTTATTCAAAATTAAATGCTGCCACAATTACAGATTATATTTTTGAATTTCAGCACCACCAATGCATTTAATAGATCAGAGTGACATCATTTGTTTTTTCTCAATTTTGAAACCTTACATGGATTACAGATAGATAGCCTGTGAAACCTATATATTTACCATCAGCCGAGCATTAGACTTAACACTTCATTGTTTTTGAGTAAAGCACTTTAAGCACCATCGCAGTTCTAACATTTGCGGCCTATCTGCACAGGCCTATTTTAATCTCGTAGGTGCAGCTAAAGGCAATTAAGTGTTTTTAATTAGGCACACAAACCTTTTGCTAAAACATTAGGACTATTTACATTCTTCTGGCTGATTATTGACTGATGACAAGTATGATTCTGTAAATAGTCATTTGTACCCTTTTATTGACAATTACTCTGAGGCTCATCTGTTCATCATCACCCCGTAACCAAGAAACAATTAGGGGTGCGCAAGAGGACGCACTTGCACTTTATATAAGTGAAGATATATTTATGGCTGTACTAAAGATACATGTTTTAGCAAAAAAATATAAGAAATATGTCTTAGACTTGTGAAATCTCTTTTATTTTAAACAACACTGTTTGGACTTTAATGGACTTGATTCTCTGAGTTTAGTAAGTATTACATGGTTACAGGCCCTTTAGTGTTTAGAGCGATACCAAAGGGGATGATGGATGGAGCGTTTGAGCAAATCAAACACTCACTCCCAGTCAACTGATCTGGGTTTAATCCATCACCATTTTTAGCTCACTCCACCACCCCAGTTCAGACATGGCCATATGGAAATCAGTCTGACCCTGTGCCTCATGGGAACAGTCCAACCCGATCTGCCTAGCTATGTCGTCCCTGGACCGGAAACAAGCATCCTGAGACCGGTTTCAGAATCATTATCCTCATCAGCCAGGCTACCTTGAATCCAGTGGTAGAGTGAGCAAGGGACCCATGTCTGGGCATACCCTGCCAAATTAGGGCGAACAAAGCGATACCAAAGGGGATGATAGACGGAGCGTTTGAGCACATCAAACACTTACCCCAAGTCAACTGATCTGAGTTTAATCCATCACCATTCTGTAGCTCACTCCGCCACCCCAGTTCAGACATGGCCATATTCAAATCAGTCTGACTCTGTGCCTCATGGGAACAGTCCAGCCCGAACTGCCTAGCCATGTCGTCCCTGGACCGGAAACAAGCATCCTGGGACCGGTTTTGGATTCATAATCCTTATCAGTCAGGCTATCTTGAATCCAGTGGTAGAGTGAGCAAGGGACCCAAGTCTGGGCAAACCCTGTCAACTTAGGGCGAACAAAGCGAAACCAAAGGGGATGATGGACGTAGAGTTTGAGCAAATAAAACACTCACCCCCAGTCAACTGATCTGGGTTTAATCCATCAGCATTCTTTAGCTCACTCCACCACCCCAGTTCAGACATGGCTATATGCAAATCAGTCTGACCCTGTGCCTCATGGGAACAGTCCAGCCCGAACTGCCAAGCTATGTCATCCCTGGACCGGAAACAAGCATCCTGAGTCGGGTCTCGCATTCATTATCCTCATCAGCCAGGCTATCTTGAATCCAGTGGTAGAGTGAGCAAGGGACCCACGTCTGGGCATTCCCTGCCAAATTAGGGCGAACAAAGCAATACCAAAGGGGATGATGGACGGAGCGTTTGAGCAAATCAAACACTCACCCACAGTCAACTGATCTGGGTTTAATCCATCAACATTCTTTAGCTCACTCCACCACCCCAGTTAAGACATAGCCATATGCAAATCTGTCTGACCCTGTGCCTCATGGAAACAGTCCAGTCCCAACTGCCTAGCCATGTCGTCCCTGGACAGGAAACAAGCATCCTGGGACCGGTTTCGGATTCATAATCCTCATCAGCCAAGGTATCTCGAATCCAGTGGTAGAGTGAGCAAGGGACCGACGTCTGGGCATACCCTGCCAACTTAGGGCGAACAAAGCGATATCAAAGGGGATAATTGACGGAGCGTTTGAGCAAATCAAAAACTCACCTCCAGTCAGCTGATCTGGGTTTAATCCATCACTATTCTTTAGCTCCCTCCACCAACCCAGTTCAGACATGGCCATATGTAAATCAGTCTGACCCTGTGCCTCATGGGAACAGTCCAGCCTGAACTGCCTAGCTATGTCGTCCCTGGACCGGAAACAAGCATCCTGGGACCGGTTTCGGATTCATACTCCTCATCAGCCAGGCTATCTTGAATCCAGTGGTAGAGTGAGCAAGGGACCCACATCTGGGCATACCCTGCCAACTTAGGGCGAACAACGCGATACCAAAGGGGATGATAGACGGAGCGTTTGAGCAAATCAAACACTTACCCCAAGGCAACTGATCTGAGTTTAATCCATCACCATTCTTTAGCTCACTCCACCACCCCAGTTCAGACATGGCCATATTCAAATCAGTCTGACTCTGTGCCTCATGGGAACAATCCAGCCCGAACTGCCTAGCCATGTCGTCCCTGGACCGGAAACAAGCATCCTGGGACCGGTTTTGGATTCATAATCCTCATCAGTCAGGCTATCTTGAATCCAGTGGTAGAGGGCCGATTCACAGAATGAACTTACTACTTTTGGCATTCACAGAATGCACTTACTACTTTTGGTATTCACAGAATGAACTTACTCATTTCGGTATTCACAGAAGTTAGGACTACTAACCTTAGGACTCCTAAATGCCTTCTGTGAATACCGAAAGTCTTAAAAGTAGGATTTTTCTCAATTTAGTAGTAGTAAAGTTAAGACTCCTAACTTTAGGACTCCTAAATGCCTTCTGTGAATACCGAAAGTCTTAAAATTAGGATTTTTCTCAATTTAGTAGTAGTAAAGTTAGGACTCCTAACTTTACTACTACTAAATTGAGAAACATCGTAATTTTAAGACTTTCGGTATTCACAGAAGGCATTTTGGCATCCTTAAGTTAGTAGTCCTAACTTTACTACTACTAAATTGAGAAAAATCGTAATTTTAAGACTTTCGGTATTCACAGAAGGCATTTAGGCGTCCTAAAGTTAGTAGTCCTAACTTTACTACTACTAAATTTAGAAAAATCGTAATTTTAGGACTTTCGGTATTCACAGAAGGCATTTAGGAGTCCTAAAGTTAGGAGTCCTAACTTTACTACTACTAAATTGAGAAAAATCCTAATTTTAAGACTTTCGGTATTCACAGAAGGCATTTAGGAGTCCTAAAGTTAGTAGTCCTAACTTCTGTGAATACCGAAATGAGTAAGTTCATTCTGTGAATACCAAAAGTAGTAAGTCCATTCTGTGAATGCCAAAAGTAGTAAGTTCATTCTGTGAATCGGGCTCAGAGTGAGCAAGGGACCCACGTCTGGGCATACCCAGCCAAATTAGGGCAAACAAAGCAATACCAAAGGGGATGATAGACGGAGCATTTGAGCAAATCAAACACTTACCCCAAGTCAACTGATCTGAGTTTAATCCATCACCATTCTTTAGCTCACTCCGCCACCCCAGTTCAGACATGGCCATATTCAAATCAGTCTGACTCTGTGCCTCATGGGAACAGTCCAGCCCGAACTGCCTAGCCATGTCGTCCCTGGACAGGAAACAAGCATCCTGGGACCGGTTTCGGATTCATAATCCTCATCAGCCAGGCTATCTCGAATCCAGTGGTAGAGTGAGCAAGGGACCCATGTCTGGGCATACCCTGCCAACTTAGGGCGAACAAAGCGATACCAAAGGGGATGATTGACGAAGCGTTTGAGCAGATCAAAAATCCACCTCCAGTCAGCTGATCTGGGTTTAATCAATCAATCAATCAATCAATCAATCAGTGACACTTATAAAGCGCGCTACATACCCATAGGGTCTCAAGGCGCTGGGGGGGGGGGGGTGCCGCTACTGCTCGAACAGCCAGGTCTTCAGCTTCTTCCTGAAGGAGAGGTGGTCTTGGGTCAGGCGCAGGTCGGTTGGGAGGGAGTTCCAGGTCTTGGCGGCCAAGTAGGAGAAGGACCTTCCTCCTGTAGTCGCTCTTCGGATGCGGGGGACGGCGGCGAGGGCGTGGTTGGCTGATCGGAGGTGGCGTTTGGGAGCATAGAAGTTGACTCGGCTGTTGAGGTAGCTCGGGCCTTGGTCGTGTAGGGCTTTGTGTGCGTGGGTGAGGAGGCGGAAGGTGATTCTTTTGTTGACGGGGAGCCAGTGAAGGTCTCTCAGATGTCCGGAGATGTGGCTGGTTCGTGGGATGTCGAGGATGAGTCTGGCTGAGGCGTTCTGGATCCGCTGGAGTCTCTTCTGGGGCTTGGCGGTGGTACCGGCGTAGAGGGCGTTGCCGTAGTCCAGTCGGCTGGTGACGAGGGCCTGGGTGACGGTCTTCCTGGTCTCGGTGGGGATCCACCAGAAGATCTTCCGTAGCATGCGTAGGATGTTGAAGCACGCCGAGGAGACGTTGTTGACTTGCCTGGTTATGGAGAGGGAGGAGTCCAGGATGAAGCCCAGGTTGCGTGCATGGTCTGTCGGTTTGGGTGCGGTGCCCAGGGCGGGAGGCCACCAGGAGTCGTCCCAGGCAGAGGGTGAGGAGCCCAGGATGAGGACCTCCGTCTTGTCCGAGTTCAGTTTCAGGCGGCTGGTCGTCATCCACTCGGCTACCTCTTTCATCCCTTCGTGCAGGTTGGCTCTGGCGGCGGCGGGGTCGTTGGTCAGGGAGAGGATCAGCTGGGTGTCGTCGGCGTAGGAGATTATGCTGAGGTTGTGTTTGCGTACGATGGCCGCGAGGGGGCTCATGTAGACGTTGAAGAGGGTGGGGCTCAGAGATGATCCTTGGGGGACGCCGCAGATGACTTCGGAGGCCTCTGACTTGTACGGTGGTAGGCGGACTCTCTGTGTTCTTCCGTCGAGGAAGGAGATGATCCATTCCAGCGCCTTGTCCTGGATTCCGATGTTGCTGAGGCGCCGTACTAGGGTGCGGTGGCAGACCGTGTCGAATGCCGCGGAGAGGTCTAGGAGGATGAGGGCCGCTGTTTCTCCCTTGTCCATCAGGGCTCGGATGTCATCGGTGGCGGCGATGAGGGCGGTCTCGGTGCTGTGGTTGGCTCGGAATCCGGACTGTGAGGGGTCGAGGGATCCGTTCGTCTCGAGGAAGGCGGCCATCTGCTTGTTGACGGTCTTCTCGATGACTTTGGCTGGAAACGGGAGGAGCGAGATGGGGCGGTAATTCTTGAGGTCGGTGGGGTCCGCTGTTGGTTTCTTGAGTAGAGCGCTGAGTTCGGCGTGTTTCCAGCTCTCAGGGAAGATGGTGGTGTCGAAGGATGTGTTGATGATGTCTCGCAGGTGGGGTGCGATGACAGCGTCGGCCTTGTTGAAGACGTGGTGAGGGCAGGGGTCGGTCGGTGATCCGGAGTGGATGGAGTTCATCGTGCGGATGGTGTCTTCGGTGGTGATCGGGGTCCAGGCGTGGAGGGTGGTGGTGGGGGGTGGTTCTTCTTTAGCCATTCTTTCACCATTCTTTAGCTCACTCCACCACCCCAGTTCAAACATGGCCATATGTAAATCAGTCTGACCCTGTGCCTCATGGGAACAGTCCAGCCCGACCCGCCTAGCTATGTCGTCCCTGGACCGGAAACAAGCATCCTGGGACCGGTTTTGGATTCATATTCCTCATCAGCCAGGCTATCTTGAATCCAGTGGTAGAGTGAGCAAGTGACCTACATCTGGGCATACCCTGCCAACTTAGGGCGAACAAAGCGATACCAAAGGGGATGATAGACGGAGCGTTTGAGCAAATCAAACACTTACCCCAAGTCAACCGATCTGAGTTTAATCCATCACCATTCTTTAGCTCACTCCGCCACCCCAGTTCAGACATGGCCATATTCAAATCAGTCTGACTCTGTGCTTCATGGGAACAGTCCAGCCCGAACTGCCTAGCCATGACGTCCCTGGACCGGAAACAAGCATCCTGGGACCGATGTTGGATTCATAATCCTCATCAGTCAGGCTATCTTGAATCCAGTGGTAGAGTGAGCAAGGGACCCACGTCTAGGTATACCCTGCCAAATTAGGGCGAACAAAGCAATACCAAAGGGGATGATAGACGAAGCGTTTGAGCAAATCAAACACTTACCCCAAGTCAACTAATCTGAGTTTAATCCATCACCATTCTTTAGCTCACTCCACCACCCCAGTTCAGACATGGCTATATGCAAATCATTCTGACCCTGTGTCTCATGGGAACTGTCCAGCCCAAACTGCCTAGCTATGTCGTCCCTTGACCGGAAACAAGCATCCTGAGACTGGTCTCGGATTCATTATCCTCATCAGCCAGGCTATTTTGAATCCAGTGGTAGAGTGAGGAAGGGACCCACGTCTGGGCATACCCTGCCAAATTAGGGCAAACAAAGCGATACCAAAGGGGATGATAGACGGAGCGTTTGAGCAAATCAAACACTTACCCCAAGTCAACTGATCTGAGTTTAATCCATCACCATTCTTTAGCTCACTCCGCCGCCCCAGTTCAGACATGGCCATATTCAAATCAGTCTGACTCTGTGCCTCATGGGAACAGTCCAGCCCGAACTGCCTAGCCTTGTCGTCCCTGGACCGGAAACAAGCATCCTGGGAACGGTTTTGGATTCATAATCCTCATCAGTCAGGCTATCTTGAATCCAGTAGTAGAGTGAGCAAGTGACCCAAGTCTGGGCATACTCTGCTAACTTAGGGCGAACAAAGCGAAACCAAAGGGAATGATGGACGTAGAGTTTGAGCAAATTAAACACTCACCCCCAGTCTACTGATCTGGGTTTAATCCATCTCCATTCTTTAGCTCACTCTACCACCCCAGTTCAGACATGGCTACATGCCAATCAGTCTGACCCTGTGCCTCATGGGAATAGTCCAGCCCGAACTGCCTAGCTATGTCGTCCCTGGACCGGAAACAAGCATCCTGAGACCGGTCTCGGATTCATTATCCTCATCAGCCAGGCTATCTTGAATCCAGTGGTAGAGTGAGCAAGGGGCCCACGTCTGGGCATACTCTGCCAAATTAGGGCGAACAAAGCGATACCAAATGGGATGATAGACTGAGCGTTTGAACAAATCAAACACTTACCCCAAGTCAACTGATCTGAGTTTAATCCATCACTATTCTTTAGCTCACTCTGCCACCCCAGTTCAGACATGGCCATATTCAAATCAGTCTGACCCTGTGCCTCATGGGAACAGTCCAGCCCGAACTGCCTAGACATGTCGTCCCTGGACTGGAAACAAGCATCCTGGGATCGGTTTCGGATTCATAATCCTCATCAGCAAGGCTTTCTTGAATACAATGGTAGAGTGAGCAAGGGACCTACGTCCGGGCATACCCTGCCAACTTAGGGCGAACAAAGCAGTACCAAAGGGGATGATTTGCGGAGCGTTTGAGCAAATCAAAAACACTCACCCCCAGTCAACTCATCTGGGTTTAATCCATCAACATTCTTTAGCTCACTCCACTACCCCAGTTCAGACATGGCCATATGTAAATCAGTCTGACCCTGTGCCTCATGGGAACAGTCCAGCCCGAACTGCCTAGCTATGTCGTCCCTGGACCAGAAACAAGCATCCTGGGACCGGTTTCGGATTCATATTCCTCATCAGCCAGGCTATCTTGAATCCAGTGGTAGAGTGAGCAAGGGACCCACATCTGGGCATACCCTGCTAGTTTAGTGCGAACAAAGCGATACCAAAGGGGATGATAGATGGAGCATTTGAGCAAATCAAACACTTACCCCAAGTCAACTGATCTGAGTTTAATCCATCACCATTCTTTAGCTCACTCCGCCACCCCAGTTCAGACATGGCCATATTCAAATCAGTCTGACTCTGTGCCTCATGGGAACAGTCCAGCCCGAACTGCCTAGCCATGTTGTCCCTAGACCGGAAACAAGCATCCCGGGACCGGTTTTGGATTCATAATCCTCATCAGTCAGGCTATCTTGAATCCAGTGGTAGAGTGAGCAAGGGACCCACGTCTGGGCATACCCTGCCAAATTAGGGCGAACAAAGCGATACCAAAGGGGATGATAGACGGAGCATTTGAGCAAATCAAACACTTACCCCATGTCAACTGATCTGAGTTTAATCCATCACCATTCTTTAGCTCACTCCACCACCCCAGTTCAGACATGGCTATATGCAAATCAGTCTGACCCTGTGCCTCATGGGAACTGTCCAGCCCGAACTGCCTAGCTATGTCGTCCCTGGACCGGAAACAAGCATCCTGAGACCAGTCTCGGATTCATTATCCTCATCAGCCATGCTATTTTGAATCCAGTGGTAGAGTGAGCAAGGGACCCACGTCTGGGCATACCATGCCAAATTAGGGCGAACAAAGCGATACCAAAGGGGATGATAGACGGAGCGTTTGAGCAAATCAAACACTTACCCCAAGTCAACTGATCTGAGTTTAATCCATCACCATTCTTTAGCTCACTCCGCCACCCCAGTTCAGACATGGCCATATTCAAATCAGTCCTACTCTGTGCCTCATGGGAACAGTCCAGCCCAAACTGCCTAGCCATGTCATCCCTGGACCGGAAACAAGCATCCTGGGACCGGTTTTGGATTCATAATCCTCATCAGTCAGGCTATCTTGAATCCAGTGGTAGAGTGAGCAAGGGACCAAAGTCTGGGCATACCCTGCCAACTTAGGGCGAACAAAGCGAAACCAAAGGGGATGATGGACGTAGAGTTTGAGCAAATCAAACACTCACCCCAGTCAACTGATCTGGGTTTAATCCATCACCATTCTTTAGCTCACTCCACCACCCCAGTTCAGACATGGCCATATTCAAATCAGTCTGACCCTGTGCCTCATGGGAACAGTCCAGCCCGAACTGCCTAGACATGTCGTCCCTGGACTGGAAACAAGCATCCTGGGACCGGTTTTGGATTCATAATCCTCATCAGGCAGGCTATCTTGAATACAATGGTAGAGTGAGCAAGGGACCTACGTCTGGGCATACCCTGCCAACTTAGGGCGAACAAAGTAGTACCAAAGGGGATGATGGACGGAGCGTTTGAGCAAATCAAACACTTACCCCCAGTCAACTGATCTGGGTTTAATCCATCAACATTATTTAGCACGCTCCACCACCCCAGTTAAGACATAGCCATATGCAAATGTGTCTGACCCTGTCCCTCATGGAAACAGTCCAGCCCGAACTGCCTTGCCATGTCGTCCCTGGACCGGAAACAAGCATCCTGGAACCGGTTTTGGATTCATAATCATCATCAGCCAGGCTATCTTGAATACAATGGTAGAGTGAGCAAGGGACCTACGTCTGGGCATACCCTGCCGAATTAGGGCGAACAAAGCAGTACCAAAGGGGATGATGGACGGAGTGTTTGAGCAAATCAAACACTCACCCCCAGTCAACTGATCTGGGTTTAATCCATCAACATTCTTTAGCTCACTCAACCACCCCAGTTAAGACATAGCCATATGCAAATCTGTCTGACCCTGTGCCTCATGAAAACAGTCCAGTCCCAACTGCCTAGTCATGTCGTCCCTGGACCGGAAACAAGCATCCTGGGACTGGTTTCGGATTCATAATCCTCATCAGCCAGGCTATATAGAATCCAGTGGTAGAGTGAACAAGGGACCCACGTCTGGGAATACCCTGCCAACTTAGGGCGAACAAAGCGATATCCAAGGGGATGATTGACGGAGTGTTTGAGCAAATCAAAACCTCACCTCCAGTCAGTTGATCTGGGTTTAATCCATCACCATTCTTTAGCTCACTCCACCACCCCAGTTCAGACATGGCCATATGTAAATCAGTCTGACCCTGTGCCTCATGGGAACAGTCCAGCCCGAACTGCCTAGCTATGTCGTCCCTGGACCGGAAACAAGCATCCTGGGACCGGTTTCGGATTCATATTCCTCATCAGCCAGGCTATCTTGAATCCAGTGGTAGAGTGAGCAAGGGACCCACATCTGGGCATACCCTGCCAACTTAGGGCGAACAAAGCGATACCAAAGAGGATGATGGACGGAGCGTTTGAGCAAATCAAACACTCACCCCAAGTCAACTGAACTGGGTTTAATCCATCACCATTATTTAGCCCACTCCACCACCCCAGTTCAGACATGGCCATTTGCAAATAAGTCTGATCCTGTTACTCACGGAAACAGTCCAGCCCGAACTGCCTAGCCATGTCTAAGCATGGGCTGAAAATTCGTTCCGCTCGTGGAATTTGCGAAAGTTGAAGCTAATTTTTTGTAACCTTTTACAAAAGGGTTACAAAGAAATTAACTTCAACTTGGGCACCTGCTGCTGTAAGCCTGTAAGTGCTTCCTGGCGCCTCGTTGCCTACTTGCAACTATTCTCTGACCCTGCTCTGACCCTTGAAGCAGGGTCAGAGAATAGTTACAAGTAGGCAATCAGGCACCTGTCACGAAAATTAAACCTCAACAGGAAGCACTGACAGATATAAAAACAAGCATTTACAATGCAATAGGTCTCGCATTAGGAAAGTTTGAGCTATTGGTCTTGTAAATGACAATTTTTTTATTTATGTGTTGGTTTTGAAAATAGCTAAATTAATAGCTTTTACAATGCCAACAGTTATAACTTTTGCAAATGTGACATCTATAGCATTTGTAATGCAACATGTTTTGTATTTACGTGACTTAGCTGTATTGATATTACAAATTACAATGGCTTTTAATTTTTTCAAACAATTAATACGTAAATAAAAGTGATTTTAATTTATAATGGCAATAGCTTAAACTTTTGTAAATAACTTTTGTGAAGATTATGTTCAGTGTATTTTATTGTGACGAAAATCCAAGAACTGAAGTGAAATATTAACATCTTTTTGTGACATTTGTAGTAAAGTTTGAAACATTGAGAGAGCATATTTGAACCAGTTGATGTTGAATGGTTGCGCAGATTGATGATGGGGTGGCGCTGAGTGGTGCTGTGGTGGTGCTGAGTGGTGCTGTGGTGATGCTGAGTGGTGCTGTGGTGGTGCTGAGTGATACTGGGATGGTGCTGAGTGATGCTGGGGTGGTGCTGAGTGGTGCAGTGGTGGTGCTGAGTGATGCTGTGGTGGTGCTGCTGAGTGATGCTGTGGTGGTGCTGAGTGGTGCTGTGGTGGTGCTGAGTGATAATGTGGTGGAGCTGAGTGATGCTGTGGTGGTGCTGAGTGATGCTGTGGGGGCGCTGAGTGGTGCTGTGGTGGTGCTGATTGGTGCTGTGGTGGTGCTGAGTGATGCTGTGGTGGTGCTGAGTGATGCTGTGGTGGTGCTGAGTGGTGCTGTGGTGGTGCTGAGTGATAATGTGGTGGCACTGAGTGATGCTGTGGTGGCGCTGAGTGATGCTGTGGTGGCACTGAGTGGTGCTGTGGTGGTGCTGAGTGATAATGTGGTGGTGCTGAGTGATAATGTGGTGGTGCTGAGTGATGAGGGGTAGCGCTGAGTGATGATGTGGTGATGCAGAGGGCAGAAAGGCACAAAAAGCAGTCTAACAAAGGGCAGAAGGGCAGAAAAACAAGGGACAAACGAGTCTATCAGAGGGCAAAAGGGCACAAAAAAACAGTCAACAGAGGAAAGAAGGGCGGAAAAACAAGGGAAAACAAGTCTAACAGAGGGCAGAAGGGCACAAAAACGAGTCTAACAGAGGGCAGAAGGGCACAAAAACAAGGGAATAACAGAGGGCAGAAGGGCACAAAAAATGAGTCTAACAGAGGGCAGAAAAACAAGGGAAAAATGAGTCTAACAGAGGGCAGAAGGGCACAAAAAATAGGTCTAACAGGGGGCAGAAGGGCAGAAAAACAAGGGAAAAACGAGTCTAACAGAGGGCAGAAGGGCAGAAAAACAAGGGAAAAACGAGTCTAACAGAGGGCAGAAGGGCACAGAAAACGAGTCTAACAGGGGGCAGAATGAATCCCACCCTGCGTGTTTGTCCACAAAGATGCCACCTTTTTGTGCAATACCTCTACTCAACTGGAGCACTTTCTACTGTCTAATCAGTAAGTGATCCCTCGTTGGCTAAATGTATAGGGGCAGATTTACAATAACTGGCACATCCCCAGGAATGCGCCAGTTATTGTGCGCCGCAGCTCCGCCACCCATGGTGCGTCGCATTTACAATGCAGCGCACCATGTGGCAAAAACGGCACAGATGCGTCAAGCATCTGTGCCATAAAAGCAGCGCATTGCTGGAGCTGCGTCGAGCTTGCGACGCAGCTCCAGCAATGCTCTGGGGGGCCCTATCCCCCCAATGCTGCATCAAGCCTTGGGCCTGCTTCAAGCAGGCGCAGGGTTTTGACGCAGCATTGGCCTAAAAGTGACTGAGTGAATTCTTGTAGATTTCACTCAGCCACTTTTAGGAGGTGTTCCTGCGCAGGAACGGCCTCCCCTGCGCCGGAAAGCCTCCTGATGGCGCAGGGCTTTACAAGATTGACGCATCTCTCAGATACGTCACGTTGTTAATACCCAGCACCATGGCGCATCTTTTGTGCTGCCGCTGTGTCACAAAAGGTCTCGGTAGAGGGTGGGAGTGGTGAACCAGAGGGTGGCAGTGATGAACCAGAGGGTGACAGTGATGAACCGGAGGGTGGCAGGGGTGAACCAGAGGGTGACAGTGCTGAGAAAGAGGGTGGCAGTGCTGAACCAGAGGGTGGCAGGGGTGAACCAGAGGGTGGCAGTGGTGAACTAGAGGGTGGCATGGGTGAACCAGAGGGTGGCAGTGGTGAGCCAGAGAGTCGCAGTGGTGAACCAGAGGGTGGCAGTGCTGAACCAGTGTGGCTCACTGGTTAGAGGCGGCAGACCCGAGAGCAGAGGACGGCCCGGGACCAGGGTTCGATTCCCGGCACGGCAGGTTTCTGGACCAGGGTCGGCGGACTCGATAATTCTCTCGCCTCGGTGCCCACTCTGATCAGCGTTCACACTCGGCAACTCTGGGCATTAGCTTGCCTCATCTTCACTAACGGCCCCACCAGACCGCCGGGGATGCCTGGTCTCACCCTGGAGATACCCATTAAGGGACCATCTCTCAGGGAAGCCAGGAAGGGTTTTGCAGCAGTCGAAGCGCCTTGGGACCCTCCGGGTAAGTAGTGCGCTATATAAATGCCTATACATTTACATTTACATTTACATTTGGTGATCAAAATATCAATGGATTAAACCCAGATCTGTGACTGGGGGTGAATGTTTTGCCATTGTGCAACATTCCGTCCATCAAATTGTGTGTTTTATCGTTCACCCTATGTGGGAAGGGTATGCCCAGACGTGGGTCCTGTGCTCACTACGTCACTGAAGTCAAGCTATCCTGGCTGAAGACGGCTGATAGCCAGAAACTGGTCCTAGGATGCTTGATTCCGGTCCAGGGAAGACATGACTTGGCAGTTCGGTCTGGACTGTTCCCATGAGGCACAGGGTCAAGACTGATTTGCATATGGCCACGTTTGAACTGGGGTGGCTTGGTGAGCAAAATAACAATGGATTAAACCCAGATCAGAGACTGGGGTTGAATGTTTTGCCATTGTGCAACATTCCGTCCATCCTATTGTGTGTTTTGCTGTTCACCCTATGTGAGAAGGGTATACCCAGATGTGGGTCCCGTGCTCACTACGCCACTCGAGTGAAGCTATCCTGGCTGAAGACGGCTGATAGCCCGAAATCGGTCCTAGGATGCTTGATTCCAGTCCAGGGAAGACATGGCTTGGCAGTTGGGTCTGGACTGTTCCCATGAGGCACAGGGTCAAGACTGATTTGCATATGGCCATGTCTGAACTGGGGCGGCTTGGTGAGCAAAAATAGCGATGGATTAAACCCAGATCTGTGACTGGCGGTGAATGTTTTGCCATTGTGCAACATTCCATCCATCATATTGTGTGTTTAGCAGTTCACCCTATGTGGGAAGGGTATGCCAAGACATGGGTCCCGTGCTCACTACGCCACTGGAGTCAAGCTATCCTGGCTGAAGACGACTGATAGCCAGAAACCGGTCCTAGGATACCTGATTCCGGTCAATGGAAGACATGGCTCGGCAGTTTCGTCTGGACTGTTCCCGTGAGGCACAGGATCAAGACTGATTTGCATATGGCCATGTCTGAACTGGGGTGGCTTGGTGAGAAAAATAACCATGGATTAAACCCAGATCTTTGACTGGGGGTGAATGTTTTGCAAATGTGCAACATTCTGTCCATCATTTTCTGTGTTTTGCTGTTCACCCTATATGGGAAGGGTATGCCAAGACATGGATCCCGTGCTCACTACGCCACTGGAGTCAAACTATCCTGGCTGAAGACGACTGATAGCCAGAAACCGGTCCTAGGATGCTTGATTCCGGTCAATGGAAGACATGGCTTGGCAGTTTCGTCTGGACTGTTCCCATGAGGCACAGGATCAAGACTGATTTGCATATGGCCATGTCTGAACTGGGGTGGCTTGGTGAGCAAAATAACCATGGATTAAACCCAGATCTTTGACTGGGGGTGAAGGTTTTGCAGATGTGCAACATTCCGTCCATCATTTTGTGTGTTTTGCTGTTCACCCTATATGGGAAGGGTATGCCCAGACATGGGTCCGGTGTTCACTACGCCACATGAGTCAAGTTATCCTGGCTGAAGACGGCTGATAGCCAGAAACCGGTTCTAGGATGATCTATTCCGGTCCAGGGAGGACATGGCTTGGCAGTTCATTCTGAACTGTTGCCATGAGGCACAGGGGCAACACTGATTTGCATATGGCCATGTCTGAACTGGGGTGGCTTGGTGAGGAAAATAACGATGGATTAAACCCAGATCTGTGACTGGGGGTGAATGTTTTGCCATTGTGCAACATTCTGTCCATCATATTGTGTGTTTTGCTGTTCCCCCAATGTGGGAAGGGTATGCCAAGACATTGGTCCCGTGCTCACTACGCCACTGAAGTCAAGCTATCCTGGCTGAAGACGACTGATAGCCAGAAACTGGTACTAGCATGCTTGATTCCGGTCCAGGGAAGACATGGCTTGGCAGTTCGGTCTGGACTGTTCCCATGCGGCACAGGGTCAAGACTGATTTGCATATGGCCATATCTGAACTGGGGTGGCTTGGTGAGCAACATAACAATAGATTAAACCCAGACTTGTGACTGGGGGTGAATGTTTTGCCATTGTGCAACATTCCATCCATCATATTGTGTGTTTTGCTGTTCACCCTATGTGGGAAGGGTATGCCAAGACATGGGTCCCGTGCTCACTACGCCACTGGAGTCAAGCTATCCTGGCTGAAGACGACTGATAGCCAGAAACCCGTCCTAGGATGCTTGATTCCGGTCAATGGAAGACATGGCTTGGCAGTTTCGTCTGGACTGTTCCCATGAGGCACAGGGTAAAGACTGATTTCCATATGGCCATGTCCAGTGCTTTAAATGGGCCGGTACTCACCGGTACTGAGAACCGGCACTTCCTAAATTTATCACTTTGAGTACCGGCACTTCTCTACTGCCCGAGGAGAGTACCGGTACTCATGAAAAGGTCTGCTCGTGGCTGTGCTGGTGAGCCGGAGTGGGACATGTCACTGGAAGCCGAGTCGCC
Source organism: Lissotriton vulgaris (assembly GCF_964263255.1). Taxonomy (NCBI): domain Eukaryota; kingdom Metazoa; phylum Chordata; class Amphibia; order Caudata; family Salamandridae; genus Lissotriton; species Lissotriton vulgaris. Next base: position 775,472,930 of record NC_141696.1, on the reverse strand, counting down.
GCTTCTGCAGCTCTCTCCCGCCCATCAGAGCCCCAGCTGTGCTATTCAGCAGGGCTCTTTTAGATAATGTCCGGTGCTCGCCGTCATGCTGTGCTTGACAGAGCTGGGTTGAGATTCATTTTACCTGCTAGTGTGCGCGCGTGTGATTTTCAAAGCGCAGCACTTCAGGTAGTGAAAAGTGAAAAGTAAGTGCAGGGTAACACTTTGAACATAAGAAATGTTATCAGACAAAAGGGCGGCGGAATTTCACACGTCCTTTCTCTTGATCCGAGGGTTAATGCCCAGACAATACGATTGAAGAGGCCCCTGGAGCGTGTTTTCTGCACTGAGGCGCCCACCTTCCTAACGCCAAATGCCTCAAGGTCTGTTTCTTATATGCCCAGGCTGTGGCAGGATGTTGCCTTTCCTGCCTGCCAGCCGGTCCCAGTGCACCCATGAAATTCCCCTGCTGCATGGAATTGAAGGAGGAGGCCGGTGTTCGAGAATCCATCACCTGCACACCACCTCCTGACCTCTGCCCCAGGCTCACCACGCCATTGTGAGTCTAATGGTGGGAGCAGAGGGCACAGGCAGAGACGCTGCAGCAGGGCTCGCTGTCTGACTCCCTGAAGAGATCCACGCGGTGCCAGGCCAGCAGCTCCTCCTGGATCGTTCTGACAGCTGTAAAGAGATAATTTAATATTCTCCTGCTGCTGAGATTTAAAATGTTTGTTACGAAAATGATTATGAGGTTCCAGCACGACAGGGGGCCTTGCAAATGGGCACACTAGAGTTGTCTGTCTGGGCTGAATATGCTACATTTTGCCTAAACTAGCAGTTTTGCTGATGTATTAGTAGTGCAACGTGTTTACCATCCCTGCTTGACAGTGACACTACAAAGCAGCACCCTTTATTTTCTCAGCACAGTTAGACTTGATGAATCAGAGATAACTCATGGGATTATTGTTGCTGCTGTCGAGAAGTCAGAGTTTTCTCTACTGACAGTTTGCACTATGACCATTAAGTAGGTTGGTTAATGTGCCTTCAAAAAGGCATATTGTATTGTACTGTATTGTATGTAGATAGCTCAGCGAGTTGCTGTTTTTGTCACAGAGATCCCTTTGTTATATGTGGTTTGGCCGCACCTGAAGCTGAGGTTGGGGTGGGGGTGCTGATTTTTATTGAAATTAAATAATAGCTTCAAAAGCACCTGCTGCCGAGTTTGACTTCCTTGTTGCTCAAATTAGTGCAATTTCTGATATGTGTCTACTTCCATTGACTTCATACCATGGTTATGCTGGCAAGAATGTGCCCCTCTAAGTGTTACACATCTAGTTGTTGCCTGACTCTCGTAAATCCACTGAATCTATGAAAATGGCACACATACGCAATCTGAAACATTAGCAGCTCGACTCAAATGTATAAATATAAAAAAATGACACGAATCCCTCATTTTGCTAGTGAGAAAGTGACACTCATATCGTTGAAATGTCACTCATAATTACAATGAAAATATGAAAATGTCACACATAGCAATCTGAAACCTTGGCAGCTCTGGGGTCCATTCTGGCCCTGTGCTGTTAACACATTCACACTATCCTCTGCTTTTGCGTAAACACAGAATTTTGGCAATCACTTGGCAGTGGCAATTAAAAAAGCCATACTGCAGAGTATAACATGGCTTTTAACATACCGAAATCTTTTGTGTGCCTGCTTATGTTTGTCTGTTTGCCTGCATTTGTGAGCCTGTATTTTTAAAGAAAAAAGTGAGAGAGAAAGAATCAAGAAACTCTCAGGAGGTATTTAAAAGAAAATGGGTGGTCCTTTGTGTGTACATGTCTGCTCGGCGACAAAGGTTCATAAATAACGTAGTAGGGGGGTTGGTGAGTGAGTGAGTGGATGGGTAGATGAGTGAGCCAGGGTGGATGTGCAGATGAATGGATGGATGAGTGAATGGATGGGTGAAAGAGGGTGGATGATTGGATATAAGGGCTGATGGTGGGTGGATAAGGTAAATATTGGATGGATGAATGAAAGGTAGAGAGGATGGATGAAAGGGTGGATGATGGATGAGTGAAAGGAGGGATTGAGTGAAAGGATGGATGGAATGAAAGGGCGGATGGTATTAAGGAGTGAAAAGGTTGATGGATAGATGAGCGAAAGGATTGATGGATGAGTGAAAAGGTGGATAAAGAGATGGATGAGTGAAAAGATTAATGGACAGGTTCAAGGAGGTATGGATAGGTTTGGATATGAAGGGTAGACAGACGGAATGGTGAAAATCAACTGAATGATGGATGAAAAACTGAATAGACAACAGAATGTAAATGGTAAATGGTGAACATCAGCAGATAAATGGTTGGATGAAAGGATGAATGGATAGATCGATGGAAGAGACAAGAGATATCTTCTGGGGAGGGTCATGATGATTTGCTTGGTGCCATAAGAGCTTTGGTTCGAAGTGGGGATATTTTCAGTTTCTTCCTACTCACTTGCTCAAAAATATGTAGTATTGTGCTAAACAACAGCAACTTAACAGTATAGCATTAAGAAGGTGCAACTATTGCAAAAAAAAGGAAATGTTAACATATTATTGCATTTCTCTTTAATTTTGTGTAATGAGTTAACCTGCTTTGTTTATATAAACACATTTATCATGTGTTTTGATGTGTGCTGCAACTATTATAGAAGTCGTTAAGTATCATCATGTCCTGCCTTGAGCCCCGCCCCTAGCCCCGCCCACTCACTACACCTCTTGCGCATTTTAATGAGTACCTGCACTTATTTTTTCCCATTTAAAGCACTGGCCATGTCTGAACGGGGTGTCTTGGTGAGCAAAATAACAATGGATTAAACCTAGATCTGTGACTGGGGTGAATGTTTTGCCATTGTGCAACATTCTGTGCATTATATTGTGTGTTTTGCTGTTCACCCTATGTGGGAAGGGTATGCCCAGATGTGGGTTCCCGTGCTCACTATGCCACTGGAGTCAAGCTATTCTGGCTGAAGACGGCTGATAGCCTACAACTGGTCCTAGGATGCTTGATTCTGGTCCAGGGTAGACATGGCTTGGCAGTTCGGTCTGGACTGTTCTCATGAGGCACAGGGTCAAGACGGATTTGTATATGGCCATGTCTGACCTGGGGTGGCTTGGTGAGCAAAATAGCAATGGATTAAACCCAGATCTGTGACTGGGGGTGAAAGTTTTGCCATTGTGCAACATTCTGTCCATGATATTGTGTGTTTTGCTCTTCACCCTATGTGGGAAGGGTATGCCCAGACGTGGGTCTCGTGCTCACTACTCCAATGGAGTCAAGCTACCCTGGCTGAAGACGGCTGATAGCCAGAAACCGGTCCTAGGATGCTTGATTCCAGTCCAGGGAAGACATGGTGTTACAGTTCAGTCTGGACTGTTCCCATGAGGCACACGGTCAAGACTGATTTACATATGGCCATGTCTGAACTGGGGTGGCTTGGTGAGCAAAATAACGATAAATTAAACACAGATCTGTGACGGGGGGTGAATGTTTTGCCATTGTGCAACATTCCGTCCATCAGAAGGGTATGCCCAGACGTGGGTCCCATGCTCACTAAGCCTCTAGAGTCAAGCTATCCTGACTGAAGATGGCTGATAGCCAGAAACCGGTCCTAGGATGCTTGATTCCGGTCCAGGGAAGACATGGCTTGGCAGTTCGATCTGAACTGTTCCCATGCCCATGAGGCACAGGGTCGACTGATTTGCATATGGCCGGCCATGTCTAAACTGGGGTGGCTTGGTAAGAAAAATAACGATGGATTAAACCCAGATCCGTGACTGGTGGTGAATTCTTTGCCATTGTGCAACATTCCTTCCATCATATTGTATATTTTGCTCTTTAGTGTTTAGAGGCAGCTCCACAATCTAATATTAACTACAACAGACACGGGTTAATTTTGATAACAAAATAATTTTAAAACTGTTGCACGGTATGGACCAAGCAATGGGTCACTTTACAGATTTGGACCTGGGATAGTGGAACAATGCAATAGGCATATGCAAATATGGAGAGATTCTATTGTATATTAAAATGCCCACATGATCTTGTACTTGCACTTGCAGTTTGTTGTGGACACAGGTACATAATCCATGGGTGATCAGTTGAAATTTAAAAAAAATGAGAAGGAGATGGAAAAAGCAGTTATCAGTGACAACAGTGACAACATATAGTGTTTGTTGGTTCTCCAAAAACATGTGACACCCAGAACCAACAACTGAGCTGAACGTTGCAATTAATTTTCACTTTGTATTGATTATACAGCAAATCATAGGTAAAATATAAAAAATGAAAAATGGGTATAAAGGAAACCTATTTTTGAAACGCACAAAAGCTATTGAGGTTAAGAACAATGGCTATTCATACACCTCTGAATTTGTGGTTGCCAATATTATTGTGATTCAGAGGGCATTTTGCAAAATGTCTTGCTTTTGGCAAACTGGTTAACATTTGGAAGGCAGAAATCCAGCAAAATGCAATTGGTAATAATAAATGTTTCACTATTCTGTGTTCCCACACATATCTTGATATAAGCGGTACTCAACTTGTGTGTTTTGGTCTAGCCCCTGTGACAAAAAGCACCCAAAAACTTGAATTGGAGACACCATATTTCACCAAACAAAATCCACACTTATATGTACAATGGCAACAGCCATTGATTTTGGGCCCTAACCCAGCTGCTATCCAAGGAAACATGCCATACCCAGGCAGTTTCTGAAAACTAGGCACCTAAGTGTGTCCAGCGTGGTGTGATTAGTGTGTCTCTCACAGGTTCTTCTTACCCAGAAGCCCTATCAAACTTCAAAGTTTGGCTAAAAATCCAGAAAAGTTCTGAAATGTGCAGGTATCCACAAATTACCTACCACTTAGCATTCTCCCATTTTACCTCCATGTGATGGCCGGCCTTTCTCATGAAACATGAAATAGACCAAATCACAACACGGACAGATAAAAACTTTCCACCCAAAACCAACTTTGTTTGCAGTTAGGGTGACTGTGGATTTTGGGCCTTAGCTCAGCCAACATGCTGGCAAACTTGCACATTTCTGAAACTAGGCTGGGTCCCCATTGTCAAATCAAGTTATTTAAAAAAAATTAGACACTTGGGGGAGTCCAGGGTGGTGTGACATTTGGAAGCTGCAATAGTTTGGCCCATGCTTTGCGGTTACCCTTGTGAACCTAACAAACCCACACATTTCAGGAAACTAGAAACCCAAGAGAGTCCAATGTGGCATGTCTCACATGGATCCTATGAGGTTTTCTTACCCACAATGCCCTGCCAATTTCACATTTTCTTTACATTTCTTTGATGTAAACCTCTGGAATATTCAATGATCCACATGCTTACTACCACCCATCATTCCAGCCTAAGGTTCACAACAGGAACTGATCAACTTGGGACAATGGGAGTCCTCACCTAATCTCCTCCTCCTCTTGTCAACAATACCTCCCCTATGTAAATCGGTTCTCAAAGGGGCTGAGATATGACCTAGAGAACTGATGTAATTGTAGGTGAAATAAGTTGGTTGGATCATTTTATTTTTACTTTCAATGTAATGATGTTAATACCAAAACAAAAACAAAAAACTGCCTTTGGCTGCGGGGGAGGCTTAGGAAGCTCTTCACAGCATCCCGACTTGAAAATAAAAAAGATATTCCCTCTGGTGCTAGCACCAGTTGGATTCTTTACCATTGATACTTGGATGTAAATGTAAATGTAAATGTAAATGTAAATGTAAATGTATTTGAGCTTATATAGCGCACAGCTACCCACAAAGGGTTTCCCGGCGCTTGCTTAGGGAACCCGTCCTGGTATTCCCCTGTGAGATAACCCCAGCAGGGTATCCACAAGGTGAAAGCCAGGCATCCCGCCGCGAGGGGCCGTTGTGGAGATTAAGCAAGCTATTGCCCAGAGTCGCAGAGTGTGAACCAGTGAGTCGAGAAGGAACCAGAGCGAGAATTATCGAGTCCGTGGAATTTTTGAGCCCAAGACCCGCCGAGGCGGGGAATTGAACCCTGGTCCAGGGCCGATCTCAGCTTCCGGGTCTGCCGCCTCTAACCCCTGAGCCACACTTCTCCACAGATGTGACCTCTACGTCAATAGCGCCCGGCTGAGAGCGCTACAGATGTGGAGGTCATGTTTATAGCATCCAAGCAGTTAAGTTTGAGCTGTTAACTGGCCTCTTACCAAGAAGCCTTTTTTCACAGAATTTACAGATGCGTGTAGGCAAACATGCAGAAAAAATTGTTGAAATGTCAATGAAGATATTTTACCAAGATTAACTATTTACTCAAAATATATAGGCAGTTTTCTAGTTTTCAAAGAATAGACTTTGTGGAGGTGATGAAACTTTATAATTATTTGATGAAACTCTAAGAAGTAATTCAACATTTCAGCTTTGACTGTGCAAAAACTGTTTATTAGATGAAAGCACTCTCAAACAAAGTTACTTTTTTTTATAAAGCTTCACGCTGCCATTACTACACATGCAAAATAGCAGTTGTAAATGTCATTCAATTTAATGGTTGACAATGTACCTACCGCAGAAGTATTGAAGTAGTGCTTAATTTGTAAAAATTTAAGCACCAGGGTCCAAGCTTGTCTACTGCAGCTGGCACCACCCACTGCTCTTGCCACTGCTATCCAATGTGACATTTTGGACTATTTATTCCAGATCACTTCAAACTCTAGGGGTGACGTGGAAGTGCTATTTTTATAAATTTTTTAGTACCCTGAATTGCAAAGCACTGTACATATACTCCTGCTTACAAATAGAGTTAAAGTGCCACCATGGTGTGCTCTCATAAATAATTGCCAGTGTGTAAAAAATAAATGCCTGCGCCAAACACCAGCAAACACTGGCACAAATGAAGCACTCTAATAGGAGGTTGAGCTAGTGTTTTAATACACTGAATTGCTAATCACTGCAGTATCAGTATGTAGTCTGCATAAAAAGTGGTATGGGTTTTTAAAGAGGTGGCAGCTTGAGATCCGTGCCTAACCTGTTTATAAATTCTGTAGAAAATATGGTGATTAGTACCACTAAAAAGAATAACTTGTTTTTTCACATTTTGGAAGTAAATATATGTAAATACAAATGTTAATCCGACTTTATGTCTATGTATTTTAACAGTTTTAAATATTTTATAGAGTAGAGAATACCTCACTTTAACTTAACTATGAGCACCCTTCATCTGGTTGGTCTCGAAGGATCATAGAAGATGTGTATGTTGTTATCAACTTTTCTTAGCAATAGATTGTGCCTGAGATCTGGTAACTTTATTGTTTTTTAAATGATTACTTTGTAAACGAATGACATGATTGTGATTGGACAGTTTGTAATGACTGAGACAAGTACTATGTGGAGTTTTTTGATTTGGAATGACTTTCTTCTTTTCAAAGTCCTGTTTTTTTTCCCCATAGTGTGAAGACGGAACACCACCTCTAATGTCCGCCAGTCCTTCACAGGCGGTGGGAGATCGCTAAGGTCTTCAACCTAAACGTCCTCACCCCCATATTCAGCGTCATATTGCTTACTAGCTAGGTTAGCACTATGCAAGTCACAGTTCATTCAGGAACATTTTCATTAACTGACTATAGATTTCTAACTCATGAACTGGGTTAAGTGCTTATTTTAAACCTATTTTATGATATTGAAAATCATACAGCTCTCTTTAAAGTGCCCGATTAACTTATTCAACATGGTCTGCATTTCAAAAATGTAATGAGCAAATTAAGTTTAAATGATTGTCTGTTGTATTAACAATTTATTGTTATCTCCTTTTTAAAAAAAAAAAAAATTATTGGGAATATAAGTGCAATTACAAGAATAGAAAAACATTATTGAATTAATCCGGACATAAAAACAACAGTTCTTAAATGTCAGACTCAATACAGATATACAGTCAATAGATAATACAGCGATATATAGATACTCAAACAGCACAATAAAACAGGACCAAATTCATCTTATTTACAATTCATAAAAGTATGATCTTAAAAGGATACGCCTAGTGATAAAAGCCCATAAAAAGAAAGATTTCATCTAGACTGTTACAACTTAGACTGCCTCCAGTCTGTGACGGGGGCCCAGAACCTTCTTCCAAAGTCCCGTGTTTTTAATCCCTTTTGTTCATACAGACAGGATTCAATATTATGAATTCCAAGCAACCTAGAGAGCCACATTTGGAAGGACAGAGCCGCAATATCCTTCCATCCTGCCGAAATTAACAGCCTGGGCACAGCCACAGATATAAAAGTCAATGCTTCTTCCTCTTTCCCCAGTTTTAAATTAGGATCAGTGCCCAAGATCATTAGGGTAGGGGATAGATTGATCTTATGACTTAGCAGCCCCTCGAAAAAATTGTTCTATCTCGTTCCTCTGGGGTTAAAAGGTTACAGTTTTTGGCTCTGTTTGGGTGCGGCCAAATTGACTCTGGCTGCTGCATGGAAAAAGAGGGAGGCCCCAGCTCTTTCCCTTTGGTTCGCTAGGTTATGGAAGTTGCTGAGTGTGGAGCGTATGGCGGACATTTTCAGAAATGACTTTAAGAACTTTACTTTCAGATGGGGTCCACTGGTCCGCTTTCTCTCTCGAGGGTTGCCGCCAGCGGTTTGCCCGCCCACCGTACGCGCCCTACATCTGTTTCAGGTGTGAACTGTGCTTGTGTGAATGGTTGTTGTCAGGCTGCCACCAGCGGGGGGAAAGGATGCACCGGGGAGGTTGGAGCACCTGGGGGGGGTTTTGGTTTGTTTTTCTTTTCTGGAGGGGGATGTAGACAATTTGATTTTTTATGATCTTCTTTGCCGCGTTGTCTTCCTTATGGCCGAACCGCTTGGAGGCGTACATGGACTTGGTCGACTAAGCCTCTGACTTGGATAGCCTTGCCCGATGCCAGTGCGGGCTTTCCCCTCCCGGGCTTCTCGGGGGGCTTGACATTGTCCCGGGCAGATTTTTGGACTTTTTTTGAACTCTTTTTTCCTGCCTTGAGTGATGACGCTGTTCGGCCCTTCATTACTGTTACTGCTGCTCGGCCTTTTGCATTGGTTAGTTGTTCCCCGGCAAAAGAAATAGCATGGACAGATCATTCCATGCTTGAATTCTTTTTGGCTACCCCTATAAAAAAGGTTAAGAGTGTACCTCTTCCCCCTACCTGGCGACGAGAGTGGCACAAAGTCACGGCCAATAAAATCCAGGAATTCTGGATTAATCCAGAAATCTCAGCAAACGACACTGCTGATATGGCCTTAACTAAGCTTAATGTCTCAATCAAGCAAGCTATTGACTTTATAGCCCCATTAAAAAAGCACAAACAATACCCAGTGTCCAAACAAGACAGCTGGTATACCCATGAGTTGAGGGTAGCTAAGCAGAATTGTAGACGGGCTGAGAAAGCTTGGAGGAAAGGGAAGACCGAGAGCAGTAGAGTAGCCTTCCAAGATACTCAATCTAAGTACTACAAAAATATAAAGCAAGCCAGGAAGCAACACCTAACACAGCAGATTGCACAGGCCGGCAACTGCTCTTAGGAGCTTTTCAATATCCTGCAGAATTTCATTAAGCCGACTGCCTGTGACAGCTCAGAGGAATTTTCACAAGACCTATGTGATGAAGTCTCGAGATACTTTGAGGATAAAATAAATAACATCTACGAAAAAATAGTGGTTGCCAATGCTGCTATAAAATCCTCCAACACTGGCCACCCTTATCCTCAAACATCTGTATCTGGTAACAAATCCACCCTTTCATCCTTTCCACCGATCACTAACACAGAGCTCCTCTCACTCTGCAGCCACATTAAATCCGGGTCGCCTAATGACCTTATTCCAACCAAAATGGTCGGCCCCATGATCCCTATTTTGGGTCCGCACATGTTGGATGTGATTAACATCTCCCTAACTAAAGGCCAGGTCCCTGCAGATTGGAAAAGGGCAGTGGTGAACCCGATCAGAAAAAAGGCATCCTCTCCTTGGACTGACCTCTCCAATTTACGACCGATCTCCCTCCTGCCTCACCTGGGTAAGGTTACAGAGAGACATGTGAACACCTTTCTTTCTCAACATCTGGAAGCGACGGAAGGCCTGGACCACTCACAATCTGGTTTCAGGCCTAACCACAGCACAGAATCAGCCCTTCAGACAGTGACCAACAACATCAGAATGGCACTGGATGAGGGCAGCTCCCTGATTCTGGTGCTGTTGGATCTTTCCGCCGCTTTCGATACGGTGTCTCACACGGTGCTCCTTGACCGCCTAGGTGAGGTGGGTGTGGAGGGAGAGGCTCTGACCTGGATGAAGAGCTTTCTGACTGGTCGTGTCCAAGAAGTTAGGCTGGGCTCCCACAAATCCACACTAAGGGAGCTCAATAAGGGAGTGCCACAAGGCTCATGCCTTAGTCCTACACTCTTCAACGTGTATGTGGCACCCCTAGCCAACTTGGCTAGATCTTTCGGGTTCACCCCGGTGTCGTACGCTGACGACACCCAACTCCTTTTCCCGTTTAAAACTCTCACAGCTGCAATAAAAATAACTTTTGCAGATGGTATGAGAGCCATTGCAGACTGGATGTCAACTAACTGTCTGCAGTGCAACGTGGGGAAAACGGAGGTAATGTGTTTCGGGCAAGCAGCGACATATTGGTCATCTGACTGGTGGCCCGCGGAGCTTGGCCCTGTCCCCACCCCCAAGAGTTCCGTCAGGAACCTGGGAGTACTTTTTGACCAGCAACTTACCTTCAAGGGACATGTCAATCAGGTGGCTGGTACCTGTTTCCGGGCTATCGGGATGCTGAGACGAGTCTTCCCCTATATACCAGACCATCATAGAAAAACGCTCGTGCAGGCTCTGGTCATCAGCAGGGTGGATTACTGCAATGGGCTGCTCCTCGGAGCAAACGAGGAGCAGCTCAGTAAATTGCAAGTAATCCAAAACACAGCAGCAAGGATTGTCCTGAATGTTCCAGCTAGGACTCCTTCAAACCCCCTGCTGAAGAGACTCCACTGGCTTCCAGTGAGGAAGCGAGTCCAATTTAAGACTCTATGCACAATCCATAAGAGCAGGATAGGAGAGGGCCCGAAGTACATGACAAAGATCTTTCAGCCCTACATCCCGGGGCGTTCTTTGCGCTCTACTCATCAGCAGCTCTTACAGACACCAAGAATAAAAAAAACCAGACAAGGTGGCCGTGCATTAGCTTATGCCGGCCCAATACTCTGGAATTCTTTGCCCCCAGAACTCAGATCAATCTCCAGTCATCTGTGTTTCCGGAAGAATTTAAAGACTTACCTATATCCCGATAAATAAATTACCTTCAGTTTCGGCACTCCTTAACTATCATGCTCTCGTAACCTGCACAATCTCGTGGCACAGCAATAGCGCAGAGATACCCCTTCGGGAGTCTAGTCTGGCGCTTTATAAGAATATAAAATAAATAAATAAATAAATAAATTGGCCTCTGCAAATCATGTGCTTTCATCCCTTCTCTCTTCTGTTTTTTCTATCTTTCTATTTTCTCAATAAATATATCTTTAACAAAAGGTTACAGTTAAAAAACATATGTAACAGGTCTGCTTGACCATCCCCGGACCTTGGACACGTGTCATCAGCCTTGACACCCCATGCAAATAATTTCGCCGGGGTATAGTACAAATTGAATACCGTTTTGTAATGCTGGGCTCTTAAGTTTGTGGCTTTTAAAAACCTTTTTATTCAACAATATTGCCTGGTCAACATCTATATCTGGATTTCCCAATTTTCTAGCCCAAGCTACCTCGGTCTTATCCACATCATCTTAGATCTCTGAAATAAGAATGTTATACAGGATCCTAATTTTTTTACACCCTCTAGTCAGTGCATCCAATAGGGGACTAATGACGGGAGGTAGTGGTTTTGGTCTCTGTGCCTTCAATGAGCGTGCCAGTTGGGTGTAAACAAACCAATGGTTGTCAGGGATTCCCAAACTATTTTGTAGGGCATCAAATCTTACTATCCCCTCTCCATCCATTAATTGCCACAACGTTTTAATACCCAACCCTCCCCATACTTTAAAGGTCCTATCTGCTTCTGTTGCTGAGAGGAGGCTCGAGTTATAAATATGTAAATATGGATTGATTTTGGGGATGTTACAGAACTTTCCACAGGCCTTCCAAACTCACCAGACGCCATCAATAATCTTATACCTCGCCTTCTTGTAGAATCTACGGTCAATTTCGCATAGCATTAAACCCAACGTCTTTCTTCCTAACAATAACTCGAATATAGAAGGGGGACGCTCAATTTCTATGCTTAAGTCATTATGATAAGTCTCTGGCTGAAAAAGCACAGTCATTTGGGTCAGAAGACAGGTCCAAAGATACAATCTTAGGTTCGGCAGAGCCAGACCCCCCTATCTTTCGGGATAGACAACAAATTAGTGGACCGCCTTACCTTCCCAAATTGCCAAATAAATGTAATAAACATTAATTCTAGATTCGTAATTATTGTCTCCTCGAGAAATAATGGTATGGCCCGAAATAAATATAATACCTTGGGAAACATTGTCATTTTGACAGCATTCACCCTCCCAATCAATGATAAATGTAGCCCGTCCCACCTTCTCAAATCGGATTTAATTGCTTTAATAAGTGGTACATAATTTTCTTCCACAATTTTATCAACAGAGGCATTAATTGTCACCCCTAGATATACAGCTGCGTCTACACATCTAGGATCAGATTTCACAATGTTTTTCGTGCAGATAATCTGGGTCTTCGCTTCTTTTAATAAGTACCCAGAACTAGCACCAAATTTTTTCGTCAAATCTGACAAGACCTCCATTGCTTGCTGGGGATTGGATGAGAATACCACGATATCATCCGCGTATGCTAAAACTTTATTTTCATATCCATTAAAAACCACTGGTCTTAACCTGGGACACCCTAATATGGCCTGGATTAGCGGATCGATATAAAGGGAGAAAAGAATCGGGGAGCACGGGCACCCTTGACGGGTTCCTCTCTTTATAGAAAACAGATTCGATTTCTCACCCATAATCGTCACTCTAGCAACTGGATCTTGATACATCGCCCTTAGTGCTCTAATGGTATTCTGCCCAAAACCTCTTCCTGCTAAGATGTCCCAGAGAAAGCTCCAGACCACCCGGTCAAAAGCCTTCTCAGCGTCGAGCAGGATCATGGCCATCTCCCCCCCCCCCCCCCCGTGGCAGCATGGGCGTCAAATAAAGCTATAGCTCTGCTGGTATGATCCGTCATGCCACATCCGGGGACGAACCCATGCTGCCAAGGGGAAACGAGACTGCCTATGATCCTGCCCAACCTCAAAGCCCAGATCTTAGAATATAGCTTGGTATCAGAGTTAATGAGCGAGATAGGTCTATATGACCCCAGATTCTCACTGGGTTTCCCTTTTTTATGGAATATAATAATGTTCGTCTCTTTCCATGAGTCCGGGATCTGCCCAGAACAAACAATCCCATTAAAAAGATCTACCTGCAGAATAATAATTTCAGATTCTATGCTCTTGTAAACCTCCAGGGGAATGCCGTCAGGGCCTGTCGCCTTCCCTGAGGCCAACTCATGTAGGGCAGTCTTAATCTCCAGTTCGCTTCTGGGTTGGGTTCGAGAAGTAGGTAAAGCCAGTGTTTTGTGGTTCTTTGGTACCCCAAACATCGGTTAAAGCCAAAGATCCCATAAGTGAATTAATCGCCCTGAAGACCCTGGGTTTTTGGCCGACATATTTTACTTTATCGCCCAGTTAGCTGAGATATTTAGATCTCCGCAAACTATTAGAGGTCCCGGCCAGCAGGCTAATTCAATCTCCAAAAAATCAAAAATCTCTGGGTCATCCCCGTTAGATCCATAAATTACACATAGAGTAAGGCCAATTTCCAACTCTGAGATAACCCATCTCCCATAGCTATCTGCCTTCACCCTTTTGACACCCCCCAAGGAGTTTCTAACCAAGATGGCGACCCCCCTGATCGTTGTAGATTGTGAGGAGCAGGCGACCAACTCAAAGCCGTTTAAGAACAGAAGGTTCCTCTTCGCCCAAGGGAGATGCGTCTCCTGGAGACAGAGCACATCTATCTTATTAAATTTAACTAAGTGGGCCAGTCTTTGGTTCTTCCTCCAGTCATTTAGGCCACCCACATTTAATGTACAGATTCTAAAGTCTATCATCCTGACTTTTGTTTTGATGTCCCTGTGAGCCCTGTTGCTTAATTCTATTAATTTTGAGACCAGTTCTACGTGGAGTTGTTTGATTTGAAATGACTTTCAGGGCACAGACAGAACCCCAAATGTCAGTGTCCTACATATGACCAGGTAGATCGCTAAGGTCTTCAACCTAAATGTCCTCACACCCTTATTCAGTGTCATACTGCTTACTAGCTAGGTTAGCACTATGCAAGTCACAGTTCATTTAGGAACATTTCCATTCACTGACTATAGATTTCTAACTCATTATCTGAGTAAAGTGCCTATTTTAAACATATTTTATTATACTGAAAATCGTAGAGCTCTCTTTACAATGCCCGGATAACTTATTCAATATGGTCTGCATTTCAAACATTTTATTAGCAAATTAAAAAGTTTCAATGATTGTCTGTTGTATTAACAATTCATTGTAATCTCCATTAAATCAATCTAACTTGTTTTTCAAATATTCACTTTCCTTTTTCTATACACATGTGGAACCTAATAAAGTAACTTCCAAAAAGAAAGAATTTCCTTTTGTGGTCTCTTGAGAATTTCCGGAGCCCATGACCTAATATTCGCTTTGAAGATCATGGATTCTGTAAATGTGCAAGTGCTCTGGTTATGGAAACTTTTCCAAAACAATGGTCATGTCTGCACCAGAATAAAGGCAGTTGTCTTCGTTTTGCTGTGCCGTGGTTTAACAATTTCAATATCGTTTGCAGTATTTTCCAAATAATTGTGTGCAGAGTGATCCAACGAATGAAATGGAAAGATACAGAAAAAGTCCCTATTATTATTAGCTATTGTTAGAAACACCTCCGTAATTCTTATCCTGTGAAATTGAAAACTCTCGAGCTCATTCTAGAAGACCCAAGGACACAGGCAGCTTTAACCCTTTTCTAAAAAGCCTTTAAGACATAAGTGAAAGGAGGCAAGAAGAAGAAAAATACAAGAAAAAAACAGGCCTGCATGATATCCCTGACAACGCGCTCCTCGATACATTCAAGAAAATGAAATTCTATCACAGGCTGTTTGCCCTAGGTAAAAGTAGCCTGTTTTCTAGGCCGTAACAGACATAACTATGTGTTTCAAGACTGTGAAAAGAGAAATAAACATCTATAGTGTTGATCATACTCCGCGCTGAAAAATAAGGTGACGCACTGAAACTGACCGGACCTGCACCAGAGGCCAAGAGAACCTAAACGAGGAGACCAACGAGGGTGAGCAGACCCCCTTAAGCCACCTGTCTGCTGTCTGCAGCGTCCCCCTCCCGCCGCCGCGTTGGAGCAAGAACTGCGGCCGCCAAGCGGAGGGGGACTCTAAACTACACCCCCCAGCAGGCCTAGCGGCGCCAGCCGCCTTGTCATCGCGCCAGGCGGCGTATAAAGGAAGCGTCACCCCGGCCGAGCGGGTGACGCGCTGAAACTGACCGGACCTGCACCAGAGGCCAAGAGAACCTAAACGAGGTGACCAACGAGGGTGAGCAGACCCCCTTAAGCCTACCTGTCTGCTGTCTGCAGCGTCCCCCTCCCGCCACCGCGTTGGAGCAAGAACTGCGGCCGCCGAGCGGAGGGGGACTCTAAACTACACCCCCCAGCAGGCCTAGCGGCGCCAGCCGCCTTGTCATCGCGCCAGGCGGCGCATAAAGGAAGCGTCACCCCGCCTGAGCGGGTGACGCGCTGAAACTGACCGGACCTGCACCAGAGGCCAAGAGAACCTAAACGAGGAGACCAACGAGGGTGAGCAGACCCCTTAAGCCTACCTGTCTGCTGTCTGCAGCATCCCCCTCCCGCCGCCGCGTTGGAGCAAGAACTGCGGCCGCCGAGCGGAGGGGGACTCTAAACTACACCCCCCAGCAGGCCTAGCGGCGCCAGCCGCCTTGTCATCGCGCCAGGTGGCGCATAAAGGAAGCGTCACCCCCGCATCGCAAAGCCCGGGCAAAGGGCGGGCCCTCTGTGGCCCTCAGGGGCCCGAAGTGGCCAGGTCGGGCCACCTCCCTAAGCACGACTGTCAGGACCCACAAGTCACATCCATTATAATCCATAAACGGAGAATGGGGCAGCAATCACTGTTTAAGGATGACCAAAACGCTAAAAACACCGATGGCTACAAGATCAACTAGCAGACTTAAAACAGTGAGTACACCTTTACCCACTATAACCGCTATAGACAAAATGCTGCAAAAAACCATAAATGTTGTAGCGGATGCTATTCAGGACACTGAGAGGCATCTCTCTTTGACACCAAATTTATGCTTCCCAGACTTGTCCACGCACACTACTAATGATGACCAAAACATGGATGACACTGCCTCATCGCAGGAGTCTCTACTGATGCAATCATTTTCGGAATTACCAAGGTCACACGTCAAAGAAATAACGTCTAAATCTCTGTCCACTGAGTTAATGGCGAATAACTTGGATAACAGTCTTATGATTTTAACTAACTGTGCAAATAATGACCAACAGGAAAAGGTTACATCTTTAGTTTTGGATGCTCATCCTGAGGAGAGCGCTCTATTGGTCACTGACTTAACAGAATTACAAACTCTTAAACAACTTAATCCTCTTAAGGGCAAACGGAAAAAGCGTAGAATTAAACTTCCTATGAGGAAAACTCATCTCCTCTCAGGCAAACCCAAACGCTCAATTAAAGACATGTGGCAGAAAACAAGCCTGGAGAAACCCACTGAACCAACACGTGGGGAGCCCTCATTAACTTCCCTACAGGACCATGATGCACATGGAAACACTAAGATCAACACAGGTAGTTCTCTGGTCAACGAGGAAACAGGTCACATAGACAAGAAGAGTAGCACAAACATACCATCCATGAGAGAGATTGAAACTTTAATTAAATCACTCCTACAACCTATTAGTCATCAGATTGCTAATATTGAAAAGGCTTTGAGTAAATTCGCGAGGGCTCAAAACGACATATCATCTAGTATTCTTAGATTACTTAAAACACCTAATATTCCAACTACCTTTGTTCCAGCCTCTACAACTCTCAATGTAAAAAACCCAAAAACTGTAAAAAAAAGCATGTGATTCATCAAAGAACACAGGAAAACAAAAAAAAACACAGCATCAGAGTCCCCCCACAACTGACCTGACGACAAGCTCTCAAACAGCTCATCCTACTGTTGCGATCACAACGATACCCATAGTCAACACACTAAACACCCAAGTAGGTGAGGATGACAATGATAGTGAGTGGGCAACAGAGGGTTATCCACCTAATACAAACACAGGAATAACTGAGAATATAAGACATACGGCTCCCCAAATGTTAACACCCAGACAAAAGTAACAGGAGCACAGCCACCTAGACCCACCACAACACGATCACTACCATACATAAATTTACCACCACAGTCTAATCCCTACACAATAGTCATGATTGGGGTACCGAAAGTAGACGAAAATAGAGAGGAAACGCGGGAGGAACTGACGAACAAAGTAATGCAATGGCTAACTACACACAGGCCTCTTCCTCCCAATATAACAGGAACCATCCAACATGTTAAAAGAGTAGAGTGGGTGGGCACTCGCTTCAAATCCACAGAGGGCGACTGCATTGTGGTCACCTTTAAATACATAGGAGCGGCGAAATTTATTGCAGACTGGAGGAGCCCCGTGACAAACAGCCTGATCCGTACTATGGGTCTAAGCTATTTTTATCCAGATCGCTCAGATACCCAAAGGAATACAACTAAACATAATTACACTCAAGACGGACCTTTTATGTTGCAGCTAAACTATCAACCCTGGTCGGCCCCTGTCTTACCCCATCAAGGCATACCAGTGGGTCTATAACCGTACCCATACGCTCACCCCTGGGTAAGCAAAACGTATAACTACCAACCAACAGTAACAGCTGATAGACAAGGGTACAGTTTTCATCGAGCTTATAACCATTCTAATTTACAGTATAATGACTATGGGTTCCCAACGGCCAATAGATATGATGCACTCTACAACCACGACCAACTGGATGAGGTTGATTGACTGCCATCTGACCTGCCTCTTGTCTCACGCCCTGATAGGATAGATAACTTTGTAGAATGCAAGGCCAATTTATTAATAACCTCGAACCCCCCAGAGGTCAGTTTAGCCAATATTCCTAATATGACGAGATCTAGTTATTTAGCTAGCCCCCCAGTAGAACATATTCCTGCCCCTCTGTTATCTGAAGTATGTAGTCTCTCTATCTCTACAGTCTCTCAATTATCACCTACCTTCACAAATCATAGGATGAACTTTGTAACAAATGTCAACTCACAATCGCATCATTCTTCTAACATAATCCCTGCATCAACTTCAGATCACAATGATTCCAATCCAATCAAAATACTGTCATGGAACATTGCAGGACTGGCCTCCAAAATCAATGACCCGATGTGGGTATCTTTTGTCAATAAGTACACCATCCTATGTTTTCAGGAAACCTGGCTAGTAGACAGCAATATCTTTATTGAGGGATTTCAAAGCTTCTTTGTTCATGCATCTCCATCGCCTAGTGGCAGGGCAAAGGGGGGCTTAGCAACATTTATTAGTCTGTCTCTTAAATCAGAGATCAACTGTGTGCAGCTGGATAGCAGGAACATCCAGATCTTGGTCCTCAGAAAGGGGAAGAAAGGAATAACCTTGGTCAACTTCTACAATTCTGTTTCTATTCCGAGCGAATGTAACATTGACACTCTTCAAAATCACTTAAGTGATAATCGGACAAAATTGCCCCAGGATAAAATACTCCTTGGTGACTTCAACACGCACATCTGCGGAAACCCTTTTATAACACCTCTGGGCTCCTTGGGCAGTGGACTTTAAATAGGTCCTCACTTTACTCACTGCCATCGCGGAACAAAACTGAATACCTTAATGGACACCACGAACCTGACCATGGCACTATCCCTGAAAGACGACTCTTTTACCTTTAAAAATCCAACCTATAAAGGATCTGAGTCAGGTTCTTTCATAGATCACATCCTCCTTTCAGCTGGTGTGGTCCAACAGGTTTTAAACTTTGACATTCTTGAAAGTATTCACAGTGACCACAACCCTCTACATCTTGAGTTACAACGCGGCCCTTTTGTACTCCGAAAAAACATCAAGGATCCAGGGGTACTTAAGCCGGTCAATAATAACCGCCGCCTGAAATGGAACCTGATAAACAGTGACAAATTGTACGAGACTGTTGTTAAGCACTGTGAAACTGAACTCAAGCTTTGTGCCTCAAATTCCGCTCCCCCGGAATCTATCTTATCTGCCTTTGCAGTGGTGTCTAAAAGGATTGATCAAATGCTGACTGTACCTGTTAAGGGAACAACTGTCCAATACCCTCGATGGTTTGATCATGCCTGTTCCTCAGCTAATCGAAAACTAAAAGCTGCCCTCAAGAACAAGCCAAGAGACTCTGCACTCATCAAGGCCCTTCGTGCAGAATACAAAAACGCCCTTGCATTTCGTAAAAAGTCTATAAAAACTAAAACTTGGGAGTCTTTACTTGATCCTTCAACCTTGGGCAATAGCTCGAAGTTTTGGAGTATAATCAATAAACCACTCTTTGATGACCCGAATGCCGAAAGCCTTGGAACAGTCATACCTGAGAATGACTGGATTTCCCATTTCAGTTCCATTTTTAGGAGTGACGCTCCACAGACTTTGCAACCACTTCATCTTCCTGAAAGTATTCCTCTACACTTCACCACCAAAGAAGTTGAATTAGGTATTCATGGTCTTTCTAGTAATAAAGCTCCGGGCCCAGACGGTCTTCCACCGGACTTATTTAAATCTAACATCATTTTTTGGGCCCCAATTCTCACAGCTGTCATTAACGCTGGGGCCGTAGTGGGGGCTCCTAAGTCCGGGGGAGCATCTACTATCATCCCTGTATATAAAAAGGGTGACAGAACAAAAGCGGCCTGTTATAGACCAATTTCTCTGATAAATTCAGTTGCAAAGGTAGTGGGTGGGATCCTTCTAAACCGGTTGAATGCGTGGGCCAAACATAACAATATAATGACCCCCGCCCAGTATGGATTCAGACCAGGACATGCTACAAATACTCAATGTCTGAATTTATATTTAATCAGTGGCAAATACACTCAAGCCAGAGAAGGAACATTATACATGGCCTTTATGGACCTTTCCTCGGCCTTTGATTGTGTCGATAGGAGTAAACTCTGGGAAGTCCTGCAGAACATGGGCGTTGAAAATAATTTGATCAACTTTTTGGCTGACCTCCATAACGACACTCTTGCCAGTGTCCGTTACACAAAAGATCTGAAAGTAACGAGAGACTTTAAAATCAACCGGGGGGTCAGGCAGGGCTGTATTTTAGCACCTTTTCTTTTTAACTTATATATAAATGGACTCGAAGAACACCTTTTGAAAACTGACACGGATTATCCTCGCATTGGGAAAAAGGGTGTGCCGGTTCTGCTATACGCGGACGACGCCGTTCTTATATCCAGAACTGCACTCGGACTTCAAAAGCTATTGGATTCCTTTCTTCAATTTATGACTTCACGTGGCCTGAATATCAACAACTCCAAATCATTTGTTATGACGGTAGGCTCAGCTCCAAAAAAACGTTACCCCTTCTCAGTTAACGGGGAAAACATACCATCAACAAAAACTTTCTCTTATCTAGGAGTACTGTTTGATCACAAACTTTCATGGGGCCCTGCCATAATTAAAAAGAAAGGTGAAATCCTAAGGACCAACACTGGATTAATGGATTTTGCACGCAAAATGGGTAACACTCCAGTGTCCGCTGTAATGAAGCTTTACCAAGCAAAAAGCGTTGCGGTTGCCTGTTACGGAAGTGAACTATGGGGCTTCTTACCAGCAGACGCCCTTGTAACTCTTGAAAATAACTTCCTGAAACAGGTCCTGAGTTTACCAAAAAGCACCGCTAATTTCTCCGTTAGCGAGGAACTAGGCACACCGTACCTAGGAGATAAAATTGCTGTAAATCCTCTGCTCTGTTGGCTGAACTGTTGGCTCAATGTCTCAATACCACTGACCCATAATATCCTCGCTGAAGCCCTCACCTGGGAAGGGAAACTCAAGATACCCTGGCTGAAATACATTAGAATTTGTTGTAAAGATCTGGGCAGGTTGGATCTTTACCTAACACCTCAGCATATTACTAAGAAAGATGTTAATTTTGTAAAGGATACTGTCCTACTAAATCGACATCTTGATAGGGAAGAAATTGAGTTGAAGAAGGCCAGCGTAAGGAGCCATATTCTAACTAAGACTTGTGTGCGCTCTGAACCATATTTAACCTGGAACATATCTAGACATGAGCGCTTCCTGCTGAGCAGATTCCGTTTTGGTATTTATCATCTGTTGTTAGCTGTACCGAGTGGAGCCCATAGAGGTCAAGTGTTGCCACCTTGCGGCTGCGACAACAAGTCTCCGCAAGACTTGACTCACTTTTTATTCCTGTGCACTTTCTATTCGAGACCACGAAGTATGTTTTTAAAACCCTTGCTTAAAAAGTTGAACTTTGTGCAAATTAAGCCAGCACTTTTATATCTCCAAATGTTACACGGCGATAGCACTTTCTTTACTTGTAAGTTTTGAAAAACAGCCCTGAAGTTCAGACTAAGCATGGAAGGTTGATCCCAAGTTGAACTGTATTATACAAGCAACCATGTCCCAAATAAGTACACTCATATTGGACTATAGCACCTTTTAATCTTCTTGTGAATGCCCTTTTTATATGTCTGTTGCAATTTTTTATGAATGAATTGTATATAAATGTATTTTATGTGCTTTTATGACTGCATTCTTGACAGTCGAATAAAGAAATTTTGAATTTGAATTTGAATACTCCAAAACAAGCATTGCCAGAGCCAATAAGTCTCACTGATTTGGTGAGTTTATGTGTGGTTTCATGAACGCACAGCTGGATTAATCCTCCTTCACTCATCCGAGGTGTTATGACCGGTTATGTCAAGGTGATAGAATGTTTTGGTACTTTACCAGAACTAACGCTTAATGAACTTACACTTTAATAGGGTACATCTTACAAACAAATAGTGCATCTGCCTTGCCTTTTGAATAAACGCCCTCCTTTAAATCTTCGTTAGGCAAGACGGACAAATAAATCATTGCAGATCACGTACACCGTGAGCAGTTAGGAAAAATGAAGCACTAGTCACTGCTGTAGCAGGTGTAAAACAGTGTTTGGTTTAGTGAATATAACAAATGGTAATAAAGAACATTTGTATGTTAAAGACTCTAATTGACCCATCACTATTCACTTTTTTGATCTCAGACAGTATATTTCACCTAAAGTTCTAACCAGGCTATTGATTCCATTGGCAACATTTCTACCAAATGCATGATATAATTAACTCTATTTGAGCCAAGACTGAAGTCAATTTGGCAATTTGAAATATACCTCATCAAGCTTGGGTGCCGTAACCTATCTATTTGTTGGCTAAAGCACAGGCTAAGTCTAGCACCTCACAACCACCTCCTCAGAACACTCCTGGATCTAGAAAGACAACATCTGATGAAAGAAGGATGTGTTCGAAGAAAACGACTCACTCCTGCTGCCACCTAGAGAACGGAAATTCTCTCAAAGAGTCACATGGTTGGCCTTCTGTTTGACTGATCCAGGGACACAAAAAGATAAGAACTTTTGATTTTTCTAGGAGTAAATGTGTCTTAGTTATTTTATCCACATCTGAAGGACTTGGACAATGTGATGAGGTTTGCAAGGGTGGGTGACCAGAGGTAGGCAAGAAAACCAGGTTCATTTCTCACGAGGCTTTCTAATAGGCTGAAAACAGGTCAAAAAGTGGAGGCCTTCTCTGCCCTACGGGAGGATTTTGAGAACCAACATTTTTTTTAAGTAAAACCTTGGCCCGTTTTGAGTTGGCAAATCAATCCCTGCATCAAAGCCACCTTGGCTTTTGTTAAAACTAGCTTTGTCATGCTTGGAGCTTTGGGTGCCAACCCAGTTGCTTCCTCAGTAGCTCGATGAGGACATCTGACTCTTGCCAGATTTAGCCTTGGATCTTCCTCCATTAAATTTGATCTCTAATAAGTGGCTAGGTGTCAAGGTAAAAATGTTGACTGGGAGGACATGCTTGGTGCATCCAACCTTCACCTCATCATGGTTGGCCTGAAAGTGCACGTAAGGCCAGGTGTATCACAAAATGATATTGGTCAATGTCACTTTACTTATTATGTGTGATTTCTTTCCTTGAAAATGTAAAAAATCACATCTCTGGTTGTCTTCATTCTATTCGGTATTTCTCCTCCACTTGGGGATAGATACTGACATATTGCCTTCCTCTCCCTGTGTACTATGGTTTTGAACCTAATTTGCAATAGCTTCTGTACTTTCAATGGAACTTTTATTACAGTAGTGCTGACATATTACCCGCTCTTTCTGTGAACTGTGCTTTAAATCTGTTTTACTACAGCTTTTATACACCTTTGCTCCTCTGAAAACACTTAAAACCAAACGGCCACATGACGCCTAGCTTTGGTTCACCAAGGATCTAAAAGAGAGGAAACTTGCTCTTTGTCAGACCGAGCGCAAGTTGAGACTGGATTACTGCCCCCTAAAGAAAATTATTTCTCTCACTGCCCTAAAAGACTATAAATCCGCCATCCTTGCAGCCAAAACTGAATATTTCTCTGTATAAATCCTCAACTCTTCAAACAAAGCCAAAGAAATGTTCTCTTTAGTGGACGAATTAGCTAAACCGGATCGTGTCTCCATTAAACCTCTGTCATCACAGTCCCTCTGCCACTCTCTCAATAGTTATTTCATTGAGAAGATCATTAAGATCAAAGTCAGTATTCCCAAAACTGTCTCAATCTCCAATCTGGGCAATACATTTGGGAATCCCTTGTCCTTTTTCAATTTCCCTCTGATTACCAAGGAGGTTTTCTTCTCTCTCCTTTGCAAAGTCCGTTCCCTCACAGGACAGCTGCCCCCCTTACCTTGCTCGTAAGATTTTCCTTAACCTCCCTGACCCTCCAATCTCCCTCCTGAACAATTCTCTTACCTCTGGAGTGGTCCCCCTTACTTTCAAATCAGCAGTCGTTTCCCCCATTCTCAAAAAAACAGGAGCTGACCCTGAGGTACTTAGTAATTTCCGCCCTATTTCGCTGCTTCCCTTTTTGGGTAAAGTCCTGGAGGCTTTCGTAACAAACAGCCTCAGCACCTTCATGGAAAACTCTCATTTTCTAGACCCCCATCAAGCGGGGTTTAGGCCTCAACATTCGACTGAGTCTATTGCCCTGGCGGTTCATGATGAACTCGGAAAGGGGGCCGATCAGAACATCTCACAAGCCTTGGTGCTCCTGGATTTGTTGGCGGAATTCAATACCGTCGACCATACCATCCTTCTCGACCGGGTCGAAAACGCTGGCATCCGGGGCACACCGCTGAGGTGGCTGACATCATTCCTCCAGGACCGCAATCAAGCAGTCCGCCTCTCCACTTTCACTTCAGAAAAAAAAGTCTCACCTGCGGAGTCCCTCAGGGCTCCTCTCTCTCCCCTTTATTATTGAATCTGTACATTTTCCCTTTGATTTCTGAGCTTCAGAAAAGATCAGCAGTCATCTTCAATTATGCAGATGACCTACAACTCATTTTTAATATTGATTCCTCCCCTTCCTCCATCGAGAATGTTCAATCCACTATGACTTTTATTAGCAGTTGGATGAGCGCGAACCAGTTCAAGCTCCATCCCGATACGACCGAGCTGGTCTTGACAGGGCCCCCAGGAAACCCCTGGAACACCAACTTCTGGCCACGCTCCCTGGGCTGTCCTCCATCCCCTGTCAACTCTGTAAAAACTCTCGGAGTTCCCATTAGCAGTGACCTTTCCATGAAGGCCCAAATCAAGTCAGTGGTATCAGTCTGCATATTCCACCTACGTTGCATCAGGAAATTCAGCAGATTTCTTTCTCAAGACGCTCTTGTTCAAGTCATTCTGGGTTTGGTCATATCTCAGATTGACTATGCGAATGCACTGTGTGTTGGAATACCTGCCTACCAAACTCATCAACTCCAACTAATCCAGAATCAAGCTGCTAGACTCGTCTTTGGCCAGCCTAGGACTAGTCACACTACACCTCTCTTTAGGAGCCTCCATTGGCTCCCTGTGGCCCAGTGCATCTTCTTCAAACTAGGGTGCTTGATCCACAAGGCCCTCTTCCTACAATGCCCTGACTTCATTGCCTCTCGGATCCACCGTTATGTTCCCTCCCGAGTCTTCCGATCCTCATGCTCAAACCTGTTGTCTACATGCACCTTTTAATGCAGGAAACATGGTGGCCTGTGATTTTCTTAACAGGCTCCACTCCTCTTGAATTCACTCCCTCCAGCTCTCCGTCTAATCTCCTCCTATCCTCAATTCAGGAGGGCTTTGAAGACCTTGCTCTTTTCCCAAGCCTACAAGTAACGGATCACAACTCCTTGCATGTCCCCAGCCTGTCCTTGTAGTGCCAAGAAACCGTTGGTGTACATGTGCTGTACAAATAATTTTTATCATATCATATCATTACAAAGATTCATTTTGATTAAGAACCAGCCTCCTTAATAAACAGGAAATACTTTTGGTAAGGTTTCTTCAAAGACAACAACCAGAGCCTTTCCTTGTTTTATAAGGTATATATGGCCATCTTGTCTCTTGATCATATTAAAATTGCTGCAGTGGATGACTCGTGAAAGCAGATTAGCACACATCTAAGGAATTCAACATTTGTAATGTGAATTTGAACACTTTTTCAGAGTAATAGAGATTTTTCTATACAAAAGGTTTCCTAAGGTGCATTTACTTGATTGAGGATAAAAAACAATGCCAGAATCAATAGCAATGTCAAACATCAACTAGGCATCAAGTCTCCCAGAGGGGAATGGAATTTTAAGGATCACATCAGGCACGCTTGCTTTAGTAATGCGCATCCAGGATTTTAAATGGCTACTCACCAAAAAGGTAAAAATGATTAGTTAGCCAATAATCAGTAATTGTGTCAAGGGCAATCCACCATCTATGTAGTCAAAGGCCTTAGAAAAATCTATAAATGCAAAGTGGGATGGTGCCCTCTTGGAGTGTATGGATGGTTCCCAGGAAAAGTAAATAATATTCTACTGTGCACTGTGAATAGCACCCTGAATAGGAACACTTCAGGGTGACTGGTAGGATATCAGTCCTCTGAATTCAACCATGCATATCTGCAGCTATAATAATAGGAATAGTTTTATTGGATTACATAAGATAGAAAAATAATAATCGTCTGTGTTTCTAGGACAAACCTTATACAATATTGGTGCTGAGAGGGCTATCTTCTGGTAATCAAGTGTGGGTGGACAATCAACACTAAAATCAAACATTTGCAAAGCCAGTAGTTAGTGCTTTTCTTAAGCATTCCATGGTAAAGTTAATAGGGAGAATTTTTTGTTATGGGAAGCGCTTGGTAGCAGTTGAGCTACCTTGTTTTTGTTGCTCCCAGCTGGCCTGAAAAGAAATTCCCATAATAAAACAGGTTGTTAGCTACAATATGGACCGTGCCAGCAGGGCTATATTGTGGAACAGTTTAAATGATCAGAGTCATGCTATACTCTCAAAGAAGATTGTTCTAAAAAGTGTCAGATGATGAAGCCTGTGTTTTAAGTGGTGACCTTAAAGTGCATAAACAGTTAAATATTATGTAGTAGATACATTTGACAATGACCAGCTTTTTTGATGTAACTAAAGCAAGTTCAATCAATCAATCAATCAAATAATCAGGGAATTGTGAAGCATGCTACTCACCCATAAGGGTCTCAAGGCGCTGTGGGGGATAGTGCAGCTACGGTCGGTTGAAGAGCCGGATATTGAGGGTTCTTCTGAAGATGTGAAGAGTTGGGGCATGTCTGATGATGATCGGGAGCTTGTTCCACGTTTTAGCCACGAGGTAGTAGTAGTCTCTTCACCCATTCTGGCTCTGCGATTGCGCGGAGTATCGGCGGAGGTGAGGTCAGTGCATCAGAGGTTTCTCTTGGATATGTGGAAGGAGATTATTTCATTGAGGTATTGGGGGTCGGTGTTGTGGAGGCATTTGCATGTGCGGGTTAGTATCTTGAAGGTTACTCTCTTCTCGATGGGGAGCCAGTGGAGGTCTCGCAGGTGTTTGGTGAGGTGTTCATGTTGGGGGATGCCGAGGATGAATCTGGCTGTGGTGTTCTGTATGGTCTGGAGCCTGAGGGGGCAGAGATGTCGATCCAGGAGCAGAGGGTATTTCCGTAGTCCTGTCTGCTGGTTGTGAGTGCTTGGGTGACGGACTTTCTTGATTCGGGGGGGATTCAGTTGATGTGCATTCAGGTCTTTACTTTGTCAGCAAAAAAACTTTAACTCCAACAGTATGTTATCAAGAGAGCAAAGTGAACAATCAAAAGAACTTGCAATGGTGATTAATGAATAGCCTTAGTCTGCCTTGAAGACAAAGATAAATGGTGATTCACCAAACTGCCAAGGGTATCAAAAGTGCCAATACGCATTCTTTGAGCTACATGATATCAGAGCAAGGGACAGTACACAACATTTGACCATGAATCATCCCAGGAAGTGATGCCACTCAATCGTAACCCTGGTGATATCAAAATAATTGACATTGCCAAAGTGCCATGATAACTGCATGATTAATATACTAACATAACTTACAGATTATGCGAGGAGCACTCATTAATCATTTCTCAAACTGTTATGGTGTATTGTTTCCCCTAGTGTATACCACAACTAGCAATGCACTGATAAATGATCGGGAGAGGAAAACTCAAAATATTTTTAAAAAAAAATAGTAGTTATGTCCATGTGAATTAATTGTAACAGGACATATAATTAATATGAACTATGCTATTGTCTTATTATTATTGTTAATACATTTTTATTTATGTTTATTTGCAAGATACCAACATTTGTGAAGCACCGAGGTGAAAGTTTTATTCAAACACACCATTTTTAATGTATTCACAATAATGAAACAGGACAACAACTTGTTTAAAAATGTTACTTTTTTCATTTTTATGTAGTCAGAAGAGGGTGAACTGCACTTCTGAGTTTATTTATTTTACAAAAACTAAAAGTTCCCAGTGGAAGCTGCAGAAAGCAAAAATTGCTCATCAAGACTTTCCTGTTCTTACAGTGGTGGATAGTGATCTTGAAAGAGGTGGTGTGTAAAGTAGACATAATATCGAGTTTTTTATTTCGACTAGACATAACATTGAGTTTTTAATTTCGACTAGACATAATATCGACTAGACATAATATAGACTACAAAAATATCGACTAGAAAAATGTAATATCAACTAGAATAGCAATAATATCGCTTCAAAAATATAGAATGGACATAATATCGACTAGACAGAATATAGACAACAAAAAAATCGAATTTAAGGTAAGTTAATATTAATGTTTAATTGTTGTGTAATATAATTCTGTAGCTGGTTGTGGGTTTATAGGGGAATAGGTTGGGAAGTAATTTAATTATAATTAATTAAATATGTTATTTACTTAATTGGTATTTATATAAAATTAATTGTTAATTAATTATTAATTGGTAATTAATTAAAATATAATTGGTGATTAATTTTAATTGATTAATTGATAAATATATTATTTTTAGTAATTTATTTTCTGTAGCGGGTTGTGGGTTTATAGGGGAATAAGGTGGGAAGTAATTTAAATATAATTAATTAAATATGTTATTTAATTAATTGGTATTTATTTAGAATTAGTTGTTAATTAATTATTAAATGGTAATTCATTAAAATATAATTGGTAATTAATTTTAATTGATTAAGTGATATATAATATATTTTTTGTAATTTATTTTCTGTAGCGGGTTTTGGTGTTATAGGGGAATAAGGTGGGAAGTAATTTAATTATAATTAATAAAATATGTTATTTAAATAATTGTTATTTATTTAAAATTATTTGTTAATTAATTATTAATTGGAAAGTAATTAAAATATAATTGGTAATTAATTTGTATTGATTAATTGATAATTTAGCTGGTTGTGCGTTTATAGGGGAATAGGGTGGGAAGTAATTTGAATATAATTAATTAAATATGTAAATTAATTAAAAGTTATTTATTTAGAATTAATTGTTCAATAATCATTAATTGGTAATTAATTACAATATAATAGGTAAATACATTTAAATGATTAATTGATAAATATGTTAATTTAATTAATTTAATTTTGTAGTGGGTTGTGTGTTTATAGAGGAATAGTTTGGGATTTAATTTAATTGTAAGTAATTACATTGTTTTAAAAAATATATTGAGTTTATTTTGTAAAATAAATTTATAATTTTAATTAATTGATTGTTAATAAGTAAATTATTAGTATTAGTAGGTAATTTATATTATTAAATAATTTGTATTGTACATGTTCCATATGTATCCCTTATGCCAAAAGCACCTACATTATGCCAGAATGTTTCTATTATTGCCATCCGTACATATATTTTGTGACTCTCACGTTAAACCTTCATGTTAATAAATACCTTCAATACATCATTGCCAGCATTGTCATTGTTTCCCCCTTTCAATATGCCACTGTTTTACCCCCTTATGACAAGAATTACTCCCAGTGTACCAGGGTCTGCATTTTGCCCAGGTGCCTCAATGCCAAAAAATTAATTCAGTATGTCTGCATCATTTTTATTCCACAGGTATCCCATATGTCAGTGGTAATATTTTACCATGGGCATCCATAATGCAAATAATTACCTTCAAATTGCCCAGCCAGTGCCAGTATTTTGCAGTGAGTGTCTCATATGCCAAGAATTAATATTTTTTTCTTAATATTGAAAGTGCAAAAGGCAAATACAGAGATACAACAAAACCTTATTGATCATGACCTCCCTACCCACCCCCTGCCCCCATCTCTAAAAACAACGGCATAGTAATTGGCTGATGAGTACTCTATAACAGTTATTCTATATCAGAAATTTCAAAAATCGAAAAGTCAAAGCGTTCAAAGATAAAAAGATAGAAAGTAAAAGAAGACGAAAAGTGAAAAAAATGAAAAGAAAAAAGGAAAAAAAATGGAAGGGAGAAGAAAGATAAAAAGGAAAATATCAAAAGAGGAAAAAAAGACTATAGTGCAAAGTACAAACAGCATTAGAGCACATTGAAACAACAGCAGTGTAAATACAGGAATGTCTCAGCTAGCAGCTAAAAAATAAATAAAAAAGGAACGAAGGAAAAAAAGGCCGAAATACAATATAAGGGCATTTTTTTTTTTGATGCCCCTCTTAAGTCAGTCTATCTAAGCCAATCAGTTAGAGATTACCAGATAGCAAGGCCCTTTTTCTTCCCCCTGTATCCCATTTTGGAGAATGTAGCCTTTTCCATGTTATGAGCTGAAATCAATCGAGCTAACCAGTGAGAGAATGATGGAGGGTTAGGGTCTTTCCATGATGACGCTACACATAGACGCAAAATAGTCATAGCAACAAAAATAAGAGCGCCTCCATTCTTTCTTCAGACCTTGTTATGCGTGCCTAATAGGACAGTCAGAGGAGTTAGTTGAATGTCCTGTGACAGAACGTTTCTAAAAAAAAAAATTCTCTATCTGACCCAATAGCGGTGTAAGTTGGGGACAAGTAGCAAACATATGGATTGAGTCTGCCCTAAACTCTGCACATCTGGTACAGAATGTGCCCAGCCCGAACTCCACTTTGCAACTCTACCCGGTGTAATATAAAGAAAGAAAGCAGTTTAAAAAAATCGTGCCTGCACTTTGGCTGATAGCAGATCTCTCCTGGCTGACTGTATGGCTTGGATAAATGTGTTGTAGAGAATATTTAGATACTTCTGCCATTTGTTGGCAGTGGCGAGCATATCGTCAGGCATCAAGTCAACTAGTTTAGTGTATATATAGCTGATCCTGGGCAGGGTAGAGTTGTGCAGTTTATCGATAAGGTGTACACTAGAAAAAAACAGCGGTCTCTCCAGTCTTACGAGATAGAAAGTCTCTAACCGCCATGTACTTGAATGACTGGTGTTCGCCCATCTGAAATTAGGTTTTTAAAGCAACAAAGGATTTAATACAATCGATAGTAATTAGATCGCCCATTTTCCGTATGCCTGCTCGATGCCAACCAGGCATGTAAGAGGCGTTGAATATCGATGGAAGATTGGGGTTGTTGTTAAGAGGGGTATAATAGTTAAGACTTCCCAACCCAAAGGTT
Source organism: Lissotriton vulgaris (assembly GCF_964263255.1). NCBI lineage: Eukaryota > Metazoa > Chordata > Amphibia > Caudata > Salamandridae > Lissotriton > Lissotriton vulgaris. The sequence continues at coordinate 775,441,496 of NC_141696.1, read as the reverse complement.
TTCCGTATATAGGAGAAGACTTTGAAGATATTGATTAAAGTCTTAAATCTTACCCGTTTGTAGTAGCCATAGTAGAGCTACCTCCAAAGGCATCCACTAGTCTCTTCCCCTAGAAGGAGTTGATAGGGTGATGGTAGACCTGAACCTGGGGTATGTGAATGTTCTTGCAACAATTCTGCGCTGTATTGCATGGCTGCAGCCCAATAATACAATTTCAGATTAGGTAATGCCCAGCTGCCCCTCTCTCGGGGAAAAGATAGGAATTTAAAAACTCGCCTTGGCCGGGAATATTCCCAGATAAATTGAGAAAAGATACAATCACATTTTTGTAGAATTAATTTGTTCATTTCCAGGGGAATGGCCCTAAAAAGTATAACAGTTTAGGAAAAAAGGTCATCTTAATTGCACCTCCCTACGATGGTAAGATGTAAGTTATTTAGTCATTTAAGTGCCCGTTTAGTTTTAATAGCTAGTGGGGTCAGATTTTTTTACACAATTAGATCAGTATCAGCCCTTCTAGTAACCCGCAGGTATTTTGCAGATTATACCACCCTGGTATCTACCCAATCACTTTGGTTGTTATTGAGGATCTGCTTTTTACCTTGGTTAAGCTTGTAACCTGATACTTTCCCATATTGTAGGGCCTCTAATTCTAAAGCACAAATAGCTGTCACAGGTTCAGGAGTGACTATTGCCAGATTGTCGGCATAAGCCATGATTTTAGTATCTAGGCCAAGTCTGCTCACTGCTCTGATGGTTTGTTTGTTTTCTATAGCTTTTATAAAAGGATCAATATGTAGAGCGAAGAGCAGAGGTGAACATGGACACCCCTGGCGAGCCCCTTGCGATATTTTGATCTGATCAGTCATGGTCCCATTAACTAATACATTGGCTGCGGGATTAATATAGGGATCTTGTATGGCTTGCATTGCTTTTGGTCCAAAACCCATCTTTTTCATGACTGCCCTTAGAAATACCCAGGAGACCCGATCAAACCCTTTCTCAGCGTTGAGTTAAATTAATGAGATCGTTTTCCCGTTACTTGTGCTACATCCAACAATATAATGGCTCTGCGAATATGTTCAGTTGTACTTTTTTTTTAGGGATAAACCTGTGCTGCCATTGTGAGACCAAGGCCTCTATTCTTAATGATAGTCTTGCAGAAAATACCTTAGCATATATTTTAGAGTCACTATTAATAAGGGTGATGGGCCGGTAGGATCCCATTTCTAAGGGAGACTTATCTTTTTTTGGGAATATCACTATCTTAGCGTTCAACCAAGAATCTGGAGGGGGTGCTCCATTAAAGATAGACTCTACCAGTGTACTAAAGATGTTTTCAATCTCGGGGCAAATATTTTTTAAAACTCCACAGGTATGTGATCTGCACCTGTCGCTTTCCCATCTGGTAGGCTTCCTAGGGCTTTGGATATCTCTTCCTATCCAGGGGGTTCCTGAAGTTGGTCATAATTCTCGGTGTTAAGTGTCGACAGGGTAATCTGGTCTAGATAGGCCAGACTTTCCTCTTCTCTCAGTTTAGATCTCCCTGGGTTATCTTATGAATAGAGCCTCTGGTAAAGTCACAAAATGCATTATAGATCTTACTAGCATCTTTTGTGATCTCTCTGGTATTAAGCTCGATTGACTGATTTTCGCTAGCAGACACCTGTTGTCTAATTCTGAGAGCGAGTTGATTGCCGATGTTATCGCCACACTCATATATTTTTTTCCCTGGCAGAGGCCCATTTCTTAGCAGTTTTTTCAGTAAATATGGACCGTATTTCTGCTTTACTAGCTATTACTTCCAGCTGAGCATTTTCAATTTCAGCCCCTGAATTGACTGCTAAAATTAAATCTTCCTCAGCTTTTTTCATCTTGTTGTGAGCTTTTGCTAATTGAGCTTTATCTTTTTGATTCTCTATATTGGAGTACTGTAGTGTTTCACCTCGAATGCCAGCCTTCATTGCATCCCATACTGATCTTACTGCTGCTGATCCTGTTTAAATTTTAAAAACTCCTTAATCCACCCCTGCATGTGTGAGCGATATCCCTCGTCATAAAGTAGAGCTTTTTCAAAGCTCCAGTTCAAAGTTTCTTTCTTAAATCCTACCCCGCTAATGTTTAAAATACGAGGGTTGTGGTCCGACATAAATCGTGGGGCCATCTCGATGGAGCAGTTTTGGAGTATAGATGAAGACAAAAAAAAAATAATCTAATCCAGCAAGTGAGAGGTGTGGGGCTGACAAATATGTGTACCCCGGATGAGTGGGTTTTAAGTGAGCCCAAACGTCGCTGAGTCTATTTGTTTGTATTAGATTAAGTAGGGCCTGATAAACTTTGGGCTTCCTGCCCGTGTATGACCAGTGATCGGTTGCTTTCCAGTTATTGGGTAGATTAATATTTAGATCCCCAGAGATTACCAGTGGCAAAGGCCAGTGGGCAAGTTCACAAGTACGCCAGTTGATGACCCCTGGATCATCTGTGTTACTCCCATAAATGGAGCATAGTTTAAAGGCCGAATTAGGGGAGAGATGGCACTCCACGATAACCCACCTACCCAGTGGATCGGACTTTAACCTGTAGGTTCCCCCTATAACGCTAGACCCCAGTGAATTTAATAAGTGCTTTTGGGATCCCTCCACATGTGTTTTTTGCAGGGTGATAAGTTCAGCTCCCAAAAAACCTAAGCCCTGGGCTACTCTCTGCCGTTTTAAAACATCATTTAGGCCACATATATTAACAGACACAATTTTTAAGGGTCATTGATTATTTATGTTATTTGGCATATTTTTACTGACTTTCTCTTAACTGTATATCCTGTCTCATCAGGCCTATGATGACCCTTACAATTCCTTAATGTTTTTGCCTTTTTGCCCATTTTTATTCCCCTTTTCCTGTTCTCTTTTCTTTTGACTTGTGAGTTAACCTTCTTTCTTTGCATTTTATTTTCATTATCTAATATCAGATTTTCCAGTGTCGTGCACCCCATCATCAATGATTCGTAGTCCCCGCCCTCAAAATTAAAGCAATCAGGAGAGCCCTGAATGATGGTTGTCAGTAGCTAATACAACGCCGCTAGGCTACGCCCTTAAATATAACGACATGCATTATCGGCTTATATCTCGATTTTTCTAAGCCCAGATTCACAAATAAAGACACTAGGAAAAGAACGGAAAAGCTTGTCTCATTAAACTATCAGATTATTAGGCTTGTTTTTCTTAATGTATCTATTTGTATTTTTCTTTTCCCATTGGCATTTTATCCCCCTCTTAACTTTTATTTATTGTCTTTTGTTTCCCCGCGCCTTTAACTCCTCTAGGTACTCCCCTGCCTTGATCTCAGACATAAAGACTTGTGTGGTCCCATTCAGAATCATTTTTAGTCTGGCAGGATTCATTAAAAAAGACTTGGACCCCTAGCTGTTGTAAAGGGGTGATTAATTGTCGTAGATGCCATCTGCACTCTACTGTTGTATGGCAAAAATCTGGTTTGGTAAAAAACATCACCCCATTAACCCCTTTCAGAGAGTTCGGACGGGCCTGATCATATACATATGGCTTGAGAAGAAAGTTCCCTTGGAACACTAAAAATGCTCTGGGTTTTCCGTCAGAAGGATTACTGCGATTTCGGTTAGGTCTAATGTTGTCGAGGAATCGGTGCGTTCACTGGGTTTTGTAATCGCAATTCCAGTTTTTTTGAGTCAGGAAAGTTTCACGCAGCAGTTGTACAATGTAGCACCTTGGGTCAACACCTTCAATGCCTTCCGGAATACCTAGCAATCGGAGGTTGTTCCTACATTGACGGTTTTCCTGTTGCTCCATTTTCGCCCTGACATCTGTCAAACATGCCTCATGAGCCGACCCCTGATTTTTCAAAGTGGTTACTTCAGTTTCTAGGCTTTCTGTATGACACTCGACCATACTGACCCGGTTGCTCATGTCCCTACATAGTTTGTTTAATTTTCATAGACCCCCCTGCAGCTTTTTGGCTGCCCCGTTAGCAGCTTGATTGTCAGAGCGGACCTCTTCTTGTAAGTTTTTGATAGAAGCCAAGATTGAAGATAAGAAGGGTTATGCTGTGGGTTTAGATGCAATTTTAGCACTTTCCCAGACCTGTTCGCCTTCTTCGCATGGAGGATAAGACATTTGTGAATCCGAACAGTCCAATTTGAGCTGGCTCCGCCTTTTAGGGGATTTCCTATTCTTCACTTGACGTTGAACTGTCACAGTGTCTTTGGAGGGGTCAATATTGATATCTTCACTAGAGCTGTGGCTGATTAGTTTGCCATCAGAGGTGGAGAGAGAGCCATCCGAGACAGAATAAAAGTGTTCCCCACCAACTTCTGGAGTCCAGGGAGCTCTAAGGCCAGGATTAGGTTCCGCTTTGAGGTTATAAACAGGGATTCCACTTCAGAGCATTGACTTAATTGGGTCTAAGTCTGGGGGGCTAATAGCATCTTCAGAGGATGGCACAGCAGTTAGTACATTGGCGGATATCTTTGCCAGAGCTGCAGAACCTTCTGTCTGATTTTGATCTATAGCCTGTTCACTGAAAGGTGTTTGTAAGAGAATACCACTTTCTTGAGATTCCCCCGGATTAGCCCCAGGATTGAGGTCATCCTGAACATCTACCAACAGGCGATCTGGATCAGACTCTGTGTGGGGTGTGGGGGCTGGAGCGTCACTCAGAGTAGTATAAGGATTAGTGGATAATGTCTTAGGTCCCACAAACATCTTTACAATTGTTGGTTGAGTACCGTCCTTTGCACCCCGAATACTCCCACCACTCCTAGTCTTTCCAACAGCCTTTTTCGAATAATTACTTTCCCTTTTACCTTTTGCAGAGTTCTCAGGTGCTGTACCCTGTCCTGTAATGTTGCTGTTTGGCATGGATTAAGGCTCCTTTAATTTGTTGTTTTTCCCAGCTCTGGGAGCCCTGGATGCTTCTGGTGAGCGCAGCTTTATGGAGCTTCCACATGGGAAAATCTGTGGAAACAATTGGAGTAAGATAAGCTCAGGACTAAGTGTGTCGGCGCAGAGGAGAAGCAGCGAGAAGAGATTCCGTCTCCTCGGGGTACTTACAGTTAGGCGTCATGCTCGAGGCAGGACGGATGGGGTTCTGGCGGAGACCGCTAAGGGGAGGTGGGAGGGACAGGGTATAAGACAGCTAAACATGGAGGAGGAACTAAGTGCAAGATGTGCATATGGAAGCGGCCATCTTGGAACGGTGAGTTGGACTAGTAGTCCGTGATAGAAAGTGCTCTGTGAAAAAGATAGAGGTGACATAATATGAAACACACATACTTAATTTTCGAGCAAGAAGAGCAAGAGCCTGTGGAAGCTCCATAAAGCCGTGCTCCCTACCTAGAACCGACTTTACCCATTAAGTTTTGGCTTGGTCTGAGACTAATCCCTTTTACCTCAACTTATTTCCATACTGAGTAAACTTCCACGCTTTGCCTCACTCTCTTAGTTCCATGGTTAATTCCCGAGATGGCCGAATAATAGTGAGTATCTAGTTCGTAGCGTCACGAACACAGCCACCACTTGGACGTTACGAGTACACCTAACCGCCCTAATTTTCCCGCCTTACAGATGCACTTTAATTCCCTCGCGGCTCACTTACCATATCACTGCAATCCGGCTCAGCTCCACCAGGTATACCAATTTCCACCGTGTGAAATATTCATCGTTTTTAATCCCACTTCACCCCTTTACACAAGTTAACTGCGCCGTTCTGTGATCACCGCGCCGGTATATCTTCTTGCCACTATGTTGTATCACTAAGAACCACGGTCCGCTCGCACTGCGCCGTTTTAAATTCTTTTTTATAAAATGAGTTCAACCATTCTTATGCTGAAAACCCACAGTCATTCCCTCGAGGTGACAAGCATGTCACAAAAAACACGGAGCACAGCTCTCACTCATACCGTTAATCATCACTAAGTCACTTGCAGTTTTCACAGTAGCACAAATGAATATTTGATTGTGTTACAGTCTGTCGAAACTTCTTTTTTAAAAAGTAGTCATGCCTAGTAATGTCTAATGATCTCTCTGTTTATGTTTTATTCCTCTCAAACTTCATTTTTCTTTTTCCCCCGACATTATGTAATTTGCCATAGAGGCTATGTAATAATGTAATTAGTCTCAAGACAAACATGACTAAAAAGTTTTTGTCCTGAAGATGATGCATGTATCTCTGAATTGCATCGAAACGTCGTCGACCTTAAAAGCACCATATGTTGTTGTGAAATCACAAAATGCCTTTAACAATGGTTTGCTTAGAATGAATCCTAGTCTGTTATACTGAATAATAGTACAGACCGCCTTGTGCGCTTTTACATAAATTGCTGTCACTTGTTTTGTCTTGTCTCCTGTGGGTCACAGGCTGTGCCCACTTTTGTATAAATGTTGAAATACTTGAACCACTGCAAAATATTTAACTAATAAATTCCTGTCCGGCTGGACAGAAGTCATATATACTATTTAGTATATGTCTATCATTTTCATGATCCTAAATAACTAGGGTCCTCTGTCTTGTGTAATAGATCAGAGTCAAAGTGCAAGTGCTCCCTGTAGAAAGTGTTATGGTTATTGGTTGTCCATAATTGGTATGTCTACCTTACTAGTAAAGTCCCTAGTAAAGCATACTATGTGTGTCAGGGCTGGTAATGCAAATGCTACTAGTGGGCCTGCAGCACATTTTGTGCCACCCACACAAGTAGCCCTAAAGAGATGGAGAAGTGTGGCTCAGGGGTTAGAGGCGGCAGACCCGGAAGCTGAGATCGGCCCTGGACCAGGGTTCAATTCCCCGCCTCGGCGGGTCTTGGGCTAAAAAATTCCACGGACTCGATAATTCTCGCTCCGGTGCCTTCTCGACTCACGGGTTCATACTCTGCAACTCTGGGCAATAGCTTGCTTAATCTCCACAACGGCCCCTCGCGGCGGGATGCCTGGCTTTCACCTTGTGGATACCCTGCCGGGGGTTATCTCACAGGGGAATACCAGGACGGGTTCCCTAAGCAAGCGCCGGGAAACCCTTTGTGGGTAGCTGTGCGCTATATAAGCTCAAATACATTACATTACAGAGAGATCTCAGGCCTGCCACTGCAGTGCATGCACGCAGTTTGATAACAGCCTTGTTGTCCTGACAAGTGTACACCCTTGCCAGGGCTTAGCTTCCATTTTTGTGCACATCAGACTCCCCTATAGTAGGCCCAAGGTACCCCCCTGGGCAGGGTGCAGTGTATGTGAAAGGTAGGACATGTACTGAGGGGTGTACCATGTCTTGACAGTGCAAGGCCATCTTGCCCATAGGACAGAATGGGGTATGCTGTGCCCCATGGTTCCAGCATATCTTCCCTTAAAGATATGCTGGCATAAGATGGAGAGATGGAGTTTAGTGTGCCTGAACTCAAAATTTAATAACACATCTTTTTTTGAAGACGTTTTTTAAATTGTGTGCTTAGGAACCACATTCTTAAAAGTGGCTGGTTTCTTGTCTTGAACCGTCTTGTTTGCCTCTGCCTGTTTGTATATTTCCTGCCTGGGTTTGAATGTGACAGGGTCTGGGAAGTGTCCTGACCCCAGGGAGGATAGGTGAGTTAGCAACAGACTGGGCCTGCATTTGATGTAGGGGGAGCAGTAGCACCCTGGATGTGAAGAGGGATGTGTTGCTGCCACAACAGGATGACTCCACCACCTGCTGGGCCTCAGACCCCCACTATCAAAGGAAGAAGGTATGCCCTGGCAGGAAGGCACCCAGAACTGGTTTGGGCTGGGATCAGTACCCCCTGAACACAAAGATCTCAAAGGCATTTAGGGGTATCAATGTAAGAGCTGAAACCTCTGATCGCAAGACTGCAATCCATACTGAAAAAGGATTGAACCTACTTTGTGATCAAGAGGAACCTCTGCCAAGGTAGAACAGCTGAAGAGACTGATGAGAAGGACTGCCCGCTCTGTGTTCTGGGGCTGGCCTGCAGCATGCTGATTTGACTAAGGAGAGGACAAGGGGCTTTGCTGTGTGCTATGTCCCCCTGCTTGTGAGGACTTTGCTGTATGCTGTGTCCTGAGTTAGCGTGTCTCCAAGGGCCCGAGGAGAGCTGGTCCCCTGTTGTGGGAACTCAGGAACACAAAAGTTTCCAACCGTGTCTCAGCGACGCTGTGTGCGTGGTGCTTTTTCATGCCTGAGACTGCTGTGTGGTCCGTGGTACTGTTTACGAGGTGCCCCAGGATTGCATTGACCCTGCAGCATCAAACATCGCCCACGCTGCTGCCTTGCTGTTGTGGCCCAAGCCGTCATTGTATCTGAGGCTGTAAGTAAAGATCACCGCAGATGGCCTGAGCCGCAACGTGCCAAAGGACTGTTTGAAACTAAGACCCGTGTCTCAGCGATGCTGTGTATATGGTGCTCTTGCACACCTGAGACTGCTGTGTAGACCGCGGTACTGTTCACGAGGTAGACGTGATCGCATTGCCACCACAGCGTGAAACATTGTCCATACTTCTCTATTGTTGTTTGTGGTCGTAACTAAGGCTGCGATTAAAGATCGCCGCCACTGGACCGAACTGCAATGTGCCAACTAGAGACCCCCAGTTCTAACACTCACACATAGACACAAGTTCACATATACATGCTCACCCTCACACAAATGCACTCTCACCTGCACCCACTCATGCAAAATACATTTGAAAGCATTTTTTATTTACCTAAGCTGCCAACGAAGGCCTTGTTCCAGCTCCTGGTGTTTCTTGTTTATTATACTACCAGTGAATATTCAACTGTTATTTACGCTTACTTTAATAAAGACTGTGCAAAAAACAAAGGCAATGTAGCTCTAACTCCCCAAATGGTGAGCAGTCCCTGTATTCTAACCTCTGGTTTTGCCACATGTGAAGCCAGAAGTTACAACCCTCAAAGGAATGACAAACCATGCAAAACCACAAAAACAATGTCTGAAGTTGACTGATATCAAGCTTAGTCTTGCTATATTACTTCTTAAAGTTTGGGCAACATGAGGGCTTTTTGACAGCTAAAGCTGTCTGTCACAAACCTAAAAAGAGAAGCTACTGCAACGGCATTGTGTGAAAGGGAGAGAGCAGAACTGACCTATAGTTACAAAGATGCAGTATAGTTTGTCTCTCTCCTTGATGTGATGCACTTTGTCTGCAAAGCGTCAACTCAGGCTTCCTTGCTCCATAGCACAAGTGTTCCTGCATTAAGGCCAGGATGATTTGGTACAAAGAGGATTACCTGCCCACAGAAACCATGTTCTTTCAAGCGGATTTCACTTTGTATGTGTATTACAGAACGCAGCACATGTTCAAAGAGAAAGTAATGAGGAGAAATAAATATATTTCTACTTGTTAGACCAGCCTCTGGCAGGTGCACTATTTTGGCATAAACTCCCATTTACAAGTCTCTGTAAATATGGTTTTCAGCCGGTCACACATGTGACAGGACGGAAAAGGGGCCTGATATGGTGGCGGTGTCTGCAAGACACCGCCATCCATATTAGAATGCAGGCAGGAAGCAGCCTTTCGTGGCGGTGTTGCTGCCACGGAAAGGCATGCGGTTTCCTCTGTTGTGGGGCCTGTTTCAGGCCCCCAGGATGTTGGGGTGGTGAGGAGGGCACATGGAGGGTGCCTATGGTACCCTCCTGCATTTTCATGGATGACGTGGCAGGCACCACACGGTGCCTGCCACTTTGTGCATGCAAATGCACATATGCCTTTTTTGTATTGCGGTGGGTGCTGCTAACAGCACCGCCCGCCGCAATGCAAAAAATGCGGGATGCGCCTGCCAGTGTTGTGGGCGCATCCTTATTGCCCATGTGGGACCGCCACACCCTTAGCGGGCAGTCCCATTTCCCGGGGCGATCCGCCCGCGTCATAATAGACCCCTATGTGTTTAGAAAAAGGCACTGCTGGAAGAAATGAGCCAGGGACTCCTGACTGCCTTTTCCAGCCTGAGACTGCAGCTGTTATCCAGTTCATTGACCTGGTGTTTTCCTGTTCCAGGGACACAAAAAGCAGAAGGATTCCTGAAAAGAGAGGGTCCAGTGGACCACAGAGCACTTGACCCTACAGAAATTCTGGAAGGAGAGAGTCCTGGTGCCTAAAAGCTTGCCCCTCTTGCAAGGTTATCAAAAAATAGAGAGATGGGTCCTACTCACCAAAAAGGACAGGACACCAAATGACACTTAGTCAAAAACAGATTCCCATTGGGATTTCTCAATAGCATACCATACTGTTCGTAACCACATTCAAACTATCATTTGATCACCAGAGAAACTAGTTATAGCCCAAAAAATTAACAATACAAAAAATGTTTATTAAATAGATTAATTCATTGCATTAAAAATTATTTAAAATACCCTATTTTTGCTGTAACAGGTAAAATAAACAATCCACATCAATTCATTATGGTCATAAAGGGAGAATTCCAGGAGGCTTGTCAGTCCCGGTAGCTTGCTCTGTAAAAAGTCTGATGGGCACTTACTGAAGTTTGTCCAGACAATTGGAAATTGGCAACAGTTAATTTAAAGTGAACTATTCAGATTTTTTAAGCGTTTTTGCGCTAAACTCCAGGGCACTATTTATGGCGATTTATCGGTGTTTGTCCAAATATTTGGGATGACACAAGACTGAAATTAAAGATTTTGAAGACTTGTGGGATACTAGAGTACCAATGGAAGACTGGCTGTCTTCACCAATAATTGAGAAAGTGAAGGGCAGCATCAATAATACATGTCTGCCTCGTTCCTTTCTGATACAAGTGAGGAGCCTAGAGATTAATTGGGTGAAGGAACAAGCTCCCCATCTATATAGCCTAAAGTCTCAGCTGTTGACAGTGCTGGAAGACATCATTTATGAAGCCTGAATAAGGTGTTTGGACCCATTGATACCACCGAAATGTGTCGCTTTCTGGTCCTTTTTTTTGCCTTACCGCTATGTAGGGGTTCTTACGAACCGGGGTCCCCCTCGCCAACCTAATATGGAGGGGGGAAATGGGTGGCGGGCGGGGAATAATGTCGGGCAGATCTCCACTGCCATTCGGGCGGTGGCGATCCACCCGACATTATAATAGACCCCATAGTCTTTTCTAGATCCAACTGCCAGTCTTATTCTGTGGACATGCCATTGATTGTAGACTTTTCACCTCAACATCCTGTACAATTTCTTAGCCTATATTCACGTCAGTTTGCCGTTCTGCAAGTTTGCTGTACTGTAAATTGTCCCTGAAACACTAAATCTACAGTGGCTTACAATTTCTTCCATCAGACGGGGCTTTGACTTTCCCTAAACCACTTCAGTGGTTCTGCCAGTGCTACTGTCCATCTCCCAGATGGACAATGCCTGTTACATAGCCAGTTGTTGACAACGCCCTCCTGTTCCTTGGCCATGGGACCAGACTACCATCCTCTGGAGAGCAGGTTCATTATCCCCAGCCAGGAATGTATATTGGGACTTTGGAGATGTGATGAGTGGAAACATTTATTCTAGGTCAATTTTGGCCCAGGTAGCACAAAGTGAATTTTTATGAAGTTACTTTTCTACTAAAGTTTTCAACATCAACTTTCAGCATGTCATTATATTTTTAAAACTTAGAGAAAAAATACTTTGACTCTTTTGTTAACATTTTATCAAGCAAAGGTAGAATATGAGGATTTTAAATATACATGGGCATGCTCATGGAAATATGGTTTGACCTCCACAGTGAAAATAGCTTTTTGATATTAGTCACTTTGATGGCACACTATTTCTAATCTGTAGTTGACTACTTTTTTTATGTATTAAGAAAACAACCCTTTGGGCGTACGTAGAACTCTTTTGGGATGGCTTAATAATTTAACAATAGATTTTCTTCCATAGCAAAGAACACTGGAGCCCATCCCTAGCATTGTGGTACTCACAGACATATATTTTTGGCTTATATGTGGGTAGTATACATGCACACTAAAGACAATATATGACAAGAGCTTCCAACCCATTGGTGAATTTTCAATTACATCTGTCGTGGCCTCACAGGAGAGTTAAATAAATCTATTGGTTATCCCTTTTTTAGGGCTAGAGCACCTGCACTGGTGCCAGGGCACATAATCATAATACCATTAAATATAAGATTGGAACAAGACAACGAAATGCTGATGACCATGCATAAAATGCAACAGGGAGTAATATATTGCTAGTGACCATCCATCTGTTCTCCCTAAGATGGTTTGGCATTTTCAAAGAATGTTAAGGATTCCAGTGTTGATTCTGTGGGAAAGTCTGCCAGGCATGTTGGTGGACTAGTCACTCTAGATCAGGCTTTTCCAATGAGTAGCTTGTAAGCGACTGATAGCTCGCCAACTACCTAAAAGTAGCTCTCATGTGTCCAGCCCAACCTACTAAATTAAAAGTTTTTGCTTCACTGAATTATTATATTATAACACAATTGAAAATGTGCATTTGAAATGAAAATGTGTGTATTCTTAGAACTGATAAACTTGATAAACTGATGGTTGAATGTCCAAAATATATTTAAAACTGATATATGAGTGATAGTTATGTGATGTTAGTGAGATTTATTTCTAACATTATTACTGTGATGGTAGTGCATTTGAGGTATGGCCCTCATGTATTACCCACATAAAGGCATACAATACTAATGATATTAGTAGTTCCGAATTATTGGTATTGATCATAAGTAAGTCTCATATCAGAAAAGTTTCGAGACCCCTGCTCTAGATAAATGTGCTGATCTGTTACCCCATCTGGTGGAGTTAAAGATATGTGAAGAAGATGGTGGATCTAGAGTACTTATCACCAGCAGAATATCAAGGTGACAAACACAGCGTTTTTATTTCTCCAAATCAGGCTATTGGCCTCCAGTCTGTTTTTCTCCCACAATATCATTACATTATATATAGATACACACAGATATGTGTAGGCTGATAGAGATCTGCATACGGTGATCTCCCAATAGCCCAAATATGGACTATTCCTATTTTCTACGTCTGATATCCCTTAACATTTCTGGTAACATTATATATCAGTATAGAACTACAAGTATAAACAGCAGCACCAGCTCATAATCATGCTCAGAACAAGTAAACTATAGTTCATGTGCACAAAATCCTACATCAAACACCCAAAAAAGGAAAGCAAAAACCTTTTATTGTTTCAACAAAAAATCTTATAACAACTGACACTGAACCAAAACAGTTTTCATTAAACCCATGCATGATTTACACTGTAAAAAGCCAGATCTATCTGCTTAATCACTACTTTTTAGGGTTTAGCCTGCTATAGCATGTACTAGTTCATGCGTAGAAGACACTGTGTTAACAGAAAAAGGGTTTGGAGCCCACCTGCTGCTTACAATTTGCGTACTTGTGTGGCACTCTTCTTTACAGCCTTGCAATTCATCAAGGCAAGCCTAGCGTAATTTATGTTCCTTTGTCTGGAGTCAGGACCAAGCACTGATTGATTCAACATATTCAGTGCACTTCCACTGCTCCTGATGTGATTGAGGAACTATTTTGTTCTTTTTTACTTCTAGTGCCCTGCAAACAGAAGGAGTGTGACTGGAAAAAATGTGCCCTGAAGGACAAACAAAACTGCAAAGTTTTATTTTCTATTGTTACGTTTCTGTTATTTTCCTTACTCTTCTTTTCTCACTTTGCAATCATGTTTTGTTTTGTTTTTGCTTGTGGGTCCTGTTCTCAAAAGAAGACAATTATCTTGTTCTTTATATTGCAAAGCAACATTGTTTCTTTCTTATGTGCAATTTTCCAAATTACGCAGTGCAGTACCCCTCAATCCAACCCATTCCAATCCACATGGCCTGGCATTGCCAAGGCCTTTGGCTTCAAAACCACAACTAGCCACATCCACTCATAACCCCCGCCCCCTTGGGAACAAACTCTACACAATTCTTTGGATTAGGAGTCGTAACGCTGGCTGTATTTTATTACACTATTTCAACAAAACACACAGCATTTCGCTGTTTGCTTATGCAGTCACTCTTCATGTTTACAGCTTTATTTACACCAGGTGATGCATACCTAACCTTAACAGAGACGCTAGAAATCATCTTCCTACCACAAACTAGACAAGTTCCTGTGTATCCAAATTTCCACCTTGGTTAAAATCATAATTGACTCCTGTGACATCTCCCCGGTCCACACCCAGTCTGTCTTTCTGCCCAATGATCTATGGAGAGTCCCTCCATAGGGAAGGACCCAACTCATTCGCTTTCCAACCCCGCTTGGGCGTGTGCCATCGCAAGAGACCCGTCTACACGCTAGTATAACTACCTCGGGCAGGACCTTCACCCTTCACTTCTCCCCCCAAAAGACAAGTGCCAGGCATGCCCATTGTGCATGTGCAAGATGTTGGCCATAAGTGCCAGATGGTGCGGGCAATGGATTCTCCCATCGACCTCCTGCCAGCACACCTTGGGTGGGGGCCAAGACCCCGCTGTTGAGCAAATGTAAGGAAAAGGTATTGCTAAATTGACCCCACCAATCATGGCCCCACCTGCAAGGCTCAAAACAAAATATGACAAAGGAAATTGCCCTTTAAAAAATAACACAAATTAGATAACAAATAAGAAAAGCAACCACAATACCCCACGTGAAAAACGTAACCCTATTTGATATGGGTGTAGTGGGTGTGACAATGAAGACACCACAGGTCAGTTACGGCTGGAGCAGCAAGGGCAGCATCCTTGCCAGGCTGTGATCAGGAGGGAAAAGACCCAACTGTCACCTTGCGCCCATTTTATGGGCAGGGCTTCATGATCTGATCACACGTGTGCCCCAAAGCCATAGCCTAGGACATCAGGGGTCTCAGCCCCGCCCGAGGCCAATCGCCACCCTCAATGCTGAGGGGTGGCAGCATAAAGCGCTGCCAACCCTGCCCCATGGTAGTTCTGGACTGGCAAAACTGCCATGCGTGAGGCTCTCCCAAGGTGGGAGAGCATTGGCCACATGGCCTAGCATCGCAGAGGTCTTCAACTCCAAAACCACAACCAACTACGTCCACTCGTCTCCCCACCCTCCCCTGTCCCGAAACAAACTCTACACAATTCTTTGTTTTAGGGGTCATAAACCCCAGCTGTATTTTATTACAAACATTATTAAAATAAATTACACTTCCCAGTTTGCAAATGCAGTAACCATTCATATTAACAGCTTTATTTACACCAGGTGATGTATACCTAACCTTAACAGGGACGCTAGCCATCATCTTCATACCAATATCTAGACATGGTCCTGTGTATCCCAATTTATGCCTCGAGTGAGATCATGATTGGCCCCCATAATATCTCCCTGGTCCAGACCCAGCCTATATGCCCAACGACCTGCGGTGGGTTCCTCCTTAGGGGAGGACCAGACACACCCACACTGCATTCCCCCCTGTGAAAGGGTCCAATCTGCCCACTGGGAGACCTACCTCGGGCACACTCTACACCTGTCATTCCTCAACCGCAGGGGCAGTGCTAGGCATGCCCATTGCGCATTCATGGGTGGTTGGCCTTAAGGGCCAGATGCCAGCAATCACTCAAAGCCCTACACCCCTGGATCCTTCCATATATGGTGCTTTCTGGGTGGGCGAGTTGTTAGCCAGGAGCAAGAAGGACATTACCGGTCAGTTGCAACTTGCCGATGTCCACTGGTTGGATGTCTGCGAGTACTTGGTGATTAATGTCCCCAGGTCCAAGAATTGTTAAGCAGGGAAAGGGTACCACATCTTGCTGCAGAGAGCCCTGGGTAACACATGCGCCCCCAATTGCAAACCTGGAGGTGTTCTTGGCTGGCCGCAACCAGCGTGTGGTGGGGCCTTACTAATTCTTGTGGTATGGACCCCTTTAATCAGGTACCAATCCAATCCAATCCAAAAATTCTTTATTTCGGTCATTTAGACCATAAAAGATGCAATAAAAACGTACAACATTAAAAGACATTCATTTATATAAAAAACATTTCATAGAGATTAATTTCCTTGGGAGTCTATTCATGAGTTGAAGTAGCATTACAGTTCATATGAATATTCAGTCTTTTAATAGTTTTTTCCTTATCTGCCACATGGCCATTATGAATTTGGCAACTGCAAAGACTATGTGGGGCAGAGTACTTGTTTTCAATATTCTGTACGAGTACTGGTGGCTCCTTATGCCCAAGTTCCTACATAGATCAGGTAACAATTTAGCAACATCCTTAACAAGGCCCTGTGGGTGGTGGGCTATGATCCCTTAAAATTTGGGTCTCACTCCTTTGGGAGTGCGGTGGCCACAGTTGTAGCGGCAATAGAGCTCTCTTGTACTACGGTGCATAGGTTTGGCAGAAGGTCTTCAGTTTGCTAGGAGCACTATGTAACATTGCATATGTTATAATGGTAGTGCCCGTTTCCTGATCCCTCTCTCCTTCTTTCCTACATGTTCACGTTGTTGGAATGACGAGTTGAACAAGCAGCTGGAAGTCTCGCCGGCCCCTGTCCACATGGAGGTGACCGGGATTAAAACTGAGGACTGAGTTGGACACAATGTTACCTAAGGGGGTCATGCCCCTGGTGTTATTATACTGCATTTGGGTGGCAATGACTTGGTGCATGATGGTCTTCAACAGCTGTTGGAGATGTTGATAACTGAATTGGGTTGGCTGTCATGGAAGTTCCCACAGGAGGTGATGGCATGGTCGCACTTTATCCCAAGGTTGGGGTACAGGGGTGGTAAATCGATCCATGCTCTAAATCATTCCGTAACGCATATGAATAATAAAGTTAGCAAACTATTCAGATCACTTAAGCTGTCATCTATCCCCCATGGGCTCATTAAAGAAGTGTGTTATTTCTTGCAGGACAGAGTGCACCTATCAAAGATCTGTAATGGAATGTTCATTGAGAATTTTTTGGCTTGGCTCATGTATCACCATTGGTAGAAGAGCAGGCCAGATGGAGGGGAAGATAGTAGGTGAACTATGCCAGGCTGTGGCGGGTTAGGTAATGATTGGGGGTTAATTAGGCATTACCTTTCCTTACATTTGCACAACACTGGGGTCACTAGCACTGGCACTGAATCCAACTCTATTCCCAGGAACAAAATAGTGCTGGTAGGCCCCAATGTCTTGCCCGGCACCAAAGGCATGCAAGCTCGCGCATAAGCTCATGGAAAATACGCAGTGCTTCTGTGCAGTGCCCCAACCCAGGTGGCACCAAGAAGAGGAAATTATCAAGTTAATGCAGCACCAAGCTATGGCCCCACCGGCTCTGGAAGACCCATTCCAGGAAGGTGCTAAAGTACTCAAAGTAGGAGCAAGAAACTGAGCAGCCAATGTTGTCAAAATAGAAGCCACCCTCGAATTCTAAACCAAGCAGGGGAAATTCCTATGTATGCATGGGCAGCAAGCAGAAAACAGATTCAATGCCAGATTTAGTTATCAAATTCCCAGGTTCAAGCTCTTGCAGCATCTGAGCTGCCTGATTGAGAAAGGCATCATTGATCAAGCAGGGAATCCCATTGATAGCCTCATTTATTGACTCCCCTCTGGGTACTGACAGGTTATGGAGAAGGTTATGCTCTCCTGGCTCTTTCTTAGGAATGACCCCAACTGGGGAGGACACAAAACCATCCAAGGGGATTACCTTGAATGGGCCCACAAGCCTGCCGAGGCCCAACTCCTTCAGGACTTTTGCCTTGGCCACCTCTGGGTTAGCTCTGAGTGACTGCTGATTTTTACTGTAGGGGGACCCACTGCTGGGATTCTAAAACCTTCCTTGATGCCATTAAGCAATATCTGCACTGACACTTTATTATTGGACCTATGGAGCCATGGAACCATTGCTGATACGATAACCAGTAAGGAAGCCTTCTCTAAGACCAAGTGATCAATCCTGCTTCTTGACACCTCTGTCTCTGTATTTATTAAGGCACTTGGATTTGGAGTGCCTAGTTAAACCACAGAAGGAGCAGCAGTGCTTAAACGTAATCCCCCTGGTCTGGCACAGGTGCGTCAATTTGAAATCCCAAAAGGCCCCCTTCCTCGCCCTCCTGCCAGGTTGCTAGTAGACTCCGTCCCTGCACGAGAGAACTAACTGGTGTTAGCGTCCACCCGGGAATGCTTAATGTGATGGAGCCATATGATCATCTCAATCTGATCCCATGTCAATGCTGGGTTGGAAGCCTTAGCCCTCCTTAAACTCCTTGTCATACTCCTTCTAACCTACTGAACCATACTCATCACATTGGAGTTGGGAAGTTTGTTTTGCATTGGAGTGGGCAGAGTATTTTGGACTGGAGTGGGGCTAATTGGAGTGGGGCAAATTGCCAAAGCCAATAGCTCTTGATTAGGCAAGACCTAATGGCTTTGCCAATGCTTGCTTTAATTGCCATTCGAAATGTTCAACTTGAGTGTGTTAATTAATGCTTCATATCTTTAATGAATGTGTTGAGTATCTATCTTTTTTCTAGCTGCTTATTTGGAGCAATCGGGTTCCTTGGATAGTTTCAAATATTGCATAAAGTATCCGCAAATGTAAATTATAAGGATGTTGCAAGTCAAGAAAGGTGTAACGAGACCATAAAAAGGCAAAAGGCTGCAGGTGGTACTCCTTTATAAGGGTATAGAACACAGAGGTGACTCTCACTATCCTTTTTATCTACATTTGAGGTTTCATTATACTTTCTATTGAGTTTGTTTGGTACCAGTATGTACTGCCACAAAAGAACCCAAAAGCCAGTACCATATGAAGGATGCTGGAGCAGAAATCTCAGGTTTCCCAAGTTTATTTGCAAAGATATAATCCAGGCCAGGAATTTCCCTGGACTTCTGGTACTTTATATGTGGAGAACAGGCCAGAAAGTCTCAAAATGCAAAGATAACAAGCATTTGCAATGCAACAGGTCCCACATTTACGAGAGTTTAAGCTATGGCATTGTAAATAACAATGCATGTTATTTATCTGTGTCGATAATTAACACATACATTAAATGCATTGTCATTTACAATGCCAATAGCTCAAACCCTTTAAATGTGAGACCTATTTCTTTTCAAAGAAGCAACTGCCTTTGTCCCAAGCTGCTTGGAAAGTGAAAGCGCGCATGGTGTGCTGAATGTTGAAGGAAAGCATGGTGTGCCTGCAGTAGGAGAAACTCATTAAAGAAAATAGTGTTTACAGAATAAATAAGACATACTGTGTAACAAAAGAAGTAAAAGGGCCATTCCTCGTGGAAGGTTACAAATAAAGACAATGCGATACTAAGGAGGGACTAACAAGCTGATTAACAAATTAGTTCCCAGCATTTACAAAGGACAATAACACAAGCCAATAAAAATATGGATAGAGAGTGGGCGGAGCTTCAAGTCAATACTAGAATACAGCATGTCTTGCGGAGCAGCGCATGTGCTGCCCAGGCTTGACCTAAAAATTGACTGGTTGGTATACTTACCCATGCGCCTAGGAAAACTGAGGGTGTCTGACCCTGTTATGCCTCCAGGCCACCCTGCACTTGTGAGAGTTATGAAGTGGGATTGTCACAGGCAGGTGGGCCCCTGGCAAGGAAGTGTGAGATGCTCCACATGGAGTCGCCATTTCCTCCTTGACACTACCCTTTTTAAAGACCGGAAAGAACGGATTCCTGCTGTCTTTGCTCGCAGCACACCACACCCAAGGAGCAAGACTGAAAAATATTTGCTTCTGAAGTGTGGTGACATGCTAGGAGCAGAATTCCAGGCGATTTTTGGGTTATTAGAGGGAAACAACAAGGAAGACAGGGGCTTATGAGGTAGTGGGTCACCGGAGATAGTGGAAAATGAATCGATGTGATGTATGTCAAAACCGAGACTAGACAAACCGTTTCCATCAAAAGGTATTTATTTGTTGTATTTGTTCATCTAATCAATAGCGTTCTGTAGTAAAAGTGAAAGTGTGATGTAGGAAAAGAAGAGCAGCAGCGGGCCTTAGGATCGCCGCACCTTAGACCCAGTTCCAAAAGAGTGTCTATTGTTGTGCTGCCAACCCCGACGTCAGCTGCTGATTGTCGTCGCTGTGATTCCAGATCAAAAAATACTTTTTAAATTTGGTGGGGGCGCACAAAAACAAAGTCCAAAACGAATATAGTTTGTATGCAAAATATTTCTTCTTTATTTGTTATAATTCATAGAAAAGTTCATTGTTGTAATCGAAAAAAGGATCAGCCAACGCGTTTCTCTCCCATGCAGGGAGCTTCCTCAGGGCAGTGTATAGGCGGAAATAAATTCCAAGAGTAGATAGTGAAAAAAAAAAAAGGAAAGTGTGATGTACCTAATTGGTCAGAAATATTATTCTTCATTTAGGAACTTCTGTGCATATGTTGTGCCTAAGCATTGTGAACAGAGTGTTCTCTCATTTGCATGAACCGCTTGGTCCCACAGAAATGAGGGGACAATTTTACCCACGTACACTCGTCTTAATACTGATAGGTGGGCATATAGACAATGAGGCTCTACGAAGGCGCACTAGCTGTGCACAACCTAGTAAGGGGCATATAGTTATTGTCAAGGGCAGAGTGCCCTGTGAAGGAGCCATGCAGAGTCCCAGGTTGATTTAGGGTACCCTCACTCCTGGTTCTCCCACAGTGAATGACAAATCAGAGGTACAAACTCCACTCCTTTTTGCACAACTGAAGTCTCTACTGGAACAAACACTAACCCTGAAGAGTTCAAGTCAAGTCAAAGGGCAACGTTTACTTAGACCACTGGTCTTCAAACAGCATAAAAACAACTTTTATAAATGGCCTAAAATCTTCACAATTTCATCAATAATTACATTAAGTTAGGTAACCTATGGGAAAAGAATAAAGGACAACACAAATAACCATACAATCAGTGATATAGTAACGTAATTTCTCAATGTAAACATTATCAGCACACCCCCAGTGAAAGTAATTAAAATGGAATGTGTTACAAAATTTATATTATTAAATAAATGTAAATTGATAGAACTCATCCTTTAAAATCGAAAACTTTTTACAGCCTTTATATATCTTCCAATTGCAATTGCAATATCAAGAGTGGGCATGCCTGTGAGTAGGTCTACAGCATGGGCCCGCGATACTGCACCCATGAAGGAATAATGTCCGCTGGACTAAAACTGTTACACATGAATCTACTAATATGTGCGGAATGTCACATTTCGTTCCTAGTCTGAGCCGGCTACGCACAGCCAGGGCGTAGGTGATGCGAATCAGAACCAGATGTCTTATTAGCTAGGTTTTTCTGCTTACGAATTAATGTAATTCCAGGTAGTAATGACTGCTGAATTGGAATTTTATTTCAGGAAACCGTAAATATTATCTTTTTGGATTATAAATATAGTACTGTGATGCACTATCTGTAATCAATGACAATTAAAATACAAATAGATTAATTAGTAATGAGAATAGAATATGCATGCAAGAAGACAGGAGAGGTAGTTTTTCCGAATAATTTGTATCTCATTTTTCCATTAAAGCCTAGGCTTCACTGATGCAAGTGCGAAAAAAGGGTCGATCCTTAAATGCACTGCTGGAGGCACCTGGGCCCATGTATCATAGCATTAATGCTAGCTAAGCTACTGCTCCTCACTCTTCCCTAGCTCCATCCCTTCCTCCTTTTACTCACCCTACCCTGCTCCACAGTTTCTCTTCCCCTCTCTCTCAGTCAACCTTTATATGCTTGCTCTCTTTACAATTTGTTCTTCTCTTTTTTCTTGCTCCTCTTTCCTCTCTCCTCCTTTTTCCCCTTTCACTCTCTGCACAACCCCAAACCCTTATCCGCTCTCCTCTTTCTACAATCTATATGTCTCTTTCCTCTTTCTCTAACTTCCCTTTAATCTTGCAGTCCTCTTGATCTCTTTCCTTCCTACCTGCTGACGTCTCTGACATCCATATGTCTGCACCCTCTTTAATGCCTTCCCTACATCTCTTTGCTTGTTATCGCCTTCTTCTCTTGCATCCTTCCCTCCCTCCTATATATCTGTCACTCTTTCCTATCCTGTTAATGTTCACAGTCTCCATTTTTCCCGTCGGCTCTTCACCAGTTCGCCTTTATACTCTCCCCTTTTCAGCTTTTTCCTATTCTTCTTAGCTTGTGTTCTTTCTCTCGGCTCTCTCAATTTTTGCCCACATAAATCTCCTCTCACTGTCATTTACAGCGACTCTTCCCTCAACCTCACCCCTGTGCACGATTAATCATAAGAAAGGCTCCAGGGAGGAGCTTACAAAATAAATTCTCAGACTTAACGGGAGGCTTGCTAAATAAACTGTAGCTGGTGAAGCAGGGGCCTAGTTTCCATAGGTTCAGCAAGTGCTGTAGCACCAGGGCACAGAGGTCTGACGGAACCCTGAATATTGATGTGTTTGCAATTCGAAGAACAGCCTAGGGGCCAATTTCCTTCCTTGCAGTAGGGCCCACGGCACACTGTGGTGTTGCCAGTCTGTGCTCCTCGTGGCTGCACTCACTGCACCACTGATGGCCCCTGGAATACGTGAAGAGCTGCGGCTCTGAGATTTATTTTGCCTATACCTGTCGCATCTACATCAAACCTAGTTTATGTTGGCCGAAGTCAAAGGAAATCCCCCTGGGGCTTGAGGTACAGCAGCACTCGAGGCGTCGTACTACGTAAACGTATCACTTGTTGAGGAAGTCTCCAGGTCTGCCCCTTATTTTTACGAATAATATGAATTACTCCCCCCCCCCCCCCCTCCCCCCCCAAAAAAAAATCCCAGTGGCACTGTGGAAACGGACCCTCTCTTCTTCCTACTTTGTTTGACAAACAGGGAGCAACCAGTCCACAGCTCAACTACGTGATCACTACAGCAGAGGTGGAAGGCACGTAGCACCTCTTCAGTGAATGGACTTCAGCAGACGCCCTGGCAGCGCGCGAGCACGGAGCTGCTAGTCGGAGCACGTGCCAGGTATGATGTTGCCTTTGGCAATGAGGCTAATGTTGCCTGTGGGGATTAAACAAATCTGCTACATTAATTTGACTGGGAAGGTTTCTTAGCAACATTAGTTATGTCTGTAACTATGACAACAGTATATAAACACATTTTAGTACATCAATGTGTAGTGTTTTTGCTTACAATCAAATGTAAAAAATGTAATGTAATTTGACTTATATAGCGCACAAATCACCCGAAGGTCTCAGGGCGCTTGCTTAGGGAACCCGTCCTGGTATTCCCTTGTGAGATACCCCCGGCAGGGTATCCACAAGGTGAAAATCAGGCATCCCGCCGCGAGGGGCCGTAAAACACACATGCACAGCATCATTTACCAGTGTTTCCTCCACTATATTTGCAGGAAAGTTTCATAAAGTCGAAGGAAGGAAACCTGGATACATTTGCTGCTTGGAGTATTGATTTAGAAAACAAAACATCAAGTTGTGCACCGGGAATACATGGGTGTGGACGGTTCCGATGACCGCAAGATTCTGAATGACAAACTGCTCACAAACACACACCAACATCCGGAATGAAAAGAAAATCAACTTGTAACCAACAAACCAAATAAAGGTGACTATTGATGTAAGTGTGGCACGCCTTAGCTTTATTGGACCCAGTTAGCATACATATTGCCTAGGTACACATTGTTATCTGGACATTGTGAAATGTGTGTTCCATAGGAAATAGGCTTGTCCAGGCATCGGTGCCATGTTAGTGATGTATGCGCATGAGCAAATAGGCTCTCAGGACTGAGCCTTGAAGACGTGGTGTAAATATGGAATGTCAAGTGTTGTTTATGGTGTGTTACAAAGGCATTCAAATATAATTAGTCACGAATGTAGGCTGTTACTGTTTTTAGGGTTGTCGGTATAATACTTAGAAATTGCTGATTATGTGCTTCTGTTCAGCTATGGTTTACGGAGTCCACGCAGTAACGGCAACAGTCAACCCATGACAGGCACTTTCAACCCAGCAAGGGAAAACTATATAAAGTCCACTAATGAGCATCAGAAGAACAACCAGATCAGAGGCACTAATAAAGGGCCTTGTGCATTATGTGCATTACACAGAGTTCATCCAAGTGTGACTGAGGCTCAACGAGGTAAAGCACCGAGAGAGAAGTGTTTCATTTGAGCTAGTGGTTTCCGGTGCGCAGCACCATCTCTTAATTGTCAAAACCGGCACTTAAGAGAGTCTGCCATATGGTGTGGTATTGTTGTCTTATTTAGAGATTATTACAACAACAGTTGCTTATTAAATGAATATATATTAAACATGATTAATACCTGCCATCCAAGTCATTCTTATAGCTTTGGGGGCCTGAAATAGTCTGATTTGTCATACTTGTAGGAGTGTCACTGCGAGTTTGTGAGAGACACTCGAGAATACAGTATTTAAGGAGGTTTGGGAAGCAAATATTGATGGAATTTGGCATCAATACATGACAATCTCTAAAGACTCAATACTTTTGAACCTTTTACCCCCGGAGGCCGAAGAGCACATCCAGAGGGGTACATAGCTAAAGTCTGAAAAGTTGGCTGATTGATGATCCTTAAATAAAAACTCCTTCTGGGCTGGAGGAGTTACTAGATTTAATCTTGTGAATTCCCAACCACCAAGTGCTTCCACACTTCCTTCTTTTGTCCTGAAGAAGACCCAACTTGATGTATCTACAAACACATATATCTACAGGGTCGAAACGTTAACATAGAACCATCTCATGTCCTGGCTCACTTTAGCAATTATTTAAAAAAATAGGACCAGCTAAAGTAAAAGACCTGAAAAGGACAGAGAATTTATTGAAATTGTCTTTTTTATAGTTTGAAATTGAAAGGTCACCCATTTGCACTATATATCACCAGTCATCCATTGAATTGCCTGTGTATTTGTTATTGTGTTTTCTTTGTAAGACAGCCCCCATTGGTATTATCTGTTTGTATACAATTGTTTACACAATTGGCGAGAAAAATAGAGAAATAAAACAAATAATGTAATACATTTATAAAATTCCAGTACAAAATCACTACTGATTGTGAAAAAAATAAACGGGTTCTGAACTAGTACCCCATGGTACCTACTCAATAGAACCACTTGTAGCTTTATAAGTAGTGTCACTTGCAGCGCTGAATGGAACAATGGGTGGTGCAAAATGCAGTGGCCTTCCGACGAGAGCCCTAGTACTTATGTTTTTACAAATCAAGCACTGCAAGAGAGTACTATGAAGCCCACCCTGGAATAACAGAGAACAAACCTTATTGGAGTCAAAGTTAAGTCACCAACAAGTGTTTTATTGAGCCCATCTAGGAGTGACAGAGGACTGGACTGTTCTACATGTTTTACATGCAGGGTACCATTTTACAATGCCTCGGTCTAGAGCATGGGTATTCACAAACATTTGTACAGGGGCCACAAAGTACAGTCTGTGGTGTGACGAAGGACCACACTGTTACCAGCACGGTGGCAGTAGGGGTCTGGGTGGGTCAGGGATTATGTAAGTAGGTCTAGAAACATGTTAAATAAATGGGCAACCATTTATTTGCAGGTTAATAAATGCTTGCTCATTTACTTAACAGTTTTTTTAAAATATTTGTGCTCAGCAACAAACAGCATCTTGTGCTAATGTTCACTAGGGGGGCCGAATGTAAAGGTCATTAGGGCCCCAAGCTTCCCCTGGGAAATACTTTGATTATCACTGGTCTAGAAGCAACATAGGCATAAAAGGCCGAACTCAGGGTAGCTACGACAACACCCTTTTTGGGCTCTTCATTTCTACAGGTGGAGAAGAAAGCCGAGGTGTATCACTGAAGTATAGGATAAGAAAGATGTAAGGGATTCTTTTCCTGGTCATATATGGGATGTAACAAGTCACCTTTTCTTTTGGGGACTAGTCTGACTGCACTACACAAATGGGAGTCTAGAGGGAAGACAAACAGAACTAGGACGCCCTCCACTCTGAAAGCTAATAAACAACACCAGTCCTAGTCCTGATGGCAATATTCATTTGCTGGACTGTAAACATCCATGGTCGAAATTCGTTATCCACGGGATCTCTTAAATCTGAAGAAAATCCTAAGATGTTTCAATCTATTGCCTCTTTAAAATAACAACCTCTCTGATAAATACAAACAAGACAGCACAGACAAAAAATGTGTGAAAAAGCGAGATGGCACCTCACGGGCGCACCACCAATGGGACCCCTGGTTGGTACTCACCAGGATGGCCCTGTTCTCATCATCGGTGCCATCAAGCTAAAACCAAAAAAGTGTCTCGACCCTCAAAAATAAAAGGACAGTGGATGGTGCAGTGGACACAACTTATATGTGACAAAACTAACAACATGTAACATTTAACATATAAGTCACTGAGCAAATGGGGCCATAAACTTTTATTCTCATTCCCTTCTCTGTTGCAAAACAGTGAACACACATATACTAAAAAAGAAGAGAGAAAATACTACCAATCGATTCTCTCTCTACTTACAGCCGACATGTTTCATTGCCTTTGATTTTTCGGCAATTTCTTCAGGGCAATATATTTTAAATGCCACTGCAAGGGACACTGAAGCTTGGGTGCTGTAACATAAACAAACAAAAGTGCGGTCACCTGGTGTCCCTCACTATGTTCTGCATAACAAACTCTCTATCAAACCACCATGCTGTATAGGTAAATAAATGTAAAAATTCCATTATTACCCTGCTTGCAGATTTGTCTCTCATACCAGTGGTGAAATTATGTTAAAATCGAAATCCAGCTCCCTTAAGTGAGCATGGTCCTTACTCCCCGTTTCAAGCAATTTACTGGAAAGTGAAAAACGAAGGATTCAATTATTTGAGCTCACTCCTACCTTGCGCTTAGTTTACAGCCTAAATACAATTAAGGAGGGTGTTACCGGTGTCAGAGTAGCGGTCGGCGTCCTCTCAACCCTCGAGCGCCGACCGAGTGAAAAGATGTTTATTTTACCGGCTTGGAAGACGAGTGCTTTCGCGCTGGGATTGGTCCGCGATGTTTGGTCACATGGGCCAAAGCTGCCGATATCCCAGGACTTTGATTGGTTCCTGAATTGCATGACACGCATTCCCATTGGTCCCCAGTGTTAGATGACACGGGGCCCGGTTGCCGGTTTTCGGCAAACGTGATTGGACACAGGCTCTCTTAATGCTTAATGCCGGTCTACGGGGGAACTGCACGGCCATTTGTGAACGGGCAAATAAGTATGGAATAGGGTGGAATATAGCCATTAAGTCGATATTTCTTAATCGGAATACGTGAATATTTTTAGCTGATCATACACTTTTAAAATAACTCCACTTTTGAAATAACCCGGTGCAGTTAGATGTGTCCCGTTTAAAACTAGAGTGGAATACAGAGGTTGACAATTTCCACAAGATTGCAGTGTAATTAAGGATTTATAATGGCAGTAAACACCCTGTAGTAGGCGTGGGAAGGTCCATGGGCGAAAAATGATTATTAAAGGCTAATGAGGACATATCAGATGTTTTAGCCTAGTCAGATAGGGTATTTGAAGCTAATGAGGGCATATCAAATGTGGTGTAATGGGGGTCACAATTATACTAAGAACGAGGTATTCAGTCCTAACAGGTGTTAACTTCTAATGAGGCCTCTCACATATGATATGATGAAACTCACAGTTCTACTGGGATGTAAATATTCAGTCTTCACAGGGTCTCTAATGTAGATGTTATATTATAAGCTGTTAACACCTAATGGTCATTTTAATTTTTGGGGTAGAGGAGTACCACCAGTCAAAGGGACAACAGACCACTGCGCTGGAAGACTACTTTTCAGATGGTTAACGCAACTTGTTCCATTCCAGTAGTTCATTCGGCCCTCTCTGTTCGCTTTGCTCTTGATATATCCAGCGAGCTTCCTTGTTGATCAAACGTCTTTCCACAGACTGCGCATCGCCCATCACTCTCTCCAACACTACCCAGGTGAAGGTGTGTTTATTGCGGTGACAATGTTGCACTAGCTTTGTAGTCAGTTTTCCAATCCTTATTGTACTGACATGCTCCTGGATGCGGAGTTTGATCTTACGTGTGGTGAGTCGGATGTATTCCAGACCACACTCACATTTTAGTCTGTACACCACATTGCTCGTGTTGCAGTTACTGAAATGGTTCAGTGACCAAGTATTTCCAGATTGAAGAATCACGTTAGTGGTTTTCTTTGTCATGGGGCATACCGAACAGCTCCCGCATGGGAAATGTCCATTAGGGATGGTGGTGTTCTCAGCTTCTCGTCTTCCAATAATCCTGGTGTGGACTAGTTTGTCCTTCAAGTTACTCGCTCTTCGAAAAGCAAATCTTGGTGGTGGCATCTTGAAGTCCGTTGTTGAAAGTAGAGACCAGTGTTTCCTGATCGACTGGCGGATCTTTGTAGCCATGGGGTCATAGGTCATGACTACAGGAAGACAGTCTGACTTTTCTTTGACTTGTGTCTCTAACAAGGCTGCTCTCGGTGTATTCAAAGCTCTTTTCTGAGCTTGCTTGACTACTTTCAGTGGGTAGTCGCGTGCTTCCAGTTTCGAACTTAGGACTCCTGCTTGTTCCTTATATAATTCTGTTGATGAGCAGTTACGCCTGTACCTGAGAAATTGTCCCACAGGGAGATTGTCCCTGAGTGCTCTTGGATGGTATGACCGGTATGACAGTAATGAATTTCTATCGGTCGGCTTTTGATGCACACTTGTATGAAAACCTCCTTCAGAGGCCTCAATGTCCAGATCAAGGTAGACTGCCTTTGTGTGGTGGTAATTCCAGGTGAAACGCAGACTCCTATCTTGAGTATTTAGCCAATTTAAAAATTGGACCAGGATGGTTTCTTCCCCTGTCCAAAGGAGGAGCACATCATCAATATATCGCCTCCAGAGACGTATGTGGTCTCTGAAGGGATTGACGTCTGATTCGATGATGTGCTCCTCAAATTGGCCTACATAAATGCAGGCAAGGCTAGGTGCCATCGTAGCCCCCATAGACGTTCCCGTCACTTGTAGAAAGAGGTCATCTTTATAGCAGAAGAAGTTTCTTGTCAGAGCGATTTCCACACACTGTAACACAAAGCTTTGTGGAGCGTCGTAAAACCATTCCTGTGTGGCCAAAGCTCTAGATGCGGCCACTAGTGCGGCATCCTGAGGGATACATGAGTACAAAGACTCTATATCTATGGTCACGATGTATTCGTTGGCAGGATCAAATGTTATTTGGTCCAGGACTTTTAAGATGTCCATGGTGTCCTTGACGTATGATTTCTGGGTTACCACAGATTCACGGAGAAAATAATCAGCGAACTGAGATAGGGGCTCCAAAATGGATTGGATACCGGATACAATTGGCCGACCCGGCGGAGGCCGGGCCGGCTTGTGTATCTTCGGCAGGATGTAGAAGGCAGGGGTCCTGGGATTGGTATTAACGAGGAACTCAGCTTCCTTTGCACTTATCCACTTCTTCTCCTTTGCAGTCCCCACTATATCAGTTATTACTTTCATCAGGTCTGGAGTGGGATCTTTGGTGAGAGGTTGGTAGTTTGTTCTCACATTGAGTAGACGGCGAACTTCAGCCTCGTAATCACAGGTGTTTAGTATAACGATGGCTCCGCCTTTATCGGCGCTTTTTATAGTGATGTTGTCATTCCTCTGGAGGGACTTCATTGCCTCCCAATCACATTTCGTCATGTTTTTAAATCCACCTGGTTTGTTGTTATTTTCTATCCTTCCAATTTCCTCTAGAACTTTGGCCTCGAATACTGCCACTTCAGGGCCTAATGTCCCGGTAGGGGGGCAAAAAGTTGAAGGTTTCTTTAGGTTGGTATTGAAGCCCTTACTCTCTTCAGAAGGTTGTTTCGCGAAGAATTTCTTCAGTTTAATCTTTCTCATGGTCTCATGAAACTCCGTCCGGCATTTGAAAGCATCATGAATCGGGGTGGGAACGAATCCCAGCCCTTTGTTAAGTACACGTTCTTCCTCCATTGTTAATTGATGGTCGGACAAATTGACCACAATGCTTATCACAGTGGCTTCTTTCCCCTGCTCCGTGTCAGTCGTGGGGAGAATGTTTGCCATTGTTGTGGTAGCCGACTGCCGCGTCCTTTTCCTTTCCCTTGTTGTCCCGGTCCCTTGTTGGACGCTTGTCCCTGTTCTAAAAAACTCCGTAGCAAGGTACTCAGGTCAGTGTTGGAGGCTTCCGATTGGTTGAATCTTACTCTGCTGGTGCTGGGTCCTGGCTCAGGCTCATCCTCACTGGATGTATTATCAAAGGTCCAGTTTGCAGGTGTTCGTCTTTGTGGTTGGAATCTGGCTCCTCTGCCTCTTCTCCCTCCTCCGAATTGCTGTGGTTGTTGTTGTTCTTGTGCCGGTTCGTAGTATGAATCGTTAACGTAGGGGAAGGCCCATTCATGTGTGTAGCGTTGTAGATTACGCTGCAATCCCCTTATTTTCTGTGTTATCATGTATTGTTTATACTCTTCCAGATCGTCTTGAATTTTTTGCAGATGGTCTTTTGCGTCAGTAAAACTACTGTCCCGACTGATGGCCTCCTCAAGTTCTACAATCTCCTTAAGCACTTCTTCACTTAATCTCTGAGCTGTACTTATTATCAGTATTAACCAGTCCCTGGTACACTTATTAGCGATAAAGCTCCAATCACGTCGGAACTGTTTATCGTCAAGGAAGATCCGCGGTTCGATTCTCACTATGAGACTTGCAGGTGAGGCCCCAGCCTGATAGTATTCAGTCATAAGGGCCCCATGCAGGGCAATTCTTATGTGTTTCTTTTTCAAATTACTTAATTTCTCCCATTCTTCTCTGACTTTGTTATTACCAGAGAGGGGATTCCCTTCAAATAATGATGGGCGTGCAAAAATTGCCGCGATCTGTTCATTCGTGAAAGCCAGGCAATTTTTGTCCATTCTCAAAGTGCAGGCTTATTGGTGGTTTGATTGTGCAGTGAATGGTAGGGAAGCCAGGTTAAGGTGACCACACTTATGCTATAAAAATCAGAGATATGACGTAAGGTTGTATAGGAGTACTCTCACGGCTGAGCCGCCGTACACAAGGCACTACACAAATGGGAGTCTAGAGGGAAGACAAACAGAACTAGGACGCCCTCCACTCTGAAAGCTAATAAACAACACCAGTCCTAGTCCTGATGGCAATATTCATTTGCTGGACTGTAAACATCCATGGTCGAAATTCGTTATCCACGGGATCTCTTAAATCTGAAGAAAATCCTAAGATGTTTCAATCTATTGCCTCTTTAAAATAACAACCTCTCTGATAAATACAAACAAGACAGCACAGACAAAAAATGTGTGAAAAAGCGAGATGGCACCTCACGGGCGCACCACCAATGGGACCCCTGGTTGGTACTCACCAGGATGGCCCTGTTCTCATCATCGGTGCCATCAAGCTAAAACCAAAAAAGTGTCTCGACCCTCAAAAATAAAAGGACAGTGGATGGTGCAGTGGACACAACTTATATGTGACAAAACTAACAACATGTAACATTTAACATATAAGTCACTGAGCAACTGGGGCCATAAACTTTTATTCTCATTCCCTTCTCTGTTGCAAAACAGTGAACACACATATACTAAAAAAGAAGAGAGAAAATACTACCAATCGATTCTCTCTCTACTTACAGCCGACATGTTTCATTGCCTTTGATTTTTCGGCAATTTCTTCAGGGCAATATATTTTAAATGCCACTGCAAGGGACACTGAAGCTTGGGTGCTGTAACATAAACAAACAAAAGTGCGGTCACCTGGTGTCCCTCACTATGTTCTGCATAACAAACTCTCTATCAAACCACCATGCTGTATAGGTAAATAAATGTAAAAATTCCATTATTACCCTGCTTGCAGATTTGTCTCTCATACCAGTGGTGAAATTATGTTAAAATCGAAATCCAGCTCCCTTAAGTGAGCATGGTCCTTACTCCCCGTTTCAAGCAATTTACTGGAAAGTGAAAAACGAAGGATTCAATTATTTGAGCTCACTCCTACCTTGCGCTTAGTTTACAGCCTAAATACAATTAAGGAGGGTGTTACCGGTGTCAGAGTAGCGGTCGGCGTCCTCTCAACCCTCGAGCGCCGACCGAGTGAAAAGATGTTTATTTTACCGGCTTGGAAGACGAGTGCTTTCGCGCTGGGATTGGTCCGCGATGTTTGGTCACATGGGCCAAAGCTGCCGATATCCCAGGACTTTGATTGGTTCCTGAATTGCATGACACGCATTCCCATTGGTCCCCAGTGTTAGATGACACGGGGCCCGGTTGCCGGTTTTCGGCAAACGTGATTGGACACAGGCTCTCTTAATGCTTAATGCCGGTCTACGGGGGAACTGCACGGCCATTTGTGAACGGGCAAATAAGTATGGAATAGGGTGGAATATAGCCATTAAGTCGATATTTCTTAATCGGAATACGTGAATATTTTTAGCTGATCATACACTTTTAAAATAACTCCACTTTTGAAATAACCCGGTGCAGTTAGATGTGTCCCGTTTAAAACTAGAGTGGAATACAGAGGTTGACAATTTCCACAAGATTGCAGTGTAATTAAGGATTTATAATGGCAGTAAACACCCTGTAGTAGGCGTGGGAAGGTCCATGGGCGAAAAATGATTATTAAAGGCTAATGAGGACATATCAGATGTTTTAGCCTAGTCAGATAGGGTATTTGAAGCTAATGAGGGCATATCAAATGTGGTGTAATGGGGGTCACAATTATACTAAGAACGAGGTATTCAGTCCTAACAGGTGTTAACTTCTAATGAGGCCTCTCACATATGATATGATGAAACTCACAGTTCTACTGGGATGTAAATATTCAGTCTTCACAGGGTCTCTAATGTAGATGTTATATTATAAGCTGTTAACACCTAATGGTCATTTTAATTTTTGGGGTAGAGGAGTACCACCAGTCAAAGGGACAACAGACCACTGCGCTGGAAGACTACTTTTCAGATGGTTAACGCAACTTGTTCCATTCCAGTAGTTCATTCAGCCCTCTCTGTTCGCTTTGCTCTTGATATATCCAGCGAGCTTCCTTGTTGATCAAACGTCTTTCCACAGACTGCGCATCGCCCATCACTCTCTCCAACACTACCCAGGTGAAGGTGTGTTTATTGCGGTGACAATGTTGCACTAGCTTTGTAGTCAGTTTTCCAATCCTTATTGTACTGACATGCTCCTGGATGCGGAGTTTGATCTTACGTGTGGTGAGTCCGATGTATTCCAGACCACACTCACATTTTAGTCTGTACACCACATTGCTCGTGTTGCAGTTACTGAAATGGTTCAG
The DNA here is from genome assembly GCF_964263255.1 of Lissotriton vulgaris. NCBI lineage: Eukaryota > Metazoa > Chordata > Amphibia > Caudata > Salamandridae > Lissotriton > Lissotriton vulgaris. The sequence goes on along the minus strand of NC_141696.1, from coordinate 775,408,228 downwards.
TGACCAAGTATTTCCAGATTGAAGAATCACGTTAGTGGTTTTCTTTGTCATGGGGCATACCGAACAGCTCCCGCATGGGAAATGTCCATTAGGGATGGTGGTGTTCTCAGCTTCTCGTCTTCCAATAATCCTGGTGTGGACTAGTTTGTCCTTCAAGTTACTCGCTCTTCGAAAAGCAAATCTTGGTGGTGGCATCTTGAAGTCCGTTGTTGAAAGTAGAGACCAGTGTTTCCTGATCGACTGGCGGATCTTTGTAGCCATGGGGTCATAGGTCATGACTACAGGAAGACAGTCTGACTTTTCTTTGACTTGTGTCTCTAACAAGGCTGCTCTCGGTGTATTCAAAGCTCTTTTCTGAGCTTGCTTGACTACTTTCAGTGGGTAGTCGCGTGCTTCCAGTTTCGAACTTAGGACTCCTGCTTGTTCCTTATATAATTCTGTTGATCAGCAGTTACGCCTGTACCTGAGAAATTGTCCCACAGGGAGATTGTCCCTGAGTGCTCTTGGATGGTATGACCGGTATGACAGTAATGAATTTCTATCGGTCGGCTTTTGATGCACACTTGTATGAAAACCTCCTTCAGAGGCCTCAATGTCCAGATCAAGGTAGACTGCCTTTGTGTGGTGGTAATTCCAGGTGAAACGCAGACTCCTATCTTGAGTATTTAGCCAATTTAAAAATTGGACCAGGATGGTTTCTTCCCCTGTCCAAAGGAGGAGCACATCATCAATATATCGCCTCCAGAGACGTATGTGGTCTCTGAAGGGATTGACGTCTGATTCGATGATGTGCTCCTCAAATTGGCCTACATAAATGCAGGCAAGGCTAGGTGCCATCGTAGCCCCCATAGACGTTCCCGTCACTTGTAGAAAGAGGTCATCTTTATAGCAGAAGAAGTTTCTTGTCAGAGCGATTTCCACACACTGTAACACAAAGCTTTGTGGAGCGTCGTAAAACCATTCCTGTGTGGCCAAAGCTCTAGATGCGGCCACTAGTGCGGCATCCTGAGGGATACATGAGTACAAAGACTCTATATCTATGGTCACGATGTATTCGTTGGCAGGATCAAATGTTATTTGGTCCAGGACTTTTAAGATGTCCATGGTGTCCTTGACGTATGATTTCTGGGTTACCACAGATTCACGGAGAAAATAATCAGCGAACTGAGATAGGGGCTCCAAAATGGATTGGATACCGGATACAATTGGCCGACCCGGCGGAGGCCGGGCCGGCTTGTGTATCTTCGGCAGGATGTAGAAGGCAGGGGTCCTGGGATTGGTATTAACGAGGAACTCAGCTTCCTTTGCACTTATCCACTTCTTCTCCTTTGCAGTCCCCACTATATCAGTTATTACTTTCATCAGGTCTGGAGTGGGATCTTTGGTGAGAGGTTGGTAGTTTGTTCTCACATTGAGTAGACGGCGAACTTCAGCCTCGTAATCACAGGTGTTTAGTATAACGATGGCTCCGCCTTTATCGGCGCTTTTTATAGTGATGTTGTCATTCCTCTGGAGGGACTTCATTGCCTCCCAATCACATTTCGTCATGTTTTTAAATCCACCTGGTTTGTTGTTATTTTCTATCCTTCCAATTTCCTCTAGAACTTTGGCCTCGAATACTGCCACTTCAGGGCCTAATGTCCCGGTAGGGGGGCAAAAAGTTGAAGGTTTCTTTAGGTTGGTATTGAAGCCCTTACTCTCTTCAGAAGGTTGTTTCGCGAAGAATTTCTTCAGTTTAATCTTTCTCATGGTCTCATGAAACTCCGTCCGGCATTTGAAAGCATCATGAATCGGGGTGGGAACGAATCCCAGCCCTTTGTTAAGTACACGTTCTTCCTCCATTGTTAATTGATGGTCGGACAAATTGACCACAATGCTTATCACAGTGGCTTCTTTCCCCTGCTCCGTGTCAGTCGTGGGGAGAATGTTTGCCATTGTTGTGGTAGCCGACTGCCGCGTCCTTTTCCTTTCCCTTGTTGTCCCGGTCCCTTGTTGGACGCTTGTCCCTGTTCTAAAAAACTCCGTAGCAAGGTACTCAGGTCAGTGTTGGAGGCTTCCGATTGGTTGAATCTTACTCTGCTGGTGCTGGGTCCTGGCTCAGGCTCATCCTCACTGGATGTATTATCAAAGGTCCAGTTTGCAGGTGTTCGTCTTTGTGGTTGGAATCTGGCTCCTCTGCCTCTTCTCCCTCCTCCGAATTGCTGTGGTTGTTGTTGTTCTTGTGCCGGTTCGTAGTATGAATCGTTAACGTAGGGGAAGGCCCATTCATGTGTGTAGCGTTGTAGATTACGCTGCAATCCCCTTATTTTCTGTGTTATCATGTATTGTTTATACTCTTCCAGATCGTCTTGAATTTTTTGCAGATGGTCTTTTGCGTCAGTAAAACTACTGTCCCGACTGATGGCCTCCTCAAGTTCTACAATCTCCTTAAGCACTTCTTCACTTAATCTCTGAGCTGTACTTATTATCAGTATTAACCAGTCCCTGGTACACTTATTAGCGATAAAGCTCCAATCACGTCGGAACTGTTTATCGTCAAGGAAGATCCGCGGTTCGATTCTCACTATGAGACTTGCAGGTGAGGCCCCAGCCTGATAGTATTCAGTCATAAGGGCCCCATGCAGGGCAATTCTTATGTGTTTCTTTTTCAAATTACTTAATTTCTCCCATTCTTCTCTGACTTTGTTATTACCAGAGAGGGGATTCCCTTCAAATAATGATGGGCGTGCAAAAATTGCCGCGATCTGTTCATTCGTGAAAGCCAGGCAATTTTTGTCCATTCTCAAAGTGCAGGCTTATTGGTGGTTTGATTGTGCAGTGAATGGTAGGGAAGCCAGGTTAAGGTGACCACACTTATGCTATAAAAATCAGAGATATGACGTAAGGTTGTATAGGAGTACTCTCACGGCTGAGCCGCCGTACACAAGGCACTACACAAATGGGAGTCTAGAGGGAAGACAAACAGAACTAGGACGCCCTCCACTCTGAAAGCTAATAAACAACACCAGTCCTAGTCCTGATGGCAATATTCATTTGCTGGACTGTAAACATCCATGGTCGAAATTCGTTATCCACGGGATCTCTTAAATCTGAAGAAAATCCTAAGATGTTTCAATCTATTGCCTCTTTAAAATAACAACCTCTCTGATAAATACAAACAAGACAGCACAGACAAAAAATGTGTGAAAAAGCGAGATGGCACCTCACGGGCGCACCACCAATGGGACCCCTGGTTGGTACTCACCAGGATGGCCCTGTTCTCATCATCGGTGCCATCAAGCTAAAACCAAAAAAGTGTCTCGACCCTCAAAAATAAAAGGACAGTGGATGGTGCAGTGGACACAACTTATATGTGACAAAACTAACAACATGTAACATTTAACATATAAGTCGCTGAGCAACTGGGGCCATAAACTTTTATTCTCATTCCCTTCTCTGTTGCAAAACAGTGAACACACATATACTAAAAAAGAAGAGAGAAAATACTACCAATCGATTCTCTCTCTACTTACAGCCGACATGTTTCATTGCCTTTGATTTTTCGGCAATTTCTTCAGGGCAATATATTTTAAATGCCACTGCAAGGGACACTGAAGCTTGGGTGCTGTAACATAAACAAACAAAAGTGCGGTCACCTGGTGTCCCTCACTATGTTCTGCATAACAAACTCTCTATCAAACCACCATGCTGTATAGGTAAATAAATGTAAAAATTCCATTATTACCCTGCTTGCAGATTTGTCTCTCATACCAGGAATGGTTTTACGACGCTCCACAAAGCTTTGTGTTACAGTGTGTGGAAATCGCTCTGACAAGAAACTTCTTCTGCTATAAAGATGACCTCTTTCTACAAGTGACGGGAACGTCTATGGGGGCTACGATGGCACCTAGCCTTGCCTGCATTTATGTAGGCCAATTTGAGGAGCACATCATCGAATCAGACGTCAATCCCTTCAGAGACCACATACGTCTCTGGAGGCGATATATTGATGATGTGCTCCTCCTTTGGACAGGGGAAGAAACCATCCTGGTCCAATTTTTAAATTGGCTAAATACTCAAGATAGGAGTCTGCGTTTCACCTGGAATTACCACCACACAAAGGCAGTCTACCTTGATCTGGACATTGAGGCCTCTGAAGGAGGTTTTCATACAAGTGTGCATCAAAAGCCGACCGATAGAAATTCATTACTGTCATACCGGTCATACCATCCAAGAGCACTCAGGGACAATCTCCCTGTGGGACAATTTCTCAGGTACAGGCGTAACTGCTCATCAACAGAATTATATAAGGAACAAGCAGGAGTCCTAAGTTCGAAACTGGAAGCACGCGACTACCCACTGAAAGTAGTCAAGCAAGCTCAGAAAAGAGCTTTGAATACACCGAGAGCAGCCTTGTTAGAGACACAAGTCAAAGAAAAGTCAGACTGTCTTCCTGTAGTCATGACCTATGACCCCATGGCTACAAAGATCCGCCAGTCGATCAGGAAACACTGGTCTCTACTTTCAACAACGGACTTCAAGATGCCACCACCAAGATTTGCTTTTCGAAGAGCGAGTAACTTGAAGGACAAACTAGTCCACACCAGGATTATTGGAAGACGAGAAGCTGAGAACACCACCATCCCTAATGGACATTTCCCATGCGGGAGCTGTTCGGTATGCCCCATGACAAAGAAAACCACTAACGTGATTCTTCAATCTGGAAATACTTGGTCACTGAACCATTTCAGTAACTGCAACACGAGCAATGTGGTGTACAGACTAAAATGTGAGTGTGGTCTGGAATACATCGGACTCACCACACGTAAGATCAAACTCCGCATCCAGGAGCATGTCAGTACAATAAGGATTGGAAAACTGACTACAAAGCTAGTGCAACATTGTCACCGCAATAAACACACCTTCACCTGGGTAGTGTTGGAGAGAGTGATGGGCGATGCGCAGTCTGTGGAAAGACGTCTGATCAACAAGGAAGCTCGCTGGATATATCAAGAGCAAAGCGAACAGAGAGGGCTGAATGAACTACTGGAATGGAACAAGTTGCGTTAACCATCTGAAAAGTAGTCTTCCAGCGCAGTGGTCTGTTGTCCCTTTGACTGGTGGTACTCCTCTACCCCAAAAATTAAAATGACCATTAGGTGTTAACAGCTTATAATATAACATCTACATTAGAGACCCTGTGAAGACTGAATATTTACATCCCAGTAGAACTGTGAGTTTCATCATATTATATGTGAGAGGCCTCATTAGAAGTTAACACCTGTTAGGACTGAATACCTCGTTCTTAGTATAATTGTGACCCCCATTACACCACATTTGATATGCCCTCATTAGCTTCAAATACCCTATCTGACTAGGCTAAAACATCTGATATGTCCTCATTAGCCTTTAATAATCATTTTTCGCCCATGGACCTTCCCACGCCTACTACAGGGTGTTTACTGCCATTATAAATCCTTAATTACACTGCAATCTTGTGGAAATTGTCAACCTCTGTATTCCACTCTAGTTTTAAACGGGACACATCTAACTGCACCGGGTTATTTCAAAAGTGGAGTTATTTTAAAAGTGTATGATCAGCTAAAAATATTCACGTATTCCGATTAAGAAATATCGACTTAATGGCTATATTCCACCCTATTCCATACTTATTTGCCCGTTCACAAATGGCCGTGCAGTTCCCCCGTAGACCGGCATTAAGCATTAAGAGAGCCTGTGTCCAATCACGTTTGCCGAAAACCGGCAACCGGGCCCCGTGTCATCTAACACTGGGGACCAATGGGAATGCGTGTCATGCAATTCAGGAACCAATCAAAGTCCTGGGATATCGGCAGCTTTGGCCCATGTGACCAAACATCGCGGACCAATCCCAGCGCGAAAGCACTCGTCTTCCAAGCCGGTAAAATAAACATCTTTTCACTCGGTCGGCGCTCGAGGGTTGAGAGGACGCCGACCGCTACTCTGACACCGGTAACACCCTCCTTAATTGTATTTAGGCTGTAAACTAAGCGCAAGGTAGGAGTGAGCTCAAATAATTGAATCCTTCGTTTTTCACTTTCCAGTAAATTGCTTGAAACGGGGAGTAAGGACCATGCTCACTTAAGGGAGCTGGATTTCGATTTTAACATAATTTCACCACTGGTATGAGAGACAAATCTGCAAGCAGGGTAATAATGGAATTTTTACATTTATTTACCTATACAGCATGGTGGTTTGATAGAGAGTTTGTTATGCAGAACATAGTGAGGGACACCAGGTGACCGCACTTTTGTTTGTTTATGTTACAGCACCCAAGCTTCAGTGTCCCTTGCAGTGGCATTTAAAATATATTGCCCTGAAGAAATTGCCGAAAAATCAAAGGCAATGAAACATGTCGGCTGTAAGTAGAGAGAGAATCGATTGGTAGTATTTTCTCTCTTCTTTTTTAGTATATGTGTGTTCACTGTTTTGCAACAGAGAAGGGAATGAGAATAAAAGTTTATGGCCCCAGTTGCTCAGTGACTTATATGTTAAATGTTACATGTTGTTAGTTTTGTCACATATAAGTTGTGTCCACTGCACCATCCACTGTCCTTTTATTTTTGAGGGTCGAGACACTTTTTTGGTTTTAGCTTGATGGCACCGATGATGAGAACAGGGCCATCCTGGTGAGTACCAACCAGGGGTCCCATTGGTGGTGCGCCTGTGAGGTGCCATCTCGCTTTTTCACACATTTTTTGTCTGTGCTGTCTTGTTTGTATTTATCAGAGAGGTTGTTATTTTAAAGAGGCAATAGATTGAAACATCTTAGGATTTTCTTCAGATTTAAGAGATCCCGTGGATAACGAATTTCGACCATGGATGTTTACAGTCCAGCAAATGAATATTGCCATCAGGACTAGGACTGGTGTTGTTTATTAGACTAGTCTGACTGACCTGTGACCAGATGTTAAAAAGGACTGTAGAGTAGTAGAAGGTGAAAGAGGGAGAGACCCGCTGGGGCTTCAGTTGTCATTGGAGTCAATCAGCTCAGCCCTAGGCTGACCCCCTACCATGAAAGGGTTTGAGATTGTGATGAGAAGAGACAGGCCAGAAGTATCAGTATCGGGGATAACCGTTTGCCTCCCCTGTAAGTCGGTCTACCCACATTTAAAGACAAAGCGGTGTGGTTTAAGCTGCTGCCCCTTTACCGCTGTGCTCTCACCAGATACAGAAGATGGGTGGTCACAGTGAAAAATGACAACAACATGAGATTCAACATCACCTTTGAAAAAATGATGAAAAACTTTTCTTTACGTTATACACATTTATTCATGTTGAACATGTATTGTCCATGTTCACAAACAGCACAATTGTTAGTAATAACATGAAGAGGTGCACCAGAAGGAAAGGAGGGAAAGTGCAGAAATGTGCAAGAGTGAACGTTAGTGAGAAAGGAAGGGCAATGTGCATTATATACATCAAAACCACAGATGGCATCTCTAGCCACTTTCAAGGCTAACCTATTTACAACACCATGATATTAAAATGATACAGTGAATCTATCACTGTCATCAATATATAGAAAACTAAGTAAAACCATCAACGTTTTGACCCCAGGGCTGCATGTAAGGGATTCAGATCACAGTAGGTTCTTCATCAGGATAGAGGGAGACACTTAAGGGTAATTTGAAAGTGACTTTAGTAATTCAAGTGATAGCCAAAAGAATAAATAATTAAAGAATAATGGCCATTAAAGATTACCCTTCATCCCCCAGGACATTCGGTGGGGAAGCTTAAAGTGATGGGCCCTCAGGCTCCTAGGTCAAATCCAGAGCTGTGAACAAAGAAACATTGGAATGTTGGAGCTCCAGGCTTATACTAGCCATTATAAGCCCAGAGCACTCCATTGTTTTCAATGGAGCTCCCAACATTCCAATGTTCTAATCATGGTTAATGTTCCCAGTAACAATGAATAAAACACTTACCCAATGTGCTATTCAATACTATGCGCAGTAAGTCGTAGTGCAGAATGAATATGCCACTTTTTTCCGCAGCCCTTTAACCCACACATTGTTACAATGGGGTTGTTACAATGACCGCATTGTAACAACGCATACCATTACCCTGAAAGACGTAACAATGACTTGTGGAGGGGGGGGCTCTGGATGTAGGAATAGTATAATTTAGTATTCCTACTCCAGTCTCTGCGGACAGCAGGGGAGGTGTTGGATTTATATCAGTGGTAGAAGGGGGCGGGATCGGAAGGGCACGGCGTGCCCCTACTTTAAAAAATTCTTTCAGTCCGTTCCCCTACTGCTGTCATTCAAAAAATCGTCCCAGGAAGGCAAGAATAGTCCAATTTACAAAACGATTATTCTTTCATCTTCCACGGGCTGCTCGCACTTCTCTGTTGAACTTGAGAGGCTGCAGCAGCCCCTCCCTGAGCTCACACAGACCGAGGGCGGCCCATTGTCATTCCGATTGAGGCTGATTAATCCTTTCGAATGACAATGCGCCGCCCTCTGCCTTTAGCATCTCATGCTGAGTTGGTGATTACAGAGGAGCTTTCCCCAGACAGAGGACTGTCGGGAACTTGCCACCAACTCTGCGAAACCTGCATGATTATTTTTTGGTTAAGGTGGTAAGATGTCTTTGTTAGAAGTTTGTGAGGAAAACAAACGCATGAAAAATTGTGACTTGTGTTTTTAGGCCTTAATGTCCGTGCCAACTGATCTAGTTTAAACTTGATACTACTTTGTCCAGCTCCTTGAAGATGTCCATTCCTGCGAATGTCATGAAACAACCAGGGCCAGAAACTGTAGATCCACAGCCACACCGTGGCTTCAGCATACTCTATAGTTTTTTCCAGACATTAATTCGGGGTTTTCCTGCACAGTGGCTAATTTAACATTCCAGGCCTGTTCTGTAATGTGATGTTAGTCTCTTGGTGTTTTGTTGTGATACTTGCTTATCGACTTGTATGCTTTGTGTACTTTTGCTTATTCAGGGCCTGTCATTTTTAACAGACAGCTCTGAACGCGACATTTGTGGATATACCCGTATTTGCAGGACAAAATTGTTTGGGGTGTTGGGGAATGTTCTAGTCTGTAATGAACTGGACATGTATTGCTCTGAACCAGAAAAGGCGACCAAGAGTTCGTTTTGACCGAGTATCTCGGAGGTTCCCAGTTTTCTACAGCAAGTTGTGGTGGTTTGAAGCGATTGTGATTTTGCGTGAATGTTCTCTTGAGTGAATGTGCTCTAAAGGCATGAATTTTCGTGGAAACCCCTGCCTGTAAAGACCCGTGCTAAGGAAATCATTTGCGCGCTGACCAAGTTACTTACATACATGAAGGTTGTTTACTTGCTGTCCCGTTAGTAGAGGTGATGGGGCGGGAGAGGTGACCGGGCAGGAGAGGCAACAGGGATGGAGAGGTGACGGGGCAGGAAAGGTGACGAGGCAGGAGAGGTGACGAGGCAGGAGAGGTGACGAGGCAGGAGAGGTGACGGAGCAGGAGAGGTGACGGGGCAGGAAAAGTGATGGGGCAGGAGAAGTGACGGGGCAGGAGAAGTGACGGGGCAGGAGAAGTGACGGGGCAGGAGCGGTGATTAGGCATGTGCAGGAGTGGTAACCGGGCAGGAGCGGTGAACAGACAGGAGCAGTAAATGGATAGGGGCAGTGAATGGATAGGGGCTGCAGTGAATGGATAGGGACAGTGAATGGATAGGGGCAGTGAACGGATAGGGGCAGTGAACGGATAGGGGCAGTGAACGGATAGGGGCAGCAGTGAACGGATAGGGGCAGCCGTGAATGGATAGGGGCAGTGAATGGATAGGGGAAGTGAATGGAAAGGGGCAGTGGATGGATAGGGGCAGTGAATGGATAGGGGCAGTGAATGGATGGGGCAGTGAATGGATAGGGGCAGGAGAAGTGATAGGGGCAGGAGAAGTGTTAGGGGCAGGAGAGGTGATAGGGGCAGGAGTGGTGATAGGGGCAGGGGTGGTGATAGGGGCAGGAGTGGTGATAGGGGCAGGAGTGGTGATAGGGGCAGGTGTGGTGATAGGGGCTGGAGCGGTGACTGGACAGGAGCGGTGACTAGACAGGAGCGGTGACGACAGGAGCGGTGACTGACTGGACATGAGCGGTGACCGGGCAGGAGCCGTGACCGGGCAGGGGAAATGACAAGGAAGGAGCGGTGACGGGGTAGAAGTGACTTGTACTTATGTTCCTTGCCTATTTATTTATATACTATTGCATGACATTCACTGATGTGTCTGCAAAGCATACCTGTTGTCCTGAATTTGTGTGCTGAATTTTTACCCCTTGTCCTGAATTTTTACACTCACCATCCTGAATTTGCGCCCATGCCATTGTTCCAGCTTATATTTCTCATGCTTTACATTAACCTGTATTCCCTATGAGTATTTGCATTTTCCTGAATTAAACCTCAAATAAACATGTTTATCCATTGTTTGAATTAAATAACGTTATAAGCTGTAACTGGTCAGTAAAAAAAGGCTAAACGTACTAAAAATTGGTATGTTTTGCGATTCCTAGCCGCACCCCTGACTCCGCCCACTAATCCAATCTTCGGTTATTCCCGCCCCCTGATTCTCCACCCACAGTTCCCCAACTTTTTATTCCCCACTTCGACCACTGATATAAATTCCAACACCTTCTCCCCCCTACAGAAGTCGTAAAGTAATGGTATGCATTGTTACAATACGGCCGTTGATTAGACCGCGTTGTAACAACATGCTGGGTGACGGTTTTTGTGGTCAGGGATATATAAGACAAGAAGAGGACAAGGACAAAGAAAAAGAAAAGAAAAAAGGACTGAGGAGCCAAGGGAAAGTCTCATAGTCAATATTTCCTATAAGAAACTAACTAAATTTGAAGAAGATCTCCTCAATAAAGGAACATCATTTGTCGGAACATACCATACCACTGAACTTGAAACTGAAGTCTCTTTCTTTAAATTCATGAGGGTTCTACGTCTTAAGCACTTTTTCACGAACATTTGTCCACTACAATTGGGACAAACAAAATTTAAACCAAAAAGTACATTTCAGGCACCAGTGTCACACAAGACACTTGACACATTTGAAACCTTAGTGAAAACAGATCTGAAAAAAGTACACTACAAACGCAAAATAAGGAACTTGACACGTGCTGAATATAGCGCTTTACAACAACTGGCGCAAGACCATACGCTAACATTTCAGAAGGCAGATAAAGGAGGAGGCCTTGTAATCATGGACACCGACTTTTATCTACAGAAAGGCACAGAACATGTAATGGATGACACCATCTATGGATTACTGAATAAGGATCCCACTGTGGAAATTTCTGACACATTAAGCAAAATATTGGATCAGGCAGAAGAAATGAATTGGATTGACACGAGAACTAAGGCTTACTTGCTGGAAACATTTCCAAGAAGACCAAAGATTTACTTCTTGCCCAAAATACATAACAATTTCAGTGACCCTCCTTTTAGACCCATTGTTTCTGGTTGTCAGTCAATATTTGAACATCTTGGAATTTTCATTGAAGAACATCTACAACCATTCATTCAAAAATGGTCGACTTATATCGAGGATACTTCAGACTTTTTGAGAAGCCTGGCAGAGTTATCATTTGAGCAAACGGACACCTTAATCCTATGTACAATTGATGTAGTTGCTCTCTATACCTCAATCCCACATAAAATGGGGTTGGAAGCTGTCGAATGGGCTCTTTTGCAAGAGAATATACCAGATTATTTGAAAGTATTTCTTCTTCAGATGCTTGAATTTTGTCTAACTCACAGCTATTTTGAATGGCAGGGGAAGTTTTTTTGTCAACTTAATGGTACTTCCATGGTTTTTCCTGGAGCACCCATGTACGCGAACACGTTCATGGCAAAATTTGAGCAGGACTACATATTAACAGACCAAACTAGGAGAACTGGTTTGTTATATTTCAGATGGTATATCGATGATATATTCTTGATTTGGCGGAATTCAGAAAGAATGTTAATTGACAACATTAAAACTCTTAATGCAGTAGACCCAAGAATACAGTTTTCTTATTCCATCAGTGACAAAGCCATACCATTTTTAGACGTATTGGTCGAATTGAAAGAAAATCAAATTCATACTCGTCTTTTCAAGAAACCCACAGACAAAAACAATGCTCTACAATTTCATAGTTTTCACCCAAAAAATCTCATTCAGAATTTACCATTATCGCAGTTCATGCGCATCAAAAGAATATCTTCAGACGAGGCAATCTGCGACAGCACACTTGAAGAGCAAAAACAGAGGTATATCGCAAGAGGATATCCACATACCAATTTAGACAAACAAATCACAAAAGTCAAAGCTTTATCAAGAGAAACTTTAATGACAAAACGTGAAAAGAAGAAAACAGAGAAAATGGTTTTTGTATCTAAATTTTCTTCGTCATCAAGAGATATAAATAATATCATCATGAAGAGGTGGGATATTCTCCAAGCCGAAAGTGACTTTGGTGATTTGTTTTTGGAAAAACCGTTGTTTGCTTATAAGAGAGCTCAAAATCTAAAGGAAGTTTTAAGCAGACTCAAAATTGAGAAACTAAGGGGCCGATTAGGATGGAGGATTTTCCGCCTCCTCCGGGCCGGCGGAAGCCACCTCCGGCCCGGAGGAGGCGGAAAATCCTCTGCGGACTCACCAAAGACCCACCGCCGCATTACGATGGCTGGTGGGTCTTGGTTTCTGTCCGCTGCTTTTCCGCCGCGGTCGGATTACAACCGCGGCGGAAAAGCTCTCATTTGGCTGGCAGTGTCTATCAGACACCGCCAGCCAAATTAGGAAGCATTAGTAAACATGCTTTTCCGCGGCGGTTTTTCCGCCGTGGAAAAGCATGTGTACTTTTGATTTGGGGGGCCCGTTGCGGGCCCCCAGGGTGTTGGCGGGTGGGGGGTGCACATGGGGGGTACCTATGGTACCCCCCAGCATTTACATGCACAATGCGGCAGGCACCGCGCGGTGCCTGCCGCTTTGTGCATGTAAATGTAAAACATGCACTTTTAACATTGCGGCGGGTGCTGCTTGAAGCAGCACCCGCCGCAATGTTAAATATCCAGGATGTGACCGCCAGGGTGGCGGTCACATCCTAATCGCACATGAGGGAACGCCGCAGCCCCTGCGGACGTTCCCTCATACTCTGGGGTCGCGGACGGACTCAAGTTCGTCCGCGATCCTAATCGACCCCTAAATGTGGATACACAACCTCGTGGAACACTGAAATGTTGGAACTGTAAACATTGCAATAATGTTATATTAGGCAATGTACTTTCACACCCGAGATCAGGTGAGAACATCAAACTCAATCACACGTCCAATTGTGACTCTGAACATTTGGTGTACGCAATTAAGTGCCCATGTGGCTTACTGTATATTGGGAAGACTACCCGGAAAATCAAAATTTGTTTATCTGAACATAAAAGTCGAATTCGCACAAAAAACTTGACATCACCTCTGGCCCTCCATTGGACAGAATACCGCCATTTCATCGCCCAGCTCAAATTTCAGATAATTGAACAAGTACCTAAAAGGCCAGATATTGACAACTCAAAGATCCTACTTCAACGTGAAGTTTTTTGGATTAAGAAATTGAGAACTTTTGTTCCTTTTGGACTCAATGATAAGATTGAAATGAGCTGCTTTCTATAAAATTGACATTCACAGATTGCTGGACCCCACGTCGTCCCGTTTCACACAGTTCATTACCCTGACATACACTTTTCATAAACACACACACTTCATCTATCAGGCGTATGTGTAGTTTTTTTGTCAATATATGAATGTTATATGGTGTGATTATTTCTTCTGTAATAATTTGTATTTCAATGTTTTTATTTATTTTTTGTCACTCAGTATGTATATTGTCTATTGCGATTATTTTAGCATTCTATTGTCATGTTTATTAAAAGAAATGCCCATTATGCTTGATGTCAGCAAGTATGAGATTGTTCTCTTCACTTTTAGCATTCAAATGGCAAGATGCCCGAGATTATGACATAGCGGGCTAACATGGTTCTATTTGATCTTATTTATTTTTTCGGCAACGTTGTTGTGGAAAGATACATTTCGGTAGTCCGTTGTTTGTGTTGATTGTTCACTGGTGAAATCGCCGTCACAGAAGGCAGAGTAAATTTCTGATAGTCCGTCATCTTTGTTGATTAAGCAAGCACGCCAGTAAATAGAGCACGCCGGTAATGCGGAAGTGTTTCTGCCTTCTGGGAGTCGAGTATTTTTTGTGTCCATGATTCACAGCTTCGGTAAGCGTTTCGTCATGTTAAACTTCAGTTGTGTCTTTAGACTACACAACTATAGTGTCACTAAGCGATTTTTTACAACGCTCGCAATTCTTTTTGCCTAGGTTGTAGTCTAAGGACGAATTATTCACTGCACGGCTGGGTAAAGATGACTTCACGAACGTTGAGGTGAGCCACGATAGTATTAGTTTGTGGTCAGGGACTACTTCTTCATATACATTTTTTTACATTCCTTATGAGTAAGTTCATATGAGAACGTATATATTTTTATTTTTGCATAGGTAGCCGATTTTGTACGTTTGGTTAATCGCCGGTTAAACGCAACCCCATATACTTAAGGTGAGCTACTTGTTTAGTTATTCACAATTGTTAAAAATCAGTGTTACTGACAAGTTCTGAATGCTTACGTTCGCATTTATATTGTTTCAGGCAATATCCCTGTTAATCATTCACTTGGTAAGTCTGTTTATATTTCTTGCTGGCACTGCAAGATGAACCTTCCGCATAGCTAGGACTTATGTTTTGATCACACATTTGTTTATATTTAGGTTACTGATTACAGATTGAACACTAAACGCCATAACAACGCTTTCTGTTCTTTAGAAAGGCGAGCAATACCTTCGCATTGTTCTTGTTTCGGTCATAGTTCGGTGTGATTAAGGTTGCGTTACTTTCATCGAGAAGATCTGTTGGGTTAGGTTCATGTTGCGCAATCTTGTATTTTATAGTCTCTCATTCCTGCAGTATTCCTATGCTTGAAAACTAGTAGGTATTGGCATTGTATAATGTGTTTCCTTTTTCTTTTAGGAACCCCTGACGAAGGGACTTTGCGTCCCGAAATGCATTGGGTTTAAACTAATGTGTTGTTTTGTATTATGTTCTTATGTTCAAATTGAAAACTAATTCTTTTTGATTGTACAAAATGATGTATGTCTACTGAATGAAAAATTTTCTGTTCGAAAAGATTATGATGAATATGTATTAAATATTCAAGACTGAGTATATACATCAATGTTGTTGCGTGCTGAAGTCCTAACAGCCATTAGTTTGGGGTCAGGCTTTATTCATGCAGGGATATTTACCGACAGAATGAATCAATATTCTCCAAAATGATCTGAGTGAAGTAAACACATAGAAAAAAGACAAATTAACCTGTCCCCAAACCCGCAGGGTATTGGTAAATAACTTGTCACAAGAAGGAGCGGGGCAGAAAACATACCTCCGCACAGGATCAGCATCCAATGTCCGACTTTCAACTGCGTACGTGTTAAATACAGCGAGGCTTACAGAGTGCACGCGCTGCACATAGAGTGAACAGCGACATTTAACACCTTGGCTGCTAGAGGCATTTTCCTCCTGTGCTGATTAATGGAATACCTCATTGTTTATGACGAGCTCAGCTCGTCATAAGCACAGCTCAACCGTGCCTCATGACGAGCTGAGCTCATCATGAGCAGGGAAGGGGTTAATCCGGAATGTCTTGCCCCTCGGGTGGTGGAATGAATTCCGATAAGGCAGAGGATACTAGATATGTGGAATGCCAGGATTATGTTGCTCGCATGTGTCAGATCGCATTACGTAGTGTGGTACAATGCGCCAACAAGCTCAATCATTACACATTGTCAGCCCTCTAATCTGAACACAATTCAAACAATTAAGAGTTGATGTTGTGTGATGTATAGAAAACATCCTGAAGCCAACCATATTGCAATACAATATAAAGCTTGCTAGATCTGTCCAGGTCAATTGTAGCATATGCTTAATACATAGTCAAAACAAATGGAGCTGGTGGCATCCAATACGTACATATCCTGCACCAAATTTATTAAAAATCACAAATCCGAACGGTTTATTGTAAACAGTGGGTTATTTTGACATTTTGTGAAAGTGCAAACTTGAATGAGAGGTTGCAATTGAAATGATATATATGAACAGTTGCAATGTGCACATGTATAAAGAAGCGGGTAATATAGAATTGTCCCTCACCTGTAATTGATTGTACCAACGCATGCCTTGACATAATCTGACCAGTAGAAAGGCATACCTGCAAGTTCATTCGTTCACAATACACGATAATTGTGCACTGCTGGCATTCAACTCATTTAGCCCAGACTGGATGTATCTAAGGAATGCATCAATTTACATTCACGGGTGTGGAGAACTGAGTTGATTACCCCACCCCTGATACCCAGTGAGACTTTTCAAAGACCACCCATTTGAGACTTTCCAGTGGGTGCTTAACTGTCTGAAAATGTTCTACCAGTGGTCCCCCAACCGAGCCACACCTCACCCTGCTACAATGTTGTAGAATGTGTGCTTTAACCTTCTGCCATGTCTGCACTATATTCATAAAATGACTGGGGCAGATGATGGCATACATGACATCAGACATGTTGCAGTTTGTGTGAGTTTTTAGATTGATAGTGTGGTGTTTGTAGCTCAACTGCCTGGTTTGGATGGTTAAACTGCATGCTTAGCAGTGACCGCATTCATAAAGGCCTGTGACCTCCGGGAGAAGCCACAGAGTCCAAATTGAAGGTGAAGGAGGCGTCTGTGGAAGCGAGCAGACCACATGGTCTCGTATGGTTTTTCCTTTCTCGAATAAATGCATGGAGGGTTCAGCTAATTCTAACCCATCCAAGTTGATTTTCGAATAATGGTTCACAATTTGTCAGATCGCATTGCTGCAGGTACAAAAGGTGGTAATGCATATCATTATAATACTCAGGTCCTTGTTACATGTTTTTGCCATGAGTAGAGACTCCCTTGGATTGAATCAAGCCCTTTTCCATGCTAGTTTCACTAATCTCCTCGGATAACGATCTGTGAGGTTCTCTGATTCCACCAGGTAGTCCTCTTTAGTTGAGCAATTACGGCAGATCCTTAGAAATTGTCCAAAGGGCAAGCTGTCCCTCAATCCTCTGGGGTGACGGCTGTTGTACTTTAATAATTAATTCCGCTCTGTCGGCTTTCTGAATAATGTAGTGTACAGTAGGTTGTTCTTTGATTTAATAGAGATATCCAGGAAGTCAATTGCCCTTGCATCTAAGTGCATCGTGAACTTGATGTCCGTGGACCTCTGGTTCAGCCACAGAAAAAATGTCTCCAGTTCAATGGGACTCCCCGTCCAAAGGAGCAGAATGTCATTTATGTAATGTTTCCACAAGATTACATGGCTGTTATAAAGGTTAGTTTAATTGAAAATGAAGGTGTTTTCAAAATGGTCCATATATAAAATGGCCAGGTCCGGTGCAAAGATCGCGCCCTTGGCAAGTCCCTTCGTTTGAAGATAGTATTCCCCTGGAAGAAAAAGAAGTTGTGCATCATTGCAATATCCAAGAGCTTGATAATAAAGTCTGTTGGGACCAGCATCGGTGACGGTCTCTTGTTTAATACTGCACGTATGACTTCCAAGGCAGGTAACTGAGGCATGCGTATAAGGAAACAATGTCCGGAGTGATCAATCATTAGTGCATAGGATAAAAGGGTGAGTTGTCCACCAGTCTAATGGTCTACGTGGTGTCTCTTAAGTAAGACCTGGTCGCCTCCTGAATGGGCTTCAGGAAAAAACCACCGTATTTGAAAAGAGGTTCCAGCAGGGATCCACACCCAAGACTATGGGCCGTCCCGGTGGGTGTTCCATGTCCCTGTGCACCATGGCAAGGTATAAATAGTCGGTAGTCATGTTTGGCAAGGTATAAGTAGTCGGTAGTCATGTTTGCTTCTGGTTCAAATAGTTGTACGCCAGGTCAGACAGGAAACCGAGTCTGTGTCCCGCTTCCATGACTTTAGTCTAGTTTAGTTTAGTTTACAGTATTATATAGCTCTTGAATCACATTCGGAAGTGTATCACAGCGCCTGGAATATGCAGCCGAGGCAACAGCAGTGGGCTAGTCTAGAACAGAGCTGTTTTCAGGGTTTTTCTAAATTTTTGATGGGCTGGGCATTGTCTTGAGGCAATAAGGAGTTGGTTCCATATTAGTGGCGCTTGATATGGAAAGGTATTTCCTCCTGTTCGTGCCTTTTTTATTCTGGGGATCTTAAGTAAGGATTTAGAGTTTAATCACAGAGCTCAGTTGGGGGTGTAGTGGTGGAGCCACTCCGCCAGGTAGGAGGGTCCTTTTCCCCATACTGCTTTGTGTGCAAGGCAGCATATCTTGAACTTCACACGCTTCTGTATGGGTAGCCAATGTGGCTGGTGGAGGAGGGGGAGTGAGGCTGATCTGTGGGGGGCATTTAGGCCTAAACGTGCAGCAGTATTTTGTATCATCTGTAGGCAGTTTAGTGAGACCGCGCTGGCTGCAATTAATAAGGCGTTGCAATAGTCTAGCTTGCTCCGTACTAAGGTCTGAATCAAAGTCTTTCTCACGGTGTCGGGAAGATAAAGAAAATCTCTCATCAGTAGGCCTAAAACATGAAAGCATGAGCCAACAGTGTGTGTAACATGTTTTTGCATGGTGAGGGTCTGCTCGAGGTGCACTCTCAGGTTCTTAGCAGTGGTGGCGGGGGTTGGGGCATTTCCCAGTTCCGGCGGCCACTTTCAAAATCAGCTTAATTATTTCCTTGGTAGGATCATATTCAAACAGGTATAAGTGGCACAATCTCCCAGTTGGTAGTAAACATCTAATTTTTAGTCAGTGGTATTTTGCACCACAATTGCTCTGCCCTTGTCAGCTGGCTTGATAACAATAAGTCATTTGTCTTTCAGAGAGTTCAGAGCTTCTCGTTCTGATTTTGTGAGGTTATGCTTCACATATTGTTTGTCAGAGCCCGTCTTCATTACGTCCCTGAGAACAACACTATCATATGTAAGTATCTCATTGGAAACCGAGTAGGCTGGAGGCACAAAGGTTGAAGGTACTCTTAGGCCCATGTGGGAGGTGGATGGAAGCAAGGGAGAATGTTTGAAGAAATATATTAGTCTGACTTACCTGAAGAAACAATGTAATTCCACCTTAATGTTGAATTGGTTAGAACGGGCATTAGGTACAAATGACAGCCTTTTGCTAAGGACCTTTACTTTATCTTCCCTAAGTTCATGGAAGGACAAATTGATGATGGGACTACCCAATCTGTTCACCATCTGTACAGCCGTCGTCGGGTCTGGATTTCACAAGGTTGTCTGGGGGGAACTGATCTTGTTTCTGTCGCTGAGTCCTGCCTCTGTTCCAATTCTGGCCTCTTTGTTCTTGCCCCTTTTGTTGGCCTTGGTTCCAGTTGTATCCTTTTGCTCTGGGGGGTCTCCATTGGGCCTTCCCTAAAAAAGATGGCCCCTGTTGGTGTTGGTACCAGTTGTCCCAGTAGTAGTATATGGCGCTCAGGCCGGGTAGTTCCGCTTCGCTGCCTGCACTGTTGGAACCAGAAGATTCTGAGAATGTTGTAAATCCCCTGTATCCACTGTATTCTCCTCTGCCTCAAATGGAGAAATGACCCAGTGTGTCCTGATTGTAGTAATCCTCCTGAAGATATGTTTAGGTCACCTTCTTGTCGAAATAACGAATATCTTTGGGTAATTTATCCAATTTCTTGGTCTGAGTATTGATGCTAAAGTCCTTGATGGTTTTTTCAAGACATACAAGGGGCTCCTAGGCATTGGTAAGAGCAGTATCTTCTGCGATTTCTTGTTTGAGGTCTGAGATTTCCTTCAGGAGCTTCTCAACCTGTTCAATAGCCGTCTCGACCCCAAGCACCATCCAGTGGCCCAAACAATTATTGACTATGAAGCTGAACTTTTTTTGAACTTAGGATTGTCCACAAAGATGTCGGTATCATTCTTGCCTTGAAACCCTATTGGTATTATGTTAGCTTGCAAGTACTTGGTAAGTAGATGGCCATGAATTTGTGTGCGCACTAACTTTTTTTCAAGTCTTTCTGAACTGGAGATTTTGTCATTCAATGTGAAGTCTACACATGGGGTGGTGAAGGAAAGAAAGTTACTGCTGGATTGACCCTCAATGAGTCTATTAATATAATCCTCAGTATAGGATAGGGTCTCACTCTTTGACATGGTGGGAGGCTAATTCCAAAATATACCCTCTCAGGTCAGCACCTGCTCTGATAGAGTTACAAAACAATGAGGGGGACACAGAAAATCCACTGGGCCTGGGTGAATTGCGATACAGAAGAGGAGTGGTCACAGTGAGAAATGAATACTACATGAGATTCAACATCACCTTTGAAAAAATCATAAACAACATTTATTCATGTTAAACACATTTATTAATGTTTACCTTGTAATGTCCATGTTCATGAACAGCACAATTGTTTGTAATAACGTGAAGAGGTACCCCAGAAGGGAAGGAGGGAAAGTGTTGCAAACGCAAGAGTGAAGTTTAGTGAGAAAGGAAGTGCAATGTGCAATATATACATCAAAACCATAGATGGCCTATCCAGCCACTTTCAAGGCTAAACTATTAACAACACCATCATATTAAAATGATACAGTGAATCTATCACTGTCATGAATATATGGAAAACAAAGTAAAGCTGTCAACGTTTTTGACCCCAGGGCTGCATGTAGGGGATTCAGATCCTTACAGTAGGGTCTTCATCAGGACAGTGGGAGACACTTAGGGTAATTTGAAAGTGACTTTAGTAATTCAGGTGATGGGCAAACGAATAATTAATTAAAGAATAATGGGCATTAAAGATTACCCTTCATCCGCCTAGGCATTTGGCGGGGAAGCTTAAAGTGATGGGCCCTCGGGCGCCTAGGTCATTGAGAAGGATCCAAATCTTGAAAAGTGCTGAAAGTAAACAATATAATCAGCACACAAGTGGTCCAGGGTGTAAAGGAGAAATCTTAATTGTGGTTAACGTCCCCAGTAACAATGAATAAAACACTTCTCCAATAAGTTATTCAATACTATGCACAGGAAGTCTTAGGGCAGATTGAATCAATAATATGCTCCAAAATGATCTCAGTGAAGTAACACATAGATAAAGAGAAATTAGCCTGTCCCTAACTCGCAGGGTACTGGTTAATAACTTTTCATAAGAAGGAGCGAGGAAAAAAACATACCTCCTCACAGGATCCTCATCCGATATCAGGTGTTCAATCTGAGCCCTTACCGCGCATGTGCTAAATAACAGCAGCGAGGCTTACAGCGTGCATTCGCTGAACGTAGAGCTTGAAGTGACTCAAGGGTTAGTGCAGGCAATGGATAAAGCACTTTGTTTGTAATTGCTGTAATTAACACACTAACGAGAAACAAGTGATCTGTAGAAATGGAACAACAGTAAATAATGTACTTGTGCAAGGATAGTAGTGGATTTATTCATACACACATATGCGACATACACTTCAAGAGGATCAATAGGGAAAGAAACATTAGCTCTGGGAAGTCATTGCTGAACTAAATAGATATTCTCTGGTTACAGAAAACAATAATTGGCATAAAAAAACTCAAAGGTATACAATATAGTGTGTTGTGCCCACAGAGTTTGTGAGTGGTCGGCCAGTTCAATCAGGGCCGGACTGGCTAATGGGCAGTTTGGAATGCTGCCGAGCTGGGGCCTGATTTCATTGCAGTGGTGGCTGATTTCGTTCATGGAGACCTCCGTGTGCTTCGAAATAATGAAAGCAAAATGAATTTAGTTTTGTACACGCAGGTCCCCATCAACAAAATCAGCCCCCTGCTCAGCAGCATTCCAGACTGCCCGGTAGCCAGTCCGGCCCTGAGTTCAATGTGATAGCATGAGCAACAGAAGGTTCACTAGAAAAGAACAGCATGTATTATTGCTTTCCAGCAGAATTGGAGGTCAGCCTGTTAATTCTTGCTGTGACTTGCTTGAGTGTAGGAATCTGTTAGAAATTGGGTTTCTGGTTGGTAGGGGTATGCACCCTAGTCAGGGTAAGTTAAACACACACTAAAAATAACCTGTGCTTACGCTCTGGTAGGTTGGCATTTAGCAGTCAGGCTTGTCTAAAGAGGTAATGTGTAAAGTATTTGTGCAACATACACACACACAAATAGTTAAACAAAGAAAATACCACAAAAAGACTCCTCACATGTTTAGAAAAAAAATACAATACATTTAGAAATAAAGCAGGCTACCTGGTCATGCTGGACCAGTTCAAAGTCAAAAGGTTAGGCCACAAGCATTGGAGTGCAGGCTGATACAGGACCCTCACAGGCCTGGTGAACAAAGTACCTTATCCGGGTTGCAACAGTTAAATGCAGGGTGCAGTGGAGAGATGTGTCGAGCGAGGCCTCAATGTTGATCCTGCAGTGGTGTCAATGTTTCAGTTCCAATGACAAAGCTTCAAGATGTGTTGGTTCCGAGTGTAATGCGCCAGGTTTCTCCACTCAGTCAAAGATGCGTCGATCTCTGTAGATTGCTGCACCAATGATGCACAGTTTGGTGCATTGATGTCTGTAGGCACTGTGGCGTTTCTGATGCGATACTTAGGGTTCTGCTCCTGCCACATGGATAACACGTTGGTTTCTGCTCACGGAGTCAGCGGATGCATTGGTACCTCAGAAACAGGTATCTGGGTCCACTTCCAGTGAACCATGCACAAGAACAGGGGTAGAGACTTTAAATTCCCTAAGTCTCAACAACAGGAGGCAAGCCAACAAACTCTTGGAGAATACTTTGCAGTTCAAGACAAAGTCTGTCTCTCCCTCAGAATGGTCAGAGAGTGGCAGGCAGCAGGGAGACACAGCAGAAAAGCAAGCCTTCTGGTCAGCAGTGCAGCAGTGTCACTCCTTGATGCAGCAGAACGGTTCCTCCGACAGAGTCCAGTTGTGGGTCTAGAAGTGTCTGATTTCATGGAATCAGAGACCCAGGACTTATACCCAGTTGTACTTTTGAAGTGGGGGTGACTTCAATGATGGGCCTTTGAACTGAGCAGAATCCTTTTCTTCCCAGCCCTTGCTCCAGACTTTCATTAGGGGGGTAATCAGCCTTATGTGTGGAGACAGGGCACTGCCCATTCAGGTGTAAACTAAGTACCCAATTTAAAGGAGAGAGCATCAGAGAGGGCCATTTTCCAACAGAATCTCAGACAAATTCTCAAAGGTATTGAACACAGAAAGACAAACATAAAGCCGCACACATTACGAGGATTAGAAGTGCAAGAAACAGTAGCTCCTGGAAGTCAGTACTAAACTAAATATTGATTGTATGGTTACAGAATAATTGGCATCAACAAAAACAAAGGTATACATTATACTGTGTTGTGCTCACAGAGTTTGTGAGTGGCATAGCACTTGCATGTGACAGCGTGAACAGCAGAAGGAGCAGTAGACAACTATAGCCTTTATTATTTCTTTCCACCTAAAGTGGAGGTCAGCCTGATATTTCTTGTTGTGACTTGCTTGGGTGTAGACATCTCTGACACATTCTCAAAGGTATTGAACACAGAAAGAAATTTGAAAGAACTCACATTCTGTTCCTAAAGAGAACAAAAAATAGATTGGATTAACAAGTTATTTGGATGATAGAATGTCATATTTGAATTTGAATGAAAAAAATATTGAAAATACTCTTTTGGCATGCAGCACATATACAATCATGGCCATAAATCATACCAGGGGCAATGTTATTGCCATACTAATGTGTTCTGGGATTAGTTACCTTTTCAAAACCACTGAGGATGACATTTTGGTTTTCAATTAGAGCAGTAATAGAAGGGAAGCGAAACATGTATAGCTTAAGAATGATCGTGGTGTAGCATTCTACCTCTCTGGACCACTTTGGGAAGATGTTTCCTCGGTGCTGCTTTTGCATTATCAAGTCAATTTGTTCTCATCAGATTCATAGCAAGTTACATTCCCTGAAGAGTATATTATACATTTCTCTTTATTAATGTCCCAAAGGTTGCATGTTCATGCCAGCTGGCATTGCCCTACCAAACAAGACAAATACCCTACCTTGCTTAGCCTGGCTAAGGATAATGTAAAGCGCTCACGTTTATGCTAAGAGGCCAGTTGCTGTAAAGAAAAGAAGACACTTGTCTTTGATCAGTACAACATTTCTAATGATCGCCAACAATGGACATTACAAAATATTTCTTAGTTTGATTATGTCAGCTTGAATTTTGAGATATTGTAAACTATTCACCTAGTGGCCCATTCAGCTCTGGGCTCAAATACAATGTGAGCACATTTTGCTTAATGTTTTTGTTATGACCTGGAGTTTTTTACATATGTCCACACAATTATAAAATAGTAAAGGTCACATGCATGTCTTTTCCATAGCAATCTTATTCCGAAAGGATACATTTTATAAATCTAACTTTAATAGCTATCATTTGTTCTACAAATGGAAAATACTTGTGCTGTAAATACTCTTATGATTATAAGTGTGTAATACCAAGAAAAGAAGAAAAAAATAAGCATCAACTTGAAAAATGTTTCTGGTGACATTGCATATGCGACACCTAATTGCACAACGAATGTAGCAAATATTGGGAAGGTTGGAGCAAAGAGGGTTCAGGGGTATCGAGTTTGAGCAGGAATGAGCAAGGAAGGAAGGATATGTGTCTTCACCACTATTAAGAGTACCACAGTATGGTGTGCATGCAAAAGGTTTACGATTTCCCTTGGAAGATGTGTAGTAGATTTAGTTTTGAGTCAGGTTAGTAGCTTAGTACCAGGAGAATCTATGGTGACAGAATTACTGTCATGTGGTAGAAATTTCACCCTATGTATCAGACTTGCAGTAGCTGAGAAACTGAGCTCAAATATGATCAAATTTTATTGTTTGAATTTTCAGTCTACAGGCGTGATTTAGAGCTAGGCAGATGGGTTACTCACTCACAATGGTGATGGATATCCCTCCTGTGTGCTGAAATGTAAATGCCATAGGATATACTGGGATTTATATTTCGGCGGACAGGATATCCATCACTGTTGTGAAGGAGTGACCCATCTTCCGAGATCTAAATCAGGCTAATATTATGATACGCTAATGAGTAACAACATTTAATAATACTGTTGTTCATTTTTCTGTGGTGGGTTTGATTCTTATTCAACAATATCTTAGGGTATGAATATTAGCACTGGATAGCGCAGTGACCATCAGCGCCAATTCCAAATAGGGCTTTCCACCCCTATAGTGTCATGGAGTAATTCTAGTTTCTCTGATAGGTGGATGAGTATTGTAATAGAGATGTAAAGCGTTTGCCAGGCACTCGGTCAATATCCTAACAATTTGGAGCAGGACAAAGTACATGGGGCCTGATTCACAAAGGTGAACTTACACTTTTATGTAAGTTTACTATTTTCGTGCTGTTCAGAAACTACAAGTTTAATTTTATTAATGGTAATTGCACTCATAGCGGAGACTTCACACATTATAAGATAGTAGGAAATGTTGTAGTCATGAATCATTTTGAATATGTCAAATTATCATAAGGGAATGGATCACATTTCCTGTATTATTTTCCAGGGTCTGGGTCTAGTGGCCATCTTAAAAAGAACGCTCATTCACATAGTAGGTACAGTGGCGGTATATCTTGATTATCTCCCTTTTTACCTATGTGAAAAGCATCATCATTGGGTCTTTTTAGGTCTCACCTACGCCGCGCATATGCGCTGTTAGGAGAGAGACCTGTAGCCATCGGCACTGCTTTACCTGCAAAGACGTGCACTTGTTGAATTGCTTGCAATGGCAATGCGTGCACGTTTGGCGATTTCTTTGTGGGAGCGCTTGGCGCCATATGGTCGCATGCTCCCGCAAGGGAATTGCGCAGACCCTCTCCCCTGCTGCTGCGCACTTGTCATATAGTTCCTACAATACCTTACTGTTTAGCTTTCCTTTAAAGAGTATGATGCCTCATTCCATCTGATTCGAATAATTCTTAAATTTGTTTCTTAAAAAAGTCAAGTGCATTCCATTGTGCATTATTTTAAACATCCTTAGTTGAAGACAAGCGCCGGCAGCAGCAACTAAAGGCAGCTTGATTTCAAAGCATACTTACTTTTAAAGATCCCAGTTTGGGGATTTAAATTGAGTTTATATTCTGTCACTAAACAAGCCCCATAGTCCAGTTGCACTTGAGTGTTGGCGTGGGTTATAGATCTTCTAAGGTGCCACAATACCTTTTTCTCGTGATAGAAATCATTGGGCACAAAGATAGTTTACGGCTTCAGTTCTGTCGGTGAGGCGCTCCTGCAATACACAAAACTTTGGGCGTGGAGTGGTGCGCCGGGCTGGTGGGTGCCCCCAAGACAGTCGAGTCACAGGGGCCTCGGCACCGCACCTGCACCCAATGATGGCTGCCTTTGCAGCGAGGCTGGCCAGGAAGTCAAGGAAGAGTGGCTCTGTGATGCCTGGACTAAGACTGCCCGCCCACCCTAAACACCTCTGAGCACCTAATGAGGGTTCAAAGCTTAGGAAGACTTCCTCATCAGTGTTGCTGCCCCTGTTTCTAGCCGCTCAAGGCGCAGTGCTAATAAGCCATATTAGAAGAGCACAAACCCCTTCTTCTCCGCCTGTTTACCCCCTTCATCCCTTTCATCCTCCAACTGAATTATCCAAAGTGCCCCGGCTCGAGGAGGAGAACCTGCGCACGAGCGGCTTACATGGCCAAGTGGAGAGATTCTCAGTCTGTGTGGGTAGCAAGGCTTGATTCAAACCAGAGCGGTGCGGCGTGGACAGCCAGCTAATCAGTGAACGCAGGAGGCCCCCTTGTGGCGGGGGCATCGAATCGCCTGGAACCTAGGAACAAATACCAGTTGCTTTAGAAGAGCTGTGTGTCTGAATTTGCTTTCAAGTAGGATGCAGCCGGTCTTGGTTTACTAAACTAAAGCCAAACATTAGAAGCGCGAATTTGTTTTCAGAATTTCTTTGAAAACTGCTATTTTTGTACTCTGAGTTTTTAAAGGAGCGAACTGAAGAGGCCGAGAGAATCGCCTAAATGTGTCATTGTAGGTCCCTCCTCATGAATCCATTTCACAGTGCATCTCTTGGAAGCATGGCTACCTCTCGACTTGCTGCAGTGCGGATCTTAATGAATAGTAGCAAGGAGGCCTAGTTTACTATGAGCAGCTCAAGACATCTTCTAAAATCTCTCATGCCAGTTTGGCACCAATGCACTGCTCAAAATGTCCTTACAAGACATTATATTGTCCCTTTGTCCCAATAATCTAGGAATGTTACATTTGTAACCGTGCATCAGGCATGATACAGCTTGCAAATGAACACATTAACGGTGCCTGCTGATGACACTCACTCAACCGAATTGTACATTGAAGTCCACAAACTGTGGCCTAAGTTGAAAAGTCAGAAACGTGGTCATTTTTTGCGCTTATCTGTGGTTTTTTTCAGTATTCCAGTTTGAGATTTGAAGTTCTGACTGGGCAGGCCGATGGTGGCAGTGGCATGATCTGTGAGATTTAGAACCCAGAAACAAAAACAGTGGAACTACTGGGAAAACAGAGTGCTTAATTTGAGATTGTGGTTACCGGTGGGGCCCACAGGCACTAATTTGTGAGTACTGCCACTTTTTTCCCACATCTGAAACTTACCAAGTGCAACAGAGGGACAAAAAAACACAGAGTGTAAAGACTGAGAAAGAGAACTTATAAGGTCCCAAAGGTGAGACCTATTGGCTATGCCAATGCTTGTTTGTGTATGCTTTCTTCCCCCTGGAGGTAAACCGACTGGTGCTTACAGTAGTGACCAGTAATGGCATAGAAGTGCTACTGTTCTATAGCACCTACTTTTTGTTAAAAAGGTGAGTAGTCGACATGTTTCAGCCCCTGCAGTGCACATGGGGGTTGGGGGGATTTCTTTAGGACCAGTGGTGTGCACATTACGTAGTTGGAGGTGTGCATTGGTAAGGTATTGAACTTACCCTTCTTCTCGGGTATTACAGGTCTATAGTACCTATAACCTTTTGTTCTGCTATTGTGCCTCCTCAGGTATCACACAGAGGCCTCCTCACAAACTCGAGGAGTCGAGGTCATGACTTGTGCTAGCACCATCTGTGAAGGGGCAGAACGGACAAGGATGAGAGAAGACTATTATTGTTACCAATTGTAGTAATAACAATCAAGAAATTTATAAAATCCTTTAAAGATATTGAGATTTGTAGAAGGGGCACCAGGACTCTCATTGATGATTACAGATAAACCAACTGTAATATGAATGATGGTGGCACCTGCGCTAGACGTTCACTGCTGAACATAGAGGGTGGGGCTCCTCTCTATCATAGGTACACAGAGGGGGAAATACCCCAATACATTGTCTCTGCTATCAATGCCATGAAAAACCGCTGAGTGTTGGAGCTAATCTCTTTTGCCAGAGGGGCTAACTTCTCTTTAATAATTTTATCTGTGTTAGCAGTTAAGGAAACACCCAAGTAAACTGTGCTTTGTACAACTCTACAGTCCTCCAAGAGTATCCTCCCATTGATAATGATTTATGTCTTGTCTTTATGTTAGGAATACCCCAAGATATCCCCAAACTTTCGGGCCTCTTCTTTAACTGTGTTAATAAACATATCCGGATTTGGGGTGGTCAGAGCAATGTAGTCATCATAAGCCACAATTTTAGTGTTGTAAGTTTGATTGTAAACTGTAAGAATAATTTTGTTACTTTCCAGTATCCTTATGAAGGGATCAATATACATTGCAGATAGCGATGGGGAGAAGGGACAGGCTTGCCCTGTCCCCTTTGAGATCCTAAATTTTTCGGTAATTTCCCCATTTATGAATATGCTTCCAGTGGTTTCAACATAAAGTGCTTTTACTGCCCGGGTGAAGCCTAAACCTAGCCCAGTCTCTGCATGATGGCCCAGAGATAGTTCCAGAAGACCCTATCAAATGCTTTTCAGCATCAGGCAGGATCACGGCCATAGGGCCCCCTGTCACATGCGAAGCATAAAAAAAATGACCCTTCTAATGTGATCTGTTGTGGCTCTCCTGGGAATAAATCTGTGCTTCCATTTGGAAACTATCTTGTGAATCACTTGAGACATGCATGTAGCTAAAAGTTTTAAGTACATTTTCGAATCCCCATTGATTAAAGTGATTGGCCAATAAGAACCAAGCTCTTGAATAGTTTTGTTCTTCGTTAAGGAAAATTATAATTTTAGCCAAAGATCATGAGCTAGGAGAAGCTACACCTTTAAATATTTGCTAGAAAAGAATTGTAATAAAATTCTTAAGCTGACCCAAAAATATTTTACCAAATTTGGTGGGTAGAGAATCTCTACCGGCAGCTTTCCCTTCAGGTAAGCTATATATAGCTAGAAGGGTCTCTTCCCAGGACAGGGGCCCATCTTGTAACTCTTGTTACTACCTAGTCAGTTGGATCACCGGGGTAGAATCTAGATATATAGAAATAGACTCCTGTATCAAACGGGCCTCCCTCTCTTGGCCCTCAGAGTATAATACTTGAAAGTAGTTCTGAAAGGAAGCCCTTATCTTAGTTGGATCAGATATCAATCTGTATGCTTGGTCCCTGACTATACATATTTCATATATGATTTCTTGTCTAGTTTCCTTTGCTAGATGATGCCCTATTATTGCACTACAAAAGGGGGTGGTGATGGACGGAGCATCTGAATCAATCAAACACTCACACCCAGTCAAAAGATCTGGGTTTAATCCATCACCGTTCTTTAGCCCACTCTGCCACCCCAGTTTAGACATGGCTATTAAGTATGAGCGGAAAATCCGTTCCGCTCGCGGATTTTGCAAATTTTCGGTAAATTCGCGATCCGAGAACTCCCGCGAATTTACCGAGAATTCGCAAATCCGCGAGCGGCGGATTATTCCGGGGGCAAAAGTTGAAGCCTGGCCTGTTGTAACTATTTTACGATGGCGCCGGCAAACTGCCAGCGCCATCCTAAAATACTTACTAAATTAGCTTCAACAGGAAGCTCTATTAGAGCTTCCTGTTGAAGCTAACTTAGTAACTATTTTAGGACGGCGCTGGCAGCTTGCCGACGCCATCGTAAAATAGTTACAACATGCCCTTCCTGTGACTCATTCATCAGCCCAAAAACAATTGTGAGCGTCGTCGAGGCAGGTGTGCCTTCTTCCCAAATCTACCGTGGAAAATCAGCTGTGATGCTGGATAGAGGCTTTTGCATCCTTGACTTTCACGAGCGCAATACCCGTGCTGTTCCTGTGACCAGGAGCTTCTTTCTCTTCATCTGCTGAACTGATCTTTTTCTGACCTTTTATACACACAAGAGGCATGTGAGCTCGCATTGAAGCCCCGCACGTTTGGTCCCGCTCACACACTCGCGGTGTGCACCGTCTTCCCGCCATTTACCCAGTATGATGGACAGCTCACTCAGGGACCCCTGCGCCCTTCGGGGCGATTGCATAGTAACACACACATGGTCGCTCGAACTAGTTGAAGCTCAAATTCAGTGACACATTCATTAGCCCAAAAACAATTGTGAGCGTCGTCAATGCTGGGCAGGTGTGCCTTCATCCCAAATCTACCGTGGAACATCAGCTGTGATGCTGGATATAGGCCTTTGCATCCTTGACTTTCACGAGCGCAATACCCGTGCTGTTCTTGTGACCAGGGGCTTCTTTCTCTTCATCTGCTGAACTGATCTTTCTCAGACCTTTAAACACACAAGAGGCATGTGCACTCGCATGGAAGCCCCGCCCCAAATCCGTGGATCCGCAAATCCGCAAAATCCGCGGATTTTGCGGATCCACGATCTGCAAATCCGCAAAATCCGCGGATCCGCAAAATCCGCCCATGCTTAATGGCTATATGCAAATCAGTCTGACCCTGTGCCTCATGGAAACAATCCAGCCAGAACTGCCAAGCCATGTCTTCCCTGGACCGGAAAAAGCTTCTGAGGACCGGTTTCTGGCTTATTCAGCCGTCTTCAGCCCGGCTTGCTTGAATCCAGTGGCAAAGTGAGCAAGGGACTCACATCTGAGCATCCCCTGCCACACTTATGGTGGCCAAAAGCGGTTCAAAAGGGGGTGGTGATGGACGGAGCATCTGAATCAATCAAACACTCACACCCAGTCAAAAGATCTGGGTTTAATCCATCACCGTTCTTTAGCCCACTCTGCCACCCCAGTTCAGACATGGCTATATGCAAATCAGTCTGACCCTGTGACTCATGGGAACAGTCCAGCCCGAACTGCCAAGCCATGTCTTCCCCGGACCGGAAACAAGCTACTGAGGACCGGTTTCTGGCATTCCAGCCGTCTTCAGCCCGGCTTGCTTGAATCCAGAGGCAAAGTGAGCAAGGGACTCACGTCTGAGCATACCCTGCCACACTTATGGCTGCCAGAAGCGGTACAAAAGGGGGTGGTGATACGCAGCATCCCACAAAGGGCATGATCACATGGTAATATTTACATGTCTCTTGCAACTGTTTCATCCCAATGCAAACATCTTCGGTGGCCCACCACACGAACATTCACTGCTGTTGCCTGTGTCAATGTTAGGCATTGTATGTATTGGAAGCTTGTACTTCTTTTTCGCATACTCTACTCATTATATATGTACAAGGAAGACAACCCTTCTGCTTCACATTATTTGTCGGGAGTCAACTGTACCAGTTGCTTTTGTTAGGTAAACGTGTACAGTTTCTTCCTGCTTGCATTATACAAGTGTTGTGTGCTAGCAAAGTTTAGTAACTAAGCATTCTATTGTCAAAAAAACAAAATCATTAGCTTTGTCAATTTGGGTTGGGGGCAACAACAGTCATTCTTGGAAAATAGAAAGCAAAATGAAAGAAATCCAAAGTCAAAATGCAGCAATTAAACAATTAAACAATCAAACAATGATCTTCTTTAGTAAGTTTATGAATTTAACTGGAATAATCAGTGCAAATTGCGAACCATTTTTAGTGTAATAAAAATTGCAGTTGCTATACAATAAATGTATTTTGTACAACATGTACTACTCACACATTTACCGATACATTTACAGATACTTGATCTTCACACACTTTCCTCTCTTATCACATTCTTTAACCTGAGGAAACCTGTACCTTTACAATGGAGCTTGCATGGATTCTCACTTACAGGATCACGAGATCGCGTTCCAAGCTCTATGCAGTATGATAATAAGGAACGCAGTTGTTATGCAGAAACACTGTGCAGATCAAACACAAAATCTTTGGGTCCAATTCACAAATATTTTCCTGTGACCTACTCCTATGGTGCTCCTTTGGTTACCCCTGAATTCCATGAACAATCCCAGAGTAACAATGGCTTACGGAGTAAGCCAGAAGGAAAAATTCATAGCACAGTAATTGTCAACCACACACTCCATATTTTTAAGAAGCTTCATTGCATACTGTAATGAGGCTGTCAGCGCATAGATATATTCAGCGCCGCAGCCGCAATTAAGATAGGGACACAGACTTTCGTTTCACTCGCGTGGTCCCGACTTCTCGCGCCGGGCCACGCCCCCTTATTTTATAGCCGGCGTGTGCCGACACACGCCGGCGCTAAACAGCGTCCTCCGAGCACGGATAGACTGCACCGCTGCCCGGCCGGAGGACATTACATTCCTTCCAACCTTTATTAAACAATAAACAATTAACAACGAATGACAGTGTAGATCTGCTACCAGTTCTTAGCAGGGACCAGTCCTCGTTTCATCACACCATGAACCCTGACAAGCGGGATGATGGTACCAGGTTGCGTCTCAGGTCGTACCCGGAGTGTTCTCCTCAGGAGGAGGGCAAGGATGAATCTCTTTAGCTATTCTGGAGCAAGTTTGCTGGTTATTTAAATTGCAATCAGGTTGAGACTGAAATGGAATCATTACACTTCTCTTACCATAGGTGACAAAGCAGTACTATCGTGCATATGGTATATTGTTTCCGTTATCAGTGTACCCTTAAAGCTCATAACCAAAAGATAGAAAGCAGTAGATGTCTATTGAAATGTGTATCCTTGTTCATATAGTATTATGTTTTTATCATTATTGTCCTCCTAATCTTGGGAGTTTTATTTCATTTTAAACAGGAGAACCGCTTTTCGAAGGCAGTATATGTTCACTGAAATGTGTATCTCTGCACATATGAAACGAGTATTTCTGTTTAGATAACTTATCTTCTTCAAATAATAGGAACATGTTCATATTTGAATTTTGTTGAAAACATAGTAGGTGGCCTTCTTGCGTACTGCATGCTGCCGGTTCAAATCATTGATGAATCTGGATCCGCCTTAATATGATGCAGCAGTATGGTTGAAGTAAATCATGTGCCTCTCATACTTCTGTCTACCATTTTATGAATCTAGATGCATCTCAATATGAAACAGCAATATGTTTGATGTAAATCATGTACCATGCATACTTCTGTTTATCATCTTTTTAAACATTGCCCTGCGGACAATTGAGTTCGTGAGCTACAGTAGAGGCTATTATCAACCTTTGCTCTCATTTTCAGGGCGTTATTGTTGCCTTAAATAACTGGACAAAAACATTTTTCCCCCCTCAATTTCGCGCAGTTTCCTCATTTTTAATTGTAGTATATCTGACGTACTACCTTGATACATGTAAATTTTTGGAATAGGAAGTAGTTATAAATTCGTTTAAATTTCTGTACTAAAATATGTTTTTATTTTCAGAGAGTGTCTTCTGTCTTGATAAAGGCGCTGGAAGCCAAAACGCGTTGACATTCAACTTGACACACCACCCTTTTGGAATTTGTAAAAGAAATCTTTATGTGTTTTTTATTGCGTTTTTTCTGTCTATGAATTGCAATTTTACTTTGTACTGAAATATATGCATTTTTATACTGTTTTGTTTAAAAATAAAATCTATTTAGTATATATAAAAGTAGTATAATTTTTATTGGAAACTGCCCCTTTCTCAGTTTTTGTCCTGTGACCATTGTGTAGGCACTCTAAGATTTCCGCCTAGGTTGTTTTCTCCATTGTGCTAGTTCTTGTGAGTCCAACCCTTCCCGAGGTCTTGGCTGGGTTCTGTCTGGCGTTCCCCACCGCTCAGGAGTACTCTGGCCGGACTCATCTGGAGTCCCTTCGAGGGTTATCCCTTGGTCACCATCCGGTTCTGATTCTTCCAGTCGCTGATGGTGTCTGGTGTCCAAGCTGTCCTCTGACGGGTGCTCCGGAGTTCCAGCATGTACCCGTTTGAAGAAGGAGATATTGCGGGTGATTTATTCAGCTCCTCTTCGGGCTAGTATTAGCGTGCCAGAACGGCGAATGACAGTCCAAGGTTGGTGCTCAAACGGAAGTCTGAACTTTCTCCCAGGGTATCGGTCTTTGACTCTGTCTCCCCTTTGAATGTCCGACACTCTGGCTCGCCTGTTGGCACTGGCTTGGTCATTGGAATTGGTCCTCTTAGCTAATACTCTTCCGGCGTCAATCTGAGACGGAGTCCAGCTCGGGTGATGTGGGATGGTATCTCGTACTACTCGGCCCATGCTTGCCGGTCCCAGAGCTGCTTCCGTCGTGAGGTGGGGTGTCTGCTGATACTCCCGCAGGAAACTGCAGATGGCTCTTTCAAGGGGTGCTTCGTCCACATGCGCAATGCGCATCACCTTGTTGAGGGTGCGCATAAATCTTTCTACCTCCCCGTTCGCCTGGGGCCAGCGGGGGGTAACTTTCCGGTGTCGAATGCCCCATGCCTTTAGGTAGTGCGCAAAGTCTTGTCTGTGGAAAGGTGGGCCGTTGTCTGTTTTCACCACCTCGAAGATGCAGTGGGTCACAATGATTTTCTCGAGCTTAGTGATCACCTCCATGGCTTTCTGGTTCCCCACTATTTCGATCTCTGGATATTTTGTGTAGTCGTCAATGATCACTAGTGCATATCGTCCATCTGGGAGGTGACGGGAGTCTACGCTGACGCATTCCCATGGCCGCTGCGGGTTGTCCTCTGTGATGACGGGGTGGGGTCGGTCTGGCTGGCCTGACGCTTGGCACCAAGAGCACGTCTTGACCGTGAGTTCCACCATGAGTTCCATTCCTGGGAACTACACTTTTGCCCTTAACCGGCTCTTTGTCTTCACCATGCCCTGGTGTCCTCGGTGAGCTAGGTCCAAGGCCTGTTGAGCAAGACTCAAGATGATCACCAGTCGAGGGCCTTTGAGCAGACAACCGCTGCTATCCAACATACGTTTATCTTTTACTTTCATTACGGCTTCCAGGACCATTCTTGCTTGGGGTGTCCTCCTGGACATGGTGGACTGGACGTGGTGCCAGTTACTCGATTGGACTGCTCCGATGGCTAGTTGCAGACACTCATCCGTCCAGGTAGCCTCCACGATGGTTTCAAGGCTCATGGGGAGTGGCCGAGACCTCTCAGACACCAGCCGGACATATTCTTCTGTGTCCTCTACGTCCTCCTCTTCTGCTCTGGTGGCGGCCCTGGGATGCCACGATAGATAGTCCGTCGGATTGGAGGAGCAGGGCTTGTATTCCACTTGGTAGTCATACCCCTGTAGCTGGAGCATCCACTTTTCAATCCTCGGGGGAGGCTTGGAAACTGATCCCTGGAACAGGGGAATGAAAGGTTTGTGATCTTTGGATACGGTGAATGGACGGCCATACACATACACATGAAAATGCAGGCAGGCCCAGTGGATGGCAATTGCCTGTCGCTCGATTTGCGAGCATCTCTGTTCCGTGTCCGTCAGGGAGCGACTCGCATATGCAATCAGGGCCCACTCTCCGCTGCTCTGCAGTTGAGTGAGTAGTGCTTCTAGCCCGTAGGGGCTCGCATCCACTGCAACATTGGTAGGTCGGGCTGGGTTGAAATAGGAAAGTGTAGTGTCAGCCGACAGGGATGTTTTGGTGTCTTTGAATGCTTGTTCCTGTTCTGGGCCCCATTGCCATGTGGTGGTCGACTTCATTAGTTCCCTGAGGGGCTTCGTAAGGTTAGACAGGTCTGGAACGGAAATGCCCACAGAAGTTTACCATTCCGAGGAAGCTTCAGATTTCTGAGATGTTGGACGGTCCTGGGGCTTCTTGGACATCCTTCACCTTGTCAGGATCGGGGCCACTCCCTTATCGGAGAACGTGTAGCCCAAAAAACTGATCTTGTTCCTCAGGAACTGACATTTTTCGTGGTCAAGGGTCAACCCGGACTCCTTGATCCTTTGGAGGACATTGCGAAGTCGGCAGTGGTGTTCTTCCATTGATGAAGAATATATTGGCAGGTCGTCACTCACATTCAGGACTCCTGTGATTCCGCTGAGAACCTCACAGATGGTGTTTTGGAACACCTCCGCAGCACTAGAAATGCCAAAGTGGTAATATATCGAGAGTCCGGGTGTAGTGGCAGTTGGTGGTAACCAGATCGTAGGTCCATCTTCCAAAACCATTTAGCTCTGTTCATCTCCCCCAGGATGTCATCAATGGTGGGGGTTAGGTGATGTTCTCTCTTCACTGCAGCGTTCGGAAGGCGCATATCGGCGCAGATGCGGACCTGTTCTGGCTGTTTTAGTTTTCGAGCCACTATGATCGGGGACACCCAGGGGGTGGGCCCACTGACCTTCTCGATGATCCCTTGTCTCTCGAGTGCCTCGAGTTCTTCTTCCACCTTCTTCGCAGATGGAACGCAATCCGCCTGTGTCTCAGCACCACTGGTTGAACGACTGGTCGATGTGGAGAAAGACTTCCTTCCCTTTTAGGCATCCAATGCCTTTGAAGACGTCTTCAAACTCCTCCATGATGACCTCAAGTTCTTCTTCCTGTACTGCCATGGCGAACGAGATTAGCTTCAGCTCCTCCACTGACTGCCCACTCAGCAGCATTCCGTTTCCTTGCTGCGTCACATACACTGTGGTGGGGATTTTGAGGTCCTGGTGCTTTAGCTCCGTCTTGAAACATCCCCGGAGCGGGATGGGTTTCTTTTGTCTGTATGCAAACACCCTGATTCGGGCTTCCTGCAATGGTGGGCGTGGGTTTAGCTGATTATATACATTCGCAGCCATAAGTTCGATTGAGGCCCCAGTGTCTATGGTGGCTCTCACGTCCTGCTGGTGGATTTTGATCCTGCACTTTGGAAGTCGTCGCCTCTTCCGTCGTGGCTGTTCTATCGCAAAGACGTAGTGGACTGGGTAGTGTCCTGCATCGTCGTCCAT
This sequence comes from Lissotriton vulgaris, assembly GCF_964263255.1. Lineage (NCBI taxonomy): Eukaryota > Metazoa > Chordata > Amphibia > Caudata > Salamandridae > Lissotriton > Lissotriton vulgaris. The sequence continues at coordinate 775,370,956 of NC_141696.1, read as the reverse complement.
GTCCTTGCTGTCATGTGCTTCCGCTACGGCTTGAGCTGCTTCCTTCCCCGGTTTCGTGGATCGGCATACTGCCGCGAAGTGATTCATCCATCCGCAGGAATTGCACTTCTTCCCTCTCGCTGGGCAATCCTGCATGCAGTGGGCGTGCCTCCGCAATATCTGCACTCCCTTTTCCTTTCCTGCGGTCGCTTCCCTGAGGTTTGGCGCGCCTTGGGCTTCACTACATTCACCGCTTCCACCGCATTTACCTGCTCTGTCTTGATGGGTCGGTGGAGGGCTGTGATAGTTCTTTCGAGTGACCCAGGGTGAGGATATCAGCCAAAGGTTTCCCATCTTCCTGAAGGAAGTTCACCCTAAGTTTGGACGAGTAGCATCCTTGGATTATCTGCCCTCGGATTTCTCCCTGCTCATCTCTGAATCCGCATGTACTTGCCAGCTCCTTCAACCGCCCATGGAATGCATCCAACGTCTCCTCTGCTTCCTGTTTGGCTTGGTGAAAGATAAATCTCTTGTAGTCTCTATTCGCCATTGGCTCAAAATGTGCGTTTAGGGCGTTAAGCAGCGTCATGTAGGTCTTGGGTGTGGCTTCCACTAAGGTTTTGTAGATGCAGTGGATGTCCTTGCCTCCCAAATGGCGTAGTAGGGCCCTACGCCTGTCTCGGGCTATGCCTGCCTCTTTGAAATATATATGTAGCCGGTCAGTCCAGTCTCTCCACCGGGGGCGAGGGAGGATGGGGCGCCATCAACTGTGAACGGCTCAATGGCCGGGATCGATGCCATTTCTGCGCAGTCGCCGACACTCCTCGGGGTACGTGCTCGGCCTATTTTCTCGGCTCAGCAACCTCACCTCTGTGTTCTGGGTGGCGGGCTTCACCTTGATTTCCTTTCCTTCAGAGGAGCGTGAAATGCTCGAATAAGGCTCGGGCAGGGCACCCCAGGGACACTTCCAGGCTTTACCAGGCACTCCGCTGATCCAGGGGTCACCAACAGCTCGGGCAGGGCTCTTAGCAGCACCACAGCAGGCCTCTGTAGATTTACCAGCACCACTGTGGTATTATGGCCCACATCAAGGCTCTACACCACTGCTGGGGGCTGGGTGCATACAGCAGTGCACATAGCTTTTTCCACCTCGTCGCCAGTGTAATGAGGCTGTCAGCGCATATATATATTCAGCGCTGCAGCCGCAATTAAGATAGGGACACAGCCTTTCGTTTCACTCGCGTGGTCCTGACTTCTTGCGCCGGGCCACGCCCCTTTATTTTATAGCCGGCGTGTAATGACACACCCCGGCGCTAAACAGCATCCTCCGAGCGCGGATAGACTGCACCGCTACCCGGCCGGAGGACATTACACATACAACTGCAGCATTAAATGCTAAAACATCTGCATGACTAAAACCACTACTCCAGGAGCTTTCAACATTGGTCTAGGAAAGCAGGATTAAAGCTAAACTTTTATGATATTCAAGTCATATATATTTAGATAGAAGGGGTAACAGAAAAAGAATCTCCTATCAAAGATTTTAGAGCTTTGTAGACGAATTGAACGATTTTTTTATTACCACCGAACTCCAACGCACTCATACCAAGAGCTGATTAACTCCTGAATCAGCTGCAAACCACTGTCACCTGTCAAATCTTGAATAACAAGACTTGCAGGAATACCATGCACAAAGGGGCACGTTTATGAGATATATTCGCACAGTGCAGCAAGCCAACTTGCTGCACTGGGCTGCGTGAAAGGGACAGGACAGGAATGCACTGCATTTAACATTGTACAGCATATTTCTGCTCTCTTCCTGCACTGGCACACTATGTGCTGCCTAACACCAATGCAGGCACACTGGCACCGGGTGCAATGGTGCTTGCATTGTAGGCAGGATTATTTTTGCAGAATGCAGCACACCTAGAAAGAGGAAACACCTCTTGTGTGAATGCGTACAATTCTGATGTTTTCACAGGTCTACAAGTGTTGGTAAATCTGGAAATGCGACACAATACATGAGGGATCCATGGGAACACCCACGTTCCACCCATGGAATGCATCCCTGAGACAGAGCTATGCAAGGCAGCGACCTGCTTTGTGTTACTTCACAGTTACCAAGCACGGCAGGGCCAAAGGTGGCCTTCCCTGGCTTGGTAAATCCAATCTAGATTTTGATTCACCCATGTGGTGTAAGGGCATTGCAAAACTTTATTAACTATGACCCACAAAGTTTCCCACCCAGACATTTCAATATCTGTAACGTTTGTACACGTCTGGGCAGAGAACAGGCTGACTGGAACTATTGGGGGAATCTCGAGTGGCAACTCAAATTCTAGCAGAAATTTACAATTTCTAAGGAGCCACTCAGAGCTGCACATGGTTTAGCACAATATTCATGCATTCTGGAGTTATTTATGACCATGGTATCAGTAATTCAGAATGTGGGAATGCCGATGCAGTATTCACAAACCAGTCAGAAGGAGGGCCTAAATCTAGCACCTGGTTCTGTGCAACCCATATAAATCTTCATTTCATGAAATATGTGGAACTCAATTCACAACAACTACTTTATAATCTATAAAACAAGGAGCTTTCATTGTTTGCAAGATGCCTTTGTGTCTTTATTCCCTACACGCTGCATAGAGAAAGTGACAGATCAGTCTTCCTTTACAACCCCACACACATACACACTCATCTGGGATCAATTATAGTTGCTGAATAGGGAGCTTGTCAAAAAGCCCTCTGTAAAGATTTGAAATGATATTCTAAAAAGTCAAAGTATACATCAGACTTCCGGTTTGGGATCCCCCAGTGCACTCTCTATTGAAAATCACTCATGTTTAGGCCTATGGGGCTTTCATTGGTCTCATGAACTAGTTGGTCTCATTACTATTTACAGTTCTCTTTAAAGGTGAAATCTATTTGGTTTTTACTCCTACCCAAATGACCTTTCAAACGTGATAAAATGCGCTTATTGTACGAGCAGAAGATTTTAAGCTTCTTGGAGTCTATTCTGAAACTGAATGTCATGTAAATTCTTATGAAACATGGTTTAAACACCTTCCTCATTAAAGAAAAATACCAATTTTGCTTCCATTTCCCAATAAGGATTTCAGAAACTGGAAAAGGCGGCAAGGACCTCAATGCATCTCATCAAAGGGTAACAAACCTTGGATCTCCCACTACAAGGTATCGTGAGAGATGCCTATCCAGCTCGAAATCCTAGATATTTTGGAAAAGCATAGCTTTACAAAACCTGTTAATGAATACATGTCATTCTATTTTGCTTCTTCACTATGAAACCCTTTGTTTATTATTATCTTATTTTTTCTGTCTGATAATCATATTTGAACCAACTGTCATTTTCTTCAGAGACCTGGCCAAATAGAGAGGGAATAACTAGAGGGTGGTCAAAACTGCATAAGTAACCCAGCAGTTCTCAATTTCGCATATTTTTGTTTAACTGTAAAAAATAGTGAAGCCCATACAGTTTTTGAAATATATATGTTTGGGTCTGCCCTTCCTTGAGGCATATCATGATAGCGAGATCCTGCACCCTGATTTTCCTCCCAAAGAAAAACTGGAGCAAGAGGTGTTTTTTTGTTGGTACACATAAGTATGATTAGCACATGGGGGAGCCTTTGAGTACTACACATAGCTACATTTGACTCATTCTTCCAATCTATGGATGTGCAAAAAAAATCATACAGATCTCTAGATATAACCCAAGCATTCAGCACCATGAGAGCAGCAGGGTTTTGTCTCTAAAATGCCTGGAATGTAGTTGTACGATAGTAAGTTTTTCAGACAATATGTCATCCATTTATTACATGAGAGAACCTGACCATAATGAAAAAATAATTCAAAATTCCCTCTAAAATCATTAACAAACATGGTGTAATTTCAGGAAAACAAACACATGGACCCGTTCTTTGTCATCGCTCCTCACTGAGAGAGTCGTGGTAGGGCATCACGGATCTCATGTACAACGCATTTTAACATTGCACATCCTCCATATCAGTAAATCGGAGGAGTCTGTAACAGCTAAATCACTTTTTGTAATGTACTAAACCCAATTAATGATTTAGAAAAGTTTTTCTGACTCCTTAAATGGATTAATAAAATATTAAGGAATCATTGTTTGGAAGGGGGTGTCCCTTTCAAATGCTGATTGGTATGTATTAACCTCTTCGCCGTAGGGGTAATTCCCCCGCGGCGCGGGGTGGGAGGAGGGGCCGCAGTGCTTGTGACGAGCCCACCTCGTCATGAGGCTCAGTGGAGCTGTGCTCATGACGAGCTGGGCGCGTCACGACTTCGCCCACTCATTGATTTTCCCGCACAGGTGGGGAATAAATTTTCCGTGGGTGGACCGCGACCGTTATGACTAGCCCAACTCGTCATGAGCACAGCTCCACTGTGCCTCATGACGAGCATGCAAGGGGTTAATGTTTTGCAACTGAAATCTTGTCCCAAGAAGTGTGGCTCACTGGTGTGGAGAAGTGTGGCTCACTGGTTAGAGCAGGCAGACCCTGAAGCAGAGGTCAGACCCGGGACCAGGGTTTGATTCCCGACGCGGCAGGGTGTTGAGCTCATATGTCCACGGACTCGATAATTCTCGCTTCGGTGCCTGACCTAATCATGGGTTCACACTCTGCAACTCTGGGCATTAAGCTTGTTTAATCTCCACAACGGCCCACCCGCGGCAGGATGCCTAGCTTTCACCTTGGGGATGCCCTGTAGGGGCTATCTCACAGGGAAAAACCAGGACGGGTTCCCAAGGCAAGCGCGGAGATACCCCTTCGGGGGTCAATTCTGGCGCTATATAAGAAATATAATAATAATAATACAAGCCTTAATATTTTACCACCAGTTCAAAATTGGTGGTAAGCCATTCTCAAAAGGAAAGGGCTCCCCACCTTCCACTTCGAGAATGTTGGCAGAACTTTTTTTAGGAGTAGGCAGTGGTCCAGGGCTCCCAAAAAAGATCTGTTTAACTTTCTTTTCCTTTTTTTAACACATCCAATATAACTTTCAGGAAAATGGGCGCGTCAAAAACTAAAAAAGATTTATTTATTGTAATGCTAATCCAGGCAGACTACCCATGCCTTTGACTCTAGACCAATTGTAGTGGTTCGCAAGTTGCGACCTACCTCATGCATAGTAATAAAGTAGGTCGAATTGTGACCCACTAAGATTTAGAAATGTGTGAACCAACATATTAGTACATGGGTTGGTTCACAAAATACTTTTCCATGCACAAACAGTCCGTGCACAATTTGAGACCACTTTTCGCAAATGGAAAATTCATACATCAGCCTTACATTCTGAAAAGCGTAAAGGCATGCTCCATAGAAATACAATATAAGCAGTAATTACCTGGCATAGATTACTCTTCATCATGCTAACTTAGGCTTGTGTGGAGTAGGAAACAGCTATCAGGAATTTAACTTCTAGAATGATCGCTGTAACAGTACAAATGAGAATATTCAATATGAGCTTCTATTAAAAGGCATATAGAGACTTGTTCACAAAAGATGCCAGGAAAAAGTTGGGAATCTCCACCCTTAGGAGTACGTTTGCATCTGGAACAAATTTCTAACTTTTTGGGACTGTTCAAAAAAAATCAAAGGTTGTTCCTGAGATTTATGTGACTGTTACATATTTAGACTAGTCAAATGAAAAGACATTCTCACACAGGACTGTAACACGTACATATTTCCAAAACGTAAATGCAAATTGCATTTGCTCTTTGAAAAGAATATTTTTTTTCCAGAGCAGACATATTTTTCACCCTATAGAAACCCAAATGAAATTCCTACCAACCTAAAGATGTATTTACTCTTTTACCTTATATATGAGTAAATCTACAAGAGTATTTGCAATAGGTGAAATCAAGAAGTACCTTCACGAAAGTGTGTTAGCTGCCACACAATCGAAAAGAGCGATATGCAGAAAGTCTACTTATTCGTATTCTAAGCCAGCCCATCAATGTAGCCTTCACTGCAATACCCAGAGGAGATTTTTTGGATCCAGAAAAAAATCACAATTGCTTAGTCAGATCTGAGAATATTTAGACAGCCAACTGTATAATGCAAGTGAGTATGAATGAGCATCATTAGTCTCTGTAATAACGCATCATCACTGAAAACCCGGTGGCTTAAACCTATTGGCCTCGCTCCACACTGAAGAGTTGTCATAATTCTCTTCTATAGTTGAACCCCTATTCAGGGGTAGCTACCACTGGTGAAGTAGCTGCAGTGGCACCCGACCCCAGAGCCCTGAGGCGCCCATTGAACCCTGCTAATCTCTTTAGTTTATTGTCCCAGCACCAGTCAAAAGAGCATTTTCCTTGCTTGCATCAGGGCCCAGAGTATCCGGGCTTTGCAACTTACTTATTCTGGGCTAAAAACAGTGACACCGGGAAATTAATTTTTCCCTGGCCTGTCACTCTGCCTCTTTTTTTATATGGCCTGGTACTCCCCCCAAGTCCCCTCTTTTACCTTTGGCACCCACAGCCCTTGCTGGATGGGGTCTCCCTCCCTCCTTCAAGGCAAGAATTGAGACTACACCAATTTTTCGGATTAGGGGGTGTAACCCCCCTGGCCGTATTTACTACAAAATTTTAAAAAACATTATATATTAACATTATGCACAATTATGCAGAAAGGCCGGATACATTGTTAGACAGATGATGTCACATGGCTAACCCTAACTCTAATACACATGACACTCCTACCTTAAATCTAACAATGCCTATATTCACTTTCTGCTTGTCCCCTCTAGAGCCTACGGCAAGGTCAATGACTAGTAGCTTCCAGATCCCAGAAAACTATGAGAAATTACTTGCCGGAGTTGGCTTGCACAGGGTGTACAGCTTATCAGACAGATACTTTCCCCCAGGCCCCCACCTACGCCCAGTGCCTTAAACTCCATTACGGGGGCTGCAGAAATTCTGCATACTTGCGCCCTGATGCGCATGCACTACCGGCTGTCACTGCTGCTGGAGTTACATGGTTCTGACCGCTAAGGACCAAAGACTATGCTTACCAATCATGACCTTACCGCCTGTCCGGAGAAAAAACACAACTAAATACAACATTATTACTTGACATCAAATACCATGTACTGAGATTTATTAAACATTACACATTGCAATTACATAACTCTGTATTAACCAATTCTGTACTTGACAAGCTTACAAATTAACATTGTTACTATAAATTCACCAAAACATCATATTTACATTAACTCTTGAGTTACCTGCAATAAAAGTGAAAGATCAAATGTAAATAAAATACTGTCAAACACATTTAAAATGTACCAATCATCAACTTTACATTACTCTTATCCCCTGAGATACCTGCAACAAAAGTAAACGAACAAAGCAAATACATTACTGCAAACACATATAAGATGTACTTAATCATCACATTTACATTACTTCTATCTCCTGAGATACCTGCCATAAAATTAAAAGAATAAAACAAATACATTACCAACAAACACCATTAAAATGTAACAATCATTAAGTTTACATTAATGCTATCTCCTGAGATACCTGTAATGCAAGAAATTTTAAGAAAACAATCAAAATACATTCCTGACCAACACATTCAAATTGCCTGCCTTAGGGGATGGTGGGTGGGGAAAATAAATTACGGAACGCTGGTGGCCCGGGTGCTCTGCCCATGGGGAGCATAGGATCAAGAGACTGTTCTGCTCCCCACACCACCTTTTAAGGGGGGGACAGGCCGGTCTAAACCAGTCAGAACCCCACACTGGATGCCTGTGTGAACTGGAAGCACTTAAGTGCTTCCGGTTCACACCCCACAGAATGCTGTCCATTGGATGCTTATGGGGGAGGTGGGAGTGCCCCACCTCCTCCTTTCCCCCGGGGACAGGTCCGACCGCCATAATGGTGGTGCGCGCTACTTAGAGCTCTGCCTTGCCCATATGGCCTGGTACTTCCCTCAAGTCCCCTCTTTTACCTTTGGTACCTGCAGCCCTTGTCCGGATAGGTTCTCCCTCCCTCCTTCAATGCAAGAATTGAGACTACACCGATTTTTGAGAGTAGGGGGTGTAACCCTCCGGACGTATTTATTACAAAATTAAAAAACATTATTTAATAACATTATGCACAATTACGCAGAAAGGCCAGAAACATTGTTAGACAGATGATGTCACATGCCTAACCTTAACTCTAATACACATGACACTCCTACCTTAAATCTAACAAAGCATATATAAAATATTGGCGTGTCCCCTCTAGAGCCGACTGCAAGGTCAATGAGTGGCAGCTTCCAGATCCCAGCAAACTACTAGAAATTACTCACTGGAGTTGGCTTGCGCAGGGGGTACAACTTATCCGACAAATACATTCCCCCAGGCCCCCCCTATGCCCAGAGCCTTAAACTCCATAATGGGGGTTGCAGAAATTCTGCATACGTGCACCCTGATGAGCATGCGTGTGGGGGGGGGGGTGGCCACAGGCCCACTGGGTAGAATGACTCCTCCGGCCCCCGCACCTGACAGCCTACCTACCTTCTGTCACTGCCCATGGAGTTACATGGTTCTGACCGCTAAGGACCGAAGACTATGCTTACCAATCATGACTTAACCACCACAGGACAGCATAGTTGCCCGACTATCTGTCTCCCCCCTCAGCCCACTAGGAAGGTCATGCCCTTCTTAGTGCTCTTCCCCCCCCCCTGGAGTCAACTATGACCCTTCATCTCAGGCGAGCCGGGTCTTTACCCCCTACCCATTGTGGAGAAGTGTGGCTCAGGGGTTAGAGGCGGCAGACCCAGAAGCTGAGATTGGTCCTGGACCAGGGTTCAATTCCCCGCCTCGGCGGGTCTTGGGCTCAAAAATTCCACAGACTCGATAATTCTCGTTCCGGTGCCTACTCGACTCAAGGGTTCACACTCTGTGACTCTGGGCAATAGCTTGCTTAATCTCCACTATGGCCCCTCGCGGCGGGATGCCTGGCTTTCACCTTGTGGATACCCTGCTGGGGTTATCTCACAGGGGAATACCAGGACGGGTTCCCAAGGCAAGCGCCTTGATGCCTTTGGGTGATACGTGCGCTATATAAATCGCAATACATTTACATTTACATCTAGGTGCATGTCCATGAAACTATACTCTTGTTCCCAAATTACGCACCATGGCCTCGGGAAACAAACATGAAAGGCTAAAAACTTACAGGCTAAAAACTACTGTACATGATACTATGTAACAGTGTACTGATGCCAACTTCTCCCTGAGTCATAGGGTGCCATTCATGTGAAACAGAACCAATGGGCTACAGCATGCGCAGCCGCACATAGTGCTTACAGCACAAATCATTAGTACTTCTAGCCTTTGGATAAGGGGTGCGGCTTGTAAGTCAGGCCTATTGCCTATCTCATGAGAATGCAACCCTCTTGTTCCACCCACACCCTCAGCCCAGGCTGCATAGGTATGATACTGTGTGCCACCACATATGCTTCTAGTGCATAAAAAGTGTACAAAACCTGGGTGCTTAGGAATTGTATGTTACAACCTAGGCATCTGATGCCAGAATGCGCCCAAGCATTGGTACTGTGACACAAACACAGACATCCACTGCATAAGTGTTACCAGGGTGCTGAGGTACTATGTGGCACAATACATTAATAGTATGAGTGTACGAGCACAAAGGTAGTGACTCACACCAGTCATATAAAGCTTATTTGCACAAGCACAAACGGTGCACAGGTACCGTGTGACACAACACGGACATCCCCATGCTTCAGCATTCAGGCACAAGAATGCCGAGATATTGTGTGCTACAATACATAACTCGGCAATTGCAAAAACAACAAGTGATGAACCGAATGTGGATCAATGTCACACATTCCCCCAGTCAAAAGATCTGGGCCCAAATCCATCGTTTTTTTGCACTCCACACCACCCTGGTTTAGACAATGGTGATATGCAAATCAGCTCTGACCCTGTTGCCCCATGGGAACAGTCCAGTCCGAACTACAAAAGCCATGTCCTTCCCAGAACGGAATCAAGCATCCGAGGACCGGACCGGTTTCGAGGTAACACCTCTCATCAGCCCGGCTAGCTTGACTCCAAGTGGTGTGGAGTGCCTGGGACCCACGTCTGGGCATCCCCAGCGCACTTAGGGCGGCAATTGCAAAAACAACAAGTGATGAACCGAATGTGGATCAATGTCACACATTCCCCCAGTCAAAAGATCTGGGCCCAAATCCATCGTTTTTTTGCACTCCACACCACCCTGGTTTAGACAATGGCGATATGCAAATCAGCTCTGACCCTGTTGCCCCATGGGAACAGTCCAGTCCGAACTACAAAAGCCATGTCCTTCCCAGAACGGAATCAAGCATCCGAGGACCGGACCGGTTTCGAGGTAACACCTCTCATCAGCCCGGCTAGCTTGACTCCAAGTGGTGTGGAGTGCCTGGGACCCACGTCTGGGCATCCCCAGCGCACTTAGGGCGGCAATTGCAAAAACAACAAGTGATGAACCGAATGTGGATCAATGTCACACATTCCCCCAGTCAAAAGATCTGGGCCCAAATCCATCGTTTTTTTGCACTCCACACCACCCTGGTTTAGACAATGGCGATATGCAAATCAGCTCTGACCCTGTTGCCCCATGGGAACAGTCCAGTCCGAACTACAAAAGCCATGTCCTTCCCAGAACGGAATCAAGCATCCGAGGACCGGACCGGTTTCGAGGTAACACCTCTCATCAGCCCGGCTAGCTTGACTCCAAGTGGTGTGGAGTGCCTGGGACCCACGTCTGGGCATCCCCAGCGCACTTAGGGCGGCAATTGCAAAAACAACAAGTGATGAACCGAATGTGGATCAATGTCACACATTCCCCCAGTCAAAAGATCTGGGCCCAAATCCATCGTTTTTTTGCACTCCACACCACCCTGGTTTAGACAATGGCGATATGCAAATCAGCTCTGACCCTGTTGCCCCATGGGAACAGTCCAGTCCGAACTACAAAAGCCATGTCCTTCCCAGAACGGAATCAAGCATCCGAGGACCGGACCGGTTTCGAGGTAACACCTCTCATCAGCCCGGCTAGCTTGACTCCAAGTGGTGTGGAGTGCCTGGGACCCACGTCTGGGCATCCCCAGCGCACTTAGGGCGGCAATTGCAAAAACAACAAGTGATGAACCGAATGTGGATCAATGTCACACATTCCCCCAGTCAAAAGATCTGGGCCCAAATCCATCGTTTTTTTGCACTCCACACCACCCTGGTTTAGACAATGGCGATATGCAAATCAGCTCTGACCCTGTTGCCCCATGGGAACAGTCCAGTCCGAACTACAAAAGCCATGTCCTTCCCAGAACGGAATCAAGCATCCGAGGACCGGACCGGTTTCGAGGTAACACCTCTCATCAGCCCGGCTAGCTTGACTCCAAGTGGTGTGGAGTGCCTGGGACCCACGTCTGGGCATCCCCAGCGCACTTAGGGCGGCAATTGCAAAAACAACAAGTGATGAACCGAATGTGGATCAATGTCACACATTCCCCCAGTCAAAAGATCTGGGCCCAAATCCATCATTTTTTTGCACTCCACACCACCCTGGTTTAGACAATGGCGATATGCAAATCAGCTCTGACCCTGTTGCCCCATGGGAACAGTCCAGTCCGAACTACAAAAGCCATGTCCTTCCCAGAACGGAATCAAGCATCCGAGGACCGGACCGGTTTCGAGGTAACACCTCTCATCAGCCCGGCTAGCTTGACTCCAAGTGGTGTGGAGTGCCTGGGACCCACGTCTGGGCATCCCCAGCGCACTTAGGGCGGCAATTGCAAAAACAACAAGTGATGAACCGAATGTGGATCAATGTCACACATTCCCCCAGTCAAAAGATCTGGGCCCAAATCCATCGTTTTTTTGCACTCCACACCACCCTGGTTTAGACAATGGCGATATGCAAATCAGCTCTGACCCTGTTGCCCCATGGGAACAGTCCAGTCCGAACTACAAAAGCCATGTCCTTCCCAGAACGGAATCAAGCATCCGAGGACCGGACCGGTTTCGAGGTAACACCTCTCATCAGCCCGGCTAGCTTGACTCCAAGTGGTGTGGAGTGCCTGGGACCCACGTCTGGGCATCCCCAGCGCACTTAGGGCGGCAATTGCAAAAACAACAAGTGATGAACCGAATGTGGATCAATGTCACACATTCCCCCAGTCAAAAGATCTGGGCCCAAATCCATCGTTTTTTTGCACTCCACACCACCCTGGTTTAGACAATGGCGATATGCAAATCAGCTCTGACCCTGTTGCCCCATGGGAACAGTCCAGTCCGAACTACAAAAGCCATGTCCTTCCCAGAACAGAATCAAGCATCCGAGGACCGGACCGGTTTCGAGGTAACACCTCTCATCAGCCCGGCTAGCTTGACTCCAAGTGGTGTGGAGTGCCTGGGACCCACGTCTGGGCATCCCCAGCGCACTTAGGGCGGCAATTGCAAAAACAACAAGTGATGAACCGAATGTGGATCAATGTCACACATTCCCCCAGTCAAAAGATCTGGGCCCAAATCCATCGTTTTTTTGCACTCCACACCACCCTGGTTTAGACAATGGCGATATGCAAATCAGCTCTGACCCTGTTGCCCCATGGGAACAGTCCAGTCCGAACTACAAAAGCCATGTCATTCCCAGAACGGAATCAAGCATCCGAGGACCGGACCGGTTTCGAGGTAACACCTCTCATCAGCCCGGCTAGCTTGACTCCAAGTGGTGTGGAGTGCCTGGGACCCACGTCTGGGCATCCCCAGCGCACTTAGGGCGGCAATTGCAAAAACAACAAGTGATGAACCGAATGTGGATCAATGTCACACATTCCCCCAGTCAAAAGATCTGGGCCCAAATCCATCGTTTTTTTGCACTCCACACCACCCTGGTTTAGACAATGGCGATATGCAAATCAGCTCTGACCCTGTTGCCCCATGGGAACAGTCCAGTCCGAACTACAAAAGCCATGTCCTTCCCAGAACGGAATCAAGCATCCGAGGACCGGACCGGTTTCGAGGTAACACCTCTCATCAGCCCGGCTAGCTTGACTCCAAGTGGTGTGGAGTGCCTGGGACCCACGTCCGGGCATCCCCAGCGCACTTAGGGCGGCAATTGCAAAAACAACAAGTGATGAACCGAATGTGGATCAATGTCACACATTCCCCCAGTCAAAAGATCTGGGCCCAAATCCATCGTTTTTTTGCACTCCACACCACCCTGGTTTAGACAATGGCGATATGCAAATCAGCTCTGACCCTGTTGCCCCATGGGAACAGTCCAGTCCGAACTACAAAAGCCATGTCCTTCCCAGAACGGAATCAAGCATCCGAGGACCGGACCGGTTTCGAGGTAACACCTCTCATCAGCCCGGCTAGCTTGACTCCAAGTGGTGTGGAGTGCCTGGGACCCACGTCTGGGCATCCCCAGCGCACTTAGGGCGGCAATTGCAAAAACAACAAGTGATGAACCGAATGTGGATCAATGTCACACATTCCCCCAGTCAAAAGATCTGGGCCCAAATCCATCGTTTTTTTGCACTCCACACCACCCTGGTTTAGACAATGGCGATATGCAAATCAGCTCTGACCCTGTTGCCCCATGGGAACAGTCCAGTCCGAACTACAAAAGCCATGTCCTTCCCAGAACGGAATCAAGCATCCGAGGACCGGACCGGTTTCGAGGTAACACCTCTCATCAGCCCGGCTAGCTTGACTCCAAGTGGTGTGGAGTGCCTGGGACCCACGTCTGGGCATCCCCAGCGCACTTAGGGCGGCAATTGCAAAAACAACAAGTGATGAACCGAATGTGGATCAATGTCACACATTCCCCCAGTCAAAAGATCTGGGCCCAAATCCATCGTTTTTTTGCACTCCACACCACCCTGGTTTAGACAATGGCGATATGCAAATCAGCTCTGACCCTGTTGCCCCATGGGAACAGTCCAGTCCGAACTACAAAAGCCATGTCCTTCCCAGAACGGAATCAAGCATCCGAGGACCGGACCGGTTTCGAGGTAACACCTCTCATCAGCCCGGCTAGCTTGACTCCAAGTGGTGTGGAGTGCCTGGGACCCACGTCTGGGCATCCCCAGCGCACTTAGGGCGGCAATTGCAAAAACAACAAGTGATGAACCGAATGTGGATCAATGTCACACATTCCCCCAGTCAAAAGATCTGGGCCCAAATCCATCGTTTTTTTGCACTCCACACCACCCTGGTTTAGACAATGGCGATATGCAAATCAGCTCTGACCCTGTTGCCCCATGGGAACAGTCCAGTCCGAACTACAAAAGCCATGTCCTTCCCAGAACGGAATCAAGCATCCGAGGACCGGACCGGTTTCGAGGTAACACCTCTCATCAGCCCGGCTAGCTTGACTCCAAGTGGTGTGGAGTGCCTGGGACCCACGTCTGGGCATCCCCAGCGCACTTAGGGCGGCAATTGCAAAAACAACAAGTGATGAACCGAATGTGGATCAATGTCACACATTCCCCCAGTCAAAAGATCTGGGCCCAAATCCATCGTTTTTTTGCACTCCACACCACCCTGGTTTAGACAATGGCGATATGCAAATCAGCTCTGACCCTGTTGCCCCATGGGAACAGTCCAGTCCGAACTACAAAAGCCATGTCCTTCCCAGAACGGAATCAAGCATCCGAGGACCGGACCGGTTTCGAGGTAACACCTCTCATCAGCCCGGCTAGCTTGACTCCAAGTGGTGTGGAGTGCCTGGGACCCACGTCTGGGCATCCCCAGCGCACTTAGGGCGGCAATTGCAAAAACAACAAGTGATGAACCGAATGTGGATCAATGTCACACATTCCCCCAGTCAAAAGATCTGGGCCCAAATCCATCGTTTTTTTGCACTCCACACCACCCTGGTTTAGACAATGGCGATATGCAAATCAGCTCTGACCCTGTTGCCCCATGGGAACAGTCCAGTCCGAACTACAAAAAGCCATGTCCTTCCCAGAACGGAATCAAGCATCCGAGGACCGGACCGGTTTCGAGGTAACACCTCTCATCAGCCCGGCTAGCTTGACTCCAAGTGGTGTGGAGTGCCTGGGACCCACGTCTGGGCATCCCCAGCGCACTTAGGGCGGCAATTGCAAAAACAACAAGTGATGAACCGAATGTGGATCAATGTCACACATTCCCCCAGTCAAAAGATCTGGGCCCAAATCCATCGTTTTTTTGCACTCCACACCACCCTGGTTTAGACAATGGCGATATGCAAATCAGCTCTGACCCTGTTGCCCCATGGGAACAGTCCAGTCCGAACTACAAAAGCCATGTCCTTCCCAGAACGGAATCAAGCATCCGAGGACCGGACCGGTTTCGAGGTAACACCTCTCATCAGCCCGGCTAGCTTGACTCCAAGTGGTGTGGAGTGCCTGGGACCCACGTCTGGGCATCCCCAGCGCACTTAGGGCGGCAATTGCAAAAACAACAAGTGATGAACCGAATGTGGATCAATGTCACACATTCCCCCAGTCAAAAGATCTGGGCCCAAATCCATCGTTTTTTTGCACTCCACACCACCCTGGTTTAGACAATGGCGATATGCAAATCAGCTCTGACCCTGTTGCCCCATGGGAACAGTCCAGTCCGAACTACAAAAGCCATGTCCTTCCCAGAACGGAATCAAGCATCCGAGGACCGGACCGGTTTCGAGGTAACACCTCTCATCAGCCCGGCTAGCTTGACTCCAAGTGGTGTGGAGTGCCTGGGACCCACGTCTGGGCATCCCCAGCGCACTTAGGGCGGCAATTGCAAAAACAACAAGTGATGAACCGAATGTGGATCAATGTCACACATCCCCCAGTCAAAAGATCTGGGCCCAAATCCATCGTTTTTTTGCACTCCACACCACCCTGGTTTAGACAATGGCGATATGCAAATCAGCTCTGACCCTGTTGCCCCATGGGAACAGTCCAGTCCGAACTACAAAAGCCATGTCCTTCCCAGAACGGAATCAAGCATCCGAGGACCGGACCGGTTTCGAGGTAACACCTCTCATCAGCCCGGCTAGCTTGACTCCAAGTGGTGTGGAGTGCCTGGGACCCACGTCTGGGCATCCCCAGCGCACTTAGGGCGGCAATTGCAAAAACAACAAGTGATGAACCGAATGTGGATCAATGTCACACATTCCCCCAGTCAAAAGATCTGGGCCCAAATCCATCGTTTTTTTGCACTCCACACCACCCTGGTTTAGACAATGGCAAAACGATGGATTTGGGCCCAGATCTCTTTTGACTGGGGGAGTGTGTGACATTGATCCACATTCAGTCCATCACTTGTTGTTTTTGCAATTGCCGCCCTAAGTGCGCTGGGGATGCCCAGACGTGGGTCCCAGGCACTCCACACCACTTGGAGTCAAGCTAGCCGGGCTGATGAGAGGTGTTACCTCGAAACCGGTCCGGTCCTCGGATGCTTGATTCCGTTCTGGGAAGGACATGGCTTTTGTAGTTCGGACTGGACTGTTCCCATGGGGCAACAGGGTCAGAGCTGATTTGCATATCGCCATTGTCTAACCCAGGGTGGTGTGGAGTGCAAAAAAACGATGGATTTGGGCCCAGATCTCTTTTGACTGGGGGAGTGTGTGACATTGATCCACATTCAGTCCATCACTTGTTGTTTTTGCAATTGCCGCCCTAAGTGCGCTGGGGATGCCCAGACGTGGGTCCCAGGCACTCCACACCACTTGGAGTCAAGCTAGCCGGGCTGATGAGAGGTGTTACCTCGAAACCGGTCCGGTCCTCGGATGCTTGATTCCGTTCTGGGAAGGACATGGCTTTTGTAGTTCGGACTGGACTGTTCCCATGGGGCAACAGGGTCAGAGCTGATTTGCATATCGCCATTGTCTAACCCAGGGTGGTGTGGAGTGCAAAAAAACGATGGATTTGGGCCCAGATCTCTTTTGACTGGGGGAGTGTGTGACATTGATCCACATTCAGTCCATCACTTGTTGGTTTTGACAATACATAACTCATCATAAGTGTATGAGCACAAAGGGTGCATAGGTACTGTGTGACAATCCACAGGCATAACTTGCGTATGTGTACCAGCACACAGGTGCAGAGCTATAGGGTGACATAACCAGCTTCCAATGCATACGTATACCTGCGATGGGTGCATAGATGCTAGTTGACAACAGAGTCCTAATACATATTCATATTTGTAACAGCAGCCGCGTGCCTATGGCACTCTCGAAGGTGTGACAACGAGGCCTGGTATGTAGTGACATCATAAGTACTGATACGTACGTAAGTGACCATACAGAGTCTGACATAAAAAAACTTGTAGTATATTGATGTGACATCACCCTGATTTGAAATATATTGATGTAATGCCTATGGTAATCAGTCATGCCTCAACCTGAAAACGTAAATATTTGACCATTCCATGGCAAAATATTGGACCCTCCATGGAAGCTCCTCGCGCTTCAGATTGACCAGACTCATTCGTACCCCACAAGTACGTTTTAACCACAAAATGTGGCATGAAATTAGAGCGAGCTAACCAGGCTCTCTTCACGCTTTAAGAAGCAGGGATATGTGTGCATTTGCTAGGCTTTGTTTGTGGAACTACAAGAATAACGGGTAATATACCCTATATATACCTTGCTGGCTGACCTGAAACCGAGTTTTTTAACTTTACATTGACATCAGACTTTCAATTCTGACCGCTTAGCATAGCCTCAGTTCCATTACATAAGGACCATTGCATGAGTGCGTCTAGCATAGCGCCATTTGCATTAAATAACGAAACATTAAAAATCATATTACTGATAAAGAGCGCCTAGCATAGCGCCAGCTGCATTTACCTGAAGAACATTAAAATCAGACTTTCAATTCTGAACTCTTAGCATAGCGCCATTTGCATTAGGTGAGACACAAAGAAAATCCTATTACCAATTAAGAGCGCCTAGTATCACACCAGTTGCATATACTTAAGGAACCCTGAAATCAGACTTTCAATTCTGCCCGCTTAGCATAGCCTACATAGAGAACATTGCATGTGACTGTCAATGCGAGCGCCTAGCATAGCGCCATCTGCAACAAATGAGGAACATTGAAAATCATATTACCAATTAGGAGCGCCTAGCATAACATTTGAAATCCTACTTTCAATTCTGACTGCTTAGCATAGCCTACATAGGGAACATTGCATGTGACTTTCAATGAGAGCGTCTGGCACCCACTCCGCTCTTTTTCAGGGGTTTTCCAGTAGATCCCAAATACCACCTATGGTAAAACCAATCCCAGTCACCAGATAGAAGGCATATGCCCTATCAGTACTGCTCTGTAGTGCCCCTGAATCTAGAGCTCTTTTGCCTCTGCCCATGATGTTGCTTTACATTGAAAACACAGATAGTGAGGCACTGTGGTGTAAAAAAGTACCTTTTTCACAGTGTTATCCGTGTTAAATTCAGTTGCTTTCATAGAATTTTTAAGTATACCTGCATTAAGACTTGTGAACATATGACTCCCTCTGTTTACAGTTGACCCCTTCTGGAAGTTGTTTGGCATGGTTGATGATCCTAGGAAGTCTGTCACTGGTTGGAACTCTGACACAGCAATGCTACCCTCCACTAAAAAAACATTGATATCCATCTTTGAGAGTTTTGCCACATTTCAAACAAAACCTGCAATTGCAGAGCTCTCGTACACCAGAGGGCATATTGGCGCTGAATCACAGATGTTTATTGCCACCCAACTCAATGATATACAGCTTATTAACTTCCGAAGGATAAAGGCTGAATGCTACCCACCGAGATCTGAACCTGGGACCATAGGATCAAACACAAGCCCCTATAGGGGACACATTAAACAAACAGGAGTTTGCCCAAAGTTCCACTTTGGACATTGGACATAGGGGACATATTAGTGAAAAAGGAGTTTACCCAAAAGTTCCACTTCGGACATTGTTTAATTGTTGAGTCACTCTAGGCTTTGAGATCTGCTGTTATCACTCACATTAGACTTAAAGGAGTGCCTAAACAAGAGCACCTTGTGTACGTTGTGCTTGTGTATAGCTTGGGTCTGCTTCTGCCCTGAGGTGCCGAGAAATGAGAGGAGTTCAACATCAGTTCGGTTTCACCCCAAATGATGACTCTTGACCAGGACCTACTTTTGACAGCTTTCCTCCATGTGTCTCCTGGGGTTTCGAAAGCTTGGACATCATATGTCCATTCAGAGATAGCGTGGTTCATGTAGTGGCCACATCCTTTGCGGAAAATGTGCTAATGACACAATTGTTTTGGGAAATAAGTGCAGGTTTAGCTTCAGAACTGGAAGTGCGAAGGTTGTGGGTGAAGTTGGCAAAACATCAATTTTGTATCTATCGTCCGCCACTGTGTGCAAGGCATTTGCCAAGCAGTTCGGTACATAGGTTCAGGATTTTAAAGAGTCTTAAGCTAACTAACATAACACACAAGCAGAATGAAAAATGAAAGATGGAAAGTAACTGCTCATGCGCTGAGAGGTATGCCCTGTGAGTCAATGACGGGTGCTGCCTTCTGGGACTTATCCCAGATGGTATTCTGAAAGAGAAGCGTGCAACAAACTGACTAAAATGAATCCAAAGTCGAGTCCGGTTAGTCAATACTTTTTACGGAGAGTTGGGACCTGCTGAATACAAAGCGCTTCCACTGACTCTGCAGAGCTCACACTCACACGCAAATCCTCTGTGTGGAAGTGTGACATGCCCACAGCAGAGCAGCACTGTCAGAGCTGGGGCCATCTGCCACCTCATGACTGGAGATTGCTCCACAGTTTCGAAATGAGGCAGAAATCCATTTGTAAAGTGAGCACAATGTCTAGTGCTCCAGATTTTAATCAGGAGGCAAGTTTCTGCAGTTAAAGACAAATGGACTATCCGATGATGGGTTAATAACGACTTTAAAGTACACCCCACAGCTGGGCGGTATTTTTGTGGTGCAGTGGCTCTTTTCGCTGCTTCTGGAGAATAAGGCAATACAAATGGATGTCCAAGTGTAGGTATGATTCCTGCCACTAAGTCTAAATTAAAAACGATCTACCATTTTTTTAAAAGCCTCCTAATTGTGAGTTGGAATTCTGAACATTTGATCATTGACATGATTCCTATTCTCTTCAGAAAATGGCACACTTAATAAAATAATTATTTGCTAGTATTTGAAAAGCAGCCTGTTACGTTATGCGAATGATCCTGGGGAGACCGCCGAAATAGAGGCTGAACCCCACACAGAACACATAGATGCTGAGCAAGCAATCTGCCCCGCATGGTCCTCATTTATTGATGGTACTCCTGTTATTTGTATTACCAATGCTGTACTTTAACTATTAGAATGCAACCCCGCATAAATGTTGAACACTGCTTTCGTAAAACAAAAGCAGGCGAAATATAGCTTTCGCCCCAACATTCCTATAATGGAACGGCATCAGAACAGGCATTTACTGAAACATACCCATCCTCAGATAAGAGAGACCCTTTCCAACCATGCCCTATAACAATGGCGCGTCCAGCTGCTGGGAAACTATTCCCTGTGTAAGGCTCAGGATGATGGCTGCTTTTGTTCAAAAACGGTAACCGTGAGGGGCGTGTCCAAGATGACGGCGTGATCGGATGCAGGTATCCGAGGCTCCCTGCCCGATCCCGCCTAAAAGCACCTAACTGCGCCGCCTGATCTCCCTAAAGCACGGGACATCACAAGAACCAAGAGCGGACCACAGCTGCGACCCCGGAGATCCGTCGCTAAGCCTGCACACCCTGGGGGAAGCTTCGGACAGCGAGGGAGCCTCAGCCGCGGCCCCCTGTAATGGCGGCCGCCTCAGAGCGCTGACTGGCTTGAGTGCTCGTTGCCCCTGTTCTTCTTAGCGGCACAGCCGGTCGGCTACCTGCGGAGCCTGCCGGGATAGCCCCCTGCCGCTTGCCTTGGAGGTGAGGCCCCTGATCGGTGTGTACTGCTGTCACTGCGACCCGGCTGGTGGTGGGAGCGGACCGGGTGGGAGCCGTGAAAATTGAGGCCCCGGCTCCGGGCCTTCTGCTCGAACACTTGCGGCCTACTGCGCGACCTTGCCAACTTGCCCCTGCGGCGCGGGGGCAGCCTCCGCCAGCTGACGATCGCACCACATTACCCTGCAACAGACCGAGCCTGAGAAAGGAGCCTGAGAAAGGACCAGCACGACCGCAAGACAAGAGGGGAAGACGGTGCCGCTGTTCCCCCGCGGATCTCCCCGGAACCGGGGGTCGACCTGAGAGAGCAGTGAGAAAGGCCGGAGGGCCGGAACAGCAGCGGAAGGTAGCCTAAGAGCCAGCCAATGACAGGAGGTGAGGGGAGCGGAGGTGGGCACTGCAGAGAGGGCTCGGGGGGCACAATCGAGCTCCCGGTGAGGGGACTGACCGGTTGGGCATACAGGCCAAGCTGCATCAACATATAGGGAGCAGGACTACACGCTTCCCGGTCGAGCTGCTGAGGGTCTGGGCCCCCTTGCCTTGCTGAATAGCGCGGGCGGCCGCCGAGGAGTTGCCTGTGGGGGAGTGCGGTTGCTTGAAGGGGGAAGCCCATCCCGCTACGCCCTTGGCCTGCAGCGGCTGTCTGCCCCCCTGGGGATACACAAGGGACCCCCGAGAAATCACCTGCCGTCTGGCTACCCCTGGTGCTGCCATACTGCTGGCCATTAAGCCACAACTGCCCCACGAAAACTGGCCTAGATAAAGCCGGGAGAGACGACGCACGGCCCACTGGCGGCGCAGCGGCAACCAGCTTCATCCCCCATCGGGATCCCGAATGGAGCGGCGGGTGGGCCAACTCTTTGGTAGCACGATCCGCCTTCAACCTTAAACCGCCGGACCTCTGCACTTGCCTCCAACCCCTGAAGTTCGTCGCCCGGGCCATCTCGGTGGCTAGTCACGACATGGCAGGTCTCAGAGGGAAAAAGGGGCCCCAGAGACTCCCCGAAATGTTGGCCAAGACCCAACCTAAGCCCAGCAAGGATCCACCCTCCCCAGTGATCATGAAAACTCCGCCGACACCGTCCGATGACCAGGTACCCATCACCAGATCCTTCCTAGAGACACTGTTTAATTCCCTCAGGGACGACTTCAAGTCCCTGAAGCAGGAAGTGGCGGGTGAGGTCCGAGAGCTTCGGCGAGACATGGAGGGTCTTGGAGAACGTGTGGTTGCCATCGAAGAAGCTGACCAAACCAGGAGCGACGAAATCGAGCAGCTCCAACAAGAGGTCCTGTGACTCACAGATCAGCAGCTAGACCTTCAGGCCCACGCAGAGGACCTTGAAAACCGTTCCTGTCGCAACAACATACGGGTCCGGGGGTCCCTCAGAAAGCAGAGGGGACTGATTTCGCCGTGTACCTGCAAACCCTATTCAGGAACATCTTGGGGGAGCCAGCAGACTTTGCCATCCGTATTGATAGAGCGCACAGAGTTGGGCTGCCTTGGCCCGCCACCAGACATCTTGGCCTTTCTCCCTGACTTCCCGCTAAAAGAGCGGATTCTCCGGGAAGCCCGACGAGCACAGCCTCTTCAATTTCAGGGTCACCCCGTCGCCCTACATCAGGACCTGTCAGCCATCACATTGGAAAAACGAAAATAATTTAAAATAGCGACGGACTTCCTGTGGCGACAAGAAATCCCTTAATCCTGGGGTCACCCATTCAGACTGATTTTTAAATGGAACGGAACTCTACATCAAATGCGATCGCTTAAATACACCTGTACCCTTCTGGGCCTCGACCAGGAAGATGATGTGCCAACAGTGAAAGCATCGCAAGGACCCTCCAGGGGGGGCTGGCAGACAGTGGGCCGAAGATGGTCCCCTTCACACCGCTTGAAACCCGACACCTCCATCATCACGCAAGAGCGGGCAACAGCGGTGGCAGAGGTGGCCAAAGAGACCTCCTCCTCTGAATGATCTGTATTCTTGTTAGGGAGATTGCTCACAGCACACACCTTGCTCATGCAGTGGGGGAGTATTGGGAGGGGAGCCGAGATGGCCGCCGTCGGAGATGACCCCTATAAGAAACTTTACCACGGCTCTGTGTGGACTGACAGGACTGGGACTATACCTTTTCTTGGTTTGGGGGTTGGGGGAGGGGGTTGGGAGGGGGGGAGATGACCACTCGGATCTGAGACAATGGGGTTTGGCTTTGAACAGATGGTTTGACAGTTGGGTTGTTTGGGGAGGGGGTTTGGGGTGGGTTGGTAGGTGGGGACCAGTGTGCCGAAAGGGAACTGTCAGCCATGGAATTGCTGTGTTTCATACCTGTCCCTTATCACTTTGCTTAGCCCTCCGCACATTTCCGAATATGTGCCTACTTGCACAAAACACTTCATACACACCTCCCCTGAAGGCCGGGATACCAGAGATCCACTTCATACTGATTAGCCCGTCACACCTTTGTTTGCCAGGGGCACACCCCTTCACTTTGCGCTACCCTGCTTACTCTCCTTATTATGGCTGATCCTTCTTTGAAAATACTGACCCTTAATGTGAAAGGGTTGAACAATCCTATCAAGAGGAGAGCAATCATTTCCTACTTAGAGAACTCCGGGGCCAACATCTGTTTACTACAGGAAACCCACCTTCTGCCCAAAGACTGGCATAGAATGCGCTCACGTCCCCCAACAATTCTTTTCCTCCCTTCCAATGAAAAAGGCTGGGGTGGCCATCTTAGTGTCTAAACACTTCCGGGGAAAGGTGGGGGATAAGGCAGGGGAGGTCAGGGGTCGCCTTCTGGCCTACACCTTCCTGGTAGGCGACATGTCTGACGAAAGGCTCCATCTATGCCCCGAACACAGGACAAGAGGCTTTCTTGAAAAGCGCAGTTTCGGAGTCCCTTCAGCCATCCAACGCACTCTTGCTTATCGGGGGGGACGTCAACTTAGTTATGGACACGAACAAAGATAGGTCAGGGCATCGTTATGGGGACGCGGGCGCCATCACAGCGACCGGAATAGAATGGTTGCGAGAGAGAGGCCTGGTGGACCTCTGGAGGTCCACACACCCCATCGCAACACACTTTACCTTCTACTCTCACGTACACCGTACCTACGCCAGGCTAGACCACTACTTAGGATCCTGCGAACTGCTCACTACCCTAAACGAGGTTTGCATAGTACCTGCGGCACTCTCAGATCATGATGCAGTGGAGTTATCGCTCAACATCCCTGTGTCGTCCCGCCCCCGGGGGGCATGGCGCCTCCGCGAAACCCTCTTGCAAAGACCGGAAGTCATCAAACGACTCCACAAATGTATCGTCGACTACTTGGCTCTTAACGATACACCAGAGATATCATTGTCAGCTCTATGGGGGGCCCTGAAATCAGTAACCCGCGGTGAACTCATCGCACTCGCTGCAGCAGAGGCCAAAGACCGGAGAGCGAAGACAGATGATCTCACTGCTCAGATTTTTGACCTGGAAAGGGTACACAGCCGCACTTGCGCTCCACGGGTCTGGAGACAGTTGAAAGCGGCCAGGGCTCAACTGGCCAGCTTGGACACTGACAGGGCAGAATTCGCTGCGCTCCGTCTTCGACATACGTATTACGTCGGGGGTAACAGAACAGGCCGCTCACTTTGAAGGCTAAAACCCAACGCTCAAAAATCTCCGGCCTCACAGACCAATCTGGCAACGTCCTCGCTGAGGAGACTCAGATTGCGGAGGCATTCCGGACATATTATGCCTCCCTATACAAGGCGGAGGCGGTCCCCCTCGGGGGAGTCGACACCTATTTGAACACGGCGGCAATTACCGAACTGTCTCGGGCTGGTGCTGATGCTCTGGATGCCCCCATCCGTCTGGAGGAAGTGACGGCGTCTATTTCTCACCTTCGTCCGCTTAGATCTCCGGGACCTGACGGCTTCTCGGCCGGTTTTACCAAAACCTTTGCCGAGCTGCTAGCTCCTGTTCTCAATCGGCTCTTCAATTCCTTTGAGGGTCCGGGTTCCATCCCCCCCGATATGTTGGCGGCAGAAGTGGTGGTGCTACCTAAACCGGGCAAGAAGCCCACACACTGCTCGGCGTTCCGCCCAATCTCATTGCTGAATCTAGACCTGAAACTCTTCACAGGCATTTTAGCAGTGCGCTTTGGCCCTTGCCTGCCTGGGATCTTGGAGCCTGACCAATCGGGCTTCGTGCCTAATCGCCAATGTAGTGATGATACCAAAAGGGTGCTCCACCTGATAGACAAGGCCCATTTTCAGGACTCAGATGCCGCACTGTTAGCCATTGACGCTGAGAAAGCGTTCGACCGTGTCGATTGGTCCTACTTACGAGTCCTGACGCGTTTTGGAATAGGCAACCGCTTCCAATCCTGGGTCGCCTGCTGTTACAACCACCACCAAGCTCGGGTTCGTTTGGGTAGTCTTCGATCAGACCCATTTGAGATCCAACGGGGCATGAGACAAGGGTGTCCCCTGTCCCCCCTTCTATTTGCCCTTTACATAGAGCCCTTAGCGCAGAAGGTCCGAGACAACCCTGACATCCGAGGTATCACCTTCGGCCGAGAACCACACACAATCAGCCTCTATGCTGACGACATCATAGTTGCTCTCGACCATCCAGATCGATTGGTGCCCGCCTTTTTGGAGGAGCTAGACTCCTTTGGGAATATCTCGGGCTTCCGAATCAACAGGGGGAAATCCCTAATATTACCCCTGGGCGAAAACTCCCACCCTAATGGGTCTGCTTCTACGTTCGGAAGTGATCTCCAGTTGGCCACACAACTCCCGTATTTGGGGATCACTCTCACTTCCTCGACAGAATCGACGATAGCTCTTAACTACAAAACCCTCACAACTCAGATTCGGGCGGACCTTGCGCGTTGGTCTAAACAACCCCTCTCCCTCTTGGGGAGAGTTGCTGCGGTAAAAATGTCAATCCTACCTAAAATTTTATATCTCTTTCAGACCCTCCCGGTTGCGCCCCCGGCAGGTGCCATCTCAGACCTACAAACCGCCCTCCATCATTTCATCTGGGAAGGGAAGCGAGTGCGCTTACATAAACAGCTGACGTACAGGAGCATAGTTGAAGGGGGCCTCAGAGTCCCCAATCTACTACAGTACTTTCAAGCCGCTCAACTCCGATATCTGGTGGAATGGTACAGGCCAGAATCCGAAAAGAGATGGCTCTTCCAAGATACGGCTATGGCTCAGACGTCCCTCTGGAGGATTCCTTTCCTTCCCCGAAAGCACCGCCCACGTTACATCTCTAACTCACCTATCACCCGCACCGTTATGAAGGGCTGGGACATGGTCGCCGTCAAAAAGGGCCTGACTACCTTTCCTTCCCCATTTACCCCCATCCTGGACAACCCAGACTTCCCGCCGGCAAACGATCCTCTTGCCTTCTTGCAGTTGTGAGGCACCGCCTGCCAGTGCGCCGGTGACCTTTTTGACCCACTGGGCTTTCTTCCCCTCTCGGACATTAGACAGGGCTACAAGATCACGGACCCTCACCTTTTTCAATTTTTCCAACTCCGGCCCTGGCTCACCGACCCAGCCATCACCGCCCTAGTGGGTCTTCCATTGACAGTTTTCGAGAAATGGCTGCTGACAAAAGAGACAGATGGGCATCTTATCTCAGACATATACAAAATGCTTACACCCCCACCTACCTCAGGTAAAACAGCGGGTCAGAAACGTTGGGAGGCCGAACTGGGTAGGACACTAACATCTACAGAATGTAATCACATATATTACAGGGCCTCGCATACCACGCGCAACACGACAGGTAGAGAAGCAGCGGTGAAACTAGCAATGTATTGGCACCTCACACCGGTCCGGCTTCACAGAGGGAACCCGACCCGCAGCGAATTATGTTGGAGGGGTTGCGGGGAGCGTGGCACGCTCACTCATATCCTTTGGGACTGCTGCAAGGTCCAGGGATACTGGGAAACGGTCCTCGATGACATTGACTCCCCCTGTGACACCGAAATCCCGAGATTCCCTGCCTACACTATCCTAGGCCTGCCCAATGCACTCACCTTTCCCCTGAAGTCTATTCGGGTCGCCAAATGGGCATTGCCATGCAAGCAGCTACACAGCATGTCTTATCGCTTTGGGGATCGACCAACAAGCCCACACATGTGGGATGGCTACATAAACTATGGTTCACCTTGGGGATGGAACGCATCCAAGCCACCCTCACACATACCACTGCTGCATTTCAAAAGGTTTGGCTCCCGTTGATATCCCTTTTATCCAAGGAATTTAATGAAGTAACATGCCCCAAGTACCTTCGAATATTGCGCCTTACTGAAACCCAAGGGTCTCATGATTGCTCACAACATCCCCTATTTGGTTGACTATGAAGTTGTTTCCTGTGTACGGCACACTGGTTGGGAGGGGGGAGGAAGGAAGGGAGGGGGAGGGGGTGGGCGACTTTTGGGCTTTGTTATTCCAGTTTTGTTTTCTTACACTGCCTATCATTTGACTTCCTGGTATCAAACCGCTACTTTGGTATATCCATCTCACTTTCTATGCAATTTACAGAGAAGACATGCCTGTCTGTCTCGCTCGCTTTGATTGGCTGATACATTTGCATTGTAGCGCGATGCCTGTTTCTGCTCTCAAAATCAATAAAACACATTTGAGACTAAAAACGGGAACCGTCCGTTGACATCAGGAGTTTGTGTTAAATAAAGCAGGTGAGGACGGGTGCACAGATCAGCAATTAGATCAAAACACATTCTGTGTCCATCCCGTTGCTCGAGTCATCCTCATGGGGTTACACGGCACACCATAATCTAAGATGGCTACGCACACTTCCATGCGAAGCAACATGTGAACACTGAGACAGCGTACGCGTTTCACACAGGTGTTGACAATTTAGTGCACCTAAAAGCCCTTGAGATTGGTACGCGGAGGTGCGTATGGTTAATACCAATGCCCAGTTTAAATTGATACAACTATATACTTCAGACCAACCTATAGCCCGAAAAAGCTGCACTAGACAAACTAAACTAATGTGGTTATCTGGATGTCCTTATTTATCAACAAGTGAAAACGAGGCGAGAGCGGGAGCATACATAATCTGCCCACCGACCGCTAACTGAACAACCCTATCTATTTAGACATCAACAAGTAAAAAGCAGTGGGAGCATACATAATTCACCCACCGACCGCTAGCTGAACAACCCTATCTATCTAGGCATCAGCAAGTTACACGCGGCGGGAGCCTACATAGTTCGCCCAGCGACCGCTAACTGAACAATTGAGACAAACACAACAGGCGCAGCACCAAGTGAAACCCGGCGGGGGCATTTATCATTCGCCCCTCGACCGCTACCAGAAATAGCGTGAATTAAAATACTGCTCACTATGGGGATAGAACCCGCGACCATGGCGTTATTAGCACTGCACTCTAATCTACTGAGCCAACAATCTGCTCAAACATGCAAAACATGCCCGGGGAACTTTACCAAAATATCCACAGCCACTTTGCCCAACTGCAGCCTTCCACAGGGCAAAACGATGTGCCAATGGGGGACCGCCGTGACGCACGCTGCTCCCACGTTGATAAGGCTGCCCACCATGCTGCGGGGCCTTCGGCTGGAATCCTCCTCCGTTTGCCATTGTCCGCTCCTCCCAGAGACCAAAGCTCCTCCGCCACTCCCGTGCTGCAGAGACCAGTTGCTCGCTCCACGGCTACGAGACCACAAACCTGTAGAGGAAACATAAAGAGGAAAATAAATTACAGGCCGCTGGTGGCCCATGTGCTGTGCCCTTGGGGAGCATAGGAACAAGAGACTGTTCTGGACGGGTCAGGCCAGTCTAAACAGCACTAAAGTGCTTCCGGTTCATACCCCACAGAACGCTGCCCATTGGATGCTTTTGGGGGAGGTAGGAGTGCCCCCACCTCCTCCTTTCCCCCGGGGACAGGTCTGACAGTCATAATGGTGGCACGCGCTACTTAGTGCTCGGCCTTGCCCACAATTACAGGTCACTATGATAGTACCTTCTGTAGCCACCTGCTTTACATTCCAGAGAACAGTTACTTCTATAGTATTCCCCACATAAAAACAATCTGTGTTCTGCAGTGAAAGACCAAGGACTTTGTTACAAGAGGTTGCTTGTCCCAATTTGAGACAAAACTAAAATTTGTTCAAGAAAAGTGATTACATTTTATCAGTGGCTAATTTGTAAAAAAACATAATTGCCGGGACTCTCGTCAAGAGACAACTTTCAACAGCCAATTGTTCCTGTTAGTACAGCCTAAAACAAGCAACTGGTAATTTTGAAAGTGGGAAAAGGATGTGGCGTTATGGTCAGAGCTGCAGACTTCAGAGTTGTTAAACCAGGTTTGAGTCTCGGCGTCGGCCTGTGATTCTGGGAAAACGGCTTTATCTCCCCATAAATTAATGTGTCATTAACTGGTGCTCATGAAAAGCATAGGTGTTGGTAAAAAACTGCTAGTGCTAAAACCACTGGCTCAAAATAAGCAATGCATTTTACACAGTTATGCCAAACATTTTTCCTGCACGAATTTTACTAGCTAATACCTGGTGAAATAAGTGCAATGAAAATACTGCACAATCTAAGTTTTACAGCTGAGAACAAAGGAAGTATTTGTTATTGCAGCATTACCCTCTCATTATTAGGTACGGTATTTATAAGTAGTCTGGTATTTATTAGGTTCAGTACTACCTCCCAGAATAGCAGATGACTTGTTCGTGCTTTTAATGAAATCATAAATGCTTTTTAAACAATTTGTTTTCCTTGCCCACTCTGTATTTCCTATTTTGAGTGATGCAAGTGCATCCCAGCGCCAATCAACATATTATAGCCTTATAGCCGCTGATGACAGCTACACCGATTGTAAAAGGCAGAAGAGGGCCTTTAACAACCGGATTAGCCTGAGGCAGAAGGGATACAAGGCTATTAAACATTCCACTTACAAAGGGTAAAATGTTTTAAATCCAAAAGGGAGAACCAGAGAGGCAAACATGGGAATGTTGGAGCTCCTGGCTTATCCCAGCCATTTAAAGCCCAGAACTTCTCCATTGTCTTCAATGGAGCTCTCAACATTCCAATGTTCTAATCAGTTTTGCAATTTTGAGTAACTGGGAAGCAACAAAAAACTCAAATCATTGTTAACTTGTGTAAAGCTTGACTAAGTCATCTTTACATAGCAAATACATGTAATTGACGGGTTACAGAGCACTAATAATTCACAGGCCCTAAAGACCAAGGATTTACTATACAGATGTTACATAGTAACACCTAAGCAAGAACACCCTTGTCCTGCCCGCCAGTGCTCAGCAATTTAAGGAAGGAAGGACCTGATCTGTTGGAGAAAGTGCAGGATGCATTTAGTGAGAACAGGAAATCTTAAGAGCCAGTTCTATGACTCACAATGAGTACTCTTGGCAGAGGCCAGCACATCAGACATTACAATCAATGTTTTCCCGTGTTGACAAATTCTTTTATATCTAAGAAATAGGTTTTCCCTATTTAAACAGTGAATAAGAGCAGTGCGAGACGCAGCTGAGGTAGGTTGTATAGCCAGTCCTGCCCAAATCTCCATTGTCCACATACCACACTTACAACATCACACTATATCCTCTTAGCTCTAACTCTTTCGATTATCTCGGCATTACAATCACAGAAACAATGGATTGGGGGCCTCAAACTAAAAAATCATCGTTAAAACTAGCGCCATCATCGGGTGGCATTATGAAGGTCTTTTGTAAGTCTAGTCAGAAATCATTGAGTCCGGCCATTGAAATCTATAAGGCTCAAGCCCGGGGAGGGGCGTCATATGGTGCAGAACTCTGGGGCCATACAAGCCATGAGAACCTAACTCAGGTAGAGAATAATTTTCTCAGGCAGTTGTTAAAACTCCCACGGAGCACTCCACTAATCCCGCTCCGATTATATCTGGGTCTCATGGCAATCGCAGAAGTATTAAATCTGAAACCTTTGTTGTACTGGCGTCGCCTGTGGGCTACCCCCAAACTTCCATCATCCAGGGAGGACCTAACAGAAATAATGAATCTGCGAGGGGCTGCCAAACTGCTGTGGCTTGCTTATATCAAACACTGGCTAGTTAGTATTGGGCGAACCTTGAGTTGATCCTGAGTCCGCCTGTTCCTCTCTATCCAGGAAATCACTAAAGGTCCATTATGAGGAGCATAAATTGGCACTGCTCCGCAGCTGCCCCCGAATAGGCAGACTAACTGTTCTAACACTAACCACAGCCTTTTTAGAAATTAAGGACAGGTTTAGCTTCGAGCCGGCTCTGTCATGATTTGTAGGAAGCGCCTGCAGAACTACGGCTCCCAGAATGCCCTTTCTAAGGGAGGAGCAAAGGACATTTAGGATCGTGCAGCGCAGACGTGCGCTGTACGTAATTCCACACTGAAACTTAGTTGGAGGTACAGGAGTACCTTCATGTTTGTGCCTGGTAATTTGAATTATAGCGTTCTCGGCTGAGACGCTATCCTAATGTTCAAGCTGTCGTTTGAATTCGGCGGCTGCCGAATTCACTAATGAATGTTTTTTTGTGGTTATTGCCAATGGCTGCGGCGATAACAAACCCTTGTGCGTTCTCGGCTGGGACGTGGACTGCTTGTTTACAAGGGCATTTTCAAAGGCTCTATTCTTTTGGGGCATTGCTGTCCTCCGGATTTCCTTCCCTCATGTGGCAGCAAGTAAAGTGATTCGTTTTCAACAGGAGTTTGTTTTCCATCATGGATGCTATTTTGTTGTTTTTTCCTCCTGGTGATTAAAGGAGACTGGAAGCTGCTGCCAAATACTAAGGAGGGTTTGTAGAGTTGGACTGTCTTGGCGTAAGCCTCCTGAGAGGTTCTGATTCTTTTTGTTGTTCGGAAGTATTTCCCACCCGAACCTTATCGGACACAAAACAGTAAAGATTGACTGTTGGATTCTTTTTTGAAACCTTGCTTTTTCTTTTCCCCTGTTGAAGTACAAGACTTTTTGTGGTACTTAATTTGGGTCATTTTCTATTATCATTTATGCTCACCCTGAGAACTGACAATTACAGGTTACTGGAGAAGAGTTGTTTTTTATCATTTAAGGGAAAGTGGAATGGTGTGTATGGAACAACGTATGTTTCTTTTAATAAGATCCTGAGAGAGCATGCATGGAATATAATTGTGGTTTTGTATTTCAGATAGCGATTGTTCAGTGTAGAGAGACTCATCTACTACATGAAGTGCAGAGGAAGGGTTCACCTCCAGACAGTTACTTTGGGTAGGTATTCTACTAGCAAAACTTAAATGAGAGTAGTTAGATGTGAATGTTATAATGTTTGTGTTTTCTCATTTCAGTTGTCCCTTCCGTTCCAGTCCCCTCCCTTTCCTATCCCTCGCTTGATTACCTCAATGCCCTGTGTATGTTCTTTCAGTCAGAGTGTCGGGAAATCAGGAGGTGGACCCCTTTGAGCATCACCCTGATCCTGAGGAGGCGACGACCGTGACAGGCTCTAGATGAAATTAAACCGTCTGCTGCTAAAAAGCTTAATCTCCAGTTCAGGCATGGGGTTCTGCCCCTTTCACATAAGTGGGGGGACATGCAAACTTTAAACTGCCCATCATGTGATTACCCTGAAGAGACAGTACTTCATGTGCTTTTTAGCTGCCCTGGATATCTCAATGCAAGAAAACGATGTCTGGTTCAGATTTGTAGGAATCTTGGGACTAGACGTTGCTCTGAGGCCTTCAGGATACTGAAGTACGATTCTAGTATCCTGATTGTTTACTCAGTGGCAGGTTTTCTATTTTCCATGTGGTGCAACCGCAGGATACTTATAAAAGTAATCTGAAAAGAGCTAAAAGGTTTCCCGGTGGAATTGCAATAATGTCACTTTATCAATTAATATTCAGGGAAATACCTACCGAGGCTATCTCTGTTAGTTCTAAAATCAGGTCTTGTTTTTACTAGAATAAAGTAAGTTTGCTTGCTGGCCCTTAGCTATGCTATAGAGAAATGGCTATTTACTAGTTTACCACCATAACCATTTAAACACCTTTTGCATAAGCAGCCTGTAGCATAGGGCGGCTCCAGTGCTAGGTCTTACCATTGTTAAATGGTAAGAACTTAGGTAATCCCTTTTAGAAATCTTTTTAGGTAAATGTTTTTATGTAAATTATTTATTCATTTGTTCATTTGCACTATGCACTTTCCGAAGGTGGAGTATTATACCCTGCCATGAATTACCACCTGCGATTTCTGTTCTTTTTATCTTTCCACGGTAAACTAATCTGATGTGTAGGCTTTCTAAATTATGTGTAGAACCTATTTATCATTATATGTGTATTAATTATGCCCATCATTGTCTTCACTATCTTTCTCCTTTTTAAACTAAATGTAACTGACTTTTGTTGAATTTGAATTTGAATTTGTTTCATCAGGGTGGTGGCAGCTCCTGGCGTCACTGGGGGCTTACGAGACTAAGAAACTACGGTGTGCTCTGTGTTGGCTCTTGCCACTCGCTACTTCTGTATCCTGCATCGGCTGATCCTGGCGCGCTGCACGACTAGGTGCAGGCGCCTTGTACTTTTTATATTGCTGTTATTTTTAACATTCTGCATATGCTGATCCTGGCGCACTGTACGATTAGGTGCAGGCGCCTTGTATTTTTTTAAATTGCTGTTATTCTTTGACACTGCATTACTGTGGGCTTACCATCTTTTGTGGCTGCACACGCCCGGTCCATCGCGGCTCCTCTGTCATTGCGTGGAGGGCGGCTCTTCCCCCACGGCTCTCTGTGCCGCTCGGACGGAAAGCGGGCGCCATCTTGGGAGAGCCTGAAGGACACGGAGACCAGACTAGGCGGTCTAGTTGTCCGAGGCTCTCCCGCATAAAGCGGCATACCCTGTGGAGCTTCCTGTGTTTCGTCAGGGTGGTGGCAGCTCCTGGCGTCACTGGGGGCTTACGAGGCTAAGGAACTACAGTGTGCTCTGTCTTGGCTCTTGCCACTCGCTACTTCTGTATCCTGCATCTGCTGATCCTGGCGCACTGCACGACTAGGTGCAGGCGTCTTGTACTTTTCATATTGCTGTTATTTTTCACATACTTCATATGCTGATCCTGGCGCACTGTACGATTAGGTGCAGGCGCCTTGTATTTTTTTAAATTGCTGTTATTCTTTGACACTCTGCATTACTGTGGGCTTACCATCTTTTGTGGCTGCACACGCCCGGTCCATCGCGGCTCCTCTGCCATTGCGTGGAGGGCGGCTCTTCCCCCACGGCTCTCTGTGCCGCTCGGACGGAAAGCGGGCGCCATCTTGGGAGAGCCTGAAGGACACGGAGACCAGACTAGGCGGTCTAGTTGTCCGAGGCTCTCCCGCATAAAGCGGCATACCCTGTGGAGCTTCCTGTGTTTCGTCAGGGTGAAGAAGAAGAAACTTTATTGTATAGTTAATTAAAACCATTACAAAAATACAGATATGATAATATACTAAAAACACACTGATGTGAGAATAATAAAATTTAGAATTGGTGATAAAAACAAGTGTCTTTCTGGGGTAAAGAATAACAATTTCCATGTTCAAGATTTTGCCTATGATCTTTGTTTTTTCTCAAAATGTTCGATAAATTTGATTGATCTACATATAAATTGGGGGTCTGTGGTGCATAATGTTTTTATAATCGCAGATCTACAGGTACGTGTTCCAAACTGCTTGAACTTGGCTTTCAACCAATTCCGACGTTCCTCTATGAGAGCCGGGCAGATGCAAATTAGGTGGATAAAGTCTTGCCTTGCTGCACCGCATAGCCCGCACCCTTCACTTTCTTGGGGCTTCCACTTAGGACGCTCGGCGTTGGTTGGCAAACTACCCAGCCTTATATTAAGATATTTATGTTTGATATAAGGCGAGAAGGTCAGATCCAGGTAGTGTGCCGGCACTAGTTTTTTGTATGATTGGATAGTCATCCAGGCATATGACCTGAGACTGAAAGCTATTTTGTCATCCAACAATGAGTGTTTGATGGCTGCCTTCCTGACCACCTGTTTGAATAAAGGTACTTGGAGCTTGGTTTCCCAGAGTTCAATCAGGTTTGTTGTTTCCAATGAAATTTTGAGGTACTTGGCATAATTTGAATTTGGACATTTGGTGATGGTTTCCCACATAGCACGATAGATCATGATCTCTTGGTGCATCCAGACATTATACCAGAATTTTATGGTCTCATACTTCCTCAGTAAGACTTGAGATTTCAGGCCCAGTTCCAGTCTTACCTGGGCTGGGGAAGCTTCACTTGGTAGTGCAAAGATGCGCTTATAAATTCTCATTTGCACCTTATCCAAAAGTTGTGCACTCTTGCCGTGGTGCAGTATGCTCCCGTAAGCTATCGTGGGAATAAGTTTGGCTTTCATTATTGTTAGCAGTGGCGAGACCAAAGGACCCTTGAGTTCAGTAGCTAAGCTCATGAAGGCGTGCATTAGGGCCATGCCCTTCTTTTCCATGCTGGTGAACTGTGCCTGGAAGTTAAGACGCTTATCCAGCAGTATTCCGAGATACTTGTAACTTCCCACCGCTTCAAGTTTGACATTGTCTATGGTAAATGTTTGTGGCGGTTTATGGCGTCGGGTTATGACCATGGTTTTTTTTTCGTGCAATTTATTTCTATCATATTCTCTTTTGTGTAGCGGGTCAGCTCCTGTAGTAGCCGATGCAGGCCTATTCGTGTCTGGCTTAATAGGACCACATCATCGGCGTAAGATAGGTGGGTTACACGAAGCGTGCCCAGCCGAGGTGGATGGGCATTGACCAAATCGAGCCTTGATGTTAAATCGGCCATGAATAAATTGAAGAGGTGGGGAGCCAGCACACAGCCTTGCTTCAACCCATCAAAGGTGGGTATCTTCCTGGTTAGCCTTTGCCCATTGTTGATTTTTACCTGCATCCAGGTGTTGCTATACAGGTCGATGATCGGCATTAGGATTGACTCCGGCAGACCCTGCTTTTTCAGTTTGGCCCATAGCAAGTTCCTATTGACACGGTCGAATGCCGCTTTAAAGTCGACAAAACAGGTATATAGTTCCCGATGGTTAAGTAGACTGCTTTCGCCAATCATGCACAGCGCCATTGCATTAGCCATTGTACCAGTTCCGCGACGGAACCCGGTCTGATTTAACGGAACCTTGCTATTCATATCAGACCACTGTACCAGATCGGCTAGCACCAGGGATGCATAGTATTTTGCCTCTGCATCAATCAGGGCAATTAAGCGGTAATTTGATGGGTTTTTCCGATCTCCGCTTTTATAGATGGGGTTGATGATGGCACCCCTCCAACTTTCAGGCACCCGACCTGAGTTGCTAATGGACTGAAATAGAAGATTAAATTTGCGCGCCCAGAATTCAGGGTCCTCTTTGTATATCGCCTGCGGGATGCCATTTGGCCCCGGTGCGCTCTCTTGCTTGCCTTTCTTTATTATGGAACATATTTGTTGATCGTCAATTGACAAGATTGATTGGTCCAAGCCCTCCTTGCCATTAGATGTGGCTCTGGAACTGGAAAAGGATTTGCTTTCCTTGACCCTAGTTCTTGTCATTTCAGGTGTTGTTGTGGTCATCATGGCCTGGTGCTCCAATGGTTTTACCGCGAATGTATCCACTATGTGTTGAACCCAAAGGTTTTCCGGGACGCATGTCATGCTTGTGGGTTGTACTGCTCTGTTGATTGCATTGATTTGCATCCAGAACGCTCTAGAATCTGCTTTTTTAATGTTATGCATCAATTTGGCCCAAAAGTCATTATATTTGTTCTTTTTTTCCCTCCATACTAACTTTTTGTATTCTTTCCTAATCAACTGAACTTCTTGCCAGGTGCTTTGGTTTGTCCTTGAACCTTGTACCCGTCTTGTGAGCTTTTGGAGATGGGTCTTCATGACTAGAGTGGTTGTTGAAAATGTGGTTTTGGTCGTGGGACTGCTATGCCTCCTGGGCTTGCTGCTTGATTTTGGCAGTCTGTCTAGAAAGTTGGTCCAGGTTTCAGAACAAAGATCATTCTCTGCCATGACCATTTGTAATAGGTTCTTGGCATCCAGCGCTATTTGGAATAGTGTTTTGCTTGTCCACTTGAGCCGCTTCAGGTTGAAAGTTGATAGTTGACCTGGTATTTTTGGAGCCATTGTATACCTAGGGGAGCTTAGTTTCATTTCAATGTGTTGCATGGAATGATCACTGTCTAGAGTACCAATTATTTGAAATTTTTTGACCAAGCTCATTAGGGGCAATGTTATTAATGTGTAGTCCAGAGTTGAGTTTGTATTATGACCTATGTATGTAGCAGCTGGCGGTTTGTCGTGCTTCGATCTTCCATTTAATACCCGTATATCGAGTCGTTCCAGGTCCCAAACCAGTTGCTTACCCAGTTGGTCTGATCTCACGGGCGATATGATCTCCTGAGATTCAACATTCCAAATTTCGTTTGCCACTGAGATATTGCCCTCTTCCTCCGATTGATGCAAGAGATTGGAGTTAAAGTCGCCCGTAGCAATTATCTCCCAACTTGGGTGATCTAAGCGGATGGAAGTTACAACATTAACTACACGTTGGAACAGATCTTTTTTTTGCTGTTTTTTCGGGTGGGCGTATATATTGATTAGGACAATTGTCCTGAGCACACATTTGATTGTGCTCTCCAGCTTGATGATTTGTATATCCATTGCTGAAGCCGGCATTTGCGAAACATTGCTATTTAATGAGGTGGAAACGTAAATAGATAGACCTCCCCTTGCGCGACCGTAGCGCTGACAGCGTGTCGCCTTTTCATGGAAACATAATCTTCCTGGTACATCAATTGGCTCAGTTAACCAAGTTTCCTGCAGCGCTATGATATCGTATTGATCCCAGGTAGCTGTTTTCCTGCTTTGATTTAGGATGTTTTTTGCTCCTGCAATGTTCCATGAGAGCAGTTTTATAACATTTTCTTCAGTTTTACCGACCTCGTAATTAATTCAATTGTCATTAATGGCTTGCATTTGTCTCTGGTAGCTATTAGTTGATGTTTCTGCCCCCCTGGCACCGTGTAGAATTGAATGAGTGGTCAAGATTGTGTAGTCTTCTCTTTTCCTAGATCTTTTTAGCAATGGTGATGGGTAGCCCTTTTTTGATTGTTCTTTCAGAGATATTCCCCACTCTTCAAATTTATTTACTTCTGCAAGAATGCTTTTTGTCACTTCTAAGCTCCTCCAGGTGGTAAGTGTGCCTTCCCTAGAGGCGTTCTCTCCTAACGTGATGAATTCGATTGATGATAGGTCAGCCGACGTTAGATGGGTTAGACTGGGAATGGAGGATGTGAGGTGGAGAATATTCCCTCGGTTTAGGTAGTCTACGGTGCCTTGGGGCTCGTAGCCGGGGATGAACAATATCTTCCCCGCTGTGTCTGGCTGCTTCTCAAACGGTGCTTTGCTGCTGATCTGAGCTGTTTCATTAGTGGCAGATTTCTGATCGTTGTAAGCCTCTGCATTAAGGTGAAGGTATTGCCCTATTTCATTGTATGTTTCTTTCTGAGTTAGTGCTAGTGGCCTATTTGTCGTGGTTTGTGCCTCGTGAGCTAATCTGTTGGGTCCCGCCTGTTCTCCGTGGTGCCCACTAGATGTGATCACTGGTCTAGGACATTGACCTATTCTTTCCACATTTGCAGTCTCATGAAGTGCTTGAGTACCGTTAGTGCCAATGTGTATTGTAAGTTTTAGTTGGGCATCCTTATGACTGTCAGTCTTTGTTCCCCGAAGTTTGGTGGTCAGGCGGAATGATGATACTTTTCCCTGTGGTTGCGTTAGTGCTTGGAAATGTGACCCGAATGGGGGGGATATATTTTTGATTTTTGTTTGTGTCTTTAAGTGCAGCCCAGTGAGGTTTCTTGTTACGTAGATCATATCTATTCATTTGCTCAGCCTTGTTTGAGGGATTCCTTTTGTCATCAGGAGTAGTGCACCATGTTTGTTTGAGAACGGACTCCGTTTTTCGGGATTCGTCCTGAAGATTATCTTGAGTTTTGTTTAGATGGGTAACTGCTCCAGACCCTCGATCCATGCTATTATCAGTGATATTTGCAGCGGTAGTTGCACTCCAAGGTTCCGCATTACTAGCATTCCCTGCTTCTGCGTTTTTAATCGGTCCCACTCCCTCCATTTGGCGCGACTTTTTTTTTGTTGCGGCTTGAAATGTGGCCTTGGGACTAATCCACGGTCGTATTTGACTATCCTCATTGTCTTTATAGTTTGTATGTCCTGTATGTGTTTTAAGTGATGGATTGTGTTTCCTCACTATGGCACCCGGTTCCAGCTTTAGTTTGGGGTTTGCCTGATTAAAGATAGGGAATGTTTTCAATGTTTGTTTTTTGGCTGGTGGGCAGTTTGACGGCTGGTTTCTGATCTTCCTTGCCCTTTTTTTTTGCCTCTTGGTTAGGCATTTCTGATCATTTTGATTCGACCCATCTCGGCTTAGTGATTGTGGTCCTAGTTGTTTGTGGTCATTGTTTTGTACGATAAGGGATGTTACGCTGATAGCTTCTGGTTCCTCTGTTATGTCGACAGGTTTCAATTGCAGCTTATGCAGTGCGGTATTTTCTGTTGGTATTTGCTTTACTGAATCTTTTAATTGGTCTGCATGTTCGTTTTGTTGAATCTTTGGATTTTCAAAGGAGATGAGGTCACATTCAATTGGAGTGTTATTGTCACCGCGATTTGCGTGTTTGCATTCCTGAAGTATATCTGTGAGTATCGATGGCAAATTCTTTAATTTTTCCAATATTGGATGGCAAGTGCAGGTTTGAGATTGTACCCATGGTCGGGTCTGGTCCTTAATGATCGCGAAAACGCTGGCCATATCATCTAGTTTTTTATTTATGTTAGCTATGTATTCCGCCGTTGTGCTCATTAGGTGTATTTGAATATCCAGTTTATCAGATTGCATATTGAGGGTTTTGATTGAAGTTTCCAATATGCACCCTAATGCACTATGTAATGTGATTATGGATTCCAGGTTTTCGCCAATGTCATAACCTCTTTTTTGCCGGGGTCGTTCTTCAATGTAGCTGCCAGGTGAGTGTCCATGTGAAGCTTGCTTTGAAGGTGTTAAATCATTGTACTGCTCTTTAGTTATATGCCTTGTTTCACGGCGTATTTCAGGAGATTTAGTTGTTGCTGCGTTGGGGGCAGCTGAAACACTTGAGATTTCTATGATTGAGGAGTCTGCCTGTGCGTCACTGTGAGTCAGGTGCGATGAGACTGTTAGTGGAATGATATCCACCTCTTGGTTCGTTCCGCTGGATATATCTACTATGAATTTGCTTGGCGGCTCCTGTAATGAGGGGTTTTTAGTACTCCAACCGGTTGCTATTGATTCTTGGTTTGTTCTTCCGGTATGGGTTCCTTTGCTGGGGTTATTTT
The DNA here is from genome assembly GCF_964263255.1 of Lissotriton vulgaris. NCBI lineage: Eukaryota > Metazoa > Chordata > Amphibia > Caudata > Salamandridae > Lissotriton > Lissotriton vulgaris. The sequence continues at coordinate 775,330,557 of NC_141696.1, read as the reverse complement.
GTCCCTCAAGTTTGCTTCCAGTTATTTCTTGTGTCTCAATTCCAGGGGCAATTGATTTACTGCAGGTTTTCAGCCCTTCTTGGGTACTTTCAGTTGTTAGGCTGTCGGGGCAGGTTCCATGTGTCTTGGTACTTCCTTTGTTATGGATCGGTGGTTGAGTTGGCCAGCAGAGGTTTAAATCCTTTATCTTTATCGTCTTTGTGGATTTGGTCAATACTGGGCTCGTGCCTTGGTCCGGTCTAGGGGTTGAATGACTGTGTGGAGACACCTTTTGTGCCAATTCATACATGCTTGTGTCTGAATTGTGGCAGGCGTTGTTGTTGAATTGGTCTAGGTGGCATTCCGTTATTGATTGCTCATGGGATATAACATAGTTTGATGTTAATGATGTTGATGGCATTAGTGGTGTTAATAAAGCTTGGTCGTATTTATTCTCATTATTTTTTTCCTGCGAAGAGCTTGTTTTATTTCCTTCGTGCTGGACACCTGAGATGTTAGGTGATCCTGTGTGGGTTGTTGGTGACTTGTCCTTTGCTTGCCCTTGGGTTGTATTATACATTTTGTTAACCTTTTTATTCTCCTTGTGTATCTGGGCTTGAAATTGGAAGATGTTTTTCACAAGACTGGCATTTGTGCGCTTATGTGTCTCTTCTATTACGTTGGCCTCATCAGTATTTATAATTTGGGCATTCTGTGGAGTCCTTGGTGCTGTTTGCGTTGTTGGTCCAGCTGGCCTCACTTCAGTTGGTGACATTGGTTTTTGCAAGCCTGTTGGGGTATTTGGTAGTGCGTAAAGTGCTGTTGCAGGATCTTTCAGAAAGGCAAATCTGCCAGTGTGGTTCATATTCACATTGCTAAAGATCGGATATACGGGCGGAATTAGCTGAGCTAATGTGTTTCCGTCCGCTGAGCCGGCAGGAGATTTGGTTTTGGCCTTGGCTTTTCTCCTTGGATTCTTGGGAGGGTTTGTGCGTGTTTTCCCCGACCTCATTTCCTTTTGTTTGTTTTGTTTTATGTGTTCCCTCCCCTGCCGTGTCCGCTCCGCTTCCTGTGCCACCTCCCAAGCCCGTCTGAATCCTTGGGTAGAACAGCTGCCGTCAGGGGGTTGGCGCAGTAAGTGCTATTGTGGTGTTCGCGAAAGACACGCAACAGGTTGAACCGGTTGAAACACTGCCCTCATGGGCAGCACTGCAGTGGGCAGATTGAATTATATATGACCCTACAGATCTGTGTGGTGTGTTGACCAGTGTCCCAATCCCGATTTAATCCAAGTCGAATTTCAAGTCTATTACTGGTCTAATCGTTAACTCTCATTAGCTCTCCTAAACTCTCCTGGCGGCTGGAGGCTATGGGCAATGGGTTATGGGTATGGTAGTTTTCCGCCTTGTTCCACCGACCCACCGTCCCAAAGCTCAGAAATCAATAAAGTATATGTGAGCAAACAAGCCCCCTACCTCTTCAAGTGCGGTTTGATTGCGCAGTCCACCGTTCACAGTCCACAGTCCATGGACCACCGTCTGTTCTTCGGGGTGGCCAAGAGGCTGGAATGAGGCGAGAATGACAACCCCCCTCCCCTACTTGGCAGTATTGTTTCCGCAGCGCTTATACAGCGCTCACACCGCCAGCAGGCGGCACTCTGCTGTAACTTTGCAGCAACTTTGGCTCCTTAGACCTCAGACCTCGGGGTCTTGTTCCTTTCTTATCGTATGGCTTCCAGCTTGCTGGGCTTAGAGTGGAGCGGCTCGCAGTGGCAGTGGGGTGCTGTTGTCACAGCGCTCAGCCCTCGGCCTCGGCCCCTGGTCAAACAGCGCTCGCACCTACCCACACTGCACGCCACAGGCGCTCCTCCAATCCGGCGTGGTCAAGCTGTCAAGCAGAGCCGTTAGCCGCTAGCAGGTCTGGAAGAGTAAGCGCAGTATCCCCAGTTTGCTCCGTGTAGCTCAATCAGGTGGTGATTTTCTGCTCCGGTTTTGCTCCGTGTCTCTCTCCTGGGCCCCCTCTCCTGGGCCCCCTCGGCCCCCCCAGCAATGATGGGAGCGGAGCGGGATCGCCCGTGTCTCGCTAGGTGATTGGCGTACTGAGATCGTTCTGCTAGCCGCAGCTCGTGAGCACCCTCCAGTGGAACCTTGCAATAGAGCACCAGTAGAACTAGTGCAGGGAATCAAACGCTTTCAGAATATCTACAGATACAGATCAGGGTGGTGGCAGCTCCTGGCGTCACTGGGGGCTTACGAGGCTAAGGAACTACAGTGTGCTCTGTCTTGGCTCTTGCCACTCGCTACTTCTGTATCCTGTATCTGCTGATCCTGGCGCACTGCACGACTAGGTGCAGGCGTCTTGTACTTTTCATATTGCTGTTATTTTTCACATTCTGCATATGCTGATCCTGGCGCACTGTACGATTAGGTGCAGGCGCCTTGTATTTTTTTAAATTGCTGTTATTCTTTGACACTCTGCATTACTGTGGGCTTACCATCTCTTGTGGCTGCACACGCCCCGGTCCATCTCGGCTCCTCTGCCGTTGCGTGGAGGGCGGCTCTTCCCCCACGGCTCTCTGTGCCGCTCGGTCGGAAAGCAGGCGCCATCTTGGGAGAGCCTGAAGGACACGGAGACCAGACTAGGCGGTCTAGTTGTCCGAGGCTCTCCCGCATAAAGCACACATGTGTTTCCGGAAGCGCAGCGGACGAGCGCAGCAGGCGCGACGATGGCGCGCCAAAGTTGCGCCAAAGTTAAGCCCGTCTGCGCCCGTCCGCGGGCGACCAGGGCTAGGGGCACATCACCATGCTCGTCTTTTAACATACTCTTCAGTGCAATTGCGCTCCCGCCAAAATTGCTGGTTGCTCAATTCTGAGACACTGTCTCGTGTTCAGGCCCTTGGTATTGCTCACCCCTTGCCTCCCCTGTCCCTCTCAAAGGCCCCTCACCCTTCCACGATGGTGTCTTTTCCATGCCCCTCTATCCCCACTTTCTCTCCCGCCACCTCTGTTTTCCTTTTAAACACAATGTCCGCTGTTAAGCACCAACTTGAAATATTCAGCCTCTTGGATTTCAACTCACCAGACCTGTTGTTTTTAACTGAAACATGGTATCGCCCGGACTCCTTACCCAGCGTCCTGGCGGCCCTCCCGCCCCACTACTTTGTACTCCGTGCTGACCGACCAGAGGGGAGGGTGGGTGGCGGGGTCACCCTGATTGCTCGCAAGGGACTCCATTTTCAGACACTTGCATCGCCCGCGATACCAGCAGCAGACTGCCTTGTAGTGCGTTCTGTTTCCTTTAAGACTCCAATTACATGTGTGTTAATGTACCGGCCTCCTCAGCCATCCCCTGGTTTTTTCCTGCCATCCAGGACTTGCTGGCCACCCTGGTAGTCAACAGTGCCTCAGTCCTTGTCTTGGGAGATTTTAATTTTTGGCCTAATGATCCTGCCGAAGATACAATGTCCAAAGACTTTACCCAATTGCTGCTCAGTCTTAATTTTACCCAGCACGTCCATGCGCCCACTCACAACCGGGGCCACATTCTTGATCAGATATGGACATTAAATATTCCGATTTCTGCCCCTATCATTGCGCCCTGCACATGGTCTGACCACTCCTTGCTTGCCTTTTCCTTGGATCTTAGTCTCACAAAAACACCTCTTTTCCCTAAAAACACCTGGGCAAGGAACCGGAACCGTCTTTGTGTGGCTCATTAACTACCACCTGCCCTGATCTGTTGGGTTCGGCTCTACACTCTCAGGTAACCACCTTAGAGCGCTGGATAATCAAAGCCTGCGACCTGGTGGCCCCTCTGAAGCGGGTTACCATCAACCGCACCCACAATGCCAACAAGTGGTTCAGCCCTGGCCTCAAAGCCAAGAAACTGGAGGTGCGACAGGCTGAACGAGCCTGGAGGCTAGCATACTGCCCGACCCATAGACAACACTATATTACCATCCTTAGTGAATACAAAAAGACATCTTAGTAGCCAAGACAGAATACTTCTCGGGCGTATTCTAGCTGCGGAAAGCCAGCCGCGTGAGATTTTTGCCACCGTCCACGAGCTGGCCTCATCAGATAGAACTCTGCCTAAGATCCCCCTTCTCAGGCCCTATGTGACTCACTCAATGAGTTTTTTATTGAGAAAGTAGTTCGCATTAAGGCTAATATCCCTCCCTCTCGCCCACCTTCACTGATCCCCAACCTCCAGGCAATAACCTGTCTCTTACACACATTCCTGCACTGACTAGAGAATCCCTCCTCCCCCTACTTAAGCGTGTCAAATCAGGTTCTCCAGCTGACATTTGTCCGGCCCGCATTCTCTGTCAGATTTTCTCAGATTGCTCATCTCCTGTCCTCACTCTCCTGAATGATTCCCTCACGCATGGCACTGTCCCTGTCCCTTTCAAAACCGCTACAATCATCCCCATTTAAAAAAAACCCGGGGCGGACCCAGCCTTCCCGGCAAATATTCGCCCTCTATCCCTTCTCCCGTTTCTGGGAAAGGTTGCTGAGTCCCATGTCACCCAGGTGCTCAGCTCTTTTATAGAGGATAGTAACTACCTTGCACCCTGCCAGGCGGGTTTCCGTCCTCGGCATTCCACCGAGAAGGTGGTTATTTTGGTCATGGATCAACTCAGGGAGGGGCTCGACACCAACACCCCCCAGGCCCTTGTCCTCCTGGACTTGTCCGCCGCCTTTGACACGGTGGACCATCCCATTCTCTTGTCCTGTGTCGAGGCAGCGGGCATAGGGGGACCGATATTGGCCTGGCTCGGCTCCTTCCTGTCTGACCGTACGCAAGCAGTCCATCTGGCCGAGTTCTCTGCCCCGCCTCGCAGGGTGCAATGCGGTGTCCCTCAGGGTTCCTCCCTCTCCCCTCTTTTGTTTAACCTTTATATTTTTCCCCTTATTTTTGCACTGCAACAAATGGAGGTCACAGTGTATAATTACGCTGATGACCTCCAACTCATTTTTAATTTGTCCCCCCTCACACCAGGTATCACTAGCTTCCAGTCCGTTATTCTGTTTATCCGGGATTGGATGAATGCGAACCTCCTTAAACTCAACCCGGATAAAACAGAGTTGGTTTTGACTGGTGGCAGTGGTAACCCTTGGTCCCCCTCGTTTTGGCCCCCTTCTCTAGGTTCACCCCCACCCCATCACACTCAGTTAAAACACTTGGCATTACACTCAATCATCATTTGACACTTCACTCCCACATTAGTTCTGTTGTTTCCTCCTGTTTCTTTATCCTGCGTATCATTAGGAAAATATCTCGTTTTTTTTCTCCCCCTGCACTTAAACTGATCCTAATGGCTATGGTCCTATCTAAGATCGATTATGGAAATATCATTTATAACGGTGTCCCCGCTTACGCACTCCAACGCCTTCAACGGGTGCAGAACCAGGCAGCACGCCTGGTATATGGCCTATCCAAATCCCACCATTCCTCTCCCTTGCTTATTGCTCTACACTGGCTCCCTATCAAACAACGGCCCCTTTTTAAACTGGGATGCCTTACTTTTCAGGCCCATGCGGGCACGGCTCCCGCCTTTATAAATTCGGCCATTACTAACTACTGCCCTTCCAGAGACCTGCGCTCGTCCACCAAATCTCTTTTGGTAATACCTCATTTTAAGAAACAAAGATCGGGAGGTCAGAAATTTTCGGTCCTTGCTCCTACCTTCTGGAATGCACTCCTGTCCCCCGTTAGACTTTCATCCTCCTATATGGAGTTTCGCAAGGCCCTTAAAACTTTCTTGTTTCAGCAAGCGTTCAGCTCCTAGCCTGCTGCGCCTTTCTTGCCCAGTAAAATAACCCCTAGCGCCAAGAAACTGCATAGTGTATGTGCGCTCTACAAATTCTTTCAAATTCAAATTCAAATTCAAATTCAAGGGGTAGGGGATGGGAGAAGAATGATCCATTTCAGTTATTGGCTCCTTTTTTCTCTCAGAAACCTCAATCGATTGTTTTCAGGTCATAGGGCCCAGTTTAAAAAGGTAAATATACATGTGTATATTTACTCCTGCGCATGTTTATTCTTTACCTAGGGTTAACTATAAGCTTGGGCGAATTTTGCGAATTCGCAATCCGCAAATTTGCAAATATGCGAATTTGCAATCCGCAAAATTCGCGAATTCGCGCGAATTTGCTGATTTTTTATTTTTGCGTGTTCGCGGGTGTTTGTGGGTGTTCGGAGGGAAACTTTACGTATTCCCGGGGCACTTTGCGTGTTCGCTGTTTTTTTTTTGCCTGGCTCATCACTGCCACCCTCTCGTTTTTTATGCCCTTCTGCCCTCTGTACCACTTGTTTTTGTGCCTTTCTGCCCTCTGCCCCACTCTTGTTTGTGCCCTTTTGCCCTCTGCCCCACTGGTTTCTGTGCCCTTCTGCCCTCTGCCTAGCTCATGCCCTCTGTTCCACTTTGTGCCCTTCTGCCCTCAGCCATAAGTCAGCTTCAACAGGAAGCACTAATAGATAAAGTATAGCAGGTGCTTGAGTTGAAGGTCAAATTAAGTTACACAGTCATTAATCACCCCAAGTTTGGGGTGATTAATGATTGTGTAACTGAATTTGAGATTCAACTCTAGCACCTGCTTTACTTTATCTATTAGTGCTTCCTGTTGAAGCTGACTTTTTGTAACTATTTTAGAGGCTCTGGCAGCTTGCCGGCGCCAATTCTAAAATAGTTACAAAAAGTCAGCTTGAACTTTTGACCCAATCCGTTCCGCTCGCGGATTTTGCGGGAAATTCGCGAATCTCGCGGATTGCGAATTTACCGAAAATCCGCAAAATCCGCGAAAGGAACTGATTTTCCGCCCATGCTGAGTTAACTATCTATGTGTTTGGTATTCACCATTCCCAGTGGAGATTTGCACATTGGTGTTGACTTGTATGCCTGCAAATGAGGGAATGGAGCCTCTTAGAGCAGAATTTTCTAAGTGTAAATTTACTACTAGTAACTTTTGACTTACTGCTCAAGATCACCTTATAGGAAAATGTAATAGAGGTTAATATTGTTTTTTTTTCATGTATAAAAAAAAGTACATTTTTAAATATGTATTTTTATGATGGCAATAAAATATATATGTGCAGCGCATTGACTAATTAAAACGAAATAAAAATACTTTTTAAATAATAATTGAAAAAAATGCTCACCCTCATTTACATTTATCTTTAATATTTAGTAAACTACTGTAAAAGTTATACATTTTTACATAAAAAATAAGTTTATATGTGTAATTTCTTTAAATCTAACTCTAGTAATATATATATATATATATATATATGTTTTTTAAATATAAAAACTTTACATAGCATCTTTTATTACTACAGAGTTGAAGCTTTATATATATAGCGCAAACTTGACCTAAAGGTATCGGTATCAGAGTGCTTTTCATGAGCACCAGTTGGATAACACAATGACACATTTTAAAGTAAATTAACATACTTTTAATTTTTAAATCTATTTATTGATCTATCTATTTATCTGTGTCTATCTACACACACACACATATGTCTTGTGATCAAGGCTTTTGGAGAGCCGAAACTTGTAATGGCGGCATAGTAAAATAAACACAAGATTTCACACTTGCTTGGTGGTCCGTGTCCGTGGTTTTGAAGGCGATTACACAGGTGACAATGGAGAGTGGAAGATATATATATATCAACCAAACAAGTTGCCTGCTGTTAGGAGGGACCACACGAACAGGTAAGTAATGCCAAACTTCATTTATTGCAGGGAACAGCGTGAAAGGGCACCCCTTCAGCCACCAGAGTAACGTCCGTGAATCCTGACGCGTTTCGTCCCAGTTCCGTTAAAGTTTGCGTGCTTTTTGCTGGTGCTCACAATCAATGTCCCGGAGACAGGTGCCGGTTATTGCAGACAAACTGAGGCCGGACCAAAGGGGTCCCTGTAACCACGACCCACTTGGGACATTGATTGTGAGTACCAGCAAAAAGCACGCAAACTTTAACGGAACTGGGTAGTCAGAAGGTTTGAAACCCCAAGTACCAGTATGCCACAGGAGTGGCTCCGCCCAGTGGGGCGGTATTACCGGTTCCTTCTTAACTGCAGGTGTCTTTTGTTTCACAAAGTCCGGTACCTCTGAAGAAGTGGTGTTTACCACAAAACGCGTCAGGATTCACGGACGTTACTCTGGTGGCAGAAGGGGTGCCCTTTCACGCTGTTCCCTGCAATAAATTAAGTTTGGCATTACTTACCTGTTCGTGTGGTCCCTCCTAACAGCAGGCAACTTGTTTGGTTGATGTAAGCGGCTTGCCTGGGCCGCAAGAGGAACCTTGGTGCTGTGTCAAGTCTTTCACAGCATTCCTGCGGCGACGCCACCCGACGTTGCTGCAAAGGAGACAGGTGCCGGTTATTGCAGACACACTGAGGCCGCACCAAAGGGGTCCCTGTAACCACGACCCACTTGGGACATTGATTGTGAGTACCAGCAAAAAGCACGCAAACTTTAACGGAACTGGGTAGTCAGAAGGTTTGAAACCCCAAGTACCAGTATGCCACGGGAGTGGCTCCGCCCAGTGGGGCGGTACTGCCGGTTCCTTCTTAACTGCAGGTGTCTTTTGTTTCACAAAGTCCGGTACCTCTGAAGAAGTGGTGTTTACCACGAAACGCGTCAGGATTCACGGACGTTACTCTGGTGGCAGAAGGGGTGCCCTTTCACGCTGTTCCCTGCAATAAATGAAGTTTGGCATTACTTACCTGTTCGTGTGGTCCCTCCTAACAGCAGGCAACTTGTTTGGTTGATGTAAGCGGCTTGCCTGGGCCGCGGGAGGAACCTTGGTGCTGTGTCAAGTCTTTCACAGCATTCCTGCGGCGACGCCACCCGACGTTGCTGCAAAGGAGACAGGTGCCGGTTATTGCAGACACACTGAGGGCGCGCCAAAGGGGTCCCTGTAACCACGACCCACTTTGGACATTGATTGTGAGTACCAGCAAAAAGCACGCAAACTTTAACGGAACTGGGTAGTCAGAAGGTTTGAAACCCCAAGTACCAGTATGCCACGGGAGTGGCTCCGCCCAGTGGGGCGGTACTACCGGTTCCTTCTTAACTGCAGGTGTCTTTTGTTTCACAAAGTCCGGTACCTCTGAAGAAGTGGTGTTTACCACGAAACGCGTCAGGATTCACGGACGTTACTCTGGTGGCAGAAGGGGTGCCCTTTCACGCTGTTCCCTGCAATAAATGAAGTTTGGCATTACTTACCTGTTCGTGTGGTCCCTCCTAACAGCAGGCAACTTGTTTGGTTGATGTAAGCGGCTTGCCTGGGCCGCGGGAGGAACCTTGGTGCTGTGTCAAGTCTTTCACAGCATTCCTGCGGCGACGCCACCCGACGTTGCTGCAAAGGAGACAGGTGCCGGTTATTGCAGACACACTGAGGCCGCACCAAAGGGGTCCCTGTAACCACGACCCACTTGGGACATTGATTGTGAGTACCAGCAAAAAGCACGCAAATTTTAACGGAACTGGGTAGTCAGAAGGTTTGAAACCCCAAGTACCAGTATGCCACGGGAGTGGCTCCGCCCAGTGGGGCGGTACTACCGGTTCCTTCTTAACTGCAGGTGTCTTTTGTTTCACAAAGTCCGGTACCTCTGAAGAAGTGGTGTTTACCACGAAACGCGTCAGGATTCACGGACGTTACTCTGGTGGCAGAAGGGGTGCCCTTTCACGCTGTTCCCTGCAATAAATGAAGTTTGGCATTACTTACCTGTTCGTGTGGTCCCTCCTAACAGCAGGCAACTTGTTTGGTTGATGTAAGCGGCTTGCCTGGGCTGCGGGAGGAACCTTGGTGCTGTGTCAAGTCTTTCACAGCATTCCTGTGGCGACGCCACCCGACGTTGCTACAAAGGAGACAGGTGCCGGTTATTGCAGACACACTGAGGCCGCACCAAAGGGGTCCCTGTAACCACGACCCACTTGGGACATTGATTGTGAGTACCAGCAAAAAGCACGCAAACTTTAACGGAACTGGGTAGTCAGAAGGTTTGAAACCCCAAGTACCAGTATGCCACGGGAGTGGCTCCGCCCAGTGGGGCGGTACTACCGGTTCCTTCTTAACTGCAGGTGTCTTTTGTTTCACAAAGTCCGGTACCTCTGAAGAAGTGGTGTTTACCACGAAACGCGTCAGGATTCACGGACGTTACTCTGGTGGCAGAAGGGGTGCCCTTTCACGCTGTTCCCTGCAATAAATGAAGTTTGGCATTACTTACCTGTTCGTGTGGTCCCTCCTAACAGCAGGCAACTTGTTTGGTTGATGTAAGCGGCTTGCCTGGGCCGCAGGAGGAACCTTGGTGCTGTGTCAAGTCTTTCACAGCATTCCTGTGGCGACGCCACCCGACGTTGCTGCAAAGGAGACAGGTGCCGGTTATTGCAGACACACTGAGGCCGCACCAAAGGGGTCCCTGTAACCACGACCCACTTGGGACATTGATTGTGAGTACCAGCAAAAAGCACGCAAACTTTAACGGAACTGGGTAGTCAGAAGGTTTGAAACCCCAAGTACCAGTATGCCACGGGAGTGGCTCCGCCCAGTGGGGCGGTACTACCGGTTCCTTCTTAACTGCAGGTGTCTTTTGTTTCACAAAGTCCGGTACCTCTGAAGAAGTGGTGTTTACCACGAAACGCGTCAGGATTCACGGACGTTACTCTGGTGGCAGAAGGGGTGCCCTTTCACGCTGTTCCCTGCAATAAATGAAGTTTGGCATTACTTACCTGTTCGTGTGGTCCCTCCTAACAGCAGGCAACTTGTTTGGTTGATGTAAGCGGCTTGCCTGGGCCGCGGGAGGAACCTTGGTGCTGTGTCAAGTCTTTCACAGCATTCCTGCGGCGACGCCACCCGACGTTGCTGCAAAGGAGACAGGTGCCGGTTATTGCAGACACACTGAGGCCGCACCAAAGGGGTCCCTGTAACCACGACCCACTTGGGACATTGATTGTGAGTACCAGCAAAAAGCACGCAAACTTTAACGGAACTGGGTAGTCAGAAGGTTTGAAACCCCAAGTACCAGTATGCCACGGGAGTGGCTCCGCCCAGTGGGGCGGTACTACCGGTTCCTTCTTAACTGCAGGTGTCTTTTGTTTCACAAAGTCCGGTACCTCTGAAGAAGTGGTGTTTACCACGAAACGCGTCAGGATTCACGGACGTTACTCTGGTGGCAGAAGGGGTGCCCTTTCACGCTGTTCCCTGCAATAAATGAAGTTTGGCATTACTTACCTGTTCGTGTGGTCCCTCCTAACAGCAGGCAACTTGTTTGGTTGATGTAAGCGGCTTGCCTGGGCCGCGGGAGGAACCTTGGTGCTGTGTCAAGTCTTTCACAGCATTCCTGCGGCGACGCCACCCGACGTTGCTGCAAAGGAGACAGGTGCCGGTTATTGCAGACACACTGAGGCCGCACCAAAGGGGTCCCTGTAACCACGACCCACTTGGGACATTGATTGTGAGTACCAGCAAAAAGCACGCAAACTTTAACGGAACTGGGTAGTCAGAAGGTTTGAAACCCCAAGTACCAGTATGCCACGGGAGTGGCTCCGCCCAGTGGGGCGGTACTACCGGTTCCTTCTTAACTGCAGGTGTCTTTTGTTTCACAAAGTCCGGTACCTCTGAAGAAGTGGTGTTTACCACGAAACGCGTCAGGATTCACGGACGTTACTCTGGTGGCAGAAGGGGTGCCCTTTCACGCTGTTCCCTGCAATAAATGAAGTTTGGCATTACTTACCTGTTCGTGTGGTCCCTCCTAACAGCAGGCAACTTGTTTGGTTGATGTAAGCGGCTTGCCTGGGCCGCGGGAGGAACCTTGGTGCTGTGTCAAGTCTTTCACAGCATTCCTGCGGCGACGCCACCCGACGTTGCTGCAAAGGAGACAGGTGCCGGTTATTGCAGACACACTGAGGCCGCACCAAAGGGGCCCCTGTAACCACGACCCACTTGGGACATTGATTGTGAGTACCAGCAAAAAGCACGCAAACTTTAACGGAACTGGGTAGTCAGAAGGTTTGAAACCCCAAGTACCAGTATGCCACGGGAGTGGCTCCGCCCAGTGGGGCGGTACTACCGGTTCCTTCTTAACTGCAGGTGTCTTTTGTTTCACAAAGTCCGGTACCTCTGAAGAAGTGGTGTTTACCACGAAACGCGTCAGGATTCACGGACGTTACTCTGGTGGCAGAAGGGGTGCCCTTTCACGCTGTTCCCTGCAATAAATGAAGTTTGGCATGACTTACCTGTTCGTGTGGTCCCTCCTAACAGCAGGCAACTTGTTTGGTTGATGTAAGCGGCTTGCCTGGGCCGCGGGAGGAACCTTGGTGCTGTGTCAAGTCTTTCACAGCATTCCTGCGGCGACGCCACCCGACGTTGCTGCAAAGGAGACAGGTGCCGGTTATTGCAGACACACTGAGGCCGCACCAAAGGGGTCCCTGTAACCACGACCCACTTGGGACATTGATTGTGAGTACCAGCAAAAAGCACGCAAACTTTAACGGAACTGGGTAGTCAGAAGGTTTGAAACCCCAAGTACCAGTATGCCACGGGAGTGGCTCCGCCCAGTGGGGCGGTACTACCGGTTCCTTCTTAACTGCAGGTGTCTTTTGTTTCACAAAGTCCGGTACCTCTGAAGAAGTGGTGTTTACCACGAAACGCGTCAGGATTCACGGACGTTACTCTGGTGGCAGAAGGGGTGCCCTTTCACGCTGTTCCCTGCAATAAATGAAGTTTGGCATTACTTACCTGTTCGTGTGGTCCCTCCTAACAGCAGGCAACTTGTTTGGTTGATGTAAGCGGCTTGCCTGGGCCGCGGGAGGAACCTTGGTGCTGTGTCAAGTCTTTCACAGCATTCCTGCGGCGACGCCACCCGACGTTGCTGCAAAGGAGACAGGTGCCGGTTATTGCAGACACACTGAGGCCGCACCAAAGGGGTCCCTGTAACCACGACCCACTTGGGACATTGATTGTGAGCACCAGCAAAAAGCACGCAAACTTTAACGGAACTGGGTAGTCAGAAGGTTTGAAACCCCAAGTACCAGTATGCCACGGGAGTGGCTCCGCCCAGTGGGGCGGTACTACCGGTTCCTTCTTAACTGCAGGTGTCTTTTGTTTCACAAAGTCCGGTACCTCTGAAGAAGTGGTGTTTACCACGAAACGCGTCAGGATTCACGGACGTTACTCTGGTGGCAGAAGGGGTGCCCTTTCACGCTGTTCCCTGCAATAAATGAAGTTTGGCATTACTTACCTGTTCGTGTGGTCCCTCCTAACAGCAGGCAACTTGTTTGGTTGATGTAAGCGGCTTGCCTGGGCCGCGGGAGGAACCTTGGTGCTGTGTCAAGTCTTTCACAGCATTCCTGCGGCGACGCCACCCGACGTTGCTGCAAAGGAGACAGGTGCCGGTTATTGCAGACACACTGAGGCCGCACCAAAGGGGTCCCTGTAACCACGACCCACTTGGGACATTGATTGTGAGTACCAGCAAAAAGCATGCAAACTTTAACGGAACTGGGTAGTCAGAAGGTTTGAAACCCCAAGTACCAGTATGCCACGGGAGTGGCTCCGCCCAGTGGGGCGGTACTACCGGTTCCTTCTTAACTGCAGGTGTCTTTTGTTTCACAAAGTCCGGTACCTCTGAAGAAGTGGTGTTTACCACGAAACGCGTCAGGATTCACGGACGTTACTCTGGTGGCAGAAGGGGTGCCCTTTCACGCTGTTCCCTGCAATAAATGAAGTTTGGCATTACTTACCTGTTCGTGTGGTCCCTCCTAACAGCAGGCAACTTGTTTGGTTGATGTAAACCGGCTTGCCTGGGCCGCGGGAGGAACCTTGGTGCTGTGTCAAGTCTTTCACAGCATTCCTGTGGCGACGCCACCCGACGTTGCTGCAAAGGAGACAGGTGCCGGTTATTGCAGACACACTGAGGCCGCACCAAAGGGGTCCCTGTAACCACGACCCACTTGGGACATTGATTGTGAGTACCAGCAAAAAGCACGCAAACTTTAACGGAACTGGGTAGTCAGAAGGTTTGAAACCCCAAGTACCAGTATGCCACGGGAGTGGCTCCGCCCAGTGGGGCGGTACTACCGGTTCCTTCTTAACTGCAGGTGTCTTTTGTTTCACAAAGTCCGGTACCTCTGAAGAAGTGGTGTTTACCACGAAACGCGTCAGGATTCACGGACGTTACTCTGGTGGCAGAAGGGGTGCCCTTTCACGCTGTTCCCTGCAATAAATGAAGTTTGGCATTACTTACCTGTTCGTGTGGTCCCTCCTAACAGCAGGCAACTTGTTTGGTTGATGTAAGCGGCTTGCCTGGGCCGCGGGAGGAACCTTGGTGCTGTGTCAAGTCTTTCACAGCATTCCTGCGGCGACGCCACCCGACGTTGCTGCAAAGGAGACAGGTGCCGGTTATTGCAGACACACTGAGGCCGCACCAAAGGGGTCCCTGTAACCACGACCCACTTGGGACATTGATTGTGAGTACCAGCAAAAAGCACGCAAACTTTAACGGAACTGGGTAGTCAGAAGGTTTGAAACCCCAAGTACCAGTATGCCACGGGAGTGGCTCCGCCCAGTGGGGCGGTACTACTGGTTCCTTCTTAACTGCAGGTGTCTTTTGTTTCACAAAGTCCGGTACCTCTGAAGAAGTGGTGTTTACCACTAAACGCGTCAGGATTCACGGACGTTACTCTGGTGGCAGAAGGGGTGCCCTTTCACGCTGTTCCCTGCAATAAATGAAGTTTGGCATTACTTACCTGTTCGTGTGGTCCCTCCTAACAGCAGGCAACTTTTTTGGTTGATGTAAGCGGCTTGCCTGGGCTGCGGGAGGAACCTTGGTGCTGTGTCAAGTCTTTCACAGCATTCCTGTGGCGACGCCACCCGACGTTGCTGCAAAGGAGACAGGTGCCGGTTATTGCAGACACACTGAGGCCGCACCAAAGGGGTCCCTGTAACCACGACCCACTTGGGACATTGATTGTGAGTACCAGCAAAAAGCACGCAAACTTTAACGGAACTGGGTAGTCAGAAGGTTTGAAACCCCAAGTACCAGTATGCCACGGGAGTGGCTCCGCCCAGTGGGGCGGTACTACCGGTTCCTTCTTAACAGCAGGTGTCTTTTGTTTCACAAAGTCCGGTACCTCTGAAGAAGTGGTGTTTACCACGAAACGCGTCAGGATTCACGGACGTTACTCTGGTGGCAGAAGGGGTGCCCTTTCACGCTGTTCCCTGCAATAAATGAAGTTTGGCATTACTTACCTGTTCGTGTGGTCCCTCCTAACAGCAGGCAACTTGTTTGGTTGATGTAAGCGGCTTGCCTGGGCCGCGGGAGGAACCTTGGTGCTGTGTCAAGTCTTTCACAGCATTCCTGTGGCGACGCCACCCGACGTTGCTGCAAAGGAGACAGGTGCCGGTTATTGCAGACACACTGAGGCCGCACCAAAGGGGTCCCTGTAACCACGACCCACTTGGGACATTGATTGTGAGTACCAGCAAAAAGCACGCAAACTTTAACGGAACTGGGTAGTCAGAAGGTTTGAAACCCCAAGTACCAGTATGCCACGGGAGTGGCTCCGCCCAGTGGGGCGGTACTACCGGTTCCTTCTTAACTGCAGGTGTCTTTTGTTTCACAAAGTCCGGTACCTCTGAAGAAGTGGTGTTTACCACGAAACGCGTCAGGATTCACGGACGTTACTCTGGTGGCAGAAGGGGTGCCCTTTCACGCTGTTCCCTGCAATAAATGAAGTTTGGCATTACTTACCTGTTCGTGTGGTCCCTCCTAACAGCAGGCAACTTGTTTGGTTGATGTAAGCGGCTTGCCTGGGCCGCGGGAGGAACCTTGGTGCTGTGTCAAGTCTTTCACAGCATTCCTGCGGCGACGCCACCCGACGTTGCTGCAAAGGAGACAGGTGCCGGTTATTGCAGACACACTGAGGCCGCACCAAAGGGGTCCCTGTAACCACGACCCACTTGGGACATTGATTGTGAGTACCAGCAAAAAGCACGCAAACTTTAACGGAACTGGGTAGTCAGAAGGTTTGAAACCCCAAGTACCAGTATGCCACGGGAGTGGCTCCGCCCAGTGGGGCGGTACTACCGGTTCCTTCTTAACTGCAGGTGTCTTTTGTTTCACAAAGTCCGGTACCTCTGAAGAAGTGGTGTTTACCACGAAACGCGTCAGGATTCACGGACGTTACTCTGGTGGCAGAAGGGGTGCCCTTTCACGCTGTTCCCTGCAATAAATGAAGTTTGGCATTACTTACCTGTTCGTGTGGTCCCTCCTAACAGCAGGCAACTTGTTTGGTTGATGTAAGCGGCTTGCCTGGGCCGCGGGAGGAACCTTGGTGCTGTGTCAAGTCTTTCACAGCATTCCTGCGGCGACGCCACCCGACGTTGCTGCAAAGGAGACAGGTGCCGGTTATTGCAGACGCACTGAGGCCGCACCAAAGGGGTCCCTGTAACCACGACCCACTTGGGACATTGATTGTGAGTACCAGCAAAAAGCACGCAAACTTTAACGGAACTGGGTAGTCAGAAGGTTTGAAACCCCAAGTACCAGTATGCCACGGGAGTGGCTCCGCCCAGTGGGGCGGTACTACCGGTTCCTTCTTAACTGCAGGTGTCTTTTGTTTCACAAAGTCCGGTACCTCTGAAGAAGTGGTGTTTACCACGAAACGCGTCAGGATTCACGGACGTTACTCTGGTGGCAGAAGGGGTGCCCTTTCACGCTGTTCCCTGCAATAAATGAAGTTTGGCATTACTTACCTGTTCGTGTGGTCCCTCCTAACAGCAGGCAACTTGTTTGGTTGATGTAAGCGGCTTGCCTGGGCCGCGGGAGGAACCTTGGTGCTGTGTCAAGTCTTTCACAGCATTCCTGCGGCGACGCCACCCGACGTTGCTGCAAAGGAGACAGGTGCCGGTTATTGCAGACACACTGAGGCCGCACCAAAGGGGTCCCTGTAACCACGACCCACTTGGGACATTGATTGTGAGTACCAGCAAAAAGCACGCAAACTTTAACGGAACTGGGTAGTCAGAAGGTTTGAAACCCCAAGTACCAGTATGCCACGGGAGTGGCTCCGCCCAGTGGGGCGGTACTACCGGTTCCTTCTTAACTGCAGGTGTCTTTTGTTTCACAAAGTCCGGTACCTCTGAAGAAGTGGTGTTTACCACGAAACGCGTCAGGATTCACGGACGTTACTCTGGTGGCAGAAGGGGTGCCCTTTCACGCTGTTCCCTGCAATAAATGAAGTTTGGCATTACTTACCTGTTCGTGTGGTCCCTCCTAACAGCAGGCAACTTGTTTGGTTGATGTAAGCGGCTTGCCTGGGCCGCGGGAGGAACCTTGGTGCTGTGTCAAGTCTTTCACAGCATTCCTGCGGCGACGCCACCCGACGTTGCTGCAAAGGAGACAGGTGCCGGTTATTGCAGACACACTGAGGCCGCACCAAAGGGGTCCCTGTAACCACGACCCACTTGGGACATTGATTGTGAGTACCAGCAAAAAGCATGCAAACTTTAACGGAACTGGGTAGTCAGAAGGTTTGAAACCCCAAGTACCAGTATGCCACGGGAGTGGCTCCGCCCAGTGGGGCGGTACTACCGGTTCCTTCTTAACTGCAGGTGTCTTTTGTTTCACAAAGTCTGGTACCTCTGAAGAAGTGGTGTTTACCACGAAACGCGTCAGGATTCACGGACGTTACTCTGGTGGCAGAAGGGGTGCCCTTTCACGCTGTTCCCTGCAATAAATGAAGTTTGGCATTACTTACCTGTTCGTGTGGTCCCTCCTAACAGCAGGCAACTTGTTTGGTTGATGTAAGCGGCTTGCCTGGGCCGCGGGAGGAACCTTGGTGCTGTGTCAAGTCTTTCACAGCATTCCTGCGGCGACGCCACCCGACGTTGCTGCAAAGGAGACAGGTGCCGGTTATTGCAGACACACTGAGGCCGCACCAAAGGGGTCCCTGTAACCACGACCCACTTGGGACATTGATTGTGAGTACCAGCAAAAAGCACGCAAACTTTAACGGAATTGGGTAGTCAGAAGGTTTGAAACCCCAAGTACCAGTATGCCACGGGAGTGGCTCCGCCCAGTGGGGCGGTACTACTGGTTCCTTCTTAACTGCAGGTGTCTTTTGTTTCACAAAGTCCGGTACCTCTGAAGAAGTGGTGTTTACCACTAAACGCGTCAGGATTCACGGACGTTACTCTGGTGGCAGAAGGGGTGCCCTTTCACGCTGTTCCCTGCAATAAATGAAGTTTGGCTTTACTTACCTGTTCGTGTGGTCCCTCCTAACAGCAGGCAACTTGTTTGGTTGATGTAAGCGGCTTGCCTGGGCCGCGGGAGGAACCTTGGTGCTGTGTCAAGTCTTTCACAGCATTCCTGCGGCGACGCCACCCGACGTTGCTGCAAAGGAGACAGGTGCCGGTTATTGCAGACACACTGAGGCCGCACCAAAGGGGTCCCTGTAACCACGACCCACTTGGGACATTGATTGTGAGTACCAGCAAAAAGCACGCAAACTTTAACGGAACTGGGTAGTCAGAAGGTTTGAAACCCCAAGTACCAGTATGCCACGGGAGTGGCTCCGCCCAGTGGGGCGGTACTACCGGTTCCTTCTTAACTGCAGGTGTCTTTTTTTTCACAAAGTCCGGTACCTCTGAAGAAGTGGTGTTTACCACGAAACGCGTCAGGATTCACGGACGTTACTCTGGTGGCAGAAGGGGTGCCCTTTCACGCTGTTCCCTGCAATAAATGAAGTTTGGCATTACTTACCTGTTCGTGTGGTCCCTCCTAACAGCAGGCAACTTGTTTGGTATATATATATATATATATATATATATATATATATATATATATATATATATATATATTTTTTTTTAGTAAAAAACGGTATATAGGGAGTACGATCAAGCCTGTAAAAATGCGAATTCTAGAACACCTTCGCGCAATTACCAACAGGGACAAGGCCTACCCCGTAGCGAGGCATTTCGCTGAGTTCCACAAAAGCGACAGGGACCTGTTGAGCTTTTACTGTATAGACCAAGTGGAAAGAAATGAAAGGGGTGGGGACAGAGAAAAAAGACTCCGTACTCTAGAGTCAAGGTACATAATTGGGCTAAAGACAACAGTTCCCTGGGGTCTTAATAACAACGAGGAGATGTGGATACACCTGGAATAAGAACTGTATATTCCATTATCTCCACACTGGGTCCCCGTAATGCAGCACACTTTCCAATACTCCAGACAATACTTTGACATCCATACCATGCAATATTTTGTTGCCCCCCTTCCTCCTGGTTCCATCTCTTTAGCCCATCCAGGGCAGCATGGGATAAATGTAAAACATACTGAGAGGACACAAAAGCCCATTCAGGGCACAATTGTGGGGGCACATTACTGCCTAGGTAGACTATCAATGTAGTCTCATAAAGGAAAAGCACCTAAATACACACTAGGCAGAATTCGACAATCTTTGCCATGATTATTTACCTGCAAGCACTTTTGAAAAAATACATTTCATTGAACACCTTATGGTTTTAAACAATTTGCACTGAGCACTTTATCTATTACTTACGCCATGAAATGTCATATTGTTGCGCATTTGCACATTATAAGATGGCCGCCACACATTGTATGAAATAACAACATACCGTCATTTGTGTCTAGGAAATGTGGTCTTTAAATGGCGTTTGAAAATGTATCACTGGTGAACACTGACGAAGCCTCCGGGCGAAACGCGTCTGTTGTGGGGGTAGGGGCGTGAATAAACTTTTTTGCTGATACTCAAGGCATGGTGTGCTGGTCGTTTGTCTAGCCGCAATTGGAGTGGACCGTTCGGAATATATATATATATATATATATATATATATATATATATATATATATATATATTACCTACTGGCGATAGCCAGTAGGTATATATAGTTAGGATTTTTTCCCTATGGGATTTCTGAAAATTCTATGCCTAATAACTTTGGCGTTTGTGGACGGAATTGGCTGAAATTTTCAGGAAAATGGCACATTTTGTTTCTGAGCAGCCCTTGAAAATTTGGGGGGGTTTTGTGGAGGGGGGGCCGAGAAAAAAGGGGGGTCCCAAAACGCGTTTTTCCCATGTTAATTTCCATAGGGCGGTTGGACTCACTTTTAGCCCGAACGGCTGAATGGATTTTCACGAAACTTGGCAAAATTGTAGGGACTGTTAGCCCGATGTGCCTTTGCTAGGTCTCAATATATGTGCTTCAGTGGATTTTGAGAAATTAACGTTTAAATCAAGATATATATCTGTAACAGCGCTCCGGGCAGCTATCCGGTTAGCGAACCTTTCGCGTAACGGAACTTTGCGATGAGAAGCTGATTGGCCCTCCGGTGTCTGTCAACATTCTAAACAGTCCGGAGCGGCCGCCATCTTGTCTCTCGGTAGGATCGAGAGACAAGAGGAGGGCAAAACAAAGGGGGAAATTACCATAAGGGGGCATAGTAGATCCTCGTTGACCCCCTAGGTTTTATGTGGAGGTTTTAAAAGGGCCTAGGAGGGTCCAAAAAAAAAAAAAAAAAATTTTTTTTTGCGTGATAAGCGCCAAGTTCGCGAACCGGAAAGCGTTCTGGGCAGCGAACTTTATGGATAAAAGAATGAAAGACTTTTCTAATGCTGTATGTTAATTGTTTGTTGTTTTTCTTGTTTTTTTTGTTTTCTTTTTTTTAAAGTGTTTTTTTTATTTTGATTCTTTTTCATAATTTATTAAACTTTCTAACATTTCAGTGTCTGAAATGTCATTATTTTCTTGATATATTGTTTGCAATCTGTGAGGTTGCAAAATGTCCTCATTTGCAAGGAGGACATCTACTGCTTGGACACATTGCAGCAGTTCATTATCCAAGCTTTCATCCATAAATTCCATGTCAATTTGTTCAATTAATTCCTGGCTGCTCTCTTGCAGGTCCATCTCAAAAGAAACTTGCTGCTCGCCTTCCATTTTGCCTGAAATTTGGATTAAAAAAATATATATTAGTAGAGATAGGGCACTGTTGGGATTAATTTTAGATAGGCAGTTTTTATCAGTGAATTTATCTTTTGGCAGTGTATAGTATGAGAGTGGAAATAGGAGTATAATTTTGCCTGAAATTTGGATTAAAAAAATATATATTAGTAGAGATAGGGCACTGTTGGGATTAATTTTAGATAGGCAGTTTTTATCAGTGAATTTATCTTTTGGCAGTGTATAGTATGAGAGTGGAAATAGGACTATAAAAAAGTGTATGTGATTTAACCAAGACAAGCCTTACTCCATTGATAACTATAACAGAGAAGTCTATCTAAATACATTACTACTACAGAGGGATAGTGTATATCTAGCAAAAAAAGTCTACTATATTAAGTCATAGTGCACAATATATTAAATTATAACTTACCTTCACAAAGAAGTTGAAGTTTTTTGAAGCTATTGAAATAGGAGGTACAACAAGAAGTAGTAGTCAAAATGGCTGTGTTTCCTTCTCTCCCTTTATATATATACAGGTATATAACCAATCAAATGTCAGGTAATAAAAGTAGAAAATGAAAGTAACATTTTCATTGGTTGTCAATGCCAACAATTCAGATGTGTTTTGTGAAGTAATTTACCTCACGGTACTTGGAGAGGTCTACAGGCTAAATGGCTAAATGGAATTTCAATGAAATTTGTGAGAATGGAAGGGATTGTTATGTAGTATGAGCTAATCTATATTTGGTGAGAGTGTCTCTAGTCGTTTTTCTGTAAATTACTTTCCCGCCTTTTTTTAGGACCGCTTTCCGGAAAGCGGCCCGGTTAGCGAACCTTAAGCGTCACGGGAGTCCACCATTTTGTGTTTCGGTCGCATTAAGATACAAGATGGAGGGCAAATAATGTTTAGAATGGGTAGAAGGGGTCATGGTAGACTTATCTTGACCCCCTAGGTTTTCTGAGCGTGGCTGAGGAGGCTTATATGTGCGGAAAAAAAACTTTTTTTAAAAAAATCCGCGAGGTTAGCTTTCGGTTAGCGAACCGGGTAGCGCTCCGGGGAGCGAATTTTGTGGAAAATTAGTGAAAAAAGTTAGAGGAAAATAATAATTGTGAGTGATCAGATGTAGGGTAGCTCTGAGAAGAGCTTTTGGGTTTATGGTACATTTAGGTACTTATAAGTAGGTACCAATGCACAGTCTTAAATTCAGAATGAAAATTCTGTTGCCCTCATCTGAGAAGTGAACTCCATCTCCTCTGTAGATATCTTGCATGTAGTAACGCAAGTTATTGTTGTACAGAGAGCCCATTCCATGGTCTCTCATGTAAGCTGAAACAGATTTGTTTACATGCTTCCTCGCTTTCTCAATTTGTGGACAAAATTGGTTGGACCACCTCCATTTCTGTCTTTGGCATATATTGGAATATACCAAGGCAGTTTGAGGAAAAAGTGCCATTAATTGCTCAAAGGTGTCCTTTAAAAGCATTTCCAGACCTACCCCTGTCAAAGTGCCCAAATCATTACCTCCACAGTGCACTATTAACAGGTCAGGTTTTGGCAAATGCATAAAGGTTTTCACCAATGGTATCAATTGGTGACATTTTAATCCTCTTTGGCCCAACCACTTAATTTCCACATCTTGTAAATTGAGGTTAGGTAAATTTCTGCTCTCAGCATACCTTTGAGCCCAGTGGATGTAACTATGTCCAACAATCCAGACCTTAAACATGGTGGGAGAAGGTTGTTCTGCAGTCAGATGAAGTGTGGTAATGAAAGGGCAGTTGAAACAGTAGGAGTTTCTAAAGAAAAAAAACTGTGGATTTACAATGCTAATGATTCATTAGCAGTGATTGGTGCATTTCCATTTCTGAAAACAGAAAGTTAGGGTGCATGGATGTGTTCTTTGAAAGATGTAATTTGAATGGTCAAGGAAGAAACATTTATTGAAAGATTGCTCTGGATACGCAGGTGCACTGAGAGTTCAGAGTTCAATTGAAACATTGTTGTGTGAATTTGCAAACATGAGAGGTCTTCCAGGAGGTGGTTGCTATGGAAACAAGGGAGAGAGGGCAGAGGGGGGAAGGGTTTTGATTTGAAAAAAGTGAGGGAAGAGGTATGATTGGCTAATATGAGAGATATGTGAAATGAATATCTGTATTTCTGTGCTTTCAATAGCTGCAGCCTTTGGAGTGCATCCTTTTTCTTCTGCTGAAGACAATTTGGTGTATTTCTGAGACTGTTTTCAAAACTCAAACAATATTTGCTAAGGTGAGAAAAGATTTATTTAATTTAGATAGAGAATAGTATGATTTAAGGAGAAAATGATGAAGAAAGCTGTGTTTTTAAAATGTGGTTTTGTCTCTAGTGATATAGTAATAGAATTAGTTTTATAGAGAAATTGTAATTGCATATTTGGTGTAACATTCTGGCATGCAGTAACACAAGTTATTGTGGTACATGGAGCCCATTCCATGGTTTGTTATGTAAGCTGAAACAGATATGTTGTTTTTAAAAACGATTTAAGAAATCAATTTATGTGCGATAAAATTCGCCGAAGTGCGGCGATAATTATTGTCTCTAAACAAGTTAGAGACAAAAATTACCGCTAGTTGTTGGAAATATGCCCCCGGGTTTTTCCTTGCAGGAATCGGGAAGCGAAAGACTAGCACTGAAATCAGTAGTCTTACACCTGAATCGGGAGGGTTGGCATGTCTGGATACTCTACAGCTGGAGCCATAAACTACATCCGCAGGGCTAGGTGATAGCCTAGGTCCGGCCTGGACAATCGGACACAGAGGAAGAGAAGTGTCAGAGGGTGCGGTAGTGAATAGGGTGAAAGGGAGGTGTCGAGCGGGCACAGGGTGTGATTCTCAGAGAAGAGCAGCGCAGATGGGGGAAGTATATGGCCCATGCATGAGAGAGAGAGCGGGGGTGACCATTGCGTGGGGGAGATGCGTGCGAGGGTGGGGAGCCATGCTGAGAATCGGCGGCGTGCAGAGAGTGGCCCTGGTCAAGGCATCTAAAATGGCTGCCGTGCACGACAAAATTGTGGCATTGGACAAAAACGCAAGATGGCGCAGACAATGTTTATCAATAAGGATTCATTTATAATAAAATATTTACTCGCAGTGACAAAATGGTGTTCAACACTTCCTGATTTCCATCGAATCGAACGTTAACAAACGTCACGCAGCAAAAAAAAAAAAAAAAAAAGCTCACGCACAGAGCGGTTTTTAGCCATGTTATCCAATGGAAGGTGGATAACATGGCTAAGAGCATTTGCTGGATAATGCATGAATATCGCTGACTTTTCAGCGATATTCATGCATTGTGGCCGATGTGCGGCGATAATTTTTGTCTCTAAACAATTAAAACGAAGCACAAAATGGCGAATTCCCGTTTCGCTACCAGTTTGCGGCCCAGTTTGCGGCCCGTGAAGCGCTTCTACCGTGAAAAATCATTTTTTTTTATTTTCCCCACGGGACCCTTTAATAACCCCAACAACATTCCTAGGGGGTCAAGAGGGGTATACCTTGCCCCCTTTCAATAAATTCCCCCTTCGTTTTTCACCTCTTCTTCTCTCTCGATCCTACCGAGAGATAAGATGGCGGCCGCTCCGGACTATTTAGAATGTTGACAGACACCGGAGAGCCAATCAGCTTTCTGTTATCCAATGGAAGGTGGATAACATGGCTAAGAGCATTTGCAGGATAATGCATGAATATTGCTGACTTTTCTGCGATGTTATGTTTACCTTTTTAAATGGAAAGTGTTCCTCTTGGGGCAAGTGTCTTGTAAATACGCTCCCATTTGCGCTTGGCAAATTTAGATTTTGATTATGGGAGTTACCTAGCCATGTTAATAGTGTCCCAAAAATGGTGCTAGGGCATTCCAGAAAACACTTTCATGTGTCTCAAGGACATTTTTAGTAATTTCTTCATGAATGCAGGTATACAATTGATTTATATGCTGTGTTTAAAAACGAATTTTGAAATCAATTAAATTTCAGGATATGTACTGTTAGAGCTTCATAGGTTGTTTGGGGTCATATTTAGAAGGCATTTTAGTGTCTTTGATGTTATTTTTCCCTTTTTAAATGGAAAGCGTTCCTCATGGGGCCCTGAGCAGTTCTTAGCCATGTTATTTAATAGGAAGTGGATAACATGGCTAAGAGCATTTGCTGGAAAATGTATGAATATCGCTGATTTTTCTGCGATATTCATGCATTGCGGCCGTTTTTTTTCACATTTGCAAGCACTTCTTAGCCATGTTATCCAATGGGAGGTGGATAACATGGCTAAGAGCATTTGCTTCAAAGGTTGTTTGGGGTTATACACCATTTTTGGGAAATTATTAACATGCCTATCTAACTCCCATAATCAAAATCTAAATTTGCCAACCGCAGGTGGGAGCGTATTTACAATAAATTTGCACCATGAACAACGTAAAATAGCATACTAGACACTCAAATGCCTTATAAATATGACCCAAAACATCTTATGAAGCACTAGTAGTGCATATTTCCAGAAATGTATTGGTTTTCATTTAATGATTTACTTCATTGGTAGGCCTTCACATGTTTTTTTACCTTGTTTTTTTTCAGTGATAATCTTATCTGCAACCATGTGTTGGCCTCACCTCAAATAAACAAAACAGGTGATGGACTGAATGTGGATCAATGACACACATTCACCCCAGTCTAAAGATCTGGGCCTAAACAAATCTTTAGATAGGCTACATCTTATCGTCATCCTGAATTAATGATTTAAAATATTAGGGAGTGATTTATGAGTGTTGTATGCCTGTTTTGTACCATTGAGTGTCATTTTTGTGATGCAGTGCTGGTGGAAAATATTTGCTATGTTAAATAATTAGTACGGCATTAAGTTTTAGATGACTGTTATTTATTTACTGTTTGGTAATAGTGGTTAATAACATTTTATATTATATTTTTCCACAGATTCAACTGCAGATTCTTTCATAGTTTGTAAAATGCCTTCCAAAAGTAGAATAAGAAAGGCTAGAAAACGTCAAAGACAGCAGGATGATGTTTTATTGCAGCAGTCCTCTTCCCCAAATACTTGTCAAAACACCAAGAAAGGTCCGGGTAAGAGCACGAAATCATTCTTAAGAAATATTTGTAGTAAAAAAAGTTTTGCTCAAAAAAATGTTTCAGTTCACAAAAAGAAAAGTAATTTAAATGGAAAGGAGAGACCCATCACAAATGTTACTGGTAGAGGAAGAGATAACTCTGTGCATGATAGTAGAAGGAAACAACAGTTTAGGGACATTCGAAATCGAATGTTCCGTAATAGGATATTAGTTAATTTATTGAAAAATATTAAAAAGAAAGGCCAACAGAAAGCGGCATTTTATAAGAAGAAGAAAAATGTAGAGAAAATTATTGATCATGCTTTTGAAATTAAGCGAAAGTTGTTTATTTTGGTAATCAATAGAATTAGGAAACTAAGCAAGGTAATTTCTGATTTCAAAACAAAAAGTAGATGGAAGAGAGTAGTAAATCGTACTAACTTTTGTGAAGTTTTTTCCGGAGAATGGATGCATAGTTCAAGTTCTGAGGCATTTTTTAATGAGGAGACTTATTTTCAGGATAATGATTTGGTGCATGCAGTTGACATCAGTGGTCGAGCTTATGAAGTGAAGGATGGTTGTCCAGTTGAAAAAGAACAACTTGTGACAACAGAGACAGAAGAGGCGCTAAGTGATGAGGTTTTAGGAAGACGTCCTAAGGGTCCTGTGTACATTTGGAAGTGTAGTTCTATTTGCAGTGTGCGACAGGTTTCCATCAATTTGCTTTGTGATTTTATACGGACATTTAATAAGAAAAGTTTGAAGCAGAAAATGAAGTTGTTGCAAGATTTAGATCCTTGCAGAGTGAGACAAATGACAGGTTTGCGTGGTCATTCACTGGCTTGTCTTTCCAGGAGAGTATGCCAGAGTGTTTTTCATCATTTCAGGATGCTAGCAGTGCATCATAATAAAGTGAGAAAATTAGTGAGAATGTTGTATTATGCTAAGAGTCCAGCAATTATGCTTAAACAATTATGTGCTGCTCTTTTGCATGGTTCTGAAATAGATGTGAAGAATATTTGTGAAGAAATTGAGTTTTGTTACTTTGGTAGTAAAGATGAGAATGTTCAAATTGACCCAGAAGTAGAGGGTAATGTGGAAGATAATGTACAGGTTTCCAGTACAGATAATTTTCAGAAGGAAATTGCCACGTTTCAGATGAAATCAAGTGAGAGGCCTAATTTCACTTGTGTATGTTGTCGACGCACTTATTATAAGAATCAGATTAAGGTAGTGGATTTATATGCAAAAAGTGAAAGGGAAAATAATAGTGAATGGAAGGATTTTGCCACATACTTGATGGTAGAAAATTATTTTGATTTGGGATCGGATCAACGTGTGTGTACTTATTGTTGTAATAAATTAAACCAAAACCAGATGCCTGCTAGGGCAGTTCATAATAATCTGGAATTGGTTGAGATTCCTTCTGAATTGAAGGATTTAAATACTTATGAATCTATTTTGATTCAAAGTATCCATCCCTTTCAGGCTATTGTAAGAATGGAGCCAAAGACAGGGAAGTTGCCTCCAGCAGATTTACAGAGAGGATTAAAGGGAAGAGTTGTTTATTTGCCTCTAGATTTGAACAAAAACATTAATACAATTGGAATAGAAGAAGTGGAAGAGGAACCTCTGGTTATCTTGGTTAATGGGGTTCCGACAAAGAATAAGAAAATATGGCAAGATTTAGTGGATGTTAGGAAAGTCAAAAAGGCAACAGTGTATTTGAAGAAAAATAATAAGTACTATAAGAATGTATATGTTGCAGAAGAGGAAGTAAGTGATGAAGAGGATAGCGATTTGTGTGCTGGCCAAATTGAGAAAGTAGAGGCCTCTAAAAGTGAAGAAATATATGAACATTATAGTGTTCATCCTTTGCATTCCAAGGAAGTCATGGGGAATGCTATTGAGTTGTTTCAAATGAAACAAGCCAAAGGGAGTCCCATTAGTGTTTGGGAGGAAAGTTTGGAAGCTCGGTGTTTCCCACAGCTATTTCCCACAGGTCAAGGAGGAAGATATGATGAGCGACCTCATCAAATTCCTGCGTCTGAATACCGGACTTTACGATTGTATGCAGCAGATCCTAGGTTTCGGCAATGCATTCCCTATTTGTTTCATCTCCTGTTTGAAAGCGATCTGTCTGGACTGTCATATGCAGTGAACCACATCTTAAAAAGTGGTATACAGATGCGAAACATCTCGGCAAGTGACTTTATGCATAAAGTCAATGTCCAAGACAGTATTTTGGATTCTCACTTAATTAATCTCATGGCGTGTCAGCGTGGTACTAATGAGTACTGGTACCGTCGTCATGGTGATTTAAAATGTATGCTGAGGAACTTAGGAACTCCAACATGGTTCCTCACTCTGAGCTGTGCCGAGTATGGCTGGGAAGACTTACTTGAATTTCTACGAGAGGCAAATGGAAATATTGAAAACATTGAATTCAAGACACCTGGAGAACTGTGTTCTTTGGATCCAGTGAATGTATGCAGGTACTTCAATCATAGATTTGAAG
Organism: Lissotriton vulgaris; assembly: GCF_964263255.1. Lineage (NCBI taxonomy): Eukaryota > Metazoa > Chordata > Amphibia > Caudata > Salamandridae > Lissotriton > Lissotriton vulgaris. The sequence continues at coordinate 775,301,995 of NC_141696.1, read as the reverse complement.
CTATGATGTCTTTCATCACAAATAAAAAGAATCCACCTCTTGGAGAGGTGTTGGATTTCTTCTGGAGAAAGGAGTACCAAGCAAGAGGTGCCCCTCATATACATATGTTGTTGTGGATCAAGGATGCACCTAAATTTGGAACAGATCCGGATGACTTAGTGATGAATTTCATCGAACAGTATTCTACGTGTGCTGTTCCAAACGCAACGGAGAAGAAAAGTCTAAGAGAACAAGTTCTACGTTTCCAAAGCCATCGTTGTGGAAAGTACTGTCGTCGTAAATTCAGAAACAAGGACAAGTTCTACACCAAATGTCGTTTCAACTTTCCACGACCGGTGATTTCTAAAGGAAGAGTGAACAGTTTGATGTCTTCGCTGCGACATAATGTGACGAGGAAATCACCCAAGAATACATACAATTTGAAAAGGAACGAAGAGTCCAAGTACATCAATGACTACAACCCAGTGATTTTGTCCATGTGGAATGCTAACATGGATATACAGTTTGTGGCTGACAACTGTATGGCTGTGGCTCGGTATGTGACATCTTACATCACCAAAAAAGAAAAGACCGAACTGAAGGATATGTGGGAGGATATTTCTCATGAAAAGAGCCTCAGCAAGAAGTTGTACAGTTTCAGTCTGAAGATGTTGTCGCATCGAGAAATCGGAGCTTACGAATGTTCTGACCGGTTGTCTTCAGCAAGTCTCTATGCCAAATCCAGGAGTCTCGTTTGGGCGAGTCTTGGTCTTGCTGCAACGCGAAATCGAGTTCTAAAACCTGTCCGGGAAATTGAGTATTTGGCAGAAAAGGAACCAAACAGTACCGACATTTTGAAGACCAACATGTTGGATACATATTATCCAAATCGAAGCAGTCACCTTGAGAATGTTTGTCTATATGAGGTTCTCCAAAATTATATATTCAAGAGGAACATCAAAGAAGATATTGAGAAAGGAGTGTATGCTGTAATTGGAAGTGAGGGATGCCTGGTCAAGCAAAGAAAATGCCAATTAGTAAACCATCGAAAATTGAGTGGTGAATCTCCAGCAAAAAAGGAGTTTTTTTATTTAGCACTTTTGCAACTTTTCAAGCCTTGGCGTGCAGAAGAGGAACTGCTTGGAGATTTCCTCTGTTACGAAGACTCTTTCAATGCAGCCAAGGAGTCCATAGAATGTCCTGCTTTTTCTAAATATCAAGAAATGCTAACTTTGGAAATTGAGCAGGAAGCAACGATTGCAGCCGAGATTGCCAGAGACAGTTCTCAGGACAGTCAGAGTTCTGTTTCATTGAGTCAAGATCCACTTGGAGGACCTATTATCGAAAATGAAGCTGCCACTGCTATGAATGAAGTGGAAAGAGCCATGGCACATGCTCAGGAGGATTCAGTTAACTTAGAAGACTTGGAAAAACAACTCAACGTTGAGCAGAGGAAAATATATGATGAAGTTACCACGGAAATTGAGCACGGATTAAGTCATGAGAAGAACAAGTGCTCATGTACATCGTTGAAGCCTGTCCGACTGTACGTGAGTGGAGAAGCGGGAACTGGAAAAAGTTTCCTCATTAAAGAAATCTCTTGTTATTTGCAGGAAAGGACTGAGTCATCGCTGTCTTGTGTTGTCACCGCTCCTACTGGACTGGCAGCACATAACATTAAAGGTATTACTTTGCATCGTCTACTGATGCTGCCGGTGGAGCATGATAACAAATTACAATACAACAAGTTATCTGGAGATGCTTGCTGTGAAGTTTCAAGAGTCTTGAGGAAAATGAAACTACTTATCATTGACGAAGTAAGCATGGTTTCCAATGTCATGCTTGCCTTTGTGCATTTGAGAATGCAAGAAGTACTTAAAACTGAATATGATGTGTTATTTGGTGGGAAACACATCATTGTTTTCGGAGATCTTCTGCAGCTGACACCAGTAAAAGGTCAACCTGTGTTCAAAATACTCACGCATGAAGATACCAGGAAGTGCCTAGGGAGCATTGGCAACGTCAATATATGGTTAAACTTCAATTATGCAGAACTGCATCAAAATATGCGTCAGGCAAAGGATGAAGATTACAAGAATATTCTACAAGATATTAGAATTGGAAAAGTGACTGAGCATGGGAAAGAAGCTTTAAATGCACGATTACTGTCAAATTTATATCCCAAACAAGAGATTATGCCTGAGAATATTTTTCAGAAAATTACTGAGAAGAAATCCGGGATATGTCTCATGCCAACTCTTGCAGAATGTGCCATCTTCAACAACAAAATGTTGAATTTAGAAAAGCAAGAGATTGTGAAACTTGAAGCTATCGACAAATTAGAGCATATGGGATCAACAATTATTTTGTCAGACAATTTGAAATCAAAATTGGATTCATTAGAGAAGACTATATCTAAAACAGCGGGTTTTGAAAAGACTTTGAATGTGTGTTTAAATTGCCGAATTATTTTGAGAAGGAATTTACATGTAGAAAGAGGTCTGGTAAATGGATCAATGGGTAATGTTGTTGATTTTGAGAAATACAGAAATAGAGATGGAATAGAATTTTTAAGAATTAAATTTGATGGCATTGAGGAAGTACAGCAAATTGGTCGTTGTTCTGCTAGGTTTTTGCTTGTTAAAGATTTATATGTTCGCCGTAAACAGTTTCCTGTTTGCTTGGCATATGCGGTGACAATCCATAAATCGCAAGGTTTAAGTGTAGACTGTGCATTGGTGAATATTGGCAGTTCTGTGTTCAAGGAGGGTATGGCATATGTGGCATTGTCACGAGTTAGAACTTTATCGGGATTGTACTTGATTGACTGTGATGTCACAAACATTTGTGCGGATCTAGATTGTGTTAAGGAATACAATAGGTTAAGAAGAGAGTATGCGCCACATTTGCCTCAATATCCTTTGTTTGAGAAACGTGTGGTAGGCCGCAAACGTAGAAATAGCAGTAATAGTAGGGAGGTTGTTGCAAAAAGACTAAAAGTCAATGAACCGAAAATTGTTAGCAGAAAGAAAGTGGATTCTGTTGAAGATGTTGTCGGTTTTCAATTTGAAAACAGTTCTGGTGTCAACTGCTATGCAAATGTAGTGGTTAATGTTCTCTTTTCACTAGAGAGTTTAAAAGAACAGATTCTGTTGAATTCTGAACAAATTTTATGCTGTTTGTTGAATTCTGTTTTCGAGAAATGTAGCACTGATCGAACAAAAGTAGAAAGTGTGTCTGAAGTTCGTTATCTGTTAGATGAATGTTCAGGTCAAACAGACTTCTCTGAAAATAATCAGCAAGATTGTCAGGAGTTTTTAATGTATATGCTTGATATATTGCAAGTTGAGGGTGTAGATGTAGATCACCTGTTTGGGCTTTCTTATCAATGGCAGCATGACTGCGAGAATTGTAGGGTATCAAGTACTACTAGTGTAGACTCAGAAAGATTTATATATTTAACTTTGCCAGACAGTAAATCAGTCTCCTTTAATAAGCTAGTAAATGCAGCGGATCACAACATGGAGTGTAGCCAATGTAAATCTGAAATGATGTCAACATTACTTATACGTAGATATGGACAGTATGTCATTTTAATGATCCAACGATGTAGGCCTGATGGATCAAAATTGTCAACTTTCATAAAAAATTTTGTGGCTTCTCAGCTTTCAATATCAGGAAGGACTTTTGTAACTGTAGCAATTATCTATCACGATGGTCCTTCAACAACTTCAGGACATTATACAGCTTATTTAAAGTCTCGAAACGGCTGGTCATTCTGCAATGATTCCGTTGTAAGTTTCAAAAAAAAATTGCCGTTTGACCTTAAAAATTCTTACCTGGTGTTTTTAAAACCAAAATTTTAAAGAAAGAATCTCGAGATTTCCTGTGAAGAATTGGAAAAGGTTCATCAAGTTGAGGGAATGTAAGTCTGCAATGCTGTCTAGATTATTGGTCCAAAACTTTTAATTATAATGTTATTTTGTAAAATCCGACTATATAAACCTGATGCAAGTAAGTCTGCTTCATAGTAAGCAGTATCAGTGTCATAGGAAAAGGAGAACATGAGTGACAAAGAAGAGTAAGATATTAGTAGTCCAGGATTGTGAAAATAATCTCAAATGTTTTCTTTTTGCAAGTTGCGAAAATAGAAAATGTCGGGATTTGATTGGAAGAATTACAAGACTTGCGAATCGCGGCAACATGATTTGGCCTAGTGGAAACATGTGATAGAATGAGAGAAGTCTTTTTTTCTATATAACATATTTTTCGTATCGATGGAGGTTTTCTTTCAGAAAGTGGCGGGCTGAAAATATTTATAGCACAACAGGGTGGATGCTGTTCATAGGAGATCCTTCGACGTCATTGAAAGTAAGTTAATTTTAAGGAGTTTTGAAATCAGATTTCTTAGGTTGTATGGGTTTTTTAAACACAGTCATTTTGATTGTGTTTTTTTTTCCCCGCTGTTACATGATGAATATCTTCAAGTCACTGATTTAAGTGAAATTTGATACATTCTGAGAACAGCAAAAATAAACCATTTAACATGTATAATTAATGTTCTTCTGTTTGTACTTATGATATACATTTAGAAATGTGAGGTAGATATGGAAAAACTGAGTCTTTTGTAAGTGTCAATTTTAATGCTTATAGTGCTGTATTTCCGGGTACTGTTTTTTTTAAAAGGAATAGGCCTCACCTCAAAGAAAGCTCTTCAAAGCAGACATCTTATTTGCATCCTGAAACTATCATTTAAAATATTAGAGACAATTTTATGATGGCTTTACATCTTCAACATCAAGATACAGTTTTTTGTAAAATATATATATTTAGGATTGTGTAGGGGACGTAGAGAAGCAGAGACTTCTGTAAATGTCAAAGTTGTTGAAAAACTGTTTGTTCTTGAACCTTTTCCCTTGTCTTTTCTAATTTTTAAGTACATGTTTTAATATTTTTGGAAATGTTTGTTCTCTGTTTTACAGATTGAAAGTATGAAAAAATATTTTAAAAAGGTAACAAGAATTATAAGGTAAATGTTTTCTACTCTTTTTACCCGCAATGCACTGCTGATGATGTCACTGACACTATCTCTCATTTACTCTCTATAGCTGTCTTTCTTTTTACATTATTCTCTGTTTACTTCCCTTATACTAACTCTTCTTTTTTTAAAAAAAATATTTTTTTGGTTCGCTTAAAGTTCGCGAACCGGTCAGCGAACTTGAAGCGAACCAAAAGAAATAGAGCTTGCCAGAGTGATAAACATTCTAGCAATTTTATTTGAAAGGGGAGGTAGTTCTGAAAAGAACTTTTTTTTTTGTTTTTGTTGTTTTATATATATATTTTTTTTTTTCTGAACATTTTTTGATTTTTTGTATTTTTAGAACAGTTTTATGTTTTTTTTGTGTTTTTTATGGAGGGGAAACAACAAAAAAACAGGCATTGAAAACGGCTCAACAGGAGCAAAAAAAAAATTACTTCTTGGGTGCATTAGGGCACTTATGGTTTTCGAACACCATATTAATCAAATTGATGCTCATGTTCCCATACGACAACATTGCACCGCAATATATACAAGTAAACCTCATATGTTGGAAATTTGGTTGAATATTTGGCACAGTTTCCTGTGCCTCTCTTCCTGACAAAGACATTGATGAGGTAGATCTGGCCACAGGAGTTGTCGGGGGATTGTCTTGTAGGTCCCTTAACTCAGCCCGGCTGTAGTTCAAGGGATGCCACCTGGTCATATGTCGATGCATAGTATAGTTGCCCATACTATATTTCTTCTCTGTGCCTCTTGACAATCTGTAATCACAGATGAGGCAGGTGACATATTTCGCATTCACCTTCTTCTCCCCTGGAGGGATGGAAAAAAACTGCCAGATGAAACTAGTTTTTCTCTTTGAAACACGGGGCAACTCTGGGATAAATTGTTGTTGATCTGGATCCTCTTCTTCTTCTTCCTCCTCTTCCTGCTCTCTGTTGGAGGTAAATTGACTTGGTGGTCCTCTTTTCTTATGAGGAGGTGGAGGTGGTGGTGGGGGTGCACCAGCTGCAGCAAGAATGGAAGCCATTGTTGAACTTCAGGTAAATGGTCTTTCTCTCACCAAGATGAAAGTCAGAGTGAGGAAAGAAGGAGGGGTTTACATGATTTGGGAAAAGCAAAAGTTCTGAACCAATGAAAAGTGTTATTTTTAGGTCACATGACCTAGTATTACATCATTAGGAAACCAAAAGTGAAATGAACTAATGAAAAGTGTTATTATCGAGTCACATGACCTGCTGTCTTTACGTTTCGCGCTTTGCGCCACTATCCAATCCGCTTCCGGGTCCGCTAACTTGGCGCGTCGGATAACGTATTACGCGACAACGCAAAACGTCATGATAACGTAACAGTTACGCTTAAGGAACGATTACCGGCTCGCGCACCAAGTCGCGGCTTTGAATTCAGCTAACGGGAAGCTGACCAGTTCGCGGACTAGGAGCGGAACAAATTTTTTTTTTTTTTAAAATGTATAAAAAACATGTACAATATATTTTATGATTTAAAGAAGAATACATTTTACAGATACAAATATTAGCTTTCAAAAAACCATTGAAATTCAATGAAAAAACCATAGGTTATAGTCCATATATAGTTAGGAATTAGCATTTACAAAACCTTATTTTACTCGCATAAAACCATTGAAATTCCATATATAGTTAGATGCGCTAACTATATATCGCGCACCCGCAATCCACTGCTGATGATGTCACATATTACATCATTCATGACATGGTCAGTGACATCACTGATGACATCACTGATCACAACATCCAGTGACTGTATGTTTCTGTAAAGTTAAAATATGTCTTACATATTGAAGAATGAGTGGATGTATAAATGTCTGGATGAAGGATTTAGTAGGTGCATGACTGATTGTATGAGGGAGTGATTAAATGTGTCTCACTGAGTGCATGGGTTAGTGAATAAACTATATTACTTTGTGCATCATTATATCTGTTGTTCTGTAAACTGCTGCATGTGTTGATCAGTAGCTATATGAATAACTATATGGGTTATTGATTGGTTGCTCAAGTATTTGTATGGGAGACTGAGTATATGTGTGAGTGGCTGGGAGGTGTGTGACTCTGTGCATAGATGTGTGAGCAGTTGATTCACTAGATGTATGGTTTCAAAAGTGCATGTGGAAACAGCTGTATGGGCGGTTGACTGTGTGCATGAGTGTATTGGTGAGTGAATGGATATCTCAGTGCTACATGTCAAAGTAAGTACATATGTAAAACACAGTACATGTGAGAGTTAACATATATAAATAACTGTGCATTAGAGCCAGTGAATGTGTGAATGGCTGTATGGATCATTGTGAACTTTTATTAGGGATTATATAAGAGAGTAAATATGTGTTAGAATATGCTTCAATAAGTAAGGTGTGTATAACTGTATAGTTGAGGAATTGGAGGTGTGATTGATTCTTTGCATGACTGTCTAGGTGTATGAGTAACTCCATGGATGAGTGACAATCTGTGAGTGTCTGTTTTCACTGAGTGTATCTAAGGATATATCAGAGTCTGTAGAGGTTCATCGTATTAACACATGAATGATGTCATCTGTGATGTTGTCAGTGATGTCATTTGAGTTGTCATCAGTGATGTCATCAGTGATGTCATTTGAGATGTCATCAGTGATGTCATTTGAGTTGTTATCAGTGATGTCATCAGTGATGTCACTGACCATGTCATGAATGATGTAATATGTGACATCATCAGCAGTGGATTGCGGGTGCGCGATATATAGTTAGCGCATCTAACTATATATGGAATTTCAATGGTTTTATGCGAGTAAAATAAGGTTTTGTAAATGCTAATTCCTAACTATATATGGACTATAACCTATGGTTTTTTCATTGAATATATATATATATATATATATATATATATATATATATATATATATATATATATATATATATATATATATATATATATATATATATATATATATATATATATTCACAGAAAAAACCATAGGTTATAGACCATATATAGTTAGGAATTTGCATTTACAAAACCTTGAAAGTTCACTGAAAAAACCATGGGTTATAGACCATATATAGTTAGGGATTAGCATTTAAAAAACCTTATTTTACTCGCACAAAACCATTGAAATTCCATATATAGTTAGATGCACTAACTATATATCGCGGACCCGCAATCCACTGCTAATGATGTCACATATTACATCATTCATGACATGGTCAGTGACATCACTGATGACATCACTGATGACATCTCAAATGACATCACTGATGACATCACTGATGACAACACCCAGTGACTGTATGTTTCTGTAAAGTTAAAATATGTCTTACATATTGAAGAATGAGTGGATGTATAAGTGTCTGGATGAAGGATTTAGTAGGTGCATGACTGACTGTATGAGAGAATGATTAAATGTGTCTCACTGAGTGCATGGGTTAGTGATTAAAGTGTCTTAATTTGGCAATCATTATTTATGTTCTTCTGTAAACTGCTGCATGTTTAAATCAGTAGCTATATCATTAACTTTATGGGTTATTGAATGGTTGCCCAAGTATTTGTATGGGAGACTGAGTATGTGTGTGGGTGGCTGGGAGGTGTATAACTCTGTGCATAGATGTGTGAGCAGTTGATTCCCTAGGTGTATGGGTTCAAAAGTGCATGTAGAAACAACTGTATGGACAGTTGACTGTGTGCATGAGTATATTGGTGAGTGAATGGATATCTCAGTTCTACATGTTAAAGTAAGTACATATGTAAAACACACTCCATGTGAGAGTTGACATATATAAATAACTGAACATAAGAGCCAGTGAATGTGAGAGTGGCTGTATGAATCATTGTGAACTTGTATCAAGGATTGTATAAGAGAGTAAATATGTGTTAGTATATGTTTGAATAAGTAAGGTGTGTATAACTGTATAGTTGAGGAAATGGAGGTGGGATTGATTCTTTGCATGACTGACTAGGTGTGTGGGTAACTCCATGGATGTGTGACAGTCTGTGAGTGCCTGTTTACACTGAGTGTATCTAAGGTTATATTAGAGTCTGAAGATGTATTATCACATAAATGATATCATCAGTGATGTAATCAGTAATGTCAAATGAGATGTCAGTGATGCCATCAGTGATGTCATTTGAGATGTCATCAGTGATGTCATCAGTGATGTCATTTGAGATGTCATCAGTGATGACATCACTGATGATGTAATATGTGACATCATTAGCAGTGGATTGCGGGTCCGCGATATATAGTTAGTGCATCTAACTATATATGGAATTTCAATGGTTTTGTGCGAGTAAAATAAGGTTTTTTAAATGCTAATCCCTAACTATATATGGTCTATAACCTATGGTTTTTTCAGTGAATTTTCAAGGTTTTGTAAATGCAAATTCCTAACTATATATGGTCTATAACCTATGGTTTTTTCTGTGAATATATATATATATATATATATTCACTGAAAAAACCATAGGTTATAGACCATATATAGTTAGGGATTAGCATTTACAAAACCTTAATTTACTCGCACAAAACCATTGAAATTCGCATATATAGTTAGATGCAATAACTATATATCGCGCACCCGCAATCCACTGCTGATGATGTCACATATTACATCATTCATGACATGGTCAGTGACATCACTGATGACATCACTGATGACATCTCAAATGACATCACTGATGACATCACTGATGACAACTCAAATGACATCACAGACAACATCACTGATGACATCAATCATGTGATAATACGATTAACCTCTTCAGACTCTAATATAACCTTAGATACACTCAGAGTAAACAGACACTCACAGACTGTCACTCATCCATGGAGTTACTCACACACCTAGTCAGTCATGCAAAGAATCAATCACACCTCCATTTCCTCAACTATACAGTTATACACACCTTACTTATTCGAACATATACTAACACATATTTACTCTTTTATACAATCCCTGATACAAGTTCACAATGATCCATACAGCCACTCACACATTCACTGGCTCTTATGCACAGTTATTTATATATGTCAACTCTCACATGTACTGTGTTTTACATATGTATTACTTTGACATGTAGCACTGAGATATCCATTCACTCACCAATACACTCATGCACACAGTCAACCACCCATACAGCTGTTTCCACATGCAGTTTTGAACCCATACATCTAGTGAATCAACTGTTCACACATCTATGCACAGAGTCACACACCTCTCAGCCACCCACACACACACTCACTCTCCCATACAAATACTTGGGCAACTAATCAATAACTCATATAGTTACTCATATAGCTACTGATCAACACATGCAGCAGTTTACAGAACAACAGACATAATGATGCACAAATTAGGACAGTTTAGTCACTAACCCATGCTCTCAGTGAGACACATTTAATCACTCTCTCATACAGTCAGTCATGCACCTACTAAATCCTTCATCCAGACACTTATACATCCACTCATTCTTCAATATGTACGACATATTTAAACTCTACAGAAACGTACAGTCACTGGATGATGTCATCAGTGATGTCATCAGTGATGTCACTGACCATGTCATGAATGATGTAATATGTGACATCATCAGCAGTGGATTGCGGGTGCGCGATATATAGTTATTGCAACTAACTATATATGCGAATTTCTATGGTTTTGTGCGAGTAAATTAAGGTTTTGTAAATGCTAATCCCTAACTATATATGGTCTATAACCTATGGTTTTTTCAGTGAATTTTCAAGGTTTTGTAAATGCTAATCCCTAACTATATATGGTCTATAACCTATGTTTTTTTCAGTGAATTTCAATGGTTTTTTAATAGCAAATATCAAAAGCTGTCAAATGTCAAGTACGTGATAGGTAAAAACATTTTCGTGTTTATGCACACTGATGTGCTTTGAAACGCTGCCCCCCCCCCCTTCTTTTCTCTTAGGAGTACTCTCTCTTTGCAGATAGTGAAGGGTAGTTAACGCAGGCCTTTGCCCCCGTTGTAATCCGTCGCGCCTGCTTCTCTCTCCATTTGATTGATTGTTATCCAAGCATTTACTATTTTAGAATTGGTTCTCTTTGGTTAATTCTCTATTTACAAACAAGCACAGATTCGCAATACTCCGTTTAGTCTTTGCAGATAGTGAAAAATCGTTTTAAAAAAAGGAATCGAGCAAAATCAGTAGGCCGCTAATGGGATCTCTTTTTGACCTCGCTAAAATAGAAACATTAAGAACAACCCCTCATGAGAAATACGAAACTAGTGAGATGAACTGAGCTCCACACCATGATGGCTGCAAGACAGCTCGACTCCGCCACCCACCCCGCCCAAAATAACAACAAACCCTATGCAAATATTATAAATATATACAACACACCAGCAAAGTAACATGGTAAAACATTTTATTAAATAACTATTTACATAACTATTTTATACTTTTTGTTGCCCGATCCGGCTAGCTCAATCGATCGAGCATGAAACTCATGCACTCTGATAGCAAGCGTTGCTGCTGATGCTATGCAGACAAAAACTGGTTTTCAGTTTGTACATTCTTCAAGATTTTTCCATCCAAGGCTGGTTGAGAGTTTGTAGAACGATGGCTTCAGATTTTCAACATACGGTGTGGTGGCGCGGACTGGGAGGGGGCGCTTGGCTCCTGCCCCCTCCCCAAGTAAGATTTTCCTACGTGAGTGTACGTTCATGGTTTTGGTCCCTGAGTTGCTTCGATGTCACTGCCATGCTCAAATGGCATAAGTCCTGGATGTTGGGTGCCATAGTTCAGAGTTCTGAGCAGCGCTTGTAACACTGTCTGAAGCTTATTTGCACCTGCTGCAGCTTCACTATTCTCAAAGTAAGTGAGGGCCGTTTGTGGACCTGACTGCATTGGAAAACAATGTGATGCGGTGCCTCCCTAAACCGCTTGACGGAGGCCCCCGAGGGGCGGTGAGATGGCGCGGACTGGGAGGGGGCGCTTGGCTCCTGCCCCCTACCCAAGTCGTGTTGCCCTGGTGTGGCCTGAGATCGCCCCCGACATAGGCGGCCGGCTCCCGGGGTCCGGCGGAACTTTTTGCCTTTTGATGACTCTTCCATTCTGGACCTTGTCCCACAATCCGTTTGACCTGAAGACACGCTGTAGTGGGGCGCCCCTTTACCGTTTCAGTTGCTATTCCGCCCGCTTTTGCTACACTGTGCCTCTTCCGCCATTCAGCTGTTTACCGCCCGCTCTTGCGACTACAGCGTCTCGCTCACCATGTAGTTGAGTTGCTCCCGCTCTTGCGATGCAGCGATAGGCGGCTGCCACAGGACTCTCAAAATGGTGGCCGGCTCTTCAGATTTGGGCGTGGTCCACTAAAATGGCCCTGGGACACCTTGGAACTCGGACGCTTGTCTGCTAGGGCTTGGGTCCCATTCTCGAAAGCGTCCCCTCAGCCTTGAAGATTCTACAAAAGTCTTGGGGGCCCCGACTCCCGCAGGCTTCTGGTGGGGAGCGGCTGCCATGATTGCTCGTGGAATGGCCACGACTGAGCTACGAGATGGTGGTGCTCTCATGCTGACGCCAGCTTCAGTCTGAAACATCCAGAAACACTGTAGACTACCAATTCGATCAGTTCCGGTAGCGCCCCAACGTGACCCGGTAGAGAAGAACTTGCCCTCCCCTCTTTGAATGATGGTTCTTGTTGCCTGTCCCTTCTGTTGTCATTTAACAGAACTTTTTAGACTGCTGAAAGGGGTTGTGTTCCGAACGCTGGTTGGTGGAGACATTTTGACTATATTCTGGACCTACGTTGTCGCGTAATGCGTTATATGACACGCCGCGTTAGCGCACCTAGAAGTGCTCCGGTGCGCGAAGCGCAGCTTCCTGGAAATGATCCGGGGCGCGGCGCGCAGCGCGTAACGTAAGCATAACAGGTCATGTGACTTGTTAATAATACTTTTCATTGGTTCATTTTACTTTTGTTATTTTAATGATGCAAGGCTTGGTCATATGACCTAAAAATTACGCTTTTTATTGGTTTCGAACATTATTTTTTCTTAAACATATATGTTATAATGTTTCAAGCTAATGTACTTTCCCGGAAAATTTACAACTGTCCTGCAAGTAAAATATATTCCTTTTTCGAGAAAAAGGGCGTTTCTTCGTCCCATGACGGAGCCGTTGAGTAAAAGAGGCTCGGCCTGCTGTCTTAGTCGCCGATCCGCCTGAATATCAGATTCTTATCGATCACTTTATGTTGCAGGAGTGGAAAACACAACTGCCCTTGACCATTTATCTTTACTGCGTTCCTGCGTATTATACCTTTTATCCGTCATGTAACTGGACTGCTTTATTTCACTTGCCTTTTACTGATTCAAAAACAGTGACTAAAATTAAAAACTTTACCAATGTAAATACTACTACCATGTTTTGTTTTAAAAACCTTTATTGTGAAAATGTCAGTATACAAATACGGGCCTATAACCACGTGGGCCGGCCACGGAGCAAACTGGAATCGTATATGATGAGGAGACATTTACATTGTAGAGGAATGTAACGAGCGGGCCATTAGGTTGCAAGAACTAAGGTGTCTAACAGTTGCGGAATCGGTGGACGTACATTTTGTAATTAAAATACGACAGGGCCACTTTCAATAAAATTATCTAGATATACATTTGCGGGCAAGTACCATGGGTGACGTTAATTCGAACTTTCAATAGTACAGTAATCAATAACACATCAGAACTTAATATCAATAGGGATGTCGAAATATTCAATCAATTCTCGTCCCCGCCCGCCATGTGCTTCAAAACTGCATACGTATCTCGTGATATCAAGGTTGTGCAACCAGTACACAACAAGAAGTTACGAGTCCCATTTATACCGGCGCCATTTTGGGCAATACCACCCTTGACGCAGCCCTTTATGCTACAAGATGGTGTCTTCCATTCAGAAAATATTGTTGGCAGCATTTTGAAAGGAAAGATAAACAGCCGTTCTCCTAGTGAGTCTCACATTGTTACATTTAGGAAGAATGTTGAAGAGTAGTATGTTGAAAATCTGAAGCCATTGTTCTACAAACTCTCAACCAGCCTTGGATGGAAAAATCCTGAAGAATGTACAAACTGAAAACCAATTTTTGACTGTATAGCATCAGCAGCAACGCTTGAGTCAGCTTTGTGTGAAGCCGCCATTTTGATTCAATCAATAGCGTCCCCCTGCACACATTCAGGGACCTGGTCGTGTCTTCAGGTCAAACGGATTGTGGGACAAGATGCAGAAAGGAAAAGGAAAAAAGTTCCGCCAGACCCCGGGAGCCGGCCGCCTATGTCATGGGCGATCTTTGGCCACACCAGGGCGATAGTGAAGCTGCAGCAGGTGCAAATAAGCTTCAGACAGTGTTACAAGCACTGCTCAGAACTCTCAACTATGACACCACCTCGGTGCCATCCGGATCTTGGCGCCTTGTGCTGGTTCCGGCCTATTCACACATCGGTCCGCTACTGACACCACCTCACATGCCAACGGGGCACCCCACGCCGACTTTCGGCGCAGCATTGTAGGATGGCCACACCAGAGCAGCAACTTGCTAAACACCACCTCGGTGCCATCCAGATCTCGGCGCGTTGTGCTGCCTTCGGCCTACTGTAGCCGCAAGTGCGGACGCAACTCAACTGGATAGCGAGTGAAACACCAAGGGGCGCCCCACTGCAGCCGAGGAGCCTCCATCTTGGGGGCGACGCACAGCATCACATTGCTTTCCAATGCAGTCAGATCCTCAAACAGCCCCCACTGACTGACGCGACCTCACAGGCCAACGGGGTGCCCCACTCCGACTTTCGGCACAGCATTGTAGGATGGCCACACCAGTGCGGCAACTTGCTGGACACCACCTCGGTGCCATCCGGATCTTGGCGCGTTGTGCTGCCTTCGGCCTATTCGCACATCCATCCGCTACTGACGCCGCCTCACGTGCCAACGGATTTTCTACGCTTTTTATAGCCCTATGCCGCATAACAGGTCATGTGACTTGTTTATAAAACTTTTCATTGGTTCATTTTACTTTTGGTTTCCTAATGATGGAAGGCTTGATCATATGACCTAAAAATAACACTTTTCATTGGAATAAAACATTTTTTTTTCCCAAACGATGAAAGCCCCACCTTGTTTCTGGATGTTTCAGACTGAAGCTGGCGTCAGCATGAGAGCACCACCATCTCGTGGCTCCGTCGTGGTCATTCCGTGAGCAATCATGGCAGCCGCTCCCCACCGGAAGCCTGCAGGAGTCGGGGGCCCCCAAGACTTTTGTAAAATCTTCAAGGCTCAGGGGACGCTTTCGAGAATGGGGTCCAAGACCTAGCAGACAAGCGTCCGAGTTCCAAGGTGTCCCAGGGCCATTTTAGTGGACCAGGCCCTAATCCGAAGAGCCGTCCGCCATTTTAAGAGTCCTGTGGCAGCCGCCTATCGCTGCACCGCAAGAGTGGGCGCAACTCAACTACATGGTGAGCGAGACACTGTAGCCGCAAGAGCGGGCGATAAACAGCTGAATGGAGGATGAGGCACAGTGTAGCAAAAGCGGGCGGAATGGCAACTGAAACGGTAAAGGGGCGCCCCAGTACAGCAGACGAGCCTCCACCTGGGGAGGCCCGTTCACGCCGCCCCCCGCCCCCCCCCCCCCCCCCCCCCGGGGCGCCCCACGCCGTTTTTCGGAGCAGCATTGTAGGATACCAAAACCAGTGCGGCAACTTACTGGACATCACCTGGGTGCCATCCACATCTCAGCGCGTTCTGCTGCCTTGGGACTATTCGCACAACAGACCGCTACTGACGAGGCCCCCCCCCCCCCCGGGGCGCCCCACGCCGTTTTTCTGAGCTGCATTGTAGGATACCAAAAACCAGTGTGGCACCCAGGTAACATCACCTGGGTGCCGTCCAGAACTCAGCACGTTGTGCTGCCTTGGGACTATTCGCACAAAAGACAGCTACTGACCATTGTTGCTTCTTTTTTCCAAAAAATGTTTAAATGTATTTACTGTTTTTGTTGCGTTGTATATATTTATAAGTTATTAAAGTTTGATAATCCTACTACTTTGTTGGAGTGCTATATATTTTTAATGTGACACATAATGTAAAAACTTTGATGTACAAAAAGGCATCCCTGGAATCTTCCGCTTCAGGCTCGGACCCACACACCCTCACAGTGAGAATCCCCTCCCCAATCACAATACAGGATGGTTATCAGATAGTAGGAACGCGTGTGGTGTGATGGATCTCATCGGGTGGGGGCCTTGATCTACTGCAACTTCTTTGAAGAGGGGTGATTCTTTACAGCTGGGGCCATAAACTACATCTGCAGGGCTAGGTGATAGCCTGGGACCGGCCTGGACAATCGGACACAGAGGAAGAGGAGTGTCAGAGGGTGCGGTAGTGAATAGGGTGAAAGGCAGGTGTCGGGCGGGCACAGCGTGTGATTCTCAGAGAAGAACAGCGCAGATGGGAGGAGGTTTCTAGCCCATGCATGAGAGAGAGAGCGGGGGTGACCAGTGCGTGGGGGAGATACTTGCGAGGGTGGGGAGCCATGCTGAGGATCGGCGGCGTGCAGACAGTGGGTCTGGTCAAGGCATCTAAAATGGCTGCTGTGCTTGACAAAAGTGTGGCATTGCAAAAAAGGCAAGATGGCGCAGACAATGTTTATCAATGATGATTTATTTATAACAATTATTTTTAACAAAATATTTACTCCCAGTGACAAAATGGCGGTCAACACTTCCTGATTTCCATCGAATCGAACGTTAACAGACGTCACGCAGCAAAAAAAATAAAACGCTCACGCACAGCCGCTGGAAGACATGTATCAACATATATGAGCCTCCTCAGCCACCCTCAGAAAACATAAGGGGTCAGGATACGTCTCCCGTACCCCCTTATACCCTGTAATTTAATTAAACCGAAACACAAAATGGCGAATTCCCGTTTCGCTACCAGTTTGCGGCCCGGTTCGCGAACCGGGAAGCGCTTCTACCGTGAAAAATCGAATTTTTTTTATTTTCCCCACGGGACCCTTTAATAACCCCAACATCATTCCTAGGGGGTCAAGAGGGGTCTACCTTGCCCCCTTTCAATAAATTCCCCCTTCGTTTTTCACCTCTTCTTGTCTCTCGATCCTACCGAGAGACAAGATGGCGGCCGCACCGGACTGTTTAGAATGTTGACAGACACCGGAGAGCCAATCAGCATCGCTTCGCAAAGCTCCGTGACGCGAAAAGTACGCGATCTGGAGCGCTATCTGGGACGCTGTCACAGATATATACATTTTTTAAAACGTTAATTTCTCAAAATCCACTGGAGCACATATATTGAGACCCAGCAAAGGCACATCGGGCTAACAGTCCCTACAATTTTGCCAAGTTTCGTGCAAATCCATTCACCCGTTCGAGCTAAAAGTGAGGCCAAACGCCCTATGGAAATTAACATGGGAAAACGTGTTTTGGGACCCCCCTTTTTTCTCGGCCCCCCCTTGACGAAACCCCCCCAAATTTTCAGGGGCTGCTCAGAAACAAAATGTGCCATTTTTCTGAAAGTTTCAGCCAATTCCGTCCACAAACGCCAAAGTTATTAGACATAGAATTTTCAAAAGTTCCATAGAGAAATAATCCTAACTATATATACCTACTGGCTATCGCCAGTAGGTAATATATATATATATATATATATATATATATATATATATATATATATATATATATATATATATATATATTTTTTTAAAGAAATTGTTCGGACCCCAAGAATTTCACACAAGCGAGGGATGAAGCTGTAAGCAGGTTTCAAGATAGAGGGTACTCTAAAGCATTACTAACTAATACATCAAATAGAGTAGATCTCATATACAGAAAGGATCTTATGAAGAGCAAAGATAAGGAGAATAAAAATGAGGCAGGAACAAAGATGATCACTGGTTACAATATGAGAACAAATGAGTTGGTCCAGATCTTCAATAAAAACTGGCATTTATTGAGAACAGATCCAGTGATGAAGGACAGATTGCCCCCCAAACCCTCTATAACCTATTCCTGGGTCTGCCACACAAATAAGGGAGCAGGATATTAACACGGCAGCCCAGCCGTGAGGTGAACACCACCCTGTGCAATACGGGGGCCACGGAAAAGGAATTCTACCTACCCTGAAGTGGGGCAGCTGTCATGGATAAGGATTAAAGGCGCACGTGGGGGCTCATCCAGAGCTTGGACTCCTAAAAGAGCAGCAGTTAAGTAAGTGCGTCCATCAAAGGGAAATAAGGACTTCAACTCCCATAACGCAGTGAGCATGATATGGCTCAATAAATCAGCGTGGGGGAGTGTGCATGTAACGTCCGTCGCTAAGCCTCAGAGGAAGAATTAATTGAAATGCGACAGGCATGACGAAGGTACTGCTATCCTGTCTGCGTACGAGTGCAATCTGTACCAATGAATAAAAGGTTAAGGGTCATACCTTTGGCGGCTGTTCGAGTGTTCCCTTATTTGTGTGGCAGACCCAGGAGCAGGATATTAACACGGCAGCTCAGCCGTGAGGTAAACACCACCCTGTGCAATACGGGGGCCACGGGAAAGGAATTCTACCTACCCTGAAGTGGGGCAGCTGTCATGGATAAGGATTAAAGGCGCACGTGGGGGCTCATCCAGAGCTTGGACTCCTAAAAGAGCAGCAGTTAAGTGAGTGCGTCCATCAAAGGGAAATAAGGACTTCAACTCCCATAACGCAGTGAGCATGATATGGCTCAATAAATCAGCGTGGGGGAGTGTGCACGTAACCTCCGTCGCTAAGCCTCTGAGGAAGAATTAATTGAAATGCGACAGGCATGACGAAGGTACTGCTATCCTGTCTGCGTACGAGTGCAATCTGTACCAATGAATAAAAGGTTAAGGGTCATACCTTTGGCGGCTGTTCGAGTGTTCCCTTATTTGTGTGGCAGACCCAGGAGCAGGATATTAACACGGCAGCTCAGCCGTGAGGTAAACACCACCCTGTGCAATACGGGGGCCACGGGAAAGGAATTCTACCTACCCTGAAGTGGGGCAGCTGTCATGGATAAGGATTAAAGGCGCACGTGGGGGCTCATCCAGAGCTTGGACTCCTAAAAGAGCAGCAGTTAAGTGAGTGCGTCCATCAAAGGGAAATAAGGACTTCAACTCCCATAACGCAGTGAGCATGATATGGCTCAATAAATCAGCGTGGGGGAGTGTGCACGTAACCTCCGTCGCTAAGCCTCTGAGGAAGAATTAATTGAAACGCGTCAGGCATGACGAAGGTACTGCTATCCTGTCTGCGTGCGAGTGCAATCTGTACCAATGAATAAAAGGTTAAGGGTCATACCTTTGGCGGCTGTTCGAGTGTTCCCTTATTTGTGTGCAGGCCCAGGAGCTACGCCTGCCTCCTTATGGGGTGGTGGGAGGAGAAAATCGTGGCCACCTCATATGCAGATGTCATAGCTATTCATGTTATTAAATGGGTTTGCTATATTGACAACCTATTTGTAATTTGGCTGGGTGACATACTGGAGGCAGAGGATTTCACCTTGAAACTAAATAATAACAACATAAATTTGCATCTCACATACACTATCAGTGCAAAAACGGTCTGCTTCTTGGATGTTGAGATTTATACAAGTGAGGGTAACTTAAACACCAAGTCACACCGTAAATCAATAACACGTTGTTAGAAACGGGACCCTGGCCGGCCAAGACTCGCGTCGAGGTCAGTCAGGGATCACCATTTCTAAAGTCAGGGCAGGGGAGTCACACACCAAGGCAACCCCCACTCGCCCTCTAGGTAGCGTGGCGCGAGCAGTCTAGGCTAAACTTGGAGGCGGTATGAGTTAAGTATTTGCGCACGCACCCCAGCAACAACACCCAAGGCCCACCACAAAGAAAGACTCTACACAAGGATATATATCAAAAATAGCCTTTGTATTATAATAAACAAAACACATTAGATAACACACGCAAACTGTACAATGTGCCAGAGGCACGGGCAGAATTTACAAGGGGAATTATGTACAGGACAGGGCCACATGGACCACTGTCAGGGGTAGGCACTTGTTAGATAATAATACTGGTAGATATACACTTATGTCGTAAACATAGAATGAGTAGCACCAAAATCATAAAAGCAACACACATCCAATAATCACTGGAACTGTAAGGACCTCCTACGCAACCCTAACACACTGTAGGTAAATCACGCAGGTAACCAGGACCTAAGGAAGGAATACCAACACCTAAGCAATTAACTCTTAGCAAAGGGAAGGAAACCTAAACATAAACTGAAACATCACTAATCCTCTATGCAGGTCACATTTAGCAAAAGGAGATAACCATAAGAATACCTAATCAGGTCACTTTTAGAAAAGGCACAGGTTAGAACACATGCGCAAGAATCACATCATCAAGTACATTACAATGCGCAGGGTGCACATAGCACAACACTCAAAAAGGGGTCCCTCAGGCCAACTGGCCTCGAAAGGGGCGGAATGCCCTGAGTCTCAGTGTCAGGGCAGCTGTGCAGGCAGCACAGCACACCAACCTAAACGTGGCAACTGTCCACTAAGTGCTGGACAGTTGTAAAACAAGATGCACAACGTTGGAGCCAGGAGGGCTCAAGAACAAGGTGGGCAAGGAGCCTCTCAGGGGCTCACAAAGCAAAAATGCGCAAATAGAGCTTCAGCGCTCTTCAGGATAATCAAAATGCCCCCAGAGCCTCTCTCAGGGCTCTCACTCAATGTGGGCGTGTGGAGCCTCTCGCAGGCTCAACGAAGGAAATGCCCCGAGCCACTCGGGGCTCTAATCAACCAATGCAGGCTGAGCCTCTAGGGCCCTCAATGAACAGAATGGCCCCTCAGAGCCTCTTGGGGCTCGGACAACAATGGCCCCCTCTAGTTGGAGTCCCTCACGGGGGACTCAGGAATCAATAATGCCCCAAGGAGCCTCGGGGCTCCAAACAGCCACAAGCGCGAGGTCGCGCTATGGGGGAGGGGCGGACACCGGCAATGTGTCCCGACGCCCCTCTCCCTCTCCAGGCACTCACCGGGTCTCTGGGGCTGGAGGCGTCTCCTCGGCGGCCGGCGCGAGGCTCTCCTTCACTCGGGGAGCCTCGAGGACAGAGCCGGCTGCTCCTCTCGCCTGGCCTTGTCTCCTCCACACGCCGCCTGACTTCCGCCGGGGCCGCCAATGGCAGCGCGGCCCTGGGGGTCAGGAGGCGGGACTTCCGGGTCGCTGCAGGCAGAGCGGCGGCCCGGCAACAGCGTCCAATGCTCCCGGGCTGCGGCGGTGATTTCCTGGGCAATGCCGGGTGGGCACCGGCTTGTAATTAAATAAAACAGTACGGGGCAATGCCGGGTGGCACCGGTCTCGAAAATAAAGGCAAAGCGAGGTGGCACTCGCTAATGCCGAGAATCGGCAAATCTTGGTCCCAATGCCGGGTGGGCACCGGCAAGGCAAATAAAGCGCTCCCAAGCGCTCGGGGACACAGAAGAAGCGCGCTCAGCGCTAGAAATCTCAGCAAAGCGCTATTGAGCGCTGGGGCACCAGGAAAGCGCTCCTAGCGCTACAAATCCAAATCAGGGTGCTTCCAGGCACAGGAAAGCTCCAGCAGGGTCTGGAAGCAGGCAGAGGGGCAAGGCAGGGCCAGAGCCAGCACACTGGGTCTCCAGGCAGGGAGACAAGCCAAGTGGCGGTCCTCTTGGCCCCTGCAGCAGCAGCAGCCCCCTCTGGCAAGGATCCTAGGCAGAACCAAGAACAGGACAAATTGTATGCGGACACAGCCCCTTCTTATACTGTAAAACTCCTTTGTCTCAGGGTGCAGGGTGGGGGAGAAACCAGTTGCAGCTGGTTCTGAAGTACTCTGTTTACCCCAACCACCCTCTCTATTCACTGGCAGGGCTAGGGCCATCAGTCGCACTACAGGGGGTGGAGCCAGCATTGTCCGGGGAAAGTCCAGGCCCAGCAGGGACCAGGTGCACTCCTCCCAAGCCATCAAGCATGCTGATCTCACACTCACCACCGGGCAGACCCATCCAGCCTTCCTGGAGCCAGGCTCACCAGCCAGCTCCAGCCAATCACACTGCAGACATATTTTACAGCAATATGCCAAGTCCCAGAAATAACATTTCTACACATGCCACATTCACGCAACATACATCATTGCGAAGCATTCATTCCCACGAACACGCACATACCAAACTCGAGCATGCACTCCCCACACATCAGGAATTACTAGGGACACAGACATTCCCCATGCATCCCTATGGGAGAGCAGGCCAGCCTAACTACATGCACGCACTTTACTCTGGGACACAGAGAAAAAGTGCGCACAGACCAGAAAATCATCCACGCATATCACAGATAAAAAGCAAAAAGATTAGGGGTGAACCTGCCATAAGGGCCAAGTCCAACACAACCCCCTACCAGCCAAAACGCAGGGCAGACCAATCACCACCGTGATGGACTTACCTGCTTGGGGCGATAAAACACGGACGCGGGCCCGCAACTGCAGGGACACCCTCCTGTTTTACGCCACTGTGAACCCCTAGGGTTCCTTCTAAAGCTACTGTAGGGACTCACTGGATTACCCCACTGGTACTCTCCAGCTGCCCTCGGCGAGGACCAGGCCCTAGGCCACCCAGGTGCCACTGGTTCCTGCCAACTCACCAAGTGGGGGGTAGTAACCCTTGGCACATAACAGCCATGCTCCACTCTTCCTGTCTGCACGACAGGGCTAGACTGCCACTGGTTCTCCAGCCTAGGGTCTACAACCTTAGGTGGACCAGGAGTCTCAGGGAAGGCTCTCCTCCCCTTACCTCTTCTCCTAGGGTTCGACCGCCTCCTGCGAGGGGTACCCTCTAAACACCACTCTCCCAACCTAGGGTTTAACCCCTCAGGTGGTACCGGGGTCAGAGGTGGGCTCTCCCACCCTCTGCACCCCCTTCCAGAGTCCTGCTCCCTCCCAACCGGGGCGGTACCTCTGGAGAAAGAACTGGTCAGGATACTGGTTACAGTACTCCCACCCTTCAGGTCAGGCAAACCCTGAACCTGGACCTCCAACCTCCGGTCTAGAACCTTCGGTGGAATCACTGCCTGGCACTCCAGGACTTCTGAGGACTCACAGGTCACTCCCAAATCACTCATCTCACTGGACTTCTGTACTCTCCCTCCTGGAGCAGTACTGCCAGACTCCACAACTACAGAAGCTTCGCTCACAGATGCTCCAGGTCCCCCACACACTAGGAGATCTCCCTCAAGTGGACTAACAGGTAAGCATAGGTCCCCACACTGAGACCTAGCTGGGCTACTCTCACCCTCCTCCACCACGCTGGGTTGGAGAAAACCTGACCCACTATTATTGGAACCACTCACTAGCGGCGCTAAGGAACCTCTTGCACCTTCCCATCGGTCCGCTTCCGCTGCAAGCTCACATGCACTAAATGATCCAAACTTCAACAGGTGCTGGCGCAACTCTGGCACACAATAACTGAGCAGGTGCTCTGTGACAACCATGCTAAACAATCCGCCAGACTTGTCGTTCACGTGAGCCTTTTCCCAATCAAACAGTGCTCCACAACACTCATCCTCAAAGTCTTCCCAAGACTGATGAGGCAGTTTCCTAAGTCTCCTGAACTTCAACCCAAACTCTTCTGCGGGGGAAACAGGCAACATACTCGGGGAACTGGGAGTGGGACTGTCTACACCAACATTCAGAAAGCTGCCACCACTGGACTCCACCCTCCCTGGGGAATCCAGACAATTACACATGCACTCAGGGGGTAACCTACTCTCTTGGGCTACCTTCTCCCTGAACAAGGCCCTCTCAGCCTCTAGCTTGGCATGCTCCAACCTGAGCTGTTCCAACGCTAGCTGATACTCCCTCTCTTCCTTCCTATCCAACCACTCCTCTGGGGACAGGGAAAGGGACGGGGCGCTGGTACTGACACTGGACCCAGCAAGGGACTCCCTATCTATGGGGTCATCACTCTCTGCTGACATCCATCCACTGTCATCACCATCCAACTCACATTCATCATCAGAATCTTCAGGGCTCCCCACAGACTCACCACCCTCATGGCGTGCGGCCTGGGCCCTATCTCTCTCTCTGTGCTCAAGATCCCACTGACCCTTTTGCCACTGGATCAGGCTGTCCCTAAGCTGGGACTGAGTAACCAACTCACTCACCTCTATGCCTCCCTTTTCGCAGAATCTGAACAGCTCTAACCTACTGTACCTAAACAGACTACAGAGATCAAAAACTGGCTCCATTTTGGCGGACGTTCTCAGGAAAAGTTTGACACAGGGAACCTGGGGGTCTGAGCTAAACAGGAGATTACAATCACAAAATTCAGCAAGATTCCTATCTGAGAACTTGCACTCCACTGTCCAGTGTAACACACACTCATTCACGCACAACCCTCCCCTCGGACTGGTAAGGCAGTTTCTACCACCCCTGATTCTCTCAACCTGACCACTAGTGACACAGGTACCAAACTCTGGGAGCAGGGCGGGGAACAAGGTACTGGACAAAATACAAATAACACCTTTCAGGAGAATCAAAACTGAACTTCCCTAAAAAACAATAATCCCCAAAATGCGGTTATCTAAAAAATGCAGAGCTTTGAAGTGTGGCCTGTCGCCACTGTGGTACAGCGCAAACACAAATCCTTATCCTCACCGCTTGCCGCCAATGTTAGAAACGGGACCCTGGCCGGCCAAGACTCGCGTCGAGGTCAGTCAGGGATCACCATTTCTAAAGTCAGGGCAGGGGAGTCACACACCAAGGCAACCCCCACTCGCCCTCTAGGTAGCGTGGCGCGAGCAGTCTAGGCTAAACTTGGAGGCGGTATGAGTTAAGTATTTGCGCACGCACCCCAGCAACAACACCCAAGGCCCACCACAAAGAAAGACTCTACACAAGGATATATATCAAAAATAGCCTTTGTATTATAATAAACAAAACACATTAGATAACACACGCAAACTGTACAATGTGCCAGAGGCACGGGCAGAATTTACAAGGGGAATTATGTACAGGACAGGGCCACATGGACCACTGTCAGGGGTAGGCACTTGTTAGATAATAATACTGGTAGATATACACTTATGTCGTAAACATAGAATGAGTAGCACCAAAATCATAAAAGCAACACACATCCAGTAATCACTGGAACTGTAAGGACCTCCTACGCAACCCTAACACACTGTAGGTAAATCACGCAGGTAACCAGGACCTAAGGAAGGAATACCAACACCTAAGCAATTAACTCTTAGCAAAGGGAAGGAAACCTAAACATAAACTGAAACATCACTAATCCTCTATGCAGGTCACATTTAGCAAAAGGAGATAACCATAAGAATACCTAATCAGGTCACTTTTAGAAAAGGCACAGGTTAGAACACATGCGCAAGAATCACATCATCAAGTACATTACAATGCGCAGGGTGCACATAGCACAACACTCAAAAAGGGGTCCCTCAGGCCAACTGGCCTCGAAAGGGGCGGAATGCCCTGAGTCTCAGTGTCAGGGCAGCTGTGCAGGCAGCACAGCACACCAACCTAAACGTGGCAACTGTCCACTAAGTGCTGGACAGTTGTAAGACAAGATGCACAACGTTGGAGCCAGGAGGGCTCAAGAACAAGGTGGGCAAGGAGCCTCTCAGGGGCTCACAAAGCAAAAATGCGCAAATAGAGCTTCAGCGCTCTTCAGGATAATCAAAATGCCCCCAGAGCCTCTCTCAGGGCTCTCACTCAATGTGGGCGTGTGGAGCCTCTCGCAGGCTCAACGAAGGAAATGCCCCGAGCCACTCGGGGCTCTAATCAACCAATGCAGGCTGAGCCTCTAGGGCCCTCAATGAACAGAATGGCCCCTCAGAGCCTCTTGGGGCTCGGACAACAATGGCCCCCTCTAGTTGGAGTCCCTCACGGGGGACTCAGGAATCAATAATGCCCCCAGGAGCCTCGGGGCTCCAAACAGCCACAAGCGCGAGGTCGCGCTATGGGGGAGGGGCGGACACCGGCAATGTGTCCCGACGCCCCTCTCCCTCTCCAGGCACTCACCGGGTCTCTGGGGCTGGAGGCGTCTCCTCGGCGGCCGGCGCGAGGCTCTCCTTCACTCGGGGAGCCTCGAGGACAGAGCCGGCTGCTCCTCTCGCCTGGCCTTGTCTCCTCCACACACCGCCTGACTTCCGCCGGGGCCGCCAATGGCAGCGCGGCCCTGGGGGTCAGGAGGCGGGACTTCCGGGTCGCTGCAGGCAGAGCGGCGGCCCGGCAACAGCGTCCAATGCTCCCGGGCTGCGGCGGTGATTTCCTGGGCAATGCCGGGTGGGCACCGGCTTGTAATTAAATAAAACAGTACGGGGCAATGCCGGGTGGCACCGGTCTCGAAAATAAAGGCAAAGCGAGGTGGCACTCGCTAATGCCGAGAATCGGCAAATCTTGGTCCCAATGCCGGGTGGGCACCGGCAAGGCAAATAAAGCGCTCCCAAGCGCTCGGGGACACAGAAGAAGCGCGCTCAGCGCTAGAAATCTCAGCAAAGCGCTATTGAGCGCTGGGGCACCAGGAAAGCGCTCCTAGCGCTACAAATCCAAATCAGGGTGCTTCCAGGCACAGGAAAGCTCCAGCAGGGTCTGGAAGCAGGCAGAGGGGCAAGGCAGGGCCAGAGCCAGCACACTGGGTCTCCAGGCAGGGAGACAAGCCAAGTGGCGGTCCTCTTGGCCCCTGCAGCAGCAGCAGCCCCCTCTGGCAAGGATCCTAGGCAGAACCAAGAACAGGACAAATTGTATGGGGACACAGCCCCTTCTTATACTGTAAAACTCCTTTGTCTCAGGGTGCAGGGTGGGGGAGAAACCAGTTGCAGCTGGTTCTGAAGTACTCTGTTTACCCCAACCACCCTCTCTATTCACTGGCAGGGCTAGGGCCATCAGTCGCACTACAGGGGGTGGAGCCAGCATTGTCCGGGGAAAGTCCAGGCCCAGCAGGGACCAGGTGCACTCCTCCCAAGCCATCAAGCATGCTGATCTCACACTCACCACCGGGCAGACCCATCCAGCCTTCCTGGAGCCAGGCTCACCAGCCAGCTCCAGCCAATCACACTGCAGACATATTTTACAGCAATATGCCAAGTCCCAGAAATAACATTTCTACACATGCCACATTCACGCAACATACATCATTGCGAAGCATTCATTCCCACGAACACGCACATACCAAACTCGAGCATGCACTCCCCACACATCAGGAATTACTAGGGACACAGACATTCCCCATGCATCCCTATGGGAGAGCAGGCCAGCCTAACTACATGCACGCACTTTACTCTGGGACACAGAGAAAAAGTGCGCACAGGCCAGAAAATCATCCACGCATATCACAGATAAAAAGCAAAAAGATTAGGGGTGAACCTGCCATAAGGGCCAAGTCCAACACACGTAATACCATATTACACTCAACTAGCTTCCATCCAGAACACACCATATGCAGCATTCCTTATGGAGAAATGCTGCGGATACGCAGGATCTGCAGCAATGAACAAGACCTTATTGAGGCCCAGCAGGAATGTAAGGCCAGGTTCCTGGTCAGAGGTTATAATAGTGCAATCATTGATGAAGCCACCTGTCATACAAGATCTATGTCCAGGGATAATCTGCTATTCAAACCTTCCCATACCAAGGATAAACTGACACAAAAGGTAGGACAAGACATAGGCAACCCAAGGCTTATCATGACCTTCAATAAAACAAAGTAAAGCCTTGCTAGGATCATCAAAAAGAATTGGCATCTTGTCCGTAATGATCCAGTCCTAGGTGATACTATTGCTCAGTTCCATTTGATCACATACAGAAAAGCTCCTAGCACCAGTGATTTTTTTGGTCAGCAGCAGTCCCTAAATTTAAACTGGCACCAGTTGGCTAACTGGTAGCAAGGGATTTGTAAGCTGCACTACATGCAGAGCATGTAAGTTTGGCATCAGTAAAATGTCCATCAGTACACCGTTTAGGGACAGACCCCTGAGTATCCATAAACATCTCACGTCCAGAATGGAGTTTGCAATCTATGTGCTGGAGTGCTCTTGTGGGCTGTGGTACATGGCAGTACGGAACTGTTGGCTCACAAGAGAATTCTCCAGCACCTACGAGCCATCACAAACTCGGACATAACCTACCCGGTGGCCCGCCATTTCAGCAAAGTCCATGATAAAAATCTGGACCATTTGAAATATTTTGTAATTGATTGGATTCCCTCCACAAAGAAGAAATGGCAAAGGAGAGGCTAGCCTGAGGAGGTTAGAAATCAAGTATATTTTAGAACTAGATAGCAAAAGTCCCCAAGGATTAAATACAACTGAGGACTTGGATCTAAGGGTACTAGCCTGACCTCTTTCATGCCAAACAGCATACATAAATTTCCATGAGTTATATTGAGCCATTATGGTTTATGTATGTACCATAGGCAGCTATTCCACCTAACCGCGTTTTATGAAGATAACTACTTTCCCCCATTTTTCCCTTTCCTTTCTTTTATGGATAAGAGTGGATGAGTAATCACTTTTTCCATAATTGTTCATTTTTTGGGCACCTTGCACTTATCCTGCATATGAGAGATATGCAGGTAAGCACTATGTTTACACACAGGCACATTGTACTTTGTATATTTTTACAGTATACATAGTAGGACAGATGCCCACAGGGGCAGAATTCTCCTTACTTTAGAAGCATTTGCACATGATTATGATTGTGCCAGGGGTCCTTAAACCAGGAAGAATGAAGCATCAGCAATTCTGAAGGCACAGTGTATACAAAAATACGTTGGGAGTTACTAGCAGAGCAATAAGCTTGATATTTTACTACTGTTTTTAATTTACCCGCATTTAGGTGTTTTAATGTGTCAATCAATTGCTTTGCACTATGTTCTATGCATGCCAAAAATTGTATGTATTTATACAGATTAATTGTATAATTTGCACATAGTAGTAAGCGTGTAGTACTTTATAACTGCTTATGAGTGTACTGTAGAAGGGAATTTCAGACATGCCGTCTGTTTTTATTTTTTAGTTAAGCACCTAGCACTTTAAATTCACAGAGGAAATTACGATAAACCATGTGATCAAGGCCATGCGAGGCCAAAACACGTCATGGCAGCACAGCACAACAAATAAAAAATTTGCACAAAATAAGAGGAGTCCGTTTCCATTTGTGGATTCAGCAACGCAAGAATCACTGACAAAAGGACAACTTATAATATATATATATATATATATATATATATATATATATATATATATATATATATATATATATATTCACTGAAAAAAACATAGGTTTCACACCAGTTATAGTTAGCTGAACAGTTTACTCATACAAAACCATTGAAATTCCCACGTTATAGTTAGTTGGACTCACTATAACTCGCGCGCCCGCAATCCACTGCTGATGATGTCACATATTACATCATTCATGACATGGTCAGTGACATCACTGATGACATCTCAAATGACATCACTGATGACATCACTGATGACATCATCCAGTGAATGTGTGTTCCTGTAAAGTTAAAATGTGTCTAACATATTGAAGAATGAGTGTATGTATGAGTGTTTGGATGAAGGATTTAGTAGGTGCCTGACTGACTGTATGAGTGAGTGGTTAAATGTGTCTTACTGAATGCATTGGTTAGTGACTAAACTCTCTGAATGTGTGCATCATTATGTCTGTTGTTGTGTAAGCTGCTGCATGTGTTGATCAGTAGCTATATGAGTGGCTGTATGGGTTATTAATTGGTTGTCTAAGTATTTGAATGTGAGGGTGAGTATGTGTGTGGGGGGCTGTGAAGTGTGTGACTCTGTGCATAGATGTGTGACCAGTTCATTCACTAGGTATATGGGTTCAAGAGTGAATGTAGAAACAGCTGTATGGGCGGTTGACTGTGTGTATGGGTGTGTTGCTGAGTGAATGGATATATCAGTGCTACATGTCCATGTAAGTACATATATAAAACACAGTGCATGTGAGAGTTGGCATATATAAATTACTAAACATCAGAGCCTGTGATTGCGTAAGTGACTGTATGGATCAATGTGTACTTGTATTACTGATTGTAAAAGAGAGTAAGTATGTGTTAGTATATGTTTCAATAAGTAAGGTTTAGTGTGTATAAGTTTGTAGTTGAGGAAATGGGAGTGTGATTGATTATTTGCATAACTGACTAGGTGTTTGAGTAACTTTGTGGATGAGTGTCAACATGTAAGTGTCTGTATAGGTGTATGAGTGGATATGATAGTGTTGTATTGATGAGTGTCTGTATGTATGAGTGATTGTATGGGTGAATGAGTGGATGTGTGTGTAGACCTAGGAATCAGTGAGTGCATATGTAGTTACTGGTATTGGTGTGTCATTAATTTCAGGAATAGTAGTTTGTCTTTAACACTGGGTGTATCAAAGGATAGTTTAGAGTGTGAGGAGATGCATCGTATTATCACATGAATGATGTTATCAGTGATGTCATCAGTGATGTCATTTGAGATGTCATCAGTGATGTCACTAACCATGTCATGAATGATGTAATATGTGACATCATCAGCAGTGGATTGCGGGCGCGCGAGTTATAGTGAGTCCAACTAACTATAACGTGGGAATTTCAATGGTTTTGTATGAGTAAACTGTTCAGCTAACTATAACTGGTGTGAAACCTATGTTTTTTTCAGTGAATTTCAAAGGTTTTTTAAAAGCTAATTCCTAACTATAACGATTGTGAAACCTATGGTTTTTTTAGTGAATTTCAAAGGTTTTTTAAAAGCTAATTCCTAACTATAACGTTTGTGAAACCTATGGTTTTTTCAGTGAATTTCATAGTTTTTTTAAAAGCTAATTCATTTGTATATTGACTTTGTAACCTACGATTATTTTTTTTTGTTAGCTGATTTTTACAACAATTATTTATATTTAAAAAAAAAAAAAACATTTGTTAAATGTATATATATTTCTTTTACATTTTTTCCCGGTGCGCTCAGGGTGCGCGCACCGGTAAGCTCTCCCGAGAGCGCACCGACAGCGCTATTTCTACGTTCGTAAAAAAAAAAATATGTATGAAAAGTAAATAATAATGGAAGACATTTAGTACCATACTAAAGCTATCGAAACGTCACTTAGGCGCGCCGCGTAAGCGCCCCCGGAAGCACCTACGTTCGCCCCGCGTAAGCGCCCCCGGAAGTGCCTACGTTCGTGCCGCGTAAGCGCCCCCGGAAGCGCTTAGGTGCACGCAGCGTTAGCGCGTCAAGTCATGTGACCTTAAAATAACTCTTTTCATTGGTTGCTAACAGTTTTTTTTTACAAAGAATGAAATCCCCACCCATTTCCTTCACTTCTTCTTTCACTTTTGTGACTGCAAGACCTTTCTTTTTGCTGTCGGATCTTTGTGGGATTAATATCTTTGATTACCATGGCTGCCAGACCATCCAGCAGTGAAGATGCTCCTCAGCTGAAAATAAAAGAACACTTCATATGGAAGTTGTTTTCCATTCCAAATGACCAGAAAAAAGTAAATGCTCCAAAGGTGTAGTGCAGGATTTGTCACACTGTCCTGTCACGGGGTGACCCCACCAAGAAATATTCTTTTGGAAACTCCACTATGATTTGCCATGTCGAGAGGCGGCATCCCCAGAACTTTGCCCGGGAGAGTGACAGGGCTCTGGCACGAGAGGTTCCCAGTGATGGGGCCTCTACTTCAACCGGATGAGCAACTACTTCAGTGAAGGGGCGATCACAAGAGCTGATTCCTAACATTCAGCCTGCTTTTAATAAAGGCGTTATTAAATGCAGAGACTGTGATCAGCTACTTTGCTATGGGGAACAAAGTGTTCTGCTCATGGTACGAGCATTGGAGAACCATCGCTGCCGTTCCCAGCCCTAAATTTTTTTTTTTTTTTTTTCTCCTGTTGAGCAGTTTCCCATTCCCTGTTTTTGTTTTTGTTCTAAAAAAAGAAAAAAGAAGAAAAAAAAAAGTTATTTTCAGAACTACCTCCAATTCTCATCAAAGAGCTGTGTTCTTAAAAAAATGAAAAAGAGTAAGTAAAGTGGAGTGCATTGATAAAGGAGAGGAAAATGAGTAAGAAAGCACAGAAAGAGACGAGAGGAGAAGGGAAGTGAAGTAGGGGGACTGAAAGAAGGTGAGTGTGGGGAAGGAGAGTGAGGAGAAAGAGAGTGAACATGGGGAATGTGGATATGGGAAGAAAATGTAGTAAAGGAACGGGGGTGTGGAAGGGTAAGAAAAGAGCAGTGATGTTTTGGAAAGAGTGGAGATACAGACTGAATAAAGACAAGTAAGTGTGAGACCAGGTAAGTAAGGCAGTGAAGAAACAGAGAAAGTTAAAGAAAAAATAAGAGTAGAAGACTGAAGGCCTCATTTTTGCACCTGCCTCACAGCAGGCGTAACACTGACGCAGGTCCTTTAACATGGGCCTAGCCCCATTTGAAAGGATGCATTGCTGGAGTTGTGTCACTTTTGTGACACACTCCAGCAATGCATCACTTTTGCGCTTACAGATACGTCAGAAATACTGACGTATCTGTAAGTATTTGCGACATAATGCGTCATAAATTAAATATGACACATGAGTAGAAGACTGAAGGCCTCATTTATGAGGCCATGCGTCACTTTTACGCCACCGGTGTGTCACTTTTTGTGACGCACCAGTGATGTAAAAAATGCACCTTGTTGATTCATATTTACAAAGTGACGCATCTAGGTAGATGCGTCACTTTGTTAACCCCTGCGCCACATTATACCTACGTCAGGTGTAATGTTTGCAAAAGGGGCATATTGACGCAAGAAAGGGTCGTAGAGGTGACGCAGTGAAATCTATGAGATTTCACTGCAACACTTTTCTTTTAGGACGCCGTTGTGTCAAAATCTTGCGCCTATCTCACAGCAGGCGTAAGACTGATGCAGGCCCTTTCACATGGGACTTGCCCCACGTGAAAGGATGCATTGCTGGAGTTGTGTCACTTTTGTGACACACTCCAGCAATGCATCACTTTTGCGCTTACAGATACATCTGAAATACTGACGTATCTGTAAGTATTTGCGACATAATGCGTCATAAATTAAATATGACGCATGAGTAGAAGACTGAAGGCCTCATTTATGAGGCCATGCATCACTTTTACGCCACCGGTGTGTCACTTTTTGTGACGCACCAGTGCTGTAAAAAATGCACCTTGTTCAGTCATATTTATAAAGTGACGCATCTAGGTAGATGCGTCACTTTGTAAACCCCTGCGCCACATTATACCTACGTCAGGTGTAATGTATGCAAAAGGGGCGTATTGACGCAAGAAAGGGGCGTAGAGGGGACGCAGTGAAATCTATGAGATTTCACTGCTTCACTTTTAGGATGCCGTTGGTTCAAAATCTTGCGCCTGTCTCACAGCAGGCGTAAGACTGATGCAGGCCCTTTCACATGGGACTTGCCCACAATTTTTTTTAAAAAACGAAAGTTTTTTAGCCCTTCAAGGACCTTCTAGGCCCCCCTCAGAAAACCTAGGGGGTCAGGGGGTGTCTACTCTGCCCCCTTTTAATTATTTCCCCCTTTCTTTTTCACCTCTTGTGTCTCAATTCTACCGAGACAAAAGATGGCGGACTCTCCGGACTGTTTAGAATGTTGACAGACACCCGACAGCCAATCAGCTTTCCACTCGTGCACTCCCGTAGCGCGCCGGGTGCACTCCCCGGTACGCGCACCTGTGAACGCTCGGAGAGCTCCTATAGATATATATGTGTTTTTGAAGTTAATTTTCGTAAAAACCACTGGAGCAATTTTCACCAAATATAGCAAAGGCACATCTGCGTACCAGTCCCTACAATTTTGCCAAGT
Organism: Lissotriton vulgaris; assembly: GCF_964263255.1. Lineage (NCBI taxonomy): Eukaryota > Metazoa > Chordata > Amphibia > Caudata > Salamandridae > Lissotriton > Lissotriton vulgaris. Next base: position 775,268,095 of record NC_141696.1, on the reverse strand, counting down.
TTGGCGTAATTCCGTTCTGCAGTTCGGGCTGTAGACTTGTCAGACCGTCCTATCGAAATTAACATGGGGAAAACACGTTTTGGTACCCCCCTTTTTTCTCAGCTCCCACTTCACAAATCCCCCCGAAACTTTGAGGGAAGGAGCGCAGCAGAGCTGGCCAAAATTATGAAAAATTACACACAAATTCCTCAACCAACGCCAGAGTTATTACCAATAGAATGTTGCGTATTTCCTATGGTAGCCAATCCTAACTATAACTACCTACTGGCGACCGCCAGTAGGTAATATATATATATATATATATATATATATATATATATATATATATATATATATATACCAAAGCTCCAAGGTTCCAACCTGATGGAGACGCAGTCTGATCGGCGGGCGGATCCAGTTTGCAGCATGCCTGTCGATTCACGCCCGACGCATTTTCGTGCTCATTGCACTCTTCAGCTGCGCGACAGTCCACACCTCCCACTTAAAAATATGAGCCCTCCAATGGGCGACTCGAATGAGTCCGCGTTGGTTTGAGAGTCTTGTAGTGTGTGCTTCAGTTATGTGCCGCGCCCGGCGTGAATTTACAGGCATGCTGTAAACTGGATCAGCCCGCTGATCCGGCTTTTACCGCATGAAGGTTGCTGCAGTGGATGTCAGAGTGCGTCTCCAACAGGTGGGAACTCTGGAGCTTTGATTTATATGCGGCCTTCCAGCCGCGGGATATGCAACACCCGGAAATTTGGGGCCACGGAGCTCCAAATCTCGGAGTCTCAATGTGAAGGCATCCATGTGGGATTGACAAGCCAGATGTGCGAGTGAAGGCCCATTGGTGGGCTTGAAACATCTCAGACAGTGGCACATAACTGTAGCACACACTACAAGACCCACAAACCAATGCGGACTCATTCAAGTGACCCATTATAGGGTTCATATTTTTAAGTGGGAGTTGTGGCCTCTATGCCAAAATGACTATCGCGCCGCTGAAGATTGCACTGAGCCCGAAATCGCGTCCGGTGTGAATCGACAGGCATGGGAACCTTGGAGCTTGCAAAAACAAGGGTTACAGGGACGTTGTACTTAGGCTCAGATTTCATACAAAACCATAGAAATTCAGCAGTTATAGTTACCTGAACTATAACTTACACCCCCTCATGACTTCACATATTACTCATGATGTCATCACTGATGAAATCTCAAATGACATCACTGATGACATCATTGATTACATCATTTAGTAAGTGCAAGCATTTTTCTTAGAGTTTATGTTTGTTAAACATATTACTAAGCTACTACAAAAGTAAAATTAGTTTACTAGGTGTACTTCTAATGAGTGATACTATTTCTAACATACATTATGTGAGTTGCTGTGTGACTGTGTGTATCCAAGTGTAAGTGAGTGTCTGAGTGGCTATATTGGTGTGTGAGTGTCTGTATGGGTGTAAAAGTAGGTGTGTGAGTAGCTGTGCGAGTAGCTGTATTCATGGGTGAATGGATGTGTGAGTAACTGTATGGGTTAGTGAGTGGGTGTCTGAGTGGCTTTATTAGTGAGTGACTGGGTGTGTAAGTGACTGTATAGGTGAGCGAGTGGCTGTTTGAGTGGGTTTTTGGCTAAGTGAGTGTGTGTGTGTAAAAGGCTGAATGGGTGAGTGAACGGGATGTGTGAGTGTTTGTATGGATGTTTGAATTGGAATGTACTGGGTTGTGTTGATGTGTGAGTGAGTGTGTAGGTAAATAAGTGGATGTGTGAGTAGCTGTATGGGTGAGTGTTTGGCTATGTGTCTGGCTGTATGGGTGAGGGACTGGTTGTATGAGTGGCTGTATGGGTGAGTGAATGTTTGTATGAGTCGCTGTATGAGGGAGTGAGTGGATGTGTGAGTGGCTCTATGGAGGAGTGAGTGGGTGTGTGAGTACTGGTATGGGGCTGTTAATGGGTCTGTGAGTGGTTGTATGAGTGTGCGAGTGGGCCTGCAAGAGTTTATATGGCAGTGTGAGTGGGTGTGTGAATGGTTCTGTGATGATGTCATGAGTGATGTAATATGTGAGGTCATATGCAGTACATTGCGGTGGCGTAAGTTATAGTTAGCTCAGGTAACTATAACTGCTGAATTTTACTGATTTGGTATGAGTGAAATCTAAGTCTAACTATAATGTCCCTGTAACCTTTGGCTTTCAGATATTTTCTAAGATTTTTTCTATTCTAATTTAACTATAACGTCCTTATAACCTATAACGTCACTCTGGGGGTTCCACAGGAATCCGCACTCTCACCCACTCTCCTCAACCTGTTTAAGGAGCCTTTATCAGAAATACTGAAATCATACAGCATTCAATATTACATGTATGCTGATGACACCCAACTGGATCGCCTCCCCTGAGGACATCAGGTCCCTGAACTCAGTCTTACTGAAAACACAAAGCTGGTTCACACGGAACCACCTGAAGCTCAACTCTCTTAAAACTGAATTCCTCCTAATCGTACCACCCAAGCAGTCTCCAGTCATCGAAGAATGGATGAATCAACTAACAGCTCTTAATTGCATTCCACACATTATCATTGATTCCACAAGCTCATAGAGAATATTGCTCGACAAGAGTCTGAACATGCAGAAGCATATTAGTACACTCACCAAAGGAGCGAACTTCCAACTCATCCTCTTAAGGAAAATAAAATCTTTCCTCCCTTCACATGACTTAAAGGTTGCGGGCCAGCCCTAGTGATCTCTGAACTTGATTATGGAAGCGCAACCCTTTGTGGCCTTCCTAGAGCGAAGAGGGCCCCTCTCAGTGCTACCCTCAATTCTGCTGCAAATCTCATAACGGGCACGAAAAGAAACTACCATATGATGCCAGAGCTGATATCCCTAAATTGTCTCCCTTAGAAAGCTAGGATACAATTAAAAATTGCATGTTTGGCACATACATCTTTTCATTTCAATACCCCAATGTACCTCGCTCAAAATTACAAGCTCTTGGGTGGATCTAGATCCTCGAGAAGGGCCAGCACATTGCTGCTTAAACCACAAAAGTGTAACTAATATGGAATGCCTTACCCTCTGAAGTGAAGTTGAATCCCTCTACTGCCCTTTTAAAAAACGAATTAAATTGATACTGATGAAGAAGCATTTACCATTGTAATGAAGCTTCAAAGTATCTACGTGACATCCTAGCTGGTCGGAGTATATGAAGACTGTCTTGCAGATCTGTCGGTCCTCTACTACTTGCGCTTAATTACGCTCACACCTGATATACCGTAAAGTGTTCTGATACCCCCTGTGAACATGTTCACAACATAAACTTTATCCCTATACTTCCTTTCTCAAGGAAGTAAAAACTATATGGATGAAGAAACTTTGCCAGGACTCCTGGTTTCCAATGACACCTAGTGCGCCTTGCTTTATGAGACTGTTAAGATTGTTTTTTTTTTTTTGGTTGCTCTGTTTTTTATCTCTTGTATCCTTCCTTGACTTATATACTGTTAAGCGCTCTGATACCCCCGGTGGTCATGTTCGCGCTATAGAAAACTTTAAAAATAAATAAAACCTTTGTTTTAAATGAATTTCCATGTTTTTTCAAATTCTTTTTCCTAACTATAAGGTCTCTGTAACCTTTGTTTTTTTTAAAGTGATTTTCTATGGTTTTTCAATTAGTAGTCACATATGCAGAGTGGTCGAAAAAAGAAAGGGCCTCCTACCAGCTCTGAGGAATTCTGCTGTGCGGGACTTACTGGAGGTAAAAGGAGGACTTGTTGGCCCCCAAGGACCCTCTGTAATCCCACTGTGTGGGACTTACTTATGGTAACAGGAGGTGGTTCTTGGCCCCCAAGGACCCTCAGCAACCAAGGAGACATCTTCCCCCAACCAGTAGTGTGCCAGGAGGTGCATTTGCAGAGTGGTGCTGAAGATGAGTAGGACCTCCCACAACTTGCCCGGTGTCTTTTTGAAAAAAATTGTTTTTGTTTTATTATGGTAGGGGGTCGATTTTGGATCAGGGATCGCATCCCCCTGGGCCAGGCCATTTCCGAATGGGGAAGGGGGCCATGTGGCCACACCAATCTAGGCCGATTTTGGTTCCAGGTACATCATCCCCTGGGCCCGTCTTTTTATTTGTAGCATTTCTTTTCTTTAGTGCAAGGTGACCCCCTCCAGGGCTGATTTTGGCCCCAGGACCCCATCCCTTGGACCCAGCATCTATTCTTGGTCCACTGGTCCCACAGAGGGCACCCAGTTACTTTCTTTGGAGACCATGGGGTGAAGCTGAAGGCTGCCACATTTCCTCCTGGCTTCCTGCGGGAGCCAGTATTGCTTTCACAGAGAAGGAGCTGCAAAGCATGCAGCTCCTAGCTCCTCAGGGCAAACTCCAAGAAAGGAGGAGGACTGGCAGCCCCCCTCCTTTCTTGGATTTTGCACTGAGGAGATGAGGGTTCCCTGGGCTGTGGGGGTCCATGTGGCTCCCACAGTAATTGAAATTAAAGCCACGGGGAGTTGGCAGCTTTGGGCTTCAGGGGGGTCCACCAGCCCCTGCACTGTTTCAGGTATAAAAATGGGGACGTGGCGGTCTTAGAGGCCCCCCATTTAAAAAGTAAATAGGCTATGGGGAATTGGTGGTTCCCTGGAAAGTGGGGGTGGCTGTATTGGCCTCTCCCACATTCATTTATAAACAAAATATATATATATATATATCCATTCGTCAAAGTCAAACTCAAATCTCCAGCCACTTTCTTACGGTGTTCGTCGTTCAGGGGGATGAACCCGATCCTAATCCCATCCAAACGTCCGCGCCACTCACAGGTGAAACATACCACAAACCCCAACTGCTTTTGCAACTGATTTATTTGACAGCACGCCAAAACCCAAGGCATTTTGGAGACTGCTGTCTCCATGCTCACAGGTCATGGGTGGACACATAGACACGTGATTTATTGCATTTTCACTTGTGACTAAACATTGAAATATGACTTATGTTTTCTAATCCCTTCAATGTTTTTGTTAGCATGAGCACCTTACCAGGATTACATTCATGCATGTACCCTTACTTATACTGCAATTTGCATAGTATTACTTTACATAATATCTGCTAGCTCAAGCTTCTAAATTACGCTTGTGTTAAAATTCAAAATATGCATAAACCACGAACAGTGGAACCGGTATCATGTTTGATTATGGGCAGAATGCTTCCTAGGAGATTTTGCTTAAGTATGCCATTCTCATATTGGAACATACTTTTAAATGCCTCCAAATTTATCCTTATATGCTGGGCTCAAAGTCCATGATCTGAAGGCTGACACAATGGTAACATATATGCAGTAAATACATTCATGCTGCAAATTATAATGAATCATGTGTAATATTGTATTAAAATGAACTTGTGACACAGTAAAATTAAATACGATAAAAGGCATTAAACGTTAGTGTTGTTCAATCTCCGTTTGCTTGGTTGTATACCTTGCTTCCTTACCTTGTGTGTTGTCCCAGTGGGTTTAATCATGGTTAGTATGTTTCTCAGTCACTGCTAATGTTTTAATAGTACTTGCCTCAATTCTATAATCACATGTCCCATTATTAATAATCATAACTGAATACCATACATATTAAGTCCAGTGCATGAGAAAATCACTCTTTCCTCTGCCAGGGCATAACAACGCATTTGTGTTGAAGATATGGTATAGGTCCTTTGCCCTTCATTGTGGTACAGAAGTCTTGCAACATCTAATTTTTATATACAAGAAAGACAGTGAGTGCCAGTAAACTTGAGAAATAAAACCATTACAATATTAGGAGAAAAGGAGGAATGCAAAGGTATATCTCATTGTACATCTTAAGATCCCTAAGTCCTTGAAAGTTGCCTATTCTTATCAGCCCAAGTGCACTGCCAATTCTTTATCATGGTTCAATTCCACTGGATGTAAGATTTGAAAATTAATAACGTGTCTAGATTCAAGCCTCTTAAATGCCAAATTCCTGTTTCCCCTAGAATATTATTTGGTATTCTGTCAATGATATAACATTTCAAAAGACAGCATTACTGGAATGCTCTATTGAGAAATATCTGGCCACTGGGTGTCACTTGTTGACATTGGTGATGGCCCTTGTGTGTTCCAATATTCTGGTGTTGGCCCTGTGTATAATGCTACCATTACAAAAATATATTACACAGGCATTTCAATGTACACAACATTTGAATTATTTGTTAGATGTTGTTAGATTTCAAATCTTCAACAGTAAGGATGTATTGCTATGCTTTTGACATGTTACATGTATTTGCAGGCTTTACAGTTAGTGCACCTAAAAAAGCCTTGGATAGTGCTGTTAAGTGGTTTAATACCAATAATGTTCTGATACAGCATGCGTTTTAGGGACTTACTCTTCCTAAATGTTAGTTTGGGACGGTTTTCTACTGCCTGTAGTGCTTGCCAGGGTTTCGAAAGATCTGTCTGACTTTATGTGATGCTGTATTGTATGTTGTAATACACTTTATGACTGACGGTTTATTCTCGGCTCTGGGTTTGTTTATTAAGAGCTCACTTCTTTTGATGGTTTTGAACTTCCCTAGGGCTTTGTCTATACTATGTTTGGAGAAGCCTCTTTCTTTAAATCATTGTGTCATATTGACTGTTTCCTTCTGAAACTCCTTCTCAATACTGGCTCTCAGCAATTCCCCATAGGGAATTATCTAAATTAGGTTTTGTAGATGGCTGCTGGCAGCACGTAATAAACTATTGCCTGCATCTGTTCTTACAATGCAAGATGAACTCTAGTTTGTTGTTCCTGACCACTAGTTGCAAGTCCAAAAACTAAATTGTTTAGCTGCCGATCTGGCTGGTAAATGTGGGGGTTATGTTAATTTCTATTTAGTGCATCCACAAAATATTTTGCAGAGGCAAATTTTCCCTTCCATCTGCACAAGATATAATCTATACACCACGCCCAGAGGACCCAAAATGATGGTGCTGCTGACCACCTGTTCCTCCCACCAGCCCAGGTAAAGACCCGCGTAGCTGGGGGCAAAACAGATGCCAATTAATATTCCTTGGGTTTGGCAATATACATTATGATCAAGAGGGTTGTGAGGATCTTTGTGAAGTTTTGGGAGGAAATATATATTTGGTAGCTTGGGAACATCATATTTTAAGTACTGATATTCCTCCCACTCCAATGAGCCGTGCTCCCACCAGTCTCCTAATTGGTCATAGTAAATTTGATTGGCCTTTGAAGCCTCGTCTTTGCTAGATAAAGTATAACTCAGAGCATCCATGAGTTGTTTGTAGCCTTCCTTCATATGAATTTCTATGGGAATACCCACTATGCTGCCCCCCTTATCCATTTGTTTGATCACAATATTCTGTTTCAGCTCTTTGATGGCATAGTAGTAGCATGGTTGTAAATTCCCTGTGCATTTGTCTGATTTGTATCTTAATCTCTTTAAATCTTATATATAATCATAAATGGAAGAAAAGGTTGCCACCTAGGTGGGAATGCACTTACAGGTAGGAATTAATGCCAGCGCAAGGGCGCGAGCTGCGAACAGAGTCCCTTTCCTGCCAGACGCGTTTCGGGCCAACGCCCTCTTCAGTGGCAGCACATGTGACATGACGGCAGCTGCAGGCACCAGTAAATACCCTCAGTGATTATGCACAGGTGTGAAGCCTGAAGCAATGCTTTCTGGGACTGGTGGTTCGATAAAACCCAAGTGGGTCGCCGCCGCCATTCGCATGCAAAAAAAGTTTCAAAGGGATTGCCAATGTCCCCGCAAGCACCCCGCAAGTAAAGGCACCTCCTGTACCACAAAAAGCTGCCCAAATGAGGCAGCCGTGGACCCGCAGTTTGTCCGCGGATGTGCAAACCCGCGACCGTGGCCGGCCGCTAACAAATGGAAGAAAAGGTTGCCACCTAGGTGGGAATGCACTTACAGGTAGGAATTAATGCCAGCGCAAGGGCGCGAGCTGCGAACAGAGTCCCTTTCCTGCCAGACGCGTTTCGGGCCAACGCCCTCTTCAGTGGCAGCACATGTGACATGACGGCAGCTGCAGGCACCAGTAAATACCCTCAGTGATTATGCACAGGTGTGAAGCCTGAAGCAATGCTTTCTGGGACTGGTGGTACGATAAAACCCAAGTGGGTCGCCGCCGCCATTCGCATGCAAAAAAAGTTTTAAAGGGATTGCCAATGTCCCCGCAAGCACCCCGCAAGTAAAGGCACCTCCTGTACCACAAAAAGCTGCCCAAATGAGGCAGCCGTGGACCCGCAGTTTGTCCGCGGATGTGCAAACCCGCGACCGTGGCCGGCCGCTAACAAATGGAAGAAAAGGTTGCCACCTAGGTGGGAATGCACTTACAGGTAGGAATTAATGCCAGCGCAAGGGCGCGAGCTGCGAACAGAGTCCCTTTCCTGCCAGACGCATGTGAAGCCTGTCCCCGCAAGCACCCCGCAAGTAAAGGCACCTCCTGTACCGGCTGCCTCATTTGGGCAGCTTTTTGTGGTACAGGAGGTGCCTTTACTTGCGGGGTGCTTGCGGGGACATTGGCAATCCCTTTAAAACTTTTTTTGCATGCGAATGGCGGCGGCGACCCACTTGGGTTTTATCGAACCACCAGTCCCAGAAAGCATTGCTTCAGGCTTCACACCTGTGCATAATCACTGAGGGTATTTACTGGTGCCTGCAGCTGCCGTCATGTCACATGTGCTGCCACTGAAGAGGGCGTTGGCCCGAAACGCGTCTGGCAGGAAAGGGACTCTGTTCGCAGCTCGCGCCCTGGCGCTGGCATTAATTCCTACCTGTAAGTGCATTCCCACCTAGGTGGCAACCTTTTCTTCCATTTGTTAGCGGCCGGCCACGGTCGCGGGTTTGCACATCCGCGGACAAACTGCGGGTCCACGGCTGCCTCATTTGGGCAGCTTTTTGTGGTACAGGAGGTGCCTTTACTTGCGGGGTGCTTGCGGGGACATTGGCAATCCCTTTAAAACTTTTTTTGCATGCGAATGGCGGCGGCGACCCACTTGGGTTTTATCGAACCACCAGTCCCAGAAAGCATTGCTTCAGGCTTCACACCTGTGCATAATCACTGAGGGTATTTACTGGTGCCTGCAGCTGCCGTCATGTCACATGTGCTGCCACTGAAGAGGGCGTTGGCCCGAAACGCGTCTGGCAGGAAAGGGACTCTGTTCGCAGCTCGCGCCCTTGCGCTGGCATTAATTCCTACCTGTAAGTGCATTCCCACCTAGGTGGCAACCTTTTCTTCCATATAATCATAAATATATATATATATATGTATGTGTATATTACCTACTGGCGGTCGCCAGTAGTTAGTTATAGTTAGGATTATTTTCAATGCAAAATCTCAACATTCTATTGTGAATAACTTTTGCGCCGGTTGAGGAATCTGCCTGAAAATTTCCTCAAATTTGCCTCGTGGCGCCCCGGTCCTTCCCTGAAAGTTTGGGGGGGAATTTGTCAAGCGGGGGCCGAGATAAAAGGTGGTCCCAAAACGTGTTTTCCCCATGTTAATTTCCATAGGGCGGTCGACCTCACTTTTAGCCCGAACGGCTGAATGGATTTACACAAAACTTGGCAGAATTGTAGGGACTGGTTGCCCGATGTGCCTTTGCTATGTCTCAAGATATGTGCTCCAGTGGATTTTGAGTAATATAGGTTCAAAAAAATATATATATCTATAAGCGCGCCCCGGTACGCGCACCGGGGCGCTAAGCAGCGTGCTACGCGAGTTCGCGCTCGGAAAGCTGATTGGCTCTCGGGTGTCTGTAAACATTCCTAGCAGTCTGCAGAGTTCTCTCACCTCTGCTGCGGAATAGTTAATAGGGTGCAAACGCTGCATATGCCGAATCATTGTATGATTCACAAAGGAATATCTTTTGGTAGGGTTCCCTCTGGATAGCACAGCACCACAGATGAGACAGGTCACCTTTGCAGCGTTTACTTTTTTTAAACCAGTTGGGATTTTATAAAACTCCCATAGGAAGTGCTCCCTAGGTTTGTATAGTGGAGTGTTTTCAGGCTGGAACTGCCTTGTCCCTTCCTCCTCTTCCTCCTCTTCCTCCTCTTCCTCCTCCTCCTCCTCTTCTTCTTGACCACCAATGAGATGTTCTGGTGGTCCTTGTGGTGGTGGTGGTGGGGCAGATGCTCCAGCTGCAGATAGTACAGTAGCCATATCTTTAAGAAAAAAGCAGGTCTTCCTCACTCAAAGAACAAAGTGAGTGCTTCCGGGTGATGTCATGAGTGATGTCACTGACCATGTCATGAGTGATGTAATATGTGACGTCATCAGCAGTGCATTGCAGGCGCGCAAGTTATAGTGAGGCCAACTAACTATAACGTGGGAATTTCAATGTAAAATTTCCAGCTAACCATGGGCCCGATTCACAGAATGAACTTACTACTTTTGACATTCACAGAATGCACTTACTACTTTTGGTATTCACAGAATGAACTTACTCATTTCGGTATTCACAGAAGTTAGGACTACTAACTTTAGGACGCCTAAATGCCTTCTGTGAATACCGAAAGTCTTAAAATTAGGATTTTTCTCAATTTAGTAATAGTAAAGTTAGGACTACTAACTTTAGGATGCCTAAATGCCTTCTGTGAATACCGAAAGTCTTAAAATTACGAGTTTTCTCAATTTAGTAGTAGTAAAGTTAGTAGTCCTAACTTTACTACTACTAAATAGAGAAAAATCCTAATTTTAAGACTTTCGGTATTCACAGAAGGCATTTAGGAGTCCTAAAGTTAGTAGTCCTAACTTTACTACTACTAAATTGAGAAAAATCCTAATTTTAAGACTTTCGGTATTCACAGAAGGCATTTAGGAGTCCTAAAGTTAGTAGTCCTAACTTCTGTGAATACCGAAATGAGCAAGTTCATTCTGTGAATACCAAAAGTAGTAAGTGCATTCTGTGAATGCCAAAAGTAGTAAGTTCATTCTGTGAATTGGGCCCTATAACTGGTGTGAAACCTATGGTGTTTTCATTGAATATATATATATTTAAAAAATGGTTCCACTTGTTAAATAGATATAGAGAATGATATAACATTGACTAATTAATATGTCCTATAAAAATATGTTTACTAGTTTTTTCCAGGTTCAAGTTAAATAAACATTTTTACTTTATACTTTACCACAGAGAGAGATCAGCTATATTTTTATTTTGTATTAATTATTAAACGTTATATATATAACAAATATAAATCTAGTTATATCTATAAAATTAATTACATGTAATTATATGTTATTAAAAACTATTGTTAAATTAAATTTTTGGCTGTAGTAACTTTAAAAGTGCAATTTATAAATAGGAATGGACTTACCCTTTGTTAGGTGGGTGGACATTACTCCCTAAACCTCTTCTTGCTCTTTTCTTAGCCCCCTTCCGCTTAGTAGTAAGTATTCACCTTTTTCCAGTCACTTCCCTCTTTTCCTCCCACATTTACTACAAAAACATGTTTACTGGCGTGGAGACTCTGCCATTAGGCAGATATCTCTGCACAGCAAAGAATAGGGGAGGCAGAGACAAATCCACCATGCATAGTTGTGTGAGTAGCATTTGATATTATGCTAGTAGTAGTATTAGTACTACCAAACACACTACCAAACATACCAAACAAATGAAGTTTGTGAATATGTTTTCTATGGCAGTGCACTACAGCAGTGGTAGTTGGCCATGGGCGGTTTTTTACTTTCTTCAGGCTAGACTCAAGTACCTTTAGGCGTGATTTGACATTTTTAGAGCAGTAGTAAGTTTAGAATTGTACTTTGTTAACTGCAACTGTCCTAATCTTTTGTGAGTGCAGGTGTCTGTTTTATATCAGCATGTCCCTCTCAAACCCCTCCCATTTAGAAATAATTATTCCCTCTAATGCCGCCACCACTACAGTTCCTCCCAAATTTGCTTCTAAATTGTGTACCTAAATGTGCAGAGATCTCTGCTACAGAGCGTAGGTCTCTTCACAGAAAGGTTAGAAGACGTTTCTAGCCATAGGTTTGTGAATAGCATTTTGTAGTACTGCTGTATTACTGAATGACATACTACAAAAAGAAATTGTGAATTGGGCCTGTAGATTTTTGAAATTTTCAGATACATTATATCTTACACAGTGAAACACTTGTTGGCTCAGCTTAATTGAAACAAAGACTCCATGATATCACATTAAAATATCACACTGTGAACAGTAATATTGGATGAGTGGAATGTATACCCAAAAGTAAATCCAATGTTATGATTCTTAATAAGGGTTTTTGAACTTATGTTGGATGTGGACCTGTGTATTAAACATCAGAAGTATATTTCTTAAGAAGAATTGGTTTGTTATAGAAGCCTGTAACTTTTGTCAGATTTAAAGGTACAGTCTTTTTGAATGCAAGGGAGATGTATTACATAGGCATGTGGTGGATTCAACTGATAGAGTTTCACACAGCGGAAATCTGCAGAGTTCGCCAACAGGCTGAAAATAAAATATGCAGCCCACACTGCAATTTAGCACTGACACCATGTATTGCACAAGAGAACAGAGCCACTTGAATTGATTTTGCTGCCGCTCAATTAGAAAATTTCCTTCAGTGGCAGAAAATCTACTCAAGAGGCAGACATCTGACCTTGACCGCTCCTGACAGACCCTTGTTAGGAAATCGTGCTAGGGGATGCCACATCTTGCTCACACTAACCGGCTGGCAGTTTCTGGGAGCAAAATTCCAACACGCAGCGATTGGCGGAATATGGTTGGATCTCCGCAATAAAGAGTACTGTGGAGTACCAAACTTCCACCAATTTCATCGATGGAATGAAACATTCCGCCCACTACTAATACTACTATTTATGTGTCTGCATGTGAATATTTAACATAAAAACTGTGTATATTTCTGTAGAATATATATTGTTTTGTCTTCATTATTATTTACTCACAATAAGATTTATAATTTGGTATGACGGTTTGCTCCCTGATTGTGTTGAACTATACCCAAAATGGCAGGCAAACCGGTTAATGACACTTGAGAGCTGTAGCAAGGGATCAGAGCCACAAAGCTGACTCAACCTGTTTTTTTCGAGATCATAGAATTGCCAATGTTCACTGCAGCCTATATACATGTCTATTGCACATATAGAGAAAGTATAGAATTGTGAACATACAGTACTATGTAATACTGGAAGACATGCTAATTACATTTCAAGAGGCAATTAAGGAAAGGAAAAGACTGAAGATTTTGTGGGATTAACGGGACTATAGGACTAGCAGAGTTCACACCTAAGTGAGAATGTTTGATGCAATTTGCAGAAACCTCAATCTCTTAGTAAAATTACATCTGACAGTGGAATCTGAGGGTAAGAAGCATCTAGCAAAAACTTACATGGCGTCAGTTGAGATGACTGATTCTCGATTGACTCAAAGAACTGCAGGTATTAATTTTGCCTAATATAAATAATACTTCTATTAAAGACCTCCAAGATCTACAGTTACTAATGAGTCGACAAGTTACGGAGATACAATATATGTAGGACATACTTAGGGACACAATATTGAAGAGCATGTGATTGAATCTAGTGGTTAGACCAACAAATCTCAATTTATATCTTTAGAAAGACAATGTAATTGTTTTTTTTTCTTTTTTTATGTTAGCTGATATTAAGAAATTTTTTAAAATATGTATACGGATAGTTTGAATATGAAATAAAGGCTTGCTTTTGACTCATTGTGCAATGACTTGTCTATAATAGTAAGAAAGGCAGACTAAGGAGGCAATGTTATTGTATTCAACTTTGAAGTTTAAGAAAGTGAAGCACTATGACAACTAAGTGTGTCTCTATGAAGAAGGTCAAACAGCAGACAATATTAGACCCAGAAGAAATATATCAGAGTTCCCGTTGATGGCATGACATGGACTCTTTGGATTATCAGGAATACAGTTATTTGGACAGCCAAAGATCCCTAGCACCTATTATATATTTCCTACCCAAAGTTCACAACAGAGGCAAATATCCACCAGGTAGACCAATAATTGCTGAGACTGTGTCCAGCTCTGAGAGGGGCTTGGAGTATGTAGATCTGCATCTATGGTCAGTAATTTCACATTTTATATAAAAGATTCTGAAGATTTTCTTAGGAAAATATTATACATCCTTTGGGGAGATACATTTTGTCTTGTGACCATCGATGTCAAAAGCTTGTTCATATATCAAGATAGTCTCGCATTCCTGAAATACTTTTTTTTATTTAAATCGACTAGTCATTATTCATGATGTGAAATAATTTCTGGAAATAAGGGATTTCATACTTAACAATAACACATTTATTATCAGAAGAAGATGTATCATCAAACATGTGGGACAGCCATGGGTGCCAAAGTTGGTATAAGAAGGAGCATACCTGGAATGATGTGATGTATCAGGAATGGAGTACTGTGATAACAGAGGTCCAATTTATTGATGATTCATTCATAGTTTGGAATAGATCAGAAGAGTCACTCATGCAATGCCAATAATATCTAAACTCTGAAGACAAAAATATAGAATTAACTAGTGAACATCACAAAAGTTGTATTACGTTCTGGAGGTATACATGAACAATTATACATTGTAAATTGTAGAGCTGGTCATTTAGGACCTACATCTAGTAATGGTATTCTTCATTTTAGTTCTGGTTATCCATATACACAAACAATAAATACTCCATATAGGGAGCTCCTGCGAAATAAGAAAATTGTAGTAATGTGAATTAATTTCTAAAAGGTATACATGAACAATTATACATTGTAAATTGTAGAGCTGGTCATTTAGGACCTTCATCTAGTAATGATATTCTTCATTTTAGGTCTGGACATCCATATACACAAACAATAAATACTCCATATAGGGAGCTCCTACGAAATAAGAAAATTGTAGTAATGTGAATTAATTTCTAAAAGAACAACAAAATGTAGGATCAGACGTTTTAAACCAGGATATCTGATGAAGACATTACAAAAACAAATTGATGTGGCCCAAAAAAATAATGGATAATAAATAGGACCTTTTAATGAAAAGGAATTCAAGGATAAAAACGACTGTGAAAGCCATCGGGCATGAGATCATGAGATTTGTTACTAAGGGGCACATGTATCATTTCGCATTCCCTAAATAGTGAATTCTAGGTAATCACTATATTGGAATGTAAAATGGTATGTTAGAAAATAGGTATTCCTTAATAGAGATTCCTATCAAGTCGCAATTGCAATTAAGGAATTTTTATGAAGAAGTGCTACTCCATCCATTCCTATGGGCCTGGCCCATAGGTGCTAATGGTTTTGCATTAACTAATGTGTGATTACTGAATTGGTACTAGAGAATTAGGTAATGCAAAGCCGATGGTGCCCAGGGCTCTAAGGCGCCCTTGAAGCACCCCAAAAAAGAATGTTCACATGTACACTATAGTAAGTAATACTTTATTGTACAGTTAATAAAAACCATTACAAAAACCATCAGCAGTAAAAAAGGAAAGTATTAAAAATATTTGTAGCAGCATAGATGATGGAGTTATTCAATTTGAGCTATGTTACAAAGTGCAGTTTAAAAAAAGTTAAAAAGAACGGAGTGTCCGTCTGCCGTTAGGTGCTTGTGTCCTTCTACAGAGAGGGTTTCTTTTGTCAGTCCTGACCCTCATTTCTATACATAGTTAAGTATTGCAGTGCCTATTCCTTTTTGGAAGAAGACTGGCTGGCATTTGCCCTAAATGTTCGTAACTTTTAGTTATAGTATGCCGGTGTTTTAATTCAGTTTAAGTCTCTGAGCTGTCTTGATGTTTTGGCGCTCACAGTATTGAGGGTATGCTGTCCTTGTCCGTTTGTTCTTTCTTTGTGTTGATTCTGCTTTCTACAGCTCCGAGGTATTTTACCAGTCGGCAAGCCATTTGCACTTCATCGCCTCTGAAGCAAGCCAGAGTTGCTTGTCTGCACGTCCTGATTCCTTTTTTTATGAATAGGGGTCTCAGTAGGTTCCTGCGATCTTGATGCAGCTCTTTGCAGATGGTAATGAGATGTACTATATTTTCCTCATGAGTTCCACACAGGCGACAGTTTGACGGTTTTGGGGGCCGCAGCCAAGGGGCCATGTGGTCAGCTGAGGGTAATACTCCTAATCGTAATTTTAGGAATGTTTCTTTTGTTTTTTTAGTGAAGCTGGTCAGAAGGTATGCCTGTGGTGTGAGTTTATTGTAGGTTTGTACTGTCAGCCAGCCATGTGCTCTCTCCGTTAGTGATGCTTTGTCTTGTAGGAGGGATTCTTTCCTAACTGTTTTGTTTACGGCTTTTTTAAAACCTGCCAGGCTCCCTTGCAGATCCCATAGTTGGCTTGCCCCCAGCTGTTTAATTGCATCCTCTATAAAGAGTCTTGCTGGGCAGTTGTCTTTGCTTTGTAGATCCTTCCAGAGGAGTGCGTTGAGGGTGTTTGCTTCCCCTCTGCTAATTTTGTGCCAGGTCTTAAGGTATGCTCCCTTGCGAGCAAGCTCTTCCTTAACTTGCCCAAATTCGAGTCGGATCTGCGCCGGAGAAGTGTATCTTGGGAGGCCAAACATCATCCGCATTGCTCTCGTAATTACTCCTTCTAAGGTTCCGGTATCTCTGCCTCTCAATGCTTCGCTACCGTATGTAATGGATGGTGTCAGTTTGGCTTGTATCAGTTTTAGGAGTGGGGTGAAGCTTGGGCCGATGATCTTATTTTTCAAGTTCCTTAGAGATACAGCTATCATTAAGCCTCTCTTTTTTATCTCCTCGCATTGCACATGTACACTATAGAGCACTTTGAAAAATGCATTTTTTGTGCATTTTCAAAAATCTAACATGGTTACCATCGACTTGGAGTCAATGGTAATAGCATTTCCTCAATGCACAGTTTGCATTTAGGAAATGCTTGATATATGTGCTTACGAAATCCAAAACTGCGATTCCCTATTTGGAGTTGCAATTTTAGGTAATCGGAAAAAATTGTGATTACCTAAAATACACTGCCAAAACGTTCCATACATTTTTAAAAGCTTTTTTGCATTTTCAAACAGTCAAATTTAGTGATTTGCACCTTTTGCAAATGCAATAAAGGTTGATACATGTGGACCTGAAGTTTGTGCAGGAACTTTTTCAATGCTCTGAATAAGCACTGGAATTTGTTAGAAACTGATAGGGATTTACTTGATTTTCTACCCGTTAAACCTCTGGTGACTTTTTAAAAACCTTAAACACTGAGAACTATTTTGAGTCTGAGAAACTATAAAATATGAGTGGAACACATCTGAAAACCGCCACCCTGAAAGCTATTTGTGTATTATAGATGCAGACACTGTGTGTGCAGTCAGTTTGTGAAGCATAAAACAAAATCATTTTGGCATGTAAACAGTCACAAGAATTAAGAATTGAACAATTCATAAACTGCAACACAACACATTGAGTATATATGATTACATGCATTTACACAAACCAGTATATTGGCTCCACAAAGCGCAATCTTAAGGAGAGATGGACTGAACATATTACCACATTTTAAACCGGGAGAAAAAACACAGCTGTAACTTTTACCATTAAACATAGACTAGATGAGTTGGAACAACTTTCCACCATAGGGATTGACCATGTTCAGAAGAATAGGAAAAGTGGGAATCTTGAACATAAAATGAGACAATGTGAAACATGTGGGATAGATATTGTGGATTCAGTTACTGAGGGATTGAACACAAACAAAAACTCCACTCAACCCTTAAATAATTCCTACACATGCAATTCATACATGAATTATCTACATTTGTTATTCTCATAAATAAACTGATGAGAGGGAGATTGTCTTAGGATAGGGTTTGGTATGAAAGAGTGATCAGTGTGCAGCACAACACTCATAGGGTGAAAACACCCATTCAAAAATAAATAAATGTTTAACGGTAATTATCACACATGTATTCTTTTACAGCAACAAATAAGAAAATGCTACCAAACTGATTGAGTTAGGTAACAACTGGATTGTGACCAGAGGTGAGTTTCTTCCAAACATCCCAATTGCAGTTCTATTTTTATGTCAGAGATCACTTCCAAAAATGTGAAATGAGCATGTGCATCTTTTAATTTCTAATCCTACTCAAGAACAGTCTCTTGAGCATCCATTGAGTGCATCCTACACATTGTTTTGGTAAATAATCATTGTAAATATATTGCTCACTATTTTAGAACAATGCATATTGAATTAAAATTGCAAAGAGACATTGGGCTTAGGTTATGTTCAGTGGGGCTTGGTGAGAAATTGCTCAACAGGATGTCCCAGTATTTACGGTATGCTAGGGTGAAATAATCTGCAGCATTTCAAGCATTCTAGTTGTTTTCAGTATTTACTGACATTATCTTAAGATGCCAAGATAAAAAAAGGAGAGTGAGAAAATTAAGTAAGCCTGTTCGTCCTCCCATTATCCTTACAAAAAATAAACCGAAAACGAGCTTGCTACCCTACCAACAAGCTGTCACAAGTGTTTTCCACTCAAGTTTCAGAAAAACCTGTAGGTGTTTTAAAAGAACTCTCACCCCCCAACCTAGCTGGTGGCATGCTTCATTATTAGGCTCCCACCTTGGTAGCCTAGTGCACCTAAGGTGTGCTACAACATCTGATTACAGCAGAGTTAGTTTTTTTTTTGGGTGATGCAGTGAATTTGTGAATTAATTTATCTGCAGAGATCAGTGCAGGTAGGGTAATGTGGAGTTTGGCTATGTACACGGTCTCTAGAGACACTGGACAGGGATTAGAATGTGACTGAGCCTGCTAACTTACATTGCGTCACCTTGCTAAGGGTCTCTGAAGATTGGGCTGAGGAGGTAGAACTCAGGGGGATCAGGCACTTTCCCTGGTGACATGACAATTGTTGGAAACAATTTCTGTTTCCCTCTGTTGTTATGCTATGGAAGACAATAACCAAAGTTCCATCTTCTTTTTCAGGCTAACAGCCTCCAATGGAAATTATACATATCAAATATCAATTTCATGCAGGTATGCATAATTATGCAAATTCAAAACCGGCACTTGCTCCTATATATCCATTTAAAATGGGTCCTTGTGTCCAATGGGGAGTCTTACTTTAGAGGTCAAATGAAAACTTAGTTGGAGTAGGAAAATAATAAGAACATCTCCGGGAAGGTCAAAGGAACAAGGGGGCTGAATTAACAAAATATCAATAAAGAGTAAAAAAAAAAGAATTTTAGAAATCATTCCATAAAAATAAATATTAATTTTGAAAAAAAAACAAAGCAAAGAACCAAAGTCCATTTTACTAAAGTATAATAAAGTCAATCTGCGAATTCTGAAATGGTGTCAGAGTCAATTAACTGGCTTGGGGGCAATAGTTCCTGGGTATCTTTTGGCTCAATATTGGAAATGTTTTTTTGTTTTTTGTCTTTTGGCTCCAATGGAAATGTTAAATGGCTGGTCGTGGCAGGACCAGACATTCACAGGAATTAGAAAAAACACGGAGGTAACAGGTGAAAGAGGGATGACGTATGAAGTGGAAGATGGGACCACAGTAAGTGGGCCATGTTAGGGAGACCCATGCAATGTTAGACTGAATATCAAGGAGATTATGAGGTAACAAAAAGTTCAAAAATGTTTAGAGTCCATCTCTCAGAGTATCCGGACCTCTCCAACTAAGTACCAAATATTCAGAGCTGTCTAAGATGTCAATCACAACTTTGAAGTGGAAAACATCTGTTATTCCTCTGTACATATTCAGATTTTTGCTATGTATGTCTACTAATCACAAACCTTTCAGCATGTATGTGGGGTCAGAGGAATAATGAGGTCATCCCTTAACCTCTCTGATTCTCCTCAGGAACTTCTTGAGAGGATCCAATGACATATAAAGTGGGTAAAGGGAGTAAAATACATAGGAGGGTTCTGTAATGTCACAAGCTACAGTGTCTAGTGGCTGCTTGCATTGTTCTGGGTGGACACCAGGAAGAGGAGATAAAGGATGTGCTGGGGTGCAGCTGGAGGCTCTGAAAGTATAGGGGCCTCAGGAGTTAGTGAGGGGCTAGGTGCAGGCCCATATGGTGGTGGGTCCTGCACTTCGAACTCCCATTGGTCTTCTTCGATACCACAATAGCTTCCTCCTTCTGGCTGGTGGTGTCCACATCTGCCACCCCCACAGTTGTTTTTAGATCCTCTGCTCAGAGTCTTTTCATGACAGATCTTATCTCAGGGTAGGTGTGCACTCTGGGGACAAGAGGCCCAGTTAATATGGGGGCCTCTGGAGTTAAGGAGGGGTGGTTGCAAACCCAACTATTGGTGGGGCCTGCTTGTCGAACT
The DNA here is from genome assembly GCF_964263255.1 of Lissotriton vulgaris. Classification (NCBI taxonomy): domain Eukaryota; kingdom Metazoa; phylum Chordata; class Amphibia; order Caudata; family Salamandridae; genus Lissotriton; species Lissotriton vulgaris. Next base: position 775,247,792 of record NC_141696.1, on the reverse strand, counting down.
GCCTTGACTGGTCTTCATCAAGGTAAGGCATAGCAACAATAGCAACCTTCTCCTGGCTGGTGGTGTACACATCCCTTACCCCTATAGTTGCCCCTACAGCCTCCACCTAGAATTGTTTCGTGACAGATCTTATTTGTCTCTGGGTGGGCACGCTCTCTCCGCTTGTATTCGCTAACTCCTCCGGGCTGGTGATGGATAGCTGTGGTACCTGCCTTGCAATCAAGGATCTCCTTTGCCCTGGGTCCTGCTTTAATGATGTTTGGCCAGCCTGGTCTGCGGAGTAGGAATCTGAAAAAAAGACATTTTGAATTCATATGTTCGATACTACATATCAAATTAACTTTATTTCAAAGGAATAATATATCCCTAAATACAAGAAATTACATTCGGCAGCCTTCACCAAATGTTTATGTACTGATTATTACAAACTTTCAAATGGTATGAATTGTTAATTTCCAAATTATTTTGAACCAGGCATTTAAAGAAGAAGAAAAGTCTGTACAAAGTGGGTTGTTTTATGGGTAATTGTATAAGGAAACTTCTGAAGGAGATTTTCAACAAACTCTAAAACTAGGCAGAAATGCTTTCTAAATGATTATTTATTTTTAAATATTTTTGTGTAAAATATTTAAAATAATCTTTACTCATTGTGCGAATTTAGATAAATTTTATGGCACCAATATGGTAGCTTCAAAGGGAGGGAAAGTTACACAATGTTGGTTTTACATAATCAAATTTTGTCTAAATGTAAATGAAACAGATCCAAAATGTTGAAGCTCTCTTTTTAACTATTATGTTGTCAAAAAAATATAAACCTATAAACATTTCTATTATGTCCAGATAGGATGATTAGTAAAACTATAACAATACATTCAGATTAGTATTTCTAAACTTTCATTCCTTTCATAACAAACAAACCACACAGATTTAAAACAACATGGAATATTAGAACAAAGCTCAGACTCAAAACATGACTTGACACCACGCTCAAAACTCATGAGCTGGTAGGTCAATGTAAAAAAGTGCACATAGCACCTGCCTGATGCTCAAATGTTTCCAACTGAGCATAGGGGATCGGCCAGGCTGATCTCACGACCCCTTGAACGATGGTGTTCTGTGGTGGTATGGAGATTGTGGCTGGTAGAACAGACCCAAAAAGTCACGGGCCTTAATTCAGTCCCAGCAACAAGGCCCTTCCATCTCTTAGGCATTTCTGTCTCCACTGGTTGCAAAGCATGAGTGAACAATGTGAATGTTTGTACATATCTGTTATTAATGAGAGGTGATTGTTATAGAAAATAAAGTGGCAATTTGTTTTTAATTAGAGCATAGCATGTTTGTTGGTAACATTATGTAAATCTAATTTTCCAGAAAGATATCTATGGACAGAGTGGTAGCCCATCATTCATCATTGACAAAAGACATTCCAACCAAATGAATGCAGCAATCAAACTAGCAATTCAAAAAACAAATTAGTTAGCCAGTCGATCTAGCAACCGTGTACCCATCCCTCTATTCTGTAAACTACTCCAGGTACCAGGATTCTGACGTATATCAGGGTCAATATTTGTATGTAAGCCCCATTGAATAGTGATGTGTAAAACACAGAAGGCTACAACAAGCTTGCACACAACTTTTTGGGAGTACACCAGCACTCCCGCCCTCTGCCTAGACTCATGACATCTCAATTGTGACTTAGGGATCTCAGACATGATCATTTACATGTGTGTGCCTTATTGCACATCTGTTGTTGTAGTGCGATAGGGTTTGAGGAGATGGGGAGATAGATCAAACGTCAAATCACTGGCAACAAAGACGGGAAATTTCTTAAAAGGGAGTTCTATTCTGAATGTCGTACATCATCTCTATATAGATATGCAGTCAGTGTCTGTAAATGTGTAGTGTGTTGTAGTTATTATTGAGTTTGTTTGAGATGTCACCCCTACAGATGAACATGTATCTCCATTATGAGGTGTTGTTACTTACCATTGAGCCACAAGTCCCCAGGAAACAAGCAACATGCAGCATATAATTGACGAAAGATGTAGCTGTCATGTGTGCTTTCAGGAAAGGCAGCGTACACTTAAGTGAGGAACCCCTGGCATCGCAGGCAGCTTGCATGCTCATGGAGTACCACTGGTTTCTGATGCAGAAAAGGTGTGCTGTGTTGTGATGTGGATATGCCATATGGGTGCAGTCAATAGCATCTATTGCATACGGAAGTGAGCAAGTGCCTAAAATAGCCTTGCCAACCTCTGCTTGGCTTTGCTGTCCGATGCCTTTTGTCAGGGCTGATCCTCTGGAAAGATCAAATGGCCCTAAAATTGCATACAGCCAGCATTTTGATATAAGCAGAGATAGCCTGGGAATGGGATGTAGGTAAATCTAGCTTTTGCTTCGAGTCAGTAACTATGTTAAAGATCACTTCAGGTGAGAAGCAGTATCCAGCAATCACTGCTTCATTGGACATCCCAAAGATGTGGCTTCTTTACTTGCACACACTTGTTCTCCTTCTTAAACAACTGTTCCTAAAAACAACTGTTCCTCAAAATGAGAGGCAAAGCGGTAAACACATTCACTAACATTGCACAATTGTTTGCTGTGTGAGTTCCATTTGAATGTTGTCAGTTCAGATGTCATCTGTAGATGGATGGTGAAAATTCAAACCCATCACTCCTTGTGGTCCCAGGTGCGCTTAAGTTTTGAAATCCTTGTTATAAAATTCAACAGCCTCAGCGTTAATGAAAAATATATTGGATTTTAAAAGAATGTACTAGCATTACACATGATTTCCTTAAAAGTTTCTAAAACTATTGAATGTTAATTAAAAAATAATGTTCTTTTAATTTCAAATTCATTTTAATAGGTATTTGGTGACTCCATTATTTATGTGTGTTGCAGTACCGTGGTTGACCATGTATGGGGCTGGACCTACTTGCTGAAGTACATTTAGTACTGTTTTGGGACCTTTTTGGCTGTTGCAACTTCAGAAGTACAGTTTGTGAATAGCAATGGACTTACTCTTTTGTGGGTGGATGTTTATCCCTCCGTAATCCCCTTATTAGCCCTCTCTTGACCTCTCCCTAACCATCCATAAAGCTATCCTATTTTATAGTAAGTTGTCCCCATTTTCCACCCACTCCCTCATTCCTCCCATGCTCACTACCACAACATAGGTTGACTTGTATGAAAATCTCTGCAACTGGGACAGAGATCTCCACATAGAAATGGTAGTTGCTTCTGCGGCGGAGACCTCCTCAGATAGGCTTGCAAATAGCATTTTGTAGTCTTTAACTAGTACTATTGTAGTTCCACTGAATGCACTTTAACTTGCAGTTTGTGGATAGGGCCACTTGTATTTGTTTCCTGTGACAAAGATGCAGCTTAATTTAAAGTTTTTGAGCTTGGAAATTTTAGCTACTGGAACTTTAGTGGAATGTACTGGCACTAACCACAGAGCACATGTGCCTTTGTCTCTAACCCTTTTACTCACCCATTCATGGGACGTCCAGTGTACTACTCCAGGTGAGTGTGTGCACATGTAGGAGAGAGGAAGGTTTTTAGGACAACACACATGACATCTTTTTAATTGTTGCTATCCTTGTTTAGGTTACTCCATTCAATCTGTTCTGAAGAAGACCCATGTGTAAGGGTTTGAATGACCTCCTCTTTCTAGGTCGAAATTTCGACAACCCCACTAACTTGAGCCTGGATTATATTTGTATCCTTGCAGAGGGGGTTGATTGGTTCAAGCACAAGCCTCTTTTCCATGGATATCCAATAGGTTCTGAACCAATACTATAGACAGGCTATATGCAGTTGCCTGCATGCATTAAAACTGTTATTGTATAAATATCATTCACCTGTTACATCTGCATACATTTCTTTAGCACTTTATTTCACAAAATGGAGCAGCCTTTACGTTTTGAATTATGTAGATATATTATACATTTTTAAAATATTTTGAATTGTTTTCATTTATTGGCTCACGTGTTGTACTTTTTTCATGTCTCTCTCCTCTCTCCCTCCTATTTTGATCTCTTACAGGAACAACATACTAAGATTAATTCTGTGTGTTATGTGACAGTTTATCTTTTGTATATTTTCTTCACTTTTCCATGTTGACCAATTTTTTGTTTGTACTGAATTGTACCCAGGTCCTACAGCCATTTTGGGTATTGCCGTTATTTTGTGATGGCTCTATTGATCACTGTAATGCAACAGGAAAATAAACTGTTAAAAACTTGGCACTCGGGGAGCGCGTAGTGATTCAAGATAGCCACCTCTTGAGGAACTCAGCTCGGATGAGCTGCGCTCGCACCTGAAGGGATTGCTTCCTGGCAACTTTTTCAAAGGAAAATTACAGATTCGGCTGTCAGAAATGGCCGGGCATCATCGGGCAAGTTTCTGACCTGGAATACGGTCTCATGAGTGCTTTTTTTTGGCCAATTTTGCTTTCTCTCACGAGCGGCCGCTATTTTGTTTTTTTCTCTCATGCAGCGTTTTTTCCCCTCTTCTCTCTTGCTGCAATGTGGTTCCCTTTTGTGCTTGCATAGTTAATACTTTTCTTCACTGCTGTAGAGATTTTGATTATTTTTGCCTGCCATGCTGGATTGGTAACTCCTTCAACTTATCTCTGTTGTGGCACTTTCAATTTATCTCAGCACTGTTTTATTGATAATGACTATTTAAACCAATTCCACAACAAAACAAAAAGGGGTGTAAGTACATTCTCTACACAGCGCTTTTTTTCTGGGTAAGTTAATTGTTTTAACAGTTAGCTTCATTGTTACTTGACCGTGCTTTTCATCCGCTCCTCCAGTGCTCCACATTTCAACACCTTTTGTTGCTTCTCGGTGCGGATTGCCTTTTGTTCTCTGGGTGCACAGACATAATATCGAGTCCAAAATATCGATTGGACATAGTTTTTAATATAGACTGGACAAAATATCGACAGGACAGAATATAGATAACAATAATATCATTTTTAAGGTAAGTGAAGTAATATCGACTGTTAAAAATATAGATAGTTAAAATATCGAAGTATATAATATAGATAGTTAAAAATATAAATTTTTATGGTATAATATGTGTGAAAAGTGTGTATTTATGTTATAAATAATTTTATTTAATGATTTTTGTTTTTATAGTTATTGCGTCATTTAATTCTGTAGCGGGTTGTGGGGTTATAGGGGAATAGGGTGGGAAGTAATTTAATTATAATTAATTAAAGATGCAAATGTATTTATTGATAGTAAATTGTAATTAATTGCTATTTATTGTATATGTGTTAATTAATTTAATTGTAATTGGAAAAGAATTATTATTAATTGATTAATTGGTAATTATGTCAATTTGACTAATTTAATTCTGTAGCGGGTTGTGGGTTTATAGGGGAATAGGGTGGGAAGTAATTTATTAATAATTAATTAAACAAATAAAGTAATTAAAATGTATTTGGAAATAATTGTAAAATAATGTTTAGTTAATAAATAATTAATTGTTAATGTTTAATTAATTTGTATTAATAGGTGATTAATTGAAATAATTAATGTTAATCAGTAATTTTAAAATATTAATTATTATATTAGATACATTTTTTTTTAAATTAATTATTAATAGACATTCATTTTTCGATTTTTGAATAATATATGAAATATTTACTTTCCCTAATGTTGTATTCTCTGGAGTGGGAACAGTAATGTTAACCCCTACGCTATCCAACACTTTCCCTACTGTTGCACTCTTTGGAGTGGGAATAATCATTTTAACCCCTACGCTATCCAACACTTTCCCTACTGTTGCACCCACTGGAGTGGGAATAGTAATTTTAACCCCTACGCTATCCAATGCTTTCCCTACTGTTGCACCTACTGGAGTGGGAATAGTAATTTTAACCCCTACGCTATCCAACGCTTTCCCTACTGTTGCACTCTTTGGAGTGGGAATAGTAATTTTTACCCCTACGCTATCCAACGCTTTGCTTACTGTTGCACTCTCTGGAGTGGGAATAGTAATTTTCACCCCTACGCTATCCAACGCTTTCCCTACTGTTGCACCCACTGGAGTGGGAATAGTAATTTTAACCCCTACGCTATCCAACACTTTCTCTACTGTTGCACCCACTGGAGTGGGAATAGTAATTTTAACCCCTACGCTATCCAACGCTTTCCCTACTGTTGCACCCACTGGAGTGGGAATAGTAATTTTAACCCCTACACTATGCAACGCTTTCCCTACTGTTGCACTCTTTGGAGTGGGAATAGTCATTTTAACCTCTACACTATCCAACGCTTTCCCTACTGTTGAACCCACTGGAGTGGGAATAGTAATTTTTACCCCTACGCTATTCTACGCTTTCCCTACTGTTGCACCCACTGGAGTGGGAATAGTCATTTTGACCCCTACGCTATCCAATGCTTTCCCTACTGTTGCACTCACTGGAGTGGGAATAGTAATTTTAACCCTTACGCTATCCAACGCTTTCCCTACTGTTGCACCCACTGGAGTGGGAATAGTGCATTTACCTCTACGCTATCCAACGTTTTCCCTATTGTTGCACACACTGGAGTGGGAATAGCAATTTAAACCCCTACGCTATCCAACCCTTTTCCTACTGTTGCACTCACTGGAGTGGGAATAGTAATTTTAACCCCTACGCTATCCAACGCTTTCCCTATTGTTGCACTCTTTGGAGTGGGAATAGTAATTTTAACCCCTACGCTATCCAACACTTTCCCTACTGTTGCACCCACTGGAGTGGGAATAGTAATTTTACCCCCTACGCTATCCAATGCTTTCCCTACCGTTGCACCTACTGGAGTGGGAATAGTAATTTTAACCCCTACGCTATCCAACGCTTTCCCTACTGTTGCACTCTTTGGAGTGGGAATAGTAATTTTTACCCCTACGCTATCCAACGCTTTCCCTACTGTTGCACCCACTTGAGTGGGAATAGTAATGTTAACCCTTAAGCTATCCAACACTTTCCCTACTGTTGCACCCACTCGAGTGGGAATAGTAATTTTAACCCCTACGCTATCCAACGCTTTCCCTACTGTTGCACCCCCTGGAGTGGGAATAGTAATTTTAACCCCTACACTATCCAACGCTTTCCCTACTGTTGCACTCTTTGGAGTGGGAATAGTAATTTTAACCTCTACGCTATCCAATGCTTTCCCTACTGCTGCACCCACTGGAGTGGGAATAGTAATATTTACCCCTACGCTGTTTTACGCTTTCCCTACTGTTGCACCCACTGGAGTGGGAATAGTAATTTTAACCCCTACGCTAGCCAATGCTTTCCCTACTGTTGCACTCACTGGAGTGGGAATAGTAATTTTAACCCTTACGCTATCCAACGCTTTCCCTACTGTTGCACCCACTGGAGTGGGAAGAGTAATTTTAACCCCTACGCTATCCAACGTTTTCCCTACTGTTGCACCCACTGGAGTGGGAATAGTAATTTTAACCCCTACACTATCCAACGCTTTCCCTACTGTTGCACTCTTTGAAGTTGGAATAGTAATTTTAACCTCTACGCTATCCAACGCTTTCCCTACTGTTGAACCCACTGGAGTGGGAATAGTCATTTTTACCCCTATGCTATTCTACACTTTCCCTACTGTTGCACCCACTGGAGTGGGAATAGTCATTTTAACCCCTACGCTATCCAATGCTTTCCCTACTGTTGCACTCACTGGAGTGGGAATAGTAATTTTAACCCTTGCGCTATCCAACGCTTTCCCTACTGTTGCACCCACTGGAGTGGGAATAGTGCATTTACCTCTACGCTATCCAACGTTTTCCCTATTGTTGCACACACTGGAGTGGGAATAGCAATTTAAACCCCTACGCTATCCAACCCTTTTCCTACTGTTGCACTCACTGGAGTGGGAATAGTAATTTTAACCCCTACGCTATCCAATGCTTTCCCTACTGTTGCACTCTTTGGAGTGGGAATAGTAATTTTAACCCCTACGCTATCCAACACTTTCCCTACTGTTGACCTCTTTGGAGTGGGAATAGTAAGTTTTTACCCCTAGGCTATCCAACGCTTTCCCTACTGTTGCACCCACTGGAGTGGGAATAGTAATTTTAACCCCTACGCTATCCAACACTTTCCCTACTGTTGCACCCACTGGAGTGGGAATAGTAATTTTTACCCCCTACGCTATCCAACGCTTTCCCTACTGTTGCACCCACGGGAGTGGGAATAGTAATTTTAACCTCTACGCTATCCAATGCTTTCCCTACTGCTGCACCCACTGGAGTGGGAATAGTAATGTTTACCCCTACGCTATTCTACGCTTTCCCTACTGTTGCACCCACTGGAGTGGGAATAGTCATTTTAACCCCTACGCTATCCAATGCTTTCCCTACTGTTGCACTCACTGGAGTGGGAATAGTAATTTTAACCCTTACGCTATCCAACGCTTTCCCTACTGTTGCACCCACTGGAGTGGGAATAGTGCATTTTACCTCTACGCTATCCAACGTTTTCCCTATTGTTGCACACACTGGAGTGGGAATAGCAATTTAAACCCCTACGCTATCCAACCCTTTCCCTACTATTGCACTCACTGGAGTGGGAATAGTAATTTTAACTCCTACGCTATCCAACGCTTTCCCTACTGTTGCACCCACTGGAGTGGGAATAGTAATTTTAACCCCTACGCTATCCAACGCTTACCCTATGCTTGCACTCTTTGGAGTGGGAATAGTAATTTTTACACTTTTGTTATTGGACATTAATAATATTGACTATTATTTAATTATATTTTGTTACTATATATATATGTTTTAAGAAATATGAATTAAAAAATATGTTTTTTTACTTTCATTAATTATTTAAATATTATAAGTTAATTTAAGTATTTTTAAGTATATTTTAGTAATTCATTTTTAAAATTAATTTAATTTAACATTATTTTTAATAAAGTCGATATTTTTTAAAACTATATTGTTGTAAACGATATTTTTAACTTGATATTTTTGTACTTACAAGTTTGTTGATAGAAACTCGATATTTTGTCAGTCGATATTTTGTCAACGATATTCTTGATGGTCGATATTCTGTCTCTCGATATTATTTTAGTGATCCGTTCTCTGCTCAAACAGGGCGCTGTCTTGCTTCGAACTGTTTCTTCACTCCTCCTCTTCAATATCATCCATTACTTTTGCCTCCTGCAGCATTTTTCCTGTGACATTATTTTCAATATGGAGGCTTCTCATTCATCCAAATCCCATGGAATCTCTTCTGGAGGCCGCAAAGAGTCTACTGCATCTTCTGGTAAAAGCATCAAGAAGGATCCACCTTCTCCATCAAAATCACTGCTTCTTCTCACACTAGAGGACATCATGGAGGAATTACGCCTCATTCGTCCTTTTATGACTGATACAGTTGCTACTAAGCATGGGCGGATTTCGCGGATCCACGATCCGCGAATTTGCGGATTTGCGGATTCGCGGATCTGCAAAATCCGCGGATTTTGCGGATTTTTTTAATGGGGGGGTCCTCTGTGCGAGTTCAAGTGCCTCTTGTGTGTATAAAAGGTCAGAGACCGATCAGAGCAGCAGATCAAGAGAAAGAAGCTCCTGGTCACAGGAACAGCACAAGGATTGCGCTCGTGAAAGTAAAGGATACAAAGGCCTCTATCCAGCATCACAGCTGATTTTCGACGGTAGATTTGGGAAGATGGGCGGCACACCTGCCCAGCCTCGATGACGCTCACGATTGTTTTTGGGCTGATGAATGAGTCCCTGAATTTGAGCTTCAACTAGTTCCAGCGGCCATGTGTGTGTAACAATGCACACCGATGTGCGCAGGGGTCCCTTGAGTGAGCTGTCCATCCATCATCCTGGGCTGTAACTATTTTAGGATGGCGCCGGCAAGCTGCCAGCGCCATCCTAAAATAGTTACTAAATTAGCTTTATCAGGAAGCACTAATAGATAAAATAAAGCAGGTGCTTGAGCACCTGCTTTATTTTATCTATTAGAGCTTCCTGTTGAAGCTAACTTAGTAACTATTTTAGGATGGCGCTGGCAGTTTGCCGGCGCCATCCTAAAATAGTTACAACAACAACTTCAAGCTTGAAGGCTTGAACTTTTGCCCCCCGAATCCGCCGCTCGCGTAATCGCTGATTTTCGGTAAATTCGCGGGAGGTTGCGGATTGCGGATTTACCGAAAATCCACGAAATCCACGAGCAGAACGTATTTTGCGCTCACGCTTAGTTGCTACTCTTCAGAGGTTGGATGATAATGGTCCAGCCTCGATATGAGACTTACTGATGTGGAACAAAAGGTTAGTTATGCTCAGGATGTTATCGCTAAAGTCGATCGCCTTACCAAGGAAGTCAGCCAGCTCAAAAAGACCACAGAAGACTTTGAAAATTGCAATAGGTGTAATAACCTGTGCATATATGGTATTCCAGAAGGTTCTGAAGTGTTTGACATAATTATTTTCCTGAAAACTCAAGTTCTTCAAATTGTTGGATTCCCAAAGCACACAAATTTCAATATTCATCATCTGGGTCTAAAGAATGCTTCTTCTACTTCTAAACTGAGAGGCATAATTGCTTATTTCCTCCTATATTCAGACCTTATGATGATTCTTAATGCAGCTAAACAACACAAGCAGATGCTATCGTCTGGTCATAAAGTTTTCTTCACCCAAGATGTTTCTAAACCTACAACGGCTCGACGGAAAGAATCCCTAGATCTCAGTCCAGCGTTGAAAACAATAAATGCATGCTACGGCCTAATCCATCCTTGTTTTTTTAAAGTAACTTATAAAGAAAGAACTTATAGCTTTGAAGATCCTGCTGACCTACGAAAGGTCATTCATACTCACAAAAAAGAACTTCTGGAATTGAGCAAGCCCTAATTGTTTGATTAATGCCTCAATGTTTTTTTTCTGTTAGTCTTATTTTAGGAAGCAATCCATGAGGTATAATGTTTTCCTTTTTACCCTCACCCATGTCTCACAGGTCTCTTCGTTGCACCATCGATGTGCATTGTTTTCCTCTATGTTGTCTTGTCATCTATAATGTGCGGTCCAATCCTGCTGCTGTTTCCCTTAAATGTTCGGTAAGTCCCCTTGATTTCGTCTTATTTGGTCTTCCGTTTTCGGACGTCTCTTTCAGATTGATTTTCATTATTGTATGGTGACCTGCTTTTCTCTTCTCTGTCCCTCTTTTTTTGTGTGGCTGACTTGTTCCTTGCCACCCCACTCCCACTCTAATGTTCTTTGGTGACTTGTTTTTTATGGCTAAAGCCATCTGGCTTTTTATCATCTTATTTGCAATGTCTTTTTTTGGGGTATTATATTCCCCTCCTCATAATTCTTTTGTCGTCTCTCTCACTATTTCTTCCTTCTCCCTCTCTTTCCTCCTCTTCTTTTCATTGCTCTCTTCTTTCCTGTCCCTTTCTCTTCCCTCTCTTTGGCACCGTTTCTATTATTTCCTTTGTTCTTCATCTTCCTTTTCATGCCAGTATATGATTTTCCTCAGCTCTCTTAACTTGATCTGGTTTATGCTCTTATGGTGTTCATATGGTTCAATATCTTCCCTTTCCGTTTCTGATTACTCTTTATATCTTTATACCCTCTGACTTTCCTTACTTTTGCTCCTTTCTTTGTTACCTTTTTATCTTTTCTATTTATGGCAACATTTTTCTTATTTATTACTTTCTACATTATGTTCTTTTTTATCTCAGCATATTATTTTTTATAGTTCTCTTATCTGCTCTGGTTTCTTGTTCTGTGGTGGCCCTACGGATCAGTTTATGTTCCTTTTACTCTTCTTTGTCTTCAACATTCTTGTAACAATTGCTCAACCTTTTTCTCTTTACTCCTATTCTTTTCTGAATGCTTTACTTTTTCTTGCCTATCCTCATCTACCTTCCAGGAATGAGTGGTCTTCCCATTATCTCTTGGAATGTTAAAGGTATTCGCAATCCAATTAAAAAGCAATGTGTCTTATCTCATTTAGCAAGATTGAAATGTCAAGTTTCTCTCCTGCAAGAAACGCACCTTTACAAGATCTGTCTTCATTGTGTAAACAATGGGTAGGAGAAGCATTCTGCTCTCCAGCAATTAAGAACAAAAATGGTGTTATAATTTTGCTTCATAAATCACTGACTGTTCAGTTACAAAATTAATTTTATAATACTAATGGTAGATGGTTGTTTTTAGATACTATTGTTAATAATGTTCAACTTTCCTTTTGTAATGTTTACGGCCCTAATGGCACTGACTTAACCTTTTGGAATGAGTTTTCCACACTCCTCTCCTCACATGCAACTGATGATTTAATTGTGGGTGGCGATTGCAACCAACGCATGGATCCCTTTTTAGACTGGAAATCACAAACAAGATATGTTCTCAATAAGATGCAAAAATCCTTTAACAAAACCATCTCTTCCAGAGGCCTCATTGATTCCTGGAGAATATCCCACCCTGACTCTCTCGAATTCTCCTTTTTTCTCCAGTAAAGCATCACACTCTCGTATTGATTATATTTTCCTCACTCAACATGCTTCCCAATTTATGACTTACTCAGAAATCGGTTCCATTCTTATTTCAGACCATGCCCCCATTATTTTAGACATGGATTACCCCTTACCCATTCCTACCTCTCGGTGCTGGCGTTTTAATAACTCTCTCTTCTTAGACTCCCAGTTCCTTGATCACTTTGAGCTTTTCATGGAAGAATTCTTCCATGATAATCTTAACTCTACCTCAGACTTTCACTTTATTTGGGATGCTTTCAAGGCCACCACTAGAGGTTGTATTATTGACTTTGTATCCCAAAAGAAGAAAAAAGCCCTTGCACACTCATCTCACATCCTTAAACAAATTAAAGAACTTAAACATTTTATTTTACCACTAACTCCTCTGACACGCTCTCCTCTCTTATCAAAGCGAAAATTCAATACAACAAACGTTCCTGGGACTCTGCTTCCAATAACCTTCTCAATTTTACTGCCAAAATGTATGGAGGGCGTAACAAAGTAGGTAAATCTCTTGTAAATTTTCTTAAAATTAAAAAACAAAAATCCATGATTATAGCTGTCACTAATTCTCACGGAGTTCGTCAGTCCACTGATGACAAAATCCTTGACTGTTTTGTCCGATACTACTCTTCCCACTAAACTCCAGAATCCACTCCTTCCTCCGCACATATTTACTCCTTCTTTCAATCTATTCCCAAATCCCTTGATAAGACTGTGGATCTCTCACCCCTTGACATTCCTATTTCGGAAAAGGAAATACTCAATGCGATTACTCTTCTGCCCAAGGATATAACACCCAGTCCAGATGGCTTTACTGTGCATTTTTATATTCACTTTAAGAATATTTTAATACTGCACTTACTTTCTCTGATCAACCACTTTCTAGCCAAAGGAGAATCTAAGGGTTCCTTCACACAAGCAATGCATTGCCTAATTCCTAAAAAAGATAAAGATCCCTCCCTTTGCAAAAATTATCGGCCCATTTCCTTAATAAACACGGACTGTAAAATTTACGTCAAAATCTTAGCCACCCGTATTAATAAAGTCATCCCTGATCTAGTTAATATCTATCAGTCAGGATTTGTCAAGGATAGATCTATCACAGATCATTTGAAAACTCTCCTTAATATCATCAACCTTGCTTCTAAGATGGACTCCCCTGTCGCAGCTATCACCTTAGATGCTGAAAAAGCCTTTGATAGGGTCAGCTGGGATTTTATGTTTGGAGCACTGAAATGGCATGGTTTTGGTCCCACCATTCAACGTTATATACAACTGTTGTATTCTGATCCTTCTACTTCTATTTGGGTCAATGGCTCTCAATCCAAGTATTTTCCCCTTCATAGAGGTATCAGACAAGGATGTCCACTCTCTCCTCTTCTTTTTATCATTGCATTGGAACCTTTCCTAGAAAAAATATGCTGTTTAACAATTTATATGGGCTTTACATATAAGAATGTTGACATCAAGTTTACTTCTTATGCAGATGATATTTTGCTCTACATCTCTAACCCAGCCACCTCCTTACCCAAACTATTCTATTTACTACATGATTACTCTTCAGTCTCTGGATACAAATTGAATGTAGATAAATCTGAAGTCCTACCTCTAAACAAATGCTGTCTCTCTCATATGTTCCAAGGATCTGGCTTTGAGTGGAATCCCAGATATAAAAAATGTTTAGGTATTATTTATGCCAATACCATTAGAGAAACCATCAAACTCAACCAAACTGATATACTTAAAATGATTTCCTCTCTAATAGACGGTTGGTCCCCCCTTTTCTTATCCTGGTGGGGGAGGTTAACAACTATTAAAATGATGCTTCTTCCCATTGTCAATGTTTTTCTCTCGATGCTTCCTACTTCTCTCCAATATTTTTTCTTCAAAACCATAAACAGCCTTCTATCCGAATTCTTATGGAATAAGAGCAAAGCTAGGATTTCTCCCACTCGTCTCCAACAACTCAAAGAATTAGGTGGGGTTAACTTTCCTAACATATATATAGATTTCACTCAGCCTTCACTTTAAAACAAATTTGGCCTTTCCTAACAGATTCGTCTTCTCCTCCCTTAACTGCTTGGAGCTCGATAGAACTTGCGCAACTCTCTCCTTTTACTTTCCTTACTGCTCCTCGCCTATCTCAACCTCCGAAGAGATTTCTATCTCCCATATTTAAATACTCTAAAGCATTAACTCCTTCACTGTTTAGTTCCTTTTTTCACAAGCTCACCTTCATTTAATATTTCCAATTTGGTATAATAAATCTCTAAAGATTAATAAAAGAGCATTTTTTTGGATAGAATGGATTGACAAAGGATTTGTTACATATAATCACTTACTTATTGATAACTCCGTAAGAACTTTCCCAGATATCCGTGATAACTTTCATCTTTCTAACACATACTCTTCCCAATACCCCTTGCTTACTCATGCCCTAACCTCTATCATCTCTCAGAATAGATCCCTGACCACCACCGTCTCGACTCTCTCATCTCCACCAGATTGTTCTATTCCTCTTAGGGCTGCCGCCATTTATAAATTACTTTTCCTTCCCACTACTGAGAGGCTTAAATTTCCACTTGAGTTTTTATGGGAAAGAGACCTTGTTCAAGAATTTTCCCTCCAGGTTTGCGACACTCTACGGTCTAAAATACATACTGTCTCCTGTTCTGCCAGCACCACACAGACTTTATACTTTTTTTATAACAGACTTTTTTTTACTCCATCTGATTTACACAAATTCAAGTTACTTGACTCCAAAAAATGTTGGTCCTGTTCCACTGCACATATTGATTTTTTACACATGTTTTTTCATTGTCCTGTGGTTAAAACCCTTTGGTCTCGTATCTGGTCAAAATTAAATGACATTTTAGCTACGGACTATCCTTTTGAGATTGTACATATTTTTTGGGGTGGTTCTTCTCCTATATGGAATGTTCAAAGTAATGGACGCAAATGTATATAATATATATAGCTATTTCTTTTCAAATAATTATAACGAACTGGAAGGATACTTCGAAGATTTCATATAATGCTTGGTGGAATTTGTTATTTCATCACCATCGGCTTGAACGTGCCTTGGCCACCACTATACCTTTATTAATCTAAAAAGACTTATTATGGTGGTCTTTAACTGATTTCCTCTCTAGACATGTTACTTAATTTGTACCTGTTATTTCTCTACTACTTCACCAAAGTTTTTTATTTGTACTTCACTTTCACTTTCTTATAGCATTTTAAGGTATTGAATTTATTTATTAGTTACCCTCCTTTTCTTCCCCCCTTTTCCTCTCTCTTTCTCTCTTTCCTTTCTCTTTCTTTTTCCTTCCCACAATATGAAATGCCTTTTAAAAGCTTTGTTCCTTAGTATAGTTCTATAGCCCTCTTGGGAATTGTATTGCATACTGGTACATTGTATTATTCATCTGTCTCTTTTCAATGCCACTTGTTTTTGTAATTATGTTTTGCTTGGTTTATCTTATTTAATAAAGCTTATAAACTCAAAACAAAACTTGGCACTCATCTTTTAGGGTCAGAAAAGTTTTCAGACTTTGCCCAATGCAACGTTGCATCTCACCAACTCTACTAATCCCAACAGGTGGAAGGTCCACACAAGAAGAGCAGGACTTCCATTTCCAGGGAATAATCAACATTTGGTACCACCAGAAGGAGTGTACCTCACTATCATTTAAGGCTGTGTTTAGCCCTGAGTGGCAACAGGAAAGCACAGTAGCAGCTTCTGCTCAGTAGTCATCCACCATCCATTTCCCCCATTGGAGGTCCTGCCCTGAGAGCCGGCCCTAAATAACAACAGGGACATTTTCTAGTTGTGTTGTGGGGCATCTGTTTCTACCATTTAAAACATTTTACCAGTTACTCCCATAGCAAAGCAGAAGACGATTTTAAAAATACCCAACAAGCAAATACATTTATTTTCGAAGCTTTGTACACCACGACTAATCTTGTCTGAGTTTGGATTAAGACCTCGATGCAGCGATTAAGGGTTTTATATACTCTTTAATAGTTTATATTACCTAAAGCAGTTATTCAGATAGATATTTGCAAAAGCTTGATTTGATGGGGTGGGAGCTGCACATTTTTGTCCATATGAAACACAAGCCACTCTTTTCATCATTTTGTGGCGCAAGAACATGCTTTCTATTTTTAGTTGTATGATATTCTTATGAACTTTAGGGCACTGTTTTAATTACATTATCCTAAATTAAATGAAGTTATCATTTACTCCTTAACTATGACTGGCTTATCATTGTGATCTTCTACCTTCTCAGAACTGAAAAATGAGCACAGTACTTAAAATATTCCTTTCCCATGCATGACACCATTTTAAACCATCTTTGTTGTGGTATACTCATGGGGGCAGATTTATGTTAACTGGCGCATCCCCAGGGATGCGCCAGTTAACGTGCGCCACAGCTCCGCCACCCATGGTGCGCCGCATTTATAATGCGGCGCACCATGGTGCAAAAACGGCACAGATGCATGACGCATCTGTGCCGGAAATGTGGCGCATTGCTGGAGTTGCGTTACAAGCGCGACGCAGCTCCAGCAAGGCTCAGGGGTGCCCCATCTACACAATGCTGCATCAAGACCTACGCCTGCTTCAAGCAGGCGCAGGGTTTTGACGCAGCATTGGCCTGAAAGTGACTGAGTGAAATCTCATAGATTTCACTCAGCCACTTTCAGGAGGCGTTCCTGCGCAGGAACGCCCCCCCCCTGCACAGGAACGCCTCCTCATGGCGCAGGGCTTTACAACGTGACGCATCTCCTAGATGCGTCACGTTGTAAATAGGGCTCATTGTTTGCGCTGCAGTTGCGTCAAATAAAGTGACGCAATTGCGGCGCAAGGGCATCATAAAACTGCCACTTACATTTTTTTTGTTTTATATATATATCGCAAACTTGACCCAAAGATTTCAGTTATCGGAGTGCTTTACATGAGCACCAGTTTCTTTACAGATGGACACATTTATTTTTGTTAGGCACAGGGAGATTAAGTGATTTGCCCAGAATCACAGGATGTTGAGCGTACCTGCCGAGACTTGAACTCGGTTCCCCAGTTTCGTGGTTGACTACTATAGCCGTAATGCTACATTCTCTCTCCAATCTGAATAATTTGAATATTTAAGATGCCAATGTTTTATCCTGTACTGCGGTTTACAAATAGCAAGTTGCCTAAGCCTGGAGTTAATTTGGGTGACACCAAGGGTAGCAAAACTGCTTCCCTTGGCTTGTGCACTGCAGCAACTGGCACTGCCTTTGCGACCCTGGGCCTTTGAGGTGGCAAAAACTGCGAACAGAAGACAAAAAAAATTATCCTCATTAACACTGTATACTTTCTGTAGTTCCCACTGGGACATTACACTTTAATTTCTATAAAATAAACACATTCAGCAGTGCAAAGCCACTCTTTACAATATACCATAAAATTAAATACTCTTCAGAAATCATACAAATGTTCAACTGGTTTCCGTGTTTTATTATTGTAACACATGAGTAATGATATGTTTTAATAAAACCTTCTCCACTGTACTTTACATGACTAGTAGTGACGTACAAGTGATTACAAAACAAATCTCCTTAACAATCAATGATAGGGAGTTATTCAAGCCAATAAATAGTTCATATTCAGTATAAGAGCCATGTGAACTAATACAGGTAGACATGATCACTATGTTTTATTGTCTCGTTTTTGCCTACCTCCTTGTGATTTATTCTCTATAAGGAATGCACAAGACTTTAATAATGCCCAATTATTGTAATATCAGGATCAAGGTAAAGTGGTATTAATTCTGGGAATCAGGGTCAAAGGTCATATTGTGGTACTCGCTGTGAGGTCATTGCGGTCAAACGGTGTGGGATGTCTCTTCCAGTATTTTGGTGAATCGCCGCCATCCAAGTCCCTGGCATTTTGGTGAATCGACAACCATGTGTCTAAGACCAGAACCAGCAATGCACTTATCATGTTCCTTCCTGATGTAGATAGACCGCGTGTGCCAAATTAATTCGTGAACACCACATAAATATTTTCTTACTGAGGCAATTCGGCTGTAACAAATACATGTATGCCATTATGAATAGGCAAACGCACTTAAGAAATACCAGCAAATAATTTACCCCATCATGCTGTCTATTCATTGACTTTGGCAAGCCGAAAATTGTAACTTTGAACATGACTTTTTTTTGTACTTTGAAATTGTATTGTCTCTTTCCTCGCCCTGTTGTTTATCAACTGCTAGTTTAATTTGACTCCATATTCATCCATGCACACATCCTGACTGGCAACACTTCTGACAGATCCCCCAATGTTTTCAACGGCGCCCATTGTCTGAATTGAGAAGCTAAAATGGACGCACCCAAACAATGCATGTCATTAAATCAATGAAATTGTTAGTGTAATAATGTGGAAGTAATATTCATGTTTAATTAACTATTTTTTAAGTAAGTGACAGATGTAATCAAATTGTACAGTGATGACAGCCCACCCTGTTAAAACACGTTGGATTGCTGAATTTACATTTCCATATGGCTTCCGGCCCTTTATGGCGAGTTGGCAGAGTTCCACTAATGAGTTGGAGATTTGTATGTTTTTTTTGTTGGGAGTTTTACATAGCGCGAACTCCACCCAAAGGTATCATAACGTTTTACGTCAGCACCAGTTGCGTTACAGACGGACACACATGAGCTGTCTCTTTTTCCGGGGGATCAAGGAAACCTTGGATCAAGCTATGTTTTTCTGCCCCTAGGACTCTTATCATAGGAGAGCTTGGATTGGCCCTCTATGCCGTAACGTGGGGATTAGGGACCATCAAACTGTCTTTAAAATGTTAAGATCCAATGTAACTCGCCCACTTGTTTTTAGTTTGCAGGTTTTTATTTTACATGTGGAGGCGTAGAATGAAATATGCCACCTCTCCACATGTTACGTAGCCAGGTGGTGCGTAATTGGATGACTTATTATTTTTTTTTCAATAGGGACTGAGGTCGTTGTTCCTGTTTATGTTTTATTTATCTTGTTTTCATACTAATCTATAAGGTTTTTTAGGGCCCATCTGCTGTTTATATAGTTCTATTGCATTATTCCAGTGAATCTGTGTTGTTTTATATTCAATGTGATATTTATTGGGTGTTTTTTTAATGTATTGTTTAGTTTCGGTATGTTGTCTGCTGTCTAATTGCTGTTTTATTTTTACTTTGCACATGTTGTGTTCGTTAATGTTTTACATTGTACTTTTAGGGCCTTTGACTGAAATAAAGATGATTTCTTCAAAAAATGGGCATCCGAAAAATAGGCCATAGTGTGCCTAAGCTTTTTTGCCTGGATGTCAAGGAAGCATGGGATTCAAAATTCTGCATATCTTTCTGAGCAATTGTAGTTGTGAAGGGAGAGCAAAGATCCCCTCTTCATGTCACCTGCAGTTACCAGCTCATTATACCTCCTCTTCTCACCATCTGTCTTTACTTAATGTTTGCGGTTTGTAAGGGAGTGAATCTAGATTAAGTGTGGGAAAGCATACTTCATAGATATACTTTTAGTATTTGAGTTGAGTTTGCAGGATTCCCAAGGAATATGTTTCAGACAAACCATTCCCTGTCCCACTTATACCTATCTCGTACTTTCCCTCACCACTGCTGCCGATTTCCATAAGTGCGCCAATAAATATATAGGGGCATATTACCAACTAGTATGGATATTTATCGCTAAATAGGCTTAGCAGCAATTTTTCTTATCGCTGACTATCGCTGGATATGTTAGCGGAGAAAACATGCTATTAGCAAAGTTTTTCTCCATTGTGCTAAAATATCCAGCGATAGCGGCGAAATGCGTGAATATCGCTGAGAATACAGCGATATTCACGCATTAGCGACAAAATGCTCTTAGCCATGTTATCCACCTCCCATTGGATAACATAGCTAAGAACTGGTCTGAGCAGGCGTTAGTTTTTGGTTATAGCGGGAATGTTTCCATCGCAACGCCTGCCTTGCTAATAGGCGTTAGCGACGTTAGCGACTGCTTTCAGTCGCTAACAGGTTGGGCACGCATGTCATTAGCGATAAATATCGCTGACATGCAAAGCGGGCCCCAAACGGCTCGCTATCGCCTAAAAGTTGTCGCTAATATCAGTTAGCGACAGCTTGCTATTAAAGCAATAGAATTATCGCCACTTAGGGGCCGAAAACGGCCGCTAAACCGGCGATAATTGCCTGTCGCCCCCCTTGGTAATATGCCCCAAACTTCGGTTTCATAAGGATGTTAAGAAATTTTACAACTGCCTTAGGCCAGGTAAGAGGGAACTGATTTATGATTGGGTTTGCCCTGACGTAAGACAGTCTTAAGTCACCATGAAGTCAGGGTGAGCCCTTGTAAAACAGGCCCACCAGTCTCAAAAACGTTGTGAGTCGAGAGAGGCTATCTTAAGTAAGGGCCTGTTACCTGTATTAAGACTGTCTTTGGTCTGGATAAACTACTTAGTAAATAGGGTCCAGAGCAGCATACTTTCTCGTCCCTGCAAAAAAAGGCTGAAAATATAAATATACCATGTATAGGTTACATAGTAGTTGTAATATGAGGTATATATAATTTCGATGAATATTAAGTCCAAGAGGCAGTTGTACCAAACCTGCATTTGTTCTGCATTACTTACCTCTACTGGTAAGTGTGCAGTTCGTGTGGATAGCTATTTCAAATATTTGTGAAATCAATGAAATTATGACATTATGATTATCCAAGCTTGGCTCGGATAATACCCTGGATTAGTTCGAATTGTTCTGTCTGACAGGCAAAAGCAAGTCAGAATTGGCTCTGAGGAATCAATATGAATCCATTACACTTAGGAGTCACCAAGGATCATCACTCTCTCCTTTATTAAATTTAGGCCCCCCCCGGCACTAATCATCATTCTTTATCAGTTATATTCGGATGACTCTCAAATCTTCTTCAAACTAAATGAAAACATTTGGTACACAACACCTTTTGGTTGAGGGATAATTTCTTATGCCTCAACAGGGACGCAATCAAAGTGCTAATGTTCAGTTACAGACCAAAAGAACACAGCGCTAATTTAGTTGGCTAGAAAACTTGGGTCACCCTCCTCTACCATCAGTAAGTGTAAAACCCCGGGAATTACCTTTGACAAGGCTGTGTCTTTCAACCCTCAGAGGAACTCTGTAATCAAGAGTGCCAATTACCTATTGTCCATGCTGAGAAAAATCAGACAGCTCTTACTGTCCTCTTATCCCATTGATTTTACAAGGACACACATCCATTCTAAACTGGATTACTGCAACAATAGCTATGCAGGCCTAAAAAGGTTTCAAATTAAAACAATACAACGTTAGCAACCTCACTGGCACCCCTGAACCCCTATTGGATCCCAGGATAGTTTGAAATCCTACATATCATGCTTATAGCCCTAGTAAAGTCCGGACCCAATTTTCTCTAATCATCGGCTACACTGTACCAACCACAAGGACTCTTACAAATGAGTATCAACTTTTTCAATCAATGCACAAAAGACTGAAATTAGGAAGGAAATCATAAAAATGCATAGACCCATGCCTTAGGATTATCCTATCACCTGCATTGAGAAGTCAAGAAGACTACCACCAATTCAGGAAAGGCCTTGAAACTGTTCTGTTCACAGAATTTCAAACGAAGAATGTTGAAACGCTTTCTTCTCTCTACACTTTGAATTAAGAGACAGCTGAAACCAGCAATCCACCTGGGACGCCTGATGGTAACTGAATAGGAACTCATCATTAACTAACTGATGACTCCAATGGAGGGATATTTAGTAACAAATAATAAACCAGTTAAACAAAATAAAATAATTTAAGAACAGGCGTGGGATCATGCCTATGTAGAAAACAAATGCAGAAGTAACCGGTCATATCTTTTGATTATACTAGTTTCTCTGTAATTGACATCTAACTTAGTCCCGGAGACAATGGGCTAATGTGCTATGTAGAGCCTTAATACTCCCTCTGAGAAATATTCTGAACTTATTGGTATAGTGTGTTTTTTATTACAATATATATTTAAGTAAGAAGCAGTGTATGATATTGTTTACCAGCTCTTCTGTCAATATGCTTTCCACTGTCACCCACTCCCAAAGAGTAATATCCACCTTTGTTTTCATTCACTGGAGTTCCAATAACATGCATGTGCTCTTTGAAGAGGACATTCTTGTGGATTCTGAAAACATTAAGTTAGATTCACAAGATGCCATAGACGTGGAGAGTTCTTAATGTATGAAAGTATGCCACTTAATCATTCTAGTTTCCCATACACACTGCACTCTCTATTCCCAAGCAAGTGGCCTTCCAACACTTTCACGATGATTGTAAAAGGCCAGCACACACACACACACACACACGCACACACACACACACACTCACAATACTAGGTGAAAAACAGTCCTAGGCCTTCATGATTATTGTCCCTTGGTGGACAACATACTGGAATGCCTCCCAAAGTATAGCTCGCTGTTCAAGTCACTCTTAGATTCATTTGAAGTATAATGCATAACTACACTGTTTCTGTTTGAATGTGAAATGTTGCAAGAGTGCTCAATAGTTTTAACTGAGCTTGTGGCATTCATATTAGTAATAATTCTTCCTCCGAAGTCAAGCTCCTTTAAAGTTTCTGACCCAAAAAGTCTGCACACCAATGGTTGCTGTTGAAGTGTTTCTTTCAGGCAAAAAGTTCAGGGAACAATGCTTACTCTGCAGTCGATGGCTGCAAGAAACACTGGAAGCTACCACCTCTAGGAAACTTCAGTGCAGAGCCTCGAGACTACTGAGAGTGTGGTTTATGTATATACATCTAAGATAGCACCCAAGACATCAATAGTCTTACAGCACCTTCAACTGGGCCTCTGCTCACAAGGGCCATGTTTGATGCTGCAATGCAGATCCAACTACTAAGGTCTGACTGGTAAAAAAAACATTTGCTGCTCCAGCCACAGGTGAACCAGCCTCAAAGAACTGCAACGCTTACTTCTTGTGGATGTCTGTGATTGTAGGAATAACAAGGAAACATCTGTGAGGATATGGAGCCAAGCCAGAACTGTGTAGACATTTAAGATTTATATAATGAATCATATCACTAAAAGCCATGCCTGAAAATCGATCTGATGCAAGGCAGACCAAACAGGGCAACGGACAATTTCTTGACTATTGTTAACAACATGTGAAGTGCCACATGGGTGCGATGCCCATCAAAAGGTGTGCTCTGGGGATATTTTCAAACACAGAAGTGGACACCCCACCATCTGACTGAAAAATTTTACTGTTTCCTTGTATTCAGTATTTTAACAAAGTTTAATGGAGTGTATCAACTCTTTTCCTTTAATCTTTTGTTATCATTTAACATTTTTCGCCAGATATTTTCCTTCTCTACTATCCCATGCACCTACACTCACATTGTTGTAAAGTGGCCAGTTCGGTGATATTTGAGTATGTTGTAGCGTAAACGTATTGGGCCTTTTGAATTATTACTTCAAATGATCAAGATATTTATCCCTGAATAACCTCAGCTACCACTCTAATCTCCTCAGGTCCTTCGATTGATCTTGTTCTGTGCAGAAAGGGACTAAAATATTTAGGGGATGAACAATTATCATACAAGAACCTGGAATAAGATAATTGTTAGCATTCAATCATTACTGAATGCCATTTTTCAGAATAAATCTATTTTTAAGACACACAACTTGAAACAAATAGATTGGCCACAACGAATAAATGAAAAAGAATCAACAGAACAGATTATCTCAGTTGGTATTGTTATCGAAATTTAAAGAAATGTGCATACCAATCTAATTTATAACTTGAAAGGATTAAATAAGCATTAACAATGCAGTGAAAATCAATTTGAAGGGAGTTATTTTCCTCGGCGAGGAAGATTGTATCATAAGAGGTGAATCCTTTTAAAGCAAATATCCCGCAGACAAACCATATAGATGAAAGTTCAGTAATCGCCAAATGACCAGTTCCAGTTCATGTACAGGATTGTCTGCCCCTTTCCACACTGCGTGCTGTTTAAAAAATGCAGTTTTAGAGAATAAAACAGTCTACGACCTTTATCTTATTCAAATGGTCTGATGCAATTTAATTACTTAGTACAGAAAAACCATTCTAATCATAACACCTTGTATTACCATGTCTTGTCAAAAAGATACTATGTTTCACCAATACCAAAATGCTTTTTTGAAACATAAAATGAACATTGTTGACGTAAAACAAACTAATGACTACATTATAACCAGTTAAAAACAATTCAAAGCATAACAGCCCATTGTGTGCATAAATACATAATTTTTTGGCAAATGACTACAACGGCTGTAATCTACTGGGAATACATTTACACGTCTAGCAAGCCTGGAAATATTTTAAAAAACATGCTCATCATAGACATATGTCACTTGAAGGACCTAGTAGGGGTTAAACGCTCCTGCGTTTCAATTCCCTATCATAATTTCAGCACTCTACTCAGGGCTGGTGACTGGGAAATCTGAGCTTTATGATTCAAGCTTTCTTTCTGAAATGTTTTTTCAAATGCTTTCAAGGAGAGGGTGAACAATGATAATATTCCCTGTTTCTTAGTAGGGGCCTCGTGATTTCAAAGATTGTCCCATATTTGTTGAGGCGATAGAGATATTCAACTAGATGAATGAGTCTGACGCTGTAGCAATTTACTTAGTTTGAAATAAAGTTGCTGTTTAGAAACTTTACAAAAAGGTTCCCATAGGCTTGAGAGTATTCAGTTTATAAGTTCTTACTTGGAAAGAAAAGCACGTTTTGAGCCTTTCATGGAACACAGCTTGTGAACAATAAATATATGCTAAAATATGATTTTTTCATTATTGTTAACCATGGATTAGTTCTTCAATTGGGCAAATTAATGATTCACATCAACATCATATGAGTATAACGTAACCCTAAATCAAAATTGTAACACTAATTGGCAATTTTCGTGTTCTCGTTATGGTTAATACATCTTTCAAGATAGAAAAGCACTTTTAGAATAAACTTTTTCATGATGCAAATCATTATAGCTTCTATTTTCTCTTCATTATCAGTGTTCACATTACATGTTCTAATGTTAACAGCCATATTCAGAACAGTTTCATTCTTTTCTTAGTGTTTTCTATATAACTGTTATTCAGTTCATTTTTGCATAGAGAAAAACATACCAGAACATTTTGTTAAACCTTACATTAGTTTGTTTGAGGTTAAATGTCATCACAACTCTACATCTAACATTCTGCATGGTTTTACAATGCAGGACCTAAATCAAGTTTCATGTGTGTGTTTTCTTAAATGTGGTTACCTAACACACATTTGTCATGTTTAAAAATAAATGTCACAAATCATTTTTCTAGGGTGAATTCATAGAGCTAGAGGAAAAATAACAACCATGCTCTATCAATTCCCCCTTTGATGGCCAATGGAGCCCTCACACTCTTCTCTTTGGCTTTCTCTGATGTCGCATTTAAAAGGCAGATTTCTTTATTAGTTTTAGCCTAGTCTGTTCTAAGGCTTTTAATTCATCATAGTATTCACTGTCGGACTTCCAGTTGAGTTTCTGCTTTGTTTTGCTTTATTACCCTAGTTTCTTTTTCTATTTGTGTACATTTGCAGTATCAAAAACGTATTATTAATATGCCAATAGGAATAGTTAATATAGGTGTTAATATGTATCCCACTAAACCACCTCCCAATGATGCAAACCATTTTCCCACAGAAGAAAACCTTTTGTCAATTGATTTCTATGCGCCATCAGCTTTGATTTAATTAACATCTTTTCCCATTTTAGTAATATTGCGGATATACCCCCGCAAATCTTCACTTTTGTCAGGGATATAAGTACAGCTCTATTGAATTTTCAGCATAGGAGAGACTCTGCCATCTTTTGCAAGTAGGACATCAAATGTAAGTCTGTTTTTTAAAACCATAGATCTGATAGCAACCATTTCATTATCCATGACAAGGAAACCTCCTGCTGTAGCAGTGATAAACGATCAACTACAGTAGAGAGTTTTTGAACTTTGTGAGAATTTAGAATCATCAACTGATGGTATTATTGCACCAAAGATATCCCCAATTATTTCAGCAGCATGTATCCCCCTTCTTAACCTCATAGCTGCTATTACACATTCCTCCCCAGTGCTGCGCTGTCCATTAGAACTAGTGCTGAATGGACGTTCAATGGTCGTGCGCAGCACTGGGGAGGTAGCGCTGCTGACAACCATTGGCCGTCAGCAGCACTTAAGGGGTTAAACAAGTATCTTTAAATGAGTTTGATCCACTAGCTTGATTCACATGACAAATCTTTGGAAATACTATTCCCATATAGCAGCATGCATACCAATATTTTGGCAATCTAAAATAGGGATTTTTCCCACATATATAGTACACCCCTGGGAAAACAGGATCAGATCCTCCAAGGAATGAACCCCAGCCTTCCACAATTTGGAAAGTGCGATCACATTCACTGGAACCAACACATTCTTTGCTAAAATCTGTTTTGCATCTTAGTATGCATAGTTTTCCTTTATGTTGCCAAACTAAAGCCATAGCAGAGTGTGTTCCACCCTTTTTATTTTCACCCTCCTGGTGTGCCTAAGATGGTATTTTTGATTGTGTTTCTGCCTTTTTCTTAATTTCCCCACATCTATCCTCAACTGAGTTCATACAATCTATTTCTACATTACGAAAGGAGCAAGTCAAATTATATTGTATATTGGATTTTTATAGCGCTTATCACCCAGGGGTCTCTAAGCGCTTGCCTTGGGAACCCATCCTGGCTTTTCCCTGTGAGATACCCCCTACAGGGCATCCCCAAGGTGAAAGCCAGGCATCCCGCCACGGGGGCCGTTGTGGAGATTAAGCAAGCTTAATGCCCAGAGTTGCAGAGTGTGAAACCATGATTAGGTCAGGCACCGAAGCGAGAATTATCGAGTCCGTGGACATTTGAGCTCAAGACCCTGCCGCGTCGGGAATTGAACCCTGGTCCCGGGTCTGACCTCTGCTTCAGGGTCTGCCTGCTCTAACCAGTGAGCCACACTTCTCCGCGCATCTATGCACATATACTTTATCTATGCTTCGTGTAGGTTGGATAAATTCACCCATTATCTCAGAAGTTCATGTATCTGGTACAATTTTAACATTGTTCTTAACAGGTATTTCCTAAAAGAATAAATGATAATTTGAGTAATAATATTGAAATTGTCTCTTGCAATAAAATAAACCAGTAAGAGGTAAGTGATGGTAAATCACATCCTCTGATACTGAGGCATTTAAAGAAAAATCATTAATTTATTGATCATATTGCAAAGATGTATTAGTTGGCTCATTAGCTACAATTCCATCATTCTTTTCTTCCAATGGTTTAGTAACAAAGATAGGGTTAAGTAATGCTTCACATGACGAAGGTTTAAAACAATAAGGGCCAGATGTAGGAAGCCTAATTCCGGTCAGTAACGGCTGAAATTACTAAATTTCGGCTGTTACCGACCGGAATTAGGCTTTTCATATGTGGGGGCCTAAATTAATAATTCAGTAATTTACCGAATCGGTAATTTAAGGAATCAGTAAATTACCGAATTCTTAAAGACCGATTCAGTAAATTACCGAATCCTGATATGTAGGGAGCACTCAAATGGCTGATTTTCCCATTTTAGGATTCGTTATTTACCACCAACTACAAGTTGGTGGTAAATTTCGAAAACCCTAAAAAATGCAAATTTATGCAAATAATAACAGTGCCATGCGGCAGACATACAAGCCCTTAGGACATGTATGTGTGCCACATGTGCACCCATACACAATTCAGGGGTGCAACAGGGTGTCAAAGTGACCCCATGCCACCCTTCAATGTGTCCCACTTTTACCGAATCGGTATTTACCAATTCAGTATTTACCAAATTTTACAGATTCAGTAAAATTTACCAATTGGATACCAACATAGCATTTACCGATTCTAAAATACCGAATCAGTATAATTCGGTATTTTAGAATTGGTAAATGCTGATTATCTACATTTGTCCCTAAGTACTAATACGACAATAATGGAAAAAATGACTAAGAAGCAAGCACATATGTTTACATTTTAACAATATTGAGTTGGATCTTCCATCTCCCCAGAAAAGGGACTCATACTTTTGGTTATCACTTGGGAATGATTGTAGCTTAGGTTTTTGCAGCAATTAATTTTTTTAAACTCAGGAAATAAATCTTCTTTGCTTCTTTCACTGTCACAGTTCACAAGTTTCAATGGTTTGGCACAATTCAGTGTATTTTGTCTCTTCAGTTATTCATAAGCCATTTTCTCCTTTTTCTTCTGCCTTGCAAAAGTGTTTTGCTTATCATAACAGTTTCTCAAGGTTGTTTTTGTTGGATTAGATTCTTAAGCAAAAAGCATGATATGCTCTCTCCCGGTCATTTGCTGCTACTAAATAAGTCCACTCCGGTGTGGCATATCTCTGATTTGGTACTCTAGCACTTTTTGATTTTCTTACCGTGGTCTCATCATCTGTGTCGGTTTATTCAGTTTGACTTCAGATTTCGATTACAGTTGTGGGTATTTTGCCTTCGACCAAGACTTGCCTCAATCTGCCAATTCTTCTGGGCCAATGGTCCTGACTTATTACTTGCTTTTTGCTGGGACTGTTCACAATAGCTGAGTCATTACTCCGTCTCAGGCCCCTCTCCATATGCCCTTGTAATCTACAGTAATTGACTCTCTTGGACCCTCTTCTGAACCAGTGCTTTGAGACCCAGTTGCTGCCTCCTCCTCTACTCTGTGACTGATCTGAGTTGGATGTCTCACTGTGACCACCGGCACATCCACTGCAGGAACCGCATTTTCAAGAGGACATGGGACTCGGCGAGCATGGACAGCAGAAACCCAATTAGGCAGACCACCATATTTAACAGCAGCTGTGTTAACAAGAATCACTTTATATGGCCCAAGCAAATGAGGCTCCAAACATGTTTTGCACATGTGCTTCTTCACTGGTACCCAGTCTCCAGGGCACTGGTCATGGCACTGCTCCCTTTGTGTCAAAACGGCAGATTCCCCAACCTGGTGAGACACAGAATGGACAACATCAGCCAATCATTTGCAGTAATCGAGTACAAAATCATCAGTTAAATTTACTAGCTGAGTGACTGGGACTGTAGACTGTCTCATAGTCCAGTTCTTCTCTGTGGGATACTCCGTAAACTCATCCACACCAAGGATAAAGCATCAGGTTATTTCAGAGACGAGGACACACACCTTTGCCAGACGGGATGATAGTATTCTATTTACTTGTTTGCCACTCCTGACGCTTCTGGGCATTATGCACAGTGTAGTTTCTGTTCAATTTGTAATGCTGCACAAAGCATTCGTATTACCTCAATATTGAAGTGTGTCCAGC
Organism: Lissotriton vulgaris; assembly: GCF_964263255.1. NCBI lineage: Eukaryota > Metazoa > Chordata > Amphibia > Caudata > Salamandridae > Lissotriton > Lissotriton vulgaris. The sequence goes on along the minus strand of NC_141696.1, from coordinate 775,217,833 downwards.
TATATGATCTCAAAGAGGTTGGAAATCCAAACCGCGGTATAAGCTCTCTAAGGAGTAACTTTACCACTGTCATTATGTCTGGTTGGATAGGCTTCCACCCAACGAGAGAACAGACACATAATCACTAAAACTTATTTTAGTCCATTGCAAGGTGGCATCTCAATGAAATCGAGCTGCATCCTATTGAAGGGTCCTCCAGATCTCCCTACATAACTAATTGTGACCAGTGTTTTCTTTTCAACGTCTTGCTGTTGACATATTACACACCTCTGGCACAACACCTATGCCACAGCTCGAAATCAGGGATTGAACCATGTTTATCGGAAAAGACGCATCACAGTATCTCTCCCAACATATGCAGGTCCATGGTAGTTCCTTGCCACTGGTGACAATAAACTATCAGGCAAGACTGGTCTTCCATCTTTGTACACCCATACCCTGTCTTTTTGGCTTTGTGTGTAACCTGCTTTGACCCACCCCGTCCTTCGGTTTCTAAAACTTCATCCTGTAATGCTTCTGTTTCTTCCCATGTTTACACAACTGAAAACATTATCCTGTATTCTGCCAAATCAGGCTGTTCTATTAATGGACCCCCATTGAAGATGTAAGAATTTAGGGCACTACAGTGCGCTGTCTCATGCTCATAGCGGTTGCTGACTGTCACATAATCATTGCCCTGTCTGTGTGCTGGGCACTGAACCACTGCAATTTGGGCTGGAAATTGTAATGACAGCAAGTAAGTATTTCACGCTCTCTTCATTTGGGATAGGTGAACCGAAGAGGTCATGAACCCACGCTGAGACCACAAATGCCCAAAAACATGGTAACTACACATCCATATTGGCTGTCTGTGAAGATGGTAGCTCTCAATTGCTCAGTAATGCTGCAAGCCCTAGTCAAGGCAAATAATCCAGCTACCTGAGCCGAATACACTCCCTGGAACAATTATGCTTCCACCCCTCCCTCAACTGTACAGATGGCATACCCATGATCCCTCTACAAACAACACATGATCTGCCTCAGGCAATGGAATATCCTTGATATCTGGACGAGGTTACGAACACAGTTCAGTCACATCCATACAATCATGATCTGCTTCATTAGTCACAACTTCATTTCCTGGTAAGGGCATTAAAGTAGCCAGGTTTAGACTCATGCATCTCACCAATGATACATTCTCAGCATCCAATATCAGCTGCTCATACTTTGTTAATCAGCTACTTGTGAGATGTTGTGTTCGAGTACGAGTGAGCAAATTCTCAACAGTGTGATACATGCAGTTTCATTGGGTGATCCATTACAATGCTTTCTGTTCCAAACTCAAGCATGTGGCAGCAACTGCTTTTATGAAGAAGACAGGAAGCACACCTTCTTTTAGGAAAAAGAAGGTGTGCTTCCTGTCTTCTTCATAGATGTCTTCGTAACTGATGCCCAAATACCAGGATAGCACCCGCAGAAAAAAATGGAAGAGAACATTTAAAAACAGTACGAGTCCTCATGTTCGCAACAACTGCGCGGTTCATGACATATGGTGTGGAAAACGATTTATAATGGACACTTTTGTGAAGAAATGATCATGTAACTTTGTGTTCTTTATTATTTACGCTCAGTATGTTAAAGCATTACATTACTGACCTTGCTTTCAGGGAATGGGACTATATCAGCTTGTGGAGGGCTAGTAAACTGAATTATGGCACATGGAGTTTTACAAGAAAAAAGTATCAGGTGGAACGAATTGTGAAACCGGGAGAGCAGGTTTTTTGAACTGGTGAACCAATGGGGTGACTAAAGGGATTGGTTTTAAAGCGAGAGGGATTGTGGGGCGCACTTTGGATTTGGTTGAAGAAGCAGCGAGGGTGGAGGAATTTCAACGATGTACGGCAGGTATGCATAAGAGTTTAACTGAAAGGTTTTACGGAATAGTGTAATGACGGTTAATCTAATAACTTGGTGGAATGGAGTAATTAAGGGAATTAGCACCGTGAGCGGGCAGATTGAGAAGGAATAACATTTGGAAGATAAGGCCTCAGGGAGAATGTAGGCGAGCAGCGAAAGGAGGAGGAAGATGGGTGAGGTACGATCAGAGCGAAGGTTAATACACTGTTTGCACATTGCCAGGGTGATATAGAGGATGAAGATCATATGAGTACTAAACGTTTAAACCTGGAGTTCGTTTGTTTGACAATAATAAAGGGAAAAGATGCGCAGGGAAAGTTAGTTTAAAGGAGGAACACAAAGGCATGGTTCACAGTCAAAAGGTATCTTTTTGTAATTCGGTGCATGCTAAACACGTGTAGATATGATTTTTTTTCCTTGTATCAATACATAGGGTAAGGCGATGATAGTTATTAATGCTTGTGTAAATTGCAGTTGGTAATGGCGTTTTTTCATGATCTTTCACAGCGACCCCCGAAGAAGGGCGTTGAGCCCGAAATGCATTGGGTTATTTTTTATCAAATAAAATGCTGCCTGAAAAGAACCGAAGCCTCAGTCATGTTCTTATGGAAGGTCTGGACAGACACAGTTGGAACAATAGAAACTTGAAAATAAGCTATGTACACTCAAAGTATGGACTCGCCCTAGTGGGATATCTAAATGTGATATACAAAAATGTGATGATAAGGATAACATGGAGTAAATGTTAATAATTTGATACAGACATATGTAGGCCTTAACAGGCACAATGAGCTGTGCATTTGCTTGGGATGTGACCGCGCCCCATATGTGTGATACTAGCAACTGCTTTTAGACATCCAGGTAATGCTGCAACATAAGAATCTAACATAGCTGCGAAGTATGCAACAGGACAATGGACAGCCTTCACGCTCACTGCAGAACAGAGTATTACTTTTGTTAAAATCGGACATTCCCAATGCTGGTGCTTGACACAAACTCTCTCGCAGTTCCCTAAAAGAGCACATGCATTCATCACTCCATGGAACTGGATCTGGCACATCTTTGTGCGCAATTCTATGAAGGGGTTTAGCAGTCAATGAAAAATGTGGACAACATTGGTGGCAGTAACCAACCCTTCCCAGAAACATTTGAAACTCTCTTTGAGTTCAGGGTGACTTCATCTACAGAGTGGCAGTAATCCGATCTTGTGACATCTTCTGACTCCCTTCGCAATGTGATGTCCTAGATAAAGGATCTACCTCTTGCAAAATTGTATCTTCTTTGGTGACACCTATGCCCACTTACTGCCAGATGATTCAGTAATGCAATAGTGTCACATATGCAAGCCTCCTGTCGCAACCAATAAGTCATCAAGGTACTGTACCAGAACAGAGTGATTTGGCAGTACCAAAGACTCCAAATTCCTTTTCAATATTTGATTGGAAAAGGAAGGACTCTCTGTATACCCTAGTAGGACTCGCCATCATGCTAAGACATGGTTTCCAAATGGGAATGCAATTAAAAATTGGCTGTCCGTGTGCAAGAGAATGGAGAAGAAGGCTTGACACAATTCAATGACAGAAAACCACTCTGCTTCACAAGGAATCTGAGATAGTATCACAGCTGGATTCGGCATGATTGGACAACATGGTATCAGAATCTGGTTAACTTTGCACAAATCCTGCACAATCTTGTACTTTCATTTGGATTCTGAATTTCCATAATAGGTGAATTTAACGGGCTTCCCATGATTTCTTTCAAGATCCCCTGTTCAATCAGTAATTCGATCAAAGGGGTTATACTGCAATAGTCTCAGGACTCAGATTGTATAGTGGGGTTCAAGGAAATACTGCATTTGGTTTCAAAGTAATTCGTATTGGAGCTACTCCATTGATCAGTCCAATATCTTTGCCCGTGAAATCCCAAACCTCTGGGAACATCATGTGTCTCAAATCAAGGGCTAAATCATTAATAGTTAGTAAAGGAAATAAAACTTCAACTCGTGTCCTTTGTTCTGATGTTTTGAATGCAATATCCTCATCATCTGTGTTGTATTCTATTTCTTTCGGGGTACAACAGAGCAATTTAACTTGTACAATAGATCTATGGATTCTTTCTACCGTGAGAGGTAATTTTGGAACTTACGCTGTTCTCACAGTAGAATGGGTGGCACCAGTATCAACAAGGAATTGAAAAGGTGTTCCATTTGCCTTGCCATCCACATAAGGACCAATGTGGTGTACCTCTAAGGATGCACCCAGCATGCATTCATCCTCCCCCCTCAGGCATGTCATTGGGACAAATCAGAATCACTGTCATCAATCTGTATCATGTATTGTTGAATTACGTTTGAATTCACCTCAGTTTAATCATTTTTATGGGGCCCCATGTTCATATTATACTTCTGCACTTGGCCATTTGACTGAGGCATGTGGGCTTGTGGCATTGTCATGTGTATATTTTTCTGCCTTTGAGTTTGCTGATTCTGCATCATATCACCCGTCTGGGTCTGTGAAATGTTACCTGGTGCTGTCTGCCCATTTATCTGATTCAGTGGATTGAACCTGCACTCGCATTTTTAATGCCCCCACTTACCGCAAATATGCCATGGATGAGTCTTTTTCAATATTTCTATCTAAACTCCTCCTCCTCCTCCTCTGTCTTGTGCTGTTGCATTTTGTTGCTGACCTCCTGCTACTCCTTGATTATCAGAGGCTTTAAAATATGCCATGCAGCGCAATTTCAGTGTTATGTTCATGGGCAATGTTAGTGCAAAACTCCTTTTGCACACAACCCTGTCATTTGTGCTAGCTTGTATCTAGAGAATACCTTATATTGATTAGAGTGCCTAAGCCAGAGTGAAATAATTCACTGACTAAGTCCATTCTTTTCTCATTAATAATTAAAAGACGCTGTAGGCCAGACCACAAAACATTTTTGTCTGGCATTGCTACAGGTCCATGGAGGAACCTAAGGCTTTGTTTCGTGTGAACACCTGCACCAATATATTATGAAACAGATTTCTGGAATTGTTAATTTGTGACAGGCATGTTTGTGCATATTTGTTGTGTTGCATTTTGTTGTTGTGGTGACGTGCTGTGTTGTGTTTATACTATTGTGCTTTTGCTCTACATTGTTCCATTCTGTTCTTATTGTATTGTCCTGTGATTTATGTGTTTTTTAAACTATTTGTAGTGTTGTGCATTGTTATGTTTTAATTTTGTTGTTATGATGCTATGTGTTATGCTGTGGAATTAGGTTCCATCTATATAGATGTCAATAAAGACTGCTACAATTTAAAGAAAAAACAGCAGCACTTGCCTTTAACGTTCCCTTGACAAGCAACCATTTACCACTGTCTAAGGTGGAAAAGTACTGCTGTCACAGCTCTCCAACTACTTAAGACACTAGTAAGCTCAACACCGTGACAGACACATGTCATGAATTAGCACATTCAGTGCTCTCTTTCTGTGATTTGACCCTCAAAATATTTGATTTTTGTCACTGTTGATCAAATGTATTCTTCTTACTTTGCATGTCGACAAATTCTCTATTTTCATTTTACAAAAACCATTTCATTTTCAGCCATATCTAAGATATTTGTTCCGTTGAAGCATTTAAAGCATCCTGGCTCCTTGAAAGTAACACCAAGCTGTCAAAAATCTCAAATCAGCTAAAAGAGTGACCTTTGCCTTAAGTAAATATTTTATTATCAGTGACTCTCATTCATAGACAGTAAAGCTTTTCTTCAATTAAGACGAAAAGATTTACTGTTCTGCTCAATTTGCATCAGCAAAAAAATAACCTTCTAGCTGTATGTTTTTTTAACAAATATAATGGTATACATTTCTTGACTAAAATATGTATTACATTGCAGAATTATAGCGCTGCTGCTTTGTTTAATAACAAGAAATAGCCCCATAGCTTAAAAATATCGTGACCTTTTGAGTTTTACGTGTAGGTGCTTAATGCAGATATATAAATGCAAATTAACATATGCTATATTTATTGCCTTTATATTGAACTTTTCAAAGTAACCTAAAGTACTGAATACGTAATTCCTCCTGGAAGGGCGTCCTTCATACATGTTCTGGTTAACAGTATGGGCCCAATGAAAGTAATTTGATTATTGATACATATATTGATTGTGGAGGCGAGTGTTCTTTTTAATGTAGAGCTAATAACCATTTCTCTGTGAATGTATTTTTTGCAGCTAAAAAATGGCTGCTAAAGAAGTTATAGAAAACAAGAGATGATTCATGTTTCTTCCTACTAAGAATATAAAGGTCTCTGAAAAATGTGTTTTTCGTGGCCAATATATCAAGGAATTATTGCCGAGTTATCAGCACTTTAGCGCAGCAAAAGTGGCAAAATAATTATCGCTGTTACAAACAAAAGAAGGAGTACCACCCGATGAGGGAAGAGAGAAGAGAAGGCTTTTTTCCTGACAAGGGAGTATTATTCCTTTGTAAGTAAACCCCTCACTCACCACCTAGTGGTGACTTGCTTCATCATCGGGGCCCACCCAAGTGGCCTAGCGTCACTTGGGTGTGCTTCAACACCTGGTTTACAGTGGAGCAGGTAGTGAAGTGTGGGGTGCACAAAAAACAGTGTAAATGTTAAAATTGTCCTGGTCAACACTTCAATATTATCTTTAATAAAAAGGTTGTTGGACAAAATTAAAACGTCAGGTGAGATACTGGCAGGGGAGTTACGGCCTGTGTATCTCTACTATGTGATGGTCGACATGTTTCTACCTTAAGGGGTAATCCCCGGTATTCCTCAGGACCAATAACAAGGAAGTGGGAGGTGTGGGTCCCCTAAAAGACTCACCCTGTCCTGACTCCTTGGTCTTCCAGAAGATAAAACTGTATCTCTGGGAATTCACTCCTAGGGTTTAGGAGATGAAAAAAACCTAGGGAAGGAAAGAAGTAAAGGAAGTAATTACTATCCTGTTACGATGCGCAGTGTTTTTAGGTGAAAAAACGTCGTGCAGATATCCTTTCGTTCCACAGTGGTGAATGGAAACGGTGCCTTCTCAGGTAGAGGGCGTGTCTACTTATACAGTGAGAGCGTGCTCATATTGGTGAGGGTGCGCTATAGTAATTGTATACCTATGGACTAGTTGTTGTAGGAGCATGCGTATCTTTTTTTGGGGCAGCATGCTTATATATGAGGCAAAAAGCAATGGCGCGTTGTTATTAGCGTTTAACAGCGTGAAATTGTGCTGCGCTTAAAATAATCCATTCGGAAGGATGTGCCAGTAAATCCTGCTTAGGATGTAGTAGTGAACAAAAAAGACATACAAGACTCTAACAAACACAAAACAGATAAGGATGCACGGAGCTGAGCTCAACAGAATCAGGGCTTACTTTAAAAGTGCTCGTGGTGGACTTCATCGAGCTAGGGGTAAGGCACTTCACGTTTTGTCAACGTATTCTTTGTGAAGAAATAAGAAGCTTGTAAGTCACTGCATGGGTTAACCTTATGGGCGTGTGCTCAAGGGATTGCATCGGCCCCTGGGGGAGGGAAATCTACTTACAGTTGGTCGTGAAGGGTGGAGGCATGTAGCCTACGTCTACCGTCCGCCGCTCGGTTAGAACTGACTGAGCGAGCGCGGGGTAGATATCCCTGAGAAACCCGCTTCCGGGGTAGGTCAGGTGACGCTACGTGGTCCGGTGGGCGGGAGGTTGCCATAGAGCTATCAGGACGCTGCTGATGCGTGTTGGATGAGAGGTCTGCGCATGCGTGAGATTGTCATGGGGACCTCTAGACGCTGCGCATGCGGGTTGGGTTGATGGCAGCGCAAGCGTCGGGAAAATAGGACCCGCTTAGGAATTAGAGTGATAGAGTGTTGTGATCAATGCTTATCGCGGGTGGAGAAAGTATGGCAGAAGCCTTGAAATGTCAAGGCCTGTCAGAAATCTATGCAGGATGGGGGCACGTATATGCGTGGATCTCATTGGTTCTGATGAGATCGCAAGGTAGTGGTAATAAGGGGAGCACGGAAAGGGCAGGGACACAGCAGTGCTGGGCAAAACTGTGCTAGTGGAGGTATGGCTGAACCCCGGGCTAGTGTGGTTCATAGTGCCCATGGTGTATCGAATCAGGGGTTATTTGGTTGTTTTGCCTGGGCTGAAACAGGGCTGTCTCAGAGTGGATCATGTCAGAAAAATGTTGTGTAGCCATCATTTAATTACAGAATTCCACGGTATGTTATCGTTAAGGCCCCGTTGGTGGGTGGAAAGTCTGTATATCCACCTTTGTTCCTTCTCGAACAGACGGGCTTGGATGTTAGGCCCTTGTGACAATTGTTCTATTACCGTCCACCTCATGTCGTTTGTGGTGTGATGAGCCGAAAGGAAATGTTCCGTTAATTTGATAATGTTCTTTTTGCATCTGATTGTGCTTCTGTGTTCACAGATGCGTTGTTTTATTTTTCGTGTCGTCATACCTACGTAAGGTTTTCCGCAGGTGCAGGTGATTAGGTAAACAACATTACAGCTATTACAGTTAGTTTGTGCCCTTTGCTCCCAAACTTTGCCTGGCTCCAAGTCTATGGTTTTTGTGTTTTCTGTCAAATGACAGACACTACAGTTTCCGCAACGTGAATGTCCCGTGACTGGTGGAAGACCCCATATCTGTGTCAAGGTAGGATCACTGTTGCTTTTGCTTTGTCTGGGTCTCGTATTGACCAGTGTATTTTTCAGGCTTTGTGCTCTTTTATATGACAAGAGGGGTTTCTCCCACTTGAAAGGTCCAGAGTTGACTATTGGCCAATGTTTTCTAATGCTTTTGCTAACCATGTTGGAGATAGCATTGTATGTGGTAACACATGTGAGAGGTGTGTTGTCATTTTCTTTGGAGATTTCTTCCAACAGGGCTTCGCGAGGTTGATTTCTTGCTCGTTTTTGGCATTTCGTAGTGATCTTTTTAGGGTATCCACGTTGTGTGAGTTTTACCGTCAAGTCTTTGGCTTGTTCTTTATAGTCATTCAGTTTACTGCAGTTTCTGCGTAGTCTTAAATACTGTCCATAGGGGAGGTTTTCTCTTAATGGACGGGGGTGAAAGCTTTCAAATCTCAGCAGGTTGTTTTTCGCTGTAGGTTTGAAGTGAGTTTTGGTAGTCAGACCTTCTTCTTCTCTTTTGATTTCAATATCAAGGAAAATCATTTCTTTGTTACTCACATTGTGGGTGAAGTGGAGATGTTGGTCACAGGTGTTGAGCCAAGTGATGAATTGTGTTAGGATTTCTGGAGGGCCCTTCCAAATTGTAAGCACATCATCTATGTATCTGCGCCAGAACTTGATGTTTTCCAGATATGGGTTGGTGGCTGAGAGGATGTATTTTTGTTCAAAGGCGTACACATACAATCCCGCTATGCTGGGCGCGAAAACACTGCCCATAGATGTGCCGCCTATCTGTAGATACAGGGATCCTTCGAACTCAAAGAAGTTCCTTTTGAGTGCTAGGGTAGCACATTTAATTATGAATTCCTTCGGTGTTCTGTGTTCCCAATTGGTTTGATCTAATGTTCCTTTAAGAACATTGATAGTCGCATCCTGGGGGATATTGGTGTAGAGGCTTTCGATATCGAAACTGACCAGAATCATATCCTCTTCCATTTTGATGGTTTCCAGGATTGTTAGGAGGCTTTTGGTGTCTTTCAGGTAAGTGCTGGTTCCTTGGACTATCGGTTTCAAGAAGTAGTCGCAGAATCTAGAAAGAGGTTCCAATAGTGAGCCTATGCCAGAAACTATAGGTCTGCCAGGAGGTGGTGTCTTGTTCTTATGCATCTTAGGGACTATATAGAAGTAAGGTATTTTTGCCTCCGTCTTGGTGAGGTAATCTGCTTCTTGTTTAGAAATGTCTCCTAAGTGTTCAGCTTCTTCCACTAGTTCTACTATTTCCCTTCTAAGATCGTCTGTGGGGTCGTCTGTTAGAGGCAGGTAGTTATTGCGGTCCTCTAGTAGTCGTTTACATTCTTGTTGGTAATTTGACATGTCCATAACAACTAGGCCACCGCCTTTGTCCGCTGGTTTTATGATGATGGTCTCATCTTCCTTCAGATCTATTAGGGCCTTTCTCTCTGCCCTGTTGATATTTTGAAATTGGGTCGGGACAACCATAGACTCTATGTCATTGAATACTGCCTGTTCGAATGCATTTATTTCTACAGGAATAGTGTGGGGAGGTGGGACGAAGGTAGATTTCGTTCTTAGTCCCGTTTCATTGGGTACTTCTTCATTGTTATCCGAGTTGTTCTTTTCAAAGAAAGCTTTTAGTTTCAGTTTCCTGAAGAAGGCTGCTAGTTCGCAGTGTAATTTGAATTTGTCCAAATTGGCTGTAGGGACAAAACCCAGCCCTTTGTTAAGGATTTTGTTTTCCGCGTCTGTTAGTACTCGTGATGAGAGGTTTGTTACTAGGTCCTCATGTTGCTGGGGCCTGCTTTGTTGGATGCGGTTTTGTTCCTGGTGTTGTTGCTCACCATTTCTTCCTCTTCCCAATGGACGGTATTGCCCCGTTTGTTCCGGCCTCTCCCGCGCCTGCCTCTGTTCTGAAAAGGAGGACGGTATTGGTGTTGCTGGAAGGGGTATTGTTGGAATGGTGGTTGCCAGCCATACATCGGAAATTGTTGGGGTTGTTGGTATGGATCATGGAAAGGTGGGTGGGGATGTTGTGGCCACTGGTAGTTCCCTTGATAACCCCCTCTCCTTCTCTGTCGTGGTGTGCTTGCGTTGGACCCTCCACTGCTATTCGAACTGTGGGAAGTATTGCTTGAAGCATCCGAGTCTTGTTCTTGTGCTGTGGTTGCTTTATAATCTCGGTCAGAGTATGGATAGGCCTTTACAAAGGAGAATTTTTTCAAATCCTTTTGGAACTTGGATACTTTTTGCTGTGTGAGATTCTCTCTATATTCGTTGATCTCTTTGTTTATCTCATCCAATCTTTTTTTGTATCCAGTGATCGTTGTTTTTATGTGGCCTTCCATGTTTTGAATTTCGATCTGAATCTTCTCAGATAGTCGTACAGCTGTCTTCAGGATCAGCATGATCCAGTCATGCGTGCAGTGCCACGCTATTTGTGCCCAGTCTCTCCTGAACTCTTCATCTTCCAAGAAGATTCTTGGTGCATTTGTCACTAGTAACCCCTTGGGGGCCATGGCGTTGGTAACATATTCTTTCAATATGGTTCCATGTAGTATAGTTCTGATGCGGTTTCTTTTTAGCTCTGTAAGTTTGTCCCATTCCGATGTTTGTGAGATGGTATTACTGATGCTGGGATCCGCAAAAGCATTGAGGTCACTCATAATGGAGTCAATTTCTTCAGTTGAGAACGATAGGCCCTGGTTTTCTGCCATGTCTGCTCCGTGACAGGATATCCATGTTTGTGTTGCGAGAGATGTCTTATACTCTCACAGCTGTGCGCTGCTAATATATAGGTTACCAAAGTAGAGAGTAAGGGTTTTCGTCCAAAGTAGCTGGACGGGGAATACTCCTGATCCCCTGATCAAGGAACTGTTACAAACAAAAGAAGGAGTACCACCCGATGAGGGAAGAGAGAAGAGAAGGCTTTTTTCCTGACAAGGGAGTATTATTCCTTTGTAAGTAAACCCCTCACTCACCACCTAGTGGTGACTTGCTTCATCATCGGGGCCCACCCAAGTGGCCTAGCGTCACTTGGGTGTGCTTCAACACCTGGTTTACAGTGGAGCAGGTAGTGAAGTGTGGGGTGCACAAAAAACAGTGTAAATGTTAAAATTGTCCTGGTCAACACTTCAATATTATCTTTAATAAAAAGGTTGTTGGACAAAATTAAAACGTCAGGTGAGATACTGGCAGGGGAGTTACGGCCTGTGTATCTCTACTATGTGATGGTCGACATGTTTCTACCTTAAGGGGTAATCCCCGGTATTCCTCAGGACCAATAACAAGGAAGTGGGAGGTGTGGGTCCCCTAAAAGACTCACCCTGTCCTGACTCCTTGGTCTTCCAGAAGATAAAACTGTATCTCTGGGAATTCACTCCTAGGGTTTAGGAGATGAAAAAAACCTAGGGAAGGAAAGAAGTAAAGGAAGTAATTACTATCCTGTTACGATGCGCAGTGTTTTTAGGTGAAAAAACGTCGTGCAGATATCCTTTCGTTCCACAGTGGTGAATGGAAACGGTGCCTTCTCAGGTAGAGGGCGTGTCTACTTATACAGTGAGAGCGTGCTCATATTGGTGAGGGTGCGCTATAGTAATTGTATACCTATGGACTAGTTGTTGTAGGAGCATGCGTATCTTTTTTTGGGGCAGCATGCTTATATATGAGGCAAAAAGCAATGGCGCGTTGTTATTAGCGTTTAACAGCGTGAAATTGTGCTGCGCTTAAAATAATCCATTCGGAAGGATGTGCCAGTAAATCCTGCTTAGGATGTAGTAGTGAACAAAAAAGACATACAAGACTCTAACAAACACAAAACAGATAAGGATGCACGGAGCTGAGCTCAACAGAATCAGGGCTTACTTTAAAAGTGCTCGTGGTGGACTTCATCGAGCTAGGGGTAAGGCACTTCACGTTTTGTCAACGTATTCTTTGTGAAGAAATAAGAAGCTTGTAAGTCACTGCATGGGTTAACCTTATGGGCGTGTGCTCAAGGGATTGCATCGGCCCCTGGGGGAGGGAAATCTACTTACAGTTGGTCGTGAAGGGTGAAGGCATGTAGCCTACGTCTACCGTCCGCCGCTCGGTTAGAACTGACTGAGCGAGCGCGGGGTAGATATCCCTGAGAAACCCGCTTCCGGGGTAGGTCAGGTGACGCTACGTGGTCCGGTGGGCGGGAGGTTGCCATAGAGCTATCAGGACGCTGCTGATGCGTGTTGGATGAGAGGTCTGCGCATGCGTGAGATTGTCATGGGGACCTCTAGACGCTGCGCATGCGGGTTGGGTTGATGGCAGCGCAAGCGTCGGGAAAATAGGACCCGCTTAGGAATTAGAGTGATAGAGTGTTGTGATCAATGCTTATCGCGGGTGGAGAAAGTATGGCAGAAGCCTTGAAATGTCAAGGCCTGTCAGAAATCTATGCAGGATGGGGGCACGTATATGCGTGGATCTCATTGGTTCTGATGAGATCGCAAGGTAGTGGTAATAAGGGGAGCACGGAAAGGGCAGGGACACAGCAGTGCTGGGCAAAACTGTGCTAGTGGAGGTATGGCTGAACCCCGGGCTAGTGTGGTTCATAGTGCCCATGGTGTATCGAATCAGGGGTTATTTGGTTGTTTTGCCTGGGCTGAAACAGGGCTGTCTCAGAGTGGATCATGTCAGAAAAATGTTGTGTAGCCATCATTTAATTACAGAATTCCACGGTATGTTATCGTTAAGGCCCCGTTGGTGGGTGGAAAGTCTGTATATCCACCTTTGTTCCTTCTCGAACAGACGGGCTTGGATGTTAGGCCCTTGTGACAATTGTTCTATTACCGTCCACCTCATGTCGTTTGTGGTGTGATGAGCCGAAAGGAAATGTTCCGTTAATTTGGTAATGTTCTTTTTGCATCTGATTGTGCTTCTGTGTTCACAGATGCGTTGTTTTATTTTTCGTGTCGTCATACCTACGTAAGGTTTTCCGCAGGTGCAGGTGATTAGGTAAACAACATTACAGCTATTACAGTTAGTTTGTGCCCTTTGCTCCCAAACTTTGCCTGGCTCCAAGTCTATGGTTTTTGTGTTTTCTGTCAAATGACAGACACTACAGTTTCCGCAACGTGAATGTCCCGTGACTGGTGGAAGACCCCATATCTGTGTCAAGGTAGGATCACTGTTGCTTTTGCTTTGTCTGGGTCTCGTATTGACCAGTGTATTTTTCAGGCTTTGTGCTCTTTTATATGACAAGAGGGGTTTCTCCCACTTGAAAGGTCCAGAGTTGACTATTGGCCAATGTTTTCTAATGCTTTTGCTAACCATGTTGGAGATAGCATTGTATGTGGTAACACATGTGAGAGGTGTGTTGTCATTTTCTTTGGAGATTTCTTCCAACAGGGCTTCGCGAGGTTGATTTCTTGCTCGTTTTTGGCATTTCGTAGTGATCTTTTTAGGGTATCCACGTTGTGTGAGTTTTACCGTCAAGTCTTTGGCTTGTTCTTTATAGTCATTCAGTTTACTGCAGTTTCTGCGTAGTCTTAAATACTGTCCATAGGGGAGGTTTTCTCTTAATGGACGGGGGATTCTGGTCAGTTTCGATATCGAAAGCCTCTACACCAATATCCCCCAGGATGCGACTATCAATGTCCTTAAAGGAACATTAGATCAAACCAATTGGGAACACAGAACACCGAAGGAATTCATAATTAAATGTGCTACCCTAGCACTCAAAAGGAACTTCTTTGAGTTCGAAGGATCCCTGTATCTACAGATAGGCGGCACATCTATGGGCAGTGTTTTCGCGCCCAGCATAGCGGGATTGTATGTGTACGCCTTTGAACAAAAATACATCCTCTCAGCCACCAACCCATATCTGGAAAACATCAAGTTCTGGCGCAGATACATAGATGATGTGCTTACAATTTGGAAGGGCCCTCCAGAAATCCTAACACAATTCATCACTTGGCTCAACACCTGTGACCAACATCTCCACTTCACCCACAATGTGAGTAACAAAGAAATGATTTTCCTTGATATTGAAATCAAAAGAGAAGAAGAAGGTCTGACTACCAAAACTCACTTCAAACCTACAGCGAAAAACAACCTGCTGAGATTTGAAAGCTTTCACCCCCGTCCATTAAGAGAAAACCTCCCCTATGGACAGTATTTAAGACTACGCAGAAACTGCAGTAAACTGAATGACTATAAAGAACAAGCCAAAGACTTGACGGTAAAACTCACACAACGTGGATACCCTAAAAAGATCACTACGAAATGCCAAAAACGAGCAAGAAATCAACCTCGCGAAGCCCTGTTGGAAGAAATCTCCAAAGAAAATGACAACACACCTCTCACATGTGTTACCACATACAATGCTATCTCCAACATGGTTAGCAAAAGCATTAGAAAACATTGGCCAATAGTCAACTCTGGACCTTTCAAGTGGGAGAAACCCCTCTTGTCATATAAAAGAGCACAAAGCCTGAAAAATACACTGGTCAATACGAGACCCAGACAAAGCAAAAGCAACAGTGATCCTACCTTGACACAGATATGGGGTCTTCCACCAGTCACGGGACATTCACGTTGCGGAAACTGTAGTGTCTGTCATTTGACAGAAAACACAAAAACCATAGACTTGGAGCCAGGCAAAGTTTGGGAGCAAAGGGCACAAACTAACTGTAATAGCTGTAATGTTGTTTACCTAATCACCTGCACCTGCGGAAAACCTTACGTAGGTATGACGACACGAAAAATAAAACAACGCATCTGTGAACACAGAAGCACAATCAGATGCAAAAAGAACATTACCAAATTAACGGAACATTTCCTTTCGGCTCATCACACCACAAACGACATGAGGTGGACGGTAATAGAACAATTGTCACAAGGGCCTAACATCCAAGCCCGTCTGTTCGAGAAGGAACAAAGGTGGATATACAGACTTTCCACCCACCAACGGGGCCTTAACGATAACATACCGTGGAATTCTGTAATTAAATGATGGCTACACAACATTTTTCTGACATGATCCACTCTGAGACAGCCCTGTTTCAGCCCAGGCAAAACAACCAAATAACCCCTGATTCGATACACCATGGGCACTATGAACCACACTAGCCCGGGGTTCAGCCATACCTCCACTAGCACAGTTTTGCCCAGCACTGCTGTGTCCCTGCCCTTTCCGTGCTCCCCTTATTACCACTACCTTGCGATCTCATCAGAACCAATGAGATCCACGCATATACGTGCCCCCATCCTGCATAGATTTCTGACAGGCCTTGACATTTCAAGGCTTCTGCCATACTTTCTCCACCCGCGATAAGCATTGATCACAACACTCTATCACTCTAATTCCTAAGCGGGTCCTATTTTCCCGACGCTTGCGCTGCCATCAACCCAACCCGCATGCGCAGCGTCTAGAGGTCCCCATGACAATCTCACGCATGCGCAGACCTCTCATCCAACACGCATCAGCAGCGTCCTGATAGCTCTATGGCAACCTCCCGCCCACCGGACCACGTAGCGTCACCTGACCTACCCCGGAAGCGGGTTTCTCAGGGATATCTACCCCGCGCTCGCTCAGTCAGTTCTAACCGAGCGGCGGACGGTAGACGTAGGCTACATGCCTCCACCCTTCACGACCAACTGTAAGTAGATTTCCCTCCCCCAGGGGCCGATGCAATCCCTTGAGCACACGCCCATAAGGTTAACCCATGCAGTGACTTACAAGCTTCTTATTTCTTCACAAAGAATACGTTGACAAAACGTGAAGTGCCTTACCCCTAGCTCGATGAAGTCCACCACGAGCACTTTTAAAGTAAGCCCTGATTCTGTTGAGCTCAGCTCCGTGCATCCTTATCTGTTTTGTGTTTGTTAGAGTCTTGTATGTCTTTTTTGTTCACTACTACATCCTAAGCAGGATTTACTGGCACATCCTTCCGAATGGATTATTTTAAGCGCAGCACAATTTCACGCTGTTAAACGCTAATAACAACGCGCCATTGCTTTTTGCCTCATATATAAGCATGCTGCCCCAAAAAAAGATACGCATGCTCCTACAACAACTAGTCCATAGGTATACAATTACTATAGCGCACCCTCACCAATATGAGCACGCTCTCACTGTATAAGTAGACACGCCCTCTACCTGAGAAGGCACCGTTTCCATTCACCACTGTGGAACGAAAGGATATCTGCACGACGTTTTTTCACCTAAAAACACTGCGCATCGTAACAGGATAGTAATTACTTCCTTTACTTCTTTCCTTCCCTAGGTTTTTTTCATCTCCTAAACCCTAGGAGTGAATTCCCAGAGATACAGTTTTATCTTCTGGAAGACCAAGGAGTCAGGACAGGGTGAGTCTTTTAGGGGACCCACACCTCCCACTTCCTTGTTATTGGTCCTGAGGAATACCGGGGATTACCCCTTAAGGTAGAAACATGTCGACCATCACATAGTAGAGATACACAGGCCGTAACTCCCCTGCCAGTATCTCACCTGACGTTTTAATTTTGTCCAACAACCTTTTTATTAAAGATAATATTGAAGTGTTGACCAGGACAATTTTAACATTTACACTGTTTTTTGTGCACCCCACACTTCACTACCTGCTCCACTGTAAACCAGGTGTTGAAGCACACCCAAGTGACGCTAGGCCACTTGGGTGGGCCCCGATGATGAAGCAAGTCACCACTAGGTGGTGAGTGAGGGGTTTACTTACAAAGGAATAATACTCCCTTGTCAGGAAAAAAGCCTTCTCTTCTCTCTTCCCTCATCGGGTGGTACTCCTTCTTTTGTTTGTAACAGTTCCTTGATCAGGGGATCAGGAGTATTCCCCGTCCAGCTACTTTGGACGAAAACCCTTACTCTCTACTTTGGTAACCTATAAAATAATTATCGCCCCATTCTCAAGCCAGGGATGAGAGCGACAACTAATGCTAATAATTTGCAGAGTAGGCGTTCCCGTGCAAAAAAACACGAAAACACCACTTCGCGATATACTCAATGACCAGCCAGATCTGCAATGCGATCCAAAAACAGGCGATAAGGCACTATAGCAGCAGGGATTTAAAACCTGCCTTTTACTGGTGTAAAGCAGGACGACTACCTACAGTATGAAAGGGAGCCTGTTTCATTGTCATTTTTCCTTTCCTGTTTCATTTCCCTTTTTATTATTATTTCTGTATTCTTTACATTGCCCCTTTATTAGATTGTATACTTATGATTGTGGCTCATGCCACTCTGTTGGTCATTCTATTTGGAATTTCAAGAATACAGTTATTGGAGTTTCAGCTGCTGGACTGGAGCTGTTGTACTGTGCCTCTTCAATTAAAGATTTACTTCATATACCTAGATTTCAACTTTATTTATACCTTGAACTTTACAAAGCCCAGCCCAAAACCACATCTGAAGACCAACAAATGTCATGGAGACATTGATCATGCAACTCGGAGACCCAAAAGGGCCACAACACCCACCACCAACACCCCCATGCCCCCCGGACCCTCCTGGAACTCCCCCCCGACTACCACAGAGGCAGCGCAGAACAGGACAGCAGACTTTCCGAAAACGGCAGGGCCCCTCAGACACACAATAGCAGAATGTGGGAAAAGGTGGGAACCAAGTATGTGTGAAGGAGGCAAGTCGCCCATGAATAAGAATGCACACAATGCCAAGTGTGGCAGTGATGTGCTGCACCGACCTCAATATACAGAGCACAGACCTGTTCATGTGGACATATACTGCTGGTGTTCGTAGTGTTGTGGACAGTGGACACAACCATGTCACCTCAGGCAGTGGGTAAGAACTTGGACATGTAGCTAAGTCATCTCCACCTGTAAGCGGCAATGTTCCAATGCAGCATGCACCCGGAGGGCGGACTGACACAGACAGAGTAATGAAAGAGCGCAAGACTGCTCGGGGTCCAGGATCAATAATGCCAAGTGTTGTCTGTATCTGTTTTTCCCCAGCATGAGCCAAATGCGTAGCCACATTAACAGCACCAGTACAGCCAGGCAAGTACTCTACATCTGTGTTTACCCTATCCATACCATAGATCTACACTCACGTGGCCCACTAACTTCAACGGCCAACATCACAGTGTCGTTGAGAGGCTTGTGGACATGCGCAGACAGGCATGACAATACTGTGCCATAGGAGTGCAAGTGATTCAATCGCACAGCGCACATAAGTAAATGGGTTCGGGGGAGGGGGGAGCAGCTGTGAGGCAACGTAACACACAGTGATGCTGCTCATATGCAACAAGCAAGACATGTCAAACATGAATCCCAAAGTCGCACATATCCCAAATCCCACCCCTAACAAGCCACATTACATTTCTTGAATGCAAGCAGATGACAAACTAACATTAGGGATGAAAGCTCCTTTGTTTGAACTGTCAGGCGGGAGCACATCTGCACCTCCGACCTTGGAAATGCATGTGCCCAGCACCCCCTGACAGATACCATAGCAGCTCATGATGACCCCCACACTACGTATTGAAGAAAAACAAAGGCCCCCTGAACTATATTTGTTTGATTCCTAGGACAGGGATAAACATATGCGAAAAAACTATTCCTAGGCAATCATAAATGAATACATATATATAGGTATGCGGCGGGTATAACAAACACACTGCAAAAATAGCTAAAATATAAGTTGTGGTTTTTTTTCAATACAAAAGTACATGGCTAATTAAAAACAACTACGTGAAGTCATACCATGACTGCAACACTCATAATATTTGCATTTCTCATTACAAAAACAATAAAAATTACATACATAAAATTATTTCTCAGTACACAATTAAAATTCGTAAAAAATAAGGCAATTTGATGTTCAAGTAGTAATTTATTAAAAATAAATTACTACTTGAACGACAAATTGCCTATTATTTTGCGAATTTTTATTGCGTACCTATATATGTATTCATTTATGATTGCCTAGGAATTTTTTTTCCGCATATGACTCCCACACTACGCACAGCCCGATGAAGGAACAACGTATTACCACCCCACAGACTGAGGTCTGTGCTCAAAGTTATCCTACATGGAATGGCCTTCGCACTTACTCCCACACCATCCCAGGTGTACAACCATTTCACACTAAATCATCCACAGAACTGGCGCAGGTCAGAACAGTGTCGCTTTAACCAGAGCCACTGACACAATGGCAGAACATTCTGGACACATGCACATCCCCTGTCACGTGGAACAGTACCATGCACGTATGCAGCATTTACTGAGGGCATTGCCATTGACAGTCCTGTGGATCAGTTACCGGCTAAGCTTTCGGCTTGCCAATGTCACCTGCGTTCAGCCTGTGTTGCATTGTTAATCGTGCTTATATTCAAGTGGTGCATGGATGACTGCCTATCCAACAGGATGGTAGCTGAACTGGATTTTAACATGTGTGTGCGCCCCCTGTTGGCCCACGACCAGGAGTGTCATTTTGATACCCGTTTATGGGATGCCTTGATCCTTGGCAAACGTGCTGGCAGCTGGACCTGGGAGATTGCACAAATCCTCGTGTGCAGTGACCACATTGAACCTCTCCCCTATTGGGCTGTAGTGTAAATTGGCGAAAGGGGGCGGATGCAGCACATCTGTCTGGACCTGCTAATGGATGGACTCGCCGTCCTGTTTGATGAAGTCGACAACAACCACATGTTGGAAATATTAGCCTACAAAGCTGCAATGGCTTTCATGGACGAGTAGCTACGTACCTGCAGCCTCAACAGATTAGAACACATTGCATATGTCCCGACACCTTGTTGCATCTTGGCGATCTGGTCACATATCCCACGACAACAGTGGGCATGGCTGCATTCACCTGGACACCGAATACATGAGCGGACAATAACACGGCTTAACACACACCTGTGAAAGGTGAGGCACTCCCCCGGAGTGGACAGCAGTGCTTGGCAACGTTTCACATTCTGACATACTGCTGAATTGGTCTGCATGTTGTGGCACTTATCTTGCCCGTACTGACACGCCTGTGCAAATAAAGTCTACGCATCTTCACTTGTATTCAACTGTGATGAGTGTTGATTTGAATAACAATGTTTGCTTAAATGCCTTTCAGGGTCACAGCCATACAGGCTCATTGATAGCATTACCCAGGGAGTACCTTTCTGTGGAATCACTGTCCCTACATTCATCCATACTTTCATTCTTGATTTATCATGGCCATGATACATCTCTGTGAATTGGAATGTTTAATTCACAGTCAGTGGAGTGTTGAAGCTGGACCACTATAGGGCCATGCAAGCCACACTTACATTGTTTGCCCGTGGAGGGCCTGCCAGAGTCCTTTCGGGATTAATAAGTTTATAGGGAGTGGAAGACTATAGTCCGCAGTGTAATTGTTGTGTCCTTGGTAACCAAATCAAATATAGCAGTCCATGTCGAGGTCCAAGGTGAGTGTCGCTCAGTGTATAGGGGGACAGTGGGAGGTGTTATTCCAGAACATGATGCAGAGGGCAGAACCAAGTTGAACCAGGCCACATGGTGGAGATGAATGCTACCACTTCATTCTTACCACAAAGCCAGATTCATCATCATCTTCGTTCTCTGATGTGTCAGGTGCCTCACATGTGTGTGGTGGTGTTTTGTCTGCATCACTGCGTGGCAGTGACACATTAGGAGCTGGAGCTGGAGGTAGAATGTCTGCCTCACTGTGTGGCTCTGATACTTCAGGGGGAGGAGATGTGGATGTAGTAGTTGCACCATCATCCATCCACGCCAGGCCTTGTGGTGGCAATGCCATGACGAGGATCTGCAGGGCATAGAAGATGACAGCTGCATCTTGCTGGTGTGCAGCCGTGTCAAACATTCTTTCCGACTGCATCTGCTCCATGTTCTCTATGATCCTCCGCATGTGTCCCTACTCTCGGGTGACATTGCTGCCATGGCTTGTTGTAGAGCAAGGATCAGACAGTGGGTGTCTGTTAGGGACTGTGAGTGGTGTCTGATGGGACTTAGACACCCACGTATGGCATCTAGTTTAGGTTCCATGAGGTCAAACCCCACTTGCTGCTGGTCAGGCATCTCCTCCTTGCACCTTAACACACGGTGTTGGAAGGCCATGTGTGGGTCGTGGGGGTCCTGGGAGACAGCGTTGGTGGTGGGTGCTTCCTGCTGTGTGGTCTGTGCAGGGGGTGGGGTCTCATGGATGCAGCTGGGCTGTCCTGCTCAAAGAGGTGGGGTGCTGGAGCTGTCCCTGAGCTGTTGGAGTGCATCGGTGTAGATGTTGGGGAGGTCCTCTTCATCATCAGTGCTGTGTTGTTGGGTCTGCTCTGCAGGAGGTGTTGATTCTCCCCCGCAATGTGAAAGGGAAATGCAGATTGACATTGTGTTCACATGTATTTTCACGCATTGTACAAGTTTACTGTCAGACTCCATGGCAATATACATTGTGACTTTTTATGAGGAGACGCCTATTTGAAGTGGGACACTTGGCATTTCTACACCATCAGGGATGTGAGGTTGTACTTGTACATTGTCATCTCACAGTTTCCTGCTATGCCAAATGCGAATAGACATTTTCTACACACAAGCGGCAGCAGTTGTGTCCTCGGTTCTGTTGTGAAAGTGTTGCATTTTGTACCACATTGTTGTCAATGTTAGGGTGCTCTGCATCATATGTGTGTGTGCTGCATTGTGGGTGAGTTGCCCCTTCGGTTCTGATTTGGCTGGCCCTTATCCCTTACAGGAGGTGTGCCTTTCAGTTCTGTGCTTATACAGTGCTGAGATGTTGCAGACTTGCGTAAATTGGGCTCTTGTTCGAAGTTGTGACTCTTGGGCATGGTTTGTCCACAGATGTGCTCTACTTACTTGTACATGTGTGCGATTGTGCCCATCTCCCCCGTTCCCCCAGTCCCTGGTCGTTACTCACCCTGTTGCTGTTGGCTCAGGTCATGTTCTGCAGTGTCCGGTCCCCCAACTCCTGCCACTGTCTCCCCAATGATGGTCCCAGGCTGGTCCTCCGTGGGGCTTGTAGGGTTCTGGTTGTCCTCTGTACTTGCTCCGGCTTCCTCCATGGTGCTTGGTAGTTGTTTGGGTCTTTGTTTGTGTTTTTGGTTGCCGCTTTTATAGTGATTTTGGCCACCTTACTTGTGAGATTTGCAGGCTGGCGCTGCTTCCCACTGGATTTTTTATCACAGTTGTGCCCATCGCATGTTTTTTCACGTTGGGGTTTAGATTTTTATCACCGTCCAGGGATTTTTATCGCAGACATTTAACGCGTTATCGGGAGACTATTGCATGTTACCGCCGTGTCGTGAATAGGACGTTAACACAGAGTTATTTTCTCGCGAAAGATGGCGATATGAAAGATTGCATTAACCGATTTTGGCAATGATTATCGCAGGTTCTTGAGAATATCCCCCAATGAGTGATGTACAAATATGCAAATGATATTCAAATGTACACTGCAGGAGTATAGCACTAAGGCTAACATTTTGCAAACTTTAACTAGCCACTTTTTACGTATTCCTTGCTGCAGTCAGGCTTCTACAGAGATGGCAGTCTTGCTGATATAGTATAAAAATTTTCATTTGGAACAGTAATGAAAAACCTTAAATAGGTAATGTAATTTCAAATGGCATACATTTCTTCTCTGTCATGAAAATGTTTGATTCAATAGTCGCTCAAATGTAAACTTATGTCCCAGGCACTTTCCTCAGTGTAGAAGTTCTACCAAGAGTCATCAAGTCTCTAAAAGAATCCTAATTATGTACCATCTCATTTTAAGTTCCAGTCATTCTGATGTGCCTACTAGTGAGACACAAGCAATTTAAATAATTATTTACCATACTGCTCTAAAGGGGTGCTCCTCGAATCTTAAGTGCTGAAATTGTCCTCCCCAGTGCTGAACCTTTTTTGAAGGTTTGGGGCAGTTTGCTCTTACGCCTTCATAAATGGTGTCCATCCCAAATCGCATATGTTTCCCTCCGATTGGTAAGTCTATAGGTACCCAAGAATGGTGGATTCACCCATGGAAGGAACACAGAAAAGTGCCAACATGTAGCAACACTTTGTTTTTTTGTTCTTGAAAATTAGGAGAAATGTGATGTGCAAGAAAGTATGTGTTATTTCAAAGAATGGCATCAAACAAAAGCATTTGTGTGTTCAGAGCACCCTCTTCCCATTGTTCAGTAATAGGCAGAGTTAAACAAATCAATTATTACAACAGTGTTTGTAATTTTGTAAGTTGTTATCAGTTTTTCCAATTTTTGTGGTTTTTGCCACTTGTACTTTGTGATAGAAACAGGTATGAAACCCATTGGTGAACCCAAAAAGCTATGTATACATTCCAGAAAAGGAGACTAAATTCAGAATTTAGCAAGGGGACATTTGTGTTGATCACCCATACATTTCGCAAATGAACTAAGCATTGCAATTAAAAAAAACAATAAAATTAATTAGTAAAAGATCGACATAATGAACAATGCTTTCATGCAAGATTATTTGCCCAGTTGGCCTATTTACATAAGTACCATATTGGAATGGAATGAAATGGAAGGGCAATTATCGAGTGCATGGCTACCCGGGGGCCTCCCAGCGCTAAGTCACTGACACAGGGGGCCATAGGGACTAGGGAAAGAGCAAGGTCTTTAGTTGCTTCCGGAAAGCCATGTGGTCCGAAATTAAGCGGAGGTGAAGAGGCAGGGAACTCCAGAGTTTGGAGGCATTATGTGAAAAAAATCTGCCACCACTCCTGGATATCTTGATCTTGACATCTCTGCCAAATGTATATCATCTGATCGAAGGTTCCGACTGGCTTTGTAGGGACGAATCATAGTGGAGATCGTGGGTGTGCTGAGTCCTTGCCATGCTTTGTGTACCAGGCACAGAGCCTTAAACCTGATCCGCTCCTGAACCGGGAGCCAGTGGAGGGTGTGAAGGGCGGATCTGGCCGACAGCCTGTTGGAGGTTCCCGTCAGCATTCTTGCTGCGCTGTTTTGAACGGTTTGAAGTTTCCTGACTGTGGAGATGGGAGCGCCTAAGTACAGTGCGTTCCCGTAGTCCAATCTGGATAGTATTAGTGATTGGACCAATACTTTCTTCGCCGCTGTGGGAAGGAGGGGCAGGACCTTTTAGTGCTATTCTAAGTAGGCCGAAGCAAAGGGCTGCTGTTTTCCTGGCTTGGGTCATGAGACTGAGATCCTGGTTCAGCCATACCCCGAGGCTCTTAATTTCTGATTGTGGGGTAGGAGCTGGACCCATGCTAGAGGGCCACATCAGGCTGGGATTAAAACTGATAGTGTTACCCAAAATCATAATCTCTGTTTTTCCTCCATTGAGTTTGAGCTGGGAGTCGTCTATCCAGTTTGAGATGTCATTTAGACAGGAGTAGAGGGTATGAATTTCCTGTTCGGGTTGATTGAGCCTGACCACCAGCTGAGTATCAACAGCGTAGATGACTACACGAATACCATGTGGGTCTATTCTGCCTGCTAGCGGGGGACATGTAAACATTGAAAAGGGTTGGGCTGAGCGAGGAGCACTGAGGTACTCTGCACCGGAGGTGTGTAGGTTTGAGACAGTATTTTCATCAAAAACCTGATAGGTCCTTCCCTCTAGAACAGAGGATAGGCATTGGAGCGCTGTGCCATCCACTCCTATGTTCCTTAGTCGCCGGATCAGAATCGAGAGATTCACTGTATCGAAAGTGGCGCTCAGGTCAAGGAGTAGAATGGCCACTGAACCTCCTGAGTCCAGGATTTTCCTTCTCTCCTCTACCACTGCCAGTAGAGCCGTTTTGGTACTTTGGCGTGGTCCGAAACTGGTTTGGGAGGGATGGAGCAGGTTATGGCTTTCGAGAAATCCGGAGAGAGTTGAATTAACGTGTTTCTCTGTTACCATGCTTATGGCCGGGAGAAGGGATATGAGGCGATAGATGCCCAGATCTGCTGGGTCCAGATTGGGCTTTTTTAGTAGAGCTTTGACCCTCGCCTCTTTCCACTTAGGGGAAACTTATCTGGTGGTGGGCGAAGCGTTGATCAGGTTTATCAGGATGGGGGCTATAATTGGCATGACCTGTTTCAAGGTGTTCAGGGGTGCAGGGTCGGTGGGGGAGCCGCTCTTTACCGTTGTCAACAGGGAGGTAATGGATTCTTGAGTCATAGGTGGAAAGTTCTCTAGGTTATGTTATGGGGACCCTACTTGGAGATTCATCAGGAGGCGAGGAGGGAGGTCTACCTCGATCTTGGTTGGGAGGGATTCAAGAATCAGCTGGATTTTTTTAATTAAAATACTCTGCAAGTTTGTTACACCGTAGGCCGGAGGGATCTGAAACTGATATTGGAGGGAGGCCTTAAGTAGCTTTTTGATAATATTAAATATTTATTTGGGCAAGTTGGATGCAGCTAAGATTCTGTTTTGATAGTAAGATACCTGTGCTTTCCTTAATTCAGCTTTGTAGGCTAGAATGCAAGCCTATAGCCCTGTTTTTTTGAGGGAAGAAAGTCTACCCTCCAATGTATTTCCTTCACTTTACATTGCTGCTTTAGGGTGTTTCATTCTAGTGTAAACCACGGGGCAATATGGGGGCCTGCCGACTTCTTTATCTTGGTCTTTGGAAGGACCGTGTTGAATGACTCCTCGATCCAGTTGATGAAATCATCATTAACATGTATCGGGCATTGGTTTAAGCTGGGTATAGTCTTTTTCAGCTCCTGAGACCATTCCTCTATGGGGAGTTTGTTATAGCAATTAAACTCTTCTAGTCACAGGGATATATAGAGTTTTGCTGGTTGCCCAAAACATATCATACCTACATCCATCAACAGAGATTCATATTAAAAATAGTTTTTATTTTGTTCTAACCATGCATCAAGTATAAGGTAAAAACTAATGAATTTAATATGAGTATGCAGTAAAACTATGCATTTTTTAAATGTGTTCAAAAATCTAGCTGATGAATAGTGGCTATTTGTATGCCACTGAATTTGGGATTACCCATACCATCATGAGATTTAGAGAGAGATTTGCAAAATGTGTTGTTTCTCCCACACTGACTTCTGTTCAGAAGCCAAAAATTTACAGAAATTCAATAAATTATAACAGATGTCCTCCAATTCGGGATTCCCACAATTGTAGGAAAATAGTACCCCACATTTGCAGATGGGCTAATCATCCACAACATGAAAGGCTCCCATGTACAACATGCTGACATCAAGAGGTTTTTTCTTGAATATTCATTCTTTCTGGTGTAGCGGGTAGCTACAGTATTTGGTTGGCATCTAAGGAATCCTACCATTCCTAGCATTTCAGAAATCTAAACAGATGAGTCAGTCCAAGGATAGATTGTCTTGTGGTTCCCAAAAAGTCCTGCAATTTGAACTCTCATTTACCTTTTTTGAGGGCCACAACTGCTTTAGTCTCAGTTCTCAATTATCTACAGCTTCTGGCAGACCAGGATAGTTCATATACCCTGGTTCTGTTGAAATTATCCACTGCATTTGACAATGTCTCTAAAAATATCTCTTATTATGCTTGCAGGAGATGGGAGTTTGTGGTACAGCACTGGCTTGAATCTAGTCATACTTGTCTAAAAGGGGTCAAGATGTGCTGTTTGCCTTTTTACATCTAATTTTATTTATGTGCCTCAGGGCTTTCTTTGGGGCTCACTGATCAGTCCTAATTTTTTTAATCTTCAGGTGCATCCAGTTTATTCACTTCTGTGCCTGAAATGTATAAGCTACGCTGATGACACATGTTCTTGATATCCTCATAATATTTTCTTCATCATGTTGCTTCTTCTTTAAATGACTGCTTGTTGACAGTCATTAATTTGATGTGTGGTACTCTTCATAGATAAGGCAAAAGCCCTAGCTATTTCTGGATGAAGTTCTGCTTCTGTCCTTCCGGTAGGCTTCTGGTACTCCCAGTTGGGCATGACTCCTACTCTGGCTTTCTTAGTTTACAATCTTTACAAACTCTTTCTCTGGTTGATCAGATCAGCAAATGTTCTCCATTTGTATTTTACTGCTATACAAAAGTTTATATTTTTCACCTAATTATACTAGGCAACCAGACTTTGATTGGTCCAAGCCACCATTTTAAGTCAACTGGATTATTGCAACTTCCTTTTTCTTGCCTCAAATGCATCCATTTTTAATCTTCTCCTCTGCTTTCTCATCCCATACTAGCTACTGGTATATAAAAGGATTATTTTGAAAATATTGATTTTAGAGCTTATCATTGCATTGGTCTCATTTACCTGCAGAAATAATTCCTTCATTATCATCCAGTTAGAAGGTTCATATCTTCAGAAGTGTGTCTTCTGGCTGTTCCTAAGGTACACTAGTCTTGCTTGGGCAGCAGAGCACTCTTAGCAATGGCACCAGGAGTTGGAATTCTCTGCCGCCCCAACTTGGTCTTATGAACAATCTATTGCCCTTCCATAAAGTAATACAAATGTGGCTGTTCTCCAATCACTAGCTTGTCTGTTTACTCCTATGTTGCTTAACAAATCCATTTTATATTACATTACCAACCCCAGACATTTCTTATGGACATTTCTACTGCCATCAATACAATTCTCGAAATGCACTGCATAGTTGCTTATCAAGGGAGGGCATTCAAAAGAATGAATTTTTCTGGATCAGGTATTTTCCATCCAATCATGCCCAGAAAACCTATCCTGCTCTCTCCTTCTTCAGTCTGTATATTCATTCTTTAGCAGAGCTCATCAGCTTGAATCAACATTGTTTTATGTGCTACGCCAATGATGCTCAGCTTCTGATTTTATTTGACAAACATTCACAGAACATAGAAACTGATTTCCAAAGCTGCATGCTAAGTTGTCTGAATAGATCAACACCGAGAAGATTGAGATACAAATTTTCTCCATACTTAATAGGCCTCTAACCTCATCAACTGTTGTCTGTCCTTTTTACTCAGGCCCACAGCCAGTACCTGAAACCTGAAGACATTTACTATAGTAAGTGAGATGAAATTTGGATTTTTTTTAGGGATAGTTTGGACAAATAGTCTAGTAGAGAGGTAATAAACCCCAGATTATGCCCACCCATGGGGCAGGACAACTGTCTAGTGTCAGGGAGTCGAGTGCAAAGCCACAAAGATCATGCACCCTTCCGCCCATTCCTTATTACTGTTTTTCTCTGGTTGTCTCATAATATTTCAATTCCCTTGGTGGGTAGATTTGGGGGGTTTGCCACTTATCTGCCCCTTCCAGGGGGTTCAGCAAGCACATCAGACCATCAGGAAATTTTTTAAAATACAGAATGGGGGTTGGGGGTCAACCATCCTAGCCCTTCACTGCTGTCCCCACTCCAGGGTACCAGGCAGTGGTTCTGTCATCTGTGGGAGGCAGAATGGCAGTTAACTCTCTGCTGACCCAGATCTCAAACCTACGCCCAAAACAAAATCTAAATTTCCTCTTGCTTGCTCTTCTTATGGCTGCAATATTCGGGATCTAGGACCTTGTGGGCAAAAAGATTGTTGAGGCTTTAGGAATGGGGCATTGTGATGGGCTAGATGACACTCGATCTTCTTTTAAAAAAACATAATCTATACCCGGGATCCAGAGGGCTCTTTTCCCCCTAGAATGGAGGGACTGTTGGGGATTTAGGGTGAGGGTATGGCCCAATATCAAAACTCACTGGTCCCAACCCATTTAACCAGAGGCCATGGAGGGATGGGGCCATACTAGGGGCCTTCAAAGGCACTTTCCGACAGCAGTTCTATGTCAGGAAGGCAGACGTGGAACTGCTGTCGGAAAGTGACATCATAATTAAGACTGCAGAAATGCTGCCCGCTTTGGATTATGAGGCCCTTCCGACTAGCTTTAGGACTCCCTGAGCCTGTTGGAACCAAGTCGGATTCCTCTACCAGTTTGGACTCCAACTGCCGACATTGTAATACTGCGCTCTGAGTTCAAACCTACAATGTGAGTCGGAAAGCCTCCGACCGGCGGTTGAAGGCTTTCCGACCAACATTGAAATCAGGCCCTAAAACTCATAATTATATATGCGGAAACAAGTTACCACACATATCAGGATTTATCGAGCCACTCATAATGAGGGCCGTACCCTTTCCTAATCACCCATGCAGCATAACATGGTGTTTCAATACTGCATGATTCGTGTCCTCCTGGTTATATAGCATGATTTTTCTTGTTTTCCTATCCTTTGACAGGGCTTTCAATATAAAAGAATGTTTGATCATAACCTTAAGAACCTCGAATGTCAGAGATTTTTTCACACCTAGATTTAACATGAGTGTGCCAAAAGTGCCATCTGCACATAAAGATGACAGGCCTTGATGGAATCAAGGTTGCAGGGGAATATTTACTAATATAACCTGCAACGTAGTTGCCTCTCTGTGTTGAGTGAAAAAGAGAAACAGAATCTGCTATAAGTGTATGGATATATATATTTCAACCCTGAACTCCAAAGCAATAATCAAGTAAAAACTCATTGCTACCACTATTTTCCACCCATCCCTGAGCCCTAAAAACTCAGACTACCACTGTTCTCTACCTGTCCCTTAGCCCTAATAACTCTGGGGCATATTATGAAGGCGGGCGATATGAGATTATCGCCGCGTTTGTGACCGTTTTCGGCCGCAGAGCTGCAATAGTTTTATCGCCCTATTAGCAAGCTGTCGCTAACAGCAGTTAGCGAAAGCTTGCAGGCAATAGCGAGCGTTTTGGGGCTTGCTTTGCATGTCAGCGATATTTATCGCTAATGACATGCAAAGTGGTCATACCCAACCTGTTAGCGACTGAAAGCAGTCGCTAACATCGCTATCGCCTATTATCAACGCAGGCGTAGCAACAAGAAATATTGCGCTAAGCACGAATATTGCTGAAAACTAATGCCTGCTCAGACCAGTTCTCAGCCTGTATATCCAATGGGAGGTGGATATTCAGGCTTAGCGATAATGCCTGAATATTGCTGGATTTCCGGCGATATTCACGCATTTCGCCACTATCGCCCGATATTTTATCGCTTTGGAGATAAACGTTGCTAATAGCATGTTATCTCTGCGATAAAATCCGGCGATGCGAGGCGATAAACAAAAATTTGCTGCGCTTATTTAGCGATAAATATCGCTAATTGTTGGTAATATGCCCCTCCGTTTCCTAACTACCACTATTCAATATCCACCCATGAGCTGTAAAAACAAATTTTAAAAACAATGTAACACACATCCCGGTGCATACCAACTAATTAGCAACCCTGTGCCCTAAAAACGAATCAGTAAAGCAATAAAATACCCTTCCAGAGACCTTAAAATTAAATAGTATTATGGTGCAATACCCGCACAGGCACCCTATAAACTAATCAGTAACCCGGTTCACTGCCCACAGAGCCGCCCTGTAAACCAAATAGTAACCCAGTGCAATAGCCGCAGTGGCACCCTTAAAATGAATCAGTAACCTGTGTAAACACCCATCTCTGTGCCCAAAAGCTAATCATTAATACACAGTAATATCATCCCTGCACCCGAAAAACTAACCAGCACCCTGGTGTAACACCTATCCCTACACCCTAAAAAATAATCAGAAACCCAGTGCAGTCCCTGTGCCCTTAAAGCGAATTCATACATCAGTGCAATACCGACATCAGCACCTTAAATAAACACTGAGAGTACCTAAAAGCTTATGAATGGAGAAGGAAATTGACGTTGCTGTGTCTTCAAAACCAGAGATGCTTTGCTCTGCTCGGTCTAATGTGTCACCTTTGTATCCAGTGTAGCTTGAATATATAACATTTTGCATATGTTTAACTTAATCTTATACCAGCAAGGCCTGGCTCAAGCACAGAGACAATGTCCTCTTCCCACTGTGCATTCTGATGACTAGCGCTCCTCAATTCATGCACCATCCTTTTCTGTCCTTGATAGCGAGTTTTAGGTTGTTGCTTATCCAGTTTGCCCATTGTGTGGATAAAGGGAGGGGGTGCTTCAGAAGGTGCAGAACAGCTTCTGAAGTCTCCAAGGTTTTCTCTAGACTGAAATCAAACTCCTGCAGGTACAACTATAAAATCTACCATTATGATCTTGTTTTAGCACCATTGTCTTCTCTCCACCGGATACCAGGATTGATCGATAGGATGCAGTCCAGAAGATCTGTTCCAGCTCAAGTGCAGTCTTTGTGTCATATTGGTTTAGTCCATAATGTATTATTGGTTTACAGTGTGGTCCTGCTACACTCAGTGTAGACACAATAGCAATTGGACCTGACCCGTAACAGAATCAAGAACTCCACAGCTATGCCAGTGTCAGTGCACACACCTACCATGGCCTTCAAGCTATTTTCCTAGATGTGGTGCCTAACCTCCAGTCAGAGCATTGCTCCAATTAGTCTATTCACTAGGGTTCAGAGTTTCTGGGGTAAGTCATATATCGCTGCCCTGGCTTTCTCATCTCCAGGTCGGCCACACAATACCACTACCGAGTCTAGGGTGCATTTCAGTGCTCAGCTCGGCATCAGTGTCACACTAGCAGCTAATCAAGATCTCTGGAATGGAATTTACACCACAGCACCAGACGCCCAACAGCTCGCTGCAACCACTCCACTTCTTTGCTTGCTAATATCACCACCAGAAGCTCAGCAGATTGTGGTTTTAGGAAATTAGTTTTATCCTGGCTGTTGGAAAGCGAGGCAGCATCTTTGAGGCCTGCACAAATAACATGACTACATTTGTCCTTCACTGGGAACCAAACACCCAATTGTAGCGCCGGGCTCTCAGAGGGTAGCGTTGCAGAGCAGTCTGAGGTTTACTCAAGGAAGGTGGTGTGGGCTAGTAATCGCCATTTGCAAGTGTGCAGAAATCACACTCAATGATTGATTGTCCAGTCTGTACTTTGCTTTATAAAAGTAAGAGTACATTTATTAAACACACACACTACTCAATACAAGGGACAGATTTACAAATATACATAAGCTGTTGGAATTACTTTGTGACATTGCATAACATCTCCACCCCTCCCGCAAGGTGGGTGGGGTCTAGTACCACCACTCCCATGTATGAACATCATCTTGCCCCCAATGTAGTTAGTGGGTCTTAATCTGGAGCAAGGGCCCTGCGCACTGGCTCCATCCCAGTGGCGACCCACCCAGTACTTCAACCAGCATTTAAAATAGGTAACCCTGCCTTGGTGACACACAACCCTGACCTAGAATTTCCTACTGACCATAAGGCATGCACCTCTATATCTTAAGGGCTGACAGTCTGGGTTCTTCAACTAAGCGCAGCAGCAAGAATACATGTTTAAGCATCCCTTTAGAATGACAGTACTCATAACATTTGGATATCATTAGAATGCGTTGCAATTACAACCCTTAAAGGCATCACAGATAAAATCACAGGTTTAAGTAACTACAGTCAGACACCCTAGCAGGAATGTCTAGCAACTTAAATCCACTTTGCTTATGACTCCACCTTCACCAAGTACTTCACATTAGACACATGAACTTCAGTCCCTCTATAAAGAATAACATCAGTAAAAGCATTTGTGGTGCAATTACACCGCTTCACCACCTGGGGATGCCTTCTTCCAGACATCTACCACCTCAGCCCTTCACTTCATGAAGCACTTTTCAATCACCCTCAGCTGAAGAACAAAAGTTCCGGCTCAGAAGGTTTAAATTGCATGCTGAGCCCTTGAGGGGTTATTCTCTCCAATCCTCCAAGACACTAAGGGGGGGACTTTCCTCTTCATGCAGGGGGGTGACTGCGCTTCTCTAGCAATTCCCCCAGCACCATTTCACCATTGAGGGTGACCCCCCTCCTCTGGGGGGCCACCAAGCACAACAACAGCAGACTTCAAAATGCCTGGCTAGGCTTTATGGGGCGATTGTGCTCCTCTTCATGAATAACCGATGAGTGGCTCTCCCGCTGTGCCAGGGAGAGTTGCGCTGGTGGCGCTGGCGGCTTCGCCGCATCTTCCTGCTTCGTTGGGAGGCCTGGTCCCACCCGGACCCCCAGATAATGTGATACGGCTTGCGGAGCCCACCCCCGGCCGCTCTGCGGTTTTCTGGGTCGGGTCCCACCCGGGCCCCGTGCAGCTCCTCCTGTCAAGGTTCAGGGTCCCGGTCCCACCCTGGACCCCTGCATGCTGCCTTCATTGGAGGGCAGCCCGGGGAGCCCACCCCTGGCTGCCCCTGCCGGCTCCCTGCGCAGCCAGCACTCTTCTGTGCTGCAGCCGGAGCCGGCAGTCCTATTCGGGTTTACCTGCTCTGGCGGGCAGCAACGAGTCAGCTTCCACGCTTCCGCAGGTCTTCTTGGGAGTGGGACGGCACTCCCCCGGCCTACTCCACACTCTGGGTCCGGGGATGGGGTCCCGGTCCGTGAGATATCTTTGTGGGGGGGAGGGGGAGCGACGGCGCTCCGTCCCTTCCTGGCACCTCGGGGCCCGCGGATGGGGTCCAGAGCCCCTTCTCCTCTCAATGGGGTTGCGCCCCAACGCCATTTTTATCGGGGCCAGGGTGGGCTCCTGCTACCCGGTGGGGCATTGTCACGGGGAGCGCAATGGTGCTCCCCAGACATCCTCCTCGCGGGGGTGTGACGGCGCTCCCCCACCTCCATCGTGGGGGCCAGGGTGGGCTCCTGGTCCCCATGCAGGGCACCTTAACGGGGATCATGTTACAAGCTCAACACTTAGGTGCTCAAAAAGCGAAAAATGCGGGCAGCCCCTAGTGCCAGAACCACTTTCTAACACTGGCAAAGTCCCGGCAGCTCCACCGCAATAACATTTTGCATAAACCATGACACAAGAATGCTCTGGTATTGGGCGTGTGGGAAGGTGAAGTAATATTGTGTCTTTCTTGTATGTTTTATAATGACTTTAGAGAAACTTCAGCTTGAGCAAAAAAGATAAGTAATTTTGGGGCATATTTACAAAAACTTAACACCGCCATAGCGTCACTTTTTTGACGTTTCAGCTTTTTTTTATTGCTGTATTTACAAGTTGCCGCTAACTCCAGTTAGCACTAATTTTCCAGCGTAAACTGCAATTTTCAAGATCAGCACTTCTGTTAGCGGGACTTCACAAAAATGAGATGCAAGGTAGGCATTCCCATGAAAAATCTGCAGCTAAACACACAGCACATTTACAAGGAAGTCCCAGTACGTCGATAAACCCAAAACACTGCTGCTAAGTTCAAATAGAGACAGTTTTTTAAGGCCAGAAAATAGCTGGTCTTAAAATTGGTGCAAACACTTGGACCCATATATGAGATGTTTGGGTGCTGGACAGCACTGCAAGGAATTTTTCAGTGCTTCCCTGTTCCAAAAGAAAAGGTCAGGAATCTGCACTATCAATAAGATAGGGCGCATTCCTGGGCCCCATCATGAAAAGTGTCACATCACTAAGATAAAACAGCAATTGGACACTTTTCACTGCGCTCTCCTTGCGACACCATGGCTGCACCTTATTTACTGTAAGGCACTCCATGTCGCAACCAATGACATATATGCCTGGAATCTTGTGTTGTGTAGTTCCTATATTACCTTTACAGGATCTGCACATTTTGGATAACGTAAACTGTGGGATTGGTGGCGGACTTATTCCGTGCACCCCCACTGGATAAGTTAGCCTGTCTGTATTAGCTAGCTCACAGTGCCACTAGAATCTCCTCTTGGGGAGAGAATAGTCTCTGGTAACCTCAGAACATGACAACCTTGATCCCACAGGATCATGGAAACAATATACTACTTTTCGCTCAGGCAATCATGCTCACTTAGTTTATCTCAGAGATACACAGAATAAACTGTCTGGGTGTTTCAATCAGGATTTATTGAACAGTTGTTATTCTAGTGTAGAATAGATGAGCTGCAACAACCATTAGACAGTAGCAGAGATATATGATTAGCAATACCACAAAAGTAAGGGAATGGTACAGTTCTACCATTTTGCAGTTATCATGAATATATACAAGTACATAAAATACATGATAATAAGTGCGTACTCCTACAATGCCTCCTAACTAGATGTACCTAAATGTACCTAGCATCTAAATAGGTGTAATAACATGAATCCCTCTAGGATCGAGACCACCACATTACCTGAGAATTAGAGAATGTGGGACATGTCCTGGTCTCGAGTTGGACACCCCACGAGCAATGTTAAACCACTGCGAGCTGGAGCGTCTGCATGTAGGCACCCCAGCATCTCTGGTCACTGTGTCAGCCGGGAGGTCACAGTCTCCTCTGTCTCTCTAAGCAAGACATGATGTATAATTACCCAATGGTCTCCCTAGGGGTCCTAGCTTGCTGTGTCACTGTGTCGGCCTAAAGGATGACATCTGCCCTGAACTTTATACAGAGATATTACACAGGAGATGTCAGTCCTGAAGTGCTTCCAAGAAGCCTCCTGCATAATGAGTGAGATTCGAACTAGGTAAAAACCTGTGTTCTGAATGCAGTGCTGTATCTAGGTCAAAGGTCAGTGTCTCAGAACCGTTATGTATGCAATGTAGGGAAGAATATAGGTGAAAGGCTGTGATGTTATCTGCGCCTAAATAAGGTACCTATATGGAATATAACAGGGTTAAAGAAACATTTTACTTCTGTTAAGATGGCATCAAGCTTAGTTTGTTTAATAAATCACAACACAATCTTCATTCAGTTTTTTGGGAAAAACTGTCAGCCATTACACATCAGATACCCCATGAATCCCTTATACCTTGAAATTGCCCATGA
Organism: Lissotriton vulgaris; assembly: GCF_964263255.1. Lineage (NCBI taxonomy): Eukaryota > Metazoa > Chordata > Amphibia > Caudata > Salamandridae > Lissotriton > Lissotriton vulgaris. Next base: position 775,181,631 of record NC_141696.1, on the reverse strand, counting down.
TTTTGATTTAGCCATGTTAAAACTTGACTTTTGAAGGATTTGCTTTCTTTGATAATATTGTCTCTATTTTTTTATTCAATGTTTTAGAATGAATAAATAGACAAGCATCTTTATTTATATTGTTTGTTTATTTCTAGTTCCATGATTTCTGAACATCCGATTTTTTTACAAAGAAAACATATCTCTTTATTGCTCAAAGTCAAGTGAATAATGCTTTCTTTAATTTTTTTAAAGTATTGGTCAATGGTTAACTGAAATGATGTTTGAAACAAAATGTCTAATAAATATATTTGACATTTTTTCATCTTATCCAAGATGACAACTACTCATGGTATTTCTCCTTTTTTTGTTGCATAACTTGGATGAACAATTCAAATAAAGATAGAAACGGGTAATTATGGTTGCTGGACTTGGCAGTGAGATGTGGGTAGCCAGGGCAAGGCATTTGAGAATGAAGGTTCCCTATATTTCCAGTCATGTTATAACTTCTGAGGTAGATAAGATGGGCTATGCAGCTAAGTGTAAAGAAGTTACAGTGTAAGATAGTAAAGAATGAAATGATGATGTTTTCAATAGCAAGGGAGTTCAGTGGTGGTATAGGTAAGAAGAAGAAACAATGATACTGTGTGCCAAATGGGTTGAAGCATGGACATATAAGGAAGCAAAGGAGTAAGAAGGCTGAAGGTATATGAGGTGAAGAGGTTTAAATAAAGGGCAACACAGGAAGAAGTAATTGCTAAGGCTGCAGCTAAGGTTGCAGATGAGGAGAGGACCAGGCACAGGGCATGACATTCCCCCAGAGATTTTTAGGAGTGTGTTTTGGAAGGGACAACATGTAGTGTAAGCAGAGAGTGGATGGTGTCATCCCAACTAACAGCCTGGTTCTGGCTGCTTATAAATTGGGACGAGGACTTGATCATTTAGGAACAGGATGGCTGTCCAGGTCTAACTTATAGTCTTGAAATTGAAGCAATATAAATGTTGTTTTGCAGAAAATTTGCAAAGTAAGTTTTTTATTGGCCCTAACAAGTCGGTGGGATTCATAAAGGGTGAAGCTATGTTTTTTTTAGTTCTGTGCTACTGCTCTAAATCATTAACAATGTGTTCTTTACAACAGGGGAAAGGTTAACATTGCATAAGTTACTACATGGAAAAAACAGTGGCAGGAGCTTTCTGGTGCAGGCCAGATAGTCTAACTGCATGTGATACATGGGGGTGGGCATAGTGTCTCTTTCAAATTGACTAAATGTTTGTGGCTGGACTTTGCTCTCTTAGTTGTCTCCTTCTATCATGGTTGGGGATCATTTGATGGTTTTAGAATGTTCTTCAGAAGGACCGTGCCCCTACTTTGCGCCTTTTGAATGCTGTGATGAATGCACTGTCAACAGCAGTGTGTTTAGTTCTGTTTTCTTTTCTTTTTTTATGAGTTTAGTGAAGGGATAGAGGTGTTGCCTCAGGTGACCTGGCTTCATTCCTTGTAAATAGATCAATTAAGGAGCACTTGGTGCAAGAAATAACAATGGGGAAATGGGGGAGGAGGAGCTACGCAGCAACCAAGATGGCCGCATAGGCTCCCCGCTCCGCCGACCTCCGTCTGCTGCTTGATGATCCGGCCAGATATCCTGATTTTACGCCGGACCCCCGTGTGGATGAACAGTTGCTGAATCTGACGGTGCGGTCCCGAGAATTTTATCGCCCAGATTGACGGAGTTTTGTCGTGTTTAAGATCTCGGCCTAACCCAGCTTCTGAGCCGGGGCCTCGAGTACTTGCCCAGCCGGGTCGCAGTTGAATAACATCGGCCTAGGGACACAGACAGGGTCCGGTCTCTTGCAGTGGAGGTTATCCTGGCCTGTTTTTGGTGGCGAGCGTCTGTTCTGTTTTATACTGAAGGAGTGGTGATAGGCTTCGTCTATGGCTGTGGGGGGGAGTCCCTGTCCCCGGCGACTCGGTTGCCACCTCCCGGGTCTGCTGGGCCGGGGCCCTCGCTTGCGGTGGCGTACTGCTGACCGATAATGCACCCTCCGTTGCCGTCCGCTCCGCTCTTGCCTCTTCTCCCGGAGAGACCCGGCTCTTTGAGGAACCCGCCCATGCTTGGAACCAAGCGAGTGGAGGCAGATCGGACGAACTGTAAGCCGTCCTTTAAGACCGTAATGGCCGCCATCGGGGCACTTCAATTGCTTCTGGAGACCATTGTCCATAAAATGGTCGCTGGTGACATCGAAACTGGGCGACCGAGTCTGGGCTCTGTTCTATTGCATGACTTTCAACAAACTGATTCTCCCACAATGCCCGTAGTAAAGGCAGATGGAGACCCCGTGCGAGATAAAGTTTTGACGCCATTGACCTGTTTGCAGAATACTTGCGGATTTGTTTCTCTGGGGGTATCGCTGCATTCACCATCTCAGCCGATTATTGTGGAGCTACCTGGTTCTTCACTCCTTGAGACTACGACCAGCAAAAACCGAAAGTCACTACCTTCTCTTCCCGCCCTTGTGGTTCTTTTACATCTACGGAGGAAAGGATATCTGGACTGCATGTCGGTGAGGGAGATCTTACCTGTGGCGGATGCTTGCAGAGACTCAATGTGTTTGACTGGTCTCATATTAATCTTAATTGAACTTCCTACAAACTATGACTCTCCTGGGGCGGTGATGGTGTTACCAGACAGAGTCCGCATGAAAGATCGGAGGGGTCAAGGATGAGACTGTTGGTCTGGGTCTGATTTCGGGGCTTTAAAGGACAAGGGATTCGCTAACGTAATGTTTGCGGGAGGTTGGGCGGTGTTCAACGTCTCCCGTGTCTGGCTCTGTCTATAATATTTTTGAGTACCCTGTGGTCTTAGGACAGGGGTTGCTCGTTTCAGGCGGGGGGAAAGGGGACAGGGAGTTTGTATGACATTCTCCTCCTCCATTCTTCTTTTACTGTTTGTAGTTTAGTTAGTCGGGGCGACAGTCACGCTGCTAGTTGGGGTTAGGCGAAAGCCACATGCAGGGATGCAGGGTGGGGGGATGGGTCTATAGTTTTGTTAGTTAGTGTTTATGGTTTCTTTATCTCACACTTTCCTTTCGCTCTCCTTTCATAACGTTGGGGTATTATCCTGATTTCGTATGTATTCCAATATCTGGTAACCATACTTCTTTTTCTATCCTGGCGCCAATGGGTGGGCAGGGTCTGTGTGCGGGCAACTGCGTTGGGTTATAGATTACTTTGTCGTACATCCTGTTTTGTGCTTGCTAGCGTAGGCGTCTCGGTCGTTCCCTTTAAATTGTTCTTTGATTATTCTATTTTTGTTCCTGCTTACTTTATCATAGTGTTTGAATGTATGGCACCAGATATGTCTGTTTCTCTTTCCTCGCTTTTTAGGTTGGGGGTGTTAAACTTAAAATGAAACCTACGTCTTATCCTGTAATGTGTTCTGAGTTCAATACAATGTTTATCCTGATTAGCTGCCAGGCCTCAGGGTTGTCGGCTGAAGAGCTGTGTCATTTGATGATATATTGGGTCTTATTCTTGTGTTGCGGCCGGGCCCTGCGGTTGTTGGCCGGTGCTTGTAATTTTATTGAACTGTACAATAAAGGTTTTTATAAATAAAAAAAAAATAATGGGGAAATGCTCCGGAAAGGTTTGAATTGAACTCATACACTACAGTTGGTCATACTTCATGCTCTGAGGTATTTCTGTGTTCCTTTACTGGACTGACCATTTGTCCACCCAAATTCACCTGTGCAAATTGAGCATTAAGAGCCAAAGCTATCAAAATAAGTGACATGCAGTGATACTCTGCCTGCATTTACTCCACATGACCAATTCTATATGAAGGGTATGCAGCTACACACTGCCCCAAGAGTAGAGGTTATGTATAAATGGCAATCTATACTCCTGATTCTCCTTGCCCCCTATGAAAGCACTTGACATAGAGGTGCTGTAGGCACCTGAATCAGGAGATGAGGAGCTGGATCCAGGGGCTGTGGAATAAAGAAAGAGTCAGTAATAATAATAATAATAACAAAAACAACAACCTTAATAATAATAAAAATAAAGCATCATCACCTTAATCAAAATTCTTTAAACAGTTTTTTCTATAGTGCTTATTGCCATCGTTTTGCTAATATGAAGTGTTGGTTGGCTTTGCCACTAATCAACCCTGTGATCTCCAGGTCACAGACTACTCTCAGCACCAAGCCCCTAACTCTTTTGGTCATCTTATAAACTATTAGAGGAAGTCCCACTCTTTTCCTCCAGATGAGTGCTCAGTCTATTCATATGCACATTTTATTACTGGACGGAAGCAAGGTGGTACTCCAAAGGGAACTGAAACAACTGAAAGCCCTGGAGGATTTATTAATTCAAACAGCTGTGTTAATTGACTTTGGGGAAACGTACCTTGTTACAAGATCTTTCTTAAATGGTAAACTCCTATAACAGTTGACAACATTTTATATTTTGGATACAAACCTCACCGCTTTAGAGCCATGGAGGGAACAACTAACAATTAAGGCAAAAGAAACAATCCAAAATGTTGTCCTTACGTTTCAATAACAAAAACAACAGGTGATGGAAGGAATGTTTGAATTAATCCCAGTCACTGACAATTTCTCAGGCAGCATCCCAATCCATCCTGTTTTTGCCCTCTACGCAACCTCAGTTTGGACCCGTTCATCTGCCAGTCAGCCTTGACCCTGCTCCTCGTGGTAATAGTCCTGCTCGAACTACCCTGCACTGGAACACAAGCAACCTAGGATCAGTTTCGCCCTAGTTAGAACTCTTCATGCAGGTATAGCTCAGTTCCAATGGCACAGGGAGCCCGGGACGTGCGTCTGGGCATACCCAGTACACTTAGGACAGAAAACGCTAAATGACAAGGTGACGGTTGGAATGCTTTAATTATTCTGAGCCACTGGCAATTGCTCGGGTGCATCCCAGTCCATTCTCTTTTTAGCCCACCATGCCACCCCAGGTTGGACCCAGTAATGTGCAAATAAATCTTGACCCTACTCATCCCGGGCCCAGTCCAGCCTGAACTTCCTGGCCAGATTTTCCCTGAACTAGAACACAAGCAACCTAGGACCAGTTTCACCCTAGTTAGGGTTTTTCAGCCAAGTATAGCTTGGCTCTAGTGGCACAGTGAACCTGACACCCATGTCTTGGCATTCCCAGCACACTTAGGGCAGCAAATGCAAAAACAACAAGGTGATGGATGGAATGCTTGAATTAATCTCAGCCACTGGTAATTGCTCGGGCCGCGTCCCAGTCTATCATTTTTTTACCCACCATGCCACCTCAGTTTGTCCTCATGTTTCAGGCAAAGGCATAATGAAGACCCAAAGAATCTTGCAGGGCAGTGGACCCCCACAATACCAAAAAGCCTTTAAAGATCTGTGAGCTGCCACAGTCTAAGGGCCCCCTTGACCACATTCTAAAGGGCACCCCATCCTCTTATATTACACTACTCCTTTAAGTCTCCCCGCCAAAACTCGTCAACAAATTCCCAAATTTAACAGTGACATTCCAGAAAATTACTTTCAAAATGCTGACCATTTCTGACATGGCTAACCCCTCGGCTCTGGCATTGCAATAACTTCGCCAGATCAGTTGGGAAAAATATACATTATGGCAGTAGTTTGGTGGCAAAAAAACACTTCAATGAAGGGATTCCTGGTTGCTATGGAATGAGACTCACTAAAACGGAGATGGTGGCTAGTTATATCATTTTTGGTATTCGATTAAACAATTATGTCATTCAGAGGAAAATGCTTGAATATTCTTAATTCTTTTCAGCTAAGTCCATGGGGCCTTATTTATGAAGGCCTTGCACCACCGGTGCGTCACTTTTAAAATGGGAAAAAGTGACGCACCGGTGGCGCAAGGCCTTCATAAATAAGGCCCCTGGTTGTTTTTTTTGAGGCTGTGTAGATTAACTAATTGTTGTCATCTTATTGTAAGGTTCCTTATCATTGCCCATAAAACAGAAATTAATCCAGAATGTTCCCGGTTGCAGGGCTTTTCCGGAGCTCACAGAATACATTTCCCCAGCAGATTAATCGACTATCTGGAAACGTTCATTCAACTGCTCTCCACGAGCTAAGCCTGCAACCTTCTGTGAACTCCAGCACCGCTCTTGGCCCAGTACGCACTTTTTAAGGGCATGACAAACCTGCAAGGCTAGCATTTCAGAGTGATTCTATTCACAATAGTGAAGTTTGAGTATTTTTAAGCTGTTACATCTGAATCACACACCCTTCTTGTAAAGACTTCATGATTCCAAAAATAATACAAAAGTACTATGGAGCAAGAGCTGTCACATAATTTCTCCCACTGGGTTATTTCCATGAATCACGTAATGCTCTCCACTCCCTTTTCAGTCTCTCCTTCCAGGCCCTCTCCTCACTTCCTCCATCGTGCACGTGTCAACCTGAATTCACTTGGGCTGTATGTATCCCATCCTAGGACGACATACCTTACAGGTCTCTTGATCTCATTCAGCTGTCCTTCCCGGTTCCATCACTTTACCTCCTCTTATAGTCATTCTTTTCAATCCGCACCCTCACTCATCATCCTTCTTTCTCTCTTTTGCCACATTTATGGAGCTCTCAAGTTAAATCAGGTCAGGCTCTGTACTCTGGTCTCTGGAAAGTATCTACCTGCATTTAAAGTGGGGAAAAGTGTATATCATCCGATAAAGTCTTACTTTTTCTCTTGAACACAATTGTCTGTGTATAATGTATGAGTTTAGTTTCGGTAACGTGTTTTTGTTTAAATTCATTTTCCAATACAAATATCGAAGAATACACTTTTTGAATTATGCATTTTTTGCTACTTCCACATATGTTTTAGTGACTTTTGTGACTATTTACACAAAGATGGCTACTGTTCCTTGGTTGAACATTCCATTGTTTAACGATGGCCTCACTTTGCATGCTGTGATTGGCTAACTTGTCTGGTCTGAGTATCTCATGTGTTAAGATAATAGGCCTTTTCTTCACATCTCACAGGACATCTACTGTCCCGGGCGCTCTGCAGTTAAGGGCATCTGGCATCAGGCAACTCCCTCTAGGGACTACGGGGCAGATTTACAAGCCCCTTGTGCTGCCCGCACGTCACTTTTTGTGACGCACTGGCAGCGCATTTCTCTGCCCCATATTTACAAGGGCAGGAAAAGCCACCCTGTGTGGCTTTTCCTGTCCTTGTAAATATGGGCCATTTACACGCAGCACTTTGCGTGAAAGGGGCGTTCCATGGGTGTTGCTGTGGGTGTTCCCACACAACACCCATGGAACCAGACACATTTCCAGATTTACAAGAAATCGTAAACCTGGAAATGCGTCAGTTTGCTACACCACCCTAGGGGTGGCGAAGCCAGGCGCAACGAGGAGAAATATTTTCATTTCTCCTTGTTTTTTTCTCTTTCAATTTGTGCTGCATTCTACAGCATGCATTGAAAGAGGAAAATTGCCTGTAGGGATTGTTTTTGTGCAGCAAGGTGTCCCGTCCTACACAAAAACAATCTCCCCATGGCGCAGGCATCCTTGCACATTAGTGCAAGGATGCCTTCGCCGGCGCATGGCAGCTGTTTGTGTGCCAGTGCAGGGGAGAGCACAGGAATGCGACATATCATTGTAGATATGTTGCATTCCTGTGCTCTGAAAGTGCCGCAGCGTGGCGCAGCCAAAGGGATTGTGATGCCTCGCTGAGACCCTTTCTTGTAGATCTGCCCCCACGTGTTTAGCCTTGGTAGCATTTGAAATTTCATTTTCATTTGTAGGGGTGTGTGATAATCAGACATGTAGAGCGCACCCGCACATAACCTTTTGTCATGCTACTATAAAGTGTTAGGATCTTTAAATGTAATAACATAAAGTGTGATGTATTTAGGCCGTTAAATAGAAAACTTGAAGAGTCAATGTGGAAAGCAAATGCAACTAGTACAAAACACTAACATACTAACATGAAGAACTTGTGTTATGCAACTGACAACCATTTCTTATTGAATGTGTTTATTAATCTTGTAATTTTATATGTAGGTAGGACTATTAACTGAATGAGCATTATTTTCTATGCAATTTCATAAAGTTTATACGCCATTTCTCTTACGTTGGCTGAATCTTGTGGGCCTGAAATGTATTTCCCTGGAAGCTCTCGCTTTAGAACTAATAGTTTGAATTTCATGTGTGTCGTGGATGTTGTTCTTTCTCACGTGTGTGTTGCAGGTGGAAGAAGCGCCTTTGTTAGTTAGAATAATGTCTTTGTTTCAGGAGTTAGGCAAGGAGAGAAGAGTATACATCATGCGCTAAAGCTGATATGGAGAACTGTGGTATTTTCACACCGTAGAAATGTTACTGCTCAGTAACATCGCTATACTGTGGAAAAGTACCTATGAGAACTTGGTCAGAGTGGATGGTGTGAACTTCAATATTCAAATGTTGCAAGTAGGGAAAGGGACCACGTCTTAACTGCCTTTTGGAGAGAAAGCATCTTAGAATGAGCTCTGTCTCAATAGCTTTATGCTATCCTACCCACTTATGGTGGAGAGACTTCGTAGGAAGGCTCCACATGCTGACAACTTTCTTTTCCATTCCCTGAGAATGCTTAAGTCGGTATGTCACTGTTGCACTAGTGTATGGATAGATTGATGCTTAATATTCATCAACTCTTGATGCAGGGGAATTTGAGCTCATGCTTTTGATCCTCTGCATTATATTTCTTGAGTTAATTGTCTTGTGTATTTAGCACAGATTTAACTTCATTTGCAGATTTGGCTCTATGTTGAGTCCAATTAATTTCTGCACCCTCATCTTGAAATTGTCTTTATGACCATTTATTGTTGACTTTGTAATACATTGATTAACCTTACTTAGTGGTCTGTGGTTGCTGTGTGTCGAGAGAATCCCCTACTGAACTTACTGACGTTTATAACGATGTTTCCCCTCTGCGCTTACATGCTGCGAATAAGAACCATTGAGTCATGACTCTAGAACTGATCTAGAACTTCTGGGCCGTCCCTTTTAACTAAGAGCCAGAACCCCTGCTTCTGCAATGAAACGTTTCACTTCTCCCAGCAAGAAATGAAAGAGTCATCAGCTTGAAAATCTGCTGGAGTGACTCCAATTGGTAGTAATGTAGAACAAACTTTTAACAATATATTTATGTATACTGCATTTGTTTAGAGAGCAATGTAATTGCTACTGCTTTAGTGGAACATTATACAGACCTCTACAACATGTAGTACACATCTTTCAGATTGTTTAAGAAGTAAAGAAGCTGAGCAGCTGTTGTCATTAATAAACAGTCAGAAGTAATTAGCTCTAAACACGCAGGACAAACCACTTCTGGTGGGACCCATAGACGCTTTTTTAAGTGCCAGAAGTGACTTTGCCATTTAGACTTGATGGGGAAGGGGCTGACCCTCTGCCCTGTTTTCCCTTGTTCCTTTTCCAATCACCTCTCTTCTAACCTGGTCTCATTTTTCATATTAACCTTTCCATCTCCAATCACACCCTTAGAAAGCACCCACCCTATCCTGGGTGGACTTAGTCTATATCCTTTCATTATCATCCCTCTTTTCTTTATCCTTATTCAACTCAAACTATTTCCCTCCACAGCATTTTCCATCTAATTGTAACCTATACTCCTGGCCAAACCAGATACTCATAAGGGGTCTCATCCCTATCAGACGAGCCTGCATTTATTGGAGAAAATGACTTTCCAAGCTGCACCCACCTATGTGACTCTCCTCTGTTGAGTGTAGATGCCAGGAACCATATACTAGGGGAGGTTTGAACCACATTACATGGTTGCCTTTACTGCTCATTCCAATTACTTTGATCCCTATGACTCTTGAATCACAGCCCACAGCCCAGTGTACATGGCCTATTATTCTGCTGCTCTCTCCCTCTGACTGGACTCCGCAGAATATATTGCAGTGTATTTACATAAAGCCCATTCTTATGAATTGTTCTTCTGTCACATTAGAGTGAACTTCTTGCAGAATATAACACAGCTGCCATTGCAGTACATTTATTAACTCCTTCATGCTCCCGACTGGACAGTGCAGAGCACATTCTATGGCTGCTTGCCAAAGGCTGGTCCAGGCTGCAATGTTAAATAATGCTACAATTTTCATCTTTGTCAATGCACCAATTTTTTTATTGAAATTTAGAGCAGCATTTGCATATTTTCTCAAAACAATGTCAATTATGAAAACCTATATTTGACCAATGTAATGGTAGTAACAAATAGCAAGATATTGAAGAGGATGTTAAAGAATTGCATACTAATGTGGAGAAAAGGTAGGGGAAGGATGCTGAGAGTATCTATGGAAAATGTACATCTCATAGAGTGAGATCTTGCTCCATCATTGAGTCCAGTTGCTGCTTTGCGAACCATCAAGAAAGCTGCTGCAAAGTATAGCATTCTAAACTCACCTATGTGGTTCAATGAAGGGGGTGTTATGGTCGCCATATCAGTGTGTCATGAGATATTTTGTTATTATTAAACACTGCTTGACAAGAACAACAAAATTGACCATCTACCATTTGACAATGAAATCCGTGTGTTGAGCAGAAGAAACACTGGACTAGCAAAATGAATGAACTAGTTTTAAATCGTTTTGCATTTCAAAGTTGAATGTTAGTGTTAACCTGTAAATACGCCAACGTTATTATTTGAAGAAAAAAAGTTATGCTGAGGGTCCTAATATAACAGTAATAGGCACTGCAGCCTTCAATCTTCGATCATTTCCATAGCATCACTCAGTATGTATGGACAATACGGGAAACATCCTTTACGATGCAACTTTTACCACGCAGTGCCTTTACAACACAGGTTTTTCAACGCAAGTCATACCCCCAACGCAAGTCGTTGTAACGACTTGCGTTGAAAAACCTGCGTTGTAAAGGCATGCGTGGTAAAAGCATGCGTTGTAACAACGTACATCCGACAATACACACGTTGAGGAGCAACACATCTTTCCTTCTTGGCAAAGGGCACTGCATCATGAATATCTAGGCATTGTCTAATATTTTTTCATCATGAAATAAAATCTTATACCTTTACTTTGAATGTTCATATCAGATTATCTTTAGTGCTAGCTAAGAGTGTTATTTTCAACAGTTATTTTGCAGTCCTTCACTTTTTATCCTTTTTTATTTTGATATTTTTAAGTGCTGACCTTAACCCTGAAAATTCTATGAGGAAGGGGAACTAGGAGTGATAAAGGTCAAACACACATGCTCCTTGCATTAATCAAATTGCAGATGAGGTGTCCAGTTCCTCCAGATAAAAATAGGCTCCAAGGTTAGAGGGAGCGGAAAATGCTCCAATAAGAACACAGGCCTTCACACACCCAAATGGGTGTCATGCTTCATCATTGGGCTATTTCCTCGTCGGGCAGGTGCTGCAATGCCTGAGAGACACCCACAAGGTGGCTCTTTGCCAGAGATAATTTAGTTAGCCATCTGGTGAAGTGAGGGTGTATGGGCTAGACAGGTGTAGTTTAGAATGTAGAACTATATCTGTCTAGCCCACACACCCTCACTTCACCAGATGGCTAATTAAAAGATATGCTGCAAAGAGCCCTTTTGTGGGTGCCCTTCGGGCATTGCAGTGCTGGCCCGATGAGGAGCATGCACAAGGATGAAGCACAACACCCATTTTTTCTGTGTGTGAGGGATTGTGCTCCTATTGGAGCACATTCCGCTCCCTGGAACCTTGGACCCTAACTTTTCTTCAAGGTGAACGTAACCCTTAAAAACCCTTAAGCCTTACCTCACTAATATTAAAACACCCTACATGTATGTAGGGATGCAAACTAGAGATAGCTCGTACTTCCAGAAGCTTCCTATGGCTTGACCTCTGAGGCTACTTACACCACTCTTGATATCACTGATCCCAGGTGACATTAAGGTAGAGCAGAAGGTAAAGTGGGTTCATGGAACCTTGATTTGTCTTTGTGGACTTCACTTCTTTTCTTTGCACTGGTCCCATAGCACAAATGAGTGAGCTTTTGAGAGACTCTGGCTCTTATTGCGAGGGGCCAATGAATTTGGCTAGTGTTCTCCACCCCAAGAATTACTGATTCCTGCAACACCACTGACAGAAATAATCTGTCCTCATATGAGCTGGACCTGAAGGGTGAACTAAGAAATAAGAAATTACACAAGGAATCTGTAATTTTGGATACTATTCCCCCAGTAATTTCTCATTTTTCGCTCAGACTTTCATCATGAGGTTTTTACCGCTTTCACCAAATCAAATCTGAGGGTGAAATTATACAGATCCATTATGTTCATAAGGATAACAATTCTGATTGGTGAGGGAACATCTATTATCAACCTCACCAAAATATAAAGTCAAAAAATTAAGCCATGCAATGGATACTATGAAGTCATAAGGATTAAAATCAGCATATCTTTTCTCGTGCAGTGTTGCGAATCAGTATACATTCATTAATGTATTGCTAGCTGGACATTCCAGCATGGACACTATCAGCCTTATTCATGAAGGCTAAATCGGCTCGCAAAGGGCCGGATTCTGAGAATCCGGCCCTTTGCGAGTGCGATTTTTGCATTTGGGATTCAGCATCCCAAATGCAAAAATCGGTAATTGCTAAATCGCTAAATTGCGAGGAATTACATTTAAGGAATCTCTATTTGAGATTCCTTAAATGCAATTCATGAAGTATTTGAAAATTGCGAAAATGCAATTTTGGGCCGCTATTTACCGAGAGGTCAGACCTCTCGGTAAATAGCAAAAACTTAGAAAAATGCTTTTAAAAGCATTTTTCTAAGTTGCATGTTGCACACACACATGTCCTTTGGACATGTGTGTGCGCAACATCTGTTTCAATTTGCATTTAAGGGGTGCTACAGGGTGTCCTTTGGACACCCCTGGCACCCTTTAAATCGCTATCTTATTTGCGAGTAGCAAATTGCTAATCGCAAATAAGGAATACTCCCCATGCATTCCTATGGGCCTTTTGGCCCATAGGAATGCATGGGGAGTTATTCCTTATTTGCGATTAGCAATTAGCTAATCGCAAATAAGGAATCATTGGGAATCGCAATTAATATTGCGATTCCTACATGATTACCGTTTTGCGAGTCTCAAATAGCAATTCCTTATGATTCGCTATTTGAGCCTCGCAAAACGGCCCGATCATGAATCAGGCTGTAAATTTCCAATTTTTTTCTTATAGCTGCTTCATTAATTTTGGGTGATGTTGTTTGTGAGATCTGGTGGACCAAAAGGAGTAATGCTTATCTTGAAGAGGGCTTACGCTGAAGCCTGCAAAAAACACTGAGCCCAGATTAGATTAAACTACTAAGGGAGTTTTAATTTGCCCTGAGATGTTGTTTAGCACGATATTTCACACTGCATTGTAAGGTCTGCTATTTTCCTCATTATGTTATGCCAGCATAATGGCTCAGTGAGTTTAGCGCTTGCTGTATCACCCCCTTCCTGATGTAACACCATTTCCCCTCCTTGCCGATCCGCACCAGCTTCAAAACCAGCTTTATCATTTACAAACCCATCAAAGCCAGCACCCCCATATCTTTATTTATTTGAAGAGTTTTATGTATTACTGGCTAGACCCGGAGGTATCAGAGTGCTTTACATAAGGAACAGCGAGTTGCAAGTTACAAATTTAAACATTAGTTACAGAATGTTACATAGTAAAACAAGAATTACTAGAAAATAGCAAATAAGGACACATAATGAAATGAAGTTACATAGTAGTAGGCATTACTAGAGCATGGCATATCAGAGAACAAAACATCATAAGGGGCAAAGAAGGTAAGGGGGGAAAAGTAGAAAGGGGTAGGAAAGCAGCTCAGGACAGGAAAGTGAAACAAAAACAAGCCGGTATTTGGACCAGCAATTTCAACAACCCATGACTCAGAACCTGTACTAGGTGAGAGGAGTGTAGGGGACCTAAGGGGGGGTTAGAGTTAAAGGTCAGTCAGGCGAGAATGTTGAGCAGTCCAGCGGAAAAGAGAAACATTCGAAAGTCACCAAGATGGAGTCCAGCGGGAAAGAGGAACTGACAAAGGTCAACAAGATGCAGGATCCAGGTCATGGGCACCGACAGAACCATCTCAAAATGGCGGGACACACAAAAATCAAAGCCAAAAAAAAATACAAGAAAGCTGAGTCCAAAGAGTGGAGCCGGAAGGGGGATGCAGCTACAGCACCAAAGGAGGGCATAGGGCTGGAGAATGGCGAACACAAACGGGCCATCCACATGCACAGGCTCTGGGCCGCGGGGGCAGCAGTGCATTGATCTGCACGCTGTAGGTCAGGGGAAGTCTGCCTGGGTGCCAGGGCAGCAGACCCAGAGAAAGGGAGGCAGCAGCACGGTCCAGGAGAGCGCTCCTCCCAGGCTCAGAAGGCAAAGAAAAGCCTGGGGGCATTGTACCGCAGCACTGTGAATCTCACCGCCTATGCACCCCCTTACCTGGGAACAGGACTCACGCGCCCCAGACGTCCCACAGGAGGCGAAGCTGGAGGGCAGGCCATAGGGCAAGCAGCAGCAGTCGAACCCGGAAGGCAGGGGGAGAGTCAGCTGAGCTCCTTAACCCCTTCCAGGCTCATGACAAGCTGGGCTCGTCATGGTGTAGCCTCCTCGCACGCTGATGACGAGCCCAGCTCGTCATGGAGCATGTTTTTTTTTAAATCTCAGCATAGAAGGAGAATTCAACTAGCGCGGATGTGGTTAACAGCCATCCGGAGAACTCCACCAAGCATCAGCACCGCCGAGACTGGCTCCAACCAACAATGATTCGTCAGAAGGCAGGGGGAGGAAGGAGACAGCAGTTGAGAGACGAGGAGAACTGTGGCCGATGTCTGGCTGGGTAGGCGATGGCCATGGTGGTGAGCCAGAGCCAATCTACCCTTTTTTTTATTTCTGTAATTTTTTATTGTATAAAAAATATATATTTACATGGAGCATGGAATAAACATGAGTGGAGGAAGAGAGAGGAGAGAGAGAGAACAAAAAAGAAAGAAAAGGCGCCGCGGGGGGGTATAGAGTGTTGGCCGCCGGCCTTCCTTGTCCTGCAATAGTTCGGTCTTTGCAATGGTCCGAAAGGTCAGATAGTTCGAATAGTTCAAATGTCTGTTTTCCGAGTCCTGCTTGGCGTTGTCTTCTGCCTCCCCTTTTGCGATGCCTGGTGGGTATCCTTGTCCACGCCCCGGACGATAGAGAGGATAGAGAAGGATAGAAGTCGGAGATGAGATAGGAGAGGAGCCTTGCTTGCTGGTTTCTTTTTGTTAGAGCGTGGGTCCCCATAGTGCGTCCCTTGATGGTTGTCTAGATTCTGCGCCTAAGGGGGTTTATGCGATGATAGGTAGAGGTCTAGGGGCCCCCATATGTTTGACTGCCTGTGAGTTTTCGGTGAGTGTTTCGCTGTAATGTTATCTGCCCCTCTTAGGAACGTGACCCAGTTGAGCCATGCCTGGGGCGCAGCTTTCGAAGTGTCTTTCCAGTTACTTAGGATTATTTTGACTGCAGCCGTCAGCAATAGGTCAATGAGGTCACGGTCTTCTGTTGTTGTGATGGACGGGGATGCAAAACCCAGGACTAGACTTGGGAAATCTATGTGTATGGCTACTCCCGTGATTTCATTGATAAGCTTCCCAATTCTATCCCAGAATTCCCTGATCTTAGGACAGCTGAGCAGAAGGTGTTCTAAGTCTCCCCTCCCTTTGTCACAGTTCCAGCATGTATCACTCTCTCGGATCCCCAGGGAGGCCAGGCGGGCCGGTGTCCAGTATGCCTTATGCACTAACCAGTATTTGGTCTGATTTAGCGATGCAGTTATCTTTTTTCTAGTGGTCGATCTCCATAACTCTGCTTTCTCGGTCTCGCTTAGTTCCTTCCCTGCTAAAGTCCCCCAGAAGTTTGTGACCTTATCGTTGAGTTTGGTGTTTTTGGGGCGGAGGGCTTTGTATAGGTGAGCTACTTGGTGTCCTAATGTGTTGAGACTGGCTGCAAGTTGTATGAGCGATGGTGTCCGGCTGTTGAGGTTTGCCTTCATAATTGCTACTTTGATTTTCAGGAAGTTGTAGAGTTCTATGCTTTGCAGGTTGTGGGTTTCCTTGAGTGTGTCGAAAGTTGTGTTCGCGCCTTGGCTCTGTAGGTCTTGGGCCGTGGAGATACCATGTCTGTACCATTCATGCATGTCTAGAACCTTATCCCTGTATCTTAAAGTGGGGTTGTGCCAGATGGATTCAAATTGACCTCCCTTGATGCTTGTTGTCAGTAGTTTGTCGACACTCAGAAGAGCTGTCTTTGTGTTCTTCAGGACGGGGTTGTCCTTCACTACTGGGTGTCGTGTGGCTGTGAGGAGGGTGATGGGGTTCATGCCTTTTAGTAGTCCACGCTCAAATGTTAGCCATGCTGGGGTGTATTCCTGTCTTGGGTCCAGCCAGTGTAGCCCCTGTCTGGCTATGCATGCTACCTGGAATCGTTTGAAATTTGTTATGTTCAGGCCGCCCTGATCTTTTGATACCCTTAGCTTGTGTAGGCTTATTCTGGGTTTTTCCCCCTCCACAAGAAGTTGTTCAGTAACTTGTCTAGTCTCTTGTGGAAGTCCTCTGTGTTAGTCAGTGGGAGCATGGTTAGCATATAGTTGACCATCGGTGTGAGCATCATTTTTATTGCTTCTACCCTTCCCCACCATGTTGTGAATTTGGGGGACCACCCTTCTACCTTGTCCTTAATTTTCTGCATTGTTGCGTGTTCGTTGTGTTCCAGTGTCATTCTTAGGTCTCTCTCAAAGAGGATACCCAAATATTTTATGGGCTTCGGTTGCCATGTTAGTCCGGACGTTCCTAATACCGTTCTTGTTGTGTGGATGTTTAAAGGTTTACACTCCGATTTGTCTTTGTTGAGTTTGTACCCCGAGACCTGGGCGTATTTATCAATGGTGTCAGTCAGTGCTTTAATGGATCTTTCTGGGTCTTCTGTGACTATTAGTACATCATCCGCGTATGCCGCTAGCTTGAAAGTTTCTCCCCCTATTGGTATCCCCACAATATCCACATTCGTTCTGATCATCGTAAGGAGCGGTTCTATGGCTAGTAGGAATAGGGCTGGTGAAAGAGGGCAGCCTTGTCTAGTTCCCCTTCCCAGGTTGAGTATGTTCGATGTGCCACCGTTGACCACCACCCGTGCTTTGGGGGCCTCGTATAGAGCCATTACCATCTTCCTATAGATTGGTCCCAACCCGAATTTCCCCATGCATCGATCTAAAAAAGGCCATGAAACTCTATCGAAGGCTTTTTCAGCGTCCAGGGCTATCATGACTGCTGCATTGTTGCTTCGGGAGGAGTGGTTAATTATGTGGCATAGTAGTCTCGTATTGTCGTGTGACATGCGGTTTTTGAGGTAGCCTACTTGAGAGTTGTGTATGAGTTTTGGTAGGTATGCGTTGAGTCTGTTGGCCAATATTTTTGCGTAGATCTTGCAGTCTACATTTATGAGGGAGATCGGTCTAAAGTTCTTCGCCTCTGTTGTGTCCTTCCCTTCTTTTGGTATAACAATTATGTTTGCCTCAGCCATTGAGGGTGTCATGCGTCCGCTCTGGACACATTCATTGAATACCTGTTTCATTGTGGGTTTGAGTGTGTGTAGGTACTGCTTGTAGAAGCCAGATGTGAAACCATCTGGCCCCGGTGCCTTATTATCTTTGAGGCTTTGCGTGGCTTTCTCTATCTCATCCTCCGTTATGGTCATTTCTAGGATGTCTCGTTCTTGGTCTGATAGTGTGGGTGTGGTTATGCTCTCTAGCAGTTCTTTACCTCCATCCTCCTTTAGTGTTACATCTTTGGTGTACAGTCCCTCATAGAAGTCTCTGAAGACCTCTAGGATGTCTTTGTTTGTGGTCTGGGACTTGCTGTGTCTGTCTTTGATGGCTCCTATCGTGTGGTGTTTCTGTTTCCCTCTTAGATAGGATGCTAGGTTTTTGCCCGCTTTGTTTGCAGTGCAGAGGTTAATAGATTTGTATTTATTAATCCAGGTACCTGCTCTCTCACTCAGTATTCTATTAAGTTCGTACTTCAGTTTGGTCAGGTTCGTGAGTGTGTTCTTATCTTCTATTCTGGCTATGTGGCTGTTCTCAAGTTTTTAAATCTCTTTCTCTAGGCCTTCAATTCTCTTGTTCCTTTCTTTGTTCATCCTGCCCTTGACTGTCATGACTGTTCCCCGGATGGTGGCCTTCAGGGCATCCCATAGTACTTCCCTGTTTGTCTCTGGTGTGTCGTTCATTAGCAAGTATTCTTTTATCGCCTCCTCTATCTCGGCTTTCGCTGAGGTGTGTTGGAGTAGACTGTCATCGAAACGCCATCTGCGGGTTGGCTTTTCGTTGTGCTTGCCAGATAGTGTTAGGCTTATGTGCGAGTGATCTGATACTGTTCTGGGTCCTATCTCTGTGTGGTCTATGAGGTTGGTGTGTGTTTCTGACATTAGGATGTAGTCTATTCGGCTATATGAGTTGTGTGGGTTGGAGTAGAATGTGTATTCTCTGGCATCTGGGTTGCTTATGCGCCATGGGTCTCTTAGTCTTAGTTTGGAGCAGAGGTTCTTTAGGATGTTGGGATTGCTTGTTGATTTGCTTGGTCTGTGTGGGTGCTTGTCAATTGCTGGGTCAAGAACTTGGTTCATATCTCCTGCGACGATCAGCAGATCCCCCAGCGGTAGGGTGTATAGTTGTGCACCTACCCCCTCCCAAAATGGTCTGTCTTCACCGTTGGGACCATATATGTTTGCCACATGGAATGTCTCTCCCGCTCTTCTGAGAGTCGTTACAAGCGTCCTTCCTTGGGTGTCTGCTTGAGAGTCTACAACTTCTAGTTTGGAGTTTTTGCTTATGATTGTTACTACCCCATTCTTCTTATTCTGTGCCGGTGATCCCAGCACCTTGCTATCCAACTGGCCCCTATGCGCCTGATGTCCTCTACTTCTAACCTTGTTTCTTGGAGCACATATATGTCACTTTTAAGTTTCCTGAGGTGTTCGAGCACCTTCCTCCTTTTCACAGGGCTGTTCAGACCTTTGACGTTTAGGGACACTATTTTAATGTCAGACGTGATGCTACTCTGGTTGCTGTTTGTCATTTACGCTGCTCTGTTTTTCGCATTGCCAGTGGTCTTTCTCTGCGTGCTTTTGGTCTCAGAGTTGTGTGTGGATCCATCTCCCTACGCTTGCGTGTGCTGCTCCTCCATGTGAGTGTATAGAGAGAGAAAAAGTAGAGAAAGAGAAGATGATAGTAAGTAAGCCCATGTATATGCTCCCCGCTCCCCCCGCTTCCCTCGCCCCCTCCCCCCCACCCATCCCTCCCGCCTCCCCCCTCCCCTTACTTGCTGAGTGGGTGTGCGACGACAAAGTTCCTTCGCCCCGCATCTACCCTGAGGTAGAGTTAGTTTCCTTCCTTTGGTGTAGCCTTTGAGGTGGTATGGAAGAAGAAAAGAGAAAAATGAAACAAAAAAAAAAAAGCCACCGTCTTCCTCCGCATCGTGATTGTCTCGTCTCGTTCGAGTTGTGCCTTATTTGACCTTGGATGTGTTGTTCTCGCCGCAGACTGCTGGAAAGCCTTGATGTGTAGTCATGGGTCTGCAGCCGGGCTCTTGAGTCTGGTTCTAGTTCCTTTTTTTTACTGTCTTGGGTATCATGAGGTAGATATGTTGTCTTGTTTTTTTTGTTTTGGCGTTTGTAGTGTGTCTTATTCAGATTGCCTGTTCCCGTCCGGTGAGGCACTTCTTTTCGCTGCTCCGGGGCTTTTGTTTTCCTCCATCTCCTCCACCGGTGGGCCTTGCAGGTAGCTCCTTAGTTCTTCTGGGCATTCAAAAATCATTGTTTTCCATTTATCTGTTACTTTGAACCTGGCAGGGCAGACGAAGCCGAAGGTAGCGCCTCTTCTGCGCAGTGTTTCTCTGAGGGCCAAGAACCCTTTTCTTGACTCTACCGTTGGTTTTGAGTAGTCTTGGGTTAGTACGATCTTGCTTCCTGCCCACATCAGGTTCTGGTTTTTCCTGGCAAAGGCAAAGATGGCGTCTGTTTGGCTCAGTCTAAGCGGGTTGCATATTATTGCCCTCGGCCCCTTGCCTGTTGTTGGTTTTCCTGCTGGTATTCTGTAGGCTTTTTGCACCTCGAACCTTCTATCAAAGGTGATGCCTGTGAGTTTGGGGATCATCTCCTCTAGCATGGCTGCGCATGAGCCCGCTCTGTCTTCTGTCCCTTCCGGTACTCCCAGGATCCTTACGTTGCCTCTTCTTGCCCTATCGTCCTTCTCCGCTAGCTGTTTTTGCATGGCTTTCGTGACTTTCTGCAGATCTGCTATGGCCTTGGTGTTGTCCCTTGTTTCGTCCTCCACTGAGCTTATTCGGCCTTCTGTTGCTTCAATTCTTGTGTTCGTTTTGTGGAGGTCCGCTCTTATAGCCGCCATCTCGAGCTGCATGTTCTCCACTTTGAGCTTCGCCTCTTTCCCCACTTCGTTGCCTTCGTTTACTCTCCGTAGGATTGTTTCTAGGGTGACTGTTTCGCCCTTAGTTTTCAATGGGGATCCTTGGTTGTCTATCTTGGGCTTTTTTTGGTCCCCCACTGCCTTCCCTTTGTTGCCTGCCATTGTTCCAATGCCCCTTCTGGATAGAATGTTGCCTAGCCGCCCTTCTGCTTGGATCAGCTTTGGTAAGTTTGTTGCTTTTGACGCCGGTGCGAAAATACCTTGCGGTCTGTATCTGCTGGGCTCTCTGATGTGCCTTGTTCTGGTCTTTGCCTTAAGTCCTGCCAGCATGTGCCTTGTCTCGTTCGCGGTTGTCCAGGCCGCTTTGCTCCTTGATTCCGTGGGACTGCTCTTCTTGCGTCTAGCTTTCAGGGGGTGTAGGCTGGGGTGGTTGTGATTGTGTTTCTTATCAGGCCCTGCCTGCTCTCCGCCTGCTGTCTTGCTGAAGGTGGCTCTGCTTCTTGGACTTGTTGCCTTAAGACCAGTATGCCCTCCTAGCTCCTGTATCTGTGGTCTTGGCGCTGGCTCTTGCACAGGTTATCGCGCTTTGGTTTGCAGTGTCAGGCACCTTTAGACCTCTTGCCCTTTGCTCTGGTGCAGTCTTAGCTTCCCCTCTGCCTCTTGCCCGGCCTTTGGCTTGCTGCCTTGCTGGAACCTGACCGTTGCTGTGCTTGCATACGTAGGGTTTTGCACCACACTTGAGCAGAGAGCGTTATGGTGTGGCTATGTTCCCACTACGTGCCCTTTGATGGACAGGCCGGCCGCTCCTTGGCCGCTCCTCGGAGCTGTGTGTGGTGTTTCTACCCCTTGGCGCTGTCTCCTTGTTCCTTGGTTCCTGTGCCTTCCTAGTTCTTTCTCGGACCTTTTGTTATGGCTCTCGTGCTTCCTCCCTGCTCTGTGCCCCTTCGCTCCGCACCACCGACAGTGATCCCGCCTCCTCCGCACCGCTGGGTCTGGCGCCGCCTCCGGCTGCGTTTGTGCTCTTCTCCGCTGTTCCGCTTGGGAGGGGGCCTGCGTGCAGCCCTCCGATGCTGATTCCCTGCAGCCTTCTTGTCCGTGCGGGAGCTTCCGGTGATGGTCGCTCTTCTGCTTCCGGTCCTCTTCTTCGGCCTGGAGTTGGTGAAGACTTCCGGCAATGGCGCCCTTTCCCCTGTCACTTCCGGCCTTCCGGTCTTCCGATCTGTAGTTTCTCCCTTTCGGTTGGCTCGATGGGTCGCAGGGTCTAGCGGGCTAGCCTCACTTGCCTGCTGTGCCTTGTGTGTTTGCTGTATTTTGTGCCGATCATCGGGGGTGTCTGCCGCATAACTTTTTCCGGTAAATACTGGTGCAGCATACGCTTGGTGTGGGTCTCCGCTTCTGATTGCGTGGCGGTGGTGTTCTCGGTGCTTTCCTCTGTTCGCACTCCGTTGCTGCTCCTCTTGTTGACTCCAGTGATCTGAGGACGCCATTTTGTGCTTCCTGATGTTGTTGCCCTCTGCGAGTGTCGGAGCTGGTTTCTCGGTGCTGTGGCTGCTTTCCCTACTTTTCGTCAGTTCCTCTGTTGCATGGAACCTTCCCCTGCCTGTTTCTGTGCTTCGATGCAGGATCTGGCTGGTTTGGCGGGTTAGTTTTCCCTCAGGGATACGGAGCCGACGGACTCAGACGACCGTCCACATTGCCGTCCAAGCCACGCCCCCCAGAGCCAATCTACCCTATAGCTGTCTATGCAGCTCCACCGGGCATCTGCCATG
This sequence comes from Lissotriton vulgaris, assembly GCF_964263255.1. NCBI lineage: Eukaryota > Metazoa > Chordata > Amphibia > Caudata > Salamandridae > Lissotriton > Lissotriton vulgaris. The sequence continues at coordinate 775,159,402 of NC_141696.1, read as the reverse complement.
TTGCTCGGGCTCCACCGGTCAGAATAATTAACTGTTTTCATCCGAAGCTCTCGAGCCAAAAATAGGAGATTGAAGAGACGAGAACCACAGTCTAAGGTCGAACCAGGTGAGTAAAAGGGTCCAGGAGGGGGTGGAAATTAGGAGATTTGAACCAAAAAGGCAATCCCTAGCCGGGAGCTCCCAGCCGGAGCTCCTCACCTGTCAGTCATTTTGGAAAAGACGAGGACACCATCTCTGGTGGGTATTGGAATGCCCATGTCAGGAAAGAAGCAGGCTGCAGACTAAGAAAGTGTCAAAAATAGTTAACAAGGAAGCAGGCCTTTTCCATCTATTTACCCAACATCTGGAACAACATCCCTATATACATCAGGTCCTCCCCAATGCCGCTCTAATTTAAAAAAGAGTTTAAGACTGACCTCTTTAAAGAATGCTACAACACATAGCATTTGCCATTTACAAAACAGTTATCTCTCCTAACACTTGTCGATTTTATAATTGTGTTTACAGTGCTCGTATGCCTAGTCTTGCACAACAGAAATATGACATACATACATCCAGACGTGTGCAGTGACCAGGTCACATGCCTGAATCCCTCGAGTTAATGGGAGCTAGGTCTTCCATCCTTCTGATGTCGGTAAAGGGTACTTAGGGGCATATCATCAAGGGCTGAAGATATAATTATCGCCGCTTTATCGTCCGTTTTCGGCCGAAAAGCAGCGATAATTATATCGCATTATTTGCAAGGACAAGCTAGCGCGTGTTTCCCTGATTCAGCTCCCGTTTTGTTCATGCCTCGCTTTGCATCTCTAATGAGATATGCAAAGGAGGTGTCCATAATAAAACACCATGGGAAAATATCGCTACCACAGCTTCGTGATATCATCAACAAGGGGTAGCGATATTTTAAATCCTGTTAACTATGCCTTAACGCAGGAATTTAACGTCTTTTATATTCCTGACTAAGGCATAGCTAACGTGAGGTGGATTATGGTGATACGCCCACAGGGTCGTATCTTCAAGGCTATCTTTGTGTTAGGTGCAACATCGCTGGTTTTCCAGCGATGTTGGACCATTTCCCTGGAATATTATTGCCCTGGAGTAACACGTTGTTAATACCGCGTTACCAGGGTGATAAATTCCTGCGATAGATGGCGATAAATAAACAAGCGCTAAGCGCGCTTTGCATTTATTTATTCATTGCCGTCCTAGTAAATATGCCCACAATTAAGTAACTTATAGTGGAGACTAGTATTTCCAGTGTTTAGAAACGACAGAAGTAAGATATAGAGTGCTACACAGAGAAATATTTTATCATTATGTTGATTTGCAATAACAGTTTTTGTACTTCATTTACATAGTCCACATACAAGCAGTAATTTTGCTGCCACAAAATAAAGCTTGCTCTTACTAAATGGAAAATGAAAAAAATAGCAATCCCTTACAAAATGTAACACAAATATACATTTTCAGCTCCTAGTAATACCGCCCGCGATATGTTTTCTTACGAAGAGAGTGTCTGTAAGATGCAGCTTCAAAAAGTCAAAGAGGGTAGCAGAAGGCGTTCAAATTACAGAACACGCCACAATGTTTGCAAAGTCAAATCCGGGTCTTCAAAAAGATTCCACAGCATTCCAAGCGCTAACGCATTCTATAACTGCATTCCAAACTGAGGCAAAGAATCCTCAGTGTCACAGAAAAGTTAATCGCTAACAGCGCATACACAGATCAAACAGCAGAAAAGAAAATAATAGCAAACAGTGAATTGAGGCAAAGAAGTGAAAACATTTGGTTATATTAACAGATTATTTAAATGAGCTGCAGAAACGATCGGATTTCAGTGCACCTCACATGTCTGAAGCGGTTTAAGGGAATGGTCGTATCCTGTATTAAGGCAAGTTAGTGGAGTTTGAAGAGAGCGTCAAGGAGGCCTTCTGCAGGGCATGCACTTGCAAAGATTCAATGCCAGCTTTGGAATTCTCACTAGAGCATTTCCCAAATGGAAAACAGATTTACCTTTGATTTCTTGACCTCTCGGTATGGAGCCTCTCCTAAGGGTTCCGCTTTGCCATTGCATCTGATTTATCACCTCCTCAATGTCTTGCACATGTTGTCCCACCGCGAGGCTCCTCGCCGTTGTCAGCGCGTGCTAAGCTTTCTCATCATTGAGTAAACCCACCCCCTTCCTGCCGAATGCCCTTTTAATGGCTGCACGCGCACACAGTGCAGAGCCGGATTCAATAACAACCAGGGCCTGCCTTTGAAAGCCTCCCCTCATGTTCAATGTAGTTTAAATTGTATTGGATTGCAGCATTTCTATAGCTCGTTTTTACCTCTTGTTGAAATCCCAAAGCACTTTGCAGACCGAGGTTTAAAGCCGCTCATTCAGCTGTACTTAAATGAGAATATAGGTGTTGGTAGCGGTGTCATCTCCAAGTGCTGAGTGTTTTGGTGCCGTGAATAATGCAAGAGAGTGTGCCCCAAGCTTGACAGAGTGGCAGGGGCCTCATTTATGAGGCAGTGCGTCACTTTTACGTCGCCGGTGCGTCATTTTCTGTGACACACAGCAGCGTAAAAAATGTGCCTTGGTACACCATATTTACAAAGTGACGCATCTAGGTAGATGCGTCACTTTGTAAACCCCTGCGCTACATTATACCTGCACCAGGTATAATGGGCCTTATTTATGAAGGCCTTGCGCCACCGGTGCGTCACTTTTAACATGGGAAAAAGTGACGCACTGGCGGCGCAAGGCCTTCATAAATAAGGCCCAATGTATGCAGGAGGGGCGTTCTGACGCAAGACAGGGTCATAGAAGTGACGCAGTGAAATCTATAAGATTTCACTGCCCCACTTCTAGGACACAAATGCGTTTATTTCTTATGCCTGCCTCACAGCAGGCGTAAGACTGATGCAGGCCCCCCATGTGAAAGGACACATTGCTGGAGTTGCGTCACTTTTGTGGCACACTCCAGCAATGCGTCACTTTTGCGCCATACAGACACGTCAGAAATACTGACGTATCTGTAACTCCTTGCGCCATGATGCGTCATACTGTAAATATGATGCATCATTGGTCTCGCAAGGAAAGCGCAGCGAAAAGTGACGTATCGCTGTTTTCACGCAGAGATGCGTCACTTTTCATAAATGAGGCCCCATGTGAGTAAAATGTTACACTTGTGGCAACAGTAAAGAAGAGTATAGATTGGTTTGCCAGAAGCATATACAAACCAATCAGGGTTGTGGCCTTAGAGGTAACCGATTGAACGTAAGAAAAAGAGAGGCGCAGGAACAGAAGTCTAGCATAAGTTAATGTATCACACAAAAATTAAATTTGTTTGTAAAACACAACAACAATATTGCCCTCATTACGATGGCAGTCAGACAAGCATCCGACCACCATCATATCGGGATGGAAACCGCCCGACCTGTAGTTGGTGGCTACCCCCGAGTTATTACGATGCGACCGCCATGAAGGTGGTCAGAAACATGTGTTTTACAACTGTGGCTTGTGCTGAGGCCTGGAAAGGGGCCGCAGCACGAGCCACAATTTAAAAAAGCATCTTTTGAAACAACCATGCACCTTGTGCCAGGCACCAATGCACCTTGTGTGAGGCACCATATGGTACCTGGCACATGGTGCATGGGTGTTTGGGGGCACCACATGTGCCCAACTGACCTTATAGCGAAGACCCACAGGGGCCCTGCTAGGGGTCCCCAACGTCCTATGCCTTTTGCCTTTATAAGGCAGTCGGACCGCCATGTGAAGGTGGAGGGTGAAGGGACATTGTAATCCCCATTGTAGGGACTGCGCTCCGACCAATGTACCAAGGGGCTCCTTGAGCCTGTTGGAGGTTTTGGTCCGTCCCTCAGCTCGCTGCGCTTCCACCAACAGCATCATGATGCGGCAATCGTATCGCAGCCTCTGATGTCGGATGGTCTGCCACCAAAGGCTTGTCTGTGGCGGTCCGTCCGACATCATTATTGGGCCCTTTGTGTCAAATAAGTTAAATTAACTCACAACAAGCATATATCTTTGTATTCAACCCCTGGTGTATTTTATTTTCCTTTTAATGCAATTTAAGGTATTTCAGTTGTGAAAAAGATTGATAAAAAAAACTTTTACACATTAAAAAACAAAAATAGTGCAGTTTCTACAAACAAATTCACACATATTTAACAAACAAACAAAAATAAAATGATTTTGGTGATAATTTTTTGCTTATCCCTACCACAGCTTTTGAACAATATATAAACGGTGTTTGTGATTCTCCTTCAAAGAGTCCACCTAGGAGGTAGCCGGGGAAATACAAAAATAGCATTTTTTGTGCCCAATTAAGCGCTTCCCCGACATGGATAGTTATAAAAAAATTAACTTTGGTTGCTTTTTCCAAATCATATTAAGTCAAGGTGTTTCGGTTTGCATATATTTGAAGGCCTCATCAGACCCAGCAGTTGTTAGGTGACAATAAATCAAAATTAAAAAAATATGGGACATTTATTCCAATCCACTTTTGCATGCTACTTAAGGTTAACCAAGGTGAAACCAAGAACGTAAAAATAAAACTAACTAATTTGCAATGATGCATAATCTATTGTAGATAGGAAGAACTGTGTGAAACATGCGTCTGCGTTGAACAAAATGCAAATAACTACACACTTTTTAGCAAAATATAAATGGCAAGTCCTTTTTGTAAAGGAATTTTTTTTGGGAATATGTCTTCAGCTGCACAAACTTATCCTGCTAAAGGTACATGTGCGTATGCTCATAATCGTAAACCTCGAACGTTTCCAGTGGAAACACCTAATACTTGCTAAAGTAAGTTTTCACTGCCTACATTTATTGTCTTTCAATTAAAACTCTGTGCAGTAAAGGTACTTAAAGCGCCATCCTACGGTACCATAAAACCTTACCTACCACGTATATGGTAGCCAACTCTGAAAACAATGATGCCATGTTCCAATGTTCCTTTGCTTAGACTTCGTTTTGTTGGTTCTTTCATGTGAATTTTCTGAAACGTGTCTCTGTACATTTTAAAGTCATAATTATTTTAATGTTTGTATGTTCAGTGGATATTTATTTACATAGGTGTTTATACCCGAAAAACATATCTTGCCTGGAAAAAACGTGGCTAACAATGATATCAAACTGTTTGCCGAGGATACATGTTCATATTCTAAGAAAGAAAAGCTGACACGTGTTTAGGAAGAATGCTCTATGACACTTTATTTAAATCACTAATCAGAAGCAAGAACTTTTATCCTTTCCATAGTTCACAAGTTCCCTTTAGTTTCCAGAGATGGAAGTTTCCAAAGGAGGATCCCTATGTAAACACGTCTTTGATAACAAGCAAACACACATGAGTAGTTGTTAAAGTTTAAAAAAACAACAGCCAGTAATCATTATAATGGCACTTTCATACAAAGCCCAGGGGAAAAAAGTAATTTGAGAGTGGAAAAAAACACAGGTTTCACACAAACATTAGACTATAGAAGATTAAAGCTTTAGCACGCACTACATATGCGCACAGTGTTTGTAAATTTAGTAGAACAAGGAAGATCGGCCTCCTCTGTCAGTAAACTAGACGCAGCTCTTGCTACTAAAAGAAGAACACAGGCATTTAAGCCAAAAGCTTAGTATATTATCCTGTGGCCTTGTCCTCAGGGCCTACTCAGGTAGTCTGCGATTGTTTGGAAAATTAAACCCCATTTGTTAATTGATAAAGTATTTTGTAAAATGAAAATTGCAAATTTTAAAAGTTCTATAAATCTGTAAAAGTTTGAAATTTAAGGCTAAAAACAGAGTTTGTATCCTGAGATTGATATGTGGGTGCATAGCAAGTTGAACAAGCAGAATATGGAAAGGATGATGGGTGGCCTCAATCTACGCCTCAATCTAAACATTGACGAAACGTGCAAAAAAGTCAAAGGAATATAATAGAGTCTAGAAATTGCTGGATCTATTAGAATTAAAACATTTTTGGAAAAGCTCCAACCTTGAAACTAAAACTTTGGGCATCATTACGATGCTGGTGCGAGGAGCGTCCGACCAGCATCTTGTCGAAAACTGGACCCCCGGACAAGGAGTCAGCAGTCCCACTTTCCTAATTTTGATGCGATTACCTTCAGAAAGTGAATATTTCATATTTGTATTTATTTATTAACTGTACAAATAATTAAAACCTTTACAGTAAAATAAACAGTCAACAAAACTAAGATTAGTAAAAACTTCAGATTGTGTTTGGGTGATGTGACGCCCGCCACCCCTCCTGAGGCCCGCTCAATCAACCGACGGCCCTCAGTAGTCGCTAAAAACAGTTTGCTTATCGCGTCTATAGGCAATTCGCCAGGGCACTTCAGTTAAAGTACATAAAATGGCGCAGTCTTGATTGGGCGGATGAAGAGGGGTAAGCACCTCAGTGCTTTTTGGGGGCCTGGCTGCCTTCTTCCCCTGGATTTTGTGTGATTGATTCCAGGGTTTGATTGTGTTAATTGGCAGCCTTTAGTGAGATCCTAATCTGGTGCATACATTTCTCCAGTCTTGCTAGTGTCATTGTGGTTGCTGTGGAAAAGCACAAGGCTGACGCTTCAATGCAAGACTTTATGCTGTTGATGATACAAACTGGGTGCAGAAGTCGTTGTTATGTCCGGGACAGCAGCAAAGGAGGTGCAACCAAGATTCCCTCCTGTAGGAGCACAGTCTGCAATTTGTAGTTTCCCCCCTGCGGGCCCACGCAGGGTTAAAATCATTATTCCTAGTGTGCTTAGTCTCATTAAAATAATCTTACTTCAGGCTTGTGGTATGAGGGCCTCACTTGGTTAGGGTTGTGTTTTACCTACAATGTAGGAGTTATTCAGTGGGTCTAAATGGGTGCTCGAGTGGAGAGAGTTATAGTCGAGATCAAAAGATATGTTGCACACTTGTCTATTTATGGCTTTTTTCCAAGCATTCAATGGAATTTCCAGCCGCGGGATGCTCGCTTCCTCAATCTTCAGCGTGTTGAGAACATTGCCAAGGCAGGAGTGCCAGGCCGAGAGAGGCCCCTCGAAGATGGATCTCAATTGTTGTCTTAGAGAATCTGCTGGGGACCTTAAAATCCTTAGATATAACTTTATGATCTCCCCCTGGCACGTCAGGAATGCCCTTGCCAAGCCTAGCTCCAATCTTAGCCTTCAGAACGTCGCTCACCTCGGAATGAGGAGCACAGATTTGTATGCCTTAGCCTGAGCTGAGTTGAGGAGGGCCTCCAGTGAGCCGGAGAAGGCCAGGTGGCCATAGCTAATAGCTGGTAGCAATTTCGTCTTTAAAACGGACAACATTGGTCCGGCCGAAGGTCTTACCAGGTGTAGGCTCAGTTGCTTTAGCAGGTGTGCGATCTTTTTGGCCTTAGAAAGCTGTTGTTTTTAGATGGGCGTTTGTCTTGGCTCGCTCCGCAAGCAAAACCCTCAGGTAATTATATGACACCGCTGTGTTGATGAGCAGATTTCCCATTTGCCAATGTGTTTTCTTTTTCAGATGATAACTCCCAAAGATGACAACCTTGGTCTTCCCCTGGTTAACTGTCAGGTTGTTGTCATTATTATAACTGTTCAGTGCGTTTAGTGCTCTTTGGAGGCCCACCTTCGTGTGATCCATTATGGCAGTATATTCTGCATATTGTAGCACCGGCAGCCTCACGCTTCCTAGTCTTGGTGCTACCAGACTGGCTCCTTTCAGGGCATCCCCCAAGTTTGCAGTATACAAATTAAAAATGATGGGGGCCAACACACATCCTTGTTTCAGCCCATTGGTCGTTGTTATTTTGGGAACACTGTGCTGGCACTTGTTTTGACCCACACCCAAGTGTCCTCGTATAGCGATCTGATTGCCTTCAAAAGGTTTGGGGGGATTCCCCATTTTCTAGTTTCCACCATAGTTTTCTGCGTACAACTTTGTCAAATGCTGTGTTGTAGTCGATGAAGCAGCAGAAAAGTGGGGGCTTTTTCTTCCTTGCTGCCTGTGCTGATAGGTGCACTAGCGCCAGTACATTATCCATGGTCGATGATTGTGACATGAAGGCAGTCTGGTGGAAGGGGATGATGTTTTTTTCCTCCACCCTAGTCTCAAGATCCTTCAGAAGGAGGCGGGCATAGGCCTTGGCTTCCAGATCAAGCAGGGTGATGAGCCTATAATTTGATGGCTTCAGGCGGTCTCCGTTTTTAAAAATAGGGACCAGTATAGAGCCCCTCCAAGAATCAGGGGTTTTGATGGTCGAGAAAATGTAGTTGTAGAGAGGGGTTAATGTTGTTGCCCAAAAGTCGGGGGCCTTTTTGAAGACCAGTGCTGGTAGCCCATTGGGCCCAGGGATCAGTCGTTCTTCATCTTCTTAAGGATCTTAATGATCATTTGAGGGTTTATCTGGATTGATGTTGTGCAATGCACCTCGGCTTGTACTTCCTGACTCATGGGGGTAGAGCTAGGGCTATGGGTCATTACTCCTGGCTTTGCACTGGAGTGTTGAGATTGTCCTGCTCCGCGGTTGATCTCTTCAGAGCTGGCTCTATTTGAAAGGGCTATTGAATGTAATTGCTACACTTGGGTCAGCCAGTCTCTGTGCTACTCCGTTTTCTCTTAGGACTTCTCTACTGCTCAGCTGATGTATATGCCTCCATAATCCTGCTGGATTCTTCTGCTTAAGCAGGGAGAAGACTTTCAGCCATTCCCTCTCTATGTGGGCGTTTTTGTATTCCCACAGTTTCTTCCTTAGAGGTGCCCTCAGTGATGCAACCGATGGGCCCTCCGTTAGTCTGCCCCCTTTTTTCTTCATTATGAGTGCCTTGCGCAGGAGCCGTTCACTTTCACTTATATCTTTGGTTACTCAAATGCTTCCACCAGTTGGTTTGACTTTGTCCCTGGGGGCTTGATGTTGACCGATCTTCTCTTATAGATCCTCTACTTTATTCTCCCAGTTCTTTATGGGTGAGATTGACGTCGATGAGCTCGCTTCCTGGTTCTGATCCAACCAGGTTTGAAGCTACTTGCCTATCTTAATCGACCATTTTCTCCTCCTCAGGAGACTATGTTTTTTGTCCCCTCTTGGCTCTCCGATGACTTGGAGGATGGTGGCTGAGGGAATTTCCAGCTGAAATACCGCGCTTAATGGCCTGTGGTCGCTTTCAGTCCTATCCACGACAACAAAGACTTTCAAACTGGCCGCCATTGCCTCACTGATCATGATGTAGTCAATTCTGGAGATATCCCGGAAGTTCAGTTGGGGCGTCAGGCCTTCGAGCGTGCTTCTTTCCATGCGTGGGTTGTGGTCAGCTTGTGATTGGCGAGAAGGTCATAAAGGGGTGCAGCCCTGCCCGGACCACGATAGGGGTATTCGGCTTCATCAAGATCCATCAAGTTGAAGTCCTCAGCTAAGATAACTTGAAATAATTTGTATTTATTTACGAGGTCATCTAGTTTCTGTGGCAGTGCCTCCATCTGGTCTTTCATGATGGTCTGCGCCCGGTTTATATAGCAGTTTATTACCAGAAGGCACAGTGGATGTGCATTGAAGTTCAGGCCACTGATTTGTAGAGTTTGCATCCCTGGTGAGTTCAGATTTATGTCTGTTACAACGAGGGCACTTGCATGTTTTTTAAAAACTGATAGACCACCAGATGGAAGGCTAAAGAGATTCCATTTTTGTTTCTGGCAAGTAATGGTCATGGTACCCCACAAATAGGATGCTAGCCAGGGCCATAGTCTCTTAAAAGCACAGTATTTCTCCGGTTTCCAGGAACTGCTTTAAATTTTCGATTTCACAGATTTTGCTGATCCCTTCAATATTCCATGAGATTATGGTTAATTGCTGCTTGGAAGGTGATCCTCCCCTAGCCTCTCCCTTGCCTGGCCTGATATCACAGCTATTAGGGATGCTGCTGCCTTCTTGTTCGGATTCCGCGCATGTCTGTTTCAAGGGCAGTTGCACAGATGACCCGCTGGTTGTTTCGGCATGAGATCCTGATGCCCATTGGGTCCTTAGAGCCCATCCGTCTTCTGCCAAGAAATTCAGAGCTGTCTGTTCCGTGCAAGACTGACCAGGTGTTCTTGCCCCCATTTTGAGGTGCTAAGACGTGTGGATTTTTTGGGAGTGACAGAGGCTGAATCTCAATGCTCAGCTGGGCAAGTTGTGTGGAGTTTTCTAGGACGGCTAGTTGTGTTTCCTTTTGTTTCAGGCCCATCACTGTTGAATCGCCGTGTGTGTCCCCCTTGATCAGTGGCGTAACGAAGCGATAGGGGGCCCCCCTGGAAGGTGCAATAAAGGGGCCCTGCTCACCTACATCCAATCTATGTCCCTCACTTTTCACCTTTGCAAGGATTTTCAGAACTGCACAACATATAGACACTTTCAACCGACCCATTTCCAGATTACACAAACCTTCAGGCTGTGGATTGAGACTCTGTTGTATCTCAAGTGAAAAAAGGTCTGCAGGCTGCACACACTAAAAGGCATCAACCAGACTGGGTGCTAACCCGGGGGTGTAGGTATGTTACTGATAAAAGAAAGAGAGGCATCTTAGACAAATTACTATTGTTCTTATTGTATGCAATGCTGGGGCTGGCAGAGGGGAAATCAGAAGATCTAAAAAGATCCTTTATTTAAGTGAGGGAATGGCAGAGCCAGAATGCAAACAACTGTAGACAAGAATGAAAATCAAAGAACCAGAAAGCGTATGTAGTGCAAATGCAAAAAACACTAAGCACTGACAAGCTCAATACTTTGTTTCAGGATTTGGGGACATGGTAGATAGCAACTTTGAGGCTTTTTATTTAACCATAAACATGTGTTTGAAGATGTTGGTGTTTCCGTATGAGACAGCCAGTCTATCTGATAGGCATAAGTCTAAACCCTGGTTTAGTTTGTCCATTTATCACCAAAGGGAGATGTGAAGAACAACAAAAAGAAGGTGTAGGAAGAGAGAATTTGAGGAAGACAGAGCTTGATATAGGACGCACATGCAGCTCCATTAGGAATTGGAAAAGGCAAACATATGTATTATATTACTACAATAATGGAATCCATAAGATATTGCTGCTAGGGAGTTCAGTTAGCTTACTCATCTTTCAGGCCGCTTTCTGATAACATTGCCTTCACAGGGTTTGGTGACCAACTGGGAGTCATGTTTTGCAACACAAGATCATTATAATCCAGCACAAAATATGAATAATATCTATGCAGGGATTCATTTGTTTTCCTCCCTATCTCACAGGGTGAGGCACTATTGGGTCCCTGCCCAGCAGCATGGTGTGGTATCTGCCCATGGTATGGCAAGAGGATGCGGTCTCACAATAGATTAAAACAGCTGTTGTGACTCCCCACCTTCAAAAAAGATGGACTGCTCGTGGATGACTGACAATTTTAGAGCAAGTGCTAATTTGCAGGTATTAACCAAGTGTCGGAGGGAGCGGTACATGAAACGATCCAACAGCATGTTTGTAAGTTTTATTTACCACAAGTTTCTGCAGTTTATCCGTTGTTTTTTAAAGGATGTATGGCTGGAATTCCAACTATACTGAACTTCCAGCACTAAATATGACACCCAAATAAGGTTTCATCTGGAGGAAGGTAGTTGCAGGCTCTGTTTTCACATTCTTATTGGCTCACAGAGAGTGTGGCCTTTGTGAGGCAAAATTTAATCATGGAATGATTGCCTTCATCCAAGATCCAGCATCAGAAACCAAGCCAAGCACAGAATTAGCTGTTGTCTTGCACATGTCAGTAAACGGAATACAGCAAATGCCTTTAAGAAAACTCTGATCACTTGAACGTGCTCAAGCATCAGTACACTTAAAAAGGAGTTTAGCTCTAACTGTCAGTGTCCCACAGCGTTTCGTTGCAGTACACAACCTCGCCATCTCATCTATGCATCCTCCTGCTCACCACTGCTCCACGTTCTTCTCCTTGCCTAACCCTTAACATGTTCTCTCGCACTCTTCCAGATTTCCTACAGTCTTTGAGTTCTAAATGGTCCTCTTTGCCTTTTCAGTGCCACAGTGCTATTTCTTTACTTGCCTAGTTTAGTCAGCCCGGGTCAGACAGATACCTTTATTACCAGGCATTTTCAGATCGGACATTCAACTAGCAGTGAGTCACTCAAGGATTCTGGTTTATTTGCAATCTCTGGCTAGTCTCCAGCTGGTCAACTCTACTGCTGATTACCATTTCACTCCAGAACTGTTGGACTTGGCCCTTTTTGCAGGGTCATCCCTGAACTTTTTGCCTTCCTCCTGTATTTTGTCTGACCTGTTTTTGTTGGTATTATGACTCTGGGCACTTTACCACTGCTGATCAGTGCTAAAGTGTATATGATCTGCCTATTGTAAATTGCTGTATGAATTAGTGATTCAATGATTGGGTGATTTGGTTTACTAGTCAGACCCTAGTACAATGCACCGAGGGTGCCCAGGTCTTGTAAATCCAAATGCTGCTGGTGGGCTTGCAGCACTGGTTGTGCCACCCACAGAAGCAGCCTTGTAAAGTGTGTCTAAGGCCTGCCATTGCCGAGTCTGTGTGCAGTCTAGTACTGCCATGCTGACTGGGCAAGTGCACCCACTTGCCAGTCCCTAAACCTTCCCTTTTCTTCATATCAGACACCCCTATGGTAGGCCCTAGGGCAGGGTGCATTGTAAGTATAAGGTAGGACATTGCCGGTGTAATTGGCATGTCCTAATAGTGAATTACAGCCATTTTGATTGTTCACTATTGCAAGGCTACCTGTTCTCCATAGGCCAGAATGGGCACTTAGATTATTACATCTTGTAATCCTAACTGACTCAGGGAACATGGTAGAAATTCGAATTTAGTATGCCTGAACTCAGAATGATAAAATACATCTTTTAGTAACGTTGGTTTGAACTTTCTGTGTTTTATAATACCACTTTTAGAAAGTAGGTATTTTCTTGTCTAATTATTCAAACCTGCCTCTGCTAGGTTGTGTATTACTTGTTTGGAGTGTGAGTGACAGGGCTGGGAGATTCCAGGAGACAGAATGAGTCAGCCCAGAGGTGAATAGAGAGATCTGCATCTAGATGGGAGGGAGGAGTTGCACCTGGGACCTGAATATGACTGTGCCCACCCCCAAAGTGCTGGCTCCACCCCCTGTGGTAAGTCTGATGTCTCTGCCCTGCACTGTAAAAGAAGAGAAGTAATCATGTCAACAAAGTGCTCCAGGGCTGTGCTTTCCCTCCACAATGCTGGATCCACCTCCTGTGGGGCGTCTGATGTTTCTGCCCTGCACAGTGAAAGGAAAGAAGGAGCCATGTCAACAACGTGCTCCAGAACTGGCTTGGACTGGGCAAAAGCCCCTCTGCCCTCAGAAGTTAAAGGATTTTGGGGTATATATTGGGACCCTGAACCCAAGAAATTAGATCACTTTTGGACTACAAGAAGAAACCTTTGCTGAGGAGAAGAACCTAAAGAAACTGAGGAGAGACTATCTCTAAGCTGAAGTGCTGCTTGGGGGATTGACCTGCAGTGGTTGCCTGACTGCCAAAGAAAGGAGAAAGGAACTTTGTGTACTTTATTTTCAACTTGTGAAGTTTCTCCTTCTCTGCTGCTGTCCTTATCTCAATAATTAACGTCGGCGATTGCTCCGTCTAATCTGCCTTAAACAGAGTATAAAATCATGCGCTGAAGTATCAGCCAGTGCTCGTCAACCACCAACACAATGACCCTAGCGAGATTGGCGAAATTCCTTCACCAAATTAGGTTAGCCTTAAAAGTCAATAACGAAAGTATTTCAACACACAGGAAGCCCACAGCTAAAGCAGCAGACTAAAGCTGAAGTGATCTTGCTATGTAGCACTGTTGACATTTCCCCACTTGCATGCCTACTAGAGAAAGAAACGCCCCCTGCATAGACTAATTCCAAGGCACACAAGGTCGGGAAAATGCCAATCATATGGACTCAGTCAGGCGATCCGTATCCTTGTATTTTATTCTGTTCTTTTAAAATAGTTTTTCTTTTTTTTTTTTTATTCAGCGCAGAAGTACAAATTGTTATTAAGCAAAGAAGTTTACATTCACTGTTCTTTGTACTCTCTCCATTTACTGTAAAGATTTTAATTAATTGTACAGTTAATAAAAAAAGTCTAAAAAAAAAGTCTCAGAAGTTTCTCCAAGGGCAAGGAACAGAGCTTGCCTCCTGCGGAAGTCTCAGGAACAACAGACTTCAAACCCCAGCTCCCCAGAGTTCTTTGGAAGTGCCTGCTACTGTTTTGGGCCTTCTGAGGGACTGCTTGTCGCAAGGACCTGGAAACACGACTCAACGAGAAGAAGCGTGTAACCGTCGCTGCTGCTGCCATCGCATCGTAAATGTCGGCACTGTAGCTGTCGTATTGCACTGCATCGAGAGAAGCGTCTCGCAACAAAGAGGAAGCGTGTCGCCGTCGCTGCTGCTGCTGTCGCATCGTGAATGTTGGCGCCGTAGCTGTTGTATTGCACCGCATCAGGAGAAGTATCTCGCAACAAAGGAGAAGCGTGTCACTGCTGCTGTTGCTGCTGTCGCCTCTTGGATGTTGCCGCTGTCGCTGTCGTATTGCACCGCATCAAGAAAAAGCACCTCGCATCTACAGAGAAGTGCGCCGCCATCAGAGCTGCTGCCGTCGCATCTTGGATTTCGCTGCTGTAGTTGTTGCATTGGGCGGAAGCCTCTGGGGATGTCCGAGAAGAGTGTCGCAGCCGAGGCTGTTGCCATTGCATCGCTGAACAAGGGTGTTGCCGCTGAAGCTGAAGCATCGAACCAAGACTTCTCGCATCCTCAGGAAGGCGTGCGGCATCTGGAAAAACTTCATGTCTTTGTTTCTTTGCACCTGAACCTTGCCGCATTTCCATCGCTACAACATTACTTGTTGTGGAAGCGCACCGCTACGTAAGATACATTGACTCAAAGTGATGCATCTTAAGAACTGAACTGAAGTAAGCTAAAACAACCATCTTAAGTATAGTATTGTGGATTTTTGTCGTTTGTGATCTTGTGTTAAGTCTATTTAAAAAAAACGTGTTTTTAATATACAACTGTGTGTTGTCCATCTGTAGTGTTGTCACTGGGTTACTCTATGTGGTCACAAAGGCTTTACACAGTGCCTCTGAGATAAGCCTGTCTGCTTGTACCAAGCTACCAAGCGGATGAGCAGGGGTTATTTTAGGAGTGTACCCCCTTACCCTGACTAGTGGCAAATGTCCATATTTGTCACATATACCTACCTGTGCCAACTAGAGACCCCCAAATCTAACAAGAACCATTTGAAGTGGCAAGTTCGAAGACACAATCTTGAAGGGCAGAAATTAGACTGCCATCATCCTGAGGCTTGGTGCTGCCTCTTCTTGTAAATCAGGAGGCATGTGCCATTTTAGAGTGAGTGTTGTTGTATTCTATCCCCTCACGTCTGATAATAGAGAGCAAATAACAGCTTCTTGCGGGGATGAGAGTAAGTAAACCAACTTTCAGTGGCAGAAAAAATGAAATATCACAAAATGGAGTGGCTATTCGATCTTAGTCTCTTTGCCAGAATTCCTTATGGCAGCATCATGAACCATCTTTACCGTTAAGCACCTGAGAGTCTATACTGGCCATCAACTCTCTTTAGTTCCCAAAATTAGGACCGAAGTGAAAGGTTTGGTCCAGACTGGCCAGAAATCTAACTCTATTCTTGGGCTCAGTGAAAAGGGCTACATTTATGAAGGTTGTCATTTTATTTTGTATGCACTATTACATGGTCCTTCATGTAAAGATTACTGCTGGACAGATTTACATGTTCCAGATGGCTCAAGACCAAGCTATGTGATTGATTTACAAGAGTGAAGAACCCACGTTATGTTGTGCTCTGTAGAACTAAGGGTACTATGTCTGGCCCATAGAGCTTTTTATTACAAAGGTGTTTTGTACCTTAAAAAGTAATTAGAAGATACTGCCCCTCAAGACATTTGAGATTTTCAACTCAAATGAGACCTATCTCTCTGAGATACTGTAAAAGTAATTCCAGTAGAGCCTTCTTTACCATCTTCGTGGTTTCCCTATGTTACACATTGCATTCGGATACCTAGGCAACTGAGAAAATGTTAAAACCAGCCATTTCAAGAAAATGTATTACTAAGGATAAGTTACTCATCTACCTGGTGATGCTGTTCATTGTGCAATAGCCAGCACTCTACATAATACACATTCTCCATAATAGGACACTAGAATGTTAATCTATGTTTGTAATAGGACATCCTCATGTTTCTCTTTTGTTTTCTTCTCCTCTGCAGGTTTCCCCTTTCCATAGCTATTCTACTTATTTGTGTCTTCTCCTAATAATATTCTACCTCATGTGGCCTCATTTTACTCTCTCCTTCATGTCTTCCATGTCCTATGATTCTCCCCTCCCTTTCTCTGTCTTTTAACTCACTCCTCTCCTTTGCCCTTTCTTCCATTCTGTGTTTTTCATCTCTTCTCTACTGGATTGTCTGTCTTTTCCCCTTCTATGCTAATTGTCTCTGTGTCACCTGTTTTCTTCTCTCACCTCTCCCTCTCTTTCTAGTGTCTCTTTATCATCTACCTTTCCCTATCAGTTGTTCTTGATTACATATATGTCTCTTTATTACCTCTTTCACCCTTCTCCCCACTCTTGCTCAGCTTTCTCTCACTCACAAATCATCATTTAATTACCTCTTTTCTACTTCTTCTCCATATGTGTCTCTTTATATCATGCATGTCCCTTTATCAACTAGCTATTTTCCCCACCCCTTCTCTTCTCTTTCTAACTTGTCTCTGTATCACCATGCTCTCTCCTATCTCACCAATCTCTCTGCCTCTCTCTCAGTTCTTTCTCATCTGTATCTCTCTCTTGATTCACTTTGCTCTCTCTCCGCAATGTATCTTTGTCATCTGCCTTTTTATCATGTCCACTATCACTTCTCCCCTCTTTCTCTCTCTGCAGCCTTATTCTCACCTGCCTGTCTCTTAATTGCCTCTTTCAGCTTGTCCAATTCTCACCCCTCTCTCTCTCTTTAACTTGTATGTCTCTTCTTCATTGCTCTCTTTTGTGATTACTTATGCTCTCTCAAGGCTATTGCTTTCTTGGCTGTCTCTTTATAACCTTCTCATCTGCCACCATATTTACCTCTCTGAGTTGTCTTTCACCTCTTTTCATCCCTCTCAAATGCCTTTCTCCTCCCTATCTCGATTTGTCTCTTTTATTTTGCAGTCCTATTTTCAATTCTCTCTCTTACTCAACCAGTCTATCTTGCTCACCTGTCTTCCCCGCCCAGCACTTCTCCCTCTCCCAAGCCCCCCTCTGCGTGCCCTTTGAGTTGTCCCTTTCCCATATGCCTCTATATCTTTATCACCTCTCTCACACAAATCTCTCCTTCCATATCTCCCAGCTGTGTTTAACGTATCTTCCTCCCAGCAACTGTCTCTCTCTTTCTCAACTGTCTTTCTTTCTAACTGTTCTAGCTCTATCACTTGTCTCTCCTACTATCTGAACTCTCTCTCTTACTGGTCTGTTATCTCTCTCACATATGCCTCCTCAACCCTGTTTTCCTCAGTTGTCCTTTATAAAATGGCTGTCTCTTCACCAACCCCAATCTCACTCACTCTCTTTCTCTCTCTTAGCTATTTCTTTTCTTCTCACAGTCTCTATTGTACCTTTTTAACGCGCATCCTCTCTAACGCTTAACATGGTGTTTCACCTATCACTCACACACCTGTCTCTTCTGTCTCTCTACCCTGTCCCTTTCTCACCTGCCTGCTTCTTTATCACCTCTCTACTCTCATTCTCTTGCAGCTGTCTCTCGCCTGTTTCTGTCTCACACCTGTCTCCTCTCTCATCTACCTTTTTCCCACCTCTTCAACGTCTCCACCTCTCTCTGTAAATCTGTTCTTTATTACCTAACACTAATTCTCACAGTTCTATCTTTCTCCCTCACACCAGTGTCTTTTAAGTGTATATTTCTTGTTTGTCTTTCTCTTTCCCTGTGTTGTCTTTCCCCTCTCTCAACCTGGGCTCTGCAGGTGTTTAAAGAAACATAAAGGCACGTATTACTGAGGGCCTTCTCTGCCAACGATTGATTGTGCAAGTTTATTATGAGTGACTTTCACTGTGCTGGGCATCCCATCCCGTGCAGCAGGCTTCAGCTGCTGTGTTGTTTACTGCTGCATTGGCAAGAAGGCTTCGGAACTGGATGGGGGCCCCCCTCCAGAGGAAGGGTAAGTGGGGGTCCCCCCGTACTGCAGGGTCTGCGGGGACCTGTGTTACGTCCCTGCCCTTGATGCTCAAGAATCTCACCCATTCTAGATCCTCAGTTGGAATCTGGTCGAGGGTGGCGAGGTGTTTGAAAAGATGGCGATTGTTACTCCGGTTCAGGATGTCGTGCTGGCCTGTGCTGTGAAATCTCAGGGTTAGTACCACCTCATGGACAATTGCCAGAAGACCCAAAGTTTGGGGAGCCTTTCCCCTTCCTAGGGCGTGCTCTACAGTGGTTGATCCAGGGCTTGTGCTTCCTGGCATGCTTGTGACAGGTACCACTTAAGAACTGTTTCTCCTGCCTTGATTGCTCCTTGTTCCGGGTTGATGCACGGGGCTTAGTTGGAGTGCATAAGAGCCACCCGGCTGCGGCGGCGTTGTTGCCGTCCCTGGCTGGAAAGATTTTACAATGGGTGCTGGGCTTATTTCCACCATTGTTTCGCTGTCTAGGAGCTGCCCTGAGCTTGCTGGCGGCTTTTGGCCCTTTGTGGTGGTGTTGCCTGATAAAGTTAGCTGCTTTTGCTGGTCTCCAGGAGGCGGGGCAGTGGCAAGGTCCTTCTTGCCCCAATTTTTGGCTATGAAGATTGGATAGAGCTGGCTGGTTTTAGCGTCCCCTTGTGAGGGAGGGTCATCGATGTTCCATAGCTGTGATTGTCTCCCTCTTAACCTTGTTATTTTAAGTTTCTTTAGCTTCTTTTTTGCTTTCCTGGATAGAGTGGTTTCTGTAATGCCTGTTTTGTTGGGAGTATGTTCTTGCGGGTCACTTGCCAGAACGCCGCTGCCCCTGCTTCCCCCGCTGTTAGGGCTTTGTGTGCCTTGGACTTCTTTGGATCTAAGGGCGGAATACTCGATCCCGTGTTCCACTGTTTGGCCTGGTCTGGCTGCTGCCATTGTCTTCTGGCCAGATAGTACTCCTTCTATCTGTCCTTCTATCTGTCTCACCGTCTTAGGATGACTGTTCACCGTGACCCTATCTAGGGTGTCTCCCTGCTTCCATTGACTATCTCTACTATAAAAGCCAGCACCTGAGGCAGAGAAGCCCGTTTTCCCATGAGGATTGAGAAGGAACAGGAGCATTCCCCCAGGTTAGAGACCATGTACTGAATGATCCTATTTTCCAGGTCTTCCTCCCTGGAACTTATGTTGACTAGGCGGCCAGCAATCGATTGCAGAAGATCTATTTTGACTTCCATCTTAGATGACTGCCACAGTAAGTCTCTATTGGTAGTGCTGTTTATTGCAGTTGTAGATGATTTCTGCAAATCAGGGTCAAAGTTGTCATGATGGTCTATCTTTGTGTTTGAGATCCGTGGAGGCGCTGGTAGCCCCAGCCCAAGCAGATTAGGGGTTAGTTCTAACCTTCTTTCGATCTTGGGTTCTAGATTTTAGAGGAACAATGCTGTGAGCTCCCCTGCCACTGGGGACTCTGGGCGCAGATCAGTTGGATACTCCCATGGGCTTGTTGGCCTTAATGAGGGCGCAGTGCTCTCCGCCTTCTGGAGAACTGAGCCATGGTCACTGGACTGGTGAATTTGCACCCTTGTTACAGTAACATGACCCTCTTTGGTCAGGGCTATTGCATTTTCCTTGCCCATTGTGGAGCTGTGCACCTTTTCTGTGAGTAGGGAAGGGGATTGGTCCATAGGTAATCCATTGGACTGAACGGAGTCACGTTGCACACACACTGAGTTGACCATTCTCTGCTCCTTACTAGTCTCCACGTGGGGGGGGTGAGAACCCTTGGAGGAGGGATGGTTTGGAGGTTGGTAGGGTGTTGGTGGATTGTTGAATGGTTTACTTTGAGTGTCAGTGTCCGGTAAGCAAAGAAGCAGGTGGAAGGGAGGTGGGCGGGGCACGCAGGGCAGGTCATAGGCTGTGCCCAATCTAATCGGGCCGCCCGTGAAACAGCCGAGGGCACACACTTGCTGCGTCCGCCCGCTGATGGCAGTTGTGCTTGCCAGTTACCTCTGTGCAGGGCTGTGGTAGGGCCTTTCCGAGAGGCTCACCTGTTCACTGTGGTATCCACAATACTTCACACAATAGATGATGCTGCAGCCGGCCGCCGGGGTTGGGATTGCAGGAAGCGTGCTCTGCCTCACACTTGGCCGCACTTAGCACTTAGCACCCTGGAGATCTGCGGCCCGTGGCTCACCGGAATTAAATAGAATTGGAACTCCCCCCCCCCCCAGTGTGTAGGGGTCAGCCAAGGGTTAACTAGGTGCTGGGACGGAGTTAAGACCGGTCTCGGCGGTCTCTGCATCCTTCTTGCGTCCTCCTCTATATCCTCCTCAACATTTCCTATTGTGGCTTGTACCACGAGCTGCAACACAAGCCACAATAGGAAATATGCACTTCCTAAACATACCTGCACTGTGTGGCCGGCACCATGCGGTGCCTGGTGCAGTGCCTGGTACACAATGCAGCAATGTTTGTGGGGGTACCACAGGTGCCCCCAGGGCCCATAGCAGAGGCCCAGGGGGTACAGAGCCCTGCTATGGGCCCCCAAAGTCTGCCTTGCAATGGCAGTTGGACTGCCATAGACAGGCAGATGAAAAGGGACATTGTAATCCCTGTGATGGTGCCTGAGCAGGCACTGCCCCTATTGTAGGGATCACTCTCCGTCCGATGATCCGACGGGCGCCTTGAGCCTGTCAGAAAGCATTGGATGGTACCTCCACCTGCTGCCTCTGACCGCACGCATTGTAATGCGGTCCGGAAGGTTAAAGAAAGAAACAACAAAAATCCGCAAGAAGCTGGACAAAGATCTTACAGAGTCACCTGGGGAATTGGGGTTGGTGCAACCCCCTCCCCAGGCACCATCACTGCCCCCTCTACAGCATCACAATTATAAACTTAGCACCTTGGTCCAAACAAATACGACGGAAATAATAACCTCTCCAGTGCCCCTCACCCAACATCATAATACGCAGGATGAAATGAGTAATGATACAAAAAAGAGGACCCTCCAAGACTATTTTAAGAAAAATGGATAAAAAGCCCAAACTCTAATCAACCCCAATGAAATATCGCCTGCATTACATCAGTCCCCCCAAACCCTTCACAACACCGACTTAGTTCAGATTAAAGTGCAGGCCTTGATCCACGAACAGCTCCATAATCAGGTCATCGTCACACCTCCATACAGTTGCTCCACAAGGGTCGTACTCCATACGTCAGAAAAAAAGGGGCCAAGACCAGTCATCCAGTCTGGAGACATGTCTCCTACTTTACAACAAGCGCTTCAACTAAACAAGGATCAATGTTCATCACCAGTATCAATTTCAAGCAACGAGACTCCCCTCTCAACATCAGATTACCCTCCTCTGGAAACAAAATAAACTCCACCGCCCAAGCAGCGCAGTGGACCAGGACCACTCCGGGCATCATTAAACCATTAACACAAACAACGCCACCCGTTTTGGCTCACCAGGAAAGCCCCAAAGTCAACCAAGGGAAACCCAATGATCACTCCCTCATGGACTTATCCTTCTTCAAAACAGAATCAAATAAAACAAAGGATGAGTCTGAAGGTCTCAACCCCATAGCACTTGAATTCACTGCCATCTGGCCCCAGCTTTTACAAACTCTACACTCCACAGTATCGGCTTTAAATTATCACTCAGATGAACTCAATCTACAAGTTGACCTTTTAAACACACTAGCAGTATACACGGCAGGAATTGACAATAAATTGGAAGGCTTGAATGCCTTAATTACAAAAGCACAATCCAAAGTCATCCTGACCCAAGCGATATGCTGCTCCTCACCAATCATTGATAGCCTGTCAACGCTTCCCCAGTTTCATGCCCTGGTCTTGACAGAAATAAGAAAACTACCATCAGGTTTGCAAGACACACCATATCACTCATGCCCGCTCACAAATAACGTAACTATTTAGAAAGTTAACGATCAAAGCATAAACCATAGTAAAATCAGCGACGGTAACAAGGTCTTACCAGCAAAACGGATATTCAACTGAACAACGTTACAGTACCAGTACCGTTTTCAGATAATCAAGTGGCTCCCAAGGAGTTCAGCATCTTTCAAACTGCTAAACTAAGCAATAAAAATAACATCACCTTAAAAACAGAAACACTGCTTACGTCTGACACAAGGCAAGGTATTGACACTCGAGACGTTGACGCGAGGTCAAGACCAATGAATAAACCCCTTCAAAATCAACATTTAAGCAAAAGGGAAAGGAAGAGACTAAGGAAAAAACGCAATAAACGTGGCACAGTGACCAAAAACACGACTTATGTCACCCCCTACCCCGAAAAGGACAACACACGACGTGGCTCAGTCAACTCTGTGAGTTCTGATAGCATCTCCTTACAATCACAAAACTCATCTTCGCAATTACTCACAGAGTCAACTAGTAAGACGTTATCATCTCCCGCCAACAGTAAAACTCATAAGGACACACTTGTGGCTAGGGGCGAGGTTTTAGTAAAATCTCCATACCAATTGACCCTAGATGAGTCAGGAGGAGCCATTAAGTCGGAAACATTGCCCCATATGGTCAAGACCAGACCCGAAGACCCGACAGCTCAAACAAATATGGTAAATTCATTAAGGGACAACAAAAACCGGGAAAAGATAGACCAGAATGAGGATGAGTATAGGTCAAGACACAAAGAGAATTTTCAAATAACACTATTGAAGAACCGGGACATAATACAAACGGGCAAACAGTCCCCCAAGATCGAGGACCACCAACCACAAGAAGAACGAGTGGTACACAAGCAAAAATTACATCAAACCCAAAGGAGAATTAATCTACCCCAGACAATTGTTAAAAAGAATCATAAGACCCCCTTCCAGGCCTCGACTACAACAGATCCAAAAAGCAAGTTGTTATTTATCACTGAATATCACACCCAAGGACCACACGATATCCTGAACAGAGGGAACATTCTGAAACTTTTTAAAAACATCCCTGAACTGTGCCATATTGAATCCAACGGTATAGTTTTGATTGAATTCAAACCCATCGGAAGTAATCAACTCACCGAACCAACGTTGATTACCTTTTCAACCGCAGTAATCAAGGAGCAGGTTCTAACAATGTCTGATTTACTTAACACATGGGGAATTAAAGCAGTTCAACAATCGGAACCACGGTACCCATCGGTTCTTGCAAAATCCACGGCCTTACCCTATCAACCAGGACCTCCATCTCTTTCAATATTAAGATCCGCTAAAGGTCGATCCCCAGGAAGGGCCATATGCCCCGAAATAGAGGAGGGCAAAATGATGGCATCTGACTGGGCCTGGCTGCCAGCGGCCCTGGACGGGGGAAACCAAAATTGAACCAGCACTCAACCAGGACTTTCAGTATGCTCCTGGAATATTAACGGCCTTACTACGAAACTCCAATCTACCAGTGTGATAACATTTTTCAAAAAACACGAAGTCATACTATTGCAGGAAACATTGTCCCTGGTCAGTCTTCCAATAGAAGGATACCTGGAATATAGAGTCCCCGCTCAGAGGTCACATAAACTTGGCCGACCCAGCGGCGGTCTTTCAATCTACATCTCAGTTAAGTTAAATGTTAATATTGCCCAATTGCCATTTAAGGAAGACTGGATCTCTGGTATAAGGATAGACAACCCCAAACAGACTGACCAACTGATCCTGATCAACGTTTATATTTCACCCAGTACTAAGGAGAAAAAAGCAAAGTTCAACCATTTAATCCAGACCCTGTGTAACTTAGAAAGTAAGTACAAAAGACCAGCCTGCCTAGTATCTGGGGATTATAATACAAACCTCTTTCAAGAACTTCCAGAAGAATATGTTGCACCATGGTCAGACATTCCAGAACAAACTAAACCCTCCGGCTCCAAATATAGCAAACTCGGCGAATACATGGTGCAACAACTCAGTGCTCTGGGCTACACAATCCTGAATGGACGTTTCCCTTAAGGACAATCCACCTAGACTACACCATCTGTAACAAGGACATCCTCCCCCTGATCGAGAATTACGCTATAGTCACTCGAGGTGACAGTGATCACCATCCTCAAATGATCACTATGTCATTTCACTTAGCACACCACTCCACAACAAGCCAAACCTCAGGAGGGGATTACACCGAAAACCTCAAAAGGCTGAAATGGTCAGACCCAATTATACCAGCAATAATGGGTAAATGTAGAGCCCTGCAAGACCTAAGGAGCACCAATGACCATCACCTATTACAGCTTGGGACACCTTTTCACGTACTTCAAGAAAAAACAAAAAATGTAACCCAGCTATAACAACAGATGAAATTAAGATATTCAAATCAATACGTAATAGTACACTAAGACAAGCTCGTAGGCACCCAGGAGAAGATCAGATATTTAATAACTACAAGGTAGCCCAGAAAGCACTGCGACAAGCAATATTTCTAGAAAAAAAAACATTCTGAACAGTTTTGGCTAAAACTGACACAAGCAAGTAGAAGTCATAACCCAAAAGCTTTCTGGTCACTCGTCAACTCCAAAACACACAAGCAGGGAGGACAAAGTATCGCCAACATCTCCGAAGCCGAATGGGTACTCTATTTAACAACTCATTTTGAAGTACAAGAAAAAGAAGCTGGTCCCCGGTAAAGTCCCTGGTATTGGCCCAACAACGCAACCGCTACCAACCATTAGGCACAACGGATGCAGATTCATTAAAGAAAAAAGCTGAATCAAATATAAGGATGCCACCGGCAACTAATATTACAACCTCGCTCCAGCCATCAGAACTTTTCCAACATGTTCTTACAAATTTTGGAACCATTATGGATAAAACTGTTTGAATCATAACCGAGAGTCGCGCAGATGGAGCCCCAGCGCCAAATGGTTTACCACAGGCGTTGTTTAAAAATGACACAGTATTCTGGGACCCCTATTTTCCTACTGCTGGACCAATTCGACATTACCAGATTCATAGCGAGGTGCCATCATACATCCAATTTACAAGGGAGGCAAGAGATCAGACCCGAAAAACTATAGGATGATCACCCTATTGGATGTAGAATCAAAAAATTATGCCAAACTGCTCCTACGAGATCTGGGGTCTTGGGCATCAAAAAATAATCTAATACCCTTCAACCAGACAGGATTCGTGCAAAAATCAGGCCCCATAACAAATTTGCTTACAATATCCGTCTTGTTGGACAAATCAGCGTCCTTAGAAATGTTAATGCATGGCTGCTTTGTGGACTTTAAGGGCGCCTTTGACCGTGTACCCCGTAGTCTACTATGGCTCAAATTGCGGAAACTGGGGATTCCACCAATTCTTCTACGAGCAATAATTGCACTACACACCAACACATGGATCCGCATAAAACTTGGGGACGGATCATATACCTCAAGGAAAATCCCAACATCACGCGGAGTGAAACAAGGATGTGTATTAGCGCCCCTTCTTTTCAATCTCTTCATCTCTGAACTGTCAGAGTCACTCGAAGTCAACTTCCATCCTCCAAAACTTGCCGGGGTAAGAGTCAGCAATCTACTGTATGCGGACAACTTAGTGCTGCTGAGCCACACCAGGGTAAGCCTGCAGAGACTCCGGGATCAATTGTCCCTTTACACCACCAGGAACAAACTGGAATTGAATTTAACAAAGACAAGGGCAATCACCTTTGGGTCAAGGAAATATCAAGGAGGCGGCTGGGTGTACAATGGCAAAAGTGTTGACAAAGCCATCTCTTATAAGTACCTGGGAGACCACATGGATAAAAGGGGCTCATTCTCCAAACATACGGACGAGGTAGAAGCCAAAGCTTTGACAATCCAGGTGGCATTTAAGACGCTTGCCAGGCAACTGTCTGGGCCGAGTCTGACCCCACTCATAACAGTTATGAAGGCAAAAATCATCAATTTCCTCACTTACAGCCAGGAGATCATGCAAGGGAAGGACAACAGCCTTGTGAATAAAAAAATAACACAAATTTTCAAACAAGTGTTGAGCATCCCGAAATCCTCATCTCCCGCTCAAATACGTCTCGAGTTTGGCCTTCAAGACCATCAAGCAGTAGGGGCCAGAACCTTCATCAGGCTGTGTAACAAGTTGCGTACCTCCAGAGAAGGAACACTGGAGGCTCTTTTATGGCAGGAAATCTCAGCCAGACAAGTTGGTAGATCATATTGGCTTTATCTACAATATTCCCTAAAACTCCTGGATTCAGAAGAAATTTGGAGCTCAAATCCACCGCAGCAGGCACTGAAAATCCACATTAAAAGGAACGTCCACCTTTGGTCCTTCCATTCAGACAGAGCCCAATTGGCCCAGCGTAAGCATGCCTGGTCAATTGTATCACGGTTACAGCCAGGGATTATGGCCCCATATCTGTCATGTACTTATTCTGTGCAATGGAAAAAAAGATTCAAGGCCCTAAGAATGGGCGAATGGCCGCTACTGTACCACCTGCCGAGATGGCAACACGTAAACAATAATATAATGTGAAGGGGTTGCAGGAGTAGCAAGGAAACGATTGAGCATGTGGCATGTCTCTGCCCCACACTACTTGATGACCGAAAAATCTTGTTAAAGAGTGAATGGAATAAACTTGGCATCTGCAGGTGCCGACAAGCTATCATTGCTTCAATGAATCCGGACAATTCATTGCTCAATATTCGGTTCACTAAGTTCATGGCACGAGCAGTAAGAATATTTATAATCAGAGAGAGCCAGCAAGTAAATAATAGTCAATTGAAAAAAGGTAGTCTAAGCCCTTTGCTACACCAAATATCAGCAGACATCGGCCTTTTTTCACATGGATTTCCTCTTTCCCCCCGTGCGCTTGAAGAACATTTAAATCATCTCATGTAGGGCCTTCACCATATTAATGGACCCACTCTATTAGCGGTACCAACAACTCATCCTTAACGACTGGGGTCTTGGCAGGTGTCCTTAGCAGATGTTAAATCAGAAGGGCCAACCATGGTACCCACCGTTTTCTAATTGCCCATTTTTAAGTTGCACTGATCAGATTAAGTTAACATTTCACTAACAAAGATGGATAGCGAGGTCCTTTTAATAATTTATGGATGAATCTTTCTTTTTAACCCACTGTGATGATACGAATGGACTAAATGGACACCCTTAGGTGGATCCCCAGAGAACAAAACGAAAAAAAAGGAAAAAATGTTTTTAAGTTAAGATACAGCTCCAAGACAAAATGAGTGTCTCTTGCACTATGTGTAAATATTTTAGTAATATCGATACACCTTTTTTTTATTTTTTATTTTTTTAAATCTTTGATAAATGTTCACTATTGTAAGGATTTTTATTAATCAAATAATAAAGATCCCAATGAGCTGTCGGATGGCCTTCCGCCCGACATCTGAATAAACCCCTATTTTTTATATTTGTAGGTGAATAGAATGAAATATTTTTGCATTTGTTTGATATGTACTTCTTTCTGTAGTTTTGTGCAACAGTTCCCTGCAAATCTCATTTTTAGACATTTTTGCAAGGTGGACTGCCCTTGCTGTCTAAATTGTCTTAACCCCTTCCATGCTCATGACGAGCTCAGCTCGTCATGCAGTACACTGCTTGTGTGCTCATGACGAGCTCAGCTCGTCATGAACCATGGGATTCAATGACTCTCAGCACAAAGGGAGAATTGCTGTAGCATTGATGTGGTTAAAAAATTGCTAGTTTTATTAACTTTTCAAAGCATTTCTATCGACATTTAAATTTAGCACACCTTTCATTATTTGTGCTTTTAAAAACATAACTAGTGAGTAGTTATACTGAGCGTTAGAAGGTGGTTCTGACACTATGGGCCGCCCGGATTTTTCACTTTTTGAGCACCTAATTGGTAAGCTTTTACTGTGGGGGAGCCTTATAAGTTGGGACTCACCCACAGTGAACTCAGGATGTAAGAGACTGCATGAGGATTTTACTGGTGTCCCCCTGGCTTGACCAGGCCACTGCATAGCCGCTGGAGTAAGGGACACCGGGCTGGTTGCATGCAGACACATGTGTACATGCGTGTGCACAGGTGTAGGGGCAGCGCAGGGGAGATTCCTAGCGTGTGCAATCCAGGAACAGCTACAAGGTGAAGGGTGTGGCAGGACTTGTGCAGAATAGGGTGGTGACATGGAAAAGGCTTTATACACTGGGAAGGAATGTGCCAGGGAAAGTCAGCGTGTTTTACTATTTTATACTTCATTATTACCCTATGGGAATGTAGAGCCCATGTGCTAGGTTAACTTTCATAAGGCCTACAGATTCCAGACACGCGCTAAAGTCCACAGTACCGGATGTGAAAAGGAGTATTCTGCAGAGTCCTAAGTCATATTTGCAATGCTTCTGGGTCATCCAGAAATGTCACATTTCTCTGAGTCAGTCATAACCAGGGCCAGGTTGTGGGCTGAACTCAGCTGGATGGATTGATAACCTTTCTTCCACAAGCTTATGGCCTTATATCCACGAAGAGAAGATGGGTGGGGTTACAGGGTCATCCATCAGCAGCTATCACTAGGTGCCAGGCACCAGGCTGCACTAAGGAGGGAAGGCAGCAAGGGGGAAGGTATATTTTTTTTAGAGACCATGTGGCAAGAGACCCTGGACGATGCCATCTTGATCAAACTCAGAGGCATAACAAGAAGAAAGGTGCAGGGGCAGGGACGTGATGTGTCGCTGTTTCATAGGACCAACAGAGATTCCTGCCAGCCCCCTACTCAACATTTAAAAAGTGCTTGCACAGGAATAGAATCTCTCTCTGGGGTGTGGTCTGCTGAGGCGGATGGTGCTGGAGCCTGGAAATGGGTAGTTGGACGGAGGAACCCGCTGACTGCTCCCCACGGCCCTAGCAGCACCAGAAGGAGAGCCTAGGACGGGTGCGCAGAAGCAGGTGCCTCTGCGCAGGGAGGAGAGAGGGCCAGGAGGAGAGCCTGATGAAAGGCTGGTGCATGAAGCCAGGGAAGTTCACTCCCTGCAGAATGCACCCTCTTGGAGACCAGGAGGGCAAAGGAGAGGGATCCCGGAGGCTGGGAGGCGCCACCAGGAGCAAGAAGAGGCAAAGATGGGGCAGATCAGACCCCCAGGGGCTGAGATGTGGCCCCCAGAAGATAGACAACCTTTGACCCCTAAGAAGACCGAAGAGGAAGCACGTGGGACTCCGCCGCCAAACTCAGAGATGCCCCCAGGGTGGGAAAGGTCCCGGGAGCAGCCCCAGGAGGAAGCAAAGTCGGGGGCGCTGTTGCCCCTGTGAAGTTGCCCAGGTAGTGGGCCAGGAGCCCACCTAGGCCCCCGGTGATGTCGGAGGAGGGGAGCGCCTTCGCACCCTCCCCCCCCATGAAAATGTGCAAAAGGTAGGCTGGGACCCCATCCCCGGGCCCCGAAGATGGAGAGGCGGGGGAGCTCCGTCGCGCCCCTCCTACCAGAAATTGGTGAAAGGGGCCCAGGACACCATTCCTGGGCCCCAAAGATGCCAAGGAGCTGGGGCAGGGAGCGCCATCACGCCCCCTGCAAGGAGGTCTAGAACGGCCTAGGACCCCATCCCCGGGCCCGAAGCAAAGTCGGGGAGCATGGAGCTTCCCATGAAAATGCCCAAACCTGGAGCGCCAGGAGCCCACCCTGGCCCCTGCCGACGCAGGATGAGGGAGGCGCCATCACGCTCCCCCGAAGATGAATGGCAGCCCGGGATCGCATCCCTGGGCCCCAAGTGACCCCAAGTGCAGCCGTTGGAGTCTTGAGCGTCTGCAGACCAGAAGTGGTGGGCCATCTCCCGCGGCAGCACGCGAGGGTGCTGGCCACACGGGGAGCCAGTGGGAGCCACCAGGGGTGGGCTCCCCAGGTGGCTCTCCATCCAGAAGGCCATGCGGGTCCGGGTGGGACCGGGCCCCGCGGACCGAGGTGCAAGGGGCCCGGGTGGGACCGAGCCCCGCAGACAGAGAATTGGCAGATCGGCCGGGAGGTGGGCTCCCCAAGCCAAATCACTCACCTGGGGGTCTGGGTGGGACCGGGCCCCCCACCGAGGCCCAGGAAGGCAGCGAAGTGCCAACACTACCAGAGCTGCTCTCCCCGGCACAGCAGGAGAGCCACTCATATAATATTCACGAAAAGGAGCCTGGAGCGCCCCATAATGCCTTGCAAGGCATGGAGAATTGATGGTTTTGGTGCCTGGTGGCCCCCAGAGGAAGAGGGGTCACTCTCAATTGTGAAAAGGTGCTGGAGGGAGCTGCTGGAGAAGCACTGTTCCCCCCCAGCACGAAGAGACGGCCCTCCCTGAGTTTCCTGGAGAGTTGAAAGGTATAACCCCTCAAAGGCTAAGCCAGCATTTAACACCTTCTGGGCTGCAACTTCTGTTCTACAGCTGAGGGTGTATTGTGAAGTGCATTATGGAGTGAAGGGCTAAGTTGTGGATGTCTGGAGAAGGGCATCCCCTGGAGGTAAGGAGGTGTAATTGAACCGAAATGCATTTGCTAATGGTTATTTCTTTTACTAGGACTGAAGTTCACATGTTTAATGTGAAGTACAGGATAAAAGTGATTTATTAAGCAAAATTGGATTATGTTGTCAGACATTCCTGCTAAGGTGTTTGGCTGTATAAGCGTAATCCTGTCATATAATCTGTGATGCCTTTAGGGGCTGTAATTGCAATGCATTCTAATAATACACAAATGTGAAAAGTACCCTCATTCTAAAGTGATGCTTAAACATGTATTCTTGCTGCTTCGCTTAGGTGAAGAACCCAGACTGCTGGCCCTTAAGATGTAGAGGTGCATACTTCATGGTCAGTAGGAAATGCGCAGTCCGGGTTGTGGGTCACCAAGACAGTCTCACCTAATTTAAATGCTTGTTGAGATACGGGGGGGTCACCACTGGGATGGTGCTAGTGTGCAGGGCCCTCGCTCCAGGTTATGTTCAACTAACTGCATTGGGGGCAAGATGGTGTGCATACATGGGAATGGTGGTACTAGACCCCCCCAGTGGGAGGGCTGGAGATGTTATGCAATGTAACAAAGTAATTCCAACAGCTTACGTATATTTGTAAATTGGTACATAGTATCGAGCAGTGTGTGTGTTAAATAAATGTACAGACTGGACAATCAATTATTGAGAGTTATTTCTGTGCACCTGCAAATGGCAATTACTAGCCCACACAACCTCCCTTGAGTGAGCCTCAGACTGCTCTGCAACGCTACCCTCTGAGAGTCAGGCGATACAATTGGATGTTTGGTTTACAGTGAAGGACAACTGTAGTCATGTTATTTGCGCAGACATCTCCCAGATGCTGCCACATTTTCCAACACTGAGCATCTGCATTTAAGGTAAGTGTTAGACCTGGCACCATTGGCGTGGGTCTCCCTTCCATTTTTGCTGTTACCTCATGTATTTTTGCTTGTGTTAGATGCTTTGGGCACTGTGTCACTGCTATCCAGTTCCACAGTGCAAGTGCTCCCTATTGTAAATTGATGTATTAATAAGTAGTTCCATGTTTGGCTATTTGGTTTACTTGTCAGACCCTAGTCTAGTGCACTGAGTGTGCCCAGGTCGTGTAAATCAAAATGCTGCTGGTGGGCCTGCAGCACTGGTTGTGCCACCCACAGAAGCAGCCTTGTAAAAAGGTCTGCCATTGCAGAGCCTGCGTGCAGTCTGGTACTGTCATGCTGACTGGGCAAGTTCACCCACTTCCCAGTCCCTAAACCTTCCCTTTTCTTCATATCAGTCACTCCTATGGTAGGCCTAAGGGCAGGGTGCATTGTCAGTATAAGGTAGGACAAGCCCTGATGTGTGTGGCCTGTCCTAATAGTGAACTACAGCCATTTTCGATTTTCACTATTGCAAGGCTACCTGTTCTCCACAGGCCAGAATGGGCTGTTAGAGTTATTACATTTTATAATCCTAACAGGCTCAGAGAACATGGTCGAAATTCCAGTTTACTATGCCTGAACTCAGAATAATAAAATACATCTTTTAGTAAAGTTTATTTTAATATTCTGTGTTTGCAAATACCACTTTTAGAAAGTAGGTATTTGCTTGTCTGACCATTCAAACCTGCCTCTGCTAGGTTGTGTATTTCTATGTCTGGTTTTGAGAGTGACAGGGCTGGGGAATTTCAGGGGACAGGCTGAGCCACCCAGTGGTGAATAGAGAGATCTGCATCTAGATGGGAGGGAGAAGTTGCACTTGAACATTGAATAGTGCTGTGCCTGCCTTCCACAATGCTGGCTCCACCCCCTGGGGAGCGGCTGATGTCTCTGCCCTGCACACTGAAAGAAGAGAAGGAGTCCTGTAAACAAAGTGCTCTAGGACTGTACTGGCCTTCCACAATGCTGGCTCCACCTCCTGTGGGGCGTCTGATTGCCTGCCCTGCACCGTGAAAGGAAAGGAGTAGTCTGGTAAACAGAGTGCTTCAGAACTGGTTTGGACTGGGCAAAGGCCCTTCTCCCCTCAGAGAACAAAGGGTTTTGGGGTATAAATATTGGGACCCTGATCCCATGAATTTAGATCACTTTGGACTACAAGAAGAAACCTTTACTGAGGAGAGGAACCTGAAGAAACTGAGGAGAGACTATTCCCAAGCTGAAGTGCTGCTTGGGGGATTGGCCTGCAGTGGTTGCCTTACTGCCAAAGGAAGGAGAAAGGAACTTTGTGTACTTTGCTTTAAACTTGTGAAGGATTTCCAAGGGCTTGGAAAAGAACTTGCCTCCTGATGAAGTCTCAGGGACAACAGACTCCCCCCCCCCCAGATCCCCAGAGTTCTTGTGGAAGTGCCTGCTGCCGTTTTGGGCCTTCTGAGGAATTGCATGTCGCAAGGAGCTGGTGCAGTCTTTTGCACAGGCAATGTATGTCAATGTGAGAGCACATGAATGAGTAACAGAGAAACAGGAAGTGGCACTTTCGCTTGCAGCTCTGTGTCTGTGTGAAGGCCTCTCTAGCTCTTGAAAAGTTCACAACTTCCCTTATGACGCTGGGTACAGTGTGCAATTGCACTCTGTCTTTAAGGTTTATGATCATGTGCCAAGGTGCCCTTGTTCACACCTAGGGTTGCCATCTGGCTGGTTTTCACTGCACTGGCATGACTAGTATTTTAATGTCCCGGCCAGTACAAAAATTAGAAAATCATCTGACGCGGATATTTTTATACCCCCTAGCTGTACATCCTTTAAATAGAAGAGTGCACTTTAAAAAGTGTTCTAGAGATCTCTTAATAATCCATGACTGATAAGTAAAGTAAACAAAGGCATACAGGTCATGTTAAAAATTAATGTAGGTTATTTTTTTATAAAGTTTTATTTAGGTTTCATGCCACGGTCCTTGCAGAATCTAAAACATGAATACATGGCATCTGTTTCTCCTTGGGATTTCTCTCTTCGCCTACGGCGGTAGCTGTACTACACTATTAGTGTTCGTACATGGGCACCTTGTGTCGCTCTTTGGGAAACTCCACTACTTCAGGTCATTTGTTTAACGTATGGTCACTTTGACACCTGCCATCGCTTCCACTTTGTTTCCGAATTGTGCTAATATTTACGGTTTTCATCTTAAAATGTAAGAACATTATGGTTTATAAAGGAAACAGGACGTGAAGTCTATTTTACTTTAAAATATTCTATTTAATTTGGGTCAAATGAACAGATTATTTTAAGTCAGAAAGTTAGATTTAGGGTTAATATTAGATTTTTGATTAGATTTAAGGTTAGAACTAAGATTAGGATGTGTGCTATAGTCAGACCCTCCAGGATTTCGCGATTTCGCGATTTGCCGCGAAATCCGCACTTTTGTAAAAATGCTGCAATTTTTATAAAGTGCCCGCGAAATCGGCACTTTTGTAGGAATCGCAGCATTTCTACAAAAGATAATGCATGCCTGGGGGGTCTGATTAGGAGGCGGTGTGCTGGCTGCCAGAAGCTAATTATGTGTGTCACACTCTCTGTGGACTGGGACAGGGGAGAAAAAAAACGGCCCACAGAGGGCACCGAGGCACCGGCCCTTCGGCCCATGCCCGAATGCCCGCCTTGCCAATCCGCCCCTGTGTGTGTGTGTGCATAGCCTCATCCTTTCATATAATGGAGACGCAGGCGATGAATGGTGACGCTAGGTCAATCAAGGAGCAGCTACGCACGGTTTCACCCTGGAATAGGAGCTCTCAGAACTTCACTCCTCTAATCAAGTTTGACTTGTTTTCGGCGCACTGCCATCGCGACAACATTGCTGTTACACATGGTGGAACTATATAAAGGCCTCACAGCTACACGGGCAGCGTCAGTACACGGCAAGTGACAAGGGATACATGCGTTGTAGTAAAATTGAAGTAGGGGCGGGAGGGTGCAACTATCCTTTTCTTTTGCAAAAAATAGAAACAATCTTGGCACCCTCTTTAAATTATAACGCAATTGTGGATTGTTTTTTTTTTCAAAAAACGTATAGCTTTTGGCTTTCCAAAGTTGCATTAAGTGGTCGAGGTGCATGCAGTGGCTGTCAAAAGGTCATCCACTGCAAAGGCGGCGAGGCTGGCCGGCAGTCAGAGCACTGTCCCAGTGTGGAATGGAGTCATCTGGCTTCCAGGAGTGCCTGGGACGGAGGCTAGACACGCTGGAGATAGATAGCGCGGTGTACACGGCCTATATTCAGGGCCTGCTGCGGGAAGAGGAGAGCGACGAAGTCAGGCTGGATGCATTGCAGAGCGTTCTGGGTGCTTTCTGTTTTCATTGACTAAATATACTGTATCATGTTGCCAATAGATCTGTACCAAAGGACTGCAGTGTGGTACATCATTTTACTACCAAATCGGAGTTTACTTATTAATCAAGCTCTGAAAGAGTCTACTGGAGAATCCCTTTGAAACTAGGATCTGGTCCATCAGTTCCCTGGAATTTTTCCTCTCCATCAAGAAGACGCTGAGAAGGCTATTTTAATTGATGCTAGCTGACTTTTTCTGTCCTCAGCAGTCAGACGAGCTTGTCACAAACCTTGCCTTCACATCTATGTGAATTTTGTATTTTTATTATAAAAAATATATATATTCTTTCATAGGTGTGCGTGTGTGAGCTGGTGTGCATGAAGACTGTTCTTTTCTGTGTCTTGAAACATTTTTAAAACTCATTGTTTTGCCGGGCTACTCGTCTTCCAAAGTGTCTTAACTGCAGCATTCAAACCATTATTGTGTGGGTCTCGTTTCATTCGAGAACATCACACTGTCTTGATTGAGGTCATCCACTGCATTCAAGAGGCTAAACACACGTGACCATTCTGTCGTAGCCTACATCTGCTCTGACTCTTCACTTAGGACCTCTGGCAGTGACCTCTTGGTTCTTCTCTTATCTCTCTTGCCATACATATCTCGTTCAAGTCTGTAAAATGAATAGACATATTAGTATTTACCATGATATTCACCTTGTTGGGGCACCTAGATTAATTGCTTCTACCGTCACCACAAGTGGGATTTTCCTTTTTTTTTTTTAACAAACAAACAAACATTTTATGGAAATGTTACACTGCTTGATAGGATGCACCTCCTCGATAAAGGAATATAATTTTTCATTGGTACCTACTATCCTCTTCTAATACTGTTCCTCAATGGCTCAGGCTCTGCAGAGTGCCAAAAGGCGGTGATTTCACTTCTTTCTGTTGTTGCCTGTGATTTTTGTAGGAAAAATGGCCAAATAAAATGCCGCAAATTGCCGCTAAATTTCCATATTTGTGCCGCTAAATTTCCATTTTTGTGCCACTAAATTTGCTAATCCATGCCGCTATATCCTGGGGGGTCTGTATAGTTAGGTTTATCTTAAACCTCAACAATAGAGGTTATATTTAGCCTTCCTCTTAAATAACCATAATATTGGTTTAATTAATAACCGTCCTAATTTAAATCCACAAAGAAACATTCAAGCATAAGATTAGTTTTAAGAGTACGCTAACCTTTAAATTAATATAATTCAATCTAGGTAAACATAAAGTGAAATGCATGATACTAAATGTGTGGTATATTGACAATGACGGCTATGGATTAAGGTAGGGATAGAGTTAGCATTATGGTTAAAGTTAGAATTCTTATTTTAGTTAGAAATAAGGGTAATGTTTTTCTATGGTTATGATTAGTGTTGAGATACAGTTGAAGTGTTGGGAATCGTAACAATTTGTTTTCAATGTCATAGAGCTGTGGGTCACACTATTAGGGCCTGATTATATGTTTAGCACAGTTGCCGCAGCTCTCTGCCGGCACAGCTGTGCCAAACCTGTGCAAGGACCGCTGACCATATCACAAATTGAACTCATGCTACACAAGTTCAACTGGTGATACGGTTGGTGGTCCTTTACTATCCCCATGGTGGTGCCTGGAAAACTGGCACTGCAATGGAAACAGAAGAAAACTTCCAACACAGCATGGATGGTGATGTCCACGCCGTGCTAGAACTTTGTGGGAATACAGACAGGGGGGCACATGTTTTGCCCCCCTGAATGTATCCACATGGTGGGAGGCATGGGGGCCCTGTAGGGCCACTGTTGTTCCTGCGCCAACAGCCTTTTCATGGCCGGGCTCCACAAGGAAAAGGCTGGGGGTCTGTGAACCCATAATATGATGACGAGGACTGCCCAGTACCCGCTCAGCATATTGCATTGTGGTGCTGCTGCGCCGCTGCTAGAGAATGACTGTTCCGTGGCTTAACTGGCAGTCCACCTTGATACGTCTTGCAAAGTTGTAATCGGCAAAACGGTGGACCACTACTCCTGTGCCATCGCAAGTCAGGTGGTCACAAGTACGCCATATTCGTAATCAGCCCCTTTGTTTTTAATATGATAGAAATGAACAAATGATCCTTCAAGTTGTATACTTAGAGGTCAAAGTAATGGTGGATTGAAGTAAGAGGTTGATAGCAATGGTAATTCAAATTCACAAGAATTTATATTTTGAAATTGGGCCTTTCGAAAGGGGATAGGTTCCTCTCAATGAGAATAAGGATCACTTTGTAACTGCATTCTGTGCAGGCTCTCGTGTTGTATCAGAATATAGAGGGCAGAAATATTGTTGTATTGAGAAATAAAACATCATGAAGATAAGTGTTTAAAGGCAAGTATAGATTCATTAATGTACCTTGGTGATTTATTCACTGAAAAAAACAAAGGTTACAGGGAGGTTATGGTGAGGCTCAGTTTACATATTCACAAAACAATAGAAATTCATCAGTCATGGTTACCTGAGCTAACTATAACTTATGCCCCAACAATGCCCTGCTTACGACCTCACACATTACTTCACTCATGACATGGTCAGTGACATTACTGATTAAATCAACGATGACATCTCAAATTACATAACTGATGAAATCCCGGATAACTATGGAATTTCTATGGTTTTGTGCATGTTTAATCTGAGCCTGACTATAACGTCCCTGTAACCTTTGTCTTTTTCAGTGAATTTCTAAAGATTTTTAAATTCGATTTCCTAACTATAACATCAATGTAACCTTTGTTTTGTTTTCAGTTAATTTCTGCAGTTTTTTAAAGCTATGTCCAAACTATAATGTCCCCGTAACCTTTGGTAGTGTGTGAGCGTGTAAATGGATGTCTGAGTGGGTGTGTAAGTGTCTGTGAGAGTGCCTGTGTGAAGATCTAAGTGGGTGTGTGACTGTCTGTGTGAATCTGTCAGTGGCTCTGTGAGTGACTGTATGAGTGCCCACATGTTCCTGTTGTATTGCTACATTAATAACCTCACTTCCAAAGTGTTAGTTCCCGGGAACTCACAGTACGGCCCACGGGCCGCCAGCGGCCCGGCAAGCCTTCCTTGGTGGCCCGCGGACCTTGCAGACATTGTACCTGTGTTAAAAAAAATTAAAGAGTATTAGCAAACACCGCCACAGCAGTGCGGACTCCAAGACACTCTGCTCTATGACACTCTGCTCTAAGGGGTCCGGGGGACGAGCTTGCCGGTGGCAGAGGCAGGCTCTATCCCCTTGTGCGCTGTGATTCTTACTGCTGGAGCTGATTTCAGAGCGTTTTCAGTAAAAGTTAGAATTGCTGTTTTAACGGCATGGTGTTAGCGAGTACTGCTAGCATGTTTTAAAATTTGCATTGTGTTGGAACTAGACATTTTAAAACCTACGCCATTGACTGCACTTTATTGGGGCTGATTAAGAGTCTGGGGGGGAAACTTACCTGCTGCACTCCCACCCCGGTCCGCTGCGTCCATTGTGGGCGATTGATGCGAAGGGTGAGGAGGAGCCCAGCACTTCCGGGCACACTGCAGACAGGTCAGCGCTCTAGTTGCCCCTCCCAACTCCCTACTTAATGTGGGTGGGTCAGCGGCCGCACAGCGGCCGCGCCGGCGGCGCACCAAAGGCTCGCCGAAGGCGAGCCCGTCTGCGCCCGTCCGCGGCCGAACGGGGGCCGGGGCCACAACCCCTGCCCAATTTATTCAGCGTCCCACAAACTATGGGAGACAGGAACTTTTACAACTATGTCCACCCATAGCGGAATCGTGCAGGCACTCCATGGAGGCAACAAAACTTAGGAACTGCCTTAATTGTTCCTTCAAGGGAAGGAGAGAGCCAGCTTGTGGGATAGGCAGTAGGATGCTTCGGGTGGACTACTGAATTGTAGATCCCTTAGCAAGCACAGTATCCAGATTTGGGAGCTCCTTCTAGATGAAAAGCTTGATGTACTTTTTCTGACGGAGACATGGTTGGGGGCTAACTCTGACCCTGATATTATAGAGGCTCTCCCTCCTGGTTATACTATGGCAAGAATTGATAGAGTTACGGGTAGGGGCGGGGGGATTGCAATTATTATTAAAGCACCGCATGAATACCCCTAGTAATGGATAACTGTGAGGCAGGTTATTTTGGATTAAAATTAGGCCCACAATCCTCTATCACAGGGATCCTCCTTTATTGTCCCCAGGGGGGCTTGGCAGTTTTAGGTTGAGTCTGCAGGAGGGCAGTGCCCATTTGGCGATTAGGCGGAGCAGGCTTCTTGTGCTAAGGGACTTGAATATACATCTAGAAGATGTCTCACTGAAGGAGGCAGCAGAGTTAAGGCAGGATCTACAGG
Organism: Lissotriton vulgaris; assembly: GCF_964263255.1. Lineage (NCBI taxonomy): Eukaryota > Metazoa > Chordata > Amphibia > Caudata > Salamandridae > Lissotriton > Lissotriton vulgaris. The sequence goes on along the minus strand of NC_141696.1, from coordinate 775,120,152 downwards.
TTATGCAACTGGAGCTAAAAATAGTCACCCCTACTCATAAACATGGTCATTTGCTAAATACCGTGTTCGCCAGCTGGGACGGGGTTGAGGTGGATACACCATTACCAGTACCCTGGTCTGACCACTTCCTGGTACCCTTTAGAATAAATGCTTCAGCTGAAGAGACACAGAGGGGAGAAAATAAGAGCTATCCCCATCGTAAATGGATTTTTCTTTCGCAGGACACCTTCAACAAGTTGATGCAGGAAGGAGGTCTGCCAGGAGGTTATGACAGTGATAGTGCTAATAAAAATCTAGACGAGCGTATCCTCAGGGCCCTCAATAAAGTGGCTCCGTTACTCCTGACTAGACCGGGCACTAGAGCTAGGAAATCTGCCCCCTGGTTCACTCCTGCCTTGCAGATAGCCAGATCCGACTGCAAGAGATTAGAGAGAAGTTGGCGAAAGGGTTTTTGCTCGCAGGAAAAGAGATGTTATAGGGTGGCACAGAGGAAATATCAAGTGCTGCTGAGAAAAGCTAAGGCCCTCCATTATAAAAACAGAATTGGGGAAGCAGAGAACTCCGCAAAGGAACTCTTTAGGATTTTCAAAGAGATCTCTTCGGTGGCCGGCTCGAATGCTCCTGACAACGACTCGGTGGTCGAATGTAATCGAGTAGCGGAGTACTTCGCCAGGAAGGTTAGGAACATCTACGCCTCTTTCTCTAGCAGCCCTGAAAGCGGGCTGACTGTTGAGGCAGTGACAGGGGCAAGTAACTCGGGATGGAGCTTGGAGCAATTCATAGTTCCCTCCCCGGATACTCTGCGTAGTATATGTCTCAGTGTCAAATCCGGATCCCCTCGGGATCCAGCACCTCCTAGGGTGTTGGGAGACAGCCTGGAGGTCCTGGGCCTTATATTAGGCAAGTGTCTTGAGATTTCCTTTGCTTCCCAGACACTTCCAGCAGATTGGAAGAAAGCGGTAGTCCTACCAATCAGGAAGAAACCCAATGTTAGCCATGAAGTCCTAGAGAATCTCAGGACGATTTCTCTGCTACCGTATATAGCCAAGGTGGCCGAGAAGGTGGTTAACACTCAGTTGATGGCTCATCTAGAGAAGGCTAATCCACTGCATCCCTCCCAATCGGGTTTTCGGACAGGATACTCTACCAAAACTGCCCTGCTGAGAGCTACGGAGACCATTAGACAAGGTGCGGATGCCGAACACACCATGTCACTAGTAATATTAGACCTCAGTGCAGCGTTTGACACTGTAGCTCATTTCACCTTGCTGCAGTGTCTGAACAAAGGTGGTGTCGCAGGGTCTGCACTGGGCTTGTTGAAATCCTTCTTAGCGGGCCGTAGTTTTCAGGTCCAACGGGGCTCCTTTCAGTCCACTGAGGTAGCGTTAGAACAGGGGGTGCCTCAGGGCTCATACCTCAGTCCCACCTTATTTAATCTATATATGGCCCACCTGGCTGAGGTGGTGCAAGCATTTGGAGTGGAGTTAGTCTCCTACGCTGATGACACCCAGCTGTTGATCTCCCTTTCCCAAGCGCCTTCGGTCGAGGCGTCTAACTTTAGGGCTTGCATGCAGGAGCTGGCCTCCTGGATGGACAAGCATTGCCTAAGGTTAAATGGTGCCAAGACCAAATTTTGTTGCTTGCACTGCTTCGCATTTGGGGATGCAGTGCTGGCAACAAAATTGTATTTATTTATTTATATGTTTACTTACCTGTAAACCTCTGTAATCCATAGATTACTACCTCCCACCCTGCCCCTCCCCCTCCCCACGTCACCGCCCGGCAGGTACTCCCACTACTGACCACGGTTGGATGGGGATTGCCTTGAAATATCTTTTATGTGTAATTTCCATTGAGACCAGAAAGAGATTTTGAGTTTGGAGTCTCCGAACTATAAATTTAAAACTACATCTTTTTGTGAAGTTAGTTTTTGAACTGTATGTTTGAAAATGCCACTTTTAAATCATGGGTATTTTCTTGTTTAACCATTCTGTGTATCTGCCTGTCTGTAGAATAACAATCTGGGTTGGCTGACAGTTTTGTGGTTTGTGAATTCACTCTAGACAGTCACAAAAGGGGAGCTGAGGTCTTCCCTGCATATCCTGTTGACCCATCACCCAGCTGATGGGCCTTCCTGATTTAGAGTGTTGGAAGGAGTTGTCACCGACAACTGAATAGGGCTGTGCATCTCTTCACATAAAGCAGTCTCCACCCCCTGTAGTTTGTTTGTAGCCAGGTCAAGAAAAGGCATGGTCTTGTGCACTACAAAGACTTTCTTTTGAAGTTTGCCTACTTCAAAGGCAGAAAGAAGTATAAGTATTGTACTTCTGACACCCTTAAAATCAGAACACTTCTGGACTGAGAACATTCTCCCGGGAAGAAGAGCTGGAGAAGCTATCAGGAGGGACTGTCACTTTGAAGTCTGCTTTGCTGTGTTGGCGCCACGCTTTAGCTTTAACAATGCTGCCAGCTTCCAATATTATTCCACCTCTCACAGCAGGGCGCCCACTTTCATATTATCAACACCGGGCGCCTCACTTCAGTTTTAAAAATGGTGCTTGTTTTCAACATTATTTCCCCTCTCATAGCATGGTGCCCGCTTTCATATTATCAACCCCAGGCGCAGCACTTTAGCTTTAACAATGGCACCCGCTTTCAATATTATTCCTCCTCTCACAGCACGGCACTCGCTTTTATATTATCAACTCCGGGCACCATGCTTTAGCTTTAACAATGGCGCCCGCTTTCAATATTATTCCTTCTCTCACAGAGCAGTGCCCACTTTCATATTATCAATAAGGCAACAGCGCTTTAATTAAGTGTGGTGACAGTGTTGATAATATGAAAGCGGGTGCTGTGCTGAAGCATAAACTTTGAACTTTCTTTTGAAGTTTGCCTACTTCAAAGGCAGAAAGAAGTATAAACTTTGAACCGCTTTTGGCCGCCATAAGTGTGGCAGGGTATGCTCAGACGTGAGTCCCTTGCTCACTTTGCCACTGGATTCAAGCAAGCAGGGCTGAAGACTTCTGGAATGCCAGAAACCGGTCCTCGGACGCTTGTTTCCGGTCCAGGGAAGACATGGCTTGGCAGTTCGGGCTGGACTGTTCCCATGAGACACAGGGTCAGACTGATTTGCATATAGCCATGTCTGAACTGGGGTGGCAGAGTGGGCTAAAGAACGGTGATGGAATAAACCCAGACCTTTTGACAGGGTGTGAGTGTTTGATTGATTCAGATGCTCCATCCATCACCACCCCCTTTTGTACCGTAAACTTTATGCTGCGGCGCCCAATTTCATATTATCTACACTGGGCTCCGCACCTTTGCTCCCTTTCCAATGTGTAAATGTTGGAGACACAACAGTGGGCGTGAATGGGGGTGGGAGTGGAGGGCAGCGTATGAGAGCTCCCAGTGTTCGTGCTTTATTCAGAACTCGTTAGAGCTGGCTGAGCCTCTCACTGGTTCCTAACCAGGATGGCGCTTTGCTGCAGCTGCAGTAAAATGAAGTGGACCCACTTTCTATGGAGAATCCTATTATGGTGGTCTTCGTCCACTATGAGCTTGTCTTGCCCTTTAGCACCTTTGTGACTGAGTAGAATACATATTCAGTTTCTTTTTTAGTCTGCTGGTTGTCATAAATTAAACCATCCATATAATACTATCCCTGCAGTTTGATAGAAGTTCAGATACATGCATGATAACTGGAATATATATGTTACCTTGGGCTGCCAGACCAGACGGGAGGGGGGTGGGGGCCTGAAGTCCTTTGAATTTATTGGGGGTTGCGTGCCTTTTCTTCACATTCTTTCAAGTGTAAATTATAGTTTTGTATATAATTTTGGTGAACAGCGAAACATGGAATATAAAATATGTTTAATATAGACAGTAATTATTTGTGTGATTTTGAAGCGTTTACATATAATGAGAGAAGTTGGTTTTGAGATGAAAAAATGGTATTAGCAGAGACACAGATAATGCAGATAGAGAGAGAAATGGTACATTACATGTGATACCGTCGTCAAAAAGTGCTAATGCTTAAGGTATTCATAAACTTTCTGAAATAGAAGGGGGTTCCCCAAGACTAATAAATGATGTAGGCAGGAACGAGGGGGGGGGGGGTGGAAATAACAAGAGCCAATAGAAAAAGTCACCCTGCCAGAAATGATGAGAGGTGGTCCCCTGTGGGATCCGCTTTTGATTGTGGAAGGAGGTAATGTGGGTAAAAGAAGGACTTACGGATAAAGATCCGCCAAATTTTGGCGCTATCTTGGAAAGGGTTACTAAGATGAAAATTAGTATAAACTAAAGGGCGCGAACATCGTAAAGGCCAACATAGAGTGAGAGGCAAGAGGATCTCACTAAGATGATGCAGAAGTGCGCGAAACTAAAGAATAGCAGTTTAGGGAATTTAGAACGTCTTACATGTGAGGAATGATTAATGTGGGACCCGCTCATATAGGGATAATATGGGTAGATGAAGGACTTGTTTTTCTCCACTTAGGGAGCCATCTTGGAAGAGTATTTGTCCGGTTGGACAGGAGAACAAGTGAATAGCAGACAGTGAATTGGTGGTCTATCCGATTCAGACGCCATCTTGAAAAGGGATCACTAAAGTGGGAAACAAGGGCTCGCAATGCACAAGGGCGATCAGTGGGTTCAATCAGAGGTACGGGCAGTGGATGGGGCATCATGGTAGAAAGCTAGGTATGGTTCTTAGTAGGGGATTGATTTGTCAGAGGGGGAGTGGTAGGGGCATAGATAAATATATGTACCTGTGGAGAGTGAGAATATCGATGATATCATAGAAAGGTGTTCTTCCATGGGCATTCCTCATTGAGACCTTTGGTGACAGAGTTCATCAGAAAAATCCAAAAGACCTCCCTTTTTTTGCGGAGATTTGTGGGATCAGTTCCAGATCTTGTTTTTATTTTTTCCAGTATAAACCACCGGAGGTCATTTTCCGTATGTCCCTTTTCCATCCAGTGGGACACGATGGGGGCAGTAGTCTTGAGGTTTCTGATGTTAGATTTGTGTTCCCTGACTCTCACCCTGCATTCGCGTCCAGTTTCTCCCACATATGGGAGATTGCATGGGCATAAAATTACGTACACCACATTGCTGCTTCGACAGTTGGTGAATGTCTCATTACGAGCCACTGAGATAGTTCCCTCTGTGGTGGTTATGGAGTCCTCAGTTATGGCTTGTGGGCATGCATGGCATGAACCACATCTGTGGTTTCCAAAGATTGGTTTCATCCTGGTTATCGCACCTTGGGTGCCAGTGGTCGTCTCAGTTATCTTCCCTCGAACAAGGTGATTCTTCAGTTTTTTGATCCTTTTGAACACAAAGATGGGTCTTGGTATCAGGGTTTTGTTCTTCTCCAGGGTCAAGAGGTGCCAGCTAGAATTGATGGCTTGACGTACTTTGTGATTTAGATTAGAGTGTCGAGTAATGCAAACTAATTGATCAACATTCTCAGCACTTTTGGGTAGGAACATATTCTCTCTGTTCGTGTATCTTGCTCGTTTGAAGGAGTCCTTTACCAGTTTGGGGGGATATCCGCGGTGTAGTAATTTATCTTTGAGGATGTCGGATTGGGTAAGGAAGTCATGGATGTTCTAACAATTTCTTTGAATGCGAAGGAATTGGCTATAGGGAATACTCTCCTTCTGACAGCGTGGGTGGAAACTGCTGAATTGAAGGAGAGTATTTTGAGCAGTCGGCTAAGTGTACAGGGACACTTTGATGGCTTGGTCGTGATGTTCAATCCAAATGTCGAGAAACTCAATCCTTTGGGAACTAGAGTGGCAGGTAAATTTTATATTGGGGTCTGCACAGTTGAGCCATAAAATACATTCGTCCAGCGTAGTTTGATCCCCCTCCCATATAAAGAAAATGTCATCAATTAATCTTTTCCAATTTTTGACATTCTCATGGAAGGGGGCCATCTCATTGAAGATGTTTATTCTCTCAAATTCCCCCATGTATAGACAAGCAATGCTGGGGGCACAGCTGGCTCCCATGCTCACTCCGGCAGTCTGCCTGTACATGATGTTCCCAAATTCGAAATAGTTCTCGAAGAGAACTATCTCCAAACATTGGAGGATGAATTCTGAGTTACTGATCTCGGGTCTGGTAGATAAGATGGTTTCGATGGTGTTGTATGCTCCATGCTGAGGTATATTGGAATATAAAGATTCGACATCCAGCGTAACCAGAAGTTCGCGGTTTTCAAAGAATGGAGTATCTTCAATAAGGCCGATAAAATGGCCTGTGTCCTTGACATATGATTCGAGTTCAGTAACAAGAGGTTTGAGGAAGTTATCAATATACTTCAAAAGAGGCTCCGTGGCCGAGCCTATGGTGGAAACAATTGGTCTCAGCAGGGGGTCTAGTTTGTCCTTGTGCGTTTTGGGAACACCATATATGATGGGGATCCTGGTGTATTTGGGCGTAAGAAATTCCGCTTCTGCCTCACAGATGGTCTGATTTTCTACTGCTTGTTCTACTATCTTCAGGATCCGTTGTTTCAAGTTGTTTTCCGGGTTGCGACGAGTGATGGTTTAGTGCCCGGAGGATGAAAGAAGTTCATTCATTTTGGCAAGATACTTGGCCGTCTCGAAAATGACGATCCCTCCCCCTTTATCACAGGGTTTGATGGGGATTTTCTTGTTGTTTTTCAGTTCCTTGAGGATGGTATTCTCAGGCTCTGACATGTTGGTGGCTGGAATAGGGACATATCTGGTCATTTTCTCGATCTTGCTCATAACGGCCTTCTCGAAGATGTTGACCTCGTCCTAAGTACTTTCTTGACATTCCTCCTCCCTCCACAATCAAAAGCGGATCCCACAGGGGACCACCTCTCATCATTTCTGGCAGGGTGGCATTCATAAACTTTCTGTCAGACGACAAAATTACAGTCTGCTTTGGGGCCGCGGGCTGCACTGGTGGGGGTGGGGTGAGAGGGGGAGGTGGCCGAGTAAAATAAAAGGAAAACTTGTGATCATGAGGTTGTACACAGGTTCGTGCAGTACACATGTGAAACCGTCATCAAAAAGTGCTAATGCTTAAGGTATTCATAAACTTTCTGTCAGACGACAGAATTACAGTGTGGTTTGTGGCCGCCGGCTGCACTGGTGGGGGTGGGGTGAGAGGGGGAGGGGGCGGAGTATAAAAAAAGGAAAAGTTGTGACCATGAGGTTGTACACAGGTTCGTGTAGTACATGTCTTCATACATTGAGGTAGCAGACCGAGTATACATAGATCTCTCTCCCTCCTGCCGTTTGACTCCATCTTTATCTCCCTCCTGCTTTCCGTCTCCGTTGCCCTGTGTTATCTTAGTGTGTGTGTCTGTCTGTGTCTGCCTTCAGTCCGGGCTGAGGAAGTTTGCTCTGCAGGCACACACAGATAGTCGCATCAAAGTACTTGGCAGGTTTTCAAAAAACGATTTATATAATTGAGATGCTTTTTTGAAGCGCTAGTGAATGTCTACTTTCACAATTACCGCTCGGTTGGTTCCACAGAGCAGAGGGTATGTCGTATTTGACTTCTTAGTGCCTCTGCATCTGCACTCTGTTCTCTGGTGGCTGGTGGAGAAGTGTTTGTTATAGTGGAGATGAAACCATTGAGCCACAGGAGAAGTGTGGCTCAATGGTTAGAGCAGCAGACCCTGATGCAGAGGTCTAGCCCGGGACCAGGGTTCAATTCCCCGCCTCGGCGGGTCTTGGGCTCAAAATTCCATGGACCTGATAATTCTCGCCTCGGTGCCTATTCTAATCATAGAGTCCCACTCTGCAACTCTGGGCAATAGCTTGCTTAATCTCCACAACGGCCCCCACAACGCTAAGGATGCCTGGCCTTCACCCTGGGGGTGCCCAGGAGTGTATGCCTCACAGGGAAAGCCAGGACGGGTTCCACAGCGGTATTCATACAAGCGCCTTGAGACCCTTGCGGGTGACTAGTGCGCTATACAAGTATCAATTTACATTTTTTTACATTTACATAAGGAGTGAAATACGACATAGCGTCTGGTCTGTAGAAGCGGGGGAGCAGTGATTAACACTGTCAGTGAAGCGGAACTGCGGCTGTGCTTGGTAACAGTAATACATTATTTTCTTACCAGAGGTACGACTGTTTGCATGGTCCGTGACCCGCTAAGAAAGGATTGACGGGCCGTCATAGGCCCGCGGGTTCTAGTATGAGTTACTCAGGTCGACAAAAGAAAACATGAACTTAGTACAGCTGAGGTTACGTGGAACACATGAATACTCTTTCAGTATACAATTATTTCAGTTCAGAATATGGATTAAAAAAGAGAATGTGTGTATTTGAAATGTTTATTCAGAAATGCACTGATTTCAAGGCAAGTTTCTTATCTAATACGAGTACAGATATTGTAAGAAACAAAGTAATCGGCATAGTCACTAGTCCATAGAATACAAACGGTATAGTTGATGTAAAATGAATACGGTTTAGCAAAATTTATTCTACACCGTTATGAGGAAGTACATTACATTTTATTAAATCTAAGAAGGTGTCTTGCCTTTAAGTTTAGCAACGATACATGAAAATGCTAGTGGTTAGACATCAGCTCATTAACAATCAGCTCTCTGCATGCGAAGCACTATCAACTTTGTGTTATGCTATTGTGTAAGGGAAAAAAAAACGCACCAAAAGCGACAAGTTGGCTGGAGGTGCATGTATGTAATCTTTTGGAACGTTCGAAAATCAGTGTTGAGAAGAACTACTGTATTGACATATCTTTTGAAGGTTTCAGTACTCCATCTGAAATACAGCTCGAAAAGTAATGCAAATATTAGTGTAAGAACATATTTTTCTCATATGAATTAAAAATATTTCAGTACATGAAAAACTAAAGCAGCAGAGGTGTGTGAGGTGCAAATAAGCAGCTGAAAGGTTAAATGGCGTTTAAACTTATAAAAAACTCATGCTAACTTTACACATTAATCAGGGCACATGTAGCATATATTACCCTGCTTTGCTCCGAGTACGTTTGAAATAAGATAAGATAAGATATGCAACTGAATTGTTGAAATTAGCGTTCAATAAAAATTTAAGTTCGAAATCGAGTACCTGAGGAAAAAAAATTTAGTCCACATAAAACACGAAAATCTGACCAGCAGGAAATTGTAATGTCCACTGTTAGTAAAGCCAATAGGTCTGTTGATATAAAATAAAAGTCCAAGAAAACGTGAAAAAGATAGGGAGGGAAAACAAAAATGTAGACGTCAATGGCTTGCATAAGAGTCATCCAACAACTGAGTAGGCGAAATAAGCAGCTACCGCTTCTAAAAGGAAGTCACTGTTATCATCCGAAAACATGTCAGCCATCCAATTGAAAAGAGGAAAGGAACATACATGGTCTTGAATTACCGGAGCCTCTAGTACCATCAGAGGGCAACTCTGTGTTTTTTCTATGTAGCTGTGTGCCAAGAAATCTTGCGCCGCTGCAAATATATTCCAATGACCCAGAACTCCATGTATCGCTGCAAAGGCCATAATCCCTCCGTCGGAACAAAGCTGTTCATGATCAATTAACGGATTCATGAAATGATTGTAATTCACTTCAGGAGACACCAAGTTGCAGAGACATAAGTCCAGGGCCCACATGAAATCACAGCTCAGGCAATGAAATACAGGCTGCACACAGGTGAAATAGGAAAATCGAAATGATAATCGATATGATGCACTTAAAGTCGCGAGTGGCAGGATGCCATAGTACTCAAGCATCCTCTGGCGAAACAGTTCTAAGTGCTCCGGCTCATTTACGAAGACAGGAGGGACATTCATTTTGTAATAAACAAAATAGGAAAACAAAAGTCGCAGCCACTGGTAATAGAACAGGAAGTCCAGAATAATAGGTTGCCGACTATGGAGTGAAGAGTAGCAGAATGACTTCAAATAATTTCTGGCAAAGAAGTCACTAAACCATTGCTTAGTAGTTAAAAAAAAAATAGGCCTGCCTTGAAGTGGAGGATGCGTTAAAGATTATTAGAGTCACCTCAGCAAATGGTAAAGGAAGGTCACTATTTTATAAGGAATGCACTTCTCTGTGAATATTAGCTAAGTGAAAGAGATATGTTTGTGAACAGATGGTAGGGTAACTTGTTTTTGTGACAATGAGGCTGTTGTTCATGTCTTGTGATTCAACTTTGAATTCAAGGCCGGAATTCGCGGCCAGATGGAGATATCAAGGTTCCCATGCGGGGGTGGATAAACTACATTCTTACAGGGAAGCATATGCAGAGTGACTATTACCGCGTAAGCTTTGCCGTTTAAAAACTCATGATAATTCTCATTACATGAAAAAAATATTACCACTGTTGAAGAATAAGGAAAAAGTCGGCATTATAGCAGGCACTGGTGCATCTTTGAAAAGACATGCAACATTACAGCGCTTCTAGTTAAATAAGTCAGTAATTGAAAGTGCCTGGATGTGAACGACTAATTACATGTTTCAGTACACTCATCTCTATACAGATATAGGGGCAGATTAACATGCTCCATGCGGCACTTTTGCTTCATTTGTCCCATGTTAAAAGTGACGCTAAAGTGGCGTAAGGAGATTGTAAATCTGCCCGACATTTTTTTGCCGTCTCCAAGGCATTTGTAAGTGAAAGGGAGTGACTTGGTTTTATGACTGCAGGAGGTACTGAGCTGCTGGTATCTATTTATGTGAAGAAATTTATAGAATTTGAACACTGAAAAAACGCGAAGGGTAGACTAATTAATTCGTGCATTAGCCATGTTGCAGTTGCAGCTTCGGATACTAAGAAGGGAAAAGTGTCTAGGCGTTGAATGTGGAACATTGAAAAAAAACGTGTGTCATGGAAAGCAAACATGGTTTGAAAATGAAATGTAAAGGTTTAAAGAGAGAGGAGAAAATAAGATAGTTTCAGGGCTTTAAGTTGGCCGGGTCTGTTCGGGTCTCAGCACAGGCAGTTTCTTAAAGGTAGGCTTGCTGTCTATCGGGTTGCACTTTTGAGGCCTGGCGTAGGCAGACTTTTTAGTTAACTTGTGCAGCTATTAATCTGTGTCAAAGGTATTAGTACTTAGTTGCTGTAGGTATGATGTTACGTGTTGTACCATACCTACATGTAAAAATATGGAGGGCAAAATTTACAGTGTGGTTTGTGGCAGAGAGCTGCAATGGTGGGTGAGAGTTCAGAGGGGAGAGGGTTGGGGCTAAAGGGAAACAAAGAGTTGTGAGTTAAGATTATGCAGAAGTTCCTGTAACAGATACGTTCTTGCACTAAGTTAGTGGAGTCAGTATACATATATCTGTGTTGCTGTGTTCGTTTTCTTAACATACTGTTTTGTGCTGCTTACTTCATATATTTTAGTGTGTCTGGCTCGCTCTCTGTATCTCTGTCTATTGCGCAGTTTTTCTCCGTGTTGCCTATCCTCTGATTTTTACCGTTCCTGTCTCTCATACATTTTCTCTCTATGCAGTTGTTCTCCCTCACATGGGGCTTTATTTATGAAGGCCTTGCACCGGGGGTGCGTCACTTTTAACATGGGAAAAAGTGACGCATCTGTGGCGCAAGGCTTTCATAAATGAGACCCTTTGTGTCCTATTCTTTTTGTTTCTCTTGCTCTCTCTGTCTTTGTTGTGCTTTTCACTATATTTATTCATTTCTGTCATTCTTTTCTTTTCTGGCCTGAAAGCACTCTTACCTTCACTGTCCCTTGTGATATCTCTCTCTTTCTTGTGCTCGTTTTGTATCTTTCTCTGTGTCCTGTTCTTAGTCTTCCTCCTACATTGTCTGTATGGTGGTGTATATCTCTTTCCCTCTTATTCACTCTTCTTCTTTCTCTCTCTTCTGCTTTGTTTGTTCACCTCTGTGTTCCTTCTGCTCTCTCTCACCCTATTGTAGTGTTTGCCTGCTGTCATCTCTGTCCCTGTGCCTCCTGTCTTTTGTCTTTTTTGTGGTCTGTCTGTTATTTCTACTCTGTGACTCCCTCTGCATGGTCATCTTTTTCTTTATTGTACCTTCCCTTTCTTTCTTGACTGTTCAGTGCTGCTGTTATTTTTTTGTCACACCATTTGTGCTTTGAATGCTGGTCTGTCTCTGTATGTTCCTCTTTCTGCTACTGTCGATCTCTTTCCTGTAGTCTGTATCCCTCCTGTCCTGTATCTATTTTCTACTCTATATTTAATATTTTATTTAATATTTAGTTATGTCATGTGTTCAAAAAACAATTATTGAACTTAGTTAGGCATTAGGATATCTAATGGTAGAGAATCTTAGGTAATTTATCTGTTAGGCTTGTTGTTTGCTACAATGGCTCTATGTTGTGTAATAAATATGTCTGTAATATGTTAATTACATTTCATTATTTCTCTTTTTTATAGTGTTTGGTGCTGAACAGCAACAACCTGCCTTCTACGTTACAGAGTTTTCAGGAATCATATTCTTTTTTTCAGGTGAGTTGGTATTTTTGAAAGGCAATTCGTTTGGGTGCACATTAAAATAATAAGGAAGATTTTTTAAAATATTTGCAAAGTTTCGGTTTGGAGCATGATTTCATCTTCTATTTTTGCCATGTCTGTATCTGCTTGTACTAGATATGTATTTTGAGATATTTTTCCACTGACAGTTGATATTATCTTTTTATGGGCCTGGTGCATGTGTTCTTTTCGATGCAGTTCTGGTACATCTATCATTTGACTATAATTCTTTGCGGTTTCCATGGAATAATTCTTGCTAAGTGTTTTCAAACTCATGCTGTATTATCTTTGGCAGTCTTTTTTCTTCATTTACAGAGGTGTATTATGAAATGGCTCTTGGTGTGATGGGTATCTTTTCTGCATATCTGTGACTGTACTATCTGTGTGCACTGTTTTACATACATTTGCAGAGCTTTATTAGGATGTGGTTCCTCATGGTTAGCATGAAATTTTGTATATGCTATGAAATTCACAAGCTGAGTATGCTGTTGAAACATAAAAGCAACTGTCTCTGTGGGAAGTAGTAATCTGTTAAGTGAATGTTATGGTTTGTACAATGTGAGCCTTCCCTTCATATAGTTTGAAAGCAGTTTGTAGTGGTGAACTCAGAAAATGGATCCCTAAAAATGAATTATAAAGTTTATCAATAGTTGTGATATCCAGAAAATCAAAAAACAAATTTTACAGTAAGATGTCTTTTTACAGCAGTAATTATTTAATGAAAAAAAGTAACAGTGTTAATGTCTAGGCTCATAGTGTCAATTTGTTTTCAAAACAAGAGGAAGGTGCTATCTTAATATATGTAGTTAATGAGTTAGAAAGTATAAAAATGTATGTAGTTTAAAAATTAGTAAAGGTACTTTTGAGTTATATATATTTATGAAAAAGATATAATTTAGTCTTTATATTTTTTTAAAAGGATACAGAAGAAAGTAAAAAATTAGTGATGGAGAATTATTCTGAGAAAAAGCAAATACATTTTGAAATCATACATGATCTGCAGGAGGAGTTACTAGAAGGAGTGTTTGAGGACAAAAATAACTTTGAAAATGAGGACTTTATGGATATAACATTGGACAGTGCTTATTTAGAGATGGTGGAAGGGGAAGAAGAGAGTTTAGAGGATGAGGGTCATGAATCGGAAGAAGTACCCGATGAAATTATGCTTTAAGCTCTTTTAGATTATGAACTTTTGAATAAATAAAATTATTTTGGATAGTAAAGCATTCTTGAAGACAGTTTTCTTGTACTATTCGTCGTTGATCTGCTTTATGAGAGTGACAATACATGTTCTCATGAAGTGTATAAGAGATTATGGTAAAAAAAAATAAAAGCACTAGGATCACCGACAGTTCTTGATGGCGTTTAAACTTATAAAAAACTCATGCTAACTTTACACATTAATCAGGGCACATGTAGCATATATTACCCTGCTTTGCTCCGAGTACGTTTGAAATAAGATAAGATAAGATATGCAACTGAATTGTTGAAATTAGCGTTCAATAAAAATTTAAGTTCGAAATCGAGTACCTGAGGAAAAAAAATTTAGTCCACATAAAACACGAAAATCTGACCAGCAGGAAATTGTAATGTCCACTGTTAGTAAAGCCAATAGGTCTGTTGATATAAAATAAAAGTCCAAGAAAACGTGAAAAAGATAGGGAGGGAAAACAAAAATGTAGACGTCAATGGCTTGCATAAGAGTCATCCAACAACTGAGTAGGCGAAATAAGCAGCTACCGCTTCTAAAAGGAAGTCACTGTTATCATCCGAAAACATGTCAGCCATCCAATTGAAAAGAGGAAAGGAACATACATGGTCTTGAATTACCGGAGCCTCTAGTACCATCAGAGGGCAACTCTGTGTTTTTTCTATGTAGCTGTGTGCCAAGAAATCTTGCGCCGCTGCAAATATATTCCAATGACCCAGAACTCCATGTATCGCTGCAAAGGCCATAATCCCTCCGTCGGAACAAAGCTGTTCATGATCAATTAACGGATTCATGAAATGATTGTAATTCACTTCAGGAGACACCAAGTTGCAGAGACATAAGTCCAGGGCCCACATGAAATCACAGCTCAGGCAATGAAATACAGGCTGCACACAGGTGAAATAGGAAAATCGAAATGATAATCGATATGATGCACTTAAAGTCGCGAGTGGCAGGATGCCATAGTACTCAAGCATCCTCTGGCGAAACAGTTCTAAGTGCTCCGGCTCATTTACGAAGACAGGAGGGACATTCATTTTGTAATAAACAAAATAGGAAAACAAAAGTCGCAGCCACTGGTAATAGAACAGGAAGTCCAGAATAATAGGTCGCCGACTATGGAGTGAAGAGTAGCAGAATGACTTCAAATAATTTCTGGCAAAGAAGTCACTAAACCATTGCTTAGTAGTTAAAAAAAAAATAGGCCTGCCTTGAAGTGGAGGATGCGTTAAAGATTATTAGAGTCACCTCAGCAAATGGTAAAGGAAGGTCACTATTTTATAAGGAATGCACTTCTCTGTGAATATTAGCTAAGTGAAAGAGATATGTTTGTGAACAGATGGTAGGGTAACTTGTTTTTGTGACAATAAGGCTGTTGTTCATGTCTTGTGATTCAACTTTGAATTCAAGGCCGGAATTCGCGGCCAGATGGAGATATCAAGGTTCCCATGCGGGGGTGGATAAACTACATTCTTACAGGGAAGCATATGCAGAGTGACTATTACCGCGTAAGTTTTGCCGTTTAAAAACTCATGATAATTCTCATTACATGAAAAAAATATTACCACTGTTGAAGAATAAGGAAAAAGTCGGCATTATAGCAGGCACTGGTGCATCTTTGAAAAGACATGCAACATTACAGCGCTTCTAGTTAAATAAGTCAGTAATTGAAAGTGCCTGGATGTGAACGACTAATTACATGTTTCAGTACACTCATCTCTATACAGATATAGGGGCAGATTAACATGCTCCATGCGGCACTTTTGCTTCATTTGTCCCATGTTAAAAGTGACGCTAAAGTGGCGTAAGGAGATTGTAAATCTGCCCGACATTTTTTTGCCGTCTCCAAGGCATTTGTAAGTGAAAGGGAGTGACTTGGTTTTATGACTGCAGGAGGTACTGAGCTGCTGGTATCTATTTATGTGAAGAAATTTATAGAATTTGAACACTGAAAAAACGCGAAGGGTAGACTAATTAATTCGTGCATTAGCCATGTTGCAGTTGCAGCTTCGGATACTAAGAAGGGAAAAGTGTCTAGGCGTTGAATGTGGAACATTGAAAAAAAACGTGTGTCATGGAAAGCAAACATGGTTTGAAAATGAAATGTAAAGGTTTAAAGAGAGAGGAGAAAATAAGATAGTTTCAGGGCTTTAAGTTGGCCGGGTCTGTTCGGGTCTCAGCACAGGCAGTTTCTTAAAGGTAGGCTTGCTGTCTATCGGGTTGCACTTTTGAGGCCTGGCGTAGGCAGACTTTTTAGTTAACTTGTGCAGCTATTAATCTGTGTCAAAGGTATTAGTACTTAGTTGCTTTAGGTATGATGTTACGTGTTGTACCATACCTACATGTAAAAATATGGAGGGCAAAATTTACAGTGTGGTTTGTGGCAGAGAGCTGCAATGGTGGGTGAGAGTTCAGAGGGGAGAGGGTTGGGGCTAAAGGGAAACAAAGAGTTGTGAGTTAAGATTATGCAGAAGTTCCTGTAACAGATACGTTCTTGCACTAAGTTAGTGGAGTCAGTATACATATATCTGTGTTGCTGTGTTCGTTTTCTTAACATACTGTTTTGTGCTGCTTACTTCATATATTTTAGTGTGTCTGGCTCGCTCTCTGTATCTCTGTCTATTGCGCAGTTTTTCTCCGTGTTGCCTATCCTCTGATTTTTACCGTTCCTGTCTCTCATACATTTTCTCTCTATGCAGTTGTTCTCCCTCACATGGGGCTTTATTTATGAAGGCCTTGCACCGGGGGTGCGTCACTTTTAACATGGGAAAAAGTGACGCATCTGTGGCGCAAGGCTTTCATAAATGAGACCCTTTGTGTCCTATTCTTTTTGTTTCTCTTGCTCTCTCTGTCTTTGTTGTGCTTTTCACTATATTTATTCATTTCTGTCATTCTTTTCTTTTCTGGCCTGAAAGCACTCTTACCTTCACTGTCCCTTGTGATATCTCTCTCTTTCTTGTGCTCGTTTTGTATCTTTCTCTGTGTCCTGTTCTTAGTCTTCCTCCTACATTGTCTGTATGGTGGTGTATATCTCTTTCCCTCTTATTCACTCTTCTTCTTTCTCTCTCTTCTGCTTTGTTTGTTCACCTCTGTGTTCCTTCTGCTCTCTCTCACCCTATTGTAGTGTTTGCCTGCTGTCCTCTCTGTCCCTGTGCCTCCTGTCTTTTGTCTTTTTTGTGGTCTGTCTGTTATTTCTACTCTGTGACTCCCTCTGCATGGTCATCTTTTTCTTTATTGTACCTTCCCTTTCTTTCTTGACTTTTCAGTGCTGCTGTTATTTTTTTGTCACACCATTTGTGCTTTGAATGCTGGTCTGTCTCTGTATGTTCCTCTTTCTGCTACTGTCGATCTCTTTCCTGTAGTCTGTATCCCTCCTGTCCTGTATCTATTTTCTACTCTATATTTAATATTTTATTTAATATTTAGTTATGTCATGTGTTCAAAAAACAATTATTGAACTTAGTTAGGCATTAGGATATCTAATGGTAGAGAATCTTAGGTAATTTATCTGTTAGGCTTGTTGTTTGCTACAATGGCTCTATGTTGTGTAATAAATATGTCTGTAATATGTTAATTACATTTCATTATTTCTCTTTTTTATAGTGTTTGGTGCTGAACAGCAACAACCTGCCTTCTACGTTACAGAGTTTTCAGGAATCATATTCTTTTTTTCAGGTGAGTTGGTATTTTTGAAAGGCAATTCGTTTGGGTGCACATTAAAATAATAAGGAAGATTTTTTAAAATATTTGCAAAGTTTCGGTTTGGAGCATGATTTCATCTTCTATTTTTGCCATGTCTGTATCTGCTTGTACTAGATATGTATTTTGAGATATTTTTCCACTGACAGTTGATATTATCTTTTTATGGGCCTGGTGCATGTGTTCTTTTCGATGCAGTTCTGGTACATCTATCATTTGACTATAATTATTTGCGGTTTCCATGGAATAATTCTTGCTAAGTGTTTTCAAACTCATGCTGTATTATCTTTGGCAGTCTTTTTCTTCATTTACAGAGGTGTATTATGAAATGGCTCTTGGTGTGATGGGTATCTTTTCTGCATATCTGTGACTGTACTATCTGTGTGCACTGTTTTACATACATTTGCAGAGCTTTATTAGGATGTGGTTCCTCATGGTTAGCATGAAATTTTGTATATGCTATGAAATTCACAAGCTGAGTATGCTGTTGAAACATAAAAGCAACTGTCTCTGTGGGAAGTAGTAATCTGTTAAGTGAATGTTATGGTTTGTACAATGTGAGCCTTCCCTTCATATAGTTTGAAAGCAGTTTGTAGTGGTGAACTCAGAAAATGGATCCCTAAAAATGAATTATAAAGTTTATCAATAGTTGTGATATCCAGAAAATCAAAAAACAAATTTTACAGTAAGATGTCTTTTTACAGCAGTAATTATTTAATGAAAAAAAGTAACAGTGTTAATGTCTAGGCTCATAGTGTCAATTTGTTTTCAAAACAAGAGGAAGGTGCTATCTTAATATATGTAGTTAATGAGTTAGAAAGTATAAAAATGTATGTAGTTTAAAAATTAGTAAAGGTACTTTTGAGTTATATATATTTATGAAAAAGATATAATTTAGTCTTTATATTTTTTTAAAAGGATACAGAAGAAAGTAAAAAATTAGTGATGGAGAATTATTCTGAGAAAAAGCAAATACATTTTGAAATCATACATGATCTGCAGGAGGAGTTACTAGAAGGAGTGTTTGAGGACAAAAATAACTTTGAAAATGAGGACTTTATGGATATAACATTGGACAGTGCTTATTTAGAGATGGTGGAAGGGGAAGAAGAGAGTTTAGAGGATGAGGGTCATGAATCGGAAGAAGTACCCGATGAAATTATGCTTTAAGCTCTTTTAGATTATGAACTTTTGAATAAATAAAATTATTTTGGATAGTAAAGCATTCTTGAAGACAGTTTTCTTGTACTATTCGTCGTTGATCTGCTTTATGAGAGTGACAATACATGTTCTCATGAAGTGTATAAGAGATTATGGTAAAAAAAAATAAAAGCACTAGGATCACCGACAGTTCTTGAAAAACAGTGTACTGTTTGTATGCTTTAAAAATTAGAATCAGAAAATACGTCTATAATGTTAACACAGCTATGAACTGTCATAAATTTAGAACCAACATTCACTACAGGATTTCCTACTCTGTTCAGAGACTGTTTCTTTCTCTTTATTCTACTTAGAAAATGAATCTGTGGTTTTAATTTGTATGTTATATGCTAGTAGCCAACTATAATATTTGTTATGTTTGTGTTTTACAGATTGTCATTTTCATCAGAAACATAAATTAGTATGCCGACCAGAAATGAAAAAAGAAAGCTGTATAAACGGACATACCATTTGAAGAGGAAAGAATTACAAGAATTATCAAAACAACAAAGGACGGATAAAAAGAACAGTGCTCCTGGTAATAAAAGCAAAGATTTTTTAAGAAGATTATGCCAAATGAAAAGTGTTAACGATAATCTTCAAAAGGAAAAATAGTTATCAGTATCTAGAAGGACAAATGCTACAAAAAATCTAAATGTTTCTCGAATCAGCAGAGAGGAAAATATATACAGTAAAACACGTACGAATCAGTTTACGGAAATCAGGAAGCATATGTTTTATAACAGAGTATTTTCGAATTTATTAAAAAAGGAGAAAGTTTGTAAAAGAAGATCTGCTTTTTATAAGAAGAAAGAACATATAGAGGATGTTGTTCAGCGTGCGTTTGAGACAAAAAGAAAATTATTTATTTTAGTAACTAATAGAATAAATACACTAAATAAGGCAATCAGAGTTTTAAAAGCTAAAAGTAAATGGAAGAGACACATACATAGAAGTAATTTTTGTAAAGTGTTTTCTGGGAAGTGGATGCATACTTCAACTTCTGAACAATTTTTTAATGAAGAGAGTTACTTTCAAAGTAACGATTTGTTGCATGCAGTTGACACCAGTGGTCGAGCATATGAGGTGAAGGATGGTTGTGCAATTGAGAAAGAGAAAATTGTGGTTAGAAATGCAGAAGAGGTGATAGCTGGAGAAGTTTTAGAGGGACGTCCTAATGTACCTGTTTACAGTTGGAATTGTAGTAGCATTTGCAGTGTACGACAGGATTCAATTGATTTCTTTCACAATTTCTTACGTAAGTACAGTAAGGAAAGTCTTAAAAAAAATTGTAATGTTGCAAGAATTAGATCATTGCAGAGTGCGAGAAAAAATAGGTCTGCAAGGCCATTCTCTGGCTTGTCTTTTTAAAAAAATATGCCAGAGTGTGTTTCATCACTTCAGGATGTTAGCAGTACATCATACGAAAATGAGAAAATTAGTGAGAAAGTTGTATTATGCAAAAAGTCCAGCACTTAAACTTAAACAGTTAAATAGTGCTCTTTTGCATGGATGTCAATTAGATGTTAAGAAGATTTGTGCAGAAATTGAGGTAAGTTATTTTGGTCCAAATGAAGACAATGCAGAAACTGATATAGTTATAGAAGGAAATGTGTTAGAAAATGTTGGAAATTTTAATATTGAAAATTTTGAACAGGAAATAACAAAGTTTAAGGTCATTGCAGGTGAGAAACTAACATTTTCCTTGTGTGTGTTGTCGACGCATTCATTACAAAAGTCAAACTAGGTTAGTTGATTTATATTTAAAAAGTGAAGATGAAAGTAATAGTCAATGGAAAGATTTTGCAACTTATTTGTTGGTAGAAACTATTTTGATTTGGGTTTTGAGCAACGTATTTGTAAGTATTGTTATAATAAATTAAATGAAAATAGAATGCCTGCTAGAGCTGTACATAATAATCTTGAGTTGATAAATATTCCATCGGAACTGATGGACTTAAATACTTATGAGACTATTCTGATTCAATGTGTACATCCTTTTCAGGCTATTGTTCGTATGGAGCCTAAGACTGGCAAATTAAATCCTTCAGATTTACAAAGAGGATTAAAGGGTAGAGTTGTATTTTTACCACTTGATTTAAAAATAAAATATGGAAACAATTGGTGTTGGAAATGTAAAAGAGGAACCTCTAGTTATTCTAGTTAATGGTGTACCGACAAAGAGTAAGAAAATCTGGCATGATTTAGTGGATGTTAGAAAAGTCAAAAAGGCAACGTTGTATTTAGTCAAAAACAATAAATACTATAAAAATGTATACGTAGAAGAAGAAGAAGTAAGTGAAGAAGAGGACAATGATTTGTCTATTGGACAAATTGAAAAATTTGACTTATCCAGAAGTGAAGAAATTTATGAGCATTACAGTGTTCATCCACTGCATTCCAAAGAAGCAATAGGGAATGCTATTGAATTATTTCAGGTGAAAAAAGCAAAAGGAAATCCTATTAGTGTATGGGAAGAAAGTTTGGAAGGTCGTTGTTTCCCACAGTTATTCCCTACAGGTGAAGGTACACGATATAATGATTGACCTATGCAGATTCCTGCATCTGAGTACCGGACAACAAGATTATATGCAGAATATCCGAGGTTTCGCCAATGCATTCCATATTTGTTTTATCGTCTGTTTGAGAGTGATTTATCTGGTCTTTCTTATGCAGTAAACCATATCTTAAAAAGTGGAGTGCATCTGCAAAATGTTTCAGCAAAGGAATTTATGGATAAAGTGCAACAGAAAGATAGTGTTTTGGATTCACACCTAATTAATTTAATGGCTTGTCAGCGTGGTACTAATGAGTATTGGTACCGTCGTCATGGAGATTTGAAGTGCATGCTTAGAAACTTAGGAGCACCTACATGGTTTTTAACTCTAAGCTGTGCAGAGTATGCTTGGGAAGATTTACTTGAATTTCTTCAGGAGGCGAATGCAAACATGGAAAATGTAAACTACAAGACACCTGGAGAACTGTATTCGTTGGATCCGGTTAATGTTTGCAGATATTTTAATCATAGATTTGGAGCTATGAGGTCTTTTATTACAAACAAGAAAAATCCACCTCTTGGAGAAGTACTGGATTTCTTTTGGAGAAAAGAATATCAAGCAAGAGGTGCTCCTCATATTCATATGCTGTTATGGATCAAGGATGCTCCTAAATTTGGAACAGACTCGGATGAGACTGTACTGTCTTTTATTGAACAATATGCCACTTGTGACATACCTAATAGTACAACTGATAAGGACTTAAGAGGAAAAGTGTTACGCTTTCAAAGTCATCGTTGTGGAAAATATTGTAGGCGAAAATTCAAATCAAAGACTAAATTCTACACCAAATGTCGTTTTGGATTTGCACGACCGGTACTTTCAAAAGGAAGAGTCATCAATTTGATGTCATCTTTGCGACATAACATCACAAGAAGGTCACCTAACAATACGTACAATTTAAGAAGAGGTGAAGAATCCAAATATATAAATGACTATAACCCAGTCCTTTTGACCATGTGGAATGCTAACATGGACATACAATATGTTGCAGACAACTCTATTGCTGTGGCTCAATATGTAACGTCTTACATCACGAAATCCGAAAAGACGGAACTGAAGGAGATGTGGGAAGACATTTCTCATGAAAAGAGCCTAAGCAAGAAATTGTATACGTACAGTTTGAAGATGTTGTCTCATCGAGAAATTGGAGCATATGAATGTTGTGATCGCTTATCATCTGCAAGTCTTTATGCAAAATCAAGAACTATCCTGTGGGTGAGTTTGGGTCTTGCAGAAACACGAAACCGTGTTCTGAAACCTGTGCAAGAAATTTAATATTTAGCACAGAAAGAACCAAACAGTACAGACATTTTGAAAAGAAATATATTGGATACATACTATCCAAATAGAAGTACTCTGCTTGAAAACATTTGTCTGTATGAAATACTTCAAAACTACAGTTTTAAAAGGAATATTACAGAGAATATTGATAAAGGTGTACACGCTGTAATTGGACATGAAGGATGTCTGGTGAAACAAAGAAAAGGACACTTGATTAATCATCGAAAACTGAGTTGCGAAACACCTGACAAAAGAGAATTTTACTATTTAGCTCTTTTGCAACTCTTTAAACCATGGCGTACAGAAGAGGAACTACTTGGTGACTTTGATAGTTATGAAGATTCATTTCATGCATCTAAAAGTAGTATCGAATGTCCTGTTTTCAGTAATTATCTCCAAATGTTGAATGACGAAATAGAGCAAGAAGCAACAATTGCAGCGGAGATTGCTAGAGACAGTTCACAAGGTAGTCAAAGTTTGGCTTCATTAAGTCAAGATCCACTGGGACAACCAATTATCCAAAATGAAGCAGCTAATGCCATGGATGAGGTGGAAAGAGCAATGCAGCAAGGTCAAGAGGAAGTAATAAACTTAGAAGAATTGAAGAAGCAATTTAATCTTGAGCAAAGACAGATATATGATGAAGTGACAGAGCACATTGAGCATGGCTTTCGTCATGAGAAAAAAGAATGCTCATGTATGTCATTTGAACCTATTTGACTATATGTAAGTGGAGAAGCTGGAACTTGTAAAAGTTTCCTAATTAAAGGAATTACTACATATCTACAGCAAAGAACTCAGTCAACACTGTCTTATGTTGTTACTGCTCCAACTGGATTGGCAGCACATAATATTAAAGGTATTACTTTCCATCATTTACTGATGCTGCCAGTTGAACATGAAAATAAATTACAATATCACAAGCTATCTGGAGAAGCTTGTTTTGAAGTTTCTAGAGTCCTTAAAAAAATGAAACTTCTCATTATTGATGAGGTAAGCATGGTATCCAATTTAATGCTTGCTTTTGTGCATTTAAGAATGCAACAGATACTTAAGACAGAGTATGATGTGTTATTTGGAGGTAAACATGTCATAGTTTTTGGAGATCTACTGCAGCTAACTCCTGTGAAAGGACAACCTGTATTTGAAACTGTTACTCATGAAGAGACCAGAAAGTGTGTGGGCAGTATTGGTAATGTTAATATATCGTCACATTTCAAATATACTGAACTGATTCAAAATATGCGACAGGCAAAGGATACTAAATATGGAAATATTCTTCAAGATATAAGGATTGGAAAACTAACTGAAGATGCGAAAGAAACTCTACGAACACGATTACTTTCCAAGCTGTTTCCTAAAGAAGATAATGTACCTGAGAAAATATATAGTAAAGAGGTAGCAGGTAAGTCAGTCATATGCTTGATGCCAACTCTCAAAGAATATTCGGTTTTCAATGAAAAAATTTTGAAGTTAGAAAATCAAGAAATTAAGAAACTGGAAGCTAAAGATAGAATAGAGCATGAAGGTAGTACTATTGTTTTGTCTGAAAAGTTGAAGTTAAAATTGGATTCTCTTCAGAAGTCTATATCTAAAACTGCTGGCTTAGAAAAAAATCTGTATGTATGTTTAAATTGTCGGATTATTTTACGAAGAAATTTACATGTAGAAAGAGGTTTGGTAAATGGAGCAATGGGTAATATTGTTGGTTTTGTTAATTACTCAAATAGAGATGAGATTGAATTTTTAAGAATCAAATTTGATGGAATTGAGGAAGTTCAACAATTCAGTCGCTGTTCAACTCGTTTTTTGCTTGTGAAAGACTTATATGTCCGTCGGAAGCAATTTCCAATTTGTTTGGCATATGCAGTGACTATTCACAAATCTCAAGGTTTAAGTGTAGATTGTGCTTTGGTAAATATCGGAAGCACTGTATTCAAAGAGGGTATGGCATATGTTGCTTTATCTGGAGTTAGAATTTTATGTGGACTTTATCTAATTGATTTTGATGAGACAAAGATTAGTGCAGATCTAAATTGTGTGAAGGAGTATAATAGGTTAAGAAGAGAATATGCTCCAAGTTTTCCTCAATATCCTTTAATTGAAAAGTGTATGGTTGGTCAGAAAAGGAGAAATGAGGAAAAATGTACCGAAGTAGTAGAGAAACGTAGAAAAAAAGATGTAGCTGTCATTGGTAGCAGTAAGAAAAAGGTTAGTATTGAACAGATTGTTGGATTTAAGTTTGAAAACAGGTCTGGTGTCAACTGCTATGCAAATGTAGTAGTAATGTTATTTTTTTTCTAAAAAAGTTTCAGCAACAGATTGAACAAAATCGGGAGCAAACATTTTGTTGTTCGTTAAATTCTGTATTTGAAAAATGTAGCAGTGATAATAGTGAAGTAGCAAGTGTTCCAGAACTAAGGAATGTTTTAGACATATGTGCAGGACTAAATCAATTTTCTCAGAATATTCAGCAAGATTGTCAGGAATTTATTATGTATATGCTTACAGTTTTGGAAGATGAAGGTGTAGATATTGATAGTCTTTCTGGCCTTTCTTATGAATGGGAACATAAGTGTGATAATTGTTCATTTGATATACACACTGAAAGATTTATATATTTAACATTACCAGACTGTAAAGAAGTGTCCTTTAATAAACTAGTTAAAGATGCGCATCAGAACATGGTCTGCTCTCAATGTAACTCTGAAATGTTATCAACATTATTTATCCACAGAAATGGACAATATGTCATTTTAATGTTTCAACGATGCATAGCTGATGGGAGTAAATTGTCAACTTTAATTAAAAATTTTGTGGCTTCTCAAGTATCTATTTCTAGAAGAACATTTGTAACTGTAGCCATTATTTTTCATGAAGGGCCTTCAACATCATCAGGACATTACACAGCTTATTTGAAGTCTCCAACAGGCTGGACACTCTGCAATGATAGTCAATTGACTTTTAAGAAAGGTTTGCCTTTTGACTTAACTAATTCTTATCTGCTATTTTTGCAACCCAAATTTCAGTAAAATTACTTGGTGTAGGAAGATTAACACTGTAAAGATATGAAACTCTGTTGTTTAGAAATATCATGTGACTGAAGGTGTGCAAATCTTGAAATGAAATTAATATTTGGCATAGTGATAGTATCAGGTACAAGTTTACTTAATGTTTGATGGTACAGAACACGTTAGAATTTTTATTTGAAAGGTTGAGAAAAAATGGATAACACTAAGTTTAAGTAATTTGAGAAAATAACTACTTAACTCATACTATTTGGCCACGCGGAAACATATGAGACAGCAAAATGTGTACTTGAGATAAATGTTTTCAGAACATATTTCAACGGAAGTTTGTTGAAAGGTATTTAAAAAATAACGAGTTAACTCATACTATTTGGCCACGCGGAAAGGTATGAGAGAAGAAAATGTGTACTTAAGATAAATGTTTTTAGAACATATTTGGACGGAAGTTTGTTGAGAGGTATTTAAAAAATAACGAGTTAACTCATACTATTTGGCCACACGGAAAGGTATGAGAGAAGAAAATGTGTACTTAAGATAAATGTTTTAAGAACATACTTGCACGGAGCTTTGTTGAGATGTAATTAAAAATAAGTGCTAAGGTTTAATTAGTTTGTAACTGAGGAAGATGTACTGTGCTTACTTAAGAAATAGCGAATTAGAGAAAAACATTTAAGACATGTTTTTTTCAGGTATTTATATTATGTATAGAGATCTTATACGGGTTTTTTAAACACAATCATTTGGATTGTGGTTTTCTTTCCCCGCTGTTACATGATGATTACTATTGACATCACTGTTTATAGTGAAAATCAATATATTCTGAGGACAGCAAAAATAAACCATGTAATATGTTGTTTAAGTTATTTTGTTACATTGGATTTAGAAATATGTATTATAACACATTTTTTTATTGTCTTCCACAGATATTACATTTAAAAGGTAAGTACAACTAATAACATCCAAGAGTTTCTTTTGCCTCTCTCTTATCCTTATTCTTTTCATCACCTTCCTTTGTCAGTACTGTTCAGTCACGCTTATTCCGTTTAACTCATCCACATTTTGCGTTGTTTAATTTTCTCTCCTGTTTCTCTAACATCTTTACTGTCACTATTTTATTCAGTCTATCTATCTCTTCAGTTTGATTCTTCCGTTGTCTCATGGTGACTCACCTTTATTGACCTTATATCACCTTTGTTTCTAGAATCTTAATTTGTTTGTCTTACCGTACCTTTAATTTTATTCCCTTAGTCTGCTTTCATTAATTATGCTCAATTCTTAAACTTAAATCTAAAGGGCCTCATTTATGAAAGCCTTGCACCACCGATGCGCCACTTACCCTACTACATTTCTATTTATTTGTCTATTACAGTCCTTGTGTATTTCTACTTCGTTAATCTTCTGTTTCTCACCCTTTTTTACACTGTTTCTCTTACTGTTTTTCCTTTATTTTATCTATCTCCTTAAGATATTCCTGTACTCTTACTGTGTTTCTTTAAGAGACTGTTTATTTCGTGTACTATCACTGATCATACTCCTATTTTCTCTCTCACTTTACTTTCGTTTAGACACTCATTCCTTCAGTGCTATTATCTCTTTCAATTAATTACCTTACTCATTGATTTATATACTACACATTCTGTCTCTGTCTCTTACTCTCCCTCAGTCTTTTTTTCTTTCACTTTCTGTTTTATTCACTCCTACTTTTTTTTTGTTTTATGAAATGTACATTATAACCTTATTTTTACTTTTCTTCCACAGATACTATGTTTTTTAAAGAAATGTACTTTTACTTTGTTACTATTTCTTAGGTAAGTATAAAAAATAAAGAAACTTTTCCATCACTATGTTATATCTTTGTCTATCCTGGTCATACCAGTGTCATGTTTTATGTAAGCACTTCCACACAGGATTGGGTGCACTGTCTTAAGGAGCGCCTTAAAAGTAATTTTATGAAATCAGCGACATTTCACTGAGTGAGTTCAACAATGCTGATATATGAAAACATTGGAGGTAAATGATGTTAAATGTTAATTGGTGTTGTTTCCGGTGCTTTAAGAGGTGTTAAAAAGATTGGGGGGGTCTCTTCAAAGAGAGTGTTGGTTGTAATTCAGAGGGCAGTTTACAACACATAGGCTAAAAATGTACGCTTAGCATAGTGTTGCGCCCAACTGGTGTTATGTTGTTTCTGTCGTTCTATCCTGATATATAATATAGCAAGTATTTTATCACGAAAAAGAAGCCATGACTATTGGCTTTGTGAATGATTGCTAATATCTTAAAATAAAAAAGCAGCAAGCATGGCATTGTTGAATATAGTATTGTAAATACTTATGTTCAAGAATGATGAGAGAGTAAAAGAAGGTTAACTTGATCTTTTAAACTTATTTCACAGGCTTCTTTAAAGGAAGTGTTCTATGGCAATGTAGTGTGGGTGTTTCACTTTTTAATACCTAACACAATCCCTTCTGTACGCTGTAGCAGGAGGAGCGCTACATACTTGAACATCCTTCAGTGCCCCAATTTCATTCAGTAAGTGGCAATGAGACCGATACAGAACTTCAATGGGTGGGAGGGGCTGCTTCTGTGCTCCTGGAGGAGTGCGAGGCCGCTCCAGCAGTGGGAGTGAGGCCTCTCAGAGGGAAGCAGCGCAGCTCCTTCTTATGGCCACAATTGCAGATAACAGGGTATGGATGTCCGTGGAATTTATGGACGGTTAGTCACTCTAGAGTGGGCGCGGTGCCCCTGGCACCTCATTACGGCGCACAGGGGATTCGCAGTGCACAGTTTGAGAATCAGAGACTTAGGAGATAAATCTTCATAATAGCAAGGCTCGTAAGTGATAAAAATCGCCGCTGCTCGGCGTTCTAAATATCGACTCTATCAGCTGAATTTTCTGCGGTGTTAGTGCTTTAATATCAATGGGAACACATATGTGATAGTAAATTCTGTACTTAACATTACCGTGTGAAAACAAACGTTGTTTTCACGCAGCAATGTGTGCCTTGTAATTAGGGGACGGGGTAGATTTAGTTTTATTTTCCACACCCTCATGTTAACGCTACCGAATGCTTGATTAGAGCAGACTTTAACAGTCCAACGATAAACAAGTTTATTCCACCTCTTTTTCTCGCAACGCCTCTTTTCGTGATAGGGTGTTTTCTCCTCCAACCACATTTTGCATGTGCTTTGACCTACGCCCACTTTGCATGTCATTAACTTACTGTGCGCAACATATGCAAAGTGGTCTTACGGCAGGCGACGTAATGCCGTTTTCACGAAGGTGCTGGAGAATATTTTCAAGGATAGGTAAAACATTAATGCCACTTTTATCAGCAGAAAAGTGCAGATATAGCGGCGATAACGGCCTTGATAATATGCTCTATGAATTGCAATCGAATTTAATGTTAGATGTAAAGACAACTAACGTAGGTTTCGGTTGCAATTCATAGAACATACTATGAAGGCTATTATCGTCGTTTTATCGGCAGTGTCCTGTCGATGAAACCGATGATAATGTATTACGTCTCCTTCATAATATGCCCCAAGTATCGTCGCTTTTTTGCATAATTGTCCCGAAAAAAAGCGTTGATACTTCAGCTTGTGAATAGAGCTCTTCTTGGTACAATGAGTTAGTTCTGAAAATACCTTTTTTTTTGTTAACAAGTGTTATATTGTTTTTGACTTTTAAAACAGGAACCGAAATTTTGAAGTTTACAACTGTGAAACTGGATCAAAATGAAATGAGAAAAATCATCTTCTGTCGGAGCATTGATGTTCATTAATTCTTTCAATCAGAGTGAGGCTCTCCTCTCCGTACACAATAATTTCTCCACACAAGTTGCATTTCATATGCACATTTGACAAATATGGTCTCAAGTCCATCTCTGCACTGGATGGAGATACAGGTCGACCACCAGAAGATGTGCTGGCCACAGCTGATGGTAGTTGTGTTGCCAGAGCTCTTGTCAATGCCTGTGCAAATTTCTCAGGATGCACTTGCCTCACATGCCTCATCATTGTATGTATTGAAAATGAATACTTTTTGGAAGGATTTCCTCTTGAAAGAACTGCGTCACAAATTGTGCAAGTGACTTTGGGCGCATTCACTTTTTTTTGTTCCTTAGGAAAAGAAAAAAATTGCTAGATGAAAGATTCCTTCCTTTTTGTTAAAGGTAGCCAATAACTTTCTTCAGATTCTGACGATGAATTCTGTGCGGCAGCCATTTCACCAAAGTCTTCAGAAAGATGTAAAACTTTCTTCTCTCTCGAGAGTAAAGAAGATAGTGAGGGAAGTGGGTGGGATCCGTGAAAATTCCAGAACAGAAACTACTAACAACCAATTGGAAGTGTTTTTTTTGAGTCACATGACTTGACATGCGCGCATTAGGACGTGTACGCGATGATATTTCCCTGGTTACGTATGTCATTTGGAAGTATCGGACTAATTCATTGAAGTTTCAAAACATAAAAAGTAGGAAAGCTAAACACAGCCTGATCTTGTACATCTTCTCAGAAGATGCAAGTTCAAAGTTGTAAAAGTATAAAACTTTTTATGTTTTTGCCCTGAGGTGCGCGCACCCGGTCGCGCACGAAAGTTGAAAAAGGCGTTGTGTTCGATTTAGTCAAAAGTTTCAAAACGTTAAAAAGAAGGCAAGGTACAGTCTCCTTGACCTATTATAACTTCTCTCGGGGTCTATGAAGAAATTCGATGGGTCGAAACTGCAATGTTTTCCGGAAATATATAGCGTGGTGCGCGCACCCGGTTGTGCACGAAAGTTTACAAAGGCGATCTGTTTCAAATACTGACAAATTTCAAAACGTTCAGAAAAAGTCAAGGTACACACTCCCTAATCCACTAGAGCTTTAAAAGAAGTCCCTAAACAACTCTGCAAATCAAAAAAACAGTTTTTTACCGATAAAAACTTTTACTGAAATTCATTGATAAAAGTATAAGTTGTAATCACGATATAATTAATAATTAGCATTTTAAAAACCTATGAAATTCACTGAAAAAACCATTGGTTTTAAACCCGTTATAGTTAGGAAGTAGCATTCAAAAAACCTATGAAATTCACTGAAAAAACCATAGGTTTTAAACACGTTATAGTTAGGAAGTTGCATTTAAAAAACCCATGAAATTCACTGAAAAAACCATAGGTTTTACACACTTTATAGTTAGGAAGTAGCATTTACAAAACCTATGAAATTCACTGAAAAAAACATAGGTTTGACACATGTTATAGTTAGCTGGACATTTCACTCATATAAAACCAATGAAATTCCCCCGTTATAGTTACTTCAGCTAACTATAACTCGCGCGCCCGCAATGCACTGCTGATGACTTCACATATTACATCACTCATCACATGGTCAGTGACATCACTCATGACGTCACTGATAACATCTAACATATGCTGCCTACAACATATAGGAATAGTATGCCACTGATTCTTGCATGTATGCAATATGTAAAATCTCCTAATGTAGCATATTAACACTTAGACACTGAGACACTCTTACTAATAATAAAGAAACAATAACCTACATAGACATAATGTATCAGTCATATAGCTACTCATCAACACATTCAGCCACTAAAACAGAAACTGATAGACTGACACAGATATGTATATATTTAAACATTACTCAGTAACCCATGTACTCATTAAGATATACTTAATCAGTCAGTTATACAATCTATTTTTCACCAAAAAAGCAACCGTTTATACACTTATATACTAAATTCATGTTCAACCAACCTTCAGATCTACATATTTAAAATATATGTATTTTCAAAACTAACCCATTTAATAGATGATGTCATGAGTGGTGTGATATGTGAAGTCATCAGCAGTGCATTGCGGGCGCGCGAGTTATAGTTAGCTGAAGTAACTATAACAGGGGAATTTCATTGGTTTTATATGAGTGAAATGTCCAGCTAACTATAACATGTGTCAAACCTATGCTTTTTCAGTGAATATATATATATATATATTCACTGAAAAAACCATAGGTTATAAACCATATACAGTTAGGAATTAGCATTTACAAAACCTTGAAAATTCACTGAAAAAAACATTGGTTATAGACCATATATAGTTAGGAATTAGCATTTACAAAACCTTAATTTACTCGCACAAACCCATAGAAATTCGAATATATAGTTAGTTGCAATAACTATATATCGCGCACCCGCAATCCACTGCTGATGATGTCACATATTACATCATTCATGACATGGTCAGTGACATCACTGATGACATCACTGATGACATCATCCAGTGACTGTATGTTTCTGTAAAGTTAAATTATGTCTTACATATTGAAGAATGAGTGGATGTATAAGTATCTGGATGAAGGATTTAGTAGGTGCATGACTGACTGTATGAGAGAGTGATTAAATGTGTCTCACTGAGTGCATGGGTTAGTGACTAAACTGTCTTAATTTGTGCATCATTATATCTGTTGTTCTATGAACTGCTGCATGTGTTGATCAGTAGCTATATGAGTAACTATATATTGGTTATTGATTGGTTGCCCAAGTATTTGTATGGGAGAGTGAGTGTGTGTGTGGGGGTGGCTGGGGGGTGTGTGACTCTGTGCATACATGTGTGAACAGTTGATTCACTAGATCTATGGGTTCAAAACTGCATGTGGAAACAGCTGTATGGGTGGTTGACTGTGTACGAGTGTATTGGTGAGTGAATGGATATCTCAGTGCTACATGTCAAAGTAAGTACATATGTAAAACACAGTACATGTGAGAGTTTACATATATAAATTACTGTGTATAAGAGCCAGTGAATGTGTGAGTGGCTGAATGGATCATTGAAAACTTGTATCAGTGATTGTATAAGAGAGTAAATATGTGTTAGAATATGTTTGAATAAGTAAGGTGTGTATAACTGTATAGTTGAGGAAATGGAGATGTGATTGATTCAGTGCATGAATGACTAGGTGTGTGAGTAACTCCATGGATGAGTGACAGTCTGTGAGTGTCTGTTTACTCTGAGTGTATCTAAGGTTATATTAGAGTCTGAAGAGGTTGATCGTATTATCACATGATTGATGTCATCAGTGATGTTGTCAGTGATGTCATTTGAGTTGTCATCAGTGATGTCATCAGTGATGTCACTGACCATGTCATGAATGATGTAATATGTGACATCATCAGCAGTGGATTGCGGGTGCGCATTATATAGTTATTGCAACTAACTATATATTCTAATTTCTATGGTTTTGTGCGAGTAAATTAAGGTTTTGTAAATGCTAATTCCTAACTATATATGGTCTATAACCAATGGTTTTTTCAGTGAATTTTCAAGGTTTTCTAAATGCTAATTCCTAACTATATATGGTCTATAACCTATGGTTTTTTCAGTGAATTTCAATGGTTTTTTAATAGCAAATATCAAAAGCTGTCAAATGTCAAGTACGTGATAGGTAAAAACATTTTCGTGTTTATGCACGCTGATGTGCTTTGAACGCTGCCCCCCTCCCCCCCTCTTTTCTCTTAGGAGTACTCTCTCTTTGCAGATAGTGAAGGGTAGTTAACGCAGGCCTTTGCCCCCATTGTAATCCGTCGTGCCTGCTTCTCTCTCTATTTGATTGATTGTTATCCAAGCATTTAGTGTTTTAGAATTGGTTCTCTTGGGTTTATTCTCTATTTACAAACAAGCACAGAGTCGCAATACTCGGTTTAGTCTTTGCAGATAGTGAAAAATCGTTTAAAAAAACAAAAGGAATCAAGCAAAATCAGTAGGCCACTAATGGGATCTCTTTTTGACCTCGCTAAAATAGAAACATTAAGAACAACCCCTCATGAGAAATACGAAACTAGTGAGATGAACTGAGCTCCACACCATGATGACTGCAAGACAGCTCGGCTCCGCCATCCACCCCACCCAAAATAACGACAAACCCTATGCAAATATTATAAATATATACAACACACCAGCAAAGTAACAGTGTAAAACATTTTATTAAATAACTATTTACATAACTATTTTATACTTTTTGTTGCCCGATCAGGCTAGCTCAATCGATCGAGCATGAGACTCATGCACTCTGATCTCCTTGGCCTCACTCAAGCATTAATAGTAAGATTTTCATACATGAGTGTACTTTTTGCCTTTTGGTGACTCTTCCATTCTGAACATTTTTCCACAATCCGTTTGACCTGAAACGATTACACAAATAAAACATTTGTGAGTTTTAAATTTCCGGAGAAGTATAATTCACCAATAGCTTTCTCTGTATATCTTTTTCCATTAACAACCCCAGTTCCATCACCTGCCCAGGATATCACTACTGTTAGTTGTCATTGTTGCTTCTGTTTTAATAAAAAATGTTTTAAGATGTTTACTGTTTTTGTTGCGATGTATATATTTGTAAGTTATTAAAGTGTTATAATCCTACTAATTTTTTATCGATTATTGCTCTTTGAGATATTCCCTGTCTACAAACAGAGAAGAATAGGAATATTCTGTCTCCCTTTGCAGATAGTGAAAGATAGGTAATGCGGACTTTTGTCCCCCGTTGTAATCCGTCATGCCTGTTTTTCTCCCCACTGATTGATTGATTGGCTGGACATTTATTGTTCAAGGAATAGTTCTTTCGAGGTATTCTGTGTTTGCAAATAATGTGGAATAGAAATATTCTGTCTAGTCTTTGCAAGTAGTGAAGGGTGGGTAATGCGGACCTTTGTCCCCCGTTGTAATCTGTCATGCCCATCTACTCCCCACTGATTGAGAAACTAGTTCCAACCGGACCATTTATTAGAGGTACATCATCTGGCTCAACCGGAGAGTACCCCTAAAAAAGAAGACATATGTAAAATACGAAGTAATCACTGTATCCTGTTAAACAGAAACTTTAGCATGAAACACACTTGAAAAGGAAGGGAAAGAAATCGAACAAAATCAGTAGGCCACTGATGAGTTTTTGACTTCGCTAGAAATAAGAAACATGGAAGTGGTGAAAGAAGCCAAGCTTGACGTTACGGCAGCCACGAGGTAGCTAGGCTCCGCCACCCCCCCACTGCTCCAAGCATGTCTGTCCCACCGCCCGCCACGCCCATTAACGGTAACATGAAATAGATACAAATCAGCAGATATCTACCCCCATTCCGGAAATTCCCGAAGTGCAACAGGGCCACTGTTACTCCCACCCGGAAGATGAGGCCTCGACACGTGCAGGTCGGGGCCTGGCTAACCGCCATCAGCAGTGGGGTGGATGGCCCGAAATGTACTGGTCTCCCGATTCCCTTCTTCTGCCGCCTTGCAGGCCACGGGGGGGATGTCTTGCCTCTGCCTCCGACCCCCACCTCTTATCGCCTGGTCCGGACATCACGGATATCAATGCCAGGTGTCGGCGTGGGGTGCGCTGGGAGGGAGAGGCAGCGCGAACGAGCCTCTCCCACCCCCCCAGGTGGGGGCCCCTCAGCTGCACCCCCAACGCTACACTCACCCAACAAAAGGGTCGTCGCATAAGGTGGACCAGGAGAGG
The DNA here is from genome assembly GCF_964263255.1 of Lissotriton vulgaris. NCBI lineage: Eukaryota > Metazoa > Chordata > Amphibia > Caudata > Salamandridae > Lissotriton > Lissotriton vulgaris. Next base: position 775,085,196 of record NC_141696.1, on the reverse strand, counting down.
AGCCAAGGCCGACGGTATCTTCTTCTTTTTTCAATAATGGCTGCGACAACACTGGGGGGGGATGTCTTGCACATGCCACCGACCCCCCCCCCCCTCCCCTCGTATCTCCTGGTCTGGCCCCGGCTTGGTATGAGCTCCCGTTCGGTCCTGAAGCGGCGCCCTGCAGGCCACGGGGGGGGATGTCTTGCCTCTGCCTCCGACCCCCCCCCCCTCTTATCACCTGGTCCGGACATCACGGATATCAACGCCAGGTGTCGGCGTGGGGTGCGCTGGGAGGGAGAGGCGGCGCAAACGAGCCTCTCCCACCCCCCCAGGTGGGGGCCCCTCAGCTGCACCCCCAACGCTCCACTCACCCGACAAGGGTTCCTCCACTCTTGCGATCCAGCGGCGCTCCACTCACCCGACAAAAGGTCTCGTCCACTATTGCGAGGCAATGATGCTCCGCTCACCCAGCAGGGGTCTCGTCCACTGTTGCGGTGCAACGGCACTTCTGAGTTCAACTAGAAAATGAGTCCTGCGTCCAGAAACGTTCTCCTCAACTTTGAAGATTCTACAAGAGCCACAGGGGCCCCCGACCCCCGCAGACACCCCCGATGGGGAATGACTGCCTTGATCACCCACGGAACGACCACGACGTAGCCGCGGGACGTCGGCGCGCTCATACCGGCGCCGGCCTCAGTCTTGAAATGACCAAAATCCTGCAAGACTACCAACTTGATCAGTTCTGGTGGGACACCAGTATGACCCGGTAGGAGAGATTGTTGCCTCCCTCCCCACTTTGACTGATGGTTCATGTCGGCAGTCCCCTCTGCTACCCTTCAACGAAAACTTTTGGACTGCCGAAAGAGGTCCCGGTCCAACCACGAGTTGGTGGAGACATTTTGACTATGCTTGGACCTTCCTGACCTCACCCAAAATGGCGCCGGTACAAATGAAACTCTCAACTCCTTGTTGTGCCCCGATTGCTCAGCATTGATATCATGAGATATGTATGCAGTTTTTAGCACATGAATTGATATGGGATAAGACTGATTATATGTTCGGACAATGAATTGATCCAGGATGGGTATTGATTATACGTTCGAACAATGAATTGACATGGGACGGGTACTGATTACACGTTCGAACAATGAATTGATATTAAGTTCTAATGCATCATTGATTACTGTATTTATTATTGAAGGTTCGAATTGTCGACACTTTTGGTACTTGCTCACAATGAATTATCGATATGATTTTGTTGCACTTGTCGCACTTTTTACTATGAAATCAACGACCACTGACTCTCAGTTATGTTTTCCACAAATAAATACCCCCCCCCCATTTACCTCCGTGGCCGGCCCACGGGGTTGTAGGCCCGTATTTGGGCACCAACATTTTTATTAAAGGTTTTTGAAAAAGCAAACGTAGTTGTAACACGTAGATTGGTAAGTTTCAAATAAATGGCCAATGTTTCCGATTTTTTTTTTTTTTAAAAAGCAGGTGAAATGAAGCAGCTCAATTAGTTAAGTGTTAAAAAGTATAGTACGCAGAAACATTGAAAATATGAATGGTCCAGGTTTGTTGTATGTGTTTTTCATTTTTGTACAGCATAAAGCAATCAATAAAGATCCTGGTATTTAGCCTCTACTTTATATGCTACCTGTATCAGGGAAGTTGTTTTAAATGCCCCTAAGCCACCCCGAAGGAATGTCACCTGGCCCCCCTAGTACGAACGAAAACGACCCCGTACCACTGTAGGTTATCTCTCTTCCTCAAAAATGACAAAAATTACTTTCTAGGACGTTTTGGACATTGTTGATTTTCATATGATCTATTTATTAAAGTAATACTCATCCCTCCGCATGAAATTAATTTTCCACATGCTACACAAGTCAATCTCATCTGCCCAAAGTTCTTTTGCAGATTTGGGACCGTTTCCCTTGCCTCTGACTCACTTATTGCTAAGTCATTGGTGGATGTTTTTGCCGGTCGGGGGTTATCCACCAAATCTCGAAGTTGTGCTTTAGAATAATTAAGAGGGTGCCACCTCTCCATGTGCCGATGCATGGTATGATTACCATAGCTATATTTTTTTTCGGCGCCTCTCGAGAGTTTTTTTTTTGCAGATGAGGCAGGTAACTAACCTGGCATTAACTTTCTTTTCATGAGAAGGAAAAGAAAAAAATTGCGAGATAAAATTCACTTTCACATGGGACGTTCTTGGCATTTCTTTCAGAAACTTTTACATCACTGTGTCATTTCTTTGTCTATCCTGGTTAAAGCAATGTCATGTAAATAGTTGTTTTAAAAGTTTTTTTTAACGTGTGTACTTTGTTGGAGCGTTGTATATATTTATAAGTTATTAAAGTGTTATAATCCTACTACTTTGTTGGAGTACTATATATTTTTAATATGACACATAATTGTGAAGACTTTGATGTACAAAAAGGCATCCCTGGAATCTTCCGCTTCAGGCTCGGTCCCACACACCCTTACAGTGAGAATCCCCTCCCCAATCACAATACAGGATCGTTATCAGATAGTAGGAACGCGTGTGGTGTGACGGATCTCATGAGGTGGGGGCCTTGATCTACTGTAACTCCTTTGAACAGGGGTGATTCTTTACAGTTGGGGCCATAAACTACATCCGCAGGGCTAGGTGATAGCCTGGGACCGGCCTGGACAATCAGACACAGAGGAAGAGGAGTGTCAGAGGGTGCGGTAGTGAATAGGGTGAAAGGGAGGTGTCGGGCGGGCACAGGGTGTGATACTCAGGGAAGAGCAGTGCAGATGGGGGGAGGTTTATGGCCCATGCATGAGAGAGAGAGCAGGGGTGACCAGTGCGTGGGGGAGATGCTTGCGAGGGTGGGGAGCCATGCTGAGGATCGGCGGCGTGCAGAGAGTGGGTCTGGTCAAGGCATCTAAAATGGCTGCCGTGCACGACAAAAGTATGGCATTGGAAAAAAAGCAAGATGGCGCAGACAATGTTTATCAATACGGATTAATTTATAACAATTATTTTTAAAAATATATTTACTCGCAGTGTCAAAATGGCGGTCAACACTTCCTGATTTCCTTCGAATCGAACGTTAACAGAAGTCAAGCGGCAAAAAAAAAAAAAAAACGCTCACGCGCAACCGCTGGAAGACAAGTATCAACATATATGAGCCTCCTCAACCACCCTCAGAAAACATAGGGGGTCAGGATACGTCTCCCATACCCCCTTATACCCAATACTCACATTGCTTTTCCTCCATCTTGTGATTTAATTAAATCGAAACACAAAATGGCGAATTCACGTTTCGCTACCAGTTTGCGACCCGGTTCGCGAACTGAGAAGCGCTTCTACCGCGAAAAATCAATTTTTTTTATTTGCCCCACGGGACCCTCTAATAACCCCAACATCATTCCTAGGGGGTCAAGAGGAGTCTACCTTGCCCCCTTTCATTAAATTCCCCCTTCGTTTATCTCCTCCTCTTGTCTCTCGATCCTACCGAGAGACAAGATGGCGGCCGCACCGGACTGTTTAGAATGTTGACAGACACCGTAGAGCCAATCAGCTTCGCTTCGCAAAGCTCCGTTACGCGAAAAGTACGCGATCTGGAGCGCTATCCGGGACGCTGTCACAGATATATCTGTTTTTTTAAATGTTAATTTCTCAAAATCCACTGGAGCACATATATTGAGACCCAGCAAAGGCACATCGGGCTAACAGTCCCTACAATTTTGCCAAGTTTCGTGTAAATCCATTCTGCCGTTCGAGCTAAAAGTGAGGCCAAACGCCCTATGGAAAAATGAATGGGAAAAATGCGTTTTGGGACCCCCCTTTTTTCTCGGCCCCCCCTTGACGAAACCCCCCCAAATATTAAGGGGCTGCTCAGAAACGAAATGTGCCATTTTCCTGAAAATTTTAGCCGATTCCGTCCACAAACGCCAAAGTTATTAGACATAGAAATTTTCAAAAGTTCCATAGAGAAAAAATCCTAACTATATATACCTACTGGCGACCGCCAGTAGGTAATATATATATATATATATATTCCCCCGTACTTTCCCTCGGGCAGCAATTGCCACCTCCAAAATGAAAGTTGCATAGTCGATAAGGACCCCACGAGAGCAGATCCCATTACATCCTACTCACTCCTCAGCTTTGTGCTCAATCATGCTGGAAAAAGAGCTTCACCTTCTCCCACACTGTTTTACTCAGACACAGCCTTACCCGGAAGCTCTGACGTTATCCTTTAGTCCTTCGACTCTTCGGTTCACCCTTCGCAGTGTGGTGCTGTTTTTTTTTTTTTTCATTCTACGGCTTTTCAGCCACTCTGTGTGAGGGGGTGGCAATACAACGATTCCTCCGTACTTTCCCTCGTACAGCATTTGCCACCTCCAAAACAAAAGTGGGAGAAGGTTAATCTCTTTTTCCTGCGTGATTGAGCACAAAGGTGAAGAGCGGTTGCAGTTTAAGTGGGACTTCCCGCAAGCGAATATTATTGATTAAAGGTGCAATGTCGGCTGCAGAAGTTAGAGAGCGCGAAGAGAAGGCTCAACAAACTTTGATGATGCATGTGCAAATGCGAATATTGCTTCTGGGGCAGTTCGAGGTGTGAGTAAATTGACTGATTTTAACAACGCGATTAATACGACTGGAGAAACGCCAGCGGATGGAACTGTTGACATGGTGGGAGTCCAAATCGTTGCAAAGGTACCTTGAGGTGCAACGAGTCCCCATAGGGCTCCGTATAATGGTAGCACCAAGCTACGAAGAGCCAAACCCTGACATGCTGCGTGAATGGGCAACAAACAACAGCGTCAGATTGGTAACGCAGGCATTTGGGCAATGCCCGAGGGGCCGGTGTCCGAGTCCAGCTGTGGGCTGCTTTTTTGAGGCGCTGTTCGAATACAGCCAGCGGCCCAGAGGGTGTCTGAGTGGCCTTTCTGGGTGCAGATGGGCGCTCATTACCTCAGTTTAGCAACAGGCAGAGGTATCACACCCTTTGTCTCGCTGGTCAGCCCATTAATGTGTACACATTCTGAGCGGGGCAGGGGGCCTAAGTAAAAGTGGCCACACTTGTTTCACCAGTGTAAACTAACATGTGCATTTCTTTAACCCCCCCCTGCACTCCTAAAGTTGCTTAATAAGATTACGCCAAAGCAGTGATTTGAGGAGTGATTATGCAAATGTGGGGCGATTTTTTGGGGGGCGTGCCCGGGCCGATTTTCAATCCCAATCCAACCCTGACAAACAACAATGATGCCTCACATATCCTCACAAAATATGCGGACATTGACAGGCAGAAAATCTTAGCAGAAATAGAGTCACTCTCTGAAATATTCAGTAAGGAAAAGAAACAAGATACAATCAAGCAATTTAAAATCGAAATTGAAAGAGAGACTACGGAAATTGGAAGTCTCGATAAAGGAGAGGAAAGCCCAAAAGTTTCTAAGAGGTAAACAAGATTATGAAAGGGGCCAAATCTATACATTTGCCAAGAAATTCAATAAAATCAGAAGACAGAAAATTACGAAACCAAGTACACCTGTACAAGAAATCTACTCCGATCAAAGTAGCATTCAAAGTTCTGAGGTAGATTCGGACCTGGATGAAGATCAAAATGTTCAAAGACTGGTACCAACCATCATGTTACGCAAAGAACGAGGGTTCAATTTGAGACCGAGGCCACAAACACAGATCCAAAGACCGCAAAGAGGAAGAGACAGAGGGCAGAAAGACATAAGGGGGCAGCCTGTCGAAGGCGTGCAAGAGAAGAAGAAGGGGTATAAGAAGTAGAGGTTGCCAATGAAGGCTCTATGATAAATCTAGCTAACGTCATCCTCACAAATCATGAAAAAGAAACCTTGAAATTGGGACTATCATTCTGCCCAGAATTTGATTTGGACTATGTCCAAACGAGAATTGATTTTTTCAAATTCATCAGGATGCTGAAATTAAAAAAAAACACACTTCCTTGCCAATCCATCACCAAGATCATTGGGAATATTGAGAACGCCTATAGTTCAGGAAGGTGAACTGGTGGTTAATGATATGAACTTAATGTTGGAACTGAGAGAGATTGATGCCAAAAGTTCCACAGAAGGAATTGGAAATGATGCAGAGACATTGGCACGAGAGGAAGCCATTAATATTTTTGAAGATGCACCAATGTATTTCAGGCCTAACTCCCGTTTTATACCTATGACAACAAGGGATGTGAGTGATGTTTTTAATGATTTGGTCACCAATTAATTGAAAAATGTAGGTGCCCAGATAAGTAAGAGCAAAGTGAATAATAAATCAAGCATTGCAAAACAAAGAGCTTATTAGGCTTTAATTAAAAAACTGTTTGATAATGATAACTGCATTGTACGAAATGCCGATAAGGTGGGCAATGTTGTCCTTTCGGACAAACAGAAATATTTAATAGAGGCATACAATCAATTAAATAACAAAAATTTGCTATGTTAAGATCGATGAAAGCTTGATGGTTTTAAGTCACAAAAATGTCGATGTTGAACTTAAACAATGGTATGATGAATGCCTTTTAAGTCATAATGAGTATATGCTCTTCAATTCAGGTAGGTGATCCGTGGGGAAATTATTGCATGTGGATTGGCAGAGTACAGGGCAATCCTTGATGTAGTCTCTTGCCAATATCTTGTTGTAGACTCAATCCCAGGGTCTCCTCGGGTCCCCAAAATGGCTTCAGCCCCCAATTCCAAGACTCACTTTGGGCGGGGGCAGGAATGACATGTATCCCGCCACACTTGCAGTAAGTGACCGCAATTAACCGCTGTATGCTTCTCCTGGACTCAGAGGCGGGCCCTGACCAAACCAATACCTTGGACAAAAAAAGAAACCTACAAAAGCAGGAACCAGTGATGTCCGGGCCCACTTGCGAAACAGGGGCCTCTGTACCGCATCTCTGGCTGACGCGCACAATATCCAAACAAACTCCTCCAGGCGAAAGAGCAGGGGAATCTTTGGAGACACCTCGACTTCGACAACGGAATGCCTTCTGGTACTTGCAGTTCAACTTAATTCTGTATTGCCCCAGTGGGTAGCGCCAAGTTCCTAATTCCATGATTAAAATCCCCAGTGGGTCTGAGGAAAGCGACAAGGTGAGTCTGTCAGGTTAAGCACCCCCTCGTATTGACAAATTCTTCTCCTTCTGGCACCCGGCATTTCCAGGTGCCAGGATCCGCATCTCAGTGGCGGGCCATCATCGCGACTGAGCCTGGCCGCTAATGTATTTCAAAACAGGTTGCCCAAAGTGAGGAGGCCACCCAGAGTTGGACATCTTTCAAGGTGGGCCCAACAGACGCAAGAAGCAGCCTTCCATCAGCAGAAAACGTCTCAACATGTTTCGGACCACCGCCCTTGATCACGAGCCTCCAGAAATGAAGAACAAGGCAGCTTGGAGTTTGAACACCTGCATTTATTTATTCAATACAAAATTGAGTTGAACTGCAAGTACCAGAAGGCATTCTCTTGCCGAAGCCTAGTTAGGCTTAAAGACATGCCGTAGGCGGACTTGATGAAATAAATGCAGGTGTCCAAACTCCAAGCTGCCACGTTCTTCATGGAAGAAGCCACCCAATTCTGGGTGGCCTCCTCAGTTTGGGCAACCTGTATTGAAATATAAAGATGTGTCTTGATCACACCCAATGATCAAGACATATCTGTGTCGAAACGCGTAACGGTTGGCGAGAATAAATCCTTGGTGGAGCAACTTTGACCTCTGAGAGTGCGTCTAACTTTGTTGAACCTTTCATATATATATATATATATGTAAGCTCCAAAGTTCCTTTTCAAAGCAAAAGGATTGACGGCACTCCACAACTCGTTTGTCAGGGTTCAAATGATTTATTCAACAATCAAAAAACGAGTTTCGGCATCGCGCCTTCGTCTGCTGTCACTCGCATCAGTTTCATTTGCATTTAAATAAAGTTTTGAATTGACGTCAATCTCATGTTTAATCAACACAAAAGAGAGACCAAAATATAGTAAACAAGGCGGCCATCTTATAGTGGTTGCCATAATGCATCAATTATATAGCATTTTTAAGCAAACGTAAGTTATTAAGCCCTGAATGGGCTATCAACAATTATAAGATAAATTCATAAATATATCATTCACTGTGCAACAATAGAAAATTCATCCGCAGAAACAGCATAAAACAAGATATACAATGTAACATTTCTGATTTTTTCTTGCAACCTGTAAAACAATTATAAATGTTGAGAGTCAGAAGGGGGGAACATCTTAATTAGCCTAGATGACTGGCTAACTCTTGCCCTGTATTTAATCCTAGCAGGAATTTCGTCCGCAAGTCTATGATAAACCTCGACTCGAGTTTCCTCATTTGTAACTCTGTGTTCCCTCCACGATCTTTAGGAGGTATTTGACCTAGACAATGGAATTTGAGGAGATTGCGGTCACTATTGTGTTTCAATTCGAAGTGTCTCACTACAGGGTAGTTTGGGTCGTTATGCTCAATTGCTCTGGCGTGTTCCAAGATTCGCTTTTTGACAGGGTGAATTGAACTCCCGACATAATAAAGTTTACAAGGACATTTGAGACGATATACACAGAAAGCGCTTGTGCACGTGAGAAATTTGTTGATTTTTCTCACTTTACCAGTATCTGGAATTTCATGGTTAGTGACTTTATGACTCGACTGGCAGGCCTTGCAATTTTGACAGGGGAAAAACACAGTAAGGTTTCCCAGTCGGAGTGATCTTGGGATGGTATTGAAGTATACATATGTGATTTGCCACTGCTCCTCTGAATCTTATTTCCTCGATTATGAAAGCAGGCATGGACCGCGTTTCTGTGCAAAAGTTGTTACTTTATTTCCAAAACTTTAGTCGGCCATGACGCGTTTCGGTCCTTCCTGGACATTGATCACATGATGATATATATATATATATATATATATATATATATATATATATATATATAATAATCAGGAAAGTAAAAGTATAGCGCGCTCTCAGCAATGTCAAACTCGGCATCGGTTCAGTTATATGTACAAGAACAATGCGAAGAGACACAGGCTTGCAGTCCCAACGGCACCCTAGAAACGGGGGTGGTAATCACAAGTGAAAGAGAATCTGATGTATCTACTCACAGTCTGGTACCTGAACGACGCATTACTCGTCAGCTCACTTTTTTAGACGAGTATCGGACTCTAAGGAAGGGAAGACAAACGAGGAGGGAGACACCACAACCGAAACCAAGAGGCCAGAGAGGACGGGAACGTGGCCGCGGAAGAGGAAACGAAGAAACAGCAAGATACGTATCCGATAACGATGGGAAAAGAGGCAGGGGCCGTAGCGCCATGGGAAACAACAGGGGATTCGCCAAAAGAACATATTAATGGATAAAGCAGATGTAAATAAAACTATTACTAATCTTTTCCAAAGACTTTTAAAATATGATGAGAAAATGACCCTCTGCCTAGGACTGTCATTTTGTCCCTCATGTCCTTCCAACTATGCTAAAACTCAGGTGGATTTGTTTAAATATGTCAGAAAGTTAAAACTAAAAAAGTGGCATAAAATCAAACATAATACCAGCAACACAGGGCAGAACCGACTCACTGAAAGTCTTAATGCCCATTACAATCTCAATATCAGTGATGCTGCTGTTCTTGATACAATATGTGATTTAGGCTGCTCCCAAACTAGTGAGAGTAGTGAGATTACTACCTCACAGTTATTAGCTAACTTAGAAATTCCAACAGATGCCTCTTGCAGTACTGATTTTAAACCTAAGTCTAGTTTTATTCCTGTATTACCACATGACAGTATAGACACTTTTCGTGAGTTTGTGAGCAAAGCGCTCAACGAGTCCTGGCACAAGAATAAGAAACAACTTAGACATGACAACAATCTCACATGCAAACAGAGACTAGCCCTTAAAGCACTGATGGAAGGTGACAGGATTGTCATCCGTTCAGCTGATAAGGGGGGCAACGTTGTCGTTCTTGATCATGAGCTTTACATTAGTGAAGCCATCAGACAACTTAAAGATACCAGATTTTATGAGACAGTCAATTCCAGTATCTTAACCCATTGGGATCTCTTAACTACATGGAAGGATAAGGTTATCCTCACCTGGGAAGAATACTACTATGTAAAGGTTGACTACCCCATCCTTCTTGCTCTATATCTATTGCCCAAGATAAATAAAGACCACATTAGACCACCAGTGCGTCCCATTGTATCATCAAGAGGTAGTACAGTCGAACGTATTTCTAAATACATTGACCATTTTCTAAGAGAGTTTGTGGTGACACTTCCAAGCTATGTAAGGGACACCAAAGATTTTCTTAACAAAATCCAAGACCTAGAATGGGAATATGAATCTTTACTTATCACATTAGATGTACATAGCCTTTATACTATCATTGACCATCAAAAGGGACTCGAGGCGTGTGAACACTATCTTAGAAATAGAGCAATTAGATTTCGTGAGCACTCCAATATGCTGCTGATAATGCTTAAACATTGCCTTGACAACAACATATTTCTTTTTGATGGCAATCTGTTCCGCCAGGTGACTGGCGCAGCCATGGGATCTTGTTTCTCACCAAGTTTTGCTAATCTTTTCATGGGTCATTGGGAAGAAGAAACAAGATCCCAACCTGATCTTCAATTTGACTGTAACAAAGTGTTGATGTGGCTTTGCTACATCGACGATTTGTTCATCATCTGGAAAAGGCCCATTGATGAAGCTGAAAGTTTCATTCAGAAACTTAAAAACAATGATCACAACATCATATGGCTGAGATACCCGCCACCCCCTCTCAACACAATCCCCAAAGGAGGGAAACAGGAAACAGTTCTTGAAGTTTTTGGAAGAGGGAGGGAGTAAGCCTCCCGGCCGTATTTATTAAAAATTAAAACATTAAATCAACATTTTCATATTATGTACAATTTCATTACCACATTGCGATGTTTGGCTAACCTTAACAGATTCTCTAATACAGAGGTTCTCCTAGCCGAACTAACATCCTACACACATTTACTTGAAATTATGAAATTGTACATCCTAACGTTTAAGGGCCAACGGCAAGGTCGTAACCGGTGTCAAGATCCCTAACCAGAAATACCCCCCCCCACTTGTGAGGGGCGACAGCACTGAGGCGTACCTCAAGTGCAACTACCAATTTCCCTTTGACTTGACGGGGGCACCAATAAAACTCGACGCCACTTAAAGGTCGTTCGAGGACTCGTGTGAGGTATCTAGAAGGTAGCGTAGACCCCCCCCAAACCCCGCACAACTTACCACATCTGCTGTCGCAGACGTCACTGGCCCCGGGAAATTCCCCAGGAGGGGGCTGTAACCCCTCCTACACAGGAAGGGGCCTTGACCGCCTTTCCTTTTCTTTCGGCGACCCATCCTTAGAAGGGACCGCCTCCCCGTTGAGGGGCCAATGGCCACCTCTCCCGAGCGCTCCCATCCGTGTTGGGTGACGCCCACTCATAGGGATCTTCCAATTAGTGCTCACCGATCATGACCTTACCGCCCGACCAAAAATAAATACGACAATGCTAACTAACCTATTAAACTAAAAATACATTGGCTACTACGACCGTAATAAAAGCATGCTTATAAATGAACACTAAAGCTGAATTTATTTAATCATAAAACATAAATGACATAGACCATTCTTTATTACACAATCAAAATCAACACGATAATACCACAACCTTTAAACGAAATTAGAGTTATCCATCAACTTTTATTCAAAACAACTGGCTGTCTTCAGGGGCTGGTGGGTGGGTCAAAATTGGCTCTTCGTTCCGTCTCGAGCTCACGTGCAGCGAGGAGGTGCAGCTTCAGAGCACAGGAACAAGAGGATGCCTTCTGGTCTTGCGTCCCCTTTTATCCGTCTTCAGGGCGGGCGTAAACCCGCCCCTGCCTGCCCCGAGGGCGTGGCCAGCCGCGTCAGTGTCTAGGCCAGCCCACTCTAGGGCGGGAAAAAGCGCGCCCCGGCTACGCCGCTTCGGGCATACCAGCCGAGACACGCCTCCCGCCCAAGATGGCTTCCCGGGGGGATCGTGGTACTCAGCCATACGTGCGGGGGGACCGAGTGGTCGCCCCTTTCCATATGGCTGAGATACCCGCCACCCCCTCTCAACACAATCCCCAAAGGAGGGAAACAGGAAACAGTTCTTGAAGTTTTTGGAAGAGGGAGGGAGTAACCCTCCCGGCCGTATTTATTAAAAATTAAAACATTAAATCAACATTTTCATATTATGTACAATTTCATTACCACATTGCGATGTTTGGCTAACCTTAACAGATTCTCTAATACAGAGGTTCTCCTAGCCGAACTAACATCCTACACACATTTACTTGAAATTATGAAATTGTACATCCTAACGTTTAAGGGCCAACGGCAAGGTCGTAACCGGTGTCAAGATCCCTAACCAGAAATACCCCCCCCACTTGTGAGGGGCGACAGCACTGAGGCGTACCTCAAGTGCAACTACCAATTTCCCTTTGACTTGACGGGGGCACCAATAAAACTCGACGCCACTTAAAGGTCGTTCGAGGACTCGTGTGAGGTATCTAGAAGGTAGCGTAGACCCCCCCCCAAACCCCGCACAACTTACCACATCTGCCGTCGCAGACGTCACTGGCCCCGGGAAATTCCCCAGGAGGGGGCTGTAACCCCTCCTACACAGGAAGGGGCCTTGACCGCCTTTCCTTTTCTTTCGGCGACCCATCCTTAGAAGGGACCGCCTCCCCGTTGAGGGGCCAATGGCCACCTCTCCCGAGCGCTCCCATCCGTGTTGGGTGACGCCCACTCATAGGGATCTTCCAATTAGTGCTCACCGATCATGACCTTACCGCCACAGGCCGGATAGTTGACCGGCTATCCGGACCCCCCACAAAGCTCCTACCTAAAGGTCATGTTTTAACGTTTTTAACCATGCTAAGAAGTCTCCTATGAGTAACTCATTCCCCACCCGAGACAAATGCACACCATCCCCCAAATACATACTGTCATCATTAATACAGCCATGCGAAATAGAATGCAATGTCCTGGAACGGAACAACCTACTCACTTTGTTATTAAGCTTTCTCACAGAGTGATTCAAAGCAGGAACAGAAATAGCCCCTCGCCACACCTTTCGTGGGATCATATGGGACCACGCAATTGTGCACCCCGGAACTCTCCTCGCCAACCAACTTACAGTGGAAAGCATTGCCTCCAGGAGAAGTCGTCTACCTGTGGTGACCAAATCATTGCCCCCTAGATGCACTATGATTATAGACGGCGGTGACCTCATCCGCCCTAACAAACCCTCGAAAAATGCTTGAAACTGGTCAATACAGAGCCCGCCTCTTCCGTAGAAGGACACCCTGTACCCGTATTCCCCAGCTACGTGAATCATGTCACCTGCTTTGAATACGTCCGCGGCACGCCTCACGTATGAGTGGCCCACGACCCACACCTCCTTCTTCACAGCCGGTGATGTCTGACCGCTGGCCCGGTGTTGGGTCGACTGCATAGTCCGCCCCGCCTCGTAGGCTTGCGCAACTGAAAACCAAACAAAGACAAGAAGCGTGAGTACATCATTACAGCTTCACAACATGTGCAACCGCACATACCTCTTATAACACTTGGAGGACCAACGCCCCACTCGTTTCACTTGTTCAACATTAAGACCCCTAGCTGTAGCTTCCGTAGCAGCCCCTATCCGAAAGGAGTGGGTCCCAAACTCGCCCGGGTTCAAGCCCGCAGCGGCAATTGACATCGCAAGCACCCGCTGAAACTGAAATTTCGTCAGTGGGGTGGCGTCCGCGTGTCTCAACAAGGTCCCCCCCCATGATGCCACCCTTCGTGCTAGGTAGTTTTCTAAACACTTTACCGGACACATGGAGGACCCGGGAATCCTGCGTATGATTATGCAGTCACCCATCCCATCTTGATCGGTCTTGGACCTGACAAAGGAGACAGTCATTGTCTCTCCTCTGATCTGAACGTGTTCCTGGCACAAACCCCCTGTCACATCCCGTTTGTTCCTTGCCACCAGTTCGCTTACCCGCATCGCTCCATGAAATGCCAGCGTAAAAGCGGCTCGGAACAACACCGTCTCAAACTGAGATGAACATGTGGCAGGGAGTGTGGCCAACAACTGGGCCAACCTATCCAAACCTATCGGGCGCCTCTCATCTACTCTGCGACCCTCAAGGCGTTGCCACCCACGCAGCGCTTTCTGTACAACGAACGACGCTGTCGGGTCCTGGATACCATGAGCCCTGGCAACAAAGGAAATGGCAGCACGATGCCTCTGGGCCGTAGCCACCGATTTCCCAGCCCTACGTAAGGACATCAGAAAATTCACTACCCATTCCTCGTGGCCCCAAAGCCCCTCTCCATCAGTCCCCAAAAAGGCTAAATAGGACCGAAACGCCCCTTCATATGCCTTCCTTGTCCTTGGTGCTAGGCTCTCTCCCACGAGGTGACGAAGTTCGGGGCACCGAGAGACCAGAGAGCTTCGGGAAAGGGTGCCGGCTCTGGGTCCGCTGTGGGAAGGAAACCCGAGAAAGCCTGCATATGAAAACGAGACAGTGCATCAGCCGCCTGATTCATTACCCCCGGGACATGTTTTGCTCTGAATAGCACATTCAGTTGCATACACAGTAAAACAATTTCTTTGAGCAGTCTTAAAATCAGTTTACATCGTGCTGCCTGGCTATTGATGCACTCGACCACGGTCATATTGTCAGACCAAAATACCACAGAGTGATCTTTGAACCCTTCGGGCCAGGTTCTTAGGGCCACCAAAATGGGGAAAAGTTCCAAGAAAGCAATATTACTTGTCAGTCCATTGTCATGCCACCATGCCGGCCATCTTTGTGCCGACCATTTTGTGCCGAAGATGGCACCAAAACCTATGCTACCTGCCGAATCTGTCCATAGCCCCAGCTCTTCAGAGGACACGGCCGGTTTGTTCCAGACGACTCGACCATTAAAATCCGCCAGAAATGCTAACCAAATGCGCATGTCCTGGCGGACCTCAGCCGATAGTCTCGTGCGATGATGACCCTCCTTTAGGCCGACCATAGCTTGGGCAATTGAACGGGAAAAGGGGCGGGCCATCGGTATAACCCTCAGGGCAAAATTCAACTGTCCCACCAACTGCTGTAATTGATGCAGCGTAACTTTAGATCCATTTATACACATTTGCAGGGCTGCCCTGAACTTCCCCACTTTGTCAGCTGGTAAACGAAAACAACCCTCACTGGAGTCTAACTCGATCCCCAGAAACTCGAGGCAAGTCGCAGGACCCACCGTCTTACCCGGTGCCAATGGCACACCAAACTGCTTCATTAATACACAAAATTCGGCCAAGGCCTGGCCACATTCGAGATCCCCGGCTGCCCCAAGGAACAGAAAGTCATCAAGGTAATGCATTACATGTTGGAAACCCGTCCTCTTTGTGAAGACCCATTGTAGAAAACTACTGAATTTCTCGAAATAGGCACAAGATATAGAGCACCCCATCGGCAGACACCTATCCATGTAATAATGACCCTGAAACATGAAACCTAGGAGACGCTGGTCGTCTGGGTGTACCGGGAGCAATCGGAACGCTGACTCGATATCCGACTTCGCCATCAGCGCCCCGGGCCCCAGGCGATTCAAAATGGCTACGGCCTCATCGAAAGATGCGTACCGCACCGAACACACTTCTGGGTCTATTGCATCGTTTACAGAAAGACCACGTGGAGCTGATAAATTCTGAATCAGTCGGAACTCACCCGGGTCCTTCTTGGGGACCACCCCTAAAGGAGAACAAACAAAACTCTGCACCGGGGGTACACTAAACGGGCCGGCAACCCGACCTCGAGTAACCTCTTTCCGGATCTTATCCTGTACCACGGTCGTATGCTGCAGGACCGAAAGTTGATTTTTACACTTCTCCACACCCTGAAAGTCCCCTACTGGGATGCGGAAACCATACGAAAACCCGTTCCGCAGCACCCCAGCAGAAGTACGATCCGGGTATTCACTGAGCCAGGGAATCATCGCCAAGGTATCAATCGGGGTAGGTAAAGGCGCCCCTCGGACTATGTTAGACCTGTTTGGCGCCTCCTCTACCCCCGTTATCACCCGTTTTGGCTCTGCACGTGGACTCAGGATGGGACGACCCGCACCCACTACATTCATGTCTAAATTTACACGATCCCTGGGGCCTAGTACATTTACCTCTGTTGAAATTCCAGCAGAACCCCCTTTTCCCTGTATTGCTGGCAGGTCTCGAGTAATCGTCGGTACCCGTACCTGATCGAAAGGGCGTCCCCGCATATTGGCGGGAGGATTCGCCAACATTACCCCCTACCAATGGCATTTTCAACATACCTGTCTCCTTCATTTTATCCCATGTCAAAGAATCGTAACAATCCCAGGTTAAGCTTTTATTATGCTCTTTAGCCTTTCTAAAAAGATTATCGTAGCAGAACCAATGGTTACCCTGGTGTGACGTCGAGTACCCCATGATTCGCGACTGATAGGTCGGCAACTCGGAAAGTAACTCGGGCCTACGTTCCCCTAAGATCGACGTAAAAATCCCCCATGCTTTGCCCCAATTGCCAATATTCTCATTCACTTTAAAGGCGGCCATTTTTGCGCGCCAAACACTCGGATGCATGAGGTCTTTCTGGCCCTTAACATGCTCCACCTCATAATGATCAACAAGCAACGAGAAGATGTTCACATATTCCCCCGCCCAAATCTTCTCTTTAATTGCCAAAGGCACATGTTGACCCAACCTTTCTCTACGAGAGGGTGCTGACTCATCCCTCGCAATCGGCAATGGCCGCTTACCTGCACCGGACGCTGCCTCGGCGGTCGTAATCGTCCCTTGTGGCTTGTCAACTACTGCAGCCGGCGCGGACACCTTGGCTGCCTCCCGTTTCTCACGCAGTTGCTTCATCAGCGCCTGCGCGTCGACAGCCGTGGTGCCCTCACTACCTTCGCCCAACCACGCTGCAAGTTGTGCTGCCAGCTCGGGCGGCATATCTTCATTGGACACCGGGGTGACCACCACGGGAATCGGATTCCCCTCCACGGGTACTGGGGTTGGCGCTTCGAGCGGGGTACGGGGAACCGGGACGTCTCCCCCAGCTGGTCCCCTCCTTGGCCTCTTGGCTCTCCCTCCTGGGGCTGCTCCAGCCGAAGGACGTTCCGGCCCCCCTTCCCCCTCTCTCTCCGCCACCCGCTTCTTCAGCTCGGTCATCTCCTTCATGAGGACCCGAAGCATCTGTTCAGTCGTCATTCTCTTTCCGCCTTTCTTGGGCATTTCTCCGACAGAGTATCTGTAAGACAAAAGAAGGATTACAACGCTCAAAATTGGCTCTTCGTTCCGTCTCGAGCTCACGTGCAGCGAGGAGGTGCAGCTTCAGAGCACAGGAACAAGAGGATGCCTTCTGGTCTTGCGTCCCCTTTTATCCGTCTTCAGGGCGGGCGTAAACCCGCCCCTGCCTGCCCCGAGGGCGTGGCCAGCCGCGTCAGTGTCTAGGCCAGCCCACTCTAGGGCGGGAAAAAGCGCGCCCCGGCTACGCCGCTTCGGGCATACCAGCCGAGACACGCCTCCCGCCCAAGATGGCTTCCCGGGGGGATCGTGGTACTCAGCCATACCTGCGGGGGGACCGAGTGGTCGCCCCTTTCCATACTCAGTGGAAAGATCAGTAGAACTGAGATAGAATTTCTTGATGTCAAACTTGAGATAATCAACAACTCAGTTTGTACATCTTTGTTTAGGAAAACAACTGCGGGTAACAACATCCTGCATGCCCTCAGTAGTCACACAGATACCCTTAAATGGAGTATTCCATATGGGGAACTACTGAGGACAAAAGGAACTGCAACACATGCGGGGGCTAACTACGAGAAAGTTCCATCATCACTGAACGTTTTAGGGAGCATGGGTATCCCATGTGAGTTCTAAAAAAAGTCATTAACAGGTCTAATTTCATTGACAGATCCACAACTATTGCAGAAAAGATGGTACTAGAAGAAAATAGTACCAATGATCCAACAAGGATGATTATGACCTTCAACACGGATGCAAATAACATCAAAAAGATTTTAGCCACAAACTGGAATATCCTAAAAAATGACAATGTCATAGGCAACAGTATACTTGACAGACCTAGCATCACCTATAGTAGAAGTAGAAACTTAAGAGACATGCTAGTACAGAGCGACATCACCGCTTATCCTCAGAAACATTAACATGGCCTCAAGGGTTTCTACCCTTGCGGACATTGCAAGGCATGCAACAATAGTACGTCCAAAACACAGGTTGAGTACAATGGGATCAGTAAGACCTTGAACCAATTTCTGACATGCAGTACCACTTATGTCATTTATGCTATAGTATGTACCTGCAATCTGTGGTATATTGAGAGTACAACTTGCATGGCCAAGAAACGTCTAATGGAACATAGGAGAGTCATTATCAACTAGGACCCCAAATATCCAGTGGCCAGACATTTTAGGGAAAAACATTTCTCCAACATCAGAGACAAGAGATATTTTATTCTGGAGCACATTAAAAAACATCCCAGAGGTGGCAATAGGGCCCTTACCCTTAGACAGAAAGAGTCCAAATACATTATCGACTTTCAAACCAAAAATCCAGGTGGTTTGAACTAGGAAGAGGAACTGGCAATACACCTGAAGGAATGAGATTTATGTTGCCATTTTCCCTTAATATAAAATGTATGGGACTTCTTACTAGACTGATCTTCATCCGCCTAAAATCTCTACATCCATGATACAATAGTTAGGTACAATGTATGATGTCATTTTCGAAAATGCAATTTTTCTTTACATTTATCCAATCTTCTTCTATTATTAACAAAGTAGAAATTAGTTATTTGATGTATTTTAAGTAATATGGGAAAAAGATAGTATTGTTTTTAACTTTATTGTCTTCTGTTTTTTTTTTTTAGGAAGAAAGGAAGGGGTCCACTCACCGGTATCACCAGCACGGACCACCTACCCTTTTCTTCTTTCTTCACATATGAATACTTCGTCACTGCACAGCCGAGGGCTAACGTGTTGTGTTAAGGTTAATTTTATCATAATAATATGCACAGCATTAACTACTATTAATAATACTCTGATAAAATAGGAAACTTCAAATGAGCATGCATTTTCAACTGTCCTAAATTCAGATAATCGAATTCTATGTTCTGGACGCACTCGCGCTCACAGGTTCATCACTATAAGATGGTGTCATCATGTTTGATATTGCATCAATGACACGTTCTCTCTCTTCCCCCCTTTTTTTCGCATTGGTTTACAACTTTATTGTTCATTTGGCCGCGCATACACAGCACGAATTACGCACTCACATGCATTCTTTGTGTAATAGTGCCGACGTCAGTATGTCTGCACTTATGAGACGACAGTTAAGAATTTAATATTGCAGTAGGACATACTGTATATTATGATTTATGTTGACATTTTAGTTTTAGTTTGAAACGGAATGCATTCTGTCACAATTACGATCAGCTACCATCACACAGTAGCATGTTGAATATTGTAATCAGTGCAACATATTGTTGTCGTTATATTGTGAACCATTGCGATCTGTAAGACAAGTTAGTCTTTTGACCATGTTCATTGTTGTGCTTTGCAATATTAATCACCCCATTGGTTTTGGTTTTCACGTGACCAAGCTTCGTGTAGAAGCGAAACGCGTTGTGAAATAAACTCTATGATGAAACACTAAACCGGTGAAAAGAAAAGAAAGAGGGGGGCAACCTAGAGAACAAAGTCAATGCTAATAATTATCAATGAATAGAAGAAGAGAAGGGAAGACAAGCTACCAATCAGATAGCATGCCTGGAAAGAAAGTCAGTTAAAGGTAACCATAACAGATCCTTACCTAATTAATAAAGGAACGGTGGTGACAAAAGCACGGTCAAGTCTATGGTGATGACATAACAGGTTCCACCAAGCATTATAAGTAATCTTTGAAGTATCTTTCCAATTAGTTGTAATTATCTGTAACTAAATTGCTATAAAAAGATCAATACATTTACGTACATTGCATGCGACATTCCATATGGGTGAAGAACCACCTAAAAAAACATGTACAATCGCAAAAGGAACATCAGTAGATAAAATATCATTGAGCGTAAGCCAAATACAAGACCAAAATGATTTAACCAAAGGGCACTGGAAAAACATATGGAGAAAGTCACCATCTTCACATGGACAAGACCAACATTGTCTTGAGTCAAGTACTTTGAATTTATGTAAAACAGAAGGAGTGAAAAAGAACCTATTGTAAAAAAAAAAAAAGTCTGTGTGGTGCTGGCTGAACGAGAAACCTTATGTAATTTAGACCAAATAGTTTCCCAAATTTGGAAGGAAAATTCTTAGTTTAGATCAGCTTCCCACAGAAGCTCAAGTTTAGATTTGAGCCTTTCTGTAGTGGGGCAGGATAGCAATTTGTAAATGGCAGAGGCTCTATAAGGAATAGTAAAGTCTGGTGGAGGTGAGGGAAGGGGTATGGTAATGGGTAAAGGGTTATTCTGAAAAAAAAGAGAAGATAGAGTGTGAGTAAGTAAGAGAAAATGAGTTTTATGTGTGTGTGAGAGATTAAAGGAGGCACATAAATCCTGAAAAGTTATTAAGGAGGTATCTTTGATCAAGTGGGCATATGTAATATTGCCTTTATCAATCCATTCTTTCCAATAAAGCGCTCTGTTATTGTTTTTGAGGGATTTGTTGTTCCATATCAGAGTCAACAAGTAAAGGTGAGAGGATGAAAAGGAAGAGCGAAATAGTGAAAGTGCTAATGCCTTAGAATGTTTAAATACAGGGGTAAGAAATCATTTTGGAGGTTGAGATAAGCGAGTAGCAGGAAGGAATGAAAAGGGAAAAAGGTGGGACATCAAGAGAAGAGAGATCTACAGAATTATCTAAGGATTTAGGAATAGATTGAAAAAATGAGTAGATTTGCTCAGTAGAAGGGTTGTAAAAAAAACAAAATGTCTGTGTGGTGCTGGCCGAACGAGAAACCTTATGTAATTTAGACCAAATAGTATCCCAAATTTGGAAGGAAAATTCTTAGTTTAGATCAGCTTCCCACAGAAGCTCAAGTTTAGATTTGAGCCTTTCTGTAGTGGGGCGGGATAGCAATTTGTAAATGGCAGAGGCTCTATAAGGAATAGTAAAGTCTGGTGGAGGTGAGGGAAGGGGTATGGTAATGGGTGAAGGGTTATTCTGAAAAAAAGAGAAGATAGTGTGTGAGTAAGTAAGAGAAAATGAGTTTTATGTGTGTGTGAGAGATTAAAGGAGGCACATAAATCCTGAAAAGTTATTAAGGAGGTATCTTTGATCAAGTGGGCATATGTAATATTGCCTTTATCAATCCATTCTTTCCAATAAAGTGCTCTGTTATTGATTTTGAGGCGAAATAGTGAAAGTACTAATGCCTTAGAATGTTTAAATATAGGGGTAAGAAATAATTTTGGAGGTTGAGATAAGCGAGTAGGAGGAAGGAATGAAAAGGGAAAAAGGTGGGACATCAAGAGAAGAGAGATCTACAGAATTTTCTAAGGATTTAGGAATAGATTGAAAAAATTAGTAGTTTTGCTCAGTAGAAGGGTTAGATTCTGGAGTATAGAGGGATGAATAATAATGAACAAAACAATTGAGAATTTTAGTATCCGTGGAATGAGGAACTCCTTGAAAATATTTGATTGCAACAATCTTACATTTTTGTTTTTTAATTTTAAGATAATTCGCTAGTGATTTGCCTGCTTTGTTATGCCCACCATACATCTTAGCATTAAATTTAAGAAGTTGATTAGAAGCAGATTCCCAGGAGTGTTTGTTGAATTGCATCTTCGCTTTAATGAGAGAGTATAATGTATCAGGGAAGTTAGTAGAAAATAAAGGTGTTCAAGTCTTTTCATTTGTTGTAGAATTTGAGATGAATGAGCAAGGGCCTGTTTTTTCTTTCTGGATACAAAATCAATAACACATCCACTAGCTGCGGCCTTAAAGGAATCTCAGATAAAATGAAAGTCTGGGACAGTGTCAAGATTATTACGAAAAAATTCATTCATAAAAAGTGCAAAATGATCAGTAAACTGGGGATCAAGGAGTAATGAGTTGTTAAAGCGCCAGTGGCGAGAAGCAAATCCGGGTGAAGGGTAATCAATGTCTAGTATAACGGGAGCGTGATCCGAAATAAGAATAGACCCTATTTCGGAGTTAGTCATGAATTGAAAGACATGGTGTGAGAGAAAGATATGGTCAATACGGGAGTGTGATGCAGGCACTGGAGAAAAAAAGGAAAACTCAAGGGAATCGGGATGAGATATTCTCCATGAGTCTATAAGGCCTCTAGATGAGATCGAGTTTGAAATGATTTTTGCATTTTATTGGGAACATATCGTGTGCATGATTTACGGTCCGAAAAGGGATCCATGAATTGATTACAGTCACCACCCGCAATCAAGTCTTCAGTCGGGTGAGAAGGAAGATGTGAGGAAAAGTCATTCCGTAAGTTGAATCATTACCATTAGGGCCATATACTGTACAAAGGGACAAATGAACATTGTTAACAGTACAATCTAGAAACAGCCATCTACCATTAGAATCATGAAATTCATTTTGAACTTGAACAGATACCGATTTATGAAATAAAATAACAACACCATTTTTGCTATTAACTGCAGAGGAGCAGAAGTCTTCTCCTACCCATTGTCTATGTAGTAAAGATAAATCTTGCGATGGGAGATGTGTTTCTTGCAAGAAAGCTACTTGACATTTCAATCGAGCCAAATGAGACAAAACATGTTGTTTTTAATAGGGTTTCTTGAGACCCTTAACATTCCATGAGATGATAAGAAGACCACTCATAATAGAAGGACAAAATGGAATAGGAAAAAGAATATAAACCAGTTAAAATAGAAAAAGAGAAAATAGAAAAAGAGTAATTGAGTGATTAGGAGAAGAGGAACACACCAGATAGCTAAAGGATAAGAAAGAGATAATAGTAACCACCTTGTTTGTATGAACCGGAACAAAGTAAGAGTGAGGTATAAGGTAGGGAAACTCAATACCAGGAAAAGAGAAAAAAATATCAAAATGAAGGTTAGAAAATTGTCGACAAGGAAAAAGAAGCAAAACAAGGAAGCAAAGTTACCACAGGAATATAATGAAGTAAGTAAAGTAAAAGGAAGAAAAAAAATACTCACTAAAAAAGGAGGAAAAGAGGGTATAAAAAAGAAGGAGAAGAGAAGTGAAGAAAAAAGAGAAAGAGCGTAAAAGAGTGGAAGGGGAAACTCCCCCCAGAGAAGACAGTGAATGGGAGATGGCGAAGAGCCAAATAGCTTTAGCCATAGAGGGTAAGTAGAGAAAAACCATTAGTGTGGAAGGGGGCAGCGAAGAACAAGTCAACCGCATGAGGAAGAGAATACATTCAAAACAAGTCACTAAATAACATGAAAAGAAATAAAAAGGACCATAGAAAAAAAAGGCGACCATATGAAACAAGGGAAGAGAACTTACCAGAACATGAGGGAAAAATTCAGCAACAGGATGGACTATACAATATGGACATCAGGGGAAGACAGGAAGGGACCACCAATAACACTGCACACAAGGGGGACCTGTAAAACGTAAGGAAGAATGAGCAGTCAAGGACAAAACACCAACATACTACATATAAGAGTCACAATTAACTAGGACAGAACCACAAAACATTAACAAAATAATGTAGGGTTTGCTCGGTTCCATAAGTTCTCCCTTGTGAGTGTGGATGAACTTCTGTAGGTCAGCAGGATCATCGAAGTTGAAAATTCTGTCTTTTTAAGTTACTTTGAAGAAGCAAGGATGGATTACGCCGTAGCGTGCATTCATGGTCCTCAACGCAGGTCTAAGGTAAAAAATTCCTTTCGACTAGAAGCGGTAGGCTTGGAGACATATTGAGTGAAAAAGGCTTTATGTCCAGACCAAAGCATCTGCTTATGCTGTTTAGCTGCATGAAGAATTGACATAAGGTCCGAGTATAAGAGGAAATAAGCAATGATACCTCTAGGTTTAGACGTAGTAGATGTCGACTTCGGTCCTAAGCAATGAGCCCGTTGTATATTGACATCCAATGATTTGGGAAGGTTTAAAATTTGGAGAACTTGAGTTTTCAGAAAATGGATCATATCCGACCCTTCAGAACCTACTTGAATACCATAAATACAGAGGTTGTTGCATCTATTGCGATTTTCCAAATCCTCCGCAACTTTTTGGAGGTTACTAACTTCTTTGGTAAGTGTATCAACTCGAGCAACAACATCTTGAGCATAGCTAATTTTTTATTCGACATCTGAGAGTCTGGTAACGAGATTAGACCATTTATCATCCAACTTTTGAAGAGTATTGGCGGTATCTGCCATAAAGGGACGGATAAGATGCAACTCTTCCATTATATCCTCCAGAGTGATGGGCAGAGGTGATTTGGACGGAGAAGGTGGGTCTTTTTTGAGATGTTTACCTGCAGAAGCAGCAAAATCTTTAGGGCTGCTACCAGAATTGCCGTGAGGTTTAGTTGGGTGTGAGGTCTCCATCTTGAAAACACCAGCCAAGATAAATGGCGAAGAAAGCTCAGGAAAACAGTAGCAAAATGTTCTGTGGTGAAGATGAGGAAGGGCCCACTATGAAGATGAATAAAGCTGAATCACCAACATAGCCCAGCAGGTTAAATGCATAGGAGTGAAGGCAAATGAAGCAAGTGGCGTAGAATCCAATAAATATCAAGGAAAAAAGAAAAAAAACACAGCAATAATGAGAAGGGCAAGCAGCAATAATAATCACGTAGATGCTGTGCTGCAGAGAGCATTAAATAAGGAAAGCACCCATATATCTCCACACCTGGATGCGATACACCAAGGACATTTGGGCAAGCAATACTTCATGGAGCCAAAAGATGAAGAAAAGTAGATGAAAGAAGCACCAGCTGAGCAGTCCGTGGGCAGTAGAAGAAAGCTTCATTCAAAAAAAGAAGAAAACCATCCAGAAGAAGTATGTAGCATCATAGGAGGATGAGGAAAGAAGATACTGCGTGGAGGAATATACAAAATGGCGGCCGCTGTCTGAGGCAGAAAAGAAGTCAGCAGAATGCACTTGCAAAAAACCGAATTTCGATCTGAAAACTTGCCATTATATGCTGCAGTGCTTCCGACGCCCAAAACTGCCCTTGGAGCCAGAAAATGCTGCCGATATCGAAGCCCTTGATGTAAAAGTCGACACCAACGAGCGTAGCTATTTACGTGGTGGCCAACTTGTTTCGCCGTGCCGCGCGCCTCCCCATATTACATTATTCATGACATGGTCAGTGACATGACTGATGACATCTCAAATGACATCACAGATGACATCACTGATGACATCATCCAGTGAATGTGGTTTGGTTCGTTATTTTAATATGTATTATATATATATAGCAATCTGCATTGAAGACTGTGTATATATATAAATATAAATATCTGGATGGAGGATTTAGTAGCAGTGTGATTGACTGTTTACTTGACTAATTTATAATGTCTCACTAAATATATTGGTTAGTGACTAAACTGTGTGAATATCTGTATCACTTTGTCAGTTGTTGTGTAAACTGCTGCACCAGTTGGTTACTTTTTACGTGAAAGTCTATATTAGTTATTGATTAGTAAACTGAGTATTTGTATGGGAGAGAGAATGTGTGTGTGGTTCGGTGGGGGGTGTGTGACTGCCCAAAGGTGTGTGAATAGTTGATTCAGTATGTATATGAGGTTAAGACTACATGTTATAACAGTTGTTTGGGTGAGTGAATTATGGGTGTGGTGATGAGCAAATATATCTCTCAATGGTACATGTCCAACCAAGTAGAAAAATAAAAGGCAGTGTATGTGACAGTTATTGTATATAAATAAGTATACATAAGACTCAGTGATTGTATGAGTGACTGTATGGATAACTGTATACGTGTAATAGTGATTTTATAACACACTAAGTATGAGTTACTATCTATATGAATAAACAAAGTGGTCTTTGTATAAGTGTGTAGCTGAGTAAATGTAAGTATGATACATTGTTTGCATAAGTAAGTAGGATGACTGCATAAGTGAATAGGATGTGTGCTGGTGTCTAATGTCGATATAGGTGTATAGGTATATTTGATAGTGTTCTATTGATCATTGACAGCATGTATGGGTGAATCTATAAGTAAGTGATTAGATGTGTGTGTAGATCTAGGAATCACTGAGCAGGTTTTTAGAAACTTGTATTGATGTGTCAATGGATTCAAATATGGTACTCTGTGTTTTACAGTGAGTGATGAAAGGTTATACTAGTGTATGATGAAGTGTATTTGATTGTCACGTGGATGATGTCATTGGTGATGTCATCAGTGGTGTCATTTGAGATATCATCAGTGATATCATCAGTGATGTCACTGACCATGTCATGAATAATGCAATATGTGACATCATCAGCAGTGGAATGCGGGCGCACAAGTTATAGTTAACATAACTAACAATAACAGAGGAATTTCAATGGTTTTGTATGAGTGAAATGTCCAGCTAACTATAACAGCCCTGAAACCTATAGTTTTTCCAGTGAATTTCTAAGGTTTTTTAAATGCTAATTCCTAACTATAACGTGTCTGAAACCTATTGTTTCTTCAGTGAATTTCAAAGGTTTTTTAAATGATAGTTTTTAAATGTAATAATAGTTATATGCATTTTTTTGATACTGATTTTCTACAGTTTTTTAACTGCTTATTGTTACATATTTTACTTTTTAAATTACATTATATATTTTTTATATACACGGAAATAATTTTTTTTAAATATTGAAACTGAAATATTGTTTTTTTTATTTTTGAATGTATAAGTGCAGAACTATAAGTGTGTTGGTTAGTTAGGGGACTGCATGCATAGTGGATAGGGGTTTGAAGCAGTCCATGTGCTAAGGCCTGGCTCAGTGCATTAGTACTTGGGTACTGACTGAATCATTAGAGTACTGCAAGGAGAATTCCTGGCTGAATTTGTAAGTGTTTGGGTTTTGGTGCAGTTTTTACAATTTTTTTCAGATGGGTAATGGTGGTAACTGACTCTGACTAACCAGTCCTAGAGCCAGTGCTATGCTAAAAGACACTTAGAATACAGTTAAAACACCTAAATACACTAGGCAACACTAAACGTTGGAACACTCCTGTGATTAGAATGACCTCCTCTGTAAGCCCCTAGTACATATTAGGGCAGGGGGATTATAAAAACCTCATAAAACGCACCACAGGGCATGATTGCACACTGGTGAAGGGAGGGGGGCTGAGCTGATGTGTGCAAACATGCCCTGTGGCTGTTTTAATTTGGGGGATAAAGTCCCCTTGAATCCTGAGGGTCCCTAGCGTCAAACAAGCCCACTAGGTACCTCCAGTAAGCGCCACAGAGCTGCGTTGCAGAGAGGTGTAAAAGGGGGCACGGCCTGGGCCACCTCTCTGAAACACAGCGCAGTGGCTCTTACTGGAAGCACCTGGTGGGCTAGTTAGCCCCTAGGGGTCCTCAGGATTGAAGGGGGATTTTTTTCCCAACTTAAAACGCGCCACATGGTGTGTTTTCACACATCACCTTAGGCCCCATCCCCTCCCTTCACCACTGTGTAAACGCACCCTGTGGCCATTTTAAGTTGGGAGAAAAATTCCCCTTGAATCCTGAGTGTCCCTTGGGTCGAACTAGCAAACTAGTCCACTAGGTACCTCCAGTAAGCGCCACAGAGCTGCATTGCAGAGAGGTGTAAAAAGGGGCACAGCCTGGGCCACCTCTCTGAAACACAGCACAGTGGCGCTTACTGGAAGCACCTGGTGGGCTAGTTGGCCCCCTGGGGCTCTCAGGATTGAAGGTGTGATTTTTTCCCCGACTGACAATGCGCCGAAGGACGTGTTTTTACACGCCACCTCAGGCCCCATTCCCTCCCTTCAGCACTGTGTAAACGTGCCCTGTGGCTGTTTTAAGTTGGGAGATTAAGTCCCTTTGAATCCTGAGGGTTCCTAGGGTCAAACTAGCCCACTAGGTACCTCCAGTAAGCACCCTTGCAGAGAGGTATAAAAAGGGGCATGGCCTGCACCACCTCTCTGCAATGCAGCGCAATATCACTTACTGGAAGCACCTGGTGGGCTAGTTGGCCCCCAGGGGCCTTCAGGTTAAAGGGGAATTAAATCCCTAACTTAAAACGCGCCACAGGACGTGTTTTTACATGTCACCTCAGGCCCCATTCCCTCCCTTCACCACTGTGTAAACATGCCCTGTGGCTGTTTTAAGTTGGGAGATTAAGTCCCCTTGAATCCTGAGGGTTCCTAGGGTCAAACTAGCCCACTAGGTACCTCCAGTAAGCGCCCTTGCAGAGAGGTATAAAAAGGGTCACGGCCTGCACCACCTCTCTGCAACGCAACGCAATATCACTTACTGGAAGCACCTGGTGGGCTAGTTGGCCCCCAGGGGCCCTCAGGTTGAAGGGGAATTAATTCCCTAACTTAAAACACGCCACAGGGCGTCTTTGCACACGTCACTTCAGGCCCCGTCCCCTCCCTTCACCACTCTGTAAACGCGCCCTGTGTCCATTCTAAGATGGAAAATTAAGTCCCCTTGAATCCTAAGGGTCCCTAGGGTCAAACTAGCCCACTAGGTACCTCCAGTAAGTGCCACAGAGCTGTGTTGCAAAGAGGTGTACAAAGAGTTGTGGTCTCTGAACACCAGTCTACAACGCAGCTCCCTGGCACATACTGGAGATACCTGGTGGGCTAGTTGGCCCTCTGGGACCCTCAGTATTGAAGGGGAATTAATTCCCCAACTTAAACCGCGCCACAGGGTGTGTTTGCACACATGTCAACTCAGGCCCCGCCCCTCTTCACCACTGTGCAAACACGTCCCGTTGGGGGATTAACTCCCCTTGAATCGTGAGGGTCCCTGGGATGCAACTAGCCTACCAGCTACCTCCACTAAGCACCAGAGAGCTGTGTTGCAGAGAGGTGTAAAAATGGGGGTGGCCTGAGAACACCTCTCTGCAACGCAGCGCCCTGGCACATACTGGAGGTTACTGGTAGGCTAATTGACCCCCACAGACTCCCAGTATTCAAGGGGAATTTGTTTCTCATCTGCAAACGAGCCAGGGTGGGTGTTTGCAGAATGATGAAAGGAGGGGGAGTGGCCTCCGGCATGATGCATGTCTTTTTTTTCTTTTTTTTTTAGGAAGGGGCCTGCCCCCTAAGTTTTTTTTAATGAATAAATGTGGAAGGGGCCGCGTGGCCCCCCTCCCAAGGCCTTAATCGGCCCAAGGGACCCTATCCCCTGGGGTATGGCCTTTTGATTTTTATTGTTTTGGAGGGGGGCTGCGTTGCCCCCCTCCTCTGGCCACTTATGGCCCGGGGACCCCACCCCCCGGGACCGGCCTTTCTATTTCTTTTTTTTTATACTTATGGGGAGGGGGACCGCCTGGCCCCCCTCCCGGGCCACTTGTAGCCCCGGGGACCGCATCCCCCCACTGTCCCGCCGGCTCCCCGCACCCTTCGGGAGCCCGCATTGCTTTTCCACATGAGGAGCTGCTAAGATGCAGCTCCCTTGTCGAAAAGCAATTTGCTTTGAATTTTGAAGCAGAGAGCAGGTATCCCTGCTCTCTCTTTCAAAATCCAAACCAAGTGTGTTATGGCAGGGTGGGAGCCACGAGGCTCCCGCCCTGCCAATGGAAAACTACAGTGTCCTGGGGGTGGGCACCACCGGGACACTGCAGGAGCCGGCCCTGGGGCATGGTGGTCCCCAGGGTTATCCTTGGCTCCAGGATGGGGGTCCGCGCTGCCCCCTCCCAGTAGGTAGTTATAGTTAGGACCTAGTTTCTATAGGAAATCTGCAACATTCTATTTGGAATAAATTTGGTGCTGGTTGACGAATCTTTGAGAAATTCTCCAAGAAAATGGGGTGCTCCGCTCCTATCCTGAAAGTTTCGGGGGTGATTCATCAAGCGGGGGCTAAAAAAAAAGGGGGTCCCAAACGTGTCTTCCCCCGGCAATTTTCCATAGGGACATTTAGCCGCGGCTACAGCCCGAATTGCTGAACGGAATTACACAAAATTTGGCAAAAAGCTAGAGCTTGGTTTACAGTTCACGCTTTTTGTTAAATGGTGTAAATCCTTGCAGTAGTTCCTGAGAAAATCAAAAGTAAAATCATAGATATATCTATGGACGCGTAGGGTACGTGTATCCTCCGAGGATCATGCGCATACCATTACGAGCACGAGCTGCATGCTAATTGGCTGTCAACACTCCAAACCAAGTGTTTGCAGACATCTTGTGTCTCGGTAGAACCGAGGCACAAGACCCAAAGGGGGCAAGGTAGAAAAACCCTGAACCCCAAGGCCAAAAATGTTTTTAAAATGTTTTTTTAAATTGCGGGATGCCCGTAAGATACGCGTATCCTGTGAAAACAAAAAAAAACCTAAGCCTGTTTTATTTGAAATTAGCCCCCGGGGGGGCCAAATCCCGGGGATAATGTATTTAATTATAATGGGGGCCCAAAGGGGCCC
The DNA here is from genome assembly GCF_964263255.1 of Lissotriton vulgaris. Taxonomy (NCBI): domain Eukaryota; kingdom Metazoa; phylum Chordata; class Amphibia; order Caudata; family Salamandridae; genus Lissotriton; species Lissotriton vulgaris. The sequence continues at coordinate 775,054,609 of NC_141696.1, read as the reverse complement.
CCAAGCCCCGGGGACCGCCAACCCTTGGGCTTTAACATTATGTATGTGGGGGCTCACTGCCTCCCGCAACCCCAAGGACCGCCACCTCCCGAGGGCACTACATTTTTAAATTGGGGGTCTGTGATGGACCCCCAGCCCCGGGGACCACCACCCCCGGGGCTTTTAAATGTTGGAAGGGGGCCCCCCTCCTGGAGCTTTGTGGTGGCCCTGGGGACCGCCACCCCCAGTGCCGGCTCCTGCAGTGTCCAGGGGTGCCTACACCCGGGACACTGCAGTTTGCTATGGTAGGGTGGCCATAGCAAACTGCTTTGGTTTTTGGAAGAGAGAGCAGGAAATCTGCTCTCTCTTCCAAAAACCAAAGACTTTTGCTTTTCTACATGGGGAGCAGCATGTTAGTTGCTCCCCATGTAAAAAAGCAATGCCGGCTCACGCAGGAGGGGTGAAAGGCTCCCCCCAGGCCCCAGGGTCAGCCACCTCCCCGGGGCACTAAATATTTAAATTAAGGGCAGATTATTATTATTTGTTTTACGGTAAAATTAGGATATGCGTACCCAGCGCGGCGCTCAGTGCGACCTCTGGTGTGAACACGTTGGGTACGCGTATCGTACCACGTATGCTGCCCAATTTCTAAGGAGTCCGGTACGCGTATCCAAGCAAGAATTTTTTTGTTTTTTAATATATTTTTCAGATATCTATCAAGCTTATGTGTTTAGATGTTGGTTGGTTGTAAAAATAGGCTTTGTGTTTATGGGTACCTATAAGTAAGTACCTATGCAGAGTCTAAAGTTGTTGAGGAGGAATGTTTTACAGTGTGCTGAACTTTTGACCTCTGTGGTCAGTTGAGTTTTGCATGATCTATTACTACGGTAACAGCAGAAAGCAAATTGGAGGTAGGGTTCAAAGTTATGTCAGTTGGAAAGGGTTCAAATGTTCAACCAATAGAAATGTGTGTTTTCTTTTGAATTAATATGGGAAGCAATTTGATTTGGTATTTACATGTATATATGTGTAAAATGAGAGGGAAAGTTTGCCATTTGTTGGTTTTGCTAAGTACAGTGAATTACAGAGGTTCTGTATAAGAAAATCTGGTGTGTGACTGACATTCTTCTTAATCTACAAATTAATTTGAAAGGTGAGTTGTTCATTTGTAAGGGGATGTATGTGGTACATTTTGTTTTAAATAAGAGTAATGTGTTTATCCTGCTAAAGTGCAGAGTAGTTTAGTTGTGTAGTATCACATTCTGAGTTTGTCTGCATTTGGATAACCATTTTGATAAAAGCATTTTGTAAGTTAATGTGTTTGGTGAGTCAGCTTTGTACAGTAAAGTGAAGTACTAAAAAATGTAGAATGTTTGCAGTCACTTTTCCAGTTCTAGAGTAGTTAATACTGTTGCTTGTTTAGAATTAGCCCATTGCGCCACTTTGTGCTGCCATTGCGTCAATTTATTGACGCAATGTTGGCGCAAATAATGCAGCAAATTGCTTATGTATTTGCAAAATGAGTCAGGGTTGTACACTAAAATGCAGTAGTTAGATATATAGAATATGTTTAGTCACCTTACTGTTTCTAGACTAGTAAATTTGTTTTTGTAAAATGCAAGGTTTAATATTTTTTGTCTAGAATCACACTGTGAGTCTTTGCATTTAGGAATCTTTCTGAGAGAAGCATTTGTGTACGTTTTGTGTTTGCAGACACATAACTGCTTAAAAAACTATCCTTTTTCAAGTTTCAAGTTATTGCTTTTCTTTTTGGAAAATGACTCATGGTTGTACACTAAAACGCAGTATTTATATTTCTGGAATGTGTGCAGTCATAATATCCCTTCAAGAGTAATTAATAGTGTTGCTTGTCTAGAATCAGACTTGTGTTTCAAATCTACAATTCACCAGTCAGTATATATACACTGCTGCATACACTCTGGGGCAGATTTACAAGCCCCTTGCGCCTCTTTGTTGTTCTATTGTGTCACTTTTTTGATGTAATGTTGGCGCCAATAATGCAGCAAATTGCTTATGTATTTGCAAAATGAGTCAGGGTTGTACACTAAAATGCATTAGTTAGATATATAGAATGTGTTTAGTCACCTTACTGTTTCTAGACTAGTAAATGTGTTTTTGTAAAATGCAAGGTTTAATATTTTTTGACTAGAATCACACTGTGAGTCTGTGCATTTAGGAATCTTTCTGAGAGAATTATTTTTGTACGTTTTGTGTTTGCAGACACATAACTGCTTAAAAAACTATCCTTTTTCAAGTTTCAAGTTATTGCTTTTCTTTTTGGAAAATGACTCATGGTTGTACACTAAAACGCAGTATTTATATTTCTGGAATGTGTGCAGTCATAATATCCCTTCAAGAGTAATTAATAATGTTGCTTCTCTAGAATCAGACTTGTGTTTCAAATCTACAATTCACCAGTCAGTATATATACACTGCTGCATACACTCTGGGGCAGTTTACAAGCCCTTTACGCCTCTTTGTTGTTCTATTGCGTCACTTTTTTAATGTAATGTTGGCGCCAATAATCTAGCAAATTGCTTATGTATTTGCAAAGAGAGTCTGGATTGTATAGTGAAATGCAGCAGTCATATATATAGAATGTGTTAAGTCACCTTACCATTTCTAGACTAGTAAATGTGTATTTGTAAAATGTAAGGTTTAATATTTTTTGACTAGAATCACACTGTGAGTCTGTGTATTTAGGAATCATTCTGAGAGAAGCATTTTTATACGTTTTGTGTTTGCAGACACATAACTACTTAAAAATGTATCCTTTTTGAAGTTTTGATAGAATTAGAAACTAGTTATTGCTTTTGTATTTGGAAAATGAGTTATGGTTGTACACTAAAATGCAGTATTTACATTTCTGTAATGTGTGCAGTCATTTTAACCAATCCACAGTAATAATAGTGCTGCATGTGTAGAATCAGACTTGTGTTTCAAATCTTCAATTCGCAGTCAGTATACATACACTTCTGCAACCACTCTGGGGCAGATTTACAAGCCGCTTGCACCTCTTTGTTGTTCTATTCCATCACTTTTGCACTGTTGTAGTGACCCATTCAGCAGTATGTACTAATCCATTCATTGTGGTAAAACTGAAGCACTTATAAGTTCAGTCAGGCACTCTCCTTGCAGAACTGTAATCATTCAGTCAGTACCCAAGTACTCATGCAGCGAAGTAGGCCTTAGGGCATGGAGTGCTTCAAACCCCTATACACTATGCATGCAGAGTTCTATCCACCTGCACACTTGTCTTTCACATTTTCAATTCCCCAGTTTGTATCCTTACACTTCCACCAAACACTCTGTCACTGCTGTTGCACTGTTGTAGTGACCCATTCAGCTTATGTACTAATCCATTTACTGCACTAAAACTCAAGCACTTATATCTTCACTTAGACACTCTCCTTACAGTACTCTAATCAATCAGTCAATATGCAAGTACTCATGCAGCAAAGTAGGCCTTAGGACAAGGACTGCTTCAACCCCTATGCACTATACATGCAGTCTTCTATTCACCTGTACACTTGTCTTCACATCTTCAATTCCCCAGTCTGTATCCTTACACTTCCAGCAAACACTCTGTCACTGCTGTTGCACTATTGTAATGACCAATTCAGCAATATGTGCTAATCCATTCACTGTGCTAAAACTCAAGCACTTTTAAGTTCAGTGACGCACTGTCTTTGCAGAACTGTAATCATACAGTCAGTACCCAAGTTCTCAAAGAGTGAAGTCGGCCTTAGAACATGGATTGCTTCAAACCCTCATGCACTATTCATGCAGTCTTCTATCCACCTGCAAACTTGTCTTTCACAACTTCAGTTCTCTACTCTGTATCCTTCCACTTCCACCAAACACTTTGTCACTGCTGTTGCACTATTGTAGTGACCCATTTAGCAGTATGTAATGATCCATTTACTGTGTTAATACTGAAGCTCTTATAAATTCAGTTAGGCACTCTCCTTGCAGAACTGTAATCATTCAGTCAGTAAACAGTATTCATGCAGCGAAGTAGGCCTTAGGACATGGACTGCTTCAAACCCCTAAACACTATGCATGCTGCCCTCTATCCACCTGCACACTTCTCTTTCACAACTTAATTTCCCCATTCTGTATCCTTAAACTTCTAGCTAACACTCTGTCACTGCTGTTGCACTGTTGTAGTGACCCATTCAGCAGTGTGTACTAATCCATTTTTGCACTAAAACTCACAAACTTATTTATTCACTTAAACACTCTCCTTACAGTACTCTAATCATTTAGTGAGTATCCAAGTAATCATGCAGTGAAGTAAGCCTTAGGAAATGGACGGCTTCAAACCCATATGCACTATACATGCATTCTTCTATCTACCTGCACACTTGTGTTTCACATCTTCAATTCGACAGTCTGTATCCTTACACTTCCAGCAAACACTCTGTCACTGCTGTTGCACTGTTGTAGTGACCCATTCAGTAGTATGTACTAATCCATTTACTTCACAAAAATGCAAGCACATATATTCACTTAGACACTCTCCTTACAGTACTCTAATCAATCAGTCAGTATGCAAGTACTCATGCAGCGAAGTAGGACTTAGGACATGGACTGCTTCAAACCCCTATGCACTATACATGCAGTCTTCTATTCACCTGCACACTTGTCTTTCACATCTTCAATTCCCCAGTATGTATCCTTACACTTCCAGCAAACACTCTGTCATTGCCCTTGCACTGTTGTAGTGACCCATTCAGTGGTATTTGCTAATCCATTCACTGTGCTGAAACTCAAGCACTTATAAGTTCAGTGATGCACTGTCTTTACAGAACAGTAATCATTCAGTCAGTACCCAAGTACACATAGAGCAAAGTAGGCCTTAGAACATAGACTGCTTCAAACCCCTATGCACTATACATGCAGTCTTCTATCCACCCGCACACTTGTCTTTCACATATTCAATTCTCCACTCTGTATCCTTCCACTTCCACCAAACACTCTGTCACTGTGTCACTGCTGTTGCACTATTATAGTGACCCATTCAGCAGTATTTACTAATCCATTCATTGTGTTAAGACTGAAGCACTTATAAATTCACCAAGGCACTCTCCTTGCAGAACTGTAATCATTCAGTTAGTACCCAAGTACTCATGCAGCGAAGTAGGCCTTAGGACATGGACTGCTTCAAACCCCTATACACTATGCATGCAGCCTTCTATCCACCTGCACACTTGTCTTTCACATCTTCATTATCCCAGTCTGTATCCTTAAACTTCCAGCAAACACTCTGTCACTGCTGTTGCACTGTTGTAGTGACCCATTCGGCAGTATTTACTAATCCATTTATGCACTAAAACTCAAGAACTTACATATTCACTTAAACACTCTCCTTACAGTACTCTAATCATTCAGTGAGTATATAAGTACTCATGCAGTGAAGTAGGCCTTAGGACATGGAGGACATGGACTGCTTCAAACCCATATGCACTATACATGCAGTCTTCTATCCACCTCCACACTTGTTTCACATTTTCAATTCCACAGTCTGTATCCTTACATTTCCGCAAAACACTCTGTCACTGCTGTTGCACTGTTGTAGTGACCCATTCAGTAGTATGTACTAATCCATTTACTGCACTAAAAGGCAAGCACATATATGTTCACTTAGAAACTCTCCTTACAGTACTCTAATCAATCAGTCAGTATTCAATTATTCATGCAGCGAAGTAGGCCTTAGGACATGGACTGCTTCAAACCCCTATGCACTATACATGCAGTCTTCTATTCACCTGCACACTTGTCTTTCACATCTTCAATTCCCCAGTATCTATCCTTACACTTCCAGCAAACACTCTGTCATTGCCCTTGCACTGTTAGAGTGACCCATTCAACGGTATGTGCTAATCCATTCACTGTGCTAAAACTCAAGCACTTATAAGGTCAGTGACGCACTGTCGTTACAGAACGGTAATCATTCAGTCAGTACCCAAGTACTCAAAGAGCGAAGTAGGCCTTAGAACATGGACTGCTTCAAACCCCTATGCACTATACATTCAGTCTTCTATCCACCTGCACACTTGTCTTTCACATCTTCAATTCTCCACTCTGTGTCCTTCCACTTCCACCAAGCACTCTGTCAGTGCTGTTGCACTATTATAGTGACCCATTCAGCAGTATGTACTAATCCATTCATTGTGTTAAAACTGAAGCACTTTTAAATTCACTTAGGCACTCTCCTTGCAGAACTGTAATCATTCAGTCAGTACCCAAGTACTCATGCAGCGAAGTAGGCCTTAGGACATGGACTGCTTCAAACCCCTATACACTATACATGCAGTCTTCTATCCACCTGCACACTTGTCCTTCACATCTTCAATTCCCCAGTATGTATCCTTACACTTCCATCAAACACTAGGTAATTGCCCTTGCACTGTTGTAGTGACCCATTCAGCAGTATGTACTGATCATTCAGTGCGCTAAAACTCAATCACTTATAGATTCACTCAGACACTCTCCTTACAGTACTGTAATCATTCACTCAGTAACCAAGTAGTCATGTAGCGAAGTAGGCCTTAGGACAAGGACTGCCTTAAACCAGTATGCTGAATGCATGCAGTCTTCTATCCAAGTGCACACTTGTCTTTCACATCTTCAATTCTCCACTCTGTATCCTAACACTTCCACTAAACTCTCTGTCACTGCTGTTGCACTATTGTAGTGACCCATTCAGCAGTATGCGCTAATCCTGTCACTGCGCTAAAACTCAAGCACTTATAAATTCAGTCAGGCACTGTCCTTGCAGAACTGTAATCATTCAGTCAGTACCCAAGTACTCATACGACAAAGTAGGCCTTAGAACATGGACTGCTTCAAACCCCTATACACTATGCATGCAGTCTTCTATCCAGCTGCACACTTGTCTTTCACATCTGAAATTCCCCAGTCTGTATCCCTACACTTCCACCAAATACTCTGTCATTGCCCTTGCACTGTTGTCATGACCCATTCAGCGGTATTTATTAATACATTTACTGCAGTAAAACTCAAATACTTATATATTCACTTAGACACTCTCCTTGCAGTATTCTAATCCTTCAGTCAGTACCCAAGTAGTCATGCAGCGAAGTAGACCTTAGGACATGGACTATCCACTATTCAAGCAGTCTTCTATCCACCTGCATACTTGTGTTTCACATCTTCAATTCACCAGTCTGTATCCTTACACTTCCAGCAAACACTCTGTCACTGCTGTTGCCCTGTTTTAGTGGAAAGTCGTCCCATTGCAGGAGTGCGAACTGACATTGGAGCAGAGGTAAGTTATTGGTGTATGCGGTCGCATGATAAGTGGTCAAAGCTGATAAAAGCTGATAAAAGCGGACAAAAGGGAGCAAGGGACCTTGCAAGACCTTGTGAGAAGTGAGCGGTACAGATTTGCTGGTAGTGGGAGCGCGGGCGTCATTAGTGGCGGTCGCTGAGTAAGAGCTCCCTTGACTGCGGAGGCAGCCTGACTAGGTCAGGTGCAGCCTGCAGTTCTCTGTGTGCCCCGTTCATCGTAGCGCGGCCTTTTCCTTTCAAACACTATCCAAGACTGCCAAACTCCCCTAGAGTCTTCTGTTAGCCTTTCACCCGCTCTCCCTCATGGATAAATGTGAGCGAACTAGAACTTTTTAATAGCACTTCTACCTACACTTCTACCTACGTAACAATAGCAGTCAAAATTTCCATTTTTTATTGAAGACAAAGAAATGGAGGTGTCCCTCTTTAACTCGTACATCCATCCCAAACAAAAAATAAAAGACGCAACATAGTTGGTCAATCAAGTGTCAACCACTGTTACGGAGTTGGAAAACCTGCTGCTAATTCTGACTGGGGACTTAAATCAATACCTTATAGGCTCGGCCCAAGGAGGAGGCAGCGGCACAAACAGGAATTTACAATATACCTACACAGCTTGCCCCACATGACAGGAAGAAGAAATGTCGCAACAACCAACTATTAGAAGATCTGGAACACTTAAATCTCTGAGCACTAAACGGAAGATTCCCTGACGATACTCCACCAGTTGACTCGCACTACTCTGCAACAACTAGCTCAATTTTGGACTATACATTTGCAAGTCTCTGACTTTTTCAACATATTGGCGGTTATAGAATGGGGGATAAAGGAGACAGCGACCACCGGCCCCAAGAATTCCACATAACAGCCAAGGCAGCAAGAACAATTAGGCCTGACGTAACTCTGGGGACTATTTACACCTTAAACCTCAGGAGAATCAAATGTACAACAAACAATTCAACTACTAAGGCCGAAGCCGCAATACAACTTTTCAATCAGCAAGCTGACAGTCTAGAAAATAAATTGCAACCTGGGAAAAATTCACTGATACACTAATAAAACAATATGCAGACACCACTGGCAACAAACAGAATGTACATAAAACATGGAGAAAGAACAACTTCTCGAAAGAACATCGAACACAGATTAAGACTCTCAAAATAACAATAAACTCAGCTCTCCACAACCTATGTATATCCCCTGGAAATGCCACCATGCGAGCAACCTTGAAAGAGCAAAGGGCGAAACTAAAAAGATTAAATTGGATCATCACCAGAGAATTGGCGAATGATCACTGGGCAAAATTGCCAAGCGATATAAAAAGCAATACCAGCAGTCGCTTCTGGAAAACAGTCAATGGGATCATTTGCCATATCATACTGGAATTGGGTCACATATTCCGTAATCAACCTGGGTGAAATACCTTTCAAATCATTTTAACAATTATACCGAATGCCATGGACAACAACAACAAGTCAGTAGTCAAACGCCACAAAAACAAGCTAGACAAAGCTCAACTGAGAAGAGTGAGCAGGAATTTCCACTTAAAGAAAATAGACCACTGGGCGTCGTCAGTCACCCTCTGCCCACAATCATCAAAAAACAGATTGCAAAATGGAGGAAAGAATGGGCCCCGTGACAAAATGGAATCCCACCTTTGCTATTTAAGGCAAAGAGTGAAGATTGGGCGGAAATTTTGCACCCCCAATTCATGGATGTCAGGCGGTTGAATATAATACCAGAATCCTGGAAAGGATCAATAATAGCACCAATCCACAAAAAAGGGGACAAAGCAGAGCCAAACAACTACCGCCTAATAGCACTGATAGATAACGAGGCAAAGTACTTTGCAGGCACTATACTTGAAGATCTTACAACCTGGGCCAAGACGAGTTCTATCATACCATGGAATCAGACTGGGTTTCGCAAATCGACCAGCACAACTACCAACATCCTCACAATCTCCCTAATAATTGATGCAGCCAAAGTCTCCAAACTACCTCTACATCTATGCAACATTACCTTCAGTACTGCTTTCGATAATGTGGAGAGAAGCAGATTGTGGGGGAAACTGGCAACATGGGGAATACCACAGCCCACCCTAAATATGCTGAAGCTAATACACACAAATACCTGGGTGCAGGTGAAATTAGGAGGTGGTACCCATGTTTCCACAAAAATCAATACAACGAAAGGCCTGAAACAGGGTTGTGTGCTTGCACCAACCCTGTTCAACCTGTACATGGCCGATCTGCCTAAGGCACTTGACGCCTGCAACTCCCACTCACCGAGGATAGGTGGGAAAACGCTGACCAATCTTATGTACGCCGACGATGTAGTCCTGCTTAGTCATACTTATGTCGGCCTACAGCATCTATTGACGGCAATGCAGAACTACGCCACAAAAAAGTTAATTTAAGAATAAACCTGCAAAAGACACGGACAATGTCAATACATAACAACAAAAAGAAACACCAGAGAAATTAGTTTGTCGGTGATACAAAAATTGAGTCAGCTGATGAATACAAGTACTTAGGAGTCTTGTTTGATAATGAAGGGTTGTTCAAGTTCCGGAAGGAGGAAGCGAGAAGAAAGGGTCTGTTAATGGCTCTAACAATGAAAAACCTTGCTAACAAACTGACAGGGCCGATCTTGACACCATTACTAAAGGTAGCCCAGGCCAAACTACTTCCCTCAATTGCGTATGGCAGCGAAGCAATGCTGGGCAAAGACGCAAAGGAACCGGACAATATACAGGTCAAAGCCTACAGACAAATGTTATGCCTTCCGAACTACACTTCACCAGCACAAATAAAGCTGGAGTTTGGGCTCCTACGTCAAGATCTCACAAGGCATGGGGTATATATCATCTGCTGGTTTAAGATTAGAAACACCCCCACTCACATGCTTAACCATCTGTTGTGGCAAGATTTACAGTACAGGGAGCACTCCCAAGCCAGAGACTATCTTCCTTTAGCCTTGGAATCCACCAAACTCAAGGGGCTTTGGGATTCCCAAATCGGCCATCATAACTTCAAAAAACTGGTTTGGAAGGCTATTAAACACATTTCACTGGTGGAAGATAAGGGAACCGTTTCAAACAGAGCTCATGCATGGGTGACCCTCAACTCATATAAAGCACTTGCTCCCCAAACATAATGTAACCAGGGGTACCCTAAGGCAACAAAAATGGGCTTTATGAGGCACAGACTGGGAATTCTGCCTTGCACTCAGCATCTACCACCATAGCAAAGGCCACCAGCACAAGACACATGCAGACTGTGCAACGCTAAGCAAGGCGATATATTACATCTACTCTGCCTATGTAAAGAAATGCTCCAAGCATGGCGGCAATCTGTGTTAGCCTGTCTAAACCCAGAAAACATCCAGCTAAACAGCCGACTCGTAAAACTCCTAACGATAGCTGAACAAAAATTGCTCAAAAATGAGAAAGACAAACAGGGATTTGCTAATGTATGCCATCTATCTGATGGGAACACGTCCCAATAAAAACCACTCCACGTTCTCAACTCCTAACCGCACTGGAACAATGCTTGCAACATGCAAATATATTTTGAACTACACCTTGATTAAGAACTGGGCTGTGACTGAACTGCTGCAGCACTAAGCCACTGAGGGCTGCATCTAAGTACATATATAATGTTGAGTTTTACTGTACAGAATCTTTTGTATAAGGGATTTTAACCCCTTCCATGCTGATGACAGAACGGTTCCGTCATCAGCGTCGGTTGAGCTGTGCTGATGACGGAACCGTTCCGTCATGACTCCACCCGCGCAAGGCAGAGTCAGCACAGGCGGGGAATACGCCCCGCACGCAAGGGGTTAAAGTCAACCAACCAAAAGGTTGTTTTTACAAAAAAACATTTTATAGCTAACAATGCAATGGTTTTAACTAGCTATGCTAAAAAAAAAATTAAACTGTTGTAGTGACACATTCAGCAGTATGTACTAATCCATTTACTGCACTAAAACTCAAGCACTTATATATTTACTTAGACAATCTCTTTACAGTACTCTAATCATTCAGTCATTATGCAAGTACTCATGCAGCGCAGTAGGCCTTAGGACATGGACCTCTTCAAACCCCTATCCACTATACATGCAGTCTTTATCCACCTGCACACTTGTCTTTCACATCTTCATTTCCCCAGTCTGTATCCTAACACTTCCACCAAACACTCTGTCTCTGCTGTTGCACTATTGTAGTGACCCATTCATCAGTAGGTGGTAATCCATTCACTGTGTTAAAACTCAAGCACTTATAAGTTCAGTGACGCACTGTCTTTGCATAACTGTAATCATTCAGTCAGCACCCAAGTACTCATGCAGCGAAGTAGGCCTTAGGACATGGACTGCTTCAAACCTCTATACACTATGCAGGCAGTCTTCTATCCACCTGTACAATTGTCTTTCACATCTTCAATTCCCCAGTCTGAATCCTAACACTTCCACCAAACAGTCTGTCATTGCTGTTGCCCTATTGTAGTGACCCAATCAGCAGTATGTACTAATCCATTCACTGCATTAAAACTGAAGCACTTATACATTCAGTTAGGCACTCTCCTTGCAAAACTGTAATCATTCAGTCAGTACCCAAGTACTCAGATTCAGATTCAAAATACTTTATTCGGTTAAAAACAGAGAATAACCATAAAAGTAGCATGAAAAAGAAGTACAATTTACAATGGGTCAGGTGATCATTATATAAGATCTCAGCAGAGAAACATATAAGAAAGCAGAGACATAGATACAGTATAAAAATTAATTAATATAGAGGGATTTACGACAATTAAAAACTAATTTAAAAAATTCAGCGAGTGATGCTACCATAAAAACAGTTTCCATTTTTTGAAACTCTAAAAACGCTAAGCGGCATCTATATACATTTAAGTTTTTAAGAATGGGGATGATAAGTTTTCTACGATAAAAAGTGTAAAATTTACAGAAGAATAAAATATGAATATCGGATTGTGGGGACACATCATCACATGGACAGGGACATAAATCTTTCGACCAACAATTCATCTCAGGAAAAGATAATAACCTGAAAACAATGTTAAATCTAAACCGGGTTAAAAGGAAACGTTCATGGTTGGGCATATATAAAGATAGGTATGGCTGTAGTTTCTCCCCACTTATAATTGCCTGATGGGCAGAAACTGTCTTTTTTTTCACCTCCTCCAATTGTCTTTTTTCCCTGAGGTGAGCAATACACAGATTTTTCAGTCCTCCTCTTGAGATATTTACCATCGACAATGGATCCTCGAAATATTGGGCACAGTTTAGTTCTTTGAGGAAATTTCTGACATAACATATCCATTTAAAATTGTTAATATTGTCCAATACTAGAACATCCTTTGAAATAGCCCGGTTAACCACACAGTCATCACCCTGTGCCAAAGAAGAATCGGCTGGATCTTGATTGTGTCAGTGACAAATACCAAACCCAATTCAGCATGGCATATGAAGGTCGCAGTACTTTCAGGGACGGACAAGATGTGGCGTAAAAACTTATTTTCCAAAGTTTGAATTGTACTGACATTTAAGTAACCCCACAATCCTGAGCCATAAATAGCTACAGCTATACATGTGGCATTATAAATAGTTAAAATTTCCTTTATGGGTCTTTTTCCTAGCTTTTTTATAAAACACTGTAAGGCCATGATGGGTTTGGAAAATAACAAGGTTCTAGCATTAATTGCAGTAGTCCATGAGCCACTTTCATGAAACAAAATGCCCAGGTATGGGAAAGTAGAAGTCTTCTCTAAGGGATTGGAATTTATAAAAATAGGCTTCAAATGCCTGCTTGTTCTTGTTCCACAGTACATAGACAGTGTTTTGGAGCAATTAATTTTCAAGCCCAAGCTAAGCATGAAACTATTAAAGGATTTAACCAGAGTTTGAAGTGCCATAGGGGTGCGTGCCATCAGGACTGCATCGTCCGCGTACAGTGGGGCAGGGACAGGCCTCCCGCCCACCATAGGCATGTCCCTGCCCTCCTGAACGAGGCGATGCTCCAAGCCATTTATATACAACAAAAATAAAAACGGCGCTAAAACGCACCCTTGGCGTACGCCACGGCCAATCCCAAAGTGTCTGCTGCATTCTCCCTCTTTCCCATACCGGACAGTTGCAGTGGCCCCAGAATATAAATCTCTCAGGAAGCATATAATAGCATTGTCTACCCCCAGTTCGGCCATAATTGCCCACAATTTGTTATGTGACACGCAATCAAAAGCCGAGGATAAGTCAACAAAGGTGAGGTATAGACGTTGTTTTTTAACCCTTATATACTTCTGTTGCAAAATAAACAAATTTAGTCCTTGCTCAATAGTCCCTAAACCCCTTTGGAACCCATATTGGAAATCACTTAGTACCCCATTTTCTTCTGCCCAGCTTTGCAACTTGACTAAAACCACTCTCCCTAGGATTTTTATGGAGGAGTCCAATAACGAAATTGGCCTATAGCATGTGCAGTTCTGTCTATCCCCTTTCTTGAAAATCGGGACTATAATTGATGTAAACCACGTAGGAATTAGGCCTTTTGCCAAAGCAACATTAAAAAGCTGGACTAGCATTGGCCCCCATAAGTCAATATTGGCCTTATAGAGGTCGGCTGGTATGCCGTCCGGTCCAGCCGCCTTACCCCCCTTAGTTGCCTTCAGGCTCGCAAGGACTTCAGGAAGAGTCACCACCAGTGCTTTTGGTAGATCTAAATTTACCATCGTGGAATCATGACCTGTATTGGGCACTAATTCAACAGCCCTATAGAGGGAGGAAAAGTGAGCCACCCACTCATCTTCTGCAATGGCGATTTCCATGCGTGCTTTTTTATCATACTGGAGCGGAGTATTTATAACCTTCCAGAAAGCAGCCGGGTCCTTTGATTGTGACACCGAGCATAAATCGTCCCATGCCTCCCTTTTTATCAGGTCCTTCCTATCCTTCAGCACTGTATTGTAATTCCTCCTTAATTCTCTAATTAGAGTTACATCCCGCGGTCTCTTGTGAATTGCATGTCTAAGACTTGTTAAGGCTTTAGTGCACTTCTTGTCAAACCATTTCCTATTAGACTTTAGGGAATTTTTTCGTGTAACCCACAAGACCTCCTTAATTGTGGTAGCAATAATATTAAAATGAGCTAAAATGTCATTACTCTCAGCATGTTCATCCAGACAAATCGAAAAGCTGTTCATACATTTATTCATTACTTTGGACAAAAAGTCATCCGGGACCACTTTACCCCATTTGAGAGTATAACCATTCTGAGAACCTAACTTCACATCCTGCGCCATATACTTAGAGCTTGCTACCTTTTCGGGTGGAACAAATAGGTTCTCCATTTTTACTACCTGTGGAAAGTGATCACTTAGAGCTAAGTCCATTATACTAGAGCTAATCAATCTTCCAGCAGAACTATTTGTACATAAACTAAAATCAATGATAGTCGAGGCCCCCCGACCCACAAAGGTCGGAACAAATGGCATTATGTGGTTGGCTATCTCATTCGTAAACCCAAAATCAAATTTACAAATCATCTCATTTAATGAATCTCCAAGTAGGGTATGTTCAAAGTGCGTTAAATTAATGTCCTGTTCCAACATCAGGCTGCATATACCCTTCTGACCTTTTTTACACAGTGTACAATTAAAATCACCCCCCCATATTATCATTACTTCACCCCTTCTTTTTTTGTCAATTTCAGACTGCATGTCTACAGTTATTGAGGCGAGTACTTCCTTAATCATGCTATTTGGAAAATTATTATAGAAATTTAAAATGACAATCCTTGGACCCTTCCTTATATCTATCACTATTTTCTGATAGTAACTGGATCCAGGAGAAAAAGAAATCTTATCATAAACTAGCAGGTTGGATATATACATAGTCAATCCACTCTTGGGTCTACCATATGGACCCCCCACCGCAGGGGTAAAATAGGTTTTGTAGCCATTTAGATGTATCGGTGCGATGGTCCAAGTTTCTTGTAAAGCTAGTATGCCTACATCAGTAATTACATCATCCCAAGATGGATTGAGAATTTTTTGTTTTAGACCTGCCACGTTCCAAAAGACCACCTTACAGAATTCTTCTATGGGTAACGTTTCTACAGCAACCCCAGCTTGGCCGCCCAGCATCCCTTGTGTTATCACGGGCACCACTCGAGTTTCAGGTGTCACATCATGCCCTGATAAATTAATCAACCCCAAGTTTACAGGAGTAGATACCTTAAGGACCTCTGTTGCCGCGGGGAGTCAATCCACCATTTCCAGGCAGTCAAACCGATTGTAGCAAGGAGTAATGGGAGGAAGTTGCTGATTACCAAACCATCCCAGATCGTACCTTTGCGGGACAAAGTGAGGAGTCCTCCCCCTATGTTTCACCACATTCCATCCATCTTCATTCCCCCCTCCCCATTGTAAATTATACTGGTTCCTATCTAAATCCGCACCATTTCCACCTCTTTGGTGTCGGTTGTCCCTGGTCCAACTCCATCTATTGTCCGGATGTTCCCCATCAGGGTAGAAATAAGATAATGCCCTGGCCACAATGGACAGGCCGTGGTTTCTTGGGGCCCTCATTGTGATATATTCCGCAGTGCGTGGATTCTCAAAGGTTATCACCACACAGTCGCCCTGTACCCTTTTTTTATTATACCCAATCCATGGTACCTTTTCAACCATTAAAATATTGCTTTTAATAGCTGGCCGGAGAGGGTAGTTAATATTAAGCCAATGTATGATCTTATTTACAAGTGCCCCATTGTTTTCAAATGATTATGCATCTAATTCTGAGACTCCAGTCAGGACCACAACATATGGTGAGGCTTTTGTAGGTAAGTTTATATTTCTACGCACTTCCTTTTTAGCTGATTGGCCTTTTTCCTGTTTTAGATTTGGAGTTTGTAGAACTGGAGCTTCCTTATCAGGTAGGGCCGAATTTTTGGGTATTGATACAGTTTTTGGCGGTTGATTATTAGGGAGTTTTCCTTTTTCAGGATTAGTTGTACTTAAAGAAGTACTATTTGGGACACTCTTTGTCAGGGTAGGGCCAGGTTTATTAGAAGTTGTTGCGGTAGCCTTAGCCTTAGGCGCACTAGCAGTGACTATTTGTTTAGCCAGGTTCGTATACTGCATTTGTGTGTCTTTTTTCAAGTCCTGAATTTGTTTCTCCAGCTCCCTAAGAAGTTCTATCAGTGGGGTTAATAGGGTTTTCATTGAAGTCTCCAACAAGTATAGCATCGCCGATGGTTGTAGTCTCCCCTCTCGGCGGCCCCGCACAGGTGGAAGAGTGCGACAGCGGCGGAGGAGACCGGCAGAATAACCCAGGCAGCAGCCTCGTGCAACCCCAGGTAAGCAGGACAGCACACAGCAGGGAAACAAAGTACACAACAGAGAGCACTCTAATACAGGTTCTTGCACTAGAAGCAGCGTCAGCCAGCACGTCAAGGCACGGAGGGCTCAGACACCATCCCCTAGGTCAGCAAAATCTGTTCACAAAGACAACGTCAGATACACTGGAGTACACACACGGGATCCAAAAGAGGGGTTGGGTGTAATGGCTGCACATGTTGCACAGGCATCCCACACACAAGGTACTCCCAAGGCAAGCCTCACTCCCAGTTCCATGGACACTACCTTGGACAAGGACAGTCAGAAGACGAAGGCACCTCATGAGAGCAGGGACACTCCCAGGGACAGGGAGACTAGGAAGGAAGGACCCACTCCCAAGGCCAGGGAGACTAGGAAGGAAGGAGACACTCCCAAGGCCAGGGAGACTAGGAAGGAAGGAGACACTCCCAAGGGCAGGGAGACTGGGAAGGAAGGAGCCACTCCCAAGGCCAGGGAGACTAGGAAGGAAGGACACACTCCCAAGGGCAGGGAGACTAGGAAGGATGGACCCACTCCCAAGGGCAGGGAGACTAGGAAGGAAGGAGACACTCCCAAGGGCAGGGAGACTAGGAAGGAAGGACCCACTCCCAAGGGCAGGGAGACTAGGAAGGAAGGACCCACTCCCAAGGGCAGGGAGACTAGGAGGGAAGGACCCACTCCCAAGGGCAGGGAGACTAGGAAGGAAGGAGCCACTCCCAAGGCCAGGGAGACTAGGAAGGAAGGAGCCACTCCCAAGGGCACGGAGACTAGGAAGGAAGGAGCCCCTACCAAGGGCAGGGAGACTAGGAAGGAAGGAGCTTCTACCAAGGGCAGGGACAAGGACAGTCACAAGACAAACACACCTAAGAAGAGCACGGACACTCCCAGGGGCAGGGACACACACAGGGAGAAGGTGTGTTCTGGGGATATGTACACCACAGACGACAAGTCTGCTGCCTGAAACAGGGCACCATCCAGGGAACAGGGAAGGTCCACAGACAACATTCCTCCTACGGAAATGGAACAGCCAAGGGCCAAGGCATCTCCCATGGACAGTGGCACTGTCAAGGACAGGCATACATCACCCCTTGATGCACTGAGGCTGCTGTTGTTGAGGGAACGGAATACAGATGTGTCCGCAGTAGAGTCACCCCTTACCTCCACTCCCATCAGGGCCCGTCAGGAGCGGATGCAGGTGGACCCTGTAGTAGCATCCCCCATGACACATGTTGCAGAGGCCAGAAGGCAGCCACACAGCAAACGACAAGCAGGCTCCAGCACGTCCCCAAAGAGCATTCCCCCACCAGCAGATGCACCTCCCATGGTGGGTGATATTTCTTTTCAGTCCGGCCCACTTGCCAGTCCTATCCTGTCCAGGGTGCAGTCACATGTCCCCAAGAAACGTAGACACACAGCATTGACACATGCCCAACCCGATGTCGGCCAATTGCAACTATCCCCCGCTCCCAGAGCCACCCTGCCTCCTGGACCACACAGTCCTGTGGCTCATCATTTCAGTGGTCCCAGTGGTGCCGCTGGAGTTGACTCGCATGTGTCAGATAGTGGCACTGTGTCTGTTGTTTGCCGTCATGCATCATGTAGTGGCACTGTATCAGTTGTGCCCTCTCCTGTTTGTGGCACTGGCAGTGTGTCTGGGTCTATGGCCCATGTGTCAGTCACTCGGGCTGTGGCTGTGTCTCACACTCCGGTATCAGGTGCTGGCAGTGTATCTGGCTCTATGGCCCATGTGTCAGTCACTCGGGCTGTGGCTGTGTCTCACACTCCTGTATCAGGTGCTGGCAGTGTATCTGGGTCTGTGGCGCATGTGTCAGTCACTCGAGCTGTGGCTGTGTCTCACACTCCTGTATCAGGTGCTGGCAGTGTATCTGGGTCTGTGGCCCATGTGTCAGTCACTCGAGCTGTGGCTGTGTCTCACACTCCTGTTTGTGGTGCTGGCAGTGTATCTGGGTCTGTGGCCCATGTGTCAGTCACTCGAGCTGTGGCTGTGTCTCACACTCCTGTTTGTGGTGCTGGCAGTGTATCTGGGTCTGTGGCCCATGTGTCAGTCACTCGGGCTGTGGCTGTTTCTCACACTCCTGTATCAGGTGCTGGCAGTGTGTCTGGGTCTGTGGCTCATGTGTCAGTCACTACATCTGTGGCTGTGTGTCACACTCCGGTTTCTGGTGCTGGCAGTCTGTCCGATGCGGGTACTTCACGCAATCCACCTGATAGTGTGATGTAAGGTGCTGTTGTCTTCACTCACATGTCATTGGTCATGGTGTGTACATTGTCCATTGTAAACAGTCTTCCACTGCTGTGGTCCTTGGGACGGGTTAATTGTGATTCGTACTTGTGGTGCCACAGATACTGCATTGTGCCCTCTCATGTACTGCCTCTGATGGACCTGCTCTGGTGTCCACAATGCCCTGTTGCTGTTCTGATACTGCTGTATGCCCTCTGATGTACTGCCTCTGATGTACCTGCTCTGGTGTCCACAATGCCCTGTTGCAGTTCTGATACTGATGTATGCCCTCTCATGTACTGCCTCTGATGGACCTGCTCTGGTGTCCACAATGCCCTGTTGCTGTTCTGATACTGCTGTATGCCCTCTGATGTACTGCCTCTGATGTACCTGCTCTGATGTCCACAATGCCCTGTTGCTGTTCTGATACTGCTGTATGCCCTCTGATGTACTGCCTCTGATGTACCTGCTCTGGTGTCCCCAATGCCCTGTCGCTGTTCTGATACTGCATTGTGCCCTCTCATGGGCTGCCTCTGATGTACCTGCTCTGGTGTCCACAATGCCCTGTTGCTGTTCTGATACTGCTGTATGCCCTCTGATGTACCTGCTCTGGTGTCCATAATGCCCTGTTGCTGTTCTGATACTGCTGTCAGCTCTCTCATGTACTGCCTCTGATGTACCTGCTCTGGTGTACACAATGCCCGGTTGCTGTTCTGATACTGCATTGTGCCCTCTCATGTGCTGCCTCTGATGTACCTGCTCTGGTGTCCACAATGCCCTGTTGCTGTTCTGATACTGCATTGTGCCCTCTCATGTGCTGCCTCTGATGTACCTGCTCTAGTGTCCACAATGCCCTGTTGCTGTTCTGATACTGCATTGTGCCCTCTCATGTACTGCCTCTGATGTACCTGCTCTGGTGTCCACAATGCCCTGTTGCAGTTCTGATACTGCTGTATGCCATCTCATGTACTGCCTCTGATGTACCTGCTCTGGTGTCCACAATGCCCTGTTGCTGTTCTGATACTGCTGTATGCCCTCTCATGTACTGCCTCTGATGGACCTGTGCCTTGCCATGGACTGTTGGTGCACTTAGCCCCTCTCATGTACTGCCTCTGATGGACCTGCTCTGGTGTCGACAATGCCCTGTTGCTGTTCTGATACTGCTGTATGCCCTCTGATGTACTGACTCTGATGTGCCTGCTCTGGTGTCCACAATGCCCTGTTGCAGTTCTGATACTGCTGTATGCCCTCTCATGTACTGCCTCTGATGTACCTGCTCTGGTGTCCACAATGCCCTGTTGCTGTTCTGATACTGTTGTATGCACTCTCATGTACTGCCTCTGATGGACCTGTGCCTTGCCATGGACTGTTGGTGCACTTAGCCCCTCTCATGTTCTGCCTCTGATAGACCTGCGCTGGTGTCCACAATGCCCTGTTGCTGTTCTGATACTGCTGTATGCCCTCTCATGTACTGCCTCTGATGGACCTGCTCTGGTGTCCACAATGCCCTGTTGCAGTTCTGATACTGCTGTATGCACTCTCATGTACTGCCTCTGATGGACCTGCTCTGGTGTCCACAATGCCCTGTTGCTGTTCTGATACTGCTGTATGCACTCTCATGTACTGCCTCTGATGGACCTGTGCCTTGCCATGGACTGTTGGTGCACTTAGCCCCTCTCATGTACTGCCTCTGATGGACCTGCTCTGGTGTCCACAATGCCCTGTTGCTGTTCTGATACTGCTGTATGCACTCTCATGTACTGCCTCTGATGGACCTGTGCCTTGCCATGGACTGTTGGTGTACTTAGCCCCTCTCATGTACTGGCTCTGATGGACCTGTGCCTTGCCATGGACTGTTGGTGCACTTAGCCCCTCTCATGTACTGCCTCTGATGTACCTGCTCTGGTGTCCACAATGCCCTGTTGCAGTTCTGATACTGCTGTGTGCCCTCTCATGTACTGCTTCTGATGGACCTGTGCCTTGCCATGGACTGTTGGTGCACTTAGCCCCTCTCATGTACTGCCTCTGATGGACCTGCTCTGGTGTCCACAATGCCCTGTTGCTGTTCTGATACTGCTGTATGCCCTCTCATGTACTGCCTCTGATGGACCTGTGCCTTGCCATGGACTGTTGGTGCACTTAGCCCCTCTCATGTACTGCCTCTGATGGACCTGCTCTGGTGTCGACAATTCCCTGTTGCTGTTCTGATACTGCTGTATGCCCTCTGATGTACTGACTCTGATGTACCTGCTCTGGTGTCCACAATGCCCTGTTGCAGTTCTGATACTGCTGTATGCACTCTCATGTACTGCCTCTGATGGACCTGTGCCTTGCCATGGACTGGTGGTGCACCTAGCCCCTCTCATGTACTGCCTCTGATGGACCTGCTCTGGTGTCCACAATGCCCTGTTGCTGTTCTGATACTGCTGTATGCCCTCTCATGTACTGCCTCTGATGGAGATGGACCTGTGCCTTGCCAGGGACTGTTGGTGCACTTAGCCCCTCCCATGTACTGCCTCTGATGGACCTGCTCTGGTGTCCACAATGCCCTGTTGCTGTTCTGATACTGCTGTATGCCCTCTCATGTACTGCCTCTGATGGACCTGTGCCTTGCCATGGACTGTTGGCGCACTTAGCCCCTCTCATGTACTGCCTCTGATGGACCTGCTCTGGTGTCCACAATGCCCTGTTGCTGTTCTGATACTGCTGTATGCCCTCTGATGTACTGCCTCTGATGTACCTGCTCTGGTGTCCACAATGCCCTTTTGCAGTTCTGATACTGCTGTATGCCCTCTCATGTACTGCCTCTGATGGACCTGCTCTGGTGTTAACAATGCCCTGTTGCTGTTCTGATACTGCTGTATGCCCTCTCATGGACTGCCTCTGATGGACCTGTGCCTTGCCATGGACTGTTGGGGCACTTAGCCCCTCTCATGTACTGCCTCTGATGCACCTGCTCTGGTGTCCACAATGCCCATGCTCGAGCCTAGACTGTGATGTTACCCCGATTATGTGTAAATAAACTTGTCAATCATGTGTCGTGGGTTGTCGGAGTCATTCTTGCGTGTGTGATGCTGGTGTGTATTTGTATTTACTTCAAGGCAGTGGGTTCAGATACATGTAAGTCCCCCATACTTACGTCACGACCCTTGCAGGTGCTGCCCTCCACACGAATCAGTGGTTTCCGGTACATGTACCTCCCCCCTCCCTATGTCACGGCCCTTGCAGGTACTCCTCTCCAGACAGCGAATGGTTTGTTGCCTACCTGCGTCGTCCTCGATGGTGGGCCAAGACTAGGACGTGGTGGATCGCGAAGAGTATCGGGTAAGCGTGTAGTGCAGGGTCCATGTCGGCGAGCGGCTTGTGGTGGGTGTGGTCTCTTTGGGGCATCCGCAGTGTTCAGGCAGGTTGTTTTTCCGCAGCGCTTTTATGTGTATTTTCCGCCATCTTGATTTGGAGGACGGTCCTAGACGTCAGTCCGTACGGCGGAGTCTCTGGATTAGTTACGTCCGCCGCGTGGTTGGGTGTAGTTGGGCGGCGGACTGTAATCTACCGCCGCGGATGGATTTTGGCCCATATTTCCTATCCTGATCTGGCGGACGGAGTGTCCACGACGGGCGGACGCAGAATAGCCATGTTCTGCATGCTCCGGGCTGCGGAGGCACTTCCGTCCGCCATCCTAATGAGCCCCAATATGTGGTAAAAACGCCATCATATTCTGCTTAACTTGTAATGAGACTGAAAGAGGTGGGTAGTAAGAAGTACTTTTATACATTTTTTATGCTTTTACTTCAACGCTCATATCTCCATGATTTAAAGTTCTATAGAAATCTTTTTTATCCTTAGCAAAAAAGTCTTGTGCACACTGGGTATGACCTAAATAATAATTAAGATGTCAGAATAAGATGTGCACATGTAGCATGGGAGCCTAGCTAAGAGTCAGCTGGAAAACATGGAGCCAAGATCCATTAAAACCAGCTTCATAATTGCATCCATTCCTCTGAGTTGTGCCACTGATTCTGGTACTAATTATCTTAATATGATTTTTTTGAAGGTCAAAATAATGGTTCAATTCCTAAGCGTACTCTTTCAAAGCTGCAAGCACCACAGGCCGCTATATAATCGGAGCTTCATTTTATTTTTCAAACAAAGCTATAAAAATGCCTGCATAAAGTTTTGAAGGAAATTGTATTTTATTAAAAATATAAATGCTCCCCTGCCTAAACTTCTCTCTGTGTTAACGTCGTATTCACAACACGTCGGTATCACGTGAAAGTCTCCCGATAACGCATCAAATACCTGTGATAAAATCACCGGGACAGTGATAAAAATCTAATCTCGAATGTGAAAAAAGTTGCAATGGACCCAACTGCAATAAAAAAATCAGTGATAAACAGCACCACGCCTGCAAGTCCCACAAGTCAGGCGGGAAAAATCACTATAAAAGCAGCAACAAAAAACACAAACAAAACACCAACAACTGCGAAGCTCCCTGGAGGTAGCTGGAGCAAGTACAGAGGACAACCAGAACCCCACAAGCCCCACGGAGGACCAGCCTGGGGCCATCATTGGGTAAACAGTGGCAGGAGTTGGGACCCCGGACACCGCACAACATGACCTGAGCCAATATCAACAGGGGTAGTAACAACCAGGCACTGGGGGACGGAGGGTCCTGTGCGTGGTGGCAGTGGGTGTTGTGGCCCTCTTGGGTCTTCGGCTGCATGATCAGTAGCTCCATGACATGTTTTTGTCTTCAGATGTGGCTGTTGGCTGGGCTCCCTTTCATACTGCAGGTTGCCATCCTGCTTAACACCAGTAAAAGGCAGGTGTTAAATCCCTGCTGCTAACGCGCCTTATCGCCTGTTTTTGGATCGCAGATCTGGATGGTCGTTGAGACTGTCACAAAGTGGTGTTTTCGTGTGTTTGCACCAGAACACCTACTCTGCATATCATTAGCGTTGGTTGTCGCTCTCATCCTTGGCGATGTTTTTGCAACAGCTATCGCCGGGAAACTGGCGATGTCGGACGTTTGCACCAGCTTCAGAATAAAGGCCCACATGCATCAAGCACTTTTGCATTCGCAAACGGTGCGATTCCTTAAAATCGGCCGTTTGCGAATGCAAAAGTGCTTTTTGGGATGCATGAAGCATTTTTGAGTAATTCGGTATTTTTACCGAATTCCAAAAATGCGATTGGTTTTAAGGAATTGCAAATTTGCGATTCCTTAAAAGCAATGCATCATTAAAAAAAAAATTGCGATTATTCAAATTGGAAGTGCAAATTACCACGAGGTTCAACCTCGTGGTAATTTGCGAAATTGTTTAAAAATGCTTGAAAATGCATTTTTTAAACTGTCCAGTTACAGACACACATGTCCTTAGGACATGTGTGTGTGAAACATGCACTTTCAATTGCATTTCAGGGGTGCAGGGGGGGGTCCTTTGGACCCCCCCCTGCACCCATGAAATTTTCTAAGTGCCACTCGCAATTTGCTACTGCCTTCCAATTGACTACATTGATTCCTATGGGCCTCTAGGCCCATAGGAATCAATGTAATGCCATTCCTTAATTGCACTTCGCAATTAAGGAATCGCAATTTCCGAAAATTAAGAAATCCTAAAAACTTTTAGGATTTCTTGATGCATAGCATTTTGCATTTCCTAAATAGCGATGCCTTAATTTTCGCTATTTAAGAAATGCAAAATCCTAGATTGATGCATGTGGGGGAAAGAGCAGATAAATCTGCGATAGGTCCTTGAATATATGCCCCCTAGTGTGACCATAGGCACAGGAACTTTAGTGCACTACGAAGGGGAAAAAAACGACAATTTCGCCAGTATAAGAATACTGCAGACCCTCCAAATCTCGAAGTCATGATTTGAACTCAGTGAACTCAATGGAAATCTTTTACTTAATGGATGAAATGTCTGAGCATTTTTTTTTCCGAATTACAGAAGTCAGGAAAAGCTTTCCAGAAGCACCACATATGGCTAACTACTTGACTCAAAAACACATTCTGATTTGACCGGATATAGCACTCGGTAACTTCACTGAAAGGCAAATACAATATCCCACTTTGCAGTGTTTTTCCTAAGACAACATTATTGCGACATTCACAGTTAATTATGTCACAGTGAGTAATAATCTTGCACTTTAAACCCAGTTTACCACAGATTTTTGCTTTTGTCGTCATGAAAATTTCTTTTTGAAAAATCAGCTTAGGTAAATGTTTCGGAAGTGAGCGAATTTTACACAACTCATTGAGTACAAAAACGCGTTCACGCCCAATTCCACGTGAACATTAATTTACAATGAGGGCTTACGTGTTTTGGTATTAATACCAACAGTGTACCCGGCGGTCATGAAGAAAGAAACCAAAGAAGAGACCCATAGCACAGCCAGTCAATCAGTCATATGTAGTAGAACTGCTTGTCAAGAAGAGCTCAGAATTAATTTCAAGTAGTCTGCTGTTATTGCTGCCATGTGTTTTTAATGCATGCTGAACATTAATGCGAGGCAGATGGGCATTTTTCATTAATGCCGCCCTTTCTGCTCCTCTACAATTGAATGTTGTTACTTAATGAGGAAAAACAAAGAGGAGACAGAGAAAGCTGCCACAAGTCTGGAAGGAAGTCGAAAGGCTCAGTCTCGTGAGATGAAACGCAAAGAATACAGTAGAGTCAGTGATCTGGGGCTTTTTGATGTGCAAGCCAGCTTATTTGTGGAAAACCCCATTAAAGTCTGTAACATTGTGTTTAAAATTGTGTACGGTGTTGACATAACAACTTCAAGTTGAGAGGATTTAAGTCACTTAATTTAGGTAAACAGTACTTTTCGTTTGCAATTCACTTTAACGGCATGATATACACAAAGAGTTATTTTGGCATGGAACATCAAGATGAAAAATTCTGTAGCAGAGAAAGGGACACATGGTGGTCGAAGCCGACTGAAAGAGTCAGACTGAAAGAACCATGGGCACAGGTATAGAAAGATCTTGACATTGATCGAAAACTTAAAGTTAAATTATTTTTTTCATACATGAGCTTGACATTAATCGAAAAGTTTAAAGTTAAATACTTTTTTCTTACAAGATTTTGACATTTATCGAAAACTTTAAAGTTAAATACTTTTTTTCTTACAAGAAAGACTTAATGAACCAGATGAAGAGAATGCCAATTGTGCATGCACCTGTGGATGATATATATATATATTCACAGAAAAAACCATAGGTTATACTCCATATATAGTTAGGAATTTGCATTTACAAAACCTTGAATATTCAATGAAAAAACCATTGGTTTTAGGCCATATATAGTTAGGGATTTGCATTTAGAAAACCTTATTTTACTCGCATAAAACCATTGAAATTCCATATATAGTTAGAAGCGCTAACTATATATCGCGCACCCGCAATCCACTGCTGATGATGTCACATATTACATCATTCATGACATGGTTAGTGACATCACTGATGACATCACTGATGACATCTCAAATGACATCACTGATGACATCACTGATTACAACATCCAGTGACTGTATGTTTCTGTAAAGTTAAAATATGTTTTACATATTGATGAATGTGTGGATATATAAGTGTCTGGATGAAGGATTTACTAGGTGCATGACTGACTGATTGAGTGAGTGATTAAATGTGTCTCACTGAGTGCATGGGTTAGTGACTAAACTGTTTTAATTTGTGCATCATTATATCTGTTGTTCTACAAACTGCTGCATATGTTGATCAGTAGCTATATGAGTAACTGTATGGGTTGATTGGTTGTCCAAGTATTTGTATGGGAAACTGAGTGTGTGTGTATGGGTGGCTGGAAGGTGTGTGACTCTGTACATAGATGTGTGAGTAGTTGATTCACTATATGTATAGATTCAAAACTGCATGTGGAAACAGCTGTATGGGCGGTTGACTGTGCATGAGTGTATTAGTGAGTGAATGGATATCTCAGTGCTACATGTCAAATTAAGTACATATGTAAAACACAGTACATGTGAGAGTTGACATCTATAAATAACTGTGCAGAACAGCTAATGAATGTGTGAGTGGCTGTATGGATCATTGTGAACATGTATCAGAGATTGTATAAGAGAGTAAAGTAAATATGTGTTAGTATATGTTTGAATAAGTAAGGTGTGTATAACTGTATAGTTGAGAAAATGGAGGTGTGATTGATTTTTGGCATAACTGACTAGGTGTGTGAGTAACTCCATGGATGAGTGACTGTCTGTTTACACTGATTGTATCTAAGGTTATATTAGAGTCTGAAGAGGTTCATGGTATTATCACATGAATGATATCATCAGTGATGTGATCAGTCATGTCAAATGAGATGTTATCAGTGATGTCATCAGTGATGTCATTTGAGATGTCATCAGTGATGTCATCAGTGATGTCACTAACCATGTCATGAATGATGTAATATGTGACATCATCAGCAGTGGATTGCGGGTGCGCGATATATAGTTAGCGCTTCTAACTATATATGGAATTTCAATGGTTTTATGCGAGTAAAATAAGGTTTTCTAAATGCAAATCCCTAACTATATATGGCCTAAAACCAATGGTTTTTTCATTGAATATTCAAGGTTTTGTAAATGCAAATTCCTAACTATATATGGAGTATAACCTATGGTTTTTTCTGTGAATTTCAATGGTTTTTTAATAGCAAACATCAAAAGCTGTCAAATGTGAAGTACGTGATAGGTAAAAACGTTTTCGTGTTTATGCACGCTGATGTGCTTTGAACGCTGCCCCCCCCCCCACTCCCCTCTTTTCTCTTAGTAGTACTCTCTCTTTGCAGATAGTGAACGGTAGTTAACGCAGACCTTTACCCCTGGTGTAATCCGTCGTACCTGCTTGTCTCTCCATTTGATTGATTATTATCCAAGCATTTACTGTTTTACAATTGGTTCTCTTTGGATCATTCTCTATTTACAAACAAGCACAAAGTCGCAATACTCTGTTTAGTCTTTGCAGATAGTGAAAAATCGTGTAAAAAAATAAAAGTAATCGAGCAAAATCAGTAGACCACTAATTCGATCTCTTTTTAACCTCGGTAAAATACAAACATTAGGAATAACCCTTCATGAGAAATACGAAAATAGTGAAATGAATTGAGCTCCACACCATGAGGGCTGCAAAACAGCTCGACTCCGCCACCCACACCGCCAAAAATAACGGCAAACCCTATGCAAATATTATAAATATACACAACACACCACCAAAGAAACAGAATAAAACATTTTATTAAATAACTATTTACATAACTATTTTATACTTTTTATTGCCCGATCCGGCTAGCTCAATCGATCGAGCATGAAAGTCATGCACTGATAACAAGCGTTGAGAGTTTGTAGAATGATGTCTTCAGATTTTCCACATACAGTGTAGTGGCGCGAACTGGCAGGGGGCGTTTGGATTCTACCCCTTCTCCAAATAAGATTTTCATACGTGAATGTTCGTTCATGCTTTTTGTCCCTGAGTTGCTTCCATGTCACTGCCTTACATAAATGGCATAAGTCCTGGTTATTGAGTGCCATACTTCAGAGTTCTAAGCAGTTCTTGTAACACTGTTTAAACCTTATTTGCACCTGCTGCAGCTTCACTATTCAAAGTAGTGGGGTCCATTTGTGGACCTGACTGCATTGGAAAACAATGTGATACGGTGCCTCCCTAAACCGCTTGACGGAGGCTCCCGAGGGGCGGTGAGATGGCGCGGACTGAGAGGGGGCGCTTGGCTCCTGCCCCCTCCCCAAGTCGTGTTGCCCTGGTGAGGCCTGAGATCGCCCCCGGCATAGGTGGCCGGCTCCCGGGGTCCGGCGGAATTTTTTCCCTTTTGAAGAATCTTTCATTCTGGACCTTGTCCCACAATCCGTTTCACCTGAAGACACGCTGTCGCAGGGCGCCCCTTTACCGTTTTAGTTGCCATTCCGCCCGCTTTTGGTACTCTGTGCCTCTTCCGCCATTCAGCTGTTTACCGCTCGCTCTTGCGACTACAACGTCTCGCTCACCATGTAGTTGAGTTGCTCCCGCTCTTAAGATTTGACCGAACTTTTTGGACTGCTGAAAGCGGTGGAATTCCGACCGCTGGTTGGTGGAGACATTTTGACTATATTCTGCACCTGCATTGTCGCGTAATGCGTCATATGACGCGACGCGTTAGCGCACCCGGAAGTGCTCCGGTGCGCAAGGCGCAGCTTCCCGGAAACGATCCAGAGCGCATCTAAAATGGCTGCCGTGCACGACAAAATTGTGGCATTGGACAAAAACGCAAGATGGCGCAGACAATGTTTATCAATAAGGATTCATTTATAACAAAATATTTACTCGCAGTGACAAAATGGTGTTCAACACTTCCTGATTTCCATCGAATCGAACGTTAACAAACGTCACGCAGCAAAAAAAAAAAAAAAAAAAAAAAAACCACGCACAGAGCGGTTTTTAGCCATGTTATCCAATGGAAGGTGGATAACATGGCTAAGAGCATTTGCTGGATAATGCATGAATATCGCTGACTTTTCAGCGATATTCATGCATTGTGGCCGATGTGCGGCGATAATTTTTGACTCTAAACAATTAAAACGAAGCACAAAATGGCGAATTCCCGTTTCGCTACCAGTTTGCGGCCCAGTTCGCGGCCCGTGAAGCGCTTCTACCGTGAAAAATAATTTTTTTTTTATTTTCCCCACGGGACCCTTTAATAACCCCAACAACATTCCTAGGGGGTCAAGAGGGGTATACCTTGCCCCCTTTCAATAAATTCCCCCTTCGTTTTTCACCTCTTCTTCTCTCTCGATCCTACCGACAGATAAGATGGCGGCCGCTCCGGACTATTTAGAATGTTGACAGACACCGGAGAGCCAATCAGCTTTCTGTTATCCAATGGAAGGTGGATAACATGGCTAAGAGCATTTGCTCGATAATGCATGAATATCGCTGACTTTTCAACGATATTCATGCATTGTGGCCGATGTGCGGCGATAATTTTTGTCTCTAAACAATTAAAACGAAGCACAAAATGGCGAATTCCCGTTTCGCTACCAGTTTGCGGCCCAGTTCGCGGCCCGGGAAACGCTTCTACCGTGAAAAATCATTCTTTTTTATTTTCCCCACGGGACCCTTTAATAACCCCAACAACAATCCTAGGGGGTCAAGAGGGGTATACCTTGCACCCTTTCAATAAATTCCCCCTTCGTTTTTCACCTCTTCTCTCTCGATCCTACCGAGAGATAAGATGGCGGCCGCTCCGGACTGTTTAGAATGTTGACAGACACCGGAGAGCCAATCAGCTTTCTGCGCGCAAAGTTCCGTTTCGCGAAAAGTAAGCGGACCGGATCGCTGCCCAGAGCGCTGTTACAGATATATATCTTGGTTTGAACGTTAATTTCTCAAAAACTACTGGAGCACATATATTGAGACCTAGCAAAGGCACATCGGGCTAACAGTCCCTACAATTTTGCCAAGTTTCGTGCAAATCCATTCAGCCGTTCGAGCTAAAAGTGAGTCCAACCGCCCTATGGAAAAATGAATGGGAAAAACGTGTTTTGGGACCCCCCTTTTTTCTCGGCCCCCCCTTGACGAAACCCCACCAAATTTTCAGGGGCTGCTCAGAAACAAAATGTGCCATTTTCCTGAAAATTTCAGCCGATTCCGTCCACAAACGCCAAAGTTATTAGACATAGAATTTTCAAAAGTTCCATAGACAAATAATCCTAACTATATATACCTACTGGCTATCGCCAGTAGGTAATATATATATATATATATATATATATATATATATATATATATATATATATATATATATATATATATATATATATCAATGAAAAAACCATAGGTTATAGGCCATATATAGTTAGGAATTAGCATTTACAAAACCTTATTTTACTCGCATAAAACCATTGAAATTCCATATATAGTTAGCTAACTATAAGCGCTAACTATATATCGCGCACCCGCAATCCACTGCTGATGATGTCACATATTACATCATTCATGACATGGTCAGTGACATCACTGATGACATCACTGATCACAACATCCAGTGATTGTATGTGTCTGTAAAGTTTAAATATGTTTCACATATTGAAGAATGAGTGGATGTATAAGTGTCTGGATGAAGAATTTAGTAGGTGCATGACTGACTGTATGAGTGAGTGATTAAATGTGTCTCACTGAGTACATGGGTTAGTGACTAAACTGTCTTAATTCGTGCATCAGTATGTTTGTTGTTGTGTAAGCTGCTGCATGTGTTGATCAGTAGCTATAAGAGTGGCCATATGGGTTATTGATTGGTTGCCCAAATATTTGAATGGGAGGCTGAGTGTGTGTGTGGGTGGCTGGGAGGTGCGTGACTCTGTGCATAGATGTGTAAGCAGTTGATTCACTAGGAGTATGAGTTCAAGAGTGCATGTGGAAACAGCTATATGGGCCGTTGACTGTGCATGGGTGTGTTGGTGAGTGAATGGATTTCTCATTGCTACATGTGCAAGTAAGTACGTATGTAAAACACAATACATGTGAGAGTTGAGATATATAAATAACTGAACATAAGAGCCAGTGAATGTGTGAGTGGCTGTATCGATCACTGTGAGCTTGTATCAGGGATTATATAAGAGAGTAAATATGTGTTATTATATGTTTGAATAAGTAAGATGTGTATAACTGTATAGTTGAGGAAATGGAGGTGTGATTGATTCTTTGCATGACTGACTAGGTGTGTGAGTAACTCCATGGATGAGTGACAGTCTGTGAGTGTCTGTTTATACTGAGTGTATGTAAGGTTATATTAGAGTCTGAAGAGGTTCATTGTATTATCACATGAGTGATGTGATCAGTGATGACAAATGAGATGTCATCAGTGATGTCATTTGAGTTGTCATCAGTGATGTCATCAGTGATGTCATTTGAGATGTCATCATTGATATCATTTGAGTTGTCATCAGTGATGTCATTTGAGATGTCATCAGTGATGTCATCAGTGATGTCACTGACCATGTCATGAATGATGTAATATGTGACATCATCAGCAGTGGATTGCGGGTGCGCGATATATAGTTAGCGCTTATAGTTAGCTAACTATATATGGAATTTCAATGGTTTTATGCGAGTAAAATAAGGTTTTGTAAATGCTAATTCCTAACTATATATGGCCTATAACCTATGGTTTTTTCATTGAATTTTCAAGGTTTTGTAAATGCAAATTCCTAACTATATATCCACTATAACCTATGGTTTTTTCTGTGAATTTCATTGGTTTTTTAATAGCAAATATGAAAAGCTTTAAAATGTCAAGTACGTGATAGATAAAAACATTTTCGTATTTATGCACGCTGATGTGCTTTGAACGCTGCCCCCCCCCCCTCCCCTCTTTTGCCTTAGTAGTACTCTCTCTTTGCAGATACTGAAGGGTAGTTAACGCAGGCCTTTACCCCCGTTGTAATCCGTCGTGCCTCCTTGTCTCTCCATTTGATTGATTGTTGTCCAAGCATTTACTGTTTTAGAATTGGTTCTCTTTGGATCATTCTCTATTTACAAACAAGCACAAAGTCGCAATACTCTGTTTAGTCTTTGCAGATAGTGAAAAATCGTGTAAAAAAATAAAAGTAATCGAGCAAAATCAGTAGGCCACTAATTGGATCTCTTTTTGACCTCGCTAAAATAGAAATATTAGGAACAACCCTTCTTGAGAAATACGAAAATAGTGAGATGAACTGAGCTCCACACCATGAGGGCTGCAAGACAGCTCGGCTCCATCACCCATCCCGCACAAAATAACGACAAACCCTATGCAAATATTAAAAATATAGACAACACACCAGCAAAGAAACAGGGTAAAACATTTTATTAAAAAACTATTTACATAACGTTGGTTTATAAGATGATGTCAGTAGTGGACCGATGTGTGAATAGATCGAAAACAGCACAAGGCTCCAAGATCCGGATAGCAAGCTCCTGGATGTTGGGTGCCATAGTTTAGAGTTCTGAATTTCAGCCTTTTTCAATGCCTGTGCTTTGTTGAATCAAAATGGCGGCTTGACACAAAGCTGACTCAAGCGTTGTTACTGATGCTATGCAGACCAAAACTGGTTTTCAGTTTGTACATTTTTCTAGATTTTTCAATCCAAGTTTGGTTGACTTTGTAGAACGATGGCTTCAGATTTTCAACATACGGTGTGGTGGCGCTGACTGGGAGGGGGCGCTTCGCTCCTGCCCCCTCCCCAAGTAAGATTTTCATACGTGAAAGTACGTTAATGGTTTTGGTCCCTGAGATGCTTCGATGTCACTACCATTCTCAAATAGCATAAGTTCTGGATGTTGGGTGCCATAGTTAAGAGTTCTGAGCAGTGCTTGTAACACTGTCTGAAGCTTATTTCCACCTACTGCAGCTTCACTATTCTCAAAGTAAGTGAGTGTCGTTTGTGGACCTGACTGCATTAGAAAACAATGTGATATGTTACCTTCCTAAACAGCTTGACGGAGGCCCCTGAGGGGCGGTGTGATGGCCATGGACTCGGAGAAGACGCTTGGCTCCGACACCCTCCCCAAGTCTTATAGCACTGGTGTAGCCTGAGATCGCCCCCGACATAGGCGGCCGGCTCCCGGGGTCCGGCGGAACTTTTTGCCTTTTGATGACTCTTCAATTCTGGACCTTGTCCCACAATCCGTTTGACCTGAATACACGCTGTAGTGGGGCGCCCCTTTATCGTTTTAGTTGCCATTCCGCCCGCTTTTGCTACACTGTGCCTCTTCCGCCATTCAGCTGTTTTCCGCCCGCTCTTGCGACTACAGCGTCTCGCTCACCATGTAGTTGAGATGCGCCCGCTCTTGCGGTGCAGCGATAGGCGGCTGCCACAGGACTCTCAAAATGGCGGCCGGCTCTTCGGTTTTGGGCCTGGTCCACTAAAATGGCCCTGGGACACCTTGGAACTCGGACGCTTGTCTGCTAGGGCTTGGGTCCCATTCTCGAAAAGCGTCCCCTCAGCCGTGAAGATTCTACAAAAGTCTTGGGGGCCTCCGACTCCCGCAGGCTTCTGGTGGGGAGCGGCTGCCATGATTGCTCGTGGAATGGCCACGACGGAGCTACGAGATGGTAGTGGTCTCATGCTGACGCCAGCTTTAGTCTGAAACATCCAGAAACACTGTAGACTACCAATTCGATCAGTTCCGGTAGCGCCCCAACATGACCCGGAAGAGAAGAACTTGCCCTCCCCTCTTTGACTGATGGTTCTTGTTGCCTGTCCCCTCTGTTGTCATTTAACAGAACTTTTTGGACTGCTGAAAGGGGTTGTGTTCTGAACGCTGGTTGGTGGAGACATTTAGACTATATTCTTGACCTACGTTGTCGCGTAATGCGTTTTATGACACGCCGCGTTAGCGCACCCGGAAGTGATCCGAGGCGCGGCGCGCAGCGCGTAACGTAAGCATAACAGGTCATGTGACTTGTTAATAAAACTTTTCATTGGTTCATTTTACTTTTGTTAATTTAATGATGAAAAGCTTGGTCATATGACCTAAAAATTACGCTTTTTATTATTTTCGAACAATATTTTTTTTTCAAACATATGTTATAATATTCCAGGCTAATGTACTTTCCCGGAAAATTTACAACTGTCTTGCAAGTAAAATATATTCCTTTTTCGAGAAAAAGGGCGTTTCTTCCTTCCATGACGGAGCCGTTGAGTAAAAGAGATTCGGCCTGCTGTCTTAGTCGCCGATACGCCTGATTATCAGATTCTTATCGATCACTTTATGTTGCAGACATGAAAAACACAACTGCCCTTGACCATTTATCTTTACTGCGTTCCTACATATTATACCTTTTATCCGTCATGTAATTGGACTGCTTTATTTCACTTGCCTTTTACTGATTCGAAAACAGTCACTAAAAGTAAAAACTTTACAAATGAAAATACTACTACCGTGTTTTGTTTTAAAAACCTTTATTGTGAAAATGTCAGTATACAAATACGGGCCTATAACCACGTGGGCCGGCCACGGAGCAAACTGAAATCGTATATGATGAGGAGACATTTACACTGTAGAAGAACGTAACGAGCGGGCCATTAGGTGACAAGAACAAAGGTGTCTAACAGTTGCGGAATCGGTGGACGTACATTTTGTAATTAAAATACGACAGGGCCACTTACAATAACATTTTCTAGATATACATTTGCGGGCAAAGAGTTACGAGTCCCATTTATACCGGCGCCATTTTGGGCGAGGCCGGGCAGGTCCAAGATATAGTCAAAATGTCTCCACCAACCATCGGCCAGACCAGAACCCCTTTCGGCCCTTTATGCTACAAGATGGTGTCTTCCATTCAGAAAATATTGGTGGCAGCATTTTGAAAGGAAACAGAAACAGCCGTTCTCCTAGTGAGTTTCACATTGTTACATTTAGGAAGAATGTTGAAGAGTAGTATGTGGAAAATCTGAAGCCATTTTTCTACAAACTCTCAATCAGACTTGGATGGAAAAAAAAAACCTGAAGAATGTACAAACTGAAAACCAATTTTTGTCTGTATAGCACCAACAGTAACTCTTGAGTCAGCTTTGTGTCAAGCCGCCATTTTCATTCAATCAATAGCGTCCCCCTGCACACATTCAGGGACCTGGTCGTGTCTTCAGATGAAACGCATTGTAGGAAAAGAAGCAGAAAGGAAAAGGAAAAAAGTTCCGCCGGACCTAGTGAAGCTGCAGCAGGTGCAAATAAGCTTCAGACAGTCTTACAAGCACTGCTCAGAACTCTCAACTGAGGCACTCAACATCCAGGACTTGCCATTCGGATCTTGGCGCCTTGTATTTTTGTTTTGTTTTTGATGGAGGGGAAACAACAAAAAACAGACATTGAAAAAGGCTCAACAGTGCAGGGCGCCTTGTGCTGGTTCCGACCTATTCACACATCGGTCCGCTACTGACATCACCTCATAAACCAACGGGGCACCCCACGCCGACTTTCGGCGCAGCATTGTAGGATGGCCACACCAGTGCGGCAATTTGCTGGACACCACCTCGGTGCCATCCAGATCTCGGCGCGTTCATTCAATCAATAGCGTCCCCCTGCACACATTCAGGGACCTGGTCGTGTCTTCAGATGAAACGCATTGTAGGAAAAGAAGCAGAAAGGAAAAGGCAAAAAGTTCCGCCGGACCTAGTGAAGCTGCAGCAGGTGCAAATAAGCTTCAGACAGTCCTACAAGCACTGCTCAGAAATCTCAACTGAGGCACTCAACATCCAGGACTTGCCATTCGGATCTTGGCGCCTTGTGCTGGTTCCGACCTATTCACACATCAGTCCACTACTGACATCACCTCATAAGCCAACGGGGCACCCCACGCCGACTTTCGGCGCAGCATTGTAGGATGGCCACACCAGTGCGGCCACTTGCTGGACACCACCTCGGTGCCATCCGGATCTCGGCGCGTTCGAGTCACTGTGCCGGAAGAGTGACCGGAACT
Organism: Lissotriton vulgaris; assembly: GCF_964263255.1. Lineage (NCBI taxonomy): Eukaryota > Metazoa > Chordata > Amphibia > Caudata > Salamandridae > Lissotriton > Lissotriton vulgaris. Next base: position 775,018,181 of record NC_141696.1, on the reverse strand, counting down.
CAGCTGAACACGCCGTCTTTCGGCGCAGCATTGTAGGATGGCCACACCAGTACGGCAATTTGCTGGACACCACCTCGGCGCCATCCGGATCTCGGCGCGTTCGAGTCACTGTACCGCAACAATGACCGCAATTCAGCTGGACACGCCGTCTTTCGGCGCAGCATTGTAGGATGGCCACACCAGTGCGGCAATTTGCTGGACACCACCTCGGTGCCATCCGGATCTCGGCGCGTTGTGCTGCCTTCGGCCTATTCGCACATCGGTCCGCTACTGACGCCGCCTCACGTGCCAACGGATTTTCTACGCTTTTTGTAGCCCTATGTCGCATAACAGGTCATGTGACTTGTTTATAAAACTTTTCATTGGTTCATTTTACTTTTGGTTTCCTAAAGATGGAAGGCTTGGTCATATGACCTAAAAATAACACTTTTCATTGGTTTAGAACATTTTTTTTTCCCAAACGATGAAAGCCCCACCTTGTTTCTGGATCATTCAGACTGAAGCTGGCGTCAGCATGAGAGCACCACCATCTCGTGGCTCCATCGTGGTCATTCCGCGAGCAATCATGGCAGCCGCTCCCCACCGGAAGCCTGCGGGAGTCGGGGGCCCCCAAGACTTTTGTAGAATCTTCACGGCTGAGGGGACGCTTTTCGAGAATGGAGCCCAAGCCCTAGCAGGCAAGCGTCCGAGTTCCAAAGTGTCCCAGGGCCATTTCAGTGGACCAGGCCCAAAACCGAGGAGCCGTCCGCCATTTTAAGAGCCATGTGGCAGCCGCCTATCGCTGCACTGCAAGAGTGGGAGCAACTCAACAACATGGTGAGCGAGACGCTGTGGCCGCAAGAGCGAGCGCAACTCAGCTAGATGGCCGCCACCTGGGGAGGCCCGTTCACGCCGGCTCCCCCACGCCCCCCCCCCGGGCCGCCGCACGCCAATTTTCGGAGCAGCATTGTAGGATACCAAAACCAGTGCGGCAGTTTACTGGACATCACCTGGGTGCCTGTCGTACATGTTGTGTCAGCCATGTGACACTGGACACAGACCGCTACTGACGAGGCCTCCCCCCGCACCACCCGGGACGCCCCACGCTGTTTTTGTGTGCTGCATTGTAGGATCCCTAAACCAGTGCGGCACCCAGGCGACATCACCTGGGTGCCGTCCAGAACTCTGCACGTTGTGCTGCCTTGGGACTATTCGCACAACAGACCGCTACTGACAAGGCCTCCCCCCGCCCCACCCTGGACGCCCCACGCCAATTTTCGGAGCAGCATTGTAGGATCCCTAAACCAGTGCGGCACCCAGGCGACATCACCTGGGTGCCGTCCAGAACTCTGCACGTTGTGCTGCCTTGGGACTATTCGCACAAAAGACAGCTTCTAACCATTGTTGCTTTTTGTGTTGAGAAATGTTTAAATGTTTTTAGTTTTTGTTCCGTTTGTTAAAGTTAGTAGTTAATAAAGTTTTATAACCTTACTTTGTTGGAGTGTTATCTATTTTTTTAAAAACGGGTGAATGGGGCCTTGAATCGGGTTATTGTCATGTGTGGGCTTTGGAAGTGTGCTGCTGCAGGATCGGACATTTCAAACTCAAATGCACGTTCTTTTTCTTACCTTTCCGAAGCATGGAGCGCAATAGCAGGCAGAGAAAGGGTGATGCACGTGTTGAACACTACCTGACCTGGCAAGTTGCTGGCAGTGCCCCCCCGCCCGCTCCTGAAAGAGGGCACACACACACCGCCGCCCCGAGTACTTCACAAATCTTTAAAAGACCATGCGCTTGTTCATGAGGCTTAAATGGTTTATCACCTCTTCTAGAACCCCTGCATCGACCCTCTGACGTTTCATGGAAAAATTACCATGTAACACAATACCAAGCCCTGTCAGCTGAAACCCCCAAGGAATCGTGGGGCATATTATCAAGGGGGTTTATCTCCGCTTTTTTGGCTTTAAAAACCATGAAAGCGGAGATAAAATTATTTCCCTATTATCAAGCTGTCGCTAACACCAGTTAGTGACAGCTAAAAGGAGATAGCGACCATCTTGGGCCCCGCTTTGCATGTCAGTGATACTTATCACTAATGACATGCAAAGTGGCGTGCCAAGATGTTAGCGACTGGAAACAGTCCCTAACATCGCTACCTTCTATTACCAACTTTTGGAGATATTCGCGCTAAGCGCGAATATCTCCAAAATCTAACACCTGCCCTGAGCAGTTCTTAGCCATGTTATCCAATGGGAGGTGGATAACATGGCTAAGAGCATTAGGTCGATAATACATGAATATCGCTGACTTTTCTGCGATAATAGCAAGGTTTATCTGCGATAAAAATCGCCGATGTGCGGCGATAATTTTTGTCTCTAAACAAGTTAGAGACAAAAATTATCGCTAGTTGTTCGTAATATGCCCCCGGGTTTTTGCTTGCAGAAGTCGGGAGGCGGGAGACTAGCACTGAAATCAGTACTCACACGCCTGAATCAGGAGGATTGGCATGTCTGAATTCTCTACAGCTGGGGCCATAAACTACATCCGCAGGGTTAGGTGATAGCCTGGAACCAGCCTGGCATCTAAAATGGCTGCCGTGCACGACAAAATTGTGGCATTCGAAAAAAGGCAAGATGGCGCAGCCGCTGGAAGAGATATATCAACATATATCAGCCTCCTCAGCCACCCTCAGGAAACATAGGGGATTAGGATATGTCTCCCGCACCCCCTTATACCTAGTACTTTAATTAACGAAGCACAAAATGGCGAATTCCCGTTTCGCTACCAGTTTGCGGCCCAGTTCGCGGCCCGTGAAGCGCTTCTACCGTGAAAAATCATTTTTTTTTATTTTCCCCACGGGACCCTTTAATAACCCCAACAACATTCCTAGGGGGTCAAGAGGGGGATACCTTGCCCCCTTTCATTAAATTCCCCCTTAGTTTTTCACCTTTTCTTCTCTCTCGATCCTACCGAGAGACAAGATGGCGGCCGCTCCGGACTGTCACGCAGCAAAAAAAAAAAAAAAGCTCACGCACAGCCGCTGGAAGAGATGTATCAACATATATCAGCCTCCTCACCCACCCTCAGGAAACATAGGGGATTAGGATACGTCTCCCGCACCCACTTATAACTAGTAATTTAATTTACGAAGCACAAAATGGCGAATTCCCGTTTCGCTACCAGTTCGCGGCCGCGCTTCTACCGTGAAAAATCATTTTTTATTTTCCCCACGGGACCCTTTAATAACCCCAACAACATTCCTAGGGGGTCAAGAGGGGGATACCTTGCCCCCTTTCATTAAATTCCCCCTTCGTTTTCCACCTCTTCTTCTCTCTCGATCCTACCGAGAGACAAGATGGCGTCCGCTCCGGACTGTTTAGAATGTTGACAGACACCGGAGAGCCAATCAGCTTTCTGCGCGCAAAGTTCCGATAAGCGAAAAGTAAGCGGACCGGATCGCTGCCCAGAGCGCTGTTACAGATATATATCTTGGTTTGAACGTTAATTTCTCAAAAACTACTGGAGCACATATATTGAGACCTAGCAAAGGCACATCGGGCTAACAGTCCCTACAATTTTGCCAAGTTTCGTGCAAATCCATTCAGCCGTTCGAGCTAAAAGTGAGTCCAACCGCCCTATGGAAAACTCAATGCAAAAAACGCGTTTTGGGACCCCCCTTTTTTCTCAGCCCCCCCTTGACGAAACCCCACCAAATTTTCAGGGGCTGCTCAGAAACAAAATGTGCCATTTTCCTGAAAATTTCAGCCGATTCCGTCCACAAACGCCAAAGTTATTAGACATAGAATTTTCAAAAGTCCCATAGGGAAAAAATCCTAACTATATATACCTACTGGCTATCGCCAGTAGGTAATATATATATATATATATATATATATATATATATATATATATATAGAGAGAGAGAGAGATAACCTTCCAGTGACATTCTTATGCCCTAGATAAATTCTGAAATATTCATTGCATTGCATGTGTGCTGTGCACTGCAGCGTACATGCAATACATGTTTTTTTTTAAAAATAAACACTTTTTCACTTGATAATTAACCCTGGACGGTGAACTAGGCTCCGCTTGTGGGGTTTGCAGAGTTTCCTGTGCGACGCGGGGCTTGCAGAGTTCCGGAGTTCCGAAAATCTCTGCGGCAAGATTTTTCCTCGCTCGCGATTGTCAACATCTAGATGACGACCCGAGCTAGGAAAATAAATATTCCTGCGTGGTTTCTCAACGCTGGATGGTCAGGTTTCTCATTGGGAGTGGTCGCGTATGCTCGCGACTGCTCACAATGAGAAACTGCTTGTTTGCGTTGAGAAAGCTGGCGCTTGAGTAAAAATCTACTCGATCTCAGAAAAGGGAAAGAAGAGACAGCTTGCACTGTGCAAGGTGCCGTTCACAAGGATTGCACAGTGCGGACAAGCATCCGCACTGTGCAATCACCGCAAACAGCAGTTTTCTATGGAACGCCGCCGCTTGCGGAGCTCCATGTAGCGCAGCAGAGATTTTTTGCCACTTCGCGGAGTTCCAGTTAGCGCAACTCTGCGAACTCCGCCCAGGCTTATTGATAAAGCATGCTTCAAGGATACATTATTATTGACTCAAAGCCTAGTATATTTGTTTAGATTTGGGTTTGCTTTACCATATACAGGTATTTGCTCTGATCCACTCAAGTGTTTTTGCCCTGAGTTATACGCACTCTTCCAGTGCCAACACCCTTTGTGTAATGTTTAAAATGTGCCCTTTGTGCATGTCATCCCAGATTCATGCCTTCTTTAACTGAACCAGTATTTGTTGGCCATAGGACTGTGCACACTTTTCTCCTGCTAACCAGTGATAAAGTACTTGCCGTCTTGCTTTTAAACATAGCAACATTGGCTTACACCTACTTAATAAATTTAATTTACTTCGAAGTCCCTACTACATGGCAGTACATGTACCCAGGGTGTGTAAATTAAATGATACTGGGGGGCTTTATCACCCATTGTGCCTCCCATTAAAGTAGCACTATAAAACATGTTGCCCGGTCTTCCCCCTCAAGCCTGGGCAGGTTGTTTTAAACTACCATTTCGACCTGGCAAAATAAACTTTTTCCTAGACCCAAATGTTAATTTGCAATACTTATAAGTCACCTCAATGTAGACCCTAAATGTTCATAGGGCAGAATGTGTGGTATTTAAAAAGTAGGACATGTGTACTTATGTTTTACCTGTCCTTGCAGTGAACATTTTTTAAAGTCATTTTTAAGTGTTGCAAGGCAGGCTCTCTTATAAGAAAACACTGGGTTACATTATGAAACCTAATAATGCTTAATTTAAGTATTGGAATAGCTAACAAATGATTTAAGGACTCCATTTAATAGCAGATTAAAGCCCAACTTAATGGTGAAGTCGAATTTTGTATTACTATTTTGAAAATGATACTTTTAGAAAGTTTTAATTTTCCTACTTAGCCAAAAGTACCTTTCTGCCAATGTTTATTGCCTCCTGACTGTTTATGACTCTCAGTGGTGAGATGTGTATTGCTCCCAAACAGTTGACAAAGGCCTGGGGTGTGGGGACATGTTTTTCCTCCCTGAGCAGGATGGACTGAGCCCAGCCCCTTGCATATATTTAAAAGGATGCCTACATGTCACTGGAAACTATAGCTCACACCTTTGCCTGTCTCCCTTTGTCTTGATAGTTAGCTTGGCTCCAAACCCAATGGAATGAGGGAGAGGCTGTGGAACTTGTTTGGATTGACCACAAGGGAGGGTTTGCCCATTATTATAGCCACATTCATTTCTGGGTGGACACAGGGAGCTCTGAACAAGGGAAGGAATATTCTGCCATATTGAATTCAGAGATAGAGGGTCATAGTGGGACAGCTTGCAGTAAAACACAAATGAAGTGCTGCAAAAGTAGGTAGGGTCCCTCTTGAGTTTTTTGTACCACATTGGTTAGAGAGTGGCCAGGACTTAACCCCTCCCAGAGGCCTGTACTGGGCATAAAGTTGACAACCCCAGTACCATCCTCAGAACACTCCTGGTCCTCTGAGGAATCAGAAGAAGGGCTGCTCTGCTGTTTACATAACCAGATGGAAAGCTGTAACTGCTTGCCTTGAACCCAGGACAGCATAAGTGATCCCAAGGATCAGTTGGCTTACCTCCAGTTTGAGCAACATGTACACAACAAGCTTCCTGAGGTATTTCCGATATTTCCAGGTTTCCAATTCCAACTGGATCTTCCCTTGACCATACTGCTTGATTCTGCTGGAGTGTATCTTGACCCTTAAGTGCTATCCTCAGGGTCCTGGACCCTTGTCTCATATTAAAATATACTCCTTCAAAGGTTTCCTGAAACCTGTGACTTACAAACTTTTTGCCACCTTTTTGCTCTGGGAACCGACAAAGGGATAGGAACCAACCTGCCAAGCTGATCCAACGAAGGTGCATTACCACAGGGTGCAAAGATTCAGGTTGCTCTCACTACATTCTTCTCTGCAGCAGCAAATCCGATCCAGGTGTTTTGTAAATGTAAATGTGTTTCGATTTATATAGCGCACTATAACCCAGGGGTCTCTAGGTGCTTGCTTAGGGAACCTGTCCTGGTATTCCCCTGTGAGATACCCCGGCCGGGTGTCCACAAGGTGAAAGCCAGGCATCCCGCCGCGAGGGGCCGTAGTGGAGATTAAGCAAGCTATTGCCCAGAGTCGCAGAGTGTGATCCCGTGAGTCGAGTAGGCACCAGAGCGAGAATTGTCAACTCCGTGGAATTTTGAGCCCGAGACCCACCGAGGCGGGGAATCGAACCCTGGTCCACGGCCGATCTCAGCTTCCGGGTCTGCTGCCTCTAACCCCTGAGCCACACTTCTCCACAGAAGTTTTGCCTCGTGGAGCCCTCTTCAGCTACTGCCTGCAGCCTTGTCTTGCTGGTAGAACATGAGATCCAAAAAAGTCACTAAGTTTGAAGGTAGAAATCTTCACAGGGCCATAGCATGAAAAGTATCCTATAGTCAAGGGTCCTTTTCAAATTCTCCTGCTCTGAACTTTGACGCCAAAAGTCAACAGCTTCACTTAGACTATTTCCAGCAGCTATCTGACGACGTGGATCCCTCTTTGGCCACAGGCTTCTGCCTTGCCCAACTGAGGATTTTTGACTTCCATTTCAGAGACGTTGGGTCCCATTAGGATGGCTGGCGGACCGACGTAAAACGGGACTGCCCGCCATAAGGGCGGCGGTCCCGTGGGGGCCATTAGGATGCGCCCGCCACACTGGCGGGCGCATCCTGCATTTTTAGCATTGCGGCAGGCGGTACTGAAAGCACCGCCCGCCACAATGCTAAAAATGCACATTGCGCCCTTAAATGCACAACGTGACAGGCACCGTGCAGTGCCTCCCACGTTGCATAGTGAAGTGCAGGGGGGTAACATAGGTACCCCCCACCCCCGAAGTCCCTGGGGGCCCTCAATAGGCCCCCACAAAACATTCCTGCATGCCTTTCCGTGGTGGCAACGCCACCACGGAAAAGCATGTTCCCACCCACATCTTAATATGGATGGCGGTGTCTAACAGACACCGCCACCATATGAAACCCTTTTCCGCCCGATCAACGAGTTGGCGGACGGTCTTTCCGCCTGCCGCGGTCCCCCCGCCATAGTAATATGGCAGGGGGAAAATGGTGGTGGGTGCGGAAGGATTTCGGGCTGTGGCGATCCGCCCGACATCCTAATGAGGGCCTAAGTCTGAAGGTAAAGCTATTCAACAAGACAAACCTGGTCCCTGTATCCAACCAACCCTCCTTCACAGTCAGACTTAACTTTTGACTTTGTCCTGGTCCAGTGCAACCACATAGCAGAGTCTGTCACCTAACACTTTTCAGTGCTATTTGGAACCTTAACTTAAAAAAAGTATAACTCTGGGTTTTGTTGTTTTAGTGTTATTGGATTTATTCATATATTTTTTATTGCCTTAAATTGTTTTAGGATTTAATCTTTTGTTTTTACCGTATTACTGTTTGAGTACTGCATACATACTCTACACATTACCTCTAAGTTAAGCCTGACTGTTTTTGTGCCAGACTACCAGATAGTTAAGCACCCGTTCATTTAGAGACTTTTGTGGGTCACCATGACATGGATTGTGATCATTATTTGAGGTGGGTTCTGAGAATGCTCGGGCCCATTCTTTCCAATTTGACTCTGGTCAGTAGACCATTTTAGTAGCCTGAGAGGAAAAGGGGTTAACAGCAATTTAAATCTTAAGGTACAGTGTCATTTACTTGAAGTTAAAAGGTTTATTTCTATCTCAAAGCCAGACTTATATAAATAAATATCAAGAACATACCATACAAAATATAGGATTATCAAGGGAAGCCCTAAGTGGCATACAATATTGGTCCTCAACAGCAAAGAGCATATAAGAGTTTCTGGGCAGTGATGCAAAAATAAGGAATATAATTTGATGATTAGATGAATGGTTTTGATCCTTCTCTCCATACTTGGAAAAGATTTGTAATATCTACTAAACCCTTCACCAAACTAAGGCTAGGGGAAACCCTATTGAATAAAGTAAACAAGAAGAGAGGCCACATCAGAACCTTTGTGGAAGTTCTATTGATAAGGAGTCATGCATAGCATGAAGCCACATAATCAGAGAGGTCTGTACCTCTCTAAGTCTAAAGAGAATCTGACTAAACCCAAGGTGTGTTCATTAATTAAAATTCAAAAGGAACTATTCAAGAAATATGACCTCACATGCATCATAGTACTTCTCCAGGTCCCAAGAAAGAACTTGATGCCTTGAACACTACTCCCATATTCCAGTCTCCGCTTCCAACGCATCCTTGTAATCCTCTTTTCGGCTGATAGTACCAAACGGTAATACTCCCTTTTGTTCTTCATTAAAATTATTTCACCTTGCAAGTTCTTCCTCACCTCACTATCTCTGAAATATAATCTTCTTTTACTAACTAATGAATGCCTTTGGTCTGAACCTGCGGAGGAGAAAATATGCAGAAAAATAGTAAATACTCTTTCAAAACTTAGGGCCTGACTACGATCCAGACGGGTTGCGGAATAAGCAAATCCGATTCAGAGCCTATGTTTCCGATCGAATCATGCCCCGTTCCGAACAACCAAGTACGATGCGAAAATATCGTCCGAGTAGACCAAATCGTTTCCAAACCCGATCCTGTAAGTCCGACTCATTCACAGCTAAATCGTTCCACGCAATGGAGCCAGGCTTCTGAAACAGCGACTCGGTCTCAGTGATTCTCAGTGAGACAAAATGGCTGTGAGAATCGGACTTCGGGGGGCTGTAGCAGGTCCGCATTCACCCAGCCCACTGCAAGAAGAGTAGGCAGGAATACAAAGGTTATGGGGATATCTTACCTACCCACAGGAAACTGAATGCATAAATGCAGACTCCCAGGTACATTATAGACATGCATTATAGATAATGGGGTAGCCCTTAACGCCAATGCGGACCTGGGCACGGGAATAAACACAACGGTCTGTGACCAGTTTTCTAGAGATTCACCAATTGGGATTGTGTACAATAACTACAATCAAGTTATATTGCCAAGGTTTTTGATCTATATGTAATAAATACACTTTACATAGTACCACACAATTGAACAGCGCCAAACAATATGTCCTTAAATCACAGGTATTTATTTGCATAAATCACACATCGAGATGGCTGGCGTGTGTCGAGAGGTCCGCTGATTAAGGCTGGGACCCCGAATGCAATTCTTAACTTACTTGTTGACTGGACCACGTTTCCCTTGGCGACTTTGGGCGTTTGGGATTCTCGTTCACATACCTGTGAGGCCAGGTTTTGCTCCAGGTCAAGGTTGCTAAATTTTTGGTCCTGAAGAAGCCTTGCAGCTAAGGTGAAAATCTCCTAATAGCACAGTCGAGTCGAAACGTCGACGCCCACCCACCATAACAGACCTGAACCTACAATCCCATGTCCATTGTGTCGAAAAAGCATTGAGTGCAGAACTTTAATTTACAAAATACTTGTAAATTTTACTTTGGACAGGCTGGCTCAGACTGGTCTTTGTTACTAGTGTTTGTGAAAATATCTGAAACACTGCTTTACTTTGTGATTCAAAACTTTCACTTCCCAACACAACCACTCCCCTTTCCCCTCTTCCTTCCTTCATGTGCAACCTCTTAAAAAGTAATGTTTGATTTATGCAAATAAATACCTGTGATTTAAGGACATATTGTTTGGCGCTGCTCAATTGTGTGGTACTATGTAAAGTGTATTTATTACATATAGATCAAAAACCTTGGCAATATAACTTGATTGTAGTTATTGTACACAATCCCAATTGGTGAATCTCTAGAAAACTGGTCACGGACCGTTGTGTTTATTTCCACATTATAGACATGGCCAGCAATTTCACACAGCCAGCCATCATCAATGATGTCACAAACCTATGCAGTTTAATGGACATTTCCATGCAAAGTGAGACACACTCAGATCTCACAGACAACCACAAACACACACACACATTTGTACAGGGTTCCTCAATCCATGTAAATTGTGCTGCCGCCACCATGATTGTCTAGTAGCCCTAGTGTACAGGGTCATTGCCACATTCTCAAAGAGCCAGAGAGTCCAGTTCTGGGGAACCTGCTGAGTAAATGTGAAGTACCGTTAATGGGCTCACATGATTGCCAAGCTTGCTATGGAAGACAACATAGCCAAACAAAAACAGGCACAATGCATCCAGCAAGGCTCACTTAAAACTTACAGGGGACAATCTATCACAGTCGATCCTTCATAAGAAGACTGCTACATTGTCAGGAGATTGGCAAGTGCCCTAATATCAGTGTCAAGGTAATTCACCACTTGCCATGCCAGTCCATAATCACTTCCACTCCAAGTGATTAAGCTAGTCTCCCAGCAGGAATGCATGCAAACCTCACAGAAGAGGGTTTCAGCCAATTGGACAAGAAGATATTGGACTGTGTATTATTCATTTCTGAAACTGCTCTGCCTAAATACTGAATAAATAACATCTGGTCCATTCTAGGAGCTATAAGCAAAGAGCAGGAGAGAAGAATAGAGTGCATATCTATACACATGCACAGTATGAGTCAAAAGAGTCTTAGAGACATAATTATGTGGCACTCTGTGTAGGTGTCATCCAAGTGCTCAAGAACTTTTAACTAGCAGATCTACCTCAAAATGCTCTCATTGTAAGTCACTTTTTTAATTATGATGGCCGATATAGGAGTTACCTGATCCAATAGATTTACAACTTTTGGTGGTACTCTGCTGCTAGCTTCTGTTTCATGTGGGGTTTTGACCTGCTGCAAACATTCAGTCTCCTGGTTAAATACAGGGGAAATGATACACGAACCATAAATAAGCAATCCCTGTTACTTTCACTCCTCAAAGAATTCCTGGTACCTCCAATAATGTAACTCTGGAGAAGGGAAATGAAAAGGTTTATTATTACGGACCACGCATAAAAAGGGCCTTACAACATCTTAGTGCACAACTCATCTTTAAATTGCAAACAGGAGGCAGGATTTCTTCAAACGCTGTGTAACTGTAAAGCATTTGGGGTACATGGAGTAAAGCAAGCTAATATTAGGTCCATGCTTTTTGGTGTTAAGATGATGCTGACCACAAACTAAAACAGGGAATTACAAATGGCAGCAGCTCGTGTATGGGACAAGGGGCGGGACAGGTGGGCGGGGGGGCAAAGGGGCATAGAGGTCATGAAGGGACCTTCCTCACACTCCTCTGATCTGCTGCTTCAGGCACAGGCTCCTAGAATGCCCTGTGGCCAATCCTGAAGCTGCTCTCACATGAGAGCAGCTTCAGGATTGTCCTGAGTGCTCTTGATCGGTGCTTCATGACAGACTGGGTGTCTGTGCCTGCTCTCTCCAACCCTAGCAATGCTGCTTGGGTTGGTGAGAGGCTCACTTTGCATGATCGTTTGGCCGGCCCAGTCGGCTAGCCAGCCAGACCATCATACACAGTGAAGAGAGTGCACTACCACTCCCCTCAGTGCTGTCACCCTCCAAGCCCGACCCCAAGACTCAGAAGGAAAGGAGAAATAAAATGGGTGGTGTTTTTTTTCCCTTCCTGACAATTATGGTGGGTGGATGCTTCTCCGCAATTGGGAAGGAGCCATTGCTGAATAAAAATGTGGCTGCATGTGCAGAGGAGTGATTGCTGCTAGAGACAGCACTTTAAATGAACCAACCTGTAACTGGACCATTAAAGAGGGTAACCCAAATAATGATTTAAAAAACTGAGCATAGAGCCAAGGTTACCCAACAGGAAAACTTTTCTAGGCGAATCATCAAATCATAATTTTATGAGGGCAACACTTTGGATACAACAACAGAGAGAATTCAAATATCTGAGTGACTTACAAATAGGGGAGTAGAGAACCCCATGCTTTCTCAGCTTTAGTGGGGGGTAGCCACTGCACCCAATGGCCGGGTAATCTGGGACCAACTAAATATTGATTTGTTTTATAATTGGCCCCCTCAGTCTGCAGGGCTGCAAACAAAGGCTCATAAAATAATCCATGAAAGAGCACAGGAGGGCTGAAAGGTAGATGTCAAAACAGGCAAATAAGTCAAGTTTAGGAAAAGAGAGCAAAAATGAAATTACAAAAATCAAAATTTTAAAAGAACAGAATGACCAGCAAATAGAATGATTGGGGTTTCGGGCTGATTCAGAAGGGGGAAGGGAAAGATAAGATCGAAATAAATAGTGTGTGTAATGGGGAAAATTATGGTAGCTAGAAACTGGAATGGACAAATTCTTGAAGGGTGAATGGGTGAAAGGAAAGGAGGAAGAGAAGGAAATAAGGAAGGAAATATGAAAGGAAGGAAGAAAATGTGAAAGGTGAACTGAACGGAAGGAAGGATGAAAACAACAAAGGAAGAGTCCAAGGATGAATGTTTAAAAGGATGAAAGTTGGTTGAGGGGTGAAAGGATGAATAGGTGGATGGAAGCTTGGACAAAAGGCTGATAGCACAAATTTAACGTAAAAGAAGGGATGATGGATGTGTGAAGGAAATGGTCATTAAAGGAATGTAATCATGAGGAAATGTTTGGATAGATGACTAAAAAGATGAAAGGGTGGATAGATGAGTGAAAGAATGGATCAATGAATGAGCACACAGATGGATAGAAGGAATGTTAATGGATTGTTGGAGAAGATAGGGTTAAGCATCAAAGAATAGATGGTTGAAAGGGTCGGAAGATAAATGAATCAATCTGAGGATGTACAGGTGAAGGGAACTAATTTTCCAAGTATCAGGCTTACTGTTTATCTCATTGGATGTCATTAGGGTTTTGCTTAAAAGGTGGGGTAGTTTCAATTTCTAGCTACTCCCTTTGGTTACAAGAGCAGAGAGCTTCTTCAGAGTAAGCATGGGCGAATTTTGCGAATCTGGCGTTTGCGAATTTTGCGAATTTGCAAACTCGCAATCCGCAAAATCCGCGAATTCCCGCGAATTTGCGGATTTTTTTTTGTGTTCGCAAGGGTTTCTGCCAGTTCGCGAGGATTTGGTACTAGTTCGCAATTGCGAACTTACTTGTCGGCTCGCAACGGTCGCGACTATGTTGTTTCTACGTCTGGTTCATCATCACAGCCTCCCAGCACCCTCTGTTTCACCACTGCCACCCTCTCTTTGACCCATGCCACCCTCTGTTACATCAATGCCACCCTCTTGTTCATCATCACTGTAGAAGATGGGGGGAAAAGCAAGCACACCTGCCCTGCTTCAACTGACATGAATTAATTTGGGGTTAGTTTATTAACAACACCTGCCCTGCCCCAACTGACAATAATGAATTAGGGGCTAATTAATGTGTCAATGAATTTGAAGTTCCAGCCTGGCACCTGCTTGTCTGCTCCCTTAGCTGTAAATCAGGACCTTTGTGGCATACAGTTAAGGTCAGAGCAGGGTCACACAATAGTTGCAAGTAGGCAACCGAATTCTGGAGGGCCCCCTCAGGAAGCACAACAGGGAATCGTTACAAATCATGAGATTGACCTTTTGTACCTGCTCATTTGTTTTGCTTTTGCAAAAATTATTTTTCGGTAATTTCGTGCTATTCGCGCGGCGTCGTGCGAAACCGACCGCGGAAGCCGCCAATTCGTGCAAATGAGCTTTATATTTTTTTGGGGCGTGTTATTTCGCTAGGTTTTTTGCAGTATTCGCGAGCCGCTTGCAGCGCAACACGCGAATTTACCCCAAGGTCGAATACGGGCGCGGCCATTTTGTTTGCGTGATGTATTTCCGTTTCCGCCCGCTATGTATAATGTCACAAAGTAAGCGCATTGCGAGTACAAGTTCGCACAAGATCGCGAGGAAAATCACGTGCGAACTTACTTTCGCGCTCGTGAATGGGCGGCCATCTTGTTTTTCATTCATTTCCTGTGTCTGGGCATGGTGTTTATCCTCTTGCTATCTTTGCCATCCTTTGCTTGTTTTCAGTTTTTTTTCGAACTATTTTGCTTCTTATCTATCCCTCTCTTTTCCTAGCTGTATATTTTTGTCTTTTCTGCTATTTTTGTTTACTTTTAAACTACTTTTTTAAACTCTTTTCTTTTCTTCTTCCCTATCCTATTCTTTCTTAATTTTCTACTTCCTACCTTACCTGCCCAGACCATGGTGAAGCCAGGCGCCGTGAAGCTGCCCAGGCACTTGAGGGCCGCAACGGCGGCGGGGAAGAGGAGTCCTGGACCCCGTGCCAGGACAGCATGCGGGTGATTGAGGGGGGCGCAGGTGACACGACGGGAGATCTTCAGCCCGGAGGAAGTGGGCGCGCTGGTCTACTTCGTCCAGCGCCGCCTGCCCAGGACCATCGCGGGAGGCGGCAGGATCGCGGCCGGCGGCTACAACATCCGGGAGCGCCGGAAGCGGTGGCAGACGGTGTGCTGGGCCATGTCCCAACTCTCCGGGGTCCAGTGCACCTACAGCCAGGCCACCCACCGCTGGACGGACCTCCTGGACCGGGAGCGCGACCTGCTGGACCAGCTCGGCTTGGAGATCCCCGGGCTTGGTGAGTAGTAGTAGCTATTTCATCACTCACTACTATGTTTTCTCCTGCTCTGTGTTGTTGTATTGCAAATATTTGTTTTTTACATGGAGCAAGCCAATAATGCTGCTGACGATTACATTGTAGTTAAATTATATTTCAAAATCTTCTGTGCATTTCAGGTGCACTGCTCTCCTTCTCAGTGGCGTTGCTACTATGCTTATTTGTTTTCTATTTTGTGGTCTCATTGGCCTGAGTAACTATTATGTATGAGTGTACTTTACAGAACTGCGTAATGCTAGACAATAGGGGGCAGATTACATTTACAAGCCCCTTGCGCCACGTTTACGTTGCCTTGCGTGACGCAACAGCGGCGTAAACGTGGCGCATCCCTGCGAGTCATTTACAGCGTGACGCATCTAGGGAGATGCGTCACGTTATAAAGCCATGGGCCTGCGCCACAATGGGTGCGTTCCTAGTACGCAGGATGGGCGGTCCGGCGGCTGTGCACCTCGCAAAAGTGCCTGCGTGAAATCTACAAGATTTAGCGCAGGCACTTCTGCGACGCTGCTACGTCAATTCAATTCCTTATGCCTGCTTGAAGCAGGCGTAAGGACTGACACAGCATGTTAAGTATTGGGTGGCCCTGAGCATTACTGGAGTTGCATTGCGTTGGCGACGTGACTCCAGCGATGCGCCGCTCTTACGTGACGAGATGCGTCACGCAAGTGCCTACCCTTGCGCCAGGGCGCGCCGCATTGTAAATGAGGCGCATCTGCTGTGTCGCAAGGGTAGTTTTGCGTGACGCATTTGATCTGGCGCTTCTCTGGAGATGCCCCAGAACGCGTAAGTAAGTATGCCCCTAAGGGGCAGGATTGCAATTACCGTCGCATCCCTGCAAAGTAGCAGGGATGCGCCAGTAATTGTGCGGCCCGTTACCACCACCAAACATGGTGCGCCGGATTTGCAATGCGGCGCACCATGGGCCCAAAACGTCACCGAAGCTTTACTGCTGGAGTTGCGTCGCAACGATGGCGCAGCTCCAGGAATGCTCTGGGGTACCCTATCTCCCCAATGCTGGGTCAAGCCGTACGTCTGCTTCAAGCAGGTGCAGGGTTTGTGTGACGCATCATTGTCCTAAAGGTGACTGATTGAAATTTTGTAGATTTCCCTCAGACACTTTTAGGATGTGTTCCAGCGCAGGAATGCCCTCCCTTGCGCCGGAATGCCCCCTGATGGTGCAGGGCTTTATAACGGGATGCATCTCCCAAATGCGTCACGTATTTATAATATTATACGCCGCACCATGGCGCCTCTTTTGTTCAGCTGCTGCGTCACAAAAGTCACGCAAGAACGGAGCAAAAGAGCCGCAAGGGGCTTAAATCTGCCCCTTCCTTTGTACCCCTGACAATAAGAAAAATAGTGGCGGTGGATTGATAGTTTGACTATTTAAATGACTGGTTATGTAGCAGGCAACTGTTAGTGTTGTCACTGACCTGACTGAAATCACAATGGAGTTTGTCTGTCACTTTGCGTCTTGCCTGCGGACTGCTGCCTGCCAGTCCTAGGTGAATCTTTCAGTACTTTGTTTAGTGAGTTACGTGACTTTCGAAGTCGCAGGTCCGCAAATCAATGAAAACTAACCCTAATCAATATAATTTCGCGGAAATATTTTGTTATTGTTGTTTTGAAATGTTTGATTTGGTTGACATTGACAAGCAACAATCATCCATGTTTTCTGTTCTTTCTTTCATGTTGTACGTCAGCTCCCCCCAGGGGCGAGGGGACACAGGAGCAGCAGGCGGCGGCGGATGCTGTTAAACAGGGCCAGGATCGGGCAGGCGAGGGCTCCTTTGCTGGCCCCAGTAAGTTTTCATTTTAGACTAGTACCTATGTTTCCTAGCGTTCCTCATTTGATTTTTTCAAAATCGTCTTTGATCTTCTTGTAGACTGTATCTAAATTCTTATCCTGCCTCTACTATGACTCCCTGTGGTATTACTAGATTATTCTTATTAGTCTGTCTGTGTAGCTAACTAAGATTGCACGGTTGGTGAAACTCCCATTCTAGTCAGCAATAGCTCTATCAACTTAGTGCAGTCCTCTGGGATTGTCCATAATGTCTTTTGAAGTGTTCTATCTGCTTTGAAAATTCCCAACTATAAAATGTGAATGACCACCAAGAAAGAATAAGATACTACCTTTTGGTTTGGATAGGAGGACAATCCATACCAATACTGTTGCGGGGACAATTCTTCTGCAGAAACAGAACTATGGACAATAAATAGTGCATTGCTTATCAATTATAATAGGCTCTGTTAGAGTTTCCACATACCTCTGTGATAACAGACTTTGAACCCCCAATGTCCTTACTGACTGACTACATAGTGTGGCACAGTCATTTACCTCCCGAATTCATCGATGATTGATCCCCAATGATGATTATCCAACGTAGCTCAAGAGTACGGAGTCAGAGTCAAGAAGTGTCAGAGGCACGGACTCATGCTTGCAAAAATTGCAAAACCTTTCGCTCAGTCACTCTAGTCTGGACCAAAAAACACATAGTCTATTCAAGTTTAAAAGCTTTATTAAAAGTAAACACATTTATTAAAATGAAGTCATAATAAAACTAAACGTTTAACTGATAATGGAAAAGTGGTTAGTGCTGACGATTAATTGAAGACATTTCTTGTGGTCGAGCCGAGCTCTCACCTGGTTTCAACTTGATCTTGTTGTTAGAAGTCCATCTTCTGTCTGTGTGGAGAAAAATGGTGCGTGTTAAAAAGCCAGCCTTCATCAGTTGTGCCAAAAAGTGCAGCAAGACAACACCCTTCCCTGGAAAAAGGGACATTTTTTTTTACTTTAGAGTAGACAGTCACAAATTACATTGTTTTCACATGTCTTCATTCCTAGACCAAATACTAGTGAGTGGTTTATTCTAACATTCTTAAATGTACTTAGTAGGTGGAACATCTGGTGGCGGGGCCAGCGCGGAGGTGGTGGTGCTCGGCACGGAGGCGGAGGGCAATTCTTCAGGGGAGGAGGCGGCGGCTGTAGTGCCGGCTCTGAGAGTTGAGACGGTGGTGGTGGCGGGCAGAGGTAAGCTCATATATATTCCTTACTTATTGAGATTGAAGACGTGGCTGGGAAGGAAAGAATATGAGATGCATGGCTGGGTGAATGATGAAGCAATGATGGGTGGAAGGACAACAGCCTGGGTGGGTGACACAGAAACTGTATGTGTCCATATACCTGGATCATGCTACTCTCTGACTCTTAGATAGCATATGTGTATCTAGAGCAGGGGTACTCATAGTATGGCCCGCGGGCCGGTGGCGGCCCGGCAAGCCTTCCTTGGCGGTGCGCAGACCTTGCAGACAATCACTGCTCCCCCGGCCCCCACAGAGCAGAGGCTTTGTTGTATTTTACCTGTTAGCGCCCCTGCATCTCCACTCTGACAATCACTGCTCCCCCGGCCCCCACAGAGCAGAGTGGAGATGCAGGGCCACAAAGAGGTGAAATAGAACAAAGCCTCTGCTCTGTGGGGCCGGGCGAGCAGTGATTGTCAGGGTGGAGATGCAGGGGCGCTACAACAAACAAAGCCTCAATAATATGTTAATGGTCTTTTAAAGACCTGTTAAGTACTTTGGTGTGGCTGTCTGTGTGTGCGCGTTGAGGAAGCTGTCTCAGCCCGTGCTAAAGGCTGACACAGACTGACACACACACAGTGAGATGACAGAGGGGGAGGGAGAGGGAGGGCAGGAGGGAGAGCAGGAGGGAGAGAGATGTATGTAAATGCTGGGTCTGGTGGCTCAGTGGATGAAGGCATCTGCTGCAGGGACCTGTGTGCAACCTCATGGTAACAAGTTTTCGTTTTGCTTTAGCCCCGCCCCCTCTGACTCCGCCCCCACCAGTGCGGCCCTCGGCCACAAACTACACTGTAAATTTAGCCCCCGAGAGAAAGTTTGTGAGTACCCATGATCTAGAGAGAGTAGATGGTCAGTGGATGAACTAAGTGTAACTTTGAAGAGCATGTAACACTGCACCCGCACGTCCGTTCCAGTGTAGGAAAGGCAAGGAAAAGAAGTTGTAATTTTGTCCAAATACTACCATCAATAGTAGCAGTAGTTTGTATTGCAAGCACAGCATAGATCCGGTTATTACGGTGGCCACTCCCTACCTCTCTTAATAAGTTTAGTAGTACTCAGTCATTCATGTGTCTATGTATCACTGGTCACTCAATAAAAAGCAAAGCACCTAAAGTCATCCCATATGTAAGCAAAAACATCCCATGTGAAGTGATAGATAATCAGATTATTTATCTTCTTCATTTTCCATTTCTAGTACTCATTTGCACTGTAGGGTGAAAGTTAAATTAATTAAGCAGTAGCCCTTGTAACAGAGTATTCTGAGTGCCACCTGTAATAGAAAAGTAAGAGCTTCACCACCTGCATGTACTGGACCGGTACAGTAACGCAAGTCTAGGTCACTCATCATGGCGTGCGTCTCTTTTTCTCGGGTGCAAGTTCACTGCGTTGGCATTATGCCGGCTTGCAGAAGATAACGTACCAATTTTCCTAAACAAGAGACAAGAAGAAGAATAAGACTGGTGTACTTTCATAGTCGACTCCAATGGAAGTCCATAGTGCTCGTTGAATTTGTTCCTTAAACTCCCACTAATGTTAGAGCAAGGATGAAGAAGTGGGAGGTTAGATAGATACTGGCCTCAATAGTTATGTAATGCACTTGCAAGTTGCTAGTTGTACTGTAACACAAATTTCTGATTGAGTTAATCTTAAAGAGCATTGGTTACAGACTATGTCTTTCTTTCTTCATATAGATGCTCCTTCCAAACCAACAAGGAGGAAGGAGCTGGCTAGAGCGGCCCGGCAACGGAGGATCGATGCCACTGTGGCTGAATATCGGCGGCTGGTGGCCCTGGAGGACGACTAAAGTGCGCAGTCGACCACTACAACAACGTCGGCGGCATCGGCCTCCGTGCCCCCACGGGCTGCCACCCAGCACAGTGCTCCAGCCAGACCGAGCCGGGCTGCCAAAGCCAAACGCCGACGCCGAGCAGCAAGGACAACAGCTGCCTCTCACAGCCATTGCAACTGCAAGGCACGCCTGCGCCGCAGTACCCTGAGGCTGTCCCGCCTTCAGCAGGAGCTCCACCACTTTACCAACGTGTTGGAGGGGCTCCGCTTAGAGCACGCCTTGCTCAGCGAGGAGTATGATGCCCTGGCCCAAAAAGTCAACAGCATCCACCCATAGTGTCCCTTGCCCCTTTTTTAGAGACTTTTGGGGGGTGGGAATAAGGAGTTGGGTTTGGGACTTTTAAAGGACAACCGTTGGGGTTAGGGAGGGTCTTGCGGGAGATTATTTTGTTAGGGCTATAAAAATATACTTTTTGAAACTTTATCTGACCATACCTGTTTTTACTGCTTGCCTGGTGGGTGGGGGTTTAACAGTAACTTTGTTTTCCTGAAAGTTTAGTTCCATTTTCTTCCTTTAAGTGTAAATGCCCAAACAAGAGTCCTAGGACTTTAGTAGTACTACCGTCAGTCTCTCGTCTCTCCTAATACTCCATTATACTCCCTCCCACCAAATGCTTATCTTACCTGTAATTTGTGTTTCAAAGTAGGGCTTGGCACAGGGCTGGCTCCACCGGAAATGGCGATTAAGGTTGGCAATCCTGGGCGGATGAAATTTCCTCATAGCGGTGGTACTAGTGGTGTGACACAGTGGCAGTTGCATGCCTATGAAAAAAAAGAAAATTAAATCTGGTTTGTCCTGAGCAATACAACGGTACAATAGAGAATATAGCAGGTGACAGTACACTAGAACAGTGCCACATTGTAGCCTAACAAATGGTAAAGTATAACTACTAATTCGGTTGAAGTTCTTTGACATTAGTCATGGGTCTTTGTCAAGCAGAGTAAGAATATATCCTCGGATTTCTTCACCAGCCTGTTGCTATCACCTTATCCTCCCCAGCAAGTGTGTGGATTTATTGCTGTAATTTAGTCACACATCAATCAAAACCACACAGCCCGGGGGAAGAGGGTTAGGGTTTGAAAAATGGATGGGTACGGGGGTTTTTGGGAAAGGTTTTGGGAGACAAGAAAAAATAGCACAGCATGGACAAACAATTGAACATAAACAAATCTTTGGGTACAAACCTATCCATCAATCTTTAAAAGTGCATGCACTACTGCATGCATGTCAGTGAAAAGTAAGTAGTACTTTCGACAACTGTGGAAGAAAGAATGCGACAGTACAGGGCCTGTGTGGAATTATTGATAACTATATTCAACATAAGGTCTCTGTTGCCAGATACCTGAGAGCCTTGCTGGTCACTATAAATCCATTCACAACACTCAATGGGGTTGGTCTGGAAGGTATAGAAGATAGAAAAGGAGAAATTGCTCTTTTTCTAAGTGTCCCCTCACTCACCAGGGTTGCCCCTTGGTGACATGCTTCATCATTGGGGCCATCCCAGTCCTCTACGGGCTGGGGCATGCTGCGACTTGAGAATTACGTAGGAGCACTTACAAATGACTATGTGTGGTGCAGATGTGATAGTGGAGTGGACTAAGTGATGTGTTAAGGGATCACTTTAGAAGCAGAGGGAGATCCAAGAAATACAGTCACAGTCATAGAAAAAAACAATGGATACTGTATCTGTATGTTGTTGTAGTTGTCCTGTTGAAATTGGTAAGTAAGTTGCATGCAGAAAAAAATTCCTCTTATTAGCGGCACTCCTCCATTGCAGCTGACGCTTCGTCCATCAATGTTGGTGACCAGAAGACACCCTGTAAAAAAATCACAGCATGGACAAACAATAATTGAAGATAAAGAAATCTTTGGGTACAAAGCTAACCATAAATCTTTAAGTGACATAAAGGAAGTGCATGCACTACTGCATGCATTGTTACTGAAAAGTAAGTAGTACTAGAATGCAACAGTACAGGGATGCAGCGTTTTCACTTGCCTATCTCTGCACTCAGAGAAACACTTCTTACATTAAATTAGGTTTAAAAAATAGCCGAAGTAAAACCTATAGAATGTCTGTAGGGATCAATTTAGAAGCAGAGAGAGATCCAAGAAATGCAGTCACAGTCATAGAATAAAACAATGGATACTGTATCTGTATGTTGTTGTAGTTGTCCTGTTGAATTTGGTAAGTAAGTTGCATGCAGAAAAAAATTCCTCTTATTAGCGGCACTCCTCCATTCCATCTGACACTTCGTCCATCAATGTTGGTGACCAGAAGACACCCTGTCCACTGCCTGCCTGGCGGATGCTGAATTGCGGCTCGCTAATGTGAAGCCTGACTCCATCCTTTTTTCCCCATTGCACAGACTGAAACCCGGCCTGTAATTATTCAACGAAAAACAGGAAGTGATATAATATTACAACACCACTGATAAATAAATATAAGGTATGTAGGCTGTGGAGTGCAAAAAGTCACACTTTGAGTTTCCTAGTAGACAGTACAATATTTTTGAAAGTGCGTACTCTGTCTGAGTCACCTTTTGAAGGATAAATAAGTATGGGCAAATTAATGTAGCGGATCTTTCCCCTCAAGCTAGGTGTACTGTAAACTGTGTTTTAGAACAAAATTAGATCTTCCCAGCAGTGCTCCCACCCAGACCCTTACTAAAGCCAGTCGCAAAAATGTAGAAGACCCCCAATCAAATCTCAAAAAACGAGGCCTAGCAGAAAACTGGTGACAAAACGTACTTTGAAAGTAAAAGTAGGCCCAAATACCCCCTTACCCACCGTGGATTGTATTCAAACCACTTGCAAGCAACCAAGCAAAAGTATCATTAGCCAGCATCACTCTCCAAGACTCGAAAACCCCCCCACCCAAACACATGCAATAGAAATACTGCTAACCCTAACGAACCCTAAGTTAAGAATAGTGGCAAAGGCTTTCTTTAACTATGCCAAATCCCCCCTTTCCCACCATGGATTTTCTTCAAATGACTTGCAACCAAAATTACACATTCTCACGAGTGCTCTAAGACCCCAGAACTCAGTTGCAAAAATCTAGAACACCCCGAAACACATGCAATCCTGCTGCTAGGGCTAACCCTAACGAACCCTAAGTTACAAAAAGTGCCAAAAGGCTTTTCCACGTGGATTTTGTCCCAACCACTTCTACCCGGTATTAGACCTTCCCAGGAATGCCCCAAGACCCGCCAACCCACCCGCCAAAAAGCATAACACCCCCAAACAGGTCAAAAGCAAAATCTCATACTTACAATATTTCTCGGCCTTCGGTCCAAACGCGCTGTGTAGCTAGGCCATAACTCCGGTTTACCACCAAGGATTTCCTGAAAAGCCAATGCAATCAAGATTAAAGTGTCCCAGCAGTTCTCCCAGACCCCGAAACTCACCCACAAACAGCCGGAACCCCCCCTAAGAGCACCTCAAAGGCAAGCAAGTCAGCAAAAACACCAAATAATTTCCGCCTCGGATTTGGTCCAAACCACTTTTATCCGGTATTAGAGCTTCCCAGCAATGGCCCCAGAGCCGTCAACCCTGGAGAAAACGAGTAGAAGACCCCCAAAGAGCCAAAAAGCAAAAGTACAAAAATGGGGACTTAGTCATTTTTTGGCTAATTTCCCAAATCACTCCGCGCGGGCTCTGCAGCTAGGCCCTAACTCCCCTCTGCCACCATGGATTTGCTTCGAACCTCTTGCAAAGTAAAGTATCCATAGCCAGCAGTGCTCCCAGGCCCCGAAACCCACCCACAAACAGCCGGAACCCCCCTAAGAGCACCTCAAAGGCAAGCAAGTCAGCAAAAACACCAAAATATATCCGCCTCGGATTTGGTCCAAACCACTTTTATCCGGTATTAGAGCTTCCCAGCAATGGCCCCAGAGCCGTCAACCCAGGAGAAAACGAGTAGAAGACCCCCAAACAGCCAAAGAGCAAAAGTACAAAAATGGGGACTTAGTCATTTTTTGGCCAATTTCCCAAATCACTCCGCGCGGGCTCTGCAGCTAGGCCCTAACTCCCCTCTGCCACCATGGATTTGCTTCGAACCTCTTGCAAAGTAAAGTATCCATAGCCAGCAGTGCTCCCAGACCCCGAAACCCACCCACAAACACCAGGAAGCCCCCCAAACAGGCCCCCGAAAACGCTACATTGAGCAAAATGTCAGAAATAGCACAAAAAAAATCAGCGTGGATTTTGTCCCAACCACTTCTATCCGGTATTAGAACTTCCTAGGAATGCCCCAAGACCCGCCAACCCACCCGCCAAAAAGCTTAACACCCCCAAACAGGCCAAAAGCAAAATCTCATACTTACAATATTTCTCGGCCTTCGGTCCAAACGCGCTGTGTAGCTAGGCCATAACTCCGGTTTACCACCACGGATTTCCTGAAAAGCAAATGCAATCAAGATTAGAGTGTCCCAGTAGTGCTCCCAGACCCCGAAACTCACCCACAAACAGCCGAAACCCCCCCAAAGAGCACCTCAAAGGCAAGCAAGTCAGCAAAAACACCAAAAAATTTCCGCCTCGGATTTGGTCCAAACCACTTTTATCCGGTATTAGAGCTTCCCAGCAATGGCCCCAGAGCCGTCAACTCACCCGCAAAGAGGTAGAACAACACCCCCACAAGTTCTGAGTCTTTCTTCATTGGGCGTAAACCAGCCCTCTGCTTTGATGGAAATAGCAGTCTGGAGGAGGAGGATAGAGGAGCATGTTCTTCTGAACTTGTGAACCTGAGGAATGCAGACTGCGGCACCTTCAAATCAATAAGCAAACAAGTGAAGACAGTTCTGCTGATGGGCTTGTTTTTGTGATTAGGTGATTAAAGTTTGAATTATATTAACTGTGCACAACAAAGAAAGACAGACACACAGGAATAAAAGTGAATAAGGACGAAAAAGAAAGTTATTGATTCATTGTCTCATTTTCAGGGCTCGGTGTCACGGTCCACGAATAAGAATAAGGCTTCGTCATCATACTCTGCGAATTCAGGCAGGGTGAGCTCAGTGTCACCTGACAGAGAAGAAATTCCCTCATCTATGTTGCTGTCCACCTCGTCTTCATCCGGCGTGCTTTCTCGTACTCTGTAATCTGGTGGTATGAGGTGCTGATTCATCTTGATCATTGTTAACCTCTCCACATTTTTGGGTGAGAGGCGGCTCAGTTTGGAAGTTACAATGCCACCAGCAGCACTGAAAACACGTTCAGAAGACACGCTTGCGAGTGGGCAAGACAAGTAGTTTAAAACCAGGTTGGAGAGCTGTGGCCACAATTCTTTTTTCCCATGCCAATACGCCAATGGGTCAGCATTAACATAGACCTCTGTTGAGTCATTCAGATAGTCCTTCACCATCGACTCAAGGTGCTCGTCCAAGGTTCCTCCACTTTGCTTAGCTGTTGCCGTGACCTTTTGAGAACCACACCCAAGCCAAGCTAGCCAATCCTCTTCAGCCTCCAATGTTACTGTTGTGTCTGGTGGTGCAGATGATCCGGTTGCCGGTCTCTTTAACGGCTGAGAGGTCACTTGTGCCGCAGCCACAGGTGCAGAAGTGGATTGTTGTGACTGGGGATGGCCTGCTGATGCTGATGTACTGCCTTTTCCTTCAATTTTCTGCCATTCTCTTTCAAACCTCTTGGCTGAGGAGGCTAGCCACTGTTTGTACTTTGTAACATCTTCATCAGCAAAAGGAAAGAATGCTTGGCCTGCCAGCGCCTTTTTGTAGCGTGGATCCAGAATAGTAGCACAAATGTAATGCTGGTTTGAGTGGATCATTTTAAGACGTTCATCACCTTGTAGGCGCTCTAATAATTTCTCCGCCAGAACAAAAGGGTCTTGGTTTTCTTCATCTTTTTGTGTGTTCATAACACACCTCCTTCAGTTGGTGCTCCAGCATGTACAACAATGGGATAGCTTTTCCCAAATTACAGCCCTCCTTGCTGACTGCACGCGTGAAGAACTCAAAAGGATGAAGCATGCGTGTCAGGCTTGTAACTATGTCCCATTGCGCCGCACCCATCCTCAGGTCCTCCTTCTGAGCTGTACCCTGTGTTAAGAAATAGTGATCGAGTACCGTATACTGCTCATACAGACGCTCAAGCATGTAGAAGGTTGAGTTCCAACGTGTTGCCACCTCCTGGATGAGTGCTTTCACTGGCATTTGACGTTCATATAGCAGGCTCCTCAGATGCTTCTGGGCCTTAAAAGAATGGCTGAAATGTTTGCACATTTTTCGGCAGGTGTCCACTACCCTGTACGCTGCACCGTCTTTATCACTCAAGAATTTTTTGACAACCTGGTTTATACAGTGCGCCAAACACGGCACTCTGAAATAGTCACCCAGCTCCATGGCCTTAACTACATTGGCGCCATTATCCGTGGAAACATAACCAACCTGGCGTTTTTTTGGGGACAGCCAGTCAAGGACCTTTGTGTTAAACACATCCAAAATGTTTTCTGCTGTGTGAAGTTTCTCCAAACCAAACATGGCTAGTGTTGCATGTTTCCGAGCAGCTTTAAAAACTTGTTCCGGGTCAACACCTGCGTTTAGCTTTGCTTTAACCCCTGAAAAAGAGACCCAGTGTGCAGTGATGCACATGTAATCAGCGCCTGCGCCACTGGTCCACATGTCTGTTGTCAGATGTATAGTGTGAACAGCACTCTTCTGCAAAGCTGCCCCAATCACCTCCAGAACATCTTCATGTAGTGCTGGAACCGCAACTCGGGCAAAATAGAACCGGCTAGGAACCTTCCATTTAGGGCAGAGCGCTGCCACTAATTCTAGAAAACCAACCCCTTCTATAAAAGAAAAAGGGAGCTTAGTGTTATACAGACGCGTCAGTGGGTGGTTGCGTTCATATTGCGCTTCTATAAACAACATCTTTTTAATGTTGCCCTGGACCAAGGATTTACGGGATGATGATGATGATATCTTCGACCCAGTTACGCTCGCTGATGAACTTTTTCGCATTGGTGTATCACTCTCTCCCACACTCTTAGTGTAGCTCACATGGGGTGTGCTGCTGACAGGGGTACTGGGTGTAAGTGAAGTGTTTGACACGTCTTCTTCCTCCTCGTCATCATCAGATGAAACAGCATTACGTGCAATTCAGGCTTCCTTGATCGCCTGTAGGTGCGCAAACCATTTGACAGCGTGCTTTCTTTCAAGATGACCTCTCTGGCCTTCGGTACCATAGTTAGAACCAAACTTACCACGACTAACTGCCAACTTACAAATGCTACAAATGGCTACGTTTTCCTTTTTTGGGCAAACACTAAAGAAGTCCCAAACTGCAGACTTGAAATGTCTTTGGGGGCCGGAGGAGGCGGCGATACTGGTGGTGGTGGTCCTGCTGCTAATGCCAGATGAAGTGGAGGATGTGGATTGCCGAACTTCAGTACGATTTGCACTTTCACCACCACTAATTGAGGTCGAGGTGGATAGAGGTCCCTTCTGGCGACTAAGAAATATGGAAGCGGTAGGTGTTGGTGTACTAGTTAACTGCAATGATTGTGGTGTTTCTTCCATTGCCTCCTCGTTGACATCATCATCACGCTCAGCAGCTTCTCGGGATAGGGTCAAAATGTCGCTTTGCTGCATGCCCGCTGGGGCTGCAGTGACCTTTATGATGACTGGCTCATCGTCGTGAGAGGCTTCATCAGCAGCAGTATCCGTCACTTCTTGTTGAGCCTCATCACACTCCATAGCTATGAGTTTTTCGACGACCTTCCTTTTACGCTTAGGTATCTTTGTCAGATCATGGTGTGCCTCACTCTCAGACTGCCGTGATGGTTCCCAATCTTCATCCAGATCATCAGAAGGAGGTGGGCTTGAAGAAGATGTAGACACCCCCCTTGATCTTTTCCTTGCTAGGGATGTGGAAGACAATTAATGATCATCAGGAGGAGTGGCTTCCTCAAATGATACCTCGGTTTGATTGTCAATTTCCTGATGTGCCCCTACTTCGGGAGGAACAACTATTGTGGGCACTTGTGACCCTCCATGCACCTCTGCTTGCGCATCTCCTTGCGCTGCCTCTCCTTCCACATGTACTTGGGCTTGTACTTGCACATGTTGTTGTTGTTGCGGCTGTGGTTGTTCAACACTTGTCAGATGAGTTACAACAACCTGTGTTGATTCAGGGACATTGCTGCTACTTTCTTGCGATGAGCCAACATCACTGGTCGATGGTGATTGAAGAAGTACACTGACTGCCTCTGAAGCACTCAAGGGCTTTGACTTAAGTTGGCGTGGTGGTGGAGGCACTGAGCCCAAGGGAACGGGGGTGCTGCTCCCAGCTTGGTCCCCAGCAGATCCCGCTGCTGCTGCAGGCGTACTTTTTTTTTTACTCCCAAAAAAAGCGGCGGACGGCACACCAGCCTCCTTGGTAACTTGCTTCTTCTGCTCCTTACTAGCAACTTTCTTGCTACAGGAGCTACGGAGAACTTTTTTGGGGGCCATCTTCTTCAGAGCAGGTCAGAACAGCAGGCCGCAGTTGCACGAGTTGCAGAGTTGTCTGAGGCCAGACGTGACGTCGCGTGACGTTATGCTGCACACACACACCGCTGCAGGACTTCTTCCTGGCACTGGTGGTTCTCTTGAGTCTTGTGCACCTGAAAGCAATGGAAGACAGAGGAACATCAGTTCAGTTATACACCCCCAAAAAAATCGAGAAAAAAAAACCAGAAAAATCAGCACAATCCCATGCCCCCATGATGCTTAAATTCAAGACACCCCACAGAAAGACTAGGCCCATGCAACACTCACTAGTCACTACCCCTGGTGAAAAGGCCACAACAACAGGCCAAAAAAACGAAAATCACAGAAAAATCAGCACAATCCCAAGCCATCCAGCCCCTCCATGATGTTTAAATTCAAGACAACCCACAGAAAGACTAGGCCCATGCACCACTCACTACCCCTGGGCATATTGGATGAAAGCTAGGCAAAATGGGTGCAGGCCTGAGAACACTGCCTGCATTCAAAATGGCCCCATCCCTCACAGCACATGGCCAGGGCCTGTAGCAGCACTCAAAATGGCCCCCAACCACATGGCCTGTCCCCAACAGGCCAAAAAAATGAAAATCACAGAAAAATCAGCACAATCCCAAGCCATCCAGCCCCTCCATGATGTTTAAATTCAAGACAACCCACAGAAAGACAAACCACATGCACCACTCACTACCCCCTGGTGAAAAGGCCACAACAGGCCAAAAAAACGAAAATCACAGAAAAATCAGAACAATCCCAAGCCATCCAGCCCCTCCATGATGTTTAAATTCAAGACAAACCACAGAAAGACTAGGCACATGCACCACTCACTACCCCCTGGTGAAAAGGCCACAACAGGCCAAAAAAACGAAAATCACAGAAAAATCAGCACAATCCCAAGCCATCCAGCCCCTCCATGATGTTTAAATTCAAGACAACCCACAGAAAGACTAGGCACATGCACCACTCACTACCCCCTGGTGAAAAGGCCACAACAGGCCAAAAAAACGAAAATCACAGAAAAATCAGCACAATCCCAAGCCATCCAGCCCCTCCATGATGTTTAAATTCAAGACAACCCACAGAAAGACTAAGCCCATGCACCACTCACTACCCCTGGGCATAATGGATAAAAGCTAGGCAAAATGGGTGCAGGCCTGAGAACACTGCCTGCATTCAAAATGGCCCCCTCCCTCACAGCACATGGCCAGGGCCT
This sequence comes from Lissotriton vulgaris, assembly GCF_964263255.1. NCBI lineage: Eukaryota > Metazoa > Chordata > Amphibia > Caudata > Salamandridae > Lissotriton > Lissotriton vulgaris. The sequence goes on along the minus strand of NC_141696.1, from coordinate 774,988,473 downwards.
GTAGCAGCACTCAAAATGGCGCCCAACCACATGGCCTGTCCACAACAGGCCAAAAAAACGAAAAATCACAGAAAAATCAGCACAATTCCAAGCCATCCAGCCCCTCCATGATGTTTCAATTCAAGACAACCCACAGAAAGACTAGGCACATGCACCACTCACTACCCCCTGGTGAAAAGGCCACAACAGGCCAAAAAAACGAAAATCACAGAAAAATCAGCACAATCCCAAGCCATCCAGCCCCTCCATGATGTTTAAATTCAAGACAACCCACAGAAAGACTAGGCACATGCACCACTCACTACCCCTGGGCATAATGGATGAAAGCTAAGCAAAATGGGTGCATGCCTGAGAACACTGCCTGCATTCAAAATGGCCCCCTCCCTCACAGCACATGGTCAGGGCCTGTAGCAGCACTCAAAATGGCCCCCAACCACATGGCCTGTCCACAACAGGCCAAAAAAACGAAAATCACAGAAAAATCAGCACAATCCCAAGCCATCCAGCCCCTCCATGATGTTTAAATTCAAGACAACCCACAGAAATACTAGGCACATGCACCACTCACTACCCCCTGGTGAAAAGGCCACAACAGGCCAAAAAAACAAAAATCACAGAAAAATCAGCACAATCCCAAGCCATCCAGCCCCTCCATGATGTTTAAATTCAAGACAACCCACAGAAAGACTAGGCCCATGCAGCACTCAATACCCCTGGGCAAATGGATGAAAGCTAGGCAAAATGGGTGCAGGCCTGAGAACACTGCCTGCATTCAAAATGGCCCCCTCCCTCACAGCACATGGCCAGGGCCTGTAGCAGCACTCAAAATGGCCCCCAACCACATGGCCCGTCCACAACAGGCCAAAAAAACGAAAATCACAGAAAAATCAGCACAATCCCAAGCCATCCAGCTCCTCCATGATGTTTAAATTCAAGACAACCCACAGAAAGACTAGGCACATGCACCACTCACTACCCCCTGGTGAAAAGGCCACAACAGGCCAAAAAAACGAAAATCACAGAAAAATCAGCACAATCCCAAGCCATCCAGCCCCTCCATGATGTTTAAATTCAAGACAACCCACAGAAAGACTAGGCCCATGCACCACTCACTACCCCTGGGCATAATGGATGAAAGCTTGGCAAAATGGGTGCAGGCCTGAGAACACTGCCTGCATTCAAAATGGCCCCCTCCCTCACAGCACATGGCCAGGGCCTGTAGCAGCACTCAAAATGGCCCCCAACCACATGGCCTGTCCACAACAGGCCAAAAAACCGAAAATCACAGAAAAATCAGCACAATCCCAAGCCATCCAGCCCCTCCATGATGTTTAAATTCAAGACAACCCACAGAAATACTAGGCACATGCACCACTCACTACCCCCTGGTGAAAAGGCCACAACAGGCCAAAAAAACAAAAATCACAGAAAAATCAGCACAATCCCAAGCCATCCAGCCCCTCCATGATGTTTAAATTCAAGACAACCCACAGAAAGACTAGGCCCATGCAGCACTCAATACCCCTGGGCAAATGGATGAAAGCTAGGCAAAATGGGTGCAGGCCTGAGAACACTGCCTGCATTCAAAATGGCCCCCTCCCTCACAGCACATGGCCAGGGCCTGTAGCAGCACTCAAAATGGCCCCCAACCACATGGCCCGTCCACAACAGGCCAAAAAAACGAAAATCACAGAAAAATCAGCACAATCCCAAGCCATCCAGCTCCTCCATGATGTTTAAATTCAAGACAACCCACAGAAAGACTAGGCACATGCACCACTCACTACCCCCTGGTGAAAAGGCCACAACAGGCCAAAAAAACGAAAATCACAGAAAAATCAGCACAATCCCAAGCCATCCAGCCCCTCCATGATGTTTAAATTCAAGACAACCCACAGAAAGACTAGGCCCATGCACCACTCACTACCCCTGGGCATAATGGATGAAAGCTTGGCAAAATGGGTGCAGGCCTGAGAACACTGCCTGCATTCAAAATGGCCCCCTCCCTCACAGCACATGGCCAGGGCCTGTAGCAGCACTCAAAATGGCCCCCAACCACATGGCCTGTCCACAACAGGCCAAAAAACCGAAAATCACAGAAAAATCAGCACAATCCCAAGCCATCCAGCCCCTCCATGATGTTTAAATTCAAGACAACCCACAGAAAGACTAGGCACATGCACCACTCACTACCCCCTGGTGAAAAGGCCACAACAGGCCAAAAAAACCGAAAATCACAGAAAAATCAGCACAATCCCAAGCCATCCAGCCCCTCCATGATGTTTAAATTCAAGACAACCCACAGAAAGACTAGGCACATGCACCACTCACTACCCCCTGGTGAAAAGGCCACAACAGGCCAAAAATACAAAGAATTACTGAAAAATCAGCACAATCCCAAGCCATCCAGCCCCTCCATGATGTTTAAATTCAAGACAACCCACAGAAAGACTAGGCCCATGCACCACTCACTACCACTGGGCATAATGGATGAAAGCTAGGCAAAATGGGTGCAGGCCTGAGAACACTGCCTGCATTCAAAATGGCCCCCTCCCTCACAGCACATGGCCAGGGCCTGTAGCAGCACTCAAAATGGCTCCCAACCACATGGCCTGTCCACAACAGGCCCAAAAAACGAAAATCACAGAAAAATCAGCGCAATCCCAAGCCATCCAGCCCCTCCATGATGTTTAAATTCAAGACAACCCACAGAAAGACTAGGCACATGCACCACTCACTACCCCCTGGTGAAAAGGCCACAACAGGCCAAAAAACGAAAATCACAGAAAAATCAGCACAATCCCAAGCCATCCAGCCCCTCCATGATGTTTAAATTCAAGACAACCCACAGAAAGACTAGGCACATGCACTACTCACTACCCCTGGGCATAATGGATGAAAGCTAGGCAAAATGGGTGCAGGCCTGAGAACACTGCCTGCATTCAAAATGGCCCCCTCCCTCACAGCACGTGGCCAGGGCCTGTAGCAGCACTCAAAATGGCCCCCAACCACATGGCCTGTCCACAACGGGCCAAAAAAACGAAAATCACAGAATAATCAGCACAATCCCAAGCCATCCAGCCCCTCCATGATGTTTAAATTCAAGACAACCCACAGAAAGACTAGGCACATGCACCACTCACTACCCCCTGGTGATAAGGCCACAACAGGCCAAAAAAACGAAAATCACAGAAAAATCAGCACAATCCCAAGCCATCCAGCCCCTCCATGATGCTTAAATTCAAGACAACCCACAGAAAGACTAGGCCCATGCACCACTCACTACCCCTGGGCATAATGGATGAAAGCTAGGCAAAATGGGTGCAGGCCTGAGAACACTGCCTGCATTCAAAATGGCCCCCTCCCTCACAGCACATGGCCAAGGCCTGTAGCATCACTCAAAATGGCCCCCAACCACATGGCCTGTCCACAACAGGCCAAAAAAACGAAAATCACAGAAAAATCAGCACAATCCCAAGCCATCCAGCCCCTCCATGATGTTTAAATTCAAGACAACCCACAGAAAGACTAGGCACATGCACCACTCACTACCCCTAGGCATAATGGATGAAAGCTAGGCAAAATGGGTGCAGGCCTGAGAACACTGCCTGCTTTCAAAATGGCCCCTCCCTCACAGCACATGGCCAGGGCCTGTATCAGCACTCAAAATGGCCCCCAACCACATGGTCTGTCCACAACAGGCCAAAAAAACGAAAATCACAGAAAAATCAGCACAATCCCAAGCCATCCAGCCCCTCCATGATGTTTAAATTCAAGACAACCCACAGAAAGACTAGGCCCATGCACCACTCACTACCCCTGGTGAAAAGGCCACAACAGGCCAAAAAAACGAAAATCACAGAAAAATTAGCACAATCCCAAGCCATCCAGCCCCTCCATGATGTTCAAATTCAAGACAACCCACAGAAAGACTAGGCACATGCACCACTCACTACCCCCTGGTGTAAAGGCCACAACAGGCCAAAAAACGAAAATCGCAAAAAAATCAGCACAATCCCAAGCCATCCAGCCCCTCCATGATGTTTAAATTCAAGACAACCCACAGAAAGACTAGGCACATGCACTACTCACTACCCTTGGGCATAATGGATGAAAGCTAGGCAAAATGGGTGCAGGCCTGAGAACAGTGTCTGCATTCAAAATGGCCCCCTCCATCACAGCACATGGCCAGGGCCTGTAGCAGCACTCAAAATGGCCCCCAACCACATGGCCTGTCCACAACAGGCCAAAAAAACGAAAATCACAGAATAATCAGCACAATCCCAAGCCATCCAGCCCCTCCATGATGTTTAAATTCAAGACAACCCACAGAAAGACTAGGCACATGCACCACTCACTACCCCTAGGCATAATGGATGAAAGCTAGGCAAAATGGGTGCAGGCCTGAGAACACTGCCTGCATTCAAAATGGCCCCCTCCCTCACAGCACATGGCCAGGGCCTGTAGCAGCACTCAAAATGGCCCCCAACCACATGGTCTGTCCACAACAGGCCAAAAAAACGAAAATCACAGAAAAATCAGCACAATCCCAAGCCATCCAGCCCCTCCATGATGTTTAAATTCAAAACACCCCACAGAAAGACTCAGTGCACCCACCACTGAGTACCCCTGGGCAAAAGGCCCCAAAACAGCCCAAAAATCGAAAATTCCAAAATTGTAGTTGCAGCAACTGTAATGCCCCAAACAAACTTACTTGTGAAATTTCTAATCCAAAAGTGATCCAAAGAAAGTCGAAAAGGCCTCAAATCCAAATATCCAGCAGCATCCACAAAAAGTAATCCTTCCAGCTCCAGATCCAAATGAAAAGTGACCAGGAGATGGACAAAGCACTGGGAGGAGCCTGCTGGACAGGAACAGGAAGTTGAAGACTGTGGGGCACTTCCTTCCTCCCACCCCCCCTCCCCAAAATCGACTCCTCGCAAAAAAAGTGCAGGCAAATGTCAACCTGAGGAGTTATTCAGATAAAAATCATCATTTCCAGAAGGTTTATGCTGCTTGCTGGTGGATTTCTTGTGCAGAATTGCAAATTTTGTATTTTCGCGAGTGCGAGATTGTTGCTGCTCGCCGCATCTCCAAGCTCGCAATTGCGAAGTACCGCGATACGTGATCACGGCGTACTCGCATTGACAAACTCTCGCTGTACAAGTTGGCAAGCCGCGATTACGTAATCGCGCTTGCCGAATTCCCGCGGGATCCCGCAGCAAGATCTAAAATGGTGCCGCACTCGCAAAATATCAAGAAAAATAACTCGGCAAATGATGAATGACGCTAAGTAAACGCCGCGCGCCGCAAAATTGTATCACCAAGAAAAAAAAACTCCGCTGCGTGCGAATTTGCGGATTTTGCGGAAATTCGCGAATCTCGCGGATTGCAAATTTTACCGAAAATCCGCAAAATCCGCGAGCGGAACGGATTTCACGCCCATGCTTACTTCAGAGAATGTTCACTGACAGAATTTCGACCACGAAAATATAGATGGAGAAAATATTGATCGCAAAATATAGAATGCAAAAATATCGACTCCCTATACTTAAACAGGTAAGTACAAAAATATTGAAACAAAAATATAGTTTACAATAATATAGTTGTAAATATCAAATGTAAAATATATATAATTTAAAATAATAAAATAAACATAAATTAAATACTAACTTTAATTCATAAAAAAAAGAATTTAATGTATATTTGAGCAAATACAACAAATAAACTTCTTTAAAAAATGTAAACAGACCCATATATATAATTATACACATATAAAAATATAAATTAACATTTTAGTTATTAATATAATTGGAAAAATCTTAAATAGCACAACATTATCAAAAATATAGGTAAACATATTTAAATATACCAAAAACATAAAACATTTAAAAAAGGAATTAATTTATTTTAAAATAGAAATTAAACCAAACACATATTTTACAATGTTATTACAAATAAGTTGCAAATAAACAATATTGTAAATTATAAAACCATTAATATTATAATAGATGAAACACATAATTATATCATTTGCAACATAGCATAAATTATGACAAATTGAAATAAATATATATACATTTCCCACCACATTAAAAATAAACTATTTTTAAACTAAATAAATATCAGCATAATTACACCCACCTGAAACAACCCAACAGTAACAAAATCTTTTACACCACACAAAAATAAGATTTACTATTCTAACAACAATGAATATGAAATTACATCAAATATAACATTACAAAATACTACAATTTACTATCCCCACTACACTTAACACAACAATAACATGTATTATTAACACAAGAAAAAACGATTCTCATGCCAGTCAGTGCAACAGTAGGGAAAATGTTGGATTGGGAAGGGGTAAAATGTACTATTCCCACTCCAGTTAGTGCAACAGTAGCGAAAGCGCTGGATTGGGGAGGGGTAAAATTTACTATTCTCACTCCAGTCAATGCAACAGTAGGGAAAACGATGGATTGCAGGAAAGTAAGATATACTATTCCCACTCCAGTCACTGTAACAGCAGGGAAAGTGTTGGATTGCAGAGGGGTAAAATGTACTATTTCCACTCCAGTCAGTGTAACCGTAAGAAAAGCGCTTGATTGCGGAAGGGTCAAATTTACTATTACCTCTCCAGTCAGTGCAACAGTTGGGAAAACATTGGATTGTGGAAGAGTAAAATGTACTATTCCCACTCCAGTTAGCGCAACAGTAAGGAAAGTGTTGGATTGTGGAAGGGTAAAATGTACTATTCCTACTCCAGTCAGTACAACAGTAGGGGAAGTGTTGGATTGCAAAGGGGTACCATTTACTATTTCCACTCCATTCAGTACAACAGTAGGGAAAGTGTTGAATAGCAGAGGGGTAAAATGTACTAGTCCAACTCCATTCAGTTCAACATTAAAAATAAGTAAAATATCTTCAACAAAAGAAAAACATTTTAATTACAAAGTAAATATATAAATATGCTGAAAAAATATTTCTATAAAAAAGCATATTATAATGTTAAATATATATAATACATACCTACAAATATTATTATAAATAAAATACAAAAATGATTTTGATAGTAATAAATATTTTTATTCAGAAATGAAGTATTCATTAATTAAAAATAAATTACTTCCCACCTTTTACCCCTTTAAACCCCACAACCCACACATGAAAATTACCCAAAAATGTTTTAAAGCCCAATTAACACTATTAAATATCAATGAAATAAATATGATTAATTAAAAAATAATAATTCAATTATTATAATTCAATTACATCTCACCCTATTGCCCTATAAACCCACATCCCACTACGGAACTAATAATTGCAAAATGTAATTAAATCAGAAGTTTTAACTACTAGAAATTTAGCACATTTATTACAAAATATAAACAATACTTATATAAAAAATGATATTACATACATTTAAATTATATTCTGATATACATAACACTAATGACAAAATCGATGTTTTAAACAACTATAATTTTCCAAACTATATTAATGACTTCTATTTCTTAAAATCAATATTAATTACCTTCAAATCAATATTCTTGACAACAATATTCTTGCACACGACATTTCATTCCACAATATTTCCAACTCAATTCTTTTGCAGTTCGAATTTTTTGCATCATTATTCTATCTCAATAACTTCAGAGAATACATCAAAGAAGTGTCTCCGTTGTTTGCTATCGATAGAAAACATTTGAATCTTCCTATTCTCTTGAATCAGAAACCAAGGTTATTGTGACTAGCTGTTCTTTCATCTAGCTTGTTAATAAAATACCATAAACCTGCTTTCTTAAACTGTTTGCAAAACACAACTACCTTAATCTTTTTCATTCACTACTAATGTTTTTCCATTATTATATTTATCAAGAACTTTCATAAACTGTTTGAAAACATACTGCTGTTGGTAAATAACAGTGTTATGCATGCATGTATGGCAGCATGAGTAAATAGTTTTGGCCCAACAGGTGTGGATAAAGTCCTTATTTTGGTACTTCTTCCCCTAGATATGCTGTATATAGCATAGTATCAGCAGTAACTCCTAATAGGAACATTGGATCTCAAAGAACTTACCAGGAGGACATTATTACCAAGCTTGGCTCACACCTAAGTGTTCATATAAAGAGTATGCACAGCCTTTAGAAAACCAAAAATAATGTTCCATAGAAGTATTTTTTTTCAGCATGCCTCTCTCCACACCACTGAAGACCTCCAAGACAGCAAGCAAATAGCAAGGCCTTCAAAATATGACTATGTCAATCAATCAAGATGGAACTGACCAGGATGTTATATATCAAGCGAAACTGGGGCAAAACGTATTCTGATAGCAAGAAAGGGATTAGCCTCCAATATTGCCCACCAACTTAGAAGCACCACTCTTGTACAGTGGCTGAAAAACCAAACCCTTCCAAGAGTTGGAAACTGTGGCACATGAAATGTAGTCTCGAAAGAGGGTACATTTTCATTGAGCCCAACAGCGTGGATCAGATTAAAAAGCAAAGGAGGTAGGCCACGGGAGTGGGGAGACCTGATAAAAGCTTATCATTTTGGGTGAGTTATTTCAATGTTATTTACCAGGTTTGTCACCATAGTGGATAGACGTACTATGTGACTTACACATAAAAAATGTGTATGATTACTGGATACCTCCTGGTGGACATTTTGTATCTGGATGATCACAGAAAAGCTACCCAGAGCATTAGAAAAGGCAAGGATTTTTTTCCAGTTAGCAACCTTCATTACACGACCAAAAATGTTGATCCACTGGACTTTACAAAAATCTTTCCCAGACTGCCTTTTTATTGCATGATTTTGCCATGTGAATTTCCAGGGTTTGCTTTAGGGGTGACAGGTAAATAGATCGACTGGTTAGGGTGCAATTCACTAAGGCATTTACCTGTATATCTGTATTTATGTGTTTAGGTGGTACATTTACATGGCACACATTTCCAAGGACAGTAGAGGTCCTTGTAGAGTGAAATGCAAAGACACAGTCAAGAAGTGATTGAAGGGGTTGCTGGTTTCTAGAGTAAAATTTTAATGCTAATCCATCATCAAGCAGTGTTCTTCAAAATTGGAGCATATAGCAGGGAATCCTATTGGATACAGATATGTCATTCCAGATTGTATGCGCATAAATGGAGAAGGTTTCTTTCGTTGTTTTTTCTTTCTACACTTCTTCATCTCCAGTTTCATTGTATCCTCGCTGTGTGTGCTGAGAGCCGTCTGAAATGGCAAGCTTGTCAGCCAGATAGGCGAGAGTACCAGTCAAGATGGCTCTGTAGATGAGGCAGCTGGTTTGTAAGATGGTGCAGACTGGTAAGGGCATGTCAGTGGAGTTCCTTCAAGGAGGGAGTGATACCAAATTTTATCAGGCACCTGATGAGGTTGCGATGCTGCAGGTCAGATGCCCTTTGGGGGAGACAGAGTGAGATACTGAACTCATATGTGATTGATCAACAAAGCTGCCATAAGAGAATGTTTGTTTTCAAAACTATAAACATGAAAATAACCGGAAAACCTACTGATCTTCCAAGGTATACAAAAGAGAAACACACTTCAATATATTACTTCAGCAAACTCAGGCAACACATTTTCAACTCTGACTCAACCAATCAACCTCACTTCTATCTCTCCCTGAAATAAATCGAAATGCATCACCCTCTACACACTCTCTTGAGAAGGCCGAGCAATGCTCCTACAAACTCCATAAGTCACACTTAACATACATAACATGTCTGAGTATGTATAATGAAAGAGATGAGGGGTTAAGCTCTGATACATCTTCATAATAGAATCAACACATCTCTCCCACAAGGCAACTTCAGGCCTTCTCTCAAGACTCAGCAAATCCTTCCTCTACTGAGGAAATCCAACCTGGACCAAGAATGCCTAGCATGCTGCTGTTCAATAACACAACTTTGTCTCTGGGGAATATCATTAAAAAGTCTGCTATGTCAATTTAAGTCTAGCCATGGTGTGAAATCGATCATTGTAAGTTTGCTTTGACTCCTATATGTCACAGTAGATAGAGTCTTCATAGAATGTGGAGTTGGAGCTGCCTGTTATTCTATGAAAACAGATACCTTGTATTTTGTAAGTCATCACTAGTCAAACAAGCACCGGCGTTGCCAATAGGTTTTGACTTCTTGGAAAGTTGGAGCTATTGGTTTTGTAAATGACACTTTATATTTATATATCGTTATTGGCATTGTCAATAACAATATATAAATATAAAATGTCATTTACAAAACCAATAGCTCCAACTTTCCAAATGCGAAACCTATTGGCAACGCCAGTGCTTGTTTTTGTTAGCCGTGGCATGAGTGTTATAATTTAAACATGCAGGCGATGTATATATATTGTGAAATGGCTATAATCGGCATTGAATGTCTGGAGGAAGACTTGCTCCATGTTCTTTCTATGTAAATAAAGTTTCCCTGAACAAATCCCTTGTTCCCTGAGGATTGCTCTTCCAACACTAAATCTATATGGTTCTGGTTCCCATTATAGCGTACGTTTTTACTGGTTGTATAATTTTCTGTACGCATCATGATAATTTATCATTAAAAAACATTAAATTTGCTTCAGTAACTCTGATTAACTGGGCAATATCGAACATACACAGCAAAGGGGTTTCCAAAAGCGATCACTTCTAGTATTAGCAATTTACTCATAGTGTCAATCAGGTTCAACGTTAGAGGCGTTATCCCTTTTACCCTTTCCCACTCCACATCACGGCACCCAATGGAAAAACTCGTCGTTCTCTAAGCCCGCCTACCCATTGGCCAACAGCAGCTGCTGAAAGAATGCGCGCGGTGCCCTTCAAGAGCGGACTCATGGCGTCACTCGTTATCAGGCTGGGATTTGCAAGCCGCCACAGCTTCTCGTGAGTTTTCATGTTTGACTGACAATTGTGGGCGGAAGTGATTCGTGACGTGGCCGCTGGTCTTGCCCTCGCCTTTGCATACTGTTAAATCCAAGAAATACTGTTGAAGCGCGAGGTTTAGCAGTTTACGACAACCTGTTTACACCGTACACTGTTTCAAGGGGCATAGTTCTAGTTTGCGTACCCTACAGGCGGAGCTACGGCATAAGACCAATAAAGGAACCTTTAAATAAGATGACGTGCCGTTGGTGTAATTTGCAGCCAACGGCAGCGTTCCTGATGAATCTCAGCTGTTCTGCCCCTTCCTCCGCAGGGTGCGCGAAACGCTGTATCTCTTTAAGCACTCCACACGACGAGCTTGTGCTCTGTATTTTGGCACTGGTTAATTACCCGTGCGTATATTTTTTTATTTGTTGATAGCGCAAACTCGACCTGAGCTATTGGAGCGCTGTATAGAAGAACCAGTTGTATTACACATACATCATTTTTTTTGGTAGGCACAGCCCGGGGAGATAAAGTGATTTGTTCTCAATTACAGGATGTTGAGGTGAGACTCGAACCTAGTTCCCCTGCTCCAATGGCGTCCAGAGGGGAGTATAGATATTGGTAATATTGAAAGTTAAAAACAAATAAAAACAAGTCAGGTCCCGGGCCGGCAGCCAATCACAGCGCGGCCCGGGGAATTATGTCACGGGGTGTCCCGGCAGGCAGATTCGGGGGCGTGTTTTTCGCGCTCCCCCCTTCCCATTGGCTGGAAGGTAAAATTCCAGCCAATGGGAAGAGGAGAGGGCGGGGCTTAAAAAAGACCCAGAAACGCCCCCGAATCGCGTTTTCACGGGGAAAGCGTGATTGACAACGCTTTCTTCCAATGGCTAGCCTCCATTTATGGAGCTAGCCAATGGAAGAAGGGGCGTATTCAAGTCCCCCATAATGTAAACAATAGCTTTCGCCTGGGCGGAGTACTGCTTCGCAGTGCTACGGCCAGGTCGAAACCTAAAAAGGGGCATCAGCCCTCCTTTTGTTTAAGTACCATCCTGAGTGGAAAACATCTGGAGCCTACCACCTTGATGCCAATGCAGCGGAAGGAAACAAGGGCACATAGCTTTTCACTTCACATGTATTTCAGAGAAACTAATACTTGGAGGAAGGTATTCGACTTTGGTCCACAACCCTATGTAAGAGAGCTTTGATCATTGTAAGAATGCAAAATGTGTCAGTGTGTATGAGGAATTAAACTAATAATGATTGAAATGACACTAACTAATTATTTTTTTATTGACTTCTGTTATAGCACTGCTCATCCCAGTGTAGGGTGTCTAAGCACTTTACATCACATAGAGAAATAAAATAAATCATACAAGTGTGTAAATCAAGGTACAGGAAACGTAATATAAAATAACGCATGATGTTGGAATCACATATCAACCATACTTATTGATATTATATGTTAATAGGGAACGGGCGGGAGAAACACCAAGTCAGGATATAAAAAGTAATGCATTGATTGGGATTGTCTCGACTAAAAAGACATTATTAATTCTCAGAGGTACCCTTCTTTGCACTCTTAGAATAACATGTTGAGAATAAAAAACAATAAGGATCTAAACCCATGATTTACAGTTTGCATGCAGTACCTTGGTGCCGGTAAATACACCACTGTTCTATATTAGAACGATTGCAATTTATGAACAGGAAGTAACAAGTAACAAAATGATCTGTGTTAAAAGCAATAGCCCACTTACATATCTGTGACCTGCACGTTACACAATGTGCTTTGCAGCAGGCATATTAACCCTTCTATGCTACTTAATTAACCAAAACTGCAATTTGGCAACACGCAGAACTCTATTAACCACCAAAGTTATCTTACCACTATTAAAATACCCTCAAAATTGCTGGGCGCAGAAAGATCTCTGCAGCATGTCTTAATATTTAAAATATTTTAAAACGCAACCTCTTTGTGAACAGATTTACTTTCACATTTGTCCTTGATGCCAATTTCTTTGTAGCAGATTTTTTCAAATAAATGTATAAACTGACAGTCAGACTCCGCTTTTCAGGCTCCGCCCCTCCTGACTCAACCCCCTTTCAAATGCCACACCTTGACCCCCACCCCCAATTTATTGGTTCGAGGAGCAAATTGGTTACAGTTGCAGCACTGACAATTATACCTGTCTAACACTTCACCTCATCACTTCTTTATTAGAAAGCCAGATACCATGTGTCCGCGAATTTACGTAATGACCAACATATGCTGTAAAAAAACAGGCCATGCTGCAGAGACTATCAGTGTTCCTTCCAATAAGATCAGCTATGTCGAGGCTCAGCAGAAATTCAAATCATCCATCTAATACCACCTATTGGACTTACCACTCGCACTCCCGCTTGGCGTACCCACTCTGGGGGTCATACACAGCCCGTTCGAAGATTGGCGCGCTTTCTTGTACAGTAGGCCCGAGAGGCAGGGCTACTGATCACCTGCCACAAACAAAACTTCCCACTTGCGTACGTCACTTCAGCGGCAACAAATTAGGAATGGGCAATTGTATCACGTGGTTTACCGGAGGTCTCCCTTCTTAAGAACAGGGGCACACTTGTTGCCATGTTAGCACAGTCCAGTAATTTCTTACTCTAGAACCGCACTCGTAAAACGTCCTTGTTCATAAAATCTTGCCACGAACATTTTTAAATATGATTATATGAAGTAGCCATTAGTTAACCGATTTCTAAAAGCCAAGACCGTTTGATATTTTAAGACATTGGATCAACTTCGCCTTTGCAAGTATAGGAAAGGCAGCTCAATTCATTGCATGTTTTTTAACATTTTATATGCAATTTTATATATCACGGGCTTTACCCAAAGGTGTCGGAGCGTGTCACAATAGAACCAAGTACTACTTGGAAATGTACATACACGTTACAGATACACACTAGATATTGTTTAATGTGTAAACAAGGTTTAAATGTTAATAACGAACGAATTGCGAGGGTAAGGATATTTTTCAAAACGGTCTCTCGTGCTTCTATCAGCTTTTGTTAGCCTTGCGCTTTTAGTCTCTTCTTTGTTTTTCTCGCATTATGCGCAATGTTTTTATTTTGTGTACGGTTGCTGCGCTGCCATCTGTCAAACGCCAACTACCAGAACCAATCAGGGTCGTAATTTACATTTCACTTACTGTGACCCTGGCCAATGGGTTGAGCTCCAGTTGAAACCAATTAAAGACGTGTGCTTTGATTCATGTCAGTTGTGTGGTCATATCAGAATGGTGTTTGTCTTAAACGAGTTCAGCATGTTTGGATTATATGAACCTACTTTATAAACAAGTCAGGTCCCGGGCCGGCCAGCCAATCACAGCGCGGCCGGGGAATGACGTCACAGGGGTGTCCCGGGCCGGCAGCCAATCACAGCGCGGCCCGGGAAAAGGGGCGGGGCTTAAAAAAAGTCAGAGAAACGCCCCCGAATCGCGTTTTCCCGAGAAAGCGTGATTGACAGCCTCTGTCTCCCAATGGCTAGCCTCCATTTATGGAGCTAGCCAATGGGAAACAGAGGCGGTCCGAACATCCCTACTGTAGACAAAAGTTTTCGATCTGGGAGGGGCACTGCGTGCCCCTCGCCAGGTCGAAACCTATTAACTCTTGGGGATCATGGGAGCTAATGCTTGTATGTCGCTGCATTGTGATCTCCTTTTTCTTTCAAATGCTTCCTTCTTTAGTTTAATCTGCGTGATTCTTGTACAGTGCAAGTGGCCTGGTTCTGCTCTGAAATGTGTTCTGATAGAGCTTCCGTGTCATTGATCGTGTACTCTAAGAAACTAACCCTGTGTGTATGCAGCCTGAGATTTGTTTAAAGCACTGTTAGCATGTGTTCTGTCACACCATATGCCATTTAGTCAATTGTTCATAGTGAAAATTCAGAAGTAATACGGAAAAGTATGTTTTTTATTCACTCTGTAATGTACACACGTTCGGAAATAAAATGAAGAATGGCGAATCTCGAAAGTCGTTTGTATACTGTTAACTCACAAGGTGCCAAAGTGTGACACACGATATCGGCTCCCATCACGCGGTCTCCTGGAGAGGATCCAATATCACATGGTGGCAGCAGCCCCGGCCAGTGGAGGGAGTTGCGGTGGGGCAGAGAGACGGGCGGGGGAGGGGCAGAGTGAGGGGTGCTAAATAGTGGTTTCCAGCTCATTTTCCTAGACTTTGAACTGCTGACGTCCATTAAAGGGTGGGAAACTAGGACATTGGCAACGGCCTCAGCAAGCTTTTTTTTTTGAGGAGGAGGAGCAGCTTGGGAGTGCGGTGGGGTTTAAAAGTGCCGGTTAGGTACTGCAGGGCCCGAGGCCCCGCCCCCTCCTCACAGTGTAAGATTTTGTTCAGGTTGACAGGTATGCTAATGATACAGTACCTTTGTTACACGAAATAGCTAATTAGATTGATTAAAATGATGGCTTTGCAAAGTTCACTTAATTTGCTTTCGCATAATTACCTGAGATTTTTAGAACATTATATGAAATACACGTAATTGCGCTAAATGTGAATCCGTCATACAGAGCTATATTTACATTTTTTACGCAAGGACACATTTTATACTTAAAAAATAGGACGAAAAACACAATCGAAGTAAACAACAGCTGCTCATGTTCCTGTTCGCATGCTCCAGCGCTATGATTTTGCCACGACCAGCACCGTAATTACACCATATGGCGTAATGCAGTTATATTAGAAATATTGTGTAACAAGTGTAATGTGAAACTCCCAATGAATGAGAACTACGGTGGTGTAATTTAAATTTCACCCGGGCCTAATTAAAATGTAAACACAATCAGTCAACATGTATCTCTCGGTATTTCTGCCTTTTAAAAACATGTGCTGCTTAACAGACTCCTTGGTGTGTACACTACCAGTCTCTCGTGGAAAAAGAATATTATCTGCAATAAGAGGAAACATCTGGATTAGACAACATAATTATTGAATTAGATCACAAAATATCAGTAACGATGAGTGATCAAGTTCTGTGCTCGGATCTCCAATGAACACTGACATGACTCATCTTTATTAGCATAATAAATATGCCATATAAATGGAATTTCTTGTATTTTACGGCCTATTTTAATGAACTAAATATTTTGATGCCATTCATGGTCCAATGGTAAATCGAAATTGGAGCAATGAAAAAGCATTATTTATGACGCTTATTTGCTTCATGTTCATATATACATTTTGGGGCTCCGTGGTGTGCCTCCCACGTCATACTTTTTTGTATGTTTTTTTTTATGTATACATGTTAATTCAATACTGGATAGAATTCCTATGTGAAATTCGCATCTTTTTCTTCAGATCTACCAGTTGTTTAGCTGATGAAATTTGCCACATTTGCGCAAAATATCACAGTTTGTCACAATGGTGCATTATATAATTTTTAAAGATAGAGGGGCAGATTTATGTTAACTGGTGCATCCCCAGGGATGCGCCAGTTAACATGTGCCACAGTGCGCCACTGCTCCGCCACCCATGGTGCGCCGCATTTATGATGCGGCACACCATGGTGCAAGTTAGTGAAGATGCGTGACGCATCTCTCGGCGTACGGGCGGCGCATTGCAGGAGTCATGTCGCAAGTGCGACATGACTCCTGCGATGCACAGTAGCCACCTCTTCAATGCATGGTGCATCATCCTTACGCTTGCTTCAAGCAGGCGTAAGGAATTGACGTAGAAAGTGGCTGAGTGAAATCTCATAGATTTCACTCAGCCACTTTTAGGAGGCGTTCCTGCGCAGGAACGCCCCCCCTGCGCAGGAACGCCTCTTTATGGCGCAGGGCTTTCCAACGTGACGCATCTCCTAGATGCGTCACGTTGTAAATAGGGCGCATTGTTTGCGCCGATCTTGCGTCACATTAAGTGACGCAATTGCGGCGCAATATTAATCGTGCTGTGCGATGCTGTGGGCCTGGCCTTTTCTGCATTCATGCATATTGATGCATGTGTGTATCTGGGTGTGTGCTTGTGCATTAGATTGTGCATGCATTCATACACGCATGTTTGCTTTTTCACGTGACGTGCTGAGGTCAGCTAGCGGTCTCTACACAAGTAGGAAAACGAAATCAGGAAACTAAATCTTCATGAACCATCTTTCTAATAAAACAATTCACATAAAAGAATTATTTTTACTGTTGGAATTATAGTTCTGACCATGTGTTAGTTATTACTGCTTAAAAGGTTGCTTATTATTATATTTCTTATATAGCGCCAGAATCGACCCCCGAAGGGGTATCTCCGCGCTTGCCTTGGGAACCCGTCCTGGTTTTTCCCTGTGAGATAGCCCCTACAGGGCATCCCCAAGGTGAAAGCCAGGCATCCCGCCGCGGGGGGCTGTTGTGGAGATTAAGCAAGCTTAATGCCCAGAGTTGCAGAGTGTGAACCCATGATTAGGTCAGGCACCGAAGCGAGAATTATCGAGTCCGTGGACATTTGAGCTCAACACCCTGCCGCGTCGGGAATAGAACCCTGGTCCCGGGTCTGACCTCTGCTTCAGGGTCTGCCTGCTCTAACCAGTGAGCCACACTTCTCCACTATGCTCCATTATGCCCGTCTTTCCCATTGCATCATCAAATAAATACATCTGTTGAAATTAGGAAGCTGACAACATAAGGTTTGTGAATGATAGCACCATGGAAGAGCCAGAATAGCGTGAAAATAAATTATAAAGATGAATACTTTAAAATCATTGAGAGCGGATTTTTCCATAGGAAAGAAAGACTTGCAAGTGACAAATGAAGGTCGGAATGATTCCCACTGTATGCTGGGCCAGCAAAGCTTTGCAAAATAGCGTTTGTAAGAGAATGGTCAACCAAGATCATTATTTGTGTCAGAATAAAATAGACCGATTGATGTTAGTTTAGCGTAAATGTCATTAAAATTGTAGGGGGGCATCATAATCACATGTAGAACGCATCCACATATAATCATGCAATTATTGTTAACAAGGGGTGTTACTATTGTGAATATTATTAACACAATTATGTGACTTGCTTTAGTTATGGGTAAATGTCATGGAAAATAAATGTGAGTAGCAGGAACTCGTATTGTGTAACTGAAACATACGTATATTGAATGTCCTTATTAATTATGTAATTTTGCATGTAGGTAAATGTATTAATTGAAATGCTAATAATGGTTATAGAGTCGTATTGATGAATAGAGACACATTTTATGTTTGTTGAAGTCCTAGGCCTGACATGCAAGTCCCTGGAAACTCTTGCTTTAATAATTATTAGTTGAATTTCATGTGCATTGCAGATTATGTTTTTTCACGTTTCCATTGTAGTTGGAGAATACATTCTTTAGGAAAAGTAATGTCTTTGTTTCATTAAGCTAGGCAAGGAGAGATGAAGTTACAATCGTGTGGCTTGGGTGGATAAAGGAAGGCCATTGTGCTTCACACAGGAGAAGGCATGGAATCCAAGAACAAATTGTATCGAGAAAGGTACACCGTCAACATTGTAGAAAAGCACCTTCAGAACTGTACCCAGGATGTAGGGAGTCATCCGAACTGCACCATGGGAAGGTTATCCCTGAATAACTGGTTGTTGGAGTTGGAGACAGGGTGCCACTCTAGTCTTGCCTTCTGAGAGAGAGCATCTTAGAACAAACTCTGTCTTCTGTAGGGTCATGCTACTTGACCCATTGATCACGGAGAGACTTCAGGGAGATTCCATGTGCTGACCCCTTTTACCCTTCTTTCTGAAAATGCTTATTTAGGGATTTCCCTTTACAGTAGAGTAGGGTTAAATGTACGCCTTACACTCACCAACCCTCAATGCAGAAAAATTTGGACTCATGCATCCTGATTTTCTGTATTCTATTTCTTGAATTAATTGTGCTGTTCATGCTGCATTGTTTAAACTAGATGTACAGATTTTGCTTTTTGCTGATTCCTATGTACTTCTATACTCTTGTATTGACATGTCTCTATGTTCATTTGTTTTAGGCTTTGCAATAAATTAACTAACCTGAAGTTTTTGTCCGTGGGTTATTATGTATCCTGGAGAGTTATCGGCTAATTTATTGTTTCTATAATGATTCCCCCCCCTCCACAGTTTCATGCGGCTAAAAAGAGCCATTGGAGTAAGACTCCAGAGAAGCCTAGAATTTATGGGCTAGGCCCTTTCTGTGTCTTTCCATTTCTTATTTTTCTTGTTACTTATTATTTAATTATACCTTTCAATATATTATCTCTCAGAATGGTGTGTGATAATTTTGCAAGAAATGCACATAAAAAAATTCTTGATATGCACATTTTCAACTCATTCCCTATCCTGATGCTAGTCTTAAAACGGAAGACCAAGCGTACAATCAACATAAGTCCCAAGTAACATTTGATTTCCATAAAATGTCAGTCCATCCTGCACAAATGCCTTCAGAAACATGGCTATCACAGCGCATCATGTTTTAAAGAGTTAATAAGGCAGGTGGACCTGCACATGACCTCGCCAGCATCAAACCCTGCGCTGCATCATATGAAGTAGCCTTTCCAGCAATCATGGCTTCTTTGCAAAAAAAAATAATAAAACATTACAAAGGTGTTTCTTTAACAAATGGGACTCAATGCAAATTGGAGGATGGTGCACATTCCTTCAGAGATAAATTAAAGCTCATCATGTCCTCAGCTGTTAGTTATGGTTTCTTTTCTGTCATGAAGTTTACTCCTAGTCTACCAGACAGATGAACAACAAATAGCAAGAGCATGGAGATGAAGAAACTCAAGTGAAACAAGCACTGAGTAAACTAGTTCACTTATTTTTTTACTAGTTTGTTTACTAATTTTAATGTAGCGCATCATTCATTTTTACAGTTACTTTGATGCACTCATCATGTGAGATCTCCCAAAGCGGATGATATGCTTACATAATTGAAATAGGATGTTCTCGTGATGGTACAATATACTTTTTCTGTATGTGTGAACCTTCATCTCAAGAAGGTGTCAGGCTTATAAATACACAAGACGATCAGGTTTTTTACATTGATGGCATCCACAAATCATGCTTAGTACCTTGAAACTGATTATACTTAAACCTGTTGTGCCTTATAGGGCAAACCTGTTGGGAAAAAAAGATATTTCCATATGTATACCCTGCATAGATATCATATTTAGTTATAGTTCCCACCCACACTATCTCAAACCAACTGAACTATCTCACTTCTCCCCGTAACAAACAGCTCTGAGCTGTAGGGTCTTTCATCCTGACTTAGCCTGGACAAGCTTCAACAGCTGTTCAGAGCCCACTTAGAGCAGCTATTTGCTTTTCCTGACTTCCACATTAGTTTGCTCATCAGGGTGTTCATTTCTGTTTAAAATGCATGTCTGTATTATATTTGGCACAGTGCCAATCTTGCATTTCTCTTTTGCCCAAGTTTGGCACTGTGTCCTTTTCCAGTTCTCCTGAGGTTGCAAATATTACCCAAAGACCAGTCACTCAGGAAGGAGGCAGACTGAAAGCATCATTGTGTGCACAGACTTCTTCCTTGCTGGGCAGTAAGCATTGTTACCTGGAAAAATACATTTCATTTTGTTCCTGAGCAACTGCTGTGTATTGTGTGTTTCTTTCATTGCTCCTGGGAAGGTGTAAAGGATTTTCTCTGGCAAAATAGTGCAGCGACTCAAATGGGTTGAAAAATGTCACACCGGTAAGTGAACTGAATACCTTGCCACCGTGAACTTTTAATGCTTAGAATATAGTTGGCAGTGAAACAAGAGACTGAGGAGTAACTACAGTTACTTCTTGTCAGTAATATTAGCAGATAGTGTCTGATGCCTCCAGGGCGATCATAACCCCTGTGCCAGAAGGGGATTTTTCTAGGGGACCCCAGGAACAAAACCCTCTTGGAGTATAGTGAGGGGAACATCTGATACAGGTTGCATCGGGACAAAGGGAAATTATTTTGAAATGTGCACAAGTGTAGTAAGTTATTGATCAATGACGGTATTTGAATTATATTTTTACTGATGGTGATGTGCAGATATGTTTTTGACAAATTTTCCATATTGCGGTGTTTCTTTGAGTGATACGTACAAGTGTCAACAGCTGCGGATTTCTTTCTCTCTCCCTCTCTATGTCCACTCCCTAACATTTTTTCCTTGCAGGAGACATTTTGTTGTGTTTCTCTTTCAGGGTGTTAGTGCACATTGTGATTAAAAAAACACACTTCATGAAAGTGGATCACTGAGGAAACAAGGTAAGCCCACTAGAAAGTTGTTTAAACAGCTGTCAGGAGAGAAAGGTAAAAAGGATTATCACCAGATAGCCCTGCAGCTCAAGGTAAGGAGGAGACAAATTGTCTAAAATATGTGAAAAGGTTTGCACACTAGTGTGTACAGGGAGAGGGAAGGTGCAGAGTGTAGCTGACACCCAGCCTAGATGTGTATTGAAGACAGGCTGCATACACATAGAAGAGCAGAGAAATGCCTATGTTCCAGAAGTGATTCAGAAAAGGGGGTGGTGATGAACAGAGTGTCTGAATTAAGCAGGCCACTCTTACCCAGTCCAAAGATCAGGGCTTGATCCATCACAGTTTTTTAGCTCACTGCACCATCCCAGCTCAGAACCTGGCTACATGCAAATTAGTCTGACCCTGGCCCAGTGCATCATGGGAACAGGGCAGACCAAACTACCAAGCCAATTCTTATACTGGGAAGGAAACAAGCTTCCGGGGACCGGTTTCTGGCATTTCAGCCGTCTTCGGCCCGGCTTGCTTGAATCCTGCTGGTGCAATGAGCAAGGGACTCACATCTGAGTATACCCTTCCACGCTTATGGTGGACAAAAACGATTCAAGTGTGGCAGGGTATACTCAGACATGAATCCCTTGCTCACTGCACCACCAGGATTCAAGAAATGCCAGAAACCTGTCCCCGGAAGCTTGTCTCCTTTCCGGTGAAGAATTGGCTTGGTAGTTTGGTCTGCCCTGTTCCCATGAGGCACTGGGTCAGACAAATTTGCATATAGCCAGGTTCTGAACTGGGGTGATGCAGTGCGCTAAATAACGGTGATGGATCAAGCCCTGATTTCTTGACTGGGTAAGAGTGTCTGCATAATTCAGACACTCTGTTCATCACCACCCCCTTTTTGAATCGTTTTTGGCCACCACAAGTGTGGCAGGGTATACTCAGACATGAGTCCCTTGCTCACTGCACCACCAGGATTCAAGCAAGCCGGGCCGTCGACGGCTGAAATGCCAGAAACCGGTCCCCGGAAGCTTGTCTCCTTTCCGGTGAAGAATTGGCTTGGTAGTTTGGTCTGCCCTGTTCCCATGAGGCACTAGGTCAGACTAATTTGCATATAGCCAGGTTCTCAACTGGGGTGATGCAGTGAGCTGAATAACGGTGCTGGATCAAGCCCTGATCTCTTGACTGGGTAAGAGTGGTCTGCTTAATTCAGACACTCTGTTCATCACCACCCCCTTTTTGAATCGTTTTTGGCCACCACAAGTGTGGCAGGGTATACTCAGACATGAGTCCCTTGCTCACTGCACCACCAGGATTCAAGCAAGCCGGGCCGATGACGGCTGAAATGCCAGAAACCGGTCCCCGGAAGCTTGTCTCCTTTCCGGTGAAGAATTGGCTTGGTAGTTTGGTCTGCCCTGTTCCCATGAGGCACTGGGTCAGACTAATTTGCATATAGCCAGGTTCTGAACTTGGGTGATGCAGTCAGCTAAATAACGGTGATGGATCAAGCCCTGATCTCTTGACTGGGTAAGAGTGGTTTGCTTAATTCAGACACTCTGTTCATCACCACCCCCTTTTTGAAACGTTTTTGGCCACCACAAGTGTGGCAGGGTATACTCAGACATGAGTCCCTTGCTCACTGCACCACCAGGATTCAAGCAAGCCGGGCCGACGACGGCTGAAATGCCAGAAACCGGTACCCGGAAGCTTGTCTCCTTTCCGGTGAAGAATTGGCTTGGTAGTTTGGTCTGCCCTGTTCCCATGAGGCACTGGGTCAGACTAATTTGCATATAGCCAGGCTCTGAACTGGGGTGATGCAGTGAGCTAAATAACGGTGATGGGTCAAGCCCTGATCTCTTGACTGGGTAAGAGTGGTCTGCTTAATTCAGACACTCTGTTCATCACCACCCCCTTTTTGAATCGTTTTTGGCCACCACAAGTGTGGCAGGGTATACTCAGACATGAGTCCCTTGCTCACTGCACCACCAGGATTCAAGCAAGCCGGGCCGACGACGGCTGAAATGCCAGAAACCGGTCCCCGGAAGCTTGTCTCCTTTCCGGTGAAGAATTGGCTTGGTAGTTTGGTCTGCCCTGTTCCCATGAGGCACTGGGTCAGACTAATTTGCATATAGCCAGGTTCTGAACTGGGGTGATGCAGTGAGCTAAATAACGGTGATGGATCAAGCCCTGATCTCTTGACTGGGTAAGAGTGGTCTGCTTAATTCAGACACTCTGTTCATCACCACCCCCTTTTTGAATCGTTTTTGGCCACCACAAGTGTGGCAGGGTATACTCAGACATGAGTCCTTTGCTCACTGCACCACCAGGATTCAAGCAAGCCGGGCCGACGACGGCTGAAATGCCATAAACCGGTCCCCGGAAGCTTGTCTCCTTTCCGGTGAAGAATTGACTTGGTAGTTTGGTCTGCCCTGTTCCCATGAGGCACTGGGTCAGACTAATTTGCATATAGCCAGGTTCTGAACTGGGGTGATGCAGTGAGCTAAATAACGGTGATGGATCAAGCCCTGATCTCTTGACTGGGTAAGAGTGGTCTGCTTAATTCAGACACTCTGTTCATCACCACCCCCTTTTTTAATATGTTCCAGAAGTGACATTTATAAAATAGTAATGTTAAAATTAACTTTGCCAGTAAAAAGGCACTCACTATGAGAGGAGTAGGTATCACAGTAGTGAAAAACAAATTTGTGTGTCAAGGAATGTAAATCTTAAAAATACCTTTCTCGCCTTTTATTTATACAGCACCCTACCCTATTAGCTACCCAGCGCCTGTCTTAGGGGTGACTTATATGTGGTAGAAGAGGAGTTGAAGGCTTGGCAAGTAGTTTTAAATTGTAAGTCGAAGTAACAGCAAACTGCACACACAAGCCCTACAATGGCAACCATGGCACAGGTTTGAAAGGCTACTTGTGAGGGTGGCACAAGCAGTGCTGCAGCCCATTAGTAGCATTTAATTTATAGGCCATAGTCACATGGTATACCACTTTATAGAAAAAACCTTCAAGTGAACTAAATATGTCAATTGTTTATCCATCCTGTAAAATTGTTGCCAAAAATAGGAAAGGGAGCGAAAAGTGAAATAAATGTGTTTCTCATTAGATAGATGACATCAAATATTCATACGATTCACACTATGTGAGTGATTGTTTGCTATAGTGGTGTTCAACTGCTAAAAAGAGAGCTTTCCTTTTATCTTATTGCAAAAAATATATTTTGACTAACATGGAGTCTGTGGTTTTAAATAGAATGAGTTGAGTTCATGAGCAGCACCAGCAAGAGAGCTTTAATAGCTGCTGAGCACCACCTAGCAACTCCTATTGAACAAGGACAATTCTTCTGGCCTTTTCAGTGTATAATCCAGAAAATAGAGACAACTAAAATTGGCATGGTGGGAGTAATAGGATGTAAATCTAGAAACAAGAGTTAACATAGAGTCCGGCATGCCATTTACCCATGTTATGTCAGCTACTGTACACTTGTTTGGACCTGCCATTTTTGCAGGGTTATCCCCAAACTTTTTCCTTCCTCCCTCCCAGTTTTTGTGACCTATTTATGTTGATTTTAGGACTCTTGCCACGTTACCAAAAGCTATTCATTGCGAAAGTGCATATGCTCTATGTTTAAATTGTAATTCAGATTGATTCGCTATGATTGGTATATCTGATTTACTGGTAAGCACCTAACAAATTGCATTAGGCGTACCCAGGGCCTATAACACAAACACTACTAGTGGGTCAGCAGCACTGATTGTGCCACCCACACAAGTAGCTTTTCAAATGTGCCTCAGACCTGCAGTGTCTGTGCACATAGTTGTAAACTGCCATTTTGACCTGGAAAGTGCACCCACTTGCCAGGCCCTAACCTACACTTTTACTACATGTAAGGCATCACAAAGGTAGGCTAAATGCACCCCCATGGGCAGGGTGCAGTGTATTTCAACAGTAGGACATGTACCTGTGTGTTTTTCATGTCCTGATAGTGAAAGCTTGTGCATTTCTCTTCCATAGGTTAACAAGGGACCTGCCTTGAAACACCTTTCAAGTGCATATTCCAAAAGGAAGATGATAGGAAGTTGGCGTTTGTACTCGCTGAACTCAGAATTAAATAACATCTTTTAGTAAAGGTGGTTTTAAATTATGTATTTGGAAATGCCTCTTTTAGAAAGTGGACATTTCCTTGCCTTACCATCTTGTGCCTTTGCCTGTCTGTGGGATCAACATCTGGTTTAGAGTGACAGCTGGTTTGTTTGTGCATACACTCCAGACACTCACACAAAGGGAGCTGAGGTGTGCCCTGCAGATCCTATCGGTCTTACTGAGCTTGAGTTGTGGGAGGAGTAGACATTGACACCTGAATAGAGTTGTGTCTGCCTTTTATAATGCTGTCGCCACCCCTGTAGCGGGACTGGACCAGGGAGGACAGAACTGGTTCTAGTAAGGCACAAAAGACATTTATTTGGAGTTTGCAAACTTCAAAGACTAAAACTGGTATGAGTGCTGGGGCTCTGACCCCACAACTTTAGAACTCTTTTTGACTAAGGAACCCGCCAAGAAGAAGAGCTGGGGAAGTTGTCAGGAGGGAATTCCACTTTCTGTTTGCTTTGCTGTGTTGGCCTGCTGCTAGCTGATTCTGTCTTGGGGAGTGACATGACTGGATTGAAGTTTCTTCAACTTATTTTCTGAGTTCCTCCAAGGGCTTGAAGAAGAGCTTGCCTCCTGTTCGAAGTCTCAGAAATATTCAAAACTTCAAGTTCATCTGCCAGCATCATGGGGTACTGTGTGTTTTGTGCTGAAACAGAAGAAAAACAACTACAGCGCCGTCCACGGCGCTGCTGCTGGCTCTGTGACTTGAAGCACTGCCCAGAGCATCTCCCCGCTTCACGATGCAACCCCGGTCTCACCAATGCTGCCACACAACGCTGTCACCAATGCCTCTACTTACACCAAGACTTGTGGGTACCACACCTCACATCGCCTCACTGCACATCGCCACCCTGGTATCACTGACTGCTGCTCCATGCCAACATTGTTATGCATCGTCAACTAATGCCGCTGCTTGCACTGCAACCTGTTGGCACTGCACAAAGTGTCACCTAAATCGCAACCTTAGGTCTACCGACGACAGAGTTTCAGCAACGGCAGCACTGCCACCTGCCCTGTGACCTATAGAGATGGTACGTTGCATTGCCCCACTTCACACCGCAGCCCTGGTCTTACCGCCGAAGCCGCCTCTGAGCAGCTGCTTGCAGAGTGACCTAGGGGCACAATACGTCGCATCGTCCACTTCGCATCACATCCCTGACGACTCCTGCAGCAACCTCTGGAACTGACAACTGCCATCATTGCCACTTTGGAGCTCATTCCAGGGTCCATGGCGCCTTGCATTTCCAAAGTACTGTTTGCATGTCTTCCCAACACCATAGCTGCCCACGTTCTCACTGTCAGACTGAACCGGGCTACTGACTTTGAGGAACTGTAATTAAAGGGTATTCGTATTTTGGGTACTGTATGTTGGATTTTTATTGTTTTGGTTTTATTTTACACAGATAAATATTGACTATTTTTCTAAAATTGGTCTGGTGTCATTTTATTGTGTTTTCAATGTGTTCCTGTGTGTATCTGCAAACGCCTTGCACATTACCTCTGAGATAAGGCTGACTGCTAGTGCTAAGCTACCAAGGAGGTGAGCAGGTGCTATTTTAGAAGTGTAACTCCCTTATCCTGACTCAAAAGAAGGGTCCCTACTTGGACACTGTACAAACCTGCCAAATACGGACCCCCAGTTCTAACTAAGTTCATTCACTTTCCTCCTCTTGAAAGTACCCATTTTACTTAGGACACAATGTGGCAGTTTTCGTTTCAAGCCTGATGTTTCAGTCTTATCACTGGAAGTGGGTGCCACTCAACTGCAAATGAAAGGAATAATCTCTGCGTATTGTTGAATGTTTTAAATAA
This sequence comes from Lissotriton vulgaris, assembly GCF_964263255.1. Lineage (NCBI taxonomy): Eukaryota > Metazoa > Chordata > Amphibia > Caudata > Salamandridae > Lissotriton > Lissotriton vulgaris. The sequence continues at coordinate 774,961,371 of NC_141696.1, read as the reverse complement.
TTTCCATTGTACAGTAATCAAAATGTATTATATTAAAAAAAAACAAAAAAGTATTAATATATGTATACACAATAGAAATGAAATAAGAGGCAAAAAAAAAAGGAAGAGCAGAAAAAAACTAAAAGATGAAAAACCAATAAACATTCTTGAATAATGATGATCTGGTAGAATCTTTGATCTAAACAGCGTCTAGTTTACTCATAAGAAATAAATGTTAATAACCTGATTTTTTCCTTCCAAAAAAAGTTATTTTCCTTGCTAGGGTTTATCACTTTAGGCAGGGGCCCCAATCTCCCAAAATAAAAATGCCACTCAACTGCCTGCACTAATGTAGGATTGGTTCCCATCCTGCAGTGCATCATTAGAGGTGACTCTACCTTCAGTCACCCTAGTAAAGCACCACAAGGCAATAGCTTGCAATGAGGTGCAGTTAATTCATTAATGCTGTGGGAGCAGCAAATGGGTTTAATTTTTCTGTCCCAGGCACACCATTGAGCAGAGGGAGAACCTTCTAAACATGTAGATCATGGGGCACTTTGAAATTGATAAAGCAGAGGAGAACTTTTCACAATATGTAATCTTCCCAGCTCACCTCCAAATGCAATAACAATGCAAATAACAGGTAGCCCTAGAATTTCTAACTGAAGGTATGAATGTGTCTCTCAAGAAAGGGGCTCTCATCCTATTAAAGAGACACAATGCCAATGTAACGGGGACATGAAATTAAAACGACAAGCCTAAAAGTCACTCACCAACAGCAGAAAGTAGCTTCCTCTACCTTGGGGAGCATCATAATTTCAGCAATGGCAGTCCTGTCTATACTTTACGATTTAAGGAACAAATGGCTGTGTCATTTGTTACAGGACAAAATGTATGGTCTGTAAATAAACTAGAGCCTTGGACTAGAAGGCCCTGGGCTCCATGCCTTCTTCCAAAGGTGTGTCAACATGGTTATCAGTTATTACGAAATGGCACATCAACAAAACTTACACATTAGTATTAAAGGCCACAAGTCTTGAAAGTTAAGAAATATTAAGTGTTCTGCACTTGATTTTTACAATTCAATATTATCTGTATGGCCAGGTCGACACTGTACTGCCAGTGTGTATGTATATATATATATATATATATATATATATATATATATATATTACCTACTGGCGGTCGCCGGTAGGTATATATAGTTAGGATTTTTTCCCTATGGGATTTTTGAAAATTCTATGTCTAATAACTTTGGCGTTTGTGCACGGAATCGGCAGAAATTTTCAGGAAAATGGCACATTTTGTTTCTGAGCAGCCCCTGAAAATTTGGGGGGGGTCGTCAAGGGGGGGCCGAGAAAAAAGGGGGGTCCCAAAACGCGTTTTTCCAATGTTAATTTCCATAGGGCGGTTGGCCTCACTTTTAGCCCGAACGGCTGAATGGATTTGCATGAAACTTGGCAAAATTGTAGGGACTGTTAGCCCGATGTGCCTTTGCTAGGTCTCAATATATGTGCTTCAGTGGATTTTGAGAAATTAACGTTCAAAAAAAGATATATATCTGTAACAGCGCTCCGGGCTGCGCTCCGGTTCGCGTACTTTTCGCGTAACGGAACTTTGCGATGCGAAGCTGATTGGCTCTCTGGTGTCTGTCAACATTCTAAACAGTCCGGAGCGGCCGCCATCTTGTCTCTCGGTAGGATCGAGAGACAAGAGGAGGCCAAAACAAAGGGGGAAATTACCATAAGGGGGCATAGTAGATGCACGTTGACCCCCTAGGTTTTATGTGGAGGTTTTAAAAGGGCCCAGCGTGGGAAGCGCCCTGTCCGCGAACCGGAAAGCGTTCTGGGCAGCGTACTATAAGGAAAAAAGAATGATAGACTTTTCAAATACTGTATGTTAATTGTTTGTTGTTTTTGTTGATTATTTTTTATTTTCTTTATTTTTTAAGCATTTTTTTTATTGTGATTGTGTTTCATAATTTATTAAATTTTCTAAGATTTCACTGTCAGAAATTTCATAATTCTCATTGAATATACTTTGTAGTCTTTGAGGGTGTAAAATGTCCTCATTTTTAAGGAGGTTATCCACTGCTTCCACGCATTGCAGTAGTTCCTGGTCCCTACTTTCATCCTATAATTCATTTTCATTTTGATCAATGATTTCTTGGCTGCTCTCTTGCAGTACAATTTTAAATTCAACTTTCTGTTCGCCTTCCATTTTGCCTGAGATTTGGATAAAAAAAATATATATTAGTAGAGATAGGGCACTGTTGGGATTAATTTTAGATAGGCAGTTTTTATCAGTGAATTTATCTTTTGGCAGTGTATAGTATCAGAGTGGAAGTAGGAATATAAAAAAGTGTCTGTGATTTAACCAAGAGAAGCCTAACTCCATCCATAACTATAACAGAGAAGTCTATCTAAATCTATAACTACTACAGAGGGATAGTATATAACTATCAGAAAAAGTTTACCATATTAACTTATAGTGCACAATATACTTCAGTTTTAAAAATATCAACTTACCTTTACAAACAAGTTGAAGAGTTTAGTGATAATTCAATTGTAATGTACAACAAGAAGTAGCAGTCAAAATGGCTGTGTTTCCTTCTCTTCCTTTATATATATTCAGGTATATAACCAATCAAATGTCAGGTAATAAAAGTAGAAAATGAAAGTAACATTTTCATTGTTTGTCAATTCCTACACTTTAGATGTGTTTTGTGAAGTAATTTACCTCACGGTATTTAGAGAGGTCTACAGGCTTAATGGCTAAATGGAATTTCAATCAAATTTGTGAAAATGAAAGGGATTGTTATGTAGTATGAGCTAATGTATATTTGGTGAGAGTGTCTCCAGTCGTTTTTCTGTGAATTACTTTCCCACCTTTTTTATTGGAGCGCTTCCCGGTATGCGTCCCGGTCCGCGAACCAGCAGTGTTACGGGAGTCCACCATTTTGTGTTTCGGTCGAATCAAGATACAAGATGGAGGGCAAATAATGTTCAGAATGGGTAGAAGGGGGCACGGTAGATGTATCTTGACCCCCTAGGTTTTCTGAGGGTGGCTGAGGAGGACCATATGTGCGGGAAAAAAACATTTTTTTTTTAATTTTGCGCGGTTAGCTTCCAGTTCGCGTACCGGGTAGCGCTCTGGGAGCGTAGTTTGTTGAAAATTAGAGAAAAAAGTTAGAGAAAAATAATAATTGTGAGTGATCAGATGTAGGGTAGCTCTGAGAAGAGCTTTTGGGTTTATGGCACATTTTGGTACTTATAAGTAGGTACCAATGCACAGTCTTAAATTCAAAATGAAAATTCTGTTGCCCTCATCTGAGAAGTGAACTCCATCTCCTCTGTAGATATCTTGCATGTAGTAACGCAAGTTATTGTTGTACATGGAGCCCATTCCATGGTCTCTCATGTAAGCTGAAACAGATTTGTTTACATGCTTCCTCGACTTCTCAATTTGTGGACAAAATTGGTTGGACCACCTCCATTTCTGTCTTTGGCATATATTGGAATATACCAAGGCAGTTTGAGGAAAAAGTGCCATTAATTGCTCAAAGGTGTCCTTTAAAAGCATTTCAAGACCTACCCCAGTCAAAGTGCCCAAATCATTACCTCCACAGTGCACAATTAACAGGTCAGGTTTTGGCAAATGCATAAAGGTTTTCACCAATGGTATCAATTGGTGACATTTTAATCCTCTTTGGCCCAACCACTTAATTTCCACATCTTATAAATTGAGGTTAGGTAAATTTCTGTTCTCAGCATACCTTTGAGCCCAGTAGATGTAACTATGTCCAACAATCCAGACATTAAACATGGTGAGAGAACGTTGGGCTGCAGTCAGATGAAGTGTGGTAATGAAAGGGCAGTTGAAACAGTAGGAGTTTGTAAAGAAAAAAAAAACTGTGGATTTCCAGTGCTAATGATTCATTAGCAGTGATTGGTGGATTTCCATTTCTGAAAACAGAAAGTTAGGGTGCATGGATGTGTTCTTTGAAAGATGTAATTTGAATGGTCAAGGAAAAAACATTTAATGAAAGATTGCACTGGATACGCAGGTGCACTGAGAGTTCAGAGTTCAATTGAAACATTGTTGTGTGAACTTGCAAACATGAGAGGTGTTTCAGGAGGTGGTTGCTAAGCAAAAAAGGCAGAGAGGGCAGAGGGGGGAAGGGTTTTGATTTGAAAAAAGTGAGGGAAGAGTTATGATTGGCTAATATGAGAGATATGTGTAATGAATATCAGCATTTCTGTGCTTTCTATAGCTGCAGCCTCTAGAGTGCATTCTCTTTGTTCTGCTGAAGACAATTTGGTGTATTTTTGAGACTGTTTTGAAACTCAAAAAGTATTTGCTAAGGTGAGAAAAGATTTATTTAATTTAGATAGAGAATAGTATCATTTAAGGAGAAAATGATGAAGAAAGCTGTGTTTTTAAAATGTGGCTTTGTCTCAAGTGATATACAAATAGATTTTGTTTCTTTGAGAAATTGTAAATGCATATTCTGTGTAGAAATCTGGCATGCAGTAACGCATATTATTGTTGTACTTGGAGCCCATTCCATGGTCTCTCATGTAAGCTGAAACAGATATGTTGTGTTTAAAAACGATTTTTGAAAACAATTACATTTCTGGATATGTTCTGCTAGAGCTTCATAGGTTGCTTGGGTCATATTTATAAGGCATTTGAGTGTCTCTGATGTTATTGTTCCCATTTTAATTGAAGAGCTTTCTTCATGGGGCTAGTTTCTTGTAAATACGCTCCCACCTGTGCTTGGTAAATTTAGATTTTGATTATGGGAGTTACTTAGCCATGTTAAAAATGTCCCAAAAATGGTGCAAGGGCATTCAAAAAAACGCTTTCATGTGTCTTAAGGACATTTTTAGTCATTTCCTCTTGAATGTAGGTATACAATTGATTTATATGCTGTGTTTAAAAACGATTTTTTGAAATCAATTACATTTCTGGATATGTACTGCTAGAGCTTCATAGGTTGTTTGGGCCATATTTATAAGGCATTTGAGTGTCTATGATGTTATTTTTCCCTTTTTAAATGGAAAGCGTTCTTCATGGGGCAAGTTTCTTGTAAATACGCTCCCACCTGTGCTTGGAAAATTTAGATTTTGATTATGGGAGTTACTTAGCCATGTTAAAAAGTCCCAAAAAAGGTGCAATGGCATTCAAAAAAACGCTTTCATGTGTCTTAAGGACATTTTCAGTCATTTCCAACTGAATATAGGTATACAATTGATTTATATGTTGTGTTTAAAAACGATTTTTTGAAATCAATTACATTTCTGGATATGTACTGCTAGAGCTTCATAGGTTGTTTGGGTCATATTTAAAAGGCATTTGAGTGTCTATGATGTTATTTTTCCCATTTTAATTGAAGAGCTTTCTCCATGGGGCAACTTTCTTGTAAATACGTTCCCACCTGTGCTTGGCAAATTTTGTTTTTGATTATGGGAGTTACATAGCCATGTTAAAAATTACCCAAAGATGGTGCAAGGGCAATAAAAAAAACGCTTTTATGTGTCTTAAGGACATTTTCAGTCATTTCCTCTTGAATGTAGGTATACAATTGATTTATATGTTGTGTTCAAAAACGTTTTTTGAAATCAATTACATTTCTGGATATGTACTGCTAGAGCTTCATAGGTTGTTTGGAGCATATTTAAAAGGCATTTGAGTGTCTATGATGTTATTTTTCCCATTTAAATTGAAGAGCTTTCTCCATGGGGCAAGTTTATTGTAAATATGCTCCCACCTGTGCTTGGCAAATTTAGATTTTGATTATGGGAGTTACATAGCCATGTTAAAAATGACCCAAAAATGGTGCAAGGGCAATCAAAAAAACGCTTTAATGTGTCTTAAGGACATTTTAAGTCAATGAGGAAACACAGGTGATGTAATTCTGAAATGAGGAAAAGAAACTCCACATTTTTCAATTACATCACTAGTGTTTCCTAAGTTTATGAATGACATTGTGCAGATGAAGTTTAGGTCTGACCACAGATTCAAAAGAGGTCTGCCCTTTGTTCAAGAGTGAAGTGGACATGACTTACTTCATTGGTAGGCCTTCACATGTATTATTTCCTTTGTTTTCTTCAACAAGCGAAAATCTCATCTGCAACCGTGTGTTGGCCTCACCTCAAACAAACAAAACAGGTGATGAACCGAATGTGGATCAATGTCACACATTCACCCCTGTCCAAAGATCTGGGCCCAAACAAACCTCTAGATAGGCCACACCTTATCGTCATCCTGAATCAATCATTTAAAATGTTAGGGAGAGATTTATGATAGGTGTATGCCTGTTTTGTACCACTGTGCGTCACTTTTGTGACGCAGTGGTGGTGCAAAAGATTTGCTATGTTAAATAATAAGTCGGGTGTTAAGTTTTTGATGACTATTATTCATTAACTGTTTGGTAATAGTGGTTAATAACATTTTTTATTATATTTTTCCACAGATTCAACTGCAGATCATTTCAAAATTTGAAAAATGCCAACTAAGAATCGAATTAGAAAGGCTAGAAAACGTCAAAGACAGCAGGATCATCTATTATTGCAGCAGTCCTCTCCCAAAAAAACTTGTGAAATGACCAAGAAAGCTCCGGGTAAGAGCACAAAATCATTCATAAGAAATATCTGTAGTAAAAAAAGTATTTCAACAAAAAATGTTTCAGTCCAGAAAAAGAGAAGCAATTTAAATGGAAAGGAAAGACCAATGAAAAATGTTACTGCTAGAGCAAGAGATAACTCTGTGCATGATAGTAGAAGGAAACAACAGTTTAGGGACATTCGAAAACGAATGTTCCGCAACAGGATAATAGTTAATTTATTAAAAAATATTAAGAAAGGCCAACAGAAAGTGGCATTTTATAAGAAAAAGAAAAATGTAGAGAAAATTATTGATCATGCTTTCGAAATTAAGCGAAAGTTGTTTATTTTGGTAATCAATAGAATTAGGACACTAAACAAGGTAATTTCTGATTTCAAATCAAATAGTAGATGGAAGAGAGTAGTTAATCGTAGTAACTTTTGTGAAGTTTTTTCCGGAGAATGGATGCATAGTTCAAGTTGTGAGGCATTTTTTAATGAGGAGAGTTATTTTCAGGATAATGATTTGGTGTTTGCAGTTGACACCAGTGGTCGAGCTTATGAAGTGAAGGATGGTTGTCCAGTTGAAAAAGAAAAACTTGTGACAACAGAGATAGAAGAGGTGTTAGGTAATGAGGTTTTAGAAAGACGTCCTAAAGGTCCTGTGTACATTTGGAAGTGTAGTTCTATTTGCAGTGTGCGACAGGATTCCATCAATTTGCTTTGTGATTTTGTACGGACATTTAATAAGAAAAGTTTGAAGCAGAAAATGAAGTTGTTGCAAGAATTAGATCCTTGCAGAGTGAGACAAATGACAGGTTTGCGTGGTCATTCACTGGCTTGTCTTTCCAGGAGAGTATGCCAGAGTGTTTTTCATCATTTCAGGATGCTAGCAGTGCATCATAATAAAGTGAGGAAATTAGTGAGAATGTTGTATCATGCTAAGAGTCCAGCAATTATGCTTAAACAATTATGTTCTGCTCTTTTGCATGGTTCTGAAATAGATGTCAAGAATATTTGTGAAGAAATTGAGTTTTGTTACTTTGGAAGTAAAGATGAGAATGTTCAAATTGACCCAGAAGTAGAGGGTAATGTTGAAGATAATGTACAGGTTTCCAGTACAGATAATTTTCAGAAGGAAATTGCCACGTTTCAGATGAAATCAAGTGAGAGGCCTAATTTCACTTGTGTGTGTTGTCGACGCACTTATTACAAGAATCAGATTAAGTTAGTGGATTTATATGCAAAAAGTGAAAGGGAAAATAATAGTGAATGGAAGGATTTTGCCACATACTTGATGGTAGAAAATTATTTTGATTTGGGATCGGATCAACGTGTGTGTACTTATTGTTGTAACAAATTAAACCAAAACCAGATGCCTGCTAGGGCGGTTCATAATAATCTGGAATTGGTTGAGATTCCTTCTGAATTGAAGGATTTAAATACTTATGAATCTATTTTGATTCATAGTATCCATCCCTTTCAGGCTATTGTAAGAATGGAGCCAAAGACAGGGAAGTTGCCTCCATCAGATTTACAGAGAGGATTAAAGGGAAGAGTTGTTTATTTGCCTCTAGATTTGAACAAAAACATTAACACAATTGGAGTAGAAAAAGTGGAAGAGGAACCTCTGGTTATCTTGGTTAATGGGGTTCCGACAAAGAATAAGAAAATATGGCAAGATTTAGTGGATGTTTGGAAAGTCAAAAAGGCAACATTGTATTTGAAGAAAAATAATAAGTACTATAAGAATGTATATGTTGCAGAAGAGGAAGTAAGTGATGAAGAGGATAGCGATTTGTGTGCTGGCCAAATTGAGAAAGTAGAGGCCTCTAAAAGTGAAGAAATATATGAACATTATAGTGTTCATCCTTTGCATTCCAAGGAAGTCATGGGGAATGCTATTGAGTTGTTTCAAATGAAACAAGCCAAAGGGAGTCCCATTAGTGTTTGGGAGGAAAGTTTGGAAGCTCGGTGTTTCCCACAGCTATTTCCAACAGGTCAAGGAGGAAGATATGATGAGCGACCTCATCAAATTCCTGCGTCTGAATACCGGACTTTACGATTGTATGCAGAAGATCCTAGGTTTCGTCAATGCATTCCCTATTTGTTTCATCTCCTGTTTGAAAGCGATCTGTCTGGACTGTCATATGCAGTGAACCACATCTTGAAAAGTGGTATACAGATGCGAAACATCTCGGCAAGGGACTTTATGGATAAGGTCAATGTGCAAGACAGTATTTTGGATTCTCACCTGATTAATCTGATGGCATGTCAGTGTGGTACTAATGAGTATTGGTACCGTTGTCATGGTGACTTAAAATGTATGCTGAGGAACTTAGGAACTCCCACATGGTTCCTCACTCTCAGCTGTGCTGAGTATGGCTGGGAAGACTTACTTGAATTTCTAAGAGAGGCAAATGGAAACATTGAAAACATTGAATTCAAGACACCCGGAGAACTGTGCTCTTTGGATCCTGTGAATGTATGCAGGTACTTCAATCATAGATTTGAAGCTATGATGTCTTTCATCATGAATAAGAAAAATCCACCTCTTGGAGAGGTGTTGGATTTCTTCTGGAGAAAGGAGTACCAAGCAAGAGGTGCTCCTCATATACATATGTTGCTGTGGATCAAGGATGCACCAAAATTTGGAACAGATCCGGATGACTTAGTGATGAATTTCATAGAACAGTATTCTACGTGTGCTGTTCCAAACGCAACGGAGAAGAAAAGCCTAAGAGAACAAGTTCTACGTTTCCAAAGCCATCGTTGTGGAAAGTACTGTCGTCGTAAATTCAGAAACAAGGACAAGTTCTACACCAAATGTCGTTTCAACTTTCCACGACCGGTGATTTCTAAAGGAAGAGTGAACAGTTTGATGTCTTCTCTGCGACATAATGTGACGAGGAAATCACACAAAAATACATACAATTTGAAAAGGAACGAAGAGTCCAAGTACATCAACGACTACAACCCAGTGATTTTGTCCATGTGGAATGCTAACATGGATATACAGTTTGTGGCTGACAACTGTATGGCTGTGGCTCGGTATGTGACATCTTACATCACCAAAAAAGAAAAGACAGAATTGAAGGATATGTGGGAGGATATTTCCCATGAAAAAAGCCTCAGCAAGAAGTTGTACAGTTTCAGTTTGAAGATGTTGTCGCATCGAGAAATCGGAGCTTACGAATGTTCTGACCGGTTGTCTTCAGCAAGTCTCTATGCCAAATCCAGGAGTATCGTTTGGGCGAGTCTTGGTCTTGCTGCAACGCGAAATCGAGTTCTAAAACCTGTCCGGGAAATTGAGTATTTGGCGGAAAAGGAGCCAAACAGTACCGACATTTTGAAGACCAACATGTTGGATACATATTATCCAAATCAAAGCAGTCACCTCGAGAATGCTTGTCTGTATGAGGTTCTACAAAATTACATATTCAAGAGGAACATCAAATAAGATATTGAGAAAGGAGTGTATGCTGTAATTGGAAGTGAGGGATGTCTGGTCAAGCAAAGAAAATGCCAATTAGTAAACCATCGAAAATTGAGTGGCGAATCTCCAGAAAAAAAGGAGTTTTTCTATTTAGCACTTTTGCAACTTTTCAAGCCTTGGCGTGCAGAAGAGGAACTGCTTGGAGATTTCCTCTGTTACGAAGACTCTTTCACTGCTGCTAAGGAGACCATAGAATGGCCTGCTTTTCCCAAATATCAAGAAATGTTGACTTTGGAAATTGAGCAGGAAGCAACGATTGCAGCCGAGATTGCCAGAGACAGTTCTCAGGACAGTCAGAGTTCTGTTTCATTGAGTCAGGATCCACTAGGAGGACCTATTATCGAAAATGAAGCTGCCACTGCTATGAATGAAGTGGAAAGAGCCATGGCACATGCTCAGGAGGATGCGGTTAACTTAGAAGACTTGGAAAAACAACTCAACGTTGAGCAGAGGAAAATATATGACGAAGTTACCAAGCAAATTGATCATGGATTAAGTCATGAGAAGAAAGAGTGCTCATGTACGTCGTTGAAGCCTGTCCGACTGTACGTGAGTGGAGAAGCGGGAACTGGAAAAAGTTTCCTTATTAAAGCAATTTCTTGTTATTTGCAGGAAAGGACTGAGTCATCGCTGTCTTGTGTTGTTACCGCTCCTACTGGACTGGCAGCACATAACATTAAAGGTATTACTTTGCATCGTCTACTGATGCTGCCAGTGGAGCATGACAACAAATTACAATACCACAAGTTATCTGGGGATGCTTGTTGTGAAGTTTCAAGAGTCTTGAGGAAAATGAAACTTCTTATCATTGACGAAGTAAGCATGGTTTCCAATGTCATGCTTGCCTTTGTGCATTTGAGAATGCAAGAAGTTCTTAAAACTGAGTATGATGTGTTATTTGGTGGCAAACACATCATTGTTTTCGGAGATCTTCTGCAGCTGACACCAGTAAAAGGACAACCTGTGTTCAAAATACTCACGCATGAAGATACCAGGAAGTGCCTAGGGAGCATTGGCAACGTCAATATATGGTTAAACTTCAATTATGCTGAACTGCATGAAAATATGCGTCAGGCAAAGGATGAAGATTACAAGAATATTCTACAAGATATTAGAATTGGAAAAGTGACCGAGCATGGGAAAGAAGCTTTAAATGCACGATTACTGTCAAATTTATACCCAGAACAAGACGTTGTGCCTGAGAATATTTTTCAGAAAATTACTGAGAAGAAATCCGGAATATGTTTGATGCCAACTCTTGCAGAATGTGCCATCTTCAACAACAAAATGTTGAATTTAGAAAAGCAAGAGATTGTGAAACTTGAAGCTATTGACAGAATAGAGCATATGGGATCAACAATTATTTTGTCTGAGAATTTGAAATCAAAATTGGATTCATTAGAGAAGACTATATCTAAAACAGCGGGTTTTGAAAAGACTTTGAATGTGTGTTTAAATTGCTGAATCATTTTGAGAAGGAATTTACATGTTGAAAGAGGTCTGGTAAATGGATCAATGGGTAATGTTGTTGATTTTGAGAAATACAGAAGTAGAGATGGAATTGAATTTTTTAAAATTAAATTTGATGGCATGGAGGAAGTACAGGTAATTGGTCGTTGTTCTGCTAGGTTTTTGCTTGTTAAAGACTTATATGTTCGCCGTAAACAGTTTCCTGTTTGCTTGGCATATGCGGTGACAATCCATAAATCGCAAGGTTTAAGTGTAGATAGTGCATTGGTGAATATTGGAAGTTCTGTGTTCAAGGAAGGTATGGCATATGCGGCTTTGTCACGAGTGAGATCTTTATCGGGATTGTACTTGATTGACTGTGATGTCACAAACATTTGTGCGGATCTAGATTGTGTTAAGGAATACAATAGGTTAAGAAAAGAGTATGCGCCACATTTGCCTCAATATCCTTTGTTTGAGAAACGTGTGGTAGGCCGGAAACGAAGAAATATCAGTAATAGTAGGGAGGTTGTAGCAAAAAGCCCAAAAGTCGATGAACCGAAAATTGTAAGCAGAAAGAAAATGGATTCTGTTGAAGATGTTGTCGGTTTTCAATTTGAAAACAGTTCTGGTGTCAACTGCTATGCTAATGTAGTTGTTAATGTTGTCTTTTCACTAGAGACTTTAAAGGAACAGATTGTGATCAATTCTGAACAAAGTTTATGCTGTTTGTTGAATTCTGTGTTAGAGAAATGTAGCATTGATAGAACAAAAGTAGAAAGTGTGTCTGAAGTTCGTTATCTATTAGACGAATGTTCAGGTCAAACAGACTTCTCTGAAAATATTCAGCAGGATTGTCAGGAGTTTTTAATGTGTATGCTTGATGTATTGCAAGATGAGGGTGTAGATGTAGATCACCTGTTTGGGCTTTCTTATCAATGGCAGCATGACTGCGAGAACTGTATGGTATCAAGTACTACTAGTGTAGACTCAGAAAGATTTATATATTTAACTTTGCCAGACAGTAAATCAGTCTCCTTTAATAAGCTAGTAAAAGCAGCTGATCACAACATGGAGTGTAGCCAATGTAAATCTGAAATGATGTCAACATTATTTATACGAAGATATGGCCAGTATGTCATTTTAATGATCCAACGATGTAGGCCTGATGGATCAAAATTGACAACTTTAATAAAAAAATGTGTTGCTTCGCAGTTTTCAATATCAGGAAGGACTTTTGTAACTGCAGCAATTATCTATCACGATGGTCCTTCAACAACATCAGGACATTACACAGCTTATTTAAAGTCTAGAAACGGCTGGTCATTCTGCAACGATTCTGTTGTAACTTTCAAAAAAAAATTGCCGTTTGACCTTAAAAATTCTTACCTGGTGTTTTTATGACCAAAATTTTAAGGAAAGAATCTCGGGATTTGCTCTGAGGAATTGCAAAAGGTTCATGAAGTAGAGGGAATGTAAGTCTGCAATGCTGTCTAGATTATTGGTCCAAAACTTTTAATTATAATGTCATTTTAAAAATCCAACTATATAAACCTGATGCAAGTAAGTCTGCTTCATAGTAAGCAGTATCAGTGTCATAGGAAAAGTAGAACATGAGTGAGCAAGAAGGGTAAGATATTAGTAGTCCTGGATTGTGAAAGTAATCTTAAATGTTTTCTTTCTGAAAGTTGCGAAAATAGAAAATGACGGGATTTGATTACAAGAATTACAAGAGTTGTAAATCGCTCCAACATGATTTGGCCATGTGGAAACATGTGGTAGAATGTGAGAAGTCTTTTATTGTATGTAACATATTTTTCAAAACGATGGAGGTTTTCTTTCAGAAAGTGGCGGGCTGAAAATATTAATAGCACAACAGAGTGTACGCTGTTCATAGGACATCCTTCGACGTTATGGAAAGTAAGTTAATTTTAAGGAGTTTTGAATTCAGATTTCTTATGTTGTATGGGTTTTTTAAACACAATCATTTTGATTGTGTTTTTTTCCCCGCTGTTACATGATGAATACCTTCAAGTCACTGATTTAAGTGAAATTTGATACATTCTGAGAACAGCAAAAATAAACCATTTAACATGTATAATTAATGTTCTACTTTTTGTACTTATGATATACAATTTGAAATGTGAGGTAGACATGGAGAAACTGAGGCTTCTGTAAATATCAAAGTTAATGCATACACTGCTTCACTTCTGGGTACTGTTTTTTTATGCTGGACTACATCTGCACTATGAGATACCCAAGCAAAGGCAACACAGGTGATGTGAGTGTGAAATGAGCAAAAGAAACTCCACGTTTTTCAATTACATTACTTGTGTTTTCTAAGTTTACGAATGACATTGTGCAGATGAAGTTTAGGTCTGTCTATGGACACAGAAGAGGTCTGGCCGTTGTTTAAGAGTGAAGTGGACATGTTTTACTTCAATGGTAGGCCTTCACATGTATTATCTCCTCTGTATTCTTCAACAAGCATAAATTTGATATGCAACCCTGAGTAGGCCTCACCTTTAACAAACTTTTGGAGAGGCCACACCTTATCGTCATCCTGAATCAATCAGTTAATCTATAACATTTAACTTCTATTAGTTCTACTGCTTCATTTGTTTAATCCTTACTTTCCTGCGTTTGCTACTTCCCTCATTCCTTTCTCTATTACTTAATTATTCTACTTCTTCCACTATTTTTCTCAGTCCCTCTCTTCTCATACTTCTTCAATCTTGTTCACTCACTCTGTCTCTATTAATGTTACTGTTTCTGATTGATCACAAATTTTTTTTTAAAACAAGAACAGTAAGTATAAGGGAAGGGAACAGACAGTTATGTTACAAGAAAGACAGCTATAGGGAGTAAACAAAAGATACTGTTACTCGCAATCCACTGCTGATGATGTCATTGACCATGTCAGGAATGATGTAATATGTGACATGATCAGCAGTGGATTGCGGGTAACAGTATCTTTTGTTTACTCCCTTTTGCTGTTTTTCTTTTAACATAACTGTCTGTTTCCTTCCCTTATACTTACTGTTCTTTTTTTTAAAAAAAAATTTTGGTTCGCTCCCGGTTCGCGTACCGGAGTGCGAACCGGGAAGCGAACTAAAAGAAATAGAGGTTGGCAGAGTTCTAAAAATTCTACTAATTTTTTTATAATGGGGAGGTAGTTCTGAAAAGAACTTATTTTTTTGTTTTTGTTGTTTTAAATTTTTTTTATTATTTTTCAGAACATTTTTTTTAATTTTTTTGTATTTTCTGAACATTTTGATATTTTTTTGGTTTTTTTGGGGGAGGGGAGAAACAAAAACGATTCATTGAAAAGGGCTCAACAGGAGCAACAAAAAAAAGAAGAATTTATTGTTTGGGGCGTTTCGGGCAAACATGATTATCAATAGCTTTGATAATTAGAGTAATGCTACTTTCTCTGTAGCAAATGAGTTGATTACAGCGCACGCACACTTGCTTCACTTCCCCAAACTTCATTTGTATGTTTGGGACCATCTCCCTCGCCTCTGGTCCCGTCACTTCTTGTACAACCGATCTTCTTGCCATCGCAGGGGGATTTTGTTGCTCATCACGTAGCTGGGCAGCACTATAGTTGTTTGGATGCCACCTACTCATATGCCGATGCATAGTGTAGTTGCCGAAACTGTATTTTTTATCAGTCCCCCTGGACAGTCTTTCTTTACAAATACGGCAAAACACGTAGCGTGCATTTACTTTTTTTTGGCCCTCAGGAAATTTAAACAATTGCCAAATGTAGTTCTCCTTCCGATTATACCTCCTGGGCTCCTCTGGCAAAAACAGTGTCTCTTCCTGCTCTTCCTCCTCTTCCTGTTCTTCCTCTTCTTGTTGTATAATTACTTCAGCAGGTGGTCCTCTCTTCCTTGGATCTGATGGAGGTGGTGGGTTAGATCCAGCTGAAGCTACTAATGAAGCCATATCTCAATGTTAATAAAGGGTCTTTCTCTCACCAAGATGAAAGTCAGAGTGAGGAAAGAAGGAGGGGTTTTCATCATTTGGGAAAAGCAAAAGTTCTAAACCAATGAAAAGTGTTAATTTTAGATCACATGACCTAGTATTACATCATTAGGAAACCAAAAGTGAAATGAACCAATGAAAAGTGTTATTACCGAGTCACATGACCTGCTGTGTTTACGTTTCGCGCTTTGCGCCGTGTTCCGGTTCGCTTCCGGGTACGCTAACTTGGCGCGTCACATGACGTATTACGCGACAACGCAAAACATCATGCTAACGTAACAGGTACGCAAACGGAACGTTTACCGGTTCGCGGACCGAGTCGCGGCTCCCAATTGAGCTAACGGGAAGCTAACCGGTTCGCGGACTGGGAGCGAAACAAAAAATTTTTTTTTTAAAATTGTATAAAAAACATGTAAAATATATTTTAAGATTTAAAGAAGAATACATTTTACAGCTACAGATATTAGCTTTTAAAAAACCAATGAAATTCACTGAAAAAACCATAGGTTATAGACCATATATAGTTAGGAATTAGCATTTACAAAACCTTGAAAATTCAATGAAAAAACCATGGGTTATAGAACATATATAGTTAGGGATTAGCATTTACAAAACCTTATTTTGCTCACACAAAACCATTGAAATTTCATATATAGTTAGTTGCACTAACTATATATCGCGCACCCGCAATCCACTGCTGATGATGTCACATATTACATCATTCATGACATGGTCAGTGACATCACTGATGACATCACTGATGACATCTCAAATGACATCACTGATGACAACATCCAGTGACTGTATGTTTCTGTAAAGTTAAAATATGTCTTACATATTGAAGAATGAGTGGATGTATAAGTGTCTGGATGAAGGATTTAGTAGGTGCATGACTGACTGTATGAGTGAGTGATTAAATGTGTCTCACTGAGTGCATGGGTTAGTGACTAAACTGTCTTAATTTGTGCATCATTATGTCTGTTGTTCTGTAAACTGTTGCATGTGTTGATAAGTAGCTATATGAGTAACTATATGGGTTATTGATTGGTTGCCCAAGTATTTGTATGGGAGACTGAGTGTGTGTGTGGGTGGCTGGGAGGTGTATGACTCTGTGCATAGATGTGTGAGCAGTTGATTCACTAGATGTATGGTTTCAAAAGTGCATGTGGAAACAGCTGTATGGGCAGTTGACTGTGTGCATGAGTGTATTGGTGAGTGAATGGATATCTCAGTGCTACATGTCAAAGTAAGTACATATGTAAAACACAGTACATGTGAGAGTTGACATATATAAATAACTGTGCATAAGAGCCAGTGAATGTGTGAGTGGCTGTATGGATCATTGTGAACTTGTATCAGGGATTGTATAAGATAGTAAATATGTGTTAGTATATGTTTGAATAAGTAAAGTTTCTATAACTGTATAATTGAGGAAATGGAGGTGTGATTGATTCTTTGCATGACTGACTAGGTGTGTGAGTAACTCCATGGATGAGTGACAGTCTGTGAGTGTCTGTTTACACTGATTGTATCTAAGGTTATATTAGAGTCTGAAGAGGTTCATCGTATTATCACATGAATGATATCATCAGTGATGTGATCAGTAATGTCAAATGAGATGTCATCAGTGATGTCATCAGTGATGTCATTTGAGATGTCATCAGTGATGTCATTTGAGATGTCATCAGTGATGTCATCAGTGATGTCAATGACCATGTCATGAATGATGTAATATGTGACATCATCAGCAGTGGATTGCGGGTGCGCGATATATAGTTAGTGCAACTAACTATATATGAAATTTCAATGGTTTTGTGTGAGCAAAATAAGGTTTTGTAAATGCTAATCCCTAACTATATATGTTCTATAACCCATGGTTTTTTCATTGAATATATATATATATCCAACAAAAAAATCACCCCTACGGAAGAGCCCAAGATCAGGTAAGTGTTGCTTGAATATTTTAATGAAGGCTGCAACGTGCGGGGTCTGGTATTCCACACATATTCCTACAAAGTCTAAAAGCCTGACGCGTTTCGTGAAAAAATCACTTCCTCAGAGGCTTAGAACAAGGAAACAAACCTCAGGTGCCTCACTTTATAGTACGATCTCCCGCCACAGTGGGCGTTACCTCTCCCGCGCATTCTGGGATTTGTAGTCGATTAGTATTGCTTCAGTGAGCCGACACCCATGCTTGTTATTGTTACTCCAAATTAATCCACAGTGGGTTTGCTGGAGTCCATTCACAGCACACGCTGCATCTTAATGCCTTCACCATCTGCACCTGTCCCCATACCGCACACGCCGGTTGGCGTTGCGTAGGTCCGTGTTACTTGGCAGGGCTCTTTCCACGGCTGGGTCAGCCGTACATATCCAACAAAAAGAGTCACCTCTACAGAAGAGCCCAAGATCAGGTAAGTGTTGCTTGAATATTTTAATGAAGGCTGCAACATGCAGGGTCTGGTATTCTACGCATATTCTTACAAAGTCTAAAAGCCTGACGCGTTTCGTGAAAAACCACTTCCTCAGAGGCTTAGAACAAGGAAACAAAGCTCAGGTGCCTCAGTTTATAGTACGATCTCCCGCCATAGTGGGCATTTACCGCTGCCGCGGCATTCTGGGATTTGTAGTCGATTAGTATTGCTTCAGTGAGCCGGCACCCAGGCTTGTTACTGTTACTCTAAATTAATCCACAGTGGGTTTGCTAGAGTCCATTCAAAACACACGCTGCATCTTACTGCCTTCACCATCTGCACCTGTCCCAATACCGCACACGCTGGTTGGCGTTGCGTAGGTCCGTGTTAATTGGCAGGGCTCTTTCCTCGGCTGGGTCAGCCATACATATCCAAAAAAAAGAGTCACCCCTACGGAAGAGCCCAAGATCAGGTAAGTGTTGCTTGAATATTTTAATGAAGGCTGCAACGTCCGGGGTGTGGTATTCCATGCATATTCTTACAAAGTCTAAAAGCCTGACGCGTTTCATGAAAAAATCACTTCCTTAGAGGCTTAGGAAAAGGAAACAAAGCTCAGATGCCTCAGTTTATAGTACGATCTTCCCCCACAGTGGGCGTTACCGCTCCCGCGGCATTCTGGGATTTGTAGTCGATTAGTATTGCTTCAGTGAGCCGGCACCCAGGCTTGTTACTGTTACTCCAAATTAATCCACAGTGGGTTTGCTGGAGCCCATTCACAACACACACTGCATTGTACTGCCTTCACCATCTGCACCTGTCCCAATACCGCACACGCCGGTTGGCGTTGCATAGGTCCGTGTTACTTGGCAGGGCTCTTTCCTCGGCTGGGTCAGCCGTATATATCCAACAAAAAGAGTCACCCCTACGGAAGAGCCCAAGATCAGGTAAGTGTTGCTTGAATATTTTAATGAAGGCTGCAACGTGCGGGGTCTGGTATTCCACGCATATTCTTACAAAGTCTAAAAGCCTGATGCGTTTCATGAAAAAATCACTTCCTTAGAGGCTTAGAAAAAGGAAACAAAGCTCAGGTGCCTCAGTTTATAGTACGATCTTTCGCCACAGTGAGCGTTACCACACCCGCGGTATTCTGGGATTTGTAGTCGATTAGTATTGCTTCAGTGAGCGGGCACCCAGGCTTGTTACTGTTACTCCAAATTAATCCACAGTGGGTTTGCTGAATTCCATTCACAACACACGCTGCATCTTACTGCCTTCACCATCTTCACCTGTCACCATACCGCACACACCGGTTGGCGTTGCGTAGGTCCGTGTTACTTGGCAGGGCTCTTTCCACGGCTGGGTCAGCCGTACATACCCAACAAAAAGAGTCACCCCTACGGAAGAGCCCAAGATCAGGTAAGTGTTGCTTGAATATTTTCCACCGCGCTCTGCTTCCCCACCATTACAATATCTCCCTGGCGACTGTAACCAAATTACAGGTGAGATTAGGCACATAGAGGGGGAGGTTGTTGAATATTGCCTGGGGGGGCACACTTACTGAGCCAACAAAAGATAACATTACCCACCTAGGTATAGCTGGTCAAAACAACAAGGATGACCCCCTTCCTGAGGCGCCGTATGTAGTATGTTCGCTGGCAACAGAGGGATTGTCCTGTCCCAAGTACAGCCAGTGCAGGACAAGCAGGTGTTCCTCGGTTTCTAATACTATTGATAAGGCGGGGGCTCCCGGCGTAGTTTCGATACTTTCTTGGAACGTTGCCGGGTTGGCCAATAAACTAGATTCCCCAGAGTGGGTGGAATTCATTGAGGAATATGACAAATGTCTTTTCCAGGAAACGTGGGCCAGAGAACAACAGTCCCGTACAGGGTACGCTTCTTTTGAGATTGCGGCAAAATGGGGTGGGAAGGGACGACCGTCTGGTGGCCTGTTGATTTGGGTAGGTTCCCACCTCGGATGCAGGGCGAGAAACCTTGAAACCAACTCACCGGATTTTCAGTGCGTTGTTCTGGAGTGGGCATCTGGTGTGAGTGTAGCATTGATAAATGTATACTCAAGAGCGGTTGGGATAAAAAGCACTCGGGGACAATTGGGGACCTAGCTTTATTCCTCGACTCTGCTACCCTTTGCCCTTCACTTATAGTTGGGGGGGATTTCAACATTCAGTACGAGCCCCTCCCGGATCATCTAGAAGGGGTAATTAGCGAAGAGGATGACCTCTGGGAGATACCCACCTTGCCTGGCCCACCCGTAAAATCATGGTCACCTTTAGCCACCCAAATAACATCTCTTACTTTATCCCACTCACTGAGGGCTTGCAATGGGCGGCTTAAGGGATATATTCCACCTCAACCCACCTTTAATAGACCAGGGCACGAGTCACGGATAGATTATATCCTGGTTTCAATGAAGGATTGGGTCAAAGTGAGGGACTTCAGGATAGTCACAAGGACTGACAGTGACCACAATGTACTATCATTGAGTTTCGCGGTCCAGGGAATGCCCACTGCTAACACAGTAGAAAATTCAGCATTTCCTGTTGGTCTAGTTGCAACTAGCAATAGATGTAGAATTAGATGGCCAAGACTGCTGGAGAACCCTAACAATATCCAGAGGCTATATGCGGCTGTGGTCCCTGCCCTTGAAAAAGTTGGGGATCTCATCCCTCAGTCACCCACCCCTGATAAGCTTACCGTCTTTGGAGATATTCACTCCGAGCTTTGTTCCAACGTAGCAGAAGTACTGAACCCTGTGGCCAGGACGAAAAAGGCCAAGGGGAGAAGAGCCTCATGGTTCAATGCTTCTTGCAGGAGAGCAAAGGCCGACCTTTTGGACTTTGGAGTCCCTTAAAATCCGGGAAACCCCTAATAAGATTAGGGAAAAGCGGCTGGCCTATAAGTCTATCCTCCGCAATGCTAAAATAGAATGGGACCAGGACAACTGGTCTGAAATGTCGGCTGCCCTTGCACTTCGTGATGCCCAGAAATTCTGGCAGATCATCAAGCACGGTTCAGCTGAACCTATAGCGGCAGTAGATGCAAATATTGCATCTGCTGTATGGGAGGACCACTTTAAAACCCTGTATAGCGCGCCCGATCTGGACCAATTGGGGAACCTACCCAAAATAGCAATG
The DNA here is from genome assembly GCF_964263255.1 of Lissotriton vulgaris. Taxonomy (NCBI): domain Eukaryota; kingdom Metazoa; phylum Chordata; class Amphibia; order Caudata; family Salamandridae; genus Lissotriton; species Lissotriton vulgaris. Next base: position 774,940,283 of record NC_141696.1, on the reverse strand, counting down.
GCCAAACCCACTGAAAGCATACCCCCGATGGATGGGTTCACTCTGGAGGAACTGACTATGGCAATTATGGGCCTCGCTGCTGAAAAGGCGCCAGGCTTAGATAAGCTCCCAGGTGACCTCTACAGGCACGAAGTCAAGATCTGGGCCCCGTATTTTAGGGTGCTGTTCAATAGGATTTTGAATGGCATGACGACCCCCCCAACTTGGCTGGGGGCAGAGATAGTCCCTATATTTAAGAAGGGCTCACCTCTGCTCCCAGCTAATTACAGGCCAATAAGCCTGATAGACGTTTCTCAGAAGCTCTTTACTAGGTTGCTTCTGGATCGTCTGTCGGAATGGATGATGGAATATGATATTCTGAGTCCATTCCAAGCGGGGTTCAGAAGGAAGGTCTCCATCATAGACCAGGTCTTCCGGCTCGCCCTCATTTTCTGGAAAACGGTACAGCTGGAGGGTGGCAGCCTCTACACTGTATTCGAGGACCTGAGGGCGGCCTTCGACCTGGTTCCCCGCAGAAAACTCTGGGAGGTGCTGGTCCCTAAGGGTTTGTTGGAGATGATTATTCGTCTTCATACTGCCAACTTTGCTCAGGTGAGGTGTGGCAAGGAGGGGGCGCTGTCGAACCGGTTCCCCGTTGACAGGGGGGTAAGGCAGGGTTGTGTGCTTGCACCGACCCTGTTCTGCCTCTACGTCAACGGGGTAATCTCCCACCTGAATGGGGTTGTTAACTCTGACGCTCCTAAGTTGGCAGGCAGCAGGGTGCCGGCGATTATTTTTCGCTGACGACACCCTGCTGCTTTCAAAGTCTCCGATGGGGATTCAGCGCGTTCTAAACGGCTTTGTGGATTTCTGTGGGGAACACGGTTTAGAAATCAACACTCTAAAGACCAAATTTATGGTCTTCAATCCCCCACCAAAACTACGATCTAGCCCCAACATCGGGCAAAGTAGACTCGAAAGGGTGCGAACCTTTGAGTACCTTGGAGTCATGTTGAATGAGAAAATGACCTGGTGCACACACCAAGAGAAAGCACTACTCAAATTGGCTCAGTACTCGGGTGGGATCATGAAGCTTATGGGAAAAAACAGGTCATCCATCAAACCCGTTGGCCCACCTCTCCAGATCTACAGGGCACAGGCAAGGGGGGCTGCCATGTATGGTTGCGAGCTCTGGGGTCATGTAGTTTCTCCAGACCTGGTGAACGAGGAGAACAAGTTCATTAGGCGGGTGGTAGCACTTCCCCCCAGCACGCCTCTTGTTCCACTAAGGCTAGATCTGGGGATGCGACCTCTTGGTGAAGAACTGGCATTGCGTCCCTTGGTCTATTGGCGTAGGTTGTGGGCAGTTCCAGAACTGATTAGCTATAGGCAGGGGCTTCAGGAGGTGCTAGCCATGCCTACCGCAGGGAAAATTAAATGGCTTAAATTTGTTAAAACCGAGCTGGAGGGTCTAGGCCTATCGACTCTCTGGTCTGATCCTTCATCCGCTTGCCCATTAATTCCCAAAAAGAGACTGGCAAAGGTTTACTACGAAAGCAAATTAGCGGCACTCTGTCGTCGACAAAACCTTGGGACATTCACGGAGTCATTTTTACGTATCAAGTACATCTACAGCTTCGAACCAGCCCTGGATAAACTATATCCTGCCTTACTCAGGAAACTCTACTTGCAATGGAGGCACGGGACCCTTCCACTTCTAGCTCTAACTAGTAAGTGGAGCGAACCAATGAATCTGAGCTGCATATAATTTTTTTCTGTCCGGCCTATAACGTGATCCGCAAGAAATGGATTGTCCCTGTATGCAGAAATTTGGGGTTTGCAGAGTGCCTGGCCGCGTTTAGAGTGCTGAAAACAGACTTGTTGGATCACATTGTCTTTGCAGTGGCTAAATACCTAGGTGCAATGTGGTCTCTGAGAAGGCAGTGCCTTAAGGCTGGTTATTGAACTTTGCCGTAGTAAAAATGTGATACCCTGTACTAATGAAATTTTCTTATGGACTCCGAGGGACCTTGGGATGCTTTTAATGTTTTATTGTTTTAACAGTTTGTGAAATGGATTTTAATATCTTTTATGGTGATAAATCACCGAAATAAAGATTTATGAATGAATGAATGAATGAATATTTTAATGTAGACTGCAAAGTGCTGGGTCTGGTATTCCACGCATAGTCTTACAAAGTCTAAAAGCCTGGTGCGTTTCATGAAAAAATCACTTCCTCGGAGGCTTAGAACGAGGAAACAAAGCTCAGGTGCCTCAGTTTATAGTACGATCTCCCGCCACAGTGGGCATTACCGCTCCCGCGGCATTCTGGTATTTGTAGTCGATTAGTATTGCTTCAGTGAGCCGGCACCCAGGCTTGTAACTGTTACTCCAAATTAATCCACAGTGGGTTTGCTGGAGTCCATTCACAACACATGCTGCATCTTACTGCCTTCACCATCTGCACCTGTCCCCATAATGCACACACCGGTTGGCGTTGCGTTGGTCCGTGTTACTTGGCAGGGCTCTTTACACGGCTGGGTCAGCCGTACATATGCAACAAAAAGAGTCACCCCTATGGAAGAGCCCAAGATCAGGTAAGTGTTGCTTGAATATTTTAATGAAGGCTGCAACGTGTGGGGTCTGGTATTCCACGCATATTCTTACAAAGTCTAAAAGCCTGACGCGTTTCGTGAAAAAATCACTGTCTCAGAGGCTTAGAACAAGGAAACAAAGCTCAGGTGGCTCAGTTTATAGTACGATCTCCCGCCACAGTGGGCGTTACCGCTCCCACGGCATTCTGGGATTTGTAGTCGATTACAAATCCCAATTTCAATAATGATTATCTCATTGACGTGTTTCTATGTGACAAAATATGCTTTTATTCTAAGCACTGTGTAATGCCATCCAAAGAGATGTAAATATGTTTCTACCATATATGTATATATTTTCTCACTATTGTGGGATATAAATATCCTAACGAGGGGATTGTTGAGAAAAAATAAATATATCACCTTGGAGTAAGGGTATTTTAGTCTACTGACAGAACTGCAACTCCCAGTGGAGTAATTCAGTAGAATTGTTATAGCTTTTTTTCATATAGTTTTGATGACTTGCTTAAATAAGTCACATCGAAATTCATATCTACCCTAAGTTGGAGATTTTCAATGTTGAACAAATTAGCTTGAATAACTTACTGAAATAGTTAGTTCAGAATTGAAAACAGTCAGGGGTATTCTGAAGTTCAGATTTGTTTTGATTTTTCTTTGGTGGGGGAATGAATTTTCAAAGGATTGATGCAGTACCCTTGAAGGGGAAACTTTTTTCACAGTTACGACTCTGCTGTCTACCAAGGAGGGTTACTAGTGTGGCCAGGTAAGGTGGATTTTCCATAAGAATAGGAGAGTGTGGATGGCAGAATATTGTAACTACCACTGATGTCAATTTGAAGCCATTGTATGTAACTCAAATTGGGTATATTTAATTAAATGTTCTGTGGTAGAGATGAGGCAGGTCGCTGCATGAAGAACTGCTTTGGGCTCATGAAGAAGGGCCTTGATCAGGACTAGAGAGGACAGTGGATCATCAGCCATATAATTAATCCAGGGGCTGCTACAATTATGTGGGCTCTGGACATGTTTGGTTTTCTTTAGTAAGTGCATAAAGAAGTTGGCTGAATGGGCTAGTCTATGATGTGGAATGATCTTGATACAGTATTGTCATTGAGGATGCCAAAGGACTGTACAGCGTGAAAAGGGTGGAAACAATTTCGTAAGAGTTTGTCAAGAAGTACTGGCTTCGACTTAATTTGGAGCTTGTGTGATGAGGTTTTTCTCAAACTTATTGGGGCAGATTTATGACGGACTTGCGCCACGTTTACGCCGCCGTTGCGTGACGCAACGGCGCAGAAACGTGGCGCATTCCTGCACCCTATTTACAACGTGACGCATCTAGGCAGATGCGTCACGTTGTAAAGCCCTGCACCACATGAAACCTGCGTCAGGTTTCATGTGGGCGTTCTGTCGCAGGGTGGGCGTTCCCTCGTAGGAAAGCCCCGTAAAACTGACGCAGTGAAATCTATAAGATTTCACTGAGTCAGTTTTACGAGGCTGCTGCGTCAAATCCTTACGCCTGCTTGAAGCAAGCGTAAGGAGTGATGCACCACGTTATGTATGGGTGGCCTCTGTACATTGCAGGAGTTGCGTCGCACTTGCGACACTACTCCAGCAATGCGCCGCCCATACACCACAAGATGCGTCACGCATCTGCCCTTCCTTGCACCACGGTGCGCCGCATTGTAAATGCGGCGCATCTGTGGTGCCGCAAGGAGGGAATTGCGTGACGCATCATTTCTGGCGCATCTCTGCTGATTTGCAGAGATGCGCCAGAACTCATAAATCTGCCCCTCTGTATTTAGCATCATAAGTTATCATTCCCTGCTTCAGTTTAATGACACAGGATGAGAGGGTAACAATATCTACAAGGGAAGATGTCAGTAAGTAAAGTTGTGTGCCACTGATGAATTGGTGAATAAAGTCTATTGATCCTAACTTAGAGGATGAAGAGAGTTGTGATAAGGGTAAAGAGCATTGGATTTGATGCCTTGGGAAACACTGGCAGCCTATGGTGAGTTACTAGATTTGTGTTTTTAAATATTTGCCCAAAAACAAATAGGAAAAAAATAAAACATTTATGACTTTACTACAAAAGCCCATTCTTTCTACTGCTATGCTTGGCAGTTTGTGGTGGTCGACAATGTTGAACTCCACTGTTAGGTGAAGCAATCTGATTAAGTATGGAGCACCTTCAATCAGTATGCAATGTATACCATTGGAATCTTCAAGGTGACTGTCTCCTTTTTACTTGATATTCCCCATTTGGACAGGTAAGCGTCCTCTCAAATATCCACAATGGCAGCTTTCCATCTGCATCTGCTCCATCTTCTGAGTGTCATTCAAAAGGCCTGACTTGGTGACAATGTGACACCTCTATTGGCATTCTCGGTACCATGTGCTCTTACCTCTTCATAGCTGCTATTTCCGGGGATGAACGTGGACACTTTGGATACAATCTGACCACTGATATGATATAGGGATAGCAGTCCTCAGGCTTCGCCATGAAGATAAGTGGGAGAACCACCAAGATCCAATGGCTTCCTTTGGCAGTGCTTCTGCTGCAAACCCAAAGGTACAGCAATGGAATGTGTAGCTATGTCACAATGTAAAGCAAACTTAATATTAGTAACAAGTTACCTGCCTCAAGCTCTGCACCACTCTTCACCAGGAATGGGATGCAAGGCCCTGCTGTCTATTGGTTATATATACAACTATTTGTATTTAGTACTGAGGCAGTAATTAGGTTCCCAGCAATTTAAAGCAGGCAAAAAAATATATATTTCTGGATGTTTGACAAGATTGGTGTCTTATAACTAGCTTTATAGCTTGAGAGAAAATAACAGGAAGAACTATTGACTCCAGTGTACCTCAATCTTGTACACTTTTCAGTTCATTGAAATCTGTAGGGTCACTGGCATTGAATTGCAGCAGCATCCCAGAGAGATTGTTAACTTTTGTCCATTTGAAAAGTTATCTGTGCGAGTACAATTGCTGCCTCTGAACACGTGGGCAGCCGCGGTTGGTAGTGGGTGTACTTGCTGGGTGGTGACGTGGGAAGGGGGAGGGGCAGGGTGGGGGGGGGTAGAAATCTATGGATTATGGATCTTTTCAGGTAAGTAAACAGATAAATAAATAAAACAAATTTAGTTGCGCACACTGCATCGCATTTGGGGATGCAGTGCACGTAACGATTTTAATTTTATTTTTTATATGTTTACTTACCTGTAAAGCTCTGTAATCCATAGATTACTACAGCCCACCCTGCCCCTCCCCCTCCCCACGTCACCGCCCTGCAGGTACTCCCACTACCGACCGCAGCTGCACGTGGGGAAGACCCCAAGAAGTAATTAGGGGCAATTATATAGAAAGCACAGTAGAGCAAACCACCATTATTATCTTTGTAAGCTCTAACAGGCACATGCATCAATATTGCATTTTGCGATTCCTTAATTGCGAAAAATAAGGAATCGCAATTAAGGAATTGCAAAATGCAATGCATCAAGAAATCGCTATAAAAAAAGTGATTTCTTAAAATTCCTTATTTGCGATTCTCTAATTGAGAATTGCAATTAAGGAATACTTCCCCATCCATTCCTATGGGCCTAGAGGCCCATGGGAATGAATTGGAACGACTTTCTTAATTTGCAATTCACCATTGAAAATTAAGAATGCAATTTCAAGGGTGCAGGGGTGTCCAAAGGACACCCTGTTGAACCCCTGAAATCTGCTTAGGAGTACATTTTGCACACTCACATGCCCCAAGGCATGTGTGTGTGTAAAATGGAACTTTGAAAAATTACCATGAAGGGCAACTTCATGGTAATTTGCTCCCCTTATTTGCGAATTCGCAAATTTAAAAAGTTTGATGCATTGCATTTAAGGAATCTCAATTTGAGATTCCTTAAATGCAATCGCAATTTAAGAAATCGCAATTTTCGGATTTCTTAAATTGCGAAACTTACTAAAATGTTAATGCATCCCAAAAATGGAAATTGCATTCACAAACGTCCGAATTTTGCGATTTGCTCCGTTTGCGAATGCAATTTCCTTTGATGCATGTGGCTGTAAACCAGCAAAAGTGTAAGCAGTAATGTTTTGTTGTGGCTGTGAGCAAAACAATATTCATATTTGATAATGTTTTCTCCATGACTGCCCCTTTAGTTTCCTATAGAACATGGGACTATTGAGGAAGTGGAAAGATACTCCACATGATCGTAGTTCGATAACGAAGCTGAAAATGCTTTAATGATGTAAGCAGGGCTTTATGTGGAGTCCTTTATAATTTTGAGATAGAGGGTGCACTAGTCTAAGGGCTTGAGATAGAGGGCCTCATTTAGGGTTAGTGGGAGGAATGACATAAAGTGACAGTGCCCCTTCATTGCCAAACCTGGGGTTTCTCCACCCCACTTATATGTGATGAAACAACTGGGTTACGTGGGCAAAACCTCTTCACTAATTTTGAACCTTGACCCAGTCATATATCTGTCACGGGACCACTGAGTTGCGGTTGTGGACACCCCTCTTTAAGTAGTACAGTGCCACCATCACTCACTTTTCCTGCCTATGTCCACCCTGTGTTCTGTGGCAGACACTAGCAGGGATAAAATTATCAGCATTTCGGGCAATTGATGTTTTGGAATTTTGTGTTCTCAGAACAAAAACATTTGCTGAGCATATGCTTTGAACATGGCACCTGCATGGAAAACGTTCAGTCCTGAGAAGGAAGCTACCACAGTTTTTTTTATAACACAGAAAACTTTATAGCACCAAGCAGTTGGGGAAATCCAAGTAGGGCAGACAGTCCTCTGCCAAGGTTTGGAACTATTGTTACTCCCGAATGGACCCATGGGCCATCCACCAGTGTCTAAATGGAACCATTAAATATTTTATAGGTAATAAATGGGACTCATGTGTTCCACTTTCCTTTCAAAGTATTTTACGGCAGAGCTTAGATGTGGGGGGTTGCCGCTTACGGTAGTATATGTTCATGGTGAAACCGACCTAATAATTCATCCAATTATGTTGATGATGAAGATAGCCCTGGACAAGCACTACTCTAACGGCCACATGCATCACTGCACCCGTTTGCGATCCCTAAATTGCGAAAATTAAGGAATCGCAATTTAGAAATCGCAAACTGCAATGCATGAACAATTCGCATTTATTTTTGCGATTCAGTATTTTTCCTTAATTGCGATTCACAATTTGCGAATCGCAATTAAGGAAAACCCTTCCCATTGATTCCTATGGGCCAAAAGGCTCATAGGAATGAATAGGAAGGCATTCACATTTTGTGAATTTCAAATTGCGATTCGCAAAATGTGAATGCAATTTCAAGGGTGCAGGGGGGGGTCCGAAGAACCCCTCCCTGCACCCCTGAAATGTAACTTTAAATGCAATTTACACACACACATGCCCCAAGGGCATGTGTGTGTAAATTAAAACTTTCAAAAATGCAATTTGTGCATATTTGAAAGTTTTTGGTAAATTAGCATGAAGTTCAACTTCATGCTAATTTACCACTTCCAAATTGCGAATTCGCAATTAAAAAATGATCTTGCATTGCATTTAAGAAATCTGAAATTGCGATTTCTTAAATGCAATTGCAATTTTAGAAATCGCAACATGGTTGCGATTCCTAAAATTGCGAAATGCATGATGCATTCCAAATTAGTCACTTGCATTCGCAAACGGCCGAAGATTGCGATTCGCACCGTTTGCGAATGCAATTGACTTTGATGCATGTGGGCATTAGTTACTAGACACAGTGAAAATGGAAATCTCAATGATAATGGTTAGATGATGCTGAAGCTAGGTTGGCAAAACAAGATGAAATTAGAAACCATAGTTTACAAACACCAATAAGGACCAGCACATCCATATCACAGATTTTCAAGAGGACTATGGGAAAAGATATGGTCGGCACTGTCAAAGTTAATCCAAATCCACAACAAATTTCACTATCTCTGTCATCACCAGCCAACTGTAAAGTAGTCAAAACAGATAAAATATCAGCAAAAAGAAAATTTAGGGTATAAACCTTTCTTACACAAGATGGATAAAGACAGCACAATGTGTGGTATTGCTTTATCCATGATGGAATGTGATGGGGTTCTGTGTGATACCATGGAGGGTGACATTGTCCATGCCAAGATGGGCATCTGTTAAGTAGCGCCCGCCGGGAGCTCCCTGGGTTAGAGATCACAGTTCGGCTTAAATCCCCTGCAAAGCCCCTGCATCGAGCCACTGCCCTCTGGAACCGAAATGCAACGGTTCTGTGATCCTGCACAGCTGACAACAACTGCAAACAGAGTCTGGAGTAATGTCCAGGGTGACACACGGTATCATGAAGGTCTGAATTGAAGGCAGGACAAAGAAAGAGCACAGCACAATGAAGAAAGTGATGGAAAAGCTAGGGAGCTTCTCCCCTCACAGTGCATGTTGTCAGCCATCCTGCAACCCCAGTGCTGCCCTTTCGCTAATGGAGGAATGGCAGCCTGAGCTGTGATCATAGACTGACTACAGGGGTTCATTGTTGCTCCCTCTACTGCTTCTCCTGGAGGAGGTGTAGAGAGCAAGGCGGCCATGTTGTTTCTGCTAAAGTCACACTCTGCTACCAGCCTCTCTCGGCCTGTGGTGTTAGAACAGCCCCTGGTGCTGTAAACTGACAATCATGACCCAGTGGTGGTGGTACAATAAGAAAGCATACAGGGAGAATAGATAGGCCCTCAAAATGCCTGGATCAGCAAAACAATGAAAAAAAATTGAAAGAAAAGGAGGCGCAGTAGATACATGACAATAGCGGAAGATCAAGAGGTGAGCCTGATTCTGTATGATGCACACTCGATTGACCCAGATCCTCCTAAGGGAGTGCTGTGTTCTCTTGTTGGGACTGTCTGTGTGCCGGGCCCAGATGTTGCGACTGACCCCCGGTGTAACCTGAGTGTTGCAGGTCTGTGGGGCACTGCCCCTCATGTCTGTTGACCAACGGATTCCCCCATCACTTCCCTCAAGATCTGGCATCACCTGAAACAGGGAAGGTGAGAAGGAACCCGCCGACTCACCCTCCCCTTGTGACCCGCACAACCCAACCAGCCACCCACCCGACTGCTGCAGAGCCAGTCAAGGTTGTGTGGGTCACCATCTGCTTAGGTGCCTGTGACAATGCTGCGGCTAAGCAATCTGGTGACTTGTCACCTGCAGGGAGCCCCCATTGACAAGCTGATTCAACTATAAATGCAGCTGAAGCCCATTTTGTGTCATCTCCAACAGCTCTTCACTACCTCAGGACCCCCGATACCTCGATACAGCTCTTGCCACTGTATGCATCTATCACCATCTGGTACCTTGTACCTTGTACCGCTATGCCTTATTACTCTCACTATTTATTCCAGTATATTAGGCCCATATGTTTTTTGCACATGCATTGGTTTGCATTGTTATTACAGGCCATATGGTATGCTATGCTTTGCTATGCTATGCTCACATCAGCCACGGCCCGTGTAGGGCATGCCATCCGGGCCGTTACGTGGGGCGGGCGAGAGGGGCAGGGTGGGGGAATGTAAAATGTGGAGAACTGACAATTTCAGGTAAGAACCGGAAAAAAAAATGAATTTAGTTGCACTCGCTGCATCAAATTTGGCGATGCTGCGCGCGCAACGAAATTCTTTTTTTCCGGTACTTACCTGAAATCGTCCGTTTCCCGCATTTTGAAACCCACCACCATGCCCCTCCCCCGCCCCACGTCACGGCCCAGTGGCACATTGGCAACGATCTGGAACTGCCTATGTGGCTGTGGATAATTCAAGCTTGAAGAAATATTGGCAGAGAAAAAGGAAACCGTCAAAGGAGAACTTAGAGGAAAGTCTCAACACACATGGCAGGCAGCACTGTCTGGAGAACTTTATTCGTGAAAAAAATGTTCCTTCACTCACCATCGTTAATACACCAGTACTGCAAGTAACTTGTGTATGTTTGTTATGTACTGTGCAAGCTAATCCGGTTTCAGCATACATCTGCACAAGTCACAGCATTGCGTGTGGACTCCTTCTAGCAGACTCTGTGAGCGTTGTCACAGGGCACTTTTCCTTGGCTTGAGTCTTTGTTATGTCTTCTTGAGAGAGGGGATACTGTCTGTCTGTGTCACAGGTTTCGGGATCCTGACACCAGCCCCGTGTGTGTTGTTGCCGCTGCATCTTTTTGTATCAGTGTCCTGCTGCCAGCTCCATTGTGGCGTTCCCATCGCCTTAGTGCCTCTACTGTCATGCCTGTGCACCTGGAATTATCAGTTGCTGACTAACGAAGCAACGCGTTCCTTTCAGGTGTATTTCACAATGCTGTGTTGACGTCCTAATTACACAGGTATTTTATCGAGCACCAGAGACAGCCCCTGTTGGTGTGAGTCGTGGAGGACTGCTTTATTATTACATTGTCTTGCTCCTGAGGGACAAGAGGTCTTCGAACATCTGCTAAACTTAGTAGATATTGAAAATGAAAGTTACATGAATTTGATGTGTGAGCAAAGAAATTGGATAATCACTATCTGCCCAACGGTATTATGATTCTAGAGTGGTATCTTTTTGGCAGGAGGGTACAGTGATCTCAGGAGTCAGTTGTAAGCTACACTACTGATCTGTGCAAAATGAGTGCTTCATGTAAATTTGAGGATCTAATTAATGAATGCATTCGGGACCGTTTATACTTCAATGTAACAATGAAAGAGTCAAGGATGAGCAATGGCAGAAGATGACCCTAAATGGTGCGAAGGTTTTTTTGTTGGAAAAAAATCAAACATTCATTACCATGTATGGAGATTAATAACGATATGATGAGAAAGTCTTTAGAAAGGATACAGAGTGTGACAAAAGATAAGTAAAGATGTAACACCCCAGTTTTGGTGCCATATAGCACCTCAGTTGCAGCTCGAAAATGATTTCACTTCCTCAGGAGTAAAAATGTTAGGTAAGGACAAAAGTGTTGATCATCAAAAGAAAAAAATCAAGGGAAATTGTTTCCGTTGTGTAGCACATGGATTTTTTTTTTTTTTGTGAGGTCTTATATAGCGCTTGACTTACCCTTCGGCATCTCAGCGCTTGCATTGGAAACCCGCCCTGGCCTTTCCCTGTGAGATAACCCGTACTGGGCATCCCCAAGGTGAAGGCCAGGCATCCCGCCACGGGGTGGCCATTGTGGAGATTAAGCAAGCGTAATGCCCAGAGTTGCAGAGTATGAACCCATGATTAGAGTGGGCACCGAAGCGAGAATTATCGAGTCCGTGGACAATTGGGCTCAAGACCCTGCCGCGTCGGGAATTGAACCCTGGTCCCCGGTCTGACCTCTGCTTCAGGGTATGCCTCCTCTAACCAGTGAGCCACACTTCTCCACAAAATAAAGGAACAATAAGATCTGTCCTGCCTGGGCTCTGCAGGATCTATGGGAATTTAGATCATTTTGCAAAATGTTGCAGGTCTCAAGATAAATTGAAGAAATTTAAAGAGGTGACTGTGGCAGATGATTGCGCGTATGACAAATTGTTTTGTGGTGAGATAGTCTTGCAAGTAGCACATCAGGACAAGTATGGCACCATTGATTTGGTCAATATTACTGGTTCTGCCGTAAGAATGGTGTTCGATTCAGGTGCCAACATCTCTCTGAATCCAAGAAACCTTTATTTTGAGAAAAACAAAGTAAGAATATTCAAGCCTGATATTTGGCCCCTAGTGCTTATGGGGGGCAACCTATCAAGTTACTTTGGTATTTTATAGGAGAAATAGAATACAAGGGTATGTTCACTGCGGGAAAAATCTACATTTCCACTAAAAAAGGACATCAACTTCAGTTGGTACCATCAAAGAGACTTAACATGATGCTGGATCTCAATAATGAACAACCAATTGTTTTGAAAGTGGTTAGTTTGCAATCTGAATGCTGTAAGAGGTAAAAATGACAGTGTGGAAATGATTCAGGAGAAGGATGTTTGTGGTGGTGATTTGACCAAACCTTTGCATACTGAATTTTCTGATATTACAACAAAAAAACTGGGATGTTTGACAGATTATTAGCATAAGATTCCGCTGAAGGAAAACATAATTTCTAGTGTGGGCAAGGTAAGTGGGGTCCCATTGGCCATGAGACAGGCCATGGTAGAGAAAATTGACAATCTTATTAAAGAGTGCATCATAGAAGAAGTATAAACAACTGAGTGGGTGGCTCCCATGGTGTTGGCGCATAAGGCATCAGGATGTAAGATTATGCATGGACCTAAATTGGTTGAATAAGGCTGTGGTCATTTACAGATATCCCCTCTCCAATATAACAGAGATGTTGTCACAACTGGATGGGTCAGTGATTTTTCCACCCTAGATCTACGTTCTGCCTATCACCAGATAAAGCTGGATAGGGATTCGATGGACCCGACATTGTTCATCACACCTTTGGTCTAAACTGGTTTACTAGAATGCCCTTTTGGTTTAATATTGGCATCTACTGCATTTCAAAGAGCTATGGAAGATTGCAAGGCATTGCAAGAGTAAAAGTGTATCAGGACAATGTGTTGATTTATGGGCAGACAGAAGTAGTGCATGATCAGTGTTTTATAATGGTTTTGGAAAGATTTAGAAAGAGAGGTCTTACCTTAAGAGGAGAAAAGTGCAAGATTGAGTGCAAGGATATTATATATCTGAGACACAAGTTGTCTGGGGACGGAGTGAGTTCCAATGAATGACTGGTTAGGACTACACAGAACTCGCCAATTCCTGAGAACAAGGAAGACTTAGTTTAATTCTTAGGATGACCAAGTATTACAATAAATGTATTCCCAGGTTTGCCAGTCCTACCAATAATTTGAGAGGTTAATTAAAACAAAGGTGCAGTATATGTAGACAGCTAAGTGCACTAATGAATTAAAAAATATGAAGGGGCATTGTCGAAGGCTCCATCACTGTACTGTTTTGACACTTTGGGGGATTCTATTTTGGTTACCGATGCTAGTTTGAAAGGCTGCAGTGCCATATTGAAGCAAGGACAAGGGGACAAAGAGAGAACGATTATGTTTATCTCAAGGGAGTTAGTAGGATCTGAATACAGGTATTCAATAATAGTAAGAGAAGCCTTGTGTATTTATTGGGCCATAAGTCAATTAAGGACATTTATGTGGGGTACAGGTTTTGTGGTAAAAATGGATCACAAACCACTCAAAGATGTCTTCCAGAAAAAAGGATAGATGCAATATCCAGCAGAATTTGTAGGTGGGTCATAGAACTAGAAGAATTCAACTTCAAGGTTCCATACATTATGGGAGCTTAGAACAGGATGGCCGATTGTCTTTTGCGCCTATTCACTAATTCTCAAGATGATACAGAAGAAGAGGAGACATGGGATATTGATAATTATGATGTATGTGAATTCACTTATGGTATCATAAATGAAGAGGAGTGGAAGGAGTTTGTGAAGCCTAATGTGTGTTTACGAGAGGATATGTGTTTGATTGAGAGTGTTTGGCAGTCTATAAAAGGGGTGAGTGCTGAAGGAAAAAAGTATTCAAATGTTTGAGAGGAATTGTGAGTATGATAGGGTCTGTTGTGTAGCGGTACAAGGCTGGTTTCTCCAGTGTGTGTTAGAGAATGATTGGTATATCTTGCACATCAAGGTCATCAATGCATATGTAAAGCCAATGAATGAATTAGGCTACAGTTTTGGTGGCCTGGGATTGACTTTCAGGTTGAAAGAAAGATTCTGTAGTGTCAGTATGCAAAACAAGAATTCAGCCAATGGTCTTGAGGGAATATCCAGGGAAAGCATGGTAAGAATGTGCACTGGACATTTTAGGGCCGGTATATTGTGGAACTGGTCTGACTTCCATGATGGTTTTGACTGATGTGTTTACAAGGTGGCTGGAAATTTGTATTTCGCAAAGTATTGAGACAAGGGCTATTCTGAATTTCTTAAAAATATCTGTTTGCTAGGTATGGTTTTCCAGACTGCATTCTTATGTCTGATGGGGTGCAACTAGTCGCCAATGAAATGGAGGAATGTCTCATGGGATAAAGCATAAAAAATATAAATGTTTACTTTATCATCCCAAATCAAATGGCATTGTAGAAAGATTCCACGGGTTGATTAAAGAAGCTATTCATAGGGCAAAACTACAAGGAGAGGATAGGAAAAAAGTAACACAGGACTCATTCGGTCACGGAGAAGGTTCTTTTTGCATTATTCAGACGAAGGAAGCTGAATTTTCTGAAATGTTTGTCGTGGATGAATAATAGAGATGTGGGTGACAGTGTTGAAAATGATGAGTGGAAAGACAAAAAAAAAGAGGGTGGATAAAGAATGCAGCTTTTTCATGTAAAGCACTCGGAGCATTCAACAACTATAAGAGTGGGCAATCTTGTAAGGGTGAGAGAAAAGCATGTGGCTGGCAAATTCAATTATTCTGATTCTCTAAGGGTTGCCAAATTGTTTAGTAAAGCAGTACAATTAGAGGATAATTGCATACAGAACTAAAGCGGGGTTTCTGTAATTTAGTCAGGTCTGAAGATTCCTAAAAATATACAGGAGGAGAATCTTTGTGAAGATAAGAAATGTAGGAGAATTGGAAGGGCAACACAATGATAAATATTTTTTGGTTTGATTTTATTTGTCATACTTTTCCAGTTTTTATATGTTCATTTTACCATGGTTTGCTTTGATCGTATTGGAGGAAACATGCGGTATAACTTTTTCTAGGGTGGAATGTTATGGGGTTCTGTGTGTTGACATGGACGGTGGCATTGTAGGGATCTAGAATGTGCATCCTATGAAAGGCACATTTGGTAGGTGGTCTTTGAGGTGGATGGGACGTTTCTCTACTATGCATTGTAACAAATAAAGGAACTTTATTCATACATCTATGTGTAAGGATTATCTTTTTCACACAATGCCACCTGATTGTTATTTTTTTTTTTAAATGTATTTTTATTGAGTTTAGAAATAGAAAGAAGAAACAAAGAGAAAGACACTGGTGCCAGATAGCAATTATTCCCACACATGGGATTCAGAGGGTTCCATCACAATGGATTATGAGAGCACAACATGGAGGACCTGGAAAGCCGGTGCAAAGTCGATGTCTATTAGTAACAGTGATACAATCGGATCTGAGTCATGAGCACCCCGGCTGTTAACTCGCTATGCAAGCGGTAGTCCAGTAGTCCGCTCAACCAGCTCGGGGAATAGCTGCTCTGGAGCCCTCCATAGTCCGCTTCCAGCTGCCAGGCAGTGTCGCAACCAAAAACCAACAACCCCCAACAGAGCCCCCCCCTCCCCTCACCCCCCCTCCCCCACCCCACCCCCCGTGGTGGCGACCAAGCTCACATGCACATCCGAGTTCAAGCACCCCGCTAACTAGAATTGAAATAGGTGAAGTGCGCGTAGTGCTGAGGGACAGACTGCTGACGGGAGCCCCCGAGAGAGAAATCGAACTAAAGGACCCCATTGAAACAAGAAATTCTTAAAGTTACCCAAAAATATATCAGACATTCTTTCCACACTCAGTAGACGCCACAGCCGAGCATGCCATAGCGTGATCGCCGGTGCGCTCGGTTTCTTCCAAGCCGCTACCACTGTCAATTTAGCAGGACCCAGGCACAGCCAAATAATAAGTTTGTCAGCTCTAGTTTGGTGTTCCAACATCGGATCACGGAGCCCCAGCAGGACATAATCCATGGACTCCGGGATCGGGTAACCTATCACCTCCTTGATATGGGAAAGTATCTCCGACCAAAAGGGCTTAATGGTGGGATAATCCCACCAAATATGGCGGAGGTCTCCCAATGCGCCGCAACCCCGCCAGCACCTGTCCGAGGACGATGGGAATATACGATGCAACTTGGACGGGTAGAGGTACCAGTCATACATTAGTTTCAGATGTGCTTCCCTGAGACCCATTGGTTATGCGCTTTGATATCCCGCCATAACCCTGCCCATTCGACGTTCGATATGTACCTACAAAGGCAGGACTCCCAGTGCTCCATATACCGGGGACTGGGGAATATGACGGTGTCCAACAGTAATCCACATAGGAAGGAGATCGTCCCCTTCATACAAGAAGTGCGAAGGATAAACGCCTCGAAGGACGTCAATGGTCTTGTGGCCGCATCTCGTATTCCCGGCGAAGTGGCCCAGTGCAGAAGCTGAGTATGATGGAACCGTTCAGCGGGCGGGACACCATAGTCCCTCATGCAATTTTGGAAGGTAAGGGGAGATGCCCCATGGAACAAGTGGGTTAGTGCTCTGCAGCCGCCCTCTCTCCAAAGGTCGAGTGATCCATCACGCAGAGCCGGTGGGAAGGACGGATTCAGATGAATAGGGGTAAATGGTGATGGGAAGGTGGTCCAGCGTTCATCGCAGCTGACTGTATCCCAGACTTTCAGGACCGTGCTAGTGGGGGTGCAAATATAAGCATTCTTAGGCCGATCAGCCTTAGGCTTCCAGGCCAAATCCCAAATGGACCTCCCAGCCACACTTCGCTCCATATGTAGCCAATGTTTCTCCGAGAGCTGCTGTGACCACTCAACCAGCACCCTCAATTGCGCTGCTTTATAGTATAACTGCATGTCCGGGAACCCAACCCCCCCTTCCCCCCGCAGCCTTCGAAGGACAGCAAATAAAAGCCGCGCTCGGCCTCCCTGCCACACAAATTTCAGCATCAGGGTTTTCAGGCGATGGAAAAAATCCAACTCTACCGGTATGGGCAGAGCCTGGAAGAGGTACAAGAATTTGGGTAGCAGTACCATCTTAATTGCATGGATCCGGCCCATCCAGGAGATGAATTTCGGCTTCCACTTCTCCAGCTCCCCACGGACCGCCGCCAGAGCAGGGGGGAAGTTAGCCGCGAACAGTCCGCCCAGGGTGGCGGTTAATCTAACACCGAGATATAGCAAAGAGGAAGAAGACCACGAGAGCGGCGTGAGCATGCGCACCCGCTCCACTTCCGTGGGGGAAAGAGTCAGATTCAGAATGTACGACTTATCCAGGTTAACCTTAAAGCCCGCCACCTCTTCGAAGTCCGATAGCACCGCGTGAACATGGGGTAGCGAGTGGGCCGGGCCCCCGATCGACAGAAGTACGTCATCCGCAAACAAAGAGATCTTATGTTGTTCGCCAGTGAAGGGAAGGCCGGTGATCTGTTCCCTCTCCCTAATGGCAAGTGCTAGCGGTTCTATACTAAGAGCAAATAGGAGCGGGGAAAGGGGGCACCCTTGCCGTGTGCCTCGAGAGTGGGGAAAGCATGTTGACCTATGCCCATTAACCAACACCCTAGATGTGGGCTGGTCATAATTAGCCTCGACCATCTTCACGAATTGAGGAGAGAACCCAAAGGCCTCCAGCGTTAACTTTAGAAAACCCCAGTCGACACAGTCGAAAGCTTTCTCCGCATCTAGACCCACCAATACAGCCGGTATGCGGAACCTGTTGGCCTTCTCGATCAGATGCATCACCCGTCGTAGATTATCATGGGTTTGCCGCCCTTTAATGAACCCGGACTGGTCGGGGTGGATAATAGCCGGCATCAAATCTTGAAGCCGCTTTGCAAGAATCGAGGAGTACAGTTTGGCATCGATGTTAAGGAGTGCTATTGGGCGATACGAGGAGCACTGGGTGGGGTCCTTCCCTGGTTTGGGAAGAATGGTGATCATAGACTCGGCCATCGTTCCCGAGGTCTTCCCCTCAGTAGCCATTGCGTTGAAGAGAGAGACTAAGTAATCGCAGAGTTCTCCCGCAAAAGACTTGTAAAACGAGGCCGTATACCCATCAGGGCCGGGGGCCTTGTGGGGTTTCAGAGCCTTTATAGCGTCCAGCACCTCGTTTCTGGAGATAGGGGCAGAGAGAAGCTCATTCCACTCCCTGGAAACTTGAGGAATAGGGAGACCAGTGAGGAACGCGGACTGAGCGTCCCTGTCCAGGTCCTCTCCCCTGTACAGATCAGCATAGAAGGGGCCAAAGGCAGCAGCCTTGTCCGCATCCCGATGATGTTCCTTCCCCGTCCTATCCTTAATACCCCCAATGTACTCACCCTCCCGCTTATCTCGGAGTTGTCTCGCTAAGTGCTTCCCAACCTTGTTCCCCTGTGAGTAGGAGGTCCTCCACAGGCGCAGGAGAGTGAATTCAGCCCTGTTATTATAGTGGGCCCGGAGCTTCCCTCGTACAGCAGTTAAAGGTCTCAGGGTCACTCGGGACGGGTTAGCTTTATGTGCCTGTTCTAACACCGCCAATTCAGCCTCTAGGCCCTCCCGCTCCTTCCTCCTCTGTTAATTAAGGTTAACATTAAGGCTCAAACAGGTACCTCGCAGCGAAGCCTTACAGGCATCCCAAGTGGTATACACCGAGGTGTCCGAGGGCGGGTTAAGCTCCAAAAAGTCCCTAATGGCTTTCCTCAGTTCCTTGCAAGAGGCATCATCCCACACCAGTGCTGCGGGGAAATACCATTTCTTCCACCCGTCACCCCCCATTGACCACTGTAACCCTAGATCGATCAGGCTATGGTCCGACACAGAAAGCGGAAAGATGCTGGAAACTTGGATGTCCCCCCGAAGTGCCTGGCTCACAAAAATGTGATCAATTCGAGAGTAAGACAGATGAACAGGTGAGAAAAATGTATAGTCTCTAGACTGGGGGTAAAGAAACCGCCAACTATCAATCAGTCCCAGGTCCCCAACCTGCAGCTGCGTCTCAGTGGAAAAGACCCCAGCCCCCGATCTTCGTGTGCATGAGCTATCCAAGTCTTTGTCCCACACCATATTGAAGTCCCCCAATAGGAACAGCTGGCCCTCCACAAACTCCCCCACCTTTCCCAACAATGTTTGTAGAAAGCCATTCTGCGAAGCATTGGGCACATACACCACCACAAAAGTGCACATGCATCCATACAGTGATCCCTTCACCACCAGCCATCGCCCCTCCTTATCTCCACTCACCCCCACTGGTTGGAAGTGGAGGGACGCTCGGAATAGAAGAGCAACCCCCCTGTGCTTAGTAGAGGCAGACGCCCTATAGATAAGAGGGAAGTGTCGGTGTCGGAGCCTAAGCTCATCTTTCCTGGCCAGGTGAGTCTCCTGAAGACCAACCACATCAAGGTGATGGTCCGACAGGTACTTCCACAATTTCTGCCGTTTCTGTGGGGAGTTTAGCCCCTTCACATTCCATGAGCCTACACTAATAGTCATGACAGATCAAGAACCCTCCCCTGTGCCATGTGAAATGCATTCAAGACCGGGTCCTTCTCACCACCCTTCCTGGGATCCTGTCTGAGCCCTCAGTGCCACTCCCATCCCCGCCCCCAGCAACCCAATGCCTCCCTCCCCGCACCACCCGTGTGCACACCTCCGCAAAGTGCAACACAAGAACACCATTCGAAAGCAGAGCTCCAAGAGCAAAACCCAAAGTTAAGCACCTCCTCAACCGGTAGAATCTCACACACACCTCCAACGGTCGCCACCATCCCCCCCCCCACACCCCCCCTGAGTCCCAACCCCCCCCTGTCGCCCCCTTGTCCCAAGACCCCCCCAACCCCTCCCCAGAAACAAAAAAACAACAAAACATAACTCAAGTAACTGAACCTGAACCGAGTAGTCATCAGTTCCAGCAGGCCAATGTTCGAAAGGTCCCCGCCGGACTGGAATCGGGGCAGGGGTATCGACCAGGCGACCCCCAGGGCCATGTTCCGGGGTGTCTCCTTCAAAAGTACAATCAAACCCCGAGAACCTCAGGCCCAGAGCCCCTCCGACGCCATACTCCAGTACCGGGGTCATGCTGCCCCAGAGCTTGTCTGGGAGTCCGCCATAGTGACGGAGGCCACCGAAGCCACCGCGGCCCCCCTTTCTTGCACACTAGCCGTGGGGTCCGGCCGCCGCCGATCTGGTGAAGGGCCCACTCTATGCCAGGAAGAAGATCGATGTCGCCTCCTCGACGGCGAGCTATGGGCCTCCTGAGAAGGGGACTCCTCCTCGATGCCCAGAAGATCTTTTGCTGCTCGCAGGGTATTGATCTGTACCAACCTATTCTGCCAGCGAAATATAATACGGAAGGGATGCCCCCAGGAGTAGGAGATATTGCGGTCCCGGAGGAAGGTGGTCACAGGTCGGAAGTCCCTCCGCTTCCGTAGCGTCGATGCCGCCAGATCCTGGTAGAGCTGCGGGCGGTGGTCTCTAAATTGCAGTGAGGGGATGGTTCTAGCCTTTCTCAAAAAGCATTCCTTCAGCTGAAAGTCATGCACACAGACAAGGATATCCGGGGGTGGGCCCCCACCCCTTCTGGGCAATCCCACCCTGTGCACTCTGTCCATCTTTATGTCTTGCACCTCTTCATCCTCCAGAATCTGCACAAACAGGGCCTGAACGTACCCCCGTAGATCCCCAGCTTCACCGTCCCACGGCACCGCTTTGATACGGATGTTATTTCTCCTGGAGCGGTTCTCCAAGTCCTCCGCGTGGGTTTGCAGGTCCAGATTCTGCTCCGTGAGGCGGATGATGTACTGTTGGAGCTGGTGTACATCATTCACCATGCTCAAATCGTGGTCTTCAAGCATCGCCACCCGCTCACCAATCCCATCGACATCTCTCCTCACCTTCCGGAGATCCGATGCCAGCTGCGAGCGAAGTTCGGAGATATCATCTTTAATGGAGGCAAAGAGTTCAGTCATAAACGCTTTAGTAGCAGGTGCATCAACGTCCGATTGCCTCGAAGAGCCACTGGCGCCTGGCGAGGCCGGCTGCTGCGACGATTTAGGGGCACCATCCTTCACCATCTTTCCCCTACGTAGTGAGGAGGTCATGGCGAGCTATCACCGCTGTGTATGGCGGGTAAAGATACCAATGTAGGGCTTAACTGGGGTATTGAACTCGCAGACAAGGCAGTAGTGTATCCCTGCTGGTCCTTTCAGCGGCCCGGCCGCAACCCCGTCAGGATGGCCACAGTTCAGTACAGAGTATCAAATGACCAGCGCCCACTTCAGGCCAAGAAGTAGAGAGGGGACGAGGGAGCCACCATCACGGTTCCAATGCTCAGCTAGCAGGAGGTGTGTGAAGGCTGCGTTGGATGCCCCCTAGCCAGCAGTCAATGCCAGAGAAAATGCAGGGCCGGACCTCCCACCGCCATCCAAGGACTCTTCAAAATGGCGCCGCTGGTGTGCCCGCTAAGTCTGCCCACCTCGTGGTCAGGCGGCAAAGCGTCCAGCTCGCTCGGTCCGTTCTCTGGGCTCCCCCGGTCAATCCCAGCGTCACTCAAGGTGAACCAATACTCGGCTCCAGAGGTGCAGGCAGGCCGAGAGAGCACCCCCGGTGCCACCGGCCAGGCCGCAGCCTATTCAGGCCAAGGTGCCGCTCCTGATCTGCCTCCAGGCCAGTCCTGCAGATGCAGCGTCCCGCCGTACTCCCTCCGCAGGTGCCGCACTCCCCACTGTCGTTCCGGCTCACCTCGCTCCCAGCTGGTCTGCTCCCGCCGGGACTCGGCCCGCCGGTCCACGGCCTCTTACTGCCGGCGTCGCCGATTCTGTCTTCCGGTCCGCACCTGTGCATGGCGTCTCCGCAGGCAGGGCGCGTCCTCCGCTCCCGGTAGTGTCGGGCCGGGATCGCCAGCACTGGTCAGACCCTTGAAAGGCCAGGCGCCGCTCAGCCCGAGGCCGGCCCCCTTAGTACGCGAGTCCGCTGCTTTACAGGCCGCAACTCGGCTCCGCTCTGGGGGGCGCCGCAGGCTCCAATTCGCCCCGCCGGCGACACCGGACCACTCCGCCAGCCTCCGCCGTCCAAATGGCGCTGGGCAGCACTCCCGGGACCCCGCTATTCGGTGCTATTTTGATTCGGCGTCGGAGAGGCTCTGAGAAGCGTCCTACTCCGACGCCATGTTGGCCACGCCCCCCCTGATTGTTATTTTTAAAATGTGTGGGCAGATGAAACCAGGCTCTTAAATGAGCACTACTGACTCTTGGGGCTCTGTGTCATAAACACATGGCAGAGCTTGCAAGAGTGAGCAAAACATTTTCTACTCTGTTCTCCTTGATTCTTTTACACTAATGGCTGTACAACATAGAAGCGAATACTGGCAATGAGTTGGGGGACAGCAATAAGAGTAGCTTTGCTCTTGGCTGCATCCCAGGTTAGTGTATGCTGCTATATAGTCTGATGTCACAGACATCACTTGTGTGGTGCATTCAATAAAGAAATATTTTTACTGAAAGACGAGCAGAGTAATCAAATTCAAAGCAGATGCGAATTATAAGCTAGCCATGAATACACTGTTACATTACTCAACAGATAAGACAGGTTTCTTGAAACGAATGCCATTTACAGTCTGACTGTAGTGGATCCCATTAAAAAATAAGCTTTGGCAAAGCCAAAATGTCCTACTTTATTTTAGGGGTGGGCGTAGTTCGCGAAGTAGCGCTACGCGTAGCTACGCAAAGTGCACTTCGCACTACGCGAGCTACACGTAGCACTACGCGAACTGAGTAGTAGTATGTTCGCACTGTGCAAGATGTCGTTTTCAATGATTGCACAGTGCGGACAAGCATCCGGCACTGTGCAATCAGTGAAAAACAGCATCTTGCACAGTGCGAGCTGTTCTTTTCAGCCGCTCGAGTAGATTTTTACTCGAGCTGCAGCTTTCTCAACACGGACTGGTAGTTTCTCATCCCGAGCGGTCGCGAGCATGCGCGGCCACTCGCAATGAGTAACCTGACCTCCCCGTGTTGAGAATCTCGCCAGGAGTTTTACTTTCCATGCTCGCGATCGGCAACTTGATGTTGCTGATTTCGAGCAAGCAAATAATGACCGCTGCACTACGCTACGCTACGCATGTTTGCATTGTGCTACATGCAATTCGCGTAAATGTTGCGCATCTAAGTGAGCGTAGCGCAGTGCTTTGCCCAGGGTTACTTTATTGTACTGATTTATGCAAGCACAGGTATGTTCAAATGATTTTGTCCTGTAATAGGACCTTAAAGTCTGTCACGTTGACTTGATACATTTGCCTCTTGATGTTAGGGGAATAGGCAAGAGTGACACCCAAATAATACAGATATTAAAATCTCTCAGCGATACAAAGATTATTAAAGTAATTAGTTGCGGTAAAACTAAAGTTCTTTATGGTGGACAAACAAGCAAAGCCTAATGGTATGTATTATCCACTGTGCTGCAACAAGTAGGAAAGTAAGTATCAACTGTATTTGTTTACGCACCAAGGAGCACCTATGTGTCTGTTATGTGGTCCAGAAATGGAGAATGAGATGATTTAGTCTGAGGTCTGTATTTGATGTAATTCCAGGTTCCTCCTGACACCAGTTTAGAGGTGCCTCCTCCACTGAAGCCTCTGATGATTCAAGCCAGAACGTTGGACATTTAGATGTTGCCTTGGTTTGCAGACTGGATGTGCTCAATTTGCCAAGTCCTTGGTTGTAAAGAGCAGTAAAAAAGAACCGCACTCAATTTATTGACGGACTGGGGAGGAGAGGAGAGAGCGACAGATAAGAAGAATATAGGAGCGAAAAGAGGTAGGAGGAAAATAATATAGTGAATTTGAGAACAGAGGGTTAGCAAGGAATCTAAGAGGGTGAAGGAGAGGAAGAGGCATCAGTAAGAACGAGCAGGGAAGGAAAGGGAATGTGAGAAAGTGACGAGAAGGAAAGAGGTTGATAGTGTTGGAGAAACAGGAAGCATTAGGAAAAAGAGGGTAATATAGGGAGAGGCGATGGAGAACAGATGAAGTAAGAGGGTATACAAGAGGGTAAGAGAAGGCAGATGAGATGAAGGAAGGGCAGGCAGGCAAATAAGTAGAAGTGGAGGGGGGCAATTATTAGGATGAGGGTTGATAGACAGATGAAAGGGGGAAAAAGGACAACGTGGAAAGCAAACGACTGGTGAGTTAAAAGAAGAGGGAACGAGAGGGAGAAAAAAACAGGAACAAGGAAATATTAGCAGGAACAAATAAAGGAAATAAAGCAACAAGTAGAATTAGAGCTGGGAAAGAGGTAAAAACATTGCTGCCTCAGTTGGTTGATGATTATAAGGGGAAATTATGTGTTATCAACAGGGTACAAATGTGAATCTTGCCATCGTTCACTGAGTTCTTCATCATTTTCAGCTTGATAAAGTCCCATTAAGTTGGGTAACACAAGGGCATGTCATTCAGTTCATCAAGTACCAGGCAGAAAAGAAAGGCGAAAAGGGCACAAAAAATAGTTTTGAAGATTATGATGATGTGGGTGATGTTGATTATTATCATTATTACGAATAATAAAGAATCATGAGAAGGAACACTATCTCAATGCAACAGATATCGCGGAAATCTTTTCATGTCATCCACCTTCTCACATTTCCTGGCTGAGGTTCCAGTACAATACTGGCATTGCTGGGCTAGAATTAGTCAAGTGCTTTTCAGAGGCTCCACATAGAGAGAGGGAGACAAATCACTGATCATGGATTACTGGATTGAAGGAACTTCCCTCCAAGAAAATGCTTAACAGACCTTTATAGAGAGCAGGCGAAGTGACCGCTGCTCCAGGAAACAGTCTCTTAGAGAAGGTGCCACATGCAGTAGTGGACATGAGCGGCTCATTGGTGAGGTGAGACCCAGTTTCAATTCTGCTTTTTTTTGGGAGGAGAACAGGCCAAAGCACCAGAGAAGCACAGGTGTGCCTAAATTACACTACATCCTTTTCCTTGGCTCATGGACTGTATTGCAGCATGAAGATATATGTTACTTCTATAAACATCCCACCGATTTCTTTTGAAGGTTGCAGTGCAAGTCATGAGGCACATGACCCTAGTGAGAGTCCATCAAAAATGTCTAAGTTTGCCCCCAGTGCAGGGCATGCGTATTGCTATGGTAACACCATTCCAGATGACCTGTAAGATGTCCTTATGAAATTAAAGTATGTAGGTTTCATCACATGAGCTGTGATTGACTCAGTCAACCTGGTCTCAGATTCCTAACTGTCTTCCAGTTTCAGGCTGGGCAGTCCAGATGGACCAATCTTTTTATATTCTGTAAAAGGCTCACTGGGAGACAAGCATCAAAGTGTCTCATCCCTTACAAAAAGTGGTGGGGGAAAACTCATGAATCCGTAGAAGCATTGCCAGAAACCCAGTCGCTTCTGCCTAAATTGATATGATTGTTAAGTATGACCAGACACACCACAAAAACAGAAGAAGGGCTCACGTTTGCTAAGGTGCCAACATCTCTGATGGGTGGATCACTGTCTAGCAAAAAATACAAATGCCAAACGCTACTTGCTTGATTTCTGAATACACAATGATTAGCAGTAAAGCAGACAAAGTACTATACATTTGTAAGGAGAAAGCCAAAACGGCAGCCACTTTAGGGCTGGCTTTGAGGAATATGGGTCAGCTAAATCTCATAATTTCTTCTCGTTATAACCCATTAACATTTCAATAAATAACGTGAAATTATGGTTTCATCTGCAAATTTATTTTTCCATTATTCTGTCTGCTTTTTAAAGTGAGGAGGCCGCAGACCACATGTAAAAGTCTCTTGGATCCAGCAGAAAAACTAGTTTGAGTAGAAAATGTTTCCCAGCGAAACATTGCTTGTGCAAACCAACCTCCTGCTGGTCCATTTGAAAGACTTTTTTATGCGACTTGCACAATAGCTTAAAAGCGAAAGAAAATATTAGGAAGAATTGTTATGATATTTTTATGTTTTAACAAATTTGATCAACATGTTATTGCATTTCTCAAATGGATAACAATACACATCTCAGAATGCTAACAAATGAAATGTTGCAAAAAGAACAATTGATGGACAGAATGTAAAACAATGTCATATGTTCACCCCAGTACAGAGATCTTGCCCTAAATCCATGTTTTTTTGCTCCCCATGTCATTCCAGTTTGAACCCAGCCATATGCAAATCAGTCTTGAACCTGATTCCTAAGGGAACATTCCAGCCCGAACTGCCAGGCCAGGACCTCCCTGGACTGGAAACAAGCATCCAGGGACCAGTTTAATTCCCTCCTTGAGGCAGGAACCTATTACTGCCATGACTTGACCTACATTTGTGTCCCCCTCCCTGCTGAGCATGGAGGTTTCAAACATGCATGGATACTCTATGGTTTTGGGTGCCTGCATCAATAAACGGGTTACAGTGCATTTCGGAAATTTACAAAGAAGCTGAGGGTGAAATGTGGTTTGGGGTACCTGTCATTTGGTCTCAGGTATAGCATCTGGTTGGCGTGGAACCCTATCACAACTATACATTTTCATATCCTAAGGTGTCGAATGTTCGGTGCCAGTTCACCCTCACCATTATTAGTGGGTCAGGATGATACATTGAACTTAATGTTTGTCAGGCTTTCAGCAATTTTCCCCCAAAGCATAGTAATTCCTTCCCACCAATCTCCCTCACACATGGGCCTATTCTGGACAAATCTTGACCCACATCTGCTTTTTTCTTGTCTCCTGATTGTGGGCATATGTTATCAGATATGCATACCCAGACTTCTGCCAAAGTAAACAGTACCTAACAAATGTGTGAACCTATCATCCAGGACAGGAATGATCATAGAACAGAACATGGACTGCACCAGAAAGACGCTTGGAATTTGTTTGTGTTTTGCCCTACTTGTATTGACTATTATTTTTTAACAATTACATTCTTTGAGCAAACTTTGAGCAAACTCCGTAAAAGGCCTCTCCTTTGCTGAATTCAGAGTTTTGTTTGCTTTTTTATCAATCTATAGTTTTCCAAGGTATCCCATGGATTGCACACACTGTTTCCTCACAAATAAAAGCATGTTTACTGCAAATAAATGTGAAATGTCTGTTTTCTTGGACCAAGAAAAAATACAAACAGCACCCGTTCCTTGCTGTTTCACAGAAACACACTCCTTCCCCTCACGTTGTTTTAGGTGCTATTTCAATTTTGTCTTAGGCGTAGGAAAAATCTAACAAATGTCTAACTCCTTGCTGGGGGCATAGACACACAACTCCTTTGTCTCACAATCCTTCCCATGGATTCAAACATATTGTGAAGGAAAAGAGCTGATGTCTGCTCTCCAGCATGGAGTCAGATTCGGTTTTGATAAAAAAGAAACGATAGCACCCACAGCCGACTACAAGTTGAGCTCCTCAATCCTAAAGTCCCATATATATCAGATTCGGTTTTGATATTTTCTTATGCTAAGAAAGAATCAACACAGTGTCTGGCTCTGTGGTGTGGTACATAAAAGTGTGAATTTGTCTAGGTAAAGGGATAGATGAGATTTTGATATTTTTTAGGTAAAGAAAATAAAGCAAACTGAATGTGGCTCTTTGACTGTGCATAGAACTGGGTGTTTCTGTCCCTGCAACATACTAATATGATTTTAGTTTTACCCTAAGAAGCAATTCAAACTGTGTCTAGCTCCATGTTGGGCACATACGTGCTTTTCTCTGCCCCAGCAAGGTACCAAAGTATATTTACTGCTTTTTAGCTGAGAAAAAATCCAAACTCCATCTGCTCATTGCTGAAGCATAGGACTATCTGCCTGTGCCCCAGCAAGAAGTCAAAATGCAATTTGGATGCTTTTTTCTGAAGAAGAGAAATTCAATTTGTGTCTGGCTACATGCTGGGACACAGACTGTGTGCCTGTGCCCCAGAAAGGAGAAGAAGCAGTTTAGGTTGTTTCTAAGTCAAAGTAATATCCAAACTGCATCTCTTTTTTTGGTGCTGCACAAACATGTGTGTCTGTGCTCCTTCAAGGAGCCAGATGCTATTTGGACTTTTTCTTAGGCTAAGGGAAAATCCATACAGTATCTGGCTTTTTTTCTGGGCCCACATCTGCATTTCTGTGCCCTAAAATGGAGACACAGGGATTTTAAATGTTTCTTAGCCAAATGAATAATCCAAACTTAGTCTGACTCCTTGCTGTGGAGCAGATCATGTGGTTATGCTCTGGCATGGAGCTTGATGCTGTTTGGGAATTTCTTGGCCTGAGAAAAAATCCAGGTTGTGTCTGGCTCCTTTCTGGGTCAAAGATCTGTGTGTCAGTGCTCCAGCATGCAGTCAGAAGCTGTTTAGATTGTTTCTCAGACTAAGAAGAACATCCAAGAGTGTCTGACTCTTTGCTGGGTCACTGACACCCAGCTACTTTATTTCCCAGTGCTTCTCCTAGATAGAGACGCATTGAGAAATGTCGGAGCTGTGTGTCATTGAATCAGGAGGTGGGGCTTAAAAGGGGAGGTGCACAGAACAATCCTACTCCTTTCCCCTCTTAATCCCCACCTCCTACTTAATTTCTTCTGTTGATGGTGATGAGGGGGTGCAAGGAGCTGCACCTCTCCATCTGCTGTCCCTCCCACAATGGGGGCTCCTACGCTGAGGCAGAGGAGCTTCGCCCCACTCCCTGCTTTGCAGCAGTCAAAAAAAATGAAAAATAAAATGATAATAAATTGATGTTATTATCATTTTACTTTCTCGTGCTGCAGGAGATTGGCAGGGGGGGGCACTAAGTGCACATGACTGTTTGACCTGCCGGTTTGGGCTGGCAACACTGTAATGGGCACTTTGCATGTTCTCCACCCAGGCTGTATTACAACCTGGGTGGAGAACATGCCTAGGCTCCCATTCCCCATCTGAGAGCCAAACCACGGCACTCGGTCCAACCACAATGCTTCATTGCAGCATTGTAAGTGGCTTAGGGGAGCCTGGGTGCTTTCTGCTTCCTGTTCCTGGTCTGAGTCTGACGTGGAGGAGAGACAGTGTAATGATAAATAAGTGTTTTTGTTGTTGTTTTTAAGCTTATATGCGTAGTATAGTCAAAATATAGAAACATGTACAGTACTAATGGTGTAATATTTATTTATCAGTGTTAGTGCATGTGTTGAAAACAGTAGAGCTTGTAAACAGAGAGAGGCAACCACTGTTCATTGACTCTGATAAGTGCGGTCTGCAGTTCATGCACCTACTTGGAGAAATTCTATGTTATATTTAAGCACTCGACACTGCAGATGCATAAAACAGGCTCTCAGCTCTGCACTAAGCCAAACCAACTGTATGGCCCTTGGTTCTATCCAGAAAAGTATATGTACACTGGAATCCTATGTCTTTACAGTCCAATCACAAACACATGACTTTTGAAATACACAATTTAATTCCATTTTAGCAATATGAATGTGATAGCTGTGCAGATTGAAGTTCTAAAGGAATGATCACTGCTAAAGAAAGCTAAGTTTCTAAGCAAAGGGGGACTAGCTCATGCAGCAGATTGGGATAAATGTATAATTATGCGACCTGTAGACAGAGCTACCAGAATTCTGTGATTGTACAGCTGCTGCTTTTTCCGCATAATTATGGATTAAATACCCTTGGCACGTGATCTACCATTTGCAACATAATTTGCAGATTTCATCAAACAATATTTCTGGATCAGAGGACTGAAACAGGAGTACAAAACACGCCACACGTGGCAATTGCAGACCCCTTTTGAAGGTTAACTTGCCACTTTTTAGTTGGGGTGTGTTTAGGTGTTGAATTGATACTAATGAGTTAAGAAGTTTGACTAGTCAATATCAATGCTTGTTAAATGTGAACTTAGTTAAATAATACTGTCACAGAATTTTCAGCATGACTCCACATGATTTGTGTTTTTTCTTGTCACCTAATATAGTGAGGGCAGGGGCTGTATCTTGATCCTGTTTTTTGTGAAGTGCCACCACATTAGGGTCAAGATTTACTAAATGATCACGCAGGGCAGTGCAACAGACGCAAATGGTGCGCTATGTGAGAGACAGGGGCTGCTCCTCCATGTGGGTGGAGGAGCGTCACCCCAGTGCTTTCTCGCAGTGCGAGAAGCAGAAACAGAAAATGGTATTTTAAATATCATTTTATGTTTCTGCTTCTCATACAGCAAGAAAGCAAAAGACAGGGTTTAGTTGGGGGTGGGCTGGTGGTTGGTCCTGCTCGAGGGCAGGGGAGGAGTGGCTTGCCCACTGTTGTGTATGCTGACTGTTTGTCATACACACTCTGCATATTCTCTATGTAGGCTGCATGCATCCTACATAGAGAAAATGGCCTCCCCCTAGACTCATGTGGGGTCGGAATCACAGGTAATGACAACGCTGCCATTGCAGTGTTGTGATTGGTGCAGGGGTTGGTTAGGAGACTGCCTGCGGCTGCTTTCTGCTGTAGAGAGGCGACGCAGACTAACAACGCGGGACAGACTAGCAAAGGTAAGTTAACATAACTTTATTTAATTAAAACTCCCCACGCGACCCCCTCCCCACATGCCCCCTCCCACCACCCCAACCGCGAGTCATACCAGCCGCAACTGGTGAGAATGGGAAAGAAGGAAAGTGCCATATTTTCTGAAATATGGCACTCTCCTCCCCTTTCCCAAGTGCACACGCAGAAATGTGCTGCCATGTGCCACGGACACACCATAGGGTGTCTCTGTGAGTCTACCATCAGTTTTGTAATGGAAGAGTATCCTTCCAGTACAAAATTCAAAGTGTACACTAACTTTACAACTTTTTCCACTTTGTTTGTGTGCTGTACAGTACAGCACACATGCAAAGTCGGAAAAGAAATGAACGCATTTCTCCTTCATAGAGCTGGTTTGAAATGGGCTCAGTTTTTTGCCACAAAAACTGTATACTTTTTTAAAGTAAATAGGGTCATTTGTCAAAAATCTTGGGTGGTTGCATAGGAACGCCCATGTACCACCCATAGAACGGCCCATGGTACTAAGTAATGCAAATCAGCTTTACGTTTATTTCCAAAGTAAACAGGTAAAAAAAGATTTTCAGTTGATTAGTATCACGTTTGGGACACAAAAGCGCTGTGGAATAATAGTAAATATACCCCTAAGTATCTGTATGTTTTTTTTCACATCATTAGCACCACATGAAATTGAAAATTGTATGACCTGGTGCATGTTTTTCTGACAACACAGCTCTGAAACACAAAGATGCAATTACTGGCCTGTGTTTCCGAACTCTGACATCTGCAGCTCATACAGTGACTCCAAGATTTTTTGAGTTGATGTATGCACTGTATAAGCGAGTAAGAAATGGGAAACGACCTTAACAACGTGGTCGTTACACTGCGATACATTTACATTGCGGTCATTTCAACGCAAGTCGTTATGACTAGCGCTGGATGGTGCTCCACACTAAGGAATAGTATGATTTACTATTCCAACACTGTTAGAAATGGGCTTTCTGGTTCACTAGGACTTGCGCCTAAGCCAGGCAGAAACCATCAATGTAGTCAGGGCAAGGGAGTTAGACACTGATAAAAACCCATGCTCACCCCCTTGGTAGCATGGCATGAGCAGTAATGCTCTTGTCCCCTGAGTCAAGGTTCCCAGCGGGGGCCCTGTCATGTGTATATAATCCGCTGTGAATATTGCCTAGTGCCAGTTGCCACAGTGTAAATGTGTGATTATGTTTCTAATGTGTTTATGATAATACAAAGGCTATTTTTTAAATAACATTGTGTGGAGTTCCTTTTGTGGGCTGCCTAGTGTGTTGCTGTTGTGTGAGTGTGTTGCGCAAACGCTTTACACATTGCCTCTGGTATAAGCCTGACTGCTCGTGCCAAGCTACCAAGGGGGTGAGCAGGGCTTATCTTCAGCATGTAACTCCCTTGCCCTGACTAAAGTGGCGGTTTCTGCCTGGCTTTTATGCAATCCTTAGCCAACCGGAGATCCCATTTCTAACAAACACCTTCCCTACTGTTACACACTGGAGTTGAAATGGTAAATCATACCATTTTAAGTCCAGCGCCTCTAGTGTAAGTCGTTGTAATGACTTGCGTTGTAATAACTGCGATGTAACATACCGCGATCTAAATGATTGCCTTGCATCGTCACATATTCGTAAAAAATGCACAGACCCCTTCAGCATCAAGCAGAGGGCTATGTGTTCAAATAGGAGTCCAGCATTCTGACACCTATGACATTATAGTCATGCCAAAACCAAATCATGTAGTCACTGATAAATCTGATAAATAGAAGCACATAAAGCCATGCTTGGTGACTTTAATGTGAGATACATTTATGGCGACACCATGGGAAAAATTAGGTCTAATTCGTGAGCATTTTAAAGTCAATAATTTTTTCCTCTTCATACATAAAGTAATCATATCTAAAAATTGATGAAACTGTAAGAATGATAAAACTGATTCATATCACAAATGAACAAAGAAAAAGATTGAATTTATTTTTGAAAAGTGGCATGTTATTTGAGGTTGCCCATGAATTGGTGAACCTCTCTCATTGAGAGTTTCTGGAAACTTGAGAAGGGACTTGCCCCCGGCACATCCTAAACTGGTAGGCGCAGGGCTTCAGGGCGCATGTAAATGGTGTGGAGAAACTGTTGTCTCTGGACAGGACTGCCTCGAGAGCATTTGTCCTGGTGTCTGAACTTTATAGAATGTAGGATCTATGATGTAGTGTCCCTGAGCTTTCCAAGCCTTCAAAGACTGATGAGGGCAATTGTAGGGGCCATGGAATCACCAGTGCAGTGAAGTGTGGTCAGGGCCGCAAAACGACTCAGAGGAACACCTGGACATTTTGTCTCCTCCATTTGAATGCCTGGAGGGTTTAGATGATCCATTATAATGGCCCTACTAGGTGCATCCCCCCCCCCTCTAACTAGTGAAACTGCCTTCAAACGAAGCAGGTAGTGAGACCATTGACCCAGTAATGGTGCTGTGGGCCCTAACACACGCTATGAAATTGACCCCGTCTCCTGATTTGGTGGTAAAGAAAAATGCAGCTGGAATTGGTGTGCAGTGGGCCTTTAACACCTCTGGGCCCAGGTGTTACTACACCTACAGCACTATTGATCTCTACACCCGTGAGTGGGACATGCAATGCACATAACTTCGAATTTGCCGTAAACCAATGGTCGCAGCACTCATCTTAGTGCGTGTTAGATTGGAAAGCAAATTCATTTTCAGTACTATTTATACCTAATGCGAGAGGTATTCGAAGTTAGAGTATTAGTTTTCAAAGTGCTGTGAAATCTGGTTGAAACTGATATGTATAAAGTCATGTTGAATGAGATTGTTTGAAAAGAAATGCAGTACAGGATTTTCGTCTGTGAATGCTAAAAATAATGACAAATACCCTACAAATATGTTCACCTTGGCCAGAATATCAAGAGTGCAACCACGAGAAAAAAAATGCATTGGTGGCTACCTGGTTGAATGCCTGTGTCAGAAACATGTCCACATTGTCCACGGGCATTCACGAGAAAACAGAAGAAAGAGGTTTGCCTTTTGTTTATTATACACTTTTTTTCTTTATTGGCATTTAAAATATGTGCGTGTTGTCGTCTAGAAACGTCAGTGGCTTACTCGCTATTCGTGGATTGCAAATTGTTAAACCAGACTTTACACATTTCTGCTCCCATGTCAGGATGGGGCCTGTAACCAGATGTTTAACAGATACAATCACCAGGGGATCCACTTTCGAAGGATTTTGAGGAATTCTGTTTATTGCACAAAAGAGGGTGCTAGCAGCGTCAGCTACACTGTAATTCATATTTATTGAACAATGAGCGTGCACTGGCGCCGTCAGTCAATACCGTTTAGCACAGAAGGCTGTGTCGAAGGGTAAATACATTTCCAGGAGTCGGACATTATATTTACAGCCTTCACAAATCACATCATGAGCCTATGCCCTAGAGCACTATTTTCACCCAAATATGTAATTACCCTGTGTAATTCTTGTTATTTATGGAATTCGCAGCTTTAAATGCTTGTTCACACATACCAAAGTCAAATTGGGTAACAAGGTTTGTTTGAATGTACACCAAATTTGATTGGTTTAGAAATTTGAAATTGGCCATTCGTAAAGCGATGTTTATTGATTTGTGTATCTCATGCAGCAAAGGGTTTCTTGTATACATGTATTTCCAGTGAATTAATTTAGGGTTAATCAGTGAAGAAATGTTAGTTCTAATGTACTAAAGAAAGGCTTTTCACCCTTGCAAAGAATGTGCTCCGTAAAGAGTCAGGCGTTGCATGGGTGAATAAAGACCAATGTGTGAATATAGGTTCAGGGCCATATTTACTAACCTTTCATGCAGCGCAGTGTAGCAAGGCAACCTGCTGGGCTGTGTTGCTTGAAAGGGAGAGAGCAGAAATGTGCCATATGTACTATCAATTAAATTCATAAAGCTTTATTCGACTTTTACAATCATAAAAGCAATGTGCAAATCCGCGAATACAGCCATATGAACTATTATTTGTGCACTTGTGCTCTCTCGTAGCGCTGGAGCACTTCAGGCAGCCTAGCACCAGCTCAGGCACCCTTGCACCTTGATGCAATGGTGCCTGTGTAACCAGGAGAATTTTTTTTTTTGTCGGAAGGGACACCTTCCTTCACAAAAACAATCTCTCAAGGCATTTTAATCTTTCTACGTGTGCTGTAGTCTGCAGCACACATAGAAAGATGAAATAACGAGGAGCAAAAAATATTTTTCTTCTCGTTACCCCAACCTCTGGGAGGTGTTGCGATTTGACGCAATTCCAGATTTACAAACCTTTGTAAATCTGGAATTGCGTAAAATACGTGGGTGAATGCATGGGAATGCTCCGCAGCTAAGGCAGAGGAGCGTCACCCTGCTGCCAGGAGCAGCAAAGAAAGGAAAAAATAAAATGCTAACAACGGAATGGTATTATCATTTTATTTTGTCCTCCTGCTGCAGCAGTGCATGAGGGGGCAGGCGGAGCTGCAGGGAAGGAGTGGCTCCTGTGCACAATGACTGTTTGGTCACCCCTCCAGCCTCGAGCGCCGTGTCACGGCGCTCAGACCAATCACAATGCTGCATTGCAGCATTGTGATTGGCTTAGGGGTTGGAGCCTGGCTGCCTGCTTCCTGTTCCAACATTGAGTCGGACACAGGCGAGCAGGAGAGAAGATGCGGGAAACGGTGGCAGCTGAGAGTTAAGTTTCATTTATTTCAAAAAGCAGCACGAATGGAGGCCCCCTCGCCCGTGAGCCGTGCCAACTGCCCCTATCTCCCAGAATGAAATGTAATTCAAGGCAGCTCAAGTCGCTATATTGCGTTACTGTTATTTTTACAGTCATGTAAGACAGCACAAAACGCCCCTTGCATGGCCTTGTAAATATCTACTAGCATTTTGCAACATGGAAAAGCCACAAAAGTGGAGCAACCATGACGCAAAATGTTACTAAATTGGTACCTAAATGTGTATTTTATTTCATTGCAAGGCTCAAATGTGTGAAAAAGTTACTATTACTTGTGAATTTCAAGGAAAAGAGTGACAACAACGTATATCAATAATTTGTGGCAGATATTGTGGTTGTAAAGCTATGAAAATTTTCTGACTGATGTAGTCATTGTATAATAATTTGCAGAGATTTGTTTGTGAATGTCAGGTTTAACTTTGTGACTGTCAGCTGTATGCGTTGGCAGGACAAGACAGCAATGTCAACAAAATACCACGTGTAAGTGAACGCGGTTATAAAAATATCATTTACACAAGAAAATTAATAAACGTGAATGCAACTTTAAATGCAGATTTCTTGCAAGTCTCCATCTCTGTGTTTTCTCATTGTTGCATTGATCCACAGAAATAATTCTGCCATGTGATAATTGATGCAGCAGGATTTCTGTGAATGCTACAGGCCATAATATGCACTGTGTTTTATTGATACATTTAACATAATGAAAAGTGGTGTCCAGCCCATTTCGCAAATGCTGTGCAATCACACCATTGGCTGTGAAACATGGACAGTAATACATCTGGTATTGTCAAACGTGATCGACTGTACCTTCCTCAAGGATGCGCGTTAATATATAATACACCATATTGTACATCGATCAAATTCATAAATAGAATTATGCATTTAGCTTTTTAACTAGTGGACAAATTGCACACAAGCCATCTAGGCAAACTTAACCTCCAAATTAGCTTCAAAGAGAATTGCCTATGTCCAATATTGCCTTAAGGAAAATACAAAAAGGCTTTGTTATGATGACGCTCTGATTTTCATCTAGATTTTCACTTTACCAATCCAAAGAATCCCTGGTCGACAGACCTCTTTAGTCTGCATGGAAGGAGGAAGTTCTTTAAATCTCACACTTTTATAGTTTCCCAGATTCAGCATCTCTCAATCTGAAGGACCACTGACACCGAAGAAAAGTTAAAAATGTTATTACAACGCCAAACTGCACTTACAAGCACCTCAGCAAGAGATTCAAGAAATAAACTGGCACTAATACAAACATAATCCTATGCAGGAGTCTCAGACGACTCAAAATCAAGAGCAAAGTTAATTCAAGAAGCATTAGGCATCCAATAATGGTTCCCACTGGAAAACTCGACTACATTTGCTCCAATGGAAAAGAAAAAATGAGTCTGTCCCTACACTACCTCTAAAGTGACATCCCTACTTAACATACCTCCTAGGCAAGAGAAAAAGGTGTCAGCTGTGAAGGCTCCCTAAGAAGCACATTCATGTTTCCAGATTAGTAGCCTAAACTACCGAGCTCATTCTAATATGCTCCTTAAATTCTCCTGCCTAGTTCCCTCTAAGTCCCATCTCTAACTGTATTTCCAATTGGACTGCCTTAGACAGGGCTCCAACTAACTCTAACCCTAGCTTCAATAGCAACTGACTCTCCACCCTCGGGGCACTTTCTCTAATACAAAATCCCAAAACAGTGGATACGCTCATGGCACAACTCCTTCTGGCAGGTGCAGCCCCTCGTACTTTTCCAGCGTAGATCCTTCTTCTTCCAGAAACCATTGCTGTGTCCTTGGGTCCCAGGCACCTTCTCCGCCAAAAGTATCATCTGTACATTCCTGCAGACTACCTTCGTCCCTACTCCTACCGATCTAACTTCTAAACAATGGCTCATTTTACCTAACGAGCTACATGGCCTTGCACCTGCAAAAGAAATACATGAGAAACAACCCTTTGCACACTCTAAGTTACAATTTGAAATTCAACTGCAAACAGAAGCCTCTTTTCCCAAGGTACGTTTCTAACTCAACATTTCTAGTGACGCTAAGAAAACCACAGTTAGGCCTCTTCTGGCGTTTTCATATCTCGGGCCTTTACTCCTTTAAATGCATTTCTAATACAGCAACATAAGCATTTCGTTAATCAATCCTAACATTACATTTCACATTAGCAATCATTATTCTCATATTAAAGCATCACGTTTCTTAGTAGACCACCTACACGTGCAACTTTAATATGGCACTTTCAATCCTAATGCACAATTTACACACAAAGCAATTAATTTCAAGTTACCTAAGGCATGATTCTCTCAACTAAAGCACCGCATTAATCTGTAAATGATATAAGCATAATTTCACATATTGCACTGATCTCCGGCCTAGTACTACATTATAAAATCACACAATAACATGGCCTTCTAAATATGCGGGTGCTGACTACGGGTGGATATGATGCACCCCTACAGTTTTCAAACAACATGGCGCACTATCAGTCACATGGAAATAAATTGCTGGAAAAGCAGAATCATCCTAATTCATGGAGTACATAACTGTTTACAAAAGTGTTACTGATTTATAAAATCAGATGAAGCTAGCAATGACATATCTGGTGGACAAAATCTGTGATGAATCGTCACATTTTATTTACGTCTGACCTAGAAACAGCTTCCGCTGGCACACCAACATCTTTTAAACAAAAGATGCATGAATAAAAAAAAGATGCATATATACATGGACGGGTTTCAGGCTAGCCTTCTTCTTTTTTTAGTTTGTTCAAGTGTCCGTCATTCACATTTTGCTTTTATCCACCATAGCATACATCATGTAGTAATGGGCCAGCCATATCAGCCATCGATTGGCACTGTGAGTTTTAGTATTTTATCAGATAACATGTGCCTATCCACCTAAAAGCACATACGTTTCAGTCCTGGGGCTGATGAGCCAATTTTTATTGTGCACATAGTTTTTTTCTTTTTTTACTTGTAGTCATCACTGTGTGCTTCAACTGCGACGTCAGCTTAAAGTAATTTAACATCAGAAGAGCATTTTCTTTGTGCTAATAAAAATCGTATCTTACCTGCTATGCATGTTAAAACTAACTAAATACACCTTCCTGCTAGCATGCACTTGTACTTTTTGCTACAATGATATGCAATGGTTAATTTTTTAATGTACATTTTTTACTGCATTCACATGGCTGAGTATATAGGCTGCAACATTTTCCACTTTTTAAATTTTTTTTTGCCAATCCTTGCATTAGAAAATAAAATAAAAGGTAACCATCACAACAGCTTTCCAAAGACATACCTGTCGGCTTTGGTAGTGTTTGCTGGATTTCTCAGTTATTTTTTTTAAGCTGCGATCCCTAATACCCATAACCTCTCTATTTTGTGTATTCTGGGCAAAAACAGGCCAATCTGGCAAAAAGTCTATTTAGTGACTGTCACAGATTTTATGTTTTGAAAGCAACAGTATTTACAAACCCACATGGATTCTTGCACCTAATTTGTATGCATCAATATAGCTATATATAAGATGTGTACACAAAACACCACCATTTCAATTGTTGTGTTTCTTTCTTATTATTCAAAAGCAACTTCATCTGACTGTTCATCTGAGGCGATGTTGTGGGAAAGTATTCTAACTCACCCAATAAATAGTACAGTTTTTTGCAAAGTCATCTTTAACAAGTTTTTCCTTTGTTTACTAGAGTCTGTTTATTTTAGGAAAGAGGAGTATAATGTGGTGATGATGGTTAGGCATGCAATACTCTCACAATGCCCAAAGAAGGTCCTCACAATTATAAATCCTTACCTCAGTACTGGTAGAGTGGCAAAGACCTGTCAGGCTTTACTAGAGGAACGTGTTAGGCATTTCAGAGCACCAACAGGGACTATTAGAAATTGGCATGACTCAAAAGAAATCAAACACCAATTTATAAAAATAAAGCTGACTGTTATATAAATTTAGACAATCAATCTATAGGAGTGTAGGGGGATATAAGGTAAGGCCGCCCCCACTCAATCAAATGTAAACAATATAGTGCCTTACCTATTCAACAAGACATCGAGAGATGCCGGTGTATGTACAAAAGACATTGAGTTAGGTGTGCAAGTGGGTTTATACACCCGGTGCTGGTGTATGTACAAAAGACATTGAGTTAGGTGTGCAAGCGGGTTTATACACTCATTATTCAGGGATGGACTGGGCTCGGTTCATTGGGGTCAATATCCCTATCCAAAATGGCCGCTGTTTACAAGGATGACGTTCCACGCCACGCAGCGTGGTGGGCGTCGCCGCCGCCAGGGGCTATTTCCGTATCCCAGTGGGAGCAAGCGCCAGAGGGACGCGGCACCAGTAAGGTGTGAAGTGAGAATGCGAGCCATATATGATTGTTTGGGGCCAGGAGCTGGTGGAATTGTTATGACTAAATTGGGCAGTCTAAGATGAGGGCTCTGACATGCTCGGTTGCCCTCACGCCCAATGTCGTGAAAATGGAGAAGTTTGAGGGGCATGCACGGGACAAATAATGAGCAGAGTTCTCTGTCATCGCTGATATTGACTTTGAAAGCTCACAGTGATCATGGATGCAGGAGTGTGTGTGTCGATGTGTGACTCAGCCGATAATGATTAGTAATTGTACGGCATTCTGACGAGCAATACAGATCATTTAGGAGCAGTTATGCCGCATATTGGTGAAACCATGGTGAAAATGATTTCAAATGAACAGTCCTCACATGGGTGGATCCCAAACATCATTCACACGATATTGAGGCTGCACTTCTACGCAAAGAGGCGTATCTCATTATGAAATTCAACAGTGTGAATCATGGATTGAATGTTTTAAGTGTAGTCAACAGAATATAAAGGGCCTTCCCCATTTTTCCAATCAAAGTTTCCCTATAACGTAAACTACAAATCCCATAATTCATAGCGATAGGTCTAAAGCCCTCGTACAACCAGATTGGCCCCTGGTCCCACGTGACCGTCGGGTGTAACTCATTGAATTCCACTCGCGGCGACAGGCTGCTGCTCTTGCTTCATTGTTGAAAGACACCGCGCCAAATGGATTACTAACGGTGAGACCCGCGCTGATGTTTGCGCACATATACGCTTGTCGGCATGAGGGTCCAACCGGTTATTTTTTAACCTGTTGGTTTGTTTTAGGATTCAATCCGGCACATGATTTCAATTCTTCCCTCACATCAGATGTTTAATACAACGCATCGAGGGTCAAAATTCACGGTAAGACGTCCCACGGCAGCCAGCCGCCCTTCTTTAATTGTTTTGGCTACATTACAGACATGCCAATCACTAGCTTTCCGCCTGTTTCCTTTCACAGGACAACTCACGGAAACATGTCTCCATCAAACTTACGGATAAAAGTAAGCTATTCATAACCTTTACCTTGGGCTTTCAAAGATCACCAATTTTTCTCTCGCTAAAACTATCCAACAATCTCTGTTTGTAGATTATTTAAAGGAACATTGGGATTGATACCGCACCCCTTTCTCTCTCGATCTCTGAGCGGACGCATCAGATTCGGAGGTAAATTTCTTGGCTTAAACCACAACCACTTAGACGTGTCAGCCCGTAATTAGAGTGTAACTACTGATTACGACAATGTCGCTCCCTTGCAGGTTGACATCCACGGTACATGATGACCTTTTCATAAAAGGCTAAGTGACCAGAATCCATTGGTCGTATAAGGTATGCTGCATCGTTGGATGCATCAATTGGAAAAAGCGTTTTTAGTCCTTTTTGTGAGGTCCATCTCTCTGAATTAAATTCCCTCTTTTCTCTCTAAACAGTATCTGCGGATAAAATTCCACGCCCTGATGAGAATCCGATGATTAGTACATTGGGATTCGAAACGCGTCGGCATTAAGTCATTGTGTTTGTCCAAATTGGTTTTTGTGGTTTTTTCATTCCTGTACTCACATAAATTGAATTGTTGGAATAACATTGTGACAGGAAGTCGGGCCGGGAGTGAATAAGACTTACCCCCCGAATTGACATTTTCTAGAGGACTTGATGAAAGTGCTTGTTCTTTACTGTTTTTGAGATAACTGTTTTTCACTGGGAACATTTTGTATGCACATCATTATGATAGGTTCACTTGATTTTACACATTAATTGTATATATTGTTTTTTCTTGCTTTTTCCTTGCAAAAATTATGTTGTGTTCAATGTGAAGTCGATTATGTATTTTTCCTTGTCTTAAAAAGCTGAAACATACAAATTTCAAAAGTAAATGACATAAATTAAATGTCTGAGTTAACTAATTGATGTGGTTTTCTCTCTGATGAAAATGTTGTTGTAATCATACACACAGAGGCATAGGTAAATCCCCTTCTTTTTGGTATTACTAGGCCCTACCTACCCTCTTCCCTACAGGGCCAAACCCCCCTTTTTCTCTGCATATTGAGTATTAGCAGCAATATTGGAGCGGGTTAGACATTTGTGTTTATGCCTGACGAGTGGTATTTTATTTACTCATTGGTTTCATTTAGGGGGCTTGAGACACACAGAGCCACTGACGGACACGTGATCACAAGACACAGGGTCCATTGCATGATTGCTGGTATGCACTGACTTGGCAATCATAAGGTAAACAACTTCTCTTGACACAGTCAATGTGTGGTTTTAATATGCTCTCAAGGAAAACCTTCGGATGAAGGGTTGTTGTGTATTCACTGCTGTGTTCTGTTTTTAATGTTTACGCAGGTTGAAGGACTGGGCTATTCTAAGGCCCAGCGGTGCCAGGGAACAACACCTGAAACCTTCGTGGGTTACCTGTTCTGGCGTACAAATCACAGAGACACGGGACACTTCCTTCGGCGTCAAAGATCAGAGTTTATTTACTGCAGGGATACAGAAATTGCAAGAAGTACACAGCGTGTAGGTTCTGAGAGACTGCTTCAAATTGCAACAGTGGATCGCTCCTTTTATACATATTTTAGCCATAGCACAACATGGCGAACAAAAGGTTACAACTCAGTTCCCACAGTAAACTTCAAAAGGGTCACTTTCATGTATTCAGAAGCCCGGAACATAATTACAGTAACATCGCCGGTTCCCAACTGTAAAAGTACGTTATCCCACCATTAAGTACATTCCATTCTGGCTGTAAACGGGTTAAGAAAAGAAACAGAAACAGGTGCAAGGAAGACAAAGATAGACAACAGATTGGAAAAGAGTGTAGGGGGCAACATCGGAAGCAAGATTGCAGGATCAAAGGATTCGTGCCTAATGCATGCACGACTGAAACAATAGACCGGCACGGCAAGATGAGCCTCGAGCGAAGCCATCTGCCTTTGCAGTGTCATCCCCCTCGTCATAAAGACACCCTCAAAGGAACACGTGTTTTCCACAAGAGTTTGGGAATCTCAGGGTCATGAAGCGGACAGTGTCCGTTCGCTGGCTACTTGAGGGCAAGAAGCAAAATGGATGCCGAATCTAAAATGGAACCCGTGGGTTCAGATGAAGAAACCCACAAATAAGACGAACGGTGCAAGATAGTGTAGCGAAAACGCGTACACCCACTAAACTCGTCATTTGCGGTTCATAGATACCAAACTCGTCCATATTCGAACAAGTAAAAAAACATCATTACGATTCTCACGGAACCTCAGACGCTCCTTTTGCCCTCATGTAGGCAAGCACTAGTCGATATCAGATTCGATCTCGATATTCATCAGATCGTTCAGATGTTGCTGCAACATTATTCTATCCATCAATGCTTCCTTGGTAACAGATGGCCGTCTTATACACGTTGTGGCACAGAGGCCACATAAGGCAGGACCACACTGCACACAAAGACAACACGTGAACAGAAACGTCACAACAACCCCAATGATCATCAGAATCTTCCAACCCCAAGTCGACATTAGGCCCCAAAACCATCCTAGCAGCGTCCAATCACCTACGTCCACGTGTATGGACTCGCAGATCTTATGCAACTTCGAGATGGCTTGATATACAGTTGGAGCGTTATCAGGAATGAAAATGCAGCAATTCGAATGGATCACCTTGCACACACCACCTCTATCTGCGAGAACAACGTCTAGAACCATACGGTTCTGCAACGTCATAAGCCTATCCGCCTGAAGCTCTGCTGTCAGATTACCAAGAGCACTTGCAGTTATGTTAGCAGTTGATTCTACCACACGAGTCAATTGTCTCAAGTTCCTACTATTAACCATAGGTCCCCAAAACGGCAGGAAACCCTTAAAGAAGTCTCCTGCTTCTTGACCGGCAGTGTCCTCTTTACTAATAATGCCTCTCACAACTCTAGTCTTGTGATAGTCCGAGGCAACTGTGAAAGTTGGTGGCAAAAGATTCGCAATATAACAGGTGCCCGAGAAGTCACGGGGCAACCACGTATATGCGCGATCATAACATACAAAGTATGTACCCTTGGCAGTCAGGAAAACAGGGGAAGAGAGCATTGGTAAAACATACGTTTCAGTACAAGCACTCTTCCCAAGCTGAGCTCGCGGATTTCGACCAAGTCCTTGCAAGCAAAAATTACCAAGGTGGGGTACGATCCAGATCGGAGACGAGCTTTTAAGCTGTCTATCACCCACTGACATGCTATACTCAGCCTCACTCAGATCCTTATATGCTCGCACCTCTTCCTCCGGAATAAGCGATGCATCAAAAATATCTCTATTGAAGTCAGCAATCGCTATTGCCAGAGTCTTGTGGTACGGGTCGGGACCAAGACC
This sequence comes from Lissotriton vulgaris, assembly GCF_964263255.1. NCBI lineage: Eukaryota > Metazoa > Chordata > Amphibia > Caudata > Salamandridae > Lissotriton > Lissotriton vulgaris. The sequence continues at coordinate 774,895,991 of NC_141696.1, read as the reverse complement.
TGCAGAGCATGGCTCTCGATGGGGGTAGGAATCTAGTGCACTACGGAACATAGGGCCCGATTCACAGAATGAACTTACTACTTTTGGCATTCACAGAATGTACTTACTACTTTTGGTATTCAGAGAATGCACTTACTACTTTTGGTATTCACAGAATGAACTTACTGATTTCGATATTCACAGAAGTTAGGACTACTAACTTTAGGACTCCTAAATGCCTTCTGTGAATACCGAAAGTCTTAAAATTAGGATTTTTCTCAATTTAGTAGTAGTAAAGTTAGGACTCCTAACTTTAGGACTCCTAAATGCCTTCTGTGAATACCGAAAGTCTTAAAATTACGATTTTTCTCCATTTAGTAGTAGTAAAGTTAGGACTACTAACTTTTGGATGCCTAAATGCCTTCTGTGAATACCGAAAGTCTTAAAATGACAATTTTTCTCAATTTAGTAGTAGTAAAGTTAGGACTACTAACTTTAGGATGCCTAAATGCCTTCTGTGAATATCGAATGCCTTACAATTACGATTTTTCTCAATTTAGTAGTAGTAAAGTTAGGACTACTAACTTTACTACTACTAAATTGAGAAATACAACATTGTTGTCAAGAAGTAACCTATTTAGGTCACTTGTTGTCAAGTGACACCTTATGATGCAAGCCACATAGATGCTGTAACAACGATACTGTAGCAATTTTGCAAATCTGCTTAGTGTCAGCAGCCACTAACAGATCATCAACGTACTGAATCAAGGCCGCACCAGACGGTAACACAAACGCATCAAGTTGACTCTTAAGGGCTTGGCTGAAGATCGATGGACTCTCACAGTAGCCTTGAGGAGCGCGCTTAAACCTGAAGCTGCGACCACCTAATGAGAAGCCGAATAGATCTCTGCTTTCCTCAGCAATCGGAATGCTAAAGAAAGCATTCTTCAAATCGATTACCGAGAACCAAGAGGCAGAGGCTGGAATCAGAGTCAGTAAGGCCGTAATGTCAGGCACCACAGGAAATTGTGGAATCACAATTTTATTGACCTCTCTCATGTCAATGACAAAACGGTACACAGGAGGCTTGGATGGATCAGCTCGTTTCAAAATAGGTAACACAGGACTATTACACACATTTCCCCGAGTTTCCTCAATAACATCCTTCTTGATCAAGTCATAAATGATCGCTAATAGCGCTCGTTCACCATCAAGAGAGATACGATACTGGGGAATACGTGGTAATCGCACATTCGATTTCAATTGGACGACATAAGGTGAAATGTCGAGCAGGCCCACGTCATTGGGACCTGTTGCCCACAAAGACTCGGGAAGAGAACTCAATTCCGGTGGGAGCTTATCAGATGACAAGTACATAGGAGAGATCACTCTCTGACCCAATGTAAGCTCCACTCCCGCAGGAGAACAATACAGAGTCGCATATAACCGTTTCAATAAATCCCGGCCCAACAGATTCTCACCACAACCAGTAGTTAAAATCAAGGGAGCTTCTAGCTCACGCGGCCCAATTGTAAGGGGCAAAGGGCTAGAAACCGGATTGCTAACGGGGGCGCCAGAGAATCCAACAGAAACATTCGTTAAGCCAGACAAAGGTGCCCCAGGGAGTTTTGAATGCATGATGGAACTTTTCGCTGCACCAGTGTCCAACAGAAAAGGCTCAACTACGCCCGATGTGGCAACTGCGACGTAAGGCCCTCTCTGATCAACCGGAACTGATACTACTCCCTCTCTTTGTCTGTGGCTGTCCTAGTAATTACCATCAGCATCAATGTCATGCTCGACATAATAGTCGTCCACATGATACTGTGCAGATCTACCAGACGATGAATCGCGCCGATCAAAGCAATTGTTCGAGTCTGGTGAAGTGGTAGAACGCTCATTCTGATTTTGAGCGACACCGCGACCTCTACCAAGTGATGCTTGTTGAGGACTGCTACGACCTCCTCGAGCCGAAACACCATTATTTCGGTCACGTAAAACTGGACAATTAAACTTCAAATGGCCCTAACCCCTACAATATGCGCATTGATTGTACCCAAGCATAGATCGCGGTGTAGAGGAGTCAGTACGCGACTGCGTCCTAGAAGACTGTGATTGTGATCTATTTTGCTGCTGTGAGTCATTTTGATTTGAACGCGGAGGATACGCTTGCTGCAACAAAACCTTAGTTTTAAGATCCTTCGTTTTCTTATTTGCACGATCACTTTCTTCCTTTTCTCTATTTTCGTAATATTGGGCCGTGGCTAATATTTGAGCAGTGGTTGAAACAGCCCACAAACTTTCGGAATTTTTCAATTTGTTGCTTAGTTCAGGCAACAAATTCGACACAAATTTATCAACAAATAGTCGCTGACCTCCCTCAGTACTCATATCCTGACCACTATGATCGATAAATGCCTCTTCAAATCTGGTAAAGAAATCAGAGACACTCTCGTCCTTCTTTTGCTTGCATGCAAACAATTTATCCCAGTTAACTCTGATAGCTGGCATAAGTGTCTTCATAAGGGTAATTATTCTTTGGGGCAGATCCGTAATGATCTGTTCAGGCTTAGCCCCACCAACTTGTCGTCCGTCAGCCGCCGCAAGAGCAGCCCAATCACCACCTAACTCGGCTACGTGATTCTCTTGATGGATTTTTGCCCAAATTGGTTGAGGTACTACGTTACCGAACAACATGTCGATATCAGCGAGGTTCATAATAGTAGCATCCACAAGCTGAGATAACTCCTTGTAATAACCTGCCGGATTTTTCCGGGGATCAGGCAAAGATTGCTTCACCTGCAAAACTTCCGACCGCTTCCATGGGAGATGTATCCAGACTCTCTGGAAGTGCGGTAAAATGACAGGATTAGCAGCAGGGTTACCAGGCATCCACACTGGGGGGACTTCTCGCATGGGATACTGACCAGGTTGTGCCATCCACTCCTCAGTGTCGTCATTAAACAATACTCGAGGATGCACTGTAGATCGAAACGGTAAGAGACGCTCTAAAGCACGTCAGACATTACCACCCACAATCATACCATTCGAAAACTGATTCTGGAGTTCAGTCATTTCGGGCGGTACATTGTCTACCTCATCATTATTCCACTCTTCACGTAAAGATTTACACATTTCCTCAAACACGAATCTTTGTGTGGGCTCATTAAACTGAGAAAACGTGTCGAAAACTATGCGCGTGGTGTACTTAGCAGGATGCCTAATCCATTTACGCGTCAGTTTCACTAACGTCTCACTCTCCCTACCACCAGGAATTTGACTTCGTCTCTGAGAGACGTCAGAAACATCGGACCCAAGTATTGATCCAAATGGAGAGTAAAGATTAGCAACCGCATTAGGTATGCGACTACGGACAGAAGGAGAAGAGGAGAGAAGTACAGGGGCAACAGCATGAGGACTGAACGTAGGAGCAGTAGGAGTAGCCAAAAGAGCAGAAGTAGCAGGAACAATAGACTGAGAAGGTATAGGCAGTGGAGCAGTAGAAAGAAGGGCAGGTAAGGGAGCAGGAACAGCTTGAAGAACAGGAGGATTAGAAGGAACAGGACCAACGGCAGGCTGACCAGCAGCTGCCGGAACAACAGGTTGAGGGACAGGAGGAACCACAGGGACTGTAGTATCCTGTGCGTATGGAGGTGGTGACTTCAGTAGATAGAACAGCAAAGGGTCCTCTACCGCTTCTTCTCCCTTCTTATCAGAACTCGACGGTAAAACCGGATAACATTTATCCACCGCCATATGCTGCAGTCTAGCAAAAACTTCCTTTTCCTTCTCTTCTTTGTCTCGCTGAAACTGCTCTGCATTTCGCATCACCGTAATGATACCTTCCCTCTTATTTTTCTTAATCTGTTTGATTTCTTTCTGCTTGGCCTCTTAACCGAAAGGAATCAAACATGGCCGGCCTAGCTTTCTTTTTAAACAATTTTGCTTCGAGATTGTCCAAAATTGCAGTTTCGAAACTACCATGGGGTGGCCAACTGAGGACACCATCATTTTTAGTGTAACGGATCCAATATTCATTATATACGATAGGACCTACTCCGTGTCGACTATAGAGCTCATAAATCGGAGTTCCAACTGGAGGTATTGGACATGAGTCCTCCAACCGGGAATCCGTACCGCAACATTTGAAGAAACCAAACAAAGTACTACGGCCAGGCATCGTGCACACTAACTGAGTTTACAAACTTCAAGGGTTATCAAATTACGATGTCCTCGCAAAAATGCAAGACCCTCGGTTTTTGGCAATTGCAATCGTCAAATAAAACCCAACAACTAAGAACCAACAACTAAGAACCACAAATGCAATGGAACCATGCAAAACAACCAAGTTACAACAATAACCAAGGATTCTGGGAGCGACCCACAAATACTTAACTGAAAGAACAATGGCGTCACCAGGAAGGCCCGTCTATCGTCTCGCCGTACAAAGGACTACGCCAGGCGCCAAAACAGGTCGACAGTCAGGGCATCAGTCCGTCGCAGCCGTCAGGAGGCGGGAATCTTCGCGGGAAAAGTCTTCGGACCACTTATTTCGACAACAGGATCTATGAAGCGGGGTGCACCTTCCCTCGGAGATTTCACACGAAGTTCCTCACGATCGTCGGACTTTGGACCGGTACCGCTGATGTCGCCCCATGTTGGGCGCCAACTGGAGGACTGGGCTATTCTAAGGCCCAGCGGTACCAGGGAACAACACCTGAAACCTTCGTGGGTTACCTGTTCTGGCGTACAAATCACAGAGACACGGGACACTTCCTTCGGCGTCAAAGATCAGAGTTTATTTACTGCAGGGATACAGAAATCGCAAGAAGTACACAGCGTGTAGGTTCTGAGAGACTGCTTCAAATTGCAACAGTGGATCGCTCCTTTTATACATATTTTAGCCATAGCACAACATGGCGAACAAAAGGTTACAACTCAGTTCCCACAGTAAACTTCAAAAGGGTCGCTTTCATGTATTCAGAAGCCCGGAACATAATTACAGTAACATCGCCGGTTCCCAACTGTAAAAGTACGTTATCCCACCATTAAGTACATTCCATTCTGGCTGTAAACGGGTTAAGAAAAGAAACAGAAACAGGTGCAAGGAAGACAAAGATAGACAACAGATTGGAAAAGAGTGTAGGGGGCAACATCGGAAGCATGATTGCAGGATCAAAGGATTCGTGCCTAATGCATGCACGACTGAAACAATAGACCGGCACGGCAAGATGAGCCTCGAGCGAAGCCATCTGCCTTTGCAGTGTCATCCCCCTCGTCATAAAGACACCCTCAAAGGAACACGTGTCTTCCGCAAGAGTTTGGGAATCCCAGGGTCATGAAGCGGACAGTGTCCGTTCGCTGGCTACTTGAAGGCAAGAAGCAAAATGGATGCCGTATCTAAAATGGAACCCGTGGGTTCAGATGAAGAAACCCACGAATAAGACGAACGGTGCAAGATAGTGTAGCGAAAACGCGTACACCCACTAAACTCGTCATTTGCGGTTCATAGATACCAAACTCGTCCATATTCGAACAAGTCAAAAAACATCATTACGATTCTCACGGAACCTCAAGGTCTTTTGAATAGTAAAGTGTGAAGATTGATAATAGAGAACCCCAGACTGCCCTGATGAAGTTGCTGGAATGTGGAGCAACGAAACATCTCGGCACTGAATAAATGAGGATGGTATATAATTAACCATTTTTAATTGGGAGGGTTTGCTGCATTGGAATAAAGGTAGAGAGCCAGCAAACTTCACTAGACTTTTAGTAATTTTTTGTTGAACCAAACACACTGGTTCCCTTTTTTGGGGGGCTCTAGGTGCATATGTACACAATCTATAATAGTGCACACATTGGTATCTGTTCACTATTTTTACACTTCACTATTATTATTTATGCACATGTGAAAGATTGGTTTCCTTCTTTACACACCACACAGAGAGAGTGACCAATGATGAGAAGTGGGTATACTGGTGATTGTTAGCCAGGAACCCCCTCAGGAGTTACGACTGTGAGGCACTCTCTCTGTTCTCACACAATTTTCTGTTTCTAGTTAGAAGGGGCCTGTGTTTACCTTTTTTTCTTAGAATACACTTTGTGCCCTAGGGAATTAGTGTTATTTCACACATCCGAGGGGTTTAGACAAATTATGATATATCAGACACCCCAAGGAGGTCTTGTATATTGATGTCTTGTTGAATAGGTAAGGCACTATATTGTTTACATATAAATTTAGATACCAAAATGAAGTAAATAAGAGAAGTATAACCAGAACTTTGAATTTTAGAAGCAACATTTAATCAGTGCAAAACAGTACTGCAAAGCTTTATCATTGTGGTTTATGGTAAAAAGCACTACTGACAATCAGTCACTTGCAAGTTGAGTTGCGTGGAACCCAAGGAGGGTAAAGGCTATGTGGGTCCCAGGACCAACACACGATAGTCAGTTCGATTTTACTTGGCTTGAGAAGCCAAGGTTCCGAGTTGTCCTGGCTATCCGAGGTGCTGAAGCCGGAGCAGCCGGGGAGCTGGTTTTATTGCTTGCAAGGTGCTGATGTGGAACAGGGTGCAAAAAGTCGGCACAAAGCCACTGCTGGCATCAGATGAAGGTTTTGCAGAGTTCCTTCAAGAGACAGAGTCGAGTAAAGGGAGTGGCTGCCAGACTGGCATTAGAAAAGCCTTAGCAGCAGTAAGGTCAGCAGTAAATTATTTAGACATTCGGAGGTCCGGGGCAAAACAATAGCTGCCTGAAACTTAATGAAGGTCAGGTCTACATTTCCTACAATAAACCATCTACTTCTGAGTGATCTCTCAGAGGGCCTGGTGGCCAAGGACTATTTGGTTCCAGTATGTTTTTTACCTGTGGTGTGAAGGGGACTAGTGCTATTAGTCCAGGGGAGACTAGTGTTGCCTTAGTTTCACAAGGGGCCCCTCTGTCTGGGGGAAGCAGGCTTTGGTCCAGGATGAGTCGCAGTTGTGTAGTTCCAGAAAGGTTGCCATAGATGCAGAGCATCATGCCTTTGCTTTGTGTACATCCTGTTGTTGCAGGCATGGGTTTCTTCTTTGTACTTTGTTGCAAATCAGATCAGAACTGAGGATCTGGTGTCAGGTGTGGCCCTGAAATCCTAGATTTAGGGGCTTTAGGGGTGTGTGTGCAAGTGACAAATGCACCACTAACTCCAGCGGCTAATCTGCCCCTGAAGTGACCACATATGTGGGGGGGTCACCTTTTCTACCCAGTACCATCTAATGTACCACTTTTAAAAATGGCAGAAGTCAACAGGCAGTCTATCCTAGAGGTGTAAGTAGCCATTGGGGTTGTACACCTTGTGAATACCAAATTTTCCACCTGCCCAGGTGCAAAGGTTCCCACGGGCATGAGGAAGATTGTTTCCTTCTTTAGAATGCAGCCTTTGAAGTTCACTGGCTTGATGTGCTTCTTCACTAGCTAGCCTGTCAGGGAGGGACGTGTGAGCTCCTTCCTAACCAGGCCATTATTTCTGACTCATGGGAGAGTTCACACTTCCTGGCAGGGGGACAGATTCCCCTCTTGGTGGCAGCAGCTGCAAGCTAGCAGCTGGAGCATAGGAAAGGCTGGGGCAACCCTGTGGAAAACCTCTAGTGTAGCCACCTGGGTATATGTCACATCGTCCTTAACACAAGATTCGTGTCAGGGGTGATGAGGCTCTTTGTTTGATACCAAAAGTGACATATTTAGGTTGTATGGAGCTGCCAACCTAGCGTTTGCCCGGTTGCCAGCCCATGTTATCCTATTGTCTGCCTATTACTTATAGGAGCCTTTAATGGTAAATGCCACTATAGAGACACATATGTTTCCACTTACAAGTCCATACCTCAAGTGTAATACACCCTGCTTCCTAGGTTTAGGGGGCCTACCTTAGGGTTGAGTGTATGTATTAAGCCCTTTAAGCATGGGCGAATTTTGCGAATCTGGCATTCGCGAATTTTGCGAATTTGCGAACTCGCAATCCGCAAAATCCGCGAATTCTCGCGAATTTGCAGATTTTTTTTTGTGTTCGCAAGGGTTTCTGCCAGTTTGCGAGGATTTGGTACTAGTTTGCAATTGCGAACTTACTTGTCGGCTCGCAACGTTCGCGACTATGTTGTTTTTTACGTCTGGTTCATCATCACAGCCTCCCAGCACCCTCTGTTTCACCACTGCCACCCTCTCTTTGACCCATGCCACCCTCTGTTACATCAATGCCACCCTCTGGTTCATCATCCCTGTAGATGATGGGGGGGAAAAGCAAGCACACCTGCCCTGCTTCAACTGACATGAATTAATTTGGGGTTAGTTTATTAATGTGTCACTGTTTTAGAATTCCAGGGCTGGCACCTGCTTCCTTATCAGTAATTTGCTTTCTGTTGCAGTGCAATTTTTTTTCCAGGACCTTTGTGGCCTACTTCTAGCTATTCTATGAGCCTGCTGTGAGGGTCAGAGCAGGATCATACAATTGTTTCAACTAGCAACTGAACTCTGGAGGCGCCCCAGTCAGGAAGCACTACAGTGAATTGTTACTAATGATGAGTTTGAACTCTTGCACCTGCCGATTGCTTTCAGTTTTGCAAAACTCGTTTTTCTGCAATTTCGCGGGATTCCCGGGGCGCGAACACGCGCGAGATCGGATTCGGAAGCCGCGAATTCGTGCGAATATGCGATTTCTTTTTTTGCGGCGTTTTAGTTCGCAAGGTTTTGTGCGTTTTCGCGAGCCGCTTGTAGCGCAAGGCGCGAAGTTACCCTCGCGGTCGTTCAAGGGCGCGGCCATCTTGTTTGCATGACGTATTTCCGTTTCCGGGCGCGAAGTGTAATCTCGCAAAGTGTGCGGCTCGCAAGTACAATTTCGCGAGTGTTCGCGAGGAACATCTCCCGCGAACTTACCCACGCGGTCGTGAACGGGCGCGGCCATCTTGTTTCTCATTCATTGCTATGGTTCTGGGCATGCTTCTTGTATCCTCTCTAAATCTGTGCCATCCTTTGCTTGTTTGAAGTTTTTTTAAATCTATTTTACTTATTATCTACCCCTCTATTTTTCTAGCCCTATATTTTTGTGTTTACTGCTACTTTTTGTTAATTTTAAACTACTTTTTTAAACTCTTTTCTTTTCTTCTCTTCCCTATTCTATTTTCTTTATTCCTTTCCGCCCAGACCATGGTGAAGGGAGCCGGGAAGCATCCCGAGAAGGGGAAGGGTCCCGCACCCCGTGCCCGGCTCCCGTGCGGGCGTTTGAGGGGGGAGACAGTCGCACCCCGGGAGATTTTCAGCCCGGAGGAGGTGGGCGCACTAGTGTTCTATGTACAGTGCCACCTCCCCAGGACCATAATGGCAGGCGGCAAGATCGGAGGCGGGTACGGGATGGGGGATCACTGGAAGCAGTAGGATAAGGTGTGCCGGGCCATGTACCACCACTCTCAGGTCCGGCGCACCTACAACCAGGCCACCCACCGCTGGACGGATGTCCTGACCCGTGAACGAGATCTGCTCGACCTGCTTGGCCTCGAGATCCCCGGGCTTGGTGACTAGTAGTAGTAGCTATTTCTTTACTACTCTGTTTTCTCCTGCTGTGTTATTATATTGCAATTTTTTTTTACCAAGAGCAATAATGCTGCTCATTACATTGTAGGTATATTATATTTCAAAATCTTCTGTGCATTTCAGGTGCACTGCTCTCCTTCTCAGTAGTGTTGCTACTATGCTTATTTGTTTCCGATTTTGTGTTCATTTCATTGGCCTGTGAAATTATGTATGAGTGTAGTTTAAAGAACTGTGTAATGCTACACACTAAGGTTCAGATGTTTAATTACCGGCACATCCCTGCAAAGTAGCAGGGATGCGCCAGTAATTGTGCGCCACGCCACTATCACCCATGGTGCGCCGTATTTACAATGCGGCGCACCATGGGCCCAAAACGTCACCAAAGCATTACGCATCTGTGCCGTAAGGGCGGCGCATTGCTGGAGTTGCGTCGCAACGATGGCGCAGCTCCATCAATGCTCTGGGGTGCCCTATCTCCCCAAAGCTGCGTCAAGCCGTACGTCTGCTTCAAGCAGGCGCAGGGTTTGAGTGTCATGCCCCGAGATTCCCGACGTACTGTCCCTTTAAGGGAAACTACTATAAATGCTAACAAGACCCTTGGAGCGACGCTTTACTTTCTTGCGTCTAGCTCCGTTGGTTAGCAGTTCCGTCCTGTTCCTTTGTGCCTGATTTCCTGTTGATACTTCCGGTTTTGTACGAAAGTCGGAAGTCCACCGTTCCTTCGTGCCTTCTGCGCGTTGCACGATTTCCCCTTCTGTCCCGCTATTTGGTGCTTTGCTCATTGTTCGGATTTTCATTGGTGCCCCGCCCGACTGCCGGGCTTGGTCTCCGCGGTCCGGCCGGGCAACGCCTCTCTGCAGACTTTTGCTGTCTCCTCCTTGCTCCGCCCGACTGCCGGGCTTGGTCTCTGCAGTCCGGCCGGGCAACGTTTCCCGGTACACTTCTCTGTTACGTCCTTGCTCCACCCGACTGCCGGGCTTGGTCTCCGCAGTCCGGCCGGGCTACATTTCCCTGCAACCTTCACCTTCACGTTCTTGCTCCGCCCGACGGCCGGGCTTGGTCTCCGCCGTCCGGCCGGGCAGTGTGTTCTCCCTTTTAGGTATTTAGGTTTCATTTTCCTTTTTCAACCCGGCGGCCGGGCTTGGTCTCCGCCGTCCGGTGATGTCCCATTTTCTTTCCCCTTATTCTGTTGCTTGATTGTATATTGGCGAACCCCATCATCATTCATTCCTGGGCCAGCCTCACTACGTGTTTGGGGATACTTGCGTGGACCCGAGTGGGGTGCAGACATCTACCTTCACAACAAAGAACACGGTAACAGCGTTGAGCGCTGCACTCTTGCTTTATTTACAATAGTAAATTAATTGAGTTTTAAACATGTGTTTTTGTATCATAGACTTCCAGGCAAGGCTGTGATGTTGACGTTGGATTGGTATCAAGTTCAATTGATTTACACATGCATCTAGAAGACTTCTACAACGCACTGAGTGAGTGATTTGCACTTTAGTCTATCATTTTCTATAGGTTCATGGTAATAGAAGAGCATTCACTCTTAATTGTTTGTTATTCCAGTAAGAGCTTAAGTTGAACTCCTACAACTCCTACACATCTGAATTGGCGGTTCAGACAAAACATTTGTGGTATGTAATGGTCATTTGCGGAATATATGATACCTTTACATGTGTGTAGGAACTGTTGTTAGATAGCCTGTATTTCTCTTTCAGCCTCACGTCTACCCGAAGTCCTTACAGTGTTGTGACACTTCCACGCAGAAGAATACAGTCAAGCCTTTTGTCTTCCCCGCCTTTCCTTGTTTTGTCTCCCTGTTTTCCCCTGGCGAGCCTCTCGATACTCTAGTGTTTGATAGAGTCGGAAGGCCGTAGGGGAAGGCTGTGGACTAATCTTCGGATTCCTGACGCTCCTGCAGAACCTGCCTGGAAACCCTTACAGAACGTAAAGCCCACGTGGTTTGTTCTGCCCGAGCGTCATGGATCTTGAAACTGTCTCCCTAGCGGATGTAGCTAACATGTTGGGGAATCTGCAGGCCGAGACCCAAGCATTGATGTCTAGGGTGGACACATTACAGAGACAACATGCAGCAGGAGCTACGGGGGAGGTCCTTCAGTGGTTCAGGTCACCACACCACCTTCCCTACCTTTAGCACCCCCTGAAAGGTATGCCGGAGACGCAGCACGATGCGCCGCTTTCCTTAGCCAATGTCAACTGCATTTTTCCTGTAAGGCTAATTGTTTCCCGTCTGAGCAGGCAAAGGTAGCCTTTGTGATATCATACTTCAGTGGGGCGGCTGCAGATTGGGCTATACCGTTAGTTGATCGAGATGTCCCACTATTGCATAGTTACACCGCATTCAGGAGGGAGTTTCCTAAACTTTTCGACAGACATGTCTATACTCATTCCTCTGATACAGAATTATTGAGTCTGAAGCAGGGTAATCAAGACCTTGTTGCTTACATTACTTCCTTTCGTAGACTAGTAGTGGAATCCAATTGGCCAGAGGAGAAACAAAGTACCATGTTTTACAGGGGATTACGAGATGATTTAAAGGATGCTCTCTCACAGATTGTAGATCTACCGACTGCCTGTACTGATCTGATAGACTTGGTGGTAAAAATAGATCATCGTATCCAAGAAAGAAAGAAGGAGAGGGGTAAACATGAAGCAAGGTATATGACTCTGAGAGAGAAGAAAGGTACGGTGGAGAAGACCAGTGATGAGAGTGAGCCCATGCAGATAGGCATAGTAAGGGGGCCCCTCACACAAGAAGAAAGACAGAGAAGAAGAACACTTAGACTTTGTCTGTATTGTGGGAAGGCGGGTCATTTCTTGAGAGATTGCCCTGTGAAACCCGCCCAATCTAAGTATTCGGGAAACTAGAAAGCCTGGAATCCTGTGAGACAAGGATTCCAGGTAGGTCTGGGTTAACAGTCTCTTCCTCTGATTATAACAACACCCCTACGAATCATCTTTATGTGTCGGCATTTCTATCTCATGGAGTGCTTGGCTTACATGTTTTGGTAATGATTGATTCTGGTGCATCAGGGAATTACATGGATGTAGAGTGGGCCAGAGAAAATATGATACCATGCACGAAAAAAGAGATAGCCAGTCAGGTTACCACCATAGACGGCAGCTCACTCGTTTCAGGCCCAGTGACACATCATACTATATTCCTACACATGACCATAGAACCTGGGCATCATAAAGATATAAGGTTTGATCTCATATGTTCTCCACAATTCCCGGTGCTCCTGGGTATTCCCTGGCTCAGAGCCCAAAACCCCGAAATAAATTGGGAAACCTCTACAATAGCTTTTCCGCCAGCATTAGGGGCACAAGCAGTAGGAGCGTCCGTTGACATGGTACCCTTGAGTGAGGAGGGTGATTCCGAACTACCATCCTGCTATCAAGATTTACGATCAGTCTTTGATGCAAAAGAAGCAGAGATTCTCCCTCCACATAGGTTCTATGACTGTTGCATTGACCTAGAGACAGGGGCACGGATTCCATGTAGTAGAGTATACGCTCTCACAGAAAAGGAGAAAGCTTATTTACGGGAATATTTGGACACCATGCTTGAGAAGGGTTTTATCCGACCTTCCCGTTCCCCAGCATCATCATCCCTATTTTTCATCCCTAAGAGGGAAGGGGGTCTTCGTTGTTGTATCGACTATAGGAAACTAAACGACGTTACAATAAAAAATCGATATCCTCTGCCTCTGATTGCCTCTCTCCTTGACCGAATCCGCAATGCCCAATTCTTTACTAAGCTAGACTTGCGTGGTGCATATCATCTCGTGAGGGTCAAGCAGGGGGATAAATGGAAGACCGCCTTCTGTACTAAATTCGGTCTTTATGAGTATCTTGTGATGCCCTTTGGGCTTTGCAATGCTCCAGCAGCATTTCAACTTTTTTTTAATGAAGTGTTAAAGGACATGCTGGACATATATGTCATTGCCTATATAGATGACCTTCTGATATTCTCACATTCAATGGTGGAACATGTACAGCATGTACAGCATGTACGCAACGTACTAGAACGCCTACTGGAGAATCGCTTGTATTGCAAGTTAGAGAAGTGCACCTTCCACACACAGGAAGTCCCCTTTTTGGGATATGTTGTCTCCCCTTGGGGTCTCCGTATGGATTCCACCAAGGTAGAAGCAGTATTGGCATGGCCAGAGCCTCGTACCGTGAAAGAAATCCAGAGTTTTTTGGGACTGGCTAATTTCTACAGGCGGTTCATTCGTAATTTTTCTGCCCTTGTGACGCCCATCACGGCCTTATTGAAGAAAGGTGTCCCGTTTAAGTGGTCCCCTGAGGCTGCCAGTTCTTTTCGTCTCCTGAAGGAGGCCTTTACCAGTGCACCTGTCTTGCGACATCCGGATCCTACTGTTCCCTTTGTGGTGGAGGTGGATGCTTCACAAGTGGCAGTAGGAGGGGTACTATCCCAAAGAGATCCTGAACCTAGCGAGTGTCATCCCGTAGCCTATTATTCACATAAGTTCACCCCTGCGGAATACAACTACGCAGTGGGAGATAAGGAACTTCTGGCCATTAAAAAGGCATTTGAAGAGTGGAGGCAGTATTTACTGGGTGCCAGATATCCAGCGGTAGTGTATACGGATCACTGTAACCTACAGTACATTAAATCGGCTAAGGCACTTTCTATGTGGCAATTGCGCTGGTCACAATTCTTCAGCGAATACGATTTCACCATCCAATATAGACCAGGAAGAAGAAATGGCAAGGCTGACGCGCTATCACGGTTAGGATTTGAATCCCCGACAGAGGTAACAGAACCGACTTACATCATTCCCAGAACGAGCATCATAGGAGGGATACTGACAGAAGAAGATTTCTTAGCACAAGTTCAGAGCAGTCAGGCTGCAATAGACATGAAGACTGTAGTGGGCACCCGGGAGGTTTCCACAAGGGGAGGATTGATGTGTGTCCAGGGGGGAGTGGTCTTACCTACGAAAGAGTTACAAGAACAGGTTATGAAATGGTACCATTCTCATCCTGTGGCAGGCCATCCAGGAATCAAGAAAACGACCAAAGTTTTGAGAGATCGGTTCTGGTGGCCTGAAATGCTCAAAGATATAGAGTCCTATGTTAAGACTTGTCATGTTTGTGCTCAAACAAAGGTATCACATCTTAATCCAGTGGGTCTTCTCATGCCGTTAGTATCCCCTCCTAGTCCTTGGCATACAGTGTCACTCGATTTCATAGTGGAGTTACCACTCACTAGAACGAAGAACAATACCTTATTGGTAGTGGTTGATTTGTTCACGAAGATGGCCCACTTTGTGCCTTTGCGGGGGTTGCCCACAGCAGGAGAATTGGCTTCCGTATTCATGCAACAGATAATCCGACTCCATGGGTTCCCTTCCGTCTTGGTGTCTGACAGAGGTGCCCAGTTTGTGTCACGTTTCTGGAAGTGTTTATGTTCTTTGCTCCAGATCGAGGTCTGTTTGTCCTCAAGCCACCACCCAAAGACAGACGGACAGACGGAAAGGGTTAACCAGTGTTTTGAACAATACATACGTAATCAAGTATTACACTCATTGATGGATTGGGATGAACTTGTATGGTTAGCTGAGATCTCATATAACAACAGTCCACACTCCTCTATCAACACTACCCCATTCTTTTGCACTTACGGGTATCACCCCAAGTTGTTGCCCTCAGGAATCCCTACTGATTGTTCCACTCCTGCTGCATCTGACAGAATAGAGAGACTACAACGTGTGCATAAGAATGCATTAGACTGCCTCGAGATGGCAAAGGTGAGGTACACGGAAGAGGCAAACTTACACAGGAGGTTAGAACCCATTTATACACCAGGCGATGAAGTTTGGCTCTCCACGAAATACATAGCTCTGGGGGGTCCACGCAAGTTCAACCCCAAATACATCGGCCCATATAAGGTGGTGAAGATGATTAATCCTGTGGCCATGAAACTGGAACTACCCCCTTCATTCAAAATTCACCCTGTGTTCCATGTTTCACTGTTGAAGCCGGTTGAACCAGGTACTAGATTGCCCCAAAAGCCTGCTCCTGTGACCATCCAAGATTCAGAAGAGTATGAGGTGGAAGCAATACTAGATTCCCGTAGAGTGGGAAAGAACCTTCAGTATTTGATCCATTGGAAGGGTTATGGAATAGAAGAGCGGACATGGGAACCTGTGTCAAATATTCATGCTCCTCGTCTATTACGTGTATTCCATTAGAAACATCCTGACAAACCCAAACCAGGAGAGGGGAGTTGTGGGGGGAGTGTACTGTCATGCCCCGAGATTCCCGACGTACTGTCCCTTTAAGGGAAACCACTATAAATGCTAACAAGACCCTTGGAGCGACGCTTTACGTTCTTGCGTCTAGCTCCGTTGGTTAGCAGTTCCGTCCTGTTCCTTTGTGCCTGATTTCCTGTTGATACTTCCGGTTTTGTATGAAAGTCGGAAGTCCACCGTTCCTTCGTGCCTTCTGCGCGTTGCACGGTTTCCCCTTCTGTCCCGCTATTTGGTGCTTTGCTCATTGTTTGGATTTTCATTGGTGCCCCGCCCGACTGCCGTGCTTGGTCTCCGCGGTCCGGCCGGGCAACGCCTCCCTGCAGACTTTTGCTGTCTCCTCCTTGCTCCGCCTGACTGCCGGGCTTGGTCTCCGCAGTCCGGCCGGGCAACGTTTCCCGGTACACTTCTCTGTTACGTCCTTGCTCCACCCGACTGCCGGGCTTGGTCTCCGCAGTCCGGCCGGGCTACATTTCCCTGCAACCTTCACCTTCACGTTCTTGCTCCGCCCGACGGCCGGGCTTGGTCTCCGCCGTCCGGCCGGGCAGTGTGTTCTCCCTTTTAGGTATTTAGGTTTCATTTTCCTTTTTCCACCCGGCGGCCGGGCTTGGTCTCCGCCGTCCGGTGATGTCCCATTTTCTTTCCCCTTATTCTGTTGCTTGATTGTATATTGGCGAACCCCATCATCATTCATTCCTGGGCCAGCCTCACTACGTGTTTGGGGATACTTGCGTGGACCCGAGTGGGGTGCAGACATCTACCTTCACAACAAAGAACACGGTAACAGCGTTGAGCGCTGCACTCTTGCTTTATTTACAATAGTAAATTAATTGAGTTTTAAACATGTGTTTTTGTATCATAGACTTCCAGGCAAGGCTGTGATGTTGACGTTGGATTGGTATCAAGTTCAATTGATTTACACATGCATCTAGAAGACTTCTACAACGCACTGAGTGAGGGATTTGCACTTTAGTCTATCATTTGCTACAGGTTCATGGTAATAGAAGAGCATTCACTCTTAATTGTTTGTTATTCCAGTAAGAGCTTAAGTTGAACTCCTACAACTCCTACACATCTGAATTGGCGGTTCAGACAAAACATTTGTGGTATGTAATGGTCATTTGTGGAATATATGATACCTTTACATGTGTGTAGGAACTGTTGTTAGATAGCCTGTATTTCTCTTTCAGCCTCACGTCTACCCGAAGTCCTTACAGTGTTGTGACACTTCCACGCAGAAGAATACAGTCAAGCCTTTTGTCTTCCCCGCCTTTCCTTGTTTTGTCTCCCTGTTTTCCCCTGGCGAGCCTCTCGATACTCTAGTGTTTGATAGAGTCGGAAGGCCGTAGGGGAAGGCTGTGGACTAATCTTCGGATTCCTGACGCTCCTGCAGAACCTGCCTGGAAACCCTTACATTGAGTCACGCATCATTGTCGTTAAAGTGAGTGATTGAAATCTTGTAGATTTCCCTCAGCCACTTTTAGGATGCGTTCCTGCGCAGGAATGCCCTCCCTTGCGCCGGAACGCCCCCTGATGGCGCAGGGCTTTACAACATGATGCATCTCCCATATGCGTCACGTTGTTAATATACGCCGCACCATTGCGCCTCTTTTGTGCTGCCGCTGCGTCACAAAAGTCACGCAACAATGGAGCAAAAGAGCCGCAAGGGGCTTCTAAATCAGCCCCTACAGACTCAAGTCCAGTCCTTCCTTTGTACACATGGCGATAAGAAGAAATAGTGGTGGTGGATTGATAGTTTGAGTATTTTAATGACTGGTTAATGTAGTAGGAAACTTTAGTGTTGTCGCTGATCTGCAATCACGGTGGACTTTGGCTGTCACTTCGCGTGCTGCGGACTGCTGCCTGCCAATCCTAGGCAAACCTTTTTAGTACTTTGTGTAGTGAGTTACATAAGAAGTTTACAATTCGACGGTCCGCAAATCAAGCAATACTAATAACGTAGTAGACCACATGAGATTGGTCAATAATATATCCCGTTGAATAGTTGTCTATTTGCTATTTCGCCAAAATATTTTGTTAGTTCTTTTGAAATGTTTGATTTGGTTGACAAATATCATCCATGTTTTCTGTTTTTCTTTCTTTCATGTTGTACATCAGCATCCCCCAGGGGCAAGAGGAGGACACAGGAGGAGGAGGAGGAGGGTGCTATTGAGGATGCAGGCCAGGATCGGGCAGGCGAGGGCTCCTTTGCTGGCCCCAGTAAGTTTTAATTTTAATATAGAGTACTTATTTTTTCCCAGCGTTCCTCATTCGATTTTTTCTAAATCGTCTTTGATATTCTTGTAGACTGGATCTAAATTCTTATCCTGCCTCGACTATGACTCCATGTGGTATTAATAGATTATTCTTATTAGTCTGTCTATGTAGCTACCTAAGATTGCACATTTGGCAATTCCATTGGACTCCCATTCTAGTCAGCAATAGCTCTATGCACAGAGTGCAGTCCTCTGGGATTGTCCATAATGTCTTTTCAAGTCTTCTAAATGTTTATGCTTTGACAATTGCCAACAATAAAAAGGTGAATGACCACCAAGAAAGAATAAGATACTACTTTACTTTTGGTTTGGATAGGAGGACAATCCATTCTACTACTGTTGCAGGGACAAATCTGCACGAACAGAACTATGGACACTAAATAATGCATTGCTTAGCTTATCAATTATAATAGGTGCTGTTAGACTTTCCACATACCTCAGTGATAACAGACTTTGTAGTTGAACCCCCAATCTCCTTACTGACTAGATAGTGTGGCAGAGTCATTTAGCTCCCAAAGTCACCGATGATTATGATTATTCCCCAATGATGTCAGAGGCACGGACTCATGCTTGCAAAAATTGCAAAACCTTTAGCTTATCCACTCTAGTCTGGAGGACCAAAAACCACAGAGTCTATTTAAGTTTAAAAGCTTTATTAAAAGTAAACACATTTATTAAAATCAAGTTTGTCATAAAAGTAAACGTTTAACTGAAAATGGAAAAGTGCTTAGTGCTGACGATTAATTGGACACATTTCTTGTGGTCGAGCCGAGCTCTTACCTGGTTTGAACTTGATCCTGCTCGTGTTCTTAGAAGTCAAGCATCTGTCTGTAACAGAAAAAGTGGTTTGTGTTAAAAATAAAAAGCAAGCATTCATCAGTTGTGCCAAAAAGTGCAGCAAGACAACAGCCTTCCCTGGAAAAAGGGACATTTTTACTTTATAGTAGACAGTCACAAATTATTAAATTATGTACTGTTTATTTCACATGTCTTTCTTCCTCCTAGACCAAATATTATATAGTAGTGAGTGGTGTATTCTAACATTATTAAATGTACTTTGTAGGTGGAACATCTGGAGGCGGGGCCAGAGCGGAGGTGGTGGTGGCATTGGACGAGGAGGACAACTCTGGGGAGGAGGCGGTGGAAGTGCCGGACAATTCTGTGGGGAATGACACGGTGGTGGCGGGCAGAGGTAAGTTATATATTCCTTACTCATTGAGGTTGAAGACTGCAGAGTGTGCTTTCTGCACGGGTGTATTATAAATCAACCAGGTAGTAGCCTCCTCTAAATGTACTTCGACTTAGCTGTGAAGTTTTTGGCGAGAAGAATCCCAATCAGATCTGAGATGAACTTGATGGATGGGATGAACGAAAAGCGAAAGAAGGGTGTAAGTAAGTGTGGAAGGACGAGAATTGTAATGATGACTGGCAAAGAAGAATGATATGTGTTTGCTTAGTCCCCGAGGTGGCTGGGAAGGAAAGAATATGGTATGGTGCATGGCTGGGTGATGATGAAGCAAGGATGGGTGGAAGGAGAACAGCCTGGGTGGGTGAAACAGAAACTGTATGTGTGCATATACTTTGAATGGATGGATGCCTGGATCATTCATGGTACTATCTGACTCTAAGATAGCATATGTGTATCTAGAGAGAGTAGACGGTCACTGGATGAACTAAGTGTTACTTTGAAGAGCATGTAACACTGCACCCGCACGTCCGTTCCAGTGTAGGAAAGGCAAGGAAAAGAAGTTGTAATTTTGTCCAAATACTACCATGAATAGTAGCAGTAGTTTGTATTGCAACTGCAAGCACAGCATATATCCGGTTATTACGGTGGACACTCCCTACCTCTCTTAATAACTTTAGTTTAGTAATAGTATGTTCATGTGTGGGTGTATCACTGTTCACTCAATAATAAGCAAAGCACCTAAAGTCATCCCATATGCCATCAAATACATCCCATGTGAAGTGATAGATAATCAGATTATTTAGCTTCTTCATTTTCCTTTTCTAATACTCATTTGCACTGTAGGGTGAAAGCTAAATTAATTAAGCAGTAGCCCTTTTAACAGAGTATTCTCAGTGCCACCCGTAATAGAAAAGTAAAAGCTTCACCACCTGCATGTACTGGACTGGTACAGTAACGCAAGTCTGTCTCACTCACCATGGTGTGCGTCTGTTTTTCTCGGGTGGAAGTTCACTGCGCTGGCATTATGCCGTCTTGCATAAGATGGCGTTACCAATTTTCCTAAACAAGAGAGAAGAAGAAGAATAAGACTGGTGTACTGTCATAGTCGACTGTAATGGAAGTCCATAGTGCTCGTAGAATTTGTTCCTTAAACTCCCACTAATGTTAGAGCAAGGATGAAGAAGTCGGAGGTTACATAGATACTGTCCTCAATAGTTATGTACTGTGCTTTCAATTTGCTACTTGTACTGTGACAACTTTCTGCTCAATCATTTTGTGTTAATCTTAAGGAGCATTGGTTACAGATGATGTCTTTCTTTCTTCATGTAGTTGCTCCTTCCAAATCCAAGAGACCATCAAGGAGGAAGGAGCTGGCTCGAATGGCCCGGCAACGGAGGCTGGATGCCACTGTCGCTGAATATCGGCGGCTGGTGGCCCTGGAGGAGGAGGAGACGCAGTCTGGTAATACAACAACGTCCACTGGGACAGCTGCATCCTCCTCCGTGCGGGCTGCCAGCCAGCGCAGTGCTCCAGCGGTACGGAGCCGGGCTACCAAAGCCAAACGCCACCGCGGAGCAGCAAAGACAGCAGCTACCCCCCACAGGATTTGCAAGGCACGCCGGCGCCGCTTATCCCTCAGACTGTCCTACCTGGAGCAGGAGGTCCTGAACTATAAGAACTTGGTGGAGGGCCTCCGCTTTGAACTTGCCACCCTCCGCAAGGAGCATGATGCCCTGGCTGCCAAAGTCAACAGCACCCTGCCATAGTGTCCCTTGCCCCTTTTTTAGAGACTTTTGGGGGGTGGGAATTGGGAGTTGGGTTTTTGGGGACTTTTGAAGGACAATCGTTGGGGTTAGGGAGGGTCTTGCGGGAGATTATTTTGTTAGGGCTATAAAGATATACTTTTTGAAACTTTATCTGACCATACCTGTTTTTACTGCTTTTGAGTCTGGTGGGTGGGGGTTTAACACTAAGTTTGTTTTCCTGAATAGTCCAAGGACTTTAGTAGTACTACCGTCAATCTCTCGTCTCTCCTAATACTCCATTATACTACCTCCAACCAAACGCTTATCTTACCTGTAATTTCTGTTTGAAAGTAGGGCTAGGCCCAGGGCTGGCTCCACGGGAAATGGTGATTAAGGTTGCAATCCAGGGCGGCTGAAATTTCCTCCTCCTTGTGGTGGCACTAGTGGTGTGACACAGTGGCAGTTGCATGGCTATGGAAAAAAAGAAAATGAAACCTGGTTTGTCCTTACTGTAGCATTACAACGGTACGATAGAGAATATAGCAGGTGACAGTACACTAGACTACAACAGTGCCACAATGTAGCCTAACAAATGGTAAAGTATTTATAGTATAACTTGTACTTGCGTAGGATTTCTTTGACATTGGCTAATACTACAAGAAATAGTACTGAAGCTGAGTAAGTCTAGAATATATCCTCGGATTCCTTCACCAGCCTGTTGCTATGACCTTATCCTCCCCAGCAAGTGTGTGGAATTATTGATGTCAGTTAGTCACACATCAAGCAAAACCACACAACCCGGGGGAAGAGGGTTAGGGTTTGTAAAATGGATAGGAATGGGGGTTTCTTTTTAGGTAGGTTTTGTTGAGAAAAAAAAAAAAGCACAGCATGGACAAACAATAATTGAACATAAAGACATTTTTGGGTACAAAGCTAACCATGAATCTTTTATGTGACATAAAGGAAGTGCATGCACTACTGAATGCATTGTTACAGAAAAGTAAGTAGTACGTTCGACAACCGTGAATGCCAGAATGCGACAGTACAGGGCTACATTAAATTAGGTTAAGAAAATAGCCGAAGTAAAACCTATAGAATGGCTGTAGGGATCAATTTAGAAGCAGAGAGAGATCCAAGAAATGCAGTCACACACACTCATTGAACAAAAGAATGGATACTGTATCTGTATTGTTGTAGTTGTCCTGTTGAATTTGGTAAGTAAGTTGCATGCAGCAAACAATTCCTCTTATTAGCGGCACTCCTCCATTCCAGCTGACGCTTCGTCCATCAATGTTGGTGACCAGAAGACATCCTGTACACTGCCTGCCTGGCGGATGCTGAATTGCGGCTCGCTAATGTGAAGCCTGACTCCATCCTTTTTTCCCCATTGCAGACTGAAACCCGGCCTGTAATTATTGAACGAAAAACAGCACTGATAAATAAATATAAGGTATGTACGCTGTGTAGTGCAAAAAGTCACACTTTGATTTTCCTAATAGACAGTACCACATTTTTGAAAGTGCGTACTCTGTCTGAGTCACCTTTTCAAGGATAAATAAGTATGGGCGAATTAATTTAGCGGATCTTTCCCCTCAAGCTAGGTGTACTGTAAACTGTGTTTTAGAACAAAATTAGACCTTCCCAGCAGTGCTTCCACCCAGACCCTTACTAAAGCCAGTTGCAAAAATGTAGAAGACCCCAATCAGATCTCAAAAAACGAGGCCTAGCAGAAAACTGGTGACAAAACCTACTTCGAAAGTAAAAGTAGGCCCAAATACCCCCTTACCCACCGTGGATTGTATTCAAACCACTTGCAAGCAAGCAAAAGTATCCATAGCCAGCATCGCTCCAAGACTCGAAAACCCCCCCACCCAAACACTTGCAATAGAAATACTGCTAACCCTAACGAGCCAAAAGTTAAGAATAGTGGCAGAGGATTTCTTTAACTATGCCAAATCCCCCCTTTCCCACCATGGATTTTCTTCAAATGACTTGCAACCAAAATTACACATTCTCACGAGTGCTCTAAGACCCCAGAACTCAGTTGCAAAAATCTAGAACACCCCAAAACACATGCAATCCTGCTGCTAGGGCTAACCCTAACGAACTCTAAGTTACAAAAAGTGCCAAAAGGCTTTTCCTTATGGATTTTGTCCCAACCACTTCTATCCGGTATTAGACCCTAACTCGCCTCTGCCACCATGGATTTGCTTCAAACCTCTTGCAAACTTAAGTATCCGTAGCCAGCATTGCTCCCAGACCCCGAAACCCACCCACAAACACCAGGAAGCCCCCCAAACAGGCCCCCGAAAACGCTACATTGAGCAAAATGTCAGAAATAGCACCAAAAAAAAACATGTGGATTTTGTCCCAACCACTTCTATCCGGTATTAGACCTTCCCAGGAATGCCCCAAGACCCGCCAACCCACCCGCCAAAAAGCACAACACCCCCAAACAACCCAAAAGCAAAATCTCATACTTACAATATTTCTCGGCCTTCGGTCCAATCGCGCTGTGTAGCTAGGCCATAACTCCGGTTTACCACCACAGATTTCCTGAAAAGCAAATGCAATCAAGATTAGACTGTCCCAGCAGTGCTCCCAGACCCCGAAACTCACCCACAAACAGCCGGAACCCCCCAAAGAGCTCCTCAAAGGCAAGCAAGTCATCAAAAACACAAAAAAAATTCTGCCTCCGATTTGGTCCAAACCACTTTTATCCGGTATTAGAGCTTCCCAGCAATGGCCCCAGAGCCGTCAACCCAGGAGAAAACGAGTAGAAGACCCCCCAAGCAGTCAAAGAGCAAAAGTACAAAAATGTGGACTTAGTCATTTTTTTGCCAATTTCCCAAATCACTCCGCGCGCGCTCTGCAGCTAGGCCCTTACTCCCCTCTGCCACCATGGATTTGCTTCAAACCTCTTGCAAACTAAAGTATCCGTAGCCAGCATTGCTCCCAGACCCCGAAACCCACCCAAAAACACCAGGAAGCCCCCCAAACAGGCCCCCGAAAACGCTACATTGAGCAAAATGTCAGAAATAGCAAAAAAAAATCAGCGTGGATTTTGTCCCAACCACTTCTATCCGGCATTGCATTAGACCTTCCCAGGAATGCCCCAAGACCCGCCAACCCACATGCCAAAAAGCACAAAACCCCCAAACAGCCCAAAAGCAAAATCTCATACTTACAATATTTCTCGGCCTTCGGTCCAAACGCGCTGTGTAGCTAGGCCATAACTCCGGTTTACCACCACGGATTTCCTGAAAAGCAAATGCAATCAAGATTAGACTGTCCCAGAAGTGCTCCCAGACCCCGAAACTCACCCACAAACAGCCGGAACCCCCCCAAAGAGCTCCTCAAAGGCAAGCAAGTCATCAAAAACACAAAAAAAATTCTGCCTCCGATTTGGTCCAGACCACTTTTATCTGGTATTAGAGCTTCCCAGCAATGGCCCCAGAGCCGTCAACCCAGGAGAAAACGAGTAGAAGACCCCCAAACAGCCAAAGAGCAAAAGTACAAAAATGTGGACTTAGTCATTTTTTTGCCAATTTCCCAAATCACTCCGCGCGCGCTCTGCAGCTAGGCCCTAACTCCCCTCTGCCACCATGGATTTGCTTCAAACCTCTTGCAAACTAAAGTATCCGTAGCCAGCATTGCTCCCAGACTCGAAACCCACCCACAAACACCAGGAAGCCCCCCAAACAGGCCCCCGAAAACGCTACATTGAGCAAAATGTCAGAAATAGCAACAACAAAAAAATCAGCGTGGATTTTGTCCCAACCATTTCTATCCGGCATTAGACCTTCCCAGGAATGCCCCAAGACCCGCCAACCAACCCGCCAAAAAGCACAACACCCCCAAACAGCCCAAAAGCAAAATCTCATACTTACAATATTTCTCGGCCTTCGGTCCAAACGCGCTGTGTAGCTAGGCCATAACTCCGGTTTACCACCACGGATTTCCTGAAAAGCAAATGCAATCAAGATTAGACTGTCCCAGCAGTGCTCCCAGACCCCGAAACTCACCCACAAACAGCCGGAACCCCCCCAAAGAGCTGCTCAAAGGCAAGCAAGTCAGCAAAAACACAAAAACAATTCCGCCTCAGAGCCGTCAACTCACCCGCAAAGAAGTAGAACACCCCCACAAGTGCTGAGTCTTTCTTCATTGGGCGTAATCCAGCCCTCTGCTTTGATGGAAATAGGAGTCTGGAGGAGGAGGATAGAGGAGCATGTTCTTCTGAACTTGTGAACCTGAGGAATGCAGACTGGGGCACCTTCAAATCAATTAGCAAACAAGTGAAGACAGTTCTGCTGATGGGCTTGTTTTTGTGATTAGGTGATTAAAGTTTGAATTATATTAACTGTGCACAACAAAGAAAGACAGACACACAGGAATGAAAGTGAATAAGGACGAAAAAGAAAGTTATTGATTCATTGTCTCATTTTCAGGGCTCGGTGTTAAGGTCCAGGAATAAGAATAAGGCTTCGTCTTCATACTCTGCGAATTCAGGCAGGGTGAGCTCAGTGTCACCTGACAGAGTAGAAATTCCCTCATCTACGTTGATGTCCACCTCGTCTTCATCCAGCGCGCTTTCTCGTACTCTGTAATCTGGTGGTATGAGGTGCTGATTCATCTTGATCATTGTTAACCTCTCCACATTTTTGGGCGAGAGGCGGCTCCGTTTGGGAGTTACAATGGCACCAGCAGCACTGAAAACACGTTCAGAAGACACACTTGCGAGTGGGCAAGACAAGTAGTTTAAAGCCAGGTTGGAGAGCTGTGGCCACAATTCTTTTTTCCCATGCCAATACGCCAATGGGTCAGCATTAACATAGACCTCTGTTGAGTCATTCAGATAGTCCTTCACCATCAACTCAAGGTCCTCCTCCAAGGTTCCCCCACTTTGCTTAGCTGTTGCTGTGACCTTTTGAGAACCAAACCCAAGCCGAGCTCGCCAATCCTCTTCAGCCTCCAATGTTTCTGTTGTGTCTGGTGCAGATGATCCGGTTGCCGGTGTCTTTAACGGCTGAGAGGTTACTTGTGCCACAGCCACAGGTGCAGAAGTGGATTGTTTTGACTGGGGATAGCCTGCTGATGCTGATGTACTGCCTTTTCCTTCCATTTTCTGCCGTTCTCTTTCAAACCTCTTGGCTGACAAGGCTAGCCAACGTTTGTACTTTGGAACATGTTCATCATCAAAAGGAAAGAATGCTCGGCCTGCCAGCGCCTTTTTGTAGCGTGGATCCAGAATAGTAGCACAAATGTAATGCTGGTTTGAGTGGATCATTTGAAGACGTTCATCACCTTGTAGGCGCTCTAATAATTTCTCCGCCAAAACAAAAGGGTCTTTGTTTTTTTCATCTTTTTGAAACACAGAACACACCTCCTTCAGTTGGTGCTCCAGCATGTACAACAATGGGATAGCTTTTCCCAAATTACAGTCCTCCTTGCTGACTGCACGCGTGAAGACCTCAAAAGGACGAAGCATGCGTGTCAGGCTTTTAACTATGTCCCATTGCTCCGCACCCATCCTCAGGTCCTTCTGAGCTGTACCCTGTGTTAAGAAATATTGATCGAGTACCGTATACTGCTCATACAGACGCTCAAGCATGTAGAAGGTTGAGTTCCAACGTGTTGCCACCTCCTGGATGAGTGCTTTCACTGGCATTCGACGTTCATGTAGCAGGCTCCTCAGATGCTTCCGGGCCTTAAAAGAATGGCTGAAATGGTTGCACATTTTTCGGCAGGTCTCCACTACCTCGTACGCTGGACTGTCTTTATCACTCAAGAATTTTTTGACAACCAGGTTTATACAGTGCGCCAAACACGGCACTCTGAAATAGTGACCCAGCTCCATGGCCTTAACTACATTGGCGCCATTATCCGTGGAAACATAACCAATCTGGCGTTTTTTGGGGGACAGCCAGTCAAGGACCTTTGTGTTAAACTCATCCAAAATGTTTTGTGCTGTGTGACGTTTCTCCAAACCCAAACATGGCTAGTGTTGCATGTTTCCGAGCAGCTTTAAAAACTTGGTCCGGGTCAACACCTGCGTTTAGCTTTGCTTTAACCCCTGAAAAAGAGACCCAGTGTGCAGTGATGCACATGTAATCAGCGCCTGCGCCACTGGTCCACATGTCTGTTGTCAGATGTATAGTGTGAACAGCACTCTTCTGCAAAGCTGCCCCAATCACCTCCAGCACATCTTCATGTAGTGCTGGAACCGCAACTCTAGCAAAATAGAACCGGCTAGGAACCTTCCATTTAGGGCAGAGCGCTGCCACTATTTCTAGAAAACCAACCCCTTCTACAAAAGAAAAAGGGAGAAGGTCCAGAGCTAGCATTTTAGCCAGCTTAGTGTTATACAGACGCGTCAGTGGGTGGTTGCGTTCATATTGCGCTTCTGTAAACAACATCTTTTTAATGTTGCCCTGGACCAAGCATTTACGGGATGATGATGATATCTTCGACCCAGTTACGCTCGCTGATGAACTTTTTCGCATTGGTGTTTCACTCTCTCCCACACTCTTAGTGTGGCTCACATGGGGTGTGCTGCTGACAGGGGTACTGGGTGTAAGAGAAATGTTTGACACGTCTTCTTCCTCCTCGTCATCATCAGATGAAAAATCAACGTTTTCATTACGTGCAATTAGGGCTTCCTTGATCGCCTGTAGGTACGCAAACCATTGGACAGGGTGCTGTCTCTTAAGATGACCTCTCTGGCCTCCGGTACCATAGTTAGTACCAAACTTACCACGACTAACTGCAACCTTACAAATGCTACAAATGGCAAAGTTTTCCCTTTTTGGGCAAACACTAAAGAAGTCCCAAGCTGGGGACTTGAATTGTCTGTGGGGGCCGGAGGAGGCGGGGATACTGATGGCGGTGGTCTTGCTGCTAATGCCAGATGAAGTGGAGGATGTGGATTGCCGAACTTTAGTACGTTGTGCACTTTCACCACCACTAATTGAGGTCGAGGTGGATGGAGGTCCCTTCTTGCGAGGAAGAAATATGGAAGCGGTAGGTGTTGGTGTACTAGTTAACTCCAATGATTGTGGTGTTTCCATTGCCTCCTCGTCGACATCATCATCACGCTCAGCAGCTTCTCGGGCTAGGGTCAAAATGTCTCTTTGCTGCATGCCCGCTGGGGCTGCAGTGACCTTTATGATGACTGGCTCGTCGTCGTGAGAGGCTTCATCAGCAGCAGTATCCGTCACTTCTTGTTGAGCCTCATCACACTCCATAGCTATGAGTTTTTCGACGACCTTCCTTTTACGCTTAGGTACCTTTGTCAGATCATGGTGTGCCTCACTCTCAGACGGCCGTGATGGTTCCCAATCTTCATCCAGATCATCAGAAGGAGGTGGGCTTGAAGAAGATGTAGACACCCCCCTTGATCTTTTCCTTGCTAGGGATGTGGAAGACAATGAATGATCATCAGGAGGAGTGGCTTCCTCAAATGATACCTCAGTTTGATTGTCCATTTCCTGATGTGCCCCTACTTCGGGAGGAACAACTATTGTGGGCACTTGTGACCCTCCATGCACCTCTGCTTGCGCATCTCCTTGCGCTGCTTCTCCTTCCACATGTACTTGGGCTTGTACTTGCACATGTGGTTGTTGTTGCGGCTGTGGTTGTTCAACACTTTTCAGATGAGTTACAACAACCTGTGTTGATTCAGGGACATTGCTGCTACTTTCTTGCGATGAGCCAACATCACTGGTCGATGGTGATTGAAGAAGTACACTGACTGCCTCTGCAGCACTCAAGGGCTTGGACTTAAGTTGGCGTGGTGGTGGTGGTGGAGGCACTGAGCCCAATGGAGCGGGGGTGCTGCTCCCAGCTTGGTCCCCAGCAGATCCCGCTGCTGCTGCAGGCGTACTTTTTTTTTTACTCCCAAAAAACGCGGCGGCCGGCACACCAGCCTCCTTGGTAACTTGCTTCTTCTGCTCCTTACTGGCAACTTTCTTGCTAGAGGAGCTACGGAGAACTTTTTTTGGGGCCATCTTCTTCAGAGCAGGTCAGAACAGCAGGCCGCAGTTGCACGAGTTGCAGAGTTGTCTGTGGCCAGACGTGACGTCGCGTGACGTTATGCTGCACACACACACTGCTGCAGGACTTCTTCCTGGCACTGGTGGTTCTCTTGAGTCTTGTGCACCTAAAAGCAATGGAAGACAGAGGAACATCAGTTCAGTTATACACCCCAAAAAAATCGGAAAAAAAACAGAAAAATCAGCAAAATCCCATGCCCTCCATGATGTTTAAATTCAAGACACCCCACAGAAAGACTAGGTCCATGCAACACTCACTAGTCACTACCCCTGGTGAAAAGGCCACAACAACAGGCCAAAAAAACGAAAATCACAGAAAAATCAGCACAATCCCAAGTTATCCAGCCCCTCCATGATGTTTAAATTCAAGACAACCCACAGAAAGACTAGGCCCATACACCACTCACTACCCCTGGGCATAATGGATGAAAGCTAGGCAAAATGGGTGCAGGCCTGAGAACACTGCCTTCATTCAAAATGGCCCCCTCCCTCCCAGCACATGGCCAGGGCCTGTAGCAGCACTCAAAATGGCCCCACCCACATGGCCTGTCCCCATGAACACCCCACAAAATCGAAAAACACAGAAAAATCAGCACAATGCCAAGCCATCCAGCCCCCCCATGATGTTTAAATTCAAGACAACCCACAGAAAGACTAGGCCCATGCACCACTCACTACCCCTGGTGAAAAGGCCACAACAGGCCAAAAAAACGAAAATCACAGAAAAATCAGCACAATCCCAAGCCATCCAGCCCCTCCATGATGTTTAAATTCAAGACAACCCACAGAAAGACTAGGCCCATGCACCACTCACTACCCCTGGTGAAAAGGCCACAACAGGCCCAAAAAACGAAAATCACAGAAAAATCAGCACAATCCCAAGCCATCCAGCCCCTCCATGATGTTTAAATTCAAGACAACCCACAGAAAGACTAGGCCCATGCACCACTCACTACCCCTGGGCATAAAGGATGAAAGCTAGGCAAAATGGGTGCAGGCCTGAGAACACTGCCTGCATTCAAAATGGCCCCCTCCCTCCCAGCACATGGCCAGGGCCTGTAGCAGCACTCAAAATGGCCCCCAACCACATGGCCTGTCCCCATGAACACCCCCAAAAATCGAAAAACACAGAAAAATCAGCACAATCCCAAGCCATCCAGCCCCTCCATGATGTTTAAATTCAAGACAACCCACAGAAAGACTAGGCCCATGCACCACTCACTACCCCTGGGCATAATGGATGAAAGCTAGGCAAAATGGGTGCTGGCCTGAGAACACTGCCTTCATTCAAAATGGCCCCCTCCCTCCCAGCACATGGCCAGGGCCTGTAGCAGCACTCAAAATGGCCCCACCCACATGGCCTGTCCCCATGAACACCCCACAAAATCGAAAAACACAGAAAAATCAGCACAATGCCAAGCCATCCAGCCCCCCCATGATGTTTAAATTCAAGACAACCCACAGAAAGACTAGGCCCATGCACCACTCACTACCCCTGGTGAAAAGGCCACAACAGGCCAAAAAAACGAAAATAACAGAAAAATCAGCACAATCCCAAGCCATCCAGCCCCTCCATGATGTTTAAATTCAAGACAACCCACAGAAAGACTAGGCCCATGCACCACTCACTACCCCTGGTGAAAAGGCCACAACAGGCCCAAAAAACGAAAATCACAGAAAAATCAGCACAATCCCAAGCCATCCAGCCCCTCCATGATGTTTAAATTCAAGACAACCCACAGAAAGACTAGGCCCATGCACCACTCACTACCCCTGGGCATAATGGATGAAAGCTAGGCAAAATGGGTGCAGGCCTGAGAACACTGCCTGCATTCAAAATGGCCCCCTCCCTCCCAGCACATGGCCAGGGCCTGTAGCAGCACTCAAAATGGCCCCCAACCACATGGCCTGTCCCCATGAACACCCCCAAAAATCGAAAAACACAGAAAAATCAGCACAATCCCAAGCCATCCAGCCCCTCCATGATGTTTAAATTCAAGACAACCCACAGAAAGACTAGGCCCATGCACCACTCACTACCCCTGGTGAAAAGGCCACAACAGGCCAAAGAAACGAAAATCACAGAAAAATCAGCACAATCCCAAGCCATCCAGGCCCTCCATGATGTTTAAATTGAAGACACCCCACAGAAAGACTAGGCCCATGCAACACTCACTACCCCTGGTGAAAAGGCCACAACAACAGGCCAAAAAAACGAAAATCACAGAAAAATCAGCACAATCCCAAGCCATCCAGCCCCTACGTGATGTTTAAATTCAAGAAAACCCACAGAAAGACTAGGCGCATGCAACACTCACTACCCCTGGTGAAAAGGCCACAACAGGCCAAAAAAACGAAAATCACAGAAAAATCAGCACAATCCCAAGCCATCCTGCCCCTCCATGATGTTTAAATTCAAAACACCCCACAGAAAGACTCAGTGCACCCACCACTGAGTACCCCTGGGCAAAAGGCCCCAAAACAGCCCAAAAATCGAAAATTCCAAAATTGTAGTTGCAGCAACTGTAATGCCCCAAACAAACTTACTTGTGAAATTTCTAATCCAAAAGTGATCCAAAGAAAGTCAAAAAGGCCTCAAATCCAAATATCCAGCAGCATCCACAAAAAGTAATCCTTCCAGCTCCAGATCCAAACGAAAAGTGACCAGGAGATGGACAAAGCACTGGGAGGAGCCTGCTGGACAGGAACAGGAAGTTGAAGACTGTGGGGCACTTCCTTCCTCCCACCCCCCCTCTCCAAAATGGACTCCTCGCAAAAAAAGTGCAGGCAAATGTCAACCTGAGGAGTTATTCAGATAAAAATCATCATTTCCAGAAGGTTTATGCTGCTTGCTGGTGGATTTCTTGTGCAGAATTGCAAATTTTGTATTTTCGCGAGTGCGAGATTGTTGCTGCTCGCCGCATCTACAAGCTCGCAATTGCGAAGTACCGCAATACGTGATCACGGCGTACTCGCGTTGACAAACTCTCGCTGTGCA
The DNA here is from genome assembly GCF_964263255.1 of Lissotriton vulgaris. Classification (NCBI taxonomy): domain Eukaryota; kingdom Metazoa; phylum Chordata; class Amphibia; order Caudata; family Salamandridae; genus Lissotriton; species Lissotriton vulgaris. Next base: position 774,863,887 of record NC_141696.1, on the reverse strand, counting down.
AGTTGGCAAGCCGCGATTACGTAATCGCGCTCGCCAAATTCCCGCAGGATCCCGCAGCAAGATCCAAAATGGCGCAGCACTCGCAAAATATCAAGAAAAACAACTCGGCAAACGCCGAATGACGGTAAGTAAACGCCGCGCGCCGCAAAATTGTATCACCAAGAAAAAAAAATCCGCTGCGTGCGAATTTGCGGATTTTTGGGTAAATTCGCGAGAGTTCGCGGATTGCGAATTTACCGAAAATCCGCAAAATCTGCGAGCGTAACTAATTTTCCGTCCATGCTTAAACCCCTTCCACGCTGATGACGAGCTGGGCTCGTCATGGCGTAGCCTCCTCGCACGCTGATGACGAGCCCAGCTCGTCACGTAAAGTGCGGTTTTTAAAAACTCAGCACAGGAGCGGAATTGCGCTAGCGCGCATGCGGTTAAAGGTAGTGCATTGACTTTGTCTCACATGGTGAGGGAAAAGTTGGGTTCCAGCAGTATGAACTGCTCCTGCAGTCTGCAATGGCATGCCTGCTGTCCGGGTGGCACAAACATTGTTTCACGCTCTGGTGTCTTCTTTATTACACATGCCTTGGGTGCCATTGGTATCATATCCTAGGGACTTATAAGGGGGTTAAAGTACTTGCTAATTGGGGGTACCAATTCATATATATCACTTTTAGGAAGAGAGTACTGGCACTGGGGCTTGGGCAGTAGGTTCCAGTGCACTTTCAGAGTCCTACCCATCAGCATTGGTTCAAACAATGGGTGTTGGGGAGGCTGATCATATAAAAAGGAAACCTTCCTACATGACTCCCCAGATGAAAGATGATGAGCAACTAACCGATCCCCTGGGAGTACTCATTGTTATTTGTGTAAGTGGAAAAACCTGGAAAGGCAATCTGCATTGGCATGGCCAGTCACTGGTCTGTGTTCCACTGAAAAGACCATACCCTGCAGGGAAATTACTTCCTCAACAATTTTTAATTCTCTCCTCTCATCTGCATCAGCCATCTAAGATGTATGCAGTCAGTTTCAACTTTAAACTGAGTACCAAACAAGTAGGGTTTCAGCTTCTTCAGGGACCAAACCATAGGAAAGGTTTCTATCTGAGTGACACTCCAACACTGCTCTCTAGGAAGGAGTCACCTGCTGATACAGGCAACTGGTTGATTCTAGCCCTCATCATTTGTTTGTGACAACACAGTCCGAATCACATGTTCAGAAGCATCGGTTTGGACAATGCAGTATTTTCGATAGTCTGGTGCACTCAGGACAGGTGCTGAGCACATCCCCGTCTTCAGGGTATCAAAGGCCTTTTGGCATCCTGTGGTCCAGATGACCTTCTTAGGCTGCTTTTTTGAGGTAAACTCAGTGAGTGGGGCCACAATGATACCCATTCACAAACCTCCTGTGGTACCTAGTCAAGCCAAGGAGAGCCCTGACTTCCCTGGGTTTTGGAAGCCTCCCACTCCAGAATGGTCTGGATCTTGGGTTGGAGAGGATGGACTTGACCTCCATCTTCAAGGTGGCCCGAGTACACAACATAACTCTGCCTTCTCTGGTATTTGCTGGCCTTGATAGTTAGGCCTGCCCTGATGCAAGGCCTGTAAATCTTCCCCCAGTTAGACCAGGTAAACCTCCCAGGTGGAACTAAAGACATATATCATCTAGATATGCAACACTAAAGTTGTCCAGGCCTGAAAGAACTCGATTCACCAATCTGTGGAAAGTGGTAGGTGCATTTTTCAGACCAAAAGGCATCACTTTAAATTGCCAGTTTGGGTTTGAAAATGCTGACATCTCCATTGCTGTCTGGGTGAATCCAATCTGCCAGTACCATGATGTTAAATCAAAAGTACACAAGAATTTGTCTGTACCCAGCTTGTCAATAAACATGTGTGCTTTTGAGACGGGGTTTGCATCTGTTTTAGAGCCTGGATTTAAGCCCCTGTAATTCACTCAGAACCTCATCTCTGGTTTTCCAGCTATTGAGTGAGGTTTGGGGACCTGTACCACTGGGCTTGCACAGGGACTGTTGGAGGGTTCAAGAACCCCTAGCACTAGCATCTTCCTTACCTCAGCGTTGATGTATACCTTGATATGATCAGACAGCTTGTATATTTTGTTTTTGACAGGGAGGCTGTCACCAGTGTCCACATCATGGGTACACCATGTTGTCTGACCAGAGGTCAAAGAAATGAGTTCAGCAAACTTACCTAGGGCTAGCCTGAAGTAAGCTTGTTGTTGGTCAGTCAGACAGTCTGATAAATCTACACCCACTACTGAACCATCTTGTGGGTTGTTAGATGGTAGGTCAGGGAATGGTTCACTTTCCTTCTCCTGGCCTCCATGAGTGACCATGAGCATGGTCATGTCAGCTCTGTCCTGGTGTGGCTTTAGGCCATTGGCATGGAGCACTCTATGAGGACTCCTACGGGTGCCAAAGCCTACCAAGTAAGTGACTTCCTCTTTCTACTCCAAAATAGGATAGGGCCCAGTCTACTTATCTTGGAGGACCCTGGGAGTCACAAGCTCAAATACCCACACCAACTGACCTGGTTGTTACTCTACCAGTGCTGACTTTTGGTCATACCAGTGCTTGATACACTCTTGGCTGGCCTCCGAATGTTTGTTTGCTCTCTTCATGTATTCAGCCATGCATGAAGACAGTTGGTATCAAAAAGGGGGGTTTTACCCAATGAAATCCACATGGGACCTGGGTGCTTTGTAGTGTAGAAAGAAGGGTCCCTGTGAACCACTATATCATCGTTTGTTTTTATTTAAAGAGAATGTAAAAAAACACATCTACACACTGTAAATTAATCAGAATGGGTTAGACAAAACACTTGGTAAATAACAGTGCCCCAACGGAAAGAAGTGAGGTAGCGTGATGCTGTGAGAAGAAGGAAAGTGAAGGGTAGAATTTGTGACATTGAATAAATATCAAATTTCATTCGAAATACAGTGGATATTGTAGAGGCTTCAGAACACTGAGCCAAAATAGGGGATCAACACATATCCCATAGTACTCGAGAAAGTCTATATTGACACAGGAAAATCCAAATTACTGCGGGCAGTGTCAACTGAAAAACGAAAAAAGAGGTAGCCGTCGACGTTTCGACCCCACGCTACAGTTGTAGATATGATTGTTGCCTTACATCGGGGTCTTCATCAGGACAGAATATATACAGGGTGCACTACAATTTCTGTAAAAATTTAAACAATATAGTATAAATGTGAGGAAACGGACTGTAAATGTCAAGTTACCGTAGGGAGCGGTAAACAAACCATTTAAGATATTACCATGGTGCTAAAAAGAAATTTACTTAAGGCAATGTACATCTTAAATTCATTTATACATTTATCAAAGAGAAAATCATGTTTTTTCACACGTATTTGATACTTGAAAGAAATTAATGGGGACCAATGAATGGTACCTAACTCACCTATGTTAAAAACCAACAAACAAAAACACAAGCAATCCTGGCTCAACCAGAAGAAACCAAATCAATGTCATAAACCAGCATAATATCCTTGAGCAAGTTTGGACTAGTGACATAGCACTGGAATTAGCAAGTACAAAAGTTGGACAACAGAGGCATGGGCCTATTCATAAACCAGAGAAACCTTGGTCTAATCATAAGAATACTGGCTACACCCTGATCATTTAGAGCTTTTAATATAGTAAGCTACAAGGGCTTACCTGTCACCAAAAGCGACGAAAAACTATGATGATTCACTGTGTGTAGGTCCTAAGATTCTAAGGCATTCTGAAAAGGTCCAAAAAATGTATGCAAGTCATAAGAGCGAGCATCATTCAGCATACGGTTTAATTATCAATAAGGCTACCCGCCCACGTACCTGCTGGCAAGGGAATTGGGTACGTGTCAATGAATTATGTGTTCTTAAACCGTCGTATCTGTAGACAACAAATGTGGCTATCAGATATCACAAGCGAGATAATTGGAAAGTCAAAAGGAAACGCTAAATAAGGGCCCGGTCTTACCTAGAGGTCGGTGTAATTTCGACTCAATACAAAGCTCCACTGAGGTCGCCCGAAATGTATAGATGAGCCGTCAAAATGAAACCCAGCCGTGCGTCGGAAATGATCGCACCGAGTCTCCGCTTCTGTGGGCGGTAATGGGATTAATTAATATCTTGCTCCCTGGATAATATGTTTAAAACAACCTGCAAAATGTCGGGCATGCCTTACCCACAATAAGAAGAGGTAGGCGTATGACTCTCGCCGTCTCGTATCTGCCTCTCGCCAAAGGCGTTTGGTCTGGACATAGAAGTAATGGAAGGACTCAATTGACTTCCGGGTCGTTGCTCAGGGCAACAGTATGTTAACTTTAAGGGGCGTTTCCGATTGGACACATAAGTAAACAAGATGCTCTGACGTCATTATTCTCTTTCTGGTCGCCTTACTACGTTTCAAGTTTAAAGACATAGAGACACATAACGACGTAGCAATGGGTACATCGTTGCTCTACAGCTATAAGTCTACAATATCTACCACAGACCTCTCACACACGAGGGTCAAGGGCAAAACTGCAATATAGCATAATACATTGTAAAATAAAGGTTGTTATAGAGCTAGTTTCAATAGCAATTACATCGGGTAATTTTAGGAGAAGATATTGCATGTAGCAGATGTCTCTCTAAAACAAATTTCGTCAGGGTCAGAGCCCAGGGAAGCAGTGTACTAAATCTGGGGGTGTGATACAACATATTAATCTGCTCGAAAACCGCGAGCCTTTTTCGGGATGTTTACTACATTGTAGGAAACTGTGAGGCACATTGCAACATGGTATCGGATATTTCATCGCATTCTGAGTGACATTATGTTTGCAAAAATCTATTTACCAAGGACCTCTAACACATGAGGGTCAACAGGCAAATTTGTAATACAACATAATACATTTCAAACATTAGTTATTTGGCAGCACATCTCAATAGCAAATACATCAGTGGATTCAATGGGAGAAACATTATGCAGATGCACCTCTCAAACATGAGTGTGAAGATCGCTGTATGGAACATTTCACCGGCCGAAGCTAGCCAATTGAGCATGACTGCTTTCAGCTTCATTTAACCCATTATGGATAGTATCCATGATTGTCATCCATTTAGATTCTCTAAGGGTTAGGATACGTGCCATATCTCCACCCCTGGGTCCCAGGTTTATTTTCTCTAGTACTAGCCACTGTAGGGTATCCGGAGTATGGCCTTTCAGTGTGCAGTGATCTACTAAGGGTGCCCCCTGTACCCCACATCTAATTCGACTCCCATGTTGGAGGATGAGGGCTTTAACCTTTTGTTAGGTTTGGCCCACATATGCCAAATTGCACGGACATTTGATCCAATAGATTACGTTAGTAGAGTTGCAATTTGTGAGGGATTTGAGTGTATAGGTTTTACCTTTGTAGGTGAGCTCTTTGGTCTGAATTGTGGTGGCGCAAGCTGTGCATGTTCCACATCTCGTGTGTCCTACAATAGGAGGAAGGTGCCACAATGATTGGATCGTCGGGTTACGAGGTGATGGAAGGAAAGATTGTACCACTTGATCTCTGATGTTACTTGCTCTCTTGAAGGAGTGTAATGGTAAGGTCTTCTGTCCAATATCATCTGCTACCAAACGCCAATGGTGGTTAATGATTTTCTTAATGTCATTACTGCGGGTGGAAAAAGTGGTAACACAAATGACACGATCTCTGAATGGATCCTCTTTTTCTTCACATTGTAGTAGATTTTCTCGAGGACTGTACCAAGCTCTTTTACGAGCACGTTTGACTAAACGTGTGGGATAACCTCGTGCTGTTAGTCCCTCAGAGAGGTCCTGTGATTCTGCCATGTAATTCTCTTTGCTCGAGCAGTTTCGGCGAATGCGGAGAAATTGGCCCACGGGGAGGTTGTCACGCAATCCCCTGGGATGGTGGCTGTTGTATTCCAATAATGAATTTCGCTCTGATGGTTTCCGAAATAGAGTTGTCTCTAACATTTTGGTCTCTGAGTTAGCGTAGATAGTAATATCCAAAAACGGGTCCTCTCTTTATTTGATTCAAGGGTGAATTGAATATCCGTGCTTTGTGTATTCAACCAAGCATGGAATAATGTGAGTTCTTCTTTCGTACCATCCCAGATGCACAGCACGTCATCTATATATCGGACCCACATGAGCATGTGGTGCCCGAATGGATTGTATACTAGAATTCCCCAACTTGAAGCCATCACAATCATGGAAAAGGTACTTGATACTAGGACTGCCCCTGTCCTGGTGCCGACATACTTTATTTTGGAACTTTTAAGAATTGCAATGATGCAAAATTTCTTCATGTTTCAACAGGAATTTTTTCTTCAAACCAAGGGAGTAGCGATGGGGGCTACATTTGCCCCCAACCTGGCAATACTATACATGGATGACTATGAGAGTAATTTCATCTTCAGTGATAGGAATCCATTCGGGCACCACATGTTACCACTTTTTCCACCCGCAGTAATGACATTAAGAAAATCATTAACCACCATTGGCGTTTGGTAGCAGATGATATTGGACAGAAGACCTTACCATTACACTCCTTCAAGAGAGCACGTAACATCAGAGATCAATTGGTACAATCTTTCCTTCCATCACCTCGTAACCCGACGATCCAATCATTGTGGCACCTTCCTCCTATTGTAGGACACACGAGATGTGGAACATGCACAGCTTGCGCCACCACAATTCAGACTAAAGAGCTCACCTACAAAGGTAAAACCTATACACTCAAATCCCACACAAATTGCAACTCTACTAACGTAATCTATTGGATCAAATGTCCGTGCAATTTGGCATATGTGGGCCAAACCCAACAAAAGGTTAAAGCCCGCATCCTCCAACATGGGAGTCGAATTAGATGTGGGGTATAGGGGGCACCCTTAGTAGATCACTGCACACTGAAAGGCCATACTCCGGATACCCTACAGTGTCTAGTACTAAAGAAAATAAACCTGGGACCCAGGGGTGGAGATATGGCATGTATCCTAACCCTTAGAGAATCTAAATGGATGACAATCGTGGATACTATCCATAATGGGTTAAATGAAGCTGAAAGCAGTCATGCTCAATTGGCTAGCTTCGGCCGGGGAAATGTTCCATACAGCGATCTTCACCCTCATGTTTGAGAGGTGCATCTGCATAATGTTACTCCCATTGAATCCACTGATGTATTTGCTATTGAGATGTGCTGCCAAATAACTAATGTTTGAAATGTATTATGTTGTATTACAAATTTGCCTGTTGACCCTCATGTGTGGGAGGTCCTCGGTAAATAGATTTTTGCAAACATAATGTCACTCAGAATGCGATGAAATATCCGATACCATGTTGCAATGTGCCTCACAGTTTCCTACAATGTAGTATATATCCCGAAAAAGGCTTGCGGTTTTCGAGCAGATTAATATGTTGTATCACACCCCCAGATTTAGTACACTGCTTCCCGGGGCTCTGACCCTGACGAAATTTGTTTTAGAGAGACATCTGCTACATGTAATTTCTTCTCCTAAAGATACCCGATGTAATTGCTATTGAAACTAGCTCTATAACAACCTTTATTTTACAATGTATTATGCTATATTACAGTTTTGCCCTTGACCCTCGTGTGTGAGAGGTCTGTGGTAGATATTGTAGACTTATAGCTGTAGAGCAACGATGTACCCATTGCTACGTCGTTATGTGTCTCTATGTCTTTAAACTTGAAACGTAGTAAGGCGACCAGAAAGAGATTAATGACGTCAGAGCGTCTTGTTTACTTATGTGCTCAATCGGAAACGCCCCTTAAAGTTTACATACTGTTGCCCTGAGCAACGACCCGGAAGTCATTTGAGTCCTTCCATTAGTTCTATGTCCAGACCAAACGCCTTTGGCGAGAGGCAGATACGAGACGGCGAGAGTCATACGCCTACCTCTTCTTATTGTGGGTAAGGCATGCCCGAGTTTTGCAAGTTGTTTTAAACATATTATCCAGGGAGCAGGATATTAATTAATCCCATTACCGCCCACAGAAGCGGAGACTCGGTGCGATCGTTTCCGACGCACGGCTGGGTTTCATTTTGACGGCTCATCTATACATTTCGGGCGACCTCAGTGGAGCTTTGTATTGAGTCGAAATTACACTGACCTCTAGGTAAGACCGGGCCCTGATTTAGCGTTTCCTTTTGACTTTCCAATTATCTCGCTTGTGATATCTGATAGCCGCATTTGTTGTCTACAGATACGACGGTTTAAGAACACATAATTCATTGACACGTACCCAATTCCCTTGCCAGCAGGTACGTGGGCGGGTAGCCTTATTGATAATTAAACCGTATGCTGAATGATGCTCGCTCTTATGACTTGCACACATTTTTTGGACCTTTTCTGAATGCCTTAGAATCTTAGGACCTACACACAGTGAATCATCATAGTTTTTCGTCGCTTTTGGTGACAGGTAAGCCCTTGTAGCTTACTATATTAAAAGCTCTAAATGATCAGGGTGTAGCCAGTATTCTTATGATTAGACCAAGGTTTCTCTGGTTTATGAATAGGCCCATGCCTCTATTGTCCAACTTTTGTACTTGCTAATTCCAGTGCTATGTCACTAGTCCAAACTTGCTCAAGGATATTATGCTGGTTTATGACATTGATTTGGTTTCTTCTGGTTGAGCCAGGATTGCTTGTGTTTTTGTTTGTTGGTTTTTAACATAGGTGAGTTAGGTACCATTCATTGGTCCCCATTAATTTCTTTCAAGTATCAAATACGTGTGAAAAAACATGATTTTCTCTTTGATAAATGTATAAATGAATTTAAGATTTACATTGCCTTAAGTAAATTTCTTTTTAGCACCATGGTAATATCTTAAATGGTTTGTTTACCGCTCACTACGGTAACTTGACATTTACAGTCCGTTTCCTCACACTTATACTATATGTTTACATTTTTACAGAAATTGTAGCGCACCCTGTATATATTCTGTCCTGATGAAGGCCCCGATGTAAGGCAACAATCATATCTACAACTGTAGCGTGGGGTCGAAACGTCGACGGCTACCTCTTTTTTCGTTTTTCAGTTGACACTGCCCGCAGTAATTTGGATTTTCCTGTGTCAATATAGACTTTCTCGAGTACTATGGGATATGTGTTGATCCCCTATTTTGGCTCAGTGTTCTGAACCCTCTACAATATCCACTGTATTTCGAATGAAATTTGATATTTATTCAATGTCACAAATTCTACCCTTCACTTTCCTTCTTCTCACAGCATCACGCTACCTCACTTCCTTCCTTTGGGGCACTGTTATTTACCAAGTGTTTTTTCTAACCCATTGTGATTAATTTACAGTGTGTAGATGTGTTTTTTTACATTCTCTTTAAATAAAAACAAACGATGATGCATGAAGACAGGCCAAGGACATACTCCACTGTGTCCTGTTTAGGCTCTTTGAGAGGTTTCTATATCCTTCTCTCACCAAACTTAGGGGACCCTCTACAGGATAGGCAAACAAAAGTTCAAAAAGGATGAATCCAACCCCCTTTTGTGTCACCACCCTGCAGGCAAACAAGTGGAAACATTACAGTACATTCCATCTCCTGATTTTTTTCAGGGAGGCCCATTATCATGCCTTTCATGTTTTTTTAAAAAATTCTATCAACTACATAATTTGTCCAAAGGCAATAGGGGGTGGTGAACTTTTAGCTCACTCCACATTCATCCCACTAAGCCTTTAGGTATGCAGACATGAAGCTTGTCCCTCTATCTAAGACCACCTCTTTAGGAAATACTATGCTAGTGAAAACACCAAAGAGGGCCTTTGCCACTGTAAGTGCAGTGGCAGTCCTGAGGGGAATTGCTTCAATGTATCTAGTGACATGGCCTAGAATTAATCTGTACTCAGATGCAGTTTGAGGGTCAAGGGGGCCAACAATGTCAATCCCTACACTCTCAAAGGGAGTCCCAACCACTGGAAGTGGAGTTAAAAGAGCCATTGGTTGTGCCCCTATCTTGCTACTGGCTTGATAGGTGACATAGGAGCAACAAAACTCCTTCATTTTTTCAAACCTCTTTGGCCAATAAAAATGGGCAACCGATTTGTCCCAGGTTTTGGTTTGTTCCAGATGTTCAACTAGGGGGATGTCATGTGCTAAGGTCAGAATAAACTCTGGGGACCTCCACTCTCCTGGTTGTCCCTAGTTTGGGGCCTCTGGCTTCAGTGTATAGAAGCCTATCTTCCCGGTAGACCCTATGGGTGACACTGACATCTCTCTCTTCTTGCCTTGAAGCTTGCTGCCTAAAGCCTTCAAGATTTTTGCATGTCTTTTGCCCTTGGCATAGGTCCTCTCTGGAGGGCCCGCTGCACTTAGGAGGTCTACCAGATCAGCCAGACTCCTTCAGCTGCTGTACCCTCCTCAGGCACCAGGGCATCTCCCTCAGGAGAAGTTCCTCTTTGGTCCTGTGAACTCTTTGAAGCTGCTTTAGAAGATCTCTTGCTTTTTCTCGTGCTCTGGGTGCCCTGGTCCACTATTTCAGAATCTCAGCACTCAAGGCTTCCCTGATATGCTGCTTGTGCTCTTATGGTAACACACACCCATTCAGGGAGTCCCAGTATTTCTGCATTAGCCTTCATTTCAACTTCTGGCAAGCAGAAGTCTTAAGATCCTTTCCCAACAGATACTCCACTGACATGGCAGATGATTCAACCATCTTCTTTCAGACAGTAACCCCTCCCAACTCTAACTTACCATTGCAATTGGATGGTGCTCAGACTCCTGAGGCGTGAGCCGGGAGCTTTGACAGCGCTGTATTAGCAATTTTGTCACTTGATACTATTTGTGTTTTAACTGTTTGGAGAATCTAGCATAATCATTCCAACCTCATTTCGCCGTATTTTTAAAGTTGTCCGCATTGTTGCTGACCGTGGGTATTCATTGTTCGGGGCAAGGGAGGGATGGTGTCCGCCATCTTGGGGGAGGAACGACGAGGTCGCAGACTAGTGTTTGCTGACTCGCCTGACTGGCCACCTCCTGCTTTCCTATAATTGACGTCACTCAGGCGCCCGCGCAGCGGCCGCGCCAAAGGCAAGCCCGTCTGCGCCCATCTGCGCCGGGTCGACGCCAGATGCCAGGACCCCTGTGTCTTCCATAGGCGATGTTCCTAGATATAACCGCGAAGAACTTTTGGGCCTGGCCTCTAAGTGCCCATCAGTACCCTGGGTCTTTCAAGAGCCGACCTTTGTGTGCAAACTCTGCGCCTTTAAGGTTGACTCTAAGGGGCTGTCTCTCTGTCCATCCAGTTACACCAAATTTAAGTTCCTCAGCCTAAATTGTCGTTCTTTGGTGAGTCACTACGCAGAAGTATTTGACCTTCTAATGGCTGAGGCCCCTGATGCCCTATTTCTTACAGAAACTTGGCTGACCGAGGACACAGTGGCGGAGCCAGGGCTTGCCCTCCCGGACGGCTAAATCTTATATAACATCAATAGAGAGGGGGGAAAAGGGGGTGGCATTGCGGTGATAGCTAAAGTTGCATTTGCTGTCAGCATGTTGAAGGAAGAAATAGCGGGCTGTGAGAGTCTTCTCTTTAAAATAAAGCTTAGTTGCAACCTGACTATGTCCGGCCTTTTAATTTATAAACCCCCTGGGCCTTCCGGGAATTTTCGCGAGGATCTAGTGAATAAAATCGGACGGATGGCTAGTAAAGCGGCTAATTTTTCCATCTTGGGGGATCTTAATCTGCACCTCGAGCTGGAAGGAAAGGCTGAGATCCCCAACTTCCTAGCAGATCTAGAAGCTTTTCAGCTGCCGCAGCTGGTCTTGGAGGGCACACATGTGGCTGGGCATCTGCTTGATCCCATTTTTTCCAATCTTGGCTGCTTAAAAATTCTTTCTCCGGTTCTGCTGACTTGGACCGGCCATTCAGTAATTCAATTCTCTCTACTGTGGCAGGGTAGCATTGATGTGGTTCAACCTGTCTATGTGGCAAAACGGCCCTGGCATAAGCTAGATCGGGAGATGCTCGCCACTTGGTTAGCGGAGCACAGACCCCAGCTTCCTTCAGATATCGAGGAGGCGCATGTGTGCTTTCATGATTGGCTAGTAGCTGGTCTGGATAGCTGCATTCCAGCAAAGCGTGGAGGTAAGGGACGTGGGCCATCTAATCCATGGTTCACAGATCTGCTAACGCAGGCAAAGAAGGGGTGTAAGCAGCTGGAATGTGCCTGGTGCCGCTCCTATGAGCTGTCTGCCAAAGCAGTATATCGAGAGGCAGTCAAGGATTATCACAAGCTCATCCGCAAAACACGGGCAGAGTTTGTCGCTAATAAAATCTTGACTAGCTCCAATCCCACCAAGACCATCTTCACGCTGCTTAAAAATATGAAGAGTGCAGGTATGACCAGTATTTCCCCTGTAGCGTCACATCATCATTGCGAGGCTTTAGCACTCCACTTTGTGAAGAAAGTGGAGTTGATTTACCAGGGCCTCTCTACAGGGAGCACCCTCATTGAGAATGCTGTGCTGGCAGGGACAGACATTAGGGTTAATAATGGCTTGTTATCTTTTCCATTGTTGTCGCCCCAGGAGTTCGAGATCCTAAGTGCAAAAATCAAGTCGGGCTCGCCAGCTGACCCGGTGCCCTCGACTCATTTTCGCCAGCTCCAACCACTTATCTCCCCTGTGTCCCTTGAACTGGTCAACCTCTCACTGATATCAGCCTCCGTCCCAAGGGCGTGGAAGCATGCAAAAATCATTCCACTGTTAAAAAAGCCATCACTTGACCTGGATGACCCTGGCAACTCCCGCCCCATATCTCAGCTTCCTTTTATGGCGAAAGTGGTGGAGGCACAGGTAAATTCCATCTTGTCTAAATACATCGATGAGCACAACATCTTTGACCCTTCCCAACATGGGTTTTGCCCTCGCCATAGCACTGAATCAGCTCTTCTTGCTGTCACGGAATCCTTCCGAAGTCGGCTGGATGTAGGTGATCTGCGGCCTTGGTCCTATTGGATCTAAGCGCCGCTTTTGATACGGTGTACCATGCGATTCTTCTTCAACGTCTTTGGACGGTTGGAATCAGGGATGATGCTCTCGAATGGATTCGCTCCTTCCTGGCTGGGCGGTTGTTCCAAGTGTCTGTGCCGCATTTCCATTCTCAGGAACATGCCCTGTGGCGGGGGGTACCTCAAGGTTCCATCTTGAGCCCACTTTTATTCAATCTGTATGTGGGACCTTTGGCGGAGGTGGCCAGAGGCAGGGGGTTGTCCTTGGTGTCGTACGCAGATGACACCCAGATGGTGATCGTTTTTTCTAAAAAATGCTGTGCCAACCTGGAGAATTTCAAGGAGGATCTGTCGATCATCTCGGACTGGATGAAGGCTAACGGCCTCCAATTAAACACCAGTAAATCCGAGATTCTACTGTATGGGAAGGACCAGGAGCTCTGGTCAGAGCAGTGGTGGCCTGATGATCTGAAACCCGCTCCGTCACCGAAGGAGACGGTAAAGAACTTGGGTGTCTGGTTCGACACCGGTCTAACATTTGAGAAGCAGAGAAGAGCTGTCGCCGCTGTTTGCTTTGGGCTCCTGAGAGGACTGAGGCCCTTGCATGGTTTCTTTTCTCCCAGAGTACAGCAATCCATCTTGCAGGCCTCCATTCTTGCGAAGCTTGATTATGGCAACGCCTTATATCTAGGTGCCAATAAAGCGAGCATTAAACGCCTGCCCAGGGTCCAGAACACGGCAGCACGTATGCTAGTGGCACTCCCAAGATCTCAATCAGTGGCCCGGGTGCTCTTGAAGTTGCACTGGCTGCCAACTAAAGCCCACATTCAGTTCAAGGTGCTGTGCATTGTGCACAAAATTCTGAGGCAGCTATCGGATTTACTGAAGCCTTAAGTGCCCAGGCGCGCTCTGCGTTCTACCAACCATGGTCTGGTTTGTGTCCCTCGAGTAAGGAAAGCAAGGGCAGGGGGTCACTCGTTTGGCTTTTTGGCAGCCAAACTTTGGAATTCCCTCCCAGCAAGCATCCGAGTCATCCCTAATCTTTTGACGTTTCGGAAGTCCCTAAAAACATGGCTGTTCCCCACTATCTGATATTTGATGCTTGTGAGTTTCCCTGTCTCCCTTCTAGTTTCCGGTTACGCTGGGACGCCTCGTCGCTGAGGCAGCCATGCGCATTAAAAATCTTTAAATAAATAAATAAATAAATTGTCAGCATTGGAAACCTGGTGATTAATACCGGGTATCATTTGGCCTGGGGCAACCAGTATTTCAGCCGCCATAGTGATACTTTCACCTGTATCCCTCAGAGCTTCTACCTCAGTCCCATTGATTTCATGCCTTTGTTCATACTTCTCCAGGCTTGGAGGCAAGACAGCCAGGGCTTCAATATTCCCCCCACCCCAGGAAACTAAAGTAGCCTCAGGGTAACCTCTGGCATCTCCAGAGTACAATTTCACCCCACTTCTATGCAAGCTAATTGCTTAGATTGTCCACCTCTGGATGACTTTTTTGAACATGCTGTATCTCACCTCCTCTGTCCTGGATGATGATAGTCATGACTTGATGATAGTCAAGATTTAACCTAGAAGCCTTTGCCAGGTCCCAGTTCTTACCCTGATAATCTTTGCCTTTGGTCTAGAAGAAGTTTTGGGACCCACCTTCCTAAGAAGAATTTGGGACCTTTAGACACTTGCTTCCTTTGATCCTTGTTTTTGCTCACCTCCTTCCTCTTCCGGAAAGTCTGAGCACTCTTTTGTTGATCACTTCCACCATGTGTCTATCTGAACGCCCTGGTTCTGACTCATTTGTCAGATATCCTTCCCAGCTTTCTGGGGGAAGACAACGTGGAGTCCATCAAATGCTGATGCAATTACTCTTTGGTACAATTAGTTATAATGAAACTATACAGTCGATCATAAGTGTCTACCTCATTGCCTTTCATCCAGCCAATCTTAACCCTTCTTTCTTCAAGGACAGGTCTCCTTTCTCAAATTCAATATTTTTCTCCTCTAATGAGAGATCAGGCTATTCCTCAAGGAATATTATCACCTTACCTGTAGGGGGTCTGCTAGAGTGACTCCTATCACTTCCCACTGTTGAAGGGGGTCTGTGAATAGGTTGACTGTTTTGGCCTTCACCTTCATCCCCATCATCATCAATTTGTGATAAAGCATCATCCTCACCCTCTTCATGGTCCTCTTCTCAGAGATGCCTCTCCGCCTCCATTTTTCCTTTTCATTGGTACTGAGGCTATTTTAAGTTCCTCCTTTTTAGTTGTATCTTTATAGCTAATGCCCATTGCTTTGCACAAAACCTTCAGATCACTGGTCTTCAGAACTGGGATGACTTGGAAGTTAGGTCTTTTTAAAAACGTTCCTTAGTTTTATTGTTGTACTAATTTAATGGGGGCCTAAGCAGGACCCTAAAATTCCAGTTTAAAAAATCTTGAAAAATAATTTTATTGTTTAATGGCAATAGTGGATTTCTGATGCAAAAATCTCTTATGTCCAAGTGGTACTGCGAAACACAAGTTCAGGATCCCACCGCTGTGACACCAATGTAGGAAAGTCGAGTTTTATGTGGTGATGCTGGTTAGGTTTCACCATGTAATACTCTCACAATATCCCAAAGATGGTCCTTGGATTCAAAATAATAAATACATAGCTCAGTCATGGTAGAGTTGCAAAGAGCAATCACCCTTTACTAGCGGAACATGTGTTACGCATTTCAAAGTGCCAACATGGATGATACATAATTGACATGACTCAAAAGAAAATCCAACACCAATATATGAAAATAAATCCGACTTTAATATAAATTTAGACACAACAAGGAAGTAAATCAGATAAGTGTAACCAAAGTTATGGATTTTAGAATCAAAATTAAATCAGTGCAAAACAGTACTACAAAATGTTTTTATAGCGGTCAATGGTAAAAAGCACTAGGTTAGGCCTACATTTTTCACAATGCACCATCTACTCGTTGGCGATCCCTCAGCGGGCCCGATGGCCAGTGATTCTTTGGTTAAGGTACTTTGTTTTTATGTGTGGTGTGCAGGGGACTAGTGCCACTAGTCCAAGGAAATATGGAGTTGCCGTAGGCTCCCACAGGGTTCCCTCCTTCTGGGGGAACCGAGCTTTGGTCCAGGATGTGTTGCAGTTGTGCAGTTCTAGGAAGGTTGCCACAGGTGCAGAGTATCATGCCTTTTCTTTGTGTGGATCCAGTTGTCACAGACACGGGTCTCCTGTTTGTCCTTTATTGCAAGTCAGATCAGCACTGAGGTTCTGGTGACAGGGGTGGCCTTTAAATCCTATAATTAGTGGAGTTAGGGGTGTGGCTGCAAGTGGCCAGTGGGCTACTAGACCAAGCATCTAAACCTGCCCCTGAAGTGAACACAATCAGGGGTTTGTGTCACATATTCTACCCAGACCCCACTAATATACCAATTTTTAAATTGGCAGGAGTCTTCCTCAGCTGTACAGACCAGGTATTTCACCCTGGAGGCGTGGCTAGCCTTCTGGGGCTGTACACCTTGTGAATACCTAATTTTACAACCAGCCTGGGTGCAACCATGCCTGGGGGTAGGGGAAATGCTGTTTCCTGCTTTGGTAGGCAGTCTGGTTGCATATCACAGTCAGTGCAGACTTTGAAGCTCACCACCTTGATGTGCTACTTCACTAGCCATCCTGCCAGGAAGGGAGGTGTGACCTCCGTTCTATCCAGGCCATTGTTTCTGACTCCTGGAAGACCTCACTCCTCCTGGCAGGGGGTCAGATTCCTGTTTTGGCGCCGCAGCTGTGGGCTGGCTGCCAGAGCACAGCAAAAAATGGGGCAACTGGTAGCCACCTGTGTGCACACCACATGGTCCTCCACATGAGATTCATGTCGGGGTGATGAGGCACGTCTTTAATATCAAACAGTTGTATTACTGTAGTGAGTTTGGTGTCCCTTTTGTGAGTAGGACATGTCTTACTCTTTTGTCAGAACATCTTAATAATTTCCTGATCCAGGGAAAACATTGGTAACTCAGGCCCTTGAACTTTAGAATATTTAAACACTGTCACAGTGATTTACATAAATGATGCACTGATGCAAAAACTGCTTGTTTGCGTTATTTTGGTCCTTGATTAATACAGGGTGGATGAAATATGGCCTACACCAATCCATAATACCCCAAATTTCTTACAGCAAAAGAGAAAACGGGATTTTAAAACATTTTAAAACAAATGCTAAAATAAGAGACGTCCCATAAATGGCTTCTGTTAAAAAGCTAAAATAGAACACTGGACATGAACGACTTCAGTGGGTCTTCTAGTTTGAAACAGGCAAACTCAATTTTGTGTCAAACTGAGGTCCATAACTTCTATTTCTAAAAAATACGGAAATGTATTTCTTACATTCTTGACATATAAGCGCAACAAAATTAAGGGATAAATTAAGTCTGCTGTATTCTTTAGACTCATGCAAAAACTCTTTGGGCATGATTTCAAAAGTGATGCTTGGAAATGAGATATTTCTCACAGTCGATAGATTTACCTGGTGTGGTAAATACCTGCTATTGTTTTACTTACTTTTGTCTTTGTTCTTTTGGTTCAGTTTCTTAAAAGCATGAACTTAATATATTAAGCTGTAGTGTAGTAGACCATCTTCTGAATCAGTTGCCATATATCAACTAGTTATGGAGAGAAAAGGGAGCACAACAATGTAAAGTGTTGAAAAGTGATGCTGGCCCACTGAGGGATAACGACCCATGATGTACGCACCAAAGGCTAATACATCTCTTTTAAAACATACAAATTAACTTGAAAAGGTTAATGACATGTTTAGGGTCTCAACCTTTCTTGAGTTAAACACACAGATGACTTGTCCTTGCACGTGATATGTGTTCTTAATACCCTCTGGAGCAGGTCCATACTTGACATAAATGTGTTTGAAGTGAATTGTCTAATGAAATGTAATTAAAAAGAGGAAAAGTTGCTTTAAAAGAACTAACATACTTTCAAAGAAATATTTACTAGTTTCTGCTTCTCGTTCAGTTTAACACAGAAAGTCAGAAACCAGCTTGAATGAGAATTGCACTGCTTTAATTGAATGACATGATTAAAAGCGTCTGGCTTGTAATCCTGCAACAATGCAGAAGATTTCAAGCTAAAATGTAAGAACAAGTATTTGCTCCTGCTATGATAGGATGAAATTCGAAAATGATTAAATTTTTTTGAGTATTCGCCTTGTGCCCAGAACTATGCTAAAGTTAGGGTTTTTTGGAGAAGTGTGGCTCAATGATTAGAGCGGCAGACCCTGATGCAGAGGTCTAGCCCGGGACCAGGGTTCAATTCCCCGCCTCGGCGGGTCTTGGGCTCAAAATTCCACCGACCTGAGTATTCTCGCCTCGGTGCCTATTCCAATCATGGAGCCTCACTCTCCAACTCTGGGCAATAGCTTGCTTAATCTCCACAACGGCCCCCACAACGCTAAGGATGCCTGGCCTCCACCTTGGGGGTGCCCAGGAGTGGGCGCCTCACAGGAAAAGCCAGGATGGGTTCCACAGCGGTATTCGTACAAGCGCCTTGAGACCCTTGCGGGTGAGTAGTGCGCTATATAAGTATCAATTTAAATTTTTTACGTTTTTTTACAAAAATCCCTTTACCTGCGTTACACAATCTTTGGCATTTGTAGATTTCTGGGTACGTCCATTCCCGACCGCAGGGGAGGCACGCTACTGGGCTCAGGAAGGATCGCACCAAGTCAGGAAGAAGATGGGACAGGATTAAGAAAGCTTTCTAAAATTTAAATCAGTCAGAGAATGTATTGATATGCACTAGTTCAACTCCTGGGCCTAATCTTTTTGGCATTTTCTTCACACAGGGGCCCTTCTCCAACTGAGGTGTGTTTTTTCAAATTTCAGCATCGTCGGTGACTGACACTGTTGTCTGTACTCACGGGACACTTCTTTTATTAAGGCCTGTTTATTAAAGTTTGGCAATCTGTGACATATTCTTCCTCATCTCTCATTTGCTATCTGTTTCAGCACTAAACACATGTTTTTCCTCTTGGCTTCGCCACAGTAACGCGGCCTCCTATGTATATCCCCATAATGCTGTCCCATAGTTGCTGCTTGTCCAGCACACAGGCGGACTTCAGCTGAGATTAATTGATTAATTTCCTGACAATATTAGCCGTTTTCCTTTACGCTATGCATGTCAGCGATATATATATATAGTTAATGACATGCAAAGGAGGGGTCCCTTCTTAAATTCCATCGAAATAGTTGCAAACATAACTTCCCTCTATTATCAATGCACGCGAAGCGATGAGAAAACTTGCGCTTATCGCTGTAATTTAACACCTTAAAAAAACTTGACTTAACCATCTTGTCAATGGGAGGTGGATTGTTAGGTTAGGTACACGCTTGTTTATTAGCAAGCTTTTCATTAGCGCTGTTGATTTATTGCTGGAAATATCCCGCTATTGCTGGTTTTACATGCTATCGCTGGATTACCTATCACCTTTGGGATACGCGTTGATAATGCAGCGCTATCACGGCGAGGAAATCGAGCGATAGACGGCGATAAAAAACAACAGTGCTAAGCGGGCTTTGCGATAATTATCGCAAATCATTGATAATATGCCCCAAAGAGTTGTAACAAGTCGCCTGCATATAATTTTTATGTGAGGTATGCCTTTGTGTGAAAAAAGTCAGGCAAGATACAATCAAAACAACAGTGTCTCCGTAAATGAATGCTTCTCTATTTTCTGTAAAATATACACTCACCATTTGTACTCTTGCACTCCAAAGTTTGCGCAATCTACAATCTATCTTAGTTCTGACCATTACCTAAACTATCACCCCAATCTCAATATTCTGATAGGAAATGTTGTTGCTGGTGAGAGGAGTTGGGGTGATGTTCAGTACCCAAGCATTGAAGCTGCTACATGTCTACCAATAGCTCCATGAACATATCGACCCCCGCACTTTCAGGCATTTCTTTTTTTTCACTGTCCATCTTTGTTGAACCTGGCCCTTTTTGCAGGGTCTCACCCAGATGTTTACCTTCTGGTTCTGAATCCTTTCTTGTTGGCATTAGGACTCTGTACACTTTCTCCATTCTAACCAGTTGCAAATTGATGGTGCTCTTTCCCTAAAACATAGTACAATTTGCAATATAGCTGATTAAAACATTTAATTTACTTGTAAGTCCCAAGTAAATGATATTATATGTAGGGGGGCCTAATAATTAAATGATACTAGCGTGCCTGCAGCACGTATTGTGCCACCTGCCAAAGTACCCTTCTAAAACCGATCTCAGGTCTGTCACTGCAGCTTGTAGTGCAGTTCTAATCTGCAATTTCGACCTGGAAAAATAAACCTTTTGCCACATCTGAAACATATTTTTTAATACGTATGTCATCCCTAAGTTAGGCTGTAAAAGTACCAAGGGCAGGGCACATTGGATTTGAAAAAAGAAAGACATGTGCTAAGGTTTTACATGTTCTGGCAGTAAAAAGTGGATTACCTTATTGCAAATAATAACTGATAACATTTGATTGGGAGCAGATAGAGATATGGTATTTACACTTAAATTATTTGTAATTTTAAAATCTTTTAATGGTAGAGTCAGATTTTAAGCCACTATTCAGAAAAGCCACTTTTATAAAGTTGGAGTTGTCTGGTTCTCAACATTT
This sequence comes from Lissotriton vulgaris, assembly GCF_964263255.1. Taxonomy (NCBI): domain Eukaryota; kingdom Metazoa; phylum Chordata; class Amphibia; order Caudata; family Salamandridae; genus Lissotriton; species Lissotriton vulgaris. Next base: position 774,843,203 of record NC_141696.1, on the reverse strand, counting down.
GTGCATTCTGCCAGTGTCCCATGTCACAAGACTGTGAATGGCTCTGCTGTTGGGGTTTGTGTATTGCCGTCAGTCAGTGAAATATAAGGGGATTAGGGTGGACACGATGTACTCAGCCCCACCTGAAGCCTTGACAAGAGAATGGAAGAACTTTCCAAAGCCAGATGTTGTGGTCAATATAGGGAATGCCCCCACTTCAAAGGCTGGAACCTATAACAGCAACAGCAAGCTATACATTCCCGAAAATCTCACTAGAGTAGGGGTGGGATGTTACATCGTACATCATTGTCTCCTCTATCTACCCAGGCTCTGACCTTTACTTAGACCCTTTTAAAAAGTTGCAAAAATAATAAAGAGATGGATGGAATGCTTGAATGCAGTCCAGCTCGAAATGCCAAGCTAGGTCATCCATAAATCGGAACACAGGTGATCTGGGGCTGGTTTCACACTAACTAGGTTTCTTCAGCCAGGTACAGTTTGGTTCCTGTGGCATAGTGAGCCCAGAACTGACGTCTGGGCATACTTGTCCCACTTAGGGCATCAAATACAAAAACAACAAGGAATCTCAGCCAGTGGCAATTGTACAGGACACATCCCAATCCATTGTTTTTTGCCCAGCATGCCACCTCAGTTTAGTCCCATCCATTTTCAAATCAGTCTTGACCTTGCTTCTCCTGGGAACAGTCCAGCCAAACTGCCAGGCCAGGTCTTCCCTGAACAGGAACACCAGCAACCTATGATTGGTTTTCCCTAGTTAGGGCTCTTCAGCCAGGTGTAGTTTGGTTCCAGAAGAACAGTGAGCCCGGGACCCTCAACTGGACTTACCTAGTGCACTTAGGGCATCAAATACAAAAACAACAAGGTGATGAATTGAATGCTTCCATTAATCTCAGCCACTGGCAATTGCCCAGGGCGCTTCCCAATCCATCGTTTTTTGCCTGGCAAGCCACCTCAGTTTGGACCCAGTCATATGAAAATCAGTCTTGACCCTGCTCCTCATGGGAATAGTTCAGCCTGATCTGTCAGGCCAGGTCTTACCCAAACTGGGAACACAAGCAACTGAGGACATATTTCACATTAATTAAGGCTCTTCAACTCGATATAGCTGGGTTCCAGTGGCACAGTGAGTCCAGGACCCATGTCTGGCAAACTTAGGGCATCAAATGAAAAAACAACAAAGAGTTGGATGGAATGCTTGAATTGATCTCAGCCACTGGCAGTTGCTCTGGCAGCATCCAGATGTATCATTTTTTGCCCAGCATGCCACCTCAGTTTGGACCTGGCAATATGAAAATCAGATTTGACCCTGCTCCTCATGGGAACAGTCCAGCCCGAACTGCCAGGCCAGGTCATCACTGAACCAGAACACATGCAGTCTCTGACTGGTTTCTCCCTAGTGCCCCTAGTCACATAACTGTGAATGCCTCTTCTGTTGGGGTTATGTGTCTTCCTTCCAAGCAGTGACACAAAAGGTGATTAGTTGTGGACAGGATTGGCCATTCTGCCAGGATGACTGGGTGGAGCTGTACCCAGACCCACTTATATTACAGACAGATTTCCCTCTTGCAGACCCAAAGAAACCTGATACAAGTCTTTTTCACTCAGACTTCTTGGACCCTTGACAGAGAAAGGGAAGTTCATTCCAGAACCAGATGTGGTGGTAGTATATAGAATCCCCCCACTTCAGAAGGCTGGCACCACATTGCTCCTCATTAGATAGTCATGCCACTTGAGGACTGCCTTGACCCCCAGAGCGCTACCCTGCTGCTTGAACACTGCCCTCCTCTCTTAGAAGGAAGACTGGACCTGCTCCCTTCATGCCAGGCTAAGCTGAGTGACTCCAAGGGTCAATAAGCTCCAGAGGCCTCTCTGCAACTTTCCAAGTTGTTCTGCTGCACTGGACCTGCCTATACCTGCAACTGGACTTGCCTTAGCCCTGCTCGCCTCTGTTGGAGTGAGTCCCTGATCCCCAAGAGGTGCCTTCCCAGGTCCTGGACCCTTGACTACCACCAGTTAAGCTCCTCCTGTGAAGAAAGGTGAAATCCTGAACTTTTGGGCTCTTTGCGATGGAGAACAGGTCTGTTCATGCTACCACTCTGCTTCCTGCAATGCCCGGCACTGTGAAGCTCCGACTCTTTGCACAACAGTTACATCCCGTGAGGACCAGCAATGCAAGAACTACACTTCGTGCTACAGTAGCGTCTGCGGTGACGGCCATTGTGCAGCTCTAACAATGACCATCCCTCACGCCCAACCAGCTCTTCATGCTGCAATGATGACTGCCCGTTCCACAGGTCTGATCTGTGCACTACAGCGACGACCATCCGAGCCACTCTCCCTGCCCCTTTCAGCCTCCTTCACTGCAAATTTAACTCTTTGCTCTGAACTTAGAGAAGGTAACTTTTCAGAAGGTCTAACCTGGTCCCTGAATCTGGGCTGGGCTCCCCCGTGATCAGCCTGAATTTGTCAGTTTTTCCCAGTCTGGTTTAACCGGATGACTGTGAGTGGCACTTTGTGATTTTAGGTGCTAGGAGGATCGGGATTACCATCTAGAGTGGCAGGTTTTGGAGCTGGGGAACGAGGTTCAAGTCTGGCGGGCTGCTAAATATCTTGTGATTCCGGGCAAATCACTCAATCTCCCAGTGCCTAAAAATGAATGCATCAATCTGTAATGCAACTGATGCTCATGTAAAGCAGTCTGATACCTTCAGGTCGAGTTTGCGCTATATAAAATTGCAACAAAAAAAAAACACTATATATATATATATATATATATATATATTCAGCCAAATACTTTCCCAGTGAAGAAAAGAAATCCGGGCCACTTGGAAATGCAGAAGCGTGTTTATTTTCAACGGCTCTCTCGACGCGTTTCGCAGGGGAAACCTGCTTTGTCACCAGGGATCCAAAGCGACTTGTGTGGTTGGATATATATATATATATATATATATATATATATATATATATATATATATATATATATATATATATATATATATATATATATATATATATATATATATATATATATATATATATATATATATATATATATATATATAGCCAACTTAATTTTGAAATTGAATATCTCCTGCTCTTCTGCACAGATTTTTGTTTTTCTGGTATCAATTATTCATTAATATTTGCTCTATGTTTCTAACTTGTTTTGGGATTTCTGTTGTGCTGTGTTTTCACTTTATTACTGTTTGTGTGCTGCATAAATACTTTAAACATTGGCTCTATATGAAGCTCACTGCTTTGTGCCCTGTCAAGAAATGTGGCTGTTGTCTAAGTGGGGCTCTCCCCAAACCAATATCCCGATTTCTTACTACCACCATAATAATTTCTACTCATTTGATTGGGTAACATTATACTGCTGTTTATGCTTTCTGGCAATCATCTGCAGTCTAAGCTGGATCCTGTCGTAATAGACAAGAGCCCAGACTTACACAAAGCTTGGACTTGTTTTTAACACAACCAAAACAAGTCACAATATGTGTTGGGCTTATAACCCAAAGTAACACAACACAGTGCAATGCACTGCATTGTGTTACTTTGCATCAAAGGGGCGTTTCATGGGTGGTTCATCGGCATTCCCATGTAACCAAAGATGGGTTTTGATGCAAATCCCTATTTACAAAATAATTGCAGACAGGGATTAGAGCCAAAACCCTGTGTCTCCCTGAGGCAGGTGTAATTGACATTGCCGTACCCTGTAAATCAGGGTGCTGGAACAATGTCCCACTCACGATTAAGTGGAGCAAAAGTCCAAATGGGAGTTCCACTCCACTCAACTTGTAATCAGGGCCTGAATTGAGACCTACTACATAGCCAATCAAAGGCTGAAGGCTGCCTTAATTGTGTTTCGCAAGGCTTTATAATGATTTCACCAGTGGTCCCCTGGAGAATCACATTCACCCGTTAGTTAAGGGGTTTCCTGTGTTACTCTCGAATATTTTTCTTGTGGCTTCATGCCTTTCCACTCAAAGCCTCTGGGGCATCTTACAGCTGATTGTCAATATTTACAAATACAATAGATAAATAAAACAAAAAAAACTCTTCCCGAATGAAATTCACAGTGCCACGTTTAGTGCAGACCTCTGAACTGCACATTTTTCTTAAGTTACCGACCTTCACTTTCTCACATCTCACATAAACCACTTAAGGAACGTGAAACAGAGGCTCCTGTCAAGTGTTGAAAGTATGTAGCCAGATGTCGCTTCCCTCAGAACGTTTCCCAGACTAATAAAACCCAGAAAAGCTGTAAAAACAGACCTGTCACCTTAGCTGGCATGATATTGTGTTTGGTCGTCTAAGATATATGTTTTGTTCTTTAATGCAATTATTTGCCTTAATTGTTATTTGCTAATACTACAAAACAACAGAACACAACAGAGCCCAGCATAATGAAAATTCATGTGACCTATAGATAAAAGTTGTTAGAGTGAACTTAGATCATAGGGGCAGATTTACAAGCCCCTTGCGCCACTTTTGCGTCAATTTTAACATGTGAAAATTGACGGAATGGTGGCGCAAGGGGCTTATAAATAAGCCCCATAGCTTTTTGGGGACAACCACACATGAGGATTGTCGTAAACTCGCCAATTTGAAAAGAATTTGCAAAAACAGATGCAATAACATTTTTTCAGATGTTCCTCTTTTTTTAATAGCAAATGTGTTGGAGATATTGGGGCAATAATTCGCATATTTTATTAAAATGATGTTCGTTGAGCACTTTCTGGAAAATATGCATTTTGGAAGTCATAATAGACAGCATATGCTTAAGCAGTTATCAGAAACAGATTGCTACTAGTAAAAGCGAATGTCCATCTCTCTCATAAATAGAGAAACATCGCCCAAACTGTGGCAAACTTTACAAAAATAAGTGGCTCACAACAAATGCAATTATTTGCATTGTATGAGCGTAATCACACGAAGGTATGAAAAGTAAAAATGTCAGTTTCACGTTGTATTTAGCTACTTGATATTGCACATTGCATTACTAAAAGCTGTATAATGAGAGTCACAACTAGTACACACTAATAACCTAGGGGCATATTATCAAGGGGGTTTATCTCCCCTTTTTTGGCTTTAAAAGCCAAGAAAGCGGAGATAAAATTATCTCCCTATTACCAAGCTGTCGCTAACACCAGTTAGCGACAGCTAGTAGGAGATAGCGACCATCTTGGGCCCCACTTTGCATGTCAGTGATATTTATCACTAATGAGATGCAAAGTGGGCGTGCCAAGATGTTAGAGACTGAAAACAGTCGCTAACATCGCTATCTCCTATTACCAACTTTTGGAGATATTCGCGCTAAGCGGGAATATCTCCAAAAGCTAACACCTGCCCTGAGCAGTTCTTAGCCATGTTATCCAATGGGAGGTGGATAACATGGCTAAGAGCATTTGCTCGATAATGCATGAATATCGCTGACTTTTCAGCGATATTCATGCATTTCGGCCGTTTTTTACCGCATTTGCGATAAACCTTGTTAATAGCAAGGTTTATCTGCGATAAAAATCGCCGATGTGCGGCGATAATTTTTGTCTCTAAACAAGTTAGAGACAAAAATTATCGCTAGTTGTTGGTAATATGCCCCCAAGTCCCCAGTCTAATTCATACGTACAAAAAGGACGTACATTAAAAAATACAAAAAAAATGAATCTTGATATCTGTAACAAACGGGGATATTAGATAAGGGCAGTAAGTGTCCACCTAAAATTGTAGTCGCAATCCCTGATTAGCCACTAGAGTCACAAAATAAAAAAGAGACCAACCACCTTATATGTATGGCACAGAGCAGACAGGTTTAACTTAGAGGCAGTGTGTAAAGTATGTACGCAGAACTCAGACAGAAAAAAAGTAAGTCAAAACACAACATAAGAAAAATCACAAACCAATTTAGAAAACTAGAGTACATTTTCTAAAATAAAATGACACTAAAGTGACAAAAATGCAATAAGTAGAACCAGAGTTATGAATTTTTAAAATGTAAAGTCAAAAAAAGTGCCATAAAGAGTTAAGTATCAACACCTTCATTTGGTTGCACTTGACCAGGATAAAGTTATGGTTTAAGGCCGATCTTGATGGAGAGCGAGTCAGATACATGAACCAGGAATGTCCCAGTTAAGAATTTTACATTTGTACTCAGTATGTGCAATGGAAGGCAACAATTTGTAGTGGGTAAGGCAGAGGGCTGTGGCTGAAGAGGACTCCACATCAATAAATATCCACTGGACGAGGTATCGGTAAGCTGTTGATTTTTAAATGGATATCTCTGAGAGGGAGAAATTTAAATTACGATCCAAGATAGGGACCCTTGCAGACCAGAACCTTTCTGCACTTTAGGTTGGGGAAGATTTCAGATTTAAGGTGTTAGTTGCTTTTTTAGGAGCTCAGATTATTTCATCATGGCGGTTCACTGACAAAATATTGATGTAAAAAATTATAAAATCTTGACTCTTCCCCATCCACCTCTGCTAACCTGACTACTTTTAGGGTAGAAATAATTGAAAGACACAAGAGAGCTAAGGAGGTTTTTGGGGGACTGATTTCTCTTTTTATTTAGAACCCCAACTTATTCAATCAATTCAAGAGCAAAATATTTACGAAAGTCATTATAATTATTTTACGAAATTAAGACCACCTTATTTAAATCCGGCCTAGCCCAGTCAAACCACCTGATAGTGATGCAGCGCTTCTCCGGAAATATTTTCTAAAACTCCATTATCTTTTCCTGAAGTATATAATCATGCATTTATTCACCAGTGGGGCCCATCACACTATGAAACAATCATACACACTTTCTCCCTACTTCATGGATCGGTATGAATCAAAGGAGAGCTGCTGTATTATAGCGGAGTGTTTCAGTCAGACTAACTATTTATAATATATACATCTGCAGTTTAATTTCATTTACCATGGTCTATATCAGCAAGAAGATTTATTTAAACACACCACCAGTATTAGCGATGGATCTGCTAGTACAAAATGAGGCTAAGGATGAACAAGACCAGCTTGATTCTTCATTTATCTAATTTTTATTTAAAGAAGTTTCTCCTAGCATAATCTGGTTTATTCACTTTAAATTCAAATATTGCAATTAATTTATAAGGAAAGAAAGAATTTTAACTTGCACATTTATAGTTCATTTAATTTTTAGTTTAAAAGGACATTTACCAGACATAAGCAATAGAAACAAGCATTGTAAATGCAATAGGTCTCAGATTTATTTGAGTTAGAGCTAATGGCATTGTAAATGGCAATGTCTTTTAGCCATGTGTTATGGAGTGTATGCATGTGGTGTGTAGTGGAATTATGTGGGTTGGAATGAAATTGTAGCAATGGTGGCATGCTGCGCTTTAGATGAATATGTGTAAAAGTAAAGTGCACCATATTGCGATTGCTAAAATAGGTAATTGTGGATGCGTTAACACTTGATGTGTGCACTGATGGCTGGTGGTGTGTGTGCCTGTAGAAATTGTGCACTGATGGCTGGTGGCGTGTGTGCCTGGTGGAACCGTGCACTGCCGGCTGGTGGTGTGTGTGCATGGTAAAAGTGTGCACTGATGGCTGGTGGTGTGTGTGTGTTTGGTGAAAGCGTGCACTGACGTCTGGTGGTGCGTGCCTGGTGGAAGCCTGCACTGACGGCTGGTGGTTTTTGTGCCCGGTGAAAGCGTGCACTGACGGCTGGTGGTGATTGTTCCCGGTGAAAGCGTGCACTGATGACTGGTGGTGGTGTGTGTGTGGTTGTGTGTGTGGTTGTGTGTGTGGTTGCGTGTGTGGTGGTAAGTGTGTGGTGGTGAGTATGTGGTGGTGAGTGTGTGGTGGTGAGTGTGTGGTGGTGAGAGTGTGGTGTGAGGGGGGTGTGGTGGTGTGTGTGTGTGTGTGTGTGGTCTTATGTGTGTGTGTGGTGGACTAAGTTTGAGTTTTCATACCCTGCACACTCACACACTGCCCCTACACACTCACACACTGCTCACCCTACACACTCACACAATTTTCACCTTGCACACTCACACACTGCTCACCCTGCACACTCACACACTGTTCACCCTGCACACTCACACACTGTTCACCCTGCACACTCACACAATGTTCACCCTGCACACTCACACACTGCTCACCCTACACACTCTCACACTGCTCACCCTACAGACTCACACACTGCTCACCCCACACACTCACACACTGCTCACCCTACAAACACACAATGTTCACCCTGCACACTCACACACTGCTCACCCTACACACTCACACAATGTTCACCTTGCACGCTCACACACTGTTAACCCTGCATACTCACACACTGCTCACTTTGCATGCTCACACACTGCTCACCCTACACACTCACACACTGCTCACCCTACGTAATAGAAAAAGATCTAGCTCTGCCCTTTGGCCTGCGTTGTAATCATACAGTAGGTTGTGAGTAGTTGGGCTTGATTGGTTGGGGCGTCCCCTCCTTGCTGCTCCCCTCACAGAAGGCCCGCTGCCTCCATGAAGCTCCCAAGACATGTGTTCACCTGTTCTTTGTGTTAGCTCCTGTGTGTCAGTGCACCGTGTAAGCGCACACGCATACCCTGCTCTCTCTGGAACACTCACTCTCCAGAGTCACTCTCACTCTGCAGTCACTCTCACTCTTCAGTCACTCTCACTCTGCTGTCACTCATGCTGTCACTCTCACTCTGCAGTCACTCTCACTCACAGACGGCTGGTGGTGTGTGTGCCTGGTGAAAGTGTGCAATGACGGCTGGTGTTGTATCTGCTTGGTGAAAGCGTGCACTGACGGCTGGTGGTGTGTGTGTTCCCGGTGAAAGCGTGCATTGACGCCTGGTGTTGTGTGTGCCTGTTGAAAGTGTGCACCTATGGCTGGTGGGGTGTGTGTGTGCCTGGTGAGTGTGTGGTGGTGAGTGTGTGGTGGTGAGTGTGTGTGTGGTGTGTGTGTGTGGTGTTGTCTGTGTGTGTTGTGTGTGTGTGGTGTTGTGTGTGTGTGGTGTTGTTTGCGTGTGGTGTGTGTGGTCTTATGTATGTAGTGTTATGTGTGTGTGTGTGATGTGTGTGTGGGGTGTGTGTGGTTTGTGTCTGTGTGGTGTGCGTCTGTGTGGTGTTAGGTGATCCTCTGTGAGACACTGGGGTCTGTTGTCTGGAATGGAAGCTTTGGTCAGATGGGCGGGCATGGAAATGTTGCGCTCCTGTGAAAGAGCTGGCAGGTGATTGGGGTCTCCCTTAAGAGCCAAAGACTCTGAAAGCATTGCCCCTGTCTTTAACACCACCACACCAATGTGCCTCAAGTAACATGTGCCCGGTCTTCTACAACGCAGGGGCAGAGAGGAGAGGAGAGGCAGGACAACGCAGGGGTAGAGAGAAGAGGCAGGACAGCGCAGGGGCAGAGAGGAGAGGCAGGACACAACGCAGGGGCAGAGAGGAGAGGCAGGTGACAACGCAGGGGCAGAGAGGAGAGGCAGGACACAATACAGCGGCAGAGAGGAGAGGCAGGACACAACGCAGGGGCACAGAGGAGAGGCAGGTGACAACGCAGGGGCAAGGAAGAGAGGCAGGACACAACGCAGGGGTGGAGAGGCAGGACAAAACGCAGGGGCGGAGAGGCGGGATACAACACAGGGGCGGCGAGGCAGGATACAATGCAGGGGTGGAGAGGCAGGATACTACGCAGGGGCAGAAAGTTGAGGCAGGTGACAACGCAGGGGCAGAGAGGAGAGCCTGGACAACGCAGGGCCAGAGAGGAGAGGCAGTACAACGCAGGGCCAGAGAGGAGACGCAGGATACAAGGCAGGGGCAGAGAGGAGAGGCAGGACAACGCAGGGGCAGAGAGGAGAATCAGGACAAGGCAGGGGCAGAGAGGAGAGGCAGGACAATGCAGGGGCAGAGAGGAGAGGCAAGACACAACACAGGGGCAGAGAGGAGAGGCAAGACACAATGCAGGGGCCGAGAGGAGAGGCACGACACAACGCAAGGGGGCACAGGTTAGGCAGGACACAACGCAAGGGGGGAAGAGGTGAGGCAGGACACAACACAGGGGCAGAGAGAAGAAGCAGGACAACGCAGGGGCAGAGAGGAGAGGCAGGACAACGCAGGGGCAGAGAGGAGAGGCAAGACAACGCAGAGGCAGAGAGGAGAGACAAGACAATGCAGGGGCAGAGAGGAGAGGCAAGACACAAAGCAGTGGTGGAGAGGAGAGGCAGGTCACAACGCAAGGGGGGAGAGGTGAGGCAGGACACAATGCAGGGACTGAGAGGAGAGGCAGGTGACAATGCCGTGGCAGAGAGGAGAGGCAAGACACAACGCAGGGGCAGAGAGGAGAGGCAAGACACAATGCAGGGGCCAAGAGGAGAGGCAGGACACAACGCAAGGGGGCACAGGTTAGGCAGGACACAACACAAGGGGGGAAGTGGTGAGGCAGGACACAGCGCAGGGGCAGAGAGAAGAAGCAGGACAACGCAGGGTCAGAGAGGAGAGGCAGGACAACGCAGGGGCAGAGAAGAGAGGCAAGACAACGCAGAGGCAGAGAGGAGAGGCAAGACAATGCAGGGGCAGAGAGGAGAGGCAAGACACAAAGCAGTGGTGGAGAGGAGAGGCAGGTCACAACGCAAGGGGGGAGAGGTGAGGCAGGACACAATGCAGGGACTGAGAGGAGAGGCAGGTGACAATGCAGTGGCAGAGAGGAGAGGCATCTGGAGGGGAGAGTTCACTAGGGGAAAGGGCAGGGATACGAGTGGTTTTGAAATGGGGCGGGGCTAATGGGGACATTAGCAATATAAAAGGGAATTAAGAAGGTATAATAAAAAAAGTGAAGTGAAATTAGAGAAAAGGTGGAGAGAGGAAACATACGAGAAAGATAGAGGTGTGTTATTGTAATGAGAGTGGGTGCTTGGGGCGTGGAAGCGGAAGGAAGAACACGGAAACTGGAAAAGGAGAAGAAAAGCATTGGCAGGTGGAGAGGCAGTGACTCAGAAAGGTGGGTGCCTTTTGCAGAGCGGTAGAGGGCAAGGAAACTAGAAGGGAGAGCGGCACGCGGGAAAAGAACCCAATAGAGCTGAAATTGTGCATTCAGGAGAGCAGAGAAGGCCAAATAGGGAAGTGAGGGGAGGGGGCAATGAGGAATAGGACGGGAATTGGCAGAGCAGGCCTATAATAGGGAGAAAAACATGTGCAGAAATATAAACGGGCGGGGGAGGGGCAGACAGGCAGAATACAAAAGAAAAGGTGGTGCGAGGCGGAAAATGTGCAATAGGGTAGATGGTCTCTTATATCCTGGAGAAGATAGGGGTAGAAAAAGAGGAATAAGATACAGCTTGTGGTGAAGAGCAGGGCAGCTGGGAGACAGGGACGTGGCACTGGTGCGAGGAAAGGGGCAGTATAGGTAGCACAGAAGGCGGGGGAGGGAGGATAAGCAAAATCAGTGGCGAAGGAATGGGTTGCAGAGAAGGTGCTGAAGAGAGATAGAGGGAGAAGGGATGCTGGTGACTGGTGCGGGGGCTGGGGTGGGACAGGCGGTTAGGGAGGGGTGGGATTGAGGCAAGAGAAGCAGAGGGGTAGAGGGGGAGAGAGGGAAGGAGGGCTGCAGCCCTGGAAGATACAGCGCGGATGAGATAAGAGCGAGAGACTGGGAGGGCGATACAGGAGGGAAGGGTGGATTGAGGCACAGCGAGCGGCGAGGCACGGGAAACAGGGAGCCCGAATGGACACGAGGGGGCAGGATGGGGATGGGTGGAGACAGGTGAGGTATCAGGTTTGAGGCAAGTAGTTTAGAGAGGTGGAGGGCTGTGAGAAAGGCACCTGCGCCTAGGCTGCATATGAAACCTGTAAAAGTCGATTTGCTCTGATATTGTAACAGCTTACAAGGACTTCGTTTATTTTCATCAGCTGTGTTAGGTTTTCGTGAAATCCTTTGTAGTGGGTCACACAAAAAAACACCTTCCTTTGTTTCTATTTCTCAAAACAGCTACATAATTAGATTGATTATTTCATGCGTCTCTGCTTGTGTTCGCCGGAGAGAGCACGCCAGATAAATTAGCACATAGCATGGCCTACAAAGACAGATAATATGCCCTTGTGTTTCCTACGAAGCCGTGTTTGACATTTGGCGCTGGCTAGCAAACCTGACTTTACTTTGAGAAATAACAGGTGGCGCGCTGGAGTGTTCTGTCTCAAAAGAAGACGCATCATGCAGGGCTGTTTGTATCGTAGTATCTCAGCTTAAGTTCTGATGCTTCCTGTAACCTTTCGCTGCTAACAAAATAGAGCGTTCTCTGAGTCATGAGTTCCAATCCTGCCAAAGCAGAAAAGCTACGTAATATAAATTGAGAAATATTAGCAGGTGTGACATAGAGTGCTTAACAGTAGATATGTGTTATGTAATTATTATTTTGGAGGTTGTGTTTGGAGGTTGTGTTTTAATTCGTGTATTAGAGCCTGGCGCAATGATTCTTACTTCATAAATGTTGATTCGTCCTAACAGCGTGCACGCGCCTCCTTAAGTGAATCTCAATTTATTTCAATATGCTTCGGCAATCCGTATAAAGATCAATAGCTCCCCTCCACTGCAGCGGGAGCGCGCACGCCCCTGAGCATGGGAACCATCGCAGCTTCATGATTAATTCAAGACTTGGAGTTAAGAAAACAGTGACGTCAGACTGCCCCAAAGAGGTTCCATGTTTGTTCACCTGACAGGTTTCTTGGCTGCTGTCCGCAGAACCGCATTATGTCCCGCAGCTCCCCCACCCTCTAGTACTGCCCTCCCAAAACACACACACATGGGCTGGGTCGAGATAATACAAGCATGAGCGGCGCCTCAGACCGAGCTCACGAGGATGTGCACTCCGCAGCCGCTGGTGTGCGCACAAGAGTCACACACGTGAGATGCGCCCTCACTGCCCGGACTCCACAACCCCAAGGGTCACACACGTCACATGCGTCCCCACTGCTTTGACCCCTCGACCCCAAGGGTCAAACACCTTCGCAGTGGTGCACTCAGAAGTAGTATGAGATGCATCTTCCTACTCATGCACGCAGAGAACACACGCGAGTTAAGCCCTCACAGCTGAGTCCACAAAGATGATAGTGAGAAATGGACTTTCACAGTCATGCACTCAGTGAAAGCGCAGGGTCTAGAGTCTGTCACACGGCTTCGCCACACCTTCACAACAATGCTTGTGAAGCCCGGTCATCTGCTAACCAGAAGTTAAAAGCAAGCGGCACTTCAACCAATCGCGAAAGCGATCGTATTGTAAAAAAAAAAAAATGCAAGCAACTGGCTTCAATTTCCGCAGCCCCTAACAGCTGGTAATTGATGAATTATAGCCTTCTGCTGCACGTGTCCGCACGGAAAATGCAGGAAGTGGAGCAACTCTACAGACTATGGCCTATTGCGTGCTGCCTTTTAATAACACAGCCATGCGAGGGCCAATTGCCATGCAGCTGCCATAAATAACAAAAAAAATGTACGCGCTTCTCTGGAATTCATAGGTTAGATTTTCGAAGTCCTCTCAAAAGGACTCTGAAGCCACACCCACTTCGTGAGATGGAGGCCGAGCCCTAAAAAGACAAATGGTTCCCAAATTCTATCTCTCTATTCCCTCAAGCTATTCACCCTCATCTAATGACTCCGTACTCATTCAAACAAAGCTTGAAGTTAAAAGTTTAAAGTTCTTACGCTCCAAGGAAATTCAGCATTCTAGCAGCATGTCAGTGAGACGCAGATAGAAATCAAAAAGAGAGCTCTTTTCTTAACTCCGGACCTAGTCTATTATACACTTTTCCACTAGCTAAACTATCTAACTTTAAAAAAATGTAGGGTCTTCTTCGACTTAATTGGTCGGTGCAAGGGGTGAATGAGCATAACCTCATCATCTTATTACTTGACTTCAGCAGAGTCAGCTAAATGAATTCATCCATTGTCAAGGTTACAAGTTCCATTATGTCCTTTAATTCACAAGTTCATAATATTTTCCCATGGTTTACAATATGGATGTCCATTTTATTGGCAGTCAGTCAGGGTTTCAAAGTGTATTGTCCTTGACCCGTTCCATTCTACACAGTCAGCTCATACAAGTCTGCAGCTTCACTCTGTATGCTCATGCGTTGTTCACATTAATCTCGGAGTCACAAAAATCATCCATCTTTAAGTAGGCCTCACAGGTCACAATGGGAACTATCATAGAAACAAACACAATTAAATGTTAATTATTGAATCATAGCCCTTCTGTTTACCTACCCCCTTACTAAGGTATCCCTGTTATTTATTACCTAGCAAATAAAGCCACATTTATGCGTGATTTACTCACCTGTCTTCATGTTTTGCCACAAATAAACAGACAGTAAGCACATATATGCCATTTTTCGGTTAACTTATGGCTTTGCATCAATCTTAGACATGACATTATCATATATTTAGTTTATTATGGTTGCAACACAAGCAATTTAGTATCCCACGTGTATTTTGTGTGTGCATTCTATTCTATGTTGGTTGGTTTCTCAAAACCACACAATTAGTTCATGTTACTGTTATGAGAAAGTGATTTTACGAGGGGTATACAAAATTTTGTTCCTCACCTCACTCCATCAACTCCCTCCTTTGGTGATTTATCAACAAATACCTCCCAAAATTTAGATTTTTTTTATCTTAACATGTTTCAAATTCTTTTTGATTAGTATGAAATTTTATTATTTAGTCTCTTCTATCTTTCTGGTATCTTTGTAAAGTTTCCTTGAACCTCTTCCATTTCTATGTCATTCATTTCTCGCTTTCTGTCTTTTTCTTCTTTGATTGCCTTCTTTATTGATCTTTTAACACTCCTCCTCTTTCTCATCATACAGCATAATCTTACTATTAAAATTACTATTATTATTACTATCACTGGAAAAATTATTTTACCTACAATAGAACTACCTAATTCATGCAACCAATCTTTAACTGCTGAAAAACTTTTAATCATTCGTTCAAGAATACCATCAACCTCCAGTGGTTCAATTTCCTTATGCAAATCCGTAATGTTGTCAATATATTTCTCAATGTTTTGACTCTTGTCTGGAATGTATGTACAGCAGTGCTGTACATGTAAGATTCCACAAACTCCTCCTTCTTTTGCTAAAATAATGTCAAGAGCAAGGCGATTTTGCATCACCATAGCCCTCATAGCAACCAATTCTGTATTTACCATTAAAGATCCACCTGGAGTGTCTGTTGACAAATGATCTACTATTGTTGACAATTTCCAAATTTTGTTTGCATTAAAAGATATCCCCACTATTGGTATCAGTGCTCCAAATATATCACCTATTATTTCTGCTACACTTTCTCTTTTTCTACGACTTAATACTTTACCTATCTCATGTATTCCATTTGTGCCCCTATCTACATGAAATATTTTAGGAAAGACCACATCTTTATAACATGTCCCGTGCCAGTGGTCTGGCAATTTGTAATAAGCTTTGTTCCCGCAGATGAAGTATATACCAGGGAAAAGTGGATCTTTACCACCTTTGAATCCCCAACCCCCTATTATTCGATAGGTGTCTTCACATTGACTTGCTCCCACAAAATAATTGTCACATACAGTGGTGTTGCTTCGAATACAAAATTTTCCTAACAATGGAGTATCTATATTTATAGCTACGTTTACATTTCTTTCTTCTAAATTCTCATCCTCAAATCAAATTTTTTTTGATTTGGCGTGTTTCACTTTTTCATTTCTTTTGTAAATATTCCTTCTTTTTTCCAGCATATCTAAAAATTTATTTTCTTAATTTCTTAATTTACAAGTTTCAATTTTGCAAAAACATCATCAGAATTTGAATAATAATACTCTAATGTACCTGTACTATAAAACAAGCTTACTATCATACTACAAGTTATTATATGTGTAAGTGAAAGGTGGTGATAGGTCACCCCTTTAGACACTGATGCTGGTAATTTCACACACACATAACAATCTTGAGCGTCCATAGTCCTAACATACTCAGATAATAGTCTTGAAATGTGTAAGTGGAAGGTGGTGATAGGTCACCCCTTCAGACACTGATGCTGGTAACTTCACACACACATAACAATCTTGAGCGTCCATAGTCCTAACATACTCAGATAATAGTCTTGAAAATGTGTTTTTGGAGAAGTCACTAATCGACTTATCCTGATGAATTTCTGGCGTATATACAGCTGGTTTATCAAATTTCAACTCATTGTTTTTTCTCATTCATAGTCACATTGAATTTCATTTTCTCAAAATTTTCTCTAAAATGAATAATAATAGCTAAAACTAACCATACTAAAATTAATAACCCAGTAAATATGAATCACATTTTACACCATCTTTTTAAAATTGAACATCTTGTAATTTCATTAGTAGTTGCCATTTTTTTTTCTTTCAGTTTACCTTCACAGTAATTGTCATATACCAGTACTTCAAGTCTTTACCTTTTACCTGGTAAATCCAGATCAAATATCTCTTTTCTTTCTTTATGTTTCAGTCTTTTACTCACTATCTTTTTCTTGAATTCAAATTCTCCTGGCTGCTGTTTATTTCCTCAATAGGAGGGAAAAACATGTACGTCCATTCAGGTGATTTATATTTCTGATTTGATCTCCTCAATCTTTTTGGCATTTGGACCACTTCTATTTTCTTTCCCAGTAACTCTCCTTGGCTTGTTATTTCATTCACTTGATCTTCTGGCTTTCTTGCTCTATTAACCAGTTTGACTCTTAGTCCATCATTTTCTCTAGGCCAATTATCTCCTTTACAAGCTCATTTTGTCTTTGGTTCTGTTGTGTTATATTCCACTTTCCAAGCTCTTTTCCTTGAACTCTTTCTCAATTGAGTTTCATCTCCACTGTCATCAGTTTCACTATCAGTATTTTCAACAGTGTCATTTATAATGAACTTTATAACGTCTGGTTCTCCTTCAGGATCTGGTTTTTCTTTACTCAGTACTTTATCTCTGTTTGGAACATCTCCATTGTTGTATTTCTATCTAGGACCCTAATTTGATATTCCCGATTCATGCCCTTATGTGGTTATAACTAATAATATCCTTATAAAGGCAGAAGAATCAAATCCATATTCAGTAATAACCCATGCAGTCCAAAACACAGCACTGCCACTCCCATAGACTCCTAGAAAGCAGTATGCGTTCTTTAAACAAACCAAGCGTCCAGCAGCCCGGGAATTCCCCCCTGCTTCTGTTTTGATTTGCACAAGAACTCCTAGAGTCCAGAAAGAACTGTTAGTTCTTGGTGACTTCTTATGTCCAACCTTACGTCAAACCCGGCACCTTTCAGGTATAAATATACCAACGTTGCCTTAAGCAAAAACACGGTGGTTGGGAGCAGAGCGACATTCTACTTGCCCGAGAGCCCAGCTGTTATGAGAGCCGACAGAGACCGCCTCTCCCCTTGATGCACTGAGAGAGATGCTGTCTTTTTCTCCAGTCGAGAAAATCCAGCTCCGGTGTTCCCAAGTCACCCTAGCGGGTTGCTGGGAGATCGAGTCCTGAGAAGCGAGATACAAGACCTTTTTCATTCTATGACCAAGGTACGGAACTGATTACAACCTTAGAGAGAATTCTTGATTCTGATACTTGGCAAAACTTAACTTAACTTAAAACTACAGCTTACTCACTCCTTCCCACGTATTAGGCTTAGGTCAGGTACACTGGGGTAGGCGTATCTAAGAAGCACCAGTTGAGTTCGTTAGTCAATGTTTTTATGTATGTATATATTTTATCCATTTTAAAGTATCATATGGCTAAGAAACCATATCAATGCTTTTACAGTATTATTTCATAATACTACTTTTACTGTACGCACTTTACTTTACAATAAGTATTGCAATTGTGGCAATTCATTTCTCTTGAAAGAGAAAGAAGACTGCTCAATAAAATAACACCTTTTATTGAAAACGCCCGTCTCTCTATTTCTCTGCAATCTGATGGAACTAAGCATGCACGACTGACTGAGTGAAATAGCTGTCTATTGTTTCACACGACTCTGGAGATACACTCTTTATTCTGGGGGAGCAAAGTTGTCATGTTATATGGTTGTCAGAAGCTAATCCCTTCTTGTCTAAATCAGGACGGGTAACCCTTTTCTGAACATTCGAGAAAGTTTCTAGTGACCTCTGAGCTAGTTGGCAAAACTAATTAAGTCTAACATAGTCAGTAGGGACCTAGATGACCTCAGTCCTACATCTACACTGCTGTTTATGTTATTCCAATGTGCAGAGCCTATTGGGAATATAGGAACTACACTACACCATAACTGGTACATGGAATCTCATCCTTATTGTGAGTTATTTTCTCTTTTCCAGTGTCAGAATTTCGGTTCCTGCTTTCAGAGCTTTCTGACTGTTCTTTAATATTCTCTTGATTACCAGTTTTATCTTCTTTTCGCACAATGTCTTTACTGGTATCACTTCTTACCAAATCTCGACTTTCAGGTCAATCGTCAAAATGTGGTATTTCAGCAACTTCACCTTCTCCTTCAGATGCAGAGCTAGCATCTGATTTTTCCAGGTATTGACGTTCTTGTCGAGCTTCAGTATCTGGATTTCTTTCTGGTTCTCCCTCAGAATCGGAATCAGTTGTACTTTCGCCCTCTTCGTGTGGATTATCAGGTTCAGGTACACAAATGGTGTGACTGGCATGCACCCACCTCTTTACTTCAGCACATTTAACAGCAGTTGTGCTGACCAAAATGACCTGTCTTGGTCTTTGCCACTGAGGCACCAAACTGTTTCTCCTTCAGTGTACCTTTATCCGAATCCAATCTCCAGGAATTAGATCATGAGCTGGATTTTTCTCTTTCCTGTTTGCTTCAGTTCCCACCTGATGGAACACAGACGTTACTATGTCAGACAGATTTTCGCAGTAATCCAGTATGATATCATCATTTATAGTTAACAGTTTATCAGCTGGTATAAATGCTTGTCTCATTACTTTGCCCATCAAAATCTCATGTGGACTTAGTCCAGTTTTTCTGTCAGGTATACTCCTTAAGGTCATCAGAACAAGTGGTAATGCGTCCGGCCATTTTAGTTCTGTCGCCAAACACATTTTTGCAATTCGGTTTTTTATTGTTCCATTCACTTGTTCAACTACCCCTGAGGCCTCTGGTCTGTAAGCACAATGCAGTTTCTGACCAATGTCCAGTGCTTCACAAATCATCTGTAACAGTTCATTTTGGAAATGCCCCCCACGATCTGTTTCAATTGTTACTAGAAAACCGTATTGTGGTATAATCTCTGGTAAAAGCAATTTTGCAACAGTTAGACCATCATTCCTCTGAGTGGGGAAAGCCTCGACCCATCGAGGGAACAGACAAATGATTACCAACACATATCTGAGTCTATTACAAGGAGGCAACTAAATAAAGCCCAATTGCATTTGTGTAAAAGGACCTCCCTCCCGTCCTATGGTTCCCATGCTCACAACTGTTTTTCTGTTTGGATTGAACTGTTGACATATCAAGCATCTCTGGCACAGGCTTTCCGCTATCATCCTAAACTTTGGATTATACCATGTCTGTCTAAACAGTCTGATCATTGCATCTCTCCCAACATGGACTTGACCATGGTACATTCGGGCCATATTTGAGATCATGCTATCAGGCATTACTGATCTTTCATCTTTATAAACCCAGATTTCATCTTATTCTCTTTGTCTACATCCTGCTTTTAACCAGATGTTTTTCTCCTCTTCACTTGCTTCTTCCTGCATATGTCTTACTTCCTGCCAAGTTTCAACTACTGTGGTTAGCATTAAAGGACTTGAAACATGTTCTTCTTTCCTGTCCCGATTTATGGATGCAAGATTTTTAGCACAGTATTTTGCAATGGAATCTACGTACTTGTTACCTCTGGTGATATAGTCATCACCCTTTTAATGGGCCGCACAATTCACCACCGCAATCTTATCAGCCAACTGAATGTAAATGTAAATGTATAGGCATTTATATAGCGCACTACTTACCCGTAGGGTCCCAAGGCGCTTCGACCGCTGCGAAACCCTTCCTGGCTTCCCTGAGAGATGGTCCCTTAATGGGTATCTCCAGGGTGAGACCAGGCATCCCCGGCGGTCTGGTGGGGCCGTTAGTGAAGATGAGGCAAGCTAATGCCCAGAGTTGCCGAGTGTGATCGCTGATCAGAGTGGGCACCGAGGCGAGAGAATTATCGAGTCCGCGGACCCTGGCCCAGAAACCTGAATAGCATCAATCAACATTTTTACAAATTCAGCATTTCTGATGGGGGATCCGGCAGAGGTTAAATAACTTCTCTGAGACCCCAGTTGCCCATAATCATGGACAACCCCGAATCCATACTGACTGTTGGTCACTATGGTAACTCGTATTTCTTTTCCCAATTCACATGCTCGAATCAAAGCAATCAATTCTGCTATTTGGGCAGAACAAATCCCTTTCAGACAAGATCCTTCCAATACATCTGCCACTGTACACACAGCATATGCAGCACTTAAAACACCTTCTTCTGTTCTCCGACACAAACCATCCACAAACATTACATAGTCTGACCCAGGCAATGGCTCATCCCTGATATCTGGTCTCTGTTTGATACAATTCTCAAGAACATCCAAACATGTGTGATCAATTTCATTTTTCACTTCAACTTCCATAGCATCAGGCAACAACGTGGATGGGTTTATGTTTACACAACGTGAAATTGTCACATTACCTGCTTCCAGAATCGTCTTTTCATATTTTGTCATTCGATTGTTTGTAAGGTACTGTGTTTTTGTTCTAGTGAGGAGAATCTCTACTGAATGAGGTACTTATACCCTCACAGGAAATCCCATCACTATTCATTCACTTTGTTCAAAACTCACACTTGTAGCAGCTACTGCTTTTAAGCAACCTGGCAAGGCTTTTGCAACTGGATCCAAAACAGCTGAAAAATATGCAATAGGCTTCCTCAATTTTCCATGTCTCTGTATTTATACTGACAATGGACATCCTTCCTCTCACTGCAATACAGCTCAAATTCTTTTTCATAGTCAGGCATTCCTAAAGCTGGAGCTTCACATAAGCTTGTATTTAGCTGTTCAAATGCTTCCATTTCAGTCTTATTCAATACAATAGGGTCTCTGATGTCTGCTTTAGTTAATCTCTGTAAGGGATATGCTATTATTGAAAATCCACTAATCCACTGTCTGCAGTAACCCACCATTCCTAGGAACATTCTTATGGCCGGGATGCCTGTCACCCCCTCCCAACACAATCCCCAAGGATGGGAAGACGGACGCAGTTCTGAACTTTTGGAAGGCGGGAGGGAGTTACCCTCCCGGCCGTATTTATTAAAATATGAAACAAAATTAAAACATTAAAATAACAGTTTCATATCATGTACAATTTTCATTTATTACATTATGATGAAGACACATTGATTGGCTAACCTTAACAAATCTCTAGTACAAAGGTTTTCCTATCCGAGTCTAACATCCTGCAAATGCATACTTTCTAAATTAAAATTGTACATCCTAGCATTACGGGCCAACGGCAAGGTCGCAA
Source organism: Lissotriton vulgaris (assembly GCF_964263255.1). Taxonomy (NCBI): domain Eukaryota; kingdom Metazoa; phylum Chordata; class Amphibia; order Caudata; family Salamandridae; genus Lissotriton; species Lissotriton vulgaris. The sequence continues at coordinate 774,821,665 of NC_141696.1, read as the reverse complement.
CCGGTGTCAGATCCCTACTACCAGAACTTCCCCCTCACGGTGTGAGGGCGGGCGCGCAGAGGACTGTACCTCTGTGCCAACTCCAATTTCCCTTGTCTTTGCGGGGGCCCCCTATTTAACTCGACGCCATCTTAATGGTCATCCGAGGACTCGTGTGAGGTGTCTAGAAGGTAGCGTGGACCCCCCTCCCACCCCACACTGCTTATCACATCCGCCGTCGCGGATATCCGGGCCCCGGGAAATTCGTAGGAGGGGCATCCAGCCGCCTCCTCCCCTGGAAGGGGCCTATGACCGCCTTCCCTTAGGCGACCCCATACTTAGTGGGTGCCGCCTCCCCGTGTGAGGGGCCAATGGCCGCCTCCCCCTGGGCGCTCCCATCCATAATGGGAGGCGCCCCCCCTCTAGGGACCTTGAAATTACTGCTCACCGATCATGACCTTACCGCCCGACCAAAAAATAAATACGACGTTTGTTTACCTACTAAGAAAGAAAATCAACTTTATATTGCGATATTTATCCTATTACTTAAACATTCAACACATCCTTCAACTAGACTGTTATACTCCGCTCCACTAAGGAAGAAAATGTTATGAAGCAAATCACTTTATTGTTGTACCAACATTGACATTTTTATTAACCACTAAACCAGGAGAGAAAAGATGTTATCAAAGCAAACCATTTTATTGCAGTACTAACTTTGCCATCAGGGGCTGGTGGGTGGGTCAAAATTGCTCCTTGTTCCGTCGAGGGCTCACGTGCAACGAGAGGGTGCAGCTTCCTAGCACAGGAACAAGAGGATGCTTCTTCGGATAGCTGCTCCTTTTATTCCTCTTCGGGAGGGCGTGTACCCTCCTCCAGTACGCCTACGGGGCGTGGCCAACGGTGTAGGTGTCTAGGACAACCCTTCTTGGGTGGGAAAAGGCGCGCCCCGGCTACGCCGCTTCGGGCATACCAGCCGTGACACGCCCAAAATGGTTTCCCGGGGGATCCGGGCCCCCTACCATACGTTCGGGGGGACCGAGTGGTCGCCCCTTTCCATATGGCCGGGATGCCTGTCACCCCCTCCCAACACAATCCCCAAGGATGGGAAGACGGACGCAGTTCTGAACTTTTGGAAGGTGGGAGGGAGTTACCCTCCCGGCCGTATTTATTAAAATATGAAACAAAATTAAAACATTAAAATAACAGTTTCATATCATGTACAATTTTCATTTATTACATTATGATGAAGACACGTTGATTGGCTAACCTTAACAAATCTCTAGTACAAAGGTTTTCCTATCCGAGTCTAACATCCTGCAAATGCATACTTTCTAAATTAAAATTGTACATCCTAGCATTACGGGCCAACGGCAAGGTCGCAACCGGTGTCAGATCCCTACTACCAGAACTTCCCCCTCACGGTGTGAGGGCGGGCGCGCAGAGGACTGTACCTCTGTGCCAACTCCAATTTCCCTTGTCTTTGCGGGGGCCCCCTATTTAACTCAACGCCATCTTAATGGTCGTCCGAGGACTCGTGTGAGGTGTCTAGAAGGTAGCGTGGACCCCCCTCCCACCCCACACTGCTTATCACATCCGCCGTCGCGGATATCCTGGCCCCGGGAAATTCGCAGGAGGGGCATCCAGCCGCCTCCTCCCCTGGAAGGGGCCTATGACCGCCTTCCCTTAGGCAACCCATACTTAGTGGGTGCCGCCTCCCCGTGTGAGGGGCCAATGGCCGCCTCCCCCCGGGCGCTCCCATCCATAATGGGTGGCGCCCCCCCTCTAGGGACCTTGAAATTACTGCTCACCGATCATGACCTTACCGCCACAGGCCGGATAGTTGACCGGCTATCCGGACCCCCCACAAACTCCTACTAAAGGTCATGCTTTTACAAACCCCTTAACCATGCTATGAAGTCTCCTATGAGTAAGACATTCCCCTCCCGGGACAAATGGACCCCATCCTCGAGAAACATGTGATCCCCCCGAATACATCCATGCGGAATACAGTGCAACTGCGCCGAGCGAAACAACCTACTAAGTTTGTTATTGACCTTCTTTACTGAATGGTTCAGTGCTGACACAGAGAGGCCCCCCCACCACACCTTCCTGGGAATCATGTGGGACCATGCTATCGTGCACCCCGGGATCCTTCTCGCCAGCCAGCTAACAGTAGATAGAACCCCCTCGAGTAGTACTCGCCGACCGAGTGTCACCAAGTCATTACCTCCCAGGTTTACTATGATTACAGACGGCAGTGACCTTGTCCGCCCTAACAGTTCCTCGACAAAACATTGAAACTGGTCAATACAGAGCCCGCCCCTTCCGTGGAAGGTCACCCTGTACCCGTATTCCCCAGCCGCGTGAATCACGTCACCTGCTTTGAATACGTCCCCGGCCCGCCTCACGTATGAGTGGCCCACGACCCACACCACTTTTTCCTCAGTCGGTGATCTCTGACCGCTGGTCCCCAGGTGCCGGGTCGACTGCACAGTCCGCCCCGCATAGCATGCTCGCGAAACTGTAAACCAAACAGAAGACAAGAAGCGTGAGTGCATGACATTGGCTTCATAACATGTGCAACCGCACATACCTTTTATAACAGTTCGAGGACCATCGTCCCAGTTGCTTCACCTTCTCAACGCTCTGACCCCTGGCTGTAGCCTCTGTAGCAGCCCCTATCCTAAAGGAATGGGTCCCGAAATTGCCCGGGTCCAAGCCCGCCGCTGCGATTGCCATCGTTAGCACCCGCTGAAACTGAAACCTTGTCAGTGGGGTGGCGTCGATGTGTCTCAGCAAGCTTCCCCCCATGCATCCGCCCTTCGCGCCAAATATTCCTCAACGCACTTCACCGGGCACATGGGGGACCCTCGCATGCGCTGGACAACAATACTGTCTCCCATAGCACCCTGGTCGGTCTTGGACCTGGCTATTGTGACCACCATTGAATCACCCTTTATCAGAATGTGATGCCGACACAGCCCTCCCTCTACATCTTTCTTATTTCTTGCTACCAGCTCGCTCACCCACATAGCCCCATGGAACGCTAATGCAAAAGCGGCCTGGAACAGCACTGCCTCAAACTGGGAGGAACATGTCGTGGGGAGTATCGACATCAGCAGGGACAACCTTTCTAACCCAATCGGGCGCCTTTCGTCTACTCTGCGACCCTCAAGGCGTTGCCAACCACGGAGGGCCTTCTTTACCAAAAAGGACGAGGTGGGGTCCTTGATGCCATGCGCCTGGGCCATGAATGAAATGGCGGCCAGGTGCCTATTGGCCGTTGCCGCTGATCGGCCTGCCCTGTGTAGTGCTACAAGAAACTTCAGGACATACTCCTCCTGACCCCAATTGACCCCCCTGCCGGACCCAAAAATGCACAATAGGAACGAAACGCTCCTTCGTATGCCTTCCTTGTCCTGGGGGCTAGGCTTGCTGCCATGAGGTCTTGTAATCCGGGGCACCGAGTAGCCAGAGTGCTTCGGGAAATGGTGCCGCCGCTAGGTCCGCAGAAGGTAGATAACCCCTGAAAGCCTGCATGTGTGAACGAGAGAGTGCATCAGCCACCTGGTTCAGTACACCTGGCACATGCTTCGCCCTGAATTGTACGTTCAGTCTCATGCAAAGTAGTACAATTTCCTTCAGTAGTCTCAATATCCACTTGCAGCGTGCTGCCTGATTATTTATACATTCAACAACAGTCATATTGTCGGACCAAAACAGCACAGAGCGATCTCTGAACTCATCCGGCCATGCCATCAGAGCCACAAAAATGGGGAACAACTCGAGAAACCCAATGTTACCTGTGAGACCGCTGGTGTGCCACCACGTCGGCCATGTTTGCGCCGACCATCGATTACCAAAGATGGTGCCAAAGCCCACGCTCCCCGCCGAGTCGGTCCACAAACCAAGCTCGTCCGAGGACGCTGGCGGTTTGTTCCACACCACTCGACCGTTGAAATCCGCCAGAAATGCCAACCATATGCGCATGTCCTGGCGAACCTCTGCATACAGTCTCGTGCGATGGTGTCCTTCCTTGAGACCAACCATGGCTTGTGCAATAGAGCGGGAAAAGGGGCGGGCCATTGGTATCACTCTGAGGGCAAAGTTAAGCTGACCCACTGTTTGTTGTAGCTGATGGAGCGTGACTTTCTCTTTGCTAATGCACAATTCCAGGGAAGCCCTGAACTTCGCTACTTTCCCCACTTGCAGACGGAAACATCCCTCCACAGAATCGAGCTCAATGCCCAGAAACTCGAGTGAAGTCGATGGTCCAACCGTCTTACCTGGTGCCAATGGCACCCCGAACCGCTCCATGAGAGTGCAAAAGTCTTGTAACACCCGCGCACATTGTGTGTCGCCGGCTGACCCCAAGAACAAAAAATCATCTAGGTAATGCATAACCTGGGTATGGCCAGTGGCTTTGGTGAACGCCCATTGCAGAAAACAACTGAATTTCTCAAAATAAGCACAAGAGATGGAGCAACCCATTGGCATACATCTATCCATGTAGTAACGTCCTTGGAACACAAAGCCTAGCAGACGCTGATCCCGTGGGTGTACCAGGAGCAACCGGAACGCTGACTCGATATCTGACTTCGCCATCAGCGCTCCGGGCCCCAGGCGATTCAACATGGCGACGGCATCGTCGAAGGATGCGTACCGCACCGAACACACTCCCGGGTCAATCGCTTCGTTCACCGAAAGACCCCTCAGAGCTGACAAGTTATGGATCAGCCTGAATTCCCCCGGGTCCTTCTTGGGGACCACTCCCAACGGGGAACAGATGAAATTAGTTACTGGCGGGTGCCTATATGGGCCGGCAACCCGGCCAAGGGCAACCTCCTTTGCAATCTTCCTTTCTACCACCGCCGGATTATGCTGAGCCGACAGTTGGTTTCTACACAGTGATTCCCCACAAAAATCCCCCGCCGGGATGTGGAAACCATACAAGAAGCCGTTCCTTAACACCCCAGCGGCGACATGATCAGGGTATTCGTTTAGCCAGGGGATCATTGCCATGATATCTACGGGGTGGGTAGCGGTACACCATGGTCCCCATCAGACCTGTTTGGCCCCCCCTCTACCCCCTGTATCACCATTCTTGGCTCTGCACGAGCTCTCGGGGTATGAAGAATTTCCGCAACCTGCACACTCATGCCTGAACTTACATGTCCCTTGAGGCCTCGTGCACTTGCCCCTGTTAAAATTCCAACAGACCCCTTTCTTACCCCCATTCCCTCCATTCCTTGGTTGGTGGTCACCAGCGGGGCCTGCTCGAAAGGGCGCCGCAGGCTGTCGGCGGGAAGGCCTGGACCCATTCCCGCCAAGCGACCACGACTTTGTCGCGCCCGGCAGGAGCTGTTTCTGCCAAGAGATCGAGTCGAGACAATCCCACGTCAGAGATGAATCGAACTCCTTGGCCTTACGAAACTTCATATCGTAACCTATCCATTCATCACCTTCATATGTCTCATAAAAATCCATTATTCGTGCCTGATAGCAGGACAATTCGGTCAAAACCTCGGGCTTACGTTCCCCAATAATTGCAGAAAACATCGCAAAGGCCCTGGCCCAATTAGAGATTGTCTCATCCACCCTGAATCCTGCCATCTTTGCTCGCCATACACTCGGGTGCCACAAATCTTTTTGTGTCTTAACATACTCCATCTCGCGATGGTCGGTTAACAGAGAAAACATATTAACGTACTTATCAGCCCATATCAATTCTTTCGTGGCCAACGGTATATGCTGGACCACCTTCTCCCGTCTTGAGGGCAAAGACCCCTCCCTTGCCATCGGCAATGCTTGCTTACCCGGCTCCATTGCTGTTCCCGCCGTTTTTTCGACACCAGCTGCCGGTCCTCCTGGGGTCACCTGTGGGGGGACAAAAGGGAGATTCGCCTTCGCGGCATCTCGCGACTGCCGCAACTGCTGTATTAGTGACTTGGCCTCTTCGGCCGTGTCTGCCGGTGCCGTAGCACCCCCTGTCTTTTTGCCAAGCCATGCGGCCAACTGGGCGGCCAATTCGGGAGGCATGTCCTCCTAGCTGGCGGGCGTAACAACAACCGGAATCGGTTGACCCGCGTCTGGGATCGGTACCGGGGCCTCGACTGGAATGACCGGGCTTGCCGGGGGCACCTCGGGAGCCGGGACCTCCTTCCCTGCCGCCCTATTCCGAACCCTTTTACCTCGCCCCGCGGGGACAACTCCCGGCAATGCAGGGCCTATAACTTTCTTTGGTCTACCCGTATTATTCATCGCCGCCATCTGCTTCTTCATACTTGCCATATCTTTTATCAGCATTCAAAGCATCTGGTCAGTCCCAGACTTCTTTCTCGCCTTCCTGCCAGGCATTGTTCAACGGATATTCGATCCCTGTTGCTCAACACGGTCCTGCACCCTTTAGGCTCGAAGTCCTGAAAGAGAAACGCAAAAGATAACAAGTTCTCAAAGTTGCTCCTTGTTCCGTCGAGGGCTCACGTGCAACGAGAGGGTGCAGCTTCCTAGCACAGGAACAAGAGGATGCTTCTTCGGATAGCTGCTCCTTTTATTCCTCTTCGGGAGGGCGTGTACCCTCCTCCAGTACGCCTACGGGGCGTGGCCAACGGTGTAGGTGTCTGTGACAACCCTTCTTGGGCGGGAAAAGGCGCGCCCCGGCTACGCCGCTTCGGGCATACCAGCCGTGACACGCCCCCCGCCCAAAATGGTTTCCCGGGGGGATCCGGGCCCCCTACCATACGTTCGGGGGGACCAAGTGGTCGCCCCTTTCCAAACTTGTCTTTGTGCTTTTGGGGGCAGCATTCCTTGTATCATTTTGATTCTTTCTGCAGTAACTTGTCTAGTTCCTTTTGCAATCTTATGACCTAAGTATTGCACTTCTGTCTGACAAAATTGTAATTTTGATGGAGACACTTTATGCCCTTCTTCTGCCAAGTGATTTTGTAATGAAATTGTATCTGATATGCCACCAATAGGTCATTAATATATTGGACCAATACAGATTCTCCAGACATATTCAAACTTTCTAATTACTTCTTTAGTAACTGATTGAAAATGGATGGACTCTCAGTATACCCCTGAGGAATGTTGCACCATGTCAAAATACGATCTCCAAACCTGAATGCAAATATTGGCTGGCTTTCTGGGTGCAATGGAACAGTAAAGATCACATTGCACAAGTCAATTACAGTGTACCATTCTGCATCATGTGGAATTTGGTATAGAATTACTGCTGGATTTGGTACTATCGGACAGCATGGGACAACTATCTTATTAACCTTTCTTGTACAATCTTGGTCTTGTACAATCTTGGTCTTGAAAAATCCGAAATGTTCTCTTTGGCTTTTTCAATCCCATTATCGGTGATTTACAAGGGCTGCTTTCTATTTCTCTTAAAATACCTTGTTCAATCATTTTATTTATTATTGGTGTTATCCCTTCAATTATCTCTGCTGTCATTTTATATTGAGGAAATGTTTGGGTAGCTCGCTCCCTCTTTCACAGAAAACTTTACAGGATCTACACCTTTCATCCATCCAATATCTTCTCCCGTAAAATTCCACACTTGCTCTTTTACTGCTTCTTTCAGTTCCACAGGTATCTTTTCTCGGTCAAAGATAAGAAACAATTAATTCTTCTCTGATTCTATCATTGCCATAGTCATTTTGTACACACTATCTTCCTCTGGAGTTTGGAGCTCTATGCCATCTGGTGAAAAATATATGGCACAATTCATCTTGCACAAAATGTCGCTGCCTAACAGATTTACAGGCTGCTATCGCACACCATAAATCGGTGCATGTCTTTAAAATTTCCAATTTCTACCTCAACTGGTTTTGTTAAAGACGTCTGAATTTGTCTATTAGCTACACCTACAACCTGGATTGTCTCACCCGAGAGAGGAAGATTTTAAATTTCCACTGATCTAACAGTAGAAAGGGTAGCACCAGTGTTAACTAGGAAAGTTACTTTTACTTCATTCACTTTTCCATTCACAAACGGACCAGACTGATCAACCTCAAGAGTGGCTTCAAGCACACACTCTTCTTCCTCTCTCAGGCGCCATCAGAAACTATCATCCGACTCACTCCCGCCATCCTCTTGTAACCAATATTGCTGACTCACATTCACTCTGGGCGATCGGTTTACCTGTTCGCCTCCGCTGAATCCTGTCTCTGCACTGTATCTCTGCAGATTTACACTGTGTGGAAGTGGCGGTTGTGGCACCTGACTTTGCTGAGTAACTACCTGCTGCCGTTGCGGTTGCTGCTGATTTACCTCATCCAGGCAAGATTTACCTCATTCTGCACCTGCGGATTCAATGATGTATTTTCTGGATTAACTCTTGGTGGGCACTTACACTCTTTTCTCCAATGCCCTATCCTGCCATAATTATGACAAGGATATTTTTTCTTAAGCTCCTCTATATTTCCTACCAATTTTTGTTTATTAAAACTTCCTTTTGAATTCCCTTGACTCCTGTCTGTATTTTTGTTCTCCAATCATGCAGCTTGATGTTCTGCTACTTTTACTTGAGCCCACATTGCTTTTTCTTTGAGTTTTCTTTGCTTAGCCTATATTTCATCAATGCAATATTTTGCATGTCTTAATACCTCATCCACAGAGCATGCTTGCCATCCTGTCAAATTATGTTTTATCATGTCACCTATCTCTGGTCTCAATCCGAATACAAAACGATATACAAAGTGACTCATATCTTTTTCATTTAGCTCTTGATTACCACTATACTGCTTAAACACTAATAACAACCTCTCATAAAATGCATGTTTAGATTATTTCGATTCCTGCAATGTCCTGTCAATTTTTACCCAATTTCTCTCTTTTGGGGGAATTTTACTTTTCAAGAACACTATTACCTGTTCATTCTTCTGCATTACTTCGGGTCCAAGAGCACCTGTCACCTTATCTTGTGGATATTCAGTTTTCGGCCAATCCACTGTTATTTTGCATTCAGATCATAGATCTGCTGGTACCACTATGTCAAACAATCCATCCAAATCTTCCCATAATACTTTTGAAACTTTTACAAATCTGTCTACCTGTCTATACCATTCTACTAGCTTTTCTCTCAATCTGGGAAAATCATCAGTAAATGATAATATGTCCTGTCTACTCCAAGGAACATGTACATACCCTCCTCCTGGTATTTCTCTCATGGGAAATTCATGTATTACTGTTTCTTTCTCTATCACAGGAAAGGCTAATGTAGATTTATCACTGGCTTCTTTTTTCTTTGCCCATTTAGCTTTCCATTTATTCACATCTCCCCATCTCCTTAGTAAGACAATCAGTTATTTTATTTGGGTTAATCTTCCTGCAGTTTTCATATTTTCAATGTCCTTCTTGGTAAAATCTACTCTATAAGGTTTTTGTAAAGTTGTATGCATCGTAAAGTCTATATCCAACTCATTAGCTAATCCTTCCAATTGATCATGTATAGACTTCGGTTTCCAGGTAATGCTCTCACACATAAACATCAGCTCATCATCCTGATATGCTTTTAATTTATCTTTTCCATTTGTTCCAATAATTAATTCTTCCATGTAAATTTTTAATCTAACCACATCTAATACTTTCAGTTCATGCTCTTTTACTTTCAGCGTTTTAAGCCAATCACTTAATTCTTGTTCTGACGGTCCTACTGGGGTTTTTGTTAAATCTATTCTTTCTACATTTATTTCAGGTGTTGCGGAATCAGATTCTGCTCCTGGTGCGTATTTATATGGTAGACTTTGGTTAAAAGTCAAATCGGGTGGAATTACATTACTATCTCATCTAATTTCTGATAAATCTGAATACATTTTTTCTCTTACTTTTTGCAAACTCTGATTTAAAGGTATCGTTAAAGTTGGTTCTTTTATTTTCTGATTTTCAAACACTGGAATTACAGGACCTATTGGTACTGGGACCATTACAGCTTCTATATTTTTTGTAAGTTCCTGTATTTTCTCTGTTAATTCATTAGTTGAATGTATATATTCAGAAATACTCACTTGTTCTTCTATTTGTCTCTCTACTCTGACTACATTCTTTCTAATCTCATCATTCTGTTTAGGAGTACCAGTAAGTCTGGTCTCTATCATCGGGGTATTTGAATCGTACCTCATTTCTACTCTTTCTGGAAAATCTTTAAAATTTTGAAATCGTTTCGGGGTTTCAGCAAATCTATCTTCTATCGGTGGAGCATTCAGAGTGGTCCATATAGAACCGGGCTGATATAGTGGTGGTCTTCTATTTAATATCTCCTCCAGCACCATATCCTCTGATTCATTCTCACCATAATCTTTTCTTCCTATCTCCACGTTATTCTTTTTCTCTGTATGTTTTCGCTTTTCTATTTCATCTATTAACCTATCCAGATACATTCCAAGACACATATTGGCATTTCTCCATCTCCGCATTCTACTCGCATGTGTTTCTCTCCACAATCCCCGTAATCTACCTTTTGTTCCTCAATGATTCTCAAATCTTTCTTGTTCCAATTCATGCATCTCACCTTCCCATTCAGCTAGTGCTTTAAACTGAGTTGGTCTAGGTCTTGGTTCAAGTTTCATCATCTTTTCTCTTAAATTCCGCAAAACTGCCAAATTAGATGATCCTACTTCTGGAAATGCTAACGCACCATCATTCTGGGTATATCTGGCCTAATTCTTTAGCCAGATACATGTATGATAACCATATTTCGTCACCATACAGGAAGCAGGCATTTTTGGCGGAGGAAGTAAACTTCCTTCTCTGGTTACTATTGTCTTGTCTTTCTTGAATATTTTTTCAATCTCTTGAACCATGAAGGTTTCTCTTTTTCTTTTTCATTATAAAACTCAATTTTTCTGAAAATGTCCTGTCTAACAAAAGATCCCTCACTCTTCCGTATGCTGCTTCTTAACACCAACCTATCACAGCGCGGTTCACACTATCGTACCAATTAGAACAAGATACGTTATTTTAGTGCTTAACGCCTTCGCTGCTCATGATGTCATGAGGCACGGTTGAGCTGTGCTTATGACGAGCTGAGCTCATCATGAACAATGGGAACTCTGTGAGTCCAGCACCGGGGGGGGGGGAAGCTCTAGCAGCCAAGGTGTTAACCAATAATCTCACTGCTTTTCGTGGTGCACCAATCAGCCTTTAGTATGTCTTGGTCGCATGGACCAATCCCTGCGTGACACTTTTGACGTCAGCAGTGCTCCGGCTTCTGCAGCGCTGACTGCCCCCTCCTTTACAGAGAATATTGAGAAACCGTATTTACACTTTTATACAACTGAATTGATTAGTAACTTACACAAAAAAACTCCATTGGTCTGTTTCGCTAAATCAAAGTGATAGTTTTCTCAATCGCACAAGTATTCTGTATTTCCAGTAGACAGCTCTTACCTCTTCTCTACCACAGAATTTTACACTCACTGATAAAGCAGCGCTTACCTCTACCTTTACCCTTCTCACAAGCTTGGGTTAAGCTCTATTACTCTCCCAGCAGTAAGTTTCAAATCAGGATACACAATGATCCCTGTACTTGAAGGCTAAGATTTTATAGACTGTCCTCGCTATACATTTACCCTTTCACACGTAAAGTCCCTAAATTTGTGATGACGATGACACCACTTGTGATATACGATGATACCACTACTTTGAAACAGACTTTGCGATGTGCGACTTCACTTGCCACACTTCCTCTGCCTGCAGACAGAGTGATCAGCTTCCCACACTTTCCGGAAGCCTTTTTCAAACTACATATAACGTAATACAGACTTCACAGATGTTAGTCATGATTTCTGTACATCAACTCCTGTATACATCGCTCTATACATTATACTAGCTAATTCTATAGCAACCTATGCTCTGCTACCAAGCTATTCACTGATGCAGCGCTTCTCCAGAAATAATTTCTAAACCTCCATTACCTTTCCCTGAAGTACATAATCATGCATTTATTCACCAGTGGGGCCCATCACACTGTGAAACAATCATACACACTTTCTCCCTACTACATGGATCGGTATGAATCAAAGGAGAGCTGCTGTATTACAGCGGAGTGTTTAAGTCAGACTGTCTAGTTTATAATATGTACATCTGCAGTTTAATTTCATTTACCATGGTTTATACCAGCAAGAAGATTTGTTTAAACACACCACCAGTATTAGCGATGGATCTGCTAGTAAAAAATGGGGGCTAAGGATGAACAAGACCAGCTTGATTCTTCATTTATTTAATTTTTATTTAAGGAAGGTTCTCCTAGCATAATCAGGTTTATTCACTTTGAATTCATTTATTTTAGTTAATTTATAAGGAAAGGAAGAATTTTGACTCGCACATTTATATTTCATTTAATTTTTAGTTCAAAAAGGACATTTACCAGACATAGGCAATTGAAAAAAGACGAATAGTTCCCAAATTCGATCTCTCTATACCCTCAAGCTATTCACCCTCATCTATTGACTCCGTACTCATTCAAACAAAGCTTGAAGTTAAAAGTTTGAAGTTCTTACGCTCCAAGGAACTTCAGCATTCCAGCAGAATGTCAGGATACGCAGATAGAAATCGATAAGAGAGATCTTTTCTTAACTCCGGACGTAGTCTTTTATACCCTTTTCCACTAGCTAAACTATCTAACTTTTGAAACATTTTAGGGTCTTTTTCAATTTAATTGGTTGGTGCAAGGGGTGGAGGAGCATAACCTCATCATCTTATTACATGACTTCCGCAGAGTCAGCTAAATGAATTTGTCCATTGTCTTTAAGGTTACAAGTTCCATTATGTCCTTTAATTTGCAGGTTCATAATATTTTCCCATGGTTTACAATACGGATGTCCATTTTATTGGCAGTCAGTCAGGGTTTCAGAGTGTATCGTCCTTGACCCGTTCCATTCTGCACAGTCAGCTCACACGCATCTGCAGCTTCACTCTGTATGCGCATGCGTGGTTCACATTAATCTCGAAGTCACAAAAATCATCCATTTTTAACACCTGGCTGCTCAGGATATTCCTCTGCTCTGCTGGGCCATATTGATAATGGGTGTGGTTATGACGAACTCAGCTCCTCATGAGCACACGAGCACCGTGCCTCATGACGAGCTGAGCTCGTCATGATCACCTCACAGGCCACAACGGGAACTATCATAGAAACAAACACAATTAAATGTCAATTATTGAATTTTAGCCCTTCTGTTTACCTCCCCCCTTACTAAGGTATCCCTGATATTTATTACCTAGCAAATAAAGCCACATTTATGCTTGATTTGCTCACCTGTCTTCATGTTTTGCCACAAATATTCAGACAGTAAGCACATATATACCATTTCTTGGTTAACGTATAGCTTTGCATTAATCTTAGACATTACATTATCACATATTTAGTTGATTATGGTTGCAACACAAGCAATTTAGTATCCTACGTGTATTTTGTGTGTGCATTCTATTCTATGTTGGTTAGTTTCTCCAAACCACGCGATTAGTTCATGTTACTGTTATGAGAAAGGGATTTTACGAGGGGTATACAAAATGGTGTTTCTCACCTCGCTCATTCAATAGCATGGTGGTTTTACTTAATTTTCACCTAGAAGGATGTTGTTGATGAGGCTTTATCCTTTTGTCCAACTGGGAGCAAGTTGTAAGCAGGGGAGAGACCCTGACACTCTAACCTCTACATCACTTATCAGCAGTGGTCACAAATAATTGTACATATTTTTCATACTATTGCTTCTTTAAAAAAAAATATTTTTGACTTTTAATCTGCCACTGAATTTTTATCAGATTACCACGTGAAAATGTAGTAGACGTGACCAGGTTCTGCCATAAACCATTTTATAAGGCGATCCTATGCAATCCTGTTTGCTCTGAAATAAAGCCAAGGACACCATGGGCCTTATTTATGAAGGCCTTGCGCCACCGGTGCGTCACTTTTTCCCATGTTAAAAGTGGCGCACCGGCGGCGCAAGGCTTTTTTAAATAAGGCCCCATATGCTTTTTGTAAGATGCGGTTCTCGTTCCGGGAGTACTGTGAATGACAAGCATATTACCTCGAACGAAACGGCACGTTTTTAATCCAGTCAGTTTTCTAATATTGTTATAACCTGAGATCCTTTAATTCTCCTTTCGTATTTTGTGGCAGTGTGTTTAATTCTGGACAAAGATGCACGGATGGTGTTTGACTTGCCATACACCACTAGCCTCGACTTGAGTTTGCCGGGCACACAGCTGAAATCTATTTTGTTAAATCCATAACTAATGACCATAAAAATGATCTTCCACATTACCATATGTTTCCAATCTCTTCAAAGTTTAAAGGAAGTAAACTAATTTAAAAGATGCACGGCTCATTCCAACACAGACCTACCTACGATCATTTACCAAATACGGTAATGGTTCGTAGTATATTTTATATAAGATGTAACTAAATTCATTAGAACATATTATTTCTTCTTTTATAATTTGAGATGCATGGTTCAATGCAAATGGCAAATTGTGATTGCCAGGGCCTCAGTGAGAGGAAAAGGCTGAGACTAGAATGGGGCCACAGGGGACATGAATGGATCATGCCAGCGCCCCTCCCCCTTTGAAAGTGTTCTTTCAGAATGGCAAACCAGTCCTGCTGATTAGACTAGAAAAGCCTTTATATGTCAACAGCAGATGTACATTTCCCCTACAAAAATCTTTTCTCATACGTAGAACCACATACAGGTAATTGTTAGGCGTGTGCAACTTTTTTAAGTTTAGCTATCTCTTTACTCATTCTCACTTCTACGTGAAAACGGTGGCTTTTGGAACCAATTATTTTCCATATATACACATTTAGCATGACAGCTTAGAACAAAGAACAGGTGGGACAAAATACGTTTGAATGGAATGACAGAGAATGTGTGGAGAAAAACGCAGAACTGGATGGAGCACAGAGGCTAGCTACTACGTCATAGCTACATGGTGAATTTGCCCCGAGATCCTTAAAGAAAGAATATTAAAAAAACTCACACGATCAAAGAAAAAACAGGCAGAGTAGAGAGTATGAGAGGAACTAAAAACAGCTGTGCACTATAAAAACAGCAACGCTTTTTGTGAGAATGGCTTCTATAGCTAAACTGGAAGGCTACAAAGCCTTGCCAATGAATTAGTAGCCGAAAAAGGGACCATACGTTTTAGAAACCTGTGTTGTAGACAAGAAACTGATGCTAACCTAACAGCCGAGCGACTACTTCCACTTAACCATAAAGATAATTCTCTGAGTTCACTGAAGAAATTGCAGCAGCAGAGATACAAGCTGCCATCCATAGCCAAACACCCAATAAATTGCCATTCATAGCTAAACACCCAATAACGTGTCATTCATAGCCACACACCCAATACAGTGCTGGACCCAGACAAGGGTCCTGCTGGCCTACTCCATCCAAGCCAAAATGGTGGATACCAGTTCTCACTGGCGGGTTCAACAAATTTATCATCAGAGATATGAACACAATTACTGGATGTCATCAATTATTGCGTCAATATTCGAAAAAGGCAAGCGATTTGACCTGCAAACTATTGGTCGATTTCCCTGCTGATTGTAGCTGGGAAGATCTTTATTAAGGTTTTGCTCAATCATATCCTACGGGTTGTATTGATAGCTCAATGAGCAACATCCAGGCTGAATCCAAGAGAAGCGCTGCCGCTACAGAGCCGGTCTTTAAGCTATAATTGATAAATGTAAAATCTGGTCAGCGCAAACATTTTCTCTTCTTTGCATCCTTTATTTATTTATTTATTTTGTAGCAGCAAATAGATATATACGTGTTACATAGATTGCACCTGTGCCAATATTCCAGAAGTCCATAAACAGTTTTTTCTGAAAGATGAGAATTAATGGTTATTTGTTAAATTTACAACTCTCACATACATAGTGTAATATTTTATGGAGCTCTTAGCCCCTTGTCATGTCCCATAGGCTGATCAACATGGTACACAAATCTTGGCGATCGAACATGTGCTAAATAGGCCTGCCTCTTTGTCAGGGCAAATTGTAATGAGAGATGTGGATGGTGGAGGGAAGTGAAACAGTGAGCAACACTGAGATCCACACCAAAGACTATAATACAAGCTGTCAACAAAGTGGTAATTTCCAGCCCTTCACAAGCCTATTATGCCAAAAGTTAGCATGACGAAAACAAATGAAATCAACAAGGGTGTATGACAATAGAAAGTGGATGGGGGTGGTATAAGGGAAACATGGGTAGGGGGCTGCCACCTAGAGGCCACTATGCAAACGGTGGCATTACCTTTCCTGTCGTGGGGCAAGAGACGGTTCCCAAATTGCCTCGAAAGGTGCAGTATTGGTTGTTAATCCTGCACGTGGCCCTCTTGCGCTCTACTACCCTGGTTAGTTCCGCAAGCCACTCGGCATGCGTGGGTACTGTAGCCTTCGGTCAATGTTATCAAAGGCATACTTTGGCTGTGGACAGAGCTGTTGGCAGCCATTGTTGTGTGTGTTGAGTGGGAGTCATCCCATCCATCATGTCATGAAGGAGAGCCAGACGGATGGAAGGCATGATGCAGGGTCGCTCTGTATTGCCTAACTCCATCCATACCACTTTCCAGAAATTGTCGAAGGCTATACATTAAGTATATGTGCAAGATCACAGTTCCACTCCCCATTTCGCCAACTGGTGTGATGCAAGCAATGAGCCAATGTTGTGCAAATGTAGCAGGGTAACAGTTCTGGGGGATTTTGAAGTATTTAGGCTTCAATTTGGCCCATCTAAGTAATGTGTCATGGGTGAGCAAAAGGACTGCCTAGTCTTTCTTATCATAGTCCCTGATTGGAGCATGTTGCCAGTGAGTCTCTGAATGGAGCATGTTGCTAATGGACCCTAGCACGTTTCCTCTTTTTTTTAAATACATTATTTTATTAACTTTTCAATTATACAACAGTACAAGTCATAATAACGTTACATATTAAAAATAAGATTCAGTTCACATTCTTTACAAAGACACCTTCACCAACGGTATTGATGGTTTACAGTTCCATGTGCCGATCAGCTCCTGTCCCTGCCCTCACTGCTAGTTTCATCGATGGGGAGATACAGATCTCTCTACTGTATGAGTTCATCCATCCTGTTGTAAATAAAACAGCGATAGTATTAAGCATTAGCTGAAGACATGCTATTGTGTCTTTCTGCTTGTTTTCCCGCTCGTACTTTAAATATGGCCAGACTCCATTTTGTTTTCTGGCCTCCATCTTGTGTGCCATACACTGCCATGTGCGCGACATGAGGCGAGTCCTATCTCTCTGCTAGTTACCTCTGAGTTTGCCCAGCAACAAAGCTATAAATAGTTCTTTGTGCGTCTAGCGCATGCTCAGTAGGAGTCACATCTGTCTTTGATTAGCATAGATAGGAATGTGTATTTCGGCGGGTCTCAAGAACCGTTAACTCCACCCATGTATCGATCAAGAAATGTCCAGATATGGTTGTAAATCATGTCTTGAGTTGTATCCGCTTACTTATGAGCCCCTTCTTTGTGTATAAAAGGGGACTGCGTGTCCGTGTTCTTTGTGCTACCTTGTTCAATACTGTAGAGTGTTGTGTGGGCTGTAGTACCACCTTTAAAGGTTTATTAAACTATGTCTTTGTATTTCCAGTTTCTGTGCCAAATTCTTTGTGTAGTCTGAGGACTCCGTGCACAGAAGGGCGTACCCTTTGCAATCGAAGGCCTTGCTGAGGCCTGTACTCATCAATTGGCGCCCCTCGTGGGGCTCATCGGCGACTCGGAAGCTCGAAGGATTGGTTGTGACGAAGAATTGGAACCTTGCCGGGGACCTGATCACTGCCAGCGGCGCCTTTAGTCCTGGCATCCCGAGGTGTTCTTCCTTCCATTCCGATCTGACCATCTGGGTGGCGCTGGTCCTCGACTGAAACCTCTTCTGTCGGTTTGACGTGTAGTGGCCGTTTGGGCGAATTTGGAACTTGGCAGTTGGAATCTGGACGCTCTTGATTGGTAAGAACTGTTGTACGGTACTTGCTGCGACCTTTTGGTAGTCTTGATTGGCAAGCAGTTTTAGGATGCGCTTGCTGTGACTAATTTGTTTGATGTGACTAGTCATATGTTTGGTTTGAATTTGGGATATATGCGTTGCAACACATATAGGCAGGCAATGTGGAGATATTTCTCCTGAACTTTGGATTTGAGCGGCGCAACGTTTTAAGTGCCATTTTAATTATAATATTGCATATTTTGCACTATTTTTGACATGCCTGTTTTTGGCGCACTCCGTAAGTGGTGCTGCTGTTTTGGAAGTGACCGGTTAAGACTTGAGGAATCACAGCCGGCTCCCCCGGAAGGGACGCCGAATAGGGATATGTATGTAAAATTTGGTCTTTCCCCTATAATGTACAGCACGTTATGGAGGAAATATACAAAAAAGGATCCTGAGTTATGATGGCCTCTGTATGGATCGTTTGATTTGCGAAAAATTGAGTATGTGGAGCAGTGTATGTGTAAGCGACGAGTGAGGCAAGATATGTTTGAATGTGTGCGTATGTGGGTGAAAGAAGAGCATGAGCGTGAGAAGCGTGAGCAGGCGCTGATTGAGGAAGAGCAACGAAAGAGTGAGCGTGAGAGAGCGCAAGAGTCGAGAAAGCGTGAAGCAAAGGAATTAGAAGAAAAACAGGAAAAAGAACGTCGGTTGCAGGTATCTGGCCAGTATGCTGTTCGACAGCCTTTTTATCCTGTCCTTAATAAACATGATGATGATTTTTCGTTATTAGATCGCTCTCCGCCCCCGTACGCTGGTCCCTCCGCTCCGAGAGGAGGAGGTCAGGATTCTGGATTGCCCGCAGAGAAGGTGGATACGCGGTCCATGTTATCGACCGAGCGTATGGCTGACCTTCGAAAGATTGCTTATCGGGTTATCAAGGCTACTGTTCCTCTTTCTGAGCTAATGCAGGATCTTGAAGGATGGCAGGATAGGGAGAAATTATACTTTGCAGAGACTCTTTCTGATGAAGTTGTTACATCTTTTCAGAAATATTCCGATGTTCTTGAACCAAATGATGTGGTAGCTGATTCTAAAGATGTGCGTAAAGGTCTTCTTCTTCCTTCTCAGGTGCCTGATGCGGTCCGACGGCTGTTTGCGTTGCAGGATAAGATGTTTCGGCTACGGGATGAGGCGCGAAAAAGGAAGGCGGAAGAGGAGAAAACGAATCCGAGCGGCGGCGGGAAGCAGTCATCCATCTTTCATTCAGATAAGATCGATGCAGTGCATGTTAAGCCGATGCGAGAGGCAGCGCCTTTGTACGTTCCTCCTAAAGGAGCGGGTACTAGTTCTGATAGAGGGTCTCCTGATGCTAAAGGGTATTTTATCTATAATTGGGTTTATACTCCTTGGAATAGAGCGGATGCTATGGCATTAAAAGCTGCATTACCTGATCCACGAAAGAATCCTGCCGCCTTTTATGAGGAAGTTGAGGGGGCCCTAAATTCCTGTACTATGACCCTGGCCGATATTGATTTATTTTTTGGACTTATATTACCCCCAGATATGTGGAGATCTGTGCGGAAAGTAGACAATCTTGCAATCTTTAAGGCCAAATGGACGGATCTTGAAGATGAGGATAGAGGCAGGAAGCCTGCGCAAAAACCGCCCCAGACGATTTTAGATCTTCCTGCTGCCATTTTGACTAAGCTAAAAACGATTATTCCCCCTAAAAAGATTGATTGGACTATGTTAGCATCGTGTAAACAGAAAGTAGATGAATCGGTCTCAGATTTCTTTACACAATTTGAGGAAACTTTTCATGATTTTAACGGCCAGTCGCTTATGGACGACACGGGCAACATCTTTTTGTTGATAAGTATGTTTCGAATTTATTGCCAGGAGTGGCAGCTCGGTTGAAAGCAAGTGAAAGCTCCTGGACGACTTCGTCACCGGCATCCCTCCTGACGATGGCTCAGTATTATGAGTGTCAGGAACTAGAAGCGAAGGGTGATGAAGAAAAGAAATCTAAGGATTTAAAAACGAAGGTTATGTTAGCACAAGTGTATGGACCACCTCGTAGGGGTGCTGAAAGGGGCGGTCGAGATTTTTCTGGTTCTTCTTTGGGCCGTACTGACTTGGCCCGGGATCAATGTGCATATTGTAGGCAGAGAGGCCATTGGGCGAAAGAGTGTCCATTGCTGCACGCACAGCGGCAAGAGTGTGGGCAGGGTCCGATGAGAAGTAGGGGAGGTTTTTCAGGTCCTAGGGGCAACACAAATGACCGTGCTAGGTTTGATTCTAGCATGCGACCGCAAGATGGGTCTAATGTCTTTGATCGATGGAATCAATGTCAAATGTCTGAGTATGCACATCCTAAACATAACGATTCACAGTATGCATAGGATTGCGTAGGATGGGGTAAGGAATCAGTCGAAGTGCCAGTAGATCAGAGGGGTCCTTATGTTACAGCACATGTTTTGGGTTCTACTGATCGGTTCGGTGGAGAAGTGTGGCTCAGGGGTTAGAGGCGGCAGACCCGGAAGCTGAGATCGGTCCTGGACCAGGGTTCAATTCCCCGCCTCGGCGGGTCTTGGGCTAAAAATTCCACGGACTCGATAATTCTCGCTCCGGTGCCTTCTCGACTCACGGGTTCACACTCTGCGACTCTGGGCAATAGCTTGCTTAATCTCCACAACGGCCCCTCGCGGCGGGATGCCTGACTTTCACCTTGTGGATACCTGCTGGGGCTATCACACAGGGGAATATCAGGACGGGTTCCCTAAGCAAGCGCCGGGACACCCACTGCGGGTAGCTGTGCGCTATATAAGCTCAACTACATTTACATTTACATTTACATTTACATTTACATTCCTGGTTGATACAGGAGTTCCTCGTAGCACTTTGTCTAAAGAATTGGTTCTGAGGGCTCCCCTGTCTGGCTTAACAATTACATCTATAGGGTTCGATGGAACGCCTTTTCTTAGCCCGCTTTCACAACCTCTTGCACTTCATGTAGATAAGTTTGTTGCACCATGTCCATTTTTGCTCTCCCCAAACACGCCTGATAACATTGTGGGTTCGGATATGCTCAAGCATTTTCGGGCCACAATACGATGCTCCCCTGAGGGAGTACGTGTTATTTTGAATGACAACTATCCGACAATGGAGAGGGTGAATACGATTAAAGAAGATACTGCATTAGCCTCTTTACCTCGTACCTTGTGGGCTACTTCGGATACTGATGTGGGACAGATGATCATCTCCCCGGTACACATTAGTGTAAAGGAGGGAGCTGTGTTGCCACGCCTGCCTCAGTATCGAATCTCACAGGAGGGGAGGAGGTGCTTACGCAGATTGTGCAGGATCTAATTAAAGTAGGGGTTGTTGAAGAAGTTCCATACAATGTGTGTAACAGTCCTATACTACCGATTTGGAAGAAAGACACTGACACTAGGATCTATCGACTTATTATCGATCTGAGGGAGGTGAATAAGATAGTGATACCTCAATACCCAGTAGTTTCTGACATTACGACACTTCTTACTCTGGTCCCGCCAACTGCAACAACGTCCTCTGTTATAGATTTGAAGAACGCTTTCTTTTCGATCCCTATTCATCCTGACAGCCGATACCTTTTCGGATTCACTTTGAATAATAGATCGTACAGATTTTGTAGAGTTCCTCAAGGCTATACTGAGAGTCCCAGCATTTAGAGCCAAGCGTTGAAACGACAATTGGATTCTTTCATTCTACCTGAAGGTGTGGCGCTTATACAATATGTCGATGGTATCTTGTTGGCAGCCGATACCCCCGAACAATGTGAGGAGTGTACATTGTCTTTGCTTGCTTTCCTGGCATCGCACAATCACAAATTATTGAAAAAGAAATTGCAATATTGTAGACCAAAGGTAACCTACTTAGGTCACCTTTTGTCTAAGGAGGGGCGTGCACTTACACCAGATCGTATTCAAGCAATTTTGGATACACCAACACCCTCCACGCAGAAAGATGTCTGAGCTTTCTTGGGTCTCACTTCCTTTTGTAGACAGTGGATATTAGGGTTTTCACACATAGTTAAACCATTGTTAGCACTTTTGACAAAGGATACTCCAGTTCCCCTTCCCTGGACAAATGATTGTGAGAATGCTTTCCAACAATTACGCCAGGCTCTTTGTTCAGCACCAGTGTTAGGCACCCCTGATTACACGAAGCCTTTTACATTGTATGTACATGAGAGAGATGGATGTGCATTATCAGTGTTAGTGCAGATGCACAGTGACAAACAGCGCCCTTGTGCATATTTCTCGGCAGTGCTTGATCCTGTTGCTCGAGCACTACCTGGTTGTCTTCGCTCGGTTGCAGCGACAGCTATGTCAATACGTCAGAGTGAGGGGATTGTGTTATCTCATAAGCTGCTGGTGTTGGCCCCCCATGCTGTCAATGCCCTCTTGAATCAAACAAAGACGCAGCATCTAACTAGTGCTCGTCTAACAGGATGCGAGCTAGCGCTGTTGGCTCCTCATATTACACTAAAGAGATGTGCAAAACTAAACTCAGCCACGTTGTTGCCCTTTCCGGTGACTCGGACTGAGGCGCAAGAGACACATGACTGTGTCTTTGTGACCGAGGAACAGACAAAGGGTCGTATTGATTTACAAGATACGCCCTTTACAGATGTGAATGGAGAGCTGTGGGTGGATGGGTCTTGCTTGAAGTTTTCATATGGGACTACCTCAGCAGCATATGCAATTAATACACTACACACAATAGTGGAGACAGCACGCATACCTCAGAAATCAGCTCAAGCAGCAGAACTAATAGCGTTGACCCGAGCGTGTGAGCTTAGTGCAGGATTATGCGTGAATGTCTATACGGACAGCCGCTATGCTTTCGGAGTAGCGCACGATTTTGTCCTGCTCTGGAAGGAAAGGGGCTTTTTGACATCACATGGAGCACAGATAATGTACGGAGAGTTAGTGCATAACCTTTTGACTGCATTGACCTATCCAAAGAAGACAGCTATAGTGAAATGTAATGCACACAAGAAAGTGACAGATAAAGTGGGACAAGGAAATGCTTTTTGTAGACTGAGTAGCACGTGAAACTGCGATGCAGCCTGACTCCACTCCAATGTATATTGTGAAGTCACAAGCTGAGCGGTGGCACAATGCTAGGAAAGAGGTACTAGAGATACAAAGGACTGCTTCCGACAAAGAACGGGAGCAATGGTCTAAGGATAGAAAATTGGATGATGAAGGTTGTTGGAGGAATAAGCAGATGGATAAGTGGAAGTTACCCACAGCCTTTGTACAATCTATGGTTCAAATGGCACATGGGCTAGCACATGTTGGAGCTTCGGCAATTGTGAAATTGCTTACGCAAGTTTGGGAGCATCCAGAGATTGCTAGCACTGCTAAGAGAGTAGTACAGACCTGCATGATTTGTCTTAAGTACAATTCAATAAAAGGGACACGAACTCCAGCAGAAGGATTTGCGACACCTACTGCGCCTTTTGAAGTATTGCAAATGGATTATATTCAGCTGGAACGCTGTAATAATCTAAAATATGTCCTGTTGTGGTTTGTGCATTCAGCAAATGGATGGAAGCATACCCTACGAAGGACAATACTTCAATGACCACTGCCAAGGTGTTATTGAAGGAATTTTTTCCGTGATACGGTGTTTGGAGATTGTTGTGGAGTGACAATGGGCCTCATTTTGTAGCGGACGTTGTTAAGTATGTCCTGAAAGGATTGGGGATATCGCAGAAGTTTCATGCAGTGTTCCACCCGCAATCAGCAGGATTGGTGGAAAAGTACAATGGCATGCTGAAACTCAAGCTAGCAAAAATACAGGCCTCTACCTCTCTGACTTGGCCAGATGCCTTGCCTTTGGCATTATTGTCTATCAGATCAGTACCGCATTCTCAGACGGGCCTTATGCCCTATGAAATAGTATTTGGGCGCCCCATGAACATATGGGGAGTGCCCAAACCAAGTTCAGTGTATGATGTACCTTGTGTTTTAATGAATGACTATTTGGCACAATTAACTGATAGTTTGGTTTCCATTCACCAACAGGTTTGAGAAGCACTCCCGGACCGGTCCATAGGAGAAGGCCATAATATCCGGCCTGGTGACTTCGTCCTTGTGAAGTCCTTTGAGAGGTCGAGCAGTCTGGAGCCGAGGGGGTGCGGTCCCGAACAAGTCCTTCTCACCACAAGAACAGCTGTGCGGGTCACCAACCGGAAAAATTGGATCCATTCCATTTATTGCCAGAAGGTGCAACCTGGCCTGGTGGAGCCTGCTGTATTGACCGACCATCGAGAAATCCTGACTGCGGAGAGAGGCCATGCTGTGGTGCCTGACAAATCTGAGGAGCTCTTCCCGGACCCGACAATCCCTGGATCAAGAAGATATACTCTGCAACCAAGGAAAGAACCAGCAATTGTGTGAGAAGTTGTCAGAACGGTCCCTAGGTCAGTGAAACGGAGAGCCGATGAGGCAAGGAGGGGGGATCAGCCCTGTATTAGTGTAGTGACACCCGTCTTGGCCCGCTGGTGAAGAAATCAACGGCTACCTAGAGGGAAGAGTTCTGACAACACTTTAGTTTCAGGAAGATACTATTTGTACATTTGTTCGAATGGATAAGAAGAAGATTCTTAGTTCTGTAGGATTCATTGCTGCTGTAGCAGTTGTTGCTACAATCACGTGGTTTGTTGAGGATAAAGTTCCTGCCCATGAATTATATGTTGTTTCTACTACAGTCCCAGATGAGCATTTCTTTTATACACTCCCGTATCAAGAGTTTAAGCATCGACAGTCATATTTGAATAACACTTTCATTCAGATGCTGCATCATACCCACGTTGCTACTAATGCCACGAACTGTTGGATATGTGAGATGTTGCCGGCACACTAAAAGAAAGGGGAAACACCGTTCATACCTCTCCCCTTCTCTCATAATGGCTCTTGTCGAGCATGGTACACTTTGCTTTTTGCTACGAGAAAACCCACAGTGGGTAGATTGCTTTTCAGACTGAATAAACAATGCCATCAAGATAAGGAAGGCTATCCTCAAGCCAACGGAACTATATGGGAGTGGGAAGAATATCGACCGGACAATGATTCAACGCCTTATATCTTTACGAACACTAGAGACACTGTCGGAAATGAGAAATTTGTGATTTCAGTAGCCCAAGCACAAGCAGATTTATGTGTACAAAGTGTAGGCCATATTCCTGTAGGTGTTAGTGATTGTATTGTTGTATTGAATACTAACAGCCCGTCCCGACCTTGTCCGGGAGCAACAGACTGCCCCGACCCCCGCCCCCCCGACATTGTCCAGCAGCCCGGGACCCCGCCTGGCCCACCCCCCGCCTGCCCCAACCCCCGCCTGCCCCGACATGGGTCCCCTTACCTCAGTCGCCGCTCCTCCCCCCTATCCGCTGCTGATATACTGCTTTAAATATGTCCTTTTCTTCTTTGCAGAGGTGTACAGCTGACCAATCCGTTCAACAGAGTGTACATTGGCTGGGAAAGCTTACATCATAGCTAATCTTTTTGGCCTAGAGGTGTGTTAATGATTGCTGTTTCACCATAAAAACACGGGATTCATCTCTTTTCTCCTGCAGCCCGGGCCCCCGCCCAGCCCGTCCCCCGCCTGCCCCGACATGGGTCCCCTTACCTCAGCCGCCGCTCCTCCCGCCTGTCCGCTGCTCGGACCGCCGTTGGTCTGTCCGCTGCTCCTCACGTCACCGCTCCTCCCCCGCGCCATGTCCGCCGCTCCCTTACCTCAGCCGCCGCTCCTCCAGCCTGTCCGCTGCTCGTACCGCCGCTGGCCTGTCCGCTGCTCCTTACGTCACCGCTCCTCCCCCGCACCATGTCCGCCGCTCCTCGTCGCGCTCCTGGACGCCGCTCCTCCCCGCGCTCCTGACATGAGCACGCATGTCACGGCCGGCGCTACTTCGAAGGGACTACTTTTTTTTTTACTGTAAATTTTTTTAATAGCGTTTTTTTTTTATTTATATAGCCTATAACCATCTACACACCCTGACGATTCAAACGGTGTATCGGGTGTGTGGATTGGCACTGTGGTTCCCGAGTTTACCCGCCTCAAAGGCTGAAAGTTCTTCCTTTATTATAGTAGTATAGATTGATGGTTTGAACAACAGCACATTTCTTGCCTCTCATAATACTTATTTTGTATGTGGAAATAGAGGCTATTATCGATTACCAGCTGGATGGTCTGGAGTATGTTATGTGTCATTTTTACTACCACCTTTATTCTTGGCACCTGCATCGTATCATTAAGATTTGAAATTACTGAATAATGTGACTGTAAACAGATACAAACAAACTTTGTCCATTGATGATATAGATCAGACAGACACTAGTTTGCAGCAATATATAGATTTCAATTTAGGATTATTTTTCTTCATGGGAGCTGCTCTGAATACTAGAAAGATACGACGATTAACAACAGTAGTAGAAGCTGTTACTAATCAAACTGCCGCAGCCCTTGGCAATCTCACCGAAGAGCTACAAATTACCAGGATTGTTGTGTTACAGAACAGGATGGTGTTAGACGTGATGTTAGCAGATAGAGGCGGGGCTTGTAGAGTTATTGGAAGTAGTTGTTGTGTTTTCATCCCCGACCATACTCCTTCTGTGTATAAAGCCATCAATAAATTACATAAGATTGCAGCTGATATACATGTTGAAAATGGGACTTGGACATTCTCGGGTTGGTTCTGGACTCTGATCTCCACATGGGGTTGGAAAGTTCTCACTGGACTTTGTATAGTTATTGCAATCATGTTTACGTGTTGTGTATGTATCCAATGTAGTCCAATGATATGTTCTTTATGTGTTTCATTTTGTGTGCCTAATAAACGATCCGTTGCTGAGGCTGTCCATCAGAAAAACATAACTAGAGAGATAGCTGAAATGATGAGCATCTATATAAACGATGAGTATTTAGATTATCCAAGAAAACCGAATGTCTTCAGCAAATGCTGAAAGGGTCGCCTGTTGTAAATAAAACAGCGATAGTATTAAGCATTAGCTGAAGACATGCTATTGTGTCTTTCTGCTTGTTTTCCCGCTCGTACTTTAAATACGGCCAGACTCCATTTGTTTTCTGGCCTCCATCTTGTGTGCCATACACTGCCATGTGCCCGACATGAGGCGAGTCCTACCTCTCTGCTAGTTACCTCTGAAGTTTGCCCAGCAACAAAGCTATAAATAGTTCTTTGTGCGTCTAGTGCATGCTCAGTAGGAGTCACATCTGTCTTTGATTAGCATAGATAGGAATGTGTATTTCGACGGGTCTGAAGAACCGTTAACTCCACCCATGTATCGATCATGTTCAAGAAATGTCCATATATGGTTGTAAATCATGTCTTGAGTTGTATCCGCCTACTTATGAGCCCCTTCTTTGTGTATAAAAGGGGACTGTGTGTCCGAGTTCTTTGTGCTACCTTGTACAATACTGTAGAGTGTTGTGTGGGCTGTAGTACCACCTTTAAAGGTTTATTAAACTATGTCTTTGTATTTCCAGTTTCTGTGCCAAATTCTTTGTGTAGTCTGAGGACACCATGCACAGAAGGGCGAACCCTTTGCATTCGCAGGCCTTGCTGTGGCCTGTACTCATCAATCCCACTTTTTGTCCCATTTTTTGTTTATATCGCACGCCCATCCCTTTGTTGTTGGTGCATCACCGCCCCTCATTTGCATAGCTATGTTACCTTTGACTAATGTGAACCCCAGTGTGGCCCATTGTTGTTCTATAGTGGAGAGATCTGTGGCATCCCATGTATTGAGGAGTCCCAACTTGGGTGTTAAATGGATTTCTCGCCCAACTTTGCAAATGTCGTGTGGCTTTTTCTCAGAGTGGTGCTATGTTTGGGCAGCTCCATAGCACATGGAGAAATGTAGCCTCCTCCTTGCAATGCCCGAGACAACGTGCATCTGGATGTAGGATGTTACAACGCATACCATTACAACTACCCACCATTACAACGCGACCATTACAACGCATACCATTACAACGCATAGCGCTTAGAGGTGCTGGATAGTGGTAAGTATAATTTACTATTCCAACTACAGTCCCCGTGGACACTAGGGAAGGTGTTGGATAGTAAATGAAACTTATTCCCTATCCTAGAGCGCCCCCCAGCGCAATGCGTTGTAATGGTATGCGTTGTAAAAGTTGCGTTGTAATGGTAGGTAGTTGTAAAAGTTGCGTTGTAACAGGTGTATACCCGTGCATCTTCCCTACGCCTTTTTTTGGTTAGGTATGTTCTATGTAGTATTTTGAGCTGAATGAGACAGAGTTTGAATGTCATGGATGCCTCTCGGGGGACATTAACGCTGTTTGCCACTCATTGTCTTCAAGCGGCCCAAAAACCCCTCCTGCCATCTGTCACGGAATTGTTGGAGTGGGTCAGGTAGATTATTGCAAAGATTTTGATAAGTCATTGAAATGGCTTTTTTGCTCAAGTGTTAGGAAGGTAGCCTTTTTTTCTTCTTGAGGGGATGCTTGTGATAGGTGCATGGCGAATTTGCATGTATCGAAACACTTCCTGTTGAGCTAGGTGATATTCTTTTTGCATTTCTGAGAAACTGAGAATTTTCACTTTTTTCCATAGGTCACCAACTGTGGAGATGCTGATGGCTTCCCATTTATCAAATCCCAGATGTGTGCCCAGTGTCCCTAGACTTTGGGCTGACCATAGTGGCTTGGCTTGAGTTATTATGCCTTGCCATCCAAGTGCTTTGTTTTACTGGTGCCAGATGTCAATGGTCAGGGCCGTGAGGCCGGTATAGTGGCCTTTTTTGGGTTTTGAGTATAGGGCCCCATTTTATTCTTCCAATGCGTGGTATTTTGCTATCCCAAATCAGTGTTCTAATTTTACTGTCCATGCTTTTGAAGTAGGCTTCAGGGACTTTAAATCAGCTGTTTTGTATGACATATAGGAAACGCAGCAGTACCAGCATTTTAAACAGTGATGTGCGTCCTAATTGTGGCTGCACATTCGGGTGGTAGACATGGATTTGGTCCACGGAGTCTGTACATTACTGACTTGGACCAGTTAATGGTGTAGCCTAAGTATTTGCCAAAATTAGTGATGAATTCTGTTTATTGATTTCGCTGGTGAAGCAAGGCATAGTAAAATGTCATCGGCATATAGGGATATTCTCTTCTTGTGTCCCTCCACCCATTTTAGTCCTCTAAGTAGTCGGTCGCCTCTAACCCAGGTTGCAAGTGGTTCTAGCATCAAGGAAAAGATCAGTTGTGATAGGGGGCACTCCTGTCGTGTACCCCTCTTCAGTGGGAAATGTCGGTGAGGTGTGGTTGTTTACTTTGACTTGTCCTTTCAGGTCTGTATAGAGAAGCCTAACCCACTTAAGAAATTTGAGACCGAAACCTATTTGTTGCAGGACCTTGAAGAGGTATGGCCAATCAACTGTGTCAAATGCCATTTTAGCATCTAATGAGAGTATTACTGCATCTTCTGCAATTGTGTCTTTCCTACCTAGGACATTGTGTAGCTGGTGAATGTTTAGGGCTGTGTTGTGGCCAGGCATGAAGTGGTGTAGTGCTTCGGGTTGGGGTGTGCACTTGCTGCCTGTCTATGTGGTCATTTAGGGTCATATTGAGGTCTCCACTCTGGACCATTGTTCCGAGTGGCACATCCAGGATTAGCTTACCTAGGTCGGAGGGGGCTGATTTATAGAGCGCCGGGGGACATATGCTGAGATGACATTGATTGACTTCTTTTCCCAGATTCCTTCTAGAACAGCAAATCTGACCTGTGGATGTGTCAGGGACAACACCCGAAGACCCCGGAGTTCTACCTGTCTCGGTGCACAAATAAACAGAAACACGGGCTTCTCGATGGTGGTGTCAAAGACCAAAGGTTTATTACTGCAGGGACACAGAAGTCACAGAAACTACACACGGGCAGAATCTAGGAGCCTGTTCGATTTGTACAAAGTGGGTTGCTCCTTAAATACTAAATTTTCGGCTTGGGGCAAATTCTTTACATACTAGTACATTTCTAAACCTTTGTGTCCTAAACAATAAATATTTGGCGTTGCACAAGAATCGCCAACAATATCTGATGTCAAAAAATTACGAACGAGGGGTTCCCACTGTTCCATCATAATCCCATGTCAACTTTTCATTCAAGAGCCGGACCGCCTCATCGTAAATTTCGTTACCTCCCCCTAATAAAGGCCCAGAAGGAAAGGAGCAGAGCCAGGTGCAGAAGATAGAAAAGCAGGATAAGAGATGTTTGTGGGTCGTAAATGGGCAAGGCTACCAGCTTCGGCCGCCTAATCATGATCAGGCCAACGAACACGAGAACCAGTATAGCAGGACTGGCCTCAGGCTGGGGAGGCAGCTTCTGCCGAGTCATGTAGCCATGGCGTTTTCTGTCCTAAGGTGCACGTGTCACTAGCAAGGTGAATCGCCGGCTAAAGCTTACGTGTCCTTAAGTGAAAGAGGTCACTGCGTGTCCATTGACTATGTGAGGGCAAGAATACAAAATGGCTGCCGTAATCTAAGATGGATGCCATGGGTAAATCGGAAATGTCTTCATAGCAGGAGTGCTCTTGCTCGTAGCATAGCGCAAACACCAGGATATGCTAAATGGATCATTTGCGGTTCACTGATACCAAAATTATGAGTTTATGACAATGTTGAAAACACGGGTTCAAATCATCACGGAACCTCAGACCCTCCTTTTGCCCTTACATAGGCAATTACTCAGTCTATGTCAGAGTCTATCTCGATGTTCATTAGGTCAGTGACATGTTGTTGCATCATCATCCTTTCTCGTACCTTGTCTCCAAACACAGATGGTTTTCTAAGACAGGTTGCAGCACAGAGGCTACACAAAGCGGGACCACATTGGATAATAAGGCAGCACGAGAACAGGAATACTAGGATGATGCCAACGACCATAAGAACCTTCCATCCCCACGCTGATAGTAGAGTCCAAAGCCATTCCATTAAGGACCAGTTTCCCTTGTCTACGTTAATAGAGTCGGAAATCTTGTGTAGCTTAGAGATCGCTTCATATACAGTCGGAGCATTATTAGGAATAAAAACACAGCAGCTCGATTGGATCATTCTGCATACCCCACCTCGATCTGCAAGTATTACGTCTAGAACCATACGGTTCTGCAACATCATGAGACGATCCGCCTGGAGCTCAGCTGTTAAGTTACTAAGGGCACCAGCAGTTTCTGTAATAGTAGATTCAACTACCCGTGTTAGCTGACGTAGATTTCTACTATTGGCCATAGGCCCCCAGAACGGAAGGAAACCTTTGAAGAAGTCTCCGGCTTCCTGACCAGCGGTATCTTCCTTGCTGAAAACCCCTCTTGCTACTCTGGTCTTGTGATAATCTGGGGAAGCAGTGTATGTTGGAGGTAACAGTCGAGCAATATAACATGAACCTGAGAAGTCAGCAGGCAGCCATGTATATGCTCTATCCTGACAAATGAAGTAGGTACCCCTAGCAGTAAGAAAGGCAGGGGAAGAGTTAGACGGATACACGTAAGTCTCAACGCACTCACTCTTCCCTAGCTGAGCTCTTGGATTTCTCCCATTACCTTGCAAACAGACTTGACCTCGGTGAGGTACGACCCAAATTGGAGTGGAGCTCTTACGCTTGCTTTCACCCAAACTAATGCAATACTCCGTAGAATTCCAACTCAGATATACCCGTAATTAATCTCTAGGGTAAGATGGGGTGTTATTGACGTCTTTAATCATGTCAATGATTCCCTTGACTAAAGCTTTATTGGCAGAGTTATATTTAGTGGAACGTGGTGGACGCGGAGGATAGGTCTCAAGGGCATAGACAAAAATAGTCTGAAAGGCCTGAAATGATCCATTATAGCTAAAAGGCAAGACCAGATAGGGGATGCCTTTATCCATAGTGTGTGGTATCAGACCACATACCCAACAGTCTGTTGTGTTAACTACCAGTTGGTGTTGATGCAGGAGTTGTATAAAAGTGTTATTAATGAATTCTGAGCGTCGAGCTTGTTCGTGTTCAGGAAACGAGTGAAAAGAATGATAAGAAGCAACAGTAGAAGAAACGGGATCAAGGGGAGGCACTGTGGTTGTTACCGGTGTAAAAATTAAATGCATACAAAAGACGATTCCACCCACCAACGTTATTAAAACAATCAAAAACGTAATTGCACATTGCATCAGAAAACATTTGTTATGAAGAATCTTGTAAAGTCTATTTCTGCGAACATAAATTACATTCTCTCGGTGCAGCTCAGGAAGCTCCATCTTCTACAACCGCTCGCGACCACTGATGATGTGTACGTAGTTGAAAATGCCTCTATCAGCCCTGGGAGTTCCCAGAACTAACAGAAAGGCCGGCCTTGTGTCTGGCCCCCGCAGATTCAATTAGGTACACAGCCACGACCCTACGGCTACCCAGACGGCAAGGCAATTAAAACAACATAACATATATGGAAAAATACAAAATATTAGCAAACTTCCTGGCTGGAGGCAATGTATCAAAATTCAAATATGTAAAATAGGCAGTTTCCTGCTTTATTTGTCCTTTGTGTGAGATCGTAAGTTGTATCTCAATTTTCCCGGAGCTGTCTGATCCGGAAACAGTGTATTTTCAGCAGGGGTTGCAATGTTCAAGTTCGCAGATGGCAAATGTTCTTTTGATGCAGAGGACAAATGTTCGGAGTTCAAAGGAGCAGTTTCAGAAGGGGAGTCAGAGTTCGGTGAGTCAGTAATCAGTTCTGCATCGCTGAAAGGAATGAATCTGGGAGCTGGTTCAGTTTCAGAAGCAACGATGGAAGTGGAAGGGGTACACGTTTAGCGTGCGTCGCATGGATCCAGTTCTTTCTGCCAGCCACTCGTATAGCAGTCCTCGTCGCCAACAGATAACATAGGTGAATGGGGACTCCCTGTGATACTTTAAGGTCTAGAGGAGGGAGTGACAGTCTATAACAAACAATGAGGGGAACCTCTATACTGACCTATATTTCTTTACATCTGAGCATTAAAGTCTCTACAAGGTTACAATTATGATGCTGCATAAGAACAAGAGATAATTCATTAAGACATGGAATGTATATTTGATTTCTTTCATTTATTTTATATCTTTTGCATAACAAATTATTTTTTTCTTCATTTTCTAGTGATCATTTTATCAAAGTTACAAAACAGTGACATGGTAACATATGTATATATAATTAAAAAATGCATGGTTGGATCATGTCTAAACACAAACCCCTAAGCAATACACATAAAATAACTTTCACTCATACCTTCATTCATACAAATTCAAACTTTCATACCCATTATTCTAACACTACTGACAATAACACAAAACAGTGAAAAAAAGTGAACATGTATCGTGTCCTTCGATAGACTCCTCAGAATATGGCTAGACCCCGTTATCTTATTTCTTCCTTTTTGTTTTGAGGGTTAGCAGTTTTTAGTGCTCCTTTCCTTTCCTTCTCCAGATTTTGATTTCTGATTTAAACTGAGGGTGTCTGATGCGTACGGCCTACGTACGTTTCGGTGATGTGCTTAGTTTGCTTCACCTTCTTCAGGGCCAACATGTAAATGGACAACAGACAGGTGCATACATACAGTTAAAACCAGGGGGTTTTCATTATCTGTGTCTGCGTTGACACTAGTAGGACCCTTTTAGGAAAATAGATTTTATGGACAGTCGTGTCTCTGTGAGGGTAGCTTCCGAAGAGTTTTGGATCCTCCAGATGTATCTGCGGTTAGGATTAAAGGCTATAATGTGAGTTCTCTGGGCCTATGTTATCGGTCATTATTTCTTTGGGACCTATATGCAGAGAAATCTACTCGCATCCAAGGGCGCCTCCGGCCGATGTCACTGCCACTGACCATGTCACTGTTTTGTAACTTTGATAAAATGATCACTAGAAAATGAAGAAAAAATAATTTGTTATGCAAAAGATATCAAATAAATGAAAGAAATCAAATATACATTCCATGTCTTAATGAATTATCTCTTGTTCTTATGCAGCATCATAATTGTAACCTTGTAGAGACTTTAATGCTCAGATGTAAAGAAATATAGGTCAGTATAGAGGTTCCCCTCATTGCTCGTCGCCAACAGAACCTGAAATGGTCCGACGAATTTGGGTTGGAGATTTCTCGTCCGTCCAAAGTTTCTTATGACCACCTGGTCACCGGGTTTCAGCTGATGACCTGGACTCTCCGGTGGCTTTGGCAATGCATCGAAAACCTGTTGGTGAATAAGACTCAATTTAGCAGTCAAGTCGAAAAGGTAATCAATTAACATTGGATATTCCAGCTGCTTAAACTCCTTCGGTCTAGGTACCCCCCAAATATTCGTAGGTCGACCGAACACAATCTCATAAGGGCTAAGCCCTACTCGAGAATGTACAGTCGCTCTTGTGGATAACAGAGCCAAAGGTAGTGCATCTGGCCAGGACAAGCCTGTGGAGGCCTGTATCTTGGCAAGTTTCAGTTTGAGGGTGCCATTGTAACCCTCAACTAAACCAGCAGACTGGGGGTGATTCGCACTGTGGAACTTTTGTTTTATCCCTAAGCCCGCACACACACTCTGCATAACTTTCCCTGCGAATTCACTTCCATTATCTGGCCATACAATCCGTGGCATGCCGAACCTGGGGAAGTATTCCTTGAGAAGGATTTTGGCAGTGGACAAAGCAGTATTGTCCTTTAGTGGGTAGGCTTCGATCCATCTTGAAAAAGCACAGACTACCACTAGGACGTACTTTAGATTATTGCAACGATCCATGTGAATGAAGTCTAACTGGATCACTTCAAAGGGGCAAGAAGGAGGAGCGAAGTGACCAGCGGGTGTGGGGATTCCCTTGCCAGGAATATGCATCAGGCATATCATGCAATTTCTCACCACTCTTTCTGCACACTTACTAATTCCATCATTCCTCCAGACTGGAGCCAACATCTTACAAATCCCTTTAGAACTGATGTGCGCTGCTCCATGCGCCATCGTTACTACTGCAAGCACATACGCATCAGGCAACATCCAACGCTGCTGTTCCGACAAATCGATCCAACACTCACTCGAGTCCAATTTACCCGTATTCTCTTTCCATGCAAGCTTTTCCTCCTCAGTCACCTCTTTCTGAATTTCTTTCACACTTTCCACTGTATCCTCACACATTCCAGACTCAGTAATCCATCTTGCAGACGTTGCAACATACATTCTACTCATCGTATTTCTAGCTGTCTGTTTAGCGGTCTCATCAGCAAAAGCATTTCCACGACCAACATCATCCGTGATTGCTCGATGAGCACTGCACTTCACAATCGCAACTTCAGTCGGCAAGGTTAGAGATTCCAACAAGTCATTAACTAGCGGACCATGTTGGATCTTAGTCCCATGGGACGTAATGAAACCTCTCTCTTTCCACAAACGGCCAAAACTATGGGCCACGCTGAACGCGTACTGACTATCTGTGAACACATTCACTCTCTTTCCCTTAGCTAAAACACACGCTCTAGTTAATGCGATCAATTCTGCAGCTTGGGCAGAATTCTGACTCACTCTTGCAGTCTCCACAATCGTACTCAAAGTCGTTACTGCGTAAGCAGCTGTCACATCACCATTCTCCAATTTAAAACAAGACCCATCAACATACAATGTGCCATCTGGATCTGGTAACGGAGTGTCTTTAAGATCAATTCGTCCTTTTGTCTCTTCCTTGGTTCTGAAACAACAGTCATGTGGTTCCGAATCACTCGACTCCTGACTAGTCGGCAACAATGTTGCTGGATTCAATACATTGCATCTTTTGATCTGAATATGACTCGCTAGCAGTGTCAGCTCATAGCCTGATAATCTAGCACTGGTAAGGTGTTGCGTCTTGGTTCGGTTCATGAGTGTATCCACAGCATGAGGAACCATGACCACTAGCATGTTGTTCATGACCAAACCAACAGATTGTCGAATGGATGCTGCAGCTGCTGCTGTAGCTCTCAAGCAACTAGGCAACGCTCTGGCTACCGGATCTAATGTTGATGAAAAATACGCACAAGGGCGTTGTTTCTCACCAAATCTTTGCGTCAGAACACTCAACGCGCAACCTTCTCTCTCGTGAACATAGAGCGTGAATGGCTTGCTGTAGTCGGGTGTACCCAATACAGGAGCTGAACACAATGTATTTCGTAACTCAGAAAAACTTTGCTGACATTCGGCAGACCATGGCGCCGGACTCGGAACACCTTTCCCAGTCAAGGCCACCAATGGTTTTGCCAAAAGAGAAAAATTTGGGATCCATTGACTACAGTATGAGGTAATACCTAAAAAGGCACGCACTTCTCTCTGTGTGCTAGGAACATTCATCTGCGTAATTGCTTTTATTCTCTCTGGGGTCAACTTTCTTCCCTCCTTTGACAAGAGATGACCTAGGTAGGTCACTTCTTGACAACAGTATTGCATTTTCGAAGGTGACACCTTGTGATTTAAACTAGACAAATGATGCAATAAGGAAATTGTAGCTGCTTTGCAAGTTTCCTTGTCATCGGCAGCCACTAGAAGATCATCGACATATTGCACTAAAGCAGAACCAGGAGGAAGTACAAAGGAATCTAATTGACTTTTTAATGCCTGACTGTAAATGGACGGGCTCTCACAATAGCCTTGTGGAGCACGTTTAAACCTGAAGCTTCGACCTCCTAGAGAGAAGCCGAAAATATCTCTGCTTTCCTCTGCTATCGGAATGCTGAAAAAGGCATTCTTCAAGTCGATAACTGAAAACCATGTGGCTGTAGCAGGAATTAACGTTAACAATGCAGTAATGTCTGGAACCACAGGAAACTGTGGGATCACAATTTTGTTAATCTCTCTAAGATCAATGACAAATCTATATACTGGAGGCTTTGAAGGATCGGTGCGTTTCAGAATTGGCAGTACAGGACCGTTACAGACATTTCCTCTAGTTTCTTCTACTACGTCTTTCTTGATCAAATCTTGTACGATCAATAAAAGCGCACGTTCACCTTCACTAGAGATCTTGTGTTGTGGGATTCATGGAAATTTGACATTCGCTTTCAAAGTGACTACATATGGTGGAATTTCTAAAAGACCTACATCGTTAGGACCAGTCGCCCAAAGAGAATCAGGGAGAGAACGCAGCTCTGGTGGGAGCGCATCCATCGATAAGTACATCGGGGAGATGATTCTCTTTCCCAATGTAAGCTGTACTCCTGCCGGAGAATAGTTGTGAAGGGGAAAGTCTTGACCCCTTCGGTCAGTGGTCACCACTTTTAGATGTGGCTAAAGTTCGCACATCACCAACACAGCACTTCACTGAGTAAGAGAAGGAATACAAAGGTAAGATACCAAACGTTCAAATTGGAGTGGCACTTTATTTTTCAATTAACAAACAGAGAGCTAAATGCATATCAATTCAAGCAACAATGTAATTTTCTAAATACAACCCAGACTTCGCTCTGTCTGGTATGAATGCTGGATGACTAATGCTCAAAATACCTCAAGGTAATACTGGAATGAAATGTATTTAAAGAGAACACTAACACAGATGATCAAAGATTCTACACTACTGAGTACAAGAATATAGAACCCAACTGTCTATGGGCCAACCATCTGAAACAGGTCCATTGTCATAGATTGCACATTTCTATCAGAGCCCTGAATTATGAGGGCAGGGCAAAGAAGGCGCAAGTAGAATTAGCTAAAATGGAACATTTTGCTATTAATTCAGTGTCTGGTATTAGCTGAGAGTGAGACCAGTTACTTATGTTAAAAGAGCCTACCATCCAGGAATATCTCCATGAAGAGAGATAGTCGAAGGGTCAGAAATCTAGAGAGTGAGTCTAGAGAGAGAGAGAGATGGGCTATCTGCCCTGGGAGATCCACAACCTGAGTGAGGCGTCGGCGTCCCAAGTCAGATAGTCTTCGGCTAGCCGAGAGAACATTCCACGCTCATGCAGCAGGGCATCTGCAGGAAGGCTCTGATTTCAGATTTGACAGTTGGGCCTGATATACCCAAAATTGAGGAACTAGGGTTCTATGATGACACTGGCCCCTGGCCTTACGGTGCAGGTGGTTTAACCACAAGTGTTTTGGACACCGGAAGGAAATGTTTTCAGTACATTATGTTCCGTACATTTTTAGAACAGAACGTCTTGTACCTTTGAAAGAGAACATTTCCGGAACATCTTGTACCTTTGAAAGAGAACATTTTCAGAACATCTTGTACTTTAGGAAGAGAACATTTTCAGAACATCTTGTACTTTAGGAAGAGAACATTTTCATCACTTCTTTCTAAACACAATGGTTACATGTTGTACATTACTAAAAAAGGACATTTTTCTGTCACGCACATTTCTACATATCTGAAAGTGTGAATTCCCATGATAGATGCAGTTTATTGCTAGAAATTGCTGCTTATACTTGTGCAAGCTATGTTTCAAAATATAACGTTAGCAGGGGTTTCAGGAAGCTGTACCACGTGTACCAGGGTAAGTGTGTGTGTGTGGGTGTTGGTCTGGGAGCTGACAGTGAAGCTAAACACTTTTTTGAAGGCCTATTTTCACCTTGTTTATTTTGGTGCACAGAAACGTGTGTTTGTAAGCCTGCATGCATAGTGGGCCCTGGGGCCTTTGTTTACTAATGGAGAAAGCTAGTTATTTTAGCATGTTTTCAGAATTTTATCACGCAGGGCCCACATCAGACCTTCATGTTACCAAGGCTGTCAGAACTCTCCTTTCTGGTGATGTTAGATGGTAGAACCGGACCCTCCATCACAGTACAATGTCGCGTACAGGCGTTTTAACAAGTCTAAACCAAGCAGATTTTCATTACAACCAGTCGTCAAAATCAAGGGTGCTTTCAATTGACGGGGTCCAACAGAAATAGACAAAGGACCAGATACGGGGTTGTAAACAGGGGCGCCTGAAAAACCTACAGAAACATTTGTTAAGCCAGACAAAGGTGCGCCAGGGAGTTTCGCATGTATGATAGAACTTTTTGCTGCACCAGTATCCAACAGAAATGGTTCGACTACACCTGATGTTGCTACTGCGACATAAGGCCCACTCT
Organism: Lissotriton vulgaris; assembly: GCF_964263255.1. Lineage (NCBI taxonomy): Eukaryota > Metazoa > Chordata > Amphibia > Caudata > Salamandridae > Lissotriton > Lissotriton vulgaris. Next base: position 774,782,603 of record NC_141696.1, on the reverse strand, counting down.
GATCTACTGGAACTGATACTACTCCCTCTCTTTGTCCAAGGCTGTCCTAGTACTCATTTTGCTGACATTCCTCACTAACTTCACAGTAGTCTTCAACGTGATACTGTTGAGATCTATTTGGTTGGGCAGACTGTCCATTTCGCTGATCAAAATAATTAGAAGGGCGATCATTCGTTTGTGGAGGCATAGCACCTCGTCCTCTAGAATTTTGCATAGAACCACCACGACCTCTCTGAGCTGCTGCAGCATTATTTTGTGCTAATACTGGACACTCATTCTTATAATGACCTTCCTTCTTGCAATAAGCACACTGATTCCATTGGTATTGCGGTCTCTGAGAACCATAATCTGCCCTCTGATATGATCCTTGCTGTGTGTTAGTCTGATTCGTGCGAGGCGGATATGCTTGCTGCAAAAAAACTTTAGTTTTTAAATCTTTCGTTTTCTTATCTGACTTTTCCTTCTCCTCTTTATCCCTATTTTCATAATACTGGGCAGTTGCAAGTATTTGCGCAGTCGTAGAGACAGCCCACGCACTTTCAGAATCTTTCAATTTATTACTGAGCTCTGGCAACAGATTGTGCACAAATTTATCAACAAATAGTCTCTGTCCTCCTTCCGTGCTCATATCCTGACCACTGTGATCTACGAAAGTTTCTTCAAACCTTGTGAAAAAGTCGGAGACACTTTCGTCCTTCTTCTGCCTGCATGCGGACAACTTGTCCCAGTTAACGCGCAATGCTGGCATCAGAGTCTTCATTAAATCGATTATTCTACCGGGCAAATCAGCAATTAGAGGTTCGGGTTTAGAACCACCTATTTGTTGACCATCTGCCGCTATTATAGCTGCCCAATCACCACCTAGGGCAACTGGATGATTTTCTTTACGAATTTTAGCCCAAATTGGTTGTGGTACTACATTGCCAAATAACATGTCAATGTCCGCTAAATTCATTACACAAGCTTCAACTGTTTGCGCTAACTCTTTGTAGTATCCGGCTGGATTCTTACGCGGATCTGGCAAGGCCTGTTTCACTGCTAACACTTCGACTCGCTTCCACAGAATGTGTATCCACACTCTCTGGAATTGGGCCGGAGCGGCTGCAATACCATTCGCTACATCAGCTTGCACGGCGTCGCGCCATATTGGAGGAACCTCTCTCATAGGATATTGACGACCCTGTTTCGTACTATGTTTCTCTAACTCTCTAGGTGAGTGAAGGGAAGGATCAAATCTAAAATCTAAAATTAATTCCATAGCTTCTTTTATCTTCTGACCAACTATCATACCTGCAGCAAATTTCTGTTGAACTTGGATTAATTCATCCGGTACCTGTTCAGATTCGCTCTCTTCCCATTCTTCACGTAAAAGGGAACACATGACATCAAACACATAGCGCTGTGTCGGTTCCTTCCACTGCATAAATGTATCTAATACATCTCGCACACTATATCTGCCAACTTTCAAAATCCATCTAAGGGCAGTGGAGTCTAATATTCCACGTTCTTCACTACTAGGAAGCTGACTACGCCTCTGAATGGAGTCAGAGACAGGACTCCTAATCAAGGTTTTGTAAAAGGGAGATAGAATATTAGTGACAGAATCAGTGATTTTCCGTCGAACAGAAAACGGAGTCATATAGCTTGCAGAAGTTTGAAGGAGAGTAGTAGTCGGGACAGAAGAGACAGCGACAGTAGGGGTAGCAGGCAAAGTAGCTTGTGAAACAACAGGTATGAGCGGTACAGGCATAGGCAAAGGAACCGGCAACCCTGGAAGAGGGGGTGCTGGAGGAACATTAACATTGACCACAGGAAGTACAGGAGCTTGATTCAGGGGAGCAGGAGCAGGTATACCAGGCTGTCCAGCAACCGGTAACCAGCAACCGGTAATTGCACATTCGGTAAAGGTGGAGCCGTAGCACCCTGTGCATACAGTGGGGGTGACCTCAACAAATAAGACAACAGGGGATCCTTTTCGGGGTCCTCTACTATCTTAGCTGTACTTGATGGCAAGGCAGGATAGCACTTGTCTATCGCTAGATTACGCTCTCTATTGGCCACCTCCATCGCTTTCTCAGACTCGTTGAGTTGCAGCTGCTTGGCAGACTGTTCTAAAGTCAACTCTTGCTCTTTCTGTTCTTTCTTTAACTTTTTAGTTTCTCTCTGTTTGGATTCTTTGCGCCAATAACGGAAAGAATCAAACATTGCCGGCCGGGCTTTCTTCTTAAATAATTTCACTTCTAAATTATCAAGAATTTCGGGTTCAAAACTACCATGCAGTGGCCAACTAAGGACACCGTCTTTCTCTGTATATCGGATCCATACCTCGTTATAAGATATAGGACCCACACCATGCTTACAGTACAGATCATAAAGAGGAGTTCCAATCGGAGGAACCAGACATGAGTCCTCCAACCGGGAATCACTGTTGCAACCAAAACACGACAACATACAATTTTTCCGACTTACCATTTTATAATCCTACCAAAGCGAACAAATGTATCGATACCCAAACTAAACCAAATGATTATCGTAACTAGAACAACCAGTGATAATCTTACGAAACCAAACCAAACCAAGAACTAAAAGGATGATCCAAACAGGAGCAAACCCTTACGAAGTAACCAAACAACTAGCAACCACTTAATACTTAACTGAGGCTCTGAAGACGTCACCAAGGAGAAACCCGTCTTGTCTCGCCGTACTAAGGTCTGCACCTCGGGTCCAAGACAGGGCGACAGTCAAGGCAGCGGACCACTGCAGCCGTCCGAACGGGAACCCTCGTGGAAGAGAACGTCGGGCCACTTTTGCGATATGCCGGGATCGATGAAGTGGGGCGCCTCCCTCTGGAATCTTCACACGAAGCTTCTCGAACTCTTCAGGCTTTTGGACCGGTACCGAATGACGTCGCCCCACGTGGGCGCCAATTGGAGTTCTGGACTTTTTGGTTCCGTCCAGAGGTGTCAGGGACAACACCCGAAGACCCCGGAGTTCTACCTGTCTCGGTGCACAAATAAACAGAAACACGGGCTTCTCGATGGTGGCGTCAAAGACCAAAGGTTTATTACTGCAGGGACACAGAAGTCACAGAAACTACACACGGGCAGAATCTAGGAGCCTGTTCGATTTGTACAAAGTGGGTTGCTCCTTAAATACTAAATTTTCGGCTTGGGGCAAATTCTTTACATACTAGTACATTTCTAAACCTTTGTGTCCTAAACAATAAATATTTGGCGTTACACAAGAATCGTCAACAATATCTGATGTCAAAACATTACGAACGAGGGGTTCCCACTGTTCCATCATAATCCCATGTCAACTTTTCATTCAAGAGCCGGACCGCCTCATCGTAAATTTCGTTACCTCCCCCTAATAAAGGCCCAGAAGGAAAGGAGCAGAGCCAGGTGCAGAAGATAGAAAAGCAGGATAAGAGATGTTTGTGGGTCGTAAATGGGCAAGGCTACCAGCTTCGGCCGCCTAATCATGATCAGGCCAACGAACACGAGAACCAGTATAGCAGGACTGGCCTCAGGCTGGGGAGGCAGCTTCTGCCGAGTCATGTAGCCATGGCGTTTTCTGTCCTAAGGTGCACGTGTCACTAGCAAGGTGAATCGCCGGCTAAAGCTTACGTGTCCTTAAGTGAAGGAGGTCACTGCGTGTCCATTGACTATGTGAGGGCAAGAATACAAAATGGCTGCCGTAATCTAAGATGGATGCCATGGGTAAATCGGAAATGTCTTCATAGCAGGAGTGCTCTTGCTCGTAGCATAGTAGAACAAAAACAATGTTGTCCCCCAGAATACAAACAATAGGCTTCCTTCCCTTGTTTGTATTCTCAAAAGTTGTGAGAGAAAATTATTCTGGGGGACAACATTGTTTTTGTTCTACTATATTACGGTCCAGTTGAACCCCTGTCCCAGGACCAAACTCCGTTTTTTTGCTTGCTCGTAGCATAGCGCAAACACCAGGATATGCTAAATGGATAATTTGCGGTTCACTGATACCAAAATTATGAGTTTACGACAATGTTGAAAACACGGGTTCAAATCGTCACGGAACCTCAGGCCCACACCCTTTGTGGCATTAGTGGGAGAGTTTTATGGATGAGTACACCAGTCCCTCTGGAGCCAGATGTAATACCGTCATGTACCACTAATTTGTACCCCATTCTGTTCAGTGCTTTGCAATTGTTACCTACAAGGTGGGATTCCTGCAATAGAACTATATCTGGGGGTTGTTGCTTGAGATAATGTAGTACTATCCCTCTCTTTAGCTTATCTCCGAGCCGGTTAACGTTCCAAGTGAGGATTTTGAGTGTGGTTTCAGTGAGTGCTATCGACATAGTTCTAGCAGGGGTTTCCATCAGTGGCCTTTATATGCTGTGAATGGTGTCTTCTCAGATGAGCTGGTTCCACATGATATTCTTCAGGGGTGCCTGCAGTTGTCTTTGAGCCGACCCACATGTGCGGTGTAGGTGTGTGTATTTTGTGAGTGTACATGTGAACTTGTTTGGTGAGGTCTGAGGTGTGTGTTCTGTGACCTGTTTGAACTAAGAACTGTCCCTCCCCAACCCCAACAATCCCCCCTCCCTGCTGCCCTGTGTGGTGGAATTTGACTTGCCGTACTCCCGAACATTGCAGAGAGCCTGTCACCCCTCACAAAAAGAAAACAGAGGTCCCCGGCCGTGCCGAACCCTCCCCCTTCCCTCACATACCCTGCTCAAAACGATGGTAGCTACGCGTTCTGGTTATCATCTTCAAGCACATTACCTTTTGTGTGGCTTACTTTATAAGTTACTGCCAGTCTTGTCTCAATTCACAGTGGAGAGTAGTGCTGGAGCTTTTCAAGCCAGCTGCAGGGCAAAGTGTGTTAGATCGAGGCAGGCAGGAGTGCAGGAGTCGTCATACATTTACTTGGATTGTTCAAATGGTGGTTCTGAAGTTTAGTGGTCTCTTTATCCTTTCACTTTCGATTCTGCAGTTCCATGATCAGTGTCATTGCAAGAGTGTTGGGATTGTTTTGTTCGATTCCACTTCTGTCTGGAGCATCCCTCTTTGCTTGAATTGCCTACTTGCTGCCAACCATCTAGCCAGTCCCAAGTTTCTTCCGGTGTGGAGAAAAACTATGTCTTACCATCTGCCTTGATTCGTAGTGTCGCTGGGAATAGCATTGTATATTTAATGTCTGTGTCCCTGAGTGCTTTTTTCACTTCCAGGAAGCTTCGTCATTATTTTTGTATTCTAATCATGAATTCCGAGAAGAAGGTGATTGTGCTGTTCTCTAATTTTGTAGGTGGGACAGTTCGACCTGTTTGCAAAATGCCATCCCTATGTCAGAAATTAAAAACTCTTGCTACTATTGGACTCAGAGGGGCCCCTGGTCATGGCCTGCCACCTGGCAATCTATGAGCCCTTGCAATTGAGAATTAGTTAGAGATGCTGTTTGGTTGCAGATGTTTGATGATTAGCTCTTTGATGAAGAGGTCCGTTGCTGGCCCTTCTGCGTCTTCTGCGTGCCCTGCCTTCATAGTGGTCTAGCTGCGCCTCCATCATGTTGTGTTTGAAGCTGTTGTACTTGCTTTTTGTGATGGGATGTATTCGTGGATAGTCTATTGGTGGCTTCTTCCACTTCTTTGACTCTGGTGTCTATATTTCATAGTCTGCTCTGACATGCAGAATTTTGATATTTACTGTGTCCACTCGTGACCTCTGGGAGGTACGGACATTATTGATAGCTGCAATGATGTCTTGGAGAGTGATTTCGGACTGCCTATTGGGAGTTCGGGCCTGCTCTTGCGCACTTGCATTCACAGTTTCTTTATCTTCTCTGCCTTTAGTCCAAGCATATTTGTCGAGCTTTGTTTGCTATTCTGCCTTGCCGACTTTGCCAATGGCCTTATTGCTATGTGTGGTGGGTGCTCTGTTGTTGTTTAGTCATGGTTACTGTGGAGTAGTCCCCACCGCCTGTCTTGGGGCAATGTGCCCTGTGTGGTCTGTTGCGTTTCCCTAAGTTTGATGCGTGCGCTGTCCAACCACTATCTGATTGGCTGTCTCTTACAAGGTTTTTCCGGTGGTGATTCAGCTGGGAGCTGTAGTTTCAGCTCTTTATTTGCTTTTCCCCCTTGATGACTTTGTTGCATGGTGCCTTTCCTTTTTGTCACTATGGGGAGTTTGGGCAAATTCCCCTGCACCCACCAGGCAGTCACTTATGTATTTGCCCTCCTGCGCGCTGTCTTTTTCATGCTGGATTGAGACTCAATTGTTGTGCCCTGCAAGGCACCTTGAGATGGTGTAGCTATGGGGACGCTGCACCTTGGTGCGGCCTGATTTTGTGTTTTCCCTTCTTTGTCTGCCACTATTGCCCTTGCCAACCTTTAAATGTTGTGGCACTTCGTGGATGCACATATTGATATGTGGCACAGCCCACGCTTAACATCATCCACTGCTGCAGCATTTGGGAGCAGGTGAATACTGTGGTGTATAGTGCAGCAGTTAATGTTGGTATGCAGAGTGGCCCTCAGGCCCCGCGCTGCACCACTGATGTTGACGATTTCTTCCGGACACTCCAAAGTTTTTGGCTGCATCCGACGTAGATGGGCGGGGTTGCTTGCACTCCCAACACCAAGCTGCCGCTGCCCCAGGATACTGTTGGCTGCTCCAGTCGCTGGTCTTGACGTACGGAGCAGTTCGCTTCCTCCGCTCCTGTAGCATTGTGCTACAAATAACACAGACACTCTGGGATCTTCAACTGGAGCTTTATTGCATACTTCCAGTCTCTTCCCTGTCCCTACTCTAACTGCCCTCATCCTGTCCTGACCCCTCCTCTTCCCCTCAGCCCACCTAGCTCCGCCCACCCCAGCTACTAGACTGTCAACCATATTACATCTCCCCCTTTCTTAACAAAATGACCTTAATGTCTTCAGTGTTCGCAATTCTTCAATCCACCACACGGGTCGGCGGACAGCCTGTTCTTCAAGCCTCAGTAGTGTCGAGTCAGTGGTGAGCTTGACTTTGGTCAATCTTTCCATTGTCTTAGTCAGGGCATTCTTGACCACGTTGCTTGTGAACGGTTTACTCTCACACTCCGCAGTCATCATGTTTCCTTCCTGTGGTGCAACTGCTGTTGGTTCAGATGATCGGTCTCTTTCATGAGTGGATAATGTCCGGGTCCTCTTCTGAGCACCTGCATCTAATTTTACTTCCTTTTGTCTTGTCCGGTCGAGGGCAGCACTGCCCTCCAGTTCAGGGTCATGTATACCAGACAGTACGGTGCTATCTGATGAGACTGTCTTGGTTTGGTTCGGTAACTCATTCGCTGCATTTACTTTTACTTCTTGTTGTCTAGTCCGGTCGAGGGCAACACTGCCCTCCAATTCAGGGTCATGTATACCAGACAGTACGGTGTTATCTGACGAGACTGTCTTGGTTTGGTTCGATAACTCATTCATTGCCACGGGTTGTCTGGCGAACTCGTGGGCTATCTGTGCATAGGCATGTTTCTCTCTCATCTGATGATCCCTCTCTACTGACATGTCAAGCTTTCCTTGCGGAGTGGCTGGCTGGTCCCTTCCCGTCCGGTGACTAAGGTCCACTGTCTCGGTTTTCCTTTTGTAGGTCTTTTGAGTCAGCCTCGCGGACCCCTTCAGGGGTGACGGTGTCTGGTCTATGTCCGGATATACTTGTGATTGACATGACATGTTGTCTTGTAGCGTGACTGAGTTTCCAGAGACCTTAGTGTGTGACATGTTGATCTTGATGGGAAGGATGTCCTTTGGTTCCATGGTGCGTTCAGGTGGTTGACACCATGGCTGTTGTCGGGACCATGACTCGGTCGACTCACGGGATTGAACAGACGTGCTCTCTGGGTCAGAGAAGTCTCTTGTCGACTTTCAGGATCGGACAGACGCGCTCTCTGAACCAGAGGAGTTCCTGGCCATTGACGTGCTTTCTGGGTCAGAGAAGTCTTTTGTCGACTTCCAGGATCGGACGGACGCGCTCTCTGAATCAGAGGAGTTCCTGGCCAGGAAACCTCCGGTGTCAGTGCGCTTTATAAATGCAGCCTAACATTAACATTAACATTAACATTAACATTAACATACTCCTTTTAAAGCGTTCCTTTGAGAGTGTATCGAGGAACGGATGTCTGAAATGAGTAGGCCGTGACACATTGTTCTTTGACTCAGGGTTGTCTTTACGACGCTTCTCCGGGAGCCTTCGTCGACTTGTCTTTGGCGTTGTTTCATTTGAGAAGTTGTTCAACAACCACGTGCTTGTTCTTGGTGTTTGATCTTGAGGTTTTCCATCTTTGCCTTTCTCACATGTCAACGACTTCTTCTCAGTTTCTTCATTGCCCCAGGTGCCATTGATGCGTTGGTCTTTTCCTGTTCGTTGTTGGGGAGGGTCAGTTCGTCTTATGCGACCTATTTCTTCTTCCCACTTATTTGGTGCTCGGACACTCATGATATGGGTGTGATGTGTTCTCCTGCTGGATGTTCCTTCAGACTCATCTTCACAACTTGGCAAAGAATGTTCCTGCGCCAACTTCCAGTTTTGACCATTGTGATGTCTTCCTTACTCTCTTGTTGTGCAGGTTGCCTCTTGTCCAGGAGTGCGATCTGTCCCACTTGACGCTCCCTCCTCGTCGGACTTTGAATGACACCTTGAGGGTGAAGAACTCCTTGAGGTTGTCCTTTGACTGATTGACTCGGAGTGCTCCTTATCACTTTGTCTCTCTCGTTGTCTTTTCACTGGTCTGCCTTCCCTCTCTCCCCTTTTTGTTTTGTGCATTTTCCGAGTTTCATCCGTCCAGGCATCTTGATATGTTGCCTTCCGAGGCAAGTCCTTTGATCTGTCTCTTGCCTTGACGTGTATTCAAATTTCAGCCTTCCTAATGATTTCTTCTAATGACTAATTTCCTCTCAGGATCTTAAGCTTTGTGTCGGGGTTTGCGCAGCCTTCAATTATCCGGAGTCGAACTGCGTCCTCATTCGTAAAGGTATTAAAGTGGCAGCCTTGTACCAGGTTTTGCAACCGAATGATGAAAGTTGGCAATGGTTCGCATGGTTCCTGCCGAGCTGTGTTGAAAGCGATGCGCTCATGATCCACTTCCGCTTGTGCGGAGAGACGGGCACATAGCTTCTCTTGGAGTCTTTTATAGATTTCTGTGTCTTCTTTGGAAAATGTTTTGATTGGGCATCGGCCCTCAGGACCCACCAAATGGAGGAGCAGCATTAGACATTTCCTCTCTCTTTGTTCACCATTGGCGTCCAGGTAGTCACCCAATGTTGCCAGCCATTGGTTCCGTTTGAGACACAGACTCCAGGTATCCGTCTGCACCCCTGGGGGTGGTACTTCAATGCAGGGATTGAACCGTTGTGCTACTTCTTCCCCCGCCATGAGAGGAGGATTTTGATGGATTATATTTGCAGGGCACGGGCTGTTCACTCGTCTTCTCATCTTCTTAGCTGATCCTCTTTAGTCGAAACCTGCGGTCTGGTCATGTGCTGGGACGTTGGTAATCTTTGCAATCATCACGGTATGTGCCAGTGAATCACTTAGATTTTGTGCGTTCCGAAGTGTCCACCACCCAGCTGCACTGTGCTAGACACAAGGTTCCTTTTCTTTCGAGTCGAATGCTAGTGGCAGGTGGTTACCAACTTTTCCGCGGTGATGCTGGGCACGTTTGACATCTTTGTTCATTCGGGTGTTCCCTGTGCACTGGCGCAAGTCCTCCAGTCACTTCAGTGAGTGTTGTGCTTATTTCTGGGACTGTCTTTCGCAGTCTTGCCCTCTTCTAAACTCCGTGCGGTTCTGTACAGCAGCGTCTCTCTTTTACGCTCTTCAGTGTGTGTTCACCATCACCTTTGCCCGTTGTTTGTGTCTGCTTGTGCTTGTTTTCTTATTATGCTCCTTGCATTTGCTTGTGATTATTGATGTCCACTTGTTGTTGTTAATTGGCTCTTGCATGCATCTGTGCTTGTTTCTTTTCCTCACTTGCGCTGGCCAATGTTTGTTGCATCACCTTTGTAGGTGCTCGTGCTGGTTTGCTGTTTCTCGCCAATGTTTGTTTATTCGTTTTTCCAATGCTTGTTTGTTTCTTTTCGCCACTGCTTGTTGGTTTCTACTCGCCACTGCTGGTTGGTTTCTACTCGCCAATGCTTGTTTGTTGGCTCTTGACAGTGCTTGTTTCTTTTTATTAGTCAATGCTTGTTTGGTCTTCGCCAATGCTTGTTTGATGTTCACCAATGCTTGTTTGGCCTTCGCCAATGCTTGTTTGGTCTTCGCCAATGCTTGTTTGGTCTTCGCCAACGCTTGTTTGGTCTTCGCCAATGCTTGTTTGGTCTTCGCCAATGCTTGTTTCTATTATGTTCGCCAATGCTTGTTGCTAAACTCAGCTCGCCTGACCTCAAAATGGCCGCCTACAGTTTGCACAGGGAAGGTGTCCCAGAAGTTGCCTGACTCAAAGATGGCCGCCGTGGTTATCTGCAGGCACTACTTTCTCTCTCTTCATTCGACCCCGTTTCTTCCCGCAGGACTCACCGGCAGCTGTTTTCAGGAGCAGCACCCTCCAGATTCGGCTCCCTCTGGTTGCTGCTACAGTCAGGTGAGGTTGGGGTGGGCTCCCGCCTTACTTTGCAGGGTCCTTCGGCGGCAGCATGCCAAAACTCACGCATCCGGCGTGAGGTTTTCTGACGTCGGGCTCCAATTTTACCGCGCTCAGCAGCGCTTGGCAGTGGACCTTCGCGGGGGCAGTCCACACCAGGATTCACTCTTTTTCGGCCATAGCAGTCATCAGGTGAGATTGGGGTGGGCTCCCAGCTCACTTTCGCAGTTCCCGCTCTCTTACGCCGACAGCATGCCAAACCTCACGCATCGGGCATGAGGTTTTCCGACGGCACCCAGGCTCCGGTTCCGGCGCGTTCAGCCGAGCTTGGGAGCAGGCTCTCGGGAACAGCGTCCTCTTCACCAGGGCACCCTTTATTCACTTTGGGGTGCTGGACAGGGTCGGAGTGGGCTCCCGACTCCTGTTTCTTCACGGATGCTGGGCAACACGCATTCGGCGGGACTCGCGCTTTCGGCGCGAAATGGTCTCTGTTGCTGAGCTTTTCAGTGCTCGCTGTCGTGGCTCTCTCGGGGTTCCCCAGCATCTCTGAGGATCGGGGTCATTCACTGATGACCTCCTTCGTCCAGGATCAGCTTCACTCGGCAGCGGAGCTCTTCTCGCGACGCTGCAGGGGACAGGGCACTCTCCTGATTCTCTGTGGGTTGCAGTCATGCACATCCCACCCTCGTCGCCAGTTGTAGCATTGTGCTACAAATGACACAAACACTCTGGGATCTTCAACTGGAGCTTTATTGCATACTTCCAGTCTCTTCCCTGTCGCTACTCTAACTGCCCTCATCCTGTCCTGACCCCTCTTCTTCCTCTCAGCCCACCTAGCTCCGCCCACCCCAGCTACTAGACTGTCAACCATATTACAGCTCCGAGTTGATCAGGCCTCTTTGCGCTGGTTCTGGCGGCATGTTTTTGCCGGCATGGTGCCTCACACCAGGCTCAGGTACTTGACACGTAGTAATTGCTCCTGTTGCTGCTCGGCCTTCAGTCACCGGTCACTGTTGATCGGGCCATCGATCTTGGGCTCTGATGAAGCCACAGTGGTTTTGCTTTTGCTCCTCAGGTAAGCGAGCGAGTCTGCGGGCGCTGCCATTTTCTTCATGCCTTTCACCTTCACCATGCGATTTTCCCATGCCTTCCTGCTGAGATTTGGCAGAATTAGTTAGCTGAGGTTGTAGCCCGTGATGCCAGTGGCTTATTCAATCGATTGCATGTGTTGCAAGCTGAATTTGTGGCAGATGTTAGTGCAATATCGGGTGAGGGTTCCCGAGCCATGCTAGTGTCCTGCCATTACCTTTGGCTGCTGGCCACACCCGCGTGTTCCCTCTTTGAGGTGAAAAAAAGGTGTTCAATGAAGAGATTATAGAACCCAGAAACTACACTCTTGTACATGCCCCAATTCTCTAATAAAAATTGACATGGGAGACATTAGAATGGTAAGTGGAACACCAGTGAGCTGGCTGCGTGGACAATGACACACTTGACCATATGGCCAATGTTGTGATCGACCCCGGGTATACTTCGAGTGGAAACCTGAAAATGTTTTAAGACCATCTCCCTCTAGTGGGAGGTCCAACTACAAAATGCCACATGTGTACCATGCCGCTCAGGACAAAGATGAGCCCCCTAAACTCCAGTGGAGCAGGCTAAAGGGTAGTGGGTGGATGCACATGCTAAATTACGGACATGTTTTACATTATCGTTTTAAAGTTAAAATGTTTAACTTTAACATGGTAAAGTAATGCATGCTGGTAATTTGGTGAATAGAAGCAGACAGCTGGACAGACATAAAATACTTTAAGGGAAATAAAAGTCACTTACCTTCCTGCACAGCCTCTCTCCAGTCCCGGTGTTCTTCTCCCCTCCAGCCTGGCCCCAGCCAACTTCCCTAACCAATTGTGGTGCTGCTTTCATGCTGTTAATCAGTATGAGAGAAGCACCAGGATTGGATGGAGTGGCTCTTACTTCCCTCCCAAAAGCACTCGGTGTCTGTGCTTGCTCTCAAACAAGCTGTCTGAGACAGCTGGGTTGAGAGGCTTAAAGTGCATGTCTGGAGGCCAACGCAAGACAGCCAGGCAAAAAGGTAGTCATACTTAAACTTAAAGTGCCCAGCCCACCACTCTTCACTGCTGCTGTCACTCTGCAGCAGCCCCCATCCTTCCTGACACTCATTTCGGGTTGGGGATAGTGAAAATAAAATGGCAATAAATTAACTTTATTACCATTTAATTTTTCCTCTCTGGGGCATTTGTAATTAGTGGCGCAGTGCTCCTCCACTCTAATGGAGGAGCCGCTCCTGCTAAACTCATGCGATGATATGCCACTAAGATGATAGCATGTAGAGGCAGGGATCGCGACCTATGAGTCTGTACGCCTTTTGCCAAATCGTGTGCATAGCTGTAATTAACAGATTGGTTGCATGGGGAGCATACACATGGGAACCGTACAAAATATCTAGATGTCTGGTAACATGGAGTAAGTTATTTTTAAAAGAAACCCAAAAGGGGGCGTACAGTTTCAGTGGAGCCCATTGTGCAAGTTGTGAAAGATGATGTTCTGTCTTGTAAGAGGACATGTGGGGGTAGGATTGGCCACCCCTGCTTCCGTACGGGCATAAAATGTATCCCTTTCAGTCAGTGTCAGTTTGTCCCCAATATACATTTCTTGACAGACAAGTCTATTTGAGCCAGTAGTGATTTGGGCTCAGAAGGATAAGCATGCTGAATACATAGTGGTACCATTTTCACCACCTGAACATGGCCCCATAAGAACAATTGAAGACCTTACCACCTTTCAAACAACTAGCTGTCCGTCATAAGGGGAAGTATATTATCCTCCATCATATTCGCTAGGCTCCTATTAAGAAGGAAGGCAAGATATTTAATCTGTTGTGGAACCATGGAACGTGGAATCCATCACTACATGCCCTCGTCTCCACCCAGGACATTGGCAATACCTTTCATTTGCTCTAATTTACTTTGTAACCTCCGAATTGAAAGAAGTCATGCCAAGGGACAATGAGGGTGGGCAAGGAGGCCTCTGGTTCGGTGACCATTTGAGGACATTGTCTTCATATACAACAGCCTTAACTGTTATTGACTGATAGGAGACACCTTGGATGTGGGGGCAGAGCCATTTAGCCAGAGCCAACGGCTCCAGTGCTAGAAGAAAATGGATTGGAGGTAGCGGACATTACTGTCTCATCCCTCCTTCATATATGAGTAGTATGAGAGAGGAACCTCCTACAGTTTATGTGAGCCCCTGGTGATTGACCGAGCCACTGGACCTTGTGAATAAACTGCTGCCCCAAACAAAACTTGTCCATAACCTTCCTCAGGTAGGACCATACTGCAGGTCGAAGTCCTTTGCTGAGTCTAGGTATATGGCTTGCGTTTCCCAATATGAGTCCCTAGAGACCAATAGCAGAAGTAACATTGTGCGAATGTGGTTTCTGGATGTTCATCTAGTGATGACTTTGATGTTGAAAGAGTGTGTCAGAGATGGCATGACTTTATTGAGCAGAGCTGATAGGATTTTGGCCAGGATTTTAGTACTTTACACAGACTATAGAGCCCAACTCGATTAGATTTATTTAAGGACCCACCATTTGTCCCAAGGAAAAAAGAATTATTTTGCTCTAAAGAACTCTCACACCAGGGGTACCGCTAGATGGCAAGCTTCATCATAGAGGTCCTACCCTTTCCTTTGCGGAACGAGGTGTGCTACAGCCTATGAGATGCATGGGAGCACTTTATTGGAAAAGAAATAGGAAAGTGACTGGGGGTGGGGTTACTCTTTAAAAATACATATCTGGTAGCCTTAGCATTTTATTCTAAGGGATTGCCGGTATGATTAAAAATGGGAAAGGTTAGGAAGTACTGGGGCTATAGTTCCCAGATGCTTGTGACTTTCTTCAGGACCGATTACACTACCACAATCCACACCTATTCCATAATGCTCACGTAACTGTTGAACATACCATACATACAAAGTCAAAGTCAAAGTCAAAATATGCTTTATTCGAGATTTCACTCATAAAAGCAAGAACAATCTAAATTTTAAAAATACATTTAAATTGTGTGTCAATTACATAAAAAAGATAAAGCATATTATTTACAATTCATGACTCATCATACAGTTCAAAGTTTAAAAATGTCATATATCAATAATTGTCCGTTATTAAAATAGTTTAAAAGAGTTAAAAAAACACCAAGGCCTAACAAGGTTCTAAGAGAAAAACATGGATAGATTATACGGGCAGTTTACCTAGACAGAGAATAGTCAAATGACTAGCCGTCTCTGTCTATTCGGCCATACAGTTAACCCAGACAGAGAATAGTCAAGTGACTAGCAGTCTCTGTCTGATCGACCATGCCCATCCAAGGTATTTAGCAATTGCTATTAATATCCATATCTCATTACTGGTGCATATAATACGCAAGGCAACTGTGCTACTGGTAGTCCCTAAGTTCTTGCACATTGGTTTTAGCCATGCACGTCTTGGATCCAAGTAGGCTGTGCAAGAGAATAAGAAATGGCCCATAGTTTCATTAGAGGAACCACAAACAGGGAAGCTAACATTTAAGCCACCTTCCCATTTAGCTGTCAGAGATCTGAGGGGTAGTAAACCTGCTCTCAATTGGAATAGAAGTTTTCTGTCTCCAGGCCTAGTTATACTATCCCAGTAGGGCTCCAGGGAAGGGTACAACTTAGCCTCTAAGAATCCTACTGTCATAGATCCTAAGCTAGTGCTACTCCAACTCCGAGAGGCTACCTTTTCCCAATAAATTTCTTTTAGAGCTCTTTTAGTAGGAAATGTTGTTCCAGCTGGGTCTAACCAAAGCGAACCCATTCCAAGCTCATTCAAGATTGCTTTCAAGGATTTAAGCTACCTGTTTTTATGGAATATATCCGCTTTGATGATGTCTAGAAACCCCTCAGTATAATGAGAAAGCTCAGGAGTAGTCCAGAGCCTTCTCCAGTACAGAATCGGTCGGAGTCTGGCCAAGTCTGTAACCGCTTTTCTACCCAAGTCTTACCTGAGGGGCAGCAAGGGAGTACTTTTCGGGACACCAGTTATAGACCGGAAAAACTTATTTTCCGAGATTTTCAGGGCAGCCACCTTCTCGAAACCCCATAGCTCAGCACCATATAGTGCAGAGCCAAGAGCCTTTGCCTCATATACCTGCAAAGCAGGCTTTATAGGTTTCATCAGGGACTTTCTATGCACGGAACTAATAGCACCTGATAGTTGCCTGTGCCTCAATGTAGCTATATCTATATGTTTGCACCATCCGTTCTTATTTAAGATAGGAATACCCAGATACGTAAAAATGTTCACCACTTCTAAAGGCCGACCATTCATAATGATTTTAGATTTAAAACTGGGATGGGGATTAAAAATCATAAGTTTTGTTTTGGTCACATTGACCTCCAGACCATGCTCACCACAAAATAGATCAAAGATAGCCAATGCACGCTGTAAGCCACTTGGGGTTTTTGATAGGATGAACGTATCGTCCGCGAACATTAAGATTGGTATTTTAGTGCCAGCTAGTGAAGGATCATCCAATTCTGCCGATACCATGCGGGATACAACACCATTAATTAACAGTGTAAAAAGAGTGGGGGCCATTGAGCAGCCTTGCCGGACGCCCGCTCTACCGGGAAATCCGCTGTCATCGAGCCCTGTCCCCCCACTGGATTTTAGCAAATGTTGCTTCGTGAAGCCGCATTATCAGAGTCAGTAAATCATCAGGTACCCCCAGGTTCTTAAGAACAGACCACAACTTCGACCGCGGCACTAGATTGAAGGCAGTCCGCAAGTCAACAAAAGCCGCATATAGGCTGCCCCCGCCCAGTACCACGGTCTTCCATTGCAGTAAGTTAAAGCGGAAAACCTGATCCACAGTACTTTTGGACCTACGGAATCCCGCTTGAAACGGTGACAGAGCATTATTATCCTCAGCCCAGTCAAGAAGCCTATTCACAATCACACGCCCTATTATCTTTTGTATGGTATCAATAAGGCTAATCGGCCTGTAATTGCCGGGCTGGGATCCGTCACCTTTCTTAAACACTGGTATAATTACGGCTCCCTGCCAGGATATCGGTATCTCTGCACCCCTAGCAATGTTATTGATGAGGAGGCAAATGTACTTACACCAGCGTTCTTTATCATTGATAAAGACGTCGGCAGGTACACCATCCATGCCTGGCGCACGCCCGCTGTTCACGGTGCTCAAAGCCACCAGAATTTCTTGTAGACTGAAGGAATTATCTTTAAAGTGGGTATAATTTATATCCGCTGTAGATGTAACCTGTTTTATCTCAGCATACTGAGTTCTAAAAATTTTTACCCACTCTTCTTTCGGAACATTGTTATTTGGGGGTTCAGGATTCCCCTCACCACCCCATTTGGCAATGCTCCAGAACAGTCTAGAATCTTTCTCATCACTAGCTCTTTTTAATTCGGACCAGTGATGCTCATCCCAGGCTTTCTTTGCGTTCGCTATACTAGCTTTATATTCCTTTCTAGCGGATTGAATAGCCATGGTATCCCTACCCTTTAGAGCAATACCTAGGGCGTTTCGTGCATCCCTAAAATGGGCATTATACCATTTTGCGTTCTTGGGAACTCTCTCACCCTTGCCCTTTGCAGGCTTCAAAAAGTGGTCTTTAATTACGGAAAAGAGGGTATTGAGGATTACAGCCAGGCTACTCAGCTCAGAACTGGAAAGATTAATATGTTCCATGGCTGATATCGCTTTATCAGCTTCAATTTTGATGTTATCCATAGCCTGTTGTTTAGTTACAACATTTATCCATCTCAACCTACGCATATCATTAGTGGGGACAATTAGGGGTGGAACAAGGGCAGTAGGGCAGTTTGTCCTGTTGGATAATGACCACCATTTATGCTTTATACACAGAGGATTGTGGTCACTCTCACTCCTCCATACAACCTCCATGTCACATAACAACGGCCATAGTTTCAGACTACAAAGTACGTAATCTATTCTGCTCTTGTGCCGCCCATTGTCAAATGTCATAGACCCATTTTTATCACTTGACGTCCTTCCATTTAATGCTCTTAAACCTTTCTCAAGACATAAGGCGTTCATACTAATCACATCCTCGGTCCAGCGCACAACTGGTTTTAACTCTAGTTTTGGGACCCCCCAAAGCCAATCCTCTTCATCCCCAAGAAAATCATCGTCTGTGGCTAAGGGTTCAAATGTTCGATTAAAATTACCTGCAATGACAATATGATTATCTTGGGAGGAGGTATCAAGAAGGGAGCCCAAGGCCGCTAAAACCTCTGACCTCCCACCCCTAGTACTCCTCACATATACATTGTAGATGTCTAATGTTCCCAAAATATCTGAATACATTGTGATTAGTTGAATATCTCTATGACTAGTTTCTTTTACTTTAACGTCTAGTTTTAGGGACTGCCGAACCCAAATGGTTAGACCGCCCATTGGTCTTCCCTTTGGGCCTTTTAAAGCAGGCACAGAATAGTTCAAGTATCCCTGTGCAAAGGATGGTTCACATGACCAGGTCTCCTGAAATATACATAGGTCAAAAGAATTAACAATTCGAAGCCACTCTCCAGAGTCCAGTTTAGAACCCAGGCCTGCAATGTTCCATGAGAAGAATTTCCCCATCTTGTCCACAATACCATCCGTGTCCATCAATGAAGGATTCTCAATATTATTCTCAAATAGTTCCTGTTCAGTTCCTGCTGACATGCCTTTGTGGCAGATAACATCAGTAACCTCTAACCTCACGAGGTGTTCTCAAAGTTAGTATCCACTATAGAAGCAACAGCACACACTTCAGACTCAGGCTTTGTGGTGGAAATGAACGGTAGCTTGGTAAATTCATTCTTCTTGCTATTAACTAGAGGAATTGTGTCACCTGTTAATGTTCCTTAGGGCATGCAAGTAACATTTGTAAAACCAAAATCCTCGACAAGTATAGATTATGTTTGGTTCAGTCAGGTCATTGAACACAACACTGCCTGCCCTCTCAAGTCAATCGCATTCATTCAGGTATGACAGTGCCGCAAATCTATTTTCAACGCTGATTCCCCATTCGCTAGGTTGTAAAACCCTACCCCAGTTATTTGTTACCAAGTTCCATTTTGTCTTTAAAATGCTTGGATTCACTGTGCTACCTCTCCTATGGAAAAAATCCAAGGTTAGCGGAACAATCTCGGTACTCCTACGTTGGGGGGGAAATATGTATCTTAAAAGCTCGGGGAGTACATCTGGGCTTAGGAAATGCAGAACTACGCAGTCTCCTTTTAGTTTTTTCACGCTGTTCCCTATCCAGTCCACCCTTCTTGCCATGGTGATTTCCCCGGCTAGCTGTTGTTTTTTCCCTCGGAGTTATTATCGTATTGTTACATAGCCAGTGGTATGCTTTACTAATCAAAGAGGAAGTAGATTCTACTTGACCTGGTTTTAGGGGAGGTACGTTGGCCAGGACCAAAACAAGAGGAGAGGCCTCTACAATAAGTTGAACCGGGCCTTTGTCTACACTCGTCCCTATGGAGTTTTGCTTCTGGATGTTCATCTAGTGATGACTTTGATGTTGAAAGAGTGTGTCAGAGATGGCATGACTTTATTGAGCAGAGCTGATAGGATTTTGGCCAGGATTTTAGTACTTTACACAGACTATAGAGCCCAACTCGATTAGATTTATTTAAGGACCCACCATTTGTCCTAAGGAAAAAAGAATTATTTTGCTCTAAAGAACTCTCACACCAGGGGTACCCCTAGATGGCAAGCTTCATCATAGAGGTCCTACCCTTTCCTTTGCAGAACGAGGTGTGCTACAGCCTATGAGATGCATGGGAGCACTTTATTGGAAAAGAAATAGGAAAGTGACTGGGGGTGGGGTTACTCTTTAAAAATACATATCTGGTAGCCTTAGCATTTTATTCTAAGGGATTGCCGGTATGATTAAAAATGAGAAAGGTTAGGAAGTACTGGGGCTATAGTTCCCAGATGCTTGTGACTTTCTTCAGGACCAATTAAACTACCACAATCCACACCTATTCCATAATGCTCACGTAACTGTTGATCATACCATACATAGGTCAAGCACACCTAAACTGCCTACATGGTTTCTGTAAATGGATCGGAAAAGAGAGGGAACAAACAGCATTGTTCAAGGATTATGCACAGATGTTGAAAGATTGTGCTCTTAACTCATTGTTCATGCTGTTAGTTCCTCCTTTCTGTCCTTATTTCTAGCTGTGTCTAGGCGCCGGGAAACCCTTCTTGGGTAGCTGTTGCGCCCTATAAATTGATAAAATAAATAAATAAAATTAGCACTATCACAAAGCCATGTCTTTATATTTCTCATCTAAAATGATGAGACTATGTAAAAAAAAGTGAGTTTCGGCCTTGTGGTAATAAACAAGGATTTTACTATCCACGTTGGTAAGGGCCTGTAATTCCAACCGCCAAGCGGATCTTTACACTCCTTCAGTAATAAGGTAATAAGGGCCTTGTTGGAGATGGCTCCAACGGTGTAGAATGTCTCTGCTACCTTGAAGGTGGTGTGGAGCATAGGTACAACTGGGGGTTTACATGTTTTGCAGAATTCTCCAAGGGAAGCCATTCTCCCCAGGTGATTTGTCCATCGGTAGTCTGGCTATGGCATTTTCGATTTTCTTTAATGTAATATCGATCTCTAAGGGGGTCCTACTTTTGGAGGACAAGGAAAGAAGCAGTATCAAACTAGAAATCTGTCCTCCTCTTCATGGTCAATGGTGTCTGAGGCAGCGTTGAGAGATCCACAGTAACAGGCAAATGCCTACGTAATGTCCACAGGATGCATAAGAAGGAACCCCCAGATATCAGCTATGGCAGGTGTTGGACCTGGCATCATTGGGGTGGGTCTCCCTTCCATTTTTTTGCTGTTCCCTCTTATGTTTTTGCTGGTTTAAGATGCTTTTGGGCACTGTGCCACTGCTGTTCAGTGCCGCAGTGCAAGTGCTCCCTATGGTAAATTGATATATGGATTAGTGACTCCATGATTGGCTTGATTGGTTTACTTGTCAGACCCTAGTACAGTGCACTGCATGTGCCCAGAGCTTGTAAATCCAATGCTGCTGGTGGGCTGATTGTGTCTCAAGTCTGACATAGCAGAGCCTGTGTGCAGTCTGGTACTGCCATGTTGACTGGGCAAGTGCACCCACTTGCCAGTTCCTAAACTTTCCCTTTTCTACATATTAGTCACTCCTATTGTAGGCCCAATGGTAGGGTGCATTGTAGGTAAAAGGTAGGATATACCCTGATGTGTGTGGCATGTCCTAATAGTGAATTACAGCCATTTTCACTATTGCAAGGCCACCTGTTCCCCATACGCCAGAATGGGCAGTTAGATTATCGCATCTTATAATCCTAACTGACTCAGTGAACTAGGTAGAAATTCGAGTTTAGTATTCCTTAAGTCAGAATGATAAAATACATCTTTTAGTGAAGTTCGTTTTAACATTCTGTGTTTGAAAATACCCTTTTTAGATGGTGGGTGTTTTCTTGACAAACTATCCAAGCCTGCCTCTGCTAGGTTGTGTATTCCTTGTCTGGAGTTGAGTGATAGGGGCTGGGGGATTCCAGGAGACAGGGTGAGTCAGCACAGGGCTGAATAGAGAGATCTACATGCAGATGGGAGGGAGGAGTTGCACCTGGGACCTGAATAGGGCTGTGCCTTCCCTCCAAAATGCTGGCTCCACCTCCTGTGGTGTGTTTGATGTCCCTGGCCCACACTTTCAAAGGAAAAGAAGGAGTCCTATAAACAAAGTGTTCCAGGACTCACTAGAACTGGTTTGGGTTAAGTACAGACATTTTCTGCGTTCAGAGACAAAGGATTTTGGTGTATAAAAGAGGGGACCCAGACCTCAGAACTTTAGATCACTTCTGGGAATCAAGACAAACCTTTACTGAGGAGAAGAACCAGGAAGCTGAAGGAGAAGACTAGGATTGTGCTGTGTGTTTGTGGGTTTGCCTGCAGTGGTTGCTTCATTGCCAAAGAGAGGAGAAAAGGACTGAGTGTGCTTTCTATCAACTTGAAGAAGAATCTCCAAGGGCTTGAACTAGAGCTGGCCTCCTGTCTGAAGTCTCAGGGATACAAGACTTCACCAACCAGCTCCCCCCTGAATACCCTTGCTGGGAATTGAAGTGCCTGCTGTTGTGCTGGGCCTTCTGAGGGACTGCGTGTCACTGGAAGCTGGAAGTGCAACGCAACAACGAGAAGCGTATCGCTGCAGCTGTTGTCGCATTGCCAAAGAAGCGAGCCGGCGCTGTCATCATCGCATTGCTGAAGCGGGGCGCATCACAGGAGAATCGGGACGCTGCCACAGAGGTCACCATTGCATCACCGGAGAAGCACATTGCAGGGCCTGTCGCCGCTCCAAAGATCATCCAGTCACCGCACGGCTGTCGGGCGTGCACGCATCGCACCAACATTGTCGCATCGTAACCAAGGCGCCATTGTGTCGCATCGCATTGGAGAAGAGTATCGCATCATGGTGCCATATTGTTGCATCGTACCTCAGAGCAGTAAGAAACCGACGCATCACTTCCCCACACAGTAAGGAAGCGAGCATCGACTCCACTGCACAGCAGTAAGGAACCAACACATCCACTCCCCTGTGTGTAAGGAACCAACGCATCACCTTCCCTGCGACCCTTTTGTTTTCTTTGCATTTCGCATTCAAGGTACATTGAGAGTAAAGTGTTGCATTTACAACTTGAGAGAACTGAGCTATTTTATAACCTATTAGAGAATATTTTTGAGTACAGTATTGTGGATTTTTGTCGTTTGGTCTTGTGTTTAAGTCTATATATAAAAATACTTATTATTATAATACAACCTTTGTGGTGTCCATCGGTAGTGTTGTCACTGTATTATTGTATGTGTTCACAAATGCTTTACACACTGCCTCTGAGATAAGCCTGCCTGTTCGTACCAAGCTACCAAGGGGTGAGCAGGGTGATTTTAGGAGTGTAGCCCCTACACTGACTAGACGCAAAGGTCCCTATTTGTAACAGGTACCTACCTATGCCAACTAGAGCCCCCCCAAATCTAACAGCAGGTATTTGCAACTGTGTCTCATTGTGGCGGAGTTGATTGGCAATGAACTGTCCCTTCTTTACTGCGCATTCATAGTTGCACCATTTCATTTCATTAATGTCTTTTCTGCTATAGTCCTGCAGAATTTGTTACGGGTGAATTTTGCCAACTCTAGACACCGGCGTTGTGATGGAGAAGGAGTTGTTTTTATACTCCAGTGAGAGGATTGTTGTAGAGGCCTCAATTTGCTGTCTCTTGGACTTGGACTATTTCCGTCTAATTGAAGTGTCTCCATGTTGCCTTCCCTGTCACCCATAATATCTGGGGTGTGGTTCTCTTTGGCTATTCTCTGCATAGTAGGTTTTGGCATGTGTGAGAAGCTGGTGTTTTTCCTCAGGGGATTTGTTATTGGATATCTGCATTTTCAAAATTCTGCGAAGCAGTGAGCAGTGCACTAACAGGAGACTGAGGGAAATTGGGCAATGGTCAGGGAGGCCCCCGAATAGTAAATGGGAGTTGCACTGTGAATGGAGCAAAGACCCATGGATAAGGAAGAAACCAATCCTGGAGGACATTCCACATATGAAGGAATGAAATATATATTTCTTGGCAGTTGCTTGTGTCAGGTACCAGTTGCCAAAGAGCCCATGGTCCAAGATCATATCAGCCAGGAGGGCTCTGTCACAGGCATTGCGCTTATCTGGAGCCTCAGTGCAATCAATGATTGGTCGATTGCCTGATTCCAGAGCCCTCCAACTAGAACTCTCATGTTCCCAAAATCCACCATTGTGCCTGACAAGCTGGAAAGAAAAGGGCCATGGGTGCAATTAGGGGCATAAGCTGTGCTGATTATTAGTGATTGGCCAGCTGTCTTTATTTTAGAAAAGATGTATCTACCCTTGACATCTGACCACGTGCTAATCACATTTCATGGAGGGGGTTTGTGAAGAAGTAGAGCCACTCCACATTTCTTGGACGCCCCTGTTGTGTGGGGATTGTCAGCAACGCCAGAAGTTGTACAGCAACTGTAAATGATCCTTCCCACCCAGTCTCTCTTGAGCGTATCTTCTTCAAAGGGAGTCAGGTGTGTGCACTTCTTGAATCATTTGCAACATCAGCATGTTTATGCTTAAAGTAAGTGAGGACTCTCTGCCGTTTCACATAACTGTTTAGGTCATTCATTTTTATAGAAATAATAGTGAGATCCAAGGACCTCATGGGAGAGGCAATTGTATTGAACTAGGCAGACAAGTAGAGGGCGGTGTGGGGGTGCTGTGACACGAAAGAAACTAATATGACAACTTAAGACTAGGAAGGCAGGTGCCCGTATTGGTGACTATACCTTCAAAAGAGAGGCAAGGTCTGTGCTATGGCGACAGGGATAAAGCTTATCACCTGGATGAGATAGTTTCTTGTCCGAGGGGGCAAGAGTGTCAAACACAGCTGAAATAGAATGCAGAATATTAATAACGAAATACAAAGTCAGGAAGGAACACTCAGATGTGATCCTCCTGTACACCCTACTCTTTGTGCTGTGGCTGTAGCTCTGTGAATGAGCCAAAGGTATGGGATACCCCAAAACCTGCGTGTATCACAGCTGAAGACACTAAGGTCTCTCTTGGCATCCAAAATTTCTCAATTCATCTGAAATCACTTAAAAAAAACTCAGACAAAATTTGGGTAAGAGTTAAATTCAACACTCTTATTTTCATCAAAATTCTGATGTGACAATATACATTACACATTTATAATTGGTATCCTCATTGATGCAAAGTGCAATGACATGTTTAACACATATTTCAATTTAGCAAACAACTCAGCTGTAGCTCTTGCATCCCTCAACCTAAGCAAGCAACAGGGGTAGATCTAAAGCAGGCATGGGGCATAACTTGGGTAGTGTTCTCAGTGTTACCCAGATCGAGGTTGGCTTTTCGGCAGGTTTAGACTGAGGATACCTGGGAATGGGAACTTCCAGAGGGGGCATCCTGGACAGGGATGGGACCTACGGTATGGCACATCATCATACCTATGCGTTGACTATGACATTGATATGTAAGAACAAAAAAAGAGTTTGAGATTCTTCACCCCTATACAATCCATCAAGTACAACAATGCAGTGTAATGTGACCGATACTTGTGCCTCCATTGAAGAGGTAGCCCAAGGATGACTGCCTCCAGATGTAACAGGGCAGTGTCTCTCTATGAGGATTACCATGGAAAGGCACTGGTGACATTGATCATAGGGCGCCACTCTACGGAACATGCTGATGGGCTCCTGCAACCCTTAACAGTGGGGTGGTGTCTTGTTAACGTTTGTCCTTGAAGGGAGTTCTACATTTGTCTCTATTTATCAGTAGAGCCTCCACCACTCTGGTCAGACCATGTCTGTCTAATAGTCTGTTTTAGAAGACTTCGGTCCTTGACTGTGTATCCATTTTGCTTGTGGGCATCACAGTGCCTCCCTCATTTTGCAATTCAGGATAAAAACCATGTCTACCTTGACTCACTCTCCATGGATACAACACCCTCAGCTTCCAAGTGCTCTGAGAGGTTGCTGAGGTAATGGAATTGATATTATGTTACTGGAAGCAGGGCCTCATTGACAAACCCTGTGTCTTGCAAGTAGTTTGCTACAATATAGATCCAGTGGCCCTCGTCATCGAATGGTCCCTTATATTTCTTGGAAATGTGTAGAATCTGACACACTTGAAAATGGTGCAGAAGGCAGGTTATAATTGCTCTGGGAAGGTTGTGCTGCTGAGAACCCCGTGACTGGATCCCGTGGGCTCCCTGAATCTCCAATAGGTCTTTTAAGTGAATTTCCAAGAACTGTGGAAGGGCAAGATGAAGAAAGGCAGTCATATCATCTTTCTGCGCATGTTCATGAACACCAAGGATACAGATTTCCCCGCTAAGATCTGTCCTCCAAATTTGGGACCTTCTTTATGAGGCACCTGAACTCAGGGCTCCAATCCAGTTGTTAGCATGTATGTCCATCGAGCTAGTCAAGCCATCTGTTTGCCATGTTCAGCCTCTTATGGACCATGGTAAAGTCAGCATGCATTGACTTTTATGTCTAATGACAGACCAGCTCCTGCGGTGCAAAAGCCAACCATTTTGGCGCCTAAGGTGGCGATGTAATTTTTGCAGGCCCTCCACGGCCACCCACCGACTATGCATGTAGCACACACCAGGCAAAAGGCAGTGCAGAATATTCAGATACTGTGCAGCCATTTCACGTGCCCGGAGCACAGAACACAGGGTGGGATGGTGTGGATCTTCAGCTACCCCCTTATAGCGGCGAGGACTTGTCTAACTCTAGTTCTCTGCTCAAATGGTAGGGGTGTGATGTCTGCACTCCAGGCAGAGCTGGGGCATTTTCATCGACTTGAAGTTGTTGTGCACCCCCTGGTTACAGCAAAGGTCAAGGAGAGCTCTCTACAGAGCGGCAGGCTTGCTCCGTGGCTAGCCAGCGCTCCTCCCTTTGCAACCTTTATTGGTATGAAAAACATGGTTGTGACTTTGATGCATGCATCTATGAAAATCCTGCCCTTAAACAGGGCATGCCAAAGTATTTTCTCCCTACATCACAGCATTTGCACCAACATCAGTAGCCAGGGTGAAATGTGGAAGTAAAGGAGAGTGCAAGGTAGAAACCCAGGGCCTCATTTATGAGAAATGATGCATCGCTGCGTGAAAGCAGCGATGCGTCACTTCTCAGTGTGCACTCCTTGCGACATACCTGATGCGTCATATTTAATGTATGACAAATCATGTCGCAAGGAGTTTCAGATACGTCAGTATTTCTGACGTATCTGTAAGCGCAACAGTAGCGCATTGCTGGAGTGTGTCACAAAAGTGACGCAACTCCAGCAACGCGTCCTTTCACATGGTGCGGCGTAAAAGTGACGCACAGTCTCATAAATGAGGCCCCCAGATCCCAACTGGGGTTAAGCAGAACAGAGTATCCCTCCCACTCTTAAATCTGTGCCAAACGATCTAGACGGGTACATTGCTGTTCCTGTCCTAGAAACACTTTAGCTCGGAACTGAACATTTTGCAATCCTCTTGTTTAAAAATGATGTTGCAGTATTGATGCTAACTAGGACATATGTGAAAAGATTGCTGGAAGACTTCTAGCCATGCTGCTCAAAAAAGAAATTAATCATTAATGCCACAAAAAAAATCAAGATTGTAAACCCAAGATGCTGTCTGCAACACATGTTTTTTTATCTAAGGTTTTTTATCTAAGGTTTATCTCTCTGGAGAGAGCTTTTCACTTTGACTATGCCTCAGAATTAACCAAAGGCCCCTCTATGCTCGTAATCGGAGATAATGAATAGGGCTGTCTTGAGCTGTAAAAATAAAATAGGAAGTGGCCTGATAAGCAACATCATTCAGGTCTACATGATGAAAGCAGTTGCTGCAATGATGTATGGGGCTGAACTTTGGCGTTTTACCAATACAGCACACATCCAAAAAGCAGAAAACATGTTTATAGGATCAGTATTAAGCCAAAGACCTGAACCCTCATTAAGCCTTGATTTTGGGGCCAGATTTATTAGATTGTCACGCAAAACAGCAGCTAAGAATGCTGTGCTCCAATGCACAAGGAGAGAGCTGGAGAGCGCCTTATCTTTAAAGATATGGCTCTCTCTGTCCCTCTTTCTTGCGATGGAGAAGAATTTTGCAACCGAGTGCCACACACACACCTTTGCCCAATAGTGGAAGGGTGCATGAATCTAGTATAGGTTTTGTGCTGGAAAGGTTCCCCGTCAGTACAAAATACTATGCCTAGACAACTTTTATAACTTTCCCTAATTTGTATGTGTGGTGTACAGTGCTGCACACACGCAAAATCTGACAAAAAGGAGAAATGTAAATATTTCACCGTTCAATGCCTGCTTTCAAGTGGTGTTAATGTTTGACGCAAACCCCTGTCTCACATTTTAGGTAAGATAGGGTTTTGCATCAAAAAGCATGGGTGGTTGCATGGGAACACTCACATAGCGCACATGGAAAGCTCCCTTGGAGCTAAGTAATGCAAAGCAGTGCTTTTTGCTTCTTTGCATTACTTTTAGGCAATTTCTAGTGCAAAAAAAGGTTTTGTGTTTTGGAATGTTAATTTAAAAAAACATTGTGTGCTGCTTGTGTCTTTTTTGTGGTGCAAACACAGGGCAAAATGTTTGTAAATCAGGCCTGTTGCATGTACCATATGATGCCCTGTACAACTTTGAGTCAAACTCTGCACGAAGCAGAGACATATTAAGGCCTGGGCAAAGTGGGCAATTGCTTAGGGCCCCAACCTTCCAAGAGGCACCCGGGGAGGGTACACATTCTCTTTATCTAGCGTGCCTCAGTATATTACCACATTTCACCCTCTCTCCTCTCAACTGTTTTTGTATGAACCCCGTTTCTGAAAGTTCGTTTGGCATCATAGGAGCTTACATTAGCAGAGAATGGGCAGTAAAACTGCAAAAGTGGGCTCCAAAATAAGTTTTGCCTGGAGCCCCAAATACATTTAAGATGACATGTGATACTGTGATTTTAGATAACCCCTTGTTGAGAGAAACTTACACGAGATTGGCTGTTGTAAATACTGGAACAATCCTATAAGTATTGATACATTAACTATGGGGAAGATCAAGGAAAGTTACTGGTAAACAAACTAAGAAGAAATGGACCATTGTTAACCATGTTCTTACAATTAACAGAGAAGCTAGGGTTCGAGTCCTGTCCAGATATGATCACTCCAGAGCCATGATGTATGTCAAGTTCGGGCTGGAATGCTTCCATTGCACGTATACACTGTCAAATGGAATTAAGGGTGAGAAATAGTACTGTACACAAACTGCGAGATATGCAGAACGGAAACATCTGTTATCTAAGCTTGTTTGCACAAAGAAATCACTTGTGGGAGATGGTTGGTTCCTTTAGTCATTCCAAACATATATACACCTGTGAGAACACACGTCTCGTCAGCAAGACTATCCACAAAGCCACGGCTGGACATGGGAACCAAAAACAGCCCTGGCAAAAATGCTTCAATCAGCACTGCTCCCTTTGACTCCTCGTGCAACCTCTCTCTTTCCATCCATTCCTTCTCTTTCTCTCCTTTCTCTCTTCTCCCTCTGCTGTCACTTACTCTCTATCTTCCTCCTCCCACATTCTCTCTTTTTTCGTGTCTGCTGCAATTAACCTTAGGAAGCTGGAGAAAGGTACAGAGGCACCAGTTGCGCCCTTGGGCTTTCCAAACTGGCCTGTAAGTGCTCCAGCCCACTGAGGAAATGTTCAGTGAAATAAGTAGCCTGCCCAACCCTGCACAAAGGCAGCGTTGCAATGAGTGGTTTACATAAAATGGCGTAGTTAAGGACTAACAGTATTTAAATATTTATAAGTTATACTAAAGTCAAACACATAATTTTAATTGTAGGATAGAGGCAATGTAGGTTATTTAAATTTTTAACGTTTTAAATATATTTTCATTGTGCCTTATTTTTAAATCCTAATGCTCTCATTATAAGACTTTTTAGGTGAACAATTGACAATGGAATACAACACACAATTAAAGTGGACTAGAGTCCAATGAAACAGAATAGGGTTATTTCACAAACGCTCCATTAAAATAGGATAGAACATCTAAATTCCAATCTATACCATCTTATCAAATTATAGGAATTTATTTCTAGGCAAGCATGTTTTATTGATATACATAAGCATGTGCCTTTGTAATTCAAATGGTCACTCTTTCTGAACCACCACCTCTCATTCCATGTAGCTGCCACACAACTTTGCTATGCCCAACTTGCCCTGGCCTC
The DNA here is from genome assembly GCF_964263255.1 of Lissotriton vulgaris. Taxonomy (NCBI): domain Eukaryota; kingdom Metazoa; phylum Chordata; class Amphibia; order Caudata; family Salamandridae; genus Lissotriton; species Lissotriton vulgaris. The sequence goes on along the minus strand of NC_141696.1, from coordinate 774,753,078 downwards.
CGTCCCACGGACCCACAAGAGCAGAACCGGAGGAAGATTCTTCCCCTACCTCATCACCAAGACCTGGAACACCCTGCCCCTCCACCTCAGGCAAGCCCCGTTGATGACTCGGGTTAAGGCTCGACTCTTTGACTGAACAGTCACACCCAAACGGATCAGCAGCCCCCCCACTTCGGTGCCTTGAGACATTCAGAGGTGAGTAGCCACACTACATAAACTCCTGATTGATTGATTGACTCTTTGGGGAATTTTGGTGCTGAATAACACAATAATTTTTACCTGTGTCACTGGTACTCACTTTATCAACCTGAGAAGGAAGAAAAGCTGAGCGGGCCCACCAGAATTTGAACCTGTGGCCATGAGGTAAAAAACAGATGCCTGGATTGGATGCATTATTCCCCTGAGTAACCATCCCAATCTCTGCAACCATGGCCTGTAAATGGATAGCAGCACCATACCACATTTAGGAGGGTGCACATTTTCATTGCATGCACATTTATAAATGATGTCGATCAATAATTACTTGTAGAAAGACAATGAATATACAGGTGTCAAACTAGTATGTGTTGTACTTGATGCCCGGCTTTATGACTTGAGCATTATATTGTATACGTGGTAATTGGTCCTGCAAACCTCATCCCTGATATTAACAAATTTTGGACAATTAAACTTGAAAAAGTACATTTCAAGGTGTTTAATTAAGACAAGCATGTAGACAAGTGCCTCTCAGTCAACCCGCAACACGGTGGAACAGCTGCCTCATGACATGTGAAGCCTATCCTCTTCAGAACCATCGGAAAGTCCACTTTTTTCTCACTGTTCATCAAGCACCCATCCCATATTCCCCCTAATGTTTTCTAATGGGGCCTTTAATGTGCTGGCAGGAGGCCCACTAGCCTGCCAGGTCAGTAGAGGTCCTGGACTCTGCTCCCCGGGTGGAGGACCGCCTGCCTTAATCAGTGATCACCTCCTATCTAGCCGTGATCTCTGTGATGAAAGGGAATCCACCAGTATTACAGATGCACTTTTATCACTATTAATGCTGAGTGAGGCGCCATGCATTTTTGGCTTGTTCTGCATCTGTTTTCCCTTTCAGACATAAACAGCCAAAGTACAGTCTTGTTTCAGAAAAAGATTACATTTACCTGGCTCTCAGACAGCTTTCTGCTCAGCAGAATGCAGCACACATAGAAAATGCAAAAACAAGGAGAAATAAAAGTATTTCGTCTTGTTGCGCCAATCTATTTCCTGCTATTGCTTGGCTTTAGTTTTTGGCGTTGCCTCAGATTAACACATCCTTGTAAATCTGGGGCAGCATCAACAAAATGCAATGGGTGTTGAGGTGGAACTCCCACGGCATACCCATTGCACGACACTTTCACATAAATTGTTGCATTTAAAGGGGCCATATTTTCAAGGCAGTGTTAAGTCTTTCAAAGTAGCGCCGCTTTGTAAATATGGAGAAGGGCATAGTGCCACCAGAACATCACTAAAAGTGATGTTCTGGTGGCTCTATCCCCTTGTTAGTATACCTGGTTGAATTTTCCCTGCTCGGGTTTGCTATGCCACATTGCATGGGTGAGGATGAAACATCCCTAAAATTATATATACAGCACATAGCTGTATTTTAAATGACACCGACTATAGGACACAGGTGAGGTCCTGATTTGGGGTATAGGTAGAGGGATTCGACTTTTTGGGAATGTTCAATTAGGATAGAGGAGGTGCTACCCTCTCTATAAACTATAAAATCACCTTTCTCTCCACGTGTTTTTGATACTTCTTTTCAACTGTCATACAGTGCTCTCTCGAAGGTGTGTTACTGAGTTAATTGACATGCTTTCTCATTGCAACTCCAGCGTCGAGATGCGCTGTATTTTCCGGCAAAGCAATTTCAATAGTTCTTTTATTACCTAGTTTGCACTGTGCAAAATGAAAAAGAAAATTCACATACATGCACATAACGAGAACGTCTGACTGGTGACTACACTTGCTAGACTAGTTATATTCAAGTAACTTCACTACATAACGTAACATGGAAAGCTGGCTTTCAGTTTTCTCCGAAGGGATCCAGACTTTAGTCTGTATTATGGTTTGCCAGGTGGGGGGAGAATGGGTTTTGATGTGTAAATAGCTTAGTTCTATAGAGGCCAACCAGATGTGCTGTGTTGTTTGTAGTTTTTTACACATGAATTTTGCAAATATATAAAGTAACTTTTTCATGTCAGATGACATTTTATAGCTCCGAATATCACCGTTTCCCCATATATCTATGATATGTTCAGTTTGTAAGAACGATTTTTCTGTTTACACCACTGGATAAACCCATTTTCTTTACACTACTGGATACAATGGTGTATTGATTTAAGAACAAGAATTCCACAGAGACATTTTTATGAAAGAAATAAACGACGTTGTGTAGACAATGTCCAGACATCAAAGGCTCATAAAGTGGACCAACCAATGTATCATAATTGATTAGTTTTCATTGCGAACAAACAAGGAGTCATTGTTTTCTGTAGAAATCAGGTTTCCATCGGGAGCCACGTAGGAGGTAAAGCATTTACTTCCTCTCACAAGAGCCACCTTATCCCCTATGTCATAATGCAAGACGAATAATTGTGTCTAAGGTTTAGGAAACGTAGTCCACCAGTGTCTCTAGGGGAGCTTCAAGTGCAATTCGAGACATTTCATCATTCCAAAGGAATTTTAATTCTCGGTTCCTTACAAAAGTGACCACTGAAGTCAAGTGGGAGCTTTGCCACTACATTTAATGTGTGCGGGAAGTGCCCATTAAAGTTTTCCCCACCTCAATAAATAGAAAGGGAAGCTTTTACGAATGTTCCTGTGACCGTGTGCAAACAGTTGCTGTGTTTTCTAAGATGGTGGAATACTGTCGGGGATATATACAAGGAAGTGGCCTTCATGGCTTAACGCCTCTCTACGCCACTTCTGAAACGCAAGGCTGCACCATATTTACAAGAATGTGGTGCAGCCGTGCATTTACCCCTGCAATGGCGCAAAGTTTAGCAACTTAGCGCCAACGCAGGCACCCTAGCACCATAGTTCAAGTGTGTCTGTGTGCAGGGGAGGAATGTTTATGTGTAGGAAGGTGTCCCTTCCTGTACATAAACAATCTTCAAATGCCATTCTGTCACTGTCATGTGTGCTGCTTCATGCAGCACACATGAAAGTCACAAAATGGCATTTTTTTTAAAGGATTGTTCATGTACAGGAAGGAACACCTTCCTGTACATAATCAATCCATGGCATTTTGCTTTTTCTATGTGTGCTGAACCAGTGGCGTCACTAGGGTTGGTGTCACCCGGTGCGGGTAACTCATGGTGTCACCCCCTCACGACTTACCGCATGGGCTCGAGTCTCAGCAATGACGCTGAACAACCTGTGATTCTATGTAAATAACTTAATCTCCACTCGTGCCTAACAAAAAATGAATGTGTCTTCATGTAATGCAACAGGTGCTATGTAAAGCACTCTGATACCCGATTCGGGTCAAGTTCGCGCTATATAAAACTCTGTATGATATCCGATTCGGGTCAAGTTTGCGCTATATAAAACTACGTGAAATAAAAAAAATAAAATGTAATATAACTTAACCCATAGTCTGTCGGCTTCCGCCACCCCGCCCCCCTGCTCATACCTGTGCAAGCCGGTACTGGGTCTAACTCGTGAATGCACAGTACCATAGCTGCCAAGGTTTCCAATTGCTAATGTGTGACATTTTCATAATTGCAGTGTAATTATGAGTGACATTCAACGGCTATGAGTGACATTTCTCGCAAGCAAAATCAAGCAATGAAGAAGTGCTAAACATATACATAAAAGACATTACACCCATTGGGGCAACGAAAAACTCAGATCTTAAAACTGCTGTAAAGTGGTAGAAATGGAAGGGCACTAACCTAGTAAAAAGCAGTAGCTCACAGATAATCCTCATAAAATACAGTTTTGTGAACGTGTGGATCATGTTCTTTCTTTCCTTCCTTCTCCCCTTTTATCCTCTTTCTTGCTTTTTCCCTCCTTCCCATTGTCTCATTTTCCATTTTCCTCTCTAGTAAACTTTTTCTTCCTCTTTCCTTACTCAAAAGGTAACAGTGGTAAAACGGGTTAGCCATGTGGCATCATTTGGGATCAAAGCGTGCATGATGTTACTTCCTCTACCCCAGACGTTTGGACTCACACTTTATAAAACTTCCTCCGTATGCTAATAGCACCAAGAAGACTTATTGATCCAGAGCCCCTGTGCAGGCGTCCCTGGAGGGCGAAAGGGCGCCGTAAACTGCCATCGACCCTGGCTGACGTTAGCACCCCGTTCCTTTAGCACCCCGTTCGGAACACAAGCACAGCTGTCCACGTGCAGCTATTAATGTATAATTGGTCTAGTTACTGCCAGACAAGGTGATCAGGAAGGTGCAGCTAAACCTGCTCGAGCAATGTACTGTAAAAAAAAACGTCTCGGGAGCGTCCAGACAAGGAAGCACTTTCCTGGCTCCATTTATTAATTGTAATGCCCCTTTTCTGCAGTCTTGGCCACGGTGCCCTGCCCCACTTTAAATACAGATAGGTCAGTTGCCCTCGCTGTCTGCACCCTCCGACCGCTGGTGTGTGAATTAAGCTCCCGCCTGCTATAGCACACGCTCTAATTATGTTTTGCAAGGTACAGGTGATGGCGATTGTGCATTTAAACTTGTAGCGCAGCAAATAAAAAAAAATGCTGCACAACCATTCAATGTGCCCCAAACAGCCGCCACTTTGGTGTAATATCGGCGAAAACACCGTCCTGTGCACAAGACCCAGCAAGGCCTGCAGGCAGCCAAAATAAACTAAAGCAGAAGCCACTGACCCGCACATGTACCTCTCTGAACTCCGGCACGCAATCAGCACAGCGCGACTACCCTTTAGCCCCCTAAGCACAGTTATTCGACTGTAGTCTTGGAATATTTGTTGGACAGTCTCCTTCCCTGGCATTTGCAATTCGAGACGGCAGTGACTCAGGTGCCATGCTCAGCAGCGTAACCAGATTGGTGTCACCCCATGATGGGGTGACACCCGGTGCGGTCCGCACCCCCCGCACCCCCCTAGTGATGCCTGCTGTGCTAAACAAGGCAGTACACATGAAAAAAGCAAAAACGAGGAGAAATTATACATTTCTCCTCCTTTTGCCAACTTAGACCAGGTTTTACCTGGTCTTAATTTTGGTGCTGCCTCCTATGTACGACACCCATGTACATAGGACGAGCGTCAAAATTAATGGGTGTTGCAGTGGAGCGCCCACCACAACACCCACTGCCCACCCGTTTCACGCTAACCATAGTGTGAAAGGGGGCCTTATTTACAAGGCAGCATTAAGCCATGTTAAGTGGCTCAACGCTGCCTTGTAAATAAGGCGCAGCCCCTATCGCCACCACAATGTTGATAAAAGTGGCGCTGTGGTGGCGATAGGGGCTTGTACATATGCCCCTATGTGTGGCAGTGATAGATCCTTATGGCAGGATTCTCAATACCTTTTCTGGGTATAAGACAAACATACCTGTAGCAAAACCAAAATATTTCAGACACAAAATCGGAGACTAATTTGCAGAAATAAGAAGGAGTTAATTTTCGCGTGGGGAGATGTCACTCATGTGTGAGCACATTACACTAAATGTTACAATACGTTTGTGCAGATGCGCAAATAACACAAAGGGGGCCATTGCAGACTAAGGCGACTCAAATGACAGCGTTGATCAATTTTGCGAGCAATAACTATTCTTGCACCGACAGCTCATGCAAGTTAAAGTTGCTTTGCAACATGGAGAGTCAACTATATTTTGCCTTTGCTGAGAAGGTAATAGGTTGGGCGCTGCACAAAGCCCATAGGTTTTGTTGCAAAGTCAGATCTACTAAAATAGTGTAACATGTCTTTGCATGAAATCCCGTTGCCAAAAGAAAATCGGTGGAAAGAAGGGACAATCACAATAATGTGTGATACTCTGACTCGAAACTGCAATATTTTATTTTAAAAGTTTTATATAGCGCTAGCTAGACCCATAGGTATCAGAGCGTTTCACATACACACTGTGAAAAACAGAAGGGCCTTACGTTACATAGAAGGATGACAGTAAGTAAGCAAACCATGGATAAAGAATACAGCATGAACAATAAATAACTGTGCAACAGAGGGGCAGAGGAAAAAAAGAAAAACAAGGTGAATTAGCATAGTCCGTTCACCAGCAATCCTAGAATGGGAGTCAACTCGGAAATATTGAAGTCTAGGTTAGTTGACGTTGTTCAGGAAAGGATTTGTTAAGGAGATGGAGTTTGAGGTCCCTTTTGAAATAGGAGAAGGAGGGGTTGCATCCGAGGACTCCAGGGAGAGAGTTCCATATCCTGGGAGCGTTGCCAGAAAACGAGCGGTATTGGGAGGTTTTCTTTTTCATTTTTGACGGAATGAGAAGGAGTGAGTTAGAGCTTCTCAATTTTCTGGCTTGGCCTGGTCTTACCAGTTTGTTGTTCAGGTAGTTGGGGGCTGGAGAGTGGAGGGTTTTGTGTGTGATGCAGGCCAGCTTGTAAATACATCTCCCTTCCATGGGAAGCCATTTGAGGGAGTTGAGAGCTGGAGTGATGTGTTCAAATCTTTTTACTCCAGATACAAGTCGAGCGGCCATGTTCAGCACCGCCCTTAGAGGGGCTAGGTAAGCTTTTGGAGTCCCTGTAAGGATAGCGTTTCCATAGTCGGATTTCGAGAGAATCAGGGATTGAACTACTGTCTTGAGGTCATCATGGGGAAGAAAAGGTTTCAATTTCTTGAGGTGTTTTAGAGAGAAAAGAGCACTTTTTGCTGAGTTTTTGTGGGGGCCTCCATTGATAGGTTCTAGTCAAGGGTGATGCCTAGAGGCTTAACTGAGTCAGATAGAACAAGGGGGCAGTTTAGGGAAATCAGATTCTTGAGCCAATCTTGGATGGGATGATGGTTGCTTTTTGGAGAGAAAAGGATCAGCTCCGTTTTATCTGGGTTGAGCTTTAAGTGGTTAATGTTCAACCAAGTTTGGATATCCGTTAGAGTGGTATTGAGGTGTTGGATGTCATCGAGAGACTTGATTTTGAAATAGATTTGGGTGTCATCCGCGTAAAGGTGGTAACTCACTCCAGCTTTTTTGATTGTGAGGGACTACATGAAGGAATTGAAAAGGGGCGGGGAGAGGATCGAGCCTTGTAGTACCCCAAGTGTGACTTTTGTTGGCTTCGAGAGACAGGAGTTGATTTTAATTTGTTGCGAGCGATGTTGGAGGAAAGAGGTGAACCATTTTAGTACAGTACCGTTTATGCCGGAGCGCTTCGACAAGGTCTCCGGAAGAGATGGATGATTTACAGTGTCGAATGCCGCAGATAGGTCAATAACGGTCAGTAGGCAGGCATCACCATCATCTAAGGCCTTGCGAATGTCGTCTGAGACGTTGAGTATGGCTGTTTCCTTGCTACAGCCTTTCCTGAATCCAGATTGAAAGGCGTCAAGGAGGTTGAACTCATCAATGTGTTTAGTGGGTTGGTGGAGAACACATGACTCCAATGTTTTTGCAAGGAATGGGAGGTTGGAGATAGGCCTGAGGTTGGTAAGATCATTAGGGTCGTCTCCTGGTTTCTTGAGAGTGGGTGGGATTTGTCCTAGTTGAAGGAAGTCTGGGACACAGCCTGAGGTGAGCGAGGCGTTGATGATTTTTGTCCAGAAAGGGGAAATGGTGTGGTTGAGTTCTTTTATAATTGTGGAAGGGAGGGGGTCCATGGTGTGGGAGGAAGGTTTTAGATTAGAAATTATCTTGAAGACCTCGTTTTCCGCCATTAGCTCAAAGTCGGACCAGTGCGCATTGTTTTTTAGTTGGAGGCCGTCTGATTGTCCTTATTCAGAACTCTTTCTGCATGGTCAAGGGAAGTAGAAGGGGGGCAGGTTTTGAGGGAAGGAGTGTTTGCAGTTTATATGAAGGATTGATCAATTTTAGAGACTTTATTAGTGAAGAAGGTGGCAATTTCTTCACATTGCTCATTTGTAACTTCGATATCTTGAGAGGGAGTGCCGTTAGTTTGGCTTTTGACAATGCTGAAGAGTTCTCTCAGTCTGTTTTTTGCAAGATCTAGTTGGCTTTGGAAAAAGGACGCCTTTTCCCTGAAAATGTACTTTTTGTATGCCTGCCGAGTAGATCTAAGTTGCATTAGGTCAAAGATCGAGGGGTTAAGCCTCCACGCCCTTTCCGTTTGTCTGAGTTCATCGTTCAGCTCCACGTTAAACCAGGGTTTCGATTTGTTTCGCCTCTGTTGTTAGAGTTTGTGTGGAGCTACTTGGTCTGAAAGCTCTGTCATTTTTTAGTTAAAGTGTGTAGTGAGGTCATCAGCCATCCATGATGAGGGGTGGAGTTGAAGATGGGGATGAATCATGGATTCAAGTTCGGATAAAGGGACTTTTTTGATGTTTCTGGTCAAGATTTTTAGGTTTGATGTCACAAATAGGTTGGAGGCTGACAGGTGTGTCAATCCTAAACAGAATGAGGTGGTGGTCGGACCAGTCAATGAGAGAAATCGCTCTCAGAGCGACCAGTTCGTTGTTGGTAATGATCGCATCCAGTGTTGCACCTTTGCTGTGAGTTTGCTTATTGCAGAGTTGTTTGAGGTTATGTATTTTCAGAAGGTTGGATAGGTTCAGGACAGTAGAGTCTTTTGGGCCGTTCCAGTGGATAATGAGGTCACCCAGGAACACGTCATTGTTATCTATCAAGGAGAACCATGTTATTAGGTCAGTTAGTTCTTAGGAAAAAAGAGTACGTTCTCCAGGCGAGTGGTAAATGGTGTGGAATTTGAAGGATCAGGTGCCCTTTGTGGTGAGTTCAACACCCAGGTATTCAAACAATAGGTATTCTGCAGGTTTGAGTTTTGTAATCTGTATTCCAGCTTTGTGGATGATGGCTAGTCCCCCCCCCATTTTGATCGGCCTGTTTTGTCTAATTATGTTGTACCCTGGGGGGGGGGTGATAATGTCCAGAATGGGGGTAGAGTGGACATTGAGCCAGGATTCAGTGAGGAAAGCGATGTCAATTTCTTCAGCGAGAAGAACTTCAGCAATGTCAGTAGCGTGTTGTACTGCTGATCTGCAGTTAAGGAGCATACAAGAGAGAGGACGGGGAGCCTCGATGATGGGGGGAGTTAGGTAAATAGAGGTGTATTGAGCAGGGGGTCTAGGCGAGTGGATAGTATTAGGGATTCTGTTAGTGCCAATAATAACAGGGATGTGGAAAGGGGCAGACTTCTGTTTGGAAGCAAGGTAAGAGTCATTGATCTCATTTGGTTTCGGTACCGAAAAAGGCTGGCTATCCCAGTTGGGTCTAAGTACCTGTCTCTCTGCAGGGCTGGTGGTTCGAGGGGTGTTCTGGTGGGCCAAGGGAGGTGTATTGAGTGGAGTAGGGGCAGAAATACACAGGGGGAGGGAGCACGGTGGCTTGGCTCTGTTGAGGAGGTTTTGCTGTAAGTGAAGAAAATCAGCAGTAAGGGAGTTAATTTTCATCTCCATTCTGTTTAGTTGCTGTGTTATAGAGCTGAAAAAGTTTGATGTTTTAGGCAGGGGACGAGACTGACTTGGGTCTATGGAGGGAGATTTAACAGGGTATAGGATGGAGTCCCTGGAATTAGGAGAGGGGAGAGGTTGTACACAGGGAGCCGGATTTATCATGTTTCCATTCGAGGAGTTCAGAGGAGGAGAAGTGGGACCAGGGTCCAGGTGAGGAGGGAGAGAAATTCAAGGCAGGGGGTCCTAGTTCTGGGTCATTTCAGACAGATTAGCGGTGAAGGTAGGTTGTGTATGTGGGAGAGCAGCAGCGGAAGGGGAGTGTGCAGAGGAAGGAGGGGGGAGAGAGACCACAGGATTGGAAATGGCGTTAGACCTGGGGGGAGTCAGGGTCAGGGGAACAGGGACTGGGTAAGGGGTCGGGAAGATTGTGAGGCAGGGTTCAGATTATCAGGGGTAGGGAGGGAAGTGTCTGAGGGGATTACAGTCACAGAAGGGCTAAGGTTAGAGACCAAAATGACAAGATTGGCCTTGTGGGGATTGTTAGTTGTGAGTTTGTCGCTCCTGGTGTGCTCAGTTGATGTGATAGTGGTGGGTGTTTGGCGACGGAGAGTAATGATAGGGGTAGTGTGATTGTAGTGAATGATGGGGGATGTCCATGAGTTGAAGAGAGGGTCTTCAGGGCAGGGAGATTGGATCAGTTCCACGATATTAGTGAGGGTGGTGAGGGATGGGGGAGATAGGGTTTGATGGCTCAGTTGAGTTAACGAGGAGAGAAGTGTGGGGAAGTGGCAGTCAAAAGTGGTGAGGTGTGGGTCGGTGGCCTGTATGAGAATGGTTCCAGGTCTGTAGATGTAAATGGTGAGTTCCCCTTCGAAGGTCGGGGATATGGTAGTGGAGATTTTCTCACCATAGGGAATGATTACTGACTTGGTGACTTGAAGGTGAAGAGAGAAGGTGTTTTTCCATTTAGCCGGGCGATTAGTGTAAAAAATGAAGTTAGTTTTCGTGCTGCTGTTGGACGCTGAGTGGTTGTTATCTACAATGAGTGTTTCTAGGTGTTGTTTTAGAGTACTGTGTTTGAAGTTCTTTTTTGCATTACTAGTCAATTTGTTAGAGTAGTTAATGGACCAGGAGTTGGGTCCGTAACGCACAAGCGTAGAGTTTTGGGTGGGGTTAGGCAGGCGCATGATTGAATGGTCGAAAAAGTCGAGACGTAGTCAGCAATCAAGCAGTAGGCTGGGGTGGTGGATTATTCTCAGTTAAGAAGGTAGACAGAGATAGGTAAGACTGTTTTGACTATACTACTTTGTGTAACTAGTTGAGAATTATTTATCTGGTAGATTTATAAGAAGGAGGCCTGGAGGTGGCTTTCTCCTTTTAACTTTGTGTGACTTCTTTGCGAATTTTTATCTGGCAGATGTATAAAAAGGGCCAGAAGATGGTGCTGAAGCCTTATTTGTCTTCAATCAGGTTTTCCTGTTCTCACATTGTGCAATGTTTTTGGAGTGGGGGAGCCAAAATTAATTTGATTAGGAATTAACAAATGAAATTGCCATAGATAACTCTCACAATTGGCAGACCAGACTGATTTAGGGATTGCTTGGTGTAATGATTTTCCGATATTCTTTGAAGGAGGCTAGACAATCCGTGTTAAACTGTGCCACTCATAATGCAACCATTTTCATAGGGAGTGTCAATATTAACTTATTATATAGTTGCCTTGAATGTTTCAGGATGAAGGCAGCTCTAGTAATAAAGGTTGTGGTGTGGGGCGCCCACCAGACTCACCTAGGAAGATGCAATGAAGGAGAGCGTGAGATCTTGTAGTCCTCTTTCAATTTCTGTTGTAGAGGGCCTCCGGGACAGAAATCTCTTATTTATGTCCATGAGCAAATTGGGCAAGAACCGAGTGGAAGTGGACGGCAAGCAGACCCAAGATGGAGGTCATGGGATCTTCAGGTGTCCTCACGATTCAGTTTCAGACCATCATGTGGTGCGCTTCGTAGGTGGCTCGTAAATTAATGACCAGTCTCTCATCTCGATTAAGGAGCAGGTGGCGGAGGGAGGGGGGGACATCCTGGGAGCCCTCAGGTGAAGAGAAAGCCAGAGGCACACTGCGGGAATCCAACTCACCCAGCTGCTGTGGGGTCGAGATTCCAAGGACGCAACACAGAACCGGAGTTAGAGGGGGGAACCAGGGGAGCGATTTTGTCCATGGGGTTCGGTTTAAGTGCCCCTTGTGCAATCAGACTGCTTAAATGTACCCACCCGCCTCCCTCATTAGTATCAGCGCCCCGATTCGGTCGAATCCAAACTGCTCACAGAACCGACTTTGTTCCCGGGGATCATCAGTATCTTTTTCGGGCCTATTGCAGGTAAACGGCCGCACACACGTACATCAGCCTCGTTGCGACTATGTGACCGTCCACTCCCTGGTCAGCATCAGTATAGTGTAGAGCTTCGTCATCGTAGTCAGATACTCAATAGTGTGCCAGATCTCTACGAAGCGTACACGGTCCTCTCTCCGGCGGTGTCAAGCATACGGGTGGGCGTACGGGCATTAATGGGGATTTTCACAGAAAAGTGATCCCTAGCCCAGGAGCTACCTCACAGCGCTCCAGCCCCACGGGCATCTTGCTTGCATTATGCATGCTATTCAATTTACTATTGAACAGTTATCCTTGCATTGAAATGTATTCTGGAATATGTACTTCAAGTTCAAATCTTAAGCAAGGCACCGCTGGCTCACCTTTGTGTCATACTAAAACCCATTTTGTAGCACAAACTCGGCTTACAACATCATCACCATGCACCTCTTTCCCTTAAATAAGGCGTTGCACAAGTTTCTCCATTCGTGCAGCTAGTTTTTGTTAATCTGGACCCTAATGCAGACTCATGGGTAGAGCTCCGTGAAAATAATAGTCATTTGCAATGGAATGCTTTTTTTCGTAAACCTCTTGAGTTCTAAATTTACAGCTTACTGAGTGAGGCATCCGTGCTTCAGGAACGTGGGTAAATGCAGTGTTTAATTCGTAAAAAATTATAAGTGCAGGCCCTTGTAGTTTTTCTAAGGATACTGCCTATGGCATTGCTGAATGCTTAGCTGTGGAATATCAAATGTGCGTTTTTTAATTTCAATTTATGCCTCATTCTTCCATCACACTTCATTTCTTTTCTCTGTCTCACTCGTACAGTTTCTTTTTCATTCCAGTAATATATTTATTCTCTATATAATTATTTATATATCTTATTTTGATTTCAAATGTTTTCGGGCGGTTTTGTAAGGTTTTTAAGGGAATTGGGTGAAAACTGTTTTATTTTAATTTTGTTTATATTGTAAGTATTCAATGTTAGGTTTTTATAATAATTTCAAAATTATACATTTTGTAATTATACTTAAATAATTTGTATTGCTCTGTGTGTTTAGTGCTTAGATTTCACTTACCTTTTATATATATATATGTTTTCTAAAAAGCAGAATGTTGTTTCCAAATAGTTTTTTCTTTTTGAATTTAGTCTGTGGAATAATGCGTTACAGTATGTTTTATTGTTTTAAATGTTCCAAAATGTAAATTGAGTTTTTTTTCAATGAATTTTTAATAGTAATTAAATAATTAGGACCTGATTTCGATGTCGGGCAGAAATGTATCAGACAGCAAGTTCGAGGCCTTTGGGCTGACATCAGTGGTTTCCCTACAACCACCGTATTACAATACCGGTGGTCAGAGAAAAACACAAAGTGGGGATCCTGCTGCACTTACGCTGGGCTCCGAGCATCAGAAGGACCCATAATCCCATAAATAATGGCGGTGCCAGCCTCTGCTCTGTCGTCGGGATTATGAAGTCACTTTCTGCCTGACCTTTCATGGCAGTCCGCTAGCCATGAAAAGGCAGGCCTAATGTGACTTTGGGGGCCCCTAGCAGGACCCTGTTTCCCTGGCCCTCCACTGCGAGGCCTGGGGTCACCTATGTTGCCCCTTAAACATCCCTGCACCATGTGGCAGGCACCACATGAGGCTGGTAAACAAAATGGAGCCATGTTAGGTCCCCAAACAAACTGCACAGTCATATGTGTACATGAATAGGAGAAGTCAAAAAGTATTTCACCAAATTATCACAATCTCAACTTTTTTTGTATGCTTTTTAATCCATTTTTATTCTCCAGATTTTTGTCATTCCTCACTTCATTTTACATATGGTTTTCAAAATCGCCATCCTGAGCTTTTCACAGTAGCATGAGACTGTTTGAGTTTCCACATGTCACAATGCTTTTACAGGTACCCAATGCATTTCGGGATAATTCCCTTCATCAGGGGTATCTCAAATACAAAATTTCATACAAGAACCCATCAGCATAATGAGGGCGCGTGGCTTGGCGCAGATGTAGACAGCAGCAGACCTCGGAGCTCCACCATGGCCTCCCTCCGCTGCAAGCCATCCTGACATGCTGTAGTTATCTCCGGTACCGGAAACTGTCGCACAATATCGGGTGCTCTCCGGGATCACTTTCAAGATGCCCGAGGGTCGGAAAGAGGAAAAAACTGTGGTTTTTCTCCCTGATCACATCCCGCCAAGGCAGTGGACAAAATGGCGGCAAGACTTGTGAGGGATACTCCAGCCGTTAAAGTATGATGTTGGGCTTGAAGCGCCTCCTGACCGACAGACCAGAGCCTGGGGCTAGAGTGAAGGCTGGAACCTGCGAGCTGACCAGATGAAGAAGTCGGACTGAGGTTAGAGCTGAAACTCACTCTGCAAACGTTCAGCAGAAGATGCATGGCCTTAATATGGCGGCGCGGGAGACTCTGGATGCTTTGCAGTAGCTGCGTGCATTACCAGGCTGACTCTCCTGCATAGGAATATCGCAAACTGCCCTGCCGAAATACCCATAACCGCCTGAACTCTGTGAGACTGCATTACCGCTGAGGAATCGGGGCAAGTTGGGAAGCCCCAATAACAGGGACTACCAGAAACAGGGAGAGCCGTGGGCCTGAGACTTGACCGACGGAGGGGTATGCGTGGAGCTGTGAACTTGACAACACGGCACTGGGCCTATAAAAGAACTGCAACGCTCCTGAGTGAGGTGGAAAACCGATCACAGCGCTGTTGCCCTGCGCTTTGGAGCACCACAGGGAAGTTCGGACCTGCCAGGGGTGCAAGCGGTGACATGTTCTAGGAGCGGGGACCTGTTTGGGCCTCCCACATGAATAAATTGAGCCAGACCCGGACTCTGCTGGTGGGAGGTGCTAAGGAGATACAGCTGCGCTGCTGCCTGCCTGCTAGATCCCTATGTGACGCTGGTACTACACTACTAACTACTAACTGGATCACTACCATGCCTCTGTGAGCCCTGAGGAGACCACTTAGAGTCCCTGCTTATTAAAGTTGTCCGGCTTGTGTGCGGGAGTCCCCTCCGCTGCCCGCTAGACGGAGGCACTATTGGGCCTCTTGTGGGAGTCCATGAGAGCTAGAATCCTGATGATACTGTGCCCATTGGTGTATGCTTGAATATACCCTGATTCTGGGGTTGGGGCCTACAAAACTCCCACTCTAGACTACTTCCTTCCCCAATGGAGCACATGATGGGACGGGTGTCCAGGAAAAAGGGGTTTGAAGTCCTGTGGGTGGACGGACCAGAGATACACACTGACGACGATGAGAGCGCAACTGGAGAGAGAGTGGAGAAAACAGAGGGAGACCCTCCCTGGCCGATAT
The DNA here is from genome assembly GCF_964263255.1 of Lissotriton vulgaris. Taxonomy (NCBI): domain Eukaryota; kingdom Metazoa; phylum Chordata; class Amphibia; order Caudata; family Salamandridae; genus Lissotriton; species Lissotriton vulgaris. The sequence continues at coordinate 774,737,813 of NC_141696.1, read as the reverse complement.
CATACTTGCCATCACCTCCTCGAGAGAAACACTGGAGAAGAAGATCACCGCAAACTTAAAGAGAGGGTGATGACTAATGAGAACACCATGAAGGATATCCCGGAAATGGAAGCCACCCTACAAAACCTCCTGAAAGCAGTGGAAACCAGGATCAAATTACTGGAGTTGAGGGTCGAAGACAGCGAGGAGCGCTCACAAAGAAATAATCTGTGCATAGTAGGGATACCAGAATGAGAAGAGGAGGCAGACGAGGTCCAGTACTTGGAAACTTGGCTGAAAACAGAGGTGGCCCCAGAGGGTCTCTCTCCCTTCTATGCCTTAGAACGTGCCCATAGGGTCCCAGCCAGACCATATAAACCTGGTGCCCCACCTCGTCCACTGGTGGTGCGATTGCTACACTATAGGGATCGAGATTTTCTACTACAGCGAGCCCATGAGAAGCAGAACCTACAGATTGGTAACAGCAGGGTGATGATCTTCCCGGACTACACTAGGGAGGTGCAGCAGCAGAGATCTTCCTTTCTGGCTGTTAAGCAAAAGTTGTGCCAACTTCATCTCCCCTGTTGTTCCCAGCTCGCCTCAGAGTAACTTCAGATGCGAAAACAGGCTTTTTTCTTACACTGAATGATGCTTGGGATTGGATAGAGACTTGCCGCAGCAACGGAACGTGCTCTCCTCAACTACACCCGCCCGATGGGGGTCGACCTCCTCTTCGCCACCTCAGAGGGCACCTTCACCTGCTGGATGGCAGCGGGAACGAGATAGAGCAGTACAGGCAGTGGCGGACATTAGCCATGGAGATGCAAGCCCGACCAGCAATGCCACGGATCCCGAGCGAGACAGATCTGAGAGCTCCCGATCGAGCAGTCTCCATGGGCTCTCTGACACTGAACTCCGGGACGTTACCCCACAGACAGCGGATGGGTTGTTCGGCTGATCAGACAGCAGGTTGTATGTACGGAGGATTACTTGTTGTCTAATGTTGCCTTGAGGCCCAGTTAGTGCACTACGGGAGGGCACGCTGGTACTTTGGGGGTTTACTGAACGTTTACTACTCGGGGTTGGGGGGTTCTGGGTCCACTGATAGCAGGTCACGTTCTGCCACCTTCATGATTCATTGTTTGAGTGCTTTTGTTTGGATGGGTACCTGTTTTTGTGCGCCAGTCCTGGGGAGTGGGAGTTGGGTTGGTTTTACTGTTGGGAAAAGTTGGATCGGGTCAGGCAGGCCGCTATGGGGGAATTACGCTGAAAAGAACTGGAGATTAAGCTATGGGTCCCTCCGTAGGCATCAAATGTATGACCTGGAATGTTAGGGGATGCACACTATGAGTCGGCAACACAAAATCCATGCTTATTTGGTAAGAAGAGGAGTGCACATTGCATTGCTACAGGAAACCCATCTAACACAGAAAGAAGGAGTGGCACTACAGCGCCATTGGAGGGGGCAGGTGTTCCACACTCTGTATTCAGCGTTTGCGAGGGGGACCCTAATATGGGTGCGAGCGGGAGTCCCCTTCCAATGTGTTCGACAAATAATAGACCATGACAGCAGGTTTGTGGTAGTACTGGGTCACCTTGATGGCCGAGATATAACTATAGAGAGTATATATGCCCCTAACATTGATCAGCCTGCATTCTTTGCTCAGCTCTCATAGACGTTAGCACAAGTCCTGACTGGGGCCGTCCTCTTGGGGGGGATGTCAATAGCATTACTGATTTTAACCTAGACTGCTCACATCCACCACTCCCTGACACTCCTACATATAGGGTGGAAGAATCCCGACGAGACTGGCAACGACATTGGGGATTGACAGATACTTGGAGAGCCCATCATCCAGCCGAAAGGGACTACTCTTATTTTTCGGCTCTTCACAAGCTGCATGTTCGGTTGGACTCCATTCTCTGCCCCCCGGAAGTCCATGTAGGGATCACGCTGAGAGAGTACTTAGCCAGGTTGATATCTGACCACAACCCCCTTCTGATAGCCTTGGACTGGGTGCGAATTAGGTCACCAATCCCTAGCTGGCGTCTCCGCCCAGAGGTACTAGAAGATCAGGTTTTGCGAACCACAATAGGCACTGCTATAGAGGAGTACTTCCAGGAAAATACTAATACAGCTACCAGCCCTCACATCGAATGGGATGTTTTCAAATAGTCATAAGGGGTAGCTGTATTAGGGAAGTGGGTGTACGAAGAACCCTTCTAAACGATATATACAGCGGGTGGAACAACAACTCCGGAAAGAGAAAAAAGAGATAGACTAGGAAAGGTGGATAGACAGGCAGATCTTCTGGGAGCCAAAGAAGAACTAGCGGTCCAGGTAGAGCGGTTGAGATGCTTTGATCACAGGGCATATGCGGCCCGGGCCCATGCTGAGAGGGACAAGACTGGGGCGTTGCTGGCTTGGCTGGCCAATCCCGCGTGCAGAGGAACACCGATCTTAGAACTTTGGGGGGGATGGAGTGACCCACTATGGACAGCAAGCTATTAATGCACAGTTTCTAGAATACTATACTACCCTGTATCAGGGACAGCTAGATCCGATGGTGTTAGAGGGGGAGGGATTCTTGGATATAGAACTTCCCCAAATTGAGGCAGATGAAGGGGAGTCCCTGGGTCGGGATATAGAACTAGGTGAGGTCGGGGGGGGCATAAAACGCATGGCCAGAAACAAAACCCCTGGTGCGGACGGGCTCCCGATTGAGTTCTACTCCATATATGTCGATGCCTTGGCTCCCCGCTTGATGGTCCTCGACAATAGATTGAAGCGGGATGGGTGTTTGCCTGTATCAAGAAGGAAAGCGATAATCATACCGCTCCTGAAACTGGATAAACCGGCCTGGGACCGCACTGTCTACCGCCCCCTCGTTATGCTCAACCTGGATTACAAGATTTTAAGCCGCATCTTAGCTAGCCGTCTGATGACTCACATGACGACGCTTGTGCATGTAGACCAGGTGTGTTTTATTCCAGCCCGGAACACGGCCATGAATATCCGCATACTGCTCCCACTGCTAGACGACCCAACTCGGGACGGGGATGAGGCGTGCATACTGTTGACTGACATCAAAAAGACCTTCGATAGTCTCGAATGGCCATATCTTTTTAGAGTTCTATGAGCTTGACTGGATGCTATATGCTACTGAGAGCCAGATGTTATGTTACATAATTTATAGCGCGCACAGCTACTCATGAGTATCCTGCCGTGGAGCCTAGCGGGGGGGAGATGGAGTACTAGCAGGAAAAAAGATGAGTTTTCAGTTTCCTCCTGAACACAGCTTGGTCCTGGATAGTGCGTAAAGCAAGAAGAAAGCCGTTCCAGGCAGCCACCGCCTTCACCGTATAAGAGCTGCCACCTATTCTCTGAAACGTAAAACGAGGGATCAGAGCATAGCAAAGGGATGAGGACCGCAAAGGACGTGCAGGAACATAAAAAGAAAAGCGCTTCTGTAAATAGAGAGGGCCACGATCATACAGGGCACGGTGGCTCAAAATCAAGGATTTAAATTTAACTCGTTCCAACATAGGGAGCTAGTGAAGAGAGCGTAGCTGTTGCCGGACACTGTTTCTAGCCGGAATGCCCAACAGAAGTCTGGACGCTGTATTCTGAACCACCTGCAGTTTTTTCAACAGGTACCCAGGAACACCAGCATAGTGGGCATTGGCATAGTCCAGCCTAGACAGGATCAGCGCGCAGGTAAATGTTTTCCTCTCTGCTAGAGGAAGGAGGGGGTAAAATCTTCTGAGGGTTTTAAGCAGGCCAAAGCAACATCCAGCCAGCTTGTTGATGCGTGTCAAAAAGGAAAGACGTTCATCAAACCATACCCCCAAGTATTTTGCTGCATTCCCTGATGAGGTGGGTGAAAGAAAATCAGGAGGCCAGAGCTGCTCTCTAAAAATGATGGAGTGACATGCCTGAGGGAGGGGGATGGGTAGGGGATGAGGTGGGAGGAAGGAGGGAGAGTTGTGTTACTTTATTGTTCACTGAGATTGCCATGCGTGAGGACTGGAGCAGACAATTGGGATGCCAATTTTCCGGTGCAAGGACATACAGCATGGCTCACCTGAGAACTTGAATGGGACTGAAAACTATGGTTCCCTTTGAGACGAGGGACGTATGTGGTGAGAAGCTGTGAATGACAATATATGACTAATAACTATGATTGGTGACAAGTGCTATCACCCGTAAGATGATTACTCTTACATCTCATTGTATTGATCCTACTTAAGTTGATACAACTGAATAAAAATTGTTTAAAAAAAAAAACACATCAGCATAATAAATATAATCTCAACTATACTAGCAAACCTAATACACCTACATACTATGTGAACCTTCTGCTGAATGCATTAATATTTACTTCATGCAGACTGTGTGTTGCTTTCTCCAAATAAAAAGGTGAAACAAGGAAAAGAATATGTGACCTAATGACTCCCAATTAAAAAAAAATCCTCATTAACAATAACCATAACAGTGATCTTAAACTCCATATTTATAGCCCAAAAAAAACCTCCGAAACCCAAATTTAATCAGTGCTTGAAAAACAACTACAGATGCATGTTTGCCAATCATAGTCCTATCCTCGGAAAGATCAACCCTTTATCGTAATATCCATCTATTTGCTTACCGAATCTTTTGTTTGACTATGATTGTGACTAAAATTGGATCAAAATAATTTTTTTGAATGGTGGCAGCATGTTTGAATTCCCATCTATCATGTCGTCCTTCATTCAGGTTCAAGCAAGCAGCCCTGTTCCTGACAAACTTCAAAGTGCCACCATTGAACAACAATGAGTTTTTATCTTCCCTCTGGCCAGTCAAACTCCAGGTGCCCCACCCCTCATAAGTAATGAAAACAAATGCCTGATTTGTGCATGCCGCTCACTGCGTGCTATTAATAAGCAACCTCCATGTTCCCCCTACATCTCCCAGAATGTCTGCACTAACTGCCCAGCCGGTGTTCGTGACTCCTCCATTACCAAAGCAACTGTACTCATAAATAATGCAACAAAATTACTAGTGGTGAATAAAAATAAAAATGCATGTGTATGACAAGTCTTCCATTATCATATTAGTTTACTGAGCATGTATGATTGCATGCAAAATGTCAACACAGTAGTTAAAATGGTAAAAATTGCTAATCCTTTTGTACGTCCGTGATGGTGTTCTCTGAGAAATTCAACTCATAACCGGAAACATGGTGCAAAGATGTTTTAAAACATCCATTTTCCAATTGTGGTTTGTGTTCGGGCCTTTTCTGCCAGTCGCACAAGCTGCAATTGTAAACTGGATGTTTTCAACCACCCATAGGGGTGTCGCATCCAAATATTGCGGATGGAGCCGCCAACCTATAGTCCGGCGGTTCCATTCTGCAACAGTGTTGGTCGCATGACAAACATTGTAATAAGGTCCATAGTTTCTTGGGGTAGTTAATCATTTGGATTTTTATTTTATTTGTGAAATTTATTTTGCTTTATTTGTTTTGTTTTTAAGAAATTGGGTAAGGTTTTACTGTAATTATGTATTTATTTATTTTTATTTTTGTAGTATGTGGTTGCTGCAAGAAGGTGATTAAATGTATTCAACTTCAAAGTAAATGTTTACACTATTCTTCAGAGACCCCCTTAAAATATAAAAAAAGAAAATTATTGTAATTGTAATTATGGACCTACAAACACGTTGATGTTTTGGATTCATTAAAAGCTTCCCGCTTTACATCTTCAATATTTATGAAATTTGCAAGACATGGAAGCATGTATTTACTCTGGAGGTCACCTCCGCCTTTATAGGTAATGTACTTCTCTGGGGAGAAATTAATAAACCTTACGCAATGTATTGATGGATATGTAGACCAAATTAGTTTGACCAGACTGTGCGTTAACCTTTCTATTGTTTTTAACAAAGATCTGGATTTCACCCAATTAATAAAAAACATTGTATTTCCTAAAATATCCAACCATTAATGCGAATAGATATATAGGAATTTGTACTGAACTTACTACACTATCAATCTTTTTAACAGGTGTTGGAAACCACACTTGTAAACTTCTTATTATTATATGGGCAGCCATTGCCTGATTGGGCTTCCACTAAATGTTAAGAAGCCATTAGCTAGTTTTTCATCCCCCACCCCCATCTTTGAAGAAGGGGCATCATTAATTAGAAACTGATTCAAACACAGGCTCTCTGTGTGTCAGGGTCTGTTATACTTAGGTGTTCTAAATAAATGCGTCTGCCCTTTCACTGTATTGATTTCTAATTGACTTTCTATTACCAAAAATAATTACAATTCTTTGGAGTTAAACTCCTGCATGATCTGATAATATTCAATCGTTAGCATAGGAAAACATTTTTGATTCTAATAAATCTAAACAATGGTGAACTTGAAATAAGATTTTAAGTAGGAAAATAAATCACCAATAATAACATTGAATAGATAAGGAGCCAAGACACACCTTCACCTTAATCTAGAATGACAATGCAGCATGTTGACTTGCTTCACATGCACCACCAATTTGATTGTTTACCAGATCCTCATATTAGGGTAGAATAAAATATATACTAAATTGTGTGGAAATAGAATGCTAACTAATCCTACAGCCTAGTGTATGTGGCACAAACATAGAAGTTTTGGAAATGTCAATCACTGTAAAACCAAGTGTTGCTGATCCATGGATGCTAGCTTGTCTATCCACGAGAGTTTGAATGAATGTACTGTATGTTACAGAATAGCCCTTCATGAAACTGGTTTTATATGGTTAGATAATGTTATTATAATTTGACTAGTTCTAATAATTCATCTGAAATGATCCATGTAGAGATATTTCTGGGACAATGTAATATTTTGAATTTCCACAGTTGTAGCTCCTTTCCAACAACCTGAAATATAACCCATATCCAAGACACATAGAGTTTGTATCTTTAACATGGGAGCTCACCAATAAGGAGCATCTTTTAACCCCTTCACTGTGGCTGCTATTCCGCCGCAGTGCTAAGGGGCCGGGGGGGCCGCGTGGCGCGCCCATGCTGGTGACGGAACCGCTCCGTCACCAGCCGCGGTTGCGCTGTGCTCATGATGGAGCGGTTCTGTCACGGTCCCGCCCGCTCAATGGAACGCTCAGCGCAGGCGCGGAATCCGCACAGGCGTGCCGAGCGGGCCGTGACGGAACCGCTCCGTCATCAGCACAGCGCAACCGCGGCTGATGACGGAGTGGTTCTGTCACCAGCAGGGGAGGGGTTAAATGATAATGGAATTAACGCTGAGGTCCAAAAGCAAAAGACACTTTCATTCAAATGATAGTGAATGAATGAATGAATGAAGGTTCACTTGTATAGCGCTATCTACCCGGAGGCCTCGTAGCGCTTATGACAGAAGACTAAATTAGCGCGGGCTCGGGTAGATCAGCAGGAGTTGGCAAACAAGTGGGTTTTCAGGGCTTTCCTGAAGGAAAGATGATTAGTGGTCCCTCTCAAGGTTAGAGGAAGAGTGTTCCAGAGCTTAGCCGCGGTGTGTGAAAAGGAGCGGCCTCCCCAACGGGCTCTCCTAACTCTGGTGGTGGAGGCCAGCTGGAGGGTCCCAGATCGAAGGGAACGTGACGGAACATAGGGAGTAACAAAAGGCTGTAGGATTGCAGGGCCCAGGTGATAAAAGGCTTTGTGAAGAGTGCACATAGCCTTGATTTGCACTCTGGCCGCTATGGGGAGCCAGTGAAGTTCCCTTAGGGCATTCCTTGCTGATTGCCAGCGGGGGAGGTTGTAGAGCAGGCGAGCTGCACTGTTTTGGGTGACTTGGAGCTTCTGGATAACAAAGGAAGGGGCTCCCATATAGAGGACATTCCCATAGTCCAGGCGAGATAGTATGAGAGCCTGGACTAGGATCCTCCTTGCCTGAAATGGAAGTAGAGGGAGCACCTTCCGCAGCATCCTCATCAGTCCAAAACAGGTGGCTGCGGTCTTTGTGGCTTGAGCTGAGAAATTCAGGGCAGTGTCAAACCAAACTCCCAAGCTTTTTATTTGGTCCTTGGGGCTGGGGACGGGCCCAAACATGGTGGCCAGATGGAAGCAAAGACAGAGGGGGAGGGGTTACCTAATAAGATAACATCTGTCTTCTCCCCGTTGAGTTTTAAACAGGAAGATTGCATCCATCTGGCAACAGCCTCAAGACAGGGGCCTAGGGTGTTGGACGACACCTCCGAGTGGTCTAAAGAGACCACCAGTCTTCAAGATCCTTTCCTTTAAAATCTACACATCCACTGTTACATGTTAACTTGGTTTTAACTTGTTTTTTGTTCTTATACTTTTCAGACAAATATACAGCTGATCTCTGCTTGTCTAGTCTTGTCTAGTCTGAATCAGTTTTATCATTCACACTCCACTAATTTACAGAAAACTTTATTATTATTTATGATATTTGTATTTTACATCAATTTGATTTCCTTGGGAATTGGAAGGCTCTTTTTAAATCTGATGCAATATTTTCAAAGAATGTTTCATTTGCTGCACCGCTTTGACTATCTTTGGTGGTAAAAGAGGACCATATCTCCTTGCTTTTGTAACACAACAGCGATGTAAAATTTTCATTTCACTTTGGCATCAAACCATTAGTTGCTTGCTATTTTAAATTTCTAGTCAATGCTCTTTTTAGAAGTTTTTTTCAGCGATTAATGCACTCAATGACGTTTAGTTTTTTTTCCAGATTGTTCCTCGAATTTTTTTACCATACACTTTCTTATCATTACTTAATGATTATCAAGCATTTGAAACCTTGAATGTTAATAGACAATATAAGACTATTTCAATGACACTTGGCATTGCTATTATTTGATTCATATTACATTTTACTATGCACTAGAAACGAAATATCACATTTTTGCTGATACTCATCATTTTTGTCTTCGGAATCTATTTCACAATAAAAACAATGGAAAAAATGGTTCTCCTGAAAAGAAATCCATTCACTAAGGGACCTGATTTTGCCACGTACCCTATTGTACTTTTACGAACACTCAAATTGAAATACACCATGTAAATGATGTAAATCAAGTTATAAACACGCTCTGACGTAAATGTTCCATGCCTGCAAGGTTTTTACCTTAGAAAACATGGAGAGAGGAGTGTCCCAATGAACATCATTCTCAGTACTCTAATCATCCTCACTCATTTTCCCATGCTATAAAATTTGATGATTTGGCCACACTATTATTGCTACATTTTCTGCTCTGGACCAAGAAGGTCCAGAGCAAGATATCTACTACCCTCTGGTCAGGTCAACATGTTTCTTGCCTTAATGGCAATTCTTCAGGACCTAGGTGTTCGGTACTACACAGTGAAAAATAATAATAAATTACAACCTTATTGAATAGGTCTGTGGATGGGCAGGCCAATTGGTCCTGCTTTAGTAAAGCGACCCTGGGAAGTTCCCTAAGGCGCCCCGCAGACTGCTCCCGTGGGACCGGCAATAAGGGCATGGTACCTCAGGCGGCGCGCGGTCCAAGCCGAGTAACCTACCCCCACGAGCAGCGCCTGTGCCCTGACCAGGCGCTGCTCGTGGGGGTAGGTCTTGCTCTGGACCTTCTTGGCATATATTTCCCCTCCTACCCCATTTAACCAAGGGAGTCAACCACGCTAATAAAGTACATTGTGGACTGACCCTCCTTTTTTATTCACATTCACTTCACGACTACACTTTCCCTGCCCTCTCACACGCATGCAATATATGGCTGGAACAAAAGATCTCCGATAAAGAGCCCCGGTCTCGGGAGCTCGTCAGACATTGCAGCGCCAGTCTGACGAGGAGCAGAACCCATATGATGAAGCATGACACCTAGTTTACTGTGTGTGTGAGGGTTTTAGTTCCAACAAGGGAATTCCCCCCTTCCTTTTTGCTCTTCACTACACTCACACGGCCTTCTACTTTCCAGGGGAACTTTGTACCCTCTTTTGTGCTACTAGTTGTTTGTACTTGTACACTGGACCCCATTAAACAAAGTCCATTTCGGTTCCTCCCTTTTGTGGAAAAAAAAAAAAAAAAAAAAATGCATTGACAAGTTATATAAGTAAAAACAGCACACCTGAAGAACAAATTAAATTAAAATTACTTATGCAAAACCTGTTGCATAATGAATGGGTCAAATTACAAATAAACAAAAATATTCATATTTCTATACAAATGATCTCCACTAATATGTTCACGCCACATGGCAAATTGTTTAGCGAAACCAGTCATGTCAACAGAGCAATCATTGTCATATGTATCAGAAACCTAAACATGGATGAACTTTTGTCACTTTGCCAGGGGGACCTCAAAACCCCAAATGAAGTGAGGCGCGAAGAACTAACTGAGTGGTACAACCAAGCAATGTCTGATATAAGGAATGTAGAAGATCCATTTCGATTCAAAAGTCACAAATACAAATTATTCCACTCCTGGTACAACCATAACTTGAACGAACAAAGGAGGACACTCCAACTTGATCAGAGTTGATGGAGCCATGAACCTTTCCCATCCTTTTTTGGGTAGAAAGTATTGGCTATTGAAAAAAATAAACCAACATAGACAATGAAGTGATACAGGATCGGATCAGCAACATAAACCCAACACAAAGGCAACCACAACAATGGAAAGACTCAAACTACCAACCATGAAGTCCAAAAAATGAGTCTACATGGCAAAAATTCAAAGCCTTAAATGAAGAGGAGATATGTGAGACTATAGCGTCAATTAAACCAACTTTGCATGTTGATGATCCTGTCCCCTCTTCAATCTTCAAGGTGTACAGTTAACTTATTGCAACCCTCAAGACTGAGATTGGAAACTCATCTTTATCCTATGGCATCATCCCAGACTGTTTGAAGATTAGACAAGTGACATTGTTCCAGAACAATTCTGGCACCTACCCAACATACCTAAATACTCTTCATCCATTGTTTAACATGCCCTTCCTAGTTAACAGCTGGAAAAATGATTACAGAATCTGCTTGGCAGCACATTAAACAGTTCAAATTGCTTGATTTAGACTAGGTGACAGCGCTGAGACTGCTAACTTGCACATCATGGATGATGCACTTAAAATTCTGGTCTGGAACAATGTCAGCCTCTTAGAGTTACTAGAATGTAGATTGTGGATATCTAATAATGTCCTCAAATAGTTCACTTCTTTCCGACCAGGTCGTTCTCAACTAATGAAATGGGTGGCTCTTTATCTATCAGGTTGCAAGTTGCTCTTGAAATCCCTCAAGGATTCACTAGCTTCCCACACTCTTCAGTCTGTTTAAGGAACATTGACGTAGATGCTCAAACAAGCTGATCTTGATTACACATGTATGCTGATGACTCTCAACTTTACTAAAAGTCTTCCTCCCCAGAAGCTATCATCTGACTCAACGACACTGTACTGAAAACCCAAACCTGGCTGTCAAATACCCACCTCAAATTGAACTCCAAGAAGACAGAATTCCTATTAATCTCCCTACGCGATGGCACACTCCCCATACAGAAATGGTTCAACCTCTTAAATGCACCGTAATTGCAAAACAATGTCAATTGAATAAACAAAATCCCTTGGAATAACCCTGGATAAGAACAATACCTTGCAAGCACAAATTAGCACGTCCACATGTAGTGCTTGCTTTTAACTCAACTCAACGTCCTCAATATAGTGAAATCATTCATCCCGCCACCAGACTTCAAGACTGCAGTGCAATAATTTTTTGTATCTGAAATGGAATTAGAATCAAGATTGCAATCAGGACCTTTGGCAAGCATTTCTGGAATAAGCTTTTACAATGCAGAAATACATCCCATCAGGCAGACTGTTCCCCTCTAGCCTTACATTCAAAATAGGTCTGGAAAACTGAAAAAAGCATCTCTCAGGATACCTGGCCAAATCACAAACAGCATTACTAAAGTATAGAATACTGGACACTCTGCCAGTATCATATGCATTACATCTAAATTAGGATGTATATCTGTGTCGTTGTTCTACTATACTACGTGTCACGTGAACATTCTGAGAAATATCTAGGTAATTTAGCACTGAAATTCTAATTATTAACCCTGTACACACATGTTTTTTTTACCTGTGCATCTTCACGTTAGCAGGCCGGGGGTAAACACAGGCAGTCCCCACTCCATGGGGTATGCCATGGGCACTTAACCACAAGAGGCCAAGCCCACCCGTGGTGGACAGTTGCAAGCTTAGCCTGCACACATGCTTGCAAGAAACAGAGAAAGTATTGTGTAAACTTGCAATCCCTGATAGGATCTGCATTTCCATGTAGTTTCCAACGAGCTTGACCTTGACCATTTCCATGGCAAGGGGGATCAACCCAAACATGGGAGGAGAAAACTCTTCAGGACAATATCTCTGAGGATTCTCTTAAGAGGGCAAGACTAATTTATTCGAAAGAATTAAGGATTTGGATCTGTCTGAGGTGGAACAGTGGGTCTGCTGCTCCATGCTGTTGTACCCATTATGTATGCACAAGGAATATTGGGGCATATTACCAAGCAATAGCGATAATTATCGCTATTGCTTGGTTAGAGACAAAAATTTACCGCTGAGCTGCGGCGATTTTTACCGCAAATAAACCTTGGTATTACCAAGGTTTATCGCAAATGCGATAAAAATCGCCGCAAATGAATGAATATCGCTGAAAAGTCAGCGATATTCATGCATTACCGAGCTAATGCTCTTAGCCATGTTATCCACCTCCCATTGGATAACATGGCTAAGAACTGCTCAGGGCAGGTGTTAGCTTTTGGAGATATTCGCGCTTAGCGCGAATATCTCCAAAAGTTGGTAATAGGAGATAGCAATGTTAGCGACTGTTTTCAGTGGCTAACATCTTGGCACGTCCACTTTGCATGTCATTAGTGATAAATATCACTGACATACAAAGTGGGGCCCAAGATGGTCGCTATCTCCTACTAGCTGTCGCTAACTGGTGTTAGCGATAGCTAGGTAATAGGGAGATACATTTATCTCCGCTTTCTTGGCTTTTAAAGCCAAAAAAGCGGAGATAAACCCCCTTGATAATATGCCCCATTGTTACATGAGGAAAATAAACACTTTATCTCGCTGTCAAGCTGGTTGGCGGAATCAGAGGGGAGGGGTGTTAAAGGGGCACTGTAGATGGCTGGTTAGAGCTATGTAAAGTCTGCTGTCATTGGCTGTATCTATCTCCTCCTCCTCGCTGCTGCTGGTGGTTGGGGCGGGCTTCTCTGTTCACAGGTCAAGCCCCCTAACCCTCCCTTGAGGTACCTAGCTAGGAGTTAAGTTAGGGGTAAGAGGTTATGGGAGGGGAGGGGCGATAAGGGTGAGAGGGAGAAGAAGGTGGTCGAAAGTAAACAGAAAGAGACAATGGAGACTTAACAACGTAATTTATGCTGCAGGTGGAGACAAATACCAGGTGTTGGTGGCCTGGAATAAAAATAAATTATTAAAGGCAGTTTTGCGGGTTAGCTGAGTGTGGCCTTCGGATATTAGGGACCCTGGGCCTAGGTCTAGCTCCCCCATGCCTACAGCTGGGCTTGCTATCGGGATGTGGGCATGCTACACTCTTTATGAAAAGGGATGACTAGCAGTTTGGAGAAAAGCTAGCACTGATACTTGATGATTTCCTATTTGTCAGAAAGTTTCGCACTAACATTTATCTGCCAAACGTTTATAGGCAGATGGCCCGGGGTACTCAGTTTATGACGAAATAACACATTTGAAAACCATTTCCGGCTCTAGCAGTATATTGTATGAAAAATTAAATTAGCTCCGTAGTTAAGGCCTTACAGTCATGTTTACGGCTCCCATTTTAATTATTGCTGATAATTTGATTTTTGTAGCAGACATGCCTCTTAAATTACACTTGGGTGTTGTATTTGAGAAGATTATGTTGGGATTTTATACCTTTAAATGACAAGCTCTTTCGTGACGACAGAAGTGAACTCCTTTGGAGGAATTCAGCACATGGTGACAGTTGCCGCTTCAGATCACCTATCCGATTTTAATCCCCTCTAGGGTAGGCTTAATTCTCAGAATGTGAAAATGGTCGCCCAACAACCTTAAGTTTACTTGACTTTGCGTTAACGGTTAACCCTTTAGGGCCAGTGCTTCTCCTGCAAGTCTGCCATTTAAGGATGTACACTGACCAGATATATTTCCATTTGATGCATCTATCTAAGTTTCATATTTGTTACTACACTTGTGTTTTATCTAAATATTTGCTGTTCAATGCATTGGTGTGTGACGTACTGTAGCCTGAAGGTTACAATCGTTGGCGCTGCAAGTGCACCGTAGACCCTAATGCAAGCAAGGGAATTCGGCTCCCCATTCCCTGGCTTTATAGTAAAATTACACTAACTGCGGCAAAATGGGCCTCTCACAACCTGGGCCCTGGTGTCACTGCACCTGCTGCACTATTGCTAGCTACTCCGCTGGTTACAATGGGCGTCTGTCCAGAGAATTAACATACTCACGTAATTGCCATTTTATCTTGCTACAACATCTTAAAAGACAAGGGGACATATTATCAAGAAAGGGCGTTACATTATCGCCGCTTTTATCGGCAGGAAACTGCCGATAAAGCGGCGATAATGGCCTTGATAATATGCTCTATTGAATTCCAATCGAAGCCCATGTTAAATGTCTTGACATCTAACATGGGCTTCGATTGGAATTCAGAGAGCATATTATCAAGCCCATTATCGCCGCTTTATCGGCAGTTTCCTGCCGATAAAAGCGGCGATAATGTAATGCAAGGTTCTTGTGCAAAAACGTTTAGTGCTGGCATAAAGAATAGAAAAAGGTATTAAACTAGAGCTAATCTAAGACATACATGCGTTGCCCTCCACCCGGTGTATGCAATGCGTGCAATTCGTTGATCCCTGCTGGTGCACAAAGACCTGACTCATACCAAGGGCGAGGCTAGATGAGCCCGCCTTTAGGGGCCGGCCCCCGGCCCACGCACCCCCATTCGTAGAGGGTAGCCGGTCGTCCACCCTATGGGAGGCGACCGGGCAAAGGAAGTCCTTCCGGGGGGGGCGGTGACGCATTTCCGGCGCAGGCGGGGTCAGAGGCCGTGACCTATATAGGTCACACTCGCAATTCGGTCGGCCTCTTTCCTCGCCTGCGCACGGACCTGCTCGCATCTTCTGCCCCCCTCATCTCTTTTACTCTCAGGCTCGGTAGCCTGTTTTATTTAATCTTACGTATTGCCCGGTCCCTGTGCTTATAGATTCCCCTGCCCCATAGTCGCCCCTCACTTCCTCGTGGTTCCGAGAAGTTACGGCGGCTGGTCAGAAGGCGTGGCGGAGTGCGAGCCGGACTGTGCGGGATCGCGGTGAAACAGAGTCGGGCAGCAGCGACCAGTGCGACAGGTGAGGGGGTTGTGGCTCACGAGGCTGCAGGCTTGGGTGGGCTTCGGGGTTCGCCCTGTTGCGTTGTCGTTCGGTGGGTGTCCCTGGGGCCTGCGCAGGCTGCGGCGTGTTTTGTGTTTTTCAGGTACTCGCTGAGCTCCGACTCCTCTTGCCTGCCGCCTGGGCGCGAGCTGCGAAGGCGGGAGGGGGTTGGCTGGAGCGGCGCTGCGGGGGGGTTTCGCGAGCGGGAGGCGCAATTTTTAAATTTTCCCACGCGCAGACTCTGAGGGCGCTATGCCACCTAAAGGCGTGCACCAAAAACGAAAGGGTAAAGACCCAGAAGTAGCGCAGCTCCTTAAAGCGCTGCTAGCCAAATTCGATGGAGGCGGGGACAGTAGTGAGGAGGAGGGTGACGGGGAGCTTCCCGAGCCTGAGACTGAGCCCGAGGTGATCGTGGAGCGCCCGCGTAGGCCGGGTGTCCCCCCTAGGGCCGCTTTCCCCCCCCTGAATAAGAAGCCTAGGGTTAACAAGCAGGGCGGGCGGGGTAAGAGCAAGAAAGCGGGAGGTCGGGCTAAGACGCAGCCTAAAGTGGTCCCGCTCGAACCTGAGGTTTTGATTGTACCGCCCCCTAAGCAACCGGAGTTACCGCCAGCAGCACCTGGCAACCCCCAGGGTAATCCGGGGAGGCCCGCCCCTATCGCCCCACCGGAGGACAGGACGGGGGCGATTTTGGAAGATATTCGTGGGGCATTAGCGGCCCTTGCGCCGGTCCCGGTCACTGGGGGGGGTGTGCATCCACCTGAGACAGGAGCACCAGTAGCGCCCACACCTGTGGCCCCATCGGCCCCCCAACCTGCAGCACCGGTGACTCCTCTCCCGGGGGGTGCAGCTTCGGGCCCGCTTATTGAAATATTGGGGGCACTTAAAGCATTGGCAACAGGTCCCAAGGAGCAGGGAGGTGGGGGGGTGGGGACGGCGCCGGTGGCGGCAGCCCCCCCCTCCACGCCAGGGACAGTGGTGGCCACCGCAGCAGTCGCGCCATGGGCACCAAGTGCATCTGAGGATCCCACCCTTAGCGAGATTAGGGCCCAGCTAGCGTTACTGGTCAAGGAGCGGGGTGCCATTGGGCAGTTAGGTCAGCAGTCCACCGCATCAGGGACGGTCGGTCCCGCGTCTTCAGGAGGTAAGCCTGAGGGCCCGAGTGTTTTGTCTGCCAGTGGGCAGAAAGCCGTGGGTGGGCAGGGTTATGTGTTATCTAAACCTGGCCGCTTGGCTACCCATGTGCCGCTCGAGACTAAAGAGAAGATCTGGAAAGGGGAGTATGTAGATCTGTTTTCTCTCATTCGGCCCAAAAGGTGGGAGGTAGAGTACAAAGATAAAGATGGTAAGGACAGCGCTGTTAAGGATAGGAGGCCGAGAGTAGAGGAGTCCATTACCAACTGGCTTTTTGGTTTTCAGGTTTTCATGACAGTGTTGATTGAAAAGAAGCCAGAGCTGGCGGCATCCTTGGTCTATTATCAGCATAAGATTTTGAAGGCGCACGCAACTCATGGTGGTTCTGCTTGGTTAGACTATGATAGGGACTTTAGATGGGAAAAGGTACAGGATCCTGACATGGGGTGGGACCAGGTGGAGGTCAATGTTTGGCTTGAAAGCGTGAATGGGGGCAAGTCTGGGGGGTTTCAACCAGCTAGGCAGCCCTTTCGGACCTCGCAAGGGGGGGCCGGTGAGAAAAGAGGATCCTGTTGGGCTTTTAACAGGAAGACATGCACCTGGCCTGCAGATAAGTGCAAGTTTAAGCACGTGTGCTCCTATTGTGGGCATCCTTCCCACCCAGAGTTCAAGTGCATTAAAAAATCCAAAGAGAAGGGAGGAGGGGGTAAGGACATCAAGCCCCCGCAGCCTTGAATTGCCCACCCCCGTGGACATTGGGAGACTGATTTATTGGCTGAATCAGTATCCTGACCGGTCAGCAGCCGAGTTACTGTACCTAGGTTTTTCTGAGGGTTTTCGCATCCCAGCGCAGGACGTGCCCCCTGTTGACTATTGCAATAATCTACTTTCAGCACGGGCCCAGCCAGCAGTGGTCAAATCCAAAATTGACAAGGAACTGGGGTTGGGGCGGGTAGCGGCCCCCTTTTTGACTCCTCCCCTACCTGGTTATGTATGTTCTCCTTTAGGGGTGGTCCCCAAGAAGGACCCTGGTCAGTTTAGGATGATACATAATCTGTCGGCGCCCAGAGGGGCCTCAGTGAATGATGCAATTGACCCTGCCTTGTGTTCAGTGAATTATGCCTCATTTGATGCCGCTCTACAGAAATTGAGGGACCTGGGCCCAGGAGCCATCATGGCAAAAACAGACATAGAATCTGCCTTTCGCCTTTTGCCAGTGCACCCGGAGGACTATCACCTGTTAGGTTTCCAGTTGAATGGCAAGTTCTATTATGACCGGTGTATGCCTATGGGGTGTGCAGTATCTTGCCGATATTTTGAGACTTTTAGCTCAATGCTTCACTGGCTATTTTCATATAGGTCTGGCTACAAAGGGGTCGTGCATTACTTGGACGACTTTATGGTGATGGGGCCAGCGGCTTCCGCAGATTGTGATCATGCCTTGGAGCAGTTGGTGGCCATGTTTCATGAATTCAAGATACCCCTAGCCCCTGGTAAGACGGTTGGCCCGGCGACATGTATGTCATTCTTGGGCATAGAGATTGACTCTGTGGCAGGCGAGTGTAGGTTGCCCCTTGATAAGGTCCAGGCTTTTTCTAGGGCCATTGAGGCAGCATTGTCTTCTACTAAGGTGACTTTACATCAGTTACAGGTACTGGTTGGCCAGCTGAATTTCGCCCTGAGAATCATTCCTATGGGGCGCCCTTTCTCGAGGTCAATTGCAAGAGCTATGGTAGGCCTGTCCCAGAAGCACCACAGGGTGCGCCTCAGGGCGGAGGTGAAGAATGACTTGAAAGTGTGGCTGAGTTTCCTGGCGGACTTTAATGGTTCTGTTGTCTGGCCGGCACCGGCGGTGTCTAGTAAGGAGCTGGGATTGTTCACGGATGCGGCTGGGAGCATTGGTTTTGGGGCAATCCTGGGCTCGCGTTGGTGTGGGGCTGAATGGCCACGTGAGTGGCATGAGAGTGGTCTGACTAGGAACATTGCATTTTTAGAATTGTTCCTGATCTTGGTAGCAGTAACCATTTGGGCAGAGCACTTCAGGAACAGATGGGTGATCTTTTGGTCTGACAACATGGCTGTGGTGGAAGCTATTAACAGGCAGGGGGCTACGTGTACACACGTGTTGAGATTGTTGAAGCGGCTGGTGTTGGAGTGTTTGAAATTGAATTTGACGTTCAGGGCTGCACACATTCCGGGCGTTGATAACCACGCTGCTGATGCTTTGTCTCGTTCCAAGTTACAGGAGTTCAGGAAGTTCCACCCGGGAGCGGAGGACGAGATGACAGTGTTTCCCCCATCACTGTGGAGGATTGGAGCCCCGCTCTAGCGGGGCTGGTAGGTGCCTCACTGAGTGACCGCACTCGGGTTGGGTATCAACAGTGTTTTTGACTTACAGGTGCCTGGTTCAAGAGGCGGGCAATACGAACTGGTTCTCAGATCAGGCCATGTATTCTTTCTTGCAGCGAATCAGGGATCAGGGCAGGTCTCTCTCTTATGCTAGGGCGCATATTTCAGCAGTGGGGTTCTTTGCTAGATTGGCGGGTTCACACGATCCTGGGTAATCCTTTGTAGTTAAGAAGGCTTTATCGGGTTGGGCTAGGCTGGAGGGGCCCAAGCGGGATTGCAGACGCCCTTTAGATGTGAGGACTTTGGGGGATATCCTGGGGGTATTGCCTTTGCTCTGCACCTCAGCATATGAGGGCAGGCTCTTTGCAGCAGTTTTTTCCCTGGCATTTTATGGTGCCTTCCGCCTGGGAGAGATTGTGGGGTCTTCTCGTAACAATCATGATGGTGGGATCCAGTTTAGGGACACAAGAATTGAGCATGGTGACCTGGTGGTGATCCTTACGAAATCCAAGACTGACCAGGCGGGTAAGGGGGCGGTGATTCTCTTGCACCCCGCTCTGGGAGCCCCGGTATGCCCGGTGGCCTGCATGCAGGAGTACCTAGCCCTGCGCTCTAGTGGGGGGGGGACAGCCTTGTTCATCCATGAGAATGGGGAGTGCGTATCGCAGTTTCAATTCAAGGCAGTGTTGCAGAGGGCCTTAACACATCTGGGTTTGGGGGGCGCGGGTTACTCTTCCCACTCCTTCAGAATAGGGGCAGCAACTTTGGCGGCAGGAGCAGGGTTGTCATCTGTGGCTGTTAAGAAGGTGGGCCGCTGGTCGTCTGATTGTTTCAAGCGTTACATTCGCCCTGAATTACTTTGACAAGCATTTTTTTTTTGCCACGATTTTGCTAACTTTTCTATTTCCTCTCTGATTAGTATGCCGGGAATGGTGGTGTGGGTGTTGGGTCACTCATTTGTGCGACGGGCGGCTGAGCATCTGCGACGGCGCCATCTGAGGAAGCCATCGAGTTTGGTCGGGGCTGAATTTCTATGGCATGGTGTGGGAGGAATGCGCATTCGGCATCTGCGGCGGCTGGTGGAGGAGATTAAAGAACGCGAGGGACAGAAGTCCCCGGACCTAATCATAATCCATCTGGGCGGCTACGACATGGTGGACCCCGGACGCTTGGCAGTCAAGGAGGCGCTCCTCGCAGAATTTTCTTGGCTTGGTCACACCTTCCCACAGGCCAGGATTGCATGGTCATGTATGATTCTGAGGAAATGGTGGGGCAAGGACATCAGGGCGAGAGTTTTGAACATATCAGTAAGACGTCTCAATGGTGAGTTGGCAAAGCTGTGCTCAGCGAAGGGCCGCTTGCTGCACTTACCACATAAGATGATTTCTGGCCCAGCGATGTTTCACCAGGATGGTGTACACTTGTCGGATATTGGCATGGACGCATGGATTAATGGCATATGGTCTTTTGTGCTGCATTTACTGGAAGGGGGGAAGGGCGCCGGACATATGGCCCCTAGTCGCCCTTGTGGCGGAAAAGAGACATTGGAACACTGATCTTGATAGATGGCATAGACGGGAGTCCACCTTTGAGCACTCCCTTAGGCCAGCACTGAGGGGAGAGAGGGTAAGCTCCTCACAGGGGGATGGAGACCACCGGTTGGGGAGGCTAGGGCGACAGATACGAGCCTCCTGGGTCCCTGGTCAACCTGGTGGAGGAGTGGTGGTGCCCTGGAAATGGCGGACAAGGTTACGAGGGCTGGGGCCCATCACTCTATGATGCAGGTGGGTTGCACCTCGCGTGGGCATCGCTTCCTGGGGAGAGCCTAGCCAGAGGGCCCCTTGGTGCTGGGGGGATAATGTCATTCTGTGTGATTATTATAATGATAATGTACAGTTTTAATTTGGTGTTCTGATTTACAAGTTTTAATAATTTTAATAATAATACTTCGTCATGTTTATGTTGTGTGAATATTAAACATGGCCGTTTTTTGTCACCCACCTAAATCTCAAGTTTAATTATTGGGTGGGTGATGGGAGGGCGTGGAGCATGCTGGGGGATCCGGTCCCTATACCAAGGGCGAGGCTAGATGAGCCCGCCTTTAGGGGCCGGCCCCCCGGCCCACGCACCCCCATTCGTAGAGGGTAGCCGGTCGTCCACCCTATGGGAGGCGACCGGGCAAAGGAAGTCCTTCCGGGGGGGCGGTGACGCATTTCCGGTGCAGGCGGGGTCAGAGGCCGTGACCTATATAGGTCACACTCGCTATTCGGTCGGCCTCTTTCCTCGCCTGCGCACGGACCTGCTCGCATCTTCTGCCCCCCCTCATCTCTTTTACTCTCAGGCTCGGTAGCCTGTTTTATTTAATCTCCCACCCACCCGTCCCTTAGCTAGGCAGTTCGAGGGGGTGTGGCGGAAAAGAGACATTGGAACACTGATCTTGATAGATGGCATAGACGGGAGTCCACCTTTGAGCACTCCCTTAAGCCAGCACTGAGGGGAGAGAGGGTAAGCTCTTCACAGGGGGATGGAGACCACCGGTTGGGGAAGCTAGGGCGACAGATACGAGCCTCCTGGGTCCCTGGTCAACCTGGTGGAGGAGTGGTGGTGCCCTGGAAATGGCGGACAAGGTTACGAGGGCTGGGGCCCATCACTCTATGACGCAGGTGGGTTGCACCTCGCGTGGGCATCGCTTCCTGGGGAGAGCCTAGCCAGAGGGCCCCTTGGTGCTGGGGGGATAATGTCATTCTGTGTGATTATTATAATGATAATGTACAGTTTTAATTTGGTGTTCTGATTTACAAGTTTTAATAATTTTAATAATAATACTTCGTCATATTTATGTTGTGTGAATATTAAACATGGCCGTTTTTTGTCACCCACCTAAATCTCAAGTTTAATTATTGGGTGGGTGATGGGAGGGCGTGGAGCATGCTGGGGGATCCGGTCCCTATGGTGAATTAATGTCTGCCACGCTTTAAACTGTGCATGTTTGATGGTGTTGTATCATTTTGTCACTACCGTATTTACAAAATCTCATGGCTTACCTCTAATTCCCAATTCTCTAATCACGCTGCTAATTGAAATAATGACTCATATCCTTCATTTCCCAGTCATTAGAGGGCACCACCAACCTCTTAAATCGGTATTGCTCCATTTATCATGGTATTCAGGAAGTAGAGCTTACAGTCATTTCCGAGTTTAACCAACCCAATAAATCCACTCGGCATTGTTTTCAGGACTGTTCAGGAGGTGGAACTTGTTTGCTTTCATAAGTGATTGGCATAGACCAGAGGCTCAGGGCATGGCTGATGAACACACACATTTGAATAGCAAAAGTGAACAAACCTTGAAGCCGACTCCCGTAAAAGCATCTTTAATTCGCTTTGTATTAGTCCTTGAGTTTACTGTGACAACCATCTGCACCCTGCATGCTCCTCTCCACTGGGCCATTCCCATTACTAAAGTGAACAGCCTACACGCATTACATTTGATCAGGCTACAATAGGGCGCAAAAGCAGTGATTGAGCACTATAGCATTATTAAGTTTAGGATACTTAATTACTTGTGGCAAGAAGAACCCTCAACAATCGCCCGAGAAGTTCATGCTCCCTTCTCTGTACAATACAAGGACTACAGCTCCCAGGCTGTTTTTTTCCTGCATACTTTTCTATTCAGAGGCACCTGATTGTGCCTAGTGCCTCTCGCATATAGGATATTTCCAACCTTGAAAGTCGCCGAGAAAGTCTAATGAAACATATTTACAACCACCTGATGAAGCATCTACTACCTACAAAAATTTAATTTTTTGGGGGTCTTGCAACAAACCTATATGTGTTTCTTGTTTGTAATCTGTTTTCACCTTTTTGTATATTTTCTTTGCTTACGTATTTTGCGGTGAGTATGACAGCTCAGTGGACTAAAGCACTCGTTGTATAAATATCTGCGTACTCTTCAAGTCATAGGTTGGAAAACTGGTAGGCCTTGTCGGCCTAATGGGTGCCGTTAAGTGGAGTATTAATTAATAACTGGTATCAGCTCATGGGGGGCAGATACATCCTTGACTCTGCTATGTCGTCAACTGGCGTGAGGATGGGGTCTCATGGCTAGACTGTCGATTTTGGAGATTGGAAACCAAGGTTCGAGCCTCTTGGTTGACTCCACATCCTATGATTCTGGCCATATCACTCAATCTCTCCGTGCCTAACAAAAAAATGAATGTGTCCTTGTGTAACGTAACTGGTGCTCATGTAAAGTGCTCCAATACCTTCGGGGCGAGTTAGCGCTATGTAAATTGGCAAAAGAAAAAATAAATATTATCAAAGGTCGGTTGAGCACGTCCCCTTTTGTGATCAGCAGCAGAGCTCCTTTCGCTTCATGAACCACAATAGTAACGTTAATAATAATTATGGCAATTATGCATTTATTGTATTGCTTAATGCAGTGGTTGTTGCTGCTTCTAAGCACTGTGAATAAAGAGGCTCTACGAGATATTTTGGGGAACCCAATTGGCTGTGCATAGACAAAGGTTGATGTTTGTCACCATTTTTGCCAAGAGCTTCTTTTACTGAAATATGGAGAACCAATCCTTCCATCAAGCCTGGTTCTGCTCTTGTTGCTTTTGTTCTTACCCTTTTGACCCATATTTAATGCTTTTAGTGCAAAGGCACCTTTGTTTGGTTTTATAGCGTTTTCCGAAATCGAAAATGAAATAAAAAATCCAAAGAAGGTGATAAAACGATGTCAGTGCCATCTTGAGTTGAGAGCAAAATAGAAGTAAAGAAAAAGCCCAATTTGCTCAGGAGCCTAGCTTTCAGTTTCTGGTAGTTGGTGATATGATATTATGAAAATGCACCAACAATTCATAGCCAGACACTTCAGTCATTTGCAAACCATTCTAATCTACAGTAACTGTTGCGTTGGTTGGCTTTTGGTTGGGTCATTCCTTCTAGTATTGGTAGGTGTGAGCAAACATTTTCCATTATTACACTATGTAATGCTATAGGGAGATGTGATTTCCTTAACAGGCCATTACTCAGAGACTTCGTGAGCTCACACAAGCAAATGTGTTTCTTCTGGAAAGAGAATGAGGTAATAAACCGTGACATGACTTCAAATTTCCACTGGTTGGATCTCACCTGCACAATTAAGTCTCCTCAGCTCTGAAAAGCAACTGTAGCAAATCTAAGCAGATGAGGAACAAATAACCTTTCGAACTTGGACTATTGCCTCGACAAAACTGTTGTGTCCTCCCACTTTGTTCAGTGGTTTCAAAATGGCGTGAGAAAGCAAGTTGTTTTCCCTGCCTTTCCTTTCCTGGTCCTCTCATTTCAAACATCTCCCACCTCCGCCAACTACGAAGAAGTTTTAGAAAGCCTCTGAGCTGCATAAATTGCTTTACAAGCAACTAAAATATTGTTAACGATAAATAGTTACGTCCCTGGATCTGGATGTAATACAGTTCTTTAGTGAAAGCATGTAATGTAGAAACATACTCCAACATGGTTGCTTTGAATGAAAGAACAAGCTCTGGTGAAGATCAAATCACATTGAAAATTGTTGCAACAGTAATGATTTTGGTGTGCTAGTGCTTAATTTGAGCCTTTGGGTTCAGTTGAGGCACACCATCTCTCCTTTTTGGGGAATTACACTTATTTATGTGTTTGGTGTACCACCCTAAATCAAAAGGACACACCCAGACATGGGTCCAGTTCTCCCTGTGCCACTGGAACCAAACTACACATCCTGATCGCATATAATTCAAGGTCATTCCTGTTAACCCCTTGGCCGCGGCGCTAATTCCGCCGTGGCGCTAGGGGGGTGGGGTTGAGCGCAGCGCCACCATGATCGTGACGGAACCACGCCGTCATGAATCACGGGCGAGCTGTGCTCATGAGGGCGTGGTTCCATCATGACTCCGCCCACTCACTAATTCACCCACACAGGCGGGCAATCAGTGCCGCAAGGGCGGGGCGGCTGCATCATGACGGAACCACGCCGTCATGAGCACCCGCCGCCCGTGGCTCATGACGGCGTGGTTCCTTCATAAGCAGGGAAGGGGTTAAAGCTGTTCTTTCATTCTTGCTAAGAAAGTAAAACACAGACAGACAGTGGCAGGTACGAGCACTTACAGTTAAAGAAGAGGCCATGAGTGTTGCATACAGAGGTACTGCACATCTCCTACTCTGACTCTCTCTCAATGCTGAAATGCTGTAATTGGCTATATTGAGGAACAGCAAAGGCATGCACAGTATATCTGTTTACAGTATGCTGCAAGTAACCTGACAACAGAGTCATGAGTAACTTACAAGTGTCATGGCTCTGTGATGTCACTCATGTAAGGTCATATGCTGATGGACTGGCCATTTATCACTTTTTGCATGCTTTAGTGTGTTGCCCTAATTTGGACGGGTACACCCAGACATCGGTCCTGTGCACACTGTGTCACTGGAACCAAGCCATACCTGGCTGATAAGCCCTAACTAGGGTGAAACCAGTCCAGGTTGCTCGTGTTCTGGTTCAGGGAGGATCTGACCTGGCAGTTTGGGCTGGACTGTTCCCATTGGAGCTGGTTGAAGACTGATGTGCATACAACTGGGAACTTCCCTTTCATGTATATATGTGAAAGCCGGTGAAAATAATGATGCTTCCACCATAAAAATTGAGATTCAGTACATTAAATTATATAGGGCAAGATTTTGTTGGATGGGCTACTCCATCACAAATTGGCTACTCTATCACAAATGTGATGAATATATAGTGTTGGATTGTAATTAATGCAGTCTGGTACTACCAGATGGCTCAACTTGAAACAGCAAGTGTTTGGGCTCTGTCGAGGCCTACAGTACAAAAAAAGTGGCTCAAATACAAGCTCTTCCTTTTAGACCTGGCATCATTGGCGTGGTTTCCCCCTATCTTTTTGCCTCTACCTCCTGTATTTTTGATGCTGTGCTGGATTTCGTTTTTGCTGGTTTAGATGCTTTGGGCACTTTGCCACTGCTGATCAGTGTCAAAGTGCAAGTACTCCTTGTATAAATTGTTATTGTGATTGGTTATCCATGATTGGCATATTTGTATTACCGAGAAGTACCTAGTAAAGTGCACTGATAGTGCCAGGGCTGGTGATTCAAATGATACTAGTGGGCCTGAAGCACTGATGGTGCCACCCACATCAGTAGCCCTAAAATGGTGTCTCAGGCCTACCGCCGCACTGCCTGTGTGCGGTCTGTGAACTGCCATGTCCTCCTGGTTAGTGTCCCCACTGACCAGGCCTAACCCTTCCCTTTATGTGCACATTGGTCACCCCTATGGAAGGCCCAAGGTACACCCTTGGGCAGGGTGCAGTGTATGTGAAAGGTAGAGCATGTACTAGTGCAAGTGACATACTCTGGTAGTGAATTACAGCCATTTTCGTTTTTCACTATTGTAAGGCTATCTTGCCCCATAGGCTATCATGGGGAATGCTGGCTACAGTGGCTACCAGCATATCTTCCCATAGGAGCAAGATAGGACATAAAAGTCATGGTATCCCTGAACTCAGAATTTAATAACACATCTTTTAGGAAAGGTGGTTTTTAAATCCTGTGTTTTAGAACAGCACTTTTAGAAAGTGGTTGTTCTCTTGTCTGACCTTTCTGTGTGCCATGGCCTGTTTGTGAATTGACTGTCTGGTTTGTGAGTGACAGGGTCTGGGTGGCTCCCAGAAGCTGAGTGGGCCATTCCTTGGCTGAATAGCTCCATCTGCATCTAGAGTGGTGGGAGAGGATAGCACCTGGGCCTGAATAGGGTTGTGCCTGCCTTCCACAATGCTGGCTCTGGCTCCTGCTGGGCGGCTGACGACCCTGCCCCTCACTCTGAAAGGAAAGGAGAAGCCAGGAAAACAAAGTGCTCAAGGAATGCCCAGAACTGGTTCAGACCGGGCTCAGAGCCCTCCTGCAAAAAGGGAACAAAGACTTTTAGGGGTATAAGTACAGAACCCCTGATTACAGAAAATGTGATCATCCTGGAATCAAGGCGCCGCTGCCAAGTAGAAAGCGGGAAGAGTAAAGAAGGAAGACTGTCCTGCTGTTGCTTTGCTGGACTGACCTGCAGTTGCTCTGCTGCCAAGGAGAGGGGAAGGACTTTTTTGTTGCTTTGTCCTCTTGCTTGAAGAGATCTCCAAGGGCCTGTTGTGAGCTGGCCACCTGTGAAGAAGTCCCAGGAACCAAAGGACTTCACCCCCAGCTTTTCCTGAGCTCTGCTGAGAGAGTTCTGCCCTTCCTGAGTGCTGAATCCGACTGAGGGGCATCTGGAAGTTGTGGCCTGCTGTTTGGAAAGCTGGAGAACAAGAAACTAAGACTATCTGCAAATTTTCACGCATCGCTCGCTTGCGGGGCGCATCCCCATCAGTGCGAGGAAATTCCCGCCACCGCGAAGATCGAGATCGTCGCAGCGCATGTTGCCGCTGCGAGAACCGACGCATCCTTTGCATGCAGAACGCATAGCTCCGGTGCGGGAAAAGTACCATCGCTGCGAGTATCGTCGCAGAGGCTGTCCTCGCTGGGTGAGATCGCCGCACCGCTTGCTTGCGGACCGCATCACATCCGTGCGAGTATCCTGAACCTAAGCACCAAAATCCATACAAGGTATCGCCTCCCTCCCCATACAGACCGGATTCGTCGTCACATGCCTGCTGTGTCCAGCGGGGCTGTCGCATCGCCTCCCCAGGGTCTCAGGAGTGACGCATCGCTTGTTTTCCACCTCAACAGCTACTGTTTTGGAACTTTGTCGCATCTAAAGATACTGTTGGCTAAACGTGACGCAACTGTGAACTATTTTCATGCAACTGTGGATTATTTTAACGCAAACTTAAGAACTCCTTTGAAGCCATATTCATAAACTGTGTATGTTGGATTTTTGTCGTTTTGGTCTTGTTTAGTTTAGATTAAATACTTCTATTTTTCTAAACTGTTGTGGAGTCCATTTGTGGTGTTTTCACTGTGTTACTGTGAGTGCTGGTATAAATACTTTGTACATTGCCTTTGATAAGCCTGACTGCTCGTGCCAAGCTACCAAGGGGGTGTGCAGGGGTTATCTAAAGAGTGGTTCCTCCTTACCCTGACTAGAAGCAAGGGTCCCTATTTGGACAGTGGTACCTACCTCTGCCAACTAGAGACCCCCAGTTCTAGCACTTCCTATCTGGCGAATCTGGCAGTCAGACTGACTGTAAATTCCAGTCCTACACTGTGAACATCCTGTTAACGATATTACAAGTGTATTACATGCTATGCCACTTGAAATAAGGCAGTCGGGATATCCGTCACATTTGTGATGGAGTACCGCTCTGCATCCGGCCAGAAGTGACTTCCATTTACCTTTCTGGGCACCAAAAAATAAGCATACCTCACTAGCCATTTCTGGTATGACAAGCAAAGACATCAGTCATATAACCACATGCTGCATATTCCAAACAGACAATAGTATTCACCAACTTCTTCAGGTGTAAAAACTGATTCCATTGACATAAACTTTCACCACACAACTGACCTTTATAAGTCACAGTCTTTGCTGGGCCTTAACTATAGTTACATTTCTCACTCACTTCACTACAGGGTGGATTTGGGATGAACAACACGTTACTCTTCTCCGATTATACGATTAGCACTTATTTTGCAAAAGCATGCTAACTGAAAATTTTTTCCTTTCAACTCTATACTTTATCACTGATACTGTGGTGGCTCTTCATAATTGATCTTTTACAGGCAGTTTCTGTTATTCTTCTGGCTGCTACTTCTACACATCCTTTCATTTATTTTCTGTCTTTCAATCACATCATATTGTCCAATGTTGATCTCAGGAACAAAAGGGGATGACTTTGCTAACTCATTGTTGCTCAAGCTGTGGACTCATGGCAATTAATCTGAAGCACTATTTGCTACATGGAATGCATCTCTTCCAGCAGCAATTCTACTGGAGAAGAAAGTCTGGCAAATAAAATCAAATTTTGGTCTCAGGAACATGGGACTTCCTTGTGACAACTCTAGAGTGGCCCTGGCCACTTTCAAATTTCGAGTTATTCCAGCGGCTGTCAGTTTACTTTTTTAAAACGATGGGGCATATCATCAAGGGCTGAAGTTGTAATTATCGCCGCTTTAGCGTCCGTTTTTGGGCAAAAAGCAGCGATAATTATATCGCATAATTTGTAAGGACCCGCTAGCGCGTTATACAAAGAAGCAGTGATAGTGTCTAATAGGTCGCACCTCTGAAAACAGTATATTATCAGACTGAGCAGTTAATGTAATGTTCTTGATTTTCCTTGTCATGGATGACAAACAAACAATCGGTGTGGTGCCACTCAGGTTTACAAATATACCCTACTACCTTGGATGCATGAACACACAGCTACTGTGAACAGTTGCTGTGTAAAGCAATGTATAATACAAATGCCCCAGCACTCAAAAAGTATATCTGTTTTTACTATGTATCCAACTATTATAAACAAAAATGTATTTCATTATCTCAACATACCACTGATGACAAGCAAAGATGAGTTCATAAAAAAGATGTACTTTGTAACATACCACTGATGACAAGCAAAAATGAGTTCATAAAAAAGATGTATTTTTTTCAATTTAAGCAAAGCAATAAATTAGAACATCACAGTTTTCAAAGAAGACCCATAGAGACCTCCTATACTTGCAGTAAGACATTACAATTGGAAGAGTAATTGTAAAAGATGTTTTAGGCTCTATAGTCTTGATCCAACAGCACAACAGCCGACACGTGTTTCATCTCATCCGGTGACTTCCTCAAGGCTTTCAAAGAAGAATGTTGTCCAAAATTGGTAGATACTATTTGTTAAGATTAGATTAGATACTGAACGTGTCCAGGATGCGACCAATATTTTCTCAATTGGCAAGGTCAGCCTGCCCCACAAAGTAATTATCAAGAAATCCACCAAATAAGTGATTAAGAAAAAGTTTATCTTAAAGACTATGTTCTATCAATGTCTCCAGTATTATTGCAGTCTTTCGTTATTCTAAAGGCCAATTATCAGTTTCATGAAGAGGTAATCACCCCTATTATCGCTTCGTCATATTCATAGAGCCAGTATATCAGAAGGTGTTGAACTTTAATTTATTCTTGTTGGGGTTATGATAAATCCCGTCTGGAGCTGCCAGAATCCTACGGCAGGGGCTTTGGAGTTCCCTTCTGATATACTGGCTCTATGAATATGACACCCGTTTAGGATTTACAAGTAGTTCAGCATCAAGGATATGGCACCACACACTAGGACCTTCTGTGCCCAAGTTACTATGGGGCACGTTTACAAGCCCCTTGCGCCACTTTTGCGTCACTTTTCCCATGTTAAAAGTGACGCAAAAGAGGCGCAAGGGGTTTCTAAATCTGCCCCAATGTATTTTTGTTTCTCGGTTTGCACCTCACATTGAAATTGATCCAGGAGCATCTGACTGCAAATCAGTCTTCTCGCTTATCGTTATAGAAGAGCATGGTTTATTCTTTACAGCCATAATCCTATGGCGATGCTCTGGGTTTGAGAGATTGTGTTGCACACAATCTTTTGATGCACCTGGGCTTAAGTCACAAAAATGAGAACTTTTCCAAATTATTGGTTTACATTTTCAAAGTTTGCAAAGAGACTTAGAGATTCACAACATTTCCTTTCCTTGTCGATGGAGAATTGACAGTTCCATAAAGTGACAATGTTTCAGTCAATATAAATGGGTAAAGGCTAAGGTTATACACCAATTAATTCAGTTCTACAACTGGAAGACATTTTTCCACGTGAAAAAGATTCCTTTCCCCACATTGTATGACAACCAAGGTATTTGATGGACTTTACCATCCAGTTTGGCCGTATACACAAATATTTGTTAGCACAAACAAATGGGTGTGAAAATCCATTGAGAAGGATTGTTTTAAATAAAGTTATGAATTTGTACTATTTCACCATTTTCAATCACCCCCTCTTGGCCCTCTCCTTTAGGCACCCATTTTTCTAGCACTTATATAACAATTATGACATGGGAAAATCCATCAGATTGCTGGACGTTCTTTTATTGCAGGTGTGCGAAAGGGTCAACAAGCTGTACAAAAGCTTTGGGATTTGGGTATTCCGATCCAGCTTTTACATATTTGTAGCTATCAATGTTTTATTTACAGTCATAGAGAGTTTGGGGAACTAACCCATCCTGATTTTGTGAATCATCATTTGGAAATGCGGGCACTCATACAACTGTTGTAAATTCGAGTCATTTATGACCGACGAATGTGTTGTGAATCAGGACATATGTGTTAATCATTGTATTCAAGGTAATCGTTCTAACGATACCCTATTTAAATACACTCCCGCAATTATCAAACTGATAGTGATCTTACACTGCTTTAGTGGAACACCACTAAATCAGGAGGCTGCCAGACAGCACCATTTTTTAAATACTTTTAGTTCACAAAGTTTTAAAAAAATTCCTATAAATGAGGTTAAAGTAACAGAAGTTAAAAATGTCTGGTTTCTCAAAAAAAGTCAAAGCATATTTATTTCCCTTTGCTTAGGTAGTTAAAATGTCACAAATGATTTGTAAGCCCAGACTGCAGTTGTTGGTAATCCCTTTGGGAAACAAGTTGTTTTTTACTTGTAGGAAGTTGCAGCATCTAAATTATTGTTAGATTAGAAGGTCATAAATCAAGAAAACAACTCGAGGGTGAATGCTGATGATTTAACAATGGTATTTTAAAATTCGGTTTATAGAATGGTTGTCCCATCAACAAACTGAATTACATTTATGAGCATTTTTCCTGGTGTTCGAGATTCAATGGCAATGTAGGTCTTCCTATTGTTCTGGAGATTTATCATTATTTTATTCCTTTGTGATCGTCCTTAATATTTTTTATTCTATTTCATATTTATTCATTTATTTTCCTGCCACAATACATGGAAAGCCATTTCTCAAATTACTTTGTACCCCACTTTTATCCTCATAACGATTTCTGGGCCATATTATCAAGCAAGGGTGATACATTATCGCCTCTTTTATCGGCAGGAAACTGCCGCTAAAGTGACGATAATGGGCATGAAAATATATGCCTTGTGAATTCCCATAGAAGCCCAGGTTAACACCAGAACCTGAGCTTCTATGGAAATTCACAAGGGCATATTATCAAGCCCATTAGCGCCGCTTTAGCGGCAGTTTCCTACCGAGAAAAGCGGCGATAATGTATCGCCCTTGCTTGATAATATGGCCCTCTATTTGGTACTATTGGTAAGGAATGGTAATACAAAAAATTGTCATCCTCGCGCTCTGTCATTGTCTTTTAAGTCTCCTTTAGAAAGTGACGTCTAATTCTCGAGTCAGCTGGAAACAGTGTTGTTGGCCGAATTGGAAATGGCAAGAAATGCGCACCACTGTTATTCCTTATCCAAATTTCAATAGCTATAACCTGAAGAAATCTCCTGGTTGGAATAGGCTGGAAAAAAAGAATAATTACAGTAGCAATAGGGCAGTAAGTCTAATTACTGTCTTAATTACCCATTTTTGGAAGGACTCTCAAGGGAAAACACGGAGTAGAGTGGCATTCCCACATCTCAAATGATCAATACCCAGGGTAATGATCATCTTCTGTGTGGGGCTTTAACCTTTTATATTTAAATAAGTACATTTTAATTTACATTTCTCTGAACCTTTAAAATCCCTTTCCTCCCATACACACTTCTCATCTCTGAATCCTGTAAACCTACCCCTGAACCTTACAAACATCTTACTACCACAATACTCTACCCATCTCTTAACCCTAAAAACATTTACTGTTCCTATACACAGCCCATTCCTGAACCCTAAAAAAAACCCTAACACCCCTTTACACTTCCCGTCACTAAAACCTGAAATGTCCTTACTGCCCCTACACATTAAACATCCCTGAACCCTAATTGCCCCTTATTGCACCTATAAATAACCCATCCCTGAACCATAAAGTAACCCTTACTGCACCATACACTGTCATCCCTAAACCTAAAAAAACATTCAATGTCCCTATATACTAACCATTCCTGAACTCTTAAAACCCCATACTAATCCTATATACTACCCATCTGCGACCTGCCACAATCACCCGCATTGAGAAAATCTTTCCAGGAGGTGTTTTAGACCCCGAAAATCATGCTAGGAGGCACAAATTCCCACTTGCACTCACAAACCTAATGTTTGCGAGCTGTGCGTGTTAATAAACTCTGCCAATCTGGCACTTGGTGGTGGTTTGCCAGAACTCAGCGATACCCGTGTAGTGTGGAGTGGGCAAAACTCTGCAAACTATATATATTACAAAGTGGCAGGAGCCGCTCTGCTGTCATAGTTAGGGTCACCAGAGATTGGGATTTTTGCCCCTTAAAACTTTGCAACCATTGGACGAATGTCCGCAACATTTTGCAGACCTGTTTCACCTGTTTCATTGTCGAAGGACTGAAAGTTTCGCCCAGGTTGGCCAAGAGGGTGCAAAGAAAAAGTGGGTCCCAAAACAGGCTTGAAATCCAATGCATGTTACATAGACTTTTGAATTTCACGCAGCGCGAAAATTGTCAGTTGTATTTTACTAACATTTGGCAGCTTTAGATATTAGGGTAAGCAGATCATTCTTTTGAGTACTACAGGTAAGTAGAGTAAGTCTTTTTTAAAGTATAAGGGTTTCCATCTAAGTGAAGGCTGCTATCGTGGTATTTTCTTGAAATTTCATTTTATTTTGCAGTAGTACCATGGTACGTAGCAATGAAAAGTCATTAGGTGATTGGCTATCAACTCCCGAGTTTGGATTTGAAAGAAATACCGCTAGTAAAACTAAGGTAGCTGATACTAAAAGCGAGGGTCCCCCGACGAGAAGCTGCGGATAAACACTATGTGCTATCTTACGTGCGAAGACAGCAATATGATGGAATAATTCACTCAGGGAGTTATTGAAGAAAGGAAATATTTGTTTGAATTGCCCTAAGTCCTGAAGAGGCCTGGAGTAGGAGAGAGGCTGAAATGCGTCGACTGCTTTTTTGAGGCATCAACATAAGATAATTGACATTAAACATATGAAAGTACAGAAAAGGAGCTTGATATTAATGGAGGGAGAAATGATTAGACCTTCATGAGCTCAGCTATACTTATTGTTGGTGACCTCAGTACAGGGAATGTTTCGGCATAACAAGATGGTGACATCCCTGACTTTAATTAATTATGGGCATTTGAATCAGAAATAAGGTTTCTGGTTTACGTTTGAATTTTTTTCTATGTTTGTAATTTGTGATTTGTATAAATATTGTATATATATGTGTTAGACCTGTCTGACTTTTTGGCGAAGTCCCTCCTAATTTTTATTTATTTTTGTCCCCTTTTTGCCCCTAATACCCTTGTTAATTTTTGTGTCTACTGACTTTTTGTAGGTGTTGGTCAGGGGGATAGGTGGTTTCTTCCCCCCTCATAATCTTTTACCTTAGGCCCAGAGGCCTGTTCTGACAGGAAAGTTGGCACCACCTAAAATGGTGGCCACCAACTGCCCCAACTGTCACCAACAGAACCTGGCCATAGCCCAACATAGGGCATTCCAGAACCTTCTGGTCCATTCTGGACCACTGAAGGGCAGCCTATATAAGGCGGAATGTGGGGAAGCCATTTTGTCTACCTGTGGAAGTCAGCTGGAGGACAGGCTGTAGCTAAGGGTGGGAAAGGTTAGACATAGGGTTGATTACCTGGACTGGGAAGCTGCCTTATTGATCTACCCCACTACTCCCCTTTTGGTTACCTGTCCTGGCCCCGCTGCGGAGGGTTACTGGAGACCCTGGGCGCCTAGCTTGCCCCTTGTCTGAATTAAATAGGGGAAGTTCTCAGGAGAAGGAGACTGCAGCGCGGTAGAGCGCAGTCCTCTGCCCAGAAAAGGAACTTTAGGGAAGTGATTCCCAGAATACTTTTACCAAGGCTGAAGGATGAAGAACTGGTGAGGAGTTTATTGCCTTGAATCACAAGCCCTTTTCCCCCCCTTGTTCCCGGTACCTGGCTGTCCTGACTCAAGTGAGCTCCCTGTGGCTGCAGCGGAGGTTGGGAGCGTGCCCCACTCGAAGTGCCTCAGGGAACACTAGTTGTGTAATCGGGCCGCCTTTGTGCCTGTGACCCGTAGTGGCGGCGGACGCTGTGGTGGTGGGTTGATTTCTCTGCGCTGTGACCTGCTAGCGCTGACCTGTCCCGAGTAGCGAGGAAGCCAGTGTCTGGGGGCGGGAACGAAGGAAACCGAACCAAGCAGCCTCCAGCTGAAGCCACTGCTCACTCGCGCATGCCCGGTCGCACCGCTTCCCTTCAGGAAGGCGGAGGCGGGACCAGGCTGGGAGGCGCCGAGCGCCGAGCGCCGAGCAGAGGCTGTGGTGTGTCATCGTCTTCCCCGCTTGAGCGCCTCACGAAGGGGCCGGCGCGAGCGGGCAGGAGAGGTTGTGTACCCCGTTTTGCCTCTACAATCAGCCCCAAACTGTGCAGCGGACCGGAGGAAGATCGGCTGAGTAAACACGACCGGTGAGGAGCCACCGGTCAACAGAGACGCGTGGTGACTGAAAGAGCGTCTCAGCTGAACAGTAAGGAGAAGGGGTCCTTGTGGGCTCGGTGTGAGAAGGGGAAGAGCGAAACCGGCCAAATACTAACAGTTAACTTGCTCCTCTCCCTTCAGCTGCAAACAGGAAGCGGGGATCAGTGAGAGAGTACAAGGTTTATTCCCATATTGCTGGTACCTGAAGGAATCATTAGATCCCCCATAGAAAGTGTGGGTGCTGTCACACAGGTCTGAGACCCTAAACCCCCCTTTAAGGCTGCTCACTGGTTGTGGGGAAACTTACCTACAGTGGGAGGAGGGTTAGAGCACCACATTGCTTCTATACTTAACTAACTATGAGAATCTGAGGTAAAGGTACTAGAGTTGTGAAGCTGATAATCTTAGTTAGCCTTCCTGCCAGATCTGAAGCAACTGCTTAGCTATATTGAATTGAATTTTCACCTCCCAGAAGGAAGCTGTAACAGTAAAGTTTAACTAGGAATAGTGCTTAATGAGGTATACTGTTAATCCTGCTTAATGTGGATTTGATATAATTGAAAGTGTCATTATTGATTATCTGGCAAATGTAATGCACCTAGAATTCTATTGATAAATTGTTTAGTAGTTTCAAAAGTAATTATTGAGTCTAAGGTACAGTTATCCTAATGAAAAGGTGATAATCTGCTAGTAATTTAAAACGTGTAATTGCTGACTCTGAAAGTGATCTAAACTGCTTTGAACTATTTATATGTGAGTTACTGATACTTGACAACACAGAGCATATTATTTTTATATAAAGCAGCACGTATTTTCATATAATTTTGGTGTAGTGTTTTTCTTTTTGAGTGCTATTGCGTGAAGTTACTTTTGGGTGGTCTGCAACCTTTACACTGTGCCTCTAAATGTTAGTCTTGCCCTAGGCCAGGCTACCTAATTCCAACATATTGGTGCCTAGCGGTGGGATTGCGGACTTGGTTGCAGCTACTTACTAGTAATTTGGCGTAATACACCCAACCTACACCAGGAGTTTTCTCCTTGCGGCCCTCCCAATTAGTCTTTTTGTTTTTTCTAAATCTATTCCTGGTGGTGGGTGGAGTTGGTTTTAGGTTACCCTCACCCTTCTGAAATTTCTGGTGTGTATCCAGGTTTTCCAGATTCACAATGGAGTTTGCGGTGGAAAACCTGGAAGTCTATTCCGTGCCCCAATTGAGAATGTTCTGCCAGCAAATGGGGGTCTTTTTCAAACAGGGTACTGGCAGATCTCCTTGACAGATGGAGCAAGGGAAAGGTCAGCCTTCTCCACGCCTGAGGGACACTACCAGTTCTGTGTGATGCCCTTTGGGCTCAAGAACGCCCCTGCCACATTTCAGCGGCTGGTGAACCAGGTCCTCTCTGGAATGGAGAGTTTCTCTGCTGCTTACTTGGATGACATTGCTGTCTTCAGTAGCAGTTGGGAGGACCATCTGCAGCATTTGCAGGCCGTTCTCCAGGCCCTGAGACAAGCTGGATTGACCATCAAAGCCAGCAAATGCCAGATTGGGCAGGGGTCGGTGGTGTACCTTGGACACTTGGTGGGTAGGGGGACTGTGCAGCCCCTGCAGGCGAAGATTGAGGCAATCATGGCCTGGGAAACCCCCCAAGACACAGACTGAGGTCCGAGCTTTCCTGGGCCTCACAGGATACTACCGTCGCTTTGTGAAGGGGTATGGCACTATTGTAGCGCCCCTCACAGAGCTCACCTCCAAGAAACAACCTCGACGGGTAGTTTGGACAAAGGCTTGTCAGCAAGCCTTTGAAAAGTTGAAACAGGCAATGTGTGCGGCACCGGTCCTGAGGGCCCCAGACTTCTCCAAGGAGTTCATTGTCCAAACGGATGCATCAGAACATGGCATTGGGGCAGTGTTATCGCAACTCAATGAAGAGGGCCTGGATCAACCTGTAGTCTTCTTATCCAGGAGGCTGCTTCCCCGGGAACAGAAGTGGAGTGCCATTGAGAGGGAAGCTTTTGCGGTGGTGTGGGCTCTGAAGAAGTTGCGGCCATACCTCTTTGGCTCGCACTTCCTGGTTCAGACTGACCACCGACCCCTTCGTTGGCTGATGCAAATGAAGGGGGAAAATCCCAAGTTGTTGAGGTGGTCCATCTCCCTACAGGGAATGGACTTCCGGGTGGAACATCGGCCTGGAGTGGACCACGCCAATGCAGACGGTCTCTCCAGGTATTTCCGCCTTAGTGATGAGGACTCCCAAGGGGTTGGGTAGTTCTCCCCACTTTCAGCTGGGGGGGACGCGTGTTAGACCTGTCTGACTTTTTGGCGAAGTCCCTCCTAATTTTTATTTATTTTTGTCCCCTTTTTGCCCCTCATACCCTTGTTAATTTTTGTGTCTACTGACTTTTTGTAGGTGTTGGTCAGGGGGATAGGTGGTTTCTTCCCCCCTCATAATCTTTTACCTTAGGCCCAGAGGCCTGTTCTGACAGGAAAGTTGGCACCACCTAAAATGGTGGCCACCAACTGCCCCAACTGTCACCAACAGAACCTGGCCATAGCCCAACCTAGGGCATTCCAGAACCTTCTGGTCCATTCTGGACCACTGAAGGGCAGCCTATATAAGGCGGAATGTGGGGCAGCCATTTTGTCTACCTGTGGAAGTCAGCTGGAGGACAGGCTGTAGCTAAGGGTGGGAAAGGTTAGACATAGGGTTGATTACCTGGACTGGGAAGCTGCCTTATTGATCTACCCCACTACTCCCCTTTTGGTTACCTGTCCTGGCCCCGCTGCGGAGGGTTACTGGAGACCCTGGGCGCCTAGCTTGCCCCTTGTCTGAATTAAATAGGGGAAGTTCTCATGAGAAGGAGACTGCAGCGCGGTAGAGCGCAGTCCTCTGCCCAGAAAAGGAACTTTAGGGAAGTGATTCCCAGAATACTTTTACCAAGGCTGAAGGATGAAGAACTGGTGAGGAGTTTATTGCCTTGAATCACAAGCCCTTTTCCCCCCCTTGTTCCCGGTACCTGGCTGTCCTGACTCAAGTGAGCTCCCTGTGGCTGCAGCGGAGGTTGGGAGCGTGCCCCACTCGAAGTGCCTCAGGGAACACTAGTTGTGTAATCGGGCCGCCTTTGTGCCTGTGACCCGTAGTGGCGGCGGACGCTGTGGTGGTGGGTTGATTTCTCTGCGCTGTGACCTGCTAGCGCTGACCTGTCCCGAGTAGCGAGGAAGCCAGTGTCTGGGGGCGGGAACAAAGGAAACCGAACCAAGCAGCCTCCAGCCGAAGCCACTGCTCACTCGCGCATGCCCGGTCGCACCGCTTCCCTTCAGGAAGGCGGAGGCGGGACCAGGCTGGGAGGCGCCGAGCGCCGAGCGCCGAGCAAAGGCTGTGGTGTGTCATCGTCTTCCCCGCTTGAGCGCCTCACGAAGGGGCCGGCGCGAGCGGGCAGGAGAGGTTGTGTACCCCGTTTTGCCTCTACAATCAGCCCCAAACTGTGCAGCGGACCGGAGGAAGATCGGCTGAGTAAACACGACCGGTGAGGAGCCACCGGTCAACAGAGACGCGTGGTGACTGAAAGAGCGTCTCAGCTGAACAGTAAGGAGAAGGGGTCCTTGTGGGCTCGGTGTGAGAAGGGGAAGAGCGAAACCGGCCAAATACTAACAGTTAACTTGCTCCTCTCCCTTCAGCTGCAAACAGGAAGCGGGGATCAGTGAGAGAGTACAAGGTTTATTCCCATATTGCTGGTACCTGAAGGAATCATTAGATCCCCCATAGAAAGTGTGGGTGCTGTCACACAGGTCTGAGACCCTAAACCCCCCTTTAAGGCTGCTCACTGGTTGTGGGGAAACTTACCTACAGTGGGAGGAGGGTTAGAGCACCACATTGCTTCTATACTTAACTAACTATGAGAATCTGAGGTAAAGGTACTAGAGTTGTGAAGCTGATAATCTTAGTTAGCCTTCCTGCCAGATCTGAAGCAACTGCTTAGCTATATTGAATTGAATTTTCACCTCCCAGAAGGAAGCTGTAACAGTAAAGTTTAACTAGGAATAGTGCTTAATGAGGTATACTGTTAATCCTGCTTAATGTGGATTTGATATAATTGAAAGTGTCATTATTGATTATCTGGCAAATGTAATGCACCTAGAATTCTATTGATAAATTGTTTAGTAGTTTCAAAAGTAATTATTGAGTCTAAGGTACAGTTATCCTAATGAAAAGGTGATAATCTGCTAGTAATTTAAAACGTGTAATTGCTGACTCTGAAAGTGATCTAAACTGCTTTGAACTATTTATATGTGAGTTACTGATACTTGACAACACAGAGCATATTATTTTTATATAAAGCAGCACGTATTTTCATATAATTTTGGTGTAGTGTTTTTCTTTTTGAGTGCTATTGCGTGAAGTTACTTTTGGGTGGTCTGCAACCTTTACACTGTGCCTCTAAATGTTAGTCTTGCCCTAGGCCAGGCTACCTAATTCCAACAATATGTATATATATTTGTTAAATGTCTGTATATATATATGTGTTTTCAAAATAAGAGAAACAGAGAAAGATAAACATAATACATAAATTAATATTTTGGAGTGTTTTTCGAGTCATTAATTTGATGGATAGGTATATATAGGAATAAAATTGGTTCAAAATGTGAGATCGATTTAATTCTGAAGATAGCTTAGTGCGTCTAGGAAAGATAATTAGTGGTATCTGTCCTGCAATTAACATATATATAAAAAAATGGCACCGTGGGCATCATTATTCTTACGTATTGCTTTATTCTCAGATGCCTTTGGGTTATTGGGTTCCCCCTGTTGATATTGACCTTTATAAAAGTTCAAGGCGGCCATGTTACTTTTATATTGAGTTTGCCCCTGTTCTGGGTTACGCCTTCCAATCTGGGTAAGTATTAGGTTTGTTTTTTCCCCACTGCTATTACCACTGTAAGAAAATGGTAATAGGTATGGAAAAATATTTTATAAGTTTCTATATATTTAAAAAGTAATAATAGAGTACCACAATCCTACTGCAGTTTCCAAAAAATATTTCTTCAAAAGTTGTTGAATCATCGGAAATACACTGTAAGACACCATATTTTACAAATATAGTGTGATGAAGAGTATTTCCTGTTTTTAACATAATTAAATATGCACAAAAAGGTCTACAGAGTAGTGCGTAAATCACTACATATTACTGAAATACTTACAAAAACACAGTTCACCTTAGACTGCTGCAGTAATATATAGAAAGTTATTTAAAAAATGTTAACCCATTACTACTTATATGAAGTGATAATAGTTCATGATGTAAGACCTTAACCCAAACCGCAGCAAAACAGAGACCGCAGAAGCCAGCAAAGGTGTGATAAAAACCTACATGGCTGCCTTTTACCTTTGGTAAACATGGCCATTAGCTTCTTAGACTCGGGTAGTGGTATTTTTCTAGGTTTCGGCGCCGCAAGGGAATATCCACCTTAAGTGATTCTAGATAGATATTTTTAGGACGGTGCTACAAGGATAAGCGAACCACACTCCCTCTTCTAGGTTTGGCCTGGGCCACAAAGTACTTAAGACTCCTTAGCACACGCTTTTTATTTTTAGTTTAAGCAGTATACATGTGTTTCCACCATCCATCAATCTTTCACTCATAAATAAATCAGATCCTTTTAGTCAGGATTGTCGTTGATAGAAAACTATGCATATATATTTGCAAAAACCACTGTACTTATGCAAAGTCTGTATAGCTATAAACACCACCAAATCACGCTAGTATAATTGATGTACTAAATGTATTTTAATGTACAAAAATACCTTGCAATGATCAAAAATGGTACGTTACATCGTCCTTTTTCTTTACCTAACAGCCTTGAGAAAGTCGTGGGTTACATTCCAGTAACGACAAAACACGTGTTGGCTGTGACGTCTCCAGAAATTAAACATCAACGGCAATCCTGACTAAAAGGATCTGATTTATTTATGAGTGAAAGATTGATGTATGGAGGAAACACATGTATACTGCTTAAACTAAAAATACAAAACGTGTGCTAAGGAGTCTTAAAAACATGGCCATTAGCCAATCACATAATCACTTCTCAGCTACATGTGTCATGGTATACCGTGAACTTAACAGGGTAGACCGTGGAACAATATAGAACTGCGTTTTATAAAATGTATAACTTAAGTACTATTTGCACTATTTCGATATACTATCAAAAATGAACATTAACATGTGTATTGGTAAAGGGCACATTCACCCAACCAATGGTATCTTGGAACTGAATAACAGGTGTTTATTTTTACCCAACTTAATGGTACTCATTTTATCAACCTCGAAGGACGAAAAACTGAGTGGACCAGCAGGTATTTGAACCTCTGACCATAAGGTCAAACACAGGGCACATTCACCCAACCAATGG
Organism: Lissotriton vulgaris; assembly: GCF_964263255.1. Classification (NCBI taxonomy): domain Eukaryota; kingdom Metazoa; phylum Chordata; class Amphibia; order Caudata; family Salamandridae; genus Lissotriton; species Lissotriton vulgaris. The sequence continues at coordinate 774,696,001 of NC_141696.1, read as the reverse complement.
TATCTTGGAACTGAATAACAGGTGTTTATTTTTACCCAACTTAATGGTACTCATTTTATCAACCTCGGAAGGACGAAAAACTGAGTGGACCAGCAGGTATTTGAACCTCTGACCATAAGGTCAAACACAGGCCCCAACAGTGGACGCATTAGTCCACTAAGTCACCATATCTGGCTACATTTGCACATTATAAAGTATATTCTGACTACATATCATTTACATCCTTTCATACTCTTTCACAGTACGTCTGCTCCAATGGAGACACTCCACTTTACACCACTCCACTCTATAACGCCACTTTACTCTACTACACTCTACGATTTTCCACTTAACACCACTCCACTATACGTCACTCCAGTATCCTCCACTACACTGTATGCTAATCCGCTGTACACCACACCACTGTTCTCCATTCTACTCTGCTGTATGCCACCGCACTTGCCACCCCTCTACTCTACGCTATTATATTTTTCACCACTGTATTCTATGATACTACAGTGTGTGCCACTTAACTCTATGCCCCTCGACTGTTCGCCTCGCAAGTCGCAACTGTAAGGTATTCCAATGTACGCTACTGCAGTCTATGCTACTGTACTCTATGCCCTTCCACTCAGCGCTCACTTCATGATACACCACTGCACTCTACACTATTATACTGTACACCATTCCACTCTACGACCCTCCATTCTACCCAACCATAGAATACCTTACTACACTCTACCACAATCAACTGTAAGCTATTACACTGTAAAGCACTAAATTCCACCTCACTCCACTAAATACCACTCCACTATATGCTACTACACTTTACGCTTCTACAGTTAACCCTATTCCACTGTACGACAATGTAATCTACGCTAAACCACCAGACCACTGTATGTCACTAGACTTAACTGTGTTAAACTGAACAATATTCCACTCAACACAATTCCACTGCAAGCTACTCCACTATAAGCTATTCCACTGACCACCACTGCACTTTATGCTATTACAGTCTACCACACTCTGCTATATGCTATTCCACTGCTTGCCACTTGACTGTACGTTGGTCAACTGTACCCCACTCAACTGTACACTATTGCACTGTACGCTATTAGACTTTGTGACACTACAGTCTACCTCACACCTCTCTACCCAAGTACCCCTTTGGGGCACTCAACTGTACTCCCCTTTACTGTATGACACACCACTGTATGCCACTCCAGTCTATGCCATTTCAATTTATGGCACTCCACTCTAACACACTCCACTGAACGCCAGTGCACTGTAAACTATTCTAGTATGCAATATTCTGATGTATTCCACTAGATTTTACAACAATCCAATCATTGGCAATCAACAGCTCACCACTCGACTCTATGACAGTACACTCTAGACTATTCCACTATACGTAACCCCACTCTATGCTATGCTATGGCACTCCACTATTTGGGCCTCCATCAAACTCAACACCGGTATATGCCACTGCAATCTACCACAATCCACAGTATGCTAATTTTACTTCACTGCACTAAAAAACACTCCACTATTTGTTACTACACTTTACATTTCTACAGTTAAAACTATTCCACTTTATGACACTGTAATCTATGCGCCCCAACTATTTGTCACTCCACTGTATGTCTCAAACTTAATGTCTCAAAACTCAATGTTATTCCACTCAATACTACTCCTCCGCAAGCTACTCCACTGTACGGCACTACACTCTATGGCACTCAACTACACCCCACTGCACTAAACCCTATTGCACTCTACCCCATTCAGGTGTACGCTATTCCACTGTGCAGCACTCCAGTGTACATAACTTCAATATACGTCATTTCACTCTACGCTATTTGACTTTACAGCACTACAGTGTACTACACTGCACTCTATGCAAGTCCACTGTACACCACTCAACTGTGTGCGACTCCACTGTACGTCACTCCACTCTACCCCACTCCCTTCTACACTATACCACCTTACACCACTCCACTTTACCACACTGTACTTTACCCCACTGCACTGTACACTATTTCAGTATACTATATTCCAATTGTGGGAAACTACCTCCTTGTTCAGTGTACTAAAACGAAGTACACTATGTAGAGAGTGCGAGAAATCCCTAAAAGGCAGGTAGAGGAAAAAGTAGATAATAGTAACTCTTTTTTTGCGGTAGTGTGGGCAAGCAGTTCTGTTTATCAGAGGGTAGTGTTAAGCATTTATTAGATTCACAGAGGCAATAAATGAAACACACACCCAAGAATAAATCCAAGACCAATTTGTAATCTGGCTCTGGGCCCCACTGTTTTTTACAATCTTTTATATTAACTGTGCTTGTGGTGGGGACCGAACACTTCCACTAGCGCTCCTCTCCTGTTGGCTGGCAGACCGGTGTTGTGCTGCACATGTGCTCCTTTTCTCCTCACCACTAATTGCCCGCCCCTTGGAACACAACTGTCACACCTCTGTGAGGCCAAGCCTATAATGTACGCTCTATTGGCTTGGAGTCCAACCTTCCGCAGTGTAGCTCTATTTTTCCCGGTGGCTTGTCCCTTCCCATAGGCTCACACCTCTGTGATGCCGGTCCGACACGCAGTCTTGGTGATACATTTCTGCCTATCTATATCTGCCCTGGGGGGCCGGACAGTTACAGTGCTCAATGGGGCAGAAAGATCCTAAGCAGCGGACGCTGCCGTTCGAAAAGGTCGCAGATGCTACATCTGACGACCCCACGGACGCGGCCGATGATGCACAGGGCAATGATGATGTCGACGACCCTGCTTCACTCACTGTTGCCATGCTTAAAGAGATGAGGGCTGGCTTCAAGTCGCTGGATAGCAGGTTTGATGCATTGGATAAGAGACTGGCTGATATAGGCACAAAGGTTCAAGCACACGATCGTCGGCTGGATGTAGTTGAGGCTAGGGTCTCTGATGTAGAAGATGGCACGGTGCAATCACAGAAATGACTAGAGAGCGTGGAAAGGATTTTGAAGGAAGTAGCAAATAAGAACGAAGATTTAGAAGCCCGTAGTCGACGGAACAACAAACGCATTATTGGCGTGCCAGTGACTGCCACCAATGGCCGGATGAATGTTTTCATGGAGCTACTTCTATCTGATTTGTTTGGCAGGGAGTCCTTCACGCAGGGCTTTGTGGTGGAACTTGCCCACAGATCGTTGGGCCCTGCCCTAAACCCGGTCAGCCTCTGAGACCCATCATCGCTAGACTCATGAACTTCAGAGACAGGGACGCTGCCCTTCGTTCTGCCCGTGAGAAAGGGGAGGTCCAGTGGCAGGGGTGTAGACTCTCCTTTTTCCCAGACTTCACAGTCATGGTGCAAGATGCACGATGTAAGTTTAATGGTCTGAGGGCTACTCTGAAGAATCTGGGTCTTGGGTATGGTATGCTCTACCCGGCTAGACTGAGGGTGGACGTTGATGGCAGATCCCGCATTTTTGAGAACCCAACCGAAGCACAGGAGTTTTGCCACGAGTCCTTTGGTTTTTGGGGATGGATTTTGCCTCGCCAGGGACAGGGTGTGGCTGGGTGGTGGGTGGGGGGGGCATTTACTGTTTTTTCATAGTTTGTCGATGGTACATGGCGCTGGGTTCGATTGAATAGACACATGCTTGTTGGTATATTTGTTGGATGGCACAGTTAGGCTGGCAGCCCGGTCATTCCGGGCTTTCTTTGATGTCCTGGAATGTCAGAGGGTTGAATAACACTCAAAAAGGACGGCAGGTTCTCAATTATATTGCTCGACATAACATTGACATAATCTATATGCAGGAGACGCACTTGCCCAAGTCTGATGCGCCATCTATGGCGGTGAGCTAGGGTCCCACAGATATCTCTCTAATTATAGCAGTTATGTTAGAGGTGTGTGGCCATATTTATCTCCAAAAGAGTCCCTTTCTCTCTTTCCAAGGTCATAACTGATGTGGAGGGCCGTTATTTGACAGTGGTCAGCTCTCTGCTGGGTCACAATGGTGCTCTAGTGGACATATACGGGCCTAACGTAGACTCACCGGAATTCTACCATGTGTTGCAAGCGCACCTCCTGGCATTAGATCCCTGCCTATTGATAGTGGGAGGCGATTTTAACTTGTTGTTAGATCCTGCTAGCGAAAGCACTTCCTCCTATCCTGATGTTAAGCACCCCTCACGCCTAGTCATTCACGACATCTGTAGTAAGTTCTCACTGGTTGATAGTGAACGCACACATCACCCGGCCCTCACATCTTACATTCATCATTCTGGGTTCCACAAAACTTGGACTAGAATAGACTATTGGTTAGTCACACCGGGAGTTGCTGGTTGGTTTGGTGGGTTAGATACGATGCCAATCAATCATGGTACTTGTAAAGCGCACATACATTTTCAGATCATTCACCGGTCATACTTCGCATTAACATTCCCATCCCCGGGGAATATGAGAGGCAATGGCGTTTTCCTGGTAAGGCACTTCAGGACCCGGTGTTCCTTGAGGAGGTGAGGGAGGCCATTCAGGTCTATTTTGAGATTAACACTGGGTTGGTGGATACCTGGGCGGTCTTTTGGGAGGGTTGTAAGGCCTATATCAGGGGGGTTTGTATTGCTTAGAATGCAGGGGTTTTGAGAGATGTACGATCCACTTTAAGCCGTCTTGAGAACGACATTGCTGCTCTAGATGTGAAATTGTTGGTTTGTCTGTCGGAGGCCGGTGAGGCTCGACAATTGGCTTTAAAGATGGAGTTTCGAGAGACCACTGAGTGCGTACTTTTATTTCCCAGCAAACAGCATGTGGCCAGACGGTATGAGGAGGATGAACGGCCTGGTAATGTTTTGGGGCATACGCTCCGCCCTCCACATAGCAATGCCTATATCCCCAAAATTAAAGGCCCGGACGACTAGGTGGTACACTCTACTCCGGAGATATGCTACACCTTCCTGTCTCACTTTAAAACTCTGTACACCACTAGACTCACTGGGGACCTCCATGAGCAGGGGGAATATCTTGCCGAAATTTCCTTAGTTTATCTTGAACGGCATATGCAAGACTTCCTGGCAATTCCCATATCCCAGGACAGTGCGGTTGAGGCGATAGTTGCACTTAGAGGCTCCTCAGCGCCCGGCCTTGACGGGTTCTCCACAGATTTTTATAAAGTATATAAAGATGTGTTGTTTCTGCGGTTGATAGAGGTGTTTGCTGAGGCACTCAAGGTCGGTATCCTTCCCCCAACCTTCAGGGAGGCTGTCATAAGCCTTTTCCCAAGACCAGAAAAGACCCTTCACTCTGTTGCTCCTACTGGCCATTGTCCCTGCTGAATCTTGATTACAAAATTTTAGCCAAGGTAATCGTCATCTGGCTGTCTTTATTGATGGAGTATATTATTTCAACGGTGCAATCTGGCTTCGTCCCCCACAGGACTACTTCCCTTAATTTGCGCACTTTGTTTACAGTACTACATAGGATAGACCCCACTACACCGGCCGCTGCACTGCACCTCGATGCCGAGAGGGTGTTCGAATCCCTAAAGTGGCCGTTCTTTCTTTCGGTGATGCACCATATGGGAATGTCTGACTGCTTCGTCTCTACCACTGCTCTGCTATACACGGAGCCCACCACTAGACTGCACCTGAATGGCATGATCTCCCCGCCTTTTTGCCTGTCATGCGGCACCCGGCAGGGCTGCCCTTGTCCTCATTGCTTTTCATTTTAGCGATGGACCCCTTGGTGCAGCATTTTGAAGAGAAGCATTTGCACCGTGGCTTGCAGTCTTGCACCGGCCCTCTGTTGATGTCATTATATGCCGATGATACTGTTTTATGCGTTCGGCAACCCCACATAACCTCAAACCCCTTATTAGGGAATTTATTCGTTTTGGCAGGTTCTCTGGTCTTTGTATAAACTGGCACAAGTTGTTGATTATTCCGTGAACAAATAGTACAACTACATGGGACTGTGAATTTCCGCTGGAATGGTGCCATGACGCGGTAAATTATCTCTGGGTTTATATTCATTTAGATACAGCTACCATCATTAGGTTAAACTATGGCTGTGTGATTAACTCGTTGGAAACACAGGTGGAGAGGTGGTTACGGCTGCCTTTCTCAATAGCGGGCAGAGTGGCCATTGGCAAAATGGTAGTCCTCCCGAGGTTAATATATCTTTTTAACAACATTCCCATTCCTCTTACCCAGTCCTTTTTTCACAGCGTCAACTTCTTTTGTGCTTGGTATGGAGTGACAAGAGACCGCAGGTGAGTTGGCAGACTCTGACACTGCCGTTTGAGCGGGGCAGATTGGGGGTCCCAGATATGTATCTATACTATTTGACGGCGCAGTGTTGTTATTCCTATGCTTGGTACCACCAAGACGCCCACATCCATTATTTGAAGCCGGAGGCAGATCTGGTACTGCCGCAGAAATTGTCCACAGTGTTACCTAGGGGGGTCTCGAGGGACCCACGGGATATTCAGACGTATCGACCACCAGTTGGGCGTGGGATGAGTTACGTAGGCTATTGGGGATGGACGTATTACACTCTCCGGCACTGCCACTCCCAAATCCCACATTGCTTTCTATTACTAGGGAAGTTTTAGTGCAACGCATACAGGCTAAATTTCAAGTTCATACGATTGGTGATCTTTTTCCTGCAATCATGTTTTCTCGGTATCGGAGTAGGCTCGGTTCCAAGACTGCTCCTTTATGGATGTATTTGTGTTGCAACGTATGCTTTCCATGTTGCGGGCTACCTTCCCCACGTTTCCGGTTGCTCCTGAACCGGTCACTCCACTGTCATTACTAATTGAAAGTCCAACTGGTGCACATTCGGTTTCCAAACTGCATAAACAGTGTATTATGGATTGCCCCATCTCTGACGTTAAGGTTTGCACGGCATGGGAGTAGGATTTGGGCTGTCCTATAGCTGACGATCAATTAGAGCAATGCTGCAAGGTCACAAGGGAGGTGTCTCTGAACAGTAGACACAAGCTGCTGCATTTCAAATTTCTCTGCAGGATGTGCCACACCCCGGCTTGGTCCCACAGGATAGACCCCTCACGGCTTCCCCATTGTCAGAAATGCTATGCTCCACACGCTGTTTTTGCTCACCTCTCCTGGACCTGCCCCAAGTTGCAGCACTATTGGGTACAGATACACGCCATGCTAGGAGACATACTTTCTATGACACTTGTGCCTACTCCGGAAATTGAACTGTTGGGCTATATGGTTACCTTCCCCCAAAAAATCTGAAGGTTTGCAGCGCTGGGATTTCTACTGGCCAAGCGGGAGGTGGCATTGCTCTGGGGTAGTAGGAAAGCCCCTACTTCACAGGCGTGGCTTCGCAGTTTGGCGTGTTGTAATGTGAACTGAGAGGAATATGCGACTCTCATGCCCAGCTCCTCACACCCGATAGACATTTGGGGCCCATATAGAGCATACATTACCCGAAAGCGCAGTGAAGCTGACGCCAAGGTTGCAAGCAACATTATTCGTAAAGGAGTGGGCCAGGAGAGCTGTTAAAGCATTATATTAATTGGACATGATTTTGCTCATGTGCTATGCATGTATGTTGCTGTGGATTGGAGCTTGGACCGGGAAGGGGGGGGCGGGATGGTTCAGGGTGATGGAGGCATTCATGTTGGATAGTTGGCAGTGTGACTTAACCTGCATATCTTTTCCATCTGCTTACTGTTGCCATGTAATGTTTATTCATGACACTCCTATGTGCGAAGGCGTCTTACCATTGCACAGCTGTGTGCATTGTTTATTGACATGCATGTGTAAAACTGAAAATAAAGATTAAAAAAAAAACATGTCAGCCGGGCATCATTCATCTTTAGGTCCTCACGTTCAGGAGTAGGAAACTTGGAGAGGTGATCTCAGGACAGCTGGGTAACTCAGTATGTTGGGCTCAGGTGCCTCAAAGTCTCTCAATGGGTGCTTTCTTCTGGTGCTTTGGGTGTCTAGAGTGGACTCTTCTTCTTGGTGTTTGGCTTTGGGGGTCCTGTACCCTTGGTATTGAGACACTGTGGCTCCAGTAGGTCCTGGTGTCTCCAAACTTGGTGGGGAGACAGATCTGACCCTCCAGAGATATTGTATTTTTTTTCGCTTCGGTGCTGCATTGAGTTTTTCAGGGGGCAGGATGGACTTCAGGTCGAAAACGACACTATTTAATCTGCATCTCTCAAGGCTTTATGTACACTGTTCTGTAACTATACCATATGATGTTAAGCGCTCTGATACCCATGGGTCATGTCCGCGCTATAGAAAACTGTTAATAAATAAATAAATAAATAAATGGTTGGTGCATGCGGTGTTGAAGGGGGTGATACTTTCACTTCAAGGGAGTTTCACAACATTTTTCTGAAGTCTGTTGGTACTCCAGGGTTCTTAGAGTCCTTTCTGGTTTCGGGACGGCACGTCAGCAGCAATTGTCAAGTCCTGGGAGCAGCAGGCAGGGTTTGACGCCTTTTTCTTCAGCAGCTGGGCTTCAGTTCTCAACCAGTGGGTCTTTTTTGCTGTGATCTTCTCTTGTCCATTGAATCTGATGTTCAGGTCTTGGTGTGCCACTTAACTACTGAATGTAGGGTTGTTACAAAGGGAGACAGGTAGTAGCAAATGGGCATATACCTTTAGGGTGTCTACACCCTCTAGTGACCACTTCCATTGGAAAGAGGCACTACTATAGCCCTGATAGGAGGTTTTCTCACCATCCCAAGATGTTGGAATTTCAGGAAGGGGTTCAACTTGCCTGCCTTGCCCTAGGGGTGGCGTAGGCTAAGTTGGGACCCTCCCCTAATCTAAATATTTTCCCACCTTTCTTCACACCAAAAGTAGAGCAGGAAAGGGGGCTTGGCCTCACCCACTACAAGGTGGTTCCTGGGTTGAATTTCAAAGGCAGTATTGCTTTTGAAGCTTCCCATCCAGGAAAGCTATCCTGTTCTGGAGGATAGGTGAAGCACGTTCGATTAGACAAGGCTTTGCGCTGTCCTCTGAGACTGCTGGCTCTCACCACATGGGGTCAGAAACATGTCTGGTAGTGGCAGGCTGGCGATAACAAGTGAGAAACCACACCAGTGCTTGGTGGTTTTCCTGGGAACCTCTAAAAGGGTCTCCTATGTGAATTTATCAATGTATCCAACACTGGCATCAGTGAGGATTTATTCAGACAAGATGTTTGGAACTAAAGACCTTAGAAATCAATGAAGCCATTGAGGAGCTAGGAAATCTGTATTGACAAGTATCTAGCCCATGTATTCTTGATTGCTTCCCTGTGCCCTTACAACATCTCAGAATGGACTGGACATTGTAGGGGCATATCTGCTCTTGCTGATATGTCCAGGCATAGGATGCAGTGCACCCAGACGTAGGGCTAAAGACTTTCAGTAGGGGTGACTTACCTGTATCCCATGCAGTGTATGCGAGGCCATGTGCAATGTTGACTCTTTGGATTTCTCTGCACCCATACATGCAGCCTGCAATGGCAGAGTGCCATTCTTGGTGAAGGGTCCCTAGGGTGGCACAACCAGTGCTGCATCCAAGAGTACGCTCTTCAGTACCCATGCCCTAGGTACCAGAGATACCAGTTATTAGGGACTTACAGGGGTAACTGAAAAGGTGCCAATTGAGGTACCGCATTTGGGAATGAGATCTGGAGCTGGGGACCTGGTTTGTAGGGACCCATTGCACCTAAAAGTTTGAAATCACATCAGACATCAGCCAAAAAGAAGGGGTTAACCATGTCAAAATTTTCCTAAACCAACCAATATATGCTCCTACACTGTACACAACTCCAGTGTATGCCAGTCCACTCTATGCCACTGCAATTTACGACAATACACTTGACAATTTTTAGAGGATGTAATTCTACTGTTCCGCACACCACTGTATGCTATCCCACCGTATCCTACTACAGTATATGCCTCTACACTTTATGCCACTTTACTATACAATCTTATTTTGTGCACCATTCTATTGTACGCCATTCTATTCTATCAGACTTGACACTATGTCAGTCCACTGTGCCTCTTCACTGTATGCCACTTTGCTGTATGCCATTTTTCTGTACGCAACTCTAATGTACCCCTTTCCATTCTACTCCACTCCACTACAATACTGTACCAAACTACATTTTAGACCATTAACCCCCACTATATTGTACCACACTCTATTTAATAACACTCCACTCAACAGCGGTAAACTGTCCGATTATTAAAAACATTTTATTAACGTTATAAAAAACATTGACATTCCAAGAATAGAACAAAGGTTAAAGGTAAGTTTTAATTAGAAAAATGTTATATATTTTTTGTTTACGAACCCAACTTAAACTACACAAACACTAGAAATTCTGAAGTTATAGCTATCTCTTACATATACACTTATGCACCACCTTCAAGTTACTATAACTTTAGCACCTCCGTAAACAGTCATGTCATCTAACACGCCACACTAGATTAACAATAACTTGTCCCTTCTTCATGCACTAGCTATACCATTGAACATTATATAAGTTATATAAATCACTATCAGGAGAAGCTTCTTGACCTACCCGTCAGCATTACTGCTCCCACGCTGCTGCTGATTGCTCCTTGTGTAACTTTAACCGCCATAGTCCACATTTGCCTGTATATCTCTTTTCTGCTTTTGTAATTGTATCTCATTGTTATTGTGCTGTTCTGTTTCTTCACTGCACCCGCTTGTTTTTACATACTCTGTGCCCTCCTGCTAGCCTCTCTAGTCTCCCAGGTCTTCTTATGGAGGTTTCGGCATGGACGTGCGTGCCAGCGTGACAAAAGCATGCCAAAGGCCAGCCGGTCTGCACCCATCAATGCCTGGACAATGTCCAGTGCCAAGAACCCTGGACCTTCTACCCTACACAACTGTACCACTGCAGACCACCGAGCCCTTGATCCCAGGTGCATCGACAATAACTCCTACTGCATGTCTCCACACACCCACAGAGGACCGCTCTACTGCCAGCACTGCCATTTCACCGGCAACAAACAACACCAGAGACACCACAAACACAACTGTGCCCACAATGCTGACCCTAACTGCCACTGCACAATTCAGTGCATTCTAGTCAGTGAACGTCCGCTCAGCTAACAAACCACAGAGATCTGGGACACAATCTCATCCCTCACCCTGAACGTCATCTTCGTCACGGAGACCTGGCTGAACCCTGCCTCTGTGCTGGACATTGCCATCAACACCCCTGAAGGCAACAAGATAACATACTGAGACCGAACAAATAAGTATGGAGGTGGAATTGCTGTCATCTACGCCTTCTGCTGCACCACCCCCTCAGATGACTTGACCCTGATAATGGGTCATATCAACTTGCAAATTTGCATGAATGGAAAAAGCACTGTCAGAGGCTCCTTCATCTACAAACTACCAAGACCTTGCCCCAGCTTCTGCAAGTTAAACTTAAGACCAAAACTTAAGTTTAGCTGAGACAAAATCCTAACTTTACTACTCCTAAATGCCATTTGTGAATACCGAAAAATCGTAAAGTTTGGATTTTGCCTCAGATTACTTTTGTAAATCGGGCCCATTGCTACATTCCAAAAAAACATAACAGTTGTAAACCAAAGCACACCAGCATCTGATAAGGACACAGATGGCTCTTGACCTTGGGGAGAGCTAGTATGTATGTGTCCAGATGTCTGGCATGAGGAGAGCATGATCACTACAGCTGGTGTGCCTGTTATGTTCTGATTGGTTGAGTGTGCCTATCTATATGTGGTATCTTGCTTTGTGGTATGTGTGGGAAATGCAAGCCTTTGGTCAAATGGGTTTTATTGGGGCCATTTATCTCAGACATGTTTGTGGTGCAACGATCCAGCTGTGGGATCAATCAGGGTTTTCCCTGCTTGTGTGCTTGTCTTTGGCTTATGGAAGACCTCACCTTTGACCTATTACTCGCTAGGTGTAGGGCATGGGTCTCAGGACCTGCCTGTCCATATATCTCTGACTCAAGGTTGATGGAGAGATCAACTTGGGTAAATCTGAAGTAATGTGAGTTCATTGAAACTCCTAAAAATAATATGGCAGCCACTGGTATAATTTTTATTTACATCATCACGCATACAATTGTCATTTTGTACATTGATACCGTTTTTACTGATATCAAAGAGATTATGCTTGTTCTTGTCTGGATGTATGTTGAAATTGTTCATTTTGGCAACAACACTATCGTATGAGCATGGATCATGGAACACATTGGTGTCATTGTTGCTGATGTCGGAGCTGCTGTGCAGGCACAGGTTATGGTATACATTGACTTGCATTGATGGGCATTGTGCAGGTACAAGCAGTGGCATACATTCTAATTGTATTTACTGATATTGCCATTGTTGAGCCTGCACATATCATGACATTCATTGACACTGTATTCACCCATTCCAACATTTCCCCCTCTAGTTGAGTCCTCAACTACTTTATCCTCCTCATATCATGACTGTTATGTTATGTGAAATTGTGTGTGTGTGAGTATGTAGTGTTGTTTGCTTTTTCCCTAAGTGCAAACTACCTAACTTGTGCACTATCTTTTTACATCAAGAAACCACTACTTGTAGGACACTACATAACAGACCTGCAGGAATGAGAATCGCTACGAATTACAGAAACAATTTGGAGGGCTACGAGGGTATCCATGAAAAGATACTATGTAACAAGCCCTGTTCCAGGGCACCTCTCTTCTTCTTCATGGCGGTTAGTAGATGATGCAGTTCTTGGATAGCATGAGCTAATGATCCATTGTCCAGGTATATTTCTGGGGCTAAAAGTACAACAGGAATCACCAATATTGGCACACACCCCGCCATCCATGGCGGTCCTCAAGTCCAACACATATCTATGTTACATCACTATAAGGCTGAAGGCTTTTAGTTCCTCTTTAATAGTGTTAAGGCTGATCTCAGTACTGTTTATGAGCTTCATCATCTCCCACTTGGTTATTTGTAACCAGCGGGCATTGGCTTTTATGTACATGGTGAAAACAATATTGCTCCCCTAGTGTTTATTTGAGAAACAGTCTAAATTCTTCTGGAATGTACTTGTATTGAGCACAGCCAAAATACTTGGCAGTTCTACTCCTTTGAGCCTGATGAAACAGAGTTGTTTTCTTCTGAAACGGATTTTAAGACAACTGAGACAGATTATCTCCCAGGATAATTACGGTTGGGGGGTGTTTGGTACTGGGGTGCAGAGGCCACGCCATCCAGGGATGAGCTGGGTGAAGGAAAAGCCCCCACATTGGCGGTACAGCTCCCGCAACGTAGAGGTGCTCCACTGCAGGTCTGGTAGAAGCACTATTGTGCCACAATATCTATTGCTACCCAACTGTATAGTTCCTTTGCCTCTGAAAGATAAAGAGTACAATATAAGTTTCCACAAAATTAGGGGTTGCCCCTTCTCCTCCAACCACGTGTACCTATCGATCTCGCTATCCCAGATTTTTTGTTACAGGGTGTCTATGCTGACATTTGATCCTCTCCCATGGGACTCATCCCCCCATCGTGATTGAAATGAGTGTCCATGCACTGGAATTACATGTCTGGGTCCAATGGTCATTAACGAAAGTGGCCCCAATGATGTTAAGGGCTGCCCTGGGACCACAGACAGAGCGGAAGTGGATGTGTTTGTGCACTGGTGTAGTGGTCCTGCTACCTCAAGCAACTTCTTCTCTACAAAGTTCTGGGGGCAAACATTGTCCTCCCTATGGTGCCATTCCTTCGCCTCCGCCTCCTGTCTATCTCAGATTGAATATCACTTGTCTCGGTGAAAAGGTGTAGTGGGGTTGGTCTCATAACAGGGAATGTTTACTAAAGTCCTATTGGGTTCTGCTTGGTTGGGTTGGATTTTTGCCTAGATCCTTGTAGGAAAGTGTCTCTTTTTGCATGGTTAACCCCCACTTTATTTCTTGATGCCTGATGTGATTTTGAACTGTAAGTGCACTTGGTCTCTGCTATCCAGGTCCACAGTGCCAGATCTATTTCCCAAAACAATGTACCATGAGTAGCACAACTTCAGCTACCCCTGTAAGTCCCTAGCAAATGGTACACCTGGTACCTAGAGCAAGAGTACTGAAGTGGGTCTTCTGGGGCTGCAGCACTGGATGTGACACCCAAGGGTCCCCTCACCAAGGCAATGCCCTCTGCTATTGCAGCTGTGTGTCTTGGGGCAGGATAACCCGAAGAGTCAACATGGCACATAACCTGGTTAACCATGCTAACCATACACTGCATAAGACATATTTAAGTCACCCCTACTGCAGGCCTTTAGCCCTAAGGCAGAGTGCACCATAGTCTATGTGTGGGCATATCAGCATGAGCAGATACTCCCCTACAATGTCCAGTCCAGTCTGTGAAGTTGTAAGTGAAGATTGACCCCATAAAGCGTACATGGGCTGGATACTTTTCAGTACCATTTTCCTAGTTCCATGGTCACGGCATTGATTTCTAAGATGTTTGGTAAAAAACCTTATCTTGACATGAGTTAATGTCAGTGTTGGATTTATTCATAAATTCACACAAGATCCTTTTAGAGGGCCCCATGAAACCTAACCAAAGACTAGTGGCATCTCTGGTCAGGTGTCACCAGCCTGCAACCACCAGACATGTGTAAGACCTCATGGAGTGAGAGCCAGCACTCTCAGAAAACAGAAATAGTAGCTGCTCTGGGTGGGGGTGTTTCACACCTCCTCCAGGACAGGATGGCCTTCCTAGGTGGCAAGCTTCAAAAGCAATGCTACCTTTGAAACTCAACTCAGGAACCCCCATATAGTGGGGGAAGCCAAGCACCCTTTCCTGCTCCACTTTTGGTGGGAGGAAAGGCAGGAAGATGAGGAGGAAGGTACCCCCTCAGCCTGCACCACCCCATGGTAGGTTACGCAAGGTGAACACCTCCCCTGAAATTCCACCCTCTTGATGATGGTGAGAAATCCTCCAATCAGGGCTAGATTAGTGCTTCTTCCCACAGGAAGTGGTCACTAGACGGTGCAGACACCATAAAGTAGCTGATTGGCTACTACCTTTCTCCCCTTCTAATGTCCCTAAATTGAGTTTTTAGGTGGCTTTCTGAGACCTGAACCTCAGATTCATCAAACCAAAGAAGACCAGGACAAAAGAAGACCTGGTATGCGAGAACGGAAGCCCTGCTGCAGAAAGAACAGGCACCAAACCCTGCCAGCTGTAAGAAGGACTCAATAATTACTGTTCCTGCATTATCCTGAAACCTGCAAGGACTCCAAGAACCCGGAGCACCTACAGCCTTTGAGAAATTAGTGAGAAGCTCCCTTGGAGTTAAAGGTATCACACCCCTGTTTAATGTGAAGTCCTTTTTTGTTAACTTGCTGCTCCTAATATTACATAGGTATAGATGGATGAGGCTTTTTTCTTTTCAGGGACTATCTCCTGTGACAAATAAAGTCTATCTGTGCGTACAGCATGAGTAGCAGCTAGCAGACATGACATAGCATAATGGATTCATAGTTTGGGTACCTATACTGCTCATAAGCTGATATGAGGTGTTGTGTAGCAGTGCGCTGTAAAACTAGGCCCCAAATCTTCTGTTACTGGGATCCTCCTCCATTGACCTCCCGGAGCACTTGGGAATTTTAAGCTCAGTCTTCTAGATGGCATTGCTCACTTGGCGATCAGGAGGAACAAACTTCTTGTGCTGGGTGATCTGAACGTGCATGTTGAAGACTCTCTGCATAGGAAGCTGCCGAGCTGCGTCAGGACTTGCAGACCATGCAGCTGGATCTTAAATCCTGTGCCCCCACCCACCAGCTAGGTCACTTGCTAGATCCAGTGTTTGCCAGCTGGGAGGGTGTGGAGGTAGGGACGCCACTTCCAGTCCCCTGGTCTAATCATTTCCTGGTGCCTTTTAGCATTGACATAACTATGGAAGACCCACTGAAGGGAGGGACTAATAACTATCCCTGTAGAAAGTGGAAAAACTTCTCGGAAGACACCTTCAATAAGATGCTTAGGGAAGGAGGTCCCCCGGGAGGGTCCGACAGTGAAAGTGATAGTGAAAACCTGAATCAGCGCATTCTCCAGGCCCTTAACAAAGTGGCACCTCCACTACTGAAGAAATCTGACGGGAGAGCTAGAAGACCTGCTCCTTGGTTTACTCCCACCTTGCAGAAGGCCAAGGCAGAATGCAAGAGACTGGAGAGGAGCTGGAGAAGGGATTTTAGAGCGCAGGAGCAGAGGCTCTATAGAGAAGGACAGAGGAAATATCAAGTCCTACTTAGAGGGGCTAAGGCCGCCCATTATAAAACCAGAATAGGAGAGGCTGAGAACTCCTCAAAGGATCTCTTTAGAATTTATAAGGAGATCTCCACGGTGGCTGGCTCGAATGCCCCTTGCAATGACTCAGTGGGGGAATGCAACAGAGTAGCAGACTACTTTTCTCTGAAGGTTAGGAACATCTATGCCTCATTCACTAGTAATCCTGGGAGCGGACTGGCTTTTGAGGAAGTGCCTGGAGACAGTGTAGTGGGACAGAAACTGGAACGCTTTACAGTCCCTCCTCCAGAGACTCTAAGAAGCAATTGTCTCAGCATTAAGTCTAGATCCCCCAGTGACCCAGCCCCTCCCAAGGTGCTAGGAGAGAGTATGGAGACTCTTGAGCCTTATATTAGACACGTTCTGGAGATCTCTTTTGTATCTCACACATTGCCAGTATCCTGGAAAAGAGCTGTGATCCTACCTATTAGGAAATAATCCACTCTCAGCCATGATATTCTTGGAAATCTAAGACCCATCTCCTTGCTGCCTTATGTAGCGAAGGTAGAGGAGAAAGTGGTAAACATCCAGCTAATGGCACACATGGGGGTGGCTAATCTCCTGCACCCCTCACAATCAGGGTTCTGGGCGGGACACTCTACTGAAACCGCTCTGTTAAGAGCCATGGAAACCATCAGGCAAGGAGTAGATGCGGGACTCACCATGGCACTGATAATGGTAGACCTCAGTGCGGCGTTCGACACTGTGGAACACTTCACCTTGCTGCAGTGTCTGAACAGAGGGGGCGTCTCGGGTCCTGCGCTGGGCTGGCTGAAATCTTTTCTGACAGGGCGCAGCTTCCAGGTCCAACGTGGGTCTTTTCAGTCCAAAAGGTTGCACTTGAGCAGGGGGTCCCTCAGTGCTCTGCCCTGAGCCCCACTCTGTTCAACTTGTACTTGTCTCCCCTGGCTGAGGTGGTGCAGGCGTTTGGAGTGGAATTAGTATTGTATGCTGATGACACCCAGCTGCCGATCTCCCTATACCAGGCATCTTCGGCCGAGGCTTCCAACTTTAAGGCATGCATGCAGGAGCTTGCCTCCTGGATGAATTAAAACTGCTTAAAGTTGAATGGAGGCAAAACCTAGGTGATGGTGGTTGGTAGAGACAAATCTTGTTGGACCGCAGATTGGTGGCCACAATGTTTAGGCCCCACCCCTATACCCTGTCTAGAGGCTAATAATCTAGGGGTATGGGTGGATCCGGCCCTTTCTTATGAAGGCCACATCCGCCGGCTAGTAGGGAAATGTTTTGGTGTTCTAAAAACTCCTAACAAAACACTTGATCTGCTCCCGCGAGAGGCCAAGCAGACGATGACGCACGCTCTTATTACTTCCCGGCTGGATTACGGGAATATTTTATCTGGGTGCGCCAGAAAAGAATCTCAGACGGCTACAAGTCCTGCAGAATGCGGCAGCACGACTGATCTTGAGACTACCCAGAAGGGCAGCGTCTAAATCAGCCCTTGAAGCTCTTCATTGGCTTCCAGTCAAGAAAAGGGTGCTGTTTAAATCCTTTCTCATTTGTCATCGCATCCTCTGGCATAAGGCTCCAATGTACCTGGGAAACCTGATCACTAGGTATGTACCGGGCAGAACTTTGAGGTCAGGCGGGACAGGGCAGCTAGAAATCCCTAGGATTAAGAAAGCAAAAATGGGTGGCCGCTCATTTCGCCTCTTAGCTGCGCAAAACTGGAATAAACTCCTGGTATGTCTGAGGATGGAACAATCGGAGACCAAGTTTAGGAGTCTTCTTAAAACTCACCTGTTCGCCAACTAGTTCTCTGAGATTAGCTATGGTCTTGTGGTTTCCTCTTCTATTGGACTGGCCTCTCTCTCCACAGCGAGGGGACACGCCAGGAAGGCGTAACCAGGCGCTCTATAAACTTCCTTATTATTATTATTATTATTATTCTTGTGTAGTGCGTGAGGTATACTAGCGTTTGGTTGGGCATCGGTGTAGGTGAGAGGAAGAGGTCTCTGTGCATGCATTGGAAGAATGTAGAAGTAGACCATACACATTCCTGTATATCTTTGCTTCTGGAGGGACTCAGAAGCACCCCAATAAGGAGAGTGTGTGCAAAAATATAAAGGCACATAACTTAGAAAGTATTTGTAGAATGTAGAATCATCTTCGGGAGTAATGTTTGTCATCTGGGTTGGTCCTTATGTTGGTTGTCTGTTGTCTGTGGTGTCTGTTGTTTGTGGTCTAGGCACCCAGGGGTGTTGTCATCTTGGTGGGGCGCAGAAATGAATGTCGCTTGAAAATGTAGTCACAAAGGAAAATTGAATTCAGAAGTAATAGATCCACTAGTCTTTTCAAAGTCTTTGGAGAATCTGAATTGGAGGACTGGTGTTTAACAGCAATGTTGGTGTACTTACAGTTCGATTGGAGACCTGTGGGGTTGGAGCTGTGGTTCATAGATTAACTAGGAAAAACACATGTGTAAGGCAACTTATTGGAACATTACTTTTTTTCCTGTAAAATGACCCTTCAAATGGTTTCACTGGGGAGAACATGTTCCTATCTGGATTGGGTGGAGGTGATAAACTTTCTTAATGGTATTAGTGAGATTTTTAAGGTTTTTAAACTAATTTCAGAAAAAGAATTCTGAGGATGATCGGAGATTTTTTAAACTGATTTAGATGTGGTTTGTAATATGGGTTTCTCGCCCCTTGCCTTGCTACAGCGGGAGCAGTATTTTATCTGCGAGGTGCGCTATTTTTTAGCAGGTGCTAAGATACCTTTTAACCTATCTGGACTGCATGCAATTGTGAGGAGAGGTGGATGCTTGGAAAGTTGTCGGGGAGATGTGTTCTGGGTCAATGCTTCAGTCATACATCAGATAAGTGGACCCAGACTTCTCTCCCTTCCATCTTTTTTTCTGAACTGGGGTGGCGGAGTGAGCTAAAGAATGATGATGGATTAAACCCAGATCAGTTGACTGGGGGTGAGTGCTTGCAATGTTCAACACTCAGTCCATCATCCCCTTTGGTTTTGCTTTGTTCGCCCTAAGTTGGCAGGGTATGCCCAGACGTCGGTCCCTTTCTCACTTTGCCACTGGATTCAAGTTAACCTGGCTGATAACGGCTGATTAGCCAGAAATCAGTCCCATGATGCTTGTTTCCAGTCCAGGGAAGACATGGCTTGGCAGTTCGGGCTGGACTAGTCCAATGAGGAACAGGGTCAGACTGATTTTCATATGACCATATCTGAACTGGGGTGGCGGAGTGAGCTAAAGAATGATGATGGATTAAACCCAGATCAGTTGACTGGGGGTGAGTGCTTGCAATGTTCAACACTGTGTCCATCATCCCCTTTGGTTTTGATTTGTTTGCCCTAAGTTGGCAGGGTATGGCCAGAAGTGGGCCCCTTTCTCACTTTGCCACTGGATTCAAGGTAACCTGGCTGATAACGGCTGATTAGCCAGAAACCGGTCCCAGGATGCTTGTTTCCGGCCCAGGGAAGACATGGCTTGGCAGTTCAGGCTGGACTGGTCCCATGAGGCACAGGGTCAGACTGAATTGCATATGGCTATATGTTAGACCTGACATCATTTGTGTAAGTCTCCCTTCCATTTTTGACGGATTGCCTCCTCTGTTTTGATATGTTTTTGCTGAATTTATGCTTTGTGCACTGTGCCACTGCTAATCAGTGGCACAGCGCAAGTGCTCCATATGTTAAATTGATATACTGATTGGATTCCATGATTGGGTTATTTGATTTATCTGTCAGCCCCTAGTAAAGTGCCCCTAGTAAAGGCTTGTAAATCAAATGCTGCTGGTGGGCTTGCAGCACTGGTTGTGCCACCCACAGATGCACCTTGAAAATAGTGTCTCAGGCCTGCCATTGCAAGGCCTATGTGCAGTCCAGCACTGCCATGTCGACTTGGCCAAGTGCATCCACTTGCCAGTCCCTAAAACCTTCCCTTTGCTTCATATTAGATACCCCTATGGTAGGCCCAAGGGCAGGGTGCATTGTAAGTATAAGGTAGGACATGCCCTGATGTGTGTAGCATGTTCTAATACTGAATTACAGCCTTTTTTGTTTTTCACTATTGAAGGCTACCTGTTCTCATAGGCCAGAATGGGCAGTTAAGATCATTACATCCTTATAATCCTAACTGACTCAGGGAACAAGGTAGAAATTTGAGTTTAGTATGCCTGAACTCAGAATAATAAAATACAAATTTTTAGTAAAGTTTATTTTAATATTCTGTGTTTGCAAATACCACTTTTAGAAAGTAGGTATTTGCTTCCCTAACCATTTGAGCCTACCTCTGCTGGGTTGTGTATTCCTTGTCTGGGTTTGTGTGTGACAGGGCTGGGGGATTCCAGGAGACAAGCTGGGGCAGCCCGGTGGTCAATAGAGAGATCTGCATCTAGATGGGAGGGAGGAGTTGCACCTGGGACCTGAATAGGGCTGGGCCTTCCCTCTACAATGCTGGCTCCACCCCCTGTGGCTTGTCTGATGTCTCTGCCCTGCACTGTGACAGGAGAGGAGGAATCCTGTAGACAAAGTACTCAGGAACTGGTTTGAACTAGGCAGGGGCCTCTCTGCCTTCAGAGAACAAATGATTTTGGGGTATAAATATTGGGACCCTGATCCCAAGAAATTAGATCACTTCTGGAACAAGAAACCTTTCTGCCAAGTAGACGAACCAAGGAAGCTGCAGGAGTTTGGACTGCCCCTCTGCCAGTGTGCTGTTTGCTGGGTTGGCCTGCAGTGGTTGCTTCATTGCCAAGGGAAAGGAGGAGGAACTTTGTAAGGACTTTCATCTACAGAATATTCTCCGAGGGCTGGAAATGTGCTTGCCTTCTGCTGAAGTCTCAGGGAGAGAGAGAGAAACTCTGTTTATTTAGACCGTAGTCTTTAAACACTGAGATCATATAAAATACACCACTGTCATACTTATTAAAACAAACGTATACACAAATAACATTTTAAAATGACGCCATTACTTTTCAGACTGCTCTGCTTAGTACCTCTATAGTAGAACAGTAGCTGCCGTCGCCCCTTGCAACCTCTAAATTTCTAATTTTCCATAAAATCAATTAAAAAGATAAAAACCTCATAAAACCTTAGTAAAACAGAAGTAACAAAAACTCCTAAAGTTAAAAATTCTTTACATTTATCAATCTTCATTAGTAACGATAGCTTAGAAAGTTTGGAGTAAAATTTCTTCGGTCTTAAGCCTATAGCTAGTAAGTAGGGGGCGTTTATATTTAATTTCATCCCTAATATTGCTTAAGATTTTACCTAGCAAAACACTGTACCCCTCTCATATAATTTCCTAGTGCAATTGCAGTATACAAGTTTTCCATTTCTATCAATAATGTAATGGCTTGATCTCGAGACCTTATTCCATATTTTATAAATAATGGCCGTAGAAATAGTTTTCTCGCTTCTACCGTCATAAGGCAATCTACCACTATATGCAATATATCGCACTTTGTCCTCAGCCCGCATTTGCATAGCCCATCGGGGTATAACATTTCTGCTTTTAATCTTCTCTCCATTAACCATGGGTTGGTGCCAATTTGAAATTTCAAGATTTCATATCTAAGTCCATGGTTAGGCAAGGTTTCTAAATACGGATACCATGCGTCTTTTTCCCACGCTTTTACCATACTTTGGACTGACACTTTCTTTCTTAAGTATTCTAGGTCCCGGTTCCTTGATTGCTCCATGCCTTGTGTTCTAAGTAGACTCTTTGAAAAGGCAACGTCTAAAGGATTCTGGTTTATTCTCACATTTAGACTCCCAGTAATCTCCTTAATTTTCCTTCTTGCTTCTATTGCCCATTTATGGCTGCTATGCCTGATTTCCTCACTGCACCAATATGATACCTTCTGCGCGCCCCCTTGGGATTGACGTTTCCAGAATCTTGCCTGGGACATTTTGACCAGGATATTCCATGCTATTGCTCCTATCTCTATTCTGATTGCTTGTATCATGGCTGCCTTTGGTAGGGACAGTAGCGTTTTTAGGGCCTTGCCTTCCTCCCGATCCCACCCTCCTTTATCACTAAGATGTAAAACTTCTGCTCCATACAATACTTGGGGCGGGATCATAGCTTCATAAGCTTTTAGCAAAGGTTTATGTGACGTGTTCTAATAATCTTTATTACATTTTTTCAGGCCACAGATAGAGGATGATGCTTTCGCTTTTTGGGTGTCCAAATATATCCCCCATTTTAACGAGCTTTCGAACCATAAACCTAGGTATTTGTATTCCCTTACAGATTCTAGTTTCGTTTGACCTAGGTACCAGCTAAAGCTTTTAGACTTTTTACCAAAGGTCAAGATCTTCATTTTGTCCATGTTGACCACTAAAAGTTTGGCCGTACAGTATTCACTAAAAGCATTTAATGTTCTCTGTAGCCCTATCTCCGTCTGGTCGATGATCACAAGATCATCTGCATATAGCAGGCTTGCTACCTTCCTGCCACTCATTCTGGGGCTCGCGCTTCTTTCCACTTCCAGAGCCGGTGGTAGGTAAGCTAAAAAAATTTAAAAGAGGAGAGGAGCCAGGACACAGCCCTGTCTTAGCCCGTTCCCTATGGGTATTTTCTTTGTCAATGCCCCTTGAGTGTCTTTGATCACTTGGTCCCAATTACCTCCATGCAATTCTTCTAGTATTGCAAGTAGGCCCGGTGGGATCTCATATTTAATCAAGCACTCCCATAACCTCTTACGATCCACCAAATCAAAGGCCATCCGGAAGCCGACATAACAGCAGAACATTTTCCCCTTTTGTTCTATCAACTTCCGGGCGAGTGCCCAAAGAGCGTAGCAGTGGTCCACTGTAGAGTGCCCTTCTTTAAAACCCCCCTGTTCTACTGGGACAATTGATTTCGCTTCTACCCAATTTTTTAGTTTTCCTAACACTATTTTTGCAAATATTTTCTCTCCAATGTCTAACAGATTGATTATTCTGTAATTTTTCAGGGTGTGCATATCACCTTTCTTGTGTATGGGCCTTATTATTGCCCCTTTCCAGCTATCTGGGAACCTCCCAGTGTCCAAAACTACTCGAAACATTTTAGCAAAAAATTCAGCCCACCAATCTGTCTGGAATTTGATTATCAGGGCCGGCAGATTATCTGGGCCTGCAGCTTTTGTTAAATTCAGACTCTTTATCGTAGTTTTAACTTCTGGGACTGAGAAGTATATATATCTGCTACCAGACCGCTCCCGTCTGTGTGCAGACTCTCTTCCCGGTTACTCCCAGGGCTATATAGGTCCTGCAAATAGTCCTCCCAGGCTGCTTCTGCCACTACACAATTCATTGTGGGTAACTGGTGATCCGCAGCCAAGTGAATTAGTCTCCAGAACTGCCGTAAGTTTCTTGACTCAATTGCTTCAAGTAATCTTGACCAACACACTTCTTTATATTCTCTTTTTGCCCTTCTAATTAACGTAGTATATTCTCTTTTCAGACTTACAAGGTCATTACCACTACCCTGCCTGCCCTTTAAAAGTTGGTGACGCGTCATTCTTCTCACTTCTCTTTTCTTTTCCAGGTATTCCTTTGTAAAATATATTCCTTGTAACTCCGGCTTTGAATGGATCTTTTTGGTCTTTTGTTGATCAATTCTCATCCCCTAACTAAGGGTTTGAACCACATCCTCGATTTTTCCCACGTACCAATTTAACCCCTGCCCACTTGCTGTGTCTAGATCTAGATTCCGTTATAACTTTACTAGTCTAGCCATATATTCTTCCGTGAGCCTTGTTGTACGTCGCCTGGGGTATCTCATCTGTTGTTCCGTGACTTGGGTACGGGTCATTTGCTGTGCATCAGGGATTTCAAGAGTTAAAATATTATGGTCACTCCCTTCTCTATTTTGAATCCTAAACCCGGTGATTAGTTGAAAGCTCCAGGGGGTTGTGAATACGTAATCAATTGGACAGATTTGGGTACCTAGTTTAAACGTTTTCTTAGCTTGGCAATCTAAGCGGGATCTCCCATTTAGACAGAAGAGATTTTTGGTTCCCAGAAAGTTTCCCAACTTGGTGTCCTTAGCAGTTGTTATACATTCTAGGAAAGTAGCTTGTATTATCTCATAGGTCTCTAATATTTCTTGAAACAATCCGCCTACCCTCCTGGGATGTAATTCATGGTTAAAATCGCCCATTAAAATGATCAAATCCATGCCGTACTTTTCGCAGATTGTATCCATATCTTCTTTAAAATGCCCTATTTCTGCTATATTTTCCTCAGTGGAATCCCATTGCATATATACATTTATAAGTATAATCATATTCATCTTTACAAAATCAGATAGCATTATTTTACAAGCAAGCAGCCATTTACATTTTACAGACTTCACCTCCAGCTCCCTCCTGAATTTCCTTGCTGGGAATTCTGACTCCAGACACTTGAGTGCCGATGGGAGCTGGAAGCGCGACACATCAAGAGGAAGCAGGTTGCCGCCGCAGCTGACATCATCGCAACGCCAGAGAAGCGAGCCTTCACCGCATCTCCCTGGAAGCGTGTGTTCATCGAAGTTGCCTGCTGTCGCAACACCGGAAAAGCGTGACACCATCGAGAGAGTCGCCATCGCATCACTGGAGAGGCGCGTCGCGTCGTTGCTCCAAAGTACAGAGTCATTGCAAGGCTACGAGGGCGTCACCGCATCATCATCACATCGCCGCATCAAGGGCGCCATCTTCTCGTATCTCAACCTGATCATCGCATCGCATCAAGGCGCCATCTTACACACCGCAACGGGCCCACAGGCCGAGAATCTACACATCACCTCCGCACCGGTAAGGCTCACGACGAGTCCCGTACTCTGCGCAAGCATTGAGGAAGGACGCAACCGTTCCCCTGGGTCACGGAACCGACGCATATCCCCTTTTGCGAGCCTTTTGTTCACTTTGCGTTACGCATCCAGGTACTTTGTTGAGAACTTTGCGCATTTACCAACAACTTGAACTAAGAGACTTTAATTATCTTTTAAGTAATCTTAAGTGTAGAATTGTGGATTTTTGTCGTTTGTTATCTTATGTTAAGTCTATATAAAGAATACTTATCTTGATAAAACCTGTGTTGTGTCCATCTGTAGTGTTGTCACTGTATTACTGTGTATATTCATAAATGCCTAACACACTGCCTCTGAGATAAGCCTGTCTGCTCGTGCTGAGCTACCAAGGGGGTGAGCAGGGGTTATTAAGGAGTGGAATCCCCTTATCCTGACTTACAAGTAAGGGTCCCTATTTGGTCAAAGGTGGTAACCATTGCCAACTAGAGACCCCCAGATCTAACACCATGTCTGAACTGGGGTGGGCTGGAGTGAGCTAAAAAATGATGATGGTTTAAACCCAGATCAGTTGACTGGGGGTGAGTGCTTGCAATGTTCAACACTCCTTCTATCATCTCCTTTGGTTTTGCTTTGTTCTCCCTAAGTTGGCAGGGTATGCCCAGACGTGGGTCCCTTGCTCACTTTGCCACTGGAGTCAACTAGCCTGGCTGATAACGGCTGATTAGCCCGAAACCGGTCCCAGGATGCTTGTTTCTGGTCCAGGTAAGACATGGCTTGGCAGTTCGGGCTGGACTCTTTCCATGAGGCACAGGGTCAGACTGGTATGCATATGGCCATGCCTGAACTGGGGTGGCGAGTGAGCTAAAGAATGATGATAGATGAAACCCAGATCAGTTGACTGGGGGTGAGTGCTTTCAATGTTCAACACTCTGTCCATCATCCCCTTTGGTTTTCCTTCCACTTTGATGGCTTTTGGTGTCGAAAATATTACTCAGACGTGGCCTGTTTGCACTCCTACACAAAGTTGCAGATGTAGATTTCTTGCCTTGGTAGAGGTGTTTGATACAGTAACTTAATGTTGGGCTCCGGTGTGCTTCTGTGATGGATCTGTTTGGCTACAAACTCGACAGTGTTTGTCAGCCTGGAGAGGTACAAGCACAGTTCGTCCCCCAGTGCTTGGGAGCAAGCCTCTGTGCTTAATTTGACCTGGACCTTTGGGATAGGGGTCCCCATTAGTCTGCATGTCACAATCTAGTCAGGTGTGAGGTGATGAATGCTACTGGTTGTGTTTCTTAGTTTGAAGAGGGCTGGGGAGGCATTGGAGCCTTTTCTATTGAGGCTGGCACATGTTTTGCTTATCTTGTTCTTGAGAAGATCATTAAGTCTCTCAACAATGCAATTGCTTTGCAGGTGGTCTACAGAGACTAGTTTATGTGGGGGAAACCACCGTTACAACGCAACTATTACAACGCACACCGTTACAACGCACACCATTACAACGCAGGTTCCTTTACAACGCATGCCTTTACAACGCATGATATTACATAGCAGATGCTATTACAACGCATGCCTTTACAACGTAAGTATAGGTAAGTATTTCTTTTTATTTAACCTTTTTTTTATTTCAAAAATATTAAAAATAATTAAAAATAAATTTATTAAAGTAATTTTATATATATAGTTTGGGTTTTGGGGTACAGGGGTATTTTTAGGTTTCAGGGTTGGGTTTGGGTTTTGGGGTACAGGGGTATTTTTAGGTTTCAGGGTTGGGTTTGGGTTTTGGGGTACAGGGGTATTTTTAGGTTTCAGGGTTGGGTTTGGGTTTTGGGGTACAGGGGTATTTTTAGGTTTCAGGGTTGGGTTTGTGTTTTGGGGTACAGGGGTATTTTTAGGTTTCAGGGCTGGGTTTGGGTTTTGGGGTACAGGGGTATTTTTAGGTTTCTAGGCTGGGTTTGGGTTTTGGGGTACAGGGGTATTTTTAGGGTTCAGGGCTGGGTTTGGGTTTTGGGGTACAGGGGTATTTTTAGGGTTCAGGGTTGGGTTTGGGTTTTGGGGTACAGGGGTATTTTTAGGGTTCAGGGCTGGGTTTGGGTTATGGGGTACAGGGGTATTTTTAGGGTTCAGGGTTGGGTTTGGGTGTTGGGGTACAGGGGTATTTTTAGGTTTCAGGGTTGGGTTTGGGTTTTGGGGTACAGGGGCATTTTTAGGTTTCAGGGCTGGGTTTGGGTTTTGGAGTACAGGGGTATTTTTAGGTTTCAGGGTTGGGTTTGTGTTTTGGGGTACAGGGGTATTTTTAGGTTTCAGGGCTGGGTTTGGGTTTTGGGGTACAGGGGTATTTTTAGGTTTCAGGGCTGGGTTTGGGTTTTGGGGTACAGGGGTATTTTTAGGGTTCAGGGCTGGGTTTGGGTTTTGGGGTACAGGGGTATTTTTAGGGTTCAGGGTTGGGCTTGGGTTTTGGGGTACAGGGGTATTTTTAGGGTTCAGGGCTGGGTTTGGGTTATGGGGTGCAGGGGTATTTTTATGGTTCAGGGTTGGGTTTGGGTTTTGGGGTACAGGGGTATTTTTAGGTTTCAGGGCTTGGTTTGGGTTCTGGGGTACAGGGGTATTTTTAGGTTTCAGGGCTGGGTTTGGGTTTTGGGGTACAGGGGTTAGGCCTGGGCGGAGTTCGCGGAGTGGGGCTTCGCGGAGCTACGCGAAGTGGGCGAGAAACTACGCCCACCTCCGCACTCCGCGTAGCCCCACTCCGCAAAACCACTAGCCGGCAGCCCCGCAACCCGCCTCCCTCCCGCCCTCCCTAAATACTTTACAATAAAAGAACGCAATAATTTTAAAAGCACTTACCTTGCCGCCGCTGGCCGCCGCGTTCCCCGGGGCTCGTTCTCTTCCGCCTTCCGTATTTTGCAGTAATGCGCATGCGCGGGCGGCCGCGCATGCGCATTTTCTCGTGAAAATGCGCATGCGCGGCCGTCCGCGCATGCGCATTACTGCAAAATACGGAAGGCGGAAGAGAACGAGCCCCGGGGAACGCGGCGGCCAGCGGCGGCAAGGTAAGTGCTTTTAAAATTATTGCGTTCTTTTATTGTAAAGTATTTAGGGAGGGCGGGAGGGAGGCGGGTGGCGGCCAGCTACGCTCCGTCTGCGGAGCGTGCGTAGTGCCGCCTGGCTCCGCCAGCTCCGCAAAATGCGGAGTAGGCGGAACTACGCACACTCCGCAGACGGAGCGTAGCTGGCCGCCCACGGCTAATTTTTAGGGTTCAGGGCTGGGTTTGGGTTATGGGGTACAGGGGTATTTTTAGGGTTGGGTTTGGGTTTTGGGGTACAGGGGTATTTTTAGGGTTCAGGGCTGGGTTTGGGTTTTGGGGTACAGGGGTATTTTTAGCGTTCAGGGTTGGGTTTGGGTTTTGGGGTACAGGGGTATTTTTAGGTTTCAGGGCTGGGTTTGGGTTTTGGGGTACAGGGGTATTTTTAGGTTTCAGGGCTGGGTTTAGGTTTTGGGGTACAGGGGTATTTTTAGGGTTCAGGGCTGGGTTTGGGTTATGGGGTACATGGGTATTTTTAGGGTTCAGGGTTGGGTTTGGGTTTTGGGGTACAGGGGTATTTTTAGGTTTCAGGGCTGGGTTTGGGTTTTGGGGTACAGGGGTATTTTTAGGGTTTTGGGGAACTGGGGTATTTTTAGGGTTCAGTTTTAAAACAAATAATTTAAATTAATTAAAAAAATGTATTTTAATAATTTTTCTTATTTATTAATAATAGTTCTTTATTAATAATAGTTAAAAATATATATATATTTACAAAATATTTATTTAAAAATAATTTAATTTTATAAAATAAAATTTTAATTAATTACATTTTTTGATAAAATAATATACTTTACTATACTTACGTTGTAATGGCATGCATTGTAAAGGCATTCGTTGTAAATGCATCTGCGTTGTAAAAAATGCGTTGCAACGGTGTGCGTTGTAAAAGTTGGCGTTGTAACGTCATACATCTGTTTATGCGTGATACCTAGGAGGGAGCAGATATGATCAAGCATCTTTCCATGAGGCACAGGGTCAGACTGGTTTGCATATGGCCATGCCTGAACTGTGGTGGCGAGTGAGCTAAAGAATGATGATGGATGAAACCCAGATGAGTTGACTGGGGGTGAGTGCTTTCAATGTTCAACACTCCGTCCATCATCCCCTTTGGTTTTCCTTCCACTTTGATGGCTTTTGGTGTCGAAAATATTACTCAAACTTGGCCTGTTTGCACTCCTACGCAAAGTTGCAGATGTAGATTTCTTGCCTGGTAGAGGTGTTTGATACAGTAACTTAATGTTGGGCTCCGGTGTGCTTCTGTGATGGATCTGTTTGGCTAAAAACTCGGCAGTGTTTATCAGCCTGGAGAGGTACAAGTGCAGTTCGTCCCCCAGTGCTTGGGAGCTAGCCTCTGTGCTTAATTTGACCTGGACCTTTGGATAGTGGTGCCCATTAGTCTGCATGTCACAATCTGGTCAGGTGCGAGGTGATGAATGCTACTGGTTGTGTTTCTTAGTTTAAAGAGGGCTGGGGGAGGCAGTGGAGTCTTTTTTTGTGAGACTGGCACATGTTTTGCTTATCTTGTTCTTGAGAAGATCGTTAAGTCTCTCGACAATGCAACTGATTTGCAGGTGGTCTACAGAGACCAGTTTATGCGTGATACCTAGGAGGGAGCAGATATGATCAAGCATTGCGTTGGGAAAGGGCCTCCTGTTTTCTGATCGGATAATTCCAGGCACTCCCACCTTGGTATCGCATCCCTGACAAGGAAAGTTGCTGCTGCCTTGCTGTTGCAGTGTACGCAATGGCCAACCTCAGTCCACCTGGAATAGGGGCAGACTTCAACTATCAAGTACCAATAGTTGGTATATCGGTCTATCATGTTTTCAAAATTCATATGCAGGGCTTTGGACGGCCTGGTGGGTTGAGGGATGGTCGATGCTACGACCGTTAGGGTGGATTTGGGGGAGTATAGTTGGCAGACATTGCAGTTATTGAGGTACATATTTATTATTTCATTCCAGTTGGGGATAAACCAGTCATTCTGAAGCTCAACTGCCATATTTTCTTTGGCCATGTGTGTGGGTAGGTGCAGTTGTGATAAGGCTATGCAAACTAAGCTGCAGGGAATGATGTGTTTCCAAAAGGCTGTGTACCAGTATATGAAGTTGTGTACAGTTTGTGGGCAGCCCCTGGCCAGCCACCATTCCTTCTCTTCAGTTGGGGCCATCTCCCTTAGTTCCCGTAGGTACAAAGTTGCTGTATTGGTGTTTGGTTTGTCATGTGAAGGCTTAGTCTCCTCGCTCTGCTGCAATGACATTATGTGAGTCTCACACACCTTCCTACACGCTGCTCCCTTTGCCATCTAGTTTGCTAATGCATTCCCGTGGGACACAAAATCCTTGTCCCTGGTACGGGAAGCATAGTTTAAAATATATATACATTTCTTTAGTGGTATTTTAAGTAACAACATACTTGAAAGCACTGAATACATACATGGAGTGAAATAATACAGTTGAGATGCCCTCCACAAGTACATAACAGAAAGTGTGTATTGTATAGTGTATATAATTCACACATTGCCTCCAACAAGTATGCATACCAGCCTACCTGTCATTCAATACCAATAATCAAAATGTAACACACTAAACAATTTGAGGGCAGTCAAAAGTGTGGAAGATACATTGTGTGATGACTAGAGGCTTTAGCACAGTGCAACAGCATGGGCTCGTGGATGGCGGTGCCATTCAACCAGGGCAATTAATCTGTCTTTTTTTTGTCGGTCTCGGGAGGGGGGGACTGCAGCCTTTAGTGTGGAGTGGATGGGCCCAGGATCATTGACCCATTCAGGAGGAAGTATGGGCAGCACACTTCACCATGATGATGTGCTGTTGAACGGTTAGTGCATCTGTCAGCAATTCCATGAGGTCCCGGTTTGCCATCTGATTTTATGAACGCCCATCACCTCCACTTTCTGATGCTGGAATGCAGTGGTGGTGACATATGCAGAGTCAGAGTAGATGGTTACTGTTTTCCCTGAGCTCTGGGTAAGGACTTCAATTAATGCGAACATGACAACTAGGCTTGTAGCATACAAATATGCAGAGGCTCATACCTGTCCCACTAAACTATACAAAAAATGATGGATGGAATGCTTTAATTAATCTCGGTCATTGGTAATTGCTCAAGCCACAACCCAATCCACTGTCATTTTGAGCGCCATGCCACCTCAGTTTGGATTCAACTATATGCAAATCAGTCTTGACCATGCTCCAATGGGAACAGCCCAGCCCAAAATGCCAAGCCAGGTCTTCCCTGAGCCGGAACAAAAGCAAACCAGGACCGGTTCACCCTTCCTATGGGCTCATCAGCTGGGTATTGGTTGGTTCCAGAGACACAGTGTACAAGGGACCCATGTCTGGGCAAAACTGCCCCATTAATGGCGACATACTAAAGTACACAAAAATTGATGTATGGAACACTTGAATTAATCTCAGCCACTGGTAATTACTCAGGCTGCATTTTTGTCCATCATTATTTTCTGGGTCAAGACAGATTTGCATATGGCTGGACCCAAACTGAGGTAGCACAGTGTGTAACATAACAACGGACTGGGATGTGGCCCTTTGTAATTACCAGCTACGGAGACTAATTCAAGCATTCCATATATCACTTTTTGTGTATTCTCCTAAATGTGATCCAGGCATTGACTCAGATTAACTGTACTCAGGCAGGCCCTGTACTGTCTTGGAGGGATCTAATGTCTTTGTTTTCATTGATGGTTGGTCTTTGAAAGCTTCCAAGCTCAGATCTTTCAGCAGGTTCCAGAGATCAGCTCCGACAAAACAGATTAACTTCCCACCATGTGATTTCTACAAGAATCTGTTATGGAGAAATAGATTTGCATTGCTGAATCTCATGTTTCGTTTTGGGGATATCATTTGTGAATAAGGAACTGGAGATATTGAGGTCTTATTTCCACCAGTACTTTGAAGTCAATACAGAGTATTTCAAACTCTTTTCTCTGAGCCATTAAAAGTCAGCACAACTATTTAAGAGGCAAATTGATATGGGATGATTTCTTTATATTGAGACACAGTCTGGTTTAGGGTGACCAGATTTTGAGAAGCAAAAACCAGGACAACCCAGACATAGAAGTAGGACTAAAGGCTGACAATGATAATGGTATAAATCAGCCTTGTCGTGGTTTTGGCGTATATATACTCATCCTGCAAGACATAGTTGAAAGTCATGCTCTCTGTTTCCATAGGCGCCCATAAGGTCTGAGGTAGGTTTTGTGGTTTGTTTTATTATTTCGGGCAGCACAAGAGGAGGTCAGATGTGAACGCAGACATTGAAAGAGTGCTTGTATATATGGGGACAAGTTTGCAGGGTTATGTTTGTATGACATTAGCTATGGCAGTATCTCAGAACCTCCACCTTGAAAACCTCTGCTCCCATCCACACTCTGTCTTCTCTCTGCTAGATGAATGCAGCTGACCTCCTCCTGTGCTGCCTAAGACAGGGGGTGGATTGCATGGGCTGTTTCAAACGGTATACAGACATAATATCGACAACAAAAATATCGAGGTAGTTAAATATCGAGTTTAAAATATCGAGTAGACAGAATATAGATAAGACAGAATATAGTCTACAAAAATATCGAATAGAAGGACAATAATATTGAATCAAAAATATAAAATGGACAACATAAATATCGAGGGACAGAATATAGACAACAAAAATATTGAGGGACAGAATATAGACAACAAAAATATCGAGGGACAGAATATAGACAACAAAAATATAGATGGATAGAATATAGACAACAAAAATATCGAACTTTAGGTAAGGTACTAAGTCAATTTATGGTATTTAATTTTTGCGTAATATAATTCTGGAGTGGGTTGTGGGTTTATAGGGGAATAGGGTGGAAAATAATTTAATTATAAATATTTTATTTCTTTTTTATTGGTATTTATTTAGATTGAATTGTAATTTAATTTGTAATTGGTAATTATTTAATTTTAATTGGTAATTAATTTTTATTAATTGACAAATTGATAATTATGTTAATTTTATGTATTTAATTGTGGTAGTGGGTTGTGGGTTTATAGGGGAATTGGGTGGGAAGTCATTTAATTGTAATTAATTACATTTATTAATATATAAATTGGTATTTATGTTGAATTAATTGGTAATTATTTTTAAATGTTTTAATAATTTATTGTTATTTGTAAATATTTTGTATTATTTGGTAATTATTTTTTAGTAATCAAATTAATTTTATTATTTTAAATTGAATAATTATTATAATATCTTAAATTAGGAATTACATTTATCAATTTGTAATTGGTATTAATATTTAATTTATTTTCTAATATATATGAAGTATTTACTTTCCCTACTTTTGCACTCACTGGAGTGGGAATAGTAATTTTTTCCCCCACACTATCCAACGCTTACCCTACTGTTGCACTCTCTGGAGTGGGAATAGTAATTTTTACCCTCCCACTATTCAACGCTTTCCCTACTGTTGCACTCTCTGGAGTGGGAATGGTAATTTTTACCCTCCAACTATCCAACGCTTTCCCTACTGTTGCACTCTCTGGAGTTGGAATAGTAATTTTTACCCCCATGCTATCCAACGTTTTCCCTACTGTTGCACTCACAGGAGTGGGAATAGTAATTTTTACCGCTACGCTATCCAATGTTTTCCCTACTGATGCATTCTCTGGAGTGGGAATATTAATTTTTACCCCTACGCTATCCAATGATTTCCCTACTGTTGCACTCACTGGAGTGGGAATAGTAAATTCTTCCCCTACACTATCCAACGCTTACCCTACTGTTGCACTCTCTGGAGTGGGAGTAATAATTTTTACTCTCCCACTATCCAACGCTTTCCCTACTGTTGCACTCTCTGGAGTGGGAATAGTAATTTTTACCCTCCCACTATCCAACGCTTTCCCTACTGATGCACTCTCTGGAGTTGGATTAGTAATTTTTACCCCTACGCTATCCACAGTTTTCCCTACAGTTGCACTCTCTGGAGTGGGAATAGTAATTTTTACCCCTACGCTATCCAACGTTTTCCCGACTGTTGCACTCACTGGAGTGGAAATAGTAATTTTTACCCCTAAGCTATCCAACGGTTTCCCTACTGTTGCACTCACTGGAGTGGGAATAGTAATGTTTACCCCTACGCTATCCAACGGTTTTCTTACTGTTGCACTCTCTGGAGTGGGAATAGTCATTTTTACCCTCCCACTATCCAACGCTTTCCCTACTGTTGCACTCTCTGGAGTGGGAATAGTATTTTTTACCCCTACACTCTCCAGCGCTTTCCATACTGTTGCGCTCTCTGGAGTGGGAATAGTAATTTTTACCCCTACTCTATCCAACGATTTCCTTACTGTTGCGCTCTTTGGAGTGGGAATAGTTATTTTTACCCTCCCACTATCCAACGCTGTCCCTACTGTTGCACTCTCTGGAGTTGGAATAGTAATTTTTAGTTCTACGCTATCCAACGCTTTCCCTACTGTTGTACTCACTGGAGTGGGAATAGTAATTTTCACCCCTACGCTATCCAACGTTTTCCCTACTGTTGCACTCTCTGAAGTGTGAATAGTCATTTTTACCCTCCCACTATCCAACGCTTTCCCTACTGTTGCACTCTCTGGAGAGGGAATAGTAATTTTTAACCTCCCACTATCCAACGCATTCCCCACTGTTGCACTCTCTGGAGTTGGAATAGTAATTTTTACCCCTACGCTATCCAACGCTTTCCCTACTGTTGTACTCACTGAAGTTGAAATAGTAATTTTTACCGCTATGCTATCCAACGTTTTCCCTACTGTTTCACTCACAGGAGTGGGAATAGTAATTTTTACCCCTACGCTATCCAATGTTTTCCCTAACATTGCACTCTCTGGAGTGGGAATATTAATTTTTGCACCTACGCTATCCAACATTTTCCCTACTGTTGCACTCTCTGGAGTGAGAATAGTAATTTTTATCCTCCCACTATCCACCGATTTCCCTAGAGTTCGACTCTCCGGAGTGGGAATAGTAATTTTTACCCTCCCACTATCCAACGCTTTCCCTACTGTTGCACTCTCTGGAGTTGGAATAGTAATTTTTACACCTACGCTATCCAATGTTTTCCCCACAGTGCACTCTCTGGAGTGGGAATAGTAATGTTTACCCCTACGCTATCTAACGTTTTCCCTACTGTTGCACTCACTGGAGTGGGAATAGTAATTTTTACTCCTAAGCTATCCAACGGTTTCCCTACTGTTTCACTCACTGGAGTGGGAATAGTAACTTTTACCCCTACGCTATCCAAAGGTTTCCTTACTGTTACACTCTCTGGAGTGGGAATAGTAATTTTTACCCTCTCACTATACAACGCTTTCCCTACTGTTGCACTCTCTAGAGTGGGAATAGTATTTTTTACCCCTACACTATCCAGCGCTTTCCATACTGTTGCGCTCTCTGGAGTGGGAATAGTCATTTTTACGCCTACTCTATCCAATGATTTCTTTACTGTTGCGCTCTTTGGAGTGGGAATACTTATTTTTACCCTCCCACTATCCAACGCTTTCCCTACTGTTGCACTCTCTGGAGTTGGAATAGTAATTTTTACCCCTACGCTATCCAATGTTTTCCCTACTGTTGCACTCACTGGAGTGGGAATAGTAATTTTTACCCCTAAGCTATCCAACGGTTTCCCTACTGTTGCACTCACTGGAGTCTGAATGGTAACTTTTTACCCCTACGCTATCCAACGGTTTCCTTACTGTTGCATTCTCTGGAGTGGGAATAGTAATTTTTACCATCCCACTATCCAACGCTTTCCCTACTGTTGCACTCTCTGGAGTGGGAATAGTATTCTTTACCCCTACACTATCCAGCGCTTTCCATACTGTTGTGCTCTCTGGAGTGGGAATAGTAATTTTTACCCCTACTCTATCCAATGATTTCCTTACTGTTGCGCTCTTTGGAGTGGGAATAGTTATTTTTACCCTCCCACTATCCATCGCTTTCCCTTCTGTTGCACTCTCTGGAGTTGGAATTGTAATTTTTACCCCTACGCTATCCAACGCTTTCCCTACTGTTGTACTCACTGGAGTGGGAATAGTAATTTTCACCCCTACGCTATCCAACGTTTTCCCTACTGTTGCACTCTCTGGAGTGGGAATAGTAATTTTTACCCTCCCACTATCCAACGCTTTCCCTACTGTTGCACTCTCTGGAGTGGGAATAGTAATTCTTAACCTCCCACTATCCAACACTTTCCCTACTGTTGCACTCTCTGGAGATGGAATAGTAATTTTTACCCCTATGCTATCCAACGTTTTCCCTACTGTTTCACTCACTGGAGTGGGAATAGTAATTTTTACCCCTACGCTGTCCAATATTTTCCCTTCTGTTGCACTCTCTGGAGTGGGAATATTCATTTTTACCCCTACGCTATCCAACGTTTTCCCTACTGTTGCACTCACTGGAGTGGGAATAGTACATTTTTCCCCTACACTATCCAACGCTTACCCTACTGTTGCACTCTCTGGAGTGAGAATAGTAATTTTTTCCCTCCCACTATCCAACGCTTTCCCTACTGTTGCACTCTCCGGAGTGGGAATAGTAATTTTTACCCTCCCACTATCCAACGCTTTCCCTACAGTTGCACTCTCTGGAGTTGGAATAGTAATTTTTACACCTACGCTATTCAATGTTTTCCCTACAGTTGCACTCTCTAGAGTGGGAATAGTAATGTTTACCCCTACGCTATCCAACGTTTTCCCTACTGTTGCACTCACTGGAGTGGGAATAGAAATTTTTACCCCTAAGCTATCCAACGTTTTCCCTACTGTTGCACTCACTGGAGTGGGAATGGTAATTTTTACCCCTACGCTATCCAACGGTTTCCTTACTGTAGCACTCTCTGGAGTGGGACTAGTCATTTTTACCCTCCCACTATCCAACGCTTTCCCTACTGTTGCACTCTCTGGAGTGGGAATAGTATTTTTTACCCCTACACTCTCCAGCGCTTTCCATGCTGTGTCGCTCTCTGGAGTGGGAATAGTAATTTTTACCCCTACTCTATCCAACGATTTCCTTACTGTCGCGCTCTTTGGGGTGGGAATAGTTATTTTTACCCTCCCACTATCCAACGCTGTCCCTACTGTTTCACTCTCTGGAGTTGGAATAGTAATTGTTACCCCTACGCTATCTAATGCTTTCCCTACTTTTGTACTCACTGGAGTGGGATTAGTAATTTTCACCCCTACGCTATCCAACGTTTTCCCTACTGTTGCACTCTCTGGAGTGGGAATAGTAATTTTTACCCTCCCACTATCCAACACTTTCCCTACTGTTGCACTCTCTGGAGTGGGAATAGTAATTTTCAACCTCCCACTATCCAACGCTTTCCCTACTGTTGCACTCTCTGGAGTTGGAATAGTAATTTTTACCCCTATGCTATCCAACGTTTTCCCTACTGTTTCACTCACTGGAGTGGGAATAGTAATTTTTACCCCTACGCTATCCAATGTTTTCCCTACTGTTGCACTCTCTGGAGTGGAAATATTAATTTTTGCCCCTACGCTATCCAACGTTTTCGCTACTGTTGCACTCACTGGAGAGGGAATAGTACATTTTTCCCCTACACTATCCAACGCTTACCCGACTGTTGCACTCTCTGGAGTGAGAATAGTAATTTTTATCCTTCTACTATCCACCGATTTCACTACTGTTCGACTCTCCGGAGTGGGAATAGTAATTTTTACCCTCCCACTATCCAACGCTTTCCCTACTGTTGCACTCTCTGGAGTTGGAATAGTAATTTTTACACCTACGCTATCCAATGTTTTCCCCACAGTTGTACTCTCTGGAGTGGGAATAGTAATGTTTACCCCTACGCTATCCAAAGTTTTCCCTACTGTTGCACTCACTGGAGTGGGAATAGTAATTTTTACCCCTAAGCTATCCAACGGTTTCCCTACTGTTTCACTCACTGGAGTGGGAATAGTAATTTGTTACCCCTACGCTATCCAACGGTTTCCTTACTGTTGCACTCTCTGGAGTGGGAATAGTAATTTTTACCCTCCCACTATCCAACGCTATCCCTACTGTTGCACTCTCTGGAGTGGGAATAGTATTTTTTACCCCTACACTATCCAGCGCTTTCCATACTTTTGCGCTCTCTGGAGTGGGAATAGTAATTTTTACCCCTACTCTATCCAACGATTTCCTTACTGTTGCGCTCTTTGGAGAGGGAATACTTATTTTTACCCTCCCACTATCCAATGCTTTCCCTACTGTTGCACTCTCTGGAGTTGGAATAGTGTTTTTTACACCTACGCTATCCAATGTTTTCCCTACTGTTGCACTCACTGGAGTGGGAATAGTAATTTTTACTCCAAAGCTATCCAACGTTTTCCCCTACTGTTGCACTCTCTGGACTTGGAATAGTAAATGTTTCCCCTACACTATCCAACGCTTACCCTACTGTTGCACTCTCTGGAGTGAGAATAGTAATTTTTACCCTCCCACTATCCAACGCTTTCCCTACTGTTGCACTCTCCGGAGTGGGAATAGTAATTTTTGCCCTCCCACTATCCAACGCTTTCCCTACTGTTGCACTCTCTGGAGTTGGAATAGTAATTTTTACATCTACGCTATCCAATGTTTTCCCTACTGTTGTACTCTCTGGAGTGGGAATAGTAATGTTTACCCCTACGCTATCCAACGTTTTCCCTACTGTTGCACTCACTGGAGTGGGAATAGTAATTTTTACCCCTAAGCTATCCAACCGTTTCCCTACTGTTGCACTCACTGGAGTGGGAATAGTAATTTTTACCCCTACGCTATCCAACGGTTTCCTTACTGTTGCACTCTCTGGAGTGGGAATAGTATTTTTTACCCTCCCACTATCCAACGCTTTCCCTACTGTTGCACTCTCTGGAGTGGGAATAGTATTTTTTACACCTACACTATCCAGCGCTTTCCATACTGTTTCACTCTCTGGAGTTGGAATAGTAATTTTTACCCCTACGCTATCTAACGCTTTCCCTACTGTTGTACTCACTGGAGTGGGAATAGGAATTTTCACCCCTACGCTATCCAACGTTTTCCCTACTGTTGCACTCTCTGGAGTGGGAATAGTAATTTTTACCCTCCCACTATCCAACACTTTCCCTACTGTTGCACTCTCTGGAGTGGGAATAGTAATTTTCAACCTCCCACTATCCAACGCTTTCCCTACTGTTGCACTCTCTGGAGTTGGAATAGTAATTTTTACCCCTACGCTATCCAACGTTTTCCCTACTGTTTCACTCACTGGAGTGGGAATAGTAATTTTTACCCCTAAGCTATCCAATGTTTTCCCTACTGTTGCACTCTCTGGAGTGGGAATATTAATTTTTGCCCCTACACTATCCAACGTTTTCGCTACTGTTGCACTCACTGGAGAGGGAATAGTAAATTTTTCCCCTACACTATCCAACGCTTACCCGACTGTTGCACTCTCTGGAGTGAGAATAGTAATTTTTATCCTCCTACTATCCACCGATTTCACTACTGTTTGACTCTCCGGAGTGGGAATAGTAATTTTTACCCTTCCACTATCCAACGCTTTCCCTACTGTTGCACTCTCTGGAGTTGGAATAGTAATTTTTACACCTACGCTATCCAATGTTTTCCCCACAGTTGTACTCTCTGGAGTGGGAATAGTAATGTTTACCCCTACGCTATCCAAAGTTTTCTCTACTGTTGCACTCACTGGAGTGGGAATAGTAATTTTTACCCCTAAGCTATTCAACGGTTTCCGTACTGTTTCACTCACTGGAGTGGAAATAGTAATTTTTTACCCCTACACTATCCAACGGTTTCCTTACTGTTGCACTCTCTGGAGTGGGAATAGTAATTTTTACCCTCCCACTATCCAACGCTTTCCCTACTGTTGCACTCTCTGGAGTTGGAATAGTAATTTTTTACCCCTACACTATCCAGCGCTTTCCATACTTTTGCGCTCTCTGGAGTGGGAATAGTAATTTTTACCCCTACTCTATCCAATGATTTCCTTACTGTTGCGCTCTTTGGAGTGGGAATACTTATTTTTACCCTCCCACTATCCAATGCTTTCCCTACTGTTGCACTATCTGGAGTTGGAATAGTGATTTTTACACCTACGCTATCCAATGTTTTCCCTACTTTTGCACTCACTGGAGTGGAAATAGTAATTTTTACCCCTAAGCTATCCAACGTTTTCCCCTACTGTTGCACTCTCTGGAGTTGGAATAGTAAATGTTTCCCCTACATTATCCAACGCTTACCCTACTGTTGCACTCTCTGGAGTGAGAATAGTAATTTTTACCCTCCCACTATCCAAAGATTCCCTACTGTTGCACTCTCCGGAGTGGGAATAGTAATTTTTGCCCTCCCACTATCCAACGCTTTCCCTACTGTTGCACTCTCTGGAGTTGGAATAGTAATTTTTACATCTACGATATCCAATGTTTTCCCTACTGTTGTACTCTCTGGAGTGGGAATAGTAATGTTTACCCCTACGCTATCCAACGTTTTCCCTACTGTTGCACTCACTGGAGTGGGAATAGTAATTTTTACCCCTAAGCTATGCAACGGTTTCCCTACTGTTGCACTCACTGGAGTGGGAATAGTAATTTTTACCCCTACGCTATCCAACGGTTTCCTTACTGTTGCACTCTCTGGAGTGGGAATAGTATTTTTTACCCTCCCACTATCCAACGCTTTCCCTACTGTTGCACTCTCTGGAGTGGGAATAGTATTTTTTACACCTACACTATCCAGCGCTTTCCATACTGTTGCGCTCTCTGGAGTGGGAATAGTAATTTTTACCCCTACTCTATCCAACGATTTCCTTACTGTTGCGCTCTTTGGAGTGGGAATACTTATTTTACCCTCCCACTATCCAATGCTTTCCCTACTGTTGCACTATCTGGAGTTGGAATAGTGATTTTTACACCTACGCTATCAAATGTTTTCCCTACTGTTGCACTCACTGGAGTGGGAATAGTAATTTTTACCCCTAAGCTATCCAACGTTTTCCCCTACTGTTGCACTCTCTGGAGTTGGAATAGTAAATGTTTCCCCTACACTATCCAACGCTTACCCTACTGTTGCACTCTCTGGAGTGAGAATAGTAATTTTTACCCTCCCACTATCCAAAGATTCCCTACTGTTGCACTCTCCGGAGTGGGAATAGTAATTTTTGCCCTCCCACTATCCAACGCTTTCCCTACTGTTGCACTCTCTGGAGTTGGAATAGTAATTTTTACATCTACGCTATCCAATGTTTTCCCTACTGTTGTACTCTCTGGAGTGGGAATAGTAATGTTTACCCCTACGCTATCCAACGTTTTCCCTACTGTTGCACTCACTGGAGTGGGAATAGTAATTTTTACCCCTACGCTATCCAACGGTTTCCTTACTGTTGCACTCTCTGGAGTGGGAATAGTATTTTTTACACCTACACTATTCAGCGCTTTCCATACTGTTGCGCTCTCTGGAGTGGGAATAGTAATTTTTACCCCTACTCTATCCAACGATTTCCTTACTGTTGCGCTCTTTGGAGTGGGAATACTTATTTTTACCCTCCCCCTATCCAACGCTTTCCCTACTGTTGCACTCTCTGGAGTTGGAATAGTAATTTTTACCCATACGCTATTCAATGTTTTCCCTACTGTTGCACTCACTGGAGTGGGAATAGTAATTTTTACCCCTAAGTTATCCAACGGTTTCCCTACAGTTGCACTCACTGGAGTGGGAATAGTAATTTTTACCCCTACGCTATCCAACGGTTTCCTTACTGTTGCACTCTCTGGAGTGGGAATAGTAATTTTTACCCTCCCACTATCCAACACTTTCCCTACTGTGGCACTCTCTGGAGTGGGAATAGTATTTTTTACCCCTACACTATCCAGCGCTTTGCATACTGTTGCACTCTCTGGAGTGGGAATAGTGATTTTTACCCCCACTGTAACCAACGATTTCCTTACTGTTGCGCTATTTGGAGTGGGAATAGTTATTTTTACCCTCCCACTATCCAACGCTTTCCCTACTGTTGCACTCTCTGGAGTTGGAATTGTAATTTTTACCCCTACGCTATCCAACACTTTCCCTACTGTTGTACTCACTGGAGTGGGAATAGTAATTTTCACCCCTACGCTATCCAATGTTTTCCCTACTGTTGCACTCTCTGGAGTGGGAATAGTAATTTTTATCCTTCCACTATCCAACGCTTTCGCTACTGTTGCACTCTCTGGAGTGGGAATAGTAATTTTTAACCTCCCACTATCCAACACTTTCCCTACTGTTGCACTCTCTGGAGTTGGAATAGTAATTTTTACCCCTATGCTATCCAAAGTTTTACCTACTGTTTCACTCACTGGAGTGGGAATAGTAAATTTTACCCCTACTCTATCCAATGTTTTCCCTTCTGTTGCACTCTCTGGAGTGGGAATATACATTTTTACCCCTACGCTATGCAACGTTTTCCCTAATGTTGCACTCACTGGACTGGGAATAGTAAATTTTTCCCCTACACTATCCAACGCTTACCCTACTGTTGCACTCTCTGGAGTGAGAATAGTAATTTTTACCCTCCCACTATCCAACGCTTTCCCTACTGTTGCACTCTCCGGAGTGGGAATAGTAATTTTTACCCTCCCACTATTCAATGCTTTCCCTACTGTTGCACTCTCTGGAGTTGGAATAGTAATTTTTACACCTACGCTATCCAATGTTTTCCCTACAGTTGCACTCTCTGGAGTAGGAATAGTAATGTTTACCCTACGCTATCCAACGTTTTCCCTGTTGTTGCACTCACTGGAGTGGAAATAGTAATTTTTCCCCCTACGCTATCCAATGCTTTCCCTACTGTTGCACTAACTGGAGTGGGAATAGTAATTTATACCCCTACGCTATCCAACGGTTTCCTTACTGTTGCACTCTCTGGAGTGGGAATAGTAATTTTTACCCTCCCACTATCCAACGTTTTCCCTACTGTTGCACTCTCTGGAGTGGGAATAGTAATTTTTACCCTCCCACTATCCAACGCTTTCCCTACTGTTGCACTCTCTGGAGTGGGAATAGTAATTTTTACCCCTACACTATCCAACGCTTTCTATACTGTTGCACTCTCTGGAGTGTGAATAGTAATTTTTCCCCCTACTCTATCCAACGATTTCCTTACTGTTGCGCTCGTTGGAGTGGGAATAGTTATTTTTACCCTCCCACTATCCAACGCTTTCCCTACTGTTGCACTCTCCGGAGTTGGAATAGTAATTTTTACCCCTACGCTATCCAAGGCTTTCCCTACTGTTGTA
This sequence comes from Lissotriton vulgaris, assembly GCF_964263255.1. Taxonomy (NCBI): domain Eukaryota; kingdom Metazoa; phylum Chordata; class Amphibia; order Caudata; family Salamandridae; genus Lissotriton; species Lissotriton vulgaris. Next base: position 774,652,570 of record NC_141696.1, on the reverse strand, counting down.
CTCACTGGAGTGGGAATAGTAATTTTCACCCCTACGCTATCCAATGTTTTCCCTACTGTTGCACTCTCTGGAGTGGGAATAGTAATTTTTACCCCTAGGCTATCCAATGCTTTCCCTACTGTTGCACTCTCTGGAGTGGGAATCGTAATTTTCAACCTTCCACTATCCAAGGCTTTCTCTACTGTTGCACTCTCTGGAGTGGGAATAGTAATTTTTACCCCTACGCTATCCAACGTTTTCCCTACTGTTGCGCTCTTTGGAGTGGGAATAGTTATTTTTACCCTCCCACTATCCAACACTTTCCCTACTGTTGCACTCTCTGGCCGCCATAAGTGTGGCAGGGTATGCTCAGACGTGAGTCCCTTGCTCACTTTGCCACTGGATTCAAGCAAGCCGGGCAGAAGACGGCTCGAATGCCAGAAACCGGTCCTCCGAAGCTTGTTTCCGGTCCAGGGAAGACATGGCTTGGCAGTTCGGGCTGGACTGTTCCCATGAGGCACAGGGGCAGACTGATTTGCATACAGCCATGTCTGAACTGGGGTGGCAGAGTGGGCTAAAGAACGGTGATGGATTAAACCCAGATCTTTTGACTGGGTGTGAGTGTTTGATTGATTCAGATGCTCCGTCCATCACCACCCCCTTTTGTACCACTTACTGGAGTGGGAATAGTAATTTTTACCCATACGCTATCCAACGCTTTCCCTACTGTTGCACTCTTTGGAGTGGGAATAGTAATTTTTACCCCTACGCTATCCAACGTTTTCCCTACTGTTACGCTCTTTGGAGTAGGAATAGTAATTTTTACATCTACGCTATCCAATGTTTTCCCTACTGTTGCACTCACTGGAGTGGTTATATTAAATGTAACCCTCTCGCTATCCTATGGTAAAAATATGGTATATGTTTTGTTAATAAAATGTATATATATATATATATATATATATATATATATATATATATATATATATATTCACAGAAAAAACCATAGGTTATAGACCATATATAGTTAGAAATTTGCATTTAAAAAACCATTGAAATTCAATGAAAAAACCATAGGTTATAGACCATATATAGTTAGGGATTTGCATTTACAAAACCTTATTTTACTCGCATAAAACCATTGAAATTCCATATATAGTTAGTTGCGCTAACTATATATCGCGCACCCGCAATCCACTGCTGATGATGTCACATATTACATCATTCATGACATGGTCAGTGACATCACTGATGACATCACTGATGACATCTCATTTGACATTACTGATCACATCACTGATGATATCATTCATGTGATAATACGATGAACCTCTTCAGACTCTAATATAACCTTAGATACAATCAGTGTAAACAGACACTCACAGACTGTCACTCATCCATGGAGTTACTCACACACCTAGTCAGTCATGCAAAGAATCAATCACACCTCCATTTCCTCAACTATACAGTTATACAAACTTTACTTATTCAAACATATACTAACACATATTTACTCTCTTATACAATCCCTGAAACAAGTTCACAATGATCCATACAGCCACTCACACATTCACTGGCTCTTATGCTCAGTTATTTATATATGTTAACTCTCACATGTACTGTGTTTTACATATGTACTTACTTTGACATGTAGCACTGAGATATCCATTCACTCACCAATACACTCATGCACACAGTCAACCGCCCATACAGCTGTTTCCACATGCACTTTTGAAACCATACATCTAGTGAATCAACTGCTCACACATCTATGCACAGAGTCATACACCTCCCAGCCACCCACACACACACTCAGTCTCCCATACAACCAATCAATAACCCATATAGTTACTCATATAGCTACTTATCAACACATGCAGCAGTTTACAGAACAACAGACATAATGATGCACAAATTAAGACAGTTTAGTCACTAACCCATGCACTCAGTGAGACATATTTAATCACTCACTCATACAGTCAGTCATGCACCTACTAAATCCTTCATCCAAACACTTATACATCCACTCATTCTTCAATATGTAAGACATATTTACACTTTACAGAAACATACAGTCACTGGATGTTGTCATCAGTGATGTCATCAGTGATGTCACTGACCATGTCATGAATGATGTAATATGTGACATCATCAGCAGTGGATTGCGGGTGCGCGATATATAGTTAGCGCAACTAACTATATATGGAATTTCAATGGTTTTATGCGAGTAAAATAAGGTTTTGTAAATGCAAATCCCTAACTATATATGGTCTATAACCTATGGTTTTTTTAATTGAATTTCAATGGTTTTTTAAATGCAAATTTCTAACTATATATGGTCTATAACCTATGGTTTTTTTTGTGAATTTCATTGGTTTTTTAAAAGCTAACATCTGTAGCTGTAAAATGTATTCTTCTTTAAATCCCAAAATATATTTAGATGTTTATTGATAATTTTTTTTTTAATTTTTTTTTTCTTCGCTTCTAGTTCACGAACCAGGAAGCTTTCCGTTAGCTCATCTTGATGCCGCGATCTAGTCCGCGAACCGGTCAACGTTACGTTAGCGGAACTGTGACGCGTCGCGGAAGCGCGACGTATCACGTTATCGCGTAATGCGTCTAATGACGCGCCGCGTTAGCGCTCCCAGAAGTGCTCGGAACCGCGAACCGGAAGCGATGTGGTACGCGGCGCACGCCGCGTAACGTAAGCGGAACAGGTCATGTGACTTGTTTATCAAACTTTTCATTGGTTCATTTCACTTTTGGTTTCCAAATGATGTATGACTAGGTCATGTGACCTAAAAATAACACTTTTCATTGGTTCAGAACTTTTGCTTTCCCCAAATCATGTGAACCCCTCCTTATTTCCTCACTCTGACTTTCATCTTGGTGAGAGAAAGACCATTTAGCTAGAATTGAACAATGGCTTCTGTACTTGCTGCAGCTGGTGGAACCCCACCACCACCTCCACCTCCTCATAAGAAGAGAGGACCACCTACTCAATTTATCCCTAACAGAGAGGAGGAAGAGGAGGAAGAAGAAGAAGAGGACAGAGAGGAACAACAATTTGTCGAAGAGTTGCCCCGGGTTTCAAAACGAAAAACAAGCTTCATCTGGCAGTTTTTCTCCATCCCTCCTGGATCAAAGAAGGTGAATGCTAAATATGCCACCTGCCTCATCTGTGATTACAGATTGTCGAGAGGCACAGATAAGAAATACAGTATGGGCAACTATACGATGCACCGACACATGAGCAGGTGGCATCCCTTAAACTACAGCCGGGCTGAGTTAAGGGATCTTCAAGACAATCCCACGACAACTCCTGTGGCCAGATCGACCTCCACAATGTCATTGACGGGAAGAGAGGCACAAGAAACTGTGCCAAACATTCAACCCAACTTCCAGCATATGAAGTTAAGTTGTATATACTGTGGTGCTATGCTGTCATATGGCAACATGAGCGTCAACCTGATGAACATGGCGTACGAAAATCATAAATGCCCTAATGCACCCAAGAAGTAATTTTTTTTTTTGCTCCAGTTGAGCCGTTTTCAATGCCTGTTTTTTGTTGTCTCCCCTCCATAAAAAACACAAAAAAAACATAAAACAGTTCTAAAAATACAAAAAAATCAAAAAATGTTCAAAAAAAAAATAAATAAATAAAACAACAAAAACAAAAAAAAACAGTTCTTTTCAGAACTACCTCCCCTTTCAATCAAAATTGCTAGAATGTTTATCACTCTGGCAAGCTCTATTTCTTTTGGTTCGCTTCAAGTTCGCTGACCGGTTCGCGAACTTTAAGCGAACTAAAAAAATATTTTTTTAAAAAAAAGAAGAGTTAGTATAAGGGAAGTAAACAGAGAATAATGTAAAAAGAAAGACAGCTATAGAGAGTAAATGAGAGATACTGTCAATAACATCATCAGCAGTGCATTGCGGGTAAAAAGAGTAGAAAACATTTACCTTATAATTCTTGTTACCTTTTTTTAAATATTTTTTCATACTTTCAATCTGTAAAAAAAAGAACAAACATTTCCAAAAATATTAAAACATGTATTTAAAAATTAGAAAAGACAAGGGAAAAGGTTCAAAAACAAACAGTTTTTCAACAACTTTGACATTTACAGAAGTCTCTGCTTCTCTACGTCCCCTACACAATCCTAAAGATATATATTCTAAAGAAACTGTATCTTGATGTTGATGAACTGAGGCCTATTTTGGAACATGATGTTTTTCTTGCACTGCTAATGTCTCACAATAGTGATGCAATAGCAGCGCAAAAAAGATGTAAAGCCATCATAAAATTGTGTCTAACATTGTAAATGCTTGATTTAGGATGCAAATAAGATGTGTGCTTTCAAGAGCTTTCTTTGAGGTGAGGCCTCTTTTCTTTTTTTAAAAAAAACACTACCCAGAAGTACAGCATTGAAAGCATTAAAATTGATATTTACAGAACTCAGCTTACCCATATGTACCTCACATTTCTAAATGTATATCATTCATAAGGACAAAAAGCATAACATTAATTATACATGTTAAATGGTTTCTTTTTGCTGTTCTCAGAATGTATCAAATTTCACTTAAATCAGTGACTTGAAGGTATTCATCATGTAACAGCGGGGAAAAAAAAACACAATCAAAATGACTGTGTTTAAAAAACCCATACAACCTTCGAAATCTGATTTCAAAACTCCTTAAAATTAACTTACTTTCAATGACGTCGAACGATCTCCTATGAACAGCATCCACTCTTGTGCTACAAATATTTTCAGCCCGCCACTTTCTGAAAGAAAACCTCCATCGATACGTAAAATATGTTACATAGAAAAAAAGACTTCTCTCATTATATCACATGTTTCCACTAGGCCAAATCATGTTGCCGCGTTTCGCAAGTCTTGTTATTCTTCCAATCAAATCCCGACATTTTCTATTTTCGCAACTTTCAAAAATAAAATATTTGAGATTATTTTCACAATCCTGGACTACTAATAACTTACTCTTCTTTGTCACTCATGTTCTCCTTTTCCTATGACACTGATACTGCTTACTATGAAGCAGACTTACTTGCAGCAAGTTTATATAGTTGGATTTTTAATCTAGACAGCATTGCAGACTTACATTCCCTCTACTTAAAATTTTGGTTTTAAAAACACCAGGTAAGAATTTTTAAGGTCAAACGGCAATTTTTTTTTTAACGTTACAACGGAATCATTACAGAATGACCAGCCGTTTCCAGACTTTAAGTAAGCTGTATAATGTCCTGATGTTGTTGATGGACCATCGTGATAGATAATTGCTACAGTAACAAAAGTCCTCCCTGATATTGACAGCTGAGAAGCCACAAAATTTTTTATTAAAGTTGACAATTTTGATCCATCAGGCCTACAACGTTGGATCATTAAAATGACATACTGGCCATATCTACGTATAAATAATGTTGACATCATATCACATTTACATTGGCTACACTCCATGTTGTGATCTGCTGCATTTACTAGCTTATTAAAGGAGACTGATTTACTGTCTGGCAAAGTTAAATATATAAATCTTTCTGAGTCTACACTAGTAGTACTTGATAGCCTACAATTCTCGCAGTCATGCTGCCATTGATAAGAAAGCCCAAACAGGTGATCTACATCTACACCCTCAACTTGCAATATATCAAGCATATACATTAAAAACTCCTGACAATCTTGCTGATTATTTTCAGAGAAGTCTGTTTGACCTGAACATTCATCTAACAGATAACGAACTTCAGACACACTTTCTACTTTTGTTCGATCAGTGCTACATTTCTCGAAAACAGAATTCAACAAACAGCATAAAATGTGTTCAGAATTCAACAGAATCTGTTCTTTTAAACTCTCTAGTGAAAAGAGAACATTAACCACTACATTTGCATAGCAGTTGACACCAGAACTGTTTTCAAATTGAAAACCGACAACATCTTCAACAGAATCCACTTTCTTTCTGCTAACAATTTTCGGTTCATTGACTTTTAGTCTTTTTGCAACAACCTCCCTACTATTACTGCTTTTTCTACGTTTGCGGCCTACCACACGTTTCTCAAACAAAGGATATTGAGGCAAATGTGGTGCATACTCTCTTCTTAACCTATTGTATTCCTTAACACAATCTAGATCCGCACAAATGTTTGTGACATCACAGTCAATCAAGTACAATCCCGATAAAGTTCTAACTCGTGACAATGCCACATATGCCATACCCTCCTTGAACACAGAACTGCCAATATTCACCAATGCACAGTCTACACTTAAACCTTGCGATTTATGGATTGTCACCGCATATGCCAAGCAAACAGGAAACTGTTTACGGCGAACATATAAATCTTTAACAAGCAAAAACCTAGCAGAACAACGACCAATTTGCTGTACTTCCTCAATGCCATCAAATTTAATTCTTAAAAATTCTATTCCATCTCTATTTCTGTATTTCTCAAAATCAACAACATTACCCATTGATCCATTCACCAGACCTCTTTCTACATGTAAATTCCTTCTCAAAATAATTCGGCAATTTAAACACACATTCAAAGTCTTTTCAAAACCCGCTGTTTTAGATATAGTCTTCTCTAATGAATCCAATTTTGATTTCAAATTGTCTGACAAAATAATTGTTGATCCCATATGCTCTAATTTGTCGATAGCTTCAAGTTTCACAATCTCTTGCTTTTCTAAATTCAACATTTTGTTGTTGAAGATGGCACATTCTGCAAGAGTTGGCATGAGACATATCCCGGATTTCTTCTCAGTAATTTTCTGAAAAATATTCTCAGGCACAATCTCTTGTTTGGGATATAAATTTGACAGTAATCGTGCATTTAAAGCTTCTTTCCCATGCTCGGTCACTTTTCCAATTCTAATATCTTGTAGAATATTCTTGTAATCTTCATCCTTTGCCTGACGCATATTTTGATGCAGTTCTGCATAATTGAAGTTTAACCATATATTGACGTTGCCAATGCTCCCTAGGCACTTCCTGGTATCTTCATGCGTGAGTATTTTGAACACAGGTTGACCTTTTACTGGTGTCAGCTGCAGAAGATCTCCGAAAACAATGATGTGTTTCCCACCAAATAACACATCATATTCAGTTTTAAGTACTTCTTGCATTCTCAAATGCACAAAGGCAAGCATGACATTGGAAACCATGCTTACTTCGTCAATGATAAGTAGTTTAATTTTCCTCAAGACTCTTGAAACTTCACAGCAAGCATCTCCAGATAACTTGTTGTATTGTAATTTGTTGTCATGCTCCACCGGCAGCATCAGTAGACGATGCAAAGTAATACCTTTAATGTTATGTGCTGCCAGTCCAGTAGGAGCGGTGACAACACAAGACAGCGATGACTCAGTCCTTTCCTTCAAATAACAAGAGATTGCTTTAATGAGGAAACTTTTTCCAGTTCCCGCTTCTCCACTCACGTACAGTCGGACAGGCTTCAACGACGTACATGAGCACTCTTTCTTCTCATGACTTAATCCGTGCTCAATTTCCGTGGTAACTTCATCATATATTTTCCTCTGCTCAACGTTGAGTTGTTTTTCCAAGTCTTCTAAGTTAACTGAATCCTCCTGAGCATGTGCCATGGCTCTTTCCACTTCATTCATAGCAGTGGCAGCTTCATTTTCGATAATAGGTCCTCCAAGTGGATCTTGACTCAATGAAACAGAACTCTGACTGTCCTGAGAACTGTCTCTGGCAATCTCGGCTGCAATCGTTGCTTCCTGCTCAATTTCCAAAGTTAGCATTTCTTGATATTTAGAAAAAGCAGGACATTCTATGGACTCCTTGGCTGCATTGAAAGAGTCTTCGTAACAGAGGAAATCTCCAAGCAGTTCCTCTTCTGCACGCCAAGGCTTGAAAAGTTGCAAAAGTGCTAAATAAAAAAACTCCTTTTTTTCTGGAGATTCACCACTCAATTTTCGATGGTTTACTAATTGGCATTTTCTTTGCTTGACCAGGCATCCCTCACTTCCAATTACAGCATACACTCCTTTCTCAATATCTTCTTTGATGTTCCTCTTGAATATATAATTTTGGAGAACCTCATATAGACAAACATTCTCAAGGTGACTGCTTCGATTTGGATAATATGTATCCAACATGTTGGTCTTCAAAATGTCGGTACTGTTTGGTTCCTTTTCTGCCAAATACTCAATTTCCCGGACAGGTTTTAGAACTCGATTTCGCGTTGCAGCAAGACCAAGACTCGCCCAAACGAGACTCCTGGATTTGGCATAGAGACTTGCTGAAGACAACCGGTCAGAACATTCGTAAGCTCCGATTTCTCGATGCGACAACATCTTCAGACTGAAACTGTACAACTTCTTGCTGAGGCTCTTTTCATGAGAAATGTCCTCCCACATATCCTTCAGTTCGGTCTTTTCTTTTTTGGTGATGTAAGATGTCACATACCGAGCCACAGCCATACAGTTGTCAGCCACAAACTGTATATCCATGTTAGCATTCCACATGGACAAAATCACTGGGTTGTAGTCATTGATGTACTTGGACTCTTCGTTCCTTTTCAAATTGTATGTATTCTTGGGTGATTTCCTCGTCACATTATGTCGCAGCGAAGACATCAAACTGTTCACTCTTCCTTTAGAAATCACCGGTCGTGGAAAGTTGAAACGACATTTGGTGTAGAACTTGTCCTTGTTTCTGAATTTACGACGACAGTACTTTCCACAACGATGGCTTTGGAAACGTAGAACTTGTTCTCTTAGACTTTTCTTCTCCGTTGCGTTTGGAACAGCACACGTAGAATACTGTTCGATGAAATTCATCACTAAGTCATCCGGATCTGTTCCAAATTTAGGTGCATCCTTGATCCACAACAACATATGTATATGAGGGGCACCTCTTGCTTGGTACTCCTTTCTCCAGAAGAAATCCAACACCTCTCCAAGAGGTGGATTCTTTTTATTTGTGATGAAAGACATCATAGCTTCAAATCTATGATTGAAGTACCTGCATACATTCACTGGATCCAAAGAACACAGTTCTCCAGGTGTCTTGAATTCAATGTTTTCAATATTTCCATTTGCCTCTCGTAGAAATTCAAGTAAGTCTTCCCAGCCATACTCGGCACAGCTCAGAGTGAGGAACCATGTTGGAGTTCCTAAGTTCCTCAGCATACATTTTAAATCACCATGACGACGGTACCAGTACTCATTAGTACCACGCTGACACGCCATGAGATTAATTAAGTGAGAATCCAAAATACTGTCTTGGACATTGACTTTATGCATAAAGTCACTTGCCGAGATGTTTCGCATCTGTATACCACTTTTTAAGATGTGGTTCACTGCATATGACAGTCCAGACGGATCGCTTTCAAACAGGAGATGAAACAAATAGGGAATGCATTGCCGAAACCTAGGATCTGCTGCATACAATCGTAAAGTCCGGTATTCAGACGCAGGAATTTGATGAGGTCGCTCATCATATCTTCCTCCTTGACCTGTGGGAAATAGCTGTGGGAAACACCGAGCTTCCAAACTTTCCTCCCAAACACTAATGGGACTCCCTTTGGCTTGTTTCATTTGAAACAACTCAATAGCATTCCCCATGACTTCCTTGGAATGCAAAGGATGAACACTATAATGTTCATATATTTCTTCACTTTTAGAGGCCTCTACTTTCTCAATTTGGCCAGCACACAAATCGCTATCCTCTTCATCACTTACTTCCTCTTCTGCAACATATACATTCTTATAGTACTTATTATTTTTCTTCAAATACACTGTTGCCTTTTTGACTTTCCTAACATCCACTAAATCTTGCCATATTTTCTTATTCTTTGTCGGAACCCCATTAACCAAGATAACCAGAGGTTCCTCTTCCACTTTTTCTATTCCAATTGTGTTAATGTTTTTCTTCAAATCTAGAGGCAAATAAACAACTCTTCCCTTTAATCCTCTCTGTAAATCTGCTGGAGGCAACTTCCCTGTCTTTGGCTCCATTCTTACAATAGCCTGAAAGGGATGGATACTTTGAATCAAAATAGATTCATAAGTATTTAAATCCTTCAATTCAGAAGGAATCTCAACCAATTCCAGATTATTATGAACTGCCCTAGCAGGCATCTGGTTTTGGTTTAATTTATTACAACAATAAGTACACACACGTTGATCCGATCCCAAATCAAAATAATTTTCTACCATCAAGTATGTGGCAAAATCCTTCCATTCACTATTATTTTCCCTTCCACTTTTTGCATATAAATCCACTACCTTAGTCTGATTCTTATAATAAGTGCGTCGACAACATACACAAGTGAAATTAGGCCTCTCACTTGATTTCATCTGAAACGTGGCAATTTCCTTCTGAAAATTATCTGTACTGGAAACCTGTACATTATCTTCCACATTACCCTCTACTTCTGGGTCAATTTGAACATTCTCATCTTTACTACCAAAGTAACAAAACTCAATTTCTTCACAAATATTCTTCACATCTATTTCAGAACCATGCAAAAGAGCAGCACATAATTGTTTAAGCATAATTGCTGGACTCTTAGCATAATACAACATTCTCACTAATTTTCTCACTTTATTATGATGCACTGCTAGCATCCTGAAATGATGAAAAACACTCTGGCATACTCTCCTGGAAAGACAAGCCAGTGAATGACCACGCAAACCTGTCATTTCTCTCACTCTGCAAGGATCTAAATCTTGCAACAACTTCATTTTCTGCTTCAAACTTTTCTTATTAAATGTCCGTATAAAATCACAAAGCAAATTGATGGAAACCTGTCGCACACTGCAAATAGAACTACACTTCCAAATGTACACAGGACCCTTAGGACGTCTTCCTAAAACCTCATCACTTAGCACCTCTTCTGTCTCTGTTGTCACAAGTTGTTCTTTTTCAACTGGACAACCATCCTTCACTTCATAAGCTCGACCACTGATGTCAACTGCATGCACCAAATCATTATCCTGAAAATAAGTCTCCTCATTAAAAAATGCCTCAGAACTTGAACTATGCATCCATTCTCCGAAAAAAACTTCACAAAAGTTAGTACGATTTACTACTCTCTTCCATCTACTTTTTGTTTTGAAATCAGAAATTACCTTGCTTAGTTTCCTAATTCTATTGATTACCAAAATAAACAACTTTCGCTTAATTTCAAAAGCATGATCAATAATTTTCTCTACATTTTTCTTCTTCTTATAAAATGCCGCTTTCTGTTGGCCTTTCTTTTTAATACTTTTCAATAAATTAACTAATATCCTATTACGGAACATTCGATTTCGAATGTCCCTAAACTGTTGTTTCCTTCTACTATCATGCACAGAGTTATCTCTTCCTCTACCAGTAACATTTGTGATGGGTCTCTCCTTTCCATTTAAATTGCTTTTCTTTTTGTGGACTGAAACATTTTTTTGAGCAAAACTTTTTTTACTACAAATATTTCTTAAGAATGATTTCGTGCTCTTACCCGGACCTTTCTTGGTGTTTTGACAAGTATTTGGGGAAGAGGACTGCTGCAATAAAACATCATCCTGCTGTCTTTGACGTTTTCTAGCCTTTCGTATTCGACTTTTGGAAGGCATTTTCCAAACTATGAAAGAATCTGCAGTTGAATCTGTGGAAAAATATAATATAAAATGTTATTAACCACTATTACCAAACAGTAAATAAATAACAGTCATCTAAAACTTAATGCCGTACTAATTATTTAACATAGCAAATGTTTTCCACCAGCACTGCATCACAAAAATGACACTCAATGGTACAAAAAAGGCATACAACACTCATAAATCACTCCCTAATATTTTAAATCATTAATTCAGGATGACGATAAGATGTAGCCTATCTAAAGATTTGTTTAGGCCCTGATCTTTAGACTGGGGTAAATGTGTGTCATTGATCCACATTCAGTCCATCACCTGTTTTGTTTATTTGAGGTGAGGCCAACACATGGTTGCAGATAAGATTTTCACTGAAAAATATCAAAATAAAAAAACATGTGAAGGCCTACCAATGAAGTAAATCATTAAATGAAAACCAATACATTTCTGGAAATATGCACTACTAGTGCTTCATAAGATGTTTTGGGTCATATTTATAAGGCATTTGAGTATCTAGTATGCTATTTTACGTTCTTCCTGGTGCAAATTTATTGTAAATATGCTCCCACCTGCGGTTGGCAAATTTAGATTTTGATTATGGGAGTTAGATAGGCATGTTACTAATTTCCCAAAAATTATGTATAACCCCAAACAACCTTTGAAGCAAATGCTCTTAGCCATGTTATCCACCTCCCATTGCATAACATGGCTAAGAAGTGCTTGCAAATGTGAAAAAAAACGGCCGCAATGCATGAATATCGCAGAAAAGTCAGCGATATTCATGCAATTTCCAGCACATGCTCTTAGCCATGTTATCCACTTCCTATTAAATAACATGGCTAAGAACTGCTCAGGGCCCCATGAGGAACGCTTTCCATTTAAAAAGAGAAAAATAACATCAAAGACACTCAAATGCCTTCTAAATATGACCCCAAACAACCTAAGAAGCTCTAACAGTACATATCCTGAAATGTAATTGATTTCAAAATTCGTTTTTAAACACAGCATATAAATCAATTGTATACCTGCATTCAAGGAGAAATGACTAAAAATGTCCTTGAGACACATGAAAGTGTTTTCTGGAATGCCCTAGCACCATTTTTGGGACACTATTAACATGGCTACGTAACTCCCATAATCAAAATCTAAATTTGCCAAGCGCAAGTGGGAGCGTATTTACAAGACACTTGCCCCAAGAGGAACACTTTCCATTTAAAAAGGGAAAAATAACATCGCAGAAAAGTCAGCAATATTCATGCACTTTCCAGCAAATGCTCTTAGCCATGTTATCCACTTCCTATTAAATAACATGGCTAAGAACTGCTCAGGGCCCCATGAGGAACGCTTTCCATTTAAAAAGGGAAAAATAACATCAAAGACACTAAAATGCCTTCTAAATATGACCCCAAACAACCTATGAAGCTCTAACAGAACATATCCTGAAATGTAATTGATTTCAAAATTCGTTTTTAAACACAGCATATAAATCAATTGTATACCTGCATTCATGAAGAAATGACTAAAAATGTCCTTGAGACACATGAAAGTGTTTTCTGCAATTCACTAGCACCATTTTTGGGACACTATTAACATGGCTAGGTAACTCCCATAATCAAAATCTAAATTTGCCAAGCACAAGTGGGAGCGTATTTACAAGACACTTGCCCCATGAGGAACACTTTACATTTTAAAAGGAAAACAAAACATCTTAGACACTCAAATACCTTATAAATATGGCTCAAAACAACCTATGAAGCTCTAGCAGTACATATCCAGAAATGAAATTGATTTCTTAAATCGTTTTTAAAAGCAACATCTCTGTTTCAGCTTACATAACAGACCATAAAATGGGCTCCATGTACCACAATAACTTGTGTTACTGCATGCCAGAATGTTACACCAAATATGCAATTACAATTTCTCTATGAAACTAATTCTATTAGTATATCACTAGAGACAAAACCACATTTTAAAAACACAGCTTTCTTCATCATTTTCTCCTTAAATCATACTATTCTCTATCTAAATTAAATAAATCTTTTCTCACCTTAGCAAATATTTTTTGAGTTTTGAAAACAGTCTGAGAAATACACCAAATTGTCTTCAGCAGAAGAAAAAGGATGCACTCCAAAGGCTGCAGCTATTGAAAGCACAGAAATACAGATATTCTTTTCACATATCTCTCATATTAGCCAATCATACCTCTTCCCTCACTTTTTTCAAATCAAAACCCTTCCCCCCTCTGCCCTGTCTGCCTTGTTTCCATAGCAACCACCTCCTGGAAGACCTCTCATGTTTGCAAATTCACACAACAATGTTTCAATTAAACTCTGAACTCTCAGTGCACCTGCGTATCCAGTGCAATCTTTCATTAAATGTTTCTTCCTTGACCATTCAAATTACATCTTTCAAAGAACACATCCATGCACCCTAACTTTCTGTTTTCAGAAATGGAAATACACCAATCACTGCTAATGAATCATTAGCATTGTAAATCCACAGTTTTTTTTCTTTAGAAACTCCTACTGTTTCAACTGCCCTTTCATTACCACACTTCATCTGACTGCAGAACAACCTTCACCCACCATGTTTAACGTCTGGATTGTTGGACATAGTTACATCCACTGGGCTCAAAGGTATGCTGAGAGCAGAAATTTACCTAACCTCAATTTACAAGATGTGGAAATTAAGTGGTTGGGCCAAAGAGGATTAAAATGTCACCAATTGATACCATTGGTGAAAACCTTTATGCATTTGCCAAAACCTGACCTGTTAATAGTGCACTGTGGAGGTAATGATTTGGGCACTTTGACAGGGGTAGGTCTGGAAATGCTTTTAAAGGACACCTTTGAGCAATTAATGGCACTTTTTCCTCAAACTGCCTTGGTATATTCCAATATATGCCAAAGACAGAAATGGAGGTGGTCCAACCAATTTTGTCCACAAATTGAGAAAGCGAGGAAGCATGTAAACAAATCTGTTTCAGCTTACATGAGAGACCATGGAATGGGCTCTCTGTACAACAATAACTTGCGTTACTACATGCAAGATATCTACAGAGGAGATGGAGTTCACTTCTCAGATGAGGGCAACAGAATTTTCATTCTGAATTTAAGACTGTGCATTGGTACCTACTTATAAGTACCTAAATGTACCATAAACCCAAAAGCTCTTCTCAGAGCTACCCTACATCTGATCACTCACAATTATTATTTTCCTCTAACTTTTTTCACTAATTTTCCACAAAATTCGCTCCCCGGAGCGCTACCCGGTTCGCTAACCGAAAGCTAACCTCGCGGAATTTTTTTTAAAAAAGTTTTTTTTTCCGCACATATAAGCCTCCTCTGCCACGCTCAGAAAACTTAGGGGGTCAAGATAAGTCTACCATGACCCCTTCTACCCATTCTAAACATTATTTGCCCTCCATCTTGTATCTTAATGCGACCGAAACACAAAATGGTGGACTCCCGTGACGCTTAAGGTTCGCTAACCGAGCCGCTTTCCGGGAAGCGGTCCTAAAAAAAGGTGGGAAAGTAATTTACAGAAAAACGACTAGAGACACTCTCACCAAATATAGATTAGCTCATACTACATAAAAATCCCTTTCATTTTTACAAATTTGATTGAAATTTCATTTAGCCATTTAGCCTGTAGACCTCTCTAAGTACCGTGAGGTAAATTACTTCACAAAACACATCTGAAGTGTTGGAATTGACAACCAATGAAAATGTTACTTTCATTTTCTACTTTTGTTACCTGACATTTGATTGGTTATATACCTGAATATATATAAAGGAAGAGAAGGAAACACAGCCATTTTGACTGCTACTTCGTGAAGTGCACAACAAAAAATCAACTGATAACTTCAACTTATATTTAAAAGGTAAGATATTATTTATAAAACTTAAGTATGTTCTGTACTGAAACCTAATTAGAAAAACATTTTCTGAGAATTATATTCTATCACTCTGTAATACTTATAGAAAAAAATAGACTACTCTGTTTTAGTTATGGCAGAGCCATTCCAAGAATTCACAAGACCATAGTCTAAAAAGGAACGTGCGCAAAGCCCCCTCCAATTTACATAAGTGGCATCTTGCAAGGAGACCATTCACAAGCACTGAGGGGGCCCCATTGTCCAGCATTTTGACGCCCCCACAGTTTTAACTTTAAATCCACACACATATCTCACTCCTTCATAGGTGTGAGAATTGATTGTGGTCTAAAAGTTAAAACTGTGGGGGCGCAAAAATGCTGGACAATGGGCCCCCTCAGTGCCTGTGAATGGTCTCCTTGCAATTGAGGGAGCGTCTCCTTCTCCCTCCCCTATACCTCCTGACACCATCCATGGGAGGCCCAAGGAGGGGGCCCCCTGCAATAGACCTTAATTGCAGGCAACACCTTTCTTTGTGAAAAAAACACTATATAAATAACCAAACTGCCAATCTGTACTGAAACCCAACAATGCCCTTTCTGTACTGATATATTTTTTAAAAATTCATTTTTCAGAATTGAAAATGGAAGAACAACAAAACAACATGAAAACTGAAACAGAAGAAAAAATTGAGACACAAGATGACATGGATTTCTACGACGACACAATAAATAATGAACTTATCCAATGCATAGATGCAGTAGATTTTCTACTAAAAAATGAAGAAAAAAATGATCACGATTTTTTAGATTTTCTTTTAAATTTTGAAAAACAAAATGAAAAATAATTTTTAATTTCTTAATTCAAAAATTGTTTCACACATTATTTATTTTTATATGTTTATTGAATGTTAAAAGTTTAATGAATTATGACACACAATCAAAATAAAAAATAAAAATTTAAAATAAAGAAAACAAAAAAAAACAACAAATAATTAACATACAGTACTAGCAAAGTCTATCATTCTTTTATCCTTATAGTACGCTGCCCAGAACGCTTTCCGGTTCGCGAACTTGGCGCTTACCACGCAAAAAAAAAAAAAAAATTTTTTTGACCCTCCTGGGCTCTTTTAAAACCTCCACATAAAACCTAGGGGGTCAACGAGGATCTACTATGCCCCCTTATGGTAATTTCCCCCTTTGTTTTGGCCTCCTCTTGTCTCTCGATCCTACCGAGAGACAAGATGGCGGCCGCTCCGGACTGTTTAGAATGTTGACAGACACCGGAGGGCCAATCAGCTTCTCATCGCAAAGTTCCGTTACGCGAAAGGTTCGCTAACCGGATAGCTGCCCGGAGCGCTGTTACAGATATATATCTTGATTTAAACGTTAATTTCTCAAAATCCACTGAAGCACATATATTGAGACCTAGCAAAGGCACATCGGGCTAACAGTCCCTACAATTTTGCCAAGTTTCGTGGAAATCCATTCAGCCGTTCGGGCTAAAAGTGAGTCCAACCGCCCTATGGAAATTAACATGGGAAAAACGCGTTTTGGGACCCCCCTTTTTTCTCGGCCCCCCTTGACGAACCCCCCCCAAATTTCCAGGAGCTGCTCAGAAACAAAATGTGCCATTTTCCTGAAAATTTCAGCCAATTCCGTCCACAAACGCCAAAGTTATTAGGCATAGAATTTTCAAAAGTCCCATAGAGAAAAAATCCTAACTATATATACCTACTGGCTATCGCCAGTAGGTAATATATATATATATATATATATATATATATATATATATATATATATATATATATATATATATATATATATATATATATATATATATATATATATATATATATATATATATATATATATATATATATATATATATATATATATATGTATTACATTTTCTTTTTTTGTATTTTAAATTTACATTAATAATAATTTAATAATAATAATAATAATAATTTTACATTTATGTAATTATTTTAATAATGTTTAAATTAATTATACTTATTATTATATTACTTTTAAATTAATTTTAAGACATTTAAAACATTCGATATTTTGACAGAATGTATTTTTTACAATCGATATTTTGGAGTCGATATTTTTGTACTTTCCTGTTTCTAGATAGGCAGCCGATATTCTGGCATTCTATATTTTTACCTTGATATTTTGGTAGGTCAAAATGTCTTCTTTCGATATTATGTCAGTGATCCGTTTCAAACTCAAAAGGGGTTGAACATTTTTTTTCAATATTCTTTTGGAGAATGAGTTGACATTTGTCCCAAAAATCAGGATTGCATAAAAAAAAAATGGGAAAAGCATTGGGAAGTCGGGGCAATCCTATGAAAACTAGGCTGTTCAGGGAAATCGGAACATCTGGTCACCCTAGTCTGGCTGCTTGGTTATGCAGTCTCTTGAGTTTCTGAATCTCTTTTTTTGGCAATCCATCATAAACCATAATGCAGAAGTCCAATGTCAATTCCACCAGTGCTCTTTAAAGTTCCTTTGATGATGAAGCTGAAATAATAAGAGAATCTTTCAGAATAGCATGGATATTGCTGTGGAATTTTTAACAAAAGAAAGGTCCGAGTTGAACTATACTGCAAGGTTTAATACTGATTTCCCTGGAGCCGGCATAGTTTCAGGTGCTAAATGTACAAACAATCGATTCACATAAAATGTTTGAAATTGTGCACTGACACTTTATGAACTAATTAAAATTTTGGGAATCAATCTACATACTAATAGTCAGTTAAAAAAATCACCATTCAGAGTAGGTAGCAATTTGATCTACCGCATTAATATTCACAAGGTAGGCATAGGACTTAGGTATCTCTTCTTCATCCATTTATAAAAATCTTTATAGGCAGTTGGACTTGATATTGGTTTTGTTCCTTGAATGAATTAACTCATATATTCAGTAGAATTGTATCTTCATACATTTACAACTGAAGTTGGTATTGAGTGATCTGTTGAGGTAGCGGTCTCAGGATATGTTGAATAGGCAAGGAAGTAAAGATGCGTTTAGTCCTTGTGGAACTCTGCATGTCTTAGGCAACAAAGAAGAACCAACTTTGCTTTGATGGGTCCAGTTTGACAAGAAAGGTTGACACAATAGGAGAGTCATTCCACTAATCCAGACACCATTTTTGAAACAGGCATAGTAATACTTGTTGGTTTGCAGTGTCATAGGCTGCCAACAGCTAAATAAAGATTAGCATTCCAATGCAGCCAGCATCCACAGAGGAAAGCAAATCTTCTCTACTGTCTATTGTGGTTTTCCCCTCTTTTACAGTTTGAGCCCAGATTGCCTGTAGTGGAGGATCCAGGCGGATTCTTTTGCAACAGTATGATGTGCAAGAATGTGACATGGTGATGGGTGGGAAGACACAATAACTAAAGACGTGGCATGGAGAAGCCTAGGAGAAAAATAGGGACAGATGGCAAGACATGTGTGCAGTGTAGGAAACATTGGCAGTTGATGTAAAGGTACAGTGCTGAAGGAGAGATTGTGTAATTCACCGTATATGGTTTCAGTTAGATTCAAGGTACCAAACACTGCTGGCTTCCAAGTTTCAATGTACCATGTTCAAAAGGGTTGGCACTTAAAAGTCATTAAACACATGACAAGTTCTTTCTAAAAGACATGCCAAGACATGCTTAAGTAAATAAAATTAGACTTAAATTGTACATTTACCAGAAAAGCATTACAAATTATATTACAACTAGCATTCTTATGGAAACTGCCTGCAAGGATAAATTACAGTACAAGTCACAGTGCACTTTCATTGCAAGTAGGTTTTAACGAGGTACAAATTATGAATGACTTATTTTCGACGTAACATAAACATTACGTGTGGCATTTCATTTAGTGTAAATGACAACCAATTTTAAAAAGTCCGGAAATGTACCTTGCAAATGCCATTTTAGTGCATGCAGACGATAGCAGAGATGATATGAGACAGAATGTATGTTTCACAAACTGTATTCCTCGAGCCTTTTAGCTATTGCAAATCGTCCAGTCTTAACAGTGTTCCTAAACTTACATTTGACTTTAGCAGCAATAAAAGAAATTGAAGACATCTCAAACACGTCTGCTCAAAATTGTGTCATGAAAGAATCGTTTGGAGAATGAATGCATTACATTCGTAATACATCCACTGAGTAACAAAAAGAAACTTTTTGAATGGTATTTACTCTGAAACATCTTCAGCGATTAAGCAACAAACTATTAAAGGGAAGTCTTAAAAGAAAGGATTGATTCTGCCTTGTTTGAATACATCTGTACAATTGTGTATTTGAGTTTCAGTAGGAAAACACACTCTTTCACAATCTACCACATTTGACACGCTGCAAGATAAAAGGACAAAGAGAACTGCCCGGATATTTCTTAATGCACTTGTGTTTGTTGAAGTTACAACCAATAGAAATTACACTTGGCATAATAAAGCAAATAATTCGACAAGTATAAGACCTAGAAGGACACACTACAAAGAGGTACGTTTATTTCGGATTCTAAATCCATGAAATCAACCTTTGATATAAAAACGATATTAATTGCGGGCCTGAGATAGAAATGCAGCAACACAAATTCAACACTTTGTGTCAAATGTGTACCTCATTATTTGGACATTATTATTGCATCCTTACATGCAGTGATCAAAACACCTCTAAAATATTGCATATATAATAACCTTAACTTCTCTGATACAAACTGAATAACTGAAATAAATTAATCCATAATTGACATTACGCTGTTCATATCCCTCACAATATAAATATATCTTTTGTTTGAAAATTCATAATACATACATCATCACAGAGTGCATTAGAGATATGAACATGAGATGACTATAAATCCAAAGTTTAATTTTCCCTTTAACAATTTTGAGAGGGGCCATTGTTTGCTAGGATTGGTCTTATAAAATGTATTGGGCTAACTTGTGCAGGTGGCTGTGGGGCTGTAATGTATTGAGAAAGCCACAAAGTCTACACACAGTCTTACTTGCCCTAAAGTTATGGGTCCTCCTATAACCGGGCCACCAGGGGAAAGAATGACTTGAATCTTACGGACCACAAGGGACAAAGTGAGACATGGGGATAAGGCTGCTGGTTGACCTGGGTTAGGAGTCTGGGGCTCCCATCACCAGCCCCTTACTCATCCTAAACACAACGTACACTATGTGAATGTGCTTACTATACATATGCATGATTGATCAGCAATCCCTACTTTAAACCCTCAAACATTTTACAACCTGATTCTGGCTTTTGGGCATTTTCATTGGTGATGGACTCTGCAAATTTACAAAAGAACACCACCAAGTGTCAAAAGTAAGTCTCAGTAAGTGAGTGGAAATTTAATATAATGATTCACATGATGTGAACTGGCACTTGTAAATGGAGGTACTCACATTGAAACATGTTCTAGTAAGGCACAACCTTTGAGCTGGGGATAGGTGTGAAAATTCCAGGGAATGGGCAGCTGCCATACCAGCTAAAAACAAGCAAACACAAGAGCCTAATATTCACAAACAATCATAAGACACAAAAAATTGAGATTTACCCCTGTCAAAGGCAGGATTAATTCTCTTTTCGGAGGAGCAATGTGAAGGGGAAACTCCCAAAATTATTATAAGTGTTGGTGGTGGGAATTTTCCATAAGGAAAATAGTTTTTCAGTGGAGAAATAGATAAATAATAATAATATTACCGAGAAAATCCATTACAGTAGGACCTTTCTGTACTTGAAATATACCTATCTATAATCCCATGTGCGAAAATAAATGCACAAGTGAGTACCATTGTGTATCTGCTGCAGGTGTAAGTTCCCAAGAGTACTGCTAATGTTCTTTGAGATATCCAACAAAGTTGCAGTTCTGCTCAAAACATAGGAGATAACCTACATGAATATATATTAATCGGACCCTTAAATATTTCACTGTGCTGCTATTTGACTAGCGGCAGGAAACAGTGACTATCGTCCTCTCAATAATTTGGTTAATAAGTGAGTTTTATTGTTTTCCATATGACTGGCTCAAGAAAAGCTTCATTCAAATTAATCAACAGGTTTTATGATCAGCCATGGGGAGAGTTTTCTTTGAGCCAAGTAAATTGCGATTCTCCTATTAACATGACCAGAGAATCTGGATTTCATTAAAGACACGGAGGCTAACATTATTCATACAACTTTTAATGCAGTCCAAGCATAGCCGCATATGTCACAAAGCAAAAGTTCCAACTTAGAATACATATGAACCAACAATAGCATGAATCACTAGGCAATCAGCCTCTTTTAAATGTGGTGGCAGTGAGAAAGGAAATGTCCAAACAACTCCAATGAAACATCAAACTTGAAGAAGGATGACAGAAGAATACACCATCCACGATTGATTCACCAGATGTGGAATCAAGAAGACAAAATCAAGAAAGGTTATCTGCAAAACAAAGAAAGGTTGTTAATAAACCCAAAGAAAAATATTAAGGATTTGAATAATAAACAATCAGCTAAATAACAGTCCTGAAAAGGAAAAGAAAGTAAACAGTCCTGCAAAGGAAAAGAATGTAAGCTTGTAAGTAAAATATTCAAATAAGCATATCATATCATAAACATCAACCTGTACCGTAATATATCATATAATCAACCACCCAGGGACAGGGTGGGAGGGATAATGTTAGCCTCCGTGTCTTTAATGAAATCCAGATTCTCTGGTCATGTTAATAGGAGAATCTCAATTTCATTACAAGACCGGAGGCTACCATTATGCATGTTGGTAGCCATGTAAAACAACATCAGACATGTGAGATACAGGTTTGGAATAATGATGCGCAAAGGTTCTATAATTAGACCAATCACCAGTCTTTAGAATATTATCTAACTTACCACCTGACCAGAATGACTTACTGGCCATTGCGCCTCTAATAGAATGTGATTTAAAAATATTCAGATTGATTCTAGCAAGCTTCATGACAGTCTTAACCCATCTAGCAATAGAGGAAGATGAAATTCCTTTGTGGGGTTTAACAAAAGAGATGAGTAATTGAGATACATTCAAAGGACGAAGAGAGTTCATTCTAACATCGTATACATCGTATTCTTTCATACATTGAACAACACAGAGTTTAGTGCAACTATCAAAATGAGGATAGAAAATAGAATCTGTCATAGTTTTAGTTCTTCTATGTATTTCGAAATTAACCCCAAACATATCATAAGATCTATAAGAAATATCAAGAGCTTTAACATCAGAAACTCTTCTGCATGAAATTAAGCAAAGAAGAGTAGCTAATTTGATAGAAAGATTCTTCCTGCTGAGAAGAGAATTAACTGGCCAAGAACAGAAAAGGTCGAGAATTAATTTAACATCCCAAAGAGATTGATATCTATGTAGAGGAGGTCTTCTAAGTCTGATACTCTTAAGTATTCTACAAATAATAGGATTTTTCCTACCATTTTACTGTTAATTAGAGAATGCCCAGCAGAAATAGCAGATCTAAAACAATTGAGAGATCTGTAACTCAAACCTCTGTCGAATTGTTCTCCAAGAAAATTAACTATATCAACAATAGGTGCCTCCACGGGATCCAAGTCCCTTTCCAAGCACCAACGTGACCAGACTTTCCAAATGTTGTTGTACCGGTAATGTGTCCCAGGGGCCCACGACTCTCCAAGGAGCGATGAAGCTGTTGACAAAAGTCTTGCGGAGATCGTTAGATCTCCTGACACCTTCCAAGCAAGAAGGTTCAAATTCCCTGTCTGAACAAGAGGGTGAATTTGACCATCTGCGTCTGTGAGAAGATCTTTCAGAGGAGGAATTAGGAAGGGAAAATCGTAGGCTAGTTCCAGAGCTGTTGGGAACCATGCTTGGGATGGCCAAAACGGAGTTACTAGGACGATTGAGGAATGTTCTTGTCTCACTTTCTGAAGGAGTCTCTGGATCATTGCGAATGGAGGGAAGGCATAAGCGTTGATCCCTTCCCAAGATTGGAGAAAGGCATTCACTGCTAGAGCACCGAGATCGGGCATCCAGCTGAAATAGGATACCAATTGGGTAGTCAATCTGCTCGCAAATAAGTCTATTTGGAATGGGCCCCAGAATGATTCAGGGAGTTGAAAACAGAAGTGTTGAGTTTTCAATTGCTGTAATCCAAGATGAATCTTGAATTCCAATCTGCACAAAGATTGGATTTCCCGGGAAGGTATTCTGCTCGCAGAGAGATTTTGTGTTCTAGGCATAAAAACCAAAGCTTCTTTGCTAGATTGGAGAGGTCTTCTGACTTGGTCCCTCCTAGACGGTTTATGTAAGCGACGGCCCTAAAAGTCTGGCTAGTTCTCTTAGGGTGAGATATTTTTTGTTTCAATAAATGACTTATCTCCTTTATGATTTTGGCAATCTTCTTGGGAGGGAGAAGGAGAAGACATTCTGTTGTGTCTACTGTGAAACCCAGGAATTCCATCTTCTTTGAAGGAATTAGAATGGATTTTTCCCTGTTTATGATAAAACCCATACTTTCTAAGAGGTCTATAACTGTCTTGAGATCTTTGATGATTTGAGCATAATCTTGAGAAAGAATCAGGATGTCGTCTAAGTAGATGATGAGACGAATACCTTTTTCTTTTAGACATGAGGCAACTGCTCTCAGTACCTTGGTGAAACACCTGGGACAGAGGAGATACCAAAGGGGAGAGCCTGAAATTGAAAGAGATGGTTTTTCCAAATGAACTGAAGAAAGGGTTGGTGTTCCTTTGCCATGGGAATGGTAAAGTAGGCGTCCTTCAGATCTAATTTGACCAGTCCGTCTCCATCTAATAAGAGGTCTCTGAGAAGATGGATGCCCTCCATCTTGAAATGTCGGTAGACAAGGAATTTGTTGAGTTCTCTGAGATTTATAACCGGTCTCCAACCCTTGTCTTTCTTTTCCACAAGGAAGAGAGTTCTTATGAATCTCATAAATTCCATGGGAACTTCTAAAATTGCTCCTTTTTTTAGCATTGAGGAAATTTCTTCCTCTATGATTTTTTCTTGATCTAGAGGGGGGGAATCGGTCTTGGGAGAGAGTTCTGGATTGGAGTCTGGATGAAATCTATTGAAAAACAGAGAACAGTGTTTAGAACACAGGGGTCTAGTGTAAAATTTTTCCAATTGTGGTAAAAGAATTTCAGTCTCCCATCCACTTTTGGATTCGAGGGAAGGGGAAGCTGTACTCACTTTGAGGGGTGGATTCGGCAGGTGCTCATCTAGCTCGGAATCCTCTCAAGCGAAAACCTCTTCCTCTGGGTGGATAGAACTGTGGTTGGTTGGATGGATGGTATCCTCTACCAAAATTCTCTCTGTTTCTTGGAAAGAGGCGTCGGTTGAACCGGACGGAAGATAGCCCCCTTCTACCAGCCCTTCCAAAAAGGTTGCTGTTGTAGTTAAAAACTTTTTTCATGTTCTGGTGCGCTTTATCTAAAGCGGTAAAGGTCGATACATATTTGCCCAAACTTTTTAATAAATCTTCTCCAAAAAGTAAGCCTTTTGGATTAATTAAGGTTTCCTTTTCAGCCATATCAATTAGTTTAGGGCTAATTTTAGTGAGGACCACTCTTCTTCTTTCACAATTAAGTCCCACATTCACCTTGCCTAAGAGGACTAGTGCCCTTTGGCTCCAACCCCGAATGGAGTGTGTATCAAGAGGGCAGCCATTAAGGTAACTCTCTTCTGCTGCGTTGATTATTTTTTTTTAGGGGTCCTAGAATGTCGAGAACTTTATCTTGACAGATCTTAAGCGATCTTTCCAGGCCTTTACGTGGGTCTCTCCCTAATTTAAATAGGTAGGTCATTAATTCTGGGTCAAGGTTAGGAGTTTGACAAACTTTACCTTCGATTGAAGGTCTGGTACACTCTGCTCTTAAGAGATTAAGAGTCTCTCTTTCTAAAGGATTTCTAATCCATTTAGTTATGAATTTAGATACGTGCTTGTGTGGGGTCCACTCTGAGCTTCTAGGGTGTTTAATGTTAAAAGGGGAGAACATCTCCTCCCCCAAAGGGTCCAAAATACTATCCTTAGAAGATGAAGGACCGTTATTATCATTTAAGAGAAAGGAATCAATATCTTGATCATCCTCATCGAGATCAAGAATATATTTGTCAGGAACATCGGAGCCATCATCAATATCAATAGGATCATTGTCTAGAGCACTTTGATGAATTGTGCCGCGAGGGACACCCATTAAATTTGTGCTGCTAAGGACACCCTTCAAATTTGTGCCGCAAGGCACACCTGAGGCAAATGAGTTGCGAGGACCTCCTGTAAAACCTGGGGTGCTAGGACCTCCCGTGCTCTCTGGGGTATAATCAATATTTTTACTTTTTTTATGCCTCTTACCCCTTTGTTCAGTGAGATCATTAACCTCTGTTATGTCCAGATCTGATAAATAATCGTTTTCATGGATCAAGGATCTCTTAGATGACATAACTTGAGAGAGAGTAGAAAACATACATGATCTCATTTCCTTATGGATAAGTTTTTTGATGGCATCATTAGTAAAATTAGATTCAACAGTATTACCATGAATTGAATCCGAATCTGACTCAGACATGTTAGTCAAATAAATGTATATAAATGTCTGATCCTCAATTTTTTAATTTTTTTTTTAAATAATATAATAAACTTGTAAATATCAATTATAACTGTCTGATTTCCTTTTTTTAATTTTTATAATATAATAAACTTTCTGATTATTGGGGGGGTTACACAGATAATCGGATTATGTTAATAGAGGTAACTAAATATAATAATTTCCCAATTTATAATCAAAGAAAGGAAGCGCAGTAAGAAACATGAAGCCTCGAGCATGACAAAGCTTTCAGAAAATATAAATGAACTCCAAAGCAGTGGGGAAGGTAACTACACTTGTGACGCGAGTCAATGTGTGCTTTTAAACATTTCATGCGCTAGTTTCAAAGACTTAGTATCATTCATGAAATATAAAGACAAACGAAGGGAAGGAAAAAACGGAAGCCAACCTCCGTAAATTGGAGGTTGTGAAACCGAAACCACCTCATTAGCGTGTTATGTTTCCCGAGCACCATGTTTTTCAACATTTATCCCACAGCGTTTATCCTTCACTTTAGCACGCATGAACACGTGTGACCCAGGGGCTCTTATGCCACTTATTCACCTACGTCTTGCGCACTTATTCTACTGGATTTCTTTAACAGTAATTAACTTTATGTAATTGTCTCTTTGCTCACCTTTGTTTGTACATATCGTTCCACCATCGAGGATCATACTTAGTCCATTTTATTTTGCTTTTAGGATTCCCCTGATGAAGGATCTAGTATCCGAAATGCATTGGGAAATGACGTGCACCCATATTCTGTGATATTGGATACATGCATGACGTGTAAATTTCATTGATTTGAAGAAACAATACATGTGAAATTAAACATGGAGAATCAATGATGAACTTGATTTAATTTCTGACTACAACTTTGAATGATTTATTGAAGAAACTCATAGGTTTCTAGTAAGGTTGTGCGCTGAGAGTTGGCATCTATACTAGGTGCCACCAACCATAAGTGATTTCCACACCTTCTAGTCAGGGGGTGATATCTCCGCAGCACACCACAAAATATCAACTTTGGTACATCGAGGAGTGCGTGACCCACACCTTTCTCTTCATAAAAGAGGGTTTCTCAGTATACGGTATTAAGGTAAATTAATAATAAAATACTAATCTTAACTCTAAAATATAAGACTTTTCATGAGCTAAGTAGGAAGTTGACTTATCTTGCTTGGAGCCGCATTTAAAAGAGGCTGATTGCCTAGTGATTCATGCTATTGTTGGTTCATATGTATTCTAAGTTGGAACTTTTGCTTTGTGACATATGCGGCTATGCTTGGACTGCATTAAAAGTTGTATGCATAATGGTAGCCTCCGTTCTTGTAATTAAATTAAATGTGTGACCTCTTTGATATTGTCTTCAGATTGTCACAGCCTGATTATGAGTCTGGTGGTCTGAGGACTGCCAGACTCATTGTGGGCCAGAGGTGGTGGTCTCCCGACTGCCCGATTACATATTGAGCGGTGAGACAATCCATGGGAACACTGCCAGGGAATCACCATCCCCTGAAGTTGGCACAGTAGTCCAGAGGCCACAAAATGCTTGGCCAGACTGCTGTGGTTCCTCCAAGCATATTACAAGTTTCCTCTCCGCCACAGTTTTCTTGGCAGTTCCTGCTCCATGAATACCCTGGTTGTGAGGAAACATGTGCCCCCCTGTGTGCATGCACACAAGTTCCTGCATGGCATGGATTTCAGAGTCCATGCTGTGCAGGAACTCTTTTTGGCGTTCCCATTGTGGTGCCTATTTTTAAAGGCACCACCATTGGAATGGCAAAAAAAGCCTGCCAGACATAGGCTTAACTTGTAATGTGGTGGGGGGCCTGACCACGGGTTTGGCAGTGTGGCAGCATGGCGGACCCACCGCTGCACAGTTAAACTCGTAATGGGGCCCTTGGTGATGTACTATTTCATTGCCTGTATACTCACATGTTTCTATTACCAGTAAGCTTGCATTTTGATGAAGAAAGAGACACTATTGATGATAAAAACTTCAGGAGACCTCTATGGATAGGCATTTGTTTGTCCATATATTTGTTAAATAGATGTATGTTACAATTTTACAAACCACTTCATCATCAACCACAACATTACATACAGAACACTGTTTCACTGAATCATATTTAAACATACTATGTAGTTGATAACTACATCAAAACATGTTTGCTTCTTTTTATGTATTTAATTTTATTTTTAGATTTATTAAAAAACAACTTCAGTTCACATAATTCAATAGTCTAATCTCAGCCTTTCAATGCAGTTAAATACTTATTATAATTGTTTAAATTACCTCTTACATTTCAATGCATGTAAATTCTTTATAATTTACTTAATTAAATAATCAAATAGTATCCTTATAAATGTGTTATTAATTTTTAATCGAGTGAATTCATTAACCCAATCCTGTCAATTTAATATATTTAATTATTTTATAAGTATCACATTTAATGACCTTAAACTAATCTTTATCAATATTTTATTAAGTATAATTGATTTAATTTATTGACCTAATGAAATACTTCCTAAATTACTGAATTAATTTGTTATTTTTTTAATTTGAAAACCTAAACCAAATTTTTTCCAAATATAAATATTGGCTTATAATTAATTTAACTTAATAACTGAATCTTAACCATATTAAAATCTTTGTTTATTTCTTATTTATTCACTAACATGACCTGGATCTTTAAGTTGTTATAAATAATTTGTCATTATTTCACAATAATGAATTAAATCTACTCCATATTTATTCTTACTGATTGTCAGTTTAATTATTATGAGAGATTATTATGAGACACTTCCACTAGATACTCCTAGATGCCAGAATTCGCTTTGTTAGCCTGCTTCACATGTAAGTGAACTCTACCTCCTGCAATTATGCTAATCTCACAGGAACTATTTCCTGGACGATTTACTCCTCTCCTTCATTTTTCTACCTTGCTCTTGTCCTCCCATCCTCCATTTTAGCCCCTCTCCTATTTTCCCGATTCCCTCCTTCTGCCTTACTATCTTCAGACTTCCTCTCAGCTTTCCAATCTTGCCCATCCCCTCATCCCTGCCTTTACTCTCCCCACATTTCAATTTAACATCTTCTTTGACCTCTCATTTCTTTCTCCCCCTCCTCCCTCTCCAGTGAGTCTTCATTTCCACCCTTCTTTACCCTGCCTTAACCCCTCTACCTCTCACTCCTTTCATCCTCTTCGTAAAAACCCTGGCCCCTCTGTACTTTGCCCGGCACCTCCTTCTCATCACCATATTCACTTTGACCATCCTTAGTTTTGTCCTAAATTTCACATCTTGAGCCAGTTATAATAGCTATCATTTCACAATTATTAGCACACTTTTCTTCTACTACCTTTTAAATGTAATTCAACACCTCCTTCTCTGGTAGCGGCTGACATCTACAGGGAGAGGTGGGAGGGCAAACCGTTGGTGGGTAGTGCACTATCATGAGCATGCCTCAAAAATGTTTTTTTTAAATAAAAACCACTGACTTTACACGGACGACAAGGCATCCTCCTCTCAGCATTTCCTCCTCCTGCTGCAGTCTGATGTTCAGGCACACTCCAGCCAACTCCATTAACCAATCCTGGTGCTCTCTCTCCAGCGTGAGAGCAGCACCAGGATTGGAGGGAGTGGCCTCTCTCTCGCCGTTCCCAAGGACACTGGAGCCCTACACTTGCTCTGTCTATAGACAGCTGTGCTACAGCTTTCTAAGCGCACATGTCTGGCTGGCCGTCGCAAGACGGCTGGCCAAAGGGACATGCACACTTTGAGAAGTGCTCAGGTAGTCCACCCTCCTCCCTGGTGCCGTCACTGTGCAAGCCGCCCCCCATCCAGACCCTTCTTTCGGGACGGCGGATGAAAAAAATGGTAATAAACTAGCTTAATTAACCATTTTATTTTTCATCTAGTAGGGGCTTTTGGGGCATTTTACTTGGCGGAGCGACGCTCCTCCGCTCTAATGGAGGAGCCCCCTCTGTCCATCCCTTTGATTTTGTTACACTGAAAAGCACTTTGACTCCTCAGTACAATGGGCTATAAAAAAAGCAAGACACCTTGGACTACCTTCCTAATTAACAGAAACAACTCTCAATGGTTATGGGGAATTGATGCACCAGAAACTTATTGCATTTTGAAAGTAAAGAAAACTAAAACAGTGAACTAGGCTTTTCCATTTTGAGTCTAAGACTATTTAACAATCTGCCGAAGAGCCTAGGACTAAACTACATCCTACTCGTATTCTCATGTAGAATTCTGAAGATCCACCTGTCCAGAACACATTTATAAGACTCTGCTGCCACTTGCTCCTTAAATATAAACTTTTCGAAACCATCCCTTGCTTTCTTTGGCTGCGTTTACAAAACTCTACGTTACTTTTAACTTTATTATATTTGTCTTCTTAAAAAAAAATGCTACATTACCCATATCGTTAGTCTACCCTATATAAATATTACAAATAAATAAATAATAATAAATGTATAACCTAACTTTCACTAATTGTACTTTGTACATCATAGTTTATTTGCAAACCTAACCATAGCATTTAATTTTATTTATTACATTTCAGTGTATACAACTTTTTATTGTTTCAAATTGTATTAAGTGAAGGTATACATCAAACGTGACTAATATATCTTGGGGCTGGCAGGTTTGCCTTTGTATTATATATCCATATATGTTTTATTAATTACATTTACTTTTTATACACAACCCTTTAGCCCAGTGTACTTATATTATATTAAGACTGTCACTTTATTAGTCACTGCAACATCATTGCCTGATATTTGATCAAATGATGTTGTGAGGGTGCAATGATATAATTTACCAGCATGTTTAATACCACAGAGGCAGTGACACTTCCCATCTATAAACAAGAATGTGTACAGTTATGCAAATAACTTTAAAGCGTAAGCTGAAAATGAACCATAAAACAGCACTAGGAACCTCTCTGAAGCATGTGTTGTACCTGAATCGATAAATATAGCTCCTTGTGCTTCTTTGGTAGGAACGTGTATGTGTCACATTGTTTAGGAGAGATCCCTAGGAAAGGAACTCTGTGAAAGTGTTTTCTTTCTATTCCTTTCCATCAACAATGTGTCCTGCTTACATGCTTGGATAGGTGTCATTTCTGCATACACAATTACATTGACACTGGCATTTTCATTCAGGGTTGGATTTTACTTGTGCTCCAATCTTCTGTTACTAACATAGGACTTTGTTGAAATAAAGGATTTTCAAAACAGGCCTTATAATGGTAAATATTATCTTCCTGTGTCCTGCGTACAGGGCTTACTAGCATTATGATCTTGTACTGGATCCTCCCACCTCTGACACTTGTATCATAAATATTAGAACATTGGAATGTTAGGAGCTCCATTGCAGACAATGGAGTGTTCCCTGCTTCTACGGGCCGGTAAAGGCCCGCAGAGCAACATTCCAATGTTCTACAAAGGCTTCTCGAAGCTCAAGGGGATTTATATTCCCTCGAGCTTCGAGAACCCTTTGTTTAATTTGTTAGAACATTCTGCCCTCTAGTGGCAGAATGTTCTTATAGCCTGATAGCCCTTCGTAGCAGCGCTATACCGGTATTAAAGTCCCACTGTCTCGTTAAAGTCCCTCGCCTTCAGCTCAGGCCTTTAACAATTCAGCGGGCCTTTAATAGCCGGTATAGCCCACTACGGCGGGCTATAAGGCTATATTACTGCTGAGAAGACAGGGGCTGTTGTTTGTTACATTTAAGGATGTAGTCTTGTAGGTCACAAAAGCAGTAGGTTTATTAGGTTTAGATCAGGTTACAGGTAAACCATGTAAAGCCCCACCAGGAGCAACATCCTGCTGCTCTCTCTGTCCTTCTCAATCCAACTGTCCACTTATCCAAGCACAAACACTCTCAACATTCCAGCCATCCAATGACCTCACTAACTGGCTGAGCTGCAGGGAACATCAAGAATGTGAAGAAAATGCATAAAATAGCAAGAAGCCACAACATATCTCTTCCCCATGAAACAACAGGAAATTCAGCAAGACACCCTCTCACAAACAGTCCAACAAAACTATAAATACCACCCACCAAAACAAACAGAAAAGGTTAAACAACACTTTCTGCAAAAACTTCAATGCTTCATTGGGATGTAAAATACACAGGCAATGAATATGTCCCATAAATTCGGAATTCAACAGTGCAGATAACCCAAAAACTGAACTCAACTACCTGTTCACTCTATCAGGAACAGCCTGTGACCCTCCATAGCAAAAATTTGAAACGGGACCAGGACTTCTTCCATACTCTACTGCATAGGGTGTAACCACATACTCCCAATATCCGAACAACTAAACAGGACCAGGGATTCACCTAACCTCTACTGTATAGGCGTGTAACAAAGTACCCCCTTAACTTTGGGCTAAAAACTGTCCCATTATCCTAACCCATTGGAAGGATGGTAACTACCCACTGAGCTTAACGCATTGCACCTACATCCTAAACCCCTTAGGAAGGATGGTCAAAATCCCACTTCACAAAATTGTCACTCTACCAAACCTACTCCTTCTGCATAGTAAATAGGACAGAGAAAATGTCCACCCATACAACCTTGGGCTAAACTCATGCCCCTACACACTTGATCCCTTAGGAAGGGTGGAATTTTGGCTTTACGCACTGCCCCTACACCCATCACACAAGAACATTGAAAATTATTCATTGGCAGAGAGCGTTAAATCCACCTCTCCAGTACGTGACTCCTCACTCTAATCCAAAAATCCACGTCAATGGTGAGTCTGCCTCCGCACTCACTGCACTTTACTGTGTAGTTCACTAGGTATTTTACCTTGAAAGCGCTGTTGCCCAATACTTATTTCAACCCAGTGTGCTCATTGCTGGTGTTCCCGCTTTTCAAGGCATATTGCACAAGCTTCACACCCATTACCAATTTACGTGCAGTTCCAGGTGCTTCCACACAGCCATTTGCAAAACCCGCTGCTTCGCGTGGGTGAAGTTAATATACCCTGGTTCCATAATACAGAGACTCCCGATCAAATGCAGTCAGCACTCTAGATTCCTCCGAGTGCATTCTATCTTCCATCTTGATGTAACCCTGTTGAAGGAGGATGTTGTAGCGGTTTAGTTGATCACCCGAGGAGAGAGGAATCCCTGGAAGCACCTCAACACTTTGTATCACTCTCTGGCCATGCTTGGTCAGAGAGCATAAATAAAGGGGCGGGGTTCGCTCGGGACTTCCGGCCCAGACGACCATCATACTGTGTCTGTGGTTCTTGGCCTCATGCGATGCCTGTAAGCATATGACTCCCCATGTTGTATGGCCTGTCGCATCTGTGTTCCCAAAACACAACAATGGTGATGAGGGTGGGATCTGCCTATGCCCTACCTGAACCTGAAGGCGTTACCGGCAGGCTCAAGCTCAGCAGCAAAGAAGCTTGCCGGAGAAGAGCGACATCATCGGCAGGCCCAGGGGTGACCGGCGCGCGGCCCAGCCGACGCTTACCAGCGACTCAGCTCCAGAGAACACTGCGCGCATCGACCGATGGTGCCTTAGCGCTACCGGAGGCTCTCGTAGTCCCCGCGAGCAACCTGCGCATGCGCAGAAGCAGGGAAGGCTGTTGCTGATGGCCGAGTGAGCATGAGGGAAAACACGCCTGGCCACAACGTGATCAGCAGAGATTGTGGGAGGCTCAATTACTGGCATTCGAACACCGAGTAAGCAGTGTAGTGCCCAGAAGCAAGATCAGTCCTTCCCAGGCAGGCCCAGGCAAACAACCATTGGCAAAAGCAACACATGCTTGTGAGAAAAGGCACAATAAACAGTGATGAAAGCAACTCACCTGAGACACTAAACTCCATGGTGGCAAAAACAACATCCCCAGAAGAAAAAGAAAAATAATATAAAAACAGCAAACACTGGCAAAACCAACTCAACCTGGCACAAAGATAAATAGAGACATAAACACGTGGGAAAATACTTGTGCTGCAAATAAGTGAGAGTGCACCATGTCAAACACAGCGGCGCAAGCGGCTCAACAGAAATTGGCCCCACCAGTGCCATCACATCCAGTGCACACCCAGATTACTGCACTTCCACCATTAAGTGAACTAATTGACCCGGCTACAGAGTCACCAAAGTGGAAAGTGTGGGTGGGCTGCCTCACAATTACTTTGTGGCAACGAGGGAGACCGATGGAGCCGTCAAAAGATCACTACTTTTACACTTCGCTGGAGATGAAATATACAAGTTATTTGAGTATCTCCCGAATACTGGCGCGCCCACCGATTATGATGCTGCGGTCAAAGCCTTGAACGCCCATTTTAACCCTCAGATCAATTCTCACTATGAGCAGTTCAAACTCAGACAAGCCAGGCAGAGAGAGAGAGAGTCAATGGACTCCTTTCATGCACGTCTCAGAGAGTTAGCAAGCACCTGCACTGAAGATCATCAGACCAAAGAGGTGACGGCACAAGTCATCCAAGGCTGCCGCAACAAGACGCTGCAGACACTCATACTTTGACAACCCCTCATCTACTTAGAAGAAATCTTGATCCTCGCTCGCTCACACAAATTAACAGACACCCGAGCAAAAGCAAAGGAGACCGCGCTCATTGACCAAACTGAGCAACCAAGTAGCACGAAAACGGAGCGAGCTGACACCATTTGCACACCATCTCGTGGTGGGCGAGGAAGATGGCCCGCCAGGACAACGCAACGTACACAGTGTGGTTACTGCGGGAGAGAAGAGCACCCTCCAGACAGCTGCCCAGCGAGAGGGAAGACGTGCTCCAAGTGTGGCATCCCCAACCATTTTGTGAGCATATGTTGAGATGGCTCGCGAGGTAGAGGAATCCCAGGAAGGAGGATACCGACAGGAGCCATCAGACACCTATTGCTAGAAGAGCCAACAACATCACGATCAACAAGAACACCAACCACCAGCGCATGGATGACTCCTCCACAAGGAGAAGACGAAGAGTGCTACTTCGTATTGTTTGTAAGTGACCTCAAAAGGAGACGACGGCCGCAACCCAAGTGCGACATTGAGATTGATGGGTCCCCAGTAACCGGCCTGATTGACACCGGAGCAATCGTTAATGTGATGGGGTCAGAAAGTTATAAACGGCTGAACCCGAGACCACCACTCACCCCATCCAAAATCAGGATTCTGACGTATGGGAGCCAAAAGCAGTTTCCCCTGAAAGGAAAGATGACAGTCCAAGTGAAGTCGGAGACCTAAGAAGTAACAACAACATTCCATGCTGTTGATAGGGAAGCAGATATGCTAAGTGGAATTCACACCGCCAAAGACCTCAACTTAATTGCGTTTGCAAATGCAGTGAAACTCCTCCAGACCGATGACATTCTGGATTTGTTCCTACAATTGTTTAAAGGATTAGGGAATATAAGGAGACTGCCTGTAAAATTGCATATAGATAAGGGAGTACAACCTGTCGCGCTAAGACACCTGTGAAACCCTTTTATCTCCGACCACTAGTAGAACACAAACTCCTGAAGCTAGAACAACAAGGAGTAATCGAAAAAGTAACATGTCCAACTCCGTGGGTATCCCCCATGGTAATCACTGAAAAGCCATGGTAGCCAGGGAAGATTCGGATCTCATCGATATCCGCATGCCCAATCAAGCCATAAAACGAGAGAGGCATTTAACACCAACAGTTGACGATATCCTAGCCGACCTCAATGGCTCACAGTGGTTCTCGTAGTTAGACATAAACGCTGGTTATCACCAGCTGAAACTAGTAGTGGAAAGCAGGTACATTACCACTTTTTCGACCCACCTTGGGCTTCGTCAGTACAAAAGATTGAATTTTGGGATATCATCCGATGCAGAGATTTTTCAGAACGCTGTGAGGGAGATCCTTTAAGGCCTCCAAGGTGTCCTGAATGTAAGTGACAATATCCTGATTCACTCCAAAACTCTTGAAGACCACCACCGACAGCTCCGAGCCACACTCCAGCGGCTGGCAGAACATGGCGTGACTCTTCACAAGGAAAAATGCCAATTCTTCCGTAAAATGATTGTCTTCTTTGGTTACGTGTTTAGTTCGTAGGGGGTCAAAGTAGATCCCAGGAAGTCAGAAGCAATTCGCCTCGCTCCTGCTCCAACCAATGCTTCTAAAGTAAGGTGTTTTCTAAGGATGGCAACATACTGCAGGCGATTCATCCCAAACCTGGCAACAATTGCAGAACCACTGCGAAACCTCACAAATAAAGAGACCCCCTGGAAGTGGACCTCCGAGGAAGACAAAGCTTTCAAACAAGTAAAATCAGCTCTATTAGATAGTACAACTATGGCATATTTTGACACCACTCTCCCCACAGAGTTGCTAGTAGATGCCAGCCCGGTCGGCCTAGGGCTTTGCTCACCCAAGAGACTGAACCAGGAACCTGGGTCCCACTAGCTTTTGGAAGTAAAGCGCTCACGGCAACCAAGTCCCAGTATTCACAAATAGAGCGAGAAGCACTGGCCATCAAGTGGACATGCAACCATTTTCATTTATATGAGAGCGGCCACCCCTTTCGAGTAGTAACAGACCATCAACCTATTCTTCCTTTATTCAAAAGAACGGCACATCACCCACCTCCCAGGATCGAAAGGTGGGCCATCCAATTGCAACATTACCAGATGGAATTAATGTATCGACCAGGCGCAAAGAACCCCGCTGACTTTTTGTCTCACCACCCAACGCTAACAACCAAAGCTGACGGTGATCAAGAGACAAGGACAGAAGAGTTCGTCAAAATGGTCGCCCAGTGGTCATGTCCGCAAGCTCTCTCGATAGAAGTAGTAAAGGCAAATATGGACAAGGACACGATCCTCCAGCGAGTATCCGACGCTCTGAAGGATGGATCCTGGGAAGGATTCCTTAAGAACATCCAAGGGTTGAGTGAGCCTGACAGGACCCGCCTGGGAACATTTTGGAAAGTTTGAAACAAACTCAGTGCCGCGGAGAACGGAATTATACTAAGAGGTTCACGCATAGTCATACCGCAAAGCCTGCAAAAATGAGCAACGGTCCTCGCACATGAGGGTCATCAAGGCATCGGGCAGATGAAGTCAAGAATGAGGGAAAAAGTGTGGTTCCCCGATCTAGAAGGCAGCGTAGACACCGTCGTACGAAACTGCAGGGCTTGTCAATTCACAAGCAACGCCGAATCTCCGGCACCCGTGATCACCGAGGATCCAGCCCCATCGCTATGGTCGTGGGTTAGCCTTGACTTCGGAAGCTTCCATGACGGGAGAGTCACAGCTGTGCTCATCGACAGTTACACCAAATACCCGATCGTCGAAGTCCTGCCATCTACAACATTTGCTAATCTGCAATCCGTCTTGGAGAAGTCGTTTGCCCTATTTGGCCTGCCACACGTCATCAAGACCGACAACGGGCCCCCATTCCAAGGCAGTGAGTTCAAAGACTTCTTAGCATGAATGAGAGTAAAGCATCACAGAATTACTCCCCAGGGGCCACAAGCCAATCGGGAAGTCGAACGGTTCATGCGCACCACCAACAAAATACTACGCATAGCGATGGCCGAAAACAGAGACCTGGAAGTTGCTCTACAACAATTCCTGAGAGAATACCGCAGCACATCCCAATGTACAACACAACGATCTACATAGTTACTCATACTGACTGGATCTCGACGAGATATGTTACCAATGGCCGACAACTGGAGGAAAGAACCCTACCACCCAGTGGGTGCCCAAGCTAAAAGACAGAAAACCAATGACAAAGCAAGTCATCGACGAAGAGCCAGGATTCGCATAGTGACGCCTGGATGTTCCGTGTTGCTAGGGAATCGGTGGAGCAGAGGGAAATTTCGCACTCCCTATGAGCCCGGGCTGTGCACCGTAAAGTCAACCAAGTGAACGGCAGTCACTGTAGAGCGAGATGGCGAAAAAATAACAAGGAACCTTTCATGATTCAAGAAAGTTCCACCCCCAGTTGGAACACCATGAGGTGTGGAGCAGTCAAGAACTGCCGAGCTGCATCCGATGAGGCTGAAAACAATTTTGATGATATTCCACCTCGAAGCCCAACGAAGTCACCACACTCAGCAACCCTCAGTCTCGAGGACACTGCTAATGGTCAAGGACCAATAAGTCCCAGACAAGAGCAAGAGAGCCGCCGGCACCTGCATAATCTTAGGCGGAACCCGCGGCCTAACAAGAGACTAGCTGACTTCGTTTGCTAAAGTATACTTTTTATTAATTGTTTGGAAAGCCAAGTTGGGATGGGATGTAGGGGTCTAGTTGATCACCCGAGGAGAGAGGAATCCCCAGAAGCACCTCCACACTTTGTTTCACTCTCTGGCCAGGCGTGGCCAGAGAGCATAAATGAAGGGGCTGGGGTCGCTCGGGACTTCCGGCCCAGACGACCATCATCCTGTGTCTGTGGTTATTGGCCTCATGCGATGCCTGTAAGCATATGAATCCCCCTGTTGTATGGCCTGTCGCATCTGTGTCCCCAAAATGCAACAGATGTCAAAAACATGTAGCACACACCCCTTTGATGATCTCTTTAAATACACAGAATATATTGGTGTGCCAGAGCAATGGCTGCACCCTGGGTAGAATGTCCATGAAATGCCAGAAACAAAAGGGTGCGTCCAGATATGTCTTTTCACACAAGACCACCGGTGAGCAGACGTGCACTAGTTTTCACTATGACATGTGTGCGAAGACTCCCATCATGCACTTCACCTCCCACACAGACTTGAAGCGCAGCTTGAGCTCCTCAGTTCGCACATTCCACAACAACACTGCTGACAAGCTACAGAATGCTGCTGCACCAGCATTCAAAACACGCCAGTCATGCTCCAGTATCCAAATGCTTCACGACGCCACTTGGCCAACGGCAAGAAAAGAAAACTTAATAAAGCATTTCACATGGTCCAAATGGCATATAGAAAAGAGGCTCACCACAAGCAAAGCTTAGTCATCAGTACCTTGAGACACTCTAACCTTTTCAACGCTAGTTGCATAAATTAAGTTGAACAGTTCCAAAATGCCTTTTATACAAGGGTTGTTCCAACACTAATTTCAGGTACAGGCTCCCCGCAGGTCAAATGCTTCTTGCCTCATCAGTTCACTCCTCACCAGTGTTTCTCATCCATATGAAATAGGCATCCCTCTGAGTCTGCTGCACACTGATGCTGGCCTGTTAAAATGCCCTGGACTGCAGGCTGTCTGATGTACATAGACACTGGTGGAGCCGCGAGGCTCAATTCTTGCGTACAGGTTTCAAACTCTTTTTCTTTGTAATCCACATAGTTTTTTTATGCAATTCCTCTAGTTTCTTCTCAGTTTCTTGAGTTTGTTCTTAACTTATTGTTCCTCACACATAGTTTCTTTTCCACTCGTCGCCAATGTTGCAATCAAAGATGTAGTCTTGTAGGTTACAAAAGAAGTAGATTTATTAGGTTTAGATCAAGTTACAGGTACAGCATGTAAAACCTCCCCAGGAGTAGGATCCTGCTTCTCTGCCCTTCTCAATCCAACTGTCCACTCATCCAAGCACAAACACTATCAATATTCCAACCCTCAAGTGACCTCACTCACTAGCTGAGCAGCAGGGAACATCAGGACTGTGGGGGGAATGCCTAAGATAGGAGAGGAGTTGGCCTAACGGCTAGGACAGTCGACCTCTAATCTGGGGAACTGTGTTCGAGTCTCAGCAATAACGCTGAACAGCCTGTGATCCTGGGCAAATCACTTAATCCCCCTGTGCCTAACAAAAAAATGAATGTGTCTTTATGCAATGCAACTGGTGCTATGTAAAGTGGTCTGATACCTGATTCGGGTCTAGTTCGCATTATGTAATAAAATAATAACAACTTTCAGGGAAGCGTAAATCCACCACAAAATTCCCATCTGGTTTCTGAATTACTCAGTGTGTTTGTGTTTACAGTGTGGTGACCTCCTTTACATGAATCCAGGGCTGGTGCTAAGGAGAGCAGGCAATGTATGAAAGAGTGTTGGTGTGAAGCAGTTCGCCTATTAGTTGGATTTCCCACAACCTAACAAATCTGTAGGGTTTTCGGTAACCCTCAGTTAGGCACCTGACTCATTAACCTGAGAGACTCATGAAAACACAATGCCAAAGGTCACAAGATGACAAAAGGGGATGGCTGTAACATACCTTTGCACATGGCCTGTAAACATGCACATCAGAACCTTGGAATGCACTGCTGCAGATTGGAGGTGAGTCGAGCACTCATCAGAGATCATTTTTTTAGATGTGTTTTTAACGTTGGTCCATGATATATTGTCTTTTTATTTGTATAGGAGCATCATTGTAGGAGGGTATTCCTAATTAATTATTTACAAGCATCCTTCGCACATTTCACTTTGCTGCTGAAGTCTTGCTGATTTGCACTTTCTTTCACTGATTCCGCTTCCCCAGTCTTGCCGTTTGATTGGAGGGAAGCGGACACACCTTCAGGCAGGAGCGGCCTGACTTCCAGTGGGGAAAGTCAGAATTCAGCATTCTCCCACGCTGGGCCAGCTACTTAGGCTGATGCTCGGCTGGACACGCGTTGTATTGGAGGTGAGTCGAGCACTCATCGGAGATAATTGTTTTTAGACGTGTTTTTAACAATGGGCCATTATACATGGTCTTTTTATCTGTATTGAAGCATCATAGTAGGGCGGTATTCCTAATTAGTTATTACAAGCATTCTTTGCACATTTTACTTTGCTGCTGAAGTCTCGCTGATTTGCACTTTCTTTCACCTTCTCCACTTCCCCGGTCCAACACGGCTCTTGCCGTTTAATTGGAGGGAAGCGGACACACTTTCAGGCAGGAGTGGCCTGACTTCTGGTGGAGGAAGCTGGAACGCAGTATTGTCCCGCGCTCGGCTAGCTCCTTAGGCTGATGCTCGGCCGGACGCTCAGCGGGCGCGCCGCCGGCGCTCCAAAGGCATGCCAAAGGCAATCCCGTCTGCAACCGTCCGCGCCAAGTCCACGACAAGGGCAGGAAATGCTGCCCAACATAGCCGAAAAAAATTGAATATTCCTCAGCCGCACTGCAAATGTTTAACCCTGGTGGGCAGTGTAAGAGCTTGATAACCCCTAAGAAGCTACAAGGGAAATGCTTATGCCTCCACTGTAAAATGGAAATCCCCAGTACAGGCATTATCCCCAAGTCAAACAGATCCAATAGCGCGGTCCAATTTAAAGGGGGACTAATCAATGCACGTTCATTATGCAAGCTCAGCCAAGGCATTAGAGAACTTACAATGGAGCAACAACTTGATTTCCTATTTATCATGGAGACATGGTTGAAAGAATGGTGTAATCCAGATATTACCATAGCTCAACCTCCTTTTT
This sequence comes from Lissotriton vulgaris, assembly GCF_964263255.1. Classification (NCBI taxonomy): domain Eukaryota; kingdom Metazoa; phylum Chordata; class Amphibia; order Caudata; family Salamandridae; genus Lissotriton; species Lissotriton vulgaris. Next base: position 774,611,135 of record NC_141696.1, on the reverse strand, counting down.
ATTCGATCCATAGAAAAGATCGAGAAAACATTAGAGGTGGAGGGTTGGCCATTATCATTCGAGATTCCAAACATTGATTAACCTTCGACTTAGATACATTTAAGGGAGCAGAAAGCTTAGGCTTCTGTATCTCACTGAACGGCTCGGTGGCTTTTGCAGGAGCCCTAATTTATCGCCCACTGGGCTACAGTTCTATTTTTAATGAATCATTGGGAGATACCCTTAGTCATCTTTTTTCGAGATATGCTAATTTTACCCTACTGGGAGATTTAATGTGCACCTAGAGGACAAAAAAGAGCCAGGAGTAGATAACTTCCTCCAAATAATAGAACTACTAGGGCTGACGCAAATGGTGGACTCTCCAACACATCGAGCTGGTCACACACTAGAAGGGGTTTGTTTGAATTCTATTGTTCTCGCAGTAGAACTACCCACCCCACAAATCTGGGCGGATCACAACTTAGTCTCTTTTAATCGTAGTATTCCTAGAACGATCCACCATGACAAACAAGCCAAGGTGCATCACACTAGAAGGAATTGGACACAACTAGGCCGCCGTCCTAAGCTGGTGAGCACCTCTCAAGCGCAGATACCTATTCTCACGAGCAATACTTCCGCAGACTCATGTCTCTTCCACAATTGGATGGCTGCAATAAGTAATAAACTCATCCCACAAGATAAATCTAACACAACTGGAAAAACAGAATCCAAGAGAGCTCCCTGGTTTATGCCCATACTTAAAACAATGCATACCCAACGTAAACAACAGGAGAGTAAATGGAGGAAATGTTACGACGATAAAGAAAATCAAGCATTCAAAAAAAGCAGAATGCTTTATCACAAACAGATCAAATTAGCAAAACAAGCATACTTTTCAAGGAAAATACAGGAAGCTAATCTATCTGTTCATTTGAAGCGGTGTCATTGGACCAAATGCACAAAGCTAGCATGACATGTAAATCGGGTTCCCCTTTAGATGCCTCTCCCCCCTCAATTCTTCACCAGATTATTGATATAGTCAATCCAATTGTCAATCAGATTGTTAATTCCTCTCTAAATTCAGGGACTGTTCCAGAAGATTGGAAGCTAGCAATACTAAAACCTCTGAAAAAGAAGCCTAATATTGATCCATCGGTCTTTTCCAACCTAAAACCCATATCTCTTCTTCCCTTACTAAGAAAAATCACTGACAAATGTGTCCATAAAGAATTAACAAGATTTATAGAGGCCGCTAACATCCTCCACCCCTACCAATCTGGTTTCCGACCTATACATTCCACTGAGTCTGCACTCCTAGAGATTACAGACTGACGTAAAATGATTGCTGACAGGGGTAGGAAGGCTGTGTTGATTTTACTCGACCTATCGGTCGCATTTGATACCATATCACACAGCATCCTCCTCTTCAGGCTCAAATCATGTGGTATTTCACACATTGTCCTGGAGTGGTTATAATCCTTTCTTTCAGGACGCAGGCAAGCTGTATCCCTTGGAATCTTCTTATCAATGGAACGTAACAATACAACAGGGGTACCACAGGGCTCTTTCCTCAGCCCCCTATTGTTTAATGTTTATATGACCCCACTTATCTCATTAATAACTTCATTTGGGATCGAAGTTACGTCCTATGCTGATGACACCCAGATGATTTTATCTCTAGATCACAACTCTAAGGAGGCAGAACTACATTTAAAAAAATGTTTCACCAAGGTCCTCCAGTGGATGAAAGACAACCACCTTAAGTGCAACACGAAAAAAACTGAAATACTACCTATAGGCAAAGAAGTTTATTTCTCACCAGAGGAATGGTGACCAGAGGATACTGCACCCCCTCCGTAAATGGTTGTGGTAGCAAGAAACCTAGGAGTACAGTTTGACTCCGTCCTCAGTTTTAAGCCACATGCACTAAAGGTCGCAGGGACCTGTTTTAATCTTATAAAATCATTAAAAAAATTATTTGACCTACTCCTCCTCACGGCAAGAAAATCAGCAGCGGTGGCCTTAATATTGGCAGAGTTAGACTACTGTAATGGTCTCTTGGCAGGAGCAAATAAACAAGTATTAATAAGACACCAGTTTGTCCAACATGCGGCAGCTCGGTTGGTTCTAAAACTTCAGCGTAGATCCTCTGCATCTGCTGCCCCAAAAACTCTGCATTGGCTCCCTTTGCACAAACAAATACTTTTCAAGATTCTCCTTATTACCTTCAGAGCCTCACTAAAACTGGATCCCCATTACCTCTCGTCAAGATTTACCCCTTATATTACAACCTGAACCCTCAGGTCTTCAACAGCCAACCTACTTAAACCTCCCAGTTTCAGATGTAAAACTAGGGGAGGAAAAACTCTGATTGCATTAGGCGCCAGGGCATGGAATCTATTACCTCCTCATTTGAGAATACACAAATCCGAAACCCAATATAGGAGAGAGCTAAAGACCTGGATTTTTGGTGCTCCAGATGCAGTATGTCTCTCTTTTATCTAAAAACCTCTGCACAGCCACTCACCTACATATCAGCGCCAGGATGCTTCTTTCGGAGTGGCAGATTCGCGCTTTACAAATAACAATTTTCATTTCATTTCAGATTCCATGCACAGGCCCCTCAAAATGTGACCTTGCCCCAAGTATCCATTTGCTATATCCTTAATTTGCTAATTTGCTGATGTTTTTCATTCCAATTATAAAGGTCCACAAAGATGTAAAAAGTATGTAAATGATTTCATGCATACCTCATATCCACTAACTACACTTCTACCTGCAGTTAATGCAGAAGAATGTCTTGCTTACCATTATCACACTGGGAAGTTAGGACAAAGCACTACCAGGTACATGCATCATTGGTGCCGTTTGCGATTCCTTAATTGCGAAAATTAAGGAATCGCAATTAAGGAATCGCAAACGGCAATGCATCAAGAAATCGCAAAAGTTTTAGCGATTTCTTAATATTCCTTATTTGCGATTCCTTAATTGCGAATCGCAAATAAGGAATCGCTTTACATTGATTCCTATGGGCCTAGAGGCCCATAGGAATTAATGGGAAGGCATTTTCATTTTGCGAATTCGCAATTAAGGAATCGCAAAATGAGAATGCAATTTCAAGGGTGCAGGGGGGGTCCAAAGGACCCTCCCCTGCAACCCTGGAATGTCACGTAAGTACATTTTACTCACACACATGTCCCAAGGGCATGTGTGTGTGTAACATGTAAGTGTCAAATATGCATTTATTTGCATTTTTTACATTTTTCGCAAAATTACCATGAAGGTGTACTTCATGGTAATTTTTCCCTACAAAATTGCGAATTCGCAAAATAAAATTAATCATGCATAGCATTTAAGAAATCGCAAATTTTGCGATTTCTTAAATGCTATCGCAATTTGAGAAATCGGAAAAAATTGCGAATTCTTAAATTGCGATACATGAAAAATAAATGATGCATCCCAATAAGTGATTTTGGAATCGCAAACGGGCGATTTTTGCGATTCGCACCGTTTGCGATTCCAAAATCGCTTGATGCATGTGCTTGTACATCTCTTACTAGGTCGTGAGATAGGGGCTGAACATGTGTTCTGTGAAGAACAGTATAGCACACAAAAAGAGGGACTGTTTGTGCTGAGATGTGTTATACAAGAGGCAGTGTTCCTCTCTGGAAGATTCCACACTGTTTCCATCTACCCTATCACTATCCTGTGTTTTTGTGGTGTCGTCCTTGGACGGTAGGGTATAACTGTCCTTCTTTAACTTTTTTACTTAGAGTGTGCACTATGCCAAAGGCACCATAGGTTTGTGTGGTTGGAATAAAGACTCATGTTGCTGTTCGGCCAAAGTTTTACGGCTTCAAACAAAGAAGGCTTATTAGACTTATTGGAATCCTGACAAATTTACATTCATCTAACACCGTCACCCTACTTGCCTGAAGCAGTTCCATTACGTTTCTTGAAAGGACTGCAACATCTGCACCACTCTTGGCAGAATGCAGAAAATTTGCCAAAAAGAATAATTCTGCATTTAGTGCTGTTTTCCTAGGGCAAAAGTGCCTCCTCGCACCCAAAATGGGCACGAGGAGCATTTTGCATTCAGGGATAGCACTAAATGCATCAGAACACGAATCGTGAGTGCGCACAGCTGCTTGTACTTGCTTATTATGCACGTGGGGTAGGTTTTCTCTCCAACTTACTACCAGCATTTAGCACTATTTTCTTAGTGTAAAACATAACAGAATATGAATAGCGAATGCAAGCAGCTAGTTGGGCTCATTAAATGATCTCACTGTAGGTTTTACCCCATAAATTATGCAAGCGCGGGTAATGACATTATTACTGGTAATTCTGTGTTACAGAGTAACGTAGAATAACCAAAATTACTCCAATTACTCCAGCATAATTGAAATTTTACCTAGTCCTATTCCTTAACAGGTTCTGCAACCAGCCACTGGACTTTTTGAGTCGTTCCTCTACTGAGTTCCAGTTTTCACTATTGCCTTCTTGGACATCATGGATGATTTACATTCAGCCCCTCCACACCCTCTATTGACTTGCATGGATTTCCATTCATTTGTCACTGGTTTTACCCTAAACTTGAATTTGGTATTTTCTGATGCTGCAGCTTTTACCTCTTGCTTTTTCTTCCCACATTTTTCTTATCTGTTCCTAGGAGGAGTTCCTATCCAATAGCTTTAGTCCCCAACTGTCTTTGGTACCATGCCTGACTCCTGGATTTTTCAGATGGCTTGCCAGATATTTTTGATTAGGCTCATTGAAAATAACGCTTGACTTTGTGCGCCGTGAAATTAAGTAAATATTGAATTTGACTGACTTTATGTTTCATTAATTGAATTGCAGTGTCTGTACATCTCTATTCCAGGATTGAAAATTGGTGCTGTATGTTGTTCAAAATTCCATTGTTTTATTCCAATTTTGTAGAAAATGTCTTCCTCACTTTCCAAATGGTAATTGCTTGCCTCCGTGTTTCCAATAAAACTAACCTGCAATGCTTGCATAACTTCCTCATGAATATCCTCTTTCTGTTACACTGGGCTGTAATGTGTACATGTTTTTCCTATTCTTTGGATGTCAATATTTTGCTCTGCAATTTAGCGGCAGTTAAATCTGGCTACGCTGTCTGGAAAACCTCTAGTCATCCAACTTAACCCACTTTCAGCAATATGTTGTTTCTAATAATTTACTTTTGCTTCCACAAGGCCATGGAATTTTATGGTTGGTTAAATTGTCCCTTTTCTGATCCTATTGGGTTTAGTAATGGAGTAATAAGTAGTGCTTTAGTTAGACTCTATATAGTATATCACATGTTCCTTAGAAATTATTCAGTATGATTTTGTTATATTTACTTTGTTGACACAATAGCATTTTAATTCATGGCTTTCTGCTTCAGATCTACAGGTGTTTCTGGTCACAAAGTATACAAATGGTCACACATAGGTTTTCTAAGAAAATAGATTTGAAATACAAGCCCTTGCCAACTGTATATAATATGTAACATTTTGCTGTGTATGCCTTTTAAAACCACCATTTACAAAAAACTTCAACTACCCCCTCCTTTTCCTAGCTTTTTTCTTTGACAGCACAGGTTCACTCTACCAAAGCTGTTTGTTCAGGACAGGGCTTCACTTCTAGATTCCATATTGTTGGGCCCGAGATGTTACTTCATTATGGAATTTTCTTTCTAGGACAGCTAGAAGCAACAAAAACAAAGGCCTTATTTAGGCTTTGCCTGGAGTCCCGCCATCTATCTAGGGTGATGGAGATCATGACCACCATCACCACCAACATCCTGGTTGATTCTGCTGAATTTAGAGATCCCTTCCTGAATGCTGGGATCTCTCTTCATTGAAGGAGCTGCTGCTATCCCAGCTCCCTTCACACCAGTAATGTTTGCAAACCAGGCACTATGTTTAAAGCACCTGCTCTGCAAACCTGTGATGTGCAGACAAAACAAGCCCTCGAAGCAGGAGTTTAAATTTTTAGAGCAAAACAAAAATTGCCCTCGCAAGTAATGTGTTTTTTCCCTCAACACTGGAGCCAAGGACACTTCTACCAGTTTCTGCTTGACCCTGCAATGGCAGACACAGGCAGGGAAAATTAGTTATGGTGGTCACTCTCAATGGAACAGGGTGACCCTCACCATGGCCCAGTGATCTTGTCGCAAACACACACTTAATCAGTGGTTACTCTTGATGGCGTCATTGGATGCTCAGCAAACATAACTCAGTAGTTTCCTTGCTTCTAAATTGAGCAGGGGATTGGCAGGTTCTACGAACTCTGCCAAATTCAAAGGCCCAAAGATACCAAACTATTATCAAACCCTTCCTATGATTAAACTATTTTGGCTTGTGAACTGGATTGATGCATTTGGCACGACACATAACATGAAGAGTGCTGTTAGAATAGATTAGTTGAATCTTGAAATAACTCGGGTTTCACTCAAATAGAGAGGTTGTTTAGATATGATTAATAATGCATCTGCATTCGAGGGATAACTGCCAGTTCAATTGATCTGATCGTCAATCTGCAGTCATCGGACACTTACATGATGAGTCTTTTTTGGCTCTCTCGCGGTTATAACTTTAAAATGTTATTAATCTTTCACACTGAAGGTACATACTAGATTTAAGAAAGAAATTTAACATGTATGTGCTATAAATCTCACATGTAATTCAGCAATGTCCTTCACTGACAGTAATAACTGAGTGTGAGCTTTGAATTTTATGAGAGGCTCGGGTCTATAGGTACTGAGAAAACAATGGTTAAAATGACATTATAGTAAGGTGTTGAAATGAGACACAAGCTAACATAATGCACTGCTTATCATCTGAAATATTAAATGGTGAATGGCATCATTGATGTCTTCACCAGTTATCTGTAAAAAATAACATTGTAGAAATTATGAATGAGATCAACCAAAGTGTGCTGCAGCCTTTGTGCAACAGGTGTAATTTAAATACCTACATAAATGGTTAAACTGTTACAATTTTTTCTGTAAACTTTTGAAAGATGATGAAGAAATTGGATGTTTCAGAAGAAGGGCACTTTTGAGAGATGTTATTATCTCTTTACTTGTATTCACCCAAGGAATGGGTGCAGTAGGGGAAGGTTATTTGTGGAGAACTGGCCACTTAACATCATTTAACAACAGGCCTTTTGGTTAAACTTTTGCTGTAAAGGGTTGAAGGCTGAGCAAGTAAGATATTAGCAGGTCATGTAAGTGTGGGCACAGTATTCGGCCACAGGTGAGGCCCTGCAGCCAATCCTGTGCAGTGCATGGTGGACGTGGGCCACATGCGTAGGGCTGGGCACAAGTTCTGGACATAGGACAAATCGGCTGTCTAACCCATGCTGTATGTTGGATGCAGGATACGGTATAAAACTAGGCCTTGCTCAGAACCTCCACTGTGTATATCCAAAGTCTGTGCATAATGTGGGTTGGCTTCTTGTGGAGGGTTGGGTGCAGACCTTGGCCACAGACTGTCATGTGTCAAACTTGCCCCATGTATGGCTCAAATTCTGTGTAGTGGATGTTTGATGCTTGCAGTTGGTTAGGTGCATTGCCACACTCTAAGCACCGAATCCAAGTCCTAATGCAGATTGAATGCAGTACTGGGCAGAGACCATGACTGAGATGTGATGAGTGATGTCATCAATGATGTAATTTAATATGTCATAAATGAGGTAATAAGTTGTCATACATATTTCATTATGGGGTGCAAGTTGTAGCTAGTTCGCTCAACTACAACTGGCCTTTTTCAGTGTTGTTTGGGTTGTTTAATGTTAGCTGGTATCTCATTCCAACACCTAAATATAGTGTTACTTTAACCATTTCTTTTTCAGTGAATTTCAGTTTTTTTACCATAAGCACCTAACCGAACTATAATTCAAATTTGATCTTTGGTGTTTTCATTGAATATATTTATATATTCACTGAAAACGTGACGTTATAATTAGGTGCAGATAAGGTAAAACCTAACATTTAAAAAAACAGAAAAACACTGAAATCAACAAGTTATCTTTACCGGCCTAATTATAACTTGTGCCCCGACCATACACTGCTTATGACCTCACATATTATATCACTCATGACATGTTAAATGACATAATTGATTACATCACTGATGAGATGATGCAGTCATTGTGACATTGAAGGAAATTTTGGCAGCTCCTGCTAGTGTCCCACAGGACTCAGGGAGGCTCCCCTGTGTTGTCCCACAGGACACCTGCAGGAACCAGTGCAACCTCTATGCTGCAGTGGGAGTTCTGAAAGACTGACTTTTTTCTTTAAAGGAAGAATGTGGCGTGTGGTTCCATTGGCGGTTAGTTGATCATGGGGACTTCATGCCCACCTACCCAATATAGGGGGAGAATTATTTTTTTCTTTACAAAAGTCATATCCCGTTTTGGGATTTTTTTTTCAAAATGAAAAAAGATGTTTGTTTGTTATAGGGAAACATCCTTCTGATCAAGCCCTGTAACAGCCAGTAAATGCATTGACGAGAATTGCAGTGACGGCAGTTCCTGCCAATGTCTTTATAAATGATGACTGCTAGGCGGTCATTTATAAATTTGGCAGACGGATTAGTATGGGCCTGGCAGATATAAAGATATAAAGATATAAAGATATTATCTGCCAATAATTAAATTGGGCCCTTAGTTTACTGACCTAACTATAAATTACGCCCTCCATGCCCTGCTTATGACCTCAAATATAATATCACTCATGTTGATGACTTCATTCGTAAGAACTCAAATTACATAATTGATGACATAACTGATGACATCCCTGCTGACATCATCAACTTACTGCTGTTCAAATTACTCTATAAACTAGTACAGGATTTCAGATACCAAATTAAGTTCTGAATGTTGCAGAATCATGTAAACTGTAAATGGACATTTACACACATAAGCTCAGTTAGGTGAAGCAAAAATCTCCGACTCACAGCCTTCATCGTGTACTGAATACATTATGGGTAGCCAAACTTATATGGGCAAGCAATCAGACACAAGTGGGCTAGCTAGTGCAGGTGATCTCTCCCCTCCGAACAATTTGTCAGGTAGAATTCACTTCTTCCAGACACCCAAGCCCCTACTATGTACAGCCTTTACCCTATGCTGAATCTTTTGCAGAAAGCCAACCTCTCATGGACAATCAACCACACATGAGTGGAAAGTACCTATTGCAAATAGTTTTCACCCTGTGCAGAACATCTCCACAGAGACCCCCTTCGGTCTAGGTGGTGAAGGCCCTACTACGCACAGCCTTCACCCTGTACTAAAATAATTTTCAGATAGCTGGCTTCTTCATGGCAATCAAGCACAGATGGGTGGACAACTACCTGGTGTGTACAGTCTTCACTCCTATGCACACATTGTCATACAGATACCACTCCCTCCACTCCCTCCAGACACTCAAGGCCCCGTATGAGAGAAAGCACCTACTACATTCAACCTTTGCCCCTTAGAAAAGCTTTTACAGATAACCAAATTATTGTGAACAATCAACGAGACACGAATCAGCATTTGTCATGTTATAAGTTATATCACCAATGATGTAGTTGGACATAGGTGGAAAGGGCATGCTGTCCTTATGCAGATGTCTCTCTCTTTAACTAGATTTAGTCCCTTTAAAGAAACATATTATTCCTCAAATTACAGAAAAACTGTGATTCTGCTCACATTGATAACCTTTCATAACTGCATTAACACCTCAATGCACACCACAATGCAATGCTCATTTACTTCAACCTGTTCCTCAGGAAAGGCTTTAACTTCAACAGCTCCTATTTTGACAAAGTGGTGTTCAGGTGTGCCTACGTTTGCCTTAAATGCAAAATGTTAGCACAATTATTCATTAGAACTCTGTGTTGAAGCCACCGTTGATCACTAGGCAGTTGACTGACAGACTGCTGCTGGTATTCAAAGTACCTTTTTCATTCTGCATGTCAAAATGTTTAATTGAAATGGAGTAGAAAATATTTGTGAACTCACAGAAAACATGTCATCATTTAAGCTTTCTAGAGAAGTGGCTCTTAATCTGGGGTCTGAGGGCCCATAAAGTTCAGCAAACCTACTCAGGGCTTCCACAATTGCTTAGAAAATTAAATATTATTAACAGATGAAGAAAGTGTAAGTAAATAAAAAAGCAAAATGTAAAGTTGAAAATTTTAACATATTCAATAAATGTTAAAGAATTTGAAATTGGAGACTAAAATTCCTTAGATTGATTGGCGGGAGCAGTGCAAATGCATCAAGCAGATTATAGTTTGAAGAATGAGTGGCCTAAATTGAATTTAGAAAAACTACAACCTTACCATTACATTTAAAATGCTTGTATTTTCTTTTTTGTTTGCAAATTTCATAATTTGTGTATTTGTTTGATGAATGCTGATTTCTGTATTTTTTGTTTATTGTTTTGAGGTTCTAGCTCTAGTAATGACTCAGTGTGGAACCTCTGATTCCAATAAGGATTCAGTGACGATCCCACGTTCCACTAATGATTAAGTGGAGGTTCAGAGAATTCAAGAGGCTAAGAACCACTGCCTTAGAGCACGAACCATCATTTCTATGACAAAAAGAAAATAACGCCTTTATTGTGTTCATTTACTCTTTCATCCACTGTAATTACTTTCAGTTTTGCAGCTTTAATTCCATCAAGATGGTATTCGCAAAGCCCTTGTTAAACATGTATTTTTTGATTTGTGTGCATAAAACGGTTCGTGAGACGAAATGTTACTAAAATCAGATCTATCTTGCCTTTGCACATTTATTTCCAGAGGCATAAATTAAAGTGTTTTGGCTTCTGAAGTTGCCTGATGTAGCTGGCACGGATAGACAACAGCCAGTCCGCAGTTAGTGTGGGTTAATTTATACTGAAATGGCCCTGCTTCAACTCCAAATAGACAGGCTGCTTCGATGTTATTAATGATGCAGACACATTCATGGTGTAACTGACAGTCTATTCAGGTTCACCCTATCTGATTACAGATCTGCAGTCAAACACTCATCCCTAACTCGTTCATTTCAGAGTATTTTTACATCTCTCACTATCACATCTTAAAAGCCTTATGAATCTTTCAAGAAGTCATTTTAGACTTGATTTAAGGTACAAGGTTAAAATGTGTGTGCCATAAATCTTAAAAGCTATTCAGGTATTCACTTGACTGACAGATCGGGATTCCCTTTCAGCATTTTAAATGCAATTTTAACAATCGCAGTTATTCTTCAATATTTCTGTAGTTAAGGTTGGCACTTGAGTACGCACAGGATCACATGTGCACCATTAGCAAATTTTAGCTACCCTTACATCACTAGCACTAAACTTGGAAGCAGGATAATTCATAAGTTGTTCATAGAGTCTCTTAAATGTAATGCCGATAGTTACAATTGTAAGCAGTAACAGGGTACAGAACGTACTACTTTTTCAATTAACATGGGAGTCTGATAGAAGGGAGTGTGGTGGGACTTTTCCATGCCCCAAGGAGCTGCACTTCTACAGGGGCACCCAAAGGGTTGATGGGTTGGTGTGCTATCAACAACACATTCCAGTATTCATCAAACACATTCATATACACAGATACACACAGACACGTTGGCATAAAGGCACACACACACATAAGGTCTGCATGTACTTACATCTCCCACTGACAAACATAACTTTAGTAAGCGCTGATGTTTAGATTACAATCCACATCACACAGACATCCTACACACACCCAAAGCCATGGCCATACAACATTAAACCTTTCAACTCCCATAAAACAAGTAGATTTTTAATGGGTGCTACATCATCTCTATTTGGAAGATTGTGAATTTCAAAACATTCCCCCACATACACGAAACCTTTATGCAGAAATGAGGTCAATAAGGATGCAGGTCCAATCTCACATCTACAGATGAAGAAGCAAAACCATGCACATTTTAAAGATCACGAACATCAACATACACACAAATATATGTCGTCAATGACGTTGAGGACCACACTCTGTAGGCCCCAACTATCTCAACACTCACACAACAGCTGTAGTTCTGATGGATTTTGATGTTTGCACACATAAAGGCACATACACTCTCAACATGCATACTTCCAAGGTTGGTAAGAGTGAGGCCAACATTCAGACCCGCCTAATTCTCAACCAACCCACATTCACACATAAAATGATTGTGAACATTTAAAACAATAAACAATTGCAGACACCTGCAACAACTATACAGAACAGGATCTTCATAACATTCAGATCTAACTCCAATTCTGCTACAGTAATTGCATTAACCTGACCTTGAGTCAAACGGTTGAAGTTGAGAATACATAAGAGAAATGGAGAGCCTGTAAATGTCATCCTGTAGGGCACAAGAGATAATAACTTGCGTACAGTTCCCACCGTTCATCATCAGCAGCCCTTGAGGGCAGTCTGACTAGACAGATATTGCAGACCACATGAAAAGAAGCATCACGGTTATCTCTGCTCATCTCAAAACCCCTCGTTTTGGGTGGTAGAGGTTGCTGCTTGCTGGTCCACATCTCTGTAGGGACACCAGAGGGCATATTACCAAGCCCCTAACGCCACATGAGTGTCACTTTTTTCTGACGCTCCGGTGGCATTGACCATTTGAAAAATTTACAAGGTGGCGCTAAGCCACTTAACGCGGCTCAACTCCACCTTGTAAATATGCCCCTTGCCGCTGCAGTAGTCCGCTGCAGAAAAGGGGTGTGCAATGGGTGTTGCACTGGGCTTTTCACCACAGCACCCATTGCTTTTTGACGCTGCTCCAGATTTACAAGGCTGGGGCAGCGTCAAAAACTACGGCCAGGTAATACCTAGGGGGATATTTGCAATAAAATACCAGAGAATGGTGTTACTCCAAAATTGGTAACACCCTGCTCTAATATTTCTTATACACAGGAATGTGCCGTAGTTATGGAAATACGGCACACATCTGCCTTTCCCCTAGAGTTGGCATTAAAAAAGGTTGCCTAGCACCGGTGCAATGACCCTTGCGCCATTTTACAAGGGTGCCTACGCTTCAGGGGTGATTGTTTATGTGCAGAAAGGGACACCTTCCCACACATAAACAATCTTTACATGTGTTTTGTTGTTTCTATGTGTGCTGCAGAATGCAGCACACATAGAAAGAGCAAAATACAAGGACAAATGAATAATTTCTGCTCATATCGCTAGTCTAAGACCAGGTATTCCCTGGTCTTAGTTTTTGGCTTCTCCATCCTTGTAATTCTGGGGCAGCATCAAAATGGGTGTTGCAGTAGAACACCCACTGCAATACCCATTGCATGCCCCTTTCACACCTAGTGAAGCATGAAAAAGCCCTTATTTACAATGGCGCCTTATAAGTAAGGGGATGAGGATATCGCCACTGGAACACCACTGAAAGTGATGTTCTGGTGGCAATATCTCCTTGTAAATATGTTCCCTGGCCTTAGGAAATCATTAATTTCTCCTCGTATTTGGCTCTTTCTATGTGTGCTGCATTCTGCAGCACACACAGAAAGAGCGAATCGCCATTATGTGCAGGAAGGTGCACCTTCCTGCACATAAACAATCTCCCTTGAAGAATGGCACCCTTGAAAAATGGTGCAAGGGGGCCTGTGCTGGTGCTAGGCATCTTTTTTAGTGGCAGTGCTAGTGGAAATACAGAGGTGTGCCGTATTTTTGTAAATATGGCGTATCCCTACATTTAAAAATTGCCAGAGTGGAGCGTTGCAAAATTTGGCATAACACAACGTTCCGGCATTTGTTTGGAAATATGCCTCCAGGTGTGGCTATAACTAAAGAGGAAAGACAACCACCATCGTCCTTAACATAACGTTCATTTCTAAATGGCACCATCTCCTTGCAGGGCATATTGGAGATGAAATATGATGTTTATTACTATCTAAAGCAAAGGTACAAGTTTTGTCAGCCTCAGAAGGGTGATTCAGTCAGTAAAATTTTATTCGATCTAATTAAAGCTAGATCATAAAAGTATACAAATTTAAAAACAAGACAGTTCATAACATCCATTACTACAATAAGTTTAAAAATAAAAAATAAAATTATTTTAATTTTTTTTATTTCTAGCATTGATAATGATTTAATTTTAGGAGGGGATTTCAATATTTTGATGGATCCACGGTTAGATTCCACAGTACAAGGGAAGAGGCAGACAAAGCCCAGATCTTTGAAAGTTTTGAAATACTATGAATCTGTACTGAACTTACATGATCCATGGCGTTTAGCGTTTCCTTCTCAAAGGAGATATACATGTGGATCTGGTCGATTCTGCTCCTCCTCTTGCATTTATTTCTTTTTTATCTCCCAGGGATTAGAGTGTTTTCAGCAAAAAAAATTCTTTAATGCATTTTCGGACCACGCAATGCTGACTTTAGAAATTCAGCTGGGGGAAGGGTTGAGAATCCCCAAACGGTGGGCCTTTCAAAAGCAATACTTTAATTATAAAGACTGGGTAAAGTCCATGGATTTGAAGCTTAGGCAATGTTTAACTCAGAACATCACCTCTGCTGCTCCACATAGTTTGGTATTCACTGAAAGCATTTGTGCTGGGGCTATTGATAGGTATGTCCAAGAAGGCCAGGTTGGAAAAGTTACAGCTTGAAGATAAGATCCAGGCCCTTAATGAGATATTCCTAGAGGCCCCCACTATTTCTAATAGAAAACTTCTTGATCAGGCTTATCGTGAGCTTTGCACTGCTTATAACATCCAAAGTGAGATCTTTTTTCAACGCTTTCAGCAGACGGTTTATGAAGAAAGTAATTTCACTGGCAGGCTATTGGCGTGGCAGGCCAAAGAGCAGGCCGTAGCAAATCAAATTAAAGCATTAAAATGCCCCCTGACAGCAGTCCCTACAGAAGATCCAGGGATAATAGGGGACATTATGAAGACCTACTATGAAGCTATTTATGGTAAATCACAAAGGGTCGATGACCAACTGCTTGCCAAATTCCTTCAAGAAAAGCCATCTTTAACCCTCTCTGAAATAGACAACCAATCTATGGCGAGCCCTTTTTCTTTGTCTGAACTGGAGGAAGTTGTAATGCTTTTGGGGAATGGCAAGGCCTGCGGTCCAGATGGATTGCCTGCAGAATTTTTAAGGTTTTTTTGGAGCACTGTCAGATTTTCTTTTAGTCCTGATTAATTCTTTATTGGAAGGAGGGCCTGTCCCGGAATCTTTTAGACAAGGGAATATTGTAAGTTTCCCGAAAAAAGGCAAGGATCCTAGCTCCTATCGTCCAATTACGCTGCTGAAGTTGGACTATAAAATCGTAACAAAACTTTTATCTTGTCGGTTCAATACATTCGCAGCACATTTAATCCACCCCGACCAGAACAGGTTTTTAGCTGGAAGACAAATGGCCACAAACACCCACTTTCTTGCAGAAGCCCTGGATTATTTTGAGGGTCAGAAGAATTCGACTCTCATTTTATTATTAGATGCCAAAAAGGCCTTTGACCTTGTGGTTTGGGAGACGTTATTTTAAATTTTACACTCTTTTAATATCCCAAGGTCATTGATATTTTTAATTCAGAGCCTATATGAGAATGCAATGGACAATATAATTATTAATACGGAAGTGGCAGGATCTATTAAAATTAAGCGAGGTACAAGGCAAGGCTGCTCTTTATCTCCGGTGCTGTTTGCGTTTTTTATTGAACCCTTAGCAACAGCTATTCGTAACTGTGCTGATATTTCCCCTCCAATTTCAGCAATGCCCAAAATAAAGCTGTATGCCAATGACATCATGCTCCTAATTAATCCCACAGTCGAGGTGCAATCCAAGATCTTTGAGTGGTTTGCAGACTTTAAAGCTCTAGGGGGGTATCATATTAATAAGGGCAAGACGGAAATTATTCAGTGTGGGAGTGCTGCTCTAAATTTACACCCTGATCTTCGAGGCTCTGCTAACTCTAATCCAAAGAGATATCTGGGAATATTTTTCTCAAACCTAATTGATGATCTTTATAAATTAAACTTTGTCCCCTGATAAAGAAAGTTAAATGGCTGTTCTCCCGATGGAATTTACTTCCCTTATCTATCATGGGATGAGTGGCTCTGATAAAGATGTCTGTTTTACCATTATTTAACTTTTTGTTTGCTTCAATTCCGTGCACTTTATCAAATTCCTTCTTCCCTCAGGTTGACTCTGTGTTTAGAACTTTTATATGGGCAAAGAAAGTCCCACGCCTTGCACTTAGCACTTTATATGAAGACCTTGATCAGGGCGGATTCACACTTCCCAATCTTAAAACCTACTATGATGCGTATTTTGCACAATATTTATTGAGGTTTAAGCCCGCACCACAAGTTCACTTTTTTATCAACTTTTGTATTATTCTTATGTGTCAGGATAGCCAAATTCATTCTCCTCTGTTAATGTATAGATCGCCAAAGCTGGTGCGCTATAAGAGCTTGCAATGGCTTTTTAAAAGAAGGCAGGCTTTTAAAAAAAATATTCCATACCTGCAATCAACACTGCTTCCTTGTTAGAAGAGATTCTCCCCCTTATAGGTGTTAGACAACCCAGTTATCTGGCCGTAAAATGGGCGGAAGTGGGATTTGTTAAAATTGTTCAAATTTCTTCTGATTTTATACGGGATGGTAACTGGGTGTCTATAGCAGATATGCGTCAATTATTAACCAGTGATTTTATCTTAATGAATTCTTATAGTACTCTATTTAGATATCTAGCTGAAATCAGTACTATTTCTTTTTTGGCTCAGAATTAGCTGGTGGAGGATCTGTTAGTCAAGGCTTCAGGCAGGAAACCTGGTGCCAGGAAGAAATATTTGACTTCGATAAGCGGGGAGGATGTTGAATCTAAAGCTTTAAGGAAATGGTCAGAGCAAGAAAACTGTGAAATGTCTTCTCATATCTGTACCACTATTAACAGGTTGAATTTTAGCGCCTTAAGAGGGACAAACTGTCGCAGGATGCTATTTTTTAGTAAATGGCTCCTGTATCGAAACCCAGCTGCCCTGGCCAAATTGTACCCCAATCAGTCTTCCCAATGTTTTAGATGTCTGAATTCTCGTGCTGCAAATTGGTCACATATTATGCTCTGCTGTCCAAAGATTAATGTATTCTGGGCAGAGGTTTTTGTCTATCTCGAAAAAGAATGTAACTTACAGTTGGAAGTAAATGACAGGTTAATCCTATTTGGCTTTGATCAGGACCTCCAGTTTGTTGATTCAGTGATTAGATTGCTCTACATAGTTTTGGCGATTGCGAGATCACTGATTCTCCAAAATTGGC
Source organism: Lissotriton vulgaris (assembly GCF_964263255.1). NCBI lineage: Eukaryota > Metazoa > Chordata > Amphibia > Caudata > Salamandridae > Lissotriton > Lissotriton vulgaris. The sequence goes on along the minus strand of NC_141696.1, from coordinate 774,593,863 downwards.
GCTCCAACTCAATTCCGTCGGTCTTGGAATGGGGGTGCAAGATGAGAAGGGTTAAGAAAAGTGAATATACCTTTGCTGCAAGAAATGGGGGACTTGTTAAATTTAATAAAATATGGGGCACAAGATTTGATTAAAACAGAAGGAAAGGACGCAGTGGTTAGCTTGCTTGGTGGTGGGCTGAAATGAGATTTAAAACTTCGTCAATTGGTTACTTATTTATCTATTTATCTATGTGTTGTGTAAATGTTTACAGGGGGCATTTTCTATGGGAATATGATGCTTTCATACTTGATCTCCTATTTTTATGAAGTGTATATGATGTAAGCAGAGACAATGACTTAGCGTGACTTTTGTACTCCAAATAGATTAATTGTGTTGTCTTAATGGTGTGCTATGTATATGTTTTGTTGACAAACCTTGGCTTCAATAAAAAAAAAATGTAAAAAGAAAAAGATGGCCTAATTAAAAAGAATACACAATTTAAAAAAGGAGAGTAACAATATGTTATTCTACATTGTTAAAAATTCAGATTTTGGGTAACATGATTAACTAGCAAATTAACAATCAAACCCTCAAAAAGGGTTAGTTTGGGACTGGCAGAAATCTCACTTATAAAAGGTATCTTTTACGCTGGCAGCCCACAAAAAGGATGCTTCACAAAAGCAGACATGGGAAACAGAAAGTTTCTTCAGATAAAATAAAGCAATTCGACATTGACTAAAACCATGCTGCCTTAGGAGAGGTAGAATGTATCTCAATCTCTGGTCCTTGTAATATTTGCAGAAAAAAAGAAATGAAGGTCTGTTTGTATTGACAAGTTATCACAGGGACACCAATCCAGATCACTAAAAAAGAATTTTTTAGATGGAAAACTCGACATCAAGGTTATAAAATTAGTGCGAAATCTTATTAGAATAAATCTATGCTGTAAGTTGTTTATGCCCTCCAAATACGAACATTCGCATTCATTTATGGGGGGATCTGCTGATAAGGTTTTGCTACTGTTTTTACCTGGTGTATCTCCTTCCTTGCATAGTTGGCCTGAGCCTAAAAAGGGGCTTTAAGTTTCTTTTTACGGTTTTTGGAGCAAGCGCGTGGGTCTGTATACAATTCTAAGATGCCTAAAGAATGTAACGTGGTTCTTACATACTCTAACCAAGGAATTCTGTGAAAATTGTCTAGTAACAAACAATTTCGTAATATGACCTGATTTACATCCACAGTGGATTTTCTCCAAATCGAGTTCCACAACATAATCGGTACAAGTCTTACTATGTCAGTTATGTAGGGTAGATCCAATTCTAAATGATACACATAGTTACAGAACAAAGTGGGAAGAGAGGCAACCCTTTTTAAAAAGCCATCCTCCATCTTCTGCAGGTGGACGACTGACACCATACCCCACAGCCCTGCTCCATATGTAGCTACCGAAATTGTTTTAGCATTATACATTTACTTTATTGTCCCTATGGGTTTAGAGCCCAGTTTTTTACAAAAAGTAGCAATTGCAACCAACGTTCTTTTTATTGATAAAGCCCTACACTTAACCATTTGCTCCTAAGTCTGCGTGTTGTCAAACAAAACCCCCAAATATGAGAAGGTCTCCACAATATCTAATCTTCTTGTCCCTATATAGAAAGATGGTGATCTATTCTTAGGAAGGGAATCTAACACCATGATGAAGGGTTTACTCTAATTAACCTTTAGGTCCAATGATGACATATAACCCACATTTGTCAATGCATATGCTGGAATCGGAAGAGATGCTGGGGGAACGGTTGGGATATCTGCCATGAATCCTTGTTAATTTGGCTTCCACCCTATTTGTGTATAGCGAGAACAAGAAAGGAGCTAGTATACATCCTTGCCTAACTCCTCTCAGAATTTTAAAGGATCTCGTACACTCACTCTTCCCTCAATATCGGACACTTGCTGTCGCCTGTGAGTACATCTCACAGATAATATTAATCAGGTGGGGGTCTATGCTCATCTCCAGCATTATACTCCATAGCTTTACATGGCTTACGCAGTCGAAGGCTGCTTAGAAATCCATGAAAGCCACGTAGATGTGACCTCCTTTGGCTACTGTGTACTTTGCTATGATCATGCTGAGATTTAGGCATTGATCGATCGTGCCTCGGCCCTTTTGAAACCCATACTGAGTTGGCATTAAAATATCTTTTTCCCTTGCCCAATCTTTCAACCTGTTGAAGCAGGACATGGCCTAACAATTTTTCGGTACAATCTAGAAGGGAGATCAGGCGGTATTTTTTTGGGTTAGATTTGACACTTTTCTTATGTATCTGAACTATAATACTAGTTTTCCATGAAGAAGGAGTGCCCTTCTTAACAATTTCAATAAATGTATTGTTTAGCAATGGGGCCCAAAAAAAAGTCAATCGGGACCCTGTCCAGGCCAGGCGCTTTAGCGTGACTACACTTAAGTAGTGATGTTCCCACCTCCTCCAAATTGAAGACCAGACACTCACTTGAGAGCACAACAGAGTCAAAAGGGTCATCTCTTAACCTGCTACTACTCACAAAAATGCCTTCGAAATGCAGCACCCGAACATCCTCATTTACCTGGCTATCCAGGGTCTTAATTGGACCGGTCTTTAATTAAGGAGCATTAACACCATTCCAAAAATCCCTACAATTGTTGGAAGAATCTTCCAATACCTTGTATTTCATGTTCGATTCCCTATTCTTCCTCAGTTTTTTGTATGTCAGACGTAAGTCTTTAATCAATAGGAGTTCACTGGGGACTGCCTTAAGGGCCTTATGGAGATCTTTTAGGGCCTGGGTGCAAGCATCATTGAACCACCCTGCTTCCAGTCTGTTCCCATTCCCAATAAGCCTAGTTAAGGATGATTTAATTCCCTTAAGTAGTTCTAAAAAGTTGGGACTTAAGGAGTCAGACTCTGGGTTCAAGTCTAAGCATTTCATAATCAGATCTAGTTTGTTGTTTACAACCTGCTGTATGATTTGATTCTTGTCTATTCTATCCCATTTCAACTGAATGCCATTCTGCCTAGATATAAGCGGTTTAGGAACCGTTTCTGTCTGTCTTGGGGGGAGTCCTAAACCAATAACCACAAACAGGAGTATTGCGTGGTCACTGAGGTTAAAAAAGTTTTTGGTAGTATGAACAATATTGTCGTGAATGTGAGCGGAGGCAATTATGAAGTTGATTGTCCTCCCATAGTTGCCACGGAGAAAGGTGTTATCTGAAGTGCCTCAAATCAGATCTCTTTTATTGCATATTTCTATATTCCCAGTAGTTAAAATCCTGTGTAAGCTATTTCCATGCTCATTGTGCATAAAATGCACCAATGGATTCCCCTGCATGTATTTTACCCCACACACCATTTCTGATAGATGGGAGCATGTTTGGGCGTTAAAGTCCCCTACCCAGAGAATCCTAATGTCCTTGCCCAAGAGAGTCCTTATAAATCTAATGAGTTCTCTCTCCAAGGACTCTACTGTTAACCCCATACTACCCCAAAATTGTTACTACAATAGTTCACCAATAACCATACTTGCAGAGATTCTGTTTTGAGAGCTAAGAGGTGGAATCTGGAAGATGGGTACTCAGACTTAATAACCTTAAAGTTCAAGTTGCTAGAGATTAAGGTGAGCAAGCCACCTTTGCTCTGCCAGATGGGGATGCAAAAGCATCGGTCTGAAATGATCTGTAACCATTAAATGAGATGGAATCTACTGGCCATGTCTCCTGGAAGCAGATGATATCTCTATCCTGCCAAGTTGAAGCCCACTCTGGTAAACCTTGTTTAGTAGCAATACCCGCTACATTCCATGTGGCTAATTACAGGATGTACTTCTCAGAGCCCGTTCTTTCCAGAGCGGCTGATGTATCTATGTTGCTAGTTCGAGCAGGGTCGCCTTTTACCTGGTCAATATAACCTCCCGCTGCTATACCAATCTGAGTCAGAGTGGTCAGTTGCTCCTGAATACCGGCTAACTCGTTAGTGCTGATAATATTGCCCAGTGTACTATCTTCGGATAGTCAGTCACAGTACTCTAAGTCGGCTAAGGGGATACATCTGTTTGGATATATGCTCCCTCCAGTCTGTGATGACTTATGTCGACCTGTGTTTTGAAGGTTGGAGGGGCTAAGGGTTGATTTAGCACTTTCCAATCATTTATTTGTTGGTGCTGACGAAATGCGGGTCGTGGAGTAGGTCGTGAGATCGGTCTGTAAAAATGTTCTAGCTGAGAACACAGTGATCTTAGAATTAAAAGAGGGGGAGTTATTACAGGCTATTAGCAACTTTCTTGCCTTGTACTGGTTATTAAAATTCACCACCACGCAATCCCCGCTTAGTACTTTGGAAAAAGGCCACACCCAGCATACCCTTTGGGCCATGATGATGTGAAGATCTAATCTAGTCCGCCATAAAACTGGCCCTTTCGTGTAGGAGCTAAACCAGGAAAGAGCATTTGCCATTAGTTGGGAAGTAGCGGCACGTCAACCAAGACCAAAACATAAGGAATGGCAGCCGGGGGAAGATCTAGAGTGTGCAACTCTTTCAGGGCTGTAAGGGTGGGCTCTAAGCTGTAGATTGATTTACCCGCAAATCTTTCGATATGTCCCTTTGAATAACAATGGTCCTGCAGTCTCACTTCACCCTCCAAATGGCTATTATTAGTACCCTGAGTGCTACTAGTTGTGTGTACCTCTAATAAAGTAGATTGGGTCTGTGTGTAACTAGGGTTAGAGTGGGAGGCTTTTTGTGGCAGTATTTGTTTTGTTTTGGCAGTGTGGTAAGAGTTCTCATGGTTGTCTCTTCTTGATCTCTACCTACCAAGCTCACTAACGCTCCTTAAGTTTGATCAGATAAAGGAGGTGAAACCACCCTCTGCCCACTGTTAAAATGTGGGACCCTTTTAATGAGGAGATCTAATGTATCCTCAGTCCTTCCCAGTCTACTATATAGAGGTTCCAACAGGCCGTGTACCTTTTTTTTTTCAGTTGTAAAAAATTGTCCTCATTGGAAAGCCCCCAAATTGTCTCTTGGATTTGGTGGCACTGCAATCCCAATGCCATTAGCCAGTTTATTCACTCTTCGCGCTCTTTTTGGTCCCAATGTCGGTGTCTTATTCCCTACAAGTTGTTTACCCCTGGGCTTTATCCTTTTAACAATAGCTCTACTATTGAGTCATTCAACACGGGAGATGCAGAGGGAGCCAAATGGGGCAATACATTGGGCAATACTGGTGCGGTCAAAGGCACAGATTTGTTAGATGTGAGATACTAACCTTCACCCTCAGAAACTGTTAACTGGGGAATTAAGGGGGGGGTTGCAACAAAGGGCCAGATGGCCTTCCTTCCTCTAATGAAAGGCGTTGCTCGGTGAGCTCAATTTCTTTTGATAGCACACTTGCAGCTCTCGCCAGAAAACAGTCTAGGGTATTGGCGATCTCTCCCTCTGTCGCAAGCGCTGTAGCTTTGCGCATACCCATTTTCATTGAAACCCCCAGCGCTGAGATGTAATTGACCCTTAGATACCTTTGTCAAGCGTTTGGCAGAATTGGGCTTGGAGGGGGGGCCAGCCCAACCTCTTTCAGGCTCCAACCGGCGAGGATGGGCCTGCCCTTGGCCCGGGCACTTCCCGCACTGCGTACTGCACCATGTGGCCACAGTGCGCTTTTAAGCGCATATGTGAAAGCAGAGGAGTTGAAGTCCTCCCCAGCAGTGCAGGCACGGCTTCTCCACAAGCAGCAGGATCCAGTGACAGGCTCCAGTGACAGGCAGCTAAAATATGTGTGTGGCCACGGGGCGCTTTTGAGCATGTATGTGAAAACAGAGGAGTGTGGGAGTTGAAGTTCTACCCAGCGGTGTGTGCACACTTTCTCCACGAGCAGCAGGCTCCAGTGACAGGCTCCAGTGACAGGCAGCTACAGTATGTGCGTGGTTGCAGCACGCTTTTGAGCGCATCTGTGAAAGTAGAGGATTGTGGGAGTTTCAGTCCTTCCCAGTGGTGCAGGCACAGCTTCTCCACGAGCAGCAGGCTCCAGTGACAGGCAGATACAATATTTTTGAGGCCGTGGCACACTTTTAAGCGCATATGTGAAAGCAGAGTAGTGTGGGAGTTGAATACTCCCTAGCAGTGCAGGCATGGATTCTCCATGAGCAGCAGGCTCCAGTGACAGGCTCCAGTGGCAGGCAGCTAAAAGGATGATTCAAACCATCACCATGTGGTTAAAGACAGATCCCTGGAGTGGATGAATTAGTCCACTGGGCAACCAGACCCAGCTTCTAGGAGGACGATGATGATAGACCTTCCTTTTCTGGAGCATTAATTTCACTTCCACTCGTATCTAGATGGGGGTTTTAAGTTAGCAGGATCCTGTCTTTTGTTATTATCCCATGCAAAGTCAGCAGCAGCTACCCTTGGTTCTGCACACTTGCAGAGAACTGATGAAGCTCTGGCAACATCATCCTTACTTTGATCCGTTCCTCTAGGCATACCCTCATGCACTGCACGGCTAAGACAGAGCTAGCGGAATTGTACGATTTGTATGGTTAACACAAGAAAAGTAAGAGCAACCAAATATGTCCACGTGAACTTTGATATAAATGTAGTAACTGAAAACAGGTATTTGCTTGAAGCTCATTTTCAAGCACAATGTAATACGACAGACTTTTGTGCAGGCTTAATCTGTATATGATATGTTATAATAGACAAGACATGTATTCTGTAAAGAATAATAATTTTACAAATGTAAATAATACCATTACAACCACTATTTCATAAAATCAAATCCGATTCAACCGAACCAAAGTTTTATTTAAAACTACAAAAACAAACGATTCTCATCGAATTCATAGTGAAGTGAACAGTAGAAAGATTTATGAAAAACATCCAAAGTGAAAAACCAGAAGGTGAGCCTTTAGGTGAGTATGTACTGTTGTGTAGTTCTGATAAATCTATATAAGATCTGCACTTTTAGACAACATAATCTGCGGGCTTGGTGCCTGAACTTATTCTCGACACCCCCACCGGATATGTTGGCCTGTATACCAGCTAGCTCACAGTGCCACTAGAAAATCCTCTTAAAAAGGAGAGAATAGTTCTTGGCAACTGTCAAACATGACAACCCCGATCCCTCAGAATCATGGAGAAGTGTTTTGAATCCACCCAGGAGAAAGAATCAATTTTCCGGTCAAGAGGTTATGTGCACAGCTTCTGTGAAGAGGGTCTTCCAATCACGCAAGTACCCAGTTTAACAAGTTTAAAAGGAACGTAAAGACTTTCCGATAAATTTAACAGTCTTGTGTCATGTGACAACTACAGTTTATAAATATATATTAGGCAGTCTCATTGAAATCCCAGAGAGCATTATATCTGCGAGGAAAGTACTTACCTGATTAGTAGTTCCTCTTGACTCTTCACTCTCTGTATCAACCTATCAACCAAAAAAAAAGAAAGGTTAGCAATACTTTAGAGACAAGTTTAATAAATCAGAGAAGGAATAGTCAGTCCAGAAGGAAATAATTGTTGATGTTCTTTACAGGATATTGCAAAAAAAACTTCAGTTATACCTAGAGGTGTACCTTAATCTAAAACTACTAATATCCTTAAGAAGAGAGGCAATAGCTTGGTCTCATTTGTGTAGGTAGCATAGAAGTAAGGAAGTGAGATTCGTATTTATATTTTTTTGTTGGTACACACCCAGCTAGACATAAGTAATTTTTTGGGTTGTGTTTTGCAGTGTGTTAGACTTGGCTGTCTCTAGTTGGCAGAGGTATACACTTCTGACAAATAGGGACTCACCTCCTCTAGTCAGGGCAAGGGGATCACACACTTAGATAACCCCTGCTCACCACCTCGGTAGCTTGGCAAAGCAGACAGGCTTATCTCAGAGGCAGTGCTTTAAGCATTTATGACCATATACAGTAATAAAGTGAATACACTACAAATGGACACGACACAGTAGTATTATAAAAATACGGATGTTTATATAAGGCTTAGCACAAGACCAAATAACGAGAAAAATATACCATAATCTTAATAAATACTCTTGGAAGGAAAAATAATAGTTCAAGCGTAGTTTCTTCTTAGCACAAAGTCTTTAGTAACAAAAGCAACTCTTCTTCTTTAGATCACAGTTCTTGGCAACAATGTAACCCACACGGGAGTCACACGACGTCGAGACAAAGTTAATCCAAAGGTTCGGCGTCGACCGCGAGGAGCGCTACGTCGAGCCCGGAGTCACACGGACCCCCCACAACACAGTACCTTGGAAAAGCGAAGCACACGATGATCAGCAGCGTCGAGATGTCCGGCGTCGCGTCTTCGGTGTCGATCAGGCCTCGGAGTCGGGGCCATCTGCAGCGGCGTAGACAGATGTCAGGCAGGAGCAGCACTCACGAGGTGAAGCCGGATACGGCGTCGTCGTTGATGTCGATGATGATGTTGCAAGAGTGAGCAGCGCTCACGGCGTCGAGAGGGCTCGGGGTCGAGGAGGCGTCGGCAGCGGCTTTGCTACTAGTGTCGATCGGGCCCAGAGGCCGGCGTCAAAGATGCGGGACACGGGAGCTGCACTCACGATGTCGAGCTGGATTCGCCGGCGTCCGTCGGCATCAGGATTGCTGGATTTCTTCAGAGGTGCTGGACTTTCAGGTTCCAGCAACAAGCACTTTCAGCAAATGGTGAAGTCCTTTAGCCCTGAGACTTCAACAGGAGGTTGGCACTCTTCCAGCCCTTGGAGATTTCCTTGGCAAAGCTTGTGAGTATCAATAGATCAAGAGGAGAGAGAGGACCAGGTAAGCTGGTCCGAATCCCCGGGGTTATATGTTTTATCAAGAAGGACAAGTACCATGTAAGATTTATTTAAAGGTGAAGACTCAGAGTTGTACGTTTTCCGAAGAAAAGGAACCGCTTGGGTTTTTCATGAAGCCCTCACCCACCGACCTAGTCAGTGGCATGCTTCATCATCGGGCCCACCACAATGACACCGAATGTGTCCCGGGTGTGCTGCGACGCCAGATGTTACTGCGGAGCTGGTATTCTTACTGAGTGTGCAGTGAAAAGGTGAAGGAAGTGAAAGTTAAAATGCCATACAGGAAGTCCCAGTTCCCGAGGGATCAATTAAATTTAATATCTCGGCCCCTGTTAGCGGTTAAAAGGCAAGCGGATGCGGTGGAGTTATTAGTGAACTCCTGCATCCTGTGTGGTCGACATGTTTCAGCCAGGCCTCTTTATTAAAACTGGCTTTGCTCAGGACCAAATGATATGTGAAGAAGTGCAAAGTAAACTATGAAACTAAATTATAGTGATTGTGTTAACTGGTAACAATGTGTCGCTCTAAAGTGCGTATATGTGTTAGAGTGGGATTCCCTCTGGTATTGCTACACAAAACATATATGACAAGGACAAACATACAGGGGAGAGTCATATTTAGTATTTAAAGCAATGTTACGTATCATTCAATGCAATGATGCCGACTTGTTAGGTGGGTGTCCGAGATTTAAGACGGCAGCGATGTGGCAGGAAAATATGCCAGAAAGGGGCGTGATAATTCTACGCCGAATTTGTTCGGAAGTGGTGGTGGGCTAAAACAGCGAAATAATAACCAAGTGAGGCACAATTTGGTGAAACATTTTATCCTCACATAGTCTTTTTCTGTTGAAGCCTTCTTGGGTCACCTGGCAGAGATAGAGACCCTAGGGAAAATATATATTTTATCAAACAACCTGCAAGGGAAGAGAGTTGATGTGGCTTACCAATGTTTTGGAGCTTGATTGGATGTGGTCTTACTCACGGTAATGCCGATCTAGATCCTCTTTGGAACCTACGTCCTTCTGCGGTGCCCGATACAAAGGTAATGGGCCTTGGACGGTGGTTATGTAGGCTGTGCTTTGACCGGATTGGTTCTACCTGTAGTGTAGTAGAGATAGAAGAAGGTGCATGCTTGCACTTTCGCTGAGTCATACGCCGCTTATCACATGTAGGTGTGGGGTTAGTGGGTATTCGCAATGCGCATGTGTGCCAAAGTGGTAGTGGCCAGGCATGCGCAGTGCTTGTCCCTTTTGTCTTGTACATGAGGAGTCCACGTTGGGGGATTACCTCATGGGATCATGGTATATTAAAGTAAAAGGTTGTGTGAGTTAAAAGAATTACAGTTCGAGCGCATAGAGTGGACTGGGAACACTAAAGTAAAGGAGAAGTCAGAGTCCGTAATTAGGAATGATTTAAAGAGATTCCAAGGTATGGAATCGTTGAGGCCATGGGTATGGGTGGAGAGACGGTATATCCAGCGTTGTTCTTTGCTGAACAGGTCCCTTTCATTTCTGTCTGTCAACTTGAACTGTTCAATCACAGTCCAGTTGAAATCGTTGGGAGTGTGGTTATGTGTGAGAAAATGATCGGTGAGTTTGCTCACATTTTTGCCACATCTGATGGTGCTTCTGTGTTCGGACATTCTCGTTTTCACTTTGCGGGTGGTCATGCCCACGTATCTTAGACCACACACGCAGGTGATTAGATATACGAGATTGGCAGAGTTGCAGTTTGTGAATTGGCGTTGAGTTCAGACTTTACCAGGTTCAAGTGACAGTGTTTTGGATGATGAAGTTAAGTGACACACGCTGCAATCATTGCATGGTTGATGGCCAACGAGTTTAGGTAGTCCCCAAGCATTCAGGATTGTGTTGCATTTTGGGGTGTTTGGCGATCTGGGTCTGGTGGAGACCAATTGGTCCCTGAAGTTTTTGCTTTTCTTGTAGGCAAATCTTGGTTTTTCACAGTTCCCTGTGCCCGAGTTAATAGTTTTCCTGTTCTTTTGGATTATTCTCGACACCTGGGTGGACGCTATGTTGTATGTAGTGACACAAGTGAGTACTGGGTCTTCCGGAGGTTTGATGATGTTTTCAAGGAGGGCCTCTCTGTTCTGGTTTCTGGCCCTTTTCTTTGTTTTCTGTATGATCCTGTTGGGGTATCCTCTTTCAAACAGTTTATCAGCTAGATCTTGGGACTGTTTTTTGAAGTCTGATAATTCACTGCAGTTGCGCCGTAGACGTAAAAATTGTCCGTACGGCAGGTTTTCCCTCAGAGCTCGAGGGTGAAAACTTTCGAAGTGCAGAAGGGAGTTTCTTGCAGTTGGTTTGAAGAAAGTGGTGGTTTTCAGGCCTCCATGGCAAGGACCACCACAACATTGGCAAGGCCCACCGCAAGGCACACCTTATGGCCCACCGCCCTTTGGTCCAATACAACCACCACCATTCTTCGATTATCCCCCAATGTATGCACCAGGCAATATGCCTTATTTTCAGGGCAACAACAACCAACGTCGTCCTTTTTTAGGACAGGGCCGGAGACAATGTGGGAAGATTCGGAACTCTACACACGTCCAATGGGCCCCAGAGGAAGAACCGGTGAGCGCCAACACGAGGAACAAATCGAGGGAGCAACCGGGCACCAGCAAATAAGGCCCACTAACCCTTTAGTCTTCAACATATCATCCACCGAACTAAGTCAGGAAGAGATCGACGTCCTCAACAAAGGACTATCGTTTGTCCCCACAGCGAAACTGGACCTCTTCAAACTACACCAAGAACTTGCTGAGTTTTTCCGAAAACTAAAACTCAAAGCGTTCTTCGAGAAACAAAACAACCTGACCATCACCAGCGAAAATGTCAATGAGTCTAACTTTGTTCCACCACCGGCCACAATACCGGTTGAGATTGCAACCTTTGAACAAGCGGTATACACTGAAGTGGAACAACTTGAACATAAGGAACCTTTTCATAACCTCTCGAAAAAAGAACGAGATGTCATTAAAAAATTGCAGAATAACCCAACCCTCACCATTAAGCCTGCAGATAAAGGGGGCGGTATAGTCCTCATGGGTAAAACCGACTACCATAAGGAGTGCACAAGACTCCTGAGCGATGCCAGGAACTACAAACCGCTCAGATCGGATCCTACGGATAATCTGAGAGAAACCATCATCCACTTAGTGACGGAAGCAAAGGACACTGAGAAAATTTCTAAACAAGAAGCGGATTTTCTGTGCAGAAAAAATGCAAGAACACCTTACTTCTACATCCTACCCAAGGTTCACAAGTGCATCAGCCCTCCACCAGGGAGACCCATCGTGTCTGGGATACAATCCCTCCCAGAACCTCTATCACGGTTCTGTGATTTCTTCCTTAATCCCTTGGTACAATGCACGCCATCATACATAAAGGACACTAAGCACCTCTTGTCTATCATCAAAGATATAACCTTTGATCCTTCCAGTCAAATCCTGGTGGGATTAGACGTCGAGAGCCTATACACCAGTTTGCCGCAAGACGCCACTCTGGGGGTCCTTCGGGACGTTCTACTAGGTACCAACTGGACATACCAAACTCCGGTGAGCTTCATTATGGACTGTGCCACCTTAGCTTTGAAGGAGAAATATTTTGAAAATGAAGAGAAATTTTACTTACAGACCAACGGAACCTCGATGGGGAGTGTTTTCGCGCCTAGCGTGGCAGGTCTATACGTTCATCATTTTGAACACACATTCATCCAAACCGCTACCAACCCATACCAGATAAGGATCAAGCTATGGCGTTGTTACATAGACGACATCCTCATCATCTGGGAAGGTGACCAAGACTCACTAAATTCTTTCCTCATCTGGGTTAACAATCGTGACCCTTACCTAAAATTCACCTGCACCCACAGCAAATCTGAACTTTCCTTCCTTGATTTACTCATCAAGGCAGAAGAAGGAGGCCTGAAAACCACCACTTTCCTCAAACCAACTGCAAGAAACTCCCTCCTGCACTTCGAAAGTTTTCACCCTCGAGCTCTGAGGGAAAACCTGCCGTACGGACAATTTTTACGTCTACGGCGCAACTGCAGTGAATTATCAGACTTCAAATAACAGTCCCAAGATCTAGCTGATAAACTGTTTGAAAGAGGATACCTCAACAGGATCATACAGAAAACAAAGAAAAGGGCCAGAAACCAGAACAGAGAGGCCCTCCTTGAAAACATCATCAAACCTCCGGAAGACCCAGTACTCACTTGTGTCACTCCATAAAACATAGCGTCCACCCAGGTGTCGAGAATAATCCAAAAGAACTGGAAAATTATTAACTCGGGCACAAGGAACTGGGAAAAACCAAGATTTGCCTACAAGAGAAGCAAAAACTTCAGGGACCAATTGGTCTCCACCAGACCCAGATCGCCAAACACCCCAAAATGCAACACAATCCTGAATGCTTGGGGACTACCTAAACTCGTTGGCCATCAACCATGCAATGATTGCAGCGTGTGTCACTTAACTTCATCATCCAAAACACTGTCACTTGAACCCGGTAAAGTCTGGACTCAACGCCAATTCACAAACTGCAACTCTGCCAATCTGGTATATCTAATCACCTGCGTGTGTGGTCTCAGATACGTGGGCATGACCACCCGCAAAGTGAAAACCAGAATGTCCGAACACAGAAGCACCATCAGATGTGGCAAAAATGTGAGCAAATTCACCGATCATTTTCTCACACATAACCACACTCCCAACGATTTCAACTGGACTGTGATTGAACAGTTCAAGTTGACAGACAGAAACGAAAGGGACCTGTTCAGCAAAGAACAACGCTGGATATACCGTCTCTCCACCCATACCCATGGCCTCAACGATTCCATACCTTGGAACTCTTTAAATCATTCCTAATTATGGACTCCGACTTCTCCTTTACTTTAGTGTTCCCAGTCTACTCTATGCGCTCGAACTGTAATTCTTTTAACTCACACAACCTTTTACTTTAATATACCATGATCCCGTGAGGTAATCCCCCAATGTGGACTCCTCATGTACAAGACAAAAGGGACAAGCACTGCGCATGCCTGGCCACTACCACTTTGGCACACATGCGCATTGCGAATACCCACTAACCCCACACCTACATGTGATAAGCGGCGTATGACTCAGCGAAAGTGCAAGCATGCACCTTCTTCTATCTCTACTACACTACAGGTAGAACCAATCCGGTCAAAGCACTGCCTACATAACCACCGTCCAAGGCCCATTACCTTTGTATCGGGCACCGCAGAAGGACGTAGGTTCCAAGGAGGATCTAGATCGGCATTACTGTGAGTAAGACCACATCCAATCAAGCTCCAAAACAGGGGTAAGCCACATCAACTCTCTTCCCTTGCAGGTTGTTTGATAAAATATATATTTTCCTTAGGGTCTCTATCTCTGCCAGGTGACCCAAGAAGGCTTCAACAGAAAAAGTCTATGTGAGGATAAAATGTTTCACCAAATTGTGTCTCACTTGGTTATTATTTCGCTGTTTTAGCCCACCACCACTTCCGAACAAATTCGGCGTAGAATTATCACGCCCCTTTCTGGCATATTTTCCTGCCACATCGCTGCCGTCTTAAATCTCGGACACCCACCTAACAAGTCGGCATCATTGCATTGAATGATTCGTAACATTGTTTTAAATACTAAATATAACTCTCCCCTGTATGTTTGTCCTTGTCATATATGTTTTGTGTAGCAATACCAGAGGGAATCTCCCTCTAACACATATACACACTTTAGGGCGTGCAACACATTGTTACCAGTTAACACAATCACTATAATTTAGTTTCATAGTTTACTTTGCACTTCTTCACATATCATTTGGTCCTGAGGAAAGCCAGTTTTAATAAAGAGGCCTGGCTGAAACATGTCAACCACACAGGATGCAGGAGTTCACTAATACCTCCACCACATCCGCTTGCCTTTTAACCGCTAACAGGGGCCCAGATATTAAATTTAATTGATCCCTCGGGAACTGGGACTTCCTGTATGGCATTTTAACTTTCACTTCCTTCACCTTTTCACTGCACACTCAGTAAGAATACCAGCTCCGCAGTAACATCTGGGGTCGCAGCACACGCGGGACACATTCGGTGTCACTGTGGTGGGCCCGATGATGAAGCATGCCACCGACTAGGTCGGTGGGTGAGGGCTTCATGAAAAACCCAAGCGGTTCCTTTTCTTCGGAAAACGTACAACTCTGAGTCTTCACCTTTAAATAAATCTTAAATGGTACTGGTCCTTCTTGATAAAACACAAAGCTTGAGAATACACACTCAGTTCCTCTCTCCTGGTTCCTTGGCAAAAATAAAGAAGTGACTGCAGGATTCCCCCCAGCAAGCAGCACTCTGGCAGAAGGAGTGGGCAAGTCTTTGGATCAGCAGATTTCTTGTCCTTGGTTCAGGGTTCCTTGTCAGAATTGATCTAAAGTCTTTGTTCAGGGGTCCTTCTCTTATACCCCTTTTTGGCTTTGATCCCTTTGTCTATGCAGGGGAACTCCCCCTCATCCCGGGTTTGTTGTGGGTGTAGCCAGGCAGAGGCACCTGGCCTATTCACGGTGCAGGGCTAGGTCCTCAGACTCCCAGCAGGAGGTGGAGCCAGCATTGTCACTGGCAGGAGCAGAGCTATCCATCGCTCGGCAGGAGGTGGAGCCAGCATTGTATCGGGCAGGGCCGGCTATCAGGAGCTACTCTTCCCCTACTCTCAATGCAAATGTACCACTCACCCCACACTGACTCATTCAGAACTCTGGAGCCGCCCTGCCCCTATCACACACACACCAAAGCAGCAGAAACCAGAAATAGTTAGACAAGAAAATAGCCACTTTCTTAAAGTGCTATTTTCAAACCCAGAGTCCAAAAACCATCCACCCAAACGGATGCGTTATTAAACCCTGAGTTCAGGGATACCAAACTCGACATCATACCATGCTCCCCGAGCCAGCTAGAATTATACCACTAATAATCCCGGCAGCCCATTCTTACTTACGGAGAGCAGGTAACCTTACAATAGTGAAGAACGAATATGGCTGTAATTCACTTTTAGGACAGGCCAACTTCGTCAGGCTTGTCCTACCTTATGCTTACAATGCACCCTGCCCTCGGGCCTACCATAGGGGTGACTAACATGAAGTTAAGGGAAGGTTTGGGGACTGGCAAGTAGGTGTACCTGCGCAGTCTGCGTGACAGTACCAGACTGCACGTAGGTCTAGCAATGGCAGACCTTTAGACATACTTTTACTAGGCCACTCTTGTGGGTGGCACAACATGTGCTGCGAGCCCACCATCAGCATTTGCATTTACAAGCCCTGGCACTCTTTTTGCACTAGACTGGGGACTGACAGTAAACCAAATAAGCCAAACATGGAATTCAATCATTACAGTAATTTAACATAGGGAGCACTTGCACTGCTGCACTGATCAGCAGTGGCACAGTGCCCAGAGCAATATACCAGCAAAAACATCGTAAACAGAGGAGGCAAGCAGAAAAAATGGAGGAGAGACTCAGGCCAATGATGTCAGGTCTAACACGTGTCCGCTCCAGCTGAAATGTGGGGAGAACTACCCTTGACCTAGGGAGTCCTCATCACTAAGGCGGAAAAATCGGGACAGACCATCAGCATTGGCGTGATCTGTACCCGGGTGTGCTCCACCGTGAAGTCCATCCCATGTAGGGAAATAGACCACCTCAACAGCTTCGGATTCTCACCCCTCATCTGCATCAACCATCTGAGGGGCCTGTGGTCCGTCTGAACCCGGAAGTGAGTCCCAAACAGGTAGGGTCTTAGCTTCTTCAGCGCCCAGACCACAGCAAATGCTTCTCGCTCTATCGCACTCCACCTCTGTTCCCTGGGAAGTAACCTCCTACTGATGAAGGCTACGGGTAAGTCTCGGCCCTCTTCATTCACCTGAGCTAGAACAGCACCCACGCCATGCTCTGAAGCATCCGTCTGGACAACAAATTCTTTAGAAAAGTCGGGTGCCTGGAGTATGGGTGCTGTACACATTGCAGTTTTCAGGGTGTCAAAGGCCATCTGACAGGCTTCAGTCCAGATCACATTTCGTGGATGCTTCCTGGAAGTCAGCGAAGTCAAGGGGTGCACAACGTTACCATAATCCTTGACAAACCTCCTGTAGTAACCTGTGAGACCTAAGAAGGCTCTCACCTGAGTTTGGGTTTTGGGCGGTGCCCAAGCCAGGATGGTATCTATCTTAGGTTGTAGGGGGGCCACCTTGCTGCTCCCTACTTGGTGCCCCAAGTACACCACTGAACCCTGCCCAATCTGGCACTTACTGGCTTTGATTGTGAGGCCTGCTCTGCGCAGAGCCAACAACACTTCCTGGAGGTGGCGCAAGTGTTCCTCCCAGCTGGCGCTGAACACTGCGATGTCGTCCAGGTAGGCGGCACTGAAATCCTCCAGTCCAGCCAAGACCTGGTTGACCAATCTCTGGAAGGTGGCAGGGTCATTCTTCATCCCAAAGGGCATAACCCGGAACTGGTAGAGCCCATCTGGTCGGGAGAATGCGGACCTCTCTTTTGCCCCATCAGTTAAGGCGATCTGCCAGTACCCAGACGTTAGATCAAACGTGCTAAGGTACCGTGCAGCCCCTAACCGATTTATGAGCTCATCAGCTCTGGGGATGATTAGGTGCGCGTCAGTCTTGGTGACTGAATTGAGTCCTCGGTAATCCACACAGAACCGAAATTCTGGTGAAGCACCAGGCGCTGCAGCCTTTGGGACCAAAACCACTGGGCTGGCCCAAGGACTGCTAGAGGTCTCAATCACCCCTAAGGCAAACATTTTGGAGACCTCCTCCTTAATGTATGCTCTGACCTTGTCAGTCACCCTGTAGGCCTTATGCTTCACAGGAGTGCTGTCCCCGGTGTCCACGTCGTGGACACACCACTGAGTGACACCAGGAATCAAGGAGAACAGATCAGGGAATTGTCCCAACATTTGGCGACAATCTTGCTGCTGCTCAAGGGTCAGTGTGTCAGGGAAGACAACACCATCCACTGACCCATCTTGCTCTTTTGCATACAGGAGTTCAGGAAGAGGCTAGCACTCCTCCTCCATTCCAGCATCTGTAGCTAGGAGCATGCCCACTTCGGACTTTTCTAAGTGGGGCTTTAACCGGTTGACATACAGAACCCTCAAGGGCTTCCTGGGAGATTTCAAGTCCACCAAGTAGGTGACATCGCTCTTCTTCTCCACGGTCCAGTCCACCTGTCCTTGACCGCACAAGGTTCCACAGGGGACATGACCCAAACCTTCTGACCTGGCTGAAGTTCGACCAGAGTGGCATTCCGGTCGTACCACCGCTTCATCTCTTCCTGGCTGGCCTCCAGATTTGCCTGAGCAAGATCTCTGAAGCGCTGAGTCTGGTTCCTAAAGGCCAGCATGTAACTGTATACATCCTGGGGAGGTTTCCTGGGAGATTGCTCCCAGCCTTCTTTGACCAGACTCAAAGGTCCTCTTACCGGGTGTTCATACAAAAGCTCAAAGGGGCTGAACCCTAGAGACTTCTGTGGCACCTCACGGTAAGCAAACAGCAGGCATGGCAAGAGGACGTCCCATTTACGCCTCATTGGTTCTTCAAGATCCATGATCATGCCTTTACGGGTCCGGTTGAATCTCTCAACCAGCCCATTACCTTGAGGGTGGTAAGGAGTGGTGAACTTGTAGGTTACCCCACACTCCTTCCACAGAGACTGCATATAATTGGAAATGAAGCTGGTTCCCTGGTCTGACACCACCTCTCTGGGGAACCCATTCTGGAAAAAAACACCTATCAGTGCTCGTCCCACCACGGGGGCCGTCACTGTTCGGAGAGGGATGGCTTCCGGGTACCGTGTGGCATGGTCCACCAAGACCAGGATGAACCTGTTGCCCAGGGCTGTCTTGGAGTCCAGGGGCCCAACAATGTCAATCCCCACCTGGTCAAAGGGGGTACTGACGACGGGAAAAGGTTGGAGGGGAGCCTTCTGCTTCCTTCCGCTTTTCCCACTTGCCTGGCAAGTTTGACAGGTTTTGCAATGGATATCTGTATCCCATCTCATCTGAGGCCAATAAAAATGGGTGACAAGCCTGTCATAGGTCTTGTCCTGCCCCATATGTCCAGCTAACGGAACGTCATGAGCCAAACCCAGTAGGAAGGCTCTGAAGCGCTGGGGTACCACCAGCACACGGGCTGACCCAGGCTCAGCAGCCTTAGGCTCGCTATACAGGAGGTCGTTCTCCCAGTAGACAAAATGTGATCCTGACTGATCACCTGCGGTTTGGGTGGAGGCCCTCTGCCTCATACCCACAAGAGAAGGGCACACTTTCTGTTCTGCACAAAATTCTTCCCTGGAGGGACCACCATCCTGCTGCCAGTGGGTCAGCTCGGGCAGGTCTCCCAGTTCAGCAACTTGTTCCCCTGTCGGCTCCAGGGCATCCCCCTCAGGGTCTGCCTCCTCCTGGACCACGGGAAATATGGGGGCCTGTTTCCCGCGCCTCCTGCCTCTTCTCTTTACAGCTGGGTCCTGGGCCATACTTTCAGGCTCTGGGACCCCATTAACACCCTTACTTGCTGTAATCAATCGAGTGGTCGCACACACCCACTCCGGCATACCCAACATTTTCAAATGTGTCGCTCGCTCCACCTTAGCTCAAGGGGAGTCTTCCAAATCATTGCCTAGGAGACAATCAACAGGCATGGCGGGCATCACAGCAACTTGAAGAGTACCTGAAACTCCCCCCCCATTCAAAGGGAACCTGAGCTACCTCCCACTCTTTCTGGGAGTTGTCGGCAGCTATCACAGGGTAGAATGCGTGGGGAACCACCTGCTCTCTGGACACCAAGTGACACTTGACAGCTGTCACACTCGCTCCGGTGTCTCTGGGAGCTTTCACTCTATCGCCATTAATGGTCACCCACTGCCTATATTTATTAGTGTTACTAGGCAGAGGGGGGTAGAGGGACCATTTCCATATCTCCTAACAAGACCAGGGACATCTCTGCGGGCCCCCTCCCACCAGGGGCAACCACCTCCTCCCCTCCCAGGGCTACACTCGCCAACGGACGGGCGTGCACGTGGTGGTGCATTCGAGTCCCTCATGGGACACTGGGGATCGTAAAAATGATGTCCCACCTGCTTACAGATGTTGCAGGTCATTGGGCCCCTATGAACAGGTTTACCTGTCGGGCCCCTGACTTCTTCACAAGGGGAGGCTGGGAACCCTTCCCTTGGTTCCCTTGGGGATTACTTTGGGTCCCTTTCTGGGACTCCTTCTGTTTACCCTTGTCCCCCCACTCTTCTGCTGAGGACCCTGCCCACCTTTGGCTGAGTCTCCCACTGGACCCTTTTGAACCCTGGTAGTAACCCAGCGGTCCACCTCCTCAGCAAGTTTTCTAGGGTTAGACATCTTGCTATCAATAAGGTGCTGGCGCAGCTCTGGAAAACAGTTATTAGACAAGCGCTCCCAAGCAAACAAATCATAAAGAGCTTCATAACTTTCCACTTTGCTGCCCTTCACCCAACCATCCATGGCTCTGCCAAAAATGACACATATTCAACCCACGTAGTACCAGGCAATTTCTTACATTCTCTAAAGGCTTGTCTGTACTTTTCTGGAGTTAGGCCATACCTTAACATTAAAGCATCTTTCATATGATTATACGACATCCTATCCTCCACAGGAATATCCAACAGGGTATCTCTCCCCTCATTCACAAAGCGACCCCACAACCCCGCTCCCCAATCCTTCTCAGGGACCCGGTGGGCCAACAATGCTAACTCATACGCTTTAAACCATTGGCCAATATCTTCATTCTTATGATAATCTTTGATCACATATTTGGGAAAATAAAACCTACTTTCTGCAGGCACAGATGGGATGCTGCCACCAGAGGGATTCAACTCTAAACTCTTTGCTTTAAGCTCCATCTCCCTCGCCATTTTCTCACGTTCAAAAGCTAACTTTTCTCTTTCGAACTCCAATCTTTTGATCTTCATATCAGCTTCTCTCCTGCTTCTTGCATTCTCTATCTCCAACTGCCCATCTATCTTAAGTTTTGCCATCTCTAGGTTGTAGGCCCGTTCCTTCGCCCTTTCTTCTCTTTCTTCAGGAGAAAGACCTTTTGAGGACACACTGCTACCGGGAGGAGACACGGGGCCATTCATTGGCACCTCCTCCTCCCCTTTCACTGGCGGTACCACCACCGGTTCAGCGGCATCTGTGGCCTCTAACCAGGCCTGCAATGCTTTGAGAAAGTCCCCTTTCTTTGAGACGCTTGGGGTCGGAACGTTAAACTGCTTGTAAAAGTGTTTCAGCATCTTTACCGGGTATTCGTTGATCTTACTCCTATCAAACTCCTCCACAACAACAGGGGTTGTGGTTTCCGGCATCACTCATGGTCAAAACTGGCAGTGTTCGAACAAGCTTCAGAAAAGCAGAGAACAGAAATAGAATATCCTATCCAAAAATAGATTGTGGCTGCGCTATGGTCTGCTTTCACTATGTAGCGCACACTAATCACTGCACATGGGTCATAAACGCAAAGTTCAAATCCTCACCGCTGGCCCACCAATGTTAGACTTGGCTGTCTCTAGTTGGCAGAGGTATACACTTCTGACAAATAGGGACTCACCTCCTCGAGTCAGGGCAAGGGGATCACACACTTAGATAACCCCTGCTCACCCCCTCGGTAGCTTGGCAAAGCAGACAGGCTTATCTCAGAGGCAGAGCGTTAAGCATTAATGACCATATACAGAAATAAAGTGAATACACTACAAATGGACACGACACAGTAGTATTATAAAAATACGGATGTTTATATAAGGCTTAGCACAAGACCAAATAACGACAAAAATATACCACAATCTTAATAAATACTCTTGGAAGGAAAAATAATAGTTCAAGCGTAGTTTCTTCTTAGCACAAAGTCTTTAGTAACAAAAGTAACTCTTCTTCTTTAGATCACAGTTCTTGGCAACAATGTAACCCACACGGGAGTCACACGACGTCGAGGCAAAGTTAATCCAAAGGTTCGGCGTCGACCACGAGGAGCGCTACGTCGAGCCCGGAGTCACACGGACCCCCCACAACACAGTACCTTGGAAAAGCAAAGCACACAATGATCAGCGGCATCGAGATGTCCGGCGTCGCGTCTTCGGCGTCGATCAGGCCTTGGAGTCGGGGCGATCTGCAGCGGCGTAGACAGATGTCAGGCAGGAGCAGCACTCATGAGGTGAAGTCGGATACGGCGTCGTTGTCGATGTCGTTGGTGATGTTGCAAGAGTGAGCAGTGCTCACGGCGTCGAGAGGGCTCGGGGTCAAGGCGTCGGCAGCGGCTTTACTACTAGCGTCGATTGGGCCTAGAGGCCGGGTCGAAGATGCGGGACACGGGAGCTGCACTCACGATGTCGAGCTAGATTCGGCGGCGTCCGTCGGAGTCGGGATTGCTGGATTTCTTCAGAGGTGCTGGACTTTCAGGTTCCAGCAACAAGCACTTTCAGCAAATGGTGAAGTCCTTTAGCCCTGCGACTTCAACAGGAGGCTGGCACTCTTCTAGCCCTTGGAGATTTCCTTGGCAGAGCTTGAGAGTACACACTCAGTTCCTCTCTCCTGGTTCCTTGGCAAAAATAAAGAAGTGACTGCAGGATCCCCCCCAGCAAAGAGCACTCTGGCAGAAGGGGTAGGCAAGTCCTTGGATCAGAAGGCTTCTTGTCCTTGGTTCAGGGTTCCTTGTCAGAATTGATCTAAAGTCTTGGTTCAGGGGTCCTTCTCTTATATCCCTTTTTGGCTTTGATCCCTGCAGGGGAACTCCTCCTCATCCCGGGTTTGTTGTGGGTGTAGCCAGGCAGAGGCACCTGGCCTATTCACGGTGCAGGGCTGGGTCCTCAGACGCCCAGCAGGAGGTGGAGCCAGCATTGTCACTGGCAGGAGCAGAGCTATCCGTTGCTCGGCAGGAGGTGGAGCCAGCATTGTATCGGGCAGGGCCGGCTATCAAGAGCTACTCTTCCCCTACTCTCAATGCAAATGTACCACTAACCCCACACTGACTCATTCAGAACTCTGTAGCCACCCAGCCCCTGTCACACACACACCAAACCAGCAGAAACCAGAAATAGTTATACAATAAATAGCCACTTTCTAAAAGTGCTATTTTCAAACCCAGAGTCCAAAAACCATCCACCCAAACGGATGCGTTATTAAACCCTGAGTTCAGGGATACCAAACTCGACATCGTACCATGCTCCCCGAGCCAGCTAGGATTATGCCACTGATAATCCCGGCAGCCCATTCTAACTTACGGAGAGCAGGTAACCTTACAATAGTGAAGAACGAATATGGCTGTAATTCACTATTAGGACAGGCCAACTTCGTCAGGCTTGTCCTACCTTATGCTTACAATGCTCCCTGCCCTCGGGCCTACCATAGGGGTGACTAACATGAAGTTAAGGGAAGATTTGGGGACTGGCAAGTAGGTGTACCTGCGCAGTCCGCGTGATAGTACCAGACTGCACGTAGGTCTAGCAATGGCAGATCTTTAGACATACTTTTACTAGGCCGCTCTTGTGGGTGGCACAACATGTGCTGCAAGCCCACTAGCAGCATTTGTATTTACAAGCCCTGGCACTCCTCGTGCACTAGACTAGGGACTGACAGTAAACCAAATAAGCCAAACATGGAATTCAATCAATACAGTAATACAGTAATTTAACATAGGGAGCACTTGCACTGGGGCACTGATCAGCAGTGGCACAGTGCCCAGAGCACTATACCAGCAAAAACATCGTAAACAGAGGACGCAAGCAGAAAAAATGGAGAGACTCAGGCCAATGATGTCAGGTCTAACACAGTGTGACACAGCGCTGAGGCAAGTCAAAAGGCAGCTGTAGATGTCATCCGACTAGAACACCAGGCAGTTTCTTCTCTGTCACATACCCTTTTCCCCCTCAGGAATTATTTCACCCTTCCAGAATATTTCCTTGGGAGTGTGGAGGAAGACTCGGGAGGCATTGGATTTATTCTACGTTCTGCTCCTGTCAGGTATCTGGGAAAACTTCAAGTAAGACTCTGACAGTTATGCCCCAACTTTTTGCTTCTTCCTCCTATTCTTTCCTGATCTGTCTTCGTTGGTTTTAGGACTCTGGGCACTTTACCACTGCTGATCGGTGCTAAAGTGCAAATGCTCTCTGTGTAAATTGTGTTATGGATTGGTTTTTCCATGATTAGCATATTAGATTTACTGGTACGTCCTAGCACTGAGAGTGCCAGGGCCTGTAAATCAAATGCTACTATTGTACCTGCAGCACCGTTTGTGCCACCACAGAAGTAGCCCTGTAAAGGTAACTGCCATGTCGACTTGGTAAGTGCACCTACTTGCCAGGCCCTTATCTTCCCTTTTCTTACGTATTAGTCACCCCTATGGTAGTTCCAAGGCATCCCTGTGGGCAGGGTGCTGTGTATGTTAAAGGTAGGACATGTACTGATGTGTGTAACATGTCCTGATAGAGAAATACTGCCAAATTCGTTTTTCAAAATGGAAAGGCTATCTGTCCCATAGGGTAGAATGGGAGTTTATTTAAAGCATCTTATAAATATACCTTTCCATTGGGACAAGATAAGAAGTTAAAGTGTAGTATGCCTGAACTTAGAATGTAAAAATGCCTCTTTTTAGTAAAGATCATTTTTATGTTTTTTGCTTGTAACTAGCCCTTTTAGAAAGTAGGTATTTTCTTGCTAAGCCATTCTATGTGCCTCTGTTGGTTTGTGTATTGACTGTGTGGCTTTGGAGTGACAGGGGTTGGGGAGGTGCATTCTCTCAGAGAGCCACCGGGGGGGGTGATGTGTGTCCTGGCTTTCCTGAATGAGTCAGAGCTGGGCTGAATAGACCTGGGCTGCATTCATAGTAGTGGGAGGAGTTTTCACTTGCACCTGAATAGTCTTGGTCTGTATTTAGAGTGGTGTTAGGAGATTTCCCTCGACCCTGAATAGGCCCTGCCTGCCTTAGGCAATGTTGTCCCCACCTCCTGCCAGGAAGATGGGCCAGAGAGGACAGAACTGGTTTTGGCTGAGCACAAACACCCTCTGCCTCCAAAGAAGACATGATTTTCTGGATAAATATTAAGGCCCAGAACCCAGGGATTCAGATTACTACTGAACGAAGGAACCTGCCAGGAAGAAGAGCTGGATAAGCTGTCAGGAGGAACTGCCTGCTCTGCTGTGTTTTCCTGCTGCTTGCAGCTTCTGTCTTGGGCAGGGAAAAGACTGGAGTGTACTTTCATTATCCTGCTATTAGAGTTTTCTCCAAGGGCTTCTGGTAGAGATTGACTCCTGTTGGAAGTCTCAGAGATATAAAAGACTTCAAAGATAACTGGCTGGAATCAAGGAACCTGCCAAGAAGAATAGCTTGAAGAGTTGCCAGGAGGAGTACTGCCCCTTTGCTGTGTTGTTCCTTTGTTGGGATAGCCTGCAGTTGTTGCTTCTGCCTTGGGCATTGAGACAACTGGACTGAACTTTCTTTTAATTGTGCTGAATATCTCCAAGGGCTTGAAATAGAGCTTGCCTCCTGTTTTGAAGTCTCAGGGACTACAACAACTTCACCAACCTATGGGTACTGCCTCTGGAACGGATGTTTCAGGTACTACAGAGAAGGGAAACGCAACTGACTCCGTCACCGACTCCATCGCTGGCTGTGTGTCCTGACAGCACTGCCAAAAGCACCGACCTTATCTGCACCGCAAACCCTGGTCTCACCGACGATGATGACCCCTGCCACCGAGCTGGTGCTTGCACTGTGACCTGTGGGCACTGCACTCCACACTGCCTTGTTTCACCTCACCATCCTGGTCTCACCGACACACCACTGCTGCTGACTTTGACACCTGTGACCGCAGCGTGGCTTGGGGTACCGCTCATAAGTTTCATGATGCAGAGGCTTGTCCGACGCAGCAGTATGGGCCGACTGATGCCAGCTCCTGCTAACCAGTTTTGTCGCTTGCACCGCAACCTGCCAACACCGCATTGAGCACCGCCTCACCCATTCTTTCGGAAGTTCAGAATGGTTGAACTTCAATAGGAGATGTCCAACGGGCTGTAAAATGGTGGAAGGAATCAGGAGAGCTGCACCATGTTTTGGCGCTGCTGCATATTCATCACAGGAAAGCAACAGGAAAAGAGGGCAAAGATCTTAGGTGAATTGGAACCATTTCAAATTGTTAAGTGAGTAAAAGGCAACAAAAGCAGTCTTCCTTTCAGAGCAGAAGATGAGTAGAAGACACACCTCCCCTTTCCTTGCTCCACTACACCTTCTTGAAGATTACAGGGTAATTTCTTCAGTGACTGAATGCAACTGCATTCTTGTTATACATTGATTCCTCCAACTTCTGTTTAACAAGAACCCATGACATAGTATTTATCTTCAAATAAAAGAGAGGGCATGCCCAAAGACAGAAAGTTAAATTCCCAGCTTGTGTCACATGAGTCTTTCAAACACAATTCCGTGGAGGCTGCCCAAAAGGTGCATGGCAATGCCATGCCCCATTGAAATTCCAGTCTTTCTGCCCCCCCCCCGGATGCAGATGTGGCAGTAGCCCCCGGGGGGGCAGAAAGCCCATTAGAAACAGTATTGATGTAGGGGTGGGGGCTGCCCAAGATGGGCAGGCCAATGCCCCCATCCCAACAAAAGAATGCAACAGTCTTTTTGCTCCCCATGGGGCAGATGGGGGCAATAGCCCCTGATTTGCTCCCCGGGGTTGGGGCAGAAAGCCCACTAGGCACCAGTCATTTTTTTTCTTTTTTTAATAATGTAGGGGTGAGGCTGCCCAGAATGATGAGCATAATCACTTGCGGTGATTGCTGATGGCGTCTTGCCAGTACTAGAGGACTCAACATATTATGGTCATTCCGAATTTGCTTCTACTTTAACTTGGTGCTACCCGACACCCACTCGTCCTAGGAAGTTTTGGGCTATGACAACCTTAGACTGTGTCTTAAAGATTGGACCATATTCTCAGCTTACCACATTCATCCATCAGTAGTGATTGCCCTGATACCTAGTCTATTACGCCATGGAGAGTTTTTACCTAATAGTTACCAACCGCCCTTCACTCTTGATCTGATTCTGGAATTATTAAAGAATCAATTGATAACCTTAAGAAAGTCTGAGTACTGATCTTGTACAGACGAAACATGTGTTGGCTGTTCCTTACACTGGAAATGAGTTTGCAAAATAATAAAAAGAACGTTTTATACTGAAGCTTTGTGACCTGTTCATCTTGTCCTGTTGAAGTTTGGATTGCTTTATGTTACTACAAGACTATTGGAATTGCTTATCGAAGTTGGATTAATATTGGTCCATAATATAGTGTAATTTCTAGAACCTATTTTACATTGATTATGGGTGTGCTGTATTAGCTTATTTTTTTGGTAGCTGCCCAGAATGGGCATGATAATGCCCCACCCCAAAAACAGAACCTAGTGAGAGCCAGACAAGTCACCCCATCCTGCATTCCCCTGGGTGTCTAGTTTTAAAAAAGTATAGGTTTGCTAGGTTTCCTTAGGTGCTGGAAGAGCTAGGGTTCAAAATCTACAGCTAAGCACTTTGCAAAATGTGGTGTGTCCACATTGCATTTTGGGCCGTTTCCTGCTGCGGGCACTATGCCTACCCACACAAGTGAGGTACCATTTTTCTTGGAACACTTAGAGGAATGTGGGGTGTTGGAATTTTGTGGATCCACTCAGATTCCAGAACTTTCCGCCTCATAAATGTGAGGATTTTATTTTTTTACATATTTTTGTTTGCAAGGAATTCTGGGTAACAGAACCTAGTGAGAGACGGACAAGTCACCCCATCCTGGATTCTCCTGGGTGTCTAGTTAGTCTGTGAAAATGTGGTGTGTCCAAGTTGCGTTTTGGGCCGTTTCCTGTCGCAGGCCCTAGGCCTACCCACACAAGTGCAGTACCATTTTTTTCGGAAGACTTTGGGGAACGCGTGGTGGGTAGAATTTTGTGGCTACATGCAGATTCCAGAACTTTCCACCACAAAAATGTGAGGAAAATGTGGGTTTTTTTTACAAAGTTTTAGGTTTGCAAGGGATTCTGTGTAACAGAACCTGGAGAGAGTCAGTCAAGTCACCCGATCCTGGTGTCTAGTTTACAAAAATGCATAGGTTTGCTAGGGTTCCCTAGGTGCTGGCAGAGCTAGGGTTCAAAATCTACAGCTAGGCACTTTGCAAAAAAAGGATCCGTTTTCACTCTGAAAATGTGGTGTGTCCACGTTGCGTTTTAGGCCGTTTCCTGCCGCGGGCGCTAGGCCTACCCACACAAGTGAGGTACCCTTTTTCTCAGAAGACTTTGAGGAATGCAGGTTGGGGGAATTTTGTTGATCCGCACTGATTCCAGAACTTTCCACCACAGAAATGTGATTAAATGTGTTTTTTTTCACTAATGTTTAGGTTTGCAAGGGATTCTGGGTAATAGAACCTGGTGAGAGCCAGTCAAGTCACCCCATCCTAGATTCCCCTGCGTGTCTAGTTTTAAAAAATGTTTATATCTGCTAGCTTTCCCTTGGTGCCGGCAGATCTAGGGTTCAAAATCTACAGCTAGGCACTTTACAAAAAAGGGTCAGTTTTCACTGTAAAAAAAGTGTGTCCACGTTGCGTTTTGAGCCGTTTCCTGTCACGGGCACTAGGCCTACCCACATAAGTGGGGTACCATTTTTATCAGGAGATTTAGGGTAACACAGAATTGTAGAGCAGCTGTTATTAACCATTGACTTTTGATGCATTTCAGCCTTCCAAATGATAAACAATGTGTAAAAAATAAATCATTTTGAAAAATGACCTATAATTCTCATGCTAGTATGGGTACTCACAGTTTCGGAAATGTCCAAATATCTACTGTTTCTAAACTCTATATTTTGTTCGAATTTCAGAAATACATAGGTGTCTTTCATACCGATTTTCCATGTATAAATGTTCCCAAATTAATTGCAATATACCCATAATAAAAAGCCATTGCAAAACGCTGATCAGTTATTGGCTGTGGGTTCGTCGGGTTTCTGGTGAGCCAACAAGTCCTATATATCCCCACAACCAGAAATATCCAGCGGATGTAACGGTATATTGATTCCAAACAGTTGTCATAATTAGAAGAAGTTACTGGTGAAAATGTTGACACAAATGACTGTTTTTTTAGACTAATTTTCAATATTTCCAATTTCAGCAGTTACTTTCTATAAAGAAACCTTGAAGGATCTACACAAATGACCCCTTGCTGAATTCAGAATTTGTGTTTACTTTTCTTAAATGTATAGCTTTCCAGGATCCATTATTGCTTTCATACCCATTTCTACCATTAACCGGAAAGAGGTTGAAAGAACAAAAAAGTAGCAAAAATGGCTATGACCCAGTAAAATGCAAAACTGGTGTCAAATACTTTGTTTTTCTGGCAAACGTCTACTTGTCCCTGAAAGTTGGGAAGATGGTGATTTCACCACCACAACCCCTTGTTTGATACCTTTTGCTTTCATCTGGAGCCCTTCTTTCCCATTTTTCCCCAAAAATGTATTGCCTAAGGGCATGTCTGTGTGTCACATTGCACAGGTGTGCATGCACAGATGTGCATGCACACCTGTATTCAGTATTTTACCACCCAATAGGATTGGGTGGTAAAATACCGAATCTGACTGACCTTTGGGACTCAGAAGAGTCCCACCTACATATGGAAGTTACCGAATCGATAAAAATACTGATTCGGTATTTTACTGATTCGGTAAATTTACCGATTCGGTAAAATAGGCCCCCTACATCAGGAATGACCATTTACCGGTCGGTAACGGGCGAAATCGGCCGTTACCGGTCGGTAAATGGCGACCTACATCTGGCCCATAGTTATTTTAAATATATTACGTCCTCTGTGTCATAGGGCTTCCCTTATTTATTTACACTTACTTGTAGCTCTTACTTTGAGATCCAAGTTTAGGACTGAACTTACATGGGAGGAAGATATTTCCATTACTTTACCTATACCTACCTGGAAACAAATCTGCACTAAAATTAGAAGGTCCTCCCATGCAGCGCACACTGCATAAACAGTTTTCTTCATTTACAACAGACTTTTTATGACACCAGACACCCTTAATAGCATTAATCAAGCAATTCCAGACACTTGTTGGACGTGTTCTGCACTGCAAGCTGATTTGAAACATTTACTTTTCACGTGTCCCCTAGTCTCTACATTCTAGTTACAAGCTTGGCATCAAATTAATCTTATTTTTCCAGAGTAATATCTCTTTCCCTATTTCCAATTTATTTTTGGGTAGTGTATCCGAAGTTTGGGATAATGTATCTTTTAACATGCAGATACTGGATTTGTTATTAGCAGTTGCTTTTCAACAAATGCCCCATAACTG
Organism: Lissotriton vulgaris; assembly: GCF_964263255.1. Taxonomy (NCBI): domain Eukaryota; kingdom Metazoa; phylum Chordata; class Amphibia; order Caudata; family Salamandridae; genus Lissotriton; species Lissotriton vulgaris. Next base: position 774,563,624 of record NC_141696.1, on the reverse strand, counting down.
GAAGGATTTTACGCAATTGTCTTATAAGACATGGTGGTATGCAGTTTGTCACAACCACATAGTGGATGCTGCATATATGCACCATTTATCTCTTGTTTAAAAGCGAAAGGCCCTTTGGACATCTGTTACTAAATTTCTTGATTATTCTGCTATCACAACATTTGTCCCGCCCCCTCATCCCCAGGAAGTTCTGCAACCTCCCTGACTTCCCTTTCAGGATTTTAATACTCATTTATAGCAAGTAGTCCCTCATATTTCCTCTAATATGTATAGTTGATAAATAATCTTTTTTTTCTTACTTTTGTTTTTCCTTTTCTGTATCCCTTGATTAATCTCTTCATTTTATTCTACTGCATGCTGTCATAAGCTGAATAAATATTGTTTTTTAAAACTTGAAAAAAAGAAGGTTAAAAGGATTGGGACTTTTATGACTATTCCTATTGATTTGGATAATGTACAAGGGGATTGGAAACTAGTCCTATTTTCATATGGTGATACTGAATGGATTTTTTAATTACACTGACTTCCCATTAGGATCCCTCTGAATGATTCAATTTCATCCCCAGAGAGTTATACATTTGTATTCTTTACCTCAGTTATCTCTGTGGAGCAGCTTCCTCTGGTTACAGCGTGTGTTCATCTCCACAGAACTGAAGTTTCCAGAAGACAGTTACCCTAGCAAGCAAGCTTACTGGGAGCAGCAGTTCTAAATATCCATAGCGAGCAGATTAAGTTATTGGCTTTGCTATTTTTGGAATCATGTTCTGGTAGCAGAGATTCAAGTTAATGGTGGTGGAGCAAGGTGATATACTTCCTTCCCATTAGCATTTTATTACGGTTTGTTAATGAACAAATATGCAACGTTAGGGCACATTTTTCGCAGGTGAAAATGGCACACGCAGCTAAATGAATTATGACAGCTTAAGGGAAGGATTCAACTTTTATTTTATCTTAAACATGAAATCTAGGGAGTGCTTCAATAACTGAGGCAGTCAAAGAGTGTAGTCTGTGTGCAGGTGCCCTCTGCCAATATAGAATATATAGGATAATCCTTTTTTGTTCATATGTTTTTTTACATAATCTGGATATTGATGTAAAAGATTTATAGTGTAAAGTGGGAGATATCTCATTGATAGAATAGAAAGGATAGCGAAGGTGACAGCTCCTAAGAACAACAGTAGCTATTTTTGATTTTCCAAGCATCTCTTTACCTGTGGAAGTATTAGGTGGCAGACTGTAATGCGCTGGTGTGGTATGATCATACTTATTAATCCTTCTGGACTTGAAATCATTCCTTAAGAAGTGTTGGCTCACTTGTATGGTGAAGGTTTGGGGGACTATGAACTGTTTTATTCCGTTTGCTCATTGTAAACCCTTGCTCCACTGCCGGGGCTCAGCTAACTCGAAATGTATTGGTATGGACAAGTGGAGATTGATACAACTTTTGACCGTAGCCACTCAATATTATTTTAGAGGTAGGAGAGAAGGGGCGAAACTTGGGGACAATTTTACAATATACAGGTGGAGCGCGGTGTAGCTCCAAAATTGCTAACGTCGCGCTCCATCTGTTTAAAAATGCAGGGATGGGCCGTATTCAGAAGAATGCAGCGCACCCCTGCGTTTCCCTAGCCTTGATGCTAAATCTAGCTGCCTAGCGCCAAAGCATAGTGCAATGGTGTTTGTGTTGCAGGGAATGATTGTTCATGTGCAGGAAGGAGAAATTAATAACTTCTCGCATTTTGCCAGATTAAGACCAGGTTTTGCTTGGTCTTATTTTTGGAGCTGTCACATACTCATGCCACCCTTGTAAATAGGGGCCACCCCAACAACCTTTGTCTGCCCCTTTCAAAATAAGGGCTGCGTAAAAATTGTCGCCTTGTTTACCTGGTGGCATTAAAAAGTGCAAATAAGGCAAAGGGTTTATCGCCACCAGAACGCCATAAAAAGTGAGTCCTGGTGGCGATAAGACCTTGTAAACATGCCCCTTGGATTTTCCAACCATGTTTCTTAGTCTTTCATGTGAAGTTTAGCATAGCACTAAATCATTTACTTGGCCAAAGAATTGTAACTTTCAATCGGGTTTTTTTCTTTAGGGCGGATATTTACTTCGCCATGCTGTCCTATTCTACTCTAACAAGAATTATTTTGCACCTCTCCACTTCCTTCCTGTCTTCCTTCACAAAATGATGCGATATCCAGTGCAACCTTGCAAAGCAGGAAGGACTCTGTGTTCTAAGTCTTAAGTCCACATATCCATGGTTAAGAGCGGCAAGGTCAATTCTGTACTGCAGACTACTAGTATCTGTACAGTTTCATGACATAATACTGGATCCCACAATATGTGTCTACTCACCTCTCATCAGTTTAAGCACTCCTGGGTATTAACTAGATGTTATCCACTTGTTTTGTAACCCTTCACTGTTGAGAAAACGCCTCCCACTATGTCCGTCTGTTTATACTGTATTTTAAACTTCAGGGTGCAATATTTACCATACTTGGCAAATTGTGGAGTTGGATACCGCTATGCCATACTTAATGACATTTAGAGTGGTACTTGCTCACGTTAAAATATGCCTTGTTTCTGAGACAGGTGCCTGAATTTTGTTATTTTTTGATAATTTCAGGCTTGTGCGACCTCATCTCTACATGCGCTCTCGGCTGAGAACATGTGCTGCTCATTTTCTGAAGACACATGCAGCTCCAGTGCTTTGGACACTCTCTGACTGAAGAAGCGTGCAAAGTAAAGACGTCCTCATGGAAAGAAGACCATGTAATGAAATGCTCCTGCCATTTGGCATCAGGTAATCTAGCTATATTGCCTCTCGAGGGTTTCCATGTTGACTTAGTGTTGTTTGACAGTTTCAATGCAACACATTTTTCCAAACATCAGTGATTGAACCTTTTTCCTTACTTCAAGAGTCTATGGTGTTTGTTTAGGTTTTTAGGTGGTTGTTTTTACATACAACATTTGGAATAATATAAGATGAGAGGGCGGCACTACCCCATATGAGCGTGAGTGAGGAAATGTTTGAGAAATATTTTGAAGAGTGTTTGAAGACCTCTATTAAGTAGGTGGTGGAGGTGGCTATATTAAAATGAAAAAGAAATAATCCTTCAGAGGAAGAGTATTTTTCATTTTCTGAGGATGAGATACCTGCTTTTAACAAAAACGGAGGAAAGACATTAAAAAAGACAAGGCATCTTGCAAGAGCCTTTGAGAAACTGGCTGGACCAGGGACAAGGAGGGAAGAGGCTTTTTCCTCTATGAGTGGTAGAATTAGAGCTGCAATAGATTGTGATGTGGTGTCCTTAGAGGCACAAACAATAGCCATGAATCCATCCGTTCGGGTGGTGCTCTATGACAATTAAGAAGTAGGGTTTGATCAGTATTTTTTTATCCTGAGAAAGGCTTAGAGGTGCTGAGAAGTCTGGATGATGACTTAAAGTGCCCCTCAAACTCTAAGCCTACTAAAGATCCCCTAGGAGAAGACACATTTAATGCAAACTCAATAAGGCATCCCCCTAGTTCTGAGGTGGCCCTTATCCTATGTTGAGACATTTGTAACACAATGGTGAGAAAACTCCTGAACAGATAAAACCACAATCTTATGAGGGCAGAATGCCCTAGAATCGAAAATAAACTTTGTAATACAACTAATCTTCTTTTTTAAGACAGGAAAGGATGTAAGGAAGGTTTTTGAATGTTGCGTAAAGAAATGCCAAGATAGATCATTGGATGTCCTGGGTCCACTTGCACACATTGTAGACATACTTGAGGAAGCACATTTTAGGGACACAGAGATTGACGTACAATTGTTGAGGGGTTGGAGCAACATGCCATTTGCATGCTTGGTAATGCAAATGCGGGTCTGATAAAGTGTAAAAGATGGTCTTTATGAGGATGAAGCCCAAGTTGGCGGAATTGACCAATAAGGAAACAGTAGGCAATCTAAACGGCCTAATTTTTGGACAGCACTTTATTAAGTCAATAGGGAATTATTTCTCAACTTTTACAGCCCCGAGCAAGGCTCAATCTAACATATGACACATTTTATCAGAGCCAGTAAGAGGGGATGGGCTGCTGGCCGAGGAATCCAAAGGTCCCATTTATACTCTCAAAATACAAGAGGAAATAGGAGAAATTTCCTATCCTCAACCTGATTTTATTTTGCAAAGAGGAAGATCTAGTCGTCCATGAGGAGACAGATCAAGATCACAAGGTGTAGGAAATGAGGGTAAGTGTGAATACTTGTACTGGTTTTTCCCAGTTAAAGGTGGGAGGAAGACTTAAGATTTTCCCTCCCAAGTGGTCATGAATAACAAACGGCATTTGGGTTCTGGAGACAATAGAAAGTTTCAAAAACTTTTTAGGGTAATTCCCTTCCAACAATTTCACCCAAGAAAGTACTCCTAGACAAGGATGGATGGGCTAAGGGGATTTACAGTTTGCCCCTCAGGTGTTAGAAAAAGGAACAATAGTAGCAGTCCAAGAACCAGAGGATGGAAGTGCAATATTCTTGGCAAAGAATAAAAACAAGGCATGGTGTTCAGTAATACATTTGAGGGAACTGAATAACACTCTGGTTTACAGGCATTTCAGTGACCTCTTATATCAATCGCTTGGGAGGCTCAAGGTCAAAGTAGCTAGGAAATGCAGCAAGAGATATGGTATTTCTGTTTGGAATACAACATTATTTAGAGAGAAGAGCATATTCCAGGTATACTGAATCAAAGGTCAGATTGGAATTTGGGACATCTCAAGCACTTCAGCGATTGGCAATTGAATTTGATCCTTTTCAGGAGGGTCCACAGCACTGTGGAGGCCAATAGAGGTGGATTTGTTTGCGAGCAGACCAGGTAGCAAGATATTTCAATTGGAGACAAGACTCAGGGTTCACAGCAGTGGATGCCTTTGCTGAGGTTTGGTCAGTAGACAAGGCTTCCACTCTCCCTCCATTTGCAGTGATTCACGGAGTGCTGTGGAATATTCAGAAAGAGAAGTGCAGGATTATTCTTGTACTCTGTTTTGGATTCCTTAAGTTTGGTTCCTAGGAGTAATGGTACTTGCTGAGGAAGAAACTCATTTGATACCAGTTCACCAAGGATTACTGCTAGGTCCGGAAGGCGAGGAACACCCTTTGGTATTAGAAGGAAAGTTGAACCTTTTGGTTTGGAAGATCTCAGGGATTCCAAAAGACACTCTGGTCTTTCAGGGAAATGTAAAGATTTACTGGATGAATCATGGGAACCAGGTACTAGAAAGAGGTATAAGGGAGTTTGGAGCAAATTGTGATGTTGGTGCATGGAAAGAAATCTGGATCCCCTAGAGGGTCCTGTGACAGAGTTAGCAAATGACTTTGCCGAACTGTTTCAGTCAGGTTTGTCTTACAGGACCATTAATTGCTACAGGTTGGGTGTGTCTGCTGGTTATGCTATGGTGAATGATAGTGCTGCTGGGAGTGATCCTTTAAACCATAGGGTAATTAAAGGAATTAGGCATAAGAGACCACCTATGGTTTGTTATATTTCCTAATGGGATGTGAACTTGTTTTTTATCTAGTGGTTTACTGGACAGGAAACACTTATCTTTCATTAACATAGATATTTCGGAAGCTAGAAACCCTTCTATGTTTAATATCCTTTAGAAGGGTATTGGATGTTGAAGCAGGTTTTATTCCTCAGGTGGTGTTCATTTTGATATTTAAAAGAGAACCAAGCCTATGTCTGAGAATACTTTGTATCCATCATTTTAGGTGCACGAAACGGTGTGTGGTTAGTTGTATGAAAGAATATGAACAAAAAATGTTGACGTTCAAACCTGACAGTGAAGTAAAATTAGTGAAATCCTATGTCAGACTTTATAAAGCGGTATCAACCACTACAATATCAAGATGGGTTGGATCAATTATGAGTGAAGAAGGTATATACTTATTGGTCCACATCCAGCTAGAGGAGCCATTGCTAACAAGGTTTTTAGGGAAATTGGGATCCTTACAGAGATTTTGAAAGTAGCTAATTGGTTCAATGCTAGTACGTTTACAAACTTTTATCTGAGACCAAGGAAGCATGTGAGCAGTTTGGCTCTGGAAAGCTTTAACATGCATAATGATAGCCTCCAGTCTTGTAATGAAATGGCAATTCTCCAATTAGCATGCAGAGAGAATTTTGATTTCATTAAAGACAACGGAGGTTATCATTGTCTCACCTAGCTTCCCCTAAAATATAAATGAGTAAGTTTATGTTAAAAAAACAGGGCAAGAAGTGTATTAAATGAATTGTGTTTCATAAGTTTTATGAGTGGGAATACTAAATTCATCATATGAAATAGTTTACTTTGTTCAAAACAATGATATGTTGTATATTCAGATTTTTCATACTGATTTGTAAAAGAAGTTCCTAATTGTGTTCTTTCTCTGCAGGAACCAACCAGTAATGGGAGTCTGTTGTTGGGGGAATGCCTGAGAAGTTTTGAAATGTTCCACATGGGTTTTTCCTTGAAGCCTAACGAGGAATGTAGCAGTGAGACATTGACTTATATACTGTTTTAATGATTCCTAGACTTATCATTTTGTGATGTTTTTAAGTTCTTTAAAGGGCTGCATTGGGGATGCAAAAATAGGTTATTGCATAATGATAGCATCCTTTCCATGTTAACTGAAGAATCGTCATGCCCCTCAATATATACTCTTCTTTAGGTTGAGAATATACTTTGAATGATCTTGCATAGTGTGGTAATTGTGTGTGGACGTCCTTCGTAAAGTTCCCAATGCATTTCAGGCCAAGGTTTTTTTTAGTAGGGCCTTTATTCGTGTGCTGTGGATAAAAAACATAAAATAATAATATGAAGTCACTCCTAGTAGTTAGGAGTAATGTTCTGCATTTTAAATCAATGAAATGAGGAAAAAAATAAAAAAGAATCTACCAAAAGTCCATTGAGGAGAAACTCTGCTGGTCCATTGTATGATCTCATTGGAAACCATATTATCGGTGCCTCACAAAAAGAAGAGATACTTATTTTGAACTGTGTTGTATTATATACTAATATGCAAAGAAAATATGGTTATATTCCATTAAGTGAAAGTAGCTTGCTAGTGATTGTATTCCTATTTCATTGTGTTGGGTTCTACTGTAGTGATTCTGCCACTTCCAGACTTTCAGGTCCAATCATTTAGGCCATAAAGCATACTCTTAAAAATAACCTTCTACCATGCTGTTTTTTTCTTCTTAGCTTCTTGAACTACGTCTCTTTCTCTCCATGACCCAAATATGTTTTTCCCCTTTTATCTGTGCCCTTGGTCTCTGTGATTGCCTGACTCTAGCTTCAGAGAAACCCAGAAAAACAGGCTAAATAGTCACAATGTACAAATAACAGGAGGGGGAGGTAGAGCAAAGTAGAGAAGGATTCTTGCTCCACAGACTACTTTAATAAACAAAGAGAATCCAACTCAGAGGTAGGGAGAAGTGTTCAACAGATGGTGTTGGAGCACTTAGTATTGCTCATGAAGCAAGCAAGCAAGCTTCATAAGTAAGACCAAGACTTCCAGTAATTTCTAGTAATTTATGTATCTTTGTTGTATGTTTTGTTAGTGTCTTTTTATTTACAGGGCTTATTCAAGCACATGGTACGGTTCCAGGTGACTGCACCTGCTTGAACTACCCGTTACATGGGTGACCATCTCTTTGTTTCTTTTCCCTACAGGCCATTGTACTTGTAGCATACCGCTGTAGGCACATTATAGCCTCATAGTATTTTCACTTTTGATATTTATCAACTTTAATACATTTTGATACATATTTAATGAAACGTTAGTAAGGTGGGGAAGTTGTGCCCCCGTCCTGAAGAAGGAGCTTTGCCTCTGAAACATGTCGACGCACACCCGAGGTTCTGTCCATTAACATGACAGATTTAACCTCACATTGCACCTTTTTTAATAGTATCAGCCAGAGTTAAGAATACATTTTTTCGAGTAAACTCACGTGCCAGGTACTTTTTAAACCTTCACCACGTCCCACCACTCACTTGTAAATACACCTAATACACATGCACCACATATAGTAACTAACTATAAGTGCTCCCACGTAGTCGTAGGTCGCAGCACGCCGCATCCCGTTAGAGGGGTGCGAAGACCCCGATGATGAAGCATGACACCAAGGGGCCTTTCGGTGTGTGAGGGGTATTTTACAAAACACTAAGTGCTCCAACACCATCTGTTGAATACTTCTCCCTACCTCTGAGTTGGATTCTCTTTGTTTATTAAATAGTCACAATATCAGTCCCATATAATACCCATTGGGTAACACCACAATACCTCACCCCAGACACAAAGGGGCAGATTTACAACGCGTTAACACCAACAAGAACGTCCCATTTTCTGATGTTCTGGATTTCGTTAACTCCTTTACATGGCCTAGTGCTGCCTCATAAATAATGCCCCTATTCACTCAACACTTACCATGAAAGGGTGTGCAATTGGTGTTGCAGTGGGTGTTCTGCGGCAAAACCCTTTGCCTATTAACACAGCCCCATATTTACAAGGTATGAGGCAGCGCCAAAATTACCGACAGGCTATACAAGGAGAAATGTTTTATTTCTCCTAGTATTGTGCTCTTACCACATGTGCTGCATTCTGCAGCACGCAAATATAGAGAGAATCGCCAGTAAAGATTGCTTACATGCAGGAAGGTGTCCCTTCCTGCCAGCCGCAGCCTCTGCAGGTAAGAGCTGTAGAGCTGTGAGGCGGTGGGGCCGGCTGAGGAGGATTTCAAGAGACTACCACAAGGGAAAATGTAATAAATAATTAATTTTCCAAAGTGGTCATCTCTCAAAATCGGTCCCAGCTGACCCCACCGCTTTTACCTGCAGCGGCCATGGCTGCTTTCTGCACATAAACAATTGCCACTGCATTGCAGGCACCCTGGCAAAATGCAACTAGGGTGCCTGCACTGGTGCTAGGCAGCATTTGTAACGCTAGTGGTAACACAGGGGTGCCCCACATTCTTGTGAATACAGTGCATCCCTGCATTTTGAAACTGTCGGAGTGTGCTGTTACCAATTTTGGGCTAAAACTGCACTCCACCAGTTTCTTGTAAAAATGCCTCAAAGTCTTTGGAGCTTCAATCCTTCTCCTAAATCCAACAGTCTGTCTACACTTGCCAACATAAATCAAGTGTAAAACCCAGTACTCCTGGTGCAGCAAAGGGCTGCTCGCCAAAAAGGCTGCCTCACTAGAGGCCAGAGTTGGCACATCAGCCACACAGAAGACCATCAGTGGTACTGCCCACAACCCACAGGCAGTGCAGCCAGCACTGAACTATGGTATCAACCAGTGTCAACTAATTATTCTATACAGCACTACTAGCACTAACGGTGGCCAACTCGTCTCTTCCCAGGCATAGTTCATTTGTATCAGCCTCCCTTTGGAAATTATACTAGCCCTGTTTCTCTACTGAAATTCAGAAAGAGAGTGAAGATCGTCATAGTGGGCTAAGATATGTTTAGAACATTGTCAAGAGACCCTCACAGGGTAGTGGAAGTAAACAAATCAAATTGCTGGAATTCTAACTTGTGATATACAGATGCAGTAGATGCCAGCAGTGAACATGCTACTCATTAAGTCATCTTACCAAGAAAGTATGACTTTAATCTCGAAGAACCATTTTCCTAGAAAATGTGTGGACAGTCACACAGTCTTATTTGAAAAATAACAACACCTACAATACAGTCCCAAAAAGGTATTTCTTCAATATGGTGTCTTGGACTTGGCCCTTTTTGCAGGGTCATCCCTGAACTTTTGCCATCTTCCTAGCCATTTTTCTGACATGGTGTTGGTGGTTCTAGGACTCTGGGCACTTTAGCACTGCTGCCCAGTGTAAAGGGCATGTGCTCTCTGTGGTAAACATGGTGAGTTTGGTCTACACCTGTTTGGCATATTTAATTTACCTGTCAGTCCCTTGTAAAGTGGTATCTCAGATACCTGGGGCCGGTAAATTAAATGCTACTGGTGAGCTTGCAGCGCTGATTATGCCACCCACCAAAGTAGCATTTCAAACTTGTCTCAGTCCTCTGCCATTGCAGGGCCTGTGCGCAGTGTTATTGCCACTGGGACATGACACCTAAAGTGTGTGCCATGTCTGTGACCCCCCTTTTACTACATGTCAGTCACCCCTAAGGTAGGCTATAGCTAACCCTATGGGCAGGGTGTTTGTAGATGAAAGGTAGGACATGTAACTTAAGTGTGTAACATGTCCTGATAGTGGCAAACATCCATTTTGGTTTCTCACTCCTGTGAGGCTGCCCTCCAAAAGCGATGCATTGAGGATTCCCTGTTAAGTGTTTCAGTGGTAATTCCTGATATGAGAGGAGCAGCGTGGTCAGTTTTGATATATGTGGAATAGTGATAATAAATGCTACGCAATGGGGTGCACAGATTTATTATACCTATTGTAGAAGTGCCACTTCTAGAAGTTGGCATATCTGTGTGCTATGTGCCTGCCTGATGTGTATTGCATGTCTGGCTTTGGAGTGACGGAGGCTGGTGAGGTGTGTATGACTCCAGGGAGGGCAGGGTAAGTCAGTTCTAGGCTGAATGGGAGATATGCATTTGGAGTACTGGGAGGAGTAATCCCCTGACCCTGAAAAGGCCTGTGCCTGTCTGTGTGATTGCTGGCTCCACCCCCCTGTGGTGTGTCTGATGATAAGCCCCAACCTGACAATAGGGACGAGGAGTCTTGGAAACAGAGTGCTCCAAAACCCCCAGAACCAGCTCAGGCTGGTTCCCCCAAGCTCTGTGCCAAAGGCAGACAAAGGAAAAGGGTGTATAAAAATTGGGGCTTTGACCCCATGAAAATGTTGTGCTTTTGTGCTTCCTTGTGACCTGTTGCTGCAGGGCCCCAGGAGGAAACACCACAAGGGATTGCCTCCCTCCTGGAGGGCCCTGTGAGCTGGCCTGCCTGGGCACAGCCTTTGCCTGTGGGGGCCTTAGCGCCTCGCGGGTGCTCTATTTACTTTTCCAAAGGTATGGATGGTGGCAGCGCTGTGCTGCTTGATGATTTAGAGGGAATCCCTAAGGGGGGAGGTGTGGCACTCTGTGGGTAAATTGCGGTTAGCAATGCTTTTAGTCTCTTAGGTGCTGGCCGGTTGGTTCCCTCTGACCTTAAGGGAGTTCTCAGTAGTAACAAGTAAATGCTGCCAAGTTTGACAGGTTATCCAGTCGCACTCTTTTGGGGAAATCAATCCCTTGTTAGAGGGAATCCCGGCATAGGGATTCCCCCCGAGCTGCTGTAGCAGTGGAAGCTTACCCCGAGTTCGTGCAGCTTTATCGTCGGGAGCCCACCCTGCACTGTGGTGAGCTGAGAATAGAAGCGGGAGCCCACCTCGCATTGCTACCTTTTAAGTGGGAGCCCTCCCCACATGTGCCAGGAATCACCGCCGCGACCCGAAACGAAGAGGAAAGAGCCGCCACAACATGACTCGGAAGACAGGCAGGCTGCCTGACTGTGGCTGGGGCCTGCTGCATCCTTGGAGCCTCACGGGCTCCAGTTCTGCCTCCCTCTGCCGTGGGAAGGCAGTCCAGCAGTTGCAGCAAGGTTGGTGGCCGAAGTCGGGCCCCCGGAAGCCAGGAGAAGCCTGGCTGTGTGCAGAGCCGGCCGAGGCACTGTGCCCCTTTCCCTGACAGTGGGGCAGACCGGAACCAAGTGTGCGCTCCCGGAGGTACCGTGCTGCCTGTGCCTATTTTCCTTGGGGGCTCTTCTTCTGAGAGTCCCGGCGTGGTGGCTTAAAAGGCTGAGTTGGTGGCAGGTCTCATAATCACAGCTGCACCGCACAAGTGCGGGCAGTTGCCACATTGGGCACAATTGTTGTAGAGTCCCAGTGGGGACCCAGGAGGCACATTGGTACCGGTGCTCATTTTGTTCGCCACAGCTGCACCACCAGAGAGAGCGGGCAATTGCAAAACGGGGGCATTTTGTTCATGATAAGAAAGGAGTGAAATCCACTCCCCCGCCCCCGGTGTATTGCGCACCTTGGCTATGCCACTTTGGCAGCCAGAGGGGAATTTGAGAAGCCCTATCTTGGCACCCTGATGTTCTGGACAAAGCGCATTTTGAGCCCCAGTGAAAGACCAGTTGGCCTGGGGGTCATTCTTTTTGGTGAGTTCTAAATGAGAGGTATAATACGTGATTTCTGCATAATGTGTGTGTGCTTGTGATGCCTATGACATAATGTGTTTATGCTTAGGATATTTATGCATACTGCAGTCTATGCCTAAAGCTAATGTGATAAAATGCTGAGGTCATTATTGGGCCAGTAGCTACTGGTTGTGTTTTACAATTGCCATGTGCTTTCTAAAGGTTCTGACAGTGGCCCGATTGGCCCTGTCATGTGTATATAGTCCCCGGTGAATATTGTCTATTTTTTATATAACCTTGAGTGGGGTTTCTTTTGTGGTGTGCATAATGTGTTGCTGCTGTGTGTGGGTGTTGCGCAAACACTTACACATTGCCTCTGGGATAAGCCTGACTGCTCGTGCCAAGCTACCAAGGGGGGTCATCTTCAGCGTGACACTCCCTTGCCTTGATTAGAGAGGTGCTTCTGCCTGGCTTAGGTGCATGCCCTAGCCAACCAGAAATCCCATTCCTAACATGTTGCATGTTTTAGAAAACGTGGATATTTTACACTTGCACAACGAAACATCAACAGTTTAAGCAAAATAAATGTTTAATTGTTGATAAACCTTTATGAACTGCTTATGATATTTTACATATGAATTTTACTTCATTTTTTCTTCGAAATCACCCTTATTTTCATTTTTCTCAGAATTTCCAATTACAGACACTAATCAAAGAATCTATCAAATATGAAAACCAGAGGAATGGTAAGGGTATTTAATAAGGTGACAATATTTAGTTGATGGTGTGCTATTCAATGGTAAGAAACTAGGTTAAATGTGGTGCCAAGGTCCAAGAGCCAAACCTCATGAATGGAAATAAATTACACTTTATAAATAGTCAAAAGAGAAATTGAAAATGCTGCAAAATTAGTGTTCTTAAAGCCCTAATGGGATCGGCTAGCTTCCTGCATCCCAAGGGGTGTCGGCCCCCACTCTTTAGAGTGACCCATTCACCCTAAGGCCTATTATGATATTATCTCTGAGATACAAGGTTCTCATGAGATCTCTCAACATACTTTGCCAGGGTCCCATCATGTTGTGTTATGCCCTTGGGATTCACTATCCATATACTCAAATAAGGAAACACCCAGCGAAATGATAGCGGGATTTAAATAGTTTAGAAGAAAAAATCTATCTTTATATACATGTGATGAGAGAGTGGTACCTTGGGTGTAACTTAAGAGAAAATGTTGTACTCACTTCACAAAGCTATAGATTTTATTCTAGGTGCAAAACACTATGTTCAATTAGCAAAAATAGTTGATGCACTTAAACAGAGCTTTCAGTGTGTGCAAATCTCCTTGCGAGAGGAGTGTTAGAATTCTCCAGAAGTATGTGCACCCCCACAAACATAAATATTCATGCACATTCACAATCTACTTCCTGAGTTGTTCTAGCCACCAATACAGCCAGAGGTTTACTTTTATCAAGGTCTATTGTGATTCCTTTTCCACAGCAGAAGAAAAGAGAACATCCCCAAGGAATTTAAGAGATGCAGTGGAAGAGTTTTCTCTATAATAAGAATGTCTTCCTTATGCAGAAAAAAAAAATCATAGTTATCAAATGTGTTTTTGCTTGCTCTTCCTGTTCCTCATGCCAAACTATGTATAATTGTGCTTCAGAAAATGTAATTTTAAAAACAAATGAAGTAATTTATTGTTTGAATAAATAAAACTAATTACAATAGAAATAAAAACTGAAATAAAATTTCAGGCTGTGCTGCATTCGTCACAATCCCAAAAAATGTAATCATTATGTGTTGGCATTTACAAGAAATAAAAATGTCCTTCTAAACAGATGTAACTGTCATTGTGCTGAAACCTATGCAAAGTGGCACTTAACCCCTTCGCTGCTAGGCCTCCCACCGTGCTAAGCCTTTTGTTTTATATTTTGGGGTAGTTTGCGCTTAGGCCCCTCTAATCTTTAGACCACATAAGAGAGCCACACCAAATTTGCCTCCTTTTTCCCAATATCATGGGGATTCTAAAGGTACCCCGGGTTTGTGGATTGCCTTGGAGGGGACCCAGAAATGAGCCTAAATACAGGTAAATGTTGTTTTTTTCAGAGAAAAGGGCTACAGATGGAAGCAAATGTTTTTTTCCCCTGCAGATGGTATCAAACAAGGGGTTGTGCTGCTAAAATCACCATCTTCCCAGCTTTCAGGGACAAGCAGACTTTTGTCAGAAAACAATAATATTTGACACCGTTTTGGCATTTTTCTGGGAGATAGCCTATTTTTGCAACTTTTTTGTGCTTTCAACCTTTTTCCAGTTAATGGTAGAAATGGGTATGAAAGCAATAATGGATCCTGGAAAGCTATACATTTTAGAAAAGTATATAGGACTTGTTGGTTCACCAAGAACCCGACGGACCCAGAGCCAATAACAGCAGTGTCTTGAAATGGTTTTTTATTATGTACCTGGTATATAGCAATTAATTTGGGAAAATATATACAGCTATGTATTTCTGAAATTAGAACAAAATAGAGTTTGGAGACATTAGATATTTGCACATTTCCGAAATTGTGAGTACCAACTAGCATGAGAATTATAGGTCATTTTTCAAAATGATTTATTTTTTACACATTGTTTATCATTTGGAAGGCAGATATGCATCGAAAGGCAATGGTTAATAGTTGCTCTACAATTCTGTGTTACCCTAAGTCTAGCGATAAAAATTATACCTCACTTGTGTGGGTAGGCCTAGAGCCCGCAACAGGAAACGGCCCAAAACACCTGAAGAACTATTGTTGTTTCATCCAATCCCTCTGTGCTGCCACTAGACGGTACTGCTGTCGTACCTCCTAAGTTTGAACACTTGGGGAGGGAGGGAGGGGAGAGATGTAGGGAGTAAGGGAGGGGAGGGTGTGGAGGGAGGAAGGGACAGATTGAGATTGGGGTTATTTACTGTAATGGTAGTTTCCGTCTGCTTTTTTTGTTTCTTTTATTTTGCGAATGATATAACTTCAGTAGTACCACACAGGTCATGCTCTAACCTCTGGTACCAAACCAGTCTTCACAAACATCCATACATTAAAGGGAATCCATGAACTCCTCAACTACTTAGTCACATACCGCGCAATGATTGGTGTATAGTTGGGTCTCTCCAGCTTTCCAATCTTCCGGCTATAACATGACTTCAGTGACCCCAACTCTCTAAATGTCTCAAATCAATTCCCTAGTAGAAAATCTCACTGTAGTCTCCTTGAATGTCAAGGGTCTCAACCACCCAGTGAAAAGATGGAAGGTTTTTGATTACCTTCAAGAGACTAAACTCTCAAAGGAGGACATGAGTTTTATTAACCTCAACTGGATCTCCCACACACTCTGTTCCTCGGCAAACCACAAGGAGGGAGGAGTGATCATCCTAATCTCAAAAAAATCTAATCTATCTGTTACCTCACACTGACACGACACTGATGGTAGACTATTATTTACCCACCTGATGAGAGACGAACATCCCATTCAAGTGGCAAACATATACGGCCCTAACTCTGATGCCCCAGACTTTTGGGAATCAGTCTCTCTAGCCTTAGAGAACATCCTTCAAGACGATCTTCTAATTGTGGGTGGCAATTTCAATCTCCCAATGGACCCTCTATTAGACCGACAATCAAAATGCTTGCTCCAACCTTCACGTTCTCACGAGTCACTTACACGTCTGTGCACCAAATTCCTACTAAAGGACTCTTGGCGCCTACAGCACCCTGATGGGAGGGACTATACCTTTTACTCTGCCCCACACAACTCATACTCCAGAACTGATTATATTTTCATATCTAGCCCTTTCACCCACCTCATAGAGGAAACAGAAATAGCACCCAAGTTGATCACTGACCACTCCTGTATTACTACAAAGCTAGTGGGTTCCCACTCTATTTTACCCCAAAACGCTGGCGCTTTAATGAGGAGATTCTATTGGATTCTGAAAGCAAACAACAAATAGAAAAAGCTGTTAAGGATTACATCTCACTAAATGATTCCCCTGACATGAACATATCCACCGTCTGGGACGCCCTGAAAGCCACAATTAGGGGAATGATTATTGGCTTAAGAGAAAGGACCAATAAAAATGTTAACGAAGATCTAGATAGGCTTGAAAAAGATATCAAGTCCCTAGAAACCACCCACACAATTGACCTAGACAACAAACGAGTCCTCGAGCAACTTGTCAAAAAGAAATACGAATATAATACTATTGCGAGCAGACGCGCTGGAGTTTGGATTCATACATTTAAAGCCATGAAATTATGCGAGGGGAATAGAGCTGGAAAGCTTCTTGTGTCCTATCTCAAACACAGACAAAAATTACTCACCATCTCATCGATTAAAGACTCCGCTAATAATACACACACCAAGCAAGAAAAAATTGTAGCCACCTTTAAAACCTTCTATGTAGACCTCTACCAAAATATTATGTCATTCGACCCGGTTGCTTGCACTAATTACCTAGACAGTCTGAACCTTCCCAAACTCTCTGCCGCAGACAGTTCCACAATAGGGTCCCCCATCAAGGACATGGAAATCTTTACCTCTATTAAACCACTCAAAAGCAACAAAGCCCCTGGACCGGATGGGTTCTCTGCGAGCTTCTACAAAGCATTTGATAAGTCGCTCACCCCCATGTTCTTAAAACTATTTAATTTGGTTGCCACCTCAGGTAGTATCTCGGAATCAATGGGCGAAGCCACTATAATTGTAATTCCGAAGGAAGGAAAAGACCCCCTTCTAATTAAAAATTATTGCCCCTTCTCGCTTATAAATCTGGACTGCAAAATTTATGCGAAAATTCTGGCGAGAAGACTCAATGCCATTCTCCCTAAATTAATCAGCAACTCTCAGGTGGGATTTTTAAAACATCGCTTGTCCAGCGACAATGCGAGACTATTATGCCACATCCTTGAGAAAGCCAAAATTACACCCTCCCCAACGGTTACCATAACCCTTGATGCTGAAAAAGCGTTCGATAGAGTATCTTGGTCCTTTTTTACAAAATTGCATGAAAGCCTTCAATCTGGGGAACTCTTACATTAATATGGTGATGGCCCTTTACTCTTCACCGTCCGCTAGAATCACCATTAATGGCACCCTATCGGACTCATTTCGACTACAACAGGGCACCAGGCAAGGCTGCCCTCTCTCTCCAGCCCTTTTTCTCTTGGCCCTTTAACAGCTCCTATCAGATATAAAACAAAATAAATAAATAGCGGGAGTAAACTTCGGGGACACACAGGTGAAATTAGCTGCATACGCTGAGGACATTCTAGTGGCTACGGAGAACCCAGAGACTTCCATCGTAGCTCTCATTACCACCATTGATAGATACTCACTACACTGCGGTTATGAAGTGAACCGCGACAAGTCGGAGGTTAAGCTCCTAAATGCACATGGTACCAGAGATATGCTTGGTGCCTCAGGGCTCACATGGCAAACTGGCTTTATAAAATACCTAGGAATTGAATTCGGCAGCTCCCTCCTCGAAACACTCCACCACAATGACTCAATCACGCTAGATAAAATTAAATCACAACTGGATGGCTGGTCACCCCGTTTTATAACTTGGTGGGGAAGGGTCGAAACCATCAAAATGATGATCTCCCCTTTAGTCAACTATCTCATTGCTATGCTCCCTCTTACCCTGTCCCAAGACTTCCAACACAAATTAGATACTATGCTGTCTAAATTCCTATGGAAAGGGAAAAAGGCTAGGATTAGCATAAAAAAGCTACGCCTTAACAAATCCCTCGGTGGGGTCAATCTTGCAGAATTTAAATGATATCAGATTGCCTTCCTTTCCAAACAAGGCTCTTACTGGCTGTCTCCACTGGCTGACTACTCACCTGTTTGGCTTAACGTTGAGAAAGCCCTCCTCAAAAATCTTGCTCCACCATCTATCCTCACTGCTAAAATGAATATGGGCAGTTGCTCGAAATCCATCTTTAAAAACACAAGACTTGCCCTGCTAAAAATGGATACATTCCTGACGAACCATGTAAGACACTCTGAATGGAAGGCGTTATGGCACCATCACTCAATAGTATATAAGGGTAAACCACTACACAACGAACTTTGGATTAATAAAGGTATTTTCTTCCCACTCCAACTGTTTAGTCATTCTTAACCCCTCTCCTTTAAAGAACTCCAAGTCAAATATGACCTAGAAGCGATGAAGTTTTACAACTTTTTGAATATTAAAACAGCGATTACCAAAGCAAAACTATCCAAAAAGCCACCCTCCCTCCCATGCTATCTAGCTACCCTCAATAAGCTGGGACACCAGGTCTCCAGGCTTTACAACATCCTAAGGCCACAGCAATCCAATCTTAATAAATATCTTCAACAGTTCTGGGAATCTCACTCATCGTTACCAATTTCAGACATGGATTGGTCCAAAACCTGGGAATCTACCATGAGACACAAAATAAGCCCTACCCTATCCCAGACGAAGTTTTGGCTCCTCCATAAAGCTTTCTGGACACCGGCGCGCCTCTTCCTACACAATATTAGAGACAACACTACATGCTGGAACTGTAACGAGGAAGATGGAGACCTAGAACACCTACTATTACGCTGTGAATGTGTTACATCTTTCTGGGATAAAGTATTTGCATTCCTTGCAAACGTTTTCTCCTTCTCCCCCACTAGAGAGTTGTCTACCTTAGTGCTTGGCTTCATTAGAGCCGACTCGCTCTTGGATAATGACAGGGCCTTAGTTGACCTTCTTCTCACCACTGCTGTGAAGATAATCCTGAACAATTGGAAAAACACCCGTAAAGCTTCCTTTAAATGTTGGTTAAACTGGATCATCAATCTGAGAGGTGCTGATAATATCTCACTGCTAAATACCCCATGGCGTCCTCCTCACAGACAAATGTGGAATACCCTCGACAATTACTTCAGCTTACATAATCCTCCATGATCTTTCAGCTCACTTCCCGACCTTCAAACCCCTATGACCACACATACTTACCACCGAGCCTAATCTGTAACCTACTTGTTTGCTCCAGATATGCTATCCCAGAAAATCAGAAGACTGTATTACCTGTGCTCACCACCCTAGTGTAGGTACTATTTATGATGTATATGACTGATGTTTTTTTTCCATTCTTTGCTTTTGTCTTATGTTTCTCTTAGCTTTTAAGTTACTCTAATTCTTGTGCTTGTCATTGTCCATACAGATATTTTCCCACTCATTTAAATACTGTAACCCCCACCACACTATTTGTACTCCTCAATGATGCTTATGTTTTTTTTACTCTATGTCTTTAATTTGGAAACTACCAATACAAATTTGTGAAATAAAAAAAAAGTATCTTTTTTTTTATAAGTGCCTAGCTGTAGATTTTGAACCTTAGCTCTGCCAGCACCATGGGAAACCTAGCAAACCTGTACATTTTTTACAACTAGACAACAAGGGAAATCTAGGATGGGGTGACTTGAATGGCTCTCACCCAGTTCTGTTACACAGAATCCCTTGCAAACCTAAACATTTGTCAAAAAATACATATTTTCCTCACATTTCTGTGGTGGAAAGTTATGTTATATGTTATGTTATGTTATGTTATAAAAAGATTTGTATTGCACTCTAATACTCTAGAGTGTCCTGGCGTGTGCACTGGCTGTGGAAGAATGGGCAGGAAAATTAGATGACCAGTTTAAACAGATACATTTTTTAAGACTTTTTTAAAAAGGAAAAAACCCGGTGTATGCAGTAGCTTTACTTGGAGGGCATTCCAGGCAGTTGCTGCTTTGACAGAAAGGGATTGGACACCCAAGCGCGCCCTACGAAACCGCAGGATGACCTGCCGTCGCTGAGCGGCAGATCGTAAAGGGTGACTCGGCGTATACAGAACAAAATGCCTCCTAAGATACGCCGGCCCTTGGCCATGAATGGCCCTGTGAGATAGAATAAGGGCCTTGAATTGCATCCGCTGGGCCACAGGTAGCCAATGCTGATCACGTAAATGCTGCTAGACACTAGATCTCCGAGAGATGTTAAACAGGAGTCTGGCCACGGCATTCTGTATGATTTGAAGTTTCTTAACCAGATAGCCTGGAATGCCAATGAACAGAGCATTGGCATAATCGAGGTGGGAGAGAATGAGGGCGCGCACTACCATTTCTTTAGCCTCCCTCGGAAGCAGGGGAAAGAACCTTCAAAAGGCCTTTAGGGTCCCGAAGCAGACTCCAGTACGTTTTTTAATGTGTTCTGCAAACAGTAGATCTTCCCCAAACCACACCCCCAAGTTCTTTGCCAGGTCACCCACAGAGCTGGGGCATGGAACATTAGGAGGCCACAAAGATTCTCTGAAGGCAGGGGTTAACTGGCCATACAGGAGTACCTCCGACTTTTCCTCATTGCACTTAAGTTGGACATGTGAAAGCTTGTGGAAAACAGAGGAAAGGCAAATCCAAGCGGCCTTGGTATCCAGATCAGAACCCCTCCAAGTAAATAGCATCTAGTTGCCATCCACGTACGCTATCATTTTTGCACCCAGTTCCTCCGCAAAAAAACTCAGGGGGGTCAGATATATATTGAAAAGCAGGGGGCTCAACGTGAAGCCCTGAGGCACTCCAGTTGAAAGTTTCCTCACAGAGGACGAATGGATTCTATCCACTCCAATGCAGGAACGGCAATGCTAATAGATGACAGCCGGGCAAGAAGAAGTTGGTGGGCCACTGTATTGAAGGCGGCAGAGAGGTTCAACAAAATCAGAGCTGCCCTGCCGCCTCCATCTAGGCACTCCCTGATCGCCTCAGTCATTTCCACCAGCGCAGTCTCCGTACTATAGGAGGCTCTAAACCCGATTGAGCAGGGTGCAGAGCCCTAGATGTTTCCACGAAGGCCTCAAGCTGCTGAAATACCACCTTCTCACAGATGTTTGCCAAGACTGGCAAAAGAGAGATGGGACGATAGTTTGATGGAACAGAGGGATCTAACGAAGGTTTTTAAAAAAGGGGTAAAAGTTTAGCCTGCTTCCAGCACACAGGAACGGTGGCAGTCTGAAGGGAGAGATTGATAATCTCAGCTATCTCTGAGCAAACCACCTCTGCTACCCCAGCTAAAACTTGGGCCGGGCACGGATCAGTAGGCAAGCCTGATTTGTAAGATTTCAGAATAGCTAAAATATCAGGCTCAGCCACAGGCAGAAATTGCATAAACAGGGAGGCGGTAGACTAGAAATCAGAGGGGTTGCCAAAAGAGCACTCCTCTGTTCATGGGAAAGAATTCCCAAGCTGTCCTGAATCTTTGCTATTTTCTCAATACAAAAGGAAGACAGGTCCTCACACCATTGTGCAGAGGCTGGCAACGCCCTTTGCTCCGCACAGGGAGATAAAAATCTCTTAACAATAGAGAAAATCTCCTTACTGTTGTTAATAGGTCTGGTAATCCGCCCAGCATAGTATTTACTTTTAGCTTTCCTAATAGCAGTGTAATATTCCCTCTGGGCTGTACGGAGCGCAGACTTAGTGGAAGGGCAGTACTCCTGATACCAGCTGCGCTCCAATTTGTTAAAGCCCAGTTTCAGCTCTTTTAGGGCATTCGAAAACGAAGGCTTCGAAGGTGGAAAACGCTGTTTAACACTAGAAGCTGGTTTGGCAGTGGAGCTAACCCCTCGGCTAATCCAGGAGTCAAAGCTGTCTACTGCCCCAGCAAGATCAAGAGCAGGTGCAGGGCGGGCCTGAAGCAGAGCTTCAGAGAATGCCGGAAGATTGATCTTCTGGGGGCGGGTGCCAGAGAGTATGGCAGAAGTACATGGAGACTTCGCCATGGACCACGAAAACCTGATCAGATAATGATCCGACCAGGTAACTTGTTCTGGTTCCCCTATAGACAAATCACAATTAGTAAAAACTAGGTCCAGTAAGTGGCCCCCTGAGTGCGATGGCATCTTGACCCACTGGGTCAGCTGAGCCAGGTTGAATGAGTCCAGGAGGACTCTGGAGTCAGGGGCTTTAAGTGTGTCCAGGTGAATAATAAAATCCCCCAGGAGGAAGAACTTGGAGAAGCGGAGGGTACAAGGAATGATAACATCGTCCAGGGCTTTAAAAAAATCTCTGGCTGGGCCAGGCAGGCGATAAAACAACGTGCCTCCGAGCGTGAAATGAGGAGATAAAATAAAAGTGAAGTGCAAGGCCTCACCCTCCCCCAACTCGCCAGAGACCTCACTGGAAAAAGACCAAGTATCCTGAACACCACTGCCGTTCCACCACCTCTCCCAATTTTCCGGTCGGCACAGATGATTTTGTAGCCCCTGGGGATAGCATGCTTCACCACCGGGGCACAAGAATCATTCAGCCACGTCTCGGTTATAAATAAAGCATGTAATTTAGCATTGGAGAGAAGCTCATAAATATCCGCTGCGTGCTTGGCCATGGAACGGGCGTTAATAAGTGCTGCATGAATCCTAGTCTCATTTCCAGCTGGTTGGGGGGATCTATGCGCCTTGGATGGAGGCAGAATTTTCAAGAGGGACACGACTTAGAGAGGCTATGCAGAACTTCCCACTGCATACATCCTTTACAATCTGAAACATTCAGCGCCATGAGTTCCTTGCGATTATACACCCTCTTACCAGCACCTCAGCAGGGGCTCAGGCAGCATGGCTGGTGCAGGACGCTCCCAGGGCGCGGCAGGCGCAGATGTGCTTGCCTTTGGAGCGCCTTCGGCGCGCTGGTGGCGCGCCCAAGCACGTGTCTGCTATGCGTCCGGGATAACATGTGCGTTTTATGTAAAATTTCCTCCCCCAGCTAGACCACAGCCACCAGTCCAGCTGGGATGCAGGACTCCCAAAAAGATGGCGCCCTGCCTCCACTCAATTGGCGTAAGAAACAGCAGTGGAACAGGGCAGGGGAAGAACACCTCCTCCTCAGGTAAGTAGGGAGCACAAAAGAATACTGTCGCTAGCAAGGGCAAATTGATTTTTATTTAAAAATGAATGCGAGCACCTTAGCTCATACACTGTAAGCACAGCAATGAGGGCATCCGCAATAGACAAAGATAATAGTAATGTAAATCAAACACAGACTGCCACAACAGCGCAAACGGGGTCGAGCAGGTACTGCCACCACCTACCCTAGTTCTGGAATCTGCATGAATCCACAAAATTCCACCCACCACTCATTCCCCAAAGTCTTCAGAGAAAAATGGTACCACACTTGTGTGGGTAGGCCTAGGGCCCGCGACAGGAAACAGCCCAAAACGCAACATGGTCACACCACATTTTCACAGTGAAAACGGACCCCTTTTTTGCAAAGTGCCTAGCTCTAGATATTGAATCCAAACTCTGCCAGCACCTAGGGAAACCTAGCAAACCTATACATCTTTGGAAACTAGACACCCAGGGGAATCCAGGATGGGGTAACTTGTCTGGCTCTCACTAGGTTCTGTTACCCAGAATCCCTTGCAAACCTCAAAATATGCATTTAAAAATAACACATTTTCCTCACATTTCTGTGGTGGAAAGTTCTGGAATCTGTGTGGATCCACACAATTCCACATACCCCACATTCCCCAAAGTGTTCCAAGAAAAATGGTGCCGCACTTGTGTGGGTAGGCATAGTGCCGCAACAGGAAATGGCCCAAAACGCAACGTGGGCACACCACATATTGATGGTGAAAACTGACCCATTCTGGGAAGCCCCCACCCCTACATTATTAAAAAAAAAGAAAAAAATCCCTGGTGCCTAGTGGGCTTTCTGCCCCACCCCCGGGGGAAGATCAGGGGCTATTGCCTTCATCTGCCCCTGGGGAGCAAAAAGACTGTTGCATTTTTTGTGGGGGTGGGGGTAGGGGCATTGGCCTGCCCATCTTGGGCAGCCCCACCCCTACATCAATAAAAAAAATCCCTGTTTCTAATGGGCCTTTTGCTCTCCCAGGTGGCATATTAGGCTACCGCCCCCATCTGCCCCCCAGGGGGGGCAGAAAGTCTGGAATTTCACTGGCGATGGGGGCATTGTCATGCCCCTTTTGGGAAGCCCCCACCCCAACATCAATAAAAAAATAGTCCCTGATTTCTAGTGGGCTTTCTGCCCCTCTGGGGACAGATTGGGCGCTACTGCCCCCATCTGCCCCCCTGGGGGCACAAAGACTGACATTTACCTTGAGAGGGAGTGGGGTATTGCCATGCTCTTTTTGGGCAGCCTCCACCCCAACATCAATAAAAAAAATCCCTGGTTTCTAGTGGGTTTTCTGGGCCCCCGGGGGAACATTGAGGGCTACTGCCCCATCTCCCCCCTGGGGGCAGAAATACTGACATTTCTCACGGGAGGGTGGGGGTATTGCCAGGCCCTTTTTGGGCAGGCTCCACCCCAGCGTCATAAAAAAAATCCCTGTTTTTTATTGGTGTTTCTGCCCCCTCGGGGGCAGAAAGACTGAGATTTCTGTGGGGGTTGGGTGCATTGCCTTGCCCTTTTTGGGCAGCCCCTATGCCAGCATCAATAAAAATAATTCCCTGGTGTCTAGTGTGCTTTCTGCCCACCTGGGAGACAGCTTGGAGCTACTGCCCCATCTGCCCCCCCATGGGGGAGAAAGACTGTTGTGCCCAAAACACAATGGGGGAGCAAAAGCCCTTGCCCAAGGGGCCGCTACCCCCTCCCTGGTGCTAGTGGGTGGATCCTTGTTGGGGATCGCCCTACTGGGCTGATCCCTGAGCAGGGATCCACTGGGGAAGTGTACCATTGGAAAGGGGAGATTCTCCCCTTTCCAACGATACCTCTCCCAAGTGTTTCAGTGCTGGGGGGCTGAAATAGCCCCACGAGCACTGAAACTAAGTTTCAGTTTCATTATCAATGTAATGAGGATAGCACGCCATGCCCGCGATTGTCATTACAATGAAAACCAGGGAAGGGCCTCCGGAGGTTGGGGAAGCTCTTCCCCACCTCCCGATCCTTCCCAAAAAATGGAAATCCCACTGCTGTTTACAGCAGAGAGATTTCGTGCCCCTGTCCTCATTACGGAATGGTTCTGGCATGAGCACAGGAGCACCGGTGCTCATGACGGAACCATTCCGGCATGAGCACCGAAGGGGTTAAGTGCTTTAATGTTTGCAATCCTGTACAAGGCCAAAAAGCTAATATATCATGGTAGTTAGTGCATTAATATCATATAGTTAATCAATGAGTACAGTCCATGGAAACATTTAAAGCTGTAGATCGGGTTTGCTTGGCCCATGATATTATGCTCCTTGCGCTATACATTGTTTATTTCCACTAGATTGTGCAACTTGTTATTTCATATTCTGTGTACAAAGTTCCACAGTTCTTAAAATGTGTCCAGCCTCTCAGAATAAAACGAATGGTCATCGTTACTTATAAACAGCACTTAGATGATGTAAAGTCCTCCCTAAATAACATGTTGAGCTTATGGGAATGCGTTTTTTCCTCTTGCATGCTCATGACGAGCTGAGCTCGTCATGGCCCGTGGAACGCTCAGGTGCGGGGAGAATTCCCCCGCTGTGCTGAACGTTCCACTGAGCCAATGCAACTGTGACGAGCTGAGCTCGTCATGAGCACAGGAGCGCCGTAGCTCATGATGAGCTCAGGTCGTCATGAGCATGTGGGCGCTGTGCGTGCCCCCCTCCCCCCAGCACAGCGGGGGATTAACCCCCGCAGCGAAGGGGTTAAGGTTTTAACTAGAATGAAGCTCAATATATCACCAGTTCTGGAAAACGGGCTTGCAGCAAAGGCTACAGAAGTTATTAGCCATTGTTGCTTCCTCCTTTTGGTGCTTCCTCATGTTGACACCTCAGGAGCGGTGTTGTTTGAGTGGCTGTTAGGTGGCCTGAATTTGCAGTAGGCAAGGTGGGTGAAGTTTGTTAAATTGATGTATAGGGCTGTATTCTTTGGGTTCAGTGCCACTATAATGCCCTGACTGCAGGACCAGACTACCAGTTTGTTTCACTCAGGTTTCAGTTATAATCTGTGCAAGTCCATCAATGCTGGCCAGATGCATACAACATGCACCGGGGATTCTTCTTGTGCACCACATCCCCTAATTACAGTCTCCTCTGATGGGCATCGCCAGGGAGCTAAACGTTTCAAGAAAGGCCACTCGCCCAGCTTAAGCGTCAAAATTATCTGTTTCAAGTGCAATATGACATTTTCAAAACAGTTTCTGCATTATGCTGAAACTTGCTACGGTGCCAGGCATAAACTTGACATTTTTGAGAATTCCCCCAAAAAATAACTTTGTAGCAATGCACCGCATCCCCTAATTACAGTCTCCTCTGATGGGCATCGCCAGAGAGCTAAACGTTTCAAGAAAGGCCACTCACCCAGCTTATGCGTCAAAAATCTCTGTTTCATGTGCAATATAATATTTTCAAAACAGTTTCTGCATTATGCTGAAACTTTCTATGGTGCCAGGCATAAACTTGACATTTTTGAGAATTCCCAAAAGAAATAACTTTGTAGCAATGCACAAAAAAATACTAAGTACTTGCGTATCAACTAATTCCTTAATACATACATAATGGCGAAATCCACTTTATACTTCAGTACGACTTCGGCACGACTGGAAGGCACACTAGCAGATCCCCTCATTACGGAGAAACGCGCACAGCTATCAAATATTACAATCCAGAAGAGGCCACCTAGTGAAACCAACCCTCTCTACAAGTTACAACAAGGAATGGCGAATGTGAAAATATAAAGAATGGTGGCATAACCATTAAAAAAAAATTCCCTCTTTCTACACTACCACTGTTAAGATCAAAATTGTGAAATAACTGTGGAAGGAAACATGCTGTGCCTGCGTATCTCTTCTGAACTACAAAATATATCCCAAGAATAATCCTGATAACCAATAATAATTGGTATCATCACATATCAGTGCTATACATTTCCTGCTGAACCATCTGCATCATTAAAATCATCAGTACCTTCGCCCTATGAAATAACCGGAACATACTCCGCGCAATTAATAAATAAAGCACTTGTTGTACACCTGTTTGTGTAAAAAACGAAATGACGGTCACCTGATGAAGGCCTCAGGCCGAAACGCGTTGTGTCCCACTCTACCGCATTTTGCCTTCATATAACTTTCCACCGACCGAACATATCGTAAAGCACCTTGTCTGTATTTATTGTATATTGTTGCATGTTTGTTCACAAGAGGTATTATATGTTATTTATTGTTACTGGTATGAATTATTATAGTTATTCTATGAATCATTGTCAAAAAATGGAAAAAAGTTTTTTAGAAAATGAAACAAAAGAATTAGAAAAATAAAATAATCATATATTTTGCATACGTTATTGTCTAAGTGAATTATTAATGTTCATGTAATGATTATGTAAAATGAGGTTGTGACAAGGGCGTAAATACCATCAATTGGTTTGCTATTTTCCCCTTTTCAATTCATGTCTGTACAATCCCTACGATTAGCAAACCACTAGGTTGTAGGGGTCCCCTCTTTCCTACTTGTGAAATCCACTTTATACTTCAGTCCCCTAAAGCAGAGCCTGTTGTCCAACTCAGATACATACCCATTTACACACTCCATTCCCTAGGAAAGGCTTTTGAGGCTGTGATTACATCACAACCGTCAACACATCTTGCATCTACCTTCTTATTGAGGGGCTTCCATTCAGAATTTTTCCGTTGGCAGATCAAGGAAACTACCATGTTAACATCAGATGAGAACTCTTTACCAAAAGACACAAAGTCCAGTGTGGATGCTGATATTTTTGCACCTCTCAAGGACATTTGATTCCATTGATCATAAATCCTTTCTTGATCGTCATATGCTGGTGTATGGGGGTACAGCCCTAATAGGATTACCTTTATTCCTGTCTAATCATACCCACTAAGTCATGGTGGATCCTTTCTTCACTATATCATCCCCTATCATTTGTGGCTTCCCAAAGATTCTACACTCTCTCTGAGTCTCTTTAACATGTACCTACTTCTATTAGTTATCAATGATCACTTGTATGCAGATAAAACTCAAATCTTCGTTAACTTGAAGAATGAAGGACGTTTCATTCTCAGGTAATAAACTGAAGCAAGAGCAAATTAGATTGCATCTTAGTTTGCTTTACCTGAAAGTCTGAAATCTTGCAATTAGGCCTAATCAAGCCTCCACCTCTCCTCCACTTTTGGCCAGTATTTATGAGTCCAACTCTAAACAGTTCTGATGGTCCACAATCTGGACATTATCTTTGACAGCAATCTCACCAGTTTTTCCCCTTCTGAGATCAGTTACTGCATTCTCAGTGGTATCGCTAAGATCTGACTACACAAACTGTAAAAACCTCACAATAAAACAGCAAGGCATATTTGCAGCTCCCTGCCCAACCACCACTTCATCTCCACCTACAAACTGGGTAAATATCTGAGGGATGCACTCATTTTAAAAACAACTATGCATCATTCCCTGGTCTATTGATGGACTTGTGCCAGGCTACCCAATAAAATATTCTCACAGTGCCATCAATGCTGATGCCTTAGGTCATTCTCATCAAGCGTACTGCCCATTCATAGCTTGAAGCTCACAAAATTCAAAGTTGGATCACTCCAGATTCAGGGCTCCCCCATCTGGAAATATGTTCTAAGATGCTTCTTTCCTGGATATCCTATGGCTTGGACTGTGCAGACTGTTGGTCTCTTGCTTACATTTTCCATATCATTTTGGGCCTTTTTACTAGTCAGACATTTAGGACTGGCACAATAACGGCGTAGACATTCCACTCGAGTAATAGTCTTTTATAGACCTTTAAGGCTTTGCCTTTCAGTTCTACACCTATTGATTTAAACCCCCATCATGTAACTTATCGCTGAAGTGAAGTTCCTGATGCCTCTGCCCCTGCCCACCAGCTCCAGCCGTTTGAAACATCTACCCATGGTTTGAGTACTTTGTATTAACTATAAACAGAACAAATAAATAAAGCTAAATGTTATTTACATGCAGTTTAGCAAAACTTCCCAAAATAAATACTAAGGGCCTTTTTTTATTTTGTCAGTTTTTGTCTTAAACTGCCACCATGGTGGTCCCAGGAAGACCGCCAAGCCGATTGATGCACCTGCCTGCCAGATTCTGAGTTGAATCCAGGGTGGGAGGGCAGTGCACCAGCATTGTCACAACAGTGGTCTGTTAGGCATGTAGGAGAGCCCAATAAGCAGCCTGCCAACTTGACAGAGCCTATTGCATTTCCATGCACGGTGTGGCATGCGCCATGTTGTGCATGCCACACTATGCAAGTAGGGAGGTGCAATTAACCCTGAATACACCCCTATGGCCAGATGCGCCCATGGGCCCAGTTAGCGCCCACTTACCTGCAGTTCCACCACCCTTTTCATGATGGGTTCCCCGCCATGAAACAGGTGGTGGAAAAGCAGGTTGTAATATGCTTGGCGGTGCCGCCATCCACACCACCAGCATTTACTGCCCTTCTCCACACTGCCACTGCCTTGGAATCCTGGATCCAGCAGAGGCAGCGGTCTTATGATGGCCCCACCATCACCATCATATTATGGTAGACAGACCCGCTGTGGTGGTCAGACTGCCACTGGAGTAAGGAGATCCCACGACTGCCGTACTCATACTAACGCCTTAAATATAACTACCCAAAACTGACAAAAGGACCCAGAAACATATTAAGAATTTATTAGTATATTATCTGTTGCTGATAGTTTCATATGTATAGTCTTATGAATTCAAACGATATAGAC
The DNA here is from genome assembly GCF_964263255.1 of Lissotriton vulgaris. Taxonomy (NCBI): domain Eukaryota; kingdom Metazoa; phylum Chordata; class Amphibia; order Caudata; family Salamandridae; genus Lissotriton; species Lissotriton vulgaris. The sequence goes on along the minus strand of NC_141696.1, from coordinate 774,533,784 downwards.
ATCATGGCCCGTATTACATAAGGCACCCCGGTGGTGCAGCGGGCATTTGCGCCCGCTTTGCGTGCCCGTGGGGTGCTTTGTACTTTTGAAGGGTGTACAGATGCTTGCGCGCCTCTTCTATAATACCGATAGCGCTGGCGCACTTAAAACACCAGCGCTATCAACAGAGGGTGTCCCATTATTTGTATAGGGGGGTGTCCTATGCATATGAGGGAATTCCTTTGAGACTGCGCCCACGCCATATTACAGACACGGACGCAGAGTCAAAGAAGCTCTCAGGAGGTGCACTGACAGTGTGCCATTTAATAGGTGGTGCACTGTCAGTGCACCTCCTGACAGCAGGCCTCTGCAGGGGGAAAAGGGGGTCCCTTGGACCCCCAGGCATGCCTTTGCAGACAGGTGCAATCACTGACTGCACCCGCCTGCAAGGGGATCTTTAAACCCCTTTGAAAGGGAGCAGCTGCTCTGTGTTTTCACATGAATGCGCTGCCCTTGGAGAAGCATGAGTTTGCAGCTGCTCTGGGAGCAGCACATTAACCATTGGCATTGTTTGTGCCCAGCGCACTTTTTGAAAGATGCGTCGGGTGCAAACAATGGCAATACGTAATACGGCGCCATGTTTTCCATTAAAAAGGACACATCATAATAGAAGAGGTTTGCCATTTTTACACCTGTGTTAAAAAATCTGCACATTCATTAAACCCATGCAATGCTGTCTCATGTTCTGCTGTGGTGATGCATCATAGCATGCCATAAACAAATGTACAGCTAGTATAAACATATTACAGGATTCATGGCAACAAACCTATGTGCAGGATAATGTCTGTATTAATCAATATGGCATGAGGAACATAGGGTTCATTTATTGGAGTTGAAGGACTATCAGCATCTTTAGCAAATGTATTTACAGTTCGTTCGATCATGTTTTTTATTGTATGGGCAGTTGTCTTTAGATTTACAAACATTGACTCATGATTTAAGCTGATAGGCATTTGTAGGAGAAGAATGCATGGGTGATAATCATCCACATACGCTGTTGACAATGTTCTGTATTAATTGATGCCATCATTGGAGTACCACAACAGTGCTGACGGAAGGAATTCACACCACACTAAGTGCACATTTAATTCCCATCTAATTGCCTGTGAAGGAGTACTACTTGTGAGAAAAATGCTCTCAGAAAACCCTATTAGAATTGTGGTCTCTGGTGCATCAGCAGATAGATTGCTCTAGTGGAGCTAGATGAGACACATTACATGATGACACCAGCCAGCCTGATTTCAATTCTGCTGGAAAAGGTAGAGTCCAGTAGCCACGTACCTTGTTTAAATGCTATGAAGTGACTTCACTGACATCATGGACAATCCCCAATGTGGTTCCATCCCATTTATGGAGCATGGTGATACATTCTATAGAGTGAAACAGCACCCAAAAATTTACAAAATAGAATTACGTCCCTCATAGTGGGAAACATTGCGTAAGGCCTGCTGAAGTGGAGACCTGGAGTATGCTTCGAGAACCAATATGTAATCTATGTAACAGATATTTCTCACTGACATAAGGATATACTTAGGTGGAAAAAAGTTAACCAGCAAGCAGCGTTTAATTGAGGTCACACATGTATATATGGATAAAATATTATGACAGATGATCCTCTCTATCATGTTCCTCTAAGACACATGACAACATCTGGTTCGGGAGCCTATAATGACCTACAGTGGTTGTGTATATTTTACCAATTTCATTACAAGACCAGAGGCTACATTATGCATTATCCTTTAATAGCAACTCACAGTAGCCGCACTATATCACAAAGGATAAAGCTCTAGAGTTTACATAACAGTGGACAAAGGAAGTATCCAGGAGATGATCTGCCTCTTTTAAAAGCGGCTTTCTAGCAGATAAGTCACTACTTCTTACTTCTCCATATTTTCTCTTTTGTTGTGGGTTTTGAGCTTTAATTTTGTATATTTATGCTGTTGTAAATGGCTTTATATTTTCTTGTCCCTTTTTAGCGCTATTTATAGCCTTTTCATTGTGTTTTAGCCCTTACATATGGCTAGCCCTTACCTTTCCCTTCCTTCCATTATTTATTACCTTGCCCTCTTTCCCGTGGGTGGTGCTGGCTTCCCCATCCCACCCCCCTCCCTCCCGACTTCCAGTTTATGGTTGTCTCCCCACTTTTCTAAAATATGAGTGCTTCTTTTACCTCTGTCACGCGCGAGCGCGCGCACTTTTAAAATTATAGCTTTCTTCATTTTTGACCCGGGACTTCCCTTGACATGTTCGCTCCCCTTTCGATTGCCTCGCATTTTGAAGAGAACGCCTTTGCTTAGAGAAACGGGTATTAGCAACACCCGCGTTGCGTGCCTCGTTCCCCTAGCGTCTTTCCTCTGTTCTCCGGCGGCGGCTGAGCTTGAGCTCGAGCGATTTTCGCAATTTGACAGTTGCTTTGCTTCAGCCACTGCCGGAGATAATTTGCCTTCTTTCTTCAAGGCTCCTCTTTATAGCTCTGTCCTGTCTTTAGCCTTATTTTCACATATATTTATAATAATAATAGAAATATTATTTTTGTAGTCAGAATTTTAGGATTGCTAGGCTTCTTTACCTACCTTCTTACCTGAACCTTGCCTTCATCCCCTTTACATATAAAAACAAAAGTTTATAAGGTCTGAAATTTAAAAAATATATAATAAAAAAAGAGGAGTTTATAATATTTGACATTTATTATTAATATTAATTCACTATTCTTTGATTTAAATAACACAAAACCCTCTACTCAGGGAGCTTTTTAAATTCACCATCTCTGACATGGAATCTGATGATGCTACTGCAAGCTCACCTGCGCCTGTTAACCACTCACTTAAGAAATTCTTTCAACAGGAGATTAAACCCTGTATGATGTCTTCCTTGAAGGAAGTTATGTTCTCCAAGAGACTGTGTGAGTCCCAAGATCTTCCCCCTAAACACGGTAAGAGGTCTAAAAAGACTAAACATTGTGAAAGCACTACAGGCCCTAGCGCCTCTTACAGAACGGGAGGTCCTAGCACCTCACTTTGGATGGGAGGCCACCGCGCCTCACTTGAACTTGATGTCCCTCGCGACACTGCTTTGAACGGTGCCCATGGGGGGCACAAATTTGGACGGTGTCCCTCGCAGCACATTTTGTAGTAGTGGTAATCAATATAATAACATTGAATTTGACTCCTCTTCCTCTGAAGGCTGCATCTCCAGGGATCTGGACAACGAGTTCGTACTCGACCTAGATGAGGTTGAACCTGACTTTTATCTACAACCTGAAACCGAGCCAGCCTCTAAAAATACGATTCTTAACCCTATTGGTGAGGAGATGTTCTCTCCACTTAATATCTCACGGCCCAATAGTTCAAAGTGGTTCCCTCAAGAGCATGTTTCCCGCTTTGTAACATGTTGGTTAAGGAACCTTCTTGATAGAGATACTCGAAACACCAGGAGATCTGAATCTCCCAGACCTACTATCAAGGGGAAGGTCTGTCAGACTCCAAACCTAGATCCAGACCTTATCAAATTTTTATTCAAGTTAGGGCAAGACCATAGAAAAGGCCTGGAGACAGATCTCTTAAGGGCTGTCAGGACTGCCTTTTAGATGTCCTCGGACCACTAGTTAGAATCTTGGACATGGCTGGACAGTCTCCCTTCTCCTCTACCCCCTTAAATATTGACCTGATTCGAGGCTGGGGCCAAAGGGCAGTTGTTCTCCTTGGCAACGCTACTTCTAGTTTGAATGTTGAAAGGAGGAGATCAATTTTAAACAAAATAAACCCCAAATTAGGAGACCTAGCAGAGAGGGAACCCTCTGAAAATCCTAAAGGCCTCCTTTTCGGAGATGATATAATTAAGGAAATTGGCAAGAACGTGTCAACCTTTACTGCCCTCGACAGAGCACAAAACAACCTTAGACGTGTGTTTAACACCAACCTTTTTGGTCAGACCGGGAGAAGGGGTCGCTCTTCCGGCCGAGGCTACCAACGACTCTACTCGACATTCAGAGGTACCGGAAGAGGCTTCTACCCTCCTAGACAACCCTTCTTTCCCCAAAGAGGAAGAGGCAGATCATCTCCTGGTTACATCCTTTGTCCACTGTTGTGTAAACTCTAGAACTTTATCCTTTATGATGTAGTGCGGCTACTGTGAGTTGCTATTAAAGGATAATGCATAATGTCAGCCTCCGTGTCTTTAATGAAATCCAGATTCTCTGGACATGTTAATAGGAGAATCGCAATTTCATTTCGAATAGATGTTACGATATGTCTGGGGTTAAATTTTAATCACTAAGAAGAGCTAAAACCATGTCAGATTTGATCTTTTATCCTCGTTTTGACAGTTTCCCGAAACTTTGTGTGGTTGCTTGCATGAAAGAGTATGACGTGAGGATGTCTAACCTTCGCCCTTATGATGCAAATCAACTTTTAGTTTCTTTTGTTAGACCTTTTAAACCTGTTTCCTCCACCTCCATAGCTAGATGGGTTACGTCTACCATGAGTCTATCTGGTATTGACCTTTCAAAGTTTCAAGCACATTCTATCAGAGGAACTATGGCCAGTAAATCCTTCTGGGCCGGTGGTAAGCTGGATGATATCCTTAGAGCTGCTGACTGGTCAAATGCTAACACCTTTGCTCGTCATTATTGTAAGCCTACGAGCATATGTCTGATGTTGTCCTTCGGGCTACGAACATGCAGAATGTAGCCTCCGGTCTTGTAATGAAATTGCGATTCTCCTATTAACATGACCAGAGAATCTGGATTTCATTAAAGACACGGAGGCTGACATTATCCCTCCCTCCTCCCTTTAACAACTATTGATATGTCTAATTAAAGATTTTGTTACATCAATTGCCTTTATTCTATCAATTGATTTGATGCTTCTGTTATCTTTATTTAATGTTTTGAAGTTTTTGCTCTCAAGGCCCTTATTTATGGATTTGGTTCTTAATCCTTTCTTTCTCCTTACAGGTAATTCCGTTTAACCGTCTGGTCCTTTCCACTTAAGACACCGAAGTTAATTCCAAGATGTTTTGCAAGTTCTACTTGGATCTCACCGTTTTATGAGAACCTTCCTGCTGCGATTCTTTTAAAAGAGGCAGATCATCTCCTGGATACTTCCTTTGTCCACTGTTATGTAAACTCTAGAGCTTTATCCTTTGTGATGTAGTGCGGCTGCTGTGAGTTGCTATTAAAGGATAATGCATAATGTCAGCCTCCGTGTCTATAATGAAATCCAGATTCTCTGGTCATGTTAATAGGAGAATCGCAATTGCATTACTACTTTGTGGATTCACCCATTTCAAACAGCATACCCCATAATTTGGCTTGGTCAACAGTATGAAAATTCATTGAAAATTCCGCAATTACAGTGTAAGGTCACTGTTCTATGGACCAAATCCCATGGATTTTAGTGCTATCACACAGTGCACCACTGTTCTTGAAAAACAAATAGGTAATTGGTTAGCCAACCTGTATTGCTTACATAAAGGATCAGGATCACTGACATAATATTGACTACAAAAATATAGGCATTTAAAATATCGACTCCAAAATATCGACTACAAAAATATCGAAGTGCTATCTACAAACAGGTAAGTACAAAAATATCGAATCAAAAATATCGTTTAAAAATATGTACTTTGTAAAAATGATCGAATTTATTAAAATTAATGTAAAATTGAAAAAATATTAAAAATAAATAACTAAAATATACTTAAAATTACTTAATATAACCTTACAATTATTAAATAATTAATTTAAGTTATAAAAATACAATTTTATTTGTTAAAACATATATATATATATTAACATAATATTATTAAAAAATATACAATCCAATGAGTGCAACAGTAGGGAAAGCGTTGGATAGCGTAGCGGTAAAGATTACTATTCCGACTCCAAAGAGAGCAACAGTAGGGAAAGCGTTGGATAGCGTAGGGGTAAAAATTACTATTCACACTCCAGTGAGTGAAACAGTAGGGAAAGCGTTGGATAGCGAAGGGGTAAAAATTACTATTCCCACTCCAGTGGGTGCAACAGTAGGGAAAGCATTGGATAGCGTAGGGGTTAAAATGACTATTCCCACTCCAAAGAGTGCAACAGTAGGGAAAGCGTTGGATAGCGTAGGGGTAAAAATTACTATTCCCACTCCAGAAGGTGCAACAGTAGGGAAAGCGTTGGATAGCGTAGGGGTAAAAATTACTATTTCCACTCCAAAGAGTGCAACAGTAGGGAAAGCGTTGGATAGCGTAGGGGTTAAAATTACTATTCCCACTCCAAAGAGTTCAACAGTAGGGAAAGCATTGGATAGCGTAGGGGTTAAAATGACTATTCCCACTCCAAAGAGTGCAACAGTAGGGAAAGCGTTGGATAGCGTAGGGGTAAAAATTACTATTCCCACTCCAGAAGGTGCAACAGTAGGGAAAGCGTTGGATAGCGTAGGGGTAAAAATTACTATTTCCACTCCAAAGAGTGCAACAGTAGGGAAAGCGTTGGATAGCGTAGGGGTTAAAATTACTATTCCCACTCCAAAGAGTTCAACAGTAGGGAAAGCATTGGATAGCGTAGGGGTTAAAATTACTATTCCCATTACAAAGAGTGCAACAGTAGGGAAAGTAAATACTTCATATATTATTTAAAAAAATATAAATTAATGTCTATAAAAAATTAATTAAAAGTAATTAACAATTTAATATAATATAATAATTAATCAATTAAAATTACAAATTAAAATTAACTATTACAATTAGTTACCTAATAATACAAATCAATTAAAAATTAATTAACAATTAATTCAAATTAAATACAATTAAATATATTGAATTATTTAATTAATTATAAATAAATTACTTCCCACCCTATTCCCTATAAACCCACAACCCGCTACAGATTAAGTTACGCAAAAATTAAAATAACAAAATTCATTAATTAAAAACAATTATAACATAAATACACACTTTTCACACATATAATAACATAAAAAAACACTATAAAAAATTTGATATTATTAAAAATTCGATAATTTTAGTAACCTATATTATATACTTCGATATTTTATCTTTCTATATTTTTAACTTTCGATATTACATTACTTACCTTAAAAACGATATTTTTGATGTCTATATTCTGTCCATTCGATATTTTGTCCATTCGATATTTTAAACTCGATCTTATGTCCATTCGATATTTTTTACTTGATATTTTGACTGTTTACCAAAGGATCAACCTCTACAAATGTATGCATTGCAAAAATCTTGACACAGGGTTCACAAAGTCCACTCTTCTATAACTAGCAGGCAGTAATTTATCCATTTTCTTGCAAATTGGCCAGAGTCTCAAAGAATACCAGAACAACCAGGCATCACTATGCCACTGTGCTAAATGAATGTTTTGGAATACAGTGAGCTGGCTACTCAATCAAACCAGTCATCTAAATCATCTCATTCAATTACGTATTATTGATGACACAATAGTATCTTCCCTTGATTATGAGCATGATACAGCCAACCCGTTTAAAAACATAGTGATACAGTAGTGATTTTGACACCTCACAGAGCTCCTAAGGTTGCTTTTTGTGGACAGTGGCATTCTTAACTCACAATAGGAATCCCCCTGGATTGTCTGATGCCTATGTGACCCAAAAAGTGCAGACTCAAGCCTACTTCCTGATTAGCTCCTACTTCCCACGTGTTATAGGCAATTTGAATCATACCAGTAGGTCAGCAAGACCAACATCTATACATTTTCATATATGGTACAGTTCATCTACGTATTTGGTACCCATGAGTCTTTGGGGGCCTGACCACAACTCCATTCTTTTCTATCCCTTAAATATGCCAGAGGGCACAGTTCAGACATAAGAGGGTAGCCTGTGGTTTGTCCTTTGAGTAGCCTTCTGCAAAGCAGTGTTTGAGATCATAGGATTATTCAGCAAAGCACTGAGCATTATTTTTTAGTCAGACTTAAGAGCGGTGCTCCTAGAAAGTTCCTAAGCCACTTTGCCCTTAGCTCCTCCAAATTTCATAAATGTCCACAAGGGGACATATAACTCTACTCATCTTCAACTTGTAGTGCAGAGATTAGGATACGTATAAGAGTTAGGTACAAGACAATGTTTACAAATCTCAAATTGGAGGAGACTATGGCAGATAAGGCTTCAACAAGGTCTGAGTGGATGTTTAGGGAGCTAACTGAAAAACATAAAAGAAGGGAACAAAGGAGGCAAGCAGCTTGGTATCCAGACATAAGGACTTAGGGGTCCATTAGGATGGCGGGCGGGCTTTGGCCGCCCGCCACCCTAACGGAAAAGTGGACCGCCCGCTAACAGTGCGGGGGTCCCGACATAGGCATTAGGATGCGCCCGCCATGCAGGCGGGCGCATCCTGTATGTTTACCATTGCAGCGGGCGAAGCAGAATTCTCCGCCCGCCGCAATGGTAAAAGAGCATGTTGTGCTTTTCAAAGGGCAACATGACAGGCACCGCGCGGTGCCTGCCATGTTGCACTTTGAAATGCCGGGGGGTACCATAGGCACCACCCATGTGCACCCCCCCAAGCCACGGACTCCCAGGGGGCCCGCAACGGGCCCCCGCAGGGAGTCTCCGCATGCCTTTCCGTGGCGGCATGGCCGCCACGGAAAGGCATTGTCCACAGCCCATTGTAATATGGCGGGCGGTGTCTAACAGACACCGCCACCATGTTACTGGTTTTCTGCCCCGGCCGCAAGGCGACCGGGGCGGAAAAACATGCGGGCGGGGTTTGTCACCGCTGCGGTCCCTCCCGCCATACTAATATGGCGGGGGCTGAATTGGGCTGATGATGTCGGGCGGATTTCCTCCGCCAGGCTGGCGGTAGCCACCGCCAGCCTGGCGGAGGAAATCTGCCCGACATCATAATAGACCCCAAAGAGTATAGGCATATTGAATGAATCAGCAGAGGAAGCTTTATGTGTACAGGGAAATGTGGGTCTATAGGTATGGCGTAAGATTCATTTGGGAGTGGTGAGAATATTTTATGGAGAGCAGTGACACTAATGCTGGAACTCAATTTAATGTGTTTAAGATGATGGCTCTTAAGAGAAGGTGATTTTTCAAAGGTCAGTATGTGTTTGTGATTTAAGGTCTCCACAGACATAACATGGGACAGAATAGATTTCATGGACATTTTTTTCAATCTTGTAGGATGGAGTGGGTCAAAGAAACTTTTAACTTAAAGCAAAACTTAAGAAGAGTGCCAGACTAGAAGAACCATAATAGGGAAGGCATGGTAGGGCCTCACAATAGAGATGGCACAGAGATGGGAAAGGTAGAAAATACCAAATCACAGGAACCATGGAAAGTATTCATTGTAGGGAACTAGAGGATACAGGGACTCAAAGGGGAGCTAGGCTCTAAACAAAACCAGTTTCACACAAATAAGCCACTCAAATGTTTTTTATAACAATTTATAATTTACCACATTGTGCTAATTACATACTTCCAAATCTACTTCTAGACACACAAGATATCCTCACACACCTCCAGGTGTCATGTTTTATCATAGGACATTCCCATGATCTCCCAAAAAACGGTTTGATGGAGAGCAGGCGTGCGTCCTGACATCAGGAAGGCACTTGCTACTAGCACAGGATCCATGAAAAATAGCTTAAAAAATGTGTTAACCCAGTCTGTTTCATTACTATATAGGGTCCCACTTGGTATTAAAAATTAGTTGTGGGGGATAGGGAAATTTTAGTACACTAACTGCTTTAGTGGGGCCTGGGTACTAATTCCCCACTGGTTTTTAATCTATTGGTTTATCTAGTAGTAAGTGACTGCCTGATCTCAGGGTGTAGACATGCTGTCCATCAAACTGAGCATAGAGATGTCCTATGATAAAAGATTACACTTGGTGGTGCGTGAGGACATCCCATCATATGTTTGTGGGTCGAGGAGTAGGCTGGGAAGTGTGCAAGTAACACTCAGTGGATTTTTTGTGTTAAATAAAGGATAGAAAATAGACAGAAAGAGATATAGAAACACTATGCCCTCCACGCAGCAAGCAGAAGGGACGGAATAGGGCAAGCCATTATTTTGAACAAGACTGGGCATTTATGGGAAAGGAATAAGCAATAGGTTATTGGAATATCCTAAAGAAGAAAAGTCAGCACAGTCGTCAGTAGGACAACCGAGGCCTCAAAGAATACACCCCAGAGCACCACCCTTGCTTCATCAGAGAAAAGGCATAGCAGAGAGATACCATTGAACAGGAACTGAGAGAAAAGTGAAATAGCAATGGACAGGAGACATCCATGCTACTCCTGGAGATATTAGAATAAACAGCTCTTCTGAATACGGCAGTGGCCAATGTGGTACAATACCCTATAAGGCAGTGCTATCTTTGGAGATGTCACTCTGAACTATTTCCACTAAGGTGCTTTCACTGGCACTGGTAAAAGCAAAAATGTGAGAGCCTGGTTCTTGTCTCATGATAATACACCTACACACTGAGGAGTTATGTTCACTATGCCAAGGGAGGAGCCCACCTAGGCACTCCCTAGGGAGGGACCTTGGGTGGAATCATATTGTCACCAAAGTAACAGCCTCAAACCTATTGCAGCAGGGCAGAGGTACCATAACCTTTTATGGCATGCTTGAAATAACTGACCCTTTTTCAGTGAGGTGACAACCATATGCCAGACAGTCAAAATGGTGTGAACATGGCAGAAGATTTCGTTAAATTTGGCAAATAGTAGTTTTATGTGCTTGCACTCATGCGTACAGAGAAGAAAAACAGTGCATCTTCATCAGTAACAAACTGTGAAACAGATGATAAGAGCTGTCTATTAATTGCCATCAAAACCCATAACAAGTCGAATGAAATGGAGCTTACTAACACCAGTATTTTTTGGGAGAATGGTCATTATTTAATAGAGGGGTTGTTTCCATTCAAGTTGAACATGTATAATCTGATCTGATGTTGAAATGAAATGAAATATACTTGCAGACCTTTGGTCTGATACGAACAACAAGATCCAGTCCCATACATTTTATACATTGGGGGTACCCAGCAATCCTAAGAACTAAGAAAATGATCAAGTGGAGATTGGAATGTTGCAAAGGGTCTTATCATGTCTTGCATGTTTGCGGAAACATTGGTATTTAAAGAGTCTATAATAGCTACTGGAAAATTTTGTCAGTGAATATAACTGACAGAAATAAAGAACTATGCGAGAATGAAGAGAGAATTTAAGTGGGTTGGTTTGATACCCTATTAAGTCGAATAACTCATGATAGATCTTCTAAAGGGACATGTTGATGTCACTAATTGCTCATTTACACACTATTGCATGTACTACTTTACTTTTGAGCATAATCTTGAATGACTTGATGGGATATGTACAAGATTTCCAGAGGCATGAACAGTTTGAGTACTTTTGGAATCCCTCATACAGGTTCGTGGTCTCTTCATCTGACCTACAATTTAAAATCTGCTAGTATTTTTCTGAATATTATGGCTAATAAACTTGGCTTTGTGAGGTCTAGGGCCCATTCACTGGGCTTATGATGGCAGATGTTTTTTACGCTGGAGCAAGCCCCCAAACTGTCTATCTGAGAGAAGATTTACATGATTCATAAATTATCCTTCTACATTGTCTGCTTGGTGAACAAATTCCAAGGTAAGATGGGTTTCTCGATAGTGGCTGCATTTTTAACCATGTTTCTAGGTTAATACATGTCATTCACTGTTTTCTCAACATTAGTTTTATGGGGCCTCCAGGTAATCCTTGTACTGGGGTGGCGAAGTGAGCTAAAGTTCGATGATGGATTCAACCCAGATCTGTAACTGGGGGTGAGTGTCTGAAAAGTTTCAGCGCTCCATCCATCATTTCTTTGTGTTTGCTTAATCCTTGTACATGCTCAGGCTAAGCAAAGCTTTTGAAGTGGTCATTGACTGGAAAAGATTAGAGTCCCAGATCTCAAGATTAATTGCTCTACCAACATTTGGTAATTTCTGGGCATAGAGCTGGACTCTCAAATACAGACGTTCAAGTGTTACATAGAAATTTTGTGCAGGAGCAGTTCCAGTCATTTACGTTTTTTGCTTATGCACTCAACATTGCATTTATTATATTCATTTATTTGAGTGTATATGTTTTCTTTATAAATGTATGTTGCACTTAGCATTTTTTGCACATGTATACCATCTATATTTTGCTTTAATATAGTTTGATAGTTCAGTAATAATTCATAGTTTTTTTACATGATTTATAACGCTTTATAGATTTAGATAAAAATGCAACAAGATTAATATGTTAATTATTTTAGATGACAACATTTGATGTAAAACGTGCCCTTTTCAAAATAATAAGAAAAGGGCATTTAAGCAGGGTACATACAAGTGGAATGCAGAGTGGAAATCTTTGGCTTCTTAGAAGAATTCTGAGATTGAGCTAGCAGAGGACTGTAAACACTCTTCAAAAAGGCTACAGACAAGCATCTTTGGCCAGCTCCACATTATCAGCTTGGTAGGATCCCATATCTACTACTCAGAGACAGACAACAACATTCTTCATATAGAACAACCAGATGTACAATCCTCATTGAAATTTTAGGTGGTTTGTGGGCTACAGTCCACAAGGTTTCCTTGCTCCAGCTTGTAAATTGGACTTGATCCTACACCTTCCCCAGAGGGCTGGAAAACCTAAGTTCTGTGCTGTATTTTGTATGGAATTACAAACAATGTACCACCAGTATCCAGTAGGCAAGCTAAGCTTTGTTCCCTGGAAGTCCAACTTGTCCCCCTTTTTAGTCCTGCTGACAAAGCACACACAGGGGGCCATACACACAAAACACTTCAGCTCTTTAGAAAAAAGCTAAAGATCAAAAAATGGGAGAGACAATGGTGTGTAACTGTGTTGAGGAAAGTGGGAGAATGATCTTGACTTCAACACTTCAACAATATAACAATGAAACAGGAATCACATGGTAATGTTTAGGACTATGCAAAATTATTATTTCACACAGATTTAGCAGTGTCACTCCATAACAGGGTAATATTTTGCAGGAGTAACTCAGGGAGTGGGAAGGGATAGTGAGTGTCCAGCCTTAAAAAATTGTGAATTCTCACAAACACATTAGTTTATTGTAACTTCAAATTTCGCTTCTACCTTTTCCCACTCAGGAAATAGTTTGAGTTTTAGTCTTGAATTAGGAAGAAGTAAACACCTCTTTAGGGTGGGAAGTGCAACCCTCTCCCACCCCTTCTTGGAGAGGAAATTGGTAGAGATAAATTTTTGCAGGAAAATTATTTACCCATTGAGAATATTTTCTTTGCGGATAAAGTAAAGTAAGATAACAGAACCACACCTGGTGGCCCACCGCCCTCAATGAACCTCCCACAGCCACAGACCAAGCACGCAACCTCAGCATCAAGATTGAATCCTCCCTCACCAGGCATAGAGAGATCAATGCCGTACCGTCCACATGCTTCAACACCCTGCATCCTTCACAAGATCTTCAAATGGATCCCCCCAGATCTAGAAGGATCATCACCCATGCACTCATAACTAGCAGACTGGACTGCAGGAATGCCTTCTACGCTGGAAAAACCAAATCTCTACTCCTCAAACTCCAGACAATCCAGAACACCGCAGCTAGGCTTCTCCTGGGCATCCCACGACAACACCACATCACCCAAAACGTATGGGAACTCCACCTGCTCCCTCTAAAGGAGAGCTACCTTCAAGCCCCTAACTCATGCCTACAAATCCCTCCTTCTACGCACCCAATTGAATCCTCCGATCCGCTGATCTTGACCTAGCCGAAATCCCACACATCCACAGAGCTATATCGGGGGGCGATCCTTCTCCTAAATGTGTCCCTCTCTGAAGCTAAGCACAAGTACAAAAGATTAGAAAGAACCTGATGGACTGACTATGCCCCTGAAAGCCTAAGCCTTCTTGAAGTAGCCCTCGTGATTAAAAAAAACTGCTTTGTTCCTCTAAAGCCAATTTTGATGCAGGCAAATTCTCTCATAAATGAATTTTAAGAAAGAGCCTTTTTAAATTGTGAACTCCAAATTGTACTGCTACTTCCAGTACTCCTCCCCAAACACTTTGTGACAATCTATTAGAATTTTTACAAAACAAAAACCAACTTGATCTGTAAATCTTTTTCTATGCAACTTTCAAGTAGAAATACAGATCCTAATGTTTCTGTTTCATCTTCTCCTGTTTCTACTTCTTGCCTTCACAGTTTCTCAATAACATTGGCAATCTTATGTCTGTGGTAAGATCTAGTGCTCCTCTTGTCCATTGCCCCTCCCAGATTATGTGTTCAGTTGTTTCTAGTTGCGCAAGACCATTACCCATCAGCAAAACATCCACTGACACAGGTATGGTTCTGGAAGCCTGGATACGGACCATTGTTATTCTCTTTAGAAAAACGTCTGTATCTGTGGAAAGCTATCAATAAATAGCTCTCTGCTTTCCTTTAGTCTAATCACATTCTGGACTCAGCTCAATCTGAGTTTCAGCCTTCCCAAAGCATTGTTATAGCTTTGGTCTCAGTGCTTTTTGACCTTAAAATGCTGGAGGATTCTTCATCTGCCTTGAACATGATAGATCTGTCTGCTGCCTTTGATTCAGTCTTTCACACCCAACAGTTAGACATTTTCATTGAAGCATGAATACAGGATTCTAATTTAGTTTGGGTAAAACAAATCTTTCCAATAGATTGCAAGATGTTTATTAGTCCCCTAGTGCTCTGAACTCCAAATTCTTCCATTGACCGCTCTTCACCGAGCCCCACTCTTCTTAACATTTATGTCAACCAACTCACTAAGCTCTTCCACTCATTTGGTATGACGTTCATGGGCTATTGTGATGACACTCAAATCTCACTTTGTTTGGCCTGTGACAGCTTCTCCACATTTCAAAACTGTATGTTCTCTTTGTGCCTGACTGGATGAGGCAAACTCACTTAAATGAAACACCAATAACACAGAGTTTTATGATCTCATGCAACAACACCCCTATGATGCTCCCTCCCCTCTTTGGTCACCTGAATTAGGTGTAACTCCCACACTATCTCAGTACACAATTTAGGTTTCCATTTTGATCATCAACTATTTCTTTTTTATCATGTCAGTAAGTGTTCATATACACTCTTCTTGCTGCTTTAGGTGTAACACAAAACTCCCCGGCTTCTTCCAGCTCACATACATCAGACCTTTGTTGTGGCCACCATCTTAATTAGACTAGACTGCTTCAATGCTCTGTTTCTTGAATCTGTTTCTGTTGTCCTTCCCAGACTTCAAATATTCCTAAATGCTGTTGCTCCTCTGGGACTTCAGTTACCTAAAAGAGTGCCTCTCTATCAGCAGTGTTCAGAGAATTACAGTGGTAATCATTTAATGATGGGTTATCTCCAAAGTAATTTGCATAACCTTCCATGCGTCCTGCATTTTGGCCCCAAATACCTGCAGGATGCAGTTCTGCAATACAACCATCAGTGCTCCCTTTGATGCAGAGCTCATCTTCGAAATATTCCAATGTTTTGCCACACCAAGTCTAGTGGCTATGCTTTTTCAGTGGTGGCAGCGAAGCTTTCAAATTTCCTAACCATATCCCAGATGTTGTTACAAGTTGCTACCATTTCAAAAACACTGAAAACCTGGCTATTTTCTTATTAACCCCCTCTTTTACAGCTTTCTTCATATCTTTATATCACTCACTTGCAGAGCACCTTCCAGATAATCTCACACTTTATACATTTTATTAGGTTCACTGATAGAATGTCAATGTTAAAAATATTGATGTTCACAGTATTGAATAAAAATTATAGAGGCTGATTAGCATGGTGGGCGGACTTTGTCCACCCGCCATAGCCCCGGGAAATAGTACCGCCTGCAATGCATGCAGCGGTCCCGCATTAGCAAGTACGATGCGCCAGCCACATTGGCGGGCGCATCCCGCATTTTTTGTATTGCGGCCGGCGGTGCTGTAATCAGCACCTGCTGAAATACAAAATAGAGGCATGTGTGCATTTGCATGCACAACGTGGCAGGCACCGCGCAGTGCCTGCCACGTCATCCATGCAAATGCAGGGGGGTGCCAAAGGTACCCCCCATGTGCCCCCCTCACCCCCCAATATCCCGGGGGCCCGTAACAGGCCCCCAAATCAATCAACCACATGCCTTGACACCGCCTCCATATCAGGCCCCTTTCCCGCCCGGTCACCTGTGTGACTGGCGGAAAACCGGCGGACGGTCTTTCCGTCTGCCGGGTTCCCCCCGCCATACTAATATGGCAGGGGAAATGGGTGGCGGGAGTGGTATGATGTAGGGTGGATCGCCACCTCCCGCATGACAGTGGCAATCCACCCTACATCATAATGGACCCCATAGACTACAAAAATATCAACTCCCATACCTACACTGGCAAGTACAAAAATATTGGATCAAAAATATTGATGTTAAAAAAGTATATGTAAAAATAATAGATTTCAATATATATATAAAATAATAAATATATATATTAAATATTAATATTAATTTTTATAAAATTAATACCATGCAATGTACATTTTTACAGAATATTACAAATTGACCTAGCTTAAAAAAATATACACACCTACATAAAAATGTATACATATATATTTTGAATTTAAAATAATTAATAAACTATTATCTTTAATTTATTTTAAAACTTTACAATTATATAGAAATAATATATATATACATTGTGTGCCTACTTTTCTCTGCCAACACGTACTTTTGTATTACTCGGGCACTTGCCATTATTTCTTTCCAGTTCCCACTCGTGGGGACGGCAATGGGCAATTTTGTCTTCCGACAGCCCGGGATATCTCGCCATTCTATACGCATTACGCGTCAGTAGGGGTGGAGTTTAGGCTCACCCCGAGGTCACATATTTAGATTAGTTTGACACGTTGGTTTTGAGTTGTTGGTAGCAAGAGACACTAGCCTGACCCTGGAGGCTTAGTTTGTGTCTATGCACACGCACGGATGTTTCCGTTTTATTCTACACATTTATCGCAATGTTTCATGAATTATGCAAAAAATATTATCATGTATTCTTAATGATCATATTTGTTGTGGTTAATATACTCAATTTACCATGATTATGAGACCTCATGCATTTAGGTATTCATACGTTTACAATTCTATGTATACATATATGCTTTATATTCAGTTGCATTTTATTTGTATACAAGTCCTGTTTTCATGTCTATGATTGGAATAGATTTAAACCAATGCCTTTCTAACATACTTCCACGTGATCAAGCCGTCTTCACGGCGAAACGCGTTGTGGAATAAACAGCACTTCTTTGATACCGGTGTTCACCTCGTTCTTGTCCTGAGAGCGTGCTCCCAAGACTTTTTGTGTGAGAGAAGTAATATTGTCAGCTTTACTCCGCCGGCGTGCACGCCACCTTTCACGGGTCGTGAGGATCCAGAAGGAGTTGTCTCTTGTGTATGGATATATATATATATATATATATATATATATATATATATATATATATATATATATATATATATATATATATATATATATATATATATTACCTACTGGCGGTCGCCAGTAGGTATATATAGTTAGGATTTTTTCTCTATGGGATTTTTGAAAATTCTATGTCTAATAACTTTGGCGTTTGTGGACGGAATTGGCTGAAATTTTCAGGAAAATTGAACATTTTTTTCTGAGCAGCCCCTGACAATTTGGGGGGGTTTCATCAAGGGGGGGGCCGAGAAAAAAGGGGGGTCCCAAAACGCGTTTTTCCCATGTTAATTTCCATAGGGCGGTTGGCCTCACTTTTAGCTCGAACGGCTGAATGGATTTGCACGAAACTTGGCAAAATTGTAGGGACTGTTAGCCCGATGTGCCTTTGCTAGGTCTCAATATATGTGCTCCAGTGGATTTTGAGTAATTTAGGTTTAAAAAAATATATATATCTGGGCGGAGCCTAACCACACATCTGATCTGATTGGCTGTCAGCACTTCATCCAAGAAGTGTTGGCAGCCATCTTGGGACCAATATACATGATAGCACCTCATTAAAAAGCATTGTAGTTAATAGAGGGTTTTAGGACTTTAGTTACATTATAAATCATTTGTTGATGGTAGCATACTCGTTTTAGGAATTGTGGTGGGTTCTAAGGTGATTTTACCATGTGAAAAAACCTTCTGCTGTGATATCATGAATATTGTTTGAAAGAAAACTAATATCTCATGATTTTCCCACAGTGGTTTGGAAGGGGATCTATAAGCTAAACTGAAAGCATATTTTCTGTAAATTCACATTATCTTTCTCAGTCATGTGAAAATGAAGTCTGACATTCTCAGTAAAACATGTACATCCAACAAGGACAGAGACTGTCAGTTGATTCCTTTGTGCTCTACTGCAGCCTCCTAAAGTGTTCTAAAGAACAACTAGAGCGCTAACAGTCCTACGTATTACAAAGGTATAGCACACCTGGAGCCATCGTGATGGGAATAAAGTGGTAACTCTTAAAACATTTAATTTAAAAAGGAACAAAATGAGGGGGTATATTATGCAATAGAAGGTATTATTAGTGCTGCAGAAAGAAAAATTAGGGCACATTTTGAGTGACTTTTCAAATCCTCTTCTATTTCATTAAAAAATTCTGACATGCAGTCTCCCAAAATGGCCACCAGAGACAAAAGAGCCCAAATGTAGCCCAAATATCACCCAGATGTAGCCCAAGTATAGCCCAATGACAGAATGTCCCAAAGTGTTCTAAAGAACAACTAGAGCGCTAACAGTCCTACTTATTACAAAGGTATGGCACACCTGAAGCCATCTTGATTGGAATAAAGTGGTAACTCTTAAAACATTTAATTTAAAAAGGAACAAAATGAGGGGGTATATTTTGCCATATGAATTATGATTAGTGCTGCAGAAAGAAAAATTAGGGCACATTTTGAGTGACTTCTCAAACCCTCTTCAATTTCATTAAACAATTCTGACATACAGTCTCCCAAGATGGCCACCAGAGACAAAAGAGCCTAAATGTAGCCCAAATATCACCCAGATGTACCCCAAGTATAGCCCAATGACAGAATGTCCCAGAGTGTTCTAAAGAACAACTAGAGCGCTAACAGTCTTACTTATGACAAAAGTATGGCACACCAGAAGCCATCTTGATTGGAATGAAGTGGTAAGTCTGAAAACACTCAATTTAAAAAGGAACAACATGAGGGGGTTAATTTTGCCATAGAAAGTATGATTAGTGCTTCAGAAAGAAAAATTAGGGATCATTTTGAGTGACTTCTCAAATCCTCTTCTATTTCATTAAAAAAATTCTGACATGCAGACTGAAACATGCACTTTGAATACCAGCAGCAGACGTCCCTGGTGAGCAGTAGCTTTACTACAGTGATCTAATGTGCAACTAGAGTGCTAACATTCAGAATTTATGGCAAATGTGTGACACATCTGAATGCCTTCTTGATGGAACCAAAGTAAACAAGCATTGAAAATGCAATCGATCTCGCCCTCGTTTAAGTTAAAGCAATTCTGTTTGTAATGAGGTGGCTTTTTAGCTTTGCTTTTATTAGTGTTTTTTCAACTTTCATGTAAATAACATGCATCTGTATGCATATAAGTATATGTATGCATGCATTTATGTTTGTATTTATATAGATATACAGATGATATATGTTTATATATGTATGTATATATATATATTCACTGAAAAAACCATAGGTTATAGACCATATATAGTTAGGAATTAGCATTTACAAAACCTTGAAAATTCACTGAAAAAACCATAGGTTATAGGCCATATATAGTTAGGAATTAGCATTTACAAAACCTTGAAAATTCACTGAAAAAACCATAGGTTATAGACCATATATAGTTAGGAATTCGCATTTACAAAACCTTATTTTACTCACACAAAACCATTGAAATTCCATATATAGTTAGTTGCACTAACTATATATCGCGCACCCGCAATCCACTGCTGATGATGTCACATATTACATCATTCATGACATGGTCAGTGACATCACTGATGACATCACTGATGACATCTCAAATGACATCACTGATGACATCACTGATGACAACATCCAGTGACTGTATGTTTCTGTAAAGTTAAAATATGTCTTACATATTGAAGAATGAGTGGATGTATAAGTGTCTGGATGAAGGATTTAGTAGGTGCATGACTGACTGTATGAGTGAGTGATTAAATGTGTCTCACCGAGTGCATGGGTTAGTGACTAAACTGTCTTAATTTGTGCATCATTATGTCTGTTGTTCTGTAAACTGTTGCATGTGTTGATAAGTAGCTATATGAGTAACTATATGGGTTATTGATTGGTTGCCCAAGTATTTGTATGGGAGACTGAGTGTGTGTGTGGGTGGCTGGGAGGTGTATGACTGTGCATAGATGTGTGAGCAGTTGATTCACTAGATGTATGGTTTCAAAAGTGCATGTGGAAACAGCTGTATGGGCGGTTGACTGTGTGCATGAGTGTATTGGTGAGTGAATGGATATCTCAGTGCTACATGTCAAAGTAAGTACATATGTAAAACACAGTACATGTGAGAGTTGACATATATAAATAACTGTGCATAAGAGCCAGTGAATGTGTGAGTGGCTGTATGGATCATTGTGAACTTGTATCAGGGATTGTATAAGAGAGTAAATATGTGTTAGTATATGTTTGAATAAGTAAAGTTTGTATAACTGTATAGTTGAGGAAATGGAGGTGTGATTGATTCTTTGCATGACTGACTAGGTGTGTGAGTAACGCCATGGATGAGTGACAGTCTGTGAGTGTCTGTTTACACTGATTGTATCTAAGGTTATATTAGAGTCTGAAGAGGTTCATCGTATTATCACATAAATGATATCATCAGTGATGTGATCAGTAATGTCAAATGAGATGTCATCAGTGATGTCATCAGTGATGTCATTTGAGATGTCATCAGTGATGTCATTTGAGATGTCATCAGTGATGTCATCAGTGATGTCACTGACCATGTCATGAATGATGTAATATGTGACATCATCAGCAGTGGATTGCGGGTGCGCGATATATAGTTAGTGCAACTAACTATATATGGAATTTCAATGGTTTTGTGTGAGTAAAATAAGGTTTTGTAAATGCGAATTCCTAACTATATATGGTCTATAACCTATGGTTTTTTCAGTGAATATATATATATATATAACTAGTTTAAAATAGAAAAATAATTCTGAATGAATTAAAACATTACACTATGAAAATATATTTAAACTAAAAATGCCCAATGCAATCGGTAGGAAAAGTGTTGGATAGCAAAATCATTTATTTACTATTCCAACTCCAGTGAGAGCAACAGTAGGGAAAGTGTTGGATAGCGGAGGGGTAAAAATTCCTATTCCCACTTCAGTGAAAGCAACAGTAAGGATAGTGTTGGATAGAGGAGGGGTAAAAATTACTATTCCAACTATTTATTTTATTTCCTACCCTATAACACCACACCAATAACAAATCACTTCAACATATTTAATTAAATGTATTTACACAATTAACATAATTAACGATCAATTAAAAAAATAATATTAATAAAAAAACGAATAAACATTAATTGACTACATGCTCTTTAACAATGTAAGATCTACAACACACACCTAAATTAAACTATAAAATAAAGACAATTACAACTTATTTTAAAATTAAAATCTATTACTATTAACAACTAATAATTAAAAATGCATTTAATACCCACCCTTTACCCCTTTAAAAGTGAAAACAACATACAAATAAACATTTACCTCAAATAAATATCAAACACTTAACATTAATTACCAACTATTTATTAATTAATTAAACACAAATTACTTCCCACCCTTTAGTTCAATAAACACCCCAACACACACCTGAAATAAATTACACAATTACCATAATTAATTACAAATTACAAATTAGTTCATTAAAATTAACCAATAATTAATTCAACAATTAAAATAAATGACTTTCCACCCTTTACACCTATAAACACCACAACACACACCTACAACTGTTTACATAATTACCAATAGAAATGATGAATTAATTAATTAAAATTAATTAACAACCAATTATTAATTCATAGATTAAAAATAAATTACTTCCCACCCTTCACACCAATAAACACCACAACACACACCTAACATTAAATACACAATTGCCATATTTAATTATCAATTAATTAAAATAAAATTAATTAACAACCAATTCTAAATCCATTAATGAAAAATTACTTTACACATATATAACATCTCAATTAAACAAATATTGATAAATAAAAATGAATCAATATATTTAATATAATAAATTACTTCCTACCCTTTTCCCCTATAAAACCACAACCCGCTATGGAACTAAAAGCACAAAATTCAAAAAAAAAATGTATAACTACTACAAATTTAACATATATATTAAAAATATAATCAATTCTTCTACAAAAATATACATCACATACATATAAAATATATACTAACACACATAACAATACTGAAAAACAATATTTTTAACAACTATATTTTTCAAACGATATTAAATACTTTGATATTTCTAAAATTGATTTTACTTACCTTAAATCAATATTCTTGGCCACAATATTCTTGCTGTCGATAGTGCAGACCCACGATATTAATGATTCGATGTTTGTGCAACTTGATATTTTTTGCACGGTATTCTGTCTCTGCATCCCTTTATCACACTACAGTCAATCAATCTGGGGATTGTAAGCACGCTACTCACCCATGAGGGTCTCAAGGAGCTGTGGGGGGTAAGCAGGTCCGTTCAGTCGAAGAGCCATGTCTTGAGTGCTCTCCTGAAGATGTTTAGAGAGAGGGCCCGTTCCAGGTCTTGCTGCGATGTAGGAGAAGGCTCTTCCACTTGTCCCATCTCCGCAGATGCGTGGGGGTTTCAGCGAGGGCGAGATCGGCAGATTGGAGATTTCTCTTGGGTACGTGGAAGGAGAGTCTGTTGTTGAGGTATTGGTGTCCGGTGTTGTGGAGGCACTTGTAGACATGGGTGAGTATCTTGAAGGTTACTCTCTTCTCAATGGGGAGCAAGTGGAGGTACTGCAGGTGTTGGGTGACGTGTTCGTTTCGAGGGATGCCGAGGGCGAGTCTGGTTGCGGTGTTCTGAATGGTCTGGAGTTTGCGGATTAGAGACTTGCTGATCACGGAGTAGAGGGCTTTTCCGTAGTCCAGTCTTCTGGTTATGAGTGCGTGGGTGACGGTCTACCCTGATTTGGGGGGGATCCATTTGAAGGTCTTTCAGAGGATGCAGAGAGTGTTGAAGCAGCTAGAGGGGACAGCCCTGACCTGTAGGGTCATGGAGAAGGAGGCGTCAAGTATGATGCTGAGGTTTTGGGCGTAGTCCATGGGAGTGGGAGAACTTCCAAGGGTGGTGGGCTACCAAGTGTTGTCCCATCCAGAGGGGGAGGGTCCTAGGGCGAGGACCTCTGTATTTTCCAATTTGAGTTTCAGGTGGCTGCTGCTCATCCAGGATGTGACATCCTTCATTCCTTGCTGGAAATTAAGTCTGGTGCTAATGGGGTCCTTGGTGAGGGAGAAGAAGAGCTGGGTGTTGTCAGCATAGGATAATATGGTACTTCAGTGTTGTCTGATTATGTCAGTGACGGGGGCCATGTAGATGTTGAAGAGCGTAGGGCTGAGTGACGCAGTTGATTTCTGTGGGTTTGCGGAGGAAGGGAGGTAGTCTGATTCTTTGGGTTCTGCCGGTAAGGAAGGAGTGGATCCAGTCGAGGGCGGTTCCCTGTAAGACTGGCATTGTGGAGTCTGGCGGTGAGTGTGCAGTGGGAGACGGTGTCGAACGCTGCAGAGAGGTCGAGTAGGATCAGGGTTGCGGTGTGCCCTTGGTCGAGGAGCCTGCGGATGTCATCTGTGTAACATGTGCAATTCCACAAAGGCTCTGTAACTTTTCAGTATACAGTTTATCCTACGTTCAACTCTGCATTGTTCAAATGCCAGTGATTATGCAACACACAACATTCACAAAGATTTCCATGGATTGGGGAGAGGATGGGGTCTCATGACTAGACTGCCATCTTTGGAGCTGGGAAACCAAGGTTTGAACCTCGGGGTCGACTCCACATCCTGTGATTCTGGGGAAATCACTTATTATCCTCGTGCCTACTAAAAAAATGAATGTGTCATTGTGTAATTTAACTGATGGTCATGTAAAGCGCTCCAATACCTTTGGGTCGAGTTCGCACTATATAAATCTGCTAAAGAAAATTACAAATGGATGCAGTTTTCCATGCTCATGCTTGGAAAGCTTTGCGACTATCTAAAAGGCATACAACTACTTCCATGTGGAAGGGAATAGTTCAGCAGATTTTTGGTGAATTGAGCCAGGAGCTGTTTGGCCCACCAGTTGGCTGTTGCAATGGGAGAGTTCCTAAATATCAGCCAGTGTAGTACCAAAACTTATTACACTTGTAGAACAAACTGGTCCTGATTTACTTGAGGCTGAGCAAGTAAATTACCATCATGGTCACAGAGGGTGCCAGTAACACAGTAGTAGTTATGTTGCTTCAAGGGAAGACAGTTCAGGAGCTTGTCACCTTCAGCAGATGAGCCCATGCTATCCTTCTGCTACAATCACTGGAAGAATGGAGTCTCACGCTGCTGTTTGAGGACCACCCCTGTCCATATAGATCAAGTGAAGGTGTAGGTAGAGATACAAAAGCAGTATTTTGACGAAGCAGTGCCATAGAACATTGGCTTTCAGAGGACACCGCTACAGCCCTTGTGTCTACATGTAGCAGACTACATAAAAAGGTTAGATCCAGTGGGGAGCTAGGGGCCATAATCATAGTTTTTGTCACCCAAATAAGATAAATGAATAAAAAGGCTATCTAATTCCTTTCTAATGATCAGGATGATAGAGTGGTTATTTTTAATAAAGAATAGCAAAAAAAAACACAAATGTGTTTCGCTGGAATACTTTTTCACGTTTTCAGATGTTGAAGGCTTCCACAACAGAGTTCAGCATCTGTTTTATTTCTCTTTCACCTTAACATTTTTGGATGCCTTAGAGTTAGCCAGTTAACAGTGAGTAAAGAAATGATTTTCAGGCTGAGAATGGTTTAGAGACAAAGAAGAGTCCGTCAGAAGTGAGCATGGAAGTCCATCAGTGAATGAGATTTGTGCAATAAAACCAGCAGCAGTTATTTGCTTGTTTGATATAAGAGGCTACACTAGTATAACATTTAGAAATGGTATTCAAGCATATTCAACAATAAACATGGAATGCTCTCATTTCACGTAAAAATCATCATGTTTCTAACAGGTCACCTCTGACTCAATTGTATCATTGTGTGGCCCAGAGGAGCATCTCCATTCCATGTTTTTGTAAGGTGGGTAGACGATTTTGTGTCAGGTGGTTTCTCCGAGATAGATGTTAAAACTGAGGTAAATACTGCACTCATTTATGATTGTGTGGCGTTTAAGCTACATTGCTCGGTATAACAAAAATCAGTTGGTACGGCCTGGGATGCATCATATCTACAAGGATATGACAGATCCCTTTGCTCTCCCCTGCGCTGGTGCACAATTAGCTGCCATGCGCCGATGCAGGCACCCTTGCACCATAGTGCATTGGAAAGAGTAGTAGAAAGAGGTTTGAGATGAGTCAGAGAGCTAAGATAGAAGATATATTGAATGAGGTATAGGGCATAGGGTGAGAACTAGTGTAGTGCATTAGATATGCTGAATTAGAAGAAATTAATAAATATATAGATCCATAAATACATGGAAAGTTTATAGATGCATAAAGGAAGTAAGTATATGTAGAATAAAGATAGTGATAGACGTATAGGGTGAGAAACAAGGTAGTGCATTGAATATGTTTTGGGTTTTTTTTGGAAGAAAGTAACAAATATACTGATCCAAGTACATGGAATGTATATAGATGCATAAAGGAAGTAAGTATAAGTAGATTAAAGATGCATTTGATAAACTCTGGTTTTCAAGTGTTGTACTTTATTTATTTATTATTATTTTTTTAAAACATGTTTATACAAAGCAATACACAAATATATGTACATATCTATAGTATGAATAAATGCATATATACAGAGGGATATGGTATATATTTCTGTTTGAGTATGGTGTCATATGGGGACAAACCAATTCTTGAGTAGTTTTCTGACGATAAGGTGGTTGTCTGTGGATCTTATGTTGGAGGGGAAAGAGTTCCATATTTTAGCTGCTTGAACATAGAAGGATGTGCCACCCATGTTTTTTCTCTTTTTTCCTGGGATTTTGAGGCAAGGTGCAACTTTAAAGTGGAGGTTTCTATGATGAATGTGTGTGGTGAATTTATTCCTGATGAAGAGCAGCCCCATTCCATGTATTGCTTTGTAGGTGATACAAAGCAGCTTGAACATGGATCTTCTGGCAATCGGTAACCATTGCAGGACTTTCAAGGCAGGGGAGATTTGGACAGGTGGTTTGATATGCAAGAGTAGTCTGGCAGCCGAGGTCTGAATCTGTTGTCGTTTTTTCCTAGTTGTTAAAGGTGATAGAGGATATTGGCATAATGGTAGCTTGGACCTTGTGTGGAAATTTCAAATCGGGGAAAATCTGTCGCAGAGTTTTTAATGTAACAAAGCTTGATCTTGCTAGTTAGTCCACTTTGTCATTCATCGATAGCTTGGAGTCCATGGTCATTTCGAGGTTTCATACTTCCTTCAATGCTTTAGGCAGTGATCCCAGTTCATCAAGCAAGGTGGCAAGCGGGTCATTATGTTTCCAATCGCCTCACATGAGTATTCCCGTTTTGGAAGCATTCAATTTTAGATGTCTCAAGGTCATCCATTGATCCACGGCTCTGAGACAACTGAAAATTGGTAAGTCTTTGGGGCATTCCAGTTGAAGGCCTATTTGCATGTCATCTGCATAGTTATAACATGTGAGTTGAAATTGATTGATCAGTACTGCTAATGACTTCATGCAGATGTTGAAAAGCATGGGCGAGATGATAGAGCCTTGAGCTACTCCAGCTTTTGTGGAGTATGGTTTGGACGAGAAAGGTGGGGTATGGATGATATTAGTTCTGTTTCGAAGGTAGGACACATTCCAGTCTAAAGCAGTCCCCTCTTCGTAGAGTCTTTGTATCAGAGTGTCATGGTCAACCATGTCAAAGGCAGCCAAGAGGCCCAAGAGGAGAAGCGCAGCAACCTCGTTGCGGTCAACTGTGTTGTTCAGGTCATCCCAGTTGGCAAGGAGGGCAGATTCTGTGCCTCTTCCCAGACAGAATCCTGTTTGGAATTATGGCATTGTCTTCAATGAATTGTGACATATGGGCAAAAGCTGCTCTTTCTATCAGTTTGCCCAGGAAAGGTCCATTTGTAATGGGTCTGTAGTTGTCAGGGTTCAGCGGTCCAAGTTTATTTTGTTCAGTAAAGAGTGTTTGTATGACTTTTTGAGTTCTTCTGGAAATATTCCAGTATTTAAGGAATCTTTGATGATTCTTCTTACTGGAGTGGCAGCAGAGGTTGTTAGAAGAATCATCTTGAAAGTTTGCAGTGGACACGGGTCAGAAGGGTTGCCGGCAGGCCTGCTTGCTTTGACCAGGTCCAAAAATTCATCATGTGAAATGTGTTAGAAGGAACAGGGAGGCTGAGTTAAGAGTATTCTTGGATTGTTGTTTTGTAAAAGGGTGCTTTGTCTCTGTTTTAATTAAGAATCCAACGTGTCTGCTTTTCCGTGTAATGATTTGCTAGTTTGTCTGTTAAATCTTGAGTAATGGGATGAGTTCTTTCTAGGCAATTTGGTTTATGAAATCCAAGGAGTATTTTATAGAATTCTTTATTTGTATATTTAGCATTTTGAATTCTGTCTGAATAGTACCTTTTCTTTTCCTTTTTGACAGCTGACCTGTATAATCTGTTAATTTTCTGTAGGAGAAATTTATCTTGTTTGCTTTTTGATTTGAGCAAGGCACGTTGCAGTTTTCTAATTTATAGTTGTATGTCCTTTATCTCTGTGTTTCTTCAAGGGGCTTGCTTTCTTTTGTTCTGTTATGTGGTTTTGAGTGGAATCATGATATCAAAAGCATCCTGTAGCCAATCATATAGTTTTTTACCATAATTTATTATTTTAAGTTCTGTACTGGCTGTTAGCTGTGTTTCTAAGTGTTTCAAATTGACCTTGTTACACGGTCGGTAGGTGGATGCACGTAAGGTGGTTTTAGGTTAGGCGCTAAGTGTTATTTTATGTTGGAAAGCAAGCAAATGGTGGTCTAACCATGTGACCGGCGTTAAAGTTTGAAAGGTAACTAGTTCGGTATTACCAAAAATGACTTCTAGGATATGTCTAGCGGTAACTAGTCATAATATCGAATTTAAAATATTGAGTGGACAAAAAAATCGAGTTTTGAATATCGAGTGGACAGGATATCGACCTGCAAAAATATAGCGGTTAAGAATATCGACATGAAGGTGAGAAATATAATTTTTTATAATATCAAAGTTAGTAATATCGTTTATAAAAATATTGTTGTTAATAATATCGATTTTTTTCTGTTTTGTATGTTATAATATGTTAAAAAAGTATGTATTATTTTTGTATTGTATGTTTGAATTTTTTTAAAGTAATGAATTTTATGTAAATTAATTTTTGCAAAATTAAATTCCATAGCAGGTTGTGGGTTTACAGGGGAATAGGATGGCAAGTAATTTAATTATAATATATTGTTTAAGAATTATTTAGAATTCATTAATTATATGTTAATTACTTTTTGCGTAATTTAATTCTGTAGCGGATTGTGGGTTTATAGGAGAATAGGGTGGGAAGTAATTTAATTTAAATTAATTTTTAATTAATTATTGTATTAATTAAAATGTAGTATCTAATAATTTATATTGTTAATTTAGTTAATTCATTAATTATTAATTAATTATAAATTGATTATTAATAATTAATTGGTAATTATGTTAATTGTGTACTTTTTTTAGGAGTGGGTTGGGGTTGATAGGGGAGTAGGGTGAGAAGTAATTTAATTTTAATGTAATTTTTAATATTTTCTATATAATGTTTATTAAAAGGTATTTTATAGTGTTAACTGTGTGAAATATTTAGATTTGATGGTTATTAATGTTATTGTTGATTGTTATTAGTTAATTAATTCATTGCTAATTAATTATGTTAATGTATTAATATTTTACAATCTTGTAGGTGATGTTTCTAGGGGAAAATGGTGGGAGGTCTATTAATGTTGAAAAAATAATTAATTGTTAATGTTAGTTATATTGGAAGAACATGGCGGCAGCAAGCTAGCTCGCCGCGGTGCTCCAGAATGAACTCCCGGTAGGATCGTCTCCCGCCTTGCAGTAAGAGTGTTTTTTTTTGTAATGGATTCGGCTACCTGAAAGTGAAGGTCTCCTGTTCTCTGGTGCTCCTTTTGTGAAGAGTGTAGTTTGCCGGTAACCTTCTTTTTCACCGGGCTTCTTTCCCCGTGCGAGATGCGGTATTTCTCTCAGTGCGGCGGGCGCTGCTGCCGAGTCCTCTCTCTGTCTCCATGGTTCTTGGGGCGGAGTGAGGACGGATCCGAGGACGGGCACGGAGGACGCCGACCGGAGCTCAATGGTAAAAGGTGTAGCGGGGGGTCTCGAGTCGTGCTCTGTGGCGCAGGTAAGTGGCTCTTGGGCAATTGTGATATTCAGGGCACCTGCATCTGCAGTGCTGAGGAAATTTGGCCATTGAAGGGCTCGCCGACTCGAACAGGGAGCGGGTGCTTGACCCCCTCCTCTCCCTTTCCCAAAACCTCCCAGAAACTCGGGTCACTCCTGAGCCCAGCCCGAGGATCTGTTCAGCCGCGCTGGAGCTAAGGAGAGGTAGGAAGCTAAGAAGCTTGATCTCCTTTCGGGGGTTAGTAAACGCAGGGAACGCAGGGAATGCTATGCACACAATCGTAACCTCCAGCTGCAAAGAAGGCTCACAAGATCAGCAGCTTCACCTACAGCATCTTGGTCCTTTTGCTGCAGTGGAGGGGTCCTTGGCACATGAACCCGAGGATGGGAATCTTACAGATCTGTCTCAAATAGTAACTAAACTTACTCCCCTAGATTGCACTCCCTGTGTTGAGGACAGTTTACAGACTTCTCCTATTATAAATACTCCCAATACCTCAAAGACCCTTAACACCTCACCTAATACTCGCAGAGGGGGGGTTAAAAGAGGTCGAAGCCGGGGGCGAAAAAAGAAAACCGGAGTAAGCAAAGTTGGGGTCCCGGAGGGGGGTGCAGAGGTTGGAAAAGGGGTCAACACACCATCTAAGAAAAAATCTTCTTCTTTTTTGAATACAGAACTTAAGTCTAAAAACACTAACGTGAAGAGTAAAAAAAAAGGTGAAGGCTAAAGACTCTAAATCAGTCCTCCCCACAGGCTCAAGAATTACTCCTTCACTTCGCTCCTACTTCAAAGTCGTTCCTCAGATTTTACATCTCTCTGAAGAAATAGACGACTCGGATATGGCATCGGTCCCAGAGGCCAGTTCTTCCTCTCATTGCCAACCTTTCGTGCCAGCAGATACACCTCCGTTGGGGGTGAAAGAAGCAGCTGAGAAGAGCTCTAGTCAGATTATTGAAAATGCTGTAACGTCCAGTCTAGCAGGGGACCTGCAAGGTCTACATGATCTAGAGATAGAACAACAGCCTGTGCAGTCCGTGCAGTCCGTGCAGTTTGCGCAATCTCCGCCACAATCTTCATCGGTGATAGAGCAGAGTTTACCCCTAGTCCCGACTACAGAGCTGGCCGAGGAGGCCGAAGAGACAGATTTTCTTGAGCTAGGAGGCGCATCTGGGGGTGCAGATATGGAAACCTCTTCTGTTCCTGCTCTACTTGATTCCAACTCATTACTGGCCCCTTCTTCTCCTTCTCCGATGACGGCAGCCTCCGTTCTGGAGATGTTTTCAGCACTTACCCTGGAGATAAGAAAGGGATTCGCGGAATCATCTGCTAATCAATTAGAGTTTAGAAACTACTGTGAAACGCTTGATAATAAAATTGAAGGGCTCACTATAAGAACCGGAGTGCTAGAGGAAACTGTTGGTGCGCACTCAATTTATTTGGACCAAGCGAAAGTGGATATTCAGAAACTCACAAAATGGAAGATCTGGCTCTCAGCGAGAGGATGGAGACTCTTGAAAATAATGCAAGACGGGGGAACATTTGTATCCTCAATGTTCCTGAAGGATCTGAAGGGTTAGATATTAAACAATACATCATGTCTCTATTGAAGGAATCCCTGAGTTTAGAGCACACTCTCGCACACTTGTCAGCTGACATTCAGAGGATTCACATGGATCCCTTCAAACTGAACCCCCAGAGGTCCAAACCTCGTAAAATCTTAGTTAATTTCACACTTACCTTTTAAAGGAGCGCATCCTAAATATGGCCTTGAAACAAAAGTCTTTGGCTGGGAAGGGTTTTACTTTTTTGATAAGATCAGACCTTTCTAGAGTTACACTTGAAAAGCAATGGGAATTTTGGAGGCGCCTGGATGCCTTTAGAAAATTAGGTGCAACAGTTCAGCTCATGTTTCCGGCAGCCCTTAAAGTAATGTACAATAACAAGATGTTTTACATCAGGTCTGTACAAGCAGCTGATGAGCTACTAATGGAACTAGGCAAGGGGGCTCGTAAGGTATAAAATCAGGCACCTATAACTCTACCGTACAAATTTAAGGAGACCTCCCATTCAATTCTCTATTTTGATCTGGAAATCTAGATGTTGACGTAGCTCTTCTCTTCTTACTTAAGTGCACTAGTCAATATGGCTACAGTCTTAGTTATTCTCCTCTTTGTCTTGAATTCTTTCTCACTCCTTCTTTGTCATTTGAGTAGAAGGCGGGTGATCTTTCTTGCCGGGAATCAACCGGCGGGGCACTATCTACTGGACATTGTTCCGGTTAGATATTGCAAGGGTTCTTCACGGGGGAGGGGCTCACACCTTGGGCGGGTGAGTGCTGCGGGGTGGCAAAAATATAAAAAAGTCCTCAATAACCTAAATAGTAGTTTAAGGAATGGTAACTCACACATTATACACAATTGTTGTAAGGAAGTCATGAACGTGATTATAAAAAACTTTTTTGGTATAGTATTTTTAGTCGTCTTGGTTTACTGGATGAGAGATGAGTAGTGTTGGGCTCCTCTCCTGGAACGTCAACGGCCTCCGCACCAAGCCCCGAGCCAACAGAATCTTACAATATCTGAAGGACTTGGATGTGCAGGTCGTGGTGTTGCAGGAGACCCATCTAACTCATAGTGAATTGATTGTACTTACCAAGAAGTACAGATGGATCAACTTTGTGGTCTCTACCACTCAAACATCTCATACTAGGGGGGTGGCGATTATTTTTTAAAAAAGGAGCTAAAGCTAAGTTGGTTTGGCAGGCTGTAGATTCCTCTGGTAGATGGGCCATGGCATCAGTCCTCATGGTTGGGTTTTCAGTTACAATTGTGGGCTATTATGGCCCGAACCAGGATGACCCTTCTTGTCTGGAAACCGTTTTTTCGCAGTTACTTTCCGTTTGAGGCCCTATAATACTAGCCAGCGATTTTAACATCGTGTTGGACCCCATCTTGGACAAGTCTCCTAATAATCGATCTTTGGTTTTGTCTAAGACTAGATCCTTCCCATTGGACGCAATGAGGCAGTATGGGTTTGTTGATGTCTGGCGACAAATATCGGGAAAACAACAAGGGGTTTCCTTTCGGAACCTTAAATACCATCACAAGTCAAGGATCGACTTTATTTTAATATCTCAAAGACTAGTTGATTCTGTTAAAACAATAGACTACCTTCCCTCTCACCTTTCAGACCATTCTGCGGTTAAATTGGAGTTAGGTCTCCGTATTAAGAAACCCCGAGCACATGGTCCTTTGATCGCTCTCTCCTTACCAATGATGAGGATATCTCATATCTTAAGTCGGAGACTCAGAACTTCTTTCTATTAAACAACGGTTCTGCCTTAAATAGAATTATCTAGGACTCGTTTAAGGCTAACTTGAGAGGGCTTATTCCAGCTAAAATTGCCTATCATAGGAAGCAATATAACGAAAACATTTCTTCCATTGAAGCAGAAATGGCTCGTATTCAACACGACATTGATATTAATTGTACAGCTTCAGGGTCTATTTTAGATCCTCTTCATAATCAAATGTTGATTCTAACAGGAAGCCTGGCTTCGATTTTAAATCTGAGGGTTCAACAAAGATGGGAAGCCAGTAAGTTGGCGCATTTCGAATATAGTGAAGGCGCTGGTAAATTACTGGCTTGGAAGACCAAAGTAGATCAGGTCCGTAATAACATAGCATCTATAAAAGTAGGAAATAATAACTTTACTTCAGATGATGAAATTAGGAGGGTTTTTAGGGAATTCTTCCAAGATATATATCAAGAAGATAAGGTAATTACTGCTGAGGCTATTAAGAGCTGGTTGAGTAACATCACTTTACCCTCTTTTTCTTTCGAACAATCGTAATATTTGGATAATCCCATTACAGAGGATGAGGTAAGATCTGCTATTAGAAAGGGTAAGAAGGGGAAGGCGTCCGGACCTGATGGGTTCCCAGCTGAGCTATATAAACTCCTGGAGTCAGAAATTGTTCCCTTCCTCACTATTCTGTTTAATCAAATCCTTTTAGAAGGAATGCTACCTCCGGTGTCATGGGATAATGCCTCAATCACCCTTATTTTAAAGCCGGGTAAACCTAAGGAGGCCTGTGGCTCGTATAGGCCGATTTCTATTTTGAATGTGGACTATAAAATCTTCACCACAGTTCTATCCACTAGATTAGCCTCTATCGCGTCCTCTGTCCTTCACTCGGATCAGAAGGGATTCCTGAAAGGGAGACAACTTCATGAATTAACTTATGATTTAATTGGTGCCATAGATATGGCAATAACCAACAATCTCCCATTGGCCGCCCTTACGCTGGACGCAACTAAGGCTTTCGACAGGGTCAATTGGGTGTACCTGTCGGAAGCCTGGCCCAAGTTTGGTGTCGGGAAAGGTTCCGTAGGGTGATAGGCCTGTTATACAGCAATCCATCTGCGTGCCTTCTCGTTAATGGTGACCTCTCGAGCCCCTTTTCCATCTCTAGGGGAACCCGACAGGGATGCCCGCTCTCTCCCTTGCTTTTTGATTTTTACATTGAGCCCTTCGTGCAACATCTAAGGGAGGAGGTCACCATCAAACCTTTTTGCTATCAAGGTTGGATGAGGAAGGTAGCATTATACACCGACGACGTGCTTATTTGAACATCAGAGGTCACCACCGCTCTCCCGGCTATCTTGAAATTGGCCCATGCCTTTGCACAAGTGTCGGAATATGAGATTAATGCTGCCAAGACTGAAATGCTTGTATGGAATGATGAGGACTCCGTAACAGAACTTCAAGCAGGCATTTCAATGCGATACCTAGGCATGACAATAGTGAAGGACATTAATAAACTTGTCCAAGTCAACTTATCTACAGTTGGCAAAGATTGTCGTAAGCTTCTCCAATCATGGTCGATTTTGCCCCTTTCATTACTAGGTAGAGCCAATCTCATTAAAATGTCTATCCTTCCTAAAATTTCTTTTTTATTTAATACCATTCCTTTATACTTTGATCAAACTACTTTAGCCAAGCTCCAATCTAATATCTCATCCTTTATCTGGAATAACCATCTTCCACGGATCGCTTGGAAAAAACTAAGACGGCGATGTGATAAAGGTGGCCTGGCGGCTCCAGACCTAAAGATCTATGCTTGGGCCTTTCAATTATCCCATTCACGAATGTTGTTGAAGGGTCCCTTAGTCTCGGGGGTGGGTCCTATGTATGCAGCTATGTTGGATGGGGAAAGAATTAATTGTTCGGCTTTTCTTTTTAAATTTGGTAATCCTAAGTTTTAAAAAAAAATTAAACTGAAGACTCTACAAGGTCTTGCCAGAACTGGGTCTGAAGTCATGAAATCTATAAAATTAAATTACTTTTGTGAAAAAACTCCGCTGTGGGGGTTGCCTGAAAATCCTGCCTGGCTTGAAGACAGTCTAGCTATTCCTTTGAGAGAGGCAGGCCTGGAAGCTTGGGGAGACCTCTTTTATGAGGGGGATCTACTCTTGTGGGAACATCTGCAAGCTAAGGTTGGCCCCAATCTTTCACGATTTAAATATTTACAGATTCTTAGCTGGACTGTAGCCTATAAAACCTCTCCCGCTAACAGGAACAAATTCGAACTTGGAGGGCATAACCCATTAGTCTCTGATTTAGTAATCTTCGGTCCAGTTAAAAAAGAAGTGTCCAAGTGGTATAATCTCATTCTGGAGGAGTCGGATGGGGAATTTGTCCTGCCGGAGTCGTTATGGGGCTCTGTTTTGATGGACCAGAATCTACAAGATCTTTGGATGACTTCTTTTGAACTTTTGTGGAACATTGTTAAGCCGTCCTGGCTACGTAGAAATCATATCTTTACCCTGCATAGGGCATACTATTCCCCTCTTAGGTTATCCAAATTTGCAGGAGGAGAGTCAGTGTCTTGTGCAAAATGTGGATTGATTGCCGCATCAAATACACATATGTTTTTTGAATGCCCACTGTTAGCCACATTTTGGGAGGATATCAGTAATTCCCTCACAGCGTCATTGGGAAGACTTGTCATCATAGATCTGCCCTTAGTAGTATTTGGTGTTTTAGAAGGCGTACAAAATCCAGCCAGGTGTCTAGTCTTTTATGCAATCCTGCTTGCAAGAAGGGAGATCTGCAGGAAATGGAAAGACACTACACCTCCTACTTTTAGAGAGTGGCAAACTGCAGTCTTACAGACCTCATGTACGGATCTGGCTAGATCTGGTAATAAGAGTAAAAGGGCGTTCTGGTATCTACTATCTTGGCTTCATTGATTCATCCGGGTTTTTTTTTTTTTTTTTTTTTTTTAATTTCCCCCGGGTCCAATGATTGATCTCCTACGGTGCTTCTAAATCTTGCACCTGTGGAACAGCCGTTATCCGGTTCATGCCCGGCCCCATTTGGCTGCTAAACTATCCCAACGTTTGCCGCAGATTGGTATATCACGGACTCTGTGCCTCCAGGAATACAGTTGACAGCTGAGGGATAGATGGCCCCCACAAGATTCGTGTCCCTTCCAGTTTTCCAGTTAAACTGAGACAGCTGCTCTCTGTAAATTCCTTTCGGTACTTTGTCTATATGGTGGTTATGAGAACAAAAAAAAAAATGTTAGTTATATTGCAGGAGTGGGTATACTAAATTATTCCCCTACCCTATCCAACACTTTCCCTACTGTTAAACTTGGTGGAGTGCGAACATTAAATTATTCCAACCCGCTATCCAACACTTTCCCTACTGTTGCACTCACTGGAGTGGGAATAGTAATTTTTACCCCAACGCTTTCCCTACTGTTGCACTCTCTGGAGTGAGAATAGTAATTTTTACCCATGCGCTATCCAACACTTTCCCTACTGGTGCACTCACTGGAGTGGGAATAGTAATTTTTACCCACCCGCTATCCAAAACTTTCCCTATTGTTCCACTCGCTGGAGTGGGAATAGTAATTTTACCCACCCGCTATCCAACACTTTCCGTACTGGTGCATTCACTGGAGTGGGAATAGTAATTTTTACCCTCCTGCTATTCAACACTTTCTCTACTGTAACACTTGGTGGAGTGGGAATAGTACATTATTCCCACCCGCTATCCAACACATTCCCTACTGTTGCACTCACTGGAGTGGGAATAGTAATTTTTAGCCATCCGCTATTCAACACTTTCCCTACTGTTGCACTCACTGGAGTGGAAATAGTCATTTTTACCCACCTGCTATCCAACCCTTTACCTATTGGTGCACTCCCTGGAGTGGGAATAGTAATGTTTACCCTCCTGCTATTCAACACTTTCTCTACTGTAACACTTGGTGGAGTGGGAATAGTAATTTTTACCCAACCGCTATCCAAAACTTTCCCTACTGTTCCACTCGCTGGAGTGGGAATAGTAATTTTTTACCCTCCCGCTATCCAAAACTTTCCCTACTGTTCCACTCGCTGGAGTGGGAATAGTAATTTTTACCCTCCTGCTATCCAACACTTTCTCTACTTTTACACTTGGTGGAGTGGGAATAGTACATTATCACCACCCGCTATCCAACACTTTCCCTCCTGTTGCATTTACTGGAGTGGGATTAGTAATTTTTACCCAACCGCTATCCAACACTTTCCCTTCTGTTGCACTCACTAGAGTAGGAATAGTAATTTTTACCCACCCGCTATCCAACACTTTCCGTACTGGTGCATTCACTGGAGTGGGAATAGTAATTTTTACCCTCCTGCTATCCAACACTTTCTCTACTGTTACACTTGGTGGAGTGGGAATAGTACATTATTCCCACCCACTATCCAACACTTTCCCTACTGTTGCACTCACTGGAGTGGGAATAGTAATTTTTAGCCACCCGCTATCCAACACTTTCCCTACTGTTGCACTCACTGGAGTGGAAATAGTAATTTTTACCCACCCGCTATCCAACCCTTTCCCTATTGGTGCACTCACCGGAGTGGGAATAGTAATTTTTACCCACCCGCTATCCAAAACTTTCCCTACTGTTCCACTCGCTGGAGTGGAAATAGTAATTTTTTACCCTCCCGCTATCCAAAACTTTCCCTACTGTTCCACTCGCTGGAGTGGGAATAGTAATTTTTACCCTCCTGCTATCCAACACTTTCTCTACTTTTACACTTGGTGGAGTGGGAATAGTACATTATTACCACCCGCTATCCAACACTTTCCCTCCTGTTGCATTTACTGGAGTGGGATTAGTAATTTGTACCCACTCGCTATCCAACACTTTCCCTTCTGTTGCACTCACTAGAGTAGGAATAGTATTTTTTTTTCTCCCGCTATCCAACACTTTCCCTACTGTACCACTTGCTGGAGGGGTAATGGTAATTTTATCCCCACCCTATGCAACGTTTTCAGTATTGTTATATTTAATGTAGTGGAAAATATTTTTTTAATATTTATTTGAATGTTTTAACTTATTACATATAATTTATTTTTATATTTATAGTATAGGTTTATTTATATATATGTTTGTGTAAATAATGTTTTTAACATTTTATAATTGAAAATATATATTTTTAAAAATTCTATTAAGTTAATCTATATAAAAACTATGCATGTTTATTTTTTTACATTACATTTATTATTTATTAATTTTAAACTTTTTAAATAATTTTTAGTATGTTTTACAATTATATTTATTGTTTAATTAATTTTATATTATATTACTTTTAAGACATTTAAAAAGTAGATATTTTAGCAAACTATATTATTAACAACAAGATTCAGGATTCAGGATTCAATATTTTTTTACTTACCTGTTTGAAGATAGGAAGTCGATATTCTATCACTCGATATTTTTACCTCGATATTGTGGTAGCTCAATATTCTTCTCCTCGATATTCTGTCAGTGATCCATGTCCAGCGATGTGTGTGGGTTTGTGGACAATCTGATGCTGGTTCAATGTATCTTGGCCAGTGATTATTGTTTTGGAATGAGCCATATGGAATTTGTCAAAACAAATGTTGAGGTCACCCAGAACACATAGGTTGGAGTGTGCAATAACAACAGCCAATTTACCCCATCTAAAGTCCTCTTTTGAAGAGCAAACTCCTCTGACAAATGAGAAAGAACTAAAAATCCTCATAAAGAAATTAAAGTCCGAAGGAGCGGCTGGACCAAACGGTATTCCAAACGCAATCTTTAGGAATAACCCAGACCTGTGGTCTGAAATCCTAACACCATTCTTCAACGAGATTTATGAAAATTCTAATATCCCAGCTTCCTGGAGGGGGTCTGTCATTCACCCCATATATAAAAAGGGAGACCACGGTAAGCCAGGGAATTATAGATTAATCTCCTTGATTGACGTGGAAGCCAAACTATACGCCTCGTGCCTATTGAACCTTCAGCAACATTGGATGGAGGAACAAAACATCATCCCCAACTTCCAAACAGGATTCAGGCAAGGCATGGGCACTCAATCGAACCTTGCAACCCTAGCCCTCCCGACGGAACAGGCGCAAAGAAGAAAAGTCCGCCTCCTAGCCTGTTTCGTGGATATCAAATCAGCATTTGACAGAGTGAGCAGGAACCATTTATGGAGCAAACTTAAAAGTTGGGGCATACCAAATGCACTCCTCACCGTCATTGTAACTTTGCACACTGACACCTGGACAAGAGTCAAGCTGGGAAACGGGTCGAGCACCACTGGAAGCATCCCGACACAAAGTGGCCTGAAGCAAGGCTGTGTCTTGGCCCCAAGTCTTTTTAATCTGTATTTATCGGACATTGCCCGATACTTTGAAAACCCTGATTGTCACCCCCCGAAACTGGCCAATAAGCCAGTCGCAATCCTCCAATATGCGGACGATATAGTACTGCTAAGCCAAACCCCAGTGGGACTACAAAGATCAATAAACAACCTGGCATCGTACCTGGATTCGAATCAGCTGGAGATAAACAAAGAGAAAACAAAAATCATTCATCTAGCTGACTGTAGGAAATTAAAGTACAAATGGAGGGTTAAAGGGGCCCACGTGGAAGAAATAAGTTCATATAAATATTTGGGCGTAATTATCGGGCAGGGCACAAGTCACAAGGAACACAAAATGTCCCTCAAAGCAAAGACCCAGTCCCTGATCTATGCCTATAGATCCCTTCGTAGAAAACTGGACTGCCCTAACCATTCGCATTTGTTAAAAGTTATGGCTGCTCAAATCCAACCAAGCTTGTCATACGGTCTTATCCCTTGGGGTGGCAAAGATTCGCATTTCCAGAACGAATTGCAGTCAAAAATTTATAAAGCAGTTTTTGATTTGCCAAAATGCGCCTCACCCGCCCAGGTAAAACTGGAATTCGGGCTTCAGGACCTCAAATACAGGGAAATGTGCAACTTTATCAAATTCTGTCATACCCTCCGGTCATCCGAAGTGGACACTCTAAATAGACTTTGCTGGGATGTAGTAAGGTCACCGAACAAGCGAGAAACCCCAAACTCTTGGGGGAGCTACCTGAGTACATCTTTGGTCACTTTGGAACTCCAATCAGCATGGGACAACAAGATGAACCAAGCGTCCTTTAACAAAACTGTCAATGTCGCAAGCAAAAATAAATCTTTATTGGAAGATAAACTTGCACTCACAAAGAGACGGCATGGATGGACAGTTATGAACTCATACAACTCTTCGAAGCCACAAACCTACTTATCTGCCAACTTTAGTTCTTTTTTGAAGATGTGCTTCCTAAAGTTCAGGATGGGGGTGCATGTCTCCAAGGATTTATCTCCCTCTTGGTTGACAGTTTTTAACTCAGAACGTTGTCGCTTATGCGGATTCCAAAAGGAAACCCTGGCCCATTTGCTGTGCGCATGCCCTGTCATGTTAACCCAAAGGAGACAATACCTAAAGTCGATCTTTATAAACATGAACATTCGCACTAGCAGACAAGCAGTGATAAGGTGGCTGGAGGGTTCGTCGTGCATCTTGTCTTGCCGAGGAGTCAAGTTTATGAGACTAGTCAACAGCTGCCTTTTGCAAGTGGACATTTTTTAATCTTCACTGTATGTAACAAATTCCTATTCTTTTAAAGTGGTTGCTACACAATCTTAACTTTTTGCTGAAATTTGATCTAAACATAGTTTTAGAATGATTTTAAAATAAAAGATTTTTTACACATTTCAAATGGATGGGAGTCAGAGCACAGTTGCACTTTGTTTATATGACACCTCTAGCTGTTTGAGAAGATGAAACCTATTCTTTTTATGTAGGGGGGGTATTGTGATGATTTTAATTAATCAAACAATAAACATTAAACTTGAAACTTGAAACTAGGTTGGAGTGTATTGTTATCAGATTTGAAACTGTGTCTAGAAGCACATCTTGGAATGTCGCCTTGCTAGGTGGAGGTCTGTAAAGGAGTAGGAAGTTACGGGAGGAATTCAATATACATGAAAAATTACTATTACCTGCCACCCAAGCCGTTCTTATAGCGTTTGGGGCCTGAAATAGCCTGAATTGTCGCACTTGTAGGCATATGATGGTTAGTAGATAGAATGTTTACAAATTAAGTATTGCGGAGCGCTCAGCATTTGACAGACGAATGGAGACATGTCCCTTGACTTACTCAAGGTCATAAATGGCCTAGTAGCTAAATGACTGGGAACAATAAAGAGAACACTGTGCGAATTATACCAGGCATTCGTAGTTGGACACAACAGTACTCATGACAGTGAAAGTGAATTGCAGCACATGTGCTGCCCTTTTTAGGAGCCTTCTGCCAGCAATGGCACGTTTTGTAAATTAATATTGTGCATGTGCAGGATTCATTTGTCACCAGGAAGCAGGAGAACTATTCAAGAAGTATTTACTGTGACCTTAGTACAAGTTGAGAAATATATATACGTTTTCTACCGGAAAGTCTCTGCTGGAGAATAATTTTAAGACTGGTCACTGAATATTTTCATGATTAGAAACATACACCCAGTGATGTATTTTGTAAATGTTGTCTGGTATGTTTTTCTTGGAGTCTTGCCAGTCAGATGCCACACTTTGATAGTAGTTTGCAAACCACAGCTATACTACAAGATAGCCAAAGGGGAAGGGCTGGTAATTCAAGAGCTGTAGTGATTAGAAAATAAGTACGTCTACAAACATATTGGTTTTATTTCCATTTCTATGCAGTCCAAACGATTTGTGCGCAGAGATCCCCAATCCAAAAGCGTACCTCTCTTAATTTGAAACATAATAAAATAGTTACAGTAAAGCATCTGCACATTTGTATTTCTTAGCGTCCTTGCTCAATCAATAGAATTCATTTTAAATGTTTAATGTTAAGGTGCGTCGGTTTTTAATATGAGGTAAACTGTTTGAGAGAGAGACATGAAGGAGGAACTAGATTGAAAGGAGGGGAAGAGTGAGACAAGAAGTAGAGTGGTTGAATGGAGAGGGAGGAGCTCAGATTAATATATGGTGTGACTAAGGATGAGGTAGAGAGAAGTAAATGGAGGGTGAAAGAGTAAAAGAGAGAAGCTGTGAGATGTAAATAGATGGATACATGAGGCAAAGGGAAATTGAAAATGAGGGAGCAGCAGGCAAAGTGGGGGGAAGGAGGGAAAGGGAGCTGGCGAGACAGATATGGACATCAGGACCTAGTCTTAGGGTGTGAGGAAAGGGAAAAGCAGATAGATTTGGAGAAGGGAGTGCTGTAAAGGAAGGAAGGAAGAAAAGAAGTTGCTTGAGATATCCTTGTGGGTTCAGCACCTAAACCAAATGATTTTGGTGACAGATTTAATTCCATTGGGTTTACCTCAGCCTTTAGTTGAAATGAAAAGACCTGCTTTCTCGGGGTCCAACATTCTGGGCAAAAAGGGGAGTTCACATATGAGGCATAAAACAAAAGCAGACAGAGAGGGCATCTTGTGATGCCCTGGAAAACGGAAATCTTTACTAGTTCAGGTAAAAGCTACTGTGCAATTACCTGGTTTTCATCACTTATTCAGCATGTGCAGGAATCAAAAACATTCAATGCATGTAGCGGTTCGCGCCTTTAAAAGAGTGACCACTGGATAAACCATATTGATTTTGAGTTTGGCAGTCATGGTACCACCGTCGAAACAGCGTGAGATTCTCTGCCGCTCAGTTAGGTGTCCGCTCTTGCTATTACGATGCACAGGGTTACATAGATGAAAGACTGTTGTGGCACTGCCGCCACTACCACCACTAGGAAATCTGACTGAAGAGAGATAGGCCAATGCGGTACACAGACAAAATATCGATTTTTAAATATCGATATACAAAAATATCGAAGTTTAAATATCGATGGGACAAAATATCGAAGGTAAGTAATATCGACAGTCTTAATATCGATATTGGTATGATATCAGTAATATCAAAGTTGTAAATATCAATGTCAATAATATCGAAATTAATAACTTTGATGTTACTAATATCAATTTTTAAATAAATTTAGTGTATATTATATTGTATTTATTATGTTTTATTATTTATTTTTAATGTAATTTAATTAAATATTGTCTTTTACTACTGTAGCGGGTTGTGGGTTTATAGGGGAATAGGGTGGGAAGTAATTTAATTATGTTAAATTAATTATTAATTAGTAGGAATTATTAATTAATTAATTGAGAAATAATTTTAAATTATTTTTAATTAATTGATTAATTGATAAATATGTTCTGTAGCGGGTTATGGGTTTATAGGGGAATAGGGTGGGAAGTAACTTAATAATAATAATTAATTGATATATGTGTGTACATATTTTAATTAATAATTAATTGGTAATTAATTTCTATTAATTAGTTAATTAATTAATATAATTGTTTACATATTTAAAATTATTAATTAGTTGGTAATTAATTAATATTAATTATTTAATTACATTAATTATAGTAATTTTTTATATATAATTTATTGTTATTCTTAATTAATTAATTGGGAAAAATAATATTAATTATTAAATTAAATTAATTACAGCAAATGTGCTAATATATTTACTTTATTGTTATTGTTAATTAATAATTAATTGGTAATTAAATAATATTAATTA
This sequence comes from Lissotriton vulgaris, assembly GCF_964263255.1. Classification (NCBI taxonomy): domain Eukaryota; kingdom Metazoa; phylum Chordata; class Amphibia; order Caudata; family Salamandridae; genus Lissotriton; species Lissotriton vulgaris. The sequence goes on along the minus strand of NC_141696.1, from coordinate 774,490,093 downwards.
ATTTTGGGTAAAGGAGTATTTTTAGGGTTCAGGGTCAGTTTTCAGTTTTTGGGTAAAGGGGTATTTTTAGGGTTCTGGGTCAGTTTTCAGTTTTGGGTAAAGGGGTATTTTTAGGGTTCAGGGTCAGTTTTCAGTTCATGGGTAAAGGGGTATTTTTAGGGTTCAGGGTCAGTTTTCAGTTTTTGGGTAAAGGGGTATTTTTAGGGTTCAGGGTCAGTTTTCAGTTTTTGGGTAAAGGGGTATTTTTAGGGTTCTGGGTCAGTTTTCAGTTTTTGGGTAAAGGGGTATTTTTAGGGTTTAGGGTCAGTTTTCAGTTCATGGGTAAAGGGGTATTTTTAGGGTTCTGGGTCAGTTTTCAGTTTTTGGGTAAAGGGGTATTTTTAGGGTTTAGGGTCAGTTTTCAGTTTTTGGGTAAAGGGGTATTTTTAGGGTTCAGGGTCAGTTTTCAGTTTTTGGGTAAAGGGGTATTTTTAGGGATAAGGGTCAGTTTTCAGTAGTTGGGTAAAGGGGTATTTTTAGGTTTCAGGGTCAGTTTGGGGTTTTTGGGGTACAGGGATATTATTAGGGTTCAGGGTCAGTTTGGGGTTTTTGGGGTACAGGCGTACAGGGTAAAAAAAAAATATATTACATTAAATCAAATAAATTACATGAAAAAAATTAAAATTACTTTAAATTATTAAGTGTTTTATTTATTTTAAATGTATATGTATTAGTTTTAATTTTGTTTTAATATTTTTATTTAATAGTTGTAAAATTATATGTATTTTAAAATTCTTTTTACATTATTATTAATACATTTAAAAAAACGATATTTTTGATTCCGATATTTTTGTACTGCGATATTATTTTTTCGATATTTTTGCACTTACCTTAATGAAGATAGGATTCCGATATTTTTGCTGTCGATATTTTTGCTCCGATATTTTTGCATTTCGATATTCTGTCTGTCGATATTATGTCAGACATTCAGGCCAATGCATCTGTCGGAGGGCGAACTGCCAGTGTTACCGCAGGCCCAATCACAATGTGTCTTTCCGCCGACGTGAATGTGGCGGTCAAACCTCCACAGATGAGCTAGCGGAAAGGGACTGATATAAGGATTAAACTCACTGGTACTCAACTACACACGTCCTTTGACACTATGTAGCTGATTGTACACATCCTGCCACTACTGCGGCGGTTCGATGACGTCCAAAACTGACACCGTCATTGACACAATTGACGGTAAGTCACAATCTAACCTGTTTCCATTGTTTCCCAGTTAACAGTTGCACAGGCAGGGATATCTTAAGGTGTTTGGGTGATCTGGCCCAAATCAATTTTTTTGGTCCCTGTTAAAAACAGCTTTACTAGTTCAGGTAAAAGCTACTGTGCAATTACCTGGTTTTCATCACTTATTCAGCATGTGTGTGTGTGTTTCGATTTATATAGCGCACTTTAACCCAGGGGCCTCAAGGCGCTTGCTTAGGGAACCCGTCCTGGTATTCCCCTGTGAGATACCACGGCCGGGTATCCACAAGGTGAAAGCCAGGCATCCCGCCGCGAGGGGCCGATGTGGAGATTAAGCAAGCTATTGCCCAGAGTCGCAGAGTGTGACCCCGTGAGTGGAGTAGGCACCAGAGCGAGAATTGTCAACTCCGTGGAATTTTTGAGCCCGAGACCCGCCGAGGCGGGGAATCGAACCCTGGTCCACGGCCGATCTCAGCTTCTGGGTCTGCCGCCTCTAACCACTGAGCCACGCTTCTCCACTACACACGTCCTTTGACACTATGTAGCTGATTGTACACATCCTGCCACTACTGCGGCGGTTCAATGACGTCCAAAACTGACACCGTCATTGGCACAATTGACGGTAAGTCACAATCTAACCTGTTTCCATTGTTTCCCAGTTAACAGTTGCACAGGCAGGGATATCTTAAGGTGTTTCGGTGATCTGGCCCAAATCTATTTTTTTGGTCCCTGTTCAAAACAGCTATAAATGTAAAGACCTAAATTCACCTCTTCAATGCCCTCTTTAGCCAGGTCACTGACTCTGTACAAGCACCCCCTTCCAAATTACAAATGTGTTTACATCTAATATTCATGGATAGTGATATGTGCTTTTAATATTGTAACACAGCAGTAGCTCCTCACTAACATTACATCAAATAAGCTGTGTGTCACCCTCCCATTTCTTACACGCTAGATCCTGTTTTGATTGGAAATACACTTAAATATGGATGTTTCATGAAACAGAAACACACCTCTACAAAAGTTTGATAATAGACTCTCACACATCACCCACATTAAAAAGTAGTTTTTGGAAAATGTTAATTAAACCAATGTGTTAGAAGTATTGCAAGGTGATCATGACGAGACTATCTGTAAAGCAGGGTCGGCTCAATCATGGGCACCCTGAAAGTATGGCTTCCTGGACAAGAGCCCACTTTTCCATGTCTCTACACGTCTCTGTGCTAAGGTCACTGGCTTCAAGTATATCAGGGATAACCAATCGCATCACCAAGTGCCTTGCATATGTGTGTAATGTGTAAGTGCAAGATATAAAAACAAACACAGCATTCTTCTCATATAACTAAAGTAGGTGCAAGGCACACACAAAATAATGGACACATACAAAAACATAACACAACAAGATAGGACAACTAACACGCTTCCATGTGTGGATAAACAAATAACTAACTTGCACACATCAAACACATATTGAAAATACATCATAGGGAGAAGTGCAAACAAAATGATGTAGAAATTACTCAAGACAAGCTGGAATCTTACCATGTGAAATAACACCCCAATCAATGTCTAGCCCAGTTTGAAATCATTCTACATATTCGTCCATGCAACATTTCCCCTTGTCCTGTGTGACTCCTGCACTGGTTCTAAGCTCTAAATATACAAACCTGTTCATATTGACCTGCCAATCAGTGTGAAACAAACACACCATTCAGTCACCCATTCCAAATTATCAAATCACATCCATTAGGTGGTGCAAGTGGTCAACACTACGAAGAATGCCTGCCCATAAAAAGTAATCACATGAAATGTCAAAATATGCTTGCACATAAAATGCACTGCAAAAATATTTTTAGTATAACCTGCCATAATGGGGAAACACAATAACACTGTGTCTCAGTTTAACTCCTGCCACATTGCTATGTTCCCAAAAACAGCTAGGGAAAAGTAATGCCAGGACTAATGTGTTAAAAAACAAAGCAGATTTTAACTAGTCCAAATAAATACAGTCCAGATAGAATTGGTGTAGCTTAGCACACTGCAGTGCCGCCACAAAACATGCCCTGACTGCCCCTTCTAAGGTAACCTACCAAAGGGAAATCCATTGGGCAGGGTAGGCACTGCAAGGTGGTATTTTGGATGGGACATTTGGTCTTGGAAAGGGTGTCATTGAGTTGGAAAGTGGTGGTTTTGGAAGAGGAAAGGGTGGACTTATTTTTAAGAGGGGGCTTTGGAAATTGTAGGTTGAGGGACTTTTGACAGAGATGACTTGGGAAATAGAAGGGGTGGATGGGTGGGTAAGAGGGGTGGGTTTGGAAGTGGAAGAGATGGTCTTGGGTGTGGGAGGGATAGTAAGGTCCTTGGAAGTGGTAGTTGGAGGTTTGGGATGGGTGATGGCAAGGATAAATGAGGGAAGTTAGATAGGGTACTTAGTAGAGGGAATGGTAAGGAGTGGGGTCTTAGAGGTAAAGGGAGTGACTGTGTGTGATGTGCTTAGGTCTATTGCATGTGCAGGTATATGTGTGCCAGGTATATGTACTGCAAGAAAGGGTGTGTTTTGTACCCATGGGCGGATTTCGCGGATCCACGATCCGCGAATTTGCGGATCCGCAAAATCCATGAATTTGCGCATTCGCAGATTTTGCAGATTTTTTAAGGGGGGAGTCTTCTGTGCGGCCTCGACGACGCTCACGATTGTTTTTGGGCTGATAAATGAGTCACTGAATTTGAGCTTCAACTAGTTCCAGCGACCATGTGTGTGTTACTATGCAATTGCCCCGAAGGGCGCAGGGGTCCCTTGAGTGAGCTGTCCATCATAGTGGGTAAATGGCGGGAAGACGGTGCACACCGCGAGTGTGTAAGCGGGGCCAAACGAGCGGGGCTTCCATGCGAGTTCACATGCCTCTTGTGTGTATAAAAGGTCAGAGACCGATCAGAGCAGCAGATCAAGAGAAAGAAGCTCCTGGTCACAGGAACAGCACGAGGATTGCGCTCATGAAAGTCAAGGATGCAAAGGCCTCTATCCAGCATCACAGCTGATTTTCGACGGTAGATTTGGGAAGAAGGCACACCCGCCCAGCCTCGACGATGCTCCCTTGAGTGAGCTGTCCATCCATCATCTTCCTGTAGCTATTTTAGGATGGCGCTGGCAGCTTGCCGGCGCATCCTAAAATAGTTACAACAGCAACTTCAAGCTTGAAGGCTTGAACTTTTTGCTTGCGGATTTTCTGTAAATTTGCGGGAGTTTGCGGATTGCGGATTTACCGAAAATCCGCGAAATCCGCGAGCGGAACGGATTTTGCGCTCACGCTTAGTGTTTTGTTTCTGTGAGGTTTATTAGGTGCTTGATTGTGTGTGTCTGTATTTTCCAAGGTGTGTAGAATGTGACTGGTGTATCTGTGGATGTTGGGGCAGTGGAAGTGGTTGTGTGTGGAGAGTGCAATGGAAGTGATAGATGTTGGGGGTGGTGTCATCTGTGCTGGTATGTGTATGTGGTAGTTGGGGTGTGGTGTGTGCATGGGTGTGTGCTGTCATCTGTGCTGTGTTGGGATGCGAAGAGTGGTGTAAGTATGTGGGCCTGGTATTGTTAACAGTGGTTGTGGATGTGATGGTGGTGAGGTGCCAACAGTTGTGGAGGTGGGTGTGTTGCCTGTCTGGATGTGTCCCCCCATTTTTGTGAGGTTGTTGCTTATGTGTAGATGTGCTGCTTAGGTCTGTATGAGTGTGTGTGTGCAAATGTTTGTGTGTGCTTTAGATAGGTTTGGAAACATGGTATTAGTATGGATAAGGGGTGGGGACAATACAAGGTTGGGGGGATGACAGGCTGCGCTGAGTGAGGAATGTAGAGCCTCAAAAGATCTCTGTAGGTCCGCTATTGCATTGTGAATGCCTTCCAGGTAAGCCAATTTCTGCTGAAGATGGCTGCCTTGCCTCTTGATGGCAATCACTAGTGCAGTCTGGCTCATAGGGATGTTTCTTAGGCGGTCAATAGCCTCCTCTGTTCTGCAATGGGAGAACAGGAGCAGGGACTGAGATTCCTGGAGCAAAAGAGAGGGCTCCCCTCTTAGGGAAGTGGGCTTGGCCAAATGGTTGTGGAGCAACAGGGAGGGTGATTATGGAACTGGGGGTGGCAGACAAAGATGAAGGTGGATAAAATCCTGTGAGGTCGGCCACCACTCAGGAGTGTCCTCTGGAGGATGACTCTGTAGATGACAAAGTTGAACTTGCATCCCTTGTGGCCCTTTCCACACCATCTGGGTCATTGGGTCCCTCAGTGTCTGTACTGTCCCGACCAAAACCAATGTGATCAGATGGACCCCAAGGATGTTGGACCCTTTTTCTTCACTTGCCCGGGATTCATCTGAAATAACATACAAATTTGGTTTACACCGCTGTTGACTGTATTTGGCAGATAATAGCAAATATAACAATATTTAGGATCTCATAATACATTTTTGGGTGTATATTGTGCAGACGTATGTTGCAGAGATATGTGAAGCCCACAATGGGGATGTTTGGTGGATGCTGGACAGTACACAATTATTATGTGAATAATGTGTAATGCTTTCACAAACAGTTATGTTTTGTCACATGACTCTCGGCTTACTCGTCATATATGTTACTGTGGACACTGTGACCAATGTTAAAATTGTTCTCACTCCACACATAGGTACCCTGGAAGAGGGAGGAGATGACAGCCTCCAGTGTATCGCTCATTTCTAGACCTTCAGACCATGGAAGAAAGAGATATTATCAAGAAGTTTTGTTTGGATAGACAAACCAACTGAATTTATATTATCAGTTGGAACCTGATATCCTTCCTCAAAACTCTAATACCACATATATCCCACCAATTGTGAAACTTATGGCAGTTTTACATTTTATGGTCACAGGCTCCTTTTAATACACTGTGGTTATATCTGGTGGTATGTTGCAACCAATGTTCAGTGGTGTACAACAAGATGTGTTTTCAGCAATGATGAGACACATTGACAGCTTCATCCTGTTCCCCAGGCATGATGATTTAGCCACTGTGAAGGTGGACTTCCATTTATTTGGTTGCCTCCCACAAGTGGTTGGAGCCGTTGATGGCACCCATATTGCCTTAGAACCGACGCAAGCCAGGGGACAGGTTTGCAGTAACAGGAAGCACTTCCATTCTATCAACGTGCAAGTTGTTTACTTACCAGATTTATATATCTCAAACGTCTGTGCCCGGTTCATACTATGGAACAGCACTACACCCCAGCTGATGTCACAACTAATATCAGAGAGGGCCAGGCTTGTTGGTAAGTATGTTCAATCCTAACTTTGTGTGAGTAATGTCAGGTAGTGTCATCAGAAAGTGTGTAACTTATTGCTGTACTTATGTCTGTCTTCCATCTAGGAGACTCAGCATATCCCAACCATCCATTGAAGTGTGCACTGCTGGGGGGTATCCAACAAAACCAGGGGTAGTCCACTTCCGTGAGGCCTCTGGAAGACATGACAGCTAGTGAAGCAGGCTTTTGGGCCCCTGAAGGCCAGATTTAAATGTCTGGAGAAGAGTGGGAGAGCCCTTATCTACTCACCCGGGAAGGTGTGTCAAATCACTGTGGCCTGCTGCATTCTCCACAACATCACCCTGCTATGGAACATCTCTTATATTGCAGAAGATGGAGACCATGAAGTGCCATCAGATGAGGATCCTGAAGTACCAAATGATGATGATAGCGGTAAAGTGGAAGGAGCTGAAGTGTCAAAATCGCATTGACAACTCCTTCTCATGCGTATAATTATATTGTGAAATGTTATGACTTTGACTGTTACAGCAACTCTTGTGATGATGTGAAGAGCATATTAAGGTAAAATACTAGGATGGTCAAGCTCTGAAAAAATCTAGGTGAAAGGTGATTTTTTGAGGTAGGTTTTGACACATGGTCTTGCTTTGTTTAGCTTTCATGATGTTGCTTTGTTTAGCTTTCACTTTTTTTCATGGACTGTGTTCTCCAGAATTTTACTATATGAATTGCCTTATATGTATGGTTTGATAGCTATAGTTTTTGTTTTTATCTGTTTTAGGTACCTTCACCATGACATCCTCATTTGGACATTTAAGAGTTGTGACATTTGCTGATGTATGATGCTGTTTGGAAGTACGAAGAGGACACAGGTTGTTCCTGGGAATTACTGTCACAGACTTTGGGTGTACAAATGCCGTACCAAGACAGCTTGCAAAATGATAGGATAGACATTATGAGGAATCTATTGGATGTGCTCCTTTTTGTCTAGTAGTCCTAATACAATATGTGTGTCATGTGCTTCAAGAAAATGTTGTTGTGGGGCCAAATCATGCTAGTCTCCCTTCACATTATCTAAATCCTCATTCTGTGTAAAGTTTATGTAGATGTTGATGTATCTCCTCATCGTAGGGCAATGTGCTTGTGGCATACCACATACATTTGGTTATGACATTCCACCACATACTGCAACAATGGATTGGAATGATCCTGTGATCAGAAAATGCAGTACTGTATGTGTTTGTCTATTTGTGTAATTGATGTGGGATTCCTTTTGGTCTAGGTGATATGGCTCCAGCTGATGACATTGAAAATGTAATCACTGGCACAGAGTCTTGTATGATTTGCTATGTTTCTGACATAATGCCAACTATAGTTGGGACACTGGAATAAAGATGGTATGGTATATGGTAAGATGGATACACTTCTATGAATGTGTTGGTGAGACATGGTTGTGATCCTGCGCTAAAGATTGTGTACATGCAACATAACCATGCTTACACAAGTTGATATTTTTACCATTGTAAAGTTCAGATGAAAGCACATATATGCATTGCTAAATATGAGATATACTACAGCAGGAAATGAGTTTCAGACCAGTGGAGAAGTCAGTAAAGTTAAATGAAAACATGGTTGTAGATGCCACATAGTTTGAAGTCCAATGTCCAAAATACTACTCCCATCAGAAAGGTAAATGTGCCCAGAAACAGTCCATAGAGTGAATGTGTTACACACACTGTAAGAAATTAGGTGTGAGGTTTCTAGCTGGTGGTGGTGGAGGTCTTTCTATCTGCACCTCCTGTGGTTGTCCCGCTTGGCAGCAACAGCTGTGGGGAGAGGGGTGTCCGCTGGTGTCAGGTCTGTCTTTCTCTGGCAGGACCTTCCATCCTGTGGCTGCCGTTTGCTTGGGCCCGATGTTGTTGGACCTCTGGAAGAGGTAGATGGTGCTGGAAAAGCCCTGCACAGGTGTGTGTGAATGTCATGCAGCCACCCAATGAGAGAGCCCATGTTGGTGTTGTGGACTTGCATCCCATGGTGTATGTCCCTCTGCAGCTGCTTCATCTCCCGGATTTCAGTTGGTACGTGGCCCAACACACCTTGGGAGTCCTGATAGGCTCCCAAGATTTTACTAAAGGTGGGCTGGGTGTGATTGCCCCCAGTTGCCTTACTCAACCAGCCCACAGTACCCCTCCCACAAGCCTGCGCCCTTAGCTCAGGGTGCCCTGGGTCCTGGCTCCTCTCTAGCTGGGCTGGTGATTGTCACCTCAGGTTCTAGGACTGAAGGTCGCACAGCTGTAACTGTGCTAGGTACACAGGTTGGGGGAACTGAGGTTGACTGAGGTGTTGCATCTGGGGTGAAAACAGGTATTTTTGTGCGGGAAACAGCCTTTATATGTCATGCTTTACATCTCATTCCACGTTGTTACAACGCGAAACACTACATTGCAAGTTGTTACAACGTCTTGCTGTAAGGGGCGGAAGGTGTTGTATTTACAATCCAACACCTTCCCACAAACTGGAGTAGGAAAAGTAAATTATACTATTCCTAAGTCCAGCGCCCCCCCAAAACAAGTCGTTGAAATGACTTGCGATGTAATGGTTTGCTCTGTAACAACGGAGTTGTTGTAAGGACTGCATTGTAATTTCATGCAATGTAAAGCATGCGTTGTAAAGGTATATATTCTTTTTTGGCAGAACATAACTCAAAATTAAAGTAAGTGACAATAAAATAAAGAATGACGCCAAGATATGTAGGAAAAATGTGCAACAAATGTGTGTGGGTTGTGGTAAAAGGGATGAGGAAAATAGGGCTGCATTATCTCACCAAAAGTGGGAAGGCAATGCCCGACGTTGTTCCCGTGCTCACTGCACCACTGGATTCAAGTTAGCCTAGCTGATGAGGAAGTGATACCCTGAAACGGGTTACAGGATGCTTGTTTTTAGGGAGGACCTGTCTTGGAAGTTCGGGCTGGACCATTCCAATGAGGAGCAGGGTCAAGAATGAATTGCATATCGCTGGGTCCAAACTAGGGTGGCATGGTGGGCAAACAAAATTATGGATTAAATCCAGATCTGTTGACTGGGGGTGAATGTTTGCATTGCTCAGCATTCCATCCATCATCTGTTCTTTTTGCTTTTATCAGCCTAAGTGGGAATGTTATGCCCAGATGAGGGTTCCAAGCTCAATGCACCACTGGAATCAAGCTAGCCTGGCTGATGAGGGGTGATACTCAGAAACCAGTTCCAGGATGCTTGTTTCCAGTCCAGGCAGGACCTTGCTTGCCATTTCGGACTGAAATGTTGTCATGAGGAGCAGGGTCAAGACTGATTCGCATATGGCCGGCCCCACACTGGGGCAGTGTGGTGGGGAAAATGGATTAAACCCAGATCTGGTAACTGGGGGTGAATAATGGTGTGAAACGGGGTGTGTTTTATAGTGTGATTTGAAGATTTTTGCACTTGGCTAATGGACATCAGGTGTGTTGTATTTTCATTCATTCAGTGGCCACTGTTATTGTTATTGGTATTTATTCTTATAGCGCGCACGGTTACCATAAGGTGTCCTGGCGCTAGATGCTGACTGCCTGAGAAGCAGGGATTGTTTTATAGAGAAAAGAGTAGAGTTTTCAAACCCTTCCGGAAAGACAGGAGGTCTGGGGCATTTCTAAGCATGAAAGGCAGGTCGGTCCAGGCTCTAGATGCACAGACAATGAAGCCTCTGCCTCCCCAATTGTTTCTTTTAAAGGAGGCCACTTGTACTTGCTTAGCACCTGTAGATCTTAGGTTCCTACCTGGAACATACCATTGTAGCTTACGTCTGAGAAACTCTGGACCTATTCCGTTAACTGCCTTGAAGACAATGCAGAGAGCTTTAAAGCGAGTTCTTAGTCTTACTGGGAGCCAGCGTAGTTTTTTCAATTCGCTTCTAACAGAAACAAACTTGGGAGTTTCAGTCAGCATTCTTGCCGCTGCATTCTGGACCAATTGAAGCCTATTCAGGTGTTGTTTTTGAGCATTGAGGTATAGACAATTACAATAGTCCAGGTGTGACAGTATAAGGGCTGTCACAACTGTCCTCTGATTATTCTTAGTAAGGAAAGCCTTGATTTTCCTAACTATCCTTAGAACCACAAAGCAGGCTGAGGACACCATACTTACCTAGTCTCCCATAGTAAGCTTAGTGTCCACCAGGACCCCCAAATTCTTAACTTTCCTAGCAGATTCTGGGCATTTGCCAAGGTCCCCAGGCCACCACTCTGGAGTCCAGACCCATGGATTGTTCCCAAATTTCAAGACCTCGGTTTTGGATGAATTTAATTTTAGGCAGTTGGAAGACATCCAGGTCGAAATTGCACTCATGCATTCATAAAAACGAGACCCAGTCTCCTTTTCAGCTCCCTCTGTCAGCGATAGCACAATCTGAGTGTCATCTGCGTAAGAGGTGAGCTGAAAACCAAAGGACCAAGGGGCATATTATCAAGGGGGTTTATCTCCGCTTTTTTGGCTTTAAAAGCCAAGAAAGTGGAGATAAAATTATCTCCCTATTACCTAGCTGTTGCTAACACCAGTTAGCGACAGCTAGTAGGAGATAGCGACCATCTTGGGCCCCACTTTGCAAGTCAGTGATATTTATCACTAATGACATGCAAAGTGGGCGTGCCAAGATGTTAGCGACTGAAAACAGTCGCTAACATCGCTATCTCCTATTACCAACTTTTGGAGATATTCGCGCTAAGCGCGAATATCTCCAAAAGCTAACACCTGCCCTGAGCAGTTCTTAGCCATGTTATCCAATGGGAGGTGGATAACATGGCTAAGAGCATTAGCTCGGTAATGCATGAATATCGCTGACTTTTCAGCGATATTCATGCATTGCAGCGATTTTTATCGCATTTGCGATAAACCTTGGTAATACCAAGGTTTATTTGCGGTAAAAATCGCCGCAGCTCAGCGGTAAATTTTTTCGCGCTAACCAAGCAATAGCGATAATTATCGCTATTGCTTGGTAATATGCCCCCAAATTACTTCCGCCAATGGTGCCACATAAATATTAAATAAGGTGGGACTAAGTGAAGAACCCTGTGGCACCCCGCATGGGAGTGTAAAAGGTTCTGAGGCCATCCCATCAAAGACAACGGTCTGCAACCTGTTGGATAGGAAAGATTGTATGAGCTTCAATGCCGACCCTTTGACACCAACTTCCGACAACCGCTCCATCAATATTTTGTGATGGACTGTGTCAAAAGCCGTGGATAGGTCCAATAAGACAAGTACAGCATTTCCTCCTCTATCGACCGCTTCTCGAATTTCCTACGTAGATTTTAACAGAGCCAACTCAGTGCTATGATAGGCTCTAAAAACATATTGTGATATATCCAGAGATCTATTGAGATGGATAAAAGCACTGGTACAGGACCTTTTCCAATATCTTGGCCGGGAAAGGAAGCCTGGAAATCGGTCTGTAATTGTCGGGGTCCTTAGGGTCCAAATTATTCTTCTTTAGAAGGGGAAGAACAGATGCTTTTTCCATACATTTGGGAATACACCTGCGGTCATAATGACATTCAGCAGCGGGGTTAATGCTGTGCTTATGGTTTCAGGGATTTGTTTAATTATCCGTACCAGACAGGGGTCGCTGAGTGCTCCTGATTTAATCATATAAAGTGTTCTAAGCCTATCTTTCCTCTCCAATGGAGTGAACAGTTAATGTGTTTAGCTGAGAGCTTATTATGGCAGACTACCACCAGTACAACTGTGTTTTTGTAATCAGCACAGTGGAAACTTGCATCCCCGATGGTGACAGAGTATGCATCACCAACATTGCAGTCAACTGCAGTGCAGGTGAGGCAAACTCCATTAACGTGGTTGGCATTTCAGGCTGCATGCATTGTAATAGGGCAGGAGGAAGAGGGTCTTATTGGGACTGCAGCGGAATGGTGGTGGGACCGCCTAATAGGAGCTTAAGTTTGGTTATGGGAGGTACCGAAAGGGGTGGGGGAGGGATCGTTTGGTAAAGTGACTGAATAACTGTTTCACCGGGACCATTGCTATGTATGGGACGGGCTGCTAGAGGAATAAATCATAACCTTTCCCTATCCCGTCAAACCACATAAACATTTTCTTAACGCATACCCACTCTTGGCACGCCCACCCACCCCCTAATTTGGATACTGTTTTTTTAAAGGTATTATATTTTGCACATTGCCACTTTATTTGTAATTTGACAACCTGCTATATTATTATTTGTATTACTATTTAATTATCCTAAGCTCTCCATTCCGACTTGTCCATTGACATTTTAACTGCATCTCACTGTATGTAGAGGCCTTTTACATGTGTGCTGCTTAAGTAAGATATGAAAAAGTTGGCCTATGATCGATAACTTCTTTTAGATTACAGGCAGGTATGGTGGACTACTTGATTTCTAAACCATCTCAAAATAAGCATATTGATGCATACTCTGATTTGTGATTTTGAATATGAGGGGATGCATGAAATAAAATTGTTTATTGATTAAGATATGAAACGGTTTGCTGCTGATGATTGAAATGTTTTTTACCGATTAGGTAAATATTTTACATTGTGAGGGTTTTATAATGTTTATGGTTTTAATTGACAAATTAACTACATATTCATTAATTCATTCATTCATAATGAAGATGTTTAAGGAAGGTCTATATCCTCTGTAGTTGCAACAAAAAAAATAGGTATGAATTAGTCTACCTCCTACCTACTTTGTTTTGTGCAGCGGAAAGTTCGACCTAATAAATGATTTTAACTTCCCATTTGTGTAGAATTGCAGTCAAGATTGTCATAGGTAATTAATAGGTCAAAACATCACCAGTATTCTCTGTGGTGTTCGAGGGTAATTTCCAGGGCTCCATCACTGTATCTTAACAGATTTTTTGTATTGTTTCTTCCATAGTTACACACATAGAGGAACTTAGAGATGGAATGTTTCATCTGAAGCAAAAAGAAACAGAATGCTGAATGAATCAAACATTCACACCCAGTCACAGATCTGGGATGAATCCATTTTTTTGGCACGCTACGCCTTTCCAGTTTAGACCCACCCATATGAAAATCAGTCCAGACCCTGTCCCTCATGGGAACAGTCTTAATGGCGGCCACTGTGAGTGAGTGTGAGAAAGACCTCTGACTTCCTGGTCAGAGAACTGCTCTCCCCTGCAGCTCTGCTGCCTAGTTCCACTGCTCTGGCACTGTGCTCTGGGCACTGTTGCTCAGGTAGGTGTTTGAGGCCCTTGTTCACCCGCAGGCTCCTGTCTGCGCCTCATCCCTGGTTGTCCAGTGGGAGAGCCTTGCTCTTCTGCTGGCCGCTGTTGTCTGTGTCTGTCTTTGTGCTGTTTTTCTGTCTTTTTGTGCCCATTCTCTGTCTCCTCACTCTATCTCTGTTGTGTCTTTTATTGTGCCAGTAATAGTACCTGTGTTCTCTCTGTCTTTTATCGTGCCAGTAATTGTACCTGTGTTCTCTCTGTCTTTTATTGTGCCAGTAATTGTACCTGTGTTCTCTCTGTTTTAGCAATTTTTCCGTCTCCGTGCCTGTTTGCCCTCTGTGCCTTTCCCGCAGCTGCTGCCCCCGTGGCCCCTCCCCCTGCCGGTACCCACTTCCCGCCTCCCAGCTGAGTTCCCCTCCCCCTTTCCAACTTAATGGTGGCCGCTGTGCAGCCACGCTGCCGGCACGCCGAAGGCATGCCCCTCTGCCCCCGTCCGTGACCGACCGCGGCCAGCACCAGGAACCCTGGCTCCACTACCTCCCACCGCTACAACTCCACTGCCATCCTCACACTCAACCCCAGAAGGAACAAAAACTGCCAGAGATCAACGCCAAACACCACTCACGACGATAGAGATCTTGGTTCTGCTTGACACCCTCTCGCGAGATGTTGCCTTCTTCACAGAAACATGGACCAATGCCACCTATGCCCCCGTCATCAGCAGCGCCACCCCCGGCGGATACAAGATCCAGAGAAAGGACTGCCCTCACTTCCAAGGAGGAGGACTCGCACAAAAAAGCTCCCTCTGACTCTCCGCCTCCAGCATGAGCGGCCCCCTCTCCAACACAGAGCACCTCCACTTCCAGATCCAGACCAGCCCTAGAACGACGCTGCTTGGGACCCTCGCTTAAAGACCCCTGGGCCTCGCGCCTCTTCCGCCACCAACATTGCCGACTTCTTCACACCCCACTCCATCGCCTCCAAGTACTACATTCTCATCGAAGACGTGAATGTCCACTTCGACAACCGCAGTGACCCAGACTCCATCACCCTCCTGGACAACCTCACCAACCTCGGACTAAAGCAGCTCGCCATCACCCCCATCCACAGAGCCGGACACAACAATCTCAGCTCCTACTTCCACCGAAAAATCCAGGCCCTCTATGACAACTTAAGTGAACAGACTCCAGACACCACCCTCTACCACCACTGACAACCAGCCCACCGTCACCACCTGGAAACCAGCTACCACCGAAGACACCACCACAATGATGAAGAACACCCACTCAGGAGCCCCCATGGACCCCTGCCCGCAGCACATCTACAACAGAGCAGCCACCACCATAGCACCTGAACTATGCCGGACAATTAACACCTCCTTCAAATCCGGCATCTTCCCCGATGACTGGAAGCGGGCAGAGGTCAAGTTCCTCCTCAAGAAACCCTTGGCTGACCTGACGGACCGGAAACACTACCCGCCCATTTCTCTCCTTTCCTTCCAAGCCAAAGTCATTGAGAGATTCACCAACGCCCAGCTGAGCACCTTCATCGAAGAGAACGACATCTTGACTCCTCCCAATCTGGATTCCACAGCAACCACAGCACAGAGACCGCCCTCCTCGCCGCCACAGATGACTTCCGCATGCTACTCGACCAGGGCCACACTGTGGCCCTCATCCTACTAGACCTCTCCGCAGCCTTCAACGCCATCTCCCACACACTCTTGGAGCCAGACGCCACAAAGCCGACATACGAGGAACCACCCTTGACTGGATCTGCTCCTTTCTCACTGGCAGAACCCAAAGAATCAGACTCCCACCCTTCTACTCTGAACCAACAGAGATCAACTGTAGAGTACCCCTAGGATCCTCGCTCAGCCCCACACTCTTCAACATCTACCTGGCCCCCATCGCCACCATCGTTAGACAGCATGGGCTCAGCATACTATCCTAAGCAGACGAAACCCAGCTCATCCTCTCCCTCACGAAGAACCCCGAAGATACCATACTCAGCTTCCAGGAAGGAATGAAAGACATTGCAGCCTGGATGGACAACAGCTGCCTCAAGCTTAACTCAGAGAAGACAGAGGTCCTCGTCCTTGGACCCTCCTCTGCCGCCTGGGACAACACCTGGTGGCCTTCGGCCCTCTGAAACCCACACCCAAAACCTTGGAATCATCCTAGACTCCTCCCTCACTATGACCTGCCAGATCAAAGCCTTCACCTCCACCTGCTTCAACTCCCTCTACACCCTCCGCAAGGCCTTCAAGTGGATCCCCCCGAATGCAGAAAGACCGTCACCCACGCACTCATAACCAGCAGATTCGTCTTTGACAACGACCTCTGTGCCGGAATCAACAACACCCTTCTACACAAGCTTCAAACCATTCAGAACCCCACAACATGAGCACATGACCCAGCATATATGAGACCTCCACTGACTCCCCCTTGAGAAGATAGTAACCTTCAAGCTACTCACCTATGCCAACAAATCCCTCCAAAAAATCAGACACAAATACCTCAACAAAAGAGTCTCCTTCCACGTGCCGAAAAGGAACCTCCGCTCCGCTGACATCGCACTGGCCGAGACCCCGCGCATCCACAAAACAAGAGCAGGCAGAAGAGCCTTCTCCTACATTACAGTAAATACCTGGAACGAGCTCCCAGTTAACATCAGACACTCCCCCACTCTGCACACCTTTATGAAGAGCCAGGCCAGGTCTTCCCTGGACCAGAAACAAGCAGGGTACTACATTATTTAAGAAATGTATTAAACTTAGTGACAGACAGCACTCCAAGCGACTTAACCTAATTACATCTGGCATTACTTTCTACCCTTTCCATAGTAAGGAAAAAAAATTCTCCTTTGCTGAATTTGTGCTCATGGATAACTGCTGAATCCTGCAGTGTTGTACTGTGACCTTCCATCTTCTCCATGCACCTCATACTTTGCTCCCTTCTTGATGTGGTGGTTATACCCAGAAAACAGATACTTTTTATGCAGCTCCATAGATTACTGAGCTTTTGTTTTCTCTTTCCTCTGCCTGGTGGTGCAGCTATGTGTCTGTCACACTGAGGTTTCTAGATACACTATTGAATACAGTAACTGACCAATGTAGCCCATGTTCCAGGAGGCGTAACCCTTCCATGAATGGCACACATATAAATCATTAGTTAATTGTGAACCTTCAGAAATAATGCCTGGTGACTACATTGGCTGACAAGAAATAACAAATGTACTGTTTGGAGAATGCCTTTGCTTATTATAGGGCGGAGAGTAAACACCATAAAGCCTGCATAAATTCTCCCTGAAGAAATGTTTATTTTCTCTCATCTTTACTCTTCTGGGATTGCCTCTCTAGAACTTTTCACTGTAGTATACTGGTTTTATGTTCCCAGCTAATTACACTTCCAACACCATCAAAACAAAGCTGTCTGTGTTGAACTGGCTTTCTTTTTCAAGTAGCTCTCTGATACTTATGAGTTGATTGTGAGCCCAAACCATTTGGAGACCTAGAATGGCCAATGGTGAAGATCACTGTGCCCTCTTGCTAGACTTGTGTTCTTTTTTCTGTAAAGACAGTGTTGACATTAGCAGAGCTCTTACTTGTCTCTAATCTGGCTACCTAGAGCATCCATGCCATGTCGTCATCATTTAGACTCTAAATCCTGCATTGTTAATACCTTTGTATGCTATCATCTATATGGTATTGCCCTTAGGTTGTATTCCAGGAGTATGTTTTGGATGGGTTCTGTTTTCTTGGCTAATCAGAATGAGATATGTGCTATGACAGATGCCAAGAGATCAAATGGGTTGTAGGCTCCTCAACCTTTCTGTAGAGTTTGCCACATTTGATTCTGCTATCTTAAATGTCTGTCTTGCTGCAACTGGTTTATTTTATAAGGCTCTGCTTTGAGTGGCTGGTCCTTCACTATTGATTGTACCCAGATGGTATCTTTGCCCTTATGGCTAAGCTGTGCCTCATGTAGCCTGTATGGCTCCACTATGATCTGTGATTTCTCTTATCTCATTCAATATTGTGCAACCCCTGCAAGAATTTGCCAAATTGTTAGTATTTAAGGCAGGCTAATGCATAGCTTTTGCTGTGATTTGTTCATCCATCCACTCACAGAATCAGTCAGCAGTCAAGCTGTCATTCACAACTGGATGGACATGAAAAAACAAAATGGCAACTGAAATGTGGTTTTGATCTCATAAGGTGATATGTTTGCTAGTTGAGAAGGTTTGACTCTCTTGCTAGTCCCCATTTCCACTGCAAAAAACCTGAGCATCTTTTTCCCAAAGATCTGTTTTTCGAGGTCCTGGTCCAAAATGTAAGGTCCTGCTTTCTGCAGTTTCAACTCTTGTGGGAGATCCTGTCTTTTATCACTCTGGAATACCCTTCTTTAATAATCATTACCACATTCCTCTTGAACGTTGACAAGGGCAATGCCCTCTGCTTTAGGTTTAAGGATGTTCTGCTGTTCTGATCCACAAACTGCCCAAGTATGATGAAGTATGATCAAGATTCAGTAACTTGCATGTCTCTTCATCACTTTCAGTCCATCAAAGGATGTTGTTAAATAAAAAGCCTTGTAAACTGTTCATCATGCATTCTAGGGACCAGACAACATTTCTTGCCTATCCTACTAACCACACAAGTCCCAGTGAGTAAGCTCAGATCGGACACACTCAGCCTACTCAAAGTCCCTATTTAAGTGAGTCACTGTGAGGGTATTGCTTTCATGCTCTTGGTCCTAACCTATTGAATGGTCTGCTACTTTGACTCTGTTGTATTATTGACCATCTGCATTTCTGTTGTGTCCTTAAACCACAACTCTTCTTTTCGTCTGCTAGTACTTCCCTTCCTGGATCTAAGCACCATCATGCCAGAGGGTGGCAATTGTGTTTTATAAAAAAAAACAACAACAAAAAATGAGTACTGAAAATGAATGAAGTAAGAAATCCTGACTGCAGGTGATAACAGAAGATTACCACAAATGGTCGCAAACGTCACATTCAACGAATGTTGCAGTGGCACCAGTTTAAGGCAGCAGTACAACCTTGTCAGTCATAATGGTCCTACTAGCTTGATATTATTTAGGGCAGTCATGCCTCAGTCCAAACTATGCCTCAAATGGCTAGTCCATTAGCGTAAATCATTGAGTTGTGGCATGAGTATGGTATGGTATTGTATTGTATGGTATGATATGGTATGGTATGGTATGGTATGGTATGGTATGGTATGGTATGGTATGGTATGGTATGGTATGGCATGGTTTGGTGTGTTATGTTATGGAGTGCTGTGGTGTAATGTGGTGTGTTATGGTATAGTATGGTATGGGGTGGGCATGTCGAGGATTAGCTGCTGCCCAGGGCACTCATAAAAAAAAATAAGTCTGAGTTATACTGCTGAACTGGTGTTGGCCTGGGTCCGGAAAAGGTTGGGCTCCCGCAGTCATGGAGAAAGAACCACATAACCCACAGGAGTTTTTGGTTGGTTATTGCCCATGGGTGTTGGATGCATTAAGAGAGTGTAGCTCTCTTGCAAAGAAAATGTCCCAAAAGAGAGGTGGGCTTGCTACAGCTAAAGGAATGAGCAGATCATTTAATGGTAGGAAACACCTAGTACAGCGCACACCAGTGGAAACAAACCAACTGAATAAGGCATATGGCAAACTGTATGGAAAAAGCAAATATGGAAGGAAAATAACTGAACTTACTGCATTTCCCATGCTGCGAGAAGCTCTCTCAGCCTGCCTTTGATGATGAGAAGGAAATCCAGGTGCAATGGTGGCGGGAGCAGCCATAGCCCCACAAACCTTCCGAAAACCAGGAGAAGGGTGGCTGTCTGTTCATTAGTGACAACTGCAGCTAGTAGATGTCATGCGTAAGCAATCATATAACTGCCCTTTATGGTCTACGTGTGAGTGACCTGTAACTACCCTTAGAAGGGCATTTGTAAAGTATTCTGTAAATCCAAAGGATTTTCCAGGTGCTACAGGACTTATGGTTTTGATGACATTACTCCCATCATTTATGAGGGAAAAGCAATGCCTCAAATGCTTTTTAGAATTTCAGGTGACCTCACATTTAAGCATGGGCGGAAAATCCGTTCTGCTCGCGGATTTCGCGGATTTTCGGTAAATTCGCAATCCGCGAGATTCGCGAATTTCCCGCAAAATCCGCGAACGGAAATCCGCAAACGGGGATTGGGTCAAAAGTTCAAGCTGACTTTTGTAACTCTTTTAGAATGACGCCAGCAAGCTGCCAGAGCCATTCTAAAATAGTTACAAAGGTCAGCTTCAACAGGAAGCTCTAATAGATAAAGTAAAGCAGGTGCTGCTCAAATTCAGTTACACAATCATTAATCACCCCCAAACTTGAGGTGATTAATGATTGTGTAACTTAATTTGACCTTCAACTGGAGCACCTGCTTTACTTTATCTATTAGTGCTTCCTGTTGAAGCTATTTCTAGCTATTTTAGAATGGCGCTGGCAGCTTGCCGGCGCCATTCTAAGTGGGGCTGAGGGCAGAAGGGCACAAAAGTGGGACAGAGGGCAGAAGGGGACAAAAAATGAGTGGGGCAGAGGGCAGAAGGGCACAGAAACAAGTGGTACAGAGGGCAGATGGGCATAAAAAACAAGAGGGTGGCAGTGATTAAGTAGGCAAAAAAAAAAACGCGAAATTTCAAAGGGCCTCGCGAACACCCGCGAACACGCAAAGCTCCTCGCGAACACCCGCAAACACGCAAAAATTAAAAAATCTGCGAATTCGCAAATTTTGCGGATTGCCAATTCGCAAATCCGCAAATTCGCGAATTACCAATTCGCAAAATTCGCCCATGCTTACTCACATTCTTTGTACATTTTATAGCCAGACCAGAGGCTAACATTCTTGCAATCTCCTTTATTGCCGCTACTTACAGTAGCTTCTTTAAAAAACATGGAAACCTAACAAAATTTCCATCACAGTAAAAAGGCCAGAACCCCCAGCCATCTTCCTTCTTTTTTGATACTGCTCGTTCAGAGAAGTATACTTTTTTAAATATATCTTGTATGAGGAGTGTATATCTATTTCACTGTTTACAATTTAATTATGTAGCTAAAAGATTTAATTTCAGTAATCAATTTATTTTACTAGGCAGGTGTGTTGGACCTGTCATCCTAAGGGTTGACTTCCCGTAAACATTGTTACTTTTGACCTCCACATTTTGCTGAATCTTTTGTTTGTCTTAAGACTCAGAGCACTTTACCACTGCTGACCAGTGCTAAAGTGCATGTGCTTCTTTCTCAAACATGTCTGCAATTGGTGTATAAATGATTGGTGTATTTAATTTACTAGAAAGTCCCTTGTGAAGTGGTATACCATATATGCAGGGCCTGTAAGTTAAATGCTACTAGTCGGACTGCAGCACCGATTGTGCCTCCCACACAAGTAAGCCTTCAAATCTGGAAGGGAAGGGCTAACACTCCATTGAATAGGTAGTGTCCTGTCCCCACACTAAGGGCTGAATTAAACCCATATTGAAAGGAGGACCTGTGCATTACAAGGAGGTAGTCTGTAGTCATGCCCCACATCCAAGCATCAAAGGCACTTTTAAGTTAGAGTACTTGGTATCTGACCCCCTAAAATCAGACACTACTGGAATTGTAACTGAAGCTCTACCAGAAGAACTGCTTTGCTGTTTGAAGAACTCAACTTGACTGTTGAATTGGAAGGCCTGCTTTACCTGCTTGTTGCCCTACTTCTCTCTTACTTAGCTGAAGGAGAGTTCGACTCTGCCTTTCCTTCAAGTGTGCTCCAAGGGCTTGTTGGCTTTCCCCCTGTTACTTGAGACTCAGGGATATCAAAGTCTCTACCCCTGCTCCTGTGCCTATCTCACTGGAAGTGGCCCAGATACTTGCAACATGGACTTCAATGCATCTCCTGTCTGCAAGTACCAGAACCAGTGCATCGACCCGGTTGATGTTGTAAATTCAGTGCATCGCATCAGAACCAGTGCTTTGCCTCGCAAGATCGACGCATCAGACAGCATGTGCTGTGGCTGCAGCTTAGAAAGATCGACTCATCCCCTTGACTGCATGAAAATACCCGGTGCATCTCTCAAAACCTCTTAACTCCAGCACCTTTCTATTAAACCGACGCATCGCAATCAGCACGTGGAGCAAATTGACACATACTTGACTTGCCGGACACGCTTTGGCGCATCTCATGACACATCTCGCTGTTGCGACCAAGAAAGGTGCTCGCTTTACCTGGGCCTGTGTGGGTCCTGTAGCCGGCCAGGCACCATCACGGTCAGCCGGAACTTTGATTTTGCGACAGCCTAGCAAAACCTCAAGTAACCCATAAAGCGCTATGTACTTCTAAGTGCTATTTTCACCTATTCTTTTGAAATTCAATATCTCAAATTCTATGCATTGGATTTTTGCTATTTTTCTCATAATAATAATCTATTTTTCTGAGCCTGTCTGGAGTCTTTATGTGATGTATTCATTATGATAGTGTGTGTTGAACAAATACTTTACACATTGCCTCTTTAGATAAGCCTAACTGCTTAGCTTAACCTGACTAGTGTGGTGATTTCTGCCTGGGCTGGATGCATACCTCAGCCAACCAGAAAATCTATTTCTAACATTGGTGATCAGTGTTGAGGATAGGACATCTGTCTGTGCAATACCATATGGTAATTCGTTGTTCACTACAACTCTATACTAAGACCAATTTGAGGGGTTTTTCAATTATGACTAATTGGCCTTTTGATTTTTTCAGCTAAATTATGTCTCAATCTGGACAAGTAGCACCAATAACTGAAGTTTTGGAGTTTAATCTGGCCCAGTTAGAATCTTATACTGTGGCTCAAGTTAAGACTTTTGCAAGGGGGTTTAGGTCTCTATGAGAGGCTTCACGGGGAAGGTGGAGCTGCAGAAAGCCTTGAGGGCCTGGGTAGAGACCCAGGTTGCAGGGAATCATGGCCTAGATGAGGAGCAGGCAATTCCTGAGAAGGGGGATACCCTGATTTTGGAGCCTGAGGTGGCGTTGGAACTGCCTGTAGAAGGACCAGCAACATACAGGAGGTAGTTGTGGTTCCCAAAGCAGGGGGCAGTGTCTCCAGGAACCAGTCCACAGAGGAGCTGGCAGACAGGAGGGAGGAAAGAAAGCTGCAGATGACGCTTGCTAAGCTAGAGAAAAATGTACAATTCAAGAGCTTAATATGTAAAACCATTTTCCCACGGCGCCCAGATTGTTTTGTACGCGGATGACACCCAGCTCCTCTTCTCTTGTGATAAGCACTCAGATTTCAATGGAGAGAGCATCAGGAGCTGTCTTGAGGCTGTTTTTGATTGGTTTCAACTTAATGGCCTCAAGTGCAAATCTGATAAGTCAGAGGTACTTTTTTCGGCTGCCCACCAGACCCGGGCTGGAAGTCCTGGTAGCCAGCGGCCATGTTTCCACCCTCTGCCGCTACCTCTGCGGCCAAGAATCTTGGATTGAAGGTAGACAATGGTCTTACTTTAAAGCCACAGATCCTTGGCGTAGTGGGACAGTGCTTCGGTCTCCTAAAAATGCTCAGGAAGTTCCTGCCATTACTATCTCGTGCCCACAGAAGAACCACTGTTCAAATGTTGATAGGCTCTCGCTTGGATTACGCCAATGTGCTCTATCTTGGCCTCCCGGAATTCCTTCTATCACATTTCCAAACAGTGCAAAACTCTGTTTCGCGAGCTATTTTCGGTCTTCATCGGAGATCCACTGCAAGAGACCTTTTAAAGGCCCTCCATTGGCTTCCAATTCGGAAACGTATCATCTTCAAAACTCTTACTCTGGCCTTTAAGGCACTGCATGGCATAGGTGCCAAATACATTAGGAAAAGATTGGACTTTTATCTTCCATCTCGGTCGCTCATGTCGTCCTCCCAGGCCTTGGCTTCTGTCCCGGTAATCAGACGAGTTCGTATTGGAGGTCGCTCCTTCAAACGTTTGGCACCACAACTGTGGAATGCCATGCCTCTATCTTTGAGGAAGAATGGAAATCTCTTAGCCTTTAGGAAGGATATCAAGACATGGCTTTTTGTACAGTAAGCGTGCCATCCTCTCCTGCTCCGTACCTCTTTGGGTTATTAGTGCCGGGACAATCTTTTGAGTAGCTGAGCGCTATATAAAACTTATATTAACATAACATAACTTATTTTCATTAATGTTTGAGTCAATTCACTTAAAGCAGATATTCCTTAGGATAGAGAGTTAAACTTTAACTGTACCATTTCTTGTGGAGAGTCCGATGAGATCACTCTCACTGTGGTCGCTGCACACAGGATCTCTAGTGCGCAGGAGCCTGAGCAATTTTAGGCTTCATCGTGTGTAAAAGGAGTTGCCAGTAGGTGAAGGCCGCATTCTAAGGCACAGGGGGTCGACATGCTGAGTTGGAAGTGCGAGTGCTGGAAGGTGCGGCATGCGTTCTGGCCCAGAGGCCGCCTGACATGATGAGTTGGTGGTGGCTTTCGGGTGAAATATTAGGGATTTTCTAGCATGTTCGGTGATGCTGTGTTGTTGGTACTGTTTAGCGGCAATATTGAGGAAATTTAACTCCACCACTGTCTACTGTAGATAGCGAAGACAGACTTTATTGTGGGCACGCCCGCCTTATGCATTACTTGGCGTGCCGGCAGCCATTTTAGGAAATTGAGAAAAACTATATTTCTGTAATAGCTATGGAAGTTTGACAAATTGGGATGAAATGGGCTGTTTTTTTCAGTTGATACTTTGAATCGTTATAGCTGAGGTGATGTTTAGGCAAGTTGATTTGGTGTGATACTGGTGATATTTGGAGAGGTAGTCTAACATATAGGATTGCAATGAATTATGGTTTTGAGCCTGTGATAGGTAGTCAGGATAGTTATATTTAGATATTTTTAAGATAAGGTGAGGAATCTGACTATGTCAGAGCCTAACACTTTAGATGGTATGGAGATCTCTTTGGAGGAGAGCATTAATTATTTGCTGAATACATTTTCAGCTGATTTGAATGACAAAATGGAAAGAAAACTTGATGATATGTTACAGGCAAGATGTTTGACACCTCAACAGGAAAGGTATTGGTCAGCTGATGAAGGAACAGTGGAAAAGAAGGGTGGTAAAGTAAGTAGGAAGAACAAACATCTTGAAGTGGATCTGACTTAGGCAAAAAGAATTACATCTGCTGCAGCAGAACATGTTTTTTGTGATTGCACAGAGCATGGTAGTGCTGAGGACATGCATGAGGACCATTGGAAGGGATCTGAGACTGTATTGAAGAAGCCTAGAAGGATCCATAGTCATTCTATTGTTCTTTGCAATGAGGCTTCTGGCAGCACAGAAGTGGGTTAGAGTTGCTCTTCAGAATTTGATTCAGATGAAGAAAACAAAAGAAATATTTTGCTGTTGAATCCCTTCGAGGGCATGAGAAGCGGAAAAGCTTATTCTCTAACAGATCCGTTAGGAGACTTTATGTTTCTTCCTCTGCTTTTAAAGCATTTACATTCCCCTCAGTAATCCCCAGCAGCACATGTGGCTGATTATGCTGAGACCTGACTGAGGAAGCAGCTTCCCAAAGATGTTCGGATGTAACTGAGGTCAGAATACCCAAGACTCATTTGGTTAATATGGTCACAATGACGCCAGACTTTGATTCATTAATGCAAGCATATATAGGCAAAGGGATATGAGACCACAGCAAGGGGCTAGGCAAGTGTCAAGAGATGTGTCTGGGTATGTTGCTGGATCTGATATGGCTGAGGGTGCATATATTGCAAGACATTAGATGTTGAGGAATTGAGAGAGCGTCTTCAAAGAACAGTGTTTCTGCTCAGAAATGCGACTACAGTAATATCAGTGGAGGGTAGATAAAGTATTTTGTTAAAGATTGACCTGAAGTTGGTGGAATTGGCCAATTATGAGGCAGGTTAGGTTGCAAATAGTTTGCTGTTTGGAGACAACTTTATCAAAAACATGCATACATATATAGGGACATTTAGTTCTTTACAGAGGTCTCAATGAGAAATTAAGAAGGCCTTTGACACACGTGCTTTTTAGTAGATACCAGGGGCCCGATGTAGGTAGGCATTTACCGGTCGGTAACGGCCGAATTCGGCCGTTACCGACCGGTAAATGCCTTTTCCAATGTAGGTGGCCAATTTTTTACCGATTCAGTAAATTTACCGTATCGGTAAATTTACTGATTCGGTATAATACCGAATCGGTATTTCCCATTGATTCCTATGGGCTTCAAGGCCCATAGGAATCAATGGGAAATACCGATTCGGTATTTACCGAATCGGTAAATACCGAATCCTACAGATTCGGTAATTGTTAAATAAAAATTACCTACATCTGCCTCCTTCCAATTTACCTACTCTTAAATACCGATTCGGTATGATTCGGTATTCAAGAGTAGGTAAATGGAATTACCTACATCGGGCCCCACGTGAACAAGAGGTCAGTTCCCAGCTGTGGTCAGGGTATCACAAGGCTTTAGGCCCAGCCCGAATCAGACCTCTTATCAATATGGAGTTTCTATCCCCAAAAGCAGACATCAAGAACTAGAGGGAGCCACTGAGACTGTTGTTCCCGGGATCAGGCAGGAATAGACCCTAATCATCATCATTAAAATACTTTATTTCAGTCTAGGGGTCATAAAAGTGCAATTGCAATACATACATTATTATAAATAAAACATAGGACTAAATAATACAATGTATAATCATTATAATAGATAGTGAAAATGAGATGAAGCTGGTGGGAAACCTCTGGGGAACAGATACCACAATCAACATAGACCTCCATAGTAACCTAAAGCTAGGCTATAACCTGGTCCGCCAGGTTGAATACCCTGGCCATACAAGTAAAAAAAGAATTATCCCTCTCTTTATGTTTATAGATGTTAAATGCCCTGACCTGATATTAAATAGTTAAAAAGATCACATAGAAAAAAACAAGATTAAAATCAATTAATAAAATCAGTTTGGACTATTGGAACTAGATTTATAAAAAGCACCTCATACATATATAGCAACTATAATGATTACAAATTCCCATGTTAAACTTTTCATACGTATTGACCAAGCCCCTCAAAGAAAACGTGAGACCGCAAATACTACTAACTCTTGACTATTATAAAAGATACTAGTGTCACGTTTCAATATTCACAGTGTCTCCCAGTATTGTCCTTCACCTTCCAGCTTGCACAACGCAATTAATCATTTTTTGTGTAAGATAGAATATCTGGGACAAGAAAACAAAACAAGAAGTGCTCCTCTGTTTTCTTTAATGATGCACAAAAAGGGCAACCCTCTCTAGACCACACTCCATTGAGCTCCATCTCATGGTAAAAGATCTTAAGGTTGGGTGCTGGATGCACAGACGTTTCGCCCGGGGGGGTTTATCTTGTTGAAATAGGTTTCAAAACTTGGCAAACATTTGTGAAGCAGGAAGTGCACTGTAAGGGAACCCTCCATGTGCTCAACCCAGGTTCTAGTCAAAGGCCATTCCCAGTAGGTTTTAATTTAACAACATCTTGTCACCTTTGGTAACTTTATCAGGAGTGGTCCACAAATTTCCCAGATTAAGCAATTCAAACTATTTTCTGGCATGCTTTAGCCATGAAGAACGGACACGTTTATCACATTTTATCAAGTCCCTAAGTGCCTCTCTGTAAGTAGTTAGCTCCAGGGTGGACCATACCCTCACCCAATGTAGCAATGATTTAAGAAGAGATACCAAATGGATGGGGTTGAGGGCTAGATTGAATCTCAATGGAGCTAATGGGGTACTTTGCAGCAAATTTAGAAGACCTTTGATACATTTACTTTCCTCAATGGATAATAGGGAGGCTTTAGTCTACTTCCAAATGTCTGCCCCATAAAGGGCGGCGACACTGTGGTGGCATAGAAGATTTTTAGAGCCGGTGACACAGTCCCTACTGCTCTGGACTTATGCTTCCTTCTTATTAAGAGTGCACGCTGCTTTAATCCGACCTTACTCTTATCTATTTGCATCCGCCAATTCAGAGAGCCTGACATCCTTATTCCCAGTTAGTCAAAGGCCCTATTTTTATCCCATTCAAATTGAGCGGCAGACTTGGTCAATTTATTCGGACAACAGTGGGTCCTTGGGCCCTAGAGACGGTGTAAGGTTATCAAACAGACTTTATAGAGGAGCCTGTTCAATGCCATTTCTCAGGAATGATAAAGTTCAGTACAGATCGGTCAGATTTGGTAAGGAAGGACACCCAGGAATTGGAATGAAAGGTTGCAATTGTGGAAGTAACAGACCATTTAGAGGGGTTAGTAAGCAATATATTTTTGGTGAAGAAAAAGAACAAGGACCTGAGGAACCTGAACGATTGGGTAGAGTACTAACATTTCAAGATGGAGGGCATGCATTTGTTGAGAGATGTGATGTAGACAGGGAATTGGTTGACACAACTGAATTTGAAAGACACTTATGTGACAATTAAAATTTGGAAACCCAATCAGAGATTTCTTCAGTTCAGGTGATCAAGAAAAATGTAGTAATTTATATTTCTACTGTTCGGTCTGTCTTCAGCCCCATGCCGTTTCACAAAGGTTCTTCGACTGGTAGCAGGGCATTGAAGTCAAGGTGGTGTGCATAATTTAATTAGAAGACATTTTGTTAGTGGATCATGACAGATTGAAGGTATAGGAATACACAAGGATGGTGGTTTTATTGTTAGAGGATTTAGGTTCCGTTGTGAACAGACAGAAGCAGTGTCTAACCCGAGTCAGGAAACACAGGGGCTTATTTACAAGCTGTGGCGAAAGGGGCTTGTAAATAAGCCCAGAGTACTTAGGGTTAATGGTAAGCACTGTGGAAGGTCAATGGAAATTACCAAAAGAAAAACTGAAGACGATAAGAAACAGATATGGAAGGTATTGAGTTTGGAGAAAATGTCATTCAGAATGTTATCAAGAGTAGAAGGTCTGTTACCCTCAACAAATTCAGACTATTTACTCTGGTCCTTTGAATTATATAGCACTAAAGAGGCTGAAAGCCGAGCAATTGAGTGGTGGTTTGCAATATTCAGAACAGCTTGTGCTCACAGAAGAAGCAAAAGGGAAGCTTGTTTGGTGGTTTAGGAATATGTAGACATGGAATTGAAAAGCTATCTTTGGAGAGAATCCCGCGAAGATTATAGAATCACATGCGAGATTAGCAGACCGGGACGCATGTTGTGGTGCAATTTCAAAAGGTAGAGTATGGCCGGAGGAGGAGAGCAGATGTCACATAAACAACGGCGGCCCCTCCATTATGGCAGGGGAGCGCCTCCCTCCCTGCCGCCAGCTGCAAATAAAACGATAATTAAAATGGGTTTCTAACCTGTTTTATTATTGTTTTAATTTAACTCCCCGGACCCGTGCCCCAGGACTCTGACAAGTCTTGGGGGTGGTTCCAGGGGGATGACACTATGGAGGGGGAGTGCTACTGCACTCCCTTGTCCCTCACTTTGCATGAGGTGTTTGGACAGCCATTTCAGGCTGGCCAAACACCTCAAGCGCAGTGAAGCTTTCTCCAGCCCCAGATGCGTTGCTGGGCACAGGCTCCCCGTCTGCCTGGGAGCGCAAAGTTGTAGCTTAGGCCAATCATGACACAGCATTCCTGCAGCATCTTGATTGGCCACAGTGCAGTCTGGGAGCTTGATCCAGAAGCAGGAAGAGCGGGATGGAGCAGATGGTGGAGGCGGCGGCGATCATGTAAGTTTACTTTTTTTTTAGTTTGTCCCCCCCGAGTCCCATTTTCCCACCAGCTCCCTCTTCCGGCAAGCCCCACCACTTTGGGAGGGAATGGGGTGGGAGTGTGTATTAATTGTTTAGAACTCTTGGCAGGGTCCTTTGCAATAAGGAGATTCATGGAAAACAAAGGAGAAGTGTTCGGTCCTCTTAAGAATGGACAATGTCTCAGCAGTGAGAAATGTGAACAAGATAGGGGGTTCAAAGTCAAATGATCTTGTGGATCTGCTAAACATTTTCTAGGAATATTGCTTGAGGCAGGATATTTTAGTGCAAGTAGAGCATCTTCCAGGATTGAGCAGTGTGGATTGGTGTTCAAGGAACTACACAGATTTCAGCTATTGGACTCTGAACAGATCAGTTTTCCTGAAGTTGATGGGGATTCGGAGTCCATGTCAGGTGGATATGTTTGCAGAAAGGTTGAATGTCTATTGGTATAGGTTTTTCAGCTGGTTCCTCGACCCAGAGTCAGCAGGCAAAGATGTGTTCCAGCAGAATTGGAGGGGCCTGATGCATTTCCATGTTGGGGACACCTCTTTGGAAGTCACACGTTTGGTATCCAACACTCCTAGAAATGTCGGTGGAGTTGCCAATTCTATTGCCAATGTTTCAGGACATACTAGTGGGTCCAAGAAGAGAGATGCACTATATGGTTATGTCAGGGCAGTTCAAGTTAGTGGCCTGGAAATTTAAATGTGTGTCTGGGAGGTGCCAGGGCTTTCACAAGAAGCAGCAAGTCTTACTAAAGAGTACTTGGCACCATGAATCAGGAAGATGTATAGGCTGGCTTGGCAGAAATGGGTTTGCTGGTGTGTGGAGAGGGATTTCGATCCTGTATCAGTGGACGTTGAAGAAGTGGTTAAATATTTGCCAGAACTGTTTGTCATACTGGATGATTACTGTACATAGATAAGCGATTGTCGCAGGACATGTCTTGCTCAATGGTGTTACCGTTGGACAGGATGTGTTAGGGAAGAGATAGATATGGAGTATACGTTTTTCAAAACCACCAGTTTCTAGATATAACTTCATTTGGGATGTTTCTAAAGTGCTTACCTATCTGGAGGGTTTAGGTACTAATGGTGTTTTGAGTTTGAAAGGTTTGTCTCCAAAGTTGACAATTTTTTATGCCTACTTTTGTTTATAGTGGTTTCAGATGTAAGCACCCTAGACATTTCTAGCAGGATATTTTCCCTGAGGGAGTGTGTAGTAATGAAGACCATACAGGATGTAAATTGAAGATGAAGTTTATTGATGCAAACTGGTGCTGCGCAGCAGCCGGCCCCAGCCCTCACAGTTCATAAAAACTGTCAACATTCAAAACCTAACATTCTAAAGAGAATGCCAGTGAACAGAACAATACGGCGCAGGCATTCTCGACCTTAGAGGAAGACACTAGATTATCCTCCTCCTCATAAACAAAAATAAAAGCAAGAAAAAAAAAGTAAAAAGAACTATGTAAGTAAGAGACATATTAATCAAAATTTTCTAACGATACTTAGCAGGAAAAAAATGTTGCAACTTCTCCATAAACCCACAGTAGTGGGAAAGGATGAAGATGAAACATTATTGAAATCACACAAAGAATTTTGATTGATACATCCAAAGATTTTTACGACCCTAGAAATATTCCACCAATTCTTTAAATTAACTCTTATAGCATGACCACATACTTTGTCAACAGTTAAAGGTTCAGAATATTTTGAGCAGCCGTTTTTACTGTGGACAGGAATCTTAATACGTACAATATCATCAACAGCGAAAGGTTGTGAGACACACCTTTTCCTGGAATCAAAATGAAGTTTTTGTTGAGACTGTGCTTGAGTCACATTGCATCTCACAAACTCATCTACATCACACACAGAATCTAACTTCACCCATCTGGACATCCATTAAGGACAGACTTTCGAGCAAGGTTTCCTTCCTCACAGTAGTTTGTAAGGAGACACTTTGGTGGTCGTGTGTGGCGTGGTGCGATAGAACCTTAACATGGATCTCACAGCAGTCCGGACATTGTACCTTCCAGCCACTGCCCACTGCACACAGTTATTAAGAACTCTATTCATACGCTCCACCAGACCATTGGTCTGTGTATGATAAGGCTCACTTTTAGAATGTGTAATACCACCTTGGCGTAAAAAAAAATCAAACTCTTGGCTAACAAATTGTACGCCATTATCACATACAATTGTAGAGGGAAACCCTTCACGCAAAAACAGATGTTTCAAGAAATCAATTACATTTCTTGAGTTGGGTTCATTAATAAAACACATTTCTGGACAATTAGAATAATTATCTATAGCTACAATTGCAAATCTGGAATTAGGAGGGAGCATATTAAATGGCCCAATAAGTCAATTCCAATCTTTTCCCAAGGTCTATTAGGTAGCTCGATAGGTTGAAGAGGTGGTGTTCTAACCTTCAAACTCTTTTCAGGGTTGGAGCAAACAACACACTCCCCAACAAACATGCCATCATCTTTGCCCATTTGTGGCCACCAAATATTTTCACGTAGTCTTCTCTTTGTAAACGATTTGCCCAAATGACCTTCATGTGCGCCCATGATCAACCTAGTTGTTATGGCATCAGGAGGAACAAGTCTATCCCCGCGTACAAGCAGACCATCTTCGACAGAAAGCTCAATGGAAACCTTAACAAATGTCTGAAGAGAAAAATTAGCATTTTTCTCTTTTGGCCAACCACCTTTAACACAGTTATTAACTTCACAAAGTAAAGCATCTTTGGATAATAAGTCTCTCCACTCCGCCTCACTCACAGCACATATATCATCCAGTACAAGAGAAGCTACGAAACAATCTTCATCATCATCATCCTCACTTTCATTGTCACACTCAACAGGATGCCTAGAGAAATAATCCGCTCTCACATTCTTGTTTTCAGGAATATGAGTGACTTCAAAATCGTATTGTAATAATTTGGTTGACAAACGTGCAATTCATGGGGTATGATCTTTAAGTCTATCTCCAGAGAGAATAGACACCAGCGGGCTATGATCTGTGCGCAACTTGAAATGTTTTCCCCAGATGTAAGGGCTAAATTTTCCTATTGCCCACCAGCACGCTAACAACTCCCTCTCAATAACAGCGAAATTAAACTCCGAGGCATACCCTAAAGTGTTCTCATGCCCATTGATATTTTGGGTGAGGACAGCACCCAATCCCACACCACTAGCATCCACAGTGATGGTGCATGTAACATTGGGATCAAAAGGTTTAAGTATTTTGGGGCCAACTAGCTCATTCTTAATCCAATTGAAAACGTCCTTGCAATGATCATCCCAGAAGAAAGGAACACTTTTCTTGAGCATATTAGACAGGGGCTGAACTTTGGAGACATAGGGCCCCATTACGATATCGGGCGGATTGCCTCCGCCAGGGTGGCGGTGGCCACCACCACCCAGGCGGAGGCAATCCGCCCGACAACCACTCTCGTGCTCCCCTCCGCCTGATTAGGATGGCGGAGGGGACAGCGGTGGACGGAAAGACCGACCGCCACTTTACCGCCGCGGTCTCCTTGCGACCGCGGCGGTAATAGATTAATATGGTGGCGGTGTCCAATGGACACCGCCAGCCATATTACAATTGCAAAAAGCAGAGGCCTTTCCTTGGCGGCAATGCCGCCACGGAAAGGCATGTGGTGATTGCTGCGGGGGCCCCCTGCAGGGCCCCCAGGTTGGCGCCACTGTCTGGGGGGCACATGGGGGGTACCTATGGTACCCCCCCACCTTTGCATATGCAAAGCGGCAGGCACCGCGCGGTGCCTGCCGCTTTGCATATGCAAAAGAGCATTTTTTACATTGTGGCGGGCGGTGCAGAGTGCACCGCCCGCCACAATGCAAACACTACAGGGTGTGCCCGCCACTGTGGCGGGCACATCCTAATTCCCCCCATGGGACCCCCGCCCTTTGGCAGGCGGTCCCGTTCTACGATAGGGTGGCGGGCGGACAATGTCCGCCCGTCATCCTAATGGGGCCCATAGTCAGGTATAAACCGTCAGTAAAACTCACGCATACTCATAAATGACTTACGGCCAATCTTGTCCTTGGGAGCAGGGCAGTCTACAATCGCTTTAACAAAACCTGGCCTTGGTTCAACTCCATGTTCGGAAAGAACATGTCCTAGATATTCCACTTTTTGTGTTTAGCAAACACATTTTTCTTTATTTAAAACAACACCAGCATCACGCAAAACTTTTAAAACACAAAACATGGTATTGTCGTGTGATTCACAGGTCTCACCGTGAATTAAAACATTGTCTTGAAAGACAACTACCTCTTTAATTTTTCTAAGCAAATTAGACATGATTCTCTGAAAAACTGCTGCCGCAGAGGATAAATCCAAAAGGCATGCGGCAGTACTGGAAGGACCCAATAGGGGAAACAAAAGC
Organism: Lissotriton vulgaris; assembly: GCF_964263255.1. NCBI lineage: Eukaryota > Metazoa > Chordata > Amphibia > Caudata > Salamandridae > Lissotriton > Lissotriton vulgaris. Next base: position 774,456,154 of record NC_141696.1, on the reverse strand, counting down.
TGTGAGGTGTCTAGATGATGGATCAAGTACCACCTGGTGATAAGCTAATTTACTAAACCACTTTGAACCATTGATTACTGAAAGCATGTCTGGAATCTTTGGAAGAGGATAAGAATCAATCCAAATATTTTTATTTAGACTGCGCAAGTCTACACAGACACAAATCTCACCATTCTTTTCTTGGCAACGACCAAGAGAGATAACAAAGAGACGATTCTATTGGTTTGATGATTCCTTTCTTACAAAGACCCATGAGCTCCTGTTCCAATTGTTCCCTAATGCTAAACTGAATGTTTCTAGGCCTATGCTTAACAGGTATGGCGTTGTCTTTGACCTTAATAACATGGGTGAATCCCTTAACCTGTCCCAGACCATCACCATATACAGAGGGAAAACGGTCAATCAACATGCCAATAAAATCATCCCACCGAAGAATAGAAACCTGGTCCCTTTTGCCTGGCCTAAGTATCATCTTGAAAAGTCCCTGATGGAACCATCCAAGGATGTTTAAACCTTTGATAGCTACATAGACTTTACCAAAAATCTTTTGTTCTCTAAATTCCAGAGAGTCCTCAAAATACCCCGCTAGCTCAATGGTCCTACCTTCGTATGAAACTGGAGATCTATCTGGAGGTTGCAAAGGAAGAGTTCCCCCAAACTTCTTTGAATCTTTCTTGTGTTAACATAGTTATCCTCGCACCCGATTCAACTAACAAACAAACTTTCTTATTACCAATCTCAACATCAACATTTTGACACACTTTTGAGAAATGACCCAGTCTCCCACATACTCTGCAAATGACATTCTTTGCTGGACAAGGACATCCTGATTTGAAATGTAGGAAATTACCACATTCATAACAAAAATTCATTCGTTTGAAAAACTTGTTTTCAGGCCGTGAAAAAGTATTATTTTTAACCTCTTTGGACCTTACAACACTGACAGATTCCTCTTTCATGGATGTGGATGCAGGCTTCTCATCAAGTTCCTTTCCCGAAAATGTTGAGAGTTCTATGCTTTTGCAACGTGTATAGTCTCCTCAAGAGTTGGATTCCCTAAAGAGAGTAACTTCTGTTGGATGCTCTCATCAGTGCACTTGCAAATATACTGATCTCTTATCAGCTGATCTCTAAACCCTTTGAATTGACATTCTGCACTCAGAATGCGCGGAGCAGAAATGAAATCTTCCACCTTCTCTCCATGCCTCTGTTCACGCTTAAAGAATTTATGCCTCTCAACAACTAGACTGGGTTGAATGTCAAATCGCAATTCCAACTTCTTGACTGTTTCCACATATTCATCAATTTCACCTTCATCAGCAGCATGTACTAAAGGAGGTAAATGTTTAAAAATAGACCTCCCTTCAAACCCCAAACATTTAGCAGGAGACATTTCTTCCTCTCAGCCCTGTAACGTGAACCACCAATAGCACCAATATAAGTAATAAAAGCATCATACCATTTTTTCCATGAAATGGGAGTTTCTCCCGGCATCTCCAGAAAAGGTGGGAGTGGAGAAACTGACTTCATATTAACAGTACAACTCTAGATGACAGTGCTCCAAAAAAATAATAACAAACTACTACCACTTTTTTGTTGTTGAAAATATCACTTTTCTAAAGTAGTCAACATTAATTTCCAAACTAACTTTTAACCCCAAAAAAATTACACATGTCATAGAATATACCCTTTCAGTTTTGCGCATCACTGTGAAAATAGTATGTTCACTGAATTAATGACATGTATCATGTGCTTGGTGTGCGCATCACTGTGCAGATAATTTTTACTCTTTAATAATGTATTGCAGGATTGACAACTGAAATATAAATGCCACGAAGAAGACAAACTTGAAACAATATGTCCCACCAGGTGTGCGTGTCGATAACAAGCACAAATAAAGTATGCCTTTGACTCGAACAACGTGTAAATTGGTGGGCGTGTCACCAATGGCAAGCAACATGGATATGACCTTTCCAGCAGAAATGGCACTCACAGGGTTATTTTCATCTCAGTTATAACATGACTATCGCAGGTCTATTTTACGTCAACGAAGTAAACTAAATCGATGTAATGCCAACCACAAGATGGCATCTATGTCGTGCGTCTATGCTGACGTAGTCAATTCACGAACTTGCGCATACTTTGATTTTAATGCACAAGTCAACGTTGCTTGAAACGCCCAAGATGGTGTGAAGTCTGAAACGTCAACCTCTTTATGGCATACTGTGACGCGCTGGGACTAGGACCAAATCAATGCCCTCTTCTTTGCCATTGCTGTACATCATTTTTTTTTTAACAAACACAGTACTTCAATGCTTCAGCTCCGGCGATATCCCTTCTCGATCTCACCAATGATACGATGTGATGACTGGACCAACAGGAATACTCCAACTCGCTGATCAAAGTGGGATTTCAGGTAAGGATTTCTCTCTTCTTTTTGTGGGTTCTGCAGACACCTGTCTTCGATCGTTGCCATGTAATTTGTAGTAATGAAGACCATACAGGATGTAAATTGAAGATTAACTTTATTGATGCAAACAGGTGTTGCGCAGCATCCGGCCCCCTGCCCTCAGAGTTCATGAAAACTGTCAACATTTAAAGCCTAACATTCTAAAGAGAATGCCAGTGACCATAACATCATGGCGCAGGCATTTTCAACCTTAGAGGAAGACACTACAGAGTGTCTTTTCGTTTGAATAAAAGGACAAATTTAGAATCAATATTCTACCCTTATTTTGATGAGCATGAGAAATTGTGTGTGGTACGTTGTCTCAAGGAGTGTGAGAGGAGAACGTCACAGAAAATATCTGAGCATCAATTGATTATTTCTTTTAGACATCCACAAAGCTGTATCTGCCTTGTTGGGTGAAGAAAGTGATAAAAAATGCTGGTATGGATATAAGCTTGTTTGGTGCACATTCTGGGAGGGGTGTATCAGCTGGGGAGTGCATTACAAAACATTTTCTGGTGTGCAGATTGGTCAGCTTGTGTGATTTGCAGGATTTTTTTTTTAAACCTGTTGAAAGTGCGGGTTCATGCTTGTTGGAGAACCTTTAAACTTGCAATAATGTTAGCATCCTGTCTTGCCATAAAATGTAGATTCTCCCCAGATCAAGTGGACAGAAATTCTGTATTATATGAAAGACACGGAGGCTAATATTATCCCTCCCATTTGCCTAACCCAGTGTTATTTTTCTTGTGGCTCGTGCACAACAATAAGAAGCCGGGGAAATGAAATTAGAATCTCCAGAGGATATGGAACGTGTTTTGACTTTCTGGAGAAGTGTTTCACTTGGATTTGGATTTTTGACTTGGGGCCGAGTTTAGATATTGGTGGAACTACCATTGTCCCACCTTGGCAGCAGTTCAAAGTACTCCATTGAGCTCATGGCCTTCCACCCGCTGTATTTAAATGATGCAGCAACAGATGTTTTTCGGCTGTGGCGGTGGTATTCTCTGCTGGCTAACAGTACTCCATCACTGTCAGGCCGGCAGGTGTATGCCAAACCAATTTCAGATATTCCCATTGTGATGGTGGTGTCCTGGCGGCAGAGTACTTACAGAGTGAGGTCATGGTGGAGGGCAGACAAGTTAGTACTCCTTATCATCATCTCACTACATATATATGTTGTGAATGTGTCAAAATGTATATGTAATGCCCTTTTTTAACACAAAGCAATGCACACCAGTAATAAAAACACACTATTGAATGTACATCCACAATCACAACCACCAGATAAAAAAATAATTAAGTGTCAATACATGTGTGCACATTTTACCAGGATTCGTTATAAGATGTTCACTCATGCATGACACATAAAAGATTGCATGTGAGAGCATTGTAAAAATTCAAGAGGCTAAGGCAAATGTTTGCACATGATTCATAGAGAGACAAGTAGCACAGAAGCCTGCCTTAGATTCCCGTGACAAAGGGGTTGCTTAGCGTAGTGGTCAAGTGGCAGCAAAACAGGAAGGACCTGGACAGTGGGGTTCAAGACGGAAGCAGAAGTGGGGAACCGAAAAAAGGTAAGTTTTCACCTCTTTTTCTTTGGTAATGCCATCTCGAGTTTGGAAGTTTCCCTGCCACAGTTGCCTCGACGAAAGGCACATTGTAATCAGCTTGGATATATTCTTGGTGGGACTCCCTCCGGCAGCCGCTTCTGCCTATGGAGCCATCGATGCAAGAGTAAGATTTTGGTGGAGACAGTGGGACTCCGACAATCTCCCCTCCACTGGCCGTCAACATCTAAATACAGCGGATGGACCGCCAAGTTGACAGGCAGGAAAACCATCAGAAAAGCGATGGCGGAACCAGATCCATCAACATCTAATTCAGGGCCTTGGTTATGAACTTTGTTATGTTTATTTGAAAATATTTTATTAGTGCATGTTATTGATATGTTGAGGTATGCTAAAAAGAAGGATGATGACCAGGGGTTCTGGCTTTTAACTGTGATAGAACCTTTGTTAGGTTCCATGTTCTTTAAAGATGTTGCTGTGATAAGCGGCCACAAAGGAGATTGCAATAATATTAAACTTTGTGGGCCCGATTCACAGAATGAACTTAAGACTAAATCCTAAACTTACTACTATTTGGTATTCACAGAATGCACTTACTACTTTCGGGATTCGCAGAGTGAACTTACTACTTTCGGGATTCACAGAATGAACTTACTACTTTTGGTATTCACAGAATAGATTTTAGACTACTAACTTTATGTCCGTACTCGGGCCGGAAATTCTGGCCCGGAGGCGGAACTTCCGGCTTGGGGGCGGAGCTTGCAGTGGGAAGGCAGAGCTTATGGCCCAGAGGTGGAGATTTCAGCCAATGCTAAATCCCCACTTCTGAGCCGGAAGCTCTGCCTCTAAGCCGCAAGCTCCGCCCCCGGGCTGCAAGCTCCGCCTCCGGGCCAGAAACTCCGCCTCCGGGCCGTAATTTCCTTCCCGAGTGCGGAGGTAAAGTTAGTAGTCTTAAATCTATTCTGTGAATACCGAAAGAAGTAAGTTCATTCTGTGAATCCCGAAAGTAGTAAATTAACTCTGTGAATCCAGAAAGTAGTAAGTGCATTCTGTGAATACCAAATAGTAGTACGTTTAGGATTTAGTCTTAAGTTCATTCTGTGAATCGGGCCCTGTGTTTTTAATAAAATTTTGATTTTCTGTCCACCTGAGCTTGGGAAAATCTACATTTCCTAGAAAAGCGTTCCAGGGATGTCTTTCATGAACTCCAACTCTAAAACTGTGGAGAAAGATCACCAGAGGCATCAAACAGAAGGTTGAAGTGGTGAGGCCACTCAAAATGTTATATATGGGAGACTGTGCAAACAATGACAATGCTACTGATTGTGTTCTGCCAGACAGAAATGTGTATATGTAATATAGTGTGGAGAACTCCTATCAAAATCATTCACCTTACTTCATGGAGAATACAAGCTGATCAGAAATAAATGGTATATTTGTGTACTGGTGCATTGTAATGCCAAGATGTTATTAACTATACATTTTTTGACAAATTACACCAGTACAGATTGTAAAAAGAAACCGTTTTTACATGGAATCTGGTTGCTGGGTCTGCAATAAACAAAACTTGTTCTTTACCTGAATAGTTTCTAGGTGTCAAGTGACATGGGTTTGTTTTTAAGAATGTTTCAGTATTAGTTCAAAATATGAACTGACTGATAAACTGTGCTAAGGAATAGCAGATTCGCTCTTACCTTTTTTCTAGTAAATGACCAACTGAGAGATTGTCAGGAAATCCTAATCCTAATCTGTCAACCACCTCAGGATTTGGCAAACTCTCAGCAGCACCTTGTGGACATGCCAAGCTGAAGTGGTGCATTTGGCTAAAGTATTACCACAATATAACGATGGGCAGGACTGTTGTCCCACAGATTCTTCAGGTCAGCGTGTCCCTGCCTGTGGCCACCGCCAGTCACTTTAGGTCTCACTGCATGTATGGATAATGGTGCCAGCCTGCTCTCAGAATGTGACTTTCTGAAGCAGTGCGCATGCAAAGAAGGATCAGTGTCTTTTTCCGGCAAACACTAAAGTTACTGAGGCAACCCCACCTGCTCCAAGCTCGGGATCATGTAAATGAGCTCCATGCCTCTATTCACCACTTGGCAAGTCCACCACAAGGTTCATTGAAGTTCTGCAGCTACTTCATTGCTTCTTGTCATCCCAAACTCTTAACTCTTTTACTCTCGTGTTCCTTTCTATTCCACCTGCCACCTGTTCAGTGTTTGCCTATTTGACCTTGATTCTCGCTCCCTGACACTTGCAAGTCTTGCCAGCTATATTTTTAACTCTAGTTTCTGGATTATTATTCTCCTCAATCATCGTCATTGTCTGCGTTTGTAACAGGGGTTCTTCCATAACTTACATCCAATGACAGGGGGGCAGGGAGATAGTAGAACAAATACAATGTAAATTACCCCCTTGCTGCTGCTGGTGCGTCTCTTCTTGTTATCCCTCCTCATTGTTGCTCTGCTCCGGACAGAAAAAGGAAGCACCCAGGCTCTCCTGAGCCAATCACAACACTGCAGTGAAAGGGTTCCACCCTCATCCTGGGACTGGGACACTGGGCATGTTCTCCACCCAGGCTGTAATGCAGCCTGCGTGGAGAACATGTAAAGTGCGCATGGCGGTATTGCCGGCCTGAGACAGTCCCCGGCCGAACTGTCATGCGCACTGATAGCCTTGTATACCACTCCTTGTGGGTACCTGTTAACCCCTGGCTACGGGACACAAAATAAAACGATAATAACCCGCTACTTACACTAACTCTTCCTTTCCACTGTGGCTGGACTTCTGATTTAATTAACATCAACATCTCTTGTCATACTCGGAGATAGATGCCCACTTATTCTTGTACTGTGATGTGATGTGTGGTGGTTCATGGGCTGATCTGGGCTTAAGGTCCGCAATTTGCATCTCCTAGTCTTGATCTAACTCATCAGTGGTCTAATAATTTTGTACCTGCTAACACATACCATCTCCTACCTAATTCTATTTTCACCATCCCATAACATTACACCACGTCCAAAAAGTTTCCAGTCACCTTTTACCTTCCCGACTCCAATAACATGCAAATGCAACCTTTCTTAAAGCGAAAAACCTTACTCTCAGATAGCCTTTGCTTCTGCCTTCGCAGCGTCATATGCAAATAACCATATTTGCGACTAAATTCCAGGCTCTCCCGGTGAACTTCATCACATTGAATAATAATTTGATTCAGATAAGATTCAGATGAATGACGTTAAATGAAATTTAGAAAGGAATAAATTAAAGCAAAAAACGAATTAGGCATGCAAGCAACAATGTTATAATCTTCTATGCATTCTCCCTTCAGTTGGCGATTCTGTTACCCAAAATAATTGTAAAACCTGCAAAAGTAATTGTTTATATAAAAACAGCTGGTGCTTTTTCTCTCGAGACTTCAGAGATGTTCCTTCCTTCAAAAGAGCAAATTATGTTTCCAGACAAAATTCAAATATGTTACTTTGTTAAGAATAGATGTTGTTTCTAGACAGATTTCAGAAACAGCTTGAAATCAAGGCTACTCTGCAGAATCAAATAATCTTTTAGGGTATCAGAAGCAAGGACAAGCGCACATTTAATGTGGTAGAATGTATATGCAATCTGTGGTATAATGCTATTTTATCTCACCACAATAAATTACATTTGCTCTCATCCTGCGAGTTAGTAATTGCCCTATAGTAAAAACTGTGATATTCATGTAAGAGAAAGTTCAAATATTTGGTATTCTGCTCTAATCAATGGGGATGCAGCAGACACTAGTTACATATTATTTATTATTAATGCGGTTCTAACAGTAGCACCTTCTGAAGAGGACGTTTACTGTTGTTAATTGCCTGTCTCTGAATTATGGGCCTGAGCTGAAGTTGAAATTGCATAATTCCGCGGATGTATGTCATTACATCGCATACTAATACCACGCATGCCATTACAACGCATGCCATTACACTACCCTAAACCCTAAAACACTACTACGCTACCCACACTACTCCCACCCTTACACTAATCTAAACCCTAAAACACTACTACGCTACCCACACTACTCCCACCCCTACACTACCCTAAACCCTAAAACACTACTACGCTACCCACATTACTCCTACCATTACACTACCCTAAAACACTACTACGCTACCCACACTACTCCCACCCCTACACTACCCTTAACCCTAAAACACTACTACACTACAACACTACCCACACTACTCCCACCCTTACACTACCCTAAACCCTAAAACACGACTACGCTACCCACACTACTCCCACCCCTACAATACCCTAAACCTTAAAACACTACTATGCTACCCACACTACTCCCACCCCTACACTACCCTAAACCCTAAAATACTACTACACTACAACACTACCCACACTACTCCCACCCTTACACTACCCTAAACCCTAAAACACTACTACGCTACCCACACTACTCCCACCCCTACACTACCCTAAACCCTAAAAAACTACTACGCTACCCACACTACTCCCCCCCTACACTACCCTAAACCCTAAAACACTACTACGCTACCCACACTACTCCCACCCCTACACTACCCTAAACCCTAAAACACTACTACACTACCCACACTACTCCCACCCCTACACTATCCTAAACCCTAATACGCTACAATAAACAAACACTACAACACTACACTACCCTAAAACCTAAATCACTACACTACATAACCACTACACTACACTCCCCAATACACTACACAAAACAAACACGACAACACCACAACACACACTAAAACGTTTTTAAAAAATACACACACAACACAAACATTACCACACTACTTTTAAAATACCCTAAACCCTACAAAAGTAACCCCCACCCCATGCACAAACCCCCTTACCTCTCTCCTATCCAGCATTGCCGTGGGATCCTGCTTACTCCTTCCTGCTTGTTTCACCTCGTTGTGAGGAAACAGCCTAAGGTTACTCATAACGACATGAATAGCCGCCCCCGCCGCCGCCATTACACATTACATCGCATGTGTTCTAAAAGCGCATGTGATGTAATGGTATGCGTGGTTTAACCACGCGTTGTAACATCGCATGCGTTGTATTGCATGCGATGTAAAAGCAACGCGTGGTAAAACCCGCGTTGTAATGGCTGTTCCCCTAATTCCGCCACCCTGATCGACAACCTCGCCAACCTCGGCCTCAAACAACTCGTCACCGTACCCACCCACACCGCCAGCCAGACGCTGGACCTCGTCTTCTCCACAGACACCCACTTCGCCTTCGACCACACAACCGAACTCCAATGGACCGACCACCGCTGCATTTATTTCACCTTCAAGAAACCAACCACGCACCACCGCACCCAACAGCTGCCTCGCCGCTGCTGGCGCAAAGTCACCGAAGACTGGCTGATCACCACCCTCGCCCAGAACCCACCCACTGACCCCACCAACCCAGACGCCGCAGCCCACAACCTCAGACAGTGGATCGATGACTGCGCCAACACCCTCGCCCCGCTCAAGAAACTCTCCCACTGCCACGCCAGCAAGAGAGCCACCTGGTTCACCGACGAGATCCAGACCTCCAAACGCGCATGCCGGAAACTGGAGAAAATATGGCTCCACGAACGCACACCAGACAACCACACAGCCCACAAGGACGCCACCCGCAGACATCACCACCTCATCAGATTAGCCAAGAGATCCTCCTTCAAAGACCGTTTGGACAACAACCCACACAACAGCAAAGAGCTCTTCAGCATCGTCAAGGAACTCTCCAACCCCAGCGCCAGCGCCAACGACATCCCGCCCTTTCAAGAACTGTGCGAATCACTACCCACCTTCTTCCACCGCAAGATCGCTGACATCCATGACAGCTTCAACACCACAACCGCCCCGACTACACCAGATTCCACCTCCCAGCGCCATCCGCCTGACCTGCTGGTCCAACGTCAATGACGATGAGACACGCAAGGTCGTGATGAACTCCATCCACTCAGAATCTCCGTCAGACCCGTGCCCACACCACGTATTCAACCAAGGGGACGCAGCCATCGCACCCCAACCACGGAAGGTCATCAACATCTCCTTTGAAACAGCGACATTCCCGGAAAGCTGGAAGCATACCGAAATCAACGCCCTCCTCAAGAAGCCCAAGGCGGACCCCAAGGATCTCAAAAACTTCTGGCCTATCTCCCTGCTCCCGTTCCTGGCAAAGGTCATCGAGAAAATAGTCAACAGGCAATTGGCCCACCACCTGGAAGTCAACAACATCTTGGACCCGTCCCAGTCCAGATTCAGACGAAACCACAGCACAGAGACAGCCCTTATCGCCACCACAGACGCCATCAGGCGCCAACTAGACAACGGCAAAACATCATCCCTCATCCTCCTGAACCTGTCAGCCGCCTTTGACACAGTCTGCCATCGCACTCTAAAGACACGCCTACTAGAAGCCGGAATCCAAGAAAAGGCCCTTGACTAGAGCACGTACTTCCTCACTGGCAGAACCCAGAGCGTCCACCTCCCACCCTTCCAATACGAAGCCACCAACATCATCTGCGGAGTGCCCCAGGGCTCATCCCTCAGCCCGACAGTGTTCAACATCTACATGGCCCCCCTCGCACAAGTGGCCCGCCAGCACGACGTCAACATCATCTCCTACGCCAACGACACCCAGCTAATCCTCTCCCTCACCAAGGACCAACACACCGCCAAAACCAACCTCCGCGAGGGAATGAAGGCCGTCGCCAACTAGATGAGGAGCAACCGTCTGAAGCTGAACTCTGACAAGAAGGAGGTACTCACCCTCGGACCCACCCCCTAAGCCTGGGACGACTCCTGGTGGCCTACCACACTGGGAACAACACCGACACCCACCGACCATGCACGCAACCTAGGATTCATCCTCGAGTCCTCCCTCTCCATGGCTAAGCATGTCAACGCTGTCTCCTCCTCCTGCTACAACATCCTCCGCATGCTCCGCAGGATCTACAAGTGGATCCCGACCGAAACAAGAAGAACGGTGACACAGGCCCTCGTCAGCAGCAGACTGGACTAAGGCAACGCACTCTATGCAGGAATCTCAGCCAAACACCTACGACGACTATAACGCATCCAAAATGCCTCAGCCAGACTGATGGTCAACGTCCCCCGCAGCAGTCACATCACCCCCCTCCTGAGAGACCTACACTGGCTCCCCGTCGACAAGAGGATCACCTTCAAGCTCCTCACCCACGCACACAAGGCACTCCACAACGCCGGACCAGCCTACCTTAACAGCAGACTCATCTTCTACACCCCCACCCGCCAGCTCCGCTCCACCAGCCTTGCCCTCGCCGCTGTATCCAGCATCCAACGAATGACCTTCGGCGGCAGATCCTTCTCCTACCTCGCCGCCAAGACCTGGAACACCCTCCCTACCCACATACGGCAGACCCAAGACCTACTAGCCTTCACAAGACTCCTCAAGACCTGGCTCTTCGAGTAGTAGCAGCACCCCCTCCCCTCAGCGCCTTGAGACCCTCACGGGTAAGTAGTGCGCTCTACAAGTACTTTGATTGATTGATTGATTGATAATTAGGTGAACAGCAATTATTAGTCATTGATACCTGAAATCTTGCCTCTATCATGGCTAATAGTACATGTTCCCCAAATATCACTAAAAACTGGCCGACCAAGAGGCCAATTGTCCCTTCTTGCTCCATGTCCCAGTTTCATTCTCTCACTCAACTTAAAAGGCAGGCAAATAACTGCAGTTAGTTGTAGCATTCCAAGACCTAAGATTGGCAGATTGCCACTTCGCTGGACACTTTGCATATGTGCAGACACATTGCACATGTGTAGAAAGTTTAAGTCAGTGGAGACTTCACAAGATGTTTGTTGAAGAGCAGGTGGTCTATGAGTTGCTTTGCACATTTTGGGGGGGGGGTGTTATTTTGAATCCTCCTTCCTCTAAATCAAGCCATCTTAAAATATATAAGCCTACCAGGGATTCAGCTTATGAACCGTGATTAATATTCATATTGTGTTTGCGTTCTAACCCCTTTACTGCCTCCTAGATTAAGCCTTGACTGCTCGCTATTGCAGCGGTTGCCCGTGCAGGTAAGATCGGTGGGGCCAGGTTGGGAGAGGGATTCAACAAATCAACAGACGACCACAAGGGGAAATTAAATAAATAATTAATTTCCCCTCGTTGTTGTCTGAAGAAAACCCCCTCCCTCACCCTGCTCAACTGCTCCACCAGGCCAGACTGCCCCACCGCTCTTACCTGAATGGGTCGTGGCTGAGCTATTGCAACTTTTCGGAAACAAGTTTAGAAAATGAAAAACTCCGGTATCCAAATGGAATGAAATAGCCAAACACTTTGAAACACTGATGGCAAATATAAGTATCTGCCCCACAGACAGACCAGTACCACTTACTGCTACAGGTCCAGGTCCAGTGGATATGTTTTAGCCAAGGAACTAGGATACTTGACATCTAATCTCATCTTCGTCTGTTAAATATGTTGGAATTAAACACTATATTTTAGAGATTTCCCTAGGAAAGGGCAGCCCTTGTTCCTTTCCCTTAGAATCACTGCCACCACAGCTGTGGTCTAGTAGGATAGCTGGAAATGTGGACTCAGGAGACATAGGGCCTGATTACGAGTTTGGCGGACAGAGTTACTCCGTCACAAATGGGAAGGATATCCCATCCGCTAAATTACAGTTCCATTATAGCCTATGAAATTGTAGTTTAGTGGACCTAATATCCATCATGTTTGTGACGGAGTAAATCTCTCCTAAAAACTCGTAACTAGACCCATAGCTGTTAATCACAGCCTCATGTTTGACCACATTGCGTGCTCTTGAGCAATCACATTTGAAATGTATTATTCTGCTACCTTTTCAACAAGATTGAGAGTATTTATAATCAATGTTCATGCTGCTAGTAAGAGTGGGGTCACAAAATGAACTGTATATTGCATAATGCAGCAGAGAAGTTCCCAGTCCCATAGCATATTCATCAAAATGCAATATGGTAGTAAATGTATAGTCTTTGCAGCAGTATCAGTATGTTGCAGTCTCGGGTCTACTACTTTAGCAAACTGTTTGATACCGGGCAAAACCTACTCTCCCCTTTTCTTAACTGACAATATATGAACACTTTGAAACAAGCTGAATGGAAGAAACATACCCCATGGGCATACTCTGAAGAATGGTCCCTAGCATGGTTTTCATTTACACATTCAGGGCTTTTTTTTAGTCACGTTGATGGGTTTACATTTCAAAAACTGAACTGCTTCTGAAGTTGCATTGAGCAGCACCCCTCCTTTAAGGCAGCCCGTCCTGGTAGCCATCAAATGATACCTCTTTTACAGCTCATAAAGGTTTGAAAGAGTGTGAGTTATGTGATCTTTGACAGATTGTGAAAGATGGGGAACCAAAATGCAAAACAATAGGCACCCCATAGTTTCTCTGTGTGAGCAGCAAACAAGAGCCTGGACTTCAGGACCTACCTCCAAAATGAGGGCCTGCTGTCTATCCTAATCAATCAATTAATCAGGCATTTGTAAAGTGCACTACTTACCCGTGAGGGTCTCAAGGTGCTGAGGGGTGGGGGAATGCTGCTACTGTTTGAAGAGCCAGGTCTTGAGCAGTCTTCTGAAGGTTAGTAGGTCTTGGGTCTGCCGTAGGTGGATGGGGAGGGTGTTCCATGTCTTGGCGGTGAGGTGGGAAAATGATCTGCCACCAGTGGTCACTTTTCGGATGTGGGGGACAGTGGTGAGGGTGTGGTCGGCGGAGCGGAGCTGGCGGGTGGGGGTGTAGAAGCTCAGTCGGCTGTTGAGGTATGCTGGTCCGGTGTTGTGCAGTGCTTTGTGTGCGTGGGTGAGGAGCTTGAAGGTTATCCTCTTGTTGACGGGAAGCCAGTGCAGTTCTCTCATGTGAGGTGTGATGTGGCTGTGGCAAGGGATGTCGAGGATCAGGTGTGCGGAGTCGTTCTGGATGCGTTGGAGCCGTTTCAGGAGTTTGGCCGGGACTCCTGTGAAGAGGGCGCTTCCATAGTCCAACCTGCTGCTGAAGAGCGCCTTGGTGACAGTCCTTCTCGTTTTGGTGGGGATCCACTTGTAGATCCGGCGGAGCATGCAGAGGGTGTTGAAGCAGGAGGAAGAGACGGCGTTGACCTGTTTCGTCATGGAGAGGGTGGAGTCGAGGATGACCCCTAGGTTGCGTGCGTGGTCGGCGGACGTTGGAGCTGTTCCTAGTGCGGTCGGCCACCAGGAGTCCACCCAGGCCGAGGGATTGGATCCGAGGATGAGGACCTCTGTCTTGTCCGAGTTCAGATTCAGTCGGCTGTTTCTCATCCAGTCTTGTTCGCATTACATAAATAATAAATAAATACGCCGCAGATGATCTTGGTGGCTTCGGAGCAGAAGGGGGGGAGGCGGACGCTCTGTGTTCTGCCGGAGATTAAGGAGGTGGTCCAGTCCAGGGCCTTCTCTTGGATCCCAGCGTCATGGAGGCGTGTTTGTAGTGTGCGGTGGCAGACCGTGTCGAAGGCGGCTGACAGGTCCAGGAGGATGAGGGCCGCAGTTTCTTCATTCTCTAGCAGGGTCCTGATGTCATCGGTGGCGGCGATGAGGGCAGTTTAGGTGCTGTGGTTGCTGCGGAACATGGACTGGGATGGGTCCAGGATGCTGTTCTCCTCAAGGAATCTGGTCAGTTGTTTGTTGACTGTCTTCTCGGTGACCTTAACTGGGAACAGGAGTGGGGAGATGGGTTGGAAGTTCTTGAGGTCCTTGGGGTCCGCCTTGGGAGTTTTGAGTAGGGCATTGATCTCGGCATGCTTCCAGCTCTCCAGGAAGGTTGCTGTCTCAAAGGAGATGTTGATGGCTTTCCAGAGAAGGGGTGCGATGGTGGTGCTGAAGATGTGGTGTGGGCATGGGTCTGACAGGGATCCGGACTGGACGGAGTACATGATCTTGATGGTATCATTGTCGTTGATGTTGGTCCAGGGGGTAAGGCGGTTGGTGCGGGTGGTGGAGGTCTCGGTGGTTGCCGAGGCCATTGTGGTGTTGAAGCTGTTGTGGATGTCTGCGATCTTGCAGTGGAAAAAGGTGGACAGCGAGTCACACAGGTCTTGCAAAGGTGGGATGTTGTTGTTATTGGAGCTGTGTTCGGAGAATTCCTTCATGATGTTGAAGAGCTCTTTGCTGTTGTGTGCGTTGTTGTCCAGGCGGTCTTTGAAGGAGGCTCTTTTGGTGGATTTGATGAGGTGGTGGTGTCTGTGGGTGGCACTCTTGTGGGCTGCGTAGCTTTTCAGTGTTCGTTCACAGATCCAGTTCTTCTCTAGCTTTCGGCAGGTTTGCTTGGAGGCCTGGAGGTCTTCGGAGAACCAGCTCGCTTTCTTTCTGGTGTGGCTGTTGGGGGGTTTCTTGAGCGGGACAAGGTTTCAGTCGTCGATCCACTGCATGAGGTTACGGGCTGCGGAGTCGGGGTAGGTCGGGTCTGCGGGTGGGCGGTGGTTAGCTGGTCTTCGGTGACTTCGCTCCAGCAGCGGCGAGGCATCTACTGGGTGCGGTGTTGTGTGGTGGGTTTCAGGAAGGTGAAGTGGATGCAACGGTGGTCGGTCCAGTGGAGTTTGGTGAAGACGTGGGAGCTAGCTGAGAAGATGGGGTCAAGCATGTGCCGGCGGGGTGGGTGGGTGTTGTGATGTGTTGTCTGAGTCCAAGGTTGGCGATCAGGGTGGAGAGTTGGGGTCGTTGTTGTTCTCGAGGTGGAAGTTCAAGTCCCCGAGGAGGATGTAGTCCAAAGAGGCGAGGGTGTGTGTGCCGACTAAGTCGGCGATAGAGTCGCTGAACTGTCGTCGGGGTCCGGGGGGGTCGACGGAACCAATCTCAGCATTCCATGCAGGTGGTTATTAATGTTCAATGCCTCCTTTTTCTTAACCTTTAAATTGTATTCTCCTACCTACCTATACAATAGTTTAACTAAGTGAGAGTTGCAGCAGAAAACTGGCACAAAACATGTGTGATAGTAATGCTGTAAAGTAATTTAGTTATAGTATGTTGCTGGGAAATGGAACAAGAAACCGCATGAAGAGAAAGGGGTCTTTCAAAATCTTTGAGGTTCAAGTAAAATAAAAATATCTTTAATGGAGAAAACATGCTATAAATAGTCCCTTTGGACTCTTGGCCCATTTCTGTCATAAGTATCTACCTGTAATAAGTGCCACGAAATTATGTATTTATTGCAAATTGCTTATATCATGTGTTGTACCTGAAGATCAGGGGTTGCACGAATGGAATGGTCAATGGAGCAACTTGGCATAGTGTTGATGGCTCAATTACCTGGGATAAATAGATGCTCAGTCATACTGAGAATGCACTTTTATACATAAAGTTCAAAAATACACTTGCAAGTCTTAGCTAAATGAGGGGATCTGCCTGAAAAGTAAAAGAATTCCAGAGAGTTGTATTCAGAACTCTTCCAAGACAACATTTGTGCTGAAAGGAGGATCGTTCCCCTAGTAAGTTAAGAGGCAGAGTAAAAGCAGATATTGGCATTGTAGAATGAAGAGGCTGGTTAAACATGGTTTCTGGTAGTCTAGGATGGACAGTCAGATGAAAAGGAAGGAAAACAACTCTGATTGGTGTGGAGAAGTGGTGAAAGCATTTTTGATTATTAAATGATTTATGTACATATATCAACAGTAACATGCCAAATGCAAATGTATTTTTTGCACATATTCCTTGTTTAAACTGATTCTAGTTAATGTTGGCCTGTATTCTAAAAGGGGCTCATGTTAGTTGATTACTTTACTTGTGAAATATCAACATTAATTTTTTTGTCAAAAAGCTGAAGCAACATTGAAAACGCGTAATGTCTATTTTTCTCGTGTCCCATACAGAAAAAAACATTTTGTTCTTTAAGATTTTGGCGGATTTTCACATATTTAATAGTGGCCTTTTAACTGCACCTGCAAGAGAGAGCTCCCTGTATGTCTTATCGACTAGTTTGAAGGTCACAGTCGAAGCCTGCTTGAGAGAAAGTTTTGTATATTTTCATGAGACTGGAACTGTATCTTTTCTGCCTCACATGATCCGTTGACCCTGTGGAAAAATTATGTGACTGATGATGGTAGAATTCCGTTACTTTAAGAATGTTTTTGCAGTTTACTGAATAGATTCCTATTTAACTTAATTTAGAGCAAATTCTCCTTAAGGTTCCTTCCGTCTAGCTTCCTGTAAAACAGATGCCTGTTAACCTTCCCTTTAGCAGTTTAAATTGATTCATGCACAGAGTCCTTCCCCTCATTGTAAACAAAGCTTTACTTAATTTATAGACTTAGGGCCTGATTCACAAAGGGCCTTGTAGTGCAATGAAGGCCTGGACAGATAATGGTTAGGGGGAGGCTGAGAATGTTTCTTCTGAGGAACCCCCTGTAGTGGCCCGGGGGTATAATCCCTGAATTTAAGCTTCCTGTCAGAGCAGCAAGCAGTGTCTCTTCCCGCAGCCTAAACCCAGAAGATCTGAGAGAGAGGAGTGATCAGTGAGAGTTCAAGCTGTAGGTGGGTAAATTAAAATTAGAGGCAGAGTATAAAAAGGTTGAAAGGTCCTTGGATGCAAAGAAGGCTGAGACAGAAGAGCCTTAGCAGAGAAGAAGATTATACTGGCTCATAAACTGAATCCGAAGGAGCTGGATATCAAGGCTAGGCAGGCAGATTTCAGCACTGAGGGTGTAGGCATACGTGAAGTACCTTAAATAGAAAAAAGAATTTGCATAGCCGAGGATTTGGTGCCCAGTTATGTGGTGGGAGATGATATTGATAAATGGTTTTCTGCTTATGAAGTTCCACTGAAAGTTCGCAGGGTTCCTTAGGAGCACTGGAAGGGGTCGTCTGTGGAAACACATGCCTACACTGGGGAAGGATGCACTTCTCACGTTAGAGGTTGTGGACCAAACCAAGTATACCCCTATCAGGGCCAATTTAATTGCCAAATTTGGGCTGATCCCTAAGAAGTATTGCAAAGATTGAGGAACAGCCAGGGGCTCCCCAACCAATCCTTAGTGGATTTTGTGGGCTACTCCATTAAGGCACTAAATGGCTGGGTACAAGGCAGTGAGTTTAGTGATTCTAATGGGTTATACCATCTTACGATGAGAGAGCACATGCTCAGTATATGTTTTCCTGGGTTGCACTAGCACCTGGTTAACCGTAAGCTGACTGATCCCAGTAAGCTTCCTGAGGAGGCAAACCTCTGCACTAGCACCAGAGTGTCCAAGAAGGTACCTGGGAGTGAACTGAAGAAGAGTGGTTCAGGTTCCCCCCAGCTGGGTGTGGCGGAGGCTAAGGATGACCCAGGCAAGTCTCATAGTAAGTTGGAAGAAAGGGTTCCCTTGCTCTATATGAGAAACAGAGGGATGGTTCTAGTGGGTGGGGACCCGGGAGGCACCATTTCCCATCATCTGCTTGGAGTGCTCCCAGTAAGGAGACAAGCAGGGGGACTCTGACTGTCCAAAGAAACCACCCACTGGTGGGACCTTCACAGGGGTGGCCAACATGGCTTTAGGGGTAAGTAGTCCCCAGGTGATGGTCATAGACCATGCCACGATCTCCCTTTGTTGGGCTATAGACTCAGAGAGTAAGCTGATGATCCATGAGGATAGGGGTCTTCACTTCTACCAGGTGAAAGTGAATTGGGTATCAGTCACTTCTCTGAGGTACACCGGTATAGCCAGACCATGGTAGTGGAAAGTCTAGTTACCCCAAAGCAGCACACCAGCCAGATGTGTAGTGTGGGCCCATGGGCAGGATTTTTCTGCCCTATGGTCTTGATATATATGGAGTGGGTGGGAATTGTCATAGTTAGTCCCCAGATACCCATAGACAGCATTCTGGTGGATTAATTGCCCCCAGTGTCAGGAGGAGGCGTGGCTGCCAAGGGCACCCTCACAGTCCAGTTTTCTGGGGGTACTACTCCCAAGCAGAGGGCATGGGAGCCTAGATGAAGGGATGAGAAGATGGAGGACTCATCCCTGCACTATTCAGCCTCATTGAACTGACCCTGGCCCTCTAGTAGCCCCTGGTCCAGCCCTGTGGTGCTGGTATCAAACACTGCCCCACTTGTTACTGCACCAGAACTCTGGTCCTGTCTAGACTAAAAGGGGCTCATTTCAGTTCCTAAAACGAATGTTCACCCCACCTCCAGAGCATGAGCTCATAGTCTCTGCCAAGTTCCTGAGTACTTTGGATTTAACTTCAGGGTACTGATAGATTGACCTAACTGAAGGAGGTAAAGGTAGATCAGCCTTTTCTACTCCAGAGGGCCACATTCAGTTTAAAGTGATGCCCTTTGTGTTGCAAAATGCAACTGCAACATTCCTGAGGCTGGAGAACAAGTTATTGGCTGGTATGGAGTCCTTAAATGTTGCTTACTTTGATGGCACAGCTGTCTTCAATAGCAGCTGGAAGTACCATCTTTTTCACTAGCAGAAGGTCCTTTAGGCCAGCAACACGTAGGTCTGACTATCAAGGCCACTAAATGTCAGATAGGGCAAGGAACTGTGGTGTAATTTGGTCACCTTGTGGGTAGGGTTAAGGTGCAGCCCCTCCATGCCGTGATAAAGACTATTCTGGCTTGGGAGCCGCCAAACACTTAAACCGAGGTGAGGGCCTCCCCGGGCCGCACAGGATGCTGTAGGGGATTTGTGAAGGGGTATGGCACCATTGTTGCTCCCTTGACTGAGCTGACTTCCAAGAAACAGCCAAAGAAGATGATCAGGGCAGCGACTTGCCACAAAGCCTTTGACGTACTCAAAAAGGCCATGTGCATATCCGATGTGCTCAAGGCCCCCTTACTTTTCTATGGAATTTATAATCAAACAGATTCCTCACAGCATGGCATATGGGCCGTCTTATCACAGTTCAATGATGAGGGCCTAGACCAACCTGTAGCTTTCATCGCTAGAATGTTACTTTCCAGGGAACAGAGGTGGAGTGCTATTGAAAGAGAAGACTATGCTGTGGTCTGGGCACTGACAAAGCTGAGACTGTACTTGTTTGTGACTCACTTCCATGTTCAGACAGACCACAGACCCCACAGGTGGTCAGTGCAATTATGAAGTGAGAATCTAAAATTGTTGAGGTGGTTCATCTCCCTATAGGAAATGGACTTACAGTGGAACACTGTCCTGGGTCAGACCACTTCAGTGCTGATGGTATCTTCAGTTTCTTCCGCCAAAGAGATGAGAACTCCCAGAAGTCTGGGTAGTTTTACCCATTTTCAACTGGGGGGCACATGTGTTAGACCTGTCAGCCGTAGGGTGATTTCCCCCAACCAATTTTCCTACTTACCTTAGTTTTTGATGGCCTTAGGACTCTGTGCACTTTACCACTGCTAACCAGCGCTAAAGTGCCTGTGTTTACTCCCCTAAAAATTGTTTGATTAGCATGTACCTAATTGACATATTTGATTTACTTATAAGTTCCTTGTAGAGTGGTATACCATGTACCTGGGTCTGTGCATTAAAGGCTACCAGTGGGCCTGCAGCATTTATTGTTCCACCCACTTAAGTAGCACCCCTCAACATGTCACAGGCCTGCCATTGCAGTCTGAATGCAGTTCAAAACTGTCATGTCGACTTAGCATTGAAACCCCCTTGAAATTCCTTAAATTCTCCTTTTATTACATGTAAGACAACCCTAAGGCAGGTCCTAGGCAACCCATGGGGCAGGATGCTCTGTAATTAAAAGTCTGGACATGTACTTTAAGTTTTACATGTCCTGGTAGTGAAAAATTCCTATATTCGTTTTTCACTACTGCGACACCTACCCCTCCCATAGGTTAACATTGGGGATTGCTTATTACATTTAATAAACTGTAATTCCAAATTGGGAGCATATGTCATTTTTGGTACCTGTGAAATTGTAACTATAACACCTCTTTAATGGTAAAGTTGTTTTTTTTTCATTACAATTTTGGACACTTTTAGAAAGTTGGTATTTTCCTACCCTTAGCCCTTTATCCCTGCATTCTGTTTTGGGTCACATACCTGGCCGTCTCTGACAGTTATACTTTGTTAATTCCTTCCATTCCGGCATCTCCACCTGCACACAGGACTACTAGAAGTAACTCCAATGATTAGTTTGCTGGACTCCTGGTGACAGCCAAGAGCTCTCACCATCGCACCTGGACCCAACCCCCAAGAGGTGTTCCACCAGTCCAGGACTATTGGTTGCGATGCTAAAGGCCTCCAGATCTTCAAAAAACCCAAAATGAGGGCTGAGACACATTTTGGCCGAAAAGTTCTTTGAGAACCCGGAGGAGACCAGGGTCAACCTGCTCGCCTATCCGCCTGCGGTGCATCACTGGTTTGCTGCTTTTCCCGTTATGTTCTCCACAACAGCATATTCTTTTCAGCCAACCTTTCCCAAAGGGATATCTGACGTCATGGAGCTATCTTTGCCTACTGCCTTCTGCCTAGTACCACTGGAGATTTTCGACTTCTATTTTTGCAACTAAGTCTGAACGTAGAAATCTTCACCGTGACTTCAACCCAAGTCCATCTACTAATGAAGCTCCCTCTTTGGACATCACCCACAGCCTTGCTCCGCTGAACTTTACCTTCTCAGACACTCTTCTCAGAATTTCTTCAAAGTCCGAAGGTAAGCGCTGACCAGGTCCAATCCACTTTTTCTATCCGAACTGTGCTTCACCGCGGTTGGATATATATTTTTACTTTGACCCGGTCTCGCACAACTGGATATCTGCAGTTGGTGAGTTGAACTTTTAGGTTTTAATATTCACTAAACTTTAAAGATTCATAGCTCATGTTGTACTTATTGTTGTTTTGCCATTTTGCGGTCAAATAAGGTGTTAAAAATTACAGAATTTTTCTAAATTGGTTTGGGGCTTTTTTTCTTGTTTTGTATTTTCACTTTATTACAGTTTGTGTGCTGTGTTAATACTTTACAAATTACCTCTAAGTTAAGCCCAACTGCTTTTTGTGCCAAGCTATCAAGGGTTAAATAGTACTCAATTTAGTGACTGTTTGTGGTTCACCCTGCAAGGGATTGTGGCTGTTGTTTGACCCGAGCTCACGCCGCCGTCAATCAACAACCCAATGTCTCACATGTATGGTTAGCTCATGCGACACAATACACATCCATATGGCATTACACATGCCAAAAAAGGTCACAAATTACCTCTCTA
Source organism: Lissotriton vulgaris (assembly GCF_964263255.1). Taxonomy (NCBI): domain Eukaryota; kingdom Metazoa; phylum Chordata; class Amphibia; order Caudata; family Salamandridae; genus Lissotriton; species Lissotriton vulgaris. The sequence continues at coordinate 774,433,950 of NC_141696.1, read as the reverse complement.
CAAATTGAATGACGTCCCTACAAATTGAACATTCACGTGCCCTTGGCCTGCAAATACTGAAACCAGGGCTAGAAGAAGGGCTCAACAGAAGTGCATTAGTGAGTGCATCTCATACTTTTCGTTGAAAGCCACTTAAAGAAGAGGGACTTGATGCCTCTATTTTGACATTGCATATACTAATAGAATATGCTCTATTGTAGTTCACTGGACTTATTTTTGGGGCTACAGTTGTAATTCATGATGTATACTTCCACAAAAGGAAATTAATCACACTGTGTTTGCAGTGAGGAACGAGAGGACTACATGGATGTCATGAAGCACATGTATTTGACTTTTGAGAATTATTGATTTCAGCAATATGTAGTCAGGAGTTCCACTTTCTAGAGAAGGGCTCTCCTGCCTCTGTAGTAAGTAAGCCCTGCACACAATAATTTCTTTTTGCAGATTTATATAGCGCAAACTCAACCCCAAGGTTTTGGAGCGCTTTACATGAGCACCAGGTACATTACACAAGGACACATACATTTTTTGGGTAGACACGAGGAGAATAAGTGATTTGCCCTGAATCACAGGATGTGGAGTCGACCCCGAGGCTCGGACCTTGGTTTCCCAGCTCCAAGGTCAGCAGTCTAGCTGTGAGACCACATCGGCATATTCATAACAGAATGGAGAAGCGTGGCGTTGAGCAAACATCGCTACTTTCACATGTCTCCATTCTGAAAAGCAGGAATGTGCTGTTTTCACAAGAATGCAGTACACCCAAGCGTTTACCCTATCACTTGCGCTGAGTTCCGCTGCCTAGCTCCAATGCAGGCACCCTTACGCCACAGTGCAAGGGTGTCTGCATTGGGGGAATTCATGGTTTATATGCAGGAGGTCTACCTTCTTGCACATATACAATCATTCATGGCGTTTTGAAAGTTCTATGTGTGCTGCTTAATGCAGGCTGGGGACAGGATGTGGTCTCACGTCTATACTGCTGACCTTGGAGCTGGGAAAGCAAGGTTCGAGCCTCAGGGTTGACTCCACATCCTGTAATTCTGTGTGCAGGAGGGGTCAGCTTCCTGCACATATACAATCATAGGCAATTTACACAAGGCAGCACATATGGAAACAGCAAAAATGAGGAGGAATAAAGCGTTTCTCCTCGTTTCACCTGTTTAAGACCTGGTTTTCCCTAGTCTTAATTTTTGTGCTACCTCCTATTTACGCCGCCCTTGAAAATAGGGGTCAGTGTTAAAATCAATGGGTGTTGTGGTGGATTGCAGTGTGAAAGGGTGCCTTATTTACAAGGCAGCATTAAGCCACGTTAAGTGGCTTAACGCTGCCTTGTAAATAGGGCAAAGCCCCAATCACCAACACAACGTCACTAAAAGTGACGTTGTAGTGGGGATAGGGGCTTGTAAATTTGCCCCTACATATACACAGATGCGTATGCAGAATGGGGTTTTGGACATCCTCTTTCACTCAATGGTTATTGTTGTTTAACTGGATTGAGACATTTGCTAACAGGGTTGTCCATCATTGTTGCTATTAGGCCAGCATTTTGTAAATGTATTCATCCTAAAAAAGAAGATCCAGCACCTTGCACTGCTTTTTCTCTTGCACTATGCCCCCTGCACTCTCTCTATTTACTTTTTCCACCCTGTTCTCTGTTTTTTTCGATTTGTATGTGCTTTTTTGCCAATGTCCCGATAGCTGCACACTGAGACAAACTGCTCAATAATATTTTTACATTCCGCTCACTTAATTTTTTTATATTTACTTTACCATTCTAAAATGTCCTTCAACCATAATGGAACAATAAAGTAAAATGGCCAAAATGGCGGCGAGTGAGTCACAACAGACGTGCACGCTGCACAGTGCTTGCACACACACAGCACCCATCTTGGAATGGTTAAAAACATTCCAAGCTGTTGTGTATTGTGACTCGCCCTAGCCTATTTGGCTGTTTTACTTTACCATTCAAACATGGGAGACGATCATTTTAGAATGGTAAGCTAGAACTATATATTGGCAAAACAACAAAAAAATACTAGGCTCTTCAAGATGACACATATGTGCTTTGCCAGTGCTTGATTTGAATTGTAAATGCACAATGCACAGGAATTCCAAAATAAAAACAAAATGTCAATTAGCTCATAGGGGCATATTTAAAAGCCTCTTTCGCCACTACCAAGTCACTGAAAGTGACGTGATGGCGATAGGAGCTTTGCCTTATTTACAAGGCAGCCTTAAGCTCTTAACGTGGCTTAACGCTGCCTTGTAAATGTGGCTTAAGGCTGCCTTATAAATAAGGCCCCCTTTCGCGCTACACTTAGCGTGAAAGGGGCGGGCAATGGGTGTTGTGGTGGGGGTTTTACCGCAACACCCATTGATTTTGATGCTGCCCCCTATTTACAAGGGCGACGTACATAGGAAGCAGCGCCAAAATTAAGACCAGGGAATACCTGGTCTTAAACAGGCCAAATGAGGAGAAAAGCTTTATATCTCCTCGTTTTAGCGCAAGTGCAGGGGGAAATGTAGGGCTGCACCATAATATTGGAAATATGGTGCTGCCCTGCCTTTCTAAAATGGCGGAGTACTGCTTTAAGCCAGGAAGGCTAACGCCGCACTCTGTCACTTTATTGTAAATATGCCCCACAGTCTCAACTTCATTCTAAAAGAAACGTTACATAAGACAGATCTATCGCATTTTGTAAAAGGAAACATGAATAGACCACAAACAAATCACGATGCGTAGACGTCACTGTTAACTTAATTGTATTTCTTAATATTCCTGTACGTATTAATGTAATAAATATTAGGAATGTACAAACTGCAGCCCCAACGTGTGTGTTTGTTTTCAGTATATCAACAACTCCCAACTTGTTTGGCAACCTTCTGTTATACCATCAAACTCACATTTCACCTTAAGTTCTTTGTTGTTTTTTTTAGCCCAAAACCTGGAGTTAATTAAATGTTGACAACATAATGAGCTTTAAAAAGCAAACTTGCCACAGCCTGGAAAGAAGTTTTGCAGCAAATACAATTTCACGAGTATCACATGTTCCAGATGATAAAGGTCAGAGATAAGGCAAAGGCAATTACAGAATCAAGGGGTTGGCGGTGAGCACAGCAACATTTCCATGTCTTGTGTGGTTTTCTGTTTCCAGATGCATCGAAACCTTAGTCCCCAGCCTTCTCTTCGGAACACATCTCATGCACTAGTGAGAAATAGTCTGGGAAATATTATTTATTGTAAAATGTACAATACAACGATCTTAACATTATAAACACAGTTACGTATCGAAGTCTTTTAAAGACCAATAATTTATAAAAATGAGACTGGCCATTGCAATAACTTTATGTCTCATAGTCGGGCTTTTTAAAAAAAATATACATATATTATCGAAAATATGAGCAGACTGAAAGGATTGGAGCTCTCTATAAAGTTTGCAGAGGATCTGATATGTGTTCTTTATGGTCGAGTTATTAATATGAAAGGCTGTACACTGTACCACATTTCGAACTCATGGAATATTAGAAATAGTTTACTGGACTATTTCACGTGGAAAAAATATTACACTTTTGATACAAACCGTCTGTCAATTATTATCCCAGGCAATTTCTTTGTTAATACTTCTCTGGTAATCTGATGCTTTTGAATTACAGCAATATTAAGTGAATCAGTGAAGCCTGTGAGTGCCCGTGCTACCAAACTGGACTCTACCCAGAACCTTAAAGGCGCCATTACCAGGGGGCAGCAGAGCGCGCTAGACTGCAGAATGCAGCGACAAACATGGCCGCTTTCCTGGGCACTGCTACTCGCACCAGTTCGACCACGTCACTCATCACGAGGCTTGGAACCAAAATTCAAAATCAGACTTCAATCTTTCCTTGAGTCTAGCTCAGAATGTTAAGGTCGGTTTGTATAATGATCTACAAAACACATCACCACCTACAATGATATGGTTCTTTGTATCAAACGGGGCAAAGTAATAGCAGAAATACTGTTGTACTGTTGCTAGAATATGAGTTCAACCTATGTGTGAAGTACGGCGTGTTATTCAGCTTCACAGTCTCCACTCTCTGCTCCTTTCATAGTCACTTTCTGACTTTTGAAAAAAAGTACTTACTGTTCTGGCCAAAACTGCTGATCCTATGGGGATAAAATGTGATATTCGTTCAAATTGTCAAGATTTTCTAGTACATACTTCTAGACAGTGCTTAATTCGAGACAGTTGGCACCAGAACTTATTTTTCACCAACAGTTTTTGGCCCAGAACTAGAGAGATGAGGAAGAGAAAGAAGGAAACAGTTTTAAAGAGAGAGAGAGTAGTAAAGAGAGAGGCAGTGGATGAAAAATAAGTCTGCAAGACTGAGATAAGTGAGTAAAGTGGTGAAAGAAAGAGGCATGATGTGGAATTAAACCTTGGTATTCAGCAACCCCAACAATCGGCCATGGCGCTGATGGGCTTCTGAGAAAAACTTTGGAACCCAGCACTTATTCTTTTATGTGTTAAACACAGCTGCTAGAAATGGACCAGCAGCAAAACATATACCCTCAATTGAAAGCAATTTCTAAGATAGTATTCACACTCTCCTTCAAAATGTTAAAAGTGATCTTGTATTACTTTTTCTGAATCCTCCATAATTGACTTATCTAGCCTGCTACTATTCCATTCTCTCTCCTTCTAAATCAGGATCTCTGAGTACATGGGCATCACACAGTGAATTATTTATAAGTGGGACAAAACCAGGTATTCCATTTGGATTTGGGTGGTAGGTAGGGGATGAAAGGACAGAAGAACTAGGCCCTAGTGAACAGAGGGAGCCAAATTCAAAGTCTACTTCATGCACTTCTGTTCAGTTTTCTTGAAACGCAAGGACAGATGGGTATAGTTACTTGGTAAAGTGGAATTCTAGCTGTACCCATAAAATGTACAACAAACGTAGCGACTTTCTTTCGAACATGGTGGGTAAGCTGTTTAAGCTGAACTGATACTGTGATATGCTGCATTCACTGCAGATCATAATCAATACCTTGGCCAATGATTTAACCCTGCTTCTTTACAAGCAAATTATTGCTGTCTACAAAATCTTGCTGTTATCCCCAAAGACAAAAATAAAATACTCATTAATTTCCATTCAAAGTGAAATACATTTTCCTCCACCGTCATCACTTTAAGGCAAAAATGTGATGTGCTTCTGCTATTTGTGGCCATCTCACTGTTGCTGTGTTCATGCGCGCCCCTTCCTATCTCACGCATAAGTTCATGGGCCCTTTAATATCCTTCCATGAACAGAGCCTTAATGGATTGGTTCATGGTCCATTCTGTCCGAAGAGCTCTTGAGGTATTTCCTTTATGTAAGCCAATGCTAAGGAGCACCTATAAACATAGTAAACATCCAATATTCTTTGGCACAGCTTTGTACCTGTAAAATGCAAAACATCTCATGATGTGTATGGTTAAACTGAAGTACACATTCCAGAACTTTCACGCGATGTATTTCATTTGCAAGTGGTACCCTATAACTGTATCCATTGGGAAGATCAGTGGTCCTCCTTGTCTTCAAGGGACATTTATTCTGATTGTATGTGCCAAGTCATTAAAACACATGTACATATGTTGTCTTTGAATCAGTGCCCAATAAATTTTTAGCAGTGCATTTGTAGAAGCCCACATCCTTATGTGATGAGTGCTGGATGACCAGTGTTCCTTGTGGGTGAAGAAATTTGTTTCCATACAAGCGAGACTGTGCTGATGTTGTCAAGTAGGATTTATCTGGGAGTTCCCAAGTTATTTCTGCTTTAGGGATTCCAATAGTCATGCAATTGAGCTGTACTACTTGTCCAGGACGAGTGTAAATGACGGGTGCGGGTCCACTGGTGATACGTGGTGGGTATGCTATAACTATGACGGGAACATTCATAACAGAGGAACCATATTCAGTGGTAACCTTGCACAAGTAAGTTCCTCTGTCATACACTGAAGCATCACGAACAATGAGTGAACCATTCTCAAGAATAGAAAAGCGACCTCCAGCATGAGGGCCTTTCAGTTGAACTCCATTGGGCAATATCCAACTGACCTCTGGTCGTGGGTGTCCTTGAGTGATGCAATGAAGCTGCAATGTTTCCCCATTAATAATACTCACTAAGTTTTTGTACTGGTTGTTTATTTCTGGTTTTGGGCCAACCTTTAGAGAGACAGGTATCTCTGAATATCCAACCATGTTTCTTGCAGTACAGCGGTAGACCCCAGCATCTGCGGTAGACAGGCTACTGATGTGCAAAGTACCATTTTTCCGATGGTAAAATCGGTTCAAGTGGTGGCCACTTTGAAGTTCTGTTCCATTTGGCAGCACCCACACAATTCCTGGTTCAGGCACTCCCTCCGCAGAGCAATCAAGACTAACAGCATGTCCTGCTGCCATGGCAAGCTTTTCAGGAGGGAGGCTTTTGAAAGATGGCTTCTGCAACTGATCGGTTACTGTGAGCTGCACGATTAACCTTGCTTCTCCACCTTCATTGCGCCCTATGCAGACTAACTGCACCGAGTCAGTGCTCCTCAAAAATTTGATGTCAAGTGTTCCGTTACGGTGTACAGTGATTCTATTTCCATAATATGGAGCAGGCAATATCACACCTTCGGGAAAAGCCCAAAGTATGCGAGGAGCAGGGATACCCTCAGCTTTGCAGTCAATCAATTTTCGAGTATCCTTCATGCCTGTTTCTTGAATGATTGTTACTGCATTCATGAAACCATTTATTTTAGGGGGCTGTACATTGACATGGATATTCACAATCTTCTTGTCCTCACCAGCTTCATTCCGTGCCACACAGGTATAATTTCCATTGTCAGACCTCTGGGCCTTCTGAATAAATAAAGTGCCATCTCTTTGCACTTGATATTTGTTAGAGAAAGCTGATATTGGTCTGTTTGAAGGGGAAAACCAAGTGATCTTTGGAACTGGTTCCCCTTTAACTTCACAGGGTATTGAGAGCACATCACCGTAGGGAACATTAATAACAGCGTATGTTTTATTCCTAATCAAAGCTGGTTCCGCGACCACCTTGATGCTCACCCGCATCTCGTCTTGACCAATTTTATTGACAGCGTAACACGTGTAATCACCTTCTTCTTTCATTCCCACTTCATTAAAAAATAGTGTTCCGTTGTTGAAGACAACATATCTTCTTGTTCGAGTTCCACTGTCATCTGACTGCATTAGGTTGTTTATCATACTTCCATCAGGAAGGCTCCATGAAATCTCTGGATTAGGAAGGCCTGTGGCAACACAATCAACCTTCAAATCTCCACCGTACGTAATCTTATGGTTAACTTCATTTTTGTGTTCTATCTTTGCTGGCTTCATCATAACATTCACCTTGAGTACCACATAATCATCTCCAATCTTATTCCGGGCGACACACAGATAGTCTCCAGCGTCTTTGTCGGTGACTGACTGAACTATCAACGTGCCATTTGTGTAGACTCTGGTACGAGATTCAAAACTATTTAGAGAGAGAAAGAAAAAAAACAAATTAATTACAATGAACAAATTCTCTATTGACATTGAAAATAGCATTGCTTACAAGCTCACTCAAACTCTGAGGATAGAATGGTTTCCTAAAATTTCACCAAATGATGTACAATTCTTTTGAAGATGTCCCTGCTATACTTCAAATCCATAATTGGCCGTTTGCCTTATTTTTTTGTAGTACATGTTCCTAGTTATTTTGTGTCAAATAGATGAGAACGGAACTTTTGGATTAAAATAATATTGGTGACATGCAAGTTTGTGGATTGGCTAAATAAAGGGTTCAGTGTTCTTGGTAAGTAAAAATGCTTTGAAATCGTATTGGGAGTATGTACTATTGCTTGGCGATCAGATTCGTATTGGACAACTAAAATGCAAAAGCCTTCATGTAGACCCTAGCTATAGTACAGCATAAATCGGTGGAAATATTGTTTGGACCTTTTTCAGTAATCCCAACCTTAAATTGAGTTAAAATTGCATGTTCTTGCATATTCTGCTCACACTAACCACAGCCCTTTAAATTGTGAAAGCTACTACTTTAAATCCAGTAAGAAATGCAGAAAGCATGCACACAATGAAACAAATAGTGCATGCTCTGGAGTTGTGTTCTATTTTGCTGAAAATGTATGAATCAAGTGCAATATTAAGAAATTATTTATCAAAACAATCAAATTGGGGAATATCTGTGATTACCAGGTGGTTAGTCCCATGGTATTCCTAATTTTGATGGGTCTAACATAGATATATACCATCTGCTCTGAGCAGTTAGCAGATGTATGCAGGATCTCTGTGTGTGGGGCGAGTGAGTGAAGTGTGCAGAGTTTAAGAGGACATGGGAAAACATCGTCTTGTAGGTGGAAGCATTATATGCGCCCCAGTGTCTTGGCTGATGATTGCATGGGGGCTGACAGAAGGGGCCAAACTAAAATACAGCCCCTTTCCTATGCGATTTTACAAGCCAGACAGATAACACAGGGACTGGTGTTCCTGAACTCAGAACATCTGGTCATCCAGTTATAATTGTGTTTAGCAGAATTCCAGGTGGAAATTCCACTCAACATTGGTCGTAATCAGGGGCACAATGTTAACAAAGCACATCATATTGGGGGTGTTTTACTTTGGTCAGATCTAATGTATAGCTTAAGTGTGTCATGGTGAGATGAAATCCCCTTTTCACTATTAATTTTATCATGAACAACATCAACTAGCTACAGTAGAATGATGGAAGCAGTGCAGGATTTATATGTACCTCCCAAGCAAGGACCACACCAGTGATACCTCTCACAAGTCAGCAACTCTGAGAACACTGTGCAGAACAGAACCCTCTTTCTCTTCCAAATCACTTGATGCAATCCAGACACTGGGCAAGTGGAAGCAACTCTTACTATACTAAAACTTACTTTGAGCATGTTAAAATTTACAATTTCGTTTTTTTCAATAATTTTCAGAGGAATACACTTCTACAGCCATCACAATATTATGAATGACATCTGCCATAAATGGCAGCATTTGCAAATTGTTCCTGAGAGTTGCATAGGCAGATGTAGAGAAGATTTTCAGTCACTGCATTGGGATATGATAATGACTGCTAATTTCTGATAAGTTCTCCTAAAGAATTAGCTAAAGCTTTGCAGAATAGACCTCACAATCTAAGTTAAAATGATTTGTTATTAAAGAATTCACAAAATGTATCTTTTAATCAAGACTTTCCGAGAGGTGAGTTCTGCTAACTGCTTCGGGTGTATAAGATCAGGTCTGTTATCAAATCGAGAAGGAGCACACCAACAACTTGGATGTCACCAACGTCACTTATGTCGTCCAGACTGTTTTCTATTTTGTGCCACCATCTTGAAACGAGCACCTTCTATCCCACCTACTATCCTTGTTATCACAGACACGCAAGCTCCAAGATACAATTAGGCCTATCATATTGCACAGAAGTGCCATCCAACTGCCAGTGGAGGCAAGGTGCAGTAAAAGGATTAAGCAATTATCTCTCCTTTCCCTTCAACTGATACCTAACAGACAGAGCAAGCACTACCCCCAACTTATGGTAAACAAAGAAAAACTAAAGGAAGGTGAGTGTTTGTATTGTCAACGCTCCATCCATCATCCCCTTTGGTTTTTCTTTGTTCGCCCTAAGTTGGCAGGGTATGCTCAGACATGAGTCCCTTGCTCACTTTGCCACTGGATTCAAGCAAGCCCGGCTGAAGACGGCTGTAATGACAGAAACCGGTCCTGGGAAGCATGATTCCGGTCCAGGGAAGACATGGCTTGGCAGTTTGGGCTGGACTGTTCCCATGAGGCACAGGGTCAGACTGATTTGCATATGGCCATCTCTTAACTAGGGTGGCGGAGTGAGCTAAAGAACGGTGATGGATTAAACCCAGATCAGTTCACTGGGGGTGAGTGTTTGTATTGTCATCGCTCCGTCCATCATCCCCTTTGGTTTTTCTTTGTTCGGCTTAAGTTGGCAGGGTATGCTCAGACGTGAGTCCCTTGCTCACTTTGCCACTGGATTCAAGCAAGCCCGGCTGAAGACGGCTGTAATGCCAGAAACCGGTCCTGGGAAGCTTGATTCCGGTCCAGGGAAGACATGGCTTGGCAGTTCGGGATGGACTGTTCCCATGAGGCACAGGCTCAGACTGATTTGCATATGCCCATGTCTGAACTGGGGTGGCGGAGTGAGCTAAAGAACGATGATGGATTAAACCCAGATCAGTTGACTGGAGGTGAGTGTTTGTATTGTCAACGCTCTGTCCATCATCCCCTTTGGTTTGTCTTTGTTCGCCCTACGTTGGCAGGATATGCTCATATGTGAATCCCTTGCTCACTTTGCCACTGGATTCAAGCAAGCCCGGCTGAAGACGGCTATAATGCCAGAAACCGGTCCTGGGAAGCTAGATTCGGGTCCAGGGAAGACATGGCTTGGCAGTTCGGGCTGGACTGTTTCCATGAGGCACAGGGTCAGACTGATTTGCATATAGCCATGTCTGAACTGGGGTGGCGGAGTGAGCTAAAGAACGGTGATGGATTAAACCCAGATCAGTTGACTGGGGGTGAGTGTTTGTATTGTTAACGCTCCGTCCATCATCCCCTTTGGTTTTTCTCACTTTTAGAAGTTGGCATTTCTGTGTGCTATGTGTCTACCGTCCTGGTGTGAATTGCACGTCTGGCTTGTGATTTACAGGAGCTGAGAGGTGTTGGTGGCTCCAGGAGACAGGGTGTGTCAGCCCAGTGATGAATAGAAATATCTGCATGCAGATGGGAGAGAGGAGTTTCACCTGGGAGCTGAATAGGCCTGGGCCTTCCCTCCACAATGCCAGCTCCACCCCCTGTGGTGCATCTGATCACTGAACCCCCAACCTGACAAAAGGGAGAGGAGCTGAGCAAAACAAAGTGCTCCAAATCCCCCCTAACCAGTTCTGACTGGTATCCCCAAGCCCTGTGCTGTGACACAAAGGGATTTTCTAATATAAATATTGGGGCTGTGACCTCATGAAAAAGTCCACTTCTTGTCCCTGTACTCGTAGGGACTTTCTGCTGCTGGGGCCCAGGAGGAACCACCACGGGGACCTCGCTGCTGGAGGGCCCTGTGAGCTGGCCTCCCTGGGACCAGCTATGCCCCTGAAACTCTCCTGGACTTTTGATGTGGAGCTGTGGCTCCTAAACCTAAAGATCACTTCATTTGCATTTCCCCAGGAGGAAGGAGCGCTTCTGCTTTCCACTGCAGCGCTGAGCTGCAGCTTGTTGGGAGGGAATCCCGACATGGGGATCCCCCTCCTTATCGATGCCAAGCTTTGCGGGTGCCCACCCCGCTTATTTCTTTATTTTAAAGGCGGGTGCCCACCCTGCATTTTTGTGGAGCTTTTGCGGGTGCCCACCCTGCTTATATCGGTATATTACCAAGCGGGCCCACCCCGCGTTTCACCGCCGTAGCCCGATTGAGCCCGGAAGCCAGGCAAAGTTTGCCTGCCTTTGGACGGGGCCTGCGTCAGGACTGGAAGTTGTGCCTGTGTCGATGCGTGGCTCCCGTGAGCTGATGAGAGCCCCAGTGTGCAAAGGGGGAGAATGGGAGCCCAACCCGCCTCCTGGAGTAGAAAAGAGAAGTCCTGGGTTCCAGGAGGGGGCCTGGGTGAAGAGTGAAGGTGGCCGAGGCCGCCGATGGCAGCGCAGGGCTCCCTGGTGTGAAGGGAAGCCCGGTGCCAGGAGAAAAGTGCTGCCGGTCCCTGTGAAGCTAAGAGGAGACCGGAGCAGCACAACAGGAAGAGTCCCAAGTCCTGGGTCCCAGGAGGGTGCCTGGGTGAAGTCAGAGGAGACCCAGAACAGCAACAGAGCCCGGTGAGTAGGGGGTTAGCTCAAGTTGGGTTTTCAAGAGCGGCACAGAGTCAGAGTGGCCCGTCTCGTAGCGCGCCCCTCCAACGAGGCTCCCTTATTGTTTGAGGGCATTTCTGACCAGTTTGCTACAGCTGCCCCGTTTAGCTAGAGGGCAGCTGCAAAGCCTTTGGGGGCAAGTTTGTTTTGGATGCATAAGAGAGCCCTTGTTGGCCACAAGAGAGCGGGCCCCCCAACGAGGGGGGCATGGTTGTTGAGAGCCCCAGTGAGGCCCAGATTGCATAATGGTGGCAGGGCCCTTTTTCTGACTCACAGCTGTGCCGCACCAGCGCGGGCAGCTGCAACATATGGAAAATGGTTCCGAGGGCACAATGGTGCCAGGCCCTTCACAGTACTCACAGCAGCACAGCACTTAGTGCCAGCTGCTCCGTTTAGGCCCTCATTCAATATTCCTAGCTGCCCAGCAAGTAGTGGGCAGCTGCTACGTTTAAGTTTGCGCAATGGCGCAATTGGATTAAGCTGCTAGGCAGCAGCCCTGACATTCTGGACACACAGGGAATTTGAGCCCCTTTTGAGATGGCCAGTTGGTCAGAGGGACTGAGAAGCTTGTAGGGTGCCAGGCACTAATTTGAGTTGTGCCTCTACTATGGTCTTTCTTACGAGACTATGTGCTAAATGTCATTTATGTGGTGATAGGAAATATAATTCATGTGATATGATTTACGCACCCTGTTTTGATACCTCTAAATGTAGGTTTATGATTTTGAGGTGGTTTTGCGTATTATGGTTTATGCAAGTGAGATTATGTTCCACTGAGATTATCTCCTTATGTGAGTTATACTTAGGAGGTTAGGGTCTAATGCATTTAGACTCACGAGAGGATTGCATAATGTGTTTATGCTGGTGATGTTGGCGCAAAATGTCATTTGCGCCTATTGTGACACTGTGCATAATGTAGTTTATGTTACAGGCTGATGCTAAGTACAGTGATTACCAGTGGTTACTGGTTATACGTTTATTATCTGTTTTACTTTTACTAAGTTCACTTTGTGATGGTTCTGACAGTGGTCCAGGGGGCCCTGTAAGGTGTAAATAATCCCTTGTAAATATGACTCAGTGCCAGGTGACACCATGTATATTATGTGAGTACTATTCTAATGTGTTATGAGAATACAAAGGCTATTTTTGATATAACCTTGTGTGACGTTCTTTTTGTGGTGTGCCTGGGATGTTGTTGCTGTGTGCATGCGCAAATGCTTTCCACATGGCTTCCGGGATAAGCCTGACTGCTCGTGCCAAGCTACAAAGGGGGTGAGCAGGGTTTATCTTTGGCGTGTAACTCCTTTGCCCTGACTAGAGTGGTAATCTCCGCCTGACTTTGGCACAAGCCTTAGCCAACCAGAGATCCCATTTCTAACAGTACATGACACTCATACAACCCTTTTACAATTCACAAAACAAATGTATTTCTCAAACAACCTAACTACATATACAGCACCAATGTCACTAGAGCAAGTCATCCCTTTTCAATCTCATCTCAACTCTATAAAACAATCAGACTAACTTTCATTTTTGATAAAAGAAGCCTTTCACAACTCAAAATCTTGCTTTCCTTCTTGAGCTCAAAATTATGTCACCTACACATAATAGAAATTCCCAGTCTCATTCACTTTACCTCATAACAATCAATGAGGCATTGATAGAACAAAATGATGCTTACACAGCAGATGCTCTTTAATTGGTCTATAACAAATTCTGTCAAATCGGATAAATATCCTGCTTGTCATTGAGGTTCATCTGCTATCAAACACATTTCTTATGAGGATTCTACCCCAACGCTAACAGTTTGACCCTCTCAGACATATCTCCATCTTTATGAAAACCTCTTTCAAAGCGAATACTGTAATCTCACTGTAAGGGTCAGAACTTTGGTGGCAAGCATTCAAAGAACTTGAGTGATGAGAAGTGACTGTGTTTTGCCCATAGATGCTAAGATCTAAAACAACCCCCAGAGTTAGTGGATCAATAGAATCCCTAGCTTGGACACCTATTTGTTCTCTCCTAACCGTGGCACCATTTACCTAATGTTCATTTCCTGATTTATGATGCCTCATCATTTGAGGGTAGGATATTATCTGGCAGGAAGACCAGCTAAGGTAGTATTCACCTCAGGCAAAGTCAGAAAATATTAACTGCCTATTGCAATGAGCAAAATTTCTCAGCTACACCCAACTACACGAGCAAAGATTGAGCTTAACTTGCTACTTTTTTGAAGACCACCTATTGCATATGCTGCATAAGTATTTCTAACAACCTGACAACTCCCTTACCAACACCAGTACAAGGAATACAAACACCAATAGCAGCACCCTTTCCTCATCCTCTTGCCTTCTTTATTAATCACACTCAACCACTTTCAACACATGCCCTTTGCCCATGTTCTCAGCCACATGACTATCACATCGCTTTGTCCCCTTTCCATCAGACCACCCATGTTCCAACATAATAAACACTAGGAATATATTATCTACAGATCATCTGCAGATACAACATGTCCTGGAACCTCTCCTCAACACCACCTTCTGTTAGGTCTTCCAAAATACCAGCAACATTTGAAACCTATTTTCCTGCTGTACCTTCATCCTAACAGGACTCTATCATCAAATTAGGATTATAGATTGAATCCACTAAATTATTACACCCATGCTTACCAAACTACACAAATGTATTATTATGAAGATGTCAGAGTACCTCATTACCTATGAACAGTTCATTACAGCCAATATCATGGTATTCAATGCTAATAATTTTCTGAATCCAAAGACCGCAATTGGAGTTCATACCACCATTGCCTAGCCAATATATGTCCACTATTTCTCCACCAGTGTCCCACACCCAACTTTCTCCTAAAGACTTCAATTTATACTCTGCAACATTACAGTGTACTGATCTTCTGAACATTCCCCAAATGTCTTTAAACAAGCCTTTACCTATTGAGGGAATCCACAAGCCTTTTAGAAGGCAGTCTCCATAGTATGCGTGGTCCAGGATCGCCATCAGCACTGCAATCCAGACGCAGGGTACTTCCATAAGTGATATCGGTTTTCTGAGGTGAGCTCCTGGTTATCTTCGCATTCGATGAAACTTTCTTTATGGTCAGATGAACAGTCCTCCTTACAGCTCCCACTATATTGGCTGCTATGCATTCATAATTTCCACTGTCTCTAGGTGAGATGCTGCGAATGTACAGTGTCCCATTCGGGAAAACAAAGAGGTTGCCGTTTACAAATTGTGAAGGCCTGACTTGAGTGCCGTCAAAGAGGATCCATCGAATAGTAGGAGCTGGTGCGGCCTTTGCACTGCAATGGATGTAAACACTGTGCCCTGCAGCCAGTGAGATGTTCTCCTCTTTTTCATGTTGAATGATTGGTGGCAGTGCTGCAACATGGAGCCTCACTGTTAGGCTGTCGGTTCCAGCTGCATTACTGGCAATACATTTGTACATTCCCCTGTCGGTAAAGGTGCTCTCCCCAATCGATAAGGATCCATTTTCATAGAGCTTTATGCGCCCCTCTGTGGTAGATGTGGCCCTAACGACTTTCCGGTCTGGGAAGACCCAAGAAATTTGAGGTGCCGGAGTTCCGCTTGCTGGGCACTCAAGTGTCATAGTATCTCCAAGATAAACTGTGGCATCTCTGTAACGGGGAACTAATAATTTTGGCTGTTGTGCAACAACCGTCAATGTGATAACCATTTTGTCAACACCATATTGGTTCTGGGCTGTGCATAGGTATTGTCCACGGTCCTGAAGCTGCACGTTTCTAATCACAAATGTGCCATTTTTCATTACTTCAAATCTCTGTATTTTTGTGTTTGCCGTCATTGTTGCTCCTACATGGGTGAGAAAAAATATGTTTGACAGAATATAGGAGACTTAAAATGCTGCGTTTTATTTCGTATTAACATATTCTTTGATACCTTGTTTGGCATCTTGCGATTGATTGGGACAGTCACTTAAAAAGCAACAATCCAAACTCTGACTGATTTATGAAAAAAGGTGTCATTTATGCCACTGGTAACAGGATTAGCGCCAAAAGTGTATGGTATCCACAAGGTAAACATAATTTCTTTAAGCCTATATGCATGCATTTGATGGACTAGAAACCACTAAAGTAGGGCCATGTCATGAAGTTTACAGCCTCACACTGTGCCTACACTCAGGTGCAAAAAGTGCTATGTGCCCAAGAAACTCTGAAATCCCACAGGCTGTTGAGCTAGTACTCACATGCAAAGCTCCACTTTTGAGGGCACATGCTGCAGGCAGTTCATGTAGAGGCTCTCAGAGTGGAAGTTCACATGCAGCTCTGTCATTCTGCGTCAGTGATACCAGCAACAAAGAGGCAAATGAACCTCTTCTCCAAGTTTCTGTGCATGCACTGCCTGCAGAGGTGCTCTCTCTCCTGTGTTTAATGAGTAAACACATGCCAAAGAGCCAGGGTGTGCAGCACCCTTCTGTGCCTGGGAGAAAGGACCCAATGAGGCTTTATGACTTAATTATAGGGACCCTGATTAGGTGCTCATCACATTTGTTTGCAATTTCCCTGACCACCTTTCTGTGACATCCTAATAATGGCCAAAATACTACCTTAGGTAAAAAACGTAATGGCATAATTAGCACATGTGTTAGTAACTGACACATTCATGTTTCCCAGCCTTATTTCTGCAGTTAAAATATTTTAGATAAAGTGCAACTTAACCACTTGCAAATGACACCTATTATCAAGGTGTAGGTCTGACTTACAACTAGAAAAACGTGAGTTAATTAGGAAGGTTTCCAAATAGTAACCAAGCATTGACTGCCATACATAAGTTAGTTTTAAAGGATTGCCTTCGGCTTCAATCTGCTTTGGATATCCCATGGTTTGTTTCTGTGAAAAAAGCCTGTGTGGAGATTAGCTGCCCCCGTTTATTTGCCACACCGGAGTCCTGTCTTTTCATTGGAAAGGAATTTTAAAACAGCTAGTTTACGATAAGACCACACTGACCAAAGATTATTCTGAAAACCAAAAATCTAGGGTGTGCTCTTGCAATTTGGTCCAAACACAAGAAGGCCTTCAACCGTCTCTTTCCTTTATTTTAAACAGACAGCACAGATTTGTTCTCACTACATTCCATTTTAACCTCCTATTTCTGTTGGCGGTTTCCCTGCCAAATGTTCCATGTTATCTGATGTGAGTCCTTGTCCGTGCGACAGGAGATCTGTCCAGTCGACTTTACATATCATGATTTTTTGCTCTTTTTATCAAAAGCCCAGAAGAAAGATTTTTAGCCTATTTTTAAAAATGTAAAACGTCAACAATGTAGACCTGCTCCTCAATTTTTAAAGCAACCTCACAGTCCTTTGATATGTTGTACGGTTTCCTCTTTTACCTGGCAACTATTCAGATTACGGAAATGTGCAATATTGTGACAGTTTTCTTTGCTGAAATGTTTTATAACTGTACCTTTATGGATTTTATTGTTATTGTATATACTGTTTATTTCTTGTTTTAAACTTGTATACTTCAGAATTGTGATGAATAAAGATATACTTGATTTGACTGTCATTGTCATTCTGGTCACCTAAAACTGGATGAGGTCATCAGGTTTGATAAAGTTTCCTTTTAAATGAAATGTTAAATTGTTAAATTAGTAGGTAACTGGTCACTGTGGACCCAGTTCTCAATCTATATGCACACCTAAATGCAATTTAGGTGCAAAAGATGCATTGGGCCAAGTGCCAATCCTGATCCACAGACTTAAGATTTCCAGAATGATAGCCCTACTAAAGGGATTTTAGGAATGTTAGTTTGCCTTAGTATGGACATATTTAGGCAAATGAAGGTTGAGTGATCTTGTGGGAAGTCTCTAGAAGGGCTGTCTGCAAAAGTAGGCCATCACCTCCAAACTTGGTTTTCGGATACAAACATTCTCCATGCGGGACGTTTCTCACCAAGGACTAACACACACTTGCCAATGAAAAGAAAAGAGTTCTTTGGGGCAGAAATATGGCATCAATACTCTAAAAACTTATAGCGGTGTAGCAGAAGGGATCCTAATGGGAAGAAAATGGAAATATATATTTGTGAAGGCACATTTACATTACATTTTTATTTATTCAATTTTCCACGTGTTGGAAATTTTGAATGTGGGAATGTTAGGCAGAAGAGTGCTGAAAACCGTAACAGTAATATTGTTTTAGGAGTAACCATCGAATTCTTTTAGCATTCCATAAAGTCAGAAATTTGCTCCTTTAATCTACTACTAATACTAACTACTTTAATCTCTCCAGAGTGTAATCTTAATTATTATTGAAACTAGTTGAAGCTATTGGCTAGAACAAGTAAATAGATTTGTCCCTATTATTTTGTGAACTGGAAAGCTACCAGACGAATTTGAATGTAAGGAAATACAAATGTTAAGAAACCCAATCATCAGACGTGTTACCTTCGGCACCACTACTGACAACGCGATTCCACAGGAAGGGACATTCTCAACAGTGAATGAAACAATAGATAATGTAGCATGGGAGAAGTAAATGTGGGTCAGAGCTTATAAACCAGTTTAAGTAGTTGCCACATAATGGATTCCGGGTAAAACAGACACTGACATAATACAGGACGTCCCAACTATTTGCGGCTGCGAAAAATAGCAAATGTGGTGTGTAAGCGCAGGTTACGTCTGTCGCTGGAAGTAGACTACAAGACCCAGTTAGCAAACATGTGGAAGTGAGTAAGTTTGTGCAAGAGTAGGGTAGTAGCACAAATATATATATATTCTTCTTACCTGTAGAGACTTTGGTCCATGTAAGAAAAGGCTTTGGTTCACCCACTGTGTCACATGGGAAGAGGGCATCCATTTCAGCAGGGATGGCTAGGGTTTGATATCCTTTTGTTGTTATTTTCGGTATTTCATTCAGTGTTTTAAAACTAGGTGAAGGTTGTACAGCACTCGAGCTATTCAGACTGGACCCTTTTGCATGTGGTGCTAATGGCAATAATTGATTATTATAGTGCTTATTTCTATGGATGAAAAGATTTGGTGCTTGGTGAGTCGTCATTCTTTGAAGGATTGTTGAAGTTGTGGTCATCAAATGTGTTGTAGGCAATGATCTCTGCGTAGTTGTAGGCTTAATCTCTTGCCGTGCTGAAGCTGACGTGGTCTGTAGTACAGAATTTGTTGCGGTATGGCTAGCCGAGACTGTTGCCATATTCCTTTCTCCCAACACTGTTGGTGGCTTTGGGACGAAAGGTATCAGTGGTTTTGAGGTAGTAGTTAGCCTGTTAAAGGTTCTTGTTCTATTAAACATGTGTGGGATTCTCGGGTTAATATAATATGGCACACCTTGATGTGGGATTCTCATAGCAGTACCCTTAGCATCTGTTGCATAGTTATTTCCAAACAGTCGATGGTTTATAGTTGTTCTACTATTTCCCTGGTTGCTAAATCGACCTGGAAATATAGGATTAGGCCTTTGTAACTGAAAGGGTGTTGTAGCAGGTTGGTATGTATGCATCCTTCTCTCTTGAATTTTGTCTGCAGCAAATGCTGTAATTCCTGGCTTATTTGTGAAATGGAGAGGTGAGTTAGTCACAAAATATCGTGAGGGCCCTCGGGTCGGTAAATAGGGTGGCTTGATTGTGCCTCTGTTTTGACTGTAGTGTGGAGGAATTCCAACAGGCCATTGGTTGAAATTAGATCCATGTCCAGGCTGTCTGCGAAAGTGTGAACTCACTAATAAACTATTGTTTAACCTGCCACTGAATATTTCTTTTGATTGTTTTTGGTTTAGATTGGTCTGAATCCTGTTTTGGTATGAGAATGAAGTACCATGCTCATTTAGCTGAGGCACTAGTTTGTTTTCATTGTTGCCAATTCTATCATTTGTTTCCAATTTTGGAGATTCGACTTGATTGAATCCAATCTGTTCTTTTACATTTTTGGTGGATGGAGCTGGAACAGAGGACAACAAAGTAACCAATGAAGTGGGTGGAGAATGAGTTCCAGGTTGTGCAAGAGGAACAAGTGTGATTCGTGTTGCTGGAGACGAGGACTCTGTTTTCACTGAATTTCTTTCAGTCACTTCATTCAACTTCACCATCACATGCCTTGTCTCTTCTCTTTTAGGTACTTTCGTAAATCCTGGCACTGGGTAAAGAGTAAATGATAATGGTTTGTGCCTTATTTGTTTAGTGATTGGATATTCCCGTGTGCTGTGTGATGCAGAAGTGGTGACTGTCTTTGTTGTATGTATTTTAGCAGCAGTAGTGGATTTTCCATTACCATGGATTAGAGTAGGTGTCTGTGTTGTATATATAGCTGACGGCACCGTGGAAGCAAGATCTGTGCTTGCCAGATAAATGGGTGATAGGGTAGTTGGTAACCCTGGTGTTAGTACAGTTGATGTTGTATGGTACAATTGTCCTTCTGAGCTAATGTAAAGGGAATCTTCTTGAAATGGAATAATGGACTCTGGAGTCAATGACTGATCAGCAATTGCTGGTGTCACCACCTCTACTAAGGTGTCTGGGTAGATGGCGCTGTCTGTGTGTGGCACATCATCTATGGCATCATGCTTTTGCCCAATGATAGTGTTTCCATGATAACCATCATTGTAAGTTGCCAGCGTACTTTTCTGCTCTGCAGGCTGTGCCAATTGTACTTCTATGCTTCCTGTTTTTTTTCCCTTTGTCCTATGCCTACTGTTTGTCATTTGAGTAGTCAGGGGTATAGTAACAGGTGATTGAGTAGCTTTAATTGCAGTAGTAGTAGTAGTAGCAGCAGTAGTAGTGGTAGTATGCATTATATTTGGTGGTTCAGGTAACTGAACTGTAGGCCGTGTTAGTGGAGTAGCAACTTTTCGTTTATCTTCTGATAATAGCAAACCTTTGCTTGCTGAGGATGTTTCCATGGTTGTTGTTACATATACATCTTTTCCAATCTCCAACTCAGTTCTATGCTTATTGTCATGCAAAAGGTCTAGTCTAGAGGACGTTTTAGTAGAATGATCTATTTCAGACATTCCTAGATATGGCTTTTGAATGGAAGGTGCCTCTGGCAAGGTTATGTGGGTGGGAAGAACATTTTTTGGTCTTGGGCGAATCCTATTTGGCCGTAATCGTCTTCTCCCATTGGGTCTTCTTCTGGAATTCTGTATATAATTATTAGCTATTATTTTGGAGGTTGTAGTCCTTGGATAGTGTGTCATGATTTTTATTGTTGTAGCCCTTCTTGTACTTGGTACAGCTGTTGTAATTGGGCCTGGTTCCTCCAATGGGGTGATACTATTTGCAATGATAATATCAGAGCTAGCTGTTGGCATAGATGCTATAATATGTTCTCTGCTTTTGGAATGTCGATTGGAAGGTACTGGTAATATGGTCTGGCTGTTATACCTGGCTCCATCAAGCCCAATTTCTCCAGCAGTGTCTCCATTACTAAAATGGGCAGAATTTTCATATGATTCAACTCTATTGTCCTTATTTGCTGCTTTATCTGTAGGTGATTGGGGCAGAGGAATCACAACGTCTATGGCAGCAATGGCACCTGTTGGCTGTACTGGTATGACTGGAGCAGTGGCAATGGTGATCAGGTCCGTAAAGTCCTCACTAATAATGTCTCTAGGTAGCACAGTTGTATCCTCAACATTTCTGTCCACATCACTGAGCTGTACACTGGCAATCGATTCAGTTTCATCAGTACTAGTTTCAGGGTGGTCAAGTGCTGGAGATCTCAGTGGAAATTGACTCTCATCGGTGTCAAAAATATCTGGAAATGGATTTTCCACTTTGATGTGCAAATCACTTGAAACAGAAGGATTGATCACAAAAATCAATCCATCCAGAGACTCTTCTGTCATACTATTTATGCTTTCTTCAGTTCCCAAAGATGAATCTGTTACAATGTCTTCTTGACCTGGGGCAGCTGAATTGAAATCAGATGAAACTGTGGATATGGTTTCAGTTTCAGATGTGGATAGCTCCTCTGGTGATTCAAATACTTCATATTCACTGGGCTGTTCCATATTCTCGACTGATGGGTTTTTTATTGTTGGCTCTTGAAATGATGCAGGTTCATGTTTGGTCACTGAGCTTGTGGCAGAAGTAGTGGTGTAGAGAAGCCGATCTTCTACTATGTTTGAAGCATCGCCTGATGATTCTTCTATTTCTGTTACTAGCCCTAATGTTGGATGAAGAGGGGGCTTTGCTAATGGAGAGGGTGTTGTCCCTTTACGCCTTAGTAGTGGTGCTGTTGTCATTCTTGTGTTAGAAATAGGAGGGTTCAATGTAGTAATGGCAATATTTTTGCCACGCACCTTTGCCAAAATGTCAGCCCAATGACGTGGATCAATTTTTTTGTTACCCATATTAACCCTCCTCCTGGATTCAAAAACCCTCCGACCTTCTGCAACATTGCTGTCCTCTTCTCCTTCAAGCGCTTTAAATGCTTTAATCTTCTGCCTATCTTTTTTGTTTTGCTTGCTTCGTGCTTTTGAAGACCGATCATTTTTTTGCTTAAATGACACCTCTCTATCCTTTATATTAAGAGATTTTTTGGGCACATCCTCAATTTCTCCATCCCCTGATCCATCCTCATTGTCTACCATAATCGGGTTTCTGTTTGTAGATATTTTAACCACTGGCCGCAGTTTTTTTTTCCGCTTGTCAGGTGATTTGTTGGATACTTTCTTATTTACTTTTACATTCAAAGTGTACTGATCAGCCCCATGTTGATTGACAGCTACACATCTATAAAAACCACTATCACTAATTTGACTGTCTTGAACTAACAGGGTACCATTTTCCAGCACATAGCCTCGTGAGGTATTGAAGGAGGCATCAAGAATACTGTTGTTTGGAAGGATCCAGTTCAGCTGTGCTTCAGGTACTGCAATGGCAGTACAGGGCAGCGTGATCTGCTCTCCAACATTTCTTTCAACTACAATAATCTTGTCAGATGTTTGAATGTCTGAAGACTCAACTACAATTCTGAAGGGCATTATATCCATATCATTGTTGAGTTGGGCAATACAGTGATACAAACCAGAATCAGAAAGATCTATAGTGTTAATAACTAACTGCCCACCATTTGTGATGGAGATCCTGCTAGAAGGATTGCTATATGGCGCTTTCAGCTTGGTTCCATCTGGAAGAACCCATTGTATTGAGGGGTTGTCAGAGGCCTTAACATGGCAGCTCAGGTGACATACCCCACCTTGAATTACACTCTGAGACCCTTGAATTTTCTCATTTTGGTCTATCATAACCCATCCATTTCTTTGGTAGTTCACATTCGTCACTTGGATTGACTGAGAAAACTGAGTGAAAAAAGATAATGTGACTTTAGTTGCTGTGCTCTTGCGTCTGTTTAATTGAAGACTAATCAATGGCTGCATGAGCCATGCAGGTTCAGTAAGTAAATGAGCCTTAACACCAGTGTAATAATACGCATCATGGTTCATATCTTGTTTGTATCTGTAGCTAATTTTGGGGTCTTTGTTGAGCATGAGTCCTCTTTGTAATTTGACTGGCACTTCACTGTAATAGGCTATAAGTTTCCATAACTTTTCATAGTTTTCACGATTCATTGGGCATTCAAAATCCAATGAAAATGTTGCATTGACATCAATTTCTTCAGGTATTGTCTGACTCAGAAGAATTTTTTTGAAATCTGGTGACTTCCTTACAGTACATGCCATGTTCACCATATTTCCATGCTCATCAGTCATGTTCAGAGAAATATTGCCAAGCAAATCCTGAAATTCATCCATGATGCTGAGTTCACTTTCATTTTCCTCTACATTGTTGTTGCTATTGTTTTGCTTCAGAGGGGAATATATAATTGGCCGATTGCAAGAAATATCATCCAGTGTTTGAAGCTCCTTTTTACGCAAGTGTTTGGGGGAGGAGCACATTGCACATAGCTGGCCACCTTCATAGGCTCTGTCTTTCTTGCACTTTAACACACCTTAAAAAACAAGAACAACAAAAAATAAGTTGGTAACAATTGTATTTGTTAACTTGAAATAATATTTAAGTGCAGATTGGTTAGAAATCGTTTTGCATCTATGGCAATTACAAAATAAACAGTTTCGTTATATGTTGTTATATTTGTTTGCAAGAATTCATTCAGTAAGACCTTTGTATAAGTGAATCTTTCAACTCAAACTGCTATGTCAAACAAAATTATGAACGTTTGTCCTTTGTTAACTGGCTAAATTTGTCTGACTTCACTTGAGTCAAGATCTAGATGGCCCAACTCATTGAATGTGATGCTTTCAGTAGCCACATACTTTACATAGGAAAGGAGGAAAATCAGGCTGCAGGAAATCCTTCAGTCTGACACTGAGAGGACATCTTCGACTCTGAGTGGGGACAATTGACCTCCAACTCTTAATCGTAAGGTAACTCAGAGCCTGACAGCAGGAGGTCTTTTCTGCTTTTGAGGGGTAAATTATTTGATTAAAGTTCATTATTTTTATTTATTTTCTCAGAATGCATGTGCTTTCTCTTTGTCAAAATGTATGTGCTAAAAATATGCTCTAAGACAGAGTGATTGAGAACTTTAATACAAACATCAATTACATAATTAATGACTTTATTTGAAGAACCACATTGCATGTCAGTCACCTGTACTTTCTAGACCACTTTATTCCATGAGTGTTTTTTAGGTTGACCCCATTAGCGAGGCATTTTGTGGCTTCCAAAGAACATACAGGGGCTTTCGAGCCCACCCCATTGCTTACCATTGGCTGTCTTTGCTTTTCACTCTCATTGCCTGCTTCTTATTCGTGCCCCAGGTTGTCAATAGTATGTTTGTCTCACCCTTTGAGGATTGCCTCTTTACCATTGCTTTGAGGGGCTGCCGTCTCTGCTGCCATTGCTTGCTTTTCAAGCATTACTTTTTTCTTTTGTGTTGAGCATTCCATAAGAATACGTGTTTTCGATCCATCTACCTCATGTATTTCTCTTCCTCATGTGCTGCTCTGACACCCTCCTCCTTCCCTGCTGCATTTGCCCATGTGACTTCCCCATTGCGTTCCCACCACCCTTGCCTCAGTGTTGCTTCTCCATTCCTCCCTCTCTTCCCTAAATTTCTCAACCCATCCCTCTCTCTCTGTGTTGCTTTCATGTTTGAACCCTCTGCCTCCCCCATGTTGCTAATGCGTTCACACCCCCAGTTTCCCCTGTGATACTTCTGCCTTCCCCAGTTTTGCTTCATACACCCCACAGCTTCCATCAGTGCTCTGTGTTGCTTCTGTTTTTTCTATCTTCCATCCTCCCCCTTTCCCAACAACCCATTTCTTACGTTAATAACTTTAAAAAATGTGGGGGATGTTTTGTTTTCTATTTAGTTACCAATCCAAGTTAGATCAGTAACTAAAAAAGAAGTACCGGTGTCATTTTGTAGGTGCATACATGCAGTGTGCACACACCTATAAAATAATACAAGCAACAGTGTCAAAGTCTTTTTTTCTTTTTTTTAACTTTATCCACGCTGCACAGCATGGCTGGAAACCACTGGCTTAGCCAATATGTATCAATGATGAAAACAGTTTTCTTTGCCAATCCTTGACTTTTGATGGAGTGTATTACTGCATCAAAACATCAGTATTGACATATTATATCAAATTAGATTCATTTTAAGACTGCATTAAATACATTTGGGCCTTTAAGTAGAATGAATTGTTAAGTGGGTAGAAATGGGGAAAGGGAGCTTTAATAACCCGATTTTTAAACATATTGTAGAAAACAATTGCCTGCATAAGAGTATTTGTGTTCTTTCAGTCGTTGGATTCATATTTTAGGGTTATTATAGACTTATAGGGACCATGCAAAGGCTAACCAATGTTAACAATCCATTTTCAACATTAGCTGTTCAGAAGCCAGATGCACTGTGTAACACACTGAAGCTCTAGACATCCGGACTAGAGCAAAAATAATAAAACTTGTTAATTCACTTCCAGGTCTTCGAGAAACAAACTCTCCCAATGTTTATAGGGTTGGATTTATTCCCAGTCCTCAGGCAAGGAATATAGACACAACGATAACATGGTGGTCTGTTTCATCTTTAGCAGAGTAGGTATTGTTGCACAAGGCTACCATGGGTCCCTGGGGTATCCTTGAACAGAAGGGACCACAGAACCTTATCCCTCTGCATTTGAAACATCTCTCAATAGAAACCCTTTAAATCAGTCAAGGAAATCCAAAGCTAGCCCCAGACAGCTCCTTAGAGCACTTAGGAGCCCTAGCAGCCTTCTCTGCAGTGCATTGTTTCAAGATAATTTCAGTGAAAATCAAAGAGTCCCTGTGCGTGCTGTTGAGGTGGTGGATCAACCCGAGCTGCTTCTGCTTGATACAGCAGGCACAAAACCGTATACTGTTAGATCTCATCAGTTAGTGCCCTCTGCATTTGCACCATGCCATTCAAAATCCTGAGCAATCATAACTCAGTATTCCCAACCTGAGTCACAGAGCACATAGGAGTTAAGCGCTACTCGGAGCATGAGCAGGCAGGACCACATATTTAGCTGGAACATCGCAGGGCTAAGGCCATAAATGAAGGATCTGGATTGGGTAGCATTCATCCAAACAAACAGCATTTGCTGTTTCCAGGACCCCCAGTCAATTTGTAATGTGGATTTTGATGGGTATGCAACTTTCTGCATAAAAACCACAAAAACAATGAAAGGTATGATAAAGAGTGGCTTGGCAAACTGGGTTTCAACAAACATCCATACAAACAGACTTGAAAAATATTAAGTTAATGCAAATATGTTACGCATAATAATTGCTAGTGATATACACATAACTGACATCATTAACATCTATTGTCCCCTTAGAGCCACCAAGAGTTATCTTGCCAAAATCAATGATCAGGAGTTGTATATTACATGAGCAAGGAAAAAATATCCTGAGAATAATGTTCTCAGAGATCATAGAAAAAAGTGCTATGAAATTAAAACCATTACATAAATGTGCCCATGCTTGAGTGAGACAAACCTATTAACCCTAAATTCTTGATATAACTTTTAAACCATTTAATTTGGTTCATTAGTTCTATACAGTATTAAATGGAGCAAGTTGGTGGACAAGTATTCATAAATGTTAGCAACATAGGCATAAACATGAAAAGTGAACTGATTTTTTCGAGACTAGTAAAAAAACAAGCAAGCCAAAAACTGTACCCTAGACCATCTGATAATTGAAAAGATGATCTCCACAAAAGGTAACCAGGCAGAGTCAGGCAACGTCTTTTCCAAGCTAGGAAAAACACAACAAATTTCCACATGTATTCGCAGAATGATATACACACAAACATGGCTCTTAGGATACATTATCTACGGGCACAGCTCACGAGACACCACCACACATTTATGACTGGATAAAGGCAGTAAGGATTTCAAAATACATCGGGCGTGGTCGCACAACAACCCAATGTGATGCTGCCAGCAACACTGCACCATTTTTTTTTTATCACAGCAACATGTTGTATATAAGAGACATAAATCGTCAGGCCACTGAATGAAATTATCTGTTTTTGTATTTGAGATGACAAGAGAATGGTGCATAGTTATCCAAGACTCCACTGGGGGTAAAATTGAGTTGGGCCATAAAAAACCCCAGAATAGAAATCAGATGGATCCAGGATTATGAGCAGACATGATTTGAGCAAACTAAGAAAGCACCACATGATTGATTTAATACAATAACAAGATGTAGTTCTGAAGAGCACCAATAAACCAAGTCAATTAAACTGAAATATAGAAAAATTAGAACACTAGGAACATGTATTAGAACAGATCCATTTCTTCAGGTTATCTTGCTGTAATTATGTTTAGACAAAGATTTATATTATAGAGCATGTAAGGAAAAATGGCATGGTTGAATTAAGCTCTGAGACAAGAACATTGGGAAATGGCAATAGAAGGTATAAAGCTGTTCCTCTTCTTATATAATGTGTGCGTAAAAACTTCCATATTTAAAGCCTGGCAGACGGATACTCCATCACAAACCTGGAGGATATCCAGTTCACCATAGTCCAAATGCCATAGGTTGTAATGGACCTGCAATGCAGTGGACGGGATATTCACTGTGTTTCTCATGGAGTATCCCGTCTACCAAAATCTAAATACTTCCATAAATTCAACAAATGCCTACATCTAAACTGAATGGAACCTCCCTTTCTCAGTGCTCCATTCACTACGCCCCAAACACTGTTTTCCTATCTGCTGGATGACCTAGGGTCTAGATATGACTTCCAGGTGTGCTTAAAAGTCCACTTGCTCTCAATAATGCATTATTGCATCAACAAAAAACTTAAATTGTAAAACCTTGGAAAACAACATAGGGAACAATGTTCTCATTTTAGATGTTTTCAATTTAAAAAGTGGCAAAAACAAAAAAAGTATTGAAACTTGAATTAATCTTAGTCACTAACATTTACCCTGGGCCGCATTCTACTCCCTCGTTATCTTGCACACTGTGCCACACCAGCAGGAATCAACATAATAGAAACCCAATAAGAACAGTCCAGTTGAGGTGGAAGACTAGGTCTCTTCTGAACAGGAACACAGGCAATCCCAGATGGGTTTCAACCTTGTTGGACTTCATCAGTGAGATGCTGCTTGATTCCTATAGTACTGTCGGGTATGAACACAATTGCTTTAAATTCTGAACATATCTTCAACAGTTACTCATTATGCCACCTTGATCAAATCATTAAAGTGCAAATCCAAACAAAGAGAAGGGTCAGTAAATATTTTTATTTACTTTTTCATTCATGATTTGTTTTTTCTTTTCTACTGACACCTTGATATATGCATAGCAATTATTTACAAAATACGGCGCATCAAGCGAACAATGTGACATAAAGTGAAAAAATAGTGACTCAGTGATATAACAATTAGTGATCTATGTACATGTGAATGAGGGGTATTGGGGGGAAGGAAGTTAGAAAGCCGATTCCTGATTTAGTGGTATTCAAGTCCACCAAGCTATATTAGTTAGCTATGGTATGTTGGACGCTGTTAACTGGTCCTTGTGATATTCTGTCGACGTTTCGACCCTGTAGACGCCTTATTTATGGGTCTCTGGCGGGTCTTCTTCAGGACGGGTGAAGGGAAGAAATATTGCGCCTGTTGGTTCAATTAAAAAAGGCCATCAAGTTTGGATTTTGCACAGGATTTGCATTAAAAAGATAAAACTGATTTGGGGTAAAAATTACCAGATATCTTCATAAGTCAGACACCTCGAGATTCTGCTGGTCATGGTCTCCTCTCCTATATTGATGAATCTGTGTGACAAGATGCAATTGTCAAAAATATGCTGGTTGGGCATTACCTAAGAGTTTTGATTAGACCCTACGGGTGTTGTCAACTCACCTATTTTGAGCAGATTTGACCTGTGGGAATTATCCTGATTCGATCATGGCGATATTCTTTCATTTTATGAAGATCGTTTATCAATTGCTTCCAACAATCTGAAACTTAAGGTTCATGTGGGTCGTCATTAGTACATTGTAATGAGCGTAAAACGAGTATTGTATTGTGTTCATTGTGAACTCTCGCCGTAAAACTCACCATTAAGTGAAGTTTTCCCCAACGCCTCCGTTAGTTCAAAAGGTTTCAACAACGCCTCGTTATTGTAAGGCACGATTCAGTGACCTGGTCACTCTACCAGGGTATCCGTGACTGATTTCGGCAATCTAAAAGTTAAAGATTAAAGGGAGGGTCGATAAATACTAGTACTACGCTGTATGGTCAGGTTCAGGACTTATTTAATCGATAAGTGTGCTCAAGGTAAGCCGCACTCACCGTAACAAGGAGATTCTCACTTTCCATCCAGGATTCTATATGGTCACCGTCCGTTCAGTTCTGGTAATCCTTACGGCACACCGGGTATGAGAACGTGAATAAATCTATTTCCGCATTCAGTCTCGAGGATGTCCTTGTTGCTAAGCAACCGGGCGTCAGTGCGCAATGTCATAGCAACCACTGTTGCTAGGCAATCCGGTAGCTAGACGTACGGTTCTTTTGTGACTGTCCTGCTTATTCAGGGTGAACGAAGAAATGTTTTCTTGAGAAAAATACTCTTTTACTAAGTAATCTGCCAGTTTAAACATATGATCCTCATACTTCTATCCTGCTTGCTGGGGGCAAAAGAGGAGGTATATTATAAAGAGGAAAAGGCATTTTCCTAAGGGAACTAACACAATAAAAAGGCAATCACATGTACTTCCACAATACATTCTCTAGCAGCTTGTTTACAATTATATGTTGTGAATGGATAAGGGTAAGTCCATCGGAGGCAATCAGGGCAGCCTCGGATTGTTACACAATACATCGTTAATCAGCTGTTTCCTCTCTCTCATTTAGGCCCTGTTGTACACTATTCAAAGAGTGTATCCACCTGCATTCTTTATAGCTCATTATCTTTGCTAATGAACCTCCCCTTGCACCTATGGTTACTTTCTCCAAGACTCTCCACTCCATTTCCCCTGGTTTGTGTTTGTGGGTATTGTAATGCTCCACTAGTGGAGCCCCAACAGTGTTACATCTCAGTCTGCTCATATGCTGCAGAATTCTTGTTTTTACTTTTTGAGTCGTTTGCCCCATATACAGTAACCAACAAGGACAGTGATGGAATATATCACATGGGTGCTGTTACAGTTAGTGAAGCGTAGCAATCTATATGTTTTAGAATTGTGAGTGAAACTTGATCCTTTCTGGCAAAGATCACAGACTTTACAGCTCCCACATTTGTGGTGACCAACCAATGGTGGTAGGTTCATCATACTCCTAAGGTCTTGCTGCTTGGGTTGGTCTAGAAATGCCCTAATCACTACGTCCTTGATGTTTCTTCCTCTTTTGAATGCGAACAACGGTTGCTCCTCCATCTGTATTTCAGTTGCTACAAGGTTCCAGTACTTTTTTATAGTCTTTTTGATATCCGCACTCTTTGTATTGTATGTGGTTACACATACTAGGTTCCTTGTTTCATCCATCCTCTCTTTTGGTTCAAGTAATTGCTCCCGTGGTTGATACCATGCACGTTTCTTTGCTTTTTTGAGCAAACTGGATGGATATCCCCGTTTCCTCAGTCGTAGTGTCAAGTCATCGGCCGCCTGGAAAAAATCATTTCTCCTGTAACAGTTCCTTCTTATCCTCAAATATTGCCCATAGGGCAAATTGTCCCTTAGGTTCCTAGGGTGATGGGATACGTACATTAGAAGCGTATTTCTTTCCATCGGTTTCCGGAATAAGTCGGTATATAAATGACCATCTTCCACTTTGAATGTAAGATCCAGGAAATCAATGGATTCTGAGTTATAAACCATTGTAAATTGGATGTCATCATTCCTGGTATTTAACCAAGTGTAGAATTCTATCAGTTCTGCTTCATTTGCAGACCAGATCATGAGCACATCATCGATGTACCTTTTCCATACATCAATTTTGTGCAGGTACGGATTGCCTAGATCATATAAGTGTTCCTCCTCGTAGTGGTCCATAAAGATATTAGCCAGACTTGGGGCATAGGTAGCACCCATGGCGACTCCTTTACACTGGAAATAGAATTGTTTTTTAAATAAAAAGAAATTCTTCCTCATCGCTATTTCCAGGATGTTGATCAGGAAGTCAGTTGGCATCCAATGAGGTCTTTCCCTTTTATCCAGCGTGATTTTGATGACCTCCATCGCGGTTGTTTGGGGAATTGATGTGTACAAGGATGACACATCTAGTGTCACCAACATCTGTTTCTTGTCATCAAAAGGTTGGCCTTCTAGGAGTTGAATGATGTGCATGCTGTCACGTACATAAGATTTGGTGCATGGGACCCAGGGCTGTAGGAAATGGTCTATAAATTTATTTAAAGGCTCCAGAATCGAGCCACAGCCCGATACTATCGACCTACCGGGCGGTTTCTCAAGTCTCTAGCGCACTTTGGGTAGCGCATATATTGTAGGGATCCTAGGTTCTCGTTGATTGAGGAAATCATGTTCATGTTGGCTTAAAAAGCCCTTTTCCATTCTATTCCCGGTTGTGGTTTCAATTAGTGCTTTTATTTCCGAGGTGGGGTCTCCTCTTATCTTGCTGTAGCTGTCTTGCATTTGGAGTTGTTGTTCAATTTCGCAGATGTAATCATATGAGTTTTGCACTACAATCGCTCCCCCTTTATCCGCCGCCTTTATCACTATGGCTTCATTGCGTGACAGGTCATATAGTGCTTCTTTCTCTTCTTTGCTAGTGTTGAATTTTATATACCACCATTCTCCCATTGTTTGCATGACTTCTTCTAGCACTATTTTTTCAAAAGCCAATATCCTTTCACTCATCATAAATGAGGCCGGTGTGAATGTGGAAATGGGTCTGAACATAGTCGCCGATCGTGTTGGTGTAGAATCGTTTTTTGTAAAAAAGTATTTCAATCTGATCTTCCTGAAAAATCTCTGTAACTCTAACCTTACTTGGAACGAGTCAGGGATAGCTGTTGGTACGAATGACAGCCTTTTGGATAAGATGTTTTTTTCTACGTCTGTTAGGATATAGTCAGATAGATTGATCACTGGGTCCAGATTCAACGTTAGAGCAGTAGTATGTTGGTTCTGAATCACAGTTGCCAGTTCCGTGTGATTAGGATCCAAGATGGCTTCAGCAGGTAATGTGGGGTTCACATGTTCAACCAACGGAGCTACAGACATCATTGTTCCTGCATCAGATGTTAAGTGTGATGATCGTACCATATCATTTGGTGGATGTTCATCTTCACTGGTCGTAGGTCTCTGCAGATCAGGGGGGTTGGTGTTTTCAGGTGTAACTGATGGGATATTTTCATGAGACATCACCATCGATAGGTTTGTCTCCTTGTTGATATCTCCCCATGTGAGTCCGGTTGAAAGAACCTGACCCGGGATGTGCCCTGTGTGGATATTGCCCTTCCCCATCTCCAGGGGTGGTCCCAATTCTGCTGTCTCCCCCCGCCTCTGTTTCCTCTGGGGGGACCCTCCCCTAAAAAAGGGTTCTGTGTTTGGTAGTCTGAATTGCTTGTGGATGGTTGATTAGTGTCTGAATCAGAGCTACTCCCCACCGATGAATTGGAAAAAGTATAAAACCTGCGTGGTCCCTGTCTTCCCTTATTAGTGAAGAAACCCTGACTATCCTGCTGGTGATAATTATCGGCAAGATATGGGTATGCAACCTTTTTATCATAGTTTTTGACGTCTTTTGCTAATTTGTCAAGCTTTCTGCCTAGCGTGATGGTGTTAAATTCAGCCAAAGATTTTTCCGCGCGCTCCAAAGCCTCCTTTGCATTCGTGAGCGCTGAATCACCTAAAATCTCAGTCTTGAGATCTGTTATTTCCTGTATTAGCTTTTTCACATATTCAATGGCTGTCTCTACCCCAAGCACCATCCAGTGCCTGGAGCAATTGTTGGCCACGTGGCTGAACCCTTCTCGAAATTTAGGAACGTCTATAAATATACCTGGTTCGTTTCGAACCTGCAGGCCCTGTGGAATTATATTTGATTCCAGGTATTTGGTCAGAACATGACCATGGAGTGGTGATCTGATCAATTTCTTCTCCAATCGCTCTAATCTCGCAAGTTTTTCATTAAGGCCAGCATCTGCTGGCAATCTATTGTTTCCCAATAGAAAACTAGAGTTACCTTGCTCCTGAATTAATTTCGCTATTAATTCTTCTGTATATGACCGTATTTCTTTGTCAGACATATTCAAGTATACAGAGATTTGAAAGAGACAATACAATTTACATTTATACAATACAGTACAATACAACAATAAATGAGAGTAAAAGAACCCTCGCAGGTAAAAACCTGATCTCTGTAAAGCAAACTTCTTATGGGGCAACCCAGTATCCCTAAGAACCTGGGCAATACATTAATAATTTCAACAGTGGTCCTGTCGGGTATGAACACAATTGCTTTAAATTTTGAACATATCTTCAACAGTAATCATGACATCACTTTGTTACTCATTATGCCACCTTGATCAAATCATTAAAGTGCAAATCCAAACAAAGAGAAGGGTCAGTAAATATTTTTAATTACTTTTTCATTCATGATTTGTTTTTTCTTTTCTACTGACACCTTGATATATGCATAGCAATTATTTACAAAATACGGCGCATCAAGTGAACAATGTGACATAAAGTGAAAAAATAGTGACTCAGTGATATAACAATTAGTGATCTATATACATGTGAATGAGGGGTATTGGGGGGAAGGAAGTTAGAAAGCCGATTCCTGATTTAGTGGTACTCAAGTCCAACACGCTATATTAGTTAGCTATGGTATGTTGGACGAGGTTAACTGGTCCTTGTGATATTCTGTCGACGTTTCAACCCTGTAGACACCTTATTTATGGGTCTCTGGCGGGTCTTCTTCAGGACGGGGGAAGGGAAGAAATATTGCGCCTGTTGGTTCAATTAAAAAAGGCCATCAAGTTTGTATTTTGCACAGGATTTGCATTAAAAAGATAAAACTGATTTGGGGTAAAAATTACCAGTCTTCATAAGTCAGACACCTCGAGATTCTACTGGTCAGGGTCTCCTCTCCTATATTGATGAATCTGTGTGACAAGATGCAATTGTCAAAAATATGCTGGTTGAGCATTACCTAAGAGTTTTGATTAGACCCTACGGGTGTTGTCAACTCACCTATTTTGAGCAGATTTGACCTGTGGTAATTATCCTGATTCAATCATGGCGATATTCTTTCATTTTATGAAGATCGTTTATCAATTGCTTCCAACGATCTGAAATTTAAGGTTCATGTGGGTCGTCATTAGTACATTGTAATGAGCTTAAAACGAGTATTGTGTTCATTGTGAACTCTCGCCGTAAAACTCACCATTAAGTGAAGGTTTCAACAACGCCTCCGTTAGTTCAAAAGGTTTCAACAACGCCTTCGTTATTGTAAGGCACGATTCAGTGACCTTGTCACTCTACCAGGGTATTCCTGACTGATTTCGGCAATCTAAAAGTTAAAGATTAAAGGGAGGGTCGATAAATACTAGTACTACGCTGTATGGTCGGGTTCAGGACTTATTTAATCGATAAGTGCGCTCAAGGCAAGCCGCACTCACCGTAACAAGGAGATTCTCATTTTCCATCCAGGATTCTATATGGTCACCGTCCGTTCAGTTCTGGTAATCCTTACGGCACACCGGGTATGAGAACGCAAATAAATCTATTTCCGCATTCAGTCTCGAGGACGTCCTTGTTGCTATGCAACCGGGCGTCAGTGCGCAATGATGTCATAGCGTCCACCGTTGCTAGGCAATCCGGTAGCTAGACGTAAGGTTCTTGTGTGACTGTCATGCTTATTCAGGGCGAACAAAGAAATTTTTCATAAGAAAAAGACTCTTTTACTAAATAATCTGCTAGTTTAAACATACGATCCTCATACTTTTATCCTGCTTGCTGGGGGCAAAAGATGAGGTATATTATAAAGAGGAAAAGGCATTTTCCAAAGGGAACCATCACAATGAAAAGGCAATCACATGTACTTCCACAATGCATTCTCTAGCAGCTTGTTTACAATTATATGTTGTGAATGGATAAGGGTAAGTCCATCGGAGGCAATCAGGGCAGCCTCGGATTGTTACACAATACATCGTTAATCAGCATGTTTACAGTTATATATTGCGACAAAGCAAGGGGATCAAGGCAGGGATTGGTTAATGATATAGCAAAGACATATTAAGTGGTCACAGTTCTTGCGAATAAATATAAGTAAAAAATGCCAACATATTTATACATTTCCAACAAATTCAATTACAGTTGTCCCATCTGCCTCGCT
This sequence comes from Lissotriton vulgaris, assembly GCF_964263255.1. NCBI lineage: Eukaryota > Metazoa > Chordata > Amphibia > Caudata > Salamandridae > Lissotriton > Lissotriton vulgaris. The sequence goes on along the minus strand of NC_141696.1, from coordinate 774,398,228 downwards.
GTTTCCTCTTTCTCATTTAGGCCCTGTTGTACTAGTGGAGCATTACAATACCCACAAACACAAACCAGGGGAGATGGAGTGGAGAGTCTTGGAGAAAGTAACCATAGGTGCAAGGGGAGGTTCATTAGCAAAGATAATGAGCTATAAAGAATGCAGGTGGATACACTCTTTGAATAGTGTACAACAGGGCCTAAATGAGAGAGCGGAAACAGCGAGGCAGATGGGACAACTGTAATTGAATTCGTGGGAAATGTATAAATATGTTGGCATTTTTTACTTATATTTATTCGCAAGAACTGTGACCACTTAATATGTCTTTGCTATATCATTAACTAATCCCTGCCTTGATCGCCTTGCTTTGCCGCAATATATAACCGTAAACATGCTGATTAACGATGTATTGTGTAACAATCCGAGGCAGCCCTGATTGCCTCCGATGGACTTTCCCTTATCCATTCACAACATATAATTGTAAACAAGCTGCTAGAGAATGTATTGTGGAAGTACATGTGATTGCCTTTTCATTGTGATGGTTCTCCCAGGAAAATGCCCTTTCCTCTTTATAATATAACTCCTCTTTTGCCCCAGCAAGCAGGATAGAAGTGTGAGGATCGTATGTTTAAACTAGCAGATTAGTTAGTAAAAGAGTCTTTTTCTTAAGAAAACATTTCTTCGTTCGCCCTGAATAAGCAGGACAGTCACACAAGAACCGTACGTCTAGCTACTGGATTGCCTAGCAACGGTGGATGCTATGACATCATTGCGCACTGACGCCCGGTTGCTTAGCAACAAGGACGTCCTCGAGACTGAATGTGGAAATAGATTTATTCGCGTTCTCATACCCGGTGCGCCGTAAGGATTACCAGAACTGAACGGACGGTGACCATATAGAATCCTGGATGGAAAATGAGAATCTCCTTGTTACGGTGAGTGCGGCTTACCTTGATCGCACTTATCGATTAAATAAGTCCTGAACCTGACCATACAGCGTAGTACTAGTATTTATCGACCCTCCCTTTAATCTTTAACTTTTAGATTGCCGAAATCAGTCACGGATACCCTGGTAGAGTGACCAGGTCACTGAATCGTGCCTTACAATAACGGAGGCATTGTTGAAACCTTTTGAACTAACGGAGGCGTTGTTGAAACCTTCACTTAATGGTGAGTTTTACAGCGAGAGTTCACAATGAGCACAATACTCGTTTTAAGCTCATTACAATGTACTAATGACGACCCACATGAACCTTAAATTTCAGATCGTTGGAAGCAATTGATAAACGATCTTCATAAAATGAAAGAATATCACCATGATTGAGTCAGGATAATTACCACAGGTCAAATCTGCTCAAAATAGGTGAGTTGACAACACCCGTAGGGTCTAATCAAAACTCCTAGGTAATGCCCAACCAGCATATTTTTGACAATTGCATCTTGTCACACAGATTCATCAATATTGGAGAGGAGACCCTGACCAGTAGAATCTCGAGGTGTCTGACTTATGAAGATATCTGGTAATTTTTGCCCCAAATCAGTTTTATCTTTTTAATGCAAATCGTATGCAAAATCCAAACTTGATGGCCTTTTTTAATTGAACCAACAGGCGCAATATTTCTTCTTTTCCCCCGTCCTGAAGAAGACCCGCCAGAGTCCCATAAATAAGGCGTCTACAGGGTCGAAACGTCGACAGAATATCACAAGGACCAGTTAACCGCGTCCAACATACCATAGCTAACTAATATAGCGTGTTGGACTTGAGTACCACTAAATCAGGAATCGGCTTTCTAACTTCCTTCCCCTCCAATAACCCTCATTCACATGTATATAGATCACTAATTGTTATGTCACTGAGTCACTATTTTTTCACTTTATGTCACATTGTTCACTTGATGCGCCGTATTTTGTAAATAATTGCTATGCATATATCAGGGTGTCAGTAGAAAAGAAAAAAACAAATCATGAATGAAAAAGTAATAAAAAATACTTAATGACCCTTCTCTTTGTTTGGATTTGCACTTTAATGATTTGATCAAGGTGGCATAATGAGTAACAAAGTTATGTCATGATTACTGTTGAAGATATGTTCAGAATTTAAAGCAATTGTGTTCATACCCGACAGGACCACTGTTGAAATTATTAATGTATTGCCCAGGTTCTAAGGGATACTGGGTTGCCCCATAAGAAGTGTGATTCCTATAGTACAGCAAGAATGAAACCCACGTTTGACTTTCCTCATCACTTCTAGAATATCGGACTGAAAAAAGCACAATTATTTTTGGTGCTGCCTAAGGATTGGAGGGGCTTATATGAATTCAAGCATTGGCATCCATCACTTATTGCACTATTTTTCATACAAAATACATCATACGCAAATCCTTATTTTTGTCCTTTAAATTGCACCAAGTGGCATTGTAAAGGGGAAAATAGAGCAATATGTGTTTGGAAAAAAAGAGAGAAGATAAATGAATTGTAGAGAAGTGTAAAAGAAAAAGCCCTGTAAAAAGAGGCAAAGAACCCCCCATAAGAAATTAAATTTATTTGAAGTTTTGTAATTCAATATTTTTACTTCCCAAATTTTGACTGACAAATGTATCTGCGTGTACTACTTTTCAAGGTTCCACCAAAAAGAGCAATTATCCTGACAAAAGACACAGAAGACGGATCCAGAATTTGACATTAGTGGTACTCATGGTATTGAGAAGATTAAAGGACAGACTAGGCTGTGCTGTGGTTTGAAAAGAAACTCTCAACCCTTGAGTTCAGAGATAATACTTCTTATGTAGGCAGAGCCTGTACAGAACTAAAGTAAACTGAAACTATATGCCTGCATTAACTAATGTTTGACCCAAAGCATAGTAACCAAAAATGCTGCAAAGCCTTGTGTCAAAGGGAGAGTGAAACTGCATCATATAAGAAGGGTGAATATGTTTTCTAAAGCATAGGTTTTGTTTTAGAAGAAGACTACAGCAAATGCATTCTGTCCATTTAGTTTGCCAAGATCAAGCTGAACTTGTGCTCCCTACCTCCCTGTGGAGTAGTTGCTAGATAGTGGAAACCAAGTATTTGGCTACATAAAATCAATACAACCAATTGAATTAAACCAGAACATATTTCCTGCTGGAAAATCACTATACAAAATGGTTGAAAATGCACAATTCCACGCTGTCCCAATTAATGAGTATTTTAAGGTGGAGTCAACCAAAGTGATGACACAACTTGGTGCCAAAGATGATCACCGAACAGCGGACACTTTCTTGGACTGTTCAAATTGCACCTTTCTCTCGAATGACAGTGATGCTTCTGTTATCTGTATGGAGGATGTGCAGGTTAACAAAGCGTCACAAGGCCTATGGATACCTGCAGTGCCTTTATCTGGGGTTGATGAAAAAAGAGTGAAATCAGGGTCACCTATTTTTGAGACAACAAATGATAACAATATATTAGGCATATTTGGTCAGGGAATATGTGGTGATGAAAAGGCTAAAGATGATCATGCAATTTTAATTCCTATAAAAAATGAAATTACAACCAACCATCAGGGTGCTCATATTTTAGGTCAAGTTGACATATCATTGTATCTGGCTGATAATATTATTGGCAAGCCCGATAATTCACTGAATGCTGCTGATCTTTTATTTCTGGACAGATATGAAGTTCCACCCAATGTTGATGCACATACTACAATGAATACTATAATAAATAAGAATGCTGATGATATTGGTGTATGGAAAGGCTTGCTAAACACAATGCTCTTGACTTTCATTTCAATAAACTTGAAATTCAGGTGGATCTTTTAAATACTTTAGCAGTCTATGTGGCCGGTATTGATTCAAAACTACAAAATCTGACCGGATTGGTGGTTAAGGCCCAGACTGAGGTTAATGACCAACTAATGAGATGTATTAGAACAACTTGGACAAGACCTCCAGCAGGTACAGGTCAGGGATAATACCATGGCACCTGGCTATTTGATGATAACAACATGTTGTTGTTGTTAAGAAACCTCTAACCCACCTACCTGGTAGGTGGCATGCTTCATCATCGGGGCCCAGCCGGATCACTGAGTGCGATCCAGCTGTGCTGCAACGCCTGTCTATAGCGGAGAAGGATTTCGTGTGAAAGTGAACGTGCTATGTGAGGTGAATTATGTGCAAAAAAAATGCCTATAGGAAATGCCCTGTTAAACGTTTTAATTGAAGGGTCCTATGGCATGGGTAAAAACACAGGCAGGATATAATTGAGGTAAAAATGTCCCTCTATATCTCAATCAAGAAGTGTAGGTCTACTAGTTTCAGCCTTCTACGGTAGGCGTGAGGCTTTCTTCAGGACCAATAGTGTGAGTGGCCAAAAAAGGTATGGGTGGCCACTGCGGTGTGTAGGTATATCAACGCACACCCTAAAGCACGTTGTGTATGTGGTGGATCAATATACTCACAGATCCTGTACGTAGAGTATCTGACAAGAAAACAGTATAATGCAAAGCATATTTTATCATCTTAATCAGAATGGAGTCCAAAACACATACCACGCGCTATTTCTCTGATATTATTTTAATATAGAGTTATACCCACACAGGATGTGCCATAGTTATATTTCTAGGCACCATAAGAGCATCGTACAAGTAGTCGATAAAAGTCCACCTTGGCACATTGTAGCCACGCAAGGTTTTTTTCAGCGTTCCCATACATGCCGCACTTGATCCTGACTTGCATGATGTATGAAAGAAGCAGGTATTTCCACCTGGACATTATTAGCTCACCACCGGCACAATATAAGCGATTCTGATTACGATGATAAAATATGCTTTGCATTATACTGTTTTCTTTTCAGACACTTTACGGACAGGATCTGTGAGTATATAGATCCACCACACACACAACGCGCTTTAGGGTGCGCGTTGATATACCTACACACCGCAGTGGCCACCCATACCTTTTTTGGACACTCACACTATTGGTCCTGAAGAAAGCCTCACGACTACCTTAGAAGGCTGAAACTAGTAGACCTACACTTCTTGATTGAGATATAGAGGGACATTTTTACCTCAAATATATCCTGCCAATGTTTTTACCCATGCCATAGGACCTTTCAATTAAAACTTTTAACAGGGCATTTCCTATAGACATTTTTAGCACATAATTCACCTCACATAGCACGTTCACTTTCACACAAAATCCTGCTCCGCTGTAGACAGGCGTTGCAGCACAGCTGGATCGCACTCAGTGATCCAGCTGGGCCCGATGATGAATCATGCCACCTACCAGGTAGGTGGGTGAGGGGTTTCTTAACAACAAAAACCTGTTGTTATCATCAAATGACGAGGTGCCAGGGTAATATCCCTGACCTGTACCTGCTGGAGGTCTTGTCCAAGTTGTTCTAATATATATGTTTGGGGAAAAGGACAAGCACTACAGTCTATTCCTCTCTCTCTTGTTGCTACCTTGTATTACAACAGCGCACAGCTGTGAGAGTTTCTGAAACTTGTCTTGAACTTTTTCACTGGCTAACCAACTCCTTCAGCCAGCATTCTTAGTACTATCCTTTGAGAATTCATTGATACCATGGCAGAGAACCAGGGACTTACATTCACTGAAGAAGATGTAATTAATATCTTAGCAGCTCCACCTCTGCTCACTGACTTCAATGTGTCACAAACCATCTCACAAAGTGCCGACTGGGAGAACTTAACCGAAAAAAAGAAAAATCGTATCAGAACAATCCTGCATGGAGTAATTTTAACGGAATATCTACGCTCCAACACCGGCCCTAGAGGGCTAATAGTGACCAATGCCCCACGCATTTTTCTGGACGACGCATAATTCCGTCGTGCCTGGGCACAGATTGCATGGCATTGCACCAGAGATGGGATCATTTTGATAATTCAGACAGAAAAGAGACTTTCGGATGCCATATTAATAGACATCCAGGCTACGGAGAGTCATTACAAAACCACCTTGACGTCATTTAAAAAGAAACTTGATGAAGTCAATAAAGAAATGACTGAATACAAAGATGACCTAACCCGGTCCAAAATCCAGCAGTTTCAGAAAGATCTTAAGAAATTCTCATTTGTAAAAACTTATCCATACTCTGACGCTGACTACAAAACTCCTAACAAAACAGGAAACTCAATATCCTCAGACAAAGGATCATCAATAAGTCGTGGTTCAAGCAGTGGATGCCATGGGTCTTACAATAGAAATTACAAAAACAAACAAAGAGGACGAGGCCAAAATATGAACTGGCGACAAAATTGTCCCCATACAAACCCTGGGGGGCACGCTAACTTTTTCGGTCCACACCCACCCATGCTACCTCCTATGAACCCCCACATGATGTATGGATGGAACCTCGCTTTTGCAGCACCACAAATGCAGTTCGGCAATCCAAACCAGAGGTTTCATTTTTTAGAACTGGACCGAAGAGGACGGGGCAGAAAACGAGGAAGGAGCCAAGTACACTGGGAAGAGGATGAGAACCAAAGTGCTAACACACAGAGCAAACAACCCGGCCCGAGCACATCCAAACATTAGTGACCAACCTATCTGACCACATACTGACTCACAATGAAGAAAATCCACTAAATAAAGGTTTGGGATTTTCACCAACATCCAGATTGGATAAATTCAAACAACACTGTGAGCTCTCAGAATTTTTTCGTAAACTGAGACTAAAAGCATTTTTTTTAAATCAGGAGCAAAGTATGACACAAACACTGGATAAGGGGGACAAGAACCTTAAACTGAAATCAACATTCGTACCTCCGCCTCATACAACCCCTGTTGTGCTTTTAACGTTCGAACAATCCACTTACAATGCCATTGAAGACTTAACTGAACAACCAGTGTTCCGGAACACCAGTGCCAACCAGTTGGCGGCCATAAACAGCTTAAAAACAATGACACCATTGTCATAAAACCGGCGGACAGGGGAAGGGGCATTGTCCTACAAAACAAAAAAGCATACCATCATGAGTGCCTACGACTCCTGGATGATGAAAAAAATTACAAACAACTTGACCAAGATCCCACACACAGTTTGAAAACCAAAATCGACACCTGGGTTTTGGAAGCTGAAGCTAATGGCGACATCAGCAGACAAGAAGCCCTATATCTTACCTCTGGAGAAAAATGTATCTCCTACTTTTACACAATACCAAAGATTCATAAGAACAAAAACCCACCACCTGGCCGTCCGATCGTTTCGGGAATCCGATCACTTCTTGAACCACTATCGCGCTTCTGCGATTTTTTTCTGCAGCCACTGGTCCAAGCTACACCAGCATACCTAAAAGACACCAAAGACCTACTGGCTCAGATAAAAGACATTCCATTTGACCCAACTACATCTATCCTGGCCAGTATGGATATTGAAAGCCTGTACACCAGTCTGCCTCAAGACGACACTTTGGATGTCCTTCAGACCGCACTGGAACAAGAAGACTAGCCCTACAGAACACCAAGAAGCTTCATCTTACAATGTGCTGAACTAGCTTTAAAAGACAATTTTTTTGAATATGAAGGTACACTGTCAATCAATCAATCAATCAAAACACTTGTAAAGCGCGCTACTCACCCGGAAGGGTCTCAAGGCACTTGGGGGAGGGGGGGCCGCTACTGCTCGAACAGCCAGGCCTTGAGTTGTCTCCTGAAGGCGAGGTGGTCCTTCGTCAGCCGAAGGTGGGAGGGGAGGGAGTTCCATGTCTTGGCCGCCAGGTAGGAGAAGGATCTGCCTCCGGCGGTGGCTCTTCGGATGCGTGGTACGGTGGCGAGGGCGAGGCTAGCGGACCGTAGCTGGCGGGTGGGCGTGTGGAAGGTCAGGCGGTCGTTGAGGTACTTGGGGCCCCGGTTGTGGAGAGACTTGTGTGCGTGGGTGAGGAGTCTGAACGTGATCCTCTTGTTGATGGGGAGCCAGTGCAGATTCCTCAGGTGGCTGGAGATGTGGCTGCGTCGAGGGATGTCCAGGATGAGTCGGGCGGAGGCGTTCTGGATTTGTTGTAGTCTTTTCTGTAGCTTGGCTGTGGTTTGGGCATAGAGGGAGTTTCCGTAGTCCAGTCGGCTGGTGACGAGGGCCTGGGTGACCGTCTTCCTGGTTTCGATCGGGATCCATCGGAAGATCTTGCGGAGCATGCGGAGGGTGTGAAAGCATGAAGAGGAGATGGCGTTGACTTGTCTGGTTATCGAGAGGGAGGAGTCCAGGATGAAGCCCAGGTTGCGTGCGTGGTCTGTCGGCTTGGGGGCGGTGCCCAGGGCTGGGGGCCACCAGGAGTCATCCCAGGTGTAGGGTGATGGTCCAAGGATGAGGACTTCAGTCTTGTCGGAGTTCAGTTTCAAGCGTCTGTTCTTCATCCACTCTGCGACGTTTTTCATCCCTTCGTGGAGGCTGGTTCTGGCGGTGTCGGGGTCTCTGGTGAGGGAGAGGATCAGCTGGGTGTCGTTGGCGTAGGAGATGAGGTTGAGGTTGTGTTGGCGTGCGATGGCTGCGAGAGGTCTCATGTAGACGTTGAAGAGGGTGGGGCTGAGTGATGATCCTTGCGGGACGCCGCAGATGACTTCGGTGGCTTCGGAACGAAACGGGGGGAGGCTGACTCTCTGTGTTCTTCCAGCGAGGAACGAGATGATCCACTTCAGTGCCTTCTCTTGGATGCCGGTGTTGCTGAGGCGTTGGACTAGGGTGTGGTGGCAGACAGTGTCGAACGCGGCGGAGAGGTCCAGGAGGATGAGTGCCGCTGTTTCCCCGTTGTCGATAAGGGCTCGGATGTCGTCGGTGGCTGCGATGAGGGCGGTCTCGGTGCTGTGGTTGGCTCTGAAACCGGACTGCGAGGGGTCGAGGGATCCATTTGTCTCGAGGAAGGCGGCAAGCTGTCTGTTGGCGATCTTCTCGATGACTTTGGCAGGAAAAGGGAGGAGCGAGATAGGGCGGAAATTTTTGAGGTCGTTGGGGTCCGCTGTAGGTTTCTTCAGTAGGGCGCTGAGCTCGGCATGCTTCCAGCTCTCCGGGAAGGTGGCGGTGTCGAAGGAGGTGTTGATGACGTCTCAGAGTTGGGGTGCGATGGTGGAGTCGGCCTTGTTGTAGACGTGGTGGGGGCAGGGGGCAGTCGGGGAACCGGAGTGGATGGTGTTCAGCATGCAGGCAGTGTCTTCAGTGGTCACTGCGGTCCAGGTGCGGAGGGTCGTGATGGGGTGCGTTGGTTCGTCGGTTGGGTGCGAGGATGGTGTGCCGAATCTGTTGTGGATATCAGCAATCTTGCGGTGGAAGAAGGAGGCGAGGGAGTCGCAGAGGTCTTGTGAGGGGGTGATGTCATTGTTGCCGGTGCTGGGGTTGGAGAACTCCTTGACGATGCTGAAGAGTTCCTTGCTGTCGTGGGCGTTGTTGTCCAGTCGCTCCTTCAGTGATTTCTTCTTGGTGGTGCGGATGAGCTGGTGGTGCTTGCGGGTCGCGTGTTTGAGGGCGGTCATGTTGTCAGTGGTCCGGTAGAATAGCCAAGCTTTCTCGAGGGTGCGGCAGGTCTTTTTGGAGTCCTTGAGTTTGTCGGTGAACCAGGGGGCCTTCTTGCCTCTGGGTTTGTTGGGAGGGTTCTTCAGTATTGCGAGGTCGTCGGCTCAGGCTGTCAGCCATTGCGTGAAGTTGCGGGCAGCTTTGTTGGGGTCCGGTGTGCTGGCAGGTGGGTTCTGGCTGAGGGAGGTGGTGAGCTGGTCGGCGGTGATTTTGCTCCAGCTTCTGTGGGGAACCTGTTGCGGGTGGAGGTGGATAGTGGTTTTCCTGAAGCTGAAGTGGACGCAGCTGTGGTCTGTCCAGTGAAGTCCGGTGGAGTGGTTGAAGGTGATGTGCTTGCTGGATGAGAAGACGGGTCAAGCGTGTGGCCGGCGTAGTGGGTGGGGGTGTTCACCAGTTGCTTGAGTCCGAGGTTGGCGAGGTTGTCCAGCAGGGCGACGGTGTTGCGGTCCTTGTTCTCCAGGTGGAAGTTGAGGTCTCCTAGGAGGATGTAGTCGGCGGAGGGGAGGGCGTGTGGGCTGATGAAGTCCGTGATGTCTTCGCTGAATTGTGTGCGTGGTCCCGGGGGTCTGTAGATGAGGGTGCCTCTGAGGGTCCTCTTTGGGTCGGTGTGGATTTGGAAGTGGAGGTGCTTGGCGGCGGTGAAGGTGTCGTCGGCGTCGGTCGTGATGCGGATGGTGTTCTTGTGGACGATATCGATGCCTCCTCCGGTCTGGTTGACGCGGTCCCTCCTGATGATCTTGTATCTGTCCGGGGTCCTGGCGCTGGCGCGGTCCAGGCGCGGACGGGCGTAGACGGGCTTACCTTTGGCGTGCCTTCGGCGCACAATCGGCGTGCCCGCTGCGCATGACCGCTGCGCGTACGCGCGGTCGCCATATATGGCGAAGTGGGAGGGAGGGAGGAGCAGCTGGGAGGCGGGAGCGGGGAGGACACAGAACAGAAAGGGGGGCGTGGCCGTTGGACGGCGGCGGGAAGCGGGGAGCGGGGTGGGTACAGGGGGCTGAACAGCAATGCAGCGAAGAACACACGCACGAGGAAAAATACAGTTAAAAGCAATTCTGGGTTACAAAAGAGGGCAGTGATAGACGCACGAGGAAGGAAACAGTAAAAAAAACTAAACAGCTACAAAAACCAGGTTAATACACGCACGCAAAATGCGGCGTGGGGGCGGGGAGCACGGAGACAGTCACAACGAGGCTATGGGCAGCAGCGAGGCAAGGGGCACACACAGCTGGTGGCCGTGCGGCGCGGGGGTGTCCTGCAAACTATTCCTACAACAATATGGTACATCTATGGGCAGCACATTCAAGCACACCATGGCACCCTATCGACGAAAACACACTTCAAGCCCACAACAAGAAACTCTCTGCTCAGGTATGAAAGCTTTCATCCGAGACCTTTACGCAAAAATCTTCCATATGGGCAGTATCTAAGATTGAGGTGAAATTGTAGTGAGATCAGAGACTACAAAATACAATCACAAGCCCTCACAAAGAAATTAACTAACAGAGGCTACCCTAAAAGAATCATCCAGAAGGCACAAAAACGGGAAAGAAATCAGAATATGGATGCTTTACTTGAACCCACAGTAAAACAAGACACAACTATCCCACTAACCTGCATAGCAACGTACAATTCCATCTCTACCAAAGTTTCCAAAATCACCCAGAGCAATTGGAAGATACTGACTTCCAGAAAATTACAGTGGGAGAAACCGTTATTTTCCTATAAAAGATCACAAAACCTACGTGACAGTCTGATAGCCACGCGCCCCAGACAAAATCTCAACAAAGACCAGACAGTCCTTAACTCTTGGGGTCTGCCAAACATCACTGGACATTGTGCCTGTGGTAATTGCAGCGTGTGCCACTTGACAAAGACAACAAATAACTTGAGTCTTGAGCCAGGCAAAACATGGCAGATCCACAAACACACTAATTGTAATTTGACCAGCGTTGTTTACATGATCACATGTCCGTGCAGCCTAAGAAAAATTGGCATGACCTCCTGGAAAGTCAAAACCAGGATCTGCAAGCATAGAAGTAATATCCGGTACAAGCCCAACACTACCAAACAAACTGACCACTTCCTCACTGCAGGACATACTACAAATGACATGACATGGGTAGTCATAGAGCAGGTAGAGACTAATAGACATAACCTACAGAATGCTCTTCTTGAGAAGGAACAACGTTGGCTGTATAGACCCCAGACCCACGTTACTGGCCTCAATGATAATGTCCCCTGGAACTCAATACAAAGACCCTGACCACGGGCCCTTATCTAAACTTTAACCGCCAGTAAACATGTTTGTCAGCCTCTGTTACTGTGATTTGATCGCACAAACATGGACTACCATCACTGGCACCCAATCCTATTCCTGCCAGAATGACAAGCCCTTGACGAATTGAAATAACACTGCATCCCTTTCTTTCTATTCCCTGGATAGACATATATAACAATGCCAGGGATTTGGTACTGTCCTGTCTAGTGGTGATTAGTTAAGTGATGGTTCACAGAGTTGGAAGCAACACACCACCATTCACATAATTAATTAGTATAAAAATGGCATTGAGTACACTTTATGTGAGTTTCCACATTTCATGCATGACCACCCTGGTGGCGCGGGGTACTGGTTACTCTTTACGTGTTTTCACTGTTTTTTGGGGGGTTTTGTGACCAGACCATCTTGGGGAATCTGGCGGTTCTTAATACTGGTTCAGTGCTCAATTTATGCACTCCTCTACACCCAGCGACGACTATTTTCGTTTGTCCAGTCATTTTGCCTAATATATGGTTTTATTTATCCTCTTTAATGACTGGTGAATGCTCAATACGCTCTGCTCATGATAAATGTTTGTCAATAAAGTTCAAGCGCTCCACGCATGCATTTTCTTCCCCCTCTGAGCCTCCACGTTTGAGTAAGTCAGCAGTCTGGATGCGGGCACCCACGTGACTCGCACTCGCGATCACATGCTGCTTCAGCCTCCCTATTACAAACATTTAGCGAGACCGCTCAGTTGTCGGCTCCTTATCCATGTACTAGGTTTTGAAGTACCGCTAGAGGAGACAAACGTGAGTAACAGCTACCCATTTACTGGCGTACTGCACCCTTTTCAGGCAGCCGATCTCCTTCATTACGAACTTACGAACTTAAACGCCATAGGCATTTTTAGCACATAATTCACCTCACATAGCACGTTCACTTTCACACCAAATCCCGCTCCGCTGGCCCCAGATGATGAAGCATGCCACCTACCAGGTAGGTGGGTGAGGGGTTTCTTAACAACAACAACCTGTTGTTATCATCAAATGGCCAGGTGCCAGGGTAATATCCCAGACATGCACCTGCTGGAGGTCTTGTCCAAGTTGTTCTAATATATATGTTTGGGGAAAAGGACAAGCACTACAGTCTATTCCTCTCTCTCTTGTTGCTACCTTGTCAGCTAATAAGAAGCACATATTCTCACATTTTGGATAAAATGTCAGATTTTCCAGAAATTGTAGGTTCCTTTGTGAAAGAAGTCCATAAAACAGCAACATATCTTGTTTTGGATTACAATTTTGCCTTTACTAAGAAAGGGGGTGATAATGTTTATGGTGTAAACAAGCAGCAACAAGAAGTTGCAATAAATGTGGGTTGTGATAACTCTGGATTTCTGGAGGAAGTGGAAATGGAGACTGACGTCAGCTTGTGTTCGGATACACAGGCAGAGGATGGCCATGTCCTGAATGGAACCAAGTATGGCAAATCACTGAATACTGCTAAACCACAGTGCTCAAGCGCAGGGGATAGTCTAACCAATTGTCCCCTGTTATCTAAAAGTTTGAGGAAAAGGCTGCTGTAAGCACGGAACAAGGTTAGAAGGTCAGCTGCTATAGTAGCTACAGCAGATAAACCTAAGGATTAATATCCTATATTTAAATCAGTTGTTAAAAAATGCTTACCTAAAGTTGGTGCTGTGACAGATGGAGATTATACCACTATATTGCCAGTTCCAATAAGGGATAATGATCAGGAATTTGCGAATGGTAATAATAATGAAGTTCTTAAACCTGATGGTATAATTAACTTTTGATTTGATGGCTACTAATGAAGAAGGGGTTACTGGGTTGAACAATAAATCACAGGGGTCTGGATCTTTGCGTAATGATCAGGGATTAGTAAATGGTAGTGATAATGATGTCCCTAAACTTAATGCTATTACAAAATCAGACCTGGTAATTATTAATGATGAAGGGGTGCCTAGGTTGGACAATAAACCACAGGGGTTAGGATTTTCACTTAACCCCTTTGATGCTCATGACGAGCTCAGCTCGTCATGAGGCACACTGGAGCTGTGCTGATGACGAGCTGAGCTCGTCATGAATAATGGAGAATGACAATTTCCAGCGCAGGATGGGCATTGCCTTAGCAGCCAAGGTGTTAAGGATACCCCGAGGCTGGTAAGTACTGTAGATATGCTAGAATCTGTTATTACTCAGAGTCAATCTCTATCAAAAATATCTTCTAAATCTAGTTTACCAAAAGATAGTAAGTTAGGGATATTGAATTCTCCGTGTGGAAGGCAGGACTACAGCTGTAGAAATGGGGACACCACATTAGTAATGCATCCCCTGTATGAATCCCAGGGGCCTTATGATAGTAATAATCAATGCTTAATCCTGAAAATCCTTTCTACTATCCCTGATTTAGTGTTTATTAAATCCACCGATTTGGAGTCTGTTCAGCTCAAACAGGTACAGCCCAACTCTCTTTGAGAGTCTACTATTACAACTTGGTCTTCTAACGATATAGTTACTAAGATCTTAGGATCAAGTGTGTATTTCATGTACTATGGAATTAAGGTTGAGATTTGGGCAAGTGTACTATATCCTCCGATCTTGAAAATTCTGGCCCGTAAGGTGGACAAAGGTTGTGAACCAGTAGAAAGCAACAAGCCTAAACCTGTACTTAGAGGAGCAGCAGGCGCATTAAATAATCAATCTTGCAGTTCTGGGCTGTTGATAATTAATTCCCAAACAGAGGGTACGCTGTGTGAGTGGCTACCCAAAAATTATGTGCGAATGGAGGACTGGTCTTGGTTGCCTGTATCATTGGCAAAGGTTTCCCGTGGAGATATCAATTGAATAACCAGAGCTTTGGATGTTAATGTAAATGAAATAAGTCTATGCTCATGGAATGTCCATGGATTGCTCCATTTATTGTTAGACCCAGATACAATACTAGTTTGCAATCTTATTATTCCAAGAAACATGGTGTGAACAGATGACTCCTTTACCTGGATATAATGAATATAGTATACCGGCAGTGAAAACTATAAAATTTGGTTGTGCTAAATGTGGATTGGCATGTTACATCATGGCCAATTTAAACCTAGTTGTGGATATGGTGGATTTTAATCTGGGTTGGCTCCAATGTCTTGTGGTAAATTCCATCGATCTGAGTTTAGTTATTCTTAATGTGTATCTGAGTCCCAGTAAAAACAAGTCTGCACAGTTGTATATCTTGCAGAATGTGTTAACCACATTAATAGTTCAGTATCCTGATGCCAGTTTGATAGTATCAAGTGATTTTAATTTGCAATTAAGCCGGTTCTCAGATTCTAATTGTGAGTCAGAAGGTCTGGCAAGAGAATGCTATGACATTATGTCTGAGGCCGAAGTCAGCCAGTTAAAAGAAAGAACTAGGTTTACGCCAACGTTTAAGAATTCTAAACATTGTTCAATCATTGATTATACATTTGTATCAGATATCCTGAGACCAAATGTGCCGGATTATAAGGTAATTGGCCGGCCAGAAAGTGATCACAACCCCCAGGTTATAAAATGTAATCTTCCTGTGAAGCATCACTCTAAAACGTATGATCTTCCCAATACGTCATATTCTGCATATAACCTGAAGAGGTTGGTTTGGCATTTAGCCAAAGAGGAGGAAATTAGGCAAACTGCTTAGGCATTAGTAAAGGTATGCGACTTGGAAGTCCAGGGTGATATGAATATGATCAATAAATTGAATTTTATTACAATGTCCCTCGCGGGAAAATTTGTAGCCGGTAAGACTAAGCGAAAATTAATACTCATTTAAATATCCCAAAAATATGGTTCCCCGCCAAAATACAAAAGTTAAAGAAACTACTCAACAGAGCTATTCGGGTGGCATATACGCATAGATTTTGCCAGTCCATTTCTGTGTATAAAGAAAATCTGAAGGAACTTAAGACGACCTATAAACAAGAAGTCTGGAAAGCTAAACTTAAATACCAAACCGGGTTATGGAATAGTTTATTACCCACCTCAAAACAAAATAATGAAAAAGAATTCTGGGCGGTTATTAATAAACTTGAAAGAGGAGGTAGTAGTGCTTTTTCTGTAAATATATCAGAAACCAGCTTGGTTATGTTTATATCTAATTTGTATGGTACGTCGGGCCAGAGGGAAAAACCTATTGATACATTGGATAGAGTTATGGGGAATAATATAATATTAAAAATGTGGGGAATGGTGAGTGTCCGGGTTTGAACTCCATTGACCATCTTTTCAATTCCAGTCTTGATTTAAATCTTGATTTAGAAACCCCTAGTTGTGACTAAGTAATGACCCTGCTAAGAGGGCTTCAAGCAATTGGTGTTCCTGGACCCAATGGGTTACCAAATGCTCTGTTTCGTGCTAATGGTGATATGTGGGCAGGCATTTTACATCGTCAACTCAGGGAAGTTTTGACTATGGGAATGGTCCCATAATCCTGGCCAGGCAGCATATTGCAACCTAGTTATAAGAGCGGCCCAGTGGCTAATCCTGCTAACTATCGATTGATCTCGCCTACTGATGTGAATGCAAAGGTGTTTGCCTCAACTCTTTTGATAGAATTGGAAGATTGGCCTTCACAGGAGGGCATAATTCCATTTAATCAGACTCGTTTCCGGAAAGGTCAATCCACTATTACAAATTTGCTGGCTTTAACTTTACTTGCGGAGAGGGCTGTCTTAAATAAGCAAAATGTATACATTGCTTTTATTGACCTTAAGGCAGCCTTCGACTCTGTGCCACGGAACCTGTTATGGAAAAAATTGGTTGATTGTGGCATCTCGAGGAAATTGTTGAATGCAATCATTCTTTTGTATACTGATACCTGGGTCAAGTCAAGTTGGGTGATGGCAATTCCTTATCAAGGAAAATAAGAACATATTATGGCCTAAAGCAAGGATGTGTTCTTGCCCCCTGTCTATTCAATTTATTCTTATCAGATCTTTCCCAATATTTGGATGTCGAAAAAGGCCATGTTCCTAGGATGGGGAGGGGGGAGAAAATTAGTTATCTTCAGAATGCCGATGATATCATCCTTGTGAGTCATACTCCCATCGGCTTACAAAGACTTAATACCGCCTTTAACGACTACTCCCAACAGAATGGCCTTAAACTGAATGTCAAAAAAACTAAAGTGACGAAAGTTGGTGTAGCAAAACAGAAATGTAATTCCTGGAAGGCAAGAGCAGGTACAATTGATACTGTTAAGACATACAGATACCTAGGGGTGGTGTTTGACAATTGTGTGACTTATAAATTTCATCTTAAGGATCTAAGGGCTAGGGCTGTGACTCTGATCCTTGCTTTTAAATGTCTTTAAAAGTAATTGAACTGCCAATCATATGATTTTATTCTTAAAGTAATTAAAGCCAAATTACAACCAACTCTCATATATGGTTCTCCTATTACTAGAGGGAAAGATTTGAAAATACTTGACCTATTGATGGTTAAGGTTTTTAAAGCAACCTTTGGGATTGCTAAATCAGTGTGTCAAGCAGGAATACGAATGGAGTTTGGTCTCCAGAGACAGAGCCTGGTATCAAAAGGAGCATTTTTAAAATGCATGGTCGCATTGTCCACATCAGACCCATCATACTTAGGGAACATTTGTTGGCAAGAAATAGACAAGTCTGTTTATGCGGCTCAAAGGAGATCTTAAATTTTAACTTCCCTATGAGACATCGGCCTGCAAATTGCACTGCAAAATCTGAAAATGCCCAATTATAAGTTAATTTTAAAAAAGCTTATTAAAACTGAATCGTGTAAACTAGACAAAATTGATTTAGCAGAGAAAAATTATGCATGGTATGAGATTAATTAAAAAAAATGACTACGTATTCAGCCGTATTTGAATGTTTTTTTCACAGCGAAGTTCAAAAATATGTTTTTAAGGCTACGTATGGGATTAAACCCAACAAAGGAGGGCACGCAATCATGGATTAAGCAGTAGCCGGACTTTAATTGTAGACTTTGTGGCTGACCACAGGAAACTCTAGTCCATATAGTGTGTGTGTGCCCTAAGTTGGTTAAGCTTCGACGTACAGTTTTGAGACCTTATTTCTTGGAGAGCAGGGTTAGATCTGCTTGTCAAGCATTAATCATGTCTTTATCTGGTGAATCGATTCCGTTATTGTGTCATTTGGTAAAATATTTATTGGCAGTGGAAGAAATGTTTGATACAATAAGGTAGATCTCCAGTATTATCAAGTTTTATCACTTAATAATAATGTTAGAAGGGTGATAACGTGACATCCTAAAAACAGGCGTGCCACTACTATTGTAAATTGACACACTTTATATTTGAGTTAATGTGATGATTAGTGCAATAATTGAATATTAGCACTTTATAGTAAAATGATGCGCTTTATTATTGCTTTAATATTTTGTTTAAGGCAATGAATGTACATTCGTTCTTTGAAATGTAACTTGTGCATGAAATGTAGACGACAACATTTTGGTTTCAGGTATTTTTGCATTTGTATAAGCAAATAGTATGCTGTGCACTACGTCACCTATAAAATATAAAATGTGCTATATCATTGTGTAATTATTGATGTTATGTGAATGGATTCTATTCTTTTGATAAGTTTTAAAATTGTATATATTGGATAGTTTTTATAATATGTGCTGGGAAGATGTTTTTGTAAATGAATTTTTAATGATTAATCTAGTTATTATGATTGTGATGTGAAGTTGTTGTGATTGCAACGATTTTAAGTTCTCAAGCAATAAAGATTTATTACTATTACATAGGTTTTGTTTTAGAAGAAGACTGCAGCAAATGCATTCTTTCCATTTAGTTTGCTAGGATTTTTTGCTATTAGCTAACCAGTTCTTGGACTTTTACTCTGAGCTAGCCTTACTACCCAAGCCTTACTTACAGTAAATGCATTGCAATTGAACTGAGTGTGCTGACTGCCAGTGTCCACCAATTATAATAAGGTCACTGATACAAAGCTAGGGTAGGAGGCACTGGGGTGATTACACAAGAGTACATGTGCAAACAAATGTGCTCATGTGTGGGCTGCTGGTGCAAGTCTACTGTTGTGTGCAGCTTGGCATCTAGAGACAGGTAGCCTGACACATAAAAATTGGCACTGATCTTGGGTAGGCATTCATAGTGTAGGTCTGCACTGCTTGCTGAAAAATCTGTGGTGTTCACCTTATACATATAGTTGAAATCTGTCCTAAAGTACTGTTGTGTTCAATTGCAACCTAAGGAGTCCAGCAGACTGGAGTAAAACATGTACACCAAGTTTGAATTTGCACACCTCAATAATCCACATCTTATGGGACTTCAAGATTTGTAATATTTCTCTGACTCAGATCATAATCAGATTCCAGGTTTTCCCTTCTCACCACCCCAAGCTCGGCCTAGTTAATTAGAGTGATCAAAGACCTTCCCACACATAAGGGCAATTTACAGTGGTCGAGGAAATCTGCATCTTATAATTGGCTTGTCACTCTCCCCCAGCCCAGGCTCACTGGAACAAAGAAGGGGGCCCAGACATCTAGAGCCCACACAAAACGGGCTCACCTTTAAAGGTTTACTAGGAAGGCATGAAGCAGTGGTGTTAGCTAGGGGCGAGCTGTGGCCCTCAGAGGATCTCTTACCAGCTTGAATTATCACAGCATGCTATGCAAGAGGGTTGTCAAGGGGTCTGGACCCAAAAACTTTTCACCCTCGCTAAAAAAAACACCACTAAGGACAGACAGATGTTAAAGACATAGACCTGGGAGTGACAACAGTGAAAAAACGCCCAACTGGAAGAAGAAACCACCTGATGCCCTGCAAGAATGGACTAGGTAGTTTAACTCATCTGACCCCCAGAACTAGGATGGGTATCACCAGGGCCAGTGGTGCTGGCTCCTTTTTTAAGCCTAGAGGACAGTTGGGGAAAATTGACCTGGATATCACTGCCACCTGGGTACCCTTTAATAAACAAGGAGGCTCTGGTGCCAGGGAATTGTGGCAAGGAGGGTGTTCTGCTGACTAGTTTTGGAGAGGTAGTGTACGATGCCCCCTCCAGTGGGAGAGGAAAACCAGAAGCTAGAGGACAAGGATGGAGTAGGGGGTCCAGACAATCCACCTTCCCACCAAATGCACCCCTTTCAAGGCAGGGAGGCCTGATGAAAATGCACTTGGAGGCTAGGCCTGGCCACCAGGAGCAAAATGAGTCCATGATGAAGGAAATCAGCCCCACAGGCCTAAGGATATGAAGGTTTGAAGTCTGCCCTTCTTTAAAAGAGAAAAAAGCAGGAAAAATTAATGCTTATGTTCCACTGAAATTTCTTTGAAATCCCCCTGGGGAAGACCGAGCTCCCAGGAGATAATGCAGTGCTCCCTACCGTTTCATCTAATTACTTCGCCCATTGGGGGTGTGCTCTGGGACCCCAAGCCTGACTTACTGTCAGCCAAGGAGACCCCATATCGGGGTTTCAGTGTATCAGTCATTGTCCCTGGGGTCCTCATCCCCCAAGGACAAATGATGGAATGAGGGAGGCTCCTGGGACCATCTGGAGCCCTTGAGAGCATGACTGATGTCCTTCCCTCCTTACTGTGCCAATGTCGAGAGGGGGGCACACCAGTCAGTAGTTCCCACCCACATGAAACATTGGCAGGTTTGGGAATATACCACTTCCCGTGATGGCAGTGAGTGTGTAAGAGATCAGTGCAGCTGGACATTCAGGTGAGAGTTGTCTCCTTGCACTGCCCGCCTTGCATCTAAGTAGCGGTCACCCAGACTACCAAGAACGAAATGCAGCATTAGGCTGCCTTTTAAAAGTGAAACAAAAGAAAAGGCAATGTAATGTGAAGTGAGGTTGCCAATTTCTGTTCATAAACATTCATAAACTCTGGCCTGTAGTGCCTGCAAATGCCACATAAGGGGGGCAATGTGCATACCTGCTTGCTTGTAGTGCCCCAATGATGGGGAGGGGCACCAGCAACATTTACCCAATGCTCTGTTGGGGGCTGTATGAGGTCCAGCAGAACCCAGGAATGTTCTTAGGAAATTAACTCTACGTGGCCTAGGGGCCTGTGAGGATGTCCCCAGGGGATGTTTATATTGCTTTCAAGTACTCTCAGAGCTGGAACTTTTGCTCTTGGGCTCTAAAGTTTGGGGACCCCTTGTGGTTGGTCCCATGGCCGCATTTTCTGCCCTATAGATTGTGAAGAAAAACTTAAACGGCGTTGTATTCAACTAAGATGCTTTAGTGACAGAACGGATATTGTAAAATGAACATTTGCCATTATAATGAATGCTTATGACTATAAGCACTGATTCTATTTATGTAAATGGTGATGCAAGGTTGAGTAACAACATGTGGCTGATTCTATTGAAGTGGTAAAACCCTGGCAAATGAAACAATGGCTGTAATGCACTCAAATGTACCAGTTTAACCTATCGTTAAAAGTTACAATAGCCTGATACGAACTTAGCGTGCAGGGCTGTAGCAGGCCCTGCCCAGGCCCATGAAGAAATCTTAGGGAAAGCTAGATCACCACAGTGCCCTTGACACAACATGCACAGCTAGCATGTTGTTTCTAGTACACATTGATGATCTACCTTTTTCTTAATACCCTGACAAAGCCAGTAGGCTTGCCTCATCTATACTGACCCCCATTATAATGTGTTACATTGACAAAGGATAACATGGTTATTTCTAAAAATGTGGTAAACCCCTGACAAATCCAATAGACCTTCCTTTGTCGAAAGACATCTCATTATATTATGATGTGCCATCTGGTATAAGTGGGGGATATTGTGATTATGGAGTCACTAGGGTGCAATGTGATATGAGAGTGTCACCAAACGTATTTCCATCTTCCAGACATATATATTTCCAAATAAATGCATAGAATTTAGTAGAGTACTGCAATAGAAGTTTTTTTCTTTTTAAAAGAAAAGGCCCTGATTGGACAATAATTTATTCAGTGTTCTTGTTGCTTGCCAGAGAACTGGTTTTCTAGCCCACACCACCTATCCTGAATAGGCCTTGGACTGCTTTGCAACCCTGCATGAGCCAAATTTCAGAAAATGGTACTCAGTTCCACTAAAGAGACAATTTTGGACCTATTAGTTATCAAGGACTCACATTATTTGCAAATAATAGTCCACATTTATACAGGGACC
The DNA here is from genome assembly GCF_964263255.1 of Lissotriton vulgaris. Taxonomy (NCBI): domain Eukaryota; kingdom Metazoa; phylum Chordata; class Amphibia; order Caudata; family Salamandridae; genus Lissotriton; species Lissotriton vulgaris. The sequence goes on along the minus strand of NC_141696.1, from coordinate 774,376,293 downwards.
CTTCCACTACAAATAAATCCCTTAAAACTTTTTTCACTTTGTATGTTTGTTGAATAATGCAGCACAGATTCAAACGTTGGAAAAATAAGGAGAAATAAAAACATTTCTCCTCATTACACCTGGCTCTTTAAGGGGTGGGGTTTTGGTACAAATCCTTTTCTACGAATGTTACAAAGATTTTGACCAGGCTCAAAAGATTTCAGAAATCACATGCAGTGGCATAGTTGCCTTTGAAACGCAGTCTTCCTTAAGCTACAACACAGAAAAATACAGCTTTCGTGGGTAGACTTTTACTTTATATTGTCTGTAGTTGTAAAAGGTACAGTGACTCATGTTAGATGGCTTAATAGTGCTGAACAATGATGTGTGAGGAAAATGGCCAGAAATCCAGGTATATCATGTGGTAATGGGCCCAGTAATCCTTGGACCCATGTGCTATTCCCCATTACAGAGATGAACTTGCAATGGGTGACAACTAGGGTGGTGATATCATCTGGAATCATTAACACCAGACCCGGTATTAAAGTCCTTCTACCAGTCATCTGTAATAGGGTGATTAAAGCATTTCACATTCATGAAGAAGCATTTTCAAGGGAATAAAATAAAGAAATAAGCAAGACTTATGGAACATGAGGAAGAATATCAGAGGTTGCCTTAACAGGACTAATGAGATATTTGTTCCACATCATGTATTCAATAAGAGATAAAAGTGACATCTGAGAATATAATTTGGAGCATCACAAATCTCACCATGAAAACAAAGAATTAAAAAACTTGACTGTAGAAGCAACAACAAATGTAGCCAAATATGGAGAATTATACAAGAAACTAATTTTCCTAGTGGACAAAGTAAGTTGGAAACAGAGCCCATGCATAGAAACACCTTGGGAGCATTATTCACAATAACAAACCTCAGGACAAAGGAATATTAAAAAACATTGACTATATCTTGGAACATTCACTAATGCTTTTGGCAAAACCTCACATCTGCTAAGTTACTGTGAAGAGCATAGCACAGCTTTATTAAAATATGCCAAACAATTTCACATTTGTCTTTAAGTCATCCTCTTTACTTTTGGCACTGACAGCCTTCAGTGAAGTAGGGTGCATCTATCAGAAGTTAATATGAAGTTTATGCAACATAAAAGCATGTCGTTATTTTTCAAGTAATGTTTATTCTGGTTTGATCCTAGATTTCTTCTCATGTCATTTACCCCTCTGATATGTCTATGGCAAAGCTTACAAATTGTTACTACTGACTGGAAGGCACATTGGATAATAATCACCTGCATGCTCAAATTAGAGCAGTGGCCATAAAACACTTTTATGAAGACCAAACTGGTAATTGCTCTGCTGCTATAGGGTGGACTCCCTGGGCAGCAAAAGCTCCACAGCAAATCAAATGGCATTTCTCAAAACAGTACCAACAATCTAGAACCACCAGTGAGGCACCAGTCCATGAATCAGAGTGGATAATGGGAAAGGGCTGTGGAAAAAATAACTGAAGGCAGCTGGTTTTAGTATGAAATATCGAGTAGGAAATATTGTGACAATCTAATATTACACCCCAAAATTTGAGGAAAGAAATATTGAAAGGTAAGTGAGCATAGGAGTGTCTACATTTGTTATTCTTAACCCACTTCTACATTCCTTGACAAAGGCTACTAACAAGCCGAAATGCGTCTCTTTTTTAAAATTGGGATTGAGGCTGATCTGATCAAATAAAACAGATGCCATATCTTACCTGTCCTGAGTCTGTGTCTTTGTCTTCTTCCATGGATTACTCTGTGGGAGTTGGCTGTTTGTGTGTGTGTGTGTATATATATATATATATATATATATATATATATATATATATATATATATATATATATATACTGAAAAAACCATAGGTTATAGACCATATATAGTTAGGAATTCGCATTTACAAAACCTTATTTTACTCACACAAAACCATTGAAATTCCATATATAGTTAGTTGCACTAACTATATATTGTGCACCCGCAATCCACTGCTGATGATGTCACATATTACATCATTCATGACATGGTCAGTGACATCACTGATGACATCTCAAATGACATCACTGATGACATCTCAAATGACATCACTGATGACATCACTGATGACATCTCATTTGACATTACTGATCACATCACTGATGATATCATTCATGTGATAATACGATGAACCTCTTCAGACTCTAATATAACCTTAGATACAATCAGTGTAAACAGACACTCACAGACTGTCACTCATCCATGGAGTTACTCACACACCTAGTCAGTCATGCAAAGAATCAATCACACCTCCATTTCCTCAACTATACAGTTATACAAACTTTACTTATTCAAACATATACTAACACATATTTACTCTCTTATACAATCCCTGATACAAGTTCACAATGATCCATACAGCCACTCACACATTCACTGGCTCTTATGCACAGTTATTTATATATGTCAACTCTCACATGTACTGTGTTTTACATATGTACTTACTTTGACATGTAGCACTGAGATATCCATTCACTCACCAATACACTCATGCACACAGTCAACCGCCCATACAGCTGTTTCCACATGCACTTTTGAAACTGCGAATTCCTAACTATATATGGTCTATAACCTATGGTTTTTTCAGTGAATATATATATATATATATATATATATATATATATATATATATATATATATATATATATATATATATATATATATATATATTCACTGAAAAAACCATAGGTTATAGACCATATATAGTTAGGAATTCGCATTTACAAAACCTTATTTTACTCACACAAAACCATTGAAATTCCATATATAGAGAGAGAGAGTAAATATGTGTTAGTATATGTTTGAATAAGTAAAGTTTGTATAACTGTATAGTTGAGGAAATGGAGGTGTGATTGATTCTTTGCATGACTGACTAGGTGTGTGAGTAACTCCATGGATGAGTGACAGTCTGTGAGTGTCTGTTTACACTGATTGTATCTAAGGTTATATTAGAGTCTGAAGAGGTTCATCGTATTATCACATGAATGATATCATCAGTGATGTGATCAGTAATGTCAAATGAGATGTCATCAGTGATGTCATCAGTGATGTCATTTGAGATGTCATCAGTGATGTCATTTGAGATGTCATCAGTGATGTCATCAGTGATGTCACTGACCATGTCATGAATGATGTAATATGTGACATCATCAGCAGTGGATTGCGGGTGCACAATATATAGTTAGTGCAACTAACTATATATGGAATTTCAATGGTTTTGTGTGAGTAAAATAAGGTTTTGTAAATGCGAATTCCTAACTATATATGGTCTATAACCTATGGTTTTTTCAGTGAATTTTCAAGGTTTTGTAAATGCCAATTCCTAACTATATATGGTCTATAACCTATGGTTTTTTCAGTGAATTTTCAAGGTTTTGTAAATGCTAATTCCTAACTATATATGGTCTATAGCCTATGCTTTTTTCAGTGAATATATATATATACATACATATATAAACATATATCATCTGTATATCTATATAAATACAAACATAAATGCATGCATACATATACTTATATGCATACAGATGCATGTTATTTACATGAAAGTTGAAAAAACACTAATAAAAGCAAAGCTAAAAAGCCACCTCATTACAAACAGAATGGCTTTAACTTAAACGAGGGCGAGATCTATGGCATTTTCAATGCTTGTTTACTTTGGTTCCATCAAGAAGGCATTCAGATGTGTCACACATTTGCCATAAATTCTGAATGTTAGCACTCTAGTTGCACATTAGATCACTGTAGTAAAGCTACTGCTCACCAGGGACGTCTGCTGCTGGTATTCAAAGTGCATGTTTCAGTCTGCATGTCAGAATTTTTTTAATGAAATAGTAGAGGATTTGAGAAGTCACTCAAAATGATCCCTAATTTTTCTTTCTGAAGCACTAATCATACTTTCTATGGCAAAATTAACCCCCTCATGTTGTTCCTTTTTAAATTGAGTGTTTTCAGACTTACCACTTCATTCCAATCAAGATGGCTTCTGGTGTGCCATACTTTTGTCATAAGTAAGACTGTTAGCGCTCTAGTTGTTCTTTAGAACACTCTGGGACATTCTGTCATTGGGCTATACTTGGGGTACATCTGGGTGATATTTGGGCTACATTTAGGCTCTTTTGTCTCTGGTGGCCATCTTGGGAGACTGTATGTCAGAATTTTTTAATGAAATTGAAGAGGGTTTGAGAAGTCACTCAAAATGTGCCCTAATTTTTCTTTCTGCAGCACTAATCATAATTCATATGGCAAAATATACCCCCTCATTTTTTTCCTTTTTAAATTAAATGTTTTAAGAGTTACCACTTTATTCCAATCAAGATGGCTTCAGGTGTGCCATACCTTTGTAATAAGTAGGACTGTTAGCGCTCTAGTTGTTCTTTAGAACACTCTGGGACATTCTGTCATTGGGCTATACTTGGGCTACATCTGGGTGATATTTGGGCTACATTTGGGCTCTTTTGTCTCTGGTGGCCATTTTGGGAGACTGCATGTCAGAATTTTGTAATGAAATAGAAGAGGATTTGAAAAGTCACTCAAAATGTGCCCTAATTTTTCTTTCTGCAGCACTAATAATACCTTCTATTGCATAATATACCCCCTCATTTTGTTCCTTTTTAAATTAAATGTTTTAAGAGTTACCACTTTATTCCCATCACGATGGCTCCAGGTGTGCTATACCTTTGTAATAAGTAGGACTGTTAGTGCTCTAGTTGTTCTTTAGAACACTCTGGGACATTCTGTCATTGGGCTATACTTGGGCTACATCTGGGTGATATTTGGGCTACATTTGGGCTCTTTTTTCTCTGGTGGCCATTTTGGGAGACTGCATGTCAGAATGTTTTAATGAAAAAGAAAAGGATCTGAGAAGTCACTCAAAATGTGCCCTAATTTTTCATTCTGCAGCACTAATCATACTTTCTATGGCAAAATATACCCCCTCATGTTGTTTCTTTTTAAATTAAATGTTTTAAGAGTTACCACTTTATTCCAATCAAGATGGCTTCAGGTGTGCCATACCTTTGCAATAAGTAGGACTGTTAGTGCTCTAGTTGTTCTTTAGAACACTCTAGGAGGCTGCAGTAGAACACAAAGGAATCAACTGACAGTCTCTGTCCTTGTTGGATGTACATGTTTTACTGAGAATGTCAGACTTCATTTTCACATGACTGAGAAAGATAATGTGAATTTACAGAAAATATGCTTTCAGTTTAGCTTATAGATCCCCTTCCAAACCACTGTGGGAAAATCATGAGATATTAGTTTTCTTTCAAACAATATTCATGATATCATAGCAGAAGGTTTTTTCACATGGTAAAATCACCTTAGAACCCACCACAATTCCTAAAACGAGTATGGTACCATCAACAAATGATTTATAATGTAACTAAAGTCCTAAAACCCTCTATTAACTACAATGCTTTTTAATGAGGTGCTATCATGTATATTGGTCCCAAGATGGCTGCCAACACTTCTTGGATGAAGTGCTGACAGCCAATCAGATCAGATGTGTGGTTAGGCTCCGCCCAGATATATATCTTTTTTTGAACCTAAATTACTCAAAATCCACTGGAGCACATATATTGAGACCTAGCAAAGGCACATCGGGCTAACAGTCCCTACAATTTTGCCAAGTTTCGTGCAAATCCATTCAGCCGTTCGAGCTAAAAGTGAGGCCAACCGCCCTATGGAAATTAACATGGGAAAAACGCGTTTTGGGACCCCCCTTTTTTCTCGGCCCCCCCTTGATGAAACCCCCCCAAATTGTCAGGGGCTGCTCAGAAACAAAATGTTCCATTTTCCTGAAAATTTCAGCCAATTCCGTCCACAAACGCCAAAGTTATTAGACATAGAATTTTCAAAAATCCCATAGAGAAAAAATCCTAACTATATATACCTACTGGCGACCGCCAGTAGGTAATATATATATATATATTATATATTATATATATATATTCACAGAAAAAAGCATAGGTTTCAGCCATGTTATAGTTAGGAATTAGCATTTAAAAAACCTTAGAAATTCACTGAAGAAGCATATGTTTCATACAAGTTATAGTTAGCTGGACATTTCACTCATACAAAACCATTGAAATTCCCCCGTTATAGTTAGTTCAGCTAACTATAACTCTTGCGCCCGCATGGCACTGCTGATGACGTCACATATTACATCACTCATGACATGGCCAGCGACATCACTCATGATATCACTGATGACATCTCAAATGATATCACTGAGGTTTTTTAAATGCTAATTCCTAACTATAACGTGGCTGAAACCTATGGTTTTTTCAGTCAATTTCAAAGGTTTTTTAAATGATAATTTTTAAATGTATTAATTGTTATATTTTTTATACTGATTTACTACATTATTTTAAATTATTTGTTTTTATATATTTTATTTTTTAAATTACATGACATGTTTTATAGAAATTGAAAAATAAATGTTTTTAAAAGATTGAAATTGTAATTTTTTTAATATATTTTTTAATTTATATATATTTTATATAGCAGTCAATGATATCGTATGGAAGGAAATTCAAATTATTGTAACTACGATTAGAATTACTTTTCAGGATCAGTAGTGGGCTGAACGATGCAGCACTGAGGTCTTTCCTGATAAGAGGTGAGTAAATCGGAATTCGTAGTTCGGCTGATTTTTGAGGAATTTTTTAAAGTTCCAAAACTCCACACTTAGAAAAATTTCCAAGTTAAACCAGTCAATGTTAGCCTAGAAAAGGAAATTCAAGTTACTATAACTATGGTAAGAATTGCTTTACAGGATCAGTAGTGGGCTGAAAGAGGCAGCACTGAGGTATCTCCTGGCAACAGGTGAGTATATCGGAATTCGTAGTTCGGCTGATTTTAGAGGAATTTTTTTAAGTTCCAAAACTCCACACTTAGAAAAATTTCCAAGTGAAACCAGTCAATGATAGCCTAGGGAAGGAAATTCAAGTTACTGTAACTACGACTAGAATTACTTTTCAGGATCAGTGGTGGGTTGAAAGATGCAGCACTGAGGTCTCTCCTGATAACAGGTGAGTAAATCGGAATTCGTAGTTCGGCTGATTTTTTATGAATTTTTTAAACTTCCAGAACTCCACACTTAGAAAAATTTCCAAGTGAAACCAGTCAAAGTTAGCCTATGGAAGAAAATTCAAGTTACTGTAACTACGATTAGAATTATTTTTCAGGATCAATAGTGGGCTGAAAGATGCAGCACTGAGGTCTCTCCTGATAACAGGTGAGTAAATCAGAATTCCTAGTTCGGCTAATTTTTGGGGAATTTTTTTAAGTTCCAAAACTCCACACTTAGAAGAATTTCCAAGTGAAACCAGTCAATGTTAGCCTATGGAAGGAAATTCAAGTTACTGTAACTACGATTAGAATTACTTTTCAGGATCAGTAGTGGGCTGAAAGATGCAGCACTGAGGTCTCTCCTGATAACAGGTGAGTACATCGGAATTCGGCTGATTTTACAGGAATATTTTGCTCAATGGTGAAGGAAGGGGGCGGGGCCTGGGGTAACATGTGTGCAAACACGCCCTGTGGCGCGTTTTAGGTTGGGGAATTAATTCCTCTTCAATCCTGAGGTCCCCTGTGAGCCAACTAGCTCACCAGGTACCTCCAGTATGTGCCAGGGAGCTGCATTGCAGACAGGTGTTCAGAGGGCACGCCCCCTTTATACAACACTCTGCAACGCAGCTCCGTGGTGCTTACTGGAGGTACCTGTTGGACTAGTTGGCCCCTAGGGGACCTCTGGATTGAAGAAGAATCAATTCTCCAATGTGAAATGCGCCACAGGGCATGTTTGCACACATATCACCTCTACCCCAGCCCCCTACCTTCACCACTTTGCAAACACGCCCCGTACCGCGTTCTAAGTTGGGGGATTAAGTCCCCTTGCATACTGGGGGTCAATGGGGGCCAACTAGCCCACCAGGAACCTCCAGTATGTGCCAGGGGGCTGCGTTGCAGAGAGGTGTAAAAAGGGACATGGCCTCATTACACCTCTCTGCAACTCAGGCCCCTGGCACGTTTGCAGAGGGGGAACTAATTCCCCTTGCATTCTGGGGGTCCCTGGGGGACAACTAGCCCACTAGAAACCTCCAGTATGCGCCAGGGGGCTGCGTTGCAGAGAGGTGTAATGAGGCCACGACCCTTTTTACACCTCTCTGCAACGCAGCCCCCTGGCACGTTTGCAGAGGGAGAACTAATTGCCCTTACATACTGGGGGACCCTGGGGGCTAACTAGCCCACCAGGAACCTCCAGTATGCACCAGGGGGCTGCGTTGCAGAGAGGTGTAATGAGGCCATGCCCCTTTTTACACCTCTCTGCAATGCAGCCCCCTGGGGGCTAACTAGCCCACCAGGTGCTTTCAGTAAGTGCCACTGCGCTGTGTTGCAGAGAGGTGGCCCAGGGTGTGCCCCTTTTTACACCTCTCTGCAATGCAGCTCTGTGGCGCATACTGGAGGCACCTAGTGGGCTAGTTGGACCCTAGGGACCCTCAGGATTCAAGGGGACCTAATCTCTCAACTTAAAACAGACACAGGGCACGTTTACATAGGTGCGAAGGGAGGGGACGGGGCCTGAGGTAACGTGTGCAAACACGCCCTGTGGCATGTTTTAAGTTGGGGAAATAATTCCCCTTCAATCCTGAAGTCCCCTGGGGGCTAACTAGCCCACCAGGTGCTTCCAGTAAGTGCCACTGCGCTGTGTTGCAGAGAGGTGGCCCAGGGTGTGCCCCTTTTTACACCTCCCTGCAATGCAGCTCTGTGGCGCATGTCATGAAAGATGTAATATGTGACATCATCAGAAGTGGATTGGAGGCGCGCGAGCTATAGTTAGCAGAACTAACTATAACGGAGGAATTTCAATGGTTTTGAGTGAAATGTCCAGCTAACTGTAACACCCCTAAAGCCTATGGTTTTTTCAGTGAATTTCTAAGGTTTTTTAAATGCTAATTCCTAACTATAACATGTCTGCAACCTATGGTTTTTTTCAGTGAATATATATATATATATATATATACCACACTGACGAAGGCAGCACGCCGAAACGCGTTTGTGGAGGGTGCCTGCAAGGAACAATAAATCTGCACTTTTCATGAGTAACCCCCGAGTGCTGTCATCTTTCTCGTATTAGAGGAGGATTTGGAGCGTGATATATATATATATATATATTTTTATTAGCTTCATGGTTCATGTATGTGGAGATAAGTGTAGAAATACATACTTTTTTTCGTCCTCAATATTTTGGCTATAAAGGTACAACAATATTTCCTACTCTAAATACCAGACCTACAACGTGGTTGCTGGGACACTCATTTTCTGTGTTTTTCAGAACTTCACTTTTGCTGGAGAGGTGATCAGTTTAAAGAAAAACTCGGTTTACCATCATGTGGGCTAATCATTGCTATCCTCCAACAAAGGTCTATTAGAAGCAATACATCACATAAATATAACCACATTTTCTATTCTGACTTGTCAATAATGAGCGTTTGGTATGAGTTAAAGGGTTTTATTTTACATTTTTTAGTAAATTAACTTTATTACATCATAAGTAAATCCATAAGTTGTAGTCATTAGAATCTTATTAGAAATCTATAATCAATAGCCAATGAATAAATTGCAATAAAACCATTAAGCACGTTCCATAAAGGAAAGAATCTCTATTAAAGGAATTGGGAGAGAATGGTGTCAGGTGGAGCCCAGAAAGAGTTCCAGGTCGCGAGAGAGTGTGACAGTTTAAGTATAAAACTTCAGCTTATAAAGCAGATCAACCAATCAAAAATCAATCAGAGCAGAACTTCCCATAATGAGCGGTTCAAGAAAATCAGTAGTTTCAGAGCAGCGTGGAAAAGGGGTAAAATGGAAAATTGCATGGGCAAGTGATAACCTACTCTAGGAACACGCACTATTATAAGCAGTTGAAAATTATATTGCAATATTCATGATGTATCTTCTCCTCCTCTAGTCCAATCAGTTTTCAGTGCTCTAATAGGAACATGTTCATTCCTCATCTTCACACAGGACATAGGTCCACAGACAGTAATATCTAAGTTTGCTACTATGTTGTACTATTTTTAAATTTATGTGGGTTACTTGCTCATTCAAGACTACTTTTCCAAGTATAACTACATCTCTAACCTTCTAATATGGCAAGTTTTATTCATGCTGACAATGGTCCATGTAAAAGCTGAAACATCTATATCATGGAAAGAAAAACATTTTGCACAACACCATCCTTTGGAATAAAACAAATATGTTAAAAGATGTCAAGGTCAGTGTAAATGCTGCATTTTTACATGAGGTTGTCTTCTTTACTTCACTAAACGACAATTTTAAATCATGTGTTAACAGTGGTCTTTGTGTAAGTAGAAACATACTACAGAGTTTAGATGAAAACATTCATGCAATTAATATTTATTAAGAAAACATGTTCATAGAAAGGTTAAGAATTTGAAATTTTATGTGGGGTTCAGCAATTCTAGTCAGTTGGCTTTTCAAGCAATGTTGCTTTTGCCATTTGAGGCCTAGTATGATTAGATACGGTTGCTTAGTGCACTTTTTACATTTAAAAGCATTTAATTGTCATTAAAGCCTACACATTAATCCAGCACATCTATTATAAACTGTTTTATGTTCTCAATATTATTTAAGACCCACCTTCACTGCTTGTCTTTAAGGACAGTGTTAAAGGATCTAGAATCAGTGGTATGCTCTCAGAGGCATAGGTTCCATCTTTTTTAGAGCAAGCTACAGATCTCTTTTCTTATATAGTCAATGCCACTCTTTGTAAACCTTTCTTCCACTGGGAATCTGATGCTGAAAAGTAATTTTGGGGTTAAAATAGACTGTAAAGTCTCTCACCAAGTATACTCTAAATGGAACCAAAAAACTCAATCTTAAGCATTGGTAGCATACAACCATAATGTTAACGTCTGAATATCAGCTTAATTAAGGAAAATGCAAAAGGGCCCAAAACTTTCTTTTAGCGGTGTATGGTGAGCACTCCAGATGGCAAAATTATATTTTCTTTGAATCACTTGCACTTAAAATTCTCTCACTGTTTATGCATCGTTCATGAGTATGTACCAAACCCGCTCCTGTTGTTTAGTATTACTTTTAAAATACCTCTGTCAGGGAAAGATGCTCACAAATTCTTCTGTACAGGAAGACTTCTCTCACATTGTATTAAACCATTGCAATATACAGCAGATCTTTATACGAAATTGCAATATAATTGTTCACAGTACCATTCTATTGGAAGAACCGGAAAATACCGGACCAAGCCATAATTTTATTCAATATTTACTCAGACTATCAAATGATATAATTGCGTAACAACAAACGGTTATTGACCCAAAGATGTGGAACCATGTTCTTACCTCCAGATTGCTTATCCCATTTAGGAAGCCATTTCATATTGCAGTCACAGGCCCAGGGATTTCCGTGCAGGAAAAGGCTCTCAAGCTGTGGCATGGAGTCGACCATCTTCTCTGGAAGAGTAGTAATCTTGTTTTCAGACAAATACAGGTGCTTGATCGTGGATAGCCGGAAATAATCCAGGAATCCAAAAGTTGTAAATGTGTAGGGATGCAGCTGCTGCAGCAAATTCCCCTCTAGATGCAGCAGTCTCAGGGAGGTTAACCCATTGAAGGCATTGGGGTGGATGAATTCAACTTTGTTGTGGTCAATGTGCAGCCTCATTAATCCTGAAAGGCCCTGGAAGGTTTGGCCTGTGATGACGTTTAACTTGTTGTAGCTCATTTTGAAAACCTGGAATGAAAAAGGAAAACGTGTTGTTGCTCTTTGGTTCAAGACTGTTTAGTGATAAAACAGCCTAAATAGATAATACGCGGGCATCACCTACATCAATACACAAAGTTGATCATTGGAAATGTTATACGGTTTGCTAGAAGACAGTCTGTAGTGGCCTCCTCGCAGCATGTAGCAGCTTAAAAATCATCAATAAATAAGTACGTGCTACATAAATAAATATTATTTTCTTATTCATTGGCGAATGTTCTGAAGTTTGCACACGGTAGGTAGCGTAAGCAGCATTATTCCGGATAACAACAAGCAGTTATGCCATTGTCAACTATAAAATCCTGGAGGCAAATGAAAACAAGCATTCACAAACCCAATATATGTTGCCTTGTCAAGAATGCATTATCTTATTTGTTTTTTTGCAGAAAAGACCCAACAAATTGAGCTAAAAATAAAGGAGCAGGTCATTAGCCCATGCACAAGGAAAACTAGCACAGAAGTGAAGTCTTTTTCAATTGTGCACATGAGATCATGGAAAATGCCGCTTTTTGCAGTGGAAGTCAGCCAAAGGATGTAGTGGGCTGACCCTTTATTTCATGTTAAATGCTGCAGTGGGGAGAAGCAATATGTGAATGACAGTTGAATAGATCAATAGATGAACAGGCATGATTGAAATAAACATGAGACTGGCGACGCTGCTAAAACTGTCTGTAAGCCAGCCCTACAACATTCGGAAGCATTCGTTTTCATATTAAACGGCCAGAATTTGAAAGGAACTTTCATTGCCTATAGGTCAAGATTGATTCCGCCCGACTCATAAAAGAACTGAAAACATTCTTGTTAGGGCATTATATGCCCTTCCCAAAATGCCATTAAACCTTCCTGGAAGAGGTTCTTCTCACAATCCACATTGCATTGTCTTGCCATCTCCAACCCGATAATAACTTTGTGGTCAAATATTATTAAAAAGTTCATATTTAGTAATAATTACCTATATATCTCTGATCAAATTCCGTGCAACCAGCTGCACACTGCTGGACACTGGGTCTAGACTTGCGTCTGGTTAATTAATGCATAAAAAACATAAACATTAGGTCATAGCTTATATTACGGACTTCATAACCTTGGGTGGTTTTTGGCTTTGATTTCAAATCTATTTTCCTTTAAATCCAATATCATGCCTATACATTTCGGTGAATGTATGTACATGCATTTTACAAATAAAATACACAAAGCATGCTGCATTTTAGTATTACCAGATTTGCATTGTGCAAGGAATTTATTTGAAATGATTGAAAACAGACGGAACAGAGTGAAGGCGCAACGAACGTACGCTCGTAACACGGTGAAGATTACGATTGCCCATAGGGACGCTGCGGACCCAATAACTCTTCCATTGATCACGGAGAGCTAGCAATAAGGGCTTTAGGAGGACAGCGACAACAAACAGAAGGAAAAACGATTTTATTGGGCAGATTGAGAAAATAAAAAGGACCAAAAATAAGCTGGACAATATTACTTGTTTTAAATTAATAATTCTCTCTGGAGGATTTGAACCAAATGAGAAGATTCTGAAAACTAAATAGAAGCTACAAACAGGAAACTAAGCCGACCAAGAGAGTAACACAACAGGAGACCAGTGGTAGAATGGGGATCCCTGTCTATGACATAAATCTTCTCCGTGAGTAAGGATTAAGGACAGAAACTTGTGAAAAACATGAACAAGAGGCAATATAATTAACGGTCTTGATAAAGATGGGTGTATAAGGGAAGTACCATCGAAACGCGTTGACGCAGGGGTGAACACAATTCAAAGAATAACCATATCGAGCCAAATGACAAACAAGAGTATAACATTGGTTTGTTGGTTTACAAAAAATCAAATTTGAATGTGTACTGGTATATGACAAGGGGTATTGTGTCATACTGGAGTTGATTGCCTCTTATTTTTCTTCTTGTGCAGGTCATAATAAGAAAATAGGAGAATTATCTTTATTGTCTGTGGGATATAAATATCAGGATTGATGAAATTGTAAATGTATGTAATTTGTTTTTATTGTGTTTTTTTATTGATGGTATAGTTACAACCATTTTTAACCTGCAAGCAAAAAAAAAGTTTTTTGTAATAAAGAATATCTTTATGAATATAGTCAGTGTCAGGTTGTGAGTTATTAGTTCAACCATTTGTGATGGAGATTTGAAATACAGCCAAGGGAATTGTGTTTTTTGATATAGGTTTGTACCTGATTTCCCTTGACGAGTTTAAGGAGTCCCTCTCTAATTTTTTCTAAAACAAGGAATGTAACTACCTGTTTACAACAAAGCAAACAAAATGAAGTGGAGCATGTAAAACTTTAAGATTTGCATCACCGTGTTAGTCTAGACTAAACCTTTTGTCACAATTAGTTTGCATGCACAGTTACTCATCTCTCCTACACAACCTACAAAATATGTGGGTTTGCTCGTTACATATCCTTACTTGTAGATGCTGACACAGATAGCGACTATATGACTTTCAGCTCAGCTTCTGCTGGCCCTGTGACACCAACTACTCCCCTTACCCGCTCTCTCAGGAACGGCCTAATCAGTATGCCATTGAATATCTATTCACACACGCTGCCCACACATACAGGGTTTCCTTTGAAAACGGGTCTGTTCCTCAGCTACCTGCATTGAAACACTCTTTATGAGATAACTTTGTAAGTTGGACTATAAATTCCATAGAGAGTATCAATCTGTGTAAGCGGAGTTGGACCACTTTGAAATCTAGGACTCCCTACGATTTCTTGTAACAGCGTCCTGAGGAGGCCTTAGCTCAATGGGCCAAAACGTGTCAACCTGTTTCTTTATAAGTACTCCGCATTTCAAAGCATGTTGAAACATCTGCAATGATTCATCAATATAAAAATCTTTTGCGACCGGTAAAAAGCCGGCAAAATCCATTTGCGATGCATCAACCCAAAATGCATTAGCAAAATAGGTAATCGCAATTTAAGGGATTACCTATTTTTCGAATGCATTTAGGGAATCGCAATTCGCCATTCCCTACATGCAATCCAAGAAGCATTTTCAAAATGCGATTTTGCATTAAGAAATCGAAAATTAACATCAACTTCAAGTTGATGTTAATTTGCAAATCCTTAAAAAAATGCACAAAATTGCATTTTTCTATGTGCCATGTGGCACATACACATACCCTTAGGACGTGTGTGCACAACATGTCCACACGTACCCTTTTTTGGGGTGTATCGGGGGGGGGGGGCTTAGGCCCCCTATCACCCTTGCAATTGCATTCGAAATTTGTGATCACCTATTTGGTAATTGCAAATTGTGTATGCTTCCCCATACATTCCTATGGGCCTCTAAGCCCATAGGAATGAATAGGAAAGCATTCGCAATTTGCAATTCGCTATTAGGGAATGTGTAGGAATCACTATTATTTTTGCGGAACCTACATGCATAAGGCATTGCGACTCCTAATTAGTGATTCTTTAAAAAATGCTATTAAAGAATCGCAATTCCTTATCTTGACGCATGTTCCCATTTAGCCTTTAAAAGGGATCAGCAGCTAATGGACATTTTTTCACTTAAGAACTACCTCTAAGTGTATTAATGGGCACTTGAAGGTCGTGCGTACACCCCAATAAATGTTTACAAGGAATGTGTAATACAAACATGCACTTTAAAAAATGTCTGTTTTTCTATATATGCCTTAACCAAATGAGGTATCATGCTGTTTAAAATAAACTATGCATCAATTATCTCAGTATAGAATGTGTTCTGGCAAGACTAAACTCAAAAGTGCCTTCACATGCATGTCATTTACCTAGTACTGTCAAAAAAATCATTTTATAGATAGTTGCACAAATAATTATGTTGCTTAAATGATCATGACATATGAACTATTGTGAAATATTAGCAACAGATGGCTTAATTAATACCTTAGGGAACCTTTTCTTAGGACATATTTCAGCTTGGCATATTTGATTATTTAATGATTGCAGCAAATTACTTGTTCCTCATTTTAAGCTTAATGAATGATGGAAAACACTAGGCAGCTGATTGGCTATATGCTGAAGACAAAAAATTCTAAAAGTAAATAATAATGTTTACTGCAGAGTACGGGAGAACTGATAAAACCTGATTTCTTCTCTGTAGCCTAGCTAAAGGCACCAACAAAAAACATTGCAAAAAAGAGATTTCTCTTTAATAGATGTCCTACAAATATGGCAGTGGAGACGCCCCCTGGGGAAGGAAGAGATGTTTTTTTTTCTAGTAGGCAATATTTTATTAATTGTTATTAAACTTTTGGAGTGTTGAGATCTCCATAGAAGAATTAAGTGGCTATGTCCTGGGTCAGTAATGGCTTGTGCAGACCTTGTGCGCCAACATTCCAGTATTGGATTTCCTGTTTCTTCCTTTTTAATGTATACATTTTTACCCCATGTAGGTGGACTGTTGCTCTAGTAATATAACCTTTCTGCCTCAGGTTATGATAATTGTTAAAGTCCATCACTTTCATTAAAGACCTTTTCCTCTGACTTCAGGCTATAACCATCCATTTTATCAGTTTTCGATAAATTCCTAGGTAGAAGGTAGTGATCTACTTTAAATACTACCACACTGCCACTGGTTTCCATTTAGAGTTGGGTGTCAAAAGTGTATCAACCAAAAATGAGCAGATGTTCTATCTGCCCAATACTCAATCATGCTTCCTCTTTTATAGAGATGGGGAAACCACTGGTTTTCTGATGACAGAGTCAGCTGGCTCATCTCTTGAAAATATCCTCTCTCCCGCCCAATGCCCATCAACATTTTTACCTGAGAAACCACCTTTCAAGGGTCTGCTCTTATTCATAAACCTCATCAGCTTCTTTCAGGTCTGAGACCACCACATGAACTATGGTGGTTCAGGGCCTGAAAAGTATTAACTCATCCAAAGCAAAGGAGTTGTCATTATTTTTTCAAAGACAAGCCAACAAAATTAAGAGCAAAATGTCAGGATTTCTGAAGTTGTTTTCAGTAGTGGTTTCCTCCTAAGTGTTGAAACCATTTTGGCAAAATTTTACCACTGAATATGCAGGAAACTCCAGAATGAATGAGCTGATCAGTACTGGGCCACCGGAGATGGTGCCTTCACTGTCCAAACTCCGTAGCAACTGTCTTGCGACCCCCAAATCAGATCCTAAAACTTTTTTGCTGCATATTAGTAACTGAAGCATTTGAGATTAACTGTTGGGCATAGAAGATATAGAGAAAAATTAACAAAAATGACCAAAGTGTGATGAGTGGGGGAAATGAATATAACCCATTATGCCACATCACACATCTACACCATGAATCCTTTTTGCTAGGCTTTATTACATGTCTTCGGAGGGAAAGAGCATAGTGTTTGGTGCCAAACCCCTTTACACTTTTATGTCGAGAAGATTACTTGGCATGTTGAAGCAGACAGATTGTAGATGAAATACAAAACATAGCACAACAAACCACAACAAAGTGCTATTCATAAACAAAAATCAACAAATCAAGAACGCAACACTATGGACCAGCACAACACAATAACACAGCATTAGCAGAATAGAAAAGCAAAATACAAAAGTCAGAAACAAATGCAGGACATGGACCAAACAACAAAATTGGTCAGTGACACAAGCATTAGCAACACGACATACCACAACAACACTAAATCATAATCACACGCTAACATTTTATTGCAACAGAGAAACACAAAACGTCACAATCAACAAGAAAACATCAAAACAATATCCTGTTGTTGTATTAGTGAGTCGTTGTGGTCGAGTATGTTTTGCTTTCTTTATTCACTGTGCTGTGTTATTTTTTTATGCTTTTGTTCTAGCTTGTATGTCAAAATATCGGGAACCAGAATAGTATGGTAAATTTGTATCATGGGCCAAACATTAATCCAGACAAATATTATAATTTTAGGATCTGCTGTGTTTTTGTTGTGATTTAGGTATATTTATTTAAATAACTGTGAGTCTACACATCACAAATATTACTTCAGTACATTTAGGTCGTGCTTTTTCTGTGAGTAACAAAAATATTATTTTCTATACGTTTTCAGCAAATAATGTATACTGTCATTGCCTCAGGGATACCAATCTTGGTGTACATTTGTCGTTATCCTGCAAAGGAACCATAGCATCCTTTTATTTACTCTACGTCTGATGTAAATATGTGCTCGAGGGGAGCACCTTACCTGCTCATAGATGTTGTTTGTGCCTAATTTGACATGTAAAGTTAATTTCACTACACAAAAACCAAAATGACATGGTTTGTTTTATGTTGTGTCCACTCAATATCAACAAAATGCTACATATTCACAATTTGTTCAGAATTATCTTAGCAAAATACAGATAACACTTTTTACAACTATAAAAATAGATTTATTTCTTCTTTACATGCTATAATTAAAACATCTCTTGTATGTACATGTTTTAAAAGAAACATCCTGCATTCTTTACATAAGTTGAAAACAGTTCAATTCCACTTCACGTCCTTTGAAGTTTCCCTAAAGATATGTATAATTATGTCAACCTTGTCTCACACTTTTTATACGCACAATCATCTGTGTGATTTCATTCCTATTTGTGTTTATTCACTTAATTTCTTATGCACTCAGAATTAGAGTTCCTTTTTATTTTGCTTAATCTGCGTTTCACCTATGAATTGTTTTCTGTAGCCTTCATCACAACTTATAACAAATTGATGATATCAATTACTTAAGGAGAGGTGAGGCACAGCGGCGGAAGTGGTTGACCCCGGAGCACAGGGCTAATGGTTTGCACCAGGCAGCTCACTCAGCATCATGTATCACTGAGCAAAAATCTCCCCAATGCCTGGATACCCTTAGAGGTGATAAGTTCACGCTTTACAAATGTGGAATTAATTAATGTATTTTTGGGACAGGGAACCCCATACATTATTTCGCAAAACTAAGGCTAGGTCAGACAATGAAAGAAGGCTTCATCAGAAGCAGAACATACTTTGGAACTAACTACTCTTTGTAATTTGGGGTGATCTAGTAACTGGTGTACCGTTTAATGTTCGCTGTCTATGTAAAGTTATTCATCATTCAAGATGGATATCCTCTATGTATAATGCATATTAGCTTTGGTTTTTGATCTATTGCTTTATCATTATAACATCATCTTCCCAATACCTAAATGGATCGTCCACTTATTCAGGTTTCTTCATATAGTAGCCAAGGACACTAATTTCACTAGTCTGCTATGTTGTCATCCTGACAACCATTCAATCATGCTGGTATTTATTTACAATTATATATCTGTGGTCACAACCAAAACCATCCTGCAAAATATGAAAGGTGGCTCAGCGAGGTACCACTCCAGCATTATGTCAAAAATCATTCTGGGTCACAAGGGTGCACAGTACATTAGGTTTAGTACATCCATCACAACTTTAAACATACTCCACCTTTTAATGATTTTGTTTGTACATCTTGTGTTACTTGCTTTAATTAGGGTAGAGGATCAATGTTGAGTTGTAGACTTCTACCAGATAGGGTACATATAATTACCAATTGGTGTAATATTACAAGTGCGAAAAATGATTAAGGCACATTGCAGAGATTAATTAAACCTCTATGTTTGGCCCCAAAAAGTGTTTACTAAAGTAATGGGTATCACCAATAGTCAAAAAACAAGGTTGGTGGAGGGTCTAAGGGGAAAAATGTTTAAAGACCAAAGGACAGACAAACCCCTTATTCACAGTATAACAATACAAAAAGACTGTCAATGGTCTGTAGAACTAATGGGGGCAAAGAAAAATGTGACGGACACTGTGTCTACCTATAAAGTGTGTACAACAAAAAGGAATTGAATCCCATCGGCCCACCCATATGACAGAGCTTCATCATCTGGGATAGAACCAAAGATGGTCCGGTTAAGGAGCCACACACCTGTTGGAATTATGTGCTTCTCCAAACCCAAGGAACCACCAGTGATGGATCGTACCAAAAGTCAAATCAGTTTGGAATGGCGTGGGATATTAAATTGCAGTGAGAAAAAAAGTGTGCAAAAAGAATCAAAAAGTGAGATGTAAAATTGGCTACCATGATTTAACTCCATGGCTGCTAAGGCAATTCCCCTCCTGTGCTGGAAATTGTCATTTTACTTTATTTCATGACGAGCTGGGCTCGTCATCAGTGTACGAGGAGGCTACACCATGACGAGCCCAGCTCGTCATGAGTGTGGAAGGGGTTAAGGAAAACTTTATTAGGGAAAATCATGGTGTCAAGATTAAAATGAGTGTGAGAAAGTTTGACACAATAACTGTCTATTAAGGATGGTATTTGGTCAACATGTTTCAGCCATTGTAGGAAAGTGTACCCGGCTTTCGTCAGGACCTCTTGAATTAAGCTTGACCTAAGCTTAGTGAAAAAAGCAAAACTTAACACAAATTAATGGTACAAAACATCCTACCATACATTGGATTTTCCAGACAGGGATGTCTGTTTCATAGGGTATTTAGGTCCCCTCCCCCTCGGCTCAGGATCAGTCCAGGGGCACCGACGGACAGAGCGGGACATCCAACCCTGAGCAGTGGCCAGGAAGAGGTGAGGCTTTCTCCCAAGCACTTTTGGGAAAGAATCCTAAATACCTTATGAAACAGACATCCCAGTCTGGAAAATCCAATGGACGGTAGGATGTTTTGGATCATTAATTTGTGTTAATTTTTGCTTTTTTCACTAAGCTTAGGTCAAGCTTAATTGCAGTAGTGTTCAAGAGGTCCTGACGAAAGCCGGGTACACTTTCCTACAATGGCTGAAACATGTTGACCAAATACCATCCTTAATAGACAGTTATTGTGTCAAACTGTGTCACACTCATTTTAATCTTGACACCATGATTTTCCCTAATAAAGTTTTCCTTAAATCATGGTAGCCAATTTTACATCTCACTTTTTGATTCTTTTTGCACACTTTTTTCTCACTGCAATTTAACATCCCACACCATTCCAAACTGATTTGACTTTTGGTACGATCCATCACTGGTAGTTCCTTGGGCTTGGAGAAGCACATAATTCCAACAGGTGTGTGGCTCCTTAACCGGACCATCTTTGGTTCTATCCCAGATGATGAAGCTCTGCCATATGGGTGGGCCGATGGGATTCATTTCCTTTTTGTTGTACACACTTTATAGGTAGACACAGAGTCCGTCACATTTTTCTTTGCCCCCATTAGTTGTACAGACCATTGACAGTCCTTTTGTATTGTTATCTCCAATAGTGTCAGGACCAGTCTATGCAGGTTACTGTATCCCAAAAATCTAAGATCATTCATTGTTCCTGCGTGGACACACTTAACAACCAAATAAGACTTAGAAGTGATGAGTCTAAGCCACTCATACTCATCCAATAGATTGTGGCATGACAAGCGCTTTATATAAGAGGCAAAATCATGTCACTTACAAGTCACTCTAACACAGGGCTGTGGCCATGCAATTGTACAATGTGATAGCTTCACCTGTTACTCCCATATGTGCTCTCCACTCCCTTCAAACATCTTCCTCTCTCTGATGAGTGGTGGTTAATCCAGGACCAGTACCAGTATCTTTATGTGGTGGGGATTCTTGTCGCTCACGCTCCTGGACCTAGATGGCTGTACCTGGACTCCCCTAAGAAATACATTCAGGAAAGGTTGATCCTGCCTTGCTTGGTGCAGGAATAGACATTAACAAAGAACTTAATTCATTCAACAGTAAACTCATGCCAACATGTCCACACTCTAGGTATTGCATTGTACCCTTTTCAACCTATCATGGCAACAGTGATCTGGTACCTGAATTTAAAAGAAAATCTGAAAAGTATAATAAAAGGCCGAACCCTTGCTTCAAAACCTTGACAAAATGATACCTTGTTTACATGGCATCTGTTTGCTTATAGGTTCCTATATTTCCTTTTGCTACTTCTTGAGTGTATTGTTACACCACTGCAGAAATGCAATGCTGTCTGT
Source organism: Lissotriton vulgaris (assembly GCF_964263255.1). NCBI lineage: Eukaryota > Metazoa > Chordata > Amphibia > Caudata > Salamandridae > Lissotriton > Lissotriton vulgaris. The sequence goes on along the minus strand of NC_141696.1, from coordinate 774,354,464 downwards.
GATGTTTGTTTCCCTCACTATATTGTGGTGCCCTGTTACCATTTAACCAACCTACACTTCTTCATACACAATTGTCCCTCCTTTGTATACCTTTTAACTTGATTTCATTTCCTTTACCTCCCCTGTACAACATAAGTCTGAACTCCAATAGGAAAACCAGTAATGTAATGCTTTACATCCACTGTGATTTGCCATTATGGAATAAGAATAATCATTTACCACTTCTTCCCCTCAAACTACAACTTTCAAACACCATTTCATGTTCAAGAATCTTGAGTACTTACTTTGCAGTAATCTTAACTTTACCCTCTACCCACAATTTCCTCGGTGCTCCCCAAATGGGATTGCAAACATATTACTCGAACACTATTCTTACTCTTGTTTCAAACTTCACATCATGATAACCCATCCTCTATCTACATTATTGTTCACCTTTTCGGTGTGTTTGAGTTCAACACCCCTTCCTGATAACAACATTTGCTATTTTCAATGTCACTCTATCAACTCTGGACTGGTTCTATTTCTACATCTATATTCAAGCATTCTCTGTCTTCTGGAAAGCCTCATGATACTTGCTCTCCCTGCTCTTTTTATATGCTACCTCATTCAGTGGCATCATCTCCAAGAGCATTTACAAAAGCAACATTACCTTCTTTTCCACTGAGCCAACACTAATACTAATAGTCATGCTATGAGTAAAAATCACCTACTCTAACTGCATTTCCAATTCCAATTAATAAGCTTTATTTGACATCTCAGTAATAAAAGCAATGTAAAACATAAATAAAAGTACAGGTATATATATTATTAAAATTTAGACAAACCAAGTATGAGAGGCATAGCACTGCAGCATACAAGAATGGGATTTCTTGGAACGTGCATGAATATAAGGAAGAGTAGCTTCCGATCCCTGAGTAATTTAATAACTTGTTAAGTGAAAAAAAGCACAAATACAATAATACATATGTGAGCAAGGCAATGGGATCGGAAATGTAGTAGTGGGATTTGGCATCCAATGAACAAAAGCTAGCCTTAAGATGAAGAAGCGTTATGGTTCATTTGGAGCTTGTTTGCGCCTCTTGCTCTAATGGCTTAAATCCACCCCAAAAACTTGGCAATAGCACATGCATGGGCCAGTTTCAGGCCTGATCTGAGAATTCCAAGTGCAAGCCTACAGCTATGAGTCCCCAGGTGTCTACATAATGGTTTAATACATTTCTTTTGGGGGTCAGTGTAGCCTGGGCAAACAAAGAGGACATGACAAATGAATTCTGTTGAATCCTTGCCAGTCAGAAGACCGGAGTCACCATTTGGGGCCCACTTGTGGGTGAATATTTTCAAGGGCAAAGTGCCAACCCTGAATTGTAAATAAAATGCCCTATCAAGTGGGGCAGAGATAGCATCCCAATAGGTCTCAAAAAATCTACTGCATTTGAAATCTAGAAATGTACCTGTTAACTGACTTTTAGTGAGTCTACCCTAATATTTGCTCACAGTTGGTGGAGTTATCAATTTGGCCATGGAAACCCTTTTTATATTTCCCTAGAAAATGTCCACCTTCCAAAATGGATAACAACCAGTGGGCTGCCCCAATACTCCACACCATCAACAAACTGTGAATTTAAAGTGATCCCAAGGACAGTCCTCCCACAAACTTTAACCAGATTCTCTGCAATTCACAATCTGTGATTTGCCCATCTAAACCTTCTTTCTACCCCCAAAACTCCCTTATGCCTCATCTAGATTTCAGACATTCAGCCCTCAGGGAATTGTAATTAGGAGCTTTTTCCTTGCCAGTCTAATTTCTCTTGCGTCTCTTTTTTCACATTAGAAGTTTCAAACACCTACCAGTTATTCTTTGAATGTCTAAACAAATTAATGTCTCTCCTCTTCCACTTTCCTCAGGCAAATAGTTCTGGTCTACATCCCTCCAAATCCACAGTGTCATCTGAGGATGTACAATCTAAGTGTATGTAAATCTATAATTTACTTTCCGTATTTGTAGTCACTGTTGATGTCACCACTCTTTACCACATCATTTCCCATATTCTGTAGGCAATTTTTCCAACCAACAATGATGCTTTACACCATATTGTGGGTGTTCGACTTTAATATTATTTGAAAAGTATTGATCGTCTTTAATATTGCAGCAACAACTTTATGATGTCTAGAATATCAGGGAACATGATGTTGCAGGTCAGAATAGATATATATTTTTATTTGACCAATAATATCAAAGCTTTTAATATTGTTGTATTGAATATTGTTGCTCGAAATATTGTAGAGGGGTTTTTAATATTTTATTTAACCTACTGTTGCTCTGGTTATATTCGGAATAATAAACGTGACCCCTGCAAAGTCCAACACTTTTCTTCCTTATTTTACTCTTCCAAAGCCCAATAATTTCCTTACTGATGTTCCTGTTGGAGTTGGAATAGTAAATGTGATCCCTCCAAAATCCAACTCTTTCCCAACTTTTACTCGGGTTGGACTTTGAATTGTAAATCTGACTCCTCCATATTCCAACATTTGCCCTACTTTTGCTCGGGTTAGATTGGTAATAGGAAATCTGACCCATCCAAAGCCCAAGACTTTCCTTACTGTTGCTCAAGTTGGAGTGAAACTATTAAAGATGATTTTCTTTCATGTAAGTGTTTTTTATTTTTGTTTAAATACAGTTATGATGGCATTTTGTATATGTAATATTTAAAAGTCTATAAAGCTGGAGTTAGAATTGTCAATTTTTATACTTTGGTTAAGTTGCATACATTACTAATGAATGTTGGATTTTATTTATAGTGGTATTTGCAAATATTTTTTCATTATTATTTTTAGTTTATTGTTTGTATTTGTTTTTACTATTGTTGGATACAATTTCTGTACCTTAATTTTAAAGAATATTTTTATTTTTATTTTTATTTTGTATATTTACTTTCCATGTTCCATTTTTTGTGTTGTGTAGTTTAAATTATTTTTTATTAGTATGTTTTCTTTTAAAATTTAATGAATTCGTATTCATACTGCAGCACAAACCGGAACTTCCATTGCATTAAAATCCATGTTGCCTAGCGCGTTTCGGACACCACAGTCCTTGATCACAGGCCCAGTGCAGAGTGAGGCAGCAGCATAATTACAGACACCTGAATACTCAATTATATAATCCCGCTCCAGTGGGCTTCCATGTGAATGATGCATGTGCATTCTGGATAAACTAGTTCTGACAATCAACTTTACCACCAGTGAGTCCACCATCACTTTGCAGTAAATACTAATTATTTTAAAAACCCAAGTGGGCCAACACAATGTTCATTCCTAGTTCAGCTGGGAAATAAACCAAAGCCAATTGCACCACTTGTGACTACAGATCAAAGTCACAGGGACCCGCTTTCTTACGCGGCAGTGCATCTTCAAGTCTGGACCGGCCGTAATATTTCCAAAGCAATGGTTGTCCTCGAACAAAGACGCACACCCAAAGGGCTCTAATTCTTTATTTGGAAACTGCAGCACAAATCGGAACTTCCATTGCATCAAAATCCATGCCTAACTTTTTGTAATATTTTGAATAAAATTCGTTTTAGAAATATTTTTAAATGTAATATTTTTAAAGAAAATTCATTTTTTATATTATATATATAATGCTTACCTCTGTAGGCTAAGATTTTGTCCATTATATTTTACCTGCAATATTTGTGTATCATGATATTTTTGACTTTGATATTATGTCAATAGAAGTATATGGAGTTCAGGGACCACTTTATGTATGCATTCCGAAAAAGACTATTTGTGGAGTAGAATGTGCCTATCCTTTAGATTTCAATAGCTCAGTAAATGGTTCAGGCATATCCATCTTGTTCTAGTGGGTTTTGGATGTTCATGCACTCAATGTAAGTTCCATGGAGCAGAAATAGCTTAAGGGACTACCTTCTCTTGAAAGGCATTTTTTCGGACTTTTCGTTTATTTCTTTTGTTCAATTTGATAATAGAAGATAGCTAATACAGTTTATTCCTGCAATTGTTTTCGACTATTTCCTTTACATCCTTTGTCTTATTACCACACTGATGCCTACTTAACAGTAAGTCATGTGCATGTTCTATGATTCTAAAGGGTGGGGCAAGTATATTTTGGTATTCTAAGATTTAAATTTAGACAGTAGGTTGAGTTTGACACTTACTATGGTACATATACACATTTTTGTCTACTGCACCCTTTCAGCTTCACAAGATAGCTTTTTACATTTTAAACAGCGATTCTGAATTGTACACGGGTATGCACCCTCTAAGTAGTCTTTGCAGGAAAATAGTAAAGTTCAAACCAAGGGCCAATACCATATTTTTTTGCAAAAAGGATAGTCTTGCCATTTATCTGAACAGTAACTACAAGTCCACAGAGAGTTGTGTAAAGAGAGGGAATACCCTCCAGCTCCAAGTGTAGGACTAGTGTGGACCTGGAAGAAGGCTCTGAAGGCCCAAGGAATGGTTCTAGATACGAGAACAAGAGAGAGGAGAAAGATGAGGAATCACAGGGCCAGACTTATGGGGCCTAAAGTTTCCATGTCTGCAATACCTCAGAGAAAACATTTTGAACAACTAAGAACATTTTCCAGACACAGGTGAAGGGGAAACAAGTGCTGAAAAATGAAAGAAGTTTACCCTTTGCAAAATATAAGTAGATCAGCCTCTATACCTGCAAAGACTGAGGTTAATGCTGGATTCTAAAGATGTAGAGTAATTGTACGGACCCAGCAGTGCACGATCCGAGTTTCTTGTATAGCTGTAGGTTCACTCTGATTTTGCAGGTCAAAGTAGCAAGAGCATTTTGTTTGTCTCATTTGAAAATCTTAACAAGAATATTTGAGTTCTTTATTGCTCAATTCTGACTTTACCATTTTCCCAGAAGTCTACTCTTGGTAACTAACAGATGACTGACTCACTGTTGGAAATGGAACCAGCTGGGTGGCTGATGTTTGTCCCTTTAGTCTCCTTGCCCTATGCCTTGAAAACATCTGCAGTCACTTGAGGGCAAATATACTATATTTCAGGCAATGCAGCACAACCACCTAAGATGCTGCATTATGCTGGGCGGGAAGGATAGAGCAGGGCAGTGCCAAATCTGCTAAGATATTGCACTGCTACTCGCTTCCCAAGCATTGGTGCACAACTTGGCAGTCTTGTACCACTCACAAACCTTTGCAGTCCCAAGGTGTATGTGTTATGTCCAGCATGTGTATTTCACTGGGCACTGTTGCAGTGAAAATACTATTCTTAGACTAGCTTAAAACCTTTACCCAGTTTGTATGTGTTCTGTACACAAGTCTCACTCATGGTAATCACATGATAAATGGACTGTACACGTTAACTACCAGTGTCTGCCTTTTAAGATAAGGGCACTTCGACACAGCTATGATAAGGCGTATTTGGCTGGTTACACATGAGCATGTGTTCACACTCTTAGGCACACATGTTCAGGCTATATATGTGAGACTACCATCATGCATAGCCTGGTAATTGTACACATGTAGCCTGGCACAAGAGGGGACTTTGCAAGGTAAGATATTGATCTGGGGTAGGCCTTATTTTACTAGTGGGCACTCATAGGTAACATCAGTAGGGTTTACTTATTTATCAATAGTGTCACTATATTATACTTACAAGGGGGAGTCTTCCCTAAAGTGCAGTTTTCTTCCAGTAGGCAATAAAGTGTAGTAAGGTATCAAACTTGGGTGAAACATGTGTGCCAAATTTGGATATGCCCCAAGAATCTAAATGTACCCCTTAGTGGTCAACCAGAACTGTCATATTTCTCTGGCTTATCTAAGGATTGAATTCCAAGTTTTTTGTTATTCTACCAGGCCAACGTAATTAACCTGATCCCTAGCAAAGGGAACAAAGGCCTCCCCACACAAAAGGAGCAATTACCGCTGCTTCTATCTGCTACTAGGGAGGAAGGTGGGGTTACAATCTGCATCTGTGAATTAGCTGTCACACTGTTCCAGGTATGGGACAGCCCAGACCCACTGAACAAAGGAGTAAGCCCACAACTCTGGAGTCTAGACAGGAGGGAGCTCCTATTTGAAGTTTTGGTGAGAAAGTCCAAGGGAGAGAATTCAGCTAAGGGTGGAACTGGAGATGTGCACAGAAACCTCTATACAGTGTCATTTTGGGTTGTCCCAGCATGTGTGCAGGAGGGTTGAGGCAGGCATGTAGGGGTGATGTGGTACCCTAGTATTGGCCAAGGGTTTCTGGAATCAAGAATTTTCAATCCCCATTTAAAAACTCTTTCTCAAAAGAGAACAAAATCCTCGGCCTGGATTGCGACAGCGGCAACACCAAGGAAGGTGAAAATGACACGCCCCCAAGACGATGAAATGTACTGAAGACTCTCCTTAGCCTAGGACTGGTGGGTGTTTCCAAGGGCCAGTACATCTGACCCACTAACACCCCCTGAGGACCAGTTGGGGAAAGACTTGTTCTTCACCTCCCCCCAGAAGTCCAGGAAGACATCCAAGAGGGCATGGGTTCTGTAGAAGGTACAGCAGAGGATACGTCTTGAGCAAGGAGCCAGCAGAAACAGCTCCCAGCAGATTTTGCCTAGTTAGAGACCAGGGGGCCAACTGAAAATGCTACTGGGCCAGTAATACAGATAGGGTGCACTTTCCATGTTTGCATCTTGGTGCAGCCTAAAGCAGGGGTGATGGATGCGAACATGAAAAGGGAACTCGACCAGGACAGTGCATTCAAGAGAAATATGGAGCAGAATTTTTAAAGCTGCTCCGTGTTTCTCTGTACCGGCGGCAACCCGCATGCACTTTTGAAAGGGATTAGAGATCCCCTTGCAGGCAGATGTTTAACAGTTATTAACTGCACCCACTTGCAATAGTCTATCTGGGGCCCATGGGACCCCCTTTCATCCCTTTAGAAGGCTGCATTGGTGCCACCTTTTGTGCACACTATCAGTGTGCCTTCTAAAGGCATATTTGCCTCTGTACCTACGTCGGTATTATAGCGCGGGGCAGGAGGCAAAGGGATTTCCTCATTTGCATGGTGCCAGGCCTTCATTCGAAGGAGGGCACATCCTCTTATGATAGCTCTGGTGCTGTATCTGCAAAAGGGGCCATACAAGCATCTGCGGCCCCTTCTAATTTACCAAGTGCCCTATGGCACATAAAGAGTGTGCAAACACCCATTGCCCCCCTAGGGCGCATGTGTAATATGGTCCCTGGTGACTAGAGCTCACCACCAGGAAAAAACTGAGCCCGAGATCTTTGAAATTGGCCCTTCAGGACCCCTTATATCCACTTTTAAAGGATTTGACCTTTGACATCGCCAGCAGCAACGAAGCATGTAGAGTGACACTGCATTTTCAGAGAGAAACTACACGGTGGGCAAAGGCCCACGGATCACTGCAAGAGTGGTTCTATAATTTAGATAGGGGCCTTTGTGGAGAACTCCTCTCGGTAATCTATTTGAGCCCCCAGGAGCCCTCATCTCCTCGTCGGTGAACGAAATACAAGGTCAGCACAGCCTGGTCAACTGGGTCCCGGGATTCCATCTCTGGCATCCAGAAGCAAATGGATTGCATGCGGGGTGCTCACCCACCCCGTACCCAGGTTTCAGGGGCCGGCAAACCCTGTTCCAAGCCTCCCACCTGAGTTGAAAGGCAGAAATCCCTCTGTTCCCACTGGTTGGAGTCAGTGGGAACCTAAAGGATGCTGGTTCTCATCCCGAGAGCTGACGCTGCTGTCAAGAGTCCTAGGGCCCCACCGCAGGTCCCAAAAGCCCTGACCATGTGCCAGTGTCCTGGGTGAGACCAGACAGCCATAAGTGCCCCTTTATATAAGAAAAAATATACACAGAGCAGAGGAATGTGGCGTCAGGCTGCAAACCAACCTCTTGTTCCACTAATCAAATATTTAAGGCGCCATGGTGGGAACACCCAAATGCCCTGCAGGGCTCCTTTTGCCTCTGTTCTCTGTCTTGTGGTGGCCACAGGATGAGATGGGCACCCACAACTTGAAATTTAAACACTGTGTGGGGTTTCAGGAGTTTCAGAAGCCGTCCAGCAGTAATATTTACAAGTGAAACCAAGTTTCTGGGTTCATGAAAATCATGACTGCAAAGTCTTCTCATCATAGTTGTCCGAGAACTCATAAGGCTATAACCTTCATATTTCAGCCAGGGAGTGCAGCAACAATCTCTAATGGTTAGTTCAATGGCTGCATCTTATGTGGCTTATGTGTGTTAAAGATAGCCACAAACTCAGTATATGTTGATTTTGAATGTTTTGTTGACCATGTATTATTAACAGGTGATTTTAAATAAGTATTGCAATATTCTATTGATGATAATAATTGCATTTAAGCATGGCTATTGATTTCAGTAATATAATGGTGCTCTTTAGCATACGATTATTGGACTTTTTAAACGGTGGCTTCTGACAGAGCCAACAAGTCTGCTTCATTCAAAGTGATACCACACTACATGGTGACGTTCTATGTGATTTCAGAATGTCACCTAAGGTATTGCTATCTGTCTGATGTATATATGTGTAAATTAAGGTGTTGTATTCAATAGTGTGTGCGTAATATACGTTTTCAAAGCAAAACCACTGTCTAGACAAGCATTTATTGAGTGTTAATATTATGTGGAAGCAAATGGTAATTACTAGTCTACACCACCTCCGTTGAGTGGTGTTCAGACAAAATATCGAAGTTAAAATATCGTCATTCTAAAATATTGTCTCCAAAATATTGTGATATGGAAATATGGTGTGCACGGTAACGTTGTCATGAATATCGATTTTAAGGTAAGTAATATTGATTTTTTAAATATCAAAGTCATTAATATAATTTACAAAACAATAGCTGTTTATAATATCATTTTTTACTTATTTATGTATTTTAGTATATGTTTTAAATGTGTATAATGTGAGTTTTTTGTTTAAATATCTTTTCTGGTTTTTAATATAGATGTTACATTTTTAGTAGTTATGATATTAACTTTCATTATTTTTTGTGATTTTTTTAAGTACCGTAGTGGGTTGTTGGTTTATATGGGTATAGGGTCAAAAGGAATTTATTTATAATAATTATAAATTAGTTTTTAATTAATAATATTTATGTAATTGGTAATTGATTATGTTAAGTGTGCAATTTATTTTTATCTTAATTATAGGTGCAGATTGTGGGGTTTATAGGTGTATTGGGTGGGAAGTAATTTAAATGTAATTAATTAATAATTGGTTGATAATTAATATTATTTATTTAATTGATAACTAATTATCTTAATTGCGTTAATACATGTTTTTTAGGTTGTGGGGCTTATATGGGTGCAGGGTGGGAAGTAAATTCATTCTAAATAATTAATAGCGAGTGGGTAATGAATATGAATTATTTAATTGCTAATTAATTATGTTAATTGTGTAATTAATTATTTTTTTATTAAAATGTTAGGTGTGTGTTGTGGGCTTTATTGCAGTACAGGGTGGGAAGTAAATTAAATTTAAGTAATTCATGTTTCTATTAAAATAATAATTTACATTTAATCAATCATCATCACTAAACTTTATCCGATCTATCGAGATAGACCATAAAAGTACAAGAAGAATAAAAAAGTTACAGTACAATGCAAAAAGATTAAGTGGTTAACAGTACCATATAAAAATGGTTAATGATTTTACATTTACAATTAAAATCAGAGAGAAGGGGAGAAAGGCGAAAACCTTAATTGGCGATCCGCTATACGTTTCAGTATACCGAAGTTTCTCTTAAAATCATCGAGCTTCATTTAAAACTATGTACAATGATTACGACTATAATTAAGACAAAAGTATATGCAGTTAAAACCTTATTGTGTACCTTTAACAATTCAAATCAAGAGCACCTGCCCACTAAGTTACAGGGATACCAACGGGCTGAGGCATAGACCGGGACAATTATGTCAATAGCAGTCACACATGTTTCTTTAAGGACACAGCCATGTCAGTTAATCACAGCTAGATCCAAGCTGGACTGTGGACCTCGAAAGGCTAAGGACGTGTAACACAGATTTGCTGGTAAGCATTTGTAGAAAAATAAATGCTGGTCTGACTTGTCTAAAATTACACTTCTTTAAAATGGGAATAAGATAAGATTTTCTGGGTAACCTGTAAAAACTGCAGAACATAAAAAAATGCATCATGTCCTGTGGAGTTTTCCTGTCAGAGCCACAGACAGGGAGACTCTGATATAATTCACTTATTATATAAGCTAACATGATTACATGACATGGCGTTACCAGTGCTTAATTTGAGCTCCTGTTCGGCACCGTAACTAAATTCTCAACACCGGTATTTGTGACAGTCCATAACACAGTGGTGCTGTTTGTCTAATTTTGAAGTCAGCATAACACCAAAGTGTTTAATAATTCAAAATACACAAACAATTATTAACATCTGCCACGCAGCCATTCTTATGGTTTTGTTTGGCCTGGAATAGTCTGAATTGTCACACTTGTAAGTTGTGTTGGTACTGGCATTGGCAGCATTGACAGGGTCAATAAGTGGTTCAAGCAGCAATGGCCTCCTAGGAAGGGCCCTGGCACTTATTTTTTTTGCAAATTAGGCACAATGTACAGCAGTACATAATGGAGCATATTACAGTCACATAAATACGCAACAAAGAAAGGATTAAAGTACAGATAATAATGCCACTATTCTTATGTTAATAAGATGCACAAAAATGTGAAAAATTGTATATGTGTCATTGCCATCTCTGGAGGCTTACGAGGGTAAAGGATGGCAGCAACACAGTGAGTGAGCTTATGTTAAAATCACCTTTATTACAACCACATTGAATGCTATCCTTGCTTATCTACGTATACACATTTACTGACTCAATGCCATAATCACTATAAACAGACTCACCTCATGTAGGTGACAGCCTTACTGATTTGAGTTTTAGTAAAAACAAGCAATCAGTCTCATTAATGTACAATACAGTGGATGTAAAATCGTCCCTATGTCCGTATACATTGATAAATAAATATACACTCTTTATAAATATATAAATATAAAGGTAGATATACACTCTTTGTTCACTCTGTCATCTATGTAAAAATCATAGATGTACACACTATTTGTAAAAAGTATCCTGTCTAAAGTCACTGTATATATATGAGTGAGTGGTTGAGTGAGTGTCTGTATGGGTGAGTTAGTGCATGTGTGAGAGCCTTTATGAGTGAGTGACTATATCTCTGAGTAGTTGTGTAGATGAGTCAGTGGGTATGTCAGTGGTGTGTGGGTAAGTGAGTATGTCTGTGACTGACTCTATGAGCGATTGAATGGGTGTGTGAGGACCTATATGGATGAATGAGTATATGTGTGACTGGCCGTATGGGTGTATGAGTAGGAGTGTTAGAGCCTGCATGGCTGTAAGACTGCGTGTGTGAGTGGCTGTATTGATGTGCAAGTGGGTGACTCAGTGGATGTATAGGTGACAGGATAGGTGTATGAGTGACTGTATGAGTGAGGTAGTTGGTGTACGAGTATCTGTATGAGTTAGTGACTGACTGTGAGAGTGGTTATATGAGTGAGAGAGTGACTGTGTGTCTTGTATGGGTGAGTGACTGAGTGAGTGTGTGCATGAGTAGCTATATGGGTGAGTCAATGTGTTTGTGCATACCTGTATGAGTGGCTCTATGGGTGTATGAGTAGGAGTGTCAGAGTCTGTATGACTGGATAACTGGGTGTGTGAGTGGCTGTTTTGATATGTGAGTGGGTGTCTCAGTAGATGTATAGGTGACTGGATGAGTGTATTAGTGACTGCATGGGTGAGGTAGTTGGTGTGCAAGTATCTGTATGGGTGAATGACTGACTCTGTGAGGAATATATGTTGTTACAACGCAAACAAATTACAAAGCATGCTTTCTCAACACGGTTTGCATTGTAATGGCAGGCATTGTATTGACATGCATTGTTACTTCCACATCTTTATCCAAACATCTACGATAACACTTATACTCCTATAGAGAGGACAACAAGACTACAAAGAGGTACATCTCCACCAAACAAGGGTACTTCCTCTTAGCTATATGTGGTACTGCTTTGTTTAGTGGAGATGTCCTCAAATTCCTTGTCACCTAAATCATTGGAAACTGTGGCACTTTTGGCAAGCTGTCCATAATCCTGGCAAATGGCAGGGGGATATTTGCATACTACTAAGGTGGGTGGGAACGCCTGCCCAATTATTAGAAGGGGAGGAGGCGTGCAAAGCCTAGGAGGGGGTTCCGCATGGGACCCCTCCATTTTTAAAAATAAAGACCCAGGGAGGTGGTGGTCCCTAGGGCTCAATAAGGCTGAGGAGGGGGTCCTCGGGCACCCCCTCCTTTTAAAAAGAAATGCCCTCGGAACCTGGCCATCCTGGGGGCTCTATTCAAAACAAGCATGGGAACCAGTGTTTGGTTTTTGAAAATATATTTGCAGCACATTCACAGCTCTGTCCCATATCCGCCGCAAAAAAAATATAAAAAAAGAAATGCTTTTTTGCCTTGGTGAAGTCCCATCTTCCTGCATTCACAGGGGGCTCAGCAATCCCCCTGAAGGCAGTGCAGGGAGTGGCTGCACCGGTCTATGTCCATGGGACCCCTATCTCTCCTCCAGAGAGGTACTGTCGGGGGGTCATTTATTGTGCACCATCTCTTTGTGACACACAGTCAGTGACCCTCCTGATGGTCCTTTTGCCTCTAAGATCACATCATCAAATGGCTTAGGGTGCAGCATCAGGTGTTTCCTTCACTTGCATGGGGCCACCCTTAATGCAATGAGGGAAGGCCCCTTGAGATAGCGATTGCGCTATATGTGTATTGGCGCTATTTATATTAACGAAGAGGTGTACCCTTCTGTAGTACAACAAGGAATAGAAAAGAGGCGCACACACTTGTTGTGGCCCCAGGGCACTACAGGATAACCTGAACACACACCAAGCCAATCACACATTAGAATATTCTGCACTCCGAAAGAATGGTAAGGTCATATTACACAAATCACGCTGTAGCCGAGAAATGTTAGCAGGCTTCAGATCAAAAAACAACAACACAAAATGTAGTGGTCCAAAAGCAAAACAAACACTGTGGAAACCATGGGCACAGGGAGTTTCCTGCAATATGTATTCCTGCTTACCAGATCAAAGTGAATAACATGGTCGAATAACATTACATGTACAAGTTGAATGCCATTACATGTACAAGCAGCAATTCCTGTTAGATTTGTTGTTTGTTTGCAGAATTGCAAATTGCATTCTTACTCTGTAACAACCCACATGATGACCTGTATTTTCTTTTGAATAAATTGTCTGGCTAAAGACAAATGCTTATCAATATAGACCTGACTTTGTAAGTAGAAATTGTCATTCTTTTCTCAAACAAAATCTAGAACCAGTGAATATATTTTGCTCCAAGCTATAGTTCAATACATTAGGATGATGTATAGTCACATTACTATTTAGTGCTGGCTCATCTGATGTTGAGCTCGGAACTAAAACGAATGCTTTGCCTGAGAGAGACCAACGTCTGCATAAAGAGCGATCCGGTCCGACATTCCCCCTGGCCACTCAAATCCCATAACCTGTGCATCTATCCAGACCCATGATGCCAGTGGTTTCAGTGCCAGAGCAAATAAGTAGGGGGATAGAGGACAGCCCTGACATGTGCAACGCCCTATGGCTAAGGGCTTTGAGACCGCCCAGACCACTCTAACAGAAGCTGCGAGATCTGTATATAGCAGCCGAATATAGGATAGAAGACGCAATCCAATATTAAGACACTGTAGGAGAGCAAACAGGTACGTCCACCCCTAAGAATCAAATGCCCTATCTATTTCAATGCCGCTGGACCGTCCAGATGGTCAATCGCTGCTACTGTGTTATGGGCCCGGCGGATATTATGTCGGGTGGCCCGGTTGGGCGTAAAGCCCGCCTGGTCTGGATGAACAAGGTCGGACATAAAGGGGGGATACGATTGGCAAGGTCTTTGGCCAGAAGTTTGGCCTCCAGATTCAGCAGTGATATCGGACGATACGAGGAGTGTTGGTTCGGAGGGCGGCAGGGTTTAAGAAATAAAACAATTTTGGCATTTCGACAATCCGACGGGAGCCTCCCATCCTCAAGGGCCGTATTCACCACCTCTAAATAGTTGGTAATAAACTGGGACTGAAAGAGCTTGTAAAACTCGCACGGGAAGCTGTTGGGACCCGGAGCTTTGCCTGTATGCAGGTCTGTAAGGGCTGGACTCAGCTCCTCAATCGTAAAGTGTGCATCCAATTCCGCTTGTGTCGTATCTGACAGGGCTTTGGGAGGTAAGTAGTCTATTAAACGATTAATCACAGAGGCTGAAAACGCATTATGTGGGGTATATAGATCGGCGGAATATGTTGCAAAGCTGAATGCAATCTGGGCTGGGTCTGTCAGCGTTTGGCTATCGTCGCCCAGAATGCTTGGTGTGGTTAGTGGGTGAGACGCCCTTTGGCATAGGCAATGCAGGAGAGACCATGACTTATCCCCCATTGATATATTCGAGTGCAGGTAGCCACCGAAGCCTGCCTGGCTTTTTGTTGCAGAATATTGGCGTGTGCTTCTTGCCCGAAAGAAGCTGGAGGCGAAATTGCCCACCGTCGACCTCTCGACTCCGTTGTTCTAAATCTAATATTTGAGCCTCTGCCTGCAGCAATGTTTCCCGGCGCCCCTTTCATTGGGCACTGCAAAATGATATGTGGGCACCCCTAAGGGTTGGCTTCATAGCCTCCCAGATGGTCAACGCCTAGCTCACCATTCCCAAGTATTCAGTAAAAGAAGCCGTAATGGACTGAAACCTATAGGCTTTATATTGTGGATCGTGAAGTGCCACGTTGAAAGGTGCCATCGAAAGGGAGGGCGGGCTATGGCCAGTCGCAATGTCAGCGCTATGGGAGAGTGATCTGACAGGCCCCTAGGTAAAATAACGACCAACGCAATGTGATAATAGTAAGTGGCGGTATACATGTATAGTCTAAACTTGAGAATGAATCATGCACTGCAGAGTAGTATATGTAGCTTTATACTGTTGGTGTAAATGTCGCTACGTGTCAATCCAGCCCATGTACCGAACCAATGACTGTAGACGTGTTACGCTGAGTAGACCTGACCCTCCACTCGACCTCCATCTATCTTGAGTCAATGTCAAGACATCATTCCAATCCCCGCCCAGAATGGAGAGGCCCTTGGGTATCTCTGACATTGTTCTAGCAAGAAATTCCACAATCTAATCAGATAAGGGGGGTCGCATATATGCTGCCAAAGGTAATGAGTTCCCCATATAGCGTGCCAGTCGCAACCATATATCTGCCCTGGGGGTCAAACCATGCTTTAGTGTGTGTAAAGGGGACTCTCTGATGAATAAGGACTGCCACCCCATGGGATCCCCTGGTAAAGCCAGCATGGAAGATCTGCACATAGCCAAACCGAGAAAGACATGGTGCTTTGGAACCAATAAGGTGGGTTTCCTCCAGTAGCAGGACATCGGCTGAAGCACGCTTGGCCTGTCGCAGGACCACCCCTCTCTTGATCTTATCCAACATCCCTGTATCTTCCAGCTAAGTTTTTGGAGTCTAATATGAAGAATAAATGTGTAGCATGAGTTGTTGCATGGCATGAAGATCATAAGCACAAAGAAAACATGGCACAACACAAACAACATAAGTACTCATTCCCCGAGCCCTGAATACCTCAGAACAGTTGAAGTATCTGTTGCAGCTGGGGCTCTACTCCTGTTCCAAAAGGGGCAAGGCATAACCCCAAACTTGTGGATCCCAGTAAACTATCCCCATACATTGATAAAGTTCTCAGATACTGAGAGAAGGGTTATGGGGGGAAAGGTGCCACCAAGGCCCTGAGAATACTGTCATCAGCCCAAAAAAATATTGTACTCAAGACCTTCAATCTCCATTGTGTGACAGTGATAGTCCATATTCGTCTTCATACCCTTGGAGGTGGAATTCCCCCTTGAATTTAAGCGGCACCTTGAGCGTGATCTATGGTTTTGATTTCTCTTTAGGTTTGACAGTCTTCTGTGCGGCCTCCCCAGAGGACGACTCCGGGTCGATAGGTGGCGGGGGTGTTACTTGAGCTTCTATCTCTCATCCACCCAGGCAAAGACCTCTTTGGGGTATCAAAGAACAGTGTACGTGACTTATAGATAAACTGCAAACGGGCCAGGAAAGGCAGGGCATACTGTATCTTAAAATCTTTGAGCTAGGCCTTCGCTGCCATGAATGGATGTCGGCGTTATGGCAGCAGTCTCATATAATCGGGGAAAATGTAAATGGGATGAGAGTTCATAATAAAGTTTGCCCGCCAGTCTGGCCTGCACGAGGTTGGAATCCCGATCATGAAACTTCAGGAGTCTGGCGATAATGGGCAATGATCTGGCCCGGGAAGAGGCTTCTGCATCAAGGCGTGGTAGGCACGTTCAAGAATAAAGCATTGGGACAAGGCCGACTGAGGGATTTATCCTCCAATCCACGTAGTAAGGAACTGTTCCATGTTGTTGCCTTCGCAGCCCTACGGGAAGCCCATGAAATGAAGATTGTTCCTCTGAGCACTGCCCTTGGCATCCTCCGCCCTGATAGCAAACCCCTTCATAATGGACTCCAAAGAGGATAATCGCTTTTGGAGAGATGTAACTGTATCCTCTGTAGTAGATATATGGGTCTCAGCTTCGGCTATCATGTTAACTGCCTTGCAAAGATCTTGTCAGATCAGCAAAACATCTGACCTCACTGCACTGATCCTGGCCTCTAGAGCGTCACCGGTTTAAGTTATCGCTGCCATCAGCGCAGAGTTGTCCAGGCTGGTGGAGGCCGGAACTGCAGGCTCTGCCTCCTGCGCCCCGGCATAGCGATCCAGTGCGCTCTGTTTGGTGCCCTGTGGTTTATGCGGGTCATTGTCAGTGGTATTAGTCAGTTCCAATAGTGGTAGTATAGGTCTACAGGGTTCGGCACACAGGGCGAGCTTTTGGTGGTCCCCAATTAGAATAGCGATGCCTCATAGGAGTGAGGGAACACCACAGCCGCCGATCCGGGCGACATCTATCTTCAGGGTAGGCAGGAGGCAGGTGGGAAAGAGGGCATCATACACAGGCTGCGCCGGGCCTAGTCCACCTGCTTCTGATTGTAACCACCATCCACCCCCCTAATGGGTGGCTCTGCACACCCCCTTTCAGCAGCGTCATGCAGCACCCATGTGCCTGCGGTCTCGGAAGGTAGGTATAGGAGATGGATTAGTCACCGGTACCACCAGGGAGGCCAGGGCACAGGTAAGTGATGCTCCCAAAGGGTCTCTACGACCAGGAAGTAGGGCAATGACGAAGAGCAATGAGGGTCACAGCTACCCCCTTCTGCGAGGCCCCAGAGCAGTAAAGGGCCAAGTCTGCATACCGCTCAAAGGAGATGTTGATCACAGCGGATCACAAGACGGCCCCCACCTCCAGCAGAGCTGCAGAGACAGCGCCAAGCAGTTAGCCCCGGGTCACAACCTAGGCCGCAGCCAGAACACCAGAGAGGATCAGGCGCAGCAGGCCAGGTGGATGGACAGCAAGTTAGGGTCCAGGCTAGGGCACAGCACAACGAAGAGTCCCCAGGGCTCCGGATCTTAGTCCATGTCTCAGGAAGCTGCTACCTCAGAAGGGAAAAGAGGCAGAGTCAGGGCTGCAGTGGCAACAGAAAAACCCCAACAGGACAAAATGGGGAAATCCAGTGTCGCCAGCCAGCAAGTCCCCTGAGCGCAGCGTCACCCCAGCCCAGCTACACCCCTGCGGTGCTGCACGTGACCGCGACTCAGAATGATGAAGGCAGCCGGCCGTCCCGGCCCCAAGCCCAGAGCAACTTCACATCCTGTCTTCAGGGGGCTGTCGACAAACAGATGACGAGCAAGCCGCACCCAACAGCAGACTCACCGCACGCCTCCTGGGTGTCGCAAGGGCCAACAGTACTACTCTCCGGCCTCAGGCCTGCTGTAGTGCTTCGGTACCCTGTACAGTGTCCCGGTCAGGATAGTACCTGGCACCATTCATCGCAACCGGAAGCTCCCAGGAGTGATGCGAGCACAGAGGTACGGTATGACCAGGATAGTGGGGTAAAATGCAGGCTGATGAATCAGGATAAGTGCAGGATTGCAAGTGGGCCTCCGAAGCTCACTTACAGCGTGTCCGCCATTGTGGGCCGTTTGGTCACCACCCCATGGTGTTGCATTTTAAGTTCTGAGTTTCTGCTTCTCCTGACCACGCACTCTTTAACTATACTGCCTACGAATCCGGATGACATGTGACTCCTACACCTCTGTCTCATGTAACATTTTCTTTACACTGATTTACACATATGATTGATTGTCTCCGTGCAATGTGTGTGTGTGATGTAAAGTGCTCTGACACCCTACACTGGTATGAGTGGCACTATAAGGCTAACTAAATGCATTTGAGATAGAGTGGTTATATAGACTTGAGGAGCACTGTTAAAGGGTGGTAGAGAGGTCACTGGGGGCATCAAACAAACATTCTTGCACTGGGCGCCACCAGTGCTAAAGCCCGCCCTGAATTAAATGCACAGTTGAATTGTGTAATGACATTCCTGCACTTTTCGCTTTTGTTCCTCCCATTTAGACTCGCTGAAATGTTAAGGCTTCTGGCATCATAAAGAGACTGTGAAAACATAATAATGAGTCCCCAGGCCAGGAACACGGCACAAGGAAGAGGTAACAAGAACCAGATCAATTACTGACAAGTGATCACAATGTCAATGGTGAAATAAAGTTTCAGTGCAAGAATGATCAAAATTGCCATAGTGGTCTAAATAATACACCTAACTTGAACAACAGCAAAAGATAGGTCATCCTTCTAGAAAACTATTTAGTCTACAGTCACCGTATTTTGTAGTCTGACAGTTTTGGCCTTTGCCACAATTATGCTGTCTATGCGACAATCTGAGTTGTTTAATAATGCTATCCCTAAAATGTATATTGAAGAGAGGTTGTATTGAAGAAAGGGTGCTTTATTGACAAATTCTGCTGACACTGCTCTCCCCAAAGCATTCATCTTCGAAAGCAGTTTTATTCAAAGCATTTATGAAAACCTGAATACCAAAATACTCTGGAGCTTGGTGTGATTTCAATGTAATTATTAAAACTATTTGCTATCTTAAACTGTTAAGCATTCAAATATAGCCTTATAGCACGCCGTAGCGGGCTATACCAGCCATTAAAGTCCCACTCCAGTGTTAAAGACCCAAGCCGAAGGCTAGGGCCTTTAACAAGGGAGCAGGACTTTAATGGCCGGTGTAGCCCAGCTACAAAGGGCTATAAAGCTATTAGAACATTCTGCCACTAGAGGGCAGAATGTTCTAACAAATAAAACAAAGGCTTCAGGAGCCGGAGGGGATTGAAGTCCCCTCGGGCTCCGAGAGGCCTATGTTCAATTGTGGAATGTTGCTCTGTGGGCCCATAGAAGCACGGAGCACTCCATTGTATTCAATGGAGTGCTCGACAGTCCAATGTTCTAATAATGCATACATTGAAAAATGTGCCCCGAGAAGTTAGATATGCATGCCTGACACAAATGTGAAATTTATAAGATCAATTCCTAGGAGAAAGAAAATACAAGATCGCATCAAAGATAAAAAAAAAACATTGGGCGAAATTCAGAAGCATTTTTCCTTACATAGCTTTCTTTTATTTATTTATGTATTTTCTTGTTAGTGTCCAAAGAGAGAAGTTTGCATGAGTAACCTCAAAATCTTGCTTTATAGACTCAAAACTGATGTAATTTTAATTTTGTAAACTTCTGTTACATACATGGAAAATGCTCACGTTGGGTGGAGTTTCTGCTTTCATAAGTTTAGAAGGGAAAGAGGTGTTTTACAAGGTTGGCAAGGGCCAGTGGAATCTGCAGTGAACATGTACAAAGACATTGGTTTGTGGATGTCAAAATCACAAGCAAAATCCTCTTATCAAACGTAGGGTTGGGATGAGAAGGATGAATGGAGAATTATGCAATGTGTGCTCAATATTTGAAAATGCTGAAGAGAATGATTGTTCCTCAGCTTTACCACATGGTGATTGTAAAATTACTGAATGTAGATACATTTTCCTTGATACTTTACGGACAAAGGATAAAGAAGGGAGTGTGGGTAAAGATATCAAACCCTACAACAATCCTGAAATAGCCTGCCTCACAGACATTTCCCAACTGAACGAGCTATATAAAACAAATTCACTTGTCGCTTTAGAGCACCATTTCATTCCTCTGGATTCTATTTTTAGCTGCCACTTGTTCAGTGGATCTATAACCAGATGTGGAGCAGTGGAATAATAAAGGGAAGTGTTTCTGAGTGTTGTCACAGAAGGGCTCTAGCAATATTAATCAAAGTGGCAAAATATAGACCAGGTTATTGATGTTAAAATACATTGAACTCTTTCACATTAGAATCACACAGTGACAGTTTCTCTTTCTGTAATATACAATATATAAATAGAACTTTTAGTGAGTATCACTGCTTAGCCCTTAGGGTATATTACCTGCAAAGACGATAGATCCCTGAACACCCCATTCGGTATAGCGTGGATTTCATTCCCATGAATCATTAGCAACTCCAATTTTGAAAGTCCAGCAAAAGAGTTGTCAGATAAAGAATTGATACTATTGAACCTGGGAAGGAAAAACAACAACAAATTATTAGGGTACAACTTAAATAGATCTCAAACATAGGAAAAGTAAGGTAAAAGGGTATACGTCCTATTCAAAAAATATTTATTGGAAACTAAATCATAATTTCTGTATGTTGTAGCTCTCAAATCACTTTGCACATGTGCAAAATACCCTGTGGGTATGTGTTTTACAAATAACAATTCAAGATTTGCCCCAAGCACCATGGGAGAGGCCGGGAGAGGCAGAGAATATTCATTACTCACTACATTTATTCTCAAAGGTGTTCACCTGGTAGATATTTCTGTTCACTTCTGCAGTCTTCCACCGAATGGTGTTGTGAAGAATGTGCAAGATGGTCAGGGATTATAAATGCACCCTTTGTGCACTCCAGGTCTCTGTCCTTCAACATGCATAAAAGTCTTGGGCAGAGGAGTACCTTACCACAGGCATTTTAATACTCAGGGATTTTTAAGACTGTTACAGGTTTCTACATGTAAATGCACTCCAGTACTCATACTGTGGAGAGCCTGGATCGTGTGACAGCTGGTCCGATCCACTCACCAAATGTCAACTGAAAGTGATGCATATTAGAGCATCGATGCACACATATGTCCGTTTTACACTGAGGCCCATATTTATCAATATTTTACACAATGCATGAAGCCACCTTTCTGGGTGCCATGAAAGGGAGAGAGCAGAAATGCACCATATTTAGCATTATACTACGTATTCCTGGTCTCTGCCTGCACTGGTGGACAAACTGCTGACCAGCACCAACACAGGCAACCTTGCACCATGGTGCAAAAGTGCATGCATTGTAGACTGAAATGTTTTTGTGCAGTAAGTGGCACCTTTCTGCAGAAAAACAATCCTTAGAGGTGTTTTACTTTTTCTAAATGTGCTGCAGAATGCAGAGGAAACAATGAGGAGAAATAAAGATATTCCTTCTCATTGCACCTATGGTGGGGAGGTGTACTATTCTGATACACTCCCAGGTCTACCAGTGCTGCTAAATCTGAGAAAGATTCAGAATGCATGGGTGGATGCATGGAAACCTCCACGCTCCACCCATGGAACACCTCCCTGCCGCATAGTAACGCAAGGCAGCTGCTTTTGTGTGGCTTGCTAAATCTCATTTAGGTTTTGTGTCACCTTTACCCTTGTTTGGGGCAAGGGCAATGCAAACCCTTCATAAATATGGGCCTGAGTACTTCAGGGGCGCATCATTCATGTGCACTTGCTATCTGCACCCCAAGGCACTTTGATATTACAGAAGGGGATGAAGACTTGAGCAGCCCCTTCTGTAATACAGATCACCCCAGAGCTGCATGTGCATTGGCACAATCTCATAGGGATATTCCATCATTTGCAAGGGGGCATGGCTCTATTCAAATGAGCAAATATTTTGCATCCGCACTCATGCTAGATTACATACACAGGCCCAAAAGCAAAGGAGCTGTCAGGGGATGCACTTACTTTGTACTACACAGAGGTGGCATATAGTCAGTGTGCCACCCAATGATGTAAGTTCTAAGTGGTAGGAGTCATATTGCCCCACACAGATTTTCCTGTAGGCAGGTGCAGTCACTGACTGCACCCACCTCTTGGGGATCTCTGTTCCCCTTTGAAAAGCAGGCTATGTTGTTGTCTTTAAAGCATAAGAGATTGGCTGCTTCGAATTGTCAGTCTGCCTTTCACTGCCTGTCAGTCTGCCCTTCAGCCTTTGCCCCTCAGATGCTTTTCCCGGTGGCCGTGCGTCCGATGCATCTAAATATGGCTCTGCTGGTATGGCTTTCTCTTGGCGTACCCCTGGGGTATTAGGGCAGGCTGCGCTGCTCGCTGTGGTCAGTCCCCTGCACGCGACAAGCTTTCATTAGGCCGTGTAGAGCTGGCCCGGCCTGAAGGAGCCACGGCTCAGAGGCAGAGGGCGGGTTACAGGGCTAGGCAGGGCTGAGGCTTCTATCATGCCTCCAGGCCCAGTGCACTCACTTCATTAAATGTCCCCCGTTTGAGGGGCATCGGCTGCAATAATGGGATCGGAGCCAATCGAAGTGTTTCCCCGCTGAGGATCATCGAAGTGCGGGTCCTCCACCGTCTCTAGTACGCCACAGCCTCCACTCGGAGACTCCCTCAGAGCAGAACTCTCCTACTAGGTGGCCATCTCTGTTCATGGCCAGACGTTTTGTATTTAGGTTGTGTCACTTTTGTGGCGCAGCCCTGACGCAAAATAGTTTTTTGCAAAACTAAGCCACACAAAGTAAATAATGTAGTAACACAATGCAGTACAATGCTCTCCGTTGCGTTACTTAGAGTCGGACATATGTTACATGAGTGGATCATGGGCATTTCCAAGCACCCACCCATGTATTTTGATGCAAACCCTGATTTACAAATACTTGTATACTAGGATTTACACCAAAATGGTGCGCCAACCTGACTGAGGTTAAATAAGGAGAAATATCTTTATTTCTCCTTGTTACTTCTCTTTCCATGTGTGCTGCCTTCTGGAGCACACATGGAAAGAGGAATAAGCCACTAAGGATTGTTTTTGCGCAGGAAGCTATCCCTTGTTGCAAAAAACACAATCGGGCCCATAAGTCAACCACCCTTGCATTATGATGCAAGGGTTCCTACCTTGCCCTAGGCAGCACACATTGCACTAGCACAATGAGAGAGTAACAATTCTCCACATCTTTGTAAATATGGACCATTTCTGCTCTCTAATTTTCACACAACACAGTGCATCATGTTCTCTTACTGTGCTTTGTTGTGCATGCCCTGCTCCGGCAGACTTTTTGTAAGGGACTTTGAAAAGCTCACCACACGCTTGTGCCTGTGGTTTTGTTTTCGTCACAGGCTATTGGCTTTTGTGTGCGTCTTTCTAAGAAAGACAGCAAGCAATTGGGCAAAGGCGGGCGCATGTCAGTGATGGCAGTAAGATATTGCCTTGCTACCTGGAAGCGTTGCTTCAAAATTCATTTATAGAGGGGTGCGAGACTTCGGTGAACAATCTATCTGCGTTCCTTTTGTGTGGGGGAGCTGTCAAACTAATCCACAAAAAGCTGGGATAGATTGCCAACTTGACCCGTGTCATCTTCAGAGCGCCTGGATTGAGCGAGGCTGTCTACAAGGCGCAGGAGCATAGGTGGCTAAGGTTTTGGGGGTCATTTCTCAATAGCACAGCCACCTCCCGTCATCCTGAAATCACCTGAGGTATTGGCTGGCACCGTAGGATCTCTCGGATCACATTGCAAGCTCTTACTCTGGCCCCACGAGTCCCGTCTCGCCCCCTACCCTCAAGCCCACTTTCCTTTCTTCAGTTCACATACTTTGCTTGGTCATCGGCCTTGTGGCTGTCACTTCTGGGATGCCTGGAGTGAGTTGGGAATGAATACTTTGAGTTTTACATTGATATGGAAATCTGCTCAGCAATGTTGCTCAGCTGACGCGCGTGTGGTGTCAGCAGGGATGTGTTTCTAAAGGCTTCTGGCATCCACTTCTCAACAACTAAGAAATGCGCCATATGGGTACTGTAATTATGCTATTGAGCAGTTGGAGCAGGGGGCAGAAGCAAGGAGCAAGAGGCAAGGAACTAGGAGCAAGACCGAGGCGAGGTCGTAAGGAGCCGAGATTGGCAAGGAAGCCTTTACCCCGATGCTGATCTGAGCACCAACCTGAGCCAAATTGAACCAACTTGAGCAAGAGTCAGAGCGACACCTTTCACCCGGAACCTGGCGCACGATATCTGAGGCGCCTCGTAGAGTGGTTGGCGGTGAGCGAGCAGTGAGCGGTGAACGTGGGCAGGTGAGTTTGTTGTGGCTCCCTGCTCGCGGCAGTGATCCCCGTTCTACCCTCTTGCTGCACTCGTGGCACTCACGGCACCTCGCATCCGGCGTCCGGCGCCCGGCGCTTGTCAACTGCTTGTTAACTGCAGCACCTTGGGACAGTGAGAGGAGTGGTGGGCGGCGAGCAGTGAGCACGGGTGAGCGAGTTTGCTCGGGTCTCCCTGCCCTGTCCGCACGCCCTTCCTTATGGCTGTACTGTTTTGGGTCAGACCAGCAGCTGGGAAAGCGAGACAAGCAGGAGGGAGCTTGCTTTACTCCTTCCCTTTGTGCACATCCCTGCCTGC
This sequence comes from Lissotriton vulgaris, assembly GCF_964263255.1. Taxonomy (NCBI): domain Eukaryota; kingdom Metazoa; phylum Chordata; class Amphibia; order Caudata; family Salamandridae; genus Lissotriton; species Lissotriton vulgaris. The sequence continues at coordinate 774,329,635 of NC_141696.1, read as the reverse complement.
CTGCCATCCAAATATAATGCTATAAAGGACAAAACGACCAAAACAACTAAACTCTGGGAAAGCGAGACAAGCAGGAGGGAGCTTGTTTTACTCTTTTCCTTGTGCACATCCCTGCCCGCCATCCAAAAATGTTGCTTTAAAGGACAAAACAACCGAAACCACCAATACAACCAAACTCAAGCTCAGTTAATAGTAATAGTAATAGTAATAGGGGCATTTATATAGCGCTGGGTTTTTACGCGCACCGGCGTGTCCCCGCGCTTCGACCGCTGCGAAACCCTTCCTGGCTTCCCTGAGAGATGGTCCCTTAATGGGTATCTCCAGGGTGAGACCAGGCATCCCCGGCGGTCTGATGGGGCCGTTAGTGAAGATGAGGCAAGCTAGTGCCCAGAGTTGCCGAGTGTGATCGCTGATCAGAGTGGGCACCGAGGCGAGAGAATTATCGAGTCCGCTGACCCTGGTCCAGAAACCTGCCGCGTCGGGAATCGAACCATGGTCCCGGGCCGTCCTCTGCTCTCGGGTCTGCCGCCTCTAACCAGTGAGCCACACTACTTCACTAGTTAGAAAATCAATTGAATTAATCAATATTAACAAGTCAAATAAAACTAAACCCCCTCGCCATCACCTCCCCTGCGGCTCCCTCTCCCCATGGTGAGAGGGAGGAGTGGCACAGAGAAGCACGGAGCAGTGGAGCAGAGACAAGGCTGAAGGCGGTGAGAATCTGCCAAAAAACTGCTGGCTTACTGGAGAACGCCAGCGAGAGCCTTGAGCTTTGAACCTCGAGTTGTGTGCCCTCCAGAAGTGCTCCCCCTGGAATAAACTGTAACGGGAGAAATTAGATCAGCAGCTCACAGCTAATTCTGAAGTGACAGTTTGTCTCTCCATCTATATCGGTTAGTTTATTCTATGTTTCTTTTTTATGTTTTTCCCGCTTTGTATGCCCGGAGGCTTTGGCGCTGCAAAGGACCCTGATTAAAAGGACTCACTGCGGGTGCCCAGGACTGCGAGGACCAGCATCCTTTGCTCAACTTATAGCTGGTGCCTCTTCCCGGGCGAGCCCCGCTTCCTCTACCAGGTTTATAGTGCCTGTGAACCCCGCTACGGAGGCGCCGCTCGCAGTTGATTCTGAAGTGACAGTTTGCCTCTCTGTTCATATTGGACTACTCCTGAGGTGACAACTTGTTTCTCCGGTCATATCGAACTATTTTTGGGCTCTTTTCCCGCTCTGTCTGCCCGGAGGTTTCGGTGCTGCAAAGGACCCTGATTAAAAGGACTCACTGCGAGTGCCCAGGGACCTCGAGGACCCGCACCCTTTGCTCAACTCATAGCTGGTGCCTCTTCCTGGGCGAGCTTCTCCTTCCTTGGTTTTCACAGCCTTGTATTGATAAACTGATACCTGTAATGACTGCTAAAAAATTAAGGTCTGGGCGACTATTGGTGGGCAGGACTTGCTCCAAGACCAAATCAAATCCCTTACGAAATAAGGATGCTTCTGTTACGCTGTTAAAAGGAAAATGTCAATTATATAGTTTATGGGAAAGGGGAAAGGACAAGGTCCCCACAGAGGAGTTAAAATCTGAAGATAATAACAAAAGAGGAGAATAAGAGGCCCAAACTACCTTGAGGGGGTACAGCAATCATGTTGTTCCAATTGATTTGGCAAATAAGGTAGAGGCTGCTGATTTTCTCACTGCAGGGGTGGGTGGGCCCTTAGACCCCCTGAAATCCTCAATGCTTCTAAAGCAAACCCCCAAGGATAATAATAAAAATAGTACTTTGACCCCCATGGTCCTCTAGGCTCTATTTCTGAAACAGTGGAGGTGATAGTGCATAATCCCTTACTTTCCCCCGGTGAATTATTATCAAAAAAATCTTTTGGTCCATCTCAGTTTGCGGAAGCTCGAAGTAATGATTTTACCTTTCCGGATCTAGATATAGACCTCTGTAAGAGATATATCACTTACGATTCTAGTAAGATCATAGACCTAGCAAACACTCCAGCAGCAATAGCCCCTCCAGGGCTTCAATTATATAGTAGTACTCCCTCTAATAAATCTCAATTTTTCATATCACAGTCAAATAATTCTACGAGCCCTGATCTTAACATCATAGACATCCATCTTAACCAACCCACTATGCATGATAAACCAGTTTCTGATTCTTTGTCAGCTTTAGAACATCTGCTTTCTTCTATTTTATTGTTACTGGAAAAATGTGTTGGTGGCTCAGATTGTGTACTGGAAACTGTAACCCAAATACTTAAGGTATTACTAAACAGTAAACAGGGGAAGGAATCTAGCTTAAAATGTGAGTCTACTCCAATAGGGCCGAAAGTGATGAAAGATAAGATGGCAGAGAACAAGCTTGAGAATGCCCCCCAAGACTCAGCTCTAACTGGACATGATGAGAACCACCTACCTACTGATAGAAAGAAAACAGTAGTAATGTTGGGGAATACCCTCGTAACCCCATCAAATGCCCCTGTAGCTAACTGTGTTATTGAGCTTGATCAAGAAATAGAAACCATGACTGACTCTGAAAAAAGAACAGATAAAGAGCTTTTCCCTATTTTTAAACCCCAGATACTTGAAGGGAAAGAGGATGTTCTGGACTTATCACATGAGGGGAAAAGGAAAAAACAGGGACATTTAAAAAGAACAGAGGAAAAAAGAGGAAACCAACTCGAAGATTTGCAAAAAAGAGGCAGAGGAAAATTAATTTTGAAGAACATTTAGATACCTCTACTGGAAAAAACATCTTTCAAGGTTCTATGCTTAATGCCTCCCAAGATGTGATCCGGCAAGTTGTACTAGACCAAGAGATCTTGAATCCTATTGATCAAGCAACTGATCTATTATCGACTCATAATGGCTTACCCCTTAATTCTATACCCCCCATACCAGTTGCCTATAATATCGTAACAGGGGGGCCCTCCAGTATTATTCCATCTGTGGAGCAGATAAAACCCGCTAGTGTTGCAATAACAGCCCTCAATCCCCTAGCTAAGTTGTTCCCCGACACGATTGGAAGAGAAAAGGCTCCTAAAAAGCCAAAGGATGTCCCTGAAAAAGAATGTATAGATACTTTCCATTTAGATTTTTTCCCTCTGTTTGATACAGATCTTTTACTAAATAGATCTTCTCTCCTCAAATGTTTTCGTAAGATCGAAAGTCTGAAACTTGTTCAAACTAATGACATTGATGTAGTTACTATTTTAAATACAGAGGTTGGGAACCTAACGAGGGTAAGGTTTTACTCTAAACTTATTGTAAATCATATCCTTCAATGGTCAGAAGGGTTACAAAGTAGGGGGATTGATGTTAATCAGTCCCTGCTACCTCAGACAGTTTTGGGTAGCACAGATTGACCAGCTGAAATTGAAGACTTAAAAATCTGTATCTCAAAAAAATGTACGTCATGTGACATACATAAATCCCCTCCCAACGAAATACTGCAGAAGAGAGTCTTCAATGGAACTGGTTGCCCTGTGTCTTGTTGAGCAAATCTAATAACAATCCCAAACCATATTCCCATTTTTAGCAACGACTTAAAAATAATATCGTAGAATGTCGCCGGAATAAAGAATAGCCCATAAAAATGACAATTCTTGCACACATTAGAAGCCAATGTGATCTGTCTCCAAGAGACTTGGTGTGTGGAGAAATTATTGGTGGGAAAGGATTATTTCTCATTAGATGGCAGAGCTACTCCCTCAAGGAGAGGCCATGCAAGGGGCAGAGTGGCTTGTTTGCTGTCTAATGAGATAACATGGAATTTTGCTCACTATCTAGATCCCAGTAATCTTTTCCAGGAAGTAACATTGTTCAGTTTTGACAATGTTGAACCCCGTAAACCAATTGTTATGATAAATGCATATAGTCCCCCAGAAGTTTGTGATAATGTACTTTTAAAGAAGGTCTTTTCCTATATAATCAAAAATTTCCGATATAGAACCTTCCCCCCCCATATAATTTTGTTAGGGGATTTTAATCGTAAAATTTCTAACTTCAGCCTAGAGTTGTTCAGAAATAAGCACAAGGAGGAATCCTTGCAGATTTCTCAAGCTCCTTTTCCAGGCAATATTAAGACAAATAAGAGAGGGAAATTGCTTCCTGAGGAATTGACAGAAGTTGATGGAATTATAGTAAATGGAAGGCTTTTCTCAGATACACCGGCGAATTTCACCCACAAATCAAACAATGGTGAATGCATTCTAGATTATGTGATGGTGGGAAGTACCTCTTTCTCCCTCTTGAAAGATCTTACGGTCTCCAGTACATTACATAGCGATCATAAAGTATTAACTATCACTGTAAATTTAAAACCGCTTAAGACGGACCCATGGTCATTAAACAGTGAATTGGTCAGCTTTGGAGAGAAATCAGGAAGATGCCACTGGGATATTAGGGCAATTAAGGGCTTGGAGAGTATTCTAGAGGCTGCTCTGTACAATTTGGTTAACTGGAAAGGATCTGAAATAATATGTTTTGCTGATTTTATGAACGAAGTGATCTCCATGGCAAAAACATCGAATCAAAAATGAAATACCAAAGTAATTCCCATCTCTCTTCGTTTACTAAATACTGAAATAAACAAAGTAGTAAGGGCACTGTATTTGACTTATTCACCTGAAAGATACCATAGAATAGTTTTATTAAGAAGAAAGAGGAGTAGGGTGAAGATTAAACTGAAAAAAGAGAGGGAAGATACCTTATGGATCAAACTGCGGGAAGCTGCATTTAAAGGTCACGTAGGAACATTTTGGTCGCTTATTGGGGAGGGATGTGGAGCAAGATCAAGACCACTCCCAATACCCATTGAACATTAAACATGGGTTGGTTACATCGAGAACCTGTATGCAAGCAACGGAATGGTGGTTGACTATGGTAGAACTAATGAGGATAGCTCGTCATATGATCCGCCTTCTGAAAAGGATATTGAATTAGCTATTAAGGGCTTGCGCTCCTCTGGGGCTATGGGTCCGGATGAGCTTCCCATCTCGGTCCTCAAACAAAATAGCGATAGGTGGGGCAAAATTCTTTTTCCGGTGTTTAGTTTTAGTTTTTTACACAAAACTGTTCTCCCTTCCTGGAAGGGGAGCATACTAGTCCCCCTTTTCAAGAAGGGAGACCGTGATGCTCCACAGAACTACCGACAAATCACCCTTTTGGACGCCATAGGCAAAGTCTTTGCAAAATGCCTTCTGAAGCTATTTAATGATTGGGTGGTTAAAGGTGAAATTTTACCCCTTGAGCAGACTGGGTTCAGGCAAAGGCATGGAACTATGGATAATTTAACGGCATTGCAAGTCATATCTGAAAAATACATCAAGGTCAGAGGAGGGAGAGTCTATGCAGCCTTCATAGACTTCTCCACAGCATTTGATAAAGTAGACCGTCCTTTGCTGTGGAGGAAATTATCGGACCTTGGCATGCCGACCATGCTTCTGAAGTTAGTCCGGGCTCTCCACTTTGATACCTGGTGTAGAGTCTTGTTGGGAGGGGAAAGAGGCCTTTCTCAAGCTATTTCTTCAGCTAACGGTTTAAAACAAGGTTGTTAATTGGCCCCTGTATTATTTTCCCTATACATATCTGACCTCCCCTATGCCTTTTTTTTGAGTGAAGGTATTGCCCCAGTATTGGGGGGTAAATCGATTGTCTGTCTGATGTATGCCGACGATATATTAATACTGGATTTAACACCAAGAGGCTTAAATAATCGTCTGCAGGCATTACATGAATATGAAGTGGCCCACCACCTGAAGATAAATGTGTCAAAAAGTAAAGCAATGTGCATGACGGGAAGGAAAAAGCTGAAATATGGAAATTTCGCTTGGTCTGTAGGTGGACAAAAGTTGGAAGTGGTAAAATCTTATGTCTTCCTAGGTAAAACAATAGTTACCAATTTAAGTGATAAGGCCCATATAGCAAATAATACCAGGAAGGCAACGACACAAGGCAAAAGTTTAATCTCTCTTTATAGATCTACAGGCAGAAGACACTTCGCCTTTTTGCTAGAGGTCTTCCGTGCTAAAATCCCAGCTTCTCTACTGTATGGTATTGAATTAGTTGATCTAGGAAAATGTTTTTTTTTAAATACTACGGAAGGCAAAATATTGCGGTATTTAACCACAGTTAACACCGCCTGTACTGTGGCCTCTCTTAGGCTGGAATTTGGCCTGCATAGTAGTTGGGTCCAGGGCCTTGCAGGGATAGTGCGAATGGTTTTCAGCCTCGCAAAGGGAGAACCTGGTACTCTAAAATATCTTATTCAAAAAGAATTACTAGGAACTCTAAAAGAGCATTCTCTAATTGTAAAGAATTTTATAATTGCAGTTGATCTTTTACAATTAAATGAATTAGTACTTTTTACACTGTCTGCATACCAGTTGAAGTCTACCTTGAAACTTGCTTCCTGGAAATTAAGCTTTAAGATGGATAGGGAGGCCCGTATTTCAAAGAAAGGTGTTTCTCTGGCTATCGACTCTTACCTAATAAGAAAAGCACAACTTTATGTTACTTGGAATCTCCCTCATGGTGTACGCCGTTTCTGGTTTTTATTGAGGCAGGATCTTCTCCCTTTGAATAATTTATTGTCCAGATGGTATGGTTCTTCAGATGTGTGTAATCTTTGTAATAATTCAATTCAGGATATGACTCATGTGCTTTTTTTTGTCCGGCTCTACTTTTACATCGGCGTAAGTGGTTGAGACCAATTTGCCTAAAATTAAGTATCCTGTCTGCCACCGCTTTTATAGACGCCATTTACAATACACCTAATGAAATGTTTTGTTATAAAATGTTTAACTTTTTTAAAAGCTTTTTAGATATATATTAGTGGTCTATATAATGTCTCATCTTTTTGTATTTCCTCATTGTGATTGTGTGAAAATGTAAATTTTCTTTCTTTTATGTGGATCTCATCAGAGTTCCAAAATCATACATAAATAAAAGTGTAAAAAGTGTAATTAATTCTTTTGTACTATGTCTACGTCTTGTTTGACGCAAGGCCTATGCATCTTTGTTCTGTACTTTGGATATTTAAATGCCAAAAACATTGTGGAACACCATAAATATGCCATTTGAGACTCGGTATGAAATTGATAACAAGCAATGGCATAGCCAATAGGTCTCGCCTTTGGGAACTTATAAGTGTTTAGCCATGCAACTGGATATTGTACTGCATAACTAAATACTTATAAGGTTCCAAAGGTTAGATCTATTGGCTATGCCAATGCTTGTTACATTTACAGTTTCTATAAGTGAGGCAGCTAAAGTGTAGTTGATTTCTGTGTTCATAGAGGTTCATCATTTTCTATTCTAGTTCTCTTGCATGAGGTCATACATACACACAAACATACATTAATCAGTGTGCTGCTTCTTGCATATCCAATGTCCTGTCTTGTGTGTGTCCTTTCTGGACTGTGTACTTGCCACTTCTACGCCTGGACTTACACACATGTTCACACCACTGCTCTACTGCGTGCAAGCCCACCACCACAAACATGAAGCTGCTAGGTGCTCTCATTTTACTTTTTTTTTTTTATTAATTTTTTATTTAGAACCAGCAGTTTAGCAGAGGATAATACACATTCAGTAAGATCCATCCATTATTTACATTTAAATTCAGAGGAAAAGAACAATTAACAGAGAATACATATAAAACTTCAAATTTCCATTAACCAATTCCACTAGGACAGAGCCCTTCTTTCCATATTGATATAGGGTGCCACAGTTCTTTACCACGCAATTTTGTTTTGATTCCTCTGGTCGCATATATAGCAGATTCAAAATAAAAAGCTGCAAGAAAACGAGCTAGCCACATTTGGAAGGTAGGGGGAAGAGTATCCTTCCAGCGCGCAGACAAGATTAATCTCAATACAGCTGTACCTATAAATAAAAGTTTTTGTTCAGATTTACTTAATTTTAACGAGCTGTCAAATCCCAACACATACAAAGTATCAGACTCTGGAAGTTTGTGATGAAAGACTTTCTCCCAAAATGTGGCAATCATATTTTTTAATATACGTAGCTCAGGGCAACTGCTAAACAGGTGAATTAACGTCGCTGGACCTTGTGAACAACGTGGGCATAAGTCGTTTTCCCTTTTCCCCCATGCAAAAAGTTTGGCAGGGGTAAAATATAAGTCATAAATGGTTTTGTACAGTTGTGCCTTTAGATTGCTAGCCATAAATAATTTATTGCTCGTTTCCAGTGTTTTATCTATATCGATATCGGGATTGTTTGATTTTACCATCCATTTAGTTTCTGTTTTCTCGACATCATCGTTAATATTAGTTAATAGAATATTATATAGCGTTCCTATCCTAGTTTTTGCGAGATAGCATGCTTCTATTAAATCGTTCTTCTGAAGATTGATTATATCTTTTTTAGCTTTTAATTTTGCCTGCAATTGTGCAAATTTAAGAAAATCCCCTTCTGGGAGACCAAATCTTATTTTAACGTCTTGAAATGTCGTTTGTGGGCCATTTATCCAAACTTCGTTAATTGTTTTTATGCCTAGGCTATACCATTTCTTAGCTGTATGTTCAAAATCAAGATCAGAAGTAATGGTCGAATGGAATATGGGCGTATATCGGTTGAGTTTGCCAATCTGTGTATGTTTAAGTATCTGATTCCAGATCAGCCAGGCACTTTTAATGATCTCACCCTTAATTTGCTTATAATGGGCTTTTTCCGTTTTTCTTAATAACAAACCATTTGCTTCATGCCCTAGCGTTAGTTCATAGATTGTGGGAATGCTGATGTTGATAGTGTCCAAGGCTAAGGGTGTTTCTAGAATCATTGGTTTTAGGTGTTTTAAAAAGGCTGCCCAATGGTATAGAATAATGTTCGGAGCAGTAAGCCCACCTCTGTTGAGTGGAGTGGATAGGTACAGTAGAGATCGTCTGATCTTCCCATTTTGCCAAACAAATTTGGAGGTAAGTTTATTAATTAAATTAATTATATTAGAATCAATAAGTAAAGGGATGGAATGAAAAAGATACAAACATTTCGGTAGTATATTCATCTTTAAATAATTCACTCTGCCTATAATGGAAAGATGCAAACCATTTACCCTATCCAAATCGAGCTTAATTTTATCTATTAGAGGGTCAAAATTATTTTTGACTAGTATCTTTATATCGGCGGATAAAATCACACCCAGATATGTCGCCGTATTTGCTCTTCTTGAGTCTGGGCATATAGTGTTGTCTGTGCACAGTACAATGGTCTTTCCCCTATTCAGAGAATAGCCCGAATATTTACCATATTGAAGAGAGAGTAGTTCGATTTCCTGTAGAGCTTCGATCGGGTGAGATGTTAATACCGCGATGTCATCAGCATAGGCTAGAACTTTAGTTTCATAATGATTATATACAATCGGCTTTATGTTATTATTTTCTAATAGTTTTAAGATTAGGGGATTAATATAAAGGGCGAAAAGTAAAGGAGAGCAAGGACATCCTTGTCTTGTGCCTCTTGTTATATTAATAAAGTTTGATCCCAATCCTGAAATTGAGACTTTTGCTTTGGGTTGGTGGTACATAGATTTGATAGATTTAAGAAATTTAGGGCCGAAATTAAGACGTGTCATGGCAACCCACAAAAAACTCCATGAGACACGGTCAAAGGCTTTCTCAGCGTCAAGCAGGATCATAGACATCTGATCCCCCGTGACCGACATGGCATCGAATAGAGCGATAGTACGGCGCATATGATCCGTTGTCCCCTTACCCGGAACGAAGCCATGCTGCCACGGAGAAACCAGATGCCCAATGATCCTGCTGAGTCTGAGAGCCATCACTTTGGCATATAATTTAGAGTCCGAATTTATCAGTGAATGGGTCAATACGAAGTCAACTGTTCGGGCGATTTTCCCTTCTTGGGAAATACTATAATGCTAGCCTCATCCCAAGAAGGTGGGGGAATGCCATTATACTGTACGCCAAGAAATAAGTCCAGTAATAAAGGGCTTAATAGGGGGCTAAGAATCTTATAAATCTCAATTGGCAATTTATCCGGGCCTGCTGCTTTGCCCGAGGATAAAAGTGATAAAGCTTCTACAACTTCATCAATAGTAATCTCAGCTTCAAGTATTTCTCTCATCTCATCATCCTGCAAGTTAGTAGCTGCCGTATTGTTAAGGAAACCAGCCAAAAACATATCAATATCTTTTTCGGAATTATTCCCTTCTTCAGAATATAATTTTTGGTAATACTGTTGAAATTGGGTAATAATATCTGTAGACTGAACATAAGAACGTCCACCTTCTACAATAGAAGTAATATTATTATGCACATTTTTTTGACATGTACGCAGGGCCAGTTGTTTGCCTATTTTTTCACCCGTCTCGTAAACCTTCTTCCTATAAGCTCTGTAAGTTTGGGCAGCTTTTTGGCTTAGTTCAGTATTAAGCTCAGCTTTCAAAACCGCCACCCAAAGCCATTGATTATGGGACTCTTTGTTCTGTTCTATTAAACAAGTATGTTCTATTTCAGCTTTCGTTAAATCATTTAACTTTATTTCGTAAAGTTGTCTAGCTTTGATTCGTGCTGCATGTTGAAAACTAGAGATCTCGCCTCTTAAGGCAGATTTATATGAATCCCAAACTATATTTCTGGAAGCGCTAAAGCGATTAATGTTGAAAAATTCCTCAGACCATTTTTTAATATGCAAGATGAATTCAGAGTTAGACAGTAACTTCCGGTCAAATGACCAAGACCTAGATTAAGTAGTAAAAGAATTAAATGTAATTGCACAAATTAAAGCATTATGATCTGAGATTATCCTTGGCATTTTTTTAACCCCTTCGATGCTGATGACGGAGCGGTTCCGTCATCAGCATCGGTTGGGCTGTGCTGATGACGGAACCGCTCCGTCATCAGTGCAGCCCTGGGGGAGAGCGCTGGCGCTCCCCCCCCTGTGCAGCGATCTTGGGGTTTTTTGCTGGGGTGGCATCGGAAGACTTTCCGCTGCCACCCCCTGGCCCCCCCACGCTTCCTGGTGACGTCAGCGCGCACAGCGCGCGCCGACGTCATCAGGAAGCGCTGGACGCGCTGGAAGCCATTTGTTTCCAGCGCGTCCAGGAACAAGGTCGGTGTTTGGTGCTCCGGTGGGGCGGGGGGGCCATTTCTCGGTGCCTTGAGGCATCAGGGGGGAGGAAACACTGTTTCCTCTCCCCTGATGTCCCGATGCTGGGCATTACTGGTTCAGGATCGCGCACAGCGTCGCGATCCTGCACCAGTAATGCCCCCACTAGACACCAGGGATGTTTTTTGTTGGAAAGGAAGCGACCCCTTGGGCAAGGGTCGCTTCCAGGGGGAATTATGTTATAATTCAGACTTTTCTGCCCCCCCTGGGTCGACATCGCTCGTTTTAGCGAGCGATCTCGACCCAGGGGGGGCAGAAAAGCCCACTAGACACCAGGGATTGTTTACGTTACGTTTACGTATGAAAAGGAAGCGACCCCTTGGGCAAGGGTCGCTTCCAGGGGCAAATATTTTGAAATTCAGACTTTTCTGCCCCCCCTGGGTCGACATCGCTCGTTTTAGCGAGCGATCTCGACCCAGGGGGGGCAGAAAAGCCCACTAGACACCAGGGATTTATGTATAATTGTAAAGGAAGCGACCCCTTGGGGAAGGGTCGCTTCCAGGGGCAATATTTTTATAATTCAGACTTTTCTGCCCCCCCTGGGTCGACATCGCTCGTTTTAGCGAGCGATCTCGACCCAGGGGGGGCAGAAAAGCCCACTAGACACCAGGGATTTATGTATAATTGTAAAGGAAGCGACCCCTTGGGGAAGGGTCGCTTCCAGGGGCAATATTTTTATATATCAGACTTTTCTGCCCCCCCTGGGTCGACATCGCTCGTTTTAGCGAGCGATCTCGACCCAGGGGGGGGCAGAAAAGCCCACTAGACACCAGGGATTTATGTATAATTGTAAAGGAAGCGACCCCTTGGGCAAGGGTCGCTTCCAGGGGCAGTTATTTTGTCATTCAGACTTTTCTGCCCCCCCTGGGTCGACATCGCTCGTTTTAGCGAGCGATCTCGACCCAGGGGGGGCAGAAAAGCCCACTAGACACCATGGATTTATGTATAGTTGTAAAGGAAGCGACCCCTTGGGGAAGGGTCGCTTCCTAGGGCCATCATTTTTCAATGCAGACTTTTCTGCCCCCCCCTGGGTGCAGATCGCCCATGTTAGTGCGTTATCTGGACCCAGGGGGGGCAGAAAAGCCCACTAGACACCAGGGATTTATTTCTAATTGTAAAGGAAGCGACCCCCTTGGGGAAGGGTCGCTTCCTAGTGGCCCATAATTTTTTGTAGACTTGTCTGCCCCCCCCTGGGGGCAGATCACCCATTTTTTGGGCCACATCTGGACCCAGGGGGGGTAGAAAAGCCCACTAGACACCAGGGATTTTAGTATATTTATAACGGAAGCGACCCCTTGGGCAAGGGTCGCTTCCAGGGGTTTATAATGATTTATAATCTTCCCCCCTTGGGGACAGACACCCCATTTGTGACATACCCTATGACATAGCCTGTTGTAATGTGTGTTGTTTTTTTTTCTCTTTAGAGTGTTGCAGTGTGCGGTTCCGTTACTGGTTGTTCTGCTGTTTCTGTAGTTGTATGTGTTTGGTAAGAGACCTCTTTTTTGTTCAATTGTACTGTGATTGTATTTTTTTGAAAAGTGTGTAGTAAAATACGAGTATGTTTGGTTTCTGATTGTAAAACATGTTTTGCATTTGTTTTTGATGTGTCCTTCTGTAGATGTAAGTGTGTTTTTTTCTTCTTTCTAGTGGGATATCGTTGCCCCTTTGCTGTGTCTTTGCAGAGTAGGTGCTGGTGAGTGTAGTTGTGTCTTGTAAGTGAATTGTATATATTTTCTAAATTAGTTTTTTTTTTGGAAAAGGCTTACATTTTTCATCTTACTTTGCGCAGTGTTGGGGTTGTTGTTGTTTGTGCAGACTCCTTTATTTGTAAGGATAATGGCTAGCCGCCGGATTACTGCTCAGCAAGTTGTTGGATTGCTTTTTGATTCTTCCTCTGACCATGGTCCAGAGTCTGACTCTGATTCTGAACCAGAGGTGGGAGGTGAAGATTCAGGTAGTGAGTTTTCTCTACACATGGCTTCATCTGATGATGAAGACACTCTGAGTGCTGATGAAGCTACTTTTGGTGTGGATGATGTGCCTGTGGTTGCGGAGGACATTGCTGCGCCTGTGGTTGCAGAGGACATTGTTGTGTCTGTGGTTGCGGAGGACATTCCTGTGCCAATAGTGCGGCAAGAGACATCTGGGCTGCAGCCTGGGGTTGCTAGTATTCCTGTTGGTGCAGTAAGACGAGAGGCAGCTGGGCGGCAGCCTGCGGCTGCAAGACTTGATGTTGAAAGTTCTGACCTCTGGGTTGCACCAGGCATGGTGCAGCCGGCATTGCCTGAATTTACTGGTGTTCCAGGGTGTAGGGTGAACACAGAAAACTTTTTGCCTATTGATTTTTTCAAGTTGTTTATGGATGATGTGTTTGTGGCAGAGATTGTAGAGCAGACTAATTTGTATGCTGAAAATTTTTTGAGGGTGAACAGTGCCAGCCTTAAGCCCCACGCTAGAGCTACCCGGTGGACTCCCACAAATTTGGAGGAGATGAAAAAGTTTTTGGGTTTAACTTTTTTGATGGGCTTGCTTAGGAAACCATCAATGGCTTCATATTGGTCTACTAGTCCCTTGATGGCTACAGCTATATTTCCGGCAGTCATGAGTCGTGATCGGTATTTGCTTCTGCTTCGGATGATGCATTTTGTTGACAATAGTCTTGCTTTGCCACGAGATCACCCTGATTGTGACCGTCTTTTCAAGATTCGGCCTGTCATTGATCATTTCGTTGATCGATTTTCTGAGATCTTTTATCCTGGGAAAGAAATTGCAGTGGACGAGTCTTTGCTGTTGTTCAAAGGTCGCTTGGTATTTCGGCAATACATTCCTAGTAAGAGGGCACGCTATGGAATCAAACTGTATATGCTGTGTGACAGTGAGACTGGATATGTCTCTAATTTCAGGGTGTACACTGGTAAGGAATCCAGGATTAACCCCCCTGGTTGTCCGTCGACTTTTGGAGTGACTGAGAAAATTGTGTGGGAACTTGGTCGTGGATTGTTTAACAAAGGCCATCATTTGTATGTCGATAACTTCTACACTGGTGTGCGGTTGTTCAGGGAATTGGGCAAAGTGGACACTGTTGCTTGTGGCACAATCCGCTCAAACCGTAAAGGTTTCCCAAAAGAACTTGTGTGTCAGAAGCTTGCTCGGGGACAGTGTAGTGCATTGCGTTGTGAGGAGCTTCTAGCTGTGAAGTTTTCAGACAGGAGAGATGTCTACATGTTGACTACAATACATGATGAAAGCACTGAACCGGTGACTGTTTGGGGTCAGGTTGCAGAAGTGCGCAAACCTGTGTGCATAATGCACTACAATAAGTACATGGGTGGTGTTGACAGAGTAGACCAGAGGTTGGAACCGTATGCTGCTCTTCGTAAGGCTTACATTTGGTACAAGAAGTTGGCTATCCATCTTTTCCACTTGGCAACCTTTAATGCTTTTGTTGTGTTCCAGAAATCATGTCCCCAGTCAAAGATTACTTTTGAAAAGTTTCAGGAGTCTGTAATAGGCAGCCTTGTTTTAGTTGAACAGGCAAGTGTTCCTAGAGTTGGAGTGGTGGAGGATATTGCCAGATTGAAAGATCGCCATTTTCCTGGTCAAATTCCTCCTACAACCTCAAAAGACTTTCCCAGTCGGAGATGTAGAGTCTGTTGGCGAAGAGGTTTGCGGAAGGAGGTTCGTATGTACTGCCCTGACTGCCCTTCAAACCCCGGGCTGTGTGTACCTGCTTGTTATAGATTGTACCACACGCAAAAGAATTTTTGGGAGTATCAATGAGTGGTAAAGTGAACTGGTTGGTCTTATTGTTCAGTTTCAAAGTTTGCATTTGTGTAGTCTTTTTAGTGTAGTTGTTGAGTTAGTAGATTTGTATCAATTTGCAATTTGTTTTTGTTTTTCTTTCATTTTCAAAAAAAACTAAAGTATGATGTTGGTTTGCGTGTAGTGTCCTTGTCTGACGGTGTGCATGGTTTGGCGCTTGGCTGCCGGTGTCTGTGGACTGGTGCTTGTCTGGCGGTGTGCGTGGTCTGGTGTTTTGTTGGCCGTGTGCGTGCTCTTGCGCTTGCCTGGTGTTGTGTTTGGATTTGTCCTTGGCTGGTGGTGTGCGTGGAGTGGCGCTTGGCTGGTAGTGTGCGTGGAGTGGCGCTTGGCTGGTGGTGTGCGTGGAGTGATACTTGGCTGTCTGTGCACGAAGTGGTGCTTGGCTGGCGGTGTGTGTGGAGTGGTGCTTGGCTGGTGGTGTGTGTGGAGTGGCGCTTGGCTGGTGGTGTGCATGGAGTGCTACTTGGCTGGCGGTGTGCATGGTCCGGTGCTTGGATGGTGGTGCGCGTGGAGTGGCGCTTGGCTGGCGGTGTGTGTGGAGTGGTACTTGGCTGTCTGTGCACGGAGGGGTGCTTGGCTGGCGTTGTGTGTGGAGTGCCGCTTGGCTTGCAGTGTGCGTGGTGTGTTGCTTGGCTGGTGGTGTGTGTGGAGTGGTACTTGGCTGTCGGTGTGCGCTGAGTGGTGTTTGGCTAGTGGTGTGCATGGTCTGGTGCTTGGGTGGTGGTGTCGGTGGACTGGCGCTCGGCTGGCGGTGTGTGAGTAGTTACTTTGGTCACTACACACACTGCTAGGTGAGTGACACTCCACGCAGTCCATCATTTTGTGTTGTTGAAATGTCAGAAATGTGGGCGTGTGAAAGTGATGGGCCCTTGAATGGCGCTGTCTGCTTGTGTGAGTGTTGAAATGTGATGGGTCCGCGGCTGGCAGTGTGAATGTTTTGTATGTGTCACACGTACGAAAGGTGTATGAATGGCCTGTAAAGAGGTTGGTGCCTTGACGTGGCTTTACAGCTCACGAGCTGTGAGTCAGTGGTTCAGTTTATCATACTTTCAATTATACGCAGTGTATTTCATTTTTTTGAAATTACTTGCAAATACAATTGTATGTACAGAATCATCACTCACCCTCGTGCCAAATCCAACCAGAATGTGTGTGTGCTTGCGGATTTGATGGCTGTGCAGTAATGTTTGTCTTTTATCTCTTTCTGAAGTAGGGTGTACCTTGTCCCTTATTGTGATTGTTGTAATGTGTTGCTGTTCTTTCCGGATGGTGTCAATGGTCTGGTTTGTATCAGGTATGAAAGGCGCGTGAATGGCCTGTAAAACGGTTGGTGCCTTGTCGTGGCTTTACAGCTCACGAGTCGCGAGTCACTGGTTCGGTTTTTATGCATTTATTTATTGACAGAGCATTTCATTTTTTGAAATATCTTGTTAATTAAATTTTATGTACTGAACCATCACTCGCCCTCGTGCCAAATCCAACCTGTATGTGTGTGTCTTTGAGGAATAGTTAGCCGTGCCTTGAATGTTTGACTTTTGAGTAACTCTGTTACGGTGTACATTATAGCCATAAATAACTTACTAAAATTAGTTATTATTGTTAAACCATGGAAGTATATGGTCATGTCTTTCTGGTGAATTCTATTGTTGATTTTTATCCAGAATCTCCTGCAAACTTGAAATTGTCTGTCACAATTTCCTTGAATCACACGCTCTCACATTGAAAACTTAATTCTCCACCGTACAATTTGAACCGTTTCCTGTTGCAGCCACTATGCCTACCCACGCAAGTGAGGTACCATTTTTATCGGGAGACCTGGGGGAACGCTGGGTGGGAGGAAATTTGTGTGAGCCCAGTGATGCCACGCTTTCCCATGCAAAAAAGTTTGACAAAAAAGGATTTTTTTAAGCTAAAATTGAGGTTTGCAAGGGATTCTGGGTAAAGGAACGTTGGAGGATCCACGCAAGCCATACCTCCTTGGAAGCCCCGGGGTGTCTACTTTTCAGAAATGTGTGGGTTTGGTAGGTTTCCCTAAATGGCCGTCTCGCACGGGGCCAAAAACCCAGGTAACCCCTCTTGCAAAAGCTGGTGGGATTGACATTCAATACCACCAGCTTTTGAAAGAGGGGTTACCTGGGTTTTTGGCCCCTTGCGAGACGGCCATGTAGGAAAACCTACCAAACCCACACATTTATGAAAAGTAGACACCCGGGGGCTTCCAAGGAGGTATGGTTTGCGTGGATCCTCCAACGTTCCTTTACCCAGAATCCCTTGCAAACCTCAATTTTTGCAGAAAAAGTCAGTTTTTTCACACTTTTTTTGTGTGGGAAAGCGTGGCGTCACTGGGCTCACACAAATTTCCTCCCACCCAACGTTCCCCCAGGTCTCCCGATAAAAATGGTACCTCACTTGCGTGGGTAGGCATAGTGGCTGCGAAAGGAAATGGTTCAAATTGTACGGTGGTGAATTTACAATACCAAATTGCAAAACAACCTTGATTTTGGGGGGGGGGCACCTGAGTTTTTGGCCCGGGGCTCGGTGGTATTCTTTGGAAAGTACAAAACCCAAACAGTTCTGAAAAGTAGACCCCCGGGGGAGTCCAGGGAGGTATGGCATGCGTGGGTCCCCAAACGTTTTCCTACCAAGAACACCCTGCAAACCTTAAAATTAGGTAAAATAATCACTTTTTCAAACTTTTTTGCGTGGAATCACTGTGCCGGCAAAAATGTCCTACCACCCAGCGCACCCCTTGTTCTCCCGAGTAAAAGGATACCTCACTTGTATGGGTGCCCCAAAGCAGAACAGGCCAAAAACGAATGTTGAAAAAAATTGTATTTCAGTGTAACAAATTAAGCCCCCCTGCCTTAGTCACAGGCCTTTGGCCCACCCACACAAGTGAGGTATCATTTTACTCGGGAGAACAAGGGGAACGCAGGGTGGTAGGACATTTGTGCCGACACGGCGATCCCACGCAAAAATGTATGGAAAACTGTTTTTTTAACCTAAATTTGTGGTTTGCAGGGATTTCTGGGTAGGAAAACATTGGGGGACCCACGCATGCCATA
The DNA here is from genome assembly GCF_964263255.1 of Lissotriton vulgaris. NCBI lineage: Eukaryota > Metazoa > Chordata > Amphibia > Caudata > Salamandridae > Lissotriton > Lissotriton vulgaris. The sequence goes on along the minus strand of NC_141696.1, from coordinate 774,311,595 downwards.
CCTCCCTGGACTCCCCCGGGTGTCTAGTTTTCAGAACTGTTTGGGTTTGGTAGTTTCCAAAGATGCCCGCCGAGCCCCGGTCCAAAAACTCAGTCCCCCCCCCAAAAAAAAGAAGGTAATCTTGCTATTGGTTATTGTAATGTCTCCACCGTACGATTTGGACCGTTTCCTGTTGCAGCCACTATGCCTACCCACGCAAGTGAGGTACCATTTTTATCGGGAGACCTGGGGGAACGCTGGGTGGGAGGAAATTTGTGTGAGCCCAGTGACGCCACGCTTTCCCACACAAAAAAAGTGTGTAAAAACTGATTTTTCCATCAAACATTGAGGTTTGCAAGGGATTCTGGGTAAAGGAACGTTGGAGGATCCACGCAAGCCATACCTCCTTGGAAGCCCCCGGGTGTCTACTTTTCAGAAATGTTTGGGTTTGGTAGGTTTTCCTACATGGCCGTCTCGCACGGGGCCAAAAACCCAGGTACCCCCTCTTTCAAAAGCTGGTGGGATTGAATGTCAATCCCACCAGCTTTTGAAAGAGGGGTTACCTGGGTTTTTGGCCCCGTGCGAGACGGCCATCTAGGGAAACCTACCAAACCCACACATTTCTGAAAAGTAGACACCCGGGGGCTTCCAAGGAGGTATGGCTTGCGTGGATCCTCCAACGTTCCTTTACCCAGAATCCCTTGCAAACCTCAATGTTTGATGGAAAAATCAGTTTTTACACACTTTTTTTGTGTGGGAAAGCGTGGCGTCACTGGGCTCACACAAATTTCCTCCCACCCAGCGTTCCCCCAGGTCTCCCGATAAAAATGGTACCTCACTTGCGTGGGTAGGCATAGTGGCTGCAACAGGAAACGGTCCAAATCGTACGGTGGAGACATTACAATAACCAATAGCAAGATTACCTTCTTTTTTTTGGGGGGGGGACTGAGTTTTTGGACCGGGGCTCGGCGGGCATCTTTGGAAACTACCAAACCCAAACAGTTCTGAAAACTAGACACCCGGGGGAGTCCAGGGAGGTATGGCATGCGTGGGTCCCCCAATGTTTTCCTACCCAGAAATCCCTGCAAACCACAAATTTAGGTTAAAAAAACAGTTTTCCATACATTTTTGCGTGGGATCGCCGTGTCGGCACAAATGTCCTACCACCCTGCGTTCCCCTTGTTCTCCCGAGTAAAATGATACCTCACTTGTGTGGGTGGGCCAAAGGCCTGTGACTAAGGCAGGGGGGCTTAATTTGTTACACTGAAATACTACTTTTTTCAACATTCGTTTTTGGCCTGTTCTGCTTTGGGGCACCCACACAAGTGAGGTATCCTTTTACTCGGGAGAACAAGGGGAGCGCTGGGTGGTAGGACATTTTTGCCGGCACGGTGATTCCACGCAAAAAAGTTTGAAAAAGTGAATATTTTACCTAATTTTAAGGTTTGCAAGGTGTTCTGGGTAGGAAAACGTTCGGGGACCCACGCATGCCATACCTCCCTGGACTCCCCCGGGGGTCTACTTTTCAGAACTGTTTGGGTTTTGTACTTTCCAAAGAATACCACCGAGCCCCGGGCCAAAAACTCAGGTGCCCCCCCCCCAAAATCAAGGTTGTTTTGCAATTTGGTATTGTAAATTCACCACCGTACAATTTGAACCATTTCCTTTCGCAGCCACTATGCCTACCCAGGCAAGTGAGGTACCATTTTTCTCGGGAGACCTGGGGGAACGCTGGGTGGGAGGAAATTTGTGTGAGCCCAGTGACGCCACGCTTTCCCACGCATAAAAAGTGTGAAAAAACTGACTTTTTCTGCAAAAATTGAGGTTTGCAAGGGATTCTGGGTAAAGGAACGTTGGAGGATCCACGCAAGCCATACCTCCTTGGAAGCCCCCGGGTGTCTACTTTTCAGAAATGTGTGGGTTTGGTAGGTTTTCCTACATGGCCGTCTCGCACGGGGCCAAAAACCCAGGTAACCCCTCTTTCAAAAGCTGGTGGGATTGACATTCAATCCCACCAGCTTTTGAAAGAGGGGGTACCTGGGTTTTTGGCCCCGTGCGAGACGGCCATCTAGGGAAACCTACCAAACCCACACATTTCTGAAAAGTAGACACCCGGGGGCTTCCAAGGAGGTATGGCTTGCGTGGATCCTCCAACGTTCCTTTACCCAGAATCCCTTGCAAACCTCAATGTTTGATGGAAAAATCAGTTTTTACACACTTTTTTTGTGTGGGAAAGCGTGGCGTCACTGGGCTCACACAAATTTCCTCCCACCCAGCGTTCCCCCAGGTCTCCCGATAAAAATGGTACCTCACTTGCGTGGGTAGGCATAGTGGCTGCAACAGGAAACGGTCCAAATCGTACGGTGGAGACATTACAATAACCAATAGCAAGATTACCTTCTTTTTTTTGGGGGGGGGACTGAGTTTTTGGACCGGGGCTCGGCGGGCATCTTTGGAAACTACCAAACCCAAACAGTTCTGAAAACTAGACACCCGGGGGAGTCCAGGGAGGTATGGCATGCGTGGGTCCCCCAATGTTTTCCTACCCAGAAATCCCTGCAAACCACAAATTTAGGTTAAAAAAACAGTTTTCCATACATTTTTGCGTGGGATCGCCGTGTCGGCACAAATGTCCTACCACCCTGCGTTCCCCTTGTTCTCCCGAGTAAAATGATACCTCACTTGTGTGGGTGGGCCAAAGGCCTGTGACTAAGGCAGGGGGGCTTAATTTGTTACACTGAAATACTACTTTTTTCAACATTCGTTTTTGGCCTGTTCTGCTTTGGGGCACCCACACAAGTGAGGTATCCTTTTACTCGGGAGAACAAGGGGAGCGCTGGGTGGTAGGACATTTTTGCCGGCACGGTGATTCCACGCAAAAAAGTTTGAAAAAGTGAATATTTTACCTAATTTAAGGTTTGCAAGGTGTTCTGGGTAGGAAAACGTTCGGGGACCCACGCATGCCATACCTCCCTGGACTCCCCCGGGGGTCTACTTTTCAGAACTGTTTGGGTTTTGTACTTTCCAAAGAATACCACCGAGCCCCGGGCCAAAAACTCAGGTGCCCCCCCCCCAAAATCAAGGTTGTTTTGCAATTTGGTATTGTAAATTCACCACCGTACAATTTGAACCATTTCCTTTCGCAGCCACTATGCCTACCCAGGCAAGTGAGGTACCATTTTTCTCGGGAGACCTGGGGGAACGCTGGGTGGGTGGAAATTTGTTGACCCACGCAGATTCCGGAACTTTCCACCACAGAAATGTGAGGAAAATGCATTTTTTTTTCTAATTTCTTAGCTTTGCAAGGGATTCTGGGTAAGAGAACCTGGGGGTAGGCAGACGAGTGACCCCATCCTGAATTCCCCTGGGTGTCTACTTTTCAAAAATGTATAGGTTTGCTAGGTTTCCCTAGGTGCCGGCAGAGCTAGGGTTCAAAAACAAAAGGTAGTCTCTTTCCCCAAAACGTGCACAATTTCACTGAAAAATTGAGTTGTGACCACGTTGCTTTTTGCACTGTTTCCTGTCGCAGCCACTATGCCTACCCAGGCAAGTGAGGTACCATTTTTCTCGGGAGACCTGGGGGAACGCTGGGTGGGTGGAAATTTGTTGATCCACGCAGATTCCGGAACTTTCCACCACAGAAATGTGAGGAAAATGCGTTTTTTTTTCCAATTTCTAAGCTTTGCAAGGGATTCTGGGTAAGAGAACCTGGGGGTAGGCAGTCGAGTGACCCCATCCTGAATTCCCCTGGGTGTCTACTTTTCAAAAATGTATAGGTTTGCTAGGTTTCCCTAGGTGCCGGCAGAGCTAGGGTTCAAAAACAAAAGGTAGTCTCTTTGCCCAAAACGTGCACAATTTCACTGAAAAATTGAGTTGTGACCACGTTGTGTTTTGCACTGTTTCCTGTCGCAGCCACTATGCCTACCCAGGCAAGTGAGGTACCATTTTTCTCGGGAGACCTGGGGGAACGCTGGGTGGGTGGAAATTTGTTGATCCACGCAGATTCCGGAACTTTCCACCACAGAAATGTGAGGAAAATGCGTTTTTTTTTCCAATTTCTTAGCTTTGCAAGGGATTCTGGGTAAGAGAACCTGGGGGTAGGCAGATGAGTGACCCCATCCTGAATTCCCCTGGGTGTCTACTTTTCAAAAATGTATAGGTTTGCTAGGTTTCCCTAGGTGCCGGCAGAGCTAGGGTTCAAAAACAAAAGGTAGTCTCTTTCCCCAAAACGTGCACAATTTCACTGAAAAATTGAGTTGTGACCACGTTGCGTTTTGCACTGTTTCCTGTCGCAGCCACTATGCCTACCCAGGCAAGTGAGGTACCATTTTTCTCGGGAGACCTGGGGGAACGCTGGGTGGGTGGAAATTTGTTGATCCACGCAGATTCCGGAACTTTCCACCACAGAAATGTGAGGAAAATGCGTTTTTTTTTCCAATTTCTTAGCTTTGCAAGGGATTCTGGGTAAGAGAACCTGGGGGTAGGCAGACGAGTGACCCCATCCTGAATTCCCCTGGGTGTCTACTTTTCAAAAATGTATAGGTTTGCTAGGTTTCCCTAGGTGCCGGCAGAGCTAGGGTTCAAAAACAAAAGGTAGTCTCTTTCCCCAAAACGTGCACAATTTCACTGAAAAATTGAGTTGTGACCACGTTTCTTTTTGCACTGTTTCCTGTCGCAGCCACTATGCCTACCCAGGCAAGTGAGGTACCATTTTTCTCGGGAGACCTGGGGGAACGCTGGGTGGGTGGAAATTTGTTGATCCACGCAGATTCCGGAACTTTCCACCACAGAAATGTGAGGAAAATGCGTTTTTTTTTCCAATTTCTAAGCTTTGCAAGGGATTCTGGGTAAGAGAACCTGGGGGTAGGCAGTCGAGTGACCCCATCCTGAATTCCCCTGGGTGTCTACTTTTCAAAAATGTATAGGTTTGCTAGGTTTCCCTAGGTGCCGGCAGAGCTAGGGTTCAAAAACAAAAGGTAGTCTCTTTGCCCAAAACGTGCACAATTTCACTGAAAAATTGAGTTGTGACCACGTTGCGTTTTGCACTGTTTCCTGTCGCAGCCACTATGCCTACCCAGGCAAGTGAGGTACCATTTTTCTCGGGAGACCTGGGGGAACGCTGGGTGGGTGGAAATTTGATGATCCACGCAGATTCCGGAACTTTCCACCACAGAAATGTGAGGAACATGCGTTTTTTTTTCCAATTTCTTAGCTTTGCAAGGGATTCTGGGTAAGAGAACCTGGGGGTAGGCAGACGAGTGACCCCATCCTGAATTCCCCTGGGTGTCTACTTTTCAAAAATGTATAGGTTTGCTAGGTTTCCCTAGGTGCCGGCAGAGCTAGGGTTCAAAAACAAAAGGTAGTCTCTTTCCCCAAAACGTGCACAATTTCACTGAAAAATTGAGTTGTGACCACGTTGCGTTTTGCACTGTTTCCTGTCGCAGCCACTATGCCTACCCAGGCAAGTGAGGTACCATTTTTCTCGGGAGACCTGGGGGAACGCTGGGTGGGTGGAAATTTGTTGATCCACGCAGATTCCGGAACTTTCCACCACAGAAATGTGAGGAAAATGCGTTTTTTTTTCCAATTTCTTAGCTTTGCAAGGGATTCTGGGTAAGAGAACCTGGGGGTAGGCAGTCGAGTGACCCCATCCTGAATTCCCCTGGGTGTCTACTTTTCAAAAATGTATAGATTTGCTAGGTTTCCCTAGGTGCCGGCAGAGCTAGGGTTCAAAAACAAAAGGTAGTCTCTTTGCCCAAAACGTGCACAATTTCACTGAAAAATTGAGTTGTGACCACGTTGCGTTTTGCACTGTTTCCTGTCGCAGCCACTATGCCTACCCAGGCAAGTGAGGTACCATTTTTCTCGGGAGACCTGGGGGAACGCTGGGTGGGTGGAAATTTGTTGATCCACGCAGATTCCGGAACTTTCCACCACAGAAATGTGAGGAAAATGCGTTTTTTTTTCCAATTTCTTAGCTTTGCAAGGGATTCTGGGTAAGAGAACCTGGGGGTAGGCAGACGAGTGACCCCATCCTGAATTCCCCTGGGTGTCTACTTTTCAAAAATGTATAGGTTTGCTAGGTTTCCCTAGGTGCCGGCAGAGCTAGGGTTCAAAAACAAAAGGTAGTCTCTTTCCCCAAAACGTGCACAATTTCACTGAAAAATTGAGTTGTGACCACGTTGCGTTTTGCACTGTTTCCTGTCGCAGCCACTATGCCTACCCAGGCAAGTGAGGTACCATTTTTCTCGGGAGACCTGGGGGAACGCTGGGTGGGTGGAAATTTGTTGATCCACGCAGATTCCGGAACTTTCCACCACAGAAATGTGAGGAAAATGCGTTTTTTTTTCCAATTTCTTAGCTTTGCAAGGGATTCTGGGTAAGAGAACCTGGGGGTAGGCAGTCGAGTGACCCCATCCTGAATTCCCCTGGGTGTCTACTTTTCAAAAATGTATAGATTTGCTAGGTTTCCCTAGGTGCCGGCAGAGCTAGGGTTCAAAAACAAAAGGTAGTCTCTTTGCCCAAAACGTGCACAATTTCACTGAAAAATTGAGTTGTGACCACGTTGCGTTTTGCACTGTTTCCTGTCGCAGCCACTATGCCTACCCAGGCAAGTGAGGTACCATTTTTCTCGGGAGACCTGGGGGAATGCTGGGTGGGTGGAAATTTGTTGATCCACGCAGATTCCGGAACTTTCCACCACAGAAATGTGAGGAAAATGCGTTTTTTTTCCCAATTTCTTAGCTTTGCAAGGGATTCTGGGTAAGAGAACCTGGGGGTAGGTAGTCGAGTGACCCCATCCTGAATTCCCCTGGGTGTCTACTTTTCAAAAATGTATAGGTTTGCTAGGTTTCCCTAGGTGCTGGCAGAGCTAGGGCTCAAAAACAAAAGGTAGTCTCTTTGTCCAAAGAGCGCAAGATTTCACTGGGAAATTGAGGTGCGACCACGTTGCGTTTTGCGCTGTTTCGTGTCGCAGCCACTATGCCTACCCACGCAAGTGAGGTACCATTGTTTTCGGGAGACCTGGGGGAACACTGGGTGGGTGGAAATTTGTTGATCCAAGCAGATTCCAGAACTTTCCTCCACAGAAATGTGAGGAAAATGTGTTTTTTTTGTCAAATTCGTAGGTTTGCAAGGGATTCTGGGTAACAAGACCTGGTGGTAGGCAGTCAAGTCACCCCATCCTGAATTCCCCTGGGTGTCTACTTTTCAAAAATGTATAGGTTTGCTAGGTTTCCCTAGGTGCCGGCAGAGCTAGGGTGCAAAAACTACAGGTAGGCACTTTGCTAAAAAAGGGTCAATATGTAACTGCAAAATTTAGGTGTCACCACTTTGCATTTTGCGCCGTTTCCTGTCGCAGGCACAAGGGCGACCCACACAAGTGAGGTACCGTTTTTATCGGGAGACTTGGGGTAATTCAGATTTGTAAATCAACTGTTATTACCAATTGAGCTTTTGCGCATTTCTCCCTTTCAATGAAAGACATTGTGTAACAAAAAAATAATTTTGAAAAATGACCAATAATTCTCATGCTAGTATGAGTATTCCCAATTTTGAAAATTAGCAATAATATACTGTTTCTGAACTCTATATTTTGTACCCAATTCAGAAATACATAGGTGTCTTTCATACAGATTTTTCCATGTATACATTTTCCAAGACAAAGTGCTCGATACCCAGTAAATGAAAAAATACCATTGCAAGTTGCTGCTCAGTTTTTGGATCTGGGTTCGTCGGGTTCTTGGTGAAACTACAAGTCCTATATATCCCCACAACCAGGAAGGTCTAACGGATGTAACGGTATATTGCTTTCTAAGAGCTGTCAAAACTAGAAAAAGTTATAGGTGAAAACGTTGAGACAAAAGGCTGTTTTTTTCAACAAATTTTCAATTATTCCAATATTTAACTGTTAGTTTCTATAAAGAAACCTTCATGGATTTAGACAAATGACCCCTTTCTGAATTCAGAATTTTGTCTACTTTTTGAAAATGTACAGCTTTCTAGGATCCATTATTGCTTTCAAACTCATTTCTACCATTAACTGGAAGGAGGTGGAAAGCTCTAAAAATAGCAAAAATAGGCTATGTCCCAGAAAAATGCCAAAACTGTGTGAAAAATGTCGGTTCTCTGACAAAAGACTGTCATTTCCTAAAAGCTGAGAAAATGGAGATTTCAGCCCCACAAACCCTTTTTTGATAACATTTTCAGGGAAAAACCCAGAGGCTTTCATTTGCAGCCCATTTTTCCCATTTTTCTGAAAAAAACAAAAAAATCACTATATTTTGGTTAATTTCTGGGACCCCTCCAAGGTAATCCACAAACCCTGGGCACCTTTAGAATCCACATGATGTTGGAAGAAAAGGACGCAAATTTGGCGTGGATACCTTATGTGGTCAAAAAGTTACAAGGGCCTAAGCGCGCACTACCCCAAATCGCCAAAAAAGGGCTTAGCACAGGAGGGGAAAAGGCCTAGCAGCGAAGGGGTTAATAGTTGAAAGTGGAATAAGGTCTGCGGTTACAACAATATAATCAATACGGACCTGCTTTTGATGGGGATGAGAGAAATAGGTAGAACCTTGATCACGTGGATTGTTATGTAGCCACAAATCTGTTAACCCAAGATTGCTGATAAGTCTATTGAGGGTTTTATAAACTTTGGGTTTGCGTCCTTGGTATTTTGTTTTTGAGGGGACATTAGACAACGGTGGTATTAATGAGATGTTAAAATCTCCACATAGGATTAGCTGGGCCCTGCCATGTAGGCAACTCGGTCTCTAGTTCTTCAAAAATTGTGGAATCGTCTAGACTTGAACCATAAACTGTACAGATATTTATACCACAGGCGAGTTTAGCAATAGCCCATCTGCCATGGGAATCTGATAAATGTCGTATACTTAAACCCAGACTTTTCTCATTTTACAAGTAACTTGCATCTCACTCTGCTAGTTCTAAATGAGTGGAACAGGTATATTATTTTCCCAATAAATGACAACTAAAGAAGGGAAGAAGCTGCTCGGATATCGAATACTAAATAATGTAAACTGTGTCCTGCTCATTTAGCATTCAATACCCCAGCAGCCACTGCTCTTCTTTGGCATCTCGCCTGTGCAGAATATAATCCATATTGTGGCATTCTGTGCATTGTGCAGAGTTTCCATGTTTGTATTATTATCCTTTGTGCAGCACCTCATCGATTTTGCTACCCTCTTTTTAAAGGTATTAATTTCTTATGAAAGAAGGTTGAGCCATACTGCTGACTCATCCTGGAAGCTGTGCAAGCACAGTGATTTGAAGGGTTAGTTTTGGTCGAATGGGTACTCCTGTGACATGACATCCACAGTAGGGTATTTCCTAGCCAATTTTCTTACATTTTGAGCTGCTGATCATGAGTTGCCCTTTTCTTTCCTCTCCTTGTTGTTTGGACGTGTTGCCCACAAAGTAACTGCTGGTGTATTTTTCTCGTTCAAGTCTGCCAATGCTTAGCTTCTCATGGGTCTTAGACTTTTAAGATTGCAAATTCTCCTTTCCTTCAGCTTCTTCAAAAATAATCTAAAGTTTATATTCTCAGGTACATTGGAAAAGGAAAATAATGTGTTTTCTTCTGACTGTTAACATTGAACATATTCATATTTGCTTTGAGCTTCAATTTAAAATATTGTTTTCTCATTATTAAGGCATAATCACCGATATAATACAAATATTGCTTCAAAAGCCAAAGATGTGTTACTCTGCTCTATTCAGTCCCTGCTTAGCTCCCATACACCTTCATGACTCATTCAAATTCAAAGATTTTCAACAGAATTGACAACTGTTTTCAAATGTGCTGCACTGCATGGTACTGATGAATAAATGTTCCATGGAGTTACGTGTGAAACCATAAGGCCATATTGACATTAGAATTGCTTTGTTATTAAATCACTCCTAGTTCTTTACGATTTTACATGTACAGAAAATGCTATATTAGCTTATTAAGGAAAATTTGAGGATCCCCAACCACATGTAGGGCTAGATCATAAAACGGTTTTAGCGCACTCTCACGTGTCTTTGGTGCTAAATAGTGCAGTGGTTGGTGCACAAACCTTTTTAGCACTGTGTCATGTAAGTAGATTTGTGGTAGTGGTAAAATGTGAGTAGAATGTTTGTACATATTGAATCAGGCAGACTACAGTCGAGGTACAATGACAGCACCACATTATAATGACACATGTGGTGTGGAGGTTGCACTGATGTGTTGTTTTTGTCTTTTCTGTTTTTTGTTGTTGCGATGTTTTGTGTTGTTATTGTGATATGTTGTGGTTGTATGCGTTGTGTTTTTTTTAGAGTCTGTCCGGTAATGTCAAATCCCTTTTTTGTTGTGTTGCATTACTATGGTTCCAGCAAAAGCAACATACTCCATTGAAATGCCAGTGAAAACCAACCATGTGTTACCTCCCAAATGTGATAACATACTCTATAACTTTTTAAGACACCAATAAATCCAAACAAAGGACATTGATCACGTCTTAACACTTGCTGTGCTCACTTTAAATGATCTGGTCCCCTCTGTCCTCGGTCAGTTTATCATCTCCTTAGAAATTCATGCTATGTGCAATAGTTCATGTTTAACAGTTTAATATCTCTTTATGTACGCAGTTCATTGTAGTTCTTTGTAATCGATGCAGATATACCAGCAGCTTCCTAATTCATATTTGGGTTAATGCCTCAATATTCAAAACCTTTCATTGGCTTAATGTCCGTATCAATATCGAACTATGATTGTTATGTAAATTGCCTCAGCAACTACTATAATACAATGCGAAGTGCCATCATTTCACAAGACTATTTGGGCCTCATTGTGTCAGTTACAGCTGTGATCTAAAGGAGTGTATGTTTTTACTACTGATGGGGTTTAAGACATTGAAGCAGGCTAATTCACACATTCAGCTTGGTGCTTAATTTGTGCAGGTGGTGTAAGTGGGCAACTTATTGAGGACTGGCACTAATTTGTCCTCATCAGATTGACCCAGAGCAAGAGAGTGACATTCACACAAGGGGAAAGAAGGAGTAAGAGAAATACAGAAAAAAACTGACAACTAAGAAAGAAGTACCTCTCAAGTGTGAGATAAAAAGGCAGGGAGGGTTTTAAGGTAGATTAAAGAGGCATGAGGCTGAATCAAGTCTATGGAGCCTTGGTAATTGGCATACTGACATACAGTAGCAACGGCTGCGAGCTTCGGAACGAATGATTGTGCCCCAGCACTAATTATTTTACTACTTAAGCACTGATTCAACCCTTACCAGGTTAGATAGTAAACTGGGTCCTGTGACCTGTTCTAAAGCTGCGGTAATGCCATACCACAGTTGTTCATCTCCAATGTCATCAGTACAATTAACATTAGCGGAGAGATGCAGGTAAGACCCAGACAACTAGCTTTCTCAGGGTTCTGTAAACCAACATCAATCCTCTCTTAGATAGATAAGCAGCAAAAAGATGGTATTATTCTCAAGAGTATTTCAGTTCTCCTGAGTTTGCAATCTGATAGGGCAGTAAAGGTGTGCTTAGAAGTGCTCTAGTAGGAAGTTGAATTGTGTCAGCCCTATGCAAATTCCCTATGCAAGTTGTGCAGCTAATGTAGTGGTATGCAATACTGTAATAGTTTAGAACATACCTCAACTGGAAATTAAATACAATTTTAGACTGTGTGAGAGGTTACATACAAGGTAAGCCTTATGATAAACCAATGGTGTCTCCACTGAGACTTCCTGAAATGCAACTGAAAATCTGTATCGCTGATTAGCAGCAGAGAGACACTCACTTCTAGACACATTCTATGGCTTTTAGCAGGCCTTGAGCAAATATGGAAGCAGTTCCAGCCCTGTGGCTACCTCCACCAGCATACGCACACAAAAAGCTATATTCTAAACCCTACTTATAATCCATCTATACTGTCATTAAGATTTGTCTACCAGAAACTGGCTGATGTCTCTAGGAGAGAAGAGGAGTGACACAGTGCACTCAGCCCTGTGTGAGTTTCACACTGCAGAAAGAATACATGTGATGGGGCCAAAACCTGCTCATCTCAGTTGATGTCACTAGATGCAAATGTAAGTAATAACTAATGGTCGTTGTCCATTATAGTGTTCTGGGGAAATAACATGTCCTGCCATTTAGACCAATCATACCTAAATTACAGCCTTACCTTTAAGCTGGATGGATTCTGGATGGATTATGTTAGTGCTTGTGACTGCCAGTAGTTAAAAACTGTCATTCGAACTGTCCCTCCCAGGTCCTATGTTTATGTCCTTATCTTTGAATAAGAACAAAACACAGCAGCTGGATCAAAAAGAACTCAAAACTGAGTGACAGGCAAGAAAGCGGTTAGCTATCTTACCCAACACAATGAGGTTTACTTAAGGTTTTTGAAACTGGCAGGATACTAAGCAACAGAGTTTGGAGTATTTTGGTACAACGCTCACACACTGATCATTTTATAAGCAAAGGTAAGAACATTTAATCCAAGTCTATCCTATCAGTCTTTTTTTTTTTACATTTCACATTTCGTGTTGCATGATATATGTCTCTATTCCCTGCAATTATTTCTTTTTTCTCAGGGTGTTGTGGTTGTATCGATTTGTATTAACAACTGATTTGTATACCATTTACTGCAAAATGAGTTGCTTTTAGCTGTCTCAGTTAGATCACTTATGAGGAGAGGATGTGGCCTAGTACCAGAGCTGATGACTTTGGAATAAGGAACATTCGATCTGGGAAACCAGGTTTGAGTCTTGGCGTTGGCTCAACATTCTGTAATTCTGGGCAAATCACTAAGGGCCCAATTACGACTTTGGCGGCGCCAGGCCGGGTGTGCCCTTTCACCGTACCACCAAAGCTGTGGCCGGGCTGCCCAAAAAATTTGGGGGTTCCTTCTGTCTGGCGGCCTTTTCTTTGGCACTCCCATGGTGGTACTTCTAAAAACAGGCACTGTAATGGGAATGCCAAAACCACTTCCTGAACGGCATGAACTGAAAATGTCATGCTGTGCAGGAACTGGTGTGCATGCACTCAGCCTTGTGTGAATCTCCAGGGCACAGAGGCACCAGGGGGCCCGGCTTGACCACTTTATTATTTCCTCTCCACTAAGATTATCAAGGAGGAGGAACAGCCATGAAAACCCTAGCACAGAGGTAACTCCTAATATGCTTGGCAGTACTGGGGAGGTCCCGCCAAGCATATGGATGCCTCTACACCACCGCAATACCGCCATTGAATAGTGGCTGCCTGGCAGCTGCATTGTTATTGTGGGGGCCCCACCACCCATCTCGTAATAGGGTGGTAGTGAGACCACCATGCCCCAAGAGTCTGGTGGCCTGTGAATTGCCAGACTCGTAATCGGGGCCTTGGGGCCTGATTACGACTTTGGCAATGCAGACCTAGGATTTGCCCCGCGGCTGCATTGCCAAACATGTGGCGTGGCCACCCGCCAGATTAGGATTTTCCTCCTGTCTGGCTGGCTTTTTTTGATGTTCCCACAGTGGTGCCTCGAAAAACGGTACCACAATGGGAACTTCAATAACAGTTCCTGCAGGGCATGGACTAAAAAAGTCCATGCCGTGTAGGAACTGATGTGCATCCACAGGGAGGACCACCATGAAAACCCTGATGGAGAGAAAATGTCTAATATGCTTGGCGGGACCAAAGCGGTCCTGCCAAACATATGGATGCCTTTATGCAGGCGCAACCAAATCAGAGACCGTCACTGCCGCATCCCCGTAAGTCTGGCAGACCGCAGACCCCCAGACTTGCAACTGAGGCCTTAATCTCCCCTGCCTCAAAAATGAATGTGACCTTGTGTAATGTAACTGGTGCTCATGTGAACTGCTCTTATACCTTTGGGTCAAGATTATGCCATACAAAACTGCAAGAAAGAAAACTGAGCTCTCCAGTTGAGGCTGATAACAGGGCGAGTTTCTCAGAGTCCTGTCACTGGTTCATAAATGTTCTCAAACTACATACTCATTCAGTCGTTGGTATCACTGCAGAGCACACAGAGTCATGGTCCCATATGTGCCAGTATTATTTATGGTTCTATGTTGAAGTGTGTGAAGGAGTCCTGCATCTTTGGGAATACTGACACAGCAAAGGGAATAGAATATGCATTGTTTACAGATGGGTGGGAAGTGTGTCTGTGAGAGAGGATGGTGAAGCACTGGAGACAAAAGTAAGCATAGATAGAAATAGAGAGTGAAACATGAGGTGGGAGACATACAGGTGGAGTGACTTTAGAAAGAGACATGTAGGAGTAAAGGGAGTAAGTGACTAACCCAAACGGAGAGAATGCAGAGGATCGTGATATGAAGGGGAACTGGAGTGATTGGGACACTCTGACCCCCCCCCCCCCCCCCCCTTCATCTGGCCATTGTAATATTTAGTTTGCAATATAATATGTTTGGTCTTTTTCACAATCAAGTTTTGAGAAATGAAACGTGAAATATAATTATTCCCACACACATCATTGTTTTTCGATTTTCTGATATTGAAGAAAAATGACCCAAACCAATGTGTTGGTCTTGTTTCAGTGACACTCAAATACTGGTCAAAACGCACAGTGTGTCAAACGTGGCATTCTAGTCACATTCTTTCGGCCACTCACCTATTTACAAAGGCCACAACGCTTATACAGCAGTAATAGCTATACTTCTTTGGACACAACCCTTTCAGTTATCCCCTCCCTACATATACGTACACACACACACACATTCACTTTTCAACTAACTTAAAGAACTGGGTACACTTTCTGGAAAGTTACTAATGACAGAACACCTACGTGTAAAGATTATTTTACAATAACTCTCAAAGATAAACAATAATGCAGAAAAACTGTTTGATTACTTCAGTCCAAAATAGTCCTCAATTCCTTCTCTGCGTTGGGTCACTTCATATACTTATGTGTACGTTAGCATTAAGTGAACTAAAAAAACAAATAGTGTTGATTGACCATAAGTTATGTAGATTCCATCCCAAAATACCCACATTCCAGTGACTAATATTCAAGGTATCCTAAAATGCATAAAATAGAGAATAGGTATGTTCTTTGTTCTGAAACAGAATTCAAATTAAAGTGCGTGTTTGGTTTTTGGAAATGTATATCTCAATGTGTAAAATAATGCGCTTCTGTCTGCACAGCCCTCGTGTTTACTTTTCCACTAACAGCTATCTGGAACCTTCTTTGAAAGCCTGGTATTGGCAGAGCTAGAAACAGAAGCGCTCTTTTTATCCATTGTTCGGCGCCGTGAAGGCATCTGTAACGCGAGATTTCCTCGGTAGCCCGCCAGTGACCTCCGGCCGTTTTGAAAGCGTCCTGGCCCTTCCTCGTAGTTGTGAGATAATTCAGTCTGCATGTGAGGCTGGCCTCGAGCCCCACCGGCTCAAAGACGACCCGCGGTGCCAAGCAGTGCGTAATGTACAGTTTCTCTCTTTTTAACGCTATCCCTTAGGGATTTGGCTCAGACCACCGAAAGCCTCCAAAATCTCAGGTTAAAGTCATATTCCTGATGGTGGCGAGGGCCGGTGATGTATATCGGAATCCGCCATGCTTCGGAAATCTGGCTACCTCATAATTCTTTTCTGTCAACTTGAGAGGAAAATCTATTCATCATTCCGACTCCCTATTCACAGCTAGGAAATGGATGCACTCGGAGGCAGCTCCTTGACAGTCTTGGCAATAAAAAGCTTGCCAATACTCACAACAGATTACAGACATATAAACCTCTTGAAAAAGAAAGAAACAGAAATGGAAAACATAGTAAAGAGCAGTTTACCGCCAGGGGGTGGTTTGTAATTGGATAGTGCACTAATCCTGGAATTAACTGGCTCATTTTACAAAACGTTTTAGATGCGCGTGCCTGATTTGTGTGTGCCATGCATAGTCCTTGAAGGCCCCATCAAGAGTGGTCTGGTAAAAAGGCGTGATAATACCAGGTGTTATTACCCAATCTTTAAATGGTTATTTTAGGTTTATTTATTTATAAAGTTTTGACCAACTAGAAAGGGTAATAGTACATAGAAATAGGGGCAGATTTACAAGCCCCCTGCAGCACTTTTGTGCCACTGTTGTGACGCAGTGGCAGCATAAAAAATGCAGCCAATTTACAACATGACGCATCTAGTGAGATGCGTCAAGTTGTAAAGCCCTGTGTCACATTATACCTGGGTCAAGTATAATGTATGCAGGGTGGACTTTTCTACGCAGGAAAGCTTCAACATTTCATTGCGTCACTTCTAGGATGCCACTGCATCAAAACCTTACGCCTGCTTGAAGCAGGTGTAAGGAGTGACGCAGTGTAGTGCGAATAGGCCTCAAAATGCATTGCTGGAGTTGCGTCGTGCTTGTGACACGACTCCAACAATGCGTGACGTTTGCCCCATCAGATGCGTCAGAATTTCTGACGAATCTGTCAATCAGTGCACCATGATGCGCCGTACTGTAAAGTTGGCCCATCCATGGTGGCACAAGGGTTTCTCACAGTGGCGGAGGGAAAGTGACGCATCTCTACAGATGCGTCACTTTCTTGTAAATCTACCCCAAAGATTATCACACACTGATTTCCGCACAACTTTCCCGGATTTTAGACCGTTTTCATGGACGTGTTCCGCCAGTTTTGCCTAAGTGGATATGTCTCCGGTGTCTTGTGTGGTATTAATGCATGTGATTTTATTTTATGTTATGCTATGGTATTGGAACTTATAGAGTGCGGTATAATCTGAGGTATCAAAGCGCTAGCAGAAAGCACCCAATCCAAGCAAAAAACAAAGAAGCCCGAATAACTAAAGGAGATGGAGAGAGAAAGTATGTTTTCAGTAATTTTTTTAATGCAGGGTATTCCACAGTTTGGCAGCATCCACCGAGATGGACCAACCTCCCCATCTGATTGTGATAGGATCTGAGAAGCCTACTTGGGGAGTACCAGTGATGCAAAACTATAAGAATATGCAGAGACTCTTAAACATAATCCTTTTCATAACTGGAAGCCAGTGGATTGAGTGAATACTTTCTATGACCAAATGATGCCTCAAGATGTAAAGGATAAGTCGGGAAGCAGCATTCTGGGCAAGCTTAAGTTTGTTATCACAGGAAACATTTAAATTGAGGTACAGCGAAGTCCAATAATCCAAATGCGAGGTGATAAGTCTGACACTGACTGATTGGGAAAATCTTTCTCAATGTCCAGATGATTAGAAAGCATGTGCTGGTAGTACGGCTAACCTGAGTATAAAAGCTTAAGGTATTGTTGAATAAAACACCCAGGTTTTTCGCTGATTTGACCACGGTGGAAAGAGGTCTGCAATTAACCGGCCACCAGATGTTAGACCAAACAGACTCATGGGTGCTAAAGACAAATACCTCTGTTTTGTCAGCATTCAGTTTAAGGGTGTTGTCTTTCATTCACCTGTTAATGCCAGACATGCAGTGATTGAACTTCTATGCTACAAAAGTCAGGTCGCTGAAAATGAACACAATGATCTGGGTGTCATCAGTGTACAAAAGTACTTGGAACCTGAAATAATGCACCAATTCAGCCAATGGAGCAACATACATGTTAAAAATGAAATGGACTCAGGGATGAGCCCTGAGGGACTCCACCTTGAAATTTCCATAGCTAACCATTTGTACTCTGTCTGGTAAGAAAAGAGCAGAGGAGCCGAAGAACTGACCCACAGACAACAATTTGCAGCAGCCATTGAATCATCTATGTTATGACACTACCGTAGATTGGGGGTCAGAAGGGAAAGTTTATAGACCAGTGGGTGTGTGTTGTCAAATTATCACCCACTTGGAACCACGCTGCAGGAGCGACGATAGTCCCCTCTCTCTACCCCCGCACAGACTGCAGGCCACGATATAAATACCAATGCACTCTACAGCCTGGGCCAGGAGAGAGGGAAGGGTAAAAATAACAACCCCGGGGAGGAAGAAGGCTTCGGGGACCCAGGAAGTCTCCTGACAGCTCTCATACACTTCAAGAGCATACAAAGAACCTCGCACCCTGCAGAGGAGAGATAAACAGAAAGGAGCACTTATAAAAATCACCTCTGAAGTCTTTCTCTCTATGCACATACAACAACCAGAACCAAACACAGCCTCTTCCCTCCTTCTTACCCGATGAGTGCTTCAGCAGGGCTGCATAGGAGACTCCGTTCCTCGGTTGCAGTAAGGAAGCCTTCAAGACTGAACACCACTCCGAGTTAGTTTTCCTCGCTGTGATATATACGTTAGGGGAAAAAGTCATCGGACTGAAAAAACCCCGTTTTCATTTCTGTTGTGCAAAATAAACTCCCCGCATACCCCGCTTCCCGAAAAATCAGTGGCCACAATGGTAGAAAAAGAAAAAACGTTAGAAAGCAGCCGGTTCGTATACAGAACCCAAAAGTCACACACAAGAACGCCGAGTGTAAACAAACACCCGGAAATGACTGCACCGGCGAGAATGCAATGTTCGTACGCAGCCGCGCACAGGAATCCAACTTCGATCTTTGCGCAAGTTAAAAGTCACTTGCAATGTCCAAATCGCCCACGTAGGTATCCAAATCAAGAATCCCAAAGAAGCACTTTAAGGTCAGAACGAAGCCTCGCTCTGACTCCCAAATCAGTCCCAGGATGAAAAACACGAACTCAGCCAAACAATCTCAGGTGCACGGTCCACAAAAAGACAACGTGACCGGAATTAAAACCAAGCACAGATTGCCCGGTTCCTCTGCCTTAAAAGCGATCACATGGGAGAGGAGGGAGGGGTGTACCCTTCAACATGTGCATAGAGAGAGGACTGGGCGCAGCCCGTTCTAAATCCCAACAGTACCTCCCCGCAAAGGCCTTCCTACAGGACGGGGCTTGGAAGGGTGACGTAAATGGAAAAGCCTCACCAATCTAGGGGCATGTACCCCACTTGCTGCCTCCCAAGTACGATCTTCAGGGGGATATCCCTTCCAATCAATCAAATACATGAGTTTCCCATTCCTTCTCCTGGAATCCAAGATAGCACTAACCTCAAACTCCTCTTCCTCACCTACCACCACAGGGGGAGGAGGGGGCAAAACCTGTGTGGTAACTACATAGGGTTTCAAGAGGGAGGTGTGAAAGACAGGATGGATCCCATACTCATCAGGTAACCCCAACTTCATTGCTACGGGGTTAACTACTTTGTGAACAGGAAAAGGACCCACAAATCGAGGCTGTAATTTTCGCGACCCCCCTAATCTCAAATTTTTGGTGGAAAGCCACACCCTATCCCCCACCCGATAGGAAGGAGCCGGGGCCCTATGTTTATCTGCCTGCCTCTTCATGTCAACCTTGGCCTTCTCTAGATGTTCCAAAGCCGTGTTCCAGATCTGAACCAAAGAGAGACCCAAGGCAGTCACTGCAGGTACCTGGCCTGAGGGCTGGATAGGAATTGCTCGAGGGTGAAACCCCGTGGAACAAAAGAAAGGGGTCATTCCCACTGCTGAATGCACACTGTTGTTATATGCAAATTCAGCCAGCGGGAGAGCCACAACCCAATTACATGACAATGATGTTCCCAGACACCTCAAATACTGCTCCATGGTCTGATTGGTGCGCTCCGTCTGACCATCCGACTGAGGATGATATGTGGAGGACAGACATAGTTTCATCCGTAAAGCAGCACATAATTCAGTCCAAAAATGAGAAACAAATTGAGCCCCCCTATCCGAAACAATGGCCAGAGGTAATCCATGCAGGCGTACCACTGAAGACAAAAAGATCGTTGCCAATTCTCCTACAGTTGGTAACTTAGCTAAGGGTATAAAATGTGCCATCTTAGTGAATGAATCGACCACAACTAATATGGCTGTAAAGCCAGACACCAAAGGTAAGTCCGTCACAAAATCCATACTTATTGTTTGCCAAGGAGCCTTGGGGACAGGGAGAGGATGCAACAATCCTGAGGGCTTAGCATGAGTCGGTTTATTTACGGCACACACAGGACAGGCCTTTACATACGACTGTACGTCTCTAGCCACTGACTCCCACCAGAACCACCGCAAATAAAACTCCATGGTCTTGGTGGAACCAGGATGCCCAGCAAGAGATGAAGAATGACACCATTCCAAGACCATATCCCGGAGATCAGGGGGTATAAACAGTTTGTCCTCATGATACAGCATCCCAGTTCTTAAGGAAATCAAAGGCTGCGACAACCAAGGTGTAAGATCGATCTTTGCCAGTTCTACCCGAACCAAGTCATTAAAGTCATCACTAGAAATACTGCTCACTATTCTTTCAGGAGCTATGAATGAACACCTCTCTTTCTCAACTGTCAGGTCAGTGTGTTTCACATGGATACGGGACAATGCGTCTGATTTTAACTGCTGCACCGCGGACCTATAAGTAATGATAAAATCATACTCATTAAAAAATGAGACCCACCTCATCTGACGAGGGGTTAAGGCGCGCGCTGACCGGAAGAACTCCAAGTTTTTATGATCAGTGAAGATAGTTATCGGATGCCGAGCACCCCACAGATGATGGCGCCACTCTTCAAAAGACAATTTAATGGCCAACAATTCACGCTCCGCCACGGTGTAATTCCTCTCAGCGGGCAGCAAGGTTCTAGAAAAAAAGGCAATCGGATGCATATATCCGTTCTCCCCGTCTCTCTGGGACAACACCCCCCCCCACTGCGCACAAAGAAGCATCCGCTACCACAAAAAAAGGCAATGTAGGGTCAGGATGAACCAAAACAGGTGCTGTAGTAAACCTTTCAATTAAGAGATCCAGTGATGATTGAGCATGATCGGACCAAACAAATGGCACCCCCTTCCGTAACAACACTGTCATGGGGGCTATGATCTCTGAAAAGTGCGAAATAAACCGCCGATAGAAATTGGCGAACCCAAGTAGGACTTGAATATCTCTCACACAAGTCGGCGACGGCCAAGAAGTGATAGCTTCTGTTTTCTTGGGATCCATCATAATCCCCTGTTCGGAAATCACAAATCCCAAAAACTCCACTTTAGGCGTGTGAAAGCTACACTTTTCGAGCCGAACGTACAACTGATGTTCTTTCAGACGCTGCAAGACCTGCCCTACATGGACTACGTGTTCCTAAACAGTGGTGGAAAACACAAGGATATCGTCAATGTAGACTATGACGCTCAAATCCAAATATTCCCTCAATACCTCGTTGATGAAAAACTGAAAAGCAGCCGGAGCGTTACATAGCCCAAAGGGCATAACGCAATACTCATAAAGGCCGAATTTGGTCCGGAAGGCAGTTTTCCATTCATCGCCTTCACGGACACGGATGAGATGGTAAGCACCCCTGAGATCTAACTTGGTGAAAACCGTCGCATGCTTCAGTTGATCAAGCAACACAGGTATCAAGGGAAGAGGGTACTTGTTTTTAATCGTACCCTTGTTGAGCGCTCTATAGTCCACACACACCCGTAGTCCACCTTCCTTTTTTGGAATGAAGAAGATAGCCGATGACACAGGCGAGGAAGAGGGACGGATGAACCCTTTCTCCAGCATCTCTTCGATATACTCCTTCAAATGCTGTTCCTCAGGGCCCAACAAAGCATAAACACGACTACAAGGTAGCGTAGCCCCTGGCATCAGATCAATCCGGCAATCAAAAGTGCGGTGCGGGGGAAGTTCACTAGCTTTCCCTTTATCAAATACATCACGAAAGGCCGAATAGGATTCAAGGACTCCCAACTCTTCCCCCGTTCCCCCAGAACTCACAGCACAAGTCAAGGGGGTTATCCAATCAGTTGCGACCTTGTAACAATTCTGCAAACAATGAACAGAGTCAAGGGTCACTGTTCTCCTTATCCAATCTATTTTGGGATTATGTGTCTGCAACCACGGTACTCCCAAAACCACACCGAAAGAAGGAGCATCGATCAAATCAAAACCTATTTCCTCCGAATGACCATTATCTCCTACCATACATAGAGGTTCGGTCTGACGTGTGATTGTACCAGATGACAATTCAGTACCATCAATGGCCCTTACCGGTTCCGGTTGTTCCTTGTACACCCAGGGAACTCCAATTCTCTCAGCCAACTTGATGTCCATAAAGTTCCCCGTAGCACCGGAGTCTAACAAAGCCGACACTGGAGCCCTATGGTTGTTTGATATAACCAAACAAACGGTGATAGTAAAATGTCTTGGGACCCTCTTCACTATGCCGGGTATCTGATAAGGGGTACATTGAACCGTAGAGTCCTGAAGCAGGGCGTCCCTGTGCACACAAGCCACCGCCTTACGCGAAGGTTCCTTAGATGGTTTCACGGGACAGTCCCTTGCATAATGTCCCTCATGGCCACAATATAAACACAGGTTGTTGGATCTACGCCTTTCTTTTTCTACTGATGTCAACGGTCCTCTGACTCCACCTATTTCCATCGGTTCAGGGGTCTGTTTACCCTCCCCCCCAGTTCCCCTTGATTCACTTCGAATAGGCAGAGGTCTTGACAATAAGTGTCTAGTTCTTTCTTCCTTCCTTTCCAATAACCGGTGATTCAACTTCACCACCAGATCAATAAACTCAGTACAATCCGACGGAGGACTAACCACCTGGGAAACCAAATCCTTTAGTTCCTCACATAATCCCTGATAGAAAATGGAGGTGCGTTTATCAACAGGCCAATGCGTTTCGGACACCAATCTATTGAAGGTGGATACATATGTAAGTAGATCTTGTTTACCTTGCCGTAACTTCAATAGTTCAGCGTCACTGGCCTGCATAAACGCATCTTTAGCAAATAGGGCATGCATCAATTCCTTGAATGTATCATAATTGTTCAAGACGGGATCGTCATTCTCCACTAACGGCACAGCCCAGGTAGCTGCAGTCCCTGCCAAATAGGAGATCACAAATGCCACTTTGGCGGAATCGTTAGGGAAGGCTGCGGGCCTGCACAAAAAGTGGAGATGGCACTGGTTCATGAAGACTGCAAATTTATTCGAGTCCCCCGTAAAGCGTTCAGGGACCGCTAAAGGGATATGGAGTAGGGGTGGTAACATTAACAGTCATTGGAGCAGAGCTATTACCCGCGCCTCTGTCATATTGAAAAGTGGCGGGTTGTATCACAGGTTTACCTGCTCCCCAAATCCCCTGTTCCCGGGACCTGGCCACATCTAATTCCCTACGCAACCCCTGGTTCTCTTGCTTTAAGTCATGCAACTGCGTTTGCAAAGCCGTTATGGCAACCATTATTTCCTGCATAGTGGGGACCCTCTCTTCCTGCCCATTTTCCTCAAGCTTATCAATATCCATCCTCGCTCGGGCAGCGCAACTATTCCTGGGCTTGGTTTTCTGTCAAATTATCACCCACTTGGAACCACGCTGCAGGAGCGACGATAGTCCCCTCTCTCTACCCCCGCACAGATTGCAGGCCACGATATAAATACCAATGCACTCTACAGCCTGGGCCAGGAGAGAGGGAAGGGTAAAAATAACAACCCCGGGGAGGAAGAAGGCTTCGGGGACCCAGGAAGTCTCCTGACAGCTCTCATACACTTCAAGGGCATACAAAGAACCTCGCACCCTGCAGAGGAGAGATAAACAGAAAGGAGCACTTATAAAAATCACCTCTGAAGTCTTTCTCTCTATGCACATACAACAACCAGAACCAAACACAGCCTCTTCCCTCCTTCTTACCCGATGAGTGCTTCAGCAGGGCTGCATAGGAGACTCCGTTCCTCGGTTGCAGTAAGGAAGCCTTCAAGACTGAACACCACTCCGAGTTAGTTTTCCTCGCTGTGATATATACGTTAGGGGAAAAAGTCATCGGACTGAAAAAACCCCGTTTTCATTTCTGTTGTGCAAAATAAACTCCCCGCATACCCCGCTTCCCGAAAAATCAGTGGCCACAATGGTAGAAAAAGAAAAAACATTAGAAAGCAGCCGGTTCGTATACAGAACCCAAAAGTCACACACAAGAACGCCGAGTGTAAACCAACACCCGGAAATGACTGCACCGGCGAGAATGCAATGTTCGTACGCAGCCGCGCACAGGAATCCAACTTCGATCTTTGCGCAAGTTAAAAGTCACTTGCAATGTCCAAATCGCCAACGTAGGTATCCAAATCAGGAATCCCAAAGAAGCACTTTAAGGTCAGAACGAAGCCTCGCTCTGACTCCCAAATCAGTCCCAGGGTGAAAAACACGAACTCAGCCAAACAATCTCAGGTGCACGGTCCACAAAAAGACAACGTGACCGGAATTAAAACCAAGCACAGATTGCCCGGTTCCTCTGCCTTAAAAGCGATCACATGGGAGAGGAGGGAGGGGTGTACCCTTCAACATGTGCATAGAGAGAGGACTGGGCGCAGCCCGTTCTAAATCCCAACATGTGTTCCCTCATTAAGACTCTAAATACCAAAGGACACACCTATAGTCTCATTCATGTGTATGTAAGCAAGATATGCAGTGTGGCCCTGACTCTCTCGAAACTAACGTTTAAGTGATCTTCAAGGGGAAGACATCCCTTAAGGATAAGAACCCTCACTCACCCGGAGGTGACATGCTTCATCATATGGGTCCTCCTTACCTAAATCTACTTTTAACCACGCATCATAGCCTTTGAGGAAGCTGTGCTCTATGATTTTGAAAGAATCTCGACTAGTAACCCTAGCCAGTTCCAGAATATTACTAGAACTGAGAAGACTTCTCTACAAAACTTGGCCAACAATTCAGAAATAGTAATAAAACCCGCTGATAAAGGGGACACTGTGGTACTTCTGAACAAAGAGACCTATAGAGACAAATGTCTACAACAATTAAGTGATCCTAAGTCGTACCAAAGGTTACAACTAGATCCTACCACACGCCTGAAAAATGAGATCATCAAGGCAGTGGAACAGGCAAAAGAAAAGAAGTGGATTACAGAGAATGAAGCACTATACTTGGTAGCTACAACACCAATAGTACCCTACTTTTATGTATTACCTTAAATACATAAAGCCACTAGACCCCCACCAGGCAGACTGATTGTTTCGGGGATCGGTTCTTTACTTGAACCCTTATCAAGCTTCGTAGATGTCTTCCTACGCCCTTGGTATCGCAGATGCCGACTTTCCTCCAGGATACTAAACATCTACTTATGGATATCCAAGACCTACCGTTTGACACAGAAAAGAACTGGCTAGTGTCCTTCGACGTGAAATCTCTCTAAACGTGTATTCCACAAGAAGAGACATTAACCACTATCAAAGGAATGTTGGAAAAACTGACTTGGGAAAGTATTATACCCATTGAATTTGTCATGTTTTGTGCAAGGATGGTGCTTAAAGAAAACTTTTTCAAATTCGAGGACCAGCTGTACCTTCAAATATCAGGTACATGTATGGGAAGTGTGTGTTTTCCCAGCTTGGCCAATTTATATGTCCATAAAGTTGAACAAGAGACGATATTGACATCAGGCAATCCGTTCTTTAACCGCATCGCTGCTGCGGTGATTTTTGCGCTGTGCGGCTGTTTTCCGTTTTCCGCGTTACATGACGAGCTCAGCTCGTCATCAGCACACGCCACCCGTGGCTGATGACGAGCTGAGCTCGTCATCAGCAGCGAAGGGGTTAATCATCTACGTACCTGGAAAAGGTACATAGATTACATTTTTGTCATCTGGAGAGGTGACAAAGAGACTTTGAAAATGTTCCACGAATGTCTCAATATTCAAGATGACTTTCTGAGGTTTACCCTAGAATTTTCCAGAACTAGTCTCCCGTTTCTGGGTTTGCGGATCAAACCGAGAAATGGAGAACTGATAACCGAACTATATAGAAAGCCCACTGCGTGTAATTCCCTTCTGTCATTTCAGAGTTACCATCCACAAGCTCTTTGTGAAAACTTACTGTTTGGGCAGTTTTTATGTATAAGACGTAACTGCACAGAATTGGAACAATACAAGGAACATGCTAAAGCATTATCACGAGATCTAAGGGAGAAGAAATACCCTAGCCAAATAATTTGCAACTCTAAGAAAAGAGCGGCTAACAATAATAGAGAAGCGTTATTGGAAAAGACAAAACTAAAGAAGTAAATCAAAGATTAACTTTTGTGAATACCTTTTCTAGTTTCTCTAACTCTGTTAAAAAAAGTATTAACAAACATTGGCAAGTTTTGAATCTAGCGGACAATGTGCTTCCCCGACCTCTGTTCGCATACAAACGGAGTGCCAATTTGAGAGACAAATTAGTCCATACTTGACCACAAGGGATAAAGGACACTAGGTCCCAGACAACATTATGTAATCTGCCTCCTGTGGTAGGACATTTCCCTTGCGGGACCTGTACAGTTTGCCCTCAAACAGAAAAAACTCTAGAATTTGACATAGGAACCTCTCGCCCATGGAAGATTGAGAAACACACTAATTGTAATAGTGAGCAATTGATCTGTTTGATATGGTGCCCCTGCCAGCTTCGCTACGTGGGAATGACCACTAGAAAAATTAAAACCCGCATTCAAGAACATAAAAGCACGATTAGATGTGGAAAACGTTCCACAAAGTTGACCAATCACTTTTTGGATAAAGGCCACCTTGATACCGATCTACATTGGGTGGTATTAGAAAAACCTTGGATCCCACCACACTTGACTGATCCCTCAAGGTTCTTATTCCGCAAAGAACAACAGTGGATCTATAGACTGAAAACAGATACAATAGGTCTTAATGATGAAATACCTTGGGCTTCTATCTAAAACATTACTCACAAACGTCTTCCATAGAATTAGAAAGACAGGCTGAGCAATGATAAAGAATGAGTGAAATATATTGGTGATGGGTTGCAGAATGAGTAGAATGTCTTAACGCTCACACTCATTGTGTGCCAAGAAGAGACAGCGCGAATATCTTAAAATAGGTCTAGTGACTTGTCACACTACCAATGTACATGATTCTGGGAGACACGAATGAAAGACACAAATATTGCATGAATCGCGTGTTTTTTAACTTAATACCCACGTGGTCCATGAGTCTTCATTGTCTTCCCTGGACTAGATATCCTAAGAGAATGACATTGATCAGGTCCATGTTACAATAGCAACCATGTTAATACGTGCCCTAATTGAATGAAACGAGAGAGTCACTGGGATCACAAGTACCGCGTTTCGAATCTCTATGGGGCTTGTTAAAATAGCGTGTAAAATATTCACTCATGTAAATACATGCCTCAATTGAATACATCGATAGAGTAACCATGATTTCACGCTTTTTTCTAAAATAGAACACAGAGTAAATGACACTGAACAAGCGCGCATGCGCGTAAATTAGTGTCACCCACATACACATATGCCTACCGGAAAGTACGATCCTCCGTGAGAGAACGAGGCAAAAAACATAATGCATAATACAAATGAAGGCAGTGTGACTTGAGTTTAGGTGTTGACAGTTTAGATAAATCGTCATAAAGCAACTTTTCTCAAAAAATAAATGCGGTTAGAAAGCGCTGCATAGAGTGTAGCGTTACGCGTACAGACGCATGCGCAATAGAATAACAGGCAATGGCAAAGAACGCTAGAATGAAAGGACCCATTTTCTTGCACAGCGGCAGACAATCATGCCGCTAGCGTATAAATGTGAGCTCGCCTTTCTGTTCGGTACCTCCCGGGGCGAGCTCTTGTTCGAGTTGAGGTAGCGACGGAAAGGTAAGCTATTCGGCGGGGCAAACCTTTGTTTTTGATTGTAACCTCTGTTTTTGACTGTTGCTAGGCATAGACGAGAGGTATCAAGTACTTTGAAGGAAAATATTATCCTCTCTATCATCTGTAACTCCCAATAGAATTTTTGGCTAAGAATCTTTGGCTAATTTTTAATATCCTCCTCTTTTTAAATTAAAGATAAACTAAGAGGAATTAAACGTGAGGTTTCTGCTTCTGCCTTACCTAGTTGCGCCTATTGGCCTCCTGTTTTACAAAGTAATTCGGATTCAAAGTAGAGATGGTGTAGAAATCTCTGACAATTTCGGCACCTTTCTGTTTTTCCCCGCACCGCGGGGCCTCCCTCCAGAGCAGCCTGTCAGGTAGAGGTGAGGCAGGGCTATCCTACAGTTGAGGGTAAGTCCTTTTTGACTGTGACTAATAAGATAAAAATACTTGTGACATAGTGACAATGCACAATGCTCAAGTTCTCATGTGATTTATTGTTCTTTGTCCTTTTCCTCTCTCGAAACTATCCCCTTTCCTGTTCCTTGTGTTTTATCCATAGATACCTTGGGTATAACCTGACAAAAGGAAGAAAAGCAGGAATACTGGTGTTGTATAAACTTTATTATTTATCACATAGTTGCAGCAGCAATAGCACAATTATATCTGGTCCTGAAGAAAGCCGCTGATACATAGGTTTGATCAACAGGCTGAAACATGTTGACCACAAAGTGACAGTGGTTCTATATCCATACCACTGTGCTGTTTCATTTTAATCCTGTCAGGTAGAACACATTAATAAAGTAATTGTCAGTGATTCTATCTAGGCAGTTTTAACTCACATTCTATTCTTTCACACAGCGCTGCAAACCTCACTACACTCATCTCACTCATCTCTTATATGGGATTACTATCTTGCTCCTTACCCAAAAAAACATCTCTGAGCTCCTTCCTTAAATTTCGAAGTAGTAGCTCCCAGTGTTGACTAGGTTTTCCACACTGGTAAGGAGGACCCATATGATGAAGCATGTCACCTCCGGGTGAGTGAGGGTTCTTATCCTTAGGGTATGTCTTCCCCTTGAAGATCACTTAAACGTTAGTTTCGAGAGAGTCAGGGTCACACTGCATATATTGCTTACATACCCATGAATGAGACTATAGTTGTGTTCTTTGATATTGAATCATCTATACCAGCAAGATGGTATCGGATGCTGCTGACAAATCATACCTCACCAGAATGCCCCCCCCCCTCCCCCGATTGACCTGGCGGCGAATGCTGTCAGCAGTCACAGTAACAGCAGATCCTGTACTGTGCCCACTTGGTAACTCAGCTTGTAATATGGAACTATGTATTAATCCTCAAAAGGAGAAGCAACAGTGACACAGGCAAATGGGTTGCAGATCTTCTACATTTGTAATTGTTACTTGGGGTGATATTACAGCAACTTTGCATTAGTGAAGCAAAAGGCACAACCATTTACCCCTTGTGTAACAGACAATGGAACACATGCAGCCCAGTCAATATTACATAAAAGCTTTTGCATCAGAGTAAAATGTGAGAATGGATTTTGGAACCTTTGCTAAACGTGTATAATATATGTTTTTTTTGTATGAATCTTTGTATGTATGTTATAGAGATTTTCACACAGAAACCATAATGTAAAAAGTTGAGCAAGTTGAGATTTCACAACGCTAGTGATTATATGCTTTAAAATCGAAAAAACCATGCAGGCGGTGGCGATCCGTCCGCCATCCTTGCCCGTCCGCCACCTTTCTTCCCCCCGCCATATTACAATGGCGGGTCAACCGTGGCGGAGGGGAGACCGTCCGCCACTTTTCTGCCGCGGTCGCCCTGCGACCGCAGCGGAAAAGGCCTGATATGGTGGCGGTGTCTATCAGACACCGCCAGCCATGTTAGGATGGCCAGGGAGGAATGCCTTTCTGTGGCGACAATGCCGCCACGAAAAGGCATAAGGTTCCTGCTATAAGGGCCACCCCCCCAGGTTGAAGGGGGGGTGGGGGGTGCACATGGGGGGTACCTATGGTACCCCCCTGCGTATCACAGCACAACATGGCAGTCACCGCGCGGTGCCTGTCATTTTGTGCTGTGAAACGCACAACAAGCATTTTTCACATTGTGGTGGCCAGTGCTTTAAGCACCGTCCACCGCAATGTTAAAAATGCGGGATGCACCCGCCACTGTGGCGGGTGCATCCAAATTGGGGGCACGGTTCCTCCGCCCATGTGGCGGATGGTATCGGGCCTCGACAGGATGGCGGACGGACTTTGTCCGTCCTCCATCCTAATGGACCCTATAGTTTGTATCACACTTATTCAAATCTATATGTTTAAACAACTGGAAACATTGTATTTGGTCTCATCTTATTTTGAAAAAAGAGCAGAAATGATAAGACATAACATTTTACCATGTTTACCATGTGAAAGTAATGGTTTCTTCTTTTCCCATTACACAAGCAACCAAAATGGAGCAAATGGGGATGCCCTGGTTCTCTTTCATCATTGAGAAGTTTCTGTACATTGTACTGTGGTTGTTTAGCAGTAACTATTTCCAAAAGAAATACAAATAAGGTGAACACTCACACAGTGGTAACTTTGTTTATTCACAAATATCTATGCAATATATTTACCGCACTTATTTGTGCTTATAACCTGACCTGTGAATGACTGTAGTGTAACTGGTACAAAAAAGTGTAGGGAAGTGGCCATTATAAAAAAGGAATATATGTCTTTGAGAAGGATATCCAACTATTATGAGAAATCTCATAATGTTTTAAATCCTACAGATATCAAATATCCACAATGAAGAGACTCGGCATACATAGGGTTAGCTGTCGGACTTGGCCCTTTTTGCAGGGTCATCCCTGAACATTTTGCCTTCCTCCTATATTTTTTCTGGCCTGTTGTTGGCTGTTTTATGACTCTGGGCACTTTGCTATTGCTGATCAGTGCTAAAGTGCATATGCTCTCGCCATTGTAAATTGATGTGTGGATTAGTGACTCCATGATTGGCTGATTTGGTTTACTGGTCAGACGCTAGTACAATGCACTGAGTGTGCCCAGGGCTTGTAAACCAAATGCTGCTGGTGGGCTTGCAGCACTCGTTGTGTCACCCACAGAAGCAGCCTGTAAAAGTGTGTCTCAGGTCTGCCATTGCAGAGCCTGTGTGCAGTATGGTACTGCCATGTTGACTGGGCATGTGCACCCACTTGCCAATCCCTAAACCTTCCCTTTTCTTCATGTCAGACACCCCTATGGTTGGCACAAGGGCAGGGTGCATTGTAAGTATAAGGTAGGACAAGCCCTGATGTGTGTGGTATGTCCTAATAGTGAATTACAGCCATTTTCTTTTTTCACTATTGCAAGGCTACCTATTCCCCATAGGCCAGAATGGGCAGTTAGAATATTACATCTTATAATCCTAACTGACTCAGGGAACTAGGTAGACATTCGAGTTTAGTATGCCTGAACTGAGAATGATAAAATGCATCTTTTAGTGAAGTTGGTTTTAACATTCTGTGTTTGAAAATAAAACTTTTAGAAATTAGGTATTTTCTTGTCTAACTATCCAAGCCTGCCTCTGCTAGGCTGTGTATTCCTTGTCTGGAGTTTGAGTGGCAGGGCTGGGGTATTCCAGGAGACAGGGTGTGTCAGCCCAGTGGTGAATAGAAAGATCCGCATCTAGATCGGAGGGAGGAGTTGCACCTGGGACCTGAATAGGGCTGTGCCTGCCCTCCACAATGCTGGCTCCACCTCCTGTGGTGTGTCTAATGTCTTTGCCCTGCACTGTGAAAGGAGAGAAGGAGTAAGGTCAACAGAGTGCTCCAGGGCTGTGCCTTCCCTCCAAGTCCTGTGGGGCATCTGATGTTTCTGCCCTGCACTGTGAAAGGAAAGGAGTCATGTAAACAGAGTGCTCCAGGACTGACCAGAACTGGTTTGGACTAGGCAAATGCCCCTCTGCCCTCAGAGGACAAAGGGTTATGGGTTATAAGTATTGGGACCCTGATCCCAAGAAATTAGATCACTTTTGGACAATAAGAAGAAACCTTTGCTGAGGAGAGGAACCTGAAGAAACTGAGGAGAGACTATCCCTGAGCTGAAGTGCTGCTTGAGGGATTGGCCTGCAGTGTTTTCCTGACTGCCAAAGAAAGGAGAAAGGACTTTGTGTGCTTTATTCAACTTGTAAGGATCTCCAAGGGCTTAAGAGAAGAGCTTGCCTCCTGCTGAAGACTCAGGGACAACAGACTTCAACCCCCAGCTCCCCAAGAGTTCTTTGGAAGTGCCAGCTGCTGTTTTGGGCCTTCTGAGGGACTGCGTGTCGCAAGGAGCTGGAAGCGTGACTCAATCTGATTCCGACATATTATGCTGACGACACCCAGCTGGAGATCTCGACAGTGGGTAAGGACATTAAGAATTCATTAAATCTTCACAACTGTATGTTGTCCATAACACCATCGCTGCTGTTGGAATTCTTCCTCTACGCTGAAAATTGTTGATTCCCATTGTTCATGACGAGCTCAGCTCGTCATGAGCACACAAGAGGTGTACCTCATGACGAGCTGAGCTCATCATGAGCATCGAAGGGGTTAAGCCACTGGATGAGCACTCATTGCTTGAAATTAAACTCTACTAAACCGGAGGTCATCATGTTCGGTAATATTTCTCCTCCTTGGTCCCCAGCTTGGTGGCCAGATAATCTTGGCCCTCCACCTATACCAGTAGATAAAGCAAAGAATCTTGGGGTTATTATAGATGAAAAGCTTAGCTTTAAAACTCAAGTCCCAAAGGTTGTGTCTTCTTCGTTTTTTATGATCAAGACTATTGGGAAAATTCTACCCTTTATTACTAAACCTTGTAGAAAGTCATTAGTAACTTCCTTAATCTTGTCTAAACTTGACTATTGTAACAGATTGTACATTTCCAGAATAAAGGTACTTTCTGAACACACATGA
This sequence comes from Lissotriton vulgaris, assembly GCF_964263255.1. Classification (NCBI taxonomy): domain Eukaryota; kingdom Metazoa; phylum Chordata; class Amphibia; order Caudata; family Salamandridae; genus Lissotriton; species Lissotriton vulgaris. Next base: position 774,279,001 of record NC_141696.1, on the reverse strand, counting down.
CAGTAATCTCAATAATCTTTAGATTGTCTTCACCTGCTTCTTTCACATCATACAAGAGATGAACCCAGATTTAACATAAGTTTTTAGTCCCTAGGAAACAAGTACAAATCATTACACTAGGACAAATTAAGAAACACATGCATTTGTTGAAGCAGAATCCTGCCATTAACCAAGATCAAACAAAAGCACAGGTGAGTGTTTTTGCCATTTCTCTGTTCTATGTTCAACAAAGGGACAATCAAAGGGGTCTTCTCTGTGTATAATTGTCAGGTATGCTGAGATTGAGGAAACAGGTGTGGAAATCTTAGGTATTGCAGCCAGGTACAGCAAATAGTTGTACCTTATTGACTCTTCCAGTATTGCACCTTTGAGAAACATCATTCAGGCATACATGTTTCATCCAATTGGGACGACTAACAATGATGTGAGATACAGCACCAGTGAGAAATCGGCTTATTGTTTTTGGGGGGAGGCTTTAACCCTACTCAAGCAGCAACCACAATCCTGGTCATGGTGAGGCACAAGGAAAAGCCCAAATTAGTCTGTGCTCAACCCTCCGGTAGCTTGGCACAGAACAGTCAGGCTTAACTTAGAGGCAGTGTGTAAAGTATTTATACAGCAATTGAAACAGTAATAAAGTGAACACGCAACACAAGAAAAATTCTCGAGCAATTAAGAAAAATAGAGCCAAATGTAATAAATAAATGCCAGGTCCAACAAACATGTACTGTGATTGATATAGCTTCCTTTGCTGTTTTCCTCTTATAGATTGGGCAGGTCAAGGATAATGACGTTTTCTGGGCAAAATAAATTGAAAAAAGGCAGGGAATGCAGAATTGGGTGAGGTAAATACAGACTCTGTATGCCATGCCTCAGTTACAAGTTGAAAACTCGGAAGGTAAATTATTCACCGCTTTGTAACGGTATTTAAGGTTAATGGTAAATACTACTACACAGCACAGAAAGTTTACTCTTTTGAAGTATGCCCTTTTGGTAACAGTATTTATTTTTTCATACATGTGACTTTTATCTGATATATTGCTCAGATTTTAAAAAAACCTCATCGAAATTAGCCACTGCCTTGCTAACTAGGCTGTCTCCTCCCTTGGTTAAAAACCTGGGCTTCCATAATGCCCATCGCCCTCCCTGCCATCTCTCTGATACCCAAGCCAAGTTGTCTCCTCTCCTTCGATTCCCCCTTTGTCCGGGCCATTGCTCCAAGACCCAAAGCAACACTGGCACAGCAAGCGTGTACTTGGCCCTATTGCAAGAAAGGAAGGACAGTAAAACAGCTATATTTTGGGTTAAGTTGGCCCCTTATACCGCTGGACCCAGGTGCCACTGCACATTCAGCATCAATGATACCTACAGCTATGCGAAGCAGGCTGTTTGCCCTTTCTCACTCCACTGGGCCATCACCCCTAGGCCTGAGGCACCAAGCAGACCTTCTGCCCTGTTGTATAACAAAGGATAAAAGCCCCTCATCTCAGCGCCTATGTTGCAAGCTTAACCTGGGCTATAATATTAGCAAATTTTCCCGCACTCTGCTTTCTCGTGGTAAGACAGAAATAATTAGGGTGTAGAGGCCACCCAAACCCATGGCCCTAGTGCCACAGCACCTGCAGCACTAATTGTAATGATGGCACTTAAAAATAAAAAAAGACCTCTATATGTCACCACCAGTTTGCCCCAGGGGCATCTGTCAGGAAAGCTGTTTCTGTTGATTTGTAAAACAAAAATATGAGCCCTCACATCTCTGAGATTATCTATGGATCTTGCCTCTTTCCTCTTTCTTCTGGGTCATTACTCTGAGGGCCAAGGGGTCTGGACGATCAGGGCTGTGCATCTGGACTCACCCTTTTACAAAAACAACTTTACAATGAAGGTTAAGGGTGACCTTCAGATTTCTCTGCCTGAAAGTAAAAGGGGTGGACTCCTTTGTTGTGAACCAGGATAGAACACTATAGATGACTCAAGCTTTCTCACCTGAGTGTTTGCTACCTGAAAGAAATGTCAATATGTCTATAATTGACTATTCACCAAATATAAAGCTGCTAGGGAGCCAGTATGGGCTTAACTCCTTGTGTGCTTCAGACAGCCCCCGGCCGTCTGACGTCACGGTTTGCAAATGCAGAGGACGGCCAGGGGCCGTCCAAACTCCACTCTTTCAATAAACCGCATGCACAGCATGAAAATTCACGCAGCACGGAACAGGTTAAACTGATGAAGTCACTTGGAACTCCACGGAGGCAAATGTTTATTCTTCCTGGCAGGTAATGTGTGGGTGTTACCAACTGAGTTATTGAGTACATCCTTTTAATGGACACTTATCAAAATGTTTTCAGGTATATTCTGATTACTTATTGCTAAAATATATAGCTATAAATAATGACTTACATATTCACAGTGCTTTCTGTCAATGGCTGGGACCTCATAGCACTATACATGCACATGCCACTATTACTCACTGCACCAACTAGGATTTAGGGTCAGATGTACAAACTTTAGGAATGCCAATTTCCTAATTGTGATTCTCTAGGAATCGCAAACAGAAAATCAGTATTTTTAATGTATGAAATCCATTGAGTTTCATTTAGGAATTCCTTGTGGGTCACAGAATATTAATGAGGCAAGTCACAGTTTGCTACCCATTAGGAATCACAGCTATCAGAGGGATGGTGGTCTGCTGAGGTTAGCAGGCCACCATGTCTGTGACTGCTTTTAAATAAAAAAAATGTAACGCAGACGGTTTTCCTTAAAGGATAATGAGATGTGTTTTACAAAAAAATGAAACATTGAAGTTTCAATTTTTAAGATTATGAAGTGGCCCATGGGAGCACTGCCAGCTCTTAAAAAATCTTATTATTTATATTCTCAGAGGGAAAGGGGTCCCTGGGGACCCCTTCCCCTTTGCAACTGTGTTACAACCACTTTTAAACTGGTGGTAAAGTATAAATGTTTTGCAACCAGAAAACGGTACTAAATACCAAACCAATTCATTCATTCATTAATTCTTTATTTCAGCAAATTTACCATAAAAGAAACAATTCAATACATACATAAACAAAAAACTGTACAGCAAGGAACATAAAATCCATAGGTAAAAACAATTCATTTATAAAATGGAGACAAGGATATACTATGACAGTAAGTTCAACAGTAGCCCACCACTAATTACTTAAAAATCTAACAATTCTATCTCTGGATTTGGTTCCATTTACAGATGATATCCCAGTTTTTTCCTCTGGAAGAAAATGCTATACAAAAATTTGCTAACACTAAATATTATAGGTTGTGTTGTTTTAGTGGAAAGGATTCTTAGGGCCTGAGTACATGATCTCACGCCTAGCGCAAGGCATATCGGTTTTATCCACTTTTTCCTAGCCTGAGCATATACTGGGCAGAAAAATAGGATATGTTGCTCATTTTCTTTTTGGTGGCCTTCGCACATGGGACAAAATTCATCTTTTACTGGGTTTACAGTATTTGGACCACTAGTCCAACGAGACACAATTGAGGCTATTTGGAGATTGCCATATCTAAATTTTAAGAATAGAGTTTTTGCGAGTGGCGGTTCTATTTCATCCAAAAAAGTCTCAAAAAAAGGCTCGTCCTTAAAAGTAAGAAACTTTGTAACCAGTGACCCACCAATTGAGGCACTTTTGATCATATTTGTAATATAGGTCCAAAAGGCCCTTTTTAGTATTTGTTTCGAGTTAGGAGGTAATAGATCCGGGTTCTCCCAAAAGTGTTTCAGACCTAAATTGTTAAACTAAAATTTAACGTGTTTGAACCACGGGATAACTCTGAGGGTATCGAGCTCCATAATTTCTTTTAGGCCATCCCTATAGTCTTGTAGCTCTGGTACCCGCCATAACCTAACCCATAACAATAGTGGGCGTATTATAATGTGGTGGTCTGTTCTTTTAAAATTAAGGTCCAATTGAAGAGGTACTAGGGGAGTACTTCTCGGGACCCTTACCAAGCTTCTCATAAAATTATTGTCCAAAACACTAAATGTGCCCTTGCACCCAGAACCCCAGATTTCTGACCCATAAAGCACTGCTGGTTGTACTTTAAATTTAAAAAGTTCAACCGCCGGAGATACGGCTTTGCTAGTGCTTTGGCTTTGCTCCCTGAGAATAGGTTTGGCATTCTGGGAAAATGTCATCTTACTTTTTTCCAGTTGGGGTTTCCACGAAAATTTGGAATCCATTGTCACCCCCAAATATACAAAATGGGACACCGATTCTAATTTTGCTCCTTTTAAAGTTAAGCAGCCTTTATCTATTTTAGTAGAGTTAAGGGCCATACATTTGGTCTTATTCCCATTTATCTCCAGTCCCTTTCAGCATTTGGAAGGGATGCCCTAAACACGCCCCTTCCAAATACCGACTCACTAATGCAAAATGAGATTTGGTAAAAAATTACAGAATCTCATTTTGCACTGCAAATTGGGCCATTTGTGACCTGAAAAATGCTGTGTACATCTGTCCTTCAGTTTTGTGATTTTCTGGCAGGACCACTGGCATTATGCAATTCTCTGATGTTTTCCACATAAGTAAGGATTCGCCACATTTGTCACTCAATCAGCTATCTCCTGATTTTAACAAAACTAATTTTTCCAGCTCAAACGGATCAAAGATTACTAAACATGCAGCAACATGTGGCCACATAGTGAACTTCCCCTCTCAAAGGATGACTGGCCACTTTACGTTGCTTATTGATGTATTTGGGTGTTTTACTGGTATTAATGAGGAGAAATTGTTGCTAAAACAGTATTTACTTCTGTAAAGATGACAAAATAATGAAATATTTAATAAAATGTGCTGCCTTAAGAGCAAAAGGTTCTATTTTATGCAGCATAACTTAGTGAACACTGCTGCTTAATTTGGTCCTCCCCTGCTGCATAATTCTAGTGGCCCTGCATTCTTTTCTGGCCACACGCAGACATCGGCATTGATTGTATTAGCCAACTGAAGTTTCAAAATAAAATTGATTAGTTTAACTTGTATTGATTTTTCATTTAACATGTACACACTATTTTACATGCCTGAAAGCTAACAAAAAATAACAGAACAGTTACAGAATATATTGTTCTTTTTAGCCACATGTTTGGCCATCCAACTTATTCACTGACCCCAACCCCCTTGCATCCAGGATCACAGTTCGCATTCTCTTTTTAGTCATTTCAAGTGCTGCATGTCAATCAAGACAGCTGGGCATTGTGCCAAATAAACAGATTTGCTCTTCCAGGCCACCTATTTAAAGACCCATTGAGCCCTCCTGGGTATGCAGCCATGGACCCCAGTTTACAGACCTCCGGTATATGGTAAGAATGTTAAGTCAACACAAACTATCCAAAAATGTATTTTCATGTTTATTAGACCATCACCAGCTGCAACTGACTTGTAATGATACCCTAGTGCTATAATATGAGTGTTATTTCAGATAGATAAATTAAGAATATTATTAAAATAAAGTGTAAATCAACCTCTCCTATCAACTCCTTTGATTATCTATTTTGTCACTGACAGTGTGATCTGTGACAGATGTATCTATTACTTACCGTGCAGAAGTCTTAGTTCTGCAGCTTTCACAGAATCTTGACTGATAGGTACCAAAAAAGTGCTACACCAAGTGGGTCCTCTAATAAACTTGAAAAAATAATATCCCCAAACATCTTATTTAAAGTTCTCCTGAGAAAGACAAATTTTAATCTGGGGAAATTCCTGGGAACAATGATATGTAAATAAAAGGAACCTGCACTGATTTGATTTCAAAGCATTGATGGGCATCTTTATGATAAAAACAGTAAAAAGATCCAAACATTACGGAGGAAAAATGTAATATACAAAATATAAAATTGAGGAAGAGTTTTATCCCAGCACCTGCATGAAGAACTTTTATGTCATTCAGCTAATGATATACTGATTGTTTCACACACAGTAATTTTGCTTCCGCATGGTAGTAAACATCCTACCTTAAAGGGACAAAGATTCAAAACTCAATGAATCAGATAACTCAATTTTCAAGACCCACAGGTTGGAACTTGATGGCAGGATAATCCTTGGGTGACCAAGCATGTATGAATCTTGGATATCTTGCATTAGCAAGGAATTTGCATCTTCAAGACACAGATCTGAGTATAATCCTCAAAATCTCTTCAAACTCAAGCTTGCAGCTGGAAGATGAGACTCCATATCATTATAGCCCACCATCGAGGGCGGTGCTGATTATTAGAAGCCACTCCCAAGTTATATGCCCAAGAGAGGTGTGTGGGTATGTCACAGGGAGAATTCTATAATGGCCGCTAAAGCCCAATACAGAACTGCTGTCAAGCTATTAGATCAGCTCACCCATTAAGGGTTAAATGTACTAAATTAAACCGGGAGAAACACTAACACAAACATTGGAATGTTGGAGCATATGTCTCAGCCAGCCATTATTAGCCATCTGTCACTCCACTGCACTCAGTAGAGTGCCCAGCATTCCAATGTTCTAATTAAATGTTATTGGTTACACCTGAGGTCAACAATAGCTGCTAATTACCCTCCCATAAGTTATGTGCACAAGTTGCAGATGAAGGTGCATAACAAAGGAGAGTAATTAACAGATGCTATAGCCTTCAGGCAAGGGCAGCATGGCTATCAGCACTTCCACTCCACCACCAAAAATAGGGAACACAGCGGGAGCAAGAGCTGTCGCTCACTTGAATGAGTGGATTAAAAAATGTCTCTAGTCTCATTTGGCCCTCCCTCAGCCTCTGCTAAAGCAGCTGGTTTACACATTCCTGCCTTGGTTCCTCCTCTTGCTTTTGGCTAGATGGAAGCCTAAACCTCCAAATAGAAAGAAAAATGCACATAGACATTTTCTGCATTTCTTTGGCTGATTTGGTTTCCGTCTCAGTGATAGAAAGTGGAGGAGCCCAGACAGCCATACAAGTGCTTCGAAGAGACTGAAAGAGCATTGCAGGAGAATGGGGCCTTTTGCCATCCAATGATTCAGGTGAGAGAGAGTTCCTGCTTTCACAGTGCCCCCAATGTAGACTATTCTTCAAAACACATTAAAGGTACGTTAGGAGATGGCAGCCACAGAATGTGGGTCTGTAATGCTAGATATTGCCAGCAAAGGAAGCATTCTGTTGTCTGGACACTTTCAAACATTGCAGTCCAGGTTCTGAATCTCATTCAAACGTGATAGCCCCTTTCATCTATTTATCATGGCCTAATTATGTGTGCCTCTATGCCAGTAGATGTTTCCCCATTTTAATGAAAGGGAATTGAGACAAAATTACTTTTGGCTATGTTTTGATCTTCATGTTAACTTGCCTGTACTTTTTACTCTGATCCTTTTAAGTGGCTGGATACTCTCATGGAGACAAGTAGCAGTATACAAATCTACTGATTGATTGATTGATATAAGCCAGGATGTCAATGTTTAATCTTGGACTCATCAAATAGTGTTGAAGTTGGTACAGTGTGTTGTAAGCTTCTTAAAATATAAGGAAGAAGGAAAGGAATGGAGTAATACTAAACAGATCAAATGCAATAGATAACTGCAGTTTAAGGATTAAGTGAACAAAGGGGTGTGTGACTCTGGGACATCTGTAATGTGGAAGTCTAGTTCTATCTGATGGAATATAAATATGCCCTTCGGAGATATTTAGTTATACCAAATATATATTGGACACTATAAGATGTGGACTAGAAACCCCGATGAAAGTGGGTGGGCTCATATCTAGGCCTTGGAATATATAGTACTGGGAGAGCTATGAAGATCCGCATTTCACCATTCACCTCGGAACCCAAGAACATCATCTGCGGCATCCCTCAAGGTTCATCCGTAAGACCTTCTCTGTACAACACCTACTTGAACCCTGGCCAACATCTTCAGAAACCACAGAGTGAACATAATCTCCTATGAAGACGACACCCAGCTCATCCTCTCTCTATTTGAATACCCTTCCACAACAAGGGCAAACTTCCACTGGTGAATGACAAGCATTGCTGACTAGATGCAAAACAACTGCCTCCAACTCAACATAGACAAGACTGAAGTACTGATATTAGGGGACAACACCTCCCTGTGGATTGACTCCTGGTGGACTGTTGAACTGGAACCTTCTCCTACCCCCAAGAACCACGCTTAGAACACGGGCATCATCTTGGACAGCAAACTCACCATGAAGAACCAGATCAATGCAGGCTTCTCTGCCTGCCTCCTCCACATGCTCCAAAAGAACTTCAAATGGCTCCCAGTGTCCAACAGACGCACCGTCACTCAAGCTCTTGTCACCAGACGCTTGGACTACGGCAAAACACTTTACAGAGGAATCACCATGTACCTTCTGCAGAGACTGCAGACCATTCAGAACTCAGAGGTCAGACTCATTGTTGACCTCCCAAAATTGACCCACATCACCGCTCCAAAGGCTCCCCATCCAAAAGAGATGCCAGTTAAGGTTTCTGACTCATGCCCTGCACAACCAAGGACTACCATACACCAACCAACACCTGCGCTTCCATCAACCCAAACCTGAACTTCCATCAACCCTCAATACTCCTGTGATTTGTCTCCCTCTTCCTTGCTCACAACCCTTGCATCCGCTGGAGCAACAGTAAAGGTCATTCCTTCTCCTATCTTGCCGCAAAGTTCTGGAACAGCCTCCCTCCCATTTCCTGACTTCACCCTCTCTTCAGGAATGCAGAAGGGGACTCAAGACCTGGCTCTTCAACAGATGCCACCCGAGCAGTTTGGGTCTCAGCACCTGAATGCCCTCGCAGGTTGTTAGCTGTGTTTTACAAATCCTGCATGATTTATATGACCCTGAATACAATGATACTAGAAATGTATTTAGGGCAAAAGTTGAGGAGTTGAATATGGGGGAACGATTACTGTAAGATAAGGATTTATAATGCCATGTGGAGAATGAAGGGGGGCTATGAAAAGTTGAGAGGCAGTAGCAAGCTTGTCAATGGGATTATTTGGTGGGAATAAAAACTGTGACTTGTGTGCTGTTAGTAAGAATTGAACCAGTGGTAGAGGTTGTTAGAAGGTAGTTGAACAGTGAGAGGAATCATATAGATATTGAAGGATAGAATGGTTGTGGCATCAGGACTGTAGGAACCCAGCAATACATTACGTGTTTCCTCCTTCACCCTTTGGGACACAAAAGCTGTCCAGGGTCAAATCGCACATGGAAAGAGGGAGGTTGCAAAGACGATATGACAACACCTTCAACTATAACCAGCATCTGCTGGCCTACTTTCATGGATTCCCCGCTTGACAAAGATAAGGTTTAATAATTTAAATGGATTATTACAACAAACTCACCCAATGAGAGAGAGAGTAAATATAGACCAAAGAATAAAAACAGTTAAGTTCTCTTTCAAAGTGCTTGTAGACCTGGGCCATGTAAGCATATGTCACAGGTCACTAACCTTCCCTCCAAATTGCAGTCCCTCCACACTTGAATGCTTGAAATGTATTAAAAATAAAGTGACAACGATCAAGACTTCTTACAAAATAAGCAAGTAGGTCACAATAAATGTCAAACTAATCATAACCCCCGTTCCTTTCTTTCATGACCTCATGATAATGTGCAGTAGGCACTGAAAGCTTTAGAAGTCTCTAGGATATATGTTCAGAACTGTGATAATTGAAATATTTTAATGGGAGAAAGAAGTGACTTTCAGACTTGAAAAATGGACAATTGATAGGCAATAGGGACTCCAACATTGGGGGTGCACCTAAAACATGGGTGGAGGAAATTGTATCTTTGGTAGGGTGGTGAAATATGTCAGATCAATGCGACAGTGGGTGAGACCCTCCAGGACACTCCATGGAAGGGAAAGGGCTGGACGGAATAAAAAGTTAAGGAATCTAACCTTGGGATGAAAGACAAAAGTGGAGCCCCACATGATCAATATTTTTCTATCATTGCTGGTTCAACCAATACAACATTCATTGGAATATTGTAAGTGGAACAACCAATTAGAATTCCCAAAAGGCAGTGTGTAGATACCTGCACAGGCCCTTAACTTCAACTTTCACAATAGACAAAGTAATTTTTTTAAAAGAGACAAAAAGGGGGTGAACATTCAGGTGTTAATGTCATTAGTGATGTGGGAGAAAGTCTAAGAAAGCAAGCTGTTGCCCTTTAGCCTCCTATGGTGCCCTCACCAGTGGCTCGAGCTCATTAGCATCAATGGTATATATGTCTATACTTCTCACCTAAAGTAAATGCTGGACCACACAAGTGAACCCACAGTATGGGTTCACATTGTGCTCCAGTGGTTTAAGAAGGGTATAAGTTTTTAGAGTTAGTTAGTGGAGTTAGTGATCGAGATCTTCTGAACAACATACCTACCTCAGCAAAATGTATAGGATTATATATTTATAGTCTACTGCCTCGGGCTATATAAGTTGATAAAGGCCCTCTAGCTGAGCTATGAGATTGAGCCCTAGACAAGGGCATATAACAAGGAAGAGGGCCTTCAACTACCACTATAACCTGAGGCCGAAGCGCAATTGCTGTAATGCTATTTGACCATCGCATCCTTTTATGGCAGAAAATTAGTAATTAAACAGAGAGAAACAGAAAGACACACATTTGAATGTTGGAGCAGAAGGTCTATACCTGGCATTCTTGGTTCCCAGGCACCCTGTCGTCTTTAATTGAGCTCCCAACAGTTAAATTTTCTAATGCAGATGCATATTTACGATAGGAAACCAGATTCCACCAAACGTCAACAAATATTTATACTAGGAAGGAAATTTATTAAATGGGTGTTTTCTCGTTTTATTTTTGATTTTTTATCTCCACATTTTTAAGAGTAATACTGACTCACATTTGAATCCATTTTGTTCTAATTGAACCATAGTCTATATATGTGCATTGATACTATCAGTTCAATGTAGAATTTCAATATCTTTGGCGGCAAAAAAGATGCAGTATTGTTTCATTCTAAATACGTCAGTTCATGGCATTCATTTACATTGGGGCTCTGCATAATGTCCCCCGCACCTCCATAAAACATCACCTTGAGCTCCATGTGTTTGCAAGTTGTTAATACCCTGGGAGTATTTTGATTAATTTCTTGCTTTTTCCTTGCTGAACAGGCATCTGTATGTGACTCCTCAGAGTAGCAGCGCAGCAGTTTCCAGTACATTTCTCAGACTTTTCTGCTTGTAAAACTTGCAAATTCAAAATCCCAAGCTTGTTTTAAATACACTTATATTTATCTGTTTCAAAAACATTTTATTTCAAGCCAGCTTTCTCATGCAGTGACCTCTTTTTCTAGTTAACTTTCTTCACTGATTTGTTTTAGTTTCCAATGATTATACATATTTTTTTTGTTTTGAAAGATTTTGGCTGACTTTTATTAAGCACAGACTCTTACTGAAAACACTGGACTTGAGGGGTTTTATGTAGAACAGGAGGCCTTCACGACATCTGGCTTGATTGAGCAATGGAGATGTTGGATTTTATTTGAAGCACTTACCCTCAAACATCCTGTTTGGGTTTTCTTTAGGCTTCATGGTGAGAGCAAGAAGTTTAAGTGAACAGCAGACAAGGAAATTGTTTTCTTCTTTTCTTGTGAACTTTAGGGGCTCTTTACAAAAACTGCCCAAGATGGTTCTATTCTTTTTAGGCCATTTAATTTGCACTGAAGTGCGATTTAACACCATGCTAGAATTTTGTGAGAGATGTGCTTTTCATTACATTTTATTTTATTAGCAGTCAGTAGGTTTTTGTGTCAGCTCAAATCAGTATTCATATTTTATCAACGACAGACAGAAAGAATATTGTTGTTTGAAAAGTGCATCATCTTCTATTTTTCTTTCCAGATCTCTAATCTCAAAATTATCTTTGATGCCTTTAATTCGTCTTGGTATTATATTATTAATATTAGTGAATATCAAGGATTGAATTAAAATATGGCAGGTCAATATTAAAAAAAAAAATTATCAAAGCCAATAAGTTTGGTGTTGGCTGCCAGCCTTTTGCCTTTGACAAGGCTTCTGTTTTTTTTGCCAAGATTTTTGTAAAACTTTAATGTTGGGGGAGCTCGCAAGTATATAAAAAAATATTGACAATAGCAGTTCTGGCACAGAAGTGAACGACTTTGAGTGAGGATGTCCTCCTTGTGAAATAGCAGACCAGTGCTTATTTTGAGCTGGTGGTTACTGATGGCCAGCACCAGCACTTATTTGTCAACACTGGGACTTATGACAGTCTGCCACATGAATGCGCTGTTTGGCTAATTTTCAGATGGGACAACAACAGCTGTTAATTTGTTCAACACACAGTAAAAATGACTAATACCTGCCGCCCAAACCATTCTTATAGCATTGGGGGTGGAGTGGTGGGGTGGAATAGCCTGAGTCGTCACACTTGTAGGAGTGTGATAGTTAGTAGTTGTGTTGGGACTGTCACTGGCAGTGAAGACATGAGCTTGGGTAAGTATCAGGGACCCCCTGTTAAGGATCTAGCTCCTGGGTCAGGGAAACAACAATTTTTGAAAAGGTATACACCCAGGCAGACTTTAGCTACAAGGAACTGGCTAAATCACAACACATCTTAATAACAACATATGATAAACTCAAAAAATGATAAAAACCAGAAAAATCAACAGACTGTTATGATATCAAAAATACATTTTAATTTCAATTTGTTTTTTTTAAAAATTAATCTAATCAAAGGTTTAGTAAATATCACTGTGTGTACATGATTTGTATAATCAAAAAATTGATACATTGATTAGGAATGACATTTCTAATACATTGTTAAAATACAAAAGAAAACAAATAAAAAATCAGTTTTAAAATTGTTTCTCCAAATTTTTTTGTTAGACTTGGGCTGTGTCAACGCGTTTCGACAAATCTTTTGTCTTCATCAGGACTTTAGAATATGCAGCCACTTTTTTCTATAAAAAGAGAGAATCTTGTAGTGACCTTCCACTGCAGTATTTTTTTGGAAGACTGAACAGGAATGCAGTGCTTTCTCTATATTTTGACGTGGACGGTAAACGCTATCTGAGAAAGCAATAATCGCTGCGTACTTCTTGCTTCTATGGCTCAGGGTCGGTTTCTTTAGCCGTCAGCGACAGAACGGTTCACTCAATTGTTTACAAGGGGTATGTTCCTCATCTAGTGAACGCAGTTGTTCCAAACCAAAAGGTGTGTGATGTAGAGCTGTGGTATTTCAAAGACGTTTTTCAGTTCTAGCCGCTCCCTGTGTCTAGCGAATAACGATGGTAAATAGTCAGAATACTATCAGTATCGAGAAGTTAAAACCCTTTTGGATTCAATACAATATGGCGACGGAAGGTGGAGCCGTTTACATATCTTTGGGCTTCTCAGGGGTTTGTTCAATGCGGTTCCTCCATATGGGTATCGATTAAGTTAATCAGGGGTGCCCGGGACAGTGCAGCCTTGACTTGAAATCGATTTCTAGAAGCAAAAGCGCCGTGCGTCTCCTTCCGTCAGGGGTTCAAGTGAAAAAATGGAAGATCACCGTGAAGACATGAGCAATAGGTGTTGCAAGCTGCAATATCCTCCTGGCAAGGACCTGGAACTTTTTTATTTTTTTACAAACTAAGCACACAAACAGAATGTTGTCATTCAAACTGAAGTCATTCAATGACTGCAGTGAGATGTCCCACTCGCCCATGATGAAGTGCGTGGAAGGAAAATGTGAATGAAAAAACAGCAATTAAGCCCCTCCAACTAAGTATATTGTATGTAATTTTATTAAAATCATAAATTCTTGGCTACCATCAAACCTAAAAAATTCTTGGGAATCTTTGATCTATTTGACACATATTGGTAAATGTCTAAATGAATAATGAGATGTTTAAGGCTTTAGATGACAAAATTCATTGAAGGAATAAATTGGCGCGCCAATTGCTTGGGCATTCCCTATACATGAGTGCATACATGCTGCTGCTCTAATGTAGGCAGATTTATGTGATACACTACTTTTTGTACAAATTACTTCAGGCCAAGCTTTAAATTATTAGAGCTAACAGAGCTTACTGAGACTTTTTATGCAATTTGCTATAGGCTTCTCTTGGGCTGATATGGGGATTAAGAGCGGTAGGGTAGAGATCTCCAGCTGTTTCACTCATCCAGTTGTGGGATAACCCTGTGCTCAATCCTGTTTATCCAATACAGCCATTAGATTCACCCACCTTGGTGCCCTTTGAGTGCATAGGAATTGAGGCTAACCAGTGTGCAGATGGCATCTACCTTTATCAAAAGATATTACATGTGAAAGGCATCAGCTGTGGGTGGCAAAGCTCAGGGCCAGTGAACTGCATGTCTGAAAAATAAACGTATGATTCTTGGTTGTGTGTCATGAGTTTCAAAAGAGGCATGGACAAGCCAATTAAGCTGCTGCTTTTTAGATAGTGGTCTGTTGGGTGCCTTCTGAGATTTCCAATCCAAGGCGAAGTAGAGTCTTTTCCTGTGATGTTAGATCCTGCTTGAATCATATATATGGAAGCATTTGCATGTGATGTGTGTGTTGCAATCCATTTGCTACCATATTTTTTGTTACAATCTTCACCCCTTTGCTTTTATTTTTGTTCCTGATTTTGTTTCTTGCAGTTGGATCTTCTACTGGATCTCCGTCTGGATGTCCTTGCTTGGCTCTTTTCGTTTCCCAGGTGTCAGAGGGAATTTGGTGCCATGCTATTACGTTCTCTATTAATCTTAATATTCAATCAAGAGCTATAAGAGTGCAATGAGTTTTTCTTCCTTTGCGCTTTTTCCCTCCTAACTGAGATCTTCTTTAAGAGTGACAGAACCCCTTTTATATTCACCATTAAGTGCAACGTGACACCATGCCTACTGGGAAAGATGCCTTTCCTTTGGCAATCAAGGGCAGAACTAAAAAAAACTCGCCATCCAGCCTTTGACAAGACCACACACACTAACTCTAATTTACAAACTACAATGTCATGTAGCATCTGCAGTTGAACCAAACTACTATGTGATGCCACATCAGCAAAAACGTTTAAAAACACACATGGATCGCCATCCATGAAATGCCATGGGATAAATGAACAACACATCCAAGCAAAGAATAAGCATGAAAAACATAAAGCAATGGTGGGGTGGACCTGACCCAAAGCTCACTCTTTCTCTCTGTATGGTTCTTTTTTTTTTTTTAAATTGATCACATGAAGGGGCAGAGTTCCAAAAATATCACACCAAGCAGAGCAGGGCAATAAAAGTTGCTGTGTTATAATGCATGAGAGGGAGAGAGCAGAACAAGTCTATATCTACAAAGATATGGTGCAGTTTCTCTCTCCCCCTGCTCTGGTGCACTTTGAGCCTGCCTTGCACCAAGCAAGCACACTTGTGTGTGTGCTTTATGTGTGTGCTTTATGTTTAGCACTGGAAGGGTACCTTTCCAATACAAAATGCTATGAACGCAAACTTTAAAACTTTTCCCACTTTGGATGTGTGCACTATAGAAATTAACTTTGGATGTGTGCACTATAGAAATTAACCATTTCTGCTTTTTAATGCTAGCCTTAGAGAGGCTTTATTTTTTGACACAAAGCCATGTCTACAAATGTAAATAGATAGTGCTGTGCATCAACAACCATGGGTGTATGCATGGGAACGCCCATGAACCACCCACTGTAAGGCCTCTTGATGCAAAGCAGTGCTAGCACTGTTTTGCATTGCTTTAGCGCTACTTTCCAGTGCAAATATGGATTTGCGCTGGTAAGTAAATACCAACTAAACGTTTGCACTGGGTTTGAATCACCTGTGTGAAGCAAATCTGCCTGAAATCTTTAAGACTGGTGATGTTGTCTCTAGCTACACAGATAGATATGTAATATGTGCATCAGACAGTCTTTAAATGGGAAGGGAAAGGAGCCACCATAAGAACACATGTACCTGAGCAATTAATATAATTGTGTCACCAAAGCACGGAGACCAGATTGCAGGACACCAATTATTTATGTGAATAGTACTTTTTGATGTTAATTTTGATTTTATTTGAGGCCATTGATATTGGGAGATCCAAAGTCACAAAAAACAATTCTGCATCATATTTTTATTTGTCCAGAGTTAATGTAGCGACACATTGTTTGTAATTTCTTTATGGTCTAAATGCAGGAAAATTAATTGCAAAACTGCAAAGTCTGCTCCTTGACTCTGAAGGCTTGAGGTCATGGTATGCAATTACACCGAGACTCTGCAGAATGTCCCATAAAGCTCCATAGAGCAAGACCTACAACTTCATGTGTACATGCTGTTTGCAAATTGTTCGTTTCCTGAGACGTTTATGGTTCTTTCTTCGGTTTTTTTCCTCTGAATGGCTAACATATGTGACACCTCAGAGTGGCATTTCTGCATAGTCCATCACTTTTTGTAAAAACCGTTTCTGCTTGTTGAATCACGCATTCACCCACCCGCAGCCAGTTGCCCAAAGACTGTTAAATTTGTCTTTATTTTTATTTTTTATTTTAAGACCTCTTTGTCAATATCACAGCCGCATCCTTGCAGGGAAATGCCTATATGTCGAATGTTTAATTTGTTTCTCCATATATTTGAATACTTTTTGTTTCTGATTCAATTTCTGCAAATGTTTGTTTTGCAAACCTGTAGCCATTTTACTAAAAAAAGAAGTATGGATTACGTTTCAAGTACTAGACGTGCAGCACGTCCACGTCCACTGGGAAGCCCTAAAAACATCTGGTTTGATTGAGCAAAAGAGATGTTTGAGATTATTTTGTTGCACTTAAACTAGGTTTCTTTAGGTTTCAAGACGGGATCAGAAGAGTTAACTGAACAGCAGACAGAGACAGAGTCCGAATACACAGGCTGTTGGACCTGGTCACTTTGATTGTAGCTTTGGAGGGATAAACAATTTAACACATTTTATTCTGTTTTTGCAAAAAAAAACGGCCTCAAATGGTGACGATGGCTCCTTTCCCTTTTTAAATTCTAAGGGGCAGATTTATGATAACTGGCGCATCCCCAGGGATGCGCCAGTTATTTTGCGCTGCTGCTTCGCCACCTATGGTGCGCCGCATTTACAATGCGGCGCACCATGGGGCAAAAACGGCACAGATGCGTGACGCATCCGTGCCGTAAAGGTGGCGCATTGCTGGAGTTGCGTCGCAAGCGCGACGCAGCTCCAGCAAGGCTCGGGGTGCCCCATCTTTACAATGCTGCGTCAAGACCTACGCCTGCTTCAAGCAGGCGCAGGGTTTTGACGCAGCATTAGCCTGAAAGTGACTGAGGGAAATCTTATAGATTTCACTCAGCCACTTTTGCGAGGCACACCTGCCCCGGAACGCCCACCTTGCGCCGGAACACCCACAAGTGGCGCAGGGCTTTACAACGTGACGCATCTGCCTAGATGCATCACGTTGTAAATGGGTGGTAGGGATGCACCACGTTTACGCTGCAGTTGCATGACGCAAACGTGGCGCATTCCCAACATAAAACTGCCGCGTATTATGTATGTCTTTAACTCCATAGCATAATTTTATGGGCTTTTGTCGCATCGTTTGAGAGAAAGACCTACCACGCTAGGTATCAATTCGAGCAGATAACCCATGTTTAGCTATTTCTTCCCTGTTTATAAGGTTTTATGCACATTCCATTATGCATTGAGCTGCTCATTGTTGTCTAAATGTTATACTCTCCTAATGTCCCTCCGCATTTGCACTTTAACATATTTCTCTTAAACCCTGATGAATTTGTTGATTTCTTTTATTGAAATAGAATACAGTGCTTGAATGTTGTAAATGTTTTGGAAGCTTTTCCTTTACTATTTATGTGGTTTTAAGCACATCCCATTACACATTGAGCTGCTAATTGCTGTACAAACTGTTTACTCTCCTAAAGTTCCTCTGCATTTGAACATTAACATACTGTCCTTAAGTACTGATGAATTAGTTGACTGTTTTCATTGGAATGGAATGGAATTGCAGTGCTTAAATGTTACTATGTTTACAGTTACTATGTCGTTCAGTTGATTTATTGCATTTTTTTTTAAGAAGTAAGCCTTTTAGTTGTTTTTAATCGCAGTTTTAACTATTTTAAGGCTGATAGTTGAAACAATAAATAATAAACTTGGAATACATTCAGCAGACGCTGGGTTTATCAATAGTGTTCATTTTGTGTTGAACATCAGAAATTAATTGAAGTGTTAACTTGCCACTCTCTGCGGGGTTAAGTGCTATAGCCTTATCCACCACAGTCAAAAACACAATTAAAATGTCAGAATAACTTCAGTCACCCGCCCCATGATGTGCAAAATCACTTTTCTTATTATGGGTTGACTTACAAGATCACTGACTGAAAAAATTCATAGTTATTATCTCTGGTGTGTTACTGAGATCAAATCATGTTTAACAGGCTCAGCCTAGTCAAGGTATTCTTTTTTGTATCCATGTGCATGTTTGTGTTTCTTTGCGGGATAACTTTGTGTTTTAACATTTATGGCCCTTTTCAAAGTGTTGTGTTTAGCCCAGATTAGAAAAAACTGAACTTTTTCCAGCTCCTGTAATTAATGCATAGATTTCTTAAACCTTATTTATGTTTTCATATTTCAAGTTTTCAAAAACAAGCTTAAACTAAGCTCAGAATAAGCTTGACCCCCCCCCCTCTCCAAATAACTGGAACATCTGATGTGCACTTTGTCTTTTTTTTATGTTGCATGCCTTCACACATCAGTGGATCATGAGAATTTACAGTACTCTGTCAATTTTGAAGTGATACAAAGAACCCAATCACAGCAGCACACAGGCACATTGTGCTCCATAGAGTCAAAGCATTTACTGTGAAATTCCAATGCTACTTCAAATATTTGTAGTCTCTCTACATATAACGATGCTAACGGGTGAGGAAGAGGATTCATTTATACCACCGCTTTACTTTATGCCAATATTCAAAATGACGAATTTTATACACAGAATTCTTTTTCCGTACGTTATTGACCTCTTGCCTTGTTACCCTGATATTGTGGAGAATAGTAAAAGTGCCATAGGGTGCAATTAATAGTGGTGCAGAATGTTGTGTTAATTTTGTTGTTGTGATGGTTAGAGAGTTGCTGCCACATTAAGGCGACTGTAGGCAGCTGCCTTATGGTGTCAACACAAATGGCTACACAGACAGTCTTTACAAAAAGAGGCCTTAAAAGAACTTGTTGATTGGGAAACAATAAGCAACAAAAAAACAAAGTATAAATTTGACAGAGGTTGTGAAAATCCTTGTAACTGAGATGATGGGTTGGAGTGGGTAGTACTGCTGTCTGGAGGAATATGGGGGCATATCAGCAACAGACGGCGATAAATATTGCAAAGCGCGTTTAGCGCTTTAATATTTATCTCCGTTTGTCTTTGGAAATGATCGCCCGGTTAAGCACGCTATCATCAAAGCGTGTCACCGAGGCAATCAAAAATCCTGCAAAAGCGGCATTATACTGGAATATCGCTGCAAATCCAGCCATATTCCCACAACGATAGTAGAACCCTTGATGATAGGGAGATGTGGATTAAGCCATAGGATCCACCTCCCATTATGTGCATAGCTAAGGCTGTTTTTTTGCAGATGTTAGCTTACGACAGTAATTGCGGTTAATGCTACTTTTCTGGATGGAACGCGATCATTGATAATAGGGAGAACTTGTCTTTGCGACTGTTTCCCTTTACTTTTACTGAGGAACGCCTACTTTGCATATCATTAGCGATAAATATCGCTGACATGCACAGCGGCAAGAAAACGAGAGCTATTGCCAGTAAACTGTCGCTAACAGCTGTTAGGACAGCTTGCTAATAGAGCAATGAAAATATCGCAGCTTTAGCGGCAAAAAGTGCTGCTAAAGCGGCGATATTGCCCTTGATAATATGCCCCATGGCATTTTGTCTTGTTGGATAAAGTGGTGTAGTTGGTACTCAGGGAATGATAGGTAATGTGTGGTCCGTGTTTAATAATATACTTCTAACCAACGCTGCTGTTAAATTTTTTATTTGCTGGAGGAAATTGAAGCTCTCTTATCTACTTAGACATAGCGTATTAACAGCCAAGCCAGGAGCAAGTAATCCTCATTTTCTTTACCAATGCATGTCTTAAGATAACACACTGTTTCCCGTGAAGGTTAAATAAACGCAGTCACAACCATATTTTTTTACACAGCTCACAGGTCTTATAGTAATAAATTATTTTAAAATATCATCATACCATTTCTGAACATCCACTAAGGAGGAATCACTGAAAATAATTTGTCCTAATCAGTTCACCCACAAGTAATCACTTGGCAGTCAATCTGCAAACCTCAAACCCACTAAAGTGATTTTCCAATCAAATCTTTCCACTGGGGCATATTTTTTAAAAGCCACAATATTTTTGTATGTCATTTAATACCTCAGTAAGCCTCTTCATTATAGGAGTATGCTCCATGAATGAAACTGACAGTTCAATTTCCTTTTTTAGTTCTCAAAAGTAAGTTTGTACATTTGCTGGCCACATTTTCCATTACAATATTCTAATGCAAAAGCACTTATCATTTTTAGGTCTTTTTGGTTGAGATTTTCAAAACACAGCAGGCGTCCGCAAGAGAGGACTTTGTGCCTTTTCAGTTTTCACAACTATACCTGTGTCGATCAATCTAACGTCCAGTGGTCAAACAAACACCAACAAACCTTTCTCTATTACTCCCGCTCAATTTCTCATGCTTCTTTGATAAATAAGACAATTTCTTCCTACAGCCTAATTACAAATAGGCACTGTCGGATGTGATAATTAACGCATCAGATAAAAATCGGGCACTGAATTCTTTGGAAGTCAATAATTACAACACAATCCTGAGTTTTGGGTATAGCATGGAGATGTTGGTGCTTATCACACCAAAATCTGCACGCCCCAGTAAATACTAAAACGTTTGTCATTGTTAAATTACAGCAGGCTTGAACTGCCAAAATTTAAAGAAAGGCATCATATTAATCACATCTGGTCCACTTGTATTCGTGACCCCAGCCCAAACAGATGTTTATGCAGGGATCGTAATTTAACTCGCCCCTTATAATCAGGCACTTTATGCTTCCGTGAAAATGAAGGCTCTCGGAAATATGACTACATGATCCCCCAGCCCCACTTTTTCCAGTCCACAACATCTTAAGAACAACCCCTGGCAAAGGTAATAGGTCTCTCCTATGCAAGACCTATTAAATTTGTCAATATTTTTGTAGTTATGTGGTATGGTATGGTATGGTATGGTATGGTATGGTATGTTATGGTATGGTATGGTATGGAACGGTATGCTATGCTGTGGGTTGGTATGGTATGACATAGTATGGCCTGTCAGTGCATCACATTGTATGGTGTGGCTTTTTATTGCATATATAGTATTGCCTGTCATTGTATAGAGGACACATCAGCACAAGCAAGGTTCACTTTCATAGATGATGGCAACATACATGATAGACCGCACCAAAATCAAACAGGCTTTTGTGTGTCCCCATTAGTAAGTGGCTGCCGTGTGACAGCCTACATTCTTTCGCCCCTAGCGCCTTATAAACACTGCCAATGCCACTGCCCCCACACCCCTCCTTTCAAAATACATATCATGTGCTGCAACATGTCGTTTACACGCAGCCAGAGAAACGCTGTTCATGTAACATGCAAAATTAGTCATTCTGTGCACACATGCCAGCTCTGCAGATCAACAGCAAAGCCCTTATTCAAGTAGCTCCGCCTACTCAAAAAAGACTCCCCTGCCCTACATTAGCCAAAGAACTGTGAAGGATTTGTGGTGGTACGCAGAAGTCAAACCTCTCACCACCCCCACCAAATTAGGGGGCAGATTTACAATAACTGGCGCATCCCCAGGGATGCGCCAGTTAATGTGCGCCGCAGCTCCGCCACCCATGGTGCGCCGCATTAGAATGCGGCGCACCATGGGGTAAAAACGGCACAGATGCGTGACGCATCTGTGCCGTAAAGGTGGCGCATTGCTGGAGTTGCGTCGCAAGTGCGACGCAGCTCCAGCAAGGCTCGGGGTGCCCTATCTGTCCAATGCTGCGTCAAGCCTTACGCCTGCTTCAAGCAGGCGCAGGGTTTTGACGCAGCATTGGCCTAAAAGTGGCTGAGTGAAATGTAAATGTAAATGTAAATGTAAATGTAAATGTATAGGCATTTATATAGCGCACTACTTACCCGTAGGGTCCCAAGGCGCTTCGACCGCTGTGAAACCCTTCCTGGCTTCCCTGAATGGGTATCTCCAGGGTGAGACCAGGCATCCCCGGCGGTCTGGTGGGGCCGTTAGTGAAGATGAGGCAAGCTAATGCCCAGAGTTGCCGAGTGTGATCGCTGATCAGAGTGGGCACCGAGGCGAGAGTATTATCGAGTCCGCTGACCCTGGTCCAGAAACCTGCCGCGCTGGGAATCGAACCCTGGTCCCGGGCCGTCCTCTGCTCTCGGGTCTGCCGCCTCTAACCAGTGAGCCACACTACTTCACTCAGCCACTTTAGCGAGGCGCACCTGCCCCGGAACGCCCACCCTGTGCCAGAACGCCCACATGTGGCGCAGGGCTTTACAACGTGACGTATCTGCCTAGATTCGTCACGTTGTAAATGGGTCGCAGAGATGCGCCACGTTTACGCCCCCGTTGCATGACGCAAACGTGGCGCAAGTCCAACATAAATCTGCCCCATGATACTTTGGGCAGATATGATGTAAAGAAAAAACACAGTACACTTTCATGGCAAAGTCATCAAATCATAGAGTTGATTGGCTGTCAATGTGGGACTTCGAGTCTCGCGTGCCCATCAGTGGTATATAAATGTATAAATGTCCCAGAATCAAAACAGGACGAAACATCAGCAGAGCTCTTACCTCAACTTTAGGGAATTTTGTACTTTTATTATCAGGGGAAATGGAAGTGTCAACAGACCTAACACACGTAATCTGCGCGGCCACAGGCAAAAACTAAAAACCTGTAAACTGTGTGAGTGAGCAGTGCTTTGAATAGAAGGCATGCTCGCGCACTTTGACGACATTTAGTGGCTGCTTCGGTGTGAACGATTGGGTGGGGAGATGCATGGGGCACTGAGCTCATTGCACTGAACCTCAACAATGGGTTTAAAGCAGGAATACTGTTAAACCACAGGAAGCCTGACTTTTGAAGAAAAGTTATTTTCACAACATTCCGTGCGAAGTCTGAAACATGCTTGGGGTCTCTGAGAAGAAAAGTGTGTGTAGCATTGATGATGAAGAGGGGCAGGGGATGAAGAAATTACACAACAACATCAGCATAACAAGGAAGAGGAAGAAAAAAAAAGTACCACAGTCGTTGTGTGATCAGCGGACGGACACTAATGAAGCAATCAATCACTACCTAATCCATTCTCCATCAAAGGAACAAGCACACATGAAACTGGATGTGCTGACCATTGAGAAGCAAGGAAATGAGAGTGACGATGTAGCCAACCAATAGTATGTAATAGACGTGTTCTAAGCTGTCTGGAGGAAGACCTAACCAGCTGTATCATCTCCAAAGCTATACCCTGCCTAGCTGGCTGACAAGCTTACCATCTCAGGAGACTCTCAGCACACCCACACCTAGAAGACCATTGACAGATTGTAGATGAAGTACAAAAATGAAACAAACAGGTTAACTATCCCTCTCTATCCATGCATCAAGGATCTGTGTTGCATATCTCAGGACTCTGGCCCAGGTCTACCCTCAGCTGCCTGGACTGAGTTTGTTGCACCATCGCACGAGCAGGGGAGACCAGGTTATTTTAGCCCCCCCCCCACACACAACCTACTGAGTAGACCTGCTGGTGTGCAGTCTATGCTGTCTGGGTTACTAAGAATGGCTTAATGGGTTCATGTACTCAGTGGTAATTCAAACCGAATTTCACTATTTAGAAAAGCACACTCAAGCACTGCATTAAGAAAAGACACTACATACATTTAAAAGTATTTACTTACAACAGTCTCATCCTGTTGCTTATAACATGAGTAATAATTGCATAGAATATAATTAAAACAACACTTTTGCATGTTGTTAGCAGTGGGAATAGAACAGTTCTAACACAATTTTACCAAGCGAAAACTACTTCTATTCAAAAGATTGTGAGATCATGGAGAAGCTGACTTGCCTCTAGATTTTCTTGGGGCACATCACATTGCATACCTATTCTCAGCACACGGGCTATGGTTATCAAACTTTAGTCAAGAGAGAGTGTTCCATCAAAAGAAAAGCACATGGTTGGGCTCAGCTCCTCTCATCTCTGTATTCATTCTTGGCATAAGAGTGGATGCTACTGTGTCTGACAGAACCACTTGCGAGAACCTGGTGCAACGGTGTCTTGAATTTAGTGTCCATTTCAAGAGCTTTGTATAGGGTGACCTCTGAACTTTAGTCTACATTGGGGACTTTCCAAGAATCTGAGACATAACCGGTCAATACCAGCATGGTGAAAATGCGTCGACTCCTACTACATCTTTATTTTGCACTTCTACTGTAAGTGTAGATGTTGGTAGCTTGTAGCAGACTTGTGTCACCATATGTGATAGCAAAGTCATTGTTTGGATGAACTGACACATATTTAAGTTCTGAGATTTTATGGCAAGTGGAACATCTCTATATCTATCAGGATAGCCCCGACCCTGCTCCAAATTAGGACAAATGCAGAAAATACACCTTTTTAAAGAACACCACATCTCTAGGTAGTAACAGCACAGGACTGCTAGATACTCCTCCATATCTTTCGCTTTGATCATTGACAGGGCTCAGCTTCCTTTAGGCAAGGTTTGAGCTATATAGTTATTACATACATAAATACAACCACATTCAACTGAAGGATCTATTGATCTGATCTTCTTCTGAATCATAACGTTATTGTAGACTGCAGATTTTCCCTTCAACCTCCACTGCAAATAATATTTCCCAGTTTCTAAAATGTAATGGAACATTTAGGACCTCATTACGATGGCAGCGAGACTGCCACTGACAGCCCGTCGCTGGCAGTCCCACTGCCATCCTTAGAATTGGTCCGACCACCAGAATATGATCCGGTGGTTGGAGGCATCAGTTGTAGGGACAGACTGCTGCTTTTCCGAAGGGCTCAAGGAGCCCATCGGTGCAGCGGTCGGACCGTAATCTCTAAAGTAGGGGCGGTGCCGGCGCAGGTACTGCCATAGGGATTATGTTGTCTGTTTCCCTCAGCCTGTACAAGGCATCCAACCCCCATGTACAGGCAGATGTAAGGGGACTTTGGGGGGCCCTAGCAGGGCCCCTGTTCCCCAATGGCCTCAGCTATAGGGTTTGGGGGAGGGACATGTGGTGACCCTTCAAACATCCATGGAATGTGTGTCCGGCATCTCATGGTGGCTGGCACATGGTCTATGGATGTTTAAAACATGCCTTTTTATATTGTGGCTTGTGCTACAACCCTATTCTGGGCTGCGGCAGAAGCAGCAATAGAAAACAGCATGTTTCTGACCGCCTGCACAGCAGCTGGAACACAATTTGGCAGGTGGAACCGTCGACTATATGTCGGCCGGTATCTATCTCTCAATGATGGTGGTTGGACTGGCCAATGGGGGATGGGGGCCCTGCTAGGGGCCCCCAAAGTCCCTACTGTCTGCCTGTACATGGAGGTCAGACAGTGATGTACAGGCAGAGGGAAATGGATATTGTAATCCCTATGGCAGTGCCTGAGCAGGTACCTCCCCTATTGTAGGGATTGAGGTCTGACTAATGCTCGGACGTGCTCCTTGAGCGCCTCGGAAAAGCAGCGATCTGTCTGTACGAATAATGCCTCCAGCCACGGATCATAATATGGCAGTGGGACCTCTTCTATGTATAGTGGTGAGACCACCACAGATGGGCTGTCAGTGGTGGTCTCACTGCCATTTTAATGAGGTCCTTAGTATGGAACTTTGTTTAAATAATGCTACCAAAAGAAAGCTTGCAGCAGGTAGGCAATCTTTACCAGGAAAACTAATGCTGGGAATTAGGGTGAGTGTTGGAACCCACTCTGTTTACACTCACATTAACAGCCTTGTTAAATTTCTGGAAACTATGTGAAAACGACGCGCCTAGATTAGCAAACATGAGGGTCCCTGCCTTCATGTTTGCTGATGATACCTTGCTGATCTCTAAAACCCTGATGGGACTTCAGAGGCTTCTGGATCAGTTTGATTGCTTCTGCATAATGAGTATATTGGAGATCAATGTAAGTAAAATGAAGTATATGGTGCTTAATCCTGGGCCTTCGACCACGACTCATCTCACTCTGGCAGGGGCCCGATTAGAATGTGTCACTACATTTGTGTATTTAGGTCTCAAACTCACAGAACACCTGGGGTGGCAAGCTCACATTACACAGTGATGATTATAAGCAGAGCAAGTAGTAGGAGGCATTCTCAAAATGTCATGCAGTTCACAGTATCGTCCTATTCTACCAGCTATCCAAATTTACATTCTTAAAGCCTTGGGGACTGCTGCCTATGGTGTCAAGCTGTGGGGACATCAGAGTACGACCTCATTGTAAATGGGGGATAATCGCTTTATGCGACAGCTGGTTGGTCTACCAGTAAGCACTCATTTGCTCCCACTCAGACTGGACCTTGGGGCCAGAAATATCTCAGATAAATTGGCACTGCGCCCCATACTTTATTTGAGGAGGATCTGGGTCACCCCGCAGCTGTCTGCTTATTAACAGGGGTTAGAGGAATCTTGTCCCAAGTGGACTCTAGCAGAATTCCATGACTAAAGCATGTAAAGGATACATTAATAGCCATTGGCCTTGAGGGTCTATGGAATACTCCAGTACAGGCCGGGGCTAGTTCCAAATTACATATTAAAACTGCATACTGGCAATATAGAGATAATCGCATGCATATCCAGTCCAGCAATGGAACTCTAACAAATGCCTATCTCACAGCTAAGAATTTCTTTAAGCTAGAGGACTTCCTGGTTGAAATAGCACATTCTCCAACCAGGCGTCTTTACTTGCAGTTCGAGTAAGGAACTTTACCTATCCGGACCTTTACTGCAAAGTGGAAGTGTGTACTGTGGGCAAAGGAGTTGAAATTGCCCGGCCTGTGGGAATCAAAAAGAAACGATCAAGCACATTATCTTCTTCTGCAAAATCTACGTGTTGCATTGGAGATATTTGATTATTCGTCTCTGTCAGAAATTGGGAGTTAGGAAACTTAAGGAAGCACTCAAGATTCTGAGATACGACACATGGATGTTGTCAATCTTTGCTCTCTCTCGTTTACTGATGAGTGTGTGAAGAATAAGGGACAAGTCAAGTATTCTTCATGAGAACCTTGTATAGTTATGGCAGCTGTACAATTGCAGGAGAGTAGGAAGGCCGATACTTGTTGTATAACAGGATCAGTTTAAATGTTATATTCTTTTAAACTTTTAGCAGGTGATTAACCTATTTTATTGCCCAGAAAGCCACGCTCGCTTAGCTTCAGGATAGCTGGATTTGCAATTATGTCAACAATTAATTTAAGCCTAGGGAGGTACCAGGCACACCCTGACAAATTGCTTGAAATCCTTATGCTGTTGGAGCCCACTTCATGGCAAGTAGTCATAGGTTGCTTCAATGGTTATGATATTGTACAGAAGTTTGCACATTTATATTGTAAATGCCAAATGTGTTATGTATGTTTTATTTCCATGTGCTTTTATGGCTTACAGCTGAAATAACGTTTTTAAAAAGGAATTAGATTCAAGTTAACAGCTACATCAGTTATGTGATAGTAATCATATTCTGCTTGAGGGCACATTTCTGCCTGGAATCACATCCAACTCACATCACTTTTTGATGACCTTGCTCTCCAGTTGCCACTTCATAAAACCGGTCATTTAGTGCCCCAGATAAAAGGAAGGGGTCACTTGAGTCTTGCCAGGTAGGACATCTGTGCTGGGAGAGAATCCCTATCACCATTTCAACTTTAGATAGGAGGCCTGACAGACTGAGGAGAGCCATTGTTTGCAAGGGATTGAACCCAAGTATATACCGTGGTGAGATAAATTCCTTTGAAGGGTATCCGAGTGAACATGGAGGGCTGACTTTGGAGTTGGACGGCAGGAAAGAGCACTTCACAGTTGAGCCAAAGATTCACCATTTTGATTTTTGAGTACATGAACTATGAGATAGTATTGATGGAACATGACAGGTAGTATACCATTATGCTGAAAAACTGAGGTTAATATGCACAAAAACTTCGAATTTCTAGACAATGCCACCAATGATTGATTTATTTACCCTTTAAAACACATTGCTAGGCCCACTTCAAGGAGCTGATCTGCCTGGAAAAGTGGAGGACAGAAGGCATCCCAGACTGCTGCATTGACGAACTGCTGCCTGTCAGTCAGAAACCAGTGAGAAGAGTTGTCTCCTGTTCACTCTGAACTACTACTACCAGAATTTTGAAATAGGGCTTGTCGTGCCAAGAATCCTGCTGAACTACAAGGCTAAAGTGAGTTCAATATCCTGCCATTGCAGCATGCTTGCCCCTATGAAACTCCCTTTGTCTGCACTGAAGGTGCAGAGGTAAGCTGTTGCTTGTTTGGAAGAACTTTAGTGACCCTACTGGTGCACTGTATTTCTTCTAGACCTAGAGGATACGTTGTGGAAACCTCTTCTGTGACTGTTGGAAGATGACTGGAGTCTTAGCAGCCAGGTCTGAAGATGGTTAAGGTAGTACTGCTACAAAAACTTGACGAAAAAGCTTTGACTTTGTGAAATTTGACAAACTCACCACAAAAAAGACACAACGTTGCAAGTTCTCCGAGGCTTTTCTCCTGCTCAGAGCATTGTAGAATTAAATAACAGACTACAGTGGTATTCCCCACTTATTATATTTAAAACTAAAGAGCCTTCACTGGACACGGTATACAGGATTGCCCACCTGTGTTTTCTTCCCTCCAGTAATGTTTGAAGTCTGAAGGTAAATACTTTCTGCGGAACCGTCAACCAACTTCAATTGAACTGCATTCACTCACAACACACTTAGACATTTTTTTCTAATTGTTACCATTAACCATAGTATAACATTGAAAGCATTTTTCAGTGATTTCTTTAGTTAGTTTTTGTATTCAATATTACTTTCTAGAACTACTTCAAATATTCTTGTTTTTCTGATGTTTCTTAATTCATTTTCATGCTAATAACTAATTTGGGGGCATATTATCAAGACAGGCGATAAAATTATCGCCGTTTTAGGGGCAGAAAACTGCCGCTTAAACGGCGATAATGGGCTTGATAATATGCTCTATGGAATTCCAATTGAAGCCTATGTTAAATGTGAAGGACATCTAACATGGGCTTCAATTGGAATTCCATAGAGCATATTATCAAGCCCATTATCACCGTTTTAGCAGCAGTATTCTGCCTCTAAAACGGCGATAATTTTATTGCCTGTCTTAATAATATGCCCCTTGGTTTGCTCATATATATGTCTTTACTTCTTGCCTGCAAGTGAGCCAAAGATTCCTGTCAGAAACCAGTTCTGAGTCCCAGATTATTTGGGGGCTTTGGGAGTTCAGTTACAGATCATATTATACAGTGGCATATATCCCGCCTTCCCTAATTCTCAAATTTCCTAAACCTATGACATTCAATTTCAGTTCTTGCTATGACTGAGATTGCATGTAAACTAGCGAGAGGGAAAGTTTGTTCACTGTACACTAACTATCTCTGCCTGCCGACCACCTTCTGTTTTATAAATCAGAAGACTGTTAACCTCCCTCTTTCAATGCACACGAAGCTAACGCCAGAATCACTTATTTTTCTCAAATTCCAAAAGCACTGTGGCACCAAGACTGCATGTGCAGACACCAACTGTCACAATGGTCTAGCTCTTCATCACACATAATAAGAATGGTCACCAAAACATAACATTTTTTGCTCCTTCTAATGCAATGCAACATGCTTCCGAATAGAGGGTCATGCATCTAGCTTCACAAGCACTATTAGTGGCCCACCCTTCACCACAAATCATGCCACAGATTTATAGTAGTCTTCTTGAGTCTCAATAGGCATTTTTATTCCTGTGCAAATCTATGCTCTCAGCAATCCCACAATTTACTGAGGCACCAGCCCTATTACCCCCAGGTCCCTCCTGACCCCGTCCCATTCCTTAAAATAGGGAGATAACCATCTCCACGACAGAAAAAAGAAAAGGAGCATGCTGGGATACCCTACCTGCTCCCTCCCACTGGGAGTACATAAGCAGTACCAACCCAGCATGCAGCCTGTTCTTTTTTCTGTCTCCGACAGATTGGATTGTTCGTGTATGCTGTGATGTTTTTCCTTACCTGGATTCTTCTTCCGGATGGCGCCCGCTCCTGCTGGGCTGGGGTGGCGTGCTGGTCCTTCTCTGCTTCCCCTGCCCGGCTGCCTGGCTTCCCGGGCAGGGGTGTTGTTTCCTGGTGTCTGCCTCCCGGCCTGCCTGGCTTGCTGGGTCGCGGGGCTTCTTCCTGGCTGCTTTCCGGTTTACCGGCCCTTTGCGGCTGGTGCGCCGTCATCCCGCTGTTCTTCCGGGTCGCCTGGGCGCGTCTCCCCGTGCTTGGCCGGGTGGGAGACGCGCTGCTCCTGTGGCTGGCAGGCGAGGCGCTGGATGGTTTCTGGTGACGGCTGGGGGTGTGGGGCCTTGTTTCGTGGTGCTGCGGCCCCCACTATGGGTGAGTCCCGCTTTGCGGTGATTGCCTCCTTTCTTGTGTCCATGTCTGTTTCGCCAGCAGCCTTCGCTCGCAATTTTCTGCCTAAACTGTGGAGCCCGGGGTTATCTTCCCCGACGGGGTGCCGCTTTTCCCTTTCAGGCTGGCCGCAGACCGTTTACTTGTGCTGAGGTCTGTGTTACGTGGCTGCTTGGGCACCTCCTGG
The DNA here is from genome assembly GCF_964263255.1 of Lissotriton vulgaris. Classification (NCBI taxonomy): domain Eukaryota; kingdom Metazoa; phylum Chordata; class Amphibia; order Caudata; family Salamandridae; genus Lissotriton; species Lissotriton vulgaris. The sequence goes on along the minus strand of NC_141696.1, from coordinate 774,248,102 downwards.
TGGTCTGGACTGCGCCCTCCCGGAGGTTGCCGTGTTGTTGTGTCTTCAAACAGCCACTTTGGGTCTTGGTCATCGGACACTGTGCCACGCTTCCACTGGGTGTGTTTGCCTGGCGGCCACCTGTCTTCCCCGGACCCCTGCTGTCGCGGTGGTGTGGTCTGCTCTGCCTGGCGCTGATGTCCTGGAGGGTGCCTGCACAGTTTCTTGGGGGGCGATGAGCTGTTGGGGCGCTCCTCCTGCCCTCCTGGTGAGTACCGCATAGCGGTCCCTCTTTGTGGGTTTTTTGTTGCCCGCATTTTCCCGCTGTCTTTTTTTTGCAGGTTTCCTCCTGGCCTGGTCCTTGGCTCCCTGCCTGTGGCCTCTGTGGATCTTGCTGTGGCCTCGGCAGGACGGACTTCTCTGCCCGGCGCTGGGTTCTGGTGGGCGCCTGGACAGTCTGTTGGGGCTATAGGGGGGGGGGGGGGGTGCTGTTGTGGCCCTCTTCCTGACCTCCTGGTGAGTGCCGCGTAGCGGTTCCTGTTTCCTGCCTTTTTTCCTGTGTCCTGTGTTTCCTGCTGTCTTTCTTTTGCAGGTTCCTCCTGGGCCTGGCCTGGGCTCCCTCCCTGCGGCCGGTGTGGTTCTTGCTGTGGCCTCTTCAGGGGGGGGGGGGGGACTTCTCTGCCCTGCGCTGTGTTCTGGTGGGCGCCAGGGCTCCCTGTTGGGGGAAGGGGGGGTGTTTTGGGGCCCTCTTCCTGCCTTCCTGGTGAGTTCCGTGTGTGGTACGCCCCTGTTTCCTTCCTGTTCCCTGACCTTCTTTGCGGTGTAGCGGTTGGGCTGTGTATGGGCGGGTTGGCCTTGATGGGCTTGGTTCCGTCTCTTGGCCTGTTGTCCTTGGCTGTTGCTGGTGGGAGTCGTCCTTTGGGCGTCTCTCTGCCGGTCATTTTGGGTGGATGCTGTTTTCCTCAGTTTCCTCCTCTCGTTTCCGCCTTGGTTTGCCTTCCCCGTGCCTCCTCGGCTGGTTGGGTTCTGTTAGTCGAGGCTGTGAGCTGGGGGTGCGTTATTCCTGCCTCCTTGCTGTCCTTTCTCCTCCTCTGGAGTTTCGGCTTTGGAGTGGCCCTGGGTTCGGGTGGGCCTCCTCCTTTTGGCTCTCTCGGGGGTTCTCCGGCCCTTCTTTCTTGCTGGGGGGGGGGGGGGGGCGTCCGCCTGTTGCTTGGCCTCCCCTGCTCTGCGGTTGTTCTGCCCCTGGTGAGGTGCGCTTGTGCCCTTGGTACTTGGTGGTTGGAAGGTTCTTCCTTCCTGCATGCGCCCTGGCCCTCTGTCTTCCTGGGTTGCCTCTGTTTTCGCCTGTTTGCCGTTGGCGTGCCTCTTTGGTTGGCTTGCCCTTGCGGCGTGGCTTGTGTTTTTTTCTTCCTGTTCCCCTGGCCTGCGTGCTGTTTTGGGGATTCGGGTTGGCCCTTGTCGGGCTCTTGTTTCTGGCCTTCTCCGGCTGCTGCGGTTCCCTGTGCTTTCTGGTTCCGGGGTTCTTGCTGCTTGGCTTTGCCGTTTCTGTCTGGCATGCTGGGGCTTGTCCCTTGGTGTTGGTCGTTTGCCGCTTGTTCTCTGCGGCTGTGTTGTCTTGTGGCTTTGGCTTCTGGTCCTCCTGGCCGTCCCTGGTGGGGGGTCTACCTGCGGGGCCGGGGCTCGCTTTCTGCGTCCTGCTGCCCTTTGGTTCCTGGCGTTCCTGTGGGTTCGGTCCTGGTGCATGCCTGTCGGGTTCCTGCGGTTTTCCGCTGCTGGTTGCTTCTTGCTCCCTCTGGGTTCCCTTGCTTGGGCTCTGCTCCGGGCTTCTGGCTTTCGACGGGTTCATGTGTCCTCCCCTGGTTTCCTTGTCTGGGAGCTGTTGGGCCCTTCCTCTGTCCTGGGGGCGCCTTGTCCTTGTTCGGCTGTTGGCTCCGGTCCGGCCGGGTTGGGCTCTTGTTGGGTCCTGTTGTTGGGGGTTTTTCTTCTCCCCTTCTGCTTGCTGGGGTTTGGTTTCCTGTTGTGGTTTCCTTCTCCCCTCTTGTCTCTCCGGCTGGTTTGTGCTTTGGGGCTTTGCTTGGCTGGCCGCTCTTGCCTCCGGTGGTGGCTGGGTCGTGGCTCTGCCTTGGGTGGCCGCTTGTTCTTCGTCTGCCTGGCTCCTGTGCCCCGTTCTGTTTACCGGTCCTGCCTGGACTGTGCCCTTTCCCTGCTGGTGGGTTTTTGGGTGTTGGTCTCCCCGGGTGTGTGGCCTTTCTGCTGCCTTCTGGTGGTTCTCCCCCCCCCCCTCGGGTTTCTGGGGGGGGGGGGTTTGTCGGGCCCTTCCTCGGTGCTGGTGGGCCTTGGCCTTTTTTGCTGGTGTTGGCTTTGCCTGCTGTCCTGTTTCCCTCTGGTGGGGGCTGGGTTTTGTTGGTCGTCCTTGGCTTTTGCTTTGGGTGGCCTCTTGTTCTTGGGTTGTTCGGCTCTTGTGCCCTGGCTTGTGGCCGTGCCTTGTCCCTGCTTGTGGGGTTGGGTGTCTGCCTTTCCGGGTTTCTGGGCCTTTGCTCTCTTGTCGGTGCTGGGGTGTTCCTTCACGCTCCCTTCTTGAGTGGTGCGCCTTGGACTTCTCGGGGCTCCTCTCCTTTGCTTTCGGGTGCAGGGGTTTTTTCCCCGTGTGCTCTGGTGGCCGGGGCTCTGCCTCTGTGTTTTTGCCTCCCGGTCTCCGTTTTGCCTTCCCGTCCGCTTTGCGGTCGGGTCGCTGGTGCTCTTCCTTGGTGGTGTTGAGCTTTGTGCTGTGTGGCCCTTCTTTGCTTGGGGTCCTTTTGTGGTCCCTGCTGGGGTTCTTTCCTGGCTGCTCCTTCTCTTGGGCTTTGTCGCGGTCCTGGGGTGTTCTTCGGTCCCTTCGGGGTCCACTCCCTTCGGTTGGCTTTGGTTCTGGGTCTGTTTTGTGGGCTCTGGGCTCCCGCCTTCAGTTTCTGTTTTCTGGGGCGGGCTGGCTCGGGTTGGCTGTTGTGCTTTCCTGGCCTCCTTCCTGGTGGGCGGTTCCTTTGTGGCTCTCCGTCTGGGTCCTGGTGGTCCGCTGTTGTGTGCCTCCTGGCTGGCTGGCCTGCCTCTTCTGCGGCGGGTTTCTTGGGGTTGGGCTGTGGGCCTTGTTGTTGGTCCTCGGCTTTTGGGGTTTCGCCTTCGGTGGTTCCGTGGTGTCCCCCTTTTCCTCCTGGGGTTCGGTGCCTCCTTTTCCGGTTCTGGGGTTTTGGTTTCCCTGGTTCCGTGTGGTCCTTTGTTGTCTTTCTTGGTTGTGCCCTGGGTTTTTCCGGGTCTGTTTTTGGTTGGGCTTTTTGCTCTCCCTGCCCTCTGTTGTGGTGGTTGCTGGTTCTGCTGGGGTTGGCCTTTGGTCGGCCCTGCCCTGTGGCCTGGTTCCTTTGTGGTTCCTTGTTGCTGCCCTCTTTCGGTTCTGCTGGGGGCCTCCCCTGCTGTGTGGGGGTCGTCCTTCTGCTTTGTTCCTCCCTGGTCCTTCGGCTTCTCCGCCCTGTGTGGGCTGTTCTTTCTGCCTTTGTCCTTTGGGCTGGGTTGGCCTGTTGGTCTCTGGTTGTTTGGCGGCCTGGGGGGCCTGGTTCCGGGGGCTGCGCCCTTGGGGGTTTCTCGCGGGTTGGTTGCCTTTTCCTGGCTCCTTTCTCCGTTGGGTCGCGCGCTCTTCTCCTGGCCTTCCGTTGGTCGGGGGGGGGGGGGGTCCTTGGTTTTGGCCCCCTCTGCTTGCTCCCTTGGGGGCTTGGCTCTGCTTCTGTGCCTTCCTTCCGGCTTGCCGGATTGGTGGTGGTTGTTTTCCTGGCAGTCCCTTTCTGTCCTTTGGAGGTCTTGGTTCGGGTCTGTGGGGTTCTGTTTTTTGGTCTGGTGCCCTTGTTGTTGGTGGGGTTCCGGAAGGCCGGCTTCTCTGCTTTGGTATTCTCCCTATTTTAAGGAATGGGACGGGGTCAGGAGGGACCTGGGGGTAATGTCCTATTACTTACCGGTAATCTTCATTACTCCTGGTCCCGTTGACCCCGTCCCATTCCTTACTTCCCTCCCTCCCTCCCTTGCGGCCGGCCTTCCTGTTGTTGGCTTGGTGTTTTTCAGGCTGCATGCTGGGTTGGTACTGCTTATGTACTCCCAGTGGGAGGGAGCAGGTAGGGTATCCCAGCATGCTCCTTTTCTTTTTTCTGTCGTGGAGATGGTTATCTCCCTATTTTAAGGAATGGGACGGGGTCAACGGGACCAGGAGTAATGAAGATTACCGGTAAGTAATAGGACAGTACTCTAAACACTCAATGAGTTCGATTTTCACCAGACTTTACCTCATTCTTCAAAAGTTCAGCCCCCAACGTGTAGCAGGCTATGCTTGTTGTTTACAAGAATAGCACCTGATATTGGCATTATCTTCTGTGCAAATTATATCACATTTTCCAGATTCACCAAAAAGTCTATAGAAAACGTTGTACATACATAAATCTCATTTTATTTGGTCTTCAAATATATTGGTTTTCCCTGCATTAATATTTCAAACCATTTTAGGATCAGTTTTGTCCCATCCTTCCAATGATGATCACCCTGTCTTCAAAGTAAAATGTGTTCCAATTTTCGATCAGATTTCTTTCAAGACCATTTCTACAAACCTAACAGAAACATCATCATAGATATGAGACAAATGCCTCGCTACCTCATTAACTCAAATATGTCAAAACACGCCTAAAATAAACATTCCTCTTGATTTAACATAATTGACAACCTTGAATGTATCAGCTCCATATCTGAATGCCCATCTATCCTTCAATCAAAATATGAGGTGCTAACTTGAGATTACTGTTTGTTGCTGCATGTTTTTCAAATGTATACACCTACCCTCCGTACTGCAATTAGGTGTGCTAACTACATCCTTATAGACACAGGGGTATCCTTTTGAACACTTGAAGCATGATATATTTGTGCTGCATACAGTGGACTATCACTTATTGACCAGTGTTATCACTGTTGAAACACCTCACTTTCACAATCTCACACAGCTGAGTTCTGTTATGTAATTTCTGTTTTTTACGTAAGATACTTGTGTATATGTAAAACATGTACATATTGATTAATTGACTGAAATCTGCAGTAACTTATATGCCATTGGCACAGTGGTGTTAGATGCTGGCCATGAGAATGTGCGATGGTCACTATGGAACTTTAACATTAAGAGCAGAGGGAAGAGTGCTGTTAAGACGGGTGCTGAAGCTGTGCTGTATTTTGGTGGAAGAATTAAAGATTTGAAGACAACCCTGTCTCCTGGATTAATCTTAACATTGACGACAAGCTACCTGTGAGGGGCAGGTCATTCACTAACACCTCTTAAGGATCCTGACAGCACCAAACTTGCTGTTTCTTTATTGGAAAGTAACAGATTTATTGGAACTAGACGAATGTAAAGTTTTGCCACACACTAAAGAAATTGGAGCAATGGGTTGTGAGTAATAATAGACGTTTTATCGAAATATTGATTTGTCAGATTTTTTGTTTCTTTTTACTGTTATGTTCTGCATCTAATTGTGAGCTATGTTCTTGAAGATTCCTTAGACACCGCTACGACAAGTGTGAGAACTTCTCATGCACAGCTTACTGTGATGTCCACCTGCGGTTGTATGACGTTACAACGCATACTTTTACAACGCATGCCTTTACAACGCATTTTTCACATAGCAACATCCTTTACAACGCATTCCATTACATTGCATGACACGACATCGCATTTTAAGAAACTACCTTTGCAACGTATTCCATTACTTCGCATACTACCTTTACAACGCATACCATTACAAAGCATACCATTACATTGCATTTATGGTAAGTATTGGATAGTATAGGGGTAAAGATTACTATCCTAACTCCAGGGGGTGCAACAGTAGCGTAAGTGTTGGATAGTGTAAGGGTAAAATTTACTATTCTAACTCCAGGGGGGTGCAACAGTAGAGTAAGTGTTGGATAGTGTAAGGGTGCTATGCGTTGTAATGGTATGCGTTGTAATGGTATGCGTTGTAGTGTCATTCGATGTAATGGTTGCGTTGTAATGGCATGCGAAGTAAGGGATGTTACGATGTAATGACTGCAATGTAATAGTAGTGCAATGTAAAAGTTGCATTGTAATGGTTGTTTCCCGTCCACCTGCTGATCAGCGAATGCAGAACTATAAGCATGTTTAGCTGCGTGGGGCCTATCTAGCTACTCGCCTGGAGTCATGTGGCTCATAACATGGCTACATCATTATGCCTCATTTTCACCAACTAGACTGAGTTGAAAATGTTTACCGTGTCGAACATTCATTGTTTTTTTTTGCCGCATTACAGGAATTTTTTCAGGAACGAAAAAAGAAAAACTGACTCATCGGGTCTTTGTGCATGTTTTATTGGAATTACTACAATAATTTGGGACATCTTCTTATCGCTCCAGTTGGATTCATAGCACAGTTTTTGACTCTAGCAGATAATCTTGGTGTTAATATTTAATACAATTCATCTGTTTTAATATGGATGTTATTTTAATATATTGTGTTAGTTTATTCATTTCTGAATTGTTTTAGCTTACTTTGTCAGTCAATTTCTTTAGATTGCTGTTTGAGTTTACCTTTGCAGGGTCAAAATTATGTCTGTTCCAAGTATGTCCCAGCCTTCGCAAATTTTTATCTGACCATGAGGAATCATTAGTGCCCTAGTTGAAATGGAAATTAATGTATGATTCATGCCTCATAGCTATTGGTGGAGAGAAGTTTTCTTCTGCGAAGCAACAAGGAATTCTACTCCACAACTTAGGTATAAAGGGGCATAATGCACAGGAGAGCCTGGATTAAATCACTATTTACCACACTAAGGGTAAGCAAAGAGATTTACAGGAGATGTAAATTTTGATGATGGAGAAACATTTTGGCCCACATATGAATATTGTTCTGGAAAGGAACAAATTCTTCATAAGAAACCAAGCTAAAGGTAGGAGGGTTGGAAATTATATAGCCTTGTTAAAAAGCTTTGACCTTACATGCGAATTTGGTGAGTTGACTGAATCTCTCATAAGGAATCAATTGATATGTTGCACTAATGACATTAGAGTACATGAAAAACATTTAGCTAACAATACCTCATTATAGGAAGTGGTGGAAATTGTTGAGGACATGGAACACACTTCTAGTTGGGTAAGAGAAATGTGAGGCACTATTCCACACTCTGTGGAAAGAGTTACCAATACCACTGTTGTGATGGCCATAAGTAAATGCAATAAAGTAGTTAACCAGAAAACTACGTGGAAAGGGCCAATCAAGAATTTTAATCAAGGGAAGGTCTCAAGTTTAATGTTGTAAGTGTGGCAGTTCCACTCATTAATCGACTGACCCAAATTGTTATGCTCGTAATTATGTTTGTCGGAGTTGCGGGCAAAAAGGGCACTTTACTCACATGTGTAAATGAGGTGACAGAAATGCCTGAGATCAGCCAAAAAGCTATTTTTCAAGTGGTACCCCTTTTCCCGAATGTCAAACAGATGGATGGAGAGATTGAGGTGGGTTAGGTCAAGATGCCTGAGTCTGAGACGGTAATTAGTGGGAAGAATCTCATAGTATCAGCTGTATCAGGTTACCCATTTACCCTCATAGGTGATAAGAACTGGTAGAGAACATATGGGAGTGAGAACATCACATTGTTACCACCTCACATAAACCCAGAAGGGTATGGTGGTCTGAAAATCAATTTAATTGGGTACACGGTTATGAACATTAAATTCAAAGGCAGGGAGACTGTAAGGAAAGTCTGCCTGGCTAAACAAGGTGACAACCTTCTCAGGTGGCATCACCAAAGTATTATTCTTTATCCTTTTTCTCCAAAGCAGATCCTTTTGGTTGTGAAGATTGGTGAAGCTTTGGATGTGGTGAAGAAATTCCAGAATGTAATTAGGGAAGAACTTGATCTTTCAAAGGATTTTGAACACAAGATTATTCTAAAGAAAAACGCCAGGCTTGTGGTACACAAGGTGAGAAGGGTACCTAATCTAATGTACCCTTGATTGGACTGGAGCACGCGGCGGAGTAACATTAAACTACATCCACGTCCCATCACGGTGTGCGGACTCTGCTCTCAATGACTACTGGTGGTGCAGTCGACTTAAGCATGATTTCGAGTTGCAGTTCAAAAACGTTGTTTTATTTTATTTGCAGTGAATGAGTACAGTCAAAGCACTGGAGCGACTACTGTGTTCTGAAGGGGTCCCTAGAACTTGCCCCCCGCCCCGCAATGCGGGGTCTGCAGGGGCCTTTGTTATGCCACTGCACATAGTTATATCATCCACAAGCGAGTGCTCTTGTCGAAAGCCTGAATCATTTGTGGAAAGCCTGTGCCCAGAATATAGTTGAGAACAGTGTATTCTTAAAGATAGATCTCCAGGAGATACTGTGGGCACATCGCAATACCCCCAATTCTGTTACCCAAATATTGTGGTTTCAGTGTTTCACAGGGAGATTGGCTGGCACCTAGCTTAATCTGGCATGGTTGGATTATAGGAGAGCTGCCAAGGGCGTGAATTTCCGTTCAGTCAGAGATTATCAGAAGGAGTATAAAAAGCAGTTGGATTAGAGGCATGAAGTGTGTGAATGTAAATGGAATGTGGGTGATGTACTCTTTGTGAAGATGCCTGTTTAGTCACCGAAAGGGAAGTCCAAGCATATAGGCCCGAAACGCACCTCTCAAGTGAAGAAGAATGTGGTCATATTGAGTGATGGTGGTATGTGAAGTATGTCACGTTTAGGTAAGTGCACAGACAAAGATGGAGTGGGTGATGATCCCTCTGAAGCCCAGTAGTCTTGCACAGTGCAGAGTCTGTGAATGATTGTAATCTGAAGATGGATTCCAGTTCCAACCAAGGGAGGTTCGTGGTCGCTCCCAGTACAGGAGGAAACCTCTATATCTTGGTGATTGTGACCTGAAATGAAATGGTTGTTACTTATTTAGGTTTGGGATAAGAGGTGTCTATATTACAATGATAAGTATTCTTGACATTCTGGTCTTACTACAATACCTTATATTTATGATTCTGCTATTGTTACAAAACATTCAATGTTTTTCTTTTTGATTGTTGTGTGGTGGTGTTTTGGCCTATGATGTACATTAGTGTATATTTTACTGTTTATTTATGTGTCTGTTATTTTCTTTGGCTATTACATTTAAAGGAAGGGAGATGTGTTGTAACATACATGCCATTGGCACAGTGGTGTTCCATTCTGACCATGAGACTGTACTGTGGAAACCATGTTACATTGGGAGCAAAGGGAAAAGTGCTGTTAAGATTGGTGCTGAAGCTGTGCTGTATGTTCGTGGAAAAAATAACGATTTAAAAACAATCCTGTCACCTTGAGCAATCTTAACAAAATCCTCCTCTAATTCCCTTAGAGAAATTTCACCAATATATATACGATCTATCCGCCTCGATACAACAAACATTTGGTTTCTGACATCAGATGATCCTCTTGCTGCTCTGTTGAAAATGTTGCAGCTGAAGGTCTTTTTGGAGGATTACCTAACAACTGGGCCTAGACAGGTAATTCTTTAACTCTCTGATTCGGTACTTCACCCAAGGGGGCATTGGTCCTCAGATGAACCTTTCTTCGTTGTAGTGAGGGGTGAGAAATCAGGATGTCCTGCTGTTGGTCACCCAATGAGGAACAATAATTGGTAGCCAACTCACAAATTAGAGAACAGGTTCAAACATTACTCTCAGACCCATGATGTAAAAATAGAGTATTGCAATTGGAAGACTCAGCCTTCTGAAGAAGTTCAGTCTGACATGAATCATATAAACCAATAGTTCTGCTGTGGCTACACAGAAGAAGAGCAAAAGAGCTTGATGTTCTGAAAATAATATATGATTCTCCCTATCATCCATTTAGAATTTAAATTATTATAGATATGATCTCTGTAAAAAGACCATTAAGACATAAAAAGATTCAGTTAATTTGGTTACTGTACTAAAGATCCAAATCAATGCACATAAGTAACATTTTAATAAGCTCTGTCGTGGGTCTAACAGCTCAAAATATAAAATCACACTTCTAGCCAAAATAAATCCATTTCTAAATATAATAATCTATAAGAAGATGGTTCCAGAGTTAGGGATCCCTACCACCAACAAGGACAGAAGAAAAGTTCACAAAGGTTCTCAGCTTGGGCAAGGGGATCAAGTTTTAGTCCACTAGGGAAAAGTCCACGGGCATGGGCAAGGGAAATTGACCATTAATCGGGAAGGTTCAAGCCTGGGGTCTCATCTGACAGCTCCAAATCATCCAGCAGGCAAGTACATCATTAAGGGAAAAAGGCATAGGCATGAAAAGAGAGTCCAGCAGGCAGGCTGGAGGCAAGGAAAGTGAAGGGGAGCGCAGAATTTCTCCCTCCTCCCAGGGAAGTAATTGTTTATACTTCAAATTGTCCATGTGGAACATTGGTATTTACTGTACAATGGGCTGATCATCATTTGATCGTTCTTCCTTTCACCAGTTACAAATTGAAACTCTAGCATACTTTCCCATGCTGGTAATGGGAAAGGACTGTCCATTCTGTCCTCAAAGGTTAGTTGAAGAGCTTAATAACCCTGGGCGGAGTTCGCGGAGTGGGGCTTCGCGGAGCTACGCGAAGTGGGCGAGAAACTACGCCCACCTCCGCACTCCGCGTAGCCCCACTCCGCAAACACCACTGGCCGCCAGCCCCGCCACCCGCCTCCCTCCCGCCCTCCCTAAATACTTTGAAATAAAAGAATCAAATAATTTAAAAGCACTTACCTTGCCGCCGCTGCCCACCGCGTCCCCGGGGCTCGCGATCTTCCGTCTTCCGTATTTTCTCGTGAAAATGCGCATGCGCGGCCGCCCGCGCATGCGCATTAGTACGGAAGACGGAAGACCGAAGTAAGTGAGCCCCGGGGACGCGGCGGGCAGCGGCGGCAAGGTAAGTGCTTTTTAAATTATTTCATTTCTTTATTTCAAAGTATTTAGGGAGGGCGGGAGGGAGGCGGGTGGCGGCCAGCTACGCTCCGTCTGCGGAGTGCCGCCTGGCTCCGCCAGCTCCGCAAAATGCGGAGTAGGCGGCACTACGCATACTCCGCAGACGGAGCGTAGCTGGCCGCCCACCCCTAGAGCTTAATTACTTTGTTGCTCTCCATGAATATACTCCAACAGTTAGGCTCCCATCGATTCATGTCTTGTCACTTAAAGAATGTTGCATAAACAGAACAGATAAAGCAACATTTGAGGAAACGTATCAAAAGCCTGTTCCACCAGGCTATGAAATAATGCATCCTAATGAAAAAGTCAATTCAGTGCATTTTAAAGTTAGCATATCTTATTTAGTAAAATATACTCCTAATTAAGTTCAAAGTAAAACCAAAGGGGATGATGGACGGAGTGTTGAACAATGCAAGCACTCACCCCCAATCAACTGATCTGGGTGTAATCCATCATCATTCTTTAGCTCACTCCGCCACCCCACTTCAGACAAGGCCATATGCAAATCAGTCTGACCCTGTTCCTCATGGGAACAGTCCAGCCCGAACTGCCAAGCCATGTCTTACCTGGACCAGAAACAAGCATCCTGGGACCGTTTTCTGGCTAATCAGCCGTCATGAGACAGGCTAGCTTGAATCCAGTGGCAAAGTGAGCAAGGGACCCACGTCTGGGCATACCCTGCCAACTTAGAGCGAACAAAACAATCCCAAAGGGGTATGCCCAGTGTGATTTCAGGTGGGAACGTCACCTTAGGTTTACTCTAATGGCATTTATTTTTCCCAGGAGTGTAGCTGCTGCCAGGCCCTGCCTCTTCACAGACACTTCTGTGAATTACAGGCAGGTCAAGGGAATGACCAGTCACTGTTTTACTCATAGCAGTCACAGCCCAGACAAAACCATTACCCAAATAAGGGAAAGCCAACTTCTGGAGTCTCCAATACTGGTGTGGAGGGTTCTCATGAAGGGCTGCATTATCCTTGATGGATCACAATCACCTGGGGGGTCAAAGGTAATACAGCACAGCTTCAGGTATAGCACAAAGTAGGGGAACTGCTGATCACAGTACAACTCAAGGTAGTACACAGTGATTCAGGAAGAAGTTTGAGGCCCTTCAGCAATGAAGTTGAGCCTCTTTGCAGCAGGACACCCCATTGCAGATATCAGGCAATTGTGTCCCCATTGGCAAATGCACCAACTTTTCCAGGCCATGGAGGAGGACCAAGGTAAACTTCAACGTCCATTTTCCAGCAGAGAGGCACACACACCACAGGTAGGGAGCAAGGGCACACCACAGTCTTTTGTAGCAAAACATTCCTCAGGACGCAGTAATGTCAATGTCACTTATGGTTTCTTGACAAACAATCCATCTTGTAGCTAATGCTGGAATCTCCTCTAAGCAGCTTTTTTTTAGGATCACCCCTGGTGCCCAATTTTCAGCAGCAAGTGAGGCCCCTTGTCCAGAGGAGATCCTCAGTTCCTCCTACAGAATGTTGCAGACGTACCAGGTGAAATCTCCATCTGTAGTTGGGAAGCTGGCAGGTAATAATCCAACCCTGGATCTCAGACATTTCTCCAACTCCCTTTCGGTGTCACCTAGCACTGGTCAGTGAGATGTACTGAAATACTTATTTGGGGTTTCCGTTCCCTTCTTATACCACCATAATGCCAGCCAGGATTTGACAATTCTACAGGCACAATCTTTGTCTTCTTGTGTCAGCAGGAAGGAGAGGTGGTGCATGAACTTGTCTGCACTGATAGACAAGAAACAGAGGCACAGAGGTGAGGGCAGCCCTGAAGCTGAAAGGTTAGCAGCATGTGTTTTGAGCCGAACCTCTTTAATGTACCCTGTTTTTAAATATTTACTCGTTTTGTGTTATCTTCTTGTTTTTTAACTTTGCACTGTTATAGACTGCACTTGGGAAAGGGAGTATGTTTTTTATGAACAGTAAATGTTTTAAATTGGAGATCAAATATGAATCGTGAAGCTGCAATATTATGTTCCGAGGTTAACACTTACTCCTGCAGTCCGCTTCCTCTGATCTGGTTGTGGGAGACAGGTGGGGGTTCTCTTGCCGGCTGTCTCGAGTGCTTGGTGAGTGGCAGCCATCTTTCCTCCAGGGACAGCTAGAGCAGCCATCTTTGCTAGTGCGCGCTCTAGCTTTCCAAACAGGCTGTTGCATGTAAACCGAGCCGCTGCACGGAAGCGGTTGCTAAAAGGTTAGCAGCGTGTGTTTTTGCGCTGAACCTCTTTTATGTACCCTTATTTTAAATCTTTACTCATTTTGTGTTATCTTCTTGTTTTTAACTTTGCACTGTTATAGACCACACTTGGGGAAGGGAGTACATTTTTTATGAACAGTAAATGTTTTAAATTGGAAAATGAATTTGAATCGTGAAGCTGAAATATTACGTTCCTATGTTAACACTTACTTCTGCAGTCTGCTTCCTTTGATCTGGTTGTGGGAGACAAGTGGGGGTTCTCTTTCCGGCCGCCTCAAGTGCTTGGTGGGCGGCTGCCATCTTTCCTCCAGGGACAGCTAGAGCGGCCATCTTTGCTAGTGCACGCTCTAGCTTTCCATACAGGATGATTCATTTAAACTGGGCCGATGCGCAGACGCGCACAGCGGGCTCGCCAAAGGCAAGCCCGTCTACGCCCGTCATCGCCCCTGAAGCGACCAGCACCAGCCATTATGTCCAAATCAGCAAAATTGGTAAGCACTGGCATACCTATAACTCTTCACAACTTCATTCCCTCAATACTATCCCCAGCTGCACACCACTGAGCTTGGACACTCTAAGTCCCTCTGGAAACCGATGCACCTCCTGCAATGTTTTCTTGAGGAATAATAAATCCACCCCAACACTACTCGGAGCAGGTCCCTTCACTCAAGGCAGCATTAATACATGCGCGCTCCCTACCAACGCATGCTATTTATATATATTTGACCTTCTTGGGGAGGAAGACCTTCATGCTCTGTCTGTAACAGAGACCAGGCTTACGGACTCTTCGGTCCTGACATTTGGACAGCTATCCCTGAGGGCTATAAAATTGTATGGAAGGATAGAAATGGGGGCAGAGGTGGTGGGATAGCTATTATTTTTAAAGACTGCAATACCCTGACTCAGCTGCCCCAGGTGAACCTGGAGATGGCAGAGATACTGGGATTAACCCTGGCTTTTTCTCCCAAACAATCAATATCCGGGAGCCTTATATACAGACCCCCGGGGCACATCTTCAGGATTCGTTTAGGCTCTTTGTGAAATGGTATCCCCTTTGGCCCTGAGGTACGGACACTGCGTCCTGCTGGGGGACTTTAATCTACACATGGACTGTGGCAACAAAGGACAGGGTTTTCGGTGTGAGGGAAATACTGGGCGCACTGCTAAGGTTGACGCACAGGAGAATGCTGTGAGGCCAAGGTGCATACAGGAGAGAGGCAAGTCCCTGAAACCCCTCCAAGTGTGTTTGGAGAACACACTGTACACAATTACAAACAAAACCTGTTGCACACTAAAGAATAAAGTATAAAGCAATAAGATGTCTGAATGGACATAAAGTTCATTTGTTAAAGGCGAAGGATTCGATCATCAGTGTTTCCAATTTTCTTTTATTGGTTCCAGAAGGCCAGCCGACACGTGTTTCGTTGCAGGAAAAAACACACTTTTCCGCGACTCCTCAGGGCTGGGGAGGATACAAACAATGGATGGAGTACATAGTGTATACAAAAGCATGAGGTCAAATGTGACTGTTTGTGGTAACTGGTGAGGGTAAGTGACTGGTGAACATGGTGAACCAAAACATATGAGTAGATGCACAAAACACCACCCTGGTACCTGTGATACACATCTTGATATTTGTGACAGGGTAAGGAAGGGGGGAAGTGGGTCGGCAGTGATAATAAGGTGAGGAATAAACCAGTACCAAATATAAACTGGTATTCAATGCAAACTTAACAGGTAGATGTGTCGAATTGGGCAGGAAGGAAGTGACATTAAGGAAAATCACAAAAGAAAGTAGTGTGATGGGGGTAACAGGAAGAGAGTACGACTAGCAGGAAGGTGGTAGTGGTCGTTATAAAGTGGGGTGGAGTAGGGAGAATCGAAGTATAAGGAAGAAAGTAATCTCGCTTATAGACCAGGGTATAAGGTTTGAAGGGGGAAGTGCGCATCCTACCTGTAGATTAGAGAATTTTAGCTACCTGGGAAGCTAACCTGTACTTCCATGTTCTATTGTATAAATCATGTAATTAAGCGTAAACGCGATAGGAATTGGGTAGGTAATATTGAGAGAAAGAAAAAGAAAATCGAGGAGAATTACAAGCTCAGGGGATAATTGTATAAAGCATGTAGTACAGCTGCTGTTTACATGGAAGGAAAATGAGCCCTGTCTTGGTACGTTAATCGGTTCTTGCCTCTCAGCGGTTTTCAGTTGGTTTGCCACGAACCAGTTGAAATGCAATCTTGGAAAGACAGAGCTACTATTTTTCGGCAAAGACGCTGAGACTCCTCTGCAGGTCTTCTGGCCAGCGGACGATCCCGCCCCTACGGTGAATAAGCAGGTGGTGAAAAACCTAGGATTTAAATTGGATAACCAGCCGCTATTCCATGGCTGAGTTAATGCAGTAGTAGGCACCTGTTTTGCTCGGCTGCGTCTTCTGTGGAAATATTTGTTCTTTCTGTCCAGAGCTGCCAGACAAAAGGTGATTCAAGCACTGATCATATCTAGGCTGGACTACGGGAATGGGCGCTATTTTGGCATGCCTAGCTATTTGCTGGACAGGCTTCAATTTGTCCAGAATGCTGCTGCCCGTACCATCTTTGAGCTCCCTTGAAATGTGCATGTGTCCCACCTTCTGCAGAGCCTTCATTGGCTCCCTGACTCTGCTCATTACTCAGAAAGCCCTATACGGGGAAGGACCTGGTTACCTCAAACATAGTATTTCTTTCTATACCCCACATAGAAATCTTTGCTCCTTTAATCTCCTGCTTACGCATATTCCCTGTTTTAAAAACGACTAGGTCGGGGAGTAAGGCTCTCTCCTACCTTGGAACCTTCCACTGGAACAAAATGCCCCTCCATCTGAGAAACGTTGAATCCGCACCCCAGTTTAAAAAAATGAAATCCTGGCTTTTCTATTGCACCTAACCTTTCTTCCACGCTGTCATCGCTCAGCTTTAGCACCAGGAAATTCCTTGGAGTAGCAGTGCGCTCTGCAAGTATCCCCACACAAAAAAAGCCAAAGTGGCGGCAATGCTTTTGATAATCATGTGGAATATTCTGAAAGAGCACGGTCTAACAGAGAGCCTGATTTGGTAGTCTTGCTCACTGAGATTATGCTTGTTCTTGTAGACCTGCAAGGTATCTCTTAATGGAGATAATCCTTGCTCCAAGTTGCAAAAAATGCATATGTCTCAAAAAAGCAAATTGAAATCTAATAGCGTTAGTGTTAAACTCAAGGTATAGTTTGTCACTTTCATCACAGAAGAAAGAAGATAATGCCTCAGAGAATTGCTGAGAAGCAACAAAGGAATTATTACATGCTTTCGGCTCTACTAAGTTCTTTATTAAATTGAAGAGTTCCAAAGATTTATTTTTATCAACAGAAATCCTGTAGGCACAAAACTCAGCTTTAGCTGCATTGAGCTCATTCTTATGCTTTTTAATTGCTTGCCTATAATTAGTGTAGGAGACTAGTGTATATTCCTTGCACCACAGGTGTTCCAGGGATGTGCAAGTTTTTTTAATGGAATTTAGATCTTTAGAAAACCAATTATGAGAAGGAGATTTTAAAATCTTATAATGTATTCTCACAGGGCAATCTTCAAGTAGTGGGATCTTCAGGAAAGTTAATTCAAAAGGGTAAATAGAAGCAGCTTACAGTTTAAATTCATCAATGAGAACAAGAGATCTACTAAAGCTCAATTGTGATTTTGTTTGCATGTTGTCCTAAAGCAGTAACGAGTAGGTGAGCAATATGATCCTGGCACACACAAGCATTGTAAAACAAATATTATGTTGGTGCTAGAATAGACAATCAGTGCGTGAACATGCCGTTTGTCAAAGATTATAGAAATTTGTTTAGTCCATAATGCTGCTCATGCTCAAATTGCACAATAGAAGATGCAATGGAATATGTTTTTCATTTTCCAGAAGCGCCAAAACTGGTGCCAAAGCGTCTTTGGGGCCTATTTACGAGAATGTTGTGCAGTTCAATGCAGCAAGTCACCTTGCTGTGATGCGTGACAGGAAAAGGGCACGAATGTGCTGAATTTAAGGCAATATGGTGCATTCCTGCCATTTCTCCTGTGCTGGCGCCCATTTCAGAAGCCTATCACCAATGAAGGGATGTACCATGTTACCACGCGTACTTTTAGCACGCATACCATTACCAGGGATTTATTACAACGCAGGTCATGTTACAACAGATACCATTACAACGCAATACACTACAACGCACATACTATTACAACGCATACCATTACAACGTAAGTATAGGTAAGTATATATATTTTATTTAAAAATATTTTTGTAATATTTAATTTAATAATTCATTATTATATTTAAAATAATTATTTTTTAAATATTTAATTTAAATATTTATTATTTAATCATTAAATATTTATATTAATGAAATTATTTTTAATTGTAAATGTTTAAAATATATATTAAAAATACCCCTGTACCCCAAAACCCATACCCAGCCCTAAAACCTAAAAATACACCTGTACCCCAAAACCCAAACCCAACCCTAAAACCTAAAAATACTCCTGTACCCCAAAACCCAAACCCAGCCCTAAAACCTAAAAATACCCCTGTACCCCAAAACCCAAACCCAGCCCTAAAACCTAAAAATATCCCTGTTCCCCAAAGCCCAAACCCAGCCCTAAAACCTAAAAATACCCCTGTACCCCAAAACCCAAACCCAACCCTAAAACCTAAAAATACCCCTGTACCCCAAAACCCAAACCCAGCCCTAAAACCTAAAAATACCCCTGTACCCCAAAACCCAAACCCAGCCCTAAAACCTAAAAATACCCCTGTACCCCAAAACCCAATCCCAACCCTAAAACCTAAAAATACCCCTGTACCCCAAAACCCAATCCCAACCCTAAAACCTAAAAATACCCCTGTACCCCAAAACCCATACCCAACCCTAAAACCTAAAAATACCCCTGTACCCCAAAACCCATACCCAGCCCTAAAACCTAAAAATACCCCTGTACCCCAAAACCCAAACCCAGCCCTAAAACCTAAAAATATCCCTGTTCCCCAAAGCCCAAACCCAGCCCTAAAACCTAAAAATACCCCTGTACCCCAAAACCCAAACCCAACCCTAAAACCTAAAAATACCCCTGTACCCAAAACCCAAACCCAGCCCTAAAACCTAAAAATACCCCTGTACCCCAAAACCCAAACCCAGCCCTAAAACCTAAAAATACCCCTGTACCCCAAAACCCAATCCCAACCCTAAAACCTAAAAATACCCCTGTACCCCAAAACCCATACCCAACCCTAAAACCTAAACATACCCCTGTACCTCAAAACCCAAACCCAACCCTAAAACCTAAAAATACCCCTGTACCCCAAAACCCATACCCAACCCTAAAACCTAAAAATACCCCTGTACCACAAACCCAAACCCAACCCTAAAACCTAAAAATACCCCTGTACCCCAAAACCCAAACCCAGCCCTAAAACCTAAAAATACCCCTGTACCCCAAAACCCAAACCCAGCCCT
This sequence comes from Lissotriton vulgaris, assembly GCF_964263255.1. Classification (NCBI taxonomy): domain Eukaryota; kingdom Metazoa; phylum Chordata; class Amphibia; order Caudata; family Salamandridae; genus Lissotriton; species Lissotriton vulgaris. The sequence continues at coordinate 774,229,379 of NC_141696.1, read as the reverse complement.
AAAACCTAAAAATACCCCTGTACCCCAAAACCCAAACCCAACCCTAAAACCTAAAAATACCCCTGTACCCCAAACCCCATACCCAACCCTAAAACCTAAAAATACCCCTGTACCCCAAAACCCAAACCCAACCCCAAAACCTAAAAATTCCCCTGTACCTCAAAACCCAAACCCAGCCCTAAAACCTAAAAATACCCCTGTACCCCAAAACGCAAACCCAACCCTAAAACCTAAAAATACCCCTGTACCCCAAAACCCAAACCCAATACCCCAATACTTACCTTTAAACTTACCTAAATATACGATGTAATGGTATGCGTTGTAATAGTACCTGTGTTGTAAAAAAATGCGTGGTAAAGGTATCCGTGGTAATGGATCCTGCGTGGTAATGGATCCGTGGTAACGGTACTGCGTGCTAAAAAATCTGTGGTAACAGTTACATACCCCAATGAAGGCACCCATGCACCTTCCTGCCCAAAATAAATCACGAGAGGCACATTCTTCCTTCTATATGTGCTGCAGAATGCAGCACATATAGAAAGAAGACATTACGAGTTGAAATTTCATGTGGTTACAGCGCACCTGAGAAGGGGTATCTTTTTGGCATATTCCCAGGTCTGGTAAATCTGGGAATGCGCTAAAAACTATGGGAGTTGCATAGGAACAACAACGCAATGCCCATGGAATGCCTTCCAAAGGTAGAGTAAGGCAAAGCAGCAATTTGAGCTGCATTGCTCTTAGAAATTAAGATTCTGGTTGGCAGAATATACACCCTGACCAAGCATGAACCACAATCCTAATCATGGTAGGTCAGATACACAGCACATATTAACCTGTGCTCACCCTCTGGTAGATTGGCGCAGAACAGTTAGGCTTAGCTTAAGAGGCAATGCGTAAAGCTTTTTTGCACACAACACACAGTAAGACAGGGTAAAACATCACAACAAGACTCCACACTACTAAAATAGCGAATCTATATATATAAAACCGAATGTGTCTGTCTGTTTGTCCTTTATGCATTACTACACCATTCATCCGATCGGCATGAAACTTTGGGGAGTTGTTGAGTACACTCCTGCAAAGGTTTCTGGCACATAAATAAATAAATAAATAAATAAATAAATAAATAAATAAATAATAAAATAAAAAAATTGTTAAATATCGGCCCCCGCCCCCCAGGGCCCTCATAATCTTTCCAACACTGAACATTTACAGTTTCCGGTGCGACTCGCTTTTGCAATGACCATCAAAGGATTCTGGCAAAAAAAAAAAAATTGTTAAATATCGCCCCCCCGACCCGCCAGGGCCCACATAATCTTTCCAATACTGAACATTTACAGTTTCCCGTGCGACTCGCTTTTGCATTGACCATCAACAAAGCTCAAGGACAATCGCTGCAAGTGTGTGGACTAGATTTGGAGAATCCGTGCTTCTCACATGGACAACTGTATGTGGCCAGCTCACATGTCGGAAAACCTTCTGATTTACTTTAAAATGTTTTCCTTATTAAAATGAATGTTTCAATAAAAATGACACAATGTAAATTGAATGTTATCATAACAAGTTTCCTTAAATTTCCTTTCTTCTGAGATCGCAGCAACACGCGACGGGTGAGCTATTAAGTTTATAAATATAACAAGACCAAAACAACAAAAATCCAATCAGTAAAATTCGAGATATGAATTTTTAAAGATTAAATGCCAAAATAGTGCTTAGATGCAAGTAGCAATGAAAGAGTAAATTGACCGCACTGGACCGTGACAAAGTCAAGAGTTAAGGACTGTTGCGAAGGAGTATAGACTGGCTACAGGACCCATTGAGTGAAATTCCATAATCCTTTGTAGTGTAGTTCCTAGTTTCCCACTAGGCCCTGCGCATTGGAATAACATAAACAGTAGTATCGACGTGGAACTGCGGATATTCCAGGCCTCCACTGACTATGCCAAACTTAATTGGGTTGTGTTACCAACTAGCTCAGAGGTCACTGGAAACTTTCTTCTCTCCCTTGGGGGATTCAGTTTTCCAACAACCGTGCAACATGACAACTTTGCTCCTCAGATCAAAAGTCAATCTCTAGGGTCGTGTGAAACAATAGACATGTATTTCACTCAGTCAGTCTAGTGCAGTTTACTTTCACAAGATGTAGAGAATAGAGAGACGGGCGTGTATCAATAAAGGTTAACATTTATTGAACAGTCTTTCTTCTCGTACAAGAGAAATGTATTGCCACAATTGCAATAATTGTTATTATAAAAAGTACGTACAGTAAGATAAGTATTGCGAAATAGAACTGTAGAAGCATTGATATGGTTTCTTAGCGATACAATGGTTTAAAAGTAATAAAACATATATACAGTCATATATACATTAGGCTAACATACTCAACTGGTGCTTCTAACTAAGCCTACCCCAGTGTGCCTGACCTAAGCCTAACACGTGAAAGGGGAGTAAGTAAGTAGCTTTAAGTTAAGTTGGTTTTGCCAAGGTTTGTTTCAAGAATTCTCGTCTAAGGGTTTAGTCAACACCATACCTCTGAATAGAATGATGGAGGATTGGTATCTCCTTCAGGGGTCTCTCTCGATATCCCAGTCACCCGCGAGGGTAAACCGGAAGCGCCGGGACTGGATTTCTCTGCACGAGAAAGGCAGCGGCTTCTCTTCAGCGCGTCGAGGAAGGAGGGGGGACAGCGTCCGCGGGCAGCTGAAATCTGCTGGATGTCTTCGCAGAGGACGGCTGTTCAGCTCCTTAAGCGTACTGCACCATAGTTCGCGCTGTAGCGGCGATAATGGTAATCAGCAGCTTCACCACCACAGGATAGCAGGCTGCAGCGACAGAGTGCTAGATTTACCAACACAGGGTCATGCAGGCAGCTGGCATCAGCAACAGGCAACGAACATTGCTTAAGGCAACGTTGGTATTATTTATACCTGACAGGTGCCGGGTTTGACGCAAGTTTGCTGGACATAAGACGTCAATTAAAGATGTCACTAGGAAGTGATAGTTATCAGTTGCTCATTAGAGTTCCATTACTAATCAAAACATAGCAAGCGGGGATTTCCAGGTTTGCTAAGTTTTTATCTTGTTGAAGAACTCGGAGTGTTATCTAGGAATATCAGATAGGGACTGCTGCACTGTCATGCACTAATTGGTCGCAAAGGAAGTAGCAGAGAGTCATGCTGGAATGTGGCTCTGTTCGTGTGAGGCCAGAGATGACTTTTCAGAAAATCACACTTGAACGGTTATGCCAATATAGGGAATAAATGGATTTATAGCCGAATAGGGGCATAAGGTCACAGTATTGATCAGGAACCTAGATAAACACGCAACACCCACTCCACGGGTTAATGTCCATCAAAATTACTAAAACTAAGCAATTAGATGCATGTGTAACATTGCCCACCCCAAAATACAAAAATGCATTCGAAATAGGCGTACTTGTAATACATGGAATTTAGGTACTGTACGTTTTTTTAAAGCATAGTAATCATTCAAAAAATTATTGCATATGAAATCAACGAACGATTATGCAAAAGGAATTACACATGAAGTATCTCTGACAGAAGAAAGGCGAGATAAATCATCACATAAAAATGCATTGTAATAACATGTGTGCTAGAGGCTGGTGTAATGTTGTTATGTCTCTAGATGTGTTTAGAAATAGAAGTGTGAAGCTTCTGTTCTCTAAGAATAGTTTTTACGTTAAGCAAAGAATTTGTTCGTGCCAAAAAAGGTCAATATTAGAAAAATTGTCCAATTCAAAGAAAATAGATTTCCAAAGCTCTTGGCAGTTTTTGTTGATCAAAACTGAAGGCCGAATTCAGAGTTCATGGGAACGCTGTGTGTCGGAAAGCTTTTCAAAAGTTATTGTTTCTCTGTGGGTGAGAACATCGTATCAGACAGGCTCTCAAAGAATTGGTCTACAAAATCAAGTGATAGTTCAACCAAATTAGATAGCGCTGTAACTTGGCAGGTGTGAGAATGATTGCTGTCATCGAAGGCAGGACCAGCAATGCTCACAGAACGTTGTACCTGGATGATGTTGCTTTTGTCACTCGCTCCACTGTTACCACTTGGCTGTAGTACAGGAGTCTCCACAAATGCCGTCATCAGGATTGGTAGCCGCTGGGGACAACACAATGCGTGAGCCGTTATTGGACTGAGCAAAGTATCGACGTCCATTGGTACTGCTGATGGAAGTGAAAGACAGATGTCCAACACGCATTCATCGCCGCAAAGCATACACCGTAGCACAGGTAAAATGCAATTTTGCCATATCGGTCTGAATGAAAGGAACCAGGTCATGTTTAGATCTCTCAGCCTGGCCAATCCAAGGACGTTAGTTATCCTGTCCCTGTAGCGCATTGCTAGGATTGTCTCTTCCATTCCCATGGGAGCTATGTCTGAGCCGAGGCTTGCCATAACGTAGCAGGAGGGTCAAAAACAGAATCCCTGCGACGAGTCCCAAAAATAATGGTATGTCGCCAAAAATGGAGTGCACAAAATTAGGAAAGATTCCCAAAATTGCCTGGAAGGGTGTTAGCAGTCCCGTAAAGACTGTCTTAAATATGCCTGGGATGCTTGTTGCACTAGACATGTTAAGGAGTTGGCTGAACATTTCTACGAAATGCACGGGGCAATTTGTTAATAAAAGGTCATGAACCTCAGTAGCCGTCCTTGCGACTAGAAGATCATACGTCTCTTTAGATGACGTTATAGGCACTGTTGTCTGTAAAAGTACAGATTTCATTTTGCTTAATGTATCAATTCGTATAGAATAGAGATTCAGACGAGGCCAGAGGGGAGTCACTATGTCTGGAGGCCCGCTCGGGAACAATGCTTGCATACAACATTTGACCATGGACGTTACTTGTACTAGATAACTTTTCCCTAGCGTCAGGCCACAACATCTGTGATCCGTTCTAAGAATGTAACTCCTGTTTGCGAGTTGCATAAAGAAGGGCTCTATCTGAGTTGCAGGTGTGACTAGCTGGTGGCATGAAAGGTTGTTTGAATTTCCATCACATGCTCCGTGTAAATTAATACCCTGACACAAAAGTATACCGCTTAGTGAGTGTTTACAGTTGTTACCACTAAGAAATACATTTTTGTCACTGTCACTATAGCAAGAATGAGTGTATGGTAATTTCCATTCGGATTTTACATATCCCTTACCCAATTGTTCATATTGGCCAGCAGGTATGTACTCAAGGCACTTTTTAAATCGGAAAGTAGTAATCGGAATTGTGATAATTCTGTGTGTTATCCATTCAATGACAGGACTCTCTGACATTGTCAATGGTAATCTCTCGAGTTTTTCGATGCTCAGGATTGTATAGTCTGCTCCTTTCTGTGCCAAACTGATCTGTTTATCAGTAAGGTTAAAACTGGAAAATAATGACGTTGTGTTGATTAAACGCCAAGGCACATAGCCTGAACGAAGATTTTGCAGCGTCCAGCCTAATTCTATAATAGAGCGTAATTGAGACTGGCCATGTTGTAACATTAGCAAATCTCTGTCTATCACATCAAAGGCAGAGGATACAATATTGTCCAAAGAATATATTCTGGAAGACAGAGTCGTTAACCCATTGTCTACCACAGAAAGTGATTTCTCCAAATTAATACGATCGATTTCTCGTATTTTTTCAGCAGTTTCAATTTGCTTTACTTTCCAAGCCTCGTTGTAAGCAGCATAGATACTGGCCGCTATGAAACGCTTCTGACGCTGTTTGCGTGGTCCAAGAATGAAATCGCGCAAATCAGCACCATCTTTTAATAAAGACAAGTGTTGCTTAATTTCAGCCAGTGTGGACGAGGTTAGCCATTCAAGGCAGAGCTTCCCTACACTGTATGTTGTTATAATCCCTGGATGTTGTCTCTGGGAGTATCTTGAGTCTAATCTGGTCATTTGAAACCCTGTGTTTTATTCAGGAATCTATCTTGACAGCTATTTGTGTCTGTAGGCCAGATTAACCACTTTTTCCAATCAGGATGTGTTCTGTTGAAATATAAAATTTGTGACACGTCTAACTCAATATCTGTGGTTGTATTCTCAGGTATTGGCTTTGGTATAGACGGTGTTTTAAGGTCTTTGTTCTTAGCTAGGCCAAGACAAGATGTTTGGTGTATTGTGTCATTTAAAAATAACATTTGTTCAGGTATCATGCAGGTTCTAAATAGTGCTTCTATGCCTTGCACCTGACAATCTTTTGTACCCCAAATTGTTTTCGTTTCAATATTATTTTTCCAATAATCAAAACCAAATGTCATCATTTTGTCATAAAATGCTTCTGAATATATCAATTTAGAATTTGTCAGCATTGTTTTCATTCCTGTTTTATCTAACAGTTTATAATAAAACGTTTCTGCATTACTTGTGTTAACCCCTGAGAAGTATTTGAATTTCTCAAAAAATGCTTTGGAACTGCTTTTAGGTGGTGTAGAACAATGTTCCCATTGATTATACATAAAAACATTTCTAGGCTGTGCAGATTTATGCAAGTAATGATCCCCATAGTGGGTGTAACAGAATAACTGCTCTTAACTAGATGAACCTTGTAAATAATCATGATCTGTGAATCTAGCTGACATTACTAAATCAGACATCATGTCATTAATACTGTTAAAGTCCCAATCATCAGAGAATGTACTTGGTGTCACAAAGTCACTTAAGGAAACCTTTAGTTGATGAGGATACTTCAGGATTTCTACCGGACCATAGATCTCATAGTCTGTTTTCTCCCATACTACCCCACCAGGTATTGGAATTGCTGTGACATTTACTGTTGACAGTTCTCTTTTCTTCACGTGGGATGATCTGTGTGGTTTCAGGACTAGGTTGATGTTCTGACTTGTTGTGTCCATTGTAATATATTTTCCTTCAATGAATTTTCCCAAACACAGTACCATGATGAGCCAAAGCAGGAGGAAAAATATACCTAGACCGAACCAGAACTCTAGCCAAGGGGAAATTAGGTAGATTTCCTTCAGTTGATGAAAGAGTTCCGTTGCTTTTTCTGTAAAAGACTTTTTGGTTTCTGGCATCACTTCGGGGTCGTTTAAATCTTCAGAGAAGTTGTCGAAGTTGATGAAATAACCAGAGGCAGTTCTGTCGATTGATGGGATTGTTCTTTCAATCTGTCTTTCGGTAGCACTTTCTGATGCCACATCATTATAGACTGGTGTTGTTTCTTGACGAACTGTTTCAATCTGTGTTTCAAGAGGCACGAGTTCCATGGCATTATTGCATAGTCCTTCATTGTGCACTGCAGGCTGATCGAATGTGATGAGTCTTTCAGTTTGAACCTCTTGGATTGTTGCAAGTTTGGGTATTCTGTTGTTTCTTGGGAGTCCACTGGGCCTACTGTTGATTATAGGCCACATGCTTGTGGTTTTACCAGATCGATAGACACAACTCTGTTCTCCTTTTTACCAGCAAGGGGCGGTAGCACAACTGATCTTGTTCCGGTGACTGCTAAGACAGGTACTGCTTTTCTGTAAGAAGGCCCGAATTCCTTCTTAACCGCGATCTTTTCTCTGACTAGATCCCCAATCTTTGGAATCCAGACAGGCCTTGCTGGGGCTGTTGCGGGTGGTGCCTCGTCAGTGGTACTTGGCTGTTGCTTTAACTTTATGTTGCTTAATGATTTTCTTGTTTCATTCAGTTCCTGTAAAACAGCCAAACGGTCTTTTACATCAAAGTGCGTTGTTTCTTCTTGTACCACTGACATCTGACTATCGAGGTCCTGAACGCGCATTCTAATTCCGAACAATAGTTCGTATGGGCTGAAACCTTTTAGAGAATTTCTTGGCATGTTGTTAAGACTAGTCTGGACACTTATTAAATGTTTGACCCACCCAGCGCCTGAACCTAATACCTTCGCTGTTATAGATTGCTTTATGTCACGGTTTTTTCTTTCTACCACACTATTCCTTTCGGGGTGCGACGGACAAGAATACCGCAACCCAATTCCCATGCTGGCCATGGCCTCCTTATAGGCTCGAGAGCTGAAAGCAGGACCCTGGTCAGAATGGAACGTGGTAATTGCGTATGTGCCGATATAGACTCGCAAATCTTTTATAACCGTTCTAGCGTCAGCCGAGCGCTGGGGCCACATCCATATGAACCTCGTACAGGAATCCACTGCTACCATGATATATCTATAGTTGCCGTCCCTTTGTAGGGGACCACAGTGGTCCAGGTAAACGCATGCAAATGGTTTATCCGAGATGAGAAGGGGTGTCTGCGCTGGTCGTTTTACTGTTGATACTTTTATCCTTTGGCATATGTCGCATTCTAATACATACTTTTTAGTTTGTATTCTCAAGCGAGGCCACCAATATCTCTGTTTTAATAGTGATATTGTTGCGGAAACGCTAGCGTGTGCAGAAGCAATCCCTTCGTGTGCCGCTTTGATTAGTCCTAGTCTGTGTTCCCTGTTTGGAATTACTCTATCCCCCACTCCAGGGATTCGAGCAAAAGGAACATTATTTGTATCCGTTAAGTACAAGTACTTTTCAGGAAAGCCTTTTGGGAGTGTTTTCTTATCATTTTTTACCGACGCACTGACAGCTTGTAGAATATCGCTGTCTATTTTTGTTTGTGACCGAGTTATCGCAGCTACGGAAGCCGTTTGCACAGCTGCCTTCGCGGCTTCATCAGCCAATGAATTCCCTGCAACGTGAACGCCATCACGTTGATGACTCAGTGTATGTATCACGTGAGTCTTTTGTAGTTCTTTCTGTAAAAGAACTACCTGTTCCCAAAGCATTTTATGCTTTATTGTGCCACCTTTTGCATCTTTGAAACCATTTTCCACCCAATTCTGCAAGTATTCATTATAAGATTGTACGCAATAAAAAGAATCGCACACTATTAGTGTGGGGAATTCGCGATCGGTATTTTCTAGCGCCATCTTAAATGCTACTAATTCAGCTCGTTGAGCCGAGCAATCTCCTAGAGATTGTGTTTTAGTGACCACTGGTCTAAATTTTCCTTTGTGCCAGCGACCTTTAACAATCGCGCACGCAGCACTGTAAGCTTGCTTACCCCCAACTGCGGGTTGTGCTGATCCGTCAGTATATATAATACTTCCGTATTCTTCGAGAGGCAGGATTTCAATTGGCAGAGGACATTCATATTCATATTGTAAAAATTCCTGTGTTTTTAAGTTAGGATCAAATTCGTAAACTACGTCTGTTGCAGCAAGAGAATTAACCCACTGAATCCATCTCGGATGCAAAGCTTTAGCATTAGGAATGCTTGCTTTAGTTACCGCTTCTAAAGCCGGTATTGGTGTTACGAATATTATTCGTTTACCTTGTGCTAGGGGCCTTTCTTTTGCTACAGCAGTCTGAACCGCAGTTAGAATTTTCTCCGTTGAACTGAATTTTATTTCAGCCTTTGTATACAAATGTGATTTGTAAGCTATTGGTACCTTTTCTCCCCCATTAGAGGTTAGGTACGTGAATCCGCATCTTCCTGGGATGACTCGGATTACAAGATCACGTGTGTTGTCACGTGTATCTAATTTTGTTTTTGCTAACATGTCTGTTTGCAGTGATCTCAAAATTTCTGTGTGTTTTTGAGTCCAATTGATTTGTTTTAAATCAGGTTTTATTAGTTCGTAGAGAGGTTTAACCCTCTCTGCGTAATTTAGTATGTAAGTTCTTCCGAAATTCAGAAAACCTAGTATTGATTGTAAATTCTTCAGCGTTTTTGGAGCTTGGAGTACAGCGCACTTCTCTAAGAAGTTGTCCGCTAGGCTTTTCCCTTCACTTGATAATTCATACCCTAAGAATAGTACTGTCAGATGGGCAATTCGGGACTTTTTAAAGTTGAATTTGTAACCCTCTGCTGCGAACTCAAGTATAATGGTGTTCACTCTTTTCAAGTGAGTATCCAAGTCGTCGTCTGTGAGATAAATATCATCTACGTAAGATAATGCTTCATCCTCATAGATTTGTAGTAACTCTGTTACCCTAGCTGAGAATAGTCCTGGGCTGTTCTTGAACCCCTGTGGGAGTCGACAGAATTTTTTCTGTGACCCAAATGCGGAGAAAGCGGTCAAATATCTGCTTTCTGGTGCAATGTTTTGACAAAAGAAACCATTAGATATGTCTAATGTCGTTTTGTATTTTTTCCTAACTATGTTATTCATTAGGGCTGCACTATGCGAGTTTTGTACTGCAAAAGTTTTGCAACATGTATTAAGATGTCTGTAGTCCAAAACTAGACGATATGAATTGTCTGGCTTGGAGACAGGAAACAAAGGATTGTTCATTTGAGAGATGCATGTTTCAATCACCCCCTGGTACTCAAGTTGATCTAAGATCTCCCTGACTTGTTTTTTAGCTTCTTGCTTTATGGGATACTGCCGTTGGGCAGTTGGTTCACTTTTTAATTGGATTTTGTGAGGCGGTGAATCCTCATCCCATCCTACATGATTTTTATATAATGCAGGTGCCTGGGCCACTGCCCATTTCCTTGCATATGTATATTTTTTGTGAATCGGAATGTGATTCGAGAAGGCAGGCATAATCCCTTCTTCGCCACGAGGGCACTCCCTGACAAACTCCGGGGGCCAATCTTTTTCAGCTAACAGAATATCATAGCCTTTTGAGAGCTTATCCCAAAATAGACCCTTAATTTTCCTAGTCTTATCACCCTCTATACGCAATGTTATTTCGTATATTTTATGGGGCTCGCTAAGTCTGGCGTCGGCAGTTTCAACCTGAATGTATTCATTCGTGTCCACTGTCTCCAGATGACTCATCAAGATCTTGCGCGCTATACTGATTTCTGCTGCACTGTCCAACATTGTCAATGCCCACTCCCCGTTTTTCAACTGTGTCCTCAGTATTCTCGGCATGGTTGATTACTCTAATACTGGCTACCTTCTTTTTCTGAAATTGAGATTTCTTATTTTGAGCAGGTTCCTTGTCTTTGGACTTGGTGTGCTCTCCTGGGTCTGACCGTCCTCTTCTTTCCGAATTCTGTGGAAAAGATCGAGAGGGACGTGTATCAATACTTTGATATCTATCAGGTTTTTTCAGATTATCCCTATTTCTAAGGTTATATCTTTTCTCAGAGGGCTCCCGTTGGGGAGACTGGCGTTCTCGAGTCGGAGTTCTTTCCCTCCGTCGAGGAGACCTTCCTCTGGACTGAAAAACTTTTTCCTTGGGAGTGGATTGTTTATTTCCATCCCAGCTCTTTTTAGGAGTATTTAAATTATTTTTAATAAATAATTTTTCAGGATTTTCGAGCAGTTGGGGCTTAACTGGTTTTCCACCCAAGCTGTCTCTACCTAATTCTACCTAATTCTTCATAGCATTTTTCTATGATTTTTGCAAGCTCAACAGGATCTTTTATATCTGTTTCCCTCAACTTCTGGCGGATCGCCACAGATGCTGCTTCTCCCTTTATGTTGGCTAATAATATAGCCGTGACCTGCTTGAAGTCTTTCAGTAATTTCATACCTAGATTTAAAGCGGGCTCTGGACCGAATTCATTTTGAATCTGTTTTAGCACTTCTGGTATTACCGCCATAGACGGACCACCGTGTGTTTTTGTGTAAATGGAAGCAAAGACTGTACCCCAAGTGTCACAGTCCTCCACGTGTGGTGCGATTCCCATAGGAAGGCAGATGGTCAAGATTCTGTGTTTCTCAATAGGGGTAGTATCAGGAAATACTGCCTCTATTTGAGTGATTTTCTGGGCTAACCAGAAAGGAATTTGTTCTCGTTTTACGGGTGTTTTACCAAGACATGACTGTATGTTCTGTGGTGTAATTTTATTTGTGTTCCCCTGGTGAGGGGTCAGCTGGTGTGAATTAACAGCTGGCTGGACTGTTGCAGTCCGCATTACATATTGGACTAATTGCCTATGTATTTTTATTAATGTGTTTAGCTGTGCTAACAGCTCTTCCTTAGACATTTTTGCAATGTCAGGATGTGGTGTGTAGCTGGCTAGAACCGGCCACGTGGCTCCTGGTCTACCTAGTGGACCGAGCCTAGTTATTTGATCAGTGTGTTTTAGGGCGCCATTAAACCAGAGCAGGTGCTCTTGAAATTTAAGTGGAATTTCAATCTCCTCGAAAGGAGCGTACTCTTCCGGAGGTTTCTCTATTTTGTAATAGTGAAACTCTTTTGTTATAGCGTTTACCGCTGGAAAGTTTATCCATGAATAGAATACCTCTGTCTGCCGATATTCGTGAGCCTCTATCACGAAAATTACTGTACCACCTTGAGGTGTCAGTCCGTTTACTATAAGTTTTGAATTTATAGATTTTCTTAAATGTGCTGGGATGATTATTGCATCCGGGTCTGTGTATTCGGGACCTTGCTGAGTCGCATCTGCTGCGGCCCCAGTGGTTCCGTTTTCTGGAATTGTAAAAATGCGATGTTTGCAGAGTAGGTCTCCAAGGAGACAAAGATTAGGTGCACAATATTTTGGAACACTGTATCCTTCAACGTTGAATAAACCAGAGCTTTACATAGGAATCTCTTCCTACTGAGGTCGGGCGGATTTTAACCTTTCACCCACTCCAGACGTCTATTGGAGTATTTACGGGAGAAAGGGGTGTGAAATATGCACGACTGAGTTACTCTACAAGTCTTGCGTTAGTTTATCGCCTTACCAAACGTTTGGGCGCCATGTAGTGTAGTTTCTAGTTTCCCACTAGGCCCTGCGCATTGGAATAACATAAACAGTAGTATCGACGTGGAACTGCGGATATTCCAGGCCTCCACTGACTATGCTAAACTTAATTGGGTTGTGTTACCAACTAGCTCAGAGGTCACTGGAAACTTTCTTCTCTGCATAGGAAGTGATCAGCTTCCTTGGCACAGACAAGAAGGGATTCAGTTTTCCAACAACCGTGCAACATGACAACTTTGCTCCTCAGATCAAGAGTCAATCTCTAGGGTCGTGTGAAACAATAGACATGTATTTCACTCAGTCAGTCTAGTGCAGTTTACTTTCACAAGATGTAGAGAATAGAGAGACGGGCGTGTATCAATAAAGGTTAACATTTATTGAACAGTCTTTCTTCTCGTACAAGAGAAATGTATTGCCACAATTGCAATAATTGTTATTATAAAAAGTATGTACAGTAAGATAAGTATTGCAAAATAGAACTGTAAAAGCATTGATATGGTTTCTTAGCCATACAATGGTTTAAAAGTAATAAAACATATATACAGTCATATATACATTAGGCTAACATACTCAACTGGTGCTTCTAACTAAGCCTACCCCAGTGTGCCTGACCTAAGCCTAACACGTGAAAGGGGAGTAAGTAAGTAGCTTTAAGTTAAGTTGGTTTTGCCAAGGTTTGTTTCAAGAATTCTCGTCTAAGGGTTTAGTCAACACCATACCTCTGAATAGAATGATGGAGGATTGGTATCTCCTTCAGGGGTCTCTCTCGATATCCCAGTCACCCGCGAGGGTAAACCGGAAGCGCCGGGACTGGATTTCTCTGCACGAGAAAGGCAGCGGCTTCTCTTCAGCGCGTCGAGGAAGGAGGGGGGACAGCGTCTGCGGGCAGCTGGAATCTGCTGGATGTCTTCGCAGAGGACGGCTGTTCAGCTCCTTAAGCGTACTGCACCATAGTTCGCGCTGTAGCGGCGATAATGGTAATCAGCAGCTTCACCACCACAGGATAGCAGGCTGCAGCGACAGAGTGCTAGATTTACCAACACAGGGTCATGCAGGCAGCTGGCATCAGCAACAGGCAACGAAGATTGCTTAAGGCAACGTTGGTAATATTTATACATGACAGGTGCCGGGTTTGACGCAAGTTTGCTGGACATAAGACGTCAATTAAAGATGTCACTAGGAAGTGATAGTTATCAGTTGCTCATTAGAGTTCCATTACTAATCAAAACATAGCAAGCGGGGATTTCCAGGTTTGCTAAGTTTTTATCTTGTTGAAGAACTCGGAGTGTTATCTAGGAATATCAGATAGGGACTGCTGCACTGTCATTGCACTAATTGGTCGCAAAGGAAGTAGCAGAGAGTCATGCTGGAATGTGGCTCTGTTCGTGTGAGGCCAGAGATGACTTTTCAGAAAATCGCACTTGAACGGTTATGCCAATCTAGGGAATAAATGGATTTATAGCCGAATAGGGGCATAAGGTCACAGTATCGATCAGGAACCTAGATAAACACGCAACACCTTGTCGCACCACGAAATGCGGGCATGATGAGTCGATGCTCCCAATGCAGTTGAGGTTGTACTGGATTTCTCCACGCAGTAGTCGCAGTGCGTTGGTTCCGTAGATGAAGTGGCGATTCAGGAGTGCAGATGTTCCGAAGGTTATGTACCGGGTAAATCCACATTGGAGGTGCAATGTAGGATCTTCTCCATGCAGTGGTGGCAATGAGTTGGTTTTGGAGGTGATGCCGCAGTTCCGAGTGCAATGTCCCAGGCTCAGTTCCCGCAGTAGCGGTGATGCGTCAATCCTGATCTCGCAGCATGAATTCCGTCAGTTCTGATCTGCGAAGGGCATTGATGAGCCGGTTTTTGTCAGTAGCAGCACTTTAAACTCACTTCCAAGGGTTCTGGACGGGATTGGTACCACCTGACAGAGGAAGACTTAAGGCAAGTAAAGTCTGAGTGCCAGGTTGAAGATGAAAAGTGAAATCTTTGATATACCCGAGACTTCAACAAAAAGAGGCAAGCCCACATGCCCTTGTAGAGTACTTAGGTTCTGGGATGTAGAGATGCAGGGCCAGTCCTTCTCATTTCCAGGCAAGTAGCAGTAGGCATCAGGACAACGCAGCATAGCAGTTCAGCATAGTGGCAGTTTCTCTTAGCAACACAGCAGTCCTTCTTCATGGTAGAATGTCTCTGAGTTGGTGGAGTCAGAGGCCCAGGACTTATACCCCATTTGGTCTTTGAAGTAAAGAGACTTCAAAGAGATTCTTTGAAGTGCACAAGACCCTAATTTTTCTGCCCTGTCTGCAGACTCGCTCCAGAAGAGTATGCAGTCTCTTATTTGCGAACAGGACATAGTCCTTTCAGGTGCAGAGTGTTAGCTCCTCACTCCCCTCCTCCTCATGATGACCCATCAACATGCAGTTGACTAGGCAGTCACATCTACATTTCCGCTGTGTGTGGCTGTCTAGAGGGGATGCCAGAATTCAGGTGTCACCCACCCCAGATGTGTATTCACGAGACACGCAGAAGAAACTTTCTAAAAGAGGCATTTTCAAAACTGCAAATTAAAAACAAACTTCACCATAAGTTGTGTATTTGAATTGTGATTCCAGAGATATTAAATTTGGTTATCCTATTTTTTCCCAATTGGAAACTGCACAAATAAAATGTCATAAGGCAGTCACAATGTTATCTTATGGGAGAGATAGGCAAATTAATTTAAGTGTATTTCAATTCCATGACATGAAAACTTAAAAGTATATGTTCTACATTTCAAGTACATTGCACCCTGCCCATGACCTGTTCAGGGCCTACGATAGGTGTGACTAATAAAAGGAAGGATTAGGCCTGTCAAGTAGGTTAACCGGCCAGATCGAAATAGCAGCTTAAAACTGTACACACAGGCTCTGTAGTGGCAGGCCTGAGACATGTTTAAAGGGCTACTTAAGTGTGTGGCACAATCAGTGTTGCAAGCCCATGAGTCGCCTTGGATTTACAGGCCGTGGGCACATGTAGAGCACTTTACTAGGGACTTATAAGTAAATCAAATATGCCAACTGTGGAAAAAACATATTTTAAGTAAAGAGCACATGCACTTTGGTACTGGTTAGCAGTGGGAAAGTGCTCAGATTCCTAAGGCCAGCAAACATTAAGCCAGCAAAAACAGGAGGTCATAAAGCAAAAAGTCAGGAAAAATCATACGAGGCCCAAGTTTTAACAGTGCCTTACTCTAGATTCACGGAAGCCCTCAGGGCCATGCAAGGCAACTTTGCATGGCTCCATAAATCACATGTAAGGTTTGCGGCACTCTTGCACCAAACAACAAAATCGTATCATAAATAGGCCCCCCAGTGTTTACAGATGTACTAAAATCTGATTATTTGCTATAATCATAAACCAACTGCAAGATATGTTTTAGAATGTTACAAATGCAACAACATTTTAGACTGTTCAATTAACTGCCAGTGTACCAATGAGTGAAAAAAATGATGAGGGAAGAAGCAACTTAATCATGTTTATGTTTAAATACATGTATGTAGCAAACTAAAGATATACAATCTATTATTTTCTGTTTCACTGTTTAATTTTGTGTGAGCAGCAAATGCATATATGACTGAGTCGAAAGAAGCCCATTCAACAATAAACCTTCATTGCGGTCTTGAACAAAAATATTTTCATGGAAAGAATATTTTTAACTTAAAAGCACAATACTTTAGGGTTGCTTAATATTAAAAACTGGCTTAAACCCAACAAAAATCCGTCACAGCAGAGGAAATCAAAGCCAATTTGTTGCTTACAGCTTTAAACCGAAGAAGTTTAGCAGCAAAATAAATACTAATTTGAAGCAGGACGTTGTGAAAATCACTCTGTATTACATTATAACATTTGGAGAATAAAATACCAGCAGTTGCAAGGGCAACAGCGTGTAAGGAACTCCATCTGCAACTCTCCACTGATTTTATGTTTCTGGCTTCTGTTTGTTTTTTCCCTCTGTTGTGGTGTGGGACCTTCTAACCATGCTCCAGGCCAATGAAGTCTTGTTGAGTGATGCCTTTAATCTACCTAAAAAATGCAGCTTCTATTAGAATGAGACATGGTTTAAGATATTAGGCTAATAATGAGGGACAATTGACTAATTCTTAGTTTATTGTAACAGTAATAGCCCACCGTAGTTGCGTCACAGCCATGCACAATAATGTCTAAAGACATTGTGAGACTTGGAGTGCATGAAATTAAATCTCACAAGAACTGGGTTATCTCATAATGAGAATAAAGTGGGAATAGGCCATGTAAGACATTCCTAAGGATTTTGTAAGGGGTTCCTACACTGACTTTGATGCAAGTAACCTTTTTAAGCCCATGCAAAGCCCACTTTTTGTTAGAATCTATTTGAAACATAAAGATTAGGGAGAAATCACTGCCCTATTTTGAAAGATTCTTGAATCTGTTTGGTGACAATGAACACTGTGAGCAGATTTACTACTGTTTCACACAACGCACCAAGACAACTTGCTGCACTGCATTGTGTGAAAGGGAGAGATGCATTTCTATTCTTTGCCTGACCTGGTGAACTTTGTGCTGACTAGCGCCAATGCAAGCACCATTTTGCCATGCTGCAAGGGTGCCTGTGTTACCAGGAGGATTGTTTTTGTGAAGTAAGAAGTCAACATTCTTTAAAGGCATATTCCTTGTTCCATGTGTATGGCAGAATGCAGCACACATGGAAAGAGGAAGTAACGAGTAGAAATAAAGAAATTTCCCGTTGGTACACCTGGATCGGGGAGACACATCATTCTGATGTAATCCCAGGTTTTTTTACCTTAACAAATCTAATGTTGTGTCAAAAACCACGGGTGGATGTGAGGGAATTCCCAGACTCCACCCCTGGAATGCCTCCTTGCTGCTATGCTCTGCCTTGTATTACATTGGAAACCCAGAGCCACACAAGGTGGCCATGCAGGGCTTAGTCAATCCCAATAATAGACTTGTGTTGCCCTGTGACTACTTGCGCCACACAAGGGCAATGCAAGGACTTAGTAAATCTGCTCCTGGGGGACTGTCCATACATCTAGATTACATCCTAGTACTAAAACATGATCAGTCAAATGGATAGCTGGTACTAGTCTTCAGCTGATCCACATTGCTAAAGATTCACAACTCTGCCTGAAAATGTAGCCCATCCGTGTGGCACGGCCCACCTGTGTCTGATGGGTGTGCAATATCCCAGAACAGAAGGCAGTAGTTCAGTTACAGGTGTATCCAGTTAAAAAATGAACTGCAGTACAACACTTGTCCCTCCCTCAGGGCCTTAATTACAAGATGCTGCCGTTGTGCAGTGGCACAGGACTTCATGTGGCACTGCCCTACGTGGCACTGCCTTACGGCAAAAGTAAAGGGCAGGAATGCATTGTATCTGTCAGATATGAAACATTCCTTTCCTTTTGCTCAGCGCTGGTGCTGTATCAGGTATCTTGTGTTGGATCTTTTGGCCACAGTCGCAACTTAAAGTAGCATGTGCATGAAGGCCTAGGACGGTCTTTGACCTACAACAGGTCCTAAACCTATCATGGGTCAAGACGGGCGCACCAAGCGAGGCCCCATTAGTGAAAGAAGACTACTGTCCCTGTCACGGGTTCACATGTGTAACACAGGGTGGGTAGCATGCCAAGTTTTGTAGTTATCATAGTATGATCAGACCTTTTTTCACATGAGTGAGACCAAACAACCCTACTCATAGTAATTTTCACTACTAACAGTGAACCAGGGATCCTAATATTAAGATCCCAAGCACCTGGAGGAATGTGTGTGTATCTGAAGTATTGAATACACTGCTTGAGTATCTGAGTGAACCAGAGTGATCCAGGCCTTTGGGGTCCATTTTGAGAACACCTGGCCTGTTCATGTGCACAAGATGGAGTTGAGGTTTCTTTCCCAGACAGTGGAAGTGTATTACTGAAATTCCCTCATGCTGGAAGGGGAGACCCCAAATACTGATAAGGGGAAAGAGATCATATGCTTCTCCTGAGAAGTTCTATTTCTGATGCAGAGGATTACTGGCTGGTCTTCCTGAAACTGCCATTTGGGGGATAGCAGTGTTGAAAGGTGTGGCTGCCATTCCTGTTGCTACAGTGTGAGGGGTTTCCAGAAGGGGAGCAGCATTTTGTCATCTCCTGATCACTGACAGGCGTGGCGGTTGATGGTCAGGTGCAAACTGCTCCTATCTGTTTGTAGCTCTGTTGTGAGTGCTCCGGCCTGGAGATAGCCTTTCTGTGACGAGCATCACTCAAAACAAAACTCTGAGCCAAGAAGAACATGAAAAGGAGATCTGCCCAAAAATGGTTCTGAAAGGGCATTCAGGGAATCCACACCCCCTGTCTGCCATCTCTGTATTACAGAGTCTGGCACTGTGCAGATTCAAACATTTTTGGGGGGAATTTGACTTGGAGGCTTTGTCTGCTTGCAGCCGGAGACATGTTTGGGCGGAATACCAGTCACCTAGGTGGTTCCTGCTGAAGTTATAATTTTGATGTACCAAGTAACTACAGCTACTGGGCCAATGCAGATTAACCTGCCACATGCATTAAGGTTACTGGAGCATAGGAATTTAAGTTACTTTGGCTTTTTTCCTGAGTCGTGCAGTGGTATTCAATTCCTATTCTATTTATAGCGAAAAAAGGCAAACTTCAATTAGGAGTTTTAGGCCATTTGACTACCCCTCTCTTTTTTAACGTAATAGTTGGTTCTAGCCCTTTTTGACACTTAGCCAACGTTGTACATCTTTTGTAGACTTAGTAACTCTGGATATTCTGTATTAAGTAGTAAGTAAATGATTCAGCATGCAAGTTCGTGGGAGCAGATCAGATGGGAGCCCCTGGCTTCCCCTCCATATACATTAATTCTTGATAGCTTTTATGACGGAGGATTATTGGGAGATTCCTATTTTTCTCAGGACCATAAAAAACACGAGTTACTATGTAGCTACTGATGAAATAAGATCTGGCTGAGATACTCATCTATGGATCATTGGTACTTATCTCGGTTATGCCACATGACCAAAGGTTGTGTGATTATAGGCAAATCAAGAAAGCTGTCTTTGCCTGAGATGTGTGTGCGTGTTTTAAAAATATGTTCTGTATTGTCCCATTTATCAACAACTACTTTCCCATTTCTGTGGACTATGATCTCTTCTGCTACTGTGTTACTATGTACACTTTTTCTGATAGAAAGACTTTACTTACTATTAAAGAATTTTAGGCTAGATGTAGGTAATTGGGATTTACCAATTCATAAATACCGAATTTTACTGATTCGGTATTTATGAATCGGTAAATCCAATGTAGGTAATAATTCGGTAAAAAATACCGAATCGATAGGATTCGGTATTTACCAAATCGGTATTTACTGATTCGGTATTTGCCATTGATTCCTATGGGCCTGGAGGCCCATAGGAATGAATGTCGATTACCGAATCGGTAATTACCGATTCGGTAAATACCGAAAAATGAAAGGGTGGCAGGGTGTCACTGTGACACCCTGTTACACCCCTGATTAGTGCTTGTGTGCCACATTGAACAGGTGTAAATGCACATATTTGCATTTACTTAGGAATTCGTTATTTACCACCAACTAATAGTTGGTGATAAATAACGAATCCTTAAAGCCCTGTAGCACTGTTTACAGTGCTACCTACATTACAAAATACAGATTCGGTAATTTTACCGAATCTGTAATTTTACCGAATCAGTAATTTTACCGAATCGGTAAAATTACTGATTCAGTAAAATTACCGATTCGGTAAAATTACTGAATCTGTATTTTGAGATGCCCTACATCTCAGTATCTAAATACCGGTTGGTAACTGCCGAAAATCGGTATTTTCGGCCGTTACCGACCGGTATTTGGATACCTACATTTAGCCCTTAAATCCCAGAGCACGGAAAGTAAAGTCTCTACAACATGTAATCACTTTTGTAAGCAAACCTCCCTTTCAAACCACCATACAAGTGTCTTATATCTCAGACCACTCCCCATAAATGATACCCAGTCACCACAACTTCTTGACCGCTCAGCTCAAACTGTATGGAGAGTAGACAGTATGAAAACTTCCGAAAACATCCAACTACAAAACTTCTATTTAAACATTTTCTGAGTACACATTACACCTAGACCCATCATGCTGTATTTGAACAATCCGAGACCATAAGGCTATCTTTCAAATAGCAGAGAAGGCATGTTTCGCAAATATCCAGTAGCATAAAAATGTTTAGGTGAAAATCTTTTCCATTTACTGGGTCATTTCTGTGAATCCCCATTGTGCTTTCAATGTTGTATGTTGCTTCCAACGTCTTTCAGGTTAAATAAGTGAAACGCTGCAGCAACCAATAGAGAAATCTGTGGTGATTTGGCTTACTGTTAGTTCACATTTGGCTGTCATTTTTTGAGTTGGTTTGTTGTTGACATAATGCCAAAACACTTGAGCCTATGTGCCCACCTCTGGCTAGTGGTGCGGCACCATTCCCTATAGGTTTGCTATGCCAAATCTCTGACTATGGAAATGACAAACACCTCGGGTTACAGTGCATTAGACTTGTTTTCATATAACTGCTGTTTGAGCTTGTAGGAATCCTGTGGCATTTTATAATTGAATAATAATCTGTGCATCACAGTGAAATGAGCAATGACCTTGGAAACAATAATGTTGTATTTCCCAAAAGAAGTGGGGTATTCAGATGTTGTTAATCTCACATGAAGCCTATCACTGTTGTGGTCGGCAAACATCTGCCTTCAGCTTTAAAATCGGTCATTCTGCCTTGCAATCCAGTCACCCTTTTGAGGTAACAAGAGTATTGTTCCTGTTCTGGTCAGACCACTTTTGCATAGTGGATACGGTTGTCCCAAATAAGGGCGGTATAGAAACTTTAGGTGACACAGCATCATGTTGTGAGGCTATCTCCCACTATGATCCTCCGCACCATATTCGAAGAATATCTGGGTGACGAGCTCAAATCCAGAAAACCCAGAGAAGCGTGTCCCTCAGTAAAGCTCTGGACAGACACTGAGAATCAACACTCCTTAGCTGATCTGATAAATGTAAGAGATAAACATCAAACTTCTCTTTGGAAACATGCCTAGTACTTTTGAAACTGGACATTGAAGCATTATTCGGCCCACCTCCAAATGACCATCAAAATGTCCCAATGTAGGGAAGTGTTTTCAAGCACACCGAGCTCCACAACATTTCCCCTCAGTAGAGAGACTGCACCACTTGTAATATTGGCCACCACAGATAGTGGGACGTACTTCCCGCAGAGATACTGAATCCAGAGGGAATGCACTGAAGTCAGGAATTATTATCCGTCGCGCAATGGAGGTGCTGCATGAAAGCATTGTGTCGCATTGCACTATTGTTATAACAGTAAAACAGCTCCTAATTTACAAAGAGTAGTCTGTGATGACATCAGTAATAGAACTTAAACAAAAAAAGCCTGTTTGTGTGTAGCTCAACCTCTCGGACCCAATTAGTTTAGAGCTCAGCAGCAGCTAACAGCATACAGCCATTCTACAAAAAAACTAAATAAATAAATATATAATCCAGATACACGAAGATTTTGTTCTAACTCACTGCTGTGGTTTTTGGGGCCTGAAATTCACGAATAAGCCAAAAGTGTTACACGGACTTCTTTATCTCGTTACTCCAAATCCTACAATGCAAATCTTGTATGGTGTGAAATTTCACCATTAAAAAAAAATGTAGCAAGGTTTCCATTTTTCTACATTCTAGAGGTTATTATTCTAGAAAGTGGCTATGCATTGGACTCATGAATAAATAATTGAAAACATCATGGACAAGGTTTTGGTGTTAGACAATGATTTTTTTAAGTAGCTTCCCTTCAGACCCCACAAGAGCTGTAATTAACTTACTTTTTATGTACACCCAACCATTCCACAATCAGGGTGAACGGACTCCGGAAATAAATCAGTTTTGTTCTGTAGAGCCAGAACTATTTCCCCAGTCATAGGCCATTCATGAGGTCGAATCAATCCTGGCCCGTAAATCAGGCAGGCGCTTTGACCTGTTGCCTCTCTTCCCTGCCCCCCACTGGCCTTGTGTTGGCTCTGCTTGAGTTATATGTGGCTTTCGGGCATGGGCCTTTTGTTACTCTAACCGTTGTAGCCACGCTTTCAACCAAAGGGTTGAGGAGAAAAGAGGGGGCATTTGTCTGAGAGATAAAAGTGTACTTCACAAAGGGAAAACATGGAGCTGTTGTTTGCTTTAGAAAACTAACACTGAGGTAACCCTAAAAGCGAAACAATATTTGCCATAATTCAAGCTTTTAAACGTTGTAGTGGTCAGCTAAAAACTTTTCACCATTAATCAAACTTGACATTTTATAAAGGCATTTCAATTCCCTCCTGCATTTTTAATAAATTTCCAAGTGGAACATGTGTTTTGCAAATGTCAAATACACTTACCCTCACCTAACACGCTTTTTCTTACATCCAAATTATGCTTGAGTCATAGAACACGTGTCGAGCCGTTAATGGTATATGATATTAGATTATTGTGTTTTTTTTTAAACAGGAGTTGGCTTAATCCAAATGGTGGGACTATTATAGAAGCACCTTCAAAGGTGTTTGCTGTTAACATCAATTGTAGACTCACTGGTACTCAGGAATGGCGCTGTCCACCTTTTAGCGCAAAACTTATATCTGAAGTGAAACAGAAATGGCCTAATCGCCTTCGTCCATCTGCCATCCAGATCATGGCCCCTTCAAGATTAGCATGGGTTGGATGACCCATGTTGTTCTCAAATTAATCTGATTGGAACCTTTAGCAAATCTCTGAGCTCCCTTCTCACTGCTGACGGGTAGGTTCATCCATAGGACCTCTGACTTGGGCTGGATGGGCCTTCCTCAAAATGTAGGCTACTCCTGGACCCCAGCACCAACCGGTGTAATTGGTGCCTCTAAGATGCTCAATAGCTACCTCAATTCTGGTGCCTGCAGTTGACAATACTGTATGATTGAAAAGCATGGTAATATGTTGATATAACACCCAAATACTTTCCCCATGCATATAGACAGCACAGGGGTTGACTGGGATACTCTTGGCTGCCCACCCACATTAAACGACACGATGTAGCGACCCGCGCACACAGGGATTTATTTACATTTAAAGCCAAGGAACAGTAAACATAAATAAGTCTTATTTTGTGTAAGCCCTTCTTATTTTATACAAACATAAAAAATATATATAATCTTTTACTTGATTAAAGCAAAGAAAATCTGCGTATTTGTTTTTTACCTCTGCATATGTGTTGAAATGCCAACTGTTATGTATGCTAAAACACGGCTAACTAGCTTGAGATGCTGATGTGATTTAAAACATGCCATGAGACATCGAACATACTTGATATATTTTAGTACTCCTTCTAAACAGTTACCAGTGTGTCACTGTTTCAGATATTAATAATATTTGCCTTTAAAAATAGAGGATGACCGAATCAACTGGTCCTTCTATACTGAAAAGACACTTGAATTTGTTGAGTCACACATCTTCGCCTCTGGTACAATGTGAAACTAATATCCACAATCCTTTCACAGTCATTAATTGGGAAAGCGTGTACATCTGGAAGCGTTTTATCCACTGTAATATTGAGAATGTTTCCCTTTGTACATCAAACACTCCTCATGCCATACTCTGGCAGTTATAGCCACAGAATGTACTACTCACATCCAGATAACAGAATGTGCTTGTTTTAAGCCAGTTGGAGGTTCTGCTCGTGCAGGAAGTGAGTAAAGAGCAGATTATAAAACTATTTTGGCTACTTGGAAGTGTCCTTGTGGAATGAGGTTAATAGTTCTGTAAACAGGACCTATATAGTCCCTGTTCAGTATTTATAACACAATTGATTAATTGTAGGCAGGATTGTAAGTAACCAGAGGACGTGTGCCTGATTCATAAGCATGCTTGCCTAGATCTGTGCCCCACAAAGTGTGCTGCAAAGGCTTGTGATGGGACAATATAATGGAAATTGACTTTGCCACACCATCATTGCTCTTCGGATGACTTAAGTCGCTTCCGAATTGTACT
Organism: Lissotriton vulgaris; assembly: GCF_964263255.1. Classification (NCBI taxonomy): domain Eukaryota; kingdom Metazoa; phylum Chordata; class Amphibia; order Caudata; family Salamandridae; genus Lissotriton; species Lissotriton vulgaris. The sequence goes on along the minus strand of NC_141696.1, from coordinate 774,204,623 downwards.
TTCCCATTGACAGAGAATTATGAGGAAATGATTCAGTAAAAACGTTTATTTTGAGGGTGCATTCAGGGTCAAATTGTGCAATTTCCATAAGAGCCTGGTAAAGAATATAACACTTTTGGTTACTAGCCACAGAATTGCACTTATCAGAGCCATTGTGGATCTAACATTGAGTATGCTAGCGTGTTGGCAAAAACCATGCAAAGCTGGTATTTTATGCAATATTACTGGCACGCAGAGAAATTTGTAAGCAATGGTTTGCCCAAACCCCTCCTCCATACAAGGATTGGTTATTATCTGTAAAGAGTATCGCCAGATTGGATATTTCGGACAAGGGAAATAGAAGGTATGAGTTCCGGTTACCTCTACTAAGGTGGATTGAGCAACAGGGAAGCAGGTTGGATCAGGGGTCTGATGATTAAGTCTACTCATGCTCACAGAAAATGTGCTTTGAAAAAGGGGTCTTCACAATCTGAAGGTGGTAACGTTTGAACTCTTTTTTTCTTTCACTTCTCAGCAAAAGGGCAGGACACCCCAGATACGGTGAGAGTGGAATGGTGTTTAGAGGCAAATGAGGACAATAAATGTAAAACCCAAAAAAAATGTAGCGTGTTGCATGCTGGTTTTACTACCTATTTGACTGTAAGGCTCAAGTTGGTCCCTAAGAAAGCTGGAGACAATAGATATTCCCACTTTATTTTGCATCAGCTACTAGCACCCAAATTAGCTGATGCAAAGATACTCTTACCAAACAGAGCTTTCAGTAGGTAAGGCTACTCCAACTTTCCTGCTTTGAGTCCAGGCATCCGTTTATGATCAACCACAGAAATTCTGGATTTCAGATTTTAAAGGGATCAAATGAGGTGTTTGTACTTAAATGGTTCAAAGTCCCAAACTTTGAAAGAAGCTAGAAATCGGTATACCAGCAAATAATGGCAAATAAGGATCATATAAACGTCCAGGAAACTGGAATTTGTTTGCAGAATGTTCAACTGCTGCTTTTTCATGCTATGGCTGCAGTTTTGAGTTCTTACTTTCACCACCCTTTTCGCTTTTTTTTTAGTCACCAGGGATTAAGAAGATTACATAATTATGGCTTTACATAACATGGAACTTCGTTTATGGTGCTGTGTGTTTGCTGGTCTTCAAGAGAAGTGGTGGGTTGTCTTCAGACACTCCTTTCCTTATAAAAAAACGTTTTCGCGTATTTTTCAGGGAAGCAATTTATGAAAACTGCTTAGCTTAAAAATAAAGTTCACAAGGTTTAAGGGATATCATATTATAGAAATGAGTGATGGACAGTGTGAAAACTAGTCCCAGATAAGGTAAAATGTCTGTACTAGCACTTACTTTAAACCCCAAGCTCAACTCCATTCTAAGTCGAAAAGCACATAATGTGGAAGACCCAGTAGTAAAATGGAGAAAATGATAGGGAAGTTGCCCAAAATCCTCACTTGAATTCTGTTGATGTAAATGACTCCTTACTAAGTTGTAACCAGGGAAAAAACTTGGTAAAGCTCCAAAGTAAAATGCCAGGGGCTGTGAGTGCTGAGTGAGATCTGAGTGTGCTGTGGACAATTTACTGTGTCAGTGTTTGTTTTCTGGAAAACCAGAAAGTAATCAGAATTGATTTAACATGTATTAGTTGTTTGGGTAGAAATGTTCTACCATTGATGCTGGTTTCTCCCGTGGGGCCCTCTTGCTTAGGCATGGAGTCCTTAAAATGTGGGGGAATCCTGCAACATTGGACACCGAATTTCCTGGGGATGAATTCCAGTGAATTGATATGTTGAAAGGACATGGGTCTTATGATTGGAACCATAACAGCAACTTTCACCAGTAGAACTGGAGATGTTGGAGGGGCCTTGGGACTTGTTATCATGATTTTCCCACTGATCATACAACAATAGTCAATTTGGGAATTTGTCAATCAACTGTCACCAAGTTGACACGTGGAGACGCCGCAGCTAACCAATTTGTAACATATGTGTATTGTTTACATTCTTCCATTGTTGTTCTTTATACAAGAAAGAGGCTTGGCATAATACCAGACAAAACCAAGATCATGATTTCCCTAGGCAGAGGCTCAACCAGTTTGAAACATTGGCCAGTTGTTTTAATGACTAACAATAAATGAATGAAGACCAACTGGAACTGCTTAATCGTGACATGATTAATGAATATTAGAACATTGGAATGTTGGGCGCTCCATTGAAGATAATGGAGTGCTCCCTGCTTCTATGCGCCGGAAAAAGCCTGTAGAGCAACATTCCAATGTTTTACAAAGGCCTGTCGGAGCTCGAGGGGATTTAAATCCCCTCGAGCATCAAGAGGCCTTTGTTTTATTTTTTTGAACATTCTGCCCTCAAGTGGCAGAATTTTCTAATAACCGTATAGCCCTTCGTAGCAGGGCTATACCGGCTATTAAAGTCCTGTTCACTTGTTAAAGTCCCTTGCCTTCAGCTCGGGCCTTTAACGCGGGAGTGGAACTTTAGTAGCCGGTATAACCCGCTACGGCAGGCTATAAGGCTATAGTACTATTGTTTTTTGGTTTTTTTTACATTTTATCAAGACTTACAATGTCCAGAAACAAATTGACAATATACAGATTGCAGTACAACTACATCCATCATCCGGTATATTGCAAATAGTCAGTGTCACCTTTGAGTATATTATTTCGTTTTACAGTTCAATGCACAGTTAAGCAGCTTCGTTCATTTGTAGCTATTGTTTGTCAATCTTTATGGACTTCGCAATATTTGACATTTTTTCATCTAGAAATTGTGGTTATGACAAACGATTTTGGGATACATTGTTAACATGCTAATTAACTAGAAGTGCTCTGCTCGAGGTGGTCTCCTTATTTGACAACAAAGAGGTAATGGTTTGTAAATCCAAATATGTTGGATATATCAGCTGCCCTTGGCTCTCATCTGTACTGTCATGGTAATGATATTCCCCGTTCTGTCTATTTTCATGAAATTCATACACATAAGAAGCAGCAACCATATTTATGAATATTCTAATACAAGCATACATTCACACTACTGTAATTCCATTAGTATTGACATTATTAGAACAGCAAGGCGCTAGAAGAAAAACTGTACAAAACATGCGCTGGCAAAGCTAAATAGATCAGGTTTTACAAAAAAGCAAAGCCATTCACAAATACTATTTATATACATTCCCTCACAAATGCTTTACATCATGCTAAAGTCAGTCCTACTGGCTTTGCCATTGCTTGGCAATAAAATAGCAAATCTGCATTGCTTTCTGTATAGAACGCATGGGAGAGATAAATAAATGAATGTGTCAACCAGTGTGAGGACTGAGAGTACTTTCAGATGTAAAATAGCCCCATCATGCATTCCAATGGAAGCACTTCCTGTAAGGCAGAACCATACACAAGGTGTCAATAGACTGAGGCAACAGACAAATACTCCTTCGGTGGAGTCAAACCCCACTCTATGAATATTTTAATGCATTGGTAACAATACTTCTTACAGACAGCTGCACTATCAAGCCAGACCTAAAACTGGCCCACTGTGTGTAGACTTTAGAATTTAAAGTACTGTGATCAAACACAGCTCGTGGGACAGGTTGCAGCCCCACAGATCCTGCTGTTACAAAAAAGATGTATAATATACTGTAAATTAAACTGATTATGCAAAGAGAGACTCTCTGAGGACCAATCAGTTCTTTGCTTCTAGAGACGATTGACTCTACTCAAATAGTTTCATTGAAATAAGATATAGGTCTCAATGTAAGATCCACAATTACAGACCAGCATAGTCCTTTTTGCACATCTCTGTCTGTAATACACGTGTCTTGCTTCAGTATTGTGAAGTAGAAACATTCTATCATCCAAAAACTACAAACAGTCAGAAAACAGTGCACTGATGTGTTTAGAGTAGAAAAGAAAATAGTTGTGATTGTAAAAAGGGATATATATATACACTTCTCAATTATAATGCAATACAAACCCCAGATTCATCCTTTCCACATGTTTAGGAATTCTTGCTGGCACAGCTGCTAAAGATCGAAATGTGCAGTGAACTTCAGTCTGCACATAACAGGCACATGGGTGAGGGCAGGAAACAGTAGTCTGGGGAAATCCCAGGGACAGAATCAGCACCACGGACAGAGCCAACACGTTCGCCCATTCTTGCATGGCGTCAAAGATTTTGATCTTCAGCCCCTGTTTAAACAAATAAACATAATTAGGATTTGCACATCTGTGAGGAAGGGCATGTATTTTCAACTTTCAACAATACACCTCATGTGAACGTGTTTATTTAAATTGGGCTTTTCTGCTTCAATAATCTCCAGAAATTCTGCAGGAGGGGCCTGCTGTCGTTGTGGACATGTTTAGACCAGATGTTGCATGCTTGAAACCAGTTCATCATCAGTGACAGATATCACAGCATGCTATGTCTTCTCTGATAGCAATTTATTGGGCTCTTAGTAAGCTGCTCGCTCTGTTCAAAGAACCCAGTTGTTAATAAGAGGAGGAAGAAAAGGAAAAAACAATGAGTGTGAGCAAGAACAAGGGCTTGCAAAGAGGAGGGGATGTAAAAACAACCAATAGAACTTAGCAGACAAGATATCCGTCACGCTGTTAACTTTCTTGAAGAGATGGGCTTTTATCAACTTATTGAACTTTTTTATAATCATACAGGTATGTCAGTGCAGATCAGAGGTCATTTAATTAAATGCCCCCTTCTTTAGGAAGTGATGAACCACCATATCTCTGTTTCTTTAATGGATGCCATGTTATCGTGGGTGGTAATTATATTGTGTTATGTAACAATCAAGTCAAGTCAATAAAAACTTTTTTCGGCCAAGTTCTGCCCATAAAAGTACATTTTACATAAAAACACGTACATTTTAGATTAAAATACACAAGATTTAAATAATTGCATGATAAAAGACATGTGCTAACAACCCGGGTCATAATTATTAGCCCCCCATATTGTTTCTTTTACAAATTGCCCCTGATAAGAAATGTGCAACCAATTCCAATTCCAAAAATTCTTTATTTCGGCCACATAGGCCATAAAAGATGCAATAAAATACAGTACATATATTACACAATAAAATGCAGTATAAATAATACACAGTATTTATATGTAAAAAGTCTGGAGGGTCTGCATGGGGTAAGGAGTGCACGGTTGTACCAGTTCAGGGGGACATTTTCTTCCTTATTATCCAAGCTGCCATTAGGAATTTTGAAACAGCAAAGACAATATGTCCCAGGGTATTGGTTTTCATGACCCTGTAAGCTTGTAGATACTCCCGAAAACCCAGGTTTCGGCACATCGGTGCTATCCAGCGCTTCCTGGGACTCTGGTACGCGTGGCAAACAAACATTATGTGCAAATCGTCTTCATCCTTGGTTTTACAACAAGGACAGAGTTTATCACCCCCTATGGTCCATTTATGGGTGAATACTTTAGTGGGGAGTGTGCCAAACCTCCATTGCAGAAACAATTTCCTCGCCAAAAGAGGAAAGATAAAATCCATAAAAGGTTCAAAAAGGTAAGAATTTTTGGATTCGATAAAACGTCCCATCAAGGTGCCGCTGCTATGAGCATTATCCATGTCAGCCAGATTTCTGTTTTTGTAGAGCTGGGCAAGAGTTTTACGCGTGATCCTTTGGCAACCCTGAGCTGGATCATCCCAAAGGTCTGGCAAGTTCAAACTGAACAATTCTGATTTAATATAGGCCAGCCAGGGGATATTATTGCTACCATTCAGCCTCAGTACATGGATAAGGTCCTGCCTATAATGGTACAGTTCCTCGGTAGACCATATCCGGTGCCAAAACTTCACGGGTTTCGATAGGAGATCTTCAGCAATGGAGTGTATCCCCAAATCCAATCTTAGAGGGAGGAGTGGCGTACCTTGCGGGAGAGCAAGTAGGCGTCTCAAAAAACTATTTTCCACCGCTACCAGTGCCTTCCCTGCTTTGTGACCCCACAACTCACTGCCATACATGGCTGCTGCCTTCGCTTGGGATCTGTATGTTTCAAGGGCCGGGCTTACAGGCTTAAAGGTGGACTTATTTACCACCTTCAGGAGTGCGCCTGCTAGCTGGGATAGTTTCAGCCTTGATCTCGCTATCTGGCAGTCCCAAGCTAAGTTTTCTTGTAGCGTTACCCCCAGATATATAAAGGTCGAGACCCTCTCAAGGCTAACTTCCCCCAGTTTTGGGTTGGGTCTGGTTCTGGCAGGGGGATTGAAGATCATAAACTTGGTTTTATCTGTGTTGACCTCCAACCCATGTTGACGACAGAAAAGGCCAAAACCATTCACAATCCTCTGGATCCCCATGGGGGATTTGGAAAGCAGGAGGGTATCATCAGCAAACATGATTGCCGGAACCCTCCTGCCTGCCAAAACCGGGGCATCATTGTCCTCAACAGTGTCAAGATGTTGAATGACACTGTTGATGAAAAGGCAGAACAGGGTCGGCGCCAAGACACAGCCCTGTCTGACTCCTCGGCGGACCGGAAATTTGCCCGAGAGCTTACCATCCCTCCCACACCTCACTTGTGCATAGTTGTTCTCGTGCAGCCTGATGATAATGCTAAGGAGGTGGGGGGGCACTCCTAGCTTCTGCAGAACCTCCCATAGTTTCCCTCTGGGAACTAGGTCAAAGGCTGACCTCAGATCCACGAAGACCATGTACAGTCTTCCTCCCTCTATAGTTACAGTCTTCCAATATAGGAGAAGAAGGCGGAAGATCTGGTCCATGGTCGACGTGTTCTTTCTGAAGCCAGCCTGAAGGGGGCTCATGATGTCATTGTCCTCCACCCAGTCCAGGAGGTGATTAAGGATGAGGCGCGCAAAGAGCTTTTGGGGTACATCTATTAGGCTAATAGGCCTGTAGTTGGCGGGGAGCAGAGTAGATCCCTTCTTGTGGATCGGAACAATCTCTGCCCCCAGCCACGACCCAGGGATTGACATACCTCCTAGGATGGCATTGAAAAGAATAAGAAGGTATGGGCCCCAGATGTCCGTGTGGTGCCTAAACAAATCCCCAGGTAGCCTATCCAGACCAGGCGCCTTCCCCGATGATAAGTGCTTCAGGGCTGCCTCCACTTCCCCCAGGGATAGTTCCATTTCACAGTCCTGTGCGCCACAGGGCGCAAACAGGGCTGTGTCAGGGCAGGGGTTGGTGTCTTGATAGAGCTCCCCAAAATGGGCCTCCCAAACCTCGGGGGCGATATTGGGTTCCACTGCTTTTTTGAGTTCCCCTATGCCATTGTTAACAAGGGCCCAGAATTTGCGGGAGTCCCTGACTTTTAGGGCATCATGAAGATCTTGCCAGTGATTCCAGTCCCACTCGGTCCTGGCAGTCGCCATCACAGCTTTATAGTATTTCCTAAGGTCACGTACCTTGGCCTTATTTGTCCCCTCTTTTATTGCAGCAATGAGCTCAGTCTTTGCTGCCCTACAAGAGGAGGTATACCAGGTGGGAACATGGGTCTTTTTCTTTCTATTGGGCACCACCGGGTAGAATACCTCAGCCAAGTCTCTTACAAGATCCTGGTGGATATCACCCAGTTTCTCATTGTATTCCGGGGTTCTTGGTGCGTTTAGAAGTGCGTCCACCTCCATACCTTGGGAGTGCCAACTGGTATAGCTTGCTAATGGTCTCTTCTGAGCTCACAAGCTTTCCCCACATAACCCTGCGCCTGTTGGTTGTAAGGACCAATTCCCCCGTGTCTCCCCCTGGGTTTTCTACCACTTTGCCCGCTAAATGGATGGGCCACTGGATATTTAAACAAAGGGCATTATGGTCACTATCTGACCTGTTTATTACCCTAAAGTCGAGGACTTTGGGCCAGAGTGTAATGTCTAACATGATGTAATCTAGCCTCGACTCGTGACCCCTCCTATTGAAAGTACACACTGAGGGAGTATCGGAAGGGGTGCGACCATTACAAGCCCTCAGTGCGTAGTTCAGGGTAAGGGACATAAGTTGTATTGCAAGGGGGGACCAGGCTTTGGGATGGGGGAAGACGAGGGTGGGACCCCCCAATAGTCATCCTCGGCCGTGAGGACACCCTCCGACATGCCCTCCAAAGGTTCAAAGTGGCAGTTGAAGTCTCCTCCAAGCACCACCTTGAGATCACCTGGGAGTTGCCCCAGGAAGGAGGACAAGTCGTTAAGGGTTGGAGATTCGTTTGGCGCGGCAACCGGTCGCGAATAGACGTTCACAATAGCCCATGATGGTTTACCAGGCCATGTGAGCCGGACACACTGGATGTCCTGCGAGAACGTGTGCACCTGTTCCGCCTGGCACCCAGCGTGGCTCGCGATCCAGATTGCCAGACCACCTGACGGCCTCCCCCTCCCACCCCATTTGGCAGGGATTTCAAATACTTCAAACCCGCTCCTGGTTGCGGTGTCCCTCGCCCACGTTTCCTGGAGAAGGAGGATGTCGCTACTGCCCACTAAATGGTCCCACTCCAGTGTGCCTTCCTTATTTGCAATGCCCGCTACATTCCATGAAACAATTCTCAAGCCCTGATCTATTGGTGAAGGGCCTTGACCTACAGTAGGGGATTGTCCAGGGACTGTGGGTGGATGAATTCCTGGCAGAGGAGTAGTGCACTCCGTGATGGCGGATGGACCAGCCAACTCCGCCCCCCCGGGTTGCAGGATATGGTCAGTCCCGATGTTGTGATAAGACCCCTGTAAGCCCAGACTGTCACCACTGCTAAGTGATCGATCTTTGGCGTTATCCTGCGGGCCGTGTTCAGTTGCAGGGGCTGCAGCCATTCCCACCCGATTTTGCACCTCAACTTTAGCATTGTCCTGCGGGCCAAGTTCAGTTACAGGGGCTATACTCTCTCCCACCCGACTTTGAACGTCATCCACCGTCTTCCCAGGGCTGAAAGAGGTCTCCCTGGTTTGTGGTCAGTCGACCTGGTCTAGGCAGGAAAATCTATTATGATGTATGAGGTTTGCCTGGGCATGTAGTGGGTGGTGCCTTGGTCTATAGCGTGAGCCATCCACAGCAAAGCCTACTCTAGTCCACCCCTTCTCCCCCCCTGCCTCACTGCTGCTTACATTTGGGTAGAAGTATGAGAGGGGGACAAGTTCAATATTGGACTTGTCAGGCCTTACAAGCCAGTTGGAGATGTAGTTAGCTACATGGGGGCTTTTGAAGCTTATGATAATACAATCCCCTGCCCTATTCTTTGGGGTATGACCAATCCAAGGGATCCTCCTGACCATCAGGACCTCGCCTTTCAGGTCAGGAGGCAGCGGCCTGTTGATACTAAGCCAGCTTATCACCTTATTACGTAACGAGTCTTGGGGCTCCCTCATATCACCAGTTAACTCAGGTACTCCCACCATGATTACCGTGTATGGAACTGCTTCTGGGGGCAGATTCACCACCCTGCGCCTGTCAAAATGGGGAGCGGGACCAACAGTGGGACCATTAGTAGGGTTCACTACTCCCCCTATCTGTGGCGCAGGAATTTGCTTTGATCTCCTTGGGGCCGGGACAGGGGGCCTAGGTGCCGAAGGTAACAGAGGGTGCGTCTGGGGAACAAGCGCACCGTCTGTACCTGGCAGCACCATATTTGCGCCCTGAGACGGTGCAGCGGACAGCAGACTATTCCCCGAAATGTGCAACCCCATAACAAACAAGTGGGGAGGAAAGCAGTTGTAAGTAAATCAATGCTGGCCTAACTTGTGCAAATTGGCAATCTCTTAAAAGTGGTAGGATATATTTAATTCGCTTTAGATTTGATGGAGGAAGGCTCAAATGTTCAACGAGCCCTGTGAAATTCGCAGGTTCTAGAATTTGTTACCGGATGTCATTGGAAACCAGAAAAAAACACTTGGTGTCGGGTGGATGTGATATCTTGGCATGAAATAGGAAATGTGGCAGGCTGCTTTCTTCTGAAGTTTCTGGGCTTTACCAGAAACATTGGACTGGCACAGCTTAATGCCCATGCTGGAAATGTTAGGCAGTGCCAGGCGCAAACTCGTTTTATCGCCATACTATGAATGCAGATTTCTAGAGTTGGTAAAATGCAACAAGAATAATTCATTTTAACCTCATGCGCGCTAGCGGAATTCCGCTCCTGCGCTGAGATTTTTCAAATCGCACTTTGCGATGACGAGCTGGGCTCGTCATCAGCGTGCGAGCGGGCTACGCCATGGCGAGCCCAGCTCGTCATCAGCCTCGAAGGGGTTAAACATTGTGCAGCCTTTTGTTATGCAAATATATGTTCTGTTGCTTTTCTGTTCTAGTGCAGTCGAGCTGCATTATCGTAACAGGAGGCTGCTGTGTTGCACTGTGGTCATTGTGTTGCTTACTGTTTTCACTTTTTTACTGAGTGTCCTGTATGTTATTGTGTTATGTTATTGAATACGCGAGTCAGCAAATGCTGCTACATTTCCAGACAATAGCAGCATAAGCCTTTAAAGTTGCAGTTAAAGCAAGCATTTACCACTGATAAAGGTGGTAAAATATCACTTTTGTACCCCTTTAACCTTTTAAAAAAACAATCAATCCAAAAGGTTGTCAGAAACCATAGGCAGGATAACAAAACATTTTTGACTGGCACTATTCCATGTCCATGTAACTCAGTCTTTGATGTAAAGACCTTTTACTACAGTTTTATGAAAGCAGAATTCTGGAGGTCGTAGTATGTGACAAAATGTTTAAGCATGTTTGTTGTGTGTCATGTTTTGTGGTGGAGTTTTTTTTGTATTTTTGTGTGCTTTTCTGCTGTATTAATGCAGTGTGAATCGTTGTATTGTGGTTACTGTGTTGTGCTCACACAGCACCTGCTTATTGTGTGTGCCATATTGTGTTTACATTGTGTTGTTTTTGTTGCTTTGTGTGTGCAATTGTGTTATTATCTGTTGTTTACTTTAGAGATGTTAACACAAGCTGCTCTAAGGTTCTAGCCTAATGCACCACATGCCTTTAAAGCAACCTCTTACCAATGCCTATGATGATAAAATAACACTACACCATCCCCTCAACCATTTAAGACACACATCTGCACAAACCTGTGGCAGAAAACAGTCTTCGATTTAGCACTATCAGTGCTCACATTATGTGACATGGCTCGGTGTCTTAAATTAGCAGTAGCATTTGCATGTCTCTCCTTATATAATACTGCATGCAGTCTTCATTTGAATGTAGCTCCAGAAACTTTTCAGCTGGGCTGCCTACATACATCAAGGTACCATATTCAATTTCAAAAAGACATTTAGGGGCATATGTGCAAGCCCCTATCGCCACCATAATGTCACTTTTTACAACTTTGTGGTGGCGATAGGGGCTTTGCCTTATTTACAAGGCAGCGTTAAGCTACTTAACGTGGCCTAACGCTGCCTTGTAAATAAGGCCCCCTTCCAAGCTATGCTTAGCGTGAAAAGGACGGGCAGTGAGTATTGTGGTGGGCGTACCACCCCAACACCCATTGATTTTGATGTTGCACCCTATTTAGAAGGGCAGCGTAAATAGGAGGCAGTGGCAAAATTAGAACCAGGGAAAACCTGGTTTTAACACCTTCGCTGCGGCGGCTATTCCGCCGCAGCGCTAACGGTCGCGGGGGGCGCGCGGCTCACCTGCGCGGGTGACAGAACCGTTCTGTCACGGCTCGCGGGTGAGCTGTGCTTGTGACGGAACGGTTCCGTCACGGCCCCGCCCGCTTAATGAAACGCGCCGCGAAGGCGCGGAGAGCGGGCCGTGACGGAACCGTTCCGTCATGAGCACAGCCCACCCGAGGGGCGTGACGGAACGGTTCCGTCAATAGCGTCGAAGGTGTTAACTTGGCGGAACGGGGAGAAATACATTATTTATCCTCGTTTTTGCTTTCTCCATGTGTGCTGCCTTGTGCAGCATACATGGAGAAAGCAAAATGCCTTGGATTGTTTATGTACAGTAAGGTCCCCCTTCCTGTACATGAGCAATCTTTTTTAAAAATTCCATTTTGTGACTTTCATGTGTAAAGCATTAGGAGGCACACATAGAAGTGACAAAAGGGTATTTAAAGGTTGTTTATGTGCAAGAAGGGGGACCTTCCTATACATAAACAATCTTTCCCCAGCACGCAGACACCCTTGCACTATGGTGCAAGGGTGCTTGTGTTGGCGCTACACTGTTAAGTGTAGCACTAGCGCAGGGGGAAACGCAAGGCTGCACCATATCCTTGTAAATATGGTGCAGCCATGCATTTCAGAAGTGGCAGAGTGAGGCATTAAGTCATGATGACTAACGCCTCACTCCGCCACTACCTTGAACATATCCTCCTTAGAGCCTGATTTAGAGTTTGGTGTCAACTGAACATCCTCCAATTTCTGAAAATGGCACTGAATACGGAGTAAAGACTACTAGCTGAATTTTCTCCAAAATGCCATGCAAAAAGTGGAGGAAATTGATCTAAAGGATTTTCATATGATTTTATAGGGGACCCTCTTGCAGAAAGTGAAAACTGACATTTGGACGCTTGCCCCGGATTGCGCCTGCTGTCTCTAGTGTGGCCATCACTCCTCGCCGCACCCGCTTTGCGGGTGCCGCATCGCAGGGACCGGCTGGTGGAAAAGCTGAGTGTGGACTGTGGGAGCCGGAGGAGAGCAACACCAGCAGGGAGAGGCGCTACGCGGCAGGGACTCGTTCTCCCAGGAGTCCCTGCACGCCCACTATCACCTGGCCTGCGCCCCCTGACAGCTCCGCCCCAAGCCGGTAAATCGTCCAAAAACGCCGGATTCCTTCAGGGCAGTGGGACCCTCTTGCAGAAAGTGAAAACTGACCTTTTGAAGTTTGCCCCAGATTGCGCCTGCTGTCTCTTGTGTGGCCATCACTCCTCGCTGCACCCGCTTTGTGGGTGCCGCATCGCAGGGACCGGCTGGTGGAAAAGCCAAGTGTGGACTGTGGGAGCCGGAGGGGAGCAACACCAGCAACAGGGGAGAGGCACTATGCGGCAAGGACTCGCTCTCCCAGGAGTCCCTGCACGCCCACTATCACCTGGGCTGCGCCCCCTGTCAGCCCCGCCCCAAGCCGGTAAATCGTCTAAAAACGCCGGATTCCTTCAGGGCAGTGGGACCCTCTTGCAGAAAGTGAAAACTGAACTTTGGACGCTTGCCCCGGATTGCGCCTGCGGTCTCTTGTGTGGCCATGACTCCTCGGCGCACCCTCTTTGCGGGTGCCGCATCGCAGGGACCGGCTGGTGGAAAAGCCGAGTGTGGACTGTGGGAGCCGGAGGGGAGCAACACCAGCAACAGGGTAGAGGCACTACGCGGCACGGACTCGCTCTCCCAGGAGTCCCTGCATGCCCACTATCACCTGGGCTGCGCCCCCTGTCAGCCCCGCCCCAAGCTATCATTCCGCCTACTTAACTGGATCAGTGTCCCGCAGCGCGGGATGAGCGCGGGATGAGCCGGGCGAAGCCCGGGCAAAGGGCGGGCCATCTACGGCCGTCCGAGGCCGGCTGAGGCTGGGCTGGGCCATCCCCCTTAGTTTATTATTCTAGTACTTACCTGGCGTATTACAACAGTGATCCTTTTTGGTCTTTGTTCCAAGGCAATCACTGTGTTTACTAGATAACTCTGGTCTGAGGTGTAATGGCGGCTCAGCCAGCCAAGGGAGGCACGGATGGTGAGAAATCTAATGCTGTAAGCATTTTTGGTACTCTGGACAATTATTTTACATGGGTCTCTGTTGCACTGGAACATCAGATAAGTGCTGTCGAGAAAAGATTATCAGCTGAAATTTTTTTGAAACGTTCCTCTCTGGGGGCGATTCAGCATTGCACTACGCCTGAGAATCGCATCAGCCAACGGCTAAGTATTTTGGGTCTGCCCGAGTCCAGCATCGAACTGGATTCCCTTGCAAATATCCTTGAGGAAAACAATTCTTTCACACAGCCAGCTAGTGCTGATTTAGTTGAAATTCCCACTTGTATATCTTCACCCAATAGCTCTCCTGTTAGTTTGGTAGTTGACTCACCGCCCTCAAACAAAAGAGTGACAGGTAAAAGAAAAAGAAGAGGGGGCGGACCGCAATGTAAAAGAGCTAAAAGGTCTAAATCAACAAAAAAGGGGAATAAGCCATTGGGTGCGGGGATTCCTATAGATTCTGATAATACAGTATATCCTATTTCCTCTCCACAACTTCCTCCTGATGTGCATGGTGACGGGTCTCTGGTGGGGCAGGTTGAACACCTGATTCGTTCTTTTCTACTCCCCATCATTGAGAGACTGAGACTAGTCACTGCTAGTTTGGATAAACTGGAAATTGCAGTCAAGGATAACTCGCAAATGTTACATTTCTTAGCTTATGAAAAGAGTAAGGGCAAAGATCCTTCTGTTATTCCAGAACAGGTGGTCATCAGAAGTGACCAAGTACCCACTATCTGTAAATCCCCCCTGCTGAATGGAAATAAAACAGTAGTACATAGTGATGCAAGTCTAGTCAAGTTAGGTGATAAAAATACATGCCCCGGTTCTTCCAAGGGCCTGACGGGGGCATCGTAATTTCACCAGGAAGCTCGCCCAGAACCTGTTAGACTTGTATTTGGGTATTTGGCTCCTAACAATTCTGATTTAGTTACAGGAAATCAATTCACACTAGACTTACCCCCCCAAAGTGCACCCTTAGTGGTGGTCATGACTAATGTTCCCCCTCTCTGAGCTGGTCAACTGAGGGGTTTTATCAACTGAAGACAAAGGTCACCCACTGGTTCTCAAAGAATCTAGAAGAGGGTCACGAAGTAGGACGCGACATACTCATGGTTCGTAGAGTAGGATGGGTGGGTCGCTCAAGGAAGACCAGAGAGGATGACTGCATAGTCATAAATTTTAATAACTCGAATGCAGTTGCCAGAATACTATGGGAGACAGAACAGCATTCATTAGCGAGGGGGCAGGGTATTGAAATGTTGCCCCTCGGGTTCTTCTATAGACCGGGCGCCCAGGGAAAACCCATACATAGGATTCCCACATCGAGGAATTTTACCAATCAAACTCGCCCTATGGGAGGACAGGGGTTGCGATCTAAAACTCATTTGATACCATCTGGTTCTTGGCATGGGGGAGACTTAAGTTACAGAGGCGGAGTAGAAATTACAAATAGATTCAACGCCCTCTTGGGGCTTAATGATTGCGACTGACTTGCCCCCAATCAAGTTGGCCGCAACTCGGTGCATGCCGCCAATCCCCCTCATGATCATCCTTCTAATGGGGTGGCTCCAACGAAGGGGAATTCTAATCTAGTAGAGTCTATTGGTAATGCTACCGATCCTGACGTACCCCCGCTAGGCACTCCTAGTGAACCTGTAAAAAATTATATGGAGGGTGTAGGAAGTTTGGTTTCTTGGAACATAGCTGGCATCCGCCCCAAACTGGAGTCACAGAATGGGTAGATTTTGTAAATTGCTTTGACGTGTGTATGTTCCAGGAGACATGGATGTGTGAGCCCTGTTTTCTCCAAGGGTATCTGAACTATTCGGTCCCGGCAACAAAAGGCCAAAAGGGTCGTCCAAAGGGTGGCCTGATTATATGGGCACGTCAATGTCTGCCCTTCTCTATTAAAGTGGTTGAAACTGGTAGTAAGGATATCCAACTTATAAAAGTGGACATGGGCTTATCAGGGTGTCTTGATATATACAATGTATATGCCAGGGGTTCCAACGGGGGGAAATCAGCAGTTCTTGCGGCACTGGTCTCCCTACTCGAAACATACTCCCTAAATAATAATATCATTATTGCTGGAGATTTTAACTGCACGTTTGAACCCCTGGACATTTGTGACAATCTAGTTGGGGTGGAAGAGGACATGCAATGGGGAGTTCCCAAATCAAATTTAGACCCAATTAATCGTTGGTCTGAGGACATTATCTGTTTAAATGCCATTTGTTTGGAAAGGGGCCTTAGGGCACTAAATGGGTAAACAATGAGTGACAAGGGGGGGGGCTTGTACCTTTGATAACGGACTAAATAGGAGTAGGATAGACTACGTTCTGTGCAGCCTCCAACTATGGAAGGGAGTCCGTGATATGGAAGTAAAGCACAGGCTTGAAAGCGACCATGACCCTCTGTGCGCAGTGCACAAATAGTGGCTATCCTCAATAGGGAAACCCGTTATAGAGTGGGATGGTGTTCCCTTGCCTGTCCCCACCAATGACATGCGTCAGCAAAAATGGCCCAGTGTTTTGGCTAATCGACAGTCTATGGCTAGTATAGACATGGAGGTGGACAGGGCGATAATTGCCCTAGAACAGGCTAACATAGTTGCACCAGGGTCATACGAAATAACTGCTATACATGATAATCTCTTTTGTGTCATTAAATCCCATTTCCAGAAACCGGGTAGGAAAATCATTAAGGCACCTCCCAGACCTGTGAGGTGGTATAACGCACAGTGCAGGAAAGCCAGGTTAGCTCTGGGAATAGCTATTAAGAGTAGGGAACAAGTGGCAATCCGTAGTGCAAGAAGGATCTACAAGGCAGTATAGCCACAGCAAAAACAACATGGGATGAGCGGCATTGGAATGAACTAAGGGAGGCAAGTAGGACTAAAGATTCCAGGCTCTTCTGGAGCATTGTCAAATGGGGTAGTGGCGGTTTACCCAATTGCCCCGATAATAACGTTGGTGAGGAGGACTGGGTCAATTATTTTAAGCCACAATATGCTGATAGCCACCCTGGCTCTGAGATGGATGGTTTCAAGGCTGTATATCCCAAAGATAAATTTTTTACTCACGGTGAGGTGTTGTTGGCCTTAAGTGCAGTGTCTAGAGGAAGAGCTCCCGGTTTGGATTGGGTCCCGGCGGATCTTTTTATTAACGATAGGGAACGCTGGGGTAAATATATTTTTCTTCTGGTTAACACTGTTGCCCAAGGAGCAATGGTTCCGTCATCCTGGAAGGGTGCAATCATTATCCCCGTATATAAGAAAGGCGATTGGGGTTTGCCTGGTAATTACAGACCCATAAGCTTGATAGCTACCATCCAAAAGGTGGTGGGGAGGATGGTGGTGAACAGGCTTATGGTTAGGGTTGATGAGAACAATGCATTATCCCCTTACCAGGCTGGGTTCCGGAAGGCCACTAGTACGGTGGACCAGGTGTTCCGCTTTACCTTGCTACGGTGGCGAACTGTGGTGCTGGGTGGGGGCAGCCTGTATGCCGCTTTTGTAGATTTGCGGGCTGCCTTCAACCTGGTTCCCAGGACTAAGCTGTGGTCAGTGCTGTGGAACCTGGGCCTACCGGAGGATCTATTGACCCTGGTTATGAGGTTGCACGAGGTGAATTTTGCCAAGATACAGTGGGGCAGTCAAGGTGAGGTCACTGCGGACTTCCCGGTCGAGCGGGGAGTTCGGCAGGGGTGTGCGTTGGCCCCC
Source organism: Lissotriton vulgaris (assembly GCF_964263255.1). Classification (NCBI taxonomy): domain Eukaryota; kingdom Metazoa; phylum Chordata; class Amphibia; order Caudata; family Salamandridae; genus Lissotriton; species Lissotriton vulgaris. The sequence continues at coordinate 774,187,243 of NC_141696.1, read as the reverse complement.
TTGCTCTTTTCCTTGTTTATCAACGTAGTAGTAGCCAGAATGCTGTCTGTTAATCTAGATGCCCCCTCGTTGGCGGACATTAAGGTCCCAATATTAATGTTTGCCCACAATACCCTTATTCTATCTAAGATCCCGAGTGGCCTGCAGCGTGCCCGACATATCTTTGAGGAATTTTGTGGGGAGCATGGTCTTGAAGTTAACGTGGCCAAAACCAAGTTAATGATTTTTAACCCCAACCGTAGTTTCTGTTCCAGGCTGTCTATGAACCATCGTCCCTTAGAGGTAGTTAAAGCTTTTACCTATCTTGGTATTTATGTAACCAACAATCTCAAATGGTCCCAGCACATTGATCTTGCGACATTAAGGCACAGACAATTAGCCGGAGCCCTTGGGGCAGAACACAGAAAATCTAAATCTAAACCAATCGCGCCAGCCCTACAGGTCTATGAAGTGAAAGCCCTTGGCTCAGCACTATACGGAGCTGAGCTGTGGGGTTTTGGGAAGCTCCCGTCAATACAGAAGTCCGAAAATAAGTTCTTTAGGACAATTACTGGTCTTCCCAAAAGTACCCCCCCTTCTCCCCCTTAGATATGAGCTGGGCAGAAAGGCTGTGGATGATTTGGCAGAGCTTTGCCCGATCTTGTATTGGAGACGACTCTGGATCACTCTAGAACTCAAGCATTATGCTGAGGGCTTTTTAGCGCTGATCAAAGCAGATGTATTTCATAGGATCAAATTGCTAAAAGATCTTAGATCCTTGTTATGTTTGTTGGGTCTCCAAACCCTTTGGGATAACCCGTCAGTCGCACTATGTTTGTTGGGTCTCCAAACCCTTTGGGATAACCCGTCAGTCACACTTTTTCCTAGCAAAAAACACTAAAGGAGTTGTATTGGGACTATGTAGCCGAGCGGGACTGGAGAAACACTGTTGCTAGATCTATGACAGGATGCTATTTGGAAGTTAAAATCTCTCCTAACCATGAACTCTATTGGGACAATATAACTAAGCCATGGGATAGGAAGCTTCTATTCCAATTGAGGATAGGTGCTCTTCTGCTCAGGTCCCTAACTGGCAGGTGGAGGGGTTCATCTAATACTTCCTGCCCCGCTTGTGGATCTGTAAAGGACACTATTGGGCACTTTCTATTTTCTTGTCAAGCCTATGCCGTCCCTAGGCGAATTTGGTTAAAACCTGTATGTAAAAACTTAGGTACCAACAGTGGCATTGTAGCTTTGAGAATCATTTGCACTAGTTCTTGTTTGCCACTGGCCATAGCAGTAGCGAAATTTCTGGGGTGGGATTGGTCTATTAGGCATAAAGCACTAGCCGAGTAACTGTTTACATTGGGATGGTTTTACTGAATCTACTTGATGTAGTTTGTCATTTTATAGTATATGCATTTTTATGCTTTTTATGTAAAGTATTTGTTTTTTATTTGATCGAGGCAACCATTTAATGACGTTTTAAATGTTTGTATGTACAGTGCTTTTATGAGAAATACTCAATTAAAGTCTCTTTAAATTGAATTGGATTTTCATATGCATTTAGAGTGTACTTTGGAAATGTGATATTTTTTGGGTACAACCAACGGTAAGCCAAAGCCTAGTTGCAATCAGGGTGTTCCGGAGGGGCATGCAAAGAATTAGATGAGACTGTTGGCAAGCTTTAGAGGAAATTAAAATTTCTAAATCAAATGCCCCAAATCCAGCATGGCCTGTGTAAGTGACTCATAGACTGGCTAACAGTTTGGCAGACAGACTGCCAAACACCCTCCCTGCCACTCTAGAGGCAGGAAACTCAGCTTGTTGAGAGTTATCTGCCTTTGCTGGGCCTTTTATGTCTATATTGCACCTGACAATTTGGTTAGAGCACGTTCTGTGAATTGTCAATGCTGCTATATAATGTTGCCTGCTCATTACTGCTTTTTTTTTAAAGTAAACAACCCCTCAAAACATGGTTTGTTTTTGAGATACAAAAAAAGCTCCTTGACACACAGGGTATTTTTCCCTGTGTGTGAGGACCTTGTTTTTGTTTTTATGCATGGCACTGCCATAAAATCAAATCAGTTTCAGTTCTGCTGGTAAATGGTTTTCAATAGCAGAACTCACAAAGACTGCGTCGTTATCATCCAGGCGGCTTCTTCATCTTTAAATGAATTGTGAGGGCCCCAGTGTGGCAGAGCAAGATATCCAGTGATGTGTGGAGGTGATCTACATCTACCACACTCATAAGGACCCCCCTAATAGACTGTAGAGGCAATAAGCAGTCCTACAACTTTACTTAAGATTAGTGCATTTCATTACAGTTACCTCCAGGAAAGTTACTGAAAGCATTGCTCTCCAAAGTTTTTTTTTTACCAAGAAAGTCATATCTACATTTATTGGAAATCATACCTTTGAGACTTTTGATGTATCATGAATGAAAAGACAGTTTCACTTAGGGTGTATTTGTGTTTGTAGGCCACCAAACACTATAAGTTTAGGTGTAATCGTACACCACTTAACGATGATTTACATAGTCTGAGCCCTCTTCTTTGAGGGATCACTGACCGAATAGTGGAAGCAGAAATATTGTGTGGACATAATATTTTGTCAAAAGTTTCAGGGACCAAAATATCGAGAATGTAAGTGCAAATAGGTAGTATAGATGTACTATTCTTAACTCTGCGTACCTTGAAGATATAAATGTCATCAAGGTACATATATGTAGAGTTATATATAGTAAAACTGTGCTTACACATAGAAACTTACCTTCACTATATGTACGTCCTCGATATTCTTGACACAAAAATGTGTCCACGATATTTCTGTGTCTGATATTCCGTCTAAGTACGTTGAATTGTTTAAGGATATACTGTTATCCTTCATAGGAACATCACTTTGTTGTACAAAAAAAAAGCATTCTTCCTGGGAACAGACCCAATGCTCAAACAAAATAGGTATATTGCAGATGAGCATAATATTACCAATCACCTAGTGCATAGATCTAACAGCTGTTTTTTTAGTTTGGACAAAATAGTCTGGCCATAATGGGTTTGACATAATGGATCAAGATATCCTGTACAGTGCTTCCACACATGAACAAACTTGTGCAGCGTGCAAATTACCATCTTTGCCAATTAAAGAGAATTACATTATTTCTCTCCATTTCGGATTACTACAGCCAAGCCCTGATCATTTTGAGAATTGGTGCAGGAATTGTCATTGTCGTTTTGGGTCTTCCAAGGTATAACCTGTCCTTCCTCAAGGCTATGCTCTGATCCACAGCCAAAGTGCCCTAATTCTGCGAGATCTACACTGGCTACTGAAGCTCAGATAAAGTGTTAAAACCAGTCTTGCATCCAAAGCCCTCTAATCTGATGGATGAAGATATCTAGCCAATCTCCTGAACATTTTGGGTGGCTCATGAGTTTCTAGGAACAAGAGTTCCCTCCTCATGAAATCTCCTAAATGCCAAACCTCTCCAGCTATAAAGCAATATTTTTCTGGCTCTGCTACTACGACATGTAGCTATCCCTCTACATCTAAAATTAACTTGACCTCTATTTCATTCCGCAAATGCGTAAAGACTTTCCTTTACTGGATGACAAAGTGGATGAGTGACCGTGAATGATCCTGGTGTGTTGTCCCTCAGACCTTACAGTGTCCATCCCGGTTGGCCATTTAACCTCAGCCATCTTGGGCTACCCAGGCTATTTGGTGTCCCCATCATGGCACTAAATTTTACCATTCCTTCTTGGCGCATATTTTGAGATATATGGCTTTATATTTCCCACCTCTGGCATAAGTCTTTTCACTCTGAGAATACTGTTGGCATTTTTCACTTGAGTCAGGTCACCACTGGCATTTTGCTGGTCCTCGCGCAACAGTCCTTTATTATTATGGAGCCTATCCATGATGTAATGGTAGCCATGAAAAATGGTGGCCATTCTTTGCATATTGTTGCTTTCTTTGGCATGAGGATACCCACATAGAGGATAATACTGGCCATCCACCCCATATTGTGGGCATTCCTGGCATTAATGAGCCTCAACTTGGCATAATGATGACCCTGCTTAAAGGGTAAATACACATGGCATATTTTTGACATCCTTTCAATTATGAGGTGAACCATTTTAGTAGTGATGTCATGCATAATAGTGTCACCGGCATAATGGTGGCCATCCATAAATATATGAACTTCAAATGATCAAAGAGTTTCATTTGTAAACACCTATTGAACTGTTCTCTGTTTTGTTCCCAAAGCATTTCTACCACTCTATCACGGGGATATGTGCCCAAGCAGTTTACAGAGAACAGGTTTAAAGGGACAGGAGGCAATTAAAAGCCTTAGAACACAGATAACATTAAACTTCTTATGGGTGCCTGAACTGTATACTGGATATTATGTGTATAGGAGTCAGAGAACACAGACTGTGCAATGCACCCATGGTTGAATGGATTCCTCTGAGTGTAATTAGAGCACACATAATCTCTTTCCATAAGCTTTTTAGAATATCCAGGAATGCTTTCAAAACGAAAAGGTGAAAAACATGGTTCTGCAATGATCTGATATCATTGTGACTGAAATATCTACTCTGTTCCTTAAGCAGCGAGTATCATGAGCACTCTCAGTACATATCTCTAACACGTAATCATAATATACAGTTCAAATGACCAAAGTAAACTTTGTACCTAGGAATGGTAACTTGTCTTCTTAAGACACGTGTTGTGATTGCAACTTAGATGGTATTTGTAATTTTAGTATAATTCAGATACAACCAATATACAGTTACATGTTTATATGAATTAAAGCAAATTAACAAAAATCTAGAAGTTATAAATGCATATAAGTGATGTGTATTCAGATAGGGATGCGCTAGCTGGAGCTCAGAAATTATTTTGATTTCGTTTGTACTCTTTTGGTGCATTTGGATACCTGTTAATTTTACATGACATTCAGAACACACTCTCTCGTCGTCTTGCAATTTACTTATGAAGTGGTTCAAGGTCATAGTACCGAATGTCTGACAAAATATCGAAAACAAAAATATCGATATACAAAAATATCGGAACAAAAATATCGAAGTCAAAAATATAGGAATCCTATCCCTAACAAGGTAAGTACAAATATATCGAAAATAAAATATAGAATGACAAAAATATCGTTTTTTGTAAAATATCGTTTTTTTTAATATAATAAAAATGTAATATTAACAAAATAATACTTATAAATGTAGTAACATATTTAAAAATGTACTATCATATTTAAAATTAATACATAATATAATACAAATTAATATTAATAAATATATAATACATAATATATTTTTCATTAATAATAACTCTAAATTAATTATTGTCATAACTTAAAAACAAATAAAAATGTAATATTTTACTAATACATTTATTTACATAAAATATTCCCATAAATAACAATTAATAACAACATAATACTAATAAAAAAACTAAATACATTTTAGAGAGCGTATGAGTAAAAATTACTATTCCCACTCCAGAGAGTGCGACAGTAGGGAAAGTGTTGGATAGCGTAGCATTAACAATTACTATTCCCACTCCAGAGAGTGCAACAGTAGGGAAAGTGTTGGATAGCGTAGGGTTAAAAATTACTATTCCAACTCCAGAGAGTGCAACAGTAGGGAAAGTGTTGGATAGCGTAGGGGTATCTATTACTATTCCTACTCCAGAGAGTGCAACAGTAGGGAAAGTTTTAGATAGCGTAGGGGTAAAAACTTACTATTTCCACTCCAGAGAGTGCAACAGTAGGGAAAGTGTTGGATAGCGTCAGGGTAACAATTACTATTCCAACTCCAGAGAGTGCAACAGTAGGGAAAGTGTTGGATAGCGTAGGATTAAAAATTACTATTCCAACTCCTGAGAGTGCAACAGTAGGGAAAGTGTTGTATAGCGTAGGGTTAAAAATTACTTATCCAACTCCAGAGAGTGCAACAGTAGGGAAAGTGTTGGATAGCGTAGGGGTAAAAATTACAATTTCCACTCCAGAGAGTGCAACAGTAGGGAAAGTGTTGGATAGCGTAGGGGTAACAATTACTATTCCAACTCCAGAGAGTGCAACAGTAGGGAAAGTGTTGGATAGCGTAGGATTAAAAATTACTATTCTAACTCCAGAGAGTGCAACAGTAGGGAAAGTGTTGGATAGCGTAGGGGTAACAATTACTATTCCAATTCCAGAGAGTGCAACAGTAGGGAAAGTGTTGGATAGCGTAGGGGTAACAAATACTATTCCCACTCCAGAGAGTGCAACAGTAGGGAAAGTGTTGGATAGCGTAGGGGTAACAATTACTATTCCAACTCCAGAGAGTGCAACAGTAGGGAAAGTGTTGGATAGCGTAGGGGTAAAAATTACTATTCCCACTCCAGAGAGTGCAACAGTAGGGAAAGTGTTGGATAGCGTCAGGGTAACAATTACTATTCCAACTCTAGAGAGTGCAACAGTAGGGAAAGTGTTGGATAGCGTAGGATTAAAAATTACTATTCCAACTCCAGAGAGTGCAACAGTAGGGAAAGTGTTGGATAGCGTAGGGTTAAAAATTACTATTCCAACGCCAGAGAGTGCAACAGTAGGGAAAGTGTTGGATAGCGTAGGGGTATCTATTACTATTCCTACTCCAGGGAGTGCAACAGTAGTGAAAGTTTTAGATAGCGTAGGGGTAAAAACTTACTATTTCCACTCCAGAGAGTGCAACAGTAGGGAAAGTGTTGGATAGCGTCAGGGTAACAATTACTATTCCAACTCCAGAGAGTGCAACAGTAGGGAAAGTGTTGGATAGCGTAGGATTAAAAATTACTATTCCAACTCCTGAGAGTGCAACAGTAGGGAAAGTGTTGGATAGCGTAGGGTTAAAAATTACTATTCCAACGCCAGAGAGTGCAACAGTAGGGAAAGTGTTGGATAGCGTAGGGGTATCTATTACTATTCCTACTCCAGGGAGTGCAACAGTAGGGGTAAAAACTTACTATTTCCACTCCAGAGAGTGCAACAGTAGGGAAAGTGTTGGATAGCGTAGGGGTAACAAATACTATTCCCACTCCAGAGAGTGCAACAGTAGGGAAAGTGTTGGATAGCGTAGGGGTAACAATTACTATTCCAACTCCAGAGAGTGCAACAGTAGGGAAAGTGTTGGATAGCGTAGGGGTAAAAATTACTATTCCCACTCCAGAGAGTGCAACAGTAGGGAAAGTGTTGGATAGCGTCAGGGTAACAATTACTATTCCAACTCTAGAGAGTGCAACAGTAGGGAAAGTGTTGGATAGCGTAGGATTAAAAATTACTATTCCAACTCCAGAGAGTGCAACAGTAGGGAAAGTGTTGGATAGCGTAGGGTTAAAAATTACTATTCCAACGCCAGAGAGTGCAACAGTAGGGAAAGTGTTGGATAGCGTAGGGGTATCTATTACTATTCCTACTCCAGGGAGTGCAACAGTAGGGAAAGTTTTAGATAGCGTAGGGGTAAAAACTTACTATTTCCACTCCAGAGAGTGCAACAGTAGGGAAAGTGTTGGATAGCGTCAGGGTAACAATTACTATTCCAACTCCAGAGAGTGCAACAGTAGGGAAAGTGTTGGATAGCGTAGGATTAAAAATTACTATTCCAACTCCTGAGAGTGCAACAGTAGGGAAAGTGTTGGATAGCGTAGGGTTAAAAATTACTTATCCAACTCCAGAGAGTGCAACAGTAGGGAAAGTGTTGGATAGCGTAGGGGTAAAAATTACTATTTCCACTCCAGAGAGTGCAACAGTAGGGAAAGTGTTGGATAGCGTAGGATTAAAAATTACTATTCTAACTCCAGAGAGTGCAACAGTAGGGAAAGTGTTGGATAGCGTAGGGGTAACAAATACTATTCCCACTCCAGAGAGTGCAACAGTAGGGAAAGTGTTGGATAGCGTCAGGGTAACAATTACTATTCCAACTCTAGAGAGTGCAACAGTAGGGAAAGTGTTGGATAGCGTAGGATTAAAAATTACTATTCCAACTCCAGAGAGTGCAACAGTAGGGAAAGTGTTGGATAGCGTAGGATTAAAAATTACTATTCTAACTCCAGAGAGTGCAACAGTAGGGAAAGTGTTGGATAGCGTAGGGGTAACAATTACTATTCCAACTCCAGAGAGTGCAACAGTAGGGAAAGTGTTGGATAGCGTAGGATTAAAAATTACTATTCCAACTCCTGAGAGTGCAACAGTAGGGAAAGTGTTGGATAGCGTAGGGTTACAAATTACTTAGCGAACTCCAGAGAGTGCAACAGTAGGGAAAGTGTTGGATAGCGTAGGGGTAAAAATTACTATTTCCACTCCAGAGAGTGCAACAGTAGGGAAAGTGTTGGATAGCGTAGGATTAAAAATTACTATTCCAATTCCAGAGAGTGCAACAGTAGGGAAAGTGTTGGATAGCGTAGGGGTAACAAATACTATTCCCACTCCAGAGAGTGCAACAGTAGGGAAAGTGTTGGATAGCGTAGGGGTAACAATTACTATTCCAACTCCAGAGAGTGCAACAGTAGGGAAAGTGTTGGATAGCGTAGGGGTAAAAATTACTATTCCCACTCCAGAGAGTGCAACAGTAGGGAAAGTGTTGGATAGCGTCAGGGTAACAATTACTATTCCAACTCTAGAGAGTGCAACAGTAGGGAAAGTGTTGGATAGCGTAGGATTAAAAATTACTATTCCAACTCCAGAGAGTGCAACAGTAGGGAAAGTGTTGGATAGCGTAGGGTTAAAAATTACTTATCCAACTCCAGAGAGTGCAACAGTAGGGAAAGTGTTGGATAGCGTAGGGGTAAAAATTACTATTTCCACTCCAGAGAGTGCAACAGTAGGGAAAGTGTTGGATAGCGTAGGGGTAACAATTACTATTCCAACTCCAGAGAATGCAACAGTAGGGAAAGTGTTGGATAGCGTAGGATTAAAAATTACTATTCTAACTCCAGAGAGTGCAACAGTAGGGAAAGTGTTGGATAGCGTAGGGGTAACAATTACTATTCCAATTCCAGAGAGTGCAACAGTAGGGAAAGTGTTGGATAGCGTAGGGGTAACAAATACTATTCCCATTTCAGAGTGTGCAACAGTAGGGAAAGTGTTGGATAGCGTAGGGGTAACAATTAGTATTCCAACTCCAGAGAGTGCAACAGTAGGGAAAGTGTTGGATAGCGTAGGGGTTTAAATTACATACTTATAAATTACATATATCAATTAATTAATTATTTAAAACTAATTACCAATTAATGAAATTAATTTATCAGTTAATAAAAATAAATGTATACTTCCTACTAATTAATAATTAATTCTACATAATGAAATTACTTCCCACCCTATTCCCCTATAAACCAATAACCCGCTACAGAACATATTTATCAATTAATTAAAAATATTTACCAAAATAATTAAATATAATTACCAATTATTTTTAATTAATGTATGATTCCTACTAATAATAATTATTGAAACATTATTACATTACTTCCGACCCTATTCCCCTATAAACCCATAACCCGCTACAGAACATATTGATCAATTAATCAATTAATTAAATTTAATTAAAAATGAATTCTCAATTAATTAATTAATAATTCCTACTAATAATAATTAATTTAACATAAATAAATTACTTCCCACCCTATTCCACTATAAACCCACTACCCGCTACAGTACTAAAAGACAATATATAATTAAATTACATTAAAAATAAATAATAAAACATAATAAATACAATATAATATACACAAAATTTATTTAAAAATCGATATTAGTAACATCGAAATTATTTATTTCGATAATATTGACATCGATATTTAAAACTTCGAAATTACTAATTTCATACTAATATCGATATTACGACTGTCGATATTACTTACCTTCTATATTATGTCCCATCGATATTTAAACTTCGATATAATTGTATATCGAAATTTAAAACTCGATATTTTGTCTGTGTACCCATAGGACCATTTGTAGCATCTTTATATCTCATTTGCTCAATAATTGTATAAAAATTGCATTATGATATGGAGGGAGCACAGGTAACAGCTCGAAAATGTTACTTTTGTATATGGTTTGTGCTGTGCTGCAGGAAGTGTGTGGAAAGCAGATGGTTGAACTTTTAAGTGGAATTTGATGGAACATGTGCGCCGAGGGTAGATGAAGGGGCAGCAAAATGAGCCCTGGATGGTGCTGCAGATCTGACGAAAGTCAAAAGATGAGGAGGTTTTTAAACACCAATGCTTTGAGAAAAATGACATGCACACCTTTATATTGTCTCAAAATATCCAAGTGCGTATAATGTTAGAGCCTGAATTAAAAGGAGTGGTAATGGGACAACCTGCTAAAAAATGTAGTAGCCCTGTTGGCCCTCCTCTTTCCCGGACATTATTAATTGTAATGTCATACTATAGGCCTGATTCTGATGCGGTTAGGAAAGCATTCCTGCCAAGGGCCTGATTCTGATGCGGTTTGGAAGGCCTCCTAATGGCATTTGCTCCTTCCAAATCGGATCAGGAACGTGTCTTCCCGACCCAGGGCCCAATTATGATGCGGTTAGGGACATATGCTCCCATTGAAGTCAATGGGAGTTTAACCAAATCGTATCTGGAAGCATCCGGATTCATCGTACTCCGTCGGTCGGACTCTCCCGATCCGAGTGGGCCGGAAACCATTTCCAAACCGATTCGGTCTGGAAGCTTTCCAACCCGCATTAGAATCAGGCCCTAAGTGTTTCTTCAATGTTTACTCTGCCTTGAGCAATGTTTTATTTATTATGCCTTATTCTGTTTTGGTCACTTTTTAACCTTTTTCAAATGACAGGACTGCCCTGATGATAAACCCCCCCCCATCACTCCTGTTGGTCGAAATGTCGACACAACAAATCAATTTACGGTGGCAATTTGTGGATCAGATCATGAACCACATTGTGCAGCAAAAATCATTTATGTGTACAGTTCCCGATAGACATGTTCCCCTCCACTTGCAGCAGTGGCTCCTTATCAGGAACTTCTGGGCACAGCATCCTGTGAGGCCCATGTGCATTTTCAATTTTAGCAGTGTTTATGGAAACACATTTTTCCAGCGTGCAGGTCAGCCCTCTTTTCCTCATCTCTAGGCTCCTGATGACATGGGGAGGAGGGGGCGAGGTGGATGAGGCATGATCCAGCTACAGAGTGTTGTTTCAAAATAAAACATTGGGTAGCTGTATGTCTGGATTGCACATTTCTGGAGGGCGTAGTTCAACTACAAGCGTATCACACAGGCGCAATCCATTTTATTTAGCTGACATACTGCTCTGGCCTCAGCAGCAAAGAATACCTGCTAAAATGTGTCTGTCACTATGCACGTCAGTGCACTCTTAGCCAATGAAAAGCCACACTGTGTAGCAGATGAAGGATCCCCAGTACTAGCCCAACTTCTTTTAGGGCTGTGCTTTAAGTCCATTCTGCTGGGAGAGGCATTGAGGTAGGTTTTCCCCTCTTCAATCCTGCATGTGCTGCTCCATTTGGCTCATATTGGGAATCATGGCTTGCTTAGTCCAATGCTCAGCACTAGATTCCTGCTCTTCTGCTGCCATGGGCCCTCCAAATTACCAGCTAAGTAAGCAAGGTTAGCAAAACATGTATTGGTTATGCATCTGTGTTTGTGCGAGTGTGTTTTTGAGAAATTGAAAGTGAATGGTATTGAGTGAAACTGTGTTGTGAGTGTGTTTGAGCGTGTCAATGAGAGAGAAAGTGAGCGAGACTCGGAGGTTGAGTGTGCGCATGAAAAAGTGAGTCTGAGGGAGTGAGCGAAGGAGTATGAGTGTATTAGAATGTCTTATTAGTTAGAGGTCGTTGGAGGGAGTGTAAGTGAGTCAGGGATATAGCAATCAATGGCGCAGCAGATGCAGTGGCACCCAGGCCCAGAGTCAGTGAGTGTGTTTAAGTATGTTAGTAAGTGAAAATGAGAACCATTGAGTATGAGTTTGTGTGTGAGTAACAGTGAGTGGGAGTGTGAATGAGCGAGAATGATTAAGTGATAGAATTTGAGTTAGGGTGAGTGAGGAGAGGAGGCTAAATGTGAACGGAAGTGAGTATGAGTGAGGCAATGTTTAAAAAATGGGTTGATCTTGTGGCTGGCATCCTGCCCCACTACTTTCAACATATACCGGCCTCAACTGGCCACTTGTATAAATCACTGCCATACTGTTACTCCTGTTAGCTCTGCATTGAATTTGTGTGTGTGTGTGTGCGTGCGTGTGTGTGTGTGTGATCACTCTCTGAGTACTCCGTCAGTTCATTTACATTGTCCATCCGTTAACATGCAGAATATGGCCAACAATTGTTCTTTCATAAATAAACTTTGTTGAATGGGCCACCAAATCAAAAGAATAACCCAATAATTCAAACTACTATTTCAAACTCAATGGCCTTTGCATTGATTTTGTGTTTGAATGTTGTAGAATCTGAAATAACCATTGATTCTACAATCCATAGAATATTGTATTATATTTTATATATTATTTGTAAAGCGTGGCTATCGCTCCAAGGGAGAATCGTGGCGCTATGCGGGATACTACACAATGCTCAGAGAGTGCTGCAGCCAAATGCGAAATATCAGATAAGAGAGGGGCACAGGGGTCCATCTGGAAAACAGGATTGCCCGAATCTTGTTGGAGGAAGGACTCTCCGAATGTCAGTTACATTGTAGATGTGGATACTGGAAATGTTGATGAGACCGTCTTAATGGAGAAAAGTCCCACTGTTTATGCAAGGAACTCACAATTGAGTAGACTGCCTGCTGGAGCTGTTTCCCCACATCACTGGCGACACGAGGCCCACTCATCAAGAATTAAAAAAGACCCACGAAAAATTGGATCCAGTCTATGATCAGAGGAGAGTAGGGAGAAACAACTGTTTTATATATTTCATTCTGTCATGCTGTAAGGCAGGAATATTATTGAAACTTTGTTAACATTTGCCTTCAAAGAACAAAAACCAATATTGCTGTGCACATGTTGGCAGACTTCCTGAACCACGGGGGTCACGCTAGAATGTAGGTTTGTGACAAGTAAGTGAATGAGTTAAGTACAAAAGGCATTATTTTTCAGTGAAAGTCAACTAGAGGCACCAGGAGTTGCACATCCCCGTTCACAAAGCTGATGTTTGATGGGTCGGAAATATTCATAACATTTTTCAGTGCTTTGAATAGATTTATGAATATTATGGAGTTCACAAATGTTCGAAATAGCACTCTTGGTAATCATCCACAGCTGTGGATGTGACGCAGTATGGCAAGTTTACAAAATGTACTCTTGTTGTTTTTCACTAATTACAAAACGTGCATGAGTAAATGATGCATACATGTGCATTTGCACTTCTAACACATTTTTCTTTGTAGGTAAACTTTAATTCGGTTTTTCACCACAGGAAAACCCTTTCGACTACATCACCATGAATTATGGGGATTTCCGATCCCTTTCACGCCCTACATTTTTGTACATCTTCAGGTGTGTAAACCACCTGACACATGTTGGTGAATGCTCCAAACTTAACATTTCATGGATATTCACTACATTGTGCAGATCACCATCCTAAAAAGTCACTTTCGCCACCCCTAAATCAAGCATTGCAATAGTGGCAATGTGTTACATGAATACATTTTCCACTGTCAGAAGTGCATTTTGACGCCTAAGTAACATCAAGCTGCACAAAATGCACAGGGCCATAACATTTTGGCGTAGGGCAGCGAAGCAAGGCACTTGCTGCGCTGCCCTACATCAAAGTAAAAGGGCAGGAATATGGTGCAGAGTAAAGCGATGGTAAACTTTTCGCTGCATCGCCTTACCTATGATTTACGAGGCCATTTAAAGCCTCAGAGGGTGGCTTCATAAATCTTAATGAGAGCCCTGCATCATGCATGCACCACTTTCCGTGGTTTCCAAGGAACGTAGGGCTCTCTTAAATAAACGCACAGCGTATTTGACTTTAGCGAGATCGGTCACACACAGGCCCAAATTTATTAAGATTTCACACAATGCAGAAAAATGTCAAAACCTGCTGTTCTTGGTTGCGTAAAATAAATCTGCAGTCTTGTATCCACAAAGTTTGGCCTACTACTGTGCCATACCCTGCGCTTGCATAAAAACAATGGGGCATATTATCAAGGCAGGCGATATGAAATTATCGTCACTTTTGCGGCCGTGTTTGATGGAGATTGTTGAGCATTTGATGGCCCTGGGGACCACCACCTCCCAGAGCCGGCTCTTGTTTCATCGCCCTATTAGCAAGCTGTCGCTAACATTAGTTAGCGGCAGCTTTGAGGCGATAGTGAGTGGTTTGGGGCCCACTTTGCATGTCAGCAATATTTATCGCTAATGACATGCAAAGTGGGTGTACCCAACCTGTTAGCAAGTGAAAGCAGTCACTAACATCGCTATCGCCTATTATCAATGCAGGCGTAGCAATAAAAAAATTTGCACTAAGCGCGAATATCGCTGAAAACAAACCCCTGCTCAGCCCAGTTCTTAACCTGTATTTGCAATGGGAGTTGGATATTCAGGTTAAGACCCTATTGGCGTTAATGCCTAAATATCGCTGGATTCCCAGCAATATTCACGCATTTTGCCGCTATCGCCGGATATTTGATCCCATTTGAGATAAACATTGCTAATAGCACGTTATCTCTGTGATAAAATCCGGCAATGCGCGGTGATAAAAAAATATTGCTAAACCCATTTAGCGATAAATATTGCTAGTTGTTGATAATATGGCCCAATCTGCCTTGAGTAAAGCATGGTCTCGGACTATAGTGCAGATGCAAGTGTGCACTGTGTAGCGTAAGATCTGTACTGGAAGCATATCCTTTCGGGACAAAATCCTATCTGTAGACAAACTCAAAACATTCCTACACACTGGATATGCAGCGCACTTTCAATCATCGGTTTCCTTGGCAATCCAACACATTTTCCCTTCTCTGCCGCTTCGTCCACAGATGTAAGTTTTCGATGCCAAGTCGGATCTGGCTATCTTAGTAGATCAGGCTTTGTGTCAAACGCCTTAGGTGTTTGTACTGATTTGCTCCCCAGAAATGCTCCCTTGACACAAAGCAGTTTGATTCTATATCACAGAATGGACGCAAGGCCTTAGTGTATCTGGGCAACAGTATTTTTCGCAGAGAGGGCAATGAATGCACATCTCTGTTGACAAATGTGAAGCATGAAAACTGTAATTGCAAAAATCTGGAAACAACAAAGAGCGAACATAGTGCTAAAAAGACCTAAAAGGAAATCTGGGGACCATATGGGGCATTAAAAGTGGCAATATAATTATGCAGAGATGAAAGCAAAAAAGATGGGGTAGGCGTACATTATGTTTTATGTGTTCCCAGATTGACATACCTACTTTCAATCTGTTTCACTGACAAAACCCAGATCATATGAGCTCCTGAGCTACTCTAGCATAAAGAACAAGACCACTCACCTCAGCACCAATCTTTGAGTGAGCTCTACTTCAATACTGAAGTTTCAATATCAACCTGACATATATTGTCTCCACAAAATCTAGTGTTAACATAGTGTCAAGATAAATAGACGCAAATCTAAAATTGAAAATTCTGCAATTACCTATATATGCTTAAGTTACATGGACAATATGCAGTTAGTCAATATCGTGGAATTGATACATGTGAAACTTTGCTATTATTGACCTCGATATTGTGTGAATCCTTGTATTTACAAAGGATTGTTTGTATAAATGTGTCACAAAAAGGGAAATTAAAATGTTTTCACTTGTGTTGCTGCCAAAAGGTTTAGTCGTTGAAAAGCTGTGTTAGCCATCACATGAACCAGCACTATCACACCAGGCCCAGATACATCATGGGCAGTCATCCTATCAAGCACATCCATAAGACACAGTCACCCCTGTTAGAAATTGGTTTCCTGGTTGACTGGGGTATAAGCCCTGGTCAATCGGTAAACACAATCATAGTTAGGGTCAGGCACAAGCACTCCCTAAATTAACCTGTTCTCACCCTCTGGTAGCTTGGCACGGAGCAGTCTGGCTTAACTATAGAGGCAATGTGTGAAGTATTTGTGCAACACTTCAAACAGTTAAACAATGAGAACACCACAATAAAAAGAAATCACACCAGGTTACAAAAATAGAGCTTAATTTTATAAATAAAATCTGATCAAAACAACAAAAATCCAGTAAATAGAACCAATGTTATGAATTTTTAAAGAATAACTGTATAATAGTGCTTAGAAGCATAAAACGTCAACAAGGGATATCTAGTCACGATGGACTGGGTCAAATTCAAAGGTTCAGGCTGATTGTGATGGAGTGCTGGTCGAATAAAGTCCACGGTTAATCCCGCTGAAGTTTTACCTTTTCAAGTTTAGTGCCAAGAGTCTCCTTCGCAGGTGAGAAATTCACTGGAAGCAGGAGAGATTCAGTGGCGATGACCAGCGGGATGCCAAGAGCAGGCAGGGCATCACGGACTGACAGGCTGGAGCATCGCAGTGGCGATCCACACTGGTGGACAATGCTTGCAGTCCAAAGAGATGAATGTGCAGCAGCTCAAGCTGATTCTCTGTGCAAGCTGCGTGGTTCTGGAGTGTAGGGGCTCTTTCACTTTTGAGAAGAACCCTAAAGCTTGACTTAAAAAGATTAAAAAACACCTCCAAGGGCTCAGAACCTGGGAGATGCCTCTTAGAGGTCAAGAGCACATTGAAGACAGGCCCAGTAGTTGTGGGAGCCTGTTATGTCCCTGAGACTGACATCAGGAGGCCAACAGATTAGCCATTTGAGTTCCTCAGATTGTGGAGCAAAATTATTTTCCCGGTGTTTAGTTTTTGTTTTGCATGCAAAACCGTCCTCCCATCTTGGGAGGGGAGCATATTAGTCCCCCTTTTCAAGAAGGTAGACCGTGATGCCCCACATAACTATCGACACATTGCCCTTCTGGATGCCATAGGTAAAGTCTTCGCCAAATGCCTTCTGATGTTGATTAATGATTGGGTAGTTAAGGGTGAAATTCTACCCTTTGAACAGACTGGGTTCAGGCGAAAGCATGGAACTATGGATAATCTTACGGCATTGCAAGTCTTAACAGAAAAATACATTAAGGCCCAAGGAGGGAGAATCTATGCAGCCTTCATAGACTTCTCCACAGCATTCGATAAAGTAGATCGTCCTTTGCTGTGGAGGAAACTATCGGATCTTGGCATGCCATCTACCCTTCTGGAGCTAGTTCGGGCTCTCCACTCTGATACTTGGTGTAGAGTCTTGATGGGAGGGGAAAGAGTCCATTCCCAAGCCATTCCTACGGCAAATGGTTTAAAACAAGGTTGTTTGCTGCGCCCTTTATTATTTTCCTTATACATATCTGACCTCCCCTATGCCTTGTCTTCATGTGAAGGTATCGCCCCTTTACTGGGGGGCAAATCGATTGTCTGTCTGCTTTATGCAGACGATATATTAATCCTGGACTTAACTCAGCGGGGATTAAATAATCATCTGCAGGCATTACATGATTATGCAGAGACTCACCACTTAAAGATAAATGTGGCAAAAAGGAAAGTAATGTGTGTGACGGGAAGGAAAAAGCCGAAATATGGGTATTTCACTTGGTCAGTAGGTGGACAAAAACTGGAAGTGGTAAAATCTTATGTCTTTCTAGGAAAAATTATAGGTGGAAATTTAAGTGATAAGGCTCACATAGCAAATAACGCTCAGAAAGCATTGGCACAAGGCAAAAGTTTAATCTCTCTCTATAGATCTACAGGTAAAAGACATTTTTCCTTTCTACTAGAGGTTTACCTCGTTAAAATTCCAGCTTCCTTACTGTATGGCATTGAATTACTTGACCTGGCAAAGTGTGGTTTTTTAAATACAACTGAAGGTAAAATTTTGCGGATTTTAACCTCATTTAATTCCGGCTGTTCCGTGGCCGCCCTTAGGCTAGAATTTGGTCTGCTTAGCAGGTGGGTTCAGGGACTTGCAGGGAAAGTGCGATGGGTTTTTAGCCTCGCAAAGGGAGAACCTGGTACATTAAGATTTCTTATTCAGAAAGAATTATTAGGAACTCTGAAAGAGCATTCTTTAATTGTAAAACATTTTCGAAAGGCGGTCGACCTGCTTCAATTATCTGAATCTGTACTTTCTACTCTATCCCCATATCAGCTAAAGTCTATTTTGAAATCGGCCTCTTGGAAATTAAGCTTCAATATGGATAGGGAAGCTTGCATTTCAAAGAAAGGTGTTGCTCTGACCATTGACTCTTGTCTGATAAGAAAAGTACAACCTTATATTACTTGGAATCTCCCCTATGGAGTACGCCGTTTTTGGCTTTTATTGAGGCTGGATCTTCTTCCTCTGAATAATGTATTGTCCAGATGGTATGGTTCTTCAGCTATGTGTAACTTTTGTAATAATTCAATTCAGGATGTTACTCATGTGCATTTTGTCTGCCTGGCTCTATTTTTACATCGGCGTAAGTGGATGAGACCAATTTGTCTACAACTAAACATTTTGTCTGCCACCGCATTAATTGACGCTATTCATAATCCACCAAATGAAATGTTCTGCCATAGAATTTTTTATTTTTTTAAAAAGTTTTTTAGATATATATTAAATAATCTTTTTATGGATGTTATGATCCTTTTAGAGATTTTATTCGATGTTCTTAAAATGTTATTTCTGATTCTTTTACTTGATTGTATGAAAATGTATATTTTTGTTTGGGTTCTTCTTTTATGTGGACCTCTTTGGAGTTCCAAAATCATAAATAAATAAATTGAAATTTAATTGAATTTAGTCCCTCAGGGGTCCTGTGTTCTAGATGGGTTTCAGGTTCAGTTCTTCCTCTCCAGGAAAAAGGGCAGCAGGTTGCAGGTCAGCAGAGCGAGGCTGCAGCCACTTCCGAGTGGTCGTCCAGCACAGTGGCAGTCCTTTCAGCAACACAGAAGTACTTCTTCCTGGCAGAGTATCTACTGGTCCAGAGATGTACTGAAGTGGTAGTGTCTGAGGTCCAGTACTTACACCCAATTGTGCCTTTTTTATGGGGGAAACTTCAAAGACATGACTTTAAGTGCACAGAGGACCTACCTTCCTTCCCGGGCTCCAGACTCAACACAGAGTGGTATGCAGCCCTGTGGGGACAGAGCTCAGCCTATTTAGATGTAAGTGAGGCTGGGTTCAGCTCCTCCCTCCCATCTTGCAAGGATGGTCCATCAAGTCACACCTAAGCTTCGATTGTGTGTGGCTGTCTCAGGAGAATACACAATGCCCAACTGTCATCCACACCAGACATGCGGTCAGAGATGGGCAGCAGATACCAAATAGCTAAAGTAAGAAACTGCAAACTTTCCAAAAGCGGCATTTTCAGAACTACAACTTAAAATCCAAATTTACCATCAGTTTGGATTTTTCATTGTGATTCCAAAGACACCAAACTTTGAAAGTCGATCTCTTAACAATGAAGCCTGGGCAGTGAACTCCGCTCCACTCGCGGAGTTTCCTGCACTCCGCGTTACGCGGTGCTCGCGGAGTTCCAAAAACTCTGCTTCGCGGAGCGGAGTTTTTTCCTCGCTCACGTTCACCAACGTCAAGTTGGCGAGCGCGAGCGGGGAAAATCAACCTCCCAGTGAGATTTTTCCTTGTTCGCGATCGTCAACATCAAGTTGGCGAGCGCATGCGTGGAAAATAAAGATCCCAGCGAGATTTCTCAGAGCAGGATGGTCAGGTTTCTCATTGCGATTGGTCGCGTATGCTCGCATCCTCTCGCAATCAGAAACTAGTTGTTTACATTGAGAAAGCTGCCCCTCGAGTAAAAATCTACTCGAGAGACAGAAAAGAAAAAGAAGAAACCGCTTGCGTTCTGCAGGGTGCCGTTCGCAATGATTGCCCAGTGCGGACAAGCATCGGCACTGTGCAATCACCGCAAACTGCAGTTTTCTATGGAACTCCGCCGCTTGCGGAGCTCCGCGTAGTGCGATGGAGTTTTTGTTGCACTTCACATAGCTCCGCGTAGAGCAACTCTGTGTACTCCAACCCGGGCTATTAACAATTAGGAATTACACTTAGACAATGGAATAAGGTAATACCAATGGTATCCTATGGGAGAGATTGTAGTGTTGTTTGGCCATGTACAGTAGGACCCTGGTGGTCCTAGGAGGACTCCTTACAAAGTTACACAATCAGTTGAGAGGTATTTGGGTGTGCCTAGGTGTAGTCAATAAAGTCTATGATGCAGTAAGTTCAGTTAACTTTGCATGCCAAAGAACAAAGTCATGTATTACAGAGCTTTGTGTGTGACGAATTTATTTGCATGCTCCAGAGCTGGAGTGGATGCCACAACTGATGACGAGTAGGGGATAGGTGCCCAGGAGAAACTAGACTGCTCTCCATGAGAGTTTACCGAGGTGCAGCAAACTGCTCAGCCATACTGTGTGTGCCCCAAGCAGCAAGTTACAGTTGGCGTATGTGGAGTCTAAGCACTGCTCTAGCTCACACAAAGCTCTCAAAGAAAGGGAGGCCCTACAAAGGAGTACCGTCAGAAAGCCTGCCAGAAGCTTACTTGTAAGATTAAAAAAAGAGATACCGGGGGGGCGTGGCTTGGCGGGCGAAGATGGCGGTCGCAGCTTAGTAGAGCTCCCGCCGGACCGAACTTACTTTCATCACTTATCCTGGCCCCCGAGCCCGCAGGAGATACCTAGCTAGCGACACCGATCCAGGAGTGTGTCCTGCTCTCTCCGGTGACGAGTTCCCGCAACTTCGTCTCCACCGGGACCCTGAGGCGCCGATAGTGGTGTGCGGCCTGGCGACTGGCAGTGAGCCGCGGTCCTCGATTTTGGAGACGCCGAGTGGCCACTGCCGGAGCGCTGCCGAGAGTTACGTCAGCGGTGCGGACCCCGGACGGCCCTGAAGCACTCGGACCCCGAGCCCGCGGGTGGTGCCTGGCGAGCGCCGTCGGTCCTGGAGTGGGCCCTGTCTTCTCTGGTGCCTGGATCTGGCGTCTCCATCCCCTCTGGGACCCTGAGGCGCCGACGGCGGTCTGCGGCCTAGCGGCTGGCTGGAAGCCGGGGACCTCGATTTTCGGACCGCCGAGGGGCGGCTGTAGGCGCGCTGCTGTGTGGCGTCAGCGGCGCGGACCTCGGCCGTGCCTTGCAGCATTGGTTGCCTGAGGATTGCGGAGGTGCCCTGCCTCCTCTGGTTCCTGAGAACACTCGTGGGTGACACGGCGTGGTGGGGGCCTGTCCGGTCCTGTGAAGCCAGGGCCTTGAGTTTCGTGACGCCGGGGTCGCGTTGGCCTGCCACAGTTTCCTACACAGTCACCAGACCCGACGTCCGGACGCGGGGCCAGGGGCCTCCTGTGCCCATAGTGGTGGACTTGCTGCCCAAGGCCTGCTGAACCTGCGGCGGGCGGCGCCCGCCCCGTCCAGTGTGAAGACCCGCTGTGTCCGTGAGCGGCCATGACCAGGGGTGGTGGAGGGGGCCCGCCTAAGCAGGACCCCATGGACAAGTTTGCCGGGCCCAGTGGCGGCGCCGGGGCATCTGGCGGTGGAGGCGGATCGGGGCCGGACAACGCGACCATCCTGGCGGCCATTACCCAATCCCGGGACATGCTAGATGCCAAAATAGGGGCAGTGGGAGCGGACGTTACGCTGCCTCGCCAGGACCTCCGGAACGCGGTGGCGCGGATCACTGAGACTGAATCTCGCATCTCGGTGACCGAAACTGACATCGGCGCCCTAAAGAAAAGAATGGCAGAGGTGGAATGTGTCCAGAAGACTCTTGCGGCCTGTGTGGAAGATGCCGAAGGGCGCGCACGGAGGAATAACCTCCGTTTTATCGGCTTTCCGGAGCGGTGTGAGAAAGATGGCATGGAGCGGTTCCTGACCCACTGGCTGGAGAGCTGGGTCCCTGAGGGGACACTGTCGGCGTGCTTTGTGATTGAACGGGCACACAGGGCCTTGACTCAACGGCCACCTGAGGGGGAGCGTCCTCGGCCGGTCATCGCCCGGCTGCTGAACTATCATGACCGTGATGCCATACTGCGGGAGGCGAGGAACAAGGGTTCGCTTACTTATGAAAATCACACCATAATGATCTTCCCGGACTACACGAAAATGGTTCAGCAGCAGCGACAATCCTTTGTGGCCGCCAAGGCTAAGTTGCGAGGCCTGAAGCTCCAATACTCTCTCCTGTACCCGGCCCGCTTGCGGGTGGTACACCAGTCCCAGACGCACTTCTTCGATACACCCGAGGAGGTATTCGGCTGGACCGACGAGACGGTGCGACTTCGGCCACATGCCCAGCCGGGGCTGGACCCTGGCGGGTCCCAAAGGTCATCACCGGAGCGGACGGACCGCACTAACCGGAAGGGACGAGATCTAAGAAACGATCAGCCTCCGCTAGTGCGACGCAGACGAACGGCGCACTTGACTCTGAACACTCTGATGCTGGCAGTTGAACCCTGGTGGAGCCTAGACATTGGTGTTGCTTTATGCTGGAATGGATCGGCTGGTGAGACTGTTCCTTATGACTCTATTCGTGTTTATCTCTATGCTCCTGAGACACTCTGAGGCTCTGGGTTGAGCCACTGCGGGGCTCGGGTGGCGGTTTCTATGGGCCTTAGCCCCACACGAGTAGTGGGTGTTGTTGGGGGGGTGGTGAGTGTGTGTTAATGGGAGTGTTGGGATCCATTGGTATGGCGGGCCCTGGGTTCTCTGTTCTGGACCCGGGTCTCTCCATGCCGCGACAGATACTTCACTGTTTTCTGAGGTATTGGGGTGGGGGGTGTGGGGCGCAGGGGGGGGTTGCCTTGCTGTTGGCGTTTGGGGACGTTCGGGCTTGGGGTGGCCTGGTGGGTGTTGGGGTGCTGAGAGTTCGGGCTGGGAGGGTGGGACCGCACGTGTGTATGGCTTTTGATTTTGTTGCTTTGTGGGGTGCGCCAGGGTGGGGCGGAGGGCCGGATACTGGACACTGTATTGATAATGGCTGATAATATGACTATGTCTCCTCAAAAGACCCTGCGGGTTGTGACGTGGAATGTGAGGGGTATTCTGGATAAAATCAAGCGTGGGGCTGTGCTGCGTTGGGGAAAAGAGAGATGGTGGATGTGCTGCTGCTTCAGGAGACCCACATGCTGGGCTCCAAGGCCCTTAGCCTCCAGAGGTTCGGATTTCAGCAGGTGTACCATGCGGGCTTCACGAGGGGCTCGCGGAGAGTGGCTATCTTGGTGCACCGCAGGGTGGCTTATGTGCATGAAAAGCAATGGATTGATCCTCAGGGCCGGTATATTTTCATCAAAGGCCTGTTGGGTACCGAACAAGTGGTTTTTGGTAGCGTATACGCCCCCCCCCCTCTGCAGTGGGCCTTGTCTGAGCGGCTGTTCGCGCTGTGGGATGAGATTCCGGAGGTACTGACCATGGTGGGAGGCGATTGGAACGAGGTTATGGATGTGGGCCTGGATCGCCTGAGGCGGGTGCCTGCTGTTTCGGATCCCCCCCCAGCTGCTGCTCCCACCAAATTGTGTGCAACTGTGAATGGCCTGGGCTGGGTTGATGTGTGTTGACATTTTCATCCAGCTGCGCGTGAATTCACATATGTGTCGGCGGTGCATGGGTCCTTTTCGAGACTAGATTATCTGTTTGTGCCGGGTGCCTGTCTGAGTCGAGTCAGAGATGCTGTGATACTCCCCAGAGGCCTGTCTGACCATTCACCTGTCCTGGCTACTATGACCCTCCCCTCCACAAAACAGCCGTTTCGATGGCGGATGTCATCATGGCAGCTGCAGCGGCCTGAGTATGTGCATCACCTGCGCGAGGCGATCGATCACTTCTGGCGCGAGAATTTGGTGGGGGATGTGGATGTAATGGTGGTGTGGGAGGCGCTGAAACCTACGCTTCGGGGCATCGATATAGCTTGGTGCGTGGCTGCTCGGCGAAAACATCGGGAGGCCGTTGTGACCACCGCGGCCCGCGTAGAGGAGCTGGAGCAGCGTGGTCGGCTCGGGGGCGACGAAGGTGTTGTGAGGCAGCTCCTGCAGGCCCAACAGTCATACGCCTCCGTCCTTTACGAGGAAGCCCGGCAGGCGTGGCTTGCCACGCGCAGCAGGGTGTATCAGTGGGGTGACAAGTCCTGTTCTATGCTGCATAGGTTATGCCAGGCGACCTTCCAGCCCCTGGTGTTGCCGGGCCTTACGGCGGATGACGGCTCGGTCATGAACGACCCGGATTTGCTGGCGGCTAGTTTTGCCCGTTATTACGAGGCGCAATACGCTCCTCGTGATCACCTGGAGACGAGCGGGATATCCACGTATCTTCATGACCTGCTACCACAGGCCATCCCCGATGAGACCAGGACCGCCCTGGATACCCCACTTACGGCTGAGGAACTCGGGGACGCCCTTGGTCAACTGAACACTGGTAAGGCGCCCGGCCCGAGTGGCTACCCAAGTGAATTCTATAAAAAGTTTTACGTCCAGCTGGGGCCCCACTATCGCAGCGCCCTGGAGGCGGCACGGGTTCAGGGAGAGCTGCCACCAGATTGGCGTCATGCTGAAATTGTGGTCTTTTTGAAGCCGGGCAGGGCACCGGACAGGCACGACTCTTACAGGCCGATTTCCCTTCTTAACATCGAGGCCAAGATTCTGGCTAAGGCCTTGGCGAACCGCCTCTTGCCCCACATTGCTGATCTAGTCCACCCCGACCAGGCTGATTCATGCCTCGCAGGGCCACCCGGCATAATATTCGGCGGGCGCAGGCAGCGGTGGATGCCATAGGTGCTAGAGATGAACAGGCGGCACTCCTCCTGGCGGACACGGACCGAGCCTTTGATTCGGTGAGTTGGGCATATCTGTTCACACTGTTGGCCCACCTCAACCTGGGGCCGGTCTTCTTGTCGTACGTTCGTCTCCTCTACACTAACGTAACGGCCTCGGTTCGAGTGGCCGGTGCTACCTCTGGGCGCTTCCATATAGGTCGCGGTACTCGGCAGGGTTGCCCGCTGTCCCCATACCTGTTTGCCCTCGCCATGGAGCCCCTGGCGTCGCGGATACGAGCAGATGCCCAGTTGCGTGGTTTCATCTGGAATGAGGACCTGGTGGATAGGATTGCACTATATGCAGACGACGTCCTCCTCTTCCTTACTGATCTGCGGCGATCGGGTCCCCGGGTCCTGGAGATCATGCGGGCGTTTGGCGAGGTCTCGGGTCTTCATCTTAACCTGCATAAATCGACCCTGTGGGTGCTGGGTGGCGGAGTGGTGGCCGACCCCTGGGCTGCTGAGTTGCGAGTGGCCTCGGATGGCTTAAAATACCTGGGCGTTTTCCTCCCAGAGTCACGGGCGGTGGCCTGGGCGCGTGGAGTCTTGCCGGTGTGGGAGCGGGTCCAGGCTGATGTCAAGACTTGGTCCAGAATGCCGCTCACCATCTTTGGGAGATCGGCCATCTTCAAGATGGTGGCGCTTCCGCGGCTCCTATACCAAATCCAGAATTTCCCGCACCCCATTGGCCTGGAGTGGTTCCGTCAGGTTAGTTCAGTGTTGGGTCGCTTCTTGTGGGGTGGCGGTGCAGCCAGAGTGGCCTTGAAGACGTGCTTTCTGTCCACATACTGTGGTGGCCTGGCCACCTCGGACCGACTCTCCTACTACCAGGCTTCCCAACTACTTGTCCTTAATGAATGGTGGTATGGGGATAGGGGCGATCCGGCTTATGCTCTGGAACGATTGCTCATGGGTGATCGCACGCTCCACACCATTCTTTATTCAGCTCGCCTGCGCCGTGGGTTGCCGTCGGTCACCGGGGTGGTCTTTGCGGTGTGGCGACAGTCACTACGCCGCATGGGATGGTGGGGCAGATTGACGGCTGAGACGCCGCTTTGGCATAACGGCCTGCTCCCGGAGCTGGCGGCCTTGACCGGGTTTGAGGGTTGGGAAGCCATTGGGATTACACAACTGGGCCAGGTCATGTCCGGCACCACCCTCAAATCCTTCGAGGAGCTCCGCACAGAGTTCCAAATGCCTCAGTCCCAGTTCTTCCGCTACCTCCAGCTGCGGCATGCCCTCACCCCGAGCATCGCCGGTCTCAACTCCTTGCCGGAGTTTAGCCCAGTCGAGGCTAAAGTGTTTATGGGGGACCTGGGGGACAGGAAGGTCTCTAGGATTTACCAGACACTTGTTATTCATTGCTCCTCCACCCTGCACTCCCTTCGGGAGGCGTGGGAAGTGGACGTGGGCCCCCTGGATGAGGACGATTGGAGGGAGGCGCTGGAATCCCCACGTGGAACCGCCATTGCGGTCCGGCTCCGGCTAATCCAATTCAAATACTTGCATCGTGCTTATTATACGCGTGAACGGTTGTGGAAGGCTGGTTTGATTGCATCCCCGGAATGCCTGCGATGTGGGGCGGTGCCTGGCTCCTTGATGCACACAGTGTGGTCGTATGGCCGGCTGACTGGGTTCTGGAGGGGTGTGTGGAGTTGCCTGGCTGAGGTCCTGGGCTGGGACCTTCCTCGTACCCACCGGCTGGGCCTACTGCATATTATGGAAGGGATTGGGGGCAATGTGTATAAGCGCCACTTGTTGCTCTTGGGGCTGGTCGTGGCTAAGCGGGACCTGGCCCGGGCGTGGAAGTCGGTGAGGGCTCCCCCTCTATCTGCATGGAAGGCTGGGCTGGATTATTTTATGGGTCTGTAGAGGCCGATCTTTGAAGCAAGGGGCTGCCCGCGCAAACACTACAAAATCTGGAAGCGTTGGGCCGACTATCGTGGTGTGTCCTTGGACCCCCCGGCGGAGCAGGAGGAGGACATTTGAATACAGTGACAATTTTGGCCTGATGCAGCGACGCCCTGGTGGCATTACACCTGTCTTTATATATTTTTATTTTCTCTGTTGCTTCTATACACGTGTGGTAAGGGGGGTTGGGGGGGGGGTATTCAGAGCGGGGGGGGGTAGTGTTGTG
This sequence comes from Lissotriton vulgaris, assembly GCF_964263255.1. Classification (NCBI taxonomy): domain Eukaryota; kingdom Metazoa; phylum Chordata; class Amphibia; order Caudata; family Salamandridae; genus Lissotriton; species Lissotriton vulgaris. Next base: position 774,160,299 of record NC_141696.1, on the reverse strand, counting down.
GGTTAGGGTAGGTTGCTGGGGAGTTTCTATACTGAGCCTATTCTGAGTCTGCTCTATCACTTGCTGCCTATGTAATTGCTATATTGATATTGTTGTGGTGTTCTTGGTGTGTGGAGATGCCACATTCTTGATGCTCATTTGCTCAATAAAATTGGTTGTGGAAAAAAAGAGATACCGTGCCACAAATTAACACAGAGCCATTGTCCATACAATGCAGAAACATTAACAGTAGCGAAAACCAGGTACGAAGAAGCGCCAAAGGCAGTGACAGCAGGTGCAACAAAATCTCTATAGGCAGACACGACTGGGTGCAAAGTAATGCTGAAGGCAGGAATGACCAGGTACAACACGACCTCGAACAGCGTGTTGCGACCAAGCCCGGTTGAGCTGCTGATGTTTGCAAAGTGGCAGGTAGCATTCACTAAACCAAACCTTGCTCACTTTGCCACTGGATTCAAGCTAGACTGGCTGATGACGGCTGTTAGCCAGAAACCGGTCCCAGGATGCTTGTTTCCGGGCCCGGGAAGACATGGCTTGGCAGTTTGGGCTGGACTGTTCCCATGAGGCACAGGGTCAATCTGATTTGCATATGGCCATGTCTGAACGGGGGAGGCAGAGTGAGCTAAAGAATTATGATGGATTGAACCCAGATCAGTTGACTGGGGGTGAGTGCTTGCAATCTTTAACACTCCTTTGATTATCCCCTTTGGTTTTCCTTTGGTCGCCCTAAATTGGCAGGGTATGCCCAGACGTGGGTCCCCTGCTCACTTTGCCAATGGATTCAAGCTAGCCTGGCTGATGACAGCTGTTAGCCAGAAACCGGTCTCAGGATTCTTGTTTCCGGTCCAGGGAAGTCATGGCTTGGCAGTTTGGGCTGGACTGTTCCCATGAGGCACAGGGTCAAACTGATTTGCATATGGCCATGTCTGAACTGGGGTGGTGGAGTGAGCTAAAGAATGATGATGGTTTAATCCCAGATCAGTTGACTGGGGGTGAGTGCTTGCATTGTTCAACCCTCCGTCCATCATCCCCTTTGGTTTTGCTTTGTTTGCCCTAAGTTGGCAGGGTATGCCCAGACGTGGGTCCCTTGCTCACTTTGCCACTGGATTCAAGCTAGCCTGGCTGATGACGGCTGTTAGTCAGAAACGGGTCCCAGGATGCGTGTTTACGGTCCAGGGAAGACCTGGGGTGGCGGAGTGAGCTAAAGAATGATGATGGATTAAACCCAGATCAGTTGACTGGGGGTGAGTGCTTGATATGTTCAACACTCCGTCCATCATTCCCTTTGGTTTAACTTTATAAAAGTGGCATTTTTTAAATTGCAACTTACAATCCAACTTTACAATTAAAGATTATTTTCAATTACAATTTATTTGTGTGTAAACATAATTTCTCTATCTGCTGCCAATTTTAAGTTCACTTATTAAGTGTAATAAGGCATCTCAATGGTAGTTCATGGGAGAAATAGCCTAACAGCAATAAAAGACAACTTTTTTCAGATTTTTCACTGCCTGGACAAGTAAAACTAAAGTACGTATATCCTACTTTTTAAATACTATTCACCCTGCCCTATAAGCCTTCAGGGTCTTCCTTATAAGTGCCATATAGGTATTACAAATGAAGGTTTAGGACTGGCAATAGGTTCATATTACCAGGTCAATATTGCATTTTGAAAACTGCACTGCAGACTTCATTACCAGGCCTGATATATATTTTAAAAGGCTACTTAAATGGGTGGCACAATGAGTGCTGCTGTCCACTAGTAGCATTTATTTTATAGGCCCTGGGAACAGGTAGCACCCTTTGCTAGGGACTTAAAATTAAATTAAATGCACCAATCAAGTGTAAGCCAACTGTACCAAGTTTAGAGGAGAGAATACAAGCCTTTTACCACTGGTTAGCAGGAAAAAATAACGTCTTAAAAAGCAAAGAAAACGGGTTCAGCAAAGGAAGCCATGGGAAGGCATAAATCTGGGCTGGCCCTGCAGAACGTGTGTTACATGCTATACCTAAAAACTGAATTGAGTTATTTCCTGCTTTACTTCATGGCAATAGCTAATAAGCAGCTGATATAGTCCGGACATCATCATCATTATCATTCCCTACATATGCAGTGCACATACACACAAGAGCATCTTAGCACTAGGAGACACAGCCAGAGAAAAGAGTCGACATGGGCACAGTATAAATCTGCAGAATAACAAGGAGATGAAACCGAAAAATTTACAAACCCATAGGCTTTCCAGGCCAAATAGTGGTACTGAATACAGTCTACCTGAGCTAGTAAATCATTCCAAACATAGCACCCATGTTTCTGGTTCAGCATCTAACACAATGAGACCTTTTGACTCTGGGAACATAGAAGGGTTGAACTAAGAGCATTTACGATTCTCTCTTGCAGACCAGACAGTCTGAATAGATCCTATGCATCATGCACAGGACATTAAAGCAAACCACCTGCTTCACAGGAATTTGGTGCATCTATTTCTATTCTGTGGAGACGTTATCAATGTTTTTCAAGTGAGACAGCCTGTTGACAGCCAGATTATCAATTCGCTGCATTTTCATAATAGCGACATCGGGTATGCCAAAGTAGAGGCTATTGCAGTAGTCTGTATTCAAAAGTACACAAGAAGATACAACGCTAGGGTCTTTTGGAAGAGTCTTACTAATAATATACTGTGAATAGAAGCATGACATAGACACTGTGCTAATCTGAGCAGTCAAGGAGAGAATATTATCCGCATTCATGCCAAGTACTTGAACCTTTCCTGTACATATGGGTGTATCCAATTTTTTAAGTTTGGATGAGGTCACACCAATGTTTTTTGTTCTTACCTACTATTAGAATTCTGGAGTTTTGGCTCATCCAACTTGGTATACCCATAAAACAGATGCTGAGATTGTGAAGTAAGTCACAGGCACCCTGACTTAAGTGGGCAAGAACCAGTGTTTCACCTGCATAGAGTGAAGCTAGATTAATGGATGAGCATAGACTTTGAAAAACGTAGGTGAATGCAGGGAGCTCATTGGGACTTCACACTAACCTTAATAGCTACATGAGTGAAACTGTGTAATGGACAGGACCTGATGTGATTCTTATGGAAGAAAGCAAAGCATGTAGCCTCTATCTCAGAGTTGTTTTTATACGTGGCCTGTTGTTAAGAATGGTGCAATCAACAGAATAAATGCAGTGGGAAGCCCAAGAATATGACTTCCACTGCTTTGCCATAATCCATGATATCCCTTGTTTCTACAATATCAAGTTCCAGTACTGTATCAGAAACCCCTTTGGAGATAAATCGCAGCTTCCAGGGGTCCAGGATGCCTGACTCTTCCAAAAAGATACAAAGCTGTTTTGCAACCAAATTATCTAATAATGTACCCATCAAGAGGAGCATGGTGATGGTTCTGTAATTTTCTAAAAGGAAGCAAGCAATCCAACTTAGTTTTTAGCAGTCACATTATCAATTGAAGATTTCCAAAGAGCAGTCATAGTTCTAGAAGTTACAGACTTAGGGCCTGATTACGACTGGAGGTCCGAGGATCACGAGACTCGTGGTGGTGCGGCGGTGGCGGTCTCCCGGCAGCCCGATTACGAATTAAGCAGTAGGACCACCATGGATCCTCCATAGGACCCCAACACCACCTGGGAACACGCCAAACAAATCTGGCACACCATCACGACACACGCCCCCGGTGCATTCTTCATCACAGAAACCTGGCTGAACCCCATATCCGCTCCAGACATCACCAAAGCCACCCCGACAAATACAAGATCACACACCAAGACCGAACCCACAGAAACGGCAGAGGCATCGCCATGATTTACAAAGAGAACCTTGAATGTTCAACCACCACAGAGGACTCCACCCCTTTCATGGAGCACCTCCACTTTCTACTCCGTACAAACATCAAAACCACCATCAGAGGCACCCTAGCCTACATACCTCCAGAACTCCACCCTGCTCTCTGCAATGCAATCCACAACTTCATTGCTCCTTTTGACATCGACTTAAATCTGTATATATTCCCAGGAGACCCCAACTTTCACCTTGAGAACACCGAAGACGTCAACACAGCCAACCTCCTAGAAAGCATAGCCAACTTCGGACTCAAGCAAATAGTCACTGACTCCACCAACTCAGCAGGACCCACGCTTGACCCATTCTTCTCAGACAGCAATAGAGTAAAATACACCTACACAGAGGAGCTCATCTAGACCGATCACAATTGTGTCCACTTTGTCATCTCAGAACTCGCCACAACTGCCAGCGAAACACGGGGCAGTTGGACAAAGGTATCAGACCAATGCCCTCATTCCGCACCTACCACATATACCGAAGACACGGAACAAGCAAAAGAAGACTTTAGAAACTAGATCCCTGCAAGAACAGGTGAAGTTGCACAAATGAAACCCACCTACCCTAAGAGTTAAACACAACACCCCAAGTGGTAGTACTGAAAACCCAAAAACGCAACTGGACAGAGAAAGAAAGAAGATTGCACACTAGTAAGACCATTAAAGACCAACAATGATTCAAAGACACCCACAAACGATACCACACCTACTGAAAAACACCAAGAAGACTACCCTAGTGAACCGCATCGGTGACAGCTCCAACAACAGCAAGTAACTGTTCAGCATAGTCAGGAAGTTTGCCAACCCCTCTGCTACTGAAAACATCACCACACCCTTGCAAACCCTTTCAGATATTTTCCACGGCAAAATCAACACCACCTACCAAGACTTCGCACCCGACCCCCTACCATGGACAACATTGATCTCTTTATGGTAGGTGACGCCCACCCACAGCAGCTCACCTCGTAGAATGCCCTCTCAGAGAAGGAAACTGCATCCGTCATGAGATTCGTCCACTCCGGAGCCCCAGCAGACCCCTGCCCCCCTACTACACTTTCAACGCTGGCAATCAACCCATCATCAAAGTACTCACTGTGGTTCTCAACTCCTTAATCACCACAGCCTACCACCCCTAGAAATGGAAACATGCCGACGTGTAGCCACTGCTGAAGAAACAATCTGCGAACCCAGGAGAACCCAAGAACTACCTACCAATCTCCCTGCTCCCTTTCCCAGCCAAGGTCATCAATAAAGCTATCAACATCCAGCTCACTAGACATGTGGAGAACCACTACCTTCTGGACTCCTCCTAATCTGGCTTCAGAGCAAGCCACAGCACAGAGACAGCTCTAGTTGCAGCCATGAGCGACATCAAAATGCTGCTGAACTAAGGAGAAACAGCTGCCCTCATTCTCCTCAACCTCTCAGCAGCCTTAAACACTGTATCCCACCATACACTGATCAACAGACTCCACCAAATCAGAATACAAGGAGCAGCCCTCGAGTAAATTGCATCCTACCTCACAGGAAGAACACAGAAGATCATACTCCCTCCCTACTCCTTGCTCCCTAAGAACATCACCTGCGATGTACCTCAAAGCTCATCCCTAAACCTGACCCTGTTCAAATGTACATTATACGTCTGGCCAACATCATCAGGAGCCTCAGCCTCAACATCATCAACACCATCGCCAACAACACCCAATTCATCCTCTCCCTGAATAATGGCCCAAAGACCATTAAAGACAAGATCCAATGATGCATGAAAGATGTGGCCGTCTGGATAACCAAGAACTGTTTCAAACTCAACAAAGACAAAACAGAAGTTTTCATCTTTGGAAAAGGAAATGACCCTCTCTGAAACAGCGAATGGTGGCCATCTTAGTTGGGCCAAACCCACCGAGTACACACGTAACCTCGGCATCAACCTTTTCAGCCAGCTTTCCTTGAAGAAGTAGGTCAGCAGGTCAGCACTGTTTCCTCCACTTGCTTCCTCACGTATGAACAGGAAGATCTTCAGATGACCCCCATCCAACACCAGGCGTACCATCAAGCAAGCTCTGGTTAACAGCAGACTTGACTACTGCAACTTTCTCTATGTAGGAATCAACCAATGAGGAAACTTCAGACCATCCAGAACACAGTTGGCAAAATCAGACAGATGCATATCACCCCTGTGAGAAGTTAGCCTGGCATATGATTTCCACTAGTTCTAGTGGGCACCTTGCACCAGTCTAATTGACCCTTATTGATGGTGGTTGTAAAGTCAACCTTATAGAAAGCTATCCTAGAGGTAGCATGAACCAGCAGTCTTCAGGCTAAGACTTCAGTAGGCGAGTTAAGCAAGTTGTTTTACCATATATAATCCCTTGAATAACAAGTGAAAGGACACCACACAAAGTATATATCAAATATATATGTATTTAATCTAAACACAACCCCTCTGCACTCTTTATGAGGTCAGAGGTCAAAATGCAATACAAGTCACACAGTTAATATACGATAAGTTGCACAGTATATGTTATGCCCTAGGGGCCTCACAAACCATATACTAAGAAAGCGGTATAAGTACCACGTAGGAGTTAGAAATCAGGCCTAGGGCCTGTGGAATCGCTGGGGCTACACTAAAAAACCAAAGGTTAAGAAGTAGGAGACCCACGGGAGACGCAAGCAGTGTCTAAACACAGACGGGGGTTACCATTGACTTTCTATGGGAAACGAAGAAGTTACAAATATACAATTTAAGGACACTTCCGGATGGACTAGGATGGAACCCTTTTAAACTAGGACACTTCAAGAGTCAAGACCCACGGGAGCACCGGACTACTCGCGTTACCTCACCCAGGGAAACCGGGTGCATAGGTGTCTTTTCGTGTCGGGTTTCGTCGTCGTTTTCTATAGAGAGCTGCGAAGAAGTGCTGCAAGCGACCATAGGAAAAGTGTCCGGGTGGATCCAAGGGTGGGTCAGTGATGTGAAGAACCTGAAAGCAGAGGGGACAGAGTCTGGGTCACTAGCCAGTGACCAGGAAGGTACCAGGAAGGAACCAGGCGATGACAGGTGCTTGAAGGTGAAGAAGGTGAGTTTGTCTCTTCATCCACGAGGTCCAGGAGGCATCGATGATGAACAGTAGCTGGATTCGAGCTGTCTTACAATGGATCTAGATGACTGCAGTTTTGGTATCCAGATTGGACCCAACAAGCCTTGGCGACTGCAACCCACGCAGGATGTCAAGATTGGCTCTGTTGCAGACCAGCAAGGTCTGTGGCACTTCTCCTTTTCAGGGAAGCTGGAGCAAGCCTGGAGCAACCAGAACAACAAAGTAAATTCAGGATGGCATCTTCAGGGGTCTCACTAGCCAACGGGCAAGGAACCAGGAAGACGCGTCAAGCTCAAATGCAAAGGTGGGGCCCATAGGACACTCGCAGAGTATGGGGGCCTGGGCTTCAGTGCAAATGGTGCTCTGGGCTGGGGCTTCTTGTACCCCAATGCACAACTTACTGAGGCTTCAGGAAAGGAGTGCAGATAGCAAAATGCAGGATGTCCAAGATGTCCGGTCCCACGTCCCTCTTGTCCGCCAAGGGTCTCAGCTTTGCTGAGGATGTGGATCGTGGTCAGAGAAGTCTGGAAGTCCAGTTCTTGAGTCTTTGGGTTCTGACGGGAACCTTGAAACTGCAGACTGGCGAAGTTTCTGTTGGTGCCTGTTTGCACAGGGTGGTCACTCCTTGACCACAAGGGAGATATCTTCCGTCTTCCAGCCAGAATGGAATGTCGAAGGTCCAAGATATGTCTTTCAAAGATTCATCCAGGATAATCTAAAGTCCTGGGGACAAGCTCCTATACTTATACTAAGAAATGGGGCTATATTACCTGACTAGGTCCCTCCTATGGGTGGACCTGAGAAGGGGGTGGTTACACCCCTTTCCCTTTGTCCAGTTTCACGTCAGAGCTGGGGCTGGAGTGCCCCAGCAACTGGTTTGAACCGGGCTATGCATGGAGCACCTTGTGTGCCCCAGGCAGTGTCTAGATGCATTCACTGAATGCAGCCCTCCCTGCCCCAATACACAAAACCCCTGTCTGGGGAGGTACCAGCACCTCCCTGGACAGGAAACCTATTGTCCAGGTCTCCCCTGCCGGAGTTTTGTCCAGCAACAGGAGGTCAGACTTGTGTCTGTGGCAGCAGCATCCATTTTGTGATGCGGAGGCTCTGTTTAACTTTAACCGGGTAAAGCAGTAAACTACATGTCTTTTCCCTCTAAAAGGGTGGAATGTAGTATTCCAAAGTGTTTGACACCTTACACGACATGTTTTGATAAAGCCAAACTAAAGTTAGCATTAACCGCGAGGACTGTAATCCACTTGAGTATATGGTATGGCTATATCATAGAACAGTATAAGGAGATGGTACCGAAAGCTGCAGAGGGGCTCAGCTCATGCTAGGGCACTCTCTCACATAAAACCAAGCACTCTGCCTCCAGGATTGTCGAGGCCTACCATAGAAGTGGCGTATGGGGGTATATCTGTCTATATATAAAGGTAGATATAGGTATACTATATCTAAGTAAGGGGTGATTACACCACCTTACCCAGGCTGTGTGAGCAGACCTGTGGTGTCACTTAGAAGGCAAACCAGGGGTGGCACAATACATGCTGCAGCCCCTGGTAGGCCTAAGGTGAACCTATGCCCTGGGTACCTATGGTACACTATACAGGGGCTCACAAGGGTGCCCCAGTAACCAATCTGGTATGTACCTAAAGTACATGGAGTCCATTTTATAGAGAAAGCAGATAGTCTGGGGCCCTGACTAACAGGGTCCCAGGCCAACTAAGTCAAAAACCAGCAAAACACCAGGCAAAAAGTTGAGGTAACCATATAGTCAGATATCCACCTTCCTACAACCCCCACCTCAGGAAACTCCACTGGCTACCATTTGTGAAGAGATGCCAGTTTAAGGTGCTCACCCACACTCACAAGGCACTATACAATGAAGGACTGGCCTTCCTCAACATATGAGTGAATTTCCACCAACCGACCATAGAACTCCATTCCAGATCCCTCTCCCTAGTAGCTACCCGACAGATCCGTCTGGCAAACAGCGAAGGCCACTCCTTCTCCCAGCTAAGATAACCCCTGATGACCCCCTTGGTTGCTTGTCACAGAGCATCCAGACTTATCCAGGAGTCATTGTGTAAAGTATTTAAACACACACACACACACACACACACACAAAGTAGCACAGTGGAAACACTACAAAAATACTCCACAGTAGTTTAGTAAACTAGCCAATATTGATCTGAGTCAAACAAGACCAATACAACAAAAATCAGAGAATACACACGTACAAATATCACTTTTAAAAGGTTAAGCAAGTTTAGTCCATATAAATTAATAGATGCGCTTGTTTAGGACAAAATATCTTAGATGTGTCAAAGAATCAAAGGTGATGCCAGGCGCAGGGGAGTCAAGATCAACAAAAACCGGTGACCCGTCAGTTTCATATTGCTACAGGGGAGGTGAGGCCTCAGTTCCTTACTGCTAGACAGGGGAATTGATGCATCCGTTTCCTACTGTTGCAGGGGAGGTGATGTGTTGTTTATGGACACGATTTGTCGATTCCTTACTGTTGTGTGGTGTCAATAAAGAAATCGGTGCCCAGGGATGATACACAGAAGCTCCGGTCATGCTGCCTCGTTTCTATAGTTATGAAGCAGGTGCTGCATCAGAGTCAGAGGGATGCATCACAGACTTCAGTGATGCGGTGCTCAGAACTCACGCTGCAGCAGTTCTTCTGATATGCTGCACTGGAAAGCTGGGGCCTGTGTTGAAAGCCCAGGTCATTGCGACTAGTGGGGACCATGCTGGCAGCGGTGATGCATGGAGTTTTGCAGCAAGCGCAGGTTTGGAATGCATGCATTTTCTTCTTGAAATCACCAGAGGAACTTGATTTGACACCACTTGGCAAGTCAAGACTCTCCGCAGAAGGTACTGGCATGTGAAGTCTTTGATGGCCCTGAGACTTCTTAACAGGACACTAACTCAACTCGAGCCCTTGGAGAACCTTGGAAGCAGGATAGAGGAAAGCAACGTCCAGTCCTTTCACTCCCAGGACAGAAGCAGCAAGCAGCAGGTCAACACAGCAAAGCAAACGGCAAAGTGGCAGCCCCTCCTGACAGCTTATTCAGCTCTTCTTCCTGGCATAATGTCCTCAATCCAGAAGGGTTCTAATGATATGGGGTCACAGGTCAAGTACTTAAACCCATTTTAGTCTTTGAAGTAGGCCAATTTCAAAGGACAGTCTTTGTGGAGCACAAAACCCTGCCTTTCCTAGCCCTGGCTCCAGACAAACTACTGGAGGGGGCAGCGTTGTGTGAGGCCAAGCACAGCCCTTTTCAGATGTCACTGTCAACTCCTCCCACCACTCTAGCTCAGAATGGGCCATCAGGAAATATAGGGCACACCTCAGCTCACTCTGTGTGACTGTCTAGAGTGAATGCACAAACAGCCCAACTGTCATCCTAACCCAGACATGTATTCAGCAGACAGGCAGAGGCATATAATGTTTATAGTAAGAAAATGCCATCTTTCTAAAAGTTAAAAAAAACTAGGGGGGCCTGGTATCCTACTCAATTATACACTTGATTTATCACAACAACCAACACTATATTACTTTAGTGATTGGGTTATTTATTCACTTTTTTTTCAATAATCTGTTTTTATATTTTGTGTAAGGATCTCACATTCTTTTACTGAAACACATATCAAGTAACATATACATATTTACGTATATGACAATTTACAAAACATTTATCAAATTTATACAATAACCACAATTTACACAAACATTAATTTGACATCATAAACATGAATATAACACAAAACCAATGCATCATATATACTCCAAAAGACACCACTGAATTTTCTTTGGTGTTCCTATAAATTAGTCCAATATTTCCTGAATTATGCGTGCATCCATAACAATATTTGCCATCTTAATTTGACATTGCCGCATTTCAAGCCACACGGTTTCTCAATGGGCTCTCATCAGGGCTTCTTAGTAATAGCACATTGGAAAAATCTGCCGGTCTTTGTCTCTTAACCAATTCTGAATGACCAAGTATTTCAAGTGTTCTTTGAAAGGCTTCACTAGGAAAGAGGAGCTGCAAAAGGCCCTGAGGCGCAGCGAGTCTGGTGAGCACACAGAGGAGGGAAATGTTAATGTGGACATGATGGATCATTTGTGTATCAGTATCTAATGGGGGAGCACCTTCCAGGGCCAGCGGCAGTGTTTCATGCAAAGGTCTGTGCCCAGAGGAGCTGAAGGACAGGCAGGAAGCTAGGCAGCACAAACTGGAGCTTGAAAGGCTCAAGATGTAAATGGAGGGAAAGAAAATAGCTATGGAAGAAAGGAAAATTATTTGAATCATGACCTGAGCTTAAAGCAGTTGGACTTGAAAAGCAAGGCCAGCGCCGATGGTGGCAGCATTTCTTCAATGCAGTCTGAAAGAAGGCTGCACATACCCAAGAACTTAGGAAAAGATCACACCAAGGAGGATTGCATCCAGAGGTGGAATCAGGGCTATGAAGCAGCTCTCCACATGAACAAGAGTGTGGGGGCAGCTTTGTGGAACTACTTAACAGTTGAGAGGGGGACACATTGTTAGCCCTCAGGAAAGCAAGTGAACTCACCTACACTGCCATGAGGGATGCCCTAATCACTAAGTATGGTCTTATCCCAGAGAGGTACAGGGACAAGTTTAGGCAGAGCAATGTACTTGATTCCCAGACACGGCTTGAGTGTGTGGATTCTTTTTGCAAAGCACTGGATTACTGGGTGAAAGGCAGTGAGGTAACAGATAATTAGGGCCTCTACAATTTAATTGTGTGGGAGCACTTGTAAAGTCTGTTTTCCAGAGCTGCACCAGCACTTGATGGACAGCAAGCTTATTGACCCCAGGAAGCTTGCTCAGGAGGCGGACCGCTGGATGAGTACTAGGGTCCACAAGAAGTTCTATGGGAAGACTCCGCTTAGGGTGGGCAGGGTCTCAATCAGCAGAAGGGGGAACACAGGTAACAATGGGGATTTCTTTAAAGGGCACCAAACCAGTTCCCAGGCTAAGGATTCCCACCCCCTAGTAAAAAGAGTGTTGTTTCTCCAGGGAAGTCTGGAGAAAGGGGTCCCTGAAGTGTTTTAAGTGTAATCAGGAAGGACACTTTAAGGGGATCCCAAGTGTCCCATGCGGGCACATCCCCCACCAGTGGGCAGTCACAGGGGATGGCCAGTGTAGCACTTGGGGAGGAGTTGGTCCCATGTAGGTGTGGAGAACTAGCTGAGATTACCCTTGTCCCACTAGGAAACAGTGAGGTGGTCCAGAGAACCCTCATTCCTGATAACACTAAGAAATACAGGCAGTGGGTGGCCATTATTGGGCAGAGGGGAGAGGCTCTGACTCAGGAGCCAGTCTGACCACTGTCAGGTGTTACCTGGTCTCTTAAGAGCAAATGGTCCCTGGCGTGCTTCACAAAGTTGTTGCAGTAGACAACAGTGAACACCAATTTAAGGTGGCACAGGTTTCTTGAGGGTAGATATGAGCCCATCCATGCCTGTTGATTGCTAGGCAACAATCTGGAACATACCGCCTGGAAGAAGATGGAGTTCAGGTCACACTTGGAGATGTGGGGATTTCCTGAGTGGGTGTGCCTGACCACATGGACCACACAGCCAAGGATTATCAGGAGGCTTGGAGCCTAAAAGAGGAGCCCATGTGCCTCCTAGGAAGGGGGACAGGGATGCAGAATACCCCCTCCAGAAATTTTCATGGTCTGGGAGGAGGCTGACCCTGAGGTGGATGCACCTACAGGGGAAGAAGTGACCAAACAGGAGAACTAGCCTGAGTTGACCCATTGGCAGCAGGAAGGGGATCCCAACAGAGAGGAATTCAGCACAGAGCAGAGAGAGTGTCCCATTCTTGTGGGTCTTCGGCAACAGGCCGAGGGCCAGACAGCTGGCAAAGAATCTGGATCTCACCTGATCTATTGGGAGAACAGTCTCTTATATAGCAAGCCTAAGGTTGATGAGCCTAGGGCAGCCCGTCTGGTGGAGGTACCCCAGTGCTTCAGATTCTTCCTACTGGGTTTGGCTTATGATGTGCCTTTGGCAGGTCATTTGGGGTAGGGCACGACCTTAGACAGGCTTGTCACCCACTTTTGCTGGCCCCAAATGAGAAAACACTCAGTGGCATCTGTTGGTCTTGTCAGACTTGCCAGGCATGTGGCAAGAGTTAGGAGAGAAGTAAGGCTCCCCTGCAACCGTTCCCTGTTGTGAGCACCGCTTTCAAGCAGGTGGGCATGAACATTGTGGGGCTCTAGACCCCAAGACAGCCATGGGCAACAGGTTTTTCCTGTTCTTGGTGGACTACACCACCTGGTACCCAGACACTATCCCTCTGAGGATGATGACGGCGCCCATCGTCGCCTGGACACCAATGGGGATCTTTACTTGTGTGGGTTTCCCCAAAGAGGTGTTATCCGACTGGGATACCAACTTCATGTCCCTGTATATGAAGGCCATGTGGAAGGCATGTTGAGTGAACTACAAATTCACCACCCCAAATGAATTGGTTGGTTGAAAGATTCAATCATACCCTAAAGGGCATGATTATGGGTCTGTCGGAAGCCATGAGGCATAAGTGGGACGCCCTCTTACCATGTCTTCTATTTGCCTACAGTGATGTACCGCAGAAGGGGGTTGGCTTCAGAACCTTTGAACTTTTGTATGGGCACCCTATTAGTGGACCTCTTTCTCAGCTTGGTAAAGGAGGGCTGGGAGCAAGCACCTAGGAAGTAAGCATGGGCGAATTTTGCGAATCTCGCGTTCGCGAATTTTGCGGATTTGCGAATTCGCAATCCGCCAAATCCGCGAATTCCTGCGAATTTGCGGATTTTTTTTTGTGTTTGCCCGTGTTTCTGCCAGTTCGCGAGGGTTTTTACAATTTCGCAATTTGCGAACTTACCTGTCGGGTCGCAAGTTTTGCGAACTTGTTGTTTCTACGTGTCCAGCCTGTTTGGGACACTCTTCTTCATCACTGCCACTCTCTGTCACCACTGCCACTCTCTGACTACTCATGCCACCCTCTGGCCCACCCATGCCACCCTCTGTTTCATCACCACACCCTCTGGTTGTCCAGTGTACATTATTTTTCGGCAAAGCAAAGCACACCTTCCCTGCCTCAAGTGACCTGAATTAATTTGGGGCTGATTAATGTGTCACAGAATATTTTTTTAGCTGGCACCTGCTTCCTTAGTGCGCCCTGATTAGTGATCTTTTGCACTTGCTAAGTGCTTTCATTGTTGCAAAATTAGTTACAACACCTGCCCTGCCCCAACTGACAATAATGAATTAGGGGCTGATTAATGGATTTTAACTTCCAGCCTGGCTCCTGCTTGTCTCCCTTAGCTGTAATTCAGGACCTTTGTGGCATATGTGTAACTATTCTGAGGTTCAGAGCAGGGTCACATAATAGTTGCAACTGGCAACTGAACTCTGGAGGGGCCCCTCAGGAAGCACTACAGGAAATGGCTACTAATGATGAGCCTGAACTTTTGAACCTGGTAAGTAGTTTCAGTTTTGCTAAGATCGTATTTCTGCAATTTAGCACTTATTCGCGGGGCGCGAAGTTGTACTGGGAAGCCGCGAACTCACGCGAACAGTGCGAGCAAAATCCGCTGCTCGCGGATTTGCGGATTTTGCAGGAGATTCGCGAATCTCGCGGATTGCGAATTTCCCGAAAATCCGCAAAATCCGCGAGCGAAACGGATTTTCCGCCCATGCCTACTAGGAAGCCACCCCCTTCAGTTACATGCTGGCTTCCTGGAACTAGTCAACCCACTTCAGGAAAGTCGCCCAAGAGAACCTAGATGCTAGCTAGGAGGACATGAAAAATTGGTATGACCAGAATACCACTCTGGTTGAGTTTCAACCTGGTCAAAAGGTGTGGGTGATGGCACCAGTGGAGCCCCGTTCTCTACAGGACAAGTGGTCTGGCCCAATTGAGGTGAAGGAGACCTACAGTGATGTTGCCTACTGGTGGACTTGCAGACTCCTAGGAACCCCTTGACGGTCCTACGCGTAATCCCCTCAAACCGCACTTTGAGAGGTCTGAGTTGACCATGCTCTCAGCTACTGATGATGGGGTGGAAGAGGAGAGTGAACTCTCCCTGATTCCCTGTCTGCCCAGGAACAGGATGGGTCAGTGGAGGATGTGAGCTTTTTCTGTACACCGACCCTAGAGCTACAGAGTGACTATCACCTGTTGCTGGGACAGTTTGCAACTCTATTTTCACTCATCCCCGGAGTCACCCATTGGTGCACTCATGACATCGATAGTGGGGATAGTCTACCAGTGAAGCATAAGAATTAAAGGATGACTGACGAGTGAAGAATAGCATTAAGGAAGAAGTTTCAAAAATGTTAGCACTAGGGGTGATTGAGTCTTCCAGCAGTCCTTGGTCCAGGCAAGTGGTCTTGGTTCTAAAGGCTGCCCCGCCCAGTGTCACTCCTGAACCGTGGTTCTGTTTGGGCTCAATGCTATCACCAGGACTGACATGCACCCCATCCCTTGAGCTGATGAGCTCATCGATCAGTTGGAAGATTGCAAGTTCCTCAGTACGTTTAATCTAACATCTGGGTACTGACAGATGTCTTGACTGAGGTGGCACAAGAGAGGTCAGTGTTCTCAATGCCAGAACGGCAGTACCAGTTCCGCGTTATGCCTTTTGAGTTGAAGAACGCCCCTGGCACATTTAGAAGGTTGGTCAATCATGTCCTGGATTGGTTGGAGAACTTCAGTACCACCTACCTTGATGACTTTGCAGTTTTCAGCTCCAGTTGGAAGAACCATTTGTAGCATCTTCAGGAGGTGTTGAAGACTCTGCAGAGCATAGGCCTCACTATCAGGACCAGTAAGTGCCAGATTGGGCAGGGGTCTGTGGTGTACTTGGGACACCAGGTAGGAAGCGGCCAGGTGGCACCCCTACAACCCAAGCTTGAAACCATTTTGGCTTGGGCACACCCAAGACTCAGACAGAGATGAGAGCCTTCTTAGGCCTCACTGGATAGTACCGGAGATTCATCAAGGGGTATGGCACTATTATTCCCCCCATGACAGAGCTGACTTCCAGGAAGCAACAACATCAGGCAATCTGCACCAACGCATGCAAGACCACTTTTAACACTCTGCCAGAGGCCTTGTGCACGGTGCCCATGCTCAAGGCTTGTGACGTCTGCAAGGAGTTTGTGGTGCAGACGGATGCCTCAGAGCATGGTGTGGGGGCTGTGCTTTCACAGCTGAATGAAGATGGCCTAGATCAACCTGTAGCCTTCATTTTTAGGAGGCTACTACTCAGGGAACAGAGGTGGAGCGTAATTGAGAGAGAAGCTTTTTGCTGTAGTCTGGGCACTGAAGAATCTAAGACCCTCCTTGTTTGGGACTCAATTCTGATTTCATACAGACTACAGGCCCCTCAGATGGTTAATGCAGATGACGGATAAGAACCCAAAACTGTTAATGTGGCCCATCTCCCCACTGAGAATGGACTTTGTAGTGGAACACTGCCCTGGAACAGAACACACTAACTCTAACGCTCTTCCACCTTAGCGATGAGAAGTCCCAGGAGGTTGGGTAGTTTTTTAACTAGAGGTTAGGGTGTTAGGCCTAAGGGAAGTTGGGGGGTTTGGGGTAGTTTTAGGGATATCGCAGGGGTGGAGTTGGTTGGGGTAGTGTATGTAAAGGGGTAGGGTTTTAGGCCTCAGGGCAGAGGGAAGAGGAATGGTAGTTGGGGACGTATTTAGGGCTATGGGGCGGGTGGGTCGTTTTTAGCACTAAGGGGGGTTAGGGTAGTTTTTTTTAATTAAGGGTTAGGGTTTTAAGCTTAAGGGCAGTGGAAGGGGTTGGGAAAGTTTTAGGATTAGCGCGGGGTGGGAGGGGTCGGTTGAAGGTTTTGGGCCTCAGGAGGGGGGCAGGTAGGGGGTATGTAGCTTAGAGGGGGGTTCAGGGGGGTCAGAGTAGTGGCGACCTTAGAAATGCATACCCCCTAACCATTTAGGGACACCTTCGCCACGCAATTTCTTGGTAAAGGTGTTCATGGTAAAGGAATGGGTGGTTACGAAGCATTTGTGGTTCAGGCTGTGTTGTAAGGGCGCGTGTGGTTTAGCCATGCGTGCCTCTATCATAAAAAAGTCTGGGTTACTCTCTTGCCTGGAAACAACAGGTAAACTTAGAAAGGATCAACAAAATTAAAGGTCTAAAGATTTGTGCTCAGCCCCAATATCTCAGGAGAGTAGAGTGTAAAGAAGATTATTGTTCTGAAAAGCAGTCAGCAAAAACCATGGAATCAATACAAGGCCAAATAGGGAGGGTATACTGAAAGAATGGTGAGAATGCTGAGAGTAGAAATAACCTGGTCAACAGTCACAGCTCTGTCCAGCAGAGATCAATATCTCATTTTATAAATTGGAGAAACAATCCCTCATTTAATCAAACAAATCTACAGACTGAGCAAGGGCCAGCCCTTCACCAACAGTGCTGTGCACAACTTTTTATTACACTAGTACAGTCTCATGGAGTTTTAACGAGTGGGCTGTAGTGGAGTGTCTCTCTTCTCCTTCCCCGATGTAATCACATAGTTTTTTTCTCTTAAAAGCATTAATTGGTGCCAATAACTCGCGAGCATGAATTGGTGTGCCTGTACTGCAGTAGGCAGCAGGCAGGGCTGTGTAATGCGGCTTGCTATAGCCACAACCACCTGCAGCTTCTCTAAGGACACTAATGTCTCTGGGCCCAAAATGATAAGGTCTGAAGATTTCGAACCCAATAATCCTGGGCTTGGAACATTCATAAATGCAAACTGCGCTACTACACCCAGAGTTACCACTCAAGGTGAAATAACACAACTCAAAATGAAAGCCATAGTAGTTTCAAGCAGAATGCAGATCAGATTTGTAACATCCAAAAAAGCCAGAATGGGCAGACCTTAAGATTGAATCTTAGGTTATACAGCAACTTTGCACAGCAGCATGGGTTTTAAGAGTAAGCATGGGCTCATCTGAAGACAACCATGTTGCCGGCCTTACCGTGCAGACTGTGGCTTTAGTTTTATTAGGGACTATATTGTTTAGGGTTGTGGTTGTTCCAATTAAGTAGGCCTTGATTTCTCTGGCAAACAATTGACAATATGTAAAGAACTACACTATCAACACAAAATAATCTTTGCCAAAACCAACAGTCCTGGCATTAGCTGTCAGTCTTTTGGCTTTATCAATGCTTGTTTTGTCTTGGTTTCCAAACCCTTTGGGACAGATTTACCAATATTTCGCACTGCGCTGCACTGCATTGTATGAAAAGGAGAGAGCAGAAAGGCCCCAAATCTTCTAAGATATGGCGCATATCTTCTGTCTCCAAGTGCTGGCACACTTGTGGCTGCCTTGCACCAATGCAGGCACCCTTGCGCCATGCTGCAAGGGTGCCTGAGTTACGAGCAGGATTGTTTTTGTGCAGGAAAGGACACCTTCCGGCACAAAAACAAACCATTGAGGTGTAATGAGGAAACAGAAAAAAGATATTTCTCCTCATCACACCTCTACTGGAAAGGCATACCATTTTAAAGCAATGCCAGGTTTACTAACCTTAGTAAAAGTGGGATTGCATCAAAATCCAGGTTGGATGCGTGAGGATGCCCACCCATTGAACGCCTTCCCAGCGAGGAGTAGTGCAAGACAGTGGTCTGGGCTACCTTGCTTTTCTGTGGATTTACCAAGCCATGCAAGGTAGCTTTGCGCAGCTGAGTAAATCCAACTAAAGGTCTTGTGTTTGTTGGCTTGCATCATCATTAAATGATGCAAGGGCAAAGCAAGCCCTTTGTAAATCTGGGCCACTATTGTTGTGGAAGCAAAAAAAGACATTAGCTAAAAGCAAAAATATTTTTGGGTCTCAAAAAGCACACATTGCTATATTAGTTCCTGGCAGTGTTGGAACGATTTTTGTGTGGATATGCTCCTTGGGAAAGGATACCATCACTCACAGTGACCACAACAATGGCGGAAGTGTACTGACCCATTGCATTATGTAATGGACAGAAAAAAAATGGAAATTACACAAAAACAAACTAATGGATGAAGAGGTCTGATTAAAATCCCCTGAAAATAATTGTATTATATATATCGTTTTAGTCAAACCAAAAAGTCTTGGTTAACGCCAGACCTACAAATGTGCATGGAGGCATATAAAACTTGCAATCTTCAAAACATTGCAGTGCATTAGTTCGGCTCATATCATTTATGCCGAGCCAACGATTCTTTTCAGGTTATGCTCGGTTTTTAATAATACATTCTCCCAGAAGTCATGCAAATCAATGCTGTCCTTGTTTTCTTTATTGAAATCAGGTTTTTGAACTGGAAGCAGGTCACGGCCACTTCGCGTGACCCCTGTTTTTATTGGCAGGCTGCACAGAGGGAACCACGCGCTGCCAAGATTTGATAGATAAAGAAAACACTCACAGAAGCGATCTACCACATATGAAAAGCCCCTTCTCAGGGGAGCTAATCTTTCAATCATCTGAGTTAGCGCTGACTGCTGGTGGGACTGTTGGGGTTTTCCCGGATTTCCTGAAATGGTGAAACTGTGCTGCGTGTGCACGTGACCACCACCTTCCTCCAGTTCTCCTAATGCTTGGCAGTTGGTAATGACTGTCAGTGGGTTTACTGAGGCGGGAAATTGAATGGAGAGCAGAGGAAATGCGAGAACAGCTGTAGAATGGTAGCCATAAATACCACTGACTGGAAGTGGAATAAACAACCGAAGGGTCAAATACTGTAGAGACCTGGTGGAAAATTAATTTGCCAAGTTGGACATGTCTCCTCATGGGTGTTTTATTCATCAAAAGGTCAGGGGCAACATGCACTCATTTCGCCACTCTCACCCTCGCACAGACCTGGCGCTTCTGCTGAAGTCAGAGCGGAGGCTGTTCCTTCTCCAACATCGTCAGAACCCACGACCTCAACATCATATTCTACATGGACGACAC
Organism: Lissotriton vulgaris; assembly: GCF_964263255.1. Taxonomy (NCBI): domain Eukaryota; kingdom Metazoa; phylum Chordata; class Amphibia; order Caudata; family Salamandridae; genus Lissotriton; species Lissotriton vulgaris. Next base: position 774,140,361 of record NC_141696.1, on the reverse strand, counting down.
CCAGCTCATCCTTTCGCTCTCAGCAAACCCTGCCACCACAAACACTAACTTCCACAGCTTTGTGAAGAACGTCACCGACTGGATGAAGAACAACTGACAAAAGCTCAACACTAACAAGACCTAAGTGCTGATCTTTGGCAACATACCTCCCCTTGGAACGCCGCCAAACTCAGACCCACTTCCAAACCAACAGACCACGCCAGCAACCTCGATATCATCTTGGACAAGCTCATCATGGAGCAACAGATCAATGCAGTCTCCTCCACCTGCTTCCATACCCTCTGCATGCTCTAAAGAATCTTCAAATGGCTCCCTACTGGCACAAGGAAAGCTATCACTCAAGCCCTAGTCACCAGTCGGCTGGTTTAAGGCACAGGAGGAATCACCACTGAACTCATGAAAAGACTACAGATGATACAGAACTCAGCGGACAGACTCATCCTCAACCTGCCCAAATGGACCCGCATCACTCCACGTCTTAGGAACCTCCACTGGCTCCCTGTCCGGAAAAGATGGCAATTCCAGATATTGACACATGCCTACAAAGCCCTCTATTACCTGGGACCAGCATACATCAACCAATGCCTGAAACTCCACCAACCATCCAGAGACCTTCGCTTCGCCACTCTCACCCTCGCACAGACCTGGCGCTTCTGCTGAAGCCAGAGCGGAGGCTGTTCCTTCTCCTACCTCGCTGCCAATTCCTGGATCAGCCTTCCTCTCCATCTTTGGACGTCACCCTCGCTGGAGAAAATCAGGAAGAGGCTCCAGACCTGGCTTTTCAACTGCTACCCAGCACCTGGATACCCTCACAGGTAATTAGTCCCACCATAGAAATACTGATTGATTGATTAATATATGCCCTGTTAACTTTCCAACAAATGCCCTCTGCAGACCTTTAGATTAATCTTCACACCTCTGCTTTTTGACCCACAATCTCAACACACACATATTGGTGGAAGGTTGTTCTCTGTGAAAGCTGCCATGCTGTGAAATAGTCTTCCCCTTTCCCTTCATTCTTTAGAACATCGGATTCACTTTTGAGCATTGAAAGCTCATGTATTTGTTTCTTTGGACTTTCTTCTAATACCTGACCTTGAACCGTGCTAAGATGCCTTCAGATAGGAATGTGCTAATAAATGGTGCAATCAATTAATTATCCGATCACAGCAATGGAAGTGAAGGTGCCATCTATCAATGGTAAAAACAGGAATCACATGACAATCAGCTTTGCAAGAAAAGCAAAGAGTCGGCAATGAATCAGAGCCTGCAACCTCTAGTATAATGGATCAGTGTGAGACTTAGCAACCCTGGGGGAAAGTTCCTCACCAACATGTGGCTTCTTTTGGCTCCCAATGTAAAAGTACATCAGGGACCGACATTAGTATGGGGGTCAATTGGGAGTGGCGAGTGGCACAAGCTGCTACACCTTGTTTGCCCTTCTGTACCATTTAGTCTACTACAGCTGCCCCTGGAGCAGAGCTCATCAAGGCAATTGCAGGACCAGAAAATAATAAACTGGGTTATAAGAGCCCTCATTACTTTCTGTAGCTTCCATGCATCCTGCTTGTTGGAGTTGCCCCTTTCTGTGAGGTCATCCCCAATCTTTTTACCTTCACCCTCTTGTTTTCTTAACCTGTGTTGTATACCTGCAAAAGATTCAGAGCTCCTTCTCTCAATTTGTGGGAAGAGCAATGTTTCAAAAAATTGTAAAATACCCCTCACACACTGAAACCTGATTCAGTGTCATGCTTCATCATTGAGATCTTCCCGCCCCTCTACGGGATGGGGCGTGCTACGACTTATGTAGACGCAGGAACACTTTATTCAGTGATTGGTGAGTATGTGTCGGGCGTGGGATCGTGAAAAGAAAATGTGAGATGGTTAAAAATTCTCTGGCTAGTGGAATGAAAAAAACTTTATTGTCTTCACAGTTTAAAAAGGATGAGTGCACAGACTTTTGCTAAACATCTCCCATTTTTCCAAAGTTCGTCATAGGAGTATGAATGCCAGTGCTCAGGTGCTATGAACATCAATCTGTAACCTATTGGGGCACAATAGGAGTGTACAAATACTTCCTTTATGTATGAATGTATTGTAACATAGGATGTATCTTGCTAGGAGATACATATGTATGAAAGAGTATTGAATAAATGTGATACAGGGCACTAGAAATTACAAGAAGTGTTCTTTTAGATTTATGAGTAGAGGATTCTTACCAAAAGGTTCCATTACCTACAACATGGTTGCACAAGAGAAATATATCACAAAAAAGCTTACAACTTTCCACGTGATGGTGATGTGAATAGAAAAGATAAATGATGAAAGCCACGATTTATCCAAAATAATTTTCTTTTCAGGTTCTTAAGATACACAAGTAGTATATTTTCTACTCCCATTACAGGGAACAAAGGACAGTGTATGTGACTATCAGGCATAAGTACATTTATTCTATCACTCATTGAGGTGTTAAAGGGATCGTTTTTTGGTCCTGCAGAAGAAAGCCAAGGGGATCGCTTCTGAAACATGTCGACATTGTAGGAGGTGACTCATTATAGTACACCACCTACACCTCCCCATTTTTACTATTCTCAGTCAGGTAAGACAATAAAGTTTTTTTGTTCAACTAGCCAGAGAATTTTTAACCATCTGACATTTTCTTTTCACGATCCCAAGCACTACACATACTTAACAGTCACTGAATAAAGTGCTCCTGCGTCTACCTAAGTCGTAGCAAGCCCCGTCCAGTTGGGGGGTGGGAAGACCCCAATGATGAAGCATGACACTAAATCAGGTTTCAATGTGAGGGGTATTTTACAATTTTTTGGAACATTGCTCTTCCCACAAATTGAGAGAAGGAGCTCTGAACCTTTTGCACCATTTTCACGTATGACTAAACAATTCAAATAAAAATAAAAATAGCAGCACACACATCGGTGCATATATATTTGCATAATACATGGTAGAATCCCTATGTTGGATAACAGTATCAAGAGGAGGACGATTCTACCTTTTTCCTCTTCACTCCCTCCTTTGATTATTTGATTATTCATGACAGCGTACAGCTGTGGGAGTTTGGGTCACCGCTGAATCTAAACTTCATCTTTCTAGAGAGATACAACATCCTCCTCTCATCTTTGATAGAACACCCTTAACCCAGATCACACAAAGAGAACATGCGTACCAGGTTACAACAGACCAACCACAAGAATGGCAGAAAACCCAGGCCTAACCTTCTCGGAAGAAGAGATAGGCAGCATCATAGCCTCACTGAACAACTTTGAGGGGCTAAATACACCAGATCCAATACCTACAAACAATGACTGGGACAAGATAGAACAACTAAGGCGCACCCAGATAAAAACAGCCCTCCACGGTCTCCTCATGACTGAATAGCTTAAAAGCAATGTGGCCCCTAATGGGCTAATAGTAAGAAATTAACCATACATTTTTCAATATGACAAGATTTTTAAAAAAGATTGGTCATTATTAAGTTGGCATTGCACACGAGATTGGCTTGTGCTAATAATTAAGACAGCTGGCAGATTAGCACAAGAACTGAAAATTGAAATTCAAGAAATAGAAGTTTGTTTAAAGAGCTATGAAACACTGAGTGCCCTAAAAAACATCTAGAAGAGTTAACCAAAACTCTCAATGACTTTGAAATAACGTTGAAACAGAGCAAGTACCATAAACGAAAAAAAGATGTTACCCGTTTCAGTCATGAGAGGATCTATTCATACATAAGAGATGATTACAAACCTAAGGAGAACCGTCACGAAATGACAACTGACAATGATTCATCTGATTCAGGTACCAGTGGATCTGACTCAAGTAAAGGGAAATACCAACAATAACGAGGTGAGAGGAGCAACAACAGACGTCCTTGGTTCCACGGCCATAGAGGAGGGGGCCATTACCAAGGTCCACCTCCATACCCCATGCACCCCTTAGGACCTCCGATATACCACATCAACAAGGAGCCTACCCTCAATGGAACTACCCTCCACAGGATTACCCCTTCTATGAGGAGTGTGGCTCACTGATTAGAGTGGCAGACACTGATGCAGAGGTCTGGCCCGGGACCAGGGTTCAATTCCCGACGCGGCAGGGTCCTGAGCCCAAAAATGTCCACGGACTCGATAATTCTCGCCTCGGTGCCTACTCTAATCATGGGGTCCCACGCTGCAACTCTGGGCAATAGCTTGCTTAATCTCCACTACGGCGGCCCACCTGCTGCGGGATGCCTGGCTTTCACCTTGGGGATGCCCAGTAGGGGTTATCTCACAGGGAAAAGCCAGGACGGGTTCCCAAGGCAAGCGCCTTGATGCCTTCGGGTGATACGTGTGCTATATAAGTCGCAATACACTTATGAACAGCCCCATTTTTTAGGGCTACGCCAAGGGAGAAACAGAGGGAGGAACCGGAGAGGGAGCAATGTTCACTGGGCTCCACAAAAAGAAAAACAAATCCGGATAGCAACAAGGAGCATGCCAGGGGCCTCAACCATAAAGAAATGAATCTGGCAGTCAACCTTACAAACCACATTCTAACACCGGCACAGATCAAAGTCCTAGAAAAAGGACTAGGCTTTGTACCAACTGCGAAATTGGATAAATTCCAATTATGCAAAGAGATTAAAGAATTCAGGAGGAGACTTAAGTTACAAATCTTTTTCAAAGACAAACAAAATGACCAGCAGGATGGAGACCCTGTTTGAGACCAAAATCTACTTTCACTCCACCCGAAGCCAATCTACCAGTAGAACTGATCGCCTTCAAAAAAGCTGTCATGAAGGATCTGGAAGAAATAGATCCAGCAACCAATAGGGTCTTTCACAATATCACCAGAGAGAAAATTGAGGCACTCAGAGAACTAGCAAAGAACCCAGAATTGGTAATAAAATCAGCCGATAAAGGAGGGGTGATTGTAATACAATCAGCCGAGAAGTATGACCAAGAGTGCCTACGCCTCCTCCGCGATGAAAGGAACTACGAGGTCCTCAACCAGGACCCCACGGAGTTAATACGAGTGAAAATAGCAAGTATGGTGGAAGAGGCATGATCACATGGGTGGATATCTAAAAAGGAAGGGGATTTTCTAACCACAACTTCACCAAGAACACCTTACCTGCACACTATATCAAAATCCACATAAATCTGGTCTCCCCAACGGGACGTCCAATAGTGTCTGGAATTGGATCCATTTTGGAACCAGTCTCCAAATTTGCGGACGCTTTTTTAAGACCACTTGTACAACAAACTTCAACATACCTGAAAGACACCAAAGACATCCTGCAATTGTTAAAAGGGCAAACATTTCAACCAGAAAGAGAATTATTTGATAAGCTATGATGTGGAGAGCTTATATACGAGCCTTCCCCACAACAAGACCCTCAACATCATAGAAGATGTCCTGTTTGACACCGATTGGGACTACCAGACACCGAGAAACGTGATTATGGAGTGCTGCCAATTGGCACTCAAAGAAAATGTATTTGAATACTGGAACACTCTCTATTTTCAAAAACATGGGACCAGCATGGGGAGCACTTTTTCTCCTAGCATAGCTAGTCTCTATGTACATCAACTTGAAAAACAAAAGATCCTAAATCTCAACAATCCATTTCATAACCATATACATATATGGAAATGATATATAGATGACATATTAATTATCTGGGAAGAAGATGAAACCACCTCCAGACGTTTCCTAACATGGTTGAACTGCCAAGACCAATTTTGGGGATTCACAAGCACTATCTCAAATGAAAAACTTGTCTTCCTTGAAGTAAACATATATGCAAAAGAGGGAAAACTAAGAACTGCTACTCATTTCAAAGACGTTTAAAAAAAGAATTATTAACACGCAGAGGGATGGACCGGAACAAATAATGAAATTTTGGCAAAATCTTAATTTTTATTAGATTTATCCGCCCACTTATACCTAGAGGCACCTTATGCCACTTTTTAAATTAAATAACTGTTTCTTTCAGTAATACCTCATAGTTTAACGCTACTATCTCATCTAATTTTGCCAAAACTCTGACCCCTAGGTAAGTAGCAACACTACAAACTCCCTGTATTGGAGCCGGAGACTTATAGTTCATCAATACTTGAGTTTTATTAGTATTCAGTCTGTAGCCTGAGATAGCCTCAAATCTCCTTGCCTCCAGAATTATCCCCTTCATTGCTTCCCCAACATCTGCTGAGTACACTGCAATGCTGTCTGCATATACAGTAATTTTAAGAGAATTCAAGCCAGAGACAAAGGGGATTATTCTGGGTTGGTTTTGCAGGGCCGACAAAAATGGCTCCATTGATAGTGCAAATAATAAAGGTGACAGAGGGCACCATTGACGAGTACCACGAGATATTAAAAACTTAGAGGATTGCAACCCCGCATAGCTGATTTTGGCGCTGGGATTGTCATATAGAGCTCGTATCCATTGTAAAAACTGGCCTTTAAATCCAAATGCTGATAATGCAGCCCAAAGAAAGTCCCACCCCACTAGGTAAAAAGCTTTTTCAGCATCTAATAATATCATACCGAGTGGGTTTGACTTAGTCCTAGCAACATCAAATGCTGTCACAGCCATATTTACATGGGTCGTGGTATCCCTTCCTAATATGAACCCATGTTGTTGAGGGGACACCAGGCCAGGCATTATTGGTGCTAGGTGAGTCGCCAAAATTTTAGAAAATATTTTTGCGTTGATGTTTATGAGCGATATAGGTCTATATGACCCACATTCGTCAGCAGTTTTTTTTTTTTTTAAAGATCTGTGTAATGTTTCATGAATTAGGGGTCTTTCCTCCTGTTCCAAAAAATCTAGCTACCTGACTGAACTGTGGGACTAACTCATCCATGCATGTCTTATATAACTCCAGCGGAATTGAATCCTCTACCGATGCTTTGCCCGACGGCAAGGCAGTAATTGCCTGTTTAATTTCTGCCATTTGTGATATGTCCTATTAATGAATCAGATTTTTCATTCTCTATACGGTTCAGTGAGCTAGTTTGCAGATATGTATGAATATCGCCCAGCACAGGCCGATTCTCCGGGGTGTAGAGTTCTCTATAATGATTAGCAACTTGTTCCAGTATCTGATTGGGACGCTCATAGACCAAGTTATTAGGCCCCTTAATTACCTTTATGAGAGTTTTAGCCTTATCGTCTGCTACTTTATATGCCAGAATCTTCCCTATTTTTTCTCCACTCTCATACTGGGATAGATGATATTTATTTAGCTTAGTAATGCTTTTTTCCCTGAGTGTATTTTTTAGGGCAAATTTAAAGTCAACCAGAGTGTATCCCAAATCTTCTACATTTGTCGAGCCCTGGAGTAGTGCATCAGTCATTTGATTCTCTACTATAAGTATATTTGCAATCGTTTTTTTCTGTTTCCTTCTTGCGTTCATAGTTCTGTCTCAGTATAAATTGTTGAGTAAAGCCTCTAATACTGTCCTTGAAAAACATCCCATACCAAAGTAGGTGGGGCTGAATTAATGTTGATTTCCAAGAATTCTTTTAAATGTGCCTTAAGCTGCATTATAAAGTCTGAATTTAAAAATAGATACCTGGGAAATGAAAAAAGCTGAGGTCTCTGCCTCTCCGCTGATATTCTAAAAGAGAGGAGGATGGGATTATGGTCAGAGTGACCCTTGGACAAATCTCCATAATGCTTGTTTCTAAAATCTTATCTGATACCCAGGCCATGTCTATACGTGAGCATAATTTATGTGCAACTGAGTAATAAGTATAGCCTGCCACATTTGGATATAGTACCCGCCAACCATCCATTATGGTATGTATTCGGACCATTTCTCTGATTGCGGCACGTGTCTTCTGCATCTTCTGGAAGGCCCCTCATCTGGTAGTGTTGATGTCATAGTTCATGATACAATTAAAATCACCCACTACCACCCGTTCTCCCTCCCAACCTAACAGCTTGATGTTTACCCTATCAAGAACTGAGGGGTCATCTATATTTGGACCGTATAAAACACAGAAAGTATATTCACAGCCTTCCATTATTATTTGTGCTATAGCCCATCTACCAGCTTTGTCTGAAGCTGTTTTGCTAATCTCGGCTCTAAATTGCTTATATTTTAAAATTGCAACTCCTGGTATTGAGGCGTTTAAGTCTAAACTAACAACTACATCATAACCTAATTTCCTTAATAAACTGGGGGCTTTGTAGGAGATATGCGTTTCTGAGAGTAGAACTATATGCAGATTGTACATCCTTAATTCTTAAAAAACTAACCGCTGCTTATTTCTACTATTCATCCCTGCCACATTCCAGGCTAAACATCTCAATCGATCCATCCTAGTAATTTTTTCCTTCCTTCCTTATTCATTAAATCCAAGATGATCTTACTATTGGTGCTCTTGATGCACATTATCCTCATGTTGTTTTTACTAGATTTTTTGCCCCAACCGTGAACCCACCCAACTCCTACCCCCTCCACCCCACACCTACCCACCCTACTTTCCCTTTCCCATAGAGGAGGACTCCCCTCTTTATCCAGCTGCCATTGTCTGGGCAGCCATACAGAGTCACAGCCTACCCCACATCTCTTCGGTCTACATTACCAATTTTAAAGATTGCACTTAATATACCTTAATCATGCTCAAATGTTTAAGATATGTAAAGTATACAAGAAAATAGCTTCTGCTTGCCACTTGGCCAATGACTGTTCAGCTTCTTTTTCATCCGTGAAAAAATATGTGTGGCCACTCTTCAATACTTTTAAGTGTGCTGGTTCTTGCAGAAAAGCTTGGCCACCAAGGGCTTTAATTGGATCTATAAACTGTTGCAGCTTCCAACGCTTTTCTATTGTGGCTTTGTTTAAGTCTGACCTTACAAGAAAAGTGAAAGATTCTACTGAGACTGGAGAGGTAGGTTGAGCCTTCAATGAGACAGCCTGTCGCAATAGAAAGTTTCCTAGGTAGATCAAAAATGGCCGAGGGTATTGGCCTCCCTTATTCCTCTGTACTAACGGTAATCTGTGGACTCTTTGCAGCTGTGAGTCCCAGTCGGAGAGGTCAGGGTATGCCTTTTGAAATAATTGGACTATGTAGGTCCTCGGATCTGCCCCTTCTGCCCCTTCCGGGATTCCAAAAAGTCTAAGTTTTTGACGCCGCTGGCGATTTTCCATATCCTCCAGCTTAGCCTTTATGCTTAAGATTTAAACATCGTACTTCTTTGCAAGAACCTCTGTACAAGCTGACAGTTCTTCAGTACCCGCAATTCTCTGCTGCAATTCTGAGATTTCTTGAATTAGTCCTCCAAGTTTCCCCGCCATCTCCTGGAGGGAGTATTGAATTCTGCTGTTATCTTCTCGTACCTGCTGATAATGCTGTTGGGCTTCCTGTCTTTGCTCGTTTAAAGTCTGTAATATAAGACACAATGATGATGTCTCATCTTCCTGATTATCCGTAGCCCCATCCCTCAATTGAGTTGCCTCTTGAGTCAAACAAGTGCTTTCTATAATTTGAACCATCTGGAAACTAAAGTTGTAGATTGAGTCCCGTCTGGGGAGCCCAACTTAGAGCTGTTGGCTATTATTGTGGGCGGGGGATGAATCTTCGTTAGACTTCCATCCGTAGGACTAGTACCCGAGAATCGTAATGCCACAGAATTGACACCGCCCTTTGCCTGCACCCATCTCCGTAAAGGGCTGTTATCAGAAATAGCTTTTCCTTGTGGGATTGTAGTGTTTTGCTCACCAGTTGCCTTTTTTACTTTATTTTTTGGGCTTCCCTCTCCCTTTCTTGTCCCCAGTTGTTTTGCCCTTGTCCGTAGGAGTTTGAGTAGCAATCTCTGTTAGGTCCACAAAATCTTCATTTGAGCCTGTTTCATCACCCACGCCTGCTTCTTCCAGCATACCATCTATAGCCGCGCAGACCTTTGCCCCCAATTCCACTACTTCAGCCGCTCTCAGAGTGTCACTGGAGCAAGCTCCTGAATTTGGCATATTTGTATGGCTAAATAAGTTAGGTATGTCAGGGGGGTCAGGTAGGCTAGACGGGCTTCTGTCAGATGTATCGAACATACCCACCGACTGAGCTATTGTAGAGGTGAGTCTCTGCCACTGCAGTGTCATTCCGATCCCCTGAACATGCCCTGTCATCATTTAAAGCTTCAGCCTCTAAAGTCAAATCAGCCCTAACAATCTCAGTCTCAATAGCAAAAATGTTGCGAGGTGGGATCGCTGCCAGTAAAGCCTCAGTGATGTTATTGCCAGTAAAATCTTTCCCCTGGTTACTAGAAAGGAGCTCTGTCACTTTCCCTGACTGCAGCAAACGTGTTAGCGGTTTACTGACAGTCTGGCCAAGTTTCTCCACCATATCCCCTCCGTCAGCAGTACCTGCTTCTCCTGCGGTGGCGTTCCTACCAGTGCGAGTTTCTTGGGGCAGTTTTTGGTGGCACCATCCTCAGCTGTACTGCAGCCTCAGTCGCAGCCTCAAGCACTGGAGCCACGGCGGGAGCAACCGCAAGCAGCAGACCTAACCAGCCAAGCATCGACCGGCCAGCCAATCTACGCGAAGGTAACCACGCTCCCTGCAGCAGCCACCCGATTCGAATCATGAGAAGTCGCCACACCCGCTCGTCCATACCTGTTGTTATTACGCCAGGTCAGAGGTCTTTTCTTTTCAGCTTTCAGCTTTTAATTCGCAGTTCACAGAGAGCTCCAAAGTCTGAGAGTCCCGTTTTGAGCAATTAAGCACCTTTCTTTAGGTTTCTACCATGGGTGCGAGGAGAACCTCCACTCTGCTGTGCTCCATGGCTGCTTCACTCCGCCATCATGTCTCCCCACAAAATATGTTATTCTCATGCTTCCAAGGTCTTGCGTCGTCTCTGCTCCTGACCTCGGCGCTTTGTGCTTCAAAGCACTATTTTGACTTGCATCTTCGAAATAGCATATATCCTGTTCTACTAATTAGATTTTTGCTGTTTTGCAGGCAAATAGTTTATTAACTTTTAGTCTGTATTTCTAAATTGTTGTGGGATTATCATGAGGTATGTTTTTGCTTTATGACTGTTTGAAGTGCTGCATAAATACTTTACATGTTGCCTCTAAGACTGTTTGGGTGCCAAGCTACGAGAGGGTTAAGCACAGGTTAATTTGGGGTTTGCTTGTGTTTCACCCTAACAGAAAATGTGGCTGCTTCTTGAGTAGGGTTTTACCCCCCTCAACCAGTAATCCAATTTCCAACACAGCTTCTGAGGCGTAAATTTTGCTCCCCCTGGCCTTTTGTTAAATCTACAGACTACAATCTCAAGTAGGATAATCTTTCCTTCTGATAACTGTCTCATGCAGTAATGACGAGCACATTTGTTGACTCTCACACCACACATTGGGAACTCTGCACCGGAATTGTAAAAAAAAGCCCTTATAAGCTTGTATTGAATTTCTTTGAAACTGAGTTTAAAATAATGCATTATTTTTCCATTTCTCAGAGGTATGTCTCATTTCCAGACGCAATCAAAAGGGGACAGGAGAGATTGTAAGCCAGATTTAGTGCCACACAAAAAGAGCAACTAGAGTTGCAGTGCTGTGTTGTGCTAAGGAGAGAAGAGACAGCAGCGCAGAGCAATATTTACTAAATATTGCGCTGCTGCACGTTTTCCCCCTGTGTTTTCCCTCTTTAATGCTGCCTATCGCTACCCACAAACTTTTACTCGTTAGTGGAAAGATGTATGCATGATGTCTAGCATTGGCTTTTTACTGGAAGGGAAACCTTCCAGTACAAAAATACTGCGGCTAGACAAAGTGTTTTTTCCACATTGGATGCATGCTGTAAAATGCAGCAACCATTCAATGAGCGAAATGTGAGTAGAATTAAAGAAATATTTCTCCTACTTTGCAAGTGCCTCAAGGGAGAGTTATTTTTATGGCAAGGCCATGTCTGACAATCTTTGTAAATTGAGCTTTGTGTCAAACTTATAGTTAGTTGCTTTGGGATGCCCAAACACCACCCATGAAACGCCCCCATGATGGAAAGTAGCCTAAAGCAGAACAAAAAGTGATTTGTGATACTTTGAGGGCAAATTTCCAGGTCAAAAAATGATTTGCCCCTCAAAGTAAATTTTTCATCCAGACTTTGCACTGCCTTGTGCTACGTTGTGGCAGCACAAATTCTTGATAAATCTGGTCCAAAGTGTGCAAATGACGGGCAATCTGAGAAATCCTCAAGTACAGGTCATCCTTCCATGCATCCGCATCTCAGAAAGCAGCGCCCACAGTTAGGCTCTCTCCTGAACATTCCAGTGGAGGGATCACTGAGGGACGGACTGCGGGTGGGCCAGTTTGTGGCAAAATCATAGTACTTCGGGTGAATTAAATCAGCTCTACTTGCAACTTCTGCCGGAATCAATGAACGCGACTCAACAGTAATACTAGTGCCAAAAAAGTTGTGTAGGGCTGGGGAGGAGCCACCCACATAGAAGACCTGCTCCTCTTATACATCTCCATATCTGGAAGGAACAGAAAAGATCCCATTGCATGCGTGTGTTTTGAGAAAATGGGTGAGCTTTGACATGGTCACTCACACATCTGGTAAAGGCTCCTAGAGCATGAGATAGAGTAATGCAAAAAGAACAATTGACGGACAGAAAGTGGAACAATGTCATACATTCTCCCCAGTACAGAGATCTGGGCCTAAATCCATCGTTCTTTTGCTCCCCATGCCATTCCAGATGGTAGGGAAGAGGCAGTTCAGTCAACTGCGAAGCATGAGTCTCTGAGAGAAGATGCAGAGTTGGATTTTTGAGAGCATTTAACATGTTAATTACATAGTTCGCCAGAAAAAAAAATCAGACTTGGCTCAGTCTAATGAAGCCCGACACAACTAATATGTGAGGAGAGCAGCCCAAACTCCTAAATAATTGTGTACAATGAAACAACCATTTACGCGCACGCGCATATAACTACACACTTCACACACACATGCACACTTAGGGTGTGGTGGGTACCCCCTCCTCAACTCTGGCTTGATCTTGAGCGCCCGTTCATGCGTATGTCATGAGGAGCAGCCATTGGTCAAGATACCGTTCAAACTGTGGAACCCCGCCACTGATGACATATAATCATGGACAAGGAAGCCGATAAGCCGAGGGTCGGTCAAACCGGGCAGGAGCTAAACAATACCACCGTTTTCAAACGCTTACTGCGCACACTAACATTAACTGGCGAGCAACTCCACCAAACTGTGAAAAGATGTGCAAGAGCTACATTAATGTTATTCACACCAAATGGCAGCCCCCGCTACAGTCAAAGAATGCTATCACTGTGAACAGCCCGAGGTGTGGGACAGCAAGATGCAACAAGAGTCTCGACAATCTGGCAGTGATTTCCCGAAAGCCTCCGCAAATGATAAAAAAAACAACACACATGAAAAGTTGATGGTTTAACCAGCTGCAGAGCACGAAGTAGCGGCCCGGCTGCCCTTCAAGCGATCTCCTTTTTGAGGCTCAAATTGCCCCCTTGAGGTAGACGTGGGGAGCATCTGCGGCGGGAAAATGGTGCCTCTCCATCCAATTTTCCGACAGGGAAAGGTGATCACAGATGAGGTCCGCCGGTGTAGCTATTAATTGTGCAGTGGGTGCAGTTGCACCGGGACCTCGTGAGGCCCAATCAAAGCTGCACTCTACTATCCGACCGGGGGATAGGGGCCCCATTATCCTTGCACTCGGGTCGAGAACGCCACTGGTCACTCTCCTCGCCAACGAGCCACATTTGAATTCTCAGGGGCGCCTGGCCCGCCTTCTTCGCAGGTACCCCACCCCCTTCCACCCTTCCGAACCCACAACATGGCAGGGTACATCAAAGCCCCTGCCAGAGGTCTACAAAAGCCCCCAGCAGTTCCCGTGGCACAGGTTGGCCCCAGTCCTGGCAACGATTCAAGGGAACCCTAACACATCATCCAGGCCCCCCTATTTATCCCAAGGCCAAGGAATATCGATAAGATCTGGGCGCCTCGAGGACCCAACCCATCAAATTCTGCAGGGGGGGCATCATGATGGGCAACGCCATTGCTACCTTTTCTATTCACAGTTGTTAAACAGGTTTAGTCCCCATCCCGGTGTGCCACTTTTCCCTCTGGAACCACGAACAGTGGGCCCGGCCCCTGCCTGCCTCCCTTCCCGGCTTCAATCATTTAAGATGGTCAAACGCAGCACGTGACTGGAACCACTTTCACTCGGGTGCCAACCAAAGGAGATGAGACCCGGCCCACACCTGCAACCCTTCTCCCCTGGCTCACGGTGATGGAGTTCAGAGCCCACCCCTTGTCTGCCATGTCACGTCTTTCACCAGGACGGCGAGGCCAGAATCCAAATCCTGCCCCTGGCGAATCCATTCACCTCTCCCAGGGGGCGTGGAAGTCGGATCAGCATTGCCTGAGATCCTGTCCCTCTTCTAGGAAAAACAGGCCTGGGCCAGGGGGACTTACAAGGGCCCCCCAGCCGCCCGGAGACCTCTACCCTTCAGGGGTCCTCCATTCAGCCCAACGTATATAAATATTTGTGATATATTGGAGACTCAGGACACTTTGTCACATTCTATGGAGGGGAGGGGTCTTTGGGGGGGCTACTGGTTGGAGCTCAACCCTCGACTGCCACCTTATCTCTATCCCACTACGAAAAGGAGGGCAAACCCAAATTCTCTTCCACATTTCCCTCCACCAGGAAACGGAGGTCAGCCCTTCTCCCTCTCGCTCGCTCGCCAAGCCACATTCTCGTTTTCACTGAAAAAAAATCTATTTAGCATGTGGTCAGAATTAAAACAAGACGCCAAGAAGCTAATACAGACGGCTCTGTAATACACACCCACCCCCTCTCCTTAAATTACTGGAAGTTCTATTAGTGGCTAAACACAAGCATTCAAAGTCCAGGAACTAACTACTTAGGGTCCACGTAAACCGCGATCACAGCCCTCCGAGGCGCTGAATGTATTTTACGAGTACTGGGAGGACTCTTCTTTGTCTTACTTTTTTGTGCGCGTTTTGCAGGAAAATACGACAGTGCTCTTGACAACTGGAGCTTTTAATTGGGTCATTTCTTTGCCTTTTTTAAACAGAACAGTATCACTTTCTTAGCAGGGAGACGCTCAGAGATTAGACGGTGACACCTCTGTATACAAAAGGTCTCAATCCATCCATCCATCCCTATTCCCTGCACATTACAACCTAAATACATTAACTCATTTCGAATATCTGTTTAAATCCGTCTATCATTCATCCATCCAAACAGCCATTAATCCAGTCATCCATTACTTTAAATCTGCAGAGCCATCCATCCATTGCCATCCATCCATGCACAGAAGATGCATTTATCCATCCATCCATTCATTCATTTTGATGTCGTAACTTCACGAATGCGCACAGTACCTGCATGGTGTAATCCGTGTTAGTTTCACAGGAGTTTGCCGCAGCCCATTGTCAGACGGTTCTTCACTTCGGAGTATTAAATGCAGCCGTGTAAACGATTAAAATGCAAAAAAAATATCAGTTTCTCCCGTGTTTGATGGAGTCGTCAATGGTAGAAAATAGAATGCAACCTTTCAACTTTTATTACAGGTTCCTCATAATCCTTATGGGGCAGGCTCCAGGCTTGTGACAAATAGACGGATACAATCTGTAGACAAATCGGACATCTGACCCTCTTGCGGGCACTTCCAAACGCACAATCCAAGTTTCTCCACAAATAAAAGAGGTCCCCTGCCCGAGAGGTCAACTTGGTCCGAGCCACCTGTAGCCTCGCGGGAGCGGGACTGCAGCGCTTGACAGCACAGTGGGCAGCTGAGTGCCCAAGGCGCCGGGCAGCACAGTGGGCAGCTGAGTGTGCTAGGCCAGAGTTCAGGGGGTAGCACTGGACGTCACAGGGGTCATCTGAATGTGCAAGGTCAGAGTTCAAGGGGTAGCAATGGGCAGCACAGGGGCCAGTTGAGTGTGTCTGGTTCAGAATCTGCCCTATCCTTGCGCCGCTGTCCGCGGTGGACTGAGTGTGCTGAAACGGAGGCTGGGCGCCCTGCTCGCTCTCCCCTCCCGCCGCTCTGATGTGCCGGGGAGTGGGAGGGGAGGAGGGGACAGCTGCTCTCCGCTTCTCCTGTTTCGCGGTGGGCGGCTCTGTGGGGAGGTTCTGAGAGGAAAGGTGCCTTGGGAGGCTGCCGGGGACCCGGGGCTGCGCGCTCGCTCATCTGGCCTCCGCCCTCACACACAGGAGCACCGGGTAAAGACATTTCCCCGCGGATCAAAGGCATTTCTGATCAAACACGCCGAGGAGGGCGCTTCCCAGGGAAAATCAGCGAGGTTCCCGCTGTCCCAGAGCCAGATAATGCACAGGTGTACATCGTTTTTTTAAAAAAAAGAAAACATACCCAGGCGATTCACTCTCCTAAGCGTACTTTTTTTTTTAAACAGAGTTCCACATTTTGCCTCTTACGGTTATACTTCACATTCCATTACTTAAAAGGTACACGTGCTGATCCCGCGGCGTTCGACGACAGTACAGCTGATATTTTTTCTTCCCTCTAAATACGAAACATGTCAAAATGCTTTTCTAGGAAAACCCCTTTTACTGGCATTACTTAAACGTATTCTCCTTTTTATAGACGTTTTACGGACATTTTATGGAAGACGCCAGACAGACAGAAAACCGACTGCTTAAAATAATACGGCTGTGTGCAAAAGCAAACATGACCAAAATAGTCTGTGGGCCACCGACACCCCAAATTCAATCACCACCGTACATCACCACAGTGCCTGTACAAATTCATCCATATATGAATCTGTTGGTACATAATTTCAGACCTGGCAGAAAAAAAGGCAGGAAAAAAAAGTTTGAGCGTACTCGCCTGATGTCAAGATCACTCGTCCAATACTTTCAGGAAAAAGCTGTCAATGTAATTCTTACACTAAGCAATGTAAATATTCACCCTGAGAACCAGCTCAGGTCGCACCTCATCTAGAGGGAGTGCATTTATTCTAAGCCCATTAGCACCACGTGCTTTCATAATTTTTCACTGGATAGCTTTGATTTAATAACTAAAAATTGGAGCAGGTCGGTTTGAGCACTGTAAAAGGAACGGACTAAACTGTCGTGTCCCGCAGCGGTATGTAGTTGTAAACTTATTTTTAAACTACTATTTACAAAACTCACTAGGGATTCCTGAATGTCTGTTCATAGCAGACATGACAACGACAAAGTGAATGGCTTTAGCATTTTACAGCACGCAGTACAATGTCCTCATTCACCTCTTACATGCCGTGTACACCATCAAACTGTCATCATCGACACACTGGACAGACCTCACGCAGAATGTCTGTTGCTGGAGTTCGGAATACTAAGAGACTCAACTCCCATTTTTTCAAAACAAGTTGCTGTCCAAATAACAAGTAGCCAAAACGGCAACAAGACATTAAAAGAGCATCAGTGGGCTGCAATGACTGGTGCTTCTGTTACTCAAAGCAGGGGGACTCACTTTATCATCGTTCAAAAGGCGACAGGCCGAGAACCCGTGGAATTTGATCCCGCGATGCGCAGTTAGCAAACAGATTTCCGAAACAGGTGCATTGACCCTCTGAGCAATTTTACCACATGTTAAAAAGTGAAAGGGAAATTAAGACGCCATGTAGTTGCAATCCAGGGCCACCATCACATGGTATATGTTTATCCTTTAAAGCAGACACGCTGTGCATGTGGCTACCCTTTTAGCTTGTTGTTTTTTTCCTCTTTGATCTAAGTGTTGTTAACCAGTATAGCGCATGGAGTTCACGGATTGGGCTTTTCCGAATGGAACCTTCCTCTCACAATGGTTTGTATTAGGGTGTAAATCCGAATATGCCACTCAGCGTAAAAGAAAAAAAAGACTATATTCCGCCGACCAATAAATGAGGTAATGCTACCACTGACAGGTAAAGGGCCTTCATAACTCATTTCCTTCTGAAACTGGTCTATTTGTGAACATACAAAAAATGATAGTGGGATATAAGCAATAGAAATCTATAAAGTGGACGAAGGACGCTACGGAACCTGATCATATTCTGCAAGCCTATCCTGAGATACATATCTACATAGTCGCCTAATTGATTAATGTTTATACAATTTCAGCATGGCGTCTCCCTTTTCCAAACACTGACAAGTGAATAATAGTGCTCTATCATCTAATCAAAAGTAAACCTCATTAATTATCTTCTAGGTTGTAAGGCATGGCTATTGATCGATGGATGAAAATATGTATATCACTGTGTTCAACCTATCAATCAATCAATCAATCAATCAATCAAATCAATCAATCAATCATTTGTAAAGCGCACTACATACCCGTGAGGGTATCAAGGCGTTGGGGGGGGTGCTACTGATCGAACAGCCAGGTCTTGAGTATCCTCCTGAAGTTCAGCAGGTCTTGGGTCTGTTGTAGGCTCAGTGGGAGGGTGTTCCATGTCTTGGCGGCGGGGTGGGAGAAAGATCTCCCACCAGTGGTTGTTCTTCTGATGCACGGGATGGTGGTGAGTGAGAGGTCGGCAGAGCGTAGCTGGCTGTTGGGGATGTAGAAGTAGAGTCGTCTATTGAGGTAGGCTGGGCCGGTCTTGTGGAGTGCCTTGTGTGCGTGGGTGAGGAGCTTGAAGGATATCCTCTTGTTGATGGGGAGCCAGTGCAGGTTTCTCAGGTGGGGGGTGATGTGGCCGTGGCGTGGTACGTCGAGGATCAGTCGTGCCGAGGCGTTTTGGATGCGTTGTAGTCGTTTGAGGAACTTAGTCGGGGCTCCTGCGTGGAGGGCGTTTCCGTAGTCCAGTCTGCTGCTGACGAGGGCCTGGGTGACTGTCTTTCTTGTAACTGTCGGGATCCATCTGTAGATCTTGCAGAGCATGCAGTGGGTGTTGAAGCAGGAGGAGGAGACGGCGTTGACTTGCTTGGTCATTGAGAGGGTTGAGTCGAGGATGATTCCCAGGTTGCGTGCGTGGATGGTGGGTGTCAGGTCTGCCCCCAGTGCAGTCGCCACAAGGTGTCGTCCCTGGTTGAAGGGTTAGAGCCGAGGATGAGGACCTCCGTCTTGTCCGAGTTCAGCTTCAGTCGGCTGCTCTTCATCCAGTCGGTAGACAGCCTTCATTCCTTCCTGGAGGTTGGCTTTGGCGGTGATGGGGTCCTTGGTGAGAGAGAGGATCAGCTGAGTGTCGTCGGCGTAGGAGATTATGTTGAGGTTGTGCTGTCAGGCTACGTGTGCGAGAGGGGTCATGTAAATGTTGAACAGCGTCAGGCTGAGGGAGGATCCCTGGGGTACGCCGCAGATGATCTCGGAGGCTTTGAAACGGAATGGGGGGAGGTGGACGCTCTGGATTCTGCCAGAGAGGAAGGAGGTGGTCCAATCCAGAGCCTTGTCCTGGATTCCTGCGGCATGGAGGCGTGCGCGTAGTGTGCGGTGGCAGACAGTGTCGAAGGCGGCAGAGAGGTCTAGGAGGATGAGTGCTGCGGTCACGCCGTTGTCCAGAAGGGTCCTGATGTCGTCGGTGGCGGCGATGAGGGCAGTCCCAGTGCTGTGGTTGCAGCGGAACCCTGACTGGGAAGGGTCCAGGATTCTGTTTTCTTCGAGGTATCAGGTTAGCTGTCTGTTGACGGTTTTCTCGATGACCTTGGCCGGGAAGGGGAGCAGAGAGATTGGCCGGAAGTTCTTGAGGTCTCTTGGGCCTGCCTTAGGTTTTTTGAGGGGGGTGATGATCTCTGCGTGTTTTCATATCTCTGGGAAGGTTGCGGTCTCAAGGGAGAGATTGATGATGTTGCGCAGGTGGGGTGTGATGGAGCTGCTTGCTCTGTTGAAGACGTGGTGCGGGAATGGGTCCGACGGAGAGCCGGAGTGGATTGAGCGCATGGTCTTGATGGTGTCATCGATGTTTACGCTGGCCCAGGCTAGCAGGGGGTCGTGAGCGATGGTGTAGGGAGGGTCTGTTGTGTTGCTGTCTGTTGGGGCTGTCTGGGTGTTGAAGCTGTCGTGGATGTCTGCTATCTGGCGGTGGAAAAAGGTGGCGAGGGAGTCGCACAGGGCTCGCGGCGGCGGGATGTCGTTAGTGTTGGAGCTGGGGTTGGGGAGTTCCCTCACGATGTTGAAGAGCTCTTTGCTATTGTGTGCGCTGCTGTTGAGGCGGTCTTTGAAGGTGGTCCTCTTGGCTGCCCTGATGAGGTGGTGGTGGTTGCGGATGGTGTCCTTGTGTGCTGCGTGGCTGTCCGGAGTTTGTTCACTGTGCCATTTCTTCTCTAGTTTCCGGCAGGCTTGCTTGGAGGCTAGGAGTTCTGGGGTGAACCAGCTGGCCCTCTTGCTTTTGTCTCTGTGGGAGGGTTTCTTCAGCGGTGCGAGGGTGTTGGCGCAGTCCTCAATCCAGCGTCTGAGGCTGTGGGCAGCGTCGTCAGTGTTGGAGGGTTTGGTGGGCGGGCTGAGAGCGAGGTTTGCGTGTAGTTGGTCTTCGGTGATTTTGCTCCAGCAGCGGCGGGGGATCTGTTGGGTGCGGTGTTGTGTGGTGGGTTTCTGGAAGGCGAAGTGGATGCAGCAGTAGTCGGTCCAGAGGAGTTCGGTGATGTGGCTGACGGAGACGTGCAGGCTTGAGGAGAAGACGGTGAAGTACTAAAATTATATACCATAGAGCTATACTTACCAATAGCACATATACCTTATTTACCAAGAATAAGTCAGTCGGCAATGGAGATGGTTCAATCGTTTATTTTGCAAAAGCGCCCTATATAGGGGAGCCTCTCTCTCGTCCTCACCCTCAAAGGTGCGCAGAGGAGACTGATGGATTACATTCAAAACAGTGCATATATACTTTCATGAAGACCCCGTACATGGAAAAGTACCACTTCTCGTGAAGCCAACAGGAAAACCCATATAAGGCACAATTAATTGATTCAAAACTCAGCTCAAACTATTCCGGGGGAAGGTCAGTGAAGGCGTCTCCCTTTCGTTCTGGGGCATGGGAGTACAGTAACGGCGCCTGCAAGAATGTGCTCATCCTACAAGAAAGACAGATGCGACCTTGAGTTTCCTAAGTTGGAATCAATGGTCTGTTCATAGCCCAGGCCGACCTCTCAGGCTCTCTACACAGTAGCAGGTCACGTGTTTTCCTAACTAAAGGAAGAGGTACAGGGAAATGAGACAAAGATGGCGTTTCTTCAGTCGAGGCCCAATTCTTTATGTATGCATGGTTCGAGTGTATTTACAAGGAGGTTTCCTATGGTGGCATGTTAATATATTGGATACATTGGGTCAACATTATACAATATCGATTTATATTCCTTCAGACCGCCCTTTTGGCCTGATGTAGCCAATATATACACAAAGAAAACAGCAGATTTTAATCCAAAAACACACCTTCATCTATTTGCATAAGATCTGTAACTTCCTTTTGCACTGACTGCCTTTCTATTTTCGCCTGGCGCGAAACTGTCAATGAGGAAGTAAGCTTGGCAGCGCAATAAGAGCAACATCCTGGCCCACAATGCAGGCATAAACAACAAGTAAATACCACCCCAATTACTCCAGCAAGGTTCATGAAGATCTTCCAACCCCAGGTGGACAAGAGGTTCCAGAACCACCCTGTTAAGGACCAAGTACCAGTGTCAGCATGAACTTCCGCTTCCGCTGCCAAGCGGTGCAATTTCTGAATGGCCAAATGTATAGTTGGAGCAAAATCAGGTATATACACGCAGCAGGAACTGCCGATCACGCGGCATGCTCCTCCTCGATCAGCTAGGATGACGTCAAGCACCATCCGATTTTGAAGCAAAAGGAGCCTCGTAGCTTGAAGCTCTACCGTTAGGTTAGCCAAAATTCCAGCAGTGGTTTGAACTACATTTTCCACTACTCTGGACAGGCGTACAACATCTCTGCTGATAAAAATAGGAGCCCATATAGGAAAGAGACCCTTTGCTATATCCACAAACTGCTATAAGGCAGTGTCAGTTTGATCTGTACTATCAGTACTGATACTTCTACTAGTTCGTATGAAATCTGAATTTAGTTTAGTCAGCTGGTGATTCTTATGATAGTTAGAAGGGGCTATGAATACTGGAGGATTAAGGAAAGACAGCTAACAATATCCTGCCCATCCTCGGGGAAGCCAAGTGTAGGCGTTTTCACTGCATACAAAATACACGTTAGGCGGAGCTATAAAGGGCGGGGTGCTATTAGTATGCAAAATGTAGGTGTAATTACGTTGGCTGTCTCCTTCCTTAACATGACCTTTACCTCTAATACAAAATGAAGCAGTACTATTTAATATGGGAACTGGCATTGCCTTATCATCTGTGACATTACGATCTTGGAAATACTGGAAATATTGCGTGGAGTTGAAGTGTTCAAAATCTAACATTTCTTCCTTTAACCAAGTAGCATTCTCATAAGTGGTATACATATTCATACAGGCATCTGGGTCTTAAGATCCCTCTCCTTGGTTTCCCAAAGCGTCAAATCCCTGATGTTGTTCTATATATCTTAACACAGCTTCATAATCCTTGTCAGTATATATTTTGGGTTCGGCTACATAATGTAAATACATCAGAGATAACAATTGAAACCAGGCCTCACAACTTGCTAAGTGTGATAATGGCAAAGAAATGAATAGATCATGACGATGCATTACAGATGGAAAAAAGACCACATACCCAACAGTTATTCTTATTTGTGGTGCTATGAGCTTGATGCAGCATTTCAATGCACACATTTTTAGCATAAGTTTCTTTCCTTATGGGGAGGCAAAGTATAAAAGAAATGTTCAGGCGGAGCTGTTGTAGTACCTAACACCTTATGCATAGGATATTGAAATTCTAAATACACAAACACACTCATTAATATTATCATGATTACTGCAATAATTATTACAAAGGCTATCTTCACTCTGATAGCCCAACCGGAAAACATGGGGATATTTTCAGACAAAGGTCGGGGAGCAAGGGGTCGTTCATCTTAAAGGGCAAACCGGGCAAAGGGATACATCCTAACTAAAAGTCCAAACTAAGCTCAGAAAGAGATGCAAGCCAACTGCCAGAGGGTTTCGTCTTCCTGTGTCGATCTAGAGCCTCACAGGCAGGCTCCTATCGTTCGCCAAAAAGAACAATTTCAAACTTTGATTCCACCTTTGCAATTTAGGCCCTTAAGGTAACACAGTCTTTCTTTCTGAACAGAGCAATGTTACAGTTCTAGGCTCTCAACGGGTTCAATCCAGTGTCTTACTCAGTACCCCAGTAAAGAGCTAACTTCAACCCTTCATCTCAAGTCTTTCCCTATCTCCTGGAATCCGAAACTGGGGTACTGCGTTGTTTTCGGGGCCGTAAATTGTATCGAAGATGGCCAGGTTGTTCCTGGTCATGAAACAACACAGCAGCAGGGACATTTGGTGCAACAAGGCCCTCAGAAGCCTCTGAGGAATCAGCCTTATCAAAGGATTCAGGGACTGGGGCTGATTCGTCTCCTTGCGGTATCAACAATCCTTCCTCTTACCCGATTTCAAGGGCATCTGAGAAAGGCACAAAACTCAACCTCCACTCTCCTTCTTGCATTAGAACTCCGTCTCGGTTCTGCTGGTCAAAAGGGAGCAGTAGGGGCAATTTTTTCACGTGGGAGACGTGAATCCAGTGTTTCCTCCCATCCACTTTCACTTCTGTCCGAGTAACCAAAAGAATCTGGTAGGGACGGCTCAACCTTGGTTCCAAACTCGATTTTTGCTTATAATTTCAGGCTAGGACCCACTGTCCTCGCTCCAAACGGTGTCCGGGCCCTCCGGCAGCGGCTGCAGTACAGCTGACACCTGTTGATGAATGGAACGCAAATCTTTAGTTAAAGCGTACAGGTAATCTGTCATCATAGGGTAATCAATATCACGGAAGGACCTAGGTCTCGGGACACCCCACACTTTAGCTCGTCGACCAAAAACGACCTCATAAGGTGAAGGCCCGGCTCGTGAATGGGGGGTTACTCTTAATGACATTAACGCTAGGGGCAAAGAATCAGGCCAGCTCAAGCCCGTGATTTCTTGAATCTATGCCATCTTTATCTTCAGTGTACCATTATATTTCTCAACCAGTCCTGCAGACTGCGGATGTCGTGCTGCATGAAATTTCTGTTTTGTCTGTAAACCATTACAAATATATTTGACAAAGTCTGTATTAAAATGTACCCCGTTGTCCGTCCAAATGACTTGCGGCAAACCGAATCAGGGCAGGAACTCTTTGATTAGTGCTTTTGCAGTGGCCATAGCGGTGTTATCTTTGGTAGGATATGCTTTAACCCATTTACTAAAAGCACATACTACCACTAGCACGTACTTGCGGTTATTCACCCTTTCGAGTTGAATATCATCCATTTGTATTACTTCAAATGGTAAAGAAGGAGGCGCAAAATTCCCACTAAGGACTGTCTCCCTCCCTCCAGGATTATACTGTAAACAGACCATGCAATACTTGACCACATGAGCAGCAGTTTTTAAAATATTGGGTTATTCCACAGAGGGCCTAATAATGCACAAATACCTTTTGCACCAATGTGAGCGGGACCATGGGCCATCACAACTACTGCATATACCAGTGCATTGGGCAAAAGCCATCATTATTTTTCAGTCAAATCAATCCAACAATTGTTTTTATCCAACTTCCCTATTTCCTGTTCCCATTTTGTTATTTCATCAGGGGTAGCTTCATTCTGTAGTTCTCTAACACTTTCAATAGTATTGTCAAACACTGTTGTCTCCACCACCCACCTTGCTGATACACTAGGGAACATAGCAGGCATTTTAGTTTGTGCGGTATCCTTTGCTACCTGGTCGGCAAAGGCATTTCCCTCCCCTGTGGTGTTAATAATTTTCTTGTGGGCTCTACACTTGATAATGGCCACCTTTTCTGGTAAGGTTAAGGCATTCAGCAATCTTTCAATCAAAGGGCCATGTTGTATCCTCTGACCATGGGAGGTAAGAAATCCTCGTTCCCTCCACAGCCGCCCAAAACTATGGGCTACGCCAAAGGCGTACTGCCTGTCTGTAAAAATATTTACTCTTAAACCTTCACTCAGTTCACATGCTCTTAATAATGCTATTAGTTCAGCTGCTTGCGCTGAGTGATGGGAAACCCGAGCGGTCTCCACTACAGTTCTAAGAGTAGTTATAGCATATGCAGCTGTAGTCGTGCCATCTGGTAATTTAAAACATGAGCCATCCACATACAACTTCCCTTGGGGATCAGATAAAGGGGTGTCAGTGAGGTCTACTCGTCCCTTAGTTTCTTCTTCGGTCCGAAATATACAATCATGGACATCGTCCTTTTGGTCACTCGAAGGGAGGGGTAGTAACGTGGCTGGATTCAGAGTGGCACATCGTTTAATAGTAATGTGGGGTGCAAATAGAGTTGATTCGTAACCAGTCAATCGTGCACTCGTAAGGTGCTGAGTTTTTGTTCGATTCAATAATATATCCACAGCATGCGGTACCATCACTGTGAGATCAGTATTCAACATAATCCCCTCTGACTGTCGAATGGCCACCACCACAGCAGCAGTAGCCCTTCGACAGCTAGGACGGGCTCTGGCAACATTATCCAATACTGCCAAAAAATATGCACAAGGTTGTTGCTTTCCGCCAAAACCCTGTGTTAGCACTGAAAGTGAACAACCATCCACCTCATGTACGTAAAGTACAAAAGGCTTTTGGTAATCCAGAGTACCCAAGACAGGTGCAGAGCAAAGAGCAGATTTCAAAGAATCAAAAGCGTCCTGACATTCATCCGTCCAGGGCAAGGGTTCATGCACATCTTTGGTAGTCAAATGCAACAAGGGTTTAGCAAAAAGAGAAAAATTAGGAATCCATTGGCGACAGTAAGAGGTTATGTGTGTGAAAATAGGAGGTATCCCCGACTAAATTCCTAAACCGGGATAAATCAAATGTTTGCAAAAATAAGGTTTAGTGAATAATAAAACTAGCTAAAACTGTGGACATAATTGGACACAATGATATGAAGTAGGGTCTGTGTTAAACTTAAATATACACTAAAGTGCACAAACAGATTTTATTAAAAAATTCCTTTTTATTAATATTTATTTCAATTGTTTAATATTCTTCATATTTGATGTGGTGAACCTTGTTTCAACATATATATTACTTTTGTACTTTGTTTTCTTTTTCAATTAATACAATAAGTAAATCATTTCAAATAACAGTTAAATTATATACAGACATTCTTGTATTTAACATGGCTAGAAGACAGTGGTTAAGGATGACAAAAAACAAAAGTCTCTTAATGCTACGCGCGTTTTGGCTACAAGCCTTCCTCAGGGAGCCATGGTGTTGTGCGCTTAGTGCCACCTAAATTGGAGCAAGTGGTGGCTGTCTTATCTTAACTTGACTGATAGTGGCCCTTTAGGTGGTGGGTATTAATTTTCTGGAAGCCTCCGGAATGTGGAGTTACCCAACCCTTAAGTTTGTTTGACGAGGGCTCTTGGTCGCGGAACCAGCTGATGAAAAAAGGAGATTTTATGGAAGATAACAGGACCTGTTGACTGGCGTGGCCCTACAAACAGCAATACTGGATCGACTTGTGAGCTGTCCTATCTGTTATTGCGGCCGCACGAACAACACGTTGAGTACGGGGCAAAGACATGTTAGAAATAACAGTTATTCTTTCAGGAGTTAGTCTTCTCCCCGCTTTTGACAGTAAATGACCAAGGTAGGTCACTTCCTGTCGACAATACTGAAATTTAGATAGGGATACTTTATTACCATTAGCCGCTAAATGAGTCAATAGTTTGGCAGTGGCCTCTTTTCAACCTTCTGCCGTGTCTGACCCACCAGTATATCATCCACATATTGGATAAGAACATTACCAGGGGGTAGGAATAATTCATCCTATACTGCTTTTAGTGCTTGGCTATAAATACAAGGACTCTCTGCATAGCCTTGAGGAGCACGACAAAATCTAAAACTGCGGCCAGATAACGAGAATCCAAAAATATGACGGCAGGCAGGGTGGATTGGAATGCTAAAGAAAGCATTCTTCAAATCTATCACTGAGAAATACTGGGCAGTAGGGAGAATCATAGTAAGAATTGCAGTGATATCCGGAACCACAGGATAATAGGGAATCACTATTTTATTAACCTCTCTTAAGTCAATCACAAAATGATACGAATTTTTATAATCAGGGTCACCATCCAGTGGGGCCTTTTTCAAAATCGGTAAAATGGGGCTATTACAAACATTAGCAGCTGTTTCCTCTACCACTCCTTTCTTAATCAAGTCACGAATGATCTGTAATAAGGCCTGTTCACCCTCTGGCGTAATTCGATATCGTGGGATACATGGCAAATGTGCATTCGGTTTTAAGGTAATTGATACAGGGGGTATTTTTAACAATCCCACATCCGTGTCCCCGTTGCCCAAAGGGTCTGGGGAATTTTGGAAAATTCAGGTGTTAGATGTTCATTTTTGACAAAAGATTGAGACGTGCATTTAGTAGGGGGCTGCATGGTTAAATAAACACCATCAGGAGAACAGTAAATACGAGCATGCAATTTCTTCAATATATCCAATCCTAACAGATTCTCGCCACAACTGGAAGTAAGCAAAAATGGAGAGTCCACAGTAATTGGGCCGATAGTAAATGGAAGTGGCTTTGTAATGCAGCTTACTACTGGGATTCCTGAGAAACCCACTGATATGTTATTTTGCTCAGACAGAGCAGCCCCTGGGACCAGTGAATGAGCAACAGAACTATTCATTGCTCCAGTATCCACCAAAAACTTCTCAGATGTCCCCATCAATTGCCCCTTTACATAAGGCCCCTGTTGGTCAACTGGTACTGATATGTGTCCCCTGCTCTGTCCATGGCTGTCTCATGCATAGCCATTTCCATCATATCCATCCTCCTGATAATCCTCATTGTAGTATTGTCTCCCTTGAGGATCATCAAAATTGTTCCTTCCTGACTCACCACCGGACATGTCCCCGCGTCTCATATTATTCCGATAAAGACCACCTCATTGTCTTCCTCTTCCTCTGTTAAAAGCGACTCGTCCATGTAATATTGGACACTGAGTTCGCCAGTGTCCCTCTTGTCTACAATTGGAACACTGATGTATCCCTATATCAGGAGCCGGACCTGCTCCTCCTCCTCGTTTCATCGTTGCCCTTCTTGGAAATGAACCTCTTCCTCCCCTTCCAGCATTT
This sequence comes from Lissotriton vulgaris, assembly GCF_964263255.1. Lineage (NCBI taxonomy): Eukaryota > Metazoa > Chordata > Amphibia > Caudata > Salamandridae > Lissotriton > Lissotriton vulgaris. Next base: position 774,112,157 of record NC_141696.1, on the reverse strand, counting down.
TGTCCTCTACTAACCTGTTGCAGCAGCACTCAGATTTTTAACTCTTTAACCTTTTTATCAGACTTGTCCTTGCTCTCATTTTCCCAATGTTAATAATACTGGGCCATGCTAAGAATAGCTGAAGGGATCGAAGTGTTCCATGTACTTTCAGCAGCTTGTAATTGTGTCATTATTTCAGGCAACAAATTAGTGACAAATCTATTCACAAATAATCGCATGTCACCTTCCGTGGACAAGTCTTGCCCACTAAAATCAAAAAATTCCTTCTTGAACCGTGTGAAGAAATCAGACACACTTTCATCCTTTTTCTGTTCACAAGCCATTAATTTATCCCAATCCACTTTTCGTGGGGGAATAAGAGTTTGTATGTGTGTTATAATACGGGCAGGTATAGCTAAAATCTCATCTTTAGGTTTATCACCCGGCTTCCGATCTTTATCCCAAACTTTAATCTGATCCCAGGCCCCTCCAAGTTCTGCAACATGATCTGAGTCATGTACCTGTCTCCATATATCCACTGGGATCAAAAGGCCGAAAAATAGCTCAATATCAGCTAAAGTCATGACAGACGAGTTTGCGGCTTCGGTTAATTCCTTATAATAGGCTGTAGGATTTTTACGTGGGTCAGGATGTTGGGCTTTCAATGTAAGCCCCTCACTTCACTTCCAAGGGGTATAAACCCATTGTTCTTGGAATCGCGACTCTACATATTTTCTAATCACTGCTCCACCAACATCTTTTAGCTCGAGAATCTCAGGATGGAAGAGGGGATGCACTTCTCTCATAGGATGTTGTGCCCCCCAGTCTGGACATTTCCTATGCATGCGCTCCCGATAATGTACCAATGTCTCGACATTCTGAAATACGTCTTCAACTGTTAATTCGAACTTAAAAGCTCGATCCCTGATATCACATAGTATCTGAGGAGCCAGCCCTTCTTCAAAACATTGTTCCCATAAGGAAATTAATCGGATTGCCATGTGTTCTAATGCCAATTGGTGCGCAACTGGTTCAAGATCTTTCATAGTACTCCAAATATCTTCTAAAGTATAAATCGGATTCCGCATCCATTGGGATGCCTGAATCACTATAGTCCCTTTTTCTTCAGATCCTAAGGACGAACGAGTAAAAACTCGTCGGCCTTCCAAACCTCCCCCCACGGGGCGTCATGGCGTAACATCTGAAGAGGCAGTGGTCATTCCCATAGGGGAGACCACTGATCCTACGGCTGGGGGTGTTAAAACTACCTGGGGTAATGGGGAAGCAGCAACCGGCCCAGGTACCAAAGTAATCAAATCTGAGGTAGTTGGATGAAGGGTAGGAGGAGGAAACAACTGAGCCGGAGGGTGCACGGCTAACGGTGCAGTAGCGACTGAGGGCACCGTTGCGGGAGATGGGGCTCCACCCGTCCTCGTTGTAGTTATTGGCACCGCAGGATATAAACCTTGAGGGGCATATGGAGGTGGGGGACGGGCTTCCAATAATTCCTCTATATCATCTTCTACTTCAGTTCGTGTCATATAACTCTTATCTGTTTGTAATCGAAATTGTATATCCATTTGTACAACATTTTTTTTTACCTTTTCCTTTTCATACGCTACTGCTTTTTGGGTAACAGTCTGTCCTGCTTTAATTTTTCCCAATTTTTCTTCTCTTATTCGCCGCCGTTTCGCTTCCTTTAACCATAGGTTCAAGGAATCAAACATAGTTTGACAGCTCTTCTTCATAAACAATTTGTTTTGTAAATAAATAATTTTTCTTTCATCAAAAGACCCCGTTAAAGGCCATTGTAGCTCTGAATTATCTTTGGTATACTTATTCCAAAGTATATTAAACAAAATTGGAGAGATACCATGTTTTATATACATATCAAAACTAGGGCTGCCTTCCGGAGGAGCAGGCTGTCTTTCTTCCAGACGTCCACTCCGGCGACAGCAACATCCAAAACACAATTAAATAAAACACAACATGTTTATAAATTCAAAAATTCATACCGTTTCAATTGGACTTACTCACATGGACACTCTGTTTTTTTTCATACTCATTTGCTCCTAAATGATACAGTTTCACTCACTACTCATACATAAACTTCATAATTTCGATCAATAAACGCAATTCAGTCACGGTTCTTAATACAAGGCAACGATTTCCAAAATACAAAATGACATGTCTTCCAAATCGAACAGAGCCCGTCGACTCCTGTTCGGGGAATTGATCACGCCGGATTCCAGACCACACAGATTCACAAAAGAGACAGTCCAAAGACTGCCCTGGGATCATCAGACAGGCGAACCATGGATCCTCTTACAGACCATCCCATAGTCCTGTGCTGGTTGAGCCGGGACGACTGGGCGCGTAGCTCCAGACCCCAAGCTTACACAGTTTTTCCTGGGGCTTTTCTGAAGAGGATCCGGCCAAGTGAGCACCCCCCTTGCAACACTAAGGCGTCCGATGTTATCCCAAATAATCACCAAACAAGTTTGTAAGGCATCTGCCCGTGCAGTTACTCCACTGCCACGTCAGACCCCCAAATTCCCTGTGGTTCACTAACCACCACATTCCAAATACAGTTAACTGTTTCAATAATCTACTTCTCCAAAGTGCTTGTTCAAAAGACGTCAAAAGACATACAATACAATTCACTCACCTGGTGCACTCAGGTCTGATTGCGTGTTCTCCACTGCCGACTCCTTTATAGACCAACACGGTCAGCTGTTCCGGGTTAAGCCCGAAGGACTCCGGCGAAGGGTTATTTAGCAGCTGGGAATGTCACCGGGCTCGAGAGTGGAATTTCCTTTTCTACCACAAACTGGTTTCTCAATTAGGATCCTTTTTCAATCTACCCACTCGACCAGAACCCCTCCCTGTCCCTCTTCTCCAGTGAAGTAGTGTGGCTCACTGGTTAGAGGCGGCAGACCCGAGAGCAGAGGACGGCCGGGACCAGGGTTCGATTCCCGGCGCGGCAGGTTTCTGGACCAGGGTCAGCGGACTCGATAATTCTCTCACCTCGGTGCCCACTCTGATCAGCGATCACACTCGGCAACTCTGGGCATTAGCTTGCCTCATCTTCACTAACGGCCCCACCAGACCGCCGGGGATGCCTGGTCTCACCCTGGAGATACCCATTAAGGGACCATCTCCCAGGGAAGCCAGGAAGGGTTTCGCAGCGGTCGAAGCGTCTTGGGACCCTCCGGGTAAGTAGTGCGCTATATAAATGCCTATACATTACATACACATTACATTTACAGGAGGTGATGACCCTATCGCGGAGTCCTGGCGGAGTCGCCAACTGAAGTACTAAAATTATATACCATAGAGCTATACTTATCAATAGCCCATATACCTTATTTACCAAGAATAAGTCAGTCGGCAATGGAGAAGGTTCAATCGTTTATTTAGCAAAAGTGCCCTATATAGGGGAGCCTCTCTCTCGTCCTCACCCTCAAAGGTGCGCAGAGGAGACTGCTGGATTACATTCAAAACAGTGCATATATACTTTCAGCATACCTCATGAAGACCCCGTACATGGAAAAGTACCACTTCTCGTGAATCCAACAGGAAACCCATATAAGGCACAATTGATTGATTCGAAACTCAGCTCAAACTATTCCGGGAGTAGGTCAGTGAACGTGCCTCCCTTTTGTTCTGGGGCATGGGAGTACAGGCACAGCGCCTTCAAGAATGTGCTCATCCTACAAGAAAGACAGATGCGACCTTGAGTTTCCTAAGTTAGAATCAATGGTCTGTTCATAGCCCAGGCCTACCTCTCAGGCTCTCTACACAGTAGCAGGTCACGTGTTTTCCTAACTAAAGAAAGAGGTACAGGGAAATGAGACAAAGATGGCGTTTCTTCAGTCGATGCCCGATTCTTAATGTATGCATGGTTCGAGTGTATTTACAAGGGGTTTTCCTACGGTGGCATGTTAATATATTGGATACATTGGGTCAACATTATACAATATCGATTTATATTCCTTCAACGCGGTCGAGCGTGTGGCCAGCTGAGTGGGTGGGCGTTGTGACGAGTTGCTTCAGTTCAAGGTTGGCGAGGTTATCGATCAGGGTTGTGTGACCACCAGGTGCTATACGGACTGGAGGAACGGTATCATACATCCAAGGAGACTGATCGAGCATTTCCGTGCTCCCGCGAGTCGGCTGCGGTCAGTGGGAAGGCTTCACTTATCATTTTGAAACACCGATTTGATAAATAATTCTGGAGACCAGGTTTAAGTGGCACATCAATTTGAAGGTGCACTTCCTGATCATAGAAGCTTCTTGAGTGTTGAGACAATTAGGGGTCCAAAAAGGCACATTATCTTGAAGGTTCACGCCCTATACACATTCGACTTTTGGGACTAATAGGGTCTTCATCCACAGCCTTCTCCTCATTTACCCTGACCAGGGATCCTGTCTCCTTCGAAATAGTGAACAGATATACTTCACTACTTATATGTAAATATCTACACGGACGATACAACGCACAGCAACTATCTACATCTATTCGCCATGACAATACTGGTGGATTTACCCACAAGGATCTACCACGCCCTGAAGAAGTCCCATGAGGGACGAAACACGCCGGCTCTTCTTGCGTACAAATGGAACAATAAAGTGGATTTTTCTTTAAAAAATATTGGACATTATTTGCATTGTCTTTGTAATAAGCTAATGATACAGATTGTGATCAATTCGATATGTGGTGCACCTGTGCTTTTGAATGAAAATAGGGTTGTGGAGCTGTTGTTGTTATTCTCAAGGTGAAAGTACAGGTCTCCGAGGAGGATGTAGTCGGTGGAGGTCAGGGCGTGCGTGCTGATCAAGTCGACAATGGAGTCGCTGAATTGGGGGTGGGGTCCTGGGGGTCAGTAGACGAGGGTACCTCTGAGGGTGGTGTTAGGGTCTGTGTGGATCTGGAAATGCACGTGTTCAGCAGTGCTGACCTCCTTGTCAGTGCTAGTCGAGTCCCTGATGCTGTTCTTGTGGATGATTGCGATTCCTCCTCCGTTGGTGCGGTCTCTGCAGGTGATCTTGTAGCCGTCTGGGATGGCTATGGCGATGCCGGATGCGGAGGAGTGGTTAAACCAGGTCTATGTCAGGAAGGCGACGTCCGGGGATGTTGTGTCGAGCAGGTCCCAGAGCTCGACGGCATGCTTGCGTGCGGAGTGGGTGTTCAGTAGTATGTATCGGAGGTGGTTGGGGTTTTTCTTGGCCGGTGGTTCGTCAGCTCTGAGGCTGGTGCAGCTGCAATTCCGGCAGGTGAAGGGGCCGTGTGTGCGTTTCGGGCGGCCTTGAAGCAGGTATGGCTCCATCTGGAGTTGAGAGTGTGCAGAGTGCTAGTGTCATAGCGGCGGTGGTCGTCATGGTGAGTGCGTGGGCCACGGGTTTTGGCGCTGTGCGCGGTTGAGGCGCGGATGTGCGCAGACCGGCTTGCCTTAGGAGCGCGGCTGGCATATATGGAGAGGTGGGAGGGAGGAGCAGCTGGGAGGCGGGAGGCGGGGTAAGCGAATGGGCAGTGGGCAGTCAGGGGGGCAGGGCTGCACGGGACGTAGCGGCGAGGTTGGTGAGGGACCACAAATGTAACAGAAGGAAAAAGGGGCACAGAAACAAGGGTAAAATGAGTGGCACAGAGGGCAGAAGGGCACAAAAAAAGAGTGGAACAGAGGGGAGAAGGGCACAAAAAACGAGTGGTATAGAAGGCAGAAGGGCACAAAAAACAAGGGGAAAAATGAGTGGCCCGAGGGCAGAAGGGCACAGAAAAACGAGTGGAACAGAGGGCAGAGGGCACAAAAAAGGATTGGAACGGAAGGCAAAAGGGGCACAAAAACTAGGGAAAAACGAGTGGCACAGAGGGCAGAAGGGCACAAAAAAAACGAGTGGAATAGAGGGCAGAAGGGCACAAGAAACAAGTGGAACAGAAGGCAGAAGGGCACAAAAAACGAGGGAAAACAAGTGGCACAGAGGGCACAAAAAAAGAGTGGAACAGAGGGCAGAAGGGCACAAAAAAAGAGTGTAACAGAAGGCAAAAGAGGCACAAAAACGAGGGAAAAACGAGTGGCACAGAAGGCAGAAAGGACACAGAAATACCGGAAAAACAAGTGGCACAGAGGCAAAATACAGAATACCGAAATACAGGGACAGCTAAGAACAGAAGGCAGAACGGGCAGAGAGGCACGGGGCAGCGAGCGGAACAGAAGGGAAAACCGGGCAGGGACACGTGGGCAGCGAGGGGTACAGAAGGAAAGACCGGGAAGAGAGAGCACTGGGACAGCGAGGGGAACAGAGGGAAGAAAAAGGGGCACGGACCACGTGCAGGCAGCGGGGGAAGACAGACAACATCAGTCACAGACACAACAATGAAAATACAGGCAATACAAGAAAATCAATAAAGCGGAGGATGAACAAACCTACCTACGGCCTACCACTGGCCACGAGGGATGAGGCGCAGGTGGTAGCCTGCGGGTGGTGGAGGGCCTTGAACTTCCTCAGCAGCGGCAGCAGCATCTAGAGCAGGGACACACAGGCGGTGCTGTGAGGAGGGGGAGCGACCCGCCTGGTAGGGTCAAGGGTCGCTCTCCTCACCACGCAGCGGCCGGCCTATATGGGGAGGTGGGAAGGAGGAGCAGCTGGGAGGTGGGAGGTGGGGGCAGCGAAGGGGCAGCGGGCAATCAAGGGGGCTGGGCCACAGGGGGAGGGCGGTGAGGGAAAATGAAGGTAACGGAAGGAAAAAGGGGCACGGAAACAAGGGACAAACAAGTGGAGCAGAAGGCAGAAGGGCACAAAAAATGAGGGAAAAACGAGTGGCACAGAGTGCAGAAGGGCACAAAAAAACGCGTAGAACAGAGGGCAGAGGGCACAAAAAGGAGTGGAACAGAAGGCAGAAGGGCACAAAAAACGAGGGAAAAACAAGTGGCTCACAGGGCAGAAGGGCACAAAAAACTAGTGGAACAGTAGGCAAAAGGGGCACAAAACAAGAGGATAACTAGTGGCTCAGAGGGCAGAAGGGCACAAAAAACGAGTGGAACAGAGGGCAGAAGGGCACAAAAATCGAGGGAAAACAAGTGGCACAGAGGGCACAAAAAAAGAGTGGAACAGAGGGCAGAAGGGCACAAAAAACGAGTGGAACAAAAGGCAAAAGAGGCACAAAAACGAGGGAAAAATGAGTGGCACAGAAGGCAGAAAGGACACAGAAATACCGGAAAAACTAATGGCACAGAGGCAAAATACAGAATACCGAAATACAGGGACAGCTAAGAACAGAAGGCAGAACGGGCAGAGAGGCACGGGGGCAGCGAGGGGAACAGAAGGGAAAACCGGGCAGGGACACGTGGGCAGCGAGGGGTACAGAAGGAAAGACCAGGCAGAGAGAGCACTGGGACAGCGAGGGGAACAGAGGGAAGAAAAAGGGGCACGGACCACGTGCAGGCAGCGGGGGAAGACAGACAACAGCAGTCACAGACACAACAATGAAAATACAGGCAATACAAGAAAAGCAATAAAGCGGAGGATGAACAAACCTACCTATGGCCTACCACTGGCCACCAGGGATGAGGCGCAGGTGGTAGCCTGCGGGTGGTGGAGGGCCTTGAACTTCCTCAGCAGCGGCAGCTAGGGCAGGGACACACAGGCGGTGCTGTGAGGAGGGGGAGCGACCCACCTGGTAGGGTCAAGGGTCGCTCTCCTCACCACGCAGCGGCCGGCCTATATGGGGAGGTAGGAGGGAGGAGCAGCTGGGAGGTGGGAGGGGGGGGCAGCGAAGGGGCAGTGGGCAATCAGGGGGGCTGGGCCCCAGGGGCGAGGGCGGTGAGGGAAAATGAAGGTAACGGAAGGAAAAAGGGGCACGGAAACAAGGGACAAACAAGTAGCACAGACGGCAGAAGGGCACAAAAAATTAGTGGAACAGAGGTCAGAAGGTCACAAAAAACAAATGGAACAGAAGGCAGAAGGGCACAAAAAATGAGGGAAAAACGAGTGGCACAGAGTGCAGAAGGGCACAAAAAAAACGAGTAGAACAGAGGGCAGAGGGCACAAAAAGGAGTGGAACAGAAGGCAGAAGGGCACAAAAACGAGGGAAAAACAAGTGGCACACAAGGCAGAAGGGCACAAAAAACTAGTGGAACAGTAGGCAAAAGGGGCACAAAACGAGAGGAAAACTAGTGGCTCAGAGGGCAGAAGGGCACAAAAAACAAGTGGAACAGAGGGCAGAAGGGCACAAAAAATTAGTGGAACAGAAGGCAGAAGGGCACAAAAAACGATGGAAAAACGAGTGGCACATAGGGCAGAACGGCACAAAATACGAATGGAACAGAGGGCAGAAGGCTACAAACAATGAGTGGAACAGAAGGCAAAAGAGGCACAAAAACGAGGGAAAAACGAGTGGCACAGAAGGCAAAAAGGGCACAAAAACGATGGAAAAACGAGTAGCACTGAGGGCAGAAGGGTACAACAAAACGAGTGGAACAGAGGGCAGAAGGGCACAAGAAACGATGGAAAAACGAGTGGCACACAGGGCAGAACAGCACAAAATATGAGTGGAACAGAGGGCAGAAGACTACAAACAACGAGTGGAACAGAAGCACAAAAACGAGGGAAAAACGAGTTGTACAGAAGGCAAAAAGGGCAAAATACAGAATACTGAAATACAGGGGCAGCTAAGAACAGAAGGCAGAACGGGCAGAGAGGCACGAGGGCAGCGAGGGGAACAGAAGGCAAAACCGGGCAGGGACACAGGGGCAGCGAGGGGTACAGTCACAGACAAAAAAATGAAAATACAGGCAATACAATAAAAGCAATAAAGCGGAGGATGAATAAACCTACCTACTGCCTACCACTGGCCACCAGGGATGAGGCGCAGGTGGTAGCCTGCGGGTGGTGGAGGGCGGTGAACTTCCTCAGCAGCGGCAGCTGGGGCAGGGACACACAGGCAGTGCTGTGCGGAGGGGGAATGACCTACCTGGTAGGGTCAAGGGTCGCTAATTTGGAACTTGTCATTCTAAACCTCCCCCCAAAAATTACACCTCCAGTAAATTTAATATGATCTTATGCCAGTTGAATTTGACTGCAGCACCACTGTGGACATAAGACTCTAAGAGAGATGCCATGCACATCACATTCATGCCAACATGCTTTATCCTACAGACTGTTACAGAGTTGGAGCAACATGCCTAGACTGCACATTCGTTTAAACCGCTACAGATGGCTGCTATTGGCGCAGGCCCAAGCAGAGGGGCCACCTGGTAACTTTGCATATTGAATGGATATAGCTCTCTTGCCAATAACTTCTGATGCTCAGTAGCGCTGATGCAACTGCCTTATGGTTAGATTTCCAGCCATGAGTCACATGGAACCTCATGTTCAGGTATCAGCTTTAGGCAGGACTTTTACCAATTGAAGTGAGCTACTTATAGGAAGTTACGTGCAATGAACACACAGTGACAGTAGTGCAATCATGCTGTAAAAGCCATGTCTTGGCTATCATCACTTTAGATTAGCAAGAGCCGCTTTTGGACATCCAGGGATGTCTGTAGCAAAGGTAGGCCTAGTAACTAATTGTGACTTCTAGTATGCCTTCAGAAAAGCAGGTATAAGTCTATTATGTTCAAGAGTCACCTAGGGGATGTGATGTCATGTTAGCCCTATAACAGGAATATAGCCATCAAGCTTCACAGAAGTAATGACTTTGCAAGAGCAGTCCAAATGACTGTCTAAAGACAGGATGATGAAAGTAGAAATGGCATACAATTCAGAAGCCGAAGTGGGATCCTAGAGTGCAGAGTTGATGCATGTGAATTTATAATGGCCGACAAGGCCATCCATACGTTAAGACCATATCTAACAAGGGTTTTCTTGAGTGAAGCAACTTTGAACGCATGCAACATTGGTCTACTTAGGGAATAGCATATGGTTATAGGAGAGGGCAACGTAGTGCAGATGTTATCAGTTCCATACCTCCATGTTTACTGCAGACACTCATTTGATCTATGGCAAGTTTCCCCCGCCCCCTTGGAATACCACTAGGATCTCAGTTGAAGCAACCAGGAGTGATCCGTGGCAATGCCCATGCAAAGTGATGGTGACTCTAAGGCATGAGGTTAATCATGTCTTTGGAGCAAGATGGACCAACCAGCTTAGTACCAACCAGGAAACCAGGAGTACTCTGCAAAGGAAAAGGTGAACCCTTGAATAGAGAGATGTTGTCTTGTCAACTTTTGCAGCAGTTCCCCTGTGCCAGACCGTACCAAGAGTGGCTGATTCTTAATCATGTTTTGTGGAGTCCCTACTGGCTGATCTTTCCCTCTAAAATTCAGATTATTGTACCGGAGTTTGTGAGTAGATGAGTTTACCCCTTCTTTCAATAAATACGTTTTGGAGACACCTTTTTACATGACATCCCCTCAACATTTACTTTTCATTTTTTACTAATACATGTCCTGCTTCTCCGTATGAATTTTAATAGTCCTGTCGATGGCCCATTACAAATCTAGTGATGAAATGGAGTGGACATAAAGGGTGAATGGAACCTATATGATTGTATCAAGTGATATACCAATATTGGACTTTACGGAATATCAATATTTTGTTCATTTTATTATTTTACACACTGCATTATTTGTAACCACTGTGTGAACACTCACAGGCACTGAGCACTTTTTGTACAACAGTGCACAGTTGGGATACTTGTTTATGGGTTTCTCTGCTTCATTAATTGTGTTTAAAAAAAATCAAAATACTCATATATTCATTTTTGTTGAATTCTGTAAAAGAACACATTTCTTATTACATGGAACCATTGCTGTTCCTTCTCCTCTAGATATTTACCACATACATTCTGTGCATCTTCCAACAATTACAATAGTGTTCCAATCACCACCCCTAACTGCATAATGTCCCCCCTCTCCCTTTGCAACCCTCTGTTGTCTCTGAATCCTCCCTTTATGCATTCCATGAGATAAATAAGAAGTTGGATGGGACATGTGTAGGCAAGTAGGCATGGTTGCTGCAAACAGTGGTCTGTCCTCCAAGTCATACCAAAACACAGAGCATGGTCAGAAATAGAGAATTGGGCTATTTGTGACTGCGAAAATGGCTACTGGCATGTAGTAATCCTATTGTGTGAGTCAATAACCTATTACGTCTCGCAAAGTAGGGTTTGCGAGTTACTATTAGGAAGGGGTGTGCCAAGGACATCCCTTCCTATTAGCGAGTATCAGGGGCATGTATAAATGTTTTGCGACTGGAATGTGGTAGCAAAACATTCATACCTTACCCACAGACCATTGCCTACTCTTAAAAAATAAAAATTAAACTTGTCATTATTCTTTTTAAATGCATCCCATTTTCTTTTAAGGAAAACGTGCTGCATTAAAAAAAATGCTTTATTTAAAAAGCAATTACAGATATGGTGGTCTGCTGACCTCAGGCGGCCACCTTCCCTGTGCAGGCCATTCCCAATGGGTCACAAATGGTGAGCTGCCTCGTGAATATTGATGAGGAAGATCATTTGCAACCCGATTGGGAATCGCTAAATGAGACACATTAGTACATTACATTTTTTGAGTCTCAAATTGTGACGTGCAAAAGATCACAATTAGTGACTCGCAAAATGAAATGGTCTTACATCTGGCCCAATATGTAAAAAATTACACTGGTCAGTTACCAACACAAGTTGATGATAATCCCAAAAATGTGATCTTTCTCCCATCCTCTTGGGCTGCAATGCTGCCCTAGGCTGATGTTGTAGGAAATGTAAAATATGAACCAACTGTAGAAAATGTAAAAAACGAAAACATAGCGCAACAACAAACAGGAGCAGAAAACACACAGCTGTACTTAGTGAAGGAACAGTTTAGACCCAAATCTTGCACTGCAATGAAAGAACAGGTTAGTCCCAAATCTTGCGCTGGCCAGAGTAAGGTGAAAAGTTCACTTGTGCACACAATGGAATAGGTAACTTGAAAGAGTTTCAGTTAGAGGCCATTTCTGTGCAGCAAGCATAACAATACTTATGGGTTTAGACCACAGGATCACCGGCACTCACTTTGTGCTTCCAAAGAGGTTTTATCCTGATTAGACAATGGGCGCAGGAAATCAAATTAGGTTAGAACACACAGAGGTTGTAGGTGCACAATGATGAAAAAATACACTCAACTAAAATTACTTTGCAACAAATGCACATGCAGGAAAAGAAGAATGCTTCTTTGGTTGAGCAGTTTAATAAAGAATGAGTAGACAATAAGGTCAGTTTGGGGTTATGGGGTCACAGGTCTTTTGAGTGTTTTTCTGTCTTCAATCTGTAATCTGCAAATCAATTATTATTTGCTGTTTTGTAATAAAGCATTGTGTAACTTGAGTATGAAAAGAGCTGCCTGTAGAGCAGCAATTTGAGAGAGATCTTCCCTGCATGTGTGCAGGGAAGGTTTGTCTTCCTGTCACAACAGTAAATAGGTGTATTTTCATTGCCAAGAGATGTCTGAGTTTTTTTTTTTATTTTAAAGGTTTTAGTCACCCCGCAACAGTTGGTGAGCCAGATATGTGATCCCTTTTTGCCCCCACCTGGCTGCTGAGACTGAAGATCACCTACCCCCACTACATAGATCATTGTGCACCTTTTTGATATGTTCACTAAAGTCCTGCCTCTGCACGGGGTTGGGGAGGATCCAGGGACTGCTGTCGTTTTATGGAGAGGACAGTGTGGATCACGTTCCATGATTGTGTATTGACGTGTTTTTTTTTGCAATGCTAAACACATAAGTGATAAGGGTACCGTATGTGAGGGTATGTATTGTGTACATGTGGGGAACAATAGCTAAGGGAGCTATATAACTGCTTAACTTGATAGTCCCAATATGACGTTGGAAGAGGTCAGTCTGGGTAATTTGAAATTGGAAGGAGACAAGGTTTAAATTGCTGCCCTGGACCTAATGTCCAGAAGTCATTCTATAGTCTCGAACAAACACATGGTTGGAAAGGAATCTACTCTCAGGCACAGAGGGAAGTGGCCAGGGGTTGCCAGTTGAATTTACAGAGAAGAACAGGAAATGTTGATTAAGGCGCAGCATACGCGGTTAACCTGATATTCCCTCTATATCATTGGAAGTGGTCAGTCTGGGTAACTTGAAATTGGAAGGTGCCTATATGTGTTGCAATGCTTGAAACAGAGGGACAGCTAAAAAGCTGGTATTGCTAAACTTTACCTTCGTAATCTGAACACGTGGATGCATTGTTCGAAAGGAATCCGCTCTCAAGCCCGGACAGAAGTGGCCAGGGGTTGCCGATTATATTTACAGAGTAGAATAGAAAATATTTATTATTATTTATAAGAAGTAGAAGTGTTCATATTTGTATGCTGACTATGGGTGTATGCGTGTATGAATGAAATGTGTGAAAGGTATGATGTTGTTTTGTAATGTATACAAAAACCATCATCCCCTTTGGTTTTTCGTTGTTTTGTAATGTGGCATAAGGTGCACAATTGGCAAAAACACAAATTGGTATTTTTTGTTGGTTGGTTGAAAGCTTTATTCTATATGCAAAGACATCTTACAAGCATAACATACATTATAAAAACAACATTACAAAAAGTGCAAGTATGTCATACATTTTAAGAGGATAAAATTGTAGGGGACCCCTAGAATAAATTAGCTAAAAAGAGATTAAACCAAAATAGACAATCTATTGCAACGTATCAACCAGCAACGTTTTAAAAATTTGGAGACACCACAAACTATAAAAGGGGAGGTATCAGTCAATAGAATTCGGAGAGCCACCGAATGCATGCGTGTTCCCAAGCGTTTGAAGAGGTGTTTCAGCCAGCATCTCCTTGGGTGGATATAGTCTGGACACTCAAAAAGTACATGTGCCACCGTCTCGGGCCTGGCTGGGCAGCGTGCACAAAAGGGGGATAAATGAGCATGGGACTTCCACTTAGAAACAATTGCTCCAAGCGGGAGAGTGCCAACTCTAAACTTGAAGTAGAGGGCCCTATCCGCTGGCATAGTAATTAGGTCCATGTAGGGTTCGTATAATACCACATCCTTTATTCTGAGGAACACTGCAGTCGAATTACAGTGATGTGGATTTCCAATTAGTTGGCAAGAGACCCAGTCCCAATATAGTTTTTTGAGGACTGCCTTGGGAGGGGCAGATCTTGCGGTCCAACAATCTCCTAGGCCCAGTTCCCCCAAAAGGTTTTTTGTGTCCCTCAACCACTTGTTTTTGTTCCAACCCCCCATGTTCATTACTTCTGATAAACCCTCAGCGTAGGATTTTAGTTCCGGGACCCTCCATATGCGGGACCATAGGAGCAATGGGCGAAGTCGGGCCTGGTCTTTGATACTTCTGCAACCCAAGTCCAATAGCACCGGAACTGTAGGGGTGCTCGAGGGGAGAGCTAGGAGGTCCTTCAGGAGCTTATTTTCGGCCTTGGATAGGGAATCCAAATTAGAGTGACCCCATAGCTCCGCGCCATAGAGGGCAGAAGAGACCCCCCTAGCCTTGTAGATCTCGATTACAGGCGCCACTGAAGATCTGGAGGATGCATGATATTCCTTTAGTAAGGCACCCCCTACCCTTTTGTGACAGAGAACCATCTTATCGATGTGGGAAGACCAACTCATTTTGTCGTTCAAACGTAGACCCAAATAATCAAATTCAGACACTTTCTCCAGTGGGACCGAGTTCAGGGTGGGAGGACGACCTAGTTTCCTTGGTGGGCGTAGTATCAAATATTTCGTTTTTTCTACGTTTATCACCAGCCCTCTGGTTACACAAAAGTCCTGAAAACGGGTCAACAACTTCTGAAGCCCCTGGGGGGTCTTCGAAATAAGGAGAGTGTCATCCGCGAACAAAAATGTTGGGGTCCGCACACCCCCCAGGCAGGGTGCGTCCGCAGGTTCCTGTAGCAGATGCTCCACCACGCCATTTACATATAGGGAAAAGAGTGTGGGAGCTAACACGCAGCCCTGTCTAACACCCCTACAAACCGGTATCCTATCTGTTGTTTCGCCATTTCTCCCCCAACGAACCTGGGCAAAGTTGTTCATGTGAAGTTTGGTGAGGAGAAACAGGATATACGGGGGCAGGCCCAGACCGTGAAGAACCCTCCAGAGTTCCTCCCTGGGAACTAGGTCAAAGGCAGTCTTCAAGTCGATGAAAGCCAAATAGAGACTGCCCTTGCCAAGTTCCACCACCTTCCAGTAGAGGAGTGTTAACCTAAAGACCTGCTCAATTGTGCCTGTTCCTGAGCGAAAGCCTGCTTGGAAGTCCGATAGAACTTGGTTCTCATCCACCCATTGAAGGATTCTCCCCAGGATAACTTTTCCGGCTACTTTTTGTGTAGAGTCAATCAGGCTTATTGGCCTATAATTCCCTGGGATGTCTCTACTACCCTTTTTGTAAATGGGGACTCCCACTGCCCCTCTCCACGACTCTGGGATCGGGCCACCCTCCAAGATGGCATTCAAGAGGGCCGAGATCATGAGACCCCAGTCAGATGGGTAGGCCCGCAGTAAATCCCCTGGGAGTCCATCCGGGCCAGCAGCTTTCAATGGGACCACGGTCTTAATGGCGTTCTCAACCTCCCGCGGTGTAAACAAACCAAGGGTGCTAGCCTCCATCGAAAAGGGAAATGCAGCTGGCTCATTTAGGGGCCCTTCTATCGCTGAATATAAGGCCTCGAAATGGTGAAACCAGCTCTGGGATGGAATAGTACAGGTCCTCAGGGTATCATCGGGTCTACTACGGGAACCTATCAATTTCCAAAACCCCTGGCGTCTTTACCTTTGCTAGCAGCCAGCAAATCATCCCAGAATTTCTCTTCCCATTCTTTCTTTGCTGTCTGGATAGACTTGGAGTAGGCCTTCCTAGCCACTCTTGTCCTAACTTGGGATTTTGCTTTTACTGCCTCAACTAGGTTTTTTTTCGCCTTCCTACAATTATGGGTGTACCAGCCTTCTCTTTTATTAGCCCTTTCTTTCACCCCAGTATGCCCCTGGCGCACAGTGAACAGATTTGTCAGGCCCCCAGTTAGCTCACAAAATACTTCACATACCTCCCCCAAGCCTCCGTCGACTGTGCCTAAGTTATGATGGGCTAGGGCCAGAAGTTGGGACACAGCCTCAAGTTTTCCGGCAGACAAGAGAAGTTTTGACCACTTCAGGCGCCTACCGCAAAGTGATACCTCCGACTCACCTAGGTCAACCGTGGGGCTAGGTACAGAACCCCCACTGCTAAGAGACCACCAGGGGGCTAGAGTGAGGGACAGCAAGTTGTGGTCACTGTAGGAGAGTAGGGTCTGCAATCCTATGATCACCCAGATTTTTTTGCTTTTGTTTCACTGGTTTACGACTTTCTCTGGCTGTGGGCCTGCCAATCAGACCCACAGCCTGGCTGTTCTCTTTCTAAATTACAATATGTACCCTAGGTGCATTTACCAATTGGTACTGGGCCACCTTATCAGACCCCGTAACGCAGGGCATAGGTGTACCCAGGGCCGCCAGGGGCTGCAGCATGTATTATGCCACCCCTGGCTGGCCTCCTAAATTTGACACAACTGGCTGCATGACAGCTGGGGCAAAGTCGTGTAATCACCCTTTGCTTTAGGTATAGTAGCTCTATATCTAACCATACAATGGACACCCGAGTTCCTATCAGTCACTCCTATGGCAGGCCTTGACAA
The DNA here is from genome assembly GCF_964263255.1 of Lissotriton vulgaris. Taxonomy (NCBI): domain Eukaryota; kingdom Metazoa; phylum Chordata; class Amphibia; order Caudata; family Salamandridae; genus Lissotriton; species Lissotriton vulgaris. The sequence continues at coordinate 774,095,485 of NC_141696.1, read as the reverse complement.
TCCTGAAGGCAGAGTGCGTGGGCTCGTGTGAACTAGGTTCTGGCCCGAGCCGAGCCCGGTTGCAGCTTGCGGAATCAAGACCCAATGGCTGTTCCATGATAACGCGTACCACATCGGTAACTTCGGTGTCGCGTTATCAAGGCATGTCGAGTAAGGTGTCATACGAATCGGGATGCTGCCCCCTCACCAATTCTGGCGACGAGGTTAGCATTCCGCCCTTCTGGAGGGACACGACATGTACGTAACTGTGAACCCCGGTTAAAGTTAACTAAAGCCTCAGCTCCACAAAATGGATGCTGCCACCACAGACACGAGTCTGACCTCCTGCTGCTGGGAGTCCTTCCAGCGAGGAGGGCTTGGACAAAGGGTTTCCTGTCAAGGGCGGTGTTCGCACCGTCCCAGACAGGGTTTGTGTATTCTGGGTAGGTAGGGCTTTTGCGAGAAGGTGACTGCGGAGTGGCACCCCGGTGCTCACTACGCATCTGCCGGTCAGAACCAGTTCCAGGGGCGCCAGCCCTGGCCTGGGGAAAGTCCGGCAGGGGAGAGGGGTGTAACTACCCCCCTTCCTGGTCCCACCCTTAGGGCAGGACCTAGTCATGTACCCACCCCTTTCTTTAGGATAAAGACCGGAGCGGGGACCCTTCCAAATTAGATCATCTTTGAATCAAGAATACTTTCTACGAAAGGACTTCGAGACTCTTCTCAAGATTTCTCCCTTGTGACTAAGGAGTAGTCACCCTGCATCAGCGGGCACCATCTAAGAACTCTGCGGTTTGCTGTAAGTCCTTCCTCAAGGAATCCGACGGCCCAGCTCGACGAGAACCGGCTTCCCTGGCACCTCCGACCTCTACCCACGTCATCAGCTCAGCTGTGATCTGTGGGTGCGACGAGACCTCGAGGGACCGGCCATCATCAAAACCTGCACGCTTTCTTAACCAGCACGACCATCGAAGTAATTCTCTGGTGAGTGCTCTGGGGTCCGAGAAGCCCCGACCCTGAGCCGCTCCAGCACCGAAGTGCAGTCTCCCAGCATCTCCACGATCTGCGTGGGGCCCTTCTGCTCGCTGCTCAGCACGTTGTCTGGTCACTAGCCGCTGGCTTGTGCCCTTCTGTGACGACATCCGACAATCAACACTGCTGGTCTGGTTGCTCCAGACTGGCCCTTGCTTCCATCTTTGCGAGAAGCACCCCGGGCCCTCCTGGTCCACTCAAGACGCCATCTTAGGCCCACCACGTGGCCCTGAGATCTGCCAAGGCTTGTTGCCCCATCCTGGGCCCAGCGACGCCGACAGCATCATCCTTCGTGGGACAGCTCGCACCTCCACCGTGGTCGCCGACAACGCCTCCTGGTCCGTGAGACTGCAGAGCCTAGCGTCGCCCACTCACCTGGTCGAGGTGACGGCCAACCGGTGCCTTCCTGGTACCCTCTGACTACTGGCTAGTAGTACGAACTTGGTCCCCTCTGCTTTCAGGTATCATCAATCTCTGATCCAGGCTTGGATCTCTACGAACTATTCATCACTGGTCGCCGGCCAGCAACTCCTTTTCTTCCGGCTCCTGGCTCGTCAGCGAAGACCCCGACGCCTGTAAGACTTGTGCAGCCGCAGCCCTCGTGGCTAGGTAACTCGGCATTTCGGTGCCTGCATAGCCTCTTTACTCTAGGGTCCCGAGTCCCTCGCTTCCGACTTGCCTTATCGGGTCCGCCCGAGACCTTAAACTTTCCGTGTCTTCGGACACTTGTTTTAATTGTGCACTTGAAGTATTTTCCTAAGAGATTTGGTTTGTGCTTAGTACCCTGTCCTCATAAAGAGTACAGGGCTGTTGTGATTCTTAATAAATATACTGTTTATTTTCATAACACTTGTGTGGTGTCCTTTCACTTGGTGTTCAAGGGGTATGTGATGGTATAACAGCTGGCTTAACACGCCCTCTCGAGTCTTTAGCCTTAGACTGCTCGTATCCACGCTACTAGGATAGCTGGTCTATAGGTTGACTTACAACCAAACACCATAAGGGTCGTTTGGAACGATACATAGCGGTCGCTAGAATAGCGAACGCTGCATATCGGGCCAACTTCTCACATTGGTGAGCAGCGGTTGGGATTTGAGCTTGCTGTTGTTTTACCACACGTATCCTAAGAATATCTTGTTGAAAGATCACATAAGTACTGTTAGTACATATAACTAAGCTTAGAATACTCTGAGTTCTACTGAACCAGCTGTTGCAGCTCCTCAAGGCCTAGCACACCTTGGCTGCAACTCTTAGCAAGGGATCAGTAGGTAAACACATAGTGTGGGTAGGTGCATCACTTACACCACACTAGAAACAGTATGTCGGACAAAGGAGGAAACTCTGAGTCTCCCCTTGTGTCAGTTGACCCTCCACAGGTCATCCCTTCAAGATATACTGTGCTGAGCTTCAAGGAGTTAAGACAAGTGTGTCACTCCAGGAAGATCAAGCAGGGGTCTAACCCCACAACGTCCTTTCTGATTGGTCTCTTGGGGACTTATGATGCCAGAAAAGCTGAGACCCTTCCCAGCTCTTCTAATCCAGAAGGAGACATGCCTCCCCTCGAGGGAACCAGAGACGATCCTGACCTCATCCACCTCGCAACTGAGAACGAAGATGTGGAGGATGATGAGGATGAGGATCCCTCTGGGGATGAGGCAGATAAGGGACAGGTAGAAGTCGTTAGACTAAGCAGGTCCAACTTAAGCAAACATGATAGTGGTACTGGGGGACCCCCAGCGCTACTGTCAGGTCCGCTTAACATTGGGAATGGACGAGCCCGATCTCTGTCGAGAGACTCTGGCAGATCCCTTCAAACCAATGGCTCTCACAACTCTTCTCAAAGAGGGATGACGTCCCCTCAGAGGAGAGTGTACGAAGCTAAAGAAAGGGCAGCTAATCTGAGGATTGAAAGGAAATGAAATGAAATGAAATGAAATGAAATGAATGAAACTTATATAGCGCACGACTTACCCTGGGGCATCTCCGCGCTTGCTTAGGGAACCCGTCCTGGTATTCCCCTGTGAGATAACCCTGACAGGGTATCCACAAGGTGAAAGCCAGGCATCCCACCGCGAGGGGCCGTTGTGAAGAACTTGCCCTGGCCAAAGAGAGGCTTGCCTTTGCTAGAGAGCAACAGTTAAGTGGGGCAGTCCCCACTGGTGGCAGCATTATACCTAGCAATAGGGAAAGGAGTTTTGATACGAAACACCTTGGTAAGATAGTGCCCCCCTTTAAACAAGGGGACGACATCCACAAATGGATTACTGCTTTGGAGAGGGCCTGCACTGTGCAAGGTGTTCCCCAGAGTCAGTGGGCAGCTATCTTGTGGCTCTCCTTTGAAGGTAAAGGAAGAGACAAGCTCCTCACCACAAGGGTAGAGGATGCTAATAATTACCACGTCTTGAAGAATACACTCGTCGAAGGGTTTGGCCTAACCACGGAGCAGTACAGGGTGCTGTTCCGGGATACCCAGAAAACGCAGTCTCAAGATTGGTCTGACTTTGTCGATTGTGCCACTAAGGCTTTTGAGGGCTGGTTGCTGGGCAGTAAGGTTACTGATTACAAAGGATTGTATAATTTGATGATGAGAGAACAAATTTTAAACAATTGTCAGAACCACTTGTTGCATCAGCATCTTGTCGACTCGGATCTGACCTCTCCCCAAGAATTGGGAAAGAAGGCAGACAGATGGGTTCGTACAAGAGTTAAACAGAACCAGGGCCAGAATCAAGGTGGTCAGAAGAAAGCAGACCAGAAGGGTAAAGATTCTAAGGGGGAACAAAATGACCAGAAGTCTTCGACAGGTCCCCAACAACCCAAAGAGGGTGGGGGTCAGGCTCCCCAAAAGAAGAAAGAAGGCCAATCTAAAAGGTGGTGCCAATACTGTAAAAGTAAATCTCACTGGTTTAGTGAGTGCACCAAGAAAGGAGGAGGGCAGACTCCTGCCACTGCAGCCCCTAAGGCACCTGTGCCCCCTAGTACAGCCAGCAGTGGTAGTGCACCTCCCAAGGGTTTAGTAGGGTTAACCCTGGGTTCTGAGGGGCGTGACAACTTAGTTGGTACACTCACTCAGGCTGTCCTTGTCAGTACAGGGGATGTGGATATATCCCCTGACGTAAGTCCCAATACTTTGGGCAAATACAGACAGACGCCTTTCATAAATGGAAAAATGGCTCAGGCCTATAGGGACACTTGTGCCAGTGTCACCATGGTGACACCTAACTTTGTGGACCCTGGACAGATCATGCCAGGTACAGAATTCCTGGTGACCAATGCAAGCAATGTCACTACCAATCACAGTATGGCAATTGTAGCTTTCTCCTGGGGAGGGGTAACTGGCCAAAAGAAGGTTGTAGTTAGTTCAGACCTCCCAGTGGATTGTTTGTTGGGCAATGATTTGGAGTCATCACAATGGTCAGAAGTGGAGCACCGGACCCACATGGAAATGTTAGGCTTGCCAGCACGTGTGTTCGCTGTGACCAGGTCACAGGTCAGGAAATGCCCCACTGAACAGGTGCTGGATCCTGGAACAATGGACCAGACACCTCCCAAGAAAAAGAGCGGTAGGGTTAAGGCTGCGCCTTCCCCCTTGCCCCAGGTCGTGGATCAAGTCTCAGAGGAGGCTGACCTACAGGAATTGAGGGAAACTGAGCCTAGGGAGTTCGAACTTGATCAAGTTGAATTCTTGGGTTCAGGGGGACCCTCAAGGGAAGACCTGGGGAAGGACCAGTTAGACTGCCCTTCTCTTGAACCCCTCAGACAGCAGGCTGCTGCTGAGGCTGCTGGGAACGCCACAGGTACCCACAAGGTATACTGGGAAGATGGACTCCTGTACACTGAGTCAAGAGACCCCAAGCCTGGCATGACCAGGAGGCTGGTTGTACCCTTGTCTCAGCGTGGTTTCCTACTTACCTTGGCCCACGAGATTCCCTTAGCAGGTCACTTAGGCCAGACGAAGACGTGGGACAGGCTTGTCTCACACTTTCACTGGCCTCATATGAACGAAGATACCAAGGAGTTTTGCCGCTCCTGTGTCACTTGCCAAGCCAGTGGTAAGTCAGGTGGCACGACAAAGGCCCCCCTTATACCAATGCCTGTGGTGGGGGTGCCCTTTGAACGGGTGGGGATCGACATCGTCGGTCCCATGGAACCACCAACAGCATCAGGGCACAAGTTTATACTGGTGGTAGTGGATCATGCCACCAGGTATCCTGAAGCTATTCCCCTTAGGACCACTACAGCACCTGTTGTGGCAAGAGCCCTAGTTGGAGTATTCTCCAGAGTGGGCTTCCCTAAGGAGGTCGTCTCCGACAGAGTTGCAAACTTTATGTCGAGCTACTTAACTGCTATGTGGAAGGAATGTGGTGTCAACTACAAGTTCACTACACCCTATCATCCACAATGCAATGGGCTTGTTGAGAGATTCAACAGGACCCTGAAAGGGATGATTCATGGACTACCAGAAAAGCTTCGGCGTAGATGGGATGTCCTGATCCCCTGCCTCTTGTTCGCCTACAGAGAAGTCCCACAGAAGGGGGTTGGCTACAGCCCTTTTGAACTTTTGTACGGACATCCTGTAAGAGGACCCCTGTGTTTGGTGAAGGAAGGATGGGAGAGACCTCTCAAAAAGCCTGCAGCCAACATAGTGGACTATGTGCTTGGCCTCCGCTCGCGGATGGCTGAATACATGGAGAAGGCATCTGAAAACCTTAAGGCCAGCCAAGAACTCCAAAAAGCTTGGCATGACCAAAAGGCTGTCTTGACTGTTTACCAGCCCGGACAGAAGGTGTGGGTGTTGGAGCCAGTGGCCCCAGCAGCACTCAAGGACAAATGGTCCGGGCCCTACACCATCCTGGAGAAAAAGGGAGAGGTCACCTACCTGGTCGACCTGGGAACTCCCCGGAGCCCCCACAGGGTGCTTCATGTCAACAGGCTCAAGGCATATGTCGACAGGAAGGACATGAGTTTGCTCATGGCCCTAGATGAGGGACAGGAGGAGGAGAGTGACCCTCTCCCCGACCTGCTCACTCAGAATCCTGACGATGGATCGGTAGATGGTGTTGTCTTTTGTGGCAGCCTCTCCGAACATCAACAGAAAGACTGTAAACAGGTTCTTCAGTCTTTCAGACATATGTTTTCTCTAACACCCAGTCAGACCGATTGGTGCACCCATGAGGTTGACACTGGTGACAGCTTGCCCGTCAAGAGTAAAATCTACCGGCAGCCTGATCACGTTAGAGACTGCATCAAGAGTGAAGTGCAGAAAATGTTGGAGCTGGGAGTCATTGAACCCTCGGATAGCCCTTGGGCTAGTCCCGTAGTTCTAGTGCCGAAACCTCACACCCCGGGCGGTAAGAAAGAGATGAGGTTCTGCGTAGACTACAGGGGTCTCAATGCAGTCACTAAGACTGACGCCCACCCAATACCAAGGGCAGACGAGCTTATCGATAGATTGGCTTCGGCCAACTACTTAAGTACGGTTGACCTGACAGCTGGGTATTGGCAAATCAGGTTAGCTGAGGACGCCAAGCCTAAAACCGCATTTTCAACCCCTGGTGGGCATTATCAGTTCGTGGTGATGCCCTTTGGTCTGAAAAATGCACCTGCCACCTTCCAAAGGTTGGTGAATCAAGTCCTTACTGAGCTGGATGACTTCTGTGCGGCGTATCTTGACGATATTGCTGTCTTTAGCTCCACCTGGGAGGATCACCTGGTCCACCTGCGGAAAGCGTTAGAGGCTCTGCAAGCAGCAGGCCTCACTATCAAGGCCACCAAGTGCCAGATAGGGCAGACACAGGTTGTATACCTGGGCCACCTTGTAGGTGGAGGCCAGGTTCAGCCACTGGAGAGCAAGATACAGTCAATCAGGGACTGGGCTCCTCCAACCACCCAGACTCAGGTTCGAGCTTTCTTGGGCCTGACTGGTTACTATAGGAAGTTTGTCAGGAACTACGGTTCAATTGTGACACCATTAAATGAACTGACAAGTAAGAAAATGCCAAAAAAGGTTCAGTGGACAGCGAGCTGTCAAAAAGCATTCGATGACCTAAAGCAGGCCATGTGCACGGCGCCTATCCTCAAGAGTCCGGACTACTCCAAACCATTCATTGTCCAAACAGATGCTTCTGAGTTGGGTGTGGGAGCTGTTCTTTCTCAACTGAATTTTGATGGTCAAGACCAGCCCTTTGCTTTTATAAGCAGAAGGCTGACCCCTAGAGAGAAGAATTGGTCAGCTATTGAGAGGGAGGCCTTTGCTGTGGTTTGGGCCCTGAAGAAGCTGAGGCCATACTTGTTTGGCACTCACTTCAAGATTCAGACCGACCATAAGCCCCTCTTATGGCTAAATCAGATGAAGGGTGAAAACCCCAAACTGCTTAGGTGGTCCATTTCCCTACAGGGGATGGACTTTACAGTGGAACATAGACCTGGTACTGATCATGGCAATGCCGATGGACTCTCCAGATATTTCCACTTAGAACAAGAAGACTCACCTGGTCAAGGTTAGCTTATTGTTCCGACGTTTGGGGGGGGGTCATGTAGGAGAGTAGGGTCTGCAATCCTATGATCACCCAGATTTTTTTGCTTTTGTTTCACTGGTTTACGACTTTCTCTGGCTGTGGGCCTGCCAATCAGACCCACAGCCTGGCTGTTCTCTTTCTAAATTACGATATGTACCCTAGGTGCATTTACCAATTGGTACTGGGCCACCTTATCAGACCCCGTAACGCAGGGCATAGGTGTACCCAGGGCCGCCAGGGGCTGCAGCATGTATTATGCCACCCCTGGCTGGCCTCCTAAATTTGACACAACTGGCTGCATGACAGCTGGGGCAAAGTCGTGTAATCACCCTTTGCTTTAGGTATAGTAGCTCTATATCTAACCATACAATGGACACCCGAGTTCCTATCAGTCACTCCTATGGCAGGCCTTGACAATCCTGAAGGCAGAGTGCGTGGGCTCGTGTGAACTAGGTTCTGGCCCGAGCCGAGCCCGGTTGCAGCTTGCGGAATCAAGACCCAATGGCTGTTCCATGATAACGCGTACCACATCGGTAACTTCGGTGTCGCGTTATCAAGGCATGTCGAGTAAGGTGTCATACGAATCGGGATGCTGCCCCCTCACCAATTCTGGCGACGAGGTTAGCATTCCGCCCTTCTAGAGGGACACGACATGTACGTAACTGTGAACCCCGGTTAAAGTTAACTAAAGCCTCAGCTCCACAAAATGGATGCTGCCACCACAGACACGAGTCTGACCTCCTGCTGCTGGGAGTCCTTCCAGCGAGGAGGGCTTGGACAAAGGGTTTCCTGTCAAGGGCGGTGTTCGCACCGTCCCAGACAGGGTTTGTGTATTCTGGGTAGGTAGGGCTTTTGCGAGAAGGTGACTGCGGAGTGGCACCCCGGTGCTCACTACGCATCTGCCGGTCAGAACCAGTTCCAGGGGCGCCAGCCCTGGCCTGGGGAAAGTCCGGCAGGGGAGAGGGGTGTAACTACCCCCCTTCCTGGTCCCACCCTTAGGGCAGGACCTAGTCATGTACCCACCCCTTTCTTTAGGATAAAGACCGGAGCGGGGACCCTTCCAAATTAGATCATCTTTGAATCAAGAATACTTTCTACGAAAGGACTTCGAGACTCTTCTCAAGATTTCTCCCTTGTGACTAAGGAGTAGTCACCCTGCATCAGCGGGCACCATCTAAGAACTCTGCGGTTTGCTGTAAGTCCTTCCTCAAGGAATCCGACGGCCCAGCTCGACGAGAACCGGCTTCCCTGGCACCTCCGACCTCTACCCACGTCATCAGCTCAGCTGTGATCTGTGGGTGCGACGAGACCTCGAGGGACCGGCCATCATCAAAACCTGCACGCTTTCTTAACCAGCACGACCATCGAAGTAATTCTCTGGTGAGTGCTCTGGGGTCCGAGAAGCCCCGACCCTGAGCCGCTCCAGCACCGAAGTGCAGTCTCCCAGCATCTCCACGATCTGCGTGGGGCCCTTCTGCTCGCTGCTCAGCACGTTGTCTGGTCACTAGCCGCTGGCTTGTGCCCTTCTGTGACGACATCCGACAATCAACACTGCTGGTCTGGTTGCTCCAGACTGGCCCTTGCTTCCATCTTTGCGAGAAGCACCCCGGGCCCTCCTGGTCCACTCAAGACGCCATCTTAGGCCCACCACGTGGCCCTGAGATCTGCCAAGGCTTGTTGCCCCATCCTGGGCCCAGCGACGCCGACAGCATCATCCTTCGTGGGACAGCTCGCACCTCCACCGTGGTCGCCGACAACGCCTCCTGGTCCGTGAGACTGCAGAGCCTAGCGTCGCCCACTCACCTGGTCGAGGTGACGGCCAACCGGTGCCTTCCTGGTACCCTCTGACTACTGGCTAGTAGTACGAACTTGGTCCCCTCTGCTTTCAGGTATCATCAATCTCTGATCCAGGCTTGGATCTCTACGAACTATTCATCACTGGTCGCCGGCCAGCAACTCCTTTTCTTCCGGCTCCTGGCTCGTCAGCGAAGACCCCGACGCCTGTAAGACTTGTGCAGCCGCAGCCCTCGTGGCTAGGTAACTCGGCATTTCGGTGCCTGCATAGCCTCTTTACTCTAGGGTCCCGAGTCCCTCGCTTCCGACTTGCCTTATCGGGTCCGCCCGAGACCTTAAACTTTCCGTGTCTTCGGACACTTGTTTTAATTGTGCACTTGAAGTATTTTCCTAAGAGATTTGGTTTGTGCTTAGTACCCTGTCCTCATAAAGAGTACAGGGCTGTTGTGATACTTAATAAATATACTGTTTATTTTCATAACACTTGTGTGGTGTCCTTTCACTTGGTGTTCAAGGGGTATGTGATGGTATAACAGCTGGCTTAACACGCCCTCTCGAGTCTTTAGCCTTAGACTGCTCGTATCCACGCTACTAGGATAGCTGGTCTATAGGTTGACTTACAACCAAACACCATAAGGGTCGTTTGGAACGATACATAGCGGTCGCTAGAATAGCGAACACTGCATATCGGGCCAACTTCTCACAGTCACTTTCAACTGAAGGTACTATTACCATATCCCTCACTGAGCTCCATAGACACACATCAAGCAAGATGTAATCGATTCTTGATGTGTGGTTGGGCCTATTATATGTATGGGCACCCCCCTTATCAGAGTTAGTCCTTCCATTGAGAGCCCTCAGGCCATACTCTATGCTAAGGGCATTTAGCTGTAGTGCCACCTCTGTCCACTTTTTAATCGGGGGCAGCTCTAGGACTGGTATCCCCCTCCTACCATCCTCCTCATCCTGGTCTTGGGTAACATCCGAGCCCAAGGGCTCGAATGTACAGTTGACATCACCTGCAACCAAGGTATAGGCTTTGTATGGAGTTGCCCCTAATAAGTCCTCCAACAGTGCAATTGTGGGAGACTGCCTCCCCCCCTTAGTGCCTCGGGCATAAACATTGAATATATTCAGAACGAAACAACCCCTGGTGTCCTTCAATGTGATGTTAAGCAAGTCTGGGCTGTTAGTCTTGGTTTCCACTACCCTACAATTTAGGGATGAGGCTACCCAGATTAGAAGACCCCCCGAAGGTCGTCCCCTGCCCATATCTGGGCACACAGCTGGGATGGCATGAGCAGAGTTCCCCACCCTGTGTACTGGCTCCCTACTCCATGTCTCCTGGAAAATGCATATGGAATGCTCTTCCACTAATGCATTCCAGTCGGGCAATGCCAGTTTTCTGGCTATTCCAGCAACGTTCCAGCTGAAGACCTTCAAGACTTGGTCCGTCACAGCTGGAGCGTATGGGGAAACTATCTCTTGGCATGGAGCTACCCTATCCGAGCATGGCAGTGATCCCCTACAACCAATAGAGACCAGGTCCCCCGGAGGGTCCGAGGTAACCAGTGGTGTAGTTTGTGTTTTGTTAGGGGAGGGAGAAATAGATGCCATTGCAGTGCCATGTGGGGACTCGCCCAGTTCCCCCCTATCCAGTCCTCCCATTACCTCAAGTCAGTAGCTCCTAAGGCCACAATTTTGACCTGACCACCCGGTCTGGGGATAGAAAAGGGGCTCAAATGTACTACGTATTCCACCACTAGCACCCTTGCTCGTTTCCCCCATTATAGGCCTAAAAATAGCGTGGTTAGCAGCCCGCGGTAAAAATAGGTCAGGTCCACTGCGCTAATTCCAGGGCCACCCACCGCTTGGTCTTGGGTACAGATCGATCTGGCTACTCTGTTATCCTGGAAGTTGATAATAACGCAGTCTCCCTCCAACTGCTTCTTACCCTTTCCAACCCAACCCACCCTTCGGACACCAAGGATTAGTCCGTCTATGCCCGCAGGGAGTGGTTTATTTGTTTTTAGCCAATGGAGGCTTTTATTTTTTAAGAAAACAATGGTCCTTGACTATCAATCAAATAAACCTTATATGAGAATCATTTCTAATTAGGAGATGCGATTAAATCTGCATACTTTGACTCAAGCAAGGTGGGGGAGATATATTCGATTTGACACTGATTTTATACACATTGAATGTAAGGAGAAAACAGTACCCAAATTAGCCTAAAGATAAAACGAAAAAGATTGTGACCACACTCTAGGTACTTGTATTACCAAAATTTACATATTTATTTACAATTTCATAAAACAAATATGATCATAAACGGCGCAGAGACTATAAAAGTATAGTCAGTGAGAAGGAAAGGGTGCTCAAGTGTTTAGAAGAAGGAAGGAAAGCAATTATAATGTACAATTCTGATATTTACAAAAAACCAAGGCGGGAAACCTTCTGCTATTATATAGGCCTGTCCACAATAATTAACGGGGGAGAGGAATTGGGACAAGATAGGTACAGGAACACAAGTCGAAAAGCGTCTAAAGTCAATTAGATGTTCAGCCTGGTCTTTTGGACATGACCACTGTATGTGGATGAGTTGGAGGCTCCTATACCGTCGTGTAATCCGTTCGGATTACACGACGGTAGCAGTTGCCCGTGGTATCCAGCATTTCAACTATTCCCGCCAAGGTAACGTGGGTACCTGACACTCCTCAAGAAATTGAAGAGAGAACCTAGTCTCTATGCCATCCCTCCGAATACAATTATAGAGGCAACGTTGGTATCACAAAATTCTTCCACCACCGGAGTGCCCGTGGGGGCGCCGGTAGGAGCCTCCAACTCATCCACATACAGTGGTCATGTCCAAAAGATCAGGCTGAACATCTAATTGACTTTACACCAGATCACCATCAAGATATTAGGTGACCTACCCCCTGGAAGCTTGGACGGAGTCCCAACCTGACCAGCTTCATTGGTGTTCGATCCAGACCACTGGTTGGATTATGGCCAAGTTCCCCTTCCATCCCAACCCTTGTCCCTTGTCCTGAAGAAGACCCGCAGCCGAGGCCCCAAATACCCCAGGAGCACTAGGGTCGAAACGTCGACGCTTTTCGACTTGTGTGCCTGTACCTATCTTGTCCCAATTCCTCTCCCCCGTTAATTATTGTGGACAGGCCTATATAATAGCGGAAGGTTTCCCGCCTTGGTTTTTTGTAAATATCAGAATTGTACATTATAATTGCTTTCCTTCCTTCTTCTAAACACTTGAGCACCCTTTCCTTCTCACTGACTATACTTTTATAGTCTCTGCGCCGTTTATGATCATATTTGTTTTATGAAATTATAAATAAATATGTAAATTTTGGTAATACAAGTACCTAGAGTGTGGTCACAATCTTTTTCGTTTTATCTTTAGGCTAATTTGGGTACTGTTTTCTCCTTACATTCAATGTGTATAAAATCAGTGTCAAATCGAATATATCTTCCCCACCTTGCTTGAGTCAAAGTATGCAGATTTAATCGCATCTTCTAATTAGAAATGATTCTCATATAAGGTTTATTTGATTGATAGTTAAGGACCATTGTTTTCTTTATATTAATTCATACCCAGGTCCTTTGATTCTGTGGGTGATACCCCATTGATTTAATGGTCTTTTATTTTTTAAGGCCTGGTGGGTCTCTAGTTGGTTATCTAACAAGGGTGGAACCTTAACCAGCACAACGACATAAGGATGGCAGTCCGGGGGGAGATCATCATAGGGAATGCGAGACACTTTCTTCAGGGCGGGTGCAGCTAAAGGAGGTACTGTCGAGTGGCTTTTGACAGGATTAGCTGACAGAGCTGCCCCATCTCCCTTGGTCTTAGTACTATCTGGGGGTGATTGTTTAGGTTTAGAATTACACCCACCCGCTGGGGCCTTTGGTTGCATTGGTTTCTTATGCTCTTTAGAGACCTTAATGGGGTTCCCTTGAGTTGGAATAGAATGAACAGCGGGACCTGCTTTGGGCATAGGTGGGGCGGTGGTAATAAGAGTTGGGGCCAGACTAGCTGCTGTTGGGGAAGCTACCTTTGGTGGAACTAAATCCTGCACCGGAGCAGCAACAACTGTTGCTCCTTTACCCAAGTTGCCACATGTGTGGTCCTCACTATTCCTAGTCTGATGTTTAATCAGAGTTCTGAGTGAAAAGAAGTTGTCAAGAGTCGACTGCTCAAGACTATTTACTCTGGCCTCCACCCTCTTAATTTGATCTATGAGTGGTGTCAGAAAGCGGTTAAGCACATCGGTGATTTGGTCCAGACAAACTGGGACTTGGATAGGGGGTGGTTTGTTGGTATCTCGTCCCATTTCCTGGGACAGAGGCTCTCCCAACCCACCCAAATGCTCAGTGCTCTGACCATTACCTAGTTTTGCACCCGTGGGCCTTAATCCTTGCTTCCTGGAGCGCTTAAAAAGTGTGGGATGGCTACCTTTACGTGTACTCACAACCCTTTTCCTCTTAACTTGTTTCGGAACACCCTGAAACACACAGGGCAGTGTGAGACCCACAGGAGGAGCAGGGTTTGGCAGCGGGGAGTTTTGACCAGTAACAGGGGAAGGTAAAGGTGCAACGCCCCCTCCCACAGTCGCGTCACTGGCAACACCTGCTGTTAACTGTGCTACTAAGTTCTCTAACCTGTCTATACTATTGCCTATTTCAGACAACCGGGGATGCTCAGTCGCTTCTATAATGAGTGGGGGTGGAGCCATAATTGGGAGAGGTGACAAGGCTTTAGCCGCAGAGCCAAGGGAGGATCGTCTAACTGGCAGGAGATCCCCGGAGAGGCGACGTTCCGTCATCGCGATCTCCTTTTCTATGACTGCCGCTACTCTAGTTATAAACCTATCCATGGTTCCTATCGTTGGGTTCCCACCAACCCCTTCCCCCCCAGTCCCGAGCAGTTTCCCAGAGCGAGTAGACATGGTTGGGGTTTAACCCTCTGGCAATGTCACAGTACCTTTCAGGACCAGTGTAGGAGAAGTTAAGGACCTGGCCCAGCCCGGCCTCTGTCAGCCCCTGACTGCCACAGACTGCCAGTCCTTTGCTCGGGCTTCGCTCGGCGTCCCGCTCGCGTCCCGCTATGCGGCTGTCACGCCTTAAAAGGGGCCGTTGCGGGCGGGGGGCGTGTTGTCCAGTGGGCGTGGCGGTAACTCCTGGGGCTGCGCTGAGCCTTCTGGTCAGTGTAGTTCCAAACACTGACTGCTCCGCCTCCCGTAGCTTCCTCGCTGTTTCTTTACTGCCGGCTTGCCCCTCGCTGACCGCGCGAAGCGGCACCCGCGGAGCGGGTGCGCCGAGCGGTTGAGACGGTCAGCGGTAGCCCCTTAAGAGGGGGAAGAGCAAACCTCAGACGAAGCCTCACAATGTCTCCCACAGGTATGGTGTCCCGCTTGAATGCTGAGAAGTGCTTGCTTTTCTGCAACTGGCCGGGCGGGGTGCGTGTTGTCCAGTGGGCGTGGCGGTAACTCCTGGGGCTGCGCTGAGCCTTCTGGTCAGTGTAGTTCCAAACACTGACTGCTCCGCCTCCTGTAGCTTCCTCGCTGTTTCTTTACTGCCGGCTTGCCCCTCGCTGACCGCGCGAAGCGGCACCCGCGGAGCGGGTGCGGCGAGCGGTTGAGACGGTCAGCGGTAGCCCCTTAAGAGGGGGAAGAGCAAACCTCAGACGAAGCCTCACGATGTCTCCCACAGGTATGGTGTCCCGCTTGAATGCTGAGAAGCGCTTGCTTTTCTGCACCTGGCCGGGCGGGGGGGCGTGTTGTCCAGTGGGCGTGGCGGTAACTCCTGGGGCTGCGCTGAGCCTTCTGGTCAGTGTAGTTCCAAACACTGACTGCTCCGCCTCCCGTAGCTTCCTCGCTGGCTTGCCCCTCGCTGACCGTGCAAATCGGCACCCGCGGAGCGGGTGCGGCGAGTGGTTGAGACGGTCAGCGGTAGCCCCTTAAGAGGGGGAAGAGCAAACCTCAGACGAAGCCTCACGATGTCTCCCACAGGTATGTATTTTTTTCATATGCATTTCCATAATTGATAATGTAAAAGTCAATATTTTTATATGCATTCACATAATTGGCAAGGGTAAAAAGTGGCATATTTTTAATACATTCACATAGTTGGAAAGAACAAAAATTGGTACTCTCATATGCATTTGCATTATTGATAAGGTAAAAGCCGACATTTTTATTTGCATTCAAATGATTGATAAGGTAAAGGTAGATATTTTATATGCATCACATAATTACTAGGACAGATTTGAAATTTTAACATGCATTGCATAAGTGGTGAGAAGTAAAATAATTGACAAATTCTCATGTTCTCTTAATATGTGTGTTAGTTATGAAAAACATAGTTATATTAGTAGAGTTAGATAAAAAGTTAAACTGTAGAAAGCATAAGAAATAGGAATGATCATAGATCTCCCTTAGCACATTTGCAAAAGACTTTTGCACATGATCAAAGAAAATAAATACAATATAACATGGAGTGGTTGAAAGCCAACCAAAATCACACGTATCCCTGGCAAAAAGACTGAACATTCAATGGTAAGGTACTTGAGCACATTACTATGTACCTTAGAAGTAAACATGCAGGCACCAAACTGCACAAGAGAGAAGCTATTTTAGCGTTAGGGCAAGTTTTTTGTGAAAAATCTAAAAACTTTTCAAAAGATGGTGCCTCCAATACCCCATCTGTTCCCCCACCCCCACATGATCGTGCAAGCACTGCTCCCTAGGAACCTAGTATATACCCACTGGTGCAGCTACAAGAGGCTGCATTGTGATTTGAGACCCCTGAAACTGAGACCCAACCACACTCTCCAAAAGCCACACCTAATGTCCCCCCACAAATGCCAAAGCCAAGACATGGGATTACACCTTAGCAGCAAACTAGGGTAGAGGACTCCCAGTTCTCAGGGCAACTAGAAGCGCAGTTCATACTGCATCTAGATTCACCCTTCCCCAGAAGGATTAAAGTGAAGCGCAAAGTCTAAGAGATTGTGATGACCAGTTGCATACATTGTCAGCAACATTGCATTTGTTGCAAAGAAGGGACACCACAGGAAGGGTAGTTAGAGAGTGGGCATTTACCACACAGAGAAGAGCTGCACATGATACAAGATGAAGTGACTATGTAGATAGGGCTGTAAGTATGTCAATATACCCAGCTTCCCAGGGAACAGAAGAGGAGTGCAGAAGGGCCAAAGACAGTTTACCACCTTGGCAGAAGGAGAAAGGGAGTGTAGTAGTTATCCCATAGAGTGTCCATGAATGGTTATCTCACAGTGAGAGTAGGAGAGATGCCAGGGAGAGAGGGATATCACAATGATTTGCCATGATGGCTGCAGGGAGGTTTTGGAAGAATAACGAATAGGATAAAGGCTATACACAAGTGTGTAGATGGCATGGGTGAAATGCTTCAAACCCCAAATGGCAGGCATCCTACCTATGATATTGACTTTTAAGAGCGTCCCCTTATTGATTTGGGCCACACAAGGAATGAAAGGACATTGCCCAACATATTGCTACTAGAGAAAGAGAACAGGATGTGCTTTCTAGAGGTAGGAAAACTCTAGTGACAGAGCTTGAGTGATTGCAGTTTCTAGGCACACATGGCAAGCCAGACCTCATTATGAGATCATGTGAGGAAATGGGAGGATTGACACTACAGGATAGACCAGTGCAGCAAATGAGTGGTCAATCAATTTTGCATAGCGCAGATCTTACTCCTGGTGTGGTAGTCATAGAAGGAGAGAATGTCAGGTACCATGCTGTGCCATAAGTAGATCATTTAGTAGATTGGACAGCGTGGTTGGCTCCACAAATGAATCCATTGCCACAAGAAGGGTCTTTTGGTCCACACAAAATGGTGAATGCTGAGGATTGCATTCTTTATGGATAGGGAGAGCCCAACTGTGATTACCCCTACATTTGGAAATGTTTACGTGCATGGCAGAAATACGCCAGACAGTACAGTCTCCAGCGTTCAACCACAACCTTACACCAGATGCCCTTAATACGTAAGGGACCAGGGGTACCACATTATGTTCCTTGGCCACAGATGGACAAGGACAATCTCATTCAACTATTACTGCTGCTCACAGAGGGAGCAGGGAAATGGATTAGAGCATTTGAGAACCAAACCATACGTATCATCTAAGCAGTAGGGGACATAAAGGGTCTGTTAGTTCCCCTATAAGAGATAAAACAGACACTGTATTTCAAAAGGCTGGAGTAAGAAACCTTACCCTCACTGAGACTAGGTGTGATGGGTCTCCATTTAATTTGGTCAGAACAGTGGTTTGGGATCAGCTGAGGAAGATGTTTCCTGACAGGCCAGTCATTAGATCTTTCATGGCTGAGTCAATGAAGCCAAACGAGGATCCTGTTCAGTTTCTTAACAGGTTAAAAGAGAAATGGACCCAGCAAGCAGGTCAGAGTTGGGAAGTAACAGGAGACAATACCATAATATTTTATAATGTAGTTAAAAAATGGTTGCCCTCTGACGTGCAGGACAGCCTAGATAACCCAGTGGTGCTAGAAGCCAAGACCAGGGCAGAAATACAAGCTTACATAATACATTTTTGCAAGTAAAAGCAGGAGAAAGTAGGGAACAAACAGAAGGTGACAGAGAAAGAGGCAGCCAAGTTAGTGCAGCAGACGTTGGCGCAGAAAGGATCAGTCGAAGGAGTTGTAGTGGCAGCTGCCACTCAGATGACCGCAATGTCTGTGGGATCGATCCCAGGCATCACCCAACAACAGTACCCAAAGCAGCAAGATAATGAAAGGATATAGGAAAGTAGTAGAGGAGGATGAGGAGGAATAGGAAGATCAGGCATGTCATTATTGTCAAAGGTTTGGGCATTTTGTTAGAGACTGCAAAACTAAAAGATGGGATGAACAAATTGAAAGAGTAGGAATTTATGATCAACCAGGGAACACAACAGTACAGCCCCCACGAAATTCACAAAAAATATGTGTGCCACAGACACCATCCCAAAATACACAGCCACCAGTATAGCCTCAGGCCAGCAGGCGCAGCCTCACCAAGGCTACCAGTACACCCAATGAGGACTCCACTTGAAATTGAACAATGAGGTGTATTTGTGAGAGAATCTATGGGAAGATATATACAATGAAGGTGCCCACAAAGTATTTCTATGTGTCCAGTGACGCACAGGCCGGATGAGGAACCCACTGACACCGTAGCTTTAAGTGACAAAAGGTAAGCATTCTTCATAGATACAGGAGCAACCAGATCCGGTATTAGAAAGGAATCCTTCCGATTTTGAACGGATCAATGGACAAATGAGGATTCTCTAGGGAAGCGATAAGGTTTCCTTTTGCCAAACCAGTGGAGATGGAAGATGGATGGAGTCACATTGATGGCTGTTTACTGTTTTCTCCAGCTGCCCGAGCTAATTTGTTAGGAAGGGATCTGATGGCCACATTGTATATGACTATTCATTTTGAATCTGATGGCACCATGGTTTTTTCCATCGCTGGAGTTTCGCCTTCCAGGATCATGGTAGTAGCAGTATATTGATCTACTGCAGATCAGTTCAGACAACGACCTGATGAAATAAAAGCACTCACTACAGTGGTGCGTACAATTGTAACAGGGACTCCAGAGTTACTGGGGAGGGAGGTTCAGCTACCCAAAGAATTTCTCTTTTGGCAACAAGTACTGGACTCTTGGATGTCTGCTGCTGAATTAATATTGCAGCTATAAGTTTTAGAAGTAACATCATCATGTTTTATGGACATGTGTTATCTTCACTGAGCCAGGAAAAACAGTGAGAGAGATTTTGCATGACCAACCGTTTAATGACGTTTAATGACGATTCTAAGAAAACATTTGTCATTTTGCAAGATGACATTCCATTGAGGACAGTATTAGAAATAAGGACTCCCACACCAGGGAGAGCTTTTGATTCTTTTAGGGAAGCAGATCTGCCCCAAGTATCAGACACCTTGAGGACCAAGGATCCCCATGATATAAGCCTTATCCGTACTTCCACACCATTTCGGGTTACACTAAAGGAAGGCGCTCTTTTACCCAGAGTGAGGCAGTATTCTCTGTTTGAAGCCTATAGAGGCATTGCTAGAGCAAGGAGTAATTTACCCTTGAGTGTCTCATGTAACACCTCGATTTACCCAGTCAAGCAATCTAAGGGTAATACTTGGCACATGGTTTAAGATCTACGACTCCTGAATAACACAGTGGTACCTGAATTTACCATTGTTCCTGACCCCTCAATCATTTTGTCATAAATTCCTCAGGATGCCAAGAATGTTTCTGTTATTGATTTGAAGAATGCCTTCTTTAGCATCGTTCTTCTTCCAGAAAGCCGTTATCTGAAAGCATTCTCATATTGTGGGACTCAGTATTTATACTTGTGTTTACCAAAGGGTCCCCTAGCATTTTCAACAGAATGAGAAAGACTGAGTGGCAAATTTCCAGTGTGATTGCACATTGTTGCAGTATGTTAATGACATCGGGCCCGATTCACAGAATGAACTCAAGACTCAATCCTAAACTTAGTACTGTTTTGGTATTCACAGATTGCATTTACTTCTTTTGGCATTCACAGAATGCACTTACTACTTTTGGTATTCACAGAATGAACTTACTCATTTCGGTATTCACAGAAGTTAGGACTCCTAACTTTAGGACTCCTAAATGCCTTCTGTGAATACCGAAAGTCTTAAAATTAGGATATTTCTCAATTTAGTAGTAGTAAAGTTAGGACTCCTAACTTTACTACTACTAAATTGAGAAAAATCCTGATTTTAAGACTTTCGGTATTCACAGAAGGCATTTAGGTGTCCTAAAGTTAGTAGTCCTAACTTTACTACTACTAAATTGACAAAAATCGTAATTTTAGGACTTTCGGTATTCACAGAAGGCATTTTGGGGGTCCTAAAGTTAGGAGTCCTAATTTTACTACTACTAAATTGAGAAAAATCCTAACTTTAAGACTTTCGGTATTCACAGAAGGCATTTAGGAGTCCTAAAGTTAGGAGCCCTAACTTCTGTGAATACCGAAATGAGTAAATTCATTCTGTGAATACCAAAAGTAGTAAGTGCATTCTGTGAATGCCAAAAGTAGTAAGTTCATTCTGTGAATACCAAAAGTAGTAAGTGCAATCTGTGAATACCATAACAGTAGTAAGTTTAGGATTGAGTCTTAAGTTCATTCTGTGAATCGTGCCCATACTGATTTGTAGGCCTACTGAGCAGCAGAGCAGAAAAGACACTATGGGCCTAATTTAGATTTTGGCGCATTGGTTTCTGCGTCACAACTTTGATGGATATCTCATACACCAAAATAAAATTCCCATAATATCCTATGGGATTTATATTTTGGCAGACGGGATATCCCTCACCACTGCGGCAGAGTGACCTGTTGTCTGCTCAAATCAAAATCAGGCCCTATATCCCTTTTAGTAACTCTTGTCCAGAGAGGATACACAGTGGAGAGAGAGAACATTCAGTACTTTCAGGAAGAAGCCCATTATTAGGGTAATTGTTGTCAGCTTCTAGTCAACAAGTGTTCTCTGAAAAAGCAGCATCCATCCTCCAAATGACTGAGCCAGATTCTGTGAAAGGAATGCAGAAGTTTATTTTTCTCTGTAAATATGTAAGACAACAGTTTTTTGTTTATAGGACAATATTAGAACACTTGTTACCTTCTATCAAGCAAAGAAAAGATGGCAATGGCAAAATAACATGGACACCAGAGATGAGGGAGGGTTTCCAGAAATTGAAGGTAGAAATAACAAATGCTCCAGTTTTAGGAACTCCGGACAATTCCAAGGAGATTTCTTTATTCTGCTATTGCAATGGTCAGGTGATGACAGCTGTGCTTACACAGAAATACCTGTTAGGACATAAACCCATTGCATATTTTGGAGGAATGCTGGAATCAGTAATGAAAGGACATTATCCCTGTGAGGAAGCTCTCACCACTAAAGCATTTGCAGGACTGAAGTGCACACCCATTGTCACGGACGGACCTTTAATGCTCTATGCAGAGCATGCAGTGTTTGGTATTATTCAGAAGGTTAAGGCCACTATGACTACACAGAGAGTGTCAGGATATGAAGTGATACTATCACTTCCATCTTTGAATGTTGTGAAGTGTCACACAGTGCATCCTGCAACATTCTTTGCCTACCCACTTGTAGACTCTGAGGATGATGCGCATGACTGTGCAACCTACATTCTCAATTAATCCAGTCAAGCAGCATAGGATCTTCCACTATTGACAAGGAGAAAGGAATGATACACACAGGTGCAGCGGTAGTCAGAGAGCAACAGCATGATTTTTCTGATACACTGCATATAGTAGAGCATTGGACCTTACCAGCGCACTATTACGCCCAAGAAGTAGAATTAACAGCACTAAGCGTTGCGCTTTAACTAGGAGCAGGAGAAGTCATGACAATATATTCAGAATCAGCTTGTGTGACAACCACTTTGCATTACAGCATTTGGGGATGGACCAGTAGAGGTTTTCTTAAGTCAGACAGTAGTCTGGTTAAGCAGAGGAACCTCTTAGAGGCTCTAATAGAGGCACTCACGTTACCTCCGGTAGGAGCTGTTTAGAAATGTGCAGCACATACAATTGGACAGGATTTTGTATCTCTACGTAATGCGCTAGCAGATTGTGCATCTAAAGAAGCAGCTAGGCCCACGATCCTGCCTGTATTATCAGGTCCACAAGTCCTTGTTCTGGTGGCTCAGGCTGCCTCACCACTTGAGTCTAAATCTAATATTCCCACAGACAATGACACACCTCAGTATGCTGAGACAGTGCGGCTACATTTGCGAGAATTGCAGGAGGTGGTTCCTTGCATGAAAATCAGTTATGGGAAGATTGAGGATACACCAAGTCAGGGGATGACCTAGTGTATAAACAACTATCTAAAGGAAAACCAGTGATGTTACAGGCTTTGCTTATGATAGCTCTTGATCAGTTACATTTACCAGCCCATACTTCAAGAGATTACTTGTCTATGCAAATACAACAAGACTGGTTTGTCCCCAATTTACATGACATACTTCCCATGTATCTTCGTAACTGTCTTGTCTGTCAGCAATTTTCCCCAAATCCCACACTAAAAGTGATAGATTTCACCATTTGAATACCACAAGGCCCCTTTAAGGCTCTTCATATGGACTTTGTGGATATGATTGATAGGCGCAGTAACTACAGGTACCTCATAATTGTGGTCCACCCTTTTTCTCAATGGATAGAAGCAAGACCAGGCATCCATTGTAATGCTAAACAAGCATCCACATTTGTAGTTCGTGAAGCAATTCCACGATGGGGAATTCCATAAGGGATAAGAACAGACAAAGCCCCCCATTTTATCAAAACAATATTCACGCATATCATGACAAAGTTAGGGATAAAAAATAAATTATCCTCTCCTTCTTATCGTGTCGAGTGCCTGGAGGACCTCTTTAAGAGTAAAATCACTAAGTTATGTGCTACATCGCATAAGAAATTGCTCTACTGCCTACCAATAACACTCTTTTCCCTTAGGAATACATATAGTTTTGACCATCTCTTGACACCCCATCATATTGTGACAGGAAGATAAATGAATACTCAAATTCCTGCCACTTTTAGTAATGTACAGGAAGAGATCCCTGCAGAGATCTTAAATGATGAGATGCACATGTACTTCTATAACTAATGAAACATGTAAGATTCATCTCTAAACAGATAAGTAAGGAGAAGAGAGCCACCACCGAGGTCGACCTCCCAGTTGTGCACATAGGCGGTCAAGTAATCTTAAAAGACTTTGTCCGAAAGTGGTGAGAAAAAGTATTCAAGGGCCCATACATAGTGACCATGGTGATCATGACAGCCCTCAAGGTGGATGGCAGGAAACCTTGGCTTCACCGCACACATTTTCGTCTAAACCCAGCATCCCGCCAAACACCATGAACAATGTAAATGGAATAAGAGGGGGAAGAAGATTTTCATTGTAAAAGCAATCCCTCCAACCCTGCTTTGGACACATGTTTTAAACAGACTGCACAAAAGATATGTATTGCTGCTTTTATGCTTTTTTTGTGTGGTGATTCTATCCTTTCTGCCCTTTTATAGCAAAGTGCCCTTTAGTTGTAATGTGTCTCATGTGTGAAGAGGACTCCCTAATAACAATGTGACCCTTAATGCCCATACGCAGCTGTCAGATAATATGTGGTATCAGCATATGTCAGACATGAGTTCAGAAAAAACATATAAAACCTGTTTTGTGGGTTTCATAATTCCTCATGCCAACGGTTCAGAAAAGATACATTCAAAAAAGGAAATACCCCCAATTACAGCTCTATGTTTGCTACATCTCTATCTGTGTAAGATTAGAGCCCAAATGCAGTTAAAACATGTGAAGGTAGAAAGTTTTTTAGTTAACATCCCAAAATGTGACTCATTAGCAGAAGTGTTATACATTCTCACAGATAGACAGGGCATCAGGGATGAAATATCACATATGAAGATAAAATGTCCTACTACTGTAGGTTAGGTCCAGATGGTTTTAAATTTGGGATTTGAAGTAACATGCCCACCTACTGAGTGTAACAGATATGTAGTAAATCCTCTACCCCAGTGTGTGCCTGCAGGCCACGATTTAGGGCCTCATTATAATGTTGGCTGGAAAGCATTCTGCCTGACTTGGTCTCGGAATGGTTTCCAACCGAATCAGCTTCAAGGAGTCCGACTTACCGATTGACTTCAATGGGAGCCTATGTTCCGACTGACTACATATGCTCCCAGTGAAGAAAGGGGTGGGTATGTAAAACCTTGCATCCTGTGACAGGCACTGTGCATGTTTGGAAAGGGGGGCCCATGGGTACTCCCAAGGGCCCAAATCGGAGGCCTCTGGGTGAAAGGGTGTCTGCTATGGGCCCCCAAAGTTGGTTTCCAACAGCCGATCCATGTCGGACAACCAATTCGGAAAGGCTGACTGAATCCGACATCGTAATGTGTCGGTTGGAAACGCAATCTGTAGAGCCGTACGAGATGGCTCCGACCATCTCGGTTTCTCCGAATGCCGTTCAGATGTGACTCGAAACTGAGTTGGAAAGTCTGAATGGTTTCCAACCCTTGTAATCAGTCGGTCAGAAATGTTTCCGAGTCGGTCGGTAACAAGACTTCCGGCACAGATTTGGACGAACCGAATGCCGTTTGGAGCCTTACCACCTGACTTCGTAATGAGGCCCTTAGAGTCACCAGATTAGTCTTTTCCCATGATCAACGGGAGCCTAATATTGAATTTTCCTGTAGGGCTATAGCTGTGTGGAGTAGCACTGACATTAGTCAGGATGAAATAAAGAAATGTGCACATATCTGGGATGAGAACATTATATGTTACACTTTGGTGGGTAGTAGGATAATTCCTCAGACTGTCATGAGACTAACTTCTGCTAATTTATGTTTCAGAGGAATTGGCACTGTTAATTTAGCCCAGAATATTGTCTCTTAGACCACAATTCACAATGTCGACATTCAGGGGGCACCTCCAGCCTCACCTACTACATTGGCAGTGTGGAGAACTGATGAATGCCCAGTTCCTACCAAACTGGGGTGGAATCTGCTCCATTGTGACCTTGCACGCTTCAGTTCTGATAATTCCTGAGATAAATTTGTCAAGTTTGCAAGAACATGCAATGAGCCATCCAACTACCTTACTACACCATAATAGAAGGAAGAGAACTTAAGAGTACTAGGATAGCAACACTTGGAGTGAGATTCCCCAAGAACACCACTATTCAGTGATGTACAACTATTCTTTGGGAGCATCTTGCCATTTATTTAGGCCAAAGCAATACCTCGTTGGCTCCCGATTACTCGGTGAGAACTTCCGAAAGTCATAAACACCGCACACAACAGACTCAATACCATAAAGGAAGAGCTGTGTGCCATAAGAATAATGGTAATGTAACACCACTATGTACTTGACCGTATGAGGGCCATGCAAGGAGGGGCATGCGAGAAAATGTGAACTGCGTGCTGTACTTTTACACCAGCGACTAAGGAGATTAATGGAACTTTATCAGAGGCCCTATAGAGACTGCATAGTTTTCAAAAGAAAATGGCAGATGAAGGAGGCGCCTTGGACAATTGATTTAGTGGATCACTTTCAGTACCGCCATCTTGTATGTCGAGACTGTTGGCAGCTTTGTTGTCGACTATTGTGGTCTTGTTGCTAATATATTGTGTCGTATAGTTAATCTTAGAATGCTGTAGTAGAATAGGCGCAAAGGAGGGAGGAATGTGTACGCCAGGACACCAATGCAAGTACTAATTTCCCAGGGCTACTTGTATCACCTAGCGCCAAGTATAAAAAATAGTTGAGATCAAGTAGTTGAAATACTAACTCAAGGGGTGAATGTTGTAGGAAATGTAAAATATGAGCCCATAGTAGAAAATGTAAAAAAAAAAAAACGTGGCCGAAAATACTCAGCTGTACATGGTGAAAGAACAGTTTAGGCCCAAATCGTGGTGGACCAGAGTAAGATGAAGAGCTCACTTGTGGACACAAAGTAATAGGTAACTTGGAAGGGTTCAATTAAAGGCCAACTCTATGTAGCAAGCACAAAAATATTTATGGGTTTAGCACACTGGATCACAGGCAAGCACTTCATGCTTCGAAAGAGATTGTCACCTGACAATGGGTGCAGTAAATCAAATTAGCTTAGAACACACAGAAGTTTTAGGTGCACAATGATGAAAGCACACACTCAACTGAAATTAATTTGCCACGAATACACACAGGGCCGGACTGGCTACCGGGCATTTTAGCATGCTGCCGAGCTGGGGGCTAATTTCATTGATGGAGACCTGCGTGTGCTTCAAAATTAACAAAGCAAAATGAATTTTGTTCAGCACACGCAGGTCCCCATCAACGAAATCAGCCCCCAGCTTGGCAGCATGCCAAAACGCCTGGTAGCCAGTCCAGCCCTGAATACACATACATTCATGAGTAGAATGCTTCATTTGTTGAGCATTGTTGGAGGTGCAATAAAGATTAGGTCAGAGTTTGGGATTATGTAGTCACAGGTCTTGTGTTTTTTCTTCTTCAATATGCAACCTGAAAGTCAAATATTATTAGCTGTTTTGTAATAAAGCATTGTGTAACTTGTGTATAAAAAAACTGCATGTGGAGCAAAAATTTGAGAGAGGCTGTGTGCAAAGAAGGTTTGTCTTTCTGTCACAACAGTAAATAGCTGTCTTTGCATTGCCAAGAGGAGTCAGTGTCATTGTTTATTTTGAAGGTTTAGTCACCGAGCAACACTGGTATGACCATCCCTCATTGGATGCTACAGGTAGTCCTTAAGTGCTGAACTTCAGATGAATGTGGAACTTTGTGATCCATGGCGTCTCAACCTTTATGTAGCTGAAAAATCACATTTGGGCTTGTTAATTAAACAGATATATGTTTTTTCAACGTTTAACCACAAATAAATCAATTGTTAAGAAGAATATTCTGAAAACCAAAGCAGCCATCCAAGGATTTCATAGTAGTCCTGAACACAATCTCGCAAAGTGTAACATTTATGAAGTCTCACGAGTTATAAAACTGTACCATAAAAACTCTTTCTTTTTCAAATCAGGCTAAGGCTTTATAAACTCCCTTTCCGATCCATGCATCTGATTGTGAACCTCATGGAGGTACTCTCTGTTTGAGATTCATCTGGTACACCCTTTATATGGTATCTTTGAGGGACAAAGCAAACCTCTACAGAAGACTGTGGATTATCCCTGATTGGTGCATTGTTGCAAAACTCCCTGCGAGTGCCTCAGTAAAGAAAGTAACTTTGACGATCCTTGAGAGAAAGGGAAGAAAGAGATCAGAATTTGAGCATAAGAGTTCATGATGATCATTTGATAGACTTAGCAATAGAACCAGTTGAGTGGTAAAGATCTGACATACTGATCCATACAGAAACATAAAGGCATACTGGTTACAAATAATTTTGGATTTCAAAGCATCAACCACAGAACACAATCACAGTATGCACAGTTTTAACCAATACGATTCCAAGCCCAATTTAGCATTATCAAAAATATTTTTTGTTTTATTTTTAAGTAAAATTTGGTGTATTAGTTAAAAGTATATTCTTTTAAATTAAATATATATCTTTCAATTTAATATTATTTATTTAATGAAAAAATACATTTAAAATATTGAAAATACGTTTATTTAAATGTTTTTCATGTTCTTATATTGAAAATATATTATACTGCTTTTATAAATTGTATGTATTATTTAGTAAAAAAAAATACGAATAACTTTTTAAATAAGCAATTTAAATTTTAACTTACGTTTTAACAAATAATCTTTTTATGATACTTTTTTCATTAGATTTTGGCAGCATATTTGTATTTATGGTTTATTTGTAACATTGTAAAATATATCTTATATTATGTGGAAATGTACATTATTTAAAATGTTTGTTTCTTTAATATTTTTTGAAAATGTAAAAAGTTAAATGATCAAATTATTTTTAATTTTTATACATTGTGGTTGATTACATATAAATTTTTATAATGTATTATGTAGCAATTTATACTTTAAAAATATTTTTACATGTAATGTTTTATAATTGATTAAAAAAGGAAAATTATATGTTTCTTTGAGTAATTTTGTTTTTAAGTGTGTTGTAGAATAAGTGAAATACGTATTGATTTGTTTTCTGTAATGTATATGTTTAATGTTATGATATATATGTTAAATTAGAAATGAAAATGTAATTTTTTAATTATTGATAAGGTTTCATAATATTATTTCTTTCATTAAGTTGGTATTATTTTGTTTATATATTTTTTATTACTTGTGTTTTTATTGTACTATTCTTACTATGTTATTTTAAATGCTCATACATATATTGTATTTATTAAATAAAAATACATTTTGAATTATATAATTTCAAATCAAATCAAATGAATCTTTAAATAAAACAATCCTCGATGAGCCATGCCAGTTAAGGAACAGACCTAAGGTAAATGTGAAGGGCAATGTACAAATAACACCAAAATCACACTAGCAAGGCCTAGTAAAGAAAAATCGCTCAGGTTAAAAACGAATGGCCTCATCCAAATAAAACAATTGATAGACGGACGGGTGAGCAAAGCATTCCAAAGTGCATTGTGCCATAAATAGTACGTTAAAAACAAACTAGTTAATCCCAACTGGACCTAAGCCTGACAGCAGATTTTAAAAAGCTAAGCACATAGAATACTGTGCTACCCATAAGCATTTGTAAAAAGATAAAAGTGGGGCGCACTTGCCTAAAATTGCCCTTTTTTTAAATCTGGACTAGAAAATACTTTTTGGGTAGGTCGTAAAATCTACAGATCATCAAAAAATGTGGCATGTCCTGTGGGGACTTTCCATCGCAACCACAGGGTAACAGACTCTGCCCTTTGTACTGCCCCCTTAGGTGAGCGAGAAGAAGATGGAAGAGATCAAACCGGAATCTGGTCAGCAAAAAAACAGACATACGAATTCACAAACCCTAATAAGTACAGTTTCTCTGTCTTTGGGGTTCTTAGCATGATGAAATGACATACAATGGGCTTCTATAGCTATTTTTCTTCCCTGGATATTAACTGCTGTTTAATAAGGCCACCTTAATGTCAACCAGGTCCTTCTTGTTCCTCAATTCGGGGTTAGCAAAAAGATTCCTTTCCCCAGGCTCACAAGGCACTCATTTCTATCGGATCGCCAACAAACAATCTGGGCCCCTCCGCACTCACCCTTAGTGCCGCCACTGGAGGTGGGAGTTCCTCAGGGGTCGATCTTGAGCCCCACTCTATTTAATATTTATATGGCCCCTTTGGCGGTACTGGCGGAGGCCTATGGCGTCCAGATTGTTTCGTACGCCGACGACACACAGCTTCTTTTCACTTGTGAAAAGAACACCGACTTTAATGGAGGGAGTATTAAGAGTTGTTTAGGAGCCGTTTTTGCCTTGTTCCAACTGAATCATCTTAAGTGTAACTCGGACAAATCGCAGGTGCTCTTTTTTGGTTGCCCTCCTGACCCCGGCTGGAAGTCCTGGTGGCCGGCGGCCATGTTTCCTCCCTCCGCTGCCACTTCCGTGGCAAAGAATCTGGGCGTGAAGGTGGACAATGGTCTTACTTTCAAACCACAGATTCTGGGCCTAGTGGGACAGTGTTTTGGTCTTTTAAAAATACTGAGGACATTTCTTCCATTTTTGTCCCTAGTCCACAGGAGGACCACGGTCCAAGCATTGATTGGTTCGCGCCTGGACTACGCTAATGTGCTATATCTGGGCCTTCCTGAATATCTTCTTTCACGACTCCAAACAGTGCAAAACTCCGCAGCTCGAGCGATTTTCGGTCTCAGCCGGAGATCCAGCATTGCAGCTCTTCTTAAATCTCTCCACTGGCTGCCTGTACGTAAACGCATCACCTTTAAAACTCTTACCACAGCATTCAAGCGCCTCCACGGTACCGGCGCCCGCAATATTAGGAAAAGACTTAGCTTTTATCTCCCTGCAAGATTATTAAGTTCCACATCGCTGGCTCTGGCCTCTGTTCCGGCAATTAGGCGAGCCCGCATTGGGGGTCGCTCGTCAAACATTGGGCTCCCCAACTTTGGAACGCACTGCCTTTGTCTCTGCGGAAAAGTGACAACCTCCTTGCCTTCAGGAAAGATCTTAAAACATGGCTGTTTGGACAATTACTTCATCTAACTCTCTTGCTCTGTGCCTATTAGGTCTGATAGCACCCGGACACTCTAATTGAGTAGCTGAGAGCTCTATAAAACCCCTTTTAACATAACATAACATAACATTGACATGTTTGAGACACAGTACTTGGTAGACGTGATCGAGGGCCATATGGTCCCTTAAGATCGTTTTCTTTAATAAAGCCCCCTTACCAGTCCAGATTTTTGACCATAATGGTACCAAGCGGTAGGCTAAGGGTCGTTGAGGTAAGTCAAGCCAAGCTCCTGATATATGAGGAAGGTAGAAGTACCCTGGGGAAGGGCTAGAAGCCATCTAAAAAAATAATTTTAACAATTTAGAGATCTTCATGGATAGTGTAACCCCAGATTTCACTGCTGTACAACGATTTCAAATGAGCTTGGTCTTCTAAAGCTGTAATATGTAATTTTCCTAGTCTGGAGGAAAAATATTAAAAAGCTGCAGTTGTCCAGGTACGATCATTCTATTTACATGTTTTTTAGGGGTCCCCAGTTTATCTTGGCATCCACCAGAACCCCCAAATATGAGAAAACACTCATCCTAGGGACCGGGGTGGACCCAACTTTGAAGATGTGGGGCCTACTGGAGCGGACACCTACTTGCATGACATAGGACTTTTAGTGGTTGAACAGCAAATCTAGTTCTTCCATGAATTGGACAAAAGAGTTTAATAACGTTTGCAGGCCCCTCTTGGTCCTAGCCAATAAGAAGGCATTGTCTGCGTACAGCAGAACAGGAAGGCCATGCCGTTCCACCTGGGGGTAATCTACTGTGGTCTCCAATAGCACCTTCTATAGATTGTTTATGTATACATTAAATAAGAAAGGGGCCAAAATACAGCCCTGACGGATCCCTGTCTGAATAGGAAACGGGCACGTTACCTCATGATCACCAGAGTATCTAACCACCGCCTTCATTTCTTGGTGGAGAACTTGTAAAAAGAGAATGATGTCCCTCTCCACCCCCAGGGATAGTAAGATCTGCCACAGCTTATGTCTATTCATGCGATCAAACGCGGAGAACAGGTACATAAAGGCCAGGTAACTAGTACTGGGACAGGCAACTGTGTACTTGTTCAGAATCATAAATACATTCAAGCATTGATCTACCGTTGAACGACCGGGGTGGAAGCCATATTGTACTTCTGACAAAATGTTATTCTTATGGGCCCAGTTAGATAATCTGTCCAATAAAATTTGTCCAACCACTTTTACCACTGAGTCCAATAGGGAGTTGGGCCTGAGGCAAGGTGTGCCATCTCTGTTCCCTTTTTTTAAAAAAGGGACAATGGTGGAAATGGTCCATGAAGACCAGATCTAATGGCTGCAATAATAACTGAAGTGAGAGCAGGGGCCCACAACTCTAGGTTTGAAATGTAAACATCAGGGGGGAAACCTTCTGGTCCCGGGGCCCTATTTTGGGTCAACCCAGCTATACCCAATCTGACTTCTCCCTCGGAAACTGTCAGAGCTGATTTCTCCACTCCCACGCCACAGGGGACACTCTGAGCCGGAGGGCACCAAAACATTTCCTCAAAATACCTAACCCATTCATTCTCATTAATGTGAGCGCCAAGGGCATTTGCTGTGTCCTCTGCTAGGAAAGGACTGTTGACAATGCTCCAGAAACTTGGTGCTACTCTTGATTGTACTGTCCTCCAAGAGCTTACTTCATGTATCCTCTTTCAATGCCTCTTTCGCCTGACCAGGGCTTCTTTGTACAGCTTTTTGTAGGTTCTTACTACGGAGCTGCCCCTTGGGGTGGTACCTAATGCTTCCTTGAGCTTCTTAGCAGCTCGTTAACAGGCAGAATCAAACCAACTTGGGCCCCTCTCTAGATGCCTTTTAGGGGCGGGAACCTTCATTAGGTCAGCTATAGAGCAGGAAATGGCTACAAAGGCATTGTCAATAATGTCTTATGACTCCGACTGCCCGGCCAGACATATCGGTATCTCATTTTGACAATTGGCTGAAATGGCATCTTGAAAAAAGTCAGGGATAATCTGAGCCCATTTGAGCCTTCTGCCCCCATCTGTGGCTTGCAATAAACCCCCTTTTTAGGTCTCGGAACTGCGAACAGATTGCGAAGCAATCTGTCGTTCCGAGACTCTTTTGTAATCATTCTGGCTTTCGAGGAGTCAAGGGAGACAGACAAGCGAGGTGCACGCGCAACCTTGGAACTGGGATCAGGTCGCGCGCGCTTCCTGTCTCCCATGGCTCCTTGGAAGCAGACTCACACGCACGCACACACATACAGACCCCCCCCCCTCGCCGCACATACACACACACACTCACCCACACACACTCACACACACACATACAGAACATCCCCCCCTCGCCGCAGCGCATGCGCAAGCACACACAGAGACACCCCCTCCCTTCCTACCTCGTCTCGGCGTGTCTTTGCGCTCCATGGTGACGTTCGCCAAATGAGGGTGAGCACTGGACAGACTGTCTTGCACAAGGACGGGCAGGTGCACAGTCGTCAACAGGCCCCCAACAAGTCACCGAGCACCTAAGGAGGGGTACCCTCTTTCAACAGGACACACGGCTTGCCCCAGTCGCGTGCCGTCCCTGCCTCTCAGATTGCGTGCTAGTGCTCGCGCGCAGCCGCCGTTCACGGCTGCGCGCGCCCCCCGCAGCTGAAGCAGCAGGCCTAAGGTCGCCAGTACATAGGGAGAAGCGGGTTGCTTTGCTAATTGTGCCGGTGCTTTCTGGTGCTTAGCACCGGCACTTACCTATCAGGGCCGTGTCTACTGCATGTCACATTTATTCACATGCTATTTATTACCTCACTGACTGTTGCTGTTAGTGCGCCCTCTGTCGGCTCCCAGCCGCTACAGCATTGATGCAGCCCGAGACGATTACTAAGTACCGCTGGAGCGATGAAGAAATGCTCCCGCGGTGTCACTTAACCACCAGAATCAAACTGAGCTGAAAGAATGGGTGACTTAACTGCTGGCGAGCGGGAAAAGAAAGATGAACACTGACTCACTGCCTAATAGTATGGAGACCCGGGCAGTGGTTATGTGTGTCGTGGCTGTGACCTCGCATCCTCCTCTGGAAGGAAGTGAGGTCGGATATTCAAAAAGTTGCTGGACCCGACTCAAGTGAGTGGTGTGCTCTTCACGTCCTAGCATCCAGCAGCATTACCGGCAGCAGTAACGAAGCATTCTGGTGACAACCAACACGTCTGATTGCAAGTAGGTTCCATGCACACGTACACCACCACTGCCATGCACACACGCACACCACCACTGCCATGCACACACGCACACCACAACTGCCATGCACACACGGACACCACCACTGCCATGCACACACAGACACCACCACTGCCATGCACACACGCACACCACCACTGCCATGCACACACGCACACCACCACTGCCATGCACACACGCACACCACCACTGCCATGCACACACAGACACCACCACTGCCATGCACACACGCACACCACCACTGCCATGCACACACAGACACCACCAGCTGAGTGCAGAGTGCTGAGTAGTGAGTAGTGAGTTTCCAGAGTGCAGAGTAGTGAGTGCAGAGTAGTGAGTGCAGAGTAGTGAGTAGTGAGTGCAGAGTAGTGAGTGCACAGTAGTGAGTAGTGAGTTTCCAGAGTGCAGAGTAGTGAGTGCAGAGTAGTGAGTACAGAGTAGTGAGTGCAGAGTAGTGAGTGCAGAGTAGTGAGTAGTGAGTGCAGAGTAGTGAGTGCACAGTAGTGAGTAGTGAGTGCAGAGTAGTGAGTAGTGAGTGCAGAGTAGTGAGTGCAGAGTAGTGAGTGCAGAGTAGTGAGTGCAGAGTAGTGAGTAGTGAGTGCACAGTAGTGAGTAGTGAGTGCAGAGTAGTGAGTGCAGAGTAGTGAGTGCAGAGTAGTGAGTGCAGAGTAGTGAGTGCAGAGTAGTGAGTGCATAGTAGTGAGTAGTGAGTGCAGAGTAGTGAGTGCAGAGTAGTGAGTGCAGAGTAGTGAGTAGTGAGTGCAGAGTAGTGAACAGTGAGTGCACAGTAGTGAGTGCAGAGTAGTGAGTGCACAGTAGTGAGTGCAGAGTAGTGAGTAATGAGTGCACAGTAGTGAGTGCAGAGTAGTGAGTGCACAGTAGTGAGTGCAGAGTAGTGAGTGCACAGTAGTGAGTACTGAGTGCAGAGTAGTGAGTGCAGAGTAGTGAGTGCACAGTAGTGAGTAGTGAGTGCACAGTAGTGAGTAGTGAGTGCACAGTAGTGAGTGCAGAGTAGTGAGTAGTGAGTGCACAGTAGTGAGTAGTGAGTGCACAGTAGTGAGTGCAGAGTAGTGAGTAGTGAGTGCAGAGTAGTGAGTGCAGAGTAGTGAGTGCAGAGTAGTGAGTGCAAAGTAGTGAGTGCAAAGTAGTGAGTGCAGAGTAGTGAGTGCAGAGTAGTGTGTAGTGAGTGCAGAGTAGTGAGTAGTAAGTGCAGAGTAGTGAGTACAGAGTAGTGAGTACAGAGTAGTGAGTACAGAGTAGTGAGTACAGAGTGCAGAGTAGTGAGTGCAGAGTAGTGAGTGCAGAGTAGTGAGTGCAGAGTAGTGAGTGCAGAGTAGTGAGTGCACAGTAGTGAGTAGTGAGTGCAGACTAGTGAGTAGTGAGTGCAGACTAGTGAGTAGTGAGTGCAGAGTAGTGAGTAGTGAGTGCAGAGTAGTGAGTGCAGAGTAGTGAGTAGTGAGTGCAGAGTAGTGAGTAGTGAGTGCAGAGTAGTGAGTAGTGAGTGCAGAGTAGTGAGTAGTGAGTGCAGAGTAGTGAGTGCAGAGTAGTGAGTGCAGAGTAGTGAGTGCAGAGTAGTGAGTAGTGAGTGGTGAGTGCAGAGTAGTGAGTGCAGAGTAGTGAGTAGTGAGTGCAGAGTAGTGAGTAGTGAGTGCAGAGTAGTGAGTGCAGAGTAGTGAGTAGTGAGTCCAGAGTAGTGAGTGCAGAGCAGTGAGTAGTGAGTGCAGAGTAGTGAGTAGTGAGTGCAGAGTAGTGAGTGGTGAGTGCAGAGTAGTGAGTGCAGAGTAGTGAGTGGTGAGTGCAGAGTAGTGAGTGCAGAGTAGTGAGTAGTGAGTAGTGAGTAGTGAGTAGTGAGTGCAGAGTAGTGAGTGCAGAGTAGTGAGTGCAGAGTGCAGAGTAGTGAGTGCAGAGTAGTGAGTGCAGAGTAGTGAGTGCAGAGTAGTGAGTGCAGAGTAGTGAGTAGTGAGTCCAGAGTAGTGAGTGCAGAGTAGTGAGTGCAGAGTAGTGAGTGCAGAGTAGTGAGTAGTGAGTCCAGAGTAGTGAGTGCAGAGTAGTGAGTAGTGAGTGCAGAGTAGTGAGTAGTGAGTCCAGAGTAGTGAGTGCAGAGTAGTGAGTAGTGAGTGCAGAGTAGTGAGTGCAGAGTAGTGAGTGCAGAGTAGTGAGTGCAGAGTAGTGAGTGCAGAGTAGTGAGTGCAGAGTAGTGAGTGCAGAGTAGTGAGCGCAGAGTAGTGAGTGCAGAGTAGTGAGTAGTGAGTGCAGAGTAGTGAGTGCAGAGTAGTGAGTGCAGAGTAGTGAGTAGTGAGTGCAGAGTAGTGAGTAGTGAGTCCAGAGTAGTGAGTGCAGAGTAGTGAGTAGTGAGTGCAGAGTAGTGAGTGCAGAGTAGTGAGTGCACAGTAGTGAGTGCACAGTAGTGAGTAGTGAGTGCAGACTAGTGAGTGCAGAGTAGTGAGTGCACAGTAGTGAGTGGTGAGTGCAGAGTAGTGAGTGCAGAGTAGTGAGTGCAGAGTAGTGAGTGCAGAGTGCAGAGTAGTGAGTGCAGAGTAGTGAGTGCAGAGTAGTGAGTGGTGAGTGCAGAGTAGTGAGTGCAGAGTAGTGAGTAGTGAGTGCAGAGTAGTGAGTGCAGAGTAGTGAGTTGTGAGTACAGAGTAGTGAGTAGTGAGTGCAGAGTAGTGAGTGGTGAGTGCAGAGTAGTGAGTGCAGAGTAGTGAGTGCAGAGTAGTGAGTAGTGAGTGCAGAGTAGTGAGTAGTGAGTGCAGAGTAGTGAGTAGTGAGTGCAGAGTAGTGAGTGCAGAGTAGTGAGTGCAGAGTAGTGAGTGCAGAGTAGTGAGTGCAGAGTAGTTAGTGAGTGCAGAGTAGTGAGTAGTGAGTGCAGAGTAGTGAGTAGTGAGTGCAGAGTAGTGAGTGCAGAGTAGTGAGTGCAGAGTAGTGAGTAGTGAGTGCAGAGTAGTGAGTGCAGAGTAGTGAGTGCAGAGTAGTGAGTATTGAGTGCAGAGTAGTGAGTACAGAGTAGTGAGTCCTGAGTCCAGAGTAGTGAGTCCTGAGTCCAGAGTAGTGAGTGCAGAGTAGTGAGTAGTGAGTGCAGAGTAGTGAGTGCACAGTAGTGAGTAGTGAGTGCAGAGTAGTGAGTGCAGAGTAGTGAGTAGTGAGTGCACAGTAGTGAGTGCAGTGAGTAGTGAGTGCACAGTAGTGAGTAGTGAGTGCACAGTAGTGAGTAGTGAGTGCACAGTAGTGAGTGCACAGTAGTGAGTAGTGAGTGCACAGTAGTGAGTGCACAGTAGTGAGTGCACAGTAGTGAGTGCACAGTAGTGAGTATAGAGTAGTGAGTAGTGAGTGCAGAGTAGTGAGTAGTGAGTGCAGAGTAGTAAGTAGTGAGTGCATAGTAGTGAGTGCACAGTAGTGAGTGCACAGTAGTGAGTGCACAGTAGTGAGTGCACAGTAGTGAGTATAGAGTAGTGAGTATAGAGTAGTGAGTAGTGAGTGCAGAGTAGTGAGTAGTGAGTGCAGAGTAGTGAGTAGTGAGTGCAGAGTAGTGAGTGCAGAGTAGTGAGTGCAGAGTAGTGAGTGCAGAGCAGTGAGTGCAGAGCAGTGAGTGCGCAGGGTGAACAATTCCAATCCATACCACATAATTCCATTACACACCACATGCATACACTCCATAACACATGGCTAAAAGACATTGCCATTTACAATGCCATTAGCTCTAACTCAAATAAATCCGAGACCTATTGCATTTCCAATGCTTGTTCTCAATACCTTTTGCGAATGGAATCACAGTACATCAGGTATTCTACATTGCCATTCACTGATGCACCATAACCATAGCACTCATTAGAGTAATTTATTGTACACTCCTAGTAAATACATTTTCGGTTTAGCTTTCCTTTGCCTGGGTATAAGTCAGGTAAGTTAATCAGGGTTTGCCTTTTTGGTAAGTCTTGTAGTATACTCTAGTAGACATTATGACATCTGGAAATAATATACATGTGAAATATATATTTTTAATTTTATATGTTATAAATAGTTTGAGAATCTACATTATTTATATTTTAACATTTTTACAGGCATTCTTTTGTACTTGCATTTTTTTAAGACTTCTTTGGCCTTTCTATGATATTTTCATACAATCTGTAGGTGCATTGCAATTTTCTTCTAAAGTTCACAGCATTTGAAATACAAAAATGATATGTAATTAAATATTGATTTCTATTATAACGTATTATTTATATTTGTTTATTATCAGCTTTGGGTACTTGCAACATCTATTTTAAAGTTCATGCACTTACTTTTTAGTGAGCTGTAGGAGGTGCAGTGAGGCAGAGGGAAATATAGTTTCGTCGTAGGAAGTGTGCAGCAGTTTGATTGATTGACATCTCCTCTTTTTACACACATTAATAATTAATAGGAATTTTCTATATGTTAATTACATGATTCTCATTTCAGAGGTTTGTATTTAAGTTATTTAATTTTATGTTGCTTTACTTTTTTACGAAAGACCACAATTGTATTGCAGTATTTGTTTATAAGGCTAATTTTATGACTTTTTGCTGTCAAAATATTTTTGAAAGTTGTTTGTATGTGTTTTTTGTTTCTATTTTTTTTTTTTTAGTTTGCCGATATCTCTGTTGACAATATGTTGGCTACTTTAATTTATTTCATTTATTTTCATATTTCCCTATATTTTTGATTTCATTATTTTTGTATTTGGTGTTGTTGTTTAATCCACATTATGTATAGCAAACAACAGACTACTGTAGGTAACAGTGAGAAAGACTAAGAAACAATTCAGCCCCTGAGGAGAATTTGTGTTCCAAGATTACACGGCCATTGAAATAAAGTGAACAAGCAAATGCATGTTCAGACTTTCAGCAGCACCACATCTACTCCATCAACATATGTTCATGTGATTTAAGTGCAGATCGTTACTTTAGATTTTCCATGAATCAGTTAACTGATTGAATTAATTAAATTGAAAGTGACACCACAAAGTTAACCTTTCAAATACAATAAATAATGAAATATACATACATAGATTCCTGGGAGAAATGGGTTTGTTAGGTAGATTATCATTTTAAGGCTAATTACTGGCACTTATTTCAATTTTATTTATAGAATATTTCCTTTACATATTTCTGTACCTTTATGTTGGGCCTCCATCTTCCTTGTTCTCATAACTCTAACTCCTACTTCTATTTCATGTCACCTTTCTTTCGTAATTGTTCACAAATATAAATTTAATTATGCACAGTTCAAATAACAATAACTTTGGGCCAGATTAGGATGGCGGGCGCATTTAAGTCCACCCACCACCCTAAAATTGGGACCGCCCGATAGACTGTTGGTGGTTCCGACATAGGCATTACAATGTGACCGCCACCACGGGGGTCACAATGCCTATGTTTTGCATTGCGGTGAGTGCTGTGGGCTGCAGCACCCGCGGCAATGCAAAAATGGGAAACTTTATATATCCCTGCACTACGTGACCGGCACCATGCAGTGCCTGTCACATTGTGCAGGGGTATGTTGGGGGGCACCCCAGCTTAGGACCATGGGGGAAGGAGGGCCCGCTACGGGCCCCCAAAGTGCCCTTCCGCCTTCCTGTCCATGGTGGGTCAACTGCCATGAACAAGCGGAAAGGGGCATCGTAACCCCTTCAGCGGTGCCTGGTATGCACCACCCCCATTGTAGAAACTATGAGCCCCTCCGCCATACCGGCGGGCTCAAGTAGCCCGCATGATGCGTGGTGGTCGGTGTTGTCAACTGCCACACATCTGCCCACCATTAAAATATGGCAGGTGGATGTGATGGGCCCGATGGCTGTGGGACCGCCACCAAAAGGCTGCCAGTAGCGGTCTCGCTGTCATCCTTATCGGGCCCTTTACTTGACTCATTTGAAATGTATGAATGAGGTTAATAATACTATTACCCAGATTATGATACTCAATTTACCATGCCCAGAAGGAGGACAGGCTGAATCTGTCTTGCTAAGAGATGAACTTGCAATCTTCAGATCATCACATTTGTTAGCAGTGATCCTTCAACTTACTGGGCCATACTATTGGTTTATAGTTGACACATTACAGCAAAAGCTGGATTTCAACTGGCTTTATCACATATATATGTATAGGACAATAAACTGGACGTGAATGTGAAAAAGATGGAATTGAATGTAAAAACCGTCAATAAGTCAGAAGAAAAACAAGAGAAATAGCATGGTAAACAGGGGATCTTCATTCACCAAATGAGGCAAAACAGCTTCTAAATTCACCTTAACTTGGATCCATCCACCTTACCTTTCTAAAGAAGAAACCGCCAAATAAATGTGATATTGCTAAGTCAGCAATATGGCTCAGTGAAATAAATGTTCAGGAGTTTATGAATACGAATCCGTGAAACCTGGCAATGCAGCCTCAACTTTGGACCATTCCCAGGTTGGTAAATTGAGAACCATATATAAAGACAATAATATCTGCTATTTACAGCACTTAGTAATGACAGAATGTGTTGTACACATGTTATTGTTTTTACATCAGAAATTCACCCTTCCCAGGGGTAGTTATACAGAAAGCCGTAAAAATCTGACTACCACTGTAGTTTCACAGAAGTGACATGGCCTGACTTGAAACTCGATCTTATATATCTAATATTCTCATTAACTAAGGATTTCAAAGGGAAAATTGTGGGCCACATTACAAACCCTCTGGATTAAACCCTGTTATGTCGACGCTCCTGGAGTTACCAATACGAGAAGTACTGATAGCTCGGTGAGGGGGGAGTTAATGGAGATTCAATGGCGAATTTGTTTGACTCCCCCGACAATTCCTCAATCTAACTCAGATTTTCAGCTGGAGATTTCAGCAGTTTTTTTAACAGACCCTGGTTGATACTTACAGGGTCCACTAATGTAAGGAGGAGATGTCATTCACGGTGGGGTAGATAACTCTGTTACCAGCCTTATCATGAAGTCCAGGGACCTTGTAATGAGGCCTCACCTATCACTCTCTATCAGACATGCCTTGAAGGGGTCGTCGAGACATACCATGGCAGTATCAAATTAGACCCAGCACCGCACCCATCAAACTCATCAAAAATATTTAGTGCAAGCAATATTTTCGTGTTTCTCTTCTTCGAATTAAAATCTGAACAAAACATGGCCGAATCAAATTAGACCTAGCACCCTACCCATGAACTCACCAAACATATTTAGTGCAAGCAGTATTTCTGTGTTTCTCTTCTTCGAAATAAAATATGAGAAAACTATAGGAAAATCATTAAACATCAACTTTGAAATGTTATGACAACCCCGAAGCTATGACTCTTGGCATGAAGTAAATTCAATAAATGTGCCAAAAACTACTCATAAGGCCTTCAGTTAAATAAAACAGATGCAATTCACTTTTCAATACATTGCACTTGTCTATAAAGACAGATTCTAACGAAGATGAACTCAGTCGACCTCGAATTAGGTATGGAACACTATTAGTGCTTAATTTGTCAGAGAATGAGTGCCCTGCCCAGGGCGTTGCTCAGACTCAGAAGTCCGCCCCGGTGCAATTTACTGTGGGTTCACAAACTACCAAAATTGTGGAGTCATAAATCCACCTCATGAATTTTTTCAATCCACCAGGTGCTCCCTGCACGCTTAACTCATTCTTACAGGTTACTGCTTTCGCCTTTTGAGAC
The DNA here is from genome assembly GCF_964263255.1 of Lissotriton vulgaris. Taxonomy (NCBI): domain Eukaryota; kingdom Metazoa; phylum Chordata; class Amphibia; order Caudata; family Salamandridae; genus Lissotriton; species Lissotriton vulgaris. The sequence goes on along the minus strand of NC_141696.1, from coordinate 774,054,472 downwards.
ATTTTTTTCCACCTTTCTCTTCCGCCATCGTTCTTCTTTCTGTGTTTTTTCCTCTCTTTCTCTGGTTCAGAAAAATATTTGAAGTTCCCCAAAAATACGTGCTGTTGGCCCCTACCGGCACAACTGGCTCAAATTAAGCACCGGAAATCTAAAGACTCTGTCCCGCAACCCTGGAGATGGAATAGAGGGTGGAAAGCAGGAGGCTGTAAATAAAGAATTTCCGAATGTGGACTACAAAAGTATATAGACCAGGGTTTTTCAGTTTTCCCAAATAGATCACTTTTTTCCATTGAATAGTGGAAATTGAAAATCACTTGAACATGGGTGTGTATACATTTCCACTGCCAGTCAAAGAAGAGGCAGCCTGATTCAGTGCCTCTGATTAACAACATATGGTAAAAGTTAACAAGATGCTGGCTATATTTGAAGCCAGTAAATTAAGGTCTTCTTCTCTAGACAGAAAATCATCAAGTGTTATCTGCCTGATTCGCTGGGATTGAAACATGGTAATATATGTTAAAAGGATGGTTTAGAATAAAATAGTGCCCCAAGTGAAAGGCAAGCTAAATTATAAAACCAAAAGAATCAAGCATTCCATTCATCTCTTATTGCAGACTTGTAAATGTTGCCCTAAGAGTGGAGGTTATTGCTAAACATGTGTCCGGTGCACACTGTGTCACAGCAACGAAGTTATACCCGGCTGATGAACCCTAACTTAGCTAGAGTGAAACCAATCCTAGGTGCTTGTGTTCCGGTTCAGATAGGACTTTTTTTTGCATATTTATTTAGCGCGAACTCGCCCCGAAGGTATTGGAGCGCTTTACATGAGCACCAGTTAAGTTACACAAGGACACATTACTTTTTTTTTAGGCACGGAGAGATTAAGTGATTTGCCCAGAATCACAGGATGTGGAGTCGACCCCGAGGCTCCACATCCTTGGTTTCCCAGCAACAAAGTCGTCAGTCTAGCCGTACGACCACATCCTCTCCTTTTATTTTTGGCAGTTTGGGCTGGACTGTTCCCATTGGAGTAGGGTCAAGACTGATTTGCATATGGCTGGGTCCAAGCTATGGTGCCATGGTGTGCAAAACAGCAAGGGGCTGGGATATGGCCCGAGTAATTACCAGTGAATGACATTGAGTCTATCATTCAATCCACCACTTTTTGTATACTTTGCAAAGTCAAAGGCAGTCAACATACATTTGACATGATCAGTCGAGGCCTTGTATTTTTTTTTAGTTAATAGTTATTCTGGGGAGACTCAGTGATCTACTGAAGACCCAATGACCTAAACAATTACGTCCCATTTTCCAGCTTCCCCTCAGCAAAAATCTTGCAAAAACATATTAACCACCATCTTACGGCCTATGTGGAGAAATGGACTGCTGGATGTGTCCCAATTTTGCTTCAGAAGCAACCACAGGACTAAAACAGCTCTGGTATCAGCAAATGACAGTATTAGATCGCTGGTCGATGCAGGGGAGGCAGCCTTTGATACTATCTCCCCGACACTGCTTACAGAACACCTTCAGGAACTGTGATTAAAAGGTTTAGCACTAAAACTGCTCACTTCCTTTCTTGAGGATAGATCTCAGACGGTGATTGTGAATCACTTTAAGTCAGACTCATTCACCTAGCTGTGTGGGCAGCTCAGTGTTGCTCCCTGAACACATAATTGTGATGATCACTAAAGATATGGAGGTCATTGCGGCCAACTTTAAAAACAGCATGAAGGCAGTGACCACATGTATGGGTAAGACCTGTCTAAAACATAACAGAGACAAGGCAGAGGTCCATGTGGAACAATAATTGGTGGCTGGAAATGCTGGGAGCACTACCCAACCCCCACTGACTCAGAGAAAAATCTTGATGTGATTCTTGACAATAACCTGTGCTTGATCTTCAGGTTAACCATACAGTTGTGACCTGCTACTGGACTATAAGGGTGATACGGAAAGTGTTTCCTTTTATTCCTCTTCCAGCATGCAAATAAGTAGCCCTGGGCCTTTCACGATGGCGGAGTGAGCAGACGTGTCTCCAGAGCGCTCCGCCACGATCCTGCATCTGGCTGTGAAAAGACTGCTAGCGGCCCACAGGAGCCTGCTGGAAGCCCCCACGGGTGTGCTGCAAGCTCGCAGAGTCTGATGGGGAGAGCCTTAACTACGGGTTAGGAAGCGGATCTGAATAGCGAAGATTCAGGCTCCGACCCCTCCCCCACCGGACCTCTGCTGTGAGTGCCGGCCGGGAGCGACTGTCCGGCGGCATGCGGTCCTCGCTGCTTGCAATCTGGGAGTCACCCAGTGGTCCCCCAGTACCTGCGTAGTGACCGCGTCAACACTCGTCGGACGCTTCTCTGCACCTGAGCACTACCAGAGGGACTCCTGTCGTTGGCATAATGGGGGTGCACTAGGCAGCGGTTGAAGGCCCTCACCCAGCCCAGGCCCCCAGAAATAACTCCTCATCGGAGCGGCCGGTCCTGCCACTGATCGAGGGGCGCAGACGTTCCAGCGGAGGAGCCCCTACCCAGGAGTCTAAGCACAAAGCCCCCGCTTCCAGGACTGGAGGCGCAAGGACAGCTGAGCCCGGCCTTCTTTCAGCCCTTCTACTCCCGTGTTCCCCCTCTCCAACAACTTCTGTTGCAGTCAAACAAAGTGCTGCTGCAGCCGGGCAAAAGCAAGGAACCAGTGAACTTTTCCCAGGTATGGGGGCGCGGGAGCCACGACCGGCTGATTCTGATTTTCGTCAACGTAACTCCAGTGGACCCAAGCCTACACGCTTCCTCTCTATTCCTGACTTTGATCTTTGAATTATGTATCCCCCTGACTTCTTTTGCACTCTAATTCATACTCACTGGGTCCCTCTCATGGACTTTTTTACTTTTGTTCTGCCCGCCATTTTGCTACTGGTCTCGGCCGCTTTTCTCTGGACCCTGACCCGCCATCTTGTCCTTTACCCTTTTCCCTTGTTTCCCCATTGACGATCCTCTGATTTGCCTTTTCTCCATACACTTGTATCCCTCCCACCCTCCATTGGTGCTGTGACTGCGTGCCCCCTCCGACCCCACTTAATAGAACTCTGCTCTCCTGGTTTTTTGGGTCTTGACCTGAGAAAATCTACTATTTGTATATATATATATATGTATATAGAGATAACTCTAGTCACTAGTATATTCAGTAGACCTTTGTACTCTCTACCATTCCTATGTGACTCTTAGAGTCCATTCGTATCCCTTCCTTGATTGACTTTACTACTTGTACATTTGCAATTTTTTCTGTTTATATCTCTTCCTTGTGTGACTTTTTAACTTGTACTTTTGCAATTTTTTTCTGTTTGTATCTTTTATGTAACGCACGTAATCCTAAGTCCTTATGTATCGCAACTGGTTCTTATGTAAAGCGCTCTGACACCGTTGGGTAATGTTTGTGCTATATAAAATCACATTAAATAAAATAAAAATAAAAAATGTATTTTGTCCAGACTTGATCATTGAAATGCGCTCTATCTCGACATTAATAAGTCGGCGCAAACAAAGCTGCAAACAGTAGCGGTCGGCAGTAGGTGTTTCTATAGGGCGGTGACGTTGGCAGGAGGAGGGGCAGGGTGGGGGGAAATAATGTATGGATTACGGAGTTTTACAGGTAAGTAAACATTTAAATACATAAAACGAATTTCGTTGCGCACACTGCATCACCAAATGTGATGCAGTGTGCGCAACGAAATTCGTTTTATGTATTTAAATGTTTACTTACCTGTAAAACTCCGTAATCCATACATTATTTCCCCCCACCCTGCCCCTCCTCCTGCCCACGTCACCGCCCTATAGAAACACCTACTGCCGACCGCTACTGGCTGCAAATGGTACAAAATGCAGCAGCGAGGCTGACTATAGCCATCCCTAAATTTCAATTGGTCTTTGTAGGATTCACCAAGCTTCATTGGTTACCTGTGAAAAAGTGCATTATGTTTAAATCACTGCACATTGTGCACAAGAGCCTGGAGGAATCAGAACTGTGTTCCAATGGTATGGCCCTATTAAGCAACTCTGTTCAGTAGATCCAAATATGGTTATGGTCCCAAAGATCTGGAAAGCAAGATGGGGAGGCAGAGCCTTCTAGTTGGTTGCAGCTAAGCTCTGGAACTCTCGCCCTCATCATCTGACTTGCTTTAAGATTCATACTCCTTTTAGAGAGGCCTTAAAATCCTGGCTCTTTACCCCATAAGGGTGGTCCAGCCGCAGCCTGTGTAGGTAAGAGTGGTGGGCGGTGGGGCCAGGTGAGTGGGGATTTTGATGGACGATGAAGAAGGAAAATGAATTATTTATTTAATTTTCCCTCGTCCGTCGAAATCCCCCATCAGCTGGCCCCACCGCTCTTACCTGCACGGGCTGCGGCTGAGGCGGACCCAAAGTAATCCGGATCATAGTGCCAGCTATCCTTGCCGACTGTTCTCATCAGAACTTGCTACTTTTGAGGCATTTGTGCACTCATACAAATTTACCTCATTCATTCATCAATTTCATTAATCCATCCATCCATAATAATAAAAGCAAGTGAGAAGGTAGGGTTTCAAATCACTCTTTTGAGAACATAAGTGGAGTGATCAGCAGAAACGTATGAAAGGAGAAGGCTAGTGGCGTGGGGAGAAGTATAGATTCAGAATACAAGAGAAAAAGTAAAATATTACCCTGCCAGTGGCTGCTTTATGATACCGAACGATATCATTCAAACAGGCTTCTGTAATTATGACACCATCCTGAGGATGAAAAGATATTTCCCACTAAGAACAAAAAACTTTTTCATAAAAAAAAAATAGAGGTTCAATATTTGAAGGCAATTTTGCCTTGTCTTTTAAACAACATATAAAGAAGTCCATGCTGCTTTTTGGTGTTTTTTACATTTTCAAAGTAAACCTAAAAAATAAATGTTACTAGTTGTCCTTTTTCAATATGATTTCTGCATTAATGATCAGCAGCATCATTCCATACATTATAATAACCCTTTCGGGAAGCCACAAAGTCTTCTACCTAAATGACACAAAAAGGCCAACCGGTGACAGTGCCTGTAAAATCGACTATTTGTCCGTGATCTACTATGCTTTCATTGGGAGGCAATAGCCACGTGCGAGTGCTGCCTTGCAAGCTTGTTTGGCTTGGATTGAAATCCCTAGTGGGTCCTTCAAACGCGAGGAGCACCAGTTTTTGTCAAATTTCTTTCTGGCTTTTCTGTATTATGAGGTGATGGTGAAGAGCATTCTGAGTCTGGTGCTAGTGACATGGCGGGGTGAACGTGACAGAATGTATGTGCCTGCACATAAATGGGCAGGGCTGTTTTCAATTAATGTTGTGCTGGCATTGCGTGCTTGGGTCAAAAACATAACTGAAAGAGCAGCAGTGTATTTCCAAGTGTGGGGTAAGGCACGTTAGCATGGTGACTTGATGGTTAATTTTCAGGGAGTTCATCGTAGGCATTGGGTGGAGTTTTTTTGTTTTTTTCTAGTGATTAAGTGGGGATGGGTTAGTCTGATTTTAATTCATGACTAGGAAGTGAAGTTGCTATGTATGTTGCTGTGTAAATACCTCTCGGTGTAGATATTGATATAATTGCATTAGGACCGAGGATATGCAGTAAACTATCTTGTCCTGACATTGATCCTGATCAATTAACCTGATTCAGGTTAATTAGGAATCACATGACAATAAACAAGGCAGGAAGTTGATGCTGAGTTGCTTTATAAAGGTACTAAACTTCAAAATAATTCGCAAAATCCTTACATCATAAAATAGAGGGTACTGTATTTCTTATAATACATGCTCACATCATTCCCCTTTTGCCAGTCCTCTTTTAAATTTGTGTTCTCTGCTGACCTATAAACTATGGTTGCAGCTACATACAATACATTGAAAATCTGTACCGTTGAGATAAACATGCCAATTTGCAGCTTATGGTTGATAGCAAACTATACCTCAAGCTGATTAATATAAATGGAGCACCGCAATATAGGCTCCACCCTTACACGCCACAGAAATGCAATTATATGTTCACGTTTAATTATATTCACTGTGTGACTTAACTTTGTTAATGTGCGTGAAACATTCATTTAAACGTATTTAAAAAATGTAGGCACCTTAGAGACTAGAGAGTTATACACTTGCAGTAATGTTCAGTTGAATCGTGTTTACATGTATTCTTTATTCACTTTTTTAATTACACTTTAAGTTATATTTGCATATGCAATCATGTTGTCTTTTACTCCCATTTTGGCATTTATTCTTCAAGTGTAAACCTGTGCATAGAAAATCATGTATTCAAGTTTATATTAACTGCTAACTTAAAATAGTCTGACTACAAGCCTCAGTTGAAATACATTTTGATTTGCCAGCATGTCCTTTCTTTCCTTGCATGCGATTTATCATGATTCTCATAAGTGGGCCACAGGGATCGGCCTCAGTCCAATCCTATTTAATATCTATGTATCCCCTCTGGTGGAGATAGTGGAGGGTTTTGGAATCAGGGTTGTGTCATACGCTGACGACACCCAACTGGTGATCTCCCTATCGCAGGGACCTGACTCGGCCGCTTCCAATTTCAGGGCATGTATGCAGGAGGTTGCCTCCTGGATGGCTAATAACTGCCTGAAACTTAACGGAAATAAAACCGAGGTGCTTGTCGTAGGAGGTGTTCCGTCAGTGTGGTCGTCGGCGCGGTGGCCTTCGAGCCTGGGCCCCACTCCTATGCCTTGCACCCAGGGGTGAAGAACCTGGGTGTATGGCTGGATTCCAATATTTCGTATGAACATCATTCTAGATGTGTAGTGGGGACGTGTTTTGGAGTCCTTAAGGGTTCACGGAAAACCTTTGATCTCCTCCCTATAAAGGCCAGGAAGACTCTGCTGCATGCCCTTGTTACATCTCGTCTAGATTATGGCAATACACTCTATCTGGTTGCCATTGCTAACTGTTTTCACAGACTTCAGGTTTTGCGGAATGCAGCCGCACGGCTGGTCCTTATGCAACCCAGGAGGGCTGCCTCTAAAAGAGCCTTGAACACCATACACTGGCTTCCAGTTAGGAAGACAGTGATGTTTAAGGCACTCTGCACATGCCATCGCATCATCCACGGCACGGGCCCTTTGTATCTGAGGAGCCTCCTTACCTGCTATATGCCCCCACGGCTTCTTAGATCGAGTGGGACTGGCCTGCTGTTAGTCCCTAAGGTTAAAAAGGCCAGGATGGGTGGTAGGTCTTTCCGGCTCTTGGCTTCCCAGTGCTGAAATAAACTCCGCTTAGCCTCCGGATGGAAGCATCCGAGATGAAGTTTAGGACGGATCTCAAAACCTATCTGTTCTCATATTAATAACAATGTATTGATTTAGGCCTAGGCTTTCTGGCTCTGCCTCCTCCACTTACTCTTGCGCGGGGACACGCCGATTTGGCATAACCAGGCGCTTTATAAAACTCCTTATTATTATTATTATTATTATTATTATTATTGGGCAAGGTTTCTTGTGAGACTGAATATTTTTATTTCTTTAGTAAAGCAGACAAAAGTTATATGTTGAACTTGCTTAGCAATTTGTTTTATGCTAGCTAAGAGCTGAAAAAGGGGCACTCGTAGAAAATGTAAAGGAGGGAGAACCACTGCGAGGAGTGAGAAATACATCATAGTGTGCTGTGGTGAGATTTGATGGTTAGTGTTAGTGCTGCGTTGTTATTGGCTGAATGAATCAGACTACTGCACTGTTATTAGTTGTTGACACTGAATGAGAATTGTGGGTAAAAAAAATATTTCCTGGTTTTGAAACAAAATTTCTTTTTGTGATTGTTGATATTATGGCTGAATTTTTTTAATTTTCAAGCCTATATGAGATCTGATTTGGGGAGATGGGAGAGCTCCTATTAGAGAAGGAGAAGAGGCACTACCTGAAGGCACAGCAGGTCATTATATGGCATAAATGTGGGGCTCCACATGTGCATTTCGCTGAGTCAATGCAATAATATCACTGAAAAAAGAAGGTGCTTTGATGTTTCCATGCTATGCACATTTAATTTCAAAATTATCGAGAATCTGGAAAGGGTATTGTACACAATGAAGTCACCTCCTAGACCTGCACAGTATAAGGCACTCACCACCTGAGTGTGTGCAGCTCTTGCCAAAAAAAAGGAGAAGCATTAGGGTAGAAAAATAGTATGTAGCTGTGCTGAAGATAGATGGGATGCTAAGCAACAAAAATAGAGTACTGACATCATTAAGGGAATGAGGCTTTGACTTGCATTGATGATTGAGGAACCTCCGATACAGAAAAAGAAAGAGAAAGCTAAAGTAGAGAGTGCAGGACGATTAGGTAAGGATAGTGATAGTGATTCCAATGATGACTTCCTGGATGTTTTATTGGCAACCCGTCCATTGCCTTATAATGTGACCCAACATGAAGGAATCAGTGGTGCTGCTACCAGTGGCGACTCAAAGAGAATCACTGCCCAAGTGCATTCAAATCAGCACCCTATAGAACAGAGTCCATGGATTCGCGCCCCTGTTAACTCTACTGCTTCATTAAAAAAATAAAAAAACGTTATTACCATTTTTCAAAGACAATCGATCCCTTCCCCCAGGCCTCAACCCAGTGGAGTGGTCTTTTTTTCCAATCAATTCAATACAAAACAACATTGAGTTCATCTAATTGCACAGGAGATAATATTAGATAAAAATAAATAAAGTTGCGGCAAATAACCCCACGGCAAAATATATCTTTCACAAAAACCATGTAAAAGAGAGACCCTATCCTATCCTCAGTCATTGTAGAGATCCAACCCGAAAAAGGAGCCCATATCCAAAGCCCACTTTTCCGGGCACCCTTGCCTTTCCATACATTTATTGCCATCTAAGTATGATGCATGGGGTAAACGTCGTTTACAACGCTGTGTTTACACCGCACGACCTTTACAATACTGCCATTACAACGCAAGTCGTTACTACGACTTGCGCTGGATGGCGCTGTTGGTTAAGGAATATTGTAATTTTATATTCCAACACCTTCCCTACTGTTACGTGGACTGGTGTTGGAATATAAAATTATAATATTCCTCAATCCGCACCCTCCAACGCAAGTCGTTGTAGCGACTTGCGTTGTAAAATCCGCAATGTAAAGTACCGCCATCAAAATGATAGCGTTGTACTGACATACATCCATGCATGGCCACAAGGCAGGCTAACCAGTGCTGAACAGATGGTGATGAATGATCCAACCACGCCGTTGCCAGACACAATCTTAAAACCATCATTGCACCAAACAGAATTGCATGTGCCTGGCAATTTATATAAAAAAATTTATATAAAAAAATGTATGTCCTAAATTGAATCTAAGCACTAGATTCTCAAATGTGACTATATTCCCCCTCCTGGAAAAAATCCCCTAACTTGTTAGGACCACCCTTTTCCCATCGAGTCACAAGAGAATCTCTAAAGATTTCCGGGAGATTGGGGTTCTATGGACTGGGGTATAAAAGTTGAAGTGTTCCAAGCCCAGTTTCTTCAAATCGAAGCCCAGATTTTAAAGAAAGAGTAGTGTGTCTTAAATCTCACTCTTTTGTAGTACCCATTTTCAAGCTGCCGCCAAAGTACCCATACACCTTGTCGCCAATCAGCAGTTCAGTTGGAGTGAGACAGTCAGATCTAGCTTTCCTTTTTGTCCTAGCATGGTTGTCATCTGTTGCAACGTAGTGGCCCAGTAATAAAGTCTAATGTTGGGTACTGCTAGCCCCCCAGGCTCATGCGGGAGAGTCAAGTATTTGAGCGCTCTTCTAGACCTAGTATACGCCCACAGGAATCTAGAAATAAAACCTTCAATTATTTGAAACCAATGATTCCCAACTTCCAGCAGGATATCCCTAGGAAAAATAAATGATTTTGGGGAGAAAGACCATTTTGACCACGTTAGTTCTTCCTATCAAAGACAATAGTAGATTATTTATTCTAGCAAATTGCCCTCTAGTTTTATTAATTAGTGGGTCTAAGTTTATCCCCCTGATTTTGTCAATATCAGATGTAATATTAACCCCAAGGAATATATAGCCCCTACCACAACCTGCCTATCCTCCAGTTCCATCTCTACATTCTTTACAATTTGGGTTTCATCTTGCTTTAAAAGATATTCCGATAATTTCCGAAGTTGGTGAGCCTCTGCCTCGATTTCTCTTAATGTGATTTTCGGGGCTGGTGTAATAATTGCTAAGTCATCTGAGTACACCAAACGTTTTGTATCCAAATCGTGGAATCTGATGGGCAGTATTAATAATTTTTTTTTATCTTCTTTATCAGTGGGTCAATATACAGGGCAAATAGCAGAGGAGAACAGGGGCATCCCTGTTTTGTCCCCATTTGTATCGTGATTAAATCCAACTGCCCCCATTAATGAGATCCTAGCTGTAGGCTATTTGTACAACGCTTTTAAAGCCAGTCCAAAGTGGGTCAGATGCCCAATTTTATCAATCAAGGCTCAAAGATAGGTCCGGAAGACCCTATCTAATGCTTTATCTGCATCCAGAAATATTAGAGCTATAGGATCTCACCCTTATTGCAAATGCATCAAAGAGTGCAATAACCTGCCTTATATGATCTGTAGTTACCCGACTGGGATAAACCCATGCTACCATAGAGATATAATTTTACTGATTATCCTAGACAACCTATTCAGTAAAGAGATTCAGCAGCAAGAGTCTAGCTCTGAAGGGGGCTTCCATTTCTTAGGATATGCTAGAATATTCCCTAGGGCCCAGGTGGTGCGTCTCCTTCTTGTACTTTCACAAAAGCTCTAGCAGATATGTTTTAAGACTGGGCTATAGGATCCTGTAAAATTATCCTGGTATGAGATCAGTACCAAATGCCTTACCCGAAGGTAAAGCAGAAATTGCAGAGGCAATTTGTTCTGCCATTATTGGTTGATCCCACTGACTTGGGATTTACATAATATCCGGTCCCACATCAAAGTTATGCGAGGTTGGATTTTTTTCTTATCTCTCAAGATCCTTTACAGGTGAGTGGCATAAAGAAAAAACCCATGGTCATGTCAGATTAAAAGCCTTTGGTTAATGGAGGTTCCCCTCAAGAGTAGTGTTGGTGAACGTCGGTGCTGGCCCTTCCAACAGGGCCTTCTTTTGGATGAAGAATACCACAGGCATATGCAGGAGTGGATTCCAGTATTTATGATGGAAAACTTGGGTAGTGCATCAGCTGGGATTGTTTGGGATGCTTTTAAGGCTGGGGTCTGAGGGGAGACTTCCCGTACAGCTGGGCCTGTCAAAGGGAAGAACAACTTTATTTATAGGAACTGTTTAAAGGGCTGGCATAGGCACTGATGCGGTGGCCAGGGGTAACAAGATTCACATGGCACAAATAAGGTTGGCTGTGGCAAAAGCAGAATTAGGGAGTATTTCCTCAAAGAAAGACGTTGATACATTCCTGGTACTGAAAGATAAATTCTTTGAATATAGTGGGAGGGTGGACCACCTCTTGGCAATGTGGTTTAGAGAGCAAACAATTTAGTCTTACATAAAATAAATTAGGGAACCTCTACTTGGAATGGTAGATCATTCTGGAATTAGGCCTACCTTTCAGAGATTTTATCAGAAACTTTATTCTGAAGAATTGGGTAATACGTTTAAGAAAATGAATTAGTATCTAAATTCGGTCACTCTGGGCAAAATAGATATGGAAGATCAGGAAAACCTGGATCAACCAATAACTCTACTGTTTCAAATGCTCCAGAAACAATAAGTGTTCTGGTCACTATTGTATAAACCGGAGTCACCAGGAACCATGGCACATTCCTTGAAGGTTCCTAATGGAGTAAATACATCAACTACAGTTCCCATTGCTCCTGGATGAGGAGGCACAGGCAGAACTCCTTTGGTCCCAGATCTGGTGACTTCACCATATGTCACCCTTGTATGATGAGCAATGAAACACTCAGGACTTACCACTGTAGAGGAACCAGCTCATATGTCACATAATTTTGACCTATCCATTTGGAATTCACCTCAGTGTATGTGAAGCAGCAGCCCCTGGGAAGGGAGAGTGTCCAATACTTCTGGAGTCCAAATTGGTATTAATTCATGACAGTTGGAAGACTTGATTAGTCTTTTCAATGGGTCCCCAAAAGAAGGTGAGGGTTTAGGATTGAGCATAGAACTCCAGTCTCATGGAAGGGAGAATGCTGTAGATGTTGTCAAATTGAAATTAGAATTGGATGAAATGATCTAAGGTAATCTTGATATTTACTGATTCAAAACCTATCAAGAAAATTAACTTATGTACATGTGCAAAGGTGCTACTAAACGTACAGGACAAGCTTATGATAAGCATGTCTGAATGGGTTTAAGTGTATGGTGTAAATTTAAGTAGGACCAAATCCTTACAGAAAAGTTGCCACATATGTTTTGATGAAAACAATATAACGAGTATGAGAACGTTAGGAATGGAAATGCTAATTAGAGAACTAATTGGTAGCGTTTGAAAATGGAGTGAATTAGACAAGTGGGAAAGCAAATGGGTGAAGAAGAAAGATCCAAAAAATTCAAAGGGAGAGCCACCTCCTTCTTTGATAGATGGAGAAGGTGCTTCAAATTTCCCGTTGAGAGAGGTGCCTGATAGAGGTTACATTCATGCACCGTGGAATAGGAGCGATCTTGCATCACTCACAAATGATTTCCCCAAATTGAAAGATAAGCCAGTGGAGTGGTACACCCAGGTTGATCAATTTCTGAAGATTTCACAGGTATTTTGGATAGATTTGAATACCCTTTTTGACATTGTGGTTTGTCTGTGGATTTAAAAATGGCTATATAGTGGCCAGAGAAGGAGCCACGGAGAAATCCAAATTCTTATACCCCGTCACCATTGGTAATGAGAAAGTATCAACAGGTGATTTCCTTTTTGAAAGGGAAGATACTGGTGAAGGACATTGACTGGGTTAAGATTGACAGAATTACTCAGGACCCTAAAGAGACTGTGCATTCTTTCTATGAGAAATTATTACAAGTGATTAAACACCACAGTGGAATGGAAACTTCAGAACCCAAAGATTCAGGGAGATTTGTGTCTTAGTTTTTGACTAGATTGAGACCTGAGTTTAGCATGATGATTCAACAGCATTTCATTTGTTGGCAGAATAAGACAATCTATGAGATCTTTAGGTATGCAAAATATTGGAGTAATGATTGGAAATGAAACAGAAGCAGTTGAAGGAGAAGTTGATATTGACACAAATGAAAGCAGCATAGAGAAGAAGCCAGAGTCAACCATATGTAAGGAATGTTGGTGCTATGCAAGGTATGTATCAGCAGGGAGTTCCTGTAATGAAAGTTGAAAATGGTTATCCACAACAGGGTAAAGGTTGCTGTGTCCTTATCGATTCAAATACTGGAATTGATGTGGGCACATATAAGTAATTGAATTCATGCTATTACTGTAACAAGTTAGTCCATTGGAAGAAGGAATTCGATCTTAATCCCAATAGAGTGGTGAACAAGAATCAGGTTAAAAATCCATGGTTTACAAAGACACAGGTGAATAGCCCTGCATAGCAACAAAATGTGCAGAGATAAAGGATACAAGGTCCTGATGTTCATCGAGTTCCAATGATGAAAGTTCCTCAAGCCCCAATTCCTCAACAAAAGGTAAATAGTCCTAGATTTAATAACAATCAAGTCCTGAATATTAATCAGAATTCCTTCCAGAACCAAAACCTGTTACAGCAATTTCCTATGTTATATACACTAGAGGGTTACGGTTCAGATCTACCACATTGACGGTGCCTGAGAGGGGAGGAAGATTGTGTGTTTGGCGCTATTTTAGAGGTAGACCAGAGTGGTCCATTCATGGAAAGAGAGATAAATGGCCACCTCATTTAATTTTTGATCAACACTGATGCTACCACATCCACTGCGAAGACAGCAGAAGTTCCAAACCAACTATCTTGGGAAAAAAGATTCCAAGTTGTAGTATTTGCAAATAAAGAAATGCCAAATCCCATAACACGAGAAATGGCAATTAAAATAGGGTCCTTTGAAGAGAGCCATCAGTTGTGGTGTGTGATTTTAGTCCAGTAAATCTTTTGGGAATTGATTTGCTGAGCAAGCTAAACTGCACTATCTATTGCACGCCGAAAGGTTTGGAGTTTCCAACTTATGATGAGGATGTTGGCTGGTAAAGGGACAAACATTTGTTTGCTTCCTTTGACGACACGTGATGATTTATCACCAGATCTCAGAGATACAGTGAAGGCTGAAGTCTTGGACTTTTCAAGAAAGGACATGAGTCTCATAAAAGAGTTGAGCCTTTCCGTATAAAGGTTTAAACCAATGGGAGTACCAAGAAGTCCTCATTACAATTTGACTCCCAAAACGATTGCTGGGATTATCCCAGTGATTGAGTCAATAATACAACAAGGCATTTTGAAAGAGATAATGGGGAGTCCATGTGAATCACCCATCATGGGTCTGCAGAAGCCAAGGGGTAAGTACAGCATCATGCAGGACCTGAGAAATAATAATAACATTATTGTTCCCTGTTGTCCTGTGGTAATGAATCCAGTTGTGATTTTATTTCTGATTTCATGTGAGTCTGAGTGGTTTACTGTAAATGATTTATGCAAGGCCTTTTTCTCTATGCCCATGCATAAGGACAGCCAGTATTGCTTTGCATTTAGGTTCCAAACCGTATTTTGTTGAGGTGCCACATCCCACAGGGGTATAAAGAAAGTCCTTAATTTTGACTCACATCCTTAAAATGAACATTGAAGCCCTAATAATTCCTTGTAACTCTGTTCTGGTGCAAAATATATAGATGACTTATTAGTTGCATCAGATACAGAGGAAACATGTAAACAAGACACCATTGCACTCTTGAGCCACTTGGCTGAGAATGGACATAAAGTGTCCCCAAGTAAGTAGCTACATTGTCAAAGAGAAGTACTGTGTCTCAGACAACACATTGAGAAGGGAGTGAGAAAGGTGTAACAAGAGAAAATCATGGTGATTCTGCAAATGAATCCGTCAACCACCCAGAGAAAAGTTAGTATGTTTTGTGAATTGTGGGCTGCTGTCGACAGTGGATACCCAACTTCTCCCTATTGGCCAAGCTTTTACTGAGGTTGACGCACAAGGATGTGTCAGATTTGGTATCATGGGATAACGATTGCTTGATTGCCTTTCTAGAGCTGTAAGAAGGTCACTGTTGTACCCTGGCACTTGGAATGTCTAATTATACCAACACTTGTGCTCTTTTCTGCAGTGCGACGGAGGGCCGCTCTCACTCAGGGCTTACACAAATGCATGAAATGCAAAAGACCTGTGGTTTACTTTTCTGCTTCGTTGACCCCTATGCCACAAGACTGCCCAGATGTCTTAAAACTGTAGTGGCAGTAGGTGTCAGCATAGAACGGTGTGAGAGTTTTGTCATTGAACACCTCCCTACTCTGTTTTTACCCCAATTCTTTAGAGATTTTATTGATGCATACACTCATATGACTAACAGCCAATTGACTAAATAGGAACAGATTATTTTTGTAGTTGAGAATATATCTTTGAAGAGATGTGCTACTTTGGATCCTGCTACACAGTTACCTGAAAATGGAAGTGATGACTTAGAAGTAGAGCATGAATCTCTGGATGTCACTAAACTGTGCACCAAGACCAGATATACAAGATGAGCCACTGATAGAGTCCGATTTCGTACTTGTTTGTTGATGGGTCCTGCCTGAAAGATGAAGGGGCAACCCTATGAGCTGCATATGTAGTCTGTACAGTCACACACCGATTGTGGAAGTTTCTTTGGTTTGAGAGGTGTTTTCTGCACAAGTGGCTGAATATATTGCTACTACTAGAGCTTGCTGTTTTTTCTGAACAGCTGAGAGTGATGATTTTTACAGATAGTCAGTATGGCTTTGGTGTTGTTCATGATTTTGGTCAGTTATGGTCACAGAGGGGGTTCATGACATCTTCTGTATCTCCTATATGTAATGGAGAGCATGTCATGAGGTTGTTGGAGGCATTGCAATTGCCTACCAAGATTACCATTGTTAAGTATTCAGCCCATAGAAGTGGAGATGACTATGTGACAGTTGGCAACAGATATGCTGATGGGATTACATGATATTGTTCTCATTGGGCCCGAACATTTAATGGTGAATATGTGAATGAATCTAAAGATAAAACCAGTTACAACCTTTTGTTGACAAGAGCTTATAATTGGGAAGACGTAGAAAGGTTACAGGAGGAAGTGCCAGAGACAGAACAGCAGAGTTGGGTCAGAGCAGGTTGTGTTAAAAGAGAGGATGACAGTTTTGGCAGTTGGAAGATTTGTATTGCCAGTTAGATTCATCTCCCCGATGGCTAGACATTTCCATGATCCTGCACATGTTAGGAGGGATGCAATGGTCAAACTGTTCCAGCAGAATTAGTTTAACCCCCGATTCAGAACGATGGCTGAAGGATTGCATTACAGATGTGTTGTGTGCCAGCAAATGAATGTACAAAAAGAACTACAGTGACATTAAGCAGTATACGAAAATCAGGAGGACCATTCAACAGGATACAGCTGGATTCGATTGAGATGCTTGTGTTCAACAGGCTGAAATATGTCTTGGTTTTGTGTGTATCTTTGCTCGATGTGTTGAAGCATACCCGTCCTGGAGAAAGCATAACGGTAGCTAAGTTGTTGTTGAGGGAACTAATCTCCAGATTCAGTTTCCTGACCCTGCTGGAGGCAGATCGAGGGACTCATTTCAATAATGAGGTCCTGAAAATGTTTGTTTATAGCATTACAAATGGAGCACAGACTACATTGATTTTATCAGCCTGAGGCTGCAGGCATAGCTGAACAAGTGAATGGAACATTGACATCCAGGTTGTCCAAAGTATGTGCTTCAACTACTCTGAAGAAGCTTTATGCTTTGCCCTTCTGTTAATGTACCTAAGCAGCATTCCTGATCGGAGGGCAGGACTGTCCCCACATTAAATCATGGGTTCAAGCTGATGTTTTAAAAAAAAAAATGTATTGAGCAGAACAGATGGACAATTCAAACAATATACAATAATCAATGATCGAGAATAAAACAGTTTTAAAAACAGCAAGCGATGGCTAGTAGAATCCTTTGATCGAAAACATTTGACGTTAATAGTAATAGAAAGCAGGAGAAGAAAAACAATGTTCAGAATACCATAATTTCTAAAGTGCAAATAATGCTAGATGTTCAGCTATATGAGGGATAACCAGGAGCCTATATTATTGTTGGTAATAGACTTTGCCCCCAATCCAAGTCGTGTTCATTACATAGATAAACATTCTTTCCATTCTAAGACACCCCAGCTACATTACAGTACCAACATGTCTTAGCTTAGATGCATAACAAAAAAGTGCTGAGTGCTATCATTTCTACTGTCGCAATTACAGTAAAGTGCTAGTCATGCAAGTGCTATAATAGTACAGGGATAAGCAGTCTTGTTGTTGTAGTTTACCTTTGTCCACCCAATGACAATGTATTTTTCTTGGTTAAGTAAACATTCTGTTTATCCAGAAAACCCTGTAACATTAAAGTGCATAAGTGTCTATCCTAAAATTTTATAAAAATAAAGTGCCGGGTGCTAAATTGCTAGGTGTCCGACATGGACTGTCGGCTATCAAAGGATTTCCAGATATTAGTGAACTTTTTCGTTGGCCCAACTCTTTTTGCGTAAGCTTTTTCAAACCTTCTTGTCCTTTGCATTTTATTCATCAATTTTGAGTAAGATGGTATATCCTCTGACCTCCAATTTTGGAGGATTAAGGAACCGGCTATTAAGGAACAAATCGCCGTATATGCCTCTTCGGCTTTGGACAAGTCAGTTCTTTTTGTATAAATGCCAAAGGGAGCCACCTCGGCTACGGGATCGATCGTCTAATTGATAGCCTGCCTCATTGAAGCAAAAATCTTCCGTCAAAATATTTCGAGCTTCGGGCCTGTAAAGAATATATGAAGCCAATCGCCCCCATCACAAATCTGGAAACAAAAGCATTTATTTTCTACTCCCAGAAAGCGTTTATTAAGAGCTTTTGGGGGTGTGATAGGCCAGCCAACGAGATAAAATGGACATCCTTTTAAAATTGGCAGCTCTGAGGGTCTTACTTCCTAACTGCACAATCTGCTCCCACTCCTGCCTTGAGAAGGAACAGTTAGTGTTGCCGGTTATTTTGGCTAGAGCTTCTTCCACCAAAGGAGACTCCTCACCCTGTCTCAAAAAGGTTTAACATGTCCCACTCCTTTTAGTTTGGCTTTATGAAGAGCATTGACCTGAGCTGGTGGTATCCCACATATTGACAGGTTATATTTATTTATAAAAAGTAATATCTGCAGATATTCTAGAAACCCTGTTTTTAATCGATTCTCAGATCTATCTAAGACCTCTTGGCAGGTGATTATGATGAGTTTCCTTGAGGTGAAGAAAAAATCCAATTCTCCTAGCCCACAGTCTTTCCATCTTCTGAGCTTACTGGAATGGATTTGAAGGCCAAAAATCTTACACTCTTCTAATTTCAAATACTGAAAGCCAACAAACCCAACCTGTTTAAAGAAGGACTGTAGTCTATCAGAGAAATCCCGAATAGTCTTGTATCAAGTCTTTTTTATTAATTTAGCTGTTGTAAAAAAAATAGGAACTTGCGATCCTGACTCCTGAATTATTCTATCACAAAAAAACATATCTAACAGACCATTAGGATCCAATACACGTGCTGAAAGATCCATGATCGCTGCCATGTAGTAAGTGTGAATATTAGGTATTGCTAGACCCCATTGGGCGGTTCCCAGCTGTAATATAGGCAGTTTAACCCTGGAAACTTTTCTATTCCAAGCAAAATCCCTGATTATTGATGAAATCTCTTTAAATAAATGGTGGGTTGGAGGAAAGCCACTAAGTGAAATCTATTGTACCTACAGACGTATATAAAGTCCTGATAATTTTAAATTTGATCGCACATGAAAGAGACAAAACTGTGGTCTTGAAAAAGGTGTTCTTATGAGACAATACACCGAAACGCGTCAACGCATTTGTTATATATGTCAAATTCACGGAACCAGATCCTAAAACTGATCGATTGGATTATGGACACATTGTGATTCCTCTGGATTGACATACCGATGATTATTGAGTGAAATCACGGAACTTGGTGTCTCTTGCTGTTTTTTTAAAATATCTCCTTTTACTTTGATACAACTGTGATTTTTTGTTTATGTTTTTATGACTATGTGATATTTTATGGTTTTTAACTGTATTGTTGATATCAATAAAATGTATAGATTGTTACAACATCTTGTTTAGGTGTCTTTATAAGTCCCGAGGCAGGGAGGTTAGCAATCAAACACGACAATTAGTTTGAGGAAGTACAGTAGTAGTGTCTAAATGAGTGGTGTATGTATGGATGGTTGAATGAAATGTACCTTTGATTCCAAGGGAAACTGTATTTTATTCGACATTCATAAAAAGAAAAACCAATAGGGGAAGTATAGACATTTTAATAAGACCTACATGGCCAATCAAAGTTAATCGTAGAAGAATCCATCTTTCAAGCAAAATTAAAATTTTATTACGCATTGCTAATGAATTCAAACTAAATAATTGTTCAAATTGATTGGTGACATAAATACCCAAGTATCTAATAGGCTCTGTTTTTAAGGCTTTAAATTTTAAGTTTAAGGGTAAAAAATTACAATCAACATTCAATATTAAAACCTCAGCTTTGTTTTGATTTATTTTATATCCACCAATCAGTTCAAAATTTCAGGGTTTCCACAAATTCTTATTGCTAGCTGCTCGATAAAAAAGGTAAACAGGATGGGGGACTTCGGACAACCTTGTCTGATACCTTGATTTATATTAACTGCCCCTATCGTATTGGCATTTACTACCACCCGGGCTTGGGCACCTTGATAAATGTTATTCAGCATATTGATTATCTGGGCAGGAAAGCCACATTTTTGCATGCCAAGGAAAAGTGCATCCTTGTTTACCAGGTCGAATGCCTTTTCGGCATCAAACATTGTAACATTGAGTTGGAGTTTTATAATTTGTAGCAAAATCGAGGGCCTGGATTAAAAACCCAGTATTTGCGGACATAGACCTCTCTGCCATGAAACCAGACTGATCGGGGTGGATCAAAGCCTGGGCAATCGGGGTAAAACGTTGGGCCCATATTTTCATTAAAATCTTGAAATCAACGTTAAGTAGGCTAATCGGTCTATAAGAATTAACATCCTAATGGTTCTTTCCTTTTTTGACAAAACTAATGATGATAGACTCCTTAAAACTAGGAGGAACAATGCCCCCAATCTAACTACTGGGACTAGCTGATATGGTGAATTTTGTGTCTCATTAAGTTGGAGATGCTAGCGCCCCATCGCATAAGGAGCAGTGCCATGATCTCAGTACAGTCTCTGGGTCTTGGTGAAGAAGGACGTTTGGAAAATGTATCTGGAACTATGATGGAGGGGACCTTTCCAGGTCATCGGAGTAACAAACACTGCTGTTAAGTGTGGAGATCACCCCAACTGGATCAATACTTCCCACACTCATGGAGTGGAGAGTCCTGTTTATCATATGACAGTCCCTCTTCCAGAAGTGCAGCCATACAACTGAAAGGTAGAGGGAAGACGCTGAACAATTTAGAGAATATCAGCAAGAACCTGAAGCAGCACATCCTCTGCTTGGGGGGGGGGTTGATGAGACAACGTTTGAGGTTGAGGCATGAGCGGCTTGGCCTGTGAAGCTGGTTGAGCCACAATCAGACCCTGACAAACGGCCTAGTTCTGTGACAAGCTGAGTTGGAGCTGGAGACAGTTGGCCAAGGAGGCAGGAAAGAGAGATAGACTAAGTCTGCAATAGAGTGTTTGCCTTACACTATCCCAGAGAATAAAGAGGATTCTGGTATGACAAAAGATCTGCACTCAGAAGATCACAAACAGTTAGGGTAACCATTTGAGGTACTCATCCCCTGAATCGACATACTTTGCAGCAAATTGCAATGAGAAAGGATCAAGCGAGTTGGAGGATAACAGTAGGATTTCAGTTGAACCTCCATGATTGTAAGCTTATGGTTGCACTGTGCTTTATGTTTGCTTTCCCATTAAATAGCCTGACATGGTTCGTTAGTGGCATGATCTCTGGACTGTAATGTATTCTGTTCTTTTGTTAGAGACAAATAAATGAACTACGTTAAAAAGAATCAAGAAGATTTTCTAGGTCTGAAGCTGCAGAAGGAGTATAATGTCATAATTTAGAAGAACACGGAGTAGGGATAGGGAGGACTCACAAAGTCTTTGTAAATAAATTTGTCATACAATTTTGGACTTTGTTATGAATTTTGTACAAGTAGAAACATACAAAAGAAATCCATCTGCTGCTATTTTCTACTCAACTGTCTGATTTTAGTGAAGTCATTGAAACTAGTAACACCAATGGCTGTAGGCTTATAGTAGCAGGTGGATTGATATCTAGAACTGCATGACTACATTTTTTACTTCTAGGATTATATTCACCTACAGTTCCTAATTTAGTTGAGATTAGATCTAGGACTACCCCTAGAACCCAGATTCCTACTGACGTTAGGTTACATACATTTGAATTCAAAACACTACATGTAGATTCCTCAAGAGAAGACTCTTTCTCAAATGCGTATTTTAAGTTGCTTTATGAGTACATTAGCACTATGCATAGGACTGCTAGGTTGGTACGAGTTACCTTTATCAGCTACAGAGGGGATTACCTATCATATTCCTCTTACATATAGTGTTACTTGTAACCTATTATTGAGTCATATGCAAATTGTCATTTACAGTATTATTTTTCAAATTATGATATAGTGCTTTCTATAGTCCTTTTATTCAATTATTTGAATCGCCACCCCAAGGCTAAAGAGATGGCAACAGCTGATAGTTTCTTTAAATCTATCTATTTTAATGTGAGACACAGCTTATGCTTATAGGCACAATTTGACACATTCCTAAACAGACAATACAAAGAAATTTCTAGATAAGGTAGAAGACAGGAGAAGAGCAATAAATGCTCACTGGAAAACATGGTGTGATCAAATATATAGGAGTATTGGGCTAAAGACAAATACAACATCAAGATTCAGGAGTTATGCTTGCACTAACGTCAGATTGGAACACAAAGAAAAACTATGTGTGCATAGAATGAAATCCACAATTCACACTAAATAATTGGAAAGGAGTGATTGTGATCTGTATTCAATGGAAGTCAGCATCCTGTAATTCCTGGAGTTTATTATGTCTGTGGGGAACATGCTTATTTTACACTGCCTCAAAGTTGGTATGGTACATATTACTTGGCAGTAGTCCTCCTGAAAATGTATCACGTATAACAACTAGGTGATTCTATATGGGGATCACGAGCTAGAACTAAAAGAGGTACAATGGTTCTGAAATAGTTGTAGATATAGTTGGTGCATTGATTTCATCTGTAGGAGTAGTTTTGAATGACCTTAAGTTTAGACATCTGTTCCCTACAGTTGATAATTTAGCTAGTAGTACTGCAAGTTCAGTGTTAGCTGTGGACACTGAAATTAAAGCTATAAGGTCTATGGTAATGGAGAATAATCTTGCGTTAGACATCTTTCTCATAAAGGATAGTGGAATCTGAAAGATGTTGAAGGTTCAGCAATGCCGCACTTATATACCCGAGAAGAGTGAAGAGGTACAGAAATATATTAGGAATATTACAGACTTAAAGGGATATTTAAAAGAGTTGGAAGCTACAGGTTCTTGGGAAGCAATCGGAAATGAATTTGCTGCAGTAGGAAAATGGTTTGAAAGCCTTGGAAGTGGAATATTGGATTCCATTTTGAGACCCTTTGTGATAATTGCCCTTTGTGCAATCTGTCTATTTGTAATGTTTAATGGGTACAAGAGTATAAAAGCGAAGAGAAAAAGCAGGGAAGGGGGGGGGAAGCAGGGAAAGAGGGGAATGGGGAATGGGAAGAAAGAGAAACGATGTAGAAATAGAGAAGAGTCAGTGTAAATTTTATGATGAAATGAGGTACTTGGAAAACTCTAAACGAAAATTTTTGAAAACCTTTGGGTTTTGACTGATTTCATCTAATAAAGATTTATGTGTTGATTGTGATGGCTAACATTGCCATCAAAGGGGAAAATTGGAGCTGCTCAATTTAGGCACCACCCTTACACATCACAGAAATACGTTAATATACTTACGTTTGACATTTCACAATCGTCTGTTACTTTTAACCCCTTTACTGCCAGGCCTTTCCACCCCCCACCCGTGCCACGCCTTTTTTGACTCTTTGGGGTCATTCTCGCTTAGGACCCCTTAACTTTTTGTCCACATTTGGTATCAATGCCAAATTTGCGTCCTTTTTTTTTACAATATCCTGAGGATTGTACAGGCACCCAGAGTTTGTGGATACCCCTGGAGGGAAACAAGAAATCAGCCAAAATACATCCAAATTTTGTTTTTTGGGGGGTAAAATGGGAAAAAAGTTCTGCTGAAGAAAGCATCTGTTTTTCTCTCCGCAAATGGTAGCAACAAAGGGTTTGAGGTACTAAGACGACCATCTTCCCAGATTTCAGGAGCAAGAAGAATTCTGGCAGAAAACCCACATTTTCTAAACAGTTTTGGCATTTTACTGGGACTTAGCCTATTTTTCCTATTTTTTGTTCTTCAACCTCCTTCCAGTAGTGATAGAAGTGAGAGTGAAACCAATAATGGATGCTGAAAAGCTTTATATTTCTGAAAAGAAGACAAAAGCCTGAATTCAACAGGAGGTCATTTCTGAAGATCATTCAAGCTTTCCCTATAGAATGTAACAATTGAAATGATTGAAATTGAGTTTAAACAAAACACCATTTGTTACTTCATGTTCACCTGTAACCTATTCTAACTATGGTAGATTTTTGAAAGTAATATCGTGTAACATCCACAGGACCCATATGGTTTTGCAAGGCTTCTAGGTTAACCAAAAACCCGAGGTACCCATCACACAAAAGCGAGAATAAATCAATAAGGCATAGTAGGGAATGTTAAACCAGAAACACCAAGAATAATTCCTCAGAAAAACACCCAGTAAGTAACTGGATAATCAGAAATGGTGCTCTATATAGACAAAAAATTGAGAAGGAACCAAAAAACCCAGTGCACACAAACAAAATCATAGGAGTATCACACTCTGGGCCAACTCACCAACTACTGCAGATAGTCTGGCAACATCAAATATAAACTTGTGTTTCATACCTGGAGGACAGCTTGGTGTTTTATGAGTTATTGTGAGAAAGTGTATAGTTGGTATAGGTGGGCAGGTTGCTGTTAGATATGTGTATTCATCATCATTTAGTAGATTCTTATTTTGCCATTGTTTCAAATATGTACTTAGTTCAATATTTTTTTTTATTGGGTTGTGATTGCATTTAACACAATTAGTTTCATCATTTAGTTGTTTCATTGCTTCTTTAACATAGCCCTCTGTATTTAGTGTCACAGTGTTAATACCCTTGTCCACTGGCTTAATAATTAGTTTGTAATTTTCCATTAGATTCTTTAGAACTATTTGCTCACTTACGGTGTGATCTGTCAAGCTGGGGCCGAGAAGAAAGGGGGCCCCAAAACACAAAATACCCATGCATTTTTCACAGACTTTGTTAGGCAGAGCTACTGTAAAAATTGCTGAACGGAATTACACCAAATTTGGCCGAACCTAGATTTTGGGACACAGATTGTGCTTTTTGCGACTTGGTATAAATCTGCTCAGTAGTTTTAGAGAAATTAAGGTTGACAAAATATTTGTATATCCGGGCGGTTGGGTTTGAGGGGCTCTTGCAAGAGTCTCTTTAACTCAATTCAAAATAATGTGGTTTCTGAATGGCCCATAGAGCTTTATTTCCCTTCGGCCAATTCGCTCCAGTGGGAGCGAGTGATCTGATTGGCTGTCAGCAACATGATTTTTTTTCTGGCAGCCAATATAGGATGCAGGGAGTTAAGTTCCGTGTCCTGAAGTAAATTTTCTTTAAATTATAGCGGGCAGGTTAGAGATACCCTGCCCCCTAGATTCCATGGAGGTGGCCCAGAGGCATCATCCTAGTGTCAAAATAAAAAAATCAAGGGGATTTTTGTCACGATCCTGTGAGACTTCCATGGGATACAAAGAAGCAAAACCAAGTGGTGGCTGGTGCTGCATTCTTCAATGATAGGTCCTTAGGCTTATTTAAGAGGAGGGAGGTGCCTGCCCACACTCCCCAAGCCATTATAGGCCCCAAAGAGTCCATACCCGGGGTCAAAATGCTGAAAAAAGGGGAGGGGGCCACACAGCCTTCTTTCCCAAGCCTTCAAAAGTCAAGGGGGCCCCATGGCCCAGGGTTGATAGGTTTCATTTTTGTGGAAGGGTAAGCATGGCCCCCAACCGAGCCATTGAATGCCCCAGGGAGTCAACCCCCAGGGATGAATAATAAAATAAAAGGGGAGGGGCAGCACAGTCCCCCCTACCCAAACCTCCTAAGGCCCCGGGACCCCATCCCCCTGGGACGCTTAGTTTGTTAAAAGGAAGGAGAGCCACATGATCCCCTCTCCCTAACCCTTCATTGACCTGGAGACCCCCTCATCTGAGGTCTGCTTACTAGCTGTGTCCCAGAGAGCCCACCTCAACTGAATTTTCTCCCACCTTACGGGAGCATTTCTGAATTTCTGACCACGGGGGAGCAACCACAAAGTCTGCTCCCAGCAGTTGGGAGCTTTGGAGCAAACTCAAAGTATGTTCCCAGCAGGCAGGAGGTTTGAAAATGCTCACACCAGCTCTGAGCAGATGTTTGATCTGTTTCTCTGCCCACACTGATGGGGGCAGGGAAACAGATCATGAAATTGCTCCTGCTCGGAGAGACCAGCATAAGTACCTGCTCCCTGTGGGTGGGAGAATGTGAGGAGCCAGATGGCACCCAGGGGTCCTGAGCACCTCCATTGTTGAGCATGGTGGGTGCCCTGGGTAAAGCACTAAAGAATCCAGCTTAAATTAAAGCAGGCCAAGGGGGATGGGGTCCTCGAACCAAAAACACCTCAGGCGGGGGGCAGTGCAGACCCCTCCCATTTAAGATAAGTAGTGGCCCTGTGGGAAGGGCTCAGCAGGGTCTTTTAAAAGCTCAGGGAGGGGGGCTGCGCAACATCCTCGCCTCTAAAAAAAAACATTCCTGGGTGATCGGGTCCCCAAGGACTAATAAGGCTCGGAAGGACGGGCTGCTTGGCCGCTCCCACTTGTTGTACGTTTCTGACCTGGGTGGAACCTCCTGGGGCATATAATGGGTTAAGGATCCCCTTAAACAAGGCTCCGGGGATGGGATCGCCAGTACGTAAAAAGGCTCAGAGAGGTGGGGTCAAACCATGCAGTACTAATATTGCCACACGTTACCTTACTTATGACATGACCTATGACATCATTGATAGCATGACTGCAACATCTGAAATGACATGTTTGATGAAAAGACTGTGCATGGCTTTTTCTTTTTTGTATGTGTACTGCATTCTGCATCATACATATATACAAAGAGGAAATTGCCTTAAAGCATAGTCCCGTCCTGCACAAAAGGTATTCTGACCACAATGCAGACACCCTAGCACTTTGGTGCATTAGTGCCTAGTTCTGAGAGTGTGCCAGTGCAGTAATAGAGCAGAACTGCACCCCTTCTTTCTAGATATGCTTGCTGTCCTCTGTTGCATAGCCTCTTTCTAATTCTGGGCCCTAGTCTTTTCACTTCCAAAAGAGTTAAAAATATATCATACTTTTCCCCATTGTAATACACCGAGAGCTTGGGGTTAGGTTTGAAGAATCTGAGGGGGGACTTTTCTGACAGCACAGCTCACCAAACCTGAGCCTGGCCCTAAAAGATGCAACTTCTGTCCTGCAGCCCCTTCATTGATTTTCTATGCATTATCTGTAGGAGATCTTTCAGCTGTGAGTCAAGGACTTTGTCTCCCAGAGCTTCAGGTACAGGAGCCTTCTTCTTTATATAGATGTGCCTGCAGAGGTTGATTATGATCACATCATATCAAAAGAGGCATCTTGGAGTGATTGAAATAAAGGTTCTATGTTCAATATCATGCTGGTAGGCTCATTACCTCCCACAAGACCCTTCAATCTTTCTGTCCACCAAATCTGAAGAGACAGAAGAGGCCATGCTGACTAAGGTCAAATTCCCTTTCAAAATGTGTGTTAAATCTCTCTCATAGTCCTCTATAAGGTACTTTTTGATGGGAAACTAGGAACATTGAGTGTATCTATGCCTGTGTCCTTTCAGAACCATGCTTGTTACAACTCCTTGAAAAGGCATTCGGTGAAGGAGCCTAGTACTGGGCAAATAAGTCATCTTGAACCACCTGCTTATGATTGAACCCCAGCAGTTCTCCCTTTATGCAGCCTTCATGGTCATCAGTATAATTTTTCTGACTTATCGTTGCTGGTTCTGCCAAGGCTGTACTTACTGCCTCCCATATCATGGCCTGTAATCAGGTCTTCTAATAGTACTTAATCCTTCAGGAGATCTCATTCTGAGAATGCTTGGTGGCACTGCTCCTGATCTTTTTCCCCCTCCATTTTGCCACTAGAACTTGTGCTAAAACAGAGGCTTCTGTTTATGTATGGTCTCCTACTGACAGAGATTTCTTCTGATGAGATACGTCTGTTACTAGATTTTGGAAATATGGCTCTCTCTGAAGGGTCATCCCAAACTTTTTGCCTTCCTTCTCCTATTTTTATGACCTCATTTGTTTGGCTTTAAGACTCTGGGCACTTTACCACTGCTTACCAGTGCCAACGTGCATGTGCTCTCTCCTCTGAACATCATATAATTGGTTTACACCTGTTTGTCATTGCTGATTTACTTGTAAGTCCCTTACAAAGTGGTATATCATATACCCAGAACCTGTACTTCGAAGGCTACTAGTGAGCTTGTAGCACTAATTTTGCCACCCACCTAAGTAGCCTCAAACCTATCTCTGGCCTGCAACTGCAGTGCCTGTTTTTGCAATTTACTGCCACTATGAATCGGCATTTAAAACTACTTGTCAAGCTTTAAACCCCTTTTATTATACCCAGATCACCCCTAAGGTAGGCTCTAGGTAGCCCTAAGGGCAGGGTGCTGTGTAAATAAAAGGTAGGACATGTACTGGTATATTTTGCATGTCCTGGTAGTGACAAACAGCCTACTTGTTTTTCACTACTGTGAGTCCTATTGCTCTACTAGGCTAGCATTGGGAATTCCTTAGTACACTTTTAAGCTGTAATTCCTGATCTGAGAGAAGTAGCTTTTCAGTGTTTCATATGTTTAGAATGGTAGTGACAAATCCTCCTCACTTGTGAAGTTGGATTTAACATTACTATTTAAAAAAAGCCACTTTTAGAAAGAGGGCATTTCTCTGTCCTTATAACTCTGTGTGCTTTGCAACCTTTCTCTAATACAAGTCTGGGCTGGGTGACAGCTACAGTCGGTGTATTTCCTCTAGACAGCCACAAATAAAGAAAGTGAGGACCATCTGCATTCTGAGCACTCATCTATATTCAACGGACCTCTGGTCAGGGACCTGCTCTCTCCCCCAGCAGCTCTGCTGTTGTGCCGCTGCCACTGGGTGTCTTGTAGGTGTTTGAGCCTTGCTTCTGCTGTTTCCACTGTTGCTCGTCTGCCTTGTTGTGACAGTTTTGTCCTTGTGTCTTTAATGGCTTTATTGTAATTATATGTAATTTATGTGCCTGTTATCTGTGACTCTGCCCTTCTTTCATTTTTTGCACCTGTGACCTTGTTTTTCTGTGCCCGTTTTCTCACCACCCTTTTTCCACCACTGCTCCCCCACGGCCCCTCCCCCTTGCCGTTCTCGCTCACGCCTCCCACCTGAGCTTCCTTCCCCCTTCCCTATTTAATGGCAGCTGCGGTAAGGGTGATCAAGCAAGACCTCTGACCTCTGGTCAGGGACCTGCTCAATCTCCCGGCAGCTCCACTGCTGGGCCGCTGACATGTATCTGGTTGGTGTTCGAGCCTTCCTTCTGCTGTTTCCACTGTTACCCATCTGCCTTGTTGTGTCCGTTTTTTCTTTGTGTCTTTGTCTGTCTTTATTGTAAATATTTGTAATTTCTGTGCCGGTTATCTGTGACTCTGCCCTTCTTTCATTTTTTCCACCTGTGTCCTTGTTTTCCCGTGCCTGTTTTCTTGCCACCCTTTTTCCACCGCTGTGCCCACACGGCCCCTCCCCCCTGCAATTCCCACGCCCGCCTACCAGCTGAGCTTCCCTCCCCCTTCCCAATTTAATGGTGGCCACTGCAAGGGTGAGCATGCAAGACCTCTGACCTCTAATCAGGGACCTGCTCTCTCCCCCAGCAGCTCTGCTGTTGTGCCGCTGCCACTGATAGGTGCCTGGTAGGAGCTTGAGCCTTGCTTCTGCTGTTTCCACTGTTGCCCGTCTGCTTTGTTGTGCCTGTTTTGTCTTTGTGTCTGTGTCTTTATTGTAATTATTTGTAATTTCTGTGCCTGTTATCCATGACTCTGCCCTTTTTTAGTTTTTTTGCGCCTCTGCCCTTGTTTTTCCATGCCCATTTTCTCGCTGCCCTTTTCCTGCCACTGCTCCCCCATACCCCCTCCCCTGCCGTTCCTGCTTGCGCATCCCAGCTGAGCTTCCCTTCCCTATTTAATAGCGGCCTCTGTGCGGCCGCTGTGCTGCCGCACAGCGGGCGTGCCGCACCAAAGAAAAGCCCATCTGCGAACCAACAGCGACCAGCGCCAGAGACCCTGGATCTCCGACCACTCACCGCTACGACTCCACCACCCTCCTCACACTCAACACCAGAACAGCAAGTTCTCCTACCAGCACTACTGCTGAACCTTATTCACACTGGGCACCCCAATGAACATCACACCCACACCAAACGCCAACACTCCCAAAGCCATAAGGTGCATCCTCCTCAACTTGCGCATCCTGCACAGACACGCCGTAGAGATCTGGGACCTCCTCAACACCATCTCTCCTGATGTTGCCTTCTTCACAGAAACCTGGACCAACTCCACCTCTGCCCACTCATCGGAGACCTCAACTTCCACCGAGACAACATCAACATCAACGACCTCAACTCCTCCACCCTCCTGGACAACCTTGCCAACCTCAGACTGAACAAACCTGTCACTACCACCACCCACGAGGCAGGACACACCCTCGACCCCATCTTCGCAGGAGAAAAACAAAATCCACTTCAGCTACACCACGCAACCCCTCTGGAAGGACCACCACTGAGTTCACTTCCACGTCGAAAAACCCACCACCCCCAAGCCTGTCCCCTGCCCACTGCGAAGGAACTGGATTAAGGTCGCCAATGAGCACCTCAACTCCACCCTCAACCGCGATGCCCCCCTAACGTTGACCAACGCCAACCTCGCAGCCAAAGAACTACACAGATGGATCTTTAACTGCGCAGACGAAGTCATGCCCCTTCGCAACCCTGACAGACAACACCCCAGAAAGGCCACCTGGTTCAACGCTGATCTCTAAGAATTCAGACGCACCTTCAGACGTCACGAGAAGTATTGGTGAAACAGCAAAACGTCGGAAGACCGCACCATATACAAGAACGTCATGAAGAAGTACCAACATCTCATCAGATTAACCAAATGAACCTTCATCCAGAACAAGATAACTGCCTATGCCAGCAACTCGAAAAAACTTTTCAGCATCATCCAAGAGTTCGCAAAACTCCCCCAGAGAGGATACAGACATCACCCCTTGCCAGGCCCTTTGCAACAAACTCAGCTCCTATTTCCACCTGAAAATCAACTCACAACTTCAACTAACAAACATCAGACTCTGACACCACTCCCTCCTCCAGCGACACCAACCATCCCACCATCTCCGCATGGACCCCAGCCACCACCAAAGGCACTGAACCGACCATGAAAAGCATCCACTCAGGAGCACCCACGGACCCCTGTCCTCCACACATCTTTCACAGAGCCACCAGCACCATCGCACCGGAACTCAACGCACCATCACCACCACCTTCAAAACCGGTACCTTCCCCAATGACTGGAAATGCGCAGAAGTCAAGCCCTTGCGCAAGAAGCCCTCAGCAGACCCTTGGGACCTCAAGAACTACTGTCCCATCTCCCTCCTCCACTTTGCGGCCAAGTTTACTGAGAAGACCGTCAACGTTCAACTAACAAAATTCATCGAAGAGAACTCCATCCTCGACCCTTCCCAATATGGATTCGGCAGCAACCACAGCACTGAGACCACCCTACTCGCAGATGACATCTGCACCCTCCTCGACCAAGGCTATACCACAGGGCTGATCCTACTAGACCTCTCTGCAGCCTTCGACACTGTCTCCCACCGCACACTTGCTGCCAGACTCCATGAAGCCGGCATACAGGAAACTGCCCTCGAATGGCTCCACTCCATCCTGACCATCAGGACCCTAAGAATCAGACTTCCAATCTTCCTTTCTGAACCCACAGAGATCAACTGTGGAGTACCTCAAGGATCCTCACTCAGCCCAACGCTCTTCAACATTTATATGGCCCCCCTGGCCACCATCATCAGACAGCACAGACTCAACTTAGTCTCCTACGCTGATCACATCCAGCTCATCCTCTCCCTCACCAAACATCCCGTCACCACCAGACTCAGCTTCCAGGAAGAATTAAAAGACGTTGCACCCTGGATAAGCAGCAGCTGCCTGAAGCTCAATTCGGTGAAGACAGACGTCCTCGTCCTTGGACACTCTCCCACCACCTAGGACAACATCTGGTGGGCCACCGCCGTCAGATACCCCCCACGCCCCCAAACCACACCCAGAATCTGTGCATCACACTCAACACGCTCTGCATCCTTCGCAAGACCTTCAAATGGATCACCCACAGAATCCAGAAAGACCATCACCCATGCACTCATAACCAACCAACTGGACTACAGAAACGCTGTCTACACCGGAATCAACAAGTGTTAGACCTGATACCACTGGCTTGAGTCTCCCTTCTATTTTTTCTGATGGCCTCTTCTGTTTTTAATATATTTTGCTGATCTAGATGCTTTGGGCACTGTGCCACTGCTATTGAGTGCCACAATGCAAGTGCTCCCTATGTTAAATTGATGTCTTGACTAGTGACTCCATGATTGGGTTATTTGATTTACCTGTCAGACCCTAGTATAGTGCATCATGTGTGCCGAGGGCTTGTAAATCAAATGTGGCTGGTGGGCTTGCAGCACTGGTTGTGCCACCCACAGAAACAGCTTGTAAAGTTTGTCTCGGGCCTGCCATTGCAGAGCCTATGGGAAGTCCAGTACTGCCATGTCGACTTGGCCAGTGTACCCACTTGCCAGTCCCTATACTTTCCTTTTCTTCATATCAGACAACCCTATGGTAGGCCCAAGGGCAGGGTGCATTGTAAGTATAAGGTAGGACATGCTCTGGTGTGTGTGGCATGTGCTAATAGCGATTTACAGCTATTTTCGATTTTCACTATTGCAAGGCTACCTGTTCCCCATAGGCCAGAATGGGCAGTTTGATTATTACATCTTATAATCCTAAATGACTCAGGGAACATGGTAGAAATATAAGTTTAGTATGCCTGAACTAAAATACATCTTTTAGTGGAGTTGTTTTTAACATTCTGTGTTTGAAAATACCACTTTTAGAAAGTAGGTATTTTCTTGCCTAACTACCCAAGCCTGCCTCTGCTAGATTGTGTATTGTGTGTCTGGTTCTGTGAGTGACAGGGGCTGGGGGATTTCAGCAGACACGGTGAGTCAGCACAGGACTGAACAGAGAGATATACATGCTGATGGCTGGAAGGAGTTGCACCTGGGACCTGAATAGGGCTGTGCCTTCCCCCTACAATGTTGGCTCCACCTCCTGTGTCTGATGTCTCTGCACTGTGAAAGTAAAGGAGTCATAAACAGAGGGCTCCAGGACTGACCTCAACTGGTTTGGACTAGGCAGAGGCTCTCCGCCTTCAGAGAACAAAGAGAAAAGTAGTATAAATATGGGGACCCAGACCCCAAGACTTTAGATCACTTCTGGAACAAGACAAACCTCTGCCAAGGAGAAGAACCAAAGGATGCTGTAGGAGTTCTACTGCCCCCCCTGCCAGTGTGCTGTGTTGCTGGGTTGGCCTACAGTGGTGTCTTAAGTGCCAAGGAGAGGAGAAGGAACTTTGTGTGTACTTCATCATCTTGCAGAATATTTCTCCAAGGGCTTGAACTTGTGCTTGCCTCCTGCTGAAGTCTCAGGGACAAAAGACTTCACCACCAGCTCCCCTCTGAATTTCCTTGCTGGGAACTCTTTCTGCAGAAGCCTGCATGTCACTGGGAGCTGGAAGCGTGATGCAACAAGAAGAAGCTTGTCGCCGCCGCAGCTGTAGTCATCGCATCGCCGGAGAAGCATGTCACCGCCGCATCTCCCCAGAAGCGTGTCTTCATCTCAGCTGTCTGCTGTCGCATCACCGGAGAAGTGTGATGCCACCGTGAGGGTCGCCATCGCATCGTCGGAGAAGCGTGTTGCAGGGCCTGTCGCAGCTCAAAAGTACAGAGTCGTCACAAGGCTGCCAGGGCGTGTATGCATCGTCTTCGCACCATCGCATCAAGGGGGCCATCTTATCGCATCGCACCGGTTTGTCTCATTGCATCGAGGTGCCATCTTCTGCATCGCAAACGGGCCGCAGGATGAGAATCTACGCATCACCTCCGCTCCAGTAAGGATCAAGACGCATCCCCTACTCTGTGCAAGCATTAAGGCGCGACGCATCATCTCCCCCGAAGCACGGAACCGACGCATCTCCCACTCTGCGGACCTTTTGTTTGCTTTGCGTTACGCATCCAGGTACTTTTGTGAGAACTGTGTCGCATTTATCACCAACTTGAACTAAGTAACTTCTACCATCTTTAAGTCAATCTGGAGTACAGTATTGTGGATTTTTGTTGTTTGTGGTCTTATGTTTAGTCTAAATAAAGAATACTTATTTTTAGAAAACCTGTGTGGTGTCCATCTGTAGTGTTTTCACTGTATTACTGTGTGTATTCACAAATGCCTATAACACTGCCTCTGAGATAAGCCTGTCTGCTCGTGCCAAGCTACCAAGGGGTGAGCAGGGGTTATCCAGTAGTGTAATCCCCTTTACCTGATTTAGAAGCACGGATCCCTATTTGTTAAAAGGTATACACCATTGCCAACTAGAGAACCCCAGTTCTAACACCAAGTCACTGCTTTGCAAATTCCAAACTATTCAGAACACTGCAGCCAGACTTGCCCTTGGCATCCCTCAAGAAGAACACATCACCCAATATCTGCGAGACCTCCACTGGCTCCCCATTGAAAAGAGAGTAACCTTCAAGATTCTCACCCATGCCTATAAATGCCTCCACAACACCCGACCCCAATACCTCAACAAGAGAATCACCCTCCACGTACCCAAGTGAAACCTCTGATCTGCCCTTGCCAAAACCCCACGCATCTGCAGAGCCCGAACAGGTAGAAGAGCCTTCTCCTACATCATGACCAAGACCTGGAATGAGCTCCCGATCAACATCAGATGCACTCCCTCTCTAAACATCTTCAGGAAGACCCTCAAGACCTGGCTCTTCGACTAAACGGATATGCTGACCCCTGCACCTTGAGACCCTCACGGGTGAGTAGTGCGCTTTAAAATTCCCTGTTTGATTGATTGATTCATCTGCTTTCTGATGGGTCTTCCTGGGCAGGGAGGAATGGGAGGGACTGACACTCTTTAATAGGTAGCATCCTGTCCACACACAAAGCACTGATTTACTCACCACAGATAGCCTGGCAGACAGGACTGGATTGAAAGGGATGCTTGTGCATATCAGATAGCTGCTTTGAAGTCACCCCGTGCATCAAAGGCACTTTGGGTATAGCTACTGGGCTCTGACCCCCTAAAAATCTGACACTTCTGGATCTTGAACTGAACCTCTGTCAGATGGACTGCTGTGCTGTTTAAAGGACTCAACTAGACTGCTTTTCTGGAAGGACTGCTTTTCTGCTTGTTGCTCTGCTGCCTGCTGCTCCCTGACTCTGGTAAAGGAGTGCTGCTATCCCTCTAAGTGATCTCCAAGGGCTTGCTGGCTTGCCTCTTGTTTTTTGAAGTCTTAGAGATAAAAAAAAGACTCCCTGCAATTCTGCTGCTGTACTCTGCCTTCTGTGAGTCCTACCCTTGCCTGAGGTGCCGTCTCCAGGTTCTGAGCCTCAGAAGTGGGTTCTGCTGCTGTTTTGCTACAAAATTGACACATAGCCACAACTGGGACAATCAAAACTGATGCAGTGCCCTTTGGTGGCGACACAGTGCCAATCCGGAGATAGCCCTGCACGGCTCGATGAGGCCTCAGGAGCGGACTGCAAGATTTGATGATGACACAGTGCCGATCCGAGGTCCCGACTGCAGGGCTCGAATTCGACGCATTGACCCGACTGCGTGAATCTTAACCAATGCATTATCTTCACAGCGTGGAGAAGATCGATGTACTTTGTTGCTTGCGACCAGGAAAGGTGCTCTATTCACCAGGCCTGCGTGGGTCCTGTAGCTAGCCTGCACTTTCATGAGGTTGGCCAAACTTTGGCTTCATCCTGGTACAGCGCAATGTAAAGTAACCTTGTTAGTGCTACTTGCTTCTAAGCGTTTTACTCCATTTATTCCTTTAAAACTCTCTGTCTTTAATTCTATACATTATATTTTTGCTGTTATGGTCTTGTTTTTTTTATGAGATGATAACCTATTGTCATAAAGCTGTGTGGAGTATTTTTGTTGTGTAATCATTGTGTTTCTGTGTGTGTGTTGCACAAACACTTTACACATTGCCTCTTTCGATCAGCCTAATTGTTCTGTGCCAAGCTACCAAAGATTGGGCACAGGTTATCTTTTAGTGTGTATCTAGCTTACCCTGACTAGAGTGGCGGTTGTTCCCTGGCCTGAGTGAATACCTCAGCCAACCAGGAGTGCCATTTCTAAACAGTGGTAAGAACCACTGTTTCTGCCTTCTCTCATGGACGCACCTGAGTGGGCACAACACACAGCGGGTAACCCTTTATGTTGGCCGCTCACACAACGCAACCCTGCCCAAAAATCAGACTTACAGCCTTGGCTAAAACACCTGGAGAGGAAGCGTGAACTTGGGCACGTCATGTACAAAAACAGCCCACCTGAGTCGACTGCCTGAACAGTGACTTCTTATCCCAGTGCTAAGTGGTCCATGCACGTCAGGAAAGAAGCAGGATGTTATGGGAGGGAGGAGGGGCCTTATTCAAGAAATTCGAGGAGTAGTTTTAGAATGTATTCAATTTTACTAGCATGTATTGTGGATAGCGGGACCTGTCCGGGGCCTAGGGCCGCCCGAGACTGATCCAGCGGACGGACGTTAGGCTATTGTCTATTAAATTCCAAAGAACCCCTGGAGGTAAGGAGACAATTTTCCGTAGATATTACCATGGAAGATGGCAAGAAGGCCAAAGCTCGTTTAAATCTGTGAGGATGACTGACTGGTAGCTCAGTGCATTTGCCGTGCAGCAATGTCATGCGCATTCATCAGATTTTGCAGAGGGCCCTGTTATATTGCGTTACGTCATTGCTTTAAAGGTTTAAGGGGTCTTAAGCAGGAAGGAATTATCTATGTTTTCCACTGTCCGAATATGTTTTGAAAATATAAAAATACCTTAAAATATCACACTTGTTACACAAATATAATAAAAGATTTTAGGAAAGAAAAACGTAAATTATGTTAGTTTATGTTAAGCATTTAGTACAACTGTAAGCATAATTTGTCTTGCACTGTTTTGTTTATAATTGGTACTGTTGGGACTGCTTTCTCGCCTCACCTCTCTTGGGTATTAAGTCTTGCAAATCAAGGATGGTTAAAAAGTCAAGCACAGGCAGAACTGTTGTGTTTGGCACATTATATTTGGTAAAACTACATTTTTGGTTGTACCTTAAAATATAGTTACAATTGTAATTTTCGCACGGGTTCAATCTCATGTGCATTCCGTGTTATCAGGTCCTTGCATGACAAAACTCTCACGCGAGGCAAGGAAATAGTGGCTCCCACCAGACGCATCAGACCGTACCAGGTGTGCTGCTGTCAGACATAAACAGCCATCCATCACCGAGTCTGTCAGGCTGCATCCCAGCTGTCGACAAGTTTGGCAGGAAAGAGCAATACGTTGCACTTCCTGTATTATTCAGCATACAATGCGTGTGTCAGGAGGACGTAAGGAATTTTAATACCAGCAGCTGCCAAGATTTAAATTTGATACACCCACTGCAATAGTTGCAATACAGGACGATTTGTAGTTTTGATCTTAATTTGGATTTATATCCACACCATTTAATACATCTCAATAGACTGGAATACATTTCATGCCAAAAGTGGTTTCAACTCAACCTGGAGGTGTTTATGTGACAGGGCATGCATGACGCTGAAAGCTGGCTCCGTTGTAAACAAACAGATCACAGCACGAGCCATGTCTGGCTTTGCCATCTGAAGAAATCAGAAAGACAGACATCCCATACCCCACCAGGCCACGCATGCGCAGAGCATTGCTCCGAGATGGGGGTTGAGTCATGGCTAGTCCATTGGTTGTTTTAGCAAAGCGAAGAGATGCCCTCATGGAGGTGATACAACATACCAAAAACTACAGTTCGTGCACATGAAAGTGATCGAGTTTATACAAAAAGTAAAAAGCAATATTAACTGTAAAGAACAATTTGCTTTTTCCCAACTGATGTTAGATAGCCCTGATTTCATAAAGATAAGCAGGCGAGTAATATGCTCCTATGTACCTGCTTTTAAACAATGGACTAGTCAAACAGGAGAAAATTATAATTCTCAGTTATTACATGAGAGTTATCAGGTGCACTGGCTTAGCGCATGGTCTTTTATAAAAAATTATTTTTTACCTAAGGCGTTTTAAGTTCATAGTAAAACGAGATTTTCTCCAACTTAATTCATGAACTTTACACAGAGCAAATGTTGGAAACAGAGAGGGCAATCTATGGTCAGCGATTCTTACTTGTATCGTGTAAAGTACATGCATTAGCTCAGAGAAATTTTGATAAGCAGCTTAGTTACCAGACTGCAGTACCCAAAAGTATTATGTTGCATTAAAAAAAATTACGGGAAAAGTGGTCTTGCGTTACTCTGGATTAACTAAGCCATGCCTCATGGACTAGCCGTACCGTCCAGTTCTGGCAGACGTAAGGGTGGTTTAGGTACGTATGTTTTTAATTGTCTACCTTTTTCCAACATATTTATATGGTGGTGTCCACAGTGTACCTTCAGAATACCAGAATTTAAATGTCATCCTCTAGCCTACTAGCGATGGTCAACTTTTATAATAATGTTCTATTGTTAATATTGAATGCCCATGGGCAGCTTGGCAACGATTTTGAGTTCGTTTGTAATGGTAGTTTGAAACCGTTGATGATTTTTGGGGGTGGGGATTTCTACTTACATTTGTATCCACAGTCATCAAAAAAATATATTTTATTTA
The DNA here is from genome assembly GCF_964263255.1 of Lissotriton vulgaris. Taxonomy (NCBI): domain Eukaryota; kingdom Metazoa; phylum Chordata; class Amphibia; order Caudata; family Salamandridae; genus Lissotriton; species Lissotriton vulgaris. The sequence goes on along the minus strand of NC_141696.1, from coordinate 774,015,904 downwards.
ACATGTTTGCTATGGAGACCACCTAAGCGATCTCTTGTTTAAATATGAATTGGCCTTCTGTAACAACCTTTGTATCCCATATGTTCCTTTTAAATGCACTTTTAAAGGTAGAGGTGAGGATATTGTTATAGATTGCGTGTGATTTTCTAATCGTTATTCCACAAGTGATCATTTCCCACAAAGTGTTAATCTTAACATTAATTATCTCACTAATCAGTCCAAAATGCATACACCATATGTTGTTGATAACATTGCTAGTCAAAAAGGGAGATCCCTGGAGTTGAATAGTCGACTAGTAACTATTGGCCTTTCCTATTTAAGGAGAAAAGGTCACAAAATACAATAGGTATTAAACTAACACAAGAATAGGTTTTCCACACTGAGATAGAATCGTTTACTGTCTATATTTATTAAAATTACAGTCAATTAAACAATAAAAAAGAGTAAATTCATATACTTTTTGCAACACAATTTAAAATCCAAGTAAAAAGGTACCTTGGAAGGTTAAAAATAAACATAAGTATTCCACAATATTACACAAACACAATATAATGATACACGGTCAATAGAGACACAATCAAAGCATATTCACGGTAAATGGACAACAAAAAATCACAAAAACCCCTAATTTCTATGTGGCCAACCAAATATCTATGCCACTTTCTTTTACCCGATCCAATGGCCTGAATCTGTTTTGTTGTTATAAAGATCTAGTGGAAGAATAAAATGCCCATTTAAGTTTTATACGGCCCTCACTGGATTCTGTTAGAAAAAACAAACAGTGCGTCGACGCGTTTCGGTGCTGTACTCTGGATTTGGTTGCACCTTCCTCAGGACTTCTTTTTTTCTGGGGTTTCGGGGAATGGATGGTTACACCATATCTGTGGATATATTAGGAAAGATGTGCAAAATCAGTTATCGTGCAGAATAGCTGTTCTCTCCTTCTCTTTAAAGGGTGGGTGTCTAGTTTATGGCTTCCCCACCCTGCGTTTCAGTGCCATTCTTATCTTACACTTTCGATTATCTGGCGTTTATACATTTATTCAGTAGATACCCATTTGGTCTTAGTGCTTTCACCGGTATATATATCTCAGTCTACTACCTGTTGTCCGCTGCTGTTACTCTGGGACGCTTATACACTTGTTCAATAAGTACCCATTTGGTATTGTTGTTTTCACCAGTACATACAACAACTCAGTTTTTCTGTACATTGTCCATTACTTGTACTTAAGGATAATTCCCATTGGCCTGGAGCTATAAGGCCACACCTAAAACCCTCCGAGTCTTTTTTCAATGTGGAAGACCTTCTGGTTCAGGGGGGGCCTGGGTACCTAGGGGGGATAAAAAGATATGGAATCTCACCCTTTGAATCGTGTGGGAGGCGTTTCATTATATGTTCAGCTGTGAATTTCAAATCGCTTCTGCGGATAATGAAGTCTTCTGTCAAATAACCACAGACTTATATTAGGGATAAGTTGGAATATACTGTGCCCTAACTGCTAAACGGATCTCTGGGTTCATATAATTACCTCTCCCCTACGGTAGGAGCTCCTTGTCTTGGGTTTCCTTGCTTTGAGCTTGTAAGGCGTATGTTCAAGTCTCGTGCATCTATGGTAAGTGTTCTGTCAAATAACCACAGACTTCGATTAGGGATAAGTTGGGATATCCTATGCCCTAACTACTCAACGGGTCATTGGGTTCATATAATTACCTCTCTCCTAAGATAGGAGCTCCTTGTCTTGGGTTTCCTTGCTTTGAGCTTGTCTGGCGTGCGTTCAAGTCTCGTGCATCTATGGTATAATACAAGTTTTCACTTTACTATGTCTTGGGGCCACCTAGGTCTAGTCTAGTAACCTATCGGTAAGGATGTCTTACCTGGTAAAATTTTAAAACGTTCTTTGAACGGGCATACAATTTCTTTGGTCTTCTCCAGAACTGGATATGTTCTGTAGAATAGAAACAAGTGTGAGACAGTCATATGTTTCTTGTGTTTTAAATACTGAAAGATAGTCTGCTCTTATTTCTGTTCTTACTTTGTAGGTAACCAGGAAATTTAAATGGCACCTTTCTTTCTTTATACTCTCTTATATCTACTCCTATTGTGTGTCCTCTGTCTTCATTTATACACATCCTTGTTTGTTGCCCCTGTTTTCTAGTGTTAGTGGGAGCCACATTATTATATTAGTAATTGGCTTGCCCCTTACCACTCAGGTTAAAGTATGTGACTCATAGTACCAACTAAGGATCCAAAGGTAATTAAAACAAATTCCTTTTGCCTGCTCTATGCTTTAAGATGGTGTGGAGCTAGAGTTATCCCATATTTGAATTACCCATTATTTTCAAATAGCATTAAAGTGGGATCCCCTCCTTAAGGTGCAGGTGGTCTTCCTCTGCACTTACCGGATTAGCGCTGCGTCTGTGCTTCTGCCTCGTTCGTCCCCTCGATCTAGTGTGTGGTGTTTGGTGTGTGCATTTATACCTCACCATGATTGCTAGAGTGATTGCACCTGGCTCTGGTAGCGCTGGTCTCACGCTTCTGCAACCGCTGTAAGCGTGGGCGCCATCTTTGAACGGGGTTGGATACCTCACTGTGTGCCATAAGATCAGCCTGTATCATACTTGTACGTGTCTCCGCTCAATCCAAGATGTATCTACACCAATGGGCCGCCCTGCTGTGTCCCCTCGCTAGGGGCGCCATCTTGGACTAGTGTATCATATGCCTTTTATTTGCGCATTTTCAGTCAGATTTGAGTGCTCGTAAGTTGCTCTTTCCCTATGTGTGATACCTTTGTTACCGGTCACCCATATATATATATGTGTTAGAGGAGATCCTCACTAGTTAGGGTTTTATTAATGCCAGAACTTGCCTTAATCTAATATAAGGCTATTAGTTCATGCTTCAGATAGTGGAAAGGTGATATTAAGGTGGGACCGGTAACAAAGGTATCACAGCAGGGCGGCCCATTGGTCCAAACAATAACACTCATTGCGAGACCTGGACCATCTAGTTATGTCACGATAATACCATTCTAGACGTTTTAAAAACACACTGGGAAACGGAAATTAATACGGGACCTTTCCGTGAGAAGCATTACATTTGTACCCAAAAACGCCTCCATATGCCGATCAGACGAGCTCGGGCACTGTAACTACGAGATGGCGGTCTAGATTTCAGGATTAGCCAATAGATAGATGTAGATACATCTTGGATTGAGCGGAGACACGTACAAGTATGATACAGGCTGATTTTATGGCACACAGTGAGGTATCCAACCCCGTTCAAAGATGGCGCCCACGCTTACAGCGGTTGCAGAAGCGTGAGACCAGCGCTACCAGAGCCAGGTGCAATCACTCTAGCAATCATGGTGAGGTATAAATGCACACACCAAACACCACACACTAGATCGAGGGGACGAACGAGGCAGAAGCACAGACGCAGCGCTAATCCGGTAAGTGCAGAGGAAGACCACCTGCACCTTAAGGAGGGGATCCCACTTTAATGCTATTTGAAAATAATGGGTAATTCAAATATGGGATAACTCTAGCTCCACACCATCTTAAAGCATAGAGCAGGCAAAAGGAATTTGTTTTAATTACCTTTGGATCCTTAGTTGGTACTATGAGTCACATACTTTAACCTGAGTGGTAAGGGGCAAGCCAATTACTAATATAATAATGTGGCTCCCACTAACACTAGAAAACAGGGGCAACAAACAAGGATGTGTATAAATGAAGACAGAGGACACACAATAGCAGTAGATATAAGAGAGTATAAAGAAAGAAAGGTGCCATTTAAATTTCCTGGTTACCTACAAAGTAAGAACAGAAATAAGAGCAGACTATCTTTCAGTATTTAAAACACAAGAAACATATGACTGTCTCACACTTGTTTCTATTCTACAGAACATATCCAGTTCTGGAGAAGACCAAAGAAATTGTATGCCCGTTCAAAGAACGTTTTAAAATTTTACCAGGTAAGACATCCTTACCGATAGGTTACTAGACTAGACCTAGGTGGCCCCAAGACATAGTAAAGTGAAAACTTGTATTATACCATAGATGCACGAGACTTGAACGCACGCCAGACAAGCTCAAAGCAAGGAAACCCAAGACAAGGAGCTCCTATCTTAGGAGAGAGGTAATTATATGAACCCAATGACCCGTTGAGTAGTTAGGGCATAGGATATCCCAACTTATCCCTAATCGAAGTCTGTGGTTATTTGACAGAACACTTACCATAGATGCACGAGACTTGAACATACGCCTTACAAGCTCAAAGCAAGGAAACCCAAGACAAGGAGCTCCTACCGTAGGGGAGAGGTAATTATATGAACCCAGAGATCCGTTTAGCAGTTAGGGCACAGTATATTCCAACTTATCCCTAATATAAGTCTGTGGTTATTTGACAGAAGACTTCATTATCCGCAGAAGCGATTGAAATTCACAGCTGAACATATAATGAAACGCCTCCCACACGATTCAAAGGGTGAGATTCCATATCTTTTTATCCCCCCTAGGTACCCAGGCCCCCCCTGAACCAGAAGGTCTTCCACATTGAAAAAAGACTTGGAGGGTTTTAGGTGTGGCCTTATAGCTCCAGGCCAATGGGAATTATCCTTAAGTACAAGTAATGGACAATGTACAGAAAAACTGAGTTGTTGTATGTACTGGTGAAAACAACAATACCAAATGGGTACTTATTGAACAAGTGTATAAGCGTCCCAGAGTAACAGCAGCGGACAACAGGTAGTAGACTGAGATATATATACCGGTGAAAGCACTAAGACCAAATGGGTATCTACTGAATAAATGTATAAACGCCAGATAATCGAAAGTGTAAGATAAGAATGGCACTGAAACGCAGGGTGGGGAAGCCATAAACTAGACACCCACCCTTTAAAGAGAAGGAGAGAACAGCTATTCTGCACGATAACTGATTTTGCACATCTTTCCTAATATATCCACAGATATGGTGTAACCATCCATTCCCCGAAACCCCAGAAAAAAAGAAGTCCTGAGGAAGGTGCAACCAAATCCAGAGTATAGCACCGAAACGCGTCGACGCACTGTTTGTTTTTTCTAACAGAATCCAGTGAGGGCCGTATAAAACTTTAGATGGGCATTTTATTCTTCCACTAGAGCTTTATAACAACAAAACAGATTCAGGCCATTGGATCGGGTAAAAGAAAGTGGCATAGATATTTGGTTGGCCACATAGAAATTAGGGGTTTTTGTGATTTTTTGTTGTCCATTTACCGTGAATATGCTTTGATTGTGTCTCTATTGACCGTGTATCATTATATTGTGTTTGTGTAATATTGTGGAATACTTATGTTTATTTTTAACCTTCCAAGGTACCTTTTTACTTGGATTTTAAATTGTGTTGCAAAAAGTATATGAATTTACTCTTTTTTATTGTTTAATTGACTGTAATTTTAATAAATATAGACTGTAAACGATTCTATCTCAGTGTGGAAAACCTATTCTTGTGTTAGTTTAATACCTATTGTATTTTGTGACCTTTTCTCCTTAAATAGGAAAGGCCAATAGTTACTAGTCGACTATTCAACTCCAGGGATCTCCCTTTTTGACTAACTGTCTTTCTACCCTGTTCCCTGGGGGAAGTGGGGTACCCTCTCCTTTTTGAAACCAGTTGATAACATTGCTACTTCAAATGGATATACTTCTTTATGGTCTCAAGATGATCCCAACAAATTCCTAGGATGGTTAATCTGTACACCAAAAGAGTCACTTAGGACATGTTTAGATGATACAGCTAGCCCTAACGAAACCCTAAAACCTTTCTGACCATAAAAAAGAGCCTTAAGGAAGGCGTATTCACTATAAGGAGGCGAACAACTTGTGAGAGAAAAAGGTGGTTTGATTCTGCATGTTCTAAAGCACATAAGAGACTAAAGGAAGCCCTGCATAAACCACCCAGATGTACGCAGGAAGTTCAGGCATGTAGACGGGATGATAGACTTGTTGTGCAATGGCAGAAGAGAGGCTTGAATGACTAAGCGTGGGAGTCCCTTCGCGAAGCGAGTGTTAGTGATGATAGCACTGCTTTTTGGTGTATGATTAACTCCCCCCTTGTGACACTAGCATATTACCCCCTGCTGGGGATTGCTATCACTCAAGCTGCATGGGTAGCCCATTTCTCTAAAATCTATTCAAAACCCTTAAGGGGTTGGTAGGATCAATACCCCCCTAATCCTCCCACTGAGGTTTCACCTTATAGTACTACTAGTCTTTCATTCATTTTAGAGCAGGTCATGAGGGCCCTTACAGCCAGTAAAGGGGAGGAAAGACAGGGTCCTGACGGCATCCTCATGGACCTTTTTAAAGCAAATATCTCACTGTGGGGTCTTTTACTGACCCTGGTCTTAAGAGCATGCTGTAGCGCAGGCTTTGTGCAAACCTGGTCAGAGTCACTTATCGGCCCTATTTATAAGAAGGGTGACAGCCTTAATCCTGCCTGCTATCGCCTGATCTCATTACTAGATCAACTAGTAAAGGTAGTCTGCCACAGTCTGTAGAGAAGTGTGGCTCAATGGTTAGAGGGCAAACCCTGATGCGGTAGTCTGGCTGGGACCAGGGTTCAATTCCCGCCTCGGCGGGTCTTGAGCTCAGTTTCCTCGGACCTGATAATTCCCGCCTCGGGGCCTATTCTGATCATGAGCCCCACTCTGCACCTCTGGACAATAGCTTGCTTAATCTCTACAACGTCCCCAACAACGCTGAGGATGCCTGACTTCACCTTGGGGGTGCCCAGGAGTGGGCTCCTCACAGGGAAAAGCCAGGAAGGGTTCCTCTGTGGTATTCGTACAAGCGCCGAGATGCCTACGGGTAGTCGTGCACTATATAAGTGTGTAATTATTAATTACATCATTCTGAATAGATTAGAGGAATGGGCATGGTTCCAATGAAATTAATTCTGATTTACAATATGGATTTCGCAGAGGCCTGAGGACAATTAAACAGGGACTACATCTTAATCTTTAAATTGGAAAGTATACTTGTACGAAGCGAGGTAATATGTTTTTAGGTTGCGTAGACCTATCATCTTCATCTTATTGTGTTATGCATGATAAGCTATGGACCATTATGAAAGACATAAGAGTCGATCCACCTATAGTATGGTTCCTTAGGGAACTGCACTCCAGGAGAAGGGACATGGTACAGTATGGGTTGTGAAGGGAGAGTACACTCATTGTTTAGCAAAAAGAAGGGGGGGGTTAGACTTGGGCTGCGTAATCACACCCTGTTTGTTTAGTGTATATTAACCCCTTCGATGCTGATGACGAGCTCAGCTCGTCATCAGCCACGGGAGGCGTGTGCGGATGACGAGCTGAGCTCGTCATCTAACGCGGCTTTTCGAAAAAAGCCGCGTAGCGCAAAAATCACCGCAGCAGCGATGCGGTTAAAAGCCTGGGAAATGTGTTACCAAGAAATATATAGAGCTCTCTCACAAATTGGGCATCGCCTGATCCAGGCTCTTATGTATGTGTACAATGCCGTGTTCATGGCCCGTACCCCACTGGGACTGCAGATTCTACTCCCTAATTTTATTAATGAAATGCAGGTTTTAGATTTACTAGATAATTTAAGTACATTTTATTATGAAGTGTAGGAGGAGGTCTCAAAAGTGCCGTGATATAATGGTTGCTGGCACAAAGATCTCATTTACTTAAACTTTTTCCTATCTGGGCATCTTCTTCAATAAGCAGGATTCATGGAAACATGGTAATAGCATAATTAAGCTTCATTTCATGAAAACTATTACAGTTTTGACCAACTTTGCAAGGAAACTTGGCAAGAAACCCGCTAGAGAGATGCTAATCAAATACCAAGCTAACAGGTACATGCATCAATCTCGGCATTTGCGATTCCTTAATTGCGATTTTTAAGGAATCGCAATTAAGGAATTGCAAATGCCTATGCATTAAGAAATCGCTAAATAAATTGCGATTCCTTAGAATTCCTTAATTGCGATTAGCATTTTGCGAATCGCAATTAAGGAATCCCTTCCCATTCATTCCTATGGGCCTAGAGGCCCATAGGAATGAATGGGAAGACAATCTCAATTTGCGAATCGCAATTAGCTATTCGCAAATTGAGATCGCAATTTCAAGGGTGCAGGGGTGTCCAAAGGACACCCTGTTGCACCCCTGAAATCAAACAATGCACATATGTTGTGTACACACATGCCCTAAGGGCATGTTTGTGCACAACATGAAAGTTAAAAAAATGCACAAAATTGCATATTTTTAACATTTTGCAAAATTACCATGAGGTCCAACCTCATGGTAATTTTTTCTCTCTAATTGCGAATTCGCAATTTTTTTCAGTTTCATGCATTGCTTTTAAGGAATCGCAAAATTGCGATTCCTTAAAAGCAATCGCACTTTAAAAAATCGCAAAAATAGCGATTTCTTCTCTTTTAGGATGATGCATCCCAAATAGTGATTTGGGAATCGCAAACTGCCGAATTTTGCGATTCGCACCGTTTGCGATTCCTAAATCGCTTGATGCATGTGCCTGTAAGTGTCTGTCCATCACCTCAGGAGTGTGGGAGCATAGCAATTGTCAAACTTTACAAACAGTGCAAAACGCTTTTTTAAGGTCCCTTCTTTCTGTACCTAATATAGCTTCCCGTTTATATGTCACTCCGAATAAGGAGTTTCTTTTTTAACAGACACGGCTAAGATTCAGCCAATTCTATTTTGGCATAAGATCTGGTCATCTGAGTACACCATACTAAACTGTGCAAACATTAGAGTTTGTCATAAACTTCCCTTTGCCCTCCAAATCCCCTGGCTGAAAAACATTAAAAGCTTTTCTTTTGATCTGGGTCATCCAGATCAAAATTGATCGCCCAAATCTTTGGAATGTATTAGTAGAAGAGAACTAAAAGATGTTTGTCACTGCCTTAAGATCTAATGGGCACACGCATCGAAGTAGGATTTTGCGAGTCGTTAATGCGATTATTAAGGAATTGCAATTAAGGACTCGCAAAAGCCTATGCTGTAGGAATCGCTAATAAAACAGCGATTCCTAATCATTCCTTAATTGCAACTCTCAAATTGAGGCTAGCAATTAAGGAATGACTTCCCATTCATTCCTATGGGCCTATAGGCCCATAGGAATGAATGGGAAATTACATGCGCAATTTGAGAGTACCAGTAGGTACTCGCCAATTGCTCATGCAATTTCAAGGGTGTCAAAATGACACCCTGTTGCACCCCCGAAATTGAGATGTGCACACATGTTGCGCACACACATGGCCTAAGGGCATGTGTGTGTTTAACCGTAAACTTAAAAAAATTCATTTTAGTGCATTTTTTAAAGTTTTTGCAAATTACAAACAAGTTGGATTTGTCTGTAATTTGCGGTCCCAAATAATGGAAATCGCTATTTGAAAGTGCTTCTAGCATTGCATTTAAGGAATCGCAAATTGCGATTCCTTAAATACAATCGCAATTTAGGAATTCACAAACAATTGCAAATTCTAAAATTGCGCCAAGGAAACACTTCCATGTATCTCCAAAGGCCAATTTGCAATTGCAAACGGACGATTTTTGCATATCGCACCATTTGCGATTGCAAAAACCTTTGATGCATGTACCTGTAAGATCGTCCACAGAAGTATTGAAACCTAGTACTCTTAAAAACCAAAGATGTCGATAATGCCCAAGATAGGTTTGTCTTAACTCATATTAGACTGGACATATTTCACCAACTGACTAGCTTTGCTAATATAAACGACTGTCCTTGTGACAACTTGTTGACCTAAAACACTTTGCACATTGTTTTCCTCTGCATATTCTATATAGCCCAAATGAAGAGTTAATATTACTGATTCTGAAGAACCAAAGCTTTGTACAATGCAGCCTGCATTTCTGTTTCTACAAACATTTCCTACTCTTTTCATATGTAGCACTGTGGTAAGCTTTCGATGGGCTGCGGTGAACTGCAGAAAGATTCTGATTGTTTGGAACCCTATTCTCGAGGAGTAGTTTACTTTCTATCCACTTATATGCATCCGATGTTTGTAATCTGACTTCTGTACAAATGTTTTAAAAAAATTTAATTTCTAGATGATGATTTTATGTACTGTATTTTATGCTTTTATGATTTTAATGAGAAATTGAATAAAGCTTATTTTGAATTTGAATTTTTAGAATGGCAGGCATGGTGGCTTTGCATGGCTTAGTAAATCACAATGAAGCCTTTGTGTTGCCTTGTGCCGTATTGGGTGATGTAATGGCAATCCAGGGTCTTTGTAAATCTGGGCCCCAATGTTAGGATCATCCTTGTTTTATGACAAGACCAGAGTCGTGTTTTTTTGATTTTCTGAAGCATATTGACAAAGGTCATGAAAGCGAAAACATGAGTAGAGTTGTGTTTCCAATCTGTTGACCGGGGAATAGTATCCAGGTTGACTCCACCCAAAAAAGCTCTAGATGGAATGGCCCTTTAAACTGAACGATGTCCAAAAAAAACATACATAACCCTGTATGTTTCATAATCCTTTTAACCAATGGACCAATAAAGTAGAAGACACTGGGTAATACCATTTTCAAAAAGAAATCAATAATTGGGAAGAATAGAACATTTGGAAATTTCCAGTCTTATTTTAATATTTTTCAGACATTCCCGGTAGAGAGTTTAGGGTGGCCCAGAAAATAAGAATATTGATCGCTCCTTATATTACTTTTTGCACTTTGAGCGAATTCAAACAAAGCCATGAAGACAAATATTTTCTTGTTGATAAATTGAGTGTTCTAACACACAAAACACAATTTAATGACATTAAACATCATAGTATTACTAATTTTGCTGATAGTACTTTAAATGCGAACTGTTTATTGTCTGTCCATGAATAAAATGAATAAACATAAGTATAACATCCCTTTTTTCTTTAAAAAAAAATTTTGTTTTGATAACATGAGGTCAGAGTGACAAATCAACAATATACAAAGTAGAAGCAATCTAGTAGCTCCAATATGTACAAAGAAAAAGGCAAGTATAACTAAAGTTTGGAATCAAATACAGAAAGAGAAAGAGAGAAAAAAAAGGAAAAAAAAGCAATTCATAGGGGTATGTGGGAGGGACAGGTGTTCTCCTTACATTTACACAAATTCTCCCCACTTTTTTTCTAATTTATATAACGATATTACCCCCCTAATTTTAGCTAATGCACACTCCATGTTAAACATATCTGTAACAATACCCCACCATTCCACCATCGATGGTGGGTCCCTGGCAATCCAGGCCCGAGCTATAGTTAACCTAGCGCAAGCCTGTAAGATACCTATACGTTCTCTCTGAGTAGAGTCTTCAGGTTGAGGACCCTGTAGCAGATCTGTTACCTTAAATGAGATTGATCTGTTGAGTTTATGAGACACAGTTTTTTCCATTCCGCGCCAAAACGCTGTTAATGACGGGCATAGGAAAAACATATGGAACAGGTCAGCTACAAATAAATCACATTTTGAACATCTATTCAGATCGTTGGTTGGATTATTTAGTGACCATTTCGCTATCCGTGCAGGGGTGTATTACAATGAGCAAACAGTTCTATATGATTGTAGCCTCAGACTAGAAGAGTGTACTGATTTACGGAACTGCACTGGTTGCCGGTGAAGAAGAAAGCTTTTTTCAAGACCTGCTGCCTGGTCTTTAAAGCTATGAGGGAAATTGGCCCAAAATATCTACAAGATAAAATTTGCAAATGGACATTAGCTTGTAATTTGAGATCAAATGGTAAAGCCCTACTAGCGATCCCATGTATCTACCGTAATCGCCTGGGAGGTAAAGCCTTTTCGTATGTAGGCCCTAAATATTGGAACTCCCTACCCGAAGGGCTGCGAAAATCTCCTTCATACTTGCCTTTCAGAAAAAAGCTTGAAGCCTTCCTATATTGTTGATTCACTCTGGTATCCTAACTTTCGCTCTCAGGAAAAAGGACTAGGCAGTGCGGAGATGCCCCCGGGTGATTCAGGCGCTTTACAAAAACCCAATAAAAATAACAATAGTGTCAAGTGCAAGTGATATAGTGTTGGCAGTAATGATAGACCCCAATTTCTGGCTCCATCGTGTAGCTAATCTCCCACAGTCGTCTTCTTTCTGAGAGTCAAATCCTTTATATCCAACACTAATCAATGATCTATCTTTGGCTAGATAAATACAATCCCATATGCTGGAATCTATCAATTCAGTGAGCTTCATGCTACGTACGAGGTAATCTCAAATTTGGTAATATTTTAGCCGCATGCTCTCTGTAAGACTATAAAGAAGTTGTAGTCTCTCAAATGTTGAGAACCTAGTAAAATCATATAGATCCCCTAAGTTTTTTAATACCCAGAGTAGCCCATTGTCTCCCACCCCATCATGAAAAATTCCTGGAAGAGCTGGGTTATCCCATAAAGGAAATTTAGGATGGTACACCTGTATTTCATATTTATTAATAGAAGCCCTCCATATATATACTATGTCTCATGCAGTCTTAAATTTGACCCGCTTAAAATAATTTGGGTTGTTGATACGATACAGAAAATTTTTAGATTCGACTCCCAACATAAATACATAATAAATAAAAGGATTATTGCTAGGGTTTAGCAGACTACGGATGCGTCCTAGAAAAGCCGACCAGAAATACACTTTAAAATCTGGGAAGTAAAGGCCTCCTTGCCCAAATGGTAGTTTCAGTGTCTCAATTGCACAGCGTGCTTTTTTGTAACTCCAAATGAAGCTGCTTAGTACACCATCTAGGTGTTTAAAAAACAATTATTAATGCGTAGGGGAATAGATCGAAATAAGTAAAGACATTTTGGAAGAATCTTCATTTTGATGAAATTTATCCTCCCAATTATACTAAGAGCAACCTTATGCCATTTTTTAAATGTGATAACTGTCTCTTTTAATAATAGTTCATAGTTAGATATGGCTATCTCTTCAGGGTTAGCAGAGACTTTAATCCCCAGGTAAATAGCAGTCTTACAAACTCCCTGTATCAAAGTAATTGGTTTGTAGTTCAGTACGATTTGAGTCTTGTTTGTCTTCAGTCTGTAACCAAAAACAGCACCAAGCCTCCTAGCCTCCGTAACAATCCCCTTCATTGCTTCCACTACGTCAGCTGAATAGACCGCGATGTCATCTTCGTATACCGTTATTTTGAGGGTATCCAGACCTGATGAAAATGGTATTATGCGTGGATCGTTTGATAAGACTTTTTTCCCTCGGCGTATTCTTTAAAGCGGATTTAAGAGCAATTAAAATATGACCCAATTCTTCTACTGTGTTAGAGCCTTGTAGAAGTGCTTCAGCCAACTGTCTTTGTGCATACAGTATTTAAGCGATAGTATCATCTATGCTCTTTTTACCTTCATAGTTTTGTCTAAATATATACTGTTGAGTGAAGCCCCTAATGCTAGCTTTACAGGAATTCCATACCACAGTTTGTGAAGCTGAGCCAATATTAATTTCAAGAAATTCTTTTATATGTGCCGTAAGTTTTTGTATAAAATCTGCATTTAGCAAGAGATGTCTAGGAAATGAAAAATGACAAGGGCTTTGTTTTTTCGTCAGAATTTTAAAAGAAAGGAGAATGGTGTTATGGTCAGAGATGACCCTAGGGCAGATCTCCATATTGCTTGTCTCCAGAATTCTATCTGACACCCAGGCCATGTCTATGCAGGAGCACAGTTTGTGTGCCGCTGAATAATAAGTGTAACCAGCAATGTCAGGATGTAATACCCGCCAAGCATCTTTTATGTCGTGTATTCGCCCTATTTCTCTGATTGCGGCCCGTGTTGTGTGCATCCTCCTAAATGCCCCCCCGTCTAGTAGTGTCGATGTCATAATTCATAATGCAGTTAAAATCTCCCATTACTAGGAACTCACCCTCCCAATCAAGCAGCTCCATATTAACCTTATTCATGATGGTGGGATCATCTATATTTGAACCATAAACCACACAAAACGTATATTTATTACCCTCAATAATAAATTGAGTAACAGCCCATCTGCCATTTTTATCTAGGGAAGTTTAGACAATCTCGGCTTTGAATAATTTGTGCAGTAAAATTGCAACCCCACGGATTGACACATTTAACTCAGAGCTTATGGCTACATCATAGCCGAGTTCTTTTAGTAAGTTACGATCTTTATAAGAAATATGTGTCTCTGACAGTAAAACTATGTGTGGGTTATACATCCTTAGCTCTTCGAAAACTAAACACCGTTTATTCCTACTATTCAACCCTGCCACATTCCAGGCTAGACACCTAATTCTATCCATACCAAAAGATTTCTGCACATCTCCCCCACCGCACTGCTCCCTTATACATTAAGAGAGAGAAAAACAAAAAGAACCAAAAAGCTTTGCCACTTATTGTCTCACTATAAACTCCCCTCATGTCATTTTTGCTGATTTTACCCCCCAAAACCCCCCTGAAAACCCCCCTCAACGCAACCCTCACCCCCCACACCCACCCCGCACACCACCCTCTTCTCCATAGAGGAGGATTCCTCCGTCTAACCAGCTGCCGTTGGTTTAGGCAGCCCAAAGAGACACAACAATGGTGACCCCTCTCCCCCAGAGCCACGCCAGTGCCTTAGATGCCGCTATATATCAATAATATATCACTAATCCTAAAATCAAATTCTTCATAAAAAAAGGGAGAAGGGGGAAAAAGAATAACACAGAGCGACACAAACAAAAATAAATCCCCCTTGAAAGATTTAAGTTAGAGTACTACCTAATCTTGCACCATTTAACCATTAGTACATTATCAATAGACAAACATCTATATTGTTATTCTGCAGTTTTCTCAGTAGCTGCTCCACGCCATTTGGTCAGCATCTTTTCCGTTTCCTGATTGTCCGTGAAAAAATATGTGTGACCATTCTTGAATACCTTTAGTCGCACTGGTTCTTGTAGGTAAGCTTGACCCCCCCAGAGCCTTAATAGGCTCAATATACTGTCGCAATTTCCAGCGTTTCTCCATAGTAATTTTGCTTAGATCAGACCTGACAAAAAAAGGTTATAGATTCTATTGTAACTGGATTGTTGGGGCGAGCTTTTAGTGACACCGCCTGCCTTAGCAAAAAATTACCCATGTAAATAAAAAACGGCCGGGTATACTGACTGCCCTTATTCCGTTGAACTAGTGGTAATCTATGGACCCTTTGCAGTTGCGAGTCCCAATCCCAGTCAGAGAGATCAGGAAATGCTTTTTAGAAAAGTTGAACCATGTACGCTCTCGGATCTCCACCTTCAACCCCTTCTGGAATGCTGAAAAATCGAAGATTTTGACTTCTTTGTTGATTTTTCCATATCCTCTACCTTTGCTTGCAGACTTGCAATCTGGGGCTCATGTTTATTAACACAAATCTCTGTGTGAGTGGACAATTCCTCTGTGTCTACCACCCTTTGTTGTAGTTCTGAGATCTCCTGTGTAAGACCCCTTAGTTTACTTTCCAGTGCGTTTAAAGACCGGTGCATTTTGTCATTATCTTCACGCATCTGCAAGTAGTGCTGCTGAGATTCATGTCTCTGCTCACTGAGGAGCTGAACTATCAGGTTGAGTGATACATCCTGAATACTGGTCCCATTCTCAGTCCGCGGCTGAGCAGTCAGTTGGCTCAGGCACATATTCTGATTATCCATATTGTGAGCCGCGCCGTTGACTTGAAGTATAGCCGGGGATGGATTTTGTTCAGGCAGAACTGGTTTAGGACTGTCAGATGTCATTATGTTTCTTATCTGATTTTCTGTAGGACCCCCTCCACTGGACTGGTGCCGGACAATCGAAGTGCCATCGTCTTTACACCTCCCTTTGCTTGCACCCATTTTCGTAGGGGGCTGTTGTCGGCAATGGTTTTAGTTTTTGCCACAGATTGCATGTAGACTGGTTTTTTAATTTTGTTTTTAAATTTCCTTCTAGCCTTTTTCCCAACAGTACCTTTACTCATTCCAGTAGGGTTTCTGGATACAGCCTCTTCCAGATCTTCAAACTCATCATAAGATCCAGAGTCCACATGAATATCTTCCCCTTCAATCATACTATCTTTGGCAGCACACATCTTCTCCCCCAGCTCTAGAATCGAGTCCAAACCATGGTTATTAGGGGAAAGCAGCTCAGGATTAGCAGAGCCCAGTCTGACCAGTAGTGTATCTGGTAAATCCGGGTGGTTAGATGCAGCACCCATCCAGAGGAGCCAGGGAAACTACCTATTATTGCTGCTTTAACTTTTGCTGCAGCTACCAGTACATCATTATTATTTACTGCTCCTGAATCCTCTGCCTGTATTTTGATCAGTATATTGCTTGCTCCTGCAGCCCCTTTAGCAAGAGTTTGAATTGGAGCTAGAACTGGTACTCCACTATGGAATAAGGCATTGGATGAAACATTACATTGCATTGAAACTTTGTTGCCCGGCTGTACTGTTTTAGTTGGGGTAGCAGCAACAGTGTTACTGTTAATTACCCTCTCTTCTCTCTCCTTTCCACTTTTACTGGCGTTATATTCAGGTGTCTTTGGAAGCTGCAGTGTAGGGGGTTTGTTAAATGTCTGACCTGCTCTCTCCTGTACAGCCCCTTCATTTCCAGTGTTGTTAGCTTCATCATTTACAACAATCTTACCGGCACAAGTAGTCCTTGCCAAATTCTTAGGTGCCATCTTCCGGTATCGCAGAGCCTGTACTCCGGTCTCCACAGGGCTTTGGAGTGAAGTGGGGAGGAAAGAAACCAACAGACATGGTCAATCGAGCACATGTCAGTCCGAAATTCTTGCCGGAGGCAATCGTGTAACTCGCAGCAACCACCAAACACGAACCCCGCTTGACCGCAGCATCCTCTTCTTTTTCTCCTGTGTCAGTCGATTACTTAGATAAGCCAGGGATCCGTTTCCACGCTGCTTCCCACCTTCAGCCGCAAAGCAGCTCTCGCAACCCGCTAGTATATCAGCATTCCGATATTAACAAGAAAAGGGCTTTGTTTTCTTCGAAAAAGAGGGTTAGAAATAGCGTTATCTTCTGTCAGCAGTTTTCAGTTTTTCATGCCGGCGAGAGAGGGATCTCCACTGCTGCTCTCCGTGGCGACTTCAGTCCGCCATCTTGCTCCTCCCCCAAGTATAACATCCCACAGAGAAAAGTATAAAGGAGGGTAGTGGATGGAACACCAAAGAGTACTACATCAGGTGTTTTCCTGGTTTTCTGTCTATTCGGGAACGTGGTATTAAACCAACAGAACAATATTCATTAACTATTTTAAAAGATTCATCATAACTTACCAAGCATGATAGAAACTAGCACTGAAAATAGGTTGAAAAGGAATGTTCGTACAAGCAGCAGCAACACTAAAGCAACCATGCAAATATCAATAATATGGATGTCTGGAACCACTGAGTTCCAGATGAGAGCCACAGACTCTGCCAAAATGCCTTGTGTTCACCAGGATGGCTCAGAACCTCCAAGCCATCAGTAATACTGAATAATTCATTATTTGGTTGTGCCATTGTTTACTCATTCGTTAAAAAGCTTTACAATGATGGACAAATCAGCAGAAAGACAATTGGCAGTGCTATAGGAGCTGAGGAACATGATTGTGATTGATAGAAGGGAAAAAAACGACCTATGCGGCTTCATGTCCCTTACCCGAGCAATCTATCTCCAAGGCCCCTGGGTCTGTTCAAAATAAAAGAGGTGAATAAACTGGATGCAAAACATCTAACCAAAAATGTTCACACAGAGAAAAAATCAGTTTTAATACTGAAGGGCAGAGACAGGAGCCACTGTATACTTTAAGATATATAGCGTGAACAATCTGTTCTCATGTTCTGATTTTTGGGAAGGTATTCTGCTTATATTGACATGTTGTGACTTAGGTAGAAACTCCCAAAATGATTTTGCCTATTCCTCAGGACGTTCATCTCACTTGCCTTCCAGATGTGTGATACGTCCAGCAGCAGTCATATTGCCCATTCTGAGAAGAACAGAGCAGCTCACTTTGGACCTCTTTCAGAGTCAAGTCTGTAAGGCATTGAGGGCTCACCTGCTTCAGGGTGGAGACTGCCCACTCATTTTAAAAATAAGTGTCTCTTCAAGGTTCATATTGCTTTAAGTACTTCAGCTCTGTGGCTGTGCACTTTAGCAAAACTGAACACCGAGCAAGCCACTCAGTGGCGGGCCCTACTTTAGGCCAGAGGAGCGTCGCTACCCGGCTGCCAGATAGCAAAAGTGGAAAATAAAATGATAATGCATTGAATTTATTACCATTTTATTTTTCCATTTCCCCAGCCCAAGACAGTGTTTAGGGGAAGGGCAACTGCTGCTGACTGGCAGCAGTGGAGTGGTGCTCACTTGAACAGTTTATTACCATTTTATGTTTCCATTTCCCCAGCCCAAGACGGTGTTTGGGGGCAGGGCCACTGCTGCTGACTGGCAGCAGTGGAGTGGTGCTCACTTGAACAGTTTACAATGAGCATGTCACTTTGACCGGCTGTCTTACAATGGCCAAACATGACATGCACAGTTAAACCTCTCCACCTATCTGCATCAGCTGGGTGAAGCACAGGCACAGGCACACAGTGCCTGTAGGAGTGTTGAAGCAGTGTAGGAAACAAGGGAACCCGTCTAGGTAGCTGAGGACCTCGGGTAATTAATGATTTTATAAAGAACAAAGGTCCTAAACTTTTTAATGCAGTTATGAGTAGTAAGCACTGACTTAAATAAGAACTATGGGCCGGATGTTGGAGCTGAAATACCAGTCGGTAACGCCCGATTTCGGCCGTTACCGACCAGTATTTAGTAATTGGCATGTAGGGGCCCTATTTTACCGATTCGGTAAATTTACCGAATCGGTAAATTTACTGAATCGGTATTTTTACCGATTCGGTAAGTTCCTGATGTAGGTGGGACTCTTCTGAGTCCCAATGGCCTTACAGATTCGGTATTTTACCACCCAATCCAATTGGGTGGTAAAATACTGAATCCAGGTGTGCATGCACATGTGTGCATGCACACCTATGCCATGTGACAGACAGACATGCCCTTAGGGCATGTCTCTGTGCCACATGGCACACATGCCAGTATTTGGGGTGCTAGAGGGTGTCAAAGTGACACCCCCTGCACCCTTGCTGGAATCGGTATTTACCGAATCGGTAAATATCGATTCAGTAATGCCCATTGATTCCTATAGGCTTCAATGCCCATAGGAATCAATGGGCATTGCCGAATCGGTATTTACCGATTCGGTAAATACCGATTTTTACAGAATCGGTAATTCAATTACCGATTTTCCCTACATCTCCCCCCTTCTATTTTACCGATTCATAAATACCGAATCAGTAAAATTCGGTATTTATGAATCGGTAAAATATACTTACCTACATCTGGCCCCAAGTCTCTTTTTCTCCAATGTCCAGCCGGACAAAGGAATATTTATTTTCAAGATTAAACGAAGATTCACGAATGCGTGAGACACGACACAGATCAAAAACTGGGCACAAGCCTGTACCAAGTAAGAGGGGAGAGAAAACAATACAGGGGGAAAAAAATTGACAGGCAAACAAAGTGGAGCAAACGGTGGCTTACAATACAATGCAATCTTGTGTAAGCACGAACCAACAGTTACTGCAACACATATTGTACAAATGAAAAATGCAGTACTGTTAAAACAGTCGACATGACGTTTCGATCCCTATCTCCAATTATTAACTGGGATCATCTTCAGGACTACTTATAATGCTATTGCCTGAGTGATTTGGGAAGCCTGATCGCCGATAAGTGGGGAACCGACGGCGTCTGTGTGTGAAGCCTCGGAAATGGTGTAGTACACCTTAGCATGTGCACAGAGAGGCTAGTGAGGCTTCTGTGAGGTGGTGGGCGGCATGGCAGAACATCTGGAGAACGTTCCTTGAACTGATGTGAGCAGCCTTTGCACAGTGGCAGAGGGCCAGGTGCGGATTTAAGAGCCTGGAGTACTAAGGGCAAGGGGCGGCTGCAAGATGATGGTTGCCCATAGTACTCCAGGCTCTTAAATCCGGATTGTTTTGAGAAAAGTGCTTCTCCAGGTGCGAAGGAAGCGCTTTCCATTAAAATCAAATGCCATTGGGCAGTCATATTGTTGTGCCCCACTTGACATTGCTCTAAATCAAGAAATAAATCCCTAAAGTGGGGGATTGATTCTAAAACAGAAATAAAACAATTATCCTGCCACTCAGGCGATTTTCTCCTGATGCATGGCAGTCACTGTTCATTTTCCCTGCCTAAATTTACTATGCCTTGACTAGGAAACCGGGGCACGGAAAATCTGCATCAGGATTGCTGGCCTAAATAGGGCAGATGTCCTGATACACTGACGTTTTCAGTCTGTCGCAGAAGGACCATTGGCAATGATCGAGCTAAGCAAAGCTACAGCGATGCACAATGCA
Source organism: Lissotriton vulgaris (assembly GCF_964263255.1). NCBI lineage: Eukaryota > Metazoa > Chordata > Amphibia > Caudata > Salamandridae > Lissotriton > Lissotriton vulgaris. The sequence continues at coordinate 773,995,463 of NC_141696.1, read as the reverse complement.
GACCTTCAAACCTCTAAACAGGATGGAAGAACCACATGTTTGATGAGAAAGAGATCCAATTCCACTGAACACTACACAAACGCCATGGGCAGAGTACAGTCATGAATCAGTTCTTTCTCTAGTGATTAATGTATACAAGTTTTCTCAAAAATATACAAACATACAATACTAAGTTGTGATCTTACTGAGAGCAAAACATGACAAATCTCAGAAAACAATGCTTCATCAAATCTAATCACATCTGGAAGCTGGATTGTCTGAACAAATCATTATTGACTACATCTTTGAAGTGCTCCTGATATTAGTAATGTGGACTTTAAAAATAACAGCATAGCAGGAGTTCATGAGCAAATTGATGCAGGTAAGAGTAATCTACTTGATTTCTTTGAAGAACATCATATCATTTGTCTTCATAAAGCATGGAATACTGACTGCATAACAATTAAACACTTTGTGCCTCATAATGATGAGACCCAGAAAGCCTCAGACCGCAGGCTTGAGACTTTCCGGGTCTCATTGCCAGTTTCACTTTCGACCACCAAATTATGATGCAGGCGGTCGAAAGAGAGACTGGCCTTTAATTCCAGCTGAATTCCGATGGGCTGAACCCGTTGGTCAGTCAGAGGGCTGTCCGTAATCCCTATGGACGGCATTTCCGCCGTAGGGATTATGCTGACGATTTCCAACAGTCTTTCCATGTTGAGCTTTCCAAAATGGAGAAGGTGTTGGAAAGCGACAACGGGAGGCCCTAGAAGGGCCCCCTTTACCCTGCGGCCCCCAACAAGGGCTGAGGGGGCACCTGTGGTTCCCCTGTTAATCCCTGCACCCTTTGGCAGGTACCCTGAGGAGCCTGCCTGCAACGCGGTGCAGGGATGAACAGATTCTCCCATTTCTCTATGGGAGCTTGGGCTACGGCCAGTTTACAGCCGCAGCACAAGCTCCCATAGACAAATAGGAGTGTGTGACAGCACCATTTGCGGTCGCATTGTATAGCTGCAGTCGGGACCATCAACCAGAAGTCGGTCGGTCCCCATTCGGCAATTGTGTTGGGCGGACATCATAATAAGGGACATTGTGATTTACGATAAACAGGGAGTAAAAAAATAAAATGGACTCCTGAGGGGCACAATAGCAATTTTAGAATCTTCCAAAGTAATTCCACCAAGGACAGAGAAATGTAAAAAAGATCCAGGCTTATTAATGGTAAAGTTAATTATATAATATTTGTTTGTTGGACTGGCTGTTGTTATGTTATGTGTACTTGTAAAGGGTGCTAATCACCTGTATCTAGGTTCTCAGCGGGTGGACAGGCAGCTGTTTCCTAGATGAGACATGATCGAAGGGCCAGGTCTTCAGCTTCTTGCGGAACTCTAAAAGCGATGAGGAGTCTCTGATGTAGTGAGGGAGATCGTTCTATGCTTTGGGGGAGAGACCGGAGAAGGCAGGGCCTCTGCCTGCGTCTTTGTGGATGCGCTGTATGCATACTAGAAAGACACCATCTAAGCGGAGGTGCCTGGGAGGTGTGTAAAAGTGTATGTGGCTGTTAAGGAATGCAGGGCCAGTGTTGATTAGTGCTTTGTATGGGTATGTGCACAAAGTGACCTGGGTGCATATGTTGTTTGAAAGCCAATGCAGTTCTCTGAGATGTGGAATGATGTGAGTGAGAAGAGGTAGGTTGAGTATGCGTCTTGCTGTGGCATTTTGAATGGTTTTAAGCCTGTCCAGGAGCTTCTTAGTGATTCCTGAACATAGACTGTGTTGCCATAATTGAGTCTGCTGGTGATCAAAGCCCATGTAAGATTTTCTTGGTTTTCTCTGGTAGCCATTTAAAGATCTTTGGTAGCATCCTAAGGATGTACAAGCATGTGCAGGTGACTCTGTTTACTTGGACTGTCATGTCGAGCTTGTCATCAGGATGGTTCCAATATTTCTTGCGTGAGTGGTGGGGGTGGGTGAGGATCCGAGCTTAGTGGCCATCAGGTGGAGACCCCAGCAGAGGCTTTCCTTCTTAAGAACACAACTTCAGTTTTGTCTGTGTTTTGTTGGACACAAAGAATGGTCCCTTTCAAGACAGATTAATTAATAAGACATAGAATTACAATGAAAACTATGTACGTAAACTCCGAGTAGAGACTTAAATCCTATATTTAGTCAAACAATAATTCAGAGCTAAAAACAGTAATGAGTGGGCAAAACCGTGGAAATCACAAGATTTCCAGGACACAGTCATTATAAATTTGGGTGACTGAAATGCACATTTTAAGTCACAATACATAAAAGTATATGTGCTTTTTAGAAAATATACATGTAGCAATTAAAGTCAAGAAAATGAAGTCGAGGATGTTTCGATCCCAACTAGGGTCAAAGGATCATCATCAGGACACAAAAATGTATGCCTGAGAACTGCGCCTTTTAAGAAAGAGAGTTTTTTTTCCCTGCTCTGTCTTCCCACTTTTCCTCTCCCCTCTTTTGAAACCTTTTTCTTTATCTTTCTTAACATGCATAGTTCTCAGGCATAAATTCTTGCGTCCTGATGATGATCCCTTGACCCAAGTTTGGATCAAAACGTCGTCAACTTCATTGTCTTGACTTTAAGTGCAACTTTTCAAGAAAGCAAAGATTCTTTTATGTATTGTGACTTCAAATGTGCATTTCAGCCGTGGCGACTTGCATAGGGCGTGTTGCGGGGTGGTGTGGCAGGGTGGGGGGTAGTAACCTCAGACATACAACAGAATCTCTCCCAAATTTATAATGTCTAAGGCCTGGAAATCTTGTGATTTCCGTGGTTTTGCCCACTCATTTTTTCCATTACTGTTTTCCACGCTGAATTAAAGTTTCACTAAATAAATTATTTCAGTCTCCTTTCGGAGTTTATATACGTAGTTTTCATTGTAAATCTATGTCTTAATAATTAATCTGTCTTGAAAGGGACCATTGTTTTTGTTAAACATATGTATACCCTAGGTCCCTTTGACTTTCAGAGTTCCTTGTTTCTTTAGTGAGGGGGTCTTGTCTGACAGGGAGAGTATCAGTTGAGTATCGTCTGAGTAGGAGAGTATGGTGATTGTATAATCTGAAGAGGTGCCCTAGCAGAGTTGTGTATATGTTGAATAACAGTGGACTGAGGGATGATTCTTGGGGACTCCACATATGAGATTCTTGGCCTTCGACTTGTAGGGTACCAGGTTGACTCTGTGTTTTTCCTGTGAGGAAGGAACAAATCCAGTTAAGGGCAGGTCCTTGAATACCTGTTTCGTCTAGTCTTCTGATGAGGAGGGGGTGGGAGACCAAGTCAAGAGCTGTAGAAATGCCAAGTAGTATAAGGGATGCTGGGTCTCCACTGTCAAGGATCAGCCTCACATCATTAGTTGTTGCCATGAGGGCAGTCTCAGTGCTGTAGTTCAACCAGAAACATGATTGCATGGTGTCTAGGAGCTGGTGTGCATTGAGGTACTGAGAGAGTTGTTTGTTTAGGGCTTTTTTCTAGTCTTTTCCTGATAGGGTAGCTCGGAATTAGGACAGTAGTTTGTTAGTTGAGTGGGGTCTGCAATGGTTTCTTTAGAAGTGCATTGAACATTGCATGTTTTCAGGCATCCCGTAACATCTCAGAATTGATGGATGTAACATGATTCTGGTTTTAGAGGTTGTTACATAGTCCATGCAAGGGGTAGTGCAGATGGTAGTGGCAGTTGGTGAAATCTTTGATGATCGTGAAGATTTATCTTCTGCTGTTGGAGCTCCTGTCTATGCTCTGTGCTAGGGCCTTCTTTGTTTCTTTGAATTGCTGTGGAAGCATCTCAGTGCTGTCTTATATGTCTTTTTGTTGACTTCTAGGTGGTTTGTTCTCCATCTTATTTCCAGGACAGTGCAGTGTTGCTTTGTTGCATGCATTTCCTCAGTATACCACCTGGCCTGCTTCCGTATTCTTCTCTGTATGTTGTGTTTATGGGGGCCAGGGAGGTGGTGCATTTTGTGATCCACTTGTTCAGATCTTTCATTGTAATCATGGATGCTGCTCCACCTTCACGTGGCCTTGTTTGTGGTGGTGGGTTTTGCTAAGCAGGAGATGCTGGTTTGGAATTGGATGATGGCATGGTCGCTCCAGGTGGGTATCATGGATGTGGTGATTTCAATGTTATTGATGGTGGTGAAGATAGGGTCGAGGGTGTGACCTGCAGAGTGTGTGGGTCTGGTGATGTGTTGTGTCAGTCTAAGGCTCTCTAGACTGTCTAGGAGTCTAGTAGTTTTGGGGTCAATCAAGGTGGAAGTTGAAGACTCCTAGTAAGATGTAATTGCTGGAGTCAATGAACAAGGGGGCGATCTAGTCAGCAATGTTGTTGGCTAAGGTGGCTCTGGCTCCCAGTGGTAGGTAAACAAGGGTTGCGTTCAGAGTGTATATTGCTGACATCTTTAGCTTGAAGTGTACGTGCTACATGTTGGAGGTTGTGGTTTCTGTTGGTCTAGTGCAGTTGAGGGAGTACTTGAATATTACTGTGATTCCTCCAGCTGGTCTGTTATGGTGAGTCCTGACGTGTGATTCTGTATCCTGCTGAGATAGTCATGGCGATGTTAGGTACTGACTCGGAGATCAGCCATGTTTCCTTAAAGAGGAGGCAAATCAGAGTGTTGTTGTGTAGGACATCTCAGATTTCTGTGAGGTGTTTGCTGAGAGAGTGGGTGTTGAGCAGCATGCACAATAGCTTGTCTTGGGGTGCATGTTTGTAGGTGGGTGCCGAATGTGCGCAGTTAGTGTGTTGTTTGGGTGTGGTGATGTTGATTTTCAGGTTTTCTGGCAGTGGGTTCTGATGAATCCTCCTTTTCAGCAGCAGCGTGTCGATGGGTGCCTCAAGTTCAGAGACCAGAGGAGCTCTGCAGAGTTACTCCATCACAAATGTGACTGATATCCCATCAGCCTTATTATAAGTGCTGTAGGATATAATTCACTTGTAATAAGGCGGATGGGCCGTGACGGTTGTTAAAAACTATCCCATCTTCCAATCTATAAATCCGGTCCATAGTATTTAAAATATGTTGTTGAAGCATGTTATTTTATGTATTACATTCAATGCAGATATTTATTGACAACACAATATAAATTATTAGGACTACACAAGTAAAATAAGGTGGCAAACAACCAATCTTGTTTCATGCTTTCATGTTTAGTCATGCCAAGAAAGTATTACTGTGTTGCTTACTAATCCAGAAATATTGTCAGTCTGTAGATCGCCAACAAGAAGCAAGCCTATAGTATTGCCATCACTGTAACAGAGCAATAATTGTAGACTTCTAAAGTTAACCTAGAAACAGAATGTGGTACTGCACCCTTGAAATTCCGTAGGTAGCCTGAACTCACCTTATTAAGTGTCTATTTACATCTTTGTAGTCTAGGGTTAGTACAGAATGCCACCTGGGACCACCCTGATGTGAGGAACTTTTATATTCACTGAAAAAAACAAAGGTTTCATGGAACTTATAGTTAGGCCAAGATTTCACTTGTGAAAAACTAGTGAAATTCAGCAGTTATAGTTACCTGAGCTAACTATAACTTACACCCCTGCAATGCACTGCTTATTACCTCACATATTACATCACTCATGACATGGTCAGTGACATCACTGATGACATCTCAAATGACATCACTGATGACATCATCAAGTGAGTGTAAGTATTTTCAAGAGATTTTTGGTTGTTAAACATATTTACTAACATACTAGAAAATTAAAATTAGTAAACGAGGTGCACTAGTACTGAGTGATACTACTTCTAACATATATTATGTAAGTCGCTGTGTGATTGTATGTATCCTTGTGTGTATAGATGTGTAAGTGGTGTTATGGGTATATACATGTGTGTGAGTAGCTGTGTGGGTGAGTGGCGTGCTGTGTGTGTGGTGGTATTGGTGGGTAAGTGGGTGTGTAGTGACTGTATGGGTGAGTGAATGGGTGTCCGAATGGCTGTATGAGTGAGTGACTCAGTGTGTAAGTGTCTGTGTGGGTGAGTGAGTAGGTGTTTGGGTAAGTAAGTTGGTATGAGAGTGGCTGTATTAGAGATTGTGGGTGTGTGAGTATTTGTATGGGTGAGAGAGTGGCTGTATTGAGAGGTTGTATGGGGGAGTAAGTGGGTGTTTGAGTAGCTGTATAGGTAAATAATAAGGTGTGTCAGTAGCTGTATGGTGAACGTGTGGCTATGTGAGTGGTTGTACGGGTGAGTGACTGGTTGTATGAGTGGTTGTATGGGTGAGTAAATTTTTTTTTCAGTGGCTATACAATAGGGTGAGTGGTTGTGTGGGTGTGTCAGTGGGCATACGAGAGGTTCTAAGGGGGCGTGAGTGGTTATCTGGATGATGTCATCAGTGATGTCACTGAGATGTGCCAACAGTGGCAGCCAGCATTACTTTACACATAGGGAGCTGCTTACATGCAGCTCCCTGTATGTAAAAGCAAATTGTGCTGTACTTAGAGCAAGCGAGACCAAAATGCTTTCGCTTCCTGAAAGCGGAGCACAGTTTGCTATTGCTTAACAGGAGAAGTAAAGCTCCCGTCAAGCCATAGCAAACAGCTATGTCCTCGGGGTGGGCATCCCAGGACATAGCAGGAGCCGACCCTTGGGGTGGGGGTCCCCAGTGCCATGTATGGCTCCAGGTGGGGGACCACGTGCCACTCCTCCTTCCTTGATTGGGACTGCCCCAGGGAGGTGACAGTCCCCAGGGCCAAGAACTTCCCACGCAGGGGTGGTGGTTCCCGGGATTCCAGGGGGTCCGTGAGGCCCCCCATGTTAAAAATTGAAAGCCCTTGGGATGTGGTGATCCCTGCGAAAGGGGGGTCCGTGAGGCCCCCCTTACATTAGCCCCAGGGAGGTGGCAGTCCCCTGGGCTGTCGAGGAGTCTATCAATGCCTCGCCCACACTCATTTAGAAAATAGCCCCAGGGAGGTGGGGGCCTCAGCAGCTGCGGGGGGCATGCAGCCCTGCATGTTTATCATTCTTTGTCCTAGGGAGAAGGGTGTCCCCAGTGGTGCCTCCACATATTTTTAAAAACATTCCCCCTGAATTTGGCCAATCTAAGGCCTTCATGAAAAAGTTGTGTGGGAGCCCGCACATCATTTATTTTTTATTTTTTGCAGTAATACACCTGCTAATTCATGGCAAAACATTCTGGTAAACAACCACCTTGTTCATAGGTAAAGAGTGCGGCACCCACCACCAATCATAAATGAACCGAAAAGTTTCAGGAACATTAACAAAGGGCTCAGTGTAAAGTGGCAAGAAAATAAAAAACACACATTTTGTGATGTACATCAACATTTTTAAGTATGTGCCTTGTCTTTAATTTCAGTTTCCTTATCAATATGAAAATGTCAGTTCAAATTTGTACTCTACATGATCAAAGTTAGCAGTGGGGTCGCAGTGGGACCACCGAGGCACAACACAGAAAGTTCGCTTTTTGTTAACTGTCTTTAGGAGAGGTTAACAATGGTGTTATTTGCCCGTCCTTTCTCCTTTGTTGGTTCTGTGTTGTCACCTTTTGTTTCTTCCCACAATGGCCTCTGTAATGTCATCATTTTCTTTTCTTCCTCTGTTCTGTCCTCTCTTTCCTCTTCAACCTGCTCTTCTTCGTCCTCTTGCTCCTCAGCCTCTGCTCTCTCCTTTGCCTCTGTTGCTCTGCCGTTAGAGTATCTTCCCCTTCCGTAAGAGGCAATATACTTTCAAAGAAGTAGAAAGCTTTGTTCTACCATCACTTTCATATGCACTGGTTTCCTCTGTTACTGATACACCAGTGTCCTCAGTCTCCCATCCTTTTTGCGAGACAGTGGTATCATATAGTGCTTTGACCCACCTGCACCCTTATCTATACATTATAAATCTTACTACTGAACAAATATATTGGGGAATTTCAATGTCTTTTTTCACAGTCCCTTATGTATCTTTGATGTGTTTTAAAGTTATCATGAGACTCTCTAGAGGTTAACTATTTTGCATATTATATGGCTGATTCCCAGTATGTTCTTTTACATTTTCTTTCAGATATTTTCTCAGATTGTACGTTCTGTACATGTGATTCCTTTTACTTCTCATGTATCTTTGATTAATTTGACACTTCCAAGATGGTGCCCACACTTGCCATTGTTAATTTTCTATCTATCTGAATTCCTTAATATCTTAGAGCCCTACATCGATGGGCCCTGCCTAAGCATTTTAGGAAATTTTAATTTCCATTTGGAAAAGCATACTTCCCCTGACACTTCCCATTTGTTGCACGCTCTATCCTCCTATGATCTACCTCTGTTAAGGACTGGGCCTACCCATTTAGCCGGCCACACTCTGGATGGAATTTTCAGCAATGATTCTCGTCTCTCTATTGGTACCCCTGTCCCTCTGTCGTGGTCAGACCATTTTGCAGTCCCTTTTCGTTTTTCCCCTCCTCCTCCCAGTGGCCCCCAGCTCCATCACACCAAGTGGGTCTTGAGAAGGAACTTTGGGGAGATTACAAATGACTCCCTTGCTCCATATCTGGCCACACTCAAGCCCTCTTCCACTGGTGATGTCCACACGGCGGCTCTTGACCTTTCCAATTCCCTGACGGAGGCTGTCAACTCACTCGCCCCGGCCTGGCCCCACTATTCTGCTAGGAAACGGCCCTCAGCTCCTTGGTACTCCGAATCTCTTAGGATTCTTAGACAAGGATGCAGAAGGCAGGAAAGGCTTTGGAGGACACATCTTGATCCCATAGAGAGGGAAAAACCGAGAGCCCTTCTCAAAGACTATAAAGCGGCCGTACTTAGAGACAAACAGGCTCACTATTCCAAACTCACGTCCTCCCTTAAATCATCCAGTGATATATTTAAGATAGTGGATAACCTCTCCCTCATTCAGATGCCTGACCCCATAACAGCTTCACAGGCTCTCTGTGACCAGATCTCCACTTTCTTCCTTGAGAAGATCATGGATATCTACACAGATTTGGAATCACATAACTCCAGTCCCTTCTCTGCCTCCTCTTCGACCCTCCCGAATATCTCCATCCCCACCCCTTCCCATTCTCTTTCCCAGTTCCCCGCCATTACCTCTACTCATCTGAACTCTTTGCTGGACAAGCTTAAGTCCGGATCACCTTTGGACCCATGTCCCTTAAAGGTCCTTAAAGACTGTAGACAGACTATCCTTCCCCCTTTGATGGAGGTGATGAACTTGGCCATTTCAGAGGGGATTTATCCCCTCTCTTGGAAATTGGCCACTGTCAAGCCCCTACTGAAAAAACCTACCCTGGACCCCGGGACATTAAAGAACTTTCGTCCCATCTCCCTTCTCCATGCCCCTGCTAAACTTTTGGAGACTCATCTTAACCTCCACCTGAGTGCTTTCCTTGATAGTACCAACTCTCTTGATCCCTCTCAGCACGGTTTCCGGAGGACCCACAGCACTGAGTCGGCACTTACAGTGGTGGTCGATAGTATCCGCTCTAAGGTTGACACTGGTTATACCACCTTACTGGTGTTACTTGACCTTACGGCGGCTTTCGACACCCTGTCCCCCACTATTCTTGTTAACCGACTCAGTGAGCTGGGAGTCAAGGGTTCTGCACTCAATCTTCTCACTTCCTTTCTTGATCAACAGAAGCAAAGGGTCAAGCTAGGCGAGTATATGTCACCTGCTAAGGCCGTGAAGTGTGGGGTCCCCCAGGGCTCCTCACTAAGCCCGACGCTTTTTAACATTTACGTCGCCCCTCTCGCCAGGCTTATAAGATCCTTTGGGCTGGAAGTTCTCTCCTATGCCGACGACACGCAGATTATGGCTTCCATCTCCCAATCTGTGAGCCTAACTGCGTATAATTTAAAAAACTGCATGGAGGCGGTCGCCGGATGGATGGTCAAGAACTTCCTTAAGTTGAATGGCGAGAAAACGGAGGTCCTTATCTTTGGGGGCAAAAGTGAGATCTGTTCTATGGATTGGTGGCCGTCTGTTCTTGGGGCCTGTCCTATGCCGACATTTTCTGCCCGGAACCTTGGGATCATATTGGACACCTCCCTTTCTCTGGATAAGCAGGTCAGTAGGACTGTGTCCACTTGTTGCAATGCCCTGAGGATTTTAAGAAAGATCACTCATTATCTCTCCCCTGAGGCACGCAAACAGGTAGCAATAGCGGTCATTGCCTCCAGACTGGACTATGGCAATGCCCTTTATCTTGGCATTAGCAGTGGTCTCATCCAGCGCCTCCAGACCGTACAGAATGCGGCTGCCCGGTTTGTTGCAGGCGCTCCTAAACGTTCCTCGGGCACCACCATCAGAAAAGACCTGCACTGGCTTCCCATGCAGGCAAGGATCAATTTCAAGGCTTTATGCCTTACTCATCGTGCCCTTAATGAATGTGGACCGGAGGCTATTCGTGCCCTGATGGCCCATTATGTCCCCGGGAGAACACTCCGCTCTTCCAGCAAAAACTTGCTTGCTGTTCCCCGTATAGCCAAGGCCAGGTGGGGAGGAAGGTCCTTTCGCTTCCTTGCGCCCAGACTTTGGAATACGCTCCCTAATGACCTTAAGGTGATCTCCTCTCACACTCAGTTCCATAAGGCACTCAAGACTTGGCTATTCCAAGAAGCCTATCTCTAATTCCCCCTCTGGTTGATATTGAGCTCTCTGGTTACCATCCTCAGCGCCTTGATGCCCACAGGTTTAGTTGCGCTCTTTGTATACAAATTTCCATTAATAATAATAATAATAATAATAATAATAATAATAATCTTAATTCACTATATGTTGATGTCACACACTCTTATGATCATGTGAGCAAAGCCTTTGGTCGAAAAGCGTTGTATTTGCCTTGTATATAAACTACATTGGTTTCGAGTTCAACCTCCTGAGTGAGCGCATTTATACTCGTTTGTGCGATGGGTACCTATATGTATAAATTCAAAGCAATCTGTGAAAAATTAGACACGATTTTCTTTGCTTTATTATGGTCCAAATCCTCAGCAAGAAGAGTCGGACAATAAATGGATTGCCTTCTACCTCTTGGTGAACCTCTAGGTAACATGAACACTGACATGCCACTTTAATAGGTCTCTCAGCTGTCCGTGTAAGGTGTTAAATCTTAATTATGAGCATAATAGAAACTACTGTGCCAAGTTGCAAAATGTATTATGTTAAGGGGCAATGGAGCACGATAATTTCAGCAGCATACATGACAGCACTGTGCTTGCTGTCACAAATGATGTTGGATTGCATGGTTATGAGAAACATGACAACAAGTTTACCAAATACATGGGTCTAGATTTACTAAGACTTCATGCCATCATAAAGTGATGCAAGGCAATGCAAAGTGATGCGTTCATATTTAATTTCCTGCACAGAAGGTAATTTACAATGGAATGTACTATCTCAGCACAAAAAGCGCTATGCAATACTTTGCATTCCTTTGCTGCATGGGGACATGACTGGGTCATTATTTAAGTGGATCAGTATATACACCTTTGGTTTTGAGGCAAAGCCTGATCTACTAAAATAGGCAGCCCAGCCTTTGCCACAAAAACTAGTGCCTCCTTGAAGTGGGTGTTAAAAATGAGAAATATTTATTTTCTTTAAAGAATCCAGACATTTGTGTGTGCTAAAGTACACAGTAGAGAGTCAAGGCAAGGGATCCTCCTGAGTTTGTCTAAGCATATGCATTAGTACGTGAAGTATATGCCTCCAGTTCATATGTTATGGTAGACAGCACACAACTGCATCATGGTGCAAGGCTCTGCATTGCATGTCAGCCTTATTAAAGCACCTGCAAAATCTCAATCTCATAAGAACTACCCGTCTTTTAAAGTGCAATAGAAGGCCTGACCAAGTTGACCACAGCACAGAAAGGTTAAGGGAATGCACAATATGAAACTGGGGTATATGAGCTTCCTCAGCAACCCCTAATCCTGTTTATGATTAATGGGAAAAAACATGACTATCTGTGGTGTGGGCGTATGTCATTTGTACAGAGGTGATATGCAACCTGTCCGAACCCATTTCAGAGCACCATAGGAAAATCAGGGGTTATTGGGCTTTCCATGGGAGTTACAACCTTTTACTCCTGTGTCGAGGTCCAACTTACTTTGGGTCCTGAGCAACTGGGCCAAGTGCTACCCACTCAACACTGGACTTTCAGTGGTAGTCCGGGTCGAGCAGCCCAAGGCACTTCAGAGGAGGTGGGCGCCTAAGCTCACAACTCAAATTACCCACAGCTACCCCAATATTAGCATTGTCTAGTTCAAACCTCACTTTTGGTTAGAAAGCAATATTTATTATAGACACATACACAGAACACTAAATAATTCACACACAATGTCTGTAAAGGCTAACATCATAGTGCAAATTTGTGCCTTCACGCCCCCCTATGCCAACAAACATGTCCCTGGTAGAGCTTGGTAGGTGGCACAACAGGTGCTGGCCACATTTGCGGTGTGCATCAAAGTCTGTCTTTGGCCTTGAAAGATTCAGCTCTTTTGGCACTACATCAACAAACTTGTGCAAGTCTCGCCAGGGCCTGTGGCCCTGCTTCAGTCTTACTCATCCGCTGCCTTCAGAACATTTTGGAGCTGGTGCACATTTTCTTCTGCTCTGGTGATAAGCAGCTCGAACCAAATCCTCACACGGTTAGTGGGCAGTGTGCTGAGGCGGTCACAGATTATAATGACTATGGTGTGCAGCGGTTTGTTCCTCGCCATTCCTGCTTGTAAGTTGGGGCAGCAGCAATGATTCTGTCGACTTCTGACCTTGCTTCAGAGTCCCTCCTCTGGTTTCAGGAACTTCTCCCACATGGGCAATAGCTCTAATTGTGCTAGAGGCTCTCTCCAGACATACAGAGATCACAGGTGAAGGAGACAGCCTCAACAAGATGAGATGCAAATGGAAAAGGCACCAACATTCCAAGTCACCCCCTCCTGCCAAACAGACTGATACTGAATAGGCTACATACCCAACAGTCTCATTTACAATGGACAACAGCCCTAGCAGTCTTGGTTGCAATGGGCCGCAGCCCCAATACCCTTAGGGGACCCCTCTTGGACTACAGGGGTCATGGACATGGGTGACGTGAGCTTGCACTCGCTAAATGTGCACTTGTGGTAAGTTTGCCACCCAACCTTCTCCTGTTATTAATCACTATTTTCTTAGAGAAAAAAGCAAACCTGTGATCAAAGTGAATGCAAGGGTGCATTTGCACTAAGAAATAGTGCTAAATACACCAGAACACAAGGGGGTCGATACCGATTCGGGAAAAACCGCTCCGAATAGCCGTTCAAAGCGTTTTTCCCATACGAATCGTACCCTGCAACGTCCCCTGTACGTACGACGAAGTACGGTTCGTACCAGGGGCTGGACTCCGTACGAATCATACAGAGACCGTACAAATCAAATCCTCATACGAATCTCCCTCGGAACCCGCTGTACGCAACATCTGTACGGTTCGCGGATAGTTTTTCCGACCCAGCAAGTATTATATGTGTCTGGTACGCACCGTACAACCCTTTTTCTACGGGAGCTGAAAACAGCCGTAAAAGCAGAGTTCTCCCCGATGCAGGTACAGAACCCCTCCCCGGGTATGTTGCGTACAACCCATGATCGCAGGGGTATGGTGCGTACCCGTGCAATCATGGGGTGTACGCACCGTACCCCTGCGATTATGGGGTGTACGTACTGTACCCCATGTTCACTGGGTATGCGTACACACTGCGATCGCAGGGGTACGGTGCGTACACCCCATGATCTCAGTTGTACGCACCGTACCCCGCGATCATGGGGTGTATGGACCGTATGGTGTGTATGTGATTGTGTGCTTTTTCGTATGAATCGCCCTTACCTGACGTGGACCGTACGAATCGCCTCCTCATACCCCATCCGGATCGTACTCGTCGGGTCGTACGGCATGTTTGCGATTCGTACGGAGAGGGCTCCGGATACAAATCGTACGGATGTTTTTTCCAAGATCGTAATCAACCCCTAAATGTGCTCCTGCAATGAGATTTTCCTCCCAAGTTACTCTTAATTATATCAGCAAGCATAAGCTCATTATTATCTGTAATTCCGCATCAAAGAGTAGTGTAGAATGACCGAAATTTCTATGATAACTCTGGTGTAATTGAAATTCTGCCCAGGCCTAGTCAAAAAAGTAATCTCTATTCTCTCGTATTTTGATTATGTAGCGTATTTATATCACATAAACTGGCTACTCTAAATACTGTATAGGTTTTAACACAGCATCTTTAATGAACATATGAGCTATTTTTGGAAAATGTCTGCCATAAGTGCTCCCACGTCCTCTGTATTATTAACCCTCCTTTCCATTCCACTCCACCATGGAAAAGCCCTCTCCTAACTAGCTGGCACTAGACACCCCTAACTGTTTACCTTCCTTCCCTGAAACCTTCATTACAAAAATTGCTCCAAATTTAAGAGACATAATTAGATTCAGTTTTTATTCAGTGAATTATTTCATCAACTTACTCAACTCATTTAAAAATATACACTTTGTTTCCCCACATACACTTTAAATTAGCAGGGAACTTTTTTTGTGCACTGGTTACCATATGTTTGAGATTTGCATCTTCTTATCCATCTCACAGTGTTGACTGACTTTCTGCCTAGTGATATCTGAGTGTATAGAGAAGTTGTAGTTGTCATATTGTATATTTCCAGCTTTCAATACAATGTTTAAAGTACATACTTTGATTGAGTGTTTTAACAAATGTACCAAATTCTGCCTTGTTTTTTCTCTGTTGGGATTTACATGAAATTAATCTGGGTGGAACATCTGGAAATCCTGGCCTAGATCAATGGGTGAGTCATTTCCCAGTGCTGTATCTTGTAACAGTTTTATAATATTGTATTTTATATTGCTTCCTTCTGAAGCTTTGGGAATATTAAGGGTCTGAATATTATTTTATCTAGATTGTTTTAAGATCATGGCTCTCTGTACCAAATCATTAAGCTTTTTATCAAGGTTTTTACAAGCTGACCTGTCTACACAAACGTTTAAACAACTGTTCCACTAATTGATCCTTATCTACACCCCCTCATCCTTCACCATGAATATGTATTCACCATTCATGTATTTACAATTAAATTTCTGTTTGAAGGCATGTATGATAAAGTCATATACATGGTAGAAACTTACCCTTACCACCCAAAATCCCATGCCCACCTTAAACCCTAAAAATAACCTTGACATTCAAAAACCCATAACTACTATAAAAATACCATTGCCACCCAAAAACCCATACCCTCTGTAAACCATAAAATGACCCTAGCCATCCCAAAACCTGTACCCAACCCAAACACTAAAACCCCTTACCATCCAAAAACGCATGCCCACCTTAAACCCTGCCTTTACCATACCCTATAAAATCATTATCACCCAAATACCCAGACCCCCAAACCATAAAACTTACCTTACAACACAAAAACCCACTCCCACCCTAAACCCTCTTTTACCCACCCTAAACCCTAAAAAAACCTCTCCCCCATATATGTATATACACACACAAGCACACCCACACATATATGTGTGTGTAAAAAACATTAAAAAAATAAAACCATTAATGCTCACCTTTAAAATGTTTACAATGAATATGCCTTTACTATTCATGTCTTTGATCAGATTCCCATGGATTTTTGGTTGGGTATAGGATTTACCGCTGAGGTAGACGTCATTAATTTAGCTTCCAGGGTTTTTGATATATACAAAGAATCATCAACTAAACTAATTTCTGCTATTAATTCCCTTTGACCTTGATGTTGGATTGAACTAGTTACCTTTAGCAGGGAAATTACTGTGTTTGCTGCCACAAATTCTGCCCTTTACAGGCTCAGCTGCAATCTCAATGGCCTTGTGAGCTGTCTTCTCCCATTTCAGAGGGCGTAGGAAGTACTTTTAGTTTTTTTTTAGTTCCTTACATATTGCTGAGTTTGATAGATTTAGGTTTCTATCCATCACTCTAGAACTTTGAGGTATTCTTAGTTTAGCTGTTCTCGTTTGGTCCAACATACAGTCTGTTTTGTAAGACCTCTGAAGTTTATCAAGGGCCCTGCTTTCCTCCCAAAACAATTACCAGTAATTTGTGGAGTTACAAAAATGTCATTGTTTTCTGAAGCTAAACTACCCTAAGACCGCTATTGTTTTCTGGGTTTGGTGTCAGCAATACTATTAGGACTACTGCCTTTCTGATGATATTGGCACTTTATTTTCCACAAAAAAGCAATACTGCCTATTTCCACTCTACTACATAACTTGGAATCTGTCTGAAACTCACTGGAGCAAAATAGCGAGCCAGCGCGTTTGGGTCTTTCAGTTCTTAGACCTCTGTTCGGAGCATAGTGTTTTTCTCTCATTGGAGAAATGTAGTCTTCTCCAGGATCCATTGGGCTGTGCTTCTTGCAATGCAGCTTCCCACCCTCCCTGTTTGGTGCCCCTCTTCCAGAGAGATTGAACCGGTCTGTGATGGCTGAAGGGCTAATGCGGAGTTCCTTTGCGTGCCCTCAGTCAAGTAGTATTGAGTTTAAATGCTGGGGTGGTCAACTACCTTCCCATACGGCATTATTTGTATGGATTCCCGTACCACTAACGTGGAAACAATAGAATGGGCCAAACGGGCAGATAGTGGTTGAGGTTGGGAGTGACTGTCCTCATACCCCCTCCCTCATTCAGTTCCGTTCTCTCTGTTAGAGAGCAAAGTTATACACTCCTCTATTTTAGTCAATCAGCTAAGAATCTGTTGAAGGAGTGTTGAAAGTGTCTGTTCCAATTTCTGACATTAGTTGACAGAATAAGATGGTGAAATTGTTCTAGGCGCAGTGGCCAAGTGCGTGTCCATAAGTGTGTCTGAATGAGTGATTTTGGTTGATTTTAGGGGCTTAGCTATGGCAGGTTATTTTGCCCATCCCCTTTTCCTTTTGCCTGGGGGTTCCATTACTAGGATACCATCAGTTCAGGGGCCTTAGATCTGTCATGCGGAGAAGAGTGCTCGAAACAGTATTGCCGGATAACAAATCTGGTGAAGTACTTGTTCCATTTGGGTCCTGCATAATTCTTACCTCTTCCAATGAGAGGCGTCGCTCCGTAAGTTCGATCTCCTTAGAGAGCACGTCCGTTGCTCTCGTCAGGAAGGAGTTCAATGTGTTAATTATTTCACTACCTGTTTCAGTGGTTTTGTCTTTTAGGTCAAAGCCTAGAGCTGCGCACATGTGCAGTTTCGCTGATGAGATTTTGGGGTCGATTCCGAATCGGGAAAAAGCGCTCCGAATAGCTGTACGGAGCCATTTTCCCGTACTAATCGTACACCGACAACGTCCCAGTGCGAACGAGCAAGTAAGATCCTAACCCAAAGCGCCACTCCGTACGACTCGTATCAAACACCGTACAACTAGAAAGTACATACAGATTCACTCCGGCCGACGCTGTATGCCACGTCCGTACGTAAATAGTCAGCCATTTCCGGACCAGGAAGTACGAACCGTGTTGACGAGACGACACTCCGTACAGCCCTTTTGCCACGAGAGCTGTAAACTGCAGTGAAACCAGAGTCCGGCACAAACTGTGCCCCGGTACGCGACATACACGACATGAACCCCATCAACCGTGTCATCCGAGCCCTGTATGCCTACGACCTCGTATATAGAAACCGATGACGGCGCAGATGGTGAGTACAACCCACCGCAACAACGGAAGTATACCTGTATGGTGCATCACACGCGAACACATATCACCATTGCCATAGTAATACGTGCCGAACATATGTATGAAATCTCGGGGAACGGTGTGTCACACGCTAATGCCTCTCACCATTGCCATAGTGATACGTGCAGAACATACGTCTGAAATGTCAGGGTTCGGTGCGTCACATGCTAGCGCATATCACCATTGCCATAGTGATACGTGCTGAACATACATATGAAATCTCGGGGTACGGTGCATCACACGCTAATGCCTCTCACCATTGCCAAAGTGATACGTGCCGAACATACGTCTGAAATGTCGGGGTTCGGTGCGTCACACGCTAGCGCATCTCACCATTGCAATAGTGATACGTGCCGCACACACGTCTGAAATCACGGGGTACGGTTCGTCACATCTGAGTGGTGGGTGCACAGGACCCCCAGCAGTGCCCAACAGTGCCCAAGGGTCCAGGGGGTGGGTGAAGAGGACCCCCAGCAGTGCCCAGACATAGGAGGGGTATGTGGATAGACTCCCAGCAGTGCACAGACATAGGAGGGGTGAGTGCACAGGACCCCTAGCAGGGCCCAGACATAGGAGGGGTGAGAGCACAGGACCCCCAGCAGTGCCCAGACATAGGAGGGGTGAGTGCACAGGACCCCCAGCAATGCCCAGACATAGGAGGGGTGTGTGGATAGGACTCCCAGCAGTGCCCAGACATAGGAGGGGTGAGTGCAGAGGACTCCCAGCAGTGGCCAGACATAGGGTTGAGCATTTCCAATAACATACAACAACTACATGCCTGTATGTGTACATCCCTACCTTGTGATACGCATGATAGTTGCATATCAACACATCACTCACAGCAGTGACCTACTTGGCGGAGAATGGTCTCCTGTCACACACTGAGTGACACACCACATGTGGTTGTGTTGTCAGGACCCACAGGCATATCCACCCATGTAGTTTGCTGGCACATCCCCCCCTGCATGACTCAATAGTGTGTAGTCATGCAACAGACCACTCAACAAATGTAGCACAAATAAAATTATGAAGAGTCATGTACATCCTGGACATAATGTGGCTGTCCAGGTGGTGAAACATGTACTCCCTCATGTAAGGAACAGGGTATGAAAGCCCTAGATACAAAGCATGAGGTCAAGGCGGATAACATTGTCATGCATAGTGTGAAATATTATGATGGACTCGTTGAAGGCATTACTACACACCACAAACACACGCACAGTGAGTAGCATGGATGGCACTGACCAATTGTCAGATAGCATTTGTGAGCAGGCATGGCCATTGCGCAAGTGAATGCACTAATCAAAGTGAAATCCATACTAAAGTCATCACAACAATTGTGCAACTGTCTGTAGTGAAGATCTCATGTGTCACTGAGGAAGGGACACTCTTTTGGATAATGTCTATATGCAAACTGCACACGCACAAATCTAGATAATTATCCAAAACATTGGGATAACACAGAGATACCATGGTCCACCTTATTCCCATCTGAAAAATAGACATCTTTCACAATATCCAAACATTTACATTACACAAACTTGTAGACACACAGCACCTAAAGCAAGTCACTGAAATGCAATACTTCAGAATGAAAAATAAAATGCCTTATTCAGCGCCATTATGTAAAAGAAGAAATAAATTAGTCCAGGCTCACAGAAGGCCAATGGCCTGTTCAAAATACTGTCCAAAACAGTGGTGACTTCGTGGATGTTGTCATCCCAAAACTTGCCGGCACATGGAATACTTACAGGCCTGTGGACCCATGGGGGCATCATCGGAGTCAGGGTCCGGCACCGTGGGGACAGGAGAGGGAAGGGTATGTGTAGTGGGCCCAGGTGGGGAGGATTCCTCCACAGTGGCAAGTGTGGAGCGCAAGAGGTAGCAACATATTCAGGACTGCACACTGCTGCCAGTTCTGACAGGCTACCACCTGAACCAGGGGACACAATGGGAGTGGAGGTAGAGGGCTGTGAGTCGGGTGTAGTGTGTCTGTGTGTGGGTGTGTGAGGTGTGTCCCCTGTCCCTGTGAGTGTGCGCCCCCTGAGATTGGGTGAATGGAGGTCTGCGCTTAGACTTACGTGTGGGTGTGCTGGGTGTCTCTGTTGGGATGTGTGATCTTGTGCGTCTGCGTGTATGGTGGACAGGTATGGGAGAGAGGGATGTGGATGGGTCAGAAGGAGTGGGGGGGTATTGATGCTGCAGGATTGCAAGTGCTGCCGTAGGTGTTGAGTCCATGGACGCCAAAGTCCGATGTTGATCAGACATGTCAGCGGACATGCCCTCCATGAATGACAACAACTGTGTCATGATCTGTGTTTGCCCATGGAGGACAGTCAGCATTGACGCCTGACCAACTTGAATCAGCCGGAGTAGGTCCACAGACTCAGCACCGAGGGCAGCAGGGGAAACAGGGGCAGGGGCTGCGGTGCCGGGGACCAAAAAGACACGGGGGTAGAACGGACCCTAGGGCCACCAACAACTGGGAGGGTGGAGATGGGTCTGGAGGAGGGCCCCCTCAGACCTGACATCCCTGACTGCCCTGGCAATGTCCAGCCAGATGTCCCCCTTCTCATGGGCAGATACCTGTCAGGAAAACAAAGTGAAAGTACATCACTACACCATGTCGCAAAGACACACACTTGCACAACATTGATGATAACAACAGGGCAGAGGATGCAGACAGGACTAGTATCATTGTTCATGTGAATGTGGCCTGTGAGCAAACAAAAATGCACTACATGCCTGTGAAAGGCAACAGATGCCCTAAGGCTTGAAAACCACTCACTGAGCATGGGTAACACTGAACAAGATATGCTTTTGCAGGTTGGTGTACAGCACGTGACATGCTGGCACATATCCCACTACACCTAAGAACTCTAAGCAGATCACACATTCTCAAGTGAATGTGCTTAGCACAATGCCAGTAAGCAGTAAACACTATTTAGATACATCATTCACTGCATGGTAGATATCTTAATGTATACACAAGGCACTGTCTCCAAACTACATTGCATCTCTCAGTCCCATAAAAACACAATGGCTGCAGTGATACTCACACATTCATCACTCACCTGATCCCCTGGTTTCCCATACAGCTTGCTGTAGTTGGGTAGGAGGGCATCCAGAAGGGTCTGGTTCTCCTCCTCACTGAATGCAGGGGCCCTCTCCATGCTCAGCAAAACCTGGGTCCAGGGAATGCAGAGACAGCAGCTGTGTTGTCCACTCCTATGTTATGCAGGCAAGTGCTCTCTCACAGCCACATGCAGCCCTAAATCTGTGCTGCTGAGGGGCTGTGATTCTCAGGAAGACAGTGTGATAGGGCACATTACTTTGCATCCTATGTTTCATCTAATCCCATTCTACCTAAGGCCCTGACATACATTTGCATGGTTTGAAATGTTTGCCTGAGCTACACAACAAACATTGCAACATTTTATAGTTTTGGCCAACTGAATTTTGCAGGTCACCTGTAGCACACTCAAATCTCAGTTTCCTTGACAACCAGCCTGCATTCTGTGCATCCTACTTGTCCCCTAGGTGTTCCCTATGTATTTTCAGGCATCCACACACAAGTACGGTGTATGAATCGTTGCAAACGCCATGTTCCCATAGTGATACGACCCGTGCACACGCATGCACCAGTGGGGTACGCTCCACACTTGTATCGCGTATGGCCACAATGCATGGGGAGACGACCCGTACACACACACACACCAGTGGGGTACGCTCCGCACGCGTATGGCCACAATGCAATGGGGAGACGACCCGTACACACGCATGCACCAGTGGGGTACGCTCCGCACGCGTATGGCCACAATGCAATGGGGAGACGACCCGTACACACACACGCACCAGGGGGGTACGCTCCGCACGCGTATGGCCACAATGCAATGGGGAGATGACACGTACACACGCACGCACCAGTGGGGTACGCTCCACACGAGTATGGACACAATGCAATGGGGAGACGACCCGTACACACGCACGCAACAGTGGGGTACGCTCCACACGCGTATGGCCACAATGCAATGGGGAGACGACCCGTACACACGCACAAACCAGTGGGGTACGCTCCACCCGCGTATGGCCACAATGCAATGGGGAGATGACCCGTACAGACGCACACAACAGTGGGGTACGCTCCGCACTTGTATCGCGTATGGCCACTATGCAATGGGGAGACAACCCGTACACACGCACGCAACAGTGGGGTACACTCTGCACTTGTATCGCATATGGCCACTATGCAATGGGGAGACGACCGGTACACACGCACGCAACAGTGGGGTACGCTCCGCACTTGTATTGTGTATGGCCACTATGCAATGGGGAGACGACCCGTACACACGCACGCACCAGTGGGGTACGTGGCGTCTCACATGCTCTAGTGAATGCAGGTGTACAGTGCGTTCCACAAGCTCACGCATGGCACCATTACTATAGTGGGAACAGGAAAACACATGGTAGGGATGTGGGTGTCAGTTCATTATGAGGTTGTCCATATATGTTTTGCCATGGCAGAGTAACATGAGCAGGCCCTAGGTGTGACACACAGTTATATAGCAGAGGGCATGTGTTCTAGTGGCACAGTTGATGTGTGATGGGCTGTGGAGACATGACATTTGTGATGGGCCACTATGTGGTTCTGATTACCTTGACACTTGTCACATGAGTAACATAAATAACATGTTGTTATGCACATGAACACTGTGACGGCACAGTCTTCATTACGGCCATCTGTCACATGATGCCATGGACAGGGGCACTGTCTCACTTTACCAATTGACACTCTGCAGGACCCTGTGTGACAATGTAATGTGTGTGCCATGTAATATATTGGGCATGCTGTTTGTATCGGGTAAACGTAATTCTCTTTAGGTGCATCTATGATGCGGGTGTGTGGTGATTGCAAGTGTCTCAAATGTACGCACACCATGCCACAGGGGCATTTCTACAGATCATGTGTGTGATGGCATCATAGAGAATTTGGCCACAGACATACAGATCTGCATTCAGAGGATGACTGTGGTGCAGTCTTGTAAAGTGCACAACTCATGCACAATATCACTGAAATGTAAAATATATAGCACTTGTGACGTGGCTGTGTTCCTTGCAGTCAGCTGTCAGGATATGTTCACCACCTTCTCATGCAGGTCACGTGACGTGTGTCACTGACGCAATACATTGGTCTGCTAACTCAGACATGCCCAGATGATCATTTGTATGCATGTCATGTTCATTTCACAGCCAACAGGGGAATCAGTTTTGTAGTATGAGTCAGAACTAGCAGGCATAAGTGTCCATGATGTATAGCCCACAGCAGATTAATACGTGATTTCATGTGTTTAAACAGTGTTGATTGTGCCATGTACATTGTAATTGTTGTTTGCTGATAGTTGTACACATTTTTTCTAACACATGTCGTGCAGGGCACCCCCTCTGCCAAGGCCCTTGCCTGACTTGGATGCCATGAGGGAACGTGATTGTATCCGTCGCTACAGATTCCCTCAGGAGCTGATTCAGAATTTGACGGAAAGGCTGGAACCACATCTACAACTGCAACACAGGAATCCAACTGCGCTGACACCCACGGTAAAGGTGATGGCAGCCCTACATTTCTTTGCCACAGGTACGTTCCAATTCACCATAGCTGAGGTGGGGGGGATGTCCCAGACCTTGTTTAGCCGTGTCCTACGTGATGTCTTAGCTGCAATGTTGCAGCACATTGATGAATTCATTAAATTCCCTACTCCACAAGAGTTGAACAATGTCAAGGGTGCATTCTATGCCCTTGGACACATGCCACATGTAATTGGGTCCATTGATGGGACACATGTAGGGCTGGGGCCACCACAGGCTCAGGAGCAGGCCTTCCGCAACAGGAAACATTACCACTCCATAAATGCCTTGGTGCTGTGTCTTGCTAACATGATGATTTCCCATGTTTGTGCTCGTTTTCCAGGATCATGCCACGATGCATTCATCATGAGGTGGAGCAGGGTACCACAGATGATGCTGCAGCTGCACAACCATCGGGCATGTCTTGTTGGTGGGTTAACATTGTTCCTCATGTATGTCTCAATGTTATTTATCTCTCTCATGGTTTATCATTGTACACACATTGACATGAAGTAGGAGATGCCGGATATCCAAACATGCCGTGGCTCATGACTCCACTACGCAACCCCAGAACTGCAGCTGACCAGCGTTACAATAATGCACACGGGCAGACCCGGCGTGTGATCGAGCGTACGTTTGGACTCCTGAAGAGTCGGTTCAGGTGTCTCGACAAGACAGGCGGAGCCCTACCATACTCCCCGCTCAAGGTGTGTGACATCTTCACCGTGTGCTGCATGCTGCACAACATGGCAGTGGAGGGGGAGGTGCCACTCATCCTCGATCCTGATGATGAGGACCATCCACCCGTTGAGGACGAAGGCCTTGGCCAGAATGCTAGCGATGAGGAGGAGGAGGAGGATGATAGCCGGAGTCAGCTCATACGCAACTTCTTCTCATAACGGTGAGTACCTGTAAAATAGTGTGCAAGCTAATACCATAGAGTGACATGTGTAGTATACTGTGTGTCCAGCATACTGTACAGTCACTTTGATGTTTGTGGTGCAGTGTCATCCAAGTGTCGATGTCATGCCACACAAATGAGGGCAATGCTTGAAGTTTGAATGTACAAGTGCACTACATTGTTAGTGTATTGTACATGAGCTTGTCAGAAATAATATATTCAGTCCATGACCCCTTGTGTGCCTCTACTTTCCAGGTCGCCCTGCATGTTGTCTGTTTGTGTCATCTTGGTCCTCCTGCAATTCCTTGTGATGATAGCAACGTCGGATGAATCAGCGTACCCTGCACAGACATGTGGAAATGTCAGTTTGGGTAAGGATTCCAAACAGGCAGTTTATTGTTGGTATGGTTTTTGATTGTCTATAAACTGTTCATGCGCATGTTGTAGGCCCATACATACATGTCACATTACCATTAATCAAATTTCATGTTGCGCCACTCCCATGACAAGACAGTCACCTTTCTTGACAGTCATCTATAGTGGAGTTTTGACTTTGGTGAATGCATCAATGTGTGTTAACATTGACCCTGATACATTGCGGATGGCACGGCTTGCCATTGTATGTCACATCACAAGCACAGGCTCTGTGCAGAATTGCAGCCTCACTGTGTGCAGCAGGATGTGTCTGAATCATCCAGTCAACCTTGTGGGCCAGTACAGTTAGATTTCCAGTGAATCATGTTGTGTCGTGTGGGCCAGTGTATGTCCCACATGTTCTGTCAACTGTCCTGTGAGTCTGCTTGCATTGCCCCTTGTGGCAGGATGTCATGTCACTGTCATGTCGTTACCTCAGTGCCGGTGGAGAACACTGCTTCGCTAGCATTCTCAGTAAGTTGATGTTGACTTTCCATTCTCATGATGGCAGGTATGTTGCGCTGATTACATCACAACGTTGGGCTGTAGCAAATGTTCACACGTATGTGCCAACAGTCCGGTGAGGTCACTGCCTGAAATGTCTTCTGCCATGCAGCATATCCTGGTCACGGTAGGGTTGTATCTTTTAGCATTGTTCCTATTCACTCGCTGATGAGTTTGGTTACACATGCTTGTCCTGTCTAGCACAGTAAGGCACAGTTGCAAGAGGTAATACCTAGCCCCTATGGGGCTTCCTGGTGTTTAGGTTGTTTCCTCCCTCATTTGAGGAGCTGCTTACAGCTCTTGCGGGTGATGTCTAAATTACCTTCATGACCCTTGATGATTCAGAGGGCTGACTACGGATAGTTTGCTTAGTGTCATTTGCACTGCTATACGTCACAATTACAGAGATAGTGAGCAACATTCATACACTGTGACGTCCTTCATGACGGCATGGATGTAATTGCATTGTAGCAGCCTAGTGAGCTTCATACATGCTCCATTTTGCTGACAACCTCTACTAACTCTCATGTGTCCGTGTTGAAGGATCTGATCTTGTCTCATTGCAAGATCTGTGATCAGTAATAGGACACAGTGGCAGTGGTTACACTACACAGGTGTGAATGGTACAGTGTAGATGCCAAGGTAACCTGTGAATCTATAACAGAAACTATGGTATCCTCATGCTTGCTTTGCTTTGTTTCAGATCTCCCTCCCTGCAGTTCCCATTCTCACCTTCCCTCGCCTGATCGCCCTAATGTGACTGTCATTAGTAGGCAGACCAAGGGGATATTGGGAGATGGAACCCTTCCAGCATCACACCACTCTGATGATCACAGGTACGGACAGTCCCTGGCAGTTGTGTGGAGAGTGTATCACCAGCATTACAGGTAGCATCATTGCATGAGTGTTATTGTCATCTGAGCAATGCCACTGGCCATGTAAATTGCCTGACGCAGCATGGCCTTGGAAATAAGTTCATCCAATTGTGTGGGATCTGTGTTTCACACAATACATTGTGCCTCATTGCTGTCACCGACGGTATCTTTCCAGTCTGCATGCGTTCTATATGGCATTGTTTATAATGATTGCTCATATGTGGTTATGTGTACAGTGACAACAAGCATGCTGTTCGTAATGGCTAATGTACCATATTGTGCATGATGTAGATGGTTGTGTATGTGTTCTGTTGCTTGCTACACACAACATGCAGGCTACAGCTGCTGAGGCTGTGTGTCATGTGCCCCGCATGGCATTATGGGGACTCGTCCTGTGGCTGTGATGTTTGGTGAATGTTCACACATTTTCAAGCAGTGACCCATGGGTAACCACCCACTCCTGTCTCACATACACACTTCACTTGTTGCCTAGCAAGAATCCTGGGGTTGTGTGCCTGTTTAGCATGTTCTATCGCCCCTTCTGTCATCATGTGTTCACTCCTCCCGGCTGCAGCATCCCCAGCAACAACGCTGCACCGCGTGGCACAATCCAGCCACATACACACCTATGAGATACTACTCCATTCATCCATCCATTCATTATTGAAGCATGCTGCAGCTTGTCTGTGCCACTGTTGCACAACCGCCATGACAAAGGCAGGTCCATCAGCACATGCAACATGCACACTGCAAGACACTCAAATCATTTGATGACACATGTGACAGCATCAGTAGGAAGTAGTTTAGCTAGCAAGTCCCTCCCCTCGTTAATAATGGTGGCCAATTGTCTTTGACTATCATAGGGGTGCCAGGTGCACACACACTTTAGATTCACCTTAATTGATATGAGGGTACATAGTGGTTGTGTATTTGTGCACCATATTTATATTAGTTAGGGAATCACTATTTGTATTTTCCTGTTTGTTCTTTACTCACACGAAGAGAGAGTGGCCGATGATGAGAAGTGGGTAAACTGGCAATTGCCTGTCAGGAACCCCCTCGGGTGTTGCTACCGTGAGGCACTCTCTCTTTGCTCACTTTATTTTCTATTGTAGAGTGGGATCATACATTGGTTTAATTTTCAGGTAAACGTGAAACACACCATGACCCTATGGAATAGTGTCAAGGTACACATCTGAGGCGGTAGTATAAATTGGACATGTAACTCTGCCATTGGTCGTAAGGAATTTGTTGTGAGGTGGGTTAGGCCTTGTTGTTGTTGAACAGTGTTAGAATGGGGGCAGCATTTTCCATGTGTTCATCCTTGGCCTCCTTTTCATTGAATGACACAAGTGACACAACAGACTCATGCCCCAGACAACATCCAAACAGTGAACACCAGACAATCGACCACCCATGACAGCCTCTCAGGCTGTGTGCGCAACTCATACTGACAAAACGACGCAGCCACACTTAACAGTGCTTGTACGTACAACCAGGTCATGTGCCTCGTACTGCACACACACTACTTCCAGCAGCACCACATTGTAGTGTATTACCTCGTTGACACACCACCACCACACATTGCCTCCAATGCTGTAACGTGGTAGTACGCAACCTCAGAACACCACTTCTGCTTAGCTATCACAGACGGATTGTCAAACTTAATGGGGTACACCCTGAGAGTCACATCCAACATCATGGACATACTCTGCATTGTCAAACATCTGAACAGGCAGTTTCACACCAGCATCCTGACCACCCTCATTGTAACGATCATCTACAGCTCTCCTATCCCACACTCAAAATTTGGCTAAGCCATCTATCAATCAATCGATTCATTAGTGAAAGGCACTACCTACCTGTGACAGTGTCAATGCGCTGGGGGGGCTGCTACTGATAAAAACACACATATCTTGAGAAGTATTGTGAAGGGCAGCAGGTCCTGGGTCAGTTGTTTACTTGTATGGAGGTTGTTCCAGGTCTTTGACTTGAGGTAGTAGAATGATCTGTCACTGTCCGTGTATTTCCGGATGTGAGGGTCAGTGGCGAGAGCATGGTTGGTAGAGCCGAGGCTGCGGGTGGGTGTGTAGAAGGTGAGTCTGTGGTTGTGGTATGCTGGTCCTGCATGGTGTGGAGCTTTGTGTGCATGGATGTTGAGTTTGAAGCTGATGCTGTTGTTGACAGGGAGCCAGGGCAGGCCTCTCGGGTGTCGTGTGATGTGGCCGGGTTGTGGCAAATGAGGATCAGATGTGCCGATGTGTTCTAGATGGGTTGCAGCAGGCTCAGGAGTTTGGTTGTTGTAGCTGCGTAGATGGCGTTCCCTTACTCAAGTCAGCTGGTGGAGAGGGGCAGGATGACTGTTTTGTGTGTATTTGAGGTGAACCATGATAAGATCCTGCATGGAATTCAGAGGGTGTTGAAGCAGGAAGCAGAGATGGCGTTGTCCTGCTTGTTGATGGGAAGTGAGGAGTCCATGATGCCCCTCCAGGTTGTGTGCGTGTTTGTTGGGTTATGGTGCTGTTCCTAGCGATGTTGGTCACCAGGAGTCGTCACAGGCTGAGCAGGTGGGGCCGAGGATGTGTTCCTCTGATTTTTCTGAATTATGCATCAACCAGCTGTCCTTACTCCATTTTGCAACAGCCTTAAGTCCTCTGTGGAGGTAAATGTTGCCAGTGTGTGGGTCTTTGGTGAGGGATCTGATCAGCTGGGCTTAATTGGCGTAGAAGATGATATTGAGGCTCTGTTGTTGTGCCACATGGGTGAGTAGTGCCATGTGGATATTTAACCCCTTCCATGCTGCCGTCGGCCATTGGCCGACGGCAGCACTACCTCCCCAGTGCTGCCGTCGGCCAATGGCCGACATGGCCCCGCCCGTTTTGCGGAAGTGCCGCACTGCCGCGAAATCGCAGCAGCATGGAAGGGGTTAAGTCCGTTGTGCTGTGGGATGGTCCCTGTGTGACGCTGCGGATGGTGTCAGTGGTCTTGGACCAGTACTGTGGGATGCAGATGCTCTTGGTTGTGGCGGTGGCAAAGGTAGTGGTCCAGACCAGGGCACTCTTTTTGATTCATGCATCATGGATGCATACTGTTAGGGTGGCGTGGTACACCGTGTGGAAGTCTGCTGATAGGTCCAGATAGATGTGGGCGTCTGTTTCTCCTTTGTCCATGAGGATGCTGATGTTGGTGGTGGTGGCAATGAGGGCGGTGTGCGTGCTCTGGTTGATGTAGGATCCAGACTGTGTTGGTTCTGATGTTGGTGTCTTTGAGTTAGCGGGTCAGCTGTCTGTTGAGAATGTTATAGGTGACTTGTTCTGGGAAGGGGATCAGGGAGATGTGCATGAAGTTTGAGAGGTATTTGTGTTCCACCTTAGGTGTATTCAGTAAGGTGGTGATCACAACATTCTACATACTCCCAGTGAAGGTTGCTCTCTGGAAGGAGATGTAGGATATTTTTAACCGAGAAGGGGTGAGATGGGTTTTCTGGCTTGGTTGGAAAGGTGGTTGTGCCATGGGTCAGATGGGGATCCAGAGTGAATGTACTCCTTGCTCATGATGATGTCTTCATTGCTGACGTTGTAGCAGGCAATCAGGTGAATTGAGTGGGTGTTAGTCGCAGGGGGGGTGTTCTCAGTTGTGGATGTGGGGCTAGTGGAGTAGAAGCTTTTGTGTATGTCGATGATCTTACTGTGAGCAAAGTTGGCCAGTGAGTCACACAGGTCTTGTGATGTGGAATGTCGTTGGCGCTGTATTTGGCTTTAGGAAGTTGAATTGCGATGTTGAAGTGCTATTTGCTGTTGTGTGCGTTGCTGTCTAGCCAGTCCTTGGTGGGTGTCCTGTTGTTGGTTCTGATGAGTTGGTGGTGTATGCAGGTGGCACTCTAGTGTGCTTTGTAGCTTTCTGGTGATTGTTTGCAGTGCGTGCTCCTCTACAGCTTCCAACATGTGCACTTGTAGGTCCTGGGTTCTTTGTTGCACCATGCGGCAATTTGGTAGTTGTGTTAGGTGGCGGCGGACTTGAGTGGGGCGAAGGTGTCTGCGCAGTCATTGATCCACTTTTTGAGGCAGATGTCAGCGGTGTGGGGGTCGGTGGGGTAGGCTTGTGGGTCCAGGGTAAGGGTGGCTGTCAGTTAGTTATTGGTGAGCTTGCACCAGCAGCGGCGTGGCATGGCCTGTGTGCCGGGGGTGTGGTGTGTTTCCAGAAGGTGAAGTGGGCACTTCTGTGGTCTGTCCAGTTGTGTTAGATGGTGTTGTTGGATGAGACGGGTGGAGTTTCAGAGAAGATGGGGTCCTGTGTGTGTCTAGTGGTGTGGGTGTGGCTTGTCACGAATTGTTGTAATCCAAGGTCGGCAAGCTTGTCTATAAGGGCGGTGGAGTTTGCGTCATTGTTGTTGTGACGGTGGAAGTACATTTCCCCAGAGAGGATGTAATTTGTTTTGGCGAGGGTGTGTGTGCTGATGAGGTGAGCTGATGAAGTTGATGAATAGTGGTAGTAATCCAGGTGGTCTGTAGATGTGTGTTCCTCTGAGGGTGGTGTTGGTGTGGTTCTGTAAATGCATGTGTTAGGCAGTGGGGAGAGGGTCATTGGTGTTGGTAGTGATTCTGGAGTGTTAATGTGGATGATGGCAATTCCTCCTACCACTCTGTATGTGCGGTGTTTGCGTGAGTTTCATTGCCTTCTGGTATGTCTATGGGGATGTCTGTTGGCAAGGTGGTGTTCAGCCTGGTTACCGTCCACAACACCAGCCAGCCCAACTACAGCAACAACCTCTACACAGGAACAAGAACCTGACTTCCAGAGTACTTGTGGTAATCCAGGGTGCATGCACACACCTCAACCTCAACATCCCCTGCTGCTGCCACATGACCATCCGCCTGAGATACCTACAATGGTCCCACAGTCAAATGCAGGTTCACCTTCATACTCATCAGTAAGGGTGGGCGTAAAATCCGTTTCGCAGGCGAATTTGCGGATTTTCCGCGATTTCGCGATCCGCGAATCTCGCGAAATCGCGGTAAAATCCGCGAATCAGCGGGGACGAATTTTCAGCCAAGCAAGGGTTACAGCAGCAGGTGCAAAAGTTGAACCTAATTTCTTTGTAACCTTTTACAAAAGGGTTACAAACAAATTAACTTCAACTTGGACACCTGCTGCTAATTGCTTCCTGGCGCCTCGTTGCCTACTTGCAACTATTCTCTGACCCTGCTCTGACCCTTGAAGCAGGGTCAGAGAATAGTTACAAGTAGGCAACGAGGCACCTGTCCAAGGAATTAAACCTCATCAGGAAGCACTTACAGATATAAAAAACAGGAAGAAGGGAGAGGATAGCAAATACACCCATTTTGAGTTGTCAGGAGGGGTTAAACTAAAAGAGACCTTTACAGCACAATTTTCATATGCATTTTGCTAAAAATAAAAAACTGTATGTTCTGTAGGGGCAACTCAGGAATCTGGCCCTTCAGAGATCCGGCCTCTCTTTCTTTCTCTCGTTCTCTCTCTCCCTCTCTGTTTCCCTCTATTTCTCTCTCTTTCTATCTATCTATCTATCTATCTCTCTCTCCCTCTCCCATAAACGACTGCATGGGTAACTTCGCTATGCAAGCGGCTCGCGAAGTCGCAAAAAGCCAAGCGAACACGCAAAAAACCCCGCGAACACGCAAAAAAACCAAAAATCCGCAAATTCGCACAAATTCGCGAATTTTGCGGATCGCAAATTTGCAAATCCGCAAATTCGCGGATCGCGAATTCCCAAAATTCGCCCATGCTTACTCATCAGCCCCACTCAGTCGGCACTCCACAGACCCAGGCAAAATTAATGATATGGACGTCTAACATCTAACACCCTATTGCCCACAGTCCGTCTTGGCACCCTTGGCCAGGCCATCAATCTTCACATACACAGTACAACAGCATGTGGCTGCTAGTTGTCATACCTCATTACACAGATCCTGGTGCTCCCTCCGTGGACACCTACATATTAGCCATGCTCTTGACACCTCACACACTCTTCTATGACTGTCTGTCATTGCAGTATTTCAAGCAAACACCATCTTCTGCAGTTAGTTACCATCACGGGTGGGTATTGCCATCCATGTATGTAGTTTTGGCTATCTTGTGACCTATGTGTGTCCACAGCCGGACTAAGATCCCAGTGTGTGGATGGCTAGAGTTTGGAGGAGACTGTGGCATTTGAAGACATTTGACCTCACTAATGTATTAGAATCTGGGTACATACAAATACATCAATCCTTTTTGCAAGTTAGTTTTATTTTTGACACTTGGGCGTGAGTAGGTGCTGTACAACAAGGGGGGAATCCAAAGTTCACAGCGGAAGATGTGATGCCTTACAGTATGATTAAACAAAGAGAGAGGTAGGTAGAGTCGATGTGACACTCTTATTCCCCGGTTATGATCAGTCAACAAGAAAAGAGTGCCCTATGGTTTATTTTTGACCACATTTACGGAGCAAAAAAGAAAGTATAATAAACAGCCTGAATTAGGGTGTTTGTGAAGAAAGCCCTCACTCACCACCTGGGGATGACATGCTTCATCATTGGGCTCCACGAAAGAGACCGAATGTCTCTTTGGTGTTCTGCAACGCCAGGTCTACTGCGGAGCTGGTAGGTGGGAGTTAAGGAGTGTTTTTGTGCAAAACTAAGCTAGTGAGTGATGAGGGAATAAAAATTAGTCTGTAGTGTATCAACCGGAACTTTATTCTATGATCACTAAAGACAGTATTTAAAAACAATGTGTATGGAAGCAGTCCACATTTAGTTGAGTGGTAGTTTCCTAGGTATCAGTCGACATGTTTCTTGCCATGAAACTGGTGTAAATTTACCGGGCAATTCTTCAGGACTAGAAAGGTGTATTTAAACCCTGGTGGTATGGGCGCGCTAAGGCCCACCCTTACCTAGGGACGTGAAAGTGAAATTAAAAGTTGTGAAAAAGTGCAAAAAGTAGAAAGACAGGTCAGTCTCCTACATTCCTCCAGGTTTTGGAGGCTTCAACTTTACGGTTTCTGCACCTGAAAGTGAAGGGACAAAGACATACATGTATAACAAAACAAGTATTTAGTAGTTGTTCTGATGATAACCGTAAGTCTATAGTGCTCCAGAAGTGGTTCAGAGACAATAGTGGTGCGACATAGCCATATCGTTAACACCACCTTAGCCCCTGAGTTTTACTTGCTAATCAGAAGGAAGTGCTACGTGCTATTTAGTGGTACGAGCTAGATGTGTTGGTAAAAAATCGGAAAATAACGATTTGCGATCAAATTAATGGTACAGGTTGATCGCATCAATAAAAACATGGTTAAAAAAGTCTCACTTTTCGGTGTTTCAGATGGACACCATGGGTCACAGGAGGGGGGTGGGAACGTAATTGGCACACCCTGCGCGTTTGTCAGAAAAGGGAAGGAAAACATAGAGTCAGTCAGTGGCAATTAGTTCGGTACTTAGCTCTGTGTTGAGGTTGTCGTTGAATCGGAGGTTCTACTCACGCCCTCGACGCTCGGCACCCTCAGTGTACCTGCATCACCCTCTACTGGACCCCGACGATGTGGAGACGGGGATTCTGTGCCGTATATGTATCAACGGCAGCGAGGTGAGGATCACTTCCGGGGTGGGAGTGGTGAAGGGTGGGGCTGTGGGTGGCCCCATACCTTCAGCCAATAGCCGTCATGTGACGGTTTCGCTACGTGATTAGCATCTGGTTGCTGAGCAACCTACAGCGTCTGGGTGGTTGTTAAGCTTAAGGTATGTTACCGACGCAAGAGTCGGGAGGTAAAGTGTTAAGGGGTTAAATCCGATTAACAGTTGTTTGCTCCCAGAGTTGTGTTTAGTTAAGTATTTGAGAGATTGGTGAATGATTTGCACCTTTTTGACTTCTATGCAGTAAATGCCATTTCATGCGAGGGCTGCTTTAGTACTCTGTTTGCTGAACAGCTTGTTAGGCTCCCACAATGTCTACTTCATCACAGCATTCCAAGGGATATCATCATTAAGACCGATAAGATGGGTCCCAAGCCTGTAGACCCACCTCTGTTCCTTTTCAAAGAGGCGACTGTTTATGTTGTTGCCACTGTTTAAATGTTCAATTACAGTCCATTGTAAATCATTGGTTGTATGGTTCTTTTCCAGGAAGTGTCTGCTCATTTTGGTTGTTAGTTTCTTGCATCTGATGTTTGAACGATGTTCACAGATTCTCTGCTTCACTTTTCGGCTCGTCATGCCTACGTAGCGTAGGTCGCAAGGACATGTTATCAGGTAGATCACATTTTGTGAGTTGCAATTTGTGTGGTCTCTCTGTGTCCATATTTTTCCAGGTTCAAGGTCGAGCGTTTTGGAATGTCCAGTGAGGTGGCAAACACTGCAATTAGAGCAGGGAAAATGACCAGTGATTTTTGGTAGATTCCAGGTATCCGTGACTGACCTCACTGTATCCGTGACAGTGATTTTAGGTCGTGTGTGGATGAGTGCATCCCTTAGGCTGCGTCCTTTTTTGAAAGAGAACACAGGTTTTTCCCAAGTTTTGTTTGTGCTGGATAGGATTCTCCAATTTTTGTTAATGGACTTCTTCATATAGTTAGATAGAGTACTATATGTCGTCACACATGTTAGTGGTATTTCTTTGGGATTATTAACCTTGTCCTCCAAGAGAGCTTCACGTGGCTGATTACGTGCTCTTTTGTAGCCTTTATTTAGTGTTGTTATTGGCTAGCCTCGAGATTTGAGTTTATCTGTCAAGTTGACAGACTGGGTTTTGAAGTCTTGTAGGTTAGAGCAGTTGCGTCTTAACTGCAAATACTGACCGTATGGTAGATTTTCTTTCAGTGGACGAGGATGAAAGCTCGTGAATTCTAAGAGGTTATTCCGAGCAGTTGGTTTGTGAAAAGTCTTTGTGGTGAGTCTGGTTCCCGTGACATTGATTGTGACATCAAGAAATGTAGCTTCAGTCTTGCTGGTTGTAAAAGTAAATTTGAGGTTTCCATCCAGAGTATTAATCCAGGTTAGGAAAGCCTGTAGCTGTTCGTCATTGCCGGTCCATATTACCAGGATATCGTCGATATAACGTCGCCAGATCTTTAGGGACATGGCGAAGGGGCAGTCTGGGTGCAGGACATGTTTGGCCTCAAAATCGGCAACGTAGAGGCCAGCTACGCTGGGGGCAAATGTGCTGCCCATTGAAGTACCAGTGCATTGTAGGAAGAGTTTGCCTTTGTAGGAGAAAATGTTCTCTTTTAGTGCAAGTGTGGCACAATTTAGAATGAAATCCTTTGAAGCTTGGTATTCCCAGGTAATAGAGTTGAGAGCAGACTCCAGGACCTTGATGGTATCGTCCTGGGGAATACTAGTATACAAGCTCTCGATATCGAGTGTGACCAAAGTGACTATATATCCTGTGAGGTCAAGGTCTTGGAGTACCTGTAGAAGATTCTTCCTGTCTTTAAGGTAGGCTGGGGTGCTCTGGACTATTGGCTTCAGGTAATAATCACAGAAGCGTGATAGAGGCTCGAGTAAGGAGCCTACGCCAGAAACAATAGGTCGGCCTGGGGGGGGGGCATTCTGTTTTTATGTGTTGTTGGCAATGTATAGAAGTACGGGACTATGCTTTCATTGGTGCTTAGAAAATCGGCCTCATTCTTGGAGATTTCTCCATTTTCTTTGGCTCGTCTGACTAGGTTGCAGATCTGAATTCGAAGGTCTTCTGTTGGGTCTCTAGGCAAAGGAAGATAATTCTTCTTATCATCCAAAAGGATTTGGCAAGCTCATAGTCAGGGGTGTTCTGTATTACCAGACCTCCACCCTTATCAGCTGGCTTGATTGTAATGCTCTGGTCATTTTGTAGGGCCTGCAGTGCATGGTATTCCGCGGTGCTGAAATTGTGGTAGGTAGTGGGCTCTTGGTAAGTTTCCAGATCCTGAAACACTGCCTGTTCAAATGCAGTTATCGCTGCTGGGATTGTATGGGGTGGTGGGGTAAAAGTGGAATTTAGTCTTAATCCAGTGTCACCTTTTCTTGTGCTTTCATTAGGATCTTCTTTCCCTTCAAAGAATGCCTTGAGCTTAAGCTTCCTGAAAAATGCAGCAAGCTCGCAATGGAGCTTGAATTTATCTGGACGGGTGGTCGGGACAAATCCCAGGCCTTTTTCTAGGACCCTGGTTTCGTCTGGGGACAGGATTTTATCCGAAAGGTTGGTTATCAGGCTTAAAGACCGCTCACTCCCGGTTGCTGTTCTTTGTTCCGAGTGTGGTTGCTCACCGCATCGTTGTTTTCCCATGACACTTGGTTGGACCCTCTTCTCTTCCCTCTTCCTCTCCGGCCCTGTTCTAAAAAAGGCTGGCGGTACTGATGTTTTAAGTTGGGTGGTGGCATAAAGCCAGGGTTCCAACCCATCATTGGATATGGTGGTTGATGGAAGGGGAACTGGTGGCCCATTCCTGTCATCTGCGGTGGTAGTGGCCATCTCATTTGCTGGTTTTGATACCCCTGTCGGCCTCTGTTATTGCGGTTTCCTCTATTGCCCTGTCTTCTACCTTGTTTGACGGACCCATTGCTGGAACCACTGATGTTGGATGAGTCATCATCCGATGGATCAGTATTACTGGGGTTCCTTGTGGGCGGTGTGAAGGAGGCCGCTGAGTATCGGTATACTTTCTCAAATTCGAATTTTTTTAAATCCTTTTGAAATTTGGTGACTTTGGCTTGCATAAGATTATCCTTATACTCATTTAATTCTTTGTTTATTTCATCCAGTTTTTTCTTGTAACCGGTGATAGTTGTTTTGTATTGAGACTCAGTTTCTTGAATCTCAACAAGAAGGGTTTCAGAAAGTCTTAAGGCTGTCTTGATAATTAGAACGAGCCAGTCGCGGGTGCAGTGCCACGCGATCATGGCCCATTCCTTTCGGAAGACGGCATCGTTCAAGAAAATGCGTGGTGCATTGGTAACTAATAACCCTCTCGGGGCCATATTTTTGAGGAGATATTGTTTCAATATGGTCCCATGGAGAATAGTCCGTATTCTATCACGTTTGATTTCCGTGAGTTTTTCCCATTCGGAGGTGTGAGCTATCACCTGTGAAATGGCTGGATCAGCAAACAAATTGGAGTCAGACAATATGTCAGCTACCTCTGACTCAGAGTATGTTAATACCAGATTAGACATTGTGACCATGATGTGAGGAGACTTGGGATGGTAACATTCTTAAAAGAGCCAGGAGTGCGCTCGTTAAGAAAAGCTCTCACAGCTGTGCGCTGCTAAGTATCCTTAAACAAAGAGAGAGGTAGGGTATAGTCGATGTGACACTCCTATTCCCCGGTTATGATCAGTCAACAAGAAAAGAGTGCCCTATGGTTTATTTTTTACCACATTTACGGAGCAAAAAAGAAAGTATATCAAACAGCCTGATTTAGGGTGTTTGTGAAGAAAGCCCTCACTCACCACCTGGTGATGACATGCTTCATCATTGGGCTCCACCAAAGAGACCGAATGTCTCTTTGGTGTGCTGCAACGCCAGGTCTACTGCGGAGTCGGTAGGTGGGAGTTAAGGCGTGTTTTTGTGTCAAAGTAAGCTAGTGAGTGATGAGGGAATAAAAATTAGTCTGTAGTGTATCAACCGGAATTTTATTCTATGATCACTAAAGACAGTATTTAAAAACAATGTGTATGGAAGCAGTCCACATTTAGTTGAGTGGTAGTTTCCTAGGTATCAGTCGACATGTTTCTTGCCATGAAACTGGTGTAAATTTACCGGCCATTTCTTCAGGACTAGAAAGGTGTATTTAAACCCTGGTGGTATGGGCGCGCGAAGGCCCACCCTTACCTAGGGACGTGAAAGTGAAATGAAAAGTTGTGAAAAAGTGCAAAAAGTAGAAAGACAGGTCAGTCTCCTACATTACTCCAGGTTTTGGAGGCTTCGACTTTACGGTTTTTGCACCTGAAAGTGAAGGGACAAAGACATACATGTATAACAAAACAAGTATTTAGTAGTTGTTCTGATGATAACCGTAAGTCTATAGTGCTCCAGAAGTGGTTCAGAGACAATAGTGGTGCGACATAGCCATATCGTTAACACCACCTTAGCCCCTGGGTTTTACTGGCTAATCAGAAGGAAGTGCTACGTGCTATTTAGTGGTACGAGCTAGATGTGTTGGTTGGTAAAAAATCGGAAAATTCTGATTTGCGATCAAATTAATGGTACAGGTTGATCGCATCAATAAAAACATGGTTAAAAAAGTCTCACTTTTCGGTGTTTCAGATGGACACCATGGGTCACAGGAGGGGGGTGGGAACGTAATTGGCACACCCTGCGCGTTTGTCAGAAAAGGGAAGGAAAACATAGAGTCAGTCAGTGGCAATTAGTTCGGTACTTAGCTCTGTGTTGAGGTTGTTGTTGAATCGGAGATTCTACTCACGCCCTCGACGCTCGGCACCCTCAGTGTACCTGCATCACCCTCTACTGGACTCCGACGGTGTGGAGACGGGGATTCTGTGCCGTATATGTATCAACGGCAGCGAGGTGAGGATCACTTCCGGGGTGGGAGTGGTCAAGGGTGGGGCTGGGGGTGGCGCCATACCTTCAGCCAATAGCCGTCATGTGACGGTTTCGCTATGTGATTAGCATCTGGTTGCTGAGCAACCTACAGCGTCTGGGTAGTTGTTAAGCTTAAGGTATGTTACCGACGCAAGAGTCGGGAGGTAAAGGGTTAAGGGGTTAAATCCGATTAACAGTTGTTTGCTCCCAGAGTTGTGTTTAGTTCAGTATTTGAGAGATTGGTGAATGATTTGCACCTTTTTGACTTCTATGCAGTAAATGCCATTTCATGCGAGGGCTGCTTTAGTACCGTGTTTGATGAACAGCTTGTTAGGCTCACACAATGTCTACTTCATCACAGCATTCCAAGGGATATCATCATTAAGACCGATAAGATGGGTCCCAAGCCTGTAGACCCACCGCTGTTCCTTTTCAAAGAGGCGACTGTTTATGTTATTGCCACTGTTTAAATGTTCAATTACAGTCCATTGTAAATCACCCACCCCGGAAGTGATCCTCACCTCGCTGCCGTTGATACATATACGATTTAGAAAAGGGGGTGGTGATGAACAGAGTGTCTGAGTTAAACAGACCACTCTTACCCAGTCCAAAGATCAGGGCTTGATCCATCACCGTTATTTATCTCACTGCCCCATCCCAGCTCAGAACCTGGCTATATGCAAATCAGTCTGTCCCTGGCCCAGTGCATCATGGGAACAGGGCAGACTAAACTACCAAGCCAATTCTTCACCAGCATATACGGCACAGAATCCCCGTCT
The DNA here is from genome assembly GCF_964263255.1 of Lissotriton vulgaris. NCBI lineage: Eukaryota > Metazoa > Chordata > Amphibia > Caudata > Salamandridae > Lissotriton > Lissotriton vulgaris. The sequence continues at coordinate 773,956,133 of NC_141696.1, read as the reverse complement.
CCACATCGTCGGGGTCCAGTAGAGGGTGATGCAGGTACACTGAGGGTGCCGAGCGTCGAGGGCGTGAGTAGAACCTCCGATTCAACGACAACCTCAACACAGAGCTAAGTACCGAACTAATTGCCACTGACTGACTCTATGTTCTCCTTCCCTTTTCTGACAAACCCGCAGGGTGTGCCAATTACGTTCCCACCCCCCTCCTGTGACCCATGGTGTCCATCTGAAACACCGAAAAGTGAGACTTGTTTAACCATGTTTTTATTGATGGGCTCAACCTGTACCAATAATTTGATCGCAAATTGGAATTTTCCGATTTTTTACCAACCAACACATCTAGCTCGTACCACTAAATAGCATGTAGCACTTCCTTCTGATTAGCAAGTAAAACCCAGGGGCTAAGGTGGTGTTAACGATATGGCTATGTCGCACCACTATTGTCTCTGAACCACTTCTGGAGCACTATAGACTTACGGTTATCATCAGAACAACTACTAAATACTTGTTTTGTTATACATGTATGTCTTTGTCCCTTCACTTTCAGGTGCAGAAACCGTAAAGTTGAAGCCTCCAAAACCTGGAGGAATGTAGGAGACTGACCTGTCTTTCTACTTTTTGCACTTTTTCACAACTTTTAATTTCACTTTCACGTCCCTAGGTAAGGGTGGGCCTTAGCGCGACCATACCACCAGGGTTTAAATACACCTTTCTAGTCCTGAAGAAATGCCCGGTAAATTTACACCAGTTTCATGGCAAGAAACATGTCGACTGATACCTAGGAAACTACCACTCAACTAAATGTGGACTGCTTCCATACACATTGTTTTTAAATACTGTCTTTAGTGATCATAGAATAAAGTTCCAGTTGATACACTACAGACTAATTTTTATTCCCTCATCACTCACTAGCTTACTTTGGCACAAAAACACGCCTTAACTCCCACCTACCGGCTCCGCAGTAGACCTGGCGTTGCAGCACACCAAAGAGGCATTCGGTCTCTTTGGTGGGGCCCAATGATGAAGCATGTCATCACCAGGTGGTGAGTGAGGGCTTTCTTCACAAACACCCTAAATCAGGCTGTTTGTTATACTTTCTTTTTTGCTCCGTAAATGTGGTCGAAAATAAACCATAGGGCACTCTTTTCTTGTTGACTGGGCCTTACAGTATGAGTCAGCAGAGTCCAGGCCACAGTGCTTGGCATCATTGGGCACACTGCGACCAGCAAGTCCATGTGGGAGAGTCTGAAAGTCAATCGGGTGATGCTGTTGCCCACGAAGGCAAGATGCCAGAGCAGGTGACCTTGGAGTTTTGCATGGCCCTATGCCTCTCAACGTCTGGTGCATGGACGACCCACCTTCCTTGGGGGACCCTCACGTGCAGGCCTTGACGATGCATGGGATTCTCCGTCTGACAATTCCGCCTCCTCCTCCCTCCCTGTGCCTGTTGTTGGTCTTTGCCTAGATGTTTCTGGCCTTGTGACACAGGGAGGGTGCTGCATGTTGACAGCGATCAGACGGAGTGATTGGTTAATTTCCCGATGCACCGTCAGGAGCTCGTCCAGTCTTGCCTCCATCCGTCCCTGGTGTTGTTCTTGACTGGCATGTAGCTGGGCCTGCTGTTCGGTCATTTTGTTGAGGGCCTCCACTACCAGGCTAAACTCCCTGGTGTCCCACCGGTATTCATCCATGATGTCTCGGAGTTCAGCCATACCGGGCCCTGCAGCTTCATGGTCAGGTTCTCGCCTCCGCCTTGCGCCACTACCACCACCCCTGCCCACATGAGCCGGGCCTACGTTTGTGGGCACATGATGTCGACGGGACCTATAAGTGCTGGCAGTGGAGGTGTCGTCTGCCACCTCATGGGTGCCCGGCGTACCATGTCCCTCATTGTCATACTGGCTCTGTTGTGTATTATGGTCAGGGCTGCGAGCTGTCTGCTGGGATGTGGCGGGAATGGGTGTGGTGGTTGGCAGAGATGTATCTGTTCCAGCTGCTGCAGGGGTTTGGGATCCAGAGGGGCCTGGTTGGTTGGGGTCATCCACAGTGTGTTGTGAGGCCTCGCCGATGGTGGGGTCAGTGCCGTGCTGAGCCTGGGACTGGGATCCTTCTCCCCCCTGGTTAGGGGTAGTTTCCACACGTTCCCCTGTGGGTGTGAGAGACAAACACTGTTAATGCACTATCATGCAACATCCAAATTTAAGATCCATTGTCGTTAGCAATGTTCCCCCTGCTTAGGATATTAGAAATTGTTCACTTGTGTAGGGGTATGGTGTGGGCTGAGATTGACATGTGCTCAGGGGTGCTTGACATGTTGGGTAATGTTTATGATGTCTGTCACAGCCATTGCTTTGGCTTGTCGCCAGCACCACACAGATGTAGTTGTGCTCTGTGTGTGTCAATCTGCACAATCCATTGTCAATAATTATGCCTGGTTCAAGCATGCACAGGGTTTAAATGCAGCATGTTTATGATGGCGACTGAGTCAAATTTTACAGATTTCATACAGCAACTTTTGAGAGGTGTTGCAGTGGCGTGACGGACACCCACTGCCAACCCCCCTGGACCAGTACACCCTCTTCAGGCACAGGGCTTTAGGACGTGGCACTTCTCCTAGATGCATTACCTTCTCAATGCCCAGGTCCATAGGGCTACTTGAGTGCATCCACAGCATCACAAAGCTGTGGCAACGGCATCGTGTGAGAGGCACAATGGACTTGTGATTCAGCACTGTGCTTTATTTCTTTTGTTACGTCATCAGATCTGTATTTTTGAGGTTGTGTTACATGACGATTGTGACAGTGGTGCACTCCATTGTCTGTCTCCAGGGGCTCAGTTTCTGTAAGGGGTGTGTGTGACAGGCCATGCTAGTAGTTTGAGTGTGATTGGCAAGTGGGCATCCATCGTGGTGTGTCTGTCCCCCCATGAAGCATGCTGCCATGATAGTGGTTGTGAGTTCCTGTGCAGGATATCTGAAATTGTCCTGGTGTTTGTGTTTGCACTGGACCCAGGAGGTCCTTGTGCTGCCTACACCATGTCCCAGTGTCAGCTATCTTGTCAGTACTTTCACAATCCCTGTGCATTGAGCATGGTGCATGGGTGTGTTCCTGGGCCATATGGGTTGAGTGCAGCCTTCTACCCTACACCTTGAACCCTCTCACCCTCCCACTTGCAGCCTTCTGCCACACACTCCCGCCCCCCCATACTGTCAGGCACTGCTTGGAGTCATGGCCACACTCCCCCACATCCCCCTACTGTTTGGCACGGCAGGGAGTCATGGCCACACACCCCCACCTCCCTACTGTTTGGCACTGCTGTGAGTCATGGCCACACTGCCCCACCCCCCCCATACTGTTTGGCACTGCTGGGAGTCATGGCCACACACCCCTACCCCCCATACTGTTTGGCACTGCTGGGAGTCATGGCCACACACCCCCACCCCCCTACTGTTAGGCACTGCTGGGAGTCATGGCCACACACACCCACCCTCCCTACTGTTAGGCACTGCTGGGAGTCAGGGCCACACACCCCCACCCCCAAACTGTCATGCACTGCTTGGAGTCATGGCCACACACCCCCACACCCCCCTACTGTTTGGCACGGCAGGGAGTCATGGCCACACCCCCCACCCCCCATACTGTTTGGCACTGCTGGGAGTCATATCCACACACCCCCACACCCCCCCTACTGTTCGGCACTGCTGGGAGTCATGGCCACACACCCCCACCCCCCTACTGTTTGGCACTGCTGGGAGTCATGGCCATACACCCCCACACACCCATACTGTTTGGCACTGCTGGGAGTCATGGCCACCCACCCCCACACCCCCATACTGTTTGGCACTGCTGGGAGTCATGGCCACCCCCCTCACTGTTTGGCACTGATGGGAGTCATGGCCACACATCCCCAACCCCCTACTGTTTGGCACTGCTGGGAGTCATGGCCACACACCCCCACCCTCCCATACTGTTTGGCACTGCTGGGAGTCATGCCCACACACACCCACCCCCCTACTGTTTGGCACTGCTGGGAGTCATGGCCCTACACCCCCACACCCCCATACTGTTGGGCACTGCTGGCAGTCTTCACATGTTACATGAGTTGTTTGTGTACTCACCAGGCTCAATGGCTCCTTCGATTCCATGAACTCCCACGGTGGTTGCAGGGCCATGACTTTCTCCTCCCAGGGATGGTATTTTGCAGGTCTGCAGGGAGGCCCACCTCCAGTGTGATGAGCGTTGGCGTAGTCCTCATCCATCTTGCGCTTGACCATCCTCCGCAGATCGTACCACCTTTTCTGGCAAACTGCCCTGGTGAGCCTGATGGGTGCAACAGTACTGACCTTCTCGATGATCCTCTCCCACAGGCGTGTCTTATCAGCTATGCTGGTCTATCTGAGCAATGCACCAAACAGTGTGGGAAGACTCTGATGACTTCATCTGTAAGGATCTCCATCTCCGGGTTTGTGAACTTAGAATTCTTTGGTGTGGTCATGGTGTGAGGTGTATGTGATTGGGGGGGGGTGATGGTGTATATTGACGAGGGTGTGTGGGTCTGATTGTGAAGGGGAGGTGTGTGTGAATGAGATAGGGTGTATGTGTGAAGGTGTATGTATGGCTGCAGTTGTTGGTGTGCTGTCTGTGTCTTTGACCAAATAGGTATGTTGCAAAGGATGATGGGTTGTATATGTGGGCCCTTTTATTGGTCCATTTGTGGGTGTGGCTTATTTTGAATTTTTTGTGGATGTGTAATAAGGGGTGGTTGTGACTTGGGCCCACTGTTTACCTGTTTGGAAGTGGACAGGACATTGTTTTCCTATGGTGTGTAGACTGTAGACTTGTTTTGTGGGGTGTGCGAGTCGTATTTGTTGGTGCGGCTGGCTGTTACGGTCATTTATCGGGCCCGGGGTACGTGTGCGCTTGTTTTGTGGGGTGTGCGAGTCGTATTTGTTGGTGCGGCTGGCTCTTACAGTCGTTTATTGGGCTCAGGGTACGTGTGCGCTTGATTGTGGGGTGTGCGAGTCATATTTGTTGGTGCGGCTGGCTGTTACGGTCGTTTATCGGGCCCAGGGGTATGTGTACGTTTGATTGTGGGGTGTGTGAGTCGTATTTGTTGGTGCGGCTGGCTGTTACGGTCGTTTATCGGGCCCGGGGTACGTGTACGCTTGATTGTGGGGTGTGCGAGTCGTATTTGTTGGTGGGGCTGGCTGTTATGGTTGTTTATCGGGCCCGGGGTACGTCTACCCTTGATTGTGGGGTGTGCAAGTCGTATTTGTTGGTGCGGCTGGTTGTTACGGTCGTTTATCGGGCCCAGGGTACGTGTACGCTTGATTGTGGGGTGTGCGAGTCGTATTTGTTTGTGCGGCTGGCTGTTACGGTCGTTTATCGGGCCCGGGGTACGTGTACGCTTGATTGTGGGATGTGCGAGTCGTATTTGTTGGTGCGGCTGGCTGTTACGGTCGTTTATCAGGCCCGGGGTACGTGTACGCTTGGTTGTGGGGTGTGCGAGTCGTATTTGTTGGTGCGGCTGGCTGTTGCGGTCGTTTATCGGGCCCGGGGTACGTGTACGCTTTATTGTGGGGTATGCGACTCGTATTTGTTGGTGCGGCTGGCTGTTACGGTTGTTTATCGGGCCCGGGGTACATGTGCGACTGATTGTGAGGTGTGCGAGTCGTATTTGTTGGTGCGGCTCGATCATACGCGATGTTTTCCGTACGAATCGTGCTTCATGCGGGACTACATTTGCCCATACAAATCGCGTACTTGGTCCCTGGTCAGGATCGTACTTGTTAGTTCGTACGGTATGTTTACAAATGGTACGGTTGGAGTTCCGACGACATTTCGTACGGGTCTTCGATTGTGGTTCGTACAGTTTGCTGATATTCATACATAATTTCGGGATTCGGATCGTTATACGCAATTCGGACGGACTTTTTGAATTTGTACGGAGACGGCTACGAATTCGAATCGTACGACGGATTTTTATCCCGGATCGGAATTGGCCCCTTTGTGTTTTCAGGAGGTCTCAGTAACAGGCTTTAAGCCCCGCCCCTCTTTCCCATTGGCCGGCGTCACCGTTTATGCTAAACGGTGGCCAGCCATTGGGAAAGAGCACTTAGTGACCGAAAGTTTTCTCTCTTTGAGCCGTCCCACTTGGACGGGCTCACTTGACTTACTCCCGTTGCAAAAGGATTCTTATCTTTATGGGGCCATGTGTTTTCAAACACATGGACCCATAAAGACAAGCTGCGGTGCAATCTCTCCCTCCCCTTCTTTGCCTCTTCCACTGTCTCCTCCATCCCGTCATCTCTCCCCCCAGCCCCCACAGCCTCCTCCTCCCCCCTCCCCCACTGGCACATCCACAGTGCCCATCCTCTAGGCATGCTCCGTAGCCACAACAATGCAGACATGCATGGTGTTGGTTTCCACAAGGGCAGACACGGTGCGCTCAGCCCCTCTGACCTGAACAGATGACAGAGCCATCCCTGTCGGTGGCGTTGGAAATGATAACATGCTTCCTGAGTGTTTACATCCCCGTGTACAGCCCCCTGTAGACCCAGGAGCGAATTGCGTGGTCCCTGCCGGTGGAAGAGCCGGCGCTGGAGCGGACGGACCTAAATTCACCTGACGGCTCGTTTTGTATTTTTAAGAAACTCCTTGTATCCAAGAAACACATGCACAACGCCACTCAAAAGAGTGTAGTCATATAAATTGTACCCAATGTTAAACCGAAATATATCCGACATCACATTTATGTGTTTACTTGCAATATGCGACAGCATCCTTCCCCAGTCTCTGCCAGATTAATTAGAGGCCAGAGACGCACATAAATCCACCAGACACGGTCCTTGTGGGAAAAGAACGTAGATAGCGGCTCTGCCTCCGGGGGAGCTAATAAGCAAGACTCATAAAGAGAAGCAGTTGAAGTTAATAGGAGCTGCAAAACCAGAGTTCTTCGTTTAACGTGAACACGCGCCATTCGCCTGATGGCATGACAACAGACGTCTGACGTGGCCGATAGCTAGCATCTGACGCAGTGAGGAGCCCAGGCTGTCGGCTCCATGGCTCGTAGCGTTCATGCACTCAGAGGCCCGCGCGACTAGAGACAACTAGGACAGAGTTACTAGATGCATTTTACGCATACTTTCTACACTAGGCAAAAGGGTGGTTTTTGTGCTTGTGATGTACTGACACGACAAATTATTAAGAGCACCTTGCATGCGCGAGAAGTCAAACCAATACCCAAACGAAAGTGATATACAAACTCTGGGCAATGAGCCATCGACCCCCCCCCCCTACACTGCCTCTGTACCACAAAACTTTACTTTCCTGGTACCGTGCTAGTTTGGTTCAGTTCCAATAAATAAACCCAAGATGCTCCAACGAGCAGCATGTGCTGTTAACATATTTTTCATTTCCCATCCCTGACCTCATTCTCAAAATACTTTTTCCTTCTTTCACTACTATAAATGTGTTTTAGTGTAATTCAAATTGTACACGGTAATAACGCCCGTGGAAGGGATAGATGGCAAAAAACCTTTAATAGCATAGATAAAATCTGAACAATAATAACTGAAGAGGAGAAATGAAGATGAACATTATTTTCCTGACCACAATCACCATGGAAGTAGTGTCCTGCACTTGACACGCAGAGCAGGATTATTGGCTGACATATACCAGCCCAGAGGGAGGCTTGCATATTAGAAGGCACCTACACTCAAATACTTTTGAGGGACACTGATGACCGATTCGCACAGGAGATGAGCCTTGCCTGGATCCCTCCCTCCACTCCCCACCATGCCGTGGAGCCCCCCGCATCTCTTTACGGGCCGGGTATGCGGGGGCGGGTAGTGAGTCTTGCCTGGATCCCTCCCTATGCTCCCCACCATGCCGTCAGTGCCGGCCTACGAGGCATGTCTCCCAGGACGGCTGCCACCAGTGGGTGACTGTTCTTATTGCAGTGGAAGCACAGCTGTCCGGTTAGTCTGCATACTGATGATTCTGGGGAGGGCGCCAAAGGCTTGTTTTGGGTTTGTTCTTGCTTAGATCGGGCAGTGAAGGAAAAGCTTCGTACTATTAGGTAAGCTGCTGCCATGCTTGTACTAGCAATACAGGAGGAGGGCACACACACACAGTCCACACCCTGGAGTTCTACTCAGGCCCACAGAAGGATTCCAGGAATGGCTGGAGTGGCATTTACCCTGACCTTAGTGATGGATATTCGTGTAGGCACTGTTCGAGTTGTCCGGCCACTCGGGTACAAGAGGATAACCTCTAGTACAACATGGGGTAAGGGGGCAACATTGTATGTCCAACAGCAGTGTGTGTGAGAGAGACATCAGTGTGAGAGACAGTAGTGTGTGTGTTCTAGGGAGAGCATGGTGTGTGAGAGAGACAGCAGTGTGAGAGAGACAGCAGTGTGAGAGACAGCAGTGTGTGTAAGAGAGACAACAGTGTGTGAGAGATAGCAGTGTGAGAGACCTTTTATTTATGTTTTGGTTTTTGAAACATAAATAAAACACATTGTTATTTGCAATGTCAATAGCTCAAACTCGCGTAAATATGAGACATATTGCATTGCAAATGCAATAGGTCTCGCATTTGCGAGAGATTAAGCTATTGGCATTGGAAATGACAATTCCATTTATTTATCTCTTTTCAAAACCAACACATAAATAAAAAAGTTTGTCATTTACAATGCCAATAGCTCTAGCTTTTGGTTGCACTACAGATGAGGCTCCAATTTTAGGGGGTGGTCCAGCCTCTTGTGGGCGATGACGGGAATGGACGGACCTTCCCTGGGCCCAGGCTTTGTCTGGGTACTCCCCGTGCGCGTCTCATGCCACAGGACAATGTCACGCACTTATGCATGTTGAAGCATGAGGGATGACGGGTTCAGCAGTCCCCTGAGGTGCATGAAGTGCAGTGACACAGCTTCTCTCTCTCACAGTGAAGAACACAGGCAAGTGTAAAGAGCATTGGTGGCTTCATACGCCACAGGCCGTCGACACGCTCTTATGCGTATTGGAGTATAAGGGATGGCGGGATCAGCAGTCCTCAGCCATGCACTAAGAGTGATGGCACGGCTTCTCCCCCTCACAGGCAAGAACACAGACCTGTACACAGAGCATAGTCATTGTTGATTATGCCTATGATGTCCCCAGTTGTACCAATGGTCGTTCTCGGTGGTTGCGATCGACTGTATATTTTTATCCCTTTCCCAGCAGACCACCGCCCTACAGCAACCTACAGGCAAGAGGACGATTTCTACCCTGAAATCTTTTTGTTGAGGTGGAATTTTTAACAAAAGTAAAACAAATCATAGAAATAATAAAAACAAAACAAATAAAAATAATATAAAAAATTAAAATTAACATGTCAGTAAAGGCATGGCTGATCAAAACCTGAAGACTCAGGAAGGAGTAGGATCAGAGATACTGATCAGCAACATTTCTCCAGTCCACCAGCAACAGCGCCCTCCCCCCATCATATTTCATTACATCCTGAATTGGGTTTTGCGTATCTTTTTCGGAATCATTTGCTGCCGCTCCATTATTCTCTTGTAATTATTTCCTCACTCATAATTACATTATCTTCAATTTGACATGTTCAAGTAACTTTTTTCTCTATCATCTCACGTGCTAATCTCCTTTCTCTGTTGTCATTCCGTTGTTTCTTTCTGTACGTTTGTGATGGATCTTCTGTTTGCAATGCGCCCATTTATAAATGTATTTATGCCTTATTACTGAACACCTCTAACTGTTGTGCTTTAATAGTAGGGGTCTCTGTGCCATGTTCATGCTCTGTAAAACCCTACAAATAACAAGTAAATCAATAAATATTAAACTTTAACTATACTTTTTTAATACTGCATTTACAAGTCGTGCATTTCTACCTCATTGGAGTTGGATATTTCTTGCTATCAATTTAAGCATGAACATCTTAAGTCTTCGCAGATCTTCCTACGGAAAAAACATATTTATTAAAAAAAATACGATTTCAGGTGTTCCACATATATGGTTTTCTAACTAGATTTTATAAATGCAGAACTCTCAGTTGTGTGAGTTCTCAACTTGAACACTTTTCTTTTCCAGCTTGCCGAAAAATATCGCGTTTCATGAAAGTCTTTGCATAAAGGTCATTGGGCATGTTGTGTCAGTCAGGACCACTAACGTAAAATAGAACATGCCAGAAATGTAAGGGGAGAGAAACAACGAAACCCACATGCCTTTACAGCACCACAGTCACATTTTATATACTAGACCTGTGAATATAATCATAGCTGACACAGGTTAGGGCAAAGCCGACGGAGTTCATACAATAACTGCAAGTTCAAGGGAGTCTGCTCAGTTAACTTCAAAGGGCTGCAACCTTCAGCTCCCAGTATCAAAATAGAGTCCTCTTCTCTTTAATAATCGAATCACTTATCCAGCCATACAGATAATGCTGAAGGGAACATTTTAGAGGCCAATTAATTGAAAGATACTCTATCCCACTGTCAAACAAGTCAAAGATAGGTTAAAAGGTAAGTACTGGGGTCAAAATAAAAAAGAGCCAATAGCTTTTGAGGTTCGACACAAAAACGCTGCACGAAAAGAAACGATGGACAACATATGTCCACAATTATGTTAATTTCAGGAGTAAAGCTGCGGGCTACTTAATTGCAACTTCACAGAAATAAAGTGCAACTGTTGCCTAATTTCAGTGTTATATTTGAATACATTTGCAATCATTTGGGTGCACATTCATTTTCATGAAATTGGTTCAAAATCACTTAGACCATACCTACCTATCATAACGAGGTTTATTACTCAAATTAAAATAATCAGATACAAAAATATAATAAACATTTAGTATTATTTATTTTATGTATTTTCTTTATAAAAAATCAAGGGCATTTCTACATTAATCACTGGATATTGTAAATCAAAGATTCACAAGGACACGATTGACTTGTATGCTTACAGAAAGCTGGATGGTCAAAGGTATTGAAAGTGATGAGGTAAGCCAAAGAAGAAGATAGTACACACATATTATACAAGACGCTGCTGATCCCAGGAGTGGAGATATCAATCATTTCCAAATTCAAGTTGAAAGAATTTCATGTTAGACTAAGGTCCTCATTGATGGACCTGATTTACATCAAATCATAAAAAGCACCCTTTCTGGACTAAGATCTAGCTTTCTTACAAATTTGGTGTACATTCAATCATTGGTTTTGGCTGTACCTGTGTCTAATTTTCCTTTGGAAACATGAATGGGGAAATGGGTTATCCCACCCCTCTTTCTCAGTCGCCACTTGACCGCTCACCCCAAAACCTTCCAGTTAGGAGCAAAAGTGAAAAACTTTCTTTTGGCATAGTTATTAGGAAAACAGAAATCCTTTCCCTATGGAAACACAATCCTAACTGGGTAACTGGATAGCTGACTAATATATATATATATATATATATATATATATATATATATATATTACCTACTGGCGGTCGCCAGTAGGTAGTTATAGTTAGGATTTTTTTCAATGTTAAATCTCAAAATTCTATTTGGAATAACTTTGGCGCCGGTTGACGAATCTGACTGAAAATTTCCTCAAAATGGCCTCGCGGCGTTCTGGTCCTTCCCTGAAAGTTTGGGGGGGATTCGACAAGCGGGGGCCGAGATAAAAGGGGGGTCCCAAAACGCGTTTTCCCCATGTTAATTTCCATAGGGCGGTCGATTTCACTTTTAGCCCGAACGGCTGAATGGATTTCCACCAAATTTGGCAAAATTGTAGGGACTGGTAGCCCGATGTGCCTTTGCTATGTCTCAAGATATGTGCTCCAGTGGATTTTGAGTAATTTAGGGTCAAAAAAATATATATATCAATGGCAGCGCCCCGGTACGCGCACCGGGGAGCGCCCCGGGCGCAACACGTGAGGTGCGCAAGGAAATCTGATTGGCTTTCTGGTGTCTGTAAACATTCGAAACAGTCTGGAGCGTCCGCCATCTTGTGTCTCGGTAGGATCGAGACACAAGAGGTGGCCAAAACAAAGGGGGAAATGACCATAAGGGGGCAGGGTAGACCCTCCCTGACCCCCTAGGTTTGATGTGGGGGCTTTAAATGGGCCACGCGGGGCAATAAATGTTGTTGTTTTTTTCGTTTTGCGCGGGGGGAGCGCCCGGTACGCGCACCGGGGACCGGACCGGGGAGCGTTCCATGAGGAAAAAAGAATGACAGAGTTTTTTAAAAATGAAGCCTTTTTTTCATAAATTGGAGGTAGTTCTGAAAAGAACTGTTTTTTTTCTTCTTTTTGTTGTTTTATATTTTTTTTATGTTTTTTGAACATTTTGTACTTTTTTTGGCTTTTCAAAACAGTTTTATATTTTTTTAGTATTTTTTTAGGGGGAGAACAAAAAAAAGGGAATTGAAACTGGCTCAACTGGAGCAAAAAAGAAAAAAAGAAAAAAATTACTTCTTTTTGGGGCACTTGTGATTGTCACCTGCAAGGACGATGAGCTTTACGCTCTTTTCACCATAGGCGATAAGCTTGCCACATGCAGTACAAGTGATTTTAAAATCAGCAAATCGTTGCTGAATACAAGGCATCATCTCTGATGTTTCTGGTCTCGATGAAGTGGGTTCGTTTCTTTGGGAGGTGGTCCTTGATGACTGGGGGGGGGTTACTGGCCAGTTCCCTGAGTTCTGCACGAGAATAGTTGTTAGGGTGCTTACGGATCATATGTCGAATCATGGTATTGTTACCAAAGGAATACTTTTTGTTTGGGTTGCCCCTTGAGAGTTGTTCCTTACAGATAAGGCAAGTCACCTTTGCCGCATTCACTTTCTTTTTTCCCTCTGGGAGTGAAAAAAACTCCCATACAATGTGTGACTTGGGCTTGTATGGGGTATTTTGTTCAGGCAGCCATCTTCTCCCATCCTCCTCTTCCTCTTCCTCCTCCTCCTCTTCTTGACCACCAATGTACTGTTGTGGTGGTCCTCTTGGTGGTGGTGGTGGTGGTGGTGGTGGTGGTGGTGGTGCAGATGCACCAGCTGCTGCTGCTACTGAAGCCATTCTATAGATCCAAAAGGTACAGAGAGGTACAATCAGGTCTTCCTCAGTCAAAGGACAAAGTCAGAATAAGGAAAAAAGGTGGGGTCTTTCATCATTTGGAGAAAAAAAAGGCCTGAACCAATGAGAAGTGTTATTTTCAGGTCACAAGACCAGGGATTTCATCATTATGAAAGTAAAAGTGTTCTGCACCAATTAAAAGTGTTATTTTCAGGTCACATGACCGACACGCTTACGCGACACGCCTACGGGTCACGCCGCGTAAGCGTGTCGGAAGTTTACGTTGCGCGATCGTATTCGCTCAAGTGCTTCCGGGTGCACTTACGCTGTGCGTATCACGCGGACGCGGCTACGCGATACGTCACGATGATGTTTTCGTTCGTGACATTGGCGCTAACGGGACGCTTCCCGGTTCGCGCACCGGGGCGCTTCAAACGACTACGCTCTCCGGGGCGCTCACCGGGGCGCGTCCCGGGAGCGCTCCAGGGTCAAAAAAAAAAATGTGTTTAAAATACAAATAAAATATAGGATTCAATCATTTTCAAAAATATTACATTTCATAGCTATAGACATTTGCTATTAACCAAATTTTGAACTTCAAAGAAAAAAACATAGGTTTGGGGCCTTATATATCGTTAGGAATTAGCATTTAAAAAACCTATGAAATTCACTGAAAAAACCATAGGTTTCACACCAGTTATAGTTAGGAATTAGCATATAAAAAACCGATTAAATTCACTGAAAAAACCATAGGTTTCACACCAGTTATAGTTAGCTGAAAATTTTACTGACATAAAACCATTGAAATTCCACGTTATAGTTAGTTGGACTCACTATAACTTGCGCGTGTAATGCACTGCTGATGACGTCACATATTACATCACTCATGACATGGTCAGTGACATCACTCATGACATCACTCATGACACCATCCTTGTGACAGAGTGACAGACCTCCTTTTACTGTAACCCTTGAAACACATATTCAAAAATAGAAACTAAAAATTTTCAAAAAAACCCATACCAGTTACAACAACCAATTCAGAAATTCCACCATTTATATACACATCCACTAATTCACCAACAGTTCTATGTAGTCACTCATACATATACTCACTCATCGTATGTAGTGATACACCTATACATCCTGTAACACATCGACAGTCATCCAAAAGTTACTCAAACACATACTCACACATGCAAATAAACTATTGAACATCCATTTATTTGCATATACAACTATATACACACTACCACCTTACTTCTAAGGAAACTTACACATACTTACTCTCTTAAACAAACACTTATAGAAACACATACTTATTTAAACAGGAACTCTTACAATCTCTCACTCTCACATATACTCACTTATAAACATCAATAGTCACATATACTAGATTAAAACATATGTTGTTACTGATAAAGACACTAGTGAGACAGTCATTCACTCACTAACACACACATATAGACACTCATCCACCCTTACAGTCCTGCACATATGCTGTTTTCAAAACACATACAAACAGTGAATCAGTCATTGATGCATCTATGTGCTAAGTAATACCCCCACCAAACCACACAGACACTCATACTGATACTAAAAAAACATCTAATAACCCATAAACACACACATGTAGCTACTCACCAACCCATGCAGCCACTTATACACAAAGTGAAACACTGATACAAACATTTAAATATTTAAACAATACTCGCTAATATATGTATTCATTAAGATACACTTAATAAGCCAGTTGACCAATCAATTTTTTTAAAACAAACATCCATTAAGACACTTATTTAAGCATTCATTCTTCCATCGACATTTACATTTACATATATAAAACATATTTATTTTTCAGAAAGACACACATTCACTGGATGGTGTCATCAGTGATGTCATGAGTGATGTCACTGACCATGTCATGAGTGATGTAATATGTGACGTCATCAGCAGTGCATTGCAGGCGCGCAAGTTATAGTGAGTCCAACTAACTATAACGTGGGAATTTCAATGGTTTTATGTCAGTAAAATTTCCAGCTAACTATAACTGGTGTCAAACCTTACCGAAAAGGCATACTCTATGAGATCAGATCTGGTCAAGAACAGTCCAGAACTGTTAAACAAAGATATATGGTTTTCCACTAAGAAGGGCTTCTTCAAATGTAGCAGTTGCAGAGCGTGCAAGTTTGGCGTAAACACTAAATCCTACAAGAATGCATTTTCAGATGAGCTGATTGAGATCAAGGGCAATTTTAACTGTAAAACTGAGTACGCAGTTTATGTGTTGAATTGTGTTTGTGGTCTTCGCTATGTAGGAAGCACCAAACTTGCAGTACAAACTCGTATATTACAACATTTGTGAGCTACTGTCAATTCAGATCAAACATATCCCGTTGCAAGACACGTAAAGTCCGAACATGGGAATAATCTGAATGTTTAATCTTATTTTGTCATTGACAGTGTCCCTATAAACAGAAGAGGAGGGAACAGAGACAAAGCTCTGCAACAATTGGAAACCAAATACATTCTAGAATTAGATACGAAGAGCCCACAAGGTTTAAATATGTGTGAGGACATGTATCACTATTTGTAATTGAATATGCAATCATTATTAAGTGAGAATGTGGGCATATGGTGATTTGTAGTGGTCTTATCTAATTTTGTATGGCACACATTGGGTTTTTAGATTTTATATACAGTAATATATTTATATCTTTAATGGATCGCCGGTGGATGTGTGTATTATCATGAATTTTATTGTTTATGGTTTTTAAACTATTTATTGGCATTCTTTTGTACAGATGTAGATTGCACTGTTTTCATTATATGAATACCCAGCTGCTATGCACTTGATCACTTTATTCTCGTATAATCTGCATATATATGTTTCTCAAAACAGAATTAAATATTATTGCCATCATTGCTGATTTACCCGCTGAAAGGGGTTCCCGGCTGGGATCCCCCATATATTTTATCAATATTTTGCACTTTATTCACTTTTTTGCACTTTCTTCTGCACAACAGCACTTTCATGAATTTAGATAAAACTTTATATGCTTGTTATTTTACATATGACCGAATAGCTTGCGGTTCAAATACTAAGAATTGGTGATAAATCAATTGGGATGTAATTACTCTGTATTAAGCAGATATAAGAAAATAAGATTTCATCGCTATGTATTGTTATGCTTTTAATAATGATTCTAATATTTATTGTTTTAAATATGAATTTAGCAATGAAATCACGATGTAGAATTTGTTTTTCCCCAAAATATATTTCACGTGCAATTTTTATGTATTTGTACAGTTATTAATTGAATTGCGACATTTATCATTGAGAAGCAGACGAAAAGTGAGTCTGTCTTCTATCGCCATACAGCTATGACTAATGGTCATGTGGTATATGACAGAAAGTGCTCTGATTGGTGTTTCACTATTTAAATATTATGCACTCACAAACGCTTGTATCTGGTGAGCAAGGCGACAGGTTCGCCTAAACGCGTCAGATCGTGGCACCCTTGACACTATGAAAAGAAAATAAAATAAAAAAACTCTGCTGCATCTACTACTGAATCCGGTGTCCGTTTTTCTCCCGGTGAGTGCTGACTTGTGCGGTGCGCTGTGGGAGTGTCAGCGTATATATATATATATATATATATATATTCACTGAA
Organism: Lissotriton vulgaris; assembly: GCF_964263255.1. Taxonomy (NCBI): domain Eukaryota; kingdom Metazoa; phylum Chordata; class Amphibia; order Caudata; family Salamandridae; genus Lissotriton; species Lissotriton vulgaris. The sequence continues at coordinate 773,939,417 of NC_141696.1, read as the reverse complement.
AAAACCATAGGTTATAGACCATATATAGTTAGGAATTAGCATTTACAAAACCTTAATTTACTCGCACAAAACCATAGAAATTCGAATATATAGTTAGTTGCAATAACTATATATCGCGCAGCCGCAATCCACTGCTGATGATGTCACAAATTACATCATTCATGACATGTTTCTGTAAAGTTAAAATAAGTCTTAAATATTGAAGAATGAGTGGATGTATAAGTGTCTGGATGAAGGATTTAGTAGGTGCATGACTGACTGTATGAGAGAGTGATTAAATGTGTCTCACTGAGTGCATGGGTTAGTGACTAAACTGTCTTAATTTGAGAACATTATATCTGTTGTTCTGTAAACTGCTGCATGTGTTGATCAGTAGCTATATGAGTAACTATATGGGTTATTGATTGGTTGCCCAAGTATTTGTATGGGAGAGTGAGTGTGTGTGTGTGGGTGTCTGGGAGGTGTGTGACTCTGTGCATAGATGTGTGAACAGTTGATTCACTAGATGTATGGGTTCAAAACTGCATGTGGAAACAGCTGTATGGGCGGTTGACTGTGTGCATGAGTGTATTGGTGAGTGAATGGATATCTCAGTGCTACATTTCAAAGTAAGTACATGTGTAAAACACAGTACACGTGAGAGTTGGCATATATAAATAACTGTGCATAAGAGCCAGTGAATGTGTGAGTGGCTGTATGGATCATTGTGAACTTGTATCAGGGATTGTATAAGAGAGTAAATATGTGTTTGTATATGTTTGAATAAGTAAGGTGTGTATAACTGTATAGTTGAGGAAATGGAGGTGTGATTGATTCTTTGCATGACTGACTAGGTGTGTGAGTAACTCCATGGATGAGTGACAGTCTGTGAGTGTCTGTTTACACTGATTGTATCTAAGGTTATATTAGAGTCTGAAGAGGTTCATCGTATTATCACATGAATAATATTATCAGTGATGTGATCAGTAATGTCAAATGAGATGTCATCAGTGATGTCATCAGTGATGCCATTTGAGATGTCATCCGTGATGTCATTTGAGATGTCATCAGTGATGTCATTTAAGATGTCATCAGTGATGTCATCAGTGATGTCACTGACCATGTCATGAATGATGTAATATGTGACATCATCAGCAGTGGATTGCGAGTGCGCGATATATAGTTATTGCAACTAACTTTATATTCGAATTTCTATGGTTTTGTGCGAGTAAATTAAGGTTTTGTAAATGCTAATTCCTAACTATATATGGTCTATAACCTATGGTTTTTTTCAGTGAATTTCAATGGTTTTTTAATAGCAAATAAGAAAAGCTGTAAAATGTCAAGTACGTGGTAAGTAAAAACATTTTCGTATTTATGCACGCTGATGATTCTTGGAAGAGGTTGACACAGATGACATCTTAAGGAACAAAGAAAGACAAATTAAGGATGAGGAAGTTGTCACTTTAGTTTTTTCATCAGCTAGCGATAGCAACAAACACATTGTAATGGAGATTAGAGAGGCTACGGATGGGTGAATACATTTTGAAAAGAAATGGCGACTCCCCCCTTTAGTAGATTAGCTAAATCTTTGCGTAATTTGGGCATAAAAGTTATATTATTGGAAGTAGATGGTTATAGTTCTGGTTAATTTCCATTTAGAGTGTCCTACACAGCACCACTCTAGGTAAACACTACTTTATGTAAAACCTGGGACATAGCACTCATTAGAATGTTTGTGATCTTTCCTGTTAAGTTGCATCATAAGTTATTTTAACCATTCCATATAAAGTCATGCATAAAAATTAATACACAGACACAAATAACATGTGTATCCAAAAACAAAATACAGATTTCGGCCTTATTTATTGCCTTTAGTTTTCAAAGGCAAATTTCTGTGGAAAACATGCACATTAAGGGTTGCCTTTCCTTAAACCTTTGTTTTTTTTAAAAAATTGGAAGAAACAAAAAGTCTTCCCTTCCATAAATAACCCAAGACTTTTATTTTGTTATGGCAAGGAAACGAAATAGAGAATAAACTATAGTTGGTCACCATGGGGTTTAAAAAAGGGATGGTTCTTCACCAGATTAGATATTTACCCAGACCCTCATTCTCCAATGTGATGAACTAGGCTAAAATTCTTCTGGTGCCTGCACCCTGTCACAGAATATCACCCCAAAACATGAAAGTGCCCAAACACCAGATTGAGTTGAACCCCACAGTAAGCCTTATTTCTTCAGGGCCTCAGAATTTCTTTTGCTTTGCTCATGGAAATTGTGGGATATAGGACAGATAAGGTGTCACCATTACGAAAGGGTAGTATTTAAATTTGCATATCAATTATGTTTAACCTTTTAAAAATATGATATGCTAGCTTGAACTTATGCTTTACATTTGAAGCCGAATTCAACAGCTTAAGTAAGTAGGTTTTCGTAGTTGTAACTTTAAAGGGTGATGTAGCAAACTGTAAAGATTTTCTAAAACAGTGGAGCGTATTTAGTTTTTTAATGTACATGTTTTTGAAACGATTACACAAATGAAACATTTGTGAGTTTTAATTTTCCGGAGAAGTATAATTTACCAATAGTTTTCTCTGTAGATGTTTTTCCATTAACAAACCCAGTTCCATCACCCGCCCAGGATATCACTACTGTTCCCCATGTCATAAAACCTTAGGATGTTCAATAACTGAAACAGCTAATATGGGTTTACTTACAGGGGACATCTTTTGTTCTGTTTTGTAAAGTAAAACTATTGTGAACGCAAGTATTATACATAGTAAGTGTTTAATATAGCATTTGTCAGTCATTGGTAAAGCAGCTAGGACCTGTTCACTCTTGACACCCCAGGTGCTGTGTATGTTGCACTATAGTGCTGCATCGGGAATACGGACAACCCTATTGATGTCGATTTTTCATTATTGATTATTGTAAAGAAATGGCGACTCCCCCCTTTAGCAGATTAGCTAAATCTTTGCGTAATTTGGGCATAAAAGTTATATTATTGGAAGTAGATGGTTATAGTTCTGGTTAATTTCCATTCAGAATGTCCTACACAGCACCACTCTAGATAAATATGCTGCCTTGGGACTATTCGCACAACAGACCGCTACTGACCATTGTTCCTTCTGTTTTAATAAAAAATGTTTTAAGGTGTTTACTGTTTTTGTTGCGATGTATATATTTATAAGTTATTAAAGTGTTATAATCCTACTACTTTTTTGGAGTGCTATATATTTTTAATGTGACACATAATTGTGAAGACTTTGATGTACAAAAAGGCATCCCTGGAATCTTCCGCTTCAGGCTCGGTCCCACACACCCTCACAGTGAGAATCCCCTCCCCAATCACAATACAGGATGGTTATCAGATTGTAGGAACGCGTGTAGTGTGACGGATCTCATCGGGTGGGGGCCTTGATCTACTGTAACTCCTTTGAAGAGGGGTGATTCTTTACAGTTGAGGCCATAAACTACATCCGCAGGGCTAGGTGATAGCCTGGGACCGGCCTGGACAATCGGACACAGAGGAAGAGAAGTGTCAGAGGGTGCAGTAGTGAATAGGGTGAAAGGGAGGTGTCGGACGGGCACAGGGTGTGAAGAGCAGCGCAAATGGGGGGAGGTTTATGGCCCATGCATAAGACAGAGAGCGGGGGTGACCAGTGCGTGGGGCAGATGCTTGCAAGGGTGGGGAGCCATGCTGAGGATCGGCAGCGTGCAGAGAGTGGGTCTGGTCAAAGCATCTAAAATGGCTGCCGTGCACGACAAAAGTGTGGCATTGGAAAAAAAGCAAGATGGCGCACACAATGTTTATCAATACGGATTAATTTATAACAATTATTTTTAACAATATATTTACTCGCAGTGTCAAAATGGCGGTCAACACTTCCTGATTTCCTTCGAATCGAACGTCAACAGACGTCACGCAGCAAAAAAAAAACAAAAAAAACGCTCACGCGCAGCCGCTGGAAGACAAGTATCAGCATATATGAGCCTCCTCAACCACCCTCAGACAACATAGGGGGTCAGGATACGTCTCCCGTACCCCCTTATACCCATTTCTCACATTGTTTTTCCTCCATCTTGTAATTTAATTAAATCGAAACACAAAATGGCGAATTCCCGTTTCGCTACCAGTTTGCGACCCGGTTCGCGAACCGGGAAGCGCTTCTACCGCGAAAAATTAAATTTTTTTTATTTGCCCCACGGGACCCTTTAATAACCCCAACATCATTCCTAGGGGGTCAAGAGGGGTCTACCTTGCCCCCTTTCATTAAATTCCCCCTTCGTTTTTCTCCTCCTCTTGTCTCTCGATCCTACCGAGAGACAAGACGGCGGCCGCACCGGACTGTTTAGAATGTTGACAGACACCGGAGAGCCAATCAGCTTCGCTTCGCAAAGCTCCGTTACACGAAAAGTACGCAATCTGGAGCGCTATCCGGGACGCTGTCACAGATATATCTGTTTTTTTAAACGTTAATTTCTCGAAATCCCCTGGAGCACATATATTGAGACCCAGCAAAGGCACATCGGGCTAACAGTCCCTACAATTTTGCCAAGTTTCGTGTAAATCCATTCAGCCGTTCGAGCTAAAAGTGAGGCCAAACGCCCTATGGAAAAATGAATGGGAAAAACGCGTTTTGGGACCCCCCTTTTTTCTCGGCCCCCCCTTGACGAAACCCCCCCAAGTTTTTAGGGGCTGCTCAGAAAGAAAATGTGCCATTTTCCTGAAAATTTCAGCCGATTCCGTCCACAAACGCCAAAGTTATTAGACATAGAATTTTCAAAAGTTCCATAGAGAAAAAATCCTAACTATATATACCTACTGGCGACCGCCAGTAGGTAATATATATATATATATATATATATATATTTATATTTTGTTCGATTTAGGAGCAAATACAGTGGGCCCCCTGCAGACCACGAATACTGTTCGACTGCCCGCCGAGTTGGAGTTCTTTGCCGGGAAACGTCGGAGGACGGGACCGGGAAACAGCACACACGGTGAGCGGACCACAGAGTGGAATATTGCAGGTTGGGGAGGTGCCTAACATGCCAGCATAAAGGGTATTTGTTTCTGTTGCGAATACACACAATATTTGAGAAGTAACAACCTAGGCAATTTAACACAGTGAATCACCACAAGATCAAAAGGTATATAGCAATGGACTACAGCTGCTTAAAAAACACGTTTTTATTAGTTAATTAACACAAGTAAAAAAGGTTCATTATATGACATTAAAATAACAGTAAAAAAGTTCCATAGGGTACAGTTGACAATCACAATTTAACATTTTACGGACATTAAAAATTATATTAGATGGGTGGCATGAAAATTCAATCTCTACGCGCGTTTCGGCGGCCAGCGCCTTCTTCCTGGAGCAGCCACACAATATCTAAAGGTGAAGATATATACAGAACATACAATTATATCGATTCTTACTCATATAAAACATGAAACTGACTGTTATGCATTTTGTTTAAAAAAGAAAAGACAATTTTTGTAGCAGCTGTAGATTAAAAAAAGGAACATTTATGAATTGCATTTGTCTTGTCATTTCCTTAAGAAAAATGGATTTATTTATTTAAATGGGAGGGGAGAATAGGATATTCTTGAGACTGGTGTTAAAATAAGTGCCGATAATGGGCATTTGCCTAATGATTTCTTAATGCAGTTCCAATTATTGGTAAGGCCATGATGTGCAATATATACTGCAATTTCTACAAGAGATCAAGGGACCTAATAGATGAGGTAACATTGCTTTAGTCTCAACTAAGAGTCTTTTTAAATAAGATTATGATATTTCAATTTGGCATAACAAAAAACATTCGTCATCTAACATTGATCTGATACTTACTAAATGGTAATGTTAGCAGAAGGTAGTTGTTTAAAAATAGATATTCAATTTCTTTTTTTGAAATCCTTTTAGTATCGGTTATGATACAACTAAGAATAAAAATAGAGACAGTAACATAAATACTTGTTAGTGTACGAGGATAGTTGCCCTTTTCTTTAATCGATAGTGCCAATTGTCACTGTTTTTACCTGATTGTATAGATGTCTAAGGATCTAAGCCCGCCAGCCGGAACCCTTTAGCGTGGATGGTTGCCTGATAAGGATCGGTCCTTGATGTTCTAGATTTAGGATCTTTGTTGTGGAGGGTAGAAGAGAGGTAAAGGGATGTTTAATATCTATTTGTTTATTATTCTCTTATTTCATAAAGAACAGAGAAAATTATGATACACAGGACAATTTAGGTTCTACAATGTCCACGGTAGCTGTCTTATTCTTACCTATTGCCTTATATTTATTTCTTTTAAGATGTTGGGTTGGACTTGTTGTTTGTTGATCTATATTCTCCTTTGATACAGTCCTGAGCCCTTAAGAAAAAGCACATCAAGAGTGCATTCAAAGAACCGCTATCTATTAATTACTTTATATTAGTTCGGTATCTTCTAATATCACCTCAGGTCTTACCTAAAACAGTAGGTGCTTTTCTTTTCTATTTTCCGAAATGTGAGAAGTTTCTTGATCCTCTATGATGCTGAGTTCAAGAGATTAAAAGATCTCCCTGCCTAAAATAAGAGGGAGGGTATAATTAGATGGAGAATAGTATAGTTTATTATTCCTACTTCCTGATCGTGAGTTTTTCGGGGTTTGTGATCGGAGTCTTACCTAGTAACGATCAGCAGGGCTCCCTATGTCCGGTGGCGGGCGGTACGTCTCGTCGGATGATGAGCGCGGCAAAAAATGGTGATCAGGTACCTGTCAATAGGTGTTTATATTTGTGTTCACGTAATCACGTGATTACCAGAAATTACTCGCACCTGTTCTATATTTGTTTTTCTCTTCTCGTTGGCGCGAAGTTTGCGGAGTTTCAAAGTTAGGTAAAGCGTAGTTTTGTAAACTCCCACATGATTGGATGTTTGTTCGTTGTGCCCACGCAATTGGTTACTTCGATGTATACAGAAGGCGGCATTGGTGGAAATCACGCACAATACGAATGTACTTTCCCCTTCTAAATGTAAACAAAGAGTTCTAGCAGATATCAAAGGGATTACATCTGAATTGATTGTTGTTTATCTAACATATTTACTACTCGGAGCGGAATAATAGGTGAATAATTTACAATTATCTTTAGCGCCCAGCTCACTGAATTCCAAATTGGATAAAGCAGAATTTTCTTTTTAAAGGCTGTTACTAAATTGAGTATACAATTCGGCAACCTTCGAAATTGGTTGCCATATCATGTTTTAAATAAGACATTGAGTAAATTATAACAAGTTTCAGCAAATTATCACAGCGTATATAGGGGAACATCTCTAGGGTTTGTTAGTTGTGCGTCTAGTGTATGAGAGATCATAAAGGATACAAAAAGGTCTCAGTGCATATCATATTCTAAGTAAGACATTGAGTAAATTATAATAACATCCTATCTTATATTTCGAAGTTTCAGCAAATTATCCTAGGGTATATTGGGGAACATCTCTAGGGTTTGTTAGTTGTGCGTCAAGTGTAAAGGAGATCATAATGGATACAGAAAGGCTCTGTGCAGAACTCAGTATTATGACGTGAAATATATATTCAATGCATCACTAAGGCGGGGCTATTACATTCTTAAGGTTTAATTGGTTCGTTCAAGGGGAGAGGGAGCACTGGGATTTCATAATCTTTTACCATCAGAGACAAGTTGTTTGAATTTATGGTAACCCGGATCACATAAGGTCCCATGTCTAATTTTAAGTATACAGGTATGCAATGCATTGACTATGGTTCATGTGAACATGAGCATATGCGGCTAATAGCTAATAGGGGTATTTTATTTTAGAGTATTGCGTGTTCCCACGGGATTTCGCTATTTAGGCCCTGTCTGAAAGAGTTAAAAACAAAAATCCAAAAGACTTCTCTTTTCTTTCGAATGGACATGCCTCCTTTTGAGTCTGGAACATGGATTTTCTCTAGAATCCTCCATTTGAAGTCGTCAGCATGATGACCTTTATCCAAGAAATGTTTGACCATTGGGCATGCAGTTTTTTTAGTTTTTATCGCTGAACGGTGTTCGTTCAAGCGTGTTTGAATTGCTCTCGAGGTCTCACCTACGTATCCTTGGGGACACGGACATTGAATAAAGTAAATTACATTGTTTGTTTTGCAATTCCACATTTCCTGTGCTTTGGTTTTGTGGCCATTGTATTCGAATTCCTCACCTGACAGAATGTTACAACATGATTTGCATGATGAACATGGGAAGGTTCCTTTTAAGGGGTGATTGGTCAAGATTGAACGTTGACTAAGAGTGTCATTTTTGGTATTCTTGGCAAATCTGGAGTGAACAATAAACTCTTTTATGTTTTTATTTCTCCTGTGAGCAAAAATCGGTTTCATCAGTTTTTGGTCGTTCGTACAGTTACTGTTTAATATATGCCAATTAGAGTTTATGACATGTCTTACTCTTTCATTTATCGTTGAGTGCCTTGTGATGCAAACTATTTGGTCATTGGGTTTGGTTGGTTTTGTTTTTAGAAGACAATCTCTGTCGTAATATCGGGCCCGCTTATAGGATTCTCTTATTAATCGATGTGGGTAGCCTCTCTCGATAAATGTAGTCCTCATTACCACTGCTTGTTTGTCGAAATCTCTTACATTTGTACAGTTACGCCTAACGAGTAGAAACTGTGAGAATGGGATACTATTTTTCTGAGTACGCGGATGGAAGCTTTGATAATGAAGTAAAGTATTTCTTGCTGTGGGCTTTATGTGGAGGTCAACTTCTAAAGTCCCAGCATTATCTAAAATTTCTATATCTAGAAATTCGACTTTCTTGTTACTGACATGGGAGGTGAAGTTAAGGTTGGGATTGGCTCCATTTATCCATTCAAGGAATTCTAGTAGAGTTTCTCTCCCATCGGTCCAGACAAAAAAGATGTCATCAATGTATCTGGACCAATGGGAGATCGACTCGTAGAAAGGTGCAGCTTCATTATGTACAAATTCTTTTTCAAATGATGCCATAAAAATGTTGGCTATGGATGGGGCCACTGAAGCACCCATACTTACGCCCTTTATTTGACGATATAAATGATTGCCGAATTCAAAGACGTTCTCTGTTAATACAATTTCAAGACATGCAAGCAGGAATCTTTTTGGACAAGGGATTTGGTGTAGATCGATAAACCAACTAGTGGTTTTCAGTGCGTCTGTAAGAGGGATGTTGCTATATAAAGACTCTACGTCCATTGTGACCAATAGGTCATTATTGGAATTGAAGGAAATTCCTTCAATCTTCGATATTATGTGACCTGTGTCACGAATGTAGGATTCTATTTTGGGGACAAAAGGGCGTAGGTAGTTGTCTACATATTTGGAGAGTGGCTCAGTAGCTGTCCCTATTGTTGAGACTATGGGTCTGTAAGGAGGGTTATTGGCATCCTTATGGATCTTTGGTAGACCATAAATGCAGGCAATTTTTCCTTGGTTATGATTCAGATAGTCGAATTCTTTAGCATTGATAAAACCGTCTTCTAAGGCAGATTTAGTTAGGGACATAATTCTTTTCGATAGACTTCAAATGGAGGATTCTAGAGAAAATCCATGTTCCAGACTCAAAAGGAGGCATGTCCATTCGAAAGAAAAGAGAAGTCTTTTGGATTTTTGTTTTTAACTCTTTCAGACAGGGCCTAAATAGCGAAATCCCGTGGGAACACGCAATACTCTAAAATAAAATACCCCTATTAGCTATTAGCCGCATATGCTCATGTTCACATGAACCATAGTCAATGCATTGCATACCTGTATACTTAAAATTAGACATGGGACCTTATGTGATCCGGGTTACCATAAATTCAAACAACTTGTCTCTGATGGTAAAAGATTATGAAATCCCAGTGCTCCCTCTCCCCTTGAACGAACCAATGAAACCTTAAGAATGTAATAGCCCCGCCTTAGTGACGCATTGAATATATATTTCACGTCATAATACTGAGTTCTGCACAGAGCCTTTCTGTATCCATTATGATCTCCTTTACACTTGACGCACAACTAACAAACCCTAGAGATGTTCCCCAATATACCCTAGGATAATTTGCTGAAACTTCGAAATATAAGATAGGATGTTATTATAATTTACTCAATGTCTTACTTAGAATATGATATGCACTGAGACCTTTTTGTATCCTTTATGATCTCTCATACACTAGACGCACAACTAACAAACCCTAGAGATGTTCCCCTATATACGCTGTGATAATTTGCTGAAACTTGTTATAATTTACTCAATGTCTTATTTAAAACATGATATGGCAACCAATTTCGAAGGTTGCCAAATTGTATACTCAATTTAGTAACAGCCTTTAAAAAGAAAATTCTGCTTCATCCAATTTGGAATTCAGTGAGCTGGGCGCTAAAGATAATTGTAAATTATTCACCTATTATTCCGCTCCGAGTAGTAAATATGTTAGATAAACAACAATCAATTCAGATGTAATCCCTTTGATATCTGCTAGAACTCTTTGTTTACATTTAGAAGGGGAAAGTACATTCGTATTGTGCGTGATTTCCACCAATGCCGCCTTCTGTATACATCGAAGTAACCAATTGCGTGGGCACAACGAACAAACATCCAATCATGTGGGAGTTTACAAAACTACGCTTTACCTAACTTTGAAACTCCGCAAACTTCGCGCCAACGAGAAGAGAAAAACAAATATAGAACAGGTGCGAGTAATTTCTGGTAATCACGTGATTACGTGAACACAAATATAAACACCTATTGACAGGTACCTGATCACCATTTTTTGCCGCGCTCATCATCCGACGAGACGTACCGCCCGCCACCGGACATAGGGAGCCCTGCTGATCGTTACTAGGTAAGACTCCGATCACAAACCCCGAAAAACTCACGATCAGGAAGTAGGAATAATAAACTATACTATTCTCCATCTAATTATACCCTCCCTCTTATTTTAGGCAGGGAGATCTTTTAATCTCTTGAACTCAGCATCATAGAGGATCAAGAAACTTCTCACATTTCGGAAAATAGAAAAGAAAAGCACCTACTGTTTTAGGTAAGACCTGAGGTGATATTAGAAGATACCGAACTAATATAAAGTAATTAATAGATAGCGGTTCTTTGAATGCACTCTTGATGTGCTTTTTCTTAAGGGCTCAGGACTGTATCAAAGGAGAATATAGATCAACAAACAACAAGTCCAACCCAACATCTTAAAAGAAATAAATATAAGGCAATAGGTAAGAATAAGACAGCTACCGTGGACATTGTAGAACCTAAATTGTCCTGTGTATCATAATTTTCTCTGTTCTTTATGAAATAAGAGAATAATAAACAAATAGATATTAAACATCCCTTTACCTCTCTTCTACCCTCCACAACAAAGATCCTAAATCTAGAACATCAAGGACCGATCCTTATCAGGCAACCATCCACGCTAAAGGGTTCCGGCTGGCGGGCTTAGATCCTTAGACATCTATACAATCAGGTAAAAACAGTGACAATTGGCACTATCGATTAAAGAAAAGGGCAACTATCCTCGTACACTAACAAGTATTTATGTTACTGTCTCTATTTTTATTCTTAGTTGTATCATAACCGACACTAAAAGGATTTCAAAAAAAGAAATTGAATATCTATTTTTAAACAACTACCTTCTGCTAACATTACCATTTAGTAAGTATCAGATCAATGTTAGATGACGAATGTTTTTTGTTATGCCAAATTGAAATATCATAATCTTATTTAAAAAGACTCTTAGTTGAGACTAAAGCAATGTTACCTCATCTATTAGGTCCCTTGATCTCTTGTAGAAATTGCAGTATATATTGCACATCATGGCCTTACCAATAATTGGAACTGCATTAAAAAATCATTAGGCAAATGCCCATTATCGGCACTTATTTTAACACCAGTCTCAAGAATATCCTATTCTCCCCTCCCATTTAAATAAATAAATCCATTTTTCTTAAGGAAATGACAAGACAAATGCAATTCATAAATGTTCCTTTTTTTAATCTACAGCTGCTACAAAAATTGTCTTTTCTTTTTTAAACAAAATGCATAACAGTCAGTTTCATGTTTTATATGAGTAAGAATCGATATAATTGTATGTTCTGTATATATCTTCACCTTTAGATATTGTGTGGCTGCTCCAGGAAGAAGGCGCTGGCCGCCGAAACGCGCGTAGAGATTGAATTTTCATGCCACCCATCTAATATAATTTTTAATGTCCGTAAAATGTTAAATTGTGATTGTCAACTGTACCCTATGGAACTTTTTTACTGTTATTTTAATGTCATATAATGAACCTTTTTTACTTGTGTTAATTAACTAATAAAAACGTGTTTTTTAAGCAGCTGTAGTCCATTGCTATATACCTTTTGATCTTGTGGTGATTCACTGTGTTAAATTGCCTAGGTTGTTACTTCTCAAATATGTCTTTTCCCTGACCTAGGAATTACGAAATTCATCTATTCAGGGGGTCCTTGTTAAATACGCAAGCGAATACACACAATACCTGTATAGAACATTTTGTACAAATCGTATATCTACGCAGGGTGCAATGTCCGAGGAGCGCGAAAGAGAGGAAGCGTTCAAGGAACTATTTCTTAACCTGCCCAAAGTCGGTCCGGGGACTGCTCAAAACAAAAACAAAAATGCTGAAAATAATGAAAACGCAAATGTAAAAACATTTTTGAAAGCGCTTGAGAAGAATAGCCGCAGTGAACTTACTAAGTGGTGGGAGATTCGTTCTCTAGAAAAATACCATGAGGTGGCGAGGGTGCCTCGGGGACTTCGGATTATGTTGGTCCCTAGCTTCGAGAATCCCAGCCCCCTCTTACTCAAAGACTGGGCAGAAAGCAATCTCGAGCAATCTATGAGACTAGTGGATCTTCTAGTCAAATATGCACGAGTGGACAGACAAAAGAATTTGGAGGAGGTAGCCCGTATTAAATCAGAACTGTCGAGAGAGGAGTTTAACAAAGATAAAGACCTCATTGAAAGCCACATGAAGGAAATGAAAGATCGCCTTAAAAAGCAGGAAGACGTTATAAAAGCAAGAAAAGCTTATAAATTCGCTAGGGACCAGCAGGACTACGAGTTGGGCCAAATTTATACTTTTGCACGCAAGTTCGATCAAATGTGTAGACAGAGAAATAGAGCACCAACCAAACCCATACAAAAGGCACAGAATGAAGGAGCAAGTGCATCAGATGCCATAAGCAGTCTGGTCCCCAGCAGCGAAGAGTCTGATGACAGTGACCCAGGTGCAAAACAAGGGGATATGGGTCAACTCACTCTGGCAGAGGAGATAGAATACATACGGGCCCAACGCAAATCCTCCCTCCAGCCAAGGAATTAGAATCAGCAACAAGGAAACGCAGGAATGCCAGGAGAAAACAGCGCAGAAAACGCGCCAAAACAAAAGGGAGGTCAGTAGCAGAAAAAACGTTACTGGAGGAAGAACAAAAAACAATGAATGAACAAACTATTGTGAACCTCACTGAAATCGATTTAAATCTGGCAGAAAGACAACTGCTTTCCCTAGGTCTCTCTTACTGCCCGGAGAGTAATTTCAATTATTGCAACACGCGTGCGGAGTTTTTCAAGTTTATAAGAAAAATCAAACTAAAAAAATACTATTCAATAAAATTAAACTTGGAACCCAAGAAAAAGTTACAAACAAGAAAAACCACGGAGCGAAGTGGTCTGCAAGTTAGAGACATTCCACTAATGCGTACTATGCAAGCACTACAAGGGGATGAGAATGAAACAACAAGTACACAAGAAGTGGCCAATAAGGACGATATCGATACTGGCCATGCCTCCGATAGCCCATTTAAAGCAACATCAACCTTCATTCCTAATATGCCGCGGGATGCTATTGATATTTATGCAGATCGTATAACAGAGGAAATTAAACTCCTTCAAATCAAAACAGCTAAGAAGATACAACCACCTAATGCAAGAACGAAGGATTATATAGACCTCATGAAAAAATTGAAACAAAATAACACCATTGTCGTGAACCAATCCGACAAAGGAGGTAATATTGTCCTATGGAGCAAGGTGGAATACATGAAAGAAGCATACAGACATCTTGACGACAAAGAGTGCTACATCAGAATGGACATGAAGTCTGTAAATAAAATTCATGGGCAATACAAAAATGAGCTTAACCAATGGAAACGCGATGGCCTAATTACCAAGGATGAACATAACTTTCTGTGGAAAGAACACCCAACCATACTGGACATTTACTTCATCCCCAAGGTCCATAAAAAAGTATTACCTACACCTGGACGACCCATAGTATCTTCCATTAACAGCATGTTTGAGAACACCTCCAAATATATTGACCACTATCTTCAAGAGTTTGTAACAGCATTACCCGCCTACATCAAGGACACTACGGAATTTCTTTTCTTGCTGAACCAATGTAAATGGTCTGAGGAACTGCTGTTTATAACTATGGACATAGCAACGCTCTACACGAGCATTGATCATGCTGATGGTCTCAGAGCGGTAAAATTCTATCTAAGCAAAAGACCCATTGAAATGTACAATCATAATTGCATGATTCTTAAGATGATTGACAAATGTTTGAACAACAAAATCTTTTTGTTAAATAACTCCCTGTATAAACAGCTCAGAGGAGTGGCAATGGGGGCATGTTTCTCCCCCAGCTACGCGGGGCTCCACGTGGGCTGGTGGGAGGAACATGTCCTCAGGGTCCGTTTTGCCTCAACCTGCAAAAATCATATTTTAAGATACTGGAGGTATATTGATGATGTGTTTATTATATGGCAGGGATCTACAGAAGAAGCAGTGAATTTTGTCAATAACATCAATGACAATGAATTCAATCTAAAATTCACAGCCAGCGGATTGTCTAGATGTACATGTGGCAGTAGATAATAATGAAATAACAACTAGCATTTTTAGAAAGAGTACATCTGGAAATACGATCCTCCATGCTGGAAGCTTCCACCCCAAACATACGATTGCGAGCATACCTTACGGCAAATTCCTACGAATTCACAGTACTTGCAGCTCTTCGATACTTAGAGATGTACAGCAAAAGGATGACAAATGCAGACTCATAGCTAGGGGCTATTCACCATCACTGTTAGACACTGCCATAAGTAAAGCTAATTCAGTGATGTCATTTGAGATGTCTTGAGTGATGTCACTGACCATGTCATGAGTGATGTTATATGTGACGTCATCAGCAGTGCATTGTGGGCATGCGAGTTATAGTTAGCTGAACTAACTATAACGGGAGAGTTTCAAAGGTTTTGTATGAGTGAAATGTCCAGCTAACTATAACATGTATGAAACCTATGTTTTTTTCAGTGAATTTCCAAGTTTTTTTAAATGCTAATTCCTAACTATAAGTTGTGTCAAACCTATGGTTTTTTCAGTGAATTTGCAAGGTTTTTTAAATGCTAACTCCTTACTATAACATGGCTGAAACCTATGTTTTTTTCTGTGAATATATATATGCACTGGAAAACTAAACACCTTATTCCTTTACAAAGAAATGGAAAGTTTGCATCTCTGCAACCTCTCTAATTTTTCACCTTAGTCATCTTCCACTCAATCAACACAACAACCACAAATACACACACCTACTTGCCACCATTCTTCGCTGAGCTTATCAATTATTCTAATTTAAAGTACAGGCCATTTATTCAGCCTTCTTGGTAACTACTACCCATGAATAGCAGTGGTTAATTTGCACACTTCCGTCCTTTCTTGCGTCTTTTCTACCACACACTGGGCCGGTTTACAAGCCCATTGCACCACTTTTGCATAATTCTTCCCACGAGCTTGTAATTCTGCCGAACTGTGTGTACGTTTTGCACTAGCTTTCTTCCTTAAATGTAGTACTAGTTTCTCTTGCTCCCACTGCAGAATGCAACACCCTATCTGTGTAATGACCTGGAAATTCAAAGATCCACTTCACTGACAATGCAGTGGGTAGTTTGCGTCTCTCCAGCCTTTCTTATTTTTCACGTTTTTCATCTTCCACTCAATCTACACTTCATCCACACATACACACATCTAATTACTGCATTCCTTAGCTGTGATTATCAACTATTGTTCTATTTTATATTCATATTCAAAGTGCAAGCCCTTTATCGAGCCTATTTGTTGTAACTACTGTTCCAGGAATTCTGCTCATACACAGAACTATGCATAAAGACTTAGGACCTCATTGAATTACGGTGTACCAAAACCCACCTTACTACACAAACCTCCTACCAGACTAGCAATCAGTCACTCATTGGTTCTTCGCACTAGAGCAAAAACACCAATAACTAGTCAACCCAGAACATGCGACTTAAATTACGTGAAGTAAACTGGATAACAAGAGCACTCTTTCATTATAGTTTTACACCAGTCCAAAACAAGATGTAAATAAAGACACGTGCAACTTTGAAATGTTTATTTCTAACGCCATAATCTCATGCAAAGTACCTTAGATAATACAACCAAACATATTATCAGAAACAAGGTTGTCAGCATTGTTACTATTCCATCAAATACAAACGGAAAAAACATCCTATAATGTTAAAGGTAAACAAATTTAAAATATACCTACATTTCACCGTCACTATCTAACAGATTAGTTTATAACTACAGAAAGACTCATAGGATTACATGGGAGGACCCATACCTCTGGTAGTCATCAGTAGTGCATCACATTCAGTACTCCACAAACTGTCAAGATACGAATGTTCTCCAACTGTGTGTAACTTTGCCCCCACAATGCATTATGAAACGCACAACTATCAGAGGTGGCCACAGCTGCATATGTGTTCAAGATAACCTTGATGTTCCATGCTCTCACTATACACACAAAACTAGCGAGGCAGTTTACAAATCTACCATACCTAATTATTCTCATATACACCAAAATACTCAGCGTTCTCTAAACAATATCACAAGTACGTGTCGTGTGCAAAGCAGAGCAGGAAAGCAAACATAGCGCGTAAGCTTCTAATAAACCCATCCTAACTTAACAGGGTGTGAGTGCAATGCTCAGCCCTACGGCACCCTTCCTTGATCGAAGCACGTGATATAAACGTGGGCGAATTAGAAACGCAGAGTCCAAGCCTAAAAAGCAAAGTCAAGTTCACATTTCCCCCAAAAAGATATTCGCTCTTTGATTGAAAGAAGTAGCTAAATAATAAAGAATGCGTAGAAAAATCAAAGAGTCTTAATCCAACAGCGTGTAAGCACAGTATGTAGCTACAGCCTCCAAGAGGAAGTCATTGTTCTCATCTGAAAACATTTCAGCCATCCAATTCAATAGTGGGAATGAACATACATGTTCCTCAACAACCGGAGCCTCTATCACCATCAGAGGAAAACTCGGTTCATCTTCAATGTAACTGCATGCCAAGAAGTCATGTGCCACTGCAAAAACATTCCAACGTCCCATTATTCCATGTATCGCTGCTAAGGCTATAATCCCGCCGCCAGAACAGAGCAATTCATGAGCAACTAAGGGGCTCATCAGCTGATCATAATCCGCGTTGGGAGACACCGTACTGCAGAGACACAAATCCAGGGTCCAGTCGAAATCGCAGCTCAGGCAATAAAAGACAGGTTGAACGCATGTGAAAAAGGAAAATCGAAACGATAATCCATAAGCTGCACTCAATGTAGCCAGAGGCAGCGCTCGGTAAAAACTAAGCATTCGGTTGCGGACCAGCAACAACAGGGACATATTCTCCTCTGCTGCAAGATGTGTATCCATATTTAAGTAAACAAATTAATACAAGCAGACGGCAACTAATGTGAGCATTAAGGAAAATCCACCAAAGATGCTGTAAAAAATCAAATGAAAAAACACAGACAAGACACCAAATATACTTTCTACAGAAGTCACAAGCCACTGCTTCTAACTTTAAAAAAGTAAGGTAACCCCGTAGTCAAGGACACATTAAAGATACTCTAAATTAACTCCCCAAAATTCAAGAGAACGTCTGTATTTAATAAATCATGCACTTCTGTGCGGGTGTTTGGTACATGAAGGACAAATGTTTCTGTAGCAGATATAGCAGCAACCTCTTTTTGAGACAATAGCGCTCTTATACAACTCATTTGGTTGACTCTGCTTTTAAGGCCGAAATCAGCGGCCAGATGGAAACATCTAGCTTCCCATGCAGAGGAGTTAACACAACTTTTTTTAATCAAACCAAACGT
This sequence comes from Lissotriton vulgaris, assembly GCF_964263255.1. Lineage (NCBI taxonomy): Eukaryota > Metazoa > Chordata > Amphibia > Caudata > Salamandridae > Lissotriton > Lissotriton vulgaris. The sequence continues at coordinate 773,921,208 of NC_141696.1, read as the reverse complement.
TCAGTTACCGTAATCATGTAAGCGATGCCTGCTAACATTGCACAACAATCTCCATTATTTCAAAGTAAATAACTCCTGTTTCCAGTAAACTGAATGCTGTTATGATAGCAGGTGTTGGACTACCTTTCCAAACTCAGTCCAAATTAGGCGCATCTTGTTTACAAGAGCCATGCAAGTGCATGTGTCTACAAATTAAGGAGTGATCTGCTGCTATTGTGCAATCCTCGCCATTCAGATGGACTTCTTTTCCCTCCCTCAGGCACCTATATGTAAATGGTAATAACCAAGCTTCATGGACATAAGCTCTGCCTAAACATCCATATCTGCCTATAGCATAGTATTTCATGCGAACCTCAAACTTAACCCCTTCGATGCTCATGACGAGCTGAGCTCGTCATGCATAACACTGCTCGTGTGCTCATGACGAGCTGAGCTCGTCATGAACAATGGGAATAAATGAGAGTCAGCACAGAGGGGGAATTGCTGCAGCACTGATGAGGTTAAACAGGTTAAAAAATAACCTTATGATACTGTGGATAAGCCACTCACCTGAATTGGATCTCCAATGAGTGACCACTTCTAAACATTCTCATAGCGCGCCCTGTGCTCTGATTTGACAGAGAGAGAGTGATCGCACCATAGTTTATACTGCTAATCATTCTCAGCATGCGCTACGAATACGCTTTGACGTTACGCGTCGCATCAAAGCTTCGGTGTGACATCATGTACGGCGCCCCGTACGCGAAACACATGAATGTTTTTAATTCTTTAAAAACATATATTCATGTATTTAATGAACATACTAACGAAAGACTTAATCTAGGATAATTATGAAATAATTTTTTTAAAAGTTTTAAAAACCCTATATTACTTCTATATTGTATGAGTGGAGCTGAGTGGCCCTCCGCCTGCTGCCCTAACTCCACCACGCCCAGACCCGGTTCATAAGCACGTGTGATCGTCACCACAAAACCATTAGCACACATATCGCTTTACCACACATGCTTTTACAAATAGTATGCATTTACCACGCATAATAAACGCATAATCTTAATATTATTTTTATCTTGACGAACACGCGTTCTAATGGCTGTGGCTTTAGTCCTTCAAATTAGTTTCTAGGTATACGTGTGACCAAGTCTGTGGCAGGAAATCTCATCGATCACAGAGAAAATATGCGCAGGGTAAAATGAAAGTAACAGGTATAATAAAAAATAATGAAGAAAAACTACTAAAATGGAGGTTGAACGGAGTATGTAATCAACGTTTGGCGCCTCGACACTACATTTCAAATAAATATACATACAATATGTTTATTAATATATTACAAAAGTATAGCACCGGATGACACACGACCCGGGAAAAGAAAGCTGCAAATTTAATACCTAAAATCAGAAGAGGTTTGCTTGGCAAACTTGAAGAAAAAAAAAATTGCAATTGCAAACAAGGCTGCGCATGCGTAGAGAGTACAACTGATGCAGGATAAAAAAACGGAAAGTTTTACATACTGTCATAGAAATATAGCTCTAGAAATTGCCCCCGGAATTTGCCCCCCGAGACCTAATGAATAAAACGGACTTCTAGTTTTTTTTCCCTTTCCCACCGTGTACAAGTACCATACGCATACGCCGCGATTTAAAAAAAATAAAAATTGACCCTAAAAATCCATGTACGACCCCCTGAGCAAGCCTATAGGGCCAGAATGTTTCTACCCTGCCCCTATTCCTTATTTCTCAACTTTGTTTTACTGTTTTCTTGTGACTCCGTTCCACCGAGGCACAAGATGGCTGCCAACACTTCCTGGTTTCGATTGTTGACAGACAGTTGACAGCCAATCAGCATGCAGCTCGCGCTCGTATTTGAATGGATCTCCGTCTGCGTGCAGAACTCTGTCTCTAGATATCGCTATGATTTTACTTGTAATTTTCTCAGAAACTACTGAACGGATATACACCATTTTACAAAAAGCATAATCTGTGAACCGAACTCTACCTCTCTGCCAAATTTGGTGTAATTCCATTTGACCATTCGGATTGTAGCCCTTGCTAAAGGTCCCTATGAAAATTGCATGGGGAAAACATGTTTTGGGACTCCCCTTTTTTCTCTGCCCCTACTTGATGAATCACCCCCAAACTTTCAGGGAAGGAGCGGAACCGAGCAGGCCATTTTCTTGGAGAAATTTGCACAGATTTGTCCACCGGCGCCAAAGTTATTCCAAATAGAAAGTTGTGGATTTCCTATGGAAATTAGGTCCTAACTATAACTACCTACTGGCGACCGCCAGTAGGATATATATATATATAGCGACTAGAGGAGGGTTTATCAATGTGATGCAGTAGGCATCAGAGGCCTTTGACCTAGAGTGGGGATGTGTTCAAGGGTACAATCAAAATATTGTGCTCAGAGGTGCAATATTACGTTTGTTGGTTTTCAAACATTTATACAATAGAAACAAGATTTGATAAAAATGCATTAAGTACTTTACGAGAATGCACTAATCATGCCTGCAAATATTAACGCATTTAATTTGTATTAATTGAACAAAGTTATTGTGCAGTGTCTTCCATAATCAATCTCCCTAAGGTTAAAATGGTGGCTATTGGGAGAGACATAAGGCAGTAGAATGTAGCAGTCTAGTGTGGCCGGTTAAGTGGGTTATGGTATTGGGGCATGTCCACTTTAAATTGACACTCTAGATACACATCTCTATGGCCCAGTGGAAGGCTCTTGCCGAAACACATAGGCATTTGTTTTTTGAATGATGCCCTTTCTTTGGGGATGGGCAGTGCATTGTAGGGGTGTAAGTTATAGTTAGCTCAAGTTACTGTAACTGCTGGATGTCTGTGATTTTGTATGTGTTAAATCTGAGCCTAACTATAACATCCCTGTAACCTTTATTTTTTTGTGAATTTCTCAGTTTCATTTTTTTTCCTACCAATAAAATTCTTGGAAACATTAGTTTCCTTTCAGTGAATTGCAAAGGGCTTTCAAATTCCATTCCTAAAGTGTTATGCCCCCCTAATTTTTTGTCTTTTAGTTAATTTGTAGGGTTTATTTTTAACACTGAGGGTCTTATTTAGGAAAGCCCTGATTCACTTTTGCACAGTGCCAAATGGTTCATGCCAGGCAGAGGGATCTTATAAAAAGGTATGAAGCCACGCAAAGCCACCCTGCATGGCTTTGAATAACCTCATAACTCATGAGTAAGAAGACTCAGTGCAAATCACTGTATCGCCTTACTCTTCACCTGAAAGATGTTCCATGGGACAACAATAAGAATAACCGTCGGGGGAGCACTCCACGCACCACCGACAGGTAAGGAAGAGAGGAAGTGGGCAAAACAGCATCGTCCCAACTCCACCTATAGAATTAAGGTACTAATTAGGTCCTCTTTCTACCTGAACAGATGCACGCAGTTCAAGCTGTTCAAGCCGCACCTCCAACACAGTTGGGGTCACCTGAAGGTGAGTGCAGCTATGGCTTGCATAGGCATTAGTATTAAGATGCCTCTCAGAATACCCTTATTAAAACACCTCCTTTTTAATCACTTAGGCTGTTCCTTTCCCTCTAAGTCCTGATGAAGACCCGTGTTTGACGCCACATGTGCGTATGTAGAGGGTCGAAACGTCGACGAATAGTTGGATCTGTCTTATCAATACCCTGTGCCGAAAACTGACAAATGTAGTATACAGTGGTATATTTGAGACTGTGCAGACCAAAGTTGAATTACTGTACATTTTCTTGTATATAATTATTGTATAGTCCTTTGTTCACCTTTGCGCCGCCAGCACTGAGCACTAAATGTCACAAATTTGCACTTTTTATCACTTATTGTACAGCCTATCTTGAAATTTACAAAGAGTATTTATGAATGACTATAATTCATAAAATAGTGCATAAATACATGATTGGTGTTGGATTCCGATCTTTACTTTACTTTATATACTACATATAATTATGAGTAAGTAAAAAGAAATGTGGTACACCCGAAGGAACCAATTGTTATAATATTGATTAACTGCCCAGCTTCTTAGGGATACTGGGTTAACCCCATTGGAGATTTCACGGGTTTCCCTATGCAGCACTCATAGAATTTGATGCTGCTCTAGATTTACAAATTCATGGACAGAACGGGAAGCAGCAATTCCGTACACCTCCCAAAATGACCTGTAATGAGGAGAAACATGTTTAGTTCTCCTAATGTTTTCCTCTCTCTATGTGTGCTGCTTTCTTTAGCTCACATAGAAAGAGCGAAACGCCTTGTAGGGTTGTTTTTGTGCAGGAAGGTGCCCCTTCCTGTACAAAAACAATCCTGCCTGCAACTGCGGCACCATTGGACCATGGTTCAAGGGCTTCTACTATTGAGCTAAGCTGCCAAAATGGCCCCAGCGCAGGCAGAAAGGACAGGAATACATTGTGTTGCTTAAATAATGGTTCTTTACTGCCCTTTCAATTTGGCATAGGGCAATACAGCAAGGTGCCTTGCTGCGCTACCCAACTCCAAAATGCCATAAATGAGGCACTAAGTGTATTACATTTCATTTTGTTTTTTTAATTACTTTTTTGTGTGAACTGTAGACACTCTGTTTTTAAGAAATATACTTTATATACGTTTAAAAACATAAAAATCGCATATGCACATATTGTAAAGTTCCTGAAGTTTCTTTTAATGTAATTAAACACATTTTATTTTTCTATTATTTTTTGGGGTATCGTGGTACCTTCGTGGGTCTGTCAATATAGACGGCCTACTATTCCATGGTTTTCAATCCCGATCACGTGATCGGAATGAGTCCGAGAATCTGAATCCACAGATTCATTGAAAACATTAAAAATAATTTCAGTTATGTACACTCCACCATTTTTATTAATGAGATCATTCCTTACCTTTTTTACTACCCTGTTCACTTTTTGCTCAAAAAAGAACATTTAAAAACTGTTATAAAAAACCTTTTAGAAACAAAAATGGTTCTTGTTAGAGCCATCATCTGGCTCTCTGTTTTTAATGAGTATATGTCAGTGTTTCAGTGCATCCATTAGTGTGTGCCTGGGTGTGTCAGTATATGCATGAGTGTGTGCCTGGCTGTGTCAGTGTATGCATCAGCATGTTCCTGGGTATGTCAGTGTCTGTATCACTGGCGAAGTGCTATGTCAGTGTATGCATTGCTGTATGCTTTGGTGTGTCAGTGTCTGAACTGGTGTGTCCCTGGGTGTGTCAGTGTATTGGTCAGTGTGTCCCTGGGTGTGTCAAATTATGCATGAGTGTGCATTTGGCTCTGTTAGTGTATGCATCAGTGTCTGCTGGTTGTGTGAGTATATGCATTAGTGTGTGACTGGGTGTGCTAGTGCATGGATGAGTGTGTGCCTGGCTGTCTCAGTCTATGCATTAGTTTGTGCCTTGGCGTGTTAGTGTGTTCCGGGCTGTCTGGCAGCTGGGTGTGTTAGAGCATGCATTAGTGTTTGGCTGGGTGTGTCAGTGTCTATATGACTGTATACCTGGGTGTGGCAGTGTCTGCATTGATGTATGCCTGGGTGTGTCAGTATATGCGTTAGTGTGTGCCTGAGTGTTTTATTGGACGCATTAGTGTATAGCTGAGTGTACCTGTGTCTGCACATGGTATGCCTGGGTGTGTCATTCTAGTCATCAGTGTATGACTGGGTGTGTCAGTGTGTGCCTGGGTGTGTCAATGTCTGCATTGTTCTATGTCTGGCGTCATCAGTGTATGCATCGGTGTATACATTGGTGAGTCAGTGCATGTGTCAGTGCATGACTGGATGTGTTATTGAATGCATTAGTGTTTGGCTGGGTGTGTTAGTGCCTGCTTTGGTGTATGCGTGGGTGTGTCAGTGTCCACATTGGTATATACTGGATATGTCAATGTGTTATTGGATGCATTAATGTTTGGCTGATGTGTTAGTGTCTGATTTGATGTATGACTGGATGTTTCAGTGTATTATTGGATGCATTAGTGTTTGGCTGGGTGTGTCAGTGTCTGCATTGCTGTATGCATGGGTGTGTCAATCTATGCATCAGGGTATGCCTGAGTGTGTCAGTATGTGTGTAAAGTGTGTACATGCGCATCCTATTGGATGCATTCATGTTTGGCTGGTTGTGTTAGTGTTTGCATTAGTGTGTAGTTGGGTCACTGGCTATATCAGTATGTGTATGGTTGTTTGAGAGGCTGTATCAGTGTTTGGTCAATGTCTAATGGCTGTATCGGTATGTGACTGGCTGTGTCATTGGTTGTATAGGTATGTGCTTGGATGCATCAGTTTCAGTATCGGAGTGTGACTGGGCATATCAGTAGGTGTATCAGTGTGCCTCTGGGTATCTCAGTGGCTGTATTGGTGTGTCCATGGGTATGTCCAAGGTTGTATCAGTGTGAACCTGGGTCTCTCAGTGGCTGTATCAATGAGTGGCTGGGTGTCTCAGTAGCTGCATTTTTCTGTGCATGGGTGTGTCAGTCTGTGTGTGATTTAATAAGTGTATGAGTGGGTATGTGAGAAGCTGTCTTGGTGTAGGTGTTTCCGCGTGTGAGTGGGTGTATCAGTGTGTAACCAGGTGTATGAGTAGCTGCTCCGGTGTGTGACTTGGTGTGTGAGTGAATGTATGAGTGTGTGAGTGCGTATGTGAAAGGCTGTATGATTCTATATAAGCCGTTTTCATATATAAATGGGTGTGCAACTGACTATATAAGACTCTGAGTACCACTACCTTCCCTCAAAAAATGAAACAAAAACGTTTCATATTTTTTTTTTGTAAATGCATCCAGTTTTCCTTTAAGGAAAACATGCTGCATTTACATTTAAAAAACTGCTTTATTGAAAAGCAGTCCCAGTCATGGGGGTCTGCTGAGCCCAGCAGGCTTTGGGAGGGGCAGCCATTCCCAATGGGGTTGCAAATTGTGAGTGATTCATTAATATTCATGAGCCTTGCATTTTGCGACCCAATTGGGAATCACTAACAGTGTCTCTGACACTGTTGTACATTGGTTTTTGCGACTTGCAAATTGCGACTCTCAATTTTTCGTGATTTGCGAGTCGCAAAAGCCAAGGTTTGTACATCTTGCCCCAAGGGTTGTGCTACTTTAGCACCCTCATTCTGCACCATGATATTTTGTTAGGGGTGAAGTTATCCTAGTCAAAGATGTTGCTTATGTTTAAATGCTGGCTAGCATTTTGAATACTACTATGGCAATTCACCGTCACATGTGAAGGGTTGTGCTTTTTTAGCACAAGCACTTGTCGCTTTGATACTGTGGGAGGGAATATCTAATCATTGATTTTTGATTATATAACTCCTTACATTCCAGGTCAGTTACCTCGAATAAGGTATTATTGCACAAACTTGTAATTGCATTTGAGTGAACCTATATACACATTACATGTAGCAACCCATGCTTTGTGTACTAGGTCACAGTCCTGACGAATTGCCATGATCTATATCAACAAAGGGAGAGGTAGGGAGAATTGAGGACACTCTCTTAATCCCCGGTTAAATGTAGTACAACAAAAGAAGAGAGGTCTAGTCAGTCATAGGACTGCTAGGACTATGGAGCAAATGATGGGAGGGTTTTCACACAATCACTCAAGTTGAGTAGGAAGGCCCTCACACACCGACCTGGTCAGTGTCATGCTTCATCATCGGGCCCCACCGAAGAGACCGAGTGCCTCTTCGGTGTGCTACGACGCCAGAAAGACTGCGGAGCTGGTCGTGTGGGGAGGACGTGTTGTGAAGGAATAATGATTAAAAGTGCCTAAAAGGGTATCAAAAATTTTTTTTTTAATGAATGATCCCTAAGACACGGTAATGTGGTATATGTGTCTGAATTTACACGCCAAGGTTTAGGGTTTGGTTTAAATTCAGCTAAATACCACGTGGTTATATTAATCAGTCATGATCAACATTGACAGTAATAGGCAAGAAACTTTTTGGCCTGATTTTATATTTTGAATCTAGATTAGGATCATTATATCCATTTCTAGTCACTTAATGCTTTAACCATAACAAGGGACCCAGACAGTAAACAGACGTTAGGATTCTCAATCAATCAATAAATCAGGGTTTTGTAAAGCGCGCTACTCACCCATTTGGGTCTCAAGGGGCTGAGGGGTGGGTGTTAGCAACTCCGTTGGGTCATAAGAAGAGCCAGATCTTGATGTCCTTCCTGAATTAGTGCTGTGTCAGGCGTCACTGGAGGTGAAGGGGGAGATTGTTCCAGGTCTTGGCTGTGAGGTAGGAAAAGGACCTTCCACCTACTCTGGTCCTATAGAATACTCCTTAGTTAAACTTAGACTCACTCCATACCAAGCTACACCACAACACTACACACTGAGCACTCACTCATATTTTTCATCCCATCAAAATAACAGTGGGAGAAATACTTCTTCCACTCATTTGAATTGCAATTTAAAATCCCCTTTAATGATAAAGTCAAATATTAAGTTACTATTCTGAAAATGACACTTTTAGAAAGGTGTATACAAAAAGATGGAGAGGAGATCTATATGGATCTAGAGGGCAAAATTACCACTCGGGACAAGTGGAAGGGCCAAGCCGCAGTGTTGGCCCTCAGATATGTGATATCAAAGAGAGGACTGGTCTGTTCCTGGGATGTAGGTGCAGGTCACTGGGATGTGGATATGTAAAGGTGGTTAAATGGTAACCAACCAGTGGGTATCCATTTTGTTGGATATATTGGCCTCACACACCCTTGCGGGTGTCACAAGAGGAGAAGGTCCTAGAGAAGGGACTTGGCTTTGTTCCAACTCCGAAAATAGACCACTTCAACCAGATTTGCGAAATACAAACGTTTTTTCATAAAATTAGACTTAAGGCATTCTTTGACGGAAGACAGAGCGAGAAAATTGAAGACTCCGGTCTTCACAATCCTTCCACTTTCACCCCACATAGCGGGTTGGTTCCCAATGAGGTCTTAACATACGAACAAGCAGTGCTCAAGGAAATTGCAACACTCGACTATCACAATAACCATCATAATATGTCCAAACTTGAGCTAGAAACGCTTGACGCCTTAGCAAATGACCCTGCGATAACTATCAAGCAGGCAGACAAGGGGGGGTGCCACGGTCCTCATGAATACCACCGATTACGAAACTGAATGCCTCAGACAACTGGGAGATGGACGGTACTACACACCAATCCCATCTAACCCCACGGACCGCCTCATACGTACCATTGTGGGGCTTGTCGAGTCGGCTCTCAGTGAGGGTTGGATTACCCAAAAGGAGGCGGAATTCCTGACTAAGAGAGATCCCAGGGTTCCGTACGTCTATACTCTCCCCAAAATCCACAAAGAGACCACCCCCATACCTGGACGCCCCATCGTCTCAGGCATCGATTCAGTACTAGAGCCGCTATCACAATTTTGTGATCACTTCCTCCAACCCCTGGTCAAACTCATTCCATCATACATTCAGGACACAACTGATGTCCTGCGTCTCCTAGACACCTTTCAGGGGAACATCCAAATCAACCTTCTTGTAACCCTTGACGTAGAGGCCCTCTATACCAACATCCCCCAGAGGGCCTCTCTAGAGGTTATAGAAGAAATACTAAATACTGAGATATGGACCTCACCTACACCTCCAGCCTTTGTCATGGAATGTGCCAATTTAGCACTGACTGAAAACTTTTTTGAGTTTAATGGAAAGTATTACCATCAGACTCGGCCTATCTCCTGAGGCGGAAGCCGGGAGCGCGACTTGTGCATTTTAAAAAATCTATTGTCACCTTTATTGTTGTGTTTTTTAAACTCACCCGCTTGTGAAAGCACTTCAGGGCACCTGCTCGCCCCTGATCGGCCTGCGCAGCGGATTCTAGCGCTGCCGCGAAGCCTGACCTAAAGCACCTCCTGACGCCATTACCGGCGAGTACAGAGGCCACGCCCCTTCTTTAGGCCACGCCCACCGCCGCATCGTACAAAAGACGCTGACTACAAGCGCCGCATCCAGATTCGACCTATCTCCTGAGGCGGAAGCCGGGAGCGCGACTTGTGCATTTTAAAAAATCTATTGTCACCTTTATTGTTGTGTTTTCTAAACTCACCCGCTTGTGAAAGCACTTCAGGGCACTTGCTCGCCCCTGATCGGCCCGCGCAGCGGATTTTAGCGCTGCCGGGAAGCCTGACCTAACACACCTCCTGACGCCATTACCGGCGAGTACAGAGGCCACGCCCCTTTTTTAGGCCACGCCCCCTCCACTCCACCCCCTTCCTTCCGCATAAACCATGTGCATCTGCCGGAAGCGCAGCGGACGAGCACAGCGGACGAGCGCAGCGGGAGCGCCGTCTGCTCTTCGAAGGCGCGCCTAAGGCAAGCCCGTCTGCGCCCGTCCGCGCCAGACTGAGCCCTGAGCCCAGGACCCCTGCTTCTGTCACATCTTCTCCCCTGAGGTATACCCAGGAAACCCTCTTCAATCTCAGGGACTCTTCCTCCGCTCCCTGTTGCAGCATTATCTCATTAAAGGATGGACATTCATGCTGCTCAAACTGTCCATATAGGCTTACACCACGACTCTCTCCGAAACCACGCTGGCTCAGGATGGCTCTGCTTCATTGCAGATCCCTCCCGAAACACCAAGCAGAAATTAACATGCTTCTGCAAGACTCCGAGATCGAGATCCTCTTTCTCACCGAAACATGGATCAACTCCAACTCAGACCCGGACATAGTTCAAACACTCCCCTCGGGCTACCTAATCAAGCACCAGGACAGACCCTCCGGGACTGGAGGCAGAATAGCGATCATCTACCAAGATTACCTGTCCTGCCATTTTAAGGACAGCCCAATTCAGGACTGTGAAAATGCCCAGTTCTCTATCCACCTACCCCCATCCACAACCCTTTCAGGGATACTCGTCTATCGTCCCCCAGGACAGCAACAACTTTTTTGCAACTCCCTTGTGGAAACCATCTCCTCTCTTGCTTGCCTGTCTCCTAACTTTACGGTCTTAGGAGATCTAAATCTCCATTTCAACGACCCAACCAACAAAACAGCCGATGACCTTAAGGAAGACCTAGCCTCCCTTAACCTTCACTTGAAATGCAACCAGCCCACCCATTCCAAGGGCCACCTGTTGGACCCCATATTCACTAACCTCACAAGACTAGTAGTGAATAACCCCCTCCTCGTCCCCTGGTCAGACCACTTCTTAATCCCCTTTAAGCTTCAACTTTCGTCCGAAGCACCGGAGAGACCTTCTCCCCAAGCACCATCCCGCCCGTGGCAAAAACTGGATACGGCTTCATGGGCCCAAGCACTAGCCTCTACCACACCTGTGCTGGACCCAGACCCCTCCAGAGCAGACGTTCAACTCCGCGGCTGGATCGATCATTCCCTTGACGCCATCCTTCCCGTCAAACCCCTCCCCAGTAAAAAGAGAACTTTTAAATCTCCTTGGTTTACCCAAGAACTACGCGCATTTAGGAAAATGTTCAAAAAGCTTGAGCGCCTTTGGAGAAAGGACTGGGCTACTGAAAGCAAAAACGAATATAGGTCTAACTTGAAGCACTACAAAACCTGTATAAAAAACACCCAGGCAACCAATACAAGCTGCAGCTAACTCTGCCAAAGAAACCTATCGCATCGTACGTCTTCTTACTAAAGCCCCAGATCCTTTGCCCACACCAGACCCATCGGGCACCAGATGCAAACAGCTAGCTGAGTTCTTCTCAACAAAAACTTAATAATATCCTCAAATCCCTCCCATCTCCCAACACCTCACAACTCCTCGCTACCCCTCCCCCTTGTTCGGAGGCCCCACACCTCCAAACATTCTCCCAGGTGACCACAGAACTATTCCTGACCACTCTACAATTAGTGAAGAGTGGGGCTCCATCAGATCCAGCTCCTATGAGCAAACTAAAACTGGTCTCCTCCACTGTTGCCCCTCCCTTCACCAACCTTATTAATGCTTCCTTTACACTGGGCACTGTCCCAACCAACTTGAAAAAAGCTACAGTCAGGGCACTTCTCAAAAAACCCCACCTTGATCCCACGGACCTATCCAATTTCAGACCCATCTCTCTCCTCCCGGCCATCAGCAAAGTGGCCGAGCGAATTGTCAACCACTAACTATCTCTCTTCTTGGAATCCAACAACCTCCTGCACCAATCCCAGACAGGGTTTAGACCGGGATAGGGAACAGACACTGCATTACTAGCCGTGGTCGAAGAGGCAAGAACCATCAAAGACGCAGGAGGATCAGTGGCAGTGATCCTCCTCGATCCGAGTGCCGCCTTCGACACGGTAGACCATGCTATCCTTATCCACCGGCTCAGCATGGTAGGAGTTTCCGGCACCGCCCTGTCCTGGATCAAATCCTTCCTGGAAGGCAGAACCTTCCAGGTGTCCGATGGCACAGTTAAGTCCAAAGCTCTCCCTCTCCAGTGAGGGATCCCCCAGGGCTCCTCCCTGAGCCCCCCACTTTTTAACTTCTACATGTCTCCCCTAGAAGACATTATAACCCCATTCGGCATAAAAACAGTCATGTATGCTGATGATACCCAACTGGTAGTGTCCATAAACCAGTCGAGTAAAAGCCTGGACAACCTGTCAGCTTGTCTCGAGAACATCTTCCATTGGATGTGCGAATCGCGCTTGAAATTAAACGGAGAGAAATCCGAGATCCTTCTCTTGGGAAACCCACGCAAACTCCCTCCATCCCTCTCATGGCCACTCTGCATGGGATCACCTCCCACCCCCAAACCCGAAGTCAAAAGCCTTGGTATCTGGTTGGACCAAGACCTCAACTTTAAAGTCCAGGCCAGAAAAACCACAGGCACTTGCTTCGGCCTCATTCAAACAGCGTGGAAAATCCTCCACTTAATCCCCTTCCAATCCAGGAAACTGCTCATGCAGGGGCTGTTGAACTCCAGATTGGACTACGGAAACGCCCTTTATCTAGGGACCCCCCATCGGTCATTAACAGACTGCAATGCGCCCAAAACGCCGCCGCCAGACTCCTGACCGGGACCAAATCTAGATGCTCTGCCAAACCAGCCCTCAAAAGCTTACACTGGCTCCCGATTAAGGAAAGGATCACCTTTAAGACCCTTTGCATTTCACACAAAATAATGCAAGGCAGTGGCCCGCCGATTCTGAGATCCCTCGTCAAACCCCATCATTCTAACAGACAACTCAGATCAGACTCCCTCTCCCTGGCCAGCATCCCCAGAATAAAAAAGGCCCGCTCTGGAGGGCGATTGTTCTCCTACAATGCTCCAAAGCTGTGGAACTCCCTTCCACTCTCCATCCGAAGAGAACACAACCTACTTGCCTTTCGTAGACAACTAAAAACATGGCTCTTCCCATAATACATCACCTCTTCTTCCTCCCTCCGGAACTACAGGTCGATTGACAGCGCTGGGACGCCCCAGGGTAGCTATGCGCTTTACAAATCTGCATTCAAATTCAAATTCAACTCAGGGTACATCGATGGGGAGTACCTTTGCCCCATCGGTGGCGTGCCTCTACATGGCGGCGGACTTTGAGAGCAAACACATCGACCCCCCCACCAATCCCTACCACAACAACATCAACGTGTGGAGGAGATTAATCGATGACATTCTGTCAGAACCGCTATACCAGATGCCAACGTTTGCGGTATATATGCATCGCAAATGGGTTTGGAGTCCTCTAGTTATAGTACTTGGACTGAGCTGGTCCGCTACTGGAGACATAAGATGGCCGCCGGAATGGGACAGGAGGTGGGCGGTCTAGCCTCTGAGTACAAAGCTGCATGAGAGTCAAGGTGCAGCGCAAGCGTTTTAGTAACAACGCACTTCACCGAAGTTTCCCGCCTAGAAGGTTGTGTGAGAAGAAGCGCTTGTCCTTTAGAGATTCCAAGTCCAGTATTTAGTAATTTCTGTTTCCCTTATAATTCCTGGAGAGCTGTTGACAAGATTTATGGCTCAACTCGGCATTAGAGTTCAGCGCGAGTTAATATTCACAAGTTTGAAAACCCGGAGCTGTCATTGAGCGAAGCACGCGTTTGTCAGCCAAGAAGAGCAAGGATTACAGAGCTAAGCAAAAAAGAGAAAGAAACGTTGTTCAGGAAATAAGTATTCTTTGTGAACTCTTTTGGATATTTGGATAAGGTTAACTCTTTGAATAGACGCTAGCGAGTAGAGAGGAGAGAAGTTGGCTTTCAGACAAATAAGACTTCAGTATGCAAAGCAAAGGTTAAAGAGAATTGTAAATACTTACCAGAACTACAGTCGTGTTCTCCTAGAAACCTGTGCAAGACAAAGACATTATTCAGGAGAGAAGACAGAGATTGAGAGAAAAGGAAATTAGTTTTCTCAAGTTAATTAAAGACTACAGAATGCTTACAGGAGCTAATGTAAATTTGTAAATACTCACCAGAGTTGCAGTCGCATTCTTCTAAAAAACCTGAAAAAGAGAAAGAAGGGATTTAGGAGAGAAGACTCATTAAATTGACAGCAGTTAACAGGAAAAGACAATACAGAAACCCATTTAAAGAAAGACTCCTCAGTTAGTGACGTAAGTGCACTTACAAAATAAAAAGTAAGAACTGGCTTGGATAAAATAGACAAGGAAACTAATATTGTTATTTTCTTCTACTAGTAACAACTTTCTGGTGAGGAAGACCGAAAGTCATTGAAAAAATCAGAGGAGAAGCTAAGGTCCAGGAGAACTAGTGTGGGTGAGATATACAGCAGAGTAATTCTAGTCTAGAGTAGAAATGTTAGATAGTAATGATGCATTAATTCACAGGTTCCACTGACAGAACAGATGGTGTCCGCAGACAGCTGACGGAAGGAGCCTTTCTGGACCAGTCTCTTCTTTGTTTATTATTTTATCCAATTCCCCCGTCCCCCATGGTAATGACTAGGAGGTTCTGAGTATAGACCTACTAGCATTGCTGAGCAGGATTTGGGACCTAGCATCTCTGTTCCCGTACAAGAACTGGTAAGACATTAAGGTATACAAACTTGAGCCCTCACAGAGTGAAGAGCCCAAGTTGTTTTCGCACCTGAACAGAGATGGCGGAAGGAATTGACATACAATCCCTTGGGACAATTCTAGATGCAATAAAAAAATACCTGGGAGCAGTCAGAGAAGAAAATCGAAGTCTTACACAAGAGGTAGTCAGTGCTAGGAAGGAAACTGCATAATTAGCATTAAGACTCAGGCCATCTAGTACGCTGGAGAGGGAAGCAATGAATCCAGTATTAGAAGCTACCAACAGATCAACCACACAGGTAATTCACTCCCTATCCCTAGTCATTCCATTAGCTGCTCCCGAAAGATTTAATGGAGATCCCCAGAAGGCGCAAATATTTCTTTCACAATGCTCATTACACTTTATGTGCCGCCCTTCGATCTTCCCTGATGCGCAGTCTAAGGTGGCGTTCTTACTCTCATATCTAAGTGGAGACGCAGCTTCATGGTCTATGCCCCTAGTCTCCCAGGATGATCCTCTATTAGGAAACTTTGAAGAATTCAAACAGGAATTCCTTCGGATATTTGACAGACGGAGGATATACCAAGTGGTGGATAATGAACTACTCGACTTGCGACAAGGAAACCGAGATTTGATAGCATATCTGGCTCAGTTAAACAAGTTGGTGGTGGAGACTGACTGGCCAGAAAGCAAGAGAGCGGCTTTGTTTTATCGTGGTTAAGAGATGAATTAAAAGATACATTGGCCCAAATTCCAAATCGACCCATGGAGATTTCGGCATTAATACACTTGGTTTTGGAGATAGACTTTCGTCAGGGAGAAAGAAGAGGAGAAAAGAAAAAAGACTTTAGAGCAAGTACTTCAAGATTTGATAGAGCTCGATCTGATGGCTCGAGAAGTTCTGAGACCCAACACGGAACAGAACCAATGCAGATTTGGACAATAAGAGGTGCTCTATCTAAAGAGGAGCAAGACAAAAGAAGAGCTGGAAATGTATGTATTTACTGCGGATCCGGGGAACATTTCGTTAGAAATTGTCCGAAGAAGCCCAGAAACACTTACAAGCAGAAGGAAAACTAACGGCACCACCTGTGGGGTAAGTTGAACAGGTGGGTGCGATTCAAGAAATAACTCCAAGTGAACATCGAGAAGCGAATACACTGCAATCTGCCGCTCCTCATTTGAATCTGTCCATGGAAGTGAGATTCAGAGAGACCATTCTGACGGAAGTATCAGTTATGATAGATTCAGGAGCCACATGGAACTTTTGTGACTTAAGATTTGCGGTAAAGTGGGCATACAAGCTATCAAGAAGATAAAGAGTGAGCCCGTCCGAGCGGTGGACGGATCCAACCTTTCGTCAGGACCAATTGTGAGTCACACGGAGCAAATTCAACTGATCTCTGGAGACGGGCATAAGGAAAGGATTCAGTTCAATATGATAGACGCACCACAATTTCAATTAATTTTAGCTCTTCCGTGGCTTACTGAACACAACCCTACGATCGATTGGAGTTCCAGAACCATCGTGATGGACTCGAGTTATTGCCACGAGAATTGTTTTGGTGCTGTGGAGAAGCCCTGGGAGAGTAATCCGGCCTTATCTCTGTGTTCTACGGGACATTCCATGTGCGTAATTGATATCCCGGAAATTCCTGAAGAGTATGGAGAGTTCAAAGATGTGTTTAACGAAGTGGAGGTGGAACAACTACCTCCACATCGAGTATATGACTGCAAAATAGATTTGGAAACAGGTTCAAACTTACCATGCAGTCGTGTTTATGCGCTGACAGAAAAAGAAAACCATCATTTGAAGGAGTATTTGGATAAATATCTCGCAAATGGATTTATTCAACCCTCCCAGTCCCCTGTCTTGTCTCCATTATTTTTCTTGCCAAAGAAGGAGGGAGACTTGCAGACGTGCATCGACTACAGGGCAATCAACAAAATCACCACGAAAAATCGGTACCCCCTGCCATTGATCTCCGTACTTTTGGACCAAGTAAAAGGAGCTCAAATCTACACGAAATTAGACCTGAGGGGCGCCTATCACCTAGTCCGAATGCGTGAAGGAGACGAGTGGAAGACAGCTTTTCGGACGAGGTTTGGGCTTTTTGAATATCAGGTGATGCCTTATGATTTATGCAATGCCTCAGCTGCCTTTCAGCACATCATCAACGACATCTTGAAGGAATTTATAGATTAATGCGCTATTGTGTACATTGATTATATCTTAATATACTCCTCTGATGTGACAAGGCACCACGAGCAAGTAAAAGGGGTGTTGAGGAAGCTACCAGAGAATAAATTGTTTGTGAAATTGGAAAAGTGCGCTTTTGATGTGTCACAAGTGGAGTTCTTGGGTTTTGTCCTTTCGCCTTCTGGAATATTGATGGATCCGAGAAAAGTGGAAGCAGTAACGAACTGGGAATCTCCTGCAAGTGTAAAAGAAGTCCAAAGCTGTATTGGATTTGCCAATTTCTATCGGAGATTTATTAGTGAATTCTCCAGGAAGATTCTCCCTCTTACCAAATTGCTGAGGAAGGGAATCAAGTTCGAATGGACCAACGAGTCTTAGGAAGCCTTTCAATCCTTAAAGACGGATTTCACCACTGCGCCAGTCCTGTTACATGCTGATCCTTCTGAACCCTTCCATGTTGAGACAGATGAATCCGATCAAGCTGTGGGTGGAGTTTTATCTCAACGACACAAAACCACGGATCAATTGCATCCGCTCGCTTGCCGTTCCAGAAAATTAACCTCAGCCGAGATAATTACACCATCACGGAGAAGGAGTTGCTAGCTATAAAAGATGCCTTTAAGAAGTGGCGACACTGTTTGATGGGCGCTCAACATCAGGTAACGGTGTTTACGATCATCGTAATTTAAAATTCCTTAAGACGGCCAGAACCCTTACTCTCAGGCAGTTGAGGTGGTCTCTATATTTTGCAGACTACGATTTCGTGATCACGTATCGTCCTGGAGCCCAACATGGGAAAGCAGATGCGTTGTCCAGAATTGGTACTGAAGCTCAGAAGATTTTTATGGAAAACCAATCAATCATTCCAAGTACCAAGATAGTAGGAGCCACCACCTCAATCAGTTTGGAAAAAAATATTGCAGAAGTCATGAGTCTAGAAGCTATACAGAATTAGGCAAAAGAAGATTCAAATAGAAAGATCATCCAGCAGTTGCCCTACCATCAAGATGCCCTATATGTTCCCACCAACGAAAAACAAGAACAAATAATGCGGGAAAGCCATGATGACAAACTGGCTGGTCATAAGGGAGAAGCCAAGACTGAGGAGTTGATTAAGAGACACTATTGGTGGCCGAAGATGACTTCTGATATCGAGAGATAAGTTAAGTCCTGTGAGATCTGCGCTCAGGGAAAGTCGGAACGGCAGGCCCCAAAGGGTCTTTTGAAGCCCTTACCCACTCCCCCTTACCCATGGCATACAGTCACATTAGACCTCCTTACCGACTTACCCAATAGCCAGGGTTTTGATACCATCCTAGTAGTGGTAGATGCCTTTTCCAAGATGGCCCATTTTACTGCATTAAAGGGGTTCCCTCTGCCAAACAGCTAGCAGCCCATTTCAGTTCCCAGATAGTCAAGATACATGGAATACCGAACATAGTGATCTGAGACAGGGGTTCTCAGTTTATATCTCACTTCTGAAGGGCCTTTATGGAAGGGTTAGGAACGGAGGTCAGATTCTCCACTAGTTATCATCCAGAGACTGATGGTCAGACGGAGAGAGTGAATCAAGAATTAGAACAGTACCTGCGATTATTTCTTTTGAAGGAGGAGGGGGATTGGTCGGACTATTTGTGTATGGCAGAGTTTGCCCATAATAATGCGAAGAACAGTTTGACAGGCAACTCCCCCTTTTATCTAAATTATGGCAGTCATCCAAATGCAACTGTTCGACAAACTGATATCACAGTTCCTGCGGTTAAAGAAGCAGCTTCACATTTACACCAAATTCAGCTGAGGGCAGTAGACAATCTTACTATGGCCAAAGAAAAGTATAAGGGTTATGCTGATAGAAGGAGACGAGAAGGGCCTGCTCTGAATACAGGGGATCGAGTTTGGTTTGAGCTCTAAGATCTTAAGATTAAAGGGTAATCGGAAATTTCAGCCCCGATTCATTGGTCCTTACCCTGTAGAAGAGAAAATCAATCAGGTCACTTATCGAGTGAAGTTACCACCTATGTTAAAGATTCACCCAGTTTTCCACGTCTCCTTGTTAAAGGAAGCTCCTACAGATCTAAGAACTCAATCACCCCCAAAACTGATTCAGTAAGAGACAGGAACTGAGTTTGAGGTAAAAGAAATTCTGGACTCCAAAAGGTCCAGAGGGAAACTGTACTTCTTCATAGACTGGAAGGGCTATGGGCCGGAGGAGCGGTCTTGGGAACTGGAAGAGGATGTTCATGCTCCTAGGTTAATTAAGTCCTTTCATCGAAGATTCCCCACAAAACCGAGAGGGAAAGAAGCTACCTTGTTGGGGGTACTGTCAGAACCGCTATACCAGATGCCAACGTTTGCGGTATATGTGCATCGCAAATGGGTCAGGAGTCCTCTAGTTACAGTACTTGGACTGAGCTGGTCCGCTACTAGAGACATAAGATGGCCGCCGGAATGGGACAGGAGGTGGGCGGTCTAGCCTCTGAATACACAGCTGCATGAGAGTCAAGGTGCAGCGCGAGCGTTTTAGTAACGACGCACTTCACCGAAGTTTCCCGCCTAGAAGGTTGTGTGAGAAGAAGCGCTTGTCCTTTAGAGATTCCAAGTCCAGTATTTAGTAATTTCCGTTTCCCTTATAATTCCCGGAGAGCTGTTGACAAGATTTATGACTCAACTCAGCATTAGAGTTCAGCGCGAGTTAATATTCACGAGTTTGAAAACCCGAAGCTGTCATTGAGCGAAGCACGCGTTTGTCAGCCAAGAAGAGCAAGGATTACAGAGCTAAGTACAAAAGAGAAAGAAACGTTGTTCAGGAAATAAGTATTCTTTGTGAACTCTTTTGGATATTTGGATAAGGTTAACTCTTTGAATAGACGCTAGCGAGTAGAGAGGAGAGAAGTTGGCTTTCAGACAAATAAGACTTCAGTATGCAAAGCAAAGGTTAAAGAAAATTGTAAATACTTACCAGAACTACAGTCGTTGTCTCCTAGAAACTTGAGCAAGACAAAGACATTATTCAGTAGAGAAGACAGAGATTGAGAGAAAAGGAACATAGTTTTCTCAAGCTAATTAAAGACTTCAGAATGCTTACAGGAGCTAATGTAAATTTGTAAATACTCACCAGAGCTGAGAAAAGAGCTCAAAATAATCACATAGGAGCACTCCTGGAACACAGGGTCCGGCCACCTAAAATCGATGAACCGATGACATGTGTCACCACCTTCACACCAGCCTCAAACAAGGTGAGGAAGATCATCATGCGCCACTGGCGAATCCTAAGTACAGGCAAACTCTCACTGGAACCTCCAAGGTTTGCCTCCAAGAGATCTAAAAACGTGAAGGATATACTTATCAACACCAGACCCAAAAAACAAAATTCAGTGGTCCAGACTACCTTGTGGCAATTACCACCTGTGAAAGGACATTATCCTTGCGGATCATGCAGTGCATGCCCATTCACTACAACACATAAGACTGTCCAGCTCACAGACTCATTTACATGGGAGCTAAGGGGACACACAAATTGCAACATACCGAATTGTGTGTACTTACTACTATGCCCCTGTGGTCTCCAATATGTGGGGATGACCACTCGACCTATCAAACAACGCATCTCACAGCACCGTAGTAATTTCCGCTGCAAAAAAACGAATACAAAGATGTGTAGACACTATCTAGAGACAAACCACACAGCGGATTCCCTGAAGTGGTTAATTATTGGAGCAAACCCAAGCATAACGAAACAGAATCTCTTCTTTAGGGAACAAAGATGGATCCATCGTCTGGCCTCAGACAGGAAGGGACTGAACAAGGATATCCCTTGGAGCTCCCTTTAATTATCCCTTACTCATGCATACACTATAAGTGACGCCCCACTGCTGACTGATCGTCCACACTCCCCCAGTAGAAGGGGAGTACGACTTCAGAACTGAAATGAGGTAAAATGGGCTTGGCTGTGTACCTAGCAGCTGTCAGCTTTCTCTATCCACTATAGGTTGGCCATACACAACACTGTGTCCACTATAGCAGCTCGACCTCTGCGCCCAACCCTATTATGAGATCACCACTCTAACACCACCACATAACGACTGCTAATACTTACGTGACATTTATCTGACCCAACAGCGTGTACTTGTATACATCACTACCCAGACGGTTCGTGGAGCCGCTTTCATGCGAGCACCTTGAGTAATGACCATCTAATACCTTTACCGAACACCAGGCGCATTATATTCCTCACCTCCAATAGCTCAAGCAATAGGTAAATAAACCCTCCTCACACCACTTTAAAATGACCGCGCCATTTACTGTGTTGATCACATGACCCGCAGTGTTCCGGAAAACTCTCCTCACCTGTCCCGCCCACAACCGAAATAAATAACGCTACCGCCGGACCACCCGGTTCGATCCGGGCCTGGCGGAGAGGGGTAGGCGACCGAACGAGGACACAGGAGCAACAAGTAAGTGAATATACACTCACAGTTAGTGGGGACTATACTAACGGAGCATCCTTGATATACTAGTTTTTACGGAACTCTTTAGTATCCACTTTCTAGTATTCCGTTTTGACCACACGGGGATACACGCCATGTGTACCGCTAAGGGGTGCCCTGACACAATGTGTTTGTTCATGAAACAGTGTTTATTCGTTTATCCACTGAGGGCCACTGAGGGCCACGTTGGATGCGCCTACCCGTGTTACATCTGATTGTGAGAGGCAGCATGACCGGGAACACATACACACCAGTTGTGTTCAAACCCGAGCCTTTGTTTTACCCGATACTGTGAACCACTTCAAAGTAAATAGTGAAAAGCAAAGCTATTGAACACTGAGCGGCCTTTTTAACTGCTTTGCATTATATGTATAAACTTACTATATGGTGATTGGGTCGACATATGAGAACTAGACCCTTACTAGACAGATAATACACAATACTCAAAAGGAAACTAGCTTACGCACCAGACCCTGAGTGACAGCATTGGCCGTATGTACTTCTATGGCCAGGTACATAGAGAATAGATACTTCATCAAGTAAGGCACACTGTGGTTTTAGTTGAATCTGTATGCTGTCTCCATTCCTCCCTTGTTCCCTTTTTAATTTAGCCTTAGCTACAGAGGCTTGACTCACTGATGTCCATCTAAATTATCCATTTGAGCATGTCACTCACTACTGCTCCACCTGGAGATGTTTCACTAGTGTGATTTTACCTTTCACAATGTGCTAGTAGTCACCAACACTAGCATGCCACAGAGTGCACCAGGTCAGAACGAATGTGGACCACTGTACTGTACTTGCTTGAGAGATGTAATCCCCTGCCTTCTCCTTTTGTTTCCAAAACCAGGCATGGAACAATGTAAAAGCAGGTACTTAATTTCCAAATTGTTTTTGTAAGCACTGATACTTAGATAGATCAGCAATACTGTAGACAGCGAGCACTTTTTATAGGTCCTGATGAATGGCGGGTGAATATACCCTCAGCGAGAAACATGTCGACCACTACCTTCACTTTTAGTATAGTCTAAAAACATGCGGAAAACATTACTTTCCAGACCTCCTAGACTAACTATTGTTTTTAGTTAGCGTACGGGACCACCCTAATAAAGTTTCTTCTGGTACCCCTGCGTTATTTTATATTTCACATACCGTCTACCACTACTCTGGCCCCTCACCCACACTTCACCCACGGACAGTTGGATAAAAAGATCTCTGCCAAAGAGCCCCTCTTTGAGGTGTAGCCCGTTTCGTATTGCACCGCCCACCCAACGAGGAGCATTGCCCATGATGAAGCATGACACCTGCAAGGGTGTGTGAGGCCAATATATCCAACAAAATGGATACCCACTGGTTGGTTACCATTTAACCACCTTTACATATCCACATCCCAGTGACCTGCACCTACATCCCAGGAACAGCCCAGTCCTCTCTTTGATATCACACTTTTAGAAAGTTGGCATTTTTCTGCCTAAACCAAATTTGCCTTTCTGCATGTGTCTAAGGTTTCATCACTGTTAATGCCTCTCCTGTGGTGTGACATGTCTATCCAAACAGGGGATAAAAGGGGTCTGAGATTAGTATTAAATATCTTTTATTGAGCATGTCAACACAGAGTCATCATCAAACAAATGTGAGCGGTTGCCAAGCAGTTCGTTAAAAAACTAGGGTTCAAGTAAAGTGGAGGGAGGCCAGGACGATACTGCATTTCCAGAAGCGAAATTATACACAGCAAGCCGCCTACAACCCATCATGGGCCGGCCGCGTTTCAAGCATTGCAGTACTTTGTCATGACCGCTACTGTTCCCTCAATAGACCCACACATCCTTTCACCTTAGCGGCTCGGAGCCCGCCCCAAGAGCCGTACAACGCCGGTGGTCGACACACTCCTTAAACAACCACCTGAGTTTAGATGGGGTGGGTCTTTCTGACAGTATGGCTGTATGTGTGCTTGTTTCTTTTTTTACTGTGTATCTTGGCTGTTTTTTTAAACAGAATAAAGATTATTGAATTGAATTGAATCGAATTGACAGTATAGCCAGGGTAAGAGTTGTGCCCTTCCTGGATTACACTTTATAGGAACCTGCCTCTGGTACACACAAAGGAACCTGATGCCAGGCCTGTCTAGCCTTTGTCCCCTAGCCAGGTTGCAACCAATCCCAGGGAATATGAAAGAACTGGCTAGAAATAGTTTGGGAGTAGGCCTGGGAATGCCCCCACACACAGGCTTTTGTAAATATGTGGTTGTAAATAGTTATGTATTGTAATTTAAATGCAATGAATGTACACTTTCCTTTTTTGCGAAATGTATAAAAAGTGAAAAATTGACGACATAATCAGGTATAAATAAAAATACTGGGTCAAGCTCAGAAATTGTGTTTGTCCTATCCATCAAAAATAGTTTTGGTTAAACTGGTTGGGTGTAGGCACTTTTGTGTTTTGTATCCCACACACAGGCTGGCACCAGGTTTAAAAGTGACACCCCTAGAACCTCTGATCAGAACACTCCTGGACTTTTGGAGACTCAATCAATCAATTCCTTCTTTATTCGGTTATTGAACATGAATAACCATAAAAGCACAATAAAATACAAGAATAAACAATCATATAATAAATAAAATATCTGTAAAAGCAGCAAATATATATACACAATCATCATTACCATTTTGCTGTTGGGTTACACTGTATTAAGAATTGATTTTTGTAATCTAAAAACATTCTTTAAAAAGGCAGAAACTGAAGCAATAGCTAAAACATTATCTAATTTCTGAATGGCTAAAAATGCTGGGCGACACTGATTAAAACCCATTATCCTTAATAACGGCAAAATCCATCTTTTCCTTTGGGTAACATAATATTTACAAAGTAGCAAAATGTGCATGTCCCATTCTTTGGACAATTCATCGCAAGGGCATTTATTAAGGTCCTTGTCCAGTCATTCATTTTAGGGTAACTGAGAAGTCTGAATAAAATATTCAATCAACTCCTGGACCTTTGGAGACTCAGAAAAAAGACTGCCCTGATGTCTGAAGCCAGGCAGAAACCTGGACCTGCTTACCTTCAAACCAGACATCTCAGTAGTGACTCCAAAGTTCTGCTTGCTGACTTCTGTTCTGCTTGTTTGAGTTACAGGGTCACACAAGCTTCCAGGTGCCTGTCCTGTTACTTCCCAGCTGATAAACACCAACTGGACCTGCCTGGCCTGTGCTACTGGCCTCTGCTGTAGAAAGGTCTGATTCCAAAGAGGCGCCTTAGCCCTTTGCTGGGGGTCACTGTGTACTCCTTCAATCTACAAACTGCAAGAACTGGACCCTAGTTGAAATCCAGTGGTTTTAGACTCAGTGGACTTCACTGTGAGTGATGGAGGAGTACCAATGCAACCTCCCCAGCTACAGCCTCCACACCTACCCCGCATTTCCTACTAATACAAAGTTCTGCCCGGTGTGTCTAGCTCTTCGATCAAATTTCCAACACGAAACTCCAACTGAGGTTCCTCACATGGAAAGGGACTAAGTTAAAAGATAAATTTCCATCGGACAAACCTGGTCCCTGTGTCCCACCCACACTCCATCATGGTCTGTCTGAACGTTTGAATTTGACCGGGTCTAGCATGACCAAATTACCATAATTGGAGCTTTGTGCTTCTGCTGCTATTTTTGCTTAAAAAGTTAAAAATTCCTAACTCTAGTTCCACTTACTTGAGTTTTGTTGCATTGCTGTCATTTTGTTTATTAAATTGTACTATAGTTTCTAAATTGATTTTGGATTTTCTTTGTGTTGTGTTTTCACATTCTTGATGTTTTGTGCTGCATTAATATTTTACACATTACTTCTAAGTTAAACCTAACTGCTTTTGTGGCAAGCTACCAGAGGGCTAAGCACTTTTTTATTTAGTGACTCCTGTGGTTCACCCGACAAGCATTGTGGTTGATGTTTGAATGAAGCTCTCACTACTCTCGACTAATAATAACCCAATTTCTTACACCAGGGCACAGCAGACTTGCCATAAACATTATGTTATTCACCGAGTTGGAAGAAGGTAAAGCTGCTTCAGGCAAAAAGAACAGCTGATGATGGGTATCTTTAGATATGGCAGATGGCACCTTCACAGCCTGAGCCATATTGCTTCCAGCATGTCACTGTCTAAATGGCCCTCATAAATTGTAGGGCAGAATTCATTTCCGATGTAGTAGTGAGGTGATAGTGAGGTGATACGGCATTTAAGGGGATATGGGGGCTTCAGTGAATCTTTAATAATTTTGGTTCAGACTACTAATAGACCTGACATCCTTGGCGTGGTTTCCCCTGACATTTTACCTTCTGACCTTCTGTTTTGCTAACTTCATTTTTGCTGGCTTTAGGATTATGGTCACTTTATCCCTGCTAACCAGTGCTTAAGTGCATATGTCCTGTACTCTAAACATGGTAACATTAGCTTATTCACAATTGACATATTACATTTAGTCATAAGTCCTACTTCCCAGGCCCAAACCTTTCTTTTTATTACATATAAGTCTCCCTAGGTTGTCCCATCAGCAGGACAAGTGTATTTAAACAGTGGGAAATGTACTTTTAGGTTTTACATGTCCTGGTAGTGAAATACTCTTAAATGTATTTTTCACTACTGCGAGGCCTATCTCTCCCATAGGTCAACATTGGGATTGTCTTAAAAAAGTTATAACAGTAATTTCAAATTGGGAAGAGATTGGCATTTGAAGTTTGGTGTCTCTGGACTCACAGTTTAAAATCCCAATTTATGGTGGTCAGATTTTAAATTTTAAGTCTGAAAATGCCACTTTTGTGAAGGTATCATTTTCTTACTTTAACCGTTTTGTGCATTTGCCTGTCTCTGATTAAATATGTTGGTTGGACGACAGCTGGGCTTTATGCATTCCCTCTAGACAGTCACACAAAGGGAGCCTGGGTGTTACATTTGCATCCTGATGGCCCATCACCAGGCTGATGATCCTTCCTGAGGTAGAGTGGGAGGGAGGAGCTCACACTTGTACCTGAATAAGGCTGTTCCTGTCCCCACACAAAGAGCTGCATACCCCCCTGTAGTGTGTCTGGAGTCAGGGCAGAAAAGGCAAGGGCCTTGTGATTTACTAAAGACCTCTTTGATATCTCCCCCACTTGAAATGCACATTTGGGTATAAGTACTGGACCCTTGACACCACCAAAGCAAAACTTTGTTGGAACCAAGGACATTCTGCCTGGAAGAAGAGCTGCTAGGCTGCAGGAGGGACTGCCATTTTGCTAACTGCTTTGCTTTGTTTACCTGCTGCCAGATAATTGATGTGCTGTAGGAGGTACTGGCACTATGGTACCTGCTTTTCAATGTTTTCCTACTGCTCCTTGCCTCAGAGTGAGAATAACTCAACCTGCTCTCTGACTGGGGTACCAACCTCATGTCCAACATGTGGAGGGAATGTGGTATGACCTATAAGTTCACAACTCCTTATCATCCCCAAACCAATGGGTTGGTTGAAAAGCTCAAATATACCCTAAAAGGCATGTTTAGGGGTCTACCTTAACCCATGAGGCATAAGTGGGTCATCTTCCTGCCATTCCTTCTGTTTCACCCACAGGGATGTTCTACAGAAGGGGGTTGGCTCCAGCCATTTTGAGCTTCTATATGGACACCCTGTGAGAGTACCTCTCAGTTTGGTTAAGGAAGGTTGGGAGCAAGCTCCCTAGAAGCCACCCCAGGATGTAGTTAGCTACATGCTGGTGTTCCACAATCAGAGAGCCCCCTTTTGGAAGCTTGCACAGGAAAACCTGGAAGATAGGCAGGAGGAATTGAAACAGTGATATGACCAGAAAACTACTCCGATTGCCCGGTCAAAAAGGGTGGATAATGGAGTCAGTGTAACCCAGGGTCCTGCAAGACCATTGGTCTGGGCCTTATGAGGTAAAGCAGAGCAAGGGTGATATCACCTACTTGGTGGACGTCAAGACTCCTATGAACCTTTTAAGGGTCTTACATATGAACCATCTTAAGCCCTACTTTGAGAGGTCTGCTATTACCATGCTCTTGGTTACTGATGATGGGGTGGAAGAGGAAAGCGAACCTCTCCCTGACCTATTATCTTCAAAGGAGAAGGATGGGTGAGTGGAGAGTGCTGGCATCTCCCCATCTCTGACCTTAGATCAAGAGACTGCCACCAGTTGCTGGGGTAGTTTGCCTCTTTGTTCTTCCTTACTCCAGGACTCACTACATGGTTTACCCATTGTAGGAGGCTGGCTGAAGGTTGTCCCACCAAGAATCTAGGGGCCCACCCACAGGTGAGCCCTTAAGTACCACAAGGAAAGGGTTGGGCTGATTCAGTGTTCCCTCCTAGAGGAGGGGCTGGAAAGTGGGGAGGATACTTCCATGTCCTTTGTCCAGTTTCACACCAGAGCGGGAGCCAAAGGCTGCCTGAACTAGTTTCAACTGGAGTATGCAAGGAGAGCACCAAATGTGACCATCAAAGTTGTCAAGTGTCGCTGGCAAGCACCCCCACCCTGACTCAATACACTAAGTCCTGTCTGGGAGGTGATGACACCTCCCTGTAACAAGAAACATATTGTCCTGTCTTCTCTGCTCATGCTTGGCTCAGCCAGCTGCAGGAGGGCAGAATCATGACTCTGGCCAGCAACAGCCATAGTTTGCTGTCAGGGTCTAGAAGACTGGTACGGGGAGCACTGAGGGCCCGTCAGAGAAGCTTTACAGTGCATGGAATCATACATCCCACGCCATTTACAGTGTTGTGTGTGCGAGTATGATTCCAACATGTTTGATACCAAACCCGACAGGGTTCATTAGAGCTCGGTTAGAGAAAGCCATCGCATAATGCAGTATGGCCATTCTATGTATCTTAATGGCTGAGCCATTTTCAACTCGGGAGAATGGACTCCGACGGTTGTTTGGGTTTCCTGCTCATGCAGGGGCCCCCTCACACTCATAACTGAGCACCCTGCCTTCAGGATTGAAAGGCTTGCCTTAGGGTGACTTATAGGTTTTAAGTGCAGTGGCCTCAGATATAAGGAAACGTATATCTTTCGTAAGTGGTGTTAGCGACAGCTTACACATGCTGCAATGTCAGGCCTGTAATCACAATTTGAGTGGTCTCCCATGGGTGGCATAATACATGCTTCAATCCATGGGATACCCCTGGGGCACCTATGCCCTGGATACCTTAGCACCATATATTAGTGACTTACAAGGGTTCAACAGAAGCCAATCTGTAGGGTCCCTAAAAACTCACCATGTCCAATTTAGGAAAAAAGAATAGAGACTGGGGTCCTGATTAGCAGGATCCCAGTCAGACTAGTCAGTAAAACATAATGACACCAGCAGAAATTGGGGGTGAACATGAAAGCAGATCCTACTTTCCTACACAACCCCCGCACACGTAAGTAGATAAGACTAACCTTACCCAGTGGAGTTCATTTTCCATGTGGAAATATCTCGAGAGTCCATCTTCATTGGCTTGGTTACTCCCAGGCCTATGTTCCACTGAAAAGTCCATCTCCTGTAGGGAAATGGACCACCTCAAAAGTTTGGGATTTTCACCCTTCATTTGTTTAAGTTGTAAGAGGGGGCTATGGTCTGTCTGAACAAGAAAGTGAGTACCAAACCTGAATGGCCTCAACTTCTTCAAGGCCCAGACCACAGCAAAGGCCTCCCTCTCTATAGCTGATCAGCGTTTCTCCCTGGGGGTCAATCTTCTGCTTATGGAAGCTACTAGATGGTCCTGGCCCTCTTCATTTAGTTGTGACAAAACAGCTCCTACCCCTATCTCAGAGGCATCTGTTTGGACAATGAAGGTTTTGGAATAGTCAGGACTTTGCAGAATGGGAGAAGAGCACACAGTCTGCTTCAGGTCATCAAATGCCTTTTGACAGATACCTGTCCACTGAACATTCTTAGGCATTCTCTTGGAAGTGAGATCATTAAGAGAAGTCAAAATGGACCCATAACCCTTAACAAACCTCCTGTGGTACCCAGTCTGGCCCAAGAAAGCTCTGACCTGAGTCTGGGTAGTGGCAGCAACCCAATCCATGATAGTCTGGATTTAGATCTCCAATGGCTGAACTTGGCCTCCACCTACAATGTGACCCAAGTATACAACCTTGCTCTGCCCTTTCTGGCACTTGGTGGCCTTGATAATGAGGGCCGCCTTTTGCAGGGCTTCCAGAACATTCCAAAGGTTGACTAGGTGATCCTCCCAGGTGGAGTTAAAGACAGCAATATCATCTAGATATGCTGCACTATAGGCTTCCAGACATGTTAAAACTTTATTCACCAACCTCTGAAATGTGGCAGGTGCATTATTCAGACAAAAGGGCATCACAATAAATTTATAATGCCCACTGAATGTTGAAAATTCTCTCCTTGGCTT
The DNA here is from genome assembly GCF_964263255.1 of Lissotriton vulgaris. Classification (NCBI taxonomy): domain Eukaryota; kingdom Metazoa; phylum Chordata; class Amphibia; order Caudata; family Salamandridae; genus Lissotriton; species Lissotriton vulgaris. Next base: position 773,891,188 of record NC_141696.1, on the reverse strand, counting down.
GGCATTCTCAGCTAGTTTGATTTGCCAGTAGCCAGCAGTCAGGTCAAATGCACTTTGATATTTGGTCGAGGCCAAAGTATCTATGAGCTCATCTGCCTTTGGAATAGAATGGGCATCAGTCCAAGGGACTGCATAGAGGCTCTGTAGTCCACACAAAATCGCATCCCTATTTTTCCACCCTTGGTGTGAGGCTTTGGTACCAGAATTATTGTACTAGCCGAGGGACTATCTGAAGGCTTAATGGCCCCAATTCCAGCATCTTTTGGACCTCTGTACTGATGCAGTCTCTGACATGGTCAGGCTGTCTGTAAAGTTTGTTCTTTATTGGCAGATTGTCACTTGTGTCGACTTCATGGGTACACCAAGTGGTTTGACTGGGTGTTATGGAAAACATGTGTTTGTACTGATTGAGGACCTTCCTGCAATCAGCTTGCTCTTGGCCAGTGGGGCTACCTGCCAAGGCTACTCCTTCAAATGACCCATCAACAGGATTCTGAGAGAGAAGATAAGGGAGAGGGTCACTCTCTTCCTCCTGTCCCTCATCAGTGGCCATGAGGAAGCTCATGACAACCCTGTCAACAAAAAGTTTTAGGTTGTTCACATGAAGTTCCCAGTGGGGACTTCTTGGAGTGACTAGGTCTACCAAGTAGGTGACCTCATCTTTCTTTTCAAGGATTGAGTGGGGGCCACTTCATTTGTTCTAGAGAACTACTGGGGCCACAGGCTCCAACATCCACACCTTCTGTTCTGGCTGGTAAACGGTCAGGACAGACATTTGGTTATGCCAAGCTTTCTGAGGCTACTGGCTGGCCTCAAGGTTTTTACCTGCCTTCTTCATGTACTCAGCCACACGTGAACACAGGCCAAGTACATAGTCCACAATATCCAGTTTAGAAGGTTTGAGAGGTTGCTCCCAGCCCTTCTTAACTAGACACAATGGACCCCTAACTGGATGTCCAAACAGAAGTTTAAATGGGCCGTAGCCAAACCCCTTCTGAGGAACCTCCCAGTAGGCAAAGAGAAGGCAGGGTAGTAAGACATCCCATATTCGCCTCAGCTTTTCTGTGAGTCCCATCATCATACCCTTTAGGGTATTGTTGAACTTTTCAAGAAGCCCACTGTACACTGGATGGTAGGGTGTGGTAAACTTATAGTTCACTCCACACTCTTTCAAAATTGCAATTGTATAACTAGACATGAAGTTGGTAGATCTGTCTGATAATGTTTATGTTTATGTTTACAGATTTGTAAAGCGCATGGCTGCCCATGAGCGTCCCAGCACTAGTAATAAAGCAGATGAAGTTGAAGAGGGAGATAATTAGGGGAACAGCCACGTCTTCAAATGTTGCGAAATGAAAGGAGATTGGGCTGAGCCCGAATGTCTAATGGCAGTGCGTTCCACAATTTGGAGGCGTTATACGAAAAGAGACTGCCTCCAGATCTGGCCCTCTTAAGCCTGGGTATGGACGTCAGGTGGAGGTGTGTGGAGCGAAGAGTTCTATTAGTTTTATAGGGAATGACAAGATCCTTTAGAATGGGCGGGGCCTTGCCGTGCAAAATTTTATGGGTAGTGCAGAGGGCTTTGAAATGCACCCTTTCCCGTATGGGCAGCCAATGGAGTGACTTAAGGGCTGGTTTGGCTGAGCAACGGTTGTTTGTGCCCGTGAGAAGCCGGGCAGCAGTGTTTTGCACAACCTGAAGCTTTGCCATCACTTTGTTGGGGGCCCGAGGTATAGGGCATTGCCGTAATCCAAACGGGACAGTACATGGCCTTGAATCAGAAGCTTTTGAGATTGAGTAGGAAGTAGGGGTAGAATTTTTCGGGAGGTACGTAAGAGGCCGTAGCAGGTTCTGGCGGTTTTTCTGGCTTGGGTGGTAAGTGTAAGGGCTTCATCCAGTCGTATCCCCAGGCTTTTGATTTCAGACTTTGGAATTGGAGGTGGACCCATACATGGAAGCCACAAGGTCTCCAGGCGAAAATGTGATTGGTTGCCCAGGACCAAGATCTCCGTCTTATCGCTGTTTAGCTTAAAATGGGACCTGTCCATCCATTTGGTTATATCCCCAAGACAGGAATGAAGATTGGTAGGGGGGAGGTCCTGCTGACTTAGGGATACAACCAGCTGGGTATCATCAGCATAAGTTAGGAGCTTGATACCAAATGGGGTGACAATCTTTTCAAGGGGGGACATATACACATTAAAAAGGGTTGGGCTCAAGGCAGAGCCTTGGGGGGCGCCACAGTGTATAGGTGTTATTTTAGAGATGAAATTGCCGTCCGCCACCTGAAAAGAGCGGCTGTGTAAAAAAGCCAGGACAGGACTGACCCTGAGATACCCAAGTCCTCAAGCCTATGGGCCAGCGTAGAGTGGTTAACGGTGTCGAAGGCCATGCTCAGATCCAGGAGGATCACTGCCACTGATCCTCCTGCATCTATGATCTTTCTGGCCTCTTCCACTACCGCAACCATTGCGGTCTCCGTGCTTTGGCCAGGCCTAAAGCCCATCTGTGAGGGTTTAAGTAAACCATTTATTTCAAGGTAGTCAGATAGCTGACTGTTAATACATTTTTCTGCTACCTTGCTGACGCCTGGCAGTAAAGAAATTGGCCGGAAGTTGTTCAGTTCCAGGGGGTCCAAGTTGGGTTTTTTAATCAGTGCTTTAATGATTGCATTTTTCCAACTCGGAGGTACAATGCCGTGGGAGAGCGATATGTTAATCAAGTTCGCCATATATGGAAGAATGGTGGGTCACTAATTTTAAGATATTCAATGGAGCAGGATCTAACGGCGAGCCACTTTTAATTGATTGAAAAATAGAGGAGAGTGTGTCTGTTGTTATTGGGGCAAACCTATCCAGATTGGACTCGAGTGGCTGAAGTGCTAATCTAGATGAATCTTGTAGGTTAATGGTGTCAGTAGTATGCAGAGGGAGATGATTAAGGATTTTTTGTATCTTTGAATCGAAGAACTCGGCTAGTTCATTACAATGACTGACCGAGGGATCCACAGGGGAGGGCGGGTTGGGAGTTTTTAAACGTTTTTTTGCAATTTGAAAAGTTTCCCTCGATTAATTATAGGAAATTCTAATTTTTTCTTCGAAAAAAGTGGATTGTGCCAATTTAAGGGTACACAGACAAAATATCGAGTTTTAAATTTCGATATACAATTATATCGAAGTTTAAATATCGATGGGACAAAATATCGAAGGTAAGTAATATCGACAGTCTTAATATCGATATTAGTATGATATCAGTAATATCGAAGTTTTAAATATCGATGTCAATAATATCGAAATAAATAACTTCGATGTTACTAATATCAATTTTTAAATAAATTTAGTGTATATTATATTGTATTTATTATGTTTTATTATTTATTTTTAATGTAATTTAATTAAATATTGTCTTTTACTACTGTAGCTGGTTGTGGGTTTATAGGGGAATAGGGTGGGAAGTAATTTAATTATGTTAAATTAATTATTAATTAATAGGAATTATTAATTAATTAATTGAGAATTAATTTTTAATTATTTTTAATTAATTGATTAATTGATAAATATGTTCTGTAGCGGGTTATGGGTTTATAGGGGAATAGGGTGGGAAGTAATTTAATAATAATTAATTAATTAATATATGTTTGGACATATTTTATTTAATAATTAATTGGTAATTAATTTATATTAATTAGTTAATTAATTAATATAATTTTGTACACATTTTTAATTATTAATTAGTTGGTAATTAATTAATATTAATTAGTTAATTACATTAATTAGAGTAATTTTTTTTATATATAATTTTTTGTTATTCTTAATTAATTAATCGGGAAAAATAATATTAATTATTAAATTAAATTAATTACAGCTAATGTGCTAATATATTTACTTTATTGTTATTGTTAATTAATAATTAATTGGTAATTAAATAATATTAATTAATTTTGGGTAAAGGAGTATTTTTAGGGTTCAGGGTCAGTTTTCAGTTTTTGGGTAAAGGGGTATTTTTAGGGTTCAGGGTCAGTTTTCAGTTCTTGGGTAAAGGGGTATTTTTAGGGTTCAGGGTCAGTTTTCAGTTTTTGGGTAAAGGGGTATTTTTAGGGTTCAGGGTCAGTTTCCAGTTTTTGGGTAAAGGGGTATTTTTAGGGTTCAGGGTCAGTTTTCAGTTCTTGGGTAAAGGGGTATTTTTAGGGTTCAGGGTCAGTTTTCAGTTTTTGGGTAAAGGGGTATTTTTAGGGTTCAGGGTCAGTTTTCAGTTTTTGGGTAAAGGGGTATTTTTAGGGTTCAGGGTCAGTTTTGGGTTTTTGGGGTACAGGGATATTTTTAGGGTTCAGGGTCAGTTTTGGGTTTTTGCGGTACAGGGATATTTTTAGGGTTCAGGGTCAGTTTTGGGTTTTTTGGGTACAGGCGTACAGGGTAAAAATATTTTTTTTTTACATTAAATCAATTAAATGAAATTAAAAAAAAGAAAATTACATTAAATTATTAAGTGTTTTATTTATTTTAAATGTATATGTATTAGTTTTAATTTTGTTTTCAATATTTTTATTTAATTATATGTATTTTAAAATTATTTTTACATTATTATTAATACATTTAAAAAAACGATATTTTTAATTTCGATATTTTTGTACTACAATATTATTTTTTCGATATTTTTGTACTTACCTTCATGAAGATATGACCGATATTTTTGATGTCGATATTTTTGTGCCAATATTTTTGTATTTCGATATTATGTCTGCCGATATTATGTCAGACATTCCAATTTAAGGGCCTTTTTATAATTGAGGATCATGCACTTATAGTCCTGCTTCTTAAGGGGATCAAAGTTCTTCCTCCATGCCCTTTCAGATTTTTTACAAAGTTTTTTAGGAGTCGAACTTCCTTAGTGAACCACGGCGAGGTGGTTTTGCCTCGAGGCTTGCAGGTGGATTTTTTCGGCAGAACTATGTCCAGTGCCTTTTCAATCCACATTGAGAACTCAGTATCTGCTGCTACGGGATCCGACTGACAAGATGGAGGTGAGAGCTCCATAGTGTACTTCCATTCTTCCGGGTCAAGTTTAGCTCATGGACGCGCGATCCTACTGGGTACTGGTCTAGGGCGATGGGTGGTAGGAAATCGCCAACTAAACGGTATAAGGAAGTGGTCCGACCATGGTACTGGAATAGGAGTGGGAACTCTGAGGTCTGGAATGTTGGAAAAGATGGGGTCCAAGAGATGCCCCAGCTTATGGGTGGGATGGAGGCTCTCCAGCTTAAGCTGGTATGTCGCTAAGTCCAGTGACAGTTCAGAAGCTAGTTTGTCTCCACCATTATCAAAGTGGATATTTAAATCCCCTAGAATCATGAAGTTGGAGAGAGTGGTGGCCAATGCCAATGAGTTTTCTTGGAGTGAGCTGCAGAATTGTCCTGTAGCGCCTGGAGAGCAGTAGATAAGAATTCCCGAAAGGGATTTCCATGGAGAGGCTTGGATAGTGAAAAAAACATTTTCACATTCGGATAAGAGACTGCCATGGAGTCGGCAGGAAAGATGGTCATTACAGATTACGGCGATTCCCCCTCCCTTTCCCTTTGATCGATCCACATGCTGTATGAGGAAGCCAGGGGGTAAAGACTTGATTGTGTCTGGGTCGGAATCAGGCCCTAACCATGTTTCTGTCAGGAAAAGGATCTCCAACCGAAGATCTTCTAAGATTATATACATTTCTTGAGCGTGTTTTGGTAAGGATCTGCAATTTACCAAAGCCATGTTCAGAACAGTATAGGGGGGTGGGCAGAGTTCATCAGTAACTAACCTATAAGGGCAGTGAAGGCAGTGTTTGACTGGACCATCCATTAATATCGAATATGTGCAGAGGAGTTGGGCTCGCTGTCTCAGTTGAAACAGAAAATCTCTGGAGTATTCAAAAGGCACATGGGGGTATGCTGCCAGGGTGCCGGGCTCTGAGCTTGGCCTGGCGCGGACTGGCGCAGACGGGCTTACCTCTGGCGCACCTCCGGCGCGCCATCGGCGCGCCCGCTGCTTTCGTCCGCTGTGCATACGAGTTGTAAGGGGCATTTTGTAGTGTTGGGCCTAATCGCCCTGAACACTAGCCAGCCGACCTCAGATACGCCCAATATGGCGCCTGTGGAAAGCTTTGTAGTGCCTAGTCCCGCATTCCAAGTGCCCTCAATCGGCCGCTAGGAATTGCGTGGACTCCCTGGAAGAGCAAAGGTGGAGGTAGGGGCAGGAACAATATTTAAAATAGTTACGCAGCAACAAAGCGTTCTATCGTTATAAAGTGCCACACAGGTTTGCAGCGTACAAACAATGCAAATAAAATTACAGGAAAGTTTTAAAAGAATTACGGTCCCTGACTCCCGGCTTCTGCCTCAAGAGTTAACTCACTATCTAAGTGAAAAGATTCCCAGGACGGCCCTGGTCACTACAGGCGCCATAATGATTCTAAGGGGAATTGCCTCTGGATACCTAGTGGCATGGTCCACCACCACCAGGATATAACTGTGTCCAGATGCAGTTGGAGGGTTCAAGAGACCAACAATTCTCAATCCCTACCCTCTCAAAGGGAACCCCAATGACTTGGAGGGAAATTAAGGGTGCCTTAGTAGTGCCACCTGACTTACCACTGGCTTGGCAAGTGATACAGGAGCGACAAAACTCCTTGGTGTCTTCTAACATATGGGGCCAGTGAAAGTGAGGGACAATCCAATCCTGTCTCAATTCTTACTTTGCCCAAGATATCCTGCAAGGAGAATGTCATGTGCCAGGGAGAGAAGAAAACCTCTGAACTTCTGGTGTATTACCAACCAGTCCTGGTCGCACAAGTCCTTGGGTCTCTACCTTCAGAATTCAGAAGCCCATATTCCCAATAGATCCTGTGGTATCCATTGACATTCCCTGCCTCCTCAGCAGCAGCTTGCTCCAAACTCTTGTCTGCCCTGGAAGGGCCCCATGTCCCCAGGAGCTCGACTGGTCTGGCCCAAGTTCCTCTGGGAGGACTGGGATCATCTCCCTCAGTAGACTGATCCTCAATAGGAGTTTGGGTGGAGGGTAATTCCTTACCCTACCTTCTCCTTCTGTTAAGAGAAATCTGGTCAATTTTTTCATGATCCAGTGCTCCCTCAGTGTTGAGCTTTTTGGCCTGAACCCTGGCTACAGCAAAGACACTTGCAGAGATGCCTATCATCTCTGCATGAGTCCTGAACTCTACTTCAGACCAGGCTAAAGTTTCTAAATCATTGGTCAACAGACAAACTACAGGTAGGTCTGAAGAAACCACAACTCTCTTAGGTCCAGTTAGCCCTCCCCAGCTGAGATTCACAACTGCCAAGGAATGATCAGTCCGGACATTGCTAGTGTTGGTTACTTGGTACATCTGTCCAAGTATGATTTGTTCAGGGGAAACAAATTTCTCTGTCATCATGGTGACACTGGCCCCTATGTCCCTAAAAGCTATTGATTCCTTTCCATTTATTAAAGGCTGTTGTCTGTACTTGCCCACGTTAGTGGGACTTACTAGTAAGGTGGCAAGATCAATGCCACCACCACAGACTAGAACAGCCTGAGTTGGAGTTCTGGATAGGTTAGAACCCACCTCAGAAACCAAGGTTAACCCAACGAATTCATTGGTTGCTGTACTACCACTTTTACTAGGGGCATAGTTGCCTTTGGGAAAAGGAAGTAGGTTCCCTGGCCTTTCGACAATCAGCAAGCATTTCTTGTCCAATGGGTCTTTACTTTCCACAAATAAAACCAAGATTTCTTTTGCCTTTCTTGGAGTTTTGGGACTCACCCCAGATGCAGGATTTTACGGACCTTGAGAAGACTCCTTTTTATCTTTGCCCTGCTCCCCACCCTTCTCCTAGGGGTTTCGAAGAATCTTGCTCCTTCCGGTCACCTCCGCTACCATGATTTTCCTGATTAACCCTTGTGCGGACCCACTGGTCTGCCTTCTTTCCCAATTCTCATTTGGGGAAAGGTCAGATCAGAGTCTACCATGTACTGATACAACAGTTGGTTCTGACAGTTATTAAGGATGTGCTCTCTCATTGAGCAATTGTACAGTCCGCCATAATCATGTATCTTGCTTCCATGAAGCCAGCCATCCAGAGCCTTAATAGCACTATCAATGAAATCTACCCAGTCCTGGGTGTGTGCCTTCTTGGTTTCTCTGAACGCAATTCTGTATTGCTCATTGGTTAAGCCAAACCCATCTATGAGGGCACTCTTAAGGACTGAATACTTGTCCACATCCTCTTCTCTAACAGTGAGGTGCTTATCTCTACCTTTGTTAGCAAAGGAGAGCCACAGTATAGCTTCCCACTGACCTTGAGGGACTTTCAAAACTTTACATGATCCGTTTATATATATCACCCCGCTCCTGGTAAGGAGGGACTATCCTGCTCAAGTTCCTAGTGTCAAAGGATGTCTCCCTGATTCTAAGGGCACTATTGCTGCTAGTCCCGGTTTCTTACTAGCTTTCTGTACTTCTAGGGACTCCTTGTCAAGGGCCAACTGATCTCACCTGAGCTTGAGTCTAACTCTCTCACGTTTGTTCATATGGTACTCTCTCTCCAAGGTGTCCTCCCTCTTGCTAGATATGGAGGTCCTTATTGAAGTGTCTGAAGCATTGGACTCAAATGAAGGAGATCTAGACGTCCTCTGTTTATTCTGAACCCACCCAGGAAGAAGAAAGTAGGACCCCCTCTGTGCCATCTGCACCATTCCCTGGGGGACATGAGTTTGCCAGTGTGGAGTTACTGGTACTGGAGTTACTCTGGGTAATCATGGCCATACTCTGAATTGAGGTACTAGGGGGAGCCCCTGATGCCCCCTCTTCTGGAATATCCCCACACATGTTCTCTCATTATTCTGCCCCTCCAGGATTCTTGTCATCCTGATGAAGTAGCTCTAAGAGCAGTTAGTAGTGGTGTTGTTACCTGCCTTTTTCCTTCTAAGGCTACAGAGGATCCTTAGTCCTGGAACTTTAGACCAATGTACATAGCAGACAGGGGAACCCTAAGATCCCCAACAAAAGACGTGGTCACTAGGTGTAGTGTGGTATTGCACCTACCTAACCTAGTGTAAACTAAACGTCCTAAGATTGGAGAAAGGGTTGTGCTAGACCCTTAAAAACCAATCTACAAGTTCAGTAGAACTTACTTACTCTATCGAAATTTTATATGTGCCTAATGCTAGTTACGTTTTTTCAATTAATCCACACCTAGATTAGCTGGTAAAACAATGCAGGCTTGAATCCCACTCCTGCACACCAATTTTGGAAGCTGTCTTAGTATATGGTTTCACTTATATTAGTGTAGCACCCTCCACTAATTCAGACAACCCTTATGGTGATTTTAGTGGTCTTAGACAACCTTAGAATGCTCTCTAAGTGGTAGCTGGAGAGAGCAGTCTTAAGGATCAGTCCATAAGAAGTGTAATGCAGCTTGTTTTACCAGGACTTAATCTTATGATATAGGTTAAGCAAAAAAGAACCACACAGTGTAGTTATAAAAATATGCATTTATTATAAACTCTCGCTAACACATTGAAATATCTCCCACCCGGAGATATAAACACAATACACACAATGCTCTGTCAATAAAATACATAAGTAGCACAAATATACAGTGGTCTGCAGAGGGAGACCAAACCATATACTAAAATAGAATGGGCCCAGAAGATGTTGAAGACCTGGGGACCCAAGAAACCAGCCACAGTGAGTATCTAGAAACCCCCAAGGAGGTCGTGTGCAGGGTGGAAACACGACTGTGTGCTCAATGTAAGTCAATGGGTAATTTGCGGTTGCAGCTTTTTAAAGAAAAAAGACCCTTCCCAGCGGACCCTAAAGAAACCAAGGGCCTTATTTATGAAGGCCTTGCGCCGCCGGTGCGTCACTTTTAACATGGGAAAAAGTGACGCACCGGCGGCGCAAGGCCTTCATAAATAAGGCCCCATGTGGAAGATGGAAGGTTGGAGAGTCACTCCACCCGTGGATACACCAGAAACCAGGATAGCTACACCAGGGAAGCTAGGTGCTTAGGTGTGAAGTGATGTCGGAAACAGCAGTAGACCTCGATGGAGGACATCAGTGAAGATGCCGCTGGCAAAGAAGGTGAAAAGGTTTGGTGGATCCCAAAGGTGGATTACAGATGGGAGGTACCTGCAAGCAGAGGGGATAGAGTCTATGCCACTCAGGAGTGACCAGGAGGCACGGAAGTCGAATGCCCACCTGTTGGACTTGGCCCTCATTGCCCAATTTTTTTTTGCTTTTCCCCCTAGCCTTTTTACCATATGTGAAATAATACCTGCTGCGCAATTGCGTGCACAGATGTATTTGTACTGTTGTAAAGAAATGTTGCTTTTAAAATGGACGCCATTTCTGTCTGCTTGTGTCACCTGCCTGAGGTGGGTTGCTGGTCTTGTTGTTTGTTTCCCACCCCCAGCTCTTTGGATGGAAGCCTGGCAGACAGGTGCTTTACACCTCCCCCTAAACCAGTTGAGACTGGTTCCCCAGGGAACCTTCCAGAAGGTTCTAACCCTTTCTGGTAGGTGGGGTGAGGGGGGTATAGTTATAGAGCTGTGCCTCCATATGCTCAGACTGTGCGTGGACTTAATTGAGAGGAGACAACCTGCCAGGAGGTACCGCCGCATGAGCCTGTGTGCTGGGCCCTGTACCCAACTGTACACCTCTGCTGTCCACTGGGCTAGTGAGAGCCCTTTTCTGGAGTGAAAACTGCGGTCCCAGGAGGAGTGCCACTGGATGGGGGATGACCGTTCCCAGGAACTGCTGTCCTGTCTTGATGAGTGCCCTCTGCCTGCTGAACTTGCCCAGTATTGCCTGCCTGATCTCCTGCCCTAGTGCCTCGTGAGCGCTATCATCGGGCTGCCTGCACTCCAAGGAGGTGAGGAGCGTGGGCACTACTTTCTAGTGTGGGACTCTGAATCCTCACCAGCTCCCTAGCGCCTGGAAGGCACTAGTTTCTTGATTTCCAGAAGAGAAGCTGACGCCTGCAGCGCGGTGCTGTCAAAGCGCTATAATTCCATCCCCAAAGAGAGGAGGAGTGTGGATTCTGCAGCTGACGTCTGGTGAGGGAACCCCCCTGCATGTTTCCCTAGCACCTTGTGAGTGCTACGCTTAAAGTGCCAAGAGAAGAGGAGCGCTACAACTTTAATTTGTGGGACCTAGCGCCTTGGGAGCTCTGTGTCTCAATTCCCCCACAACTGCCGGCATTTTTGCCTCTTTGTGCTCGCAGGTGCCCACCCCGCGTTTCTGCCGCTATCGTGGGTGCTTACCCCGCATGTGCGCACCCTCTAAACCTGAAGCGGGTTCCCACGCCGCGGTTGTGCCGCCTGTATGCTGATTTAAACCAGCGGGAGCCCACCCCTTGGTTTTATGCCAATTGAGCGGGAGCCCCCCGCATTGCACCTCCGAGATCTGAACTGCCAAGATCACCAATGTGGCCCGGGGAGAAGCCGCACTGCAGATGCGACGCGGAAGCCAGGCAGCCCGGCCGGGATGTGGGCGAAGCTTCACCCGAGGTCCGGCCGGGACAGGAAACCTGCATCTGAAGAGGCACCAGGAGGGAACCCAACCCTCGCTGGCAAAGACCCAAGAAGGAGCACAGGAGCCTACCCCGTCTCGCCAAGCCGAGGACCAGAAACCCCGGGTCCCAGGAGGGGGCCTGGGTGAAACCTGCAGAACTGCCTTGTGGTGGGCGGGGCCGACGGATACTTCGCTCAGTGCCCCGGGAAGTGCTGCGGTGTCAGCGGGAGAACGGAGGAGCGCAGCTGGTGAGCGGGACCTCCCCTGGGTGGAGAAGGGAAGCCCCACGTGTGCCAGAGAGTTCACAGAGCCCCAGAGCAGCATGAGAGGAGGTCCCGGACTGCTGGTGAGTGGGCCTGGACTGTGACTGCTGCGGGGGACAATTTGGGTGGAGAGGAGGGGGCCACCTTTCAAGTGTTGTGCGCCAGTGCCCCTTCATTATTGTAACATTCGGGGCATTTTGTATTTCCGTGCCCCAGAGGAGGGGGCTCCAACGTGCCCAGTGCTTGTTTCCTTCCCCAGCTACACCACAGGAACATTTAATTGAATCCTGAGTCCCAGAAGGGACTCCAACTTTACCCGTCCTTGCTTTTGATCACAGCTGCCCCGCTGGACAATGGGCAGCTGCAACGGTTTGGCATTAGCAGCCCATTGCTAATGTGGTATGCCTAAAGTGGTTTATGACTAATGTGATGATGCTTTATGTTCCGTTGAATGTTCATGCCCACAAGGGTGCCTAATGCATATGATTATGTCTAATGTGAATGCTTAATGCTTCCATGCCACATTATGATGGTTCATGTTTATGCTCACATGTTATGCCTCATGCCTTTATGCTAAGGTGAGGTCTCAGGTTCATGCCCGACTATGTATTTATGCCTAAGGTGAGGCCTAAGGGCCTGCAAGCATGTTTTCATTTCATGCCTGATGCTAATGTGTTCCATGCTCACATTGCTGGTTTTCACACCTCAGGCTACTGTTATGTATAATGCCTTTCTGCCTATTGCAATGTTGTTAACGTATTTCAATGCCTCAATGCTAACAGGTTTTTCATGTCTAATGTCATGCATAAGGGGCTTCCAGGCCTAATGCCATAAGATGATGTTTTCATGGTTATGCCTACTGCCAAAGTGATTTAAACTACGTGCATGGTCGTGCCAGTAGGTACTGGCTGATATACCTATATCATTACTACTCAACTTTACATTTATTCCTTATTTGTACTTGTGATGGTTCTGGCAGCGGCCTGATTGGCCCGCCATGTAAATAGTCCCCCTGTAGACTTCTACCCAGTGCCAGTTGGCACAGTGTTACAACTGCGATTGCCTTATGACATGTTATACATAATACATATGCTGTATTTTTTTACCTAACCTGGTGTGGAGTCTTCTTTGTAGTGTGCCTGGTGGGTCGCCTGTGAGTGTGCTGTGCAGATGCTTTACACAATGCCCTGGAGTTTGGCCTTCCCGCTCCGCACCACGCTACCCTGTTTCTAACACCACTGATGTTGGGAATGCAGGAGAGTTGACGGTGCCCTTGAAGTTTCCGCTGTGCAGACCAGGTGATGCTGTCAAGGACCAGGAACTGTTCATGAGCTGTCCAACATTGGATGTCAAGAGCCAAGGCGTCAGTGTCCGGCAGGGGCACCAACAAGCCTTGGCAACAACAACAAGCATATTTGTAGAAAAAGGTGAAGTGTCAGGACCAGCAAGGTCCAAGTGACTCACGGCGAGCAGGTAAGTCAGAGCAGGCCCCAAGCAAGCATGGGAGCCCACTGGAGCCAAAGAAGACCCTCGACAGGATCCACAGGCCGGAGGCACCCGAGTCGCAAGAGGACTTCAAGCAGCTCACCAAAGGATGAAGGCCCACGGTGCAAACGATGCAGATCTTGGCTGTGGTGGAGACTTGAGGCTGGAGCTTCTTTGAGCCTGAAGATCTCTGGAGGAGAGAGTCAACAAGCCTTGGCAATGGCCAATTGACGAGGTGCACGGGGGTTCTCTTCCAATAGTTCCAACCAGGGATACTGGCCCCAGACTCGATGAGAAGACAGTGCAGGCCTCCAGGGAGTTGCAGAACCACCACCTGTGTTGCTGATAATTTTGGAGTCCATAGGAGCCCAGGATCAGCAGGCCAGTCAGTTATGTTGTGTGTCTGCAGATGCAGATGCAGGGGAGTGACTCCTTCACTCCAAGGCAGATTCCTTTGGGTGTCTTGGATGTTCACAGGCCCTGTGAAGAACTTGTATGGAGCACAGGCACAGACGTTGCAGCAGACTTGCAGGACAACAAGACCAGGAGCATCAGGTGTCTTCCCAGTTGCAGTCTTGGTTCCCAAAGTGAAGTGCAGCCAAGTCTAGAGTATCCAGACTGTTGAAGCGGAGGTGGATTCAGATCTGAATCTTATCCCACGACGAAACTAGGGACCCACCCACAGGTAACTCGTTAGGTACCCTAAGGATAGGGCTGAGAGAATTCAGGAGTCCCTTCCAAAGGAGGGGCTGGACAGTGGGGAGGATACTCCCATGTCCTTTGTCCAGTTATGCACGAGAGCAGGATCCAATGGCTCCCTGAACTGGTTTCAACTGGAGTATGCAAGGAGGGTACCAAATGTGCTCTTCAAAACAGTCAAGTAGAGTTGGCAAGCGCCCCCACCCTGTCCCAATTCACTAAGTCCTATTTGGGAGGTAGATACACCTCCCTGTGACAGGAAACCTATTGTCCTGCCTTCCCCTGCTCGAGCTTGGCTCAGCAGCTGGAGGGCAGAATTGTGTCTCTGGTTCGCAGCAGCCATAGCTTGCTGTCTTGGTCTAGAAGACTGGTACCAGGAGCCCTGAGGGCTTCCCGGAGGAGCTTTACAGTGCCAATATGTTGATACCAAACATGACAGGGTTCGTTACAGCCAGTTTAGAAATAGCCATTGTGTAATGACGCATGGCCAGTCTATGTATCTTAATGGCTAATGCACTTGTAACCCAGGAGAATGGACTCCGAAAGTTGTGGGGGTTTCCCCTTCCCACTTATAACCGAGCACCCTGCATTCAGGATTGAAAGGTCTGCCTTGGGGGTGACTTATAGGTTTTAAGTGCAGTGACCTCAGATATAAGGAAAGTTATATCTGTTGTAAGTGGTGCTAGCACCAGCTTACACATTCTGCAATGTCAGGCCTGTAGTGACAATGTGAGTGGTCTCCCATTGTTGGCATAATACATGCTTCAGCCCATGGGAGACCCCTGGGGTACCTGTGCCCTGGGTGCCTTAGTATCATATCCTAGGAACTTAGAAGGGTACACCAGTAGCCAACCTGAGTGTACCTAAGTACTCACCATGTCCAATTTAGGGAAGAAGCACAGAGACTGGAGTCCTGATTAGCAGGATCCCAGTCAGACTAGTCAGTAAAACATAATGACACCTGCAAAAAATTGGGAGTGACCATGAAAGCAGATCGAACTTTCATACACCCATGATATTAAAACTGGGGACAGCACACCTATAAATAAAAATCTACAACATGTCTGATGAGGTGAAGGCTAGCATCAAGTAGGAGATCTCCATGATGGTGTTAGTGGTTATTGAGCCCTCCAATGGTCCATGGTCCAAGCAAGTGGTGTTGGTTCCCAAGCCTGCCCCTCTAGGTGTCACACCTTAACTTAGATTCTGTGTAGACTATGGTGGGATCAATGCAGTCACTAGGGCTGATGTGCGCCATGTCCCTAGAGCTGATTAACTTATTGATCGGCTTGGATCTGCTAAATTCCTCAGCACATTTAACCTAACATCTGAATACTGGCAGATTGCCTTGACCGAGGGGGCTAAAGAGAGGTCAGCATTCTCAACACCAGTAGGGCTCTTCCAGTTCTGTGTAATGCCTTTTGGGTTGAAGAACGCCCCTGCCACCTTCCAGAGGTTGGCCAATCAGGCTGGGTTGGAGAACTTCAGTGCTGCCAACCTACACAACATTGCAGTCTTCAGCTCTAACTGGAAGGACCACTTCAACCACCTTGAGGATGTACTTTAGGCTCTGCAGAGGGCAGGCCTGACTATCAAGGCCAGTAAGTAACAAACAGGGCAGAGTTATGTGGTCGACTAGGGACACCAAGTAGAAGCCAAAATTGCAGCCAAAATTGACACCATTCTGTCTTGGGAGCCCCTCAAGACAAAAACAAAAGTGAGAGCCTTCTTAGGCCTCACTAGATAGTACAGGAGATTCGTCAAGGGTTATGACTCCATTGCTGCGCTCTGACAGAGCTGAATTTCAAGAAAGAGCCACTTCAGGTGATCTTGACAGAGGCATACCAGAAAACATTTGACGCCCAAATAGAAGCTATGTGCACGGTACCCTTGCTCAAGGCCCCCGGTTTCACCCAAGAGTTTGTTGTTCAGAAGAACACCTCTGAACTTAGCTTGGGGGCCTTGTTCTAACAGCAACATGAAGAGGGCCTCAATCAGTCTGTAGGCTTCATCAGTAGGAGACTACTTCCCAAGGAACAGAGGTGGTGCATGATTGACAGGGTAGCCTGTGCTGTTGTCTGGGCACTGAAGAAGCTAAGGCCATAACTGTTTGGCACTCACTTCAAGGTTCAGACAGATCATCGGCCCCTCAGATGGTTAATGAAGATGAGGGGTGAGAATCCCACACTATTGAGGTGATCCCTCTCCCTACAGGGAAAGGACTTTACGGTGCAACTCTGCCCTGAGACAAATCAAGCCAATGCTGATGGTCTCTCCAGGTTCTGCCACCTTAGTGAAGAGAACTCCTAAGGGACTGGTTAGCTCTGCCCACCTTCAGCTGGGGAGGGGACACATGTTTGCCTTCTGACCTCCTGTTTTGCTGACTTCATTTGTGCAGGCTTTAAGATTCTGGGCACTTTAACTGCTAACCAGTGCTAAAGTGCATATGCTTTATGCTCTAAACATGGTAACATTGGCTTATCCACAATTGCCATTGTTAATTTATATATAAGTCCCTAATGAAGTGAATTTTATGTGCTCATTGCCTGTAAATTAAATGCTACTAGTGGACCTGCATCAATGATTGTCCCACCCACTCGATAGCCCTATAAACAAAGCCCCTGTGTGTGCAGTTTAGAACTGCCATTTCGAAAGTTAACCTACTTGCCCTGCCCACATCTTTCTTTGTATTACATGTAGGTCACCCCACAAGGTAGGTCAAAAGTCGCCCCTTGAGCAGAGTACAGTGTATTTAAAAAGAAAGACATGTACTTTTAAGTTTACATGTCCTGGTAGTAAAATAATCTTTAATTCGCTTTTCACTACTGCAAGGCCAATCCCGCGCATAGGTTAGCATTGGGATTGCCATAAAGGGAGCTGGGGTGTGACATTTGCATCCTGATGGCCCATCACCAGCCTTATGGGTCTTCCTGAGGTAGATTGGGAGGGAGGAGCTGACACTTGCACTTGAGCTTCATTTGGAGCCAGGGCAGGAAAGGTAGGGACCTTGTGATCGTCAAAGGCCTCCGTGATGTCTCCCCCACTTCAAAGGTACATTTAGATATAAGTACTGGACCTATGACACCACCAAATCAGAACTCTGCTGAAACCAAGGATATTGTGCCTGGGAGAAGAACAGCTGTGCTGCAGGTGGGACTGCCGCTTTGCTAACTGCTTTTGCTGTTGGACTGCTGCCTGCTGATTGCTGTGCTGTATGACGGACTGGCCCTCTGCTACCTGTGCTGCTCTGTTTGCCTGCTGCCTGCTGTGTCTTGACTGGGAGTGAGAAAGACTGGACCTGCTCTCTACATCCTTGAACCAAAGTTTCCCCAAATGCTTGGAGGCTTGTAACCATCCTGAAGTCTCAGGGTCAGCATAGACTTTATTCAGCTCTGCTTCATCTGCTGAACTCTGTCATCAGTGAGTCCGCCCTTGCCTGAGATGCCAGTCTAGTCCTGGGCCTCATAAGTGGGTTCTGCAGCTGCTTTTGCTTCAAAATCGATGCAGTGATAACTTTGCATCGATCAAAACCAATGCAGTGCCCTTCGATGCCGGAGCAGTGTCGATCTATAGACATCCCTTCTTGGCTCAATGACGTAGGACATGACTGCGAGGTCCGATGACACTGCAGCGGCGATAAGAGGACCTGATTACTAGGCTTGATAATGATGCAGCACCTGTATTGTGAGAGGATCATTGTCGACACCAGACCAGACTGCGAGGCTTGACTTCGACTCATTGACCCGACATCGTGAATCGGAACCAATGCATCGAGTCTTCAATGCCGACGCTTGCTCCATCCAAGGTACTTTTTCAGCAGGCCCTGCGTGGGTCCTATAGTCAGCCTGCCCTTCATTGCGGTCAGCCTGTGCTTCGGATTTACCCCGGTTTAGCGCAACCCCAAGCATCCCCTAAGTGCTATTGACTTTAAAACACCATATTGCAGTTTAAAAAATGAATATCTTGTGGTGTACTGATGAGATTTTTATCGGTTTGGTCTTGTTTTACTCAGATAAATATTCTCTATTGTTCTAAATTTGTGTGGAATCCTTTTGTGTAATTTTCACTGTGTTACTGTAATTAATGTGTTGCGCAAATACTTTACACATTGCCGCTTAAGTTAAGCCTGACTGCTCTATACCAAGCTACCAGAGGGTGGGCACAGGTTAATTTAAGTTGTGTATCTGATTTACCCTGACCAGGATTGTGGCTCCTGCTTGGACAGGGTATTTACTCTGCCAACCAGAAAGCACATTTCTAGCCCAGACTTTAAAGCTGACCGATGAGAACGAATTGATTTGGGGAAGATTTTCCTGTAAAACAATGTTTATAGCTAATCTCTCAGTAACAAGTAAACTATCCTAAACTCATACTGTTGACTCACAAGGAGTACGTTTTTAACAGTTTGACAAGTGCTCAAAACCCACTTCGTGCTTTGACTAAGTCATGATAGTCCGATACCAGAGTAAGATGTACTGAGTGAACAAAACTTCGGGCCGCATTACGATATTGTTGGTCGAACTGCCGACAGCCTGTCAGTGGCAGTCTGACCACCGACAGCCCTTCGGTTCGACTGCCGTATTATGATGCTGGCAGTCATACCCACAGCTGCCGGACACAACACCGCTGCATCTGCCAGGATCATAGATTCTGACGGCGTGGTGGTTAGAAAAGCGGCCCAGAATTGCGCCGGTGCCAAGCAGGAATGGCCATTGTGTTAGCTCTTTCCAACAACCTTTTTATAGTGGGAACCCCACCATGAAAAGATTATCGGAAAGGCAAAGAGGAATCCCCCAACAGGGCCCCCGGCATCAGAGCCCATATCTACATGTGCCTGGGGGCACATGTAGTGCCCTTCCTACCATAGCACTGTCATATGTGCACCGTGTGCCATGCAGGACATGGTGCACATCACATAGTGCATTGATGTGCTGAGGGTGCTGCATGTTGGAGGCATCTGATGTGGCATATTCCTATGGGTGCACCATGCCCCTGCCATGGTACTGATGACTTCCGACTGCCAGCCCAGTGGTCAAATCAAAATACAGAAGTCAGGCCACTGCATACTTGTCGGAGGTCTTCTGACCACCGCAGTCACGGTTGGCGGTCTGACCACCCAGTATCATAATGAGGCCCTTAGTCTGGTTTTTATGGAGCCCATGCCCCCACACTTATTTGACTCCAGTTCACTTTACTTAAAGAAATTTCAACAGGACAAAAAGGGAATGTGCTGGCCCTCATTTTACTCCATTTCACATTTTACCTAAATATATTTCATAAGGACTAAAAGGATAAAGATAACTCTGAAACAATCACAAAACATAACTTGATGCTGATAAATTATTTTATAATCTGAACAAAAAAATGGATTCAAGAATAACCTTTATTTAAAAATGTAGAAACTGATTGTGTACTATTTTAGTGCTACGCCATATGAGAGGAGAAGATCAGTTTTGTAAAGAGAAATTATGTTTACTATGGATACGCCCTGTCCCCAGCACCCCCGTCAATGTGGAAGCATGCCCTTCCTTTTCCTACCTTGAAAGCACAGATCTGCTTTTTGTAAGATTAATCTTTCCTGTGATTCCAGAGTGGGAAGCACAGTATAGTACATTTTTCAACATCCTTATTATGAGTTGTGGGTGCCCACAGGGGTGCATGGAATCCTCTCCGAAGTTAATAACCCTTTTTTCTCCCCTTGTCCCTCCCCTATGACAGTGACAGTGCTCACGAAGAGAAACCCGCAAAGTAAGTCGAATTTCCACCATAAGCAAGTTGCATTCTTATTCATAAGAACCAACATCCTGATTCTGGTTTAGGATTTCGAATTTATCAGTTCAAAATTTACATTTCCTCACACCTAAATACCTCTTAAGTTTGCAACTGTGTATACAGTACCCAATGAGAGGGAACTTTAACATCAAATTGTGTCTCATATTTGAAATCTGTAACCAGTAAAACAAGCATTTGCAATGCAATAGGTCTCACATTTACGCGAGGTTAAGCTATTGGCATTGTAAATGACAATGCCTATTATTTTAGTTTTTTAAAACATAAATAAAAGGCATTGTCATTTACAATGGCAATAGCTTTAACTTGCGTAAATGCGAGACCTATTGCATTGAAAATGCTTGTTCTTTCAGCAATTGGCTTATTCGTCTAGTGTATAGCAGCCTGTATCTGACATTCCATTCAACGGGGTCTGCTCTGTTGCAGTTTTCTGATTTGCTTTCTTGCCTTGCTTGCCATTTTATTTGACTGTCTCTTTGTGCTTGCTCGATATGTTTAAGGTCACTCACTACACTTGCTCATAAGTTTGGAAGTAATTTACTCAAGAGTTGGTCACTTGAAGTGTTTTTGGCATAAGCTGTTTGCTCTAAAAGTCTAAGGGCCTCATTTATGCGAAGTGAAAGCAGTGATGCGTCACTTCTCAGTGTGCCCTCCTTGCGACATGATTGATGCGTCATATTTACTGTATGACGCATCATGTCGCAAGGAGTTACAGATACATCAGTATTTCTGACGTATCTGTATATGCAAAAGTGACGCATTGCTGGAGTGTGTCACAAAAGTGACGCAACTCCAGTATAGTAGTATAGTATAGGCATTTATATAGCGCACTACTTACCCGTAGGGTCCCAAGGCGCTTCGACCGCTGCGAAACCCTTCCTGGCTTCCCTGAGAGATGGTCCCTTAATGGGTATCTCCAGGGTGAGACCAGGCATCCCCGGCAGTCTGGTGGGGCCGTTAGTGAAGATGAGGCAAGCTAATGCCCAGAGTTGCCGAGTGTGATCGCTGATCAGAGTGGGCACCGAGGCGAGAGAATTATCGAGTCCGCTGACCCTGGTCCAGAAACCTGCCGCGCCGGGAATCGAACCCTGGTCCCGGGCCGTCCTCTGCTCTCGGGTCTGCCGCCTCTAACCAGTGAGCCACACTACTTCACTCCAGCAATGTGTCCTTTCACACTGTCAAGACCCATGTGAAAGTGCCTGCGCCAGTCTTACGCCTGCTGTGAGGCAGTCGTAAGATATTGACGCATTTGCGTCCTAGAAGTGACGCCGTGAAATCTTATAGATTTCACTGCGTCACTTCTATGACGCCCCCCTGCATACATTATACCTGGCGCAGGTATAATGTGACGCATGGGTTTAGAAAGTGACGGATCTACCTAGATGCGTCACTTTGTAAATATGGTGCAACAAGGCACACTTTTCACACCACTGGTGCGTCACAAAAAGTGACGCACCAGCAGCGTAAAAGTGACGCACAGCCTCATAAATAAGGCACTAAATGCTTCTATGCTAATGTCCCAAACATTACCATACCAGTCAACCCACTCACATTTGGCTTGTATCACCTGCTTCTGTTATTCATTCACCTGAAAAAATTACTAGATAGATTCAATGGAAATACCTGCATTTGCAACCTACATCACCCTCCCAAAAAATGTGTGTATTCCCTATTGACCTTAATGGGATCGCCCTCTGAAGGGCTTGACTTCACCTACATGTTTTAGATAAAAGGCTGACATGCAGTAACCCGGTTTCTCCCTGAGGAAAATACGGTAACCCTACATATATAACAGTAGGGCTGTAGAACAGTACATGCTTATTCATGTCTGGTATATTATTCCTAGTGTCCCTCTGCTGTCTTTACCAATACACTTCTTGCCAACTGTTAGATGAGGCTGTGCAGCACTCTTCACCCCGCCTGGGTCTGTCTCGTATACTTTTGATCTAGGCTGATCTGGTGAGCGGGTTCACGGCCTCATTGTGCTATTGATTTAGGACGTGGTTAGATGTTTTATCATGTCAGAGGTAACAACTGCTTCGGTGCGGGGAGGGTGATCAAATCTACATGACCAATACATTATTACAAGCCAAATGGGGTTTGAAGTAATATACTACAAACCCCATCATATATCATGCCTCCTTACAGTTTCCCCCAGCACACAGTCAGTAAACCGAATTAGTTAATAGTCAAATGAAAGTTGCAGAACAGGATGAGAATTGTGTTAATACATGAATAAGGCGACACCCCGTTGGCTACTAGGGGGATACCATGCATGGATGGTGTCGATGGGGGGGGGTTCCTATCTGCAAGTACTGGAAGGTGCACCACTGCATTCATATTAGTCTATTAATAAGGCCAACAGCACTGTATGCCGGGGCTGGCATGCAGTCTACTAATTGTAGACCCCTTAGGGTGAGCTTGTTGACAGCAATGTTAAGAATGACCAATTTTTAGATATTTTCTCTTCCTTAAGAGTGACTGCCAGAAACAGGCATGGCAAGTGCGCAAGTTTTGTGTAGTTATGTCTGAAAGGTACTGACGTTGGCCTTGCATGGAGTTTGCGAAAGTGTATGTTCAGGCCCCCGAAAAGTCCTCATATAAAGATCCGTAAACAAAGCACAGATTGGAACATTCCCTAGAGAGGTGGCTTGCGCTTCCTGCCAAGCACAGGCTCCCATGTTGTTTACCAATCAACGGCTGGGTGCGGACTTGCGGTAATAGTAGTTTCTTCCGCTGAGCTGTTCCCAATGTAGTACAGCATGCCTTCCTGCCATCGAACCACCTTCACGGCTGCAGCGATACCTTGGCCAATCGCAGCACTGTTCGGATTATCCAGTAAGCAATTGGTGACCTCTCCTTGAAGACTAAACGAGCAACCAATTAGAGGATGGTGACTGTACATGGACGTTCTAGAAAGAGTTACAGAGTGGCGCGTGAAGTATGACATCGACCTCTAGAAAGAGGGGCATGGGTGACAAGGAGGTCAGAGGTGGGTGGAGGGGCGGGGAAGCGCGTTTGGAAGAAGATTGCAAGAGAAGCTGATTTGGGAGTGTGTCTGCACGTGCACAACTTTGATAGCAACGACTATTGCCTTCGAAATCGCCTTAAGCATTTGCATTGCAATAGGACTTGCATTTATGCAAGACCTATTGCATTGTGAACGGGAGTGCAGGCAGGCGGGGGCAGGGGGGCAAGAAGGCATGAACAACAAGAGTCCGGGTGGGGGGTGTGAGAAGGCACAGACTGCGTGGGGAGAAGGCATGGGCAGTAAGAGAACCTCATTAAAGAAAATAGTGCTCACAATTTAAATAACACATACCGTGCAACAATTGAAGTAAAGGGACCAGTAGCCATGGAAGGATACAAATGATGACATGGTTGTCATAAGGAGGGACTAACAAGCCTATAAACCAATCGGATGGCAGCATTTAGAAAGGACAAAGACACAAGCCAATAAAAAAGATGGACGGGGGAGTGAACGGGGCCACCCTCACATAGTAAACTACCACAGATCAACCCCAGAGCAGCGCTTGTGCACTGGCTCAGGGCTCAACCTAAAAATGCCATTGTTCCTATTTCAATTCCACAACAAAACAACTGCTCGCTTGCGGCCCACATGCACAATATTATTGTGGTGAAAATGTCCATTAACTATATTTACTACTAATATTGGGCCAGATGTACTATCCATTTTTAGGTCGAGCCTAGAGTCCACATGCATGTGCTGCTCTGTGAGCCTTTTTGTCTTGGAGTTCGCAATAGAAGCCCGCCCACTCTCCGCCTATATTTGTAATTGGCTTGTGTCATTGTCATTCGTGAACGCTGGCTTCTGATTCATAACTAGGTTTGTTAGTCCCTCCTTAGTACCGCCTTGTCTTCATCTGTAACTGCCCATGGGGACTGGCCCTTTTACTTCGGATGTTACACGGTACGTGTTCTTAAGTCTGTGAGCACTATTTTCTTTATTGAGGTTCTCCATCTGAAGGACGTGCTTTGCTTACATTCACACTACTTCAAGTGGTTATAAAGTCTACCACTCTCTTATAGTCCGGTAGGGCAGGAGTAGAGACTTTCACGTTATAATCTCCAAATACCGAACACTAAGTATATGTTTACAACTCTAAAAGTACTTGGTAACAGTCTTCATATTTGCATATTATACAACCTCTGCACCAAGCGAAATTCTGCCTAAAATTGGTAACAATTCCGAGCACTGTTAACTGTCTTGACAAAGCCCGAACTCGCTGAGTGCAGCTCATCGGGTTTTGTGCAGCACCTCCGGTGCCCCCTCCCAACCCGACTCCGGTCTGTGCTCCTCTCCCCTCGGGCTCCCCCTTTCTCCTGGCTGTGCTCCTCTCCTCTAGGCTTTCCCTCTCTCCGCATCCTTCCGCTTTCTTTGAAGGCATTCCCCACCTTCGTCCTCGCCTGGGTGACCTTTGCCCACTTTAGTGCTTCGGCAGAATCCATTGGTTTGAATTGTTTGGAACCCGACACATTGCTGTTGCGATGTGCTCAGGAGGAGGGGGACAGGACCTTAAGGTTTGAATGACCGACGGAGCATGCAATCCGAGACAGGTTCACTGGGTTGTTTGAGGGGGAAACCAAGGGGTGAACGGCAGACATCACTGTTGGGAACCGCATAGGAGCAATGCAATAGGTTTCGCTCGCATTTGCGAGAGTTTAAGCTATTGGCATTGTTAATGACAATGCCTTTCATTGATCTGTTTTAAAAGCCAACTCATAAATAAAAGGCCTTGTAATTTGCAATGACAATAGCTGAAACCCTCGCAAATGCGATGCCTGTGGCATTGCAAATGCTTGGTAATTTTGCAAACACTTCGAATCTTAGCTGCCACCGCAAAAATGGATTTTCCAATGTACATAACCAATTGTAAGAGTCAGTAAAGTTTTACCAACTCCTAAATCGGTATTGAGAATGGATACTTTGAAGGGGTGGTCTGTAGGCGTCCCTTTCAGGTTGCAACCAAAATCCGATTACAAATATTGAAAAAAAATGACCAACTCTCAAAAGGGAAGGGGTTCCCTTTGTACCACCTCGTGAAATCTTTGTTATATGACCCATTTCTTAAAAACCCCAAAACGGCCATTCCTAACCGGCATTTCAATGTTAAATAGTACATTGACAAAATAAGAGATAACCAGAAGAATCTGCAATAAAACGCTCTAAAAAAAATTCAACATGGCTCCCCATAAACAATGGAAAATCACTGAGTCAACACAACTAACGAGAAGCTCAAGAAAACAATGTAACTACATTTCAGGTTAAACCAGCTTTACCGTCAAAAGCACATCAATCAACCTCGGTGGAACAAAGGCGGCATGAATTGAAGACAATAATAAGCCATACAGTAAAGCGACAATAGAAAAACATCTGCTTCTGTGCCCATAACACGAAGCTTTAGTATGTAAAGTCAGGCTGTACACACAGTTTAATAAAAGTATATTTACTTAGAGTTGAGAAATGGCTACATCCCGAGTCCAGCTTGCATGTCTATCCAGAGCGAGTGTTTGAGCTAACTAGGATGTATTCAAAATATCCAAAGCTATATCTGCTCCTTTGTCCGTGGTATATCTGATCCTTTGTCCGGACATACACGAGGTAAAAAAAAAACACTTTAGTTATTATTTGGTAGACAAACAGTCTGCTGCAGGGAAGCAAAATCATACAAACAAAAGATTGAGTTAGAACCAAACATTGGTTTTGATCACTATGGTTTTCTTTATACTTTAACAGATCACTTTCATCATAACGGTTGTTATCAACTTGGAATACCAGCGCCATATTGCTTGCATATATAACATTGGTATCTTTATGCACCAAGAGAAGTATAGGATATATTTATAGATTTTTTATCTAGTTGCAGTTTGTTTCGTGCAAGGTTTGCAACGCGTTTTCTCTCCAGTTTAACAGGGTGTTTTACTTAAACCTAACTGTTTAAAATGTAATTTCAGGAAAAGGTTCAGCACTTTTTTAGGATGTTGTGCTCAACACTGTAAAAGACAATCATAAAATCAAAGGGTCCGATTCCCAGAACTAACTTAAGACAACATCCTAAACTTACTACCATTTTGGTATTCACAGAAGGCACTTACTCATTTCGGTATTCACAGAAGTTAGGAGTCCTAAATTTAGGACTCCTAAAGGCTTTCTGTGAATACCGAAAGTCTTAAAGTTAGGATTTTTCTCAGTTTAGGAGTATTAAAGTTAGGACTCCAAACTTTACTACTCCTAAACTGAGAAAAATCCTAACTTTAAGACTTTCGGTATTCACAGAAGGCATTTTGGAGTCCTAAAGTTAGGACTTCTATATTCTGTGAATACCGAAATGAGTAAGGGCCATATGTATCAAGCCAAATTGAATTCGCAAACACCAAAATTCGCAGAATTTTGGCGTTTGCGAATGCAATTTGGACGATTGGTATGCATCAAGGAAATCTTCTTTCAAAATAAGGAATCGCAAAATATGCGATTCTTATCTTGCGATTGCATTTAAGGAATCGCAAATTTTGCGATTCCTTAAATGCAATGTAAGAAGCCAAAAAAAATAGCAAATTGGCCTAAGGAATCGCAATTTACCACCAACTTCTAGTTGGTGGTAAGTTGCGAATTCCTTTCAAAATGCATATTTTTTCTATTTTCTAAGTGCCATGTGACGCACATACATGCCCTTAGGGCATGTATGTGCGCCACATGTCCACCCATGCCGATTTCAGGGGTGCGAAGAAGGCTTGGGTCTATATACTAACTGGCCTAGACCACTCAAATTGAAACAGCAAAAACATTGGCCAGGTAGATTGTTTGAAAAGACAAAATCTAGTACCACTTATCCAATCGATCTAAGCTGAAACACTTTTCATTTAGTATTTTTTACTCAGTCTTTCGTTTTCAAAAACAACATTCATATATGGCTGAAGAATGATACCATTTCAGTAGCAAAAGTAAGTAAGGCTTATGACGTACACGGAAGCCGCGAGCGGAGAGACACACGGAATGCCGAACCTTGAGCGGACACCCGGCAGGATCATGAAGTAAATCCCCTGCGTCCATCGTGATTTAATCGCGCCTCCTCCTTCTATGAACACATAGTACCAGGCATCACATCTACAAGTTTGAAACATCAAAGAACATTTCTACCACAAGAAATACAGAACCACAGTGTCCCTGAGAGAGAGAATACTGTTGCTCCGTCAAGGCTACATTTCAGTACAGGACAGTTTCCAGTCCAGGTCCTGAGGAGAACCCCTCAATAACACGTGGGTTCGAAACGCGTTGACTCAATGCTGGAACAAAATTCAGGAAGGGCATATTAGGACTTTAATTGTAGATAAAGTCTACCTGACCTTTGACCCTAGTAGTCAGTAGGTTCCAGCATAATCAAGCAAGCAGGCCAGCAAAAATACTGAACGGCCCCTTGCGTGTCTGTAGGTTTTATATCAGGACTGGTGCCTTAAACATTGAATGAAGATAGGCATTTTTTGTCTGTGTTTTTGTATATATGGTGTAAATGTAAATATGTTTCATTCACAGTGATTGTCAAATTTGTGTTTTGAATATTGTATTTTTATGTGAATTTTGCTACTGAAATGGTATCATTCTTCAGACATATATGAATGTTGTTTTTGAAAACGAAAGACTGAGTAAAAAATACTAAATGAAAAGTGTGTCCGCTTAGATCAATTGGATAAGTGGGACTAGATTTTGTCTTTACAAACAATCTACCTGGCCAATGTTTTTGCTGTTTCGATTTCAGGGGTGCAACCCTGCACCCTTGAAAGTATTCACAATTTGCGATTAGCAAGTTGCGATTTGCAAATTTCCCCTTCATTCCTATGAGCCTCCTGGCCCATAGAAATGAATGGGAAATTATTCCTTAATTGCGATTAGCAATTTGCTAATCGCAATTAAGACATTTTAAGAAATCGCTAAAATGAAGCTAATTTCTACATACATACCATTTTGCGATTTCTATATAGCGATTCCTTAAAAATCGCTTTTTAGGAATCGCAAAACGGAATGTTGATACATATGGCCCTAAATGCCTTCTGTGAATACCAAAATGAGTAAGTGCCATTTGTGAATACCAAAATGGTAGTAAGTTTAGGATTTTGTCTTAAGTTTGTTTTGTGGATCGGGCCCAAAGATTCTCTTCAGTTCTTTATTCCAGAGACTCACCCACTGTAGACATAGAAGACAAACACAGTCCATGTTGTTGAGGCGGTAGAGTATTACTGGTTCCACCACTAATCTCTTCTATGCTACTTCCAGAGAAACTCTGTCCCAGTGTTCAAAAGGGTTTTGACTTGCTTTGGATTCCTCAGCTCTCTTAAAAAGCTTCAAAGCAGGTCTCAATCCGAATTGTCCTATAGGTGTAGGCCGAATGAGTAACTCCGTGTATATGTGGTATGGCAAGCACCCTGCCACAGTCTCTAAGTTTACATTAGTCTTGTTCAAGACACTGAGGATTCGGGGGTATGTTCTTCAGAACTGACACATATGTGGCTGGATGACAGCCGTCATTTGATGTTCTATTAGCGTAAGTGCCAATCTGAAGATACGCTATGGTAAGAAGAGCGGTCTCTTTTTATCCTGGTTCCTGTTCTTATTTTTTATTATTATTTAATTAAGGGTATTTGTATAGCAAGGGCTTCAGTGTGCAAAGTAATGCTGCACAGAGCAGGAATAAATGCAGCAAGATACATGGGACAAATGTTAAATAGTATAGTGTAGTGTGGCAGTGGGCACATCAAGATGGAATACAGCAACATGTAAGGAATATTAGTGGGTATAAATGATATATTGGTCGGGCATTTACTGTACCATTAGGACAGATGTGGCTGGGTGACGAGTATCTTTATCATCACGTCGAAGACAGTGTTTTAGAACCCATAGGGTTGACCTATACACACCAAATTAAATGTATATTAGATGATAGGAATGTTCCATGTATTGACAGCTAAAATCAGAGATGGACGCCAAACCAACCAGTGCAATGATAATCACCTTGTCATGCTGGCCGCACTATAGCTCCTCATATGCATCAAAATCATTACGATTCCTCTCCCAAAGTCCAGTATCAAAAGTCAAAGATTCAAAGATTACTATGATCTGACAGAGGGAGAGTGATTTTCTAATCTCCCAGCTGAAACCCATATAGTGAATAACAGCATTATGCTTAACTATGTGGTTATGTGGTACAGCCTGTGCCACTTACCCTTAATCCATCCCTCATCAGCATCACACAATAATCAAATGTTGGTCTCTATCGAAGCTCTCTATGGAAAACCTTGGTAGAAATTCAAGTTTAGTATGCCTGAACTCAGAATGATCAAAAGGCATATTTTAGTGAAGTTGGTTTTAACATTCTGTGTTTGAAAATACCACTTTTAGAAAGTAGGTATTTTCTTGTCTAACCATCCAAGCCTGCCTCTGCTAGGTTGTGTATTCCTTTTCTGGAGTTTGAGTGAGAGGGGCTGGGGAATTCCAGGAGACAGGGTGAGTCAGCACAGGGCTGAATAGAGAGATCTGCTGGTGGGTGAAGTCTTTTGTCCCTGAGACTTCAGCAGGAGGTAAGCTCTTTCTCAAGCCCTTGGAGATCCTTCACACGTTGATGAAAGTACACACAAAGTTCCTCTCTCCTCTCTTTGGCAGTCAGACAACCACTGCAGGCCAATCCCCCAAGCAGCACTTCAGCTTAGGGATAGTCTCTCCTCGGTCTCTCTGGTTCCTCTCCCCAGCAAAGGTTTCTTCTTGTTTCCCAGTAGTGCTCTAAAATTCTGGGGTCTGGGTCTCCCTTTTTGTACACAGTTTCTATTTGTTCTCTGAAGGCAGAGAGGCCTTCGCCTAGTCCAAACCAGTTCTGGATCCAACTGGCCCAGGACGGATCCAAAAGACATACCCAGTCCCTCCCACTACAATTGAGTGCCACCACAGAGCCATAGCTTCATATTGTTTGTTGAATCCTGGTTATATACTTAACCTGCCCTCTGAGGCTACCCCTTATGTTGTAGTCTTGGTGAACGTCCCACCTCAATCAAACCGTGCACCTGAGTCCTTCCAGGATTTAAAAAATAAGGTGGTGCATTGGCTCCAACTGCATGCCCACGTTGGGGTTGGGATTGCTGACTCTATTATCATGGTTCGCAGAGTTAGTTGGGTGGGTACGGATCATAAATTTTGGGCAGGGGATTGAATGGTGGTAAACTTCAAACCCTCAATTGTGGCCCATTTGTTAGCTATTTTTCATCTTTTAGCCCTCCTGACCCACATGGCATTGTAGCCCTCCTTTTGTTTTTGTTTTTACAAACCAGAGGAAGTTTGTCGTGTGTATGAGCATCAAGGCTGGCATACACAGGGCCATTATGTTACGACCCACCAGCATATTAGGCAACCTTCACAGCTGAACCTTGCCAACCATTTTCCCACATGAGTAGCCTTGAGACATACGATTGACTGGGAAGTTATTGACCCATTTTACTTACCCCTGAAGTGTTAATCTATGAGAAGTCATATCCCAAGACATCAAGCCCCCCTCCAACCTCGAAGTCCACCATCTCATCTATGGTTACCCCGGCTGTAAACATGAAAGGCTCAAAGGGTTTGTCCTGAAACACTATGGGACTTTCAGGCCAGTTCACAGGCCCACATTGGGTGGAATTTGTTATGTCATTTCAGATTATTTACTTGCAGGAAATGTGGTAACGTTGCAAGACATATTTCACACCAGCAATCCCTTCAGTGACAGGGAGGGCATGCAGGGGTTTTATCATCTTTGTGGCCGTGGAGTTGAGCGAGCATGTTGAATTATTGTGGGGCATGACGATGTTACAGGGGGTAATGTTATTTGTACCGGGCTCGTCCCCCATTATGCTGGTGAATTTTTACAATACCCACTGTGGGTCTGATGGGGTATCTAGCATTCAAAGTTCAAGCCTCTCCTTAAACGCTTGGGGCCTGATTCCGATACCATTGGGAATGGCTCCAACCAGTGGTCGGAGCCATCCTAACCACATCGGGCCTGTCCACCACCGGTGGATTACCTACACAGATGCTCCGGGCCTGCTCGCTTCACCACCCTTCCTCCTGCAGCTAACTTTGAACTATGTACCCTCCTTCGGCTTCTTTTTTTTGGCACTCATTTCTTGCTCCTTGGCTTATATCTATGGACTTTTTTACCATTTTGACTTTTGCCCTGTCTGACTTTTTTGTTGCTGATCACCGCTGATTCCCCGGACCCGGACCCACCATCTTGTTTAACCGATGTCCTTTCCCCCCCTTTTCTCCTCCTGACTATCCTAAAAGGTATTTCTCTCTCTTTCTGGTTTGCCTTACTCCCCCTCCCCCCGCTCCCTCCAAACCCCACACCCTCTCTCATATCACTATTTCCCCCCCTCAACCCTCTCGCCCACCCTTTTAGATTTTTCCACTATCTTTGTTAACTCCCTGCTTCTCGATCTTTAATTACTTTACCTTTACCCCATGTTAATCGCTATCATGCTTGATGTGTAATTCGAACGTTTTTCTCTTGTCGCCCGTTCTGCCTCTTCTCCCCCTCAGGCTCCCTTCCCCCTCCTCTTTCCTCTCACTCATGTTTTTTGTCCCCCATTCCCTCTCTGCCTCCTTTTATTTCTGCATTCACTCTGAAATTTTCTGTGAATTTTTTAAAAAGTAATAATGTTGTTAACTAGCTCTTCTTCCTTATGTAAAGCTCTCTGATACCTTCAGGTCTAGCCAGCGCTACATAAAACTCAATAAATACAAATACATGTGTATTCCTTTCCGACCGAGCCATTCGGATGGGCTTGGTCGGAAAGGAAAGCAACTTTGTTTTCCGTCTGGTTTCCGACTGGTTCCAAGAGCACGTAAGCCATCTGGAAATCCTTCAGTACTCCTCCGGCTGCTCTTTCTGGATGAGGGAGTACGATGGAAGTTTCCCACTGCCTTTCTGTGCTGGCCTTTCTGACACAGAAAGGCAGTGGGAAACTGTCTTTTAGGGTTCCCAAACAGGGCCCCTATGGGTGTGAGGCCACTGAATGGTAGTCTTGGGGGCACCAATGGTGCCCCCCTGCACCTAGTGGCAGGCACCATGGAGTGCCTGCCACAGGGTGCAGGGATGAACTGCACCTCTACCACAGGGTGCAAGGATGAACTGCACCTCTGCACTTAATGATGCGAGCATGCATTCAGTTTGGAACGCATCAGAATCTGCCCCTTGGTTGGAAACTGGGGTGGGTGTGGGGGCTCCTAATGTTGGTGAGGGGTTTTAACTACCATTTATGTGATTGCCCTTTATCGAGTGATGCACCAAAGCCCAGGTGTACTTTGGCAGAGGGATTCCACTTTACTCACTCTAAGGAAGGTATGAAGCTTGGTGCATTTTAGAAACCCACAACCTTGTGTTTGCTCTTGAAAAACTGGTTTAATTCTCCCTACTCTATTGTTGCTGTAACTTTTAAAGGGAGAAGCTGCACCTCCATTATTGATTCTATTGATGTTTCTGCTCCCCTATTTTTTTGCATCGCCAAACTTCAACATCATTCTCAGCCTATTTAGTGTTCATAATCCTGTTTGTAGAATCGGAGTGCTCCATGGACCCCATTTGTTCACCTGTGGGGGTTCTTAGAGGGATCTCTCTTGTTGACCAAGGTAGGTGACTAAAATGGTTTCCAGTGGAACCTGCCCAGATTGAAGTATCCCTATTAACTAAAGCACCCCAATAGATAACCATCTGTCGAGATGTAGATGCCGCTGAGATAGATGTCTTGCAAGCACTTGATGGAATTGTGTGTAAAGTTCAGGAATAATGTCCGTACCCTCAACCAACCAGCAAGTGCCATAATGGTTTGATGGGCCCTGCTCCAAGTTCCTCCGACAGTTGAAGGCAGCCCTGAAGAAGGCCCATAGAGATAGGAGCCTTGTGGTGCCCCGGAGGTAAACCTACAAGCAGGCAAGACAAAACTTTGTAGAATTTTCACTGCCAGGACAAGTAAAACATAAAATAAATTTTAAATACCATGAACCTTGTCCTATAGGCCTACGTTAGTGGTGACTTATTATGTGCTAAAAAAAGGTTGAGGCCTAGCCAAAGTTTTAGTTTGTCAGTTTGAAATGGCAGGTTAAAATAAAACTGCACACACAGCTTGCAATGATAGACCTGTAGACATGATTTACAGTGCTACTGTAGTGGGGGGACAATGAGTGGTGCAGTCCATTAATAGTATTTAATTTGCAAGCCCTCGATACAGGTGGTACCATATACTATAGAAGTACAATCAAATTAAATGTGCCAGTCAGGTATATACCACATTTAACAGTTTTAGAAGGCAGGGCATAAGCACTTTACCACTGGTAAGAACTGGTGAAGTGCACATAGTCCTATGCCCACCCAAAATAGGTTTAGCAACAGAAGCCAAAAATCCAGACGAAATGCCATGCAAAATATGTTTGTTTCTGAAACAAATTATTAATTCTAGGATTTACAACTAGCAGCATTCATGTGACGCATTAGGCAGAAACTGCACTGCCCAGTCCGAGCCTGGCACAGATAGTGTTTGCCCAATGACAACAAATGCCCTGTTCCTAGTCCAGATGTGAACCCGGGCCTGAACTGAGATCAACACATTAGCTTAGAGGAGGATCTGGACCTCCTGCATCTTTGGCTGATCGATAGATTCGAAGAGTTTGCTCCAGAGATGGTCTCCCGTAAAGCAAGCAAGCGGGCTTCCGCCCCGTGGTTCACTGCTTCCCTAGCTGAGATGCGGCGAAGTTGCAAGAACGCTGAAAGGGCCTGGCGCCGCCATTACGATCTTACCGAAAAAATTGAATACAGAGAATCCATTAGACTTTATCATAGTAGCATCATATCAGAGAAAAAGGCCTATTTTGCTAGAAGAATTAAGGATGCGGCAAATACCAGCAAAGAAATTTTCCGCATAGTAAAAGAATTAATTTCACCCATCCCTGTCCTGCCCACGCATTCTCATACTGAACCGTGGGTATGTCAACTTGCAAACTATTTTGCTACTAAAATTAAGTCTATTCAAGACGCTTTCCCCCCCACTAGCGCGGTGATTTCACCAGAGACCAGTGTCTCTTTGCCCACATCTTCGGTCCCTGACGGTCCCACTTTTTCTGATTTTCCCCCCCTGTCTCTCTCTTCATCACTGGACCTTCTCACTCAATTAAAATCTGGCTCCCCTCAGGATCCCTGTCCCGCAAAATGTCTTGGAAAAATAGCTCCTGCTATCAACTCCCTGGTAAACCCGGTGCTTAATCTCTCGCTAAGCACGGGAGTGGTACCCCGGGCCTGGAAGCATGCCCTGATCCTTCCGCTTGCGAAGAAGCCTAATCTGGACCCGTTGGTCCATGCCAACTACAGGCCCATCTTCCTCCTCCCGGTAATGGCTAAGGTGGTGGAGGAGCACGTCCACGTCTCTCTCTCCAACTACCTAGAACATCATAACATCTTACATGACACCCAGTCGGGTTTCCGTGCCAACATGAGCACGGAGACCGCGCTGTTAGAAGTCACTGATGCCATAAGAGAGGCATTAGACGCGAGAGGTAAGGCCCTGCTTGTAATGTTGGACTTGTCGGCGGCCTTCAACACCGTTCCCCATGGCGGTCTCCTTTTAAGACTCAGAGAGATCGGGCATCGGTGTTCAGCTGGTTTGAGTCATTTCTGGCAGACCGCCGTCAAACGATTTGGGCCCCACCGTTCTCCGCCGATATGCCGCCACTCAAGGTGGTGGTGCCTCAGGGCTCCATCTTAAGCCCCTCCCTCTTTAACATCTATATGGCCCCTTTGGCGGCACTGGCGGAGTCGCTTGGTGCCCAGATCGTGTCCTATGCTGATGACACCCAGCTCCTCTTTACTTGCAAGAAGGGTTCCGATTTTGATGGCCTGCGGATCAGAAGCTGTCTGGGTGCGGTCTTCGAATGGTTTAAACATTATAGCCTCAAATGTAACTCCGATAAATCGGAGCTGCTCTTTTTCGGATACCCACCCGATCCCAGATGGCAGTCTTGGTGGCCCCCAGACAAGTATCCCCTGGTGGCTGCGTCCTCCAAGGCCAAGAATCTTGGAGTACTTATTGACAATGGCCTTACTCTGAAGCCCCAGATTCTTGGACTCGCAGGGAAGTGTTTCGGCATCCTGAAAATGCTGAGAAAATTCCTTCCGATCCTCTCCATAGAGCATAGGAAAACTACTGTGCAGGCCCTGATAGGTTCTCGTTTGGACTACGCAAACGTACTCTACCTGGGCCTGCCAGAGTATCTTCTTTCGCACCTTCAGATAGTGCAGAACTCTGCTGCGAGAGCTATCTACGGTCTCCATCGGAGAACCAGTGCGTCGGAATTACTTAAAAGACTGCACTGGCTTCCTATTAGAAAACGGATTGCTTTTAAGGCGCTCACACTCGCTTTCAAAGCGCTCCATCTCTCAGGTGCGAAATACATTAGGAAACGTCTGACTTTCTATTTGCCCACTAGGACTTTGAGATTGGCCTCCCTGGCCATGGCCTCTGTTCCATCTATTAGACGGGCGAGAATTGGAGGTCGCTCCTTTCGTCACCTGGCACCTCAACTCTGGAATTCCCTGCCCGTCTCTTTGAGGAAAAATGGCAAACTACTAGTCTTCAGGAAGGAGCTGAAGTCTTGGCTGTTTGCTCAATAACTCTTTTGTCCGCTCATTTGCACCTGACCTCTGCATCGGGTTTGTTAAAGCGCCGGTACACTCCTCGGAGTAGCTGAGCGCTATATAAATCCGATTTTAACATAACATTTTAACATTGAAATGCGGACTGACTGTTTAAAGCCTCCAGTCTGCTTTTCAGTGGAGTCGGCGACCTAACTACTGTTTCAAAGGGGTGGCAGTGATTCCCCTGCAGGTGTGTGCACTCAGTGACACCATCCACCTTCAAGGGTATGCCTGGGTGGTCCCGGAGTCCCTA
Organism: Lissotriton vulgaris; assembly: GCF_964263255.1. Classification (NCBI taxonomy): domain Eukaryota; kingdom Metazoa; phylum Chordata; class Amphibia; order Caudata; family Salamandridae; genus Lissotriton; species Lissotriton vulgaris. The sequence continues at coordinate 773,855,429 of NC_141696.1, read as the reverse complement.
TTCCCTTCTCATAAGGGGAACCCTTGAGGTCACACTGATAATGCACCTCCTAACACTCTTCCACGTGTCAGTAAAATGGCATGAGTGCAAAGGCAAATGATTCCCTCAGTTTAATGGAGCCACTCCCTCACGCAAGTGAGGGCACATCCTCTTAGGTTCACCCAAGCACACACTTAACATTGTCACTATTAATTTTACAGAAAGCAGGGGCAGCTCTAGGCCCATGATGGCCCCGGGCAGGGAGCGTAGGTAGGGGGCAACGGAAGAGGGGTCCAGGCGGGGTGGAGCCCCCCGGAGCTCAGGAAGGTGTTTTAATAAAGCATCCAGAAAAGGTGTTAGATGACAAGGACCTGGGGCTGCTCCTACCTTCTGAACTCGTCTCAGAACAATAAAATTTAGGAGAAGGAGGGTATTGTGACACACGACGTGAGGGACTGGCACAGACGGCTGTAGCGCCAGGGCCATGACAGGGGCTCCGGATCCACAGCCCCCCCCACAGAGAAAGAATCGGTGGCCTCTTTGCCCGAAAACATTAATATTGATACCATATCGAATATGGTGTCTTACGCATGGCGGATGGCCACGTCCGTTGCAGACACTGCATAGCCTCCTTGTGCTCATGACACAAGAGTTGTAGTGTTAGTGGCCTCATGCATGTGGTGATGACTAGAAATGACAAAAGACGCACTCTCTGTAATGGCTGGTCATGGAGTGCCAGTCGGGGCTCAACGATAAAGGCTGAATGTGGCTTAAAATACATGCGCCTACTCACAATTATTACTGATACTGGCAAAGGTTAAAATGGCTAGGTAGGGGCGACATGATTGAAGCGGGGCGTGCTCGCGTTTCATAAATGCTGGTAATGGTTACACAGTCAAACATGGTCATTGTATGCAGGGAAGGAGCCTCCTGAGTTAGAAAAAGTTCCCCGCCCGGCAAAGGTTTACAAAAATGGGGACATTCTGTTGTGGTACTATTTAAAGGCGGGAGGGGGCGAACGCCTCCTGATAAATTAGAGAGGTGGGGGCGGTAGGCCATTGTCTAATCCTCAGATGGCACTTGCTGGGTATCGTGCAGCAAAAAGAATCGGTAAAAAGCCGGTTCAGCTATGGGTGTGTGCATTGTCTGGCGCAGCGTAGGACAAATGAAGAAGAGGGGTATCAGGCAGCAAGCTTGCTTACCTTACAATGCCGACCGTAGCTCAGGATTTAGAAAACGCCGGTGCCGGTTGAGGAGCCAAAATATAATTGGTGTGTGTGCGACGACGCATGAACGTGCAACGTCATAATTTCTCACACATAGGCAGAGTCAGCACAAGACTACAGTATTAGCGTGGCGGCCCTGGGGTTTGGCGGCTCTGTGCAGGTGCACAGCTTGCAAGGCCGCCCCTGCAGAAAGGGCTGAGCAAGCATTTGCAGCCTCTTTTGGAATACCATAGTTACCATGGTGTGCAAAATGGACACAATCACCTGTTGCATCCCTAGGCGCTATATATAATAGAGTCCCTGGTGGTTAATGTGACATTACTGGCACAATCAGTGTTACTTGTGGGTTCAATTAGTGACCTCTGACACAGTGTAGAAGCAAATGAGCGTTCTGTTTTGTTAAGTATGATGAAATGAATATTACACAAGCACATTCCACTCCACAGTCACTCAATGTAAGTGGAAAACAATTTGCATGAGCTTTCGATGGCTCTGAAAAGATGTGTTTTTAGTACAGGGTGCTTAAGATCACCAACCCCCAAATCACGAAAATATACCGTCTTACCTGTAGATAGGAAGAACAATATTTTATTTACTATTGAGACTAAAATAATTTTATTAATCATTTTAATGATTTATTTTATATGCTGCCATACTTAACAGCAGTTTATTAAAAACAGAATGCTCACATATGCATTACCAGCTTAATCATTCTAAACGGGACCCGCTAAAAGCAAACTGGCAGCTTTTTTATTGGGTGTTTTTTCAAAGTCCCTAGACTTCAGGGACCTGCCAAGCAGACTGCCGATTTCTGTACTGTTTCTGACTCCAACAAATGTCACGTTTATCACAGTACAAAATCTTGTCAACCTGTGACTCTGACAAGCTCTCAAAGGATCTGATTTCTGAAATGGCTTAGTTAGTTCATGGAGAGAGGAAGTCTATATTTTATGAATGCTTATTCACAGCGACAGAAAACACTAGCTTTCAAGGAAAAAATAAATGCCTTTCAAACATAAAAAATGGAGTCTGCCGTACAATAGCAGCGTGTGTTAAAGGTGGGTTGAAACTCTACTTTAGAACTGCCAGCTATCACTGCTTACATGCAAGTAAAACATGATTTGAAAAAATGTGATCTATTTTAAGTGATTGCTGGGATTAAAACTCAAGTCAAAGCTGATCCATTATGTTGCTGCACTATTAGATGCCTTGAATGCTGATATAATCCATAAAGTAACATTGTTATGTCGATTAAGAATCAGCTGAAGTTTTCACTGTCTTAAGGATATTAAGATCAGATACTTCGGCAATCTATGGGGCACATGCATCAAAGGAAATTGCATTCGCAAATGATGCGAATCGCAAAATTCGTCAGTTTGCGAATGCAATTCCCATTTTTGGGATGCATTAACATTTTTGTAATTTTCACAATTTAAGAAATCGCAAAATTGCGATTTCTTAAATTGCGATTGCAATGCATCAAACTCTAAATATTTGCGAATTCGCAAATAAGGGGAGCAAATTACCATGAAGTTGACCTTCGTGGTAATTTCCGAAAACTTTGAAAAATGCACTAAAGTGCATTTTTCAAAGTTCCATTTTATTCACACACATGCCCTTCGGAAATGTGAGTGTGCAAAATATACTTCTAAGCAGATTTCAGGGGTGCAGCAGGGTGTCCTTTGGACACCCCCGCTCCCTTGAAATTGCATTCTTAATTTGCGAGTTTCTAATAGTGAATTGCAAATTAAGAATGTCTTTCCATTCATTCCTATGGGCCCCTAGGCCCAAAGGAATGGATGGGGAGGTATTCCTTAATCGCGATTCTCAAATAGAGAATCACAATTAAGGATTATTAAGAAATCACTATTTTTATAGCGATTTCTTGATACATTGCAGTTTGTAATTCCTTAATTGAGATTCCTTATTTTTCACAATTAAGGAATCACAAAATGCAATATTGATGCATGTGCCCGTATGTTTCTGCTACAGCCACATTTCTGGGTCGGATGTGAGCGAAGAGAAGACAAGCTATGAAATGCTGAAGTTTGTTTTAATTGAAATTGTAAATGTTGATTCTGAATTACAAGTATTATGTTTTAAAATATTTGTAATGTGTAGTAATGTATATAATTAATTGAGAAATGGTTTTAAGCTGTCGTTTCTACAGGTTTTATGATTGTTATTTACAGTATTAATGTGAAACTTTTATGGCTTTGCCGAAATAAAGTATTTTTTAACAGAATTGAATTGAACTCAAGTCTTTGTTTCAAAATGTCACCAACCTGTCTGAATTTGTTAGCCCAGCAGGAAATATATTTTTCTAGATATTAAAACCTGGGCATTCTCTTGATTTGTATCAAGAGTTGATTATGTACTGATCATTAGGTAGCAGCGCATTCGCTAGCCGGCGCCTGTATTATTTCATTGAGTGCTTTGCTTTTAAAATACTGTGTCATTCGTGCAACTGTTTTTAAACCTTCCTCACCTTTTCTTCTTGCCTTGCTGCTCCCCGCACTAATTTTGCCAGTCCCCGGTCCACCGCAGCGGGTGCTGTTTATGTGGCAGGATGTGGATCCGCCCCCCTTTACACATTTCCGCTACGGGGAGATACTTAAACAGGATGTTTGACCGGCCGCGCAGCATTAGGTAGCAGCACATTCGCTAGCCGGCACCTGTATTATTTCATTGAGTGCTTTGCTTTTAAAATTCTGTGTCATTCATGCAATTGTTTTTAAACCTTCTTCACCTTTTCTTCTTCGGGTGCTGCTCCCCGCACTAATTCTGCCAGTCCCCGGTCCACCGCAGCGTGTGCTGTTTGTGTGGAGGAACGTGGCTCCGCACTCCGTTACACATTTCCGCTACTGGGGAATATTTAAACAGCATGCTTGTCTGTCCACGCAGCGGCACCGAAGGCACCCCAAAGGCAAACCCGTTTGTGCCTGTCCGCGCCAGGCCAGCGCCATACGCCAGACATACTGTTAATTTTGGGAAATCACTTCTCCCCTACCCCCCGAAGGAGTTGCTAAAAGTCAGAACTGTGTCCAGGAGATGCATAACTCATGGGTTGGTGGATTTAGAGGGTCCCTTCAGCTGCAAACAGTGTGGGTTTACATCTATTACCCCAGCAGCTGTACAAGACTGCCCTCCTACCCAAGGCAAAGACCTGATAATTTTTCACCTAAATTGCCAATCGTCAAACAATGTGCCGATGTCTACGACCTTCTAGAAACCAAATCGCCCGGATACCCTGTTCTGAACTGAGACCTGGCTCTCTGAAGACTCAGTGACGAATCCAGGGTTGGCTCTTCCTGAGGATTATGTTATTTATACCCTTAATAGAGACACAAGAGGCGGGGGTATTGCGGCTATTGTGAAAATCGGCTACCCCTGTTCCTATACTAAACAGCCCATTTTGGGCTGTGAATGTGCCTGTTTTAAAATCACCTTCAATGCTAACTATACGATGACTGGGCTATTGATATATCGCCCCCGGGTCCATCTAAAGCCTTTAGGGAAGCATTCATTGATACTGCCTGCATCTTGGCGGCCAATTCTCCTAACTGTACAATATTGGGAGATCTGAATTTTCATTTTGATAACCATTCAGATGTGGATGTGGCGAACTTGATGGCGCACTTAGCGGCCTGCCAGTTGGATGAGCGGGTTTCTGTTCCTACTCATTTGGCTGGTCACTTGTTGGATCTGGTATTTACCAACATTCTGTCCTTTACAGTTCTAACGCTGGTACCTATGGCATGGTCGGACCATTTTTTGGTACCTTTGGCTATTCAAGGTATGGCTCCCAATCGTAAATCAGACAACCCCTACTCCTTTAAACGTTATTGGCATAAGCTTAGGTTGGATCAATTCCATGATCTTCTCTCGAGCTCCGTTCCAGTGTTGCCAATGGGCTCTGACTAGTCTCATTCAGACTTTTCAGATTGGATCATTTAGCTGTTGGATAAGTTGGTTCCAGCCAAGTGGTCCCCTAATCGTTTATCTAGATTCAACCCATGGTAGAACGAAAAATTAGCGTTGCTGTAAAAAAATTGTAAAAAATGTGAAAGATCTTGGAGGAAAGACTTTGATCCTTTATCCAGAGTTCAATATCGGTCTGCAGTAAAGATCTATCATAAAGCAATCAATACTGAACGTGCGGATTTCTATGCCAAGGAAATTAGTAACAGTACCAAACCCGCGAAGAGCATCTTTTCCATTGTCTCAGACCTGAAAAGTCAGAAGGGGATGGCTGGCCCACTGATCACCTCGAATCAGCAATGTGAGGAACTTGCCTTGTTCTTCTCAAAAAAGTTAGAAGACATCTATAAAGGCTTCCCCATGGCTGATTTGGACTACCCTGAATTGTCCAGCAATGGCACGTTGAATACTTTAGAGGTTTTCCCACAGATTGAACAGGACCGGTTATCCGTTCTCTGTGCAAAAATCAAGTCTGGTTCACCAGTTGATCCCCTGAAACCTGACCAATTTAGGAAAATGTTACCTATTATCTCTCCCCTGCTTGGCCAAGTGATCAACATATCACTTAGCTCGGCCGTTGTGCCTTTAGCATGGAAACAAGCCAAAGTACTGCATTTGCTTAAAAAAACGTCTCTGGATGTCAAAAAGAATTTCAGGCCAATCCCATTGCACTCTTGGACTGCTATAATCTTGGAAGCATATATTAATTCCATTCTTTCAGAGCACCTGACCAGCAATAACATACTGGATCCTCTGCAAAATGGTTTACGCCCCGGCCATGATACAGTGTCAGCGCTTCTGGTGGTAATAGAGCATCTCTGGGCACCTTTGGACGCAGGACAGACATCGGCACTGATCCTTTCGGATCTCAGTCCCACATAATGCCCCTGTGTCCCATGCTATCCTGTTGTGCCACTTGTAAGAGGCGGGCATCAGGGGCCTTGCATTAAAATGGCTGGTGTCATTTCTTTCTGACAGGACCTACCAGTTGATTGCCCCCCTCGTTTTCCTCATCTACCTTTCCCATCAAGCATGGTGTACCACAGGGTTCCTCTCTGAGTCCTCTTCTCTTTAATTTGTATGTACAACCTCTGGCTGTATTGGCCTAGAGCAGAGGACTGACAAGGGTTTCCTATGCCAACGATATGCAGCTGATGGTAGCACTATCGAGCAGCTCCAAGGACGACGCCGCTAAGTTTCAAGGTGATCTTGTGGCAGTTGCCAGTTGGATGAGAGCTAACTGCCTCCAGCTGAACGTTAGCAAATCAGAGGTTTTGCTGGTGGGAAGGGACCAAGGGTTATGGAATGAGCATTGGTTGCCCAGGAATTTAGGTATCCCCCCTCCTAAACAGGTTGTAAAGAACTTGGTGGTGTGGATAGAGTCTTTGCTCAGTTTCCAGACTCAAAGGAAGAAGGTAGCAGTCACCTGTTTCGGTCTATTACGTGGGCTTAAACCCATTTTAGGTTTCTTTGATGCCCCGACAGACTCATTATTCAAGCATTGATTTGATCTAGTCTTGAATATGTGAACTCTCTGTATTTAGGGGTGAACAAGGCAGAAATACAGAGGCTACAGAGAGTACAGAACGCCGCAGCCAGTGCTCTTGTGGATCTGCTCAGAGTCTGTTCGGTGACCAGTACTATCCGCCACCTCCACTGGTTGCCAGTGGCTCAGCGGATTGAGTTTAAGGCTCTCTGTAAAGCCTTTAAAATTCTGAAGCTCGCATCCCCCAATGTTTTGACAAATTTGCTCTCTTTGTATGTTCCTTCTCCTCAGCTCCGCTCCATGGGCCAACATTTGTTGTTGGTCCCTCGAGTTAGGAAAACTCGGGCCGGAGGTCGTTCCTTCCGGTACAGAGCGGCGACTCTTTGGAAATCCCTACCCCCCATACTCGCGGCTTTAACAACCTTACTGATTTTAGGAAAGCTATTAAAACCTTTCTTTTTCCCCACTATGTAGTCTGCCGTCTGTGGTGTTGCTACCTTCTGCTGTTAGAGCTGGTACGCCCCTTGGCTGGGGCTTGATATATCAAGCACAGACGGTTGTCTGGTGTGGGCCACTTTCTTAAGCGGTTTTCTATAGCTGTAAAACTCAAGCTATATGTCTGAGGCAGAGACTTTAGCCTACTCAGAAGAGTATATTCTGAAAATTGCTTGCGGACCCTCGCTTTTGGCCAACAAAACATCTTTTGTCCAACCAGCTCATGAAACAGATCTAAATCAGCTGGAAAGATTAAAAAAGAAACTTGTGCGAACAGAGCTGCATGCGAAATTCCTTACTGATTGCCTGAGTGCAAATATAACCCCAACAGGGTTGCAAATACGAAATATACCGATTATCTTTACTGATGACGAGGAATTTAAAGTTGGCTTTAGCTATTCAGCAAACAGGTGCTCTCGCACCTGGATGGTGTTAAGCATCGAAACAGCAGGCAGACAAATTAAACTTCTTAATGCAGAGATAAAAGCCTTAGAAAAGAAAATTTTGGGTGACTCTACCATTACCAACAGTAACTCTTTGCTGGAGAAAGTCCAACAAACAATCAAGGACTTTGAGCTCTTTAATGCCCATAAGAAAACAGATAAACTTCAGAACGATATAAGGAAATACAATAAAGAACGTACATACCCTTATTTAAATAAGGACTTTTATGCCCCACAGAACACCAACCAACAACCTAGGGGAAGAAAAATAATTAATTTTTCCGATACTGTTTCTGAATCAGGCAGTGACAAATCTGCTGATAACAATCAACATCCACAAGACCAACATCCATCTACCTCTCGCTAGCCCACTTTTTTAGCACAGGAACAGCGCTATAACGGTCAACAGCACAGACCCCAAACACAACCACAGAGGAGAGGATGGAACTGAAACCCATATACACCGGGGTTTCGCAAGACTCGCAATCAATATTACGAGTGATAACACCGAATCAGTCCATCCCCATTTTTAACTTATCAAGTCATGTGTTGTCAGAAAAAGAAATTGAGGTTCTATCAGCTGGTCTCAGTTTCGTTCCAACTTATAGAAATGACCTATTTGAAACCAAACTTGAAATGTACAGATTCTTCAGATCTGTGAGACTAAAAAACTTTTTTGCTAATAATACCAGCAGCAACAACCAAGGCATAACGGGCCTCCGTTGCCCTTTAACTTTTTACCCCTTGAACTCCATGGTGAGGAAGGAGGTTATTACATTCGAGAATACTGTCTTGATTGAAATAGATAACCTTTTCAAGAAGAGATTGCAATACAAGTTCAACTTCCCTATTGACCAACAAAAAGCGTTACGAAATCTCCAAACATTGGATAATACCCTAATCAAACCTGCAGATAAAGGGGGAAGAATAGTGCTCTGGGAACGCAATAAGTATAACATGGAAATGCTTAAACAACTATCTAACAAATTTAACTATAGGAAGTTGACAACTAACCCCACTCCTCGACTGACAAAATAAATCTGTGCCTTAAGCCAGGAAGGCTTGGATGGAGGCTGGCTTAATGACAAGGAAGCAGCTTTCCTTATTAACAAAACACCAACAGTGCCAGCAATATATCTATTGCCTAAAGTGCACAAGAGCCTATCAGACCCCCCCGGACGACCTATAGTGTCTGGTTGTAATTCTATACTTAAACAATTGGCACAATACGCTGACCACTTCATTAGACCATTTGCTACTGAGTCACCATCTTATATTGGGGACACAATGGCTGTAATAAATGCAGTGGAGAATTTTGAATTCAATCCCATGGAAGACATTCTTGTCACCATGGATATTAAAAGTTTATATACGAACATCCCACAACTGGAAGTAATATCTATTCTTACAGATCGATTAAATGACAGACCCAGACCACACAAGGTGCCTACTGAATTTATAATTGAATGTGTACGTATATCGTTATGTGAAAATTTCTTTCTCTATGAGAACAACTTCTACCAACAACTTAATGGAGTTGCTATGGGGGCAGTGTATGCCCCAGGTATAGCTAACATATATGTCTCCCATTTCGAAAATCTATTTGTTCACGATGTATCCAACCCTTTCTTGAGTAACATCCGAAAGTGGTTGCGATACATCGATGATGTATTTCTGGTTTGGCATGGTTCAGACACAGAACTACAAAACTTTCATGTTTGGTTAAATAATCAAAAGCCCAATTTAAAATTCACCTTGGAGTACAATCCATTTGAAATGAATTTCTTGGATATATATATAAAGAGTGATATGACCAATCATTTGTATACAAGTTTATACACTAAGCCAAAATCTCGCAACACACTTCTGAAATATCAAAGTCATCATCCCCAAGCCCTTAAAGATGGGCTACCGTTTGGGCAGTTTCTGCGTTTGCGCAGAAATTGCACCCTAAGATCTGATTACTTTACTGAAGAGAAAATTCTAAAGGAGAAATTGAAGGCGAGGGGTTATCCCTCCAAGCTCCTAAAAAGATCTCTCAAAAGAGCTTGGTATAACCCAAGAGAAGAGCTTTTGAAAATGAAAGACCGCCCTAAGAAGGATAATCTTGTATGTGTATCTACTTGTGCCACTCATGCCAATGCTATTAAGAAAATCATACTAAAACATTGGAATTTGTTAATGTCAATCCCCGAGCTGACCCAAAAGCCACTTTTTGCCTTTAAAAGGGGCACCAATCTTCAGGACCGGTTAGTCCATGCTTATGACAATAAGCAGCATGTTGTTGATAATATGAGACAATTGGCACCTAATATTGGTCACTATAAGTGCGCTAGTTGCCAAAGCCTGTCACACAACACAAACAGTGTAACATCAATGGCATTAATCTGACTATGAAGTCCTTTTCTAACTGCAACACTGCTAACGTGGTATATTGCATTAAATGCCCTTGTGAACTACATTATATCGGCAAGACTACTCAACCTGTTAAGAAGCGGATACTTCAGCACCAGTCCCGCATCTGATGTAAGGTAGAATCTGCTCCACTTGTTGAGCACTATCTCAGATCAAGCCACACTTTTGACCAAATGACCTGGTGGGTCATTGAGGTAGTTAAACCGACGAAACTGCAACAAAATGTTGACCGTATTCTAACACTCAGGGAAGGTAAACACATTTGTAATGCCAACACTATTGAGAAAGGGCTTAACAGCGCCACTGAATGGCATTCACTTGCGTGTCTGTAAATTCCCATGTTTAATCTGTATCTTTGTTCAACATTTTAGGTGTAAACTGGTTGTGAACTAGGAGGGACTCCCTTTAGACATATAGGCTATTTGTAAACTGGTTCACAACCAGGAGGGCCCCTTAATAATATCCACTATATATTGGTACACCGATAAATGAAGATCTCATAAATTAAAAAAGAATACAATTCTATTAAATGTGTTATACTTAGCTTCCTCTAGATGTTAACTCAATGTATATGACACTTTAATGCAGATTGTTTCTATACTCTTAATTTTCAAAATTTCTGGACTGATAGGTTCTCACAATGTATGTTTCTAACTACTTAATCTTTGATACTTATTTTAGCATTGGCAAATATGAATACATACATGGTCATAAATCAAATTATGACACGCCTCTCTCTTTTCCGTAGCCGCACGCACTAGAAACCAAGCATATGTATTAGATACACTGAAGACCTCTGTCTTACTCCCTTTGATTCATGCACGTAACGTCCGCACAAATAACCATCATAAATCCAATATGTTGCTTTCGCAAATAATCTATTGGTCATTAATGAATATATATCTATGTTCTATACTGCAAATTCATTGAACGAGGACCACTGCGTAAAATGACCGTGACATACGGTTATTAAGCACTTTACCGGTGGATAGATTTGTTATCTATTGCATAATGTACCACTACAAAATGGCCGCCCATTTGTTCATTAAATCTCAAGACTTGTTAGCCTTTCAGCCCTCTGTCGATCTCCAAACGACAGCTGTATAAACTTGTGTGAACCGATGGTCACACTTCTTGCATCTACTGCTGAAGCAACTACAGCGTGAGGACGGACTCTGACTCATTTTTCCAGGTATTTATTCTCTAAGAGCCAGGACGCTCCGCACATTTCGCTGCTTATTAAACTATATAGATCGATTTCTATACATTAAATACTAAATTGGATGGTGGTCTCTTATACTTTTAGAGCAACCTACCTGACCGAGAAACATTGGCAAGAAGACGCCATTCTACCTTCTAATGTGTAAGGTATGTACTGACCCATTTAGTTTAATTATACACCAACGTATTTGAACCTAATGTCAATTACGGTAGACCTTTTACAGGTTCAATCTAATGTCTGTTCTTTTTCTGTACCGCAATTAGGGAACCTTCTAAAACTATCGAGGATCCCCTTTCTTCTTTTTAAATCTCAGGCTTCTGGAAGTGACTGACTGGACAGGTATTTAGTGATTATTAAGCTATTACTCACCTTTGCCTCAAAATTCTGACAGCCTTAGTCAGCTGAATTTTTTGTCATAAAGAATATATAGTCGAACTCGATATCATGAAATCAGTTTTATACATATTGGTACCAATAATCTATCCACTGGTACTGACCAATTCGTTTGTTTGCCAGCTACATAAACGATACAGAGTGTTCAGACATAAAGGCTAGTTTTAGGCCGAAGAATATATGGGCGAAAGACCAGATTAACGGCAAACCTTAAGGCTAAAGTTTGAAATTATATATGCAAATGTGGGATATCATTAGCCTTACTGCAACCTTTATCGCCTTTATATCATCCGCAAATGCAGGCTTCCTTACGGCAATTCTTAGCCTTCACGGTGCAAATCATCCTACCTGCCCGGGACACCTGCTGGCTCCCATAAGGTAATAAGCAAGGAATCAGTGATTTGAACAAAAACCCAATTTAATATAAGGATATGTAATGTAACCAAAACCTACTCTGTTTGATCATTCTAACACAGGGCAGGTCACCGCAAACCGCTAATTACTCAACCGGCAGCAGCGCTAGGCAATCGAGTCTCTGATCCGTGCGCTTATATGAACAAGGTATAAAAATATGTTACAAATAAGGGGTAATTTTTTCAACTAGCCCTCACTCTACTGGTGGATTATTTTTAAACAATCTGAGAAATATATCCCTGTTCTAGTAGGTTAATCTCGGCAGGATAATATTTCTAACCAAGCATAGAACGTTAACACTTGGTGTCAGTCCAACAGATTCCCTGTGTGAAAACATACTTTTTTATGTCCATACAAATGACGACAGATGTGTTATGTATGATATTTTGAGGATATTGAATTTTTACTGACTAGGATATGCAGTTCACAAGATTGAAGCATTCTTCAAACACGATGATTTTTTGTTCTATTTTATTTACAGAATGTATCCTTCAAATGTCAGTCACAGTGTAAACAATAGCTGAAATTTGAAAGCTCATAAATTGTATTGAAAACTTTGTATTCCACAACTGTTATGACTGTGTCTTCATTAACAGTGACAAGGATATGCATTACGCAAGAGTGAAGCATTCCTTAAACACGATGATTCTATTTGTAGAATGTATCCTCTGAATGTCATTTATGGTGTAAATATTAGCTGAAATTTGAAAGCTCATAAAATGGATTGAATCTGTTATCTCACAACTGCTATGATTGTGTCTCCATTAATAGGTATTTTCAAATATAATTTTCATTTTTAATTATTTGAGAGCTTTTTGGGTGTTATATATATGATGTAGATTATCCCTTCAATGGGTAGAGACAGTATTTTAATTATTAATCTGTTATCGTTTCTAGGGTACTCAAGATATGAAATCCATGTCCTGAGGATGGTCTCTCACATGAAAGAATAGAGACCGAAACGTCGACTGTGGCTTTATCTACCATTGAATGTTTAATTAATTATGTGATAGGTAGAAAAGCTTGAGCAATTGATGTAGTAAGGGCTGTGTAGACTAATGTATTTTCCCTTCTGCGTCATTGCTGTTCATCTTGTACCCAACATTTTAACTTGATTTGATAAAAGATGAAATACTTTTTTAAATATAAACCCGTCTTTCAATCCCTTTTTGCTCTCTCCTTTTTCTGATCACTAACAAGTGACAGTCTTGAATATACATCAATCTCTGTTGTTGCATAACCAGCACTAGTGGGCTCAAATCACTAAGCCCACACAATTTCATTCCTTAAGTGATTCCAAAATTCTTGTTTTACTAAAATCCCTTGAAGGTATCTTCACCCTATCATACCTTGGCTGGGGCAGCTGTCGCACTCTATAAATGTTTAAAATAGAAATTGAAATAATATGTATTATCATGAGTCCTGTCTGATTGAAATGAGTGAGGGGGTATGCAAACATGAATAAGTCTGATCAACAATGTAAACAAAACTATTTTATTTACTCCTCTACCTGCTGTTAGTGTCTTAGGTTTTTCTGTTGGCTCTTTTATTGGCACAAATACCCTCTAAGGTCTTCTCTACAGACAGGTTTTTTTCGTTCTGTTCTTGGAGACCTATAGTTAATGATACAACACATTGGGGGTCATTACGATGGCACTCAGACTTCCTTCCGTCCACCATTGTATTGGATTTGGGACAGGCCGCCTAGTAGCAGGCCTACTTACCATCCAAATTATGATGTGACTGCCACCATGGCAGTCACATTATCTATATTTTGTATTGTGGTGGGGATGCGGTAAGCAGCCCCCGCTGCAATACAAAAAATAGGGTGCAGACATATCCCTGCACTACATGGCAGGCACCATGCGGTGCCTGCCAAATGGTGCAGGGATAGGTAAGGGGCATACATGCCCCTGCCCCAGGGATTAAGGGGGGCTCGCTACGGCCCCCAAATTAATTTCCGCCACCTGTTTTGTGGCAGGTTGACCACCGCTGAACAACCAGGGAAAGGGATATCATAATTACCCCTCCCGTTTATCCATATTTATTTTTTGCTAATTTAATCTGTATTTATCCATGTTTATTTTGGGTTTTGTGGAAAAATGAAACTGAAATTAGCATATTTCCAAATGTATTTAACTGTGAATTATGCACTCATGCTTGAATGCCTACTAGGTTTCAATGCTGTTAACACCTGCAGAAGATAAATCAATGCACTTATAAGAAAATATGTAAATTTAAGTATCAACCTTGTGCATATCTACTACTGTTAAAGCCTCTTTACTAAAATTATTTTCATTTTAGTCCCCTTACCTATTAATCGACATAGCTATTGGCCTGGTATGCATGCAGACAATATTTACAATTACTCAAAAAGCAACCCAATTTCCTTTTTTATCCGCATTTAAGAATAAATAAAGACAAGAAAAGAAATGTTTTCTATCTGTATTCATCTTTAAAAATCAGTAAAAATGGAAAATAGGGAGCCTAAATCATAATCCCTACAGTGGTGCCTGGCAGGCACTGCCACAATGCAGGGATTAGCAGTTGGTCTAACGGGCGGTCGGATTTGATTCGCCCATCTGAACTACCGTACGGTCGATGTTTCCGACCGCCACGCTTCCCCCCACCATCATAATACAGTGGTGAGAAAACTGCATTGCTATGTCAGAGGGACCGCCACCACAGCATGTCAGTGGCAATCCCTCCACCATCGCAATGAGGCCCATACAGTTGGCTTTGGATCACCCCCTTACTCATCATTAAATGACTTTCATATCTATCTTACTTGCATGCAACCTACTCAATCGCTTTCTCTCCGTTCTTGTGTTTGTCCTCTCACTATATTTTGGTTGGATGGCATGTTTCCTTACACTGCTGATGTAATGCTTTGCAGTGCATACATGACTATTTAATCTCACCCTTGCTCTGTTATCTCCACTCTCCCATAATTTTCAGCACTCTTCCTTGATAGATATTGTACCCCAGCCTCTTGGACCTCACCTCCTCACTCTATGCTCCTTCAGCTAATCAGCGAGTGGCCATTTCATTTCAGACTGATTTTCATATTATCCTGAAATTGCCCCATTTTTTTGAGCATGTTCACTTATGTGTGCCTCCACAGCAGCATCAGACATGATTAGCATTTTCCCTTCATCTGATGGCGTGAGCCATAATGATGGTGTTTGCACTGGGCAGACATGGCAAAAAACTGAAATCTCTGCTTAGACCTTTATATCAACTGAGGTTAAAATCATAAATTCAGCAATATATCAATGACAGTGAAGCTGATTCTGCCAAACAGGAATGACAAAGAGGATTAAGTTTGCAAACCATGAAGGTTTACTAACAAATTAGTAAGGTTACATTCTCAAATTGAATCAAAAATCATTAATCACCTGCATGCAGCGTATGTGATTATAGTCCAGACAAGTCAATTAGCAAATGCAAGAACAAGTTATTAAAAGACAGACTGTGCAAATGTCGAAAATCTCCGTTCCCCTGAAGGTAATCTCCCTAATGCAAAGCTAAGGTTATGGGTGAATCGGGGGAATTCAGAGGCAGCAGGTGTCAGTAAATATAAAATCACAACTAGAATCAAATGAAAGTTCCAAGCAAGAATAAGAGTAAATGTACTGGCACTAGAAAGTAAGTTAAGAAGCAGGAGCATATGGATCATTGGGTCTCAAAAAAGAGGACGGGGCGTCCTTCAGCAAGGGTGGTTGAGGGCAAACATCTAACTAACTGAATCAGTTTCACATAGTTAAACAATTAATTTTTTACATGTAGGTGATACATTCAACAGTTTCTCACCGAGTTAGAACCAATCCTTCGCATGGATAATACAGTGCTAGATTCTTCCAACATCGCAGTCTTCGTGACACCTCACAAAGGAGTTTTCACCTTCTCTGCCCCTCATTCTGTGCACATGCTGAGAATCATCAAAGCAATTACTTGCAAAAACGGGACCTTCACACAGCAAGCTAACAAACAATAATACATTTTTTAATATTCATTTTTATTAACAATTTGCTCAGCTTTCATGAACTCATTTACATTAAGATTTTGTTAACATAAGTACAAGAGATAAGCAATATTGCAATGTATCTGTTTTCCAGTGTTGTTAATGTGCAGGCTAGCAAACAATTATTCTCCCGCAAGAACAAGTTAATAAAAGACAGAATGTGCAAACGTAGAAAATCTCCATTCTCCTGAAGACAATCTCCCTATTGGAAAGTTAAGGTTATGGGCCAATCGGGAGAATTCAGAAGCAGCAGGTGTCAGTACATGTAAAACTAGAAGCAAATGAAGGTTCTAAGCAAAAAGTAAGAAGACATTTACTTGCACTAGAAAGTAAGGGGCATATTTACGAGTTCTGGCGCATCTCTGCATATCAGCAGAGATACGCCAGAACAAATGTGTCATGCAAAACTACCCTTGCGTCACGGTAGATGTGCCGCATTTACAATGCGGCGCGCCGTGGCCCAACGGTAGGCAGATGCGTGACGCATTTCGTGACGTAAGGGCAGCGCAACGCTGAAGTCGCGTCGCAAGTGCGACGCAACGCTGGAGTCGCGTCGCAAGCGCGACGCAACTCCAGCAATGCTCAGGGCCGCCCAATACTTAACATGCTGCGTCAGTCCTTACGTCTGCTTCAAGCAGGCGTAAGGAATTGAAGTAGCAGCGTCGCAGAAATGCCTGCGTGAAATCTTGTAGATTTCACGCAGGCACTTTTGCGAGGCGGACAGGCGCCGGAACGCCCACCCTGCGTGGGAACGCCCCCATTGTGGTGCTGGGCTTTATAATGTGACGCATCTCCCTAGATGCGTCACGTTGTAAATGCCTCACAGGGATGCGCCATGTTTACACCACTGTTGGGTCACGCAAGGCGGCGTAAACGTGGCGCAAGGGGCTTGTAAATCTGCCCCCAAGTCAATAAGTAGAAGCATAAGGATCATTGGGTCTCAAGAAAGAGGACGGGGACGTCCTTCAGCAAAGGTGGTTGAGGGGGCGGCAAAGGTGGTTGAGGGCAAATATCTAGCTAACTGAATCAGGTGCACATCGTTAAACAATTACATTTCATCTCAATGATACATTCAACAGTTTCTTACCAAATTAGAACCAATCAGAATGCCACTATGGCAGCCGTATCTTGAGATGCCTTGGCAACACCTCCTCCCCTGTCACACATAGTATGTGCCACAGTGCCTCAAATGGAATATTCAGGCTTGTCACCTTCATCATTACCTGCATCACCTCGTGCCATAAAAACATACATTTAAAGGACACAGAGGGACTCTGGTGCCTGGAACAGAAAGAAAGTTATAGACAGCAAGAAGAAATGCAATGTTCATCTTCAATATGGAGTCAACTGAATAAGACCTATGTTGACTCATGTCAATTTTAATATGCACATATTCTAGCTACAGTTAATGGAAAATGTATAGACTACGTGTTTTACTAAATCTAACTATAAAATAATATGTGCACGTATATGAGCAATGGCTAGGCAGTTTACAGGTTACCATCTCCTTAAGCCCAAATAAATGACAGTGACACTCCGTTACCAATTTCCCTCCTCTGAGGGCTTGGAGATCTGTCACATAAAACATCCTCGATTTTCCTTCATGAAAATACATAAATGACTTGCTGACCACTGTTGCTTAGGTCTAGATTCTTCTCGTTCCTTCAACTCATCATAGACCATCAGTTGATTTCTCTCCACCCTACTGTTCCAAACTCTTGACTCCTTTCATCAGTCTGAATCCCTTTATCATCAAGAACAAATAATAACATACATTCTAAAAATCAAAACAGTTTTCAATATATCACCTAAATGTCCACCAGCAAGTCCACTGAGCCATTTACCCACATCAGAAAATCCTTTCCAAATTGCTTCCCAAGCACTTATCTCTTCTAATGTCTTCAAGTCTTGAGATAGACTTATACTATTTTTCACATACTTTTAGATCTCCTTACTCTTATCTGACACATAGGTGCAACATTGTTGGACACATTGAACATTTTGTGAGCAAAATAGCTAATACATTTTGAAGAGCAGTAGCTCTGTTTGCTGTCAATTCTGAATTGATGGCCCCTAATGCAACTGTGGTATCAGCTGCCAGCCTGTCAACCAAATTTGACAACTTTCAAATTTTTACATCATTCAAACCTACACCTGCAGAAAGACTTAAAGCACCAAAAATATCACCCATTAATTGTAACGCATTGTAAAGCAATCTCCCATGGTTTGCTTTACTCTTCTTCTAAGTTACTTACACAATATAATTTTTGAAACACTAACCCCTAAAACAACTACCCCCAATTAAAAAGCAACTTTTATAATACTCTTCAGAGATCGCAGGGTCTCTCCATCCAAACTAGAGTAATTTATTTTTAACCTCTTTCTCTTGTACACGCTTACTCCATCCTGCCTTCAATGGATTCTTAACCCATTATTTCAACCTTTTAAAACATAACTTCTCATCCGTTTCCATATCCAGACTCAATCTAGGATGCATTCCTGCATCTTTTAATTCCTGGATACAGAATTAGCTCTCTTAATGTAGGTACCTCATTTATGGGTTTGTCAAAATTTAAAAAGAATTATAAGCCGAACCGCCTTGTTCATAAAACAAACTAGGGATCATGCTGCAAGTTATGGGGCAAATTAATGGAATATGGTGGTAGTTTACGCCACCTGCAATAGACGTTGGCAAATTAGTACACACAAGAAACTCTTTAGCATATATTAGTTGTGAATAACCATGCAACAACCTAAAGAAAATTGTATTTGAAAAATTAACCACAGACCCTTTACCATGCATAAGTCCCAAATTATTACTAGGCTCTGAAATGCAGTTTCCCTCAAAACTAACTGTATGTGATAACTTTAAATCAAAACTAGGCTGCTCTTCTATGGGGTTAGGAGTAGATTTAGTTTCAAGAGTATTTGGTTTTGTAGGGGAACTCAAACTTAACAATAAGCATATCAGTAAACTAAAAGAAACTATTAATAATATGATCACTATTGCTCTACACTGGTTTTGTGAAAGGATCAACATGATTTCACTTGAATCAGAAAGAAAGAAATTCAAGATTTGAAAAAAAACCCATAAACAAGCAACCTAGAGGTATCTGCCTATCTGTGGAAAATTCAGCAAATTGTTGACTTGTGCACAGTGAATATCTAGTTCATCTCTTTCAAAGTCAATCCCTATTCCTTTTTCAATCTTCTTTTCAAATGGCCCCCTAATCTTTTAAAGGGCATCAGAAAGTTACATTCATAGTTCTTTCAGTCAAAAGTGTCAGTTGACTTTAGTTCTGTCAAAATTAAAACCAGTCAGATTCAAAATGTGATTTGACAGCTTTGAGTCAATCAATCAATCAATCAATCAATCAATCAATCTATTAGGTTACTAGTAAAGTGTGACTACTCAACTGTAAGGGTCTCATGGCACTGGGGGTGGGGATAGGGGAAACAGCTGGTCCGCCAGAGGTGCTGTGGTTCAGTGGAAGAATCAGGTCCTAAGTGTCGTAATTGGCATGGCCGCGTTAGCGATTAGCTGAAACTACACGTTTCCCTCCTTAACTTGGCTATATATGAAAACGCCATTTTGAATGTTGCGGCGGCCATCTTAGGCCATAAGCGGCCTCGTGGCTGGTGTGCCCTTTAGTCCGTTGTCCGTGCCACTGACCTCTTCAGTCTGCCCAGCAACAGGCTATTTTTAGTATTGGTCAAGCTTGCACATGCGCAGTCCCAACTGACCAGTTACTCCTCAGGAATGTGCACCAAACTGACCAGCGGAGTTGTGCCTCCTCCAATGAGCTGGCTGTGTTCCAAAACATGACCATATATGTACATGAATGTGTTCTAACTTGTGCCGCCTATCTTTTATTGCCCCAAAACTGTATATAAATCGGGGTCACACCGGTGTTCGGTGTGATACCTCTTGCATTACCGAAGGGTGCTGTATGAGTGTACCACCACCCCATGGGGTCTTAATAAACTTGTTCTTTGCCTTTTACAGTTTCCGTGCCAACAGTTCTTGAGTGTAAGTGGGTTATCTTTGGAGCATGTAGGCCTTGGGAACCCTGATTACTACAAATTGGTGACCACGAAGGGACTCATCAGCGACCCGGATGCCCGAAGGAGAGGTCGTGACGAAGGCTTGGAAACTCGCCATGGACGCGCGCTGCCACTGAGTGACCCGAGTCTTGGCACCCACGGTGTTTCTTCCTTTCCTTCTGATCTGACCTTCCAGGTGGCGCCGGTCTCCGACTGAGTTTTCGATCGTCTGTGTTGCTGGGAAAGTGCAGTTTGGCTGATTTGATCACAAGACCTTGGCAGTTGGAATCTGGACATTTGAGAATTTGGGTAAGATTTGTGTTCGGTAAGATAGTCTTCGGACGCTTACTGAAGTTCTATGATTTGTGATCGGCAAGGTAGTCTTCGGACGCTTGCTGAAGTCCTATGATTTGTGATCGGTAAGGTAGTCCTCGGACGCTTGCCGGAGTCCTATGACCTACGATTTTGATGTGAGTTAGCTAACGTTTGTGAATTTGTGAACTTTGAATCTATATGTGTAGTGCACTTCACATAGGCAGGCATGTAGAGATGTTTCTCTAACTTTGTTTTTTTCCTCTGAGCGGCACATTTGTGTGAAGTACTGTAAGTGCCATTTTATATATGGTGTCACGCTTTCATGATACTTTTTGAACATGCCTGTTTTCAGCACACTCCGAGGAATGTGCTGTCTTGGAAATGGTACCACAATTAGGTTAGCGGAAGCACAGCCGGCTCCCCCAGAAGGAACACCGAACAGGGAGATGTATATTAAATTTGGCCTTCCCCCTATTATGTACAGCAAATTATGGCATAAGTACACGAGAACTGATCCTGAATTGCAATGGCCTCTACATGGGTCGTTCGATCTACGTAAAGTACAGTTTGTGGAGCAATGTTTGTTTCAGCGCAGGTCTAGACAAAATATGTTTGATTGTGTGCGAATGTGGGAGAAAGCGGTGCGTGAGCGAATGAAACGTGAGGTTGCCTTGGCGGACAAAGAGCAGCGCAAGGCTGCTCGGGATAAGGCTTTACAGCTTGAGGAGAAAGAGGCTCAGGAGAAAAGAGAGAGGGAGGAACGGGAACGTAAATTGCAAACGACTGGTCAATTTCCTATTCGCCGACCGCTTTATCCTGTCCTTAATAATGAAATTGATGATTTTTCATTGCTAGATCGGTCACCGCCTCCGTATGTTTCACCAACGGCTCCAGCTGAAGATTCGGGAGATGATGGGCAGGATAAGTCGGAAAAGAAGGGTATATCTGCTCTCAGGTTTACTGCGGAGAGGTCCGCACATTTACGTAGTTGGGCTCGTAAAGTGAACAGGAAATGTGTTTCTCAGGATGAGGTGATTGCGGAGAGGAGTAGGTGGTCGGATCTTGAATTAATGTATTTTTTGTCTAGTTTGGCGGATGAAGTTGTTACCGCGTATCGTGATCTTTCAGATACGTTAGAACCTAAAGCTTTGTCAGTGCATCGTGAGAATTTGGATAAAGGTTTATTTGATCTTGCAGATGTTGACGGCCTATTCAAGCAACTGATCCAGCTGCGGGATGAAATGACCAGATTGCGGGAGGAGCGGAAAAGGAGGCAAAAGGAGGCCGAATCGGAGCATGACGAGCAGATTAAACAGTGTTCTCTCCGGGGTTCAGATAAGAGTTCTGCATTGCATGTTATGCCTATGCATGAAGCCGCACCTTTGTATGTCCCTCCTAAAGGGCAAGGTACAGATGAGGATAAATTGTCAAAAGATGCGAAGGGGTATTTTATCTACAATTGGGTGTACACACCCTGGAATAGAGCAGATGTTATGGCATTGAAAAATTCCCTACCTGATCTTCGAAAAAATCCGGCGGCATTTTATGAAGGGGTGGAAGGGGCTATCTCGTCTTGTGTGATGACTCTTGTTGACATAGATTTGTTTTTTGGGCTAATTCTTCCACCTGATATGTGGAGGCAAATTCGTAAAAATAATGATGAAACAATACTGGGGGGGACATGGAAAGAAATAAATGCTGCCGATTTAGATAGGGAACCGGCATGTAAGCCTTGTCAGTTGATTTTAGACCTTCCGGCGGCTATCTTGATTAAGCTAAAAACGCTTGTTCCTTCTAAAAAGATCGATTGGACTATGTTAGCTTCGTGCAAACAAAAGCCTGATGAAACGGTTTCAGATTTCTTTACACGCTTCGAGGAGGCATTCCATGATTATAGTGGTCAATCTTTAACAGACGATACGGGTCGGCATTTGTTCGTAGATAAGTATGTGGCTAATCTCCTACCGGAGATTGCAAAACGATTGAAATCGAGTGAAAGTTCCTGGGCCACGGCGACCCCTGCGTCTTTGTTAACTATGGCTCAGTATTATGAGCGGCAGGAGTTGGAGGCTAAAGAAAGTGTTGATAAGAAGGCGAAAGAATTGAAAACGAAGGTGATGTTGGCGCAGGTTCGGGGAACACAGGCTAGAGGGAATGATAGAGGTAGACGAGGTGGAGGGAATACGTCGTATGGTCGTACGGATATAGCGGAGGATCAATGTGCCTACTGCAAGGAGTTTGGGCATTGGGCTGATGATTGTCCGGTACTTCGTGAGCAGCGTAGCCAACGTGGTCGAGGAGGTGGTAGGTCGAGAGGAGGTTATACGGGAGTGAGAGGTGGCGGAAGTGATCGTGGAAGGTTTGAGGACAGGGGCCGTGGCCAGGATGAACGAAACACGTTTGATAGACGAAATCAATATCAAATATCGGAGGGTGAGAATGTGGAGCACCAGGATTATGTGCATGCATAGGACTGCGTAGGATGGGGTAAGGAATCAATTGAAGTGCCGGTAGATCAGCAGGGTCCATATGTAACAGCGGGTATTCTGGGTTCTACTGATCAATTTCTAGTCGACACAGGAGCTACTCGTAGCGCGTTGTCGAAAAACTTGGTTCCGAGGGCTCCCCTGTCTGGCGAAATGATTACATGTGTAGGGTTTGATGGCACACCCTCCCCTAGCCCATTGTCAAAGCCCCTTGCACTATGTCTTGACAAATTTTTCAGTTTTGGTCAATTTTTGTTATCACCCCATACACCAGACAATATCCTGGGTATTGATTTGCTTAAATATTTTCGAGCAACGATTCGGTGCACTCCTGAGGGAGTGCGGGTTATCCTGAATGACAATTATCCTGACTCGGATAGGTTTTGCACTATCTTAGACATTCCAGCCTTGGCCTCTCTACCGCACACGTTATGGGCGACCTCAGATACGGATGTGGGAGAGATGCGTATTCCACCAATACACATTACTGTTAAGGAGGGGGTCCCTCTACCACGAGTACCCCAGTATAAGATTTCGAGAGAAGGTGAAATTGCATTGACACATATTGTTCAGGATTTGATCTCTGCAGGAGTAGTGGAGGAGGTCCCTTATAATGTTTGCAACAGTCCTATTCTTCCGATCCTTAAAAGAGATACTGACGACAAGGTCTATCGCTTTATTATTGACTTGAGAGAGATTAACAAAATTGTCATTCCCCAATACCCGGTGGTGTCCGATATTACGACCTTGCTTACATTGGTGCCACCAACGGCCACAACATTTAGTGTTATTGATTTGAAAAACGCGTTCTTTTCCATCCCTGTCCACCCTGATAGCAGATATTTGTTCGGCTTCACGTTAAATAATAAATCGTATAGATTTTGTCGTGTTCCCCAAAGTTATACTGAAAGCCCTAGTATCTACAGCCAGGCTTTGAAAAGACAGCTAGATTCCTTTGAGTTGCGGACTGGCGTTGTTCTCATCCAGTACGTGGATGACCTTCTGCTTGCTGCAGACTCTTATGCACAATGTGAAGAAAGTACAATTGCGTTGCTTTCCTTTTTGGCACAGAATAATCATAAGGTTTCGAAAAAGAATCTCCAATACTGTAGACCCCAGGTGACCTACCTCGGTCATCTGTTGTCTAAGGAGGGGCGTGCATTAACATCTGATCGTATTCAAGCAATTTTAGACACACCAGTCCCCCGCACACAGAGAGATGTACGCGCCTTCATAGGGTTGACGTCGTTTTGTAGACAGTGGATCATGGGTTTTTCATACATCATAAAACCGTTGCTAGCATTACTGTCCAAAGCTACACCAATGCCCCTTGAATGGACAGATGAATGTCAGAAGGCCTTTGAACAGTTGAGGCAGGCCCTTTGTTCTGCACCCGTGTTAGGCACACCAGACTACACAAAACTTTTCACATTGTACGTGCACGAGAATGATGGGTGCGCGTTGTCAGTGTTAGTACAAGTACACGGGGACAAGCAGAGACCATGTGCATACTCCTCTGCCATTCTTGATCCTGTAGCACGAGGGTTGCCTGGGTGTTTTCGAGCGGTAGCAGCAACAGCAGTAGCTATACGGCAGAGTGAGGGAATAGTGTTATCACATAAACTGCTGGTGTTAGTTCCTCACGCAGTAGATGCTCTGCTAAATCAAACAAAGACCCAATACCTTACGAGTGCGCGACTAACAGGATATGAGCTGACACTTTTGGCGCCACATATTACACTGAAAAGATGCGCTACTCTGAACCCCGCCCCTTTATTGCCCTATCCGGTCGAGGAGGGTCAGGAAGAAAAACATCACGACTGTGTTTTCCTGACCGAGGAACAGACAAAGGGTCGTGTTGACTTACAGGATGTGCCACTTCCAGATGTGGATGGGGAACTGTGGGTTGATGGATCGTGTTTGAGGCTGCCAGATGGTACGACTTCCGCAGCCTATGCGATCACGACACTTAAGACAGTGGTAGAAACAGCACGAATACCACAGAAATCGGCTCAGGCAGCAGAGCTGATAGCCTTAACAAGAGCCTGCGAATTAAGTGCTGGCCTATGTGTGAACATATACACAGACAGCCGGTACGCCTTCGGAGTAGCACATGACTTCGGGCTACTCTGGAGAGAGCGTGGGTTTCTGACATCTCACGGAGAACACATTATGCACGGAGAGCTAGTGCGTGATCTCTTAAACGCGTTGCTTGGTCCAAAGAAAGTAGCGATAGTAAAATGCAGTGCCCACAAAAAGATCACGGATAAAGTGGGCCAAGAAAATGCCTTCGCAGATAGCATAGCGAGACAAACGGCTATGTCCCGGACTAGCTCCCCTATGTATGTGACATAATCGCAGGCTGAGCGATGGAGTGATGCTAGAGCAGAAATATTGGATATTCAAAAATCGGCTACTGAATCAGAACTTGCGGCATGGGCAGCAGATGGGGTACTAGATGATGAGGGTTGTTGGAGAAGCAAAGACATGGAGAAATGGAAATTGCCTGCGGCTTACTTACAGGCGATGGTCCAGATGACCCATGGACTGGCGCATGTCGGAGCTCTTGCAATCACTCGACTGTTAACACGAGTCTGGGAGCATCCAGAGATTGCGAATACAGCTAAGAGAGTAGTACAGACCTGCCTGATCTGTTTACAACACAATCCTGGAAAGGGGACCCAGACTCCGAAAGGAGGGTTCGTTCCACCTTCTGCACCATTTGAGGTACTTCAAATGGATTATATCCAACTCGAGCGCTGCAACAACCTGAAGTACGTCCTAGTGGTGGTATGTGCCTTTAGCAAATGGGTTGAGGCCTTCCCCACGAAAGACAATACAGCTCTGACAACGGCTAAGGTGTTGCTTAAGGAATTCTTTCCTCGCTTTGGAGTTTGCAAATTTTTGTGGAGCGATAATGGGCCTCATTTTGTTGGGAAGATTGTGGAGTATGTACTGAAGAGGTTAGGGATTCAGCAGAAGTTCCACGCTGTGTTCCACCCTCAGTCGGCAGGTCTGGTTGAGCGGTACAATGCTACGTTGAAACTTAAACTGGCCAAAATTGTGGCATCCACGTCGTTGAAGTGGCCAGATGCTTTGCCGCTAGCGCTGCTCTCTCTTCGATCAGTACCCCATTCACAAACTGGCCTCACACCATATGAGGTGGTGTTTGGTCGCCCCATGAATATCTGGGGGGTGCCCAAGCCGCGATTAATACATGATGTGCCTTGTGTTATGATGAATGACTATTTGGCACGATTAACAAATGATTTGCTTTCTTTCATCAACAGGTTCGAGAAGCGCTCCCTGACAACTCTACTGGAGAGGGCCATGATCTTTGCCCCGGTGACCATGTGATGATCCGATCGTTTGAGAGAGCGAGCAGTTTGGAGCCAAGGTGGAAGGGCCCCGAACAGGTCCTCCTTGCGACCCGGACCGCTGTACGAGTGACCAACAGGAAGCGGTGGGTGCACTCGACACACTGCCGCCGTGTCTCTCCGGATCTGGTGACTCCTGCTGTGCTGACTGATTACAAAGAGATTCTGGAGAAAGAAAAGAGCCCAGCTGTGACGTCGGCCGAAGTTGAGGGAGCCTTCCCGGACCACGCTGTTGCTGGACGAGAGCACTACAACCTGCGTCCCCGATAAGAAGATTTTTTTGGGTTTTTTTTGTATATGAGTGGTTGGTTACCGCTCCAGGTTTGTGAAACGGAAACCGGGAATTCCAAGGGGGGGGGATCAGTTCTGCCAGTGTAGCGACACCCGTCTTGGCCCGGAGAAGAAAACAACGGCTACCTCGGAGTTCAGCACCGTATTTTTTTCTTTTTTTTAGGTATACACACAGGTGTATTTGAGACTTTGTGAACAATTTGAACTATTTGAGACTCTGTAAGAACTTTTCCGAACTATGGCATCACCAGCATCACGAGATAAGCGAATCTTGGGTGCCATTCTCTTTGTTTTGACTATTGTGGTGATAGCTGTAATAGCCTGGGTAGTTGAACTTGTGGTACCTGCACGTGAACATTTGCTGCCGACTACCCCGGCTCCATCTGAACATTTTCACTTTACCTTACCCTACCATGAAGAACGACATCGGCAAACTTATTTGAACAACAGTTTTATTCAGATTCTTCATCACACGCACAATATGACCAATACTTCAAATTGCTGGGTGTGTGGGATGTTACCGGGGCACCAGAAGAGAGGGGGCACCCCACTCATTCCACTCCCGTTCTCTCATAACGGATCCTGTAATGCCTGGTACACCCTCCTCTTTACCTTGAGATGGCCAACAAAAGGGGGGGTGCTTTTCCGTTTGAATAAAGTATGCTCCCATGACAAGGATGGGTTTCCACGGGCCGAAGGTACTCGATTTGAATGGGAGGAGTACAGGCCCGACAATGTATCTGCCCCGCGTGTGTACAGCAATCAACGAAACCTCAATGTATCCAGCTCACATGTCATTAATGTTATTGCTACTAAAGCCGATTTGTGTATTAGAAATAAAGGTTCGATAGCGGTAGGGAAAAGTGAATGCAACACCACACTTACTTTTGATAGCCCGAATGGCATCTCATTTGTAGCATCTCGAAACACGTATTTTATCTGTGGAACGAAGGGTTATCATCAGCTTCCATTGGGATGGTTGGGCACGTGTTATGTATCGTTTGTGCTACCTCCTGTATTCATTGCCCCACCAATGTATCACAATGATTATATCTTGTACCATGATTTTGTCCTGAATAGGGTCAAACGGACTGTCGTTCTGGATGACATAGACCAGGCTGATACTGCCTTACAACAGTATGTGGACTTCAATTTGGGACTGTTTTCCTTTGTGGGGGCCGCGTTGAACAGTCGGAAAATAAGACGATTGACATGTGTTGTCGAGGCCGTAGCGAATGACACTGCCATTGCCTTAGGAAATATCACTGAGGAACTTCAGATTTCTAGAATAGTTCCGCTCCAAAATAGGATGGTGTTGGATGTAGTTCTAGCTGATCGTGGGGGGGCATGCAGAATTATCGGAAGTAGCTGCTGTGTATACATACCTGACAATTCTCCATCTGTTTATGATGCCATATCAAAGCTCCATAAAATTGCAGCTGAGATACATCCGGATAATGGAACTTGGACACTTTCAGAATGGTTCTGGTCAATGCTTACTACTTGGGGCTGGAAACTGTTAACGATTCTATGTATAATTGTGGGGGCACTGTTTTTTGTTTGCCTATGTATCCAATGTGGCCCTGCCTTATGTTCCATGTGCCTATCAGCTTGCATACCATCAAGACGAGCACTTGCCCATGACAAAATGATGCTTCATAAAGAAGTAACACAAATAATGTTAATAGACATCGAGGACGAACATCCTGATTATGTTCACTATGAGGTAGATTCAGCTAAACGCTAAAAGGGTTGTCTGTCGTAATTAGCATGGCCGCGTTAGCGATTAGCTGACACTACACGTTTCCCTCCTTAACTTGGCTATATATGAAAACGCCATTTTGAATGTTGCGGTGGCCATCTTAGGCCATAAGCGGCCTCGTGGCTGGTGTGCCCTTTAGTCCGTTGTCCGTGCCACTGACCTCTTCAGTCTGCCCAGCAACAGGCTATTTTTAGTATTGGTCAAGCTTGCACATGCGCAGTCCCAACTGACCAGTTACTCCTCAGGAATGTGCACCAAACTGACCAGCGGAGTTGTGCCTCCTCCAATGAGCTGGCTGTGTTCCAAAACATGACCATATATGTACATGAATGTGTTCTAACTTGTGCCGCCTATCTTTTATTGCCCCAAAACTGTATATAAATCGGGGTCACACCGGTGTTCGGTGTGATACCTCTTGCATTACCGAAGGGTGCTGTATGAGTGTACCACCATCCCATGGGGTCTTAATAAACTTGTTCTTTGCCTTTTACAGTTTCCGTGCCAACAGTTCTTGAGTGTAAGTGGGTTATCTTCGGAGCATGTAGGCCTTGGGAACCCTGATTACTACTGGATACAGAATTAGCTCTCTTAATGTAGGTACCTCATTTATGGGTTTGTCAAAATTTAAAAAGAATTATAAGCCGAACCGCCTTGTTCATAAAACAAACTAGGGATCATGCTGCAAGTTATGGGGCAAATTAATGGAATATGGTGGTAGTTTACGCCACCTGCAATAGACGTTGGCAAATTAGTACACACAAGAAACTCTTTAGCATATATTAGTTGTGAATAACCATGCAACAACCTAAAGAAAATTGTATTTGAAAAATTAACCACAGACCCTTTACCATGCATAAGTCCCAAATTATTACTAGGCTCTGAAATGCAGTTTCCCTCAAAACTAACTGTATGTGATAACTTTAAATCAAAACTAGGCTGCTCTTCTATGGGGTTAGGAGTAGATTTAGTTTCAAGAGTATTTGGTTTTGTAGGGGAACTCAAACTTAAAAATAAGCATATCAGTAAACTAAAAGAAACTATTAATAATATGATCACTATTGCTCTACACTGGTTTTGTGAAAGGATCAACATGATTTCACTTGAATCAGAAAGAAAGAAATTCAAGATTTGAAAAAAAACCCATAAACAAGCAACCTAGAGGTATCTGCCTATCTGTGGAAAATTCAGCAAATTGTTGACTTGTGCACAGTGAATATCTAGTTCATCTCTTTCAAAGTCAATCCCTATTCCTTTTTCTATCTTCTTTTCAAATGGCCCCCTAATCTTTTAAAGGGCATCAGAAAGTTACATTCATAGTTCTTTCAGTCAAAAGTGTCAGTTGACTTTAGTTCTGTCAAAATTAAAACCAGTCAGATTCAAAATGTGATTTGACAGCTTTGAGTCAATCAATCAATCAATCAATCAATCTATTAGGTTACTAGTAAAGTGTGACTACTCAACTGTAAGGGTCTCATGGCACTGGGGGTGGGGATAGGGGAAACAGCTGGTCCGCCAGAGGTGCTGTGGTTCAGTGGAAGAATCAGGTCCTAAGGTCCTTCCTGAATTGAGGCAGTGATGGTGATTGCCTGAAGTGGAGAGGCAGGGTATTCCAGGTCTTTGCTGCGAGGACGGAGAACTATCTTCCTTTGGCTGTGGTCTTGCAGATACTAGGGATGGTAGCCATGGCCAGTTGGGCAGAGAGGAAGTCTCTTGTGGGTGCATGGAATGCGAGGTGGTGGTTAAGGTGGTAAATCTGGCTTCCGCCCCAATTTAAGCACCGAGACGGCGCTATTGGAGGTATCGGAGGCCATCAAGGAGGCGCTGGATTCAGGAGGCAGGGCTATGCTGGTCATGCTTGACCTGTCGGCGGCCTTTGACACCGTCCCCACGAGGGTCTCCTCGCAAGACTCTATGAAATCGGTCTGAGGGGGACGGTGTTCAGTTGGTTTCGTTCATTCTTAGCCGACCGCCGACAAACGGTCTGGGCCTCCCCTGGCTCCGCCGAGATGTCGCCACTGGGAGTCGGAGTTCCCCAGGGCTCCGTGTTGAGCCCGACTCTATTTAACATCTTTATGACCCCATTGGCGACACTGGTGGAGTCTTTCTGGGCCCAGATCGTATCCTATGCCGATGACACCCAGCTTCTCTTTACATGCCGGAAGGGAGAGGATTTTGATGGAGAGAGTATCTGTGAGTGCCTTGGGGCTGTTTTTAAATGGTTCCAGCTAAACAGCCTCAAGTGCAACTCAGATAAATCGGAGATACTCTTCTTCGGATGTCCATCTGATCCGGATTGGCATGGGTGGTGGCCCGCTGACATGTTCCCCCCAGCTGTTTCGTCCCAGTCAGCCAAGAACTTGGGAATTAAAATCGACAATGGGCTGACGCTTAAATCCCAGGTTCTGGCTCTTACAGGAACATGCTTCAGCATCCTCAGGATGCTCCGGAGGTTATTCCCTTTACTCTCTGAGGAACATAGGAGGACGATGGTCCAGGCCTTAATCGAATCTAGACTGGATTATTCGAACATCCTATATCTTGGCCTGCCGGAGTACCTTCTACAACGCCTGCAGGTGGCCCAGAATGCGGCTGCACGAGCCATTTTCGGCCTCCACACGAGGGCCAGTGCCTCTAGCCTATTACAATCGCTACATTGGCTACCTATCCGAAAGCGGATCGTTTTCAAGGCCATGACATTGGTCCATAAGGCTTTGCATACCTCGGGAGCTCAATATCTGCAAAGGAGGCTGGCCTTTTACCATCCGGCACGATCCTTGAGATCGGAGTCCCTCTTCCTGGCTGTGGTGCCCCGTATAAAAAAAGCCCGTATAGGAGGACGTTCGTTCAGGCTGCTAGCCCGCAGCTGTGGAACTCCCTACCGTTGACTTTACGCTCTACATCTAATCTCCTCGCGTTCAGGAAAGGCCTAAAGACATGGCTCTTTGCCGGTTAGGGATTTCCTGCTCTGTTTTTGTATTCTGCTGAGCCATCCTCCTATTCCATGTTGTTATGTTTGTCCGTTTCCCTTCTAGGTCATAGAATTCAAAGCGACGGGACACTCCTTTGGAGTATCCGTGCACTATAAAAGACCTATTTAACATAACAACATAACATAACATCATGTTGAGCATTGTAGGCATGCGTGAGGAGCTTGAAGGTGATTCTTTTGCCTACTGGGAGCCAGTGGAGGTCACTTAGATGGCTGGTGATGTGACTGTGGGGGGTATGTTAAGTATGAGTCTGGCAGAGGCGTTCTTAATGTTCTGCCATATCCTGAGGAGTTTCTGGGTGATGCCAGCATTGAATGTGTTGCCGTAGTCTATTCTGCTGCCGATGAGTGCATGGGTGACCGGCTTTTTGGACTCGGTGGGGATCCACTTGAAGATTTTGAGCAGGCCTAGCATGTGGGAGCAGGATGATGAGATGGCAATGATCTGGTGGTTCATGGTGAGTGAGGAATCCAGAATGATGCCAAGGTTTGTGTGTGGTCTATGGGGGATTCGAAGTGCTGCGGGCCACCAGAATTTGTCCCAGGCAGAGGGGGTGAATCCCACTATGAGGATTTAAGTCTTCTCTGAGTTGAGCATGAGGCAGCTGTTCTTCATCCTGGTGGTGACAGGCTCCTTCCCATTGTGGACGTTGGTCTTAGCGACTGTTGGTTAATTGGTGAGGGAGGGAATCAGCTGGGTGTTGTCGGCATAGGAGATGATGTTGAGTCCAAGTTTCCTGATGAAGGCTCTAAGCGGGCCATGTAGATGTTGAAAAGAGTGGAGTTCAGGGAGGATCTCTGAGGCACACCACAGCTGATCTCTCTGGGTTCAGAGAGGAATGGTGGCATTCTAAAGATGTGCAATGCAAGCGTGGATCTACAATTTGTTGCAGACAACTTGATCGCTGTTGCTCGCTACGTGATGTCATATATAACAAAATCATAAAAAATAGAAATGAAAGAAATGTTGGAGGAGATTTCTGCAGTAAAGAGTCTCCTTTTCCCACAGAGAAATAGGATCCTATGAGTGCTTGGACCAGTGGAGCTTTGGCTAGTTTGTTCTCAAAGTCAAGGGGAAGAGTATTAAAGTCTTTCCCAAAACTACAGTATCTTTCAGAATTTGATACAGAAAGTAGAGACATTCTTAAATCTAAACTAATATATTGGATACATACTACCCAAGAAGGAGCGCACATCTTCAAGACATGTGTCTCGATGAAGTACTTTAATATATCACATATAGAAGTAATGTAACTGAAAACATAGAAGGAAGATATGCAGTACTTGGATTTGATGGTTATTTAGTGAAACAAAACAAAGGAAATCTAATTAACCACTGAAAGCTTAGTTGTCAAACTCCAGAGAGAAGAGAGTTTTTCTACTTGGCACTTTTGCAGTTGTTGAAGCCATAGCGTGCTGAATCAGGTTTACTTGGACACTATGACTGTTATGAAGACTCGTTCAATACTGTGAAAGATAGCATTGAGTGTTCAGATTTTTTAACCTACTTGCAAATATTGAAAGATGAGATTGAATAGGAAGAAACCATTACTGCTGAGATAGCTAAGGAGAGTTTACAAAGCATGAAGGTTATCAGGTATGGAGTGGACACTTGTAACAAATCTCAACTTTTGGATAGATTTATGGTATTCTCAAAAACACAATGTTTTCGTTGGAATAGCGGTATATATCTTTCATCCGCCCCTACATTGTAGTTGTGGCAGTTATCATTGAATACCATAAGACGTGCTAGGTGCCTACCTCATCCAGAGGCTCCTCTGGTTTCGATTTGCAGTGTCCAGAGATCAAAAAATTGAGGTAAAAAATAAGATTATAGGGACCCCAAAAGAAAAAATAGATTTAAAAATTAGGTCTACACCCAAAGTTTTATTGATGGTGTGGATCTAAAGGATAAAATGTATTGATACTTATACTAGATCAAGTGACTGGATCTAGAAGTATGGCTTCAAAAAGTGGTGTCGACATGTTTCAGCCCCCTTTGGCTCAACGGAGTCTGCAGGGCTTTCGCCAGGACTATACAAACATACAAACATAGATTGGTTACTTACACAATTTGTGCAGTTACTTAGATGGCTATCTGGTAAATTATTCAGTGGCCATTCCAGCTCTTTTAATCTAAAAGAGAAATGATGAAAATCAGTACATATAATGTTATTTATCTATATGTACTTAGGCACCTGAGTACGTATTAGTCTCTTCTTAAGTATATAAAATTACAGAATATTTCTGATGTGGAGTTGCAAATGGAACAATGTGTGGCAAAAGGAACTGAGACGTGGAAGTGAGCAACTAAATTGCTGAATTGGGCAGACAATAGAAAAGCTATTGGCATATCTCAACAGCTGTGCAAATTTCACGCCTAAGATAGGTAGTGTGATGATTTAAAAGACAATTGGTCCTGCTGTAAATTAGCGGACCATTAGAATACTGCCGGCATATCGTTATGGCGATACGAATGCAGTGTCATGGAAGGTGGCAAGGTATCACTGGTCTAGAAACAGTACTTTTCTACATAGGTTAGCTCTCGGAGGTGCGGTAATATTACAGAGACACTCGAAATGTTAAACACTCAAATTGAGCTAGAAAGGACTGTTAGGTATTAAGGGTAAAATAGCTGTAAATTAGTGGCTTCTATATTAAGCAACATATGTTGATGCGGGTGCTCATGTTGTTAAGAACCAATATTAATCATATGGCGGTAGTGCGAAGCGTATTACACACATTCCCCTCTGGGCAGAAAGACTACAGTACGTATTAAAGTCTAAAAGTTCACTAGCCTGGCGCGCGAGCGCTCTTACCTATAGTTAAATAAGAAGAGGCTTTGTCAGGGGTACAGGATGTGTTGTAGCCACAGAGCTGTAAAGGGTAATAGAAGAGCGGATTAGATTGAAGTTACCTTACCGCTGGTTTCCACTAAGAATCAGTGAGGGATAACACTCGTCTGCCGCCATTACCCGCGTGGGAGTGATGGAGCGGTAATTTCTTCTGGTAATTTCTCAATGCAAAACCCTCATGCTACCTCTAATTTACCGCTCAAAAGGTGTTGGGCCCTTCACACCATGTAATACCTTCAGGAGACTTTAAATAAAGATGAACAGTCAAAAATGCAATTATTATTTTAAGCCAATAAAGAGAGTTGTTGATTATTTTAAAGGGTTTTATTTTCTAGTAAAAAGTTAATTTTCTCTGACCCTTTATTCATTAATAAAATATCAATCAGGTTACAGAATTTGGAAAACAGGACAAATAGCATTAATACAGAACACATTACAGTCTGCATACAAGCATTACATATAGGAATGTGGCGCAAAATGTCATTCAAGATTCTTAAAGAGTTTCTAAGAAAAAATAGTCTTGCAAGGCTAATCAAAATCAAATAGTTTGCAAAAATCTCCCATTAAGAGAAATAAATGCATAAGACAAATAAATCATTTCAGACCTAATTAATTAGTAAAGCATAACTGAAAGTTAAGCATCTAATTCTATTTAATCAACTGTTCTTCTGCATCTGTCTGTGTCTAAAGAGCAAGCAGGGAGTGAGATAGCCCCTCCTTCACCAGTCCTCAAAGGAATGCGCCTGCAGTGCCAAGATATGACGTGGAAGCAAGAAACCTCCCCCTGAGTCTCCTCGGACGCACCTCCCCTTCAGCAATCTCCCGGGACGTTCTCGTACCTAACCCATAGGCTGTCTGGCCTAATCTGTTCCTTCTCTTCAAGAGCTCACACACCCCCTAATGAGCCTAGAAGCCAGCTGAGCTGAGAAAGCCAGCCCCTGTCAGTTTTTATACACAAAATTTTGGCAGACTACACAAAATGTTGCATTTCAGGAAAACCTGTACGTTGATTGATCAATCATGATGGCATGAGTTTGCACTTTCCTGACGCATTAAAAAAAACAGTTTTAACAAAAGAAGCATACATGAATAATACATTTATAAACATTTGCAACATTTACTAGGGAAAATGTTTCATTTTAATTCTTCCTTCCTTTTCTCAGCGCAGTAGGACGGATACTTTAGTTAGCTGGTACATTGGCACAATCAGAAGAATGTACAGTTCAAGCTGTCCTTCACTTCTTGGCATGAGGAAAGCTGCCACAGTCTGCGCATGCTCCCTTCTCATTCGAAGCAAGCCATAGCTTTTGATGGTTTCACAGGCAGCCATTTAATGGTAGGCCCCAAAAATAAAATAAACAAAAAGATAATGTTAATTTCAGGTAAATCAGCCCATTATGTTTCCCAACTTCATACTAATACTCCTTATAAATGTTTACCTAGCCAAGCTACTAGTGTAAACCAGCTTTTCTATTATTTATGTACAATATGCAAAATAAATGTGCAATGTACAACAAAGAAAAAGAGGTGTTATTAACTGAAAATATTTATCAAAATATGCAACAAGTCAAAGTCTCTTTAGACAGAAATAGTGGATTTAGATTACATGGGATGCGCTGGGAAGAGAGAAACACATTCTATTAATCTTCAAAGCTAAAAAGGCCACTTTTCTCTACATTGCAAAACACATGTTAATTCAGCAGAAGCATTTCAGACTAAATAGGCCTCACTTTCATGTTTTTTTTTACGTGCCATGTTTTTAACTTGCACCAAAATGTGCGTGGCAATTTAAATGCAGTCTGTCTGAAGCACAAAAAATAAAACAATGCCTGACTGCAGATGAAATCTGCTCCATCAATCCACCCTTCTGATAATTCAAATCATAATAAAATGATTTATAATTCATCACATATATTTCATTTTCACAAGTGACATTTTTTAAAATTGCAAAAGCTGAGCATATAACAATTGTACTTCTATTTCTAAGGCAAACACAAGTCTATCTGTAATCAGATCATATATAGCCAAGCTCAAATGTTTTAGTGCAGAGTTCTGTAAGTAGCTTCTTGGAACAGTTAGTCTTCTTTAAAATAAATAACTAAAATAATAAAAAAGGAATTCAACAGGACAGTTTCAGCATTTCTTTTCTCTTTGTCATCAGCTTGCCATCAGAATGGCTCATTGGCATTCTGTACCTTTTTCAATGCAAATTAGACTACTTAGGTGCTGAGAAACTCGGACAGAGCACCATCAATCTCTTGCACTTTTTCAACCAATGCCTTTCACTCTTATCTTCACTTTGATCAGATTCAGATGATTCACCACTTCATCTCTCAGACCAAAGCCGTTGCACCATCCATTATGCAGATCTTGTGTAGAAGCTGCAATCTGGTGAGAAACTGCACACTGTACATCAACCTGACCTACACAGCAATGGCTAGTGTTCTCCTCAGTGTTTTCCACAAGTGCATTTGCATATGCATTTTCAAGCCACTTTGGTGTTGGTGAGACACCGTCTTTTGCAAAAGGTAACTCAGTGCTGCCATTGTGATGCTTTATTATGCTTGACACTTCAGGCAGATAGCTGCAATCCATTCCTTGTCCAATCTCTTGTTCTGCACTCATTATCTTTGAGACCACATTATAATCTGATTTCAGAGAAACTGGCAATCTATACCTGGGCATCAGTCTTTGCAATAACACTTTTGCCACTATGCAGTTGTCACTTTTCTCAAAAACAGTTCTGATACAACCCTGTTGTGCTGCTTCAAAAACATTTTCTTGAGCCTCTTTTAATTCACCTGTGAATATTCCATAGAATGTGCATGCTAACAGAACACAAATGTGTGCAACTGAATTAGCATTTCTCTCTCCCATGACAACAGTGACTCTCATTTGAGCAGATATACTGCATGTTATGGTAAGGGCAATCAATTTCGAATTTTGGGCTGGGGCAACTACTGAAAGCCATGAAGCTTTGACAACATCATGTATAAGGAGCACAGCATGTGCTGCTTTTAATGTGTCACCTTTCAAACATGGGCCATCTACAAAATGGACATTGTTGGGCTGACTCAGGTGTTCATCCTTAAAGTCTGAATTTGGCTTTATGCATATTTTCATGATATTTAGACACTCATATTCATTTTCATCACAAACCAAATCATTTGCTGACATTTCTGTGAAGTTAGGGTCAAAGGTCATTGGGCAATACATCACAGAGCTTTGAACACAGTCATCTTTTTGAATAGGCAATGAGAGAGTGCAGCCCTCCCTCTCACTGCAAATTGGTATATTTTTTTTTAAATAAACTTTCATTCCTAGTGCTGGGGCGCAACATTCTTTCTCTTTCAACTCTAGGAATGCTTTTGTGCAATTGTTGTCCAATGGAAGCGGATCAGACACATCCTCCTGTGTCAGCCTCAGTAAAGGCTTAGCCACTAGGGAAAGGTTTGGTAACCACTCTCTACAGCTGCTAACCATTCCCAAAAATGTCCTGACTTCTTTCTGAATTTGAGGTGGATTTTTCTTGGAAATCATTTCCACCCTCTCTGGTGACACCTTTCTACCTCCCTTTCCAATTTTGTGTCCCAGGTATTCATATTCTTTTTGACAGTACTCCTGACTATTCTCATGCATTGGCACTGTAACATGGACTTTGCAAAAATCAATAAAAGTAAGCCATTCTTCAGCACATGGAATGTGAAAAAATATATTGGCTGGATTCGGTACCACAGGACAACATGGAAAAAATATGCTTTTAATCTCCTGCACTATTCTGTTCTTTTCATTTATTTTCTGTGAACCTGTGATCAGAAAGTTACATAAACTTCTAATCAATTCCATCAAAAATCCTTTTATTGGTAACATTTCTGCAACTGATGGTGTTCCTGAATACAGGTCATTTTGTTCTAATTTTAATAAGACATGTTCTGCACATTTTATTAATCTGGCATCCTTCTCTGTGAACTCTCTTATTTCTATGTTTATTATTTTTTCAAAATCAAAAGGTAATTTTTCAACTGTCTTTTCTGAAAATAATGCTACAGCTCTTTCTTGTTGGGCCATTTTAAAATGTACATCCTCATCAGGAGTCTGAAAAATAACATTATCTGGTGTACAGTAATCTCTGTCGCTTAATTTACAAAACAATTGTTTTTCTGCTAGGCCAGAGTCACAGACAACAGTTTTGCAGTTTTCCTCAAATGGGCCTAATTTTGGTGCAAATCTTTCTAAAACTAGGTTTGTAATTTCTTTGTTTAAAACTCCTGCAACTAAATCTGGACTTTCCACTGACTTCACAATGCACTTGGTAAATTCAGAATTGTGAGGGTTAAAACTCTCATTTTCAAACACAGCAACCTGTTGGACTGGGTTCTGATTTTGTCTCTGGAAATAATTCACATTTGCTCTGGACAACTTATTTAAATTAATGTTGGCCTTTTCCATATTTTGTGGGATCTTTGCTTGAAAGATTCCTGCCATAGGTACCTGTTTCTGAACTGACATTTGCATTTGCTTAGCTGGTATATTTTGCATCTGCATTTCTCCATGATTTTGTGCATCATGTTTAAATTTATTGTTCTTCTTCCAATGCTCAAATCTGCTAGAAAGATGGCAAAAGGACATATTTTCCCGCAGTACAACATCCATACCTGAATGTTCACAAACCAAAACACCTTTACTTCCATCCTGTGTTCTTTTAATCCGTTACCCAATCAACAACCTTTGCTAGCACTCCACCCTTCAGGAAAATAATCACTGCTATATTTTCCTCCATAACAGAAAATGATGGTGCATTCATGCAAACCCTTTTCATTGTCTCCTCACTTGGCCCTTGAACAACTTTAGATTCAAACCACAATTCATTCTGCATGACAATGTAAAAGAACATTTCCAAATTAATGCACAACTCTTTTAAAATTTCATCAAATCCATCAACTTGTGGATACCACAGCATAATTATGTCTCTCAATTGTGGGAATGTGTTCAGAAATGCTGCAAGTTTACTTTTATTCTGTGGCATAGGAACATGCACTTCTCCCACCTTTTCTCTCAATGAGTAAGCAAAAGCTTCTCCCTCATTCTGCTTATTAGTTTTCTCAACTAAATCTGGTGGCTTCTTTTCCTTATCCAGTTTCCTAGCTAGGTCTGGTGGTTTCTTTTTCTTCTCATGTTTTCTTGCCCATTTGTCTCCTAATTTCTCAAACCCATTGCATTTAAAAATATATTTTATTTCTGCAATGTGCAGTTGCATTCCTGAAGAACACATTTTCTCATTTGCTTCATCATCCATATGTACCCTAAAACCTTTCTGAGATGGAAAACTTCCTGAAACATCAATTTCATAATTTTGAGCCAAATCTGTCAGGCCATTATGTGTAGTTAATGCACATGCAACTGTTTCCTTACTCAGGGAAATTAATTCTTTTTCCTGACACTGGTTCACATTTTCATTATTTAAACAGCATGAACTGTTATTTTCTCCATGTTCAAGTGCTGAATTTAAAACACTAAGCTGTTTCTCTTTTTCAGGGCCTGTGCTAATATGTTCTCCCATGTTTTCAATCTTTTTAATCACTGCTGCTTCCTCTAAGCAGGTTTGAAAAATCAAATTTTCAATTACATTTATTTTATTCTGAGCTGCAGATGTTGTAAATACCATTTTTCCCTCACATTTCAGTGCTTGGGGTAATTTATGTTCAATAATCTGTGAATTCTGAGTTTCTGAGATAAACTCTGCCATAATCACTCCTTCTGCAGCTCTTTGAACCTTTTCAGTAGGGACCATATTAATTGGGACAGTCATAATTTTTCTATGCATTATCTGTGCGTCTGCAGTTAGCACTTCTTGGACTGGATCAGGCACATTTGAAGCAGTAACACCTGTAGGTATCACTGTCAGTGCTGAATCAACAGGTAATGGGTCAATCTGAAATGTCTGCACAGTTTTCTCAACCTTTGCTTTTCTCTGTTCAACAGAAGCAGTAGCCACTGTAGTGCTTACTGGTGCACTATTTTCAGCATTTTTAAAGGGAACCACATAAAGTGGTGGACACTCAGTTAACAATGCATCCATTATTTCATCCCCTGAATCATTATTTATTTGAAGCACTTTATCATCATTAATTCTCTTCTCCTGCATTTGGTGCTTTACCTTTTTATCCTCACTTGCTTTCTCTCTTGCTACCTTTTCCCATAAGCTTAAGGCCTCAAATTGTGCAGCTTTAGATGGTGTCTTTATCTCACATAAGACTTCCCTTAATTTGTCAATAATTTGCAATTCAAAAGTACCATTTTTTGGAAACCTCAAAGCACCCTCTTTTTCAGTAATCTTGCACCATTGTTGAACCCACATACATGTATTTTGTCCCAAATTGGTAGACATAAAATGCACAGGTGTTCCTTCAGGAGCATCACCAATAAGAAACGAATTTTTCACTTTACCTCCTAACAGCTTCTTTAAACCTTCAAACATTTTCATTTTTGCAATAGTTCAATGCAATTTCTTTTTTCCAAAGCTGTCAGTCTCAATTTTAGTCAGTTTTACTCCTACTACTGACCCTCCACAAAATCTTACTGCAATATTTCTCTTAATCAATAACTCTGTTAGTCACAACATAAATACATTCGCTACTCTGTCTGCTGTGCTAAATAAAGGATAGATTTATAATCACTGCGAGTAACACATTCCGCTTACCCTTCACAAAGTAAGACCTTCCGTTTACTCTTCAAACACTACAGGTAAATTCCTTCCGCTTACCCTTCACACAAGCTCAGAAGAACCTGCTACTCCTTTGGACTTATCCTTCAGGATATATTTTAGGCCAAAGTTTCACCAGCGAACCCTTTTGCTGTCAATCAAGCTCAGAAGAACCTGCTACTCCTTCAGTGTGACCCTTTCTAGGTGATATCAGACTAAAGTTTCACCAGCGAACTCTTTGCTACAATCACTCACACAGAAAATAGTCCCTAATTTAACACTGCCAGCCCTACCTAGCTTCTCAGTGTTATTCCAACAGACGAGTAACCTCAGTGCAGTGTGGCTTCCATTTACCACCCGCTATTCCTTCCCGGGATTCCACAGGTGTGCATACCTGCGTGTTCAGACAACATGGAACACAACACTAACTTAACATAAAGAGTTAAAACATGTAATCAATAACCAAAAAATTATGTCCTATGAAATTACCAATATAATCAATAACACCATCAATTCAAAATGAGCAAAATGTCACCGACAGTAAAAATCCTTACTATTTTCAACACTTCAAAAATACATACATGCTAGCATATTAACAACATTTCACAACCCTATTCATACTCACACCACTTCTTGCATCACCTGCCAATACTGCTTTGCCAGTCTTCAGGTTCCGAGCATTGGAGTCAGGAATCAGGAGTTGGACATTTATCTAACTTGGGCAATTATTTTACTTCCCTCTAAGGTCAATGATCAATTAGTTGAGTAGTTGATGGTGAAATCAATAATCATTAATCACCAAACTAATCAATAATGACCATCCTCTGATTACCAAAAACTGATGGAGCGGTAATTTCTTCTGGTAATTTCTCAATGCAAAACCCTCATGCTACCTCTAATTTACCGCTCAAAAGGTGTTGGGCCCTTCACACCATGTAATACCTTCAGGAGACTTTAAATAAAGATGAACAGTCAAAAATGCAATTATTATTTTAAGCCAATAAAGAGAGTTGTTGATTATTTTAAAGGGTTTTATTTTCTAGTAAAAAGTTAATTTTCTCTGACCCTTTATTCATTAATAAAATATCAATCAGGTTACAGAATTTGGAAAACAGGAAAAATAGCATTAATACAGAACACATTACAGTCTGCATACAAGCATTACATATAGGAATGTGGCGCAAAATGTCATTCAAGATTCTTAAAGAGTTTCTAAGAAAAAATAGTCTTGCAAGGCTAATCAGAATCAAATAGTTTGCAAAAATCTCCCATTAAGAGAAATAAATGCATAAGACAAATAAATCATTTCAGACCTAATTAATTAGTAAAGCATAACTGAAAGTTTAGCATCTAATTCTATTTAATCAGCTGTTCTTCTGCATCTGTCTGTGTCTAAAGAGCAAGCAGGGAGTGAGATAGCCCCTCCTTCACCAGTCCTCAAAGGAATGCGCCTGCAGTGCCAAGATATGACGTGGAAGCAAGAAACCTCCCCCTGAGTCTCCTCGGACGCACCTCCCCTTCAGCAATCTCCCGGGACGTTCTCGTACCTAACCCATAGGCTGTCTGGCCTAATCTGTTCCTTCTCTTCAAGAGCTCAGACACCCCCTAATGAGCCTAGAAGTCAGCTGAGCTGAGAAAGCCAGCCCCTGTCAGTTTTTATACACAAAATTTTGGCAGACTACACAAAATGTTGCATTTCAGGAAAACCTGTACGTTGATTGGTCAATCATGATGGCATGAGTTTGCACTCTCCTGACGCATTAAAAAAAACAGTTTTAACAAAAGAAGCATACATGAATAATACATTTATAAACATTTGCAACATTTACTAGGGAAAATGTTTCATTTTAATTCTTCCTTCCTTTTCTCAGCGCAGTAGGACGGATACTTTAGTTAGCTGGTACATTGGCACAATCAGAAGAATGTACAGTTCAAGCTGTCCTTCACTTCTTGGCATGAGGAAAGCTGCCACAGTCTGCGCATGCTCCCTTCTCATTCAAAGCAAGCCATAGCTTTTGATGGTTTCACAGGCAGCCATTTAATGGTAGGCCCCAAAAATAAAATAAACAAAAAGATAATGTTAATTTCAGGTAAATCAGCCCATTATGTTTCCCAACTTCATACTAATACTCCTTATAAATGTTTACCTAGCCAAGCTACTAGTGTAAACCAGCTTTTCTATTATTTATGTACAATATGCAAAATAAATGTGCAATGTACAACAAAGAAAAAGAGGTGTTATTAACTGAAAATATTTATCAAAATATGCAACAAGTCAAAGTCTCTTTAGACAGAAATAGTGGATTTAGATTACATGGGATGCGCTGGGAAGAGAGAAACACATTCTATTAATCTTCAAAGCTAAAAAGGCCACTTTTCTCTACATTGCAAAACACATGTTAATTCAGCAGAAGCATTTCAGACTAAATAGGCCTCACTTTCATGTTTTTTTTTTACGTGCCATGTTTTTAACTTGCACCAAAATGTGCGTGGCAATTTAAATGCAGTCTGTCTGAAGCACAAAAATAAAACAATGCCTGACTGCAGATGAAATCTGCTCCATCAGGAGGAGACTTCCACTTCTTGTGCTGACTCTGCCCCTGGACGCCGGGTCAATGTCAGTAACATGTATTTGTAGTGAAACACGTGATGAGAGTTGAATGGAAAACTTTATCAACAACTTCAGGACTATGTTGGTAGGCTCCAATATAAACAAAAGGAGAATGCCGGGATCGACATTAGTGACTCGTATTAGTAATAGAAAAGGTGATTGTAAAGAAACACTTATAAATAACTATTTCTAAATAACTCAGAGGCTGTGATAATTGCGCTCAAGTAAAATTGGATAAAAATTAATGAATATCCAGGTAGTTCAGTGTATAGCAGTGTTTCCTGAACCCCATTTTAGAGATAGCCCATGATGGATAATGGCGATGAGCTACTCTGTGCTGGTATTGAATGAAAAATTTAATCCAGTGCAGTTCTGCTGGTTCGCTTGTTAGACTGATGATTTATTTAATGTGTGGCGAACTGGTGCCAGGGTATATTGTCGTTTAGTCCCCAAACGTGAGTGCTGAGGTGATTTACCCACCTCTGCTCTTTTTCATAAAGTTTTTTGTCAGCGATGTGTGTTTTGTCTGTAAGCATTTCGATGACAGTCCAGCGTATATCCTCACAGGTGTGTCCTGCTTCAATGAAATGGGCACAGAGTTTGGTGGTGGTTTTTTTGAGCCTGATGTTACTCCTGTGTTCGCCAATACGGGTTTTGATTTTGCGACATGTCATTCCAATGTAGATCTTATCACAGGGACAGTTTGCCATATAAATTATGTGGGTAGAGTTACAGTTCGTATGTTGTCTCTGGGTCCATATGAGAGTCTCTGAAAGTTGTAGCTGTTTTGAAGGAGTTGTGTACTTACAGGCTATACTATTTCCACAGGGATAGTGACCTGTGACTGGAGCCATCGTGATGTCTCTTGTTAAATTCACTTGTTGTTTTTTCTTCGGTCGGGTATGTACCAAAGTGTCACGCAGGTTTTTTGTTCTTTTGTTGGCAAATTGGGGTTTAGGCCATTCAAATTTGCCAGTCATCAGGATTTTCCAGTTTTTGTTTACCA
Source organism: Lissotriton vulgaris (assembly GCF_964263255.1). NCBI lineage: Eukaryota > Metazoa > Chordata > Amphibia > Caudata > Salamandridae > Lissotriton > Lissotriton vulgaris. The sequence goes on along the minus strand of NC_141696.1, from coordinate 773,810,912 downwards.
GTTTTTGCATTTCATACGTGGCTGGACAAAAAGTCGTTACGCAAGTGACTAGATCTGCCGGGGGTTCTTTTGGATGAATCTGCAGGAGACACGCTCTAGGTTGGTTGTTGGCGCGTTTCATACATCTGCGGATGGTTGTCTGGGTATAATCACGCGCTTTGAGTTTCTGGCTGAGTACCAGAGCCTGCTCCTTGTAGTCCTATTTTTTGGTACAGTTTCGTTTGATTCTGAGGAACTGACTATATGGAAGATTGTCTTTTAGTGGTTTAGGATGAAAACTTTTATAGGAAAGTAAACAGTTTTTTGCAGTCGGTTTGGTGTAAGTTTTTGTCTGTAAGGTGTTGTTCTCAACAAAAATGGTTATGTCCAAAAAGTCAATCGTAGAATCATTTGCTGTGTAAGTGAATTTTAACCAGGGGTCACGTTCGTTCAACCTGTTGATGAAAAGTTTGAGGTCATTTTTGATGTCCCATATGAGGAGAATATCATCTATGTATCTCTTCCAGTATAGTGTACTGGAAGAGTACGGGTTGGAATCATTGAGTACATGTTGGTCTTCAAACTGACTCACATACAATCCCGCCACCGAAGGGGCAAAAGCACTGCCCATGGAAGTGCCATGGTTCTGCAAGTATAGCGCTCCATCATATTCAAAGAAATTTTCTTTAAGCACTAGTTGGCAGCATTGTAAAATAAAATGTCTTGGGGTGTGAAAACTCCAGTTTTCTTGGAATAGTACATCTTCAAGCATCTGAAGAGTGTCGTCTTGTGGGAGACTCGTATATAATGCTTCTACATCGAGGCCCACCATAAGCATCGAATTCTGGTCAAAGTGAATGTCCAAAATCTGTAACATCAAGTCTCTTGTATCTTTTAAATAGGTGGGAGTTTGTTGAACTAAGGGCTTCAGATATTCATCCGCAAATTTTGACAAAGGTTCCAGTAGGGAACCTATACCAGCAACAATTGGTCGTCCTGGTGGAGGGATTTTATTTTTATGTATTTTTGGGAGTGAATAAAAATATGGTGTCGTAGGTTCTTTTGCCACAAGATAAGGATAACAAGCCCTCCCCCCTTGTTATCCTTAGCATAGAAGGGTACAATCAACAATGTTTAACCCTCCTTTCAGACACAAAGTTTTATACAAAGATCACAGAAGACCCCACTGAGAGACTCCAAAACACCATTTCAATGATGGTTTTTGAAGCAGAAACTAATGGATGGATATCAGGCAAAGAGGCGGACTATCTTGTGGCAAAAGAACCTAAGACACCATATTTTTATTCACTCCCAAAAATACATAAAAATAAAATCCCTCCACCAGGACGACCAATTGTTGCTGGTATAGGTTCCCTACTGGAACCTTTGTCAAAATTTGCGGATGAATATCTGAAGCCCTTAGTTCAACAAACTCCCACCTATTTAAAAGATACAAGAGACTTGCTGTTACAGATTTCGGACATTCACTTTGACCAGAATTCGATGCTTATGGTGGGCCTCGATGTAGAAGCATTATATACGAGTCTCCCACAAGACAACACTCTTCAGATGCTTGAAGATGTACTATTCCAAGAAAACTGGAGTTTTCACACCCCAAGACATTTTATTTTACAATGCTGCCAACTAGTGCTTAAAGAAAATTTCTTTGAATATGATGGAGCGCTATACTTGCAGAACCATGGCACTTCCATGGGCAGTGCTTTTGCCCCTTCGGTGGCGGGATTGTATGTGAGTCAGTTTGAAGACCAACATGTACTCAATGATTCCAACCCGTACTCTTCCAGTACACTATACTGGAAGAGATACATAGATGATATTCTCCTCATATGGGACATCAAAAATGACCTCAAACTTTTCATCAACAGGTTGAACGAACGTGACCCCTGGTTAAAATTCACTTACACAGCAAATGATTCTACGATTGACTTTTTGGACATAACCATTTTTGTTGAGAACAACACCTTACAGACAAAAACTTACACCAAACCGACTGCAAAAAACTGTTTACTTTCCTATAAAAGTTTTCATCCTAAACCACTAAAAGACAATCTTCCATATAGTCAGTTCCTCAGAATCAAACAAAACTGTACCAAAAAAGAGGACTACAAGGAGCAGGCTCTGGTACTCAGCCAGAAACTCAAAGCGTGTGATTATACCCAGACAACCATCCGCAGATGTATGAAACGCGCCAACAACCAACCTAGAGCGTGTCTCCTGCAGATTCATCCAAAAGAACCCCCGGCAGATCTAGTCACTTGCGTAACAACTTTTTGTCCAGCCACGTATGAAATGCAAAAACTGGTAAACAAAAACTGGAAAATCCTGATGACTGGTAAATTTGAATGGCCTAAACCCCGATTTGCCAACAAAAGAACAAAAAACCTGCGTGACACTTTGGTATATACCCGACCGAAGAAAAAACAAGTGAATTTAACAAGAGACATCACGATGGCTCCAGTCACAGGTCACTATCCCTGTGGAAATTGTATAGCCTGTAAGTACACAACTCCTTCAAAACAGCTACAACTTTCAGAGACTCTCATATGGACCCAGAGACAACATACGAACTGTAACTCTACCCACGTAATTTATATGGCAAACTGTCCCTGTGATAAGATCTACATTGGAATGACATGTCGCAAAATCAAAACCCGTATTGGCGAACACAGGAGTAACATCAGGCTCAAAAAAACCACCACCAAACTCTGTGCCCATTTCATTGAAGCAGGACACACCTGTGAGGATATACGCTGGACTGTCATCGAAATGCTTACAGACAAAACACACAACGCTGAGAAAAAACTTTATGAAAAAGAGCAGAGGTGGGTAAATCGCCTCAGCACTCACGTTCGGGGACTAAACGGCAATATACCCTGGCACCAGTTCGCCACACATTAAATAAATCATCAGTCTAACAAGCGAACCAGCAGAACTGCACTGGATTTAATTTTTCATTCAATACCAGCACATCGCCATTATCCATAATGGGCTATCTCTAAAATGGGGTTCAGGAAACACTGCTATACACTGAACTACCTGGATATGCATTCATTTTTATCCAATTTTACTTGAGCGCAATTATCACAGCCTCTGAGTTATTTAGAAATAGTTATTTATAAGTGTTTCTTTACAATCACCGTTTCTATTACTAGTACGAGTCACTAATGTCGATCCCGGCATTCTCCTTTTGTTTATATTGGAGCCTACCAACATAGCCCTGAAGTTGTTGATAAAGTTTTCCATTCAACTCTCATCACGTGTTTCACTACAAATACGTGTTACTGGCATTGACCCGGTGTCCAGGGGCAGAGTCAGCACAAGAAGTGGAAGTCTCCTCCCACGCGGGTAATGGCGGCAGACGAGTGTTATCCCTCACTGATTCTTAGTGGAAACCAGCGGTAAGGTAACTTCAATCTAATCCGCTCTTCTATTACCCTTTACAGCTCTGTGGCTACAACACAGCCTGTACCCCTGACGAAGCCTCTTCTTATTTAACTATAGGTAAGAGCGCTCTCACGCCAGGCTAGTGAACTTTTAGACTTTAATACGTACTGTAGTCTTTCTGCCCAGAGGGGAATGTGTGTAATAAGCTTCGCACTACCGCCATATGATTAATATTGGTTCTTAACAACATGAGCACCCGCATCAACATATGTTGCTTAATATAGAAGCCAATAATTTACAGCTATTTTACCCGTAATACCTAACAGTCCTTTGTAGCTCAATTTGAGTGTTTAACATTCCGAGTGTCTCTGTAATATTACCGCACCTCCGAGAGCTAACCTATGTAGCAAAGTACTGTTTCTAGACCAGTGATACCTTGCCACCTTCCTTGACACTGCATTCGTATCGCCATAACGATATGCCGGCAGTATTCTAATGGTCCGCTAATTTACAACAGGACCAATTGTCTTTTAAATCATCACACTACCTACCTTGGGCGTCACATTTGCACAGCTGTTGAGATATGCCAATAGCTTTTCTATTGTCTGCCCAATTCAGCAATTTAGTTGCTCACTTCCACGTCTCAGTTCCTTTTGCCACACATTGTTCCATTTGCAACTCCACATCAGAAATATTCTGTAATTTTATATACTTAAGAAGAGACTAATACGTACTCAGGTGCCTAAGTACATATAGATAAATAACATTATATGTACTGATTTTCATCATTTCTCTTTTAGATTAAAAGAGCTGGAATGGCCACTGAATAATTTACCAGATAGCCATATAAGTAACTGCACAAATTGTGTAAGTAACCAATCTATGTTTGTATGTTTGTATAGTCCTGACGAAAGCCCTGCAGACTCCGTTGAGCCAAAGGGGGCTGAAACATGTTGACACCACTTTTTGAAGCCATACTTCTAGATCCAGTCACTTGATCTAGTAGAACTATCAATACATTTTATCCTTTAGATCCACACCATCAATAAAACTTTGGGTGTAGCCCTAGTTTTTAAATCTATTTTTTCTTTTGGGGTCCCTATAATCTTATTTTTCACCTCAATTTTTTGATCTCTGGACACTTCAAATCGAAACCAGAGGAGCCTCTGGATGAGGTAGGCACCTAGCACATCTTATGGTATTCAATGATAACTGCCACAACTACAATGTAGGGGCGGATGAAAGATATATACCGCTATTCCAACGAAAACATTGTGTTTTTGAGAATACCATAAATCTATCCAAAAGTTGAGATTTGTTACAAGTGTCCACTCCATACCTGATAACCTTCATACTTACCCAGGGGAAGCAAGTGGACACTTATTCCTCCTCCCTACTCTATTGATTACTTATTATTTTGAGTTTACAAAGCAGCCAAAGTTCTGGGCTGACTCAAGATCCTCTTAGAAAACCAATTATTCAAAATAAGGCAGCTATAGCTATGAAAGGGGTCAAAAGTGCAATGCAGTAAGACAGAGAGGAAATTGTCATTTCAAATAGTTAGAAGAACAACTGAATAATGAACAGAAAGACATTTTTAACCAAGTTAAAGTTGAAACAGAGCTTGGATTTCTCCACAGGAAGAAAGAATGTGAATGTTCTTCGTATAAACCAATATTACTATACATCAGTGGTTAAGCTAGCACTGGAAAAACCTTTGTAATGAAAGTTCTCACTGGTTTTCTACAGAAGACTACATAATCAATTGTATCATGTGTAGTAACAACACCAACAGGATAAGCTACACAATAGATTAAAGGAATTACTTTACATCAACTACTAATATTATCTGTTGAACATGACAATATACTGGAATACCAGAAATCTGATGTGGTTTATGGAAATCCTCTCAAGGACATTAGAATAAGAGTTCTAACAAATGAGGAAAAATTTGCTTTAGAAAGTTGACTTATCAAGACACTATTTCCTTCTAACATTACATCAGCAGAACTAATGTACAATTTTATTGAATAACAGAAATCCAAAGTCTGTTTATGCCAACACTTCAAGAGTGCTCCAACTTCCACCAATTATTACAAAAAATGGAGAAAGAAAGTACTTTGGAAATGACAGCTGTCGATAAAATGGAACATCAGGGAGTGACAATTCTACTCACAGAAAGAACACAAGCAGAACTGGATTCTTTAGAGAAGTCTGCATTCAGGACTGCAGGATTAGAAACGTGTTTAGGTGTATGCAAGAACAGTCAAGTAATTGTTTGCCATAATTTAAATGTTTAAGAAGGATAAGTGAATGGTACAATGGGTAAAGTTAATGATTTCAGAAATTTTCCATATAGAGATGAGGTTGAATATTTGACCCTAAAATTTGATCACATTCATGGCGTGAAGCAGATTGGCTGATATGTTGTTTGTTTTTTGTAAGTTTCCACTCTCACTAGCGTATGCTGTAACTATCCATAAATGACAAGGTTTAAGTGTAGACACAGTTTTTGTTAGTATTGGAAGTACTGCATAGTTAGAACAATATCCGGTTTGTTTTCGATTGATTTTTATGTTGAGAAAGTTAGTGCTGATGCAAGCTGTGTAAGAGAGTACAATCAGTTAACATGTGTATTCACTCCACATTTAGGCCAATACCCTATTTATGAGTAATTAATAATATATCCAAAGTGGAGGATTGCAAAAGAGTGTACAGATGCTCAAGAAAAGAAAGGACACAAGGACAATCTATCTAGAAGGTGTTAAAGAGGAAAAACTAGAATATGAGGCAGATATTGTAGGTTACCAGTTGGAAAACAGTTCAGGTGTAAACTGCTATCGAAATGTTTCTCTCAATATACTGTTTCATTTACCACATCTAGTAAACCAAATTCAACATAATCAAGATAAAAGATTGTGTCCTGAACTGTATCATTTGCTCCAACATTTACTGACTGACAGAACTGTGACACATTCTGCTTAAGGTATTCAAGAGCTGTTATATATACTTAGCAGATCAGTCAACACTCAACAAGATGCATTAGAAATTATTATGGTTATATTTGGAATTTTAGAAGAAGAACTTGTAAATATTGATGATTTATTCAGACTGAGTTACACGTGGAACTATGACTGTGAAGATTGTGATTATTCATCTACCACTCAAAATAATTTCGAGTGTTTTCTCTATTTAACATTACCAGATTCCAAAACTGAGCCATTTGACAAATTGTTGAAGAAGGATGTTCTGTCTACACTGATTCTAGAAACAACTGGAAAATACATTGGAGTAATACTACAATGATGCAGAGCCGATGGTTCTAAATTGGGAACCCAAATTAAAAAGTTTAAAGCTGAACAAATATCAATTTCAGGAAGAACCTCTACTACTTTGGCTATCATCGATCACAAAGGAATTAATACAATCCTTGGACACTACACTGACCATTTAAAGAGTGAAACTGGATGGTTAGAATGCAATGACATCAACCTTAAATTCAAACCAAAACACCCTTTCAAAGTGCCAAACTCTTATCTTTTCTTTCCACAACCAAAAGAGGGCTTTTGGATAAAAAAGGTGGTGTACAGTGTGTCTTCTACATGCTTCATCAATGTGTTATACATTTTTCAGCCTATTGGGGGAAATGTCTTTATATAGTTCTTCAAAGTTAAAGAGTTCTTTTACCTTTCAGAAAGTAGTTAATATAACATCTAAATCCTACACCCTCTAATTAAAGTCTGAAACTAGATAGACAGAATCCAATTACAGCAAAGATAAGTTGAAATCAAAAATTGCCTTCAAAACAAAAAAGGTCTCCTTTTGTTGCTTCAACCAAACTTCTACGTCCTATTTGTGGGAAGAAACGATTGTATGGGATTTTGTTTGTATGGATGATGAGCAGTTTATGCATCATTTGGCCTACCAGGGATGATATTTTCAAAAAAGGATCTCCAAAATTAAAGAGTGGTTAAAATGTATTTGTAGTATTGTACCAGATATAATAATTTAAAGAATAATTTTAACATAGTTTTGTTTAGATGAGCGTGGTAACTCTAGATAAAACAACTGCTTAATAAATTGTAGTGATTGCAATGCATATTGTCATTTAATTATAAGGATGCACTGTAGAGATGTTTTTTTAACAATCGACATGAATGTTTTTCCCACTGTTCAAGGATAATGCTTCATATAGACCATCTATCATTGTGAAGAAGGATGAAATCTGAGAACAGTATAAAAGGGAAAATAACATTTTTACTACATTGTGATACAGTGTTACAGTAGATCCAGTGTGCATGGTTACGTTTTTCTAATTCTGAAAATGAACACTAACACACATATATGTTCTTTTTCTTTTTCAATAGTAGCTGGAGTTGAACATCTTAGATGTCTCAAAAGACTTCTTATACCACAGAAATACTGCTTAGGTACACCCTTGGAGACTGTTTTTATACATGAAGAGCACTTGGCATAGCTTACCACCACTTTGTTTTTCCCATTTTTGATTGTGCCACTTAGGGTACAGTCTCCGCTGCAGTTTACACCAGAACTCATGGTACCCCTTCAATAGCAGTTTTTCCTGAGGTACTGAAACAAGTACAGATTGAGTATGCGGCAGGACCTGTCCTGGACTTGGAGATGAAACTTACTGACAATTTTGCCGCTGTATCAACCATTATGTTAAGTAACATAAAAGGGGAAGCACCAGCATTGACTACATGCCAATACCTGAGGGAATTCACTCCTGCACACAAGAGCGGGAATTGCCTTGAATTAGCAAAGAAACGTATGCTTCTCTGGGTAGAGATTATTTGCGAGCCAGACCTGGGAAACCACAGGTTAAGAGTATTTCTGAAAAGGGTAACTCTAACCAAGCACCCGATTCTTCAAAGAAGAAATGGTACAGTAAACAAAAAAATAAAGAAAAGAAGACACAATCACGGGGTGGTTCTCAACAGCAGGAAACCATTAACAAAAAATACAATTTGAGAAACCATGATAATATTAGAAGGCGGCTTCAACAAAAGAGAGGGGGGACCAAGGAGCCTTTTTAAGGTCCAGTGTCCAAGCTCCTTAATTATAAATGTATACCAAAAAAGGGACACTGTTCCTAGTGCAAGGTGCAAACGTCACCCATGCAACAGGGTACAAAAAGTCACCCATTTAAAAACAGGGAATGAAAAGGGAGAAGGAACATAAATCCTAGGTAACAGCCCCCACCAGTGATAGGAAACCCATATTGTTGTCCTCTGTGGCCCTCACACACCCCGAAAGATGTCATGCTTCATCATCGGGCAGTTGCTCCTCGTAAGGCCGGCGCTGCAATTCCCTACGGGTCCCCCGAAGGGTCTCTTTATCGGAGATCTTTTTATATGACTGCCGGTTGGTGCATGTGGGTGTGTGGAGGGGTGTGGGGATAAGTTTATTGTGTATAATTGAGGGTAGTAAAGTGACGTGCAAGTGTGATATAAAAATATGGTCACCATATTAGAAGGCGGACAGGCATCAGGATACTGATACACGTTCCTCTCGTTCCTTTCAGGATTCATCTGATACACGCTCGGAGAGGGGTGAATGGTCAGGGTGCATATCGGAAGAGCACATGAAGCCAAAAAGGGAAACACATTGCATTTCAGACTACATCCTTAAAGAGAATAATCAATCAATCAATCAATCAATATGTACTTTATTCGGCATACATACAGTACCATAAAAGTGTAATTTATAAAAACAATAAAGTATCATAATACGACGGACCCAACCCAAAAATACAGATACAAAACGTATGGGAACAAACAAAAGACTCCTAAACCTCAATTCACCAAGAAGAAGGTGGAAGAGATTAAAATTAGTCATGCCCAGACTACTAATGACTCTGCTTCAGAACGGGGAGTGGGTTGTGACAATGCTGAACAGCGCGGCAGAAGTCACAATAGCTCGCTGGAATCTGATGGATTATCTGGTGGTATTAGCGTTGAATGAGCATATCACGGTGGAAACACATGATACAAGGGCAAGTGTCCCACATTGTTTATTTAAAATAACGCTCCAATTAAGGGAAGCATATCCAGGAACATTAAGGCTCTCCTTTGGGAGAACCTGATATATGGTTATGACATTCTTTTGTCTGAAAAAGATTGGCCATCTGAGTTCAAATTAGAATGTCCACTGGGAGAAACAGTAACTTTATCGCTCTCTCTGACCTCGTTCCAGAATCAGTTAAACATTCATATGGACAGGTGTGGGCATTGGCGCTGGCTCCTGCACTTTACCGCAATCATGTTGGGTGGAATGATGAGTCACCTCATTACAAGATCCCATTAAAATCACCTCCTCAACCCCAGAGATAGTACCCAATAAATTATGAAGCAAAAAAAGTTAGGGAAATTCTAGAACAACTTGAATTCCAGGGTGTAATAGAGAACCGCACTTCGACCACGAATAATCCCCTGTTTCCCATGATGAAACCAGACAATATTGTCTAGTTTTAAACTATAGACATTTGAACACTTCCACATGCACATTTGCAGTACAAAATGCACACAGTGCTGCAATGATAAATAACATTGTGCGGAAGAAATACAAAAAACCCACTAGGTATCTCAAATGGATTTCTCTGCCAGAATATAGCGTCTGAAAGCAGATATTTGACAACATGTTTTATAGCTCGATTCCCAGCCTCAATGTTGCAGTTTACCTCAAGAGTATAGGAACAGCCCTGGGCTGTTTTTAGCCAGGGTAAAAGAGTTATTTCAACATTTTGATGAAGAGGCCTGTCCTATGTAAATTATATTTATCTGATGGGCGTTGAGTTACTGAAAGACTTGACCAGAGTGAACTACACAATTCTCATTTTTGACCACCTGGGTTACATATTAAATTTTAAAAAATCAAAAATTGCCCACCTCCATGTCCTGTTTCTAGGAAATGAATTATCCAGTGAAGGCAAAATCCTGGCAACACATTTTTCAGAAAAATGCGCATTGGTCCAACCTCCAACAACTCTGAAAAGGCTGCAATACATTTCAGGATTTCAGAATTTTGGAAGAACATACATTTTGGATTACGCTAAATGGGTGAAACCATTCTACGCTTTAATTGCAACTGATTTTTCAATCAACCATTGGACACATGAACACACACACATTTTACGTTCTGTACAAGCTGATATGATAGCTTCCAAACCTTTGCACACATGTGTAAACACAACTAACCTGGTGATCTGCGTAGTTGCTGGACCCACCGGGAACCCCTATATCATTTCAATGATGGTGATACAGTACCTATTGCATACAAATCTAATTTGTACACCAATGCTGAAATGCATTTTGCACCTACTGAGAAAATTCTCACACCGGTATAGACTGCTGGGGCAAAAGAGGGAGAGCATTAGTTCAGGGTAAGCGAATAATTGTTTTTACCCCAGTACCAACCTTAGAGGCCATGATTAAAGCAAGCATTCCAAATGCGAAAGCATTACATCCACAATGGATTCAATGGACTAACTCTCTCACTGCAACAGATATAAATTACAGATTTGATTCTACATTACAAACACAAACATTCCTGCAGTATGAACCAGAAGATCCTCTGCCGAATAAAATAATGCCTCTAGATCAATATGAATACATTATTTATACTAATGGATCTTCTCAACCTGCCTTAGGGACACAGCACCAATATTCTGCAGCATGGGTGATTGTAAAGGGACACCTGCATGATGGAATGTTCTGTCCTGAAGAAACACACACTCAGTCCTGACGGAACTGTACAGCACATCTGGTAGAACTGAAAGCCCTAATATTGGTATTACAAAGTACGGATCTTGAATTCCCCACACTTATAGTGTGTGATTAATACTACTGTGTCTAGTCCTATAATAAATATATTCAGTATTGGGGCAAAAATGGATTTCGAGGTTCCAAGGGTTGCACAATCAAGCACAACTTGCTTTAGGAACTAGTGGCAAAACTGAAAGAATACTTCCACATGTTGAGTCATCAATGTGTTGGTGTTCAAGGTGAAGGGAATTCCATGGCTGATGCAGCTGCTAAAGCAATAGTCCAAACTGATGCCATTGCTACAATCACTCGTTCAAGTACGAGAATAGAAAGAGATATCATGGTGGCTGTCAATGCAGCTCACAACAGTTCCCACCTGCCAAAGGGCTTTCCTCACAAGTACTCCTACAAGTTAGATACATACAACATTCCGTATGCTCGGATTACAGGAGTGGGGGATAGAGTAATACCAAACACTGATCACAGATTGGGTTTAATACTAGCTGCACATGAGGTTTCGGGTTCAGCACACACAGGGGTCACTGCTACAGTTTCATTACTGAAGCATCACTATTGGTGGCCTGGTCTTACAAAAAAGACTGAGGACTTTGTCCTCAAGTGTTACATCTGCCAGCAGATGAAGTGTTCCACCATAGCACATACTCCACAGTCACCTCTATTGATTTCCGACAAGCCTCTAGAGGTTGTTTATTTGGATCACTGCAGCCCCTTACACTCAGATGGGGCTTCAAAGTACATCTTGGTAGCAGTGGATTCATGTTCCAGATTCCTGTGGGTTTGTCCACAGGGCTTGGCTGACGCTCGAACTGTTATGAAGGATTTACGAGTCTTCATCTGGACCCAGTCGGCTTTGATCCAGGTGGTGATAGCGTTAGTACTATCCCACCTGGATTATGCCGATTCCATCTATCTGGGCCTTCCTCTGTATCTTGGCAATTGTCTGCAACTGGTCCAGAACAAAGCTGCCAGACTGATCCACCAGTCGCCCCGTTGGCAGTCAAACAACTCCACTGGCTCCCCTTTCCCCAACGAGTAGAATTTAAACCCCCCTGTATTGTCTTTAAGTCTCCCAATGCTCGTAGCCCTCAATTTATCAACACCCTCCTGTCTAGGTATACCCCTTCCTGCAATCTTCGATCTGCCAACCTTCACCTTCTGGCCACGCCAACCTTTAAGCTGCAACACCAGGGCGGACACAGATTTGCTATCCTTGCATCCAAACTCTGGAATTCCCTTCCTTTGGGTATTCGCTCCTGTACTGAACTTCTAGCGTTCAGGAAACAGCTTAAGACCTGGCTTTTCTCCCTGGCCTATGCTCAACCCCTTGTCCATCTGGGTTTTTCTGTTAGTCAGCGCCATGAAGCCCCTGGGTGTATGTGGGCTATATAAAAGGCTATTAACATAACATAACTTAACATTTGCGAGTCTTCATCTGGACATATGCAATTGGCCCACTACTTAAAGACCGGGGTCCGGCTTTTAGCTCTGTGGCTTACAAAGAAGCCATGGGAAGTTTGGATGTGGCCTTGTGGTACTCCTCCTCCTACCATTCAGTGGAAAATGTGGTAGTTGAGAGGAAAAACCATGTCTTAAAGCAGTAAAGTATTAAGCTCAGGTGGCAGATGGGTCAATCTCCTATATGGGGTCTAGAGGGCACTCAATAACAAGCCTAAAAAAAATCCCTAGGGGGCCGTACTCCTTATGAACTCCTGTTTGGTGTGAGAATGTGGGTAACTGACCCGGAACTCAGTGAATTTCGGGGTACACAAAGCAACGTCCAAGGAAAAAGCACCACCACCAGAGAAGGAAGTAAAAGTGGTACTGGCAAGAACTGCCCGGGTCCCGAAGATTGGGGGCTTTGTCAGAGAAAAGATTGTGCACAAAAAAGCATTTGTCCAAGGAAACAAGCATCCTGGCACCAGTTTCAGGGAATCCACGGAGGACCTGTCTTGGCAGTTCGGGCTGGACTGTTCCCACAAGGTTATTAGAAAATGAAAAGTTCTCTTGGGAAGATCAAAATATATACAGCACCTAATTCTCTCTCTTGTGCCTCCCCGTTCAACAGCTACACACATTCCAGCAAAAGGACCCAGACACTATTGGCAATTATAATACATGTAATACAGAAAATGCATAAAAAGTATTTTTTATTTATTAAACACTATTTTTTTACCAAGTTCTTCTTGATTTCATTTGAATAATCAAATGTGTTACAATACATTAAAAATACATATACAAACACAATATGATATATAATGATGAGAGACAAAAAACAAACGCAACCTATTAATCACATTTTTGTCTCTCATCAAAATATATGATTAAATATTGTGTTTTTGTATGTATTTTTAATGTATTGTAACACATTTGATTATTTAAATGAAATCAAGAAGAACTTGGTAAAATAAATAGTTTTTAATAAATAAATAATACTTTGTATGCATTTTCTGTACTACATGGGCTGGGGTCCTTTTGCTTGAATGTGTGTAGCTGGTGAACGGGGAGGCACGAGAGAGAGAATTAGGTGCTATATATATTTTGATCTTCCCAAGAGAACTTTGCATTTTCTATTTACCTGTGGTACCCCTTCTCTTGGTTAGTGGGGTCACTCCCTTCTTTCATTAATAACCTTTGTACAGAACGTAGGCTGGAGAGTTCTTTATCTCAACTGTAGGAGATTTACTTCCATTTGTTCTTTTCCCTGTACAACTGAGTGAGATTTCCCCTCGGTGTCAGAATGGACCCATTTAAGACATTTGGGTTTAGTGAAGAACAGTATACTAAAATCCTAAATATGAACACTAAAAAAGGCAGCAAAGTGACTGTCTTAGCAAGTAATATTGACAAGTGGGGTAAAATTCTTAACCTCAAAAAGAAGCTCACCCAAACTGAAATGCATGCAAAATTCCTATTACAATATGTAAAAGCTGGGGTCATCCCTGTGGGCCTACAAATTAGGAATGAGCCTGGGTTATTTTTCGAACATAGAAGATTCCCAAAAATTTGGAACCACTTACCCAACATATGCAGCAGGGATTGGCTTCTTTTAATTATTGAAACCGCACAAGAGATCATAATCTTAGAAAAACAGGAAATCGAACAACTTATTAAAGAAATTCAGGATAATTTGGCTTTAGATGAGGCTAAAAAAAGACTAGAGGAGTTTGAGACCGATATTAATGGATACAGGGACTACTTGATAAACAAAAAAACAAAAAAATGATAAAGGATATTGAGAAATATTGTGTGGAGAGCAATTACCCCTATTTGGAGAAAGGCTATTATCAACAACAAAGGGATCAGGCCTGGGAACAGTCACATAACTATAAGCCTATCTACAATAGGGGGGAAGAAAAAGGATTACCTTCTAAGAATCCTCTGGGTCAGGGAGCGATGAGGAATCCAATATGAGGAATGAACAGAGCAGAAATTTGCGGGAAGGTGAGTATGGATCAGGACCTATGGGACCCCTGGTTTCTCTTACACAGCATCCCCTGCCACCTCTTCTTTTTTAGATCAACGCCCCAGGAGGGGACAACGACCGAATCGAGGTTTTGGGAGAGGCCAAAATGTGAGGCATCAACCTCAGGAGGAATACCTTTAGACCAGAACACGTCAATACTGGAGGTAACATCAAACAAGTTCCCCATAATAAATCTGTCCAAACGCAAGTTTTCAGATGTAGAACTACAGGTATTAGAAAAGGATTTTACGTTTGCACCTATGAGTTATGTTAATAAATTTATATTGGAAAAGGATCTTAAAGCCTTCTTTAGGAAGATCAGACTAGCTAGGTTTTTTGAAGATAAGGAATACACAGAGGAAATCAGAGCGTCAGGTCTAAAACTCAAATCCACTTTTACACCACACATTAGTCAAGTGGATAAAAGGGTGAAAACTTTGAACAGATAGTGGAGGTTAAGATCCGCAACCTATGTGAACATCAGCCCCCTATTTCTCATAATGTAAATAGGGAACAAAAAGAGGCTATTAAAAATCTTAAAAACAATGACAATATAACAATCAAACCCGCCGATAAGGGGGGTGGGGTTGTTATATTTGACACTGTAGATTATGAGAGATGAGTCATGGAACTACTTAACATTGCGGATCATTACCGGAAGGTACCCATGTCACAATGGTGTTTATTGATTAAAGACATTGGAGTCCTTCTACTTCATGCTAAACAGAATGGTTGGGTGTCTGAAAAAGAATATAGATTTTTACTAAATGAAAAGGCAATTATTCCAGCAATTTACGGGCTTTCAAAAGTCCATAAAAATGTAAAAAACCCACCCCTTAGACCTATTGTTAGTTGCATAAACTCACCTCTGAAACCATTGAGCCAATATGTGGACACGTTCCTAAAACTATTAGTTCAGGACCTGAGATCATATATTAAGGACTCATCCCATATGATTAGTACAATAGAAGGAAAAGAATACAACTGTGATACTCAAATTCTAGTTACACTTGACATCGAAGCCCTCTCCACCAATATACCCCAGGATGCTACCGTCAATACCATCAGGAGCATCTTTGGGTATACAGGTTGTGGAGGGGCCGGTGTTGAGTTAATTATATCTTGCACAGAATTAGTGTTAAAACATAACCTATTTCTCTTCAAGGATCAACTTTTATTTACAGTGTAAGGGTACCAGCATGGGGGCCACCTGTGCCCCAAGTCTGGCCTGTTTATATTTTGGACAATTGGAGGGAATACATGTGTTCAATAATTCTGGCCCCTTCTATGAGAATGTTACGACCTGGAGCACATTCATCGATCATGTAAAAGCTCCAGAGGAGCTTTTACATGAATTTTTGGAGCGGCTTAACCTTGGCGATGCCAACTTGAAGTTTACTTCGGAATATAGCAAAAAGAATGTACATTTCTTGGATTTTAACATCAAGGATATGGGTGGGAAGCTGGGAGTGGAGCTGTTCTGTAAACCTACTGATAAAAACACCTTGTTGCACTACTCCAGCTTCCACCCCAAGTCCCAGAGGGACAACATCTGTTTTGGGCAGTTTCTGCTGTTACGCAGGAACTGCTCGACACTGGAAGACTTTTATAAACATTCTGACAACCTAAAAATGTAATTGAATGAAAGGGGTTACCCCAAAATTCCTTTTCATTTAGGAGAGCCAGGTTTTACGATAGGGACAGTATGCTCACCCAGAGAAGTGACCATAATCCCCTAATGTTGTCATTGTGCTTGCCAGCACAAGAATCATCAAAGACCTGGGACCAGTCAATCAAGTACAGCAAGAATCAGGGTGTTAGCTTAAAATGGGGGAAGGTAAATACGATAAAACTGGAGGAAGATATTTTTGTTAGTTGCAAAACGGAAATGGAATCATGTCTACTCCCAGCACCTGACCCCCACAAGGTTATTGAGAGTTTTGAGAAATGTTGTGGGCATGTAGCAAAGCACCTTAGGAAACCCAAGGGAAAGGGTGGCCAAAAGGCCTTTAGATGGCTTGACTCCGTGTGTTCTGCCACACATCAATCCCTAAAACTAGCCCTGCGCCAAAAACCAAGAAACAGAGAACTTGTAAGAACTAGCAGAAAGGCTTATAGGGAGGCTATTGTAAAAAGAAAGCAGGACCTAAAAAACATTGCTTGGGAAGACCTTGAAAAGGCTGCAGAACTAAAAGATAGTAGACTCTTTTGGGAGGTTCTAAACCGCTCCCTTTTTAAGAATGACAATAAAGAAACTATAGTTATGCAGGTCACCGCTGAACAGTGGGTACTACATTTTACTAAGATTTTTAATCCTAATTCTATTCCAATAATGGCAAATTCGGATAGTACAGGGGAACTGGCGACATCTCCCTCGGCTTTGACCCTCAGCTCTTCACTTACACTGACAGAGATTGAGGAAGCTTTAGGGAAGGGTTTATCACTAAAAGCTCCAGGCCCAGATGCTGTCCCCTTGGACCTTTTTAAACACAATGTTAGTTTATGGGAACCCTTATTATTGAATGTATTTAAGGCTGTTGTGGTCGGGCGCATCCCTGGTTCTTGGAAGGAGGCAATTGTAGTGCCGATCTTCAAGAAGGGTGATAGGTGCGACCCATGTTGCTATCGTCCTATATCCCTAATAGATGCCTCATGCAAAATCCTGGGCAGGGTTATCCTAGCCAGATTAGAAAGCTGGGCAGAATCAACAGGTCTTATAGTTGATTCCCAATATGGATTTAGGCGAGGAAAGGGGACTGTCGAGCAGTGCCTGAATCTGGCACTAATTATAGGCAAGTACATGAAGGCAAAAAAGTCTGCAATACATCTTGCCTTCATGGACCTGTCAAGTGCATTCGACACTGTTTGTAGACATAAGTTGTGGCAGATGATGGATGACATGGGCTTCGAGGAACCATTGGTCACATTGCTTCGTAGGTTACATGCAGCAACAACTGTATCAATTAGATTCGGCCCTGGAGGCGAAATGACAAAATCAATTCCATCAACTGAGGGTGTGCGTCAAGGATGCATTTTGGCGCCCTTTCTTTTTTTGGTATACACAAACGGGTTAGAAAAGTACTTACTAGACCAGGGTTGTGACTTTCCAAAAATTAATGGCAAAAGTATTCCCATGCTTTCATATGCAGACAATACTTTCTTAATGACCTTAACTGGAAATAGCATGCAAGTATGTTTAGATGCCTTTAATACTTTCATGCTGGACCTCGACCTAAAGGTAAACTTCGCCAAATCTTTTGTAATGTGTTGTGGTCCTAAAGGGTCAAACATCAGGAAGTTTGTGGTAAATAATCGCACAATTGGAAAGGTGGAAAATTTTAACTATCTAGGTAATTTGTTTAATAGCAAACTAAGCTGGACTCCAATTATGAAGGTTCGAGCCCAGAGTGCGACCCGGGCAATAGAGGGCATCTTCCGTTTTTGTAGCAAATTGGGCCAAAAACATGTTACGCACCTCAAAACCCTCTATACATCTAAATGTTTATCGGTGGCCACCTACGGGGCAGGGGTGTGGGGGACTGAAACACCAACTATGATACAGGTGGTGGAAAATAATTTCATAAAAAGGGTTTTATCAGTCCCCAAAGGCTGCTCAAACATCTTTTGCCACAAAGAAATGGGAATGGTCAGTGTTTCTAATACGATTCGTTTGTCCCCTTTATTGTTATGGGGCAAAATATGGCGATCTGAAAACTTGCAACTTACTAAAGACATCATCATGGATTGCATGGCCTTAGAAAATTCAAAACAGATCCCTTGATTGTCCTACGTTTGCAATATGTTAAATAAGATTGGCTTGGGTTCCTTTTATGACAATCCAGAAAAAATGGAGGGAAACCAAAAGGCGGACATAAAGACAATGTATTGGAAATCATTGAATTCACCATCTTTGGACGATATTAATGTTCATGTTCGTAAGCCCCAACCTCAGTTCTATTTAACATTTACTCTCAATGTGCAATGGCGATTCTTACTAACAAGGTTTAGATTGGATATTCTGCATTTTCTGCTTGCTTTCCCGAAACAAGGGGGTTGGTGTGAGAGGCTGCCCCCTTGTCCATGTAATAACAGGGTTAGCCAAAGCACCATACATGTGGTCCTCTTTTGCTCCTTATACCAAGAGCCAAGAATCCGGTTTATTAAACCAATTCTGAAGGGGCTGCAACCTTGTACTTATAAGGAAGGGTATGATTACCTTTCATCACTATCCTCTGTTGAAACCTGCTGTGCCATGTTAAATTTTATCAGAGTTTCGCTAAAGATTAGGAAGGGCTATGGCTAGTACCAAAATGTATATAATGTTCTCTGGCCAAAAATTATGCATTTATATTTTTATAATGGTCCTTTTATTATGTCTTTTATAAATTTGGGTAAATTGTGTACTTAAAATTTTCTTTCTTTTATGAGGTACGATGGTTTGTATGTTCAGTACTTTTATGATCCATTTTATGAATCGAATAAAGTTTTGAAATGAAATGAATGTAAGACCAGTGTGAGGTTAGCAGTGAACCGGAAGAATTTCTTTAGTTAAGCCGGTTCACGCGCCTCCTGGAGGGGGTTACGTCAGCAGAACACAGGTGATGACAATATGCCACATCATTTATAAAGGACGGCGTGGGGAGTGTAAGTTTACATATCCCCTGGTTTATGGCAGAGACTATCGCGGGCGATACTTATTACAGCAAGGTAAGCCTTCGCCCGCATTCGATGTACATATATGATGAGGCGGGATCTCTCTGGTTTATACGTTCAATCCCTAGCACTATCTTCTTTGGGACACTGTAGTTGTAAATTTTAAATATGTTTGAAACAGGAACTCGGTTTCCGCTTTTTCACGCGACTCCCTGTATTAGCTAGGAATGAGGCCGCTCACAGTAATAATGTGTTTTCCCTACGCTAAAATGTGGCATTTTGTATATGCGTGCAATGTGACGTGGTAATGTTGAAATGTGGCACGGAATATACACGCTTTCTCCTGATAGTAAAAGGAGATTGTTTAGATAATGCCCTGTTCAAACATGTTCAAACCACATTCTTAATTAAATTTGTGGTTATAACATATGTCTGAAAGATTTAACCGCGTGCAATGGAACGCGGTAATGTCAAAATGTGGCATGGAATATACACGCTTTCTCCTAATAGTAAGAGGAGATTGTTTGGATAATGCCCTGTTCAAACATGTTCGAGCCATGTTCTTAACTAAATATGTGGTTGTAACATATGTCTGAAAGATTTAACCAAAGAGGTGATATAGACCAGTTAGGATTGCCTTTAGGTTTAGGTTGAGAGAGTGGGGCTACCATCTTTATTTAAAATTGTTTGGGGCACAATAAGGGCATCTTAGAAAATATAGATGTAGGAACTAAAACATTTAAGAATGACTATCTCCGATGAGAGACAAAGGTATTTATTTATTCTTCTGCATATCCATAGGTCCCACTATAAGTGACCACAATTTGGAGTCGAGTTGATTTGAATAAACAAGTTCACAGATTTCCAGTTACACCATAGTGTCCCATATTTACAAGGAACTTTGGTAAGTGCTGGGGCGTTTTAAATCAATCACAAACATAAATAGAAAATGGTTGGATGGATTGCCTTATGTCTATATTTAAAATTTCTTTTATAGGATTCCCAAAGTGGACCAAGACTGCAGGGGATACTTAAAGGCACCTCTATTATGTTTTATACAAACTGGAGGGGTGTTGCGCACAGAATACTAGGTAGGTTATATGCAACATGTAGTTTGTTGATAGTCCATGTACTTACAGAGATTTGGGATATAATGGACTCTTAAGTAAGAATTTGTCCTTTATTTTAAGAACCTGTCAAATAGGCGTTTGGAGCCCTAAGAAGCCCCGCCTAAGACCGTAGGGTATTCTTGAATGTACCTCCATCACTTTTAACACAACGGGAGGTGTGTTGCGTCGAAAATATTACGTAGGTTTTATATATTATGTTTGATTAGATGATGATCCATATACTCATGGAGATCTGGGATATTATGGACTTCTAAGCAAGAATTTGTCCTTTATTTTAGGAATTTGTGTCAAACTGGCGTCTGGAGCCCTAAGGAACTCCGCCCATAATACTTGAAGGAAATTAGGTTACGATCCACCACTGGGATTGTTAAGGTGGGTTACAAGATGACTCGTATGGGAGTATGAATGTAGGAGTGGCACTGAGCCCTCCTTGGGATGAATGTAATTACAAGCTTATGGATGTTGGGACCCTAATGGCTAATTATATAGAATTATCCAATGTTTAGATACTGTAGTTAAGATGAGAATTAGTAATGGGTACTTGGGATACACTTGGTCTTTCTATGTCGAGAGAGATTATGGAGATGTCTGTCTGGATTATCTCTTCTACACAATAAGGAGCATACATGTGGTATTCAAGATGCACTAAACATGTAGTTATGATTATGATGCAGTTTTAAATATAATGAGGTAAAATAATGGAACATAAGGGAATTTTTCTAATACTGTGTTTTTTATGTACACTTATGTTTTCAATAGGACCCTTCATGGGTCTTAACACAAGAGAGACTGTTGCATAGCTACTGTCTTGAAGAAGGTAGTTTACATCTGAAAAACACCACCGAAACGCATCGACGCTCTTGGTTGTTTATGGCTGTATCCCGGGAACTTGTTCATGTTCAATAGTATATGAAGGGCTGTGGATATTTTAACAAATAATGGAATGAATTCCATAGGGAACAACACAATTTAATGTGTTTAATAGGTTGCAATTGTTTGTTTTTTTGTCTCTCATCATTATATGATATAATATTGTGTTTTTGTATGTATTTTTAATGTATTGTAACAAATTTGATTATTCAAATGAAATAAAGAAGAACTTGGTAAAAGAAATAGTTTTTAATAAATAAAAAATACTTTTTATGCATTTTCTGTATTTTATGTATTATAATTGCCAATAGGGTCTGGGGTCCTTTTGCTTGAATGTGTGTAGCTGGTGAACGGGGAGGCACGAGAGAGAGAATTAGGTGCTGTATATATTTTGATCTTCCCAAGAGAACTTTTCATTTTCTATTTACCTGGGGTACCCCTTCTCTTGGTTAGTGGGGTCGCTCCCTTCTTTTAATAATAACCCCTGTTCCCACAATGAACAGGGTCAAGACTGATTTGCATATGGCTGGGTCCAAACTGAGGTGGTGTGGTGAGCAAAAGAAAGATTGATTTAACCCAGATCCTTGTGACTGGGGGTGCCTGTTTGCATTGTCCAGCATTCTGTCCATCAATTGTTTCTATTGCATATGCCGCCCCAAGTGGGAAAGGTATACCCAGACATGGGTCTCGTGCTCACTACACCACTGGATTCAAGCTAGCCTGGCTGATGAAGGGTGATGCCCAGAAACCCATCCCAGGATGTTTGTTTCCGGTCCAGGGTGGACCTGCCTTGGCAACTCGGGCTGGACTGTTATCATAAGGAACAAGGTCAAGACTGATTTGCATATGGCTGGGTCCAAACTGGGGTGGTGTGGTGAGCAAAAGAATGATGGATTTTACCCAGATCCTTGTGACTGGGGGTGCCTGTTTGCATTGTCCAGCATTCTGTCCATCAATTGTTTTTTTTTTTGCAAATGCTTTATTTTTCTAGGCACTATGGCTTTCTGAGTGCTTGGGATTTCAAATAGTCTAAGAACTTTTAAAGGCTTTTATGAATATTTTAAAAGGAAGCTTGCTTTTAGATAATTTAAAAGTAGTTTTAGACCTTTTTAGTTTGAACTATGGCCTGTTGGCTTTTAGATGATTTTATATATAGACCCTTAGTATGAGGAGTGAGTGTTATATGGCTGGGTTAGTCTCATGTAGCAAAGCAAGTCATTTATTACATTGTCCTATTTTTCCCAGTAACATTTCTGCAGTGACCTTTTGCACCTATTTTCATGCACAAAAATGTTGGATTAGTTTCTTTGAAACTACTTTGTTTACACATCTAGCTGCACACAACATTATCATGATGCCTCGAACATCATATTCATAGCCCTTCTATACACTATGTACAAATGCTGTTTTATCTTCATCCACTAGGCAACGTATCCATAACATCACTAATCCATACGCACATTGCAAGTCTGCTTTCTATTATAAATATATACCATCCCAATAGATTAGCAGAGAAGGCACTTCAGCTGACACCGAGGGTCTCTGCATGCTGAGGCTTCACCATGCAGCTCTCTGACATCTCGTGAGGGGTGTCAAGTTCATGACAAAGACTGGGTCCTTCATTCTCTCCCACCAGGTAATGGGGTAGGATCTTCTCTTGGGGGTATTCATGGCTTCACACCTACACACACACAATGTACATGCAGAGTAGGATTTTCCTAGTAGGAGTACACCGGATTACTGCCTTTTTTATATGTCTACATATAGTCATTGTTTAGCACCATGGTAAAACTTTATTCACTATTTACCCTTTTTGTGCTCGTAATCACGTTCATCCGCTTCTGTCTACTGATTATCTCAGCACATGCATTCTATACAAGAATAACGTTGGTTCAATAAATATATTGAAAACGTCCCATTGTATATTCTCTGTATATTTCTCTGAGAACAAACACAGAGGAGTGACTAAGTAGAAGGTTCCGATTTGTTTCCATGATCCCTAAGGGGTCAGGTTTGTCATGTTCAGGGATTGCCAGAAACTATTTGCTCCCTAGTTAGGTTGAGGTGGCCTATGGTGGCATTGTGAGCTAGCTGGTCTCTAGGCCAACCTATCCTGCGGGGGTGCTTGGTATCAGTCTTGGAAACTCACCCAAAGTTTATGCTGTGCAACAAATGCCCAGGTCCTATGGATTAGTGGGAACTACACAACACTAAGAAATAGGCACAACAAAGGGAACGTCAAAGGCAGTGCCTGCATGGCATGGACTGATGCAGTCCATGCCGTGAAGGGCCCCTTTTGTTTCTTCTGTGCCATGGTTTTGATGGGGAAGGAACTGCAATGAAAACCGTGGTGGAGAGGAAACTCGGTATATGCTTGGAGGGACTGTGGCAGTACCACCAAGCATATTGCAGCCTACCGCCACACCGACTGCCCTAATCATAATTGGGCGATTGAAAGACCACTGTACCCCTTGCGATTCAACACATAATCAGCCGTGCAGTCACTCATTTATGAAACCGCTCCTCGTTATATATGCACACAGATATAGATTTTATCTTTTTTTTACCATGAAAAGCAGTTCTGACAAGAACCTTTTTTTCTTCTCCTTTTCTGAAAGTTTTCTTTTTTTTCCTAACTTTTTTAATTTTGTAAATGATTTTTCTTAAATAAAATGGCAGTGTCAAAAATAAAACATTATGACCAGAAAGTCAAAAACAGTGGAAAAAGTGGCACAAACAAAATAAATAAGTGTTTTTTTTTTGCAGTTTCCAAAATAACAGCAACACACTGTAGCCGTTGTGTAGCAGTCTATACAAAATGTGCCCATCTTCTTCAACTCTGGAGATATTTCTGGCAGTCACCTCTCCACTTCTTGATGTACTTTTTCTCCACGAGTAGGTGGTAGAGCCCTAGAGGTTGACCTCTTCAGATGGTTATTGTGATACGTTTTTAAATGGGACAATATGCTTCTTGTCCCTCAAGAATATTTTTTTTCAGTGCCCCCTGAAAGGGTTTTCTCGCACAAGGTGCACTTTACAAACTTGAAAAACATTTTTTTTCGCATGACGGGGTAGTAAAAAAATCCCAAGCAATGCTCTCCCTCTTTTGGGCTAGCTCCTTGTCATTGGAGTTTTCATGATGTTTTTGGGCCTCCTGCTCTTCAGTTTGTTGTGGCAGCTCCTGCTTCTCACTTCCTTTTATATTAAAAAAATGACAATACAGTATCTGAAACACAGTTCTGCACTAAAAGCACAGTGCACCACCTAAGAACACTCCAAATACCAATTGGAAGCTTTAAGAAGAGAGAAAAGGGTGAGAACCTCCTTTGAAGATTAATGGAAACTGATTTCTCCAATCAAATCTCGATGGGCCCGATTCACAGAATAAACTTAAGACTCAATCCTAAACTTACTACTATTTTGGTATTCACAGAATGCACTTACTACTTTTGGCATTCACAGAATGAACTTACTACTTTTGGTATTCACAGAAGTTCGGATTTTGTCTTAAGTCTGTCTTAAGTCTGTCTTAAGACAAACTTAAGACAAAATCCTAACTTCTGTGAATACCAAAAGTAGTAAGTTCATTCTGTGAATGCCAAAAGTAGTAAGTGCATTCTGTGAATACCAAAATAGTAGTAAGTTTAGGATTGAGTCTTAAGTTCATTCTGTGAATCGGGCCCTTTGTTACATAGTCTCATGATCTTCACAAATGCCAACGTCCTCACAAATATTGGTGGCCTTGCAAAACATGCAATACATTTAAAAAGTGTCTTATATTAAAAATGATTACAGAAATACAAGTTTAAACTCTATGGCCCGATTGCAATGTTGGAAGGACCGCCACTGACAGGCCGGATTACGATGTCGGCAGTCAGAGCGAATCGAGTTGGAGAAAGACCACCACCTCCAACAGGCTCAAGGAGCCTGTTGAGGCAGTGGTCAGATTTGCTCCGCTATGGGGCCAATGGGGCACATGGAGTGCCCTCATAAACATCCATGCACCATGTGCCTTGCACAAGGTACATGGATGTGTGTAAACATACCCTTTACATTTGTGGCTGGGGCTTCAGCCCTTTTCCAGCCGGCGTTATTATATATGGGGTAACCCGAAATGAGTCCTAGGACCTGGGTATCAAGTATTACAGATATGGTGGTCCTAGACATAGAATTCCACACACAAATCTTCAAACAATTTTTAGCTCAGTTATTATTCATACCGGAAATTGATTCCTAAAGTGAAAAAGCAAAAACATAAGAGCCCAAAAACACAGGTGTCCAATATACATACACACAAAACAGATTATCGTTATTAAAAGTAGAGGAGAGAACTCTACTATTTATTCATAATAAAAATCTCCTCATATGGCAGTACACAAATATACAATATCTACAATTCGAGACAGAAGGGGTTACGGAGAGAAAACAAAAGTGTTTTAGAGTGAAATTCAAGTGCTCGTGCAAAGGATAGAAAGGACCAAGCGGTCAGGGGATATTGATGGGTATGATAATCAAGAAATCTGTTAGCTTAGATGTAGACAGAGCCAGCCCTCAAAAGTTAGTTCGTAATGAAGTTTGTAATTGTCTTAGCAAAGGTCCCTTTGCTCAAATGGTTTTTTGATCTTCAAGGAAGGGTTGATGGGCAGGGGCATAAGAGATGCCGGCTCACTGTAGGGAAAAGCTGTCGACGTTTCGACCCAAGGATAAACAGGGCAAATTGTATCCTCATGGACGGGTCTTCATCAGGACGGGACGATGAAGGGGAAAGAGCATAGTTACATTGGATTCATGTAACCCCAGTAGTTAAGTAGGACACCTGTAACACAAATGTAGGGGCTCAGTTTGTTTAAAACCAACAACATGAAGGTTGATGATAAGTACTCCAGAAGCACTCACCCTGTTAGTGGTGTGCCTATATGCCAACTGGACAATTCGTTGCTAGGCAGCAGTCATCGACAGACAGAGCCCCATTGATAGGCCACGCAGTTCTACGGAGGAGACACAGCGTGTATATTGCTTCACAGAAAACCCAACTAATCATCTTTTCGCCGACTGAGCGAGGTACTCGAGAGCACGCTTGCTCGGCTCTCTTTTAACGAATTGTCCAGTTGGCATATAGGCACACCACTAACAGGGTGAGTGCTTCTGGAGTACTTATCATCAACCTTCATGTTGTTGGTTTTAAACAAACTGAGCCCCTACATTTGTGTTACAGGTGTCCTACTTAACTACTGGGGTTACATGAATCCAATGTAACTATGCTCTTTCCCCTTCATCGTCCCGTCCTGATGAAGACCCGTCCATGAGGATACAATTTGCCCTGTTTATCCTTGGGTCGAAACGTCGACAGCTTTTCCCTACAGTGAGCCGGCATCTCTTATGCCCCTGCCCATCAACCCTTCCTTGAAGATCAAAAAACCATTTGAGCAAAGGGACCTTTGCTAAGACAATTACAAACTTCATTACGAACTAACTTTTGAGGGCTGGCTCTGTCTACATCTAAGCTAACAGATTTCTTGATTATCATACCCATCAATATCCCCTGACCGCTTGGTCCTTTCTATCCTTTGCACGAGCACTTGAATTTCACTCTAAAACACTTTTGTTTTCTCTCCGTAACCCCTTCTGTCTCGAATTGTAGATATTGTATATTTGTGTACTGCCATATGAGGAGATTTTTATTATGAATAAATAGTAGAGTTCTCTCCTCTACTTTTAATAACGATAATCTGTTTTGTGTGTATGTATATTGGACACCTGTGTTTTTGGGCTCTTATGTTTTTGATTTTTCACTTTAGGAATCAATTTCCGGTATGAATAATAACTGAGCTAAAAATTGTTTGAAGATTTGTGTGTGGAATTCTATGTCTAGGACCACCATATCTGTAATACTTTTCCAGCCGGCAGCACAATCAGCAACATTAAGCAGCATGTTTCCGTCCGCCGTACTGGTGGTCTCATTGAGGTTGAGGTTCAAAATCCTCAACCTCAATCTCATTGTAATTCGGCAGGTGGGACCTCCGACTCCTTGTTGTACGGTCCTTTTCCTGCCACAATTTTGGTCCGACACTCGCCCAACTGGCATCGTATTGAAGGTCTATATTAGTAAACTACTGTTCTCAAACATTATTTACAATATGTGTATATATGTGTTATAGACTTTTTTTTAAACACACCAACTTTATGACTCTGAGAAAAAAAAAAAATACTTTGTGCAATATTTTGTGACAAATTTGTGAAGAATAAAAAATGAAGAAGGGTGATTAACCCACTTAAACAAATGGCTAGCAGAGATGCAGGGAACTATTTAAATGGGTGGTCCTCTACGCAGCTGGACTGTACAATATGCAGTAGACATTTACCCAATGAGATACCACTAACTAATCCTCAGGAGAAAGTGATTCAGTTGAGTAGGCATTTTGGGCAGAAGTGTGGACTTTTACAGGCTAAAATATGTTTTTATTCTGGCCATTATTTTCATTTCACATAAATTTAACCTCAACAGGAAGCACTTTCAAACATACACATACTAGGTGCCCCAGCTGAAGTTCCACTTGAGTAAAGTCCACACAATCAAAATTTCTTGGTCTTGCAATGCAAAGCAAATAGGTTTCCTGTTGTATTTCATGTTGAAAAATGATCTGAAATCCTTAATGGAAGTGAATGCATAATTTATCTATTGGATAACAGTCTGAACTTGAGTTTCTTTCTTGTTGTCTCCTGGTGAGATCTGAGTCCATAGTTCTTCCGTTTAAAACCCCTAAGCATGCAAATGCTCAAACCTCATAGCACAACTCGCACACCCATTCACAGACCCACACAGCCACTAATACACCCACTTACAGACCTATGGCAGCACTCACACAGCCACTCACAAACACTCACGCACCTACTCACAGACAAATTCAAGTGCTCACACACCCACTATCAAAGGTTACAGTTATGAAAAACAATTTTAAAAAACCTTAGAAATTCACTGGGAAAAGCAGAGGCTACTGGGAAGTTACAGTTAGGAATTAGAAAATTAAACACACATAGAAATTCACTGAAAAAACAATAGATTCCAGGGATGTTATAGTTACAAAGAGAATGAAACAAACCTTAGAAATTCACTGAAAGAACTGAAGGTTACAGGGATATTAGAGTTAGGTTCAGATTTCACTCATACAAAACCAGTGAAATTCAGTAGTTACCGTAACCTGAGCTAACTATAGCTTAGACCCCCATAATGAACTACTTATGACCTCACATATTATATCACTAATGACATGGTCAGTGACATTACTGATGACATCATCCAGTTATTGTGAGTGTTTGTAAAAGTTTATGAGTGCTTAAAATATATATCAAGGTACCACAAAAGTTAAATTAGTATTCTTTGTGTACTACTAATGAGTAATACTATTTCTAACATATATTATGTGAATGGCTGTTTTTATCTGTGTGTGAGTGGCTGACAAGTTTGCGAATGGGTGTGTGAGTGACTGTATTGGTGAATGAGTGGGTGTTTAAGTAGCTGTATCGTTGAATAAGTGGGTGTGTAAGAAGTTGTATGGCCGAATAAGTAGGTGTGTGAGTAGCTGTATAGGTGAGTGGATGTGAGAGTGACTATATTGGTGAGTGTGTGGGTATGTAAGTGGCTGTATAGGTGTGTGAATTCAGGGTGGAAGGCTCTATGGTGGGTAGGTGGGTTTGTGAGTGGCTATATGGGTGAGTGAGTTGGTGTGTGACTAGTTATCTGGGTGAGTGTTTGGCTGTTGAGTGTATGTTTAGTTAAGTGGGTTGCTGTGTAAGTGGCTGTACTGGACAGTGATGTTTGTGTGAATGTCTGCATGGGCGAGTGTATGGCTGTGTTCTGAGGTTGTGTGCATGAATGAATACCTTTGTAAGTGGTTGTATGGTTGAAAAAGTGGGTGAGTGGGTCAGTGATGTCATCAGTGATGCCACTGACCATGTCATTTCACTGGTTTTGTACGAGTGAATAATTAGCCTAACTGTAACATCCCTGTAAACTTTATTTTTGTGGATGAGTGAGTGGGTGTGTGGGTGTGTGAGTAAGTGTTTGAGTGGCTGTATAGGTCGGTGGGTGTGTGTGAGTTATTGGGTCTGTGAGTAGATGTATGAGTGGCAGAATGGGATTGTGAGTGGGTGTTTGAGTATCTGTATTGGTATATCAATAGCTCTGCGAGTGACTGCACCAGAATGGAACCTTACCTGCCCCTTTATCCAACAGGAATTCACAGCTTTGCACAAAATGCCTATATAAATGGAGACATTTCTGCCGGTTAATTAGTAAGCACTTCCTCATTGGGTAAATATTGCATATTTTACACTACAGTTGCGTTTTGGACTACGAGGAAATGTCTCCAGTGACCTTGTGTGCATTTTGGCAAGGTGATTGTTTCTCAAGCTTCTTCATCCAGAAGTTCAAAATGGTTGCCAACACTTCCTGGTTGAAGCGTTGGCAGCCAATCCGATCTCTGCATGAGATTGTCATTATTCGTGAAGGCTTTGCAACCATAGACACACACATTTTGGTATTCTCTATTATCTCCAAAACTACAGAATGGACTTATACCAAATAACAAAAAAGTCACTTTCCGTACCATGCGCAGCCTTTGTGCAAAATTTGGTGTAATTCCATTCAGCGTTTAAGGTTGGAGTTGTTTCTAAAATCTCTGGGAATTAAGATGGGAAATCCACTTTTTTGACCCTCCTTCCACTGCTTGACAGATTAACTGAAACTTCCTATTCACAATAAGATCCACTGCTCCTTAGTGGCATCACAATCTCACTGCTCTCTCCAAGAAGCAGGAAAGCTTCGCCACAGAGCATAATTATTAATGTAAAAAATGCAACAATTTCATGCTCTTTCATGCACGTTTGAAAAAATACAATTCTGTTAAAAGTGCTAGAAGTTTTTTAGGCGACAGAATTCCAAATAATTCTCATGTTTTGGATGTCATTAGCGAAATGTGTATGCCAGCTCATATTAATATGCATAGACTGTAAAAATAAAGTCCGAGCTTCAAGGTGCTTCTAATAGAGCATGAATCATCTTAACTTAGAGCAGTAAATGAAGCAATAAAATCGCAAGTCAGAATCATAACAATAGCTGGAAGACATGCTATCACAAGAAATTCTAGAGAATAATGGGATGTGGAGGGACACATGACTGTCCTCCTCATCCATGGGTTGACATGTTTCAGCCACCTTTCTAAAGCCCTGTTCACAGTCTGTGGCTTTTTTCAAGAACAATGAGCCGATACTTGTCTCCACCTTTCCCCCTGGGTTAATACTGTCATTACTTGTGTGTGTGTGTTGGCGGGGAGAGGGGAATATCCAAACAAGTGAAAATAAATAAGAGAAGCCAAATATATGTTCCTCTTGGACTAATGTCATGTATAATCATGCAAAAGCCTATTGCTAAACAGAAAAATAACTGGTATGACATTATTTTATGTCTGCTATTGCAATACTTCTCACATATGCTCAATATATAACAACTATGATAGTATAGAGGTATACACATGAAAAAACATTTTTGTGCATCAAATTCAAGAAGCACAAACAGTCAGTGTGAGGGTGAGGGTGACCCACACAAATGAACAACCAAGACTATTTAGTCAGAGGGCCCTATGGATGGGGTACCCTTTGTAATCATGATTGTCAAACACTGTCAACATGTGTGTTATCCATAATTGTCAAAAAAGGCTGTCACTTTCTGTCAACAATATAGTCAACTGCCTTGTCCTGAGGACTTACCCTATATTCACACCTGTTTTCAGGTGCTTGGACCATGCACCTGATGTAGAGCAGTCTTAAAGCCTCTGACGTTCTGTTTAGGTGCCTGGCATCATCTTAATGACATATGTTCACTGGCATTTGGGAGACGGCGCCCAAGGTAGTGTGTGCACTCTTTACATAGCTATAGAATCTCAAAACTGCAAGAGGAATCTCTGTAAACACTCTTATTAAAAAGGCAACTTTAAAAAGTAATTACATTATATTCTAGAGCTGACTAAAAAAAGATTGTGGAATGTGATTGAAGAGTGAATACATACTACTATCATTTATCTATGAATTATTCAATAGATCGATCTGTAATCTACTGTCTGTGACCAGGAATAGATAAGGGAAAATAAGATTGAGGTGAAATTCATGACCACCATGCTGCTTTAATTGTATGACTATGTTATGTTTTATACAAAAAAGTTACTTAATTACTCAAGCACTACAAGCAAAAATGGACATCAGTTGAAATCGTGATTAGCATCTGATTTTTGGTTTGTGTCCTAGGTCTAGTGTGGACCAGCTTATCCCTCATATTTATGTTCCGATCAAAATTAGAGACGGGTTTTGGCACATCCACAGTTTCTTTATGCAAGTTATGCCATTAGCTGTTGATGATTTTGCTGATTGTTTGATTTACACACATATTTTGTAACAAATGTGTGCCTGTTACAGGGTGATTTAATGTTATTCGCGATCAATCAATCAACAAATCAGTAGACTTGTAGAGTACTTCTTGTCACGTGGGAGGGTATCCAGGCAATGGCAGGGTCCAGCTGATAAGCCGAATGGCTAGGTCTTCAGGGACTTTTAGAACTCTGAAGGAGATGGGGAGATCCGTAGATGAGAGGGTAGCTTGTTCCATGTCTTCGCTGCTTTGTAGGAGAAGGAATGACCTCCACATCTGCTATGTTGGGGGTGAGGGTTACAGAAAGGGACACAGAGTGGAGGTGTCTGGTGGGCTAATGGAAGTTTAGGGGTGGTTGAAGTAGGCAGTTGCGCAGATGTGTATGAATAAGTCAGGAGCTTCAAATTGCATCTTTTCTGTACCAGAAGAGTTCCACAAGGTTGATGGTGGAGTAGGTTTATCTAGTGTGGTCTAGGATGAGACAGCCTATAATGGTCTGTATGGTCTGTAGTCTTCAGAGGAGGTGAGCTTGATCCTTGCTTAGAGAGCGTCGCCCTAGGCCAACCAGCTGGAGATGAGGGCCTGGGTGATGGTGCGTCTTAGTCTCTTTGACAGCCTTTTGAATATTGCAAAGCATGCAGAGGATAAAGAAGCAGGAGGAGGAGATGGAGTTGGCCTGAGTTATCATGGTTAGCTTGTCTGGAATGATGGCTAGGTTCCTAGAGTGGGCAGTGGGGGTAGGAGTAGGTCTGAGTTCTGAGGGCCACCAGGATGCATCCTATTGAAAGCTTTTGTTTCTGAAAATCAGTACCTCTGTTTTGTCTGTGTTGAGCTTCAGGTAGTTGCCCTTTATTTAGATAGCGGTGTCTGTCATACAGTTGTGGAAGTTGGTCTTGTGGTGTCTTCCGAGAGGGAGAGGATGAGTTGTGTATCATTGGCGTAGGATATGATGTTGAGGCAGTACGTTTTTGCGATGCTGGCCAGTGGTGACCTATAAAATGGTGAGGCTGAGGAAGTATTCTTGGGGTTCTCCACAGATGATTTCCTTGGGTTTAGCGGTGAAGGGGAAAGGCTGACTTTTTGCATTCTTCCTGTGAAACAATAGGAAATCCACCCAAAAGCGGCTCCTTGGATGCATTTGTTGTGCAGCCTTGTGATGAATGTGCCGTGGAAGGCCAAATCAGAGGCTGGCAAGAGGTCTAAGAGGATCAGAGCCAAAGTCTCACCTTGGTCGTGTAGGGCTCAGATGTTGTTGGTGGCCGCGATGAGGTCTGTCTTGGTGCTGTGATTGCTGAGGAATTCAGGTTGGGGGGGTTAAGCAGGAGGTTCCGTACCAGGTGTGGGGAGAGTTGTTGGTTGACAGCTTTTTCTAATATTTTGCCGGGGAGAAGGGAGATCGATCAATAGTTGTTGAGTTCGCTGGAATCTACCAATGTTTTTTTATAGTGCGTTGACTTCTGTGTGCTTTCAGTCCTCAGAGAAGGTGGCCATGGCAACTGAGATGTTGAACAAGGTAGTGAGTATGTAGCTGACTCTGGCTTTGCCTAGATTGAAGATGTGGGGAGAGCATGGGTCGGTGGGGCCCTTGAGTGGACCAAATTCATGATAGAGGTGGTATCCTGGTGGGCGAGCTAGCTCCATTCGGTTAGTGAGATGTCTGTTGTGGTAGCAGGCCATTGTGTGACTTGAAGAAGTCAGTGGTCTTGGGCTGGGGTTTGAAGTTTCTATAGACTTTGGAGATCTTGTCCTGAAAGAAGTTTGCAAGGTTGTTGTAGAGTTCTTGTGAGGGGGCAATGTTGTTTGTTGCAGCTGAGGATTTGGAGAATTCTTTGGCAATGTTGAAGAGTTGTTTGCCCTTATTAGAGCTTAATTAGATGCATGAGACAAAGGCCTTTTTCTTTGATTCGCTCAACTGTCTGTGTTAGAGATTGAGGGCTGTCTTAAAGGAGGTCTTGTTGGTCTTTTCCATGCTGGATCACCATCTCATTTCCAGTTGTTTATAGTGTTGTTTAACAGTTTTGAAGTCTTCAGTGTACCAGCTAGCCTGCTTGGTGCACCTTCTGTGGGTTTTTGATTCTGATGGGAATGACACTGTCTGCGCTGTTGGTGATCCATTTGTTGATGTTTCTGATATTGTCTAGGTTGTTGGAGGAAATGGGGTGGGTAGTGTTAGGGAATTTGATCCACGTGTCCTTTGAAACATTGCTCCTGCTGTGGTGGGGGGCATTGGGAAGACTTGGGTGAAGGTCTGTTAGCTGGTGATATTGAAGTAGACAATGGAATGATCAGTTTAGGTAAGTTCTATGGAGTGGCTCTGCCTTATGCAGTCACTGGAGGGTAAGATGGGGTCAAGCATGACATTGTGAACGAGTTGGGTGAGTCTGATGTTGTTCAAGCAGTTGAGGGGGTTGGTAGTGTCAAGATGGAAGGTCTCAGAGGAAAATACAGTTTTTGGAGTCTATGGTGAGGGGGTGATGAAATCAGTGGTGAAGTTGCAGAAGGCTGGACATGGTCCTGGATGATGGTTGAGTGAGTGTGCCCCAGATGGTGGTCTTGCTGTCTTTTTGGAGTCATAGGTTGAGGTGTCCATCCTGTAGTGATGTCATCATTTGAGGTGGTGCATTAGATGGATTCCTTGTGTATGATGTTGACCTCTACACCCGGCTTATTTATGCGGTTGCGAGGGGTAATCTTGTACCGTTCGGGTATTGCGGTGGTAATATTGGGGCACATGGTTGTTCAGTGCTTTTTTTCTATCCCTCATAATGATATCTACTGGGTAGTTTCTAGTTTGTGTTTTTTTCGCTTAAACTAGCAACATGGTCACTTTATCTGGCTGTTTCTCTACAATTGCATTGTGAACGGAGTAATTGGCCATAAGGAAAGTTTTCAAGGAGAGATCGAGGGTAGAAACTATCAAACCTCAGTAGAATTGCAGAACAAACATGCACTAGTGCAACTGTTTAATGCTTCATTAGGAAAACATGTCCATTTTTAATTCTCCTTTGTGTCAGCCTGCTCAATTATTGGCATAGCAGTCATGAGTGACAGCCTCAAAGATCAAAATAAAACGTATTTTCAGTTTTTTCCGTACTTACCAACGAATACAGGCAGATACAAAGATGATTTTTAGTCTATATTTAGCTGTAAAAAAATAGGAAAATGGAAAACTGTGAATTTTGCTTACGGTCCAGCACACTCCTTCCAAGGGCTTGCTAACCCCACAGATGAACACCATAACTATATCTGGCATGATAGAACAAAAGACTAACTGCAGGTGAAATGTTAGGACTTTAATGATGAATACGAGGCCGCTAAAGTGACATACTAAAACATATGGGGCCTCATTTATGAGGCCCTTTTTGCCATCGGAACATCACTTTTTGTGACGTTCCGCGGCCTGATATTTATCAGGCAGCACTAAGCCACTTTTTGTGGTTTAATGCTGCCTGATGAATATCAGTCCCTTTAACGCAGTGTTCTGCGTTAAAGGGGCGTGCAATGGGTGTTGCTGGAGGCGGTCCCAGCAACATCCATGGCCTTTTGACACTGCCCCAGATTTACGAGAAATCGTAAATCTGAGGCAGCACCAAAAGCTTATGCCTCCGGAGGCATAAGGGAGGCACAACTGGGAGAAATATCTTTATTTCTCCTCGCTTTTCCTTTTTCTATGTGTGCTGCATTTTGTACAGAAAGGTTTCCCTTCCCTTCCCATAACGCAGGCACACTTGCACCATTATGCAAAGGTGCCTGCGTTGGCGTAGGCAGCCGACTGTGCGCCGGCGCAGGGGAAAAGGACAGGAATGCGCCGTATCTTATAAATACGTCGCATTCCTGCCCTTTTCTTTTGCCACAGAGAAGCGCAGCAGGAAGGGTTGCTCTGCTTCCCTACGGCAAAACCTCATACATGAGGCCCATGGTGATTTGCAAGTGTTGTTCTAATCTTTTGCAACCATGAGACCAACAACAAACATCGGCGCATTGTATATGTTTTTGCAATTACTGGGTGAGAAACTACCTCCTGCAGCTACATCTATGGGGCTTGGGGTGGGCAACAGATCACACACCATTCGATTCTTCATGCCACCCACAATGCTGAGGGCAATACAATCACGATTAAAATACACAACCAAACAGTGATGTGAATCTAAATGTATTCGTGGTGCACAAGAAAGAAGATGCATATTCATTATTTTTTACGGATAGTAGGCGGACATTTGGTCATTCCCTATGCTCCTTTCTCTGTCAGTACAGTAAGTGGTACGATTCAGGTGGTGTTTAAGCTTGCTTTGGTTTTGTTGATACCCACCATCTGTGCTGGCCTAGACTGTTGTGAAACGTTTAGTTTAATTCGTTTGGGACCATTATCACCAGGTCTGGAGCAGTCTGCGTTTATGTTGTAGAAGTGTTCTTTAAAGTGTCCATCTAGTGACTGATGTCACCAATCATTATTCAACCCAAACAAACACCAACAAAAAAGGCACATTCTATGACCATCTTGTTGTTGATTGTTTATGACGTAAGATCAGGTAAGAGACCACTTTACTGCGTATCTCTAAATTGTCCCTCAGTGTGTCCATCTGGAATAGTATATGCGTTTACGATTAGGTGCGGTCGATTCATCATCATTTGGGGCTTCTGGTGATGTCAAACCTTCCATGTGAGCCAAACATACAACAACATAAAGCACTTAGGGGCAGATTTATGATGCCCTTGCGCCTCTTTGCACCGCAATTGCGTCACTTTATTTGACGCAACGGCGGCACAAACAATGCACCCTATTTACAACGTGACGCATCTAGGAGATGCGTCACGTTGTAAAGCCCTGCGCCAGGAGGAGGCATTTCTGCGCAGGGGGGGGCGTTCGTGCGCAGGAACGCCTCCTGAAAGTGGCTGAGTGAAATCTATGAGATTTCACTCAGTCACTTTCAGGCCAATGCTGCGTCAAAACCCTGCGCCTGCTTGAAGGAGGCGTAGGTCTTGACCCAGCATTGTGAAGATGGGGCACCCCCGAGCCTTGCTGGAGCTGCGTCGCGCTTGCGACGCAACTCCAGCAATGCGCCACATTTCCGGCACAGATGCGTCACGCATCTGTGCCGTTTTTGCACCATGGTGCGCCGCATTGTAAATGCGGCGCACCATGAGTGGCGTAGCTGTGGCTCACTGTGGCGCACATTAACTGGCGCATCCCTGGGGATGCACCAGTTAACATAAATCTGCCCCTTAATGGCTCTAAAAGGCTACAATAAGAATCTAAAACACAAGGTCGTGATGTACAAATATATTTTCAAGTGTAAGCCAGCCAAATGCCCAGAAACCGTTAGCCTGAGTATGGATATATTATGCTCGATTTACAAGTACATTTGTAAACCATACTTTTTGTGTGCATAATGTTTGCAAGGTATAGATACACAATGCAAGATGTATGAACTACCGTTCACAAAATTTGAGGAATACTTATCCATCACTTATTTTGGCACCATTATTGCACATTTAACTGGTTTTAATCAAATCTGAAAGTTAAGTGCACTTTAAACGTTAAACCTA
Source organism: Lissotriton vulgaris (assembly GCF_964263255.1). Lineage (NCBI taxonomy): Eukaryota > Metazoa > Chordata > Amphibia > Caudata > Salamandridae > Lissotriton > Lissotriton vulgaris. The sequence goes on along the minus strand of NC_141696.1, from coordinate 773,773,640 downwards.
TACACCAGCTCATATTAATCGATTCAGATTTAGGTATTCGAAAAAAGCCAATGAGCGCTCGCAATTCATTTTACTCCCTCTGAATATTAGATCACTGTTTCATAATATTCCACTGATCACATTCAAGGGATGGACGGAAAGGGGAGTGTCAAACCGAGTTATTAAACTCAAACAAACACGTCTGTCTCTGACCATTCGCCTCCTTTTACAGCCTACCCTGGACTCGGTTGGAGAATTGCTTCTGCTGAGGGCAAGAGTAAATCTCGTTCTATGGGGTCAATTACAATGGCGGCCGGACAAACCCGTAACGGAATGCTGACCATCCGCAAGGGGTGCTGCGGTCCCGCACCTGAAATTAGGATGCTACCCCCACCGTGGCGGTGGCATCCCCCATTCACAGCATTGTGGTGGGCCGTGCTCACAGTACCGCCCGCCACAATGCTGGGAATGCGCTTTGTACATTGGCATGCGCAAGGTGACAGGCACTGTGAAGACAGGCACCTCAAAGTCCCTGCCACCTTGTCCATGCCAATTCTGGGGGGTACCATAGGTACCCCCATATGCACCCCAACATTCTGGGGCCTGCTACGGGCCCCCAACAGTGAAGACTGCATACCTTTCCATGGCGGCATTGCCGCCCTGGAAAGGCTCATCTCTACCTTCATCATAATATGGATGGCAGTGTTTTACAGACACCGCCACCATATTCTGGAGTTTCCATCCGGTCGATGTGTCGACTGGCGCAAAAGCAGTGGATGGTCTTCCCACCCACCGTGGACCACCCAGTCATCCTAATGTGGCGGGGAGTGAATCATGGATGGCTGGCGTAAGGATCACCTCCGCCGCCGGCCTGGCGGGGGCGCTCCGCCCACCATCCTAATGGGACCCTATGTTAGGAAGGGAAACAGAACACTCCCAAAGTGCTTAAAGGTTTTGGGTAGGGTGTTTCTTTACAAGGAAAAAATGCATTTCGCGTGGAGTCAAAATTAGAAGAAAAATGTGCTATTGCACAAGGGCACTGCTGTTTGACAGTACCAATTGTACCGGGCATAAAATTCTGTATTATGCAAATACTATCGCCTATGCATTAAACAGGGACGTTGAATCACGACCAATCATTATTTCACCTGCGGCGGAATTCGCGCCGCGGTCAAAGTGTTAATGTGGCTTAAGGCCGCCTTGTAAATAAGGTCCCCTTTCACACTACTCTCAGGGGCTTATTAGGATGTTGGTTGGAGTTGCCTCCGACTGACACCGTCCCAGTCTCAGGATCGATTGACCTCCGGTTGTCGGTTTCGATCAGCTGATTACGATGCGACCGAACACTGTTCAGTCGGACACTCACATTTCTCTATTGGGGTCTGTGTTATGGCCTGAAACTGGCCGTAATACAGGCTCCCATAAAGAAAAGGTTCTGAGTGTAAAACCCTGCTCCCTGTGGCAGGCATCCCATGGTGCCTGCCACACATTGCATGGATTCACAGGGGGCACCCTAGGTCCCCCGCGGCCATAAACTGTAGGCTGCAGAGGCAAGGGGGCCCAGCTCCACTGCACAGAAGGGCTGTGGGAAACAGAGATCATAATCACGATGATGGAAACGTCGTCCATAAGGGATTACAATGTGGTTCCGACTGGCCGGAAGACTCCAACCAGTTCACGCTCCGACCGCTGACATCGTAATTCGGCAGTCGGACCACAAACCACACTTTTCGGTTGGAAAGCCTCTGACTGTGGTCCGAAAGTTTCCGACTGGCGGTTTTAAGCTTTCCGACAAACATCATAATCACCCCCTAAGTGTGAAAGTGGCATGCAGTAGTGTTGCAGTGGGCGTTCTGCTACAACACCCATTGCTTTTCATGCTGCCCCATATTTACAAGGCCGGGGCAGCACCAAAAACTAAGACCAGGGAATACCTGTCTTAGACAGGCGGTACAAGGAGAAATTATTAATTTCTCCCCGCTTTTTTCTCCTTCCATGTGTGCTCCAGACAATAGAAAAAGGAAATCGCCTTTCAAGACTGTCTGTGTGCAGTGAGGTTTCCCTTCCTGCACATAAACATTTTCCCCTTCAGTGCTGGCACCCCTGCAACAAAGCACAATGGTGCCTGCGCTGGCGCCAGAAAGCTTTAAAAGCACCAGCGCAAGGGAAAACATAGGAGTGTGCCATATTTCTGTAAATATGGCGCATCCCTGCATTTTAAAAATGTCAGAGCACAGCATTACATATTTTGGCATAACACGGCGCTCCAACATTTTGTTGTAAATATACAACTTGTGCAGCTCTCCAGGCCTAAACGTGGAAAGCTTGGTGAATAGGTCAATCTGTACCCATGTGGTGGCGTACATGTATTAGGTGCAGATTTATTTAATCTTACAATAAGAATGGTAGGAAATAGGTAGCAAGGGGTAGCAGATTGTTTATTATGCTAGGAGACTGATCAATCAATATTAGCAGTAAATGATTAGAGAAATATTTTTAACAAATATGATTTTAATTATTTTCTATCATTTTATGTCTATCAAAAGATTTAAAGGAGTAGGAAATAGCATTTGATATTTTGAGAGTTTGCAAGATTTGGCAAAATGGATTTATTAGTTGAAAGTATTTTGGAAATGCACCCAAATGAATCAACTAATTCTGAAATCTGTTCACAGTTGCACTAAAGGGCGACAAGTACCGGAGGATTTGTGCACAATTCTTAACACTAAATTGCAGTAACTAAGGGGTCCATTAGGATGACGGGCGGACTTCAACTGCCCGCCATCCCATCGTGTGAAGGGACCACCCGCCATAAGGGCGGGGGTCCCGTGGGAGTTATTAGGATGCGCCCGCCACAATGCTAAGAATACATCTTGTGCATTTCAAAGCACAACGTGACAGGCTCCGTGTGCTGCCTGCCACGTTGTTTCTTGAAATGCAGGGGGGTACCATAGGTACCCCCCATGTGCACCCCCCACCCCCGGATTCCCTGGGGGCCCATAACGGGCCCCCGCAGGGAGACTCTGCATGCCGCCACGGAATGGCATTGTTGAATGCCCATTGTAATATGGCTGGCGGTGTCTGATAGACACCACCACCATATACAACCCTTTTCCACCCCATTTGCAAGGCGACCGGGGCGGAAAAGCGGATGCCGGTCTTTCCGTCCACAGCAGACCCCCCAGCCATGTTAATATGGCGGGGGTCATTGCAGCAAGGATGGCAGGCGGATCGCCCCTGCCAGGCTGGCGGGGGCGACCCGCCATCCTAATGGGCCCCTTAGTGAGGTGCATGCAATCTGATGAGTCCATCGCTCTATTAGGTTTTGGTTTTGTATACAATCCTACAATTGTTTAAGCATTGGATACATTGCACAAATAGAGGGCTGGGAAATGTGATATGACATACCAAAATGCATGAATGCCAAAATGATATAAAGGTATTCTATGAAAATACCTCAGAATATTTATGCACTTCCTTTTCAATTTTGATGCTAAGTCGTAACTAGTTTAAATCATTTTACACTTAGGTTTTTTTTTATAAGAGCCCTGCAACACTTTTGCACCACCTAAAGTGGTAAATGCATAATGTAGAGATCTAATAAAGATTTATGAAGCCACTGCAAGCCACTCTGCATGGTTTCAGTGGCCTCATAAATCATGAGTAAGGCTACACTGCACAAATCTATGCGTCACTTTTCTCTATGCCCCAGAGACATTCCAAGGGCGTTGCAGTGGGTCCATGCAACACCAATGGAAATTGACGCTGCCCCAGATTAACAAAGCGATGTACTCCTGGGAAGGCATCAAATCTGTACACCTCCCGAGGTGGGGCATAACGAAGAGAGATATGTTCATTCCTCCTAGTTATTTCCTCTTTCCATGTGCACTGCATTCTGCACTCTGCAGCACACATGGAAAGAGAAATTGCCTCATAAGATTGTTTTTGTGCAGGAAGTGGCTCCTTCCTGCACAACAATAATCCTTCCTGCAACGGAGGCACCCTTGCACTATGGTGCAAGTGTGCCTACATTGGCGCAACACCAACACAGGCAGAAATTACAGGAATGCACTGTATAGCTTAAATATGGTGCATTCTCGCCCTGTCACTTTGGCATAGTGCAGCGCAACAAGGTACCTTGCTCTGCTGCCCTATGCCAAAATGTCATAAAGGAGGCCCTTAGTTTATTAATTTGTTCGTCTTTTTTTATTTTGAGATGTTTAATGGTAAATGTTAAAATGGTGTGCTGTAGAGAATTAGTCAACAAAAAGGCAGAATTTCCAACTACCATTCCAAATAATAAAATAAACCAGATTGATCATAATCTGTATAGTAAAAATAACTCATCATAATAAATATTTATTTAACAGGCAATATAAAAATTGAAGTTTTGAAGTCCTTAAGGAAAAGGAAAAAAAAGTAGCCCAGCTGGAGATTGGTATCTGGTAAAGATTTTTAAAAAGTCTTGATACAGGAACAGAGATGAATGTGCGTGTGTCTGGGATTTTCAACCTCTGTGGGTCTCCAAACGAAACAAATCTTGTTTGCCGCAAACCCCTAGCAAATATTAGCTGGTCTGCTAGAGCAGTTGTCTAAAGATGAAAGATTTTAAAGTAAGACATCCTAACTTAATCTTTGTGGAAAGTTTTATGGGGCTCAGATACATTATGGAAGTGCGCTACAGATTATTTTCCCAGCTGACCATCTGCTGGGAAAATTCATATTGTGGGTGTGTTTACTATAAGCTTGATATATCAATGCCTTATGATTGTAACGTATGCCTGTTGAATCTATCATACTTTTTGTAATAAAGTCGAGCATACATTATGTAGATACAGAAAAAAAAATGTTTGCGGATTCAGACAATGTTACATTTATTTTCTACTTGGGAGAGACTTATCATGCAAAAATGGAAGTATAAAGTTAAAGCCACGACAATCAAGGAGAATGCTGTCACAAAAATATTTCAACTGAGCTAAGGTATTTAAACAAGAAGGCACCAAAAATTACACACACAGTTGTTGTTGCTCATTAAAATATTAGGGCCTGATTTAGATCTTGGGTGATCGAATCCTTCCCTGACCTTTTTGGCTGTCTTCCCATCCCCCGGCTTGGCAGTCCACCCGCCCTATTTAGATGTTAGCAGGTCCATAGACAAAAGACCTCCGCATTCCCACCATCACCTCCAGGAAATCAAGTTCAAGTAATCGGCGGGATAGGCAAAAGCGACTGTCAGAGGAAGGACCCCCAGTTTTCCTGCCAAGCCAATTACGATGTGCCTTCTTGACAATGTGACTCTGGTGGTAAAAACTCCACACTTGAGTTGGCTGAATGGAAGGATATAAGGCAGAAACTCACCTTTCCTCACTTTCACACAATTGACGGAAAACTCCACTTTTAACTGTTACCTATTGACTTGACTGTTAACATTTGCACAGGACTCGTGCATTTTAAATTTATAAATCTCTCTTAAAAGCAGTAGCATACCAATATCCAATACATATGTCTGTAATGTTGACGTTTAAGAAATTAAAATAAACACACCTGTATAATCACATTTTATGTATACATGTGGTGCAAGCTACCTTCAAAAAATGGACACTTGCACAAAGAAGGATATCCAAATAAAACACAAAAAGTCAGCATACAAGTGTGTTTAAGGAAATTAAAAAAAATCCCATAATAAAAACATATGCAACACACATCATAGGAATAAGTGCAATGTAATATGATGCAGAAATTGCACTAAACAAGTAACCTTTAGTGTAGAACTTAACAGTAAAATCAATGTCAGTCACAAATTAGAAGAACTCAACATATACATCCATGTAACATTTCCCCTTGTCTAGTGCAAGTCCTGTACTGTATCCATTTTGAATAGTCGAACAATTTTTCATACTGATCAGTAATCAAGGTGAAATAAACACACCTTGTAGTAACACATCCAGATAAAATGTGTAACATCAATTAGTTGCTCCAAGTGGCCTTTACTATGATGAATGCCTGCACTTAAACTCAGATGACCATCACATACTATGTTAACCAGTGTATGCACTCAACAAAGTAGGCATTTAAAAAAATCAGTTGTATTGCCTTCCATCATGTTAGAGACAAAAAGGTACTTCACGTTTTACTCAGAAATATTGCTAGGAATCAAACAATTGCTAAGGACAATTAATGCCAGGACTAATTTGGTGAAATCAAAAGTATGGGTTTATTGCACAAAATGTGATGAGGCTCTCAAAATAATATAAAAGCCAAATGGCTGTCCATCAAGGCCAAAATTGTGCATTGTTGTGCAGTGGCACAAAGCTTGTCTCCTAATTAACTGCCAAGGGGAACCTCTTCAAGAAGGGGCATTTAGTGGTCAGATCAGACACCTCAAAGATCTTACATGGGAGGGGGGTTTGGGTTTCGAACGGAGGTGTGGTTTTGTGGGGAGTTTTCTTGCATTTGTTAGGCTGAGTTGAGATGTAGAAGGGGTGGGTTGTGGTGTGGGTGGGGTAGATTTGCATTTAGTAGGGGTGGGTTGGGATGTGGAAGGGATGGGGTGGTGTGTGAAAGGGGTAGACCTAATTTGCTAGGGGTGGGTTGGGGTTTGAAAAGAGATCGGGCAAGGGTAAAGAGGACATATTGTGTGGGAAAATGGTTAGGGTGTTTGGCAGGGAGTTGGGTTTGGGAGGTGGAGAGATTGGCAGTGTCTGATGTGCATGTGTCTGTGAGGGTGCAGGTGCCTATGGGTCTGGTGTATGTCATGCACATTTGGTGCATAGGTGTCACAGGTGTCTTGTTTGGATGAATGTGGGCATTCACGTTTTTTGGGTTTTAATTCTAATGTGTATGTGTGTGGATGGGTGTGCTGTGGAGGTGCTGGGTGTGGTTGTGATGCATGTGGGTGTGGTGGTGACTGCAGTGTCTGTAGGTGTGCTGCTGGTGGGTTGGTGCATATGTTTGTGGTAGTGACTGCAGTTTCTGTTGTGCTGGTGATGGGGGTTTTACATGTGGATGGAGTGGTGGTTGTGGTAGCTAAGGATGTTTTGGTGGTGGCGGTTTGTGCATGTGGGTGTGGTTGTAGCTGCAGTGTTTGTATGTTTGTTTGTGCACTTGTGTTTTAGTGGTCCCTGAGTTTGTTCGTGTGTGTCTGTGTGTGCTGCTTTTGTGGGTTGGTGTGGGTGTGTGCAGATGTGTGAGTGTACTTGGGACAGGGATGGGAATAGGGAACTTGGATGGGGAAGGGGCAGGGGCAGGAGGTGGGGCACAAGGTTGGGATGGTTGGAAGGTTGCGGTCAGTGAGGTGGCAAGACCTTGAAAAGACCATTTTAGGCCATTAATAATAATGGGGTAACCCTGTGTCCCTCAGAACCTGGGTATGTATGATATATAAAGAAGTGGTTCTTTCGGTTGTGTGACAATTCCTTTGCTCAATGTATGTTATACATCATACATTTTTAATTTTTAATCACAAATATTACAGACTTCATGTATAAATCGAAGGAGATGGTTTAACTTAACTTTTCAAGAACCAAATTGGGATAAATGGAACACACCACAAAGGAAAGATTGTTTGTCAAAAAATGACCATTGTATTGTATTAATATTATATTTACATGTCAATTCATATGGCTAGCAATAAGGCAATACAAAACAAGGTGATAACATGAATGAAGTGCAGGAAAGGGACTTATGGTGATAAGTGAAAAAGTTCTATACACATATTATACAAATAAGAGTTATGTTGAACTATCCATTCCTTCAAGCATGGATACTGGACCCAGATCGAACTTTTTTATAGGGTCAGAGAAGCTGCATAGACTAGTGTGACTGCAACGTAGATGTTTTGATCCTCGGCGGAAGCTAACTATGCGTCAGATGCGTGTCTTCATCAGGACTGGAGGTTGAGAAGCAAATGTTGACAGCCGCAGGGAATAAATGCCCGGGATCCCAATGAGTCAGTAGATGGAGATCTGGATTGATTCCGATTGTAAGAGGTTGGCAGACCTACACTAGGAGGTTGTGGTCTGGAGGATGGATGTTATCTCAGACGAACTCCATCAGCCCGTTTGAGACAAGATAAACAGTAATTTAACAATGCCACCCTTGAGCAATTGTTACGGTAAGAGGAGACGTGACCCATTCAGTCTGCTTCCGCTCGTGCCATTGTAGGCCAGACATATCCCTGTGAATGCCGTCCAAGTAAGTTAGTGTTTTTGCATATGGCAGCTAAGCCCCTGGATGACATTCAGGAGTGCAGTCTGGTCTACAGCAGTGCTACAGAGGATGTAAATACCCTCCTCACTCAGCGCAGCTGAGGGGACATGGGCAGGGGGTGAGGTGACTGGAGTGAAGGAGATGCCAACCCTTTTGGGGAAGTGGGGTTGACCAACTAGGGGGAGCAAGAGGGAGGGTGAAGATGGTACTCTGGGTGAGGAACAAGGATGCAGGTGTAACAGGAGCAGTAGGGTCCACGGCCATTAGGGATTTGTCACTTGGGTACGCCCTTCCCGATGCTCTAAGACACTCCCCCAACCTGACTAATTTTAAACAACTGTTAAAAACTCACCTTTTTATACATCTTGAATAACATAGTTGTTTTCTTCCTGATCACTCTGATTCAGTCTCCTCACCGCGCCAGGACAGTCTCGACTAACAGTGCGCGTTATAAATTGACATATAACATAACATAACATAACAAAGAAGTTTCTGAGTTGGAGCCCTCCATACCAGTCCCCTCACTACGCATCACCCAGGAACTCAAAGGGGCATTGCAGCCTGTGTTAATGGAAACAAATACTTAGACAGATTCACATACGCTTTTCAAACATGTACCTGTGCGTCTGGTGAGTCATAGAGCTGGCCATATAGGGAAAAGACCTCCTTTGTCCAGTTCCTCTGGCACCTGCTCAACCTGACAAGGTTGCTCCCAGAGGTAACAAATAGCAGCCAAAGTGGAGGGGGTCTTGAAGGCATTATTGTTAGATAGCACATGAGCTCTTTTTCCAACTGCTACGTATATTATGTACACGACGTACATGATCATCAACGGAGACGGACATGGCCATTGGCCTTCGTACATTAATTCCACCAACATTAGCTTAAGTCTGAGTCTGTCGTGAAGTTTACCACCCACTATGTGGTCAACTTCCACTGCGCCCGTCTGATTCCAAATGTCCTATCGCCGAGATCAGGCACCTATCATTTTAGAAGTTCAAAATAAAGTGTTTGTGACTGTTAAGTGCATCCCCACCATTTACAATGAGGACAAATTTGTTTACATATTCAAACTTCGATGGACACTCATTTTCTTTAAAAATAAACATTTATAGGTAGTGTGTTATAGTGCTGTAATGCAATATTTGCACTGTGTTGTTTACATCTCCGTTGAGTGTTTTTTTGGAGGGAATTTTTTTTTAAAAAGAGTGTGCAAATAATAAATTCAAAATATATTATTTACAATTTTGTTATTTTACATTTATTAGGCCATAAATGTCATTTGTGAAGAATACAGCAAAAAAAGCAAATGTTTGATTACAATATGTAGTAAAACTATATATATTTTGTAGAACTACATGGCTTTACTATTAATTATCAAATACGATGCTGTAGAATATTTAAACAATGCTCAAATGTTTATCCAGTGCAGACATAGGAACCCTGGGAGAGTGAGGAGATGGCATCCTCAGGTGCACTGCCTATTTCCAGGCCTTGCCACCAGGGAGGAAAGGGATTTAATCAAGAAGTTTAGATTTAATAGGCAAAGTATACTGGATTTTATCATCAACTGAAGCCAGTTCTTCAGCCTCACAATAGAAATCCCACATCTTATAAAGAAATTGTCACACTCATGTCAGTACTACATTTTATGGCCACAGGTTCCTTCAAATACACTGTGGAAGTATCTGCTGGAACGTCACAACAAACTTTCAGTGGTTTGCTACAAGAAGTTATATCTTCAATAATAAGACACATCAATAGCTTCATTCAGTTTCCACGGCAACAGGATTTAACCAATGTGAATGGGAACTTTACTGTTTGGGTTGCCTATCACATATGGTTGGAGCAATTAATGGCAAACATATTACCTTTGTGCCACCACACACCAGAGAACATGTCTACCAGAATTGATAACATTTCCATTCAATCAACATGCAAGTTGTCTGCTTACCGGATTTGAAGTTCAGCAAAGGGTTAAGGAAAAGTTCAGAAATTCGATGGCGCTCTACAGGTAGTGGTTGGAGGGTGATTAAGAGGTTTGGGTGGTTGGTGCTTCTTGGTCAGTGATAACCCTAATCTCTGAGAAAAGAAGGGAGAGAAGAGCTCTACCTTCTGTTTACATGTAAGCAAAGTCAAGCGCACACAACCTGAGTTAGTTCATAGGTACGGTGTAGTAACATTCGATGAAAGGATAAGATCAAACTCCAATGTTATTGTCTTGTTTGTTTCTTATTTATTTGGTGAGAGTATTGATTTCACAAAAAAACAGCCGACACGTGTTTTGTCAATATCGGGGTAGACCTGTGACTCTTCAGGGCTGGGGAGATAAGGTAGAGTATGAAACAATACTTTTTTAAGGGGGTGGTGGTGACTAAGGGTGGGTATGTCATGGGGAAAAGTGTGAGAGGGCCAGTGTGGAAAGGTGTGATGATATAAATGGCTAAAAAGCCAATTATGGAGAAGTGGAAACCAAAAAGGAGTGGAGGGGGGTGGACAGGATGTAATCCTGATAATGAGAGTACACCCGAGTGGCACAAAAATATAAGGTGAGTGTATCTGTGTGGTGGTGAGCTGCTGTTGCCACTAATACATTTTCAAAAGGATGCAGCGATGCAGGAGAAAACCGCATGGTGTGTATCATGTGGGGGGAAAGTGACAAATTGATAATCACAAGAACTTCAATAAACGACATGAGATAAACAAAATCCTGTGGAGAAAAAAGGAGAGAAAGAAGGAGAAAAGCCAGCGAATCATCAATTAATTACTCAACTCTAATGTGGATGTGCGTGGTGTGCCGTGCCCTTATGTGGATCTTCATGCAGTTTTACTTAAATATCTGTAATACGTTTGTTTACAATCATGAGTCTTAGATAGAGAACATGTAATGTAGATTACATACATACGGCGATAGAGGCTGTACCTTGGGGGACAAAAAACACATTGAGACGTGTCCCTGACAAGCACTTCATAAAGAACAGCATCGCAAATGTTTACAAAGTATTTTCTGTAATTATTTTAACGTGGTATAAATAAATTTGAAAGACAAAGCGTACCTCTTATGTGTCAGTCGCTAATTCTATCAGCATGTCTTAAAGTAAGCAAAGAGGGAAAGAGTCTCGATATTGAGAAATAGGGGGTGGGAGTTTCAGTTTTGAAATATCGGTCTTTCGACAAAGCGGAAGCCAATTTTGTAACTAGTGGTGCTGTTTCGTTGTGGTGGCATGAGTAAAATGCCCAAATTAAGTTTGATAGAAATATGTGTCACACAATAACAGCACATATGTGTGCAGCGGAAGGCTAGTAATGGGCGGCAGCTGTTACCATATCGAATTATGCTCCGAAAGTGGTAAGTTTAGATACATGTTCATTCTGAAATACTATCAAGAACTATCAAGAAGCTATGCCAGAAGAAACATTGAGTGGGCAGAGCATTCCGGGCATACTCTCTTATTTTAGGGATTTCAAATTTAAAAACATAAGTATCCTTTTCGAACCCCATGCCTCCTAATCTTCTTATTGGAAAGCTGCTACAGAGGAAGACTATTGTTTATACAAATTCGGACATCCCAGATACTTTAAAAAGATTAAATTGAAGGTATTGGGCTCAGCATATAAGTTATGATATGAAATGGGAAGAAGGTGGAAGATTCCATACTACAGTCGGTTAGCACCTATATGGAGGTCCCCAGGAACCCCAGACTGCTTAAAAGATCCTTTAGCAGTTGGGTTCAGGGAAGTAGGAATAACAAAATGGGGACAACTGCTGGATTCTGGTACTTTACGAAGTTGGAACTCAATGCTTGAAGACACACAGGGGAAAATATCTAGATTCAAATATGATCAACTATTGAGTTGTTCAAATGATGTAGAGAACATTTCAGAAACCACAGAACAACTAGAGACTGAAATTCAACGTGACTGAATAAGGAAGGAAATAATGAAGCGGTATTGGCATTTGATACAAATAGGAGAGGAAGAATTTACAACCCCAGATGATGTATGGAAAAGAGTTTCCCAGCACAAGGCTTGCAACATCATTGGCAAGTATCCTGCACCCTTTTATGGCAAATTAGTTTCTGCAGCTCTTAGGAGAAACCACCTTTTTACTTTACACAAGTCTTATTGGACACCGGAAAAGCTATCTAAAATTAATAATCAAGTGGAGAAAAAGTGCCCAAAATGTCGGTAATCAAGGTAAGACGCTATCCATATGTTTTGCCTGTGTCATCAACTTGAAACTTTATGGGAAGAAATGGGTAAGATTATCGATAAAGCATTAGATATGACCGTTGAGGGAAGCCCATTTATCATTATTTTCGTCATTTTGGATAACAATAATTCCATTATTGGACTAAGTAAAAAACAAAAATGCTTATTATTTATGTTAATTTTATTAGTCAGACTCGAGATATGAGTAAATTGGATTCTTGCTACTCCTCCTAAAGGGGTAGAATGGCTTTGTTATGTAAGGAAGGTCGGACTGCTTGATAACTCTAGAGGGAGAGGTAATAGAACTAAATACTGGGAACTTTGGGATAAGAATATGAGGTGGGTAGGGAGGGTTGTCCAATGTTTTTACCCTATGCGATCTTCCAAGTTCAAATGAATCAGCATGGTGGATCTATGACTGATTAATTCAACGAATTTGAGGGTTCTTGGACATGACCCGAGCTTGGTATGAAGAGTTTGGTCTTCATCTCCTCAAAAGGAAACGTGATGAGGGGATCTTGTCCACCATAACATCAATAATCGCATAAATGAGAGCAAAAAAACCCAGACATTTACACAACCTGGATGGATGGTTGGCATTAGTTTTCAAGTGAACAGTGCAGAGTCAATTTCTGTAATTACCACTTATATTTATCATAGTAATTTACATATCATCTAATTTTTGGGTCAACACAGTTTGATTTTTGAAACTCATGACATCAATTCAATTTGTTGAGAAGAACTAGACAACATTCAGAAAACAACACATATCATTTTCAGAAGAGAGCATTGAATAGGAATTGATCACTACATGACACTTTACCATATGTAGAGATATGTTAGACAAGTGAGAATGAGCAATATGGCATAGCAATATGTTTGGGGCCACACAGAAACAGGCCATCATGGTAGTTGTGGTCAATGCAAAGATTTCCCAACACTTGCAAGATGGTTAGTGGAACATACCTGTGTAAAATATGCAGTTATAATGGGACGGACACTTACGATATGACACACATATGGGTAATGGGTTATTTGGTGTTCTAACACTTGTAGTCACCATACCATCATGTGACATGTAATAGACACCTGGAATTTTAGATGCAACACAATACATTCACACAAGCAATCCAAATGATCTATTACTGATACCTTGAAGTTTCTATGTTAGGAAAATATGTGCAGAACACATTGGCAACAGCTGAGTTTAGAACAAACAGGACATTGAAGTTAAGTGATACTTTTTAAAGTGTAACTTACCAGACTCCACTCCACCAGGTATTTCTGTCAAGCCTTCAAGATATAGGATCTGCAAGACCTTCTTCTCCCAAGGATAAAATTGTATTGGGGACCTTGGATTACCACGAACAGTCCTCTAGGCCTACAGGTGATATTTGTAGGCAAGGGAATGCACCTTCCACCACAAATTGTTCCATGACTACCCAATTTCCTCTCTTGCGCACAGGTTTTTAGCTACAACCTTCATTCGGTCAACTATTCTGGTCCACATTTGCCTTTTCTGAGATAGGGGTGTATTTGTACTTGGGCTCCAAACAATTGTGGCTCTATTCTAATGATTTCATCCATAATGCATGAGAACTCTCCCTCTATAAAACATGGATTTTTATTCCCCACAATAATCCCAAAGGAAAAAAAATGATTCAAGACAACAAAATAAATGACACAGTGAAAATAATTGTGAGGAGAAAAAAGTGAAGTTAGAGTGGGAAAGTGAACAAACAAAGCCCTGCGTCCTCTTACCAAAAGACGACTTTGAAATTCTGTGGTGCTGTGGAAAGGCAGTGGATCATAGTCCAAAATGGAGAGGGTTTTATAGTGTGTAATGCAAGTGTCTCCATTTGGCCAATGGACATCAGGTGTGCTATACTAGCATCCATCCATTGTCCACAGTGATGGTGCATTGTTGAGCGTATACCACAACAGACTCCCTCCATCAGGGAACCACCACTAAGAGACCATCAGCACAACTGAAAAATTAAAATCTACTTGGTGGGAACCCACTTTCCTGATGGCTGCATACTCTTCAACAGCACTGGATGGAGTCTGCTGCGTCAACAGCGGTGAGCTGCGACCATGACGGGAAAGACTCAGTTGATGCAGAAGGTGAGTCAGCATGCATGCATCTAAATATGGCAGGTGAAAGACAGTCAACTTGGTGGAGTACTAGGGACCACTACCATGGAGAGGCAGCAGTAAAACCATCACAATCTAAATCAGGCCCTTTGACAGGTGTAAAGTTAAAGCTCCGCTTCATGACATGGGTGCTTTAGCAGCATGCCGGTTGTAGAACTACTTGGACTTAGATTATAAGAAATTTGGAAAACAGATAGCTCATGGAGCAGAAGGGGAAAAATGAATAGGTGGTAGATGAGTATTGCAAGTAAGGCAGCCAGATGTACAGTAATGTTATGCTGTTGACCAGTTTCCATGCATGATCAATACACTGGAACCTACACATTTGACATGTACCTCACTGATGAGGCCTAAGCAGGCCAAAACGGGTCCGGGGTTGCTTGAATTTCCATCTGGAGGGGACCTGGCCTGGGAGGTCAGACTGGCCTATTCCTTTAGAAGAGTAAAACAAGTGGTTTACCTAGGAAGCACATCAACACAACATTATAAGCATGCAGTCATAACATCTTATCACCAGTACACAAGGCTAACGGCCTGATTTAGATCTTAGTGGACGGGATACTTGGTCAAAAACATAACAGATATCCTGTCCACCGTATTACAAGTGCACTTTATCCTATGGCACTTGTGATATGGCAGACAGGATATCTGTCACATTTGTGATGGAGTATCCCATCCAACAAGATCTAAATCATGCCCTAAATGTCAAATGATTTTCAGGAAAAAGGCACCAGGGGCATCATCAGTCAGAATTTGGAAATATTTAAATCCAGTTTCAGGAACATATTCCAGACAGGTTGGATTCCCCCTACCTTACCAGATGATCTTAAAGGCTTTGAACATATTGTACAATATGACACAAAGAAATATCCTAAACTACGACTATGCTCCTCAGTCAGACTTCCCGTTTTGGAGTGCCATTAGAGTGCAGTTGCTACTATGAGAAACTGTGAGGTAAATACTTTCTCCACAAGAGTATGTCAAGTTAGTGACTCTTAAATCTTATCTCCACATGTGTGTTGATATACAGTAATAATCTATGTCTGCATGCCAAACAAAAGACTCTAAGATGTCTGTATCAAAATGATATTGCACCCAGCAACACAGCCAAGCATCATAGGCCAACGTTCATCCAACCATAAAATGAAATCGTGTATTTGTTGTGTGCACATTATTATTTCTTGTTATATAAAGCCTGGGTGACATCTGGCATAAGGCCCTTAAGTTCTGATGTAGAGCCTTTGCCTTTTGCATAATGCCATTCATGTTATCATAATGTTATTCCTAAAACTTATAATTTGTGTAAACTATTTCTGCTAGTACATCAATACCTTATGTATATGCCACATGTGTGTACATTAGTGATGGTCACTATTTTCAGTCTTACTATATGGTATATGAGATACGCAAAATAGGTAAGTAGGTTTCAGACGTGAACCTACTTTCACCACAAGTTCTCATCCTACAGTACATGTCATGAGAACTAACCATCTTCGCACAAACCATGTGGGAATTACTACTAAAGGATACCCTGCTTCCTGCAGCCAAGCTGAAAGGACTGATTAACCCAATGAGCAACATTGTCAATGATATTTGGCATCGTCCCCAAACAAACTGATACAATTCAGGGGTTGTGTAAGCTTGTGTTGTATCCAGCCTTTGTTTCAGGTATGCAAATTCTGAACCTAATGGTTGATTACTAGTTGCAAGCAATTAGTGTTAGGTCTTGTATGGAATATACATTTATGCTCAATAATGAAAAAGCTATGCTTCATTATGGTTTTTTTTATGTAGAAATGTGTCAAAAAGAAAAAATAGAAAATGTACAGCTCATTGATGATATTGAAGTTGATAATTTTGATAATAGTGATCATGAATAAAGTGCTATCGTCTATAAACAGCCAACATTGTTGATTAAAAGTAGAATTTAAATACAGAGAAAAGGCAATATAAGTTGCATCACGAAACCAGGAGTAAGTGCTCTCATAACACACCATAGTGGAACATAAATTATTTGTAGCTTGCAGCATCTCTGATCATTACATATAATAGAACATTCTAAACTGCAAAGGAAAACAAATCCCTGCAACTATGCAGGGACCTCCATCTGAAGCCATGCATGTGTATCCTTAGCCTACCACAATTGAAGCAAAAAAGAATACTCTGACCAAATGAGGGTGTACACTGGGCGAATAACCCTTCATAATGATTTTGGGGTCCAGTTGGATATTCATTTTCAACAAACTGTTAAGTTCATCAACACTTTAGTCCAATAAAGAACATTAATTAGACAAGATGAATATAGATGAGTTGTATCCGCTTCCGGGCTTCAACAGCTGAAGCAATGAGAGGTATTCCTGAGGCCCAATGTATGCAGTCTATGTGGTGTGTAATACGGGTCATACAGAATTTTCAAAGAATGAGCCTCAAGCCATGAGATATTAAGGATATGATAGTTTGTGTAAGCTGATTGATCTGCACAATTTCCCCTAGAGATACTCCTTTATCCAGATTTCAGGACCATTCACTGGCCAGATCACCAAAATGCAATATCAGAGCTTGAATATCTTTAGCATTCATCAAGATTTGATAGAGCAAATGGATGGAGCCAAGACTTGGTACGTTTTGATGCAACTTTCCAAAATGTCATTATAGACCATATCTATCTCAGTGCTCAGAATATATTGGAGAAAATCTCTCAACTGCAAATATCCAAAACATGCATGCTGGGGCAATCAAAAGTCCATATATAGTTCCTCAAATGACTGTGTAGTCCTTTCTTTATACATTTGGCCAAGGGTAAGGGATTGTATCCCCCACAAGCAGCCTAAATAACTAGCATGCACTGAAATCAGCAAGTTGGGATTATAGCCAAGTGAGATGAACACTTGGGATCTGACAGATAGGCATGACAGTCTGCCAAAGTCTGTGATATAACAAGAGTGTCTTATATCTGGTATGTCTGAAATATGCTATCTCTGTCAGCCTTTATTAGGCAGATTAGGGGGTCGATTCCGATTTGGGAAAGCAATCCGTACGACAACCCGTATTTGTAGCCATTTCAGTACGAATCGTACTAAACCATACAAATCGCGTAGTACGATCCGTAGGAAAAGAATGCGTACGAATGTCTGCGAACCATACGACAAACGAGGTTAAATCCATACGACATAGAGCCGCACAGTGAACCGTATGATTCGTAAACATGCCGTACGACCTGCCAAGTACGATCCGGATGGGGGATCGAGAACGTGATTCGTACGGAGAGCGGCGAATGAGCAATTCCTACAGAGAACCGCACATACACATACGCACCGTACCCCTGCGATCATGGGGAAACGCACCGTACTCTGTGCTCTGCACCCCTATGCACCATACACCTACACACCGTACACCTACGCTACGTACACCCATGCACCGTACCCCGATGTACCGTAACCCGATGTACCGTACCCCTACGCTCTGAACCCCGATGCACACGTACCAGTTAGCACCATACCCCTGCGATCATGGAGTGCACTTGCGTACCCGGGGGAGTCCGTTTCGCCCTCGTTTAGAGTCGAAATGTGCTTTTATGGATGTTTTAAAGTCCCGTAGAGAAAGAGTCGTACGGAGTGTCTTACTGATGAATCGTACTTGCTGGTTCGTAAAAAACTGCCTCGATCCGTACGAATATCGTGTACTGCGTGTTCCAAGTGCGATCCGTACTGTTTCTTGAATCGTACAGTCTTTTGTACGATTCGTACGGAGAGCTGCATTACACATCGTACTACATCGTACGTACGGGTACGGTTCTGCGTACGAATCGTATGGGCAAAACTCTCCGTACGCGATTCGGACTGGATTTTTCCGAATCGGAATTGGCCCCTAGTCTGACAAACAACACCAATAATTTGGAAAAAAAAGCCACCCAATTCCCAATTTGATTGAAACAACCACAGAACGTGTTAAGATAAAAGGAGAGCAATAACCAAAGTGAAGCAAACCTCCCTCACTATGAGGGAGTTACAGATAGTATGTAGCACAGACTCGTCTCTTTTATGTCATATACATTCGTTGACAGCTTGCTTTAACCAATTTAAAAATAGCTTTAGATGAAATAGTAAAATAGTTGTATAGACCATATCAGGAGAATTAATTGTAGCAAGATAAACATTTTAATAACATTACATCTGCCTATTAAACTTAATCTATCCCTATTCTGAATATTACTACTTAGTTAAGTGCATCATAATTAAGAAGTATGATTTCTCCCATGATGAAGGAAAAACAAATACCTAAATAAGTAACAGCTGTAACAAATCAGTCATCATGAATTTTGGTGGTGAGCTGGTTGATATTTCAGTCTTTGCAATATTTTGCTTTTAGCCGAAAACCTGCCCATATTGTAGGACACATGTTCACCTGCTGAAGGAAGACAGCTGGAAAAGATGTCAACATGGCTAAGTCATCTGGTAAGCTAAAAGAATCATCTCTAATGTATGCAGCCACAACAGAGGAATAGAAGTTGATGTTTTTAATGCTTGCATGTAAGGCTCTAAATTATGAGGGAAGAGCTGCGGAGACAGGGGGTCACCCTGGCTAGTATCACCATTATCTGAATATTTTGGAGAGATTGCCCATAATAAGTGTGTTTGCACAAAATTTAAAAAAAATATATTGTGATACAGAAATATCATTGCAAAAATATTGTGATATCCAAAATATCATTGACAAAAATATCGAAAATAAGAATATTGTTTAATGTGTTATTTCTAATATTGTTTTACGAGATATTGTTACCAATAATAGTGTTGTATGTAATATCATTTTTTAGGTTAATTTGCTATGGTTTTTCTGTTGTCTTATGTTAATTTGCATTTTTTATTTATTTATTTATTGAAAAAAGTTATGTTTGAAGCGTTAAAAAAATATTTTAGTAATCATTTTACAGGTATGTTTTTAAAAGTTTTAGTAGAGGGATGTTAGCGTTATAGGGGAAAATGATGGGATGATTTCTCAAATATATTTGATGTAATTTTATTTGTATATTTGTATTGGAATCATTTAAGAACATATACAAAAATAATAGTTTATTTTGAAAATGAATTTTTCATATTTAATTTGCCTGAGAATTAATTTTTAAATTTTCTTTGGGTTGGTTTTTTATAAAATGTATTTATGTATTATTCAAATGTTTATGTTTTGTGATATTAAAAATACATGTACACATTTTTATTTAAATGTGACATACCAATTATTACATATAATTGAATATTTTTAGAATAATTATTGATATATATTGACTTTTTTGTGTTACTGTGGATTTGTATTAAATTTGTGTTTTGTGGTTGATTATTATTCCAGAAAATAATTACAATAATTTTGTAAAATTGTTTACTTTTTCTCATGTAAAATATTTACTAATATTGAAGCTTACCCTATTTTTGTTTATCAAATTGCTTTAACCATATTAGAATATTTGTTTATGTTATATTAACATTAGAAACAATATGTATATTAATCTTAAATAATTTTAAAAATGTGTATAGTTAATTTTAAAAAATATGTATCATTTTTAATACTATGGCCTGATTATGAGTTTGGTGGAGGGGTTACCCAATCGCAAACATCACGTATATCCATCTGCCGTATTACGAGTTCCAGTATGTCCAATGGAACTCCTAATATGGCAGACTGGATAACAGTCACGTTTCTGGTGGAGTAACCCATCCGCCAAACTCGCAATCAGGCTCTTTGTGTTTTTATGTTTTGAAATTCTATGTTATATTTGTATATAATTAATGATAATTTATATTTAGATAAAATTATTTTTTTTGTGTATGTGATTTAATGTTTCTAATTAACCCATATGCTTGTACTGTTATGGTATAACTTTTTTTTAGCTTTACTGAAATAAAAACATATTTTAAAACAATGCTTTTTTATATTTTTATTTTTGTTGTTATGTTGGTTTTAGTTTATTATATATTTACCTCCATAGTTTGTTTGATTTGTTATTTTGTTTTATTCACCCATGTGGGCTTTATTTAATTCTTTTTATTTAGAATTATTATTTAATTATTTCAGTAGTCGAGTCAAGTCAAGTCAAAAGTACTTTATTCGGATTTCTTAATAAGAAACCATAAAAGTTATAAAAATTTACAAAACATTTCATTCATAGGTTAAAATACAGTTTACACATCACCCGCGTTGGACATAGCAAAGATAAATTACCTTCAGCATTTACACAATGAGGAGGGTAGCATATGGAGTCCATTTGTAAAACAAGTAGACCTAAAAAACAGTGCTCTGATCAGTTAAGGATCTAAGCTTTTTCGATACTTCATTGCACATTTCAAGAAAACGGCCACAAAGGGGATACAGTCTGGTTTTAGCAGTTGCAGATAATAAAGTGCGGGACGCACCTGCACGAAATTTAACTTTTTTAAAATGGGTTTTAAATAAAAAGTCCTTGGGAATTCATAAAATTTACAAAAGAACATAAAGGGCTCGATTCCGATCCGGTAAAAAAATCCACCGTACGATTCGTATTCGTAGCCCTTTCCGTACGAATCGTACCCGTCCGTCCAAGTCGCGTAGTACGATCCGCATTCCGTGAATCCGTCCGAATCGTCGCGATCCGTACGTATTGCAAGGCTGAGACTGTGAACCGTATGACTCGTACACACGCCGTACGACCCGACGAGTACGATCCGGACCGGGGAATCAGGACGCGATTCGTACGGTCCACGTCAGGTAAGGGCGATTCGTACGGAAAAGCGCACGATTACATACACCCCGTACAGCGCGTACCCCCCCATGATTGCAGGGGTACGGCACGTACCCCTGCGATCATGGGGTGTACGAGCCGTACCCCCATTGTACGATCGGTGTACGAGCCGTACCCCATGTACGATCGGTGTACGAGCCGTACCCCATGTACGATCGGTGTACGAGCCGTACCCCATGTACGATCGGTGTACGAACGATCGGTGTACGAGCCGTACCCCCATCGTACATGGGGTACGGCTCGTACACCGATCGTACATGGGGTATGGCTCGTACACCGATCGTACATGGGGTACGGCTCGTACACCGATCGTACATGGGGTACGGCTCGTACACCGATTGTACATGGGGTACGGCTCGTACACCGATCGTACACTGATCGTACAATGGGGGTACGGCTCGTACACCCCATGATCGCAGGGGTACGGTGCGTACCCCTGCGATCATGGGGGGTATGCACCGTACTCGGGGGCCGTTCCGTACCTGTTTTGGCACAAACTCTGCTTTTACGGCTGTTTTCAGCTCCCGTAGAAAAAGGGTCGTACGGTGCGTACCCGACACGTATCGTACTTGCTGGGTCGTAAAAACCAGCCGCGAACCGTACAGATGTCGCGTACAGCAGGTTCCGAGGGAGAATCGTACGGAGATTAGAGTCGTACGGTGTCTTGTACAACTTGTACGGAGTACAGCTCCTGGTACGAATCGTACTTCGTCGTACATACGGGGGACGTTGCAGGGTACGATTCGTACGGGAAAAACGCTCCGAACGGCTATTCGGAGCGGTTTTTCCCGAATCGGAATCGACCCCAAAGTGTAGCAAGTCCTGAGGAGACAGATTGTCGCAGCCACAGGGTGCTAACACATTTCCTTTGTGACATTCCCTTGGGACTGCTAGTAAAAGATGAAAGATGTTTAATCTGAACCTGATTAATAAAAATCGCTCATATGCAGGTATCGGCCCTAATAGATATGGTTTAATATCTAAAGAGGTTTTAAGCATCACATATGTTTGAACACTGGGCTTCAGCATATCTTTCTCCTCTCTTTCCATTGTTTTACGCAAAATGAAGAGGTGTTTTTCGAGCACCACATCTTTTCTGGTGATACCTTCGGGTTTAAAAAACAGGTCCAGGCATCCCAGGTTGCTAAAACAGTTTTTTAAATATTTTATCCATGGGATATTAATCATATGATCTAGACTCAAGATCTCTTTTAAAAGATTATGTTTAAGGCTAAGGTGTTTATTAAGCCAGCATTGTAACCAAAAGGTGAGGGGGCGGAGGGCCAGAATGTCACAAATAAAAAGCATGCCGGTTTCTTCATGGACAGACAGGTTCGCAGTCCCCTTAGGTACATTCAACAACTCTTTTAAGAAGTAGTTTTCTGTCACCTGTAGGCCCTCTAGGCCAGAGTATCCCCATAGGTCGCTCTCATAGCTAGCTATCGACATACTCTTGGCGCGGTAGATCTGTAGCATGGCTGCCACGGGTCGTTTGCCCATTCTAGCGGCAAAGCCAAATAGCGCGGCATTGGCCCTGGTGACCTCTCCCCTTTTCTTATTTAAAATAGCAGCCCAATTAATCCGGCGATCAAATAGGACTCCCAGATATGAAAATGTAGTACATATTGGCACTCTGACGCCATTAACCATAAAAGAATACTGTCTTTTTATACGCTGCCCTACCTGCATCACAAAAGATTTGGAATTGTTTATGGAGAAGTCACGCTTGGCCATGAACCCATGGAAGGCATCAAGTAGGGTTTGTAACCCTTTCGGGATGCGAGCCAGGAGGACTGCGTCATCTGCATAAAGCAAGACGGGCGGACCCCGCCGTCCCACATATGGGTAATCAGCCCCTGTTTCTAGCAGTGATCCTTCTAGGTCGTTTATATAAAGGTTAAAAAGGAAGGGGGCCAGTATAAACCCCTGTCTAACCCCCCTCTTGGTGCTAAAATTCCTGGATACCTTGAGGTCTGTGGAGTATCTAATATTAGCCTTTGTATCTCTATGCAGATCCCTTAAGAAGTCCACCAGGATCTGCTCCACACCCATGGCCCCATGGATTGCCACAACTTTCCCCGGTTGACACAGTCAAAGGCGGAGGAAAGATCCATGCAGGCCATGTAGATTGTCCCTGTGCGAGCAATGGTGTACTTTCCTAAGATCAGGTAGAGATTTAGGCACTGGGCCATTGTCGAATGACCTGGGCGGAACCTGTACTGAATGTCTGAGATGATCTTGTTCTCCTCAGCCCAGGTGAATAATCTCTTCAATATGACGCCCCCTAAAACCTTCACAACGGAGTCTATCAGGGAGATCGGTCTATAGTTCATAGTACAGTTACAGTCTCCCTTTTTATATACTGGTAAAATTGTAGAGATCCCCAGGATGTTGGGCATCCGACCTTGGCTGCAGCGTTACCCACAGCAGCCAGAATCGGAGCCCAAAAGGTTGGGTTTGATTTAAAAAGGACCGGCGGATACCATTGGGGCCTGAAGCCTTCTTGTGGGTAAGGTTGTGAATACCCTCCTCCATTTCATCACTGTAAACGCCACTACTTCCCTACCTGAGGCAATATCAGGCGGGGCTAACGGGGTGTGTGTATTTTTAAAAATGTTAACAAAGTGGTACACCCATTCGTCATCTGTAATGTTGGAGCCCACTTCGTTAACACCTTCAGCTAGAAGGGGTGAGTGGTTAATAGTACTCCAAAATCTTGAACTACTGGATAACGCCTGAGGGTCTAGGAGCTCCCTCCATAGAGCTTCTTTCAGGTCCGCTTTACGTTTAGCCAAGACCTTTTTATAGTTTATTCAGAGGGCACTGATCAGTATTCTATTCCTAGGTGTTACTTTCAAGCCCATCTTGAATTCTCTTGCGGCTTTAGAGCATAACTGACAGAACCCTTTTGGTTCGCTAGGCTTGCTGTATCTCCTTGGTGTTTGCAGCATGCCTCCCACCTTGATGGTAATCCCTTCAAAGGCTTGTAGAATTCCTGTGGCCGATGATTTGGCATAGAGGCAGCAAGAAAATTCTGCCACACAGGCGTTGTTAAGTGTCTCATGGAAAACGGATGGGATAACTTGATTCCATTTAATCCTCCGCCCTCCATCGGTTGATTGCAACGTGTTAGTGCCCGGATCAAGGCATTTTTTCTTCATAATACTCCCTCCCATGGTTACACAGACCGGGTTATGATCACTGTGTCCACTTGGGATTATGGAGAAGCCCTGGAGAAGGGATAGGGTGGATCCAGATAACAAAATATGATCAATAAAGGATCCAAATCCTCTACCTTTATAGGTTGGTTCCCTTAATTTTCTAAGTGGGGGGACATGACTCATCGCGGAGGATAGATCGTACGCATTTAACATGTCGTTGAGAGTATTTCCCTGTTTAGTGTGCTCAAAATGAAGACCCGATATCAGTGGCCAGCCTAGTGTTCCGATAACTTTGGTCTTTGGGTCACCACCGAGATGCACATTAAAATCTCCTACAATGATCAGGTTCTTCCTATGGATACCACAACGCTGTTCAACATAATTATTCAGCTCAGTGATCCCACAGCCCTCTTCTTTGTGGATGGCGTTATAAAAATGAATCACATAAAGGCTATTATCTTTATGCCCCAGGGAGATAGCTTGTATATTTCTGTTATCGGTGGGGATAGCCCTGAAACTACATCTTAAGGCCAATGATGTGAAAATTGCCAATCCCCCCATTGCTCTGCCACTGGTTTCTCTAGTCGCTGGGACAAAGAAGGCTCTGTACCCCGCCATCGAGATGTTACAGTTGACAAGCCACGTCTCTTGAAAGCATATAATCAAGTACTGGCTGACAAACTGTAGCCAAAATAGGGTCTAAGACCTTTCCCGCCAATCCTGCGATGTTCCAGGAGAGTACATTATGATCTGGGTTATGCTCCTTTATACCGAAAGTGACCTCCCCAAGGATAGTAGAGGGTATTTTTCCAGGGGAGTTTTCTTCTCGACAGTTTACTCCTAAGGTGGAGGCGAGTTTTTCATGTATAACCTCCACTGATACAGGCTCTGGCACGGGGCTTTCTGCACACGGTCAATCGCAGTCATTAAGACCGGATAGGACTGCAAACCTATTTGGGCCCACAGGAGTTGGGGAGTATCCCTGACCACCCCAGGTATAATCCCCAATAGGCCTCGAAGGTATTGGGCCCATCCCCAGTTGTCCTCTGTGAAACAATGTCCCAGCTTGGTGACCCCTGTTCCAGGTTTCTGGTCCACTGTGAGTCGCTAACCTGCAGAAAAAACCTAGAGGTAAAATCTCTATACCCTGGCCCCTATGTGCTGCTCCTGACTCCACTTCTCTAAATATCCTTTTTACTGGTGCTGGGCTATTAAAGTTTATCACTATACAATCACCAGTTCTTGATTTTCTGGAGGTATCTATCCATGATACACGACGGGCCATGAGAACCTTGTACCCTGCCATTTGCCCCGCTACAATGTTACGAGACAGCCAGTGAGTCACCTTATTTTTGAGTTGACTAAATTCCTCGTTGACTCCCTCTGGAAGGGGTGGTATGTTTCCCAATACTATTACCAGGGGGGTAGATTGTGGGAGTAAGTCGATGACAGGTAGGTTGCCCACTTTTCTAGTAATCTTGTCGAGATATGGGTTTCTGTTAACCTGTATTGATG
Source organism: Lissotriton vulgaris (assembly GCF_964263255.1). NCBI lineage: Eukaryota > Metazoa > Chordata > Amphibia > Caudata > Salamandridae > Lissotriton > Lissotriton vulgaris. Next base: position 773,747,639 of record NC_141696.1, on the reverse strand, counting down.
GTAAAGTACTAGGGGGCATATTACCAAGCAATAGCGATAATTATCGCTATTGCTTGGTTAGCGGGAAAAATTTACCGCTGAACTGCGGCGATTTTTACCGCAAATAAACCTTGGTATTACCAAGGTTTATCGCAAATGCGATAAAAATCGCCGCAATGCATGAATATCGCTGAAAAGTCAGCGATATTCATGCACTACCGAGCTAATGCTCTTAGCCATGTTATCCACCTCCCATTGGATAACATGGCTAAGAACTGCTCAGGGCAGGTGTTAGCTTTTGGAGATATTCGCCCTTAGCGCAAATATCTCCAAAAGTTGGTAATAGGAGATAGCGATGTTAGCGACTGTTTTCAGTCGCTAACATCTTGGCACGCCCATTTTGCATGTCATTAGTTATAAATATCACTGACATGCAAAGTGGGGCCCAAGATGGTCGCTATCTCCTACTAGCTGTCGCTAACTGGTGTTAGCGACAGCTAGGTAATAGGGAGATCATTTTATCTCCGCTTTCTTGGCTTTTAAAGCCAAAAAAGCAGAGATAAACCCCCTTGATAATATGCCCCTAGGTTTCTGGCATTTATAGTTAACCCCCTCAGCTCGTGGTTTTCCAGAATCGCTATTTCTTCCATCCTCTGTTCTAGTATCCCTATTAATTCGGTTCCCTTGCTGCTCAACTAAGACAGGTGGGATTTGACAGGAATTAGGTGAGGAATTTTTATTTGATTCTGTCTGTGTTCTAGTTTTTAAAACGTAGCCCCCAATTTTCATACAAGCCGACAGGCTTTCCAGTGTATGAGTATTTTATAGGGTAGCCTGTTGTAGCTTACCAAGGTTCTCATTTATTATCTTTAGTCTCTGTATAAGTGGTAACATGAGTGACTTTAGAATCTGTTCCACCTGTACCACAAGACCTGCATCGGCTTGTAGTGCTGTATTGAGGCATTTAAGTGGTTGGGATGTAACACTAGGAGTAGTAATTGGTCGTGCGCTCTGCGGGACAGTAGTGGCGTTGACTGATATAGAGGCTGTAGAGGAGAATAGTTTTGCCACTTTGTTTACTGTTTTCGGTACCTTCGACCTTCTACCCTTTTGTCGTCCCCCTTCCCACTTTCTTTTCCCAGCTTGTTTAGGGCTTGGTGCTGGAGTTTTTGTTAAGATGTCGGCCTGGGCCTTCATGGGACATAAGGTACCAGGCCTTTTATCTACGGATGATATACTGCTGCCTGGAGTGGTGTTCAGAGAGGTAATCGTGTTATACCCATCTAGCCCTGTACTTTTATCTAGCAGGCTAAACCCACTGGATCTCTGGCTGTCTAGGTGTTCTGGGGTTAATGCGTTCTTGATATTACCCATTGAAGACTGTTTTGAACCAAGTGATTCCAGAGATAGCCGCTTCTCTGTAGGGGCTATTTCACGTTCTAATAAGACCGCTGCTCTGGTGATAAAATTGTCCAATGTCCCGGTAATGCTACGCCCTATCGAGTTAGGCACTAACTTCCCCCCCTTCCCAGGTCGATGTGCCATGGTCGTCGGATGAAACAAAAATAAAATTATTCTGTGGGGGCAAGACAGACACAATCACAGGTAGCTGTTATACTGCCGGCAATGATGACAGTCCTAGTCCTGTCCTATCTTTCTGAGAATAGGGAACACGTCAGAGGGGTGGCCCAGCCCAGCCTCCTCCGGCCTCTGATGGCCTAAGACGGTCCTGCCCTTGTCCCGGGCTTAACCCGGGGTGGCCCGTGTGCGATCCCGCGACGCAGGGGATCTGTTCAAATTTAAGCGCCTCCGGGCGCGCTGTGGGTGGTGGCGGCTTCCGCCGCTAGTGCTCCTGGGAGTTGTAGTCCTCTGTGGCCGTGTCGCATTGCTGGTAGATGCGGCTGCGGCAGGAGGAAACCCAGGGAGACCGGCAGCAGGGGACTAGGTGCAGGAAACAGCAAGTATGGCCCCCAAAAACAAAGTGAATCCTCAGAGCACCCGCTCCAACGGGGCTCTGTTCAAATTTAAGCGCCTCCGGGTGCACTGTGGGCGGTGGCGGCTTCCGCCGCTAGTGCTCCTGTGAGTTGTAGTCCTCTGTGACCTCGCCGCGTTGCTGGTAGATGCGTCTGCGGCGGGAGGAAACTTGGGAGACCAGCAGCAGGGGACTAGGTGCAGGAAGCAGCAGGTATTGCCCCCAAAAACAAAGTGAATCCTTAGAGCACCCGCTCCACCGGGGCTCTGTTCAAATGTAAGCGCCTCCGGGTGCACTGTGGGCGGTGGCGGCTTCCGCCGCTAGTGCTCCTGGGAGTTGTAGTCCTCTGTGGCCGCGCCGCGTTGCCGGTAGATGCGGCTACGGCGGGAGGAAACTCGGGAGACTGGGAGCAGGGGACTAGGTGCAGGAAGCAGCAGGTATGGCCCCCAAACGCAAAGTGAATCCTCAGAGCAGTATTATTATTAGATAATATATTAGCAATGTATATTTGTAAGATATATTATTTAATTTATTTATTGTGTTGTTATTTTATTTGGTAAAGAAAATATAAGTAAATGGTAATTAGAATGGAGTGATAACTATAAAATCTGATATCTTTAGAGTCCAACATGTTCCTCAAAATAGTTTAGGTTGGACTTTTAATATTAAATGTGACTCCCAGAGTAAGGGCCTGATTCTGATGAGGTTAGGAAAGCATTCCCACCTAAGGCCTGATTCTGATATGGTTAGGAAGGCTTCCTAACAGCATTTGCTCCTCCCAAATAGGATCGGGAATGTGTCTTCCCAACCAAGGGCCCAATTGTGATGAGGTTAGGAACATATGTTCCCATTGAAGTAAATGGGAGTTCTACCAAATTGCATCGGGAAGTATCCGGATGCATCGTACTCAGTCGGTGGGACTCTCCCGATCCGAGTGAGTCAGAAACCATTTCCAAACCAATTCGGTCAGGAAGCTTTCCAACCCGCATCAGAATCGGGCCCTAAATGTGAACCATTTAGGGCCTGGTTCTGATGTGGGTTGGAAAGCTTCCTGACTGAATCGGTTCGGAAATTGTTTCCAACCCTCTCGGGTGGAAACCAGTCTGACCGACGGAGTACAATGCATCCGGATGCTTCCAGATACGATTTGGTTCGACTCCCATTGACTTCAATGGGAGCATATGTTCCTAACCGCATCATAATTGGGCCCTGGTTCGTTCCCGATCCGATTTGGAAAGAGCAAAACCATTAGGAGGCCTTCCTAATCGCATCAAAATCAGGCACTAGGTGGGAATGCTTTCCTAACCACATCAGAATCAGGCCCTTAGTGTCCAACACCTTCTTCAAAATGGTTTAGATTGGTGTGGAAATATTAAATGTGAGTCCTTTTGTCTCCAACACCTTTACCCCAATATGTTGCATTACAGTGTGAGTAGTAAATGTAAGGTTTTTAGCATTCAACATTTCATAAAATCATTATTTTTTTCTGTTTCTTCTTTTCCTACAGTTAACAACACGTTATGGTTTTTATAATGTAATTTATTTTGTTTTTCATATTTTAGTAATTTATATATTTACTTATATTTAAACACAAATATAATTATTTTACCTTAAACAAAAAGTTGTCATAATTTGTTTGGTACAACATTTATTACAGAATTTAAAAAATAACACATGTAATATCTTTGTTTTAAGATATTTATACTTTAAACATGTTTAGAAAAATGGTATATAATTATTTTTCACATATATATTTGCTACACATATATGTTTTGATTTATTCAGGTTTAATATAATGTTTTAGTGTATAATAGATAGTAACATGTTAAAATAATGAATGTTTTTGTTGTACTATTTACATTATACTTCCCATATTTATTTATATTTTGTTTATACATTTTTGGATAATTTTTTAACATTTTTACATACTTTTTATACATTTGTCACCATTTCTTTTGAAACTAAATTTTTTCAATAGGAGGATAGTCGTTTTTGTTAGGTATCTTTTTGGTAGGGGGGGATGAGGAATGATATAGCTATTGTGTGTTATAGTTGTTTTTAAGTTTGTGAGGGTTATTTTGTAGTAGTTTGTGTTATGTGGTTTAAAAGTGTTGTGGATTTGGCCTAGTCATATATGGCCTGATTACAATGTTGGTGGGACTGCCACCGGTAGGCCGTTGGTGGCGGTTTACACCGAAATACAGTCCATCGGTCTGCCAGCCGCATTACAGCGCCACCACAGGGATTATGATGTTTTATTCTGACTGCCTTTTCAAGGTGGCCAGACTGCCATGAAAAGGCAGATGGAAATGGACTTTAGGGGTCCAAAGAGGGCCCCACCCCCCCTCGGGCCACTGCCATCCGGCATCATAATGATGCCCATAGTTCGGTATTAGTCTTTTGTGATTTCATATATTGTAATATTATTTCTTGTGGTTTTTATAGTTCTAATGTCATGTTTATTTTCTATTGGGTAATGTTGTTTTGTGAGTGTGGGTGTGCTATGTTTTTTACAGGTTTACAGGTTTACAGTTCAGAAGTCATGGACCTGTGTTTATTGCATTTTTTTTAAAGGAGATGTATTTGGTTTATTATAAACCAACAATATGGGCGTCATTACAATGTTGGATGTTCGGACTGCTGCCCGGCATGATGGCGATCCAGGGACTGCCTGACAGGCAGGCGGTGGTCTGACCTCCCAATTACAATTTTACTGCCGTGGTGGCGGTTGGAAGTGCTTTTTTCTACTGTGGCTTGTGCTGTGGTCCAAGAAAAGGGCCACAGTAGAAAAAAGTACCTTATGCACATCCAGGCACCGTCTGGCAGGCACCATGTGGTGCCTGGCTCATGGTGCATGGATGTGTGGGGGGGCACTACATGTGCCATCACGGTCACTTAGCAGTGGACCGCAGGGGATGGGGTCTGTTTGGGGCCTCTCAAAGTCAGTTTTTGTCTGCCTTTTCATAATGGTTGGACCTCCATGAAATGGCAGTCAGAAAAGGACATCATAATCCCTGTGGCGATGCCCGTGCAGGCACCATCGCAATGTCATGGATATGATTCTAACTGCCACCACGACAGGATCCTGGACCGGAGGTGGCCATACCGATGGCCTGTATGTTGGTGGGACTGCCACTGATGGCCTGTCGGTGACTGTCCCACCGACATTGTAATCAGGCCCTACGTTTTTAATTCCTTTACACTTAAGAGTTTCCAAGAGTGGTTCTTATTTTTCAATGTTTTTTTATGGTTCCCAATGACCTTCTTTGGATTATTTTTATCTTACTGTGGATTGTATTATGTAAACATAGACATGCATGAAGATCAACACCTTCTGAACTGTAAATGTGATTTATTTATTTTTAGATGGGGAATGTTATACTTTAATATGTATGTGTTTTTGTCTTAATTGCAAGGTGATATATATTTTTATTTTCTATATGTGTGATTTAATTTGTTTTCTGTTGTGATTATTTTTTATATTGTGCTTTTGTGGTTGTTGTTGTGAAGTTTTTTAATTAAGGGCCTGATTACTTTATCTGTGGTCAATCTGCTAGACCTCCGATGCTGCAGTTGGGAAAACACCACAAAGCCTGGGATGTTTAGACTGCCGTATTACGAGTGGACTGCCAAGCTAGCAGCCTGAAGTTAGCTGTCCCATGGTGGTGTCATGGCCCTGCCATGAGAAGGGCTCCATGGCACACAGTACACGCACAAGAGTGCATGGAGAGGGGGTACAATATGTGCCCCAAGCTCCACCCCCTGGATGAAATCAACTGTGGGCCCAGTTTGGTGCCATTCCTTCCATTTCTGACATCTTTTTCATGGCAGGTTTCCGGCCATGAAAAGTCTGTGGAAAAGCGAACTCGTAATCCTGGTGGATGTGCCTGCCTCAGCACCACAGGCATTTACAGACGCCTTCGCCTCCACAGCATCATTGGGATCCAAGATCTTGGCAGTGTTGGCGGTGTTGTAATGGGCTTGAGGTGGTTCAACTGGTATATTGTAATCAGGCAATCAGACCGCCTAGGTTACGACAGTCATACCTCTACCATGGGTACAGAGGTCCTGGGACCACTGTACTCATAATAAGCGCCTCAGTATTAAAACATACTACTTGTATTTATTAGTCTTCTTTTTTATGTTATTATCATTTTTAACTGGTTTATAATAATAACATGTTTAATGTTTATTTAAAAATAGTGTTGTCTTCATCTGCTAAGGTTTGCTGGTTAATGTGTAGGTAGGTAGGTGTTTTATAATAAGGATTTTGCAATTTCTTCTAAGCAGTCTAGTCCTTTGTTGTTAAAAAAGTTTCTAACATTATATTGTATCATGATGTACTTTTTAATGGTTTGTTTACTTTTTTTAGGTTTCATTTTTCTGACTTATTGCTCTATTGTTAGTTGTGAGAAGTCTTCTTTTTGGAGATTGTTTATGAATTTGTATAGTATAGTATATGTTGAGTTCTTCCTAGTGTGGCTTGAAAGGCACTGTGCCATTCTTCTACTATGTTGTTGGTTTTGGCTTGTTGAGCCATGCTGCTGTTGTGAATACTCCACCATGGTATTTGGAATTTGGGTTAGTGTCTGTGTCCTAAGCGATGTAATCTGCCAACCAAATTGTCTTCAAAATAGCCCATTATGTGAATTTTTTTTGTTTGTTTTGTTTGGCAATTGGACGTCCTATAAGCCTGCTGTAGTGGTTTGCTATCTCTTTTACAAGGACATACATTAGTGCAATTACTTTCTTTATTTTAAAGGCAAACTGGCTTTTTGTTTCATATTCTACACTTAGGGCCCAATTACGAGATTGATGGTGAGGTGGTGGGACCACCCTGCAGCAACACCACCAAACCTGCGTGTAACCACCCGCCATATAATTACTTTTTTAGTCATTGGCGAGATTTTTCTTTCCTTTTCCCATAACAGTGAACGAAGTTCCAGCATGGCATGGACTGTGAAGTCCATGTCGTGGTGCTGGGTGCATCCACATGGAGTGAGGCACAAGGGGACCCCCTTTCTTATCTCACTGCCATTGTTTTCATGTATGAAAGACCTCCTTGAAATCAGTGGTGGTGAGGAAAGTTGTAATATGCTTGGTGGGACCGCGGCGGTCCCGCCAACCATATAGATGCCTCTTGACCCATGAGCCACCCCCAGGGAATGGTTGTTCCCTGTTGGAGTTGGCAGTCCAAAGGTGGCAGGACCAGCAAGGTTGTAATGTAGCGGTCCGAAGACCTCTGCCACTGCCGCACCATGAGTTTGGCGGTCCACGGAGCGGCAGACTCATAATTAGGCCCTTAGCACAGATTTTTGGAGCTGCCTCCAAATGCTTCGGTTAAAATGGTTATAACAGCCTTGTATTGCTCAGTGTAGGTATAGTTTGTATCATTGCCTATACAAAGTCTATCGTCATTTTATATGGGTAGTAGTTTTTTGTTTTTATTTTGATGTGGTTTAGTAGTTTGTAGTAAGTGCTATTTTGTTTGTTAGGTATACATTTATGATAGGTACGATAGTGTTTGGATATTCACCATGTACTGTGTATATTTGTGTGAATGGTGTAGGGCACATTTCAAATGCTCAGACCATCATCCATGTTTCACATCGGCTTAGTCTTAGAGCCTTATTATGAGCTTTGCATTCCGTGAACCGACCGTCGCGTGACGAGTTGGGTGGATTGTGTTTATAAAGACCGCAGCTGAACTGCTTACACCCACACCACACTGCCAACAGCTGATTTCGAGTTCGGGAAAAAGGCGGATACCATAGGTTGGCACTGACAAGCTCCACTGCCATCAGTATTACAAATTGGCTTTCTGAGGAGATGACTGCAGCGGTCTGACCACCGGCTTTGAGAGGTATTTGAGATGCATACTCTTTTTCCAGGCAGAGTTCGACGTGTATCCCTTTCTCCAGGTCCCCCTTTCCAGGAGCATCTTCACCCTGAAGAATACGACCCTGTTTGCGGCGATCTACAGGTTGGCCTGTTTGTACCATGTACTCATTGCTGGAAGGCAACTTATGGGTCCGACTCTGGGAATGGGTCAGTGGTTTTCACCAAATGTATCATGCATATGTGTACATCGACTCATTTGAAATTGAGAAGTACACACATGAATCAATAGATACGGAAAACCATTTCACACCACCCCAAGTCTGCCGTAGCCACACCATGGGCCCGCAGGCAAATACTAATCCAGTGGTCTGAAGACCACTAGTGCTGTGGGCTACTGGCGGGTGTGGACACAGTCTTTGGGTGGTCAGAACACCACACTCAAAATAAGCCCTTAATAAATTATTTGTAGCAGCAGATATAATTATTCACTCTATATTATTAAGGTTGTTGTGTAGGGGGAATAGTTCATCATTATGTGCAGTGGTTAAGTATTTAAGGATTTCAAAGTCTTGGTATCTTCTAGGGGCATCAGGAGTGTTGCTAGAGGATTTCTTAGTACATGCTATTAGGCATTTTAAAGTGGGTTCTGCTAGTAGCTGACCTGTGATTTGTTCAGGTACTTTAGAGAATATATCTTTTAGTATTTTAGTAAGGGACTCTTAGGTGCTAGTGCTTGCCTCTGTTAAATCTTGAAGTACATGTCTTACTAATATAGTTATACATTTTGTTATAAATCTAACTTCATTTTGCTTATGTATACAAATCAGTCATTTGACATTTTATAATGGCATATCTGTTATTGATTTTAGTCTCTTTTGTTGCTTGTTCCATTGACGCTCGTGAAATATCAGTCTGGTGGTTTGTTTTCTGTTTGTGAGAGAAAAACGTGTTTTAGTTACATTTTAAATTCTTCTTTTTGTTAGTTTGTCGGGTTCTGGGCTTTTCTTTTTTATGTTTAAGGATTATTTTGTTTAGAAGCTTTCTGAATGTACTTACTGATAATATGCCTTTGTAAAGGTGTATGAATATGACATTTAATTGCTGGTTCTGCAGGTCATTGATTTTGCTGCAGTTGTTTATTTTAAAAAAATTGGCATAGGTATACAAATAGAAAGTTTAGTTAATTTTTTCTCGGTAAAATTTTAAAATAAGTTAGTGTACATTATGTTAATCTAAATATTATAACCTACTTGTTAAGGTAGTTGTAGTTTATTTCTACTTTTCATCTTTGGTGTTCTGTTTAGAATCTAGTATAGTGCTGTTCTTTTTCAGGTTTAGGGCCTTATTCAGACTTTTGGCTGTGCAGGAGCGGGACCGCCCGGCTCCCAGACTGCCAAACACATGTAGGAACCACTCGCCAGATCAGGAGTTTTCTCCTGTCTGGCGTGTGGTTCTTTGGTGGTACCAAGGCGGTGCCTATGAAATAGACACTGCAATGGAAACATCAGAGGCAGTACCTGCACTGCATGGAGTGCTGCAGTCCATGCTGTGGAGGCACTGATGTGCACATACACAGGTGGGCACATATTGGGCCCCACTGTGTGTATCCACAGGGTGTAAGGTACCAGGGGGCGATCCTCACTGCCAAGCTTTTCATGCTGGTTGCACAATGTGTTAGTGAGGAAACTCTTAATAAGCTTGATGGGGTCACAGTGGCCCTGCCACACATAGGGGCTTATTAAGAGTTTGACAATGCAGGAGCCCCCCTGCTCCAGCACTACCAAACCCATGTAACTTTCTCCTGTCTATCTGGCAGTTCTTTGGGGTTTCCTGGGCAGTGACTATAAATGGGAATGTCAAAGGCAGTACCTGCATGGCCTGGATTGCTGCAGTCCATGCCGTACATGTACTGCTGTATATGCACACAGGGGGGCAGGTGTTGTGCCTCCCTGTGTACATCCAAATGGAGTGAGGCACACGATGACTCTGTAGGGCCCCCTCTGTTTCCTCATCGCAACACTGTTCATGGTGGCCACACGACAATGAAAAGTGTGGCCGTGAGGAAACTCAAGATATGCTTAGTGGGCTGCAGCGGGTACCGGCCAAGCATATTGCAACCTCAATACCGCTGTGCCACTGCCAGAGATCCCTGATCCCTGGCGGTTGTGGTGGTCCCTGGACAGCCCGACTGCCCTGGTTGTAATGGGGTGGACGGAAACCCAACACCACTGCGCCCTTGCCAGTCTGGTGGTCCGTGAACTGCCAGACCCATAATAAAACCCATATTGTGGCCTCAGGGCCACCACATAACTGCCAGGGAATGGTGGTTCCCTGGCAGTTGCAGCAGATGGGTTGGTTCCAGGGTGGTCCGACTGCCCTAGTCACAGCATGGCAGTCGGGAGACTGCGGCCTTGACTCTGGTGGTGCACTGACCAAAAAACTCATAATAAGCCCTTAAGTATGTTTTGTGAGAGGAGTAGAGAATGTTTCTGTTCCTTCTATGTAGTTTTGTTAATTAACTAAGGGGCATTCTTATGAGAATGACACACAGCACAGCAAGTCACCTTGCTGTGCTGCATGACAGGTAATGAGCAGGAATGCACCATACATAAAAGAATACGGTACATTCCTGCCTTTGTCCCTGTGCTGGCACCATTTTGGCTGCCTAGAGCCAACGAAGGTACCATTGTACAATGGTGCAAGTGTGCATCTGTTGCATTCCAGATTGCATTTGTGCAGGAAGGGGCACCGTCCTACACTAAAACAATCTTGAGAGTCATATTCCTCTTTCTATCTGATCTGCAGAATGCAGTCGATGTAAAAAGAGGAAGTAACGAGGAGAAATAAAGATATTTCTTCTTGTTACGCCTCACCTGAGAAGGCATATCTTTAATTTCATTGTCAGGTTTACCAGCAATGATAAATCTGGGAATGCATCAAAATACAAAGGAGTTAGTTGGGAACATCCATGCAACACCTTTCCATAGCTGAGTGGAGCAACACAACGATTTGTGCTGCATTGCATTACTCTGGATTTATGAAGCCACTCAGGGCCATACAAAGTGGCCTTGCGTGGCTTCATTAACCGCATTTTGGGCTCAGGCCGCGTATGCACCATGTTGGGTGGTGCAAGTGCAATGCAACATGAGTCATACATTTTTGCCACTAAGAATTTTTAGTGGTTAGTTTGCTTTACATTAAATTTTATTTGTTCGTTTTTGTTAATTTGAATATTTCTTTCAAGTATTACCTTTTATGGTGGATGCTAATTAATGGATCCGTTTTAATGTACAATATATGTTTGTGTTGTTTTGTGTTATTATGAACATATATTAAATGTTGAATGTTATATTTTACTTTTTAAAATGTATATATTTATGCTTGCATTATTTTTTAATGTGTTTATGTATTGTAAAATCAATTGTATTCATGTGTTTAATGTTAATTTAGATGTTATAATAATGTATTTTATTTGTTGTACACTATGAGTATCATTTTATTATAATATTTTCTAATATTTAAGATTATTTTTGGGAGATATTCTTTAAGTTGATATTGTTTTTTTCGATATTTTGGTTATTTCATATAGTTATTTAAAGGGAGCAACATTTTCTTTCCAATATTTGTGTTTTCGATATTGTGTAAAACATGGATAGTTTTAATGGCAGTATTTGATACTTGATGTTTTTGTTAATTAAGTATGGGATGCGATATTTTAGTAATCAATATTTTTTGGGTGATATTTCTGTTAGTTATTATTATTTTCCACATTATTATGTCATTGATCGATAGCATTGAGGGAAGTGTAGAGGGCCTCGGTGTGGGTGAGAAAACGGGCTGAATACCATGAATATTATGACAGATCAAAGGTACTGCCAGGATGCTCTGTCAAATGCCTTTTGGGTATCCAACAGGATTATCCCAGAGGACCCATTCAGTCCGCTCATTCCTAGAGAGCTGTAATAGGTAGTAGGTCCTGTTTCCTACATTAAGGTAGCTCCATGGTTATTGATTCAAGATGGCGATGGTTAACAATAGAAGCTCAGCGTAGGACTATTTGATATCAAGAACCCAATCATTGACAAACAGAGTACCCTACTGTGACTGAAAGGAGGCCGCAAGTCCTACTGATGACAGACACACGCTGTTTCTCAACAAAGCACCCCAGCTGTATTACCGGCCTGACCTGCATTCTGCCGAGCGAGCGAGGAAGGCTCTGCCATCATCACTGACTCCCGCGCTGTCGAGACCCCCCACCGCCTCTCCACCGCCGTCCTGCTGTTTTCTGCCAACTGACAGCGGGGCCGCCGAGTGGAGCGAGGCGAGGGGCTGCCTACAACTCCCGGCAGCCCTCGAGGTCTCCAGCCACACCCCCTTGACGACGCGCTAGGAGGCGCATAAAGGGCGTTACTGCCATAGGGAAATTGACACACGCTGTTTCTCAACAAAGCACCCCAGCTGTATTACCGGCCTGACCTGCATTCTGCCGAGCGAGCGAGGAAGGCTCTGCCATCATCACTGACTCCCGCGCTGTCGAGACCCCCCACCGCCTCTCCACCGCCGTCCTGCTGTTTTCTGCCAACTGACAGCGGGGCCGCCGAGTGGAGCGAGGCGAGGGGCTGCCTACAACTCCCGGCAGCCCTCGAGGTCTCCAGCCACACCCCCTTGACGACGCGCTAGGAGGCGCATAAAAGGCGTCACCGCCCCCCTCGCGGGACGCGAGCGGGACGCTGGGCGAAGCCTGGGCCAAGGGTGGGCCCGTCCAAGCCCGTCACAGACCGGAGGAGACCGGGCCGGGCGCACCCCCCTAACAACTAAGTAAAGGTAAATCACTGAGGACAGGCTCCTCAAAAAAAAGTATAAGCACTCCTCCCATTTGAATCAAATTCACCCAAGGTCATTACCTCTGCTCCATACCTGCTCAATAATCATACAATGACCACGAGAGGCTCCAGAAGCAAAACTATGAAAAAAAACGTAACAACTACTGTCGGTCCAATTGAACAATTCCTACATAAAGTAAACGAAACCATAGATCAAACAGTTATGTTGCTTGATCGTCGCGTATCATATGAGCTAGACCAAGCACGGCGCTCATCTATGGGCACCTTGGCACAGGCTCAAACACCAAATGCGATACTCGTAAATAAATCTACTACAGATACAAATGTTGAAATACACGCCTTACCTAACACTGTTGACCTATCGGTTACCACACAATTGTCACAACTGTCAAACTCGCAATCCTCACAGGATCTCGAACTGACCCCTGATATCTTCGCAAGCCTCCAACCAACAACCAATGATCCAACACAACAAGAACAAAGAGGCATAAGAGAAGGAGCAATTCCAAAACAAAACCCCTCACAATTACGATCTAACAGCCCAGTTCACATAAGTGTCACTAATCCAGATACTGCTAGTCAACAAATTCAGGAGAACATCGCCGTCACAGATTCCTCTAAGAATATCATATCCGAAGTCCTCATAGTTGAAGATCGCGCAAATAGACCCAGTTCCAATAAGATTCGTCAAGACAAACCACTTGCCCGAGCAGAAAAAGGCACAAACCATTCTAAAGTAGACATATCACTGTTAAACAAAATCGCAGAAATGATAAGACATCAACTACAACCTCTACAAAAAAGCCTTGAGGTAATAGAAAAACAAGTGGCCATATTAATAGCCTCTGCAAAAACAACCACCATCCCAAAGAAAAATGATCTTCCTGTTTCTCTAGGCGCTGCCATCGACCCAGGAAAAAGAAATGTAACCAACCCACCAAAACAAACAGTCAACAAACCAGTCCACACTACCACCACAAAAACTACAACGAAAACAGTCACAGAACCAGAAAACAAATCTATAAATCAAACTAACACCGTAAAAACAAAGTCCGATCAAAATAAACCAATACTCAACACAGGTACTCAAAACCAATCAAATACAGATTCCAACTCAGCAAACGTCGCACAGACAAATAAACCTTCTAAACCACCAACTGAGACTCCTTCAAGACTCGAACAAACACAGACCCACAATACTAAAACAGGACAACCAAATAAGAGATGGAGAAAGGTAGTAAATCTCCCTCCCGAAGCAACTCCGTTCGTAGCCATCCTAACGGGCGTCCCCGAATTAGGCAGAGACTCAGAAGAACCTACATGGTCCCTACTAAATAAAGTACGCTACTGGTTAAATATCAACAGGCCCAACCACCCTAATAACATTTCCAGAATAACCACGGTAAGAAGAGTCTCGTGGATTGGACACCAGCCCAAAACAATCCCAGGAGACTGCATAATCATAAATTTTGAAAATCCACGGGCAGTCGATTACACTTGCTCTTGGGATACCCCAGAATACAACGAAGGAATAAGTGTTAAACGTCTATCCTTCTTCTACCCCCGACAATCCCATCGCTCCGAGGACCCCACCTGGCCATCAAATTGGTCCTGGAGCCAACCCGACCAAGGACCAAGAAATTGGCATCAGGGAAATAGGGGACAAGGATATAACCAGAGGTTCCATCCGCAGAACGACTGGGGATACGAACTCAGTGACCGAGGTGACTGGAATTCCGGTAGAAGACCACATCAACAAATGTATAACGAACCATGGTTGGGAATTCCGACATTTAACCATTTTAGCTGTCTAGATATGGTAGACTGACCACCATCACAGCCCCATTCCTCAAATCTCCCGCATAAAACCATCACGCCACCACTTCTGCCACCTACTGCTTCCAAAATAAATATCATACGAAAAACTCAGCCCGTAACAAAACTAAGAATAAATAATGATACACCAATACAGGGAAAACCAAATGGAGCCCGTCAGACCGAACCCACACGACAACATGGTAATTTGGTCCCGGTTGTGCAAAAACTGTCATCATCACCTTTAAATAAACGTCTGCTCAAAACGAATCAAATAATTGATTATCCAAACCCAAGCACACAAGAAAAACTCGTCCCTCTTAACAACCATCTGACGGACAAAGTTGAGCGGAACCTGTTGTTCTGGAACGTGGCGGGTCTTGCAACAAAGCATCAAGAAAAAGCCTTCCTGGAACTGGCGCACACACAAGATTTAATATGTCTACAGGAGACATGGCTGACTGACCCAGTCCATCTACAGGGTTACAGAACATTTTTTTCAAAAGCTACCAAATCGCAATCAGGGAGAAGCAAAGGAGGCCTAATAACATACATCTCGAATCTTTGGCCCTGTCAAGATATAACACCTGTAGTTCTTCACCAGAACTATCAAATAATCAATATCAAAGTTACCATCAATATTTCTTATACAATAGTAAATTTCTACAACAATATGAGCTCAGAAGACCTATCCAAAACACTAAGTGAAATAACTGAAAAAATAAACATGCAAAAAACCAAATTTGCAAAAACTACACACACAATAATCTGGGGAGGAGACTTTAACTTACACATCTGCAGCCAAAGTAATGCACCTACCTGTGGGATCATCGATGAGCATGACAATCCCTTAACTCACTTGGAACACACGGAAGAAGGAAACAATAACAAAGCCACTATCTTTGAGCTAGACCTAGGGTTTGCAAATATGATAATGTCACCAACAACCCCATTCAAGCCAACCTTTCATGGAAGAGGGGCGCAAACACTAATTGACTATATCCTGGTTTCTACCACCAACGCAGACTCCATAAAGCAGTTTGAAGTGGTTAACAACGTACTTAGTGACCACTATCCCCTCAAATTAATATACCTCGAACCTGATCGCCACAAGAATCGAGCAAAGGACAATCAAACTCTATTATTACAAGATAATCTCACGTTAAACAGATTAAATGGCTTTACCTTAAAATGGGACACCCTAGACCAGGAACTTATCACCAAAAGAATAGTGGATAAATGCAGGCCATACATCGAAAGCTGCTTAAATCCTTTAGCAGGCGCAGACGAAATCCTGATTGACTATGACAGAATAGTGAAAACCATAGGAAATGAATTAACTAAGCCTAGAAAACAAAACAACACACAAAGAAAAGGATGGTTTAACACCAAGTGCACAAAAGCCTACTCTACCCTAAAGAAAGCCTTAGCAAAGAAAGAACGAAACAGGGAAGAGATAGCCAAATTACGGAAAAGATACGCGCAAGCACTTAAAGAACGAAAAAAAGAGATTCAATACAATCTCTGGACCCAGCTTTTAAATAGTAGCTTGCAAAAAGACAACATAGCATTCTGGAGAATACTCAAAACTCCTTTCTTGGTGGGGAATAAGGAGGGCCCATCCTTAGACGTAGCAATCAACGCGAAAGACTGGGTGATGTACTTTTCAGAAGTCTTCGGAGAGGCAAGAACTGAAGCTCCATCCACTGGACCAGCGCTCTCACCGGTGAAGTATCCATTAGATATACACTTTACCATCAACGAGATACAGAAAGCCATTAACTCGGCAAAAAATGGTAAAGCGCCAGGCCCAGACTCCGTTCCAATGGACCTCTATAAATCCCTTCCTGACCTTTGGTCCCCACTTCTAACAAAAGTACTGAACGCAGCTAAAGAAAGCACCCTCCCTAAATCTTGGTCAACATCAATCCTAATTCCCATCTTCAAGAAAGGTAACAGAGACAGTCCTTCCTGCTACCGGCCCATTTCACTTCTGGATTCTGTGGGTAAGATGGCAGGAAGGATTCTCCTCAATCGTCTACAGGAATGGTCTCAGGAACACGGGGTCCTCTCAGATCTTCAGTACGGGTTCAGGGCCGGCCTGAGCACCGTGGACCAAGTTCTGAACCTAACTCTACTGGCCGCAAACTATACAAGTGTCAAAAAAACCAGTCTCCACCTAGTCTACGTTGACCTTACGGCAGCGTTTGACTGTGTGGTACACACAAAACTATGGCTAATAATGCTGGACATGGGGATCGACCCCCCAATCATAGATTTTCTACGTGAGTTATACTCTGACGCCACAGGCAAGGTAAGATACGGGTTGGAAGGACAACTCACAGACAGCTTCCCAATACGGAAGGGGGTCAGGCAGGGGTGTGTACTGGCCCCTTTCTTATTCACGCTGTATACCAACGGTCTAGAGGCAGCAATGCTGCAGGGCACAAAAGATTTTCCAACAGCAGGACGGCGACCAATTCCAGCACTGCTATACGCCGACGATGCGGTGATCCTTGCCCGAACTCCAATACAGCTGCAAAAAGCCGTAAATTACTACTGTACCTTCATGACCAACCTCAATCTGAAAGTAAATATAAAGAAAACTTTCGTGATGCATGTCGGCAGTAAAAGGAAAAGGATGAAAACAATTTTAGTAGATAACACACCACTTGAAACAACAAAAACCTACTCATATCTCGGAATTACCATCGATGAGGAGTTCAAATGGAAAGATGCAATTAACTCCCGCAAGTTATCGCTCATACGAACAGTCGGCGCTCTAAAAGCGTTTTCTCTCCGCCTAGGGAAAAAACCCCTGTCGGAGATGTTAAAGATATATAACGCAAAATGCATCACCACGGCTATCTTTGGTGCAGGAGTTTGGGGAATGGCAAACGCTGAGCAAATCCAAAAGGTTGAAAACACCTTCCTCAAATTCTTACTAGCAGTCCCTAAGAGCACGACCACCCTTGGATGCCATTTAGAACTTGGACTAGAATATATCTCAGATCTGATCAAGATCCAACCCATAATGCTATGGCGAAGAATATGGGCAACGGAAGAATGTACACTCACAAGAGCAATCATTGAGGACTGCATGAATTTAGAACACATGGAAAAGATCAGGTGGCTTCATTATGTAAAAACCTTCCTCACAGATATTGGCCTATCGAGGTTTTTCAACGACCCACAGTCAGTCACAGACATAGCAAAAAAGGAACTAAAAAAGATATGTCTGTCCCACTTAAACCAACTAAGACTGATGTCAGAAATAGGTAAACCAGCAGTTCAACATAGCCTCATGATACAATCTGTTCCATCCATACAACCGTATCTACAGGAAGACCTGACACACTTTGAAAAGCTACTATTAACCCGTTTCAGGTTCAATCTTTTCCACATCATGGTTTCATTCCCCACCCAAAACAACTGGACATACACTAGAACACCATGCCCCTGTGACTCCACCTCTCCACAGTCCACAATCCATGTCCTCTTCTTCTGTACCTTCTACACACCATTCCGGAAGAGATGGATTCTACCTATCCTAAAAGTAATGAAGATCAGAAGATGTCGCCCAGCATTTTTGGCACTGCAGCATTTGGACAATCTACTAGTCTCAAGATCCGTGGCGCATTATCTTAGAGTGTGCCTTAAACACCGTATGAACTTATGAGCACTCCGTGAACCCATTTAAAAACGGCCTCTAGTAAATGCATTTGCACAGAAAACAGTGAACACATTTTAATTCATATCATGTACTTTTTAAATGTATCTATTTTTATCAGTGTTTTTTACAGTATAAATTTGTACTTTTGTGGTTTTCATATTGAAATCCGAATAAAGTTAATTTTGAATTTGAATTTTGAATTGACAGAAACCAGAGAATGAAGGCATCCCAAGTTCGTGCATGTATCAAGCATACTTTCTGGGGGTCACATTAATCCTTGTGCAGCCCAATTACCTGCCACAACGAGCGCTAGCAAAATGTAGTGCTTAAAGATTGAGGCAGATACAGGGGGCCGTGAATGCTAACTGTGAACAGGGCACACCACAAGGGAGAAATGCATTGCTTTAGTGCACCCAAGGTGCGGGTCGCAAGAACCAAATGAGAATGGGGCAAAGCATGAGCAGAGGATTTGAGGGACTCGAGTGCGGACATGCATGCAGGCACAATATCGCCTGAATGGAGAACCCACATAGCAAGTGCTGATGGTTGCAAGGGTTCTGACGTGCACAGAGAAACAACTGCAGCAGTGCTGTGTTATTAGAAATTAATGAAAGTGTGCAGACGAAAGTGGTCTTTGCTTTTGGTCTTTGAATGATTTGGAAATGAATTAGTCCTTTATAGACAGAGTGGCGCTAGCTGTTGTGTAGTTGTAATGACTGCTTTAGAACAAACAGACGAGGATTGCATGTGCTTACTTACTGACCATGAGCTTTTATTTAAAGTGTTGCATCCTGGTAGAACATTGAATGTATCAGCCCATGTTGCCTAATTACAGTTATGTTGCAAGGGTACGGGTATCAGGTGGAATACATCCCAGGATTGAGCTATATGCAGACAGGTTGGTTTTCTCATCTGCTGTTAGCCCTCTAAAAGTGTGTCAAAAGATTTGAACAGGGAGAAGTAGTTACAAGTGAGCAGAAGGTGTTGGTGGAGTGCGGAGGCAGGGTAATCAAGGAAGAGTCACTAGCTATGGATGTAGAGTGAAGGAGTGTGGCATGGTTATGCCCAGATATGGGCCCTGTACTCTCTCTGCAACTGAAACCAAGCTACCCCTGATTGAAGAACCCCAAAGAAGGTTCAGGCTATACTGTTTAATTTTCATTTCATAAATCTTTATTTCGGTAATATTATCACCATAAAAGATACACAAGGTACATTCATCATTGATAAAACAATAAAACTTTAAAACATCACAGTTCATTTTAGTCAACAAATTTACGGTTACAAGGTTCGGGATCAGAGTACACTTAGTGACCGGCCTTGAGACTCTGTATCCTCAGCGTCCACATTGCGCCTAGGTATTTGGCTACAGCAAAAACAATGTGGTCAGTCATATCTGTCTTTAGTACTCTGAACGCGGCCAGACACTCAGCGAACCCCATGTTCCTACATATGGGGACAATCCATGTCTTTCTGGGAGCTTTATAAGCTGAGGAAAAATAGATCATGTGGAGCTCTGATTCAGTGGCCACTCTGCAAGCCGGGCATATACTGATGGTTGGGTCTCTCCACTTACTAGTTAGCGCTCTTAGTGGGAGGGTCCCATGCCTCCACTGCAAGTAGAGTTTTCTGAGTTTTTTCCAGGGCTGGTTCAAAAGTATAATGATCCTTAGTCTTTAAAAATTCATCCGTAAGTGTCCCCAGTGTTGGCTGGCGACAGAGTGCCGCTAATTTACTGTCACGGTAGACCTTTGCCAGCCTCTTCTTAGAAATTGATGGAGATACAGTCAAGGGATCAGACCAGAGTGTCGCTAGGCCTATATCCTCCAGTTGAGTTTTAATGAATTTTAGCCATTTGATTTTCCCCGCATTCGGGATGGCTAAGACCTCCTGTAAACCCTGCCTATAGCTGGTCATCCGGGACAGCCCACAACCTCCTCCAGTAAACTAGGGGGCGCAATGCCAGTTCTTCGCTTAAAGGGCGCAGCCCCAGATCTAGCCTTAATGGGACAAGGGATGTACTAGGCGGTAGTCCCGCCAACCGCCTAATGAACTTGTTCTCCTCTTTCACTAAGTTTGGGGAGACTTCATGACCCCATAGCTCAGAACCATACATAGCAGCCCCCCTTGCCTGTGCCTTGTAAATCTAGAGTGGTGGACCAACGGGTTTGATAGATGACCTGTTATTCCTTATTAACTTCAGAACCCCTCCCGAGTACTGGGTCAATTTAAGTAGTGCTTTCTGTTGGTGTGAGCACCAAGTCATTTTTTCTTTCTGTTGGTGTGAGCACCAAGTCATTTTTTCATTTATCATGACCCCAAGATACTCAAAGGTGTCTACCCTTTCAAGACTAGTCTGACCAATGGTAGGTGTAGTGCGTAGTTTTGTTGGGGGATTAAAGACCATAAATTTGGTCTTTAAGGTGTTGATTTCTAGGCCATGTTCCCCACAGAAATCTACAAAACCATTTAGTACACGCTGTATCCCCATTGGCAATTTAGAGAGCAGCAAGGTGTCATCGGCGAACATGATCGTGGGCACCCTGCTGCCTGCCAGTTTGGGAGCGTCTAGGTTGGGAATTCCGTTGAGGTAAGCGAATACCCCGTTGACGTAGAGGCAGAACAGGGTCGGTGCAAGCACACAACCCTGCCTTACCCCCCTGTCAACGGGGAATCGATTAGACAGCGCCCCATCCTTGCCACACCTCACCTGAGCGAAGTTGGCCGTATGGAGACGGATGATCATCTCTAACAGGCCCCTCGGGACCCCCAGTTTGGCCAGCACTTCCCAAAGTTTACCGCGGGGGACCAGGTCGAATGCCGCCCTCAGATCCACGAATACAGTGTAGAGGCTGCCACCTTCCAGCTGTACCTTTTTCCAGAAAATGAGGGCAAACCGGAAGACCTGGTCTGTGGTGGAGATCTTCATTCTGAATCCCGCCTGGAGTGGGCTCAGAATAGAGTGGTCCATGATCCAGTCCGACAGACGATCCAAAAGTAGCCTTGTAAAGAGTGTCTGCGAAACATCTATCAGGCTTATTGGCCTGTAGTTGGCTGGGAGCAGAGGCGAACCCTTCTTAAATATAGGGACGATCTCTGCCCCCAGCCAAGTTGTGGGGATCGTCATGCCGTCCAGAATTGCATTGAACAGCATCCTTAGGTACGGTGCCCAGATCATTGCTTCGTGCTTGTAAAGATCTCCTGGGAGCTTGTCCAGGCCTGGCGCCTTTTCGGGCGCGAGACCCTGAATTGCCATTTTAAGTTCATCCAGGGTGAACCCGTCCATTTGGGCTAGGATTTCGGGGTTCCGTCCAGAGTGAATTCAGAAGAGTTACCCACTTGGCTCTGGTCAGGGGGACAATACAAAGATTTAAAATGGTCCTCCCAAACTGTGGCAGAAATGTTTGCATTTACTGCCGCTAGTGGTTCGGCTGATCCATGCTTGACGATCAGCCAGAACTTACGGGCGTCATGGACTGCTAGGGCAGCCGTCATTTCCGACCAGTTATCCTGGTCCCATTCTATTTTGGCTATACGTATGATGGACTGTTTATCCCTGATCTTACTAGGAGTTTCCCGTGTCTTGAGGGACTCCAAAAGGGCAGCCTTTGCTCTTCTACAAGCAGCATTGAACCAGGAGGCTCTTTTCCCCTTAACCTTTTTCACCCTGACCTCCGGGTTCGATAGTTTTGCCAAATTAGTACAGAGCTGAGAGTGAATATCCTCGAGCGCACTATACTTGTCGGGGTTAGAGAACTGTAAAGGGAGGTCCCTAACCTTTTCAAGGGCGGGCACCACTACCTCATATAGCCTTTGGATATTTTGGGGGTTCTGGACCAATGTTGGCCATCTGATTCTGCGTCTGTTGCAAGCTGCAACTAAGCCCTCCGTGAGTGTTAAATTTAAATCTGTATTTGCTATCGGGACAACCTGTATAGCTAGTCTCAGTGACAGTGCATTATGGTCACTATCGGTCCTACTAAGTACTGTAAAGTCCCTCACTTTGGCCCAATCCTTAATTGGCACCAGGATGTAATCTATCCGTGATTCGTGTCCTGGTCTGTTGAAGGTGTTCTGGGGTGGGATATCTCCCTTAAGCCGCACGTTGCAAGCCCTCAACGAATGGGATAGGGTGAAGGATATTATTTGTGTAACTAAAGGTGACCATGCTTTTACAGGTGGACCCGAGATGGTGGGTATCTCCGAGAGAACATCCTCTTCATTAATTACCCCTTCCATGTGATCCGGGAGGGGCTCAAACTGAGTGTTGAAGTCCCCCCCAATTATGAGTAATGGAGAAAGGGTCATGGAATCAATAAATACAGATAAATCCTCGATCGTTCCCGAGGTGCCCGTAATGGCGACTGGTCTAGAGTATACGTTTATTATTGCTACTCTTGCTCTGGCTGGCCACTCTAGGAGAACGCACAGCAAGTCCGGTGAGTTAGTTTCGATATTTCTTGCCCTGCAACCAAGATGGGATCCCACCCAAGTTGATAGACCGCCCGACGGTCTGCCCTTCCCACCCCATTTGGCCATAGTCTCGAAGGTTGCGTAACCTGTGCGGGGGTGTTGTTCTCTTGCCCACGTTTCCTGGAACAGGCAGATATCATATTCCTCTAGGAATTCTGCCCATTCCTCGGAATCCAACTTATTGGCCAACCCAGCCACATTCCAAGAAAGTATCGAGAGTGTACTCGGTGCCCCCCGCTCCTCTCCAAGATTATGAGGGTTTCTGCGCCTACTTATCCGGAGCTGGCTAGGGTTTGAAAAAGGCAAAGCCTCTGGTGCCAAACAAGAAATTACGTTGCGCACCTCAGGGGAGGCTTTGTCCTTGTCAATATAGCCAGCTATACATGTGTTGGTGGTAGTGACTTTATCTTGCTTAAGTTCAGTGGATGTGCCCCCCTCCAGATGATCATTGGGCTGCCCCTTCACATACTTATTGTCACCCATGATTTGATTATGGTCTTCCAAGAGAGACGATTTCGAAGGTGTGGCTAAGCATGGGAAGGAACAGTGTCCCGGTGGCAATTTCTCAGTAATCCTATGTGTTGATGATGATACAGGGACAGAACAGGGAGGGGGATCAGACAAAAAGCTGTGTGAGTCTAGTGCTGACAAGGTGACATTTGCACTATATAGAAGTCAGTCCCCGTCCTCGAGGCATCAAAATCTATTGTGGGTAAGGACCCCATTCCACCCTACATGTACACCTTGCCAGAAATTGGGTACCCCCCCCTGCGCACCGTTTCGTGCCGGCATCGTGTTCCAATTCCAATTTCCCCCCGTTTGGGCTTGAAGACGCGGGGGTAGAAATAGGTTAGTGATCTAGTTGCAATGAGAGAATTCGCTCCATGATTACTCCATGAAAGTATGAAGTGTGCGATTTTAGGATCTTCAAATGAGACCATGACACAATCACCTGTGATGGATTTGTGCCATGTGCCTATCCAAGGGACGCGTCGCACCATGAGAATTTTACTTCTCAGGTGATTGGGTAGAGGTCTGTTCACATTGAGCCAATAGATGACCTTGTTTTTTAAAGATCCAAAATCTTCCTGCTGATGGTACTGAATTTCAGGCACCCCTGTGAGCACTACTACGTATGGTCTAACCTCTGGGGGGAGATCAACATAACCCCTATGATGATTTTTCGAGTATTTATGACTGTGAGCATACGTATCGGGATCTTTATTCCGCGGGGCAGCCGGTGCTTCCGGAGCTGTTGTAGATGGAGCCGGCACCTCATTTGCTCTTCCCACTACTCTATTTTCATTGGTGGTTGCAGGAACCTTATCCCGGGGCTTTGGAACAGGTTTGGTTACCGTAGGTACTGGCTGGGAGGCAACCACTACTGGAGGAATATTGTTCGCTGGAGGTTGGCTAGATGGTTTGTTAGCAGGGATGGTCAGGGAGGCAAGGTTTAGGATGCTTTTTTCCGTCTCGAGGAGCTGGGTTTCTATACGGGAAAGTCTGAGTTCTAGAGGGGTCAGCAGTTTTTTTAGCGTTTCCCACACAATCTTCAAGAATTCAACATCCTTCCCTTCAATCGTACAAAGTGGCACCCCACCATTTTCATTTTCAATTACAAGGTTCTTGTGTTCCTCCATCAACCCCACTGGACTAGAATCTTGGACTGGGGGAAAACCATTTACCTTGGGAGCGGATATGTGAGAAGGCTGAGCTAATGCTTGAGAAGGCAGCTGGGCCTTTGCAACCTTGGCCTTTTTCCTGGAATAGGCGGTATTGGTATTCCGCTTCCATTTTTGATTGGGGCCCTTTAGGGATATAGGGGGGGTATTCGTGCTCCTGCCCTTAAGTTCTGTAGTTGGTAGAGTACCCATGGGTGGCCCGTCTACCCCTCCCACCCTGGGTAATAGTGTTGGGGCTTCCTGTTGAGCTTCGGCCTCCAATACTAGAATTGCAGGAGGCGAGGCTGGTTGATGGTGGATAAGTGCCTGTGTGAAATTTGGTGCTGGACCCACTGTACGGTCCGGTGTTTTCGCAAAAGCAAAGTGACCCAGAGAGGATTTCTTGGCATTAGCCATCTCCTGGGAGAGCCTTCTGGCAGCATCTAGCTCAATGGAGACCCTATGCTGCATCTTATTAACCTCTTTGTCTATTGCAATATTGGTTCTGGTGATAAAGTCATCAAGTGTTCCATTTTGCAGTTTCCCCTTAGCTGCCCTGCTTCTGTACTTGCGTGTAGACATCGCACTTAGCCGCTGCGTGCACCGCTGGGTGGGATGATGGCTGAAGAGATGGAAGTGGGGCCAAGGTTTATAGCCCGGACCGGACTCTCCCGTACTCGAACGGCCTCAAACGGCCCGCTCTTTGCCCGGTCTTCGCCCCGAGCTCCGCCCCGCGCGCGTCCCGCGATGCGCGTTGGCTGGCCCGCTTTTAGTTGACAAGGAGGCGTGGCACTGGGAGGGGGCGCGGCTCGGGCGGGAAGAGGAACCAGCTGCGGATGTTTTCAGGAATGCTGGTCCTCGCAGTCCTGCTCGCCGCGCCTCGCACCTCCTCTGCGGCCACGTAAAGGTGTCAGGACCCTCCTCGCTAGTCCAAAGGCAAGAGTGACCTCGAAGAGCTACTCCAGTAGCAGGGAACAAGGTATGGCTGTGCAAAACCTCTCACGAGCGGCACCCTGTTTCATTGAAGCAGGGTTAGGACTGATTTGCATACGGGTGGGTCCAATTTGAGGTGGCATGGTGGGTAAAATAATGATGTGTTGGAATTCTCCCCTGAGCAATATCCTATGGTTAAACTTTTTGTAAGCATTCTTCCCATCACCTCATGTGTGGTTATTGTCCCATGAGAAGTCTACCTGGGACACAATGGTTTGCAGTGGTAATGGTACACTTACATGCTAGATGGATGGAGATTGAATCTGTCCAGGAAATAACCATGGCAAGTACTTTCAAGACATTAAATATATTGAGTAGAGTTGTGCCTTTGTATTTAGTGACAGACAATTCAAGAAATTAATATCCAACGAAATGAAAGAATTCTTAAAGCAAGTGAGAGTCCGACAGTCGTGTACAATCCTCAAAAGTTAGTGGTATGGTGGTAGGAGCGAATCATATGTTCAAGGTGGTGATAGAAATGGAGTTGAAAAGTGGGCTGGATGTGTAAAGGGTAGTCCAATACACTACAGAGTAAAACACACACAGGCAGTGTCCCTTGTGGGTATTTTCCTCACTAATGCAAACAATGTAGGTAGCATTACATTCCTAATCATTGCGAAACACAGCCTCACAGATACTGTTTCACACATCTATGTGAATGCATAACAACCCCAAATCAGGAGTCAGTACATTTTCAATGTTTTGCAGCCTAATTTCAGTCACAAAACATTGAAACATCTCCGGAAGAATTGCTGTTTGGAAGTGACGACCTGCGTTTTAAATAGCAATTTTGTATGAAGTTACAACCCCATATAAGTAGTTGAAAATACTTTTCGAGCTCCTAAAATAGAGTTTGTACCTAATGAAAAGCGTTTTACAATAGCAAACAGTCTGGATTTTTTATCACTAATATCGCATGCCATCTTCTCTGATCAAAATACAATACACTGCTCGAGGAGGGGGTGGACCCTTCATCTCCTTCGGAAGCATAGCCTCCAATAGGTCCCCAATTGTGATCCCCATATTCTGCTGATTCTGTCATCCTGGCCTCTGGACTAGGATGCATCCCTATTTGGTACTCAGGTGTTAGATCTAGATTTCATTGATGTTGCTTCTCTATGATTTGCAGCAACTGCCATTGCCTCAACGGTTGTGCAGACACCAGAGCACACAGGAAGAATCCAGCGAAAAGAGCAGGGAGCCAAATCAAGAAACATGGCAAGACTACATAACTACCAAGTCTGAAGCACCAGTGTTTGGGAATCTAAACGTTACTCAATATCTTAAATACATCTCAGCTGTCAGGCTTTCAAGAATATTGCTACCCTCTGTACAAGTGATAAAAAGCAATTAGACTTCTCAAAGGAATAAGGATGGGAACCAGATACCAAAGATATGGCTTTAGACTTATGTGATGAAAAAATATAATACAAAGTGCAATTAAGGAGGTAAGGGCAAGATGGATGAACATTTAGAATAGCGATTTCCAAATGTGTATTTTTAAAATGGTTATATGGTAATTGCTGTTCTTAATTTATGAAAAAAAATAGTTTTTAGGTTACCAATTCCTAGTGGTTCACAAATTGAAGAACTTGATGAATATTAATGGGGCATGTCGTGATTTGTGAACAATTAGGGATGACATCATTCACAGGGGTGGTGGTCTGCTAAGGTCAGCAGACCACCACGTTTATGATTACTTTCAAATATAGCAATTTTTTTTAAATGCAACCCATTTTTCCTAATAGAAAACAGGATGTTTATAAAAATGCAAATTTTTTTAAAGAGCAGGTAGTGGTCCCTGTGACCACTGTCTACTCCTAAAAGTATTTTGGTAACATTCCCACAGGGGAAGGGTTCCTTTGGGAACCCCCTCCCATTTGCGAATGGCTTACCACCTCCTTTTCCATGACTTATAAAAAAAGGAGAGGAAATTATGACAATAAAGGGCAAAAACTGAAATGTAAAACATATAAAAACACAATAGGAGCAGAGTAAGTCACTTGGATTAAGACAAAATAAGAAACAATATTATAGGGACAGTTGGTGTAAAATGATGGGTGATATCCTCTAAGCATATGAGTTGGGTACAATGTTTGCCCAAGGTTTATAAGAGTAGCGGTAAGAAAATGCAGTGAGTTGTATGAGGTAGAAGATGATTTGCTTGCGGATAGGTCAGCAAATAATTTGAAAAAGATGATTACTACACACAAGCTATAAATGTCAGTAAGCCCAGATGATTTGTTCCTGCAATCATAGTGAAAAATGACACAATAATGGACTAAGATATTTGTGCATTTGTTCTCATTTTGTACAAAAAGAAGACAATTTTCAAATAGTTGTAAAGGCACTAGTATTAAGCCCATCCATAAAAAAAGCGATTCGACCGTCCCCAAAATCAGCCAGTAGCTTAATAGATGTTGGTACCCACAAATGTTGACTGGCACAAATGCCATTTTTCATGCCTGGTCAGGTGTCCCGTCAGCAGATGGCGGCAGTCCAGGAGCAGACACACAGTGAAGGAACCACTTCCAGTTAGAAAGAGGAGAAAGGACTCTTACCTGGACCTGAAACATTACTAAGGAACTGCTGTGCTGCTGGTGTTCTCTCCGTGCTCTACTTGCTGCCTGGGTGCCAGTTCCTGCTGGGGGTGTGCTTCTGCATGGAGCAGCCACCGGGGCACTAAAACGCCCACAACCCTATGTGTGCCTTTCATCTGTACTGGATTTGGGTTATTTAGGGGCTGTTGAGTCCCACTGCGTGGGGGACTCTTACCTGGACCTGCAATGTCACTAAGGAACTGCTGTGCTGCTTGTGTGGTTCTCTGAGCTCTACTTGCTCCCTGCCTTGATGCAGCCAACCACAACCCCCTGCGTGACTTTCTCCCAAACCAGATTTGCACTATTTAAGGGCTGTGGAGTCACGATGCGCAGGCCACGTCTGGGCAAACTTGGGCAAAGGGCGGGCCCATCCGTGCACGCCAGAGACAGGAAGAGGCGGGGCTGGGACCCCCCTCTTGACTGGATGTTTTAAAAACTCTCTTTTGTTCCCCTATGGTGTGGCAGCTATTGTAAGTTCATGGTGTTTGTAGGCTGCACCCTTCCCGATAAACTGTCTTTATTTTTCAAAAACCCCATTGATTTAGGATTCCGGGGAAGTGGTGGCTTACTCTTCCAGCCAACTATTACTGCATGTCACCAGCAGCTAAATAAGGATTTCTTTTGCTTTAGCTGATTTCCCTTTTGTTGGTCTCCCTTTGCCTTCTGGGTCTTCTGACTTTATCATTCCCTAAGGAGGCTATTGTTGTTTATGTTATCTAGATAACCAGCTACTGCTTACATTGGACCATGCTCTACTTTAGCTAAATCCCCTTCAAAATCTTGTTAGCTTATTATGAACTATATCACAGGGTCAATGGGGGCTTTAGAAAAACAGATCCTCAGTGTGGAAGAAACACTGGCTACCTGCACTGAGGGGCGTTCTGACCTGATAAATCCAAGCTTAGCATCCTTATCCATTGCCCAACCCTCATGCTGTGTGTTCTGGTGAACCTGATAAAGACAAGAGTTTCCTGAATTCCACCTCGCTGTTCTCCTCACATGCCAACTGAACACCCAAAAATGCCCAATAGCCGCATTTATGATCCTACTGAGGCCCCACAGGGTGGAATTGTATGAGCTAAAAAGAAGGCACTTACCCAGAAACTTGCAGCTATCACCAAGCCACTCAGAGCCGGTAATAGAACCCTACCTCATTGGTGGCATAAGTTCAGGTTAAGTCAGACTTTGTTACGGCTTCTTTTAGTTCTTTTACTGTTAGACTTAAAGCTATTGAATGCACGGTATTAACCTGTGTAGACATACTGGGGATGATCAAGCCACTCTCCGGCAGTCATTCCTCACAAGGGGACGCTATGAGAGCAGCGAGATAACACTAATAATATTGGTTTAAATTCTAGATACTCTGTTAATCTCCCACTACAGCCAACTGCCCTAGGGAATACTGATCCACCTAATTTTCTTTTGGCTAACCTAGCGTCCCAGACCCAAAAAGCACCTTTCTTAGTAGTAAGTAATCCCCCTAAATTGAGGGGTTCATCTCTTCCCCAATTAACAAACATTCTTGGCGAAACACCTCCAACCACTTTTTGTCCAAATCAGATCGACTAGACCTTACCCCACCTGCGACCCCGACGTGGTCATCCTGGCCAATGTGCCGACTCTTCCCTTGTCTACCCAAGAACCCTGGGATTCTCTAAGAAACAAATCTCTCAACTGGCGAAATACAAGATGGGGGGGAGCCCTCTTTTTGGACATTAAAATGGCTAGACGGATTAAGTGGGTGGCAGAGAGATTGCGTGATGCTCTCTTTTAAAACTCCAGAATTGGTTAAAATCATACTAGGCAAAGCAAGTACAGCATTCCTGAACCCACACCAAATTACTGTTCTACCCCTTGGGTTTTTCTATCAACCCTCTTCACAACCCTCTACACAATTCCATTCACTGACACAACCATTACTCCAACCACAACCTTTATTTCAACTGTTAACACCTAATCTGAATTAGCTCTGCCCTCCTACGTACCCCATTTCGATTTCCAACAGGTTCGATTGTCTCTTCTCCCTTACTGGTGTGGACTGACTGAGGGTAGCTACTGAGAATGAGAATGGAGAAAATCTTTCTGTAACCCCCCCTATAATTCCCACCTATGTTATCAGCCCACCGAGAGATGATCATTCACTAAATCTTCCAATAAGTGCCAAGCCGGTTCTCCGAGTAGTGAGGCAAATTTAGTCACCACAACCCAAAGTGCATGTGCCATCACTGTTTTGTGCTGGAATGTAGCCTGGCTTCGTAGTCAGCATACCTTGTCAGAATGGTGAGACTTCACGACTGATTTCAACATTATTTGCTTATAAGAGACTTGGTCTGTTGTGCCAATTCATCTCACTAGCTTTAAAACATTTAATTCTCCGACCATTCCCTCGAGATTTGGTAGGCCTAAAGGTGGTCTCTGCATTTATGTTTACAATAAACTGGTTTCCTCCAGTATAGCTGCTAAGTCTTATAATTCATTTTGCCAAATTGTCTCCATAAAACTCTCAGGGTAGTTTTCGCTGGTATTAGTGCATTTCTACAATCACGCCAGTGACCTAGAAATAGTGAATGTTTTATGTCAATTGGATTCCGATTTGGAATTACTAATTGCTAAGGAGCTTAGAGCCAAAATCATTTTATGGGGGGGGGGGGGCAGATTTCAACATTCGACTATGCCAGTTGCCATCCAATGCAGTCTGTGGCTTGGTTACCCCCACAAATTCACGCATTTTACACACGGAGAATATGGAGAGAAACTCAATTTGTTATTTTTTAAGTATGATGTGGGCTTTAGTAATGAATTTGGATGTAGGCCAGGTGATGTAACTTTACATTTCTTGGTATTTTATTTATTTTATTTATGTAAAGAGTTTTCTATGGTACACAGTCAAAATATCGAGTTGTAAATTTCGACTTACCAAAATATCGTGTTTTAAATTTGGAAGGTGCAGAATATCGATGCCAAGAATATCGTTGGACAGAATCTCGACCCTAAGGTAAGTAATATTGAAATTCTTTATATCGATGTAAGTAATATTGAAGTTAGTAATATCGATAGCATATATATCGATGTAACTAATTTCGATGACACTAATATCGATATTTGGATTTTTTTTGTTTTTTATTATGTATGTGTTATATGTTTCAGTTAAGTATTTAAAATAATGTATATTATATGTGTATTAATTTTATATATTAATACATTTATTTATAAGTAAATTATATGTTTTAGTACCGGAGCGGGTTGTGGGTTTATAGGGGAATAGTGTGGGAAGTAATTTCATTGTAATTATTAAAATATATTTTTATGTATAATTTATTTTGTAATTAATTATTAATTGGCAAATAATTATTTAAATTGATGAATTAATTATTTAATTGGTAATTAATGTTAATTTTAATTAAATGTTATGTTTTAGTACCGGAGCGGGATGTGGGTTTATAGGGGAATAGGGTGGAAAGTAATTTAATTGTAATGAATAAAATATGTATTTATGTATAATTTATTTTGTAATTAATTATTAATTGGCAATTAATTATTTTAATTGATAAATTAATTATTTAATTGGTAATTAATGTTAATTTTAATTAAATGTATGTTTTAGTACCGGAGCGGGTTGTGGGTTTATAGGGAATAGGGTGGGAAGTAATTTAATTGTAATTAATAAAATATTTATGTATAATTTATTTTGTAATTAATTATTAATTGGCAATTAATATTTTAATTGATAAATTAATTATTTAATTGGTAATTAATGTTAATTTTAATTAAATGTTATGTTTTAGTACCTGTGCGTGTAGTAGGTTTATAGGGGTATTGGGTGGAAAGTAATTTTATAGTAAATATTTAATTATTTATACATTTTTAGTTATGGATAATTAATGTATTAAATATTTATGAATTGGTAATTAATTATTTTAATAGATTATTTTTTACATTGTCAATTAATATTTGTAATTTGTAATAATTTTTAAATAACTAGAAAAATTAATTAATTAATTGTTTAACATTTTTTAAAAAATATTATTTTGTATAATGTATTTTACTTTTTAATATTGAAATAAATTTAAATAATATTTTGTTGTTATGATAAATAATTTATTATTTAATATGTATTATTTGGTGAGTAATATATAATAATTATTATTTACTGGTGTGTGTTGTTAATTTATTGTCAATTAATTATTCAAATGTAATTGGTTTTATTAATTATTACTTGTTTTTTATTGATGTTGATGTATTTTAAAATTTAATTATACATTATTTCAAATATAAACATTATTTAGAAGTATGTTAAAATAGAAATCTATGTTATTAAACGCTTTCCCTACTGTTGCACCATTTGGAGTTGGAATAGTAATTTTTCCCCCTACGCTATCCAAAGCTTTCCCTACTGTTGCACCCTTTGGAGTTGGAATAGTATTTTTTCCCCCTACGATATCCAAAGCTTTCCCTACTGTTGCACTCTCTGGAATGGGAATAGTAATTTTACCCCCTACACTATCCAACGCATTCACTACTGTTGCACTCATTGGAGTGGGAATAGTCATTTTTACCTACCCGCTATCCAACGCTTTCCCTACTGTTGCACCCACTGGAGTGGGAATAATAATTTTTACCCGTACGCTATCCAACGCTTTCCCTACTGTTGCACTCACTGGTGTGGGAATAGTAATTTTTACCCACGTGCTATCCAACGCTTTCCCTACTGTTGGACTCTCCGGAGTGGGAATAGTAATTTTACCCCTACACTATCCAACGCTTTCCCTACTGTTGCACCCTTTGGAGTTGGAATAGTAATTTTTACCCTTACGCTATCCAACGCTTTCCCTACTGTTGCACTCTCTGGAGTGGGAATAGTTTTTTTTACCCACCCGCTATCCAATGTTTTCTCTACTGTTGCACTCTCTGGAGTGTGAATAGTAATTATTCTCCTTACGCTATCCAATGCTTTCCCTACTGTTGCACCCTTTGGAGTTGGAATAATAATTTTTACCCTTACGCTATCCAATGCTTTCCCTAATGTTGCACTCATTGGAGTGGGAATAGTCATTTTTACCAACCCGCTATCCAACACCTTAACTACTGTTGCACCTACTGGAGTGGGAATAGTAATTTTTACCCGTATGCTATCCAACGCTTTCCCTACTGTTGCACTCACTGGAGTGGGAATAGTAATTTTTACCCACCCGCTATCCAACACTTTCCCTACTGTTGCACTCTCTGGAGTGGGAATAGTAATTTTACTCCCGACACTATCCAACGCTTACCCTACTGTTGCAACATTTGGAGTTGGAATAGTAATTTTTACACTTACGCTATCCAACGCTTTCCCTACTGTTGCACTCACTGGAGATGGAATAGTAATTTATACTCTTACGCTATCCAACGCTTTCCCTACTGTTGCACTCACTGGAGTGGGAATAGTAATTTTTACCCAGCTGCTATCCAACGCTTTCCCTAATGTTGCACTCTCTGGAGTGGTAATAGTTATTTTTACCCACCCGCTATTCAATGTGTTCTCTACTGTTGCACTTTCTGGAGTGTGAATAGTAATTATTCTCCCTACACTATCCAATGCTTTCCCTACTGTTGCACCCTTTGAAGTTGGAATTGTAATTTTTACCTTACGCTATCCAACGCTTTCCCTAATGTTGCACTCATTGGAGTGGGAATAGTCATTTTTACCTGCCGGCTATCCAACACTTTCCCTACTGTTGCACTCTCTGGAATTGGAATACTAATTTTTACCCCTACGCTAACCAATGTTTTCCTTACTGTCGCACTCTCTGGAGATGGAATAGTAATTTTTACCCACCCGCTATCCAACGCTTTCCCTACTGTTGCACTCTCTGGAGTGGGAATAGTAATTTTACCCCCTACACTATCCAACGCTTTCCCTACTGTTGCACCCTTTGGAGTGGGAATAGTAATTTGTACCTATCCGCTATCCAACACTTTCCCTACTGTTGCACCCTATGGAGTTTGAATAGTAATTTTTAGCCTTACACCATCCAATACTATTTATATTTATTTATGTATTTTATAATATTTTTATTATGTTACATAATGTTGTGTTTAATTAGTTTTTAAATATTGATATAAGTATATTTCATTGTTTTTATCTATTAAATATAAAGATTTATTATTATTTATTTTATTATTTTATGAGTGTTGATGTATTTGTAATTTATAGTATGTGTTAATATTTTTAAATTAATTAAAAAAATAATAAATATTATAATTAATTGAATATATATTACATATTGTATGTTTAATTTTAATTAAAAGTTTAACATTAAATATGTATTATTCATTCATTTTAAACATTCTAAAATATTTTTACATAAGTTTAAATTATATAAAAGTATTATTTACTTTATATTTCTTTATTTAATAAATTTAAAAAAATGATATTTTTATTACGATATTTTTAACATCGATATTTTTGTTTCGATATTTTTGTACTTACCATGTTGTAGATAGGGTGTCGATATAATTGACTTCGATATTCTCCAGCGTCGATATTTTGTCTGTCGATATCCTGTCTCTCGATTTTCTGTCAGAGATTTGTTTTATATAGCGCGGACTAGACCACAGGGAGTATCAGAGCACTTCACAGAAAGGTAGTTGTATAGTTACAAGGGTACAAGCAATAAAAACGACATTAGAACAGGAAGGCCCAGAAAGGGACATCATCTATCACAACTGTAGCAGCTTTCAACAGGGGGGAGAGTAAGACAGCGAGCCCAAGTTCTTTCAGTGTACCCCTATGACTTTCTTAATAGAGGGGCAAGAGTTAATGTTACAGCTGAACAGGAGAGGGCCGAACTAAATGACAATAGCAATCCTTGTAGTACACTTGAGATAAGTAGAGAGCTGCGGTCCTCCTCCCAGTCCCTTCTCTCCGTGGCCCGTTTTAGAAAAAAAAAAGTTGGTGGCTCGAAGTTCTCTGTTCTCGCCCCCACCTTTTGGAACACCCTCCCTTTCTCCATTAGGTCTTCTGCCTCCTACGATGAGTTTCGCAAAGCGCTGAAGACCTTCCTTTTCTCACAAGCCTTCTCGCCTTAACGCCCGCTCCCCGCTTCTTCTGGGTCCGCATTCTTAGCACCAAGAAACCGCCTGGTAGTCGTGCGCTTAATAAGTATTTTTAATTTCAACTTCATAAGGGAAAAGCATTGCTTTCTCAAGTGGGTTGTGGGACTAGGCCAGAAATGTTTTCATCCAAATCAGGTTGACTTCCCTTTTGAACGAAGCTGTGGGAATGTTCAGTTTTAATACTGGTGGTAAGGAGTTCCAAATTCTAAGTGCAATATCTGAGAATGTTCAATTGTATGTTTTCATTTTCTGGAATTTCTGTGGTTTAAGTAGTAAGGTGCTGGAGCCTCTAGAGGATCTGGAACCACCTGAAAGCTCAAGTTTTTGTGCAAGATATAGGGGGTGTTGAAGTGTAGAGCTTTGTGAGTTATGCAGGCAATTTTTAGATGTACCCTTGCCTCTTACAGGAGCTAATTAAGAGCTTTCAGCTCAGGTGAGATTTGATGATAACGTTTGGAGCCTGTGATGAGCCTTGCAGCAAAATTGAGAGAGGCCTTGAGTAAGGCAATCCTCGCTCTCGGAAGACAACATAGGGTTGCACTGCCATAATATAGCGTAGAGATCACTAATGCTTGTACCGCAGTATTTAGGTCGTTGTGGGGGAAGGAACAAGGATGCTTAAATGGAAGTTTGCTCCTTTGGTGAGAGAACTGATGTGATTCTGCATGTTCAGGTGTCCCTCAAGTATTAATCTGAGTGAGCTCGTAGAGTCAATGATATTTGGCGAGCAGTTGAAGGCTCTCAGTTGGTGCATCCATTTTGCAATGACTGGGGACTGTTTGTCAGGGGCAATGAGGAGGAATTCAGTTTTGAGAGCATTCAGTTTCAGATGATTGAGTGTCAGCCACCTTTGTGTTTCTTGAAGCACTGAGTTGAGAGATCTGATGTCCTCTTGGGAGGAGATTTTTAGGTAAAGATGTGTTTCGTCAGCATACATCTGATAATGGACGTTGGACACTTTCAGAATTTGTGTTAAAGGTTCTATGAACAAGTTGAAGAGAGTGGGTGAGAGCGTGGACCCCTGCGGTACTCCCAGAGTGAGCTGAGAGGATTCTGAGAGGGAGTGATTAACCTTCAGCCTTTGGGATCTATTGTGTAGACAAGAATAAAAACCAGTTAAGCACTGACCCAGATAACCCCACCCTGTGCTCCAGTAGACCGATGAGAGTATCATGTTTGACTTTGTCAAACGCTGACGAAAGGTCAAGTAGGATCAAAAGGCATGATTCATTTTGGTCCAGCGTTCGCAGTGCATCATCCACAATGTGAATAAGAGCAGATTCCGGGCTATGACCATGTCTGAAGCTGGATTGGAATTTGTCAAGAAGTTTGAATTGTTCAATATGATTACACAGTTGGGTGTAAACGCATTTCTCCAGGAGTTTTGCCATTGTGGGAATGGTGGAAATTGGATGAAAGTTGTGAAGATTGGTCTGGTCAGCTGTTGTTTATTTTAGTATGGGGGTGACCTGCCCGGACTTTAGGCAATCTGGGATAGAAGGAGTATGGATGATCTGATCTCCTTGAAGAAGTTTGGAGGTACGGGGTCATTGAAGTCGTTGGAAGGTTTCAGAGTAGCAAGGGTTTTTCGCATGGTGCGCTAATCAACGGTTTGGAATAGATTCCAAGAGGCATTGTTTTTAGGCGGAGGAACCAGACTTTGAGGGGGCATAGCCAGCCCAGGGGATAGAAAGGTGGCAGGTAAATTCTCACGAGCTGCCTGTAGATCCTATTCAATTTTTGTTGTTTTATCCCGGAAGAAGAAAGCAAACTCCTCACAGTCTGGCTGCTGGTCAGGTCCTGTGGAGGTCGGAATAGATGTGTTAGATTGAAGCTTTATGAGCTCAAATTGCTTTTTTGGATGATTTCTTGCCTGGTCTAGTTGTTCTCTGAAGTAGCTAGCTTCAGAGCTTCGGTTGTATTTGTTATATACATTTCTGAGAGAACTTAGCTGTGAAAGGTGGTACATGGAGAATGAGGATCTCCATATACGTTCTGCTAGTCTTAGATTTCTTCTATCAGTACTTAGTTTCCTGTTGTACCAAGGTTTGGATATTTTGGAGGGTATTATTTTCAGTTGTAGTAGTGCCAAAGCATCTAGTATGTTGGACATCGAGGGATTATAGTGATTTGTGAGGTAATCAACCGCCAACATGTCCGGGGGAGGAGGCAGGATGTTATCTGTGCAGCAGGACAGATCATAGAGGTTAATGTATTCTCAGGTTTCTTTGCCAGATTCTAGATTTCTTCATTTGCGATTTATTGGTTCTTGCCGGTTCTGAGACGAGGAAGGAGATGCAGTGGTGGTCGGACCAGTCACATGGGAGGATAGATATAAGTTGAGTGGAGTTGCTCTTGCCAAATAACCAGATCTAAGGTAGCTCCCTTGTTGTGCGTAGGGTGGTCATATATTTATTTGAGTAAGGTTAAGGTCTGATATGAAGATTTTAAGGCTATTGACTGATGCGTCATTTAGGTCATTCCAGTGCAGCTTAAAGTCCCCCAGGAAGATCTGGGTTTCTGGGATTGATCACATTTGTTGAAATGATTTCCATGGACTGTTCTATAAAAGGGGGATTATCTCTTGGATGGTGGTAGAGGACGTGGAATTTGCAGGCCTGCTTATTGTTCCATGAGACCTCAAAGCACATGTATTTACACAAAGCCAGGGAATCAGAGTGCAGTTGTCTAACTGATAAATTGATATGAGAAATGTAAGCGATGCAGCCACCTATCCAACCCAGTCTAGGAAGCATGATCATTTTATAGTTGGGGGCACTAAAATATTGATTATCGAACCAGCAGAATCGTTAAGCCAAGTTTCCATCAGCACTGCAATATCAGAATGATTTGCAAGGAATAGGTCAGTAATGTCTGCAGCATAGCAGACTGCCGATCTGCAATTGAGAAGTATGCATTTAAGCTGGGGTTTGGGATCATCTAAGGAGAGGGAGGTGGTGGGTACTATGGTTAGGCTATGGGTCCTCCAGCCGGATCTGAGTGGATAGTTTCAATTTGGTACATCATATCAGTATTCAAAGCAGGTGATGCCTCATAAGATAGCAGAAGGGTTCCAATATCTGAGTCTAGGAGTGGGACTTTAGCTCTGGGAGGCCGAGAGGGGTCATTAGGGAAGGGGAGAGTTTCCCAGCTTTGGAGAGGGTGAGCCCCTGGAGGTGAGAACATAGTTGGTGAGGTGGTGAATACAGGCATACGTGATCCGCTACCTGGATTTGCCATGATCACGACAGCATAGCACAGACCTGTGCTATTGTCGCTTCAACATGAGATAACCGACTTTTTGTTGATCGGTCCCAACTTCGGACACATTTGTCCGTAGTTTCTCTCCCCTGCCAGCCCATATCATAGGCAGGGAACCTTTCCCAACACTGACTTTTGTCAGCAGCAACTCCGTTTCGCAGCCGGGTTGGAAATTTCATCGGTCTTGCGTTTCTACATTCAATCCTTGAAAACATACAGCCCTTGAAGAGTCACATCCCCCACACGGTGTGACGAAACACGTGTCGGCTGGTTTACTTTCATTTGTACTGATCAAGTGTGAATTATAAATATATTATTTACGCAACCCTTGATTTCGACAGTCATTATGTTTTCTGCATAAACCTTAATCGACTTATTGGGTTCTGACACTAGAACCTGACATTTTGATATGTGTGTACAGGACTTGGACTCGTGGTGTATACAGGCAGTCTAGCCCCAGACGTCGAGGGATGGCTGTAGATGTGTGGCACAGTCTCTGAGAACCCCCCAGACTTCTTAATAAGCAACTGCTCCAATGTGAGGAGAAAGAGGCTATGTACAGCTACCTTGAGTTGTTGGAGTGTGTGATATAGCATCCAACCTATATTTCAGACCGGTATGGAGGCAGGTTCCAGGTCCTATAGGCCAGGTGCTGAGAGGGGAGATTTGAATAGACTATAGGAGTGAATAAGGAGGGTGGGGAAGTGAGTGGGATTGGTTTGCAAAATTGGGTTCTGAGTTTCATCCCCAATGTGCCTAGGCGATTGGTGAGCCTGTTGGCAGGTGGGGGGGGAAGGAGAGGTTTGACCTCACCTGCCTATATACTTGGGAGAGTTGCTATTTAGAAGGCCAGACCAATATCTGAGCTAAGTCGGAGAGGGGTGGGGTCACTATCCGGACTGTGAGAGAGTGTCGGTAGAGGATTAAGGGGATTGTCAGCGGGTTAAGGGGGATTGTGGGAGGATGAAGGGTTGCCCTTAGATAACGTGTTTTTGATGATGGGGAACATGTAGTAGAAGATGCCTAGATTGTGGTCAAAAGATTGTTTGAGTATGGTTCCATTGTTGCAAAGGGAGATGGTGGCTTCGATTTCATAGGAGGGGGAGGGGGCATCTGAGCTTCTGAGCCCATGAGGGGTCTTCTTGGAGGTGATAATTTTGAGTATTGAGTAGAATGACAGTCTCCATTTAGCCCGTCTTTTCATGAAGAAGATAATGTCACTTACAATGGCACCTTTTTTTTATGCAGAAGTAGGTATCTGAGATGAGGGTTTTTGGAGGCGTTTTTAAGAGTCTATGTTTTAACTTTTTGGGTGCGTTTTTTGTTAGGTTGGGAGGGTATTTAATTGAGAAGGCGTTGTGTCCCGAAGATACCAAGTTTGACATGATAAGAGTACCTCCTTTGGGATCCATCCTCAGGATATAGCAGCTGGAGTCGTGGGGTCAGGTGAAAAATGATAGCAGAGTTTTATGAGTCACGAGATCCTGCTTAGATGAGCCAGGTGTGTTGGGAGTGTGGTGACTGTATGGTAGGATGGAGGATCAGGAGATTGTATGGTAGAGTGGAGGAACAGGTGGTGAGTGGCAGGAGGGTGGGGGCAAGGCTCGCGCGCATCTCAGAGAACATGAACATTTCTAAGATTTTCTGACCTCCTGGTCACTTCCATCGCAGGGATCACTTCCAAAGATGAGATATGCAGCAAAGCTGGAGAAAAAAAGCCAGTGCTTCTTCTATTTCTAGTGACACCAGCACAACTTTACCACAGGACTGAGTGTGAGGCATAAAATGGCAGTATGTCAGGGGGAAAATGCCCGCTTTACCACAACGACCCACAGTGACAAGAATGGCAAATTGCAGAGGAAGCTAGGCTCAGTCACGGAGGAAGAAAATACCGACAAAATACAGAAAGGGGCAGTGGGCAAGGTCACACCAGTCACCAGTTCTCCTGCCCAGGGCCACTCCTAAGCAGCGTGAGCCCAGCTGCATCAATGCAAGTCTCCAGACTCCAGACACACACACAAACAAGTAGCAGGCAAAAATGCTGCCAGGCTCCCACTGCCACATCGCCTTCCCGAAATGAGGAAAAACTGGGCGCACCGTTCAACACAAGTCGGTGGTGGGCAGCAAGGGAAGGCGAGGGACGCTCTCCCACCGGGTCGACCCCGCTCTGGGCCGCACAAACCCGAGAATGCCCCCATGAGCACTCCACCAAGCCTCAAATTGCAGGAAGCCCCAGCAGAGGGCAAGGCAGTCCGGGTGAATATGACCTGTGGGGCTGGAAGGCAAAAAGGAGCTGGAGAGGGGACGGCCTCCTTCCAGGGGCCACAGGACGAACCTCAACAGCTAGCGAGGAAGGACACTCTCTTACTGGGTCATCCTTGTTCCATTTTGCAAGACTCCAGGAGCGCCCTCGAGGAAGTCGACCAGGCCTCGAACCATGACAAGCTTCCGCAGCAGGCCCAGCATCGGGTGAAGAGGCTGTCCCCAGGGAGCTGAGCAGGCCGGGGTGAAGAAGGCCTTAATGCAGTGCTGAACAGGAGAGGAGGCAGCTCCAGGATAGGCCTCAAGCATCCGGCGGCGAGTGTCGGACCTTGGGCGATTAGGAGGGGCGCTCTTGCTCCGGGACGTTCCAGCTCAGGACCATGCAGATCAGTG
Source organism: Lissotriton vulgaris (assembly GCF_964263255.1). Taxonomy (NCBI): domain Eukaryota; kingdom Metazoa; phylum Chordata; class Amphibia; order Caudata; family Salamandridae; genus Lissotriton; species Lissotriton vulgaris. Next base: position 773,706,774 of record NC_141696.1, on the reverse strand, counting down.
CCGCCCTCATTGCCGGCGACCAGGTCTTCCCTCAATGCATGTGCCCAGGACTTCACAGGAACGGTGGACCCAGCAGTCGAAGCGGATCAGAGGGGCATAGGCAGTGTCTAGGGACGAGCTCATTGGCCGCTCCAGCAGGTAAGGGCGGCTTTCAGGGTGAGAATTTGAGAGGGGTGGTCCATGAACAAGCCAGAGAAGGAGGAAGGAGGGCGGATTGCAAGGTTTGACAGGGATAACTATTGATGCAGTAATACCCAAATCGGAGCTCTCTACAGGGCTCTTACTCGGTGGCCATCTTAGCTGGCTAGTAGGGTTATTGACTACCTGTGGTTCCCTATTCGCTACTCTCCTTTAGTTAACAAATTTAATCTACATGACTGCAATGAGCGACCATTTTACTCAGAGTTTAGAGCTGGATATTAATCTTGTTAAAAATCAAGGGGACTGCCATCACACTTCAACTGTTGAAAGGATTGAACTATCTCATTTAAACGGCTTCACTCTGCGTTAGTCTATGGCTGATCCGACCAAAGTTTTAGAACAATTAATCCAACACCAGAGAAGGGCTTGGGATACCTGCCTAGAGGAGACAGCAGTGGCTACTACTGTCATATGAGCATTTAATCTAATTACCAATGAAATTAAAGCAGGGCAAACCTCCCACTAGAAGAGAGGAACTGTAAAAACTAAGGGCTGGTTTAATCACACCTGAACTCGGACTCATAAAAACTTGAAACAGGCCCTAAATACTTTACCTAGGAACACCACTGAAGTGCAAAACTGTAGATGGGCGTACAGACTTGCCCTAAAACAACGTAAAAAAAAGGTTTAAAGGAGGAGGCATTGGATAAATTGCATGAGGCTTGTCGTAACAACGACAACACAGCATTGTGCACAGTGTTAAATTCCCCTTTATTTAGTGATGACAATAAGCCTAGAGTCGAGATCGCAGTTACTGAAGAAATCTGGCTAACCTATTATTCTAACTTATATGCCAGAACAACTGAGTGTGGTAGTAACTACCCTACATTAGTGCCTGTGGCTGACTCCTCTTTGTCCACAATCTCTCACTACCAGTTTGACCTCAACTTCACTCTCCATGAGGTCAACTTGGCTCTAAACAGTGTAAAGGAGGTAAAGCACAGGGTCCAGATGGCATCCCGATTGATCTCTTTCGGGTTAATATTGATTTCTGGGGCCCCCTTCTGACTCTTGTCACTAAAGTCAACTTTCTTAGATATCTATATTCAATTAGCACTGCAAGGGTCCGCTATGGTTTGACAGGTCAATGCTCTTGATCTTTCAATATCAAAAAAGGGGTTTGACAAGGGTTCTCGTTCCTTTTCTGTTTAATTTGTATATTAACAGTTTGGGTAGCACCCTTGCCAATAAATGCTCTGACCTGCAGCAAGTTGGACACCGGCCCATATCGGTACTGCTTCACGCAGACAACGCAGTGCTCATGGCTTGCACTCCACTCGCCCTGAAGCGTCTCCTTAATGAATTTGCACACTACATGCAGAATCTGGGGTTGCAAAATAATACTAGCACAACCTTTGTTATGAAAGCAGGCCAAAGAACAACAAAATGCGGTAACATTCAAATTGCGAAAGCTGTCATACTGCAAACACACTCCTTCTCGTACCTAGGGATTGTATTTGATTGTGAGGGGAATTGGAGAAGTGCTATAAATTCTAGAATACTCCAGTTCGTTAAATCAATTATGGCCCTGTCCAATTTTTCAAGGAAACTGGGTATTAAACATCCAAAAGGAATGTTGACCATTTACAATGCCAAATATCGATCTATCGCGATGTATGGTTCTGAGCTGTGTGAATATGTAAATATGGAGACTCTACCACTGTCAGCAAATGCATTTTTTTTAAAATCTTCTTGCACTTGGGTGCATTACATTTAGCAGATTTGATAAAAGTTCAAACAGTTTTGCAAAATTCACAAAATATGGTCATCGGACTATATGGAACTTAACCGTGTCATTGCAAAGGATTGTTTTGGTTCAGAACATGCTCTAAAAATTCCATGGCTAAAATTCATTAAGCAATTCATGTTTGATATTGGCCACCCCGAATACTATGACAATCCAGAAACCTTGAGAAACATCACGAGGAAATCGCAAAAGCTGGAATGTTTAACTCTACTCGAGGAACTGAGGTTGTCCATTGAATTGGTTAAACCTACTGTTTTTCATAACAAAATGATCTTGACTACCTTTTCTATGCAACCCTACCTAGTTAACGTTCTTAATACCCAGCACAGAGTTGTTCTGACACACTTTAGATAAAGAAAACTGGTCCTTGACTACAGTTTAAATAAACATTTGAATGAGTTTCATTTGTTTCTCATTAATGCAAATAAATCCGCATATATTGATCGTATCAAAAAACACACAGTGGGAGAGATATATTCAGTCATAAATCAAAGCTGGTGTTAATGCACAATATTAATGAAAAACCAAAAACGATTGTTATTGCAATCAAAGTGTACCCACACAATGTATATTCGTTATATCAAAAGTTCAAAGTTTTATTTACAATTATAAAAAACAAGATAGTAATCTGGACGGCGCAATAGACTATCAAGTGTATAGTCAGAAGGAAAGGGAAAGGGGTGCTCAAGTGAAAAAGGAAAATTTAAAGGAAAGAACCAAAGTGAATATACAATTGTATTATTTACACAAAGCAAAGCGGGATACCCTCCGCTATTTCATATGCCTGTCCCCTCTAGTTGTTGGGTGGGGGATATGGGAAACGGACTCAGGGAGGGATACAGGCAAGTCAATGGGTGGGCGTCTACTGCTGAAACTACAACCTGCCTCCCCCCACCCACCCCCTTTTCCCGTGTCCTGAAGAAGACCCGCAGCCGAGGTCCTCAATTTCCCATGAGCATCAGGGTCGAAACGTCGACGCCCACCCATTGACTTGCCTGTATCCCTCCCTGAGTCCGTTTCCCATATCCCCCACCCAACAACTAGAGGGGACAGGCATATGAAATAGCGGAGGGTATCCCGCTTTGCTTTGTGTAAATAATACAATTGTATATTCACTTTGGTTCTTTCCTTTAAATTTTCCTTTTTCACTTGAGCACCCCTTTCCCTTTCCTTCTGACTATACACTTGATAGTCTATTGCGCCGTCCAGATTACTATCTTGTTTTTTATAATTGTAAATAAAACTTTGAACTTTTGATATAACGAATATACATTGTGTGGGTACACTTTGATTGCAATAACAATCGTTTTTGGTTTTTCATTAATATTGTGCATTAACACCAGCTTTGATTTATGACTGAATATATCTCTCCCACTGTGTGTTTTTTGATACGATCAATATATGCGGATTTATTTGCATTAATGAGAAACAAATGAAACTCATTCAAATGTTTATTTAAACTGTAGTCAAGGACCAGTTTTCTTTATCCAATCTATACCCAGGTCCTTTGATTTTGTGGGTGAACCCCATTGATTTAACTGACACACTTTAGGCTTGATATTTTTCACCGATTGACAAGCTTTACCAATACCAATAACTGGTTACATGAACTAATGCATTGCCCCTGTGACAAAATGTCATAACAATCGGCCATGCATATTTTGTTCTTTTGGAAATTTGAGAAATTCCTTTATTAAGCCATTGATTAAATATTTAACTTTTGAGCAATGTAGACCAGCTTTTTTACTCCAAATCTGTATTCATGTTTGGTTTTAGCACGATTTGTATGGGCTGTTATTTTCTGTAGGAAATTGTTATCAGGTGAGCAGATTATTGCTGCATTATCTCAAATTGTATCTGTATTTTTATCTCCTTGTTTTTTAAACTATTTTTACTCATTTGACTGTATTGCACTTTATTATGTACGCTTTTATGATACACTATGTGAATCGGATAACGTTTATAAAAAAGAAAGATGTTGGTACACAAATTTGTACAAATCATTATTAAAAGAATTGAAGCATAGATAGGAAAAAATAGCCTAATCACAATTGAGCAGGGAGGATTTAAATACGGCCATTCCACCACTGATCATTGTTTCAGCCTAAGGGAAATGGTCCTGAAATGGTTTGAAACCAGGTGTAACTTATATTGCTGCTTTGTTGATTTTCGCTCAACCTGCAACCTAGTAAGCAAGGAGGCATTGTGGAACAAATAATAAGGTCTGAATATTGCCAAGAGTCTAATAATGGTTTTTAAAGAACATTGGGATTGTTAGGCAAGGGTGGAATTACATATAATTTAGGCTCTCTACTGTAATGACAAATGACATACTCAATGCCACAAGGCCCTCTTAGGGAACAACTGATACTTCAACTGAGAATCACAAGGAGTGGTCCCTGGAGTCGGCAATTAGGGAGGAAGAAGAGCCCAGGGAACAAAGAAATAATATCTCAAGCAGTACAGCGGAGCATGGACAAAGGAAAAAATAGCAGCACACACTAAGGGGGACATAGAGCCCCGAGCACGAAAAGGGCTAACAACAGGCTCACAAAGCAGTGATCCAACAAAGAGGGACTCTAATTCAAGCTCTAGAAAACGCAACATGGGAAAGCAACAAAGAAGTGACCAATCCGAGGAGACACAGGCCCATGAGAAGAAGCAACAAGGGAAAAAGGAGGGGCAAGTTGTGAATTTGACATCACAACTGTTATAAACAGCATCACAAATCAGAAACAGAAGGACGGGACAAAAGGAATAACTAATGCAAAAGAAGGATTTAATCCGCAACAGAGCAAGGACGTAAGGATTAAGGATTTATTTATTTATTTATTTTATTTATTTTCTAAACTTTTAGAGCGCGAACAAATACCACGAATGGTGTCTCGGCGCTGGGCAGACAGAGAGGCACTTCCTGTGCATTATTGAGTGAATAACCAAGTCTTCACTTGCTTTCTGAAGAGCAGCAGTGAAGAGCTGTTTTTTATGTGATGGGGCAAGGAGTTCCAGAGCCTCGAGGCAGCTACCAAGAAACGTCTGTCTCCCCAAGTGACTGTTCTCACTCGTTGAATGCATAGGGATGCGGATGAGGCAGATCTTAACGCTCTCTTGGGAACATAAAGCTGCAGTGATTCCCTAAAAAAGTCGGGTCCTTGGCTATTCAGTGCCTTGTATATAATACACAAAGCCTTGAATTTTGTTCTTTTTTTTACTGGGAGCCAGTGCAGTTGGTAGACGACGGATGAAATAGGCGCGAACTTGGGAGTTTTGGTCAAGATTCGTGCAGCGGCGTTCTGCACCATTTGTAACTTTTTGAAGACCTGCTCCTGAGCATTCAGCAGAAGCCCATTACAGTAGTCCACCTTGGATAGCACCAAGGAGGACATCAGGGTTTCCCTGCAGACAGGGGAAGGTAAGGTAGTAACTTTTTCACTTTCCGTAGCGTGAAAAAGGAAGAGGAGACTACTGCATTGGCATGATTAGTGAAACTTAGTTTGTTGTCAAACAACACTCCTAGGTTTCTGACCTTTGAGACTGGGATGGGTGGGTTGCCCATTTCCGGTGGCCACCAGATCGGAGATCAAGATGGTTTTAGGTCTCTAAACACCATTACCTCGGTCTTATCGTTGTTCAGCTTTAGACAATTACTGTCCATCCAATGACTGATGGCTCTCATGCCCGTCTGAAAGTTGGCTGCCACTTCGGTCCCGTTTTTATGCACTGCCAACACCAACTGGGTATCGTCGGCGTACGAAGTCACTCCCATTCCGTGGGTTTTAATGACCCTCGCCAAGTCCGACACATAGATGTTAAAAAGTGTCGGACTCAGCGAGGATCCCTGGGGGACTCCGCAAGGCAGCACAAACGTTGGTGAATAGAAATTCCCCATCTTTACTGACTGTTCTCTGTTAGCCAGGAAAGAAGCCAGAAGCTCCGCAGCCTTGCCCTTTATGCCCATGGCTGTGACACGGTCGATCAAGATGTTGTGATCGACCGTGTCAAAGGCTGCCGAGAGATCAAGCAAGATCAGAACAGCCGAGCCACCCTGGTCCATGATCTGTCTGATCTCTTCAAAAGCCTTGATGAGCGCCGTCTCCGTTCCATGTCCTTTCCTGAACCCAAACTGGGTGTTATCTAACAGGTTGTTATGATCAATATAGCTAGCCAACTGTTTGTTTATAACTTTTTCAAGTATTTTTGATGGATAAGGAAGGGCTGCTATAGGGCGATAACTTTTTAATTCCAAGGTGTTAAAGGTAGGTTTCTTTAGAAGTGGCTTTATTATAGCAGTTTTCCAACTTTGAGGATAGTTTCCTGATTCACAGATGGTACTGCAGATGTTCTCCAGGATTGGTGCTACCACATCAGATGTTAATTTGATGATGGTTGGTGGGCAAGGATCCAGAGAGGAACCTGACATAGTTGTTTTAATGAGATCTTTTATTTCTGATAGAGATGGAGGGAGAAATTCATTCAGAGAGGAGGATGTGAGTTGTACGTTCTTGGTGCTATCTGAAAGTTCCCCAGTCTTGATGTTATTAAATTTATCAAAGATTTCTGTGACCTTGGTTCTGAAAAAGTCAGCCATTTGATTACAGAAGTCTTGGGTAGTCTCAGTAGTATTGGCTGTTGGTATAGTTGTTAGTGTAGCCACTACCTGGTATAGTTGCTTACTGGAGTTCTGTGCTTTTTCTATCTGTTCACAGAAATATTTGCTTTTTTCCAGTCTTAGCATCTTCCTGTAGCCTGATAGCGCCTGTTTGTATCTTTCTTTGTCGTTTTTGTCATATTTAACTCGCCAGCGCCTTTCTAGATTGCGGCATTTCTGTCTTTCTATTCTTAGCAGTTCAGAGAACCAAGGGGCTGATGGTGTTGGACGATTTAACCGCACTCTCTTTAGAGGCGCTACTTGATTAAAGGTGTCTGTAAGCCATTGGTTGTAGTTATTTGCTGCTAGTTGCGGGTCTGACACTTTGGATGGTTTAGTATTTTCAAGATTCTCGGCTAGTATATTCATATCTATGTTTTTCCAATCCCTACTGGGCCTCTGTTGCTTTTTTGCCGAGGGTTGATTTTTGTGTTTCTTGACACAGGCGTGGAAAACCACCACTGCATGATCTGACCATACAATGGGAATAACAGTAGGGGAGGTAATGGCCGGGTTATTCGTGAATAATCCGTCAAGGACGTGACCTGCTTTGTGCGTGGGTGAAGTAACCAACTGGTTTAGGCCAACGGCCTTGAAATCCTCAATCAGGCTCAGAGTATCTTTGTCTAATGTATTTTCTAAATGAAAGTTAAAATCTCCAAGTATTGTGAAGTCAGAGACTTCTGGCACTGTTTCTAATAAAGTGCTAATGGATTGGAGAAAAGGTGTTCGGGACGCTGGGGGACGATAGAGCAGAACCCCATTGAACATTTGGGTGGGGGAAAGCGTGATAGAAAAGGATAATGTTTCAGCAGGGATGGTATCTGAGGTTCCGGTTTTTACTGCTAGGTTTAGCCGTAGAATTATGGCAAGGCCGCCCCCTTTTTTTCCAGCCGGTCTATCTTGTCTGACAATATAATAGCCCTCAGGGACGGCTGTCACCAGATCGGGGTCGGAAGCCAAATCGGCCCATGTTTCTGTTATAAACAGGATATCCAATTTGTGTGCTGATATTAATTCGGCCACCTCTTCTCTATGTTTGCACATAGATCTAGCGTTCACTAGTGCCCACTTGATGCGTGTGGTCTCATTACATGGTGCCCCTGGAGTTAGAGGTATCTGAGTAAGGGAATGATTGAGTTTAAAATTGCATTTAGGGCAGGCTATATGAATCACGTTGGAATACTTGTCTAAGTTAAGATGTGGGCAGTCCTGCCGAAGCATGGTGTTTTTAATCTCTAACAGATCGGAGGAAGAGTATTTCATTGACTTACTAGGATGGTGTGGTGGCTGGCTAGGAGTTTGGGCCCTGGGCGCAGGATGAGAACCTGCTAGGATGGATGTGTGAAGCCCAAGGTAAAACGGCAAACTATGAGCCTGGGATTGATGATAACGCAGAAAACATCTCTTCAAGAAAAGGACTGTAAGATCACTTTAATCCCGCGTTCCAAGATCTCATCTTTCAGACCTACAATAAGTGGCATCCAGTTATACGAAACTCTTAGATTTAACATACACAACATGGAGAGAATGTAACCCCCACCCCGGAAAGCAACCAAGAAAGCCGGGCAAGAGATATGGAGAATAACTAGAGCAACATGTCATCACTAGTTACCTCAGTACAAGAAGTCAAAAAGAGAACTAAGTCCGACGATGGTAAACGTATAACTCAAATATCCATTGCGGTGGGAAAAGATCATGAAGTCGATAATATCACCAACTCTTGACAGTATGGACAACTACAGCAACAAATATTACAAACACCAGAGTACGAGTCCCAGGGGCGACATGACATCCTAAACAGGGGCAACATTTTAAAATGGCTAGCAACCATCCCTGGGCTAAAACATGTAAACTCAACCCACCTACTGACAGTGGAATTTTGCCAGCAGGGAAATGGGAACCCAAATGAACAAACACTCACAACGTGGCAAACAGCAGAGGTTGCCCTACTTATAACGAGTCAAAACCAACAATTTGACAAAAGGGGCATAAGGCTGTCTGAACCTGCAAAACCACACTACCCAGGCCCATTAGGGGAAAAACACATAGAAGGAAAATGCTGGGCAAAGGTTGGCAACAAAGAAACAGGCTTATTCAGTCCTCCAGCATGTGAAAGGAAATAGCCCAATGTCAATACGACGTCATGAGATCATCGCAGGAAAAAAGGCAATAACAGCGTGTGATATCGACCATTGGAGTTGGCTCCCGGGAATCCTGAACAAAGAGAAAGGCAACTGACCATTAGGTAAACAGGCGACAAACTACAGTGAGGGGACTTTCCACCTTATCTCGTGGATTATAGACGGAGCAAAGAAATGGCTAGAATAAGGCAGACCTCTACAAGACTGGGTTACATGCGACATAATTGCCCTTCAGGACACATGGGCACTGGATGAGTTGCCTCTTGCAGGAGTTATACACTTCAGTACACCAAATGAGAAACATAGGAGGCAGGGATGTCCGACATGTGGGCTAGCAGTTTATGTGTCAACAGCAATCAACATCCAATCAGAACATATAGCTCCCTATGGACCAAACTAATACAAATTTTATTTCCAGGGAAAAAGAGGAACCTAGATTTGGACTGTTAATCAACATCTCTGCACTTCCATCGGTGAAGGAAAGAAAAGGCCATATTGCCTTGCTAACAACCATAATCATCGACATACGAAACATCAACCCATTCTGTGATATCATTATAACAGGAGATTTTAAATCAAATTTAATTTATACACCAGAAGAGTATGAGAAACTCACAGCAGACAACACGTTATTGAATGTACAACCTCAATATCAGTTCTAGTCAGCTGGTTCCGATCTAGTGGGGCAACTACTGGTGAAAACACTGGAATACCTGGGCTTGAGAATAATAAATGGCAGAACTTCTGAAGACTTCCCGCCAATTACTTCAGAGGGAAATCGCAATCAAGGCTTTATTACACAGCAATATCACTACCATTATTGCCCTTTCTTACCTGGTTTGTCATCAAATTTACAACAAAAAGCGACCACTTGTACCAACATATTCACTTTAGTTTATATCTACCAAAGCATCAGATTAGCAAGACAACAGTCGAAAGCATATTCTCAATTTTCTTGAAACGGCTGAAATGAACAACGGAGAACAAGAATGAACTTAAAGCAAAATTGCAGGGGTTCAAAATGGAAAGTGAAAGTAGTGATCTAAACAAAATACAAGAGTATGTAAGCTTTACAGATAAATTAATAACAATCATGACTGGCAAATCAAAACAGGCCCGAGACTAAAAAACAACATGCCAAGATTGATTGATGCTCTCGAACTCAAACAAGAGCTAAAAAAAACTAAAGGAACAAAAAAGAACTGAGTTGAGTGCCATAGGTGGGAAAGTCCTATGTAACCTTAGGAAAGAATACAAAAAGAAGATATTGGAACATAAAAAAAAGATGTGAGGTTAACTTCTGGGTTACAATAATACATAATGCGAAAAGAACCAATTCAAGCACATTCCGGGAAATTATAAACAATCTGAATCGGCCTGTGAACTCTTTTGCCTCAAGTGTACAAAAACAAGACTGGGCCACGCTTCTAACAGAAAGATTTACAGACACCAAATTCCCAAACTTTCTAGCAGGCAAGAAGAAGGAGCATGGAAATGTTGGCGATCAAGTGGAACAAAAGAACAATGACATGTTCTTTAAGCAAAAAACAAACAGCACTACGCCCCGCTACCCTACCACTGCTCCGAAAGCAGAAGAAGTACAAAGGAATGGAATTGTGAGGAGCGCTGGTGGCTTTGGGGCAAAATCTGAAAGCCCAGCCTATCAACTAGAGCAGATATAAAGAATAATATTAAAGGGACAAGGAACTGGGGCTCCAGGACCAAATGGAATCTCCCCACTAATCTTCAAATTTGAACCAGATTCACAGGGTGGGAGATTAAAAAATGTGTTTGAAGAAGTGAAGAACAGAAAGCAAATTCCGCTGAGCTGGCAAGGATCAGTAATTTCACAGATCTACAAAGGGGGTGATAGAACATCCCCGTCCAATTACAGGTAAATTGCACTGCTGGATGTAGTCGCAAAATACTATGCATCGTTGATACTGGTAGATTTGATTACCTGGTCAGACAATCTAAAGCTGATACTGGTCAATCAGACAGGTTTCAGAAAAAGGAATTGGGACAGGAATAATACTTCTCTACTCTAATACATGGATGAGAGTTAAACTGGGAGATGGTTCAAGATTATCAAGGAAGGTTACCACCACAAAAGGGCTAAAACAAGGGTGTGTGCTCGTACCGCACCTTTTGAATCTCTTTTTGGTGGACCTGGCTCAAAACCTCAATAAGATTCACTCCCACCCACCTCAACTGGGCACTCAGTTATTATCTCACCTATAAGATGCGGACGATGTAGTCCTGATGAGCCTAACCAAGATCGGCCTTCGTAGGTCACTCATAGGTATGCTGAAATATATAGCTGATAACAAGCTAGAGATAAATGCATCGAAAAGCAAGACAATGCTAGTTAGCACATACCTGAAGGGTAAACAGAATTTTCAACTTGAGGGCGAAAAGCTAGTGAAAGTCTCTAATTATAAATACCTGGGGTTTTACATCAACAACATGCACAACCATCGAGAGCAAAAAGCATATATGATGCAGAGAACAAACGCCCTATGGTTTGCTTTCAGGACCCTAGCAAAAAAACTGAAGGGTCATCGATTAAACCCTTATTAGCAGTATTATAAGCCAAAATGCTACCAACACTATCATATGGCTGCATTGCACTACATGGTACCAACGCTGACCTGCTAAACAAACTGCAAGTTTCAACATATAAAAGGGTATTTAAACCAACATTTTGCGTCTCCAGCTTAGGTAGAATTTTGCATAAACAACAAAATATTGAGGAGGATGTATGCACCCTTTAAGCAGTGGTACAGACTAAAACAAAACACAGCAGAATCATAATTGCATAAAGCTCTTTGGGAGGAACTAGTGAGGGAAAAAAAGTCTCCTATAATCAATATTTACAAAAAGTGTTATTAGGAATTTGTACAGGAGAGCTTTGGAACACCAACTTGTCATACTCATCCTTCAAACAAGACATAAATGAATCTGCAAAACTCCACTCTCTGGTAGTAGACAAAAACATCTTCAGCAAGAGAAAGCATGCCTGGATGGTAATTACTAATTATAAGACCCTTACCCCAGCACCATACCTAAACATTTCATTCTTGGTCCATCGTAAGTTACAACTGATCGCCCTGCGATTAGGCAAATTACTATCCATCGCGGATCAGCCAACATGGTTCCATAAAGGGCTGATAGAATGCAGACTATGTGGCAGTAGCAAAGAGGACTTCATTAATTTAGTCTTTCAAAAGCAGGCATCACTTTATTAAAAAATCAATGAACACCAGAAGAATAAGGATATGCAGATTAGTCATCATAGCTGGATTGGATCCAACTGATACCTAATGAACTGTCAACTGATAAAGTTCCTCACCTCACATGAGCAGGCATTAAAAACTGAAACTCCAGTCACTGCCCAGTAATGTGTAACAGGATGGTGGGATCAAGAGAGAGACCATTCGCCAATTTAGAATCATGTCTGGAAAGTATCTTTTTAACTTCACAATGGAACAAGGACTAATTATTGATTTTGATCCATTACTTATTTAGCATACATTCTTGTACATACTTAAATGTTATTAATTGACTCATGAATTGTTCACTACATATCCTTGTACATACTTGAATATTTATAAGTGACAACAAAAGGCTTTTTTTATGGTTTTAAGCAATTAACAACATTTCTACTGTTGACTTCTTTTATATAGGGAACAAATTGTAATGCTTTTAATTAACTGAAACAATAAGCATTTGATGGATTGATTGATACTCAGTAAAAATCCTATAGAGAACAGGCTTCGCCAAGGGTGTGTATTGTCCCCTACACTTTTTTCACTGCATTTGGCAAACCTACCAGCGATGTTACAAAATACTCCTTAATTCTCACCAAAAAGGGAGGATCATCGTGTTCCTTGCCTACTATATGCAGATGACCTAGATCTACTCAATATGACTCAAGTTGCACTTCAAAGGAAACTAGCCACCTTCGGCAAATACTATGATGCAATAGATTGGAAATTAACATAGAAAAAAAGTCATGTCATGGAGCTGGGGCAAAAAAAGCAAACCTAATACCTGGTCAATTGATAGGATAGTGGTGGAGGTAGTCAACCCCAAAAGATACTTAGGCATAATTTTAACAATAAATTGAATTGGAGAATGAACTTAGATATGTTAGAAACTTGTGTGTTAACTACTCTATGTGGGTTAAAGAAATTCAAAAGAGATTTTGGTAGCTCATTGTCAAAAACCGGATTGTCATCATATAATGTCATATTCCCTGTGCAAATAAGTAAAGGGCTGTAATTCTATGTCTAAGCATAAATATACGAATCAAACAAAAAACGGGGAGAGAGAGGTCAGGTTTACAGTGGACTCGGCCTCCTTCTTTACATGAACAACCAAAAGGAGTCCAATCGTGCTCTAAGTAGCTATCTTCCCAGGGACCTTTATAGTACTCAAGTATTCAAAGAAAACAATTAATTTCCTTAAAATAACCCTCACCCACCAAAATGTCCCTTTGTGGCATGCTTCATCATTGGGTTCTTCCCGCCCCACTGTGGGACATGGCATGCTACGACCGATGGAGACGTGGGAGCACTTTGTAGGGTGTGGACTATAAAGTGAATAGTGGTATGAGAGTGGGGGGTCAGATTAGTGGGTTAAAAAATACATGGCTAAGTAAGACCTAAGTTTTATGAAATCCTTTAGTTGATATTGTTAAAAGGAGGAGAAGGAGAAAAACACTTTGATGGGTGTGTGTCTCACGGTCTACATGTTTCAAGCGTACCCCCTAAGGTTTTTCATCAGAACCAAACTAAATGATCCCATGTACCACTCCTAGCAAAATACCCTATTGGTCTTCTTAATAAATATTAAGGTGAGAAATTGTCATGCAAATACAGTACCTAGTAGTTATATTTTCTGCATAAGATCTGGAAAGATAGGACATTATGTCATGATTAACTTGCCAATAAAGTTATATTCAAAACACATCACAACCTGTGGAACAAAAGTAATATATTTTGCACTACTGCACGACTAATCCTTACATTGACCTTGGTAGTGTTTTGCTGCCCTTAGAAATACAGACAAGAAAACATTGAATATTTAACATAAATAACACACTCTATCAGGTTGTTTACCGAATGCTGAAGGAGAAGCCTGGGTAGCTACTCCATACAAGTGTACATCGGTATGGCTAGATTGATAGTGAGCAAATCATGAGTTTTAAAATAAATAAATGGTGTGCATGTGAAGAAAATGCATATAGTATTGAGAAAAAACATATATGGTTTATGCCAAATTCAAGCCCCATAAATTTAAACACAGGAGGGAGGGGTGCTTGTAGTCACACACCAAAAGAAAAAAAGTAAACTCGAAATGTGTAATTTTCATGATCACTTGTCCATGCCAGCTCCGTTACATAGGAATGAAGAAATGCATGGTCAAGACACACATTTGTGAACATTGTAGTAATCTGAGATGTGATGGGAAACAAAAAAGATGTCATCATATTACATAGAGAAAAGACACACTGCACAGGATCTCCGATGGACCATCTTAGAGCAGGTCTCTAATGACTCCCAGCTACTTGAGAAAGAGCACCACGTGGCACGCCAGAGGGCACTGCTTTTTTCTGCCGCTCAAGTAATTTTTCTACTTGAGTGGCAGTTTTCGCAATGCGAGTGCCAACTTTCTCTATGCAAGTGGTAGCGACCTGCCGCGATTGTCCGCTATTAGGAAATCTCACAGGGAGGCAGTCTAGTGCTACTTTTTTCTTGCTCGCACCCTCCGATTTAACGTTGGCGAGCTGCAAGCGAGAAAATCTCTGCCACGTGGCAGTTGGCAGAGCTTTTGCTGAACTATGTGCTCCAAGTGCAGTGCAGTGTAGGCAAAACCCTTCGTACTCCAATGGCGGAGCTGGAGTTTACCGCCCATCCCTGAAAAAATCCTTCATATTCACTTTTGGCATAAACAATTGATTAGACCAAAACTAAAGTCACAAGCAACTATGTAAATGAAATCATTAATAGAAACGTAAGGTGGCCAAGACTGTGAAAGACCATGGGGTTAGATTGTAACCTATGAAGGATTTTAATTGGGATATCCCCCTGCTTGTATGAAAAAAGGAATTAGGTGAAAGAGGGGCCTTGGAGCCAAGGGACTGGGACTTCAATTATCTGGCCATGAGGAAATCTACCCCTCCACTGTGAAACTCTTGCAAAGTTTTAACAGCGCATCCATCGCCCTATGAACTACCAGACCTCAAAATAGTAAATGCATTAATAAAGTTCAGACTTCGATTATATGCTCGAAGGAAGGAAATTGAAGCCATTTGTAGATGAAGAGGGTATTTATAGGTATGGGCTAAGAATGAGCTGCTCTTCATTGAACCTATTGGTGATCTGTCTTTTATTTTTTTACCACTAAAGCGAGCATTGCTAAAACCCGTTCTGTTGCAATACAGAGTTACTGCCCGTATGGATGCATCAACATTTTTATACCCTATACAGTTCTTAGATGTGATTTGTGTGGTGAAAGGATGTTTAATAGCTTTAAGCAAGGAATAAATTATTTATTTAATTTAAAGGTTATTTAGGGTTTTTTGTCATAATGCATAAGTAATGATATGCTGTTGTACAGAAGGCCATAGTCCTAATAAACACATTTTTCTTCTTCATCTCTTCTTCTTCTTCTTCTTCTTCTTCTTCTTCTTCTTCTTCTTCTTCTTCTTCTTCTTCTTTTTCTTCTTCTTCTTTTTCTCCAGCCTAAAAGGATTGCAGCCATAGTTGTAGTGGACATTTTTGATCAAGTTGAATAGCATATTGACATTGGTTCCATGCCTTCACACTCACTACCACCAATAGGTTAGGACAGACATTCTGTGGTGGCTAACATAGGGACACATATCAGGCTGATGTCCTTCCTGACAACACCTAGACCTCACATTACAGTATCTCAATGAGCATAGACATTTCAGAGTAAGGACATAGTGGTGGAGAAGCTGATGCGTATCTTTGCTGCTTAACAGACATTACTGGCTGCAGATGAAAGGCAAACATCCATGTTTGCAAAGCAGCAGAAAGATCAAGCAAAGCAGTATAAAAATTAGATTGCTATTCTGGGCGTCTCTCTGCCCATAGAATACAGACCTCACTGTCAAACGTTCCATGCTACAACACTGTGAAGACATCCACCTGTGAGAAGGACAATCGGCCACATGCATCAAAGTCCGTTTTTGCGATTCCTTATTTGCGATTTTTAGGGAATCGCAAATAAGGAATCGCAAAACGGGATGCATGATTAAAATTGCATAAAATTTGCGATTCAGTAAAAATCGCAATTTTTACAGAATCGCAAATATTATGCGAATTCCAATTTGCGATTTCGCAATTCCCATTGATTCCTATGGGCCAAAAGGCCCATAGGAATCACTGGGAATTGCGAACTCGCAAATTGGAATTCGCAAAATGTTAATGCATTCCATGGGTGCAGGGGGGGTCCAAAGGACCCCTCCCCCTGCACCCCTGAAATGTATTTTAAAATGGATGTTTCACACACACATGTCCTAAGGACATGTGTGTCTGTAACATGACAGTGTTTAAAATGCTAATTTGAGCATTTTGAACCTTTTTCGCAAATTACCACGAGGTTCACCCTCGTGGTAATTTGCCCCCCCTAATTGCGAATTCGCAATTTTAAAATCAATCATGCATTGCTTTTAAGGAATAGCAAATTTGCGATTCCTTAGAAGCAATCGCATTTTGGGAAATCGCTAAAAATAGTGATTTTTCCAAAAATTATTGATGCATACTAAAAAGGTATTTAGGAATCGCAAACGGCCGATTTTACTGAATCGCACCGTTTGCGATTCCTAAATACTTTGATGCATGTGGCCAAATATTATTCTCTTCATTGTCTCCTCCAGGCAACTGGAAAGGCCCTGCCACTACTCACATCCACAACAATGATGATAGTTTTGGGCACTGAAGATTGGGAGGATATTTACTGACAATAAACACAAGGCAGTGCATCAAGGCAAGTTGCTGCACTGCGTTGCGCGAATGTAAGAGGGATGAAAAGCGCTGTACTTACTAAGATATGGCACTTTTCAGTTCTTTCCCTATGCTGGCACACGTATGGACACCTAGGGCCAATGCAGGCACCCTCACACCATGGTGCAAGGTTGTCTCCATTAAAGGCTGAATTATTTTTGTGCAGGAAGGGATACCTTCTTGCACCAAAACAATACTTAAAGGGATTTTCCACTTTCTCTGAGTGCTGCAGAATGCAGCAGCTGTGGAAAGAGGAAATAGTGAGGAGAAATAAATATATTTCTTCTCATTATGTCAGTTTCAGGGAGATTTAGCATTTTGATGCAGCCTAGGATTTCAAGTCTTTGTAAATCGGTAATGTGCAAAATACATGGGTGGATGAATGGAAACACCCATGCTCCACCTCTTTAATGCCTCCCCCAAACAAAGTAATGGAAGGTGTTACTTTTTACTTACCAAACCACGCAAAGCCATGCAAGATGGTCATAAATGCCAAGAAAGATTTTACATCGGGCTGCACCATAACAGTGAGGCAAACCCAATGCAAAACGTTAGTAAATGTGCACCTTGATCTGGAGAGGCTGCATCCTCCCAAGGTAGAATATGTTGCCAAGGTAGCAGGAGAGGAAAGAGAGTAGAAGAAAGATAAGGAGTAGAATAATAAAATGGAATCTGAGCAATTGAGCAGTTAAAAAAGAGTGTGGATAGAGGGCAGGAAAATCCTCCATAATGTGGCAGAATTTGCTTCTTACACTCTCTTACTTACCATTTCTTCTGGACTTGTTATTTGTTGAAAAACATGATTGTACTTTTCAAATATTTTAAAGCACTTCATATTTACATCAATTCACCAGTATGCCTTTGGGTAGGGGAAGTGACATCATGTGACATTCTTTGAATGGTGTGCCACTGTGATATTTCATGAACAAATCCATGCTTTGAATGGAAACAACCAACATTTGCAGGAGCTCTGCTACCATGTGGCTAGTGCAGCCTCAAATGCTTAGCTACAGCTTCATAAAACAAGTGCATCCTCACAGATCCTCCAAACCACTACTTTTCTTTTTTTAGGACCTTAAAAAGGATGTCAAGAGGCACATGGAGGCAAGTGGAGGAACTTAAGCTGTGACACATACCACACTCTGAGCAACGAGAGCATGTATTCCTGTCACCTACTTCCTCTAATCTTGAACTTCTTGCAAGAGAGATTAGCCATTGTCTCTAATTTAATAGTAAATTTACAACTGCAGAGACTCTGCAGTCAGGGTGGAGAACTCTACACATAAAAACATAGGACTGGTATACCTTTTTATGTGCAGAGATCTCCTCCCCAACTGAGACTCTCCGCAGTAGAAAACATACTACTTATTCTGAGTTTGCGAATAGCAAAAAAATAGTAAACTTACACTATTGTGTAAGTGTATCTTTATGAATCAGGCCCTTTTAATCTAATCCTAGATTTCTCAGGGAGCTAGTAAAGCACATTCAAGGCAGGTATCACCTGTAGGTTGAAGCTGCATTTTGCTGAATGTTTTGAAGTCTTTGCAATCTGTTGTTAAGAGGAACATTGTACAGAGTACATGGATACATCCAAATTCCCTAGATTGGGTAACAGCAACCTCCATTAGACTTTCAAAATGTGAGAAAGCTTAGGGCCTGTAGCAACCAGTACTCACGGTGCTCTATTTGCAACAGCAAATTGCATCACTTAAACAGTCTTTCTTCCTTTAGAAGACATGGGCAAAGTAGCCCAAGGCTTGACCCAACAGTTAGTGCGTGGGGTGCGACTAGGTACAGTTGAAAACTGTAATCACAGTATTAATAAACTATAGTGTCCAGTCAAGGTTTTTGCACACAATAATGTTAATAATAGCTGATATACATTAAAAATAATGAGGTTATCAACAGCATCACATAAAATATAAATCGTAAAACGCTGCACAAAAGTCCAAAAGCCAGTGCAACATAATAATGTACAGTGAGATGATATGTATGCAATAAAAAACGGTATTCTCTTAAACCAGGGCCAGTGGCTGAACGCTATGCAATGTTTGTCAACACCGAAAGTTCAAAAAGCTCATCAAGTTTGCAGAACGCAAGAGCACCTGCCTTACTTAATACCGGATGGGAGTCAGGTCATCAAAATTCCAAAGATGTCATTAAAAACAGCAATAATTACAGTTTTATGTTTTAGGCACTGAAAGGTATAAAAGGCTACCATGTAAGATCTTGAGTCCAAAGCACACCATGTGGGGCGCAGGAACTGCCTTCTTTGATGTAGATAAAATGTGCAAAATAATGTAAAGTGCTCTGTTCACCTGGGATGTCACAATGACAGAGAGGTAAAGTTGAAAAACAGGTACCTTTGGAGGGGCAAGTCACCAGAAACTCTATGGTGTGTAGTTGAAACCTTGTGAGTAAAAACATCTTTCTTTTATCTAAAATAAACTGTAAGTAAAGTGCTGGGCCTAATAGTGGAGCCTGAGGGTTAACTCTGCACTCTTCCTGGCTATCGTCCTGCTGTGCTTTTTAATGCACATTGATAAAAAAGATGTTTTATGTGTGCTAAGGAAATGTTTGACAAAAGGGCAGGGCTATTATAACAAGTTGGAATACCCAGACTTTTGAATCCTTTTTTACCAGTTTTAAGCCAAGGAATGTCTAAGCAATTATCCAGATTCATACAGTCTGAGAGCACTAATCTACATATTTGGGCTTCTTGGTTGTTCTAAATACGGTGCCACAGTAAGAGGGGTTGTAATTTGATATAACTCTAGAGGTAGTTTAGCCCACCTCCTTGTGGAAAAATGATGTTGGGGTAGAGTTTGGAATAGCCAGGAGTCTTCTTATAAACTTGTTCTGTACTGTCTGGAGGGCTTTACAATTTACATGGCCCCAGATACCTGCCCCATATGTTGCTAACCGATTGACATTTGCTTTTAAAAATGCATAGCAGTTCATTTGTGGGTTTATGTCCCACCTTTTTTTGCAAATCTAAAAACTGCATCAATTGCCCTTTGAAATTGTAAAACTCTGACATTCAATAAAACCTCCAAATAAAATCAGCATCAATAGAAACGCCCAGGTAAGTGAAAATTGAGGTTTATTTCCATTTTTTCTCAACTGAGCAAAAACTTTCTGGTCTTTGACATTTTAGGGTCACATTTCATTATAAATGAATTAGGCGGTCCATATTCCTTTTAGACACAAGAGCAAAACTTATGGGTCGGTTCCTCTTGTCCAGGCTGGAAGCATGGGCACAGGATAAGGGAATACAGCCCCAATATGGGTTCCGACGAGGCAAAGGCACTGTGGATCAGTGCCTTAACCTCTCACTGATTATGGACAATTATGCCATGACTAAGGGTGGGAAAATGTATCTTGCATTTATGGATTTTATGGATTTTTCAGCAGCATTTGACTGTGTTTCCCACCCTAAGCTTTGGCATGCTATGGAAGGGATGGGGATTGATCAGCCTATAATGACTTCATCCGCCAACTGTATACCAATGCCTCTGCAGTGGTCAGATGTGGGAAAAATGGGGAATGTACTTGACCATTCAAAATCCTGAGGGGGGTCAGACAGGGCTGTGTTCTCGCACCGTTCCTTTTTTCCATCTACACAAACGGTGTGGAGAAGGCCCTCCTCAGTGTTACACCGGACCCCAGACCAATTCTGGCTTATGCTGATGATGCGGTTTTGATCACAAGAACAGAAATAGGGCTTCAACACCTTATTACTGCCTATGTGACCTTCATGAGTACTTTGGACTTAAAGGTCAACCAGACAAAATCATTTGTAATTATAGCAGGGGGGTCTGTGATAAAGTGCCTAACCTTTACACAGAAACAGGGAAAATAGAGGTGGTTGACTCCTTCCCTTATCTAGGGGTATTATTTGATAATAAACAATGGTGGTCTCTGCTAGTTAAGGGGAAGGCCTTGGGAATGGGAAGGAGTTTAGCGGTGATAAACGCATTCATATCCAGGATGGGTACAAAACCTCTAACCGCCTTAAGCAGATTTACTATGCTAAAACCAAGTCTGCGGCAAGTGATGGGGCCGGTGTATGGCCCATGTGGACTGTCTCCAATATATTGAAAGCATTTTTTTAAGTCATTGGTATCTCTTCCACAATCCTGTACAGATTCCGTATTACATATGGAGTTGGGCTCATTCTATATTACAGATGCAATTAGATTAGCCCCTCTCTTGCTGTGGCGTTCCATCTGGTGCAGGGACACAGTATCTTTAACCCAAAATCTAATAAGGGATTGCCTAAGATTAGAAAACTATAGAAGGATCAAATGGTTTAATTGCATAAAAGCACAAATGAATGTCATGGGGGATCATCTCACCTACCAGCTGCCCGAATCTGCATCACTCGCTGCTGCCCTGATGACGGTTGGGGTGCCGACCACAGGAGGAAGTGCTGTCTGGCCGCATCTGTCTCGCGACCACACTGGGATCTGGGAGGAGGACTACATTCCACAGAATCCTCTGTGCAGTGTGCTGCATCGTCATCTAGCGCCGGGAGGTGCTTAAATTCAGCGGAGCACTCCCGCAGTGCGGGATCATCTCACCTACCTGTTGCCCGAATCAGCGTCACTCGCTGCTGCCCTGACGACGGATGGGGTGCTGACCACGGGAGGAAGTGCTGTCTGGCTGCCGCATCTGTCTCGCAACCGTGCTGGGATCTGGGAGGAGAACTACATTCCCCAGAATCCTCGGTGCAGTGTGCCGCGTCGTCATCTAGTGCCGGGAGGTGTTTAAATTCAGCGGAGCACTCCCACAGCGGGGGACGCGTGCGGGGGAAGCCCGTGCCAAGGGCGGGCCCGTCCGCGCCCGTCGTAGCCCGACGTAGGCTGGGCTGGGCCACCCCCCTTTTTTTATTTGGACTCAGACTTGGTTAGTGACTTTTATTGATATTATTCAATTACTTGTTATCCCTTATTTTGTCCCCATCTACATTTTTTAAATGGCCACTAAACGTAAAATCACAGGGCATAGGGCTGGGGGTGGCGTGGCAGGAACTTTAGATGCTTTTTTAAACAGGGCAGAATCTGTTCTTAAATATGAGATCATTTTAACAGAGAGAAAGCTTTCCCTGTGCCCACTCATGGGACAGAAAAGGTCCTCTCTGGGGGCCATTAGCAAATCAATATCACCGGTGGCTGTCCCCCAACCCATAACTGGCTTCAACACCCAACCACTGATAAAGGGTTGGTGGGTTCTCTTTTGATGGATTTGAACACTGATGTGGGTGAATCAGAATTACCAACCCCGAGGGATTTTAGTGACTTGGTGGTAGATCTTTGCCCTGGAGTAACCACCCAGAGGGCCTCCTAGGGGACATCTGAGGTTCCCGTATCAGATGTACCTGTTGTTCTGACCTCCCAGCAACCAACTCAGTCAAAATCTCCTCGGGGAGGTAGAGTTGAGAGAATTACTAGATCTAAAAGATCGACTGTTGGAAATGAATTTACAAGAGGCACCTCCAAACCAGGGATAGGGAATAGGGGAACCGCGTGCTAAGCGTGCAAGGGGTGGAATTGCCTCCAAACCCAGGGAAAGTGTTAAAACCAAATCTAACTTCCAACCCTTGGGGGCTAGTGGAAAGTCGTACATAAGATCTGTGAATGGTGTCCCAGCCATTCAAAACATAGATAACTTTGTGGCAGGAGAAGGAGAAAGGATTCCAGACTACTGTAACTACATCGAGGTCTTGATTAGGGGGCTTTTAGAGCCTTTTTTGAAT
Source organism: Lissotriton vulgaris (assembly GCF_964263255.1). Lineage (NCBI taxonomy): Eukaryota > Metazoa > Chordata > Amphibia > Caudata > Salamandridae > Lissotriton > Lissotriton vulgaris. The sequence continues at coordinate 773,684,240 of NC_141696.1, read as the reverse complement.
ATATTGGGGGCTATTGAAGACAAATTATGTCTCCTGATACATGGCACTCACTTGACTATGAACCCTGAGCTGGTCACCTCCATTAACGACCATGAAGAGGGTGGGGGGGGCTGTGACATCCTCTATACTAAGGACTGGGGGCCGAAGCGGGGGACAGGAACCCAAGGTACAGGAGAGCGTTGTTTCAGGTGTGCGCATCGATTTTGCGCAGGTCCAGCAGTGTTTATCTGGCACTCTGGCAATCCTTTGCAATTGAGAACAAGCTCCTAGGGGATGAACGGGTTTTTGAATGGTGTGCAATTGGGCTCTCAAATTTTTCCTCCACAGAGAAACTAGGGCTGTTCAAGTATCACACAGGGACAGACCCAGTTTGCCATCTCTCGTGGCTACTAAGCCTGTTCTGGATATTCTAGACCTTCCCCCGGCAGACTGTCCCCTGGTCGTGGTCTTGGCCGGTGTAAAAGCGCTAAGACCGGACCAAACGGAATCTTGGGGACAGTTGAGGAATAAAACCTCAGTGTGGTTGACCAGACACAAAGGGGTTAGGGCTGCTATGTTTAATGATATCATAATGGTTCGCATAGTAGCATAGGAGGGCCAGTCTCCTAAGAGCATAGCAGGGGACTAAGTGGTTGTAAATTTCTGGACCCCATTGGTTGCCCAAATGATTTTAAAGGCTGAAGATCACTGTCCACTATCCTCTACTTGTATCTGGGCATTGCCACTGGGCTATTTCTATAAACTCCCGAAGAGAAATCTAAATGTGATACCTTGTTTCACACCAAATATAAATAGGTTTGAGGTGCTACCCGGGCTTGATAATAAAGACTGACTGAGTGCTATTAATGTAGCCCCGATGACAGCACCAATTGGTAAAGTGGTGATAGAGGAACAATCCCCTTCTGTTGTGCTTGACATTCCTCCTATGGCCTCCTCCCTGGTGGGTACTTCTAGCTCCAATCTACATTTCGACTTTAACTCCAATATGACGGGCTGTGTGCCCAGGGAGGATACTCTAAAAATGATATCTTGGAACATAGCAGGTCTCAAGTCCAAAAGGGGAGACAGTAATTTGGAGCAATACCTTGCTTACGCAGATATAGTAGCCCTCCAGGAAACTTGGGATACGCGAGATCCTATTTTCTGGATGGGTTTTCAACTTTTTGTAAACATGCTATTCCGTCTAGTATGGGGCGAGCGAGAGTGGGGCTCTTGCTTTTAGTAATTTTTTTTAAACATCTTTTTATTAAACAATAGTAAAACATGACACATTACATAAACCGACCAGAGTACGTTAAGTGACTGCTGATGTATACAGTGAGAACATAGACCTCCACTAGTGATAATTTAGCAGAATAAAAATGTAAAGACTAGGCTTAGGTGTCCTCCGGCTCCTCATTGCCAGGATCTACAGCAGGTGGGGTACAGATGTCACCCCTGAAGGCATTCCATGCTCCCCAAACTTGGCCCCACTTGCGGGGCCGGCCCCTCGACACATACACAGATCTCTCCCGGAACATGAACTAGTCGAGGACCCCAATCCAATGCCCAACCCGAGGCGCTTGAGTCGCACCCCTTTAGCTGTGCTATGTTACGTTTAGCTATCACACAAGCAAGGGTGACCCAGAGTTTGCCATGAATCGAGAGGTCGGAGGGCTCCCAGACATTCAACAAACAACAGCGCGCCTCCACCTCAATCCGCACTCCCCAGACTTCACTCATCTTCAAATGTATCCTGGTCCAAAAGTCACGGACCCTCTTACACTCCCAAATAATATGGAGAAACATACCCGGCATTCCACACCCTCTCCGACAATCCCCAGATACAGCCAACCCCATTTTCAACAAACCAGGGCCTGTGGTGTAGGAGCGGTGAAGAATCCGTAGCTGGACCTCATCAGGACCGCCACTACCCTAGGGGATGAGACCGCCTCCCTCCAATCCTCCTCGTCTAGGACCAAGCCATCTGCCACCCACTGCTCCCTTAGTCGCACCAGGGGGTCCCCGGAGTGATTAATAAGTTTCCTGTAGGTCAGCGATATCGGCTTGGTGGGTAAATAACCATCTAGCAATCTATCCTCCAACGGGGAGGCCACTGGCGGCGTTACACCACTAGGAACCCCAGCATGTATGGTATGGCTGACTTGAAGGTATCTAAATCGTTCGGTTTCGTGCAGCTGATACTTGGCCTGCAGCTCCTCAAATGTCAATACCCTGTCTTTACCCCACACATCTCGCACTTGAGTGATTCCAATCAAATCCCACTGGTCAAACCCCTTCGTCTTCCAAAGAGTACCCAGCTTCTCGGAGCTCCATAGAGGCAAAGCAAGCGTTATTTTCTCCTCCCGTTTGAGGGCCTTGTTGGCCTCATGCCATATCCTCGTCGCCGTCAATGGAGGACCCACCAATGGGAAATGACCGCACCTCGCGTACAAAACTCTGGTATACTCTCCACCGGGTACCTGGCCGCGATCCATAGCGTAACCTGGATCAACCGGTGAGCCATAAATGGCATGATTGATAGGAGCCAGCTGAGACGACCAATAATATTTCCTGATATTAGGAATACCAATGCCTCCATCATACCAGGGCAACATCAGTTTTGATAAGGCGATACGTGGTCTCCCCACCCACAACAGGCTGCGCTGTAGAGATTCCAACCCAGTTGAAGTACGACGGAGGCACCGGGTCAAAGGAGTTTTGTAGAGCATAAAGAAAGCGCAGGAGGGCCATCATCTTGAAAAGAACTACATGTCCCAACATAGAAATCGGCAATTCCTTCCATCTGACAACATCTCCTCGCAATCTGGCCAACGGGGGAAGCAGATTCAGGCTAAAACGCACCTTGGGATCTTTCGAGATATGGATCCCCAGGTAACGGACACTGGTCATTTCTAGCTTTACCGGGCAGTTCTTCGGCACCCTGGGTGGATCACTGCGTAACACGAAAAGGACCGATTCTGCCCAGTTAATAGCGAAGCCAGAGAACCTACCAAAAATGGCGAGGATATCCATAAAGATCACCAGAGAGCTGCGAGGGGAGGTCAAATACGCAAGGATGTCATCTGCATAAAGCGAGAGTTTATCCTCCCACTCTGGTGTCCAGCGCAGCCCTCTAATCGAGCGGTCCCATTGCACCCAAGCGGCGTGCGGCTCCAGTGCGAGGGCGAACAGTAACGGTGAGAGGGGGCATCCCTGACGAGTGCCCCTCCCAAGTGGAAAGTCACGGGATCTATGGTTGTTAACAACTACACGAGAAAGGGGAGCAGAGTAGAGAAGGCGAACCCACCCAACAAATACAGGGCCAAACCCCAACTTCTCCAATACCGCAAAGAGGTACGGCCACTCCACTCGGTCAAAGGCCATCGTGGCATCTAGGGACAACAACACAGTGGGTTCGTGAATATGGGACGCCCCCGCCAACACCCCGTGGAGCCGTCGAAGATTGAGGGCCGTGTTCAGACGCGGCATAAAACCAGACTGGTCCTGATGCACCAGCGTCGTGATGACCTTCACCAGGCGGGCGGCAAGCAATTTAGCCAACACTTTAGGCTCCACATTTAACAGGGAAATCAGACGAAACGAAGAGTACTCCAAGCGCGGTTTGCCTTCCTTATGAATGAGTACGATATTAGCTATGCGTTGATCATACTGGAATTCACTGCGGTCCCTGCTCTCGAGATACATGTCTTTCAGATGCGGAGCCAGACGGTCAGCATGGAGCTTAAACAGTTCAATGGGAAGACCGTTTGGGCCCGATGCCTTGCCGGAAGGAACCCCCCTGATGGCCATCGCTACCTCGTCGTTTGTGATGTCGGATTCCAAAAAATCTCTATGCTCAGCCGATAGCACCGGCATCGGAATTTCACGGATCATGTCGGCATTTTCTCCCTCTGTGAAGTCTCCCGGAGAGGCATAAACCTCCTCAAAATAACAGGCGTATTCATCTACTATTAATTGAGGGTCCGACGAGATCGCTGCACCCGGAATACGCAGTTCCGGTACCAATCGAGATCCCCAATCGCCCTTTTCCAGCTGCGCTATCAACTTCCCGGCCTTGTCACCATGTACATATATTCTACTCTGCGTGGTGGCATATTGCATCTTTGCTTTATCACGCGTCATGGTCCTGTACTCATCCCGGAGCAACCCAAGATGGTGCCCCGCCCCCGGGTCCCCCCCGGAGGAGACAGCAGCCTCCATAGCCAATAAATCCGCCTCCACTCTATCTACCTCCGCCCTGCTCTTTTTCTTCTGCCCAGAAACAAGGGATAGGACCTCCCCCCTTGCTACAGTTTGTAGGCCTCCCACAGAGAACACTGCAATGTAACCGATCCCACCTTCTCCCTAAAATAGTGGTCCGTGATACGTACTCATTCCTTCCTAACAGAGGGGTCTTTCAAACACCACACGTTAGTGGGTGCCACCCCACTCACATCACCCTGTTCCATCCTCAATCTAAGCCATATCGGGGAATGGTCCGACACTCCGTGCCGAATGAGCCACTTCCTGAACAAAGGCCGCCTGAGACGCCAGCAACAAAACATAGTCTATCCTAGAAAGGGAGTGATGCGCTGCAGAGGCGTGCGTATAGCTAACATTGCTAGGGTGCCGAAGGCGCCATCCATCCACCAGACCCAAAGCGGAAATAAAATCTGCCAGCCATTTACGGGAGGGCAACAACACACGGGAGGGATGCCTGTCTAGCACACCATCTAGTACTGCATTGAAGTCCCCACCCAGCACCATAGTCCCAATGGGCAAAGTCAAAAACACACGGCTCAAATCACGGAAGGTATCAACCTGCAACGCTGGGGGGACATATATAGACAAAATGGTGACAGTCCTTCCCTCCCATAACCCTGAGATTCCAACATATCGGCCTCTGTTGTCAGACCAAGTCGACTGGATGCTGAGGGGTAAGGAGTTTTTTACCAAGATCCCCACTCCTCTCGAGCCAGATGTAAAGCCAGCATGGGCCACTAGTTTGTAGCCCCCTCTGTGGAGTGCCATACAGCGCTTACCCATGAGATGGGTTTCCTGCAAAAGCACCACGTCAGGCGAATGCCTTCTAATCAGTTGACTCACCATGGTGCACTTGATCTTATCACCCAGGCCATTCACATACCAACTGAGGACGGAAAACCCCAAGCCCAAAATATCGGTGGCCATTCCTATTTCCAAAAAGGTACAGGATAACCTTAGGCACCCATTGTGAGCTCTGGTCACACAAAACGAACAACCTAACAATCAAACCACCCCAAACAACAGCCCCCCAACCCCCCTCCCTGCACCCCTGCATGTAGCTATCTCACATCCCCAACTCGCAGTGTGCCTGTTACCCCCAACTAACTACGAATATCTAAATGTAGAAAACGGAGGAGGACCTTACAACAGGCTGCTCGCCCCCACCACCCCGAACCAACCATTGTTCCCCCATTCAGCCATGTACAAAAGGGAAATTCACGGATAATAGTCCAGGAGGGAAAAATGAAAATAACCCCAACCAGCACCCCGTGTCACCAGTAGTAGTGAATAGTACAGTACAACAACAAGTTATTGTTCCTCCTCATTTGTCCAGGCCTGACCCGCGGGGTCCGAGCCCACGATTCGATCCAGCCGGTCGGCAGCGACCTCAGGATTGTCAAAGAACCAAGTTTTCCCCTCATGTTCAATCCGAAGACGGGCCGGAAACGTCATCGAGTACTTCATCTCTCGGTCCCTCAATCGACGCTTGATGGCCATAAAGCTTTGCCGTTGCCTCTGCACCAACTGGGTGAAGTCATGGAAAAACAATAGCGATGCGTTCTCAAAGGCCAACGGGCCCGTTGATCTTGCCGTTTGCAGGATCGCATTGCCGTCTCGATAATTCAGGACCCGGGCTATCATGGGACGGGGCGGCCGCCCCCGTCTTCGGACGACCACCAGGAACTCTGTAGGCCCTCTCGACCGTAAAAAATTTACTGAGGCCCTTGGGCTTAAGATGTTGCATGACGAGTTCCTCAACAAAGAGATCTGGTGTCAGCCCTTCTGACCTCTCCGGTAGTCCCTTTTAGCCCGTCCTTCATAATCATCGAGCTTTCGATCAAATTGTGTCCGGGCCGCCCTTAGGTCTCGCACCTCCTTCTGTAGCTCCGAGACATCCTCGATGAGGCTCGTTGTCTTGATTTCCAAGCCATTAACTTTCTCGGCCGTTTTGGTCAGATCCGCCCGTATGAGGCCCACCTCGATCGACACCGAGTCCAATTTTGTGTTCATTTTATCCAAGGATGAGTGGACCCCGGTGATCGTTGCCATTAGATCCTTCATTGTGGGGTCTTCAACGACCGAATCAACGTCCCGACTGCCAGTCGGAGGACGCCTCGCCTCCACCAGGGACCCCTTGGAAAGGGCATACTTGTCAATTTTGTCGGATTGGACCTGCTTGGTAGTCTTCGATGATTTTGACTGGGGCTTCTCAGAGTCTCCTTTCGACGCCATCATCACCACCGATCGGGTCCCCGCCACTTCTTCAGCGGCCCTGGGCCAATGTAGATGAAATCAGGGCATCCGATCGAGACTCTCCAAGAATAGGCAGGATTCGATCGACCACTTCCGGTGCCCGCGGCCGATGTTGTTGTACTACACCTCGGACCCCAAAAAAATAAAAGGTCCCGGCTTTCACTTCCGTAGGTCACAGAATTGCAGACGATGATATTCAGCCACCGGAGCGTCCAAAAAAGCCAGAATTTCGCCTAGTGACTCAGGCGCTGGTCCCCCACCTGATGGTGAGGACGGGTGACAGGATAGTATGCCGGATGGCTAGTCAGGAAGAGGCAGCCGACGGAGCCGAGACTCAAGCGGCCATCTTGGTAGTTGGTGCGGCTCCTCCCCCGCTTTTAGTAAATTTAAAGTTAATACCTAAAGTCAAGTTAATGGATTTTGACTCCTCAAATATTTTAGCTATTGAACTAACAGCTAAGAATTTACCAACTCTGTTAGTGATTAACTTTTATAATTCTTTCACAAGGGACGATGATCTAGAGCATTTAAGCTCTCTCTCAGCGTGTTTGATTGATTATGAGTCCATGGCTAACACGCATTACTACATACTAGTATTGGGTGATTTTAACATTCACACTTGTCTAATTGACTGTTTTTTAAACTAGATGAGGAACAAACCCCGCAAGGGAAACGCACATTGAGCATTCTACTTCGGGGATCTATCTAGAGAGTCTTTTATCTGACCATAATTTGTATTGCCCAACTCGGGGGCATGCGTCAATACCAATACCCACATACACTGGCCATGGTCATCATAGCACTATTGACTATATCTTAGTCTCCGGTTATATGAGGGACCTTGTAGGTACACTTGAGGTAATAGACAACTGCTTTAGTGACCATAACCCATCTCATTGAATCCTAACATCCATGCTAAAGGTAAAGTTAGCGTTCTGGCTCACTTAGGTAACGGTGATATTGTGCCAAAAGATCAAGCCCGTCGGTTAAGATGGGATTCTATCTCCCCGGACAGCTTTATGGAAACTTCAACTGGTGTTTGCTCAGAGGAGTTTGGCATTTGAATAGACCCTGAGATCGATCCTGGGATTGTCCTGGATGCTTTTGACCATATTACCAAACAAGTCTCGGCCGATTTGACTAAGCCTCCCAAATTGAAAGAACGGTTTGATGATAACTGCACAAGAGCTCATAATGCGCTCATGGATGTGCTTAAGGGGAATCCAAGGGACACTGTTAGGATTAAGGAGGGCATACAAAGTTGTTGTAGGAAATAGGAAGAAACAACTAAGAGAGCAGCCTAGGAGGAGCTCAGTCAAGCTAGTAACCTTTCAAATAGCTCCAGATTCTGGAGCACAGTGAACAGTCCTATCTTTGACAAATCTTCTAATCTTGTCTCTGACTGTCACATTGCTCCAGAAAAATGGGTACAACACTTTGGGAATGTCTATGGAGATGTTTGGAAAGACTTCCCAGGTTGGATACCGGACAGTGGGTCTGTCGTGCCCCCTTTACACTTTACAGATGATGAAGTAATTGAGGCAATCAATTCAAAAGCAGGTGGAAAAGCCCCGGGCCCTGACGGCGTCCCCGCAGATCTTTATAGAGTGGATCCCATTTTATGGTCTAAAATCCTAACTCAGGTTTTTAATGCAGCAGCTCAAGTTGGCTTTCCCCAGTCTTGGGCTAAAGCAGTTATTATTCCGATTTTTAAAAAGGGAGCAAGAGATGACCCGGCATGTTATAGGCCAATATCTCTCTTGGACTCCGCAGCAAAAATTATGGGGAAAGTTATCCTAACGGATTGGTTGGAACAAAATAACATCATCTCAGATCTCCAATATGGTTTTAGGCAGGGCAAAGGTACCGTGGGTCAATGTCTTAACCTTAATCTTATTATTGGAAAGTATACAGTCGCCAAGCGGGGGGACATGCATCTGGCATTTATGGATTTATCCTCTGCCTTTGATCTTTTAAACCAAGCAAAGCTATGGACGATGCTCCATGGAATGGGTTTAGAGGCAGCTTTGGTCTCCTTCTTGGCGACAATGCACGAGAACACCATAGCTTCAGTGCGCTATAATAAAGATGGTAGCCTCACAGATTCTTGGCCCGTTAAAAGAGGGGTGGGACAGGGGTGCATTTTGGCACCCCTGTTGTTCACTCTATACATTAAAAATTTAGGGGAGGCCTTAATATCCAGTTGTAAAGACATCCCAAGGGTCGGCTCTAAATTGATCCCTGCTCTGCTTTACGCAGATGATGCGGTATTGTTAGCAAAACCCCAAGAGGGCTTCAAACTCTTTTAAATTGTTTTATTGATTTTATGGACTCTTTAGATTTAGTTACGAATTTTATAAAGCACCATTCTATGTCAATCGGCTCTGTCAAAGCAAGGAAGGCTAAGTTCTACTGCACTAAATCTAAATTAACAAAGGTGCCCACCTTCCCTTATCTGGGGGTGCTCTTTGATGACCGACACTCGTGGGTTGTACAACACACACATAAAAGAAATACTTTAACCCGAGCGTCAGGAGCCATCATGGAGTTTGCAAAAAAAATGGCTCAAAGCCCCTCCCTACACTTTTAAAAATATATAACGCAAAGTGCGTCCCAATGGCTACTTATGGGTGCGACCTATGGGGTTATCTTGATATGGCAACATCCAGGCGGTAGAAAATGTGTTCATCCGTAAACTATTGTCGCTACCAGTCTCTACCCCTGTTTTTAATATCCATGAGGATCTTGGAGCTGGGTTTATCTCAGACTAGATTGCGGTTGCTCCGATACTGTGCTGGTCTAGAATTTGGGCACAACCATCACCTAATTTAAATCAGCTGATAATTCAAGACTGCATTACGCTAGACAAGGGCTTAGATATACCCTGGATTCGCTACATTAAGACTCAAATGGCCATCTTTGGCTGCCTCAAATTATTCTCTAGTCCAAGGGCTATGGCCAAATCGGCAATCAAAGACTTGAAGCTGCAGTTTTTTAATAGATCTATGCTGTACAGGGAGGAGAGGGAATTAGTGAAACATAAAGAAAGACTTTTGTCACACTGAGTATAATTAGTCAGTTGCAACCATATCTAACATATATAAACAAGCTTTATCATCTGTTTGTCTTAGTCAGATGTAAGCATAATATGGTTTCCTGGCTGCTTGCATTCCCGAAAGAGTTCTTTAAAGAAGGTTCGTTAAGACCCTATCCTTGTGACAACTTCTCAGAACAAAATCTACTACACATGGTATTTTTCTGTGAGTATTATGATTCTATGCACAGGAAATTTATTATCCCCCTCCTAAAAGGCCAAAACTTTGAGAAAGTAAGACCAGCGCTCTTTTATTTACAAATGTTGGCATCTCCTGTGGTTTTCTTTGGGGTTGCAAGCTAATTAATATCCGCCATTAGGTGCAGGAATAGACTGATGACTGTATAATGGATTATTTTTTAAATGACACATTTATGATCTTTTGTCATATTTGTAGCAATATTATCTGTATTTATTGATTATTTATTACTTAGTGTGTGGGATAGGATTGCGTTGTATCCAATGGGTTTTAAAGACTGTCTAACACCATGAAGTAAGAATTGTAATTAATGTAACTAATGTATTAATTGATCATATGCACTTTGATGGTTTTAATTTAACCGAATAAAGTTATACTTGATTTGACTTGACTTGAATGTCATGGTCATGACAGACCTGTTAAAAACCTCAGCAGTTTGTAGTCTGACCTCAAGACAAAGGGTAGTGGACACATTTATATTAAAGGCTCAATATTACCTTAGGGAGAAGAACCACACTAAAAAGTCAGTCCTCACCTACCAGTTAGTTCCCTCCATCTTAGAGGATATCCCAATACTACAACACAAATTCATATTACTGCGATTTTGCCTAAATATGATACCTCTGCTGCTTAGGTTTCCAGCTAAAAGTTTTAACCTTTCTGAGCTGCTCCCATGTCCCTGTGACAGGAAATCACCCCAATCTGATCTCAATTTAATATTCTTCTGTGGATTCTATCAGAGAGAAAGGAAAAAATACATCTTACCAATTCTAAAGCCCCATAACTTTAAACAATGTAGGTTGGCATTGCATTTTTTAAAATCACTCCCCGACCCCCTAGTTTTTTTTGCAGTAGCGTCTTTTTTATTGGCCTGTCTGAAAACAAGAAAGTCCTTGGGACCATAATAGGCCTAGATGTTTTACTGTTTTAAGATCTGTTTTACCATTTTATTATAATTCATTTTAACCTGTATCTTAACATTGCATCTGTGAAACTACACATTGAACATTTCTGAATGAATTTAATACATTTTTTAATAATTCTTTGGTATTCCTGGAATCTCTGCAATGTCATGGTATGCTAGAAACAGGTGCATTTTTGAAAAGTGTTATCTGTTACTTCTCTGTACTTTTATGATCTTATTTGATAATGTTCGAATAACGTTTTTCTGACTTAGGGAGTCATTACGATGGCGGACGGACTTCAATCCGTCCGCTGTGGTCCCAGTGATTGTGACCGCCCGCCCAGAAGGCGGCAGTCCCACTCATGTAATTAAGATGCAACCGGCACTATGGCAGTCGCAGCTGCAATATTTACCATTGCGGCAGGTGCTGCTAGCTGCAGCACCGGCCGCAATGTTAAAAATGCACCTTGAACATTTCCCTGCACTAAGTGGCAGACACCATGCAGTGCCTGCCACATGGAGCAAGGAAATGGTGACCCCACAAGTGCATACCTAAACTGCCCCTGGTCAAGGGGGGCCCACAACGGGCCCCCAAAGTACATCTCGGCCAGCCATTCTATAGCGGTTAAACTACCATGGAAAGGCTTGCGGAGGTCCTGCATTCCAATCAGGCAGGCGGTGCCTGCTAGGCACCGCCACCATTCTGGTGATGCAGGGCGGTCCTACAGGCAATCAGAATGATTGCTTATGTCAGACCCGTGGCGGTCAGGCTTTCCGCCTGCCAGCACACCGCCAGCACACCGCCCACCATCGCAATCTGGCACACTATGGCGGTGAACCCGACACCGACAGCCTGTTGTGGAGGGTTCAACGTTATCGTAATCAGGCCCTTAGTTTGGTTAGTTTTAAGTCCTATGTTATACATAAAATTATTAAAGCATCTAACAAGGATTGTAGGCCATTTGCTGTTCGAGCAATTAGAACAGCATCATCTGCATAGAGCAGGACAGAAATTTCTCATGAATTGATTTTAGGAAAATCTTGTCCGGCCTTCACTAAGTGGTCACCAAGGGCATTTATGTAAAATAAAAAGAGGAATTGGGCCATTACACAGCCCTTTCTAACCCCTGTTACTGACAGAAAGTCTTCAGTGAGATCCCGGTTCATAGTGTAACGCACTCTAGCTGCGGTATGTGCATGGCATCTATGCAGCAAAGAAACTATTGCACTATCTATACCTAAGTCAGTCATTATTGACGATATTCTGGGGTGATCCACTGTTTCAAAGGCACTTGTTAGGTCCATTACGGCAAGATGAACACATTCTTTTTTTGCCTTTGTATATTTTCTGGACTTTAAGGGACAGGTTTTAAGTCTGCTCCACTGACCCCAAGCCTAGGCGAAACCCGAACTGTAAATCTGATAGCCCCCGAGTCTCTACAGCCCAGCTTTCTAATATGGTCAACATGACCCTTCCTAGAATTTTTACTGTGCTATCCAAGAGTGAAATTGGTTGATAGCAATGTGGCTGGCCTTTATCTCCCTTTTTAAGATGGGAATACTACTGGCCTCTTCCCAGGTTTTAACCATGGGCCCAATATTTGCAGATCTCAGACAAATTGTTATTAGGGGAGCCCAGAACTGTGGTAGGGATTTACAAATATCTGCAGGAATGCTGTCGGGTCCTGCCGCTTTCTCGGATGGGGAATTTTCAATTGCTAGGGTAACGTCAGAGACCTCAATAGATCTGCTTAATTCCCGAATAGAGCTTGGATCACTGATGAGTATGGCATCTATAAATTGGTGTCTGGGCCTTTGGGGCCCAAATCTTTTTTAGGGTGGTTCGCCTAGGAATCACTTGGAATAACACACTCGATTTTTGGGATGGACTCACGTAAAAGGGATTGACTACCTGCCAAAAAGCTTGAGAATCTTTCAGCTCACTGGCATCTCTTAACTCAACCCAGGCCTTCTCTCTTATTTCTACTTTAGTTTTTGAGATGGCTTCTTTGTAGATTTTTCTGGCCCTCCTTACTCCTATTGTGTCCTGTGCGTGTTTTCCGATAGCACTCCTTAGTTGTTTATGAGCTTTAGAGCGGGTACTATTGAACAACTGTGGGCCAGCGTGGGATTGTCCAGCTTTTTTGGGCAATTTATCTGCCATGTACTTTGTGAGAGAGGTAAATACCTGAATTACCTCTGTTGGGCTTTAGTCCTCTCCCAAAACCTAACTAATCTCCCGTTGTTTGTGAGTAGAGTTCTTTGTCAAAGTCCTTCTTATCAATCTGGCCCCATCTACCCCAATAGCTCTCAGGAATCCTGCTGTCAGACTTACAGGAGGTAACAGGAGGGCTTCTGGGCCACAAAAACCCTCCTCATCAAAAGGACTTTGTTCCCTAACCAGCAGTGAGCCAGTAGGTGTGCTTGAAAAGTGGTGGAGAAAGGGGGACAGGCTCTGGAGTCCTCTCAGCAATTGCATTCTAAGGGATTCACTGGATGTTACAGGACGTGTTGGCCTCCACGGACCCTCAGAGCCAGGGGACTCCATCCTCCAACCAGCAGCGTTTCTAGAGTGGTAGAGAAAAAGGGCATGGCCTCTGAAGACCTCTCAGCTATCCCACTTTGTGGGACTTACTTGAGGTAACAAGAGGGTTTGGTGGACTGCAAGAACCCTCCGGAGCCAAGGGGTCTCATACCCTAACCAGCACTGTGCCAGGAAGTGTGTTTGCAGAGTGGTGGAGAAAAGGTGAGTTACCTCCTAACACCTCTCAGCAATCTGCCTAAGGGGTTCTTACTAGAGATAACAAAAGGGCTTCTTGGCTCAAGGACCCTAGGCATTCAAGGGGACTTCATCCCCCAACAAGCTGTGTGCCAGGAGGCATGTTTGCAGAGTGGTGGAGAAAAGGGGCATGGCCTCCAAAGACTTCTCAGCAAACCCGCTCTGTGGGACTTACTGAAGGTAATAGGCTTGTTGGCCCCAAAGGAGCAGCACCAGCCAAGGGGACTTAATTCATCAACCAGTAGTTCACCTGGAGATGCGTTTGCGGACTGGTGGAGGAAGGGGATGGGGCCTCCGGCAACTTGCCGGCCATTTTTTCAAAATGTCTTTGTTTATTAGGGGAGGGGGGCAGCGTGGCCGCCCTCCCCTAGCCGATTTCAGGCCATGGAAATCCATCCCTGTGGCCTGGCTGTTTCTATACTGTTTAATCAATTTAAAGGGAGGGAGTTTCAAGCGGCCCCCCTCTCAGGATGATTTAGCTCTGGGACCCTATCCTCTGGGGCCTCTAGTGTAGGTGCCCTGGTCCAACTCCAGGCACCCACTTAGAATTGTTGTGGCCCACGGGGGTAGCCTAAATGTTTCCATGGTCCCTGACGGTCTCTGACTCCTGCGGGAGCCGACATTGCTTTGACAGAAAGGGAGCTGCTAACATGCAGCTTCCTCTCTGTTAAAGCAATGGTGCTCCGCTTTGAGCAAGTAAGAGGAAAATGCTCTCACTTGCTCAAAGTGGAGCAAAATTTGCTATGACTTGGTGGGAGCTGTAAAGCTCCCGCCAAGCCAAAGCAAACAGCTATGTCCCAGGGGTGCGCAGGAGCCATCTTTTGGGGGTGGCAACCCCCAGGGCCATGTATGGCTCCAGGAGGAGGGTCCACATAGCTCTTTGCTTTGTTAGAATTTGCCCCAGTTAGGTGGTGGTCCCAGGGCAGCGGGGCCAGCGTACCCCCATTCAAATTGAACTTACGCTTTGGGAAGGTGGCGGCCCCTGGGGCTGCAGGGGTTCTGTGCAGCCACCTGCATTATTTTCTGGATAAGCCCTGAGGAGGTGGCAGTCCCTGGGGCAGCGGGGAGGCGTACGGGGCTCCCTCACATGTTTTTTATATGCAAGACCTGAAGGGGTGGTGGTCCCCAGGGCCTCAATGAGACCCAGGATGGGGGGTATGCACCCCCTTACTTTATTATAATGCACCCAGGACCTGGCCAACCCAGGGGCCACTCAGAAAGAATAGCAGAAGACCATGTTTCAAATTTTTATTTTCAACACATGCACTGAAATGCATTTATACCATTAAAGCCTGTGTGGTTCAAACGCTATTAACCACACATTTTGTAACCCTTGGTCTTCATGAACACTGATGGTGCATTATGGGAACCGTAGGATTAAATCTCTGGAAACATGCTTACAGTTATTAAACAGGGACTCTTTTGCACTATTGACTTGCTCACCTGTGATCAAGGCTAGAGGGGGAACAGCCTTTACGACTCGGCTGTTACACCGCCGTGCCGTTACAACGCGGTCTTTTCAACGCAAGTCGTTACCACAACTTGCGCTGGAGGGCACTGCAGGACAAGGAAGTTTTTAATTTACTATCCAACACCTTCCCTACTGTACGTATGCTGGTGTTGGAATAGTAAATTAAAAAATTCCCAAGTCCGCACTCCCACCAACGCAAGCCATCTCCCAGCTGATGTCACTCACAAGCCAGACATGCGATACACAAACCTAGCTGAGGCACTCTAGATAGTTAAGCAAGAAAATGCCTACTTTCTAAAAGTGGTATTTTCATACACAAAATTTTAAAATCACCCACACTAAAAGATGCACTTTGACATTCTGAGTTCAGGCATGCTAAACGTAATTTTCCTATCTTGTTCCCTGGGTCAGTTTTGTTAATAAGATGTTATAATCAAACTACCCATTCTGGCCTATGGGAACAGATAGCCTTTCAATAGTGAAAAACAAAATTGGCTGTAATTCACTATCAGGACATGCCACACACATCAGGGCATGTCCTACCTTTCACAAACAATGCACCCTGCCCATAGGGGTACCTTGGGCCTACCTTAGGTGTGACTAACATGCAGAAAAGGCAAGGTTTAGGGACAGGCAAGTATGCACACTTGCCAAGTTGACATGGCAGTCCCAGACAGCACACAATTTATGCACTAGCAGGCCTCAGCAACATTTTACAAGTTGCTTCTCTGGGTGGCACAACCAGTGTTGCAAGCCCACCAGCACATTTGATTTACAGGCCCTGGGCACACATGGTGCACTGTACTAGGGAATGACAAGTAAATCAAATACCCAATCATGGAATCACTAATCCATACAACAATCTACAATAGGGAGCATTTGCACTTAGGCCCTGAACAGCAGCGGCAAAGCACCCAAAATATCTAGATCAGCAAAAACAGATCAGGCAACAGCAAAAACTGAAAAGGAGACTCGCGCCAATGGTGCCAAGTCTAACAAGCAGCAACTGCTGGCCAGCCCATCAAAGCAACACACAGCAAATGGGCTGTAAAGCCTCCTGACAGCTCTTCTTCTTGGCAGGGTCCTCCCAGTTCCAGAAGTAATCTAAAGTTCTGGGGTTTTAGGTCCAATAGTGATACCCCATTTTCTCTGTGTGGTCTTTGTTTCAAGGGTCTCTGAGCTCAGTAAGAACTAGTTCTGTCCTCCCTGGTCCAGCTTCCCTACAGGATGTGGAGACAACATTGTGCTGAGCAGACACAGCCTATTCATGTGCTAGTGAAAACACCTCCCACCACTCCAAATGCAGAAAGTGCTATTCCACCTAGCTATGAGTCACCCAGGAAAGGCAGGACACCACTCAACCCCCCCTTGTGACTATCTAGGGTGAATACACATCCCCAGCTCCTGTCACTCCAAAGTCAGATGATGGATTCACAAACAGGAAGAGGCACATCAGATGGTTAAACAATAAAATCCCCACTTTCTAAATGGGGCATTTCAAACATGCAATTTTAAAACCACATTTACTGAAAGGTGAGTAATTAAATAGAGTTCAAAGAGCCTAAACTCCAAATGTCTAGCTGTTCCCAAATGAAAGTTACACATGTAAAAGGTTACAAGGCAGTTGTGAGAGCTAGTTCTTGCAATAGTGAAAAATGAAATGCACAGCATTTCACTATAAGGACATGTAACACACATCAGTGCATGTCCTACTTTTTACATACACTGCACCC
Source organism: Lissotriton vulgaris (assembly GCF_964263255.1). Lineage (NCBI taxonomy): Eukaryota > Metazoa > Chordata > Amphibia > Caudata > Salamandridae > Lissotriton > Lissotriton vulgaris. Next base: position 773,667,559 of record NC_141696.1, on the reverse strand, counting down.
TGCTCATGGGGGTATCTTGGGCTTAATAGTAATCACAAGAAGGGCTGTGCTGTTGCTAAAGATTATATGGATTGTACAAAACTCTAAAAGTGTGGGATGTTGTAGGGTCTCAAGGAGTTCTACGATTCGGCATCCATTTTGTTGGATGTAATGCCCTCACACACCCTTTCAGGTGTCAAGCTTCATCATTTGGGCTTGCTCCTCGTTGGGTCGGCGGTGCAATAACCAACGGGCAACACCTCAAAGAGGGGCTCTTTGGCGGGGATATTTTTTCCAACAGCCGTATAGATGAAGTGCGGGTGGGGGGCCAGAAATGCATAGACATCTGTAAGTGGTTTAAAATAAAGCTAGGAGTACCGAGAATAACTTTATTCTGGAGGTCCCCTACTTTAATTAAAATCAAACTAACTAGTACTCGCTGGGATATTATGCTCCCAAGTTACGAGTCACAAATTAGTGTGTGCTGTAGTTGGTCGACATGTTTGTCGCTATGGTGCAATAGCTAGCGATTCTTCAGGACCTACGATTGGAACTAAGTGTTCTAGTCAACTGTCTACGTCAAAGTGATTACTATCTTATTCAGAATACATTCAATTTTAATATGTATTTTAACAACAGGTATGGAATAAAAACAATCAGCGGTCAAGTACAATACTTGTGTCATGCTAGAAGATGCTACTAGCATGTGGGTACAATACTGTGTGAACACGTGTACGTGCAAATCCTTAGTGGGCAATAGTGTAGGCATGCTCCTGTGGACAAATGTCTTATTGGTTAAAACTGTAAACCTGTAAAAAGAACTCTGGGTTAGAGACATCCACATTAATGTTACCTGTTTGGTAGGTTCCTGACTCACTTAATGGCTAAAGGAGCAGGCAACAACAGATTTCCGGCAGGTACAACAGCGGGTAATCCAATATCTGGCTATTTGTAGAAGGAAACCATAAGTTAGAGACTAATAGCGTATGAGTTCTGTGAGCTAAGGTGTCTCAAAAAATACCATGGGCAGGGGTGGGTGGCTGGAAGTGGCCCCAAATCCCATAAAAAACATCTGCAGCTCATAGTACAGGGATTTTACGTTAAAATGCTCTTCACACATTGCGACATTATACTGAAGCAAGGAATGATGTTAACAGGTTAGGGCAGGGTGGCTAATATGAGGTGAACACGCCATCCGGCGTGGTAAGGGTAATGTAACAATTATTAAGCTTCCTCAATGCCCGGTCTTTGTAAGGTGTCTGCCCCCTTGTGATCACAAACTGCGCAGGACAAAACACTAGAATCTACGTTTATGAATGGTATTGAAGAATGAGCGCCGCATATGGTCAGGCGAGTGCTTATGTAGGAAGTAACTTAATTCGAGTTCAAACTCCGGCTGTCAGCTCAGCAATGGTCCTATGGCAGGAAGCTATGCATAAACATAATAGCCAGTTGATATGAGACTGGGCTTACCTGATGGGTGACTACCATGTAGTTAAAGCAGGGGCTAACCCAACGCACTGCTCTCTCACCCTCAGACTGCAGACCGCAGGACCCCACCGCATCCAGGAATGCAATCAGAAATGCGGTCAGGGAGAACAAGAGGAAGGGAGAAAAAAGACAAGAACCTCCAAGTGGCCTTGACAAAAGAAAAGTATAAGGAAAAGGATAAGGGGAACACTCGGTCTGAAGAACCGGGTTTTAGAACCCAGCGGCGCCAGGGGCACGCCCAAAGTCTTCGGGTTCACCTGTCTTAGAATACAGAGACACAGGATACTTCTCGGTGATGTCAAAGATCAAATTTATTGGCTGCAACCAGGAACAGAAGTCTACGAAGTACAACACCAGTAGGTTCGTCAGAGACTGCTCAAATTTTGTAGAGCGAGACATCGTCTTTTATGCTGAAAATCACATTCCGGGCAAACACCCACTAGTTACAGTTTATCCAATCATAGGTAACATTGCAAAAGGTATCGCATGAGGACAAACCCAATTTTCAGTTGTCCAGCCCATCATCAATTACACGGGAAAGCCCAACATTCTTTCTCGAACAGGCCGGACAATCCCATAATAAAAGACCACAACCCATACCATAAATAGACCATAAAAGAAGGAACAGAAACAGATGAAAAGTAGGTTAAGGTGTGTGTGCATGTGCAGTAAACTCAACAATGTCCTGTGCTTTGATCCTTAATCTCGATTAGCTACCGGGCAAGGAACTGGCTTAACAAGGTTAGCTTCAGGCAACGAGGTCAGTTCGTTCAGGTCATTCAGAAGTCAGCTAACGTGTACGTGTACTAAAGACTCGTTTAGCCGTAGTCATCGTCCTATGTGAGGCCAACCACAAAATGGCTGCCATGCACAAAATGGAACCCAAGGGTTCAGAACGAAATCCCTAAATGCGTAGTGAATCCATCGGTCTAGCATGGCGAAAACACTCGTACTTGCCGCAATTACTAGTTACGGTTTGCTACTATCAAATTCGTAATGAAACCATGACCTTTATAAAACGGGTTCAGAATTCACAGAACCTCAGACCCTCCTTTTGCCCTTACATAGGGAATAACCTAAACTCACGTCAATCTGAATCCATATCTATATTCATCAGATCATCAAGATGTTGCTGGAGCATAATCCTAGTACTTAGTAACTCTCTCGAGACAGGTTTCCTTGCACACGTAGTAGCACAAAGGCCACATATAGCAGGAGCACACTGTACACAAAGACAGAACAGGAAAAGAATAGCTAAAGCCATCTCAATGATCATCAGAATCTTCCATCCCCAAGTGGACATAAATTCCCAAAACCATCCCATCAACGACCAATCTCCTTCATCCTCATGTACAGACTCGGAGATCTTATGTAGCTTGGAAATGGCCTGGTACACTGTCGGAGCATTGTCTGGAATGAAAATGCAGCAACTCGATTGAATCAATTTGCATACCCATCCTCTATCTGCAATTATGACATCTAACACAACTTGATTCTGCAACGTCATAGGACGGTCCGATTGGAGATCAGCAGTCAAGTTACTAAGGGCACCGGCAGTCTCAACTATGGTGGACTCAACCACTCCCGTCAATTGCCGTTTATTCCTTCTGTTAACCATAGGTCTTCAAAACGGCAGGAAACCCTTGAGAAAATCTCCCAATTCTTGTCCTGCAGTATCCTTCTTACTGAAGACACCTCTAGCAACTCTCGTTCTGTGGTAATCTGCGGCTGCAGTATACGTAGGGGGCAACAGAAACGAAACATAACATCTTTCTCGAAAAATCAGGGGGCAACCATGTATATGCTCTATCATAGCAGACAAAATACGTACCCTTAGCTGCTAAAAACGGTGGGGAAGTCTGGGACGCAAAATTTGTACGTCTCAGTACAAAAACTCTTCTGTAACTGAGCTCTTGGATTCTTGCCATTACCTTGCAGACAAAAATAACCACGATGGGGTACGATCAAAATCGAGGATGATCTTTTCCCTGGCTGCTTTTTACTCAGACTAACACCATATCCAGTCACATTCCATCCAATATAAGCTAGTGTCTCATCTCTTGGAATAGTCTCATAGGAATTGATACCTCTAATCATATTCACTATTCCCTTCACTAGAGCACTATTACTCGGACTATCTTTCATAGAACGCAGGGGCATAAATAAACATCGTCCTATATGCCCATACAGAACCATTATAGCTAAATGGCAACCAAATAAGGAATACCTTTATCCGTAGTATGAGGCATAAGACCACACACCCAGCAATTAGTGGTGTTCACTACTGACTGATGCTGATGAAGAAGTGGCACAAAGGAATTTTTAATGAATTCTAATCTTCTAATTGCTTCATGTTCAGGTAAAGGATGAAAAGAAGGTGAAGAAATAGTGGTAGGAAAAGACATAGGTTGTGTAGTGGGTGCAAACGTCACTTGGAAAGAGAAAACAACATATCCCACCAAAAACATTGTCATGCTAAGTAGCATTAAAAGACACGTTATCAAAAAACATTTGCTACTCATCAATTTACACATTTTCCTCTTAAAGTTCATTTCTACAACAGTTCTCTCGATCTCAAAAAACTCCATCCTCTAACAGTGCTGTTCTCGGCAGGTGATTTTCTTCACTAAGATGTACGTCTGTAAGTCCAGGTAACGCCCTAGGACAAACCAGAACCGTCAACCTTGTGTCTACACGGCTGAACACTCCAAGGCTTTATACCGCGACCCTACAGCTGAACCCGGATGGCGGTTCGAAAAAGAAAAATAGGTCAACACAGCTTTTTGGATGAGAAAACGCAGTTTTCAAAAATAGAAGGAAATTAACTCTTTATTAGTTCTTGTTTCTCTGTCGTAGATTATAGCGGCCTTTACCAGGCAATGTCTGATCACGAAACAACAACTCAGGTTCAGTGGTGTCCAGTCTCAAAGAAGGAGACACAGCTGCTTGCAAAATATTGTCGTCCTCACGCTCAGAGCTTGTCCCAAACAAACGCACGTCACTGAATGGAACAAACTTTGGCACAGTCTCAGTCTCTGAATTGCCAACACCTTCCTGGACCCACTGGTCGTACGGCAGAGGCAAAGGAACCCTCTTACAATGTACACCATGGATCCAGTTCTTCTTGCCGTGCACTCTCACTGCGGTACGCGTCGACAAAAGTACTTGGTGGGGTCCAGTCCAGCGGGGCTGATCATTCTTCGTCCGCTGAAAGTTGTGTACCAACAGCCATGAACTAGGATCAATGGCGTGTCCTGGATCTTCAGATGCTTGTGGAAGTGTTTCGTAAACCTGTTGGTGTAAGACACGCAATTTAGCCGTCAAGTCATACAAATAGTCAATCAGTACAGGATGTTCAATCTCGCTAAACTTTGTCGGCCTCGGCACTCCCCATACATTAGCCGGACGACCAAAAATAATTTTATAGGGACTAAGGCCCACTCGAGAATGCACTGTAGTTCTTGTTGACAAAAGTGCCAATGGCAAAATATCGGTCCATTGGAGACCAGAACTCACCTGAATCTTGGCTAACTTCAGCTTCAGAGTGCCATTGCAGCATTCGACTAAACCAGCTGATTGGGGGTGATTTGCAGGATGAAATTTCTGCTTAATGCCTAAACCTTCACACACTCTCTTCATAACTTGACCCACAAATTCACTCCTGTTATCACTCCACACCATCCTTGGCAATCCGAATCTAGGGAAAAATTCCTTGAGTAGGGCTTTGACAGTTGACAAGGCAGTATTATCTTTCAAGGGGTATGCTTCTACCCATCTCGAAAAGGCACAAACAACTACAAGGACGTATTTTAAGTTGCTAGATCTCTCCATGTGTATAAAATCCAATTGCAGCACCTCGAACGGATACGTCGGAGGCGCAAAGTGACCAGCTGGAGTTGGAGTTCCCGTGCCAGGATTATACATCAGACAAACCGTACAATTCTTGACCAGATTCTCTGCACACTAAGGAATTCCAGCATTCTGCCATACTGGAGCCAACAACTTACAGATCCCTTTCGCACTAATGTGAGCCATTCCATGCGCTATCGGAACCACTGCAAGCACATACGCATCAGGTAACAACCATCGCTGATGTTCCGACAACTCAATCCAACAACCAGTCTAATCCAATTTTCCCGTACTCTCTCTCCACACATTCAATTCTTTCTCAGTAGCTTTAGCCTGTATTGACTTCACACTCTCTATCGTATCCTCACACATTACTCTATCCAGAACCCATCTTGCTGGACCCGCAACGTACATTCGACTCGTCACATCTTTCGCCATCTCTTTCGCAACTTCATCCGCAAACGCATTACCACGACCAACGTCAACGGTAACCTTCTTCTGTGCACTGCATTTCACGATCGCAACTTGCGTCGGCAACGTAAGTGACACGAGAAGCTCATTCACCAACTGACCATGCTGCATCTTCGTACCATGAGAAGTAAGAAATCCACGTTCTTTCCACAAGCGTCCAAAGCTATGGGCAACACCAAACGCATACTGGCTATCGGTATACACAGTCACTCTCTTTTCTTTCGACAACACACGCGCTCTCGTCAGTGCAATCAACTCTGCTGCTTGAACTGAATTTTGTGGGACACGTGCAGCTTCAACAATCGTATGCAAAGTCGTAACCGCATATGCTGCCGTCGTATCACCATTCGGAAGCTTAAAGCATGAACCATCTACCCATAATGTACCATCAGACTTCACAAGAGGAGTATCTTTCAAATCAATTCTACCCTTTGTTTCTTCCTCTGTCCTAAGAAAGCAATCATGCTGTTCCTGAACATCCGTCTCTACAGAAATCGGCAACAACGTAGCTGGATTCAACGTGTTGCATCGCTTTATATGCACATGACTCGCCAAAAGAGTCAACTCGTAACCTGACAATCAAGCACTAGTCAAGTGCTGTGTTTTAGTCCTGTTCAATAAAGTATCCACTGCATGTGGAACCATCACAATCAACGTATTATCCATAACCAAACCAGCAGACTGTCGAATAGAAACAGCCGTTGCTGCTGTAGCTCTCAAACAACTCGGCAACGCTCTAGCTACCGGATCCAAAGCCGACGAGAAATACGCACATGGACGCTGCTTATCGCCGAATTGCTGTGTCAGGACTCACAATGCACATCTCTCTCTCTCATGGACATAGAGTGTTAAAGGCTTACTGTAATCGGGGGTACCCAACACCGGAGCCGAACACAATGCATCACGTAATTCAGAAAAACTCTTCTGACATTCGTCAGACCAAGAAAGAGGATTCGGAGTATCCTTAAGAGTAAGTGCCAACAAAGTTTCGCAAGTAGAAAAAAGTTCGGAATCCATTGCCTACAGTACGAAGTAATACCCAAGAAAGCACGCACTTCTCTCTGTGTAGTTGGCACATTCATTTTCGCAATCGCTTGAATTCGTTCTGGGGTCAACCTTCTTCCCTCCTTCGATGAGAGATGACCTAAGTAGGTCACTTCTTGTCGACAATACTGAAACTTCGAAGGTGACACTTTATGATGAAGGTCAGACAAATGTCGCAACAACAAAAGAGTAGCTTCTTTACAAGTTTCCTCATCATCAGCAGCAACTAACAAATCGTCTACATACTGAATAAGAGCAGCACCATCAGGCAAGACAATCATATCAAGCTGTGTTTTCAAAGCCTGACTATAGATAGATGGACTTTCACAATAGCCTTGAGGAGCGCGCTTAAACCGGAAGCTTCGGCCTCCTAAAGAGAAGCCAAAAATATCTCTACTCTCCTCGGCAATCGGGATACTGAAGAAAGCATTCTTCAGATCTATCACCAAAAACCAGGTAGCTGAAGCAGGAATCATAGTCAGCAAAGCAGTAATATCTGGAACAACCGGAAACTGTGGCACAACAATTTTATTCACATCTCGAAGGTCGATCATAAATCTATACACAGGCGGCTGAGAAGAATCATTATGTTTCAGAACAGGCAAAACCGGACTATTGCACACATTACCTCTCGTCTATTCTATCACACCTTTCTCAATCAGATCATAGATGATCGCTAAAAGTGCTCTTTCACCATCACTAGAGATCCTGTATTGGGGAATACATGGCAATCTAGCATTCGCTTTCAGTGTCACTACATATGGTGGAATCTCCAAAAGACCCACATCATTAGGACCAGTTGCCCATAGAGTATCAGGGAGAGAACGCAATTCCACTGGAAGCCGATCTTTAGACAAATACATCGGAGAGATCACTCTCTTACCCAATGTAAGCTGAACTCCCGAAGGAGAACAAAGCAATGTCGCATACAATCTCTTTAACAAATCCAATCCCAACAAATTCTCACCACAACCTGTCATCAAAATGAGGAGTGCTTCCAATTTCACAAGGTCCAACATAAAGAGACAAAGGACTAGAAACTGGATTACGAACTGGGGCGCCAGAAAAACCTACCGAAACATTCGTCAAGCCAGACAAAGGTGCGCCAGGGAGTATAGAGTGCATGATAGAACTCTTTGCCGCACCAGTATCCAACAGAAAAGGCTCTGACACACCTGCCTGATGTAATCACTTCAACATAAGGTCCACTCTGATCTACTGGAACTGACACTACTCCCTCTCTTTGTCTATGGCTGTCCTAGCAATCATTACCGTCAGCATTCTCACTCTCAACATAGTAATCATCAGCATAATACTGAGTCGATCTACCGGACGCAACATTCTGTTGATCAAAGCAATTTGTAGTATTCTGTGGAGGAAAGGAACGTGCATTCTGGGGGAACACACCACGTCCTCTACCTCTAGGAGCTTGCTGAACACCTCGACCTGTCACACCAGACGCACTATTCGTACACTGCAACAGAACCGGACAACTATTCTTGAAATGGCCTTCTTCTTTACAATACGCACACTGATTAGGGCCTACAGGAACACGCTGCTGAAAAGACCCGTGCCTTTGCGAACCTCTCTGAAACTGCTGAAGTTGCTGAAACTCACGCTGATTATAACGAGGCGGATACCCCTGTTGCAAAAGAACCTTCGTCTTTAAATCTTTAGTCTTTTTCTCTGCTTTCTCTTTCTCATCCTTATCTCTATTCTCGTAATATTGTGCAGTAGCCAATATCTGAGCAGACGAAGAAACAGCCCATGAACTCTCTGAATCCTTCAATTTATTACACAATTCAGGAAGCAAATTATGAACAAATGTATCTACGAACAACCTTTGGCCACCTTCCGTACTCATATCTTGACCACTGTGATCTATGAAAGTCTCTTCAAACCTAGTGAAGAAATCAGACACAGTTTCATCTTTATTCTGCTTACATGCAGACAACTTATCCCAATTCACTCGCATAGCAGGCATTAAAGTCTTCATATAATCAATAATCCTACCGGGGAGTTCCGCAACTAAAGCCTCAGGTTTAGATCCTCCACCTTGAAGACCATCCGCAGTAGTACTATTAGCCCATGTGTCACCTAACTCTTGCGCATGATCCACATGACGAATCTTTCCCCACAAAGGTTGAGGAACCACATTACCAAACAACATGTCTATATCAGCTAAATTCATGATGCACGCGTCAGCTGTCTGTGACAATTCTTTGTAATACCCTGCAGGATTCTTGCGGGGATCAGGTAGAGTCTGCTTAAGGGCTAAAACTTCAGCTCTCTTCCACGGAACATGTACCCAAACGCGCTGAAAATGAGCTGGTACAGCTGGGGGATCATTGTTCAGACCAGCAGCTACCGCTTCGCGTCATTCCGGAGGAACTTCTCTCATTGGATACTGTCTCGCTTTTCGCGTAACCGAAGGATTAGGCTCAAACAATAACTGGGTAGGAAACTCGCCCCTAAACGCGAGCAACGTCGCAACTGCTTTCTCGACATCGGAACCCACTATCGTCCCTTTCGCAAACTCGGACTGTACATTAAGCAATTCCAATGGGGTCTGACCCAACTCACTATCTTCCCATTCCTCACGGAGGAAAGTACACATGATATCGAAGATGTACCTTTGCTTTGGTGCTTCCCATTGACGGAAGACATCCATAACCGAATCCAAATTATATCTCAAAGAATTAGTAACCCATCTACGAGCCAAATTATCTAACACTGCCTGCTCTTCAGGACCAGGAAGCTGGCTACGTAACTGTTTACGTGCAGAAACAGGGGTCACATTCAATGACCCAAAGAGAGGAGACAAAAGACCAGTAACAGTATCAGTCATTCTCTGCCGAACAGAAGGAGAAGTTGTCAGAAGGACAGGAGACAAAGCAGACTGAGATGAAACAAACGTAGGAGTAGTAACAGAAGAAGTAGCAAGTACAGGAGAAAAAGTCGTAGGAGTTTCAGGCGGAACTGATAGCAAAGTCGGCGGCCCTAGAGAAGGCTGCGCCAGAGGAGAAGGAACCAGCGGAAGAGGAGTTGGCGGCTGTGCAACAACCAAAGGCTGAACAGCTGGAGGTTGCGGAGGTGCCGTAGCACTCTGCACATAAGGGGGTGGTGACAAAGCTGGATAACATTTATCGATGGCCATTTTATGTTGCCTATGCAACTCTTCACTCACTCGATCTTCTTCATTATCTTTAAACTGCCTCGCAGCTTGCATTATCCATATACCCTTCTCTCTTTTATCTCTTTTAGCTTGTTTAATTGCTTTCTGTTTGGCTTCCTTACGCCAAAGGCGGAAAGAGTCAAACATTGCCGGCCGGGCTTTCTTCTTAAATAGTTTAACTTCAAAATTATCCAAAATCTCGGTGTCATAGCTACCATGTTGGGGCCATTTTAAGACACCGTCTTTCCTAGTGTATCGGACCCACAATTCATTAAACGTAATAGGGCCCACACCATGTTTAGAATAGAGCTCATAAGTCGGAGTTCCAACCGGAGGTATCAGACACGAGTCCTCCAATCGGGAATCCCTGTTACAACTACAACAAAATATCTTACCAAGTTTGCTAATACCAGGCATCTTCGCTCACTAATCTAGCTTCAAACTTCAAGGGATTACCAAAAACGATAGTCTCGCAAATATACGAGTTCCTCGGCTTTGGCGCTTGCAAGTACCAAATCAAAACTAAGGAACCAAGACAATGGACTGGGAGCGACCCACTTATACTTAACTGAAGTATCAATCACGTCACCAGAAGAACAGTCTATCGTCTCGCTATACAAATCGTCACGAAGGGTCCAAGACAGGGCGACAGTCAGGGCAGCAGTCCTTCGTAGCCGTCGGAAAGCGGGAAGCCACACAGCAAAAACCTTCAGTCCACGTTCGACATGCAGGGGTCGATGAAGTGGGGGCCCTCTTCCAGAATTTCCTCACAAAGCTCCTCACGATCTTCAGGCTTGGACCGGTACTACTGAAGTCGCCCCACTTTGGGCGCCAACTGAAGAACCGGGTTTTAGAACCCATCGGCGCCAGGGGCACGCCCAAAGTCTTCAGGTTCACCTGTCTTAGAATACAGAGACACAGGATACTTCTTGGTGACGTCAAAGATCAAATGTATTGGCTGCAACCAGGAACAGAAGTCTACGAAGTACAACGCGAGTAGGTTCGTCAGAGACTGCTCAATTTTTGTAGAGCGAGACATCGTCTTTTATGCTAAAAATCACATTCGGGACAAATACCCACTAGTTACAGTTTGTCCAATCATAGGTAACATTGCAAAAGGTATTGCATGACGACAAACCCACTTTTCAGTTGTCCAGCCCATCATCAATTACACGGGAAAGCCCAACATCCTTTCTCGAACAGGCCGGACAAACCCATAATAAAAGACCACAACCCATACCATAAATAGACCATAAAAGAAGGAACAGAAACAGATGAGAAGTAGGATATGGTGTGTGCGCATGTGCAATAAACTTAACAATGTCCTGTGCTTTGATCCTTAATCTCGATTAGCTACCGGGCAAGGAACTGGCTTAACAAGGTCGGCTACAGGCAACGAGGTCAGTTCGTTCAGGTCATTCAGAAGTCAGTTAACGTGTACATGTACTAAAGACTCGTTCGGCCGTAGTCATCGGCCTATGTGAGGGCAACCACAAAATGGCTGCCATGCACAAAATGGAACCCAAGGGTTCAGAAAGAAATCCCTAAATACGTAGTGAATCTATCGGTCTAGCATGGCGAAAACACTCGTACTTGCCGCACTCACTAGTTACAGTTCGCTACTATCAAATTCGTAACAAAACCATGACCTTTATAAAACAGGTTCAGAATTCACAGAACCTCAGGTCACCGCCGCCAAAGACCTTATGTGCAATTTTCGCGGAATGAGACCCTTAGCTTCCGGCTCAACAACTAAAGAAAGCAAAGAAGTGAGGCAAGAGCCGGGAGCCCCAATAGATGTAACTACAGCAATCACATGTGCTAAGCCAACAACAACAAAAATACTCACAGAGTCAACTCCACAAGCCAAGTGTGAAGGCAACATCAAAGCAACCTTTAAGGCTATAACTAGTCACCACTCAGGACCAAACAGCAGCCAACACGCACTGATTACTGACTTCTTAAAAGTTGTCATTAAATCGGCAATGGAAACTCGAGGCCACAACGTCATTACGGTTTTTAGAACTACAACTGACCCCCAAATTGAGGCCTTTACAAGCCTTTCTAGTAACAGAAGCACCATAAGCTCTGTGAGTGAAAGGAGAGCATCCCAGGTCATGGTATGGGAAGCTTTGCATGTAGCAATCAGTGCTGTCCCAAGCCTCCAAATTCTGTCATCCAAAGCTCTCTATCCCCTTGAACCTGGTCATATGCAAAAGCCGCAAGTCATAGCGTCACAAATTCATTACCACTTGCCCTCCCAGACACCACTTGTCAGCAGACACAACACCAAAATTCACCTAGACCCAGTGACCACAATGGATACTACGAAGGTCATCTAAAACAACATATGAACACTTACAGTTGGAGACCACTTGGTAACCTGACCACGCCGTCAGGAGTTCAATACCCTGAAGTGCAGAAGTTTGTTAATACAAACACAAACAGCCAGGTCAAGCCCAACTCCCTACCTCCTTCACTGGAAATGGAAGTGGAATGACAGACAGGCCAGGAACCCGGCCAGCTTAAAATACTAGAGGAGTGGCCTTTCCAACCCAAAATCCTGGAAATTACTTCATTGACGTCACCCCCCCCCCCCCCCAAGTAAAAAGGAACAACCTAGCAGGACACTGGGCTCACGGTGTGATTTACCTCCAGAACGCCCAACCTACCGGGAACATTATGTTCAATCAGTTTACCAGCATCTTCAGTTGCTGCTCCTGCTAAACACCATGGACACTATCGGCAAAGCAATGACCTACCATGCCAACAAGTTAGATACCCTAGTGGATCTTTTAAATATTTTAGCAATTCATGTTCAGGGGGTTGAACTGAAATGTCAAAGCTTCAATGAGATGATTATAAAGGTACAGTGAGATCGGGAAACAACATTCTTAACGTGTCACTGCCACTGCACTCAAATAATAGACAAATTAGCTGCAGTTTCAACCCTATTATCGGATCGCTTGCATCACCAGCAGAATCAATCAGTTTACCAACATCTTCAGTTGCTGCTCCTGCTAAACACCATGGGCACTATTGGCAAAGCAATGACCTACCATGCCAACAAGTTAGATACCCTAGTGGATCTTTTAAATATATTAGCAATTCATGTTCAGGGGGTTGAACTGAAATGTCAAAGCTTCAATGAGATGATTATAAAGGTGCAGCGAGATCGGGAAACAACATTCTTAACGTGTCACTGCCACTGCACTCAAATAATAGACAAATTAGCTGCAGTTTCAACCCTATTATCGGATCGCTTAAGTACAACCAGGGAAGCCTTAACCAAGATTGTCCCACCCCCGAGAAAAATACTGAGGTACTAAGGAAAGGGACACAGCTTGTTCACGTTCTCCCAGGGGGCATAACACAAGCGAACTAGTTACTAACACAACCCAAACACAGGCCAACACACCTTCAACTACATAAGCATCTGCAGGTGTAATAGACATTTCAAAAGTCCTGGATTCCCAACCTATTAACCAATGTGAGCAGTCACCAGGAAGGCTGCTAAAAGAACTTAAACCACTAACCAAGCGAAGGAGAGAAAACGTCTGAGAAAAGTAAGAAAAAGTAAACAATCTAGACCGGCATCTAACTTAATCCTCGCCATGTCTGCACAAGGAAAGAAATAAAAGTGAAAATGATGCAATTCCAAATACCCCTGATGCAGTAAGAAATAAGGAATTATCGACTCCCTCACTCAATTCATCTATTACACTCTGTAGTTTAAATCATAATATAAAGGAGCTACCCTAGCCAGAAAACATATACATCATATGTATGCCTTAAATTAGGAAAGAGAAACCATTCCCAAAAATCCAAGCCATACAAATCACAAATCACACAACTACATAAAGGAGTGCCACAACAGAATCCAGTAAAACCAGCCCACACGCAATCAACCCGGTCAAGGAAAACGCAAGCAAAGTAAGTCGTAACCCTGACATAACTCATAGCCATAGGCACGAAATCAACAAAGGCACCAGTGTAAGGGTCAACAAATTCATACACAACATATTACTACTGGCCTTCTGAACCCACCCCTGAATCTCCCAGAGAAAGGGGAGCAGATAACGTGCTGCAGCGTGACTCCTTTAATTATAACAACAAATTGGATTTTATCCACTACTACATTTCAAGGGGAAACCACGACATTCTTAACAGAAGTGTACTGCTCAAACTCTTTAAAGCCCATTCTCCCCTGAGTCACTTTAATACCATTGACATAGTTAGTATAGAAATCAGACAGAATCCGATCCTTGGGGGGTCAGGAAATTACAACAGCTACGTTTGCAGATAACTCCCTCATTGAGCAAATCTGGCAGCAGAAGGATCCATTTGCCAAGTTGGGCATTGAGCTAAAATAGATCGTCCCCCCTCATTATTCCAGCCCGCTACAATGGTCAAATCACACAGCGGGCATGTTAAAGGGAGCTAAAGGCCCAGACCATAATAGCCCACGAAAGGGTTCAGACTCCATGGCTGGAAAATGACCATCACCCTAACCCATCCTGAAGCCCCCAAGTCCTCGGGATTCCGGCATTCAAACTCGGCCGAAACGTCACCTGAAATGGCATGAATGAAATCATTCGCAGCCTCAAACTTCCTCCAGGGTTGTAGCATCTGCTCTTGGAACGTGCACGGACTTAGGACAAAATTATAGAGGATCCTGGTTTTATGGATTTCATCACACAGTACAACATTCTCCGATTCCATGAAACATGGCAGTTAAACCCATCACCTATAGCAGGCTACAAGAAATTTCTGAATTCGGCCAAGAAATTCACCAAAGATGGAAGATCAAAAGGGGACCTTTCCATTTTCATCTCTACCGATATACCATGGCATGCATCCGCCGTAGATCTCGATTCTACTTGGTTTCTATGTGTCAAACTCGACGCCCGCCTCTTAATAGTTTGCTTATCCTTAATATCTACATCCACCCAGCAAATAAACATAAGAGGCCAAGAACCGAACAAATAATCGCATAACTGGGGTCATTAAAGCTTGCGTACACAGGCACTAACATCATATTGTCAGGGGACTTCAATAGGAGCCTTCTGAAATATAGGAAAAAAGGTAATAAAGGACGACCAAAGGCCTTTAATCGATGTGATACCCTCAGTAAGAGATGCGCGGCCCATCTGGTTGACCTTTCAATGTGTATGCTTAACCCGTACGTACGATGAAGTACGATTCGTACCAGGAGCAGGACTCCGTATGAATCGTACAAAGAACGTACGACTCTAATCCACACAGGATTCTCCCTCAGACCCCACTGTATGCGACATCTGTACAGTTCGAAGCAGGTTTTCCCGACTCAGCAAGTACGATTCGTGTCGGGTACGCACTGTAGGACGTTTTTTTACGGGAGCCCAAAACTTCCGGAGAAGCAGAGTTTGCCTCGAAACAGGTACGGAATGCCCCCCCGGGTACGGTGCATACACCCTATGTCTGCAGGGTTACGGTGTGTACCCCTGTGATCATGGGGCATATGCACCATACCCCATCATCGCAGGGTGTACGCACCGTACCACATGATCGCAGGGTGTACGGTGCGTACACCCTCCTATCTTGGGGTACGGTGCGTACACCCCATGATCGCAGGGGTACGCACTTTACCTCTGCGATCATGGGGTGTACGCACCGTACAGTGTGTATGTGATTGTATGGTTGTCTGTACAAATCGCCCTTACCGGACGCGAACCGTATGAATCGCTTCCTCATCCCCCGGTCCGGATCGTACTTCTCAGGTCGTACAGCATGTTTACGAATTGTACGGTTCACTGTGAGGGTCGTGTCATATGGTTTCACCCTTGCAATTCGTACAGTTCACGACGATTCAGATGGATTTACGAGATACGGATCATACTACGCGATTCGGACGGACCTGTACCATTCGTAGGGAGAGGGCTCCGGATACGATTCGGACGGACGCTTTTTTTCCCGAATTGGAATCGGCCCCTAGACTCACATAAATTATTCTTCTACATTTGGAGTGTAGACTTGCAGATGATAATCGATCTGAGCATTCATATGCTCCGATTTCTCAATGCAATAACATCTTCAAACTGAAACTGTATAATTTCATACTTAGAGTCTTCTCACGAGAAATCTTTTCCCACATTTCTTTCAATTCCGTCTTTTCTGATTTTGTAATATAAGATGTTACATATCGAGCAACAGCAATGGTAATGTCCGCAACATATTGAATATCCATGTTAGCATTCCACATGGACAAAATAACTGGGTTGTAATCATTTATGTATTTTGACTTTTCATTTCTTCACAAGTTGTAGGTATTTTTTGGAGACTTTCTTGTGATAGTATGTTGCAAAGCTGACATAAAACTGTTCACTCTTCCTTTCGATATTACAGGACGTGAAATCCAAAACGACATTTGGTGTAGAACTTGCCCTTAGATTTGAGCTTTCGTCGACAGTATTTTCCACATCGATGATTTTGGAATCGTAACACTTGCGCTATTAAGTTGTTTTCTTCTGTGCTTTTGGTTACAGCACATGTTCCATATTGTTCAATAAAACTCAGAAGAGTATCATCCGCATCTGTTCCAAATTTGGGAGCATCCTAATCCATAACAGCATATGCATATGAGGAGCACCTCTTGCTTGATACTCCTTTCTCCAAAAGAAATCCACAACTTCTCCAAGAGGAGGATTTTTTTATTGCAGATAAATGACATCATAATATCAAATCTATGATTAAAATACCTGCATGCATTAACAGGATCCAAAGAGCACAATTCTCCAGGTGTCTTGTATTCAATATTTTTTATATTAGAATTTGCCTCTTGAAGAAATTCCAGTAAATCATCCCAAGCGTACTCAGCACAGCTTAGGGTAAGGAACCATGTTGGAGTTCCTAAGTTCCGTAGAAATACATTTCAGTTCTCCATGACGACGGTACCAATATTCATTAGTGCCACGCTGACATGCCATCAAATTAATGAGCTGAGATTCTAGATGATCATCTCTCTGGTGCACTTTACCCATAAAATCTTTTGCAGATGTTTTCCAGTTTTTAGAATATGATTGACTCCATATGAAAGTCCAGACAAGTCACTTTCAAACAAAATATGAAATATATAAGGGATACATTGTTGAAATCTTGGATCTTCTGCATATAATCTTGTTGTCCGATATTCAGATTCAGGAATCTGCACAGGGCGTCCTCCTTTTCCAGTTGGGAACAACTGTGGAAAACAACGAGCTTCCAAGATCTCTTCCCATACACTCATGGGAGTTCCTTTTGCTTTTTTCATTTGGAACAAATCAATAGTGTTCCCCATCACTTCTTTTGAATGAAGTGGATGCACACTGTAATGTTCATAGATTTCTTCACATCTTAACATATCTACTTTTTCAATTTGTCCACTTGACGTTTTAGTACCTTTTTCTATATAAACATTCTTATAGTATGTATTGTTTTTTATCAAATACAATGTTGTCTTTTGCACTTTCCTAACATCCACTAAGTTCTGCCATGTTTTCTTATTCTTAGTCGGCAAACCATTAACAAGAACAACAAGTGGTTCACTTTCTACACTCTCTACACCAATAGTTTCAATATTTTTCTTTAAATCTAACTGTAAATACACAACTCTTCCTTTTACTCCTCTTTGTAAATCTGAAGGAGGCAATTTACCTGTTTAGGCTCCATACGAACAAAAGCATGAGATGGGTGCACACATTGAATGAGAATAGACTCATAGGTGTTTACATCTATCAGTTCTGGAAGAATAGCAACCAACTCTAGATTATTACGAACAGCTATAGCGGGCATTTTATTCTCATCTAATTTGTTATAACAATATTTACAAATACGCTGATCAGAACCCAAATCAAAACAATTCTCTACCAACAAATAAGCTGCAAATTATTTCCATGTATCATTATTTTCTTTTTCACTTTTTAAATACAGATCAACACTCCTAGTCTGCTTTTGTAGTGATTTCGGCGACAACAAATGCAAGAAACATTTGGTCTTTCACCTGAAATCACCTTAAACTTTGTAATTTCATTTTCAAATGGTTTTCTACAACTATGTTCAACATTCTCTACAACATTCTCTTCTATTAATGTCTTAGTTTCTTCAGCCTCCTCTGCTGGACCAAAGTAACAAAACTCAGTATCATCAGAAACCTTTTGCACATCTGATACTGACCCACGTAAAAGAGCACTGTTCAACTCATTTAACTTTAGTGCTGTACTTTTTGCATAATACAATCTTCTCACTAACTTCCGCATTTGAGTATGATGTACTGCCAACATCCTGAAATGATCAAAAACACTTTGACATACTTTCCTAGAAAGACAAGCCAGAGAATGAGCATGCAAACCAGTGTGTTTACTCAGTCTGCAAGGTTCTAGTCCTTGCAACACCTTCATCTTTTGCTTAACACTTTTTTTACAATATGCTTGTAAGAAATTGCGTCATTTATCAATAGATTCTTGTTGTACACTACAAATACTACTACAATCCCAAGTGTGCACTGGGGCTTTAGGACGTCTGCCTAGAACTTCATCAGCTATCACTTCTGCATTTCTAGGAACCATTTGCTCTTTCTCAATTGGACAACCATTTTTAACCTCATAAGCTCGACCACTGGTGTCAACTGCATGCATCAAATTATTGTTCTGTAAATAACACTCTTCATTAAAAAAGGGCTCAGAACTTGAAGAGTGTTTCCATTCCCCTAAAATAATATCAAAAAAATTACTTTTGTTAATTACTCTTTTCCTCTTACTTTTGGCCTTCATTAAATGGATTGGTTTATCTAGTGATCGAATTATGTTTATTACTAAAATAAAGAGTTTCCTCTTTACTTCAAAAGCCTTTTCAACAATGGATTCGATATGCTTCTTCTTTTTATAAAATACTGTTCTCTTTCTATATTTATTTTTATCTTTCATCAAATTATGCACTACTCTTGTAAAATATTTTTTTGCGCAATTTTTTATATTGATTTTCTCTTCTTTTACTATAAGCTGTATCCTCTGTTTTTACATTGGCTTTTTTTCCTTCCCTATTCTTTGCACTTATTTTTATGATTTTCATTGCTTTGCACATTTGCATTTTTTTTCTAAATCTAGTAATATTTTTTATGAAGTCCTTTGTGGTCTTACCAGAAATGTTTCTCTTTTTAGCCACATTATGTTGGTCTTCCAATAATTGTGGTTGAGTTTTTTTCAAGTAAGTATCCTTGTTCTGACCTTTTTTTCTTCTTTGTTTCTCCGGCATGATAACTTTATTATAAGGACGATGAACAGTATCTGTAAAAAATAAACATAAATAAGTATTTATTAACAACTTTAAAAAAGTATACATTTTTATTACTATACAAACACATTTCATATAAATTCTGACTAACAAATTATAGGCCTGAAGCACAACTGTGAAGCTGATAAGAGCACCACATACATAATGCATAGTAGTTTGAAGCACTCCATAACAGTACAACCTGAAGCACTGTATGACTACATGCATATTTACTAAATGATCACAATACTATAAGGAGAGACACTGAGTGAATTCATAATTGGTTCATAAATAAAATGTAATAAATAGATTACTACGTGGTACATAAACAGTCACTATGGTTTTGCAACAGTACAGATTTAGAATTTACAGTAGTGCACTGTTGTTTGTCTAGTGTAGGGAGTCCTGCTGGGGTACTGTTCTAGGGTAGTACAGTGGTATTTCAGTAGTGTAGGAGGTCGTGTTGCCATAGATTTAAAGTTTAGGGTAGTGTAATAGTGTTTCAAAACTGTTGGGGGTCGTGCTACGGTGGTGTTTTAGAGTTTAGGGTACTACACTGGTGATTGGGTAGTGTAGGTGGTTGTACTGGGGGTAGATTTAGCGTTTAGGGTAGTACAGTGGTCCTCCTAGTGTTTGGCCAAAGAGGGTCTGGTGTTCTGCTCCAGGGAGGGCTATAAAGTCACTTTGTCAGGCTACTTGTGTTACCAGATCACAGATCAGCCTTCCCTGTTCAAGTCTCTATTAATGGTTTGGTTTCTTAAAGGACTTTTCCGTCCTTCACCTTTTGTAATGCTGTGGTGTTACTGTGATCGATAGCTTTAATATTAAAAAAACTATACATAGTTTTTTGTTATGGTTATTAACTTAGATAATTCCTTTCTTGTTTGATATAACTTTTACATGGAGAGTCAGTGAACGTCATCTGCTTTCAGTTGCCTCACTATGGGGCATATTATCAAGGAACGGTAGAGAATTCCAAT
Source organism: Lissotriton vulgaris (assembly GCF_964263255.1). Taxonomy (NCBI): domain Eukaryota; kingdom Metazoa; phylum Chordata; class Amphibia; order Caudata; family Salamandridae; genus Lissotriton; species Lissotriton vulgaris. Next base: position 773,647,285 of record NC_141696.1, on the reverse strand, counting down.
AGAAGCCCATGTTAACACCAGAAACATGGGCTTCTATTGGAATTCTCAAGGGCATATTATCAAGCCCATTATCGCCGCTTTAGCAGCAGTTTCCTGCCGCTAAAGCGGCGATAATTTTAACGCCGGTCCTTGATAATATATCCCCTATGTTATTTCTGGTTATGCTGCTTCGGTGCAGGAGCGTGGAGTGTTTGCCCAAGTTATTTTAAGCATTCTGTGATGCTCAGTCCATTACGCAGTTGGTGTTCTTTCCCACTCCTTCCCATTCCAAGAATGCAGAGAGATGGCATTGTTTTCACCTTACGCATGTTACCAGTTTGTATGTGCAAAAGACGAAAGTGGTGTGCTCCTATGATGAGCTTTATTTTTTCTTGAGGGACAGAGGAAATAATAGGCAGTTCATAAATTCACCACCTCCTGCTGGATTGTCCACTGTGTCAAAGTTTGCTACTCTTTGGTGAAGCCACTCAGTAGTGTAACAGGGTACATTTGACTATAGATAAAATAATTTTTTCCCCATATTCTAGGATCATTCTTAAGCCCGAGATTTGTTTAACTGCAGTGTGATCTGCCTTATTTTCTAGTCGAACTCAAGTTGTCTCGATCCCTACTCTTATATGGGAAAGGCTAGGGTATTTTTTTAAAGATAAATGTTCTGTAGCAAGAGATAGCCCAATGTGGAAATCACTTTGCATGTTACATTAAAACATAATATTTAGTACAACAATTCATTTCAGTTCATAAACCCTTTACAAGAACACAATGGGTCATCATAAAATATACATTTCTACCAAAAACATCCCTTGGTTTTTAAATAAATATATTAAAAGGTTTGTCACATACTGATGTCCATCATTTAAAAAAGTTGATTTTTATCGAAGGTACTTAAGATAAACAAAGCAAAGACTATAACAAAAGTCTATTTCGGGCGCCTAAGTGCCCCTGTGATATAACTGGCTACCCCAAAACAAACAACCTAAGAGACCAGCATTTGGGAATAAGCTAGTGCCTGCCTAACTTGCTCAAAGTTACACCCTCTTAAAAGTGGTATGATAAATGTCCTGCGTAACCTAACATAAAAATCTCAGAAAAACATCATATGGAGGTTGTTCTGCTCTTAGAAGTTATAGCAGGGACAGGGACCCAACGACCCTTCTTTGAAAAAACCTTTTGGGAATGGTTGTAACCAGGGCACCATATTGCACTTAAATCTAATTAGGGCGAATAAATGATAGGGTTTGTTTATGTAAGTTAGATAAGGCTGGATCTGCCTACCTAAACTCAGCGTAACAAAGCCCCTTACTGAGGGTTTGGCTAATTCCCCTTCCTCTCTTGTTAATATTGATCTATTCAGGAACTGCTGCTTCAGTCCTCCAATGGCTGCCTTGCCAAGAGCTCTGGGATTTAAAAATAAGTCAGGACAGCCAAGTGAATCCATTTGGGTCCTAATATAGCGGATCCAAGGGATATCAAGTCCTTTATCTAGAGACACGCAGTCTTGAATGATCAATTGGTTCAAGTTAGGTGACGCTTGCACCCAAATTCTCAACCAGCATAATAATGGGGCAACAGCAATCTGATCTGAAATAAAACCAGCACCTAGGTCCTCTTGAAAATTAAAAATTGTAGTAGAGGCTGAGAGCGACAGCAACCTACGGAAAAAGTATTTTCAACTGCCTGTATATCACCAGTCTCAGTGTACCCCCATACATCGCTCCCATAGGTCACCATTGGGAGGCACTTGGCAATATAAATCTTCATGAGGGCCGGGAGTGGTTTGGAGCCTATTCTTCTTGCAAACCCTAGTATTGCCCCTGAAACCCTAGCAAGTGTATTCTTCTTATGTGCACGCTAAAATGACCCACGACCATCTTTCATCAAAAAGAACGCCTAAATATGGGCAGGCAGAGACTTTCGTGAGTTCCAACCCCTTACAATAACATTTTACCTTCCTTGCCCTAGCCGCACCAATCGACATTGAATGTGATTTTTTAAGATTTGTAACTAAATCTAGAGAGTCCATAAAATCGATAAAACAATCTAAAAGAGATTGCAGCCCTCGCGACTTCCTTGCTACCAAAACCGCATCATCTACATAGAATAATGCTGGGATAATTTTTTTGCCTGCTTTTGGGACATCCTGTAGGAGGTAGTCAGGGTGTCCCCAAGTTTATTAATGTAAAGTGTGAACAACAGAGGTGCCAGAATGCACCCCTGTCGCACCCCCCTCTTGACGGCCCATGCGTCAGTTAGGCTACCGTCCTCATTATAGCGGACCGCAGCTGGAGTGTTTTCATTAATGGCCGCCAAAAAAGAAATCAAAGCAGGCTCCAGCCCAATGCTGTGGAGGGAAGCCCAATGTTTTTGCCTATTTACAAGGTTGAAAGCAGTGGATAGATCCATGAATGCCAAATGGATGTCCCCACACTTTGTGACCGTATACTTCCCTATTACTAAATGGAGATTAAGGCATTGTCCCATCGTACCCTTTCCCTGTCTAAATCAGTACTGAAGATCAGAGATGATGCAATTATTATCCAGCCAATCTGTTAGACAAGCAAGAACAACCTTCCCCATTATCTTGGCTGCAGAATCCAAGAGTGAGATCAGTCTGTAACAGGCCGGATCCTCTCTTGATCCCTTTTTAAATATTGGAATGATTAACGCCTTAGCCCAAGATGGGGGAAGCCAACCTGAGTCGCAGCGTTAAAAACAAAGGTTAAAATAATAGCCCATACAATAGAATCAGCCCTATAAAGATCGTCCTGGACACCGTCTGGGCCCGGTGCCCTTCCCTTGAAGTTGACCTGATTGCCTCAGTGATTTCCCCTTCAAAGAACAAGACATTTGAGGCATTGACGGTGACCCTTTCCCATCTAGATGGCCCCTGACTCACATCAGTATATATACTCCTAAAGTGTTCAACCCACTTTTCAGGGGGAATAAGACAATCTTTAACAGAGTTGGGTGATTCGTCAAACGTTGGGCTATTGACCACTCTCCAGAATCTGGTGCTACTTGTCAAACCGCTCACTTGGCTCACTTCCCATGCCCTTTCTCTTAGCTGCATCTTTCTGGTTTTAACTGCACTTTTATAAGCCCTCCTAGCCTCTTTAACTCTGTTAACATCCCTTGGAGACTCCTTCAACTCCCCCAAGAGAGCCGTGTGCGCACTGGCACACGCTTGGTCAAACCATTTTTTGTATTTCTTGGACTTTAATTTACAATGGAGTGTCAAATTGGCCGCTACCTACCTCGTAATGCGGTCAAAAGCACCTAGAATTAGTGACGGATTAGAATCCCTTTCCAAACATATTCCAAAATTCTCTGCACAGCTTTTGAACAGGTTTTCAAGAAAACTTTCCGGAGTGATTACCTCCCATCTTAGCCTCCGTGCTTAATGTTTAGGAGCAATATTGGAATTGGATATATGTGCCAGGGGTTTACCATTCTCAACGGCCAGAATGTTGATGGCCAGGGTCAATGGGTTATGATCACTCAGGCAACTATAGGTTACGCAAAAGGTGCCTAAAAGATCCGTCAATGGGCTTGAAACTAAGATAAAGTAAATTATACTTCGGTGACCTTGCCCAGTATAAGTGGGAATTGTAGACAAAGTATCTGACTGTACAGGGCAAAACAAGTTATAAACAGATAAAAAATTCTCTAGGAAAGCCCCAGACTTCGTATGATCAAAATGAGTTAGCCCCTGTGAGCCATACTCCTCTTCCAGGCTTAACAAACAATTGGTTGGACAAACATGAGTATTAAAATCACTAAGGAATAATAAATGGTAGGGCGCATCATCCTTAGCCTCATAATCATCCAAAAAGGTGGCACGGAATCTCAAATGCTTCAAAACATCAATTCTTGTAAAAGAGTTATAAAAGTTAACCACTAAAAGACTTGGTAAGTTATCACCTGTTTATTCGACTGCTAAAATATTTGGTGTACTTGTCTCTATTAACTTCACTTTATACAGTAATTTAAGGCTAATCAGTAACAAGAGCCTCCCTCCAGATTTCCCCATAATCGATGGTACAGCATTTTTACTGAGGGAAGAATACCTATCCAAAAAATATGGATCGTTTGCATCCCAGGTTTCTTGCAGGGCTATTATATGATGAATAGCGAGGAAAGATTCTCAATTGGTATCCTCCCTTTTTGCCCCGGCTATGTTCCATGAAAGAATTTTTAATTCCGGATCAGTTACAGTCTGCCCCATAGAATAAGATTCAGTGTCTACCAACACAGTAAGATTCAGTGTCTACCAACACAGTAAGATTGGACTCTTCAATATGGGGTGTTGACAACAGTGCGGGCTTAATCATGGATAACGGATAATCAATATCTACCACTTCCCCTTTAATAAATAACTCCTCTGTGGCTGCATAATTTACTGGTAGTCAACCTTGGTCGTCTAGGTTGGATAGGGCCTCAAATTTATTTGAGACTGCAATAAGAGGTGTAAACTCCCATTGGGGTCTCAACGGGGGCCTATAAAAATACCCCAGTGGAAGAGCCACAATGGAAGTGGCCAAGGGGGAATGATAATAATGAGCTTTGAGAATCATTTGAGCAACTGCAGAGCTTTGAAAGTTAACAATAACGCAGTCCCCTCTATATTCTTTTGCGAATCACCCACCCATGCAACTCTGCGCACCATCAGAATATTATTGCCCAAGGAAAACCTAAAACCTTTGTGTCTGGTGAACCAGTCCACAGTTTTGTTTTTTAGCTTGGACCAAGATTCAGGTTGGTCTGGTCTCAACGGAGGGACACCAGCCAAGACTATAACGAGGGGACTAGCCGCTGGCGGTAGGTCTATGATGTGTCGTGCAGATTTAAGCAACACATTGTTTGTTGTACTATGACTACCACCAGGACACACTGGGGTGATGATCAGTCCCCCGGGCAAATCCCTTGGCATTTGCAGATTTCGAAAACTCGCACAGGGCAAGATAGTCTGCCGACCCATGCCCTGTATTGTACTAATAGGTGGTGGGGGCTGTCCCCCAGGGTTTAAGCTTGTAACCTGGGCCAGCGGAGTTGCAGAACATACTATTCCATTAAGACTGTCCGCTGCGCCATGGGTCAAAGCCTTATTTTGAATCTCGCTTGGGCCATTGTTCCCCAACCCTATTGTGGGCACACAACCCTCTCCTGCATCATTCAATACATCCATGTTTACCCTTGCTTCAACACCTTTTGCACAGGCGACTTTATCTTCAAATAACCCTAACTTGGTCCAAAAGTGTGCAAGGATAGTTAAAGTTATTATCTCCATGTGTTTCCAACAGGCCGGATTGTCCCCTTTATCCCCCAACCCAATCACATTAGAGTTAGGAGATGAAGGCGCACCAGACTCAGATCTTGGGGACGACTTCCCTTTATGGTAATTTTTTTTCCCTTTATCTTTATTTTTATCCCTCGTGGCTAGGCCACCCCTGGTACGCTTCGCCAAAGGATCCCCAGAACCACCCGCCGCCCCAACTCTGTCCCTTACAAATCTCTTGGGCCTAGTAACTCGATTGTCTTGAACTGCCCCAATATTAATAGGGAAATGGGGTTGAGCGTGGGGTGGAACCTAGACCAGAAGGTAGTAAGGGTTCTGCAAATTAGTAGGGTCCACAGTGGGGTCATATGTAGCACCATATATGTTCAATCTCGGGGAACCAATGCCCTTCATGGGACAAGGGTCAGACACAACTCCCTGTTCTAGGTCCAAGCTCTGGGTCGTCTCGGCCATGCTGCCTCGTGGGATTTCTGTAGGGTTTGTGGTTGGGTGGCTTATGGATTGAATAGCTGCCATAGGTGATTTAGCCATTCTTATGGCCCCTAAATATGATCTTTTTTGATCTTCATAGGTTCCTAGAGACAATCTTTTTTCAGTAAGCTGGATCTCTTGCTGAAGCACGGATTCAGCCCTGGATAGAAAGCCATCCAGTGTGCCAACCACCACCCCCCCCCTAACCTTTGACCCACAAGATTTTGTTTTGTAGCCATGACACCCAATTACTCTGACCATTAATCTCATGCTTAATATGGGATGAGATACTCAGCCCCCCCCGGAGCTTAAAATATTTGAATTGACAAATACCAATGTATAAGTCCCACAATATAAATATACACAGCCAGTCAAAAAGTCACTGACCAAGTCCGCCCGCTAGTCCTCCACAATCAGCAGGGAAAGATGAAAGGGATGTGGCCCAGCCCAGTCTCCTCCTGGCTACAAGGGGCGTGGACGGGCCTGGCCTTGGCCTGGGCTTCGCCCGGGCAGCGCCCGTGCACGCCCGCGTGCGTCCCGCGCTGCAGGAGGCACTCAGTGAATTTAAGCGCCTCCTGGCGCTTTCCTGTGGCGTGGTTGGTGCGCGCAGGTAGGGGCTGCTGGGAAATGCAGTCCTACTTCTGTGGCGTGGTTGGTGGCTCAACAGTGGATTAAAGCGGCGTTGTAGGCCCCTGAAAGGAACAGCAGCAGTGATTGAGGCCAAAAGAAAACAACAGGTAAGTCCCGTGCTGCGGCAGGCACTCGGTGAATTTAAGTGCCTCCTGGCGCTTTCCTGTGGCGTGGTTGGTGCGCGCAGGTAGGGGCTGCTAGGAAATGCAGTCCTACTCCTGTGGCGTGGTTGGTGGCTCAACAGTGGATTAAAGCGGCGTTGTAGGCCCCTGAAAGGAACAGCAGCAGTGATTGAGGCCAAAAGAAAACAACAGGTAAGTCCCGTGCTGCGGCAGGCACTCGGTGAATTTAAGTGCCTCCTGGCACTTTTCTGTGGCGTGGTTGGTGCGCGCAGGTAGGGGCTGCTGGGACATGCAGTCCTACTCCTGTGGCATGGTTGGTGGCTCAGCGGTGGATTAAAGCTGCGTTGTGGGCCCCTGAAAGGAACAGCAGCAGTGGTTGAGGCCAAAAGAAAACAACAGGTAAGAGGAGTCAAAAAAGACTTATGTCAGCACGTAAGGTTACGTCTTATTTCTATGGCAAAGGTGTCCTGATCCAATCAGGTGCCGGAAGAATATTCAAAGAATGGGAATCTGTCTGAGGAAACATATTCTTTATGCACACAGCCTACCAAACTGGATTTTTTGGTGCACTTTTCCACTGTAGTGAATGACGGGTGCACAGATTATTGTCAGGAAAGGAAACTTTGGGGCATATCATCAAGGGACGGCGATGAATTATTTATCGCAGTCCATCCCTAGAATTCATCGCCCTGGTAGCACGTTATTAACAGCGCGTTTCTCCAGGGCGATAAAAACTCCAGAGATAGAGGGGAAATCGCCGTTTTACAGGGAACATCTCTGGTTTTCCAGCGATGTTCTCTGCAAAACGACGATAACCTTGCTGATACGACCATGTGGTCGTATTAGCATAATCCACTCCCAATGTTAGGGATAGATAAGTCTGCATTTTAGCAGACGTTAGTTTTTGGCGAAAACAGTGGTTTTCTCCAAAAACTAACGTCTGCTTAAATGCTAGGGCAGCCTTGTAAATATCGCAATGTGCACATCAGCGATATTTACAAGGTTGTACTGCCCAGTGCCACCCACTTTGCATCTCATTAGAGATGCAAAGGGAGGCATCAGGTAAAAGGGTGCTAACATGCTCTAATGCATGTTAGCACCCACTTGTAAATAGGGCAAAAAGATTATCTCCGCTTTTTTGGCTTTTAAAGCCAAAAAAGCGGCGATAATGCCCTTGTTAATATGCTCCGTAAATTCTTGTGCTTGTTAAAACATTACTTCATGCGACAATCACAAGTTTTACATGCTCCCGCCTCCAAGACTCCCATTTCTTATTTTGCCTGTATGAGGTGAATGCATCTGCTTTGTGCAGTACACACATAAAGGCCACACAAATATGAACTTTATAGCGCTGTGAAACCACAAAATTAGCCTTTACCCCTTTGAAATGCCACTTGTATATCCAACCAAGACGCTTCACAATATGCAGGTCGTAAAATGCATCAAACACATGACGACACCGTTCATAACATGGTATAATTTGGTTTACTCTTATTATCGCACAATAAAAGTACAGAAACAAAAAAGGTTTTAACAATGGATATAACCTCTCTTAGAGCTTCAGCTTCTCTTTTTAAGCACAGAAGTGACCATTGACCAGGAGCTAGAAGAAAACAACATCAAACCCATGTACGGATGGATTGGAGAATAAATATGTGGCACTTGGGGTCCAACAGAAAACCCCTAAACTGATTCAATATGGTACACGTCACAGTCATGCCCAGTGCAACCCATCCAATGGATTAAACCTGTAAGGGGGGCCATTCGCAGTGGACTGGTTCTGGTCCTGAATCTCCCCTCTCTCCCTGAGTTACCTTTGCCACAGACAAGAGCAATTACTGGAAGGGGGACATACTCTAAATCACATTATTATGGGGAATAACATGCAAGAATACACACTTGTTCCCGTCTCCACCAATTTTCTGATGAATTATCATCCATAGATTTCACCTCCTTTCAGCAACCAAAGTTCAAGGTGAAAAATTTCTGAGCTGCCATGCTCTGACACTTGGGACTTGGTTATGACTTTGGAGGTCCTATAGAAGGGGCGGCAACATGCCATCTGCAGTAGGTCCACCAAATCCATGTTGCAACCGCCTGCCAGATTAGGAGTTAAACCCTTGTTTTGCAGGCGGCCCTGCAGCAGTCTGTCAGCAGCTGCTGTTAGGCTCATAGAAGAGCCTAACATGCAGACAGCTGTTCTCAGACCACCAACTGCACCTTCCTGCTGTTGTGGCATACATGCCATACTGTGCTGGAACTGGGGATGCAATTCCAGGGGGGAACTACATGTGCCCCCCTGCATGCTCCCCCTGGCCCAGGAGTGGAAAGGGATCTTGTTAGAGCCCCCTTTGTTGCCTCTCTGCCACCCTTTTCATGGCAGGCTCACTTCCAAGAAATGGGCGGTGGACAGGCTACTTATATTATGCTCGGCGGGGCTGCAGAAGCACCACCTACATATTGCTGTCCTTGTCAGCACTGATTCCACTGCACAGGATCCTTGAACCCAATGGAGTCGGCAGTCTCATGGCAGTCCGACTGTCACTCCCAAACTACTGTGGGCACACCCGCAGTGTGGCAGTAACTGAACTGTCACCACGAGTACGGCAGTCATACTTGTAATCTGGCCCTTGTTGTAATCCCCCGATGCCAGTATTTCCTGTTTCTGGGCACATCATGATTTCTGGCTCAGACATAATGTGGGGCTTTAATTTGTAAAATTCAATGTCACCTGTATGCTGGTCAAACACATGGATATTGGAGGAATGCTCAGTAGTGAAAAAGGAGACAGCCTTAAGAGTAGGCCTGGATGTGAAATGCCACTCCTCTTGCAGAGTTTGCAGAGTTTGTCCCACTCCACTCTCAGCGTAGTATGCAGAGTTCTGGAAAACTCTGCAGAGTGGTGTTTTTTCCTTGCTCACGGTCACGTTAAGTTGAGTTGGCGAGCGTGGAAAATCTCACTCCAGACCACCTCCCAGATGGATTTCTAAATGTGGGTTGTGGCGGATGGTTGCTATCACTCACACTGAGAAATCTTCCATTCGCATTGAGGAAGCTACCACCTGAGTAGAACATCTACCTCAAGTGGCAAAAAGAAGCAGCGTCAACTTGCTCTGCTTGTGGTGCCGTTCGCACAAATTTAACAGTGCGGCACTGACACCCATGCTAAAATTCTGCCCAAATGGGAGTTTTTTTGTCACTTCGCAGAGTTACGCTATGTAGCACTACAGACAAGCCTGCTTAAGAGACACACAGTGGGTATAAAGGAGACAGCCTTAAGTGAAATAATCAGGTTAATATGTTGGAATGTGGCAGCCCTAATTTCAATAATGGCTAAAAATGATGCAATGGAATTTCTACAAACTGGTGACATTCTATGACTGCAGTAAGCATGGCCAACAATGCCTATCTCCATCCCTGATTTCCAGGAAATTCACAAGAAAAAAATATTGAGAAGACCAATGAGTGGTCTATCCATATATGTGAAACTAGACTAGCAGGTACAAATAAAGGAATGAAGCAACTGCACATATGATGAGGAGATCATTGTAATACACAACATTGTAATAGATTGAACACCCACTTCAATTATAGTGTTAAACATGTATGTCAATCCACAAAGGCATTTGAAAGTAGTGAATGCCAAGAAGATCACTGACTTGATAAAAGATTTATTTTATAAGCACCCGGGGTATGAGTGCATAGTGGACACTCGAGACATGTGTCACCCTGAAACAAGTCAAAGCATTATGGAAGCCTGCATTAGTGAATTTGTGTTGGACTCTGCTGATCAAACAGGCCCCTGTGGAGTGTAAGCCAAAGCCCACCTTCAAAAACTTGTCAACATTGGATTACATCTTCCTAAGAAGAAATCTTCTTAGTAGATGTGTAAGCTATCAAGTCCTACACAGAACTGAAAGCAACCATCATCTAATATCCATTGTGGTCAATGTGAGTGTTATGGCACATGGGGAATACCATCTGGACAGCCAAACACTCTGCTTTACTGCTGGTCCAACAACAAAATGAGTCCAATGGAGCTTTGCATGTTTGCAGGTACACACAGTGAAAACCAGTCTGTGATCTCCAGACCACTGGGATTGAGAAACATTGAGCAGCAAAAATGGAAAAGCTATATGAAGCCTTACCTGCACATAAACATAGAAATCCACAAAGAGTGCTTACAAGAGGAAGGCCGTTCTCGTATCTTGACAACAAATAATTCAAAGAGAGCAAAAGGAAGTGCCACTGTGCAGAGCTCCTGCACAAAAGAGAGAGAGATCACAAACAGAAAGTATGTTGAAAAAGGCAAGGAAAATACACAAAAAAATATGCTGGAATCTAAAACTAAAATAAATAGAAGAGTAATGGAAATACATACACTCCTTGCTAGCACCCAGCAAGACTAGGGATTTCTGGGTATATGTCTATAGCCTAACCAGTAGACGCCTTTTAAGTGAATGAATGTGACACCTACGAACAAAACTTCTATCAAGAAGGCACTTGATAATAACCTAGAAGGTTTTGAGGAGTCCGGATTGGTAGTCTTCAAAAAGGAGACATTAAGAATCCTGAAAGGCATCAGGAACGAAGGAGCCCCTGGACCAAATACTTAAATGTAAATCCGTATTTGTAAAGAGCAAACTAGTCACCCTTATGGGTCTCAAATAGCTGGGGGCCATTGTTGAAGTTAAGTGAGAAACTGCCCAGAGTCACACAGTGCTGAGCTGAGCTGCCGCCGGAGCCGGGTATCGAACTGTGAACCGTGTGCTCCAAAATCAGCTGCTCTGGCCGCTGCACCACACCTCTCCATGGTACCAAGTAACAGGAAGACTGGGAATTCTGGACACCTTACATGAACAGCCTCATCAACGTCTGCATCTCACATCTACCATCCTGGGCTCATAGAACGGCTCCATCTTGCATCCCATGCACAAAAAGGGAGACAGCACCTGACCGGAAAACTACAGTCTGATATCCCTACTGGATGCTGATGGACAGGCCTGCAAAGATACTGCTGAACCAGCTGGAGGCTTGGGTCGACGAGAATAACATCATATCCCAATACCAGACGATGTTCAGGACCAACTCCTCCACCATGGGCAATATTATTGCCCTCTCCTATTTGGTAGCTAAGGCCATAGAAACACATCACAACCACTTAACATTTGCTGTGTTGACTATAGTGACACTTTTGATGGCATTGCCCAAAACATCCTCTGGTCAAAACTTGCTAAGTGAGAAATACTGAAGAAACTCCTTGTAGCCATCACAGCGCTGTATGTGGACACATGGGTCCGGTCAAAGATCACACAGAACCATGCTATTGCAAAACTCCATACCAACAGAGGGCTAAAGCAGGGGTGCGTCATTGCTCTCACTTTGTGCAATTAACACACTGTGGACATAGGTGTGGAATTGCTGAAACAAAACATCTTCCCGCCTCAGCTAGGTCCCAACAGACTCCTCTTCATGCAGTTTGCGGATGACATGTTGCTTTTGGACCATTCTTGAATCAGAATGAAGAGGGCCTTAGAGATACAACATCTGTATAATGCAAATAACTTTCTATATGCAAATGCCATGAAACCCAAAGTCCTGGTATTTTTTTCAAAGAGCTAAGAAACATCAGCTGGAATGGCCATTGGGACACTAAGGATGAGCACCCCTAGCAAATGTAATTACCCAGGTGTTTGGGTAAATCCACCTAGCAGGCAAGACCATGTACGCATTATGCAAACTACATCACAAGTTACAAAGCCACTCTGCAGAGGGGATTCGACAAGTTCTGCAGGCAAAATTGCTCCCAGTGATAAATTACAGCCACCTTGTCTTCCCTGACATGGTCACTGAGCCATTAGAATGCTGAATATTTAACATTCCAAAAACCACTCAGTGCACACTGGTCTGGCTAGAGTTCGATCTTGTGAAGATAGACATTGAATGTAAAAAGACCTGATCAAGTATCACCTTCACATGTACAGGGCGAGCCAGATTCAATGATAGGTGCACTGAACATGATATTGCAGGACAAAAGGAGCAGCTGGTCAAAGAGTTTGAGGAGTGCTAGAGATTCATTAAACTTCTCCCCTGAGTGCAGAACAGATCCACAAATCCCAATGGACAGTCTCAAGAGAATAGTAAATGTGCAAGGCAAGTTAGTATCAAGGGAGCAGGACATAAAACAAATTAGAAACATGTCAGGTGCACTGGAACTTGTCAAATCACATGAAGACACCTAAAGCAAACCGGCCCTGGGAAGAGAGCCCCACAAAATATACTATGGATCAGGCTCCTAACTCTGCCCATTTGGGAATATCAGCTCCACAAGAAGAACAATCTGGCAGGTCATGGGCTGTGCAGTCTGTGTCAATTCCACTCTGAGACGGCAGAACACATTGTTTACTGCTGTCCTGCATTGCTGCACCAGAGGTGTATCTTTCTTCAGAATGGGATAAGAACAAACAAAGAGGCTTTAACACAAATCTACACAACAGCTGTACCAATGGAACTACCATGGTTTGGCATTTTCTTTGTAGAAGTTGGAATACTCCTGGACGATGCTTGTCCGCCGAGGAGATCAGACACCTGAAAATGCGTCAGCACTTCAGTGTGAAGGCTAATGATAGCCATGACCTGATGAATTGGCTTTACCATGTGGGAACATTTTAACCATAGTTCATTGCTAGGCATGTCTACTAAGCACCTTTCGACCTAGCATGTGGCACTTTAAGCAAATAACTTGCTCCCCCGAGATTTAATCATGTGGGAGGATCTCCTTCATCAGGGCAATTCTCACTATATCTCTAAGCATGCTTATCAATCACTTTATGATCATGCACCTGGCACTTAAAACAATACCTTCTTCTACCAAGAATGGGTATGAAAGGATATGACCTGACATCCCGGAGCCGTATCACAGAGAGTGCCCTTGGGGCATAATGCGTGTTTGTGCCCAGTTTGCACGCCCAGGGGCACTTTGTATTACAGAAGGGGCTGCAGACACTTTGCAGCCCCTTCTGTTATACCAATAGTGCTGGTGCACTTAAAGTACCAGCGCTATCTGCAGTGGGCATTCCCTCATTTACATGGGGGCGTGCCCCATGCAAACGAGGGAATCCCTTTGTCTCTGCGTCCACGCCATATTACAGAAGTGCAAAAAGAACAATTGATGGACAGAATGCAAAAAAATGTCATACATTGACCCCAGTAGAGAGATCTGGGCCTGAATCCATCGTTTTTTTGCTCACCATGCCATTCCAGTTTGGACCGAGCCATATGCAAATCAGTCTTGACCCTGCGCCCAATGGGAACAGTCCAGCCCAAACTGATAGGCCAGGTCCTCCCTAGGCTGGAAACAAGAATCATAGGACCTGTTTCAGGCTTTCAGCCCTCATCAGCCAGTATAGCTTGACTCCAATGGCATGGAGAGCACTGGACCCACGTCTGAGCATATCCGCCCCACTCGGGTTGACAAACGTAAAAAGAACAATTTATGGACACAATGCAGAACAATGTCCTACATTCACCCCAGTACAGTGATCTGGGCATAAATCCATTGTTTTTTTGCACACCATGCCATTCCAGTTTGGACCCAGCCATACACAAATCAGTCTTGACCCAGCACCCATGGGAACAGTCCAGCCCGAACTGCCAGGCCAGGTCCTCCCCGGACTGTAAACAAGCATCCTAGGACAGGTTTTGGGCTTTCAGCTCTCATCAGCCAGGATAGGTTGACTCCAGTGGCATGGAGAGCAATGTCCAGGGTAGACATGGCTTGGCAGTTCGGGCTGGACTGTTCCCATGAGGCACAGGGTCAGACTGATTTGCATATGGCCATGTCTGAACTGGGGTGGTGGAGTGAGCTAAAGAATGATGATGGATTAAACCCAGATCAGTTGACTAGGGGTGAGTTCTTGCATTGTTCAACACTCCGTCCATCATCCCCATTAGTTTTGCTATATTACAGAAGTGGGCGCAGAAGCAAAGAAGCTGTCAAGGGGCACACTGACCGTGTTCCACCCAAAAGGTGGGGCACCGTCAGTGTTCCTCCTGATTACAGCTCTCTGGCAGGGGAAAGGGCTCCCATGGACATCCCAGACATACCCTTGCAGGCGGGTGCAGCCACTGACTGCGCTCGCCTGCAAGGGGATCTCTAATCCCCTTTGTAAGTGCAGGCGGTTGCCGCCTGCACACTGAAAACACGGAACGGGTTTAAAGCAGCCACTCTGTTTTCACAGGAATGCTCTGTCCCCAGAGCAGCGTGAGCTCAGTTTGCAGTTGCCCTGGGGCTGCGCCTTCCATGTAGTAGGGTGCACTTTCCCTGTTTGCGCCTTGTGCAACTGTTTTAAGGTGTGCCAGGCGCAAAGAGGACAATGGACCCCTTAAATTATAGGGTGATTGGAGTCAGCAAGTGCAGAAGCTTTAGCGCGGGACACCTTCGGCATTATTGCTGTGCGTGCTTATAAGGAGCTTTGCCATTACGCTGCACTTCCTCCGCATTGTTTGGTTGCACTTGGCCTCACCGTTGCACAGTTTTTAAAATTGATCCTTGTGCACACATAAATTCTCACATGCTTGTAAGGTACCCTGGCACAGCATGTATCATTGCCTTGGCATTAAGGCATTCTACACCTCATTTTATGTGAGTACATAGCGAGCTCCAACATGTTAACTAGATCACATTGGATAAAGTTGATTTCTTCTAGGTTTAAAAATTCTGTGCAGCGATTTTTTTTTATGTAGCACGTGGAACCTTTTTAAATTCCTCAAGTCATTGTATCTTCACTGGGGTCTGTGTCTCATTGTATATTATACATTGTATATCGGCGTGTTATATTTTCAAATATGTTTGTGATGATTTTAAGTAATTATACAAGAAAGATGATGATGGTTGGAGGAAGGATGTCCTGGAATGGTTCAGCCTCATTGGGCCTCTTCATTCGTTTGCAGCTTGGATGCAGTGGCACAGTAAGCAAGGGACCCACATCTCGACATACGCTTGACAACTTACAGCATTACATAAAATACACAAAAGATGATGGGAGGAATGATAGAAATAAGTCTAATCACTGGCAAACAATTGTTCTTTTGCCACAGTGCCACTTCAGAACACACCAAGCCAAATGTAAATCAGTCTTGGGCCTGCTCCAATAGGAAAAGCCCAGCCCGAAGTGCCAAGGCAGGTACTCTCTGAACCACAAAACAAGCAACTGAAGATTGGTTTCAGCCTGATTCGGCCTCTTTAGAGATGTGGCTTGGTTCCAGTGAAAGAGGGACTGAATGTGGCCCAAAGCAATTGCCAGTGGCTGAGATTAATTTGAACATTCCATCCATTAACAGTTAACGGCCTGTGTACAACTGGGATACCCAGACATGGGTCCAGGGGTCTCTGTGCCATACAACACAAGCTGCGCCCTCCGGATAAGCCCCAAGTATGGCAAATCTGGTATGGGGTTGCTTGTGGTCCTTTCTGGAGGTGGCCTTACTTCGCAGTTCATGGTTGATTACTCCTATGTGCTGCAGGGTCGGTACTAATTAATTGTTTAGTTTGGTTTATTTTTATTTCGATCACTAAAGAACACAAAGGGCAGTTAGTAATAATACACACAGCATGTTCATTATAGGAGAAGAAAAGTGTACCCTATTCCCATGATATTTTGTATATAAACATGATTGTTTGAAATTCCTAATTAAGGCTTACAAAACCATATGTAAGTTAAAATATTTGGTTAAACCATTAAAGACTTCATATTATTAAAACCCCACATATTGTTCCTAAAATACTTAAAAAAAATAAAAATATGTCACATTCCTTAAAATATCATATAGATGTGCAATTAATAAGCCAAGAAAATCTACCTCCTTAAATAGCCAAGAAATGATCAACATAGAAACTATCAATAATACATCATTTATATGCAATACTATTATGAATATAAAAATTATAAGATACTACGCCTATAGCTAGGGTTATACCAAACCAAAGTTAGGATTAAAACATTGCACGATGGGCTACCAGCGTAAACAAATATCTTGCCCGTTACACAACTGCTTGCTCAATTTATTAGTCACTAAATTGGGTGGGTTTAGGGCTCTTGGTCCTTTTCTCGTGAATTAGCCACATCCAGCTTAGGAATTTATCAACGGCTATCACACATGGTGCATTTGTATTGGTCAAACAATATTCTCATTGCAGTAAGACTACAACTTGTGCTCATATTTCTACATAAGGGTTTCACCCATGTACTCCGCGGTGCCTTATAGGCGGGGCAGACAAATAAAATATACAAGTAAGTTTCCTCCTGCCCACATACCACTTGCACTTACTGTCATTTAAATTGTGCCATTTACATGTGAACAAATTTACTGGTAATGAGCCCACCGGGAACTGAAAATAAAGATGTCTATCCCTTGTTTTTGTTATAACATCGCAGAATTATTCATACAGTGGACAGGGCTTAAACTCTAAATATTTGCCCGTCAGTGATGTCTCTGTGGCTTGAATACTATTCCTCGCAATTATAGACCAGTAAAGCTCCTTCATTTTTTTTTTGAGGGAAACTGCCAACCCTTTGGGCCATCCCATAAGTGCTGCACTCCCATACTGATCAATGACTTTTTAACATTTTGCAGCCACCTAACTTTACATGAGGTATCAGCTTTCCAAACATCTTTTAGAGCAGTGGCGTAGTGCAATAGCTCGGGGGTGGTCCATAGTCTACCCTAAAATGCTATTGAGCAGCACTTAGCAATTTCATCCAATCTGTTACAACCTAAATCGTAGAATATTGGCTTGAGAGGAGTGCTCTGCGGCAGACTGGTCACATTTCTCACAAATTAATTTTGGGCTAGGACTAATGGTGTTAGATTGTCAAAACCCCAGAGTTCAGCACCATATAATATGGAAGCTATAACTTTGGTATTGTAGATCTTAAGAACCTGGTGTATAGGCTTGGTTAGTGAAGACTTGTATTCTTTCAACAGTGCACCATCTAGGTGACAATGTTTTAAAGACAAAGATTCTATCTGGGGCTTCCAGTTGAGTTTGTTTCCAAGCGTCATCCCTAAGTAATTAAAAACATCTGTTGATCAAGGGAATCATCATTAAAGGACACCCTTTCCTTTATTGTTCGATGTTTGTGGAGTTCCATAAATTTAGTGTTATCTGCGTTTATCACCAGACCACGAGCTTCGCAAAAACCTTTAAACCTCGTTAGCGCCCGCTGCAAGCCACTCTGTGTTTTTGAGATGGTAAGAGTGTCATCGGCGAACATGAGTATAGGTGTTTTTATGCCTGCAAGAGACGGTGCGTCTGTCGGAAATGTAGAGAAATAGTTGACAACCCCATTAATAAATAATGAAAATAATGTTGGGCCAAGACACAGCCCTAGCGGACCCCTTTAGATACAGGGAATTGATTAGTGATGCTACCCTGGGTACTCCTTTGAACCTGTGCACAATTCCCCATATGGAGCCTCACCACAACAGATAATAGTTCCAAGGGCCTCCTTAAATCCTTGAGGACCCAGCAGAGTTTGTTGTGGGGGACCAAGTTGAAAGCGGATTTTACGTCCACAAAAGCTGTGTAGATGATGGGGCCCACCAGCACTACAACATGCCAGTAAATTAGTGAAAAATGAAAGACCTGATCTACCGTACTCACGCTGGTGTAGAACCCTGCCTGCAGTGGGGACAGTATGTCTTTCTCAGTAATCCAATCTTGGATTCTATTTAGTACCATTCTTGCTATTATTTTTGCATAGCATCTATGAGGCTAATTGGTCTATAGTTACAGGGCATGAACTATCACCTTTTTTATAAATTGGCAGATTCTCAGCCTCCCTCCATGAGTTGGGGGCAGACGCCCCGCTGGCTATTGCATTAGCTAGCAGTAGTATATACTTTTGCCAGATAGCCCTATTGTTTAGAAGCAGATCTGCCGGGACACCGTCGGGCCTGGGGTTCTTCCACTGGTAACTGAACTCAACGCTATTTCGACCTCCCCCTGTCAAAATGCAGTACTGTGTCACATGGCGGGATTTGATATGGTTCTTCTATTTCACCCTCTGTCTCTAAGGCAAATTGAGTAGCAAAATGGGAAACCCACATTTCAGGAGCTACGTAATTGTGCGGCAGAGGTGCTTGTTCCCCTCTCCCCCATTTTACCAGCTGCCAAAAGTATTGCAAGTTTCTTCCTTGGCTGGCCTGATAGAGGTCCAACCATCTTAATTCGTCCCAGTCTTTTTTGGCTTTATACTTTGTGGATTTATACTTCTGATGAGTTAACTTAACAATGGTCTGATCTTTCTGTTTTATGGCAGCCGCCAATGACTTGTAAGCTACACTACAATCCTCATTATACCACTTCACATCTTTGCCCTTCTTCTTGCTCCAGTGACTAGCTGGTTTTAATAAATAGGTCTTGATTTTACCAAATAGGTCGTCATGGGACCTTGTAACATCTTTATCTTTATTTAACTGAAACTGTGTGGTAGTAGCTTGCAGCTCTGCCAATGGGTTGGTAAATCCACCCTTATGTCTAAGAGTGTTTGTTCGCTTTCCACTAGCTTATCCCATCTCACCCTCCTCATGTCTTTACAGAGCAGAGCGTCACTAGTGGAACAAACCATTGTCGGGTTGGCAGTAAGCTAAGTCCTGGGACATTCATTTTTAGTAAAAGGGCATTATGATCACTTTCAGCTCTCTCCTGAACCTCCATGTCGCTAAGAGAAGACCAGTGTTCCAAATTAATAAGTATGTAATCAATTGGGCTCAAACTCACACCATTATTATAGGTATAGGCGCCCTGCTTATTGGAAGGTTTTCACCCATTGACTGCCCTAAGTCCCCTCTCCATACAAAGAGCCTTAAGTTGTAATGATGCCTCAAACCATTTCTTAATAGGGGGCAGCTCAAAGATGGTAAATCTTCATCTTCGGTAAGTTTACAATCTTCATTGTCAAGGGGCTCAAAGCTGGTATTAAAATCCCCAGCAATTACTAAATCATGGTCACTAGTGATCCTTTACAAAAAATCACTCAAGGATGTCGACTGTGTTAGTCACTGGTCCACCTGTGAGAACCCTGGCATAGACGTTAACAACTATTATCATGGCATTAGGATTAACCTGTAGACTAATGACCATAATGTCTGGGCTGTCAATGGGGACTTCACATATTAAAAAACATAAGTTCTGTTTTAGCCAAATTGTTAACCCTCCTGATGGTCTACCCCTCTGTTCTTGTTTTATGGAAATTAAGATATCCTGGTCAATGTAATGAGTTAGTAGACCATGTTTCCTGGAATACACATATGTTGTGGATTTCGATTAATCCTGACCAATCCCAGGACTCTAGATTCGACTGTTGCCCTGCAATGTTCCACAAAAAATAAGATAGTAGGGTTGGTTGTGGGGAAGTTACCAGGTCTAAGCTGCCTATTAATTCACGTGGGGTGTCATCTTTAATTTCCTTATTCGGGTAAGGGGCTTGAGGGTTAATTGCCCCCTTCTTGCTTAGATGAGTCCGATGTTCACAGGGATTAAGGGCCCGATGTAGGTAAACGGGATTTTCCGATTTCAAAATACCGAGGCGGGCCGAATCGGTATTCTGAAATCGGAAAACGAGATGTAGGAAAAAAATACCGAATGAAAACCGATTCGGTCGGCATCGGTAATGAGATTCGGTACGTTCCGATTCAGCTAGGTCCGAATCGGAAATTACCGAATCGGCCAACAACGAATCGGAAAATACCGAATCGGCTACCACCGAATCGGATATTTCCGATTCGGCGAATACCGAATCGGTAAATGCCGATTCGGTAAAAACCGATTCGGCAATCATAGACCCATGGCGAAAAAGCCCATAGGAATGCATTGCATGACCCGATTCGGCTTTTACCGAATCGGATAATACCGATTCGGATTTTACCGATTCGGATTTTACCGAATCGGTAAAAGCAGACTCGGCAATAGGCGATTCAGCCAATGAGGTGGCTCCCCCTCCCCCACCCAAACAGGGAGTGGCAACCCTGGCAGGTGCAGCCAATTAAGAAGTTTCTAGAAGTTTCTGGAAAGCCTGCCTGAGCCCAACACACAGTTAGCAGCAGTGGGAGAAGGAGGTTGCAGACTGAGCAGGAGCAAGAGAACATGGCAGATCAGGCAGGAAGCCAGAAGTCCTCCCAAAAGAGGAAGCCAAAATTCACCACCACAGAACTACAGGTGCTGGTTGAGGAGGTGGTGAGGGTGCACCGCCAGCTCTTTGGCAAGCTGTCCCTCAACGTGCCAGACAGCACCAAGAGGCGATTGTGGGCAGACATCGCCCAGAAGGTCAATGCTGCTGGAGTCACCCCCAGGTCCATTGAGGAACTTAAGAAAAGGTTCTATGACCTCCGCAGCCTCACCAAGAGGAAGCTGGCCGACCTCCAAAGGCAGGCAGGACACACCGGAGGAGGCAAGAACCCGGCGCCACCCCTCACCGAGCTGGAGGAAATTGTCTCCAGCACCATCGAGAGGGAGAGCATTGTAGGGATCGGGACCCTGGACAGCACTGCGATGGCCACAGCTACAGGTAAGAAGCATGCGCATCATGACACACCCTACCAGACACCTCCCCATTAGACACAATGCATAGGCAAACACCAGCACTGTACTGTCACCAACATACAAGAGACAAGCATCATGGTACATGTAGTCAGCAGAAGTTAGCCAAATATGTCAGTGCAGAATCACAAGACAGGAAACAGTGTGACACGGTGTAAGGAGATGCAAGGACATGTGGAATGCCATAATTGTACTGACTGTAATACATCGGCACTCAGCTTACAAATGCTTCTTTGTACCTAGGGGCACCATCAGGCGGCACCACTGTGGCAGCAGAGGGAGCTTCCACATCACATACTGCAGTGGCAGGGCCGAGCACCAGCCAGCCTGGCCAGGAGGAGGAGGAAGAGGATGAGGAAGGAGACACCCCAGGGCTTGGAATGGAGGGAGTCCTGGTGATTGATTTCCAGGCAGTGCACTCCCCAGTACTGCCCAGCTCACCCCCCTTGCAATTTTCACCATGCAACTCCCCACCAAGGCAGACCATTCCGCCGACAACAGCTCCTGCCACAACCGTGGCCTTGCCACCCGTCCTACCTGTCCTGGGAGCAGGGGCTCCGGGACCGGCCAGCACCACACCACCACCAGTGGCACCCCAGCCCACTCAGCAGGCCGGAGGCAGCAGTGCCAGACGCCGTGCCACCACCACCACCACCACCACCACCACTGCTGCACCAGCACGGGAGGGCAGTGTGTTCCTGGGCCTGGAGGGCCAGATGGTCAAAATCCAGCGCCAACAGGCCAGATCCACCATGGCCTGCCAACGCCAGCTCCTGCAGCACAACCTGCAGATGGGGGAGTTGGTGAAGGGGTTCCAGGCTGTTGTGGACAGCAACAAGGAGGTGGCAGCAGGGTTGGGCAGGCTGACCACTGCCATCACCCACTCCTCTGCCAGGCAGGAGGACCATGAGGTTGCGCGCAGGAGGGATGCCCGGGTGCTCAACCGGGCCATGGCCCGCCTTGCAGCGGCGACTGCACAGCTGTGCCAGCGTAGCGCAAATCAGGAGTCGGTGCAGAGTCAGCATACTGCTGAGCTGACCAGGGGGATGGCCAGGATCACCACGGCCATGGAGGCCATGTTAATATCGAACGCCGCCTCCAATCCTGCCCTGGACCTGGGTGATGCTGGTGACAGCAGCAGCCGCAGCAGCCCGGCCAGCGCTGCATCAGAGCCAAGGAGGAGCACCAGGCGCTCCGCTGATGCTGCTGGCCATTCGGAGGGGGCCGAGGGACACCCCAGTGGATCTGGAAAGCGGGCCAAAAAATAGGCTGGCAAGGGGGGATGATCATACCAGAACCCTGGACTTTATTTGTTTTGACAGACTCCATTTTTTTATGCACTTCAGTGATGTAACTGTGGTGCATCACTATTAAAAAGTTTATTTTCCAAGCAACATTTAGCTGTCTTTGCATCTGTACTCAGTCAGAAATAGTTCTCAGTGATCTCCTCACGTCTGTATCTGCCATCACATGGCGTACACACCCCAGCTGGCTGTGTCAGTGGCACAGCTTCGTCGTCGTCATAGTCCTCGTAGTCAGACAACTCCACCTCAGTGCCCTTCTTGACCGCAAGGTTGTGTAACATTGCACATACAGCTATGATCTTGCAGCAGGTGATGGGGGTATACTGCCTTGCACCTCCACTCTTGTGCAGGCATCTGAATCTACTTTTCCAGATGCCAAAGGTCCGTTCAACAACATTCCTGGTGCGTATGTGGGCACGGTTATACCTCCTTTGGCTGGGTGTGGAGGGGTTGAGGTAGGGGGTGAGTATGAATGAGCGGAGGGCATATGCACTGTCGCCTGGAAGAGAAAGGGGTCACATTAGACACATGCATACATGTATTACACCTACCTACTATGTGTTATGGGGGTCTGATGATGTGGCTCACCTAGGAGGTATCCTTCTCCAAAATCGCCAGCCATCAGCCGTGCATATATGCCGCTCTGTTGGAATATATATGAGTCATGGGTACTCCCTGGAAATTTTGCTACCAGGTCTGTGATGGTGTACTTGGCATTGCAGATCACCTGCACGTTGATGGTGTGTGTCGATTTCCGATTGCGGTATATGTATTCGGTGTCCGCTGGTGGGCAAATCGGAATATGCGTGCCATCTATGCAACCGATGACTTGGGGAAAGTGTGCCATCTGGTAGAAGTCCGCTTTGGTTTGTAGCAGTTCTGCGTGGGTTGCAGGGAATGAGATGTATTGGTCCATCCTGTCTATCATGGCGTCAAGGAATATGTGGAAGAACCTTGACAGGCTGCTCTGGCTCACCCCTCCTGCTGCTGCTACTCCACTTTGATAGCTGCCAGACGCTACCAGGTGTAGGCTGCATAGCACCTGGACGTGGGCAGGGATGGCGTGTGCCCTTGGGGTGTGGTGGTCCAAGTATGGCTTAAGGTCCCTGATGAGCTCAAGTATGGTGTCAGAGTCCAGCCTGTATCTCTGTAGGATCTCAGCCTCAGTGAGCATGAACAGGGTTATCCTCTGTCTGTAGACCTGTTCATTTCTTAGCCATTCCCTCAGTCCTTCCTGCTGTAGCCGTAGCCGCCTCGCAATGACATAGAAAGCTGCCATCCTGCAAGTTGCAATGCATTTTGGGACTGTTTATGTGGGTTGGAGTTGGTTACCACCTGATTGCAATCCATGGTAAATACCGAGTGAATTCTACCGATTTTGAGCCGATTTCGGTGTTTCTGTGCCTCCCTACATCTCCCCAACTGTCGGAATCGGGGAATTTCCCGATCGGAGAATCATACGAATCGGCATGTTTTCCGATTCGGAGCATGTCCGAATCGGTATTTTTTCCGATTCGGTACATGGACCGAATCGGTGATTTTCCGAATCGGTGTCACTAACGATTCGGTAGTGGGACCGAATCGGTGATTTTCCGAATCGGTGTCACTAACGATTCGGTAGTGGGACCGAATCGGTGATTTTCCGAATCGGTGTCACTTACGATTCGGTAGTGGGACCGAATCGGTGATTTTCCGATTCGGTGTCACTAACGAATCGGTACATGGACCGATTCGGTCTTTGTAACCGAATCGGTGTTTTTCCGATTCGTTACATATCCGATTTTCGGTATGTACGTATCGGATTCTTTCCCATTCGGTACACATTCCGATTCGGTTTTCTATCCGATTCGTTCTGTTTTTGCTTCCCTACATCTCGATGGCTGTTTACCGATCGGTAAGGGCCAAAAATCGGTATTTTCGGCCGATACCGATCGGTAAAGCCCTACCTACATCGGGCCCAAAATGTGGGAAAAGAGAACATGAAACGGAGCCCCTCTGAGCACGTCAATGGGCTTGTTTCCGTTGGGCCTGCCCTTTCATCATGAGACAGCTGGAGATCGCATTAGGAGAGAATGATGAGAAGACATCACAGGGTCTGAGTGGAGTGAAGCATTTCCATAAATACTCAGAGGGTTAAGTCACGTCAGAAATGCAGCCCGAAGGTCTGAAGTTGCACAATTTATGCTACTGTGTGCTCGTGGGTGTCACAGCAGGATTTATTCTTCCAAACCCCTATGCAGTAGATTGCTTTAGATGAATGTGGTCTTTGATTATCCTTTAATGGCAAAAGCCTCAAACCTCGAATGGCTCCGATTATCTCTGACTAAGACATCACCCTGTACTTAATATAAAAATACATTTATTCCCTTTCGATGATGCACTGGTCAGGAATTCTACTAAATAGCAGTTTTTTAATGGATAACAGTAATCAGATACTTGGTGTTATATAGATACCGTTCAGTCTTCTATCCCCAAGTAGCCAATTCTTCAATGTTTTTTTAAGGTTCTGACGGCATATTTAAGAATGAAAAACGTTATTCTGTGCCATAAATGTAGTAATGGAGTGGCTTTTCCGATCTAATGGAAAGCATTGGGGTTCCGCTGTGCATTATATCCAGGAACCTTTTTAACGTGTGCTTTCCTAATCTCTGCGTTCTGGGTGCATTAGGAAACATCAATTTATGTGTCATGTACTCCCATCTCAGAAGGTTCAATAAACCGCAGCAAACGTTTGAAAAAATATTTTTTGACTAAGAATCCATCCGTGCTATAACTATGGAAGCAGAGTTAGTGCCTGGATTTAGATTTCACTACTGGGTTATCACGTCCCCAATAGTTCTGAAGCTTGTATGACACTATATCAAGGTTGTTAATAGTGAGATACAAAGTATGACACACACTAATATCCTACCACTACATTGCCATGTTTAGTGATCAACTATTAGTTTTAACCACTCGCCTGCTTACCCGTATTTACATTGCGATGTAGGAGTTAGATCAATGTGGTACATATAGTTAAAGTGTATAGCTTTGAAATGTGTCTAAATATAATGGCATTTTTTCCTGGAATTTACATGTTGATGTAGGCATTTTTGTTGCAGTTTTTGTTCTCTTCACTAACTAGTACTTGAAGCTTTCTAAGGAATGGAGAAGCAGGCGAGCATGAAGGAAGTTTACAGATTAGTCCAGATGGGGTATTCTGAACCACATGCAATTTTTGACAGTACGGTATCATTTACAGAGGTCAGCGAGGCGTTCCCATAGTCCAGGTCACTGGTGTTAAGAGTTTGGACAATGGTCCTCCTAGCGTAGTCAGGAAACTAGGGCATGGCATTTTTTAGAAGCCTAAAGGTAGCAAAACATGTGCCGCAGGTGAAGTTGACTTGATCTTTCATGGAGAGTGATTGATCCAGCCTCATGCCAAGATTCTTTACTACCTGCTTAGGTGTATGAGACGTACCAAGATGTGCAGGCCACCAATTGTCTGACCATATCTTGTTCGCCTTGCCAAAAAGCTTGATCTCTGTCTTGTCGCTGTTTAATTGGAGACAGGTGTTACTCATCTAGACTGCGACTTCTATCATGCAGTTTGTGAATTTACTCTTCACCTTGTCAGAATCAGGACCAAAGGAAAACAGTAGTATTTGCGTGTCATCTTTGTATGATACAATCTCTACACCAAAAGCTCTAAAGCTTCGAGACAATGATGCCATATAGATGTTAAACAAAGTGGGGCTCAGGCATGATCCCTGGGAGACCCCCTTGTTCATATGCATGAGTTGCAACTTGAAAGAATCCATGCAGGCTTAAATCCAGTAGAGCCTGAGTGAACTCCTGTTTCGTGCCTGGAAGACGGTAGTATAATAGCACCCCTTTCCATGTTTCTGTGGCAGATGAAACTATCTTAAAAATGCATTTCTTATCTAACTCAACCTTTACGGGATTGCGAAAAGCAATAGCAATTAACCCTGGGCGTAGTGGGGCTTCGCGGAGCTACGTGAAGTGGGCGAGAAACTACGCCCACCTCCGCACTCCGCATAGCCCCACTACGCACCGCAGGCCTCCCTCCCGCCCTCCCTAAATACTTTAAATTAAAAGTGTAAAATAATTAAAAGGCACTTACCTTGCCCGCCGCTGCCCGCCGCTGCCCGCTGCGTCCCCGTGGCTTGCTATCTTCATTGCTGCCGTCTTGTTTACTAATGCGCATGCGCGGGCGGCCGCGCATGCGCATTTTTTCGTGAGAAATGCGCATGCGCGGCCGCCCGCGCATGCGCATTAGTACACAAGATGGCAGAATGAAGATAGCGAGCCCCGGGGACGCAGCGGGCAGCGGCGGGCAAGGTAAGTGCCTTTTAATTATTTTACACTTTTAATTTAAAGTATTTAGGGAGGGCGGGAGGGAGGTGGGTGGCGGCCAGCTACGCTCCGTCTGCGGAGCGTGCGTAGTGCCGCCTGGCTACACCCGCTACGCAAAATGCAGAGTAGACGGCACTACGCACACTCCGTGCACGGAGTGTAGCTGGCCGCCCACCCCTAATAGCAATACACCCTCCTGGGCGATCTGTCCTGTCAGTTCTAAATAGAGAGTAGTGTTCAAGGATGGCTAGAGGAATGCAAGGGACTGCAGAGTTACAGAACCAGGTTTCAGTAAAAAACAAACTCAGGAATTGGATGATGAGATGAGTTCCCATATTTCTAAAGCATGCTTGGACATAGATCTAATATTAGATTGCAGGCAAGTAATTTCCCTAGTCAAATCTACCTTGACATTGTCAATGCTAATTAACCCTTTCGCTGCTGATGACGAGCTGGGCTCGTCATGGTGCACAGTGGTCGTGTGCTGATGACGAGCCCAGCTCGTCATGAACAATGGGAAATAAGGAGGACCAGCACAGGAGAAAAATTGCCTTAGCAGCCAAGGTGTTAAAGAACCAACGTCATTGAATTTGGTTGGAAATAGTAAATCCCACCTCTTTAGTGTACACACCTTCCCCAAATTGGTTTAGATTGGAGAGGAAATAGTAAATGCCATCTCTTTAGTTTCCATCACTATACCCTCTATCTATTTATAGATTAGAGTGGGAATACTAAGGGCCTGATTATGATGTCAGTCGGAGTTGCCTCCGACTGACATCTCTGCAGTTTCGGGACTGAACGACCTCGGGTCGGCAGTCTGAAACCGCAATTACGATGCAACTGTACATGGTGCGGTCACAAACTCCCATTTCCCAATGGGAGATTGTGTTGTGTTGGGAGTTACTGTAAACCCCTGCACTGTGTGGCAGACACATCATGGTGCCTGCCACACAATGCAGGAATTTACAGCGGGCACCATAGGTGCCCACATACTACGCAAAAGAGGAACAGAGGAAAGTTAAAGACCAGTAGGGGTCAATTCCCCAATCATATAACTAGAAAACAACATAGTAGGCCCCTAGGTCTAGTAAGTTATTGGAGTACTGGAGTATCGCTTTCTTAGGACAATTCCCCTAACCCACCCTTAGGTGGCATGCTTCATCATAGGGGATCTCCTCGCACTACAAGCCTAGTAAGAGTGCAGACTACAACCTCCTCTCTGAGAGGGAGGAGCTCAGGGATGCTTTATGAGAGATGATGAGGTTTCCTAAATCGCTTGATGAGCAGGGTGCAATGAACGGTAGGTGAAAAAAGAGTGAAAGTGACTAAAACTAACTCTATTATATGCTAAGCAGTTTAATAGGGCATACATTGGTCAGGATTAAAAAGGTGAAACTAAGTTCAGAGGGTGATTCGATCTGTCAAAGACAAAGGGTTGACATGTTTCAGCATGAAACTCCCCTTAGAGATGTAGCAGCTTTCATCTAGACCAGGTTGTGCAAAAAAAGTGAGATGAGATAGATATTTATATACAACCAGTAAGTGGAGTGGAAGATCACTCAAGCGTTGATAGTACTGGTCAGCATACTCCCTAAAAAGTGAAACAAAATGTGCATTATCAAAATCATAAGCACGTATTCACAACATATATATATATAATCAAATTATGATACAGACCAATAATGCAATAATAGTGTAGCTAACCTACCCGAATTGTCGGGTGAGCAAAAAGACCCATGAAACCTCAGCATGTTTTACTCAAGGTGGTATCCAATAACTCTGCAAAATCATATGGGTTTGATAAAATATGACTGTTGAGTATAGTCATGAAAACACACAGAGTAACAGTTGACTGAGAAAGTATAATGGATTTATAGAAAAAAGGTCTGTTACTATGCACTATGGGTACTGAATTGTCTTAAAAAGGTGGAGTACACCCAGTTTCTGGAAAATCACAGAGTAGAGATAGTTCTTATTGTGTATGCATGCTAAATTAGACATAATAGCTCCAAACAAATTAGTTTCCAACAGCAAATAAACGGGCAGCCATTAGCAGATAGATCGCCTGGAGGTTGCACAACACTGAGCCTAGAAAGGCATACAAACAGACAAAAGAAAACAAGCATTGGAAATGCAATCGGGCTCGGATTTATTTGAGTTTGAGATAATGGCATTGTAAATGGCAATGTCTTTTCGCCATGTGTTATGGAGTGTGTGCATGTGGTGTGTAGTGGAATTATGTGGGTTAGATTGGAATTGTAGCAAAGGTGGCATGCTGTGCTTTACATGAATATGTTTAAAAGTAAAGTGTACCATACTGAGATTGCTACAATAGTTAATTGTGGATGCGTTAACAATTGATGCGTGCACTGATGGCTGGTGGTGTGTGTGACTGCCTGTAGAAATTGTGCACTGAAGGCTGGTGGGTGTGTGGTTGGTAAAAGCGTGCACAGATGGCTGATGGTGTGTGTGTTTGGTGAAAGCGTGCACTGACGGTTGCTGGTGAGTGCGCCTTGTAAAAGCATGCACTGACGGCTGGTGTTGTACGCCTGGTGGTGTTTGTGGTTCGTGAAAGCGTGCATTGATGGCTGGTGGTGTTTGGCTCTGGTGAAAGTGTGCACTGACGGCTGGTGGTGTGTTGTTGTGTGTGTGATTGTGTGTGTAGTGGTGAGTGTGTGGTGGTGAGTCTGTGGGGTGAGTGTGTGGTAGTGAGTGTGTGGTAGTGAGTGTGTTACACCAATGTGGCGCACTGGTGCCACTGCACCTGCTGCAGCAATGGTAGCTAAGCCACACTGGTGCCACTGTACCTGCTGCAACAATGATAGCTACAGCACACTGAGGCCACTGTACCTGCTGCAGCAATGGTACCTACGCCACACTGGTGCCACTGCATCTACTGCAGCAATGGTACCTACAACACACTGGTGCCACTGCACCTACTGAACAATGGTACCTACACCGCACTGTTGCCCCTGCACCTGCTACGCCACACTGGTGCTACTGCACCTGCTGCACTAATGATAGCTATACCACACTGGTGCCACTGCACCTGCTCCACTAATGATAACTATACCACACTAGTGGCACTGCACCTGCTGCACAATGGTAGCTACGCTACACTGGTGCCATTGCACCTGCTCCAGTAATGATAGCTATACCACACTGGTGCCAGTGCTGGTACCACTCCACCTGCTCGACCAAAGATACTTAGACCACACTGGTGCCACTGCACCTGCTGCACAATGGTAGCTATGCCACAGTGGTGCCACTGCACCTCCTGCACAAGGGTAGCTATGCCACACTGGTGCAACAGCACCTGCTGCACAGTTGTAGCTATGCCACACTGGTGCCACTGCACCTGCTGCACAATGGTAGCTACGCCACACTGGTGGTACTACACCTGCTGTGCAATCATAGCTAAGTAACACTGATAACACTGCACCTGCTCCACAAATGGTAACTACGCCACACACTGGTGCCACTGCACCTCCTGCACAATCATAGCTAAGCAACACAACCACTGCACCTGCTCCACCAATGGTATCTACCACACACCGGTACCACTGCACATGCTGCACCAATGATAGCTACGCCACACTGGTGCCACTGCACCTGCTGCACAATCATAGCTAAGTAACACTGATAACACTGCACCTGCTACACAACGGCAGCTACCACACACCGGTGCCACTGCTCCTGCTGCACAATCATAGCTAAGCAACACTACCAATGCACCTGCTCCACCAATGGTAGCTACCACACACTGGTACCACTGCACCTGCTGCACTAAACTGGTACCACAGCACCTGCTTCACCAATGGTAGCTACGCCTATGCCACACTGGTACCACTGCACCTGCTCCACCAAATATACTTACACCACACTGGTGCCACTGCACCTTCTGCACAATGGTAGCTATGCCACAGTGGTGCCACTGTACATCCTGCACAAGGGTAGCTATGCCACACTGGTGCAACTGCACCTGCTGCACAAGTGTAGCTATGCCACACTGGTGCCACTGCACCTGCTGCACAATGGTAGCTATGCCACACTGGTGGTACTACACCTGCTGCGCAATCATAGCTAAGTAACACTGATAACACTGCACCTGCTCCACGAATGGTAACTACGCCACACACTGGTGCCACTGCACCTGCTGCACAATTATAGCTAAGCAAAACTACCACTGCACCTACTCCACCTATGGTAGCTACCACACACTGGTACCACTGCACCTGCTGCACTAAACTGGTACCACAGCACCTGCTGCACAATGGTAGCTATACCACAGTTGTGCCACTGCACCTCCTGCACAAGTGTAGCTATGCCACACTGGTGCCACTGCACCTGCTCCACCAAAGCTACTTACACCCCACTGGTGCCACTGCACCTGCTGCACAATGGTAGCTATGCAACACTGGGGCAACTGCACCTGCTGCACAATCATAGCTAAGCAACACTACCACTGCAGCTGCTCCACCAATGGTAGCTACCACACACTGGTACTACTGCAACTGCTGCACTAAACTGGTACCACAGCACCTGCTCCCCCAATGGTAGCTACGCCTACGCCACAATGGTACCACTGCACCTGCTCCACCAAAGATACTTACACCACACTGGTGCCACTGCACCTGCTCCACTAATGATAACTATACCACACTAGTGCCACTGCACCTGCTGCACAATGGTAGCTACGCTACACTGGTGCCACTGCACCTGCTCCAGTAATGATAGCTATACCACACTGGTGCCAGTGCTGGTACCAAGTTTCAAGTTTAGTTTATTATGTTTTGGCTCTCAACTGAGGGCCACATAAAAAACATACAATTATACAATAATGATTACAAAGGAAAACATAGGTTACAGAGTTAAAGAATCACAGCTTATTCACTGGTTGAGCAGTCATCTAGCACTTCTCCATGAAACATTTATTAAATATCTAAAAACCCCTTAAAGAAGTTAAAAATTCTAAAACAGAACATTTCATTTGGCGGACAGTAAAGTGCATGGAAAAAGGTTTTAACATTTAAGATTCCCAGTTGTAAACAAATTGGTTTTAACCACTTAAAACGCAAAGGGCGCAATGCAGGACAAATAAACAAGACATGATTACGATCCTGTATAGCATTACTACAGAGGTTGCATCTAGGGGATACACCATGCCATTTCGCAATGAGGTAATTAAGAGGGAGCAGATCATGTCTTAAAAGGTACCACAATCTACGGACTCTATGGGGAATATTCCAAGTAAGATATTGTTGGGCCAGTTTTGGTGTATAAGTA
Source organism: Lissotriton vulgaris (assembly GCF_964263255.1). Taxonomy (NCBI): domain Eukaryota; kingdom Metazoa; phylum Chordata; class Amphibia; order Caudata; family Salamandridae; genus Lissotriton; species Lissotriton vulgaris. The sequence continues at coordinate 773,615,218 of NC_141696.1, read as the reverse complement.
CTTAACAATAATTGCCTTTCTTTATTCCCTTGTTTAGCGATCCTATCCATTTTAAAACTGAGTTCCCATGATGCGCATTTTAATTTAGACTTTAGTTCAGCAGGAGTAAGTAAAAACAATGAGCTTTCATCCAACTCTAACACAAGTACAGCTTTTCTAAAGTTCTTAACCAGCATAGAGAACTCATTAAAGTGGCCCAGAAGTTCTTTTTTAATAGCATCCCGTAAGGTATCTGGTTTACTTCTCGCTAAACAGGCCACCCACCTTACAAGGGCAGTCAGCCCCTGTACCCAACAACTTCGGAGTCCGAATTCTAACCTGCATGCAGAGACAGAGCACGCTGTATTTAAAGAGGAAATTCTTCTTAGCACCTTTCCTTCTATTTTTTGCAAGAATCCCCAATGATTTAGCTCCACTAGTTCTAATCCATATAGTAATGTAGCGGGGATCTTTGCTCTAAATACCTCTAGAAATAGTGTGAAGTGTCTCTTCCCTGTAGCGTTATACAGGGAACTTAACCCCATACCATGAGCCGATGCTTTATGTGCATTGTGCTCAATGTGGGGTTTCTCACTTAAGTTTGCTGAAATGATTTTACCTAAAAAGGTATAAGTTTTAACCACCTCGAGTTTTTGCCTTCCTATGGCCCAACAATAATTTTCAGATCTACATTTTTTCTTTCCAAAAATGCACATTATTTTACTTTTCGAGACGTTAATCTTCATATAATGTGCTTCTGCAAATTGATTTAATGCCTGCAGACGGTTGGACAAGCCCTTTGGTGTTAGATCTAGGACAAGGATATCGTCCGCATACATTAAAACCGATATCGCTGATCCTCCAATTTTTGGGGCTTGCCCCTCACAAGCAGAGATAAACTTAGGAAGGTCTGCCGTATATAAAGAAAATAATGTTGGGGCCAATATACACCCTTGTTTCAAACCATTTGGGGAAGGTATGGATTGTGAGAGACCTCTCTCTCCACCATATAACACCTTGCACCATGTGTTCGAGTGAAGGGCCTTCACAAGATCAAGAAGCTGTATTGGCATACCTAAAGCAGCAAGCTTTCTCCACAGCGTTGGACGATCTACTTTGTCGAACGCTGTGGAGAAGTCTATAAATGCCACGTATATTCCACCACCTCGAACACGTACATATCTATCAGTAATCACCTGCAATGCTGTTAAATTATCTAGTGTTCCATGTTCTTTACGAAATCCGGTTTGTTCCAAGGGTAAAATACAATTAAATTATATCCATTCATTAATCAATGTTAAAAGATATTTAGCGAACACTTTTCCAATTGCATCCAATAAAGCTATTAAACGGTAGTTTGCTGGATTCTCCCGCTCTCCCTTTTTAAATAGGGGAATTAATATACTTCCCCTCCATGAGTCAGGAACAGATCTAGAAAGGAGACATGCATGAAATATTGGAAGAAGGATCTTGCTCCAGGAGGTGACATCTTGTTTCATTAGGGACATGGGTAATTCATCCGGACCCATAGCTCCGGAAGAGCGCATACTCTTTAACACAGAGGCTATGGTTTTCTCGGTTGGAAGCTCTATATTATCTTTGCTATTCTGAGATAGATCCCCATTGTCACCCTCTGCACCATTAGATGCATACAAACCAGATATGAATGTTATCCAAATATCTTCTGCAATAGCAATGGGAGTAGGGGTGGTTCTTACGCCACATCCCTTCCCTATTATAGACCAAAATTCTCTGGAATTATTAGAGGCCATTGCTTCTCTTAACCTAATCCAGAGGGAATCTTCTTTATCTCTTTTTAATTTTATTTTCAGTCTGACCCTCCTTCTCCGTAGTAGGGCTAATTTCTGTGCATTTTCCTTTGCTCTACTAAGGTACTGTTGCCTCACGAGTTTATTTATCTCCTTATTTAAGGGTAGTAATATACTAGGAGGGGAATACGACTTTTTGGTATTTTTTGTTTTCTTAGCTACCATAGTAACCTTTTTCTTGAAATTTTCAAAGTTTAGGAATTCCCTACCCTGCCATTCTTCTAATTCCAGAATGGTTTGTGCTAGTATATTTTGGACTTCCTTCATACTGGTAGGGTCCCAGAAGCACCTTCCAGATTTGGAGTGAATAGAGACTCCTTTGTTAATTATAGACCAAGAGTCTGTATCTGGAGGTTGTAGCGAAACAGTTAAGTTAATCATATTATGATCACTTAAAGAAGACTGAGAGATCCTTATATCTTGAATGAAGGAAAACGTGTCGTAGTCCGTGATCACATAATCCAAGATGGATTCACCCCTAAATGACCTATGTGTAAACTTGGCAGGAATGTCAGAAGGCATCCTACCATTTGCAATTAGACCCTCAAAATAGCTAAGTTCATCAAGTAATATTTTTCCTCTTTTATTAGATTTTATGTTACTAGGAAAAATTGCTTGAGGTATATTATATGCTTCTTCCTTGTAAGTATTTCTAAACATATCTATACTTGCATTAGAAACTTTGCTATTTAAGTCACCCATAAGCAAAATATAAGGGGGCTGATCCTGCTTTAATAATTGATTTACATAAGAAAACATTCGCTTCAAAACAACGTTAAAAGTATCTTCAGGGGGAATATATGCATTTAAAAGTACAAGAGAAGAACGATTTCCTACTGTCCCTATATTATTAATAGTTATAGACTGGAAAAGATTACTACTGTCCTTGTAGTGGGAATACTGCCATTGTAATGTATTTAATAAAAAACAGGCAATTCCACCTTTTGCATGGCCTTTTTTTACAGATGTAGCGTCGGCCTCAAGGACAAAATAGTCTTTTCCTCCAAATATACTGTTTTTACACCATGTTTCCTGAATACATAACACATCAGCATGCAAAGAGAATAAAAATTCTAATTTCTCAGAACAATTGTGTAAACCTGCGGCATTCCAGGATACTATTTTTAATTGACTGTTAAAGATGTTGAAACAGTCTTGGGTTGTTCGATGTGTTATTAGACAGAACTCCTGGTAGCCAATTCCATAACTGATTATCTTCTGTTGGAGGCTTATCCATATTCACAGAAGGGGGGAGTACCTCTGAAACCATGCGTTTGCCTCTGGATACCCAAATTTTTAAATCTTTACTATAGGAATAATGATCTTCCTTCCCACAACCCATTTTAAAGGCTTCTTCTCTGGGAGCGAAACGCTTTCCGTTATTAATAAAAGGTAACACATCGATCCCTCTACACTGAAATGCTTCTGCTTGTTGGAGAACTAAATTAGCAATAATTTTGGAACAAAATTTTACTCGTGCTCGTTGCTCACTTCCAGCCCTTATTACGGAGACCAGGTCAATGTCACTGGACAGGATAAGTTTTAAACTTTCAATATCTTTGAAGGAATTAATCAACCATGATCTATTCAAGTTTAGGTCAGAGTCAAATAAGGGAAGGAAGTCCAATGTCAAAGTATCAATACAGAGGTTAGAGATTTTTAAGGGGGCAAAAGAGATGTTCGTAGGTTCCTCAGCAATCGGGCAAAAATTAGGAGCAGATGGGTTAAGTACCCTTTTTTCAGTATTAGGATTATTTCTTGTGGCCTCCTTTACTGGTTCCGTAGAAATTATATCGGCAACTTTAGAGTTTAAAGGCCCCTCATTCATGATACTGACAGCAAGTGGATCTTCTACAACAGAGTTAGTAGCAGAAACAACAACCACATTGGAAGAAGTATCCAATAATGATCTATCTACAATGTCTATTACATCACGGACTTCTGTATCAATGTGCTTTTGAAAAATGATTTGTCTCTGTTTTTTCTTATTATGCTTGCGAGTAGGTTTCCTATTTTTTCCCTTATACTTTCTACTTTTTACTTTTACCATCCCTTTAGACAATGCAGTTCCTTCAGAGTCTTTTACATCCTGATTAAAAATAGGAAAAAGATCTATCACGACAGATTGGTTGACCTCTGCCGAGCTTACTTCCTTCAGAGATGGTTCGGATTCTTTTCTCCATTGTGAGGGGAGTAAGGGGAGAGCCACAGAGGGCTCATGGATATCAACCTTTAGCAGCTTCTCCATTTGTGCATTTTTACTCAATGTAGGATTACTGACCAAATCCTTCTGGTCTGCAGCTTCAGTGTGATCGGTAGCCCCAATCTCAATATTTTTAGCAAGCAATACTTTCAATATTTCTGTAACCGAGTGCAAAATGCAATCAGAGCTCCCGACAAATTTACCTAATAGAAGGAGTATAGAGGCGAATAAATGTTCGAGAGCTATCAGAGATTCAGAAATAGGTTTTTCATTTTTTGGTTGTTCGGATGCAATAAGAGAACAAATCCCAGATAGATTAAGCTGCGGGGAGTTCAAATTGCTCTGCAACGAAAAAATGTCATTTGATGTCATAGAAGGAGTGCTACTGTATAGCAATAAACCCGATGGTGTTGCTCCATTTGGAGTTTTACTGGCTTTGGATTGTTCCGGTATTTTCTCGTCCATGTAGCGACCACAAAGTTCAAGATCGATACTGGATGAAATGGAAAGATCATTTATATTCATTTCCTCATTTTCTGAGTGTTTGAAAGTCATGGACTGAGGAACTTTGGAATGTGCTTTAGTAGGATCGGAATTAGAGCCTTTAGATGTCCCTAATAAGGGGGTTGAATTAGTATTTGCAAGTGAAGTAGATATATTTTTTTTCTATAGTTAACTCGGGTTTAGTATTCTTCACTACTTCGAACTGTGGTTCAACCATAGTTGACGAGGGATCAGTAGAAATAATTGGCGCTTCCGTGGATTTATTCACTGGTTTTTCCCAAATTTTCAGCAGCTGCATCTGACCTTTCAGTAGAACGCTATTTTCATATTTATTCCTTAAGGGATTTGATCTAGTTTTTATACAGGACCTCCCACCAAGGACTCTTCCGGAGCGTAGTGTCTTTGCTGTCATAGTGTAAAGGTAAGATATAGGTAGCACAACTTCAAAACACTTGTCAGTTTATTTTGTTCAAAATCAAAATAACGGGGCCCAGCCCAGCCTACCTCAGCCACTGAGTGCCACAGAGGGCCCGCCCTTTGCCCGGGCTTAGCCCGGCGACGCCCGCGCGCGTTCCGCGATGCGCGGACCTTTAGCGCAATTGAAGCCAGGTGAGGGGGGCGTGGTGGGGAGTTGTTCCTGGCCCAGATGGCTTGTGGGCAATGTGGTTTCTCTCGCTCTCCAGCCGCCTACAACCCACATACGAGTGTTTCCCGCGAAGCGGGAAACGTGAGAAGTTGTTCACCAGCGCTGCCAGGTAGCGCTTTCCGAGTGACGGCGCTAGAAATGTGTTCAGGACCGTTTCTCCAGCAATACAAAATTCGCTACAGCATCCAATTCAGCAGCCACAAGAGAGTTCTCCGCTCTACAGCGGATCTTCAGCGCAATTGAAGCCAGGTGAGGGGGGCGTGGCGGGGAGTTGTTCCTGGCCCAGATGGCTTGTGGGCAATGTGGTTTCTCTCGCTCTCCAGCCGCCTACAACCCACACACAAGTGTTTCCCACGAAGCGGGAAACGCGAGAAGTTGTTCACCAGCGCTGCCAGGTAGCGCTTTCCGAGTGACGGCGCTAGAAATGTGTTCAGGAGCGTTTCTCCAGCAATACAAAATTCGCTACAGCATCCAATTCAGCAGCCACAAGAGAGTTCTCCTGGTACCACTCCACCTGCTCCACCAAAGATACTTACACCACACTGGTGCCACTGCACCTGCTGCACAATGGTAGCTATGCCACTGTGGTGCCACTGCACCTCCTGCACAAGAGTAGCTATGCCACACGGGTGCAACAGCACCGGCTGCACAGTTGTAGCTATGCCACACTGGTGCCACTGCACCTGCTGCACAATGGTAGCTACGCCACACTGGTGGTACTACACCTGCTGTGCTATCATAGCTAAGTAACACTGATAACACTGCACCTGCTCCACGAATGGTAACTACGCCACACATTGGTGCCACTGCACCTGCTGCACAATCATAGCTAAGCAACGCTACCACTGCACCTGCTCCACCAATGGTAGCTACCACACACCGGTACCACTGCACATGCTGCACCAATGATAGCTACGCCACACTGGTCCCACTGCACCTGCTGCACAATCATAGCTAAGTAACACTGATAAAACTGCACCTGCTCCACGAATGGTAACTACGCCACACACTGGTGCCACTGCACCTGCTGCACAATCATAGCTAAGCAAAACTACCACTGCACCTGCTCCACCTATGGTAGCTACCACACACTGGTACCACTCACCTGCTGCACTAAACTGGTACCACAGCACCTGCTGCGCAATGGTAGCTATGCAACAGTGGTGCCACTGCACCTCCTGCACAAGTGTAGCTATGCCACACTGGTGCCACTGCACCTGCTGCACAATCATAGCTAAGCAACACTACCACTGCACCTGCTCCACCAATGGTAGCTACCACACACTGGTACTACTGCAACTGCTGCACTAAACTGGTACCACAGCACCTGCTCCACCAATGGTAGCTACGCCTATGCCACACTGGTACCACTGCACCTGCTCCACCAAAGATACTTACACCTCACTGGTGCCACTGCACCTGCTGCACAATGGTAGCTATGCCACTGTGGTGCCACTGCACCTCCTGCACAAGGGTAGCTATGCCACACTGGTGCAACTGCATCTGCTGCACAAGTGCAGCTATGCCACACTGGTGCAGCTGCTCCTGCTGCACAATTATAGCTAAGTAACACTGATAACACTGCACCTGCTACACAACGGCAGCTACCACACACTGGTGCCACTGCACCTGCTGCACAATCATAGCTAAACAACACTACCACTGCACCTGCTCCACCAATGGTAGCTACCACACACTGGTACCACTGCACCTGCTGCACTAAACTGGTACCACAGCACCTGCTCCACCAATGGTAGCTACGCCTACGCCACACTGGTACCACTGCACCTGCCCCACCGAAGATACTTACACCACACTGGTGCCACGGCACCTGCAGCACAATGGTAGCTATGCCACAGTGGTGCCACTGCACCTCCTGCACAAGGGTAGCTATGCCAAACTGGTGCAACTGCACCTACTGCACAAGTGTAGCTATGCCATACTGGTGCCACTGCACCTGCTCCACCAAAGATACTTACACCACACTGGTGCCACTGCACCTGCTGCACAATGGTAGCTATGCCACAGTGGTGCCACTGCACCACCTGAACAAGGGTAGCTATGTCAAACTGGTCTAACTGCACCTGCTGCACAAGTGTAGCTATGCCACACTGATGCCACTGCACCTGCTGCACAATCGTAGCTACGCCACACTGGTGGTACTACACCTGCTGGGCAATCATAGCTAAGTAACACTGATGACACCGCACCTGCTCCACGAATGGTAACTACGCCACACACTGGTGCCACTGCACCTGCTGCACAATCATAGCTAAGCAACACTACCACTGCACCTGCTCCACCAATGGTAGCTACCACACACCGGTACCACTGCACATGCTGCACCAATGATAGCTACGCCACACTGGTGCCACTGCACCTGCTGCACAATCATAGCTAAGTAACACTGATAACACTGCACCTGCTACACAATGTCATCTACCACACACTGATGCCACTGCACCTGCTGCACAATCATAGCTAAGCAACACTACCACTGCACCTGCTCCACCAATGGTAGCTACGCCTACGCCACACGGGTACCACTGCACCTGCTCCACCAAAGATACTTACACCACACTGGTGCCACTGCACCTGCTGCACAATGGTAGCTATGCCACAGTGATGCCACTGCACCTCCTGCACAAGGGTAGCTATGCCACACTGGTGCAACTGCACCTGCTGCACAAGTGTAGCTATGCCACACTGGTGCAACTGCACCTGCTGCACAATCATAGCTAAGTAACACTGATAACACTGCACCTGCTACACAACGGCAGCTACCACACACTGGTGCCACTGCACCTGCTGCACAATCATAGCTAAGCAACACTACCACTGCACCTGCTCCACCAATGATAGCTACCACACACTGGTACCACTGCACCTGCTGCACTAAACTGGTACCACAGCACCTGCTCCACCAATGGTAGCTACGCCTACGCCACACTGGTACCACTGCACCTGCTCCACCAAAGATACTTACACCACACTGGTGCCACTGCACCTGCTGCAAAATGGTAGCTTTACCACAGTGGTGGCAGTGCACCTCCTGCACAAGGGTAGCTATGCCACACTGGTGCAACTGCACCTGCTGCACAAGTGTAGCTATGCCACACTGGTGCCACTGCACCTGCTCCACCATAGATACTTGCACCACACTGGTGCCACTGCACCTGCTGCACAATGGTAGCTATGTCACAGTGGTGCCACTGCACCTCCTGCACAAGGGTAGCTATGCCACACTGGTGCAACTGCACCTGCTGCACAAGTGTAGCTATGCCACACTGGTGCCACTGCACCTGCTGCACAATGGTAGCTACGCCACACTGGTGGTACTACACCTGCTGCGCTATCATAGCTAAGTAACACTGATAACACTGCACCTGCTCCACGAATGGTAACTACGCCACACACTGGTGCCACTGCACCTGCTGCACAATCATAGCTAAGCAACACTGCCACTGCACCTGCTCCACCAATGGTAGCTACCACACACCGGTACCACTGCACATGCTGCACCAATGATAGCTACGCCACACTGGTGCCACTGCACCTGCTGCACAATCATAGCTAATTAACACTGATAACACTGCACCTGCTACACAACGGCAGCTACCACACACTGATGCCACTGAACCTGCTGCACAATCATAGCTAAGCAACACTACCACTGCACCTGCTCCACCAATGGTAGCTACCACACACTGGTACCACTGCACCTGCTGCACTAATAACAGCTACACCACACTGGCGCCACTGCTCCATCTCCACTAATGATAGCTACACCACACTGGTGCCACTGCACCTGCTGCACAATGGTAGCTACCAGACACTGGTACCACTGCACCTGCTGCACTAATAATAGCTACACCACACTGGTGCCACTGCCCCTGCTCAACTAATGATAGCTACACCATTCTGGTGCCACTGCACCTGCTGCACAACTGAAGCCACCGTCTATATAAACACAGCTGTAGTCAGGTAGAAGGAGAACACCTGCTGCACTAAACTGGTACCACAGCACCTGCTCCACCAATGGTAGCTACGCCTACGCCACACTGGTACCACTGCACCTGATCCACCAAAGATACTTACACCACACTGGTGCCACTGCACCTGCGGCAAAATGGTAGCTATGCCACAGTGGTGGCACTGCACCTCCTGCAAAAGGGTAGCTATGCCACACTGGTGCAACTGCACCTGCTGCACAAGTGTAGCTATGCCACACTGGTGCCACTGCACCTGCTCCACCAAAGATACTTACACCACACTGGTGCCACTGCACCTGCTGCACAATGGTAGCTATGCCACAGTGGTGCCACTGCACCTCCTGCACAAGGGTAGCTATGCCACACTGGTGCAACTGCACCTGCTGCACAAGTGTAGCTATGCCACACTGGTGCCACTGCACCTGCTGCACAATGGTAGCTACGCCACACTGGTGGTACTACACCTGCTGCGCTATCATAGCTAAGTAACACTGATAACACTGCACCTGCTCCACGAATGGTAACTACGCCACACACTGGTGCCACTGCACTGTAGCAGGGTTTCCGTTCTCCCACAGAACTGTGCATAGAGATCTAGAACCTCAGTGAGTTAGGATGATCCAAAACTCATCTCAGTGTCAGAAATCCCCTTACCTAGCTAGCTACAGTGTCTCATGGATCATTATGAAATGATCCATGTCTTAGACAAACCAGAACATGATCTTTAGAATACCTCAGGAATCGTGGAACACATGAACACTCTTTCGTTATATAATCATTTCAAACCAAAAACTGAGAGTCAAAGAACACACGTGCAAGTTTGAAATATTTATTATTCAATGCAAAGTTCTCAAACGCAGTATCTTGTATAATACCAAAATGCAGATTATAAAAATCAGCGTTAGCAGCATAGTCACTAATCCATAGTAAGCAAAAGGTGATAGCATGTTACAATGCAAAATCTATAGAAATCTATATCACCTATATTTCGCGCACCCTATTTAGCATATTATTTTATATCTAAGAAGGTCTCATTCGGGCTTTAGCAGGGCGGACCCATACCTCTAAATGTCAGTAGGAGTAGATCACATCAACAGCTACCAGCTCTCTTCATGCGCAGCACCAAGTGTCTACGTTCATTCCCTGTAACTCTATCTTAAACCCGCGTAGAGCCCAAAATGTTGGCATCAACATTATTTGTGTTATGTCTAATGTGGTGCGAGGATCAGGCCTCCCAGCAACCTTGTGTTAGGTTATTCTTAGAGTGTGCAGCTCTCAGTGTGCAGACAGTTGTACCAAGTGTACCAGGCAAAGCTGATAGCATAGTAATAACATATTATTCTCAAATAAATCACCTCACCGCTTCTAGGGTGAAAGCGACAACAACAAGTAGGTGTCGTGTGCAAAACTGAAGCCGAAGGAAAAATGGCTGTTTAAACATGTAATACACTCATGCTAACTTAACGCAATATATGTAACGAAGTATCCATATGACACCCCCCCATTGATCCGAGCACCGTCAAACATAAGGGAAAAGGCAATACTCAATCAGATACATAAAAATGAAAGCAAAGTTCAATAATCTTGAGCTAAAATAAGCTAAAAAATATGTATGAATGAATCTGTTTGAATGCCTACAGTGGCCTCAAATCTAAAAAATACAAATAAAACTTTCGAACCAAAAGTTATCCGCCAGGTCTCCAAAATATGAAATGTAGGACCAGTTTGCATTAATTCAAATGTCTGTAAGAGAAAAAAACAAGGCACTTATCCGATATCCAAAGTCATGTGCCACATTGACGTTATTCTCAGCGACATCACATGATTGAACTCTCCATCATCTGAGCACAGTTCATCCCTCCAATTCAGCAAGGGGAAAGTCATATTCCATAACAAAGCAATCCTCCCAGGCATTTCACGATTGGACAGTATATGCAAAGTAAGTTGCAACAGCCTCCAGTATGAAATCACTGCCATCATCCGAAAATAGTTCAGCAATCCAATTCAGCAATGGGAAAGAACATACGTGCTCCTCCAGCATCGGATCCTCCTGTAACGTCAGAGGACAACTCGGTGGGTTCACCAGAACGCTGTGTGTCAGAAAAGCATGCGCCGCTGCAGAGATCTCCCATTGGCCCAGTACTCCATTTATCGCTGCCAAGGCCATAACTCTTTCGCCAGAACAAATCAGCTCGTGAGCCACCACGGGACGCATTAGCTGATCAAAATCGACGTCAGGAGCAGTCCTCAAGCATAGGCACAAATCAATGGCCCAATCGAACTCGCAGCTCAGGCAGTGAAACACAGGTTGGACACACGTAAAGTCGGTGAACCGAAATGACAATCTATAAGCCGTGCTTAACGCTGCAAGCGGCAATGTTCCATAGTAATTGAGCATTCGATTACGGCACAGTGTCAGGAGGCGTTGAACGGCTTCTTGCGCAGGATGGGCATCCATGTTTTATGAAGAAAAACACCAACAAAATGCCCGCGGCTACAGCCAGTAAAACAGGTAGTCCACCAAACAAACTCGAAAAAATAGAGTGGAAAAACGTGGGAATGATACCAAAAACTTTTTCAAATGTAGTCACGAGGCCACTGCTAACCAATTTAAAAAAATGTGCAAGCCCAGTCGTGGAAGATGCATTAAAGATCTGGTGCACCAGCTCACAGAAATGAAACGGCAAATCAGTATTTAAAAGCGCCTGCACCTCTGTGCGTGTGTTAGCTATGTGAAGGACATAATTTTCCCGGGCCGAACTCAGGGTCACTTGTTTTTGAGACAAAAGGGCCCTTATTCTGCTTAAACCATTGAACTTCGCTTCCAAGGTTGGAATCCGTGGCCAGATGGAGACATCTGAAGACCCATGCGTGGGTGGGTATAGAACATTCTTGCAACACACCACACGCTCTGATACAGTTACCACATAAGCCACACCAATTAATAACCCACAACATACTTCGTTGTTTAAAAGCAAATAACTACCATTAGTCAATAATGTAAATGTGGGAACTACTGCTGGAACTGGCGTGCCTTTTAAAACACATGCTAAATTTGGCCGGTCCTGATTACAAGAACCGTGTAACTGAATGTGTCTGCATATTAATGAATGGTCAGGTGACTGTGTGCATTCCTCACCATTAAGATTCACTTCTTTCCCATCCTTCAGACATCTGTATGTGTATGGTAATGACCATGCCTCATGGAGGAATGCATTGCCTAGTGGTTCATATCGTCCTATAGCAATATACCGCATACAATTAGTAAATTTGTATAAAGGAAATGGTAATGTAATTAATCCATGAATAAGCCACGTGGCAGTAGTGGTTTCAGTAACAGAGAAGGGTAAGGATTCTAGTTTTTCAATATGTAACATAGAAAATGACGCATCACGCATTGAGAGCATGCGTTGCTTTTCAGTCAAATTAAAAGGGGCGAAAAGGGACGAAACGTTCAATGAGTTCCAGGGAACTCGACCAGCCTTAAGTGTCTGTAGGGTCCATGCAAACTGCATTACAGAACGTAATTGATTCTGACCATGGTATAACATGGACACTTCATCATGTACAATATCAACAACAGAAGAAACAATATTATCCAACGTGTAAATCCTGGAAGAAAGCATGTTAATACTGTTATCGACCACTGCAAGCACTTTTTCCAAATTTGCTTGATCAATAGCTCTCAGGCGTTTAGCTGCCTCAATCTGTGAAAATTTCCAAATTTCATTGTACACAGCATAAAGCCAGCGTTTAGATCTACCCCTAGCCGGGCCTTTTATAAAATCATTTAGCTCTATGTTCTCATTCAACTGGGACAGATGCAGTTTAACTGCAGCCAAAGTGAAATGTTGTAACCAGTTCTGACACAATTTGCCTACTGAATAAGTAGTAACAGTGTAATCTGTTTCAAACCTGGGATCTGGCCTGATGTATGTAAAACCTTCAGACAAACCCAAAAAACGACGTTGGCAAGAATCAGAGCTTCTTTGCCACAAAAGCCACCCCTCTGGATCAAAACTGGAAATATTAAAGGAGGAATTGTGCAAAAGTGTTTGTATTCCACTGATGGATAATGTAGTGAAATTATTCCAACCTGAATATTCTTCCAAATCAGGGATAGTAGGTGTATTTAATTTTTTAGATGTAGCCAATCCAAAGCATGTTGTTTGGGAAATAGTAGAATTTAAAAACAACATGTGATTCGGGATGAGACATGCACGATGCAAAGCCTCAGTGCCTTGTACCTGCCAATCTTTGGTACCCCAAACCGATTTAAGGTCAATAGCCTCCTTCCATAACTCATAGCCATCTATAGCTAACCTGTCTAGAAAGGACTTCGAATACAGCAATTTTGTATCGGTAAGTCTAACTTTGGACATGAATTTCTGTTTCACTTTAAAATAAAACAACTCAGGATTTGATTGATTAAAATCTGTAAAATAAGAGAATTTCCCCAGAAATGTACTTGAGCTCCCCTGTAAAGGAGCAGGACAATGTTCCCACTGTGTGTAGTTCACAGGAACCCTCCTGGAACTTGTTTTGTGTAAGAAATGATTCCCATAATGTTGATAAAACAAATCACCATAATTGACAGAATCTAAGTACAAATCCTCAGCATCAAAGGCCGCATAATATTTCAAATCAGAGAACAATTCTTCTACGGCCTGAAGATCCCAATCATCAGAACGAATATCCTGCTTAATCACATCTCCCATGTTTACTCTAAGCACATTAGGAACATTAATAACTTCTGTGGGGCCATGTATCTGAAACCTAACCGCATCCCACACAATCCCATCAAGGACAGGCCAAGCAGTAATCTCTACTGTATTTAAGTCTCTTTTTAGTCTGTGTGCTGAATGTGAGGAGGAAAGAGGGGCCAATGTTCCATTAAGGTACCGAATTCCTGTTCTTTCTTTCACATAATGGCCATCGATCAGGCGGAAAAAATAAAACACAAAACCAATAGACATAAAAAGATAAAATGAAAATAGTATCAGCCAAACGTATGTCCAAGGTGGAATTAGAAAATGTATTTTTAAACAACGTGGCATATTTTGCAATAGTCGATGGTTTCTTTGAAAGTTCCGAATCACAGTCAAAAGAGAATCTGGACTGGTTAGCCAAACGAGCTTGTAAATCGGACATAGATAAATCAGCAGTATCTGCATAGGTCAATTCATCAATGTTAGTAACAGGAATAGTATTTAATAAAGGACTGGATATGGCAGGCATCTCGAGGGACACCTCCTGTTCTGCGCCAGATGTAATAGCCAGCACAGAGTGCCTCACCATGGAAGGACAGGATACAGCCGGTGTCATGCTATGAAGAATCGGCCACCCTGTGTGTCTTGACATTGTCAATAGAAATAAATCTGTTTCTTTACGACCTGGAAGTGGTGGTAAAATGACTGTTCTTGTGCCCTTCACTCCAAGAACTCGAACCGGTGCTCGATATGAGGGACCAAACTCTTTCTTGTTATCGATCTTCTCTCGAACCAGTTCTCCAACTTGGGGTAGCCAGCCAACTACCGGGATCTGCAACGCATCATCCGACGTGGAGGGCAAGTGTTCCTTAGCAAGACTGTCTCTGGTCTTTTGTAGATCCTGTAAAACATTGCAATGTTTATCTACGTCAAAGGCCGCGGCCTGGGCCTGGCAGTCTGCACCATCGAGATCAGGGACGTACATCTTGATACCAAAGAGCATTTCGTATGGGGTCCGCCCACCCAGAGACCTTCTAGGGAGATTATTAAGCGCACGCTGCACGCCATAGAGGTGGGTCAGCCAGTTTCTACCAGTGCCTATAACTCGGGCTGTCAAAGATTGCTTTAAGTCGCGGTTCATTCGTTCTACTACACTATTGCCCTCAGGCCTGTAGGGACTTGAAAACTTGACTTGGACTCCCAACGAAACCATAGCATCCTTATACGCCTTAGAGGCGAAAGCCGGACCCTGGTCCGAATGGAAAGTACCACAGGCAAAGATTCCCACAAAGACACGCAAATCCTTAATGACAGTCCGCGAATCAGCGCTTCGATGCGGCCATACCCACACAAAGCGTGTGCATGAGTCAACTGCTACTAAGATGTATTTATACGCAGTATCAGAAGAAAAAGGACCGCAGTGATCCAAATAAACGCAACCAAGCGGTTTATTAGAGATGTACAACTGTGTCTGAGGCGGACGCGCAGCAGTAGAAGGCTTAATCTGCTGGCAAATGTCACACATAAGGACATAATCGCGCGTCTGTTTGTACAGTCCCCGCCACCAGAACCTTTGTTGTAGCTGAGTTAATTTCTAATTTAAAACACTTGTAGAGCGCGGCGTACACCTTGCGGTTTCTTGGCGCTGGAGGTTCAGTAACTGAGGAAGAAAGACCGTGGAAGGGTGGAGTAAGTACTAGGCGGGGAAAGCCTGGCTGAAGAGGAAAGTTTTCAGGTCTCTACGGAAGGAGAGATACTGAGTTGAAGAACGGAGATTGTCTGGAAGTGAGTTCCAGAAAGTAGGGGCCAGAGTTGAGAAGTTAGAACCGCCCCACTTTTTGCGTGAGAAGCGGGGGATCTGGAGAAGGGACTTGGAGGAAGACCGGAGATTTCTAGCGGGGACATAGGGTTTAATTAGTGAGGCGATGAAAGCGGGGGCAGTGCCCTGGCGGGCCTGAAAAACCATGCATCCGATCTTGAAAAGGGAGCGTTGTTTCACGGGGAGCCAGTGAAGCTCTTTTAGAAGGGGGGTGGAGTGGTGATAGCGTGGAAGGCCGTATATCAGCCTGGCCGCCTGGTTCTGGATGGTTTGGAGTCTACGCAGGCTGTACGCTGGAATGCCATGATAGAGGGCGTTGGCGTAGTCCAATCGTGAGATTACCAGGGCGGCTATGATGATCTTGAGTGCCTGGGGAGAGAAGAAGCGGGAGACAGAGCGAATAGTTCGGAGAGTGAGGAAACAGGAGGACACCACGGAACTGATTTGTGAGTGAAGAGTGAGCTGATTATTCATTTTAACACCCAGTGTTTTGACCACGGTGGAGGGGGATGGTGCCGGGCCAAGAGAGGGGGGCCAGAAAAGAGAGTTCCAGGGGCTGGATGAACCACCAGTGAGAACCAGCTCGGTCTTGTCAGGGTTCAGTTTAAGATGGTTGTGGTTCATCCAGTCCCTGATGAATGTCATAGTTGACTGGAAATTAGAGACCGAGAGAGGAGAGGGGGACAGATCAAAGATGAGCTGGAGGTCATCCGCGTAGTTGTAAACAGTGACCTCCAGCTGCTGGAGTGCATAGATAAGAGGAAAGATATAGAGATTAAAGAGTAAGGGAGAGAGAGAGGAGCCCTGGGGAACACCACAGGTGACAGGGAGAGGGGTGGAGGTGAAATCGCCTAGTCGGACCGCCTGAGTGCGGTCCCTCAGAAAGGAGGAGAGCCAGACCAGAGCTGATCCCCCGATGCCGGCCGCCTTGACACGGGCAAGTAAGATGGTATGGTCCACCGTGTCAAAGGCGGCGGAGAGATCAAGGAGGACCAGTGCCTGGTGGTTGTTGTCATCCATACCCTTTCTGAGGTTGTCTAGGACTGAGACTACGACCGATTCGGTCGAATGCCTGGGGCGGAATCCTGCCTGGCGAGAGGCCAGCCCCCCATTCGCCTCAATGTGAGCGCTCAGTACCGCGGTGACATGGCGTTCCATCACCTTGCCCAGGAAGGGCAGCAGGGAGATGGGGCGAAAGTTAGCCGAGATGGAAGGGTCCGCGCCGGGTTTCTTCAGCAGAGGCACTATGGTGGCGGCCTTTAGTGCAGGGGTCACAACACCCTGAGCCAAGGAGCTGTTAAGGAAGGCAATAGGGGGATCAGGGCAGCTAGAGTAGATTTGCTGTAAGATGCGTGCGGGGCAGACGTCCGCCGGAGACCCCGACTTTACTTTGGGGAGTATTGCCAGAAAAGATTCCTGAGTGAGGGGAGGGATGAGGGTGAGAGGGTTTTGGACGGTGGGGGGGGAGGGATCAACAAAAGCAGACGAGGGTAATGGGATATTAGCCTTGATAGTTGTGATTTTGTCCAAAAAGTAGTGATTGAGTTGATCACAGAGGGGCTGGGAGGGAGGGATTTGGGACGAAGTTCGGTCAGAGAATGCCAGGTCATTCACAATGCCAAAGATTACCCTGGATTTGTTGTCGGCAGACGTTATTTTCGTGGAGAAGTAGTCGGTTTTTGCAGCCAGGATTGCTGATTTATATTTAGCCAGTGATGCCAGGAAGTGGGTTTTAGATGAAAGGCTATAATCCTTCCTCCACTGCCTCTCCGCCCGTCGGGCGCTCAGTTTGAGTTCTTTTAGGTGGTCGTTAAACCATCTATTGGAGTCCTTGAGTCGGCGGATGGAAATGCGACGTAGGGGAGCCACTGAGTCGCAGCCTCCAGCCAGCCAGGTGTTAATGGCCTTGGCTTGAGAGGCAGATGATAGGCCAGAAAAGGAGGGAATGGAATTGCGGAGCAGGGAGGTCAAGGAGGGGAGATCCAGCCTGTTCCAGTTTCGCGCCCAGGTGTTTTTGGCACGCGGGGTTTTGGAGAGTGGGTTGTGGAGGATGGAGAAGGAGATGAGGGCATGGTCGGACCAGGGGCATGGAGAGACAGCCACCGAGGCCAATGGAAGGTTGAGAGACCAGACCTGGTCGAGTGTGTGCCCGTGAGAGTGAGTGGGGACAGTTATATGTGACACGAAGTTGAAAGATAGTAAGGATTCTGTAAATTCTTTTGAGGCAGGGCACTCGTGTGGGTCTGAGGGCCAATAATTAAAATCCCCCAGCACCAGAACCGAGGCATAATTGACCACCAGATTGGCCAGTAGGTCTTGAAAAGCAGGTAAAAATGAAGGTGAGGGCTGAGGAGGGCGGTACACGAGAAGGCAAGTGATGGGAGGGGAGGATAAGAGGGAGCGGACTACTAAAAAGTCAGCAGGGAGCATAGGGGGAAAAGGAAGTGATAGAAAATGCAAATCTGACCTGGCGATTAAGGCGACCCCACCGCCAGCCCTGCCCGCCGGACGATCGGCACGTAGGGCCACGTAGGAAGGCGGAAGGGTAGCCAGGAGAGCGGGGAGGGAGGAGTCACAGTACCAGGTTTCGGTCAGGAGCAGTAAGTCCGGTTTCTCGGTGTCGAGTAGGACGTACAACTCGTGGTGGTGCTTGACCGCTGACCTGGTATTAAGTAGGATGACAGACAGTGCTGGGGTCGTAGGACAGGGATCGACGAGGGGAGGGCAGGGTGACAGGGGGGTGCGTAGCGGGGGTAGCGGAGGTGTGGGGAGGGTAGGGGCAAGGCCTAGTGAGGAGACGAGTCTATGGACGGAATCCGGGAGTGGCCAGGGGCCTTGAAGGGCGATGAGGTCCTTAGGCGAATAGGACAGGATTTTGACATGGCGTCGTGCCCCTGGCCCCGATCGGCCGCGGACGGGCGCAGACGGGCTTGACTTATGCGCGACGTCGGCGCTCCCGCTGCGCTCGTCCGCTGCGCGTTCTAAAATGGCACATTGTTATAGGTGGCCGTAAGGGCGGGAAGGGGGCGTGGCCTGAAGGTGGGCGTGGCCAGCCGGCAGGAGGGCGTCACGTGAGCGCTTGATCCGCTACACGGAGCCCTCGAGGTGCAACCAAGCAAATAGCAGCAGGTAAAGTTTTAAAAACACAGAATACACAGTCTAAAATGAGCGTCTCCCGGCTTTCCGCCTCAGGAGATGTGAACCCAGTGAGCGCTCGAGAACTGGCGCTTAAGAAGGGCGGGAAGGGGGCGTGGCCTGAAGGTGGGCGTGGCCAGCCGGCAGGAGGGCGTCACGTGAGCGCTTGATCCGCTACACGGAGCCCTCGAGGTGCAACCAAGCAAATAGCAGCAGGTAAAGTTTTAAAAACACAGAATACACAGTCTAAAATGAGCGTCTCCCGGCTTTCCGCCTCAGGAGATGTGAACCCAGTGAGCGCTCGAGAACTGGCGCTTAAGAAGGGCGGGAAGGGGGCGTGGCCTGAAGGTGGGCGTGGACAGCCGGCAGGAGGGCGTCACGTGAGCGCTTGATCCGCTACACGGAGCCCTCGAGGTGCAACCAAGCAAATAGCAGCAGGTAAAGTTTTAAAAACACAGAATACACAGTCTAAAATGAGCGTCTCCCGGCTTTCCGCCTCAGGAGATGTGAACCCAGTGAGCGCTCGAGAACTGGCGCTTAAGAAGGGCGGGAAGGGGGCGTGGCCTGAAGGTGGGCGTGGCCAGCCGGCAGGAGGGCGTCACGTGAGCGCTTGATCCGCTACACGGAGCCCTCGAGGTGCAACCAAGCAAATAGCAGCAGGTAAAGTTTTAAAAACACAGAATACACAGTCTAAAATGAGCGTCTCCCGGCTTTCCGCCTCAGGAGAGTTACAGTGGCTGAGACGCCCGCATGCGCAGACGCCACACCTTCATGAGCCGCTGTAATCAGAGAAGCCCTGCGATCCGAGTTGGGAACTAGACGTTCGCCAACTTCAGGAATTTTCACATAAGGAACCTTATCGGGACTTAAGTGGGATGTGTACTTCGAAGGGAACCCCGCAGGATATTTACCTCCCTTCTCCGTGGCAGCAACAGCCGCCAAGATGTCATCATCTATTTTGCTTTTGGACCTTGTGACTGCTGCAACTAAGTATTTTGATACCGCAGACTTCGCTGCCTCATCAGCAAGCGAATTTCCAACAGCGTGGACCCCCACGCGCTGATGGCCGAGAGTATGAATCACAAACACGAGCGGCAGTTTCTCTTTAAGTTCTGCCACTCGGACCCAGATCATTTTATGTTTTATTGTGCTACCTTTGGAATCACGAAAATCATTCTGAATCCAAAAAAACAAGTTCTCATTGTAAGACTGGACACAGTAGTAAGAATCACTTACGATTAAAGTCGTCACACTTGGATCAGCGTACTCCAATGCGAGCATTAGAGCACGAAGCTCTGCTAATTGTGCGGTGCAGTCCCCTAGCGTTTGCGTGTGCACGACACTGGACTTGAACTCATCGTTCACCATGGCACCAACCACAATGGCGCAAGCGGAAACGTAGGCATGTTTAGAGCCATGCGCAACCTGCGCGAACCATCAGTGTAAATGATACAATGGAAATCCTCCAACGGCCGCATCGCTAAAGGAGCCGGATGAACAAATTCATACTGTAAATACTCCTGCGACCGTAAAGCGGCGTCAAAAATAAACGTGACATCCTGGGATGTCAAGGATGTAGCCCACTGAATCCACCGAGGGTGCAAAGCTTTAGAATTTGGTACACTGGCTTTCGTGACTGCCTCCAAGGCAGGGCACGGGGTAACAACCAACATGCGCTTTCCCTGCGACAGGGCACGTTCCTTAAGAATTGCCATCTGCACAGCCGTTAAAACTTTCTCCACAGTGGAAAAACGCAGTTCAGCCGAAGTGTACAAGTGTGATTTGTAAGCAATAGGTACAGTATCTCCTTCATTAAAAGTCAGGTACGTGAAACCCACCGCCCCAGGGATAATTCTTATCACCAGGTTGGCTTGGTTATCACGAGTCTGTAAGTAGTCAGAAGTGAGCAAATCAGCCTGCAAAGACTGCAGAATGGCTGAATGCTCAGGCAGCCAGCATGTTTTGGAAAAAGAAGGTTGTATCAAGGCATACAAAGGCTTGATACGCTGGGCATATTCCGGAATGTAAGTCCTCCCGAAATTTAAAAAACCCAGCAAAGACTGTAATTTTTTCAGCGTTGTCGGAGAGCGCAACTGCGCGCACTTCTCCAGGAACTGAGGAGCCAACCCCTTTCCTTCGTGGTTAAGTTCATAACCCAGAAACAACACTGTGTACTCCGCAATGTGTGATTTTGCAAAGTTAAACTTGTAACCCATGTCTGCAAAGTTACAAATTATGCTGTTCACTCGACACAGATGCTCCCAAAGTTCGTCGTCTGTGAGATAAATGTCATCCACATAAGAACAAGCAACTGGATCGAAGCTCTCCAAAAGAGAGACTATGCGGGCGGAAAACACTCCAGGACTATTCTTATAGCCCATTGGGAGTCGTTTAAACATTTTTTGTACGCCGCCGCACGTAAAACTGGTCCACTGGGAACTTAGACCATCTAATCTGTGTGCATAAAAACCATTGGAAATGTCAAGCGTGGTTTTGAACCGTTTACGCTCAAGACTATTCACTAGGGCAGAGCCGTGAGTATTCTGTACTGCACAGTTACGGCAATGCGAGTTCAAATGCCGGTAATCCAAAACCAGACGATATGAGCCGTCCGGCTTGTTCACAGTAAAAAGTGGATTATTCATTGGTGACACACACGTTTCAATTACACCTTGATATTCCAATTGTTCAAGGATAGACGCGACAGAAGCTTTAGCTTCACGCCGTATGGGATACTGAGGATGTGGCTGTGGCTGTGACCGTAAAGGAATCTCATGGCTAGGGGACAATTTATCCCAGCCACACTGATTTCGGTACACAGCCGGCGCAAGCGCCAGAGCCCACTCTTCTGCAAAATGCAGCGCTTCCACTCTCGATACAGTGTGCGCAAAACTGGGGAGGATCACCTCCTCCCCTCGCGGAGCTGCGAGAACAAAAGGTGGGGGCCAGTCAGCCTCCGAAAGCAAAATGTCATACGTAGACGAAAGATTTTCCCAAAATACCCCTTTTACAGTTCGCTGCATGTCACCTTCAATTAACAGGACAATTTCAAAAAGTCGTTCAGGGGAAGCAACATGTGTATCAGCCGTTTCAATCACAACATAAGTGTCAGTCGCTGTCACCTTCAACAGTGGACGGAGGGCCTCTCTCACTATGGTAATCTCCGCCGCGCTGTCCAGCAAGGTCAGGGCCCACGTCAGATTCCGAAGCCGCGTTCTCACTATCTGGGGCATATCGATGCGCCATTAAGGCTGCGACCTTCTTCTTGGCAAACTGCGGTCTCTTGGGCGTAGAGTTGTCCCGCTGATCCCCTTCACTTCGCGTGCGGGGCTGACCACGTCCTTGCTGGCCACCCCGGCCCCTGCCGCCCCCTCCACCACCGGTTGACGGAGCCGATGAGTCCTGAAAGGAACGAGGAGAGCGCTGGTAAAAGCCTGAAATCTTTCAGGCGATTTAATCGTCGCGCGATCGCGCAAATCATAAACTCGATCTGACTGTGCAGGTTGTGAAGGCGCCGGACTAGAAACCTGTGTCTGCTGTTGTTGTTGCTTATCCTGATTCTGCTTTTTTGGCCAATTTTTTTTCTTTTTTTTTTTTGGGCTTGGGTTGTCCGCCCTATTCCGAAGACTGTCCCTGGGGCTGTTTCTTCTCCTTCTCAGAAAAAGCCTTTACACCCTTAGAAGTGCGGCCAACCATTTTATAAGCCGCCACAATAATCCTTGCCAACTGACGGGGTTTATCGGCATCGGGGATTAACGCCAGAGCATTGGCCACCTGAAAGTTCACTGCATCCCCCTTGACATTAGCAAGGATAAGACCGCAAACAGTCTCAAACGAGCCACTCAGACGCATACCTAATTCAACCGCCGACTCAGGTCCGTGATCATCCTGAACACGTTTAAGGACCGCAGAAAGGTTTGACACAGACGGGGTGCCATAGCACCTCGAGTAAACCGCTGCAAAAGTCTTACCCCATGTCTCACAGTCAGCAAGTTCAGGGGCTAAATCTTTCGGTAAACTGAGCGTAAGAATCCGGTGTTTTTCACCCGGAGTCGTATTAGGAAACACAGCCTCCAGCTGGTCGAATTTCTCGGCAAGCCAGTAAGGAAAATCATCCTTATCCTGGGGCTTCTTGCCCATAACGGAATTCACCAAGACAGGACAGATTTTCAAACCAGCCTGTTCTGCTCGAAGCTGCGCACCTGCGGGGGCTGCGCCATGAACATTACGACCAATGTAATGAACAAGCGCCCTAATCACTCCAACCGCGACTTCATGAAGACGCCGCAGGTCAGCTACACTACAAGTAGCGCGATTAGGGTGAGGAGTAAATCCACCCAAAGCGGGCCAATTTTTGCCCGGAATGGACAAAGGACCTAACCTCGGAGCCGTTAAAGAATGGGGTAGGGCGCCACTAAACCAAACTCCGTGCTGCCAAGCATCGATAGGTACTTCCAGTGCCCTGTACGGAGCATAAGCCGCCGGTACAGCCGAGGCAGTGTATGAATGGAAGACACCCGAATTAGCGTCCACTTCCGGAAATGTCACCCAGGAATAAAACAATTCGTACGGGTACGCATGTTCCGCACTCACCACTAGAACCACAGCCAAGCCCTCCACAGGGACATTATATGCCCGCAAGTGGTCGCGAACCGCGACGCGGCTATGCTGCGGTATGTCCACGGCCATGGTAGCACAGGAAGGGAAAAAAGACAAAGAACACTTTGTAGCACAACTGGGTAGTAATTCAAAGAAACCGTTTTTAGAAGAATTCAAGCTTGAAAAGACCTATTTAAAAAATAGGTAGGTTTTTCCGACACCACCGTTTACCGGAAACGGGAATGAAGGTGTCAAGGTTTGAATGATATACTACTCGAGTGTCATGATATAAGGCCAACAACGTACGGGCGCCATGTAGCAGGGTTTCCGTTCTCCCACAGAACTGTGCATAGAGATCTAGAACCTCAGTGAGTTAGGATGATCCAAAACTCATCTCAGTGTCAGAAATCCCCTTACCTAGCTAGCTACAGTGTCTCATGGATCATTATGAAATGATCAATGTCTTAGACAAACCAGAACATGATCTTTAGAATACCTCAGGAATCGTGGAACACATGAACACTCTTTCGTTATATAATCATTTCAAACCAAAAACTGAGAGTCAAAGAACACACGTGCAAGTTTGAAATATTTATTATTCAATGCAAAGTTCTCAAACGCAGTATCTTGTATAATACCAAAATGCAGATTATAAAAATCAGCGTTAGCAGCATAGACACTAATCCATAGTAAGCAAAAGGTGATAGCATGTTACAATGCAAAATCTATAGAAATCTATATCACCTATATTTCGCGCACCCTATTTAGCATAATTTTTTATATCTAAGAAGGTCTCATTCGGGCTTTAGCAGGGCGGACCCATACCTCTAAATGTCAGTAGGAGTAGATCACATCAACAGCTACCAGCTCTCTTCATGCGCAGCACCAAGTGTCTACGTTCATTCCCTGTAACTCTATCTTAAACCCGCGTAGAGCCCAAAATGTTGGCATCAACATTATTTGTGTTATGTCTAATGTGGTGCGAGGATCAGGCCTCCCAGCAACCTTGTGTTAGGTTATTCTTAGAGTGTGCAGCTCTCAGTGTGCAGACAGTTGTACCAAGTGTACCAGGCAAAGCTGATAGCATAGTAATAACATATTATTCTCAAATAAATCACCTCACCGCTTCTAGGGTGAAAGCGACAACAACAAGTAGGTGTCGTGTGCAAAACTGAAGCCGAAGGAAAAATGGCTGTTTAAACATGTAATACACTCATGCTAACTTAACGCAATATATGTAACGAAGTATCCATATGACAGCACCTGCTGCACAATCATAGCTAAGCAACACTGCCACTGCACCTGCTCCACCAATGGTAGCTACCACACACCGGTACCACTGCACATGCTTCACCAATGATAGCTACGCCACACTGGTGCCACTGCACCTGCTGCACAATCATAGCTAATTAACACTGATAACATTGCACCTGCTACACAACGCCAGCTACCACACACTGATGCCACTGAACCTGCTGCACAATCATAGCTAAGCAACACTACCACTGCACCTGCTCCACCAATGGTAGCTACCACACACTGGTACCACTGTACCTGCTGCACTAATAACAGCTACACCACACTGGCGCCACTGCCCCATCTCCACTAATGATAGCTACACCACACTGGTGCCACTGCACCTGCTGCACAACGGTAGCTACCAGACACTGGTACCACTGCACCTGCTGCACTAATAATAGCTACACCACACTGGTCCCACTGCCCCTGCTCAACTAATGATAGCTACACCACCCTGGTGCCACTGCACCTGCTGCACAACTGAAGCCACCGTCTATATAAACACAGCTGTAGTCAGTTAGAAGGAGAACACAGAACAAGCACGAACGCGCGCCCCTCATTGCAGACTGGTGAACGCGCCCAGAACATCTGGATTCCATTACAGCGCATCCCTGACAGCTCCTAATTGAAATTAATGGACTGCCGTGCGCATAACCGCACAGAAAATGCAGGAACTGCCTAACGAGAATTATGTATGGCCTATTGCGTTAAGGCTACTAAAAAGTCGGCGCCGCGAGGACCAATTATCATGCAGAGGACAAAAATAACTACTGACAATCTTGCGCACTGAAGAATTTTTGCTACACTATTCTGAGCCCCTTAACAATACGGCTCGAACATACGTCACCACTGCTGACGCAGTGGTGACGTAGGCCGAGCCCTAAAAAAGGACATTGTTATTGAGATCATAGGGGCCGATTAGGATGGCGGATAGATCGCCACCGCCATGCAGTCAGCGGCGATCCGTCCGCCATCCGTCACCGTCCGCCAGCAATTTACCCCGCCATATTACAATGGCGGGGGGGACCGCAGCGGATGGAAAGAACATGAGCCGCTTTTCCGCCGTGGTCGCCTTGCTGCCGCGGCGGAAAAGGTCTAATATGGTGGCAGTGTTTATCAGAAACCGCCCGCCATATTAGGATGGGCTTCGGGGTATGCCTTTCTGTGGTGGCAAGGCATACGGTCTTTGCTTTGGGGGCCCATTGCGGGCCCCCAGGGTGAAGGGGGGTAGGGGAGGCACATGGGGGTACCTATGGTACCCCCCAGCATTTCAATGTACAACATGACAGGCACCGCGCGGTGCCTGTCATGTTGTGCATTGAAATGTACAATTTGCATTTTTAGCATTGCGGTGGGCGGTGCTGAGAGCACCGCCCGCCACAATGTTAAAAATGCTGGATGTGCCTGCCACTGTGGCGGGCGCATCATAACTGCTATGGCGGGACCACCGCACACATGGCAGACGGTCCCGTTTCCACCGGGATGGCGGACGGACAAGGCCCGTCCGCCGTCCTAATGGACCCCTAAGTCAGCAAAACGGAAGAGACAGGGTCCTCCCGAGTGAGAGGAGAACACATACACAGGCCGGCATTGCCATCTACGATAAAGCCCAGTGTTGTAACAGCAATGTGGCAGTGGCGACAGTTATGGAAAAGAGATAATATATGCCGCATATTGCCCCAACTGGTAAAAACATAGGCGTACCTTCAGTGAGGAACCAGCAGGCAAAAAGATGCACCGGAACAGGTACTCGCTTAAAGCAAAATATATGTTTCCTGTTTCAGCGTGCGGAACGCAGCCTAACAGATGACACGAAACTCACTGTGTCATAGAGGGTGGGCTCTTTTCCTTTGCGGAGGCATGGAGTGTAGCGCCAAATTATTTCTGGCAGTTGTAGTGTGAACTGCGACTATTAAAAGCCGTAAGTCTGTATGTATGTGGGCTAAATGATAATAGGTGTGGAGTCTACTGCAAAACGATTTCTACCAGTTATGGTGCAAACTGCGAATGCTAAAAGCTGTATGCGCATGTGGGCTAGATGACAGTGGCCTAGGTAGGCAGTACCACATCTGCCATACCGAAAAAACTAAATTAAAGACAGTCATAGTGAATTACATGTTGATCTTGAGTGCACAACCGCTTACTGACGCACCCATATATGGGTTCAAAAACACAATCAACAAAGCACAGACACATGGGGATTGTACTAATATGTGACGGTGTATCAATTTTTATAAGTTTATCACAGAGAATGTAGTGTTCTGTTCATGACTTAGACAACAAATAGCATATGGTACACAAGTCGTTGTTTGTAGGATGATTGGACAATAGGGAATGACAAATGGTAGTACATGGCAGCAGATGGTATGCTCAGAAAGGAGGGAGAAATAGCCCGATGTCTCCCAAAGATGTTCTATGGGCAGGATAGAGAGAACCAGGAATTTCATCATTCAGGCCTGCACTGTCTCTCTTTAGTCGATATACCGAACATTGCTCCCTTTTGAACAAAAATTGTGTCATGTTCGCAATTGGTTGGGAAATGACAGGCTTGTCTAGTACTGTCCATGTTGGATCATTAGCTTCATTTCTCATGTCCTGAAAATGTGTTATCAATTTAGTGCTAGTTTTGGTGCCGCAAATTGTACTTTTATGTTCCAAAATACGGATGTAGACTTTCTATTGGTCATTTCCACTTACCTCAGGCCACAAGGACATGTGAAAGGTAAATCAAATTTTCAGAATTAGATTTTGTATGTAGTTGTAGCATCCAGGGGCTTTCCATGCCTATATCGATATGTGTTGTATTAGAAGTCTGAGTGCAGAAACTGCAGGCACCACAGGGGAAATGGCCTGTCACAGGTTGGAGATCCCAGAGCTTTGTTGTGCCATGGATTTCATATAAGGTCTAGTGTTCACCAATTAGTCTCTTAGATTGGTGCTCCATTTAACACCAAACATGGATTTGGGCAATGAGCGTGATCCTTTGTTCAAGATCTTCCAATTCTTGATAATAGATTTTTGGATCAAACTGTACCTGTTGCTGAATATGGTCATGCATATCAGCTGATGTGTTGACCCTTTTTGGGGGCGTGCTTCTTAAGGTGCTTATCAATTATTATTCTTGGCTCTTTAGACAGATCTCTTGATCAGGGTCTGTGGGTATTGAGGGTCCAGTAGTTGGAATTGTAGGCTCTGGGCATGGTTCTTGAATTTCTCGACATCAGTTCAATTTCATCTAAGACATAAAAACTGGCCAAATGGTAAGTTATCTCTCAATGATTTGGGATGATAACTAGTGTAGGATAGAAGTGAACTTTTGGCCATTGGTTATTTTGTAAAGCTCTGTTTGTAGTCCTCCCTCTGTGGTACAGAACAACAGATCTAGAAAGGGTAACTTGTCTGTACTGTACACAAATGTGAACTTTAAATAGTCGTTGCAATTGTTGAGCCAAATATGGAAATTGGTTATTTCTTCTGTTGTGCCATGCCAGATAACCAGAATGTCATCTATATAATGCCTCTATAGCTGGATATTTGATCTGAACGGATTGTGAGGAGTAAGGATCAGTTTTGTCTAAGGGGCCGATTCCGATCTTGCTCGTAAGGGCTCCAAACGTGATCCAGACAGAAAAAGTATGAGCCAGACGCGTGTTTTCCGACCAACCCATACAGCTGTTCCAATGAGCAAGTACGATGCGAGAAACCCAACATCGTTGACCGAATCATTTCCGGGTCTGCGCGCTCCATACGTCTCGTCCGTAAGCAAACCGTGCCATGCAATGGAAGCAATTTCCGACCGAGCCAGTACGATGCACTAGTCAGGCAGCCGGATCGAGTCGGAGCCTCTGACACGTAAAAGGTCCGGTAAGCGGACTTTGGGGGTCCGCGCCGGACCCCCCAACACCCGTGGTCATATGGGTCAATCACAGGGGGGAGCCAATTCTCCCCCCTACACATGCATGTACGGGTGGCACAAACGCGTCCCCACTACAGGGGGCTCCTTTTTGCGCAGCCCCAGAGCACGAGTTGGTTGGAAAGCCCTCCAGATCCGAGTCGGATGGAGCCTTCTCCCAGCGAGATCGAAATCGGCCCCTTAAAAGAGTGGATGTAGAGATTCGCCAAACTTGGGGCAAATGTAGTGCCCATTGATGTTCCAGATATCTGGAGAAACAAGTCCTCTTCAAACTGAAAGAAATTTTCTTTCATGGCAAGGGTTGCTCAATACATGATGAACAAAATAGGTGTTATTTTGTCTAGTCGTTTTGTTCTTAAAAGGGATTCTATTGTAGCTTGTGTTTGATCTTGGGGAATGCAAGTGTACAGAGGTTCCACATTAAAGGGTAATAGATAGTCTGTATCATTATCAAAATACACATTCTCTTAGTGGAAGGAGATCCCCTATGATGTAGCATGCCACCTAAGTGTGGGTAAAGGGAATCGTCCTAAGAAAGGGAGAGTCTAGTACTCCAATGACTAACTTGACCTAGGGGCCCTTATACTGTGTTTTCTGCCATAGGTGCCCCACCCGGCCCACAACCGGAGCTGTGGAAGGAAGAGGGCCATGCTAGGAGCCCCCAAAGTTGCTTTCCAACAGGCTTTCCATGTCAGAAAGCCCAACATGGGATCTAAATGAGGCCCTAAATGTCACCCCTTTAGTGTCCAACCCCTTACCCCAATATGGTTGGATTGGAGTGTAAATAGTAAATGTAACCCTTGTAATTTCCAATGCCTTCCCAAAATTGGTTTAGATTCATGTGGAATAGTAAATTCTACCCATTTTTTTGTCCAACACCGTCCCCAATATGGATAGATTGGAGTGGTAATACTTAATGTCACTCACCCCTTCCATGTTCAAAACCTTTCTCCAATACAGGACCTGATCACGATTTCGTTTGTAAAGGCTCCGAAATGGAATTCGGGTTCGGCGAATTCGATTCGGAAGTCTTGTGTCCGACTGATTCGGACGCATTTCCAAATGACCGATTACTATACTTGTAAACCCCTCAGGCTGTCTGATTCGGTTTTGAAAGACATTTGGACAGCCCAAGTCTTTCAGAGCTGATTCGTACAGCTCTATGGACACGGTTTTTGAGAGAGTGATTATGATGACCGATTCGGACAGCCGTTCTGATTTGGTCTGCTCGACACGACATGCCTGTCAGAAGTTATCTTTGGGGACCCGTTGCTGGCCCCCTTCACCTGGAGGCGTTCGGATGGGACCCGAGTGGGTAGCCAAGGGACCTCTTTTTCCAACAATGCACATTGTGGCAGGCAAAATAGGGTCCCTTTCACAGGGTGCAAGGTTTTCCCCAACCACCCCTTTTCTCAATGGGAGCCTGTGTTCTCATTTGGAACACAGGATCCCATTGAAATCAATGCCAGACGAACCGAACGATATTGGAAAGCATTGTAATCGGTCATTCGGACTCGCAGGGCCCGATTCGGTTGGAATCGATTCCGAGACTGATTCGGTAGGAACAGTTTTCGACCTACATTGTAATTGGCCCCATAGTTCAAATGGAGTTGGAATATTTATATTGGAGTGGGAATAGTAAATGTCACCCAGTACTAATGCCCTGTTCTCCACATCCCAGTACGGTACTGTGAGTAAGTATGGGCAAATTTTGCGAATCTCGCGTTCGCGCATTTTACAGATTTGCGAACTCGCAATCCGCAAAATCCGCGAATTCTCGTGAATTTGCGGATTTTTTTTTTTATGTTCGCACGGGTTTCTGCAAGTTCGCGAGGGTTTTGTACAATTTCGCAAATTGCGAAATTGTACAAAACGCGTGCGAACTTGCAGAAACCCGTGCGAACACAATGTGCCCAGTAGGGTATGTGCCTCTTGTGTGAATAAAAGGTCAGAGAAAGATCAGTTCAGCAGATGAAGAGAAAGAAGCTCCTGGTCACAGGAACAGCACGGGTATTGCGCTCGTGAAAGTCAAGGATGCAAAGCCTATCCAGCATCACAGCTGATTTTCCACGGTAGATTTGGGAAGAAGGCACACCTGTCCAGCCTCGACGACGCACACGATTGTTTTTGGGCTAATGAATGAGTCACTGAATTTGAGCATCAACTAGTTCGAGCGACCATGTGTGTGTTACTATGCAATCGCCCTGAAGGGCGCAGGGGTCCCTTGAGTGAGCTGCAGACCTGTGCCCAGCCATGCAACTATTTTACAATGGCGCCAGCAAGCTGCCAGCGCCGTTGTAAAATAGTTACAAAGTTAGCTTGCACAGGAAGCACTTAGATAAAATAAAGCAGCACCTGCTTCGTTTTATCTAGTGGTTCCTGTGCAAGCTAACTTTGTAACTATTTTACAACGGCGCTGGCAGCTTGCTGGCGCCATTGTAAAATAGTTGCATGAGTGGGGGTTCAACTTTTGAACCTGTTACGTTCGCGGATTTTTTTTGAGGATTTTGCGGGAAATCCGCAAAATTCGCGGATTGCGGATTTCCCAAAAATCCGCAAAATCCGCGAGCGTAACGGATTTCCCGCTCACACTTAACTGTGAGTCACTGGTCATACTCATGGACTGCACACGCTGAATGCAGTCAGACACTGGCTGTGAGTGGCTGTTATTGGTAATATCGCAATGAAGCATTTGAGAAACTCTGACATTTTATTTTGTGAAATTTCATTCCATTTCTTGAAAGTTATGTAAAATTACGCAAAAGTTCATTTGTTTTTATGGTATTTCATTTGAGAATTGAACACTTATTTTTCATTGTATAATCATGAAATGTGTCCAAATATAATGGCTTTTTTCCTAGAATTTACTTTATTCTTCTAAACTCCTATACAGTAAATTGTTTTAGATGAATGTGGTCTTTGATTATCCTTTAATGGCAAAATACAGAGTGGCCATCAGGCTTTATAAACAGGAATTAAAGGTGGCACAAGCTTCTTTCTACGGTAGCAAAATCAACACAGCCGCCAATGCCCGTAGGGAAATTTTTTAAATTGTTAAGTCAATCATTTCCCCCCCTGCAGAATGCCCCTCTACGGACGAGGCCCAAAACCGTTGCAATGATTTAGCTGCTTTCTTTTCTGGTAAAATCCAGACTATATACTCCTCCTTTGGGATTGTCAATAACGATTTGGTGCCCCCTACTCCCACAGTCCCTGAGGGTTCTGCCCCCTGTAGGCTGGACACAATCCCACTCTTGGATATTCCAGTCCTAGATAAACTTATTTCCAAAACTACCTCTGGCTCCCCTAATGACCCTGCACCCCCTCAGACCCTCAGCAAAGCTATGGACGTGATTCGCCCGGTCATATTGGACGTGCTCAACACCTCCATCTCCTCGAAAGTCGTACCTCCTTCATGGAAATGTGCGATGGTGAGGGCTTTGTTGAAGAAGCCCAATCTTGACCAGTCCAACTTGGCGAATTACCGTCCTGTCTCCTTGCTTCCCTGGCTAAGCAAACTGCTGGAGAGGCACGTAAATAACACCTTGATGAGCTATTTGGAATCAAATAGCCTTCTACGTGCCTCCCAGACAGGGTTTCGCCCTTTACATGGGACTGAGACCGCCCTTCTGGCGGTAACAGAGGAGGCAAGAGCAGTGTTGGACCGGGGAGGAAAAGTCGCCATTATCTTATTAGACCTCAGCGCCGCGTTCGACACGGTAAACCATGTCACGCTACTACAACGTCTGGCGGACATGGGCGTGTCGGGCGCGGCCCTGGAATGGCTGACTTCCTTCCTGGCTGACTGCTTTTTCCAGGTTTTCGAGGGCGAGGTGGCGTCGCCTAAACATCCACTCAGGTGTGGGGTTCCTCAGGGCTCCTCCCTGAGCCCCACCCTGTTTAACACCTACATGGAACCCCTAGACAGGATAGTCCAACCCTTCGGTGTGCGTATTGTCACCTACGCAGACGATACCCAACTGGTGGTCTCGTTAGACCACTCGGAGGGATCGTCCAACACCTTAGGCCCCTGTCTAGAGGCTGTTGCCAGATGGATGCAATCTTCCTGTTTAAAGCTAAATGGGGAGAAGACAGATGTCATGCTATTGGGTAATCCTTCGCCCTCTGTCTTCGCATCCATCTGGCCACCATGTTTGGGCCCACCTCCTGCCCCCAAGCCCCAAATAAAAAGCTTGGGGATCCGGCTTGACACCGCCTTGAACTTCTCAGCCCAGGCCATAAAAACAGCCGCTACCTGTTTTGGATTGATGAGGATGCTGCGGAAGGTGCTCCCTCTGCTTCCATTTCAAGCAAGGAGGATCCTGGTCCAGGCCCTCGTACTATCTCGCCTGGACTATGGGAATGCCCTCTATATGGGAGCCCCATCCTTTGTCATCCAGAAGCTCCAAGTCGCCCAAAACAGTGCGGCCCGGCTGCTCTACAATCTCCCTCGCTGGCAGTCAGCAAGGAATGCCCTAAGGGAACTTCACTGGCTCCCCATAGCGGCCAGAGTCCAATTCAAGGCCATGTGTATTTTACACAAAGCCTTCTATCGCCAAGGCCCTGCAATCTTACAGCCCCTGGTCACTCCCTATGTTCCATCCCGCGCCCTCCGATCCGGGACCCTCCAATTGGCTACCTTGACCAGAATCAAGAAAGCCCGCTGGGGAGGCCGCTCTTTTTCACACACTGCGGCTAAACTTTGGAACACTCTTCCTTCACCCCTGCGAGAAACCACTAATCATCTCGCTTTCAGGAAAGCTCTGAAAACTCACTTGTATGTTAAACTCTGCTGATCTGCCCGAGCCTGCGTTAACTAAGCTTTCAGTCACAAGCGCTACGAGGCCTCCGGGTAGATAGCGCTATATAAGTGCAATTTTCATTTCATTTCATTTTCATTTCAAAAGGCTCAGACCTCAAATGGCTCAGCTTTCTGTAGGGGTCTGACTAAGGAGCTACTTATGAGTCTGGCCGTCTATGGACTGCCAGACTTGTGTGGGCTCATGGGCCGTACTCTTCTGTCTGCACTATCACAACTAGCGCAGTCGGGCCACCCTGGGACTGCCGCAACCATCAGGGGTCAAATATCACTGGCGGTGGCTAGGTGGTCTTGAGGCCGCAATATGCTTGGCTGGACCACGGTGGTCCTGCCAAGCATATTATGAGTTTTCTCTCCACAGCGGTTTTCAAGGTGGTTCCACTTACATGAAAACTGTGGCAGAGAAGAAACACAGGGGGCCATAGGGCCCCCTGTTGTCTCTGTGGATGCATGCCTGTGGGCCCTGTGTGCATGCACCTCAGTACCTGCAATGCATGAACTGCAGCAGTCCATGCAGTGCAGGTACAATTGTTGACTTTCCCATTGTGATGCCTATTTCATAAGCACTGCTGTGGGAGCACCAAAGAATCACCATCAAGACCAGGGAAAAACTCCTAATCTGGCGGGTGGTTCAATCATGTGTTTGGCGATGCGGAAGCAGGCGGTCCCAATCCCGGACCACCATTCTCGTAATCAGGTCCTGAGACATCACTCTGTACTTAAGATAAAAATGAATATATTTCCCTTTCGGACAATGCACTTGTCAGAAACTCTACTAAATAGCAGGTTTTTTTTATGGAACACAGAGAGCAGACACCAGATGTGATATGGATACCGTTCAGTCTACTATCACCAAGTAGACAATGCATAATATTATTTTTAAAGGTTCACACTGAATTATTAAGAACAAACAACATTATTCTGTACCATAAATGTGGAAATGAAATAGGTACTCCAATCTAATGGAAAGAATTGGCGTTCTTCTGTGCATTATAGCCAGACAGCTTTTTGAAGTTTGCTTTCTGAATCTCTGCACTCTGGTTGCATTAGGAAATACCAATCTATGTGGCATGTACTCCCATCTCAATAAATTCAATAAACCACTGCAAACATTAAAAAAATATATCTTGACAAAGGATCTGAAGGTTCTATGACACTATATCAAGGTCATTAATGTTGAGCTACAAAATATGGCATACATTAATATTGTACCACTACATTGTAGTGTTTAGTGAACAAATACTAGTCTTAACCCCTCCCCTGCTTATCTGGACTTACATTGTGATCTAGGGGTTACATCAATGAGGTAGATATAGTGGAAATGCATAGCTTTAAAATGTGTTCAAATATAATGGTGTTTCTCCCTAGAATTTACAAATCGAAGTAGGTATTTTTGTTACAGTTTTTTCTTCTCTTCACTATTACTTAAAAATAGTACCACTGAGCCACAAAACATGGATATGACTGCCTGTTTAAAGAGAATTTCTGAAAAAATATTGTGATAAAAAATATTGTGTCAAGAATATCGGAATATCAAAAATATTGTCAACAAGAGTATCAAAGGTAGAAAAATTATTTTTTGCACTGTTTTTAATATTGTTGTTAAAAAAATGGATGTAGAAAATATTGTTGTATGTACTATATTTTGTAATTGTTAATTAGTATGTAATTTATTGTAATGTGTTTGATTGTAATTGTTAATTATTCTTTTTTTTAGTAAGATAGATTTTTAGTAATGAAATTGCTGAAATGTGTATATTTAGCTGTATAAATGTATATACCTAATTGTTTAATACTTCTTTTTAGTCGTGGGATTTTGGTATTTTAGGGGGTAATGGTGGGGAGAATATATATTTTAAATTAAGTTTATGTTAATCATTTTCATAAATATGCAAATTAATTGAATGTTTACATTTATTTTGCTATATTAATATTTTTCATAAACATCTATTTCGTAGTGTTTAAGATATATTTTAAAGGTATTGAATGTATATGTTTTTAAATTAAATAATTTAACATTTTGATATATAGAAAAAAAACTAACAAAGTGAAATATTTAGAAATATATTTATATAAAGTTTAACATTTTATAACTTTTTAAAATTTATTGTAGAAATATTAAAAACATTATTCTAAAATAGTATTTGTTGTTTAAAATATATTTTACATTTTTTTAAATATAACATTTTCCAGGATATTTTTATATTTAAGGATTCTTAATTTTGGAATGTTCATTTATTTGTCATTTTCTGCTTTAAAGATAAGGAATGCTTGTAAAAAGTTTCAAAAATGTAATAATTATTATTAGCTATTACCTTTTTATATTTTAATATTTAAATATCTATGTATAGGTTTCTTGTTTTGGTTAGTGTGTTTTTCGCTAAAATTGTATTAAAATTTTACAGTAAAAAAACCGTGTATGAGTATGGAGTATTGATTGTGTATTTAAATTGCTTAATTTTTATCACCTTGATTGAAATGTTTTATATTGAAGTGGATATTGCAATTTTCCCCTCTTTATCCTCCAACACCTTCTTCAAATAGCCTTAGGTTGGAGCTGGAATAGTAAATGTCACCCCTTTAGTGTCCAACACCTTCCCCAAATTGATTTAGATTGGAGCGGCAATAGTAAATGTCACCTCTTTAGTGTTCCACACTTTCCCCAAATTTGTTTAGATTGGAGTGAGAGTGGTACATGTCACGGTTTTAGTGTCCAACACCTTCCACACATTGTTTTGGATCCTAGTTATATTAGTAAATGTCATCTCTTTAGTGTCCAATGCCTTCCCCAAATTGGTTTAGATTGGATTGGGAATAGAAAATCTCACCCCATTAGTGTCCAACACCTTCCTCAAATTGGTTTAGATTTTAGTTATAATAGTAAATGTGTCCCCTTTAGTGCTCAACACCTTCCCAAAATTGGTTCAAATTGGAGTGGGAATAACAAATGTCACCCAGTTAGTGTCCAACACCTTCCTCAAATTGGTTTAGATATTAGTTATAATAGTAAATGTTACCCCATTTAGTGTCCAACATATTCCCCGAATTGTTTTAGGTTGGAGTGAAAATATTGAATTGGCAGCAGCGAGTCCCTTCGGAGCGGGGTGCGGCAGTGGCATAACCGCCCGCCCTCGCACCACGGAAACTCGTAATCGGGACCTTAGTGTCCAACACATTCCCTTAATATGGCTAGATTGGAGTGAGAATAGTAAATATCACCAATTTAGTTTACAAAGCCTCCCCCAAATTCATTTAAATTGGGAGGGAAATAGCAAATGTCACATCTTTAGTGTTCAACACCTCTACCCAATATAACTGGATTGGAGTGGGAATAGTAAATGTGTACCGGTTCGTGTGCAACACCTTCCCAAAACTGGTTTTGATGGAAGTGGAAATATTAATTGTAAGCCCTTTGGTGTCCAACACCTTCCCCTAATATGGTTAGATTGGACAGGGAATAGTTAATGTCACCCCTTAGTTTTTAAAGCTGTTCCCAATATGGTTGGATAGGAGTGGGACTAGTAATTGTGGCCCATTTAGTGCCCAACCTCTTCCACAAATTGATTTAGGTTGGAGTGAGAATAGTAAATGCCACTCCCTCAATGTCCAACACATTCCCCAATAGGTTTAGATTGGAGTGGAAATAGTAAATATCACCGCCCTTGGTGTCCAAAGCTTTCACTCAATCTCGTGAGATCAGAGTGGAAATAGTAAATGTCATTTCTTTAGTTTACAAAGCCTTTTCTCCAAATTGGTATGGATTGGAGTGGGAATAGTAAATGTCACCACTCTAGTGTCCACACCTTCCTCAATTTGGTTTAGATTCAAATTGTAATAGTAAATGTCTCCCCTGTAATGTCCAACACATTCCCCAAATTGATTTAGATTGCAGTGGAGATAATTAATGTCAGCCCTTTGGTGTCCAACACCTTCCCCTAATATGGTTAGACTGGAGAGGGACTAAAAAATGTCATCCCTGTAGTGTCCAAAACCTTCCCCAAATTGGTTTAGATTTGAATGGGAATAGTAAATGTAAACCCTTTAGAGTCCAACACCTTTGCCAAATTGGTTTAGAAATGAGTGGAAATGGTAAATGTCAACCCTTTAGTATCCAACATCGTCCCCAATATGGTTAGATTTGAGTGGGAATGGTAAATGACACCCCCTTAGTGTCCAACACCTTCACCCAATATGGTAAAAAAGTAGTGTCCGACTCCTTTTCACAAATTGGTTTAGATTGGAGCGGGAATAGTAAATGCCATGTCTTTTAGTATGATTATTTAATTTTATTTTGAAATCTTTCATTTTACTTTTATTTGTATGCAGTAGAAATCATATGTGTTATTTTATTAGTATTGGAGATTTTAAATATTATTTTAAATGGTTTTTTTTTGTTACCAAAAATATTATAAATTACATATTTTTTGCATAATAAAGACATCAAACATTATTCTAATCTCATTTATGTTTCCAAAATTAATTCTTTGTATATTTATACATTTTTATTTATATATATTTTATCGCAAAAAAAGCATTTATATAAAGTTAAGTAAAATTAACCTTTTTAATCATTTGCTTTATTATTAAAAAAAATTAAAATTATATTAAAAGAAATATATGTTGTACATTTTCACCTTTTGTTTTCCATTGTTT
Source organism: Lissotriton vulgaris (assembly GCF_964263255.1). NCBI lineage: Eukaryota > Metazoa > Chordata > Amphibia > Caudata > Salamandridae > Lissotriton > Lissotriton vulgaris. The sequence goes on along the minus strand of NC_141696.1, from coordinate 773,577,119 downwards.
GAGAGTTGTTTTATTATTTCTTTAATTGCTTTATTTACATATTTTCAACATATTTTTTTCCAGTGTATATTAAATAATTGTATATATTTTATGTTATCATTTAATTTATGCTTTGCAATTTGTCAACATTTTTTTACAACTTTTTCCACATGTTTTACATTGTTATTATTTTTAGACATTTAATAATGATTATTTGATTATGTTGGTGATAACATTATAGTTGATATTGTGTGAATCAATATTTTTGACATATTATATTTTTATTTAAGGATAAGAATGTTTTGTTTTCTGGTATTTTTGTTGACAATATAGGCAAAACTCAATATTTTTAACAATGATATTTGCATTCTCGATATTTGCGTTTTTTTCTAGATAAATATAGGAAGTCAATATTTTTGTTATTAATATTTAATTTCGGATATTTCTTTTCTCAACATTTTATGCATCAAAATTATGTTGGTGATCCTGTTTAAACAGACTCGAAATTCTCCTTTTGGTGGCGCTAAACTCACAGGGAATTCAATATAGCCTGGTATGCTCTCTAGTTCTTTCCCCTGGTGCATGTCTCTGCTCTTCTTTTTCTCTTGTGCCACATTTTACTCTTAACTGCAAAGTTATGGAGGACTTATTCACTTTATGGCATGTTAACGAAGGAATTACAGACATATGCTTGAACTTTTGCTAGTTTATTTTTTGGGCTGGTTGTCCTTATGTCAGTGCACGATACTGGCATTTTTTCATATAGGATTTTGTGAATTATTATTCCCTAATAAATGAAAAGGGGTAGATTTGGACCACAGTAAATAAATGAGGGAGGCTGCCCGGTTCAGACTGCAACCTTCACGCCCAGTTTGTGGATACTGAATAAATTGGCCTGTCTGAAGGGTTTTTTATTTGCTTAGATAACTAGGGTGGCCTGGAAAGACTGGACAGGATTTATAAAGTGAGACAAGTTAGGTGGAAATCTCTCATTGATAGAACTTTTTCAAAGAGGGTGAAGGTCAATTGATCTTCAAGCCCTATGAAACATAAGATTGCACGTGTTCCCTACAGATCAGAATTCTAAGTGCTGGCCCTTAAAGTCTCTTGACTCTGTGAAATAGTTTATTTGAGTAGTGAAGGATTTGCTTAGTTTTAGACCAGTCTTAGTGCAAGATGGTGTCTGCTTATCAGACCAGACATCTCTGGTTATGAGAGTCTTGCTCACAGAACTACACATGCAGATCTCTGGAGGCTATGGAGTGAGAACTCTGGAAGCTGCTGTTAATGATGAAAGATGGAAAGAGCTAATTTACTATCATTCTGGTCACTGACTCTTATAAGGTGTGACCCCAGTCCCGTGCCTGCAGGGAATGGATCGAGCATGTTTATAACTTTTATCCATATTTAATGAATTGACTTTGTGTCTATTTTTGCCCTATAGCTCCATCTCATCCATCTATTGGATACATCGCAAAAAGGCTACCTTTTTCCTTTTGCCAAGGATTAGAAACAAAACAGCCATATATCTGCTGTTTTTATCTTTTCTTCCACCTCATCCAGTCCCGTAGATGAAATACTAATGCCCTGTTCTCCACATCCCAGTAGCGTACTCTAAGTCACTGGTCATACTCATGAAATGCACAGGCTGAATACTGTCAGACATGGGCTGGGAGTGACTGTTATTGGTAACATTGTAATCAAGCATTAGTGAAAATCAGAAATGTTATTTTCTTAAATTTCATTAGATTTCTTGAAAGTTATGGATATTGTGCAAAAGTCCTTGAATTGTTTTTGTGGAATTTTGTTTCTAGATTTAACACATATCTTGCACTTAAAAGCCATGCAAAATACTGGCCAGGAAAATGGTTTAAGAGTGCAGGTGTCACTCAAATTATTAATGGTTCATTGACGTCAATTCACCAAAATGTCAGGGGTAGCAGAAGTGACAGCACATGCCATTTGACCTTAACTTTCACTTAAACACAGATGCTTAAACACACATTCACTCATATGCACTCTTTCTTACATAAGCACACTCTCACGTGCAAGCACGCACAGAACATACATTAAAAATGTTTTTTACTTATCTCAGCTGCCAGATAGGGTCATATTCCAGCTAACTACTAATAGTGAATAATCTGATATTATTCGCTGTTAGTGTAAGAAAAAAAACTGACTGAAGACAAGGAAAGTGGTGCCCCAACCAACTTCCATAGGGACAAGCTGCCCTTGTGTTCCTGGCTTTGATGTTTTCAGCTCTGACGGCAAGGGTCACAAAGGCAGTGCCAGGACTTGCAAAGGGCAAGCCTGGGGTCACAACTGTCACACGAGTTACCCTAAATGACGTCCCTGGCACGGTTATATGCGATATGAAACTAATTATTTGTGCCAGCAGCCAGTAAGTTCAGAACTATCCACTCCAACTTATGGCCCAATTAAAATGTTGTTCGGAAAGGCTCTGAACGAGATTCAGATTGGGCGAATCCGATTCAGAAGCCTTGTTTCTGACCAAATAGTACACATTTCCAAACGACCGATTAGGATGCCATGAAACCATTTGGGCTGTCTGATTTGGTTCCGAAAGGCATTCAGAAAGCTCGAGGCTTTTGGAACCAAATCCTACAGCTCTTTCGACATGAGCTCCGAGCGAGCAATTAATGATTACCAATTTGGACAGCCATTCTGATTCGGTCAGCCCGACACAAAACGACTGCAGGAATCTGTCTTTGGGGGGCCTGTTTCAGGCCCTTCTTCACCCAGAGGCATACTGATGGGGCCCGTGGAGGTACCCAAGGGACCCCTCTTTCCAACCATGCACAATGTGGCAGGCACCATGGGGTGCCCGCCACAGAGTGCAAGGTTTTCCCAAACCTCAATTTTTCAATGGGAGCCTGTGTTCTCATTTGGAACACAGGCTCCCATTGAAGTCAATGCGAGTCCGACTGGACGATGTTGGGAAACATTGTAATCAGTCGGTAGTACTCGCAGAACCAGATTAGTCAGAAACAATTCCGAGACCAATTCGTTCGGAACAGTTTACCAACAACATCATAATTAGACCCTTATTGCTTTACTCTCAGGCACTGGCTGCAGTTTCTAGTTTCAGGCCTCTGTTCTATGAATGGCTCTCACTGCATCTCGGCGGTGAGCAAGACTATCTGCTTGATCATTGTTTTGCTCTCTCAAAACTCTGCATTGCCAAAATCAGGATCCATGTGACATGAACCTGATGCCAATCTAGTTTGTTGTGATTAAATTGGCTTTGGAACAGCCCTAGTTATAGGCTTTTGACAATGTGACTCATATTTAAAGCCTCATGATACTCTTCAGAAATCTGAGATGGTACAAATGGTTCTAGATGCTTCTTGGTTCCAATTTTTTCTTTTGTCACAGGGCTGGTTTGATCCTTGATGCCTGTCAGGTCTTGACTACAGCACTTAACTTCTCACCTGTTCTTGGCACCCAACACGTCCCATTTGCTATTCCTTGATTCCACTGTTCCATGGATTTAGGAAACGTTTGTTCTTTTATATTTTAGTCTGAGAGTCCTTTAATAGTAGGAGCAAGCCTAATATGGTGGTGACCTAGCAACAGTTGCATTTACCACTTGGGTGGCTGTGTTGCAGCCTAGAAAACACACATCCTCTCTCCAAGGCAGGAGGATGTCTAAACACAGAACCCAACCTAATTGACTGGTGCTCAAATTTTGAACATGAAATGCAAATCTTTTAGTAGCAGGCTGAAAATCCCACTATAGCCAGCTGAAGAATCACTTACCTAGACAAGACCTGTTCAAAACCCCAGTTCAGGAAGGGCCCCAGTTTAGGATGACCTCAAGTCCTGGCTTTTTGGATGAACCTAGCAATCAACTGAGCCACTTCCCTTACCCCCTGAACCACGAGACCCTCACAGGTAAGTAGCTGAGCTTTAACAATCCTGGTTGATTGATTGATTACCAAACAGGCAAGTACTCTACTCTAATGGTTGCTGGGATCTGTCTTCTATGAGGTTCTGTGCCTCCTCCCTTCCAGCTGGAATTCAAGCCTGTAGCCAACAGGTTCCAGAAGAGCTCTCCAAGAGCATTAAAGATCTTTCAATTTTCTGCACCTAAAATGAATGGCAGGGAGCAACAGCCAGCAACCCTCAGGAGAAATGATTCTGAATGGCGAGCGTGCTTCACTGCCCTGATATTTGTTACTTTGACCTAGTGGGCATCCCAACCTGTAGCATCCCCTGTCAGCCTAGCCTCTATTTGGCAAGTTATTTCCTAGCATCCTTTGAGTGTTCATTGACCCTGCCTCATGCTTCACAGTGGCCCTGCACCCCTGGAATTAAGGAATGTATTCAAAGATTTAAATTAAAGGGGACATTTAGTAGACAAAAGCAAATAATGACAAGAGGGAACATCCTTGTAAAGTATCTATGAATTATCAGTCTTAAAAATGTAACACTATTCATTAATAACGTGCAGCAGTAGTAAAGGAAAACATGATAATAGTATGGCCCCAGAATTGAAGGACATACTATACTAGCAGAACAGAAGAAGGTGATAGCAATTTATATTATTCAAGTGTTTTGGAACTTACATGAGTGATTTTCTCTATATGCTTCAACCTATGGCTTTGTGGGATCAGCACACAGTGAAGGCAAACACCTGCACTCCCTACAGCCCTCTGAAACATTAAAAAATATTCGGTAGTGCCCCTTCTAGGGGCTGAACCAGGGAACAAATATATAAGCAAATAATTCCCTTACATGGCATTATGGGGCGCTGCTTGTTTAGAGCAGTGAATTATAAATGAGTGGCCCTGCTTGTTCATTTATTGTTTGAAAAAATAATAATAATGATTCAAGGGCTCTGGTGCCCACCCGGGGCACCCATACCTTTTTATGCTGAGGCTATAAAATGTAATTAGCATAACAGCAATAGATAAATAACAAGAATATAATCAGGCACACATTTAATGAAAGGCCTATTCATTTCCATTGGTTAAACATCAGCTTACCAACAATTTGATGAGAAAACATAATCAGTTGTGGACTAAGGGATCTATTCATCAACACATCATGCAGCAACAGTTGTATTGTACTGTATTGTATGTGTACTTATATAGCGCGGTCCTGTCACCCCAAGGGCATCCTGGCGCAGTTCAGCAAACCAACTTGCTGTTCTGCGTGACAAGGAAAGGACAGGAATGTGCAGTATTTAACATTATACTGGGGATTCCTATCTTTTTCCTAGCGTCAGCACAGGCACTCTTTCACATGTTCCAACCACTACACCATACATTTCAACATACCTGCCCAAAAAGTTACCCCACCAGAAAACCCCAAAGCAGCATCAAGACACTGGGGCAAAATATTTGAAGAAAACTGGGTCAAGACCCTACAGGAATGCCCACCCAACCACACAAGGAAACTCGATAAATGGCTTGCCAAGTGTGAAACCTGTGAAAACCACACCACTCTCACTAGAACAAGACCTACACAAAAAACAAATGACTCTGGTACACAACCAACCTCAGGAGTTTAAGAGGCACTGCAAACAACTTGAGAGAAAGAAATGGAAACCAGACAAAAATGCCACAATGGGATCCACATACAAAGGCACCCTCAACCTTTACCACCAAAAACTATGAGAAGCAAAGAAAAGGGCCCTAACTCTCAGGCTCAAAGCCATCTCCAGCAATGGCAAAGGACTCTTCATCAAGAAGTTCTCTATTCCCATAGCTGCCAACAACATCATCTGATCCGAAGTATTCTGCAACAACCGCTCAAACGTCTTCGAACAGAAGATTGCCAAGATCTGCAACACATCCGACCCACAGCATACTTATATGAACTTTCCCAACCAACCGGACACCTTCTTTATCGCTTAACAGAAGCTAAGCAACTGTAAGCCCCCCTCAATTGAATTAACCCCCACCCTGATAAATACATCAATTCAGGAGCCCCTCAGACCCATGCCCCCACTTCACATATAACCTTGGAAGAACCATTCTCTTCTTCGTGCTCACTGCTATCATCAACACCTCTATAACAACCGCCACATTCTGGTCTTGCTGGAAAAATGCAGAAGTCTATGCCCTAATGAAGATACCAACAGCGGACCCCAACACCCTCAGCAGCTATAGTGCAAACCCATCTTGCTCCTGACTTTTCCAGCTAAAGACATTGAAGAAAGCCATCAATGACCAACTCACAGACCACCTAGAATACCATCAACTCCTAGACAGCTCTCAACCAGGCTTTTTCATCAACCACAGTACAGAGACAGGCCTCATTGTGGCCACTGATGACATCAGAAGCATCCTTGACTGAGAAGAAATGGCTGCATTCATCCTCCCTGTCCTCTCTGCAGCTTTCAATATGGTCTCTCACCAGCCACCCATCATAAAGCTTCAGCACTTGGATATCTGCGGACCGGCCCTCAAGTGGATATCCTCCTTCCTCATGGACAGAACTCAGCAAGTTAGACTCCCCCTACACCTCAGAACCCAAGCAGGATCTTCCTTCTGCCAAGTAGTTTTCAAAATCTAGATGACTCCCCTAACGGACATCATCAGAGCCCATGGCATCAACATAGTATCCTACACCACCAATCACAGCTCATCCTTTCCATTATGACTCAACCTTCACCACCGAAAGAAAACTTGGGGAGAGGAGTTGCCCTAACAGATAGGGGGGTCAACTTCGAATCTGGGGAACTGGGTTCAAGTCTCGGCAATGACGCTGAACATCCTGTGATTCCGGGCAAATCACTTAATCTCCCCTTGCCTAACAAAAATGAATGTGGCCTCATGTAACGCAACCAGCACTATCTAAAGTGCTCTGATACCCAATTTGAGTCAAGTTTGCGCTATATAAAACTAAAAAAAAAAAAACGTTCCCAACCGCATGAGCAACATCACTGCTTGGATGAAAAAAAACTGCCTCCAGCTCAACACAGACAAATCCAAAGTCCTAACCTTCAGCAACAACCACTCATTTGTGAAGCCTCATTGTGGCCCTCCAAACTTGCCCCCTCCTACCCCTGCGGAACATACCAAGAAACTCAGTATCATCCTGGACGCCAACCTCTCTATGAACAGATAGATTAACGACGTCTCCTCATCATGCTTCCACATCCTGCAAATGCAACTCAAGATTTTCAAGTAAATACCCAGCCCATGTCATAAACTAGGGTCTGCAACCTTTTCTGGAGCTACTTCGGATCAGTGAAAATCTTTGTGAGCTACTGAAGGTTAAACAACTAATGCAGTGTTACCAGACACCCCCAGCCTTATTGACTTTAAGCCTAATGTCTAAAGAGCCACACACTATGGTTTAAACAAAATACTTTTACTTGGGCAACTACGACAGGGCTGCCATGTGTGTCAGTGAGAGTGTGGTCTTTGTATGAACATGTGTGCATTGAATGGGATATATATGTATGGGCGACTCAGAGCCTGTGTTGTATGTGCTTGCAGCAAAGGACTTACCTTTTTCTATATGTAGCATCAAATTATAAATGGCAACATATTTTCTGCAAAAATATTCATAATATGGAACATTTTCTGCACTTTTCATTTCTCTCATTTAAAAAATGTTTTGTATTTTTCAAGTTATACTTATGGAACCATGTCTACTGGCCACTGTGAGCAAGAGTTGTTGTTTGTAAAACTTTGAAGTTGAGGAAAATTAAGTGAAGAGTTAACTTAATCATTCAGGTAACTTTTCATTTGAATTTTTTCTTATTTAAAAGCATTCAGAAACATCATTTTCTTCACAGCTACAATAGTGAGCTGACAAGGATTATTAAGAGTTAAATACTTCAGTGCTTCAGTTGTTCACCCTGGGTCATAAATCTGATTGAGAACTGCTCATTGTCAGGTCCTGCTATCTACAGCCTGATAATAATAATGAAAAATAAACATAAGCTTCCCTTGAATTGAAAAGGAATTTAGGATCTTGTGCTTGTTTAAAAAAGGGAACTCAAGGCTGTGAGCTACATTGAAGGTGTCTGGGAGCTACTGCTAGCTTATGATCGACTAGTTGGAGACACCTCTACTGAACATTTCTTGCATCTGCTTTATTACTAGCACATCACTGAGCCGCACAGTCAGAATGCTGACCTGGCATTCAATGAGTACATGGCACAGATGAAGACAAAACTTCTCTGCATGGTAATAATAGAGCATGCTGGTGGTTGTATGGGCTCATGCCACTGGGATGATCAATTTTATAGCAATATTTCCAGCAACAAACTGATGTGCTGCAGGATATTCATGCAATGGAGACTACTCTGCCTGAAATGTCAGACTCCCCTAAAGTACTTCCTCAGATGATTGACAGGCAGGTCCAAGCCTTGAATAATATTGCAAAAAATACTGATTCATGGTTAAAATACATCAAGAACAGCTAAGAATTTTTAGGGATTAGAATGCAAGACAACATGCTTTTGTATGAAGATGATAGAGGCAATTGGCAAAAATTAGATGTCAAACTTCACAGCCATCGTACGCAAGAAATTGCACACAAACACTGTAAGGAAGTGCCTCTATTGACAAGGTTATCCCCACGTTCTGCTTGGAACATGCTGGGGATTCAAATGAAAGTTCACTGGGTCCCTGCTAACCAGGTTCCCAGTGTCAGGGCTCTTTCCCAAACTGTTCCACGATTGGCACAACTTCAGCAACCTCTGTAAGCCACTAGTAAATGGTACCCCTGGTACCTAGGTCATGGGGACTGAAGGGGGTTCAGTAGGGCTGCAGCACCAATTGTTCCCCCCTAGGGACCCCTCTTCAAGATCGTGCAAACTGCCATTGCAGGCTTTGTGTCTTGGTGCAGAGAAAACTGAAGAGTCAACATGGTACAGCTCCCTGTGTGCGATGCCCATAGACACTGCATGGTATATATGTAAGTCACCCCTACCTCATGTCTTTCATCCCTTAGTCAGTGTGCACTATATCACATTTATGGTCATATCTGTCTGAACAGATATTCCCCTACAATATCTAAATCCATTCTTGAATATTGTAAGTGCACAAGGAAGCCATAGAGAGTACATCAGCTGGACACCCATCATTACGAGCTACCCAGCACAATTATGGCTTGACTGTACAGAGGGATGTTTGGTACCAAACATCTCATCCTAATAAATTCATACTGATGTCAGTGTGGGATGTATTAATACATGCACACAGAGGGCCCCTTGGAGGTGCTCCCTGAAAACCTACCAAACACTGGTGTCGTCTTTGACTCGTCTTAGCCAGCCAGCCAACACCAGACATGTTTCTGACCACAAGGGGCGAGAGCCTTTGCTCTTAGAGGCCAGAGACAATTCATGATCTGGGCGGACGTGCTTCCCAGCTCCTTCAGGCTGGAATGGCATTCCAAGGCAGTAAGCTTCAAAGGCGATACCGCCTCTGAAAGGCAACCCAGGCATCTCCAGTTAGTAGAGAATGCCAACCTTCCTGTCCTGCTCCCCTCTTGGTGGGAGGACAGGTGGGAAAATTAGTTTGAATAGGAGGTGGGTCAACATTCAGCCAGCACTACCCCTAAGGTCGGAGAGGAGATGTTGACCCTACTGTTCCAATTCCTTCATCTTATCTTGGAGAGAATTAGCCAGCAAGAATCAGGGTTATGTCCACTTCCCAACAGAAGTGGTCATATGAGGGTGTAGTCACCCTGCAGGTAGATAGCTCATTGGCTACTGCCTGACACACCCTCTAACCACCCTACATTTAGTATTGAAGTGGCACCCCTAGGCACAGATCTTTAGATCCTGCTGATCTAAGAAGAAAAAGGACATTGAAGAGCGGAAAAGAGCAAGGAGAAGAGGATGTGTGACCAACTTGACACAAACCCTGCAGGCCTGCTTGTTGTTTCTGACTCCTGCACCAAAACGGACTCATTCCGCTGCTGAACTACAGAAAACCGGTAGGCCTGCCTGCCTTTGAAAAAGAACCAGGAAATCCCTTTGCGTGGTGAAACCAGTCCCCTGCACACTGCAGGCCAAGTCCGAAGTAGCAATTAAATGCTCACCGCTGGGTCCGTCTAGGTGGTGATCCACAGTGAGGTGGCAGAGCACCCTAAGAGTGGTAGCCAGCTCTCACTGACGTTCGAGACCCTTTTTCCCTCCCAACGACCTGCAGCCTTGTGATGTCTCCTGAAACTCCATTTGCTACAGCCCAGGATTGTTGATAGCTAGCCCAGCCACCGACCCCTTCAGTCTTCACATCAAGAAGAAGGCACTCCACAGCACCTGTGACTGATGTCAGAAATTACCATTCTCCTGTGATTTTGCATCTCCTGTTTGGTGGTATTGACTGTGTGGCAGAAACCGTCTTGGCATCACTGCCGTTCGTTGACGGACCGACTGAGGTGCATTGTCGGTGGCCCCCCAATGACAAACATTTCCATGTGTTCCTGCATCCAGCATCACCGGGCAAGGTAATCGAGAACTGCTCCAAAAACCTCTTCTCTGGGAGAGTAGAGACTGAATCTGACTCCAAGTGCCCATTAGCACAAGTCTTGCAGAAGTTCATGTGCTTTTATACCCAACTGTGACGGTCTTTGATTGACAGCCCTGCCGTTCACCCTATTCCCTTAGCGCCCGTAATTCTAAACATGTTCAATGGTAATGCAGGCAACTGTTGTTTATTTTGATCTACAGTCCTGCCTGTTCCTATTTGGCTGCAATACTAAAACTGTTTGACGGTGATGCAGGTTACTGCCATGCATTTTGATTGATGGTCCTGCCCGTCTCCCATTGCCTGCAATACTTAAACTGTTTGACAGGGACACATATTACCGCTATGTATTCTACAATGATCATGCCAATAATACTTCTCTGTGTTTAAATTTCTTTCTTCTGCAACTGTTTACAACTGTATTTTTATAAACTGCCCTAACTATACTATTTATGGTACCTCTAATATATATATAAAAAGAAGTGTTATTTTTGCAAATTGGTCTCGGATTTATTCTGGAGTGTGTATCTCATTTATTGCCTCTGTGAGCACAACAAATGCTTAGCACTACCCTCTGATAAGCCTAACTGCTTACCCACACTACCACAATTAAAGCATTCGTATTATCTATGTTTGCCTCTGTCTGTATACCGAGAAGGGACTCACTCAACTCTCTGCACAGTGTACTTCATTTTAGTACACTATATAGAGAGCCATCTTCCTACAGAAACCTGCTTCAACACCACCCGCTCCACCTGCACCACCTACACTACAACCTCCAGCAACAACTACATTACAATATGCAGCACCTGCAACACCTGCCGCACTAGTTATACCACCTCCTTCTGCACCAACTGCAGTGCTACCTGCCGCACCCCAACACCACCACAAGTATTCCAGAACATGTTCACAAACTGAGAAACTCAGACAACACCACTGCGTAGGTAGAGTAGTAGGAGAAAATCCCTGTAATTTGAGTGTTCATGTATTTCTTAACTTTTTCCTTCAAATTAACATTATAGCACTATTTATAAAACTAACCTGTGCCAACCTTTCATCTTTTTAGAGTTTTTTCTCATTATCATCAAAGAAAATTGCTGCTAGTTTTCTTCTTTGCACATTTTAAAAGGTTATTCATTTAAAAATTAAATAGAGATTTAGAAAGCATTTTGACCACATCTTGACATTTACTTGGAAGGACATAGAATGTATTGTTTAGTATGTTTAATGAATTTCAAGAATTCGATATGTTTAGGGTTTACATTTTTATATATTATTATGACATTTTCGAAACCTTTAGTTTTAGGGTTTGTACAGAAAATAAACTATCCTTGGAAAGGGACCAACATAAAATCAAATAAACTCTTAGACAGCAAATTCAAACTGGGAGGGGGTTGGGTGAATTGAAGAAATACAATGTCAGGAAGCATGAAGGGAACTAGTCTGTATGTAAAGGTTGAAAATAAACACCCATATTCCAAAATTAGTCCTAAATCAAGAGTCCACCTTCAAATTATAAAATGACGTCAGAACCCCAATCTGATGAAGTTCGCGAGCGCGAGCTGCCGCTTGGGTAGAATTTCTACCCGAGCAGCAGGAATGCCAGCACAAACTGCAGTTCGCACTACACTCCGCCACTCGCGGAACTTCGCAGAGTTTTTTGTAACTTTGCAGAGTTCCTCATAGCAAAACTCTGCGAATGATGCCCAGGGGCGGAATGGGGCTAATTTAAGTTTAGGAGGGCTTGGGGGCAGGCCCAGATGCTGCTAGAGGCTGCTCCAGGGACACTACTTCTTGATGCTGATTTTCAAAGCCAGGAGAAGAAGCTACACCTTCCTCTCACTGCCTTGTGGTACCCACTTCTATTCTTCCACCAAGGAGACTGTTCAGCCTATGCCTGAAGTCTGAAGTCTCTTGATGGAAGTTCTGGTAATTCTCTAGGCTGAAGCACTATCCCAGCTGGTGTTTGGTTCCTCCTCCACGTACCTAGATGTTTAAAGGTAATATGCCCACTGAGCCTAGGATCTTACTTATTCTCTCTAGTCCTGCTCTGCTGTTGTCTGTTTTTTACCAAGCCTGGTCCACTGAAAAGAAATAAAAAAAGAAATAGAGACTTTAATAAATCATGGGCTAAAGGGCTTTAATACAGCGTCCCACATTCCCTTCTAGTAAATCCAGGCTGTCATGATACAGCCGAACCCCCAGATAGGTGAGGCATGATGGTTCCCAGGCAATAGCACCATGTGATATCGGTGGCGACCCACCCGGTCGGACCGGGAAAAGACACGTTTTGCTCCAGTTTGCTTGAAGCCCCGAGACTGTCCCATATTGTGATAGCAATGAAGTCGCTCCCTGTAATGTTTCCCCTGTATCTTCCAGGAAGAGGAGCAAGTCATCCGCATATAGGGATATACAGTGAGGCACACCACAAAGCTGCAGCCCCTGGTATGTTAGCCCCGACCGAGCCTTGATCGCCAGTGGTTCCATTGCCAGTGCAAATAATAGGGGTGACAACGAGCATCCTTGTCTCGTCCCTCTCATCACCGGATATTGGTCGGAAAGCTTTTTAATTCTGATGACCAGTATTTTATTGTTGAACATTGCTAGGAGTACGTCTAGTTGCAGTATTTTCTGGCACAAAAGGCCTTGCTTTATTTTTTTTATTATTAAGATAATGCATTACTCTTGAAGCCCAGTTCCCCTTCATGGCACAATATATACAATGAGCATTACATCAACAGGGCACCGATGAATGTAGTGACAGTTTTTTATTATTTCCTGAAAGGACATTGTCATTTTTTAAGTTCTTTTTCTGGGTAGGTTTGAGATGGACCTAATAGTGAGGGCTGAAACCTTTTACACCTCCACAGAAAGAATTATGCAATTCATTCCCGGTGACAATAGCAAACAATTCTCCTAATTGTTGTCAACGAGAGAGACTGAGGGCCTTATTATGACTTTGGCGGTCCTCTGGTGGACATTTGCAAGGCAGCGCTGCAACAGCAGCAGTCTGTAGGCTCATTGGAGAGCCTTACCTGCAGACTGCAGCAGTGACAGCGCCATCTGCAAGTTCCTGCATGGTGTGGCAATCACTATGTGGTGCATGCAGCGCCGTGCAGGAACTGGGGTTCATACATACAGGGTTGCACATGTGCCACCCTGATTTGCCCCCCAAGCCCTGGAGCAGCAGGGTGGCCCTGATACGGCCCCTTTTGTTGCCTCTCCACCACCTTTTTCATGGCAGACACACCACCATGAAGGGATGGTGTGAGTCAACTCAAAATATGCTCAAAGGTGCTGGCTGCGGCTCCGGTAGCATATTTTTACCAGGGAAAGACTGCCATCCCAGCGGGATCTTTGATAGCGGTGGTGCTGGTGGTCTGGAGGCGGTCCGACTGCCACTGTTGTAATACTGCAGGCGGTCCCGCAATGCGGCTGTTGTTGGACCACCACTACGGCAGTTCAATGGACCACGTAGTCGTAATACAGGCCTAGGTCAAATTGCATCTTTTGCCCCTCTGCCTACCATTTTGCCACTAAAGGTGTGTCTCATTTTGCAAAGTCTCTCTTTAAGTTGCTCTTTGATTTTCATAATCTCCAAGACTAGACTTCAGTAAGATATCGAAGCACAGCCGTCTCAGACTGCAAAAAGTTCTCAGCACCACTCAGGCCCAGCAAGAGCACTCTTCATTGTCAAACTGAGTAACATGTGAGATTACAGCAAAAAAATCCAAGAACAGTTATTTTTCTTAACGGCACCCAGCACAAATATTTATTCTTTCTCACCTTGCAGTAATTATTATTATTTTTTTGGGCTACATGAATCATTGACAGAATATTGAGATTCACCATATCGACCTACAGAAATCTCGACGCAAAAACATCGAAGACAAGAATATCGACATCCTATCTACATTATGGTCAGTACAAAAATATCGGAAACAAAATATTGATGTCAAAAATATCGTTGTTAAAAATATCGTTTTTTTTTAAGTTAAAAAAAGTAAAATAAAGTAAATAATATATATGATTAAAATAAACAGTTTAAATATTTTTAAATGTTTAAAAATTATAACTAATGTATATAATGTAAAAATAAATTAAACATACATATAATATAGGATATATATACTTACTTAATATTGATTTTTCATTATTGTTTTAATTACATAAATTGTTTAAAATTATCTTCTAAATTACAAATAGATCTATACACATAAAACAATAATATAAATACAAAATTAAATAAATATATATAACGAATTAAGAATAATTACCATTATTTTTTATGTTTCTTAAATTGATTATATACTACATTAACTAAAATAATGCAAAAAATATTTAGATAGCGGAGGGAATAAAATTACAATTACAACTCCAAACAGTGAAACAGTATGAAAATTGTTGGATAGCGTAGGTGTATAAATTACTATTCCGACTCCAGTGAGGGCAAAAGTAGGGAAAGTATTGGCTAGTGTAGGGGTGAAAATTACTATTCCCACTCCACTGAGTGCAACAGTAGGGAAGTGTTCAATAGCATAAGGGTAAAAATTACTATTCCCACTCCAGTGAGTGCAACAGTAGGGAAAGTGTTGGATAGCGTAGGGGTTAAATTAACATACTTAATCATTAAATAATGTTTGTAAAATAAATAACATATTAATAATTAGTTAACAAAAAAAGAATAATAAAATTACATTTATATTTACTTAAATAACATTATTTACTTCCCACCCTATTCCCCTATAAACGCACAACTTGCTACACATAAACAATTACACAATTAATTTAATTATCAATTAATAAATTAAAAAAATGAATTACCAATTAAACATTTACTAACAATAAATTAATAATCTATACCAATTAAGACAGATTAATATTTACTTAACTATAATAAATTACTTCCCACCCTATTTCCATAAAAACTCACAACCCGCCACACAAAAAAATACACAATTAATTTAATTATCAATTAAACAATTAATACAAATTCATTACCAATTAATAATAAATTACCAATAATTAATTAACAATCACACTAAATAAAAAATGGTAATTAATTATAATTAATATAATTATAATCAATTAATTAATAACAATTAATTACCAATTAATAATTGGTTAGCAATAAATTAGTAATCAATAACAATAAATAAAACATATTAATTATAATTACATTACTCACCACCATATTCCCCTATAAACCCACAACCCACTCTGATACTAAAACGCAACATTTACAAAAAAAAAATCAAATTTCTAAACATTTAATACATATATTTAAAAATAATTAAAAAACATTACAAAAAATGTTAAACACAAACATATAAAATACATAATAAAATACATAACACTAATATAAATATCGATATTATTAACAAAGATTTTTTTGCAAACGATATTACTTACTTCAATATTACTTACTTCGATATAAAAAAAGCAATATTATTTATCTTAATGTCGATATCATGGTTACCAATATTCTTTACATAAATATTCTGTCCCTACGATACTTAGAACTCGATATTAGTGTTGTTCGATAATAGAAACTCTATATTAAGACTGCATACTGGCTACATACAGCCACGGCCCGTGGAGGGAGTTTCAGTGGGGCGGAGAGACAGGGTGGGGGGTGCTAAAAACTGGAGTATGGATAGTTGAAGGTAAGTAAACAATTTAATAAATAAAATGAATTTCGTAGCGCACCCTGCATCGTATTTTGCGATGCAGGCCGCGATACGAAATTCGTTTTATTAATTAAATTGTTTACTTACCTTCAATTATCCATACTCCAGTTTTGACCACCCCCCACCCTGCCCCTCCCCCGCCTCACCGAAACTCCCTCCGCGGGCCTTGGCTGGCTACATATGTTGTGCAGTGGGGAAACGAGAAAAGATGCCAAAATGCTGGGAACTGCCATTGCAGTTCTCAAACAAGCAATACATATTAATAACATAATAATAATAGAGCAATCGAAAATTAAACAAATAATATTAATAAATCCAATAGGTCTGGCGTTATCCCACAGACTATTGGTTTTGTCATCGTTTGTTTTGGTTTTTTCACAACGTTATTGTTGGGGAAGCTGCCTCGTCAATCTGAAAGGGAAACATGGGCTAAGAGGAAAAATATGTTTTGGGTCTTAAACAGCACACAATGATAAAGTCTTTCCTAACACTTAAAATAACTACTTTGTGTGGGGGTCAGCAGCGGCCGGTAGTGGGAGTACCTGCCGGGCGGTGACGTGGGGGGGGGGAGAAGGGTGGGGGGTAGTAATGTATGGATTACGGACCTTAACAGGTAAGTAAACATATAAATTTAAAAAACGAATTTCGTTGCGTGCACTGCATCACCAAATGCGATGCAGTGCGTGCAACGAAATTCGTTTTATTTATTTATATTTTTACTTACCAGTTAAGGTCCGTAATCCATACATTACTACCCCCACCCTGCCCCTCCCCCTCCCCACGTCACCGCCCGGCGTGTACTCCCACTACCGGCCGCGGCTGGTGTGGGTGTGCTGCTCCTAAAAGTTGAAGGGGAAGGAAGAATGTGAATGCCATTATAACAAACCAAATTGAAGAGGGCTCTCAGAAAGCCCCTGTAAGTAATCCAATTACACATGTAATTACATTAAGATGTATTGGATAATGTCAGACCTAAGAGGTCCCAATTAGGTCACCAGACACCTGTTCATAAAAAAGTGCAGGTAAAAAATGGAGTTATGGTCCTGCAAGAGTACCGCAACAGAGTTGCTCTTAGCAATACAAACAGTGCATATCAATACAAAGATACTGAACAAAGGTTCTATGGCATGTTAGTGGCTATTGACGGTTTCACACTTTTGTAAGGATTCTTTTTAAAGTTTAAGAAAGCTTTATTAGCATAAGTTCAACAAAAGGGGTACAACTTAGGGCATCATGTCAATAACGAAGAAAAGGAAATAATATACATATTAATGGGAGTATATAAATTAAAATATTGGCCAAGATTAGGAAAATATTGAAGATAAAAACGTTATATATTTAACAAATCAAATATAAAAGGGGAATTTTCCGAATAAAGAATATTGTAAAATAATAATATTGCTTTTTATAATATGTTTAGGTTTTGACACATATTGTCACCTCAACCGTTGAATTGCTCCTTTCAAATTGATGCTGTGCCGGACCAGACAGGCCTTTTTTAAATCTGCAATTTTCCCAGTGGGTTGGAGCCATTGGAAGCTAGTTTTGTTGGTCCTCTGTCACTTTCTCCAGGCTTCCCAAGATTAATAAGATTAATTGCAGGAGGGGTGGGGTAGGTAGATGCTTCAAGAGAGATAGAAAGAATGTGATGGAGAGATAGACAGCAAGCACGTGATTTTTTTAAAACGTTTTGCGCGTTGTATGCAGAAAAGTAGAAAAAAGAAAAAAGAACAGGTAAGGTGCAAAAACCTGCAACAACGCGCTTACAATGATGTCACACGCCAGAGCACTTTGCCAATATATTCAAGAAAAAGTGTAGGCTTTGCCTCCATTGTCTGATTCTTCTATCCAGACACTCATCGCATTGATTATTTATATCAGAGTTTATCTTTGTTTGCCTTAGTTTTTTTTCTTAGAGTACACTTCATGTCTGTCAATGGCCCGATTCGCAAATCTCTTTTCCTTGAAATTCAAGAGTATGAAAGCACTACTCTTAGAAAAATGACACTTTGAGAATCTGGCCTTTTGTTGGTTCTTTTTTCCGTCATTCCTTGGTAAATCGGTTTCCATTTTGTCTTTTATACCAAGATAGGAGAGGCAAAAGAATGCAATAAGAATGTTAATGTGTTGGACAAAGGACAAATACATAGGTTCAGGAGTATTTGTTTTCATCTCTAAAGTAGCTTTTCTTTTGAATGTCAATAAACATAAAATCGTAAAATATGTAACACCTACGCGAATTTGCACTATTCATCGGCACATTTGCTATCTAGGCCCTATTAAATTTTTATTGAGGTACAATGTGCTAACCACCTTAGGTAATGCCGATTATTCAGGCTAGACTTTCATCTTTTATTGCACCCGAGTGAAACAATGGGAATCTACCCCAAATAAAAGATATCATAAAAACCTGTAGAGGCCTGGATCAGATCTGGCGGCAGTGTCTACATGTCTGTACAACTCCATAAGCCTCTGACACAAAAGGAAGCGAAGTATACATTCTGAATGTATTACATCATAGTATATATAGATTGACAGGGGATAAAAGAGAGATCCAAGGCATTCCATTTCGGTGCAGCGCATTTCACTGCAGATGCTTGGAATATATCTAAGTGGGGTATTATTTTCAAATTCATCTCCCTTGACAACACATGTGTTCTTTCTCTATTTTGAAACTCTTGTCTGCTTTCTTCATTCAAGCCGCGCAGCAGTAATGAGCAATCCCCTCAAAGGAGGTACTCGATGCACTACTAAATCTGAAGTAGCCTGACATCTAGTTTCTGTAAGTGAGGTTCACTCGGTTATGCAGTTTGAGTATGTAAATGGGTCAAAATAAGAACTCTGGACCAGCTTTATGAAGAGGTGGAAGCAAGTAACATTTTGGCCCAAATGTACTAATAACTTTACCATCACAAAGCGGCTATTTGATTCCCAATGCAAAAGGTCTTTTATGTTTACAGGCTGACTTATCTCAGAGCACAAATCGCTTTTTGCTGAGCTGCATTGCTTTGCTTAATTTTGTATCAAGAGGGCAGTGGCGGCCGCCACCTATCTAAAGTGGTAGGGCGCGTGTGGGGGTAGGGCGGGGGTGAAGAAATAATATAAAAGCTAAAAAAACAAAAGACTTACCTGCCGCTCCGCTTCTGCTGACGGCTGCGTCACTGCTCCTCTAGTCGGATCAAAAGGGGATGGGCCCAAATGGCACAGGCTCCAAATCCTATCCAGAAGCTGTACTCATAGCATGAGAGCAGCGCCAGGATTGATCTGCGTGGCCTTACTTGCCACTCAGACAGTAAATTGGAGCCTGTGGCTTTTCTCCAACCTGGCTGTGTAACCCGGGTTGGAGAAACATAAGTGCGCATGTGTGTTTGGCCGGCCGGCTAAACACACATGCGCACTTATAAGTGCACACTACTCCTCCTTCCTGACATGCCTGGACCGCCCCACCATATACTTATTGCGGTGCTCAGACAGCATAAACAAAATGATAATAACATTGTTATTATCATTTTACTTATCGTCTGCTGGCTTGGGCTATGGGTTGATGCTCCTCTGCCATTACGGAGGAGCCACCCCTGCAAGAGGGTGCTATCAGAGCATTACTTGGGCATATCAGATCAAACATCGACACGTTTTAATACAAATCCCCACCTACAAAAGCATAGTGACTGGTTCTCACCATCAAAACCTAACACATCTTTGAGGCACAATTTATCAAGGGGAATTTTTTTTTTTTTGTTCTCAGAAAGAACAGAAAAAGCCCAGACGGTACATATGTGCATGGAATCCTTCTGGAATATGTCAGGGATTCGGAATTTGTAATGCTTCTGTAAGAAATTCCATGCTAGACAGAGCACATTCACCTCAGCACCATTATGCAGGGTTTTGCATTGAGCAATGCAGCCTAATTTGGGGACCAGTCAAGTTAAGCCAAGTTTATTGTTTTAGTTAATTAACCCCTTCGCGGCCGCGCCTCCCAACCCCTGTGCCACTCCCTTTTTTTAACTATTTTGGGAAGTTCTTGCTTAGGCCCCAATATATGATTGCCCACATAAGGTATCCACGCCTAGTTTGCATCATTTTCTTTCAACATCCTGAGGATTCTAAAGGTATCAGGAGTTTGTGGATTCCCCTCCAGGAGACTGAGAAATTAGGCAAAGTACATCTACATTTGTTTTTTGGGGGGATCATGGAATAAAAGTGCTGCAGGAGAAAGCGTCTGTTTAATTTCCTGCAAATGGTATCAATGAATGTTTTGTGTTGGCAAAATTAAAATTTTCCCCGTTTTCAGGAACAGGCAGACTTTCGTCAGAAAACCAACATTTTCTGCACAGTTGTTGCCATTTACTGTGACATAGCCTATTTTTCTTATTTTTGTGCTTTCAAACTCCTTCAAGTTAATGGTAGAAATGGGTGTAAAATCACAAATGGATCCAAGAAAGCTATACATTTCTGAAAGTTGACAAATTCTGAATTCAGGAAGGGGCCATTTTCCTTTTTGTAAATTCTTCAAAGATTTCCATGGAAAGTAACACTTAAAATAAAAAATTATTGAAATTTAGTTGGAAAAAAACATCCATTTGTTCTTACATTTTCACCTGTAACTCCTTCTAACTATGGTAGATTTTTGAAAGCTATATATTGTTAATTCCTCAGGACCCTTCTGGTTGCAGGGTTATATGAGGCTTGTAGATTCACTGAGAATCCGAGGGCCCAGAGCCAATAAGTGAGTTGAACCTTGCAATGTTTTTTATTGTGTACTGAGTATACAGTAATTCATTTGGTAAAATATAAAGAGTGAAACATTTGTAACAAGGAAACCTATGTCTTTTTTGAAATTGTAACAAGATATGGAGCTTAGAAGAAAGTGATTATTTGTGCATCTCGTAATTTGTGGGTACCCATATTAGCATGTGAATTAGAGCGTATTGTTCAAAATGACTTCTTTTTACATGCTGTCTTTCCTCTGCAAACCTCGACTTTAGCTAAAAAAAGCTATTTTTCTTTATATTTCTGCCTAAGATCACCATGCCAGCACAATTTTTCTACTAACCAGCATTCTCCTTGGTCTCCCAATAAAAATGATACCTCACTTATTTGGGTGTCCAATGCAGAATAGCACTTAGAGCTCGCTGTGCTATCCCCTCAATATGTATGTTTTTGGCCTTTTCCAGTCGCAGACCCTAGGCCTACCCACACAAATGAGGTATCAGTTTTCCCTGGAGACTGAGGGGAATGCTGTGTGGTAGGAAATCTGTGCTGGCACAGTGATTCCACACAGAAATTGGAGGAAATGTAACTTGTTTGGTAGGTTTTGAGGTTTGCAGGGGGTTCTGGGTAAGAGGACGTTGAGCCATCTATGCAAGCCACACCTCCCTGGATTCCCCTGGTCATCTAGATTTCAGAAATGTCTGGGTATAGTAGGTTTCCCTAGATGGCAGCTGTGCCAGGGACCAAAAACGCAGGTGTCCCCCTTGCAAAACCAGGTCATTTTGTGATACATAATTTTGATGTCTCCACAATATGTTTTGGGCTCCTCCCTATTGCAGGAACTTGGTCCACCCACACAAGTGAGATACCATTTTTATCGAGAGACCTGGGGGAATGCTGGCTGATAGGAAATTTGTGTGACCTGGTGATCCCACAACTTTCCCACACAGAAATATGAGAAACTGTGATTTCTTTAGCACAATTTGAGGTTTGCAGGTGATTCTGGGTAAGAAAACCTTTTGGGATCCACACAAGCCCCACTTCTCCGGACTCCCCTGGCTGTCTAGTTTTTAGAACTGTCTAGGTTTGGTAGGCTTTCTTGAATGGCCACCGAGATTGAGACCAAAAATGTAGGTGACCAGGTCGTTTTGTGATTGATCGTTTTTGATGCATCTCCAATACGTTTTGGGCCCTTCTCTGTCACAGGCCCTTGGCCCACCTACACAAGTGAGGTAGCATTTTTATTGGAAGTGCTGGGGGAACACTGGGTGGTAGGAAATTTGTGCGGACTTGGTGATCCTTTGACTTTCCCACACAGAAATCAGAGGAAAATGTGGGCGGGCAAAAATACTTTTCTTTTTATAATTGTGTGTGAAGGCATTACGTTGCCCATTGTGAACAGCCCCCATCACTCTTTTATAATAAAAATGAAATCCCTAGTTTCGAGTGGGCTTTCTGCCCCCCTGGGGGGCAGATCGGAGGTAATAACCTCCATCCACCACCTGGGAGGAACAGAAAGACTGTCCTTTTGGTTTTGGGAGGTGGGGACTTTAGCATGCCCATTCTGGGGTGCGAGAGAGGAACCACACCCTAAGGAAGGATTGTGATTGGTTCAAATGGATGTCTTTATTTACAAAAACACAATTCCACCTGTTTTGCTTTATTCCACTGTTTGGATTTTGGTGACAGTACACATATTTGGTTTGCTCTCCTTTCCTGTTTGCCTATCTTCACAAAGATACCTTCATCAGATTCAGATGACAAGCCAGGGGCCCCTACACAAGCTCTGCCACACCAAAAAAACCTTGGTGTGGAAATTATTTGAAATGAGGCCAGGTAGCAAGAAGGTTTCTGCAAAGTATGTTACCTGTAATCTTTGCAGCAAAGAGTTCAGTCTAGGAAGCAGAAACAAATAGGATAGCGTGAGTTCTGAGTGCAGAAGTGGACAATAACACTGCTTTTTTTTAATGAAGCAGTATTTTGCTGCTTGTGTAAGCAGATCATTTTTTCACCAGAGACAGGCAGATCTACCCAGGTGCAACTTGTCCAAGAGCACAAGTGCCCCCCTAAGCAGTAGTTTGTGTTTTTTAACAATTTTTGTATGCTGTTGGTGTTTGTTTAACACTTTAAGTTGTATGTTTCTTGCAAAACCCATTTAATCAATTTTGAAATGCCAATTTTTTTATTGTTTTTTTGAAAAATGTTAACAAAAACATCTCTTATCAGAGCTACCCTAAAGTGTCATGATCTATGTTGTGTTTACTATGTTTCCCTTTTATTCCCTTCTCCAAAGCTCTCATGAAACTCTTGCAAGAGCCAGGGAGGCAATCGCTCACATGCTGTCTGAGGGTGCAGTGCTTCCTGGTTTAGTCTTGTGAGCCTCTTGCGAAATCATACATTTTATAGTGGACTTTGCTATTATACTGACTATATTTTGATGCAGCATGTATAATTTATTGATACCAGAAAAGTAACAGTGTGTTTAGTTTAATAAAATGCAATCCAATATATAATTTTGGGGACAATTAACTCTTAGATTTATGGAAAACCCCACTTGTTTTATCTGCATGAGACGAACAGTGGTACATAGCACACATTGATGCTCATTTATTTACTTTAAGTCCATTTATGATTATTAGAAAAAGTTAACTCACTAAGGGGGTCATTAGGATCGCGGACGGACTTGAGTCCGTCCGCGACCCCAGAGCATGAGGGAACGTCCGCATGGGCTGCGGCGTTCCCTCTGTGCAGATTAGGATGTGACCGCCAGGGTGGCGGTCACATCCTCTATTTTTAACATTGCTGCGGGTGGAGCTTCAAGCTGCACCCGCAGCAATGTTAAAAATGCATGCACAGCATTTGCGTGCACAAAGCGGCAGGCACCGCGCGGTGCCTGCTGCATTGTGCACGCAAATGCAGGGGGGTACCATAGGTACCCCCCATGTGCACCCCCCACCCCCCACTACACCTAGGGGGCCCGCAATGGGCCCCTGCAGTGCAGTTACACATGCTTTTCCACGGCGGAAAAGCCGCCGCGGAAAAGCATGTTTCCATGCACATCCTAATCTGGCTGAAGGTGTCTAAGAGACACCTTCACCATTTTAGTGCTTTTCCGCCGCGGTTGTAAGCCAGCCGCGACGGAAAAGCTGCGGACCTAAACCATGACCCACCAGCCATCCTAATGTGGCGGTGGGTCCTGGTGGGTCCGCAGAGGATTTTCCGCATCCTCCGGGCCGGCGGTGGCTTCCGCCGGCCCGGAGGATGCGGAAAATCCTCCATCCTAATGACCCCCTAATTTTGTTATGATCCAGTAAGAGTCTCGCGAGATCATAACCTTTTTTTAGATGAAGAATTTACACTTTACTCTATTATAGTACTTATGCCTTATTGTCCCAATTAGTAGGGTGTGGGTAGAAAGTAAACTCTCAAATGAGACATTTTCACAGTATAACAACAGTACCCAATAGGCTCTAAGGAGACGCTGGGATCTCACTGACTCCTCTCCACAACCTAACAACTGTATATAGTAGACTATGTGGAGAGACTGGCCTCTCAAGTGAGACCTTGCATGAAGGTAAACAGTGTGCACAGTAGAGTGCAACAGGACATTGACTCTCCACTCACACCTTTCCCCAGGGTCAGCAGTATGCCTAGTAGGGAGAGAAAGGTACACACCTTACATGAAAGATCTTAATATTCCATAGTAAGTATGACAAGTAATGGCCTCTCCACTGAGACCTCTCCCCAGGAAAAAACCATGTGTATTAAGTTGTGGGAATGGATTTGACTGTCCAGTCACAGCTCTCCCCAGGATGGCAGAAATATACAGTAGTGTGTTGAGTAGGGAGACATTTTCCTCTCCACTAGTACCTAGCTCAAGAACAACATGGATGTGAAGTACAGTGTTGGCAAAGAGTGTCCTCTCTACTGACACCCCTCCCTAGACCAACATGGATATGCAGTGGTCAGTAAGAAGAGAGTGACCTGTCCACTAACACATCTTACCAGGGTAAGAGATGTCTAGTAGGGTTTGAGAAAAAATGATCTTTCTGCTCCGTTCCTCTTCCCATGTTGACAGGTATGCAGAGTAGACTGTGGCGAGGAAATGCCCTGTTTGCTGACAAATTTGTCTTATATGATAAGTCTTCCTTGTACAGTGTGAGGAGAGACTGGCCCTACTCCTGTGACCTGTGTCTTGGATTATTGGTATGCAAATGTTGCTATGAAAACAGGCTTACCTATGTTTTCACAGCTCTCCAAGAATCACAGATGTATAAGTAAGGTATGGGCATGAAAGTACCTCTATGCTGAAAAGTCCGTCTCCCATAACAACTATAGAGACTATGGTGTTTACACACAATGCAAAATCAGCTGAGACATCTCCCAAGAGCAATATTTGTGCAAAGTAGGCTGTGTGACTTGGTTGGTTGTTGTGTATAGCTGATTATGGGGACACACTCACCTCTACCCATACCTATCCCCATGGGGACAATGAGGTGTAGTAGGGTGTGCACAGGTGCAGACTTCTCTGCTGAAACGTCTCTCCAGAATCACAAGCATATATAGTAGAATGTGCAAAAGAACTGTCCTATCCCTATAACATCTCCACCAGCTGAAAGCAGTGCATAGTAGGAAATGAGGATGCACTGACCTATGTGCCAAACCCTCTCTCTTACATGAGAGGTCTGTATACTGCAGTGAGAACAAGGACTGATCTCTTTAATGAGACATAACTGTTGCATGAGAAGTTACCAAACTAGGGTATATTCAAATAACTGCCTTCTCCATTAACAATTCTTTAAAGGATAAAAGATAAGCATAGTATAGAACGATACATATATATTATAATTATAATTATAATTATATATATATATATATATATATATATCAGCGACGGCTCGTGGAGGGAGTTACGGTGGGGCAGGAGGGTGGGGAGGGGGAGGGGCAGGGTGGAGGTTGCTAAAAACCGGCATATGGATAATTGCAGGTAAGTAAACAATTTAATTAATAAAACGAATTTCGTAGCTCGCACTGCATTGCATTTTGCGATGCAAGGCGCACTACGAAATTCGTTTTATTAATTAAATTGTTTACTTACCTGCAATTATCCATATGCCGGTTTTTAGAAACCTCCACCCTGCCCCTCCCCCTCCCCACCCTCCTGCCCCACCGTAACTCCCTCCACGAGCCGTCGCTGATATATATATATATATGTGAAATACAAATGCCCTGTGCATTTGAAAGGCACACGACAGCGCCCTGCCCTCCAGCTTTATCACGCAGCCTTCTCTTTGGTTTGCTTTTCATTTCTCTCCGCCGACGCATTTCAAGGCCAGATGGCCCCTTCTTCATGGGCAAATAAACATGCATACGAAACTTTCCTTTTGTTTCCGGTTTTTATTTCATTTCCATGACCCTCCCGAAATCGGAAGGTAAATGTTGAACCCAAGGTGATTTATGGGGCATGTAGTCCATGATTCCGAGCACATGTTTAAAAATTAAATTGTTCATTATTTCCTTAAGTAGGTAGCAAAGCCTCAGGTCTGGCTTCTTTCTGTGTATGGAGCGCTGTGCCATTAATAGCTCTGAAAGGTTCGAAGCACTGGCCTCACACAACAGGTACTCGAGTCTCTCCTGCTGGTGATGGTGCACTTTCCACGGCCAAGGCTGCCATGCAGAAATGTGAAATACAAATGCCCTGTGCATTTGAAAGGCACACGACAGCGCCCTGCCCTCCAGCTTTATCACGCAGCCTTCTCTTTGGTTTGCTTTTCATTTCTCTCCGCCGACGCGTTTCAAGGCCAGATGGCCCCTTCTTCATGGGCAAATAAACATGCATACGAAACTTTCCTTTTGTTTCCGGTTTTTATTTCATTTCCATGACCCTCCCGAAAGCGGAAGGTAAATGTTGAACCCAAGGTGATTTATGGGGCATGTAGTCCATGATTCCGAGCACATGTTTAAAAATTAAATTGTTCATTATTTCCTTAAGTAGGTAGCAAAGCCTCAGGTCTGGCTTCTTTCTGCGTATGGAGCGCTGTGCCATTAATAGCTCTGAAAGGTTCGAAGCACTGGCCTCACACAACAGGTACTCGAGTCTCTCCTGCTGGTGATGGTGCACTTTCCACGGCCAAGGCTGCCGTGCAGAAATGTGAAATACAAATGCCCTGTGCATTTGAAAGGCACACGACAGCGCCCTGCCCTCCAGCTTTATCACGCAGCCTTCTCTTTGGTTTGCTTTTCATTTCTCTCCGCCGACGCGTTTCAAGGCCAGATGGCCCCTTCTTCATGGGCAAATAAACATGCATACAAAACTTTCCTTTTGTTTCCGGTTTTTATTTCATTTCCATGACCCTCCCGAAAGCGGAAGGTAAATGTTGAACACAAGGTGATTTATGGGGCATGTAGTCCATGATTCCGAGCACATGTTTAAAAATTAAATTGTTCATTATTTCCTTAAGTAGGTAGCAAAGCCTCAGGTCTGGCTTCTTTCTGCGTATGGAGCGCTGTGCCATTAATAGCTCTGAAAGGTTCGAAGCACTGGCCTCACACAACAGGTACTCGAGTCTCTCCTGCTGGTGATGGTGCACTTTCCACGGCCAAGGCTGCCGTGCAGAAATGTGAAATACAAATGCCCTGTGCATTTGAAAGGCACACGAGAGCGCCCTGCCCTCCAGCTTTATCACGCAGCCTTCTCTTTGGTTTGCTTTTCATTTCTCTCCGCCGACGCGTTTCAAGGCCAGATGGCTCCTTCTTCATGGGCAAATAAACATGCATACGAAACTTTCCTTTTGTTTCCGGTTTTTATTTCATTTCCATGACCCTCCCGAAAGCGGAGGGTAAATGTTGAACCCAAGGTGATTTATGGGGCATGTAGTCCATGATTCCGAGCACATGTTTAAAAATTAAATTGTTCATTATTTCCTTAAGTAGGTAGCAAAGCCTCAGGTCTGGCTTCTTTCTGCGTATGGAGCGCTGTGCCATTAATAGCTCTGAAAGGTTCGAAGCACTGGCCTCACACAACAGGTACTCGAGTCTCTCCTGCTGGTGATGGTGCACTTTCCACGGCCAAGGCTGCCGTGCAGAAATGTGAAATACAAATGCCCTGTGCATTTGAAAGGCACACGACAGCGCCCTGCCCTCCAGCTTTATCACGCAGCCTTCTCTTTGGTTTGCTTTTCATTTCTCTCCGCCGACGCGTTTCAAGGCCAGATGGCCCCTTCTTCATGGGCAAATAAACATGCATACGAAACTTTCCTTTTGTTTCCGGTTTTTATTTCATTTCCATGACCCTCCCGAAAGCGGAAGGTAAATGTTGAACCCAAGGTGATTTATGGGGCATGTAGTCCATGATTCCGAGCACATGTTTAAAAATTAAATTGTTCATTATTTCCTTAAGTAGGTAGCAAAGCCTCAGGTCTGGCTTCTTTCTGCGTATGGAGCGCTGTGCCATTAATAGCTCTGAAAGGTTCGAAGCACTGGCCTCACACAACAGGTACTCGAGTCTCTCCTGCTGGTGATGGTGCACTTTCCACGGCCAAGGCTGCCGTGCAGAAATGTGAAATACAAATGCCCTGTGCATTTGAAAGGCACACGACAGCGCCCTGCCCTCCAGCTTTATCACGCAGCCTTCTCTTTGGTTTGCTTTTCATTTCTCTCCGCCGACGCGTTTCAAGGCCAGATGGCCCCTTCTTCATGGGCAAATAAACATGCATACGAAACTTTCCTTTTGTTTCCGGTTTTTATTTCATTTCCATGACCCTCCCGAAAGCGGAAGGTAAATGTTGAACCCAAGGTGATTTATGGGGCATGTAGTCCATGATTCCGAGCACATGTTTAAAAATTAAATTGTTCATTATTTCCTTAAGTAGGTAGCAAAGCCTCAGGTCTGGCTTCTTTCTGCGTATGGAGCGCTGTGCCATTAATAGCTCTGAAAGGTTCGAAGCACTGGCCTCACACAACAGGTACTCGAGTCTCTCCTGCTGGTGATGGTGCACTTTCCACGGCCAAGGCTCCGTGCAGAAATGTGAAATACAAATGCCCTGTGCATTTGAAAGGCACACGACAGCGCCCTGCCCTCCAGCTTTATCACGCAGCCTTCTCTTTAGTTTGCTTTTCATTTCTCTCCGCCGACGCGTTTCAAGGCCAGATGGCCCCTTCTTCATGGGCAAATAAACATGCATACGAAACTTTCCTTTTGTTTCCGGTTTTTATTTCATTTCCATGACCCTCCCGAAAGCGGAAGGTAAATGTTGAACCCAAGGTGATTTATGGGGCATGTAGTCCATGATTCCGAGCACATGTCGTGTGCCTTTCAAATGCACAGGGCATTTGTATTTCACATTTCTGCACGGCAGCCTTGGCCGTGGAAAGTGCACCATCACCAGCAGGAGAGACTCGAGTACCTGTTGTGTGAGGCCAGTGCTTCGAACCTTTCAGAGCTATTAATGGCACAGCGCACCAGACGCAGAAAGAAGCCAGACCTGAGGCTTTGCTACCTACTTAAGGAAATAATGAACAATTTAATTTTTAAACATGTGCTCGGAATCATGGACTACATGCCCCATAAATCACCTTGGGTTCAACATTTACCTTCCGCTTTCGGGAGGGTCATGGAAATGAAATAAAAACCGGAAAGAAAAGGAAAGTTTCGTATGCATGTTTATTTGCCCATGAAGAAGGGGCCATCTGGCCTTGAAACGCGTCGGCGGAGAGAAATGAAAAGCAAACCAAAGAGAAGGCTGCGTGATAAAGCTGGAGGGCAGGGCGCTGTTGTGTGCCTTTCAAATGCACAGGGCATTTGTATTTCACATTTCTGCACGGCAGCCTTGGCCGTGGAAAGTGCACCATCACCAGCAGGAGAGACTCGAGTACCTGTTGTGTGAGGCCAGTGCTTCGAACCTTTCAGAGCTATTAATGGCACAGCGCTCCATACGCAGAAAGAAGCCAGACCTGAGGCTTTGCTACCTACTTAAGGAAATAATGAACAATTTAATTTTTAAACATGTGCTCGGAATCATGGACTACATGCCCCATAAATCACCTTGGGTTCAACATTTACCTTCCGCTTTCGGGAGGGTCATGGAAATGAAATAAAAACCGGAAACAAAAGGAAAGTTTCGTATGCATGTTTATTTGCCCATGAAGAAGGGGCCATCTGGCCTTGAAACGCGTCGGCGGAGAGAAATGAAAAGCAAACCAAAGAGAAGGCTGCGTGATAAAGCTGGAGGGCAGGGCGCTGTCGTGTGCCTTTCAAATTCACAGGGCATTTGTATTTCACATATAAATATATATAAAGCTAACTCTGCCTGAGCTTGCCTTTTTGAACTCCTTTTAAAAACTGTACGCAATGAAAACGTTGCTTAGCCTGTTTTACTAACTAGCCTCAAAACAAAAAACTACTACACTAAAGACTGAGGTGGTGCAGCTACATCAGGCTGCTCAACATAATGTGATCAAGATATTATAGATTAGTAAAGTCGGTTGTTTTGTTTGTTTTATATTTGTTGATATAGTTTGTTAATGTAGTTGTAGTTTTGTGATGCTGTTAAATTATTTTTTGTAATAGAAAAGTTTAATATTACTACTGATTTGTTTGCTTAATAGTTGTTATAGATATGAATATTATTACTGTGTTGTCATGTTGACTAAACTGGCAGTCGTATCTTCAGGGACGGCAGATATGCAGAGATCTCTCTCTCTCTCTCTCTATATATATATATATATATATATATATATATATATATATATATATATATATATATATATATATATATATATAGAGAGAGAGAGAGAGAGAGAGAGAGAGAGAGAGAGATCTCTCTATATATATATATATATATATATAGAGAGAGAGAGAGAGAGAGATCTCTGCATATCTGCCGTCCCTGAAGATACGACTGCCAGTTTAGTCAACATGACAACACAGTAATAATATTCATATCTATAACAACTATTAAGCAAACAAATCAGTAGTAATTTTAAACTTTTCTATTACAAAAAATAATTTAACAGCATCACAAAACTACAACTACATTAACAAACTATATCAACAAATATAAAACAAACAAAACAACCGACTTTACTAATCTATAATATCTTGATCACATTATGTTGAGCAGCCTGATGTAGCTGCACCACCTCAGTCTTTAGTGTAGTAGTTTTTTGTTTTGAGGCTAGTTAGTAAAACAGGCTAAGCAACGTTTTCATTGCGTACAGTTTTTAAAAGGAGTTCAAAAAGGCAAGCTCAGGCAGAGTTAGCTTTTGCTGTTGAACTACAGAGGTCTTCATGTGCTTCCACATTGTTTTCAACCTGGTTAAACGGTGCCTGCTCAGGTACTCACTACTGAACAAGACAATAATTCTGCTTGCCTTAACAAGGCTCTTTTTTGCTGCTTATGTAAGCTGATAGTTTTTTATCAGAGACAAGTTTCCATTTTCCTCCTAAAAAATACAAAATAAACAAAAAGTTAAAAATTACATACGGATCAATAATTGATAACAGTGATACATCACTGTAATGCCTAAGCTTTATTAAACTTTTCACCTCCAGTCAAATGTTTATATCTAGTGGACCAGTAAATTGATTTTTCATTCTCCTGAATCACTCCACACATTCAGCCGTTCTATTTTCAAATTTTCAAAATGAAATTATAATATTCAATGAACTCTGCTTCCATAACTGTTAATAAAGTAACACATTTATCTTCACACGCCTTTGCTAATGCTTGCCACACTGTTTCACACTAGAAATAGAAATATCACCACTCAAACACCTCTTAGGGCTAGTAGAGTGAGGTTCATGAAAACACTGGGGAATGTATTAACACATTCCACAATCTTTCTTTTATAGTTTGAGAAACACTTCTTCCATTTCTTAGAAGTACACACTGTTGGAACATTTCATTTTTCAGCACAATCAGCAATACTTGCTGATATCTCTCTACATTCTAATGTCTACCTCTCAAAAGCTATATTCAGAGATCTACATCTCCCTAAACAACATTTTACTCTGTAAACATGATGTAGAATATGTTAACTAACAATACTATACTTACTGACACTTCATAACAAAGCTTGTAAACTATATTATTAAATATCTGAACACAAAGTACTTTCTTAAATGCTGGTGAAGACGCCAGTCCCTTTCAGTACCATATAAATTCACCTCTGCTGATCGCAACTGAAAAAGACTTCCTTCTCCTCCAAAGCACGTAGGAAAAAAACAGAGATGAGTCTGGTTCTACACCCAATCACATCACGGAGGACCTGGCTTGGCGGTTTGGGAAGGACTGCTTCCTGGTCAAGACTGATATGCATATGGCTTGGTCCAAACTGGGGTGACACGGTAAGCAAAAAAATAGATTAAACCCAGATCTGTGACTGGAGGTGAATGTCTTATTTGTTCAGCATTCCGTCCATCATCTGCTCTATTTTATTTTGTTACTCTAAGTGGGAAGGGTATGCCCAGATGTGGGTCCTGTACTCACTGTGCCACTAGATTTAAGCTAGCCTGGCTGATATGGGGTGATGCCCTGAAACTGGCACCAGGATGCTTGTTTTCAGTCCAGGGAGAGCATGGCTTGGCAGCTCAGAATGGACTATTCCCACAGGGAGCAGGTTTTAGATAGATTTGCATATGGCTGGGTCTAAACTGGGATAGCGTGGTGAGCAAAAAACATTGGATTGATCCCAGATCTGTGACTGAGGGTGAATGTTTGAGTTGCTCAGCATTCCATCCATCATCTGTTCTTTTTGCTTATGTCACCCCTAGTGGGAATGGTATGCATAGACATGGGTCAATGTTCACTGATACACTGGATTCAAGCTAGCCTGGCTGATGAGGGGTGACACTTTGAAACTGTCCCTAGGATGCGTGTTTCCAGTCCACGAAAGACCTGGCTTGGCAGTTTGGGCTGCCTGTTCCCATGGGGAGTAGGAGCAAGATGGATTTGCATATAGCTGGGTCCAAACTGGGGTGGAGTGGTGAGCAAAAAACAATGGATTAAACCCAGATCTGTGACTGGGGGTAAATGTCTGATTTGTTCAGCATTCCATCCATCATCTGCTCTTTTTGCTTTTGTTGCCATAGGTGGAAAGGGTATGCCTAGGCATGAGCCCTGTACCAACTGTGCCACTGTGTTTAAGGTGGCCTGGCTGATGAGGGGTGAAACCCTTAAGCCTGTCCCAGGATGATTTTAAGGTCCATAGAGGACCTGGCTTGGCAGTTCGGACTGAAACAGGGTCAAAACTGATTTGCATATGACTGGGTCAAAACTTGGGTGGCATGGTGAGCAATAAAACAATGGATTAAACCCAGATCTGTAACTGGGGGTGAATGTTTGATTTGGTCAGCATTCTGTCCATCATCTGTTCTCTTTGCGCCAATCACATTACTACATTTCTTCAACCATGTAATAACAATGGTAACTATTGGTTGAGCCTTGGCCCTTTTTTACTTATCCACAAACAATCTCACAAGAGTGTCATGGGATTGCAGAACACCTTGTAGCAGGTCGGGTAATTTTCCATGCAGTTCTTCCGAGTGTCTTGCAGGATTGCACCAGGCTGATGCTGCAAGCCTTACCTCTGAAGCTTGCAGTGTACACCTGCAAGACTCTTATGGGAGTAAAACATACTTGAATAGAAAAAGTAGTATGTGGGAGGGACTAGCCTCTTCAATGAACCCACTTTCTTGGACAATGGGTGTGCACACTAAAGTGTGGGAAAGGAATGCCCTCTCCCATCAAACCTCTCACTAAAATAACTAGTATACATAGTAGGGTATATGAAGGTGCTGGACTCTATGCTGAGAACTGTCTCTTGGATGACAGATGTGCATAGTAAGGTGGGGTGAGGGACTACCCTTTCCATTTAAACCTTTCTCTCAGATGACATGTGCATTGGAGAATGTGGATAGGGACTGGCCTCACTGTTCAGACCTCTCTCTGTAATGATAGGTGCACATAGTATGGTGTGGCAAAGGACTGGGCTCTGCTTTGAGACCTCTCTGTCAGATGATGGGTACGGGTAAAAGGGTGTGGAGTGACTGGCCTCTCTACTGAGACCTCTCTATAATGATAAGTCTGAGTAGTAAGGTGTGGGGAGGGACTGGGCTCTCCTTTCAGAACTCTCTCTCACATGCCATGTGTGCATAGTAGGGTATGTACAGAGACTGCCCTCTCAGCTAAGACCTATTTTGGTAATGATGGGAGTGCATTGTAGGGTATGGAGAGAGACTAGCTTCTCCTTTCAGACCTCTCTCTCTGATGATGGGTGTGGATAGTAGGGTGTGGGAAGAATATGGCCTCTCTTCTAAGCCCTCCCTCTGTAATGATAGGTGTGCATAGTAGGGTGGGGAGAGGGACTGGCCTTCCTGCTGAGACCTCTCTCTAGAATGATAGCTGTGCATAGAAGGGTGTGGAAAGTGAGTAGCCTCTCCATTTAGACCTCTCTCTAAGATCATAGGTGTGTATAGTGGGGTGTCAGGAGAAACTGGGCTCTCCTTTCAGACCTCTTTCTCAGATGTAAATGTAGATGTGTTTGTATTTATATAGTTCCTTCTACCCAGAGGTCTCGTAGTGCTGTATTGATACCGCTGTGGAACCCTTCCTGGCTTTCCTGTGAGAGGTCCACTCCTGGGCACCCCCAAGGTGAAACCAGGCATCCAAGCCCTGCTGGGGCCGTTGTGGAGATTAAGCAAGCTATTGCCCAGAGTCACAGAGTGGGACCCATGATTAGACTAGGCACCGAAGCGAGAATTATCAGGTCTGGGGAGATTGAGTCCAACAGCCGCCGAGGCGGGAATTGAACCCTGGTCCCGGGCCAGACCTCTGCATCAGGGTCTGCCGCTCTAACCATTGAGCCACGCTTCTCCACTGATGGTGTACATTGTAGGGTATGTGGTGGGATTGGCCTACCTGCTGAGACCTCTCTCTCTATGGATAGGTGTACATAGAAGGGTGTGAGGAGGGACTGGCCTCTCCGTTTAGACCTCTCCCTCTCTCAGATGACAGTTGCATGTAGTAGGGTGTGGGGAGGGACCAATCAGAGTAGATGATAGCAAGGTCAAGACTGATATGTTTATAATCCAAACTTAGGTGGCAGGGTGGGCAAAACAATTATGGGTTGGAATGCTGCTCAAAGTGACTGCCATTGATTAGACAAATTGCAAGTATTTCTGCTATTACTTGTGTGTTCTTAATAACCTCCAAATTGTACCCTGTTTCTCTTGTTGCCCATGTGCTGGAGGTACCTCTGAAGGTCTGCTCCCTATTAAGTCCTGCATTTAAAGACACAATATACCCCTCTTAAATGCTGAGCACAATATAGAGGGTGCAGTCAATAAAAGTCTGGCCTATAAACTGTGACAGGGTGTCACAATAATAGTAAAAAGTAGAGTTATCAAAACATAATGGAAATAATATTCAAATATTTCAGGAAAGTACTCTCTGCAGTGTAGCAATCAATGTATTGATTCAAAGTTTATTCTTATTCAGTGCATGAGTTGTTTTGTCTACTTTTATACCTTCCACACAACAGTCACAGGATCTAGCAACAAAAATCTCTAAGCACAAGAGGAAAAAGATTGAAAATCCTCACAATAGAAGAGCTTAAGAAAACAAAGAAAACTTTGCTCAGGTCACTCTGGCACATACCTGAGAGACTTACAGCAATCTTTCCAATTGTATTGAAGGCTCCTAAGGGGCTGCAGCACAACTAGCACATGGTATGAATGCTGCCCCTGCCTTCTTGGGGTACGACCAAACAAAATATAAACATTTTTAGAATGCCCAATAGTTCTTATGGATTAACCATTCGGAGCAGCCTGTAATGTTTCTTTTGATGCGGATGATGTTTTCCCTTTGTATTTCTTCTTTTATCCCTTAGTGCTTTGGTTGTAATTGCAGGTGCACAGCACCATACCAGCACCCAAGAGGTTGTCTCATTTGGGGCCGGAAGGAAGCCCCAGAGCCATTGCCACCCAAGCTGCTCCCCTGCTAGGTGCAGCTCTTATGCAATCAGCATGAAGGCAAGCCTTCTTGCTCTTATCCCTCCTGTGGTCAATGTTGGTGGGGATTTCTTTATCAGAAGCGTCTTCAATCATAAGTGTTGTAATGCCCACACTTCAGTTCACCTCCAGCACATTGTCCCTCTCTGGGGACTAAAAGCTCTAAATGGGGAAGCTCCACATTTACCCTTGAGTCAGTCTCTGGACCCTGGCCTCCCACATGGATTACTTGTAAGATGGAGAAGGGGATGCCATTAGCAGGGCAACTCAATGATGCCTTTTGGGTGGATAATGCTTTCACAGGCTCTCTGAGGAGACTTTCCAGGATCCGGTCCACTTCTTCTGGCCCACCTGCCTCAGAGACCTGCCAGGGGGGCAATCAAGAAAGGGTCACAAAAGATGGAGCTATTTCTTCCCCAAATGGGATATTTTAAAGATGGTTTTAATGTGATGTTCTTGGTGGGACACACTAGTGAGCATAAGTGTTCAATTTAGCATCCTAGAATCTAAACATTTCAGAATATTAAACAGCTTGCATTTCCATACCTTCATATCTTCAATGAGGGAGAGCTCAAGAACTATCCTCATACTCTTTAGCTCCTCAAGTATTTGACCTGTTCGGATCTCTTGGCTCCTGATACTTCTACATAAACCCAGGTCTTCTCCAGCACACCTTACAGCCCTCTAGACAGATTTCCCTTTCTGGTTGCTCTCTCCAGGCCACACTTGGGAGTAATTTACATCCAACAGGTGTTGGGGAATGACTCTTTGCTTGTCACCCTCCTACACGACCAATCAATAGAAATTCCAGGGAGCCCTCTCTTCCCGGGTCCCACAATTGGTCCATTCCTCTACTATCCGCCGAAGGGAGTGGGGAGACCTTGGAGAGGTAGAAAAACAGAGTCCACGTAAATACAAGTGCAAGCACTCCAAATAGTTTTCTATCGATAAGGGAACCATATATCAATGGGGGTTTGCCTCTCAAAATCTCTCTTTTGCCTATAGAAAGAGACATTGAACTCTTCTCTACATCCAGCAACAGAAAAGCTGTTCTTTAGGGCAACTTATTGCCTGTTGTGTAAATACAATCAAGCACTGCAGGTGTAAAGTGAAGCACTCAGATTAATACTATTGCTAAAAAGAAATGCCAACATTTCTTTTTAAATGCCCAAATAAGTTATGAGGCCTACATAGACCATAAGCAATTTATTTAAGTTCCCATAAGTGACAGGCTACCTGTGCGCAGATTCTCAACTGAGTTAGACAGTAGAACCCACTTAGTCAGAGTGCACAGATTGCTGACAAACTGTTGGAACCAATGATATTGTATGGAGAGAATATTGTGTCAAAAATATAGACGGCCAAAATATCGAGAAGGCAAGTGCAAATAGGTATTATAGATTTACTAGTCTTAACTCCACATCTATGTATCTTGAAGATAAATACATCTTATAGTACATATATGTGGAGTTTTATATATAGTAAAACTTTACTTACCTATAGAAACTTACCTTACCAATATTTGGTCCTCAATATTCTTGGCACAATATTTTGTCCCACAATATTTTTGGTTCTGATAGTCTGTGTAAACGCCGCCTGCACATGTATGTACATGCCTACATACAAGTGATCACATGCAATCATCACAGAACCTCTTGCCTTATTTAACCCCTTCGCTGCTAAAACTTTACCCCCCTGTGCTAATCCTTTTTTTGGCTATTTGGGGTAGTTTGAGCTTAGGCCTCTGTAACTTTTTGTCCACATAAGTTATCCACTCGAATGTAAAACTTTATTGTTTAGTTAATTAAAACCATAACAAAAATGAACATGGAAGAAATTTTAACATTACAGTGAAATCAATAAAATGTCTGCATCGTACAGTTTAAATTGCAAAAGTTAAAATGATGCTGGTAGGAGCTGTATCCAATTGTTTGTCATTAAAATAGTTAATAAAACTGAGCATCTTATTTTAATATATCAAGAGCTTTCAGCCGCTTTTCAAAGGCTATCAAGAATTTTATAAATTTGCAATTAATTATTGGGTCAGTTGAGTCTAAGGCACCAATAATGGCAGATCTACAGGTGCGTAGACCTTTGGCCTTAAAAATGTTTTTTTAGAAAAAGTGTTCGCTCCTGGGTCAGTGATTTGCAGTGGCATATAATATGGATTATATCTTCTTTTATAGTGCCACATAGTCGGCAGGTATTTGCTTCTGAGCGTTTCCAGACAGGTTCATCAGCCACAGTTGGTAGATTACCGAATCTCACTGCCATCAGCCTTTTTTTTATAAACACAGAGTATGTTGATGCAAGGTAGGTAGCCGGGATGAGATTGTTATAGCTGTTAATCACGGTCCAAGCGTGGGAGCGGGCGGCAAAGATGGCTTTATCCATGATTAATGAATGGAATTTGGCCGCTTTTTTTAGGACCCGTTTAAAGGACGTGAATGGTAGATTTTTTTCCCACAAGGTTACCATGCATGTTTGCTCCAAAGCGCCTGTCAGATATTTGTTTGCGGCGGAATTTTGTTGATTTTGTAATTCCTGCCATAACAAGCTGTCCAAGGTGTTATTTGTAGAGTTCAATTTAATTCTGTACCATACTCTAATACTTGTGTAGAGTCTTCCGAGTGTCTCGTTCATCAGGCCAAATTCTAAACGCGTCTGGGCAGGAGAAGATGAGCGTGGAAGTTGCAAGACCTTCTTGTAGATTTTTGCAGTAAGGCTGTTTAAAGTAATATCATCCTTACCCTGCATAGCTATGCTTGCGTAGGATAGTGTTGGAAGTACTTTGGTTGCCATTACTGTTAGTAGAGGTTTCAGTGAGGGGCCTTGCAGCTTTTTTGCCAATGAGCTAAGTGCAAAAATTAGTGCCCCAGCTCTCTGCTTCATATAGGTTTTTTGGGCGTTCAGGGTGAGCTTGTCATCGAGGTAGTATCCTAAGTATTTATAGTCTGTGACTCTTTCAAGTGATTTTCCCTCAAATGATATGTTAAGTTGCACAGTACGATGATTGGTTATTGACATAGTTTTTGTCTTAGATAAATTCAGAGTAAGGTTATTTGCCTTCAGAAATTGTGATGTTACTGCCAGTAACCTGGACAGGCCC
The DNA here is from genome assembly GCF_964263255.1 of Lissotriton vulgaris. Classification (NCBI taxonomy): domain Eukaryota; kingdom Metazoa; phylum Chordata; class Amphibia; order Caudata; family Salamandridae; genus Lissotriton; species Lissotriton vulgaris. Next base: position 773,538,164 of record NC_141696.1, on the reverse strand, counting down.
ACTTTAGTTTGGCTCAAAAGAACAATGTCATCAGCATAAGCCAGATGGGTAAGATGACGGTTGCCAAGTTTTGGTGCATGCGCATTACAGATGTTTAAAGTTCCTGAGAGGTCTGATATGAATAGATTAAAAAGCTGTGGTGCTAAGACGCAGCCCTGTTTTAAGCCAATCGATGTGTATACTTTTCTTGATAGATGTGATCCGTCCCCTAACTTGATTTGTGTCCAAGTATCTGTGTAGAATAGGAGTAGCCCCCTCAGTACTTTCTCGGGAATGGCCCAGGCTTTCAGCTTCGCCCATAATAGCTTGCGGTCAACGCTATCGAAGGCCGCCTTCAGGTCGATAAAACAGAGATTCAGGTCCTGCTTTGAGCGCTGGCATTTTTCCGCTATCATTGTTATTGTTAGTATATTAGACGTAGTTCCGATACCCGCTCTAAAGCCAGTTTGATTTATTGGAATTATTGCTTTATCGTCTGCCCAATTTACCAGGTCTTTTAAAAGGAGAGAGGCAAAGTATTTGGCTTCGATGTCCTGGAGTGTTATTAGGCGGTAATTTAAAGGGTTTGCCCTGTCTCCTCCTTTGTGTATTGGGGTGATGATAGAGCCTTTCCAGCTTTCTGGGATGCGATTATACCTTTGAACGTCTGTGAAGAGCTCTTCGAGATGTTGTGCCCAAAGGTCTGGTGAATCCTTAAAGGCAATTTGTGGGATGCCATTCGGGCCCGGCGCTCCATTTCTTTTTCCCTTTCCGATGATGGCTATGATCTCGTCAACATTGTACCAGCCTTCTGTGGCTTCAGTGCACGTATGTGTCCTTTGTGCTGTTGTCGTGCGGTTAGTGTGATGATGTTCATCGCAACTATTTAAATGTGGCTCCGCAGTTCCCAATGTCTGTTCTGGAGCTTTCTGTCGGTTTTCTTCAAATTTTGTCGACAGGAAGGTTGACCATACCGTTTCTTGAATATTCGAGGACAGAACATTTCGTGGCCTTGTCAGCTAGTTTATTATGGTCCAGAATTTGTTCGAGTCCTGTAACTTAGAGCTGGCCAGTAAGTTAATCCAAAAGTCATCGTTCGCCTTCTTTTGCAGCTCCCAGATTCCTTTTTTATATAATTTTCTGTGGACACGAAACGTATTCAAGCAGCTCGGGTCATTCACTTTTGATTGCAGATTTTTTTGGCTTATACGCAAGGCCCTTCTTTGTTCATTTAGTGCCCCGGGCAGTTTCTTGGTCGAATGCTTAGTTTTTACTGATGTTTTTGTTGGTTTCATTCTTAACTTTAATTTTGCAAGAAAGAGAGACCAGGCTTGTATCTTATCTGTTGTAGCTCTGTTTGCCTCTTGGAGAGCGTCCTTTATTATTAAGGTCCAATTCAGTTTAGTCGAACTGTTCCAGTGTATTCGTTTCTGGTTGGTTGTTCCCAAATAGCCTTCCAGGGAATACACCGGTTGCAATGTGTCTGAAGAATAGTTGAGTTTCAGATGTTGCATACTATGATCACTCATTGTTGTATATTCGATATAAAAACTGAGTACTGAAGAAAACAGTGGAAGACTTATTATCGTAAAGTCCAATGTGGATTGACTACAAGGACCGTAGAACGTTTTCTTTGGTGGGTTGTCTTTCTCTGTTCTGCCATTCAGTACTCGCATACCTAGGTACTCTAGGTCAGTTACTAAGTGAGTGGCTAGGCTATCCTTTCGGCTCTTTGTTGCACCTGTTGCTTGCTGGGGGACGTTCCAGTGTATGTTGTCTGAGGTTAGTATCTCATCTTCCTCTGGTGTATAAATCAGATTGGAGTTAAAATCTCCTGTTAAAATGATGTTCCAGGTTGGTTCAGAGCTCCGAAATTTTAGTATTTCCTTGCGTAATAAGTTGAATTTTGTCTTTTTTACCTGATGATTCGGTTGGGTGTAGTAATTGATCAATATTGTCGTTTTATGGCCGTACTTTTTTTGGCCTGCCAATTTGATTAACTGTAAACTTGGATCTGGCGATTGAAGTTGTTCTGACTTAATTTTAAGAGCAGTAGACACGTATACCATTAGGCCTCCGATTGCTCTTCCGTAGGTTTTACATTTTTTAGCTGGCACCGTGTAGTTGATGTAGCCCGCCAATGCAATTTCTTCCTGCAGCCATGTTTCTTGCAGGGCAATTATGTCGGCGTTGTCCCATTCATCCAAGGCGAGACCGTCGTCCAGCAGTCTTTTTGCGCCTGCTATGTTCCATGAGATAATATGTATTTTATTATGTACTACTTTATTTCTTTCTTGGCTGATCGGTCAGTTAGGCCGTTTATTGTTTAGTATGTTAGGGAGCCAATTCCAAGAATCAGTTATGTTTAGCTGTTCTCCCACAAAGTTATCCACTCCTAATTTGCATCCTTTTCTTCCAGCATCCAGAGGATTCTAAAAGTACCCAGGGTTCGCAGATTCCCCTGGAGGGGACCCAGGAATTAGCCAAAATACAGCCACATTTTTTTTGGCGGGGGGGAATGGGAAGAATTGCTGCAGAAGAAAGCATCTGTTTTTTTCCTTGCAAATGGTATAATCAAAGGGTTTGCGGTGCTAAAATCACCATCTTCCCAGCTTTCAGGAACAGGCAGATGTTTGTCAGAAAACCATTTTCTACACAGTTTTGGCATTTTACTGTGGCATATCCTATTTTTCCAATTTTTTGTGCTTTCAGCCTCCTTTCAGTTAGTGGCAGAAATGGGCATGAAACCACTAATGGATCCCAAAAAGCTATACATTTCTGACTTACTTCATCCGGACTATGTGGCTGCACACTCAACACTCAGTGCTAGGTGACTCAGCGATGCTGGTCTGCACTCCGGAGGAACAAGCCAGATTTTATTGAAACTGATAACTCCTAGAAGTCACATCTGATAGTGAGACGTTCATCACAGCTACAAATAGCAACAAAATGGTACATATGATAGAGAGATATACCTTGCGAAGAGCAAGGATTCCTGAGTTTGCAGCCCTGAGGAAGTTGTAGGGTGACTTACCCAAAGACAAAATTTGTGTTGGCTGGTGCAAGAGGTGCTTATCGATTAAAGACAAGGGGGCATATTACCAAGGGCCTTATCGCCGCTTTAGCGGGAATTTTTCCTGCTAAAGCGGCGATAATTTTGTCGCCTTATTACCTAGCTGTCGCTAACACCAGTTAGCGACAGCTAGTAGGAGATAGCGATCATCTTGGGGCCCACTTGGCATGTCAGCGATATTTATCGCTAATGACATGCAAAGTTGGCTTGCCAAGATGTTAGCGACTGTAAACAGTCGCTATCATCGCTATCTCCTATTACCTACAATGGCGTACTTTTGAAAATGTTCGCGCTAAGCGCGAATATCTCCAAAAGCTAACGCCTGCCCAGAGCAGTTCCTAGCCATGTTATCCAATGGTAGGTGGATAACACGGCTAAGAGCATTAGCTCTGTAATGCATGAATATCGCTGACTTTTCAACGATATTCATGCATTTCGGCCGTTTTTTATCGCTTTTGAGATAAACCTTGATAATAGCAAGGTTTATTTGTGATAAAAATCGGCGGAGCCCAGCGATAATTATATTGCCGCTAACCGTGTTAAGCGATGATTATCGCTTGATCTTGGTAATAGGCCCCCGGATTTGATGAACCTGAAGACTGCTGGAGTATTTTCTTTTGGAATACAGATTGCATGTGCTCCGACCTCTTGTTTCATTTCTGAAAAGTAGATAACATTCTGAATTCAGCAATGAGTCATTTGTGTAGGTGGGCCAAGGACCTGTGACCGGAAAGGGCCAAAAACATAGGGATTGAGGGGATAGCACAGCAAGCTTTTATCAGGAGACCAAGGGGAATGCGGGTGTTAGGACATTTGTGCCAGCATAGTGATTCCAGGCACAAATATACGGAAAGTGTGTGTTTTTTTAGCTAAATTAGAGTTTTGCAGGAGATTCAGGGTAGGAAACAATAGGGGATCCACGCAAGCCACACCTTCCTTGACTCCCCCAGGTGTCTAGTATTCAGAACTGTCTGGGCTTGGTAGGGTTCCCTGGCTGGCTGCTGAGCCCAGGACCCAAAAATGTTGGTGACCCCATTGAAAAACCAGATTGTTTTTTTATAGATAATTTTGAGGTCTCCACAATATGATTTGGGCACTTCCCTGTCGCAGGTACTTGGCCCAACCACACAAGTGAGTTACCATTTCTATTGGGATACCTGGGGGAATGCTGGGAGGGAGGAAATTTCTGTCAGCCCAGTGATCCCACAACTTTCCCACACAGAAATGTGAGGAAAATGTGATTTTTTTGTAGCTAAATTTGAAGCTTGCAGGGGATTCTGTGTAGGAAAACATTAGTAGATCTGTACAAGCTACACCTCCCTGGACTCCCCCAGGAGCCTTGTTTTCAGAAATGTCTGGGTTTGGTAGACTTTCCTCTATGCCCACTGAGCCCGGGACCAAAAAATGCAGGTGACTCCCTCACAAAGCCACTTCATTGTGATTGATCATTTTGAAGTCTCCATAGTACGTTGTGGCCCATTTCCTGTCTGGGGCAGTAGGTCTAAAACACACAGGTGAGGTAACACTTTTATCAGGAGACTTGGGGGTATGCTGGGGGGGGTGGAAGTTTGTGGCTCCCCGCAGATTCCAAAATTTCCTATCACAGAAATGTTAGGAAAAAGTGTTTTTCTTGTTGCAAATCTTAAGGTTTCCAAGGATTTCTGGGTAACAATACCTGGTGAGAGCCACACAAGTCATCCATCCTGGATTCCCCAGGGTGTCTAGTTTTAAAAACTGTACAGGTTTGCTAGGTTTTCTTTGGTGCTGGCAGAGCTAGTTTCTAAAATCCACATCAAGGCACATTGCGAAAAAAGGGTCAGCTTTCACTGGAAAAATGTGATGTGTCCTTTTTGTGTTTTGGGCCATTTCCTGACGTGGGCCCTTGGTCTACCCACACAAGTGAAATACCATTTTTATCAGGAGATTTTGGGGAATGCTGACTGGGTGGACATTTGTGGCTCCCCACAGATTCCAGAGCTTTCCATCATAAGAAATGCGAGTATATGTGTTCTTTTTTACAAAGTTTGAGGTTTGTAAGGGATTAACAGAACCTGGTGAGAGCCATACAAGTCACCCCATCCTGGAATTACCTGGGTGTCTAGGTTTAAAAAATGTATAGGTTTGCTAGATTTCCCTACTTACCGGCTGAGCTAGAGTCCAAATTCCACAGCAAGGAATATTAAAAAAAAGTCAATGCCTAGTGGGCTTTCTGCCCACCTTTAGGGGACAGATTGGGTGCCAATTTTTGTGGGGTGAGGGCATTGGCATGACCATTCTGGGCAGCCCCCAGCCCTAGACTAAGAAACCAAAATAGTCGCTGGTGCCTAGTGGGCTTTCTGCCACCCCCTCTGGAGGCAGATTGGGGGCAATAGCTCCCATATGCCCACATGGTGGCATAGGGACTGTGACGATTTTTATGGATGGCGGAGGCATTGGCATGCCTATTCTGGGCAGGTCTCACCCCTACACTAGGAAAAGAAAAATAGTCCCTAGTGCCTAGTGGGTTTTCTGACCCCCCGCCAGGGGGGCATATTGGGCGTAAGTGTCTCCATCTGTTCCCCAGGGTAAAGACTGTTTGGAATTTAATTTAGGTGGGGGATTGGCCTTGCCCATTGTGGGTAGGCCCTACCCCTCTTTTTTATTAAAACAATTCCTGGAGTCTAATGAGCTTTCTGCCCCCTGGGGGCATATCGGGGATAATAACCCCCATCTTCCTTCTGGGGAGTAGAAAGAATGTCCGGTTTGTTGGAGGGCTAGGGGAATCGGCATGCCTATTTTGGGCAGCCCATCCCTAAATTTACATTAATAAAATCCCTGGTGCTAGTGTGTTTTCTGCTCCCCCTGTGGGCAGATTGAAGGCCATGCCCCATCTGTCCCCCGGGAGTGCAGAAAGACTGTTTGCAATTACATTAGGGTGGGGACATGATGTTAACCATTGTGGGCAGCCACAACCCCTCTTTTATAAAAGAAAAAAATCTCTGGGTCTAGTGGGGTGCAGAAAGACTGTCTAGTTTGTTTTGGGGGTGGGGGCATTAGCATGCCCATTTTGACAGCCTCCATCCCTAAATCTACATTATAAAAAATCCCTGGTGCCTAGTGTGCCTTCAGCCCCGGGCGGGCATATCTGGGGCTGTTGGCCCATCTGCCCCCCAGAGGTGGCAGAAAGACTGACTATGGCCAAAATCTTTGGGGGACTACAGGCCCTTACCCAAGGGGTCACTCCCCACTCCCTGGTGTCTAGTGGTAGATCCCTGCTTGGGGATCACCCTCCTGTGGTGATCCCCAAGCAGGATTGCACTAAGGAGGGGTACCATTGGAAAGGGGTGATTCTCCCATTTCTAATGATAGCTCTTCCGTCTGCTTATAAGCTCGGGCACAAGGAGCACATAGGCAGCAAAAGGGAAACACGCCGATCAGATCATTTCACTTTCGTTTTCAGTGAAATTACGTCAGTGCGCCGTGCACATATGTCAGAATCTATTTCTCAAAATGCATTTAGCAAGCATGTTGCCATTATGTGAACATGTCTCATGTCTATATTTTCCACACAATTCATATCCTTTACATTACCACCACAGGTGTCATCAACTAAAAGGTTTGCACTCTGTGGTGTAGATTCTAGGTACATTATTAAACTTTCCCTCAAAAAACAACATTCAAACATTCAAAGAGGCCTGAGATGAAAATTCATCACAGAAAAGATGTTCCTCTTGTTTATGCACATGATATAAATAGATGTTTTGTGAATAACAACCATGGATGCCCCTTTGTAATAATGAGCAACAGCTCTTACCTTTCCTTAATCTTTCATGCAAGCAAATGCTGGTATTTTCTTTTTCACTGCAGGAAAATATGTTATGTTATGTTAGGTATTTTTATATAGCACACAGCTGCCTCAGTGAAGGGGCATCCTGGAGCTGGTATCCATGTCGGTAGAGAAGGAGGGGACTAAACCAAGGAGAACAGGTAGGTTTTAGTGGCTTTACAGAATGACAACAGGCAATTCAGGTGCCAAATCTGGATAGGGAGGAAGTTCCACAGTTCATGGCAAGATACCGGAAGGACTGACCCCCAGTACGGAAGCGCTGCACCTGAGGTACCGTAGCCAGATATTGCTCAGCCGAGCATAGCTGGCGGGTGGGTACATAGGGCACCAACAGATTGGACAGAATCTCAGGGGAAGAAAGTGTAAGTATTTTGAAAGTCAGGCAGAGAGTTTTGAATTCAATCATTTTGGACATGGGTAACCAGTGTAAACGGCAAATGGCCCCCGACACGGAACAGGTTCTAGGGAGCCTCAAAAGGACTCAGGCAACTGCATTCTGGACTCGCTGCAAACGTATCACTTCTGCCTTGTTAGTGCCTAACAGGAGTGAATTTGCATAGTCCAGTCTGGACAAAATAGATGCCTAGACTATCAACTGGCGGGTAGAGGGATCAAAAAAATATGGGCCTAAGTCCCCGGAGGAGGCCAAAGCAGGTGCCAGCAACCTTCTTAGTATGTTCCTGAAACCCAAGAGTGGAATCGAGCCAAACCCCAAGATTTTTTACTACCAATTTAAGGGAGGGGGCGTTGCTCAAGGTCGCAGGCCACCATTATGTACTCCAGTCCCCCTTATCTCTCACCAACAACAGCACATCTAACTTATTGGCATTGAGCTGAAGGCAGTTGGTGGTCATCCACCACACGACCACCGCTAGGCCGCTCTGAAATTTGGAGGCGCCCTGCGTGGGGCCGTCGGAGAGGGCCACTACCAACGGCGTATCATCTGCATACAAGATCATGGTCAAGCCATAGACCCTTGCCACCGCAGCTAGGGGTTGAACATACAGATTGAAAAGTACGGGGCTCAGAGCCGAGCCCTGAGGCCCCTGCCTGATGGGTTGAGCGCGGGAGAGAGAGATAGGGCAGTCACTTGGAATGTTCTGTTAGAAAAAAAAAATCGAAAACGGTCCAAGGCGAGACCTACCACCCCAGCCTCGTCAAGGCGATGTTAGAGGATCCGGTGAGAAATTGTATCAAAAGTGACGCTTAGATCGAGCAATATCAGGGTATGTCCCCATATGGTCTTCTCCTTTGCCCGATTCTGGACATCGTCTTTATGAGAGTGTTGGACCTGGGCCTTTTTGCAGGGTTATCCCAAAATGTTTTACCTTTCTCCTGTATATGACCTCTTTTTACTGGCTTTAGGACCTTGGGCACTTTACCACTTCTAATCAGTGCTGAAGTGCTGTCTCCTTTAAACATGGTGTGATTGCTTTACACTTGTTTGACATATTTAATTTACCTGTAACTGTGTATGGGATACATAGGTCCTGTAAATTAAATGCTACTGGTGGGCCTGCAACTCGGCTTGTGCCACCCACAGAAGTAGTTTTTCAAACCTGTCCCAAGCATGCCACTGCAGGGTCTGCATGCAGTTTACTGCCACGTTGACTGGGCATTTAAAGATACTTGCCAAGCCTGAAACTCCCCTTTTACTACATACATCATTTTATTACATATAGGCCACCCCTAAAGTAGGCCCTAGGTAGCCCTATTGTCAAGGTGCTGTGTATGTGGAAGGTATGACATGTGCCGTTATTGTTTGACATGTTCTGTTAGTGACAAACACTCTATTTTATTTTCCACAACAGTGAGTGCTGCTCCTCTTACAGGTTAGCACTGAGAATTCCCTCACATGTCTGTCAGTGGTAATTTCTGATCCGGAAGGAACAGCCTTGTCATGTTTGCTATGTTTGGAATAGTGGTGATAAATTCTGCTTATTAGTGTAGGTGAATTTTGTATTACTATTGTAGAAGTGCTACTTTTAGAAAGTGAGCATTTCAATGTGCTTATGACTCTTTGTGCTTTGCAGTCTGACTTCAAACCACATCTAGAGCAGAGTGACAGCTAGGGTGTGTGCATACATTCCAGACAGACATCACACAGGGTGGTTGGGGGTGTAACAGAGCTACATCTGCATACTGAATGGTCTTCCTAGGCTGAGAGAGAGGAAGGCGGGCACCCTTACAAGTGTATAGGTTGTGTCTTGACCTCGCACAAAGGGCTCATTAACCCTTGCTTTACTTCTGGAGATAGAGCTGGGTTGATTGGGGGTGTTGTGCACCTGTAAGGTTCTTTTGAAGTTATCTCCACATCGAAGACATTTTGAGTTTAAGTACAGGCCCCATGATTTAAGACACTGCGTGGGACTTGTAACCAGATGCTGTTGACTCCACAGACTGCACCTTGTCAGAAGAAATTGTTATGCTGCCAGGAGCAACCACCATTTGACTACCTTGTTTGTTGTGCTGACCTGTAGCTTGCTGGGCTGCAAGAAGGACTTCCTATTTCCTACAAAGTCCCTGTGTGCTGGTCGCCTGCCTACATTCTTGCTAGGGTGTCCCCAGTGATCTCCAAGGGCTGGGTGGATCCCTCCCTGTTTCCTCTATACATTTTGGATTTTGCAAGTGTTTGGAGCTTCCTGCACCAATGTAGGATGAGCGCTTTGCAATCCATTTTTGAACCAAAGTTAATGCTGCATTTCCTGGCTCAGAAGCTGAGGCAGTGATCAAATGAATAAGCATGTGGAGAGCACTTTCCTGGGGATTGATTTTGGGTCCTACTGAGAAGCAGGTGGTAAGCGCTTCAGTGGACTCCTGTACCCAAATGTCAGCCGTCAGTGTGGGTCAAGCGCTCTAGCGCCAGAGAAGCCATGCTGCCTTTCTGATTCCCCTCGTGGCTATGCCCCTTCGACAACAGCATCAGGAGTGCAGTGTTGTTCCACTCTGGGAGATGGGCTGAAGAGAAGGAGAAGTAGAAGGGTGGCTGCAGGCAGTCTCTGTCGTGACCGGCAAGTGCGGATGAAGCTGTGTTGCCTAGCAACCTTCAACAGCTGCTTCCCAGCATTTTCCAGATGTTGGAGGATTCTGCAAGGCCTTCCCTGCTGTAGGCAGCCCCCTGTGTTCAGCCTTTCGGGAAGCAGCAGCCCTGGAGTGGGCCCGCACTTGCTGCAGGTTCAGAGTTGCCAGGCGTGTCCACATGTGGTGCAGTCACTGTCCTGGTCCTGAGGGTCCAGGGCTGACATACCTCCATGGTTCTAAATTGGCTTCTTGGCTTTGTCGTTCCAGAGGGATCGTATTTCCTAGGCACTTGAGTGCTCGTTGAATCTACCACATTATTTGGAGTAGGTGTACAGGGGGGAGTCCTGCAGCCTATGTTGCCTATCCTGCTTGTCCTGCATTCTTGTGGGGTGAATCCTCTTGAGAGGACCTCGAGTACGATGCAGGCTTGGGGTAACACTCAAGGTGCCCATGGTAGGATCTGTAATGCCCGAGATGACTTCGCGGGTGGGAACTCACTGAAGTACTGTAATTGCTGGAGTAGGCACACCACAGCCTCTGTCGGTGAGAACAGGGTTGGAGTACGAAGTGCGGAAGTGCCCTATACAGATCCTTCAGGTCAGTGAGCTGGCAGCAGCATTGTTGACAGCGGCAGGTTATTTTTCCCCTCTCTGGCAGCTGAAACACATAATTCGAGATGCAGGTACCCAGAGGAAGGAGAAGTATTTGCAGTTCCTGAGACTTCTTGAACAGGGGGCAAGCTCTCTCTCAAGCCCTTGGAGATATTCAGAGAAAAAAGTTGGTGCCAACAAAGTTCCTCTGGGATTCATAGACCAGTTCTGCCTGGCTCATGCCAGGTTCACTCCAGGAGGGGGAGACAGCTTTGTGAGAGGCAGCCACAGTCCATTCAGGTGCAGGTGACAACTCCTCCTACTAAGGTAAACACAGTCAGGTCTATTCAGCCTGGCTATAAGTCACCAAGGAAAGGCAGGACACACCGAAAGCCCCCACCCCTTGTATCTGTCTAATGTAAATACACATCCCCAGCTCCTGTCACTCTCAATCCAGACGGGGCATACACAACCAGGCAGAGGCACACAAGATGGTTAAGCAAAAACCAAGTGGCATTTTGAAACACATAATATAATAATCATCTTCACTTAAAGATGTATTTTGAAATTCTCCATCTTGTCCCAATGGAAAGTTACACATGTAAAATGATACTAATTGTAACCCTGGGTGCTCAAGGACTTTCTAAAAGCGCTCAAGAAGCAATAAACAATTGTATTATTCCACAGATTCTGTTTCCTCTGGGTGGTTACAATATTAGGGGAGAAAAACACCCCACTCCTCCCTGTGTAATCAAACGATTAGGCATACATTGAAAGTCCACTTGCATTGAAGCACTCCACTTATAACGGCTTGAAATAGCTCAAATAATTAGATAACACAAAATTATCCAAAAGTTCTTGATGATTTTCTTCTTTTATTTCTTGTTAAATTCCAATCCCAAACCAACGCGTTTCGCCGAGGTTATAAAACACCTATCGGCTTCCTCAGGGCTGGAAATAATACAGAAATGTTTGCGTCTTAGTATTACATACATTTTCCAATTAAATTTCTAAAATTAAAATAGATAGAGCCCCATATGGCCCATAGAAAACATGTGCCTTTCAGATTTTACTAATTTAGTGAATACATGCATATAATACCTGGTCATTCAATTATATTATGACACTCTTGGGATAAATCTGTCTAAGACATCTGTAATCCAAGTGAAAAGTATAGTCGCAACATACTTCACAAAGTGACTTTAGTTGACCAATACTAAGCCATGCATAAATAAAAGTGAACAGCCTCTTGTGAGATCGCTTTTATAAATCTGCTTATAGCCCCAAAACCAATAAGTTTATTTCAACAATTTATTATTATTATTGTTAGAACCGGCTGTCTCTAGTTGGCAGAGGTATGCACTTCTGACAAATAGGGACACACCTTTTCTAGTCAGGGCAAGGGGATCACATCCTTTGATAACCCCTGCTCACCCCCTTGGTAGCTTGGCAGAGCAGACAGGCTTATCTCAGAGGCTGTGTGTTAAGCATTTATGACCACATACAGTAATAAAGTGAATACACTACAAATGGACACGACACAGTAGTATTATAAAAATAAGGATTTTTATATAAGGCTTAGCACAAGACCAAATAACGACAAAAATATACCACAATCTTAATAAATACTCTTGGAAGGAAAAATGATAGTTCAAGTGTAGTTTCTTCTGAGCACAAAGTCTTTAGTATCAAAAGCAACTCTTCTTCTTTAAAACAAAGTTCTTGGCAACAATGTAACTCACACGGGAGTCACACGACATCGAGGCAAAGTTAATCCAAAGGGTTCGGCGTCGACAGCGAGGAGCGCTACGTTGAGCCCGGAGTCACACGGACCCCCAACAACACAGTACCTTAGGAAAATGAAGCACACGATGATCAGTGGCGTCGAGCAATCCGGCGTCGCGTCTTCGGTGTCGATCAGGCCTCAGCAGTCGTCGATGTCGATGATGCTGTTGCAAGAGTGAGCAGCGTTCACGGCGTCGAGAGGGCACGCAGTCGATGCGATCAGCAGCGGTGCAGACACGAGGTCCCTTGGAGCTGGAGCCGAACTCACTACTCACTGGCGTTGCTGCTGGCGTCGATCAGGCCCGGCGGGCGGCGTCGAGGAAGCGGGACACTTGAGCCGTCACTCACGGTGTCGAGCTGGATTCGGCGACGTCCGTCGGTGTCGAGATTGCTGGTTTCAGAGGTGCTGGATTCACAGGTTCCAGCAAATAGCACTTGTAGCAGGTGAAGTCCTTTAGCCCTGTGACTTCAACAGGAGACTGGCACTCTTCCAGTCCTTGGAGATTTTCTTAGCAAGCGTGAGAGTACACACACAGTTCCTCTCTCCTGGTTCCTTGGCAAAAATAAAGAAGCACTGCAGGATTCCCCCCAGCAAACAGCACACTGGCAGAAGGGGTAGGCAAGTCCTTGGATCAGCAGGCTTCTTGTCCTTGGTTCAGGTTTCCTTGTCAGAAGTGATCTAAATTCTTGGTTCAGGGGTCCTTCTCTTATACCCCTTTTTGGCTTTGATCCCTTTGTCCATGCAGGGGAATTTCCCAACATCCTGGGTCTGTTGTGGGTGGAGCCAGGCAGAAGCACCTGGCCTATTCACTGAGCAGGGCTGGGTCCTCAGACGCCCAGCAGGAGGTGGAGCCAGCATTGTCACTGGCAGGAGCAGAGCTATCGGCCTCCTGGCAGGAGGTGGGGCTAGGATCGTCCATGGCAGGCACAGAGCCATCAGTCGCTTGGCAGGAGGTGGAGCCAGCATTGTATCAGGCAGGGCAGGCTATCAGCAACTACTCTCCCCCTACTCTCAACGCAAATGTCCCACTCATCCCACACTGACTCATTCAGACCTCTGGAGCCACCCAGCTCCTGTCACACACACACAAGACCAGCAGAAACCAGAAATGGTTAGACAAGAAAATAGACACTTTCTAAAAGTGCTATTTTCAAACCCAGAGTCCAAAAACCATCCACACCAACGGATGCGTAATTAAACCCCGAGTTCAGGGATACCAAACTCGACATTGCACCATGCTCCCCGAGCCAGCTAGGATCATAGCATTAATAATCCCGGCGGCCCATTCTAACTAACGGAGAGCAGGTTACCTCGCAATAGTGAAGAACGAAGATGGCTGTCATTCACTATTTAGGACATGCCAACTTGGTCAGGCTTGTCCTACCTTATACTTACAATGCACCCTGCCCGCGGGCCTACCATAGGGGTGACTAACATGAAGTTAAGGGAAGGTTTGAGGGACTGGCAAGTAGGTATACTTGCGCAGCCCGCGTGACAGTACCAGACTGCACGTAGGTCTCGCAATGACCGACCCGTAGACATTCTTTTACGAGGCCGCTCCTGTGGGTGGCACAACACGTGCTGCAAGCCCACGAGCGGCATTTGGATTTACAAGCCCCGGCACTCCTGGTGCACTAGACTAGGGACTGACAGTAAACCAAATAAGCCAAACATGGAATACAATCGATACATCAATTTAACATAGGGAGCACTTGCGCAGTGGCACTGATCAGCAGTGGCACAGCGCCCAAAGCATATACCAGCAAAACATCGTAAAACAGTGGAGGCAAACAGAAAAAATGGAGGAGAGACTCAAGCCAATGATGTCAGGTCTAACAATTATTAATTGGAAAATGTATGTAATACTAAGACGCAAACATTGCTGTATTATTTCCAGCCCTGAGGAAGCCAATAGGTGTTTCATAACCTCGGCGAAACACGTTGGTTTGGGATTGGAATTTAACAAGAAATAAAAGAAGAAAATCATCAAGAACTTTTGGATAATTTTGTGTTATCTAATTATTTGAGCTATTTCAAGCCGTTATAAGTGGAGTGCTTCAATCTATGTGAACTTTCAATGTAAAATGATACTAGGCAGCTTCGATTATAACCTATGTGACAGACAGTCTTGCAATAGTAAAACATGAAATGCACAGTAATAGTAATGTCTGGGTCTTAGGGGGCTCCCAAGCCAGAATGGTGTAAATCTTAGGTTGTAGGGGCACTACCTGGCCATTTCCTACCTGGTGCCCTAAGTACACCACAGACCCCTGCCCAATCTGGCACTGACTGGCTTGATCATTGTGCCTGCAGGGCCTTCAATACTTCAAAGAGGTGCTTTATGTGATCTTCCCAGCTGGAACTGAACACTGCAATGTCATCCAGGTAGGCAGCACTGACATTCTCCAGCCCAGCCAATACCTGATTGACCAACCCCTGAAAGGTAGCAGGGGCATTCTTCAACCCAAAATGCATCCCCAGAACTGGTAGGGCCCCTCTGGTGTTGAGAACGCACACCACTCCTTGGCACCATCAGCCAAGGCAATCTGCCAGTAACCGGATGTTAAATCAAATGTGCTGAGGAACTTTGCAGCTCCCAACCGATCTATGAGCTCATCAGCTCTGGGGTTAGGGTGTGCATCAATCCTAGTGATAGCATTGAGCCCATGGTAGTCCACGCAGAACTGAAGTTCAGACGTGGCTCTGGGTGCAGCAGCCTTTGGGACCAAGACCACTGGGCTGGCCAAAGGACTGTTGGAGGGCTTTATCACTCCTAACACCAGCCTCTTCGAAACCTCTTCTTCAATGCTGGCTCTGATCCTGTCAGTCAGCCTGTAAATGTTGTGCTTCACAGGAGGATTGTCTCCAGTGTCCACAATGGGTACACCAATGGGTGACACTTTGGGTCAGGGATAACAGGGTGACAAACTGTTCCAACAACTGGCAACAGTCACTCTACTGCTCTGGGGTCAGGGTGAGGGAGAGGTTTATACCTTCCAATTACCCATTGTGCTCCATGGTAAAGAGGAAGTCAGGGAGAAGCTGACTCTCTGCTTTCACCCCATTATCTGTCGCTAAGAGCATGCTTACTTCAGACCTCTCAAAGTGAGGTTGGAGGAGTTTCACATGTAGGGCCGGCAAAGGGTTCCTGGGAGTCTGCAAGTTTCTAGGAACTTCCCTGCCTCTCCCTCATCATCCTTGTCCACTATCCCCCCTATCTGTCAATCTACTATCCCAGTTCTCTTAGGAACAAACAGACTCCCCCCTCTTCTGACAATACTTAGACCCCCCAATAACTTAGATCTATCCTCCTTGTCCCCCCACCCAATTACCTGACCCCCCTATAACCTTGAGAGCTAACTTTTCTAGGAACTCCCCTGTCTCTTCCTCATCATCCTTGTCCACTACCCCCCCATCTGGCAATCTACTATCCCAGTTCTCTTAGGAACAAACAGACTCCCCCCTCTTCCGATAACACCTAGACCCTCCAAACTCCTTAGACCTATCCCCCTTGTCCCCCCACCCAATTACCTGACCCCCCTCCCCTTTGTTGCATGTTGATAAACTGCAGATCCGCCTCCCGCCACGCAACTGAGATCGCCAAAACCATTCTCAGTGAAAACATAGACATCGCATTCCTAACTGAAACTTGGCTCAACGCCCACTCCACTCCTATCCTCGACTTGCTCCTTCCCCCAGGCTATTCTATCATTAAGAAAGATAGAATCGAGCAAATAGGAGGAGGCCTTGCCCTTATCTTTAAAGATGAACTTGACATCTCACTTGTCCATCTCCAAGACCCTTCATCCTTTGAATACCTTTGCGCCAATCTCACTATTCCTGGCTCTCTCACCATTCGGCTTCACACTATCTACCACCCCCTGGAAATTGTCTTGCCTTTACTGAAGAGATGTCTGATCTTATTATTCAAGCATCACTCTCCCACTCCAAGAATCTCTTCCTTGGTGATTATAACATCCACTGGAACAAAAATGATGACCCTGCTGTTATCCTATTTAAAGACGCTTTGGGCATCACCGACCTAACCCAATTCTGCCATGCCCCCACTCACAAAAAAGGTGCCACCCTCGATGCTATTTTGACGAACAAGGATCTGGCCTCTCGCTCTAACATACTTTCTGTTGACTGGTCTGATCACCACCTTATCCTCTTTACCTTCAATAGCTCCATTGCTCGCCCCGCCCCTATCATCACTTTACCTATGAAACCTACTCGCAACCTTCACCTTATTCCACCTGGTGAATTGGAATCCACAATTAAAACTCACTTACTTCTCCCCCTTCCTCTCACAACACCAACGACCTAACTGATCATTACAATAATTCTATTCTTGAAGCCCTCGACCTTATTGCCCCAATCAAACTCAAAAAACAAAAAAACATCACTCCCAAGTTCTGGTTCAACTCTGAACTCAATATTGAAAGACGTGCCCTCAGGCAATCAGAACATGCTTGGAGGAATCATCCCACCGCTGATAACCTGGCTCTCCTGAGAATCAACAGAGCCCATTACAAAAAACATATCTTTAATGAAAAGGCCTCCTTTCTCCGGTCACAACTTGCCCAGGCCAGAAACCGCCCCAGAGAACTCTTTAACATTGTTAAAAAACAAACTTCCTCTTGCCCTCCTAAATTAGGAGCCTCTGTGGAAAGATGCAAAGAAATTGCCAGATTCTTTACGAATCAAGTCAACATGATCGAACTATCCTTCTCTTCCCCCCTCTCTCTCTCCAACCTCTCCTCAACCAACACACCCCCCAACATTCCTAATCCACTTTTGTCCTCTTTTGCCCCACATCTCGATCCCTCTCAACCCCTCCCTGCTCTCCCCCAACCTGACTCCTCTCTCACGGGTCACCTTGCTAAAAACAATGCTTCTCGGAGTGAATTTAGACCAGTATCAGAAACCACTATCATCAACATCATTTCTAAACTCAAACCATCCTCACACTCCAAAGGTCCTCTTCCCGCCCATTTAGTTCAAGAACTCAAATACATCATTGCCCCAATATGGACCGATATCATCAACTCCTCTCTTTCCACTGGCTGTGTTCCTGCCTCCCTTCAACTAGGTCAAATCTCCCTATTCTTAAAAACACCTCTGCTGACCCTGAATGAATGAATGAATTTGGAATTTGTAATGCGCAACTTAACCCGGAGGCATCAAGGCGCATCTGTTGGAATCAGCTGAGTGATCAGAGGCACCCGATAGAGGCGAATTACAGTTAGGACTCTGCGAAAAGCCAGGTTTTTAGATTCTTACGAAAAAGGGCAAGAGACGGCTGGCCCTTTAGGCCAGCTGGAAGCGTATTCCAGAGTCTAGGGGCAAGGGAAAAGAAGGCCCTCCCTCCCCACCTGTCCTTGATGGTTCGGGGGATAGACAGAATCTTTTTGTGGGCCGATCGCAGGGCCCTGCCCGGGGTATAGAAGGACACGAGAGACCCGATGTCCTCAGCACCTAGACCGTGTAGAGCACGGTAGGTAAGGACAAGAACCTTAAAGTTAATCCTGGCCTGCACGGGCTGCCAGTGGAGGTGTTTTCTAATCCCTAAGGCAGAGGTACGTCTGGGGGCATCAACTACAAACCTCGCCGCTGCGTTTTGGACAACTTGAAGGCGATAAATAAGCTTTTTGCTTATGCCAAGGTAAAGGGCATTGCAGTAGTCCAGGCGAGGAGAGATGAGAGCAACTGAGACCTGTTTCCGGGCGTCAGGGGAGAGGTAGTGTACGAGTTTCCTAAGGATCCTCAGTACACCACAGCAGGTGGAAACTGTCTTATTGACTTGTTTGTCAAAAGTAAGTGTTGTATCGACAATAACCCCCAAATTCCGGGCAACTAGGGATGGCTTGGGGCATGTTCCAAGGGCCGGCGGCCACCAGTCCTCCGACCAAAGATCTTGTTTGCCACCAAAGATGAGGACCTCAGTCTTTTCCCCATTAAGTTTGAGGAAGTTGGAGGTCATCCATCCTGCCACGGCTTCCATGCAGTTCTTAAAATTTAAGAACGTGGACTCCACAGAATGGGAAAGGGATACCATGATCTGGGTGTCGTCAGCGTACGACAAAACTTCCAGTCCGTATGATCTAACAAGTTTTGCAAGTGGGGCCACATATATGTTGAAAAGTGTGGGGCTCAGAGATGAGCCCTGTGGGACCCCACATTGCAAAGGCTTGGCAGAGGAAAGGAAGTCTCTCAGTTTGACCTTTTGAGCACGCTGGTTGAGGAAGGATGTCAGGAGACCCAAAGCCGGTCCTTCCACTCGCCATCTCACCGAGACGCGAGGCCAGGATAGAGGGAGACCGGGTGTCAAAAGCGGCTGTAAGGTCGAGCAGGATCAGAAGGGTAGTCTGACCACTGTCGACCTTAGTGTGGATGTTGTTAACCACCACTGTGAGGGCTGACTCGGTGCTGTGCGCCTTCCGAAAACCATGCTGAGAAGGGTCTAGCAGGCTAGCGTTGTCAAGGAAGGCATTGAGATGGTAATTGAAGTGGGCCTCGAGCATCTTGGCAGGGGCAGGGAGAAGGGATATGGGACGAAAGTTTTTTAGAATCCTGGGATCCAGAGTTGGCTTTTTCAATAAAGGCTTGACAATGGCTAACTTCCAGGTTGCGGGGAAAACGCCGATGGAAATTGCCAAATTCATTACATCAAGATATGGGGCAGCAGGACCTCACTGCAATTTTTCAACATTTTGAGAGGGCAGGGGTCCAAAGGGGATCCCGATTTGAGTTTATCAAGAAGGTCATTTAGTACTTCAAGGGTCAGTGAGGGAAAATTGGACAGGTGGCCTCCAGGGGCCGGGAGCGTACTAGGCCAAGAAAGGGGGACAGATGGCAGGGCAGGGTCCTGGGTAGAGTTGAGGGCTTCTAAGGCAGAATAAATGTCCACGATTTTGGTGTGAAAGAACGTGGAGATCTGATCCCAAAGTTTTTGAGATGCGACAATGGGATCGGGATGCTGAACGAGCAACAGAGAGTCCACAATATTGAAAAGATCTCTAGGGGAACTGAGGGAAGTGGTCAAATTGGTGAAGTATGACTGTTTGGCGGCTAGGATTGCGGCTTTATATCCTATCATAAGGTTTTTGTGTTTGGTCTTTTCATCAGGGTCAGGGTGGGCTCTCCAGAATCTTTCTGCCTCCCTAATGACCTTCACAATCTTCGCCCTATCTCTAACCTTCCCCTCCTCTCTAAAGCTCTTGAAAAATTTGTCCTGTCTCAATTAGATAACCATATTGTCTCCTTCAATCTCCTTGACGTTTTCCAATCCGGTTTTAGAAAGGGATGCAGTACCGAAACTGCTCTGCTCAACACTACAGATGACATTCATCACTCTTTAGACAAAGCGGAATCCTCACTACTAATCCTCCTTGATCTCTCGGCTGCATTTGATACTGTCCACCAATCCCACCCTTCTTAACACTCTCAAAGATCGCTTTGGTTGTGAAGGCACTGTACTCAAAAGGTTCTCCTCGTAACTCCAAAATAGATCACAACAAATTAAGCTCAGTCATTGCCTCTCTAAACCTCAACCTGTCTCTCTCGGTGTCCCTCAAGGATCTGGTCTCTCCCCAACCCTATTCAATCTCTTCATGGAACCACTCACCCTCATTCTCAAACAAGCTAAAATCAGTTACCATCTCTATGCTGACAACACTCAACTACACTGCAAGATCAAATCCCACAATGACATCCTTCACCTCAATGATACCTTGATTAAAGTCCAAGCCTAGTTCCATTTTAATCAGCTCAAACTGAATCCTAAAAAAACTGAAATCATCCTTTTCACTCCCAAAAACAATTCCCTTCCCATTAAACTCTGAATCAATGATATCAAAGCACTTAATTTCTCCCTCTCCACCTCTAATTCTGTCAAATCCCTAGGCATCAGCATCCATCAGAATCTTAATCTCATCCCCCACATTAAAAATGCAGCCAAAAGTGCTCTTTTCACCCTTCACCACCTCAAAAAAATTCAACCTTTTATTCCAGCTGACGATTTCAAAATCGTTGTTCAATCTCTTGTACTTTCCAGGGTCGACTATGGTAACGCCACACTTGCTGGCACCCCTTAAGTCCATCTTTCACCAATTAAATCTGTCTCAACCTAGCTGCCAGACTTATTTCTGATTGTAAAAGATTTGACCACATCTCTCTCGTCCTCAAAAATCTCAACTGGCTCCCGATTGAAGGACGATCCAACTACAAGATAGCTTGTATCATGCACAAAGCTCTTCACCAAAACACCCCCTCTTACCTTTCCCGGTCCCTGAGGAGCACTAACTCCCTTGCCGGATCCCCCCCTACACTAAAATGTAAAAAGACCCAATCATGTGCTTTCTCTGGTAATACTCATACGATTTGGAAATCTCTCCCCAAAGATATTCGCTGCAGCCCCCCCTACCCTCTCTTCAAAAAAAGACTCAAAGTTTTTCTCCTCAACAAATATAGGGGTTCTGACCCTGCTCACTCTTTCCCTTCACTTGTTCACACCTCTACTCAACTCCTCTCCCTCTTCTCATATTCTCACTCCCTTCCCGACACCCCCTTCTCTCTCTTTTACTTCAATATTCCTTGCCCCCTTAACTATCCCTCTTTTTCTCTGCCCCGTAGCTCATTTAATGCAAGGTTTTTTCTCATGGGAATTTTCTGCACATTTTCAATTGTATATTGTATCCTAATATGTTTCACCTACGCTCTGATACTCTTGGGTCCAGCAGCGCTATATAAAATCTTTCAAATAAAAATAAATGAATAAAATAAAATAAGTGACATCACTCTTGTACTTCACCACCTCAAAAGGCCCAGTCCACTTGTCCTGAAGAGCACAAGGCTCTACTAGGGCCATGACCCACACTTTCTGGCCAGGTTGAAACTCTAACCAGAGTCGCATTCTGGTCACACGCGCGTTTCATCTCTTCCTGGATGGCTTCTATATTCACCTGAGCAAGTATCCTGAAGTGCACAGTCTGGTTTCTAAAGGCCAGTATGTAGCTAAATATATCCTGGGGAGTTTTCATGTGAACTCTCTCCCAGCCTTCTTTCACAAGACAGAGAGGTCCTCTCACAGGGTCCCCATAAAGTAACTCAAAGGAATGAACTCCAATGACTTTTGCGATACCTCCCTGTAAACAAAGAGAAGGCATGGTAAGAGGACGTCTCACTTGTACCTCATTGGTTCAGTCAGACCCTTGAACATGACCTTCAGAGTTTGGTTGAATCTCTCCACCCATCCATTACCTCGGGGTGGTAAGGTGTGATAAACCGGTAGGACACACCAAACGCCTCCCACAGGGATGTCATACATATGGATATGAAATTGGTATCAAGGTCAGACACCACCTCTCTGGGGGACCCAAAGCGGGAAAAGATCCCCATTAATGCCCAGCCCATCACAAGTGCTGTTGTTGTCCTGAGCAGGATAACCTCCAGGTACCGGGTGGCATGGTCCACCAAGACTAGGATGTACCTGTAGCCCATGGATGTTTTGGGGTCCAGAGGCCCCACAATGTCCATCCCCACCCGCTCGAAAGGGGTGCCTATAACTGGTAAAAAAGTTTGGAGAGGAGCCTTACACTTCTTTCCACTATAGCCACTTGCTTAGCAAGTTTGGCAAGACCTACAATGCACATCAGACTGCCTTCGCATTTGGGGCCAAAAAAAGTGGATGACAATCCTGTCAAAGGTTTTGTCCTACCCCAAATATACTGCCAAAGACACGCATGAGGCAGACCCAGCGGGGGGTTCCTGAAGCTTTGGGGTACCACTAGCACACAGGCTGACCCAGGCTAAATGACCTCAGGCTCCCTGTATAGGACACCATTCTCCCAGTAGATCCAGTGTGATCCAGACTGATCACAGCTGCCTGGTTTGCAGCCTGCAGTCACAAAACATCCAGAGAAGGTCACCCTCTCTGTTCCTTGCAGAACTCTTCACTGGTGGGACTCCCCCCACCAATTGGTCAGCTCAGACAAGTTCCCCAGTTTAGCTACTTGTTCCCCTGTATGTGACAGGGAATCTCTTTCAAGGTAAGCTTCCTTCCGAACCATGGTAACTTCAAGGGGGGGGGGGGCGTCCAGCACCCCTTGGCCTTTCTCTTGGTAGGCACATTGGCCACTGTTTCAGTCTCCAGGTCCTTTTGTTCATGCTTGCTGGCTGCCATGGACTGAGTTGTCACACATGCCAACTCTGGCAACCCAAGCACCTCCAAGTGAGACCTGAGCTCCACATCTTTCCACAAGGACTGCTCCAGCTCATTACCTATCAGACAATCTACAGGCATGGTAGGGCTCACGACCACCCTCAAGGAATCTGAGATTGGCCCACTCAAAGGCACCCTGCACCACCTTATATTGGCACTTTGAGTTGTCTACAGCAACTACGTGCTAGAATGCACCAGGGACTACTTACTCCTCAGATACCAAGTGACACTGGACTGAGGTCACAAAAGCTCCAGTATCTCTGAAAGCTTCTACCCTTTACCCATTTATGGTCACCCAGGTGCTATACTTCTTAGTGTTTGCAGGTACCTGGCCTTCCTGGACCATTTAACTGAGACAGTGAGACACGGGCAATATCTGCGGGATCCCCACCCCCTCTGAGAGCCACTCCTCCCCAAGCACTACACTAGCCAACAACTTGGCCTGCCCACCGGTGAGTGGTAGTGCCCCTTGGGGCATTTGGGGTCCTCCTTCATGTGATGCACCTAGTTACAAGCAAAGCACATGTGGGGCCAGGTCCCTACAGGCTTTCCTAAAAAGATCCATGGTTTCCTGTCTCCTGGAAGGTGGGAATCCTTACCCTGAGTACTAGGTTGGGCCCGTTTGTGAACTCCTTTCCTTTACCCTTCCCCCCTCTTCTGCTGGGGACTCTTTCCACTTTTGGTACAACCTCCCCATACACCTTCTTGTGGACCTTGACACTCACCCAGCAGTCTGCCTCCATAGCAAGCTCCCTGGGGTCAGTCAGCTTACTATTGGTCAAGTGCTGGCCCAGCTCTACAAAACATAAACTAGACAAGTGCTCCCACTCAATCAGATTGTAGAGCCCCTAAAAATCTGTGACGTTGATGACCTTTGCCCAACCATCCAATGACCTACACAAATAATCTACACATTCCAACCAAATGTGTGCAGTTTCCCTACTGGACCCAAACGGATTCCTGTACTTGTCAAGATCAATGTCACCTGATAAAAGGGAAAGATGCTGTGTCACAGATGACAATGTGGAATGTTCCACCACTGTTGACATAATTTATCAACAGAATATGTGGTAACTGTATGGGAATGTGGAAAACGAGGATCAGGTCTACTTTGTGTAAACTCTCTTGTGGTATTCTAAAAGCATAATGGACATGCATTAGAGCGCATTGGCCACAACAACCATCCCAAAGGGTCAATATTGGAAGAGTTGAGTGTGCCATTCAGAAACATGACAGATAGTTCCTCAATTGTGTAGTTGGTATGTTCTTGCCATGTGTCATAAGCAGCCAATAATGGAATGGAGGGAGTATTTACATTTTTAGTTGTAGCTAAACCAAAACAAGTTGTCTGCTGTACCGTCTGATTTAAAAATATGAGCTGAGACGGTATTAGACGCGCACAATGCAATGATTAAATGCCCTGCACTTGCCAATCTTTGGTACCCCAAATAGATTTTAAATCAACCGTGTCCTTCCAGTAATCATAACCTTTCATGGACAAATCAATTATCAAGGACAAGGAGTTGACCAATTTAGTATGGATCAGTATAAATTTGGTTTGGATTAGCATCTTTAATTTATAAAAATAGGACAGAGGGTCAGAAAGATTGAAACCCGTAAAATACATAAATTTACTTACTTGGGTCCTTGAGCTCCCCGGTAACAGGGATGGGCAATGTTCCCATCGGGTATAATTAAAATATGGTCTAGGAGTATTGGTTTTGTGTAAACAGTTACAGTTATGTTGGTAACATAATACTTCAGCATAATTTGCAGAATTCAAATTTAAATCCTCAGTGTCAATAGCAGTATAATATTTTAAATCAGAAAGCAGTGAATAAACAGTGTTAACATCCCAGTCATCAGAGTGTATTCCAGGCAAAACCACATCTCCTAATGAAACGCGGAATACGTATGGAAGGTTTAAATTCTTGGTTGGACCTTGGATATCGAATGGTACTTTATTCCAAACTATGCCCTCAATGATTGGGAAGGCTGAAATATTAACTAGCGCTTGATCTCTTTTCATTTTATGAGATGAAGTTTGAGGGGCCAGAACTCCGATAGCCAATTTCACAGGAGAGCTTTCAGGTAAGTAATGGCCATTAATCAACAGGAAAAACACAGTCACGAACCCAATCCACATGAAGAGGAACACCACAGTCAGCACCATACAGACATATGTCCAGGGAGGGACCATGTAAGTCTTTTTGAACCAGGAGATGAAAACACTAATATATGTAGGGGGCGCTGCCACAGATGATGACAATGAAGATATATCAGAAGAAAAACTATCACACTCCATATAGTAACCACCAGACCCCAACTGAAACAACAGGGGCTTATCTGCATTGGAAGGTGAATGAATTGTACTTTCAGGAATGTCAATTATAATTTCAACCAGTGGTGAAGCATACTCAGTTTCCTTTGTTGTAGATGTAGAAGGTCAAACTAGCAATAAATCAATTCAAGATTTCATCTCCCCCTCCATTTGTTGGGGACTTGTCAAGGAAACAGAAGCCAACTGATTCAGTGAAATATACCGGCATGGAATGCTTGTAGGCATGCTATTCAGTTTCAGCTATATGGTGTAGCTTGACATGCTCAATTGAAATGTATTGATTCTCCTTACAATCAGGTAGAGGAGCAGGATCACAGTACTGGTGCCTTTTAAACCAAGGGCTCTGACTGGTGCACAGTAGGATGGACCAAATTCTTTTCTGTTCTCAACCTTCTCTCGGACCAGATCTCCAACTCTAGGAAGCCAGCCAGAAACAGGAATCAGCACCGCTGCATCCGTGGAAGAGGGCAAATGGGCTTTGGCTTTTGAATCTCAAGCTTTTTGTAGATCCTGTAACATCGCCCACCCAGAGATCTTCCAGGGAGATTATTAAGTGCACAACAAACTCCATATAGATGAGTCAACTAGCCTCAACTTGTACATAATACCCTCACTGTTAAAGATTGCTTTAAGTCACTGTTCATCTGCTCCACAACAGAATTAGAGGCAAAAGCAGGACCTCGGTCTGAATGGAAGGCGCCACAGGCAAATGTCCCTATAAAGACACACAAATCTTTTATAACAGTTCGAGCGTCAGCGCTACGTTGCGGCCAAACCCAAAGGAATCTAGTGCTCGAATCCACTGCAACCAAGATATACTTAAAAGCAGTATAAGACGTTAAAGGACCGCAGTGATCAAGATAATTACAACCAAATGGTTGATTCAAAATGTATAGTTGAGTGTGGAGTGGACGTGAAACAGTTGAAGGCTTAATCTGTTGACAAATGTCACAGGATAAAACATATTTACTTGGCTGTTGGTATAAACTACACCACCAAAAATGTTGCTGTAAAAAGGAAATAGTTGCTGTCACTCCGGCGTGTGCAGAAGTAACGCCTTCATGTGCAGACACTATTAAAGAAAGTCTGTGGGCCTTGTTGGGAATCAGCTGATCCCCAGCGGATTGAATAGTGCAAATGGAATTTGTGTGTTAAATGATAGTTATAACGAGAAGGGAAACCTTGGGGAAACTGCGTTCCCTCCTCGTAGCGGCAATTGCCACCAAAATATCATAAGCAATTTTAGTCATTGACCTACTAACTGCTGCTACCGAGCCTGTGGCTACTGCAGATTCGGCTGCCTCATCAGCGAGCGAATTACCAACATGTGCTCCCACACGTTGATGGCCCAATCTATGTATAACATGTGTGAGCGACAAACGTTCCTGGAAAGCAACCACTCGAACCCAAAGCATTTTATGCTTAATTGTGCAACCTTTAGAGTCATGAAAATGATTTTGTGTCCAGAACAGTTAGTTGTCATTGAAGGATTGTACACAGTAAAATGAATTGCACACCAAAATTGTAGGCACTTCAGGATCAGCAAACTCAAGAGCAAAAACCAAAGCACGTAACTGGGCCAATTGAGCCGTACAATCGCCAAGAGATTGTGTGTGCTCCAAGGTAGAATTTGAAATCACCATCTACTATCATGCCTGCCACAATCGCGCCGGCTGCCAAATAAGCATGTTTAGAACAATAGCTGGCTGTGCGGACCCATCAGTGTAAATAATGCATTTGTTCAGATCAAGAGGGAGTAATGATGAAGGAGGAGGATGAACATGTTCATATTCTAAAAACTCCTGTGTTTGCAAAGAAGGGTCAAAGATAAAGTTGACATCAGCTGATGTCTAAGAGCTGGCCGATTGTATCCAGCATGAATGTATGGCTTTGGAATTTGGGACACTAGCCTTCTTGACTGCTTCTAAAGCAGGTACTGGGGAAACCATGAAAATGCATTTACCCTGAGTCAAGGAGCATTCTTTTAGAATCGCCATTTGGACAGCTGTCAACATCTTTTCTGTAGAAGTGAAATGCATCTCAGCTGGAGTATACAAATGCGATTTATAAGCAATGGGGATGGTGTCCCCTTCATTAAATGTTACATAAGTGAATCCTAGCGCTCCTAGTACAATCCGTATGACCAAATTAGCAGTATTATCTGTCGTTAACAAGAATTGTGTCACAAGCAGATCAGACTGCAAGGACCTCAGTACTGCTGTATGTTCGGGAAGACGAAAAAGAGGGATGTATCAACATGTATAGCTTTTTGATATGCTGGTCATTATCAGGAATGTAAGTTCTGTTGAAATGATAAAAGCCCAGCAAGGGTAGAGGGAGGCTGCAATTGAGCACAGTTCTCCAAAATGTGGGGGAGGGCAACCCCCTACCTTCAACATTGAGTTCATAACCAAGGAAAAGTTCTGCCAGAAAGGCAATATGTGATTTTGCAACATGTAATTTGTAGCCTAACTTGGAAAAATGTGTGACTATGCTATCCAATTGCATAAGATGTGAAGTCATATCATCATCCATCAAATAAATTTAAACAATGTGTGCCACAAACACACCTGGGCTATTCTTATATCCCATAGCAATCTCGCATAGCATCTCTGATTGCCTAGGGCGCTGAATGCAGTCAAATCACAGCTCTCAGGAGCCGAAGAATAGCTGAAAAAGCCATTGGAAATATCCAATGTAGTTTTATATTTTTGGCAAACAATGACAATGTTGTATACTAATGCAGAGCAAAGGTATGAATTCGACTGTTCAAATGTCTGTAGTCTAAAACTATATCATATGAACCGTCCGGTTTCAATATCGGAACAAGAGGATTATTCATTCACGAAACACAGAATTCCATTACACTCTGATTTTCTACTTGAGTCAAGATGTCACTGACGGATGCTTTAGTGTCACATTTAATTGGATACTGCATTTGGGGCTGTGGTTGTAAGAAAGTGGCTCTTTATATACTGGACCAAAGTCAGGTACAGTGTGTATAGAGTCCCCAATACCCAGAGGTATAACAGAGGTTAAAGTCAGATCTGGACTTACTCTCTAAAGTGGTAGCTTGCTCGAGTAGTAAGGCAGTACCAGAGGACAGTGTAAAGCATTTGTTGTACACACTCAGTCAGCAAAAGGTTTCACACACTCAAGAACTGAACTCTAGGCCAATTGTTTTTAAATCCAAATATATAGTTGTTTTTTTTAGAACCAACAGGTATCAAAATATACTTTTCTCAATATCAGTGACTTTAGGTAATTAATTTGCAGAATGGCAATAGACTTGATAAATACAATAGTTACTGGGGTTGTATTAGATTTGGGGGTCTCTAGTTGGCACGGGTAGGTACTTGTGACAAATAGGGACCCTTACCTCTAGTCAGGATAAGGGGATTTCACTCCTAAAATAACCCCTGCTCACCCCCTTGGTAGCATGGCACGAGCAGACAGGCTTATCTCAGAGGCAGTGTGTAAAGCATTTGTGACCACATACGGTAACCTTGTGACAACACTACAAATGGACACCACACAAGGTTTTTATTAAAAAAATAAGTATACTTTATATAGAGTTACCACAAGACCATAAACGACAAAAATACACAATACTGTTACTTTAAGATGGTAGATTTAGCTTAGTTTAGTTCAGTTCTTTGCATCAATGCACCTAACGATGCATTGCGCTTCCATGACAAGCAATGTCGCAGCGAGGGAAATGCGGAAAAGAAAGAAATAAAGACGTGAAGATCTTCCAGATGCGGTACGCTTTTCCGAGGATCCGAAAAGTCCTCGGTTCGATGCGTGGAATGCAGCGACACCCTTGTTCAGCGATGCAACAGCAACAGCTCCACCTGCAACACTCTTCTCCCACGATGCATGAAGCTTCCACGCAATGCGACAACTATAGCGGCGGCATCCATGATGCGACGGCAGCAGCTCCGACGACAGCGCGCTTCTCGGGAATGCGAGGCACTTTTCTTCGATGCGGTGCAGTGCAGCAGTTCCAATGGCGACACCCTCCCTTGGAGTTGCGACAGCAGATACAGCGACGGCGATACGCTCCAACCTCATTGCAAGACTCTTCTCTCGATGCGTTGCAATGCGACAGCTGCAACATCCTACTTCGGTGTTGCGCCGGCAGCAGCAGCGGCGGCGACACACTTCCTCTTCGTTGTGGCACGCTTCTCTCGATGTGGTGCAGGGCCACAGTTCCAGCAGCGACACCCTCCTTCGGAGTTGCGACGGCAGGCACAGCGACATGCTTCTTCCTCAATGAGTCCCACTTTCAGCTCCTTGCGAAACTCAGTTCCTCAGAAGGCCAAATACAGCAGAAGGCACTTCCAAAGAACTCTTGGGAGCTGGGGGGGGGGTGAAGTCTGTTGTCCCTCAGAGTTCAGCAGGAGGAAAGCTCTTTTCCAAGCCCTTGGAGATCCTTCACAAGTTGAAAGCAAAGTACACAACGTTCCTTTCTCCTTCCTTTGGCAGTAAGGCAACCACTGCAGGCCAATCCCCCAAGCAGCACTTCAACTTGGGAATAGTATCTCCTCAGTTTTTTCAGGTTCCTCTCCTCAGCAAAAGTTTCTTCTTGTAGTCCAAAGTGATCTAATTTCATGGAATCAGGGTCCCAATATTTATACCCTAAAATGATTTATTCTCTGAGGGGAGAGGGGCCTTTGCCCAGTCCAAAACCAGTTCTGAAGCACTCTGTTTACGAGACTTCTCTTTTCCTTTCACAGTGTAGGGCAGAAAAATCAGACGCCCAACAGGAGGTGGAGCTAGCATTGTGGAAGGCAAGTACAGTCCTGGAGCACTTTGTTGACAGGACTCCTTCTCTTCTTTCAGTTTGCAGGGCAGAGACATCAGCCGCTCCCCAGGAGGTGGAGCCAGCATTGTGGAAGACAGGCACAGTCCTATTCAAGGTTCAGGTGTAACTCCTCCCTCCCATCTAGACGCAGATCTCTCTATTCGCCACTGGGCTGACTCATCCTGTCTCTTGGAATCCCCCAGCCCTGTCACTCACAAAACCAGACAAATGAATACACAACCTAGCAGAGGCAGGCTTGAAAGGTTAGACAAGCAAATACCTACTTTCTAAAAGTGGCTTTGCAAACACAGAATGTTAAAACCAACTTCACTAAAAGATGCATTTTATCATTCTGAGTGCAGGCATACTAAACTCGAATTTCTACCATGTTCTCTGAATCAGTTAGGATTATAAAATGCAATAATTCTAACAGGCCATTCTGGCCTATGGAGAACAGGTAGCCTTGCAATAGTGAAAAACGAAAATTGCTGTAATTGACTATTAGGACATGCCACACACATCAGGGCTTGTCCTACCTTATACTTACAATGCACCCTGCCCTTGGGCCTACTATAGGGGTGACTGATATGAAGAAAAGGGAAGGTTTAGGGACTGGCAAGTGGGTGCACTTGCCCAGTCAGTGTGACAGAACCAGACTGCACACAGACTCTACAATGGCAGACCTTACACACATTTTACAAGGCTGCTTCTGTGGGTGGCACAACCAGTCCTGCAGGCCCACCAGCAGCATTTGGATTTACACGCCCTGGGCACACTCAGTACACTAGACTAGGGTCTGACAAGTAAACCAAATAGCCAAACATGGAACCACTGATTAATACATCAATTTACAATAGGGAGCACTTGCACTGTGGCACCGGACAGCAGTGGCACAGTGCCCAAAGCATCTAACACCAGCAAAGAAATACATGAGGCAATAGCAAAAATGGAAGGGAGATCCACGCCAATGGTCCCAGGTCTAACAGGTTGCAATAGGCAACACAATTCTAAACACAATTTAACATTGAGCTCAATGGGCTTTTCTACATAAATGCAGTTGATTACTTTCAGGATTACTTTTCTAACCACAGGACTGGATCCTAGATTCAGTCCTGGGACCTAAGCTGTAAACAGTTAAGTAAAAGCGTTTTGGTTACAGGGGTAATGTGCAAAGGATTAAAATGTATTTTCAAAGTTGTCACAGAAACTTTTCAGAGAAAACTAGCAATTTTATCATATGGAAGGAAATTCAAGTCACAGGGAAAGTAGGTTCTCAGTACTTTTGTAATCTAGTACTGGACTCCTATGTTCAGCACTGGGACCTCTACCTAAGACAGGTAAGTATTTGCGTTTCAATAGTTGGTACAATTTTTAAAGAATATTTGTAGTTTGCAAAAATCGACACAGAAGAAATTTCAGAGAAAAACAGTCAATGGTTTCCTACAGAGGGAAATACATGTAACTGGTAATTACAGTTAAGTTACTTTTGCGGTTCAGTACTGAACTAGAAAGTACAGCACTAGCTTCTCTCCTGATCCCTGGTGAGTATTTCGGAAATCGTTATTTGGCTGATTTTAGAGGAATATTTTATAGTTTCAAAACTTCACACTTAGAAGAAATTTCAGAGAAAACCAGTCAATGTTAGCCTATGGTAGGAAAGTGAGTTATCGGCTTTCAGGTGAACACTCGACTGGAAAGGTTAAGGTTCTGGGCATAGACTCAGGGGTCTCCCTGGGTCGGAAAGGTACAGTTGTTACACCCTCAGCGGCACAGGGGCAGCCGGGTGCAGAGAAAGTAGGCCCAATGAAATCCAATGGAGGGTAGGGGTCTTTAGTTGGCGGCTGCAAGCAGGCAGGCCACACGGCTGTGAGAGCTGAGCTCTTGGTCACTTACTCAGGGCAAGTGGGGAAGTAGAGTAGGGTAGTAGTTGCACTTCCAGTGGCACTCGGGCGGCTGGGGGCAGGGTGCTTTTGAGCCGTCGGGCGCTCAATGTTATCCAACGGGAAAGTTGCATAGTGAACAAAGGCTGCAGGCTCGTGGACGGAGAATCTTCAGGTGTGACCACCACTTCGAGAGGTAAGTTGGGTTCTTGGAGAAGAGGTGAGTACCCCAAAAGAGGACAAAGGGGGCCGTGGGGCACCGGGTGCAGGGGTGTCTTTGGGTGTCGGGAAATCTTACCCTTGGCTGGTCGCGGTTGGGGGGTCCCTGGTTCTGAGGCTGCAGGCATCGTCTGGGTCATCGAGGAGGGTATTTGGGCACTGGAATTTGGGTCCCAGTCGCCGGGGGGACGTCCTCGTGGTCTTGGATCACTGGGGCACGGGCCGGGCTCGGCAGGTGCAGAGTGGGCTGGATTCGCGGTTCCTGGGTGGCACCAGGGGTATTGCTATTGGAGCAGAGCCTCTGCTCAGGGGAGTCCCAGTCTTTGAGAGGATCAAGGCAGGCAGGTCCTCCGGGGTTTCCAAGGTTGCTGTCTGTAGGAGTCACCGGGATTTAGCTGGGGCAGTTTCCAGGGCCGACAGGCTGGTAGGACTCAGGCCAAGTCAGTTGGTGTTGTCCTGTTGTTAGCAGCTGCACGGTGGGTCTTCTTCTTCTTGATCTTCTTTCTTGTTTTCTTATCGGGATCTGAGGGAGGAAGGTTCAGGGTGCCCCTAAGTACTGAATTTAGGGGCGTTACAGGTAGGGCAAGGGCAGGGACCGATAGGTCCCTGTCCTGGGGTGGGTACACCCCTAGTCTGCTCCTCTCCTGTGGGATGCAGGCAGGGGCCTAGCTGTGATTGGGCAGGGCTCCCCATCTTCAAGATGGCCGTAGCTCGGAGTCGTGCTTCACCTTGCCTCTCCCACCTGAAGGGTGGGGTTGGCACAGGCTGGGACACCTCCCTTCCTGACGTAGGGTTTCCCGCCAGTCTTCCTGCAAGAGTGGAGGTCAGAACTGGTGGGGGCCAGTTGCTGAATACAGCAAGTGGTCTGGAGAAGCTCACAAAGGCGGCAGGCCTTTGAAGCTTCCCCCTGCTTATCCTAGGGGAGGAGACCTAGCACTGCACCGAGGATGTGCATTGTTGCAGGCCCAGGAGAGCGGGGGGCTTTCTACCCAGGGGTCCAGCAACATGTCTGCTGTGGAGCAGCCTGGCAGACCAGACGTGGATTGTAGGTTAGGTTTTCAGGGGGGATCTCTAAGATGCCCTCTGGTGCATTTTACAATAAATCCCACACTGGCATCAGTGCGGGTTTAATGTGCCGAGAAGTTTGATATCAAACTTGTCAGTCTTTAGTGTAGTCATTATGGTGCTGTGGAGTTCGTAATGACAACCTCCCAGCACCATATACTCTTAATGGCATTACTGCACTTACAGTGCCCAGGAATGGCCTTGGGTACTGTAGGAGCACAGGGCTCGTGTACCTGTGCCCACACCACTGGCATAGGGCATCCAGCTAGAGGGGTGACTGAGGTATGCCAGGGCAGTGGGTCTTGTGGGCCTGGCACACAGGGATGTATGCCATGTCGACTCTTGGTTTAGTACTGTACTTAGACACTCAGCCTGCAAAGTGCATGGGTGTCAGGGTACAGGGCCCCTAAAGGTGGCACAATAAGTGCTGCAGCCCTTAGGGGTCTTCTCTGGTCACATTATTATTATTATTATTATTATTATTATTGACATTTGTTAAGCGCACAGCTACCCCCAACGGGGGTGTCCCGGCGCTGAGAAATGCGGATCCAGGGGGAGAAGAGATTTAACAGCCTGAGAACAGGAGAGTCTTAAGTTTGCCCCTGAATTGAGATTCGATGTCAATGAGACGGAGGCTAACGGGAAGGGAGTTCCATAGTTTTGATACTACCACTGTAAAGGCTCTGCCGCCCTTTCTAACAAGGCGGAATCTGGGGGTGAGTAAAAGGCGAAGATGGTTAGACCTGAGATTAAGACAGGATTGGACTGGTTTTAGTCTGTGTCTGAGGTATTTGGGGCCTTTTCCATTGAGGGCTCTGAAAGCTAGGACAAAGGCCTTGAATTTGACGCTAGCCGTGATCGGGAGCCAGTGCAGTTTCCTCAAATGGGGTGAAATGGAGTGTCGATAGGGATCTTTGCAGATCAGCCTGGCTGCGGCGTTCTGCACGATCTGCAGCCTATGGAGAAGATAGGTGGGGAGTCCCCCGTATAGGCTGTTCGCATAGTCCAAGTGCGAGGTGATTAAAGCGTGCGTCACTGTCTTCAGTGATTCCATGGGGAGAAAGGGGGAGATTTTTTTTAGCATGTGGAGTTTCCCAAAGCATGCCGAGGTTACTTTCTGGATCTGGGCTTTAAAGGATAATTTGTTGTCGAATTGGACTCCAAGATTGCGTGCCACCTTTACCGGAGAAGGTGGTGGGTTGAGTTCCGCAGGCCACCAGGTGGCGGGTGACAAGGGGATCGATTGATTAAAAAACAACACCTCCGTCTTGTCCGTATTGAGTTTTAATGTGTTTAAGGTCATCCAGGCTACAATATTGGAAAGGCAAGTTCTAAAGTTTTCAAAACCCGAGGGAGAGTGATCTCTGAAGGAAAAAACAAGCTGCGTGTCGTCAGCGTAGGATATCACTCTCACCCAAGTGGACTCAATCACCTTTGCTAGGGGTGCAACGTACACGTTAAAAAAAAGGGGGCTGAGGGCTGAACCCTGGGGCACCCCACAGCCAAGCGGTTTCTTGTCTTTAGACCAGAATGGTCGACACCAAACTTGTTGTGTGCGGTCAGTTAGGAAGGAGGTTATCCAAGCTAGCGGAGTTCCACCGATCCCCATCTCTAGGAGTCTGTTCAGGAGAATGGCATGGGAGACCGTGTCGAAGGCTGCGGACAAGTCGAGGAGCACAAGCATGGCTACCTCTCCCCGGTCCACAGTCTCCCGCACGGTCTCCGCCACCTCCAGAAGTGCTGTCTCCGTACTATAACCGGTCCTAAAGCCGGATTGGGAGTCATGTAGAAGATCATTGCTTTCAAAATAGTCAGAGAGTTGTTCTTGGACTATTTTTTCCAGAATTTTGGCTGGTTTTGGAAGCAATGATATCGGGCTATAGTTACTGAGGACAGCAGGGTCTGCCTCAGGTTTTTTTAAGAGAGGAATGAGAACGGCCTGCTTCCAATTTTCCGGGAATTGACCAGATGAAAGAGAGGAGTTCCATATCGATAGAAGGGGTTGTACAATCGCAGGAGCAACTGTGGAGAAAACTTGAGCAGGCATGGGATCTAAAGGTGAACCTGATTTACAAGATTGAAGTTTCATCAGTGCCGTGTAAAGGGTGATGGGTTTAAATGCATTGCCCTGGGTACCTAGGGTACCGTCTACTAGGGGATGACAGGTGGCCAGAGGTGCCAATTGGGTTTTAGTTTCAACACAATTTTAGGGAAGGAACACAGGCCCTGGGCACCTGGTTGGCAGGAGCTCAGGGCACACTCAGTCAAAGCACATCAGCAGTTCAGCAAAAAGTGGGGGCATACCAATGCATGAAAGATGGCACTTTCTCACAGTGGTGTAGAAGGCAAAGGAATCACATGAACAGGGAAACCCTTATCCCAACTGCCTGATTGCGATATAGCGCTGGAGCAAGGGATAAAGCCCACTCCGAAGCAAAATCAATTTTATCATCATCGGGTATGAATTGCCAAAATCTGGGTAGAATAACATCTTCCCCTCTGGAGGAAGTTAGGATAAAAATGGGAGGTCAATCAACCTCCACCAATAAAATATCATAAGAAGAAGTGATTTTCCCAAAAGACTGATTAACTGGGCATTTAATATGACCTTCAATTTGGAGGCTTACTTGATAAAGCCTATCAGGAGGAGCAACTCAAATATTATCTGTTTCTACAGTAATAAAAGTGTCAGTTGCTTTTGCCTCCAGACGCTGGTGGAGTATCTGCTGTATTATGGTAACCTCCGCCACGCTGTCAAGGAGGGTTACCACCCAACTCCTGTTGAGAAGGAGGGTTCTCACCATCTGAAGCATACTTTGCTGTTAAAGCTGCAAGTTTTTCTTCTGAAATGGGGCACGATATTGAGGTGGTTCCTCATGCTTAAATTTCACGTCAAACTGGCACTGCGGGTCACGTCTTGCTTGCCTAGACTCACCTTGTCTACTATCCTGATGCCCCCCTCCGCTGAATTGTTGATCAGATGATTCTTGAAAGGAACCAGGAGAATGAGGATCAGGAACCTGGAACCTCTCAGGTGTCTTAATTTTAGAGCGGTCACGCAAATCATATCTACAATCAGAAGCATCAGGTGGAGGCGAACCCACACGAGAGCCAGGCTCCTGTTGCTGCTGCTGTTGGATCTTGTTCCAAGCAAAGTTTGGCAAGACTGGACAACCCTCCTTTTCAGGAGGGGGTTTACTCTGTGCCTGTGTAAATTGTTGAATTCCTAAACTATTGCAACCCAAAGATATATACACATCCGCAATAATAATCAGCAACTGTCACTGCTGATCCACTTCCGCCACCACCGCCAGGCGTTGACGAACTTGTAAGCAAACTGCCTTACCTTTAGTATTGGCCAGAATCATATCGGAGACAATAGGGAACATTCCCACTAACTTCATCCCCATGTTCAGTCCTGGACCAGCCCCTTGCTCATCCTGTACCTTCTCAGAAGGCTCAGCAGAATGCTTGTGGAGGGGTTTCCAAAGCCCAGTGTACACTAAAGCAAACACCATCCCCCAGGTGGTGCAGTCAGCCAAAGAAGGAATCAGACAACTCGGGATACTCATTGTAAGGATCGAGTGTTTTTCAACAGGAGTCATATGTGGAAAAGCCGCCTCAAGCTGCTCATATTTTGGTGCAAGCCAAAGCGGAAAGTCATCATGGTTTTGAGGACGTTTGGCCATGACTGAGTTAACTATAACAGGACTAATCACAAGTCCACCACTGTGTCCTAGTGGTGGAGAAGCAGTTCCAGCCGGAGCTGCTTGAAGTGCGCAAGACATAAACTGTAGGACTCGTCTATGAAAAAGAAACAACTGCATGTACAATTGACACTGTTCTGTGATAGTAACATTGAGATAATAAGGGTGTGGTGTAAAACCAGTCAAACCAGCCCAAGTGGCTCCATCGATAGACAAAGGGCCCTTTTGAACAAAAGAGACAGGGCGATGAAGGGAGCCATTAAACTAAATTGTATGCTCCCATGATGTCAACAGAACTTCAATTAATGCATAAGGATGATACGCTGCTGCAGGAGCAGCAACCGTTTATACATGAAACAAATTATCTTTTCCATCCGCTGCCGGAAATGTAACCCAAAAATAAAAGACCTCAAAGCTGAAGGAATATAAATTCGATATTACATGATGTTGGCCTAATGTATCCAATATGTTGGTGTGTTACCATATGAAACTCTTATGTAAATACCCGAAAGTTATACACTCGTGCAGAATCGGGCCTGATGCTATAACAGACACCATCTTGGTTTTGTTTCCTTGTGTCTCCCTCTGTTAGTTAGGAAAACACGTGACCTGCTTCTGTACGGTGACCTGAGATGCCGGTCTGGGCTATGAACGGACCATTTGTTTCTAGCTCAGG
Source organism: Lissotriton vulgaris (assembly GCF_964263255.1). Classification (NCBI taxonomy): domain Eukaryota; kingdom Metazoa; phylum Chordata; class Amphibia; order Caudata; family Salamandridae; genus Lissotriton; species Lissotriton vulgaris. The sequence continues at coordinate 773,500,972 of NC_141696.1, read as the reverse complement.
GAACCCAAGGTCATATCTGCCTTTCTTGTAGGATGCACACATTCTTGCAGGTGCCGTTCCTGTACTCCCATGCCCCAGATAGAAAGGGAGGCACCTTTACTGACCTACCCCCGGAATAGCATGAGCTAAGCTTCATAGCAATCAATTGTGCCTTATATGGGCTTCCTTATTGGCTCCTTGACGAGTGGTGTTTTTCCTTCTAGGGGGGTTTCATGAGGTAGAAACTATATATACATTGTGCTGCTTGTATTCTGGAGTCTTTTCCACCTTCGAGGCTGTGCTGAGAGAGGCTCCCCTATATAGGGCCTTTTGCAAAATAAACGATTGAACCTTCTCCATTGCCGACTTACTTATTATTGGTGAAGAGGTATATGGGCTATTGGTAAGTATAGCTCTATGATATAATTTTTGGTACTTCAAAGCGGTATGCAGGATCAGCTTCAGGTACAAAAATAACATTTGCCCCTGCATTGGGGACTGTGTGTTGAGTTAAATATGCTGTAACTGCTGCACGGTTATGTGCTGCAATAGCAACAGGTTGTGCCATGTCTATAAAGAAAGCAACTAATAGTACAGCAGCGCAAAACTGGGTCAAAATCCTTTGCAACTTCAAGCTTGAAAAACCTATAGAAATAGGGATACCCTACACATACATGAAGCCAAGCCCCCCTACTACAGACGTCTCCGGGAACCTGTGAGAGGGTATCGTGGACAAACACAAGCACTACTTAGGGCTCTTGTAAATAAGTACCAGACCAAACGTTGCCATGTTGCAAGGATTCTGCCCAAAAACAGAACTATGTGCAGAAATGATAGTTCCTTGGTGTATAGGGTCTGAGTCATCCTACCACCTTTGTACCCATGAACCTATGACCGACTAGCTATAGTGTATCACTTGGTCTAATACTCAGTCACAGAGAAACAAATGACTAGACACTCCAGAACACAACACTCCCACATTTCTCAGGAATCGTGGTAATCAAGACACACCCTTTCATTTTCACTCTTGTACTTGTCCACAATTAGATCTGACAGCGACACGAAACAGTTTAAAATATTTAACGTGCCCTAACATGCAGTATACCTGCCACAACAAGCAGGAAAATGCATAGTACAAATACAGTCAGCATAGCAGCTAGTCCATAACTCATGAAGGGAAATGTCATCATGAAAAGACCATAGAGCCTAACCTCCCTCCCCTTGATAAGAAGCAGTATTATTATATATTAGAAGATCTCTGGGCTATGTCAGCAGACCCCATACCTTAGCCTATAGATGGTATATCTACATCATGGGTGCTGACTCGCTGTTCTCCCTGGAAAGGTTCCTCTCCAAGTGTGGGTCACCTATTCGTGTATTCCAATAAAAGCAAAGTACGTTGTCCAAACAACAGCTGCATCAGTATGTTTTGTCTAAGGGCTAAGGCCTGGCCAGAACAAAATAACAAGGGTCATTGTTGTTCGACCTTGCTCACAATTTTCAGTCAAAATCCCAGCAACCTGCAGAGAGGGAACACAGAGATGAGTTCTCATGTGAAAACAGCCATAGAAATTATTGCAAAAATAAAGTTGTGTAGTAACGTGCACAAAGCAGTGAGCAAGCTGCAGAGTGCTCATGCTAACTTAGAGAAGACGACAATGTCCCCATGGGTCATGTGACACTTGAAGTCACACGTATTACAGGTTGAACTCTGTGAGGTTGAAGTCAGAAGCACCTGCATCCACAGGCCCTGAGACTGTGGTGGGAAGTGGAGTACTGTGACTTGCGGTGCCCTCAGGTCACTGTGAGGCAGCAGCTCGGAGACGGGCATCCAGTTGTGTAGGTCAGGCTGCAGTGTGGCGTGGGATCATACTTGTCACAGTGCTGGTAGGTCATTGTGCAAGCAGCACCGTCGTTGTTGCTGAAGCGCTGTTGTCGGTAGGCCCAGGGCTGCAGTGCGAGACAGGGCAATGTAGTGTGCCGTGCCCACAGGTAGCGTTGCAAGCAGCAGTGTCTGGTGACAATCTGGAGTCGATGGTGCTGGTATCGGTAGCCCAGGACTGCAGTGAGGGACGGGGCGGTGCGTTGTGTAACTTATGAGCGGTGCCCCAAATCCACAGTACAGGCAGCGATATCAATGTCAGTTTAATGCGGCGGTGGCAGGGAGACAAGGGCGGCATTGTGAAGCAAGGTGGTGTGGAGTGCGGTGCCCACAGGTTGCGGTGCAAGCAGTGGCTTGGTGTTGGCATCGAACAGTGTTGGCGTTGAGACCAGGGTTGCAGTGCGAAGTGCAGAGGTACCCTCTGTAGTGGCTTCAGGTAACTGAGCTGGCAGCAGCGTCGTTGACGGCGTTGGGTTTACTTCTCTGTGGCAGCTGAAACTCGCATTTCAATATGCAGGTACCCAGAGGAAAGTAAAGTCCTTGCTGTTCCTGAAACTTCTTGAACAGAGGGCAAACTCTACCTCAAGCCCTTGGAGATACTTAGAAAAAGAGGTTGTAGAAAGTCCAGTCCTTTCACTGCCCAAGACTGAAGCAGAGACTACAGGCCAACACAGCAAAGCACGCAGCAAAGTGGCAGCCTCCCCTCAAAGGTTCTCCAGCTCTTCTTGGCAGGTTCCTTAATCCCAAAACGTTCCAAAATCCTGGGGTTAGGGCCCCAATATTTATGCCACATTTCCCATTAAAGTTGGTGCCAACAAAGTTCCTCTTGCATACATAAACCAGTTCTGCCTAGCTAAAGCCAGCTTCACTCCAGGAGCGAGGAGACAGCTTTGTGAGAGTCTGCCAGAGCCCATTCAGGTGCAAGCGACAACTCCTCCCACTACTCTAAATGCAGCCAGGACATTTCAGTCTGGCTATGAGTCACCCAGGAAAAGCTGGACACACCTCAACCTACTCCTTGTGTCTGTCTAGTGTGAATGAACATCCCCAGCTCCTGTCACTCTCAACCCAGACGGGGAATACACAACCAGGCAGAGGCACACAAGATGGTTAAGCAAGTAATTGCCCACTTCCTAAAATTGGTATTTACTAACACATATTATAAAAATCAGCTTCACTAAAAGGTGTATGCGTACATTCTGAGTTTCGAAAGCCTAAACTCCCTTTCTCTGTCTTGTCCCAATGGAAAGTTAGACATGTAAGATGTTACAAGGCAGCTCCCATTATAATATATGGGACAGACAGCCTTGCAATAGCGAAAAATGAAATCTAAAGTATTCAATATTAGGACATGTAAAACAGACTACTATATGTCCTGCCTTTCCCCTACATTGCAGCCTGCCCACAGGGGTTCCTCAGGCTTACCTGAGGGGTGGCTTACATGTAAGAAAACAGAAAGTTAGGTCCTGGCAAGTGGGTGCACTGGCTAAGTCGACATAGCAGTACAAACCGTGTGCAGACACTGCAGTGGCAAGTCTGAGAAACTTTTGAAAGGCCACTTGTGTGGGTTCCTTCTTCTGGAGAAAATGCACTGAAGTAGCAAGAATGTAAGGAGTATTTCATCAACGACAATTTTACGCCAGACAAACAAAAGAAAATCTTACCTCATTCATTGGGTGTAATTGGTTTGAGGGTTTACAATCGAATTTAAAAAAAACACGTTCTGGAGGAAATGTTTTTCTGCATGCTTTGGAAGATCTAGATGCTTACCATGCTGCCACTGTTTGTGTTGGTATAGACAGGTAAACATTTCTCCAAAGAACCCAATTAAAGGAAGAGACGGTGGAGGAATATGTCTCAACCTTAAAAAGTCTAGCCTTAACTTGTAGCTTAGGTAACCCTACATGACCACTTGATTTTAGAGCCAACGTGGACCATTATATCCACCTTTAGCCACCACCTGTTTTTATCATAACAGAGGGAGCCTCACATTAAAATTAATCCTTTGGATTATGCCTAGTTATTTTTATATTCCCCATACACCAGTCTACTCACTTGCAGCACCTTTCCATAGCTTTCCAAAAGAACTCCGGCAAAGAGCCGGCCTACGAGGCCCATTTGGTATTGCAGCGCCAGCGATCAAGCCGCTGCCCGATAATGAAGCATGACACCACTTGGGGTGTTTGAGAGCCCTTGCTCCTGATGGATCAGATCCCCTGACTTGATTCTTTAAGTACATCCGACCTCCCCTTTTCCTTAGGAACGGTATTCCTCTGAATGTACGTGTACCTCTGGGGGCATATATGCTGGACCTTCATTCGCCCCTCGTCCCTCTTTTTGTATACTTAAAATGTATTTACAACAAAAACAGATCAAAACACAATACATTAACGGAATCTAATCAAATGTAACAAACTGGTAATCCCCCAATGAAAATAAAAATCTCACATGGGAATTAGCTAAAAATGTAAGCAGGTTTTTGCGCACAGTTCATTAAGAAAAATGTGCCCTCTGGTTAAACACACTGCCCAATATCAGGTCAGTTAACACTCTGGACCATTAATGATAGCAATAATCTGAAAACCTAGAAAAGACAAAGCACAATGCTGAGATTGTGCGGAAGTATGGGTTCACACCAGTTTCTTACGCTGATGACACCCAGCTCCTCTACCCTTTCAGCTCCCTTGATCCTACGGTCAAGGCAAATTTTGCTGAGGGTATGAGGGCAGTGTCACATTGGATGGCTGCAAATTGCCTCCAATGTAACGTTGCAAAAAATGAGGTTATGCTCTTCGGCAGAGCGAGCCTTCTTTGGTCTCCTGAATGGTGGCCGCTGGACTTGGGCCCAGTCCCTACACCTAAGCCTCATGTCAAAAATCTAGGGGTTAAGATTGACCAAAAATTGACGCTCAAGGAGCATACCAATCATATTGCAGGACTATGCTTTTACACCATTGGCCTCCTAAGACGAGTATTTCCTTATCTTCCTGATACTTACAGGAAGACACTCGTGCAGGCTCTGGTTACTAGCCGCCTAGACTACTGCAACGGCCTGCTGACGCTAGTAAACGCTGACGCAGTAGGTCGTTTGCAGGTGGTCCAGAATACGGCGGCTAGGCTGGTCATGGGTGCGCCAGCTAGGACTCCTTCTAAGCCTTTGTTGATGGAGCTACACTGGCTCCCGATACGGCAGCGTATTAGTTTCAAAATATGCTGCACGGTCCACAAATGCTTATATGGGGATGGCCCTAAATATCTCTCCCAATCTGTTGAACTGTACCAACCTAGCCGTTCACTTCGTTCAAGCAACCAAGCACTCCTGAAACCCCCTGCAACAAAAAGAGCGAGACAGGGAGACCGAGCATTTTCGTCGGTTGGGCCTGCCCTATGGAATAAACTTCCCACAGAAATGAGGCTGAACACCAATCATCCGGCCTTTAGAAAGGCCCTGAAAACACTCCTCTTTCAGGAAGCATTTCAGTCCCATTAATGCACCTGAAGATCACGACAACGTCTTGGCTGGCAAAGCGCGGAGATACCCTTATGGGATTGATTCCTGCGCGATATAAGAAATTAAAATAAAATAAAATAAATAAATAATGCTGTACCTTTGTCTTTCGTGTTCAGTACAGATACCAAAGCAGCAAAGTTAGCAAACAACTACTGTTCACAGAGCTTCAAAAAGGCACTGTTGTTAAATCGGCCACCACAACGTGTCCAAACAAGTTTTTTTGTATAGTTGGCCATGTTAAGATTCATGACCTAGAGATGCATGAATATTTCAAACAAGACAAAACAACGCAAAACACAATATTAACAGTGTCACGGGTACCTGCAAGGAAAGGAGACAGTGTTACAGAGTTTGTGAGTTGATTTCAGAGACACTAGGGGGCACACTGACCCTGGAATGAGTTGGACACGGAGAACGACATTCAGGGAGCAAATTTAGGGGCATATTATCAAGGATGATGTTAAAATTATCGCCGTTTTAGCTGCAGAAAACTGCCACTAAAGTGGCGATAATGGGCTTGATAATATGCCCTGGAGAATTCCAATAGTAGCCCATGTTCACACCAGAACATAGAATTATATTGGAATTCTCAAGGAAATATTGTCAAGCCCATTATGGCCTCTTTAGCAGCAGTTTTCTGGTGCTAAACCGGCGATAATTTTTAACGCGTTCTTGATAATATGCCCCTTAGATTGTAACGAATGGCAATTATTATGTGATTTGCTAGCTAGCTAATCAATTGGACCCTGGTACTTAACAGTCAGAAAAATGAGAGAAGCGCAAAAGATAATTCTAAAATTAAAAAATGTGTTTGAGAGGTGTTCTCACCAGTGTGACAACTGCACTTGCCGCAGTCAAACTCTAGACTTATCTCTGCCTCTGGTGCAGAGTACAAGGAATTATCCAGTGCCAAAAATATCTGATGTTTTGGGGGTTCCATCTTCAGCAGCCAAAATCGATACCATGGTTGTGGGTGGAGAAGTCTCAAAGAGGGCTGACTGGGGAGAACCATGCTTGGCAAGGTAAGAAGCAGAGCATTCAAGCAAAGATTCAGAAGGGCCACAAGCTTATTCCTGTTTAGTAGAAAGAGCTAGCATGTCATATCCACACTTTTAAATCCACCTTCATAAAATATTCCTATGGTGGTCATCACCCTAAATGATTTTCAGTCAGCTGCTGAATATTCATAAAACTACACAGCTAGTCAATGCCCACTGTCAATCGTAGTCCAATGCACCCTTACAATTTAAAAGGATCAATAAATCAAGATGGATCAAGTTTCCCTCCTTAGATATGAGAGATAGCAAGAACGTCTATGTGTAGGGTCTCATGTGAATCGTCTACGGGTTCATCTGTTTGGAAATGAAGTGTATTTCCTAGGGTTTTTTTTTTTAATATGGCATTACGGTTCAGTAAGCATGCTTTTCTCTTGGAAATGTATTGGTAAGAGCTAGATAAAATTAATTGTGAATAAACTTGGAAACTTTCAACATTAAAAGAATTTGAAAACTTGGAATGTGGAAGTCACTCTTACTCAGAGAAAACACTTTGTAGATCTGACCTGCATGTTCAGGTGCACTTCGTGTGTTCAACAGGAGCATACAACTACTAAAGTTTGCCATCCTTTTCTGTATTTACACATAATACCAGATGAGCATTTTATAGCAAAAGCAGAAAGTTTTTTAAGAGCTGTAGTTTTTATATCGATCATCCGGGATGAGTAAACATATATTTTAGCACCTGTAGGTCCACCCTCCTTGTGTGAAATGTTACTGTGCACAGACTTTTCATCAATTTTGTTTTATGTATTGTTTTTGTATATTGTTGTCTTTTATGTTTTTTTTAACCATAACCGAAAAAAGAATTGTAAATTTGAATTGAACTACCAATAGAGAAAGTTTTTTGATTCTGACAGAATTAGATTTTCACAAATACCATGCTGTCTGCTATTCACTCTCTAGAGCGCACGCACATATTTTTAACACTTCCTATGCCTTTCAGAACTCTTGTTTGTTATTTCCCAATGAATTTTCGATGTCTACTGCCTACAAAATATCACTTGCAAAATATCACTTGGCTCTAACAGCTCATTCATTAGCTGTTTTCAGCTGATTAAAGGCCTGATTCCAAAAGCATTATCTATTAATAGATGTCATACTCCAGGCTTCAATGTGGGTTACACATGAATAACCAGACCTGATTCATATAAGTAGATTAGTCATTCACCACACTTAGCTGTGACATGCACATACAATTTCCGAAGTAAGACGGCTTACTCAGGGTTTCCGGATTTAAGTAGGTTTAAATCCTGGAAAATACTTACAGATAATCCTAGACTTGAGTAGTCATATTTAACTCACTTCTAAGACAGGAGTAAGCCACACCTTTTCATAGAATTTTTGGGTGAATCTGGTCTTCAGTTAGACTGCTGCAAGTGTAAAGTGATATAGCAATGTCAAAAGGAGGTGTTAAGTGATTAGATTGTCTATTAGCGTCCAGTAGCACAGTGCATGGAATTCAGTGTTTTGTTCAGCTATTTATGAAACTAAGAAGTGACTGATGAAGCAGATAAACTTCTTAATCCTTTAAGCTGACACATAAAACTGATTTGGACACATTTGAAAGAAAAATGGCAAACATGCACAAATTGTGCTAAAAATACGTTGGAGAATTATTTAAAACAGATTATGAAAAGACTTAGGGCCTCATTATGATGGCGGTGGGACGGCCACCGTCCCCCCTTTCGTGGCGGGCTGCCATGGATCCGATGGGCTCAAGCAGAGGTGCCGTAATACCTGCCAGGCACCGCTGTAGGTATTACAATGTTCCTTTCCGACGGCCCATTCATGGCGGTGAACCCGCCATGGAAAGGCTGGCGGACAGGGACATTGTAGGCCTGTAGTGGTCTCCCCTTCACCCCTTGGCCTCAGCTTTTGGGCTTGGGGGTACCTATAATGCCCCCTACATATCCCTGCACCATGTGGCAGGCATCTCATGGTGCCTGCCACATAGTACAGGGATGTGTCTGATGTGTATTATTTGTACTGCAGCGTATGCTGCAGCCCGCTGCACCCACTGAAATACAAATTATGCACATTGTGACCGCCTTGAAGGTGGTTGCATTGTAATTCCTATGGTGCGACCGCCGACAGCAAGTCGGGCAGTCCCATCCCCGACATGATGATGGTCAGACTAAAGTCTGACCGCAATCATGAGGCCCTTCGTTACTCCATCGTAAAAGTATGTAGAAGAGAATATTTTAGATAAAACTATTCATTCAAATAACATAGGTTTGTGATTTACTAAATTGTGTTGGTATATTTAACATGTATTAAAAAAGTGTAACTTATGACTTACCTATTTTAAAAGATTCATAACCCATCTTCAATAAATTAAGTGTATGAAGTAATAATAACAATAATGTAATTTAGATGACATTATGTGTGTATTCTAGGAGTCCTCTTTCAAAACTCCAAATTTTGCGAACGTGAAAATTTGCACCTAGTGGTGAAAGAGAATGGCTATTGCACGTTTATATTAAGATTAAATGTTTTGAAACATTCACAGAATAATCTTCATACATATACTAATGAGAATTACTAAAAACAACTTTAATGTTCTATGTTTTGAGATGTTTTTGTACAGCGATACTCTGAAAATGTAGTAATACGTTGCACATGCTAATTACAATGAAACAAAATTTCTCCTGGAGTACAAATGAGTGTAAAGAAATTTATAAGGATCTCATGACTCTAGAATGGCATGCATATTTCTATTGTTTTATCTTTTATATTTCATGAACCAAATTTAAATTAGGCCTGCATTTTCCTTACATGCCTATATTTCATCGTCATGGAAAGAGTTTGTAGACTTCCAATGTGGAATCAAACTATGGGGGCCATTAGGATGGCGACACTCTTGCGGAGCTGGGACCGACCACACCTGGTGCAGCAGTCCCAACACAACTATTAGGATGCCACTGTCACCCTGGCAGTGGCTTCCTCCATTCCCAGCATTGTGGCGGGCGGTGCCCACCGCACCACCTGCCACAATGCTGAAAATGCACTGCGTGTATTGTCATGCACAAGGTGACAGGAACCGCGAGGTGCATGTCACCATATCCATGACAATGTAGGGGGGGCCAAAGGTACCCCCCATGTGTACCCCCCAAATCCCAGAGTCCCTGGAGCCCACAACGGGCCCCCGTAAGGAAACTCTGCATGTCTTTCCGTGGCTGCATGTTTCCACCCCCATTCCAATATGGCTCGCGGTGTCTAGCAGACACCGCCACCATATTGAACCCTTTTCTGCCCGGTCTACTTGTCGACCGGATGTAAAAGCGGTGGACGGTCTCCCCTTGGTACCCCCGCCATACAAATGTGGTGGAGGTTAATGGGTGGCGGCCAGGGATGGATGTAGGTTGGATCGCCAACGCCATGCGGGCGGTGGCGATCCACCCTACATCCTAATGACCCCCTATGTGTCATAGAAAGAGTTCCTATGTGCATGCTAGCACTATTTACAACTTTTTTGTTACTTTGGGAACATCTGCAGTGAGAAACTGTTGTCTTGAACTCATGCATATGTTTCTGCAAAAGGACCATTGTTGAAAATAATATACACTGGATGGTTCGATGGCTTACCTGATGATCACCATCATTTTGCAATATGTGTCTTCTTCATGCTGCGAACTGACCATTGGACTGAGTTGTCTGACCAGATGTGGTGGCCAGAAGGTGTTATCCTGGAACGTGTGGATTAATATACGCTGTCTGACGAAGCGTATGTGATGTGTAGACCCTTTTCTTCTTGTCTTGGTGATCTTGCTCAATTATGGATGAGAGACAACATTTGCTCCTTGCAGACTCTATTTGCAGCTAAATCTGCTGTATGCGGTATTCCGAGACTTCTTTCCCTCATGGAAGAGACTCCTTGAGCAGAGATGGTTCATACCCTTTTCCTGAATTTTCATATGATTTTGGTAATTTGTGGCCCTGAAAAGAACACATTGATTATTTTGCACTCCTAAATTTAAATGCCTAAAATTGATGTATTTACTCTTCTTAAAATTACTGATAAAACTAACCCATCCTTAAATCCTGTTTTTGTCTCTCTATGTCTCATCCTCAATTAATGATTGTGAATTCAAATTGAGTATTAATGAGGTAGCTGTGATAATTCTGTATTTGTATAGCATTGTGTTGAAGGTTATATACATGAATCTAATCACTAGTTTGTAGGTAAGTTATTGAATTCCTGGTCCTCAATGGATAACTGGATTGGATCCCCTATATCTGACCCCTCTCGGCATGATTCAAAATCCATCGGAGGACCAAGTAAATGAAACCTGAAGTGTAATGTTAGGAGAAAAAGTGAGATAACCTAAATGGGCCCAGTGGCACTACAACATGAGCATGAACTATTTGTGTTTGCATGTATTTTAAACCTTTCTGAAATCACTGAAAGTGAGAAGGTGTCCTAGCAAGGCACAGTGAAAGTATGCTTTTGTGCCTGTATTAAAGAAAATGGGTAACATCTCTAAAACCTTTTTGTGATTGTGTTAAAATGTGTTAGTTGCTTTACACCATCATTTAGCAGCTTCACTATGACAGACATCAAGCTTGCTTTGCTTAATACATTCTGAAAATAATTGACTGGTTGTGTATATCTCTGAGGTACAAACCACATAGTCAGCTGACAGCATTACACTTAATCTTTGTTCAGCTGTAGGATTATAAGGACACACTTTCACCATAAGTCGAGTGGTACACAGACAAAATATCGATTTTTAAATATCGATATACAAAAATATCGAAGTTTAAATATCGATGGGACAAAATATCGAAGGTAAGTAATAGCGACAGTCTTAATATCGATATTAGTATGATATCAGTAATATCGAAGTTTTAAATATCTATGTCAATAATATCGAAATAAATAACTTCGATGTTACTAATATCAATTTTTAAATAAATGTTGTGTATATTATATTGTATTTATTATGTTTTATTATTTATTTTTAATGTAATTTAATTAAATATTGTCTTTTACTACTGTAGCGGGTTGTGGGTTTATAGGGGAATAGGGTGGAAAGTAATTTAATTATGTTAGATTAATTATTAATTAGTAGGAATTATTAATTAATTAATTGAGAAATAATTTTTAATTAATTTTAATTAATTGATTAATTGATAAATATGTTCTGTAGCGGGTTATGGGTTTATAGGGGAATAGGGTGGGAAGTAATGTAATAATAATTAATTAATTAATATATGTTTGTACATATTTTAATTAACAATTAATTGGTAATTAATTTATATTAATTAGTTAATTAATTAATATAATTTTGTGCATATTTATAATTATTAATTAGTTGGTTATTAATTAATATTAATTATTTAATTAAATTAATTACAGTAATTTTTTATATATAATTTTTTGTTATTCTTAATTAATTAATTGGGGAAAATAATATTAATTATTAAATTGAATTAATTACAGCTAATGTGCTAATATATTTACTTTATTGTTATTGTTAATTAATAATTAATTGGTAATTAAATAATATTAATTAATTTTGGGTAAAGGAGTATTTTTAGGGTTCAGGGTCAGTTTTCAGTTTTTGGGTGAAGGGGTATTTTTAGGGTTCAGGGTCAGTTTTCAGTTTTTGGGTAAAGGGGTATGTTTAGGGTTCTGGGTCAGTTTTCAGTTTTTGGGTAAAGGGGTATTTTTAGGGTTCAGGGTCAGTTTTCAGTTCATGGGTAAAGGGGTATTTTTAGGGTTCAGGGTCAGTTTTCAGTTTTTGGGTAAAGGGGTATTTTTAGGGTTCAGGGTCAGTTTTCAGTTTTTGGGTAAAGGGGTATTTTTAGGGTTCAGGGTAAGTTTTCAGTTTTTGGGTAAAGGGGTATTTTTAGGGATAAGGGTCAGTTTTCAGTTCATGGGTAAAGGGGTATTTTTAGGGTTCAGGGTCAGTTTTCAGTTTTTGGGTAAAGGGGTATTTTTAGGGTTCAGGGTCAGATTTCAGTTTTTGGGTAAAGGGGTATTTTTAGGGTTCAGGGTCAGTTTGGGGTTTTTGGGGTACAGGGATATTTTTAGGGTTCAGGGTCAGTTTTGGGTTTTTGGGGTACAGGCGTACAGGGTAAAAACAAAAAAATATTACATTGAATCAAATAAATAACATTAAAAAAAATTACATTAAATTATTAAGTGTTTTAATTATTTTAAATGTATATGTATTAGTTTTCATTTTGTTTTAATATTTTTATTTCATATTTGTAAAATTATATGTATTTTACAATTATTTTTACATTATTATTAATACATTTAAAAAAACGATATTTTTGATTCCGATATTTTTGTACTACGATATTATTTTTTCGATATTTTTGTACTTACCTTTATGAAGATAGGATTCCGATATTTTTGATGTCGATATTTTTGCTCCGATATTTTTGTATTTCGATATTCTGTCTGTCGATATTATGTCAGACATTCAGTCTTATGACTGTTTGTCTGGGTCTGTGTGAAATGGTGTTCTATATAGGGGTAAGCAGAGCTCGGGGAGTTTCACTCCATGGAGATCCGCTGAGTTACCTAAAAACTATGTTAGATTCCGTGAAGATCAGCAAGTGATTGATTGCTCATGCTGATTTTTAGTGCCAGGAGTTTGTCTCACACTAAAAAATCAGCACGAATGGCACCACGTGGCATGCGAGAGGGCGCTGCTTCTTTTTGCGGCTCAGGTAGATTTCGTACTCGAGAAGCTGCCTACTCACAATACGCGATTTACAAAAAGGGGGTGGTGATGAACAGAGTGTCTGAGTTAAACAGACCACTCTTACCCAGTCCAAAGATCAGGGCTTGATCCATCACCGTTATTTATCTCACTGCCCCATCCCAGCTCAGAACCTGGCTATATGCAAATCAGTCTGTCCCTGGCCCAGTGCATCATGGGAACAGGGCAGACTAAACTACCAAGCCAATTCTTCACCAGAAAGGAGACAAGCTACCGGGGACCGGTTTCTGGCATTTCAGCCTTCTTCGGCCCGGCTTGCTTGAATCCTGATGGAGCAGTGAGAAAGGGACTCATGTCTGAGTATACCCTGCCACACCTATAGTGGCCAAAAACGATTTACAAAAAGGGGGTGGTGATGAACAGAGTGTCTGAGTTAAACAGACCACTCTTACCCAGTCCAAAGATCAGGGCTTGATCCATCACCGTTATTTATCTCACTGCCCCATCCCAGCTCAGAACCTGGCTATATGCAAATCAGTCTGTCCCTGGCCCAGTGCATCATGGGAACAGGGCAGACTAAACTACCAAGCCAATTCTTCACCAGAAAGGAGACAAGCTACCGGGGACCGGTTTCTGGCATTTCAGCCTTCTTCGGCCCGGCTTGCTTGAATCCTGATGGAGCAATGAGAAAGGGACTCATGTCTGAGTATACCCTGCCACACCTATAGTGGCCAAAAACGATTTACAAAAAGGGGGTGGTGATGAACAGAGTGTCTGAGTTAAACAGACCACTCTTACCCAGTCCAAAGATCAGGGCTTGATCCATCACCGTTATTTATCTCACTGCCCCATCCCAGCTCAGAACCTGGCTATATGCAAATCAGTCTGTCCCTGGCCCAGTGCATCATGGGAACAGGGCAGACTAAACTACCAAGCCAATTCTTCACCAGAAAGGAGACAAGCTACCGGGGACCGGTTTCTGGCATTTCAGCCTTCTTCGGCCCGGCTTGCTTGAATCCTGATGGAGCAGTGAGATAGGGACTCATGTCTGAGTATACCCTGCCACACCTATAGTGGCCAAAAACGATTTACAAAAAGGGGGTGGTGATGAACAGAGTGTCTGAGTTAAACAGACCACTCTTACCCAGTCCAAAGATCAGGGCTTGATCCATCACCGTTATTTATCTCACTGCCCCATCCCAGCTCAGAACCTGGCTATATGCAAATCAGTCTGTCCCTGGCCCAGTGCATCATGGGAACAGGGCAGACTAAACTACCAAGCCAATTCTTCACCAGAAAGGAGACAAGCTACCGGGGACCGGTTTCTGGCATTTCAGCCTTCTTCGGCCCGGCTTGCTTGAATCCTGATGGAGCAGTGAGAAAGGGACTCAGGTCTGAGTATACCCTGCCACACCTATAGTGGCCAAAAACGATTTAAAAAAAGGGGGTGGTGATGCGCGGCCTCTTTCTCAATGCAAGCAGTAGTAAAATGAGCCGACCTCCCACGTTGAGAAAGCTTGGGGGGAGGTAATATTGCACTTTATTTTCTCGCTCTCTAACTTACGTTGCCGAGCTGTGGGTGAGAAAAAACTCCATAACACTGTGGTTGGAGGAGTTTTTATGAAACTTCACTCTCCCATAAGACATTGGAGTGAGCAAAACTCTGCGAACTACGCCAAAGCAGCGGAGTTTACTGCCCACCCCATTTCTATACCATAGGTTTCTCATTGATAAAGTTGTGCTCTTTGACTTAAAAATGAAAACTACAGGCGAGATCACAAACCTGAGTAAATATGTCTTACCCGATGCTACGTGTGACTTACTAATGAAACTCCAGGTGTATCAAATCTTACTTGCTTGACTTACTTGAAGTAAACATGATTTACTGCTGGAAACTGCTTACAAAAAATGCTTTGTAAGTTTGCACTGACTATTCATGTGTAAATCATTTCTAAGACAACAGTAATATAGTACTGATCAGAGAAAAAGCTTTTGTGAATTTGGCCCTTTGTAGCCCTTTAATGAAAAGTATTATACATCTCCAAATACATGAGTATACGTCTACACATTATCGAGATTTATGACTGTAGGCCTAAGGTATACATGGCTAATGCATGTGTGCCATGATGTCTAACATGTTAAAGTATGCTGCTAACAAACTCTTCCGGAGTATGTTTGCATTTGTTAACTCTATATATTGGGAGTGTCCAATATTTGCATTATCATAGAAATTGTAATAAGTATAATTGTAATATTAACTTAATGCTGATGATGTTTATTATTATTAATATTATTATTATTGTTATGAGATGTTTTGGCTGTGTTGATTTGAGAGATTGCTTTTAACTGTGTAGTGGCCAAAGGGTAGCCCATACCGCAACTTCGGTCAGAGACACTGTTGATTGTGTATGCAGTACATTTACAGGCTTGGTAATATGGTGTCCACTCACTTTACAGGTTGTGCTTATCCTGCTACAACCACCTGATTGTTGTCTATAACAAAGAGGTGCCTCACTTTCACCATTAAGGTTCACAATGTCAACCATAGTGGACTACTTCTTCCGCTGGCAATGACCCCTCCTCCCCTCTTATGATACAGCAATTGTCTTATGTATTACGTTTTTGTAATTAAATTGTTTTTTCAAATATAGTTGACATAGAGGGCAAATGCAACCACATTCTTCTTGGTCAGCATGTCCTTCATTTCATATCATTTGTAATATTGTATTGAGCAATGATGACTGAAAGCTGTATGCAGCTGCATATGAATGGCCCAGACGAAGCAGATTTTTCAATTAGAAAAAAGGGATAAAGAAGGATGTAAAATGTTGTCAGAGTAAACAAATAAGAATGAATCAGACAATAAATATATTTAAACATTAGACAAATGTTGTTGAACTGTAGATAAGATAGGACAGGGAGCCAAAGAAGTGAAATCAAGTAAGGAGAATTGAAAGGAAACTTGAAGAGCAGACAAACAGACAGACAAAAGACTGAGTGAATATATGTAAATGACTGAATGGCAACCTGAAAGAGACATTTTTTAATACTCTAGGTGGAAGAAAGTCAAAGTCAAAAGGAGTGCTTGGGTGTTGGGAAGGGTGACAATGTTTATTCTGAAAAAGATAGAAGAGGCGGAGCAAGATGATATTAAGAATGAGGTTGGAAACAGATGATGCTGTGTCAAAGATGATGCCAAGAACACACACAGCTAAGCACAGACATTTGGGGAAGGGCTAAGGAGGGGGTTGTGACCTAAAGAGTGAAGAGACATCCAAGAAATTGTTATCACCTAAGTATATCTGTAGTTCTGTGGAGGAATGGGGTAAAGGAGGAAAGAAAGATAAAAAGCAGTAAATCATCCACATAGACGTTATGGCTCAGTACAACAGCAGACATTATAGTGATCAAGTTAAACAAATTGCAAAAGTTAAAAAAGAACACTACGCTACAAAAGCAGCCCATTAATTTTAATTAGGAGCTGTCAGGGTGCCCATGTAATGCATTCCAGATGGTCTGCGCGCGTTCACCATAGCGTTCACCGTTTGTCGGGCGCGCGTCCTCCTCACGTGGTGGTCAGATGTTAATGAAGTGAAGTGGCGTCATGGAATTTACAAGCGCCCTGGAAAACTTCCGCTCTACAACACATCAAAATCGGATCTGAGAGGGAAACTAGGGCTCCGCTGAATCAGGTATGTCTTTCATTTTCACTTATGCTTGTATCCGTGTTTTCAAAAACAGGTGTGAATGCAAGGGGAACAGAACACTTTTCAGGTGTTTTATGTTTCAGCCAGCTCTCACTTTAAAACCTAAAGGTCGAGTTCCCACTGAGTTGCACGAATTGTCCACAACTCCTTGCGAGATTGGTGTACATTCTGGCAGGAGGAAAGAGCACGGAGATGAAAAGTCTCCGTCCTTGGCTCTACCTTTCACAGGCTCGGATGTTTTTGTGTGCATGTGGTGGTGTCAGTGCAGTTTGAGACTACGGCAAATATGTCCCATTAGCATGAAATATTTTTACGGACTCGCGTACTGTTACACCTAGTAGTATTGTTGTTCTGAACTAATGCCCCTGATTTTATTTTACACAGATAACACCCATTCACCGTTAGGGGTTTTGGAAGTTAAATTGAGTGAAACCACCCGTTTCACAACCGTCATCCCACCACCCTTCAATAACACGTCATAAGCACACGACCAGTGTACTGCATGACGAGCTGAGCTCGTCATGAGCATCGAAGGGGATAATTCTAGCTCTGTGAGTCATCTGGGATTTGCAGGCATGTAAAGGCAAAGTAAATTTACAAATGAGGCTCAGCTAGCTAAAAGGCAAAATTAGCGGAAGATGTTAACATGTCGGGGCCACTTAACAACAATGCTTCGCGTACATGTAAAAGTACCAGTGTCACACATGAAACCGGACAAAGTGAAATCTTTATTGTATGTTCCCATTTAGACAACATTGTCATAATATGCTAGTTAGTCTGTAAAGTCGTCCAAATCATGATTCGACATTATTAAACTTTGCCAAGTCGTGTACCTCTTTTTACTATTTTTTTAGCAGTTACAGATGTGTTGTTTTTTTTTGGTTGTTAATACGATCGCCATGCTTTAATTGTAGATGTTGCTTAGTGCTGCATATCTTTAGCTTTTTGATAAATGTTAGAGTTTACAACATTATTTCTTGTTTTGTCTGAATGTGACCTGCATTGGCAATGCCATGTTTTTGTTTTGGGAAAAATTTGGAATTTCCATCATCATTATGGTCCCTCCTTTCCAAGATTCATGCCAGGCAGACGTGTATCATGTGACCCCTTCAGTCAGTCCTACCTTTTTTTAAGCAAAGAGGTTGCATTCTGATACTTGTAGTTTGTAGTATGTGATTTGCATGCGTCACTTCCGCCACTCTGGCCATGCGCGGCTCGCCACTGAACAGTAGGACATGCTGACATTCACAGCCTTCTGCTCGGCCATCAGGTGAAATGGCAGATTGCCCTCGAATTACCAGGGAGCGCGTCTGAAATCACCGGGATGGTTAGCTAATGACGCTTGGTAAATGGAGCCTCTGCGGCAAGTGTCACGCGCAGCCTCATTTCCTGAGGGGAAGAAAGGCAGCTCGGGCCCTTTTCGCATATGAACTGATAAAATGTGTGCTGCGCTCAGCAGCTGAATGCAGCCCTCTTGACTTTAAACGCATCGGCTTTTCTTGCAGGGTCCTGTGTGAAGCTGCAGACATATACACAGACAACAAGTAACCTTACATAAAAATATTGTCACCTTCCCACCCCACTGACCCCGGCCCCCGGCAATGCCCGCAAAAACACGATGACATTGGGGCGCGCACATACATGAAATATAGACACACAGGTACATGCACACATTTATTTTCGTTTCATATTCCAAATAAATCTAGCTGGTAAAAGTGACTGACCATCCACTCAACGAAATCACACACCTGAAACCCATCTTCTAGATGGCTTATTGATGTTGACCGCGCGGGGCTAGTAAAGCGACCAACTGTATTTTCTCTACAATGGAGCGCGTGCCCCTTCAAAAGGGTTCTGCACATTAAAAGGGTGGTGTGTGTTTGTCAGCCAAGGCGGACTTTTGAATATTCCATTTTTAGGGCTCGGCGACGGAGTGCAGAGTGAGTGCGAGAGTGACAGTGAGTGCAAAGTGTCAGTGCGTGCAGAGTGACAGTGCGTGCAGAGTGACAGTGCGTGCAGAGTGACAGTGAGTGCAGAGTGACAGTGAGTGCAGACTGAGTGCAGACTGAGTGCAGAGTGAGTGCAGAGTGACAGTGAGTGCAGAGTGACAGTGAGTGCAGCGTGAGTGCAGAGTGACAGTGAGTGCAGAGTGAGTGCAGAGTGACAGTGAGTGCAGAGTGACAGTGAGTGCAGAGTGAGTGCAAAGTGACAGTGAGTGCAGAGTGAGTGCAGAGTGACAGTGAGTGCAGAGTGAGTGCAGAGTGACAGTGAGTGCAGAGTGACGGTGAGTGCAGAGTGACAGTGAGTGCAGACTGAGTGCAGAGTGACAGTGAGTGCAGACTGAGTGCAGAGTGAGAGTGAGTGCAGACTGAGTGCAGAGTGACAGGGAGTGCAGAGTGACAGTGAGTGCAGAGTGACAGTGAGTGCAGAGTGACAGCAAGTGACAGTGAGTGCAGAGTGAGTGCAGAGTGACAGTGAGTGCAGACTGAGTGCAGAGTGACAGTGAGTGCAGACTGAGTGCAGAGTGACAGTGAGTGCAGACTGCGTGCAGAGTGAGCGCAGAGTGACAGTGAGTGCAGAGTGAGTGCAGAGTGACAGTGAGTGCAGAGTGACAGTGAGTGCAGAGTGACAGTGAGTGCAGAGTGAAAGTGAGTGCAGAGTGACAGTGAGTGCAAAGTGACAGTGAGTGCAGAGTGAGTGCAAAGTGACAGTGAGTGCAGAGTGAGTGCAGAGTGACAGTGAGTGCAGAGTGACAGTGAGTGCAGAGTGACAGTGAGTGCAGAGTGACAGTGAGTGCAGAGTGAGTGCAGAGTGACAGTGAGTGCAGAGTGACAGTGAGTGCAGAGTGACAGTGAGTGCAGAGTGAGTGCGAGAGTGACAGTGAGTGCAGAGTGACAGTGAGTGCAGACTGAATGCAGAGTGACAGTGAGTGCAGACTGAGTGCAGAGTGACAGTGCGTGCAGACTGAGTGCAGAGTGACAGTGAGTGCAGACTGAGTGCAGAGTGGCAGTGAGTGCACACTGAGTGCAGAGTGACAGTGAGTGCACACTGAGTGCAGAGTGAGTGCAGAGTGACAGTGAGTGCTGAGTGAGTGCAGAGTGACAGTGAGTGCAGAGTGAGGGCAGAGTGACATTGAGTGCAGAGTGACAGTGAGTGCAGAGTGACAGTGAGTGCAGAGTGACAGTGAGTGCAGAGTGAGGGCAGAGTGACAGTGAGTGCAGAGTGACTGTTGGACAGGCCACGTGACGGGCCGCTCTCCCCCGGCTCGACCAAGCCCGAGCCAGTCATACAAGCACCACACACCACCATTGCACGTCCTACGTCCCCTCAGGGACACCTGCCCCCGAGCATGATAACCTCGTGGGTCCGATCCACGGCCGACCCACGCGCCCAGCCCGGGCCGCCATCTTGGACACTTCGCCACGAGGCCGCCTGGCCCCCGATCGACCTCAACCCTGGGCCTAGCCCGGCCTCAGACATTCCGGCACCACCCTCCACCCAGGAGGTGAGCGAGCTACTTGGCCAGTCAATGGGAGAAAGAGGTGTCGATGGTTCTCCCCCGGCCAGTGCCGCTCGCCCATCGCCTCCCCGGGCGCTGGCTCCACCCCCCTGCTGGGTGTCTGGACTCCCTCATCCCGGACCTCCCGACCTCCAAGTGCGAGGGTCCGGACATCAAAGCACGCCAGCCCTATAACTGGGGCAGCTCCAGAACAGGAAGGCAGTTGTATCTTGGAGTCGAGAGACGTAATAGGAACTCATCCTGGACGGACTACTGGCGCTGCCGTAGCTCTGTCCTGTGCACCATCGTCCTGCCTGTTGGCGCTGCCACAGCCGTCGTGACCTGCATTCTTCACCGTCGTCCGGATCTGCTGGCGAGGCCGCGGACCGTTGTAACCATCATCTTCATCGGGACCTGCTTGGCTTCTCCACGGCCCGTCGACCATCCTTCATCCATCTCGGGACCTGCTTGGCTTCTCCACGGCCCGTCGACCATCCTTCCTCCATCTCGGGACCTGCTTGGCTCCTCCACGGCCCGATCAGCAACCACGCCGAGCTCGAGGATTGAGAGCTATTTAACTCCTTGGTAACTAAGACTGTCCCGCTACCCTTTTCCTCAACCAGAGATCAGAACCGAGGGGACCCCTGAGTCCAGACCTCCTTGTATTATATCAACGTAACCTAAGAAGTGCATATAAAGTCTCGTTAACCTTCAATCTTGTGTGGTGTCCGTCTGTGGGGGGGAAGTTACTTATCTGTACAGTCGTTGGAGACGGCTCTCCCTGGAGACCTCTCCCCGTAATCTCGGCCGACCCTCCCGGTCCGTCTAACATTGGTGGCCAGCGGCGCGATCCGAATCACCGCATAACGTACAGAGAGTAGCTCACCCCACAACGAACAACAATGTCGACTAAAGAGAGCGGATCAACTGAGAAGTTCCAAATGGAAAAGCTAGAGGAATACAGCCATCGTGAACTAAAGCAGTTCTGCATCGAACTAGGTATCGCTACCACCGGACTAAGTACCAAGGACGATTTTAAGCATGCCCTAGAATCTTGGGCAGAGACCGGGGATGTCGAAGCCCCGGAGCAAAGCACCGCGAAAAAGACCAACACGGCCCCTGAAGAGCAAAGAACGGGTCTCTCGCAAGACGAGATCCAAGAAAGAGAAAAAGCCCGACTACACGAACTTGAAATGGCCCGACTCAAGATGGACATAGAACTCAAATTGGCCGAGCAAAAAATAAACTTAGAGCACCTTCGCCTCCGAGAAGAAAGAGAGGAGAAACAGAGGCAAAGGGAGCTCGAGGAAAAAAGACTAACGTACGAGCACGAGCGGAACCTAGCCGAGATCAACCTGCGCAAACAGAATAAAGAATTAGGGGTGCCCGACAGACCGTCCACCCCCGGGACCACGGACAAAAAAGTGCACATCCCCAAGGATGTGGTCCGAGAATATTTTCGAGAAGACGACATCCAGCAATGGTTTAAAGCATATGAAATCGCGATGACTGCGCACCGGATCGATAGAGCCGACTGGGGAGCCGGCCTATGGGGCAAATTCCTCAATGAGGGCCGCGATACTCTGTTACAGCTCCCAGACCACCAGATGACCTCCTACGACCATATGAAAGCGGCCCTCCTCACTCGCTATGGCCTCACGCCCGAGATGTACCGTCAGAGGTTCCGAGACTGCACACGCATTCCAGGTACAACTTGGGTGGACTATGTAACGTACTTTAGCCGAGCCTTCGAAGGCTGGATCAGAGGGAACAACGTCACGACCTACGAGCAGTTGTTCAATCTGATGGTATGGGAGCATCTGTCCAACAACTGCTTCATTGAACTACGCCAACACCTCCTCGACAGCAAGTTAACCGATCCCCGGCAGCTCGCAGCCGAAGCTGACCGGTGGGAGATCACCCGAGTGGGCCGGAATGGGTCCTACGAGCAGAACAGGAACAACAATGGTCACCACCGATCCAGAGGAGGAGGAGGGGGCCAAGGACGAGGAAGAGACAACACTCCGGCCGCCCCCACTACCAGCACCACCCCCCCGGCCAACCGGGGCAGCACCCCGGCGCGACCGGGATACAGAACCAATGTTACATGTCACCGATGCCAACGAGTCGGCCACTATGCAAATGACCCAAGCTGCCCGCAGTATCAGAGCCCAAGACCCCGCCAGGTGGCCGCCGCGGCACTAGGGGAAGAACAGATCTCCGAGGAACAAGAAACAGACGAGCAAGAGTATCAAGGGTGGGAGCCAGCCGCCATGACTCTCGCGTGCTTAGGGGGAAGAGACATGGTCCCGCGGGTCCCCCTACCCGCTAACACCCGAAAGTACGGCCAATGGGTGAGCATCAATGGACAACGGGCCGAAGCCCTTCGAGACACCGGGGCCAGTGTGACAGCCGTCCGCTGTCATCTGGTGACCCCAGAGCAATATCTACCGAACATTCTCTGCCCTGTACGATCAGCCGACAACTCGGAGAGTCTGTGTCGGATGGCCTGCGTCCCCTTTGAGTGGGGAGGGGTCTCCGGCATGTTGAAAGTAACGGTCCGAGACGACGCCCCCGTGGACTGCCTCCTCGGAAATGACCTGGAAAGCTCCCCGTGGGCAGCCGTGGAGCGAAAAGAACACTTGGGGATGTTGGGCGTCCCAGACTGGGCGTGCGTCACCACCCGGTCTATGGCCGCCCGTGCCAACCATCACCCGGAAGAACCAGAATGGCCGGCGCCTCCGCCTCCGGTCGCCCCCGCCGAGACCCCCGACCAGGGCATCCCCCTCGAACCTGCTCAACCTTCCGACCTTGCTAATCTCGACCAGTGGGCTCAAGAAGGGGGGCCCACACAAGAACAATTTCGTCAGGAGCAGAAGACCTGTCCCTCCCTTGAGGGACTCCGACAACAAGCGCTCGCCCAAAGCGCAGGGGATACCTCCGGAACTCATTGGGTCTACTGGGACAATGACCTACTGTACAGCGAGCAACGAATCGCCGAGCTGGGGGCCAACCGAGTACTAGTGGTGCCACTCCGCTTTAGAGACTTCCTGCTAAATCTGGCCCACGATGTCCCCCTGGCAGGGCACCTGGGACAAGATAAAACCTACAGCCGCCTAGTGACCCACTTCTTCTGGCCAAAAATGAGAAACGATGTGCACCAGCATTGCCGATCTTGCCCCACGTGCCAAGCCAGTGGGAAGAGCGGCCGCAAATTAAAGGCCCCCCTGCAACCCTTTCCCGTAGTCACGACCCCATTTGAGAGGGTCGGAATAGACATTGTGGGACCCCTAGACCCACGTACGAGACAAGGCCATCGCTTCATCCTAGTACTAGTGGACCACGCCACCCGCTACCCTGAGGCTATTCCTCTCCGGACCGTCACAGCCCCAGTGGTCGGCAGGGCCCTGATGGGGATCTTCTCCCGTGTGGGGTTCCCCCGAGAAGTCGTCAGTGACAGAGGCACGAACTTTATTTCCAAATACATGAAGTCCCTCTGGCGACAGTGTGGGGTCACCTACCGCTTCACAACCCCCTATCACCCCCAAGGAAACGGACTTGTTGAGCGGTTCAATCGCACACTAAAAGGGATGATCGGGGGATTGGAAGAACCCCTCCGTCGCCAGTGGGACGTGCTGCTGCCGTGCCTCCTCTTCGCCTACCGGGAGGTCCCACAGAAGTCCCTAGGCTTCAGCCCATTCGAGCTGCTCTATGGGCACCCAGTACGGGGGCCACTCAGCCTGATCAAAGAAGGCTGGGAGTTGCCTCCGGCCAAGAGTCCTCCAGATGTCTTCCGGTACCTCCTCACCCTCCGCAACCAGTCCCAGCGGTTCAGAGACCTAGCGAAAGCCAACCTAGAGGCCAGTCAAGAGGACATGAAGAGATGGTATGACCAGAACGCCTCATCTATTGAATTCGAGCCGGGGCAACAAGTCTGGGTAATGTCCCCCACAGAACCGTGCGCTCTCCAAGACAAATGGACGGGACCCTTCAAGGTAATCGAGCGCAAGGGACCCGCCACCTATCTGATCGATATGGAGTCCGCCCGGAATCCGCTCCGAGTCCTCCACACCAACAGACTGAAACCCCACTTTGCACGAACAGAACTCAGCCTCTTGATGGCCACAGACAACGGGGTTGAGGACGACTCCGAGCCTCTCCCTGACCTCTTGCGGACCCAGGAGCAAGACGGCTCCGTGGATGGGGTCCGACTCTCGGAGACCCTCACCCAGGAACAACGCCAAGAGTGCCAAGCCCTCCTATCACGATTTGCCAGCCTGTTCTCCCTCACCCCAGGTGTCACTTCCTGGTGTGTGCACGATGTGGACACCGGAGACAGCCCTCCTATCCGCCACCGGGCCTACCGCGTACCTGATCGGGTACGGGCCTGCATCCAGGCGGAAGTAACTAAGATGCTCACGCTCGGGGTCATCGAGCCCTCCGACAGTCCATGGGCCAGCCCGGTCGTACTGGTCCCCAAAGCAGCCGCCCCCGGAACCACACCCGAACTCCGGTTCTGTGTCGACTACCGGGGCCTGAATGAAGTCACCAGAACGGACGCACACCCCATCCCCCGGGCAGATGAACTGGTCGACCGAATGGGCGCTGCCCGCTACCTCAGCATCTTTGATCTAACGGCAGGCTATTGGCAGATCGGCCTCACACCCCGAGCACAAGAACGTTCTGCCTTCTCCACCCCCGATGGCCACTATCACTTCACGGTCATGCCCTTCGGCATGAAAAATGCCCCAGCGACTTTCCAACGGCTCGTCAATCAGGTCCTGGCGGGGCTCGAGGAGTTCAGCGCCGCCTACCTGGACGACATCGCGGTGTACAGCCACCACTGGACCGAGCACCTCCACCACCTCCAAGCAGTGTTGCAAGCCCTTCAGCGCGCTGGCCTCACGATCAAGGCCAGCAAATGTCAAATTGGACAAGGGTCAGTGACCTACCTCGGACACCAAGTGGGAAGCGGTCTAGTGGCCCCTCTTCAACTGAAAATTGCCGCCATCCAGAACTGGCAACCCCCTAACACTCAAACTGAGGTGCGAGCCTTCCTGGGCCTCACGGGCTACTACCGAAGGTTCGTGAAAGACTATGGTACCATCGTGGGGCCTCTCACCGAACTCACGTCGAAAAATCAGCCCAAGAAGGTGAACTGGACCCCAGAGTGTCAAGCGGCCTTCGAACAGCTAAAGGCCGCCATGTGTTCCGCTCCTGTACTCCAGGCCCCAGACTACAGCCGGGAGTTCATCGTCCAGACGGACGCCTCCGACCAGGGCATTGGGGCGGTCCTGTCCCAGGTGAACACCGAAGGCCTTGATCAACCGGTGGCCTTCATCAGCCGGAGACTCCTACCACGGGAGCAACGCGGGAGCACCATGGAGAGGGAAGCCTTCGCTGTGGTATGGGCCCTCAAGAAGCTCCGACCCTACCTTTTTGGCACCCACTTCCGGGTGCAGACTGACCACCGACCCCTGCAGTGGTTGATGCATATGCGGGGGGAAAACCCAAAACTGCTACGCTGGTCCATCTCCTTGCAAGGTATGGACTTTACCGTTGAACACCGGCCTGGGTCTGACCACGCCAACGCGGATGGCCTGTCCCGGTTTTTCCGCCTCGACGAAGAGAGTCCCCAAGAGGATGGGTAACTCTCCCCGCCTTCAGCTGGGGGGGACGCATGTTGGACAGGCCACGTGACGGGCCGCTCTCCCCCGGCTCGACCAAGCCCGAGCCAGTCATACAAGCACCACACACCACCATTGCACGTCCTACGTCCCCTCAGGGACACCTGCCCCCGAGCATGATAACCTCGTGGGTCCGATCCACGGCCGACCCACGCGCCCAGCCCGGGCCGCCATCTTGGACACTTCGCCACGAGGCCGCCTGGCCCCCGATCGACCTCAACCCTGGGCCTAGCCCGGCCTCAGACATTCCGGCACCACCCTCCACCCAGGAGGTGAGCGAGCTACTTGGCCAGTCAATGGGAGAAAGAGGTGTCGATGGTTCTCCCCCGGCCAGTGCCGCTCGCCCATCGCCTCCCCGGGCGCTGGCTCCACCCCCCTGCTGGGTGTCTGGACTCCCTCATCCCGGACCTCCCGACCTCCAAGTGCGAGGGTCCGGACATCAAAGCACGCCAGCCCTATAACTGGGGCAGCTCCAGAACAGGAAGGCAGTTGTATCTTGGAGTCGAGAGACGTAAGAGGAACTCATCCTGGACGGACTACTGGCGCTGCCGTAGCTCTGTCCTGTGCACCATCGTCCTGCCTGTTGGCGCTGCCACAGCCGTCGTGACCTGCATTCTTCACCGTCGTCCGGATCTGCTGGCGAGGCCGCGGACCGTTGTAACCATCATCTTCATCGGGACCTGCTTGGCTTCTCCACGGCCCGTCGACCATCCTTCATCCATCTCGGGACCTGCTTGGCTTCTCCACGGCCCGTCGACCATCCTTCCTCCATCTCGGGACCTGCTTGGCTCCTCCACGGCCCGATCAGCAACCACGCCGAGCTCGAGGATTGAGAGCTATTTAACTCCTTGGTAACTAAGACTGTCCCGCTACCCTTTTCCTCAACCAGAGATCAGAACCGAGGGGACCCCTGAGTCCAGACCTCCTTGTATTATATCAACGTAACCTAAGAAGTGCATATAAAGTCTCGTTAACCTTCAATCTTGTGTGGTGTCCGTCTGTGGGGGGGAAGTTACTTATCTGTACAGTCGTTGGAGACGGCTCTCCCTGGAGACCTCTCCCCGTAATCTCGGCCGACCCTCCCGGTCCGTCTAACAGTGACAGTGAGTGCAGAGTGACAGTGAGTGCAGAGTGACAGTGAGTGCAGAGTGACAGCAGAGTGACAGTGAGTGCAGAGTGACAGTGAGTGCAGAGTGACAGTGAGTGCAGAGTGACAGTGAGTGCAGAGTGACAGTGAGTGCGAGAGTGACAGTGAGTGCAGAGGGACAGTGAGTGCAGACTGAGTGCAGAGTGATAGTGAGTGCAGACTGAGTGCAGAGTGACAGTGAGTGCAGACGGAGTGCAGAGTGACAGTGAGTGCAGACTGAGTGCAGAGTGGCAGTGAGTGCAGACTGAGTGCAGAGTGACAGTGAGTGCACACTGAGTGCAGCGTGGGTGCAGAGTGACAGTGAGTGCAGAGTGAGTGCAGAGTGACAGTGAGTGCAGAGTGAGTGCAGAGTGACAGTGAGTGCAGAGTGACAGTGAGTGCAGAGTGACAGTGAGTGCAGACTGAGTGCAGAGTAACAGTGAGTGCAGACTGAGTGCAGAGTGACAGTGAGTGCAGACCAGACTTAGTGCAGAGTGACAGTGAGTGCAGAGTGACAGTGAGTGCAGAGTGACAGCAAGTGACAGTGAGTGCAGAGTGAGTGCAGACTGAGTGCAGACTGACAGTGAGTGCAGACTGAGTGCAGAGTGACAGTGAGTGCAGACTGAGTGCAGAGTGAGTGCAGAGTGATAGTGAGTGCAGAGTGAGTGCAGAATGACAGTGAGTGCAGAGTGACAGTGAGTGCAGAGTGACAGTGAGTGCAGAGTGACAGCAAGTGACAGTGAGTGCAGAGTGAGTGCAAAGTGACAGTGAGTGCAGAGTGAGTGCAAAGTGACAGTGAGTGCAGAGTGAGTGCAGAGTGACAGTGAGTGCAGAGTGACAGTGAGTGCAGAGTGACAGTGAGTGCAGAGTGACAGTGAGTGCAGAGTGAGTGCAGAGTGACAGTGAGTGCAGAGTGACAGTGAGTGCAGAGTGACAGTGAGTGCAGAGTGAGTGCGAGAGTGACAGTGAGTGCAGAGTGACAGTGCGTGCAGACTGAGTGCAGAGTGACAGTGAGTGCAGACTGAGTGCAGAGTGGCAGTGAGTGCACACTGAGTGCAGAGTGACAGTGAGTGCACACTGAGTGCAGAGTGAGTGCAGAGTGACAGTGAGTGCTGAGTGAGTGCAGAGTGACAGTGAGTGCAGAGTGAGGGCAGAGTGACAGTGAGTGCAGAGTGACAGTGAGTGCAGAGTGACAGTGAGTGCAGAGTGACAGCAGAGTGACAGTGAGTGCAGAGTGACAGTGAGTGCAGAGTGACAGCAGAGTGACAGTGACTGCAGAGTGACAGTGAGTGCAGAGTGACAGTGAGTGCAGAGTGACAGTGAGTGCAGAGTGACAGTGAGTGCGAGAGTGACAGTGAGTGCAGAGGGACAGTGAGTGCAGACTGAGTGCAGAGTGATAGTGAGTGCAGACTGAGTGCAGAGTGACAGTGAGTGCAGACTGAGTGCAGAGTGACAGTGAGTGCAGACTGAGTGCAGAGTGGCAGTGAGTGCAGACTGAGTGCAGAGTGACAGTGAGTGCACACTGAGTGCAGCGTGGGTGCAGAGTGACAGTGAGTGCAGAGTGAGTGCAGAGTGACAGTGAGTGCAGAGTGAGTGCAGAGTGACAGTGAGTGCAGAGTGACAGTGAGTGCAGAGTGACAGTGAATGCAGAGTGACAGTGAGTGCAGAGTGAGTGCGAGAGTGACAGTGAGTGCAGAGTGACAGTGAGTGCAGACTGAGTGCAGAGTAACAGTGAGTGCAGACTGAGTGCAGAGTGACAGTGAGTGCAGACCAGACTTAGTGCAGAGTGACAGTGAGTGCAGACTGAGTGCAGAGTGGCAGTGAGTGCAGACTGAGTGCAGAGTGACAGTGAGTGCACACTGAGTGCAGAGTGAGTGCAGAGTGACAGTGAGTGCAGAGTGAGTGCAGAGTGACAGTGAGTGCAGAGTGAGTGCGGAGTGACAGTGAGTGCAGAGTGACAGTGAGTGCAGAGTGACAGTGAGTGACAGTGAGTGCAGAGTGACAGCAAGTGACAGTGAGTGCAGAGTGAGTGCAAAGTGACAGTGAGTGCAGAGTGACAGTGAGTGCAGAGTGAGTGCAGAGTGACAGTGAGTGTAGAGTGGCAGTGAGTGCAGAGTGACAGCAAGTGACAGTGAGTGCAGAGTGAGTGCAAAGTGACAGTGAGTGCAGAGTGAGTGCAGAGTGACAGTGAGTGCAGAGTGAGTGCAGAGTGACAGTGAGTGCAGAGTTACAGTGAGTGCAGAGTGGCAGTGAGTGCAGAGTGACAGTGAGTGCAGAGTGACAGCAGAGTGACAGTGAGTGCAGAGTGACAGTGAGTGCAGAGTGACAGCAGAGTGACAGTGAGTTCAGAGTGACAGTGAGTGCAGAGTGACAGCAGAGTGACAGTGAGTGCAGAGTGACAGTGAGTGCAGAGTGACAGTGAGTGCAGAGTGACAGTGAGTGCAGAGTGACAGCAAGTGACAGTGAGTGCAGAGTGAGTGCAAAGTGACAGTGAGTGCAGAGTGAGTGCAAAGTGACAGTGGGTGCAGAGTGAGTGCAGAGTGACAGTGAGTGCAGAGTGACAGTGAGTGCAGAGTGACAGTGAGTGCAGAGTGACAGTGAGTGCAGAGTGAGTGCAGAGTGACAGTGAGTGCAGAGTGACAGTGAGTGCAGAGTGACAGTGAGTGCAGAGTGAGTGCGAGAGTGACAGTGAGTGCAGAGTGACAGTGAGTGCAGACTGAATGCAGAGTGACAGTGAGTGCAGACTGAGTGCAGAGTGACAGTGCGTGCAGACTGAGTGCAGAGTGACAGTGAGTGCAGACTGAGTGCAGAGTGGCAGTGAGTGCACACTGAGTGCAGAGTGACAGTGAGTGCACACTGAGTGCAGAGTGAGTGCAGAGTGACAGTGAGTGCTGAGTGAGTGCAGAGTGACAGTGAGTGCAGAGTGAGGGCAGAGTGACAGTGAGTGCAGAGTGACAGTGAGTGCAGAGTGACAGTGAGTGCAGAGTGACAGTGAGTGCAGAGTGACAGCAGAGTGACAGTGACTGCAGAGTGACAGTGAGTGCAGAGTGACAGTGAGTGCAGAGTGACAGTGAGTGCGAGAGTGACAGTGAGTGCAGAGGGACAGTGAGTGCAGACTGAGTGCAGAGTGATAGTGAGTGCAGACTGAGTGCAGAGTGACAGTGAGTGCAGACTGAGTGCAGAGTGACAGTGAGTGCAGACTGAGTGCAGAGTGGCAGTGAGTGCAGACTGAGTGCAGAGTGACAGTGAGTGCACACTGAGTGCAGCGTGGGTGCAGAGTGACAGTGAGTGCAGAGTGAGTGCAGAGTGACAGTGAGTGCAGAGTGAGTGCAGAGTGACAGTGAGTGCAGAGTGACAGTGAGTGCAGAGTGACAGTGAATGCAGAGTGACAGTGAGTGCAGAGTGACAGTGAGTGCAGAGTGAGTGCGAGAGTGACAGTGAGTGCAGAGTGACAGTGAGTGCAGACTGAGTGCAGAGTAACAGTGAGTGCAGACTGAGTGCAGAGTGACAGTGAGTGCAGACCAGACTTAGTGCAGAGTGACAGTGAGTGCAGAGTGACAGTGAGTGCAGAGTGACAGCAAGTGACAGTGAGTGCAGAGTGAGTGCAGACTGAGTGCAGAGTGACAGTGAGTGCAGACTGAGTGCAGAGTGACAGTGAGTGCAGACTGAGTGCAGAGTGAGTGCAGAGTGATAGTGAGTGCAGAGTGAGTGCAGAGTGACAGTGAGTGCAGAGTGACAGTGAGTGCAGAGTGACAGTGTTGGACAGGCCACATGAAGGGCCGCTCTCCCCCGGCCCAACCAGGCCTGAGTCCAGTCCCGCAAGTACCACACACCACCATTGCACGTCCCCCGTCCCCTCAGGGACCCCTGCCCTCGAGCATGTCGACCTCGTGGGTCCAATCCACTGCCGGCCCACGCGCCCAGCCTGGGGCGCCATCTTGGACACTCCACCACGAGGCCGCCTGGCCCCCGATCGACCTCAACCCTGGGCCTGGGCCGGCCTCAGACATTCCGGCACCACCCTCCACCCAGGAGGTGAGCGGGCTACTTGGCAAGTCAATGGGAGAAAGAGGTGCCGATGGCTCTCCCCCACCAAGTGCCGCCCGCCCATCGCCTCCCCGGGCGCTGGCTCCACCCCCCTGCTGGGTGTCTGGACTCCCTCATCCCGGACCTCCCGACCTCCAAGTGCGAGGGTCCGGACATCAAAGCACGCCAGCCCTATAACTGGGGCAGCTCCAGAGCAGGAAGGCAGTTGTATCTTGGAGTCGAGAGACGTAAAGAGGAACTCATCCTGGACGGACTACTGGCGCTGCCGTAGCTCTGTCTTGTGCACCATCGTCCTGCCTGTTGGCGCTGCCACAGCCGTCGTAATCTTCATCACCTTCATCGTCGTCGGGACCTGCTGGCGTGGCCGCGGACCGTTGTAACCGCCATCTTCACCGGGACCTGCAGGCTCCGCCGCGGACCGTCGTTTTCCTTCGTCCATCTCGGGACCTGCCTGGCTCCGCCGCGGCCCGATCATCTAGAACGCCGAGCTCGAGGATTGAGAGCTATTTTCCACTCGTTGGTAACAAAGACTGTCCCGCTACCCCTTTCCTAAACCAGAGACTAGAACCGAGGGGACCCCTGAGTCCAGACCTCCTTGTATCCATCATCGTAACCTAAGAATTGCATATAAAGTCTCGTTAACCTTCAACCTTGTGTGGTGTCCGTCTGTGGGGGGGGAAGTTGCTTATCTGTACAGTCGTTGGAGACGGCTCTCCCTGGAGACCTCTCCCCGTAACCTCGGCCGACCCTCCCGGTCCGTCTAACAGACAGTGAGTGCAGAGTGACAGCAAGTGACAGTGAGTGCAGAGTGAGTGCAAAGTGACAGTGAGTGCAGAGTGAGTGCAAAGTGACAGTGAGTGCAGAGTGAGTGCAGAGTGACAGTGAGTGCAGAGTGACAGTGAGTGCAGAGTGACAGTGAGTGCAGAGTGACAGTGAGTGCAGAGTGAGTGCAGAGTGACAGTGAGTGCAGAGTGACAGTGAGTGCAGAGTGACAGTGAGTGCAGAGTGAGTGCGAGAGTGACAGTGAGTGCAGAGTGACAGTGAGTGCAGACTGAATGCAGAGTGACAGTGAGTGCAGACTGAGTGCAGAGTGACAGTGCGTGCAGACTGAGTGCAGAGTGACAGTGAGTGCAGACTGAGTGCAGAGTGGCAGTGAGTGCACACTGAGTGCAGAGTGACAGTGAGTGCACACTGAGTGCAGAGTGAGTGCAGAGTGACAGTGAGTGCTGAGTGAGTGCAGAGTGACAGTGAGTGCAGAGTGAGGGCAGAGTGACAGTGAGTGCAGAGTGACAGTGAGTGCAGAGTGACAGTGAGTGCAGAGTGACAGTGAGTGCAGAGTGACAGCAGAGTGACAGTGACTGCAGAGTGACAGTGAGTGCAGAGTGACAGTGAGTGCAGAGTGACAGTGAGTGCAGAGTGACAGTGAGTGCGAGAGTGACAGTGAGTGCAGAGGGACAGTGAGTGCAGACTGAGTGCAGAGTGATAGTGAGTGCAGACTGAGTGCAGAGTGACAGTGAGTGCAGACTGAGTGCAGAGTGACAGTGAGTGCAGACTGAGTGCAGAGTGGCAGTGAGTGCAGACTGAGTGCAGAGTGACAGTGAGTGCACACTGAGTGCAGCGTGGGTGCAGAGTGACAGTGAGTGCAGAGTGAGTGCAGAGTGACAGTGAGTGCAGAGTGAGTGCAGAGTGACAGTGAGTGCAGAGTGACAGTGAGTGCAGAGTGACAGTGAATGCAGAGTGGCAGTGAGTGCAGAGTGAGTGCGAGAGTGACAGTGAGTGCAGAGTGACAGTGAGTGCAGACTGAGTGCAGAGTAACAGTGAGTGCAGACTGAGTGCAGAGTGACAGTGAGTGCAGACCAGACTTAGTGCAGAGTGACAGTGAGTGCAGACTGAGTGCAGAGTGGCAGTGAGTGCAGACTGAGTGCAGAGTGACAGTGAGTGCAGAGTGAGTGCAGAGTGACAGTGAGTGCAGAGTGAGTGCGGAGTGACAGTGAGTGCAGAGTGACAGTGAGTGCAGAGTGACAGTGAGTGACAGTGAGTGCAGAGTGACAGCAAGTGACAGTGAGTGCAGAGTGAGTGCAAAGTGACAGTGAGTGCAGAGTGAGTGCAGAGTGACAGTGAGTGCAGAGTGAGTGCAGAGTGACAGTGAGTGTAGAGTGGCAGTGAGTGCAGAGTGACAGCAAGTGACAGTGAGTGCAGAGTGAGTGCAAAGTGACAGTGAGTGCAGAGTGACAGTGAGTGCAGAGTGAGTGCAGAGTGACAGTGAGTGCAGAGTTACAGTGAGTGCAGAGTGGCAGTGAGTGCAGAGTGACAGTGAGTGCAGAGTGACAGCAGAGTGACAGTGAGTGCAGAGTGACAGTGAGTGCAGAGTGACAGCAGAGTGACAGTGAGTTCAGAGTGACAGTGAGTGCAGAGTGACAGCAGAGTGACAGTGAGTGCAGAGTGACAGTGAGTGCAGAGTGACAGTGAGTGCAGAGTGACAGTGAGTGCAGAGTGACAGCAAGTGACAGTGAGTGCAGAGTGAGTGCAAAGTGACAGTGAGTGCAGAGTGAGTGCAAAGTGACAGTGGGTGCAGAGTGAGTGCAGAGTGACAGTGAGTGCAGAGTGACAGTGAGTGCAGAGTGACAGTGAGTGCAGAGTGACAGTGAGTGCAGAGTGAGTGCAGAGTGACAGTGAGTGCAGAGTGACAGTGAGTGCAGAGTGAGTGCGAGAGTGACAGTGAGTGTAGAGTGACAGTGAGTGCAGACTGAATGCAGAGTGACAGTGAGTGCAGACTGAGTGCAGAGTGACAGTGCGTGCAGAGTGACAGTGAGTGCAGAGTGAGTGCAGAGTGACAGTGAGTGCTGAGTGAGTGCAGAGTGACAGTGAGTGCAGAGTGAGGGCAGAGTGACAGTGAGTGCAGAGTGACAGTGAGTGCAGAGTGACAGTGAGTGCAAAGTGACAGCAGAGTGACAGTGACTGCAGAGTGACAGTGAGTGCAGAGTGACAGTGAGTGCAGAGTGACAGTGAGTGCAGAGTGACAGTGAGTGCGAGAGTGACAGTGAGTGCAGAGGGACAGTGAGTGCAGACTGAGTGCAGAGTGATAGTGAGTGCAGACTGAGTGCAGAGTGACAGTGAGTGCAGACTGAGTGCAGAGTGACAGTGAGTGCAGACTGAGTGCAGAGTGGCAGTGAGTGCAGACTGAGTGCAGAGTGACAGTGAGTGCACACTGAGTGCAGCGTGGGTGCAGAGTGACAGTGAGTGCAGAGTGAGTGCAGAGTGACAGTGAGTGCAGAGTGAGGGCAGAGTGACAGTGAGTGCAGAGTGACAGTGAGTGCAGAGTGACAGTGAGTGCAGAGTGACAGCAGAGTGACAGTGACTGCAGAGTGACAGTGAGTGCAGAGTGGCAGTGAGTGCAGAGTGACAGTGAGTGCAGAGTGACAGTGAGTGCGAGAGTGACAGTGAGTGCAGAGGGACAGTGAGTGCAGACTGAGTGCAGAGTGATAGTGAGTGCAGACTGAGTGCAGAGTGACAGTGAGTGCAGACTGAGTGCAGAGTGACAGTGAGTGCAGACTGAGTGCAGAGTGGCAGTGAGTGCAGACTGAGTGCAGAGTGACAGTGAGTGCACACTGAGTGCAGCGTGGGTGCAGAGTGACAGTGAGTGCAAAGTGAGTGCAGAGTGACAGTGAGTGCAGAGTGAGTGCAGAGTGACAGTGAGTGCAGAGTGACAGTGAGTGCAGAGTGACAGTGAATGCAGAGTGACAGTGAGTGCAGAGTGAGTGCGAGAGTGACAGTGAGTGCAGAGTGACAGTGAGTGCAGACTGAGTGCAGAGTAACAGTGAGTGCAGACTGAGTGCAGAGTGACAGTGAGTGCAGACCAGACTTAGTGCAGAGTGACAGTGAGTGCAGAGTGACAGTGAGTGCAGAGTGACAGCAAGTGACAGTGAGTGCAGAGTGAGTGCAGACTGAGTGCAGAGTGACAGTGAGTGCAGACTGAGTGCAGAGTGACAGTGAGTGCAGACTGAGTGCAGAGTGATAGTGAGTGCAGAGTGAGTGCAGAGTGACAGTGAGTGCAGAGTGACAGTGAGTGCAGAGTGACAGTGAGTGCAGAGTGACAGCAAGTGACAGTGAGTGCAGAGTGAGTGCAAAGTGACAGTGAGTGCAGAGTGAGTGCAAAGTGACAGTGAGTGCAGAGTGAGTGCAGAGTGACAGTGAGTGCAGAGTGACAGTGAGTGCAGAGTGACAGTGAGTGCAGAGTGAGTGCAGAGTGACAGTGAGTGCAGAGTGACAGTGAGTGCAGAGTGACAGTGAGTGCAGAGTGAGTGCGAGAGTGACAGTGAGTGCAGAGTGACAGTGAGTGCAGACTGAATGCAGAGTGACAGTGAGTGCAGACTGAGTGCAGAGTGACAGTGCGTGCAGACTGAGTGCAGAGTGACAGTGAGTGCAGACTGAGTGCAGAGTGGCAGTGAGTGCACACTGAGTGCAGAGTGACAGTGAGTGCACACTGAGTGCAGAGTGAGTGCAGAGTGACAGTGAGTGCTGAGTGAGTGCAGAGTGACAGTGAGTGCAGAGTGAGGGCAGAGTGACAGTGAGTGCAGAGTGACAGTGAGTGCAGAGTGACAGTGAGTGCAGAGTGACAGTGAGTGCAGAGTGACAGCAGAGTGACAGTGACTGCAGAGTGACAGTGAGTGCAGAGTGACAGTGAGTGCAGAGTGACAGTGAGTGCAGAGTGACAGTGAGTGCGAGAGTGACAGTGAGTGCAGAGGGACAGTGAGTGCAGACTGAGTGCAGAGTGATAGTGAGTGCAGACTGAGTGCAGAGTGACAGTGAGTGCAGACTGAGTGCAGAGTGACAGTGAGTGCAGACTGAGTGCAGAGTGGCAGTGAGTGCAGACTGAGTGCAGAGTGACAGTGAGTGCACACTGAGTGCAGCGTGGGTGCAGAGTGACAGTGAGTGCAGAGTGAGTGCAGAGTGACAGTGAGTGCAGAGTGACAGTGAGTGCAGAGTGACAGTGAGTGCAGAGTGACAGTGAATGCAGAGTGACAGTGAGTGCAGAGTGAGTGCGAGAGTGACAGTGAGTGCAGAGTGACAGTGAGTGCAGACTGAGTGCAGAGTAACAGTGAGTGCAGACTGAGTGCAGAGTGACAGTGAGTGCAGACCAGACTTAGTGCAGAGTGACAGTGAGTGCAGACTGAGTGCAGTGTGGCAGTGAGTGCAGACTGAGTGCAGAGTGACAGTGAGTGCACACTGAGTGCAGAGTGAGTGCAGAGTGAAAGTGAGTGCAGAGTGAGTGCAGAGTGACAGTGAGTGCAGAGTGAGTGCGGAGTGACAGTGAGTGCAGAGTGACAGTGAGTGCAGAGTGACAGTGAGTGACAGTGAGTGCAGAGTGACAGCAAGTGACAGTGAGTGCAGAGTGAGTGCAAAGTGACAGTGAGTGCAGAGTGAGTGCAGAGTGACAGTGAGTGCAGAGTGACAGTGAGTGCACACTGAGTGCAGAGTGAGTGCAGAGTGACAGTGAGTGCTGAGTGAGTGCAGAGTGACAGTGAGTGCAGAGTGAGGGCAGAGTGACAGTGAGTGCAGAGTGACAGTGAGTGCAGAGTGACAGTGAGTGCAGAGTGACAGCAGAGTGACAGTGACTGCAGAGTGACAGTGAGTGCAGAGTGACAGTGAGTGCAGAGTGACAGTGAGTGCAGAGTGACAGTGAGTGCGAGAGTGACAGTGAGTGCAGAGGGACAGTGAGTGCAGACTGAGTGCAGAGTGATAGTGAGTGCAGACTGAGTGCAGAGTGACAGTGAGTGCAGACTGAGTGCAGAGTGACAGTGAGTGCAGACTGAGTGCAGAGTGACAGTGAGTGCAGACCAGACTTAGTGCAGAGTGACAGTGAGTGCAGACTGAGTGCAGAGTGACAGTGAGTGCACACTGAGTGCAGCGTGGGTGCAGAGTGACAGTGCGTGCAGAGTGATTGCAGAGTGACAGTGAGTGCAGAGTGAGTGCAGAGTGACAGTGAGTGCAGAGTGACAGTGAGTGCAGAGTGACAGTGAATGCAGAGTGACAGTGAGTGCAGAGTGAGTGCGAGAGTGACAGTGAGTGCAGAGTGACAGTGAGTGCAGACTGAGTGCAGAGTAACAGTGAGTGCAGACTGAGTGCAGAGTGACAGTGAGTGCAGACCAGACTTAGTGCAGAGTGACAGTGAGTGCAGAGTGACAGTGAGTGCAGAGTGACAGCAAGTGACAGTGAGTGCAGAGTGATTGCAGACTGAGTGCAGAGTGACAGTGAGTGCAGACTGAGTGCAGAGTGACAGTGAGTGCAGACTGAGTGCAGAGTGAGTGCAGAGTGAGTGCAGAGTGACAGTGAGTGCAGAGTGACAGTGAGTGCAGAGTGACAGTGAGTGCAGAGTGACAGCAAGTGACAGTGAGTGCAGAGTGAGTGCAAAGTGACAGTGAGTGCAGAGTGAGTGCAAAGTGACAGTGAGTGCAGAGTGAGTGCAGAGTGACAGTGAGTGCAGAGTGACAGTGAGTGCAGAGTGACAGTGAGTGCAGAGTGACAGTGAGTGCAGAGTGAGTGCAGAGTGACAGTGAGTGCAGAGTGACAGTGAGTGCAGAGTGACAGTGAGTGCAGAGTGAGTGCGAGAGTGACAGTGAGTGCAGAGTGACAGTGAGTGCATACTGAATGCAGAGTGACAGTGAGTGCAGACTGAGTGCAGAGTGACAGTGCGTGCAGACTGAGTGCAGAGTGACAGTGAGTGCAGACTGAGTGCAGAGTGGCAGTGAGTGCACACTGAGTGCAGAGTGACAGTGAGTGCACACTGAGTGCAGAGTGAGTGCAGAGTGACAGTGAGTGCTGAGTGAGTGCAGAGTGACAGTGAGTGCAGAGTGAGGGCAGAGTGACAGTGAGTGCAGAGTGACAGTGAGTGCAGAGTGACAGTGAGTGCAGGGTGACAGCAGAGTGACAGTGACTGCAGAGTGACAGTGAGTGCAGAGTGACAGTGAGTGCAGAGTGACAGTGAGTGCAGAGTGACAGTGAGTGCGAGAGTGACAGTGAGTGCAGAGGGACAGTGAGTGCAGACTGAGTGCAGAGTGATAGTGAGTGCAGACTGAGTGCAGAGTGACAGTGAGTGCAGACTGAGTGCAGAGTGACAGTGAGTGCAGACTGAGTGCAGAGTGGCAGTGAGTGCAGACTGAGTGCAGAGTGACAGTGAGTGCACACTGAGTGCAGTGTGGGTGCAGAGTGACAGTGAGTGCAGAGTGACAGTGAATGCAGAGTGACAGTGAGTGCAGAGTGAGTGCGAGAGTGACAGTGAGTGCAGAGTGACAGTGAGTGCAGACTGAGTGCAGAGTAACAGTGAGTGCAGACTGAGTGCAGAGTGACAGTGAGTGCAGACTGAGTGCAGAGTGGCAGTGAGTGCAGACTGAGTGCAGAGTGACAGTGAGTGCACACTGAGTGCAGAGTGAGTGCAGAGTGACAGTGAGTGCAGAGTGAGTGCAGAGTGACAGTGAGTGCAGAGTGAGTGCGGAGTGACAGTGAGTGCAGAGTGACAGTGAGTGCAGAGTGACAGTGAGTGACAGTGAGTGCAGAGTGACAGCAAGTGACAGTGAGTGCAGAGTGAGTGCAAAGTGACAGTGAGTGCAGAGTGAGTGCAGAGTGACAGTGAGTGCAGAGTGAGTGCAGAGTGACAGTGAGTGTAGAGTGGCAGTGAGTGCAGAGTGACAGCAAGTGACAGTGAGTGCAGAGTGAGTGCAAAGTGACAGTGAGTGCAGAGTGAGTGCAGAGTGACAGTGAGTGCAGAGTGAGTGCAGAGTGACAGTGAGTGCAGAGTTACAGTGAGTGCAGAGTGGCAGTGAGTGCAGAGTGACAGTGAGTGCAGAGTGACAGCAGAGTGACAGTGAGTGCAGAGTGACAGTGAGTGCAGAGTGACAGCAGAGTGACAGTGAGTTCAGAGTGACAGTGAGTGCAGAGTGACAGCAGAGTGACAGTGAGTGCAGAGTGACAGTGAGTGCAGAGTGACAGTGAGTGCAGAGTGACTGCAGAGACAGTGTGTAAGGGTGCAGGGTGCACATTGTGTGAGTGTGCAGAATGAGTGTGCAGGATAAACAGTGTGTGACTATGCAGGGTGACATTGGGAGTGTGTGGGTCAGCAGTGTGTGAATGTGTAGGGGCAGTGTGTGAGTGTGCAGAAAACACCACACACACATACACCACACACACATACCACACACACACACCATACACACATACACCACACACACCACACACACATAACGCACACACAAACCACACGCCTCAGTCTCTCAACACCACACACTCGTCACCACTCAACACAACACACTCACCACCACACTCACTCCCCAGGCTCACCCCCACAGACTTACCACCACACACTCACCAGTACACAGAAAACAAAACACACAACAACACACCCCCAGCCGTCAATGAATGCTTTCACCATGCACAAACACCAACAACAATCAGCCATCTGTGCACGCTTTTACCAAGCACACACCCACCAGCCGTCAGTGCACCCTTCCACCAGGCACACACACCTCCAGCTGGCAGTGCACTTTTCCACCCAGCAATCGCAGTATGGTACACTTTACTTTTAAACATATTCATATAAAGCACAGCATGCCACCATTGGTAAAATTACAATTCAACCAACATAATTCCACTACACACCACATGCACACACTCAATAACACATGGCGAAAAGACATTGCCATTTACAATGCCATTAGCTCAAACTCAAATAAATCCGAGCCCGATTGCATTTCTAATGCTTTTAGGTATTGGTGGGAAAGCTGATAAGGAATTAGGCTTTGGAAGCTCTGTCCTCTGCTTTCCCAGCTGAGGCCTATTCACCATATTTTGAGTTCTTAATTAACCTTATGTCTTGTTTCACAATACTTCTACGTGATGCACCTCCAGCATGTATAACATTTTTCACAGAATCCCTTCTCCTTCCACTAAGCAGCAGGTTGTTTAAAAAGTTAAATAAAAATGCCTGATGTTCAAGGAGTTTTCTTTGAGCCTCTGAGACTATATAGATTTTTACCTGTCCACTCACAAGAAAGCATGGTAAGCATAGCATTGGTAGCCCCACATTAAATAGGGTATGCCTTTTTATGCTATGTTTCCTGCCGAATGATGCTAAAGCTGTTGGCTGCTCTGCCAGTAGAAGTTCAGAACTAAGTTCACCTCTAAATAAGTTATGGTGAACAAAAGGTTGAGGGATTAAATATCAACCAGTTTTTGGCAAATGTTCTATTACTGACAACCTTGAAATTATCTCATAAGCCTTTTTTTTGTTTCTTACATTTCCGAAGCCTCAAACTGCTTTTGAGCTTTTGAGGTTGGTTGTCAAAACACTATTCCAATTTCAATGCATTTGGATGATCCGTAGACTAATTTCACCAATGAAATAGATGTTTTTGGTTTGTGAATAAGTATGTTTCTCCCTACCATTAAAACTGCTGTTGAATGTGTTGATTACACTTTGTGACTCTTAACATTATTGTCAGTATTGTAACTGATAAGTCAATTTGCACATGCTAGAGATAGCATGTTATAGATGAATGTTATATATATTGGCATGTAGTTGTACCAGTTAACGGAGGAGCACCTTAAGGTGACAACACTAGGGCTGGATTCCTCTTCCATTACACTCTTGTACTTACACTCAAGAAGAGACACTGGTAAAGAGAGTTCACTCTATTGGTTGATGATAACCCAAGGTAATCACATTCTTCCATGAGGTATCTCTTTTGATTTACACCACTGAGCAAACCACACACATTGGAACTTGAATGATTTGCTCTTGCATTAAGCTACACCTGGAGCAGAAACTCTGATCAACTTTACAATCACTGAATCTAGAGAGTCGTGTTCTGTACATAATTCAAGTTTTTTTAGTTCTTGCTAGGTAGAGATTAGGGTGATTCTGGGACATTAGCACACACTCTATCGTTGTTGTAAATGAAATTATTAGTGCACCACGTCGAAATTTCTCAAACAATCTTACCTCATCTTTCATAGGCTTCTCAACTAGTATTAAAAGCTCAAAGTCTGTATTCTAAGTTGACTTGCTTGTTATTCATACATTCTACCTTAATTCTTGTTTTAGCCTCTGTGTTTCCGTACTAGTGTTGTGATGGGATGTAATCTACTTTCAGTGGCAATGCCAGGATTTCTGAAGTCACACTTACCAGTGCCAGAGTTTGTACCTGGCTGTGCATTTTTAATGTACATGGTTTCATCTAAAGTGACTGAAGTCCTTCAGTCGTTCTGCCTGTAATCATAAAATTACCAATTTTTACGTAGCTGGTATTTTGATCAGCTGTTGACCTTTTATGACTCTCTAAGTAAGGGTAACTTCTGTTTTCCCATATTTTTTCTGTCAGGATTAAGTATGTTTTTCTAGAAAAACACATCTTTAAAAATATTCATAGTTCATCAGACAAGTACATTTCAAAAGGATAAAAACAAAACAAATACAATATTTTTAAGTTGAATTTAATAGTGTTAAGTAGATATCTTAATAGTAGGGTGGATAGTTCTGGCTCTTGGAATTGAGATTGTTTTTTCTGCATCGATACAACTTCTTAGCTTTTGTTCTGGTTAGTGCTAAATTGGCAATGTCGGAAAACAGCATGTCAATGCCAGTGCTGTATTGAGAAAAATATGTCAAGAGGAGCATGT
The DNA here is from genome assembly GCF_964263255.1 of Lissotriton vulgaris. Classification (NCBI taxonomy): domain Eukaryota; kingdom Metazoa; phylum Chordata; class Amphibia; order Caudata; family Salamandridae; genus Lissotriton; species Lissotriton vulgaris. The sequence continues at coordinate 773,459,128 of NC_141696.1, read as the reverse complement.
TGAAAAGGTATGTGCTTTGTAGAGACTCATGTGATCTTCTACATGTTAGCCTATGGCCTTATTGACCCAATCCCATCCTTTCACCTGGTCTGCAGTACTAAATGCTAGTTTCCATCGTACAATATTCCATGAGTGCTTTGTTTATCATTTCTAAACTCAGTTCCCCAATACTTGTGTCAGATGTTAGGCAATACTACCTTTCCTTGTGACGCGATGTGCCTTAATTCGTCAGAACTACTGACCTTAGAGGTGGTGACCAGATTCGAATCCAGGCCTCAGCTAAACAACCTGTAATTCCAGGCAAATCACTTGGGGCCATATGTATAATCAACCTGATTAGCGATTCTCAAATAGCGATTTTTAAGAAATCGCTATTTGAGAATCGCAAATAGGTATGTATTTACAAAATCAATTTTTTTTGCGATTTCTTAAAATTCCTTAATTGCGATTAGCAAATTGCGAATCGCAATTAGGGAATAATTTCCCATTCATTACTATGGGCCAGGAGGCCCATAGGAATGAATGGGAAGGTATTCTCAATTTGCCATGCGCAATTTGAGAATCGCAAATTGAGAATAATCTCAAGGGTGCAGGGATGTCCAAAGGACACTCTGTTGCACCCCTGAAATATGCATGGGTCACATGTGGCACACATACATGCCCTAAGGGCATGTATGTGTGTCACATGGCACTGTGAAAAATGCCAAAATGTGCATTTTTCAAAGAAATCGCAAATTACCAACAACCTGAAGTTGGTGGTAATTTGCGATTCCTTAAGGCAAAGTTGCACTTTTTTGTGCTCTTACATTGCATTTAAGGAATCGCAAAATTTGCGATTCCTTAAATGCAATCGCAAAATAAGGAATCGCAAATTTTGCGATCCTTTTGCGTTATCTAGTGCAGTGCAAAAAAATGAGAAATTTTCTTTCTCAATATGTTTTTTGTACTTCACACGAGCTTCTTTGAGTTGTTCGTGGTGTGTGACTGAGGGGTTGTGTCTCCATAGTCTCTCCGTAGCTCTTTGTTGTCTCCTTTCTGAGTTAATGTCGGTGTTAAACCAAGATCTGGATGGAGTGCTCCTGCTTTTTTTTCATTTTAGAGGAGCTATTTGATCGAGGATGGATGCCATCTTTGAGGTGTAGTCCAAGGTAAGTTCCGTTGCTGAAAGGTGAGCAGAGAAGCTAGGGAGGAGTGCATGTATCTTTTTATCTAGGTCTGTTAAAGGAATCTGAGTTAGATTTCTGGACCATTTGGGGGGTCTTGCGGGGGGGCTGGAGAAGAGTTTTTTGATTTATGTGAAATAGGATGTTGTGGCGGTCAGACCAGTCTACGGGGAGGACGTAGTCGATCGTCACTGTGTCATTTTGAGTGATAATGGCATCCAAGATTGCCCCATTCTTGTGCGTTTCTTCGGAGCAGAATTGAGTCAAATTGTTGTCCAGAAAAATATTGTTGAGGGTCAGAATTAGTGGATTGTTTGCCTCATTCCAATGTACATTGAAGTCACTGAGAATTAGGTTATTTGCGTCGCCGAGTGAGCAGTGGGCAATCATATCTGACAGGTGTTCCCCGAATGTGGACGTGTTGCCTGGGGAATGGTATAGGAGATGGCAGAGAATTGTTCTATTGTCATTAGTGTTGATGTTAGCGGTGAGACATTTGATGGAGCTGTACTTGAAGGAGTCCTTTTCTGCGATGGCAATGGTATTCTTATGTATGATTGCTATGCCTTAGCCTCTTTGGTCATTTCTGTCCTTGTTGATGATAGTGAAGCCTGGGGGCACCAACATGTCTAGGATTGGCGTGGAGAATTTGTTTAGCCAAGTCTCAGTTATAAAAGCAAAGTCTATGTCATGCGAGAGGATGATTTCCGCAAGTTCTGTTGTGTGTTTGACTGCTGATCTACAATTTATGAGCATGCATTTGGTAGTGCATTCCCCTTTGGTGTGCTTCTTTATAGGGGAGGCTCTAAGAATGGGAGTGAGGAGGGCCGGTGGTCTTGGAGAATTTGAGGAGCGGTGGTCTCTTCCAAGACCAGTGATCACTTGAATCTTAGCTATAGGAGTATCTGTGAAAGGAGTGTTGTAGGTTAGGGATAGCTCCGTCGCCTCCTTAGAGGACATGACAGCTTTGGTTCTTCTAGGTCTCTGATTTCGATGTTCTAAGTCAATTTTTCTGGGTCTTTGTGTTAGGATCACATGGGTGGGTGGGGGTTCTCTAGGTCTCTGAGTTTGATATTCAGTATCGGCTTCTCTGGATCTTTGTGAGAGTGATGCATGGTTGGTTGGGGGTTCACTGGGTCTCTGGATTCGATACTTAATATTGGTTTCTTTCTGTCTATCTTTTAAGCTTGCCAAGGTGGGTAGCAGCTCATTTAGGTGTAGTGATTTGTTCGATCTTGGATGGGGGGAGCTAGTCAAAGTTTGAGACTGAAACGGAGGCAGCCTAGTCTTACGGGCCGATTCAAGGTTGGTTAAAATTTCTCTGAGGCCCAGACTTATCAGTTCTAGTTGGCTTTCTAGGAGAACTAGCCACTGTTCCAAGTTAACTGAGGGTAGGGTAGAATCCTCTTGGGCAGTAGTGTCTCGGGAGGGGGAGGCTTGGTCAGGTGTGTCCGATTGGAGGATGGGCCCCTCTGTGTTGAGGGGCCTGTTGATGTAGGAGCTGACCCTGAAGTGACTAGGAGACTGTGTATGCCTTTGGGAGTCGTTCCTGGTTTGTAGGTTGGGTAGATCGGGAGGAGGAGGGTATGACTCAGTGGGAGGTAGTTGCTTTTGGATCGAGGGAGTAAGAGTGCGGATGATGGTTCGTGAAGGAAGGGAGGTTGATCTGGTAGATGGCGAGGAGAAGGATGATCGTTTCTCCAAATCTGGTTGGTTGGTTAGAGGTACGGAGTAGGGCGAGATGGGAGGTGGCGTGTGAACAGGTGCGATCTTTAGTGAGGGGAAGAGAGAGTCAAAAGCCTCTAGATTCTCGTGGTTGATTGGATCAGGACTGTGCCGTTCGGCAGATGGTTATAGAGGTGTTGCTGTTTCGCGTCGAATGGTTAGTAATTGTGGTTGTCAGTTTGAAGCTGTGTTGGGTGGTCGTAGTTTTGGCGATAGGTAGCTGTGATTTGAGCATGGTGATCGAGTTGTCTGGTCTTTTTGTATGGATGATTAGATCCATTTGTATGTGCCCTTTGGAGGAGCAGTGGTAAATGTCCATGAAAAGGGCTTCGGGTGTTGTCTGATTAGACTATGTTTAATGTTTATTTTCGCTTTGGGTGAGAGGTTGGGGGGGAAGTTGATCCCGAATGAGTTTGGACCATGTGGTTTGAGGTAGGTCGGTGTGGGCGGCCTTTGGGCGTAAGGGATGTTGGGGGCCATTTTCTCTTTGTTTCTTGTGTGTAAGAGAGGTGTAGGGCGGGGCTTCAAAAGCTACTGATCGCTCCCTTACCTTGTGGCCTGGCTGCGGACATTCGGATCCAGGCAGTGATTGGTAAGACAGACGCTAATCTGTAAATTTTTGTTGCAGAAACCGTGTTCAATCTGGACCTGGAGGTAAGATGCTCAGCGTGTGAATAGACATTTCCTTGGCGGAGGTGGCTAAGTTCCAGCTCACTATTCATTTGGGCCGGTCCTGTGCGTCCTGCCTTTCTTGTGGTGAGTGATGGAAGGTCCCAGTAGGCCGTGTAGAGTTTAGATTGTACCTGTTGCCCTCTTCATTGCACTGAGCAGAGTTCCTCTTGGGCTGAATAGAGCCTGAAGCCCATTGAGGTTGTGGCAGCCCGCGGCAGTTGGCAGTTAGTTAGTTTTGTTTTGCTCACAATTGTCACTTCTCCCTCATGTAACTTAACATTTGCTTTTGTAGTTTGCGCACTTGTAATTTTCTCCTCATGGATTCTATTGTGAAGCGCTCTGACACCTTTGGGTAAAGTCTGCGCTATAAATACGCATTAAATAAATAAAATAAATAAAATAGCAGAATGAAATGCTGTGCCAGTCTTCGATTGGATCGGAGAGTACATCGGGCGGCCATCTTGTGATTGGCCGATGCGGATTAGAGTTGCTTTCCGTGTTTCTGGGTGAATAAGTGGAGGTCTGCAGGGGCTAGCCATCTCACGGGTGGGGTGTAGTCTGGCGCTCTGCCCATGCCCGCTTACACCCTCTCCAAGACCTATAAGGGGTCCGCAGATCAGGCAGCTTTGTGTATTCTTCTGTTCGGGGCTGCTGGAGCGTCCATCTTGAGGTCAGGCAGACTCCAGCTCTGATCCTTAAAGTTCGTAGTCGGCAACAGTCAATTTGGAGTCAGCAAAAGTCGGTGTGGAGGTAGCAAAACCTCGCTGCGAGTGGTGGAGGGTCCGTTTCACCTTCGGCTCGTGTGCTCGTGGGTAGGAGTGCCAAAACGGGTGTCTAGCGCAGCCATTACAGAGTCAGGCAGCCTCCCATTAGCTGCTGAAACACAGATGATGCAGTCTGAGACAAATTCTACTTTGGCATTTACTAAACTATGCAAAGCTTGAATTGCTTGGCTTTCTGTAGCTTTATATAAAAAAGAAAAAATGTGCTCCTTTGCATTACCTTTCATGGAGAGGCATTACATGGTTGGAGCATTGGTGTTCCCATGCACACACCCATGTGTTTTGAAGCAAACCAATATCTACTAAAGGCTGCCAAAATGATGCATCTAACCGAGACTGGTGTAATGAGGAGAAATATGTTCTCTCCTTGTGACTTCCTCTTTGTATGTGTGCTGCTTTCTGCAGCACACATACAAAGAGTAATACGCTATGGAGAATTGTTTTTATTCAGAAAGGAAAGGAATCCCTTTCGGTACAAAAACTATCCTGACCCCAGTGCAGGCACTCTTGTGCCATAGTGCAAGAGTGCCTGTGTTGGCATTATACAGCCCAAAGTGCACCAGCGCAAGGGAAGAGTTGAACTGCGCCTTGCCTTTGGAAAAATGGCACAGGTCAACTCTCTTGCTTTCACACAACGCAGCGTACCAACTTCCCTTTAGGCGTTGCATGAAATCCTAGTAAATCTGTGCCTGTATATTGAATCAATGCAAATCACATTTGCAAGGGATTCAGCACAATTACTTCACCTAATCTCTCAGGATGATCAATATTTTGCTTCAGTCATGAACTCAGAACAAAATGTGCACAACGTACTGCCTGCTCCATGAATTGTTCATGAAACATAAGTAACCGTGACAGCCTGCAGGAGTAGTGCACTTTACTAGTACACAACTGTTATGCTTCTCGAATAGAAGTTCACAAGTGTCTTAACCAAGTCTCGGGGAAAGGAAAATTCAGATTTGTATTGGTTACATTTTAATGTTTTCCGGAAGGTTCCGCATTAATCTTTGTTTTCTTCAAAAACATACAGCTGGGACTAATTCTGTTTCCCTAAAGAACTACACGATACACGGTTTTTGTATTCTATTTCCTATAATTCATTGTTTTCCAAATTGGCAAGCAAATGTCCATCCTAGGCTTCTTCGGTGCCACTTGACATCATTACATCTGCTAAGAGTTTAAGTAAATCGTTGTAATTGTTCTCAATAGCAATTGTTATTGCCAGGAGGGTGGCACATGCAGTCCATTCCAAGCGGCAAAGAAGTTTGGAAAAATCACATTGTATGAATATTACCGTTATTGCGCCTGAAATCATACAGTATCAGCTTTGGAAATTAAACTCTTCAGGGGGCTGAAAGTAGAGATTTCAGGCATATGACTTCCCTTAAATTGAAAGACAACTACTAATTTAATATCCGATTTCCTGGCCGCTTTCTTTGGCAATCAGATCAATTTACTTGAAATTTTAACTTTAAAATATACATTCAAGGCTTATTTTTAATTGCCTTTTCGGATATTCTTGATGAGTTAAGAAATTATTTGAATCCGAGACACAATTGTGGGATTCTTTCCATTGTAGGTTTAGTTTTTAATTTGAAGAGGATACTATTTTACTTTCTGTGCCAACTTGTTTTGATTTCAAAGCAAGGCAGCTTCCAGGACTTTTGGGCAGACGGAAAGAACAGAAATACACTAGACCGCTTCCAGTACCCAAAGTATTAAGGGGCGTATGTATGAGCCCCTTTGTGTCACACTTTCAACACACAACGTGGTGCAGGAGCGACGCAACAAAAATTGTGGGGGCAGATTTACAATAACTGGCGCATCCCCAGGAATGCGCCAGTTATTGTGTGCTGCAGCTCCACCACCCATGGTGCGCCGCATTTACTATGCGGCGCACCATGGGGCAAAAACGGCACAGATGCGTGACGTATCTGTGCCATAAAGGCTGCGCATTGCTGGAGTTGCGTCGCAAGCGCGACGCAGCTCCACCAGTGCTCTGGGGGACCCTATCTGTCCAATGCTGCGTCAAGCCTTACGCCTGCTTCAAGCAGGCGCAGGGTTTTGACGCAGCATTGTCCTAAAAGTGACTGAGTGAAATCTTGTAGATTTCACTTAGTCACTTTTAGGAGGCGTTCCTGTGCAGGAACGCCCCCCACCCCCCCCTGCGCCGGAACGCCTCCTTATGGTGCAGGGCTTTACAACGTGACGCATCTCCCAGATGCGTCACGTTGTAAATACCCCGCACCATGGCGCATCTTTTGCGCTGCCGCTGCATCACAAAAGCGACGCAACAACGGCGTAAAAGAGGCGCAAGGGACTTGTAAATCTGCCCCGTGATTTTTTAAGCCATGCAAGGCCAACTTGTGTGGCCCTGAGTGGCTTCATAAATCTGGAGTCATGCAACGCAGCTGCATTGCATAACTCTGAGCCAGGGAGTCATTCCATGGATGTTGCTTGGGTGTTCCCATGCAACATCCAAGGATTTTGATACATTCCCAGATTTACCAGAAGTGGTAGACCTGGGAATGTGCCAAAAACGTATGCCTCCCCAGGTGAGGGGTAACGAGGAGAAATATATTTTAGTTCTGCTCGTTTTTACCCTTTCTACGTGTGCTGCAGCTCACATAGAAAGAAGGAAATGCCTCAGGTGAATGTTTTTGTGCAGGAAGGTGCCCCTATATGCACAAAACAATCCTTCTTACAATGCAGACACGCTTGCACCATGATGCAAGGGTGCCTGCATTGTTGCTAGTCAGCCAGAAGGGTGCTAGCACAGGAATAAAGGCAGGAATGCGCCATATTGCCTTAAATACAGCACTTTCCTGCCCTTTCCCTGTCACACAGTGCAGCGCAGCAAGGTGACTTGCTGTGCTGCACTACTTGACTTGGCCATAAATATGGCCCTAAATAGTTTACTGTTAATAGATGACTCCAATAACTGGTCTCCAGAATGTGCACATTTGTGTATGAAATATTATGAATTACATAAATTGCAAATATTAACTTTCATGTAGGAATCTACTTACTTTCTGTTAGAAATACAATCATGGTAAAAAGTAACAACTAAACCACCTAAGAACAGGTTTTCCTGGTCCTTCCTCGGACAGGAAAAGTGGTAGGTATTTTTTTAAGATTCTCCTAGTTTGGAAATCATTGCACATATCCCATAAGTCAAATATATTTGTTGTTACCTGAGGAATCAAAAATGCCTCGCTTCACCACCCATTGGAATAACAGTGAGCTCGATGTACTAAAAGTTCTTTAGCAATATGCTTTGGCAAAGCCAACAGATCTGGCATTTTCGTGCCGGTGTAATGCTTATCCTTTTACATTTGTATTGCAAGTATATGGAACAAAAGGAAAAAAAAGAGAAGAGACGAGACAGTCACCTAATTATGGCCACCTTGTGCTTGCAACACAAATGTTAAAGAAAAAAACCATTTGTGATATGTCTGTTTTACTAATGTTTTTTATTAAAATATTTTTTGTTAATGTTTTTCTGCAATCACTAAAAGGTGCCAAACATTGCACCCACAATTCAAACCCAATTGGAGTGTAGAGAAATGTTTGCCCAGTGTACAATAACAGATAACAAGTGCCAAGCAATGCCTCTCTATCTAATAATAATTTAATGCAGTAGTACAAGAATCAACCCTATATGATAAATCATTGGGGCTGAGTAGGAGGGGCTGTAGCAGCATTCTCATCAACCACTATTTCATAGTATTTAAGCTAGGAGCCCCAGACCTTATAGAATTTCCTCAGGCATCCCCATACTTTATAAATCACCTTTTCTGCAGCCATGTACATGTCCCATTCCTGTTGTCCATTACCTCGTGGTTGTTACCTCTAGTGCCCACCAGTATCGAGCCACGTCTCTCTTAGCCACCACCAGGCCCAGGTTGCTGAATAGGAGTTTAGCTCGAGGAACATCAATGTCTGGGGTATGCCCAAGAAAACATACTTTGTATCTACTGGAAGGGACTCCCCCAGTATCCTAGCTAACGCTGCCAGTATGTCATCCAAGTATGATTGTATACTTGACACTCTCAAAGTGTGTGTAATAATGTACTTCTTTCCATGGTGCACTGCAAGCAGTAGGGGGAATCCGCTCTTCCAAATTTATGTAAACGGGCACGTCATAATAGATCCTATAGAGGATTTTAAATTGATAAGTCACAACCACGATTCAATTGTCAACTCCCTCGGATGCATCACGTCCGTGTTCCAGTCAGTGTCTTCTAACTCAGCCACATCCCAAACCCAATATTCACTTCGTTTCATCAAGTAGTCAGGCATAATATTGTTAATTGTCTTATATGTCCATGAGACCTCTTTCTCCTCCATCTCCCCTTGTAGTAATCTACCCTCTAGAGGCACAAATTCTGGGATGTCAGCCACATCCAGCCTCTCCGTCGCCCATGCATGTCTAAACTGTATATGTTTTAAATATTGCATGACAGTTAGTTCATTATCCCGCTGGAGGGAGCTGAAAGAAATCAAGTCTCCATCTTCCAACAGATCACCCAGCTTGGAGATCCCGATAAGGTCCCATGCCTCAAAACCCTTCAATTGCCCGAGTTCTTTAAATTGCGACCTGACCCACAATGGGGTGCCTTATGTCACTTTAGTTGCCCAAACCATACATTTCCCATTCTTTATCTAGGCCTCTATCATCATCTGAGTTGCGAGTATCTGTTTCCTCATTCCTTTCATGCATGAAAGTAATGCATATAGGGTCTAGAATAGAATTGCTTCTCTCCAGCAGATAGGTGGGATGGTCCTCAGGAGTATGGCACCAGTCATTAACTGCAACCAAATGTGCAACCCTATAATAGGCCTAATGTCCGACAGAGCAATGCTTTCGTTCCAGTATCCGCAATGCCACCCTCGGATGACCTTCATTCCATAGCAACGTCCGGATCTCTCTATTTATTTTGGCCAAAATGTCATCAGGTATTTTAAAGTAAGTGTTCTAGAGGGCGTATAAACGTTTTGGCAACGTTTTCATCTTGAACATAGCTGCTCATTCCAGCAGTGTTAGGAGTAATATCCTCCACCAGTCCACATCACTGTGAAAGTCCATCAGTATTTTCTGGATTTTACTGTTGCTTTTAAAACAAAAAATACAAGACAAGAATAAATCATCACCCAGCCAACTACTTGAACTGCAGACAGCTACAGTGTCACTAAGACATTTCATAACAGCAAAGGAAGCAGGAAATGAATCATCTTCTAAATGAGTATCTTAAGTGCAGGAAAAATAAAATGTGCTTCTGAAGATAATACACATAAATAACATTAAAAAGCACACTTGGAAAGAGTTTTCTCGTCGAAGAGAAATGATCTATTTTTACGTTGTGCACAAGCTTTGTGCAATCACTCAAAGTGAAGGGAGCCTATAGGGAAAATAGGCAGCCCCTTTGCTCTATGTTTTATGCTGTGTGGGCGGAAGCACTATGGGAATGATTATTGAATAGAATAATTGATCAAAGCTACTAACCAAAACCAATCTATGTACCTATATTATGAATGAAACCATTAGAAAGGTGGGACAGCTACAGATATCTCAAACACTGGAGCTTAAAATCATTGCAAGCTGTCGGCTGGCAAAATCACCATTCATTGGGGCTTGATTACATTGGGCCACCAAGTCTGACACACTTTTCTGACTCATAAAATTGATTTTGCAGATTGGTGACAGCCATTTTGCTGTTTAAAACTCTGAGGTTTTGCAAATTTTAGCATCTGCACAGGGCAAATCACTCAAAATGCTAATAGACCATATTCCAAAGCACACAACATGGTTAAACACAATTTTTGGAGGCCAAAAAGCATGGTTTGGGGGGGTTGGCCAAAAGCAATGTTAACACTGCAATCATCTAATCATTACATTATTATTATAGCTGAACAAAGGTATGAAACAAGGTGGAAACACTCAAGTGGGGTATCTTCCCTTCCCACATTTTTGTCATTGTACAATGCTATTTCCTAAATATGTTATCATAAATCCCCTAGAATTTAGAGTTAGGTCTGAAGGCAAACTCATGAAACCCCACAATAGTCAAGTTCTAGCACACCCATGGGGATTATTTTTCTGCAAAAACAAACCAAGTATTTCTAAAAAAGAATTTTGTTGCTAAATGACTTATGATGTCCTAGTCCTTCCAACTATGATAAGAGCTCAGTGCCCTCCATCCTGCCTGACTTTTTTGTGTCCTTTATGGCAAATCCAGCAATATAAATAAACTTGTTCAGGAGTTATTTTTGTCCCATGATGTTGCCACAAGCACAGTGTGGTTAGCATTTGCTGCCTGTGGCTCAGGTGGGTGGTGAGAAATGCTTTGCAGTGCATTAGACTCCCAGGTTTGCACTGCTTAAGATGATGCTGCCCAGGCAAATTGTGTTTGTGGAGGCATTTGCACCACAGAGAAAAGAGAGACCCGATTCAACAGAAGGGTTATCCACCTGTCTTGATGCTGACAGATGGAGACCAATCCCAGTCAATACCAATATGAAAGAACTAGTTTTTAACGTCAACCAAGGTCGAACTTGTTGCATAGCTGTTACCAGTGAGATGAGAGTAATCTGGAAAAAGTGAATGCATTTTATTGGTGAAAGATGGGTCAGCTGCGAGCGATATGGCATGTACAATATCACTGATCTGAATAAAAGGTGAAATGTTAAGTTATTATTCTAGCGCACACCGCTTACAGTCAATTCAGTAGATTTATTTAGTATGCTCTGGTTCCCCTTACCCTGAAGCACACTTCTGCTTGTGCAAGCATAGCCTTGCTTACATATGCACTTTAAATTACTTCACCCATGGAAAATTATCAAGTGGCATTCTCAAAAAATGACTCTTTGGAATGTTGACATATTCTAAAAATTAAATGGAAAATTGAATATATTTCAGCAATAAAAAATGGCTACAGCCTAAGGGGGATTGTCAGTCTTACTGAAAAAAACAAGCATTGGAAATGCAATAGGGCTCGCATTTGATTAAGTTAGAGCTATTGGCATTGTAAATGGTGTTGTAAATGACAATTTCTTTTATCCATGTGTTAGGAGTGTATGTAGTGTGTGGGGCAGTGTGGCTGGGTCTGGCAGGGGTGAGATGATTTGCTACAATGCAGACCAAACAAGAACATGCCAACACTACTCAGAACCTAAACACGTTGAAGAGAGCTGAAATAGATGAGAGTAGGTTTCCGCTGTATATTTAAGCACATAAACGTAGGCCATTTTAAAACAGCGAGCCAGCTATATAAAAATACTTAAATTGCAGTACTAGGGGGATTTTTGGGACACTTGGAAGTGGGGAATGGATGCGAGCTACTGCCCCACTGATAAGTACTGAACATCTCGAGTGTGAGACTTCTTCAAAAAAGCCTGGGCATGAGAAAAATCCAATGAAAAGCATCCAATCTCCCTAAAAAACGGGCGCAAGCTTTCCCAATGAAACACACTTCCTGAGTCAGGGTAGTGTCACCTCGGGTATGTGCGGGCAACCGGCAGGCAGTGATGATGCTGCAGAGCGGCGGCCAGACTCTGTGTGGAGGGGAGAGAGAGTGCTTCTGCAGCACCTCTTATTAGGTACCCAGTCCCTCCCCTACTGGAGGGGGCGCCCCTGCCCCCTCCGGAGACACACCAGCAGGGATGAATGGGGGAGCGGGCCTAAACTGGCACAAACAGGAAGGAAGGGTGGAGTAAGGGGTGGAGACGAGACGGCAGTCTCCCTAGGGAAGTGTGAGGCTCCATGGCAGGACAACCCTTCTCTCTCCCGCCAGTGATATAGAGTCACGGGAGGCCTTATTAGGAGCCGGGGTGAGGCCGGCTGCACCCGTTACTCATTGCGCATGTGGTGCACTGTGCAGCTGGGAAGATTTAAGTTTCAAATTTAGCCTCCTTGGATGATGACAAAAGGAGTGGGTGGGACAGACTACTTAATCACTCTGTAGCTAGCTGCTAAAAACGTCTTTTTAAAGTAAAAAAAAAAAATACGGACAGAGCGTGGTGTCCCTGAAGTGGCTGCTGCGCTCAACAGATATGTAAAATATAGATAAAGTGAGCGCGGTGTACCTAGCGTGCGCCACGCTCATTAAAGTCAAACCCCAAAATGCGTATATGTTTGTAACTTCTATGTGACATATCGGCACAAGCCCCAGACTCAGGAGCTGCGCTTTGTCCCCAAAAAATGTGCCTACACTAAGTAATGAAGGGGGAGTATCACGTCGTCAGTAAAGCATCCAGTACCGGTGGGCGGGGCAAAAACTGGACAGGGTGATAACCAGGAGGGACTAAAAAGCCTCAAAAAGAATTGGAAGCCAGTGTTTAGCATACAGAATGTCTTATTACTTACCGGTAATCTTCATTACCCCGATTAGGGTCCTCCCCGTCCCAGTCCTAACAACGTGAGGCAGTCCTGCCTCCGCCCAGCCAATCACAACGCCAGTATTTCAATATTACATAAGCCCCGCCCACCTACCGCCATGCCTGTTATCAACAAGACTCCGACACAAACACAGCGGGAGGGTGGGAGGGAAGAGGACTGGGACGGGGAGGACCCTAATTGGGGTAATGAAGATTACCGGTAAGTAATAAGACATTACCCCCTCATGGGTCCTCCCCGTCCCAGTCCTAACAACGTGAGGAACTCACAAGCAGAGAACAAATAAAGAAAACACGCAGGACACCAGGGATCCATGCAGAGTACAAAACTTTAATCAATAAAAGATTAATGAACAACAGCGTTCAAGACGCCAACAGAAAAACTGTCAGCAGAGGCATGTAAAACATCAAGCCGATAATGTCGCACAAACGTGTGATGAGACTGCCAGGTGGCCGCCCTACAAATCTCCTGGATAGAGACCCCCGCCGCCTCAGCCCAGGAAGCAGACACAGAACGCGTCGACCGACCCTGTACATGAGACGGAGGAGGCAAATCCAAAGACTTGTAAGATTGACAGACTGCCAAACGGACCCACCGACTGATCGTGGAAGTGGAAACCTTCTTCCCTTTAGCCACACCCCCACAGGAGACAAACAGGGCAGGAGAACTCCGGAACCCCAGGGAACGTTGGACGTAAATCTGGAGAGCCCTGCGAACATCCAAAGAAGGGGGAACAAGGGAATCCCCATCAGCAGGCAAATCAGGAAGAATCACCTCCTGCTGCAAATGAAAACTCGAAGAAACCTTAGGCAGAAAAGCCGGATCAAGCCGCAAAACGACCCGATCCGGGAGGAACTGCAAATAAGGAAACGAAACAAGCAAGGCACCCAACTCACCCAACCTGCGAGCAGAGGTAATGGCCAACAGGAAAGCCACCTTAGCGGACAGCCACAACAAATCCGCCTCCATCAAAGGCTCAAAAGGGGGCAACTGCAGACCACGCAATACAGTAGGCAAATCCCAAGAAGGAATGAGAACAGGAGAAACCGGCCGACGAAGCCGAAAGCTCCGAAGAAGCCGACTAACCAAAGGAGCAACACCCTCCAAGGAAGCCCCAGGACCCCGACAAGCACGAACCGCCGCCCATTGAGCAGGCAACGTGGAAGGGGAAAGGCCTTTCAAAAAACCATCCCGGAGAAACTCCAACACAGAAGTAGGAACCCCCAGTACAGGATCCACCCCATGAGAAGAACACCAAGAAACAAAAGAACCCCAATGGCGGCCATAGCACTTAAGGGTCGAAGGGCGCCGAGACAACTGGATGTCACGAGCCACCACCGATGAACAACCCAAAGACTCCAAAGTCAACCGCTCAAGAGCCAAGCCGTCAGCTGCAAACGACGAAGACAAGGCAGAGACAGGAGTGGAAACTGAAGAGGAGATGGACACAAAGGAAGCCGGACAAACCGACCCTCCGCCAGCTTCAGCAGGAGAGGAAACCAAATGCGGCGAGGCCAGAAAGGAGCAATCAACAGGACCGAAACCTTCTCCCTCCGAATCTTCTGCAGCACCCTCGGGAGGAGGGGAATGGGAGGGAAAGCATACAGAAGGCCCGAAGGCCAGGGAATCGAAAGAGCATCCACCGCCCAAGCCTGAGGACACAGCACCTCCGAACAAAACCGGGGCAGGAGAGAGTTGTGAGGGGACGCAAAAAGATCGATCCAAGGAGTCCCGAACCGAAGGCAAAGGGACAGGAACAGAGGAAGAGAGAGATGGTACAGAACAGAAGATGGAAGGTCGCGGCTCAAAGCGTCCGCATGAAAATTCAACCGTCCCGGAATGTACACCGCCCTCAAGGCCAACAGATGAGAATCCGCCCAAGCACAAATCATGGAGGCCAACATGTTCAGAGACGCGCACCTGGTCCCTCCCTGACGGTTCAAGTAACAACGAGCCACCTGGTTGTCGGTACGAACCAACAGATTCGCCCCCAGGAGATGAACCTGAAAGAACTGCACCGCCTCCCAGACTGCCGCCAACTCCCGCCAGTTCGAGGAACGGGTGCAGACACCCTGAGACCACCGACCCTTGGCTTCCAAGGACCCCAAAGTGGCCCCCCAACCCCAGAGACTGGCATCCGTCGTCAACAAAAGAGGAGGAGGAAGACAAAACCGCACCCCCTTCTCCAGGTTGGGAGTGCAAAACCACCAGTCCAAGTCCTGAATCAGAGCAGGAGAGAGCGGAATCAGAGTCTCGTAATCCGCCCGGGAGGGGTCCCACCGAGCCAACAGATGAGTCACCAAGGGCTTGAGATGGAGGCGAGCCCAAGGAACCACAGCAGTGGTCGCAGCCATCAACCCCTGGACCCGCAACCAAACACGAGCCGGGGCAGAGGGACGACTCAAAAGATCCCGCAGCAGAGTCTGTAAGGAAAGGATCCGAACAGGAGGGAGAAACACCGCCCCCAGAGAGGTGTCGAACAGACCCCCGATGAACTGAAGTCTCTGAACAGGAACCAGATGAGACTTGGCCAAATTCACCTTGAACCCCAGCTCCTGGAACAGGGACAATGTAGCCTCCACCGCCAGAAGAGCCTGAGGGAAGGAGGAAGCAGAGACCAAACAATCATCAATATAGGGAAACACGGAGAAACCCCGATGTTGCAAAACCCCCACAGCAGGAGCCAATACCTTGGTAAAAGTCCTGGGAGCAGTGGAGAGGCCGAATGGCAGAACCCGAAACTGGAAATGCATCCCCTGGACCACAAACCTCAGGAACCGCTGACTGGCAGGATGGACCGGAACGTGAAAATAGGCGTCCTCCAAGTCCAGGGAAGCCAAAAAATCTCCCTCTTGGATGAGGGGAATGACGGACTGCAACGTGACCATCCGAAAATGATCCAACCGCACCAACTTGTTCAGGGAACGGAGATTCAATATGGGGCGGAAGGAACCATCGGGTTTTGGAACCAGAAACAGATGGGAATAGAACCCCAGGCCCACCTCCTCCACCGAACCGGCACCACCGCCCCTTTCCGGAACAGCATGGCGATGCCGGACAACATGGCAGACCGCCGCACGGGGTCTCTTGACAACGGGGTAACCAGAAGACAATCCAGAGGGGGAGGGCCTCGGAAGGGAATCCGGTAACCCCACCTGATGATATCCAAGACCCATTGATCGGAGATCAGAGCTGACCAACGGTCCAGAAACAAATGGAGACGAGCCCCCACAGAGGCATAGTCACTTTTGTCCAGCACCAGAGGGAGGCTGTGGCAGCTGCTGCTGCTGTTGCTGCTGAGGCCGGGATTTATACTGGAACGCGGCCCCCCGACCACGGGCCCGACCACGAAAGGGCTGAGAGGACAAAACCCCCTGAAACCCCTGCTTCTGGAAAAAAGACCGTTTCTTAGGAGCAGGCTGAAAAGGCTTCAACAACTTCTTCTCCTCCGCAGAGCGCTGCACCATCGAATTCAAGGCATCCCCAAAGAGACGAGGACCCTCAAAAGGCAGTTTATGGACCAAAGACTTCTGAGCAGCATCAAGACGCAATGGCTTTGTCCACAGAGACCTCCTCCCAGCCACCGCCGCCCCAGCAGCCGAGGAGAAAGCCCACAAGGAATCAAAAGTGACATCTGACAGGAATTGCGCCAAAACCTCCATTTGAGCCAACACAGGAGTAGGGTCCCCATGATCCTGAAGACAGTCAAACAGCCTCTCGAAATCCTTGAGCAGGACCTGTGACGCATAGGCCGCATAAGTGCTAGCACGCACCTCAAAGTGAGAAGCGGCGTAAGAACGCTTGAGAGCAGATTCCACCTTACGCTCCACTGGATCAGACAGGGAAGCCTCCTCCGAAGACAAAGAGGAAGAGGAGGAAGCCATAGAAGACAAAAGAGAATTAACCTTCGGAATCGCAGGAAACTGGGAATCAAAGTCCGCCAGGCGATATCGCTTCCCCAGGAATCGTGGAATACCCTGCTTATCCACCTCCAGCCACTCCTTAGTGAGGATATCCTTCAGGACATCATGGAAGGGGAGGTCATCCACCACAGAGGAACTATACTGAGCGTAAAATCCATCTTCAGACAGGGATTTAGGGTCAAACCCAAGCACCTCTCGAATATGCACCAGCATGTCCGAAAAAATCTTGCCCTGGATGTACTTTCCCTTAGGGGAATTGTCCAGTTCTTCCTCATCATCCTTAGCCCGCTTAGCCGCAGGCTCCAGCAGCGCAGACTGGACCGCAGAATCAATCAAGTCCCTTAAATCAGCCCTAGAAATCTGCAAGACGTCGTCCTCCAGTAGATCCTGAATATTATGCTGCTTGGAAACAGCCTTAGCCGGCACAGGAGAAGAAGACCCCTCACTCATGGTGACAAAACCCAGAAGTTACCAAACAGGAAATCACCACAACACAGGAAGTGCCCAGCAACCTCCAATAAATACTGCCCCCAATCAACCAATCACGCAAAGGTGTGTAGGAGTATGAAATAAAAAGAGGGCAGCCCTGACGTCTCCACCCACAGCCACAGGTCAAAAAGAGAATGGCCGCGGGGGCCAGACGCTGCGATAGTGCAGCAGCGCCGGAACTTGAACTCGTATTAACAATTGTCTAATCAAAATACTACATAGGACTAACTAATTTAATAAAAAAACAACCAAACTAAGAAGTACGCTAAAAGACAGAAAACTATCAGACTGTGAGAGCAGCAATCATCAAACAGGACTTCTCCTACTACTTTAGGTGCAGGAGAGGAAAGGGAGCGCTAATTAGATCAAACATCAAAGAAATCTTCAAGATATTTATATTTTAGAAATGTATAATCTGTTGGAATAAGAAGCAGGTATCAAAGAACAGGCTCTTCTAATCACTCAAATCATCTAATCCAGCACAAGCACCAACAAGGGTGCAATATGTTTTTTTCCAAATATGGTATTACTTAATTTTTATAATGAGAGATATTTCGAGAGTTTACAACCACTACTGAAATAGATTATCCACATCTGGTTTATTGTTTAGAACTCCATGGCAACCTTCCACCCTTCAGCTGTTGATCTTAGGCTCCACATAGGAGCAGAACACTTAAATTGCCTTTTTGGTAGACCTGTAGGTTCATCCCTAAGTGACTTTGTGGAGCCTGGTTGTAACTGTAAACCCCTGCTCTGTTCTTCTGCTAACCAATAATGCCTGTGCAGAGCACAAGAACTGTGCACTCATCGGGCATAAATAACTGCAATAGGTAAGGTGACCACAAATATTTTGGCCAAAAGAGCTTGGACCTTTTGTAGCAATTTCAAACAATGGTTACACATACTAATCTGGGAATCCAGATACAGGTCCAGAGCCAGAGTGACACCCCTGAGTCAGTAATTGTTGAAGTGTCAAGTTATGACATCCATCAATCACAAATAATTGTAATTTGTAGTGTACCACTACTTGTGCTAAAGAGCATGAGTTCTAATTTAATTTCTGCCCATAGCTTTAGGGTGCTGTAGAGGGCATTAGAAGTTAGTAAGATGATGTCACACTTCAGAGTAAGAGAAAAAAGAGGTCATGTTCTTCTGCAGACCAATCTCCTTACTCCTGTACCTTGCGAAAGTCATAAAAAAAGCTGCCAACATCAAGCTCACCTCCTTCATAGAAGAAAACAACATCCTCGACTCCTCCCAATCTGGTTTCAGGAAAAGCCACAGCACCAAAACAGCCCTCCTCAATGCGACAGATGACACCCACTCCCTCCTCAACAGAGGAGAGACTGTGGCCCTCATCCTCCTGGACCTCTCCGCAGCTTTCAACACAGTCTCTCACCTCACCCTAGCCTACAGACTGCACGACGCAGGAATCCAGAACAAGTTTGTTATATTCTAAGGTTTGCGTTCCTCAACTGGATCTGCTCATTCCTATCAAGCAGAATGCAGCAGGTAAGACTCCCACCCTTCCTCTCAGATCCCACACCGACCACCTGCGAAGTACCCCAAGGATCCTCCATCAGCCCCACCCTGTTCAACGTCCACATGGCCCTGCTCACACCCATCATCAGATCCCACAGACTCAACATTGTATCCTATACAGATGACACGCAACTCATCCTCTGCCCATCCAGCAAACCCAACATCTCCAAACACAGCTTTCAAGAAGGAACTGAAGCAGTCGCCAGGTGGATGAAGAACAGCTGCTTCAACTAAACACGGACAAAACCAAGGTACCCATCACTGGCTTACCCCCTGATGCCTGGGATGACACCTGGTGGCCCCCTGCTCTTGCAACCCACCCTACCCCAATGACCACATAAGCAACCTTAGAAGAATCCTGGACTCCCAACTCAAAATGGACTGCCACACCAATGCTGTCTCTTCCTCCTGCTTCCACGCCCTCCATCTCCTACGTAAGACATTGAACTGGATTCCCCTTGAGCAGGAAAACCGTCAGACTGGACTACAGGAACTCACTCTAAACTAGGGATCAACAAGAACCTCACCCGCAAAGTCCAGAACATCCAGAACGCCTCTGAAAGACTAGTCCTCAACCTACCACGCCACAGCCATATCACCCAACACCTGTGGACACTACATTGGCTCCTTGTCGAGAAGAGAATCACCTTCAAGCTTCTCACCCATGCCCATAAAGCCCTCAACAACACTGGAACTGCCTACCTGAACTACCGCCTCTTGTTCTACGCACCCCAAAGATCCCGCCGCTCAGCACAGCTCTCCCCTTGCTTCGGTGCCGTGCATCAAGAAGACCAGAACAGGAGGTCATTCCTTTTGCTTCCTCGTGCCAAGGCATGGAACACCCTCCCTCACCAACTCCGACAGACTACAACACTCTCCAAGTTCATAAAGGACATCAAGACCTGACTCTTCGACGAATCGCAGTGAACATCCAGGAGCTGCCCCCAACCCCTCAGTGCCTCGAGACCCTTTTGGGTGAGTAAGTGTGCTTCAACGAACCCCCGATTGGTTGATTGATTGATTGATTTATTGAATCCCCATTTGAATCCCAATTCATCTAAACTGCAAGCTGACCATCAATGGTGGTAAATCTTTCCAACAAGATAGTAGTCAAGGGGATATAATGCAATCCAAAGGGTCATGCATCACCTACTCTATGCAATTCAGAGTTAGCAATTGCTCGGGGCAACTACCAGAAACGTTTCAGTCACGATGCTGAGCCACAATCCTTATATCTGATCTCTCAAGACCAGCTCTTTTTCCAGGGGGTCACCCAGTTAAGCGGAATGTCAGGATAATGATAACAAATATATTGTGTAACATAAATATTATGGCCTAAATATCATTAAGAAAAAATCACTCCATTAGCAGATTATTTATTTGTATTCTATTTTTCACTATTAACTCATATGAATTGATATTTTTGGGTATGATATTTAAGCCACCATGGGTAAGATTTATCAACACTTTGCACTGGTGCAAAGTCATAAATAAAGCATAAAATAGTCAAAGTATTAAAAAAGTATTTACTTTCCAGCGTAAAATGTTTTTTTCACTGAAATGTAGTCTTAAATCTAAAACAAATAGGGGCATATTTACAAAAGAATGGCGGAGCGTGGTGTTACGCCACAATTGGTAAAGCCATGCTCCAAAATTCCGAAAACGCAGGGATGCTCCTTATTTACAATAATACAGCACACCCCTGTGTTTCAATCAGCACTAGCGTTAGATTTAGCTGCCTAGTGCCAATGCAGGCACTCTTGCACCATAATAGAAGGGTGCCTGCATTGCAGGGAATGATTGTTCATGTGCAGGAAGGTGTCCCTTCCTGCACATAAACCATCACTAATGGTGATTTGTAACTTCTGCGGAGCATATTTACAAGCCCCTATTGCCACCACAACATCACCTTTAGTGACTTTGTGATAGCAATAGGAGCTCTGCCTTATTTACAAGGCAGCGTTAAGCCACTTAACATGGCTTAACGTTGCCTTGTAAATAAGTCCCCTTTTCACGCTACACCTAGGGGTCCATTAGGATGGCGGGCTGGCTCTGTCCGCCCACCACCCTAACGGAGAAGTGGACCGCCTGCTAACAGTGCGGGGGTCCCGACAATGGCATTAGGATGTACCCGCCACACAGGCGGGCGCATCCTGTATGTTTACCATTGCGGCGGGCGGAGCAGGAATCTCCGCCCGCCGCAATGGTAAAAGTGCACGTTTCACTTTTCAACGTGCAACATGACAGGCACCGCACGGTGCCTGCCATGTTGCACTCTGAAATGCGGGGGGGTACCATAGGTACCCCCCCATGTGCACCCCCCAAGCCACGGACTCCCAGGGGGCCCGCAAGGGGCCCCCGCCGGGATTCTCCACATGCCTTTCCGTGATGCATTGTGTACAGCACTTTGTAATATGGCGGGCGGTGTCTACAAGACACCGCCACCATGTTACAGGTTTTAGCGGAAAACAGGCGGGCTGTGTTTCACACCGCCACGGTCCCCTCCGCCATCCTCTTATGGCGGAGGGGAATTGGGCTGATGATGTTGGGCGGATATCCTCCGCCAGCCTGGCGGTGGAAATCTGCCCGACATCGTAATGGACCCGCTAGTCTGAAAGGGGCAGGCAATGGGTGTTGTGGTGGGGGTTCCACTGCAACATCCATTGATTTTGATGCTGCCCCCTATTTACAGATCTTTTGACTGGGTGTGAGTGTTTGATTGATTCAGATGCTCCGTCCATCACCACCCCCTTTTGTACCGTTTTTGGCCGCCATAAGTGTGGCAGGGTATGCTCAGACGTGAGTCCCTTGCTCACTTTGCCACTAGATTCAAGCAAGCCGGGCTGAAGACGGCTGGAATGCCAGAAACCGGTCCTCGGAAGCTTGTTTCCGGTCCAGGGAAGACATGGCTTGGCAGTTCGGGTTGGACTGTTCCCA
Source organism: Lissotriton vulgaris (assembly GCF_964263255.1). Lineage (NCBI taxonomy): Eukaryota > Metazoa > Chordata > Amphibia > Caudata > Salamandridae > Lissotriton > Lissotriton vulgaris. Next base: position 773,437,500 of record NC_141696.1, on the reverse strand, counting down.
TGAGGCACAGGGTCAGACTGATTTGCATATAGCCATGTCTGAACTGGGGTTGCAGAGTGGGCTAAAGAACGGTGATGGATTAAACCCAGATCTTTTGACTGGGTGTGAGTGTTTGATTGATTCAGATGCTCCGTCCATCACCACCCCCTTTTGCACCGCTTTTGGCCGCCATAAGTGTGGCAGGGTATGCTCAGACGTGAGTCCCTTGCTCACTTTGCCACTGGATTCAAGCAAGCCGGGCTGAAGACGGCTGGAATGCCAGAAACCGGTCCTCGGAAGCTTGTTTCCGGTCCAGGGAAGATATGGCTTGGCAGTTCGGGTTGGACTGTTCCCATGAGGCACAGGGTCAGACTGATTTGCATATACCCATGTCTGAACTGGGGTGGCAGAGTGGGCTAAAGAACGGTGATGGATTAAACCCAGATCTTTTGACTGGATGTGAGTGTTTGATTGATTCAGATGCTCCGTCCATCACCACCCACTTTTGTACCACTTTTGGCCGCCATAAGTGTGGCAGGGTATGCTCCGACGTAAGTCCCTTGCTCACTTTGCCATTGGATTCAAGCAAGCCGGGCTGAAGACGGCTGGAATGCCAGAAACCGATCCTCGGAAGCTTGTTTCCGGTCCAGGGAAGACATGGCTTGGCAGTTCGGGTTGGACTGTTCCCATGAGGCACAGGGTCAGACTGATTTGCATATAGCTATGTATGAACTGGGGTGGCAGAGTGGGCTAAAGAATGGTGATGGATTAAACCCAGATCTTTTGACTGGGTGTGAGTGTTTGATTGATTCAGATGCTCCGTCCATCACCACCCCCTTTTGTACCAGTTTTGGCCGCCATAAGTGTGGCAGGGTATGCTCAGACGTGAGTCCCTTGCTCACTTTGCCACTGGATTAAAGCAAGCCGGGCTGAAGACGGCTGGAATGCCAGAAACCGGTCCTCGGAAGCTTGTTTCCGGTCCAGGGAAGACATGGCTTGGCAGTTCGAGTTGGACTGTTCCCATGAGGCACAAGGTCAGACTGATTTGCATATAGCCATGTCTGAACTGGGGTGGCAGAGTGGGCTAAAGAACGGTGATGGATTAAACCCAGATGTTTTGACTGGGTGTGAGTGTTTAATTGATTCAGATGCTCCGTCCTTCACCTCCCCCTTTTGTATCCCTATTTACAAGAGCAGCGTAAATAGGAGGCAGCGCCAAAATTAAGACCAAAGAAAACCTGGTCTTAAACAGGTGAAACTAGGAGAAAAGCTTTATTTCTCCTCGTTCTCGCTGTTTCCAAATGTGCACACATAGAAAATGCCAATGATTGTTTATCTGAAGGAAGGTCGACCTTCTTGCACATAAACAATCATTTGAAAAAAATGCAGTTTTGCAGCACACATAGAAGTTACAAAACAGCAAAGATTGTTTATATGCAGGAAGGGTGACCTTCCTGCACATAAACAATCTTCCCTTCAACACAGGCACCCTTGCTCTTTGGCGCAAGGGTACCTGTGTGGGTGCTAGGCAGCTTAATTTAGTGTCAGTGCAGAGGGAATCACAGGGCTGCACCATATTCTAGGAAATATGGTGCAGCCCTGAGTTTCTAAAGTGACAAAGCTTATTGTTAGCCTTCTTGGCTTAAAGGCACACTTCACCCCTTCCTTGTAAATATACCCCTATGTGTGCTGCAGAATGCAGCACATATAGAAGTTGCAACTTCTCATTATTTAATAATTGTTTGTGCAGGAAGGGACACCTTCCTGCACAGGAATAATTTACTAATGGCGATTCTCTCTTTCTATGTGTGCTGCAGAATGCAACACACTTAAAAATAGCAAAAATAAAGAGAAATTAATAATTTCTCCTCATTGCGCCAGTTTAAGGCTAGGTTTTTCCTTGTCTTATTTTTGGTTCTGCCCCACATTTACTCCAGCCTTGTAAATAGGGCGAAGCATCAAAAAGCAATGGGTGCTGCGGCAGAACGCCCACTTCAGCACCCATTGTCTGCCCCTTTCACACTATCTGCTGCGTGAAAGGGGGATTATTTACAAGGTGGCGTTAAGCCACGTTAAATGGCTTAACTCCACTCTGTAAATAAGGCAATGGGGTAATCGCCACCAAAACTTTAAAAAGTGACATTCTTGTGGCAATAAGCTCTTGTAAATATGCCCGTAGTGCTTTGGGGTACTTTGAGTTATTTTGCATCAAGATGTTGCATCAAGGGGGTAGCCCATGAGTGGCAATTGTGTTTTCCCATGCTACTACCCATGGGCATTGACAGAAATCTCTATGTCTTAACAATGGTAGACAGGTCATTGCACCAATCAAATAACACCTCCTTGAGACAGGCACTAACAAGGAATTTTTTTTATTCCTCCTAACCTTTCACATGTAGAGCACACATCCAATCTGGGAAACGTTTTAAATCAGGTCTAAGCATTGTATTTTATACTGAAACTTCTAGGTACAGAGCTTGTGCTAAAGATCTTGCACTCACCTTTGTACTACATTGCAAAGCTGTGTTCATGGCGATAGGCTGACTGAAAGAGTGCCAGAGCTTAATAGACAAAGTGCTGCCCTATTCTCTCCTCCTAGCACAATGCAGTGGTTGCTGCATTGCTTTGTACTACTCTATAAGTTACTCAATTTCCGCCTATGTTTTTGTCAGATAATATGTAGGCCACAATATAATGGTACCATACACCCACTTGGGATGCCACCACCTCATAAATGGTGTTTTACAGGAACAACACATTGGGTGTAGGTATATAAAGATCCATATACATTTTTTTAGCAATAGAAGTACCCAAGCGTCTTTTAAAGTGGCCCCTGTGGCACACAATTTCATCAGCATATATGCTATGCTTTGTTCATGTTAAACAGAGTAAGATCACCCCGACATCAAGCTGGTTTATATTTGCTCAGAACATCTGTAACAGGGATCTGTGAGATTTGTGATCAGTTTATTATGCTTGCTTAAGCACTTGTCAATTCTATTAAAAAAATCCATATTGTAGCAAATTATGACTTGACTTAACCCTTCCTCAATATTACTTTAGTTTTGAAGTGCAACTGTCCGAAGATACCCAGACATAAGACATGTGTTAAGCCATCTGCACCTATATTTGAATGACAGGGATGAAATGCAAATTTGTTACATTTTGAGCTTGTGCTGAAACGTTGATATGAGACTAATGCTGAATTGTGATTGATTGCCTCTTCCTTAGTGTGGGGTAGGAAAGGCATACCAAACTATCCCCAGGAACGTCGGTGCATACAAGATGGAGGATGAGCACTTATCCTTCAATGGTGTCTCCTGGAATATAGCAGGATTCAGGCCTGGACTGTAGATGTAAAGCAGCCCCTGGCAAATTTAGTTAGGCCAGCCCCATCTGGTGCATAGCGATTGAGCGCAGCGAGCGAGCCTTATCTCTAAAAGCGAATTAAGGGTGGGGGCTCTCCACCCAAGAAAACTTGGGGGAAAAGGCAAATATGCTGCATTCTACAACACGTTTTCCATTATATCCTCTATTGTATTAGGTTTTAAAGCATAGTAAATGTTGACCTTACAGTGATTTATTGGAGCTCTTCAATGATTCCCTCACTATCACCCTCCAACAGTGCCTCCCATGTCTCCATAGCGGCTCTCTCTAATTGTTTTATAGCACCTCTCATACAATTGTAGGGTGTCAGAGCATTTTGCATCACAAACACATACAGAGACAATGAATCATACGTGTGTAAGTCAGTGTATAGAAAATGTCAAATAAGAGAAAGGGAACTACAAGGTGTATGATTCACATCATCCATTCTGGTAGCCACATATTAAGAGTGCTTGGTCTGGTAAAGCACAAACCTAGGATTCAGAATGTAATACAGTGTTTAGGGTTGACTTTACTAATAAGAATATATTTTTCTCAAACAAACACTTTTTAGCAAAAGTAGGATAGTGAAAGACAGGGACAAAAAAACATAACTTTCTAACCTAGATTACGATTGTAGTTTATGAACTTCACAGTAACAAAAGGAAATCTGTAACAAAAGCATTAAACCACTGAGCTATGGACATAAAATGCTGTTCTGTGATCTGCATAGCACACACTCTTTGCAGCAGACATATTAGCCCTCTGAGCTACCTTAGAAGAGTCAAAACTGCCACTAGACAAAACTTTGACTTCTCTCCAGCAAGAACATTAATCACCAAAGTGATCCTGGCACTTTTATCGTTGCCTGACTACTGATGGATATATAGGGAACTCTGTGGTTCCTTTAAAACTGCTGGTCCCAGTAACAGTCCAGCCTCCCGGCAAAACTCTTGATGCTTGGTACGGCCATTCCAGCATTTTTCAGGGTTGCTTCAAAATTTTAAACTGCAGACATGACAATGTTTCAGGATTTTTACTAATGTTTAATGTGCTAAGGTGTACACTTTTGATCACAGCTAGATTCCCTTCAAACACAGGAAAACCGTCACTCCACGCTCTCATCGGCAGCTATGGCAATGCACTCTACACTGGGATCAACGCAAACCTCCCCTGCAAACTCCAAAATGTCCAAAACGCTGTTGCCAGACTAGTCTTCGACCTACCTCTCCACTGCCACATCAGCCAACACCTACAGTCACTACACTGGCTCCCCGTCGAGAAGAGAATCACCTTCAAGCTTCTCACCCATGCCCACAAGGCCCTCCACAACACCAGACCCGCCTACATAAAGCACCATCTCTCGTTCCACGCACCCCAAATATCCCCCCGCTCAGCCAGTTATCTCTTGCAACAGAACCACACATCAAGAAGTCCAGAACAGGAGGATGCCCCTTCTCCCACCTCAGGGCCAAGACAAGGAACATCCTCCCTCTCCACCTCTGACAGACACCAACACTCTCAAAGTTCTTGAAGGACCTTAAGACTTGGCTATTCGAAGAATCCCCATGAACATCCAGAAGTTGCGTGCCTCCCCCCCCCCCCCCCCCCCAGCGCCTTGAGACACTTCGGGTGAGTAGATCTGCATTACAAACCACCTGATTGATTGAATACACTAATTAATTGTTGATATTTTGTCATATATTTATACAAACTTGAAGAAGCAAAGTTTCTGTAAAACAAGTGACTGCTGTCACCGATAGTTGTTTCTCACAATATCAATTATCTAATTTGGTGCAGTAAACAACATAGTAAATATGCTTGATGTGACAGTGATGACTGCTAATTAAACAGCTAACTATAGTACAGTTATTTTCACTTTAAGGGGATACAAATAGTTACAAACACATAAAATCAGAACAAAAACATTTGATCAAATGTTATTAGAACTGCTAATTTTAAACTAATACTGTACATTCTCCCCCGACAGAACAATGTTTATTTTAGAGAGGTAAGAATGGTCACACATCAGTCTTTCTAATATCTATTGATATGTTTTTCACAAGGATCTGAGCATTTCATCTAATCTCTCTCTCAAAAACATTGTTATGCTTGAAATAACGTATGTTTGAAGAAAGAACATGCCTATTAAAGACAGCTAAGATAGATAAGGCAGATGCTTTCATTTTGAACTATGTGTGACATGTGATTAACTATCTCCTTCTCAAATGCTTTACTGGATTGCTTGGCTTTGAGAACATTCTGAAGTTGTCCTATTTGAAATATGCATTTTATTATCAAATGACAGGTAAAAAGCATTCTGCAGAGCTTTACCATTGTCGACTGCAGATTTATACATGTTTACAAAAGATAAACAACACATTAACATTCTAATCCCAGTCGATGCAAAATATTAGCTGCACCTTGCAGAGAATATCTTCAACATTCTTTTCCTTCTTCAGGCAGGGCCGTTTTGTAAAAAAGCAAAGGTTTATTCCCAAACATATTCTTTCTTACCTTCATATTTCAGTATGTTTCGTTTATTCTTATTACAGACAACCAAACATTTTTTTCCAGTGTTTCACCTACTATTGCCAGTAAACATGTCACATTTTTCTTACTACCTGCCTGATAACAAACATGCAATAAACAAACAACATAATGGGTGAGATGTGTAAAACGGTCGGTACAAACTACTTGTCATTCAATGAAGTGTTTTACTAGGTCACCAGAACCTCTTGGTTGCAATGAATGACCATTATCACTGTCATACCTTCTTTACCCTCTATGTATTACCCATGTGGTTGCTTGCAAGGGAAAAGGTTTTTGCATGCCTCCCCACACTTTTTGCCACCATTTGGACTACTAACTTCTGGGTTTTCCACCCTGAGAGTGCACTAAGACTCGTTAACCAGACCCTAGTGCCAGTGTTCAGCCCCATTACAAAGAGCAGGTTGACTTGATTGTCCCCAATCGGCAAGTGCTCACTTATAAGTCCCTAGTATAAGGTACCCAGGGTACCAATGAAATGTAAGGCAGAGCATCCACGCAAGGCTGCTGCACTGTTTGTGCCACCCTGAGTGAGACAAGGACAAAATTGCTCCGAACCTGCCACTTCAAACTGGAAGGGAAGTGTTTGCACTGCTAGTTTAACTTTGTCATTTAAACCAATGGCAAAGCCAACGCTCTCTTAATAATGTATGTAAATTTCCCATGAGGAAGACCTATAGAGCCATATGGCAGGGAGCTGTATATTATTAGGCAAGACATATAGGTTTATATATGTATTAGCAACAAAAGCCTTAAAGTTGTCATTTTGCTGAGAAAAAGTTAGTAGCCCTATTGGCTAATACAGGGTTACTGCCTGTTATCCCAGCCTGGCTAATTTCTGAATGTGACCACCTAACTGGGTACTGTAAGGGATAAAATTAATAGTGGCAGTAAATCTGACTTGATGCCCAAGCTGAGATTGATGTCAATATTGAAGTAAAGCAACTTTGAGAAGGTTCCCTCTCTGTGCCCCATCTAGTCACGCGGCCTCACACAGGTTCTGGTACACAGACAGCTATCTGCCACCTGGGCGGAACATGTGAAGGACTCTCAGACTTTAGACCAAAGGAAGCTACTGCAGAGTGAGGTGTGACCTCGTCTCCCAGGAAGGCCACTCAGGTTTTAGTCTAACAGGTTATGTAGTGTCCTGTATTCTTCACAACAGCAACCTTTGAAAGGGTGCTGAAGATAACACTCAAGAGCAGGCTGCATTTTGTTCATGCAGGCAAGTTGGAGACATGGACAGAGAGGTAAAACCCATCACCAAAATGATTTTCCCATGGGCGTGTAACCCTTAGGTAACCACACCTCGGAGGTGGGCTAACAAGCTCAACACAGTCCAGAGAAGACCCCTTACATCTTGATGGTGTCAAGAATAGTGCATGCTAGGATTGCCAAATGTCACACATCACTGGAACTTTGTCAGCAAAGAGGAGGTGACCTACTAACCCATTGGCTTGTGACTGCATAGTGCCCTTGGGACACTTTCTCAGGATATAAATGAATCCCCTGGCACCCTGGACCTTAGTGCACATTGGATTTGTCAAGGGGACCGAAGAAGGACTGCTCTGCTACCTTTGAATCTGCACGAAGTGAGGCTACAGCGTTGTAAGGACTGCACCTGTTGCTCTTTGGACTAGTAACGTTTGGACTGTACCTATGACTCCTGGCTAGGGGAAAAGTTGATTCCCAGATCGAAGCAGCAACTCCAAGGATCAGTTGACTGATCCCCTTGAACCAGCTCCTAGGACAAAAAAAGCTGAAGAAGCCCAAACCGGCAAGCTGTTAGCCACCGCAGAAGCTTTGCTGCTACCTGCCTCCGGGCACCCAAAATTGGCCAAAAGTTGCAGCCGAGTCTCATGGACCCAGAAGTGCCATCAGGATGATATTCACCAACCAAGAGGGACACTACCTCCCACCAAGGATTTTCACTGTGACCCCTGTGTCATGAAATTGGTAGCCCAGCTGCAGGTGGCCTTCTTCTGTTGCAAAGAGGATGTCGTGAGACCCCACATTCCATGGCCAAATTTGCACCACTTCACACATAGACTGAGGACTCAACCCTAACTCACTCTGTCAACCGCACAGCACCAGGAGCATCTTTGATAATCTTTTTTTCCTGCATCCCCACCATCAAGGACACTCCATTGTAGTCTAAGGCGTTCATTTCCTAAAGGCAGGAACTGGACTGAGAAAGGCTCTGGTGGCCAGGTAACTGTCCACAGTAACCTAACTGGCCTTCTACATCTCTGCCCTGTCAGATTGAGTCACCCAAGTTGAGCGGGGGTTGCTAAACTAACTCTTTAAAACATTTCAAAGGTTTGCAAACTTTTGTTGAACAATGCTTGTTTGAGGTTCGATTCAAAGATATTTAATGCTTTAAATATCCCTACCTCCGGAAAGCTCTGTTTTTATGAATTCTTGTTGTGTCTCTTTCTTGATATGTGACTTTCTTATTTCGTTGTTTGGTGCTGGTAAATGCTTTACACTAAGTTCCATTGTCAAGTCTTGCTGCTCAAAGCCACAACTACCCAGGGTTGAGCAAAGGTGATACAAAGAGCCTGACTGGAACCAAGTCTGTGTTTGTGAGGGTATTCTACAATAAGACCCCACCGCCATTTCCTATAATATACCCTCATTCTGCTTATTTGAAAAAAACAGTATTATAAAAACTATATTTCTCTAGAAAAGGATACCTATGAAATAAGGATTTTATCCAGTAGGGGCCTACATTCAGTCTGATTTTCTTCCCTCCAGGTAATTAGTCTGCAAGCATGGAAGTGATTTTAGATAGCATAAGCCCTGAACAGCTCAGCTAATCCATGACATTGGGCTTTGTTTAATTATCCACACAGTAAATAAAATGTGAACATATCTTCATGGTAAATAAAATGTGAACAATGCAATAGCAATTATCACCAACTCTTAAATGTCATTAGCAGTCATTCACTTCAAAAGTTACTGACTACTAGAGGCTTGTGTTTTTTTAACAAACCAAAACATGACTTTTTTTTCTCAAATTCTACCTTCTTTAATATGTAATTACACATTTTTCTCTTTTTTGTATAAGACACAAAATAGTACTGAGTACAGAGACTGTAAGATAGACCAGACTGCAATGGGACCTCTTCATCCAACACCGACCACCGTAAACGACTAGTCTTTCAATGACTGCAGTAGTACCACTATGCACAACCTTGTCCATTGAGCAACCTTCCTTCGACTAGCAGGCGATATTAATGCATGTCCTTAGACTGCGATGAAACAAGAGCATAACATTTGCTTTGATAAAGCCTTTAGCTTATTAGCCCCCTCAGTGTGAAACATGTTGGCTGAGTTAACCTATGTAAAGAAAGTTATGCCTCTGGAGACTGGAAGCAAGAGACAAGAAATTGAAACAGCACAATATATGAGGAAGATCAATAAATTGTTCTCGGAGGAGGAGCCAAGACAGCGACTGTGATGGCCGCCTAAGACCTCGGCTCCGCGGCCCTTCTCCTCCAGCGTGGATATCCTGTAATTGATCCTGGACCTACTTCACGCTCCCGAGTCGGCGAGGACGCCCGGTCACAGGTCGCGTGATCCCGAAGTCTCTCCCAGCCATACACCCGGAGAAACATCCATTCGCATCTTGCGGCCTGCACGGGGCGTTGGAACCGGGACTGTGAGTTGAAAACGGGGCCGGGCATTGAGTGAACAACAGCGGTCACCCGTGCGGGGGAGGAGTCGGTCAGCTGGAGCAGTGAGATGATCGGCTTGCTTCTTGCCGAGGACAGCCAGAACAACTAGCGGTGCGGATCGGAGTATGCCCGGCGTTGTAATTTCGAGGGATTGTTTAATTATGCCTCTAATTACAAGTGAGCCGCTCGGACGCTGTTGGCCACCCGGCCCGCTTTTGGCGGGCTATTCCCGAATTTTCGCATGAACTGATTCCTTTCACGGATGGCTCGCATCGGAGGCTGCTCATTAGGCATTTATTGATACTGCCCTCACAGAATTGCTGCAGTACTATGGAGCCTGATATGCCTTTGTTTGAGGCTCGTCCCACACGTCAATGGAGCAGCTTGCTGATCAAATCGATAGTGTGGAGTGTAACACCCGAAGTGCTGGCCTGCAGCAAGGAGGGGAGTGCATGGAAATGAGGAGCGTGGAAGTGTTGGCACATGGTGTTGGACTAACGTGTCGTGACCTTCTAGCGGCTCTTAGTGCCCTACACTCCACCCTGGAACATGGCGCCCAAGCATTGGGGAATAAATTGGATGCCATGGTGTCTACCTTGAGACATTTGATACCAGTCAGTCTTCAGGCTCACGATGACCTGCCTCGTTCTATACCCGAGAGGAGCGCGATGGCTGCCCCTGTGAACATTGCAACACCGGAGGTCCCGGTCGTGTGGTAACTGGTGTGCAGGCTTCCGGATGTTCGGACTGTTCGGTAGGTCTAACACTGGATCCAGAGGTGGCAGTATCGTTCTACGCTATGCTCCCGAAGACCCTAGTGATGTCTCAGACACTGTCGGACATTTTGTTTCTCTTCTCCTTCCCGGATATTGTGCATGCGACCTGGAAGATACGCTTTGGAGCGGTATTGAGATCATTGGACCGCCATGCTGATGGCTGTGTTTGTATTCGGATATGTCGCCTCATTGTGTGTGGACTGCAGTCTGGGCTAGATTTGAGGCTCCGTTCCCTCGCAATATTCGTTATGGGAATGGGTCGACTGTGGTTGAACTCCGTTGGTGCATTAGATTGCACGGGACAGGGTTGAGGTCGTGCCCTGGATTGCTGGAGTTTGATTTCCTGGTGACTATGTGGGACATGCCTTCTGTTGATTGAAATGATGGTCGCCCGGGTACCGATTTGAAGGGCCGTGGTTCGGATGGGTGGGTGGCTGGGAGCCAGTATAATAATTCTCTCTCCTCCTCCACTTTCTTTCTCTTTTGTCTTACTATATTTCGGGTCTCCTATTTAGGGCGACGGGCACACTGCTGGGGGGTAGGCCATGGCCTTCTGCAGGGGTGCGGGGTAGGGGGTTGGGGGGGTTTCTTTCTATTTTCTTGTTTCCTCCTTGGTTCTATGGCCCTTTTTCTTTATTCTTTTTCTGCGTTATCGTTCCACAGGGTTCCTGTAGTGTACTCAGTTTTTGTGGGGTGGGGCATTGGTTTATCATGTATAGTGATTGTATTGAGGACTACTTTGTTTTGTTTACTTCGCCCTTCACTCCCACTTTAATTGTTATGCTGGTCGCCTTTACACTTTTTGATGGCCAGCTGTAGGTCCTGAAACGATCGCTTGGCATTGATCCTGTAATCTCTAGATTTAAAAAATTAACCTTCATTGATCCTGATTGCCTACATGCACACTTGACTACGTGTAATATCCTGATTTTGTTGAACTACCTGACCATGGGTTGCTATGTGTTTTTAACATTGACTGTTGACATCGTGATTCGATTAGCGGCCGGCCAGGGTGGTTGTAGGCAACTGCCTGTATCTGCTTGTACGACTAATAAAGGTTCTCCAAAAATTGAAAAAAAAAAAAAAATTGTTCTCGCTGGTTCATTTTTCAAATATGATTTTTAGTTTTATTAATGTCCTTTAATTATATCTCTTGTTTTCTGCTTTTACTCTAGGTACCCTATATTCCACCTTTTCGTATCCAAACATTAAAGACCAGCATTTAACTTACTGTTTTAATTAATATTTTAGTGTTTGTAAAAAGCATTCTAATTGTACCTAAATAGGCATGCAATATTAAAAATTCATAAATGGTAATATATGAAACGTAGGGCAGATATGCTAACTTTTTTTAAGGGGCGCAAATGGGTTTTAGACCCGTTTGCGACTGCAAAAAAACGTGTGAGCCATGTACTAATATCATTTGGCGAATCTCAAACCAATTTGTGGCTCGCAAAATAGGATTAGCAACTCGATATTAGGAAGAGGCACTCCAAGGGAGTCCCTTTTGATTAGTGACTCCTGATGCCATGTATGACTGTTTTGCGACCGCAATTGCAGTCGCAATACAGTCGCAGCTTACCACCCTTCACAGAAGGGGGGTCAGTGACTTGCAAGCAGGAAGGGGTCCCTAGGGGAACCCTTCCCCTTTGTGAGTGGCTCTAAAAATATTTTTTAGGGGCAGGCAATGGTCCCAGGTACCTCTGCCTGCCCTTAAAAAATGAAACTGAAAAGTTTAATTTTCATATTTTAAATGCATCCCATTTTCCTTTAAGGAAAACGGGCTGCATTTTCAAAAGAAAACGGCTTTATTTAAAAGCAGTCCCAGACATGGTGGTCTGCTGACCTCAGCGGGCCACCTTCGCTGGGAGTGCCAGCCATTCCCAATGGGGTTGAAAATTGCAACACCCTCATTAATATGCATGAGGCATGCAATTTGTGACCCAATTGGCAAATCACAAACTGTCTCAGACACTGTTGTGCATCTCAATTTTCGAGCTGCAAATTGAGTGTCTCAAATGTGACACAGTTTGCAAATCGCAAATTGGTGGGTCGTACATCTGGCTCAATGTCCCATATTGTAATCTATTTGTTCAGAAACCAATTGTCCTTTCATCTTGTGATTCATGATGTCATGATAACCCCTGGAGAGAAATAGTGGGTCAAGTTGCCTGCTACCCTTAAATAGCCTCTCTTAATGCAGGTTTCTGAGTTTTCCCTTATCAGTTCTCCCTGGAATAATACTATGTCCAAAAGGAGAAGTGTGGCTCACCAGTTAGAGGCGGCAGACCCAGAAGCAGAGGTCGGCCCGGGACCAGGGTTCAATTCCCGACGCGGCAGGGTACGGAACCAATGTCAGTGGGTTCGATAAATCTTGCCTCGGTGCCTCTCTAACCATGGGTCCCACTCTGCAACTCTGGACAATAGCTTGCTTAATCTCCACAACGGCCCCCTCGCTGCCGGGGATGCCTGACTTCACCTTGGGGATGCCCAATAGGGACCATCTCACAGGGAATGCCAGGACGGGTTCACCAGCGGTACACAGCGCCAAGAAACCCTGGGGTGAACGTGCGCTCTACAAATTCATACTAACATAACAAAAAAGATAGGATCTCCCTCCCGCAAAAAGAGAATATGTGCATGCCACTACGTGAATTCTCTCCATCAACAGGGGGGATCCAGGGGGAGTTTGGCGCGAGCCAGTCTCCCCCTGGGTGTTTTTGTTCAAAGGAGCAGGCCACATGTGTGGATAGGTGCAGGTAGTGTAGAGGGCAGTGTTATAACTGGGGGTCTGTAGTTGGCAGAGGTAGGTACCACTGTCCAAATAGGGACCCTTGCTTCTAGTCAGGGTAAGGAGGAAACCCTCTGAGATAACCCCTGCTCACCCTCTAGGTAGCTTGGCACGAGCAGTCAAGGCTAATCAGAAGGCAATGTGTAAAGTATTTGTACCATCACTCACAGTAACACAGTGAAAACACCACAAACTGACTCCGCAACAGTTTAGAAAAATAAAGGTATTTAATCTAAACTACACAAGACCAAAGCAACAAAAATCCAACATACAGAGTTCAAGAATATGGTTGCGAAAGAGTTCTTTAGGTTGCAATAAAATAATCCACAGTTGCGTGAAAAGTTCACAGTTGCGACACGTTTAGCCAACAGTACCTTTAGTTGCGACATCGTTCCAAAAGCAAAACCTGGTGCAGTGGAAAACAAGCGATGCGTTTCTCCTGAGACCTTGGGGAGGCGATGCGACAACCCCGCTGCGGCAGCAGGCGTGTCTTGCGATGAATCCGGTCTGTATGGGGAGGAAGGCCACTTGTATGGATTCCGGTGCGTAGGTTCCGTAGGAAGTTTGTTCTAGCAAAGGCACGATGAGACGATCTCGTAGGGGCTGCGACGATCTCTGGGGCGACTATGCGCGATCCAGCGGCGATCTCTCTCTCGCAGCTCCTCGATGCGATGGCTCTGTGACGATGTTCGCAGCGACGTGATGCCGTCCGCAAGCAAGCGGTGTAGCGATCTTACCCAGCAATGACAGGCTCTGTGACGACACTCGCAGTGATGATAGTCGTCCCGCACCGGTCTGGTACGTCCCGCAAATGGAGGGTGAGACGGCTCTGGCAGCGGCAAGAGGCGCTACAACGATCTCGGCCTTCGTAGTGGCGGGAATTTCCTTGCACTGTCGGGGATGCGCTCCACAGCGAGTGATGCAATAACTTTTCTGTAGCAAAGTCTTTAAAGTGTGATTTGAAGCTTCCCAACACAGGTACAACTTCCAGAGGCACCACACATGGGCCACGCACTCCAGGAAGGACAGAACTCCCTCAGTAGAGCTCAGCGGAAGCTGGGGGTGACGTCCTTTTGTTCCTGGGACTTCAAAACAGGAAGCCAGCTCTTCTCAGGCCCTTGGAGATTCCTTCAAGCAAGGGGACACAGCACAAAGCAAAGTCCTTCCCCTCTCCTTGGCAGCAAAGCAACAGCAGGGCAATCCAGCATAGCAATAGCAGGACAATCTTCCTTCTTCAGTTTCAGCTTTTTCCTTGGCAGAGGTTCCTTCTTGATTCCAGGATGATCTAATTTTCTGTAGTCATGGGGCCCCCCTAAAAGTATTTGTTCCCTTTGTGCAGGAGGGCTCTGAGCCCGGTCTGAACCAGTTCTGGGTGTTCCTTGAGCACTTTGTTTTCCTGGCTTCTCCGTTCCTTTCAGAGTGAGGGGTAGGGTCGTCGGCCGCCCAGCAGGAGGTGGAGCCAGCATTGTGGAATGCAGGCACAGCCCTATTCAGGCCCAGGTGCTATCTCCTCCCACCACTCAAGTTGCAAATGTAGTCATTCAGCCTAGGGCTGACTCCGCCAGCCTCCTGGGGAATCTCCAGCCCCTGTCACTTTCAAACCAGACAGTCAATACACAAACAGGTCATGGCACACAGAAAGGGCAGACAAAAGAACAGCAACTTTCTAAAAGTGCTGTTCTCAAACACAGGATTTAAAAACAACCTTTCCTAAAAGGGGTGTTATTCAATTCAGGGATACAAGACTTTTATGTCCTATCTTGTTCCTATGGGAAGATATGCTGGTGGCCACTGTAGCCAGCATCCCCCATGATAGCCTATGGAGCAAGATAGCCTTGCAGCAGTAAAAAACGAAAATAGCTGTAATTCACTACCAGAGCATGTCACCTGCACAAGTACATGCTTTACCTTTCACATACACTGCAAGCGCCACAGGGAGTTTATTCCAGCTGGATGCTGCCAGGTACCTGAAGGACCTGCCACCCATCCTAGCCTTGGACACCTTTGGGATGGACAGGCGTCCCGTGCCAGAAGATCTAAGGGAACGCTTAGGCTCGTATTGTGCCAGGAGATCCTGCAGGGGGAGAGGTGCCCTGCCGTTGATGATCCGGTGACACGTGCAGAGGGCTTTAAATTTGACCCTGAGTCTCACCGGGAGCCAGTGCAACGTTTGGAGAGCGGATTTTGATGCTGATCTTCTGGGCTGTCTGAGGACCAGTCGAGCTGCGGCGTTTTGTAAGACCTGCAGCGGGTTACGTTCTTCTCGAGGGTCCCTAAGTAGAGCAGGTTGCCGTAGTCCATTTTGGATGTAACTAGTGCGTGCACAAGTGTTTGGTGGGCTTTGATGGGGAGGAACTCCAAGACCTTCCTGAGGGTCTTGAGAGTCCCGAAGCATAAGCCGACCACACGGTTGACCTGGGGTCCGAAAGTGAGGTTGGAGTCGAACCAAACACCGAGATTCCTCGCTTCCTGGCAAGGGATTGGTGTGGGTCCGAGGCAGGGTGGCCACCACTCTGACGTCCAGGCCGCTCGGTCTCCCCCTACCACCAGCACCTCGGTCTTGCCTCCGTTGAGCTTGAGACAGTTGGCAGACATCCAGGCAGCTAGGTCTTGCATGCATGCTCTGAAGATGTCTGCCGCAAGACCGGGCGCCCGTGATAGGGAGATGACCAGCTGCGTGTCGTCAGCGTACGATACCATGCACAGGCCGTGACTCTCCACTATGGTGGCAACCGGGGCAACATAAAGATTAAAAAGAGTTGGGCTCAGGGACGAGCCCTGTGGGACCCCCTGGTCTAGAGCAACTCGCTCGGAGTAGCAATCACCTAGTCTGACTTGGAAACCACGGCCAGATAGGAACGACTGGATCCATTTGAGGGCTGCTCCTCCTACCCCTCCTTTGTTCAGACACTGTAGCAGGATGGAATGAGCTACAGTGTCGAACGCAGCGCTGAGATCTAGTAGGATCAGGGCCATAGTGTGGCCCTCGTCGACGCCCTGCCTGATGGATTCGGTTGCCATGAGAAGGGCCGACTCCGTTGAGTGTCGGGCCGGAATCCGAACTGGGTGGGGTGTAGGAGACTCGTGTTCTCCACAAATTGCATTAACTGCAAATTGGCCACCTTCTCCGCCACTTTTGAGAAGTAGGGTAAAAGGGAGATGGGACGCAGATTCTCCAACTTATCGAAGCTGATATTTGGCTTCTTGCGGAGGGGGAGCACCACAGATTGTTTCCATTCTATAGGCATGCAGCTGGAGCTGAAGGAGACATCCAGCAGATGCCTAATATATGGTTCAAGTGTTGTCAAGCTGTCGCCCAACCGTTTAGGAGATGCTGGGTCCCGAGGGGAGCCTGATTTTACTGATTTACAGATTTTGATCAGGTCTTCTGCTGGTGGGGTGGAGAAGTTGAGCAGCATATTTTGTCCACCAGCCTCTCTAGCTGGTATTTTAACTTCCCCTCCTGCCATGGGTTGGACAAAGAAAGCAGAGTAGATTTTAGATACTTTGTTGCTGAAATAGTCAGCAATGCGGTTGCATGCAGCGACTGAGCGATCCTCTGAACTTGTCGAGGACTTTGGGAGAGCCAGGGATTTGTTGACACAGAATAATTCCTTAGCTGAATTTTCTGCATCCGTGATCCTGCCGGAATAGTAGACCGTTTTTGCTTTCTTAATAAGGTTGTGGTATGTTCGTCTATTAGTGAGGTACTTTTCTCTTACTTGGCTGTCATATGCTGACCGCCACTGCCTTTCTGCTTGCTTACAGTTTTTCTTGGCGCTCCGTAGTTCCTCGTTGAACCAGGGTGCCGTTCTCTGTTTACGACCGCCCACCTTCGGCCGGCAGAGAGGGGCCGTCCGGTCAAGAGCCGCCGTGATACGGGCGTTAAGCAGTTTGTTTGCCGTATCCGCGTCGTCTCCTCCAGGGGGGCCCTCTGTCATGAGAGCTTCATTGAAGTCTGGTAGGGAGAACCTGGCCCAATTACGCCTGGGGTAGTTGGGGGGAGTGGAGTCTGTCACCTTGTGTTTTGGGAGGGAAATTTTAAATGGTACCAGGAAATGATCAGTCCAGGGGAGGGGCACGGGGGGAGCCGTTGTTACTTCCTCCCAGTTAGCAAACACTGGGTCGAGTAGATGATTATGCTGATGAGTTGGGAGCTGGCCCTTTAGCTCTAATTGTAGGGCCTGGAGTTCTTGACGAAACTCCATTGCTCCTTTGTCCTTCTGATCCTCTAAATGTATGTTTAGGTCTCCTAGTAATAAAAACGTATCTCTCCTCAGCGCCATCTCAGTGACACACTCTATTAAGTTGTTTTTAAACCTTGCCAGGGGGCCAGGGGGGCGGTAGATTAAATAGCCCTTCACCGTGGTGCACCCATTGACTTTTAAGGTGAAAACACCGGCCTCGCAGTCTGCCATCTGGACTTGTTCCAGTTGACAGGCCAGTTGCTGTTTAAATGCAATGGCTATGCCTCCTCCTCTGCCATCAGGTCTGTCCAATCTCACCAGTAGGTATTCTTCCGGTAATGCCTGAATGATGTCAGGGTCAGATTGACCATCCAGCCACGTTTCTGTGAGGAATAACAGGTCCGGTTGTCTATTCATAAGTAGGTCATAGATATCGAATTTATGGCGTCCTAGCGATCTCACATTGAGTAAGCCACAGGACAGGGTAGAGCAACCCCGGAAGTCAGCTATTGACGTGGTACATTGAAATTGACAGTGACTACAACCAGTTTCCTCCCCTATCTTTATGGTGTGGAGGCCGTGATTGCATCTAGTGGAGGACAGGTTTACAAGCTCGTTCCGACTCCACCTTATGCGGGTGGCAGGGCCAGGGGGGTGGCCCTTGGCCGCGTCCGGGCGCGGACGGGCGCAGACGGGCTTGGCTTAGGAGCGGCTTCGGCGCGCGTCCGGCGCGCCCGCTGCGCCCGTCCGTTGCGCTCCCGGGTGCCAGGTGACATTTTATGCAGGCAGGGGCGGGCGGGGCGGAGCACTAGAGTGCTCGCCCAGCTCGTCCCCCTCAACCAAGATGGCGGGTCTGGTGAGGCGGGAACGCGGGTTCGCGCCCTGCTAGGTACACAATATGCAAGTAATTTTTAAAAATAGTGAGGAACAGAATAAAAATACACGCAGTCTGTATTTTAAAAGTAGCAGCAATTTACACAGTAAAACGGGTGGAAAATGCAGTCCCGGCTTCCGCCTCAGGACACGCTCCTACCGCGCTAGTGATCCGCGCGATTGAAGGTCACAATGGGCTTTTATGCAGGCAGGGGCGGGCGGGCGGAGCACTAGAGTGCTCGCCCAGCTCGTCCCCCTCAACCAAGATGGCGGGTCTGGTGAGGCGGGAACGCGGGTTCGCGCCCTGCTAGGTACACAATATGCAAGTAATTTTTAAAAATAGTGAGGAACAGAATAAAAATACACGCAGTCTGTATTTTAAAAGTAGCAGCAATTTACACAGTAAAACGGGTGGAAAATGCAGTCCTGGCTTCCGCCTCAGGACACGCTCCTACCGCGCTAGTAATCAGCGCGATTGAAGGTCACAATGGGCTTTTATGCAGGCAGGGGCGGGCGGGGCGGAGCACTAGAGTGCTTGCCCAGCTCGTCCCCCTCAACCAAGATGGAGGGTCTGGTGAGGCGGGAACGCGGGTTCGCGCCCTGCTAGGTACACAATATGCAAGTAATTTTTAAAAATAGTGAGGAACAGAATAAAAATACACGCAGTCTGTATTTTAAAAGTAGCAGCAATTTACACAGTAAAACGGGTGGAAAATGCAGTCCCGGCTTCCGCCTCAGGACACGCTCCTACCGCGCTAGTGATCAGCGCGATTGAAGGTCACAATGGGCTTTTTATGCAGGCAGGGGCGGGCGGGGCGGAGCACTAGAGTGCTCGCCCAGCTCGTCCCCCTCAACCAAGATGGCGGGTCTGGTGAGGCGGGAACGCGGGTTCGCGCCCTGCTAGGTACACAATATGCAAGTCATTTTTTAAAATAGTAAGGAACAGAATAAAAATACACGCAGTCTGTATTTTAAAAGTAGCAGCAATTTACACAGTAAAACGGGTGGAAAATGCAGTCCCGGCTTCCGCCTCAGGACACGCTCCTACCGCGCTAGTGATCAGCGCGATTGAAGGTCACAATGGGCTTTTATGCAGGCAGGGGCGGGCGGGGTGGAGCACTAGAGTGCTCGCCCAGCTGATCCCCCTCAACCAAGATGGCGGGTCTGGTGAGGCGGGAACGCGGGTTCGCGCCCTGCTAGGTACACAATATGCAAGTAATATTTAAAAATAGTCAGGAACAGAATAAAAATACACGCAGTCTGTATTTTAAAAGTAGCAGCAATTTACACAGTAAAACGGGAGGAAAGTGCAGTCCCGGCTTCCGCCTCAGGACACGCTCCTACCGCGCTAGTGATCAGCCACTTGGTAAGTGCACCCACTTACTAGTCCCTAAACCTTCCCTTTTCTACATATTAGTCACCCCTAAAGTAGGCCCAAGGGCAGGGTACATTGTGTGTAAAAGGTAGGACATGTCCTGATAGTGAATTACAGCCAATTTTGTTTTTCACTATTGCAATGCTGCCTGTTCCCATAGGCCAGAATGGGCAGTTTGATTATACCTTCTTATACCATCTTATAATCTATCTATCTTATTATCTAACTATCTTATTATCTATCTTATAATCTATCTATCTATCTATGTATTTATTTTATTGTATTTGATTTATTTATTTTATTTATTTTATTTATTTATTATGAGTTTTATAGAGCGCTAACAAGACCCAAAGGTATCGGAGAGCTTCACAACAAGAATCACTCATAGGATACATTAAGCAATTTAGTATATTAAAAAAAACATGTCACTTGTAAAGTAAGATATCGTAGTAGACTGTACAGGGACCATATGACAGTTATTATGGTAGAATGTAAAGGGAACATATGACTCCCCGCTGAGGTGGTCGTAGAGAACCCAATGACTCACGGATGGGTTCGACCGGTGAGTGAGGTGCCGGAGGTAGTCAATACGGAGAATGAGGTAGAGGTCATTGAAGAAGTGTCCGTGAGCTACTATGGTTTGTCTTTGGTGACTGGCTTGTAGCTATTCTTTTGGGGGAGATCAATTGAGGAGTAAGTCCTTGAGTTGCCTTTTGAATTGTATGTAGGAGGAGGTTAGTCCTGATTTTGACTGGAAGGGAGTTCCATATTTTCTGTGCATTTTTTTGTCTGCGTGATTTCGGGGGGATAAGGAGTAGAGTGTTTGTGCTCCTCAGGGTTCTTGGCTGACCGGCCTTCTGGAGTTTAGCAGCCAGGTAAGCGGGTTTTCCAGTGTGCAACACTTTGTGCGTGAGGCAGGCGGTTCTGAAGCTGGCACGCATTTTAACTGACTCAGGGAACTAGGTAGAAATTTGAGTTTGAGTTGAGTGAGTCTGAAATCTTAATGATAGAATACATCTTTTAGTGAAGTTGCTTTTAACATTCTGTGTTTGAAAATTCCACTTTTAGAAAGTAGGTATTTTCCTGCCTCTGCTAGGTTGTGTATTCCTTGTCTGGTTTTTGAGAGACAGGGGCTGGGAGGCTCCATGAGACAGGGTGAGTCAGCACAGGGCTGAATAGACCTATCTGAATGTAGAATGGTGGGAGGAGTAGCACCTGGGCCTGAATAGGGCTGTGCCTGCCTTCCACAATGCTGGCTCCACCTCCTGTGGTGTGTCTGATGACCCTGGCCCCCACTGTTAAAGGAAAGAAGGAGTCCTGTAAACAAAGGGCTCCAGGACTGCACAGAACTGGTTAGAACTAGGTACAGACGCTCTCTGCCTTCAGAAACAAAGGATTTTGGTGTAAAACAACGGGGACCCAGACCTCAGAACTTTAGATCACTTCTGAAAATCAAGACAACCCTTTGCTGAGAATAAGAACCAGAGAAGCTGAAGGAGGGGACTACCCCTGTGCTGGGTGTTTGGGGGTTGTCCTGCAGTGGTTGGTTCATTGCCAAAGAAAGGAGAAGAGGACTGAGTGTGCTTTTCATCATCTTGTAGAAGATCTCCTAGGGCTTGAACTGTGCTTGCCTCCTAATTGAAGTCTTAGGGATACTAGACTTCACCAACCAGCTCCGCCCTTAATTCCCTTGTTGGGAATTAAAGTGCCTGCTGTTGTGCTGGGCCTTCTGAGAGACTGCGTGTCACTGGGAGCTGGAAGGGCGACTCAACGATGAGAAGATTGTTGCCGCCGCAGCAGTTGCCGTCGCATCGCCAAGGAAGTGTGCTGCCGCCGCAGAGGTAACCATCGCATCACCGAAGAAGCGTGTCGCAGGGCCTGTCGCTGCTCAGAAGATCCTCTAGTCACCGCACTGCCATCAGGCTTGCACGCATCGAATCAACGTTGTTGCATCGTAACCAAGATGCTATTTTGTTGCATGCACCAGAGAGAAGTATCGCATCGAGGCGCCATCCTGTCGCTTCATACCGGAGAGCAGTAAGAAACCGACGCATCACCTCCCCACACAGTAAGGAAGCGAGCATCAACTCCCCTGCGACCCTTTTGTTTGCTTCATGTTACGCATTGAAGGTACTTTGAGAGTAAAGTATCGCATTTACAATCTTAAGAGAACTGAGCTATTTCCTACCATTTTAAAGTCTATTTTTTAGTACAGTATTGTGGATTGTTGTCGTTTGGTCTTGTGTTAAGTCTAGTAAAGATTACTTATTTTTCTAAACCTGTGTGGTGTTCATTTGTAGTGTTCTCACTGTACTACTGTCTGTGTTCACAAATGCTTTACACACTGCCTTGAGATAAGCCTGCCTGCTCATGCCTAGCTACCAAGGGGGTGAGCAGGGGTTATTTTAGGAGCGTAGCCCCTTACCCTGACTAGACACAAGGGTCCCTAATTGGTCAAAGGTACCTACCTCTGCCAACTAGAGACCCCCAAATCTAACAGCGATAAGGGTCCTTTATGAGGCAGGTAGGGAGGACTTTCTGAAGCGGAGAGTGCCAGGTGAAGCATGGGTGGGGTAGGAGCATCCGAAAAGGAAGGAGGCATGTGGCGTTGCGGTAGCTGTTTGTTTGTTGGATTCAGGCAAAACAAAAAGTGTGCCTTTGAGTGACGCAACAGTAAATATTTTGCCGGATAAAGAGAATGTACCTAAGGTGCCTTCCAACTCTCCGGATCGGGCATATTTAATGTAGGCGGAACTGAGTGTTAAATGGGTGCCCTTGTCATCAGTGCCTGCAGTTCAGGTATCTGGCGGGGAGGAAGGGGACCGCCTAGCAAGGGAATTATTCCCGGCACCGACTTCATTGATTATGAGGCAGCCCACATGCTGTGGGTATGTTTTCATGCATGATGAGTCAAGTGACAGCGTCATGGTTTCACAAGTACCTATTTTGGCTGAGCAGGAATATTCTGTTGATGCATCTGTAGTAGGTGGAGAGTTTTCCAGCAAGGCAGCTAAACACAAATTGTTTTTTAGGCAAGGTTTGCAACTGTGTATTGAAGCTTTATTGGGTCAGCAAGTTCAGTACATGGGGTGGATGGGCAAGGTGAGCAGAACAATAAAGGCTATGTTGGTATGATGGGTCGGTGCTCGGGCTCAACAGTGGAGTCTCAAACTACTGGGGATCCTGTTTAAGAATCAAGTGGGCAATTAGGACAGTGGGTATGGGTGGAACACACAAATAAGGTTTCAGCAGGGGGTAAGAGTAGCAAGTTGGTCAAGGAGGTGGGCTTGGGCAAAGAAGAGCAATCAGGTCAGAGCGACTTGAAAAGAAATTCGTCAGTTAAAAAGTTGTCAGAATTGGCTGGTACAAGAAGATTGCCAACAGAGCACAAGGTGACTCTTGTATGTTGGACCGAAGAAAAAGGAAGATCTAGAGCGGGTTTTCCTTCATTGTGAGAACAGTTTAAACACATGACTGCACCTCAATGGAGGTTATATGATGGTGGGGTGGGAGATGGGGAAAAACAGTTGTGAGTGAGACTTGTTTGCGCGGTTATCAAAAACAATTGGATTATGAAGATTATAGTGAGAAATTAGAGGAGGGTGAGTTGAGGGATAGGGACTGTGGGGAGCATGACAAAGTGCAATTGCAAAGGGATGGGGATCAAAGGGATTTGTTGGGGCAAACCAGTGTTTTTAGTATATTGCAGACGTCAAGAGCGGACCGTGCAATTGAACAAAATGAGGCACAGACCAAACAACACAAAGACGACTCCAAGGAATTTCAAAGGCGTTCATCACAATTGCCCAAAGGTAAGGCATTATGGTAAGCAGCGTGGCAAAAATCTGATAATGTGATGAAGATTTCAACCCAAACTATTGGTGTTGGTGGGGGTGATTTGGGTAATGATTCTGTCACTATCAAGCAGGGTGAAGTACAATCTGAGGTTTTTGTTCAAAGAAAAGTTATGGGGAACGTGCAAGAAGAAGGGAAAAGTAGTAAACAAACAGAGAACGGGGTTGAGGTTGCAAAGGATGATCAGGATGAAGAGGAGGGAGATAAAATTATTCATAGAAAACTTCCGCATATGGGTATTGCAATGCCCCTAGGTTCTCACTTATCGGAAAAGACAAAGAATAGAATATGGAGACATGAGTCTGTTGATGTCTTTAAACTATTACATAAGGATATTCAGGCAAAAGAGGGCTCCAAGGAGGAAGAGTGGGAATTAGTTAAAAGACATAGAGTTCCCAAAACAATAGAAAATTGGACATCTGACTTCCTTATTTATGCAAGCATTTATTGTGAACGTCATCAAGACATAGCTGTAGCTATGTTTAAGTACATAGACATAATACGCAAGGCACAAATGCATTTTGGTGGCTATACTTGGTTAAGTTATGACGAGGAGTTTAAAGCGAGGATTAGTATCTTTAACGATAAACCATGGGTTGACATTGACTTTGAATTATGGTTACAGTGGCTGTCTTCCTCTCACCCTCCAGCTACGACACATTTGGCAAGTGATTTACCGGTCACTTACCAGCCCTTTCAGTATTTCCCCACCAAGTCTGGGAGCGGGGTTATATGGGAAAGGCCAGACACCAGTTGCAGGAGCATGCTGGAATTTTAACAGAGGTTTTTGCAACAGGCAATTCTGCTGTTACAAGCATGAGTTCTTGCAATGTGGGAGAAAACACCCGTTCACGCAATTTTTCTCAGGCTCAAGGTTTGGTGGGCAAGAGAGAGGGCAGCGAGAGAGAGGTCAGTCATTTCAATTTACAGCAAAGGACCCATACCCCAATTAGACTTCAAGTATTGTCAAACTGGTTGAAGTTTTATCCAGACCCAGTGGCTGCAACCTGATTGTTTTAGGGGTTTGAAGAGGGTTTTAAAATTGATTAACAGGGGCCTAGGCGGAAGCATTGGTAAGACAACTTAAAATCTGCTAAAGAGCTTCCACAAGTAGTTCAGTAGAAGCTAAACTCAGAAATAGCTGCAGGTAGAATAGCTGGTCCGTTCTTACAGTGTCCCCTTGTTAGTCAGACAATTTCTCTGCAGGGGGTTGTACCCAAGAAAGCTGTTGGGGAATATTGTCTAATACATTGTTTATCGTGGCCAGAAGGCCTATCGGTCAATGATTTTCTTTCCAAATCGGATTGAAGTGTGTCTTATGCATCGGTGGATGATGCATTGAAATTGGTCAGGTCAGCTGGGAAAGCAGCGTAATTGGCAAAAAGTGATATCCCGTCAGCATTTAGACTTCTGCCCATACATCCTTCTGATTTTGAATTAATAGGCATGCATTTCAATGGTACATTTTATGTGGATAAAGTACTCCCTAGGGGTTGCTCAATATCCTGCCCCCTATTGGAGACATTCAGCAATGGTGCTTAACACAGTTTAGTGGACACAATCTGGTTTGTCACTACCTAGATGACTTCATGTTTATAGGTGAAAGGAACACTGACCAATGCAGGAAGACATCACAGAATTTCTGGGACACAGCTCAAGAGCTTGGTGTACCGTTGGCCCCAGAAAAAACTGAAGGTCCAAGCACAAGACTGACTTTCCTGGGAATCGAAATAGATACAGTGGACATGTTAGCCAGGCTACTGGTTGAGAAGGTCACAGAGATATGGTCTTTCTTGTTGTCAGTAGTCGATGAAAAGAAAGCGGAACTCAGAAAGGTAAAGAGATTATTGGGTTACTTGAATTTTGCGTGTAGAGTGGTTAGGGCGAGCAAACTTTTTATAGGCGATTAGGCATGTCCATGTCTGGTGCCTAGCTCCCTCATCACTGATTAAGGATGTCCATGGCTATAAGGGCAGATCTGCACATTTGGATGAAGTTTCTTGAGGATTTTAATCGAGTATCTTTGTACTTTGTCGAAGAGGACATGATTTGGCAGATACAAATATTCTCTAACGCGTCAGGTGCAAAAGGTTTTTGGTTTGTTTTGGGAAGGTTGGTGCGTTGAAAGTTGTCTGATCAGTGGTTGAAGCAGAAGCGCAGCATAGCCTTTCTAGAGTTCTTCCCATTGATTGTGACATTGTTTGTCTCGGGGACAAATTCAGAAACAGATCAGTTCTTTTCAACGTGGACACCATGTCTGTTGTTGATTTAATTAAAAAACAGAAAAAGAAAGGACCTGAGAGTTCTGCATCTCTTATGTGCTTTTATGCTCAAATGATTACAACTTATCATTGTATTTAAGGCTAGGCACATTTCTGGAACTAATAACAGTATAGCAGATGCTCTGTCCCGATTTCAGTGGCGGAAATTTCGCAATCTGGTGCCAGGGGCGGACAACAACAAGACTCAGATCCCAAAAACGTTTGGGCCCGGGGGATCGAGGATAGTCGAGCTCGTAGAAAAATCAATAGCCTCATCACCAAGAAGAAGTTATCAGCAAGCATGGAAAGAATTCCTAAACTATGGTAACATCAATGCTCAGCGTGGGATTGTAGTGGAAAGGGATCAACTCTTATTAGGTTTCGTGCTGTATTTGATCAACAAAGGGTTATCACACACCACTACAGCAGGAAAATTAGCTGGAATTTCCTTTTATAGGCAGTTGTGGTGGGGTTAGGATCCAGTGGAGGGAGTACTGGTGAAAAAAGTTTTAAAAGTTCTAAGCAGGGAACAAAGTAGCAAAAAACGGGTAAGAGAACCAGTGACTTGATTTACTACAGCAAATATTATTACAGTTGCCTTTTTATTGCTATGACAAATTTGAATGTTGCAAGTTTAGGATATGCATGCTGTGGTTGTTTTTCCGTGCATTTAGGGCATCTGAGTTGTTGGGTTTAAGAAGTCAGGCGGGCATACGTAGTGATAAGATATTTCTGGAACAGCAAAGAATAAGGATCTGGTTGGGGGCATTCAAGACGGATCAAATAGGCAGGGGCAAATGGGTATCTTTGACCAAAAGTGAGGTGGTGGGTTTTTGCCCCGTGGAAGTATAGGAACGTTTTCAAAGTTTAGGGTTTTTCAAATCAGGGTAACATTTTTGTCATGCAAATGAGAGAAGGATCACTACAGCACAGTTAATAGCAGTATTGAGAAAGGCTATTAGCAGGTTGGGAAAAATCCTATGTGTTTTGACACTCATTCATTCCATATTGGGGCAGCTACGGAGGCTGTAAGACTGGGTAAGTCATGGTCCTATATTCTCAGAATTGGAAGATGGAAATCAAATGCCATGAAAGATATGTTAGAAAATAATTGAATCTATATATTTCCTGTTGCTAATATTTTTTTTCTATTTAGGTTGTGTGCAAGGGCTAGTCTCTAGAACAAAGAACACTTGGATAGTGGGACATTCCTTCATAAAATGGGCAGCTATGCACGTTGAACAGCAAATTTATGGCAGATCTCTTGGACTCCCAAGTAGCAGGCATGAGGTGGTATTGAGGGGGAATGGTGGAATGCATTGGGGGGGGCGTATTTAATATATTGACCGAAATGTGCTCAAATAGGGATGTCCTGATATGTTAGTTATTCACTTAGGTGAAAATGATTTAGTAAATTCATTGGATCTGTCATTAATAAAACAAATGAAATTGGATTTTGCTGTTATAAAGAATAACTGGTGGTACATGTTTAATTTGGACTGAATTTATAACTCGTCAACATTGGAAGGGAGTGAGAAGTCATGCAGCAATCGAAAAAGAAAGACGTAAACTCAACAGGGTAATAAAAGTTTTTTGTGGCACTATGGGGATTACAGTACTGTCTCATGACAATATAAAAATAACTGAGGGGTATCTATTTCGTGATGATGGCATTCATTTATCTGAAATCAGGCTAGCTTATTATTTATTGGAACTAAGAGATTTGTTGGCAAAACTATGGAAAGAAAACGTATGGTGCTCCAGCAAAATGTTATAAAGATGCTATGTTCATCAATATGGGGCGGGACAGGAAAACTCTTCAGTTTTCCTGGGTGGCAGGTTTTTTGGCGGAGTAGTGGACAGTCTGGAGCGGGCTTATGCATCCATCAGGGGGAGAGGGGTGGACAGGACACAGGGAATGAGAAGAGAAATTATGGGGCTTTCAATGACATGAGTGCTTTTCTTCTGAGGATGCTCGAGGACCATGGGGTTTTGTCCTTGAAGCTATGTTGAGCTAATTTGGGAATTGAGTTATTTTAAGGTATTAGCATTTTGATTTGTTAATGCTGTTTAGATCAAATTTATTAAATGCACCTGTCTTAATAAAGTGGCCTTTTTTGCTAAAAAAGGAGATGTAGTGAGCTGTGATTTATTGTGAAAACAATTTATTGATTCCTAGAAGGATAACGTGTGTTAGCTTTTTATTGTTTTCATGAACAAAATAGAAAACAAAACATATCATTGTGAATGAGGTCACAGAGAAAGGCATGTAGTCAAAGCAACAGGTTAGTGTCTCCAACAGTAACTCTGTGTGCTTTACATATCAAACAGTATCACATTATAAGGTACAATACATTTACTCAAGAATAGCATCAGGCAGGTGCAACAAATTCATCATTTCCGTCAAGCATTAAGATCCTCATTCAGTTTGTCATCATGCCTGGTTTGTAGTTTACATAACTATTCGACCAATGCACATTGCATCACATGCTTACCCTGAAATGCACATAATGACGCAAATTTATAATGCGTCTTACCCTTTCAAGAACCAACAGACAATATTTAATGGAGCAATCAACAGATGGTCCTTTCACATCATGCAACTGCATCCCCATATTTTCCCAGTATTACTCATAGAAAAAGGGGAAACATTTGATTTAATTTACCCATACTGTGACATGTGTATGTGATTTGGGGGTAATAAAATGTTTTGGGACTGATGCAAGTCACATCACCTTCAATATTTTTCTTTTTCTAGTTTCCAGAAATATCTGGGTTGCTAGGTTCCCCTGGATGCCTGCCAACGCTGGGCCCAGATACTGCTGTCATTCCCCATGGAAACTCCCTCACCCATAACAATCCTTGCTGTCTAGTGTTTGGATATTTTCACAACTCCATTAGAAAACCCACAAATGTGCAATAGCCCCACACTCAGGGAAAATAGATTTGGGTCAAGTCTTGGAAGAGAGATTTTTCTGTGTGAGAAATGCCGAAAGTAACAGCCATATTTTAGGAAAACAAATGTTGAAAGTCTGACCTATTTATTGTTTGTTCCATTGTCCCGGCCAGGCAGTCAGGAAGAGTATATTTTGGCAGACTGGCACCCAATGATGAACACATTCGGGTGGGATGGGATATGTGGTTGTTTGT
The DNA here is from genome assembly GCF_964263255.1 of Lissotriton vulgaris. Taxonomy (NCBI): domain Eukaryota; kingdom Metazoa; phylum Chordata; class Amphibia; order Caudata; family Salamandridae; genus Lissotriton; species Lissotriton vulgaris. Next base: position 773,408,657 of record NC_141696.1, on the reverse strand, counting down.
TATTTACATACAGCAAATGGATGATACCTAAGGCCTTGATTCATAAAGGGCCTCCGCACTCATTGCGAAGGCCCGCAGTCATGGGGGAGTCTCCTCTCTCAGGGTGGAATCTCCACAATGAGACTCCCCCACGACTGCGGTGCCTCAGCCATGAGTGCCGAGGCTCATTGTGAATGAGGCCTAAGTCTGAAAGACAAGTAGCCTTAAACAGCATTTTGCTTTTAGTTGTTTCTCGAATTTTGCACATGCACTGTGCTTGCTTTACCACCTCTGTGCACCCCAAACCCACAGAAAATCCATACATGGCTGGAACACCCATGCGCAGGGGATCCAGAGGTCGAAAGCTAGGGGATCAAGCCTTGGAAGGCATATGTTCCTACATGAGTGAGACTAAAAGTAATTACCAATGTTTTTAAAAAATGCTAAAAATATGGCATTTGTTATGTAGAGCACAATGTCAACATCAGCCATTCATGGCAAGGGCAGTTGGCACCCTTAACAGAGAACTTATGATGTGTTAGTGTTAATAATATATGGTTGTTGTATGTTTCCATCCAACCCAGGTGTGATATCTGTGGCCAAAATGCAGGCACCCTAAAAAGGTAGTTCACTTGCAGCTACTTTCCAGAATTGTAAAATGCTCTGGATCCAGTTTATTACCTATTGGCACCCTGAGCCCACATAAAACCCATGCATGTCTAGAATGCCCATGCTGAGGAGACGCAGAGGAATACGTTATGGGTCATTGCTTGATAAGAATATGTTCCTGCCTAGGAGACTGGGGAAATTACTATATTTTGGGCAAAATTTTTTTAAAAATCTACCAAGGTGAGGGTGGCCTGTCTGTGAGCAAAAGAAACCTTAAGATATGTAGATGTTAAAAATATATGCTTGTGGAATATGCCCATACAGACCACAGACTATATTTGTGACCAATATACAGGTACACTAAACAGGCTTTTTACTTGCAGATGCTTTTCAAATTCTCAAAATACACTACACCCGGTTCATTGCCTGTTGTCACCTTGAACCCATGGACAATCCATGTATAAGCGTTACCCATAGACTCAAGAGTCTTAGCAGAACAAAGTTTAGATTGCTCCCCCTCCGTACAGCACTGACTGTGCCTCCCCGCCAAGCTGCCACTGCTGAGGAAGTTCGGGCCCTCCTCCACCCGCAGGCTACCACCTGCGCCTCATCCCTGGTGGCCAGTGGTAGGCCATAGGTTTGCTCATCCTCCATTGTATTGGCAGTATTTTCTTTCTTTGCTCCCGTTGTAGTGACTGCATTTTCATTGTGGTGTCTGTGACTGCTGTTGTCTGTCTCCCCCGCTGACTGTACGTGGTCTGTGCCCGTTCTCTCCCTCTGTACCCCTCGCGGCCCCCGTGTCTCTCTGCCCGTTTTTGCCTTCTGGTGCTTAGATGCTTAGTGGAGAAGTGTGGCTCACTGGTTAGAGGAGGCAGACCTGGAAGCAGAGGTCAGCCCGGGACAAGGGTTCAATTCCTGGCTCGGCGGGGTCTTGAGTCCTAAAATGTCCATGGACTCGACAATTCTCGCTCCGGTGCCTACTCGATTCACGGGTTCACACTCTGCGACTCTGGGCAATAGCTTGCTTAATATCCACAACGGCCCCTCGCGGCGGGATGCCTGGCTTTCACCTTGCGGATACCCTGACGGGGTTATCTCACAGGGGAATACCAGGACGGGTTCCCTAAGCAAGCGCTTAGAGACCGGTTGGTGATTTGCGCTATATAAATTCCTGTACATTTACATTTACATTTACATGCCCCTGCATTTCTGTGACCTTTCTGCCCTTTCTTGTGACCTTTCTGCCCTCTCTGCCACTTGCTTCCCCCTGTTTTTTGTGACCTTTCTCCCCCTTCCTGGGACCATTCTGCCTCTGTGTCACTCGTTTTCCCCCATTTTTTGTGACCTTTCTGCCCTTTCTTGTGACCTTTGTGCCTCTGTGCCACTCGTTTCCTCCCATTTTTCTGACCTTTCTGCCCTTTCTTGGGACCTTTGTGGTTCTGTGCCACTCGTTTCCCCCCTTTTTGTGACCTTTCCGCCCTTTCTTGGGACCTTTCTGTCCTCTGTGCGACTTGTTTCCCTCCGTTTTTTTGTGACCTTTTCTGCCCTTTCTTGTGACCTTTCTGCCATTGTGCCACTTGTTTCCCACTGTTTTTTTGTGACCTTTTCTGCCTTTCTTGGGACCTTTCTGCCTCCGTGCCACTAATTTTCCCCTGTTTTTTATTGTGACCTTTTCTGCCCTTTCTTGGGACCTTTCTGCCTCTGTGCCACTTTTTTCCCCACGTTTTTTGTGACCTTTTCTGCCCTTTCTTGGGACCTTTCAGCCTCTGTGCCACTCATTTCTCTCCGTTTTTTGTGACCTTTCGGCCCCTTCTTGTGACCTTTGTGCCTCTGTGCCACTCGTTTCCCCCTGTTTTTTGTGACCTTTTTGCCCTTTCTTGGGACCTTTCTGCCTTCTGTGCCACTCGTTTCCCCCTCAATTGTTGTGCCCTTTGGCCTTCTGTTTCCTATGTTGCCCCTCGCCGCTGAGTCCCCTGTGGCCCGCCCCCCTGACTGCCCAATCGCTGCCCCCACCTCCCGCCTTCCAGCTGCTCCTCCCTCCCACCTCCCCATAGAGGCTGGCCGCTGCCCAGTGAGGAGAGCGACCTTTGACCCTTCCAGGTAGGTTGCTCCCCCTCCGCACAGCACCGCCTGTGTGTCCCTACCCCAGCTGCCGCTGCTGAGGAAGTTCGAGGCCCTCCTCCACCCGCAGGCTACCACCTGCGCCTCATCCCTGGTGGCCAGTGGTAGGCCGTAGGTTTGCTCATCCTCCTTTGTATTGCCTGTATTTTCTTTCATTGCTCCCGTTGTAGGGACTGCATTTTCATTGTTGTGTCTGTGACTGCTGTTGTCTACCTCCCCCACTGCCTGTACATGGTCTGTGCCCGTTCTCTCCCTCTGTTCCCCTCACTGCCCACATGTCTCTCTGCCCGGTTTCCCTTCTGCTTCCCTCGCTATCCCCATGTCTCTCTGCCCGATTTTTCTTTCTGCTCCCCTCGCGGCCCCGTGACTCTCTGCCTGTTTTTGCCTTCTGTTGCTTAGCTACCCCTGCATTTCTGTGACCTTTCAGCCCTTTCTTGTGACCTTTGTGCCCTCTGTGCCACTCGTTTCCCCCCATTTTTTGTGAACTTTCTGCCCTTTCTTGGGACCTTTCTGCCTTCTGTGCCACTCGTTTCCCCCAGTTTTTTGTGACCTTTTTGCCCTTCTTGTGACCTTTTTGCCTTCTGTGCCACTCGTTTCCCTCTGTATTCTTGTGACCTTCCTGCCCTTTTGTGACCTTTCTGCCCTCTGTGCCACTCGTTTCCCCCTCAATTGTTGTGCCTTTTTGACTTCTGTTTCCTTCATCGCCCCTCACCACCCACGCCGCTGCGTCCCCTGCGGCTCCGCCCCCCCCTGACTGCCCCTTCGCTGCCCGCCTAACAGCTGCTCCTCACTCCCACCTCCCCATACATGCCGGCCGCTACGCGGTTGCGCCGCTGGCGTGCGGCAAGCCCATCTGCACCCGTTCGCGCCTGGACCGTGCCCAGCACCAGAACCCCTGGCCCCCTCACATCCCACGACGACTGCAGCCACTACGACGCCAGCACTCTGCACGCTCTCAACCCTGGACGGACCCACAACTGCTTCAAGGCTGCCCGAAACGCACACACGGTCCTTTCACCTGCCGGAACTGCAGCTACACCAGTCACAGAGCAGACAAACCACCTTCCAAGAAAGACCTCAACCACCTCCGATTCATACTACTGAAAGCCCGCTCCGCACGCAAACACACTATAGAGCTCTGGGACCTGCTCAACACAACCTCCCCGGACGTCGCCTTCCTGACAGAGACCTGGTTGAACAACTCCTCTGCACCCGACATTGCCACAGTCATCCCAGACGGCTACAAGATCACCCGCAGAGACAGCACCAACGGAGTCGGAGGAGGAATTGCCATTGTCCACAAGAACAGCATCATGGTCTCGACTGGCACAGACGACGCGCTCAGCACCGCCAAACACATGCATTTCCAGATCCACACTGACCCCAACTCCACTCTCAGAAGCACCCTTGTCTACCGACCCCCCGGACCCCACCCTCAGTTCAGCGACTCCATCGCCGACTTCATCAGCAAGCACGCCCTGAACTCCACCGGCTACATCCTCCTCGGAGACCTGAACTTTCACCTTGAGAACAACAACGACAGCAACTCCACCACCCTGATCGACAACCTTGCCAACCTCGGACTGAGGCAACTCGTCACAATGCCCACCCACTCCACCGGCCACACGCTCTACCCAGTCTTCTCCTTAAGCCTGCACGTCTCCATCAGCCACACCACCGAACTCCTCTGGACCGACCACCTCTGCATCCACTTCACCTTCCAGAAACCCACCACACACCACCGCACCCAACAGATCCCCCACCGCCGCTGGAGCAAAATCACCGAAGACCAACTACATGCAAACCTCGCTCTCAGCCCACCCACCGAACCCTCCAACACCGACATTGCTGCCCACAACCTCAGACGCTGGATCGAGGACTGCACCAACACCCTTGCCCCACTGAAGAAACTCCCCCCACAGAGACACCAGCAAGAGGGCCAGCTGGTTCACCCCAGAACTCCTAGATTCCAAGCAAGACTGCGAGAAACTAGAGAAGAAATGGCACAGTGAACAAACTCCGGACAACCACGCAGCACACAAGGACGCCATCCGCAACCACCACCACCTCATCAGGGCTGCCAAGAAGACCTCCTTCAAAGACCGCCTCGACAACAACGCACATGACAGCAAGGAGCTCTTCAACATCATGAAGGAACTCTCCAACTCCAGCTCCAACACCAATGACATCCCGCCGTCTCAAGCCCTGTGCGACTTCCTCGCCACCTTCTTCCACCGTAAGATAGCAGACATCCACGACAGCTTCAACACCCAGACAGCCCCAACAGACAGCAACACAACAGACCCTCCGCACACCATCGACCACGTCCCCTTGCTAGCCTGGACCAGCGTGAGCGTTGATGACACCATCAAGACCATGAGCAAAATCCACTCCGGCTCTCCATCAGACCCATTCTCGCACCTCTTCTTCAACAAAGCAAGCAACTCCATCGCACCCCACCTATGCAACGTCATCAATCTCTCCCTTGAGACCGCAACCTTCCCAGATAGCTGGAAACACACCGAGATCAACGCCCCACTCAAAAACCCAAGGCAGACCCAAGAGACCTCAAGAACTTCTGACCCATCTCTCTGCTCCCCTTCCCAGCCAAGGTCATCAAGAAAATCGTTAACAGACAGCTAACACCATCCCTCAAAGAGAACAGAATCCTGGACCCTTCCCAGTCAGGGTTCCGCAGCAACCACAGCACCGAGACCGCCCTCATCGCCGCCACCGACGACATCAGGACCCTGCTAGAAAACGGGGAGACTGCAGCACTCATTCTCCTAGACCTCTTCGCCGCCTTCAACACCGTCTGCCACGGCACACTATGCGCATGCCTCTACGCCGCAGGGATCTGAGACAAGGCTCTGGAATGGACCAGCTCCTTCCTCTCTGGCAGAACCGAGAGCGTCCGCCTCCCCCGTTCCGTTGCGAAGCCTCCGAGATCATCTGCGGCATACCCCAAGGATCCTCCCTCAGCCCGACACTGTTCAACAGCTTACATGGCCCCGCTTGCACACGTCGCCCGACAGCACGACCTCAACATAATCTCCTAAGCCGACGACACTCAACTGATCCTCTCCCTCACCAAGGACCCCATCACCACCAAAGCCAACCTCCATGAAGGAATGAAGACCGTCGCCGACTGGATGAAAATCATCTGAACTCAAACAAGGCGGTGGTCCTCATCCTCGGCTCCAACCCGTCAGCCTGGGTCGACTCCTAGTGGCCAACGGCACTGGGGGCAGCCCCGACCCCACCAACCACACGCGCAACGTGGGAATCATCCTCGACTCCACTCTCTCAATGACCAAGCAAGTCAACGCTGTCTCCTCCTCCTGCTTCAACACTCTCTGCGTGCTCCGCAAGATCTACAGCAGCAGACTCACCTACGGAAACGTCCTCTACGCGGGAGCCCCGACCAAGCTCATCAATCGACTACAACACATCCAAAACGCCTCGGCACGACTGATCCTCGATGTACCACGACACAGCCACATCACCCCCCTCCTGAGAAACCTGCACTGGCTCCCCGTCAACCAGAGGATATCCTTCAAGCTACTCATCCACGTACACAAGGCACTCCAAAAGACCGGCCCAGCCTACCTCAACAGACGGCTCTCCGTGTACACCCCCAACTGCTAGCTACGCTCCGCCGACCTCTCACTTGCCACCGTCCGCGCATCCAAAGAACAACCACCAGCGGGAGATCCTTCTCCCACCTGGCCGCCAAGACATGGAACTCCCTCCCACTGAGTTCTACAACAGGCCCAGAACCTGCTGCCCTTCAGGAGGATACTAAAGACCTGGCTGTTCAATCAGTAGCGCCCCCCCCCAGCGCCTTGAGACCCTCGCGGTATGTAGTGCGCTTAACAAATGACTGATTGATTGATTGATTGATGCCTTTGAATGAATAAGTTACTGCCCAACGGCTACTGTAGAGAAGGTTCATACTTTTGGGAGAAATGCTAAAGAGCTGATAAATTTCAGGTTCAACTTAATCTTGTAGCCAGTCAGTCAGGGTGAGGGGGGGTCTGGCAATCAGCAAAAGAAACCTTGAACATAGATGTAGACATAAAAAATATATGGTTGTAATCTGCTTTCATACAATCCAGGGGTGATATCTGTGACTAAAATAAATATTCCCCAAATGGAATTTTGATTGGAGTTGTTTTCCAAATTTCTAAAATGCCCGGCACCCTGAACCCAGAAAAAAATGATACACGTCTGAGACCTCCAACTTCAGGAGACACTAGACCTCCAACTTCAGGAGACACTGAGAAACAAGACTTGCAGTCAAGCCTTATCAGAGATAAAAAATGTTTCTGTGCGAGACAGACTGGAGGGAATTACCATGTTTTGAAATCAATTGCTATGACTTTGACAAATCTCATGTTCAGACTGTTCAACTGGCCAGCCAGTCAAGATAAGGGGAATCTGCGTTCCACCAATAGATTTCATAGTTCATAAAGAATTAGAAATATATAATTTATATACTTTCCATATAATCCTGATGTTGCTATCCGTCATCAAATTAACAGTGCACCGTAGACAGTGATCCTGCCACAATTTCGAGATCTGCACTGATATTGCAGAATTGATTATGAAGACTACACTCCCTAGCAAAACCCATACATATTTAGTATTGCTGGAGTGCATGTTTCCAGGAAATCATTCCAGTGGTGTGCGTTCTGGGATTTGTATTCGCCCGTGTGAGAAATGGATCAATATATTGAGAACGTTTGTTAAACAATGGAAATAGCTCAACATTTTCCCTTTTACCTTCAAGCAGCAATCGTATAATATTGCACGTTTTGCCTCAATATCTAGCCTTGAATGTGCCCAAAACGTTGTAGTTTGTATGGCTGCACAAAGAGATCAACAATATATTTACTTGTACAACCAATTGCCATTTCATTAAAATAAAAAAAAGTTCTGCCACAGAAGTGCCCAAATCATTCTGTCACAACAGACGGAATGTAAGCGTATTATTGAAATACTGGTTCTGCTGGCTCATTCGGGTTAGGGCTTCAGTCACGAGATGTAGCAATGGACAATTTTGTGATTTTTCTTTTTGGACGACACAACTCAGTTTTTCCTCACACAGAAGCAATTTTGAGGGGACACGATATGTGCATGCCACTGTAAAACAGTGAAACAGAAACACTGCTGATTTGGGGAGAACACATCAACAGCTAAGAGGGGATAATTTACTGCAATTTGATTTGGAAATCGAACAGGCCGATTACATTTGAATATATGGAAATAATCGATGCCGAGTCAACATTTTTTAATCTACATGCACAAATTGAGAAAATAGTACATTTTTGCCATGCTCAAATTTACCAAAGAAATTGGCACTGTGGGCTTGGTGCGTGCACAATATTGGGCGCTGAAGAAATTACCGCCTTCCCAAACCAGCACTTGGTGGGAGCCCAAAAGCCGCGCCAGATACAGTGTAAGGTGCGCACCTCACACACGCGATGCTTCAAATTTGCTGTGTCCTTGCAAACTGTGGCGTAACCTTTTACCTACAGTCATGGCCTGCACCTCGAAACGGAACCACTAAACGACACTTCTTTGTCCATTATACGGATCTGAGAAACCGCTCATCTCCATCAGTGCGAGTATTTTTCAACAGTATTGGTGAAATGCAGGAAGTCGCAACCAGGTTATTTTCACGTCACTTCTCGGCTCTGTCTCTGTTCTCCGGTTGTCTGAGCAGAATACAGTAAACCGGAAAAAGAACATGTGTCTTATGATAAAAACGCATTTTTTGGCATCAGCACTGTGCGCTGTGCTTCGGGGTTTAGCCAGTGGTTCGCACTGTCTGGTTTACGCCTTGATGAAGTAATAAATCAGCTGATGCTGTACAGAGAAAGAAGGCGATCAGAACCATATGACTGCGGGTTAGAGTTAGTCGGCATTAGAAGTAGCTTGTCTCAAATCTTGGAAGCATTACAAAAAATTTCCATTTCTATTTTTGCTCCATTTGACCTTGCAGCTGAAGCAACACTAAACGTTAATGCTCAAGGGCAATAATGAATCAGGAGAGAGAGATTTATTAGTCTTGGCTATTAATATGCAATAAAATATTGGAATATCCATATATCTATATATTAGCATGTTGGCAATAGCACACCCAAATACTTTTTAAAAGCAGGGCCGGTCTGAAAAAGCCAGGTCATTGGAGTTGGTGGCCGGTTTGTTGCTGGGGGTGGGGGGGGGGGGGGTGGGACCTGTCAGCCACGTTCCTACTTGCAGTGCTTCTACATAACCAACACAAAAGTAGATGATTTTAAAGTACACTTTAAGACCAATTGTTTTTGCATTCTTTATTCCAAAGCACTGCTAGTAGGAACCTCGCCGGCATATCCCCAGCAACAAAAGCACCTTGCATAGCAGTGAAACCAACCTCCACCCTGGCAGCCCACTGAAAGGCCTGATAGCCAGTTCTTAGAGATTATGGGGCTGATTTAGATATTGGCTGATCTGGTTCCTCCGCCCCTTTTGCAGCAGTTTAACCCCCTGCTTACTAGGTGGTCTGCCCACCCTATTTATGCACTGGCAGTTGGACAGACGAAAGACCGTAGGAGTGCCACCGACTACGCCAGGTATGTTCACCGATGTGGACGGTGCAATAGGCAGTAGCAGATGTCAGAGAGAGGACCAATTTGTCCGCCGGCCCAATCACGATGTGCCTTCCCGCTAACATGACTGTGGCAGTAAAACCTCCACACCTGAGTTAGTAGTTTGGAAGGAATATAAGGAAGAAACTCACCTTTTCTCACTTTCACACTTCCTTTCCTGCCAAAGACCCAATCTTCTAAGTCCTGCCCCTGCTGCTGCGTAATGGAGAACAAAATCAACACCGTTGTGGGCGCAATCAATGGTAAGCTCCACTTTTACCTGTTACAGTGTGGCTTGTCTGTTATCATTTGCGCTTAAAACTCAGGCCTAGATGTATCAAGCCTTTTGCGATTCGTTAAGGCCGAAATTCTGCGAATTTCGGCCTTAACGAATTCCAAACTGACATTTTGCATCTTTTGGGATGTATGAGAAATTAGCAAAATAAGGAATCGCAAAAAATTCGCGATTCCTTATTTTGCTTAAACATTTAAGGAATCGCAATTTTGCGATTCCTTAAATGCCATGTATGAAGCAATTTCAATTTGCGAATTCAGGTTAAGAAATCGCAAATTAACACCAATTTGAGGTTGGTGTTAATTTGCGAATTCCTTTCAAAATTCACAATTAAGCAATTTTGAAGGTGGCATGTGACACACATACATGCCCATAGGGCATGTATGTGCGCCATATGCACACACATGTAAGTTTCAGGGGTGCAGCAGGGTGTCCATGAGACACCCCTGCACCCTTGCAATAATTCTCAAATTGCGATTAGCAAATTGCGAATTCGCAATTTGAGAATTATTTCGCAATCATTCCTATGGGCCTCCTGGCCCATAGGAAGGAATGGGAAATTATTCCTTATTTGCGAATTCGCAACTTGCGAATTCGCAAGTTAGGAATAATAAGGATTTGCAAAAAAATTGCGATTTTAAACATACATCCCATTTTGCGATTTCTTAATAGCGATTCGGTAAAAATCGCTATTAAGAAATCGCAAATAGGAACGATGATACATCTAGGCCTAGGTTACAAGCAATAGCGTAGCAATGTGCAAAGCATATGTCTGTAATGTTGACGTTTAAGAAATTTAAAGAAACACACCTGTATGATCATATTATATGTATACATTTGGTGCAAACTCCCTTCAAAAAAATGTACATTTGCACAAAAAAAGATATCAATCAAAAGATCAAAAAGTCACCATACAGGTGTGTTTAAATACATTTCACAAATTGTCAAATTAATAGCATAAGCATTACACATCTTTGGGATAAGTGCAATTAACATGATGTGGACATTTCACTGGACAAGGTGTAACCTTTAGGTTTAAAGCATTTTTTATTATTATAACAAAAGGAACATGGGGAAGGGAAGTGGAGGTCAAGGTTACATACAGTACAATGAGAAGAAAAAAGGGACATGTCGCAGCAGTTCTAGTCGAAAAGGGGGGAGGTCGGTGGTCTAGGAGGGGAAGGGAAAGCATCAGCTGTAAGGCAGTAAGGTAGTGCGCACAACCCTCCTATATTCCCCGACCCCCCCACCAAAGCTAAGAGCAAGTAGCTTCCTGCAACACAGTCAAACACAACGCAGTCCCTCCAAGCCCCCCGCCCCCATAAAAGGAAGAAAAAAGGAAATAATACCCCAACATCCCCGTCCAATAGCCCTTAATAAAAAACATCCGCTCCGAACAGCCTACCCCCAACCCCTAAGCCCTCCAGCCCCATCCCCCCTAATCCGCCGGGGCCGCCGGTGGCGTAAGCCTAAGAAGGCGCAGGTACCTCGGACATGTGAGCTCCCTAAATTCTGTGGACAGCAGTGCCAGGAAGGGGTGCCAGAGCTCCTCGAACTGATCTACATTTCCAGCCACTGTAAGCGACATCTTCTCCATACCCAGTACCTGCCAGAGTCTATGCAACCAACCAGTGATGGAGGGGGTCGTGGAGGTGCGCCAGTGGACAAGGATATTTTGGACCGCCGAGCCTAGCGCAATAGCAACCTGCCTACCCCTGCGGGACTTCAGCGGGTACATTAAGTCGTTGGGGAGGCCTAGCAAGACATACGCCGGGAAGCGCGGCAATTCAATCTCAAAGTGTCTATCCACCTCATCCAAGACCTCCGTCCAGTAAGCAGTCAGTACCGGGCAATCCCAAAGAATGTGTGATAGAGTACCCTCTTGTCCGCAGCCCCGCCAGCATCCCTTATCGGTGAGCTTGTGCATCTCATAGAGCCTCTCCGGGGTGTAATACCAGTAGGTGGATACCTTAGTAAAAGTCTCCGTCAGCCCATTGTGGTATGCAGAGTGCCTCGCCCGATATGCGATCTTGTCCCACTCCTTGTGGCTCAGGGTCCTGCCCAACTCTCTATGCCAGCGCTCCCTCCCCGGATTATGGAAATGAAACGGCGGGGGTTGAAGAAAATTATATAGATCGGAAATAAGCTTGCCATCCGAGGTCCGAGTCACTAGCCACCGCTCGTAAGGAGTGATTTGACGGGCTGCGACGTCGCGCACCTGGGGTTGGAGAGCCCAGTGGCGGACCTGCATGTAGCGCAATCTGTCCACCTCCGTCAAACCAAATGTCTGTCGAAGGTGCTGGAAAGGAAGCACGCCCTCCGGCCCGTAAATCTGAAAAAGCGCCCTGCAACCCGCACTAACCCAGTGGGTAAAAGCTCCCGGTTCTAAGCCCGGAGTAAAGTCGGGGTTACCAACTATGGGCGTAAACGGTGATGGGAAGGTAGTCAGCTCGCGAAGCTCGCAAACCGCGTCCCACACCAGCAGGGGAACCCGGGTGACAAAAGAGGCGTAGAGGTTAGCCGGGCGGTGCGCGCGCCGCAGGAACGGCACCTCCTGAAGGGTACGTCCCGCTACCGCCTGATCCTGAAAGAGCCAATGCTTGTCAGATTCCCACCTGCTCCATTCCACCAAATATCTGAGCTGCGCTGCCTGAAAATACTTCCGGAGATCCGGGATACCAAGACCTCCCACCCCTGGAGCAAGCGTGGAGAGAACTCTCTTCATCCGAGGCTTGCGGCCTTGCCACACGAAGCGGGAGATATCAGCCTGCGCTTGCTGTATCCAACCCACAGGGGGCTGGAGAGGTAGAGCTCGAAAAAGGTACAAGATCTGAGGCAGCACCGTCATCTTCACCGCTGCGATACGGCCCAACCACGAGAGCAGGCCCTTGTTCCATCGGCCGAGTTCCTCCTTAATCTTCTTACTAAGGGAAGAGTAATTTGCCTTGACCATTTCAGGCAGCGAAGGCGCCAGCAGGATCCCCAGGTATGGCACCGTGGATGAAGACCACTGCATGGGGAAAAGACGCTGAAGGTCTCTCCTGGTGTCCGCGGCAAGCGACACGTCCAGGGCAGCCGATTTGGTCATATTCATTTTAAAACCGGCCACGCGTGCAAAGGCGTCCAATTCCTGGACGCAAGCAGGGAGGGACCTCCTGGGGTCATCCAAGGTCAACAGGACATTGTCCGCATAAAGGCTAACAGCATGTGTATACTGACCCATCTTAACCCCAATAGCGTCTGGATTATCGCGTATCCTCTGGGCAAACGGCTCCATATAGAGAGCGAACAAAAGCGGCGAGAGGGGGCAGCCCTGTCTCGTGCCGCGCTCAATGACAAAACTACTCGAGCTATGCCCATTGACCCGAACCGATGCTGATGGTCTTTTATAGCAATTGAAGACCATGGTGCAGAACTTCTCGCCGATTCCCAGTTTCCGGAGAACCAGCTCAAGGTACGGCCAATGAACTCTATCAAAGGCCTTCTCCGCATCAACCGACAGTAACATCCGCTCCCCCGGGACGCGCGAGGCGTTTTCCAAGATGTGCGTTACCCTCTTGGTATTGTCAACTGTCTGTCTACCGGGTACAAAGCCAGCCTGGTCCGCCTCCACCAGACCCGGTAGGTGCAGGCCAAGTCTGGCCGCTAGGATCCCCGTGTAGAGCTTAAGATCAACATTCAGAAGCGAAATAGGCCTATAAGAACCACACAGGGTCCGGTCCTTCCCGGGTTTCGGAATGACCGACACAGTCGCGGAAAGGAGGTCCGGCGGGATAGCCCCCGGTTCGGAGAAGGAGTTGAACAGGCGAGCTAGGATAGGCGCCACTGTGGAACAGAAGGTCTTGTAGAACAAGGCCGTATAGCCATCCGGGCCCGGGGCTTTACCATGTTTCAATCGCGCTATAGCGGAGATGACCTCCTCTACATGGATGTCTCTTTCTAGGTGGTCCGCTTGGGCGGGCTCAAGCGCCGGGAGGATCACAGACTCCAGATAATCCTCAGCGTCCCCCGGCGAGGAGGGTTCTGCGGCATACAACTCCTCATAGAAGCTACGAAAGGAGTCCGCTACCTCCGCGTCACCGGAAACAGAAACTCCGTCTGCACCCACGAGCTCCTTCACCACATTGCGTTGCTGGGCAGCCCTGAGCCGATGGGCCAGGAGCTTACCGCATTTGTCCCCGCCCGTGTAAAAGGCATGCTTCAGGCGCAACGCCGCATATTCCGCTCGATCCAGGTCTAGCGCAGAAAGGAGTTTCCTCGCCGCTTTCAGCTGCCTCCAAACTCGAGGAGCCCCCGTTCGACGGTGAACCTGCTCAAGTTCCCTGACCTGCGCAGTCAGTTCGTCTCTCTTGTACTGCCGCTCCCTGTTCTCGGCCGAGGAAATGGAGATAAATTCCCCCCTGAGGACCGCCTTCAAGGCCGCCCACTGCGTCGCTTGGGACGTGTCGGAGTTGCCATTGTGGACTAGATAGTCCTGAATGATCTCCTCCACTCGCTTCACAACCGACTTCTTATGCAGAAGAGTATCCCGGAGCCGCCATATCCCTCTGGAGGGGGAGGCCGCCGGCCACGCAAAGACACCGGAAACCGGTGCATGATCTGACAGGGACAGGACCCCAATGTCCGCCGTTGTGGCGGCCGTGCGTAGCGGACCACTCACCAGGAGGTAGTCTAACCACGAATAAGTGCGGTGCGCGTGAGAGAAATAGGAATAGTCCCTATCGGTGGGGTGCATAGCGCGCCAGAGGTCATGCAAATCCATCTCTGCGATCCGATCTTGCACTACACGGGAAAGCTCCCCCGTCTGTGGAGAGCGCTGGGCAGATCTATCCATAGCCGAGTCGAAGACAATGTTCAGGTCTCCTCCCAAGACAACATGGCGATCGGGCAAGGCAGTGACATCCACCAACACTGATTCCAGGAAACGATCCTGGTGATCATTCGGGCTGTAAACGGAGCCAACCGTGAAGGCAATACCCCCAAGCCGCATCCGATACACCAGGAGCCTCCCCTTTTGATCGGCATATTTGTACAAGACCTCGCCCCTGAAAGAGCTAGCTAGAAGAATGGCTACGCCTGCAGTCTTGGCCGCTGCCGAAGAGAAGAATTGGTTGGAGAACTTGGCAGAGCGCAGCCTATGACAATCTTTGGGTAGCAAATGAGTTTCCTGCAGAAGGCATATGTCCGCCTGCGTCCCCTCTAGTAGGGATAAGATCGCTCTGCGCTTCACGGGATTGTTCAGACCCTTAACATTAAGGGTCACCACTTTCAAGGATGGCATCTCCCCCAGGGAACCGGAGCGCTGTGCAGCAAGCGAGGGATCAGCGGTGGGGGCGCGCGGGGCAGTCAAGTCAAGTCAAGTCATAAAATTTATATAGCGCACTACATACCCAGAGGGTTTCAAGGCGCTTGGGGAGGGGAGGGGGGTTATTTGTCAAATATCCACGTTTTAAGGTGTTTTCTGAACGCTAGGTGATTCTGGGTGAGGCGAAGGTAAGCGGGGAGTGAGTTCCATGTTTTGGCAGCCAGGTATGAGAAGGATCTGCCTCCCATGGTGGTTTTGTTGATGCGAGGGACAGTGGCGAATGCTTGGTTGGAAGATCGAAGTTGGCGGGAGGGGGTGTAGAAGGACAGTCGAGAGTTGAGGCAATCTGGTCCGATGTCGTAGAGTGATTTGTGTGCGTGGGTAAGCAGTCGGAAAGTGATCCTCTTATTGACGGGTAGCCAGTGGAGGTCTTTAAGGTGACCAGAGATGTGTTCGTTGCGTGGGATGTCTAATATGAGCCTGGCTGAGGCGTTTTGGATTCGTTGTAGTTTCTTCTGTAGTTTGGCGGTGGTACCTGCGTAGAGGGTGTTACCGTAGTCCAGTCGGCTCGTGACCAGAGCATGGGTGACTGTTTTCCTTGTTTCGGTGGGGATCCAGCGAAATGTTTTTCTGAGCATGCGAAGGATGTTGAAGCAGGATGAGGATACGGCGCTGACTTGTCTGTTCATTGAAAGTGAAGAGTCCAGGATGACGCCAAGGTTCCGTGCGTGGTCTGTCGGGATGGGTGCTTTTCCGAGGGCTTCCGGCCACCAGGAGTCGTCCCAAGCAGAGGGGGATTTACCTAAGATGAGGACTTCTGTTTTGTCTGAGTTCAGTTTCAGACGGCTTTGTTTCATCCATTCGGCGACTTCTTTCATTCCTTCGTGTAGGTTAGTTTTGGCGGTGCTGGGGTCCTTGGTGAGAGAAAGGATCAGTTGAGTGTCATCCGCGTAAGAGATGATGTTGAGGTTGTGTTGGCGGGCGATGGTCGCGAGGGGGCTCATGTATACGTTGAAGAGGGTGGGGCTGAGTGAGGATCCTTGTGGTACGCCGCAGATGATTTCAGAGGCCTCGGACTTGAATGGTGGGAGGCGGACTCTCTGGGTTCTTCCGGAGAGGAACGAGGTGATCCATTCCAGTGCCTTTCCTTGGATTCCGATGTTTTTGAGGCGCTGTAAAAGGGTGCTGTGGCAGACTGTGTCGAAGGCTGCAGAGAGGTCGAGGAGGATGAGGGCGACTGTGTCTCCATTGTCCAGTAGAGTTCGAATGTCGTCTGTTGCTGCGATGAGGGCGGTCTCAGTGCTGTGTTTTGCTCGGAAGCCAGATTGTGAGGAGTCGAGGGATTTGTTGGCTTCGAGGAAGGCGGCGAGCTGGTTGTTGACAGCTTTCTCGATGACTTTGGCCGGGAATGGAAGAAGTGAGATGGGGCGGTAGTTTTTGAGTTCGGTGGGGTCTGCTGTTGGTTTTTTCAGAAGTGCGGTGAGTTCAGCGTGTTTCCAGTCTTCTGGGAAGGTAGCGGAGTTGAAGGAGCAGTTGATGACGTCTCGGAGGTGCGGAGCTATGACGGAGTCTGCTTTGTTGAAGATGTGGTGAGGGCATGGGTCTGTGGGGGATCCAGAGTGGATGGAATTCATCAGGCGGATGGTGTCCTCAGTGGTGATTGGGTTCCAGGCGTTGAGGGTGTTAACGGGGGGAAGATAGTCAGCTGATGGTAGGGTGGGTTGGCTTCCGGGTTGGTTGTCAAAGCTGTTGTGGATGTCAGCAATCTTGTTGTGGAAAAAAGAGGCTAGGGAGTCGCAGAGAGTTTGAGAGGGGGTGATGTCGTTGGAGTTGGCCGAGGGGTTGGAAAATTCCTTGACGATGTTGAAAAGTTCCTTGCTGTTGTGGGCGTTGTTGTCGAGTCGATCCTTGAATGCTGTTTTTTTGGCTTTTCGGATCAGTTGGTGGTGAGTACGGATGGCGTTTTTGAAGGCGTCCTTGTTGCTGGTGGATGAGTCTTTTTTCCAGGCCTTTTCAAGGGAGCGGCATAGTTTCTTGGATTTCTTGAGGTCCTCGTTGAACCATGAGGCCTTCTTGATTTTGTGTAGGCGTTTTTTCAGTGGTGCTAAGGTGTCTGCGGTGTTGGATAACCAAAGGGTGAGGTTGGAGGCGGCTTCGTTGGCGTCAGAAGAGAGGGCTGGGGAGGTTTGAAGGAGCGATGAGGAGATCTGTTCCGTGGTGATTTTGTTCCAGTTTCTTTGTAGAGTTGGTTGGAGGTGGATGATGGGTTTCGGCTTGTTGTAGGTGAAGTGGACGCAGCTGTGGTCAGTCCAGAGGAGCTCCGTAGTGTGGTTGAAAGAGACATGGTTGCTAGAGGTGAAGATGGGGTCGAGTGTGTGACCTGCGATGTGGGTGGGGGAAGTGACCAGTTGTTTAAGTCCGAGGTTGGCGAGGTTGTCTAAGAGGGTGGCGGTGTTGCGGTCGTTGATCTTCTCAAGGTGGAAGTTGAGGTCTCCCAGGAGGATGTAGTCTTTGGAGGGGAGCGCGTGTGGGGTGATGAAGTCCGTGATGTCTTCACTGAATTTTGCGCGGGGTCCTGGTGGTCTGTAGAGGAGGGTGCCTCTGAGTGTGGTTTTGGGGTCGATGTGGATCTGGAAGTGGAGGTGTTCGGAGTTGGCGAGGTTGGCGTCAGAGCTGGTTGAGATGCGGATTGATTTCTTGTGGACGATAGCGATTCCTCCTCCTGTTTGGTCGGTGCGGTCCTTGCGTGTGATCTTATAGTCGTCAGGGATAGCGATGGCGATGTCCGGGGCGGAGGAAGCGTTCATCCAAGTTTCCGTTAGGAAGGCGACGTCTGGAGAGATGGTGTCTAGTAGGTTCCAAAGGTCAATGGCGTGCCTGTGGACCGAGCGGGTGTTGAGAAGGATGCATTCTAGGTGGTTGGGGTCGGGAATCTGTGGTGTGGTCGGAGCGGAGATGTTGACGGTGCCGCTGAATTTGCAGGAGTAGCAAGAGAAAGGTCCATGGGTGTGGCCAGGGGCGGCTTGGACGCAGTTGGGGGCGCGGCCGGGGTTAAGGGCTAGGAGGGTGGCTGCATCGTAGGTAACGCGGGGGTGGGCAGCGCGAGGGGCAGGGGGCCTGGCGCTGGGCGCGGTCCAGGCGCGGACGGGCGTAGACGGGCTTACCTTTGGCGCACCTTCGGCGTGTCCGAAGCGCGTGGACGCTGCGCGTTGGGACATCTGGCATTTGAAGGATAGTGGAGGGGGCGGAGCGTGGGAGGGGCTGCTGGGAGGCGGGGAGCGGGGAGGAGACACGAGGAGTGATCAGACCCAAAATGGACGGCCGGAAACAGGGATAGCAATCACAGCGTCAAAGTAAATAAAAGCACTTCAAAGCAGCGCGAAATGCAAGGAGATGCCTTGCGTTATGAAAGCAATTGTTAAATAAACGATACCAGGCGCTATGTTCCCTCGAGGCGCTCAGGGAGTGCAGGCTGCGACGGAGCGCGATCACCCAGGTAGGCAGAGGGTGTTAGGAGCAGCAGCTGGGGCAGGCAGTCGTCAGAGGCAGCAAGCGGAGCAGGAGGAGTGCAGCAATCAGCCTGGGGATCGTGGCTGGGAGCGTAGGGGAGCGACCACAATGGAGCAGGTCCAGGTGGTCACAGAGGGGTGTAGGCAGGGTCGGACTGCTTTGCTTGTGGGTGGGAGGGGCTGCTGGGAGGCGGGGAGCGGGGAGGAGACACGAGGAGTGATCAGACCCAAAATGGACGGCCGGAAACAGGGATAGCAATCACAGCGTCAAAGTAAATAAAAGCACTTCAAAGCAGCGCGAAATGCAAGGAGATGCCTTGCGTTATGAAAGCAATTGTTAAATAAACGATACCAGGCGCTATGTTCCCTCGAGGCGCTCAGGGAGTGCAGGCTGCGACGGAGCGCGATCACCCAGGTAGGCAGAGGGTGTTAGGAGCAGCAGCTGGGGCAGGCAGTCGTCAGAGGCAGCAAGCGGAGCAGGAGGAGTGCAGCAATCAGCCTGGGGATCGTGGCTGGGAGCGTAGGGGAGCGACCACAATGGAGCAGGTCCAGGTGGTCACAGAGGGGTGTAGGCAGGGTCGGACTGCTTTGCTTGTGGGTGGGAGGGGCTGCTGGGAGGCGGGGAGCGGGGAGGAGACACGAGGAGTGATCAGACCCAAAATGGACGGCCGGAAACAGGGATAGCAATCACAGCGTCAAAGTAAATAAAAGCACTTCAAAGCAGCGCGAAATGCAAGGAGATGCCTTGCGTTATGAAAGCAATTGTTAAATAAACGATACCAGGCGCTATGTTCCCTCGAGGCGCTCAGGGAGTGCAGGCTGCGACGGAGCGCGATCACCCAGGTAGGCAGAGGGTGTTAGGAGCAGCAGCTGGGGCAGGCAGTCGTCAGAGGCAGCAAGCGGAGCAGGAGGAGTGCAGCAATCAGCCTGGGGATCGTGGCTGGGAGCGTAGGGGAGCGACCACAATGGAGCAGGTCCAGGTGGTCACAGAGGGGTGTAGGCAGGGTCGGACTGCTTTGCTTGTGGGTGGGAGGGGCTGCTGGGAGGCGGGGAGCGGGGAGGAGACACGAGGAGTGATCAGACCCAAAATGGACGGCCGGAAACAGGGATAGCAATCACAGCGTCAAAGTAAATAAAAGCACTTCAAAGCAGCGCGAAATGCAAGGAGATGCCTTGCGTTATGAAAGCAATTGTTAAATAAACGATACCAGGCGCTATGTTCCCTCGAGGCGCTCAGGGAGTGCAGGCTGCGACGGAGCGCGATCACCCAGGTAGGCAGAGGGTGTTAGGAGCAGCAGCTGGGGCAGGCAGTCGTCAGAGGCAGCAAGCGGAGCAGGAGGAGTGCAGCAATCAGCCTGGGGATCGTGGCTGGGAGCGTAGGGGAGCGACCACAATGGAGCAGGTCCAGGTGGTCACAGAGGGGTGTAGCTCAGGGAAGGCCAAAACCGGCCACACGCGTGTCTGGGCATTATCGGACGGGACCCCCCCCACAACAAAACAATTCATAAGCCCTCCCAGATCCAACCCATGGCAACCAGCCAAAAACACAAACAAAGAAAAACACCCCATTGTCTCAGTCCTGCCCGAACGGGCAAGTCTGCAGAAAACAATCAAGTGGACGTTCAGCCACTCACCTCCAACCGTTCCCCCCCAACCTCCAGCCCCAACCCAGCATCGTAGAAGCTAAGCATCTCTCCCCCCGGAGTGAAGTTAGGCCGTCATGGCCACGCCGTTGGATTCAGGCAAGTTCCTGGCCGCTGTCCTCAGGGCTTCCTCCATATCCGCCCTGATGGTAGGGGAATCAGGGCGACTCGCAGTCGCCGACGATTGTCTCCTCGCCGATCTCCGCCGGTTCCGTCTCTCCGAGCGCCTCCATGTGGGCGTCGCCCCGTCTTCCTCCGTGGCCGTGAGTCCCAATACTCCACAGATGTCTTGGAGGGAGCGCAGCTGATGTAACACTCCGTTCCACCTAAAGATGAGGCGGAAAGGGTGACCCCCAGGAGTAGGGCGTTTCGTGCTCCCACAGAAAGTCTGTAGCAATCCGGAAGGACCTGCGCTTCTGCAGCGTGATGGCGGACAGGTCCTGGTAGAACGCCACTGGCCGCTCTCTGAAAGTTAGAGGCTGCTTCCTGCGGGCCTCTGCCATGATGCGCTCCTTCAAGGGGAAATCGGGCAGGAACGCCAGAATGTCCGGTGGGGGTGCTGATGACTGGCGCTGTCGGCCCACTCTGTGCGCTCTATCTATGCGGATCGGGAATTCTGCATCTTCTCCCAAAATCTCTCGGAACAAGTCCTGTAGATAGGCCACCAGATCCGACCCCTCGCCCGCGGACGGGACACCCCGCACCCGGATGTTGTTCCGCCTGGACCTGTTCTCGAGGTCCTCAGAGTGGGCCTGGAGCTCGACACACTGCTCCCGGAGACGGAGAACGTCCTGCTGGAGATGGACTATCTCCTCATCTCTGCGCTGGGCCGCCGTCTCCACCGTGTCAACACATTCGCCAAGGCCCTCCACCTCCCTTCGCACTTCACGGACCTCACTGGCTACTTCCTTCTTTAGCGTCTGGAAGTCGTCCTTAAGGGAACTAAATAAGTCCTCCATGAAGGACCTCGTAACTGGCGGTTCACCTCCAGTTGCGTCTGCCGAGGCCCGGGAGGACCCCGGCGACGGCTGCGTCCTGTCCCTCAGCTGCTGGGCTCTGCTGAGCATGTCCGGCAGCGTGCGGTCACCCCTTCTCGAGCCTCCTCTCCCAGCCATCGTGGCCGCTGCAGTGGGCTAGGTCCAGGGCCGGCCGCCGCAGATGCGTCCAGTCACTCGTGGGCACCAGATGTGAGGCCCTGCCGAAGACAAGAGTGCTGCGTCACCTTTGACAAAATGGCGGCTCAGGCCGGGGCGAGACGGTCGCTGTACCGACCAGGGTGGCAATCAGGGGCCAAAGTCAGGGTCCCTCAGCAGCGCGCCCCTTAGCAAATTAGGTCAGGAGCCAAGGCCAAAAGAGGCACCCGCCCGCCTAAGGCACGGGTGGAGGTCGCCAGCTCCAGCTCCACAGGGAGAAGATGGCGGCAGGGCGGGGCCCGGTAGAGCGGCCCGGGCTGGAGCGAGACCGCCAGCGACCCCCGGGGCACAAGAAGCAAGAAAGGTCCGCAGCCAGTGTCTCACAGTCTCGCCAGCGGGTCCAACCAGGCTGGCTGCCGCGTAGATGTCTCTGGTCCTCGCCGTCAGGTCCGGGGCCCGCGCCACACCATGCACCGTCGGTATCGAGGGGCCAAGGCGCCAGCTGAGGTCCAGGGTCCGCTGCGTGTCGGTGACACCGGTCACATAGGCTCCGGCCGGGGGGCGCTGTTATTCTCTGGGGCACGTCGGGCCCGAACACTCGGGATCGCCAGCTTTCAGCACCAGGCCCAGCCGAGGCGCCTGGACAGCAATGCAATACGCTCCGCCTCCCAGGCTCTCCTCCATGCTCCGAACTTTGAGCAAACTTTCGGGGTACGTCCCCCGGGGCGATAGGGGTCAAAGTAGTATCAATAGGTGCACCAGGAACTCCGGCACAGTCCCCTCACCCGCAAAGCAGCTGCGGGGGGAGAGAAGCGCAGAAAGCAAGGCTCGAGCTGAGCCGGGCCGGAGGAGCTACGGGAGGAAGCGTCCGCTCACCCCGCCATCTTGGCCACTCCTCAGGTGTAACCTTTACCTTAATAGTTACCTATCAAATCAATGTCAGTTCAAAATTGTAGTCAATCTACATATTTCTCCATGCAACATTTACCCTTGTCTAGTGAAAGTCCTGTTTTGTCTGTAATTTCAAGTGTCACATTATTTTGTAAGTTATAATGCATTTCTGTTTGTTCTGATCAGTATTCAAGGTGAAACAAACACACCTGTAGCAACACTTAAAAAAAATAAATGCAAACATCTATTTGTTTTTGCAAGTGTCTATTTTGATGTATGCTTGCACCTAAATTCAAATGACCAGTACATACATTTTAACCAGTGTATGTACTTAACAATGTAGACCGTGAAAAATATGTTGTACTTCTTGTCATAATGGTAAATAAAAAAAGTATCTCACATTTTAGTTTGAAACATTTCTAGAAACCCAAGAATTGCAAAGGAAAATTAATGCCAGGAAAAAAATGGTGAAAATAAAATGTGAGATTTATATAAACAATGAGATGTGTTTCTCAATATAAATCCAAACGAAATGATCGTCCGTGATAATAAAATAAAAGTCCAGTGCACTTGTGTGCTGTGGTACTAAACTTGCCTCATAAATCACTGCCAAGGGGAACCCTTGCATGTGGGTCTGGTGTATGTGGTATACATTTGGGTGTGGGTTTCTTCCTAGGTGTATGTTGTTTGTGTGACTGTGGCCATTTGTGTTTTGCGAGTGTTGTTCTAATGTATATGTGTGTGTGTGTGTGGATGAGTGTGCTGTTTAGGTAATGGGTGTGGTTGTGGTGCTTGTGAAAGTGGTGGTGCAAGTGAGTGTGGTGGTGGGTGTGGTATCTGTGGGTGTGCTGGTGCATTTGGGTGTGGTGGTGAGTGTGGAGTCTGTGGGTGTGGTGGTGCATGTGGATGGGATGCTGGGGTGGTATCTGTGGGTGTGGTTGTGATGGTGTTGGTGCATGTGGTGTCTGTGGGTGTGCTGGTGCATGTAGGTGTGTTGGTGGTTGTAGGTGTGGTGGTGGTGGTGTGGTGATGGGTGTGGAGGGGTGGTGGTGGTGGGTGTGGTGTCTGTATTTTATATGGGTATGTGCCTGCGTTTACTGTGTTGTTTGTGTTTATATATGGGTGTGTTGTTAGTGTATTTTGGAGTGGGTGCCTTCAAAGGTGTGAGTGTGCTTGGGACAGTGCTGGGAATAGTTAATTAGGAGGAAGAAGAGGCGGAGGTGGGACACAGGGTTTGGAATGGTTGGGAGGCTGTGGTCAGTAAGGAGTCTAGATGTTGATATAACCTTTGTAACTCAGACATCACACTATGAATGCCTTCCAGGTATGCAACCATTTGTTGCATATGGCAGCTAAGCCCCTGTATGGCATTTATTAGAGCAGGTTGACCTACAGAGATTATTTTTAGGAGCCCAATAACCTCCTTACTCAGCACAGCTGGGGAGACAGGGGCAGGGGTGAGGTGCCTGCAGGGAACAAGACGCCACCCCTTTTAGAGGGATGGGTTTAGCCAACTGGGGGGGAGCAAGAGGGATGATGGAGATTGTTCACTGGGTGGTGGTCAAGGATGCAGCTGGCAGAGTTCCCGTAGGTTCCACCACCACTAGGGAGGGTTCGTTTGTGGAGGCCACCGAAGATGATTTTGTGGAACTGGTGGTCTCCGGTGCACTCCGCTCACCCTACCTGGCACTGGGTCTCTCGGTATCGGTGGACTCAGCACCCAAACTAGAGTGACCAAATAATTCCCCGTCTACGTGGCCAACATTTTCTCCAAATGCTCCTGATGATGTTGAAATGACATATACAATAGTTTTATTGAATCTTTGTAAACAGTACTGATCATGAACTTCGATCACAAAACAGTTTCCAAGTATTCTAATTTCACCTGCTTCAAGGCTCTCAAGGCTCTGAAATGTTGGTTCTACATTATCAAAGTCTCAGGCATGTAGGCAACATTTTTAGAAACTATTTGGTCACAGTTTTATAATTCCCCATGAGTGCTTCCATTTCATGTATGACCTTGTCTCTTTTTCATTTTTATTTCTATCCAGTAACTGTTTAACACCTCTAAATGTCTGGGCTTTTGTGTCACCAAAACATAATTAAGACTTTTGTTGCAACCTGTTGACTACCCTTAGCACTTGTCATTTCCTAAATCGGATAATCCAGGCCAGTGACATCAACTAGGCCAGGGGGCACCAGCATTTGATGTAACGGGAGCTACTTCTCATTAGTGATCCTCATTGTGACATATTGACGACTACACAACTTGCGCATTGTAATTAGACACCCTCACACCCAGCTACATTGACTTGAACCCTAATGTCCATAGAGCCATATGCGTATGAACTACTTACTACAACTCAGGATGCTATGAAAGCGCTGCCATGTGTGTCAGTAAGATTGTGATCTTTGGGGATGAATGAACATGTGTGCATATGAAGGGGCTATATATGTATGGGTGACTGAGAGCTGGTGAAATGTAAACTGTTTGTCAAATTAATACCTCTACATTTCATTGGTCTTCCATTAAAAAGCATTTAGAATCATAATTTTGTTCACAAGTCCACTTTTGAGTTGACAAGGATTTTGATTCTAAGACCCAATGCCTCAATGCTTCAGTTGTTCACCTGTGTGACTCAGCCCCAGCCTGGCCCTCAAAAATCTGACTGAGCACTGCTCATTCTCAGGCCCTTCTGTCTGCAGTGTCATGGTCATGATTTCTCATGAACATGGCCTTCGGTTAACCTTAAAATGAAAATGTGGCCTATTGTTAATTTGAAAAATAACTCAAGTTTGTGAGCTACGTTAAAGGTGTCTGGGAGGAACTGGTTGCTCCCAAATGACTGGTTGGAGACATCTGCTATAGGCTGAGTGATATCTGGGATAATACACGTAGCAAACATCATTTTCATTTGGTATATAAAAAAATATTTCTATGTACAATAGTAAGATAAAATGTGTTTTATATTTTACATGATGTGAAATTTCTACATTTCGCATGACAATAAAAATATACATAGATATATCACAAAATACACACCAAATAAAATGCAGGGCTTCAAACACACAACACATATTAATGTTGTTGTGTTCTCTAATCATAATGTGCTTACAAACTCAAACCATCATTGTTTTATGTAAGTAAACCATTAATGACACTTCACTTCAATCAATACACTTTACTCAGGTACTCAAAGGGGACATTCTAGCCTGTGTATAAAAAGAAAGTTACACAGATCTACAAATATATTTTAAACATGTACCTGTTTCTCTGGTGAGCCATAGAGCTGGCTGTACAGAGACAGAACCTCATTCGCCAGGAAATTCAGCTCCTCGGGCGAGAAGGCTGGGGCGCTGTCACCTGCTATTTCTGGCATCGTGGATCCCAGAGGTTGTAACCAGCAGCAAAAGTTGAGTCTTGTTGGCTGCAGTGTTAGGAGGCAAGTGAGCTTTTTTTGAAACACCACATACATGTACATGACTTAAGCGATCTTCTATGGCGACAGACATATTCATTGGCTCTCCTACATTGCTTTCACACATGTTAGCCTAGGGTTGGGTCCATCATGGAGTTTCACAGCCACTAGGTGGTCAACTTCCGATGCGGTCGACTAATTCCAAATGTCCTGGCGGCGAGGTCCCGCGACCACCATTTAACATTGTTGAATAGTATGCTTGTGACTGCTAAGAGCGTCACCACCACCCAAAATGGTAGCTACTATGTTTATATGTCGAAAATGCTAATGTTCTTCATTTGTTTTTTATTTAAAAAATTGTAATGCAGTTCCTTAATGTGGTTCGCAGCAAGATTTGTGCTCTGGTGTTTATACCGTCTTTGACAGTATTTTTACTATAAAATTTAAATAAAAAATAAGAATGTGTAAGTAATATGTGAGCAATGTATCATTTACACATTTTAAAAATTGATAATTCACACATGTAATAAATGTGAATTAAAAAAAAATATATATATATATATATACTAAACAAAATAAGGTTCTGTCTAAGTATGTATGAAAAATGTCTATGTATTGAAAATTAGAGTTAAAATGTGGTTTAAATTAAGCAAACATTTACAATTTCTTTTAAATGCAGACTTATAAACCAAGGGATGGTGAGGGGACAACAGCCTCAAGTGTTCTGACCATTTCCAGATCTTGCCACCATGGTATAATGGATATTATAAAAAATTTAGATTGAATAGCAAGCAATTCTCGATTTATGTAATCAGCTGCAGCAACATATTATGCCTCACAATATGAATCCCACAATATGAATCCCACAATATGAATCCCACATCAATACCACCACATCAATGGGACCTCCTAGACTCTACCGCACCCGACATTGCCTTCCTGACGGAGACCTGGCTGACTGCCACCTCAGCACCAGACATCGCCATAGCCATCCGACCGGGCTACAAGATCCCCCGCAGAGACCGCACCAACGGGGTAGGAGGGGGAATCGCCATCATCCACAAAGACACCATCAAAATCTCGACCAACACTGACGACACCCTCACCTCTGCCGAGCACATGCACTTCCAGATCCACACTGACCCCAACACCAACCTCAGAGGAACACTCGTCTACAGATCTCCCAGACCTCGACCACAGTTCAGCGACACCATCGCCGACCTCGTCAGTACCCATGCCCTCGCCTCCACGGACTACATCCTCCTTGGGGACTTGAACTTCCACCTCGAGAACAACAATGACGCCAACTCCACCGCCCTGATCGACAACCTCACCAACCTCGGACTCAAGTAGCTCATGACGGCACCCACCCACGCCGCCGGACACACGGTGGACCCCATCTTCTCCACCAGCACCCACGTCTCGTTCAACCACACCACCGAACTCCACTGGACCAACCACAGATGCGTCCACTTCAGCTTTAGGAAACCCACCACTCACCACCGCACCCAACAGCTGCCAAGCCGCTGCTGGGGCAAGATCACCAAGGACCAACTGATCACCACCCTCGCCCTGAGACCACCGGCCGACCCCACCGACCCAGACACCGCCGCGACCAACATCAAGCAGTGAATCAACGACTGCGCAGACACCCTCGCCCCTCTCAAGACTTCCACAACCAACCACACCAACAAGAAAGCCGCCTGGTTCACCGAAGAACTCCGGATCTCCAAGCGCACCTGTCGGAAGCTGGAGAAGAAATGGCTCCACGACCAAACACCAGTCAGCCACACAGCCCACAAGAACGCCACCCGCAGACACAACCAACTCATCAGGACCGCCAAGAGGACCGCCTTCAAGGACCACTTAGACTACAACGCACACAACACCAAAGAGCTCTTCAGCATCGTGAAAGAACTCTCCAACCCCAGCTCCAACACCAACAACATTCCACCATCACAAGACCTGTGCAACTCCCTGGCCGCCTTCTTTCACCGCAAGATCACAGACATCCACGACAGCTTCAACTCCCACTCCCCGCACCCACCACCGAGTCCACCACCACTGCGACCACCACCCGCACCAGCCGCCTGACCGCCTGGTCCAATGTCAGAGACGAAGACACCATCAAAATCATGAACTCCATCCACTCCGGATCCCCATCTGACCCCTACCCTCACCACGTCTTCAACAAAGCCAGCACAATCATCGCGCCCCACCTCTGAAAAATAATCAACAGTTCCTTCAAGACAGCAACTTTCCCGAAAAGCTGGAAGCACGCAGAGATCAACGCCCTTCTGAAGAAGCCCAAGGCGGACCCCAAGAACCTCAAGAACTTCCGGTCATTCTCCCTGCTCCCGTTCCCGGTAAAAGTGACAGAGAAGATTGTCAACAAACAGCTGACCCGCTACCTCGAAGACAACAACATCCTGGACCCCTCCCAATCCGGTTTTCGCAGCAACCACAGCACCGAGACCACCCTCATTGCCGCCACTGACGACATCAGGATCCTGATGGAAAAAGGAGAAACAGCCGCTCTCATCCTCCTGGACCTATCAGCAGCCTTTGACACAGTCTGCCACTGCACCCTATCAGCATGCCTTCATGACGCCGGAATTCAAGAGAAGGCCCTGGCCTGGACCTGATCCGTCCTCTCTGGCAGAACTCAGAGCGTCCGTCTCCCACCCTTCCGCTCGAAACCCACCAAGATCATCTGCGGCGTCCCACAGGTATCCTCCCTCAGCCCGACGCTGTTCAATATCTACATGGCATTGCTCGCCCTCGTCGCACAACAACATAACCTCAACATCATCTCCTACGCCGACGACACCCAGCTGATCATATCCCTCACCGAAGACCCCCACACCGCTAAAGCCAACCTCCAGAGAGGAATGAAGGCCGTAGCCGACTGGATGAAGGACAGCAGACTGAAGCTGAACTCAGACAAGATGAAGGTCCTCATTCTCGGACCCATCCCATCAGCCTGGGACGACTTCTGGTAGCCCACATTGCTAGGCACAGCCCCGGAACCCACAGACCATGCACGCAACCTGGGGGTCATCCTCGACTCCACCCTCTCCATGACCAGGCAAGTCAACACCATCTCCGCTTCCTGCTTCAACACCCTCCGCATGCTCCGCAGGATCTTCAAATGGATCCCTTCCAACACGAGGAAAACCGTCACCCAGGCCATCATCAACAGCAGACTCGACTACGGGAATGCCCTCTACTCAGGAACAACAACCAAGCTCCTGAGACGATTCCAACGAATCCAGAACGCCTCGGCACGACTGATCCTCGACATCCCCCAAAGCAGCCACATCATACCCCACCTGAGAGGCCTGCACTGGCTCCCCCTCAACAAGAGGATCACCTTCAAACTCCTCATGCACGCACACAAAGCCCTACACAACGCCGGACCCACATACCTCAACAACCGTCTCAGCTTCCACACCCCACCCGAAACCTCCGCTCAGCCAACCTCGCCCTCGCCTAGTATCCGGAAGACCACCGCCGGCGGCAGATCCTTCTCCTACCTTGCCGCCAAGACCTGGAACGCTCTCCCCACCAGCCTACGACAGACGCAGGACCTGCTGGCCTTCAGAAGGCTCCTCAAGACCTGGCTCTTCGCTCAGTAGCGGCGCCCCTCCCCCCCAGCGCCTTGAGACCCTCACGGGTATGTAGAGCGCTTCATAAATGCAGTGATTGATTGATTGATTGACCAGCAGTCAAAATAATAGCAGTACTCAGTTTTATGGCAGCAGGATCATTCCAATATACTGGCAATATCTGGTGGAATGTCACAATCAACTTTTAGTGGTGTACTACAAGATGTTCTTTCTTCATGATGAGTCACATCAACAAATTCATTCAGTTTCCTACAAACCAGGGTTTTGCCAATGTAAAGGAGGATTTTTACTTGTTGCGCCACATACCACATGGAGTTGGAATAATTGATTGCTCACATATTGCCTTAATGCCACCATGTGTACCGCAATTGAAAGAACTTCCATTCAATCAATGTGCAAGTTGTCTGCTTACTAGATTTGTACATCACAAGTGTGTGTGCATGTTTTCATGGAGCAACCTACAATTCCTTTGTACTATGGAACAGCAGCATCACCCTGAAAATGTCACAACTTAAACCTGAGAGGGACTGGCTTGTTGGTAAGCACTGTTTGCCATCATATTGTTTGTTTTTTGTAAAGAGTAATGATCTAAAATAGTATTACATTTTTTTACTAGTTTATTTTTCATCCCATGTAGGAGACTCATCTTATCCTAACTGGCCATGGTTGTTAGCACTGCTGAGGAATCCAGCAAGGCCAGAGGAAGTCTGCTTCAATGAGGCCCATGGAAGAACACAGAAGCCAGTAGAGGGGGCTCAGTGGCTCCTAGAGGCCAGAATTTGATGTCTGGACAAGGCTGGTGGAACCCTCCCTTACTCACCCAATAAGGTGTGCAAAATCACCATGGCATGCTGCATGTTATACAGCATCGCCTTGCAATGGAACATCCTATACATTCCCGATGAAGAAGACCAAGAAGAGCCACCAGGTGAGGATGTTGAAATTCCAAATGAACAAGTTGGTGGTGAATAGGAAGGAAGTGACGTATGTCAAGTTCTTGTTTACCACTTCTTCACATGAATGTAAGTATATAATTGCATTTTGTTTTATGAAATGTTAACCCAATTTTTAATGTAATGAGGATAAATCTCTGTCCATGACATTTGCTTGAAAGGCCAATTAAAGTGACATCCAGGGCAAAGATGTTTGTAGATCAAAGTTTAGACACATTGACTACTGTGTTCATTTGCATTGTTCATCTCTGATTGTACTCAGAAAATGTGTACTCAAATATATTCAATTGTAAGGTATCTCTTTTGTATTGGGGATTTAAAGAACTGTCTTGTATTTCCCTGCATGTCATCTTCATTTGGACATTTCAAAGTCATGACATTTGCAGCTTTATGTTGCTGTTGCAAAGTACAAAGAGAATATGGGTTGATCCTGTGTAAGACACATTCAGACCTTAGGTGTATATATCTTGTGCTGAGACAAATTGCACAGTGATTGAATGGAAGTGTGTACAATTGCAACAGACTTGTTTTCTGTTGAATGTTGACTCCAAGCCAATTTGTGATGCTTGATTTGCTCTAACCACGTGGTAGTCAAACCACATACTTATTTCTGTTAACATTGGCAAAATGATCATTGTGTGTTAAGTGTATGAAGCTGTTGATGTGTCTCATCATTGTAGAACTCACATTTTGTAGAACATCACTTAAAGTAGGTTGTGGCATTCCCCCACACACTGCAACAGTGTATTGGAATGGTCCTGTGGCCACCATGATTTATGACTGTTAGTGTTATTGTTGTGCAATTCCTGTTGTGAGGCAGAATATCTAGCTCCAGTTGATGATATAATTCAATAATATTTTGCCTATTAAATCTGATTATTTTGATTATATCCCCTTCTTGCATGGTTGCAAGCTGTGGGAATGGAATTGTAAAAATTGCACTGAGTATTCGTGTTATGTATTGTTTGTTATGTTTAAGAAAAATAGACAGACCAATCTTTTGCAAATATAATAAACTTCTAGTTGATGAGTTTTTGGTCTTCGTATTTTGTTCTCATTGTAGAAGTTTGCGAGAAACATTACCTACTTCCAATTTAGTCATGAAAAAGACAGTGATTTGATTGTTCACATTTTAAAATGTATGAAGGGAGGAACACATTAATATATATAGACAAAGACTACAACACTAGTCTTTGACTTTGTCAGTCTTACTTTTATTGAACCAAACAAAATAAAGCAAAACAGGGTGTAACCCAAAAGCAAACCAAAAAAGAAAAAAGTCAGTCTTGGTGAATGAAACCATTATTGAAGAGCCAAAATTGTTAGAAGTCCAATGTCCAAAATACAACTGGCATCAGAAAAGTAAATGTGTCCAGAAAATAGTCTACAGAGTTAATGGTATTCACATACTGGAGAAAATTAGGTTCTGTGTCTCTTAGTGGTGGCCTTGCCATCCATTCCTGGTGGTCTGCATCAAAGTGTTCTCCCGCGTTTGGCAGGAGGAGCCCCAGTTGCAGGGACTGAGGTGGGTGTAGGTGTTTCCTGTTGTGGCATAGCCTCCCCTTCTGGGGCTGAGGATGATGTAGCTGGCCCAGATGTTATTGGGTCACAGAAAGTGGAAGATGGTGCTGGTAAAGCCCTGCACATTCGGGAGTAAATGTTCAGCCGCTCCCTAGTCCTGGAGCCCAAATTTGAGTTCAGATTCTCCATCTGTACATCATGCTCCCTCTGCAACCTTTTCATGTCCTGGAGGTCTGTGACACAGAAAATTGAGGTATCAATGATCTGAGCTGTTGTAACAGCTGGGGTGGGAGGTGTATGTGTGGGCAGAGTGAGACTCACTGGAGCTGTCTGCCCAGGCAGACCAGATGAACCAGGATGCTCCTCTTCACCCAGACGGTCAGGAGCGAATTTATCCTTGGAGGTTTGATCCTGGGCTGGAGTTGAGATCTCCTTAGTGCAGATGGTGGACCACATGCTCTGGCTGTTGAACATATTACTAATATAAAAATATGGATACATTGTAAAAGTGTGGATTACACATACAATACATTGCAAGCCAAAAATATAGCAACCTAAAAGGGAAAAGGAATTCAATAGCATGATTATACATTTTTGTGATATTGTATTTACTTACACAAATAATTTAAGTTTCATGCAAAACAACTTCACATAAACAGGTAAGAAGATGTCCTACAACATGAAAGAAAAATAAGTAACTATACATGGTATGTACCAAACATTGCACTATGATTTTCACAAAACACAAACAGGGCAGATTGGTTGTTGTAATTATTTCAATGATACATTCACAACACTTGGAAAATTGCAACTGCAACATACCTAGTGAAAATCTGCTGTGCAAAGGAAACATGCAAAAAGCACAATTGATGAACAGAATGCAGAACAATGTCATACATTCACCCCAGTACAGAGATATGGACCTAAATCCATTGTTTTTTTGCTCACCATGCCATACCCGTCCCACTCTGGGTGACAAATGCAAAAAGCACAGTTGATGGACAGAATGCAGAACAATGTCATACATTCACCCCAGTACAGGGAACTGATTTGCATATGGATGGATCCAAACTGGAATGGCGAGCAAAAAATCAATGGATTTGAGCCCAGATCTCTGTACTGGGGTGAATGTATGCATTGTTCTGCATTCTGTCCGTCAATTGTTCTTTTTGCATTTGTCACCCCGAGTGTGACGGGTATGCCCAGACGTGGGTCCTGTGCTCTCCATGCCACTGGAGTCAAGCTATCCTGGCCGATGAGGGCTAAAAGCCCAAAACCGGTTCTAGGATGCTTGTTTCCAGTCCAGGGAGGATCTGGCCTGGTAGTTTGGGCTGGACTGTTCCCATTGGGTGCAGGGTTAAGACAAATTTGCATATGGCTGGGTCCAAACTGGAATATTATGGTGAGCAAAAAAACAATGGATTTTGGCCCTGATCTCTGTACTGGGGTGAATATATGACATTGTTCTGCATTCTGTCCATCAATTGTTCTTTTTGCATGTGCAAAGGAAACAGACATTGACTATTTGGAACACACATATGTAATTTGTTATATGGTGTACAAACTCTTACACACACCATGCCATCATGTGAAATGTAATGGAGATTGAAACATGTTATCTTACATAAACGACAATACATTCAAACAAACAAGCCAAACAATATGTTACTGATATATTTAGGTTTGTATGTTAAAGATTTTTTTAAAAACACTTTAGCAACAGTTAACTTCAAAGCAAAATCAATATTTAGGTTTAGTGACCCATTCAAAAGTATAACTTACCAGTCTGTACTCCACCAGGGATTGGATGCCTTCAGGATACAGGATATGCCAGACCTTCTTCTCCCATGGAAAGAGTCACAAGGGGGGCCTGGGAGTACCACCACCAGTGCTCTGGGCTTCCAGGTGGCATTTGGAGGCCAGGGAATGCACTCTCCCCCAAGGTGGTTCCACTAATTCCCAATTTCTTCCTGTGTGCATATGTTGTTTACTACAGCATTCATTCTGTCAACCATTCATGCCCAATTTACCTATTCTCAGCCATAGATGTCATTTGTTATTGGGCTCCAAATATTTGTGGCTCTACTCTAATGATTTCATCTACCAATAATGACAACTTACCCTCAGTAAAACAGGGATTTTTCTTATCTGCCAGTCTAATATTATGAACTTAAATATACTAAATACCCCATAAGATGATAAAGAAAAGGGGTAAATGAACAAGAAACAGAGAGCAAGAACATACAAAAAAAAACTGAATTCAGCTGTAAAGTACTCTGGTACAAAGTTCTGCTTTACTGGAATGGGACAGGATCATGTTCTGAAATTGAGTTTGTTTTATAATGTAGTATGCAGGTGTAAACAATTAACCATATCACATCAAGTGTGTGATGCTAGCATCCATCATACAGCCAGAGGACTAGTCCAATGTTGACTGCGACCCATGACAGGATCACTCCGTTGGCAAATAGCCGCTAGAACATCCCCAGCACAACTGTGAAATCTAAATAGGTTTGGTGCAACCCTGCTGCCCTAATGACAATGGAGTACTGTTCACCAGCAGAGGAGTCCGCCGCTTCAGCAGCGGTGAGCTTCACAAACAGAGGGGAAACAACTTGTCAACGCTGATGGAGAGTCAGTTAACATACATCTAAATATGGCTGGTGGGATTCCATCAGCTTGACAGAGTACTGGGATACTCCGCTGCGGAGTGACAATGGTAGTCCCCTCCAAGAAATAAATCAGGCCCTATAACTTTAGCCTTCTTCAACAGTCCTCACATGGTATCGTTAGGCTGGGCACAAATAGTAGGTCCAAATTGTGCACCCGCTTTTTGGGATGTGGCCAGCATTTCCCAAAGTGACTGAAGTACTCATCATTCACTTACCAAAATGTGAATTTGCAGGAAGTTGAAAAACATCCTACTTAAACAAGATGCAATTTGTGACCCTATGTGGATGACTGTGAATACAGTGATGGAAGCCTGCACGGGAAATCGGACCTATATTTCTGAGAGTGTATTCATGTAGTTATAATTAGGACCTTGTTGTTATTCAAAAAGTGCTTTTTCTTTTGCCAATATCTTTGGCGCCATTCGATGAATCTATGCAAAATTTTCAAAAATAATGGTCCACTCACTTCAGCTGCTGAGTTGAAACTTCTGGATGATTTGACAAGCGTGGGCCGAGAAAAAGGGGTGTCCCAAAACTCGTATTATCCTTGTTAATTTCCATAGGAAATTGTGTTCCTTAAAACAAATGAGTGGGGGGTTCCTGCCCCCACACACAGCCCTAGGGACCGCCACCTCCCCAGGTCTAATTATTTTAAATGCGGGGGCCACGTGGCCCCCTGTAGCCCTAGGGAATGCCACTTCTCCAGGGCTAAACTTATAAAGATGCTTGGGTGCGCTCCAGCCCCCCACAGAGCCCAAAGGACCACAACCTCCCCGGGGCTATATTTTAAAGTAAAGTGTGTGAGGTCTCCAGCCCCCCACACAGCCCCAGGGACTAACACCACCCAGGGTTAAAATATTGTTGGGGGGCCACATGGCCCCCCTCATTGAGTCGTAAATGGCCCTGGGGACCACCACCCTTCATCACTGGCTCCAGCAATGTCCTGGGGTGCCCACCCCAGGACATTGGAGTTTGGTATTGCTTTGCTCCCATCAAGCCATAGCAAACTCTGGTCCACTTCATGGAAGTGAGAGCAGGAAAAATGCTCTTGCGTCCATGAAGTGGACCAGAAATGCTTTTGGGCAGAGGAAGCATGTTTGCAGTTCCCTATGCCCAAAAGCAATGCTGGCTCCCGCAGGAGTCAGGGAGCCGGCAGGGACTGTGAGGGCATTAAGGCTCCCACGCAGTCCCCAACGTCTTGGCCATGCCCTAGGGGACGGGGTTCCTGGGTCAATAAAGGCCAGGGTAGGGGGGGCCATGCAGGCCACCCTAACCAATTTTCTTTTTTAAAAAAAGCATAAGGCCTGGCCCAGGGGGATAGGTCCCTGGGGCCAAAATTGGCTTCAGGAAGGGGGCCATGTGGCCCCCTCCAAAAATTAAAACATAAAATATAGGGCAGGCACTGGGGGATGGGGTCCCCGGGGCCAAAACTGGCTTAGGGGTTGGTCCCCACCCTTAAAAAAGAAAAGAAAAGAAAAGAAATAGCTGAGGGATGGGGTACCAGGGGCCAAATTTGGCCTGGGAAGGGGACCACGCACCCCCCTCCCATTTTATAACTATAAAAAAAAATTCAATGGGTCAGGCCCCGGGGGATGGGGTCCTTGGAGCCAGAAAGGGTAAAGGAAAGGGGGGCCCCTTCCTAAAATTAAAAAATAAAAAGGAAGCCGGCAACTCACTGGATGCCCTGCCCTTTATCTCCACTACTCGACAAATGCGCCTATTGCCTTGCTCTTGGTTGGGGGATGAAGTCCCCTTCACTGCTGAGGGTCCCTAAGGGTCAACAAGCCCACCTGTTACCTCCAGTAAGCCCCACACAGTGGGATTGCTGAGAGGGTGGTCAGAGGTAAGACCCTTTTTTACACCACTCTGCAAATGCACCTCTTGGTGCACTGGTGGTGGGGTGATGAGGTCCCCTTCCCTCTTGTGGGCCTCTGGAGTAAAGTAGACTTCATCCCCCAAGCAGCAGTACACCGGAAAGCAAGTTTGTATCATGGTGGAGAAATGAGATGTGGGCTTTGACCACCTCTCAGCAATCCAGCTGTGTGGGGCATACTAGATGTAACAGTAGTGCTAGTTGGCCCCAGGGACCAACAAGAGGCAAGGGGTCTTCATCACCCAACCAAGATTGCACCAGGATGCGCGTTTGCAAACTGGTGGAGAAAGGGGGCATAGCCTGCTTTCAGAAATCAGCAATCCTGCTGTGTGGGATTTACTGAAGGTGAGAGAGGTAGTTGGCACACAAGGACGTCCTTGGGGCCAACTACCGCTCTTGTTACCTCCAGTAAGTCCCACACAGTGGGATTGCTAAGAGGGCTTCAAAGGCCATGCCCCCTTTCTCGACCACTCTGCAAATGCACCTCCTGGCGCACTACTGAATGAGGGATGAAGTCCTATTTACCTCTGAGGGACCTTGGGGGTCAAGAAGCCCTCCTGGTACCTCCTGTAAGTCCTACGCAGCAGAATTCCTGAGACCTGGTTGGAGGCCCAGCCACCTTTCTCCACCACTCTGCAAATGTGACTACTACTTAGAAAAACCTTAAAAATTCACAGAAAAAAAGAAAGGTTACAGGAAGGTTATAGTTAGGAATTAGCATTTGAAATAACCTTAGAAATTCACTGAACAACACAGATTTCAGGGACCTTATAGTTCAGAATAATCATTTAAAAAACCTTAGAAATCCACTCAAACACCACAGGATTCAAGGACGTTATAGTTAGGAATTAGCATTTAAAAAACCCTAGACATTAACAGAAAAATCACAGCTTACAGGAACGCTATAGTTAGGCTGACATTTCACTCGTACGAAACCTGTGAAATTCAGCCGTATAGTTAGGTGAGCTAACTAAAACTTGCTCCCCTGCAATGCACTGTTGATGACGCCACATATTACATCCCTCATGACATGGTCAGTGACATCACTGATGACATCTCAAATTACATCACTCACATAATCTCTGATGCATCCACTCACACCCCAATATAATCTTTCATACACCCACTCCAAATTTGAGATTACCATTCTCGAAACCATGGACACACCAATAGCAGCACGTACATACCCACTCACTGATTCCTAAGCCTACACACACATCCACTCACTCACCCATATCAGCACTCTTACACCCAGTCACTCACCAATATGGTAATGAGACAGAATATTGAGGGTTAAAAATTGGACCTACCATAATATTGAGTAAAAAAGATCGTGATATGGAAATATCATGTCAAAAATATCGATTGAAAGGTAAGTAATATCAAAGGTATTAATATCGTCTGCAAAAATATAATTGTTTAAAATATAGATTTTTTGATTAGTGATATGTATTTTAATATCTATTTTAAATGTATGTGATGAATATTTTGCATAAGTGTTGTTTATGTTTTTAGATATATATGTCACATTTTTAGCAGTTATTAATTTTATCTCAATTAAAGTTTGTGTTTTTTAGTTCCGTAGTGGGTAGCGGTTTTATAGGAGAATAGGGTGGGAAGGAATTTAATTATAATAAATTAATGAATATTTTTAATGTATTAATATTTATGTTATTGAGATTATATAATGTACATTTTTTAGGGTAAATTTCAGGTGCATGTTGTGGGGTTTATAGGAGCAATGGGTGGGAAGTAATTTATTTTTAATTCATTAATAATTAGTTCTTAATTAACATTAATTAATTAATTAATTGACAATTAATTATGGTAATTGTGTGATTAATTTTAGGTGCAGGTGTGGGGTTTATAGGGACAAAGGGTGAGAAGTTATTTATTTTTAATTAATTAATAATTAGTTCTTGAATATTGAACTTATATAGTGCAGAATTAGCCCAAGGGCATCAAGGCGCTATGCGGAACTAAAAAGTGCAGACAGAGAAAGTAATGCTCATACTGAAGTCTGTGAGAAAAGCCAGGCCTTTAGGGCTTTATGGAAGAGAGAGTGAGACACCTGGCTAGAGAGCTCTTCTGGGAGGGAATTCCACAGCTTCGCAGCAGCAGTGGAAAAGACTCTGCCTCCCCATTTTGCCTTTTTAAACCTAGGTACTGTTAGCAGATTTTTATCCGAGGACCGGAGCTGTCTGGTGGGAACATAACGATGGAGAGTTGTCTTGATCCCATCTGAGCCAGAGCCATAATAGGCATCTTGAGTCAAGCACAGTGTTTTGAAAAGGATCCTTTGGTCCAAGGGAAGACAGTGCAGCGTCCTAATGGAGGCTGTGACTGAAGGATATTTCGGTAAGTTCATCACCAGCCTAGCCGCATCATTCTGTACCAACTGCAGACGTCGCACCAGGCCTTTATAAATGCCAAAATAAAGGGCATTACAATAATCCAGTCTGCATATAACCAAGTCAATAACAGACTGCTTGCGTGACTCATAGGAGAGGAAATGGGAGATTTTTCTGAGGATCCTGATAATCCAGAAACATGTTGACACTGTCCTGTTGACCTGCAGACTAAGGGAGAGTGAGTTGCCCACTATGACCTCTAGGTTTTTCCCATGGGATACCGGGGAGGGACATACGCCTAGCATGTCCAGCAACCAATCACTGGACCAAATCTCCTGTTTCCTGCTGAAAATCAGGACCTCAGTCTTCTCCCCATTCGATTTCAGAAAGTTTCCACCATCCAGGAGGAGACTGCCTGCATACAATTCCTCAAATTAAGGGCAAAATCCCTAATACTGTGAGAGATGGATACCATTATTTGGGTGTCGTCCGCATAGGACAGCACCTCTTACCCAAGGGATCTCACAACCTTAGCCAGTGGGGCAACATAGATATTAAAAAGTGTCAGGCTCAGGAAAGAGCCCTGAGTAACACCGCACGACAGGGGTTTAGAGGCTGCGTAGTATTGGCCAAATTTGACTGTCTGTGCCTGATCACTGAGAAAGGAGGCAAGAAGCCCCAAGGCCGATCCCCTGATCCCTATCTCTCTGAGGCGTTCAACCAGCCTCAGAGGAGACAGGGTATCAAAGGCTGTGGGGAGGTCAAGTAGAGCAAGCAGGGTGCTGTGCCCTGCGTCCACTTGAATACGGATATTGTTGAAAACAGCAGTCAATGCTGTTTGCGTAGTACGGTGGCTTCTAAACCCTTGTTGTGAGCCATCAAGTAATTGATGGCTCTTCAGGTAGGCATTGAGGTGAGAATTTAAGTAAGATACCAGAACCTTGGC
Source organism: Lissotriton vulgaris (assembly GCF_964263255.1). Taxonomy (NCBI): domain Eukaryota; kingdom Metazoa; phylum Chordata; class Amphibia; order Caudata; family Salamandridae; genus Lissotriton; species Lissotriton vulgaris. Next base: position 773,369,176 of record NC_141696.1, on the reverse strand, counting down.
TGGGACAGGAAGTAGAGAAATTGGCCGATAATTTTTCATATCTAGGGGATCCAAAGAAGGCTTCTTCAAAAGTGGTTTAACCACTGCTGTCTTCCACAAGGTGGGATACTGCCCCTCTGAGATGGCAACATTCAGAACCACAGCAAGGTGAGGAATAATTATCTCACTGCCAATTTTTAGCACCTTGAGGGGGCAGGGATCCAAAAATGAGCCCGATTTTACTCTTTCCAGGAGCCGATCGGTCACCTCTAGCGACATCAAGGGGAAGGTGAGTAGCTTAGTAGTCTCCCCCCTTAAGCAGGCCCTCACCTGGAAGAAGAATAGGCCAGGCAGACAACCCCACATTGGAGTTGGAAGCTTCCAGCCAGGAGTAAATATCTGTGATTTTCGTTTGGAAGAAATCAGATCATTTAGCAATCAATAATCAATATTAACATTAATTAATTGACAATTAATTATGGTAAGTGTGTGATTCATTGTAGGTACGGGTTGTGGGGTTTAGGGTGGGAAGTCATTTATGTTTAATTATTAATAATTAGTTGATCATTAATCTTAATTAATAATTGATATTTAATCAGGGTAATTGTTTATTTTGTGTGTGGGGTTTTACTTTTATAGGGGTAAAGGATAGGAAGTAAATTAATTGTACTTAATTTATAATTTGTGAAATACTATTAGTTTTTTACAGTTTAATTTTAGCTGTGGGTTGTGGGGATAATAGGGGTAAAGTGTGGAAAGTAAATACATTTTTATGAGTTTTAATTTGTTTTTAAATTAATAATATTTCTTTAATTGGTATATAATCATATGAATTATGGAAACTCATTTTTTTTAAATTAGATGGGAGTTGTGAATTGTGTTACGTTATTGGGTAGAAAATAAAAAAAGCTAAATCTATGTAATAATTAATGTTTTTGCTTCTAAATATTTTCGAACTAAAAATATGTACTTGTTTAAAAATTATTTTTTCGATTATTTAATATAATATTTGTAGGTATTCGTCAGATGTATTTTACATTATATTATGTTTTTATTTTTTAAATTTGCTAATATTAAATATATTTCTATTTACATTTTTAACATATTTATATATTTTTTATTTATTTAGTTTTTTAAATATTTTTTGGTTGTTAATATTTTTTTGTTTTTCATTTTGAACTGACTGGAATGGGAATATTAGTTGTTACCCCTCCACAATGCATCACTTTCCCTACTGTACACTTATTGGAGTTGGAATAGTAATTTTTACCCCTCCACTATCCAACACTTTCCCTATTGTTGCACTCACTGGAGTGGGAATAGCATTGTTTACCCTTCCACTATCCAACACTTTCCCTATTGTTGCACTGACTGGAGTGGGAATAATACACGTTATTCCTCCGCTATCCAATGCTTTCCCTACTGTTGTACTCACAGGAGTGGGAATGGTAAATGTGATCCCTCTGCTATCTCACACTTTCCCTACTGTTGCACCGACTGGAGTGGGAATAGTACATTTTATTCCTCCGCTATTTAACACTTTGCTTACTTTTGTACTCATTGGAGTAGGTATGGCAATTTTTACCCCTCCGCTATCCAACACTTTACCTACTGTTGACCTCATTGGAGTGGCAATAGTAATGTATTTCCCTCTGCTATCAAACACTTTCCCTGCTGTTACACTCACTGGAGTGGGAATAGTAATTTTTACCCCTTCGATATTCAACACTTTCCCTACTGTAGCACTCACTGGAGTGAGAATATTAATTTTTACCCCTTCAATATCCAACACTTTCTCTACTCTTGCACATATTGGAGTGGGAATAATAATTTGTACCTCTCCGCTATCCAACACTTTCCCTAATGTTGCACTGATTGGAGTGGGAAGAGTAATTTCTACCCCTCCGCTATCCAACACTTTCCCTACTGTTGCACTGACTGGAGTGGGAATAGTCAATTTTAACCCTCCGCTATCCAACACTTTCCCTACGGTTGCACAGACTGGATGGGAATAGGCAATTTTAACCCTCCGCTATCCAACACTTTACCTACTGTTGCACAGACTGTAGTGGAAAATGTAAGTTTAAGGATTTTTAAATTGTTTAATGTTTTAATTATATAATAGGATGTTTTTTATTAGATTTGATGTTATTATATATATATATATATATTAGGTAGTTATAGTTAGGACCTAGTTTCCATAAGAAATCCACAACATTCTATTTGGAATAACTTTGGCGCCAGTGGACGAATCTTCGCAAATTTCTCCAAGAAAATGGCCTGCTCGGTTCCGCTCCTTCCCTAAAAGTTTGGGGGTGTTTCGTCAAGTGAGTGCCGACAAAAAAGGGGGGTCCCAAAACGTGCTTTCCCCATGCAATTTTCCATAGGGACCTTTAGCCAGGGCTACAGCCCGAACGGCTGAACGGAATTACACAAAATTTGGCTGAGAGGTAGAGCTCAGTTCGCAGATTGTGCTTTTTGTTAAATGGTATAAATCCGTTCAGTAGGTGGCGTTGGAAGTGGTACCGAATATGAGCTCCCAAATAAATTTACAAACTCTATTAAACATCTTGGAAAAGTTATACAGGAAGGAGTTGTCAAAGTGGTGGGAGGCTGATTCGCTGCAAAGATATATTGAGGTCAAACGTGTCCCAAGAGGTCTTCGGATATTTACAATTCCCACCTACGAGGATCCGGACACAGAGATGCTGGAGGAATGGTCGGATAATTCAGCCGCAAGTTCAATAACAATGATGCAGATTCTTGTGAAGTATGCGTTAAAAGACCGCGAAAAATTGTTACAAGAAATTGACCGAATTACAGTGAAAATTAGTCAATTAATATCTAAAGAGGCATTGGAGGAACATATGAAAAAATTACTAATGAAAATGGATAAGCTGGTGGAAGAAATCACAGCTAAAAAAAAAAAGAAAATTCCTCAGAGACTATAAGGATTATCAAGCGGGCCGCACACTAACATTTCACAAAACAATACGACCATTTGTTTGATTAGAAAGGTGAAGTAATAGCCACAACATCAAAACCCAGCGGAAGTGGAAAAGAAGTGGTTGAAAGTGACGAATCAGACGGCAATATTTCAGTTGCATCGTCTACTGGCGTGAATCAGGAAGCGACAAGTGATCCCCAAAAGAAAAGGAGCAATTTTTTATTACAGTTCCAAATGATCAATCAAAACAGGACAGAGTTTCAACAAGATGGTGGAATCCAGTGAGGACGGGGTCGAGGAAACAGAGGAAGAACAGGCGCAACCAACAAGCCAAAAAGAGCAGCAATAAACGTCGGCAACTCTCCAATGGGAATGGCAACAAGAGGAATGACTAAAAAACAGCAAATATGACTGTGGTCAACCTTTCTCAACGGTACCTTTCATCCAGTGAAATTGAGACCTTAGCACTTGGTCTTTCATTCTGTCCATCCTCCAATTTGAACTACACTCAGACAAGGATTGATCTTTTCTTGTTCTCTAGAAAGTTAGAATTGAGAAAATGGTTCAACACTAAACCAAAAGAAATTGGAACTGTGAGTAACAATACTACTATAAGTAACCTTAATATTTGTGATATTGAGATGTTACATGCTCTGAGTGATCATTGTATTAATAGCGAGTCTACACCTGATTGGGGGGCATGGGGCATGGAAACTGGGGTCAATGTTGGCTCTAGTTTCAAGCCAAAATCAGTCTTCCTACTATTAATACAGTGTGAAGCCATCGATGTATTTGAAAAGGGAGTCTTGCAGGATTTACAGAAGATTCGCTTTAGAAAAATAGCAAGTCATCATAAAAACTTGACAGTAGCACAAATAATGGCCATTGACAGTCTCAATTCAGATCATGAGATCGTAATACGACAATCTGACAAAGGCGGAAATGTCATGGTTTTAGACAAAGATAAATGTCTTGCTGAAGGCTATAGACAATTGAGCGACTCTACTTGTTATTGCAAGACTACCAATGATGAAATACTGAGATCTAATATTGCTTTTAGAGAATATCTAGTGGAATGGAGAGTGGTCTAATAGAATGGGAGGAATGTTATTACCTATATTGTGCACATCCTAGGGTACCCATACTATACCTCCTTTCCAAACTCCACAAAGATCAAAGGAATCCACCTGGGAGGCCAATAGTGTCCTCGATTGGCTCACTATTGGAACATACGTCAAAATATATTGACCACTATTTGTGAACTTATGTAGTGGCACTTCCTTCTTATCTGAAAGATACCACCCATTTTTTGACAGTTATCAATGGTATACATTGGGAGGAGGATTTTATACTGGTCTCCCTTGACGTGAGTAGTATGTGTACTAGTTTACAACATACTCAGGGCTTAACAGCTATCCAACACTTTCTGAAAGCAAGATCGATATCTTTACTCCAGCACCCTCAGATGATTTATCAATGGTTGAATTTTGTCTCAAAAACAATTTTTTTATTTTTGATCGCGTTGTGTACAGGCAGTCACAGGGCACGGCCATAGGAACCTGCTTCGCCCCCAGGTATGCAAATGTATTCATGGGCTGGTGGGAGGAGTAGGTTGTCACTGAAATGGCCGAATTTACCAATGTTGTCCTGTGGCTCCGGTACATTGATAATATTTTTTTCATTTGGTGTGGGGATCTTTTTTCGGCGAATGCTTTCATCGATAAGTTGAATTGTAATGATTTTAATTAAAAATTGACACAGCACATTAGTAAAACCACAATGGAGTTTTTGGACGTCATGGTGGAAGTACAAGGCGTCCAGTTAACTACCAAACTGTTCCGCAAAAACACAGCGGGCAATAGTATTCTGAGTGCCAGAAGCTGTCATCCCCGTAATTTGTTGCAGAGTATTCCTTATGGCGAGCTATTAGGCGCCAGGAGGAACTGCAGCAGTTTGACAGCTTATAAAAAAGAGGAAGAAGTGATGTGTCAGAGATTCCTAGATCGAGGATATGATAAACGCATGATCAAAACAACCATTACAAGAGTTGAGATGAAAACAAAAGAGGAATTGTTATATTCCAATAAAGTACCAGAGGAGGAAAATAACACAAGATTTATTACCACATTTTCAGGGCGGGCCAAAGAGATCAGGTGAATTTTCAAAAAGCACTGGCATGTTCTTCTAACAGATGACCATCTGCAGAAAGAGTTGAGTGAAAATCCCCAAATTACCTTTAAGAAAAACAGATCCTTGCGGGATGAATTAAGTGATAACTATGTGACTAGTACTGAAGGCAATTATAAGGACAATAGGGTTGGATTCAGGTGATGCCGAAAATGTAAAGCCTGTAAGAACAGTAAGGATGTAAAAAAACTGTTGGTACCTAACTCCTCAAGGGAATTTATTATCAGAAAAAGGCTTTCTTATAACACGGTATACAGTGTTTATGTCTTAATTTGCCCCTGCTACAAGTGGTATGTGGGGAGCACTAAGCATGAGGCAAAGAAACGGACACTAGAAGACTTACGCGCAATACGGAATTGTAACAAACAATATCCGATTGCTACACATTTTCAGGAGATGCATATGCAGGATAAGAACTTGATTCAGATGGTGGTGATTGACTGTGTGGATATGGGGATAAGAGGTGGCAATAGAGAATTATCCCTAAGGAAACTCGAGTCCCGATATATCATCGATTTTGATTGTTTAACCCCGAAGGGGCTCAATGTTAGCGAAGAATTGGCAGTATATTTACATGAATAATATGAATATATTGCTGGCTGCTATAATTCCGTAATCTGCTTGCTTTTAAATCATTTTTTATTTTAATTTTACAGGATGGGGCACATCTACTTATGACATTGACGGACATTGAGAAAAGGTAATGTATTGGGACACTATGGTGATGCGAAATAATGGCTGCAATAGGCCCAGTGGGGCGAGACTACAAGAGATGGCATTGACAAATAACTATATGCCCACTGGGGAGAAATTGTTTGAAACAGTATTAATATGCAATAGTGAAAATATCAGCCCACTTGGGCAATGAATTATATGGTGGCTACAATGACGTGATATTGCAAATGTAAACATACGAATACACATTGGTTCCTTAGCAACAGTTGCTCTGTACTTGGAGCCAATCAGTGAACCAGATACATCATCAGGTCTCATTTGACCAATGGTAGCTAAGGTTTCTCGCATAGAGAGAGCCCGTGATATGCAACAAATGTATATATGCTGCCAATATATAAATGCGTTGTTTTAATACTGTAAATGTTAAATTCTGCCTTATGAACATATTGTGACGAACAGGTTTGACATGCCTTTGATTATCAGATTTGCCACGAACGGGATATGAAATGTTTGTAAAACAGAGGTTGGCAACGATTTTATCACAGATATGTAGTGAATATATAAGATAACTTGAAAGTATCATAAACAAGATCAAATGTGGTACATGAGAGATGATTTTCTGAACATTGCCTTTGTCTCGAGTCTATGCCAAAATGTCCGCCATGTTTACATTGAACACATTGGTGTTTTCACTTGTTTGTTTGCTAAATGGTATTTAAGTTGGCGAATCCTGATATATGGTGAGCGTGAGCAAGCCGTAAAGGCGAAACGCGTCGTTTTCCACTTGCCAGAAGAATAAATTGATTTCTGCAATTCAACCCGGGTGTCCGAGCCTTATCTCTGCATTGGAGGTAGTTTGGAGAGAAAAGTTCTTGGTATGCCGGTACCGGACTTGGACCGCCCGTGACAGCCCAGGATCTCGTTTCCGGTAATGGTGTAAAGAATATATATATATATATGTATATATATATATATATATATATATATATATATATATATATTACCTACTGGCGGTCGCCAGTAGGTATATATAGTTAGGATTTTTTCTCTATGGGATTTTTGAAAATTCTATGTCTAATAACTTTGGCGTTTGTGGACGGAATTGGCTGAAATTTTTAGGAAAATGGAACATTTTGTTTCTGAGCAGCTCCTGACAATTTGGGGGGGTTTCATCAAGGGGGGGCCGAGAAAAAAGGGGGTCCCAAAACGCGTTTTTCCCATGTTAATTTCCATAGGGCGGTTGGCCTCACTTTTAGCTTGAACGGCTGAATGGATTTGCACAAAACTTGGCAAAATTGTAGGGACTGTTAGCCCGATGTGCCTTTGCTAGGTCTCAATATATGTGCTCCAGTGGATTTTGAGTAATTTAGGTTCAAAAAAAGATATATATCTGGGCGGAGCCTAACCACACATCTGATCTGATTGGCTGTCAGCACTTCATCCAAGAAGTGTTGGCAGCCATCTTGGGACCAATATACATGATAGCACCTCATTAAAAAGTATTGTAGTTAATAGAGGGTTTTAGGACTTTAGTTACATTATAAATCATTTGTTGATGGTACCATACTCGTTTTAGGAATTGTGGTGGGTTCTAAGGTGATTTTACCATGTGAAAAAACCTTCTGCTGTGATATCATGAATATTGTTTGAAAGAAAACTAATATCTCATGATTTTCCCACAGTGGTTTGGAAGGGGATCTATAAGCTAAACTGAAAGCATATTTTCTGTAAATTCACATTATCTTTCTCAGTCATGTGAAAATGAAGTCTGACATTCTCAGTAAAACATGTACATTCAACAAGGACAGAGACTGTCAGTTGATTCCTTTGTGTTCTACTGCAGCCTCCTTGAGTGTTCTAAAGAACAACTAGAGCGCTAACAGTCCTACTTATTACAAAGGTATGGCACACCTGAAGCCATCTTGATTGGAATAAAGTGGTAACTCTTAAAACATTTAATTTAAAAAGAAACAACATGAGGGGGTATATTTTGCCATAGAAAGTATGATTAGTGCTGCAGAATGAAAAATTAGGGCACATTTTGAGTGAATTCTCAAATCCTTTTCTATTTCATTAAAACATTCTGACATGCAGTCTCCCAAAATGGCCACCAGAGACAAAAGAGCCCAAATGTAGCCCAAATATCACCCAGATGTAGCCCAAGTATAGCCCAATGACAGAATGTCCCAGAGTGTTCTAAAGAACAACTAAAGCGCTAACAGTCCTACTTATTACAAAGGTATGGCACACCTGAAGCCATCTTGATTGGAATAAAGTGGTAACTCTTAAAACATTTAATTTAAAAAGAAACAACATGAGGGGGTATATTTTGCCATAGAAAGTATGATTAGTGCTGCAGAAGGAAAAATTAGGGCACATTTTGAGTGACTTCTCAAATCCTTTTCTATTTCATTAAAACATTCTGACATGCAGTCTCCCAAAGTGGCCACCAGAGACAAAAGAGCCCAAATGTAGCCCAAATATCACCCAGATGTAGCCCAAGTATAGCCCAATGACAGAATGTCCCAGAGTGTTCTAAGGAACAACTAGAGCGCTAACAGTCCTACTTATTACAAAGGTACAGCACACCTGGAGCCATTGTGATGGGAATAAAGTGGTAACTCTTAAAACATTTAATTTAAAAAGGAACAAAATGAGGGGGTATATTATGCAATAGAAGGTATTATTAGTGCTGCAGAAAGAAAAATTAGGGCACATTTTGAGTGACTTTTCAAATCCTCTTCTATTTCATTAAAAAATTCTGACATGCAGTCTCCCAAAATGGCCACCAGAGACAAAAGAGCCCAAATGTAGCCCAAATATCACCCAGATGTAGCCCAAGTATAGCCCAATGACAGAATGTCCCAGAGTGTTCTAAAGAACAACTAGAGCGCTAACAGTCCTACTTATTACAAAGGTATGGCACACCTGAAGCCATCTTGATTGGAATAAAGTGGTAACTCTTAAAACATTTAATTTAAAAAGGAACAAAATGAGGGGGTATATTTTGCCATATGAATTATGATTAGTGCTGCAGAAAGAAAAATTAGGGCACATTTTGAGTGACTTCTCAAACCCTCTTCAATTTCATTAAAAAATTCTGACATACAGTCTCCCAAGATGGCCACCAGAGACAAAAGAGCCTAAATGTAGCCCAAATATCACCCAGATGTAGCCCAAGTATAGCCCAATGACAGAATGTCCCAGAGTGTTCTAAAGAACAACTAGAGCGCTAACAGTCTTACTTATGACAAAAGTATGGCACACCAGAAGCCATCTTGATTGGAATGAAGTGGTAAGTCTGAAAACACTCAATTTAAAAAGGAACAACATGAGGGGGTTAATTTTGCCATAGAAAGTATGATTAGTGCTTCAGAAAGAAAAATTAGGGATCATTTTGAGTGACTTCTCAAATCCTCTTCTATTTCATTAAAAAAATTCTGACATGCAGACTGAAACATGCACTTTGAATACCAGCAGCAGACGTCCCTGGTGAGCAGTAGCTTTACTACAGTGATCTAATGTGCAACTAGAGTGCTAACATTCAGAATTTATGGCAAATGTGTGACACATCTGAATGCCTTCTTAATGGATCCAAAGTAAACAAGCATTGAAAATGCAATAGATCTCGCCCTCGTTTAAGTTAAAGCCATTCTGTTTGTAATGAGGTGGCTTTTTAGCTTTGCTTTTATTAGTGTTTTTTCAACTTTCATGTAAATAACATGCATCTGTATGCATATAAGTATATGTATGCATGCATTTATGTTTGTATTTATATAGATATACAGATGATATATGTTTATATATGTATGTATATATATATATTCACTGAAAAAACCATAGGTTATAGACCATATATAGTTAGGAATCAGCATTTACAAAACCTTGAAAATTCACTGAAAAAACCATAGGTTATAGACCATATATAGTTAGGAATTAGCATTTACAAAACCTTGAAAATTCACTGAAAAAACCATAGGTTATAGACCATATATAGTTAGGAATTCGCATTTACAAAACCTTATTTTACTCACACAAAACCATTGAAATTCCATATATAGTTAGTTGCACTAACTATATATCGCGCACCCGCAATCCACTGCTGATGATGTCACATATTACATCATTCATGACATGGTCAGTGACATCACTGATGACATCACTGATGACATCTCAAATGACATCACTGATGACATCACTGATGACAACATCCAGTGACTGTATGTTTCTGTAAAGTTAAAATATGTCTTACATATTGAAGAATGAGTGGATGTATAAGTGTCTGGATGAAGGATTTAGTAGGTGCATGACTGACTGTATGAGTGAGTGATTAAATGTGTCTCACTGAGTGCATGGGTTAGTGACTAAACTGTCTTAATTTGTGCATCATTATGTCTGTTGTTCTGTAAACTGTTGCATGTGTTGATAAGTAGCTATATGAGTAACTATATGGGTTATTGATTGGTTGCCCAAGTATTTGCATGGGAGACTGAGTGTGTGTGTGGGTGGCTGGGAGGTGTATGACTCTGTGCATAGATGTGTGAGCAGTTGATTCACTAGATGTATGGTTTCAAAAGTGCATGTGGAAACAGCTGTATGGGCGGTTGACTGTGTGCATGAGTGTATTGGTGAGTGAATGGATATCTCAGTGCTACATGTCAAAGTAAGTACATATGTAAAACACAGTACATGTGAGAGTTGACATATATAAATAACTGTGCATAAGAGCCAGTGAATGTGTGAGTGGCTGTATGGATCATTGTGAACTTGTATCAGGGATTGTATAAGAGAGTAAATATGTGTTAGTATATGTTTGAATAAGTAAAGTTTGTATAACTGTATAGTTGAGGAAATGGAGGTGTGATTGATTCTTTGCATGACTGACTAGGTGTGTGAGTAACTCCATGGATGAGTGACAGTCTGTGAGTGTCTGTTTACACTGATTGTATCTAAGGTTATATTAGAGTCTGAAGAGGTTCATCGTATTATCACATGAATGATATCATCAGTGATGTGATCAGTAATGTCAAATGAGATGTCATCAGTGATGTCATTTGAGATGTCATCAGTGATGTCATTTGAGATGTCATCAGTGATGTCATCAGTGATGTCACTGACCATGTCATGAATGATGTAATATGTGACATCATCAGCAGTGGATTGCGGGTGCGCGATATATAGTTGGTGCAACTAACTATATATGGAATTTCAATGGTTTTTTGTGAGTAAAATAAGGTTTTGTAAATGCGAATTCCTAACTATATACCTATGGTTTTTTCAGTGAATATATATATATATATTCACTGAAAAAACCATAGGTTTCACGCTCATGACATCACTGATGACACCATCCAGTGAATGTGTGTCTTTCTGAAAAATAAACATGTTTTATATATGTATATGTAAAGGTCGATGGAAGAATAAATGTTTCAATTAGTGTCTTAATGGATGTTTTTTTTTTAAATGATTGGTTAACTTGCTTATTAAGTGTATCTTAGTGAACACATATAATAGCGAGTAATGTTTCAATATTTAAATATATGTATCAGTGTTTCACTTTGTGTATAAGTGGCTGCATGGGTTGGTGAGTAGCTACATGTGTGTTTATATGGGTTATTAGATGTTTTTTTAGTATCTTTATAATTGTCTGTTTAATTTGGTGGGGGTGTTACTTAGCACATAGATGCATCAATGACTGACTCACTGTTTGTATCTGTTTTGAAGACAGCATATGTGTCGGACTGTATGGGTGAATGAGTGTGTATATGTATGTGTTAGTAAGTGAATGACTGTCTCACTACTGTCTTTATCAGTAACTACATATGTTTTAATCTAGTATATATGAGTATTGATGTATATAAGTGAGTATATGTGAGAGTGAGAGATTGAAAGAGTTCTTGTTTTAATAAGTATGTGTTTCTATAAGTGATTGTTTTAGAGAGTAAGTATGTGTAAGTTTCCTTAGAAGTAAGGTGGTGGTGTATGTATAGCTGTATATGCAAAAAAATGGATGTTCAATAGTTTATTTGCATGTGTGAGTATGTGTGTGAGCAAGTTTTGGAAGACTGTCGGTGTGTTAACAGATGTAAAGGTGTCTCACTACATATGATAAGTGAGTATATGTATGAATGACTATATAGAACTGTTGGTGAATGAGTGGATGTGTATATAGATGGTGGAATTACTGAATTGGTTGTTGTAACTGGTATAGGTATCTCCACTTTTTGGTAAATGTTAGTTTCTATTTTTGAATATGTGTTTCAAGGGTTACTTTACAGTGGAAGGAGGTCAGTCACTCTGTCACAAGGATGGTGTCATCAGTGATGTCATGAGTGATGTCACTGACCATGTCATGAGTGATGTAATATGTGATGTCATCAGCAGTGCATTACACGCACAAGTTATAGTGAGTCCAACTAACTATAACGTGGGAATTTCATTGGTTTTATGTCAGTAAAATTTCCACCTAACTATAACTGGTGTGAAACCTATGGTTTTTTCAGTGAATTTAATAGGTTTTTTAAATGCTAATTCCTGACTATAACTGGTATGAAACCTATGGTTTTTTCAGTGAATTTCATAGGTTTTTTAAATGCTAATTCCTAACTATAACTGGTGTGAAACCTATGGTTTTTTCAGTGAATTTATAGATTTTTTAACTGCTAATTCCTAGTTTTTTATATGGACTCATACCTATGTCTTTTTTAGTGAATTTCTAAGGTTATTTTTCGCAAATATCTATAGCTTAGAAAGGTATGTTTTTCTAAAAATGAATCCTATATTGTATATTAATATAATATATATATATTTTTTAAAGTGTATTCTTTTTTTTATATTTCACTCAGGAGCGCACCCGGTGCGCGTACCGGGCCGCGTCCCGTCAGCGCACCAACATAAAAAAGGAAAAAAAAAGGAGTGAGCATGAGGAATGGGGAAAAAAGAGAGTGGTGTAAAGAGAAAGAGAGCTAGAGAGAGAAACACAGAGGGACTGTGTAAGAGATAGTAAAACAGAGAAAAGGTATAAGAGGAAGTAACTGAGAAAAGGAAAATGAATAAGGGAGCAAAAGAAGAGAAGAAAGAGGAAGAAAACTGAAGCAGATGTTCTAGGAGAATGTGAATGGCTGATGACAGTAAAAGGAAGGAGAGTAAAGGATGAGGAATGAAAGGTAGTGACTGAACCAGAGAAAAGGGACAATGGTGATGGAGGGAAAGAAAATAGCAGTGAGTGTAAGTAAAGAGGAGTGAAAGAGGGTGGATAAAAGTGAATAAGGGTAAGACATGGGGAGTGACAGAAAGAAAGAACAGAGAGAGTAAAGGAAGGAGTGTCAGAAAGGGAATAAGTGAAGCAGAAAAAAAGGAAAGAGAGGGAGTGTGGGTGAGCAGGGACACTGAAAGAAGTTGAATGTGGTAGGAAAGTAAGGAAAAGAGAAGTAAATATGGAGGATAAGAATGCGTGAGGAAAGCAGAGTAAGAAAACAGGGGTGAGGTAGGGTGACAGAAAAGTAGTGAGGTTAAAACAAAGGGTGATGATAAATTACATTTTGTAGTCACACTTACCATATAATTAATGAAAATGTACTTGCATCTTTAAACTACACTTTGTATCTGTGAAAGACAAAAGAAAAAACAAGTTATAATTAGTAAAATATATAATTTAAAATAGAAGAAACAGGTCAAGAGGTAAAAAATCTAAAAAAGTTTACTAAGAAATAAAGCAATAGTGAAGTATACAAAAACAGAAATAAAGTAATGTAGAAAGAGAAAAAAGAGGGAAAAAGAAATAGAAAGAGTACAAATTACTGAAGATAAGTAAGATACTAAAAGAATGCGAGATACCAAAACGAAATCAGGAAAGATAAGAAAGTAAAAGGAAAATGAGTGAAAAGGAGAGGAGTCTAAATGAGGAACTATTAATAAGAAAGAGGAATAGAAGATGACTGAGAGTGAGTGAAGGGGAGTCACAGAGTGAAGGGATGAAGGGAATGAGGTTAATATGGAACGATGGAGGAAAAAGGAGTGAGAGAGTAAGTACACAGAAAAACAAAGGGAAGGACTGAGTGAACTGCAGTACAATGAGTGAGAAAGGAAAAAGAGTAAAGGAGCAAAAGAAAGAAAGAGAGGGGAAGAAAACTAAAGCAGTGGTACTGAGAGAATGTGAGAAAGATGAAAGGTGGTGGAAGGGAGAGAGGAAATGCAGACAGTTGAAATTGGATTGAGGAGTTGCGAATGAAGTGGAGTAAAGGAACAGCGATGAAACAAAGTTAAAAAAAGGCAGTGTAAATGATTAAAGAGAGCTATATAAAGGTGGAAAAAGGAAAATGAGTGTGAGACAATGGGAATACAATATAAATTACGCAATGCAAACTATAGAATAACTTCTACAATATGTTACATTGTTTATTTTTGCTGTTCTCAGAATATATTGAATTTCACTTAAATTAGTGAGTTCAAACTCTTCATCATATAACAGCGGGAAAAAAAACACAATCTAAAAGATTGTGTTTAAAAAAACACAAAAACTTACAACTCATATATGTACACTAATCTTTGATTCACGTACTTTTCCGTGAGGCCAAATAGAAGATAGTGAAGGTCCTTTTGGTGGAAAAAAAGTCTGCTGTTCTATATAACTTCCATTTCATCGACTTCCTATGAAAAAAGATCTAAGAACATCATACCTTGCACTTTCCTTACGGCCAAATCGTGTCAGATATATGAGTATTTTTTTACTATGAGATCCACTTACAGTACCTATATGAGATAAATATTTTAAACATTAGATTAACTAACTAACTAACTTTTATTAACTATTCCCGTCTTCAAAGGCCAATTACCTTTACTAAAACTTTGGTTTTAAAAACACTAGGTAAGAACTTTTAAAGTCATAAGGCAAACGTTGTTTATAAGTCAAATGAGAATCATTGCAGTAACTCCAACCTTTTTTACATTTTAAGTAGCATGTATAATGTCCTGATGTTGTCGAAGGACCGTCATGATAAATAATAGCTTCAGTTGTACAGGTTCTTCCTGAAATTGATAACTGAGAAGCCACAAAAGTTTTGATACAAGTTGTCAATTTAGTTCCATCAGGTCTACATCGTTGGAAAACTAAAATGATATACTGACCATAACTTTGTATAAATAATGTGGATAGCATTGGACACTTACATTGGGTACACACCATATTATGATCTGCTGCTTTAACTAGATTTTTAAATGACACTGATTTACAGTCTGGTAAAGTCAAATATATAAATCTTTCAGTGTCTATTCTAGTATTACTTGATGAACTACAGTTGTGGCAGTCATGCTGCCATTCATAAGAAAGGCTGAAAAGATTATCTACATCTACACCTTCATCTTCCAAAACACCAAACATATACATTAAAAATTCCTGACAATCCTGCTGAATGTTCTGTGAAAATGTATCTTGACCAGAACACATATCTAAAATATTTCGAATTTCTTTTACACTTTTTATTTTTGCTCTATCACTGCTACATTTCTCAAACACAGAATTCAATAAACCACACAATCTTTGATCCCGATTTTCAACAATCTGTTCTTGTAAAGTTTGAAGAAAAAAACCAACATGAAACACTACATTAGCATAGCAGTTGACACCAGAACTATTTTCAAACTGAAATCCAACAACATTTTCATCACAATCCTTTTTCTTTCTGTTTTGAATTAGAGTTTCATCTAGTTTTTGTCTTTTTGCTACTATCTCACTGCAATTATTCTCATTTCTTCTTTTTCGGCCTACCACACGTTTTTCAAACGGAGGATATTGAGGCAAATGTGGAGTAAACTCTCTTCTTAACCTATTGTATTCTTTAACACAATCTAGATCTGCACAAATCTTTGTCTCATCACACTCAATCAAGTACAATCCTGATAAAGTTCTGACTCGTGATAATGCCAAATATGCCATACCCTCTTTAAACACAGATCTTCCAATGTTCACCAAAGCACTATCTACACTTAAACCTTGAGATTTATGAATTGTTACTGCATATGCCAAACAAACAGGAAACTGTTTTTGGCGAACATATAAGTCTTTTACAAGTAAAAATCTAGCAGAACAACGACTGATTTGTTGTACTTGCTCAATACTATCAAATTTTATTTTAAAAATTCAATTCCATCTCTATTTCTATAATTCACAAAATCAACAACATAACCCATTGCTCCATTTACCAGACCTCTTTCAACATTTAAATTCCTTCTCAAAATGATTTGTCAATTTAAACACACATTCAGAGTCTTTTCAAAACCAGCTGTTTTAGAAATACTTTTCTCTAATGAATCCAATTTTGTTTTCAAATTTTCTGACAAAACAGCTGTTGCACCCATATGCTCTATTTTATCTATTGCTTCCAGTTTCATAATCTCTTAATTTTCTAACTTTAACATTTTGTTGTTGAAGATGGAACATTCTTGCAGAGTTGGCATCAAACATATCCCAGATTTCTTCTCAGTCATTTTTTTAAAAAATATTCTCCGGAAGAATGTTTTCATTTGGATACAAATTTGAAATTAATGGAGCATGTAAAGATTCTTTCCCAAGCTCACTTACTTTTCCAATTCTTACATCTTGTAGAATATTTTTATAATCTTCATCCTTTGCCTGTTGCATATTTTGAAGCAGTTCAGCATATTTAAAATGTAACCATATATTAACGTTTCCAATGCTTCCAAGGGACTTCCTGGTATCTTCATGCGTGAGCATTTTAAACACTGGTTGTCCTTTTACTGGAGTCAACTGCAATAGATCTCCAAAAACAATAAAATGTTTTCCTCCAAATAACACATCATACTCTGTTCTAAGAATTTATTGCATTCTCAAATGCACAAAAGCAAGCATTAGATTTGAGACCATGTTTACTTCATCAATGATAAGAAGTTTCATTTTCTTCAAGACTCTTGAAACTTCAGAACACGCATCTCCAGATAACTTGTTGTAATGCAATTTATTATCATGCTCAACTGGCAGCATCAGTAAACGATGTAGAGTAATCCCTTTAATGCTATGTGCTGCCAGACCAGTTGGAGCAGTTACAACACAAGACAGCGGTGAATCAGTCCTTTTCTGCAGATAAGTTGAAATGGCTTTAATCAGAAAACCTTTTCCTGTCCCCGCTTCTCCACTTACGTACACTCGGACAGGCTCAAATGATGTACATGAGCACTCTTTTTTCCTATGTCTGAATCCATGTTCAATCTGTTCTGTGACTTCATCATATATCTTTTTCTGCTCAACGTTTAGTTGCTTTACCAAATCTTCTAAGTTAACTCCATCCTCTTGAGCTTGTTCCATAGCTCTTTCCACCTCATCCATGGCAGTTGAAGCTTCATTTTGGATAATTGGTCCTCCTAGTGGATCCTGACTCAATGAAGTAGAACTCTGACTGTCTTGAGAACTGTCTCTAGCAATCTCTTCAGCAATTGTGGTTTCTTGCTCTATTTCTTCGTTCAACATTTGCAGATAATTTAGAAAAATAGGACATTCAATGGTATCCTTAGTTGCATTAAAAGAGTTTTCATAACAGAGAAAATCTCCAAGTAGTTCCTCTTCTGTACGCCATGGCTTAAAGAGTTGCAAAAGAGCTAAATAGTAAAATTCTCTTTTGTCTGGAGCTTCGCAACTCAATTTTCGATGATTAATCAAATGGTCTTTTCTCTGCTTCACTAGACATCCTTCATACCCAATGACATCATATTTTCCATTATTGATATCTTCTGTGATGTTCCTCTTATAACGGTAGTTTTGCAGAACTTCATACAAACAAGTGTTCTCAAGGTGAGTACTTCTATTTGGATAGTATGTATCCAACATATTTGTCTTCAAAATATCTGTACTGTTTGGTTCTTTCTCCGCCAAATATTCAAAGTCTTCCCTCACTATTTTCAAACCAACACCCTTCCCCCTCTCAGACCTTTCTATCTGTTACCATAGTAACTCCCTCCTACCTGAACTCTCAAGTTCAAAAGTTTATTCTACAATGTTGCAAATTAAGTCAGCAAGGATGTTTTACCTCTCAATACACCAGCTTATCCAGGGCATAATTGCTTTAATTGACTTTTTCTTAACCATTCAAATTGCTTCTTTCACACAACACAACCATGCACCCTAACTTTCAGTTTTTAACTATCTGAATCCACCAATCATTGCTTGTGATTCAAGATCAGGGAAACTCCACAATTATTTTTTTGTAAACTCCTACTGTTCCAACTGCCATTTCATTCCCACACTTCATCTGACTGCACCAGAACCTTCTAACATCATGTATTCTGTATGGATTATTGGACATAGCTACATCCACTGGGCTCAAAGGTATGCAGCAAGCAGAAATTATCCCAACCTTGATTTATCAAATGTAGAAATCAAGTGGATTGGCCAGAGAGGATTGAGATGTCATCAATTGATACCATTGGTGAAAACCTTTTTGCATCTGCCAAACCCTGACCTCTTAATAGTGCACTGTGGTGGAAATGATTTAGGCACTATGACTGGGGTTGGTCTGGAAATGCTTTTAAAGGACACCTTTGATCAATTGATGACACTTTTTCCACAAACTGCCTTGGTATATTCCAATATATGCCAAAGACAGAAATGGAACTGGTCCAACCAATTTTGTCCACAATTTGAGAAAGCACGGAAACATGTGAATAAATCTGTTTCTGCTTACATGAGATACTTCGGAATGGGTTCAATTTACAACAACAACTTGCATTACAACATGCAAGACATCTACAGAGGAGATGGTGTGCACTTCTCAGATGAGGGGAATAGAATATTCCTCCTGAATTAAGGACTGTGCATTGGAACCTACTTGTAGGTACCTAAATCAGCCACAGAACCCAAAAGCTCTTTTCAGAGCTACCCTACCTCTGATCATTCAAAACGTTTATCTTTTTCTAACTTTTTTCACTATTTTTCACCAAAGTACGCTCCCCGGTACGCTTACCGGTGCGCGTACCGAGCGCTCCCCCGCGACATTTTTCAATAAAAAATTTCATTTTTGGCCTATATGAGCGTCCTAAGCCCCCCTCAGAAAACCTAGAGGGTCAGGAAGTGACTACCGTGCCCCCTTCTACCCATTCACAACGTTGTTTGTCCTCCATTTTGTGTCTCGATTCTACCGAAACACAAAATGGAGGACTCCCGTAACGCTGCCGGTGCGCGTACCGGGGCGCGCACCGGTAAGCGCTCCCTAAAAAAAGGTGGGAAAGTAATTAACAGAAAAACCACTGGAGACACTTTCATCAAATATAGAATAGGCCCAACTACATAGCAGTCCCTACCATTTACCCAAAGTTGATGGAATTCCATTGAGATATTTATGCTGTAGGCCTGACTAAATATCCTGAGGTAAATTACATGACAAAAACACATATGAAGTGTTAGAATTGACAACCAATTAAAATGTTACTTTCATTTTCTACTATTATTTCATGACATTTGATTGGTGATGTACCTGAATATATATAAAGAAAGAGAGAGAAACACAGCCATTTTGACTACTACTTCCTGAAGTACATTTCAAGAGCATTTAAACTGACAACTTAAACTTCTTTTTGAAAGGTAAGATGTTATTTTAAAAACTGAAGTGTGTTGTGCACTTTAAGTTAATTTGGAAAACATTTTCTGATAGTTATATACTATCCCTCTGTAATAGTTATAGAATAAGATAGACTTCTCTGTTATAGTTATGGATGGAGTTAGGCTTGTCTTGTATAATTATGAATTTACTTAGGCTTTATCACATACACTTTTTTATATTTCTACTTCCAGTCTGATACCATACACTGCCCCAAAGATAAAATCACTGTTAAAAAAACCAAAGTACCTGTCTGAACTTAAACCCAACAGTGCCCTATCTCTACTGATATATTTTTTTTGAAATGCAATTTACAGCACAAAAATGGAAGGAGAGCAAAAAATTTCCATCGAAATTGTTCTGGAGAGCAACAATGATAAAGTTATTGAACCCAATGACTCAGAATTCATGGATGAATCACGGGACTATGAACTACTATGAACATAGTACGCTCCCCGTTTTTTTTCGCCCTGTGGGGCCCTTTTAAGACCCCCACATCCAACCTAGGAGTTTTCAGGGGGGTCTACTCTGCCCCCTTATGGTCATTTCCCCCTTTGTTTTTGCCACCTCTTGTGTCTCGATTTTACCGAGACACAAGATGGCGGCCGCTCCGGACTGTTTTGAATGTTTACAGACACCCGAGAGCCAATCAGCTTTCCGTGCGCACCTCGCGTGGCGCACCGGGGCGCGTACCGGGACGCGGCCATAGATATATATATTTTTTTGAACCTAAATTACTCAAAAACCACTGGAGCACATTTCTTGAGACCTAGCAAAGGCACATCGGGCTACCAGTCCCTACAATTTAGCCAAGTTTGGTGGAAATCCATTCAGCTGTTCGGGCTAAAAGTGAGGTCGACCGCCCTATGGAAATTGCCATGGGGAAAGCACGTTTTGGGACCCCCCTTTTATCTCGGCTCCCGCTTGACGAATCCCCCCCGTATCCCAGAAGGCAACTTTTTGATCATGTGAGCCCCCCAGCTGTGGGCAATAAAAGAAACTGGTGATGTGATGCTTAGTCTCTGCCATTTATTTGCTGTCACTCAGCCTGTGACCAAGGACAGAATGATTGTCTGAAACGGGTAAGGCATAATATTTGAACTCATGCAATGTTGGTCTTTGTTGCAGCCCAATATACCAGAGGTTTGCAGATGGGGAGTGCATCCTGAAGCTTGGAGCATTGTGGAAATGTATTTAATACCCGGCTGCTCTGCCGGGGGGATTGCACCACCGCATGGAGTTATAGCGGCCCGGCGGGCCCTAAATGAAGAGCCTTGACATCGGCCTTTCTGCTGGGCGTTTACTTTGTGCAACGGAGGCTTCAACACATGAGAAGCCCACTAATGGCGATATTGTTTTTTGTAATTTTGAGATGACAGAGTGAGTCCTTATTACGAACTCTGGTGCTATAGAGAATACGTATCCCAGAAGGCAACTTTTTGATCATGTGAGCCCCCCAGCTGTGGGCAATAAAAGAAACTGGTGATGTGATGCTTAGTCTCTGCCATTTATTTGCTGTCACTCAGCCTGTGACCAAGGACAGAATGATTGTCTGAAACGCGTAAGGCATAATATTTGAACTCATGCAATGTTGGTCTTTGTTGCAGCCCAATATACCGGAGGTTTGCAGATGGGGAGTGCATCCTAAAGCTTGGAGCATTGTGGAACTGTATTGCATACCCGGCTGCTCTGCCGGGGGATTGCACCTCCGCATGGAGTTATAGCGGCCCGGCGGGCCCTAAATGAGAAGCCTTGACATCGGCCTTTCTGCTGGGCGTTTACTTTGTGCAACGGAGGCTTCAACACATGAGAAGCCCACTAATGGCGATATTGTTTTTTGTAATTTTGAGATGACAGCGTGAGTCCTTATTACGAACTCTGGTGCTATAGAGACTACGTATCCCAAAAGGCAACTTTTTGATCATGTGAGCCCCCCAGCTGTGGCAATAAAGAAACTGGTGATGTGATGCTTAGTCTCTGCCATTTATTTGCTGTTACTCAGCCTGTGACCAAGGACAGAATGATTGTCTGAAACGCGTAAGGCATAATATTTGAACTCATGCAATGTTGGTCTTTGTTGCAGCCCAATATACAGGAGGTTTGCAGATGGGGAGTGCATCCTAAAGCTTGGAGCATTGTGGAACTGTATTGAATACCCGGCTGCTCTGCCGGGGGGATTGCACCACCGCATGGAGTTATAGCGGCCCGGCGGGCCCTAAATGAGGAGCCTTGACATCGGCCTTTCTGCGGGGCGTTTACTTTGTGCAACGGAGGCTTCAACACATGAGAAGCCCACTAATGGCGATATTGTTTTTTGTAATTTTGAGATGACAGCGTGAGTCCTTATTACGAACTCTGGTGCTATAGAGACTACGTATCCCAGAAGGCAACTTTTTGATCATGTGAGCCCCCCAGCTGTGGGCAATAAAAGAAACTGGTGATGTGATGCTTAGTCTCTGCCATTTATTTGCTGTCACTCAGCCTGTGACCAAGGACAGAATGATCTGTCTGAAACGCGTAAGGCCTAACATTTGAACTCATGCAATGTTGGTCTTTGTTGCAGCCCAATATACCGGAGGTTTGCAGATGGGGAGTGCATCCTAAAGCTTGGAGCATTGTGGAACTGTATTGAATACCCGGCTGCTCTGCCGGGGGCAGTGCACCACCGCATGGAGTTATAGCAGCCCGGCGGGCCCTAAATGAGGAGCCATGACATCGGCCTTTCTGCTGGGCGTTTACTTTGTGCAACGGAGGCTTCAACACATGAGAAGCCCACTAATGGCGATATTGTTTTTTGTAATTTTGAGATGACAGCGTGAGTCCTTATTACGAACTCTGGTGCTATAGAGACTACGTATCCCAGAAGGCAACTTTTTGATCATGTGAGCCACCCAGCTGTGGGCAATAAAAGAAACTGGTGATGTGATGCTTAGTCTCTGCCATTTATTTGCTGTCACTCAGCCTGTGACCAAGGACAGAATGATTGTCTGAAACGCGTAAGGCATAATATTTGAACTCATGCAATGTTGGTCTTTGTTGCAGCCCAATATACCGGAGGTTTGCAGATGGGGAGTGCATCCTAAAGCTTGGAGCATCGTGGAACTGTATATATATATATATATATATATTCACTGAAAAAACCATAGGTTATAGACCATATATAGATAGGAATTAGCATTTACAAAACCTTGAAAATTCACTGAAAAAACCGTAGGTTATAGACCATATATAGTTAGGAATTCGCATTTACAAAACCTTATTTTACTCACACAAAACCATTGAAATTCCATATATAGTTAGTTGCACTAACTATATATCGCGCACCCGCAATCCACTGCTGATGATGTCACATATTACATCATTCATGACATGGTCAGTGACATCACTGATGACATCACTGATGACATCTCAAATGACATCACTGATGACATCTCAAATGACATCACTGATGACATCACTGATGACATCTCATTTGACATTACTGATCACATCACTGATGATATCATTCATGTGATAATACGATGAACCTCTTCAGACTCTAATATAACCTTAGATACAATCAGTGTAAACAGACACTCACAGACTGTCACTCATCCATGGAGTTGCTCACACACCTAGTCAGTCATGCAAAGAATCAATCACACCTCCATTTCCTCAACTATACAGTTATACAAACTTTACTTATTCAAACATATACTAACACATATTTACTCTCTTATACAATCGCTGATACAAGTTCACAATGATCCATACAGCCACTCACACATTCACTGGCTGTTATGCACAGTTATTTATATATGTCAATTCCCACCTGTACTGTGTTTTACATATGTACTTACTTTGACATGTAGCACTGAGATATCCATTCACTCACCAATACACTCATGCACACAGTCAACCGCCCGTACAGCTGTTTCCACATGCACTTTTGAAACCATACATCTAGTGAATCAACTGCTCACACATCTATGCACAGAGTCATACACCTCCCAGCCACCCACACACACACTCAGTCTCCCATACAAATACTTGGGCAACCAATCAATAACCCATATAGTTACTCATATAGCTACTTATCAACACATGCAACAGTTTACAGAACAACAGACATAATGATGCACAAATTAAGACAGTTTAGTCACTAACCCATGCACTCAGTGAGACACATTTAATCACTCACTCATACAATCAGTCATGCACCTACTAAATCCTTCATCCAGACACTTATACATCCACTCATTCTTCAATATGTAAGACATATTTTAACTTTACAGAAACATACAGTCACTGGATGTTGTCATCAGTGATGTCATTTGAGATGTCATCAGTGATGTCATCAGTGATGTCACTGACCATGTCATGAATGATGTAATATGTGACATCATCAGCAGTGGATTGCGGGTGCGCGATATATAGTTAGCGCAACTAACTATATATGGAATTTCAATGGTTTTGTGTGAGTAAAATAAGGTTTTGTAAATGCGAATTCCTAACTATATATGGTCTATAACCTATGGTTTTTTCAGTGAATTTTCAAGGTTTTGTAAATGCTAATTCCTAACTATATATGGTCTATAACCTATGGTTTTTTCAGTGAATTTTCAAGGTTTTGTAAATGCTAATTCCTAACTATATATGGTCTATAGCCTATGGTTTTTTCAGTGAATATATATATATACATACATATATAAACATATATCATCTGTATATCTATATAAATACAAACATAAATGCATGCATACATATACTTATATGCATACAGATGCATGTTATATACATGAAAGTTGAAAAAACACTAATAAAAGCAAAGCTAAAAAGCCACCTCATTACAAACAGAATGGCTTTAACTTAAACGAGGGCGAGATCTATTGCATTTTCAATGCTTGTTTACTTTGGTTCCATCAAGAAGGCATTCAGATGTGTCACACATTTGCCATAAATTCTGAATGTTAGCACTCTAGTTGCACATTAGATCACTGTAGTAAAGCTACTGCTCACCAGGGACGTCTGCTGCTGGTATTCAAAGTGCATGTTTCAGTCTGCATGTCAGAATTTTTTTAATGAAATAGAAGAGGATTTGAGAAGTCACTCAAAATGATCCCTACATTTTCTTTCTGAAGCACTAATCCTACTTTCTATGGCAAAATTAACCCCCTCATGTTGTTCCTTTTTAAATTGAGTGTTTTCAGACTTACCACTTCATTCCAATCAAGATGGCTTCTGGTGTGCCATACTTTTGTCATAAGTAAGACTGTTAGCGCTCTAGTTGTTCTTTAGAACACTCTGGGACATTCTGTCATTGGGCTATACTTGGGGTACATCTGGGTGATATTTGGGCTACATTTAGGCTCTTTTGTCTCTGGTGGCCATCTTGGGAGACTGTATGTCAGAATTTTTTAATGAAATTGAAGAGGGTTTGAGAAGTCACTCAAAATGTGCCCTAATTTTTCTTTCTGCAGCACTAATCATAATTCATATGGCAAAATATACTCCCTCATTTTGTTCCTTTTTAAATTAAATGTTTTAAGAGTTACCACTTTATTCCAATCAAGATGGCTTCAGGTGTGCCATACCTTTGTAATAAGTAGGACTGTTAGCGCTCTAGTTGTTCTTTAGAACACTCTGGGACATTCTGTCATTGGGCTATACTTGGGCTACATCTGGGTGATATTTGGGCTACATTTGGGCTCTTTTGTCTCTGGTGGCCATTTTGGGAGACTGCATGTCAGAATTTTTTAATGAAATAGAAGAGGATTTGAAAAGTCACTCAAAATGTGCCCTAATTTTTCTTTCTGCAGCACTAATAATACCTTCTATTGCATAATATACCCCCTCATTTTGTTCCTTTTTAAATTAAATGTTTTAAGAGTCACCACTTTATTCCCATCACTATGGCTCCAGGTGTGCTATACCTTTGTAATAAGTAGGACTGTTAGCGCTCTAGTTGTTCTTTAGAACACTCTGGGACATTCTGTCATTGGGCTATACTTGGGCTACATCTGGGTGATATTTGGGCTACATTTGGGCTCTTTTGTCTCTGGTGGCCATTTTGGGAGACTGCATGTCAGAATGTTTTAATGAAATAGAAAAGGATTTGAGAAGTCACTCAAAATGTGCCCTAATTTTTCATTCTGCAGCACTAATCATACTTTCTATGGCAAAATATACCCCCTCATGTTGTTTCTTTTTAAATTAAATGTTTTAAGAGTTACCACTTTATTCCAATCAAGATGGCTTCAGGTGTGCCATACCTTTGTAATAATTAGGACTGTTAGCGCTCTAGTTGTTCTTTAGAACACTCTGGGACATTCTGTCATTGGGCTATACTTGGGCTACATCTGGGTGATATTTGGGCTACATTTGGGCTCTTTTGTGTCTGGTGGCCATTTTGGGAGACTGCATGTCAGAATGTTTTAATGAAATAGAAAAGGATTTGAGAAGTCACTCAAAATGTGCCCTAATTTTTCATTCTGCAGCACTAATCATACTTTCTATGGCAAAATATACCCCCTCATGTTGTTTCTTTTTAAATTAAATGTTTTAAGAGTTACCACTTTATTCCAATCAAGATGGCTTCAGGTGTGCCATACCTTTGTAATAAGTAGGACTGTTAGCGCTCTAGTTGTTCTTTAGAACACTCTAGGAGGCTGCAGTAGAACACAAAGGAATCAACTGAGTCTCTGTCCTTGTTGGATGTACATGTTTTACTGAGAATGTCAGACTTCATTTTCACATGACTGAGAAAGATAATGTGAATTTACAGAAAATATGCTTTCAGTTTAGCTTATAGATCCCCTTCCAAACCACTGTGGGAAAATCATGAGATATTAGTTTTCTTTCAAACAATATTCATGATATCACAGCAGAAGGTTTTTTCACATGGTAAAATCACCTTAGAACCCACCTCAATTCCTAAAACGAGTATGATACCATCAACAAATGATTTATAATGTGTATGTATATATATATATATATATATATATATATATATATATATATATATATATATTACCTACTGGCGGTCGCCAGTAGGTATATATAGTTAGGATTTTTTCTCTATGGGATTTTTGAAAATTCTATGTCTAATAACTTTGGCGTTTGTGGACGGAATTGGCTGAAATTTTCAGGAAAATGGAACAGTTTTTTTCTGAGCAGCCCCTGACAATTTGGGGGGGTTTCATCAAGGGGGGGCCGAGATAAAAGGGGGGTCCCAAAACGCGTTTTTCCCATGTTAATTTCCATAGGGCGGTTGGCCTCACTTTTAGCTCGAACGGCTGAATGGATTTGCACGAAACTTGGCAAAATTGTAGGGACTGTTAGCCCGATGTGCCTTTGCTAGGTCTCAATATATGTGCTCCAGTGGATTTTGAGTAATTTAGGCTCAAAAAAAGATATATATCTGGGCGGAGCCTAACCACACATCAAGTCAAGTCAAGTCAAGTCAAAGAATTTATATAGCGCACTACATACCCAGAGGGTCTCAAGGCGCTTAGGGAGGGGAGGAGGATTACTTGTCAAATATCCACGTTTTAAGTTGCTTTCTGAATGCTAGGTGGTTCTGGGTAAGGCGAAGGTAAGTGGGGAGTGAGTTCCATGTTTTAGCTGCCAGGTATGAGAAGGATCTTCCTCCCATGGTGGTCTTGTTGATGCGGGGTACAGTGGCGAGGGCTTGGCTGGAAGAACGTAGTTGGCGGGAGGGGGTGTAGAAGGACAGTCGTGAGTTGAGGCCTTCTGGTCCGATGTCGTAGAGTGATTTGTGTGCGTGGGTTAGCAGTCGGAAAGTGATCCTCTTATTGACGGGTAGCCAGTGGAGGTCTTTCAGGTGGCCAGAGATGTGTTCGTTACGCGGGATGTCTAATATGATCCTGGCTGAGGCGTTTTGGATTCGTTGGAGTTTCTTCTGGATTTTAGCGGTAGTACCTGCGTAGAGGGTGTTTCCGTAGTCCAGTCGGCTCGTGACCAGAGCATGGGTGACTGTTTTTTCTGGTTTCGGTGGGGATCCAGCGAAATGTTTTTTTGAGCATGCGAAGAATGTTGAAGCAGGATGAGGATACGGCGCTGACTTGTCTGTTCATTGAAAGTGAAGAATCCAGGATAACGCCTAGGTTCCGTGCGTGGTCTGTCGGGATGGGTGCTTTTCCGAGGGCTTCCGGCCACCAAGAGTCGTCCCATGCAGAGGGGGATGTACCTAAGATGAGGACTTCTGTTTTATCTGAGTTCAGTTTCAGACGGCTGTGTTTCATCCATTCGGCAACTTCTTTCATTCCTTCGTGTAGGTTGGTTTTGGCGGTGCTGGGGTCATTGGTGAGAGAAAGGATCAGTTGAGTGTCATCCGCGTAGGAGATGATGTTGAGATTGTGTTGGCGAGCGATGGCCGCAAGGGGGCTCATGTATACGTTGAAGAGGGTGGGACTGAGTGAGGATCCTTGTGGTACGCCACAGATGACTTCAGTGGCCTCGGACTTGAATGGTGGAAGGCGGACTCTCTGGGTTCTTCCGGTGAGGAACGAGGTGATGCATTCAAGTGCTTTTCCTTGAATTCCGATGTTTCTGAGGCGTTGTAAAAGGGTGCTGTGGCAGACTGTGTCGAAGGCTGCAGAGAGGTCGAGGAGGATGAGGGCGACTGTGTCTCCATTGTCCAGTAGAGTTCGAATGTCGTCTGTTGCTGCGATGAGGGCGGTCTCAGTGCTGTGTTTTGCTCGGAAGCCAGATTGTGAGGAGTCGAGGGATTTGTTGGCTTCGAGGAAAGCGGCGAGTTGGTTGTTGACAGCTTTCTCGATGACTTTGGCCGGGAAAGGAAGGAGCGATATGGGGCGGTAATTTTTGAGTTTGGTGGGGTCCGCTGTGGGTTTTTTCAGAAGGGCGGTGAGTTCAGCGTGTTTCCAGCTTTCCGGGAAGGTGGCGGAGTTGAAGGAGCAGTTGTTGACGTCTCGGAGGTGCGGTGCTATGACGGAGTCTGCTTTGTTGAAGATGTGGTGAGGACATGGGTCTGTAGGGGATCCTGAGTGGATGGAGTTCATCAGGCGGATGGTGTCCTCAGTGGAGATTGGGTTCCAGTCGTTGAGGGTGTTCAAGGGGGGAGAATGTTCAGCATATGGTTGGGTGGGTTGATCTCCGGGTTGGTTGTCGAAGCTGTTGTGGATGTCTGCAATTTTGTTGTGGAAGAATAAAGCCAGGGAGTCGCAGAGTGTTTGAGAGGGGGTGATGTCGTTGGAGTTGGCCGAGGGGTTGGTAAATTCCTTGACGATGTTGAAAAGTTCCTTGCTGTTGTGGGCGTTGTTGTCTAGTCGATCCTTGAATGCTGTTTTCTTGGCCTTTCGGATTAGTTGGTGGTGTGTGCGGGTGGCGTTTTTGAAGGCGTCCTTGGTGCTAGTGGTTGGGTCTTTTTTCCAGGCCTTCTCAAGGGAGCGGCAGAGTTTCTTGGACTTCTTAAGATCATCGTTGAACCATGAGGCCTTCTTGCTGCCAGGTTTGCTTTGACGTTTTTTCAGTGGTACTAGGATGTCGGCGGTGTTGGATAACCATAGGGTGAAGTTGGCGGCGGCTTGGTCTGGGTTAGAAGAGTGGGCTGGGGTGTTTAGAAGGAGCGATGAGGAGATCTGGTCGATGGTGATTTTGTTCCAGTTTCTTTGCAGAGTTGGTTGGAGGTGGTTGATGGGTTTCGGCTTGTTGTAGGTGAAGTGAACGCAGCTGTGGTCAGTCCAGAGGAGATCCGTAGTGTGGCTGAAGGAGACATGATTGCTGGAGGTGAAGATGGGGTCGAGTGTGTGACCTGCGATGTGGGTGGGGGAAGTGACCAGTTGTTTAAGTCTGAGGTTGGCGAGGTTGTCTAAGAGGGTGGTGGTGTTGCGGTCGTTGTGCTTTTCAAGGTGAAAGTTGAGGTCTCCCAGAAGGATGTAATCTTTGGAGGGGAGCGCGTGTGGAGTGATGAAGTCCTTGATGTCTTCACTGAATTTTGCGCGGGGTCCTGGTGGTCTGTAGAGGAGGGTGCCTCTGAGTGTGGTCTTGGGGTCGATGTGGATCTGGAAGTGAAGGTGTTCAGAGTTGGCGAGGTTGACGTCAGAGCTGGTTGAGATGTGGATTGATTTTTTATGGACGATAGCGATTCCTCCTCCTGTGTGGCCGGTACGGTCCTTGCGTGTGATCTTATAATCTTCAGGGATGGCAATGGTGATGTCTGGGGCGGAGGAAGCGTTCATCCATGTTTCTGTTAGGAAGGCAACGTCTGGAGAGATGGTGTCTAGTAGATTCCATAGGTCAATGGCGTGTCTGTGGACCGATCGGGTGTTGAGAAGGATGCATTGTAGGTGGTTGGGGTCGGGAATCTGTGGTGTGGTCGTAGCGAAGATGTTGTCGGTGCTGCTGAATTTGCAGGAGTAGCAAGAGAAAGGTCCATGGGTGTGTCCAGGAGCGGCTTGCTCGCAGTTGGGGACGCGACCGGGGTTAAGGGCTAGGTGGGTGGCGGCATCGTAGGTAATGCGGGAGAGCTGGGCAGCGCGAGGGGCAGGGGGTCTGGCGCTGGGCGCGGTCCAGGCGCGGACGGGCGTAGACGGGCTTACCTTTGGCGCACCTTCGGCGCGGTCGCTGCGCGTGAACGCTGCGCGTGGGAAGAACTGTCATATATGGATAGTGGAGGGGGAGGGGCGAGGGCGGCTCAGCTGGGAGGCGGGGCGGGCTCCAGGGATCACAACAACAACAAAATGGAGGCGGAGGGGGGAGCACAGCGGAGCGCTAGGGAAAAGCGCGCACAAACAGTCAAAGCAGCAGATAAAATAACTGAAAGTGCAAATAAATCAAATCGGCAAGCAGGCACACAGCAGGCAGTTATAATTAGGCAGTTCTTATGAGGAAAAGTAGCACAACGATACCGAGTGTCACGAGGGGACACTGGGGAGCGACCACTCAGCCCGAGGGACAGGGATCTGATTGGCTGTCAGCACTTCATCCAAGAAGTGTTGGCAGCCATCTTGGGACCAATATACATGATAGCACCTCATTAAAAAGCATTGTAGTTAATAGAGGGTTTTAGGACTTTAGTTACATTATAAATCATTTGTTGATGGTACCATACTCGTTTTAGGAATTGTGGTGGGTTCTAAGGTGATTTTACCATGTGAAAAAACCTTCTGCTGTGATATCATGAATATTGTTTGAAAGAAAACTAATATCTCATGATTTTCCCACAGTGGTTTGGGAGGGGATCTATAAGCTAAACTGAAAGCATATTTTCTGTAAATTCACATTATCTTTCTCAGTCATGTGAAAATGAAGTCTGACATTCTCAGTAAAACATGTACATCCAACAAGGACAGAGACTGTCAGTTGATTCCTTTGTGTTCTACTGCAGCCTCCTAGAGTGTTCTAAAGAACAACTAGAGCGCTAACAGTCCTACTTATTACAAAGGTATGGCACACCTGAAGCCATCTTGATTGGAATAAAGTGGTAACTCTAAAAACATTTAATTTAAAAAGAAACAACATGAGGGGGTATATTTTGCCATAGAAAGTATGATTAGTGCTGCAGAATGAAAAATTAGGGCACATTTTGAGTGACTTCTCAAATCCTTTTCTATTTCATTAAAACATTCTGACATGCAGTCTCCCAAAATGGCCACCAGAGACAAAAGAGCCCAAATGTAGCCCAAATATCACCCAGATGTAGCCCAAGTATAGCCCAATGACAGAATGTCCCAGAGTGTTCTAAAGAACAACTAGAGCGCTAACAGTCCTACTTATTACAAAGGTATGGCACACCTGAAGCCATCTTGATTGGAATAAAGTGGTAACTCTTAAAACATTTAATTTAAAAAGAAACAACATGAGGGGGTATATTTTGCCATAGAAAGTATGATTAGTGCTGCAGAATGAAAAATTAGGGCACATTTTGAGTGTCTTCTCAAATCCTTTTCTATTTCATTAAAACATTCTGACATGCAGTCTCCCAAAACGGCCACCAGAGACAAAAGAGCCCAAATGTAGCCCAAATATCACCCAGATGTAGCCCAAGTATAGCCCAATGACAGAATGTCCCAGAGTGTTCTAAAGAACAACTAGAGCGCTAACAGTCCTACTTATTACAAAGGTATAGCACACCTGGAGCCATCGTGATAGGAATAATGTGGTAACTCTTAAAACATTTAATTTAAAAAGGAACAAAATGAGGGGGTATATTATGCAATAGAAGGTATTATTAGTGCTGCAGAAAGAAACATTAGGGCACATTTTGAGTGACTTTTCAAATCCTCTTCTATTTCATTAAAAAATTCTGACATGCAGTCTCCCAAAATGGCCACCAGAGACAAAAGAGCCCAAATGTAGCCCAAATATCACCCAGATGTAGCCCAAGTATAGCCCAATGACAGAATGTCCCAGAGTGTTCTAAAGAACAACTAGAGCGCTAACAGTCCTACTTATTACAAAGGTATGGCACACCTGAAGCCATCTTGATTGGAATAAAGTGGTAACTCTTAAAACATTTAATTTAAAAAGGAACAAAATGAGGGAGTATATTTTGCCATATGAATTATGATTAGTGCTGCAGAAAGAAAAATTAGGGCACATTTTGAGTGACTTCTCAAACCCTCTTCAATTTCATTAAAAAATTCTGACATACAGTCTCCCAAGATGGCCACCAGAGACAAAAGAGCCTAAATGTAGCCCAAAAATACCCAGATGTACCCCAAGTATAGCCCAATGACAGAATGTCCCAGAGTGTTCTAAAGAACAACTAGAGCGCTAACAGTCTTACTTATGACAAAAGTATGGCACACCAGAAGCCATCTTGATTGGAATGAAGTGGTAAGTCTGAAAACACTCAATTTAAAAAGGAACAACATGAGGGGGTGAATTTTGCCATAGAAAGTATGATTAGTGCTTCAGAAAGAAAAATTAGGGATCATTTTGAGTGACTTCTCAAATCCTCTTCTATTTCATTAAAAAAATTCTGACATGCAGACTGAAACATGCACTTTGAATACCAGCAGCAGACGTCCCTGGTGAGCAGTAGCTTTACTACAGTGATCTAATGTGCAACTAGAGTGCTAACATTCAGAATTTATGGCAAATGTGTGACACATCTGAATGCCTTCTTGATGGAACCAAAGTAAACAAGCATTGAAAATGCAATAGATCTCGCCCTCGTTTAAGTTAAAGCCATTCTGTTTGTAATGAGGTGGCTTTTTATCTTTGCTTTTATTAGTGTTTTTTCAACTTTCATGTAAATAACATGCATCTGTATGCATATAAGTATATGTATGCATGCATTTATGTTTGTATTTATATAGATATACAGATGATATATGTTTATATATGTATGTATGTATATATATATATTCACTGAAAAAACCATAGGCTATAGACCATATATAGTTAGGAATTAGCATTTACGAAACCTTGAAAATTCACTGAAAAAAACCATAGGTTATAGACCATATATAGTTAGGAATTAGCATTTACAAAACCTTGAAAATTCACTGAAAAAACCATAGGTTATAGACCATATATAGTTAGGAATTCGCATTTACAAAACCTTATTTTACTCACACAAAACCATTGAAATTCCATATATAGTTAGTTGCACTAACTATATATCGCGCACCCGCAATCCACTGCTGATGATGTCACATATTACATCATTCATGACATGGTCAGTGACATCACTGACGACATCACTGATGACATCTCAAATGACATCACTGATGACATCACTGATGACACCATCCAGTGACTGTATGTTTCTGTAAGGTTAAAATATGTCTTACATATTGAAGAATGAGTGGATGTATAAGTGTCTGGATGAAGGATTTAGTAGGTGCATGACTGACTGTATGAGTGAGTGATTAAATGTGTCTCACTGAGTGCATGGGTTAGTGACTAAACTGTCTTAATTTGTGCATCATTATGTCTGTTGTTCTGTAAACTGTTGAAGTATTGATTGGTTGCCCAAGTATTTGTATGGGAGACTGAGTGTGTGCGTGGGTGGCTGGGAGGTGTATGACTCTGTGCATAGATGTGTGAGCAGTTGATTCACTAGATGTATGGTTTCAAAAGTGCATGTGGAAACAGCTGTATGGGCGGTTGACTGTGTGCATGAGTGTATTGGTGAGTGAATGGATATCTCAGTGCTACATGTCAAAGTAAGTACATATGTAAAACACAGTACATGTGAGAGTTGACATATATAAATAACTGTGCATAAGAGCCAGTGAATGTGTGAGTGGCTGTATGGATCATTGTGAACTTGTATCAGGGATTGTATAAGAGAGTAAATATGTGTTAGTATATGTTTGAATAAGTAAAGTTTGTATAACTGTATAGTTGAGGAAATGGAGGTGTGATTGATTCTTTGCATGACTGACTAGGTGTGTGAGTAACTCCATGGATGAGTGACAGTCTGTGAGTGTCTGTTTACACTGATTGTATCTAAGGTTATATTAGAGTCTGAAGAGGTTCATCGTATTATCACATGAATGATATCATCAGTGATGTGATCAGTAATGTCAAATGAGATGTCATCAGTGATGTCATCAGTGATGTCATTTGAGATGTCATCAGTGATGTCATTTGAGATGTCATCAGTGATGTCATCAGTGATGTCACTGACCATGTCATGAATGATGTAATATGTGACATCATCAGCAGTGGATTGCGGGTGCGCGATATATAGTTAGTGCAACTAACTATATATGGAATTTCAATGGTTTTGTGTGAGTAAAATAAGGTTTTGTAAATGCGAATTCCTAACTATATATGGTCTATAACCTATGGTTTTTTCAGTGAATTTTCAAGGTTTTGTAAATGCTAATTCCTAACTATATATGGTCTATAACCTATGGTTTTTTCAGTGAATATATATATATATATATATATGTCACACAAGAAAAAGCATAATGAAGCTCAGATCAGGAGAGGCACCGCCGTTTGTTCAAATAAGAATGACAGCTTCTGTTTTCCTGATGTGTTTCGGCTGTCCCAAGCAGCCTTTTTCACAGGTGAGCAGAATCAAAATGCACAGTCTTTGATGCCTTACATTAACAGAAACACATGACTGGTAGTAAATTCCTACATCTCCGAAAATACACTGGTCTCGTAAGTCATTAATTGTGGACCGTAATGAAAAATATACTTCTTGCTTAATAGCGTTGAGAGAAACATCACAGTCTGCATTTAAAATTTCATATTTCAAGTGCACATAAATTTGAAGTTTAACAAAGTCATGATATTTTCAAAAGGCTCCAATAAATAATTGCAATCCTTGCTCATATTAGCTGCCGCAGTCACATCCATTAGTGAAAACCAGTGCTTAATTTGTGCTGGTGCTTTCCGGTGCTTAGTACCAGCACTTTATTATCAGGGCCGGGTCTAAGCATCTGCTGCGCTTGTCACACATTGATGTTTTTTAAAATGTACCGTACTGTACTCGGTGCAGGCTGTGCAGTGTCTGGTTGCGGCTGTGTGAGACTTCTTAATAATTTAGCCTCTCCAGAGGCTGAGCCCAAGTCCAAATAAAGATTAATAAATTAGATCATAGCGGCCGCGGTCCGCAGCCCTTAGTTCACTTCACAGTGCAGTGCTGTTAACTGTTGCAGACAGTGTTGCCATTTGACGGCCACGGGACACACACACTGATTTAATTGGGCGAGATTTTTTTCACATGGCCAAGCCCCAGCAGAACCACCGCAGCTCACCATGAGTCATCATCATCATTCAAGTCAGCCGCTGACTGACCCGACTGATGATGACGTTGAGGGCAGGGCAGTGTGTGCAGGCATTGATCAGCCAGTACTAGTAGTACAGTTAGAACACAGCAGAACTTCATCACCACTGCCCCAGAGTAGGGTTTTGACAACATGCACAGCTGCGAAGAAAAAAGTGTACAGTGAGATAGAAATTTCACGAGCTGTTATCAACAAACTGAACATGCTATGTGTATAAAATCAAAATATGTTTAGTTTCTACCTTCGAGCTTCTCTCACCCGTGTTTCTTTCTGAGACTGACACTGATTCAGCTCACCAAACAACAGGGCGGGTAGTGGGAACGTACGTACCAGGTAAGGATGGGCGTCCTACATTGGGTGCTGAAGCTGTATCCTTGTTCATGCCCTCATAGCATACCCATGTGCAATGCTCCACAGTTCACTCCATACACCGCCCTGTCCCCTATGTAGCACTCCTGTGGAATAAAGCCCTGCCTTGTGTATACAGGTCCTCCACTCCATACACCGCCCTGTCCCCTATAAAGTACACCAGCCCTGTCTTGTCCATACAGGTGCCCCACTACATACACCACCCTTTCCCCCTATAGGGCATCCGCATTCAATAGAACCATGTCTTGTCTATACAGGAGCCCCAATCCACACCCTGCACACATGGCACTCTCCCACACATGGGGCCCCTTTACCACCCTCTCCACAAAAGTGTCAGCAGCCACCACAGCATCTCGCCCCATAGCAGCAGTGCGGCACTCACCCCTCTGGAGGGCCAGCGCTTTATAAAGCCATGCATGCCTCACTGCACTAGCTCTTCCATCCATGCATCCACCACAGCTCTCCCTCCTCAGGGAACTCCCCAACCTCCCTAGGCTCATCTAGCCGGTCTGCCCACCAGGGCAGGAATAGCAAGACCTGTGTCTGACCCCAAGTGACCTCTGAACTGATCATCACGGAATACGTGCTGCCAGACTGGGAGGGGTATAGAGGGAGGGAGGGAGAGGCAGCAGGCCCAGGGAGCACAGAAGGCCAAGTCTCACTGGGCTCAGAATAGCCCCCCCCCCTGTAGAAGGAAGTGCTGCCCCCCAAGACCTTTCCACCCAGCTGGAGAGACAGAGGGAGAGGCAGCTATTAAAAGAGGTCTGCGTAAGGCTCGTCTGCCCACTTCTACATAGGCATGCCATCAATATTTATATATAGGTGGTATGGTACCCTTACCCCCTCAAGCACCAGAGACTCCTGTACACGGAGGGGGCTTTGTCAAAACGGGTGGGGTAGTGGAGGCGGCATCGCCCTCAAGTCTAGTTAGGCTCATCGAGGTTAACCTGGACCCGAATTTGTTACCCCAAGAATCTTCTTTTCAACTCTAATATGGGCTGTTATGGCTTCCATCACTGGTATTGAGGTTAAAATGACTTGTGCAAATACTTCATTGGGAATTTTTAATGGCGGTTTCTCATGACGTACAGTTAATTATAATTTTTTTAGCCCAATGCACTCAGTGCATTTTACACCGCCTGAGTGCTGCTTCAGGACTCAGGAGTACTTCTGTCGTCTCGCTTTTAGTGAGTTTCTTGTGGCTGTAAGATCCCATTCGGAGCGCTGTATTATCAGAACGTCGTGCTTGTCTAACCTGCCTGCAGCAAGGCAATGTTTTAAGCCAGACTGCATGTGTGATTTGAGGCAGATGAAATATTGAGTGCCAGGTGTCCGGCACTATCCTGCATGTACCTAGAACAATTTGGAATGCTGGGCTGGTTTAAGGTTAGACCTTCATAATGGTTAGACAACCAGGAAACCCCGATTGGGTGTTTTCCTGCCCCACCACAACATAAAATCACCCAACATCACTCATCCTACTTGCACCACAGGTTCATCCCCTTAGATGTTTACCTATGAGGAAGGCCCCCTTTCTGAAATCCAGATCAGCTATTACATCTGACTTTTAGCAGTGCCACTTGAAGGTGTGGGTGGAGCTAATTGACTAAGTGGGTGGGGCCAGTGGAGGAAGTGGGTGGAGCCTGGGGAAAGTAGGTGTGGCCTCCGACAAACATTTGAGCACCTGCCCTTCATATTTTACAAATTAGGCACTGGTAAAAACAGACGCCTACTGGGATACTCTTCCATGGGCCCTTCTCCTTCACAGTCATAAACCACTGATACATTTCTTTGTGACTGTTTGCATAGTAAAGCACCCTTTTTCTGTCATGAAACCGGAATTCTGTAAGCACTGCGACTGCAAAATCTTTTTTTTTGTACATGAGACCCCAAGGTCAGTAAAACAGAAACACATGTTTTTTCATTTAGATTGTCAAAATACTTGCTCTTGTCATAAACATGTCAAACTAGCAGACCCTAATCCTCCAGAAACTGTCAGATGAATAAAATACATTGTAAAATCCTAAACCGGCCAGAAATTATGAATTTTGTTTGAGTGCTTTCCTCACACTCCCCTTCAAAAGGTTTTACAGGGTGCATACATTGCATAGCTACCTCTTTGAGAAAGTTCTGTGGATTCAACCTTGGCCATTGGCCCATTCACTTAATGTGAGAAAGTGGTTTATCAGTTGGGGTGGATTGGCGTTCACTACATGTAATAAAGTCACTACGCTGTTATGTCCAGTCAAAGGTTCCAGTAATTTAAACCTGAGCTTAATCCCTGGTAGCCAAGGCACATAGCAGACGAGTTTAATTTAATTTAGAGAAAATTGGTAAAACATGTAGGAATACCAAAGACATTTAAAAGTCGATAAGGCAATACACTAAAAATGCCCAGTCCAATTGATAACAAGCACTGACGTTGCCAATAGGTCTCGCATTAATTAAGTTTGAGCTATTGGCATTGCTAAATACAGAGGCTAGCCCCCAACAGAGATGTAACGCATAAAAACTCTGTTTTGGGTATTTTATTGAAAAAGGACACTTTCACTTCTCTGAACCGTGCGCAATGTAACGCCAGGCTCGCACATTATAAACGCACCATTTCAAGTTATAAATGTCCATTTATTTCTCTGGTTCTTTTATTCAGCGCTATCCGTTCCTAGCCAGCTTCAGAGCGCTGCTCGGTTAATTCGCCAAATATTTCCCTCCCGATAGAAATGCAATTTTAGGTGAGCTGCTGAGGTTTGTGTTTTTTTTCTTCTAATGTACAAATGTAAGACGATCTCCTGGTGCGTGCTTATTTATCAATGGTGGATATGTTTGATATGTCCTCTAGTTTGTTTCTATCGCACAACTCCTTTACAGTGAAGGGACCATGTCTCCTCGGAGGGGGCTCGTACTGAAAGCTTGTGTGTGCTTTCGTGGCTCCAGCATAGCTCACGCTGCCTCTTCTGCGCTGAATAAGTTCATTTCGCTTAGCACCCTGGCCTTGCTTAATTTAAAGTCCAAACAGGTCAACCAACAAACTTGTTCTCCTGAAAATCCATGCTCAAAACTGCAGAGGGTGAAATCGGCTGTGGTTGGTTGCACCCTCCACCCCCAGCACCTTGGACCCAGCTCTTAGGAACAGCTGTGGAGCACTCTCCATACCGGGGCTTGTCTCCTGTTCGAATTCTCATAGCGCCTAGAGGTAGAACTGATTGTATTACTAGCTAAATGAAGGAGGAACCTAGATTGTTACAAACTGTCTGGATAAGTCATTAGGAAGGGTCAAAGTTCAAGGACTTGCAGCCTGGACCTGGGAATCACCATTGGCCTGCACAGAGCTTGCGTCAAGCCAAACCACCCAGCCCCTAGACACGTCCAGACTCCAGTCCATGTGCAAGCCAGGCCTGTGCAAGAAGAGCTCCAAAACCAGGCCATGCTGAGGGCAGAGCAGTGCACACATGAAACCGCTGCCCCCACAAGGAGAGATGGGCTGCGTCCACCCGCCATCGCTTCCGGGTCTTCAGTTCACGGGCACTTCACTCCACGACTGATGGATGGGAAAGGACTGTAAAGGTTGCAAGAAAGCATCTGCTTGTCTGGCCATGGCGGTCTTGCGCAAGCGTGAATGTTCCACCCTCGTGCCATAAATCATCACGTCCTGCCAGCTTTGCATAGTCTGAAGATGAGTTGTAGAGCGGTAGCGAGATGGCACACCTTTTATTATAGTAAGAAGGCGTGTTTTCTGGTAAGCGCATGATTGTATAAGTGTTACACAATCTATTTGAATGTAGAAAGGGCAGTGTTAATAGAGTGGTTATGTAGTGCTCCTATCGAAGACCACATAATTGTGGAGTAGCATTTTGAATAGAAACTGCAATTTTCTTAATAGATCCAATTTTTTTTAATAGAAATGTAATTCTTTTTTCAATGCGTTAAAATGCTTCGACAATCACGAGAATGTTGCACGATTAGCTTTATCCCATAACGATTCCCTATTTTACAATTGTGTTGCATACTTTATGTACTTGCCTCACAATTTCACCCGTCCACAGAATTTCTTTAGCCACTGACTGTCCCTGTTTGTAGCAGTTAATTACACACGAGCCAATTACAAGGATTCGGTGCTTATTGAAAATCTATAATTCAATGGACCTCTCAGATGGGTGAATGACTGCTTCAGAGCCCACAGACCTAAAAGACGAAATCAGCTACTGTTTTGATAACTGATTTCAATTTTTCGTACCTATGCACTTCTCTTATGTGTGCTACAAACAAAAGAACGTGGTCAAGTTTTCAGCTCTGGGTCAGTCCTTGGATATCACACAACCCACTCGCTCCTAATTCAGCCTGGGGCCTGTTGCCTATCTTCGCCTTACTGAGATCTCGAACTGGTTTTGTGGCGTACTTTCATATTCCATTATTTACTCTTTTAAACATCCTCAGCGTTATATTATGGGAGTTGACGGGAAAAGTATGTAGAAAAGTGGTCCTAGCTCACTAAATCTTAAATGGACGGTATTCACAAGAATTTGGAACCCATTTCCCGCGCTTTCCTGCACATAAATGACAAAAGAAAGATATAAAGATCCACGTGGAAGGGAGCGGAGTTAGGACTAATGTTGGAAAAATATTTGAGACTTCAAAGAAAAAAGTCGTCTTTTGTAGTACAAGTTTCCTAAGCCTAGAAATGAGCCCTCTGCGCAACCCGGTCGTAAATGACTGGAATGCAGAGATTTCGTGAGCGCCCTTCACGTGCCCCCGTTACTTCCGCCAGGTGTCAGTTACTCTTAAGGAAGGCAGAACGTTTGTGTACAAGATAAACAAACGTAACGTGATCTCGTATGTCAGGTGTTACTTGCTAGAAATAAGGCCCCGGTTTATACTTTTAATTACTGCTCTAAACCGCGTCATGGCAGTTTTAAAAAATAGAAAATGGTAAAATAAGAAAGAAAGAAAAAGAAGAGAAATGCATAAAAGCATAAAAAGACAAAAGAGAAAAATATATGAGAAGATAAGAGAAATAAAAGAAAATTAAGGAACAAAAAAAGAAATTAAATAGTGAGAGCAAAAAAGGACAAGGAAATGACGAGCAACGTGATGAGAAAGGGAGGGGAAAAACAAGAAAACGATGGGAAGCGAGCAAAGCCATTAAAAAACACCTGATACAAACGGTGCGAGGAGGTGGCTCAACATATAACGCTGCTGCCTTTGGTTCAGGAAAACAGGGTTCAATCCTCGGGGTGGGCTGCATCATTCCAGTGCCAGCCATGAATAATTAGGGGAGGAGAAGCCGCACAGCACACGCTGGGAGAAGCCCTTTGATGTGCTGTGCGGCCGTGAAAAAATGCAATTAGGAGGGAGGGAGGCTGATGCGCGTGCTTGTTTGGTCACGTGATTCACGTGAACTCAAAGAAAACCGCACGAACGAAACCCTTGGTTTCACGAGTATTTTGAGCACTTGAATTCTCGCTCCCCTCAATGCGCTTGCGCGCATTGATAGGTCGCGAGACCTAAAAACTGAGGATAACTTAATGAGCAAAATGACACCAAAATGACAAAAATGCAATAAGAGTGTGAATGTGTGTCTTTATGTAACGTAACTGGTGCTATGTAAAGCGCTCTGATACCCAGTTCGGTTCGGGTCAAGTTTGTGCTATATAAAACTCTGGAAAAAAAGACAAACCAAAGATATGAATTTGAGAAGATTTAAGGAAAAATATCACTAAAAAAGCCATAACCGCTAATGCAGGTTGACTGGTTGTTTTAGACTGGGACCTAGACACAATTTCAGGCCAACCACAATGCAGAAGGAGGATTGGATACTCCCACCAGGTTGCAGCAGGTCAAAGGTTTTACCATGAGAGTCAGTCTCTGGAAGACCAAATCCTTCAGTGGGGCAAGGCAGCAGGCTGTATCAGAGGAGCTCTTCCTAAGGTCAAATAGGTGTTGGATGGGGTCCTGAAGAAGCCATTGGTTTTGGCATGAAAAGTTCCAATGAGGAGATTTTGAATTTCACACACAGGAAATGCCTATCACCAGTTGGTTACTTTTTGTGCCATCACCCCGTCAAGATTTTTCCTTCAGACTAAGGGCCTGATTTAGATCTTGGCAGTATTGATACTCCATTGCAAAAGCGACACAGTATCCATATTACTAAGACAGTTGTCCGCCCACCACATTTATATGTGGGCAGAACTTTGATTTAATCATGGTGGAGAGTGCTCCATTTCTGCCATGGTTAAACCCCTCTGACAGCCCTGTGGAGTAAGTGCTGTTGGAAGCAGACCTCTAATTCTACCTAACTAAGTTACAGGGGTGCAATTAGAGGTCCGTTTCCACTGCCCATCACCGCCTTGAGATCATTAACCATAATGGGCAGTGAAAACTGCTAAATTCACCCATCGCCATAGGTTAGAATTGCCATGGTGAGGGGATCATTTTCTTTTGTATTTTCAAAAAGAAAATCCAGCTATTGGATTTTATTTTTAAAATAAGAAAGAAAACAGTTTGATGTACTGCTGTGTCATGTTGACAGAGCCCTTCACCACACTTCAAAAAACATTGACAAGAACCACTGTGAAGGAGGGAGGTTCCTGCCAAAGCTTTAGGAATGATCTCCAACATGGCAGCCATTTCTAAATTTGGCAAGGTGAGTAGTCTCAGCCTGGAGGGCATTAAACTCTCTGGCAGGCCAACGAAGATTATTCTGTCTGACAAATTATAAATTGGGCCCTTAGTCTTGTTGCAAGGATCAAGATGGAAGCAGAGCTGAAACATGAATCTCTTGTCCCCAAGGGAACCGTGGATGCATGCATGTCCATAGTAAAAAAAAGAAAGACATGAAGGAAGTTTACAATAAATTTATTGAAACTATTGCAGTCTATTTTGAAGAAAAACTAATACAACTGAGCAACATAATCAGCATTACTAGAAGGCTGCATACAATGAACAACCTAACCCTGGCAACTAATATATCTATCTAGGCCTACCTTCATTATGTGAGCACAGGAATATATTAGTATTGTAGTCTATTTTGAAGCAAGTGTGCTGCAATAAAAAAAAACAAATACAGCTGGGCAGCGTAATCAGCATTACTAGCAGGCTGCATAAAATGAACAACCCAACCATGTCAACTAATATAACTATCTAGGCCTACCCTCACTATTTGAGCACAGGAATATATTAGTGATCTCTGGGATTAGCAACAAACTCCATGCCTGGAATGTGTAGATAGGTGGTCCGCACCATATGCGAAAACTCAGTTTACACAGGGCTGCTGCCTCCATTCCAGGACTGGTCTCTCAGCTGGAATTCTACTCTCTGCCCCCAAAGGGGCGACACATGGGTTATATGATAAGAGCTGATGTGTTGGAATTTTTACAACTGTGCTACGGTGTTATGTCTAAAAACGTTAAAAGATGTTGCTGACCGGACACAAAAAAATAGTACACCATGTGGTCGACCTTGAACGAAATGCTCAAACTAAATCCAAAGAAGAGTCACTGAATAGCAAATAATATGTACAATGTATGTCTAAAAAGAATAGTGTCACAAAAACAAATATATTATGTGTGTTTGTGGTAAGCAGTGGCAGACTAAAAAAGCTAATACTTAAAACTGAGGGAGAACCAAAGTGGGCCCAAAAGGGAAAACACGGCACCCCTTCCTTGGTCGGGAAAGTAACTTAGTGACCAACAAATTATTAAAAAATCACAAGTTAAGCAAATTCAATGTGATGCTAATGATCATAATATTGAAATTCATCCTCATCATGAAAAATGTAACATGAACATTTGAGAACAAGGCCAAATTAAGCTGAGTTGGAGGCACCCAAGATTTCTTCCACAAGATTAATGTTTAGTGAATTCAGAATGGATTCCATCTCTGCAGACAATGATTCTGTGATTGCCCTATTTAAAATTTCCAAAGAACAGACAGGATCCTCATTATCAGCAGATGCTGAGGAAGCAGCCTGGTGACCTGCATCTGTGTTATTAGACCATGAGTTTGGTAATTCTGGTGCTGAAGCACTCATCTCCCCCCAGAGGAGTACCATGCATCTTGAGGCAGCCGCAAGTTTATGGGATAACTCTGAAAATGGTCTTGTAGCTCTGAATCCTCCAACAGGGCAATTCTGTGGGCATGTGGCTTACAATCGTCCCATGAGGCCAGACACCTTCTCTTTAGTGTCCTGCTGAATGGATTTGGTGTTGGGGAAACCTGTTTCATCAGCCCAATGGATCTGCTTTGCAGGTTTGCCTGGCCCTCTGGAGGTCGTAAGATCCAAACATTTGGAAAGTCCCAAACTAACAGGAATGGTAGGATAAACCCAGTTCCAAACAGAAAAGGGTACCATGACCTCAGCAATAGCACATGGTGGTCAAGACTACCTCCAGGATAGGCCACCATCTGGGTCCATTTCAGGTCCGGATGGTACTGGTGAGCTGGACACTACATTAAAATGTCATTTTGCAGCTTGTTGTGGCCCTGTAGACAAACAGGAGTCTAGCCAACTGATCCTTGGAGTTTACCTCTTTGTTTTGTGTACAAAAGGGAGAAGATCCAGTCCTTGAAGGCTCCTCTCAGGACACAGTAGGTCCAGTACTCATCTGTTCTTCTTCATGCCCAGCTGTGTTCT
Organism: Lissotriton vulgaris; assembly: GCF_964263255.1. Taxonomy (NCBI): domain Eukaryota; kingdom Metazoa; phylum Chordata; class Amphibia; order Caudata; family Salamandridae; genus Lissotriton; species Lissotriton vulgaris. The sequence continues at coordinate 773,325,070 of NC_141696.1, read as the reverse complement.
GAAGATGCCTTGGGGTGGCACATTTGTGCCTGGCACTAGCTTGTGGTTTACTATCTGTTTTAGCTTGTATATTAATGTTATGTGTTACTATTGTTTGTATAACTATTACACATTTTTTTTAAATGTAGTTTGTAACTTTAATTGGTTCAGAATGTTTAAATTAATTGCTAATAGTAATTTTGCAGTGTCATAGCAGGTTGTTGGGTTTGTAGGGGGACAGGGTGGGAAGTAAATTCAGTAATAATTAATTATTAATTATTTGTTTTTAAGTAAGTATGTGATTGATATTATGTTTAGTATGTAATACTGATTTTTTAATGTATATTTTAGGTGTGTGTTGCTACGTTTGTAAGGGTATAGGGTGGGAAGTTAATTAGGTAATAATTAATTAATAATTAATTTTTTTATTTACTATTAGTTATTGAATTGATTATTAATGATCTAAATTGTGTAATAATCATATATTTTAGTTATATTTTAGGTGCAGTTTGCTGGGTTTGTAGGGATATATGGTGGCAAGTAAACTAAGTAATATTTAACAATAAATTAATACATTATTATTAAATATATAATTGTTTATTAATTATATTAATGATGCAATACTGAATTATTTTAGTTATATTTTAGGAATATTTTAGTTGCGGGTTGCTAGGTTTTGTAGGGATAAGGGTCAGAAGTTAAGTCAGTAATAATTAAAAAATAATGATTAATATATGATGAAATATTTAATTGATGAATAATTATGTAAATGTTGTAATCATTATATATTTTAGTTATAATTTTGGTGTGGGCGGCTGGATTGTAGGGGCATAGTCTTGGAAGTTAATCAAGTAATTATTAAATAAACATTATTTTTCATTGAAAATTAATTAGTACATTTTTATGAATTTTGTAAAAAAAAAATTTAATATATGTATATTTTAAGTTAAATAATAATGTTTATAGTAGGAGTTTTATAATTTTACTAAATTAATAGGGTTATTCAAACATGTAATGTGTTTGAAGTGAAGTAGTTTACCTACTGTTGCTTAGATAGAAGTGGGAATAGTATATCTTACTCCTCGGAAGTCTAACACTTTCCCTACTGTTGCACAGACTGGAGTGGGAATAGTAAATCTAACCCCCCCCCCCCCAAAGTCCAAAGCTTTCCTTACTGTTGCACAGACTGTAGTGGGAATAGTAAATGTAACTCCTCTGAAGTCTAATGCTTTCCCTGCTGTTGCACAGGCTGTAGTGGGAATAGTAAATGTAAACCCTCTGAATCTAATGCTTTCCCTACTGTTGCACAGACTGGAGTGGGAATAGTAATCTTTCCCCTCTGAATTCCAATGCTTTCCCTACTGTTGCACATACCAGAGTTAGAATAGAAAATCTTACCCCACCGGGATGCCCCATAGTGTCTTTCAGGGGTAGTGTACTTGAAAATGTGTCTAAGTACGTGGTCCATTTTCTCAGGGACCATATGATGAATCTCCGCTCCTATGTTAGGGATACCAAAGACTTTTTGAGCAAACTGGGGGACATTGACTGGGAGGAGGACTTCCTCCTTATCACATTGGATGTCAACTCCCTTTTTACGATAATAGATCACAAACAGGGCTTAGAGGCCTGTCAGCATTTTCTGCACACAAGACATGTACGATTCAGAGGTCACACTGACATGATCTTAGAAATAATTGTTTTCTGCCTCAGTAATAAAATGTTCATGTTTGATGGCGTCATCTACCAACAAACTCTTGGGACTGCAATGGGTTCATTTTTTGCCCCGAGCTTTGCCAACCTCTTCATGGGTATGTGGGAAGAAGAGATCTTCAATAACAATGAGTTGCCCACTGACATTAAACAGGTCAACCTATAGCTCAGGTATATTGATGACCTGTTTATTTATCTGGAAGGGAACTGAGGTGGAAGCCACCAAATTTACTGAGAAAGTCAATACCAATGACGGCAATTTGCACCTGACCAGCAACATCAGCAGAACCACAGTAGAGTTCCTGGATGTACGGATAGTCATTAGAGAGAATAAAATTCACAGTAAAATTTTCTGTAAAGCCACGTCAGGTAACAGTCTGTTGCATGCCCTCAGCAGTCACCCTGACACTCTCAAGTGGAGTATCCCCTTTGGGGAACTGCTGAGGACCAATCGCAACTGCAACTCTGAGGAAGCGTATCAGCGAGAACATACTATCATGATGGATAGGATCAGGGAGAGGGGATACCCTCCATGGGACTTAACAGAGCATTTGAAAGAGCTGCTCCCATTGAAAGACTGGACACCCTCCTAGACAATGCCGACCCTGAGGCTGACTCAACAGAGGACAGTATCAGAATCATCCGTTGATATCAAGAGGATCCTGGTCAAAAACTGAACTATACTCGCCAGTGACAGCATTGTAGGCAATAACATCAAGAGTAGACCCAACATCACATACAGAAGAGGACGGAACATCAAGGACATGCTTGTTCATAGTGACATCACTGTTACACCAGCCAGGAACATGCCTTACTTACAAGGATTTTTCCCTTGAGGGCACTTCAGGGCATGCAGAAACAGCTTGATGCGCAAAGATCTCTGCAGGGGAAAAAATTGAAAACCCATTTCAAAGTTCCTTACATGCAGCCCCACCTTTGTCACTTATGTCATAGAACGCCCGTGCAAATTGTGGTACATAGGCAGCATCACACTGATGGCCAAACAGAGGATTCTAGACAAATGAGAGCCATCACCAATAATGAACCTCGTTAACCTGTGGCTAGACATTTTCAATCCAAACACTTCTCTGATCACCACAACTTGCATACTTTGCTATTGAACAGATCACTTATGATCAGAGGGGAGGTGACAGGGTTATCAAACTCAGAAAAAAGTTGTCTAAATACATCATAGACTTCCAAACCAAAATTCTTGGGGATCTAAACCAGGATCAGGAACTTGCAATCCACTGAAGGGAAGAATAGACATCTGGACTCCTGTCCCATCCCTCCCTTATCCATTGATATTCTACCATCTGCAGCAATTGAAACTTTTAACTCAACTCCTTGTTAGAGTGTCAGGTAATATCACATTGTGTCAATTTTGGATACAAGTTTTGTGTTACAATTGTTATAAATATTTTGTTATAAATTATTGTTACAGTTTTCCCTTTTGTTTCTATTGCAGGAGGAAAGGAAGTGACACACTTCCACGTCACTCACCGGCACAGACTCCCTAACCTTTTCTTCATGTGTCACACCTGGGATTCCTTCACAGATAAGACTTCCTTGCGTGGTGGTTTTCTTGATTTTACATTATGAGGACTATAGTACGTAGTTACACTGTCTAAGACAGGATGCGCCTGGGCACTTGCCCATTACTTTCTTTTCCTTGTATAAGGCCTATTCAACGCATATGGGTAACGTTCTGCATTCTGCCACAACCGTAGTGGGTACACTTGTCCACATGCTCTGGGGATGAGCATACACATACTGTGCGACTATACTTTTCAGTGAGTCCACTGGAACGTTTCTAGGTAATTCGCCTTGATTTCGCATTGACTACTGTGCGCTTCATCAGACAATTCCCCAGTATGTCACACAATGCGTTTTGACAACTCAGGCATTCACTCTTATCCTGTGTTTGTGACGCATGCTTTAATTCTTACCAACTACCCTGTTTCTTTGACATTCTTTTTGTTGGGTGCATGCCTGTGTAGTTCACTCTGATGTTACTTTTGCATTTATACAATGGATTTCTGTTCAAGACAGTGTTTGTAACAACGTGCATGCATTATGCTGTCATTTATGTTTAGTATCATGCATTTTTCCTTAATTCCCAACGATTATATGCACTTTTCATCATGGCAGACCCGTTGACAATCTCCCTTTGTCCTACTTAGCTTTTACTATGCAACTCTAAAAAGGACACGTATTAGTGGTTTCTTCACATGTGATCAAGGCTGGTTTCCAGCCGAAACATGCTGTGTAATAAAAAGTTTCTAACTCTCACCTTGGACTTATGGACTGATCCCTGAGTGCAGATCGACTTTGGTGCTTTGTTGTAAGGATTTACCAGCCGGATTGCTCTGCCGGCATGCACACCACTTCTCACGGGTCTCTCGGCTCCAGCAAGAGCGACGGACTAAGGAAGATATATATATATATATATATATATATTACAGCAACAATCCTCCAAACAAACAATCCATTCCAGGAAAATGAAGGAGACGGATCACAAGGAACCAGGCAGGAAGGTATTTTATTTCCCTGCTCTGCTGCGACGCGTTTCGAGCACAGCCGTGCTTTTGCTCACACAAAAAGTTTTTATCAGCAAATGTGGTATTTAAATTCTTACAAACTGCCCACCCACCGTGCACATAATCATGTGATGTGTTTTCAGCATAGACATGAACGACATACTAGTACAATTTGCCTCTTGTTTTTCTGGTGTAGTGAAGCATATTATAATTGTTGTCATACATTAATTTAACTATATGACTAAAGACTCTTATACTCGGCTTGAATGCTGTTAATCTCCCTAATGGTATGTCTCTCCACCCCTTCCCCTATGACCCTGTTGGCATGCCCCATCCTGAAGCTTGCCATGGAATGTTGAGACACTCTCCAGTGAGGAGAGTGGAAGGTTAATAAACAGACCTGCTTCCATCTTATCCTGGTCTCTGGAGATTTATCTTTTTAACACTGGCGACGAACTGAGCAGGGGGCAGAGGTTAACCATTTGCCCTTTGAGTGCTCTCTCCACACACTCACTCATAAGGTAGAGGAAGTCTTGTGCGTGAAGAACCTATCCAAAGAAATAATTCTTGGAATTGTCAGCGATCCTGGAGTAAACTGCTTGAAATAGAACACGGAATTCATGAAGGAAGCGGTCGGAGTAAGTGACAGGGAAGTATAAGAGCGGAAGGTGAGAGCCAACCTTCTTTTGTGGCATTCTGCTATGCTCTGTGGTGCGCTAATTCCCAGCTGTCATCCATCCCAGTACGAGCCTCTGTGTCCAGTGGAAGATAGAAGTATGGAGCTGACGCGCATTTATGCCCTGTGACTGCTTATCGGGCTAGGCGTGTGAGGCGGCTGGTTTAGTGTTCGTTCCCGTGTTCATTGGGATAAGGGAATAAACTGTGCTATAGCCTTTCTGTTCGTTGACACGCTACCTAGCTCTGTGACTGCCTGCCGGGTGAGGCGCGCGGAAGGGATGACCTTGTGCCCGCTTTCGTGGTTCCCTCCTTGGAGATAGAAAATATATCTACGGCCTACCTGTGTTTTGAGTGCTCTGCTTTCCGGATAAGTGACTGGTGTCTGTCCGTCATCGGAGCTTGAGTTTGCACTGTGGTGCGCTGTGCCGCGTCCTGCTGCCTCTGTGTGTGCCTGCGGTTGTCGGTGTCTTGGAAAGCTCTGGAGAAGCAGGGACGTCGACTGGCTGAGTGAAGGCTGACACAGTTCCCTGCGTTCCGCTGTGGTGAGGATCTTGGCAGCCTGTTCGTTTATGCTGCGCTGTGGAGAGCTCGGAGCCGGGAACAAGGAGATTCCTGTCAGCCTCTTCAAGCCGGATATCTTAGACGTTCCCCGGCGCACCAGCAGCTAAGGGCCGGTAGTTGTGTGGGAAATCTTTAACTCTTTACCATCAAGGAAAGCTGCCTCCTGCCCAGTACTGCAGTTTGGTGGGCACATCCTAGCGACATATTTAAGGCATTGACTCTGTCCCAAGCCTTCCTTTTTAAGTGTGGCATTGAACAGGGAGGGGGAAGCCTGTAATTCTACTGTACTCCACATAATTGACTTGGTTTAGATCTCTAGTGATAGAGTTTGTCAATATTACAGTCCCTGCTATTGTGAATCTCTAACCGCGTTTCCCTGGTTGTCTGCTGAGGGTATCTCCTAGGATTGTGTTTTTTCTTTGTCCCAAGTGTCAACCATGGCAGCAGCAAGTATGTGCCAACCCCCACCCTTTTTGAATGAAATAGGGGAACCAGAAATCAGTTGGAAGGAGTGGGTGAAGCTATTTGAATCATATTTGATAGCTGTTGGGGGCGAAAAGTACAAGCCAGAAAGGAAAAAACACATTCTATTACACAACTTAGGTAGGCAAGGGCAAAAGGTTTACGAGTCTCTTCCAATGTTAGAACAAGAAGGACAGGATGAAACAGGTGTGGATGTGTATGAGCAAACTATGGAAAAGTTAGAATAACATTTTGGGGACAAGATAAATGTAGTGTTGGAGCGCCATATGTTTTTCAAAAGATGTCAGGGGAAGCAAGAATCCGTGCAAAATTTCATTGCTGCATTGTGGGGTTTAACACAGCTATGCGAGTTTGGTAACTTAACTGATTCCCTTATAAGGGATCAACTTGTAAGGTGTACCAATAACCCACGCATTCAGGAAAAGTTACTAGCTAAAAACCCAGGGTTAAGAGAAGCCATTGAGATAGCTAAATCTGTAGAACACACAGCTAGATGTATTATGGAGATGAAAACCAATGGGGAGGAAGTAGCTTCTGTAAAGGAGGAAGAGGATTGTAATGAAGTATGTAAGGTCAGATCAAAAGAAAATTACGGAGTGAGAGGAGATCAAAAGGAGAAGGGTCCCAAGTGCTACAGGTGTGGCAGCAATAACCATTTTGCGACCTTTTACCAGTGCCCTGCCAGGTTTGTTAGGTGTAAAAATTGTAATAGGAGAGGGCATTTCGTGAGAGTATGTAGAGATGGTGAACAACACACAAGAATCGATGGTAGGAGTATGGAGAAAAAAGCAAACAGGGAAGTAAAGTGCATAGAACCTAGAAGCGAGAAAATAATTTTGCAGGTAAAAGACATTGATGGTACTGTAAATGCTATTTACCCTAAATGTGATGTTTTCCTTGATGGCCAATGTGTAGAAATGTATGCAGATTCACGCTCGCCTTACACCTTACTGAACCAAGATGATTTTGTGTCCATGAGAAATTGTAATGTAAAACAGTTAAAAATGCCTGACATTTCTCCCACAGGGTATAACAAGGGTAAAATACCGTTAGTGGGCATAAAAATTGTTCATCTACACTTTAAAGACAGGGAGACTTTTGGTCCAGTGTATGTAGTGGAATCTGGATCCAACTTACTGGGATGGGTCCACCAAAAAGAGCTGGGAATCATCCTAGATCCCAAAAGTGCTGAGAAGGTTTTACTCACTGACAGGTCCATGGGGGGTGGAAACATTTGTGATGAATTTGGGCAACTATTCAGGGACGAGCTTGGTTGTCTACACATGTTCCAACACAGAATCAAGTTGAAACATAACGCAAGACCAGTTGTTCATAAACTACGCCCCGTACCCCTCAAGATGAAGGTACCACTAGAAGAGGAGTTGCGCAAACTTTGCGATTTGGATATAATTCAACCTGTAACCTGCACTGAATGGTTGGCTCCGATTGTCATCACAGCCAAGGCCAGTGGGGAAGGCATTCGTCTTTGTGTGGACTTGCGCAGCCTAAACGACAATATATGGATGGAGAGACATCCTTTGTCTATAATTAACGAGATGCTGAGTCCTGCTAAATACTTCAGTGTGATCGATCTCTCCATGGCACATCACCAAATTGAACTCCATCTAGAATCAAGGCCCCTCACGGCATTCATCACCCCATTAGGAGCATTCATGTTTAAACGTATGCCCTTTGGCCTTGCGTCTGCAGCAGCCATTTTCCAAAAAGCGATGCAGAAAATACTGGAAGGAATAAAGAACACCATGTGTTTCCAGGACGACATCCTGGTGTATGGACAAAATGAGGAAGAAAACGATGGGGTCACCACACAGGTGTTCAGCAGACTTATGGAGGCTGGCTTGACTGTAAAGAAGGAGAAATGTAAAATAAAAGTGAAGGAAGTAGAGTACTTAGGCCACAAGACCACAGAAGATGGTTTCAGACCGAAGGGCAGTTTAATTCAAGCTGTGATGGCAGCACCTAGTCCCAAAAACAAAGAAGAACTAAGGTCCTTCTTAGGACTTTTAGAGTATATGTCAAAATACGTGGACAACTTTGCGGCAAAGTGTGAGCCCATGAGGGAATTGATGAAGAAAAACAATGATTTCCAATGGAACAAGGAGCATGATGGTGTGGTTAAATTACTTAAAGAGGAATTGGTAACCTCCCCAGCATTAGGAACATTTGATGCATCTAAGAAAACCATCCTTGCCACAGATGCTTCTAACAAGGGCCTGGGTGCAACACTCATACAAAAAGACAGCAAAGAGGAGAAAATCATTGCGTTCGCATCCCGGAGTCTCACTAACCCAGAACGGAACTACTCCGTCATTGAAAGGGAGGCCCTGGCCTGTTTCTGGGCTGTCAGACATTTCAAGTTTTTCCTGTGGGGTTCAAGGTTCTCCGTCCGAACCGATCATAAACCCCTCACCTTCATCTTCTCCGTAAAGGGATTAGAGAATTGTACTCCTCGCATCATCAGGTGGATCTTAGGGCTGGAACACTATAATTTCAAAGTGGAGTATGTGCCAGGAAAGGAAAATAGGATCGCGGATTTCCTGTCAAGGTCACCATTACCGGAGATGGAGGGAAAAGAAGAAGCCCTCGACAGTCCTACCCTAATGACAGAAACACCGGCTATCACGGAAGAGGAATGGGAAAAAGATTCTAAAGATGACAAAGAAATAAATGTGCTGAAGAAATACATGGAAAATGGGTGGCCAAGCAAAAAGAGTGAACTCGAAGCTAGCATTGAAGAGTTTTGGGAGGTAAGAAATGAGCTAAGTTTCATAAGAGGCAGAATATATCGTAATCACAGAGTGATTCCTCCCAAAGGCCTCAGGAAGAAGGTCATCGACTTGGCACATGAAGGTCACCTAGGGCGCTGCCTTACTAAAGCCAGAGTCCGGTCCAGTTTCTGGTTTCCCAGGATGGATGCCATGGCTGAACAAGCCGTCAAAGATTGTGGGGCGTGCGCTAAAAGCGACAAGTCAAAAGCTGTACAGAAAGCACCATTATCTCCAGTGGAAGTACCAACCAAACCATGGAGCAAGCTGGCCATGGACATTATCGGGCCCATGCAAGAACTAGGAGAGAAGAGAAGATTCATGCTAGTGTTAATCAATTACACTACCCATTGGATCAAACAGAAGTTTGTCCACTCCGTCACCACAAGGACTGTGATTGAGTTTTTGAACAGAGTATTTATTGAAGAGGGCATTCCAGTGGCTTTGGTAACAGATAACAGAGTGCAATTTTGCTTGGAAGAGATGCATGCATTTCTCCAGGGTTTGAACACCAAACTCGAGACCACTGCCCTATATTGCCCTAAAGCCAAAGGTTTAGTCGAACGAGCAAACAGAATCATAAAGGAACACATCCAATTGGCAGCAACCAATGGGCATGATATAGTGGTGTCCCTTAGAAGGTGCCTGTGGGCGTATCACACCTCCCCAAATAAGGTCACAGGCATCTCACCCTTTGTAGCACTGCGTGGGTGTGAACCCTGCACCAAGTTGAATCCTAGTTGGCTGAGTGGGGGTGAACCCAGGGTAGCGGACCAAGAGGCAAGAGCAGAGAGAGTCCTACTCCACCAAGATAAGTACAAACGGTGGTATGACACTAAGCCCGGGGTGAAGTATTCTAAGTGGGTGGTAGGTGATAGGGTACAAGTGAGAAAGAACACCAAAGTGGGAGCTACCCAAAGTAAATATTACACGCCTTGTAAAATTGTTTAAGTGCTTAAGAATGTGGTCCAACTTGAGAATGGCCAATGGTGGAGCTTTGACAAGATCGTAAGTGCACATGAGTAATGTTCTGTGTTCATACTGTTCCTCTTTTTGAGGTTATGGTACAGCCTTATTCCCATAGGGGGGATCCTGTTCCTTGCTTTGTATCACCCTATGGAAAGGAGATGTGTTGTAATTAATCTCCCTAATGGTATGTCCCTCCACCCCTTCCCCTATGACCCTGTTGGTATGCCCCATCCTGAAGCTTGCCATGGAATGTTGAGACACTCTCCAGTGGGGAGAGTGGATGGTTAATAAACAGACCTGCTTCCATCTTATCCTGGTCTCTGGAGATTTTTTGAATGCCTTATTGCTGCAACCCCAAATTCAATTCGGATAACATTGTGCAAAATTCTGCTATAAATAAACACAATATATAAACACTTTTGACAATATGTACATATTAGCTAATTGATAAATATTTTTTTCTCATACATATAATTTATATTCTAAAACCATAAATATACAAATTTCTAAAATTCATATAAATGCAGATCTTATATAGGTAGAGTACTAAATTCCTAAAAAATACCCGAAAATATTTTATATATGTTAAAAAACCATTTGGCGGTAAAGGAGCATCATTAATTTATTTACATTTGATCAGACAATTATTTTATATATTGATTGTTTTCTAGATTTCATTTTACTGGTAATATGTTAAATAATTTCCTTTTAATATTTTAAGTCTGATGGTATGCAGACCTGGCCCTAACTTATTCTCTAAATGGAGTTCTATAAACAGTGGTGCAGATCTTCCGTGTTATTTAACCCATTGGGAGTCTTACTGTCTAACTCAATTATCATTTGAGTTTCCATTTTTCTTAACAGTTTTTCCCTATCTCCCACTCTTCGTAGTGGTGCTACTGCATTTATCACAAAGTAGGACAGACAATTCAAATTGTTATTATGTGTTGTCTTAAAATGTCTTGCCACAGGATAAGCAGCGTCATTATTGACGATTGCCCTGAGATGCTGCAATATTCTGACATGCACCTGCAGCTTCGTGCTACCCACATAGCGAAGCCCACAGGTGCACGTCAGAACATATACAGCATACTCAGTGCGGGATCCGTAACTGCCCCTGATGGCTACACTCTTGTCTGAAAATGGGGTTTTGTAATGAGTCATATTTATACCAAATTTGCACGCTCTACATGATGAACCTTTATAGAACCCTTTTCTCTGCATAAACAACACCCCGTCTGTTTTAATTTCTGAGCTTGATCTAACTAATTGATTCCTCATGGGTCTCGCTCGCCTAAAGGTGATAGATGGTGACTCTGGTAATCTACTACCAGAACACGTTAACAGTTTGTCCTACTTAGCTTTTACTATGCAACTTTAAAAAGGACACGTATTAGTGGTTTCTTCACATGTGATCAAGGCTGGTTTCCAGCCGAAACATGTTGTGTAATAAACCGTTTCTAACTCTCACCTTGGACTTATGGACTAATCCCTGAGAGCGGATCAACTTTGGTGCTTTGTTGTAAGGATTTAACAGCCGGATTGCTCTGCCGGCATACACGCCACTTCTCACGGGTCTCTCGGCTCCAGCAAGAGCGACGGACTAAGGAAGATATATATATATATATATATATATATACATTCACTGAAAAAACCATAGGTTTCACAGCAGTTATAGTTAGCTGGAAATTTTACTGACATAAAACCATTGAAATTCCCACGTTATAGTTAGTTGGACTCACTATAACTTGCGCGCCTGCAATGCACTGCTGACGACGTCACATATTACATCACTCATGACATGGTCAGTGACATCACTCATGACATCACTGATGACACCATCCAGTGAATGTGCATCTTTCTGTAAAATAAATATGTTTTACAAATGTATTTGTAAAGGTCGATGGAAGAATACATTTTTAAATAAGTGTCTAAATGGATGTTTTTAAAAAAAAAACTTGATTGGTTAACTGGCTTATTAAGTGTATCTTAGTGAATACATATATTAGCTAGTAATTTTTTAATGTTTAAATATATGTATCAGTGTTTCACTTTATGTATAAGTGGCTGCATGGGTTGGTGACTGACTCACTGTATGTATGTGTTTTGAAGACAGCATATGTGCAGGACTGTATGTGTGGATGAGTGTGTATATGTGTGTGTTAGTGAGTGAATGCCTGCCTCACTAGTGTCTTTATGAGTAACTACATATGTTTTAATCTAGTATATGTGAGTATTGATGTATATAAGTAAGTATATGTGAGAGTGAGAGATTGAAAGAGTTCCTGTATAAATAAGTATGTGTTTCTATAAGTGATTGTTTAAGAGAGTAAGTATGTGTAAGTTTCCTTGGAAGCAATGTGCTAGTGTGTGTATAGTTGTATATGAAAATTAATGGATGTTCAATAGTATGGGCATTTGACTGAGAATACACATATAAATACCTGGCTTTGCTCTAAATTGGTATACAAATTGATGTATCAGATGTCTTTTTAAACGCACGGCTGCTACTATGATCGATATGATCAGATGTGTAAAAAAATATACCTATATTTTTAATATCAATATCATTGTAGGCACTTATTTTGATTTGTCACATTATAAAAGTTTTAGTAGTAATATGGACATAAGAAGTCGACACACATTATATATGCTGTATTTGTTCTAGTAAGAGAGGACTAGAATGGAGTGCGTCTTAGCAATACTTACACATCTAGTAACCCAGGCATTGCATTATTATGAATTCTCGCTATGACCTTCTGGGTAGAATGTAATAGTTAGAATGAATCAACCTAAGAAGATGACAATTACTGATGTATATATATGTAAATATATTTATCAATTGCGTAATTTGCACATTATTAGGAGAACATCTTTGCGATTTTGCACTATTAGCTATTTTGCACTATATGAACAATATCCATAAACCCTTAATATATCATGGGCGAAATGTGATATATAATGTTTACAATGCATTTTTTGCACTTATTGCGTTGATTTGCACAGATATTGTTTTAAAGCGAGATTATAGGCCAGTAAATTTTTGGGATAGCCTATCAGATGTCTACTACAATTTACTTGTTGTGATGTAACAGTATTTTACCATTATTTTATCCTGTATTACAATGTATTATAGCAGTATGCATTACCACCAGCACTATTTTAACTGTGTGTATTTCTTTTATGTCCATTGAACTACACATCACGTGGTGTTAATCACAAGCAATCACTGGCACTTTAAAAAAGAGCCAATGTATGTGGGACGTTGTCATGTGAGCAAGGCTCCAAGGAGCCGAAACGTCACGCGGCATACTCTGCAGTAACTAAACGATATGCACCTAATTGGTCGTGTTCTGGTGATTTTTTGGCGTCTTACCTGGCGTTGAAATGGATATTCGGAAAATATATATATATATATATATATATATATATATATATATATATATATATATATATATATATTCACTGAAAAAACCATAGGTTTCAGACCGGTTATAGTTAGGAATTAGCATTTAAAAAACCTATTAAATTCACTGAAAAAACCATAGGTTTCACACCAGTTATAGTTAGCTGGAAATTTTACTGATATAAAACCATTGAAATTCCCACGTTATAGTTAGTTGGACTCACTATAACTTGCGCGTGCAATGCACTGCTGATGACATCACATATTACATCACTCATGACATGGTCAGTGACATCACTCATGACATCACTGATGACACCATCCTTGTAACACAGTGACAGACCTCCTTTCACTGTAAAGTAACCTTTGAAACACATATTCAAAAATAGAAACTAACATTACCAAAAAAGTGGATATACCCATACCAGTTACAACAACCAATTCAGTAATTTCACCATCTATATACAAATTCGCACATTCACCAACAGTTTTATGTATTCACTCATACATATACTCACTCATCATATGTAGTGATACCCCTATTCATTCTGTTACACACTGACAGTCATCAAAAACTTACTCATACATATACTCACACATGCAAATAAACTAATAAACATCCATTTATTTGCATATACAACTATACACACATTAGCACATTACTTCTAAGGAAACTTACACATACTTACTCTCTTAAACAATCACTTATAGAAACACATACTTATTTAAACAGGAACTCTTTCAATCTCTCACTCTCACATATACTTACTTATATACATCAATTCTCATATATACAAGATTTAAACATATGTAGTTACTCATAAAGACACTAGTGAGAGAGGCATTCACTCTCTAACACACACATATACACACTCATCCACCCATACAATCCTACACAAATGCTGTCTTCAAAACACATACAAACAGTGAGTCAGTCATTGATGCATCTATGTGCTAAGTAACAGCCCCACCAAACCATACAGACACTCATACTGATACAAAAAAACATGTCATGAGTGATGTAATATGTGATGTCATCAGCAGTGCATTGCACGCGCAAGTTATAGTGAGTCCAACTAACTATAACGTGGGAATTTCAATGGTTTTATATCAGTAAAATTTCCAGCTAACTATAACTGGTGTGAAACCTATGGTTTTTTCAGTGAATTTAATAGGTTTTTTAAATGCTAATTCCTAACTATAACCGGTCTGAAACCTATGGTTTTTTCAGTGAATTTCATAGGTTTTTTAAATGCTAATTCCTAACTATAACTGGTGTGAAACCTATGGTTTTTTCAGTGAATTTCATAGGTTTTTTTAATGCTAATTCCTAACTATAAGTCTCACTTTATAAATAAGACTGTTAGCACTCTAGTTGTTCTTTAGAACACTCTGGTACATTCTGTCATTGGGCTACAGTTGGGCTACATCTAGTTGAAATTTGGGCTACATTTACATTTTTTGTTCTCTGGTGGCCATCTTTGGGCTACATTGGGCTACATTGGACTACATTTGGGTTACATTTTGGCATTTTGGCATATATATATAGCCCAATGTAGCACAATATATATTTTATCAAAGTTAATTTTCGTAAAAACCACTTAAGAATAGGGCTACCAGTCCCTACAATTTTTCCCATTTTTATTTATTTATTTTTTTTGCTTTGGAGCGCTCCCGGTGCGCTTTCCGGGGAGCGCCCCGAAAAGCGTACTTTTATAAAGCGCCCCCGGGCGCGCTCCGAGGAGCGTCCCGTAAGCGCCAATATCGCGAACGAAAACATGATCATGACGTATCGCGTAGCCGCGTCCGCGTGATACGCACGGCGTAAGCGCACCCGGAAGTACTCGAGCGAATACGATCGTGCAACGTAAACATCCGACGCGCTTACGCTACGCGACCCGAAGCGCCCCCGGGCGCGCCCGGGGGCGCGTAGCGTAAGCGCGTCGGGTCATGTGACCTGAAAATAACACTTTTCATTGGTTCATAACAGTTTTAGTTTCATAATGATGAAGCCCCTGGTCTTGTGACCTGAAAATAACACTTCTCATTGGTTCAGGACAGTTTTTTTTCTAAATGATGAAAGACCCCACCTTTTTTCCTTATTCTGACTTTGTCCTTTGACTGAGGAAGACCTGTTTGTACATCTCTGTACCTTTTTGATATTAATAATGGCTTCAGTAGCAGCAGCAGCTGGTGCATCTGCCCCACCACCACCACCACAACCACCAAGAGGACCACCTCAAGATTATATTGGTGGTCAAGAACAGGAGGAGGAGGAAGAGGAAGAGGAGGAGGGGAGGAGAAGATGGCTGCCTGAAGAAAATACCCCATACAAACCCAAGCCACACATTGTATGGGAGTTTTTTTCAATCCCAGAGGGCAAGAAAAAAGTGAATGCGCCCAAGGTAACTTGCCTAATCTGCAATGAGGAACTTTCACGGGGCAACCCAAACAAAAAATATTCATTTGGTAACTATACCATGATTCGTCATATGACCAGAAAGCACCCAAACAACTACTCTCGTGCTGAGTTCAGGGAACTGGCCAGTAACCTCCCCCAGTCGTCAAGGACCACCTCCCAAACAAACCAACCCACTTCATCGGGACCAGAAACATCCGAGATGATGCCTTGCATTCAGCCAAGATTTGCTGATTTTAAAATCACTTGTTCTGCATGTGGCAAGCTTATCGCCTATGGTGAAAAAAGCGTTAAGCTCATCGTCCTTGCAGGTGATAATCACAAGTGCCCCAAAAAGAAGTAATTTTTGGTTTTTTTTATTTTTTTGCTCCAGTTGAGCCAGTTTCAATTCCCTTTTTTTGTTTCTCCCCCTAAAAAAATACAAAAAAAATATAAAACTGTTTTGAAAAGCCAAAAAAAGTTCAAAAAGTTCAAAAAACACAAAAAAAATATATAACAACAAAAAGAAGAAAAAAAAAAGTTCTTTTTAGAACTACCTCCAATTTCTAAATAAAAACTTCATTTTTTAAAAACTCTGTCATCTTTTTCCCTCATTTTACGCTCCCCGGTGCGCTACCTGGTGCGCGTACCGGGCGCTTCCCCCGCGCAAAACGAAAAAAAAAAAAATATTTTAAATGCCCCGCGGGGCCCTTTCATAGCCCCCTCATCAAACCTAGGGGGTCAAGGGGGGGTCTACCCTGCCCCCTTATGGTCATTTCCCTCTTTGTTTTGCCCACCTCTCGTGTCTCGATCCTACCGAGACACAAGATGGCGGCCGCTCCGGACTGTTTAGAATGTTTACAGACAACTGAGAGCCAATCAGCTTTCTGCGCGCAAGTCGCGTGTCGCGCCTGGAGCGCACTCCGGTGCGCGCACGGGAGAGCGCCTATAGATATATATATTTTTTTGAACCTAAATTACTCAAAATCCACTGGAGCACATATCTTGAGACATAGCAAAGGCACATCGGGCTACCAGTCCCTACAATTTTGCCAAGTTTGGTGGAAATCCATTCAGCCGTTCGGGCTAAAAGTGAAATCGACCGCCCTATGGAAATTAACATGGGGAAAACGCGTTTTGGGACCCCCCTTTTATCTCGGCCCCCGCTTGACGAATCCCCCCCAAACTTTCAGGGAAGGACCGGACCGCCATGAGACCATTTTCCTGAAAATTTCAGGCAGATTCGTCAACCGGCGCCAAAGTTATTCAAAATAGAATGTTGAGATTTAACATTGAAAATTATCCTAACTATAACTACCTACTGGCGACCGCCAGTAGGTAATATATATATATATATATATATATATATATATATATATATATATATATATATATATATATATATATATATATATATATATATATATATGTATATACATTGAAAAAAACAGAGGTTATAGGGACTAGATGTGTGATTAGCTCTATGGGTGACTGACTCAGAATGTCAGTGTCTGTATGGGTGTATGAGTAGATATGTCAATGGCTGTAGTGGTGAATGAGTGGGTGTATGAGTAGCTGTATGGGTGAGCAAGTGGATGTGTGTGTAGGTCTATGAATCAGTGAGTGGGAGTGTAAGAACTGGTACGGGTGTATGAATGGGTTTAAACTATTGGCTCGTGTTAACTGGCTCCCACCTAGCTGCATGCCATCACAGGGGGTTCAGACTTCTGAATGAAGGGTTGTGGGTAGAGATGCAAATTTATACATATGTTGTGGTCCTGCCCTCATATTCATAGATATTGGAGGGAGACTGACACATATTCACCAAGTCACGGGCACTCAACTCTCACCCAATCTGCTAGTCATATTGTTGGGTGATCCCAGAGATTACTCTATTCTCCCATTATTAATACCAACGGGAAAGCTAATTTTCCAACTTCTGATTGCTGCTCGATTGGCCTTAGTGCAGGTAGGGAAACAACCTGATGTGCCACCTATGCATGTATGGTGGAATATGAGTTGGTCCATTTATCCTATGGAGAAGCTTTCATCTAATATGCATGGCTTACAGTTTTAATTTAATAAAGTGGGGAATGCTTTTGCAACCTATAGTGGAAGAGACTCAGGGGTGGATTTCTTGGCCACTCGTTCTGCCAAACTCATTGGTAGGGCCGGCCTCTAAATGGTTGCGACAGAGACCTCCACCTAATCCTGAGGACACACTCATAGCGGGCCAAATAGGGTGGGAGAGACGGGGGAGGAGTGGTGGATCGAGAGGTTGCCAGCCTGTATAGATGGCTTTGGGGATGGGCAGATGATGTATGTTATAATAGTTATGTACGGTGGGGATGCTGGTGTGTATTCTTTCTCTCAGCAGTTATTATCATTATGTGTATTTCACATGCGCAGGAAAAAAAAATTCAATAAATATATTGGTAAAAAATAAGATGTGTTTGAGTAATGGAGCCATATCCTGAAAGGGGCCACATAGCTTTACTTGCCCTATCAGGGTGGTTTCCAGTAATGATTGAGGTGTGGCTTCACTCCCGCTGAAAATTAGCTAATGAAACGTCATGCTTTTTTATCAACCTGAAATAGACAGTTGTCTGTAAGGGGAGAGTAGCCCTTTGAATGGTTATATGGATAAGAAAATACCTCTTAGAATAATCTTTTGAGGTGTTACTCTGAGTAGCACTAACATATGGCTAGGTTCGCCCTAAACAATTACCACATACATACAGACACACATGCATTGCATACAACACCAGAAAAGTAGATAAGGTTAGCAGAAGCGGACGAAAACCACTGGCATAACTGGAGGATGGCCAGGAGACAGTGCAAGTGGCAGGAGCTTTATTGAAGGCTAAACGGACGAGACTTTTGGCTCACGGTAATGAAACAGGTATTGACAGCAGAACATCAACCGGTCCTAACTTTTTTTATGTACATTTTTATTGAGTTTGTGAAATATGATAATTTACAAGGAAAACGTGCAGTGCCATTGTGCTTGCACAGTAGGTTCGTCGATATCCATTACTTAGTTGGGGGGAAAAACTGTTGTATTAATCGTGCCAGAGTGACATGACCCATTGGCCTCGACTAGGTCCCACAAATCTAATGCCCTAACTTTAGGGCTGTTTTAATACGCTCTTTCTCTTTGAAAGCAGGCCATAGAACACTAGCAAAACAAAATAGAACACAGTGGGCTGCCGACCTGAATAGGAACACAGCACTACCAACTGTCATCTACAACATTGAGCCCTGGTTGTGTACATTCCGACATCTGCGATGTACATTATGAAAACGAAGTTAAACTAGAAGATGTTTCTACATAACCTTTTAAGAACAATAGGCCTCCTTAGGCTCCCTCTACTGCAGAGCAATCCCTTCTTTGACGCTCTTAATGGGAACGATGATAACATGATAAACAGCCAGTGAGACATACAGTATAAGATTTACAACCAAGTCAAGTGTTCATTATTCAAATCTTGGGTTTTCTCTCTCCACTGGGAAAATACGTATCTGAGTCGAAGCAATTATGTTATATTGCACATGTTAATTTACTTAAGTTTCAAATTCCTCTTTTACATGAGGGAAAGCAGTGTAACCACAATATAATCAACTCCTTGGAGTTACAGCAGAAACACTGAACACAGCAAATTCTCATGTGTGGCTTTAGTCAACAGTTTGACAATATGCGCGAATTTCAGACTGAGAATGTCCCCTTGTATTGGCATGTTCACACAAATATATCTACCATGGAGTTTCGTGCGCAAGTTGTGGTGTTGGAGATGCGACGTCATGGGTTCTAAGGCTTTACGAGACACATTATGATGAATTAATGCTTGGCCGCCCCAGTGAAATCTCCCTGCTTTGCACAGCTCCTCTGGCAGTTACCAATGCCACCATGCCATGGCTATGCTCACCCAAGGTACTGCAGCTCATTTGGAATGTTTAGATTTGTTGATGGGGATAAGCATTTCTTGCTTATGGCATGGTATACTTTTTTCTGAGATAATTTCAAATTTAGTTGAGAATTCTCAGCTTTGTTGAAACGTGAACATATTTTTTAAAACAAATGTTATTGTTTCTTTCACGTTATACAGTAACAAAAGTCAACATACTGCCAATAGGGAAAATAAGCACACCAGAGTGACAGAATCTGCAGAAAGGATCGGATATTTTATCATTCTATATCAACGACAATGTGCTAGCTATTTCTCCTAGCCCCTCTCATGTTTCCAGGGACACAATTTTTACATAACAATTAGTTCCTCAAGTTTGGCACACCAGTCATCGCTGCTCTCCAACTTACCAGGTGTGGGAGGAGGAGGAACGCCAGTGCTTAGCACAGCGGCGGCTGGTAACAGGGCAGAGTAGTGAGGCAGGTGACGAAAAAAAAATAGATAAAAATAAAACCCTTTACCTGCCTCTCGCCACTCGTCACATCACCGACTCAGTGCTCTGCCGAAGCTCACAGGACAGGCTCCCAGGCTCCCCTGCAGCCAATCCTTACGCTGCACTCATGCTTGAAAGCAGTGTCAGGATTGGCCTGAGCGTTGGAAATGTGCATTCCCAGAGAGACTGGTAGCCTGTGATATGCTATCTCCAACCCAGCAATTCAGCTGGGTTGGAGACAGCTTCAGTGTCAGATTGGCCTCCCTGAGGCGGCAGCCAAACTGACGTGCACTGTCAGAAGTGCTGCCTAGCACTTCCCAACCATCCTGTCTTCGTCTACCCACCCCCAAGACTTGCTTGAGCTAAAATAAAACGATAATAACCTGTGTGATCATCGTTTTACTTTTTGAGTTTTGCAGCTGATGGCGTGGGGTTAACACTCCTCCACCTTAGCGGAGGAGCCGCTGCTGGATTAGCAATGTCTTTTTTGGAGAGTATTGTCCCAATGTCCTGGAAAGAATGATCTCCCCTTGACCCCCCCCTCACATCTTCAAAAATACCAGCCAAAATCACTCTTGGGAAGTGCTCCACTGACTCCTCAATTACCAGTAAAAGTATGGTAAACATGCCCCTTTAGATTCTTATAATGATGGGACATTCCCATGTCATATGGCAAAAGTGAGTCTCTTCGCTCTGGCAAAAGATGCATTTCAGAGCGGCAAGTCTATTAGTCTGTCACAGTCTTGGGGGTTTACGGTGGGCCCTGTGGAGATAACTGAGTTGGATGAGTCAGAGGCTGGAGGGAATCACCAAAACTCTGGGAGACAGACATGCATCTCTCCATCACATATCTAGGTGTCCCGGTCACCTCTCCCAGTGAACTTTCAAATATGCTAGGGGGTTTGAGGAGTTATTAACTAGGGTTTTGTAGATCTGGGAGATTCCTCCCTTTCCATGGGATCGATTAGGATCAAGGAGAATCCAGTACGATTCGAGGGTGTGCCATAAGTGGCAATAACAGAAGAATTGGGGTTTATGTAAAGAGTATTCCTCTGGGAGATCTAGAAAGGACTTTAGATGGGAGCTCTGCCAAACATCAGCCTCCTGGATTTGTCTAATAAAGTACCGTTTCTCAAAACTATTAAGCATTGCTGTGTCATGTTAACTTCTACCCTCCCAAAGGAAGGATTCAATGGTAATTTTCCAGTCCCAGCCAATTCATTTAAGTACAGCGTGCCAAGACCAGATGATCACCCTGGTGAAGTCAGCGAGGGACTGAGGAATCAGGATACCATAAAGTATGTGATTCATTCCACTTCAAGGCGGAATGCTTGATCATGCTAATCCTCACTCAACCAGTCATTGGCTATCAAGAGCTGAAAGGCCAAGTAATACAGGCAGACGTCCACTATGCCCATCCACCCATCATATGGTGACTGAACACATTTGCCAAGGGCTATCCTAGATGCTCACTTCGGCCACAGAAAGGAGTGGATTTTGGTAGCTACTTTTTGAAACCAGGTGCGGAGTATCAGCTGTGGGAAGTACTGAGTGATGTAATGTATTATGGAAGCATATTCAGAGGGAGTGTGGACTAGGTGGTAAGGGGTGCTGTCAGTTCTTTAAGGGGACTAGGTTTAAGTTCCATGTAAGGTTTTGTTCCAAGGCTATGTGCACTCCCAGCGGTGTCTGTCTGCCCACAGTGCTCATGTCACATTTTAAAAGTACCAAGAGGGGACTTGGGCTAGTTAATATACAGGCTAGATGTGGCCCCATCGAGCTTCAGCATCTGGAGCAAGCAAGGGCCCAGGAGGGAGGGGAGCGTCTGGAACAGAAGGATATTGTCAGCATAGAGTGCTATGCATCTTCCACTGCTATCCCCCAGTCAAAGTCCTAGACCTGGGTGTCACACCTACTTACTTATTTTTGAAGCGGAAGGCATCACTCACGCTGTAACTTATCAGCCCAGCAGCGCACCGGCCTCCTAGCCCACCTCTCGCCGCACCCGCTTCGCGGGTCCCGCTTCGCTGGTGGGTGCTGGTAGAGGCAGCATCTCCAAGGACCAACGCGAGGACGCCGGCAGCAAGGCGGTAAGGGGCGCGAGGAACCAGCGGGGCTGCGAGCGTGCGGGGACTTCATTTCCCAGAAGTCCCTGCAAGACCAAGGAAGAGCTTCCGGTCCGCTCTCCCTGCTGGCCCGCCCCCCGCCCATCAAAGCCACTTAAAAGCCCTCCTCTTCCTCTACCTTGTGGGACACCTACTTACTTATTTTTGAAGCGGAAGGCATCACTCACGCTGTAACTTATCAGCCCAGCAGCGCACCGGCCTCCCAGCCCACCTCTCGCCGCACCCGCTTCGCGGGTGCCGCTTCGCTGGTGGGTGCTGGTAGAGGCAGCATCTCCAAGGACCAACGCGAGGACGCCGGCAGCAAGGCGGTAAGGGGCGCGAGGAACCAGCGGGGCTGCGAGCGTGCGGGGACTTCATTTCCCAGAAGTCCCTGCAAGACCAAGGAAGAGCTTCCGGTCCGCTCTCCCTGCTGGCCCGCCCCCTGCCCTTTACGCCCCCTACTTAATAACATCTCACTCCCGCAGCGCGGGCGAAGACTGGGCAAAGACAGGGCCGTTTGAGGCCGTTCGAGGACGGCAGAGGACGGCCCCGGCCCTGTCACCCTGTACTTTACTTCGTTCCCGCAGGCCCCCACGACTTCTGACGAACATCACTGAGAATCACGATGCGTCCCAAAACTAGAAGCACGTCTAAGAAAGCTACACTGGTGACACAAGTGACCGGTCCTATAGACCTTTTCATATCCAGGGTAAACGACACCATCGATAAGAGTATCATCCTACTGGAGAAAAGAGTCTCCTTGGACCTCATGCAGGCCAAACGATCCTCGCTCGGCTCACTTGCCACCGCAAATTCCCCTGCTCACCAGGTTGCTAATAATTGCTCTTTACCACTGCCACTAACCATCGTTCCTACGATGACTGTTCCAAATTCTGTAGATTTATCCGTAACCCAAACTGACTCTGATCAATCATATGTCGACCTTGAAGCAACCCCAGACTTAGAAGCCTGCCAATCACCGACTGAAAAATTAGACCAGAGTGCCATCAGTAATCCCTTACTACCTGATCCAGAAACGACCCTAGAACCAACAAAAACAAGGAAAAACACCTCCACCCTCCCTAAGGCTATGCCAATTATCAAGGAAAAACCTAAAACAAAAACAAAGAACCATAATCTGATCACGCCCACCCCAAACTCCTCGGCAGGTATCCCCTGTTGGGTGGAAAACATGGTTATGGACCTAAAATCAGACCTTGAAGCCAAAATTACAGCACAGATCAAACCCCTAATATCAAAGTTGGACAGACTTGTGTCACTAATCAATACCAAATGCAGTTGTAAGGCAAGTGGGAATGGTCCCGCCCCAACGCAGGGGGCAAAGGAAATACTCCCAAAAAAACCATCTAGTACCAAACAAATAACAGGTATAACAAACAAGCCTCACACTTCACCAACCAGAAAAGCGGCAGTAACACAACCCCTAGCTAAAAAAGGGAGTAATCTAGATGCCTCCCAAGTCATTCCGGTGGCGGTAGATCTCCCCTCTGCTACACAAATAGGTCCAGCAGGTCAAACTAAAACAAACAACCGACAAACAAAAGGAAATTCTACCATTCCAGCAGAGACCCCCTCCCAAGAAAAACCACCAGAACTGAAGACCAAGCAGCCTCGGCCCAAAATAATCAATTTACCCCCGGAAGCTTCTCCCTTCGTGGTGGTGTTAACAGCTGTTCCCCCACTGAAGGAGGGCGTAAGAGAAACTTTCGCAGAGCTGAGGAACAAATGCGCCCAGTGGCTCCAACTCCATAAACCCTTACCCGCTCACATCAGGGGTGACATCTTCTCCGCACGCAGAGGAGACTGGGTTGGCAGAAGCACGAAGGCAATAGCGGGGGATGTCATCAGCATCAAATTCAGGGAGATAGGGGCATCAAATTATATCTGCAACTCACCCAACAGAGGACCAGCCACCCAAATAAACCCCCTTCCCTTGTCCTATTTCCTACCCCCATCCTCAAGGCAAAATTTCTCCTTTCCCGTACTCCCATTAAACACCGGGCCCACAAACTCCTCTGAATACAATATGTATCAACACCAGCAGCACCCACACATGCCACGATTCCCACAAAATTCACAACAACCAGTTTTTCAGTGGCAACCACCCGCCCAACTTCCTCAACCCATACACCTTGCTACCCAACCACCTGCTCATCCTCCTCAATACCCATACCATACCACCCAACAGTGGTGGCAACCCCAGCAATCCACGCAATACAACACTCACCTATGGTAGCAGCCGCGGCAAGGACGGTTTCCCCCATCCAACCCACTAGGCCTTAATCACCAAGGCAGAGACAGGGACGAATGGAGTGGACAGGAACACTGGAGAAAGTACAGTGACCCCACACGTTGGGATAGCTGGAATGGCCTTCAATTAGCAAACAGGTATAGCGCCTTGGAGTGCGTCGAGTGACTACCACAACCACAAGAACACTCCCAAATCCACACAGACCTATTGGAACCCACGGTCTCCCTATTAGTCCCTCCAGACCCAGAGATTCCTCCAGCCCCAGAGATCCCTAACGAATCAAAAAGAGTAAAAAGCTCAAGGGACAGTCCAACAATCCTGAGTCTGATCTCGTGGAACATCGCTGGATTAAGGACAAAAATAGAGGATGGGACAATCATGCACCACACGCATAATCACCAAGTAATATGCATACAGGAGACATGGTCATTACAAGAACATCACCTGCAGGGGTACAAAACGTACTCCTCTCTCGCGCAGTCGGGACACACAGGTAGACCAAAGGGAGGTCTGTGCATCTACGTAGCCAACACTATCCAAAACGCTAAAATAAAGATTATAGAACTGGCATCTAATTTGCAGATCCTTGGTCTTTTCCTCCAGAAAAAAGAGTCAATGGCTATCATTAATTTTTATAACAACCTGGATGAACTGGACTTTGAGGGAGTCCTGGCCCACCTTCACGAAAAATTAACTACTCTCAGAATGAAACAAGGAGAAAGAGGCCCGGCCGCAATAATATGGGCAGGCGACTTCAATCTTCACGCCTGTACCCAACCAAAAAGAAAATGTCCTGGCATGGTGACAGAAGATGGCCTCTCACTCACCCATTTCTCACATAACAAAATGGGTAGACAAATGAATGATCTCCTATCCGACCTGGATCTCCAGATAGTAAACACCTTGGACTATGGGGATAATTCACTTGCACCTACTTATATAGGAAGAGGCTACAAAACCACGGTAGACTTCATAATTATATCAACATCCTTACAACTAAGAATAAAAAACTTTGAAGTCAAACCGAACCCCCAAAGTGACCATGCAGTATTAACCTTGGAAGTCTCACTAAACTATCAACAATGTTCTCCAGTAATAATAGCTAATGCATTGACCCAGGAAAATATCAATATGGACAAAGTAAACGGGTACTCAATAAAATGGGGAAGGATAAACACAGAGGAACTCACCAAAGAGTTAATAAGATCAGTCTATCCCCAAATTAAAATTTGTTTGGACATAGCAACTAAGGACGCGGAGCTTCTAAATAACTTTGCCCAAATCATGGACAAACTAAAGGTTTTACTCACAAAAAACAAAAATTCGGTCCATCCCGGCACAAAGGCTGGTTTAAACAAGAGTGCACTAAGGCTCATACAAAATTGAAGCTAGCCTTAAACAAAAACGAAAGGGATTCCCGCACAATAGCCACCCTCAGAAATGAATATCATAAAATAAGGAAAAAGAGGAAAGAGGAACTGAAGCAAGCGCTGTGGCAAGAACTCCACACCAGTGCCCAAGAAAAAAACTCTCAAGCCTTCTGGAGAATTATAAGAACTCCTTTCTTGGCAGACGACACTTGCCCAAAAATCGAAGCTGCTATAGACGCTGCAACTTGGGTATCACACTTCACCAGCATCTTCCAAAAACCAACCTCTGACCAAGAGACGGAAGAAGAGGAAAAAACATTCCTACCATACCCTATAGATATAAATTTTGAAATTCCCGAGATTCTTGTGGCATTGAACTCAACCAAAAAAGGAAAAGCTCCAGGGCCGGACGGAGTCCCGGCAGACTTTTTTAAACATCAAACAGAACTTTGGGCACCGATTTTAACAAGGGTCTGCACCGCTACGGCAAAATTAGGAATTCTGGAGTCATGGACAAGGTCCATTATGGTGCCGATATTTAAAAAAGGTAACCGTATGGACCCTGCCTGCTATCGCCCAATTTCCTTGCTGGACTCACTGGGAAAAATAGCAGGAAGAGTGATTTTAGAAAGACTTCAGGACTGGGCGGAAGAGAGAGGCATCCTATCCGACCTTCAATTTGGATTTAGAAAAGGACTAGGTACCGTGGAACAAGCCTTAAATTTATCAATAATCTTTGGAAAATATGTGCATGCAAAGAAAGCAAAACTTTATATGACCTACGTAGATTTGTCCGCGGCTTTCGACTGCGTCTCCCATACAAAATTGTGGTCCCTTTTAGCACAGATGGGGGTAGATCCATCACTCCTGAACTTTTTAAGGGAACTCTATTCCAATCCATCCGCAAGAGTCCGCTACGGGACAAAGGGGGAATTGACGGCGTCTTTTAGAGTAGAGCGTGGGGTCAGACAAGGATATGTCCTGGCACCCTTCCTTTTCTCCCTCTATACCAACAACTTGGAGGTTGAGCTCCTGAAGGGTGCCCGTGACCTTCCACTGGCCAAACATCGCCCGATCCCCGCCCTACTCTACGCGGACGACGCCGTCCTCCTTGCACAAACCCCCCGTGAACTCCAAAGGTCCCTTAACAGATATTCGCAGTTTATGAGAACCCTTGACCTTCATATAAACGTAAAAAAGACTTTCGTAATGAAGGCTGGGGTTGGGAGGAAACAGCAAAACTCCATCTACCTTGACAGCCAAAGAATAGATTCTACAAATGAATACTGCTATCTGGGAGTCATGATAGATAATAAACTCTCCTGGAAACCAGCAGTAGAAGCCAGAAAACATTGTTTTAAAAGAGCATTAGCCGCATTGGTGTCGTTTACACAAAAACTAGGAAAACGTCCGCCCAGGGAATTGATAACCATATATAAAGCCAAGTGTCAATCTACAGCTTTATATGGAGCAGGACTATGGGGCCATACGGATGTCACCTCTCTGCAAATTGCAGAAAACAAGTTTTTCAGATTTCTCTTATCCGCCCCCAAAAGTTCCTCGACTTACGCCTGCCACTTAGAATTGGGGGCACCATATATCGAAGATCTTGCCAAAATTCAACCACTCCTCCTTTGGCGACGTATCTGGGCGTCAGATAAAAACGACATCACGAAAACAATACTGGCGGATGCAATGTCTCTGGACTACGTTTTAAAAATTAAATGGCTGGCCTATATCCGGACCTTTCTTTTTGACCTCGGAATAGGAAAATATTATTCAAACCCCGAAAAAATTGGAGAACTCTCAAAAAATAACTTAAAAAAACGAGCCTTGGACCATCTGGGCAATCTGAGACTACAAATAGAAGCTGGGAAACAGTCGGTGCAGCACGCAATAATGGTTCAATCTACCCTTTTAATGCAGCCCTATTTAAACCTTGACATTGGTACCTTCGAACGATTTCTCCTGATAAGATTCAGACTGAACATATTTCACAAACTGGTAGCTTTCCCAACGCCAAATGTTTGGGACCCAAATCCACTTCCATGTCCATGCGATGGGATATCAGGTCAAACCACCCTTCATACTGTTCTGTTCTGCAAATTTTATCAGGAACACCGCAAACTCTGGTTACTAACTCTTTTAAAATCTTGGGGTCTTAGACAATGCCGAGTAGCCATGTTGAGCTTGCAGCTTTTGGATACCGAAGCCACATGTTACCATGTCCTTAACTTTCTGAAATGTATATACGGACACAGGAAAAACCTTTAATTATAATAGTACTGTATACATTACCGAAACTCTTTTTTGCTGTTTTTAAGTAATCTGTAATTATATTTCACTGAAGATTTTTTACCTGTACTGCTTTTATGGATCTTTAAAATCCGAATAAAGTTTATTATTATTATTACATCTCACCCATGTCACCAACAGATCTGTAGTCAGGGCAACAAGAGGGGAGATAAACAATATCTTTGACAGGTGCCCCATCAGATTGGGAAGGGGTCTGAAAGGATACCGTTAACTAAGACATGTGCTTCCAAGTGTGAGTACAGGACCCCATCATATGATCAAGTCCCATTCCATCAGTATTTCATCCATAAAAGAACAGTCAACCAAGTGGAAGAGCTTTTCAGAGTTTATCAGCATTAGAGTGCTGGTATCGCCGAAGTCCAAGAGGTGAGACGGCGCCATCTGGACACTTCTAATGCAGTTTCTTCCACTTCAGTGAGGCATGAACCGATTTTGATCAATGCAAACTAGGTTTCACAACAAAGGGACAGTAGCCAGGACTTTGGCATCAATCTTGAGTTTTGTGTTGATAAGGGATTTGGGTTGGTAAGACTTGGGTCGTGCTTTTGAATGTTTTCCAGGGCAGGGATTTTCAACAATGCAGCCCTTTTATAAGCCTCAGCTTTCCAGAGGCTTATTCTTGCTGCAACCACTGCACCAGTAGCCATTGCTGTAGATCTAACAAAGTCTGATTAAATATTTGCCAGAAATGTGCCCTGTTGTTCCATTGCCAGTAATAGGTCTGAGAAATCTGTTTCTACTTGAATTGCCACTGCCAGCTCATCAAAATCCTTTACCAGCAACTGGGTAGAACAATCTCGGTAGGTGGTGGCTCTTACAGGCAGATTTTCTGCTGCAAAGGGTGTTTTCAATGTGTTTTCCATTGTATCAGAAGGAAAACAATATTCTGGGTTTAATGAGACTCCTCCTATAACTTGGACAGGATAGCGTCTACCTTTAAATTGTGCTGTTAACTCTCACTGGATTCCTCCTGTGTCTACAACCTTTGAAGTAATCAGGGTACAGCAATGTGACCTAACTCCTTCCACTTGCCAGAGACCAACTAATAAATCTTAGCATGAAGAGGCACAGAATAGAGGTTAGGCATACTGTGGGAATAAAACTTCCACATTCTCCTGACCTGGAAAAGGAGAGAACCCCAGATTGTTTATAATATGTCCCAAAATCTCTGACACTTCATCTGTTCTGATATGTTTGGCAGATGAGCATTGGCGTCTGCATCACAGGCAGTAGTAGTGTGACGAGAGGGGGGGTTTAAAAAATAAAATAAAATAACATACCTGCTAACCAAACGGCTGGCCAGCAGCCACCATTCCTCCATCTTTTCCGTCCTCTTCCTTCTGTGTCAACTGGAAGCACCCAGGCTCCTCATAGCCAATCACAACGCTGCAATGCAGCATTGTGATTGCTCTGAGCACCGCAGTTTGATGGACAGACAGAGACTGGGAGCCTGGGCATTTTCTCCACTCAGGCTGTACAATCCAGCCGGTCGTGAAGATGCAAATTGCGCATGACTGCTTGGCCAGCCCACAACAGTCATGCGCACTTAGAGAGTGCCACCACTCAAACCCCTTGCTCTTCCCAGCCCAGCCACATCATGCCCCGCAAAACTGACTCTGCAGAGAAAAATTAAATGATGATAACATTGCTTTAATATCATATTATTTTTCCTCTTTTGCAGTGCTCAAAAGCAGTGGGGCGACGTTCCTCCACCTTAGCGCACTAGCAGTACTGGCAGATTTGGTAGATGTTGCTCCCACCTCCGAAGTTGAGGAATCTGCTAAATATGCTGCTGTTAGACCTTTAGACCCTCTTGATCAATGCCTTTCTCTATCCTTTGGGTCCTTGGAAATAGCTGCTTCAATCATGTTTTGTAACTTTCAGGCTGACAGGAAGGCTGGCAAGCCCTCAGATGCAGGAGGGATGCAGACATTGTGCTTTTCCTAGCTGGAATTGGAGCTTTATTGGGACATATGTCTCCTCCTGGACTTCTTCCCTTCGATAATGAATAATACACACCAATGCACTTGAAAGAATGGTTCAAATAACTGTACCAGCGCTTGAAGTTTCAATCAATGACCAGTGTTCAGAAACAAAGCACCTCATAAAATCAAGCCAAACTTGGTCAAATCCAAGAACAGATAGAGGAGAACAAAAAGAGGCATAAATAAAGAAAAGAAAGGTGGTTATTCCATAGGATGGCTTACATTCCTCCCCAAGTACCTGGCTGACAGTCCCACAGTTCATTATGTACTTGGACTGTAGGAAGAATGTCTCTGTCCCCTGAACCAGGAAGCTCAGCCCTAGACTCTCAAACCTGATCAGACGCTGTTGGGGTCAAACCGTGCATAGCGTTGCAGGCACAGCCGCGCAGCCCTGACGCAGTGGTCTACGCTGGGCTATAATATCTTAGGGGTGCTCTGCAACACCCCAGATCTTCAACAAGTAAAAAAGATACCCCAGATCCACAACAAGTAAAAAATAAATACAAATTAATATTTCAAGTCTGCGAAGTCCTTGACACGAGCGAAAATCCTCACATGGCTCCAATGTGGTGAAATCTGGTAAGAGCAAATGAAAACAGGAAGATTTGAGAAAGGAGGGTCTCTTTATTTTGGTAACACCTTGGTGATTGCTGTCTGGTGAGGCAAGATTGCCTCAAATTGTAAGGAATTAAAGAGAGCAAGGGACGAGGAGATAATTGTATCAATTCATTGTATCTTCCATTATGTCATGCGGTCAACAAACCAAAGAAACATATGTTGAAATCTAATAATAAGATACATAAGATAGCGTGATACTTAGAATTAATGGCCTAAAGAATTCCACTGTACTCCCTTCGTCTCCATTCCCTAACACTTTCAGCCTTAGTATGACTTAAAATTATACACTCCATAGTAACAAGAAGAATGGAGTGCTTGTGCTAGCAACCACATGAAGTATTAACCCCTTGGCCGAGGGGGTGATTCCCCCGCTGTGCTGGGGGGCGGTTGAGCGTGCACAGCGCCCCGGTGCTCATGACGAGCTGAGCTTGTCACGGCCACACCCGTTTCTTTGGAACGCCCAGCACAGTGGGCAAATTAGGCCCACGTGCGAGCGTTGGAGCTGTTATGACGAGCTCAGCTGGTAATGACCACACGGCAACTGCGGCTCATGACGAGCTGAGCTCGTCTTGAGCATGGGAGGGGTTAAGGGATCACTCTTTAATTGCATTCAATTAAATCCAACACTGCTAAGTCACAATTTATTGGGTGTTTTAAAAAGAAAAGCAAGAAATTATACGTATGCCCCAGATCAAGTGGAATAACATGCAGATGTTGGTACTTATCTTAACATAATCTGCATGTCCTGATAAATATTGGGCATTCTCCCCATATACGTCAGCAGGATTGACCTGCAAAAATATTTAGGGAAAGCTATGGGGTGCAGTGTTAGCAGCCAAACTCCAAATTCCAGTTTGCACAATAACAGGTGCTCCTCTTTCAGAGATTCCTCATGACTTATCACCAGGAAATAGAAAGGCTGTTGTTTATTGATTAGAGCTGTCCTAACTGGGCCTGCTTATATTTTGCCATTTAACCTAGAGAGATTGGTTAGGTAGTATTTACTTGGAACAGCACAGCAGAAAGATTTGCTCCACTAATCGGTATGTACTGGATGGTTGGTTATCGTCAGATGACAGACACAGGTAGCACCGGGTACAGTCCATAGTTCTCTACATTATGAATGCTATCTAGCATTTACTTTCACATTAAAATAATGTCTTAGCAAAAACTAAATAGTTGGATTTACTGATCTGAAAGTAATAATGAGAGCTGCATTTGATTACAAGATAGATGTGAAAGAAAAATAGTTATATTTCCGCCTTAAACTGCGCCTCACTTTTTACATAACTACATTTCAGAAACTACTGAAAACATGGCTGTTCCCTCTTTAGAACTGCTTCCATTGATGCTTCTGTGCATTTTGCCTGATTGTGACCTTCTTTTCTTAGTCAGATTCCTGTCTAGTGTAGGGCTAGCTATTCAGGGATTAGTGTGCCCTCTATAAATATTATAAATAAAAAATTAATTTATTAAGTGAACCTTGGGTTTGTACCATGAATGTATGTGCTTGTACAAGGAACAAACGGGAGCCTATTTTATGTGATCCCAGTGTCTCAAGCACAAACAAGTAACTTGCAATTTCTCTCAGTTATTCAAAAAATGACAGGCAGTACAATTGCGTAACAGTGAGTAGTGGTTTGTTCTCTGTATTTGCGAACTGTGGAGCTGATTACGATGTGGGGCAGAAAGCCTCTTCCCGACAGTCGTAATTTCCTCAACTGCATCGGAACCCTTCCGACCAACTCGGTTTGTTTACATTCTGACCGACCGATTATGATGTTCGTGGTTGGAACGTAAACCGCATAGTTATCTGAATTGGTTCCAACTGCCTCTCAGAGTATCTGTGTCGGTCAGAACTGCATAGTACACCCCTATGGACAGCGTTTCCGTCCTCGGGATTACAATGTACTTTTCCAGCAGCCTTTCCATGCTGGCCTTTCCGACACGAAAAGGTTGTTGGAAAGTGACTTTGAGGGCCCCTAGCTGGGCCCCCTCCATCCTGCAGCCTCCGGTTGGGACCCGAGGGGGTACCTAAGGGACTCCCCAGTAAAACCCCGCTCTGTGTGGCTGGCATAATGGGGTGCCCTCGACAGGGTGCAGGGTTTTACACACACACCCTGTTTCCCCATAGGAGCGTGTGTTATGGCCGGTTGTTTGGGTGGAACTCAAACTACAATACAATGGGAGTCTGACCAAACAGTGTTCGTTCGCATAGTAATCAGGCAGGGCGGAAAAGCTGACTGTGAGTTGGTTGGTCCCGATTCAGAGTCGTGTCGGGCAGAGGCTTTGTGCCCGACATCGTAATCAGACCCTGTGTTGTATGAGGCTTATGCACTAACTTAAAGAAATTCTAGGTTAAATGTATGCATGATAAAAATTGCAGTTGCATAAAACAGGTGCATACCTGTACCATGAGCAAACACATACGATCATTATATAGCCCAAGAGGTCAAGGTAGGGCATTCCTAAATAAAAAAGCAGGGGTCACCAATGGTCTTCACAGTTTTTCCATGAGAAGTAAATAAAACAATAGAAGACTTGAACAAGTAGTCTCTGTAAAGGACACCAGTAGATCTGACAGTGCATACAAAAATATAGACGGAAGAAGGAAAAAACAACAAAACCTAAAAATCCATTATAGGAAGATTAAATGGAATCACATTCTAAAGGCCAATATAATAAAGAAACTAGTCTTCAATTTTTAGAGAACATTTCAAGAGGCAATCTACTTATACGTGATAGGGGGACATACTGCGCAAATTGGAGGCAATCGAGATAAAGTGAAAATATTATAACATAATCTAGCTCTGTAATAGGAGGTAATCACAAACAAACAGACAACATATGACAGCAGAGAGACATTCTGAGAAATGGAAAACCAATAAGAATCACAGCAAGGTACTCACAATAAGAGCACATCTGAACTCAACCAAGCTCAAATGAAAAATATAAGATATGGCAGAGACAGTGCATTTGCGTATGTATAGAGAGGCATTGTAAGAAAGTGGATTATTAGTAGGAGTGCATGGGAGTTCACCAGAAGTAATAATGTCAATATCTAGTTAGGTCCAGTAATGATTTCAATAACTTAAACCTGATTTCATACCCAGGTAGCTATGGCATAGTGCAGACAGTCTTAACTTAAGAGAATTTGTAAAGCATTTAGAAGTATCAAAACAGTTAAAAAGTCCAAAACACAGCATAATAAAATTTCCACTCCAATTTATAAAATAAGAGAATAATTTAATTGACAAAATGATACCAAAATGACAAAAAATCCAATAAGAGGAACTGGAGATATGATTTCTTAAAGTTTTAAATAATAATAGCACAAAAAAAGGATTAAACGCCAATGTGGAACAACTGGTCGCGGAAGACTGGGGCTTAGGTGCAATGTCAGGCTAACCTTGATGAAGAGCAGGTTGGATACACTGATCAGGTTCAACCAGGTTTGGATGTTTTCCCTCTGGACTTAGGGCCTGAGTCAGAGCTCATCAGACCTGATTTGCTCCTGTAGGGAGATGGAGTAAAGTACTCCTGCGCCTTGAAGAGTATATGCCTGCCGAATTTAAAGATGTCCCCTGGCTTAGTGGACATCTCTTGCATTGGCAGTAACCACCATCACAGTGATTCTTGTCAATCCATTGAAAGCTTGGCAGACGTCTCCGCCAACATGATGGAGCCATACTGCAAACTTCCTGTGTTTCTTTTTCCAAAACAAACTCCCAAAGTGGAATTTTGTTTCTGAAAATAAAAAAAAGCAATGATGTACCGGCTCGGCCAATCTTTAAATCGGGCCCTTAGACTTCTTTCTGGAAATCAAAATTCTTGTGAAGTCAAGGAAGAGGTAACACATTGAGACAAAATAAGTCACATCGAAGGTTGGCATGTTGCATATGTCAGCTGCATTGCTAGGAGCCAGATTTTGGCAACACCTCAGATAACACATCTACGTCATATCACGCAAGATGCTCTGTGCATTACCACTTGCCCAA
Source organism: Lissotriton vulgaris (assembly GCF_964263255.1). Lineage (NCBI taxonomy): Eukaryota > Metazoa > Chordata > Amphibia > Caudata > Salamandridae > Lissotriton > Lissotriton vulgaris. Next base: position 773,290,495 of record NC_141696.1, on the reverse strand, counting down.
GATATTGCAAAAACAAAGTATTGTGCACTCCATAATTGTGTGCCCAAGAAGGTCAGACAGTGTACAGTCACAAGTCCACAAGATTTTCTTCTCTAGCTGAATTTGGCAGCCTTCTACATGGCCATGTCTCCCAACCCATTGGACCGTTGCCCATACTTCTTTTTGCCCATGTCACTGTACACCTCGCCTTTATCTCTTTCGTCATGCCTTTCTATTTCAGGATGCCAAAGCTTAAGGAGTTAGGTCCCGGGACGTGGGAGGAGCTGGACCCTTTGAAAATTATACATATACAAATTGCTCCCCTCACACTTGTTTTCTGCTTAATGATTTAAAGCACATACATCAGGACTACTTCTGAATATGTGGGTTTATTTAGTTTCACCCTTCGCTTTTCAATTTCAAATACAAAACTTCTTTTTATAGCATGTTTGAAAAAGACACGCAACATGTAACACTAAATTATAACACTAAATGACAAATATGCAACACATTAAATCCAATACATCAAATTAAACAAACATGAAACATATATGCACATTATTTTCATATGACGGCAATTTAACTCATCAAATAAAGACACTTATTTCTGTATTCTGTGAGGTCATTGAAGGACAAAAGAGTCTGAAAAAGAAGAGGGCCAAATGGATATGAATAAATGAGTCCAAATTGCAATTAAACAGCTGTTGAACCTGCTTGAACCCGGCTACACACAAAGCCACAGAATATAAAGATACAGAAGTGACAAGGCCCTGACGAGATCCCGTTTATTCAGTTAACGGGTTCGAAACGCGTCGGCATTAAGAAGGCCACGAAAGAAATAGGATTAATTGCAATTTGGACTCATTTATTCATATCCATTTGGCCCTCTTATTTTTCAGACTCTTTTGTCCTTCAATGACCTCACAGAATACAGAAATAAGTGTCTTTATTTGATGAGTTAAATTGCCGTCATATGAAAATAATGTGCATATATGTTTCATGTTTGTTTAATTTGATGTATTGGATTTAATGTGTTGCATATTTGTTATTTAGTGTTATAATTTAGTGTTACATGTTGCGTGTCTTTTTCAAACATGCTATAAAAAGAAGTTTTGTATTTGAAATTGAAAAGCGAAGGGTGAAACTAAATAAACCCACATATTCAGAAGTAGTCCTGATGTATGTGCTTTAAATCATTAAGCAGAAAACAAGTGTGAGGGGAGCAATTTGTATATGTATGATTTTCTATTTCAGGAGACATTTTTATTTCCCTGTACCACTCGCACAACTATTGTCTCTGAAATCCTTCCCTGACTTCCTTTATCACTGCCCCTACCTCACTGCCCTACTTCCTTTTTTCCCTCCAAATTTCCCTTTCCGTCTGCTTCCCCATGTCGCTTTGTCTGAATCTCCCTCAATCATCTCCCTTTGCCTTGCCTCCTTCTCTATCTACCTTTGAATTAGTTTCCCTACCAGTGGCTCAACTTGGTCCTACCTCCCACCGTTGTCCATTATCCTAGTCCCTGTCTCCCTACCTTGTTTCCTGTTGTCCATGTCTCTGATCCCCATTTCCTTTTATTGCTGTACTGTCTTACTCTCTCCTTTCATTATGTCCCTCTCTTACTGGCCCCTTATTGCCCTCCATCTGTACTCCTTAATCATTCTCTCTGACCCACTCCCCCCACTCCATGTGCATCTGTCTACTTATTCCTAGTATCCTGTGTTATCGCCTATATTCTGTTGATCAGTAAGTCAGCGCTCTGAAAAGAGGTAGTCCTAGCATTTTAAAATGTTTGTGTGATAATTTATAACATAGTTATCACACCTTTACAGATAGCAGCTCCTGGTAAAGAGCCTCTTAATGTCAACTAGTTCAGTGCCTAGATGCCCTAATGGGTGACAAGCAGCGCTCTACAAATCCACCTTACATAACATTACATCACAACCAGTGGAGTAGTGTGGATCTTTGTCAAATACAAAGCTGACCTTTGCTCAAAGAATGCCCTGGTTTGAAATCAAATTCGGTGTCCCCTCAGATTCATCCTCTTTAGTTGGGGAGAAACAGGAGGAAAAGGAGGAGAGCCAAGAATAAGCAGCGCCATGAAAGCAAAAAAACGAAAAGCAATCAAGGGAGCCAGCAGCCTTCAGAGAAAGAGTGTACTGTAAATATACTTTACTTTGGACCCAAGCACTGGAAAAACTGCTTCAGGGAGCTCCAGCGTCCCTCTGGAGTTCGACCTCCTGGGCCCAGGTCGCACATGCTAAAGGCCGACCCTGTTCAAATACTTTGTAGGCAGAGCACTTTAGATGATTTACCTCCCAGGGATAAAGTGTACATCAGAGACTACAGCATTGCAATCAGGAACCGCATGAAATCAGGTCTAACAAGCGAGTTTCTTTGTTTCTTTTGTTTATTTGAGTACATTCTGCAATCAGAGCGCTCTAAAGTGTTTTCCCCACAACTTAATGTAATCTGTTTTTTCTCTGTCAAAGTTCTAAGGAATTGAAAACCGCAGGAAATGATACCAAGGGATTTTCATAAACAATGTAAGTAGTACAATGTTTTTTTGCAATAGAGGTTTGACTCAAAAACGGTATTTGTACAGCTTCTCTTTTGTTATGATTATGAGGTAAGAAATGCGAACTGTGTTGATCTTCTATTTGAATACTGCTCTGCCCTTTCCATGAGACCGAGGCGCGTGCATCAGTCCACAGGTTTGATATCTCGTCATGTCCAGATTTCTCTATAGAAAAACATATGCTAGATTTTTTCTGAATCGGTGATTTGAAAAACATGTTGGAAGATGCTAGAGCATGTGCGATTGAACCAATTATTCCTCACGTAGTTCTATACAGCATTTGTGATGCTATTCATCATAATAAGGTCAATTCATGAAAAACAAACAACGATTCGAAGGCTTACTTTTTCCACAAATGTATTTTTTTTTATTTTCCCAAATGTCATGTCATAGCCTACTAGTGGAAGTCTATGAAATCATAGACTTCTGTGTAACTTAACCAGCAAATATTTTGCCCGGGGAAAATCCACCACTGTATATTTTTTTAAAAAGCACCTATTTTCTCATCTCCTGTTGGTGAAATCACTTGATGCCATCCACATTAAACAGGAGTACATTTGGAGTTTTTTCACATCCAGTTCACAAACATGCTCTGGCCTTTTTGGTACTAAAGTAATTTGCAAATATCGAATGTTTAAATTGTTTGGAATTTGAATTAATATCCCTAAAGTGATGACTTTGTCGTGGGTGTTTTCAATATTCCTAAATGTTGCTCTAACACTGCTTCCCTTAGAACACTTATTTGCCAACTCACAAACCAAACCTTGATGAGGCTGCATAAAAACCATGTGCAAAAGTCGCATCTCTACGCCATCACGTGGTTCCGTTAGGTATTTACAGCTCTTTAAATACTGGGGCATATTTATGAAAAAGTCACGCAACTCAGCTGTGTGACAGGGAATGGGCAGGAATGCACCACATTTAACATAACACTGCACAATTCTGTCATTTCGTGTTGGCACACATGTGTTGCCTAGCGCCAAAGGAGGCATCCTTGCACCATGGTACCTTCCTGCATAAAAACAATCTCTTGAGGCATTTTCCTCGTTCACCCATTGAATGAGCAAAACATGAGGAGAAACAAAGATATTTCTTCTTGTTATGCCTCCCCTCGGGTTGTGTAGCATTTTGGCATATTCTCAGGTCTACCAGTAATGGTAAATATGGGAATGTGTCAAAATCCATGGGTGTTGCATGGGAACACCCACACACCAACCATGGAATGCCTCCCTTGGGCAGAGTAGCGCAACATATTGATTTGCGCTGTGATGTGTTACTCTAGATTTATCAAGCCAGTCAGGGTTACGCACAGGGGACTTGCATGGCTAGGTAAATCTAATTTATGACTTTCGCCGCTCTTGCGCCCCGCTGCTTGGTGCAAGGGTGATGCAACTCATTGGTAAATATGACCCACTGTACTCTATACAGAATCAGGATCAAGAACATACTTGCTCGGTTTTTAGCACTGTTAGGCCATTCTGTGAAAGCAGATGTCTTAAGATTATGATTCTATGCGTCAGGATCTGAAATTTACACCCGCAATGCATTACTAAAAAAATTGAATCTGTACCCAAAATGTTTACTCACCCACTTGGGACCAGAAACACAAATGTTTAGAATACACAAAGTTTCCTCGGGTACTCATGGAAATCTCTGACAGTTGAAGATTGCCAGCAGTTCTCCTGCAAAGGTTTGGTGAATACCCAACTACCTGTGAAGACAAATCTGCAAGAATAGCTTACACCGTGAACAACTGCAGATGTGAAAATGCTTCTGCATTAGTGTAAATAAACTTTTGTTTATTTGCTTTAATTTTACACTAGGAAAGTGTTTTCCCAAGGAAAAAACATTTCTACCAAACCTTTCACAAATGTTGTAGGTGTTCACTTTCTATCTCCAACCTGAGAAAGGTGTACTTCAGCCACTCAAAGGAGTAAATTATCCGACTGTTCCCAGGCTGGGAGTGGATTGTGGAGAAATACTAATCTTTCCAGGGCATTTCGACCCAGAACACCTACAAGCCTCCAGCTCTCAAAAGAAGAGCTATACATGCGTATTGTGACACCATACACGGGTAGTATAAATAATAATGAATACAACATTTTAAGAACGCAAATTCATGTTTAGTGTATTCTAGAATGAATTTACTCGTATAATAGAAGCTATTGCCGATGAAATTTCAATTTACAAAAGATATGCATCGAATCGAATTTTACTTAGAGCATTTGTTCAATGTCATTGTCTCTCATTGCTCAAGATTTTAAAGCATTTCTTTCGATTTGTTTATGGTTTATGGAACTAGGAGAACATCATTAAGGTGCAGATTCAGACCTTTGGCCAGGTTATCGTATTTTGAAGGCACTCTGCTTTCAAAAGAACGTAATATTCATGCTATTTTTTTACTGTATTCTAATACGGTTAATCGTTTTATTACAATATTAGTTTTCATGTGCAAGTTTGTGTTGTATAAAATATTTTCCCAAAAAGAAGTTATTGGACAATCTGCTGACACAGAGATTTAGTATGCTCTATGATTTTCCAAAGTTGCTAGGATTTCATTTGTGTTGAACCCAAAGAATTTTTGGAAATGTGGTAAAATGGTCAATTGGGAAAAGAAACACAAAAGAATAATGTTTCATTACACAAAAAACATTATAAGGTATGCCACATTAATTGTGTGGCTAGAATATGTATAAGATACCATTTGGGTATATAGACAATAGTGGCAGAGTGCTCCCATATTTATGAGTTAAGTAAATATACATTAATTCTTTATGACTGTAATGCATATGCCGCATTACTTAAGCAGTTAATCCAGAGTATGTATTTCTCTACATGCAAAGCCAAAAGCAGCATAGTTCTCTGAATGTTCTTGTGTCTCTATAGATTGCCTTTGCGTTAGACATTCATAGAATAGCCTAAGGCACCATTTTGATTTGAACGATATGTTGAGGTATACTAGCCTTCATTATTTTAGCCCCCGATGTACATATGTCTATATATAGAATGCAGTTTCATTAGAAGCTAATTGTGTGGTGAGCTCAAGGTTTCCCAGCGCCCAAAATGGGCATTTACAACCTAGTTGTGATAAAGTACCTATTTTTGCATGGCATCCCCAGTTATTTTGGACTGAAGCTGCTGGATTTAGAACTCTGGACACTAGGGTACTGCTGGCAGCCTCCAGTGCATGTGCTCTGACATCCAAAACATAGTAACATCGGATTTTCCCATATTGGCATTTTTAACTTCCAGTAAGGCTACCAGCAAGAAAATCAGGTTAGACTTGCTCTATGATGTTTGCTGCCAGAAAGAAGACTTCAGCAGACCTTCACAGCTAAGGTATCCGGCATCGGTGCAAACACTTTTTAAACATCAATAAAGAGACTAAGTCCAAATGTAGAAATCTTGACCAGGTGAAGGTGTGAAATGTAGCCAAACTGTGAGAGGTCCTTTGCTGGCACAAAAATTGAATATTCCTACTCTGAACTTCCCCCACCAAATTCCACAGCTTTAGCAGGACCTCATACAATGGTTATTCCACTTGAGAGGACTTCCTCAGACACAGCCTTCAAACTTACCCTACTGGAGGATTTCAAATTCCATAAAAATATTAAGGCGTAAGATGAAAAATTTGACCGGGATGACCTGCTCAGGTTTCAGTTCTCTATCGATTGACTTGAAATTGTGCCATGGTCCCAATCAATCACGAACAGTGAATTCTGAATGGTATTGTACTTTTTCTTGGGACTTATTACCATAAAATCTTAAAAATTCTTATCTCCTGTTCCCCTTAGTGGATTTTAGTCATTTTTGTATCAATTCTGTATTCCATTTTTCTTAATTTTGGTAAATTTGTTGTGAGATGATGTGTTCTTTTACATGTTGTTGCTGTTTCAGTGTTGCTAAATACTTTACCTGGTGGCTGTCGGAGCTAGGCATACCCACAGACCACGCAAGAAATCTAGGGATCATATTCAACATGATAGCTCAACTCAACCCAGTGCTCCTGCTTCCATATCCTATGCATGCTATGAAAGATATTCAATTGCTTGTCTCCGAACACCAAATGGACCATCACACAAGCACCCTTCACCAGCAGGCTGGACTACAGAAACACTCTCTATGCCGGAATCTCAAAACAACTCCTACACAGACTCCAGACCATCCAGAACACCACTACAAGACTCACACTTGACCTTGCACACCCACATCACACCATACCCCAAGAAGTTTCACTGGCATCTTGTTCACAAGCAAATCCAATTCAATGTTCTCATGCACACATACAAAGCCCTACACAACACAGAACCAGAATACCGAACAGCTAAATACACTTTCACCAACCTACCAGACACCTACTCTCTGCTTCACTCTCACGCGACACATTCCCCACATCAGCAAAAGCAAAGCTGGATGTCGCTCATTCTCCTACATTGCACCCAAAACATGGAACGACCTCCATCAGCTCATCGGAGAGGGTGAGAGGAGGCGAAAGCAGGATCTGTGCCGCTATTCAACAAGGAAACCTGCTGATTCGAAAAGTGACAGTCTGCTCCTGGTACTTAACTACCAAAACAGGAGGCTTGTCACTTTTAGGGGGGGGCACACACAAATAAAGAAGGGACCGGCCACGTGGGTCCCCCTGTGGCTACGACCCGGTAAGAAAAACACCTTTATGTATACATGGATGATGGCCACTGGCAAGCAATTGCTAGTTGGAAGAATTAACACCATCTGAATTGTGGGTGATGCATCTCAAGACAAAGCAAAATTACGTTTGAGTGGTGTAAAGAATGTACATAGTTATGTCCTATATCTCTCCAGAGATTGAACGTAACAGCTCACATAGACTAACAGATACTCCTTACCCATCACATGATAACATCAGTTGTAAGAGTAATATTGTGGCTACTTATCACGGATGTACGTCAGTACAACGCGATCTTTTAGATCGCGGTACTTTACAACGCTGCCATTACACCGCAAGTCGTTACAACAACTTGCGTTGGTGTGTGCGGATTGAAGATTATTATAATTTTATATTCCAACACCAGCCCACGTAACAGTAGGGAAGGTGTTGGAATATAAAATTACAATATTCCTTATCCAAAAGCGCCATCCAGCGCAAGTCGTAGTAACGACTTGCATTGTAATGGCATCGTTGTAAAGGTACTGTGGCGTAAACACCGCGTTGTAAACGATGTTTCCCACTTATCACAGACATGGTGTATGTGAAGTTGAATGGGAAGGACCTTTCATCCTAGTGAGAAGCTTGACCCTGAGAAAACGAATCTACACAGAAACACTCCACGTGTTATGCTTAAATTACTGCTTATCTTTTCATTGCTTCTTGGGACACACTGTATATCTCCATGTCCACTGTGTTTCAACTGCGGCTGTGTGTCCTCCTGCCAGCGTTGCTGTAGTTTAAACTGGTGGTTCTAATGGTAATGGTGCTGGTTTACTATTCATTGTAATAACATTGTTTATTCGGTGGGGAGGATGTGAATCTTACCCAAGCAATAAGACCATGAAGCCTGTCATGTGAAAAGCAAAATTTTAATACTTAAAACCCAGGTTCTACCCTGGGTAGCTATGGTAGAGTGTAGGCAGGCTTAACTTAGGAAAATGTGTAAAATATTGTTATGTTATGTTAATTGTATAGCGTACTGATCACACAAGAGGGTATGCAGGCGTTTGGGCAAGTATTTAGGTGTCTGGACCCCAAGGAGCTTTTACTAAGAGCTAGGTCTTCAGCTTCTTCAAGCCTCAAGAAGAGAGGACGAGGCTATGATGAGTTGATGGATGTCGTTCCATGTCTTGGGTGCAATTAAGGAGAATGAGCGATATCCAGCTTTGCTTTTGCTGATGTGGGGAATGTGTAGAGTGAGAGTGAAGCAGAGATTTGGTGTCTGGTAGGTTGGTGAAAGTGTATTTAGCTGACCACCGTCTCCCCTGCGGTGGGCTGCTCACTCCCAAGGCTTGCCATCCCTGCTTTCAGCAGAATGTGTGCATCTTAGACTGGATCTGAAACGACAATACTTCAGGACTGAAGTGAGGACCACTCTAAAGTGCATGACATGACCCCAGAAACTGCTGCTCACAGCCAGGCCAGTTGAAGCTGGAACTAAATTCCCATTAAGCAATGTCTGAATGTTTACTACCACTTTAAAAAAAAATCTGTTTAATTATCAGATGTGACCACATAATACACATTATACAAAAAGACCATCGTTTTATCCCAATTTAAAAAAAAACACTCCCCAGCCACCCAAGCAACACATTTAAGTAACATAATTGCATCATTGGTACTGGATTTGTTACAAGGCAAACTCATTTAGTTAATACAAATTAATACACTACAAGGAGAGAGAAAAAAAAGAAAACACGATAAAGGAAAAAAATGAAAACACCTACAACAAGGACAAGCAAAGTCCATAGATTCTTACTACACACCAGAATAAAGTGCTACATGCCAAACTTCAACCACTCCTTGATACAATCCAGTCCAGTAACAGACCCCATCTCCTAAGGCCCTTCCTCCTGTTCCAAGCCCCCTTCCGTAGGAAGGTCGCCTTTTCAAGATTACAGGTTGCCAACACCCTAGCTAGCCATTGTTGAAACACTGGTGGATTACTGTCTAACCAGACCGAGGCAATACATAAAGGATAAATGGTCATGGTAATAAAAACCAACCCCCTACCTCTTGCCAAATTCTCTGTTTCAGGAGAATCACCGCAGGGAATAGGGATAACCGAATATTTAATTTATTGAGAAAAAAGACAGTGATCTGGAATATTAAAAGAGATAAAGATGGGCAAGTGGCAAAAATATGTACTATATTGGCCCCGTCAGTTGACATCTAGGGCATTGGGTACCTTTACCCTCACCCCATTTAATAATCCTGCTAGGAGTGTAGCATAGATTAATACAAGTTTTATAATACTGCACTTGTAAATTAGATAATATAAACAATGACTGAGCCAGAGTGAAAGCCTCCCGGAAGCAGGCATCTGAGATGGCCAGCTGTTCTTACTATCTCAAAGAGTTATCCATATCACCCTTCATATGTTTATTAAGGAGGGAATAGATGAAGGCAATTGATGGTTTGCGTCCCGCTAACAAAGCGTCAACCGTGGAGAAAAATATTATCCTCTAAAGAGGAATGAAAATTAAGCCAGCTGAGAACCATTAATTTATGGACTGTTGACCAGATTTTGAAGGCATTCTGTAAGGTCTTAAAGCAGACCCACTCGATTTGCCTCCATACATTCCCCATGCCCCTTCACCTATCAATAATTCATAAGGGAATGGGAAATACTCATCTCCTAATTGCCTGGATGTGTTGCCAAGTAATAAGAACCCAAAGTTCTCAAAAACGGTAGCACAGTAATACAATTTTAAATTTGGAAGTACCCAGCCTCCACTATCTTTGGGCAAAGTAAAAAATTTCAAGGCATAAGACCACACAAAAACGGGATACAATTTCATCCATCTTTTTAAACCACAAGTTCTCTATCTGTAAGGGGATGGCACGAAATAAATAAAGAATTTTGGGGAAAAAATCATTTTTATAACATTGCATGGACCAACCAGGGATAGGTGCAAATTATCCAGCCTTTGTAGATATTTCTTGGGCTTTTCATCAAAGGTTCTAAATTATCCTTAATGATGCAACCCAAGTCAGGCAAGATAATGACTCCCAGATAACCTGCACTCGTGGTACCCGAGGATCACTGACTGTTTACCAGAATTACTGTTTTGTCCCTATTTAAAGAGTAGCCTGGAATCCGTCCAAATTCCACAGCTTCTTTCTCAATCCCTACGATTGCTGTAGCAGGTTCGGGCGTGACTAGGGTGATATCATTGGTGTAGACAAGAGTTTTGGTATACCAGCCGTAATATACTATGGGAGAAATCTTCACATTAGACTCTATCCTTCAAATAAGAGGGTCTATATACAAAGCAAATATTAGTGGGGAGCTGGGACAACCCTGCTTGGTCCCTCTTGAAATGGCAAATGACTTCGAGAGTTCCCCCACAACAAACACTCTGGCCTCAGGTTTAAAATAAAGTGCTCTAAGTGCTTGCCGGAATTCAGGGCCAATATTTACTTTTCAAGAACAGACCACATGTAGTGCCCAGAGACCCTATTGAAAGCCTTCTCGTTATCAATCAGGATCAAGGTCATAGGGTTTCCCGTCACCTGGGCAGCATAAAACAATATGATTACCAGTCTAATATGGTCTATGGTGCCTGTCCCCTGTATAAACCCATGTTGCCTCCCACGTACTACCTTGCTGATGATAAGGGACAAGCGGCCGGCTAAGATTTTTGAGTATATTTTGGAGCACCCATTAATTAGCATAATAGTTCTATAGGACCCAAGTTCCGTTATTGGCTTGTTCTTTTTTGGGGAAACTACAATTTTAGCTTGCGACCATGAGGGAAGAAATGTATTGCCTTCAAATACATGTGTAAATGATCCCATTAGACAGTCCTTAAGCTCCGGTGCAAATACTGTAAAATTTCACGGGAATGCCGTCTTCACCGGCAGCCTTCCCTGAAGCCAAAGGTAAAATAGCTGTTGAAATCTCTTACCACGCGGGGCACCTTCTAAGTCTGCTCGGTCTTCTTCATCAAATCTAGGGAATGTAGGTAAATCTAAATACACATAAATGACTCCCTTCCTGGCATCCAGATACAATGTTTGATAAATTCTCTTAAATGCTTATCCTAGGCTTACTGGGTCAATGATCATGGCCTGAACTGGATCCCCAATCTCCCTGACTTAATGCCGGCCGTTCTTTTGCCTGGTTCTTATAGCTAGTGAATGGCCTACTAATTCACCCTATTCATAGGCTTGTTCCCTGTACACTAAGAATGTAGCTGCTGTTTTAGCTATCATAATATCATTTATAGCTGCTTTAGCAATCATAACCCCCATCTGGACCTTTTGGATATTTCCACCCTGTTGCATGGCCACTATTAATTTCTATTCTTCCAGAGCTAGTACGGCATATAACTCGCTCATTTTTGGCTTTTCTTTCTTTACCCTACTTAACGTGAACTGCAGGGTTTCCCCCTAAATCCCTGCTTTCAATGTACCCCAAACAATTTGCCATTTGAGATGTCATCAGTGATTTAAACGGTGATTCCACTCACCATGTCATGAGTGATGTAATATGTGACGTGATCCACAGTGCATTGCGGGGGCACGAGCTATAGTTAGCTCAACTAACTATAATGGCCACATTTCTCTGGTGTTGCAACTATAACAGCCCTGAAACCTGTGCTTTTTTCAGTGAATTTCTAAGGTCGTTTAAATGCTACTTTCTAACTATAATGTCCCTGAAACCTATGGCTTACTTTGACTGTTCCTTACAACAGTCTCATACGAAGTAACCTAATCACTAATCAATCGCCCAAGATGTCTTAACCCTCACTTTTCGCTGAAAGGTTCAATATTCATCGACTGCTCAGAATGTTCGACCTACCAAATATAAAAGAGCAATCCTAAGCATATCACTTTTGTAAGTCTGAGCACGTTTGTGAAGGTATGCATGCGTGTGTCTCTGCTTTTACCTAGTGACATGTTGAGAAAAAAATATATACAAATACTTGAATAACTATGTTTCAAGCAGCATACTCTGTAAATTTGTGTACAAAAAGGTAGAAGCAAGAGAAGTGCCGAAGGGAGCAACAGATGTACCGAAAGAGGCAAGAGGGGTGCAGAAAAAAGCAAGAGAGATACAGAAAAAAGCAAGAGAAGTACACAAAGAACCAACAGAGGTGCAGAAAGAGGCAAGGCAAGAGTGGTGCAGAAAGAGGGAAGAGAGGTGTAGAAAGAGGAAAGAGAGTTGCACAAAGAGGGAAGAAGGGTGCAACAGAGGCAAGAGGGTGCAGAAAGAAGCAACAGAAGTGTAGAAAGAAGCAAGAGAAGGGGAGAAACAAGCAACAGAGGTCCAGAAAGAGTCAAGAGGGTGCAGAAAGAGGCAACAGAAATTCAGAAAGAAGCAACAGATGTAAAGAAAGAGGCAGGTGAAGTACAGAAACAGGCAGGAGAGGTACAGAAAGAGGGAGCAGGGATATAGAAAGAGGCACAAGAGGTGCAGAAAGAGGGAAGAAGGGTACAGAAAGAGGCAAGAGAGGTACAGAAAGAAGCAAGAGAGGTGCGGAAAGTGGAAGAGATGAGCAGAAAGAGGCAAAAGAAGTGCAGCCTTTTGAACTTTTTGTTGTAATCTCCTTTTTATCTGGTTGTCTATAATGGTATGTTCCAACACCCCTCCCCTTCCCGTGTTATCAGAGCTCTGGAATGTTAGCAAGGCGTCTGTGATAGAACGTTGGTGTGAGGCGCAGGAGTGCGAGAGACCAAGACGTGATTAAACCAGCTCTTCTTCATCTATTGCTTGCTGTGTTTATTCTAACAAATTGGCGACAGGGCTGCGCGGGGGGCAGGTCCTGGTCTTCCCCCGTTCATTCAGCACTGCCGTGAGCCACTACACCAGCCCGAGAAGTAACCGTGAGTCATCTTTAAAGTGTGCGCAGTGTATCATTTGTGAGCGGAGGACAGTTTGCGGTGAACGGTGCGCGAGTTTAGACTGTCCCGCATATCAGAAATGATTAATTCCTTGAGGCGTTACATATGACATTTACGGAAGGAGTATGATAATTGAGGCCAGTGCTTAACTTATTGTTGCGGAGGGCCTCGCTCCGTGAACTGTCCAAGGGGTGACGCTTCACTAGTAACTGCCGCCACTGGGAGACTTTTGAACGGAGCGGCGATTTAGCCTAGAGATGTGTTGTAATCTCCTTTTTATCTGGTTGTCTATAATGGTATGTTCCAACACCCCTCCCCTTCCCGTGTTATCAGAGCTCTGGAATGTTAGCAAGGCGTCTGTGATAGAACGTTGGTGTGAGGCGCAGGAGTGCGAGAGACCAAGACGTGATTAAACCAGCTCTTCTTCATCTATTGCTTGCTGTGTTTATTCTAACACTTTTGTTTCGTGTTTTTATAAAGTATATCAAATATATAGTTTTGTGTACATTTATTTATATTGATATTCTGTACACAACATGCTAAAATATAATCATAGGTCTGTGGAAAACATATACATACTCATATGTCTATAAAGACTAGGTACAAACACACATAAATATGACAAAGATTGTACATAACAACACAATACATGGAATAAAAATGCGAGAAAAGGTGGGTAAACTATGAAGCAGTTCAAAGGCTGGCGGTAGATGAGAACACTACGCACATTTCGGCATGTATGCCTTCGTCCGGTAAACCCATCTCAACTTTTTAAACAACGAAATAAACAATGAAGAACGTGTAAACATATAAGTGCACTACTTGGCCTGAAATGTAAGCTTTTATTTAAATAGGAGCAGATCATGCTTCTAGAGTAGACCATCGGTTCCAATGCTTCTAAGGAAGTGTTGATATATATAGTAATTTTTGTAAAAAAAGCACATAAAGTGAACATAGTAGGAGGATAATATTAAAAACACACATTGCTGGTCATGCAATGTGGTCAATGTGTGCTACCTTCACCAAAGTTATTAAAGATGAAACCTCATAGTCCCAGAATAGTAACCACAAAGTGTTGATCCTACAAGGGGATAAGTGTAGGAGGATGTTAAGAAACATAAGAAGATGATACTAACTAATATTACACGTGAATAGGAGGGTTTATCTACAGTTTCTGCCTACTCTCTTAATGTGGCCTAGATAGACTTAGGCACTGGTGATGTAAACGCCCTGGTGTCATGCATACCACGTTCACCAGAATTCAGAGGGATGTATACCTTACATGGATGTAGTGAACAGCATTCTTAATATTAAGGATAACAGTCCATGCTTCTCAAAGTCCAGGACCAACAGCTAGAACCTTTTTATCTGCAATAGCAAGAGTACGGGTAATGCAAATAAAGAGAGAAAAAGATAATTTTGAGTGGCTTGTCCTTAACAGTAAATGAACAAGCCACTTATTTGAAGTATGACTGGGTAGTGAAACTAGAGGGAAGATGTACCTGTATAGTAGCTCAAAAACGGGGATTCTTCATCTATATTGATATGTATATTAACATTGCTTCATCAGAGGTTTAAATCTGTGAGGAAAAATAAATACGTCTATTGTCAAGGAGCTGTCTGAACAAACTACTAATAATGGGCTGTTGGTTATGTCCTTATTATTAGGGATGTGTACTTAGATAGGATTTGTTCAACAGAGTCCTCTAGCTATGATTAATGATGTGTTTAAAAAAGCTTATCTCCAACGTAAAGGTTTAATTACAGGGGTAGCTGAAAAATACAAAACCATAAACAGTTTAGGATTTAAAGATTTATTTGACAGACACCCTATTTATTATATCATTTGGTATATATTGTACTTACTTCAGGGATATATAGGGATAGTGCTCAGCAATTTCTCTCTCACTTCATCAATGAGAAACCTTGAAAAAAAATGTTCATTCCAAAAAAAGATATAGACTGTTTGGTCATGTGTATATGTCTATTATAGTGCACCTTATTGTATTGTTTGAAAAATAATGTATGGAAATATATACCCTGAAATGCTTTACATGATTTTATAACTTGTACCTAGTCTTTCTCTTTACCCTATATGTAATTTTCCCTACAGCTAGCAAGTTCCATTGTTTACCATAGGGGTCCCTTTTTTACTAAGCCATAGGTGCAGAGGTGCTCCTCAGTAGTTCCTTCTTTTTTTGTCTCATTGAGTTTATAGTTTAGTTTCTATGGAAACGAGTAAGACTAAACCTGAGGTTACCACTCCACAACTTCTTCCCTGTCAACAGGTGTGGTTCCGCAGGCATGGAAACATGCTATGATCCTACCACTGATCAAGAAACCTACCTTAGACCCCCTTATCCATGCCAACTATAGGCCTATTTCCCTTCTCCCTGCTCTGGCGAAAGTGGCCGAGAGATTTGCACATCGGACGATTTCCAATTTCATCGAAGGAAACGATCTGCTGCACGCCACGCAATCTGGGTTCCGTGCAAATTATAGCACGGAGTCGGCTCTTCTCGAGGTCACAGATGCCATCAGGGAAGTACTCGACTCCGGGGGAAGTGCCATGTTGGTAATGCTTGATTTGTCGGCGGCTTTCGACACCGTTCCTCACGATCGCCTCCTTGTAAGACTCTGGGAGTGCGGCCTTCGGGGAACGGTGTGGAATTGGCTTAAATCATTTCTGGCCGACCGCCGGCAAACGATCTGGGCGCCCCCTTTCTCCGCTGATATGGCTCCGCTAGAGGTGGGGGTCCCTCAGGGTTCCATTCTCAGCCCCATGCTATTTAACATCTTTATGGCCCCTCTGGCGGTAGTCGCGGAGTCCTTTGGCGCCCAGATCGTATCCTACGCCGATGATGCCCAGCTCCTATTCACTTGTGATGGGGGCGGGTCATTCGACGGCATACAGATCAGGGATTGCCTTGGTGCGGTCTTTGAGTGGTTCAGGTGTAATGGCTTAAAGTGCAATTCCGATAAGTCGGAACTGCTCTTTTTTGAATGCGCCCTTGAACCAGACTGGAAATCTTGGTGGCCACAAGATATGTTTCCCCTTGACAATGTGTCTCTCAAGGCTAAAAACTTGGGAGTGATTGTGGACAGTGAACTGTCCTTTGGGCCACATATTTCGTGCCTTACAGGTAAATGCTTCGGCATTTTACGGATGTTGAGGAAGTTTCTTCCTTTAGTGTCTTTCCAGCATAGGAAGATAATTGTTCAGGCCTTGATTGGATCTCGACTGGACTATGCAAACGTTCTTTTCTTGGGTCTACCAAAATATCTTTTGACCCGTTTGCAAGTAGTCCAGAACTCGGCAGCCCGTGCTATCTATGGGCTCCCGAGAAGAGCAGGTGCCACTGTCCTACTGAACACCTTACACTGGCTACCGATCGCAAAGAGAATTCTTTTCAAAGGCCTGACTTTTGCCTTCAAAGCTTTACAAGGCACTGGCCCCAAGTACATAAGGAAACGTCTTTCCTGATATGTACCTAGCAGGACTTTGAGATCATCTTGCTTAGCCAAGATGACAGTCCCGGCTATCAGACGTGCAAGGATGGGAGGTCGGTCATTCCGCTACCTAGCTCCGAAGGCTTGGAATGAACTACCACTTTCCCTTAGACAGGATCCCAGTCTTCTTGCTTTTAGAAAAGATCTTAAAACGTGGCTTTTTACCAAATAATTTCTTTCCCTTTCTTCTGTCTGCATTTTAGTTGTTATGTTGTTGCTTTACCTGCTGATACTCTTCGCCAAAGCGCCGGGATGCTCCTTGGAGTAGCCGAGCGCTATAGAAGAAATAAATTAACATAACATAACATAACAACACAGACTATCATACCACACAATTGCCTTCCATAGCACATAATCCCACACTACAGAATTCCTATACACTAAATACCGCATACTTTCTATCCACATAATTTCACTGCACAGCATACCTCATAATTCCACTACACACAACCTACATCCACTCCACACCAAGAAACATAAATAAATAAATTAATGTTGTATACTTGTAAAGCGCACAGCTGCCCCAGCAAAGGGGCGTCCTGGCGCTGTATACCGCTGGGGAACCCATCCTGGCTTTCCCTGTGAGATGGTCCCTCCTGGGTATCTCCAAGGTGAAGAAAAGCATCCCCGGCGCTGATGGGGCCGTTAGTAGAGATTAAGCAAGCTATTGCCCAGAGTTGCTGAGTGGGACAAATGGTTGGAGTAGGTACCGAGGCGAGAATTATCAAGTCCGCTGACCATGGCTCAAGACCCTGCCGCGTCGGGAATCGATCCCTGGTCCCGGGCGGACCTCTGCTTCCAGGTCTGCCGCCTTTAACCAGTGAGCCACACCACTCCACATTAATAAAACACTTCTACATTTACAACGCCAATAGCTCTAACGCTCACAAATGCGAAGCCTATTACATTGCAAATGCTTCTTTAACTAGTAGTCACGTTTGCAGAGAGGTTGGGAAGGGGGTTCAGCAACACTATACAGAACTCCGGGGGAAAGGCTGTTGAGATTACCATCACTCTTTAACTGGCTTGAGGCAGAGTCAGGGGTAGCAGGGAGGGTGTCATTACCTGTGTTTTGAAGCAAGGAAAGGGGTCTAAGGAATGTACTTCTTAATTCAGACACCAAATATTTTACCAAAATACTAGCAAAGTGGTTAAATAAATATATGCCAGGCATCATTGCAACAGGCCGATTGGTGTCTGTTAGGGGGTTGTCAGACACAAGACAACATCAGGAGTAACACTGCTTCAATGGTGAAGGTAAACAGGAAGAACATACCAGCTATTGTGGTTGCGCTAGATGCAGAAAAGTCACTTCAATGTGACATCAAGATCCCTTGTGAATGGACAGGGCAAAGATGCACTCTCTCGCCTCTTTTCTTCACTCTGTCTATTGAACCCTATTAGCTGCAACAGTGCTGGATGGCCCTGAAATTCAAGCATATCATTTGGGGACAGCAGCATAAAGTAGACTTGTTTACTAACTGTATACTTCTGTCTCTCTCAGAGTTTGACAGATCATTGGTAGCAGTAATGTGGCACTTAGAAGCCTTTGAGTACCTTTTTTTAGAATAGACATGGGTAAAATAAAATAATGGAATATTACTCTAACCTCTAAAGAAGCTAGTTGATTACAATGTAAATTTATCTTTAAATAGGTAGCGTGGTATGTTTGCTATCTTAGCCTAAGCTTCATGGCTAGACTAGAAAAAATGGTCAAGGTGAAATGGCCACGTTTACAAATAGAGATTTTATCTGACCTGAATAAGTGGAGTGGCCTCCCTCTTTCCTGGCTAGGAAAAATAACCATAGTAAAAATATTATCTTTCCACATCTCCTTTGTATCTTCCAGGCAATGCCGAACTAATCTTAAAAGAGAAATCATTTCTCTGCACAAAATGGCTGCAAGGCACTTACAGACTGCATAAACTTGTTTGAGTTTTCATAAGTCCCATATTCCTAATTTGTAAATTTATACTTAGGGGCATATTTACAAGGAAGTGGCGGAGTGTGGTGTTAGCCTCCTTGGTTTAACGCAGCCCTCAGCCACTTCTGAAACACAGGGCTGTTTCATATTTACAAGAATATGTTGCAGCCTTGTATTTCCCCTGTACTGGCACTAATTTAGCAGCCTAGTGCCAACCAGCAGCGGCACATGCAGGTAAGAGTGATGGTGCTGTGTGGGGGGGGGGGGATTCGACAGACGACCATGAGGGAAAATGAAATAAATAATTAATGTCTCCTTGTTGTCATTGTCGAAATACCCCGCCCCACTTCTCTTACATGCACCGACCACTGATGGCGCAAACGCAGGCACCCTTGCACCATAGTGCAAGTGTGCCTGCGTTGAGGGCACTGATTGTTTATGTGTAGGACGGTGTCTGTTCCTGCACATAAACAATCTGAAATTATGTTTTGAGACTTCTATGTGTGCTGCTTAATGCAGCACACATAGAAGTTGCAAAACGTAATTATTTTCAATCAATCGTGTTTTGTTTCTATATGTGCTGCACAATTCAGCACACATAGAAACAGCAAAACTGGGGAGAAATTAAACCTCTGTCCTTGTTGTGCCAGAGTTTGGTGCTGTCCCATATTTACGCCACCATGTAAATATGTAGCTCCATCAAAATCAATGGGTGTTGCTGTGGAACACCCACCACAACACCTATTGCCCGCCCCTTTCACGCTAAGTTTAGCCTGAAAGGCTGCCTTATTCACAAGGTGCCGTTAAGCCACATTAAGTGGCTTAGCGCCACCTTGTAAATAAGGCGAAGCCCCTATCGCCACCACATTGTCGAGAAAAATGATGCTTTGATGGCAATGTAGCTTACAAACACCCATTTACAAGACACTGCAGCCAACATCACGTGGAAAACATGAATTTATATTCCCTGGAATTGAAGCAACTAAACCTAAGAGCAACCTAAGAGCAAAAGATGAAACCACCACCTACTACTAAACCAGAATAAGAGTACTAAAACTCAATACTGTTAAGGAAGTTCTCAATGAAGATATGGAAGTCCATACTTTCTTGATGTAAAAGAACCAGGGCTGTAGCCAACAGTATTTATTTTGGGGGGCACGGCCCGCAGCAAAGACTAAGTGTGTGCGGAGAGGAGAGGCAGGTTGGACGAGGTAGCATTTAAAACAGTGCTGTATTGACAGTGATATTTTAAACCCCAAAATAGTTTTTTCATTCTGTTGTTCCTGGACACAACTCAAAAACATCCATACAGGAGAGGTAGAAAGTACCCTCATGGAACAAGTGGGAAATACAGTGGCGGTATGGCACTCTTCCTATCAAATCCTTTACCAGCAAATGGACGATTGGAGGGGACAAAATATGCCCTGGCTGCAATTCTTGCGATGAAGAGGAAATTCACGTTCTGTTTTTTTGCCCTTCCTACAAGTCACCTAGGAAATACTGGCTTGTGCCCTTATGCAGGAATTTGGCAATAAGGAACTGTGTAACATCTTTCAGAATACTAAAAACTGATTCCTCCCCCCATATTGTCTTCGCGGTTGCAAAATATCTTTTAGCCATGTGGCGCATTAGGTCCAAGTTGATCAAGGCAAAGCCACCCTAGGATGAATGCCCACACCACTGTGTCTTTTTATTTATCTGGCTTCCGCCAACAATGACTCCTATTACACCTCGTCTATTCCTTTTTTTCTTTATAAATGTTATGAAATGTTGTTGCTCACACTCTCTATGTATTTCACATTCCTGATTTTAAAGGTTATGAATTTTGCCACTTGCTCTCTGTTGCACTTTATATGTTTGAATTTTAAATGTTTGTATGTTTTTATGCATCTTTTATGGCCTAAATGGCCGAAATAAAGAATTTTTGGATTGGATTGGATTGGAAATAAATGTTAGTTTCAAATGCTGCACATAATAGCACATTGGGCCAATTAACTTGGTCAAAATTTAATAATATTAAAATGTAAGGATGTTTAGTGTTTCCCTCACAATGGACTCTTATAAAGAGTTGTGGCTTATGGAACATCACAATCAAATTGAATCAATCATCTTAGCCAAAATAAGTCCCAATTTAAATACAGTTTTCAGAGTATTTGGTAATTTTCTATTCAAGGATAGTTTGAGAAAACTGGTGCCAATTACACATTTCGAAGTACAATTGTCAGTACATTAATATTAATGAAAACTGGGTAGCATTAACAAAACCTTCATAGGTCAGGTTTAGAGGTAGCACTTTAAGGAATCAGAGGGTAAAAAATAGGTAAAATTGCGTATTTTAAAGTAATGTTGGCCAAAAGCATCATGTATCCTTGGTTATGGTTTAATATAAATGGAAAGAAGATTGAAAGACACAAATGTTTGGAATTTATGCCCAGTAGAGCTAATCCAAACTAAGGGCTCCAATGTAAATATTATGACCTAGTCAGCCACCATGTACTCCTACACAGATTGTCATATCCATGCCAGTACCCTTCACAAACCTCTCCTTTTTTCTGAAGAAATATGCACTAAACAATACATTACACCTCCAAATTCCCCCACATCGGCGTAACATAGCTCCAACATTGGTGGAAATATACAATTGTAAGGCCTGTTCCAAAATGTCCACAAACTTGAAGTAAGTATTACATTTTAGTTCTTCTTATAGATCTTCCCCAATCTGAACACAGGAATCATTGCATCCCAAACAGCTAAACAAACTCCTTCAGTGGACTAAATATAACAAGCTTCTAGGCAAGATAGACTGAAGATTTAACAGAGGCAGGTGGGTGAAAGAAAATACTAAAAACAGTAACAGTATAAGTCACTTATAGGAACGTGGTCGATACAGAAAAAACTCAAACTAAGCATAAAATCAATTGAATAGGTAATAGGACTGGATACCTATTTCTCCCATTTGGACCACTATTCTTTGTTCTTTAATGCCTCTGTTAAATCTTCCTACTTTGTAGGAAGGAAACACATTTCAGTTAAAAATAAATATGTTATCAAATAAAAAAGAGCCTCGCAAAGAAATCCTCTAAATTCTGAATACCATGCATACGTACTTTTCCTGTGGAGTGTGCTATGCACACTTCAGTTTTGAGTAAGCCTGGGTCGAGGTCACAGACTTTTACTCTGCAGAACTCTGTGAAGAACCACAAAAACTCCACCATACTTCACACAGTTCCGCAAGCGGGGTCGTCCATTAAGATGTGCTGCTCACAATGCTATTCAGAGCCAGGAGTTTGTCCTGCGCTGTAAAATCAGCACGAGTGGCACTGCGCTTTGTGCCAGATGGCACTTCTGCTTTTTGCCACTTGAGCAGACATTCTACTTGAGCAGCAACTTTCTCAACTCGAATGGTAAATTTCTCAACGCGAGTGGTTGCGATCTGCTGAGACCGCCCATGATGAGAAATTTCACCAGTAGGAGGTCTATCGCGTTATTTTTTCTCACAAGCGCTCACCAACTTACCATTGGGAGCCGCTCGAGAAAATAAACTCCACTCCCCATCACTCTGCAGAGTTTTTCAGAACTCTGCACGGGGCGCAGAGTTGGCAAAAGACTGTGAACCTCGCCGGTGGCGCAGAATTCTTTGCCCTATCCGAGTCTCGAAGAACTTATGTAAATCTTTACAATTAGTGAATACCATGAAAGTATTATTGATTTTATGTTAGTATCCGAAACCTTTGCTCCTTTTATTTATTTATTTATTTAGAAGCTTATAAAGCGCACGGCTACCCCAAACGGGGGTGTCCCGGCGCTGCAGACAGCGACCTAAGAGTAAAGATGGCAGCAACTAGACAGCGAACTATTGATAAAGAAGGCAGCGGCTAGGGACATGAGAACAGCCACGTTTTCAATTTATTATGAAACAGTGATTCTGATGAAGCCAGCCTAAGCTCTAGTGGGAGCCTATTCCAGAGTTTAGCGGTCCCTACCGTAAAGGACCTGCCTCCCATTCTGGACCGATGAAACCGAGGGGTGGCAAGCAGACGGAGATTGTTAGATCTGAGATTTCTAATTGAATAAACAGGTTCAGCCTATTTTGCAGATAGACGGGGCCACGGCCTTTAACGGCCCGAAAAGCAAAGACCATTGCTTTAAATTGAATACGTCGAGTCACTGGCAGCCAATGCAGCTTCCTTAAGTATGGGGAAATAGAGTGGCAGTAGGGGATGTTACCAATTAGCCTAGCAGCTGCATTATGCACGACTTGTAGCTGATGGATCTGGTATGCCGGAGCCCCAACATACAGGCTATTTGAATAATCCAAGTGAGAGCTAATCAGGGCATGGACAACCGTCCTACGTGAGTCAAGAGGAAGATATGGAAAAATCTTTCTGATCATGTGAAGTTTGCCAAAACAGGCTGAAGTCACTTTATTAATATGGGTTTTACATGATAGGACGTTGTCAAATTGAAAGCTCAAATTACGAGTTGTTTGAGCTGGAGCAGGAGGAGGGTTAAGCTCTGCCGGCCAACAAAGCGGAGGGGAGAGAGGGTACTTCTGATTAAAAAACAAGACTTCCGTCTTATCCGTATTAAGTTTAAGATTGTTAGACGTCATCCAGGAGGAGATGTTAATAAGGCAGTGACGAAAATTAGCCAAACTGCCGTCAGAATGATCTCTAAAGGAAAACACAAGCTGAGTGTCATCAGCGTAAGAGATCACTGTGACCCCCCAGTCTTCAGCCAACTTTGCCAGCGGGGTAAGGTAGATATTAAAGAATACAGGGCTGAGTGCAGAGCCCTGTGGAACACCACAAAGCAGGGGCTTTGCTTCCGATACAAAAGGCCGAAGGAAGACTTGTTGAGATCTACCCTCAAGGAACGACCTTACAGAGGCCAGAGGGATACCCCCAATTCCAATATTGCGCAAGCGATCCAGTAATATGTCACAAGACACAGTATCAAAAGCCGCGGATAAGTCGAGGAGAACTAACATAGCCTCCTCGCCCCCTTCCACGCACTCTCTAATGGACTCAGCCACCTCAAGCAACACAGTCTCAGTGCCCGGTCTAAATCTAGACTGGGAATCATGCAAGAGATGATTGGATTCCAAATAGTCAGTCAATTGCTCCTGTACCACTTTCTCCAAGATTTTGGCCGGCTTGGGGAGAAGGGATATGGGCCGATAGTTGCTGAACAGAGCCGGGTCGGCATCCGCCTTCTTGATGATAGGAACCAGCATAGCTTGCTTCCAGGCAGAGGGAAAAAGGCTGGTAAGCAATGAGGTGTTCTTTAACGCCGCTTTATAGGTAGCTTTTGCGAAGAGATCATACGTCAATCTCCATTTACGTTCTAATCTTTTACATCTACTCTTTTCCTCCCGTAATGTCGGGGAGAACCAGGGCGCAGATGGTCTAGACCTTAGGGAGGCAAAAGGTGCCAATGGAGCGACAAGATCTATCGAGGAGAAAAGGGCAGAGTAAAATTTTGCTACATCTGTATTTAGATCGAGGGAAGGCAGTCCTATCTGTTTGGAAAAGATAGGCTCCAGGGCAGCACATGTCGCCTTATACCATTTCCTCCCTTGCTCCCTGCCTATTACAGCGGGAGTAGATGGACATGACAGAGTCAGCTCCAGCGGGATCAGATAATGGTCCGTCCAGACAGGAGGTTGGGAAGGATGGACAACAAGGCCCGGATGATTCGAAAATACAAGGTCCAGGGTATGACCAGCTGAGTGTGTAGGACCCCTGACCAGCTGGGTCAGATTTAAGCCGAGCATAGAGTCTCGAAAATTATTGGCGCGAGTGCAAGTGGCCTCATCTACATGGAGATTAAAATCCCCCAGAACAGTAAAGTGGGGATGTTTAAGGGAAAGGTCTGCAATGGGGTCAATCAAAGAGGAAAGCGAGGATGGTGGGGTGCCAGGGGGATTATACACCAAAACACCCGCTAGAATAATGGTGGATAAATTCTCAATGGTAAAGTACAGGGCTTCAATGAGGCCTAGTTTGGTGATTTTCCTTGTGGTTATTTTTAAGTGAGAGTGCAGAATAACACCCACTCCCCCCCTACTTTTGTGCCCTCCTGATTTAGTCCCACAAAATGATACCCTTTGGGGGGTAGCGAGGGCTATGTCGAGGTTGGAAGAGTCTTTATTCCATGTCTCAGTTAGAAATAAGATATCCCATGCATGGGTAGAGAGTGATAGCCAAATATCACTGGCATGACGAGGTAAAGAGCGACAATTTACTAACCCTATCTTGAGGGGCGCCCGGTCCCTGGTTGAACCAGGAATTCCAGCTTGCCCGATGGAACAAGGATCAAGTAGAAGGGAGAAATTTGAGCATTTAAAGTGCCGCTCTTCAATCTCCCCTGGTTTGCACCGAGTAGACGGGGTGCAGACCCCATAACTCAATTCCAACAGCTGGGACTTGGTCCAGTACAGCGGGGTTGTCCGCAGCCCTCCAGCAGCATGGCTGGCGCTGGTCGCCGGCCCGGCGCGGATGGGCGCAGACTGGCTTCCCTTTGGCGCCATCGGTGCGCCCGCTGCGCGTCATAAATTGCATGGAATTAAATGGGCTAACCCGCTAACCCCTGGCTCCACCCTCGCGACCGGAAGTAATGCGCGGTCGCCCACGCTACCCTCCACAACAATCGGGCGGAGCCCGTGGTGGACCGGGGTAGGAGGGAAAGGAGTGCAGGTTTAAGGTAGGTCAGCCAAAATGATTTTAAAAAACGAACAGCAAAGCAATCAGGCTCAACATATTTCACTTTGTACTAGTTTTAAAAATGGTTTTAAAAATGGTCACAGAATGCCAGCAGCTAGTGGTATCACCTAGCTCCTTCAATTACTAGTTTTAAAGAAGAGCCAAATAACGCTAGTGATCATAACTTCCTCACTGCCTCCATGCAGATGATCGCCCAGAAATCGGCCGGTGATGAAATGCTTCTCCAATACAATCCAAATCAAGGGGTGAGACTAAAATGGAGCAAAATAATTCCCTCCCCTCTAAAAGAAGATTGTTGAAGATAACAAGAGTTCCATTTTACAATGTTTGGAGCAAGAATCTTCCCCAGATAGGATTATACAGGGCTTCCAATCGATTTGTAGGGATGTGTCTGAAAAACTGACCACCTCAATAGGAAAAAGGGAACCCCAGAAGACAAAATGGTTTGATGCTGAATGTACCAGAGCCAAGAGGGATCTCAGGAAGGCACTGCATATACTACCGCAAGACAAAACCCTTATCAAAAATGTGAGGCAGGCATATAAAAACACAATCATTCAAAGGAAGGAATATTTAAGAAGAGTAGCATGGGAAGATCTAGAGAGAGCCAGAGAGCTGAAAGATTCTAAGAGCTTTTGGGAGGTAATAAACTGGCCATTGTTCTCGAAGGATGTAAGGGGTATGGATTCAGTGACAGCTGGGGATGTATGGGTATCTCACTTTTCAAACAGTTTTAACCCAAAGGGAACTATCCACCAGGAGGTAAGTCTAGATGTCCCATTTGACTTAAGTTCCGCACATCAACTGAGCTCTTCCCTGACAGTAGCTGAGGTAGAGAAAGCTCTGGAGAAGGGGATATGTTTGAAAGCCCTAGGTCCGGGTGGGGTTCCCCTTAATTTGTTTAAGGCTAATCGTCCCCTCTGGGTAACCTTCCTAACAAATGTTTTTACAGCAGCAATAATTGAACCCATTCCATCATCTTGGAAAGAGACCATAGTGACGCCTGTGTTTAAAAAGGGAAACAAGGATGACTCGGCCTGCTAGAGGCCTCTTTCTCTAATCGATGAGACTGTTTAGGTTTTGGGGAGGGTTATTTTGGCGCATCTTGAAGCATGGGCGGATACCAATGGGCTATGTCCCGAACACAATATGGGTTTCGGAGGGGCAGGGGGACGAATGAACAGTGCTTAA
Source organism: Lissotriton vulgaris (assembly GCF_964263255.1). Lineage (NCBI taxonomy): Eukaryota > Metazoa > Chordata > Amphibia > Caudata > Salamandridae > Lissotriton > Lissotriton vulgaris. The sequence goes on along the minus strand of NC_141696.1, from coordinate 773,264,047 downwards.
ATGTGTCATTGATCATTGGCAAGTACAAAAGGCAAGAAGGGGGCCACTCCACCTTGCCTTCATGGACTTGTCCAGCGCTTTTGATATGGTCTGTAGGGGGAAATATTGGCCCAGATTGGGGAAATGGGCTTTGAAGAGCCCCTTATTACCTTCTTGCGTAGGCTACACGCGTCCACTAAGGTCACCATACGATTTGGCCCTGGGGAGAGAGGACTAAGGCTATTGCTTCTACTGAAGGAATTCACCAGGAATGTATACTGGCCCCTTTCCTTTTCTTTTTCTCTTATATACAAATGTGTTAGAGTAATCTCTGGGAGAGCAGGCCCTTGATTTTCCCAAGATTGGAGGCAAGCCAGTTCCCTTGATATCATATGTAGACGATACGGTCCTAATGGCTTTAACAGCCAACAGCCTGCAGAAATCTTTGAATGTTTTTAATGATTATATGACAGCACTAGACCTAAAAGTAAATTTGACCAAATCCTATGTAATGGTGTGTGGCCCGAGTCAAATCAAAACTAGAACATTCATAGTCAAGGGCAAGACCATTGACAAAGTGTCCAATTTTACATATTTGGGGAATCTTTTTAACAATAAATTGAATTGGGACCACCTCATCACGACCAGGGAACAGCACACTAGCCGGGCAGCTGAAGGCTTATTTTGTTTCGCCTGTAAGTTGGGTTATAAGCCGGTTGCAGAACTAGTTACCCTATATAAGGCAAAATGCTTGTCTGTCGCAACCTATGGGGCAGGTGGGTGGGGGCATCAAAAAAGCACCCAGCTTCAAATCTTAGAAAATAAGTTCATAAAAAGATTGCTGATGACCCCAAAAAGTGCTCCCACTGCCTTTTGCCACTCTGAGGTAGGGTTGGGTTTTATTGAGGACCGAATTAACATTGCTCCGCTGGTCCTCTGGTTCAAGATTTGGTTGTCAGAGGATCTACAGTTCTCAAGGGATATTATGAGGGACTGCACGGCTATGGATACTGCCTTAGCCATTTCATGGCTCCGATTTGTTAAATTTAAATTTAAAGAAATAGGGCTAGGGTATTATTATGACAACCCTGCCAGTATCCACGCAAACTCTAAATTGATTATAAAAAATGCATATTTTGCATAGTCCACTAAATGTCGTCAGCAACCGGGTTTGCTTGGTCAGTACCCTTTACACCAACAATTTTATCTGTCTTACACTATGAACACATAGTATCGATTTCTCTTGACTAGGTTTCGCCTTGGCACGGTGCACTTTCTTGTAGCCTTCCCCAAACCGGTTGGTTGGTGTGAGAATCCCATTAGCTGCCCTGGTAAAAATTTGGTTCGTCAAAGCACCTTGCACTTCATGCCATTTTGCACACTCTACAAAGAGCTAAGGGCAAGGTTTCTTGTTCCAATTTTAAGAGAAATGCGCCCTGTTAACTATCAGGAGGGTTTTTATATCCGACGCTCGCTGTCTACTGTGGCGATATGCACTGCTGTATTAAACTTCATTAGATCCACACGGAAACGGTATGGATTGTAAATGTTACTAAATTGGGTTCTATTGGTTTTAAAACAAATTGTTTTTAAATCTGTTTTTTAATCTCCTAGATTTTAAGATGCCGAGGTATGAGGAATATTATTGTATAAATTGGACATGAAATTGAAAGATATTTGTTAGTAAATTACTTTTATGGTCCATTTCTTTGAACCGAATAAAGTTATTTTTGATTTGGTTTGAATACCATGCCCTTAAATTCACTTGGTCCAAGACTTTCAGAATTTTCTCCGATCGGCCAAATCGACCAATTAATAACAAACTTGATGCATATTAATGTTTTAATTATATTTTAATTTACAAGTATTGTGTAATCCGTTACCTTAGTTTTCTTTATGCTATCCGTATTTATCAGAGATGAACCTTCTATAAAGCAGCAGTGAAACACGTATGCTTTCCTAGAAACAGACTAACATCAGGACTCAATACCTGCCGAGCAATGTTTCCCATTGCTTCTCATATATTAAATTAAGCCTGATACCATCAGCCGTCAATCATAACATCCGGGTCAGATGCAAGATAAAGTAAAACCTGAAACGCAGAGTGTGGTGATCAGCAGGGAATATGGAATGGGATTAAAGGAAAAAAGAGTAAGAACGTCAGCTGTCTCTTGAGCAAAGGGATGTGTACGTTTATCATGCATACGTCAGACGCTTAAACTTACCCTGTGAGACTCATTCTACACTTGCGTGATATAAAAATAGTTTGACATTGGCACGTGTGGCAATAGTTTTCAAATCAACTTTTAAAAGTTCATTCAGAACATACTGCCTTATGTTTTGACTACAAATTTTGATGAACGCAGACAGTGAATTTGACATGATGCAACATCTTTATATTTATGACATATTTAAGGAATTTTTGGGACGTATTGATGAAACATCAGTTGGCCTTAGAAATTGTTGTATAATATCAGGAAAACAACAGATTCAAAGTGCTTTTATTATTATTGTTACTATTACTGGGTCATTTACCTTAAGGAGAATGCTGTTCTTAGCACAAATACTAAGTTGTGTCTGTTATCTATGCAAATGGTCATCGCTGTTACAAACTATGGGGTCGATTAGGATGGCGGACGGAAGGACGACCGCCGGCCTGGAGTAGGCGGAAAATGCCATTTTTCAGTCCGCCAGCCGCGGCCAGTCTGTCCGCCATATTAGGATGGGAAGCACTGTCTAATTTCCGTACGCCGCGGAAGAACAAGCACCGCCGCGTAAATACACCCGACCCCTCGGTGGACGTAGCCAATCCAGAGACACTGCAGTACGGAATGACGTCTCCGACCGTCCACGTAATCACAATGCCGTAAAAGACACAGCAAATCGCAGCGGAAAAACCACCAGCCTGAACATGGCAGATTCACCACAGCGGAGAGGCAAAACATTGCAGAGAGATACCCACCACAGGCAGATCGCCGTTATGGGCCCAGCTCTGGACGCATTTCGCTCCTCTTCGTGCTCCACCACCAGCAAGTCATGGACTGTCGCTGACGATGATGCAGGTACGCAAACACACCAATCGCTGTCGGAAGGGGAGTATCTGCCGGGGCTGTGACGGCCGGAGGGGAAGGGGCATGTTGGGGACACAGCATTTACGATAGCACCAATATATCAACAATGCAAGGAGACAACCAGGAATGACACAGCGAAACCACTACACAGGAATAACTTGCTTTATTGCACATAATAGGGGTTGCCTCCCAGAGTAGCCAGGAGCATGGGCACTGGATAGAACAGAACAGGTACATCTGAAGCAGCACATGAGAGGGGCAACAAGCATCAACAGGCCATGGTGCAGAACAGAGCATGTACATCTGAGGCAGCACATAAGATGGGCTAAGTGCATCAACAGGCCATGGCAAAGAACAGGTACATCTGAGGCAGAACATGAGAGGGCACAATGCAGCATCCTAACAGCAACAGGACAGTGTTCACAACAGAGCAGGTACATCTGAGGCAGCACATGAGAGGGGCACAGAGCATCAACAGGCCATGGTACAGAACAGAGCAGGTACATCTGATGCAGCACATGAGAGGGGCAACGAGCATCAACAGGCCATGGTACAGAACAATTACTTCGTTTTTCAACAACAATTCTACCTGCAATGCAAAGGAGTAGCAATGGGTGCGACTTATGCCCCGAGCCTAGCTAATCTGTACATGGACCAATATGAGGAACAACATCTATACGCAGAAGAAAATCCATACATCAATTCGATATCAATATGGAAAAGATATATTGATGACGTGATCTTGATTTGGACAGGCACAGAAGCTGATTTAAAAGACTTCTTCCTCTGGCTGAACACAAGGTGTAACGATATCCAGTTCACTATAAGCTATGATAAAAAGAATATTGCCTTCCTGGATCTCCTGTTCAAAGTTGAAGACGGACTAATACTCTGAAACCACTACAGAAAGCCAACGGAGAGAAATACCCTCTTGAAATATGACTCTCATCACCCATGTAACCTACGTGACAATCTGCCGTTCGGTCAATATCTACGGATGAGGCGTAACTGCACCAAAAAAACAGACTTCTTCAAGGAGTGTGAGACACTCACCAATCACCTACGTGAACGAGGTTATCCACTGGGGTTACTCAAACGTGCCAAAAAGAGAGCCTGGTACTGTCCAAGAGAGGAGCTACTCATCCTAAAAGAAAAGAAACTTGCCTCTACCAACCTAGTCTGCGTCACCACTTTCCATTCTATGAGTAACATCATGAAGAAAACGATAAAGAATTACTGGAACTTGGTGGCATCAGAGCTCAATACTGATGAAAGTCCATTGTTTGCTTTCAAGAGAAGGCGCAATATAAAGGATAATGTGGTAAAAGCATTCCTAGAACCTCCGAAACCAGTAACCCTTAGAGATCATCTGGGCCTGCCTCCTGTGAAAGGACACTTCAAATGCAGTACATGCAAAGCATGCCCCTTGTGTATTGATGGACCCTCCTTCTCCCATAATAACAAAACGTATACATTGCCTTCCCTGACAAACTGTAACACCTCTAATGTCATATACATCATTCTATGTCCATGTGAAAAACCCTATGTGGGCCAAACAACGCAGAGGGTGAAGGCACGTACATTGCAGCACATGAGTAGAATCCGATGTAAGGTCCAGGGAGCACCGATGGTGGATCACTTTGTCAGCCAGAACCATGATCCTGACAGTATGCGCTGGCGCCTGTTAGAAAAAATCAACGCAAATCCCAGGGGAGGTTCCATAACCTCTGCACTTAATAGAAAGGAGTGCATATGGATCCAAATTCTGAACTCTGTCAGTCAGGGATTAAACGTGCACGAGGAGATCTCTAAACAAATGGGCCTACTGTAATCTTGATATCATGAATCTCGTTACAACTGTGCACTAACCTTGTACTCTCTCTTTTTCCCTGAACTATGTCCGTGAATTGTATTTTGGACTAAGTATGAACCCCTTTCTGCACCAATAAGTCAACTTCTATGATCTAGTATCTCTCTGAACCCTCTTACAGAATCCTACATGATTGTAACACCAGTTATGTCCTAGTTCCCTCCCCACGGGATTTGTATAATTTGTAAACCCTGACTTTTGCATGTACTTCTTACATGAGATCCAGATAATTCCAATGTTTTATTTCATGTTGTGAGTCATAGTCATCTAAGCACACCGTAACTTGATGTACTGCTTAATCATTGGTTATTCGGTCTGATAAGTTGTCCGTGAATCTTTCACAACCCCCCCCATCCTGCAGACACCTTGCGCACATCGTGTCATCTGACACGTTTCGTTGCGCGTCAGACAGATGTACCAACATTGCCTGGCAACCTATGTGCTCGCGTCTCCCAGCCTCTGATGCCCGAGCACTTTGCCGGTGACTCGGCGCATCCAATCAACACTACGGCGTTGCTATGCAACCAACGTGCATAACGTCCTCGAGCTCCGTGCTACCCACGATCGAGCTCCAGTTTGACAGGACAGACGGCGCTCGGCTTTTGCAGTGAACGCCCGCATTGCTCTCTATTCAGGGTAAGCCAGCTCTCCGCTTGTCTTCGAGCGAACAACGAGTGTTCTCGGTCGTGCACTCGTATCCCGCTTAGGCACTAAGAAATTTGTGGTGAAAACACTTACGGAACCCTGATCTGCACAGCCATTAAACCTGTAATTTTATTACGAGCGTTTGGTTTAATTAAAACGAGCGGTTGGGCTTCTCCTACGCACTCTGCTTTGAGCGCCCACATCTGACAATAATATGCTGTTTTTATTAATGCATGGACATCGAACTGGGCGCGGTGTTGCCTATCTCCCAGTACTAGGCACCCTTCTTAATTAATTATCGATGGAATGATGCCCTCTACAAATCGGGTACCGCCCTCTATGATAAATTTATTAATCATCTATTGTCACTAATTGTTTTGCTAGTTAAATATGGACTTTGCATGGTCCAATCCGAACTACAAAAGCCATGTCCTTCCCAGAACGGAATCAAGCATCTGAGGACCGGACCGGTTTCGAGGTAACACCTCTCATCAGCCCGGCTAGCTTGACTCCAGTGGTGTGGAGTGCCTGGGACCCACGTCTGGGCATCCCCAGCGCACTTAGGGCGGAATATGCAAACACAACAGGTGATGGACCGAATGTGGATCAATGTCACACACTCATCCCAGTCCAAAGATCTGGGCCCAAATCCATCGTTTTTTGCACTCCACACCACCCTGGGTTAGACAATAGCGATATGCAAATCAGCTCTGACCCTGTGCCCCATGGGAACAGTCCAGTCCGAACTACAAAAGCCATGTCCTTCCCAGAACGGAATCAAGCATCCGAAGACCGGACCGGTTTCGAGGTAACACCTCGCATCAGCCCGGCTAGCTTGACTCCAGTGGTGTGGAGTGCCTGGGACCCACGTCTGGGCATCCCCAGCGCACTTAGGGCGGAATATGCAAACACAACAGGTGATGGACCGAATGTGGATCAATGTCACACACTCATCCCTGTCCAAAGATCTGGGCCCAAATCCATCGTTTTTTTGCACTCCACACCACCCTGGGTTAGACAATGGCGATATGCAAATCAGCTCTGACCCTGTGCCCCATGGGAACAGTCCAGTCCGAACTACAAAAGCCATGTCTTTCCCAGAACGGAATCAAGCATCCGAGGACCGGACCGGTTTCGAGGTAACACCTCTCATCAGCCCGGCTAGCTTGACTCCAGTGGTGTGGAGTGCCTGGGACCCACGTCTGGGCATCCCCAGCGCACTTAGGGCGGAATATGCAAACACAACAGGTGATGGACCGAATGTGGATCAATGTCACACACTCATCCCAGTCCAAAGATCTGGGCCCAAATCCATCGTTTTTTTGCACTCCACACCACCCTGGGTTAGACAATGGCGATATGCAAATCAGCTCTGACCCTGTGCCCCATGGGAACAGTCCAGTCCGAACTACAAAAGCCATGTCCTTCCCAGAACGGAATCAAGCATCCGAGGACCGGACCGGTTTCGAGGTAACACCTCTCATCAGCCCGGCTAGCTTGACTCCAACGTATATTGCAGCATATAAGTAGAATCCGATGTAAGGTCCAGGGAGCAACGATGGTGGATCACTTTTTCAGCCAGAACCATGATCCGGACAGTATGCGCTGGCGCATATTAGAAAAAATCAACGCAAATCCCAGGGAAGGTTCCATAACCTCTCCACTTAATAGAAAGGAGTGCAAATGGATCCACATTCTGAACTCAGGGATTAAACGAGCACGAGGAGATCTCTAAACAAATGGGCCTACTGTAATCTTGATATCATGAATCTCTGTTACAACTGTGCACTAACCTTGTACTCTCTCTTTTTCCCTGAACTATGTCTGTGAATTGTATTTTGGACTAAGTATGAACCCCTTTCTGCACCAATAAGTCAACTTCTTTGATCTAGTATCTCTCTGAACCCTCTTACAGAATCCTACATGATTGTAACACCATTAATGTCCTAGTTCCCTCCCCACAGGATTTGTATAATTTGTAAACCCTGACTTTTGCATGTACTTCTTGCATGAGATCCAGATAATTCCAATGTTTTATTTCATGTTGTGAGTCATAGTCGTCTAAGCATACCGTAACTTGATGTACTGCTTAATCATTGGTTATTCGGTCTGATAAGTTGTTCGTGAATCTTTCACAACCCCCCCATCCTGCACACACCTCGCGCACATCGTGTCATCTGACACGTTTCGTTGCGCGTCAGACAGATGTACCCGCGTTGCCTCGCAACCTATGTGCTCGCGTCTCCCAGCCTCTGACGCCCGATCACTTTGCCGGTGACTCGACGCGTCCAATCAACGCTACGGCGTTGCTATGCAACCAACGTGCATAACGTCCTCGAGCTCCGTGCTACCCACGATCGAGCTCCAGTTTGACAGGACAGACGGCGCTCGGCTTTTGCAGTGAACGCCCGCATTGCTCTCTATTCGGGGTAAGCCAGCTCTCCGCTTGTCTTCGAGCGCACAACGAGTGTTCTCGGTCGTGCACTCGTATCCCGCTTAGGCACTAAGTAATTTGTGGTGAAAACACTTACGGAACCCTGATCTGCACACCCATTAAACCTGTAATTTTAGTACGAGCGTTTGGTTTAATTAAAATGAGCGGTTGGGCTTCTCCTACGCACTCTACTTTGAGCGCCCACATTTGACAATAATATGCCGTTTTTATTAATGCATGGACATCGAACTGGGCGCAGTGTTGCCTATCTACCAGTACTAGGCACCCTTCTTAATTAATTATCGATGGAATGATGCCCTCTACAAATCGGGTACCGCCCTCTATGACAAATGCATTAATCATCTATTGTCACTAATTGTTTTGCTAGTTAAATATGGACTTTGCATGATCTCTTCAACAGAGAACTGGTTAGTCACCCGCACCAGTTCCCATTGTGCATGATCTGTTTATTATCAGAGAACTGGTGAGGTACTCATACCAGCTCCACCTGTTCCCTTTAGATTGACCTTCCGGCTTTCCTCCAGGGTGTGATATTTTCCTCCTGCCAGACCAGAGCCCCATGTGAGTATTCCCTACTCACATTAGTCATTTTTGACAGCAAATACCGACACCTCTCTGAAACCTCTTTCCTCTTCGTTCCAGGTCCCCCCCCCCTTCCCTCCCTTGTATTGATAAAGACCCGCCCCAACCACCAATTGGGGCGCAATAGGGTCGAAACGTCGATGCTAATATTGGTCAAGAAACCTCCGGGAACTTGCACAGTAACCATCTGTTTCCTTGGAGCATTAACTCAGAACTCTGACCTTCAAACCAAGAAAAAACCCTTCCCCCTTCCTTTCCCCCTTGTATAAAATTGTATATATGTGTACATAAGTATCACTAAATTTAAATGCACTATTCACTTTGTTCACCAACAGTCACTCATCACATGTTTTAGCATTAATTGAAACTAAAACGGAATGAAGTAATTCCTGTGTACTGTAATTGTGTTTTTTACTATATAAAAGTTTTGAACTTCATTTGTTTTCAGAGAGGTTTAATTTATTGTGTTATGAGCTGATATAGCCTTCCTTCAAAGCAATTCATTCTGCCACCCAACAGAACCACCTTTGTTTTTAATCATGGTACAGAACAGAGCAGGTACATCTGAGGCAGCACAAGGACGTGTGTCATGCGCCCCATCCCATGGACATTCATAATGCAAGGGTGGTCACAATGGACAATCCAGACACCAAGTACAATGACATGTGAGTGATGGGAACTGCACCTCACAGCACAGAATCAGGTGGACCGATTGACCTAGTAGCTTCGGACACAGTGGCAGGATCTGATACATGATTGGGAGATACAGCCACAGTACCAGTGACTGACACATGAGCCATAGACCCAGACACACTGCCAGCACCAGAAAAAGGAGTGTGAGACACAGCCACAGCTCTAGTGACTGACACATGAGCCATAGACCCAGACACACTGGCAGAACCAGAAACAGGAGTGTGAGACACAGCCACAGCTCTAGTGACTGACACATGAGCCAGAGACCTAGACACACTGGCAGCACCAGAAACAGGAGTGTGAGACACAGCCACAGCTCTAGTCACTGACACATGAGCCATAGACCCAGACACACTGGTAGCACCAGAAACAGGAGTGTGAGACACAGCCACAGATGTAGTGACTGACACATGAGCCATAGACCCAGACACACTGCCATCACCAGATACAGGAGTGTGAGACACAGCCACAGATCTACTGACTGACACATGCGCCATAGACCCAGCCACACTGCTGGGACATGTCCCTGTACAGTGACCAACAATTACCATGCCAGCATCTGAGACATGCGATTGGCGGACACACACCGTAGCAGTAGTAACAGGTTTGGCTACCGCCTTGTGCCTCTGTCCCTATGAGGGTCTCCACTGGGGTGCCACAGGGGTCATCACTTAGCCCGCTGTTATTTAACATCTACGTGACTCCACTGATTTTTTGGGCGGAGTCTCAGGGAGCTAAGGTGATGGCCTACGCTGATGGCACCCAGCTGCTGTTCACCTGGAGCAAGGAGGAGTATTCGGTCGAGAGACCCAATCAGTGTCTGTCATCGGTCTTCCACTGGCTGGCCAACGACAGCTCAAGTGTAATGAGGGAAAGTCTGAAGTACTGCTTTGGCTCTTTTGCTCCAGACTTCAGAGAGAGATTTTGGCCGCCCGGTTTTACTTGTCCACCTGTGAATAAGGGTGCGGTCAAGAACCTTGGCGTTTGGTTCGATGAGACCCTGGTTTTTGGGACACATGTAAAAAAACTGGCTGGCTCCTGCTTTGTGGTGCTGAAAAGTCTGAGAAAGTTTCTGCCCATCCTGCCGAATTCAGCTTGAGAGACGGTTGTTCGTGCACTGATTCTCTCTCGCTTGGATTATGCCAACACCCTCCTGGTCGGCAGCCCAGGCTATCTTGTGAACAAATTGCAGGTGGTCCAAAATTCGACCGCCAGACTACTAGGCTGGCTGTCTTCCAGGCACAGTGCCCGGGCTCTTCTACGGTCATTGCATTGGCTCCCGGTGGAAATTCGTCTGAAATTCTAAATGCTCTCCATTGTGCAATGGGCCCTTTACGGTCTTGGTCCTAGTTATTTACAGAAGAGATTCTCCTTTTACACCCCAGTGAGACAGCTGCGTTCTTCTTTGTTGCTGCTAATGCAGATGCCGAAGTTTAAGCGCCAGCGATTGGGTGGGAATTCCTTTGCCCGCAAGGCCTGTTTGGCCTGGAACGAGTTGCCCTTGGCCTTAAGAGCCACTTCTGATTCTTTTCTGTTCAGGAAAGCCCTTAAAACTCTTCTGTTTAAATCTGGTATCTGAGCTTCTCCTGCTTCTTTTTGCTGCTAGCGCCGGGACACTTCCGAGTATCTGTGCGCTGAATAAATTAAAATAACATAACAGTACCTGAAACAGGAGAGGTCACAACTGACACAGTGCTACTACATGAGGCATGACAGCGAACAACAGACACAGTGCCACTATCTGACACATGAGAGTGAACTGCATGTGACCCACTAGGACCACTGAAATGATGAGCCACAGGGCTGTACGGGCCAGGAGGCAGGGTGGCTCTGGGAGCTGGGGACAGCTGTACTGGAGCGACATTGGGGTGGTCAGGTGTCACTGGTGTGTGTCTCCATTTCTTTGGGATATGTAAGGGCACCCTGGACATGACTGGACTGGTAAGTGGGGCGGGCTCATCTGAAACATCACCCATCAAAGGTGGTTCATGTGCTGGTGGTGGTCTGCTCTCTGGGGACGTGCTGGACCCTGCTTGACGCTTGCTATGGCCCTGCCTTCTGCCCTCTGTATCATGTGTAATGGGGGATGCAACAACAGTGTACTCCTTCCTCTGCTTCACCGGGGTGTGGATGGGAGTAGAGGTATGGGGGGATCTACCTCTGACACATGTGGTGTACGTTCCTTCAACAACACCAGCTTCAGCGGACGCAGGGGTGATGTATGCCTGTCCTTGGTGGATGTCCTGTGAATGGGAGAAGCCTTGGCCCCGGGAGGTGTCCTGTCTTTGGAATGAGCCTAATTCGTGGGCAGTGCTCTGGCCTTGGGAGTTTCCCTGTCCTTTGTAGTGTCCTTGTCCTTGGGAGTGTCCCTGGCCCTGGGAGTTGCCCTGTCCTTTGTAGTGTCCTTGTCCTTGGGAGTGTCCCTGGCCTTGGGTGTTTCCCTGTCCTTCGTAGTGTCCTTGTCCTTGGGAGTGTCCCTGGCCTTGGGAGTTGCCCTGTCCTTTGTAGTGTCCTTGTCCTTGGGAGTGTCCCTGGCCTTGGGAGGTGCCCTGTCCTTTGTAGTGTCCTTGTCCTTGGGAGTGTCCCTGGCCTTGGGAGGTGCCCTGTCCTTTGTAGTGTCCTTGTCCTTGGGAGTGTCCCTGGCCTTGGGAGTTGCCCTGTCCTTTGTAGTGTCCTTGTCCTTGGGAGTGTCCCTGGCCTTGGGAGTTGCCCTGTCCTTTGTAGTGTCCTTGTCCTTGGGAGTGTCCCTGTCCTTGGGAGGTGCCCTTGCCTTGGGAGTACCTTTTGAGGGGGATGCCTGTGTTACATGTGAATCCATGTCCCCTAACACTCCTTGAGGATCCTGTGTGTCAACTCCAGGGTAGCTAATGTCGTGTTCTGTGAAAGATTTCCTTGTCCTAGGGGATGGTGTCTGTGGCCTTCCTGCCCTGCCTTGCTGCCTGTGCCAGCTTCTAGTACAATACCCAGAAAATGAGACCTGGTCAGAAATGTCACTCTCCCCTGAGACATCAAGTGGAGTGGATGGGGGAACTGAAGTAGAACCTTGTCCATGCGACTGTTGAATGTCTGCAGACACTGTGTTGGATAATGACTGAACTGTTCTGTGGAGACCAGCAACATCGCCATGCATCCCCTCCATAAATGCTACCACCTGCACCAACTTCCTATCGTGGTCTTGGAATGCATTGATCATGTTGGTCTGCCCTACACACAGCTGTCACAGCAGATCAACTGTCTCAGCACAAAGGGCAGTTTGTGTCACAGGGGCAGGGGCAGCGGTGTCTGCACCGAAGACCAATCTACTCCCCCTACTCTGGCGAGCACGAGCAGTACTTGTTGCAGTTGGTGGCAGTGTGGGCCCAGTGTGCTGTGTACCGACTGAAGGTGAAGATTGCCCACTCCCTGTGTCTACCAACAGTGCTGACTCACCAACACTGTCTGAAGATGAGGACGATGGTGTCTCCACATGTGAGTCCTCAGGGACAGTTCTGCCCCCCTCTACGGGGCTGCTCTCTTCAGTCTTATTCTGCGTGTGTGTGATCTCTGATCCGGATGCATTTCCACCACTAAGCTCCGTCGTTCGTTGGTCAGTGCCCTCGGCCAAAGCTGAAAGAGAGTGAAAAGAGGTATACCTAAGTGCCACACTCATGTAATGCAAATTACAAAATCAAAACTTCCTTGACTGTTGACCAACATGTAGCACCCATCCTGCACACGAACCACCCCTACCAGACATCCTCATGTCATAGAACTGGGGGTGCCTGTGAAACATGTACATCAAACAAACAGGGCAAGTGCATGCTGACCACCACACATGTGATGCCATGGGACCACAGACCTCAACGGTATGTCCTGGGACCCTGCACTACAATGCAACTGGTATGTCCACCTGGCTGACATGGATGCTAACGCTCACTCCGCTAATGGCACCAACATGCAATTGCAGCACAAAATACACTCCACGGATGTCACTACTGTGTCTGAGCAGCAATACACGCATGCCCTCACAAGTCACAAACTCATTCAGTCTGCTTACCGCTAGTTTGCTGCTACTCCCCTCTCAACCGGGCGGACAGGTCAGGATGTGTCACAGCTATGATACGTAGCATTAGAGGGGTGATGGTACGTCGTGCATTCACACAGATAGGAGCAACACGTATCTTTCAGCAGCCATGCACAGTACAACACATGTGAAGGTCACACAGCACACCGCCAAGATTGCAGGAGCCAAGAGTCAGTGACCACCTCCTGCACACCATCATGTCCTCCACTGCACTTACCACCTGTCCGGGGGCACCGTAGAGCCGTTCATAGTGAAGGAGCACACCGTCCACAAGGACTTCCAGCTCCGCTGCGGTGAAGGGACGAGACCAGATCTCTCAAACTCTCGGCATGGCAAGGTCCAGGACTGTGGCACAACAGCAGCAGTTGGTGGATTGCTCAGCAGCAGCAGGTAGAGGTGATGGGTGTAGGCAGCAGTTGGTGGATTGCTCAGCAGCAGCAGGTAGAGGTGATGGGTGCAGGCAGCAGTTGGTGGATTGCTCAGCAGAAGCAGGTAGAGGTGATGGGTGCAGGCAGCAGTTGGTGGATTGCTCAGCAGCAGCAGGTAAAGGTGATGGGTGCAGGCAGCAGTTGGTGGATTGCTCAGCAGCAGCTGGTAGAGGTGATGGGCGCAGGCAGCAGTTGGTGGATTGCTCAGCAGCAGCAGGTAGAGGTGATGGGTGCAGGCAGCAGATCACACAGCCTTCAGTGTTTCCATGATTTTTATTTACAGGGTGAGGATTACTGTTAGTGCATATTTACAAATAGGTGTTAGGGGGAAGTGTGAGTTGAAGGTCATGTCAGATGACAATACCGTTGGGACACCACATTGTGTGATATACACCTAGTCCAACAGACGTGTGCCAATGCTTGGCATTGTGGGGCAAGATAGTTCGCAGAGTGAATGCCAGGCTCAAGGAAGGGCGAAGTCAGTGGCGGCCCCTCTTCGAGCGGGTGGATGGTGCATTGCCACTGCTCTGTGTTGGATCTAGCCTCGGATGGCCCCTCCGTCTTGGAGCCAGAGCGGAGCCTGCTGTGGGGGTAGGTTGTTCTGGGACCACCTCCCTGTCAGTGGCCTCAGGTGATGGTGGTGGTGGTGTTGGTGCCCTGTCCCGCTGGCCACTTGGGGAAGGGGGAGGTGGTGTTGGTGCCCTGTCCCGCTGGCCACTTGGGGGAGGGGGACGTGGTGTTGGTGCCCTGTCCCACTGGCCACTTGGGGGAGGGGGAGGTGATGTGGGGCGGGATAACCACTCCCTCCAGAGAGCTGTTTGCTGCCCCATAAGGTCAACAATTTGTCCCGTTCTGGTGTCCATGGACCGCAACAGCTAGCAGGTCCATAGCGAGTCTTGGTGTGCCCGATCCGCCTGTGCCTGAGATCGCTCGTAGGATGCTTGCACTCTGGGTCTCAGTCCCAGGATGGGCTGGGTGTTGTTCCCAACCTTGCCTTGCACCTGCACTCCTGTTTGTGAGCTGTGGCCTCACCTGTGTCCTCCCCCGTCCACTCTCCCTGCTAGCCTGAGATGTTGGTGGACCATCATCGGACGATTGGTCAGGCAGGGTGGCACTGGCAGGAGTGGTGGTGGTGGTGGTGGTAGCTGCACAGCTCACAATGGCAGGTGTTGGTGTTGTAACACTGGCCAAGGTGGTGGAGGCAGGGATGTCCTGGGATCCTGATGGCCCTGGGAGTGTGCTTGGGCCAGCATGGTCCTCTGCACCCGAGGTGTCCATGGAATCTTCACCAGAGAGTCCTCGCTGTGAGGGGGGGGCGACTGGTGCTGGTGGTTGCTGGTTTCGCCTGTCAAGTTGCGATCATCTGAGGGACAAGAATTTAATAATCAATGCTGTGGACATGACAGGTTTGTTGTTGTTACATTAAAAATTTCTAGGGAATCAGGACATGGTTGTGGGTGTCAACATGATGGTGTCGTAGACAGTACTGGGCCTTATGGTGGTGTGGAGGTAGGTAGACAATACTTGTTTTTGTGTGTTCTGGTCCTGCTATTGGATGGTGCCCCTGTGAAGATGGCTAACTACCTGTAGGTTTGACGGGGAGATGCACTGGTCAGCAATTGGTGGGCGGACTCCATCTTGCTCTGTGATGGGACATGGGGGCCTGTTGGGAGTTGTAGTGCTGGAACCCCCCACCCAACCCCCACCACCACCCTCCATGTGGGCCTGTTGGGAGTTGTGGTGCTGGACCCCCCCACCCCCCCACCCTCCCTGTGGACATGGGGGCCTGTTGGGAGTTGTAGTGCTGGAGCCCCCCACCACCACCCTCCCTGTGGACATGGGGGCCTGTTGGGAGTTGTAGTGCTGGACCCCCCCACCACCCTCCCTGTTGGCATGGGGGCTGGTTGGGAGTTGTAGTGCTGGACCCCCCCCCCCCCCACCACCACCACCACCCTTCATGTGGACATGGGGGCCTGTTGGGAGTTGTAGTGCTGGACCCCCCAGTCCCCCCACCACCCTCACTGTTGACATGGGGGCCTGTTGGGAGTTGTGGTGTTAGCTGCTTTGTGAACATGCAAGCCTGGGAACGTAAGGAAACATTTGTGGTTGATCATGGTGGGTGCATTTGAGCCCTGGACTTCACATTTGGGTGACTGTGTGGTCCACATGCATGGATTGGAGCCTGGGAGATGTGTTTTGGCAGTTGTGCAAGGCAGACCATGACATTATGATAGTGGTCATTGGTTTGTACTTACCAGCCTCTAGTCCCTCTTCTATTCCTTCCAGGCTCTCAGGGTGCAGTATGCCCAGCACCTTCTCCTCCCATTGGGAAAATGGTATAGGCTCCGGGGGAGTGCCGCCGCCAGTGTGTTTTTTCCCGCAGGTGGTTCTGGGCCCTGATGCCTTTCACCCTTGCCTTGAGGTCGTGCCACCGCCTCTGGATCTCGTGTTTGGTGCGTGGCACGGTCCCTGAAGCATTGACTCTGGTCACTATCCTGTCCCACATAGTGGTTTTAGTTGCCACGGTGGTCTGCTGGACTAGGGTACCGAACAGATGTGGTTCGACACGGATGATTTCATCCACCATGACCTTCAACTCACTCTCTGTGAACTTGGGGTTTTTCTTGGGTGCCATGGTGTGTGATGTGCAAGGTGTTGGTGGGGTGTGGTGGGGTATGCAGGTGTGTGGTATGTAGGGATGGTGTTGTGAGGGTTTGTGTGGTGGATGTGTTGGTGTGCAGGTTGTATGTGTGTTTTTGTGTGTCTGCTGTTTGTGCTATTCTGCCTCTTTCTTCCAGCTGTGCTGTGATGCAAAGGATTGTGGTAATGGAAGGGATTCATTTTATACTCTGTGTGGTGGTTGTGTCCCAATGGATGTTGCCAGTCATGTGTTCTGTGGGTGTGGTGACTTGGGTGCTCTTGTTTGTGGTGGGGGGGTGTCATTGGGGCGTGTAGTTGTTGGGGGTGGGTGTTTCAGGTGGGGGTGTGTCCTGTTTTTGTGTTTTATATATACTTCCATCCGCCATTTTTTAATCGGTTTGACGGCAGGGGTGATGTTCGTTTGTTCCTTCCGCAGTCAAGCTCCGTTTGTCGGTGCTTTTTTTCCATGGCGGTCGTGGAAGGTGGTGAGTTCCGTTGGGATGGCGGGGTTATCCTAATCGTGTGGCCGGACCCTCCGCAGGTCTGGCAGCGGTTGGGCCTGTTTCCGCGGTCAATGCGTCCGCGGCGGACGGTGTTTCTGTGGTACCGTCCGCTTGCGGCGGTCTTTGATGTGATCCGTCCACCGCGGTCGGTGTGTGATGACAGAAATATCCTAATCGCAACCACAAAATATCCACGCTGCGGTCGGGAGTATTTTTGCCGCGACCATGGCGGACGGGACCCGTTTCCGTCCGCCATCCTAATGGGCCTCATAGTACGGTAGAACAGGAAAGGCCAACTGGATTCACATAAAATTGTTAGTCATGGCCTTAGACACCCCTCTGAGTGGCTTGCTGCATTCTCCAGAGGTAATTCTAATGGTGAATGGGCTCCTGTGGTTGTGGGGTACGTTTGGGCGTTGAAAACTAAACAAACAAATCCCTAAACCCTGACATTTCTACTTTAATACCGGTGAGCTGAAAGGAATGGTTAAAAACTGTGGTGATGCATGGGGCTGACCATTATCCCTGCATCTTAGCATGTGGTGTCATCATTGAATGGCCAGGGCCAATTGGAATTGTAGGCATAGTTGCTGCTCATTGTAGGGAGGCCAAAGAAGGTTTTTATAATTAATCGATCTGAAACCCAAGGAATATTTATGCATCATGGTGTCATTAAACTGGTGGGGCTGATAGAGATTGAAGCCACAGCACCTTGTTTGTTTGTAGGCAGACCAAAAAAGGCGTTTAATTTTTATTATCTGATCTGGGAGCCAGAAAATATTTATTATTTAAATAATGCTCTGATGTCCTTATATGAAATGGCAGTTTGTTCAAAACTCATGATAGATTATTGATGTGCAAAACATGCATTGCTAGGAAAATGAAAGCGGGACCTAACCCAAGGAGGGACTCAAACAGAAACCTTTAATAAACCCTCCCAAGTTGGCGTTTCCCTAAGACGTTATAAAATGTGATGGAGTCATAACAAAAGGTCTGGAAAAGCATCCATTATAAGGTTTTCTCTAGTTACTACCCTAAAATCCAGGCGTCACCTGCAATCATGGAGTATCATTGTTAAAACTATCAACATATGTTTTCAAATGGTATACCTAACATTGTTTTATTTTGACTCAGGCTTGTAACACACTGTTATGATGTTTTATAGTCACTTTCTCAAGAAGAAACTATTTGATGTCAATTTATGTATATTTTCTTTGCAAAAAATGGTTTGTCATCTTACTGGAACTTTTCTTGCCACTAATGTTAGTATGATGTTTGATAATTGTAACGTGTATTTTACGTGATGCCATGCCCACATATCTGAGTCCACATGGCCAAGATAGAATGTCTATGGCACTGTCACTATTGCAATTAATCCTGTTCTTGAGCAGCCATGATCTATTAGTGTCTAAATCAACCTCCTTTGTTGTTTCTATGAAAGGCCATACACAACATCTTCCATACACACAGTGGCATGGCACCGGTGGTAGCCACCAGCGCCTGTAAATAGTTGTACTTATTGGGGCATTATTTCTAGCCTGACCAAGCCTGTCCCTGACGACGCTGCCTTGTTTGAAAGAAAACAGCGGAAGGGCCCAGTTTTTCCCTGCACTACTCAGGTTATTTAAATATTTTTGGAAGATTTTAGTGACCTGGTTGGACATAAGGGTGATCACGCATGTTTTTTTTATTTTCAAATCTTTTTTATTGAATTTAAAATCTGAACAAAGTAGTCGACAATATAATGAAAATGATAAACACAATTACAAAGAAATACAAAGTAAATAGCGTAAATAACGTAAATATTAATGAATAACTAAATGAATAGGTTGTTTCCTCAAGTGTCTTGCCATGGTGAGTTCGTTGATGAGTCGTAGTGATGTGCAAGCGGTTTGCCAAGTGCAGATATCACACAAGTGGTAGTACGAGTAGTTCAGTACACATATGGGCAAGTATAGGTTGTACAGTTGCCGAAGGGGAGGATACGGTGCGGTACAAGAGTATCATTATAAGGAACGCAAACATTAAGAGTTGCATAGTATAAGAGAGAGTCTGAACTGTGTATGTATCACATAAAAAGAGACATCAGTGTACTTTAGTGCAACTGTAATGAGCATGCATAGATTACCCAACTAAATTAGTAAAAGTACAACTTAGATCCGGAGTATCATCATGAAGTCTGTGATAAGAGTTACGTTATGTGTGGATAAGTCCACTGTCACGGAGGGCCATATGACAATGAGAAGGCGTCAAGGAACTTCCACATTCTCCTGTGTGGTGTACGCCATGGGGAGGCTTGGAGAGCAACGTTGTCTGCTCCTATTAGGAAAGATAACCATTCTTTCCACATCTTGAATGAAACTTCTTTGGAGTTCTTCCACTCATTTAAAACAACTTTACACGCTAAAGTGAGCATAAGATCTAGCAAGTAAAAGTCATTTACGTCCATGATCCTAGGATCCAGAGCGCCTAATATGACATAGGAAAATTCCCTGGGGGGAGTTATGTTGAAAACTCTACTTATGCATTCATAAATCTTATCCCAGTATACTTTTAGGGTAGGACAATTGAAGAGCATATGGGCTAGATTACCGACGTGAGAGTTGCAGTTCCAGCAGGTGGGACTCTCACTGAGGTTAAGTTTAAAAATCTTTTCGGGTGTCCAGTATGTTCTATTTATTAACATCATTTTGGTTTGTGACAGCATTGGGGAGATTTTATTCGAGAAGGGGGTGATGAGTATCTTTTCCCAGTCGAATTGGATATTACTAGAATTGTCTTCTGCTTCCCATTTTTCTTCACATTTCCTTTGAGATTTGCGCGGTCTTGGTGATAGGAGTTTATATATTTTAGAGACTGTGTGTCCTGACTTTAGCAGCTGTGACATCCTAGAGAGTAATGACGGGTCAGAGGGTTTGACAGAGCGCGCCGTGAGGAGAGATTTTAGTTTTCAAAACTTATAAAAGTCTATCGGATGTAGTCCGCGGCGAGACTGGAGTGTGGAGAAAGAGAGGGGAAGTGTTCCCTCATAGAGATCTTTGATTAGATTAATGCCGCTTTTTTGACCAATGCTCCCAATGGAACGCCCCTCCTTCGATCTTCAAACTTGGGTTGCGCCAGAGAGAGGACATGTTTGATTTATTTGTTTTTATTATGGAGAGGTGTTCCAGGTGTCGGACGGCTCTTTTGGTATTGAGGAGAATGTACTTTGAGTGAGGGAGGAAGGATATATCCATTGTGTGGAGAGCAGGCAAGGGCATTTCGTTAACGATTGATCTTTCTATGTCTAGCCAGACTGGTGTGTAATCAGTCAGTGGAAGCAGCCAGTAAGATCCCTGTTTTCAAAGAAACGCGGTTTGATAGTTCCTGAAGCTCGGTAGGCCCAGACCACATTTGTATTTAGATTACTGGTTTACCCAATGCACTCAAGCAACAGTAACACATATATTATGTTAGCAAATATATATAAAGTACAGTGCAACAAAACAACAGAAGTCAATCAGAAGCTCCAGAGGGAGAGTAGTCCGTAGGAGTCCTTTATTATGTCGAATAGCCAGCCGACACGTGTTTCATCGCTATTGCGAATCCTCAGGGCTGAAACAGACAAATAAGTAACAATGGAATATTCTCTATATGTATGTACATTTATACAAGAGTCATAATGTGAAGTCTCAAAAAGCAGTTTCAAGGCTTCCACTAGTTGAACTCCCAAAGTTGTGTCTAGTGACTTTCAAGTGCAACCACAAGACATACGTGCCGTAGGTGAATTTATTGTATAACCTTGTGGCCGTGCTAGTGACCATGTGTATTTGTGAAAGAACCTCGGCGATATTCTAAAAAACTTGAACGTGGCGCATTCCCTGGTATAAAAGCACGAGTGTTCATTTAAGTGCACGGTTCATTCAGACTTCATACTTTGTGATACGTGATAAGGTCACATGGAGTCGTAACCTATGTACATGTGGACCACATACCTATAATGGCTGTATCTAAACCAAAAGGTCTGTGAATAAAGACAAGATGAACGGAGGAAAGACTCATTACAATTGTATTTAGGGATACAATTCTGGTACAAATAAGGAACCACAGTATGTGGCAATGGAATGGATAAAGAATATAGGCTCACCGCACTGCTGGTGATACTTCCGACCCAGCTGGGCCCGTGACCGTTGATTTAGTGAAGAGGCAGAGTCAAAGGATTGGTTCCAAAACTGAGGTGGGGCCAAAACAAATGACAAGTATAAGTTGGGGGGGGGGTTTGATCGTGTGAGCAAAAACAGGTAAGTTCTGCACATATATTAGAGAACACTGTCTTTGTATGATTGGAGCAGAGTCTTAGTGAAAACAAACACTGGATGGACAACACTATTTACAATGCACTAGATGAAGTGCTTAACTCACTGCATCCGTGTTTAGCTAAGACTGAGCCTGTTTGCTGTATTAGGTACTGAGGCTTGGGAGGGAGGAGCAAAAGGAGTAAACGCACTACGGCATAAAGAACAAATCATATTAGTGATACTTTTATTCTTAAACGTCAACCGGTCATATGAAGGACCTGAAAATTACTGTGGTGTCTAAGTAAATATATACGTCGAATCCGCATCGCCAGAAATAGTAATTATGAAAGCAGGGCTTACCAGTATAAAGCAGTAGTGTGCATGGAGTCCCGAAATAGTAATCAAAGCGTACAGTGTAATTGCGCGGTCTTGGACTGCAAAGTTGGAATCCAAGAATTCTGAAATGCAGAAAATGCATTTAGAGTCTGTATAACATTGTGAGGTTAAAGGTAGAGTCATAGGTAGTACTCTTACCTAGGCGGGTTGAGTGGTTGAAACCCACCACGATGTGAAGTCGGGTACGACTCCCAAACAATGGCGACAGAGACTGAAACAGAAGAAAAGGCGTTTGTCAATGATTGGCAATTGCCCGAGTCTCGTTGCATTCTTAGGCCAGTCAAAGATCCTGGTATGGCGGTTTTGATCTGTGCTTACCTCCGTGTAGCGGAGACCTGGTCGCAGAGTGTCTTCTCGCCGGGACGTTCCTGTTTGGACACGCGACCCGGAAATACTAGACTTTTGTAACAGCCAATTGCGCGTAGTGGTTAAAATTAAATGGAACTAGACCGTAAACTTCTAACAAACGTGGTGTATGCGGAAGTGTATTGGCTCCCTTGCCTCCATTTAAATATATAAATACTTAACTTTATAGTATTTCAGCCAATTCGGCACGGTTACATCACCGAATTCAGATAGTACACACATTGTGATTAGCCTCTCTTATACCTGCGAAATACGATCTCGCTGTATACATTCTTGGCATATTACGAAAACACAAAGTATTTTTTCTCTGCCATATTTTCCGTGTGTGATATACAGGCTATGTTGTATAAAAAGCGTCCCCGGGCAATAACGCCAGGCCGTAGTGAGATAAAGTGACAGGTGAAGTGGGCTACCAGGATACAATTGTCTCCCGATGTCGACGAATGCGTCCGAAGTGCACAACCCACTTCGGACGCATTCGTCGACATCGGGAGAGGTTTCTTTTTATACAACTTAGCCTGTATATCACACACGGAAAATATGGCAGAGAAAAAATACTTTGTGTTTTCGTAATATGCCAAGAATGTATACAGCGAGATCGTATTTCGCAGGTATAAGAGAGGCTAATCACAATTTGTGTACTATCTGAATTCGGTGATGTAACCGTGCCGAATTGGCTGAAATACTATAAAGTTAAGTATTTATATATTTAAATGGAGGCAAGGGAGCCAATACACTTCCGCATACACCACGTTTGTTAGAAGTTTACGGTCTAGTTCCATTTAATTTTAACCACTACGCGCAATTGCCTGTTACAAAAGTCTAGTATTTCCGGGTCACATGTCCAAAAAGGAACGTCCCGACGAGAAGACACTCCGCAACCAGGTCTCCGCTACACGGAGGTAAGCACAGATCAAAACCGCCATACCAGGATCTTTGACTGGCCTAAGAATGCAACGAGACTCGGGCAATTGCCAATCATTGACAAATGCCTTTTCTTCTGTTTCAGTCTCTGTCGCCATTGTTTGGGAGTCGTACCCGACTTCACATCGTGGTGGGTTTCAACCACTCCACCCGCCTAGGTAAGAGTACTACCTATGACTCTACTTTTAACCTCACAATGTTATACAGCCTCTAAATGCATTTTCTGCATTTCAGAATTCTTGGATTCCAACTTTGCAGTCCAAGACCGCGCAATTACACTGTACTCTTTGATTACTATTTCGGGACTCCACACACACTACTGCTTTATACTGGTAAGCCCTGCTTTCATAATTACTATTTCTGGCGATGCGGATTCGATGTATATATTTACTTAGACACCACAGTAATTTTCAGGTCCTTCGTATGACCGGTTGACGTTTAAGAATAAGAGTATCACTAATATGATTTGTTCTTTGTGCCGTAGTGCGTTTACTCCTTTTGCTCCTCCCTCCCAAGCCTCAGTACCTAATACAGCAAACAGGCTCAGTCTTAGCTAAACACGGATGTAGTGAGTTAAGCACTTCATCTAGTGCATTGTAAATAGTGTTGTCCATCCAGTGTTTGTTTTCACTAAGACTCTGCTCCAATCATACAAAGACAGTGTTCTCTAATATATGTGCAGAACTTACCTGTTTTTGCTCACACGATCAAACCCCCCGCAACTCATACTTGTCATTTGTTTTGGCCCCACCTCAGTTTTGGAACCAATCCTTTGACTCTGCCTCTTCACTAAATCAACGGTCACGGGCCCAGCTGGGTCAGAAGTATCACCAGCAGTGCGGTGAGCCTATATTCTTTATCCATTCCATTGCCACATACTGTGGTTCCTTATTTGTACCAGAATTGTATCCCTAAATACAATTGTAATGAGTCTTTCCTCCGTTCATCTTGTCTTTATTCACACACCTTTTGGTTTAGATACAGCCATTATTGGTATGTGGTCCACATGTACATAGGTTACGACTCCATGTGACCTTATCACGTATCACAAAGCATGAAGTCTGAATGAACCGTGCACTTAAATGAACACTCGTGCTTTTATACCAGGGAATGCGCCACGTTCAAGTTTTTTAGAATATCGCCGAGGTTCTTTCACAAATACACATGGTCACTAGCACGGCCACAAGGTTATACAATAAATGCACCTACGGCACGTATGTCTTGTGGTTGCACTTGAAAGTCACTAGACACAACTTTGGGAGTTCAACTAGTGGAAGCCTTGAAACTGCTTTTTGAGACTTCACATTATGACTCTTGTATAAATGTACATACATATAGAGAATATTCCATTGTTACTTATTTGTCTGTTTCAGCCCTGAGGATTCGCAATAGCGATGAAACACGTGTCGGCTGGCTATTCGACATAATAAAGGACTCCTACGGACTACTCTCCCTCTGGAGCTTCTGATTGACTTCTGTTGTTTTGTTGCACTGTACTTTATATATATTTGCTAACATAATATATGTGTTACTGTTGCTTGAGTGCATTGGGTAAACCCGTAATCTTTTGATTGGGCAGCTTAGTCTACTCTTTACTGAGTGGTTCGGTAGGCTTATCCACTCACCCTTCTGCACCTAACAATTACAGCCCCCTTTCACACATAGTGCGTTCACCTAGGCTGTGCACCCAGTTGCTCATCTGACCTAAAAGCCCTTTCGAATCCTTCCACATTTGTATTTAGATAATTGTCGTTTTTTCATTGATATTCTGGGTCTCTTACCTTGCCACAGGAATGTGTTAAAAATCTTATAGATTTTACAAAGGAAATCGTTTGAAACATCATGGGTAACATGCTGGCTAGGTAGTTGACAAGAGGAGCAATCATCATTTTTAATGTCTCCGCTCTTCCCCACCATGTTAACAATTTAGGAGATCAGCCATATAACTGTGAATAGATTTTTTTGAAGGTGACATTCTCGTTGGTCTGAAGGGTGGCTTTCGTGAAATCCGAGCCAAGGTATTTAAAACAATGAGACTGCCATAAAAGAGTTAACCATAAGTTCTTTCCCTCCAAGGTTATTCAGGAGTTTCAACTCTGTCTTATCTTTATTCAACCTGTACCCAGACACTCTAGCAAAGTCATCGATTGAAGACATAAGTGCGAGGATGGCAATTTCAGCGTTTTCAGAGACAACTAACACGTCTTTGGCATAAGCAGTAATTTTAACCGAACATTAATGAAGCGAATACCTGTGATCTGTTGATTGTTCCTAAGATGGAAAAGGAAGGGTTCAATTGCAAGGAGGAATAGAGAAGGAGAGAGAGGGAAGACTTGCCTTGTGCCCTGGTGCAGTTTGAAGGAGGATGAGAGGCAACCACCCGCTCGTACCCTTGCTGAGGAGTTAAAATATAGTGCCATTACTATGCGTTTAAAATTTTCACCCTAATTACATTTGTCTAGTGTTACTTCCAAGTAGGCCCAGTCAACTTTGTCGAACGTCTTCTCTACGTCCAGAGTGATCGCGACTGTTGGTGAATCAGTGAGTTTGGCTTTCTCTAGGACGTGAGCGAGGATGCAAGTATTGTCACTAGATAGTCCGTTTTTTAAAAACCAAACTTGTGACGGGTGAATGAGTTTGCATAAAAAGTTTTGAAGACGTTTGGTGAGTATCATAGCATACATTTTGCATTCTAGGTTGATTAGGTCTGTAGTTTTTAGGTAACGTGGGGTCCTTCCCCTCTTTGGGAATTACCGCTATAATGGCCTCTGCTGGTGTCCCATTAATCTGTCCAGAGTCACTAAATTCATTGAACATATTTAATAGTGGAGGGGTTAGTGTAGAGGAGAAGCACTTGTAGAATTTGGCACCAAACCCATCGGGTCCCGGAGCTTTCCCTACTTTTAGGGCTTTTATTGCGCTTTCAATTTCTGGAGTAGTAATGGGACTGTTTATTTCAGTTTTTTCTTCTTCAGAGAGGCCTGGTAATTGCATTTTTCCTGTGGTTTTGAGTTATCTAAATCTTGGTTCTTACTATACAGGTCGTCAAAGAAATCTTTAAAGGTTTCCGCAATTTTGTCAGGGTCAGAGTGCCCCATACCATTTTTGTCTATTAGGCTTTTAATCGTGTACCTTTGCATTTTAAACTTTAAGTATGAGGCTAAGCTCTTTCCTGCTTTGTTGGATTCACATAACCTGTTGCTCTTTTGTTTAGTGAACCAAGCTCCCGCTCTATCACTGATTATTTTATTACACTCATACTTCTTCCTCAATATTTCGTTCAGGACTAGTGAGTCCCTGGATATTACGTGTTTTTCCTCTAACATAGCAATCTCTTTTTCCATCCTCTCAAGATTGGTGTTGGTGTCCCTATTCATGGCAGATCTAATTTTAATGATCTCACCTCCTTGTTAAATCCGATGTATCACCTATTTTGTTAATTTTTTCGAAAGTTCTGTATCGCATTATCAATTAATTGTCTATGAGATTCCTTTTCCAGTACTTCATTATTGAGCCTCCATAGAGGTTGTTTTTTGGAGGGCTTTGGGTCAGAGATGGATAGGCTAATGCATGAGTGATCTGAGATCACCCTTGGCCCTATTGAAGTTTGCTCGATTCTGTTTAGGGCGTTATTTGATATAAGCAGGTAATCAATGCATGAGTAAGAATTGTGTGGGGATGAGTAGAAAGTATATTCTCTCCTAGTGGGGTTTTGTAACCTCCATGTGTCTACCAAATTAAAGCGTGTGCAGCGATTTTTAAGGGCTTTATGTGAGTTATTGGTTCAAAAAGGGCAGAGTGAGTATCTAAACTCGGGTCCATGGGCAGGTTAGAATCTCCAGCTAGTATGTGCAGGGCAGTTTCTGGGATTGTGTCAATTTGTTTACTTAGGTCTTCCCAGAAGTCCGAACCATCCCTGTTGGGTGCATAAATATTAGTAATCTATCCTGTTGTTCCTCCTGATATGTCTCCAGGAGAGAGGCAAGATTTTTGTTAAGAGACCATTTGCCCTTCTGGTTATCTTTTTGGGGTATAATTGGCTGCAAGTTTATCCATTAGTTCAGCTACCTGTTGGTTAAAAGTCTTAGGGCCCGATGTAGGTAGGGCTTTACCGATCGGTATCGGCCGAAAATACCGATTTTTGGCCCTTACCGATCGGTAAACAGCCATCGAGATGTAGGGAACCAAAAACAGAACGAATCGGATAGAAAACCGATTCGGAATGTGTACCGAATGTGAAAGAATCCGATACGTACATACCGAAAATCGGATATGTAACGATTCGGAAAAACACCGATTCGGTTACAAAGACCGAATCGGTCCATGTACCGAATCGTTAGTGACACCGAATCGGAAAATCACCGATTCGGTTCCACTACCGATTCGTTAGTGACACCGAATCGGAAAATCACCGATTCGGTCCCACTACCGATTCGTTAGTGACACCGAATCGGAAAATCACCGAATCGGTCCTACTACCGATTCGTTAGTGACACCGATTCGGAAAATCACCGATTCGGTCCATGTACCGAATCGGAAAAAATACCGATTCGGACATGATCCGAATCGGAAAACATGCCGATTCGTATGAATCTCCGATCGGGAAATTCCCCGATTCCGACAGTTGGGGAGATGTAGGGAGGCACAGAAACACCGAAATCGGCTCAAAATCTGTAGAATTCACTCGGTATTTACCATGGATTGCAATCAGGTGGTAACCAACTCCAACCCATATAAACAGTCCCAAAATGCATTGCAACTTGCAGGATGGCAGCTTTCTATGTCATTGCGAGGCGGCTACGGCTACAGCAGGAAGGACTGAGGGAATGGCTAAGAAATGAACAGGTCTACAGACAGAGGATAACCCTGTTCATGCTCACTGAGGCTGAGATCCTACAGAGATACAGGCTGGACTCTGACACCATACTTGATCTCATCAGGGACCTTAAGCCATACTTGGACCACCACACCCCAAGGGCACACGCCATCCCTGCGCACGTCCAGGTGCTATGCAGCCTACACCTGGTAGCGTCTGGCAGCTATCAAAGTGGAGTAGCAGCAGCAGGAGGGGTGAGCCAGAGCAGCCTGTCAAGGTTCTTCCACATATTCCTTGACGCCATGATAGACAGGATGGACCAATACATCTCATTCCCTGCAACCCACGCAGAACTGCTACAAACCAAAGCGGACTTCTACCAGATGGCACACTTTCCCCAAGTCATCGGTTGCATAGATGGCACGCATATTCCGATTTGCCCACCAGCGGACACCGAATACATATACCGCAATCGGAAATCGACACACACCATCAACGTGCAGGTGATCTGCAATGCCAAGTGCACCATCACAGACCTGGTAGCAAAATTTCCAGGGAGTACCCATGACTCCTATATATTCCAACAGAGCGGCATATATGCACGGCTGATGGCTGGCGATTTTGGAGAACGATACCTCCTAGGTGAGCCACATCATCAGACCCCCATAACACATAGTAGGTAGGTGTAATACATGTATGCATGTGTCTAATGTGACCCCTTTCTCTTCCAGGCGACAGTGCATATGCCCTCCGCTCATTCATACTCACCCCCTACCTCAACCCCTCCACACCCAGCCAAAGGAGGTATAACCGTGCCCACATACGCACCAGGAATGTTGTTGAACGGACCTTTGGCATCTGGAAAAGTAGATTCAGATGCCTGCACAAGAGTGGAGGTGCAAGGCAGTATACCCCCATCACCTGCTGCAAGATCATAGCTGTATGTGCAATGTTACACAACCTTGCGGTCAAGAAGGGCACTGAGGTGGAGTTGTCTGACTACGAGGACTATGACGACGACGAAGCTGTGCCACTGACACAGCCAGCTGGGGTGTGTACGCCATGTGATGGCAGATACAGACGTGAGGAGATCACTGAGAACTATTTCTGACTGAGTACAGATGCAAAGACAGCTAAATGTTGCTTGGAAAATAAAATTTTTAATAGTGATGCACCACAGTTACATCACTGAAGTGCATCAAAAAATGGAGTCTGTCAAAACAAATAAAGTCCAGGGTCCTGGTTTGATCATCCCCCCTTGCCAGCCTATTTTTTGGCCCGCTTTCCAGACCCACTGGGGTGTCCCTCGGCCCCCTCCGAATGGCCTGCAGCATCAGCGGATCGCCTGGTGCTCCTCCTTGGCTCTGATGCAGCGCTGGCCGGGCTGCTGCGGCTGCTGCTGTCACCAGCATCACCCAGGTCC
Organism: Lissotriton vulgaris; assembly: GCF_964263255.1. Lineage (NCBI taxonomy): Eukaryota > Metazoa > Chordata > Amphibia > Caudata > Salamandridae > Lissotriton > Lissotriton vulgaris. The sequence continues at coordinate 773,234,916 of NC_141696.1, read as the reverse complement.
AGGGCAGGATTGGAGGCGGCGTTTGATATTAACATGGCCTCCATGGCCGTGGTGATCCTGGCCATCCCCCTGGTCAGCTCAGCAGTATGCTGACTCTGCACCGACTCCTGATTTGAGCTACGATGGCACAGCTGTGCCGTCGCCGCTGCAAGGCGGGCCATGGCCCGGTTGAGCACCCGGGCATCCCTCCTGCGCGCAACCTCATGCTCCTCCTGCCTGGCAGAGGAGTGGGTGATGGCAGTGGTCAGCCTGCCCAACCCTGCTGCCACCTCCTTGTTGCTGTCCACAACAGCCTGGAACCCCTTCACCAACTCCCCCATCTGCAGGTTGTGCTGCAGGAGCTGGCGTTGGCAGGCCATGGTGGATCTGGCCTGTTGGCGCTGGATTTTGACCATCTGGCCCTCCAGGCCCAGGAACACACTGCCCTCCCGTGCTGGTGCAGCAGTGGTGGTGGTGGTGGTGGTGGTGGTGGCACGGCGTCTGGCACTGCTGCCTCCGGCCTGCTGAGTGGGCTGGGGTGCCACTGGTGGTGGTGTGGTGCTGGCCGGTCCCGGAGCCCCTGCTCCCAGGACAGGTAGGACGGGTGGCAAGGCCACGGTTGTGGCAGGAGCTGTTGTCGGTGGAATGGTCTGCCTTGTTGGGGAGTTGTATGGTGAAAATTGCAAGGGGGGTGAGCTGGGCAGTACTGGGGAGTGCACTGCCTGGAAATCAATCACCAGGACTCCCTCCATTCCAAGCCCTGGGGTGTCTCCTTCCTCATCCTCTTCCTCCTCCTCCTGGCCAGGCTGGCTGGTGCTCGGCCCTGCCACTGCAGTATGTGATGTCGAAGCTCCCTCTGCTGCCACAGTGGTGCCGCCTGATGGTGCCCCTAGGTACAAAGAAGCATTTGTAAACTGAGTGCCGATGTATTACAGTCAGTACAATTATGGCATTCCACATGTCCTTGCATCTCCTTACACCGTGTCACACTGTTTCCTGTCTTGTGATTCTGCACTGACATATTTGGCTAACTTCTGCTGACTACATGTACCATGATGCTTGTCTCTTGTATGTTGGTGACAGTACAGTGCTGGTGTTTGCCTATGCATTGTGTCTAATGGGGAGGTGTCTGGTAGGGTGTGTCATGATGCGCATGCTTCTTACCTGTAGCTGTGGCCATCGCAGTGCTGTCCAGGGTCCCGATCCCTACGATGCTCTCCCTCTCGATGGTGCTGGAGACAATTTCCTCCAGCTCGGTGAGGGGTGGCGCCGGGTTCTTGCCTCCTCCGGTGAGTCCAGCCTGCCTTTGGAGGTCGGCCAGCTTCCTCTTGGTGAGGCTGCGGAGGTCATAGAACCTTTTCTTAAGTTCCTCAATGGACCTGGGGGTGACTCCAGCAGCATTGACCTTCTGGGCGATGTCTGCCCACAATCTCCTCTTGGTGCTGTCTGGCATGTTGAGGGACAGCTTGCCAAAGAGCTGGCGGTGCACCCTCACCACCTCCTCAACCAGCACCTGTAGTTCTGTGGTGGTGAATTTGGGCTTCCTCTTTTGGGAGGACTTCTGGCTTCCTGCCTGATCTGCCATATTCTCTTGCTCCTGCTCAGTCTGCAACCTCCTTTTCCCACTGCTGCTAACTGTGTGTTGGGCTCAGGCAGGCTTTCCAGAAACTTCTAGAAACTTCTTAATTGGCTGCACCTGCCAGGGTTGCCACTCCCTGTTTGGGTGGGGGAGGGGGAGCCCCCTCATTGGCTGAATCGCCTATTGCCGAGTCTGCTTTTACCGATTCGGTAAAATCCGAATCGGTAAAATCCGATTCGGTATTGTCCGATTCGGTAAAAGCCGAATCGGGTCATGCAATGCTTTCCTATGGGCTTTTTCGCCATGGGTCTATGATTACCGATTCGGTTTTTACCGAATCGGCTTTTACCGATTCGGTATTCGCCGAATCGGAAATATCCGATTCGGTGGTAGCCGATTCGGTATTTTCCGATTCGTTGTTGGCCGATTCGGTAATTTCCGATTCGGACCGAGCTGAATCGGAACGTACCGAATCTCATTACCGATGCCGACCGAATCGGTTTTCATTCGGTATTTTTTTCCTACATCTCGTTTTCCGATTTCAGAATACCGATTCGGCCCGCCTCGGTATTTTGAAATCGGAAAATCCCGTTTACCTACATCGGGCCCTAAATGCTGGAGAAATTCTGTCTAATACATGGATATTGGCCAATGAGCAGCTTTTTTATAAGGATCTAGGACGAAAGGTGTCAAAACGTGGTAGGCCATTTTTTACAGTAGGTTTATCAAATACTCTAGTCTCAAAATGGCTGTCTTTAATTTAATTTTCCAGGTCCAAGAAAGTTATTTTGGGGTGGCTAATGGTGTAAGTGAATTTCAGGAATGTATCACAAGTATTTAACGTGTGATGATGCCACCATGTGCTAAATAGTCCAGATTGGTTAATTAAAAAATCCTTTATTGGCTTACCTACAATGAGAAGGGCACTGTGCCTTTAATTCCTATTGGCTTCTCCTGTTCAATGATGTCACCACACATTACTCTTCATCTTGATGCGGGCGTACCATTTGATGCACATCATGATATGTGCATACGATGAGATGCAGACACTCCCCCAGACAAGGAGGATCAAATGCTTATTAGCACCCGCGACACCTGCCAATATTCAGAGAGGCTGCAGCTACATATAGGTAATTCAATGGGAAATGTCCTCTGATGTTGTAAGTGCATGGGACTCCCCATATTAGGGAGGGGCAAGAGACTTTCGCCTGTAGAGCTTCTAATAATTTTCCCTTCTATGTAATCGCATGTTTGTTCTTTTGACTCAGAGTGTGACTGCAAGAGTTTCCCAAGCAACCGCCCCATGGGACCTTCTTTATTATATTTTAGGGCAAGATATGCTTTAATCCTGTGAAATTCCTAAAGCTACTTCAAAAACAATACTAAAACATGTTTATTTAAATAATAGTAGTGAAACTATGAATGGAAAAATACAAAAATGTTTATTATGAAATAAATGCATTAACATTTAAAGCTTCATGTGCATTTTGTTATAGAAAAATGGCTATTTACATAACAAACTAGCTGCAATCAATCATCCATTCCTGCGTGCCTCACTCTAAGGTTTTTTACACATTGTCAGCATGTTGAATTGATTGAATGTCTGACCACAATACAATACATAATGATGTTTGGAACGTAGAATCTCCTGGATTAGTATAATAGTAGGGTGGTTTCCAAGATGTCTCAACGCGCGTTTCGGCAGTAACCTGCCTTCCTCAGGAGAGCCACCTTCAATAACTTTTTCGAATAAGGATGTCACAATGCGTAAGACAAGAGTCTTACCAGCGAAGCGTGTAGCTCAATTATTAGCACGTCCTAGTTACTATACACGGTCCCAAATTGTAGAAGGGAGCCTGGTGATGAATACAATCACAGGAAGCAGCCTAATGGGATGATATGCTTCTGTGTGCACAGGTCCTGCAGATACCCTTAGTATTGCTTGTGTATTTTAAAATGGGTGAGCTGCCATTCCCTTGGGTTACTTGAATGAAGTTAAAAGGATCCTCAAAGAGATGGATCCAGGCGGGCAGATCCTGTTTACAGCCATTTCATCTGTTGTGGTTAGACTGTTTTCTAAGCTGCCCTCCGTGTACCTGGCAATCCAGTGGAAGCAGTAGGTCACAAGTTCACAGCACATTCTAGAAGGTTGGTGCTTGGCAGTTTGGGCTGGACTGTACCCACGAGGCACAGAATCAGACTGATTTGCATATGGCCATGTCTGAACTGGGGTGGTGGAGTGAGCTAACGAATGATGATGGATTAAACCCAGATCAGTTGACTGGGAGTGAGTGTTTGATTTGCTCAAGCTCTCCATCCATCATCCCCTTTGGTATTGCTTTGTTCTCCCTAAGTTGGCAGGGTATTCCTAGACGTGGGTCCCTTGCTCACTTTGCCACTGGATTCAAGATAGCCTGGCTGATGAGGGTTATGAACCCGACACCAGTCCCAGGATGCTTGTTTCCGGTCCAGGGAAGACAAGGTTTGGCAGTTTGGGCTGGACTGTTCCCATGAGGTACAGGGTCACACTGATTTGCATATGGCCATATCTGAACTGGGGTGGTGGAGTGAGCTAAAGAATGATGATGAATTAAACCCAGATCAGTTGACTGGGAGTGAGCGTTTGATTTTCTCAAGCTCTCCGTCCATCATCCCCTTTGGTATTGCTTTTCTGTTTGGCTTACAAAGCGTGTCATAATACAACATCTTTCTATTTGACGAAAGCCTTCTGCTGGGATAGGCTGAGCAGATACCCCTGTTCTAGCTATGCTAAGTGTATGGCATGTCCTAAAATTCAAAGAGTCACATGAGGAGGGAGACTGTTGGGCTTGGCACTTTTTGCAGGGTCATCCCAGAACTTTTTGCCTTCCTTCTGTATTTTTCTGAACTGTTGTTGGTGGTTTATTGACTCTGTGCACTTTACCACTGCTGATCAGTGCTAAAGTTCATATTCTCTCTTTTGTAAATTGTTTTAGGATTGGTGTTTTCATGATTGGCTATTTGATTTACTTGTCAGACCCTATTACAGTGCACTATGTGTGCCCAGGGCCTGTAAATCAAATACTGCTGGTGGGCTCGCAGCACTGATTTTTCCACCCACAGAATAAGCTTGTAAAAGGTGACTCAGCGCCGGGACACTCTTGGGAGTAGCCGTGCACTATACAAATAAAGAACATAACCTAACATAACTCAGGCATGCCATTGCAGAGCCTGTGTGCAGTCTGGGACTGCCAAGTTGACTTGGCAAGTGCACACACTTGCCAGTCCCTAAACTTTCCCTTTTCATCATATTAGTTACCCCTAAGGTAGACCCAAAGTACCCCCGTGGGCAGGGTGCATTGTATGTGAAAGGAAGGACATGCCCTGATGTGTGTGGCATGTCCTGATAGTGAAATACTGCCAATTTAATTTTTCACTTTTGCAATGCTACCTATTCCCACAGGACAGGATGGGGAGTTTGTTTATTACATCTTATAAACATAGCTGGCCCTGGGAACAAGGTAGAAAAATAAAGGTTAGTATGCCTGAACTCAGAATGTTAAAATTCATCTTTCAGTGAGGTAATTATTACAATCTGTGTTTGAAAATACCACTTTTAGAAAGTAGGTATTTTCTTGCCTAACCATCCAGTGTGCCTCTGCTAGGTTTGTGTATTGCATGTCTGGCTTTTGGATGACAGGGGTTGGAGAGGGGCAGCGCCGCGGCTCCAGAAGTCTGATGAGTCAGGGCTGGGCTGAATCTGCCTGGTTTGCATTTGGAGTGTTGGAAGGAGCAGCACCTTTACCGGAATAGGGCTGTGCCGGCCTTCCACAATGATGGCTCTGCCCCCTGTGGTGTGTCTGGAGCCAGTGCTCACACTGAAAATGGAGGTTGAGTGCACTTGCAAAGTGCCTCACAGAACTGGTTTTGACTGGGTACAGACATTCTCTGCCTTCAGAGAACAAAGGATTTTTGGGTATAAAAAGAGGAGCCCAGACCCCAGACTTTTTGATCACTTCTGGGAAATCAAGAGGAACCTTTGCTGAGGAGAAGAGCCGGATACACTGAGGAGGAATACTGCCCCTGTGCTATTTACTGTCTGGGTTTGGCCTACAGTGGCTGCTTGCTGCCAAGGAAAGGAGAAAAAGGACTTTGCTGTTTGCTTTGTCACCTGCTTAAAGAAAAGATTTTCAAGTGCTTGAAACTGAGCTTGCCTCCTGTTCTGAAGTCTCAGGGACACAAAGACTCTACCACCAGCTCCCCTGACCTCCCTTGCCGGGAATTCCAACCTGCAAAGAGGTGCCTGCTGCTGTTTAGGACCTCTAAGGACTGTTTGTCGCTGGGAGCTGGAAAATCGATGCAACATCAAAGAAGCGTGACGCATCCACACCTGTTTCCGATGCATTGCTGAAGAAACCCTTGCAGCGCCTGCCGCGGCTCAAGAAATCGCTGCAGGACACATCGGGTGCAACGATCTCCGAAGTACGAGACTAACTCACGGACCACGACGCAAGCCTGCAGTGCGGCTGCACGAAGCCACACATCAAACCTGATCGACGCATCGCAGCTCCAAGACTGTTGCATCATTGAGGGACCCAGTAAGAAACAGACGCATCAACTCTCTGCACAGTATGAAAACTACGCATCACCTCGTCTCCAGTAAGGAACCAATGCATCACCTCCCCTGCGTTGCAGTAAGGAACCGACGCATCAGCTCCTCCGAAGCAAAGAACAAACGCATCTCCTTGGCTGCGTGTAAGGAACCAACGCATCACCTTCCCTGTGGCCATTTTGTTTGTTCTACGTGACGCATTGAAGGTACTTTGTGAGTAAAGTGTTGCATGTATAACTTGCATTGAACTGAACTAGTTCTACTATTTGAAAGCCTTATTTTTATTACTGTATTGTGGATTTTTGTTGTTTGGACTTATTTTGGTTTAGATAAAGATTACTTATTTTTCTAAACTGGTGTGGTGTTCATTTGTAGTGTTTTCACTGTATTACTGTATGTGTTCACAAATGCTTTACCCACTGCCTCTAAGATAAGCCTGTCTGCTCATGCCAAGCTACCAAGGGAGTCAGCAGGGATTATTTTAGGAGTGTATCCCCTTACCCTGACTAAATGCAAGGGTCCCTGTTTGGACAAATGTACCTACCTCTGCTAACTAGAGATCCCCATTTCTAACAGATCCGTTTTTCTGATGTCACCATTAAGTTATGGAACACCCCTCCCCCCCCTCTAAGGGCTCCATTATGATGTCAGGCAGATCGCCACCGCCATGGTGGCGGTGGTGATCCGCCCGACAGAAATGCCCGCCCGCCACATTACAATGGCGGGGGGGACCGCAGCGGAGGCAAACACCGCCAGCCACTTTTCCGCCCTGATCGCCTTGCGGCCGGGGCGGAAAAGGATTCATATGGTGGCGGGGTCTATCAGACACCGCCAGCCATATTAGCATGCGTGTGTATAGGTGCCTTTCCGCAGCGGCGATCCCGCCACAGAAAGGCATGCGGTTGTTGCTATTGGGGGCCCCTGCGGGCCCCCATGGTGAAGGCCGAGGTGGGGGTGCACAGGGGGGGTACCTATGCTATGCATATACAAAGCGGCAGGCACCGCGCGGTGCCTGCCCCTTTGTATATGCAAATGCATTTTTAGCATTGTGGCGGGCGGTGCAGAGTGCACCGCCCGCCACAATGCTAAAAATGAAGGATGTGCCCACCACTGTGGCGGGCACATCCTAATTCCGCCAACAGGACCCCCGCCCTTATGGCGGGCGGTCCAGAATACCGATAGGGTGGCGGGCGGACAAAGTCTGCCCGTCATCCTAATGGGGCCCTATGTATCAAAGCAGTCACTACCCTCCTGCAGTTTAGGAAACAGCTAAAAGCATGGCTCTTCTCACAAAAGCAGATTTTTAAATATCTTCATCTCTGTCCAATAGATCTGTTTCTTTTTTTCAGACTCCAGTTCCAAGATGCATTAGGGCATTTGAGCGCTCTGCAAACAAATTCCATATCAATATCAGTCTGGCCCTGTAGACAACCCGTGCTGGCATCCACTCCTGTCCTTTGCACGGCCTTCGGCCGTACAAGTTGACAGGGTCGGCTGCACCAACCCCTCATATACAGGGAACCCAGGAGAGGGGCATGCAGCCCCTCTCCCCTGGGCAATTATTGCCCTGGGTACCCCATCCCTTGGGGGCCAACCAAATACTAAAAGGGGAAGGCGCCTCACATCCCTCTCCCCGAGCTGATTTAGGCAACAGTGATCCCATACCCCAGGTCCCCGGCCAACCACGGCAGGGGGAGGGTGGCCACACGGCACCCCTCCCAAGGTCGATTTTGGCCCCAGGGACCCCAACCCCCCCTGGGCCTGGTCAATGAGTGCAACGGGAGGGGGACTGCCCAATCCTCCTCCCCAGGTTGATTTCGGCCCCGGGACCCATCCCCTGGGTCATTGTCAATTACTACAAGGAGAGGGGACCATGTGGCCTCTTTATCCAGTCAATTTTGGCCCAGGTGACCTTATCCCCATGGGGCCCTTGCCACTTAATGGTAGGTGCCCTTGCCCCACCCTGTTATATAACAACACCATGGGGCTCTTTTTTAAAAAAAGGCCACCCTCCTGTACTTGTCTGGGAAGCCAACAACAATGAGATATTTTAGAAAGACCAAGTCGTATGTTCACACTTTGGTAGCGTTTTTACAACAAAAAATAATAAACACAACTTGCTGACAAAGTTTTCTGTGGTTATTTTTGTATTGCTCTTCCATAAATATGCAGATAATGTAACAATAAATAACATAAGTGCAGACCACGAGTGTTACAGTTTGTGAATAAATAGAAAATGTACACAAAAGACACACAACATACAATCACTGGTTATAAATATTTACAATTGGATAACATGTGCTATAGCATTGCAACAGGTAGAATCATTATTATTCAATAACCTAGTGAAACGATATCCAGTATGTGAATAAATATAAAATATACACAGAAGACACATAACACAAAATCACTGGTTCTAAATATTTACAATTGAATAACATGTGCCTATAGCATTGCACTATGTAGAATTAGTAATATTCAAAAACCAAGTGAGACAATGTTGACGTTTCAAACCTTATTTATTTTCGGGGTCTACTCAGTACAATCATAGTCTGACTTGTTACCTGCAAGTGGAAGAGGACCCCAGACCAAAAGTCAGTCAATAGCCAACAATAATACAAGGTCTTTTTTATATATAGCAGAGTTATGGCTCAAAGCTCCCATAACTTACCATTAAGTGTTACCAGCTGTCCGTGGATGAGTCTTAGTCTCAAAATGGAAGCGGAGGTCAGTGTGTCACTAATCCTCTGTGGAGGTAATCAATAGAGTAAGGCAATTTCAATATCGCAACCAAATCCACATGCAATGTGTCACTCAGCCTGTGCGTGATTCTGCAAATGTACGCCAAAAGGCCTAGGAAAAGTGAAAAAACAACTTTGGATTTGAGAATTTTGGCACACTTTGGTTACTGTATTAATCATTTGAATTTCAAAGTCAATGATGATTTTCATAGGGCTGAACATCCAATAAAAAATCAGTATAGGTTGATGGCTGTCAGGCAGCAAAGCTTATATTAGTGGAATTGTTGTATTTTTGACAGACGCATTTAGAGTGTATATTTAGGCAAAAGGATGGGGGTGGACCTAAATGACTCATCTATTAGGCACATGTAGCTGTTTTCGAGGTTAACAATGTTATGAGTTGAAGAAACAACTAAAATTTGTTTAGCAGAGTTTTATATTATCAAAAAGTAAAAAAACGTGCATTGCCAAAGGATTGTGTTAGTTCAGGGGATTTTCATGTCTGAAAACATTTGTAGGGTTCTAAATTGAGGATTACTTGTCTGTTTTTGTCTTTGAATCATTCTTCCTAAATTTGGAATAGAAGGTATAGTGGTAGGTTCTTCGGGATATTCTGAACTACCTCCCTCAGAGCTGAACCAAAGGGTTCATTGGAGGTGGCACCAAATGTCTGCAGGCTGCAGACGCAGGGTGGTTATGCTCTGTGGTTCTCAGAACAATTTCCCCAAGAGAACAGCTCTGCCTTTACAATAGGTTTAACATATTGCACACACCTCCAGTGACTCTTTGGCTAAGTTAGTCCCTCTTTTCAATAAATCTATCCACCATATTTCAAGAGTCTATTTCCTCTTTTAGGGAGCACATAGGATGCCGTCCTTGGAGTCTGGTTTTCAAAACATTAAGCAAACAATTAGTAGAACAGGTATGTGAATGTCAAAAAAATATGGTTGGAGTTCTCATTGTAAATCTGTCCCCTCCAACTTTTAGTGGCCTGCACATTCCCTGAGGCAAGCTCTGACTGGAATGAGATTAGTAAATCTGCCTGCTCATGCATGGGCATATTTATGGGTATTTTGTAAAGGGCAGTACTGCAAGTCACCCTGCTGTGCTGCCCTGCATCAAAGTGAAAGGGCAGGATTGCGCCATCCTGTCCTTTCTTCCTGCACTAGGGATGTTTCAGTGGCCTAGCGCAAATGCAAGCACAAGGGTGCTCTTGATTGTTTTTGTGCAGGAAGGGGCACCTTACTAAACAAAAATTATCCTGGGAGGCTTAAAGAGGAAATAACGGGGAGAAGAAAAGTTATTTCTCCTCGTTGCGCCTCCCCTGAGGAGGCGCATAGTTTTGGCGCATCCCAAGGTTTTCATGGTCTTGTAAATACGGGGATGCATCAGAATCCATGGGTGTTGAGTGGGAATACCCACCACAACATCTATGGAATACCTCCCTAGAGAAGACTAAGGCAACAAAGCAATCTGTGCTGCCTTGCCTTACTCCATAGCTATGAGGCCACTCAAAGCCTCGCAAACTGGCTTTGTGTGACCTCATTGATATGACTTGGTGGTTTATGCTGCCATTGCATCAAACAAGTGACGCACTTCAGTGTCCAGTACTTTTACAAGGGGGGAATGTATGACATTGTTCTGCATTCTGTCCATCAACTGTTGGTTTTGCATTTGTCACCCCGAGTGGGAAGGGTATGCTCAGACGTGAGTCGTGTGCTCTCCACACCACTGGAGTCAAGCTATCCTGGCTGAAGTCGGCTGATAGCCAGAAACCGGTCCTAGGATGCTTGATTCCGGTCCGGGAAAGACATGGCTTGGCAGTTCAGGCTGGACTGTTCCCATGAGGCACAGGGTCAAGGCTGATTTGCATATGGCCATGTCTGAACTGGGGTGGTGTGGAGTGCAAAACAAGATGGCTTTAGGCCCAGATCTCTGTACTCGGGTGAATGTATGACATTGTTCTGCATTCTGTCCATCAACTGTTGGTTTTGCATTTGTCACCCCGAGTGGGAAGGGTATGCTCAGACGTGAGTCCCGTGCTCTCCACACCACTGGAGTCAAGCTATCCTGGCTGAAGATGGCTAATAGCCAGAATCCGGTCCTAGGATGCTTGCTTCCGGTCCAGGAAAGACATGGCTTGGCAGTTCAGCTGGACTGTTCCCATGAGGCACAGGGTCAAGGCTGATTTGCATATGGCCATGTCTGAACTGGGGTGGTGTGGAGTGAAAAAAAACAATAGATTCAGGCCCAGATCTCTGTACTGGGGTGAAAATATGACATTGTTCTGCATTCTGTCCATCAACTGTTGGTTTTGCAGACTACAGATGATTACCATATTTTCGAAAAGTGACAAAAATCTGACAAACTTCATGATCAGCTCAATATCCTAGTCAGTCAATCAGGGTCAGGTAGGTTGGTACCCAGCAATGGAAACCTTAGGAAGTGTATATTTATATCATATATAGATGCGGTACATTTCATAGCCCTGAGGGGTCATCCAAGTGATCAAATGAGCAGACTAAAGTGGCATTTTGCTTCCACTTGCTTTCCAAATTCCCAAAAGGCTTTCCACTCAGTTTATCACCTCTGGGCAGCCACAATTTATGGAAAACCCATACTTGTCTGGTGGCATCACACCCAAAAGACCCAGAGGAACACATAGGGGGGCATGCTATGGCAGAAATAGGTTTCTGTAGGAGGAAGACTGGAGGCGGAGTATAACCATATTTTGGATAGAAAATTGCTAAATATTTTACAAATGTCACATTCAATTAGTTCTCCCGGCAAGCCAGCCAGTGCAAGGGAGAATCTATAGATTCCTTAGATCATACAGAATCAGAAAATGTATAGGGCCTTATTCACAAAGGTGACTTATACTTTTGAGCAAGTTGACACTTTTGAATAAGTTTACTACTTTCAGTGTTCACAAACTCTGAATGTAAACGTACAACAAAAGTGCAAGTTACATGTTTCCATCACTTGAGTATTGCAATTGGCTTACTATTGTGTGGGTGGGTGACGTCCTCCCATAAACTCCTAAACCCATCCCTGATCCTCTCTAAGTCGTATTTACCCTCCCTATTCACATTGCCTTTTGTAGTAAGTCTGCCCTTTCTTTAACCAACTCCCCTCTGTCCCTTGACATTACTAAAACCTATACTTACGTGTGCAGAGACTCCGCAGTTGGGCAGAAAACTCTGCACTTATAAGTATGGGTAATGCCGAGGTATAAATCTCCAGATGTAGTTTATGAAATGTAATTTATAGTATTTTTGTAGTAGTACTACAAAATGTACTGCAAAGTGCAGTTTATAAATCAGGCCCATAGTTTTATACTTTCCCTAGAGTTCTGAACTTGATATCTGTCTTCAAATGGAAAGCGCACAATAGACAATAAAGGCCTGACTTAGAGTGTGTCTGGTAGGTCACTCAATCACCAATGTGACAGTTATCCCTTCCACCTTGTTACAGTCCACCTTATTACGGGTGCATTTTGTGAGATGCCACTTGTAATTGGGTGGACTGGATATGTGGCACTTTTGTGAGAGAGTACATGTTCACCAAACTCTAATGGGTGGCTGTGTAAACTATGGGGCATATTTACCAGGGGATTGCAACTCTGGAACTTCACTTTTTCCAGTGTTCCGGTGGTGCAATGCCCTGCACCATATTTATAAAGAGGCGTTAAGCCACTTTGTGTGGCTTAACACAGCTTTGTAAATATGCTACCCTTTCACGCAGATATCCACAGAAAACTGCATGAAAGGGGCATGCAATGGGTGTTGCTACGGGCGTTTCACAGCAACACCCATTGCTTTTTGATGCTGACCCAGATTTACAAGGGTCTGTAAATCTGAGGCAGCACCAGAAACTAATGTCAGTGAATAGCAGGCGTTAGATTGGCGCGACAAGAGGAAATACTTTTATTTCTCCTCGTTGTTTGCGCTAACTATGTGTGCTGTTTTCTGCAGTACACAGAGAAGGAGCAACACGCCATGAATGATAGTTTATGTACAGTAAGCTGTCCCGTTCTGCACAAAAACAATCATTAAATAATGGTGATTCGCTACTTCTATGCGTGCTGCAGAATGCAGCACACATAGGAGCAAATTGTCATTATTGATTGTTTATGTGCAGGAAGGAACACCTTCCTGCACATAAACAATCATCCCTGCAACTCAGACACCCTTACACTATGGCACAAGGGTGTCTGTGTTGGTGCTAGACAGGTTTTTTAGTTCAAGGGGTGTGTTGTATTCTTGTAAATACAGCGCATCCCTGCGTTTTTTAAATGGCTCATTCCTGCAAAATTGCTTGTAGTGCTGCGCTGCCCCATTTCCTAGTAAATATGCCTCTACTTTCCCTAGGCAAATCCACACGCATTTGATTTTTCCAGACTATAGACATTCAGTGCAACATTTTATTGTTTAATGTCCCAAATGTATGCTTGTACGTTTGAGAAATGCAAGAAAGTAATGAGGGAAATTGAAAAAATATATACATATATATCCACATATTTCGTTATCTCTTAAGCCTTCAGTGAGATATAGATGCAGGATCCAAACCAATACATACCCTTAAATGTACCCAAAAAAAAATCCTATATTTTGTGTGGGTGAGCATATAGAGCATAGACTTCAAGAAAAAAAGCTATAGAAAAGCATTGCTTTTTTTCGCTAAACAATGCAGGCCCAATTCACAGAACTAACTTAAAGCCTTAACCGTGGCGGTTTTTCCGCCGCGGTGCGGGAGTTCTAAAGGGTGGGCGGTGCTCCGTCGGCCTTTGGCCGTCTGCAGCACTGGGGAGGTAGTGCTCCCATCGGCCAACGGTCGACTGGAGCACGGAAGGGGTTTAGACAAAATCCTAAATTGACTACCATTTTGGTATTCACTGAAGACTCTTACTCATTTTGGTATTCACAGAAGGCACTTACTCATTTTGGTTACCAAAATTTGAATACCAAAATTAAGTTTAGGATTTTGTCTTAAGTTAGTTCTGTGAGTCGGGCCCTGCACGTATAGGGTAAAGAACTGAATGTGTAATGATTGATTGTACTGTTCAGATGTAAAATAGTAATGCCACATCAATCACTGCAATGAAAGCTATCTATAGGAGACCGAAAGACACATTAGAAAGGCAATAGCATGAGGTGAAAGACCATTGCTATTCTGGGTCAGCCATGCATGTTTTACAGAACTGGTAACAGGTCTTGCACATAGTTGTGTGTTGTCACTGCAAGCTTAAAATGGCTCACTGCTCTGTCTGTGTTTCAGTCACAGGCTGGTCTAGACACCTTTTGTTAAATGAAGAGGCCCAGAATGATAACTTCACTTCAAGACCAAACAACAATCAACAACACAAGCGACTAGGGGGTAGATGTATCAAAATAACTATTTGCGATTCTCAAATAGTGATTTTTTGAGAATCGCTATTTGAGAATTGCAAAATGGTATGTATCTACAAAATCGCAATTTTTTAGCAATTTCCTAAAATTCCTTATTTGCGAATAGCAAATTGCGAATTTGCAAATAAGGAATCATTTCCCATTCATTTTTATGGGCCAGGAGGCCCATAAGAGTGAATGTGAAGTTATTCTCAATTTGCGATTCGCAATTTGCTAATCGCAAATTGAGAATAATTGCAAGGGTGCAAGGGTGTCTTAAGGACACCCTGCTGCACCCCTGAAATTTACATGTGTGCGCATATGGCCCACATGCATGCCCTAAGGGCATGTATGAGCGCCACATGGCACCTTTACAAATGCTAAAAAGTGCATTTGTAAAAGAAATAGCAAATTACCACCAACTAAAAGTTGGTGGCAATTTGCGATTTCTTAGTGTAAATTCGCGAAACCTGAATGCTTCATACATAGCATTTAAGGAATCGCAATTTGCGATTCCTTAAGTTTGCGATGCGATTTCAATGATACTTTGCATTTTCCGATTTTTTTGTCGCAAACGCTGCTATTTTGCAAATCGCAGCGTAAGCGACAAAAAAAACGTTTGATACATCTGCCCCTAGGTGATTTCTGAGCATTATTAATGCCAATGATCCTTTTATAATTTTATTTTCGATTAGGGGAAGCAATGAGTTACTATGAAAAAAATCAGTTTTCCCTTTAAGCAGTACAGTTTCGAACAAATGAGGTTTTATGGTTGTATTTAATGCAGCGCTGATTTCATCAAAATTACTGGATCGGAAATGAACCGTTCTGTTTGAAGTCGGTGAAAGTATTGCATCAGGCAGTGCTTTGTTTCCGCCATATCCGATCCTGTCGCAAAGAGAGCTTTGTGCGTGGAACAGACCGCGGGAGCTGGAATGCCGATCACGGTGATCTTTGGCATCTCACAAGGTTTAGCAACGTTGGTATAGAAATTACGAAATCTTATCCGGCGGGAGAGGAACGAAAACAGGAAACGTGTCTGAATAGACACCTTCCACTCCCTTAAGGATATGTGGATGTCTTCGTGCGCGAGCCATCGCTCTGAGGCAACACATCCGCCTCCTCTCCGGGCTTCTGCTTACAGCCTCGGGTCTCTCCTGACAGCCATGAAATCTGCCAGCAGGCCGTTACCTGACATAATAAGGATTCAAAATGGCTCGAGGGCAAGCTTCAGTATAGAACTATGACCAAATTAAGAATTACGTAATGTTCAAGTTCATGCCCTTCTCTCCCCAGTCTTTCATTGAAATTCTGTTTTTTTTTATTTCAAAACAAAATACAAAAATCCCAAATATACCAGGACCTCCTTTGCTGTGTGAACTCAGGAGCAGGACCACTAGTAATATGTGGCAATGGCATACCAAGTTATATGATTGAGCCGTCTAAATTATGTGGCAAGAAAATGCAAATAATGTGGCATATTCTGTTGTGGTGCCACAATTATGTTATCTTAACATATGTTAATGTGAAAAGTTTGGCCTCATTAGTATCTATGTAATACTTTATTACACCAATCAACAACTAAAAGATACTGGTTAACATCTGTAAATAGCAACAAATATGCAGCACTAACGGTCTTATTTATGAGAGCCCTGAACGGTGTGAAAGTGATGCAGGGCCCTCATAAAGATTTGTGGCTTTGAGTGGCCTCATAAATCATGAGTAAGAAGACGCAGTGCAAATTGCTGTGCCACCTTACTCTGCGTCCAGGAGGTATTCCATGGGTGTTGTGGTGGGTTTACCCATGGACCACCCATGAAATTTGACGCTGCCCCGGACTTAAAAATACATGTAAACATGGGAAAGTGCCAAATCAGTACACCTCCCGAGGTGAGGCATAATAAGGAGAAATTACTTCATTTCTCCTTGTTTTTTCCTCTTTCTATATGTGCTGCAGAGAAAGACGTTTCTTAGGATTGTTCTTGTGCAGGAAGGTACATAAAAATAGTCCTGCCTTCAACAGGGCACCCTTGCAACATGCCTACATTGGCCCTAGGCTGCCAAAACGGTGTCAGCGCAGGTAGAAAGGACATGAATGCACAGTATTGATTAAATACGGTGCATTCCTGCTATTTCGCTTTCGCATAGGACAGCAAAGCAGGTTGCGAGGTTGGTTGCCTTGCTGAGCTGCCCTATGCCAAAATGCCATAAATGAGGCCATAAGTATGGCCTTTTTAAACAAAGTTTTGTTATGTTTGAGATAGAACAATTTAGTATATTGAAATCTACTAATTATACAGCAGATATAATATCACGTGGCAAGTGCAGTAAATCCAAAATATTATTGCAAAAGCATGCTGTTGCTGTAGAATCAGTACAGATATACTATATCAACATGTAATGAAACAGATTTCCCTTGAAACTGTAGTTCTAATAAAAAATACGATATTTTCTGCTGGAACTTCCACAACATATAGATATTAAGCAGCATCTTGTTAATCCATTAAAATCTTTACAATGAGAAATTAGATGGTGATGACCTCTGATTTTATTGTAGTTAACAGCACATCCTGATCACTAATGGTTAAATGCTGCAACCACTGTTACTGAAACTTAAAAACCAAGTTACTTTACTTCAGAAATGAAAGTGAAAAAAAATAATAAAATTGTATTGCCCCCTCCAAAGTTTTCCATAGAAGCCTAGTGCCAAGGCTGTGTAATGCATGGGCTACAGAATAGCAATGCTAAATAAGATTTTATTCTGCCTCTGGTTTTTTCACCCACCCTACAGCTTTTTTTATTTCACTCCTTTTCGTCAGTGCTTTTTTCTTTTGTCACTATTTTCCTATCTATGTCTTCCAACATTTTTCTACCTCTGCTCAGTGCTTAATTTGAGCTAGTGGTTGCTCGTGGAGACCACCGGCACAACATTTCTGGGGACCAGCATTTATTTTTCAGATCAGACATTAACCAAGAGAGGGAAAAACAAAGAAAGCGGAAGACGGAGGAAAAGAAAACCAGAAAAACATCACAAATGGACAAAGCTGTGTGGTGAGTTGAGAGAAAGTGTTTCCTCTGTTGTGGCTGCAGCAGATACGCCGTCTGTGTGAGGGTGAGGAGTGCGGAGCGAAGGTTTCTGGATGGTTAGTGGAAGGTCATGAGGTGGTTCATATAGTGTGGTTGGAGTTTTTGGAGGGCTTTGTAGGCATGGGTCAGGAGCTTGAAAATGCATCTCTTCTGTATGGGGAGCCAGTGGGGGTCTTTGGGGTGTTGGGTGATGTGTGTCCTCT
The DNA here is from genome assembly GCF_964263255.1 of Lissotriton vulgaris. Classification (NCBI taxonomy): domain Eukaryota; kingdom Metazoa; phylum Chordata; class Amphibia; order Caudata; family Salamandridae; genus Lissotriton; species Lissotriton vulgaris. The sequence goes on along the minus strand of NC_141696.1, from coordinate 773,217,349 downwards.
TGGGCAGGTTGAGAATCAGCCCAGCAGCTGCATTCTGGATTGTCTGGAGTGTTTGCATGAGTTTGGAGGTTGTGCCCGCATAGAGTGTGTTGCCATAATCAAGTTGGCTGGTGAGGAGGGCCTACTTTACAGATTTCCTGGTGCTGATAGGGAGTCACCTGAAGAATTTTCAGAGCATGTAGATCATGTGGAAGCAAGCTGAGATGACAGCGGTGACTTGAAGTTTTATGGTGAGTTTGCTGTCTAGTATGATGCCGAGATTGCGGGCATGATGTTTTAGCATGGGAGTGGGTCCGAGCTTAATAGGCTACCAGAAGTCTTTACAGAGGGTGGTGTGTCTGCTTAAGATTAGAACGTCTGTTTTGTCCACGTTCAGTTTGAGGCAGCTGCCTCTCATCAATGTCGCTATGTTCTTCATGCAGTTGTGGAAGTTGGTCTATGTCTGGGTGGAGTTTTCTGAGAGAGAAAGGACAAGTTGGGTGTCATCAGCATAGATGATGATGATGTTGATGTTGTGTGAACTGACAATGTCTGCATGTATATGTTGAAGAGTTTGGGGCAGAGGGGAGAGCTTTGGGGTACTCCACAGATGGTATGCTTGGGGTGCAAAAGTGAAGAGGGGTGTGTCCTGTTAGGAAGAACACCATCCATCTGAGTGCATCAGCTGAGATTCCAATCTGGTGAAGTTGTTGGATGAGTGTGTGGTGGCAGACGTTGTTGAAATCCGCAGAGAGGTCTAGGATGAAGAGGGGGGCTGTTTCTCCTCTGTCAAGTAGGGCTCGGATGTGATCTGTTGCCACAATCACTGCTGTCTCGGTGGTGTGGTTAGCTCTGAAGACCAATTGGGATGGTCCAGTAGCTTGTTTCTTTCCAGATGATTGGAGGTTGATTGCCTTCTCCAGGACTTTGGTGTACAAAGAAGGGGTCCCTGTGAAACAGTATACCATTGCTTGAATTTATTTAGAGAAAACACTGTAAATTAATCACAATGAGTAAACTAATATACTTGGTAAATAACAGTGCCCCAAAGGAAGGAAGTGAGATAGCGTGATGCTGTGAAGGAGAAGGAAAGTGAAAGGGTAGAATTTGTGACAACTTTTAAATATCTAATTTCATTCGAAATACAGTTATATTCCAGAGGCTTCAGATCCCTGAGCCAAAGTGAGGGATAATCACATATCCCATTATACTTAGAATTATCTATATTGACACAGGTATAGCCAAATTAATGCGGGCGGTGTCAACTGAGGAAAGTGAAAAGTAGCCGTCGACGTTTCGACCCCACGCTACAGTTGTAGGCGTGTTTGTTGCCTTATATCGGGGTCTTCATCAGGACAGGGTATATACAGGGTGCACTACAATTTCTGTAAAAATTTAAACAAAGTAACATAAATATAATGCAAAACGACAAAGAATGTCAAGTTACCGTAGTGAGCGGTAAACAAACCAGTTTAACTATTACCATGGTTCTGTAGAAAGAGTTACTTATAGAAATAAAGGTACTAAATTCATTTAAACATTAACAGAGAGGAAATCATCCCTTTAGCACTTGTTTTGATACTTAAATGAAAATGCTTGTGACCAATAAATGGTACCTCACTCTTCCATATTAAAAACGACCAACAAAAACACAGACTCACCCAGAAAAAATCAAATCGATGTCACTAGCCAGGTTCATATACACGGGCATGTTATAGCTGATAGTCATTTCACTAGATATTCATAAGTAACCTTCTAGATGGATACAGGGTTAACATATAAACAATTGGGGAAAGAGCCTATTCGTGATAATGAAGGACAGAGTCGATGTTATAATCTTGTCTTAAGTGGTCTGTCAAAGTCTAGATCAGTTAAAGCTCTGGTGTAGTGAGCTTAAAAGCTAGCCTACCTGCCAACAGGAGCACCGAAAAGTATGTTGATTCTTTACATTTCGGTCATACAATTCTAGGCAATCTGCAAAAGTCAAACGTATACATTCAGTAAATTAGACTTCCAAGATGACGAGGGCCATTGGTTATTAACTAGAAGGACTATATGCCCACGTACCTGCCGCAGAAAGACTGGGACAGTCTAACCATTTCCTGTCCAATACCAGTTTACAAGTGGATGTCACCTTGAGTGACAAAGTAAGTAGACTGGAGAGACTAGAGAAAAAGCTCATTAGAAAACGCCTACATGGCTACCTACTAACAAAATACCTGCAAGAAAACATAATCCCGATAGGTCTACAAATTAAAATAGAGCCTGCCATATTTGTCGACGTACCTAAATTCAAGGAGGGATTTAGCTACATTGCAAACATTTGCCCCCAGCACTGGATGGTGCTGGGGGTGGAGACAGCAGCCGAACAAAGTTCAATCCCTTACTAAAGAGATTGCGGCCCTAAGAGCGGAGATACTCGGGGATAGCACTTTGACAAATGCAAAATCTGCTTTGGAGACTCTAGATGCCACACTAAAAGAGTTTGATGTGACCACCCAAACTAAGAAATTGGAGAAATTGGCTAAGGATCTAAGAGCCTTTGACAAAAAAAGCGTCTAGCAATATCTCCAACCAGATTACGACAAACAAGACAACCAGGGTCATTTTGCCAACCGAGGTAGAGGTGGATACAGAGGGAGAAGAACATACACCACTTTTTCCGACTCATCATATAGTTCCAGGAGTGAATCTGAACCTCCTACGCCAGGCCCCTCATACAACTATCAATACCCGGACTTCAGCTACCCACAATACCCACCACCCCCTCCTCATTTTTTAGGCAGAGGTCAGAAGCAATGGAGACCCCCTCGAGGTCGTGGGAACTGGTCCGGTGCACAACAACGCGGACACCAATCCAACACGGGGAACCAGAATGCAGGCCGAGGCTGTGCCCAGAAGCAAGTCACCTTTCGCCCCGAGAACCATGGGGAAATATCGACAATGAGAAACACCTATCAGTGGTGACCATAGCACCGGAACGACCTGTCACCAACCCCATAGTGAACATTTCGAAAAACCAGATATCTGATGAAGAACAAAAGGTGCTGAGTAAGGGACTCTCATATGTTCCAACCACCCTCCCGAACAGGTTTCAACGTAAAAAAGAACTTTATAACTTTTTCAGAAAGATCCGTTTCAGATATTTTTTCAGACACTCGACTGCACAATTAAGATCATCTGTGACTGGATTGAGAGAGCCATCCACTTTTTATCCACCATCCTATGCTATGAGCAACAAAATCCTCGCCTCTGAAGATTTGGTTATCCAAGAAGTGGAGAATGTGGCCAACAAGCCGAAATATATCAGATTCAATTTGAGCAAAAACCAAAGAATGGCACTAAAAGGCCTGAAGGACAATGCTGAAATAGTCATCAAGCCCGCCACGGGGCCATTGTGATTCAAGATACAACTTCTTATAAAAATGAAATTTACAGACAACTCAAAGATGGAGTGAGTTACAAACAAATTCGCAATGACCCTTCAAAAGATTTGGCTCTGTTGATACTTCTGACGACACAAAAAGGCCGGGATGGAGGGTTCTTATCGGAGCAAGAATTCAAATTTTTGAATCAAAGTCATCCACGTCTGGCAACTATTGATACCTTGCCAAAGGTACACAAAGGCTTAGATAACCCTCCGGGACGCCCAATTGTGTCCGGCTGTGGATCCATGCTGGAACTACTCTGCCAGTACATTGATTTCTTTTTAAAACCCCTGGCCACAAAAACCAGGACATACCTTCGGGACACCACCCAAGTCATCAATTTGATCGATCAAAGACCATTCGATTCAAATACTCAATTACTAGTAACCTGCGACATAGTATCATTTGTATACTAGTATCCCCCAACTCGATGCCATTGCAGTTATGGAAAAGGCCCTTAACACTAGGACTGCTCCAGTCCCGGTCCCAACATACTTTATCCTAGAACTTCTGAAAATTGCAATGATGAAAAAAAAATGTATGTTCCAACAAGACTTTTTTCTCCAAACCAAGGGAGTAGCGATGGGGGCTACATTTGCCCCCAACCTGGCAATACTATATATGGATGACTATGAGAGCAAATTCATCTTCAGTGATACGAACCCATTTGGACACCACATGGTCATGTGGGTCCGCTATATAGATGACGTGCTGTGCATTTGGGACGGCACAAAAGAAGATCTCACATCATTTCATACATGGCTGAACACACAAAGTACGGACATCCAATTCACTCTGGAAGCAAGTAGAGATAGGATCCCGTTTTTGGACATTACTATTTATGTCAATTCAGAGACTAAATTGTTCGAAACAACTTTATTTCGCAAACCATCTGAGCGAAATTCATTATTAGAATATAACAGCCACCACCCCAGGGGATTGCGTGACAACCTCCCCGTGGGCCAATTCCTCAGAATTCGCCGCAACTGTTCAAGCACGAGGATACCCTACACGTTTAGTCAAACGTGCTGGCAAAAGAGCCTGGTACAGTCCTCGAGAAAATCTCTTGAATTGTGAAGTAAAAGAGGACTCAGCCAGGGATCGTGTTATTTGTGTTACCACTTTTTCCACTCGCAGCAATGACATCAAGAAAATTATTAACAATCATTGGGGCTTAGTAGCAGATGATATTGGACAGAAAGCCCTACCATTACATTCTTTTAAGAGAGCACGTAACATCAGAGACCAAGTGGTACAATCATTTCTTCCGATACCACAGAATCCCACCATCCAATCACTGTGGCATCTCCCTCTCATTGTAGGACACACGAAATGTGGATCGTGCACAGCATGTGCCACTACAATTCAGACCAAAGACCTTATCTATAAGGAAAAAACCTATACACTCAAATCCCATATAAATTGTAACTCTTCCAACGTAATTTATTGAATCAAATGCCCATGCGATTTGGCATATGTAGGTCAAACCCAACAAAAGGTTAAAGCCCGTATTCTACAACATGGGAGCAGAATTAGATGTGGAGTACAGGGGGCCCCCTTAGTAGATTACTGCACATTAAAAGGCCACACTCCAGACACTCTACAGTGGCTAGTACTGGAGAAAATACATTTGGGATCCAGGGGTGGTGATATTGCACGAATCTTAACCCTGAGGGAATCCAAATGGATGACATCTTTGGACGCTATTCGTAATGGGCTGAATGAGGCAGAGAGTAGTCATGCTCAATTGACTAGCTTTGGTCGTTGATATGCTCGATACAGAGATCTTCACCCTCATGCTTGAGAGGTGCATCTGCCCAATAGTTCCTATTCTTGATCTAATGATGTATCTAACATGTCTTTCATAAAATGTATAGAACAATTGATTCATTTAGAATCAGATGGTTATTTGTTCTGAACATTGATTATGTTGTAATACGATTAAATTTGCTTTTGACCCTCCTGTGTGAGAGGTCCTCGGCAAATGATATCGGAATGTACGCACGTTACATCTAATTTCTTATTTCTTTGGGAATCAATATAATGTTGTAACTTGTAATAGAACTTTTCAACATACATCAGGCGTAATACATGACCCCAAACAAAAACTGCAAATACAGACTAGCGCTGTCAGAGCGCGTCGTTTGTTTACTTTTTTAGATGACCCGGAATTGCTGGTAGTGCTGTTGTGCTGTTGCCCTCAGCAACGACCCAGATTCGTAGTCCTCCCTTTATTTTTATTCTCATGATTGGGCTACACGCCCACTTCCCTGCAGACGGTAGACGCGAAGAGGCTGCACTCATACGTTGGGATATCTGCTTCGAGTAGCGGGTAAGACACGCTACTTATTCATGTATACCCGATGCCCCATCACGCAAGTTACATAGTATTAATTAGCCCCATTACCGCCCACAGAAGCGGCGAATCGGTGCGATCGTACTCGACGCACAGCCTTGGTTTCCTCTGATGATACACCCAGTTACGTCGGCGTTTACAGAGAAGTTGAGATTGGATTGGGATTAAGGAGAATTTTACGGCGTCTCTAGGTAAGCCTGGCCTCACGGAGACAGCTCTTGATCCTCCAAGACACCTGTTCTATATTACTGAAAACCACACTTATTGCCCACAGATATGGCGTTTGGGAGCGCGTGATTAATTGACACGATCCCAGTCTTTCTGCGGCAGGTACGTGGGCATATAGTCCTTCTAGTTAATAACCAATGGCCCTCGTCATGTTGGAAGTCTAATTTACTGAATGTATACGTTCGACTTTTGCAGATTGCCTAGAATTGTATGACCGAAATGTAAAGAATCAACATACTTTTCGGTGCTGCTTGTGGCAGGTAGGCTAGCTTTTAAGCTCACTACACCAGAGCTTTAACTGATCTAGACTTTGACAGACCACTTAAGACAAGATTATAACATCGACTCTGTCCTTCATTATCACGAATAAGCTCTTTCCCCAATTGTTTATATGTTAACCCTGTATCCATCTAGAAGGTTACTTATGAATATCTAGTGAAATGACTATCAGCTATAACATGCCCGTGTATATGAACATGGCTAGTGACATCGATTTGTTTTTTTCTGGTTGAGTCAGGATTGACTGTGTTTTTGTTGGTCGTTTTTAATATGGAAGAGTGAGGTACCATTTATTGGTCACAAGCATTTTCATTTAAGTATCAAAACAAGTGCTAAAGGGAAGATTTCCTCTCTGTTAATGTTTAAATGAATTTAGTACCTTTATTTCTATAAGTAACTCTTTCTACAGAACCATGGTAATAGTTAAACTGGTTTGTTTACCGCTCACTATGGTAACTTGACATTCTTTGTCGTTTTGCTTTATATTTATGTTACATTGTTTAAATTTTTACAGAAATTGTAGTGCACCCTGTATATACCCTGTCCTGATGAAGACCCCGATGTAAGGCAACAAACACGTCTACAACTGTAGCGTGGGGTCGAAACGTTGACGGCTCCTTTTCACTTTCCTCAGTTGACACCGCCCGCATTAATTTGGATATACCTGTGTCAATATAGATAATTCTAAGTATAATGGAATATGTGATGATCCCTCACTTTGGCTCAGGGATCTGAAGCCTCTGGAATATAACTGTATTTCGAATGAAATTAGATATTTAAAAGTTGTCACGAATTCTACCCTTTCACTTTCCTTCTCCTTCACAGCATCACGCTATCTCACTCCCTTTCTTTGGGGCACTGTTATTTACCAAGTATATTGCTTTACTCATTGTGATTAATTTACAGTGTTTTGACTGTTTTTATATTTTCTCTAAATAAATTCAAGCAATGGTATACGGTTTCACAGGGACCCCTTCTTTGTACACCATATAGCACCCAGGTCCCATGTGGAATTCTTTTGGTGAAACCCCCCTCCTTGATACTAATTCTCCAGGACTTTGGCAGGGAAAGGAAGGAGGGAGATGGAGTGGTAGTTCTGGAAATCTGTGGGGTCCGCTGCTGGTATTTTGAGGAGGGACCTGACCTCTGTGTGCTACCATGTAATGTGGAAGGAGGTTGTACTTATGGAGGTGTTGAGGATGGCAATGAGCTGGTGGCTGATCTCTTTGATGCCGAGGTTTTAGAGCAAATTGGGTCAGTGGGTGCCCCTAAGAGCACAGATTTCATCAGGGTGGTGGTATGTAGTGAGCATATGGTTGGTGGTTGTAGTCGATGGGTTGCTGAGGATATTGGAAAGATGGGGTTTGAAGTTTCCGTAGATGGTTGCAATCTTGTTGTGGAAGTGGTCAGCAAGGGAGCCGCAGAGCACTTGTGAGGGTGGGATCTTATTTTCTGTGGCTGAGGGGAGGGGGAATTCTCTGACAATGGTGAAGAGCTCCTTGATTTGGTTAATTCTGATTTTGATGCAGTGTGTGAAGGCCTCCTTTTTTGTGGCTTTGATCTAGTGGTGATATTTGTTGAGGGATGTTTGGTCGGTGTTCTTCTTTCTGATTTGCCATCTTCTTTCTAGTTGGTTACACTCCTGTTTTGCTGTGCAGAGTTCTGGTGTTTACCAGCAGGCTCAGTTGGTGGGTTTATGCGTCTTGGTGGCTTGGAGAGGGTGACTTTGTGATCCAGGTGTTCAAGTTCACAACTGTGTGTTCGAGGTTGGCAGCAATGTTGGTCTGAGAAGTGCTGAGGGTGTCTGTCCATTGTTCCTGAGTTACTTTGGTCCAGCTGCAGTAGGGGGTGCTGTCTTGGATGAGGATGGCGTGCGGTGGGCCAGGAAGGGTGAAGTGTATGATGACGTGGTCCATCCAGGTGAGTTCTGATGTGTGGCTGTATCTGATTCTGTCGCTGGATGGGTAGATAGGGTCTAGCGTGTGTCCCGCTTTGTGTGTGTGCTTGAGGTCGATGTTGTCTAATCTTTCTAGGAGGTCAGTGGTGTTAGTGTCAGTGGGGTTGTCCAGGTGGATGTTGAGGTTCTCAAGGAAGATGTAGTATGTGGATTTGACTGCGAGGAGGGGGGTGGCATTGATATGGCCTGTTCGTGGTCCTGGCAGTCTGTATGCGAGGGTGCCTCTGACAGTGGTTTTATCATCGGCATGGAGCCGGGAATTCATTTGTTCCATGATAGTGGTGGTGTTGTCATTGGAGATGGAGCATATGATTTAATCATTGTGTACAGTGGCAATGCCTCCACTGTGTCCATTGGTGCAGTCTTGGTGTTTCATCTTGTAGCCAGTGGAGGTTGCAGTGGCAATGTTGGGGGCTGATGTGGGGGTGAGACAGGTCTCCGTGATGAAGGTCACGTTCGGGGGCAAGGGTGAAGCTGGTGCCCCAGACTTTGGTGTCATGACAGGGACAAATCGGCAGTAGAAAAATAGTGTTTAAGGGTGAAAAAGGGAAAAAGGAATTATCACAACACAATTATGACAATTCGTAAAAATAAAATGACCAACATTTCAGACACAGTAAATGAACAAAATACAGTCAATCATTATAGGGTGACCGGGGCATGAACTGGGTGCCAGTGTAGTTGCAGGGCCAGGATAGCGCCTTTGAGCTACTCAGCCTTCTGTGGGAGCAGAGAACAGGGTCAGAGGGTAAAGGGCTACTCCCGTCTGGGAGTGTGTGTTTAATGTCTACAGCTTCCCAGTCACTAGGAACAGATACATGAGTTTCATTGTTTGATTCAAAATACAATTTAGGGTTGTGGAGATATGTTTGTCCAAAGTACTGTAGTAGTTTCTCTTAACCTTGTTACCTATCTTCTTTGTACTATGTATGATGTCGCTGTCATGGTAATAGAATGTTTTAGTTTGAATGCCAGGAGCCAGTTAGTTCCTGGAAGTTGTGGAGATGAACAGTCATTAAAGTATATGCCCTAACACTTACCTGTCTCATTGTAGTCACCACAAATTTGGAGACAAGTTTGACTGTTCCTCTCTCCATCCACGTGTGCAGCACTCTCCTTTGTTTTGAGTCTACAGTCTTGCTTTTTCTACTTGTTTTTCCATTTTTCTGGAGCCATCTATCCAAGACTCTGGTACCGAAAATTCTTCCTCTTGAGACGTCGCATCATAAAAGGAAAAGTGGGTGAGCTGTATCCCAAAATTTATGTTTTGCCTCGTTGCTGTCAAGCTGACTTCAATTTGTTCCATTTCCTGATGTTGCAAACTTTCAAAGAATTGAGGGGAAAGAAACCCTGAGTTGTATTTTCAAACATTGCTGTGCGTTTAGATCTTCTCATGTGTACTGGAAAGGGAGCGCTGTAAGCGTTTGCTGTGCCTGAGGATCCCAAGGGCTGTAAGCATCTGCTGTGCCTGAGGATCCAGATCTCCTGTACTGTCTTCAAAGTGTTTTACATGTACGGAGATTGTTCCCTCACAACAGCTCTCTCCTTCTGATAACGTGTTGGAATGCTTTTGGGAGTTAGCGAAGAAGAGCAACACGTCACAGCTGCAGTCTCTGCACAAGTAATTTCTAGTGAAAGAAAGTGGCGCACATTCCACTCTATCTTTTGCGGCACCGATGGAGGTTCTCTGGTGAAGGTAAGCGGCGCAGTGTATTGTGCATCATCGGATGTAGATCTCATACTCTTCAACCTGTTTCCGCCTACGCAGAAGGGGAGCGCCACATTTAAGTATTGTTCTGTTTGCCTATCAGCCTCCCGAAGTTACTTTGCCTCGAAAATGTAGCGAAAGACGGGGAAGTCATTAGTAGAAGACACGAACATGGTGTCTTCGTTGTGCTGCTTAAAAGAAAGAACATTTTCTTGCAGAAATACAGCGCGAGTGGATTTCCCTTTCAGAAGATTATTTCTCTTCAGTTGACTCTTCATGTTTTGTTTTTTTGGGTTTTTATCTCATCGAATTTTGCATATTATTTTGGTGCTTCGTAATTAAGACAATTTTGTCAACCAAGTCTCAGTTATAATAGTAATATTGTTCAAATCTAATTGTAAATCTTAATCTTTCTTGTTCTACAGGTGGACTTTTTTTATATTTCTACATTTTCACTGCAATTTTAAGTGTGTGATCTTACGTTCATTCCAGGTGGAACCTTAACATTTTTACACTTTTACTGCAATTTTAAGTGTGTGATCTTACTTTCATTATGCAGAATGTACAACCTCCTCCACCTTTTTTACAGCTTCCAGGTGATCCACCAGTTAGGTGGAAGGTTTGGTATAGAGCGTTTGTGAAATATTTAGGTGCTATAGGGGGTGCAAGATTTAGTGCAGAGAGGAAACGATTCATTCTAGAGCATAATCTATGGCTTGAGGGACAAGCTGTCTTAGAACATCTTCCTCCTCTAGATTTAGTTTAGGGAGAAGATGAATTAAATTAATTTGATCAAGCAGTGAGAATGCTGGAGAAACAGTTTGATGTAGAAAGTAGTTTAGTCGTAGCCAGACTTTCTTCAGAGTGTGAATTTGAGCATTTCACCTCTCTCAACTCATTCATGATCAAATAGTTGTTCATTGTAGAGACAAGAAAGTTAAAAAAAATACTTACCCTAAAGAACCCTTCTTTACAAGAACCTATTATCATAGTCAAAAGTATTGAACTTTCTCAAAAAGCCTCGAGAAAACTTAAACCAGAAAAGAATGTTGTTGGTGTTGTAAAGGACCGTAAAGATCAACTTGACAAAGCACAGGGAGATTAAGACAAACCTCAGTCTGAGCAAAAAGTGAATAGGTATGTCCCTATCAAACCTGAGAAGAAAGGATCATACTCGAAGAAGGTGTGCACAAAATGTGGGGTTCCTTCTCATTTTCCGAATTCTAGGATATGTCCTTCCAAGAATGCTTCTTGTCGAAAGTGTGACAAACAAGGCAATTTTGCAAAAATGTATGGGTTTTGTAGCAGCGTTAATGTTGTGTATACTGAAGAAGATAGGTCTGATCCTGCGTGTGAGGTTGTGAGTTTGTTAACTGATTTTGTAGTCATTGTCAAAGATGATTCTGAGGATTGTGTCAATCCTGTAGTTGGTATGCTGGTGGATGGCAAGTGTCTTTAACTGTTGGTGGATTCAGGGGGACGTATGACTATGTTTATTGAGGAGTTGATGCTGGGGGAACAAACCGCTCGTCTACCAGACAGAAGTCCTGTTTCTTATGAAGGCAGGAATATTGATCTAACATTGTTTTCCTGTAACATCCCTTATTTTTAAGGACAGGCATATTTAGGGGAAGGTCTGTGTGGTGAAGAAAGGATTCAATATTCTGGGTTGGTACCATCAGGGCTTGTTTGACATGACTGTTAGACCTGGGACTCTAGAGCAAGTCTCTGTGGTTGATGACTCTTCTGAGAGTGAGAGTTTGGTCTCATGGTCCAACAGATTTGTGAAGGTTTTAGGAGACAGATTAGGACATGTTAAAGGCTTTAGGCATTTAAAGATAAACAAATATTGCAATCCATTAAGAACTTAAAATATTCCTATATTACTATTGTTTCCAAGAGAGCTCATATCGGGATTCAGCCCCAGAAATCCAAACGTTTACTTTTAAAGAATCGTGCTGGTAGTATTTTAGCAGCGACAGTGAAATTTCAGGAATCTAATTTTAAGTCTTCTCGGATATCATCTATTAATGATAGATCTAGTGTTAAAAAAATTCACACCAAAGAGATCCTTGAGGTTTTTGGGGATTTTTATAGTAAACTCTATACTCCTACTAATCAATCGTCTTTTGAACAATCCAAAGAATTCTTAAAAACAATCCCTATTCAGTCTGTGTCGTTGGAGGATGGTGAGAAATTGGGCGGCTCGATCACGTCTGAGGAAATTATTCATGCTATTAAGGCCACACGTTCGGGTAAAGCGCCCGGTCCTGATGGGTTTCCCATTATGTTCTATAAAACCTTTATTCCTTCTGTTGTTCCTCGCCTTAAATCTGTTTTTGATGCTTTTATTCAAGGAGGTTCGGTTTCGGGTTCAGCGGCAGAAGCTACTATTGTGGTGATCCCAAAAGAAGGTAAAGATCCCTCAGATCCCAAAAAATATCGCCCTATTTCCCTTCTTAACATGTAAGCAAAGATTTTTGCTAAGATACGGGCTAAACGGCTGGAATCTTATATTCCAAATTTGGTTCATCCATCTCAGACCGGTTTTGTCAAGGGTAGGCTTGCTAGGGACAACATCCGTACCTTTTGCCATATTTTGGGTACTGCTAAGCGGTCTAATCTTCCAGCTGCTGCTCTGGCCCTTGACGCCGAGAAAGCTTTTGATAAGGTTTCTTGGCCCTTTTTACATGCGGTCCTTTGTGCACATAATCTTGGAGATTCTTTTGTTCATATGGTTATGTCCTTATATGCCCAACCCAGAGCAAATATTAGAGTTAATGGGGCTACGTCTGAGTTTTTTAGTCTTTGCCAAGGCACTAGACAGGGTTGTCCCTTGTCCCCACTTTTGTTTTTATCATCTATCGATCCGCTCCTTAGACTAATTGATCTCCACTCAGATATTAAGGGGTTTACTTTAGGCTCCCATTGCATAAAGACAGCTGCCTATGCGGATGATGTTCTTATTTTTTCTGATGTTATTGTGTTGGCCATTCCTGCTATGACAGATAATATCACTCTTTTTTCTAGTGTTTCTGGGTATACCCTCAATAGAGATAAGACAGAAATGTTCCCCCTGAACGCCTATTGTTTCCCAGCACATATGGGTACAGCAGGTTTTAAATGGCAATCTAAGCAACTTAAATATTTTGGGAATATGGTTCTGTAGTACTCTTTATGATACGGTAGCTTATAACGAGGCTCAAACTTTACTTAAGTCTGTCATCTTTTGGAAGCCTGGTCCCCTAAGCACATTCCATGGTGGGGTTGTCTCCAAACTTTAAAAATGATGATCACACCTATCATTAGTTCGTGTCCTCTATGCTCCCTGTGAAATTAACTCCTTCCTTTTTTCCTTTTTTTACTCCATTACTTCTAAATTCCTATGGAATGATAAGAGAGCTAGAATTGCATATAGATTTTTAAGAAAACCTTATGATATGGGTGGCTGTAATTTTCCAGATTGGGAGAAATATCAGGTTGTTTTTTAGCTTCTCAAGGGACTCTATGGTTTTCCTCTACCCCTGGCCATACGCCTTCTTGGATGTTGATTGAGCAAGATCTTTCTTTTCCCTTGCCAACTTCTTCCTTTCTAACCACATCCACCTTATCTATTCCGTTCCCCCGCACGATCATCTTAGACACCATTGCAGCAGTTAGGTTAATTGATAAAATGGCTGCTACCCCGATTCCTAACTCGAGGTGGTCTTCATTGTGACGTAATCCTAGAATTACATTTATTATTGATCCCACATTGATCACTGGGCTTCTAAGGGGATTACGCTGGTTCGTCATCTCTATGATTCCAATAATGATCAGTTACCCTTTTCCTCCTTAGCTCAACAATTTTCTCTCACTAATTTCGACTTTTACACCTTTCTAAAAATAAAGGTTGCTCTTGCTAAACTGCTTCTGGATCCCAATTCTCCCACTGTTGCATTATATTAGTTGTGGCTTAGATCTGAACATGTGTCTTCAAAAATGTATACATTTATGTCTTCTACTTCCTCTGCCTTGATTACTGTTACCCAACAAAAAGGGTTACATCATTTTGAACAGGAACTCACTAAACATATATCTCCAGAGTCTTGACAGTTGATTGGGAAGTTTTCTCTTCGTAATAAAATTGCCCCCTCATTAATTCAATCTAAATTCTTCTCTATTAATCTTCTTCATTGGACTCCAGTGCGCTTACACTCTCTGAATCTGAAGGAAGATGATCTTTGTTGGAGTTGTGGTCTGACTACTGGTGAATATCCACATATGTTTTTTGAATGTTCACTTTTACAACCTTACTGGGATTTAATATATAAACATCTCATGTTAATTTTTCAATCTCGATTCCAGCTTTCTTTCCCATGATTATGTTGGGCCCATTGGCTTCCCGAGTGCCTCTGCCCTTGGACTCATTAGAGTTACAATTACTTGATCTTCTATTGACTGTTGCTGTCAAAGTGATTCTTCCGGAATGGAAGTCTTTTTCTTCCATATCATACCATACTTGGTGGGCATGGGTCTCTTTTTTAAGGAGTGCTCATACTTCGGTGGATGAGGCTCATCTTTCCCCTTATATTTCTAGTGGTGTTTGGAGAGCTCTGGATACATATATGGATTTGGCTTCGAAAGGTTTAGTTGATCAGTATCCCTTTGTATCGTCTAATTGATTGTGGTTATTGAGGTATACATGTAGCACTGCAGTAGATCCTTCCTTTTCTTCTTTTTTTTCCCCTTTCTACTTGTATTCTTTTCTATCTTCTCTTTTTTCTTTCTCTTACTGTCTTGTTTTTCGCGCTCTTTCTTTTTTCCTGTTTCCTTTCTCTCTCTTCTTATATTTTTCTTTTCTTGTATCATGGTGATACTTTTGATGGCTATTATAGTTCTTTTGTATATCCCTTATTTCCTTTTATTATACTTATTTATTTTTTAAGAAGAACTGTTTGTGACTATATCGAATCATATATTATTCTTCTTGAACTTTTCCATCACTTGTGTCACTTTGTATTGTAATTAACTATTTATATGCTTCTTAAAACTTAATAAACTTATCGAACAAAAAAAAAAGACTTTAGGCATTTAATTCAAGTCAAAGAAGATGCTATCCCAATTAAGCACAAGTTACACAATGTGCCGTTCAGTGTCAGGGATGATTTGTCAGCAGAACTCAAGAGAATGTATGAGTTGGGTGTCATTGAACCTATTGAATCCTCCCTTTGGTTGTCTCCCTTGGTGGTTGCATGAACAAAATGGGAGTCTAAGAGTTTGGATAGACTTGCGCAGCTTGAACAAGGAGATCTGGGTAGACTCACATCCCCTACCCCATATAGATGATATTCTTTCAAAGTTTGCTGGTGGAAGATACTTCTACAAAATTGATCTGGCCTCGGCTAATCATCCTGGTTGAATTGGACCCGGTTTCTAAGCATTTAATGGCTTTTGTGTCACCTGTAAGGACATTTCAGTTCAGAACGATGCCTTTTTTTTGTTTAGCTTCGGCTGCCTCCGTTTTTCAATGGATTTTGGAGAAGGTTTTGAAAGGTGTCACGGACACAGTGGTATTCCAAGATGACATTTTGGTGGCTGGTAAGTGCAAAGAGTCACATGACAAAAACCTTGCTATAGGTTTGGAGAGATTGGAAGGAAAAGGGATTGTGGCAAACAAACTCAAGTGCATTTTTGGTGTAGAATCTATTGAGTATTTGGGGCATCGGATTTCTGGTGAAGGTATTGTACCAAGAAAAGGCACTATTGTGACCATTGCTAATGCTCCATGCCCTACTTCCAAGGAACAGGTGTCTTTATTTCTGGGTGTTTGTGAGTTCTACACAAAATGTATTCCTCATTTTGCTGCTAAGACTGTACATTTGAGGTAGCTGTGTGCTTTACAAATACTGGTATTCATTTCATTCAAATGTGTCCTGTGGGGTAAAACATTTAGGGCCAGATGTAGGTAGCCTAATACCGGTCAGTAACGGCTGAAAATCGGTATTTTTGGCCGTTACCGACCGGTATTTGGACATCGAGATGTAGCTCGCCCAAAATTTACCGATCCAGAAAAAATACCGAATCAGTAGATTACCGGCTCGGTAAATCATCCGAATCGGTAATATTTCCGAATCGGTAAAATTACCGAATCGGAAAATATACTGAGTCAGTAAATGTTCCAAATCGGTAAAATTACGATTCGGAAATTAAGAAATGGAAAAACCAACACCATCAAGATGTAGGTGAGCCATAAATTACCGAATTTAACCAAAATTCGGTATTTATGAATCGGTATTTAACATGGATTATAAGTAGGTGGTAATCAGGTGCAGCCTATAAAAAAGGGTTCCAAAATGCAACACTGGAACCAGAATGTGAGAAGTTGGCCTGATATGCAGTACTCACTATTCTAGTGATCATTATGTATCAGTCGAAACGACCCTTATTGATGATTGGTTGTAAGTCAACCTTAGAGACCAGCTATCCTAGTAGCATGGACAAGAGCAGTCTTTAGGCTAAACTCTAGAGGGCATGTTAAGCCAGCTGTTATACCATCACATATACCCCTTGAACACCAAGTGAAAGGACACCACACAAGTTGTTATGAAAATAAAAGGATATTTATTTATAACACAACAACCCTGGACTCTTTATGAGGACAGGGTGCTAAGCACAATACAAAGCTCTTAAAGAAATACTGAAAGTCGCACAATTTACATAAATGCCCGAGGGGCACGAAAAACCATATACTATGGAAGTGGAATGCGAATCACTAGCAGGTAAGTAACAGTTCTCAGAGACTTTAGAATCGGTAGGCCTACAATGCTGAACCCTTAGATTAGAAGCAGGGGGCCTAAGGGCGCCGGGTGCAGAGTGGGAACTCTCACGCGCAATGCGGGACAAAGTCTATGGATGCTAGCAAATGCAAAGTTAGTGTTCTCGGGTGAACCCGACTAGGTAGGTCAAAAACGAACGTGGATCTCGACACTTAGAGAGTTGTTCTACGCTGGAGCACCGTGGTACTAGGTTTACCTAGCCCAGGGGCTGCGGCTGCATAGGGTTCAAGTGTCGTCGGGAATCCTCGTTGACGAACCAGGAGCCTGAAGTGGAAGTTGCTGGCAGGCGACCAGTGAAGATGTTCCGGGCTGATCCAAGGACTGGATCAGTGAAGAAGAGTACCTGTAAGCAGAGGGGACCGAGTTCTGAATCACTAGCCAGTGATTAGGTGGGCACCAGGATCGCACCGGATGAAGTCAGCTCGACCAGGTGAGTGGGCGACGCTGGGCTCTGCAGTCTCTCGGACCAGGAGGCATTGTCGGCGACCAGGATGGAGGTGCGAGCTGTCCCACAAAGGTATCTGCTGTCGGCGATGCTGGACCCAGGATCGGGGCAACAACTCTTGGCAAATGCAAGCCCACGCGGTGGACTCAAAATGGCATCTGGAGTGGACCAGGAGGGTCCGGGGTCCTCCTCTGTTGGAAGGAAGTGAGGGCTAGTCTAGAGGAGCTAGACCAGCAGTGAAACAAACATAGGACGTCGTCTGGAGAGTCACTAGCCAATGGGCAAGTGACCGGACAATGTGGCAAGCAACGCAGAAGCAAAAGGGCCCCACGCAGATCTGGTGAATGCTGGGGTGCTGGACTTCGGTGCTCATGCTGCTTGGGGTTGGAGCTTCTCTTAACCCAATGCACCCACTCGAGGGTCCCTCGGCGGTCGTGCTGGGTCAGTGTCGTGCTGGTTCTGATGGTCACCGGCTCCTCTGGTCTCGTCTCACCCACGGTTCTCAGCTGTGCTGTAGACGCAGGTAGAGGTCAGAGAGGGCAGGGAGTCTGGGTCTCGTCGTGCTGGTCAGTCTGGTTCCGGATGAAGGACGTTCAGCAAACCACAAGATACTTAGTTGGTGCCTGCTGATGCAGGGTGACTACTCCTTAGTCCCAAGGGAGAAATCTTGAGAAGAAGTCGAGAGTTCCTTTCGTAGAAAGTAGTTTCAGGATTCAAAGATGATCTAATTTGGAAGGGTCCCCGCTCCTACCTTTATTCTAAAGAAAGGGGCTGGTACGCGACTAGGTCCTGCCCATGGGTGGGACCAGGAAGGGGGGTGGTTACACCCCTCTCCCCTGTCCAGACTTTCCCCAGCTCAGGGGCTGGTGTGCCCCTGGAACTGGTTCAAGCCGGCAGATGCATAGTGAGCACCGGGGTGCCACTTGCAGTCACCTTCCTATTCAGCCCTGCCTACCTAGGATACACAAAACCCTGTCTGGGATGGTGCTAGCACCGCCCCTAACAGGAAACCCTTTGTCCAAGCTCTACTCGCTGGAAGGACTCCCAGCAGCAGGAGGTCAGACTCGTGTCTGTGGTGGCAGCATCCATTTTGTGATGCTGAGGCTCGAGTTAACTTTAACCGGGGTTCACAGTTACATACATGTTGTGTCCCTCTAGAAGGGTGAATGCTAACCTCGTCGCCAGAATTGGCGAGGGGTTAGTATTCCAATTCGTATGACACCTTACTTGACATGGTTTGATAAAGCGATACCAAAGATAGCAAATAACCGCGAGGATTATAATGCACTTAAGAGTATATGGTACGCGTTATCATAGAACAGCTATTAGGACTTGGTTCCGCAAGCTGCAGACGGGCTCAGCTCATGCCAGAGCACCATCTCACATAATTCCAAGCACTCTGCCTTCAGGATTGTTAAGGCCTGCCATAGGAGTGACTGATAGGAATATATGCGTCCATTTTAGGGTTAGATATAGGAATACTATATCTAAAGCAAAGGGTGATTACACCACCTTACCCCAGCTGTCGTGCAGCCAGTTGTGTCAGATTTAGATGGCCAGCCAGGGGTGGCATAATACATGCTGCAGCCCCTGGTAGGCCCTGGGTACACCTATGCCCTGAGTTACAGGGACTGATAAGGTGGCCCAGTACCAATTGGTAAATGCACCTAAGGTACACGTGTCAATTTAGAGAGAGAACAGCTAGGCTGTGGGTCTGATTAGCAGGCCCACAGCCAGTGAAAGTCGTAAACCCGTGAAGCAAAAAGCAAAAATCTGGGGTGATCATAGGATTGCAGACCCTACTCTCCTACATGACCCCCCCCAAAAAAACTTTGGGACAATAAACTAACCTTGACCAGGTGAGTCTTCTTGCTCTAAGTGGAAATACCTGGAGAGCCCATCTGCATTGCCATGATCAGTGCCAGGTCTATGCTCCACTGTAAAATCCATCCCCTGTAGGGAAATGGACCACCTAAGCAGTTTGGGGTTTTCAGCCTTCATCTGATTTAGCCACAAGAGGGGCGTATGGTCGGTCTGAATCTCGAAATGAGTGCCAAACAAGTATGGCCTCAGTTTCTTCAGGGCCCAAACCACAGCAAAGGCCTCCCTCTCAATAGCTGACCAATTTTTCTCTCTGGGGGTCAGCCTTCTGCTAATAAAAGCAATGGGCTGGTCATGACCATCAAAATTCAGCTGAGATAGAACAGCTCCCACACCCAACTCAGAAGCATCTGTTTGGACAATGAATGGTTTGGAGTAGTCTGGACTCTTTAAGATAGGTGCTGTGCACATGGCCTGCTTTAGGTCATCGAATGCTTTTTGACAGCCTGCTGTCCACTGAACTTTCTTTGGCATCTTTTTACTTGTCAGGTCATTAAGTGGAGTCACAATTGATCCATAATTTCTGACAAATTTCCTGTAATAACCAGTCAGGCCCAAGAAAGCTCGAACCTGAGTCTGGGTTGTTGGAGGAGCCCAGTCCTTGATGGACTGTATCTTGCTCTCAAGTGGCTGAACCTGGCCTCCACCTACAAGGTGGCCCAGGTATACAACCTGTGTCTGCCCTATCTGGCACTTTGTGGCCTTGATAGTGAGACCTGCTTTCTGCAGTGCCTCTAACACTTTCCTCAGGTGGACCAGGTGATCCTCCCAGGTGGAAATAAAGGCAGCTATATCATCAAGATATGCTGCACAGAAGTCATCCAGCCCAGTGAGAACTTGATTCACCAGCCTTTGGAAGGTGGCAGGTGCATTTTTCAAACCAAAGGGCATTACCACAAACTGATAATGCCCACCAGGGGTAGAAAATGCTGTCTTGGGCTTGGCTTCCTCAGCTAACCTGATTTGCCAATACCCAGCTGTCAGGCCAAATGTGCTTAAGTAGTTGGCAGAAGCCAATCTATCTATAAGTTCATCTGCCCTTGGTATTGGGTGGGCATCAGTCTTAGTGACTGCATTGAGGCCTCTGTACTCTACACAAAACCTCATCTATTTCTTACCACCCTTGGTGTGAGGCTTTGGCACTAGAACTACTGGACTAGCCCAAGGGCTATCTGAGGGCTCAATGACTCCCAGCTCTAACATTTTCTGCACTTCTGTTTTAATGCAGTCTCTGACATGATCAGGCTGCCTGTAGATTCTACTCTTAACTGGCAGACTGTCCCCAGTGTCAACTTCATGGGTACACCAATTGGTCTGACTGGGTGTCAGAGAGAACATATGTCTAAAGGATTGAAGAACTTGTTTGCAATCCTTTTGCTAATGCTCAGAGAGGCTGCCACAAAAGACAACACCATCTACTGACCCATCATCAGGGTTCTGAGTGAGCAGGTCTGGGAGAGGGTCACTCTCCTCCTCCTGTCCCTCATCTGTGGCCATGAGCAAGCTCATGTCCTTCCTGTCGACATATGCCTTGAGCCTGTTCACATGGAGCACCCTGTGGGGGCTCCTGGGAGTTCCAAGGTCCACCAGGTAGGTGACCTCTCCCTTTTGCTCAATGATTGTGTGGGGCCCAGACCATTTGTCTTTGAGTGCTGCTGGGGCCACTGGCTCCAACACCCACACCTTCTGTCCAGGCTTGTACACAGTCAGGACAGCCTTTTGGTCATGCCAAGCTTTTTGGAATTCTTGGCTAGCCTCAAGGTTTTTAGAAGCCTTTTCCATATACTCAGCCATCCTGGAGCGGAGATCAAGTACATAGTCCACAATGCTGGTTGCAGGCTTTTTGAGAGGTCTCTCCCATCCTTCCTTCACCAAACAAAGGGGTCCTCTTACAGGATGTCCATACAAAAGTTCAAAAGGGCTGTAGCCAACCCCCTTCTGTGGGACTTCTCTATAAGCAAACAAAAGGCAGGGTATCAGGACATCCCATCTACGCCAGAGATTTTCAGGTAGTCCATGAATCATCCCTTTTAGGGTCCTGTTGAACTTTTCAACAACACATTGCATTGTGGATGATAGGGTGTGGTGAACTTGTAGTTGACACCACATTCCTTCCACATAGCAGTCAGATATCCTGACAGGAAGTTTGCACCTCTGTCAGAGACAACCTCCTTAGGGAAGCCCACTCTGGAGAACACTCCAACTAGGGCTCTTGCCACAACAGGTGCTGTAGTGGTCCTAAGGGGAATAGCTTCAGGATACCTGGTGGCATGGTCCACCACCACCAGTATAAACGTGTGCCCTGATGCTGTCTGGGGTTCCATTGGACCAACAATGTCAATCCCCACTCTTTCAAAGGGTACCCCCACCACAGGTAGTGGTATAAGGGGGGCCTTTGTTGTGCCACCTGACTTACCACTGGCTTGGCAAGTGACACAGGAGAGACAAAACTCCTTGGTATCTTCATTCATGTGAGGCCAGTGAAAGTGTGAGACAAGTCTGTCCTAAGTCTTTGTCTGGCCTAAGTGTCCTGCAAGGGGAATCTCAGGGGCCAAGGTAAGAAGGAAACCTCTCTGTGACAAGGGGATGACCAGCCTCCTGGTTGCACCAGGTTTGGGGTGTCTTGCTTCAGAGTACAGGAGTCCATCCTCCCAGTATACCTTGTGGGTACCTGTGGCGTTCCCTGCAGCCTCAGCAGCAGCCTGCTGTCTGAGGGATTCAAGGGAAGGGCAGTCTAACTGTGCCTTCCCCAGGTCTTCTCTGGAGGGTCTCCCTGAACCCAGAAACTCAACCTGATCAGGTTCAAGTTCTTAAGGCTCAGTTTCCCTCAGCTCATTGAGGTCAGCCTCCTCTGAGTCTTAATCCAAAACATGGGGCAAGGGGGACGGCAATGCCTTAACTCTACTGCTCTTCTTCTTGGAAGGTGTCTGGTCCATTGATCCAGGATCCAGCACCTGTTCAGTGGGGCATCTTGTGGCCTGTGACCTAGTCACAGCAAGCACATGTGCTGGCAAGCCTAACATTTTCATGTGAGCCCTCTGCTCCACTTCTGACCATAGGGATGTCTCCAAATCATTGCCCAACAAACATTCAACTGTGAGGTCTGAACTAACCACAACTTTCTTTTGGCCACTTACCCCTCCCCAGGAGAAATCAACAATTGCCATACTATGGTGGGTAGTGACATTGCTGGCATTGGTCACTAGGTAGTCTGTACCTAGCATGATCTGTCCAGAGTCCACAAAGTTAGGTGTCACCATTGTGACACTGGCACAAGTGTCCCTGTAGGCCTGAGCCATTTATCCATTTATAAAAGGTGTCTGCCTGTATTTGCCCAAAGCATTGGGACTTGCATCAGGGGATATATCCACATCCCCTGTACAGACAAGGACAGCCTGAGTGAGTGTGCCAACTAAGTTGTCATACCCCTCAGAACCCAAGGTTAACCCAACTAATCCCTTGGGAGGTGCGCTACCACTACTGACTGTACTAGGGGGTGCAGGTGCCTTAGGGGCTGTAGTGGTAGGAGTTTGCCCTCCTTTCTTGGTGCACTCACTAAACCAGTGAGTTTTACTTTTACAGTATTGGCACCACCTTTTTGACTGGCCTTCTTGAGTCTTCTTCTTCTGGGAAGCCTGGCCCCCACCCTCTTTGGTTTGTTGGGGACCTGTCGAAGACTTCTGGTCATTTTGTTCATTCTTGTTACTACCCTTTTGGTCTGCTTTCTTCTGACCACCCTGGTTCTGAGTCTGGTTCTGCTTAACCCTTGTTCTGACCCATCTGTCTGCCTTCTTTCCCAATTCTTGGGGAGCGGTCAGATCCGAGTCAACAAGGTGCTGATGCAACAACTGGTTCTGACAATTATGATCAGATTGTACAACCCTGTGTAATCAGTAACCTTACTTCCCAGCAACCAGCCTTCCCAAGCCTTAGTGGCACAATCCACAAAGTCAGACCAATCCTGAGACTGAGTTTTCTGGATGTCCCTGAACAGCAACCTGTACTGCTCAGTGGTTAGGCCAAACCCATCAATCAGTGTATTTTTTAGGACTTGGTAATTGTTAGCATCCTCAGCTCTAGTAGTGAGGAGCTTATCTCTACCTTTGCCTTCAAAGGAGAGCCACAAGACAGCTGCCCACTGACTCTGGGGGACGCACTGGACAGTGCAGGCCCTCTCCAAACCAGTTATCCATTTGTGGATATCATCCCCTTGTTTAAAGGGGGGCACTATCTTACTCAGGTGTCTAGTGTCTAAACTCCTGTCCTTTTCTCTAGGTAAAATGCTGCCACCAGTGGGGTCTACCCCACTCAATTTCTGCTCTCTAGCAAAGGCAAGTCTCTCTTTGGCCAGGGCAAGTTCTTCCCTTTCAATCCTCAGATTGACTTCCCTCATCTTAGCCTCATGCTCTCTCCTCTGAGGGGATGTCATCCCTCTGTGAGAAGAGGTCTGAGAGCCATTGGTTCGAATGGATCTGTTAGAGCCTCTGGATAGAGACCTAACTCGTCCATTCCCAATGTTAAGCCTGCCTGAAAGTGGCCCTGGGGGTCCCCCAAGTCCATTCTCATGCCTGCTTAAGTTGGTCCTGATGAGTCTACTGACTTCTACCTGACCCTTTTCTGCCTCATCCCCTGACACTTCCTGATCCTCTTACTCCTCATCACTACCTGTGCCATTGAGTTGGAGGTCAGGGTCCCCAAGAGTTGCCTCTAAGGGGGGCATGATCCCATCTGGATTAGGAGGGCCTGAGTTAGAAGCCCTCCTGGCATCATAAGTCTCTAAGAGACCAATCAGGAATGGGATGGTAGGGTTAGAACCCTGTTTTAGCTTCCTGGAGGTACACACTTGTCTTATCTCCTGGAAGCTAAGAGCTGCATATCTTGATATGACCTGTGGAGGGTCAACTGACATAAGGGGGGCCTCTGAGTTCCCTCCTTTGTCTGACATGCTATTCTAGTGAGGTGTAAGTGGTGCACTTACCTACACTATTTGTTTGCCTACTGATCCCTTGCTAAGAGTTGTAGTCAGGGTGTGCTAGGCCCTGTTGAACTACAACAGCTGGTTCAGTAGAACTCAGAGTATTATAAGCTAAGTTATATGTACCTGGGTACTTATGTGATCTTTCAAATGATATTCTTAGGATACGTGTGGTAAAACAACAGCAAGCTCAAATCCCAACCGCTGCTCACCAATGTGAGAAGTTGGCCTGATATGCAATACTCACTATTCTAGTGATCACTAGGTGTCAGTCCAAACGACCCTTATTGATGATTGGTTGTAAGTCAACCTTATAGACCAGCTATCCTAGTGGCATGGACAAGAGCAGTCTTTAGGCTAAACTCTAGAGGGCGTGTTAAGCCAGCTGCTATACCATCACATATACCCCTTGAACACCAAGTGAAAGGACACCACACAAGTTGTTATGAAAATAAAAGGATATTTATTTATAACACAACAACCCTGGACTCTTTATGAGGACAGGGTGCTAAGCACAATACAAAGCTCTTAAAGAAATACTGAAAGTCGCACAATTTACGCAAATGCCCGAGGGGCACAAAAAACCATATACTATGGAAGTGGAATGCGAATCACTAGCAGGTAAGTAACAGTTCTCAGAGACTTTAGAATCGCTAGGCCTACAATGCTGAACCCTTAGATTAGAAGCAGGGGGCCTAGGGGCGCCGGGTGCAGAGTGGGAACTCTCACGCGCAATGCGGGACAAAGTCTATGGATGCTAGCAAATGCAAAAGTTAGTGTTCTCGGGTGAACCCGACTAGGTAGGTCAAAAACGAAAGTGGATCTCGACACTTAGAGAGTTGTTCTATGCTGGAGCACCATGGTACTCGGTTTACCTAGCCCAGGGGCTGCGGCTGCATAGGGTTCAAGTGTCGTCGGGAATCCTCGTTGACGAACCAGGAGCCTGAAGTGGAAGTTGCTGGCAGGCGACCAGTGAAGATGTTCCCGGCTTATCCAAGGACTGGATCAGTGAAGAAGAGTACCTGTAAGCAGAGGGGACCGAGTTCTGAATCACTAGCCAGTGATTAGGTGGGCACCAGGATGGCACCGGATGAAGTCACCTCGACCAGGTGAGTGGGCGACGCTGGGCTCTGCAGTCTCTCGGACCAGGAGGCGTTGTCGGCGACCAGGATGGAGGTGCGAGCTGTCCCTCGAAAGTATCTGCTGTCGGCGATGCTGGACCCAGGATTGGGGCAACAACTCTTGGCAAATGCAAGCCCACGCGGTGGACTCAAAATGGCATCTGGAGTGGACCAGGAGGGTCCGGGGTGCTCCTCTGTTGGAGGGGAGCGAGGGCTAGTCTAGAGGAGCTAGACCAGCAGTGAAACAAATGTAGGACGTTGTCTGGAGAGTCACTAGCCAACAGGAAAGTGACCGGACAACGTGGCAAGCAACGCAGAAGCAAAAGGGCCCCACGCAGATCTGGTGGATGCTGGGGGGCTGGACTTCAGTGCTCGTGCTGTTTGGGGTTGAGGCTTCTCTTACCCCAATGCACCCACTCGAGGGTCCCTCGGCGATCGTGCTGGGTCAGTGTAGTGCTGGTTCTGATGGTCACCGGGTCCTCTGGTCTCGTCGCACCCACGGTTCTCAGCTGTGCTGTAGAGGCAGGTAGAGGTCAGAGAGGGCAGGGAGTCCGGGTCTCGTCGTGCTGGTCAGTCTGGTTCCGGAGGAAGGACGTTCAGCAAACGGCAAGATACTTAGTTGGTGCTTGCTGATGCAGGGTGACTACTCCTTAATCACAAGGGAGAAATCTTGAGAAGAAGTCGAGAGTTCCTTTCGTAGAAAGTAGTTTCAGGATTCAAAGATGATCTAATTTGGAAGGGTCCCCGCTCCTACCTTTATTCTAAAGAAAGGGGCTGGTACGTGACTAGGTCCTGCCCATAGGTGGGACCAAGAAGGGGGGTGGTTACACCCCTCTCCCCTGTCCGGACTTTCCCCAGCTCAGGGGCTGGTGTGCCCCTGGAACTGGTTCAAGCCGGCAGATGCATAGTGAGCACCGGGGTGCCACTTGCAGTCACCTTCATATTCAGCCCTGCCTACCTAGGATACACAAAACCCTGTCTGAGATGGTACTAGCACCGCCCCTGACAGGAAACCCTTTGTCCAAGCTCTCCTCGCTGGAAGGACTCCCAGCAGCAGGAGGTCAGACTTGTGTCTGTGGTGGCAGCATCCATTTTGTGATGCTGAGGCTCGAGTTAACTTTAACCGGGGTTCACAGTTACATACATGTCGTGTCCCTCTAGAAGGGTGGAATGCTAACCTCGTCGCCAGAATTGGCGAGGGGTTAGTATTCCAATTTGTATGACACCTTACTCGACATGTTTTGATAAAGCGATACCAAAGATAGCAAATAACCGCAAGGATTATAATGCACTTAAGAGTATATGGTACGCGTTATCATAGAACAGCTATTAGGACTTGGTTCCGCAAGCTGCAGACGGGCTCAGCTCATGCCAGAGCACCATCTCACATAATTCCAAGCACTCTGCCTTCAGGATTGTTAAGGCCTGCCATAGGAGTGACTGATAGGAATATATGTGTCCATTTTATGGTTAGATATAGGAATACTATATCTAAAGCAAAGGGTGATTACACCACCTTGCCCCAGCTGTCGTGCAGCC
Source organism: Lissotriton vulgaris (assembly GCF_964263255.1). NCBI lineage: Eukaryota > Metazoa > Chordata > Amphibia > Caudata > Salamandridae > Lissotriton > Lissotriton vulgaris. The sequence goes on along the minus strand of NC_141696.1, from coordinate 773,190,635 downwards.
AGTTGTGTCAGATTTAGATGGCCAGCCAGGGGTGGCATAATACATGCTGCAGCCCCTGGTAGGCCCTGGGTACACCTATGCCCTGAGTTACAGGGACTGATAAGGTGGCCCAGTACTAATTGGTAAATGCACCTAAGGTACACGTGTCAATTTAGAGAGAGAACAGCTAGGCTGTGGGTCTGATTAGCAGGCCCACAGCCAGTGAAAGTCGTAAACCTGTGAAGCAAAAAGCAAAAATCTGGGGTGATCATAGGATTGCAGACCCTACTCTCCTACATGACCCCCCCCCCAAACTTTGGGACAATAAACTAACCTTGACCAGGTGAGTCTTCTTGCTCTAAGTGGAAATACCTGGAGAGCCCATCTGCATTGCCATGATCAGTGCCAGGTCTATGCTCCACTGTAAAATTCATCCCCTGTAGGGAAATGGACCACCTAAGCAGTTTGGGGTTTTCAGCCTTCATCTGATTTAGCCACAAGAGGGGCGTATGGTCGGTCTGAATCTCGAAATGAGTGCCAAACAAGTATGGCCTCAGTTTCTTCAGGGCCCAAACCACAGCAAAGGCCTCCCTCTCAATAGCTGACCAATTTTTCTCTCTGGGGGTCAGCCTTCTGCTAATAAAAGCAATGGGCTGGTCATGACCATCAAAATTCAGCTGAGATAGAACAGCTCCCACACCCAACTCAGAAGCATCTGTTTGGACAATGAATGGTTTGGAGTAGTCTGGACTCTTTAGGATAGGTGCTGTGCACATGGCCTGCTTTAGGTCATCGAATGCTTTTTGACAGCCTGCTGTCCACTGAACTTTCTTTGGCATCTTTTTACTTGTCAGGTCATTAAGTGGAGTCACAATTGATCCATAATTTCTGACAAATTTCCTGTAATAGCCAGTCAGGCCCAAGAAAGCTCGAACCTGAGTCTGGGTTGTTGGAGGAGCCCAGTCCTTGATGGACTGTATCTTGCTCTCCAGTGGCTGAACCTGGCCTCCACCTACAAGGTGGCCCAGGTATACAACCTGTGTCTGCCCTATCTGGCACTTTGTGGCCTTGATAGTGAGACCTGCTTTCTGCAGTGCCTCTAACACTTTCCTCAGGTGGACCAGGTGATCCTCCCGGGTGGAACTAAAGACAGCTATATCATCAAGATATGCTGCACAGAAGTCATCCAGCCCAGTGAGAACTTGATTCACCAGCCTTTGGAAGGTGGCAGGTGCATTTTTCAAACCAAAGGGCATTACCACAAACTGATAATGCCCACCAGGGGTAGAAAATGCTGTCTTGGGCTTGGCTTCCTCAGCTAACCTGATTTGCCAATACCCAGCTGTCAGGCCAAATGTGCTTAAGTAGTTGGCAGAAGTTCATCTGCCCTTGGTATTGGGTGGGCATCAGTCTTAGTGACTGCATTGAGGCCTCTGTACTCTACACAAAACCTCATCTCTTTCTTACCACCCTTGGTGTGAGGCTTTGGCACTAGAACTACTGGACTAGCCCAAGGGCTATCTGAGGGATCAATGGCTCCCAGCTCTAACATTTTCTGCACTTCTGTTTTAATGCAGTCTCTGACATGATCAGGCTGCCTGTAGATTTTACTCTTAACTGGCAGACTGTCCCCAGTGTCAACCTCATGGGTACACCAATTGGTCGGACTGTGTGTCAGAGAGAACATATGTCTAAAGGATTGAAGAACTTGTTTGCAATCCTTTTGCTAATGCCCAGAGAGGCTGCCACAAAAGACAACACCATCTACTGACCCATCATCAGGGTTCTGAGTGAGCAGGTCTGGGAGAGGGTCACTCTCCTCCTCCTGTCCCTCATCTGTGGCCATGAGCAAGCTCATGTCCTTCCTGTCGACATATGCATTGAGCCTGTTCACATGGAGCACCCTGTGGGGGCTCCTGGGAGTTCCAAGGTCCACCAGGTAGGTGACCTCTCCCTTTTGCTCAATGATTGTGTGGGGCCCAGACCATTTGTCTTTGAGTGCTGCTGGGGCCACTGGCTCCAACACCCACACCTTCTGTCCAGGCTTGTACACAGTCAGGACAGCCTTTTGGTCATGCCAAGCTTTTTGGAATTCTTGGCTAGCCTCAAGGTTTTTAGAAGCCTTTTCCATATACTCAGCCATCCTGGAGCGGAGACCAAGTACATAGTCCGCAATGTTGGTTGCAGGCTTTTTGAGAGGTCTCTCCCATCCTTCCTTCACCAAACAAAGGGGTCCTCTTACAGGATGTCCATACAAAAGTTCAAAAGGGCTGTAGCCAACCCCCTTCTGTGGGACTTCTCTATAAGCAAACAAAAGGCAGGGTAGCAGGACATCCCATCTACGCCTGAGCTTTTCAGGTAGTCCATGAATCATCCCTTTTAGGGTCCTGTTGAACCTTTCAACAACACATTGCATTGTGGATGATAGGGTGTGGTGAACTTGTAGTTGACACCACATTCCTTCCACATAGCAGTCAGATATCCTGACATGAAGTTTGGACCTCTGTCAGAGACAACCTCCTTAGGGAAGCCCACTCTGGAGAACACTCCAACTAGGGCTCTTGCCACAACAGGTGCTGTAGTGGTCCTAAGGGGAATAGCTTCAGGATACCTGGTGGCATGGTCCACCACCACCAGTATAAACTTGTGCCCTGATGCTGTCTGGGGTTCCATTGGACCAACAATGTCAATCCCCGCTCTTTCAAAGGGTACCCCCACCACAGGTAGTGGTATAAGGGGGGCCTTTGTTGTGCCACCTGACTTACCACTGGCTTGGCAAGTGATACAGGAGCGACAAAACTCCTTGGTATCTTCATTCATGTGAGGCCAGTGAAAGTGTGAGACAAGTCTGTCCTAAGTCTTTGTCTGGCCTAAGTGTCCTGCAAGGGGAATCTCATGGGCCAAGGTAAGAAGGAAACCTCTCTGTGACAAGGGGATGACCAGCCTCCTGGTTGCACCAGGTTTGGGGTGTCTTGCTTCAGAGTACAGGAGTCCATCCTCCCAGTATACCTTGTGGGTACCTGTGGCGTTCCCTGCAGCCTCAGCAGCAGCCTGCTGTCTGAGGGATTCAAGGGAAGGGCAGTCTAACTGTGCCTTCCCCAGGTCTTCTCTGGAGGGTCCCCCTGAACCCAGAAACTCAACCTGATCAGGTTCAAGTTCTTTAGGCTCAGTTTCCCTCAGCTCATTGAGGTCAGCCTTCTCTGAGTCTTGATCCACAACCTGGGGCAAGGGGGATGGCAATGCCTTAACCCTACTGCTCTTCTTCTTGGAAGGTGTCTGGTCCATTGTTCCAGGATCCAGCACCTGTTCAGTGGGGCATCTTGTGGCCTGTGACCTAGTCACAGCAAGCACATGTGCTGGCAAGCCTAACATTTCCATGTGAGTCCTCTGCTCCACTTCTGACCATAGGGATGTCTCCAAATCATTGCCCAACAAACATTCAACTGGGAGGTCTGAACTAACCACAACTTTCTTTTGGCCACTTACCCCTCCCCAGGAGAAATCAACAATTGCCATACTATGGTGGGTAGTGACATTGCTGGCATTGGTCACTAGGTAGTCTGTACCTAGCATGATCTGTCCAGGGTCCACAAAGTTAGGTGTCACCATTGTGACACTGGCACAAGTGTCCCTGTAGGCCTGAGCCCTTTATCCATTTATAAAAGGTGTCTGCCTGTATTTGCCCAAAGCATTGGGACTTGCATCAGGGGATATATCCACATCCCCTGTACAGACAAGGACAGCCTGAGTGAGTGTGCCAACTAAGTTGTCATACCCCTCAGAACCCAAGGTTAACCCAACTAATCCCTTGGGAGGTGCGCTACCACTACTGACTGTACTAGGGGGTGCAGGTGCCTTAGGGGCTGTAGTGGTATGAGTTTGCCCTCCTTTCTTGGTGCACTCACTAAACCAGTGAGTTTTACTTTTACAGTATTGGCACCACCTTTTTGACTGGCCTTCTTGAGTCTTCTTCTTCTGGGAAGCCTGGCCCCGACCCTCTTTGGTTTGTTGGGGACCTGTCGAAGACTCCTGGTCATTTTGTTCATTCTTGTTACTACCCTTTTGGTCTGCTTTCTTCTGACCACCCTGGTTCTGAGTCTGGTTCTGCTTAACCCTTGTTCTGACCCATCTGTCTGCCTTCTTTCCCAATTCTTGGGGAGAGGTCAGATCCGAGTCAACAAGGTGCTGATGCAACAACTGGTTCTGACAATTATTTAAAATCTATTTTCTCATGATCAGATTGAACAACCCTGTGTAATCAGTAACCTTACTGCCCAGCAACCAGCCTTCCAAAGCCCTAGTGGCACAATCCACAAAGTCAGACCAATCCTGAGACTGAGTTTTCTGGATGTCCCTGAACAGCAACCTATACTGCTCAGTGGTTAGGCCAAACCCATCAATCAGTTTATTTTTTAGGACTTGGTAATTGTTAGCATCCTCAGCTCTAGTAGTGAGGAGCTTATCTCTACCTTTGCCTTCAAAGGAGAGCCACAAGACAGCTGCCCACTGACTCTGGGGGACGCACTGGACAGTGCAGGCCCTCTCCAAAGCAGTTATCCATTTGTGGATATCATCCCCTTGTTGAAAGGGGGGCACTATCTTACTCAGGTGTCTAGTGTCTAAACTCCTGTCCTTTTCTCTAGGTAAAATGCTGCCACCAGTGGGGTCTACCCCACTCAATTTCTGCTCTCTAGCAAAGGCAAGTCTCTCTTTGGCCAGGGCAAGTTCTTCCCTTTCAATCCTCAGATTGACTTCCCTCATCTTAGCCTCATGCTCTCTCCTCTGAGGGGATGTCATCCCTCTGTGAGAAGAGGTCTGAGAGCCATTGGTTCGAATGGATCTGTTAGAGCCTCTGGATAGAGACCTAACTCGTCCATTCCCAATGTTAATCCTGCCTGAAAGTGGCCCTGGGGGTCCCCCAAGTCCATTCTCATGCCTGCTTAAGTTGGTCCTGGTGAGTCTACTGACTTCTACCTGACCCTTTTCTGCCTCATCCCCTGACACTTCCTGATCCTCTTCCTCCTCATCACTACCTGTGCCATTGAGTTGGAGGTCAGGGTCCCCAAGAGTTCCCTCTAAGGGGGGCATGCTCCCATCTGGATTAGGAGGGCCTGTGTTAGAAGCCCTCCTGGCATCATAAGTCTCTAAGAGACCAATCAGGAATGGAATGGTAGGGTTAGAACCCTGTTTTAGCTTCCTGGAGGTACACACTTGTCTCATCTCCTGGAAGCTAAGAGCTGCATATCTTGATATGACCTGTGGAGGGTCAACTGACATAAGGGGGGCCTCTGAGTTCCCTCCTTTGTCTGACATGCTTTTCTAGTGAGGTGTAAGTGGTGCACTTACCTATACTATTTGTTTGCCTACTGATCCATTGCTAAGAGTTGTAGTCAGGGTGTGCTAGGCCCTGTTGAACTACAACAGCTGGTTCAGTAGAACTCAGAGTATTCTAAGCTAAGTTATATGTACCTGGGTACTTATGTGATCTTTCAAATGATATTCTTAGGATACGTGTGGTAAAACAACAGCAAGCTCAAATCCCAACCGCTGCTCACCAATGTGAGAAGTTGGCCTGATATGCAGTACTCACTGTTCTAGTAATCACTATGTATCAGTCCAAACGACCCTTATTGATGATTGGTTGTAAGTCAACCTTATAGACCAGCTATCCTAGTGGCATGGACAAGAGCAGTCTTTAGGCTAAACTCTAGAGGGCGTGTTAAGCCAGCTGTTATACCATCACATATACCCCTTGAACACCAAGTGAAAGGACACCACACAAGTTGTTATGAAAATAAAAGGATATTTATTTATAACACAACAACCCTGGACTCTTTATGAGGACAGGGTGCTAAACACAATACAAAGCTCTTAAAGAAACACTGAAAGTCGCACAATTTACGCAAATGCCCGAGGGGCACAAAAAACCATATACTATGGAAGTGGAATGCGAATCACTAGCAGGTAAGTAACAGTTCTCAGAGACTTTAGAATCGCTAGGCCTACAATGCTGAACCCTTAGATTAGAAGCAGGGGGCCTAGGGGCACCGGGTGCAGAGTGGGAACTCTCACGCGCAATGCGGGACAAAGTCTATGGATGCTAGCAAATGCAAAAGTTAGTGTTCTCGGGTGAACCCGACTAGGTAGGTCAAAAACGAAAGTGGATCTAGACACTTAGAGAGTTGTTCTATGCTGGAGCACCATGGTACTCGGTTTACTTAGCCCAGGGGCTGCGGCTGCATAGGGTTCAAGTGTCGTCGGGAATCCTCGTTGACGAACCAGGAGCCTGAAGTGGAAGTTGCTGGCAGGCGACCAGTGAAGATGTTCCCGGCTGATCCAAGGACTGGATCAGTGAAGAAGAGTACCTGTAAGCAGAGGGGACCGAGTTCTGAATCACTAGCCAGTGATTAGGTGGGCACCAGGATGGCACCGGATGAAGTGACCTCGACCAGGTGAGTGGGCGACGCTGGGCTCTGCAGTCTCTCGGACCAGGAGGCGTTGTCGGCAACCAGGATGGAGGTGCGAGCTGTCCCACGAAGGTATCTGCTGTCGGCGATGCTGGACCCAGAATTGGGGCAACAACTCTTGGCAAATGCAAGCCCACGCGGTGGACTCAAAATGGCGTCTGGAGTGGACCAGGAGGGTTCGGGGTGCTCCTCTGTTGGAGGGGAGCGAGGGCTAGTCTAGAGGAGCTAGACCAGCAGTGAAACAAATGTAGGACGTCGTCTGGAGAGTCACTAGCCAATGGGCAAGTGACCGGACAACATGGCAAGCAACGCAGAAGCAAAAGGGCCCCACCCAGATCTGGTGGATGCTGGGGGGCTGGACTTCAGTGCTCGTGCTGCTTGGGGTTGGGGCTTCTCTTACCCCAATGCACCCACTCGAGGGTCCCTCGGCGGTCGTGCTGGGTCAGTGTCGTGCTGGTTCTGATGGTCACCGGGTCCTCTGGTCTCGTCGCACCCACGGTTCTCAGCTGTGCTGTAGAGGCAGGTAGAGGTCAGAGAGGGCAGGGAGTCCGGGTCTCGTCGTGCTGGTCAGTCTGGTTCCGGAGGAAGGACGTTCAGCAAACCGCAAGATACTTAGTTGGTGCCTGCTGATGCAGGGTGACTACTCCTTAGTCACAAGGGAGAAATTTTGAGAAGAAGTCGAGAGTTCCTTTTGTAGAAAGTAGTTTCAGGATTCAAAGATCATCTAATTTGGAAGGGTCCCCGCTCCTACCTTTATTCTCAAGAAAGGGGCTGGTACGCGACTAGGTCCTGCCCATGGGTGGGACCAAGAAGGGGGTGGTTACACCCCTCTCCCCTGTCCGGACTTTCCCCAGCTCAGGGGGTGGTGTGCCCCTGGAACTGGTTCAAGCCGGCAGATGCATAGTGAGCACCGGGGTGCCACTTGCAGTCACCTTCATATTCAGCCCTGCCTACCTAGGATACACAAAACCCTGTCTGGGATGGTACTAGCACCGCCCCTGACAGGAAACCCTTTGTCCAAGCTCTCCTCGCTGGAAGGACTCCCAGCAGCAGGAGGTCAGACTTGTGTCTGTGGTGGCAGCATCCATTTTGTGATGCTGAGGCTCGAGTTAACTTTAACCGGGGTTCACAGTTACATACATGTCGTGTCCCTCTAGAAGGGTGGAATGCTAACCTCGTCGCCAGAATTGGCGAGGGGTTAGTATTCCAATTTGTAAGACACCTTACTCGACATGTTTTGATAAAGCGATACCAAAGATAGCAAATAACCGCAAGGATTATAATGCACTTAGGAGTATATGGTACGCGTTATCATAGAACAGCTATTAGGACTTGGTTCCGCAAGCTGCAGACGGGCTCAGCTCATGCCAGAGCACCATCTCACATAATTCCAAGCACTCTGCCTTCAGGATTGTTAAGGCCTGCCATAGGAGTGACTGATAGGAATATATGTGTCCATTTTATGGTTAGATATAGGAATACTATATCTAAAGCAAAGGGTGATTACACCACCTTGCCCCAGCTGTCGTGCAGCCAGTTGTGTCAGATTTAGATGGCCAGCCAGGGGTGGCATAATACATGCTGCAGCCCCTGGTAGGCCCTGGGTACACCTATGCCCTAAGTTACAGGGACTGATAAGGTGACCCAGTACCAATTGGTAAATGCACCTAAGGTACACGTGTCAATTTAGAGAGAGAACAGCTAGGCTGTGGGTCTGATTAGCAGGCCCACAGCCAGGGAAAGTTGTAAACCAGTGAATCAAAAAGCAAAAATCTGGGGTGATCATAGGATTGCAGACCAACTCTCCTACACAGAATGGTGGATTTTTACGTCATAGCAAGACGGCTAAGGCTACTGGCAGCAGGTGAGAGGGTATGGAGAAGGGAGGAGCAGGTCTACAGGCAAAGGATTACACTCTTCCAATTGACAGAGCCAGAGATACTGCAAAGATACAGACTGCACCCCCAAACCATCATGGACCTGATCAGGGACCTGCACCCACTCCTGGACCACTCAAGACCAAGGGCCCACGCCATCCCACCCCATGTCCAGGTGCTCTGTAGCATACACCTTCTAGCATCTGGGAGCTACCAGAGTGTGTTGCTGCAGTAGGTGGGGTGTCCCAGAGCTGCCTGTCGCGTTTTTTCAGAAAGTTCCTGGATGCCATATTGCAAAGAATGGATCATTACATCCACTTCCCAGACACTAATGCGGACTTGCTCAGGACCAAGACTGACTTTTACCTCATGGAAAATTGTGATTGGCTGCATTGATGGGACCCACATCCCCATTTGCCCCCCAGCTGCCACTGAGCACATATACAGGAACAGGAAGTCATCACTCACAATTAATGTACAAGCAATCTGTGATGCCAAGTACATTATCACCGATATAGTAGCAAGATACCCAGGAACCACCCACGATTCATATATATTCCAAAACAGTGGGATCTATACCCGCCTGACAGCGGGTGAATTCGGGGAAGGATACCTGCTAGGTAAATAAATGGGTGACACTCCCTTGATAGATGAAGCAGACTATGTCAATGTGTGCCTCTGAGTAATGTATCTTTTTTTTCTTCCACATTAGGGGATAGTGCATATGCACTCCGTTCCTTCGTCCTCACACCCTACCTCAACCCCACAACCCCCAGCCAGGGATGTTACAATGTGGCACATAAATCTACCCGGAACATCATTGAGCACACAAAAGTGGGGGGGCACGGTAGTACTCACCTGTTACATGCTGTAAGATAATTGCAACCTGTGCAATGTTGCACAATCTCGCAACTAAGAGGGGGACAGAGGTGGAATTGGAGGACTATGAAGACCATGACGATGAGCAGGCACTACCAGCAGCCAACACAGTAGGAGTACCAACACCCACAGACGGAAGACAGAGACGGGCAGAAATCACACACAACTACTTCTGAGTAAGTATAGAGACAAAGCACTTGTTGTACTTCAATGCACGTAGTTTATTTAGCACTACGTTGAAATGACATAAGCCACAAATGACACATACTAGTGTGCCTAGCACTACTGTGTGGACGGGGGTTACCTCACCCTCACATGTCCAACTGAATATGGCAGACTCACTGCTTGCGCCCATGAACAGCCCCGCGTGATGCCTGTGGTTGGCTCAGTTCCAAGTCTGCTGTGCCAGCGCCGGCACTCTGGCGTCTGCTGCCCCTCCTAACTTCAGGGACAGGGGTGCTGCCCCTGCTACTAGTGGTATCTGTGTCCCTGACACCTTCAGCTCCTGTGGTGGCTGACTGGTTTGTCAGTCATTAAAACTTTATTTGAGTTATTACAACCATAAAAGTATACACTATACATTTATAAAACTTTATAAAAACACGAATTAAAATTTATAAAATTGCGATTCAGTCTTTTCCTGGAGGATAACCCCGACAACATTATTTCTAACAGTATCCTCCTGAGATGTTAAAAGCACATGAGAAAACATATCTGACTAGGCCTTCCAAACACAATACATACATTAAAGTATAATCTCGATAACATACACCTATACCTCTGTATTCTGGAGGAACCCCCTAACTCGAATCATGTATTTCCCCAAAGCGCAGGCTATATCCAGGTTTCCCATCCCCACCAGGAGCTCTGCAGCTTGCTTCCTATTCGTAATCCTGTATTTTTTAATAACGGGCCTAAGATCTCCTTACGTATATCAAGGGTCCTCCTACAGTCTAATAAAACATGAGTAATGTCACAGATGGAGCCTAACATACATGTGCAATTGCCATTACTATTAATCATGAAGTCTTTAACGCTGGCATTTACATAACAGGGGTTTACACCCATTCTCAGTTTTAAAATCTCTCTTCTTAGTTTCTGATTCGGCAACCTATCCAAGTACGGGTAGGGGTGATCTTCTGAAGTCCATACTTGGATCATATGGGACACTGATATTTTTTGCCGAAGGTACTCGTGATCACATGTATGGGACACATCTGCTCCCAATGACCGTAGTTCTATTTTTGCCTATATTGGTATGTCCTAACTGGGCATCTAGTTCTATTCCTAACTTCACATCAGCTTCCTTTAATGAGAGTCTGACTTCTTTAGCCCATGATAACTCACTGGAGGTAATTTCCTCTCTACACCACTGTGATATTTTTCTGGTCGCCTCCCCTATCTCCAGACGCTGCCAAAACCGTATTAGTGCCATCCTGGTTGTAATTGCCCAGGAAGTGACTCCCATCTCCAATCTTGCAGCCAACACAGTAGGAGTACCAACACCCACAGACGGAAGACATAGACGGGCATAAATCACACACAACTACTTCTGAGTAAGTATAGAGACAAAGCACGTGTTGTACTTCAATGCACGTAGTTTATTTAGCACTACGTTGAACTAACATGAGCCACAAATGACACATACTAGTGTGCCTAGCACTACTGTGTGGACGGGGGTTACCTCACCCTCACATGTCCAACTGAATATGGCAGACTCACTGCACGTGCCCATGAACAGCCCCGCGTGATGCCTGTGGTTGGCTCAGTTCCAAGTCTGCTGTGCCAGCGCCGGCACTCTGGCGTCTGCTGCTCCTCCTAACTTTAGGGACAGGGGTGCTGCCCCTGCTACTAGTGGTATCTGTGTCCACGACACCTTCTGCTCCTGTGGTGGCTGACTGGTTTGTCAGCAGCACTTCCATTGCTGAAGTGACTCTCCCCATCCCCCGTGTGAGATCAGTACAGCAGTGCACCAGCCCCTCCTGCATCGCAACTGAACGGCGACACATCAGTGAAGTCGCAGTTGCAAGTTGGCGCATGCCGCTTGTCTGTTGGTGCGTTCGATGGCTCTCCCTGCACCTTTGTGCATGGTCCTCACGTAGTTCCTCACAGAGTGTCATCACACACTGAGACATGTCCCTGACTCCATCTGCCATGTCCCTCATGCTGTCTGCCATTGATGCTATTCCCTTGTTCATGTCAGTGAAATTTGTGTTTAAAGGGCACATTTGTCTGTGTACTGCACTTATTCCTTTTGCCTGCAGGCGCTGCACCTTGACCATTGTGGTCTCCAGGCCTTGGAACACATCCTTATCACGGCCACTGACGCATGACTCCCGGACCCTACGATGTCTTGTTCCTCCGGATCGTCTGACAGGAGTGGATGTATGACCTGGTGCATTTCCTGCCATAGACTGTATTGTCTCCTCACACTCCCCTTCCTCATCAGAGGATGTTTGTAGGATCCTTTGCGGGGGACCCTCATGCCTCACGGGCCTGCAGATCTCTGACACCTCTGTGTCTGCTGGTGTGTCTGGTTGTTGTGACTCATGTTGTGGTGAGTCAAGGAGCACTGGAGATTATTCAAGTGGCATGGTGTCGTCTGCCTCTGGTGTGTCAGCTGCTTGTGTGCAGGGTGCTATAGGTCTTGCACTGCTGGGCCCTGCATCCCTGCCTTCTTGCTCACTCCTATCCCTTTGGGGATATGGACAGTGTCTTAGTGGTGCTTTCACCGTGTACATCACTATTAAATTATATTTTCATATCACTATTTCCTGCTCCTCCCATGTCTCTGATTGTATTGTGTGGCATGCCTGACGACATTTCATGTTGACTGCTCATATGGGTATTCTTAAGACTACCACTCCCATAATGCATTGCAGGTGAATACTGAAGTCAGAACTGGATTTCCTCGATACATTGCCACATTGGGGGAAGAACACAGGCAGGGGGTGTGGGATGATGGACATGTCCCTTACCTTCCTTAGCTGCAGCTCGGGCTGAGCTGTCTGCATCACCAATCCCCACAACGCACTCTGGCTCCAGTGTGGACTCCACAAGCTCTTCCAGGTCCGTGAGAGCAGGTGCCCTGTTCTTCCCTCCACCTGTAGCATTGGCATCCTTGCTTCTTGCTGCCAGTTTTTTCTCAGTGATGATCCTTAGATCGTACCATCGCTTCTTGAGGACGTCCACGTCCCTGCTGGTCACTTCTATGGTGTTTATTTTGGTCTGGATCCCCAGCCAGGTGTTCCTCTTAACAGCCTCTGGTACCTGCAGGGACAGCTTTCCAAAGATTTTTGGGTAGTGCTTGATGACCTCCTCCACCAGCACCTGAAGCTTACCAGTGCTGAACTTCATCTTCCTCTTCCTCTCTGCACCTTCCCTCTGAGAGTCTTGGGGATCCATTTGTTTGTCCTGCAGGGCTCTGCTTCACAACAGCCTGTCTCTGTGTAGCTGCTCTCCTGTGTGATCAGGTACACTGCACCTGCATGGGTGTGGCCACTTCCTGGTTGTGGGGTGGGGTCGATGCACAGAATTGGTCTATTGCTCTGTTGGTTGGCTGAGGGGCGGGGTGGAGGCACGTGATTGGTTGATACTTCAACTGCCTGATATTTTGTATCCCCGCCTCGGTATTTACCGAATCGGTATTTACCGAATCGGTAAATACCGATTCGGTAGATTCAATGCATTGCATGTGAATTACCGATTCGGTATTTACCGTATCGGTAAATACCGATTCGGTAAATACCAAGTCGGGGTTTCCGAAATTTACCGATTCGGTATTTTTTACCGAATTTTGACCTACATCTCGTTTCCCTTTTCTAAAATACCGATTCGGTAAAAATCGGTATTTTAGAGTCGGTAAAAATGAGTTACCTACATCTGGCCCTTAGTATACTCACCGACCACAAACCCCTCATTCCCATTCTCGAGGGTAAAATTGTCAAAGATCATACTCCGAGAATCGCAAGGTTAAATTCTAAGTTGTTACAATATAACTTTGACGTTGCACACATACTTGGTGGAAAAAAACACCAGGGATTATTTCCTGTCTAGGTCTCCTTTACGTCTGGGAAAAGAAGATCTTGATGATGATGCTGATAAAGAATGTCTCATTGCTGCAGTGGATGCTTGTGGTGTGGTTTGTTTCTCTGAGCGTGAATGGTTCGGTGGGATGTGTTGGATGTTGTACTCAGGAGCGTTAGAGAGTTCATTGTGTCCGGGTGGCCCAAGGGAAAACATTTAGATAGTGATCTTCATCTGTTTGCTAAGGTTGCTGATGAACTTACTTTGAAGGGTGGAGAAATGATCATGCAGGGGGATAAATGTTATCCTCCTGAGTCACTGAGAGCTTGTATTGTCGATTATGGCCATGAGGGTCATCTTGGACGGACGATTATAAAAAAAGAGGTTTTGTGGTGTGTATTGGTGGCATTCGATGGACCGACAAATTAATAATGTTGTGGAGGGATGGGTGACTTGTTGTACCAGCGACAAAGTTATAAAGATTGTTTCCCCTTCTGTGCAAGAGGTCTAAGTTCCCAATGGTCCTTGGTTGAAGCTAACTATCGCTTTTGTGGGAACTTTCAATGTTTTGCCTAACAAGTACAAATTCACTTTAGTTGTTGCTGATTACTTCAGTAAGTAGTGGGAGGTTCAATTTATGACCCTTCCCAATTCTCAAGAGGTCATAAAGTTTCTCCAAAATCTTTTTGCAAGAGAGGGTTTCCCTAAAGAAATGGTTTCCGACAATGGAGTACACTTTACTTCTAAAGTGATGTCTGATTTTTTGAGTCAGTCGGGTATTGTTCATAGACGTGTGGATTTGTATAACCCACAGGCCAATGGTTTCATTGAGTGCACTAACCGTATTCTAATTGAGTGTGTTCAGTGGGCGGTCTCTTCTAGGACTGATATTAAGGAAGTTGCTGAGAGCATGCTGTGGGCCCATCACACAACTCCCAGTCCTATGATGGTTTCCAGCCTCTTTGTGCTTCTTAGTGGTAGGGAAGCGTCTTTTCACATGTGTCCTGCCTGGATGTAGAAGTGGGATTTCCTGACTAAGGATGGGGAGTTTCAAGATGAGGTTGAGATACATTCTCAATCTGCTGTTCCGAATGCAGTAGATTTCATGTCTAGTGTCTATGTGGGAGATTGGGCGAGAATCAAGTCTCCACTTAATGTTTCTAAAGGTTTGTAAAAATGTGGTCCTCCTGTTAAAGTAGATGCTACTTAACGTTTTGCTGTAAGAGTTAATAGGAATAATTGGTGGAACTTATCTAGGATTTACAAGGTTCCCAGGAGGGTGGTGTTGCAGTTAGGCCTTGATTCTGGAGATGCTGTTGATTTTCAACCAACACAGGTCAGACCGGCTCAGAAAGAGAGTTCTCTGCAACCCTCACGTTTTACCAAGACGTCATTAAAATATGTCCCACCACGCAAGAGTTGTAGGATTAGTGTTCCACCTAATCAAATTAATCTGTAATCTGTTCCATATTTGCATTTCTAGTGAATTTTGTACTTACGGATTTTCCATCCTTTGTTCATTCTTTATTCTTTCGACTGTCATTTTATTTTTATTTTTATTTTGCATTCAGTGCTCTCTTTTTTATTTTTTCGCCATGGGAAGAAAGGAGATGTTGTAATAGTTTCTCTTAAGTGTGTTACCTATCTTCCTTGTACTATGTACGATGTCACTGCAATGGTAATAGAATGTTTTAGTTTGAATGCCATGAGCCAGTTAGTTCCTGGAAGCTGTGGAGATGAACAGTCATTAAAGTATAGGCTCTTCCACTTACCTGTCTTAAAGTAATCACCAAATACAGTTTGTATAGGAAATAACATAGGGGTGTCTTTATAGCTCTGCTGGAGCAATCAGATTCGAGCCAATGCCATTTCTTCATAAGCATGGTTCTATGCAGAAACCGTATGCTGGGATGTTTGAACAGATAGAAGAGTAAGGCCTGTACAAGTTTATAGATATTCAACTGTACTATCAAACATACTTATGACCACTGTTCCCTGTAAGGTATGCGTGCACGCACGTTCAACTATCTCACCTCGAGCACGCAGTGTGGTATGTGAATCACGCACACCAGCAGGTAAGTTTAGCAGCAAGTGCCTTCTGCACTTGCTGCATTTCTTTTGATAAAAGGTTGCAGCTGCTGGCCAAATAATATGCCTTTGTAAAAATATTCATGTAATCGTAGCGCCCATCATGCGCAGCAATTAACATGATTACTTTCACAAAGGCACACAATATGCCCTGTGGCTGTGCCCTATTAACAAATGAAAGGCAGCAAGTCTACAAGCATGACGTGTGCTTTCAGGTGATTCTGAAAACACATATTGTGCTTATAGACTTCCTGCCTTTCTTTTGTTAGTAAGGCTAGGCAGATAGTGTGCGAAAACAATGCCTGGGACAAGATCTGGATTCAAGCTAGCCTGGCTGATGAAGGGTAACACCCAGAAACCGGACCCAGGATGCTTGCTTCCGGTCCAGGGAGGACCTGGTTTATCAGTTCAGTCTGGACTGTTCCCATGAGGCACAGGGTCAAGGCTGATTTGCATATGGCTAGGTCAAAACTGGGGTGGCAAGGTGAGCAAAAAAACAATGGATTTAACCCAGATCTCTTGACTGAGGCTGAATGTATGATTTATTCAGCATTCCATCCATCAGTGGTTTGAGTTGCTCTTTTTACCCTAAGTGGTATGGGTATGCCCAGACTTGGTTCCCTTGCTCACTGTGCCACTAGATTCAAGCTAGCCTGACTGATGTAGGGTAATTCCCAGAAACCAGTCCCAGGATGCTTGTTTCTGGTCCATGGAGGATCTGGCTTAGCAGTTCGGGCTTAACTGTTCCCATGAGGCATGGGGTCAAGACTGATTTGCATATGGCTGGGTCTAAACCGGGGTGGCATGGTGAGCAAAAGAACAATGGATTTAACCCAGATCTCTTGACTGGGGTGAATGTATGATTTATTCAGCATTCCATCCATCAGTGGTTTGCATAGCACTTTTTCCCCTAAGTGGGATAGGTATGCCCAGACTTGGGTTCCTTGCTCACTGTGCCACTGGATTCAAGCTAGCCTGGCTGATGAAGGGTAATACCCAGAAACCAGTCCCAGGATGCTTGTTTTCGGCCCTGGGAGGACCTGGCTTGGCAGTTCCGTCTGGACTGTTCGCAGGAGGCACATGGTCAAGACTGATTTGCATATGGCTAGGTCTAAACTGGGGTTGCAAGGTGAGCAAAAGAACAATGGATTTAACCCAGATCCCTTGACTGCGGCTGAATGTATGATTTATTCAGCATTCCATCCATCAGTGGTTTGAGTTGCTCTTTTTACCCTAAGTGGTATGGGTATGCCCAGACTTGGTTCCCTTGCTCACTGTGCCACTAGACTCAAGCTAGTCTGGCTGATGAAGGGTAATTCACAGAAGCCGGTCCCAGGATGCTTGTTTCCGGTCCAGGGAGGACCTGGCTTGTCAGTTCGGTCTGGACTGTTCCCATGAGGCACAGGGTCAAGACTGATTTGCATATGGTTGGGTCTAAACTGGGGTGGCATTGTGAGCAAAAGAACAATGGATTTAAGCCAGATCACTTGACTGGGGGTGAATATATAATGTATTCAACATTCCTTCCATCAGTAGTGTGAGTAGCACTTTTCACCCTAAGTGGGATGGGTATGCCCAGACTTGGGTCCCTTGCTCACTGTGCCACTAGATTCAAGCTAGCCTGACTGATGTAGGGTAATTCCCAGAAACCAGTCCCAGGATGCTTGTTTCTGGTCCATGGAGGATCTGGCTTAGCAGTTCGGGCTCGACTGTTCCCATCAGGCACAGGGTCAAGACTGATTTGCATATGGCTGGGTCTAAACCGGGGTGGCATGGTGAGCAAAAGAACAATGGATTTAACCAAGATCTCTTGACTGGGGGTGAATGTATGATTTATTCAGCATTCCATCCATCAGTGGTTTGCATAGCACTTTTTACCCTGAGTGGGATAAATATGCCCAGACTTGGGTTCCTTGCTCACTGTGCCACTGGACTCAAGCTAGCCTGGCTGATGAAGGGTACGACCCAGAAACCAGTTCCAGGATGCTTGTTTTTGGCCCTGGGAGGACCTGGCTTGGCAGTTCCGTCTGGATTGTTCGCAGGAGGCACAGGGTCAAGACTGATTTGCATATGGCTAGGTCTAAACTGGGGTGGCAAGGTGAGCAAAAGAACAATGGATTTAACCCAGATCTCTTGACTGAGGCTGAATGTATGATTTATTCAGCATTCCATCCATCAGTCGTTTGAGTTGCTCTTTTTACCCTAAGTGGTATGGGTATGCCCAGACTTGGTTCCCTTGCTCACCGTGCCACTAGACTCAAGCTAGTTTGGCTGATGAAGGGTAATTCACAGAATCCGGTCCCAGGATGCTTGTTTCCGGTCCATGGAGGACCTGGCTTGTCAGTTCGGTCTGGACTGTTCCCATGAGGCACAGGATCAAGACTGATTTGCATATGGTTGGGTCTAAACTGGGGTGGCATGGTGAGCAAAAGAACAATGGATTTAAGCCAGATCACTTGACTGGGGGTGAATATATAATGTATTCAGCATTCCTTCCATCAGTGGTGTGCGTAGCACTTTTCACCCTAAGTGGGATGGGTATGCCCAGACTTGGGTCCCTTGCTCACTGTGCCACTAGATTCAAGCTAGCCTGACTTATGAAGGGTAATTCCCAGAAACCAGTCCCAGGATGCTTGTTTCTGGTCCATGGAGGATCTGGCTTAGCAGTTCGGGCTCGACTGTTCCCATCAGGCACAGGGTCAAGACTGATTTGCATATGGCTGGGTCTAAACCAGGGTGGCATGGCGAGCAAAAGAACAATGGATTTAACCCATATCTCTTGACTGGGGGTGAATATATAATGTATTCAGCATTCCTTCCATCAGTGGTGTGCGTAGCACTTTTCACCCTAAGTGGGATGGGTCTGCCCAGACTTGGGTCCCTTGCTCATTATGCCACTGGATTGAAGCTAGCCTGGCTGATAAAGGGTAATACCCAGAAACCGGTCCCAGGATGCTTGTTTCCGGTCCAGGGAGGATCTGGCTTGGCAGTTCGGTCGGGACTGCTCCCATGAGGCACAGGGTCAAGACTGATTTGCATATGGCTGGGCCTAAACTAGGGTGGCATGGTGAGCAAAAGAACAATGAATTTAACCCAGATCTCTTGACTAGGGGTGAGTGTATGATTAATCCAGCATTACGTCCATCATTTGGTTGTGTAGCACTTTTCACTGTAAGTGGGATGGGTACGCCCAGACGGGGGACCCTTGCTCACTGTGCCACTGGATTCAAGCCAGCCTGGCTAATGAAGAGCGATACCCAGAAATTGGTCCCAGGATGCTTGTTTCTGGTCCAGGGAGGACCTGGCTTGGCAGTTTGGTCTGGACTGTTTCCATGAGGCACTGGGTCAAGAATGATTTGCATATGGATGGGTCTAAACTGGGGTGGTATGGTGAGCAAAAGAACAATGGATTTAACCCAGATCTCTTGACTGTGGGTGAATGTATGATATACTCAGCATTCCGTCCATCATTTGTTTGCGTAGCACTTTTTACCCTAAGTGTGATGGATATGCGTTGAAGTGGGTCCCTTGCTCACTTTGCCACTAAATTCAAGCTAGCCTGGCAGATGAAGGGTGTTACCCAGAAACCGGTGCTAGGATGCTTGTTTCTGGTTCAGGAAAGTCCTGGCTTGGAAGTTCGGGCTGGACTGTTCCCATGAGGCACAGGGTCAAGACTGATTTGCATATAGCTGTGCCAGAACTGAGGTGGCTAATTGAGCTAAATAATGATGATTGATTGAACCCAGATCTGTGACTGGGAGTGAGTGTCTGAAAAGTTTTATTGCTCCGTCCATTATTTCCTTGTGTTTGCTTCATATTATTCTAACCCATTTTGTACTTACTTTGATGCCTCTAATACCATACTAGTTTATAGAGTAATGCATGCAAAAGAAGCTTGGATGACGTCATCAGTGATGTAATCAATTATGTTATTTGAGATGTTATTACTGATGTCATTAATGATGTCATATAACGTCATGAATTATGTAATTTGTGAGCTCATAATAAGTGCATGGCAGGGCACAAGTTATAGTTAACTCGGCTAACTATAACTGGTGAATTTCTGTGTTTTTTTTTACTTCAAAATTTTAATATTGCCACTGACATATTCACCTAACTATAACATTACTTGAGCCTTTGTTTTTTCAATTAATTTCTAAGGTTTGTATATTAACAAAAACAGATATTTTATGACACCTAATTATAGCGTATATTTAACTTTGTTTTTTTCAGTGAACTTCCAGAATTTGTTTTCCATAAATTCATATTTTAGTACTATACATAAAGCCAACCCCCCTGTGGCCAGGCCCTGAGGCAACCCCTCCACAGGCAGGCAACCCCACACTGCATGAGACCTTTGGCCATACACAGCAGGGCTTTGCTTTGCCTGTGGCCAGGCCCTGTGGCCAACCCACCCAAAATCAGCAATGTTTCTTACTACTAAAGTGGAAGGGGTGGAGCTAAAACAAGCAGAGCTTGAGGTGAATTAAAAGGGAGAATCATGGACTCTGCCCTCAGACCAGGAGATGACAAGAAAGAACCCACTCATCTTGGGCAGTCTCTACAGAAGAGATTGCACTCCAATAAATTAAAGATGCATTCACCTCCATTAAGGATTGCTGATTATTTTTCAACATGCAATTGTAGAGAAATACACTGTCCATCTGCCTGGAAAATGACTGAAACATTGTAATTTGGCATATTTGTATTTTAAAGGGTCCTTGGAACCCCATCCCAGGGCTGTGTTTTTTAAGGGGAGGTAGGCCTTGCGGTACCCTTCCCATACCTATTGTGACCCAGGGGACCCCTCGGGGTCAGCATTTAATATAGGTGGATACACTGGTGCTCACCCAGGTACCCACCATGTACAACATTTGGGCCCACTGCCTGCTTCTGGCTCTTCACATTTTGCAGGTGGTGGCATTACTCCTGCCCATAATGAGCAGCTATTTATGCTGCTCTCTCTGGTTGAGAGCAATCTATTGATCTGGTTCCCTGCCCCCATCAGATCAAAAGTCTGCTCCCAGCTCGCTCAAGCTTTTTTAATTCTCCCGCCCACTGTAAGCAGACTTCGGTCCTGAATTAAATCTTGGTGGTTTTACCACCATCCCTCAACTGATCGGTCCCAAGTACCCTGCCAAGTGGATAATCTTTCTCCCCCTATGAGACGCATGTAGACTGTCTCACTGTCCTTGTCAACATAGAGTTTCACGCCATGGTTGCAGCATAGTGAGGCTACTGGGGCCATTCTCACCCAGACCTCCATAGACCAAGTCTTGGGAACCTAACATCAGTCCCATGACATGATGGGTAAGGAACTCACTGAGCTTTGGCAGATGAAGCAGTTGCAGAGGGAGATCAACTATCAGATAGAGGCTCAAAACTATGGGTTATGGGCACCATGACTGGGTGCTAGAGGACATCTACCTCCATATTTGAAAGGCTGTCCCAACACGTCTACCACTTCCCAACCATGAATCCCAAAGAAATATACCATTAAATCATCTACTACTATGTTTATTCCATTTGACCAATAATTGTCTATCAACATTTTCACTAACATAGCAATCCATACATGACTCTAACATCTAGTGCCAGTTTTTACATTTCCAGTACCAGGCCTTGCCAACATGGAAGAAGGGGATATATACTCAAAGCAATGAGATGAACTAGACAAAGGATCATTGACTCCTGTCATCAGCTAGAGCCAGATCTCTTGACTCACATACAGAATCAAACATCAATAACACCAATAGACAAAAACATGACAGTATTACATTTTGTAGACACAGAATCATTCCAATCCACTGTTCCAGTATCTGGTAGAATGTCACAACCAGGTTTATGTGGTGTGACACAAGAAGTATGTCATACAATGATGAGACACATCAACAGCAACTTACACTTTACAGACAATGAGGACTTTGCCAATGTGAAGTGAGATTATAAAGATTTGGCTCCACTAACACATGTGGTTTGAGCTAAAGATGGCACACATATTGTCCTAGTAACAACACACAATAGAGAACCAGTCCAATGTAATCTTCCATTCAATCAAAGCACAAGTTACCTTGGTACAAGATTTGTACACCCAAAATCTGTGTCTGTCTTTCCCAGGATCAACCCATGATCCCTTTGTAGTTCAAAATAGCACCATATGCCTGCAAATGTCTCAACTCTGAAGTCTCCAAATGAAGGTGACATGGCAAAGGAATCTAAAACAGATACAAACAAAACGTTTACCCATCAAACATAACATAACAAACACAATTTCACGAATAAATCAGAGATAAACAATGTACCTGAACACAGAAGTCAATGTGTCAAATCTTTGATCAACAAACACCTTTGGCCTGAATTTCCATGAACTTGCACTTCCTAACAAATTACCATTATATACTTCTCTTATCATCACGTCAATAGTTGGTGTAACAGTGAAAATGATGGAAAATGGCGGCCGTCGGTTAGCAGCGGCCAGGGGCTCTCGCTCAGCCAAGGCTTTTTGGAAATTTCAGAAATAATGGATGTAGTTTTCTCTTGGTTTTGCTCTCCCTGTGGTCGCTGGCGTCGAAGGGGCGTTTGTGTTCCGGGCTCGGCTTGGATTTGTCAGGTGTGGTGAGGTGGTAGTCAGAAGGGAGGCGGCGCTGCGGGGAGGCTGCTGGTCAGAGGCTGCAGTGCAGCTATCATAATGAAGATGCGTCGCTGCCAGAATCGGATTTCGGAGCGACGGGAGCCAAATCACCACCTCTACTTTCCCACGTTGGAGGTGCCTGCCAAGCGCATTAACCCCTGAGGGTCCACAGAGTGTCAGGGGAGAAAAGACAGAGAAACAGTCAGCTGTAAACTACGGGAGAACCTCGTCAGTTTCAGCAGAAGCAGTCTTTGGGGTAATGCCGTTTTCAAATGACCCCTGTAAGGAGGAAGGGTCAAGATTGGGGACCTAAGCTGAAGATAGAACGATGGGGTTAGGGAAGGAGAAGCAAGACAAATATCTTTTTATAGGGGCCAACTGATTAAACATATACACCCTTAGAAATAGGGATATTTGGGGCCCAAATCAGTCCCCTCCTGAACCTGTTAGCAGAGAATCTGTGCCTTTAATACAAACAAAGGGGCCCATTTGATGTTGGATAGGTGAATCGCCACCTCCATGCGGGCGGTGGCGATCCACTCGACATTCTTGTCCGCCCGCCACCCATTTCCCCCGGCATATTACTATGGAGGGGGGGGGGGGGGCGCGGCCGGCGGAAACACCGTTGGGTGATTTTCTGTCCCGGTCACCTTGCGACTGGGGCGGAAAAGGTTTCATATGGTGGCGGTGTGTATCAGACACCGCCAGCCATATTATGATGGGCTTATTCAGATGCCTTTCCGTGGCGGCATTGCATGCATTCTTTACTTTGGGGGCCCCATGTGGGCCCCCGTGGTGAAGGCGAGGGGGGGTGCACATGGGGGTACCTGTGGTACCCCCCTGCATTTGCATACACAATGCGGCAGGCACAGCGCGGTGCCTGCCGCTTTGTGTATGCAAATGCATACCATGCATTCATAACATTGCGGCGGGTGCTGATGTGAACACCGCCCACTGCAATGGTATGGGTGCATCATAATGGGCATGGCAGGACCGCTGCTCAGATCGCAGGTGGTCTTGTTTTCCACGAGCAAAGTCCGCTCGCCATCCTAATGAGGGCCAAAGTCTTTAAAAGGCACAGGCCCCACTGAGAATTTATAGGATTCATTGGATAAAACCCCTCTTTGCAAGAGGAGGAAGAAACAGTTGAAAAAAAATAATTCAGGTGGTACCCGCATTACGCCCTCATTAAGATCATACTTCAAAATTCAGGACACACAGTCTCCTCTAAGAGCAGCATGTGAGCCTGTTGGTTTAAAGAAAAGTTTTGAACACCTCTCTCAACTGGTTGACAAGAGTGACATTACCCCTCCACCTCCCCGGACTAAAAAAGACAAAGCAGTGATTCAGTTTAAAGGTACTGAGACTCAATCTACTCAATCTAGTAGTACTGAGATACTAGATTCTTCTCAAAAAGATAAGTTAGCAACAAAGGAGATGGAACTAGTAGGGATTTCAAACGTAACAGATAATACAGGGGCAAATTCCGCTACAGAGGGGTTATTAACAACTCTCCTCATAGAAATAAGAGACAAATTAGCGGTCTCTGAAAATAATCAACTTAAAATACAAACAGTCTGTGAGACTCTAGTAGCTAAATTGAATGACATTTCAGAAACAGTAGGAGCTGTAGAGCTAGCCATGGAGGACCTTACAAACCAAGTAGATAAAAATGCATGTGAGATCCAGACAATAAAAAGTGGCAATAAAATCCTGAAGGAAAAATTGGAAAGTTTAGAAAACAATGCAAGGAGGAATAACATCAGGTTCCTGAATGTATCAGAAGATATGGAGGGAAGAGATATTAGATCTTTTATAATCGACCTCCTTACAGAACCCCACCCCGATATTGAGAAACAACTTTTCAAGGATGATATACAAAGAGTACACCGGGATCCATACTCAAAAATACCTGGGAAAAAAAATCCAAGATGGATCCTAGTGAACTTTAAATCATATGTACTCAAAGAAAAAATCCTGGTAGCAGGGCTTAAAGTAAGGATGTTTAAAAAACAGGATGGACATTTCATATTAGGTCAGACATCTCTCACATTACCCATAATAAATAATGGGAGCTGGGGAAATCGATGCAGGAATTAAGACGTTTGGGTGCTACAGCCTTCCAACCTTCCCCGCCTCCCTCAAAGTAATGTGGAACAATAAAATGTTCAATTTCAAGGACCCGGAAGAGGCAAATACCTTAATAAATCAAATAAGGGGCAAATCCAAATGAAAGCATTAGCTAAAAGTCTGGTTAGAAAGAGAGCCTAAAACCAGAGGTATCTAATTTTACCTCTAATAACAGCAAGGGAGGGTACCCCATGGGGGAGGTCACACATAAAACACATACAATCTTTTTTGTTTAAATCTTTTACACTTAGTGTGGGGGAACAAGTGGGAGAAAAGCAAAAAATGGCCTCATTTATTAAACTTAGTCAAATGGTCTTATATACCACCTGGCTTTACATCTTCAAGGTTAATTGATGTCAGAGAAATCAATACAATTTGGATTAGGCTTAACTAAAAATGAGGAAGTCAAAAATTTGAAAATCATGTCCTGGATTGTTAATGGGCTAAGGGTTCCCTCCAGAAGGAAAAGAATATTAGAGTATTTAAGACTGTCTGATTGTAATGTCTTTTTAGTTCAAGAATCACACTTACTTAAAGAGGAGTGGGAAGCGGTAATAAAACACCAAAAGTGGATTGAACACTGCATCTGTACAACTTAATCCTGTACAGTGAAAGGGGTCGCAATTTTAATTAACAAATCTGCTCATGCTATGTTAGGGGAATGTACGGTCGACCCTTTGGGAAATGGTCGATAGCTAGAGCAAGATTAACGACAAATGACTAATTCTTGTAGGTTATTATGGGCCAAATTTAGACGACCCTCCCACTCTGTCTACCTTACTCCTCCATCTATCTAAAACAAATGATCACATTATATTAGGGGGGGGATTTTAACTTGGCTCTTGATCCAGGTCAAGATTCTACCTCTTCTATAATGTCTGATATCGGGCTTGTGGATATTTGGAGAGAGTTGGTCCATAAATCCAAAACATCGGGTGGAAAATGTACTTTCTACAATAAAAAATGTGGGCATCGCTCCAGAATTGATTTTTTCTTAGTTGACATCGCTACAAGTAGAAATGTTTGTTTAGCTAGTCATATCCCAGAGCACATGTCCGATCACTCTGCAGTAACTATTAAACTAACTATGGAAGTGAACCCCCCATCCCGGAGGTGGACCATTAATCAAGAATTACTATCAGAAAATGAAGTAGTAGATAAATTGAAGTCGGAAACCAAGGAATTTTTTCATTTTAATCTTAATTTAGCGTCGCCCTAAGTAATATGGGACACATATAAGGCCTACTTATGAGGGTCTTTAACAGCTATATAGATCTATCAATCGAAGAAGGTGCAAGAGGAGACCAAAAAATTAGAAGTAGATATATATAAGCTTCAGGAACAGTTAAAACAAGATCAGTAGAATACTAATGCTCTGAGAAGGCTAAATACTGCGAATCATAAGCTATCTGACTTCTTAGAAATAATATTAAAAATGGAATGCCAGTAAACTGGCCCACCATGAAAATGGAGAGGGGTGCAGCAAGCTATTGGCGTGGAAAACTAAAGCTGACCAAACAGGAAATTGGATAAGAGACCTCCGTTGTCTGAACACTGGTAATAATAATTTCAGATGATTCCAAAATAGATGAGGCCTTTGTCCAATTTTTTAAAAACGTATATACTGACGAGACAGTTTTAGATGAGGAAAGCATGGAATAATTTCTCTTAAATTCAGGTCTTCCTTCCCTTCAGCAAAATGAAAGAGAACAACTAAATGATCTCATATCTAGGGAAGCAATCATTCAAACGATTAGCTCTCTAAAAAGGGGAAAGCTGCTGGCCCCGATTCCATTACCAATTAACTTTATAATATTTTGAAGGAAGACTTGTCCATTTTATCCTTCATTTGTTTAATTCATGTTTTTTAGAAGGTCAACCCCCCCCCCCCCCCCCCCGCATCGTGGGAAGAAGCCACTATAACAATCTTAGTAAAACCAAACAAAAATCCAGGACTCTGTGAGTCTTATGGACCTATATCACTCCTGTACTGTGACCACAAAATATTCACCCAGATTATTACCAAACATTTAGACAAAGTGATAGGCACTTTAATACATCAAAATCAAAAAGGGTTCATTAAGGGAAGTCAACTTAGTGAACTGACTCATGATCTAATTGGGACGATAGATATGGCCCAGACTTATAAGATCCCCCTAGCAGTAATGACATTTGATGCTGCTAAAGCATTTGATCGGGTCGATTGGTCTTTCCTTTTTAAAGTAATTCAACACCTTAATCTGGGTGAAACTTTTGCAAAAGCAATTAAAGCTATTTATAAAAATCCCACTGCTAAAATCCTAATTAATTGGAAATTAACTAGGTCCATACAAATAGGAAGGGGTACCAGACACGGTTGCCCCCTGTCCCCTTTACTTTTCAATATTTATATTGAACCTTTAGCGTGCAAACTGAGACCTTGTCAAAATATTATCCCCTTTAAATGCAATTGATGGGGGTAGAAAAGTATACAAAGCCCTCACTACAGAGTGGTCCCAACAAGCAGGATATTTCCTTTTGAAATTTGGGCACCCAAAATATTTTAAAAAGGTTACATTGAAGATTCTGTTATCAGCTTTGAAGCTTTGGTCCCAGGTGAGTCGCCTCCTAAAAATACTGTATTACTACGAGGTAGCACCAATCTGGGATTCCCCAGAAACGCCTATGTGTATGGAAGATGCGCTGACATCTTCTCTCTGTGCTGGGGGCATCACCACTTGGGGGCAATTGATTGTCGATGCAGAACTGATTTCCTGGCCACCCTTCTCGGCGATATGCGAGGCTTCAGTTTCAAAGTTTAAATATTATCAGTTGAATAGTTGGAAAAAATCTATAAGTAAAGAACTAAATGGTAATTTGGAATTGGCTTCAAAAATACGCTCTCATCAAATAAAGTCAAAAGAAGTATCAGAGTGGCACTGGCTTCTAGTCCAAAATGGAGAAGAGATGCAGACCTCATTTAATAAAATTTAGAAGAAGGATCTGCCGGATGAAGACCTCGAAAATATATTTTTACTGTCTTACATAAATGCTGCACCTTTAAAAAAGAACCACCTCTTCACAGTTCACAAAGCTTACTGGACACCCCAGAAATTATCGAAAATGGGAAGCCGAGAGATTAAGAAGTGTCCAAAATGGGGAAAAGACAAGGCAAATGAGGTTCACATGTTCTGGAGCTGCCCTGTAATACATTCCTATTGGCAGAAAGTTGGTAAGACTATTTTAGATTTTATGGGGTTTGAAATAAAATTAACAACTGTATCCATAATTTTTGGGACACTTCTGAGAGATCTAGAAGGAGGTTTCCTAACAAAGAAATATAGAGCATTGTTTTTCACTCTGATTCTTCTAGCTCAAAGAGAGCTGTGCATTAAATGGATTTTACCATGCCCCCCCACACAAGAAGAATGGATACATTCCTTTCAGAGAATATCAAATTTGGACCAATCTGGAACAAAGAATAAAAAAACTAAATTTTGGGCAATTTGGGAAAATTGGGTGGATAGGAGTCCCTTTGTTTAAGAATACATATCAGTCACCTGTCCCAGGTTTTCTCTGATTTGTAGATTTATAGTTTCAATATATGAATATTTTGTTCCCCTGTGATATCTCTCTACAGTTTAATTTTGTTTTCCTGGTCTGATGATTAAGAATTTGCTATACATGGAGCACATTGGTAGAGATGCCATTGTTCCAATAAAAAAATCAAGACTGGGTTGGATACATTACAATGAAGCCAAAGGGGTAAATCCAGAGATACCAGGTGCCCATCTATCCCTCGCGGAGCGACTGGAATCCCTTAAATCATCTTGGCCATTTGTGATGGACAGAAGACCCCTTTGCTTGAGTTTAAAGCAAATGGAAAATAAATGAGGACTAAAAAAAAAAATAAGAAGAAACTGTGAAAATGATAACATGTAAAGATAATCTTACACTCTAGAGAAGAAGTTGTCAATGATATTTTGATGTAAATCAGCTTCTTCACCTTTACCACGATCATCTTTGTTTGACATTTGAGTAGCCTCACCCAGTGGCTCTTCATGGTCTCCATAAAGATTTTACTGACCAACACGCCAGGCCCTTTCAGGTCCAAGTTGTGATATTTGCAGAGGTATCCCGCTCTTCCATCATACAAAGGAATCATGGGCAGAACCAGGGAAATGCTCACAGATGCTTGTGATGTACAAATCCGGTAAGCAGACAACTTGCATGTTGACTGACTGAAAGTGTTTTTGATTCCAGTAGACCTGTTCTCCAGCATGTGGTGGCAATAAGGCAATATGTGGCTTTACACCATAGGAACGTCACTTTTTGTGAAGCCCCTGTGGCGATAAACCCTTTGACTTATTTACAAGGTGTGGCGTTAAGCCACTTAATATGGCTTAACATTGCCTTGTAAATAAAGCTATTTCTCACACTACACTTAGGGGCAGATTTACAAGTCCCATGCGCGTTCAATGCGTCACGTTGCATGATGCACCCGCAGCGCAACCCGCTGGGTGATATGTACAAGCACATGTGAAGCCACCCTGCGTACTTCTAAATATCACCCCTTTTCACGTAACGCTTTGCGTGTTAGGGGGTTGACATGTGTATTGCTGTGGGTGTTTCCATGCAACACTCATGTCCACTGCTGCATTCCAGATTTATGGGCAATCGCAAATCTGGAAATGTGTTAGAATGCTATGCCACCCTAGGGTGGCATAGCATTCATAGCATTCTAACAGGGATACATGCTTTTATTCCTCCCAGTTTTCTACAGCACGCATTTGAAGAGGAAATCATTTCAATGGATTGATTTTGTGCAGGAAGGTGATCCTTAGTGCACAAAAACAATCTCCACATGACGCAGGCATCCTTGCACAATTGTGCAAGGGTGCCTGCACTGGCTCATGGCAGCAGTGTGTGCACCAGCACAGGGGGAAGCACAGAGATGCGACATGTGGTAAATATGTTGCATCATTGTGCTTCGAAACTAACGTAGTGTGGAATTGCAAAATAACTTGCGGCACGGCACTGCACTGCATTAGTTTCTGGTAAATCTGCCCTTAGTGAGAAAGGGGCGGGGTATGGGTGTCGCGGTGGGCATGTCACTGCAACCCCCATTGATTTTGATGTTACCCCATATTTACAAGGGTGACGTAAACATAGGGCGCACTAAAAGTAAGACCAGATAAAACCTTGTCTTAACATCGTGAAACAGTGAGAAATGTTTAATTATTCCCCTGTACCTTCCTGCACTTAAATAATCATTAAAAAATGACGATTTGCAACTCCTATGTGTGCTGCACAATGCAGCACACATAGGAATTACAAATCACCATTAGGGATTGTTTATGTGCAGGAAAGGCACCTTCCTGCACAAAAAACAATGATTCCCTCAGCACAGGCACCCTTCACTATGGTGAAAGGGTGCGTGCGTTGGCGCTAGGCTGCTAAATTTAGCACCAATTCAATTCAATTCAATTTTATTAAATATGATTTTGGAACTCCTTGGAGATCCACATATTATACAATGACATACGAAATATAAAGATAAGAACCGTATATAAACAACTCATGCAGGTAAAAATTATGCAAAGACAGTATACCGTTCAACTAATTCAGTTTTAAAAGCATTTAAAAAAGTTAAAAATTTTGTTACAAAAAATTCCATTAGGGGGATTGTAAATGGCATCCAGGAAGGCTGTTGAAGAGGTAATTCCAAATTGGACACAAACTGGTTTTACCCAAACACGACGATAAGACAATAATGCTGGACAAACTAGCAACACATGTTTAGAATCTTGGATTGCGAGATTACAATAATTACACATATTGGATGTGCCGTGCCATTTGGCCAACAATTTATTCAAGGGGAGCAAGTCCTGCCTGAGGAGTAGCCAAAAACGGCGTAAGCCGTGGGGTATGTTCCATGACAGATAGGGTTGAACTTGTCTAATTAAACAGGAATCGACAGCTTGTGTGACCCCCTTCTTTTGTATTATCAGGTTCCGATCCCTCTCATAACTTAGCTTCCATGTGGCTTGTTTTAGTTGAGATTTTAATTGGTTCAAGGAAAGCTCTAAGAGAGGTGCTTCCTCTAAGTCCAAAAGAGTGATGGCTCTCCTATAGTTCTTTATAAGGGTCGAATATTCATTTAATGGACCCATCAACTCTTTTGTAATAAGGGACCTGAGAGAAGATGGCTTCCCTTTAATCAGACAAATGACCCAACGAATAACTCCTGCAAGGCCTTGTGCCCAGCTGCTCCTTAGACCAAGTTCCAAACGCAGGGTTGCTGCACTACAACTGTTGTTAACCGAGGTTAAGTTTCTCAGGAGGCAGCCCTCAACTGTGTCCAAGAACCCCCAATTCGCCAGGTCGATTAATTCTATACCATAGAGCAAAGTCGGGGGGACTTTTGCCCGAAAAGCCTCCAGCAGGTGGACAAAATGTCTTTTGCCTGTAGAATTATATAATGATCTTAGGCCATTTCCCTGGGTCTTTGCTTTACGGGAACTATTTTCTATGTGTAATTTGTTACCCAAGCTGCTATTGACGACCATGCCTAGGAAAACATACGATTTTACTTTTTCTAATTTTTGGCCTCCCAAGTCCCAACTAATGTGCTCCAACTTTAATTTATTCCGTCCTTCTAAGCACATTATCTTACTTTTAGAGATGTTTATTTTCAGGAAGTGCTCCTCGGAGAAGGAGTGTAGTGTATGAAGACGATTGTTAAGACCCTTAGGAGTAAGATCTAAAATTAAAATATCGTCCGCATACATTAGACAAGAAATGTGTCTTTCTCCGAGGCGTGGCGCAATTCCTACACATGTCGATAAAATAGAGGGGAGGTTACTAACATAGAGGGAAAATAATATAGGGGCTAGTAAACAACCCTGTTTGAGGCCGTTTGCCGATGGAATGAGCCGAGAGAGGCCCCTTGCACCCCCCAACAGCACTTTGCACCATGTGTTATCATGCAAATCCTGGACCAAACATAAAAGTCTATGCGGCATACCTAGGGAATACAACTTTCTCCACAATACCTGACGGTCGACCTTATCAAAGGCCGTGGAGAAGTCTATGAATGCCGCATAGACTCTCCCCTTTCTTGCTCCTATATATTTATCAATTATTACCTGGAGGGCTGTTAGATTGTCCATAGTCCCATGGTTTTTTCTGAAGCCTGTCTGTTCGAGTGGGAGAACATTTGCGGACTCCACCCATGCGTTTATCCGTTTGAGCAGGCATCTAGTAAAAACTTTTCCGATCGCATCCAGCAATGCAATCTGGCGATAGTTCTGGGGAAGAAGACGATCGCCCTTTTTGAACAAAGGGACTAGGATACTTCCCTTCCAGGAGGGGAGGACCTTTCCACTTGATAGGCAGATATTAAAAATTGGACATAGGAGCTTACTCCATTTAGCCCTGTTCAGTTTTAATACGTTGATAGGCACTTCATCAGGGCCCATAGCCCCTGAACGTCTCATTTCCCCGATGGCGAGGTCTATATCTTTTTCCGAGAAGGGCTCTAACGGTTGACTTGTATCAATTGGCCATGCTTGGGAGGATACCGTGTGGTTACACGCATAGAGGTTAGAGACAAAATCCCTCCATATATGCTCCTCAATAGGAATGGGTAGCGGCCTGGTTCTCGTTCCGCACCCCTCACCTATTAGGGACCAAAATTGTCTCATTTCCCCATTGGTTGCGGCTTCCCTTATTTTTACCCAGATGGCGTCCTCTTTTTCTTTGCGTAAGGAGAGTAAGAGTCTTCTTCTTCTCCTTCTTATCGTTGTTATTTGTCGTGTTAGGGCGTTAGTTTTATTTAAATATTGGGCCCTTATTAGTTTATTCAATTCTATATTGAGAAGTTTCAGTGGGTATGGGATTAAATCGATGGTCTTTTTCTTGTTCTGATTTTGTGCCCCTGTTGTCACCGATTTCAGAAACAGGGAAAAAAGGTCGATTTCGCGACCATACCAAGATGGGAACGTGGATAATGCTATATCGAGCATGGCTTCCAAGTTTCGATGTGCCTTTGCATTCCAATAGCATCTACCTGAACTGTTACCAAAATGTATTTGGTCACTGTTCAGGGTCCATTAATCACAACTGGGAAGGTTTACGTTCATTGAGATAAATAACATTTTGTGATCGCTGAATATGGTATCGATTACAGCGATATCCTTTAATATCTCATAAGATTGAGTCCCTATTATGACATAGTCAAGGATTGACTCCCCTTGATATGATTTGTGGGTAAAGTTTGCTGGGGAATCCGAGGGGAGTCGCCCATTTGCGATTATCCCATCTGCTTCTGCCAACTCTTTTAGTAGTAATTTACCTCGTTTATTTGTTAATATATTTTCGGGGAACATTGCTCGTGGGATATGGAGGGTTTCTTCTCTTATTTTATCACAGAATAAATTTAAACTAAAATTGGAAATCTTGCAATTCAAGTCCCCCATTAGGATAATAACTGTTCTTGGATCTTTCTCCTTAATAGACTGTATATGGAGAAAGATTTTGTTTAGGATTGCATTAAAACCTGCTTCAGGCGGTATATAAGCGTTTATCAAAGCCAGGCGGGTACCGGCTACGGAGATGTCTGAGCCGAATAAAGTTACTACTTGGAAGAGCTTGCTCGGGTCCATGAAATGATCATAGTCCCAGTTTATACGGCTCGATAGGAGACAGGCTATACCCCCGCTGGCGTGGCCTTTTTTGTTTGCGGTGGCGCTACCTTCCAGTACATAATACTCTTTCCCTATTTGAATATTTCCGCTACACCATGTCTCCTGGAGGCATATTATATTTGCCTCTAGCGACAGGAGAAATTGTATTTTCTCTGAGTTGTTTTTTAAACCTGCTGTGTTCCAGGATATTATGGACAGATCTTTGCTAAAGATACTGGTTAGATACTGGTTTAGTTGAGGATTTTTCAGCCAGTACTCTAGGCAACCAGTTCCATTGATCACTTTCCATGCTGTTCGTAGTTTGATAAGATAAACAAGAGGGTTTAACATAGGATACTACTCGAGAATCCTTAGACCAGCTTATTTTTAATTCTTTGATTTCCCCTAATTTGTTTATATTACCAGTTGCAGCTTGCAACATAGAGGGGGGGGGTATCTGTTTGTTTAAGGGTTTAAGGGCATTATTTTGTCTAGAGTACTTTAATACAGGGATTACATCTATTCCTCTACTCTGAAGATCTTCTGCACGCTGTAAAATGAGATTTGCTACTAATTTAGAATGGAATTTTACTCGCGTTACCGTCCCCGCTGCAGATTTTAGTTGTTGGACTATATCCAGGTCTGCCGATTGGATGAGTTTCAGATTGGCAGATTCCTGGAAATATTTCAACAGGAGAGATCTGTTCAAGATATAATCGGCTTCAAAAAGGGGAGAGAATTCTATCCATACCGTATCTATACTCTCTTCCTTAGGTTCTTTGTTGTACGGGGAGCCTTTTATAGGAATTCCCAAAGGGGCAGTTATAAAGGGATTGAGCGATGGAACTTTTTGCTCATGTCCTGGGGCAGTTGGATTATCTGCCTTGATTGAACCTTGTGGGGGGACGCCCATGCAGGTTGCTCCCTGAAAAACAGATGCAAATGGATTAAGTGAAAACGCAGCTTGGGTTGGAGGGTTTTGCGTCTGACCTAAAGAAGTTGATTTATGTGCCGCTATTGTCTCCCTATTGTTATTACCTTGCTGACCAAAAGTGAATATGTCAGCTAATGCAGGTGGGGAGGGTATATGGATGGATACAGGAGCTGGCGTTGCCTTAGATGGTAAGGCTATGTTTTCTTTAATTGCCAGATTGTCAGAATTTTTATTTTTTCCCACTGCCATCTGAACTTGACGTGTCACATTTTGTAAGGGAGAGATTAGATGTTTTCTAAAGAGGATCTTCCTCCGCCTTCTATCCTTCTTAACAGTTTCCTCTTATTCTTTCCGTTCTTTTTTGATATCTCAGTTCTCCCTTTATTTTCATTTTCCCCCTGAATAGCTTCATCCTCCATATCCCCATCCCCCGACTGTTTCTTAAAAATCGGGAACAGCTCATTTCCAGTTTTTGGCAGAATTTCCTCAGAAGATTTTATTACAGGATCATTACTTATCAAACCTTTTAGGGGGGAGGGAGGCTGTAAAAAGCTAATTTTTTCCTCTTCAAGTACTTTTTTAATGATGTTATTATCAGCTAGAGATTGATCTTTCAAACCTAACCTATCTGGGACCAAAAAAGGAGAAGAGGGGACCTTCGCGTCCACATCCTTCTCCCTTTGGGACCTCAGCAGGACTTTTAGAATTTGTGTCACTGTATCGAGCACACAATCTGATCCCCCTACAAATTTTTCCAGTAGTTGTAAAATGGATGCTAGTAGATGTTCTAGTATGTGAAGGGAATCAGAAAGTGGTTTATCGGGACCCTTGCATTGAAAGGAATTTATTCCAGTCAAGTGTAAATTAGGACTTGAGGAAAAGTGTGAATGAGAGGACTTAGATGGGGTACTACTGTAGAGATGTAAGGCGGCATGATTCGACTTTACCGGAGTGTTCTGGGGGTTCTCGGCTTTTGTCTGGTCGGGCTCTAGATATCGTTGACATAGATCTTCATCTAAGAGCATTGGGGACAACCCATTATGAAAGGATGTTTTAATAAGTGAGTTGTTAACTACCTGGGTACCGTCCTCATGAGATATTATCACAGTGTTTAAGTTATCTTGCTCTATGTCATTTTTTGTGTTTATGACTACCTCTGGTATAAGGGCGGTGTTATTTTTCAAAGTTGAGAATAGGGGGGGAGAAAACTCACACTTAGGAGGCGTTCCCCTTGTTATTGTCCCTGGACTCATATCCGCTGTTGTCTTTTTAATTTCAGGGCTTTCTCGCTGAAAATTGGGGGCGGAATCTAAATGTGTAGCTTCAGAGTCCTTGGGGTCCTTAGGTGTACTGTCCGCCCCTGTAGCTTTGTTCTTACCCCTCTCCCAGAGATTGAAGAGCTGGCAAGTACTTTTCATACTAGAGGCTTGACTAAGTTTGTTTCGCAGGGGATTCGATCTAGTTTTAGTACCTGATCTCCCTACTATTATTTTCCCAGACCTTAGTTTCTTTGTCATCATCACCGGCAAATATTATCGCGGTTAAACAGACAGACAACGTGGGCGCGATTATGATGAGAACGATTGAATACACAGCCTGCTAGATACCGACTATATCTGTAAACTCAGAGTCGGCCGTGCATTTCTACCCAAAGCATTTCATATGAAATATATAACAAATGTGTAGAATACCGGGAGTTAGAGAAGTGGCCTAGCCTGGCCTTCTCGTGCCTCTGAGGGCCTCAGAGGGCCCGCCCTTGTCCTGGGCTTCTCCCGGGCGCTACCCGCGCGCTACCGCGCTGCGGTCCTCTTACTCTCTATAAATAAGTCACAGGGTGATAGGGGCGTGGCCTCCAGGGAGAGCGTCACCAGGTGGAGAAGGTGATTGAGGCTGCTGGGACTCTTGGGACTTTGAGTCCAGCAGTGCCTCCGCTCGCAGCCCTGATTTGCCTCAGCCCTGATGAGGAGACAGCGATGGACAGCTGTGAAGCGGGACCCGCGGAGCGGGTCCGGCGAAGAGTAGCGCCTTGCAGAGCGCTTCCAGCAACCAGTTCAGCACGACCACGGTCCACCAGTTCCAGGCACAATCACACGGTCAGCAAGTGTGGAGGAGGAGAAATCCGCCGGTTTTGGGCAAATCCGGAGCCTTTTCTACAAACGCCAGCAGGGGGCGTGGCCTCCAGGGAGAGCGTCACCAGGTGGAGAAGGTGATTGGGGCTGCTGGGACTCTTGGGACTTTGAGTCCAGCAGTGCCTCCGCTCGCAGCCCTGATTTGCCTCAGCCCTGATGAGGAGACAGCGATGGACAGCTGTGAAGCGGGACCCGCGGAGCGGGTCCGGCGAAGAGTAGCGCCTTGCAGAGCGCTTCCAGCAACCAGTTCAGCACGACCACGGTCCACCAGTTCCAGGCACAATCACACGGTCAGCAAGTGTGGAGGAGGAGAAATCCGCCGGTTTTGGGCAAATCCGGAGCCTTTTCTACAAACGGCAGCAGGGGGCGTGGCCTCCAGGGAGAGCGTCACCAGGTGGAGAAGGAGATTGGGGCTGCTGGGACTCTTGCGACTTTGAGTCCAGCAGTGCCTCCGCTCGCAGCCCTGATTTGCCTTAGCCCTGATGAGGAGACAGCGATGGACAGCTGTGAAGCGGGACCCGCGGAGCGGGTCCGGCGAAGAGTAGCGCCTTGCAGAGCGCTTCCAGCAACCAGTTCAGCACGACCACGGTCCACCAGTTCCAGGCACAATCACACGGTCAGCAAGTGTGGAGGAGGAGAAATCCGCCGGTTTTGGGCAAATCCGGAGCCTTTTCTACAAACGGCAGCAGGGGGCGTGGCCTCCAGGGAGAGCGTCACCAGGTGGAGAAGGTGATTGGGGCTGCTGGGACTCTTGGGACTTTGAGTCCAGCAGTGCCTCCGCTCGCAGCCCTGATTTGCCTCAGCCCTGATGAGGAGACAGCGATGGACAGCTGTGAAGCGGGACCCGCGGAGCGGGTCCGGCGAAGAGTAGCGCCTTGCAGAGCGCTTCCAGCAACCAGTTCAGCACGACCACGGTCCACCAGTTCCAGGCACAATCACACGGTCAGCAAGTGTGGAGCACCAGCACTAGGAAAAACGCAGGGATGTACCGTATTATTGTAAATATGGTGCATCCCGGCATTTTGAGAATGGCAGAGTGTTGCGTTAGCAATTTTTACTTAACATCACTGTTAGAAATGGGATCTCTTGTTGGCTAAGGCTTGCGCCAATGCCAGGCAGAGACCACCACTCTAGTCAGGGCAAGCGAGTTACACACCAACGATAACCCCTGCTCACCCCCTTGGTAGCTTGGCACGAGCAGTCAGGCTTATCCCGGAGGCCTTGTGTAAAGCATTTTCGCAAGCACATAACAACAACATCCCAGGCACACCACAAAAGGAACTCCACACAAGGTTATATCAAAAATAGCCTTTGTATTCTCATAACACATTAAAATAGTAATCACATAATATACATTGTGCCACCTGGCACCAGGTCATATCTACAAGGGATTATTTACACCTGACAGGGCCACCGGACCACTGACAGAACCATCACAAAGCAAACTTAGTAAAAGTAAGACATATCAGAAACGTACAACCAGTAATCACTGGTAACCACTGTACTCAGCATCAGCCTGTAACATAAACCACATTATGCACAGTATCACATTAGGTGCGAATTACATTCTGCGCCAGCCTCACCAGCATAAACACATTATGTAATCCTCTCATAAGTCTAAACGCATTAGACAGTAACCTCACACATAAAAACATTATGCATAAGACGGTGCGTAAATTATAGTACATGAATCACATTTCCTAACCCCTATTAACCTTACTGTCCCCCTGGCCAACTGTCCTTCTCAAAGAGGCTCAAACGCCCTGTGTCCAGATAGTCAGGGCTGCTGCCTATTCAGCGAAATCCACAGGTGCAACTGCGCAAACCTAAACATAGCAGCTTCCCACGCTGGGCAGCTGAGAAACTCACTGGGCCTCTGGTCCCATGCAGGGACATTTCACACTCATTACCCTCTTGTTGCAGCTGCCCTCCCCGGCGCGGTGCAGCTGTGGCACTTTGCATAAAGCGGGCCCGGCACCTCTGTGCCCTCTGGACCCCCCCTAGTGGCATTAAACACATGCCCCCATCGTTGGGCCGGCCGGCTCTCTGGCGGGACTGCCCAGGCACTGACAATGTCCCTCGATCTTCCCCCAAAGACACAGGCCCTCTGGGGCTCTCTTGCATACAAAAAGAACTGTCCCTTTAGCATTGGAGCAGCCCTCTGGCTGCTCGGAAACGTTGCACTCCCTGGGACAGGCAATCTCGCCGTAGCTCCTGGCGGCAGCAACCCACAGGGCTGTCACCATTTTCCTGTGAGCCCCATGGTGCCATTGGCGGCCTCGTCCGCCCGCCTCCCTTCATCCGCACCCCTTCTCGGGACCCGGGACTTCATTGTGGAGCCCGGGAGGCTCCAGCCGCACTGCTCTTCCACCTCTGCCTGGGCCCTCTCCTAGGACTCAGAACTTCTTCGATGCTTCGCCCGGTCCCCTCTCTCTCGGGACCAGAACTTTGATTGGGAGCCCACGAAGCTCCAGATGTGCTAGGGGCGCCGGCCCTGCCCACCTCTTCACTTCCAGGTCGCCCTCGGCAGCGGCCCGGCATCTCCTCTTCTCCGGGCAAATGCGGGGTAGGCTCCTGCAAATAGGCAGCATAAGAAAGAGTGGACACCTGCCGTTTTTAGTACGTATGAGCGGGGTAGGCTCCTGCTCGTGGTGCAATGTGGGGTGGGCACCCACTTCTCTCTGCCTCCTTAAGGAGGGAATCCCCATGCTGGGATTCCCTCTGAAAATGATTGCAGCCCAGCGCTGCGGAGCCCTCGTGCTCCTTTGGTGGGGGAATAATTAAAATAAAGTGCTTGCAATGAGCTAGAACAGACAAAAGGTCCTGTAGACAAAAGAGTCAGTCTTCGGTGAAGAAGGGGGCAATGCAGGGCACAGGGAGGCAAGCCCGCCTGGCAGCCCCCCCCCTTGGGCCCCAGCAGCAGCACGCCCCTCAGGTTCAGGATCAAAAACAAAACACTTTCATGGGGTGACAGCCCCTATATTTATATCAGCATTTCCCTTTGTGTCACAGCACAGGGCTTGGGGATACCAGTCAGAACTGGTTTAGAGGGGCTTTGCAATACTTTGTTTTGCCAAGCTCCTCTTCTCCTTTGTCAGGTGGGAGCTCAGTCATCAGACACACCACAGAGGGCGGAGCCAGCATTGTACAGCCTGGGCACAGTCCTGTTCAGAGTCAGGGGATTTCTCTTCCCACCACTCTCAGCCTAGGTATCTCATACAGACTAGATGACTCACACTGCCCCTCCTGGAGTCACCCACACCTCTCAGCTCCTGTCACTCACAAGCCAGACATGCAATTCACATCAGGCAGGCAGACACATAGCACACAGAAATGCCAACTTCTAAAAGTGGCATTTCTCTACCAGTCACCAAAAATCTGCACACACCATTGTGCAGCATTCATCCCCACGAGTTCATACATACTAAACTCGACCCTGCACCCCTCCCATTCCAGGAATTACCATGGACACACATATCCCCCATGCATTCCTATGAGAGGGCAGGCCAATCTAACCACATGCACTCAAAGAGTGCACGCACTTTACACTGGGCTACAGTGCTAAAGTGCCCAGAGGCCTAAAACCACTACCACCATGTCAGAGCTTAAGGCAAAAAGTTCAGGGGTGAACCAGCCAAAAAGAGCCAAGTCCAACAATCACGCTTCGCCATTCACTTTTAAATTTGCCCCTATCTGTGCCATCAATTGCTCCAACCACTAAATCTTGCTGCTGTGGAAACTGGATGAAGCTGTTGTGGTATCTCATCATTGAAGATATAACGTCTTGTAGCACACCACTGAAAGTGGCAGTGACAGTCCATCAGATACTACCACAGTGTATTGAAAGGACCATGTGGCTACAAAATGAAGTACTGCCATGAGTTTGATAATAGGTGCAATAGATGTGGGATTTCTGTCATGAGGATAAAGATCTGGCTCCAGCTAATTATATAAATCCAGTATAGTTAGCCTATTCTTAACTTCGTGATTATATTCCTTTTCCCTATGGTAGCAAGGTCTATAAATAAGCAGTGCACCTGAGGCTGCCATCTCCCCACTCTCCCAGGGTTCATATTTCTGCACTGAAAAAACATTTGAAAAGTTTTCACATTTTACACAGCAATATATTTGCTAATTAACACTAAAGTCATGTAGTTCTACAAAATATATATGGTTTTTCTACATATTGTAATTAAACATTTGCATTTTGTTCTTCACAAATGACATTTAAAGCGTAAAATAAATGTAAAACAATAAAAAGTGTAAATAATACATTTCAAATATAATATTTACACATGTTTTTAAAGAATAGTGTCCTCCAAACATACTGTCAATGGAGATGTAAACAACACTGCGCAAATATCGCATTTCAGCACTGTAATGCACTACCCACAAATGTTTATTTTAACCGCATCGATGCTGCGGCGATTTTTGCGCTGTGCGGCTGTTTTCCCTTTTCCACGATACATGCCGAGCTCAGCTCGTCATCAGCACACGCCACCCGTGGGTGATGACGAGCTGAGCTCGTCATCAGCATCGAAAGGGTTAAAAAAAGTGAGTGACCATCGAAATTTGAATATGTAAACAAAGTAGCCACCATTTTGAGTGGTGGTGATGCACTTAACAGTCAGAAACTCACTACTTTGAACTTCTAAAATGTTGGGTCCTGGACTTTGCTGATAGGCCTTTCCAATCAGACAGGCACAGCAGAAGTTGAACGCATAGTGAGCGGTAGACTCCAAGACTGACACAACCATAGGCTAACATTGATGAAAGTAACATACGAAGCCCAATGGCTGTGTCTGTCTCTGTTGACGATCGCTTACGTTGCGTAGATGTACACAGCGGTTAGAAAAAGAGCTCACTTTCCTCCCAGCACTACTGC
This sequence comes from Lissotriton vulgaris, assembly GCF_964263255.1. Classification (NCBI taxonomy): domain Eukaryota; kingdom Metazoa; phylum Chordata; class Amphibia; order Caudata; family Salamandridae; genus Lissotriton; species Lissotriton vulgaris. The sequence continues at coordinate 773,149,944 of NC_141696.1, read as the reverse complement.
TATCAAGGCCTGCTTCACTTTTGCTTCTGTTTGTCACCTCTGGGAGCAACAATGTCAGGTCTATAAGCTGAGAGGGCCCCTCCCTTCATGCCAGAGGAGCTGTAGCTGCTGGCAAATGAAGTTATTTCCCTGTATGGTCAGCTCTATGGCTTACCAGAGGAACTGGTACATGTTTAAAATGCATATGTGAATCTGTCAAACTGTTTTTTATCCATGAACACAAGCTACAATGTCTCTTTGAGTTCCTGATTGAAGTCTAGTGACTGATGTTAAGTGTCATAAATTTTGGTCCTCACAAGGACAATGATGTTTGGCATTTGGAAGAACTTTATAATGTTAAAAAATAGGAGTATGAATATGTGTTGTCTGTTTAAAGCACTAGATTTAATTTGGTGTGTATAGAGATATATGTATGTATATGTTCGATTTACATGTGATACATTGAAAACTCACATCATGAAAATTAGAAAAACACATTATGTGCTCTTTGCAACTGTTCATAAATATGTATTCTGTACAATACAAATTAACATGATTTTAGCTGTGTGTACCATCGTACAAATCACTCAGCCTAAATCAGGGCTCTCAACAGTTGTTTGGGAGCTAACAGTAGCTCCCAAGCTGCTTCAGAGTAGTACATAGCCTTGAGGTTACTTATTAGATGGGCACAAGGTCATTTGTTCATATAACTGTTAAGGGAAGGCTGTGTTCATGTGACATCATGATCATCAGGCTGCATATGGCAGCACCTGACATTGATTAGTGCTCAGTCAGAATCATAGGTCAGGTTGGGCCTGAGTCACAGGGACAAACAACTGAAGCACTGAGGTATATCTACCTTGAAATATAACCTTGCCAGGTCAGAATTTGAGGTGATATGCCCATGAACGCTTGTTAATGGATGATGATTGAAAGGGAGAGTTACCTAACTTCTTGAGCTAACATTTCATCTAATTTAACTCCCATTTCAAAGTGTGTCATGTCCATACTGCAGACCCCTTACTCATAGTGGCTGGCCAGTATTCACTGTGCCATAAGTATTTATGTTTAACCTTCAGTAGTTCACAATGTTTTGCACTGATCATAAGTAGGTCACATCATAGATTATGTAGGAGCCTCCTGGGCTAGATGATGTCACAGGCCTGGATTGGTGAGTTTAGTCCATGACATGGGATGAGTGGCGCTAACAGGTCACTATAAACGTGTGTATTACGATATTTATTTTGGTCAGCATGTGATCATGCACATGTTGTATGGTAACCTACGAATCATGCTTGTGATGGATGTAGACAAACAGTGTAACATCAATACAGATAAACAAAAAATCACCAAACTATTTCACTTTCATTTCTTGAATCCATACAGGTCAACACCCATCAGAAAGAGGAGATTTGAAAGGCCGTTGCCAGGACGGTGCAGACCTTGGGAGTCTACAAGTGACACAGAATACATGGCCGCAAGAGGTAGGAGGACCGATGATGCTGGACCAGAAAGTCTGCCAAAGTCCTCCTCTGGCAGCCCTCCCAATGTGGAATGCATGTGCATTGCACCCTGACCCCCAGAATGGCCTGCATTCTTGCAGTGGCCTATCCGTAGATTGATGGGCAGTTGAGGGCTCAACAGCAGCAACAGGGGGATAAGTTCTCATCAGAGTTTCACATATTGCATGACAATTTTTTTGTTTCCACCATTTTTTCCATCAACATTAAGGGTGACCTATGTCCTACACACAGGAAGAGTTATCAAATGTGTACGATTTGCACAACGTGTATGATGATGTACTTTGTCTGTTAATTTTGCTATGAAAGGATCCCACCTGATTCAGGTTTACAACCAAATGACTTATCTGAGCAGACATATGGCTGCCTAAACTCCACATATACATCAGGTTAGTTGATATCATGATGGACAGTTCTGCCAAATAGGCCAATAGTCTTTGTTGTGTCACATGTGATGATCCATCAATATTGTGGATGATGTAAAGGTAGACCAACTACACGTGACATTGTATACTATGCAGTCATGATACAGTGAAAGCTCCCAATTTCACATTGTACTAATTTGAGCATTTTTGGGAGTCAAATACGTTGTTTTTCTATATTAAAATGGATTAGAAATGTATCAATCTCCATGTTTTTACATATGCTAACAGAGTTATTTGTCAATCCACAAATCACAATATATCTACATGTCTTCAACAGCATAGGTAAACACATATTGCTTGTTACATTGATAAGCTCCTTCAGTACAGCAAGCATTCTTGAGGAACCTGAGGTAAGTGTTACCATTGTGAAATGGCCAAACAAAGGACACAGGCTTTCAGTTTCTACAAATGTTGTTACAACATTGCAATAGTTGTTGACACATATTGATTCATATCTAATTTATTTAAAGAGTTTTATATAGCGCTGACTAGACCCTGAGGTATCAGAGCGCTTTACAGGTTTTTAGACCTTGTGCACAGTGTCCAAAGGTATATTTGGTGTATATCCTAATGGAGCAAAGGCAGACCATTCAAAGGTGTTCAAAAGTTTCTTTAGGGAAATAATTATACTTAAGAGACAAGATCTTATTTGATGTAGGAGCTTTCATGGGGAATTACAGATCAGTGAACAAATGGTGTCTGAAGGTGTTCCCAACATGCATAAGATGATGATGTAAAGAACCAACATTTTGTGAGCCTTATAGCAGGTTCAATATGGAAAACATGAAAATGTATTGAAGCTCAATATTGTTGATAAGTTCTATTCACACAGCTACAATTAAACTATTGTATATGTCTTTTCAGTATCATTCAAAGCAGACAAAGTAGATGTTGGTCACAAAGGTGGGGTAGCAGCTGGACACTCTATCTCACCTGGTCAGACCATCAACACCAAGGGACGCAGTGCCATGGACGGTGAAGGGGCTGGCATGGAGGGCACCAGCTCAACATCTTCTTCGGAGGCCTTTGCAAGTGACCATCTCCTTGTGGTGGCGGACCTAACTGCTCTTGTTACACCGGCATCCTTTCCCACCACCCAGAGTGCAATCTCCAACCTCCCTATTTCTCCCACTTGGCAAATCCCACCCCCCTAAAATGGGTGGTGTCTCCTTTGCTCCAGACACCTCTCACCCTGCCCCTGTCTCCCAGGGTGAGCTGAGAGAGGGGGCAATTTACCGCTTCTGCAGCATCGCTGTAAGCCAGACTGCACTCTTGAATGCCATTCAGGGGCTTAGCTGTCATATGCAAAAAATGCTAGCTTACATTGAAGGCACACATAGTAGTGTGTCTGGCCTACAGCGGTCTTTTGAAGGTCAGGCCTCCTTACTGACAGCAGTCTTCAAGCATCTCAACCTTTTGCCTCACATCCCACCCCTTCCCCATTACAATTTCCATTACAATTCCTTATTCCCAGCCCTGTTGCAAGCGCACTCACACTTTTGCTCACACCCACTCCAACACACACAAGCAGAATACACACACATAAACACAGACCACAAAAAACACAGGCGTACAACCAAAAATACAATCACCGGGGGGAGGAGCCAAGATGGCGACCGGTGCAGACCTGTAGGCTCCCGGCTCCACCAGCCTTTCTCCTCCGCACCGACATCCTGACTTCTATCCTGGTGGAATTTGGCAGTGGATTGTGTGTGGCGCGGCGCTGATCTCAGCCGTGTTTTCCCGGACTCTCGACCTGCCCGGCGGCCGGAGATATCTGCGGAACTGTTTGTAGCCCTGGACCCAGCCTGCACAGTCGCTCTCCGCCGTGCCCCGGAGAACTAGTGGCGGCCGGACTACTCGTTAGGTGCTGAAGACTCGAGCACTGGTGCAGTTCTCGTGAGGCAATACCAGGACTGCGCTGCCTGTAGAGACCCGTCGCAGGCGGTGTGATGTGGGTGCTTGCTGAGATGCGGCGCTCTTCAGGTACGGATCCTTTGTTTGGGGCGGGAGATATGCGACGTGGGTCGCTCGGCCATGTTTGCTCGGCAACGGCTGCCTGACTCCCTGTTTCACTACACCCCAAGAAATAGCAGAAGACCAAATCTTGTTACAATCCAAGAGGTTCAAACTGAAAGACTAATCACTTTCGACAAACCATCAGTGAATAAAAAAGAACTATGCAACAAAGCAATGGAACTTGTGCCTCTTGAAACCCAAATTGCAACAGTTCAAGAAACACCAGTCTACAATGATGTAGCCTCGGACTATACAAATGTAACAAAATAAAATGCAAAGATCAATGGTAATCCGGAAGCAATCCCACCAATTGACAGAACTGCATCTGGCTACTTTATCAACTTTGATGACTTTTCCGATGATCCGAGTGAACATGGAGACAAGCCAGCAACAAAAACTTTCAAAATGAAAATTACAGAACTTTTTCATCAACTCAAAGAAACATACCTGATTTCCCCTTGGATTGAATTATGGATTGTGTTAGGTGTACTTACCCTTCTACTGTGGATGATCTGTCACTCACCTGCATATGAATGAAACATTCTAAATCTCACAGATGTGTCAATGTCATTACTATGTAGACTCACGTATAGAAGTATGGCTGGATGTTTGGCCAATGATTGCACATGAAGGTACACCGTGATAACTTACATCTATGTGCATGTGATTCCTGAGACACATGAAAAATTGGTTGACTGTGAAGGTGAGTACTAGCTGTGTCCCCATTGCACATCAACAATAATCTCACGACCCCCCAAACTAGGCACACGTCCATGTGTTGAATAGGGCTGTGAGTAGGACTGACCAAATCGGTATCAGGCCTGGAGTTGTGGCCTACATCACGTGACATCACATACCCACTTACACACTTCTGTGTGGACACATTCTGTCATGAAGTATGACACTGCTCCACATGGTCAGAGGTTGCACAACATACTCACATTGCTGTAATCACATATGTGCACATGTTGGCCAGCATCTATCCCAAAACCATGTCTGGCTTACAGATGTTGAACTTGCAAAAGGGACACACCACGATTGCACATGCGTCTGTCGGTCCGTCCCAGTGTAGGGACGATGATTTTTGAGGCACACGAGTGGAAAATAAAATCAACACACATCACAGTTAGACACCAGTGAGTTGCATGGACTTTATTGGCATTTGCGTGTCAGTACGGTCGAGGCAACGGCCACAGCAGGCAGGGACATGCCGGTGACACTTGCACGCAGCATGGGTACATGTTGAGGTTCAAACATTGTTGTTGCAACAAGGGACAGAAATCAGCACGGATGGCTTCGCTTCCAGCCCATCTTGCCTTGCTGGTTGAGTCAGGTGTTATTTGGCGTTTGCCAATTGCCCTGTGTGAGGGGGCAGGACTTACTGCCCATGGGATCTGCATAGTGCTCTGCCACCGGAGTGCGCCTATTGTCTGCTCTGCTGACAGTGCTCAGGTGAACGGGTCCAACAGGTTCACTTGTCATGCCACAGTGCTGTGCGTGTTTTGTACTTCAGCAGTGTGTCCTAATTGGCAACATTGCCAAATGAAGCTTTGTTGCTACGACCATGGACCTGCCTCACATTGCACCGGTGTGTGTGCACACACGTTGTTTCACGCACATGCATCCATAGTTCGGACAATGGTGGACGTGTCCTCCGTTGTATTGAGATATGTGAGCCATCCCAAAGATGCAACATGCTGTTGGGACCTGTGTTGTGGGTGGCAATCAGATGTGGCTGCATGAACGCATTTACTCGTCCATGAATGCCCGCGCAGCTTCATGTGCAACGTGTTCCAATAGTACATCATCTACTGGTCTGCTGCAGAGTAACTCTCCGTGACGTGTGCCTTATTGGCACTGTACTTGTTGATATTGAGCCTTGGCTGGGCGCCCGCTCGTGCCACACTCGTCCTGGCGATTACCCCGAACTTTCGCTATTATGGCTTTGTTTGGCGCTTCGTGTTGTGGGGGAGAGCGCCCATCCCTGCCAGTGGTTTGTGCTGCCCCGCCTGTGTTAGGGTCCGGCTCACAAGCACCTTCCCTGGGAAGTGAGAAGCAGGGGCTACAGCCAACACTTTCTCTCGGAACTATCCTGATTGCCCTGCGTGACTTCCGAGCTGGATGCACCATGGCTACCACGTACTGGGAGGAAAACTGGACGACATGGCGTCTGCGCTGCGGCAGGGATGCAACTTTTGGACCCAGCAAAGCGTTAATTCACCTCTGCCTGCACCTCGTGGGGATACAGTGCTTCCTCCTGCCCGCAGGACAGATGTGCCCGCTTCAAACTCTAATGGCGCTCGAGACCGCCCGTCCGACAGCCCCGCCTGGGATACTTTGTTTCCCCTTTCACCGGAGTTTGCTACATTGTTGGTTTCATCATCGCGAGTGACTTGGGTCCTGTATATGACACCACTGGCCCCCTCGACGGCTCCTGTTTCGTGTCCTTCACCTTTGTCATCGAAGAGCTCGTATTCTCTGAGTGTCCCGGAGGAACTCCCTATTACGGTCAATGGATTTTATTGTGACTTTCGACGGCCATTTTGTGTTCCTGAGTCACTCTCATTCTTTCTGTGGCCATATTGTCTCTTTGTTTCACAGTGGGCGGGCCTCTCTCGGGGAGCGTATTTGGGGATGTATCTAAGATCGGGCCAGGGCTAGGCTGCTTTCTTTATCATCGGCTTCTTGGCTGGTTGAGCCGGGTTTGGGACTGTTTTTTGCATCCAGTTTAGTCACACGCCGCAAATTGTTATTTCACTCCTGTATCTGCATCAATGCTTGCTGATTAATTTGAGTTTGGGGTGGAGGATGTATTTGTGGCTGGGGGGACCGGGACTACCTAGAATTGATCCTCCTCCTGCCTTGTTTGTTTTTTGAGAGTTGAAGATTAGGATGTTCTTTTCTCACTCTCTATATCTTGGATGTTACACCTTTTTCTTTTTCTTCTTCCTTTCTTCCTTTTCTCGCTATATTTCGGGTTTATTGGGCGACAGACACACTGCTGTGCTGGGGGGGGGGGGGGGCAGGCCGTAGCCTCTGCATGTGTGTAGGGTGGGGGGTTAGAAGTTAGTTTCTAGTTTTAGTTTCTATGGTGCCTTAATTTATCCTTATTGTTATTTTTCTTCTTTCTTCTGTCTGGGTCCATGTCTAGGCTACTAGGGGATGGGTGGCGGTGGACACTGGGTGGGACGTTAGGATTGATATTTTGTTGGATATACATCTTGCTGCCATGCTGCCTGGGTGGGACTTGACGGTTGGGTTGCTCTCCTGCGTGGTGAATTGTAGCGGACGTCATGCTCCTCCCACATGGACTCTGCCTCCTTGCTTATTCTTTCTTTTTACGATTCAGAAAAAGTACGATTTGAATTTAATAGTCGCATAAAAAACCTTAAAATTAACCTTCACCGATTCTGGGACACGGTATTACAGCAATTACAGTGTAGCTCTTCAATGCTTGTTTATGGTGATGGGGTATTACTGTGTCGCCGTATCGCATGCACTGGTGCTTCATAAGTATCTGTGGCCGGCCTGATGGTTGTGGGCCCGTGTTTGTTCTTCTTTGATGCACAATAAAGGTTTTCAAAAAAATAAAAATAAAAAAAAAATACAATCACCACAACAACCACCACACCCACATGCACCGCCCCTACCACTAGCACATCCAGACACTGCAGGCATCACCACACTCACATGAGCAACCCCAACAACCAGCACATCCTCAAATACCACATCCACCACCACGCCCACATGGACCAACATCCCCACCACTGCCCCACAGACCCCGCAGCCAACACTACACTCACATGCACCACACCCAGCACCTCTGAGACATCACAGCCACCACCACACCTGCATGCAACACAACTACACACAGCACCTCCACAGCACATGATCCATCCCCCCTCACACACACACACACATATGACACAAGACACCCCCAAATATGCACAACGTAGACCAGACTCACAGCTACTTAAACCCTCAACAGACACATGCTCATCGGACATTGCCACCCCCTCTACCTTCCAGACCCAACTAATTGCCGGACACCCTAGTCATTTTCCCATAGAAGATGTTCTTCCTTGCCCTAAGACCTTCCACATCCCAACCCACCCCTACCAGAAGTGAATCTACCTCTTCCACACCCCAACTGACTCCTTCCACATCCCAGCCCACCCCTATCAAACGCAAGGGATCCCCTCCCAAAATAGTGTCCACCCCTCCCATGTAAGACCTTTGAGGTGCCTGCTCTGCCCACTAGATGCCCATTACTGAAGAGGTTCCCCTTGGCAGTGAATTAGAAGGCAAGCTTTGTGCCACTGCACAACAGTGCAGAATTTTGGACTCAATGGACTATCATTTGGCTTCAATATTATTTTGAGAGCCTTAGCTCATTTTGTGGAATAAATCCATACTTTTGATTTCACCAATTTAGTCCGGGCATTATTTTTTCTAGCCATTGTTTGATTCCTAGCAATGTTTCTGAGTAAAATGTGAAGTACTTATTTTCCTTTACCATGATGGCAGGTTAGACAGCTGTTTTTTTTAATGTCTACTTTATTTAGTGCATACACTGGTTAACATAGTATGTGATGGTCATTTGAATTTAGGTGCAGTCATTCATCATAGTAATGGCCACTTGCACAAACTGATTAATGTTACAATTCTTTTCGGATGTGTTATTACAGGTATGTCTGTTTCACCTTGATTACTAATCAGTATAAAACATTTTGTGACTCTTGAAATTGGATACAGTACATGACTTGCACTAGACAAGGAGAAATGTTACATGGATTTATATGTCGATTACTTCTAATTTGTAACTGAAATTGGTTTTACTGTTAAGTTCTAAGGTAAAGGTTACACCTTGTCTAGTGCAATTTCTACACCATGTTAAATTCCTTATGAGTGTGTTATGTATGTTTTTATATTTGGAATTTTAGAAATTTCCTTAAACCCACCCGTATTATCACTTTTTTATTTTTATTTGGATATCCTTTTTTGTGCAAATGTCAATTTTGTTTAAGGCAGCTTTCCCCAAATGTATACTTACAATGTGATCATACAGGTGTGTTTCTTTACATTTTTTAAACATCAACATTACACAATGGCATGCTCTTGTTTGCAAGAGAGCTTTAAAAATGCAAGAGTCATGTTCAAATGTTAGCAAACAAGTCAATAGGTAACAGGTAAAAGTGGAGCTTACCGTTGTTTACGTCCACAACGGCGTTAGTCTTATTCTTCATGAACAAGCAGCGGGAGGACTTAGCAGATTGGATCCATGGCAGAACAGTAAGTGTGAAAGTGAGAAAAGGTGGGTTTTTGCCTTATATCCCTTCCATTTCCCCAACTCAGGTGTGGAGGTTTTACCATCACAGTCATGTGAGCAGGAAGGCTCATTGTGATTGGGTCGGTGTGGAAACTGGTAGTCCTTACTCCGACAGCTGCTTTTGCCTATCCTGCCATCGAGTGGTCAAGATTTATTTGCGGTGACAGAGGGGCTGCAGTAGTCTTTCGTCTATGGGCCAGCTAAAATCTAAATCGGGTGGGTGGGTGGTCCGCCAAGCTGGCAGGTAGGAAGACTGCCAAAAAATCACAATGGGACCCTATCCCCAAGACCTAAATCAGGCCCTTAGTGTTTGCTTCTGTTTGGTGGGAGCTTTAAACATGTTCCTGTCAGTCAGGAGACAACACAAATTTCCCAATCCACGTTAGAGCGGGCAGGGAAACTGCTGTGTCCTGGGGCTAGGCACCCTGGGATGCTGTCTCTGAGGCCATTATTGGCTCTGGAACGGGGCTGTGTGGTCCTTTTCCTTTTTTATTAAAAGTAGCAACCGTAGGGTAGGGGATCCCCAGGACCTTTTAAAGGCTTGGGAAGGCAGGCCGCCTGGCCCCTCTCCTGTTTCTCTAAGTTTTGGCCACAGGGGTTGACTCCCCGGGGCGTATAATGGCGCCGTGAGGGGTGGCCCACAGCCCCCGTCTTTGAATAAATAAAAAGGCTCCAGGGCTGAGCTGCCCAGGACCTTTGAAGACTCAGGAGGGAGCTTCACTTCCTCATCCCCTTAAGAAATGCGACCACAGGTTGGGCTCCTCAGGGCCTATAAGTGAAGAATGAGGCACCAGCCACCATTTTGTTGCTTTTTTTTCCACTATCCCACAGGAGTTATGAGGGACTGTGGCAAAAATTGCCACTTGTTTTTTCCTTTTAGGCCTGGGGGCCCTCTGCGTCCCCTCGTGGGGCCTAGGGGGGAAGGGTATACCTACCCTGCCCCGTATGTTTTTTGTGTTTTTTTAAACTTTAGGACAGGGGACTAAGGGTTCGAGTCTTATAATGGCTGCCAGCTACATTTTTCTCAAGTTGCAGGCAGTCAAGCAGAGCACTAGCTCCTATAGGAGATGGATAAAAACCTAGCATCTTGCAACAATAAAAGAATTAACTGAAATTAAATAAGTATTCCACATTTTACATATTTACAAATTCAATTAAATAATGAATGTACAAATAATATTTAATAGTTAATTAATTATTACTTAATTAACTTCCTACTCTATACCCCCAAAAACCTAGCAACCTGCAAAAACATAGCAACCTGCAACAAAAATATAAGTAAAATAAATCAGTATACCATAAGTCACATACTTAAAATGCAATTTAAATGATTAATTACCAATGAATAATAAATTGCTAATGAATTACTACGTAATTAACCCCTACAAACCTAGCAGCCCCCAACTAAAATATAAGTAAAATAAATAGGCATTCCATAAAAGACATAATTAAAAATCAATTGAATAATTAATTAATATTTAGTTGTTAATTAATTATTACTTCATTCACTTCCCACCCTATATCCCAACAGTAAGCAAATAACATATAATGAAAATAAATCAATACCACATAAATTGCACGATAAATATCGATCATATAATTATATTAAATGTATTAAATAATTCCTAATTATCTATTACCTAAGTAACTTTCCACCCTATCCCTCTACAAATTCAACAACCTACTACATCACTGTACTGTGCACTATAAATTAATATAAAAAAATATTAGAAATTCAAATCAACTTAAAATTGCCTGCTACATTGTAAACACAATATTAACATTTATATAAACAATAATAACACCTACAGTTAATATATCAACTAAGCACATTGAAATCATGTAAAAACAATATTGTTAACCACTATGCTAGTGAAAATTACACAAAAAACATCAGTATTACTTGCAATGAAATGACTTACCTCAAAAAACAATATTATTTTCAACTATATTTGTGTATCACACTATTTATGTGTCCTGATATTTAAAGTTGGATATTTCTGTCTCCTGATATTTTTAAATGATATTTTGACAAAACACCAGATTGAGGACAGTACAATCACCTTACCGCTTATATTAGTAACAAATTATTAGTAGTATCAATATTATCATTTATTGTTATGTTCATTAATAAGTTACATTTATACAGTGCACATTTGCTTCTAAGAGCTTTTTGACACTAAGGGCCCTATTATGATGTCAGTCGGAAAGCATTGTGAGTTGCCTGCCACACAGTGCAGGAATCTACACAAACTCCCATTTCTTAATGGGAACTTGTGCTAGGACAATGGGAGTGTGCGACCGCACCATGTGCGGTGGCCTCATATTAGTGCAGTCAGACCACCGAGCAGAGGTTGGTAAGTTCTGATTCTACAGTAATGTTGGTCGGAGGCAGCTTCAACCAACATTGTAATCAGGCCCTAAGTACTATACAGTCAATGGAAAAAACACGGTGCAGAACTGGAGAGTTAACAGAAAAGAAAGGCTTTCAAAATGTTCTTAAAAGATAGCTGGTCTTGAATACTATGTAAATGAAAAGATAATTGATTATGAAGCTTGGCCCCAAAGTCCAAAATGTTACGATCATCAACCCACATTCACTTGACCTAAGCAACCTCAAGTAAAAGGACTCAGTGTGAATACAATCTAGAAATGGTGTATCTGGCAAGTCATTCAGAAAATTAAAATGTACATTGATTGGAAAAAGCCTTATACAGCACTCGGATGTTTTAAAAATCATCAGTTGGTGTACTGGGAACCATGGAGATGGTAATTAGCTTCTGTAATGTGGTCAAAATATTTAGACCTGGAGATGTTCTAACCTCAATGAGGTGAATTTGGTGAAGCATTTTTTAGTAATTAATCTGGCACACTCACACAGTCCTTTTTATAGCCTATATGTTATGCTATGTTATGTATAGTTGTAAAGTGCACTAATATCCAAGAGGGTATCCTGGAGCAGAGTAGGTGTGTGTGCCTAGACCTACCTATGGTAATCTGGTTAATTGAAAAGCTGAGTCTTCAGATTCTTGCAGAATTTAAGGAGGGATGAGATGGTTCTGATGTGGAGAAGGGAGGTTGTTCAATGCTTTAGGGGCAATGTAAGAGAAAGCTCTTCCTCCTGATCTGGTTCTGTGTATGAATGGGATGTTGGCAAGTGTGAGTCATGCGGAGCGGAGGTGTCTGGATGGTTGCTGGAAGGAGATGCGACGGTTCAACTAGGTGTGAACTAAGTTATGGAGTGCCTTGAATAGGTGTCTGACGAGTTTCAATTAAGCGATATTTTGTTTTGGAAACCAATGTAGTTCCCTGAGGTATGGTGTAATGTGAGTTCTGTTCTGTGTGGGAGATTGAAGATGAGTATGACTTTCGAGTTCTGGATGGTCTGTAGTCTTCTAGTGAGTTGCTTGTTGCTCCCAGCATGTTCACATAGTCCTCTTGTGCTACTTGGGAGTTATTTGAAGAATTTACCCAGCATCACCAGGATTTGCAGCCAGGATGCAGTGACAGCATGTCACGTCCAGTTTAATGGTTATTCTGAGGTTCCTGGCATGGGTTCTGGGTTTGGATATGGCTGTGGTTTCAAGTTCGGCTGATCACTTGTTGGATCCCCGTGGTGAGGTGTCCTTGGCAAAGATCACTATTTCTGTCTTGTCCGTGTTAAGCTCGAGACAGTTTGCTTTTATCCATTTAGCAACTTCAGTCATGCAAGCTAAGAATGTATTGCTTTAGTTGGGGGTCTTGTATGTGAGGGACATTATGAGGTGCATGTCTTCTGCACAGGAGAGGATGTTGAAATTGTGTGTGTGGTTCACACTAGTCAGAGGTATCATGTGTACATTGAAGAGGGTGGGACTGAGCGATAAACCTTGAGGGACTAGGCAGATGGGTTTGCTGGCTTACAATGAGTAAGGTGCCAGGCTGACAGCTTTTGTTCTATCCATTAAAAATTAGCAGATCCAGCAGAGAGTGGGTCCTTGGATGCCAATTGTGTGCAAGTGCCTGATTAGGAAGAGATATGAGACAGCGTCAAATTTTGCAGAGAGGTCAAAGAAAATGAACAGCTGCTATGTCTCCTCTATCAAGTACAATGCAGATGTAGTCTGTGGTGGCAATTAATGCTGTTTCTGTACTGTGGTTTGGCCTGAATCAAGAATGCAATTCAAAGGAGAGCTAGTGGTTGCTGAGATGGTCAGTAAGGCAATGGTTGATTCGTTTTTTTAAGACCTTTTGCTGAGTATTGTAAGAGGGACATGGGTCCATAGTTGGAAAGTGTAGCTAGGTCAGCGGGTGCTTTCCTGAGCAGGGGTATCATGGTGGCATATTTTCAGGTGTCCAGAAATGTGACTTTGTCTATGGCGGCATTGAGGATGGGTGTTAGTGCTTCACTGATTTGTACGATTTCTTTGATCAAGGCATGGTGGGGTGGCAGCAGTGGTTTCGACTGTAGTGGCAACAGACCATAAGTTCAGGGTTTGTTCATCAGCCATGAGGGGAAGTTGAGTTTCAACAGTAAGGGGATAACATTGAGGTTTGAACTTGTGTTGTATGGAGGTGAGTTTGTTAAGGAAAAATTCCAAGAGCTTGTTGTAATGGTCTTGAGAAGGGGTGATGTTGCTGGAGGAGGGATGTGCTGTGTTGAAATTATTGATGATGGCAAAGATTTCTTCGCTGTCATTAGTACTGGTGTGAATGTGCTGTGCGCTTATTGTTCAGCATCTGCTGGTACTAGTGTGTGACATAGAAAGGGAACCACCAGGCTCTAAGGGAATGGGAATGAAAGCCCAGTAAAGCAGCACCACACTTGGACTACAGACCAAACCAAAACATTCATGAGTACATCAAAATGGAAATGAAGGACCCACCTTGAAGGGGATTGTGAAAGCACACTAGTGAGAACAGCTTGGGGGAAGAATGAAAGAAGTACAAGAGTCCACCATGGCCGATGCGAACAGTGCAATGGGGCGGATTCCCGGATGACCAAATACGATGCGCGCGTCGAGCAGCTGGATTGAGTCGGAGCTTCTGACTCGAAAAAGCTCATCGAAGTGGACTTCGGGGGTCGAATGCGGGCCCCCCTTCGTCCGGGACCTGAGGACTTGATCACTGAGTGTCCCAAAGGTCCCCCCTACACATGCATGCACGTGCTGGCGGGACAGAGGCCTCCCCGCAACAGGGGACGCTGTTGTCCGGGATGTGCAGTTTTGGTCTATGGGAGTGTATGTATGCAACGTACACCTTGCTCCCAGTGACTTCAATGGGGCTCTGAGCAACCAGGGTCCATCAGTGCTTCAGCACTGCAGCGCATCGTATACTGTCGTTTGGAGCCCAGGGGCGCGGGGCGCTCGGAAAGCTCTACGGGTGCGAGTTGGTCGAAGGGCTTTCCCAAGAAGATCAGAATCAGGCCCCAAGTCTGCTGAGATGGAGTCCAGAGAAAATGAATCTTCATAGGAAAGTCATTTTGTGCATCTATCATAAAATAATGGCGGTGGGAGACCTGGACTTGGTGATTCCAGAGATGATACCTCTTGTTGCTTGTTTTGTCCCTTTAGCTTTAACAGGAGGTCAGTCTTATAACTCTTAGAGACTTATTTACAAGCCCCTTGCACTGCCGATGGTTCTCTTTTGAAATGGGAAAAAGTGATGTGCCAACAATGCAAGGGGCTTGTAAATAAGCCCCTTAGAATCTATGGCTTTGTTTTAGGTACAACATGTAGACCAAGTCCAGGCTTGTAGGCTCTTCACAGGTTTCAAACAGCAGGATCAATTTTTTTCTGATCCTCAAAAGGTCCATGAGTGTTATGAAGGGGGTTTATGGAGATGCCACATTTATGACTGGCACGAGCTGGCGGGTGAGATTGACCCTGGGAAGCTCTAACCAATTGAGTGAAGGCTCCCAGGTCTAACCATACCACTGTAGCCATTTTCAAGATGGCTGAAATCTTCGGCTAGAGTCACCTTGAGTTCTGACGCCTGGGGGTGTGTATAGGGAGTGTACTATGTTAATCCTAAATTATTCCTAGGGTTATCCTGCATCTTACACCAGCTCCAAATTTCTGCAATATCAAAGCTGAATTTTCAGCAACCAGACATGGTTTAAGCAAGAATTGTTTTGGGATCCTGCATTCACCTTTTGAAGTCCACCGCAAATGATACATATAAACACAGTAGACCTGTCATGCAGGTTGTGATACAGGCTGTTGCACTGTCATATCAAAAAGCGGCCCACTGTGATTGGGGCCTGACTGGCTGGGTAGACAAAAGTAGAGCCCTGTCCAAAAGTCAGCTAATATTTCCCTGTTATGGGAGAGGCGTCTTTGAAGCATATCCCAAGTGTCATATGAAAAACTAGCACTGTTTCAGCTCCATTTTCTTCAAACTCCCCTGGTGGGCTGCCATGGACTGTGTGGTCATAACCATTCACTCAGACAATACCAACATCTCCAAGTGAAACGTCGGTTCCACCTTTCCAGAGAGTGTGTGCAGGGTCTTTCCCCAGCAGGGACTCTAGAGGCATTTCTGGACTCAAAGTTACTTTTAAAGAACGTGAAACTCCCCTGAACCCTAGGGGAACCAAAGCCATCACCCTTAGTGTCTTATCAGAATGTCATCTGTCACATACTGGTGAAATACATCAGGAACTAACTAAGGCAAATCCACCCCAGCACTACAATTGCAATATACTACATAGACCCACCAATGCGGCACTGTTTCCTGTGGCAGATGGCATCTCCCTTTTTGTGCTCTAACTGGTAGCACTCATTGCACTTGGGCTGGAAAAAGCCCATGAGTTTCTTTCCTCTAGACCTATCAATCTTATGGTCAGAATTAAATATTGATACTTTCCCCTACAAGCTATTACAGGGTCTTTAGAAACCTCATTTGATTTTCCCTGTTCTCTCTATCCTTTTGTGGGTGGGGATCCGGTTCACCTCTCTTGAGCCACCCATCTCCCCCATGCACCTTCTTTGACACTCTGGCGCTAATCCAGAGGTCAGTCTTTTTCATAAGCTCTCTGGGAACAATGAGCTTAGAATCAATGAGGTGTTGCCAAAACTCTCCAAAATATTTACTGCTCATATGTTCCTTCATTATTCAATCAATCATAGCATTTGTAAAGTACACTACATACCCATGAGGGTCTCAAGGCGCTGGGGAGGGGGGGGTGCAACTTCTGTTCGAAGAGCCAGGTCTTGAGGAGTCTCCTGAAGGTTAGAAGGTCTTCGGTCTGCCGTAAGCAGATCGGGAGGGTGTTCCACGTCTTGGCGGCAAAGTGAGAGAATGATCTGCCGCCGGCGGTCACTCTTCGGATGCGGAGGGACGGTGGCGAGGGTGTGGTCTGCAGAGCAGAGCTGGTGGGTGGGGTTGTAGAGGCTGAGTCATCTGTTGAGATGCGCTGGTCCGGTGTCGTGGAGTGCCTTGTGTGCGTGGGTGAGGAGCTTGAATGTTATCCTCTTGTTGATGGGGAGCCAGTGCAGATGGGGTGTGATGTGGCTGTGGTGGGGGATGTCAAGGATCAGGCGTACGGAGGTGTTCTGGATGCGTTGGAGTCGTTTCAGGATTTTGGCCGGGGCTCCTCCATAGAGTGCATTGCCATAGTCCAGTCTGCTGCTGACAAGGGCCTGGGTGACTGTCCTTCTAGTTTCAGTGGGGATCCACTTGAAGATCCTGCGAAGCATGCAGAGGGTGTTGAAGCAGGAGGAGGAGACGGCATTGAGCTGCTTTGTCATGGAGAGTGTGGAGTCGAGGATGACCCCTAGGTTTTGTGCATGGTTGGTGGGTGTAGGGGGGGGCTCCCAGTGCCGTTGGCCACCAGGAGCCTTCCCAGGCCGAGGGGGTGGAGCAGAGGATGAGGACCTCTGTCTTGTCCGAGTTCAGCTTCAGTCGGCTGTTTCTCAACCAGTCGGCGATGGCCTTCATTCCTTCATGGAGGTTGGTTTAGGAGGCGTGGGGGTCCTTGGTGAGCGAGAGGATCAGCTGGGTGTCGTCGGCGTAGGAGATGATGTTTAGGTCGTGCTGTCAGGCGACATGGGCGAGTGGTGGCAAGTAGACGTTGAACAACGTTGGGCTGAGAGATGAGCCTTGGGGTCCGCCGCAGATTATCTTGGTGGCTTCGGAGCGGAAGTGGGGGGAGGCGGACGCTCTGGGTTCTCCCGGAGAGGAAGGAGGTGGTCCAGTCCAAGGCCTTCCCTTGGATTCCGGTGTCGTGGAGGCGTGCACTTAGTGTGCGGTGGCAGACTGAGTCGAAAGCGGCTAACAGGTCCAGGAGGATGAGGGCCGTAGTTTCTCCATTGTCGAGCATGTTCCTGATGTCGTCGGTGGCGGCGATGAGGGCAGTTTCGGTGCTGTTGTTGCTGCGGAACCCTGACTGGGATGGGTCCAGGATGTTGTTCTCTTCAAAGAAGCTGGTCAGTTGTTTTAGCCTTGGGTTTCTTTAGTAAGGTGTTGATCTCTGCGTGCTTCTTGCTCTCCGGGAAGGTCGCTGTCTCAAAGGAGATGTTGATGGTTTTCTGAAGGTGGGGTGCGATGGTGCTTCTGGCTTTGTTGTAGATGTGGTGTGGGCAGGGGTCTACTGGGGAACCGGAGTGGATGGTGTTCATGATCTTGATGGTGTCATTCTCGTTGATGTTGGTCCAGGCGCAGAGACGGTTGGTGCGGGTGGTGGTTGTGGGAGCGGGGTGTGGGCTGTTGCCTGGGTGGTGACGGCGTCGAAGGTGTCATGGATGTCTGTGATCTTGCGATGGAAGAAGGTGGCCAGCGAGTCGCACAGGTCTTGTGACAGTGGGATGTCGTTGGTGTTGGAGCTGGGGTTGAAGATTCCTTCACAATGCTGAAGAGTTATTTGCTGTCGTGTGCGTGGTTGTCTAGGCGGTCTTTGAAGGCGGTCCTTTAGGCAGATCTAATGAGTTGGTGGTGTCGGCGGGTGGCGTTCGTGTGGGCTGTGTAGCTTTCCGATGTTCCTTCGCGGGTCTAGTTTTTTTCTAGTTTTTGGCAGGTTCGCTTGGAGGCCTGGAGGTCTTCGGTGAACCAGCTGGCTCTTTTGCTGGTGTGGGTGTTCAGGGGTTTCCTGAGCGGGGCAAGGGTGTTGGCGCAGTCGCTGATCCATTGTCTGAGGCTGCGGTGTCTGGGTCAGTTGGGTCTGAAGGTGGGTTGTGGGCGAGGGCGGTGGTTAGCTGGTCCTCTGTGATCTTGCCCCAGCTGCGGCGAGGCATCTGCTGGGTGCGGTGGTGTGTGGTGGGTTTCCAGAAGGTGAAGTGGATGCAGCGGTGGTCGGTCCAGTGGAGTTCGGTGGTGCGGGTGAAGAAGACATGGGTGCTTGCTGAGAAGATCGGGTCAAGCATTTGGCCGGCGGAGTGTGTGGGTGCTGTGACAAGTTGTCTGAGTCCGAGGTTGCAGAGTTTGTCGATCAGGGTGGAGGAGTTGGTGTTGTTGTTGTTCTCGAGGTGGAAGTTCAGGTCCCTGAGGAGGA
Organism: Lissotriton vulgaris; assembly: GCF_964263255.1. Taxonomy (NCBI): domain Eukaryota; kingdom Metazoa; phylum Chordata; class Amphibia; order Caudata; family Salamandridae; genus Lissotriton; species Lissotriton vulgaris. The sequence goes on along the minus strand of NC_141696.1, from coordinate 773,131,203 downwards.
TGTAGTCCATGGAGGCGAGGGCATGTGTGCTGACGAGGTTGGTGATGGAGTCGCAGAACTGCGGACGGGTTCCGGGGGGTCTGTAGATGAGGGTGCCTCTGAGGGTGGTGTTGGGGTCCGTGTGGATCTGAAAGTGCAGGTGTTCGGCGGTGCTGAGTGTGTCGTCGGCGTGTGTCGCCTACGCTTATAATAATTTAATTTTCTGCCCTTCACCCAACCATTACTCCATTACTCAATGGAGTAGTTCACAAAGTCAGAGGGTATGGTTATGGTTATGATTTCAGGTCATACTCTTCTGGGCCTGATCCAGACTTCCCAAAAAAGCATCCTTCATGGGGCATATCTCATCCTGTCAGCTTTCTCAAGGACCAATAAGGTATCTCTCCCTGTAGTGGTCATGTGCTGCCACAAACTAACCCCAAAGTCCTCCTCTGGGACACTATGCACACACAAGCCACCTCATATGCCTCAAACCTCTTATCTATGTCATCCCACACAAAAATGCTAGGCATCAAGGGGCAGATTTAGCAATATTTCATGCAGCACAAAAGGGAGAGGGCAGGAATGTACCATATTTATCATTATATGGCACGTTCCTGTCCTCCTTGCTTTGGTGCTCTTTTGGCTTCCTAAGGCGAACTCAGATACTCTTGCACCATAGTGCAAAGGTGCTTGATTTGTGGGCAAGATTCCTTTAGTGCAGGAAGGACACCATTCTGCACAAAAACAATCTTCTGAGGCTTTTTCCTCTTTCTTCTTGGGTTCTTAGTTGAGGAATGGGTATGTATCCCCCTAAATTAATAATCATAATCCTTGTCAGTGTGAATTCCTAAGGTCACTAAATAATGCTGATTCCAACCTACTGGAAGCTAAGGCACAGAGCACAAATATTTAACTTAAAGGCAATTTGTAAAGTATTTATGCAGTATTAAAACAGTAATAAAGTTGGAATGCAAATCAATAAAAATCCCAAAATGAATTTTAAAAATAGAATAATATGTTATAAACAAAATAATACAATTAATTAAAAAAAAACTATTAGGGGACACAGAGAAATACTTTTTAAACGTTTGAAGTGAAAATAGCACCATAATGCACAAATGCAAATAGTGGTTAATGGTCATGGTAGAACAGGACCTAGGCACAATTTGACGATGTCTTTGATTGAGAGTGAATCAAATACACTAACTGGGTTAATCCTGGGAAAAGATGTTACCTTTTGACTTTTGTTCTTTAAGTACCCATCCACCAAAGGAGTACACCTGTTAGCTGGGCAGTTACAGGAAAAGGCCTTTTGTAGTTTGTTGTGTCTTTGGAACTTTCACAGGCAGTCATTCTTATGACCACTGGAGTCTACTTGTTTGTCCTGGGTCCAAGATGCGGCTCTTCTCAGGTCTTAGATACCAGGTTCAGTCCTCCTATGATCTTCTACAGGCCCATGAGTGTTTTGAAGTGGGTGCCTGAAGATGCCACATTTGTTCTAGGCACAAGCTAGTGTGTGGGGATTATGCTGGGATGCACTTACCAATGGTGTAAAGGTGCCTAGGGCTACCCTTAGCCTCTTTGGGCATTTTCTACATGGCTGAAATATTTGGTTACACTAAACTTGGTCTCTAAGGCCCGGGGGTGTGCATGGGGAGTATACTATGGTAATCCTGGTGTCTTCACAGATCCAACACCAAAGCTTAGTTTATGGCAGTCCCTTTACCAAGAAGAACCTACGTTTTCAGCAACCAGACATGGGATATACAAGAATTTTATTACAATCCTGCCTTCGCCATTTTAAGTGCACCCCAAACATGATATGTAAACACAGCAGACTTCTTAAACAGGTTGTGACACTGTACTATCAAAAAGGGGCCCACTGTTATTTTGCTGAGGGGAAAAAAATATCCCTGCCCAAGTGACAACTAATATTTGCCTGTGACCGGAGTGGTCTCTTTAAAGTGTTCCCCAATTGTCATATGAAAAGTCCCAGCAAACCTGTCAAGCAGGATATGGCAGTAAAGCGCGTATTGACATGGTAATGTCTGAAAGGATTCCTGCCAGCCTCCCTTGAATATTCTATCAGGTTCATATGGATCCTCCCTGCCCATTCCAAACAGCCTATTGGTTGCTCCTGGAGCAAGCTCACACCTCTTTCTGGCCAATTGAAATGCTAATTATTGACTGGCCGAAGTGGGAGAATAAAATGCAGAGTTTGTTTTCAGGGACTTTCAGCAGGGCAAAGGTAATGTTCTTTTCCATAATGCATATATTTTTTTAATGTTGTTTATCATAAATGCCGAAGGTATAATGCTTCAAACTTCAAAATAACACTTCAGAATAGCAATTCATCAATTTACATGAAATCATACAGTAATCGTAGGAATTATTGGTAAATAAATTAACAATATTTGTGGATGGTGTTGCTTATGACCTGCACAACCGGCATTTAGCTGGCAAAGAGTTAGAAAAACAGCAGTTCGGGCGTGGCTATGACGCCGAGTAAGATGACCGCCTGACGGGAAGCTCCGCCGCATCAGGTTCCTTTGGAGATCCGAAGGTGAGCTTCCTGGTCACATTGTCTCCTAAAAATCGCCTGCATCTAAACCAGGAACATTTTAGGAACCTGGTTAGATGTCTTTAAGGTTATAGCGCGCTGCACTCAAGTATTTTTTTATCGCTGATAATTTCTCTTCAGCGCGTCCGCCATTTTAGGTGGCTACTGGCTCCATGACAACGAGCATCCACTATTACTCTTATTTCTCTACTTTAACTTCATGAATGAATATCTATTTTATCAAATTGCAGCAAGCTTGGTTACAGTGTGGATTTCTCTACCCTTTGTACTAAAAGGCTGTGCACATTATATTTGATATTTTCCTCGCTTCAGAACATCCACCATTTTGTTTTTTCTAAAGAAGTCACTTTGTTTCAAATGCAGTGTCCTGATTTACACAGCAAGCCTCACACCATGATGGCGCTTTTGGAACTCCCATGACCATCTTCTTTGATTATTGCTGAAAATGCTTCTTCTTGTCATTTATTTAAACAAGTTACTCATGGAAGTTTTGGTTACCTCAAATGACAGTTCTGCACTTTCCTATTTCTGACTTTTGCAAGATGTGACTGATGTATTAGGAAGTGCTCTATGATATCTGAGTAATTTTTATTTATAGGAAGACTGTGCAAATCGCAGTTTGTTTTTGTACCCAAAAGGCACTCTTGTTCATCTACATAAATTCCTTCTTCAGTACTAACTTTGTCCCTTACAGCAGAAACGATTGCAGTTGTTCCTTCTAATCGTCATTATTCTTCACAGTCCAGAACTACAAAAACTTCTCCTCCTTCTTTGTCTTCTAAACATCTAAAACATGATCCTCCTGACAGCGGTCATCTCCCATCTCCATGGAGCTGTTACTGGAGGAAATGTGCGCTCTACGCCCCTTTGTAGAGTAAACTAACAGTAAGATGCAATTCTTGAAGGAAAAGTGGTCTACAATGGATACCAGGGTTTCTTCAATGGAACAGCAACTTTCAACGGTCCAAGTTAATTCTCAAAGGTTTTCTTCTTTAGAAATTGAAGTACGTAATCTTCAAAAGCATACTGAGGATTTGTAAAACAGGAATAGAAGGAATCATCTACGTATTTATGGATTGCCTGAAGCTCTCGAAAGCAATGATCCTGTCTCCTTCTTTTCCTCCTTCTTGCTGAAGCGGTGGATAAGCCTTCTTCTAAATCTTTTAGCATTCAGAGAGCCCACAGACTTGGTCCATGTCCTTCAAGCTCTACGTCTCCAGTCAGACCAAGAGGAGTTATCATCCTATTTTTGAAATGTATTGATCTGCTTTCAGTCCTTTCTGCAGCTAGAGCCAAACAACACATTTCACGCCTTGGTCAGAGGGTCTATCTATCTCAAGACGTATCTAATGCTACAGCAGCCAAAAGAAAGGAGTTCCTGAATCTTTGAGCACCCTTATGCTCTCTTGGTGCTAGATATGAACTCTTTCATCCCTGCATATTTAAAGTGACTTTTCAGAATCAGACTCGCTCCTTTCAAGATCCTGCAGACCGTAGGAATTTCATTCACTCTCATACTACTAGTGATATGGACACTGCTGGTACCTCTGTTGGTTGACTCTCCTGGTTGTTTAGTATAACAGCTTTTAGAATGTACTGTTCACGTCAGGACTCCATTGACTCTTCCATGAGTTAAATAATTGTCTATTCATACCTTTTTCAGTGTCTTAGTTATTTTTATAGTTTCTTCTACCATTGTTCATTTGCAGTTTCATATATTGTTCACTCAGTTTCATATATTGTTCATGTTCTGTCATATCTTTTATATCATTTGTTTGTTAGTCATATGATATCCTCTGTAATTATTTAATGTTAATTGTTTGTCTCTCTTATATACCTACAGGCTGTTTTGTGTATTTTCAACTTGTATTACTCGTTCCTTTTTTGTCCCTCAACCCGATGCGGTCTGGAGTCCCCAAGTTCAGGCGGCTCGTCTTTTCATGTGTCGTTCCTGTCCCATTGTATCTTTTTTGTTCCCTTCAGGTATGTTTTTTCAGTCATGCTAGTTGGATATGTACTGTCTCCTCTTGCTTTTCCTTTCTATTTCCAGTCTTCCTCTTCTCCATCTTTCCTTCCCTTTTTCTACTGGATATATTCTTTTCCTTTCTATTTCTGTTTGACTTTCCTTTCATTACATACCTATTTCTTATTTTATGCTCATTTGTTTTCTTCAATTTATACTGTTTATACTGTTGTTACATGATGTTATTCTTTTTTACTCAGAGTTATAACATGGAATGTAAAATGTTTTAATAATCCTATTAAGAGGCAGAGAATTCTTTCACATCTAGCCTCATATAAACCTGATATAGTTTTACTCCAAGAAACTCATTTATTTGAGGCTGAAGCTCTCAAACTTAAGCGTAATTGGGTTGGCTCAGTTTTGATATCTCCCACTGAAACAAAAAAGAATGGGGCTGTTATACTATGTCATAAAAAGTTGAAATGCTCTGTTGTAATGCAAGATATTAATTCAGATGGTAGGTGAATTCTAGTCAAATTACTAATTAATAATGTCCCTCCCACAGTGTTTAACATGTATGGTCCGACTCAACCTGATCCCACTTTATAGCCTGCCATTACAGATATGTTTTTTTCAACATAAATATGAATTTTTTATATTAGGAGGCGACTGCAACCAAGTTATAAACCCTTTCATTGATCGCAAATCCCAGTTATGTTTTATTCCCCATAAATCACAGAAACAATTTCTTCATACTATTGCACAGACTCAATTAGTTGACGCCTGGAGGCTATGCAATCCAGATCAATCAGAATTCTCCTTCTTTTCACCTCCACATGGATCTCTTTCCCGGATATAATACATTTTTCTCTCGAAATCCTTGGCCCAGACCTAATTTCTTTCGCGATTGAGCCCATTTTGATTTCAGATCATGCACCAGTAATCGCTGACTTTGATTTACTTCCTCCGCATTCTAAAACATCTAGATCGCGATTTAATAATTATCTCTTACAGGATCCAATTTTTCCTCCTCTTTTATATCCTTTGCTGAAGATTTTTTTTTCCATTAATGACGATCCCTCTATATCTCCTGTTTCGATGGGATAGCTTTAAATCAACAGCTCGCGGGTATATATTAGACTTTGTCTCTAAGAAAAAGAAACAGTCCTCCAATAAACATAAAGCCTTGTTCTCTTCTATTAAACACTTAGAAAACCAGTTCTACACATCCTCATCGGACTCTACCTTGCAGGATCTTATACGTGCTAAGATGAAATTTAAGAAAATCTCTACTGACAATGCTTCCTTTACTTTGCTTCGCAGCAGTGCCTGATACTATGGAGGTCGAAATAAAGTTGGCTCTCTTCTTGCTAATTATTTAAAATCTAGGAACAAAAAGACATTAACTGAATCAATTCACTCAACTGATGGTAAACTTCTTTTCAAGGATCAGGACATATTAGCCGAATTTACAAGATTCTATAGCGTTTTTTATACTCCTGAGTCACCCCCATCAGATTCACTTATTGATGATTATCTTCATACTATCCCCCCTCCCTCATCTTTTGATCTAGATTAAACCTTTTTAGACACAGATATTTCATTACAGGAAATGTCCTCCTCTTTGAACTCTTTAAAGAAAAATAAATCTCGCGCCCCTGATGGTTTTTCTGTAGAATTATATCTTCATTTTTCTAATTTATTATTACCAAAACTTTTTAACCTTTTCCAACATTTCTGTTCCACAGGAGCAGCAAGTGGTACATTTCTAGAAGCCTCTATCTGTCTCATCCATAAAGATGGCAAAGACCTCAAATTTTGCAAAATTGACCGCCACATCTCATTATTTAATGTGGATTATAAAATCTATGCTAAACTTTTAGCTCAATTACTTGAATCCTTTATTCCTCACTTAATTGGTCCTGAGCAATGTGGTTTCATTAAAGGTAGGCTAACCTCTGACAGCTCTCGTCTATTTTTCAATCTTCTCAACAAAGCTTCTTCTTTTTCTTTCCCTCTTGCGGCGATCTCCATTGATGCAGAAAAAGCGTTTGATAGAGTAAATTGGTGCTTCTTGTTTAAATCCCTTCGATGGCTTGGTTTTGGAACTAAAACTAAATTCATTTCTTTTATTTTTCTCCTCTACTCTACCCCTTCTGCTACTACTATTGTTAATGGTCAAATATTTCAACGTGTCTTACTTCATCGTGGTGTTTGACAAGGATGTCCATTATCCCTTCTTCTGTTTGTTCTCTTTCTTGAACCTTTTCTTTCTCGTATTCACCAAAATCCTTCTATTTATTTTTTCCATATGGTTGATCATCATCTGAAATTATCGGCTTATGCTGATGATATTATACTTTTTTTTTCCAATGCAGATTCTTCTATCCCTTCATTATTACAGGAGATATCTGATTTCTCGGCAGTATCAGGCTATAAGATTAACTCTGATAAAACAGAAGTCTTACCACTTACTAAATTCTGCCTCAAGCAGCAGTTTGAGTCCACTGGCTTTGACTGGAACAGTTCTAAAATTAAATATCTTGGCATTTGCTATACAAATTCTATTACCAAATCGGTGAAAATAAACTTAGATGTAGCGTTGGATCGTATCTCTAAACTCTTCACTTCCTGGAATCCTCTCTTTTTCTCCTGGTGAGGCCGACTTGACTCTAATAAGATGATGATTACTCCCATTCGATTATACTATTTTTCAAAGATTCCATTACATATCCCTGCTACCTTATTTAAAAGAATGGACTCTCTTCTTTCTAAATCTTTATGGACAAATAAAAAATCTAGAATCTCTTTAAGTCATCTTAGCAAACCAAGACTTGTAGGTGGGGTACATTTTCTGGATGTTTGATTATATCACAAGGCTTTCAGTTTAAAGCAAACTTCCTATTGGCTTCTCACAGAATCCTCTCCTTTTACTCCTTTATGGGTTAATATTGAGCGTTGTTTGCTCACCCCTTTCTCCACCAAGGAAGTTTTCTCTTTTACTGCTAAAAATGCCCTCACATCCCTTCCACTGTTTCAACACACTTGCTCCTTGTTAAAAACTCATTCTCAACCAAAAACAATATCAAGGAATGCTTTTTTGCACTCTCTGTAGCATAATCGTCTTATAACTATTAATAATAGCCCTTTATACTGGTCCTCTTGGAGAACAAGGGGAATTACCTGGGTTAAAGATCTGTTTGATAGTACTTCCCCTTGTTCTTTTCCTTTTTTTCAGTCTTCTTTTAAACGTCCTCATTCTTTTTTATATAAATGTTCTATACTTATGAAATTACTTCTCAGTTTTTTTTATTCTCTTCCCTCTGATAAATCCTCAATCACTCAGGACTCACCATCAACATTTTTTACATCAATCCCAAAAGCCTCCTTAATTTATAAATTTGTCTTCACCACAAACCCAGAACATGATAAGACTAAGATTGAACTTGCTTGGGAATCTGATTTTGATTCCCACTGGGACACAGATTGATCGAATAAGATTTGGGCTTGGTCGCTAAAGATTTCAAGATCTGCTTCTGCTACTCAATCTATGTTTTATTTATATCACAGTTTATATTTCACTCTTTCGTCTATAGCTAATTTCACACACATAAATGATAAGAAATACTGGTCCTGTGATTCTCCTTCAGCAGACCTTTCACATCTCCTTTTTTCATGTCCCCCTGTAATTTCATTTTGGACACAAATCTGGGCTCGTCTATCTTCCATTTTTTAGATCCACACTCCCATGTCCAATACTCTTCTTTTTATGGGTAGCCAATCAGAATACATTTCTTTACCAACCTCTGACAAACGGTTGTTTGATCTTATGTTGGCTTTAGCATTTCAACAAATTACGATGAACTGGAAATGTTTGACCAAACTCTCACTTAAGTCATGTTAGAATACTGTATGCCAATACCATAGGTTAGATGTTGTGTATGCATCCCAATGTAATCAATATGTAAATAGAGATGTTTTTTAGCTGCCATTAACTAATTATTTGAATACAGTTTCTATAAGCACAGTTTCTATTAATAATATTTCTCACTGTCGCTCTGAAAATTTCCAACCCCCTTGAATTCCTTCCTCTTTGATCTATTGATCTACTTTTCCTCTTCTTTCACTATTAGATAAAGCTTTTACTCAACAGCTAATTTGTTCTTATATTATATAATTTTTAGAAGCATAATGTTTTAACAGTTGTCTAGTGCCTCTGAATTATATATTTAATACTCCCTTCTTTCCCCTGCCCCCTCTCGCCCACCCCCCTATTCTCCCTAAAATGTAAATAGCTTTCTACTGTGATTCTGTTGCCTGCTCTATTATATTTACAAGTTATCTTTTATATTCTGATTTTTCTCCCAGGCCTTTAATGTATGTTATTGACTACATGATTCAATAAAGCTTATGAAACATAAAAAAAAACAGCCGTTCCTCAATTTAGAAAAATCAAATACAATAATCACATAGGTTGATACTATACTCGTTGGCAATGATTGTAAGTGGCATCTCCTATAGCCCACATTTGGTTTGCGAAACCCACTATTTGATAGACTTGCCGCCCGACTATTTCCCAGTTAGGCCAAATCCTATGAAAGCGCTTATTGGCTCTGACTCTTTGCATAACAATTCTCATGGTTCAGCACCCAGCACATTTTAGTGTTCCTTTGACCATAGTGGGAATGTTTGTTGACTTCCAGTTTGCTAGTGTTAAGGACTTTGCTACTAAAGTTGCTATAAAATAGAGCTGATTCAGTTAGGTAGGGAGATTTGTTACACTCGCAGCATGCAAAAAAGGGACCCCAGCAAATCAGGAACAATCACTCTCCCTGTCCGGACTCCTATTTCATTCAATATATTAGTCCAAAACATGCTCAGTTTAGAACAAGTTAAAATCATGTGGAGCCAATCTCCTGATTCCGACCCACATCTAACATCTGTCGTCTGCTCCATTATACATCTTTTTGATTTTTTCTGGAGTAAAGTATAACATCCATTTACAATAGAAAGCCATGCACTTAAAGTTAGCAACACAAATGGCTTTTCCACTAATCTGGTTTTAATACTTCCAGTGTGCTTCATTTATATCACTGCATAGTCACTATTTTACCTATATGGTCGGGTACTAACTTCGGTCCTAAGTTCTGAAGTAAAACTCTATGATAATTTCCAGTCCCTGATAGGCGTGAGAAAAAAAACTGACCTGTTTTCTCTGCTACTTCATACATCTTTATTGGGTTACTACAACTTAAATGCTGTATTTGAATGAATGAAAAAAAGGTTTGAACTAATTGATGTGTTCTCCTGAGTGAGTGCTTCCCATGAAATTAATTGATTGTTACTATAAAAATCTCTAAGCTGCCAAAAGCCTAGACCTGCCCAATAACTAAGCATGCACTGGTTGAAGCTTAGGCCAAACCCTGAACAGATGTCAAGTTTTAATTCGGGATGAAATATGGGACTTTATATTCTTGCCAAATAGAAATAAAATTATCTATTATAATTCAGGGAGTCTAATAACCGGATCTCTTGGGTAGTCTTGGGACCTTTAAAAAAGACATGAGGTCAATGCAAGGCACTTTAAACATACTATTTGGCTAGTAATTATCTTCATTGGATGCCTTTTTGGAGGCAAAGGTTAGCTAATTTAATATCGGGTGGGCGGATTTTTGCATAGGCAAGCTACGTAAAGCTCCGGTAAAGGATAAAAATCCTCTGCGAGCATGTAGAGTTCCGCGAACACGAGGAATTGCTTGTTCTGCCCGCTCCCAATGCTTTTTTCCTGTTCGCAAACGCTGTTTGCATGCTCGGGGGGAAATATCTCGCAGACACACACTTTGAAAGCACTAACAAGCAAAACATTCAGCGAAGCTGCTGATCGCTGAATTTATGGCAATTCCACGTTCTCCGCGGAACGTGAAATTACCCAAATTCCGCAAATTCGCGAGCGGAACGGAATTTACTGCTCAGGCCTAATTTAATAGAGCAGCTCGGTATAGTTCTAAAAACATGGAAGAGCTAAACCCCCTTCCTCTTGAGATAAGTGAAGAATTGAGAGCATAATCCTTGGTCATTTCTATTGTCAGATAAAGGTGTGTATGTCTGCACCAATAGCCTCAAAAAGTGATTTCAGAATTTTAATAAATACATTAGAAAAGGCAAACAGAAACAAAGGTAAGAAATTAATTTTTATAAGTGAAATACGATCTATAAATTGTTGAATTAGCATACAAGCTTTTACTAGGAGGTACGCCTAATTTAGAACATATAAATCACAGACGTTTGAGGTCACTTTAACACACAGATATTTATTGGTCGGCCTGCATAAAGGATTGTATCCATAGTAGCTGGAAGAATCTCAGGGTAGCCATTAAACAATAAGTCTTCTGACTTTGTCCACCAAGGGTCAATATGAGGAAAGTCATGGATTAGAGTTTGTAGGGCACATACAGATTTAGCCTTGTTTTGATGCTTATTTAAGCTTGAAATGTCTAGCAACAAATCCTGAATTAAATTGAAATCCTCACCTACTATTAGATGACCCGTCTCCTGTTACAAAAGAGAATGAAGATCATGTAGGGGGAGGTGTGTCCTCAATGGACTCATAGTAGCTTATTAGTTTATACACGTAATTCCTCATTAGTATTTTAACCAAAATCCATCTAGCCCCTGGATCTCGCACTACCTTAAGGAACTCAGACTGGACTGAGCGCGTGATCATTACAGCTACTCTTTGATGTGAAGTCAGTGATGAGAAAAAAATTCGGATATACGAAGGAATATGAGGTTGAAAGCCTTTATCTTTTAGGTGCGTCTCCTGCAAAAGTATTATATCTGCATTTAATCATCTAAGCCAGGCTAACATACCTTGAAATTTCAATCTGTTATTTAAGCTATTCACATTGCATGATATGAGTCTCAACTCATTACGAGACATTGAAAGGTACATTTCTGTGCTCAACTGTCTGCTAGATATTTTCCTATGTTTTTAACCCTGACGCACACCTCACATGTGCCCATCTACTAACTACAACCTTTCCCCTGCCTTACCCCTCCGACCCTGGAGCCCGACCCATCGTAGGATCCCTCCCACTTAACCTCCCCCTCCTGTGTGCCCTCAATGCCCCACTCCCCCATGCTCCCTATCACCCCAATTCTTAGCACAGTGCCTCGGCATGGCACCTGTAGATCATCTAAGACCACCGAGGGCATTGCACCGAAAGTGAAAAAAAATAGAAATAGTGAAATTAAGCCCAAATGATAAAAAACAATAAAATGTGGCATGAGTTGCATTCAATCTGAGTAAGTTAATACCTGGAGATGTAAACTGAATATCACAGCAGTAGATTCTGCATTATTATACTGAAATTGACTGATATTTTACTGATTGCTACCCCCTGAGCTGCTCCCAGCGCTAATATTTCTATACCATCCCTTCTTTCCAACCCGACTGCTGGATTGACCACAAAAACTCTCACACTTGTTCCCGCTGAATGAAAAATTTAGGGATGGCTTTTAATAGGAACTTTTAGTTTTGACTGCTGGACAATGCCTGTGGGAGTGCCCATTTGGTGAAAATTATTGATCAAACTTTTGAATTCCTTCCTGTGGTGTGCTGAAAATGCAAACATATCCGAAACAATCTTATAGGAAACATTACCTGTGTTCTGATAGCCTTATCTTTTATGGTGTTAGAGAGAATATGCTCCTTGATCCGATAGAACCCAACATTTACAAGCATTGTCCAAGTGTATTTTCGCACTGGAAGATTGGACAACAGGGACACAGTGTGCCCACATGATGTATAAATCCAATTTATGGGTCTCCGCTTCTGGATAGACATACTTTCGCACTGAATCGGAAAAGAGGCTAACAGTTGTTTGGCCATTTGTGTTCCCTTCCGGTATGCCAGTGAATCTTAGGTTTGTACAGTGAGCTCTGCTTTCAGCATCATCAATTTTCAACTGCAAGTCAACCAGCTCAGTGTGGAGCTTAATGGTAGAGGTAACCTGCTGAGACCTTTCTTCCTCTAAATCTAACACCCACTGCTCGACCTCAGAAATATGTGTGGTTAGATTCTGCATATCATGTTTAATCAGATTCAACTGTTCTGTTTTTTTTTAGACTCGTCCTGAGAGACCTTCATTGTTTTAAGTTCATTCAAAATTTGAAGAAGGGTTTCTATTGAAGTAGTACATCTTTCTTCCACTTTGTCAGTTTGTGTTGTTATATCGAGGCAACCAAGATCGGGTAGAGCTGTCATTGATACTGGGATTGCTATGTTATCACCCTGATTCTCCCATATCATTGGTGATGGTGGAATTAGATTTGCGGCAAATGACTGCTGGGATTTTGTGTTAGCGTTCAGTATATTAGGAACTTAGTTACTTCTGGTCTGATCTTGCATAGAAGTTTTGTCGCCAGGTCCCAAATGAGCCACATCTTTGGTGAGTTAGTTTAGCCAGGACACTGTAAAAAATGGATATGTTTGACACTTTGTGGCTCTTGAAGAGCTATTTACTGGCTCTTTTCCCCCTACGTAGTTTGTTATGCCAATGCTTGCTATTTGGTTGCTGACTTGGATGCGGAACTGGGGCTGGGTTGTTTTATAGCAGGGATTAGGGATGACTTTTCTTTCACCTTCACCGGGGTTAGGTCGGTCATTCCAAGGCCAGCAGCTTCACCCTGAAGTCCCACTTTTCCCTGCCCTGCTGGAGAGCATAATGAGTAATCAGGTGAGGATGAGGGTGCTTGCATTCACCTTGGAAGCCAGAAGCTGCACCTGTGACTACACGAGCTGCCGGTCCTCCCTTCACCAGTGACGTGTAATGCATTCCTCTAAGGGTGTGCTCCAATAATCCTTTCCCTGCTGTTCATGTCAACAGCTATTGCATGAAGGAAATTTCCCTCTCTTCCCCTTCTCAGTAGTTTTTATTGAAATAAATATGTTGGGGGGGTACTTTCTGGCCCCAATGTATGCTTGCATAGTTTTTATCTTATATAGCTGATTCACTGCAAATACTGCCAATGCTGCCGCTACTGCCAAACTTGAAATGACTTTGATCCACCCAGCATTCAAATATTTTTATTCTGATGGTATTCATTACCTGCGCAAGTCAGCACACCCATGGCCTGAGGCAGTAAATCCAGGCCAAGAGTCCAATGAGGCTGCGAGGTGGTAGGAAAAGGGGAAGCTGTTTTGGCACGGATGCTAGTCCAAGCTTAAAAAGTAGGAAAACCGGCATGTCATGTAGTGGCCGGTCACCATTCCAAGAGTTCCACGTCAGCTAGGAAGCACCATCAACTCCGACTCAGGATCTCTACTCAGTAGTGGATGGTCGCAAAGACAAAGGTAATGTTCTTTTCAATATTATTTAGAAACATCCAGCTATACTTCTTAACTCAATTTTTAATAAATATTAAAAGTTTTTGTTTAATTATATTTCATGCTAGTCCCATTCATGAAATGTAGAATCAGCATTTAATATAGCATCCCAGTTTTTTCCTATGGAATAGTATGCCTTACCACAGTTAAAATAGCTTTCATATTTAACATTAAACATTTACATGTTCTACTTTTAAATACTATGCACCATGCTGTATGGGCAATATGACCTACTTAGGGATGACTTATAAATATTTTAAAAGGAAGGTTTAGGCCTGTCAAAAAGGGTTATTTTGACAGGTCGAATTTGCAGTTAAAACTTGCACAATTAGGCTACTGTTAGCAGGCCTGCAGGCATGTTTACTTTGCCACTGTAGGGGATGGCACAGTGCAGTTCACATGTGACATTTAATTTAAAGTCCCCTGGGTACACATTGGTACAAGATGTTCTACGGCCACAGAAAATAATCAGTCCAAAAAACAATGGGAATACCACTGAAAAGATAGTTATTTCCAACACTGGGTAGTCAAAAGGACAATTCAATGTGGATATTCAAAACAAGCAGGAGTGAATTTGATAAGGTGTGGTAGAAGTGGCAACAGCTTTGCAAAGACAAATACACAAGTAAGTAGCGGTTCCTTCTAGGTATGCAACTATGGAATGGAATCCACTTAACACCTGGTGAGCAGAGCTGCCACTAAGGCCAGAACGAAGTTAAACACAGGAACCAGCTGCTACTAGGTCACTTGGTGGTTGGGGGAGGTGGAAGAAATGAAAAACATTCCACTAAACCTTGAGAAAGACTGAGAAAATGAAAGTGATTAGTGCAATTGAGAAATCCCAACACACATATTAGGGCTTACTGGTGAAAGAGGGAGGTGAAAATTCAAGCAAAGCAAATTATGTCCCCAATACCAAAAGGCCTGGGAGATGGGTACATGATAAGCAGGCAGGTGATGGAAAGGCGAAAATCAGTAAAACCTTGCTGCAGGCAGAAGCCAAAAGCAGCTTCTATAGATCAGTGCTCAGGAATGGCAGTGCAAAAGTCCATGACCAACTAGGTATATGACAACTATAAATCTGGACAAAGTGAAGTCCAAGAGAAATTTTTACGAAGTTTGGCAGATATTAGGGAAGAAGTCACAGACCTAGGTGAAAGGGTATGAACATTGGAAGAGAATAATGATAAGAGAAATTCAGAGAATCTTGTACCTGGAAGAGTGACACAATTGATTACAGGATAAGAAAAGATGACCTTGAAAGCAGCTCTGAATAAACAATATACTCATAAGATGAGTCCCACCAAAGGAAGAAGGAGCAAACATTGTGGAATACGTTTGTGAACACTGCAGAACCCTAACAGACCAAAAAGACCGGATTCCACTAAAGATTGATACAAAATTTGAGGGTTGCACCCCTTCTTAATCAAAGAAACATGCTTCCAAACATAGCAGTCAGATTACAGAGCTAAAAATACAAAGAAAAACATATGAACAGTTTGAGAGGGTGGAGACATCTTTCACTACAGTTGTACAAGTGTTTCAAGACATGGCTTCAGTACCACTGTAAAATCGAAAACAATCTAAGTCTGTTATATACTGCTTAAGAAAGGAAACACGAAAATACATATGGGGATACCCCTTCTGTATCAGTTTCAGTTGAAAAGATAAAAATTGATCAAGTAAATACCTAATGAAAGTCTGAGACATCACAAACTTTAAGCTCAGACTAGCACTGACACAGACTTGGAAGACCCACTGTAGAGAAGAGCAACAAACTGACATGCAAACAGTAGCCCAGAAAAGCAAGCAATTGCACAGGGGAAAATTGGGGAATTCTAAATAGCTTCAATAAATCAGTGGTGAAATGAAGTGATCTGAAAAAGCTGGCCACTAAAGCCCAGTCATCTGAATAGGGGTAGAAAGACTGAGGGGAGACAAAAACAGAGAAGATATGACTGCCTCAAATAGCCAAAACACCTGAAGTAATGGAGCACAGTAAGAAAGGGGTGGCCAGCTTGATGAAGGTCAAGAGAGCCAAGAGCCCAATAATGCACTCTCACAGTAGAAAGTCAGATTGTGTACCCTTGGAATATAATAGTGGAGTCTCAGGTCCCAGTAAGCCCCACAATTATTTGCTGACGCAACTGTTTTGCAAAGGTGTAATTTTGGGTAGGGATACAAAGGGAGACCACACATCACAATGGACATATGACAAACCAGTTCAGAAGACCAAGATTCAATCACCAAGGGACAGCACAATCATGGCAGACATAATTAGGGTCACAAAATGCAATGTCCGGAGTCTTAAAGCTCCCTCTAAAAGGACAGAAGTGCTACAGGTACTCACACTCAAAAAGATAGGTTTCATTCAAAAAAGAAACTTACTGGAAACAGATCAACATTGCTAAGATCAAAACACTTCCCAAAGCAATATTTCTCCACTATGTGGAAATAAATAGTGGTAGTGGGCATCCTAATATGCAAACAATTGCATTTCCCAATTGACTACTGGATGAGGGTACAGAATGAATGGGAAGGGATACAAAGGTCACATAATGGGATGCCCTCATTCTAGCTAGCTTGCCTATCAACACCCAATTGAGGCTGGTAAACCTCTCTCTACTCAATACCATGCACAATCCTTACATTGGGGAAAAGCCCCTTGATTACGAGGGAAACATAACCTGTGACGGATCCTGCCAATGAGACTAAAATGAAGACATTTAGGGGACAGTATTAATTCAGTAAAAGCAGGCACTGATTTGATGAAGTAAAGTTGTCACGCTTGCAACAGTGTGTTGCTCGTATATGAATGTACCTTAAAAAATTAGAAGACCACAGGTGTTTGGCTAAACTGGAACAAGTTGGATTAATTAAATGCAATTTAAGAGTATCAACAGAGTAGCGTCTGAAGAAAGTCTCTCATTGCACATAAGCTTTGGCTGAACATTTATGCAGTTCATGAATTACAATTAACAGATCTTGTATTCTTGGCAAGTTATAAACAACACATACAACCATCTGATAAGGGGGACACAGGTGGCTCTCGACCTTGGATAGAACTCGTATAGGCCAGTGTGTATGTGCTCAGATGTCTGGTGTTAGGAGCGCATGATCACTACTTGTGACATGTATGCTGTGTCCTAATTGGCTGAGGGTTCCTAACTTTATATGGAATCCATTTTGTGGTGTTTTGGGATTGCCACCTTTGGCCAAACGTGTTTTATTAGGGCCTATTTCCTCAGACCTGTTTGTGGTGTAACTGCCTATCTGTGGGATCAATCAGGGTTTTCCATTGGTGCGCTTTTGTCTTTGGGTTAAGTGTATCCCCACATGTGACCTGTCAATCTCCAGGTTCCGGTTATGGTTGCAGGGCCTGTCTGACCACATATCTCAGACTCGGGGTTGATGGGGAGGCCACCTTGGGTGAATCAGACAGCAATAATATGAGTTCACTATAATGTGTACAATTAACATGACGGTCATTGATATCATTTTTACAGACATCCTCAGTTTATGTTTACAGTTGCTATAGCGTGCATTGATATTGTCTTTACTAATGTTGATATTGTTATGCATGCATGACATTGTTTCTACTGATATCTGCATTGTTATGCGAGCACATTTAAAGGCATGTTTCGAAATTGCATTTATTAGTATAGCCATGGTGGCACCAGCATACATCATGGTGTGTAATTACATCATATTCAGGGATATTAACATGTGCACAAAAACTATGCTTGCCTGGGCCACATCCTCATAGATAAGTACCTAATCATGCAACTTGAGCTCTGATTCATAAAGGTAAATGTATACAAAAGTATAAGGGTACAATTATTTGCTATTCACAAAGGTATTTTACTAGTAGTATCCTTCCGACTGTGGAGTTTCCACACATAAAAAGATAGGAGTGTCCTATTTATGTGCAGAATCTCCACAGTCATACAGATACTACTGGTAAAACCCTTTGTGAATAGCAAACAATTATAAATGTTCAAAAAAGTGAATCAGGTCCTAGATGTGGTTAAACAGATACCTCCATCCTGTATTCGATTATGGGCAGTGTTGATTTGTCACACAGGCAGCTAGGCTTAGATAAATGAACCATTAACTAAAAAACCTCAAACACAGCTAGAGAAAGCAGAAAAGAAACATAAAGCATTATATTAATAAAGACTTTGTAAGTACGTTTTTGCATTAATGGAACAGAGCAAAATGTTAGAAAGAGATAAGGTGCGTCACATAATGACAAAACTAGACACAAAATGCTATAAGGTTAGCAATGAAGCAGGGAGGATGTTGGTAAACAAATTATGAAACTGTCAGGGCAGGTGCTATATACTAGAGATAAGAGACAAGCGGGGATAATGCTGAAGGTGTAATTTGAGAAATTAAAAGGATTTTATACAGGCCTGAACTAGAAACCCCAATTAAAAGGAAGTATTCCTTGCAATAAGGGGCTTAAGACAGCAAAATCTCCTTGATCAAATGCCTTTCGGCAGCTTTCACTAAAAGTACTGAAGCCTCACTGGTGGGGACAATCAAAGAAGTCATGATTGACATAACCAACATCAATTCTCTGGCACCAACAATAGAGTCATTGCTCCTGTTGATTCTCAAGCGAAATAAAAATCTCAGCTAGACTGCATCTCTTGCAAGCCAATATCATTGTTAATTCTTGATGCAAAGTTATAGGCTAAGATATTAACAACTAGGCTCCAGACCCATTGAACTACCCAGGAGCACCCAGATCAGGTGGTCTTTATTCAAGAGAAAGAATGTTGGGTATAAGATTAAAAATACACTACACCTTATTGGTATTGCAAGCAATAGAGGCATCAGAGCAGTCTTTCTGTTAGTGGACACAGAAAATGCTTTTGACAGGGTATGATTTGCCTTCGGGGGAAATGTAATGAATAGGATAGGTCTGAGGAAAAGATTCCATAAACAAGTCACAGTAAAATACTATGTGGTAATGATGGGTAAACAATAAATAGAAAGTGTGAGAAGCTGGCTTAGTATATGGTGCTCACTTATGTAAGTGTAGCACCTACACTAATCCAGATCACCCTTATGGGGAATTTAGTGGTATTAGACAACCATAGAAAGCTCTCTAAGTGGTAGCTGTGGAGAGCAACCTTTAGGCCTAGTCCAGAAGGAGTGTAAGCAGCTTGTTTTTGTTTTACCAGAACGTAATCTTGTTGGTACAGATTAAGTGAAAAAGAACCACATAGTGTATTTATAACAGTATGGATATATTATAGCACATACAAATATCTCCAACCCGGAGATATACAAAATGCACACAATACTTTGCAAACAAAACTGTAAGAAGCACGTATTACACAGTGATCACCAGGGGGGTACAAACCATATACTAAAATAGAGGGATGCGAACCACAACTCAAGTGAAGACTGTACCCATAAGGCATAGAAGTGTCGGGGATGCAAGGCACCACTTGAGGTAAGTGGACAGGAACCCCACGAAATCCGTGTGCAGAGTGGGAACATAACCGCAGGCTCAATTAAAGGCAGCGGGTAAGTCGTGGTTGCAATTTTGAAGAAGATGGACACTTCCAAGTGGACCCTAAAGAAACCCCGTGAAAGACAGAAGGTTGGAGAGCCACCGCACACATGGATACCTTAGAAACAGGGTTATCTGCTCCAGGGAAGACGGGTGCATTGGTGTGAAGTGGCGTTGGAAACTGTTGTCAAATTTAATGGAGGACTTCAGGAAAATGCCACTGGAGAAGGAGTGGAAAGTGTCCGGTTAAATCCAAAGGTGGATTCTAGATGAGAAGTGCCTGCAAGCAGAGGGGACAGGGTCTATGCCACTTGGGAGTGACCAGAGGGACACGGAAGTTGAATTTCCACTGAAGTCAGGTGTTGCAGTGGAGCTGACAGTGACCTTGGAGCCGAAGCTGTGCGGACCAGGCGAAGCTGTGGAAGACCAGGAGCCGTTCACTAGCTGTATCATGTCGGTTGTTGGGAGTTGAGGGGTCGGTGTCCATCGGGAGCACCAGCAAACCTTGGCAACTGCAACCAATGTGGATGGCGTAAAAGATGCAGTATCGAGACCAGCAAAGTCCAGATGACATCACAAGCATGGGAAGGTCACAAGTAATCAGGATAACCCGCTGAAATCAAAGAAGACCCTCAAATGGACCCACAGGCTGGAGACACTGGAGTTGCGAGAAGACATCAAGCAGCTCACCAAAGATGCGGGCCCACTATGCAAGTGATGTGGTGAGGACGGAGATCTTGGTCACACGAGATGTTTGAGGTGTCGGCTACTTGGAGCCCGAAGGTCTCTGAGGAAGAGAGCCAACAACCCTTTGCAATGGCAAGTTGATGCAGTGCACAATCTCGGTGACAGGACAGGGCGGGCATAGAATCACCAGAGACAGACAATGGGAACTGGGGATGTTTATACTGATTCTAAGATCCCCAGGGGCTTCTGCACAACTAAGATTCCCTGCTTTGTTAAAAGTAATGTAGAACAACAAAATGACTAACTTTAAAAACCTAAAGGAGGTGGGTAACTTCATTAACCAAATTAGGGCCCAGGGGCAAACTTTTCTTTTTTTTGCATAGTAACATATTGTAATATATATGTTATCATGAGGTGAGGAGGAGAGAACTCGACTGGGCAGTATATCACCAACCCCAGGTTAATGCTAGGGAGGGTTTCCAAGTGGGTGGGGGGGCACATCACTTTGAAGCTAAGTTTTTCATGATTTTTTTTTTGCACTGGGTGCGGAGCAAGTTAGGGGAAAAAGAAAAAAAAAGTCCTCATTTGACAAATAGACAAGATAATATAAATAAAAGTGGGCGGATTTGCAACAGCCGATTCTTATGGTCACTCTTTCTTTAACACAAGTTAAACTTTTAACCTGATATGTTAATGGGTTAAGAGTAGTAACTAGGCAGAGGAGAATCTTTCAATATTTGTGTCAATCAGAATTTGAAATAACTATACTTCAAGAAACCCACCAAACTTGTGAGGAATCGAAAGCCATCTGCGATAAACAAAAATTGATTGAATTTTTGTATCAATATACACAATCCTGTTGTACTAAAGGTGTAGCACTTATTGTTAAACAGACAGCTAGAGTACTGATAGGTGAGGTTAAGGTGGACCCAAAAGGGTGCTGGGTTATTTGTGAGGTTAAAATTCAAAAGGAGTAGTATACTATAGTTGGTTATAATGGGCCTAATATAGACAATGAAACCCCCTAAACACAATTTATAAACACTTGATCGAATCTAATCATCCGATAATAATGGGGGTAAATTTTAATATACTTTTAAATCCAGCGTTAGATGAGTCCAGTGGGGGGAAATCAGTCTCCTCAAAAAAAGGGGTATTCACAAAGGTATTGATGAGGGACCTCGGTCTGCCAGATATTTGGAGAGAAAAACATTATGGCCCGGATATACCATCCGACTACACATTTCATAACAAAAAGTATGGACACTCTTCCCGTATTTACTTTTTTCTGATTGATCTAAGATTGCTGAAACTTACGTTATCAATAAGACATGTTCAAGGACATCTTTTTAATCATTCAGCTGTCGCTCTAGTTCTCCAATTGTCTAAAAGTGAAGCTACAAGGAGATGGACATTTGATAGAACGCTTCACCTTGATGCCTCAATAATAGCACAGTTGAAGGTTGAACACAAACCTTCTTTGACCTTAATATAAACTCTGCCTCAATAGAAATTATTTGGGCTGCATATTAAGCATTTATTAGAGGGGTGGTGATACATTTGGTGGCTAGGAAACATAAGGAGACTAGGAAGGTTATCCAGAAATTGGAGGAAGATTAACTTAGAGCAAAATCTGAGAGTGATTTCTGTCACGATGAACATCTGGTTGTAGAGCAAGGTAGGGACTTACCCCCAGATGCATCAAGCACCCATTCTGCGAATTCCAATTTGCAGAAAATACCGAATCGCAAATTGGAATTCGCAGAATGGGATGCATCAAAAACTGCGATTAAAAAAAGCGATTCACAATCGGCCGCAATCGCCGAATGCGAATTTCCAAAAATCGCAGAAAATTCGCAGAATCTCCTGTTTTCCCAACCAGAAATTGCGATTTCGCAATTACCAAAATGGCAAATAGCGAGATCGCAAAAACGGGAAGTTGCATTTTGAGCACAATGATGACATCACAACCAGGAAGAAGGCAGTTCCCTTACTCATTCTGAACACAGAGCTGGAGAGAGGAGGAGGCACAGCCCTGAGCTCTTGAAGAAACACCCTGCAGCCCCAAATCAGATCAGACATCCAACACCAGAATGTCCCAGGATGCAGCAGGAGCCAGTGAAATAGGCAGGAAAAGAAAAATAAAGTTTTCAAAACAGGAGCTGGAGTTCCTCATTGAGGGAGTCAGCAGCGACCATGATAAGCTTTTTGGGAAGCAATCCAGAAAGGTGCCTTAGGCCGACAAAAGGCGCATTTGGCTGCGCATCAGGGAGAAGGTAAACTCCGTAGGAGTGACCCAGCGGTCAATTGATGACCTGAAGAAGAGGTGGTATGATCTCAGAGGACGTGCCAAGGAGCGCATAGCAGAGAGGATGGGGGAGCAACATGCCACAGGAGGAGGAGACCCCACAGTTGCCACCAACACACCACTTGAAGACTTGGTTGAGGACACCATCAACCCTGCAGCCTGCGTGGGGGTCACTCGGCTGGACACCTCCCGGCCCACACAACAATCACAAGGTAAGAGCCATGCAACTGCGACTCCGTCCCTTAAGTATGCCCATGCCCCCCGAGCTAGCCATTTGACAACCCCAGTAATGCAGTCCCTGCACATCAGAAACGCACTATTGCATTGTGGGACATGGAGTATGACAATAGTTCCCTGATAGCCACACACAGCCAGAACTGTCAAGCGAAAAATATCCCTAAAGCCAGTCAGGGAATGAAAGCCGGCATGCATGTTGCTACATCCCATGTGCAAGGTTCATATCAATAATCTTGCACCCATTTACATCACAGGTGCTGCAGAAGCAGAGACCACAGACAGCGAGGCACTCCACATCGAGGAGACCCCAGAGGAGACGGAGGGAGAGCGCCATCCTGCCCCACAACCCGGACCGTCACACACACCTGCACCTGTACCAGTACCACCACCTGCACATGCGGACAGGGCCACCCCTGCAGCCACAGGAGGAGTGCAAACACCCCATGCGTCATGCATGGCAGTGGAACAGGCCCCAACACCACCCAGTAGGCAGACACGCCGCACAGCCACTGTGCGGTCGCA
This sequence comes from Lissotriton vulgaris, assembly GCF_964263255.1. Taxonomy (NCBI): domain Eukaryota; kingdom Metazoa; phylum Chordata; class Amphibia; order Caudata; family Salamandridae; genus Lissotriton; species Lissotriton vulgaris. The sequence goes on along the minus strand of NC_141696.1, from coordinate 773,108,008 downwards.
GGCAAGTGGCCGGTTGAGGCAGCAGCGCAACGGGGCACACGAGCAGAGAGGGAGCACCAGGCCCAAGATCCAGGGCTAGGGATCGAACACCAGATGATAGCAGTGCACCGCAAGCAGGCACAGCACATGGCAGCCATGCAGCTGCAGCTGTACAAGACTGCACGCAATGTGAATCAGCTTACCAAAAGTGTGCAGGAGTTGACTGCTGCAGTTAAGGAGAACAGTCAACTGATGGTGTCGCAGCAGGACATCACCTGCCACCGCCACCGCCAGCTGCTGACACGGCTATCAGCATATACCAAGTCAAACCACCTGATCAGGAATGCAACATCCCAACTGTCACGCTGCTCCCTGGCAATATAAATTCAAATGGTGCAATGCAGCCAGGATGTTGCAAGAGCCCTGGAGCAGGTCACCACCGCAATCCAAAACCAGCAGGTGTGTGGCCATGTCCATGCAAGGGGGGGGTGATGATGCCAGTGAGGGCACATCCAGCCTGAGCAGCCTGTTTGTGCCGGAGATACCAGAACTGCGCCGCAGTACCAGCCCAGTGCAGCATCACGGCCAGACACTGCCAACGTGGATTTGGAGAGGTGACAGGGTGCGTCCGGCAGGAGGCGCCAGTGAATAGCTGAACATTAGTAGCAGCAGTGCTATGCTGATGTACAAAGCACGCCTGCTCTGCATTCAAGAGGCTGTATGATGCAATACAGCAGTTATGTTCTTTGTAAAAACAAAAAAGTTATAGATCTTGTTCAAAACAAATGAAAGAGAATTTATTTCGAGCTCAAATATTACTCATGTCATTATTTCATGTGGCATGCATGGGTGCAGTGTTGTGTGAGGGGTATGGGTGCACTAGAAATAGTTCTGTGTAATGTTGTGGCTGCGCCTGTGTCCTTCTGCAGGATTCTCCCTGCGTGCATGATGCACATGTGCAGGTGGCTGGTTGTCCCCCCCCGACTCACTACCAGAGATCTCCACACTTATCCTCCGCTTGGTAGCAATATTGTAGAGTATGGCACGCACGGCCACGATGCGGCAGCAGACCTCAGGCTGGTATTTGAGGGCCCCTCCAGTCTTCTGTAGGAAGCGGAATCGGCTCTTTAACATCCCAAATGCCGGCTGAATTACATTTCTTGTGTGAATGTGCGCAGCATTGTAACGCCGTTCCTGTGGTGTGGCAGGGTTGAGGTATGGGGTGAGGAGGTACTCACGGAGGCCGTAGGCGCTGTCACCTGGAATATGTGAGCAGAGGGTCAGTGCCTGTTATACGCGGCTACATAGTCTTGACATACTGTATGTGGGCATGTGTACTCACCTAGAAGATGTCCTTTGCCAAAGTCACCCCTGGCCAGGCGGGTGTGTATACCGCTGTGCCTGAAGATGAACGAATCATGCGTGCTCCCTGGGTATTGGTCCACTATGTTGATGATGAATGTCTTTGCATTGCAGACCATCTGGATGTTTAGTGAGTGGTAGGACTTGCAGTTCCTGTACATGTATTCTGTCTCAGCGGGTGGGGAGATGTGGATGTGGGTACAGTCAATGCAACCATGTTCTTTGTAAAAACAAAAAAGTTATAGATCTTGTTCAGAACAGATGAAAGAGAATTTATTTTGAGCTCAAATATTACTCATGTCATTATTTCATGTGGCATGCATGAGTGCAGTGTTGTGTGAGGGGTATGGGTGCACTAGAAATAGTTCTGTGTAATGTTGTTGCGGCGCCTGTGTCCTTCTGCAGGATTCTCCCCGTGTGCATGATGCACATGTGCAGGTGGCCGGTTAGCCCCCTCCGACTCACTACCAGAGATCTCCACACTTACCCTCCGCTTGGTAGCAATATTGTAGAGTATGGCACGCACGGCCACGATGCGGCAGCAGACCTCAGGCTGGTATTTGAGGGCCCCTCCAGTCTTCTGTAGGAAGCGGAATCGGCTCTTTAACATCCCAAATGCCGGCTGAATTACATTTCTTGTGTGAATGTGCGCAGCATTGTAACGCCGTTCCTGTGGTGTGGCAGGGTTGAGGTATGGGGTGAGGAGGTACTCACGGAGGCCGTAGGCGCTGTCACCTGGAATATGTGAGCAGAGGGTCAGTGCCTGTTATACGCGGCTACATAGTCTTGACATACTGTATGTGGGCATGTGTACTCACCTAGAAGATGTCCTTTGCCAAAGTCACCCCTGGCCAGGCGGGTGTGTATACCGCTGTGCCTGAAGATGAACGAATCATGCGTGCTCCCTGGGTATTGGTCCACTATGTTGATGATGAATGTCTTTGCATTGCAGACCATCTGGATGTTTAGTGAGTGGTAGGACTTGCAGTTCCTGTACATGTATTCTGTCTCAGCGGGTGGGGAGATGTGGATGTGGGTACAGTCAATGCAACCATGTTCTTTGTAAAAACAAAAAAGTTATAGATCTTGTTCAGAACAGATGAAAGAGAATTTATTTTGAGCTCAAATATTACTCATGTCATTATTTCATGTGGCATGCATGAGTGCAGTGTTGTGTGAGGGGTATGGGTGCACTAGAAATAGTTCTGTGTAATGTTGTTGCGGCGCCTGTGTCCTTCTGCAGGATTCTCCCCGTGTGCATGATGCACATGTGCAGGTGGCCGGTTAGCCCCCTCCGACTCACTACCAGAGATCTCCACACTTACCCTCCGCTTGGTAGCAATATTGTAGAGTATGGCACACACGGCCACGATGCGGCAGCAGACCTCAGGCTGGTATTTGAGGGCCTTTCCAGTCTTGTGTAGGAAGCGGAATCGGCTCTTTAACATCCCAAATGCCCGCTTAATTACATTTCTTGTGTGAATGTGCGCAGCATTGCAACGCCGTTCCTGTGGTGTGACAGGGTTGAGGTATGGGGTGAGGAGGTACTCACTGAGGCCGTAGGCGCTGTCACCTGAAGGATGTGAGCAGAGGGTCAGTGCCTGTTATGAGCAGCTACATAGTCTTGGCATACTGTATGTGGGCATGTGTACTTACCTAGGAGATGTCCTTTGCCAAAGTCACCCCTGGCCAGGAGGGTGTGTATACCGCTGTGCCTGAAGATGAACGAATCATGCGTGCTCCCCGGGTATTGGGCCACTATGTTGATGATGAATGTCTTTGCATTGCAGACCATCTGGATGTTTAGTGAGTGGTAGGACGTGCGGTTCTGGTACATGTATTCTGTCTCAGCGGGTGGGGAGATGTGGATGTGGGTACAGTCAATGCAGCCAATTACGTGGGGGAATTGTGCGGTGTTATAGAAGTCAAGCTTTTTTGTTGTTTAAGTCCTGTTGAGTGGTTGGGAAGGTTATGTAGTGATGTATCCGGCTCAGCATGGTTTCCAGGAAACTCCGTAGGCAGCGTGACAGTGTGCTCCGGGAGAACCTCCTGCATATGCAACTATCCACTGGAAGCTTCCTGAGGCCAGGAGGTGCAGGCAGCACAGGACCTGGACATGGGTGGGCACAGCATTGGGCCTCCTTGTTGGGTGGGTGCATCAGGGGGTCAAGGTCTCGGATGAGCTTAGTTAACATTGCGAAAATTAAGTAGCGTGGCGCACAGCGATTTAGTTTGTAGTAAGATTGCCAATGTTTTAACTGTGGTTTGGTTAGTTTTTTAAGGTGCTCCAGCAAGAGACGTAACCGTCCGTGTACGTCGTGATGAGAACTGGTTGTGTGCGTTACATGGGGAGTAGACGCATCCTTGCACTTGGGCACACAATATGGTTCGTTAGGACACAGACTCCAATGAGATTTTTAGCAGTTGATTATTTATTCATCAATCTTGCAGAAAGAAGTTTTTGTTCATGATTTCACAAAATTTCAAACATATTCATAGAAATGTTCCAAAGAGATACTCCATACTCCGATGCATTTCGGGCTGGTGTTGCCCTTTATCAAGGAGTTGTGTCACGGTCGTGTGTGCTTGGCTCTTTGGGACTGAATGCAAACAGCGGCGGCTGATGTATTCTAGGAACATGGACTGGAGAGTTCACGAAGTGGCGGCAGCCCGAAATGCATCGGAGTATGGAGTATCTCTTTGGAACATTTCTATGAATATGTTTGAAATTTTGTGAAATCATGAACAAAAACTTCTTTCTGCAAGATTGATGAATAAATAATCAACTGCTAAAAATCTCATTGGAGTCTGTGTCCTAACGAACCATATTGTGTGCCCAAGTACAAGGATGCGTCTACTCCCCATGTAACGCACACAACCAGTTCTTAGTTATCATTGCCCCATTCAGCCTGTATTTGGAGTAGATCTCCTCTTCAGTATGGCCCCAGGAGTGTTATCCGCACCTGGAAGATGCGCTCCTGGATCCTGCGTTGGTTCCGGGCTGCAGCCTGGAGCCTCAGCCGCCTTGCCAGGATGTATAGACCTGGCATTGTGAATGTCCTCATGCTCCTACTGTGTCTCCTTAAGTGTGTTTGTTTTACCCCGCACCTGTTTCTTGTTAGTATTATTTATTTTTTTACCCAATTGAACTTAATGGTTACCACCTGGTTTGACTTCGCCCTAAATTGCGACTCGCATTTAGCGATTTTGGTGTTTTTCGCAATTTGCGATGTTTGATGAATCGTATTTGCGATTTATTTGCGAATTCGCAAAATAATTCGCAGAATAAGTGGAGAATCGCTGATACAGATTCGCTAAGGGTGTTCCACATTTATTCTGCGAATTTATATTTGCGAATTCGCAATTTGGTGCTTTTTGGTTTAATAAATTGTGGGATCGGAAATTGCGATCGCAATATCTGTTTCACAACTATTGCGATCACAATTTGGGTTGATGAATCTATGCCTTAATGGCTAAGAAGCAGTTATTAAAAGACCATCTGGATGATATAATAAGGAAAAATGGGAGGTTAGTAAACTAGCTGTGGGGAGGGATGTGGAAAGCTTCTTGCTTGGAAGGCCCGGGTCAGTCGAACTAAGAGCCTAATTAAAGAGATTACACTAGATATAGGAGAGACCACCTAAGATCATTTAAAAATAGAAAAGGCTGTTGAGGTGTTTTATCAGGAGATTTATACTGAAGATCTAGTGGTCTCAGAGCTGCAAATCAAGAACTATATAGAGAACTTACCACTCCCGCGACTAACAGAAAGTCAAACCAGAATACTGAATCGGAGTATAGATTTGGCAGAATTGAAAACTGTGCTGAAACATTTAAAAAAGGGTACTGCTGCAGGAATGGATGCTTTACCCAATTAATTCTATATGGCATTGACTGAAGAGATTGCTCGCTTCTGGTGACTATGTTGGATAGAATTTTTACGGAAAATAATCCTATCCCCAAATCATGGGATGAGGCTGCAGTTTCTTTCATTCTTAAACCAAATAGGAATCAGAGGAACGGCGAGTCATATCGTCCTATCTCCCTGCTAAATTGCAATTATAAATCTTCGCACAAATTTTGGTAGGGAGGTTGAATTTGGTAATGAGCTCTTTGATGCATTTAGACAAAAAGATATTCCTTAGGGTTATCAGCATCATGAGCTAAAACATAATTTAATTGGGGAGAGCAATATAGCCACTACCTATAATTGTCCTTTCTCGGTTTTTGCCTTCGATGCAGTAAAGGCTTTTGACCGAGTGAATTGGCCTTTTTTAATATATATGACTGGACAGTTTGGGTTGGGCGACTGTGTAATTAGAGCAATTAAAAGCATTTATAACATCGCAAGACTTGTAATCAATGGCAATCTCTCTAAGTCAATCAGACTAGAACGAGGGACGAGGCAGGGGTGGCCGTTATCCCCCTTACTATTTATTTTATACATAGAGCCCATAACCTGTTGTATCAGGGCTAGTAGCTGTTAGACAGCCTTCAGTTAGGAGAAAAAAGTTGCGTTATACGCAGACAATTTGATGATATTCTCCAGTGAATAACCTGCTGTTTTACAGAATCTGGAGGAAATATTGATGGACTTTGGAAGGATTTCAGGGTACTTAATTAACCCTGAAAATCCAGAGGTTATGACTTGGAACATATCTGTGAGTCCAGTTTTAACTAAGCAGCAACTTTGCTATCTTGGCATCCACATTACTCAGGATAGTACTAAAACGACTCTAGTGAATTTAGATCTTAAGAAGAGAGAAATTATGTCACTCTTAAATTCGTGGAATAGGCACTCTTTATCTCTTTTGGGCTGCTCTAACTTAATCAAGATGTCAATTTTGCCTAAGTTTACCTTTATTTTCAACACGATCCCCCTATTTTTTCATCAGGCTGCATTTAAAAAATCTACACGGTCTAACAAACTCTTTTTTCTGGGCTAATAAGGGGGTAAGGATTGCTTTTTGGAAGCTGAGATGTTCAAAAGTAGAGGGGGGTATCGCCAGCCTGGATCTCCGATTTTATTGTCTGGCCCTTCAATTAAAAAATATAAGACCTCTCCTATTCAACCTTTCTTCTTTTTCTCCAATGTTTCAAGCCATGTCTAAAAATACCCCCAAGGGGTCGATGGCTTTCTTTTTAAGTTTGGTCACCCACAATTTTTCAAACAAATTAGGCTAAAGCTTTTAAGTTCAGCCTGTGAAATTTGGTTTCAATTCAGGAGGACTCTGAAGATTTCTTATTATAGTAAAGGGGCCCTCATCTAGGATTCTCCAGGAATGCCAGTCTGCTTCAAAGACTCCCTTTCCACTGTATTACAAGAAGAAGGTATTATCAGTTGGGGCCAACTGCTTCAAGGGAACAAACTACTCCCGTGGGACTTGTTGTATAACCACACAAACCAAAGACTTGCTAGATTTAAGTTTTATCAACTATCTAGTTAGGCTGCACAACTGAATAAAGAAGAAGTAAATAGTGTAGAGTTTGAACTTTTACTCCGTGGACGTCTATATCAACAAAAGGAGGTCTCTAAATGGTATTGACTTCTAATTAAGAGTGAACCCTCTTCAGCACTTATTGAGGAGTCTTGGGAAAGAGACTTGCCATCAACCAACATAACATACCTAATGCAGGTATCAATGTGCACTCTTTGGAATGTGAATAAAGCTGCCTATCTCAAGAGAAACCATTTGTTCATGCTCTATAGGGCATACTGGTCTCCAAAGAAATTGCCTAAATTGGGAGGCGCCCAACGAAAGGTTTGCCCGAAGGGTGAGTATGATGAAGCAGATTATCAACATATGTTTTGGCAGTGTCCGTCGATCCAGGACTTCTGGCAAGACATAGGTAAGACTGTCTCAGAGATTTTAGGGCGAGAAATCAAGGTTAGCTTAAGTTTGGTTATCTTTGGGGATTTTCAACAACATTATTAGTTATAGTTTGCCTAATTCACAGGCTTCGTTATTATTTTTGTTGGTCCTTCTAGCCAGGCGGGAAATCTGCTTAAAATGGATTGTGCCACAATCACCAAAAGTATTAGATTAGGTGGTTTCGGTTAGGCGTATATATAATTAGATATGGCTACTCCCTCAAAGAAAAGATGTAAAATATAGAAGAATTGGTTTGAGAATAAGGTCAAATAAATAGTTTTGCTATTTGTTGTGTCACATATAAAAGTCCAATGATTATTAAATAAGTGAGAGAGGAGAGATTGCTACAATCTTGTGGTGACGACAGGTTCCATCCCTCCACGTGCACCACAAATCATCTCCAGAATCTTGGCAACTGGTTTCATGGGATCTCCAGGGGGCCAAAAGACTTAAATACACCATTGTACGAAGATCCTTAAATAAACCTTTGGTTTGCTTAAAGATTGCTTACTTATTTAAGCTAGATGAGGACACAATAATTTAAGGGAAAAAAAGGACAGGGCAGGCCTTGAGGGATGTGAAGAACCACCACCTGTGTTGCTGAGTCTTTCAGAGACCATGGGAGACCTAGAGGTCCTGGAGGGTTCCTGCATAGAGCACAGGCACAGACGTTGCAGCAGACTAGCAGGGTTAAGGGGACCAGGAGCAGCAGAAGTCTTTCCAGTTGCAGTCTCGATACCCAGAGAAAAGTCCAGAGTGGCCAGTGGGTCGAAGATGAAGTGGTGTCTTGATATGAATTTTGTCCCACAGCAAATCTTGGGACCCATCCACAGGTAAGCCCTTAAGTACCCTGAGGAAAGGGTTGGTACGATTCAGGGTACCCTCCCAGAAGAGGGGTTTGGACAGTGGGGAGGATACCCCCATGTCCTTTGTCAAGTTTCAGGCTAGCGTGGGAGCCAATGGTCTTGCAACCCTGCTCGTCTGCTGCAACATCTGTGCTCCATACAGGAACGTTCCAAGACCTGTGGGCATCCAAGACACCTGAAGGAATCTCTCTTACAGTGAAGAATTCACTGCCCTGCAACTGCAGGGAGCACAACGTAGCTGACAGGTCTGCTTATCCTGCATGGTCATTCTGAATAGGTTCTGACCGACTCACAGTGAATTTGTGTCGGTCGGAACCACATCATACATCCCTATTGACAGAGTTTCCACCCTCAGGATTGCGATTTTGATTTCCAACAGCTCTCCGCGTTTGTCTGTCCGACTCAGAAAGGCTGTTGGAAAGTGACTTTGGGGGCTCCTGGCAGGGCCCGTAACCCCAGCAGCCTACGGTTGATGGCCGAGGGGGTACCTAAGGATGCCCCTGTAAAACCCTGCACTGTGTAGCAGGCACCATGGGGTGCCTGCAACAGGGTGCTGGGTTTTCTGCACATACCCCATTTCCTCATAGGAGCCTGTGTTACAGACGGTTGTCGGGCATAACATGAGCTCCCAGAAGAAACAATAGAAATCCAACCAAACAGTTTCGGTCGCATCGTAATCTGGCGGTAGAAATCTCCGACCACAAGTTGGACGGTCTCGATTCTGAGTCGGTGTCGGGCTGAGGCTTTCGGCTCAACATCGAAATCAGCCCCTAAATGTACAACAAAAACCTACAAACAACACTGTAACTAGCTTCTAGAGCTCCCCATTGTATACCCCACCGTTAAAATACTGAAAAAAATGATTAAATGGCTGCTAAATGAAACTAAAAAAAAGACTCTCTCCCCATATAAAGGAATGGGAAAGCATGCAATCAAAATTGAATATATATATATATTAAATTGTCTTTTTTTAAGTATTAAATATGTTAAAAAAAGGTCAAACAATACTGTAAAAACAGTTCATCTATTTTACAATCATGTTAGAAATATGCATATTAAACAATTAAAGAAATGTTAAAAAAGGTTAAGCAATAGAAAAAAGCCCTGAAAAATGTACAAAATACAATATTATTTAAATATTATTTACATTGTTTATTGAATAACAAAAAATGTATTAAAAGTTGCTTTATTTCTGTCTACATAAATGTTTTTAACTAGAAATATATGTTTAAATATGTAAAAATATACATTTAACAAAATGTGAAACAATAAATAAAAATGGAAAAATGTGCTATATGTTTATATTTTATGATAATATGTAAATACTTTTATTTATTACAAATATACAACTAACCACTTATAATTATCTTTATAAACACCAATAAGAATAATCAACTACTCTTACTACATAGAAATAGAATTTTTCATACAAAAATGGCTAAAATAAATAATCACACTCTAATGTAGGGGTGACATTTACTATTCCCACTAGAATCTAAATCAATTTGGGGAAGGAGTTGGACACTAAAGGTAAGGTAGCATTAACTATTCTCACACCAATGTAAATCAATTTGAAGAACATGTTGGACGCTAATTGGATGACTTTTTCTATTCCCACTCCAATTAAAACATATATGAGGAAGGTGATGGAGACTAAAGGGGTGACATTTACTATTCCCACTTCAAGCTAAAACATTTTGAGGAAGGTGTTGAACACTAAAGGGGTGATGTTTACTATTTCCACTCCATTCTAAACCAATTTGGGGAAGGTATTGGACACTAAAGAGGTGAGATTTACCATTCCCACTCCAACGTAAACCGATTTGGGGAGATGTTGAACATTAAAGGGGTGGCATTTACTTTTCCCTGTTCAATCTGAACCAATTTGGGGAAGGTGTTTGACACTAAAGGGGTGACATTTACTATTTTCACTACAGTCGAAAATGTATATGCACAATCAATACTCCATACTCATACACATTTTTTGATCTATAAAATAAAATAAAAATTACTTTGAAAAAACCGTAATCGAAACTAAAGATTTATTTATTTATCATTAAACATGAACACAGAAAATAATATGCTCACCACTATTAATAACTAATATATGTTTATTTATACTTACTAAGAGTCCTAAACTTTTTAAACGTAACATAAAGGAAGAATACTCCAAAAATGAAAATCATAATAGGAACAAAAATGTTAAAGTACATTTCAAATTAAAAATTACAAATATTTTTGTTAACATTAAAATAAGTACATTATAGAAAATATATTCACAACCACAAAATGTATTCAAATAATGAATATATTACAAGTGCCATTAATAGCATTTGTTTAGTAAATGTGTCATAAATAAGCCTACACCATATAAAAGCATACAACAAAATATAAATGTGTACATCATAAATTATACATATTTATTCTACTTTCATAATTTAATTAGAAAGCATTTCAATATTTTTTACAGAAATAAAAATATAAAAATAAAAACAAATTCAATAAGTTATTTACAATAACATAATTTTCAACATGTAAAATATTCAATAAAATTATTTTAAAAATTAAAAGAATATTTTAATTTAAATATATATTAAATAAAAAATCTCAAAAATAAGTGTGCAAATACTTTACTATATTAGTTTTATTATTGATATGTTTCAAAATATTTCATTTAAAAAGAACAATAGATTATAACCAGGAGCACTAGGGTTGAAACGTCGACGCTTTTCAATTTGGGTGCCTGTACCTCCCTCAGTCTAATTTTATTTCCCTTTTTCAATTGTTGTGGACAGGCCTATATGTTAGCGGAAGTTTTCCCGTTTTCGTTTATGTAAATATTATAATTGTATGCTAGTTTTTCCTTTTTCCTCTCCAAATCACAAGAGCACCCCTTTCCTTTCTTTGGACTATACTCTGATAGTCTTTTGCGCCGTTTATAATCATAATTGTTTTATGAAGATGTAAATAAATATGTAATATTTTGATATAACAAGAATCCAAAGTGTGGTTATAATCTATCGTTGTTTTTAGAGTCGAAATTTGCTAATTTTGGGCACTGTTTTTTCATTGCATCCAAAGTGCATATAACCAATACCAATTCGAATATATTTCCCTTATTTTTGCTTGAATCAATGTATGCAGATCTAATCGCATCATCAAGACATAAATGATATTCATATAAGTTTTGTTTGAATTAATGTCAAGGACCACCTTTCTTCACGACATTGTAATGAGCCCCAAAACTTATAGCATCCTGATACTAAAAAAAATTGTATATGCATTCTTTTTACACCTTAATGAACCTAAAAATAGAAATTCCCAAAACGTCATAATGAATAAATGATTTTACTAAAAACACATATATTAAAAAATATTAAATATATAAAATCAAACACACCACAATAAAATGCACATAAAATAATACTTACTTACAATATGATAAAAAACAATATTTTTTAAAACTATATTAAAAACGATACGCAAAATGATTTTCTTACTTTTGATATTTCTGTCAACAATATTTTTGACATCCTGATATTCTTGACACGATATTTTTGTATCATGATATTTTTTATTCAATATTTTGTCCAAACATCTAATAAAAGAGTAGTCAAGCAGTAGCAATTAAAATCTACGTGGCATAGCAGTAGTAATGGTTGCAAGGTCCTCACGCAGGGCAAAGGGATAATTATCTGATGATCGAATCCATACTAGGCTCTCTTCTCTCCTGCTCCTCCCTTATAAGAGCCACCACCACTAAATTCAAATACACCTATCAGAGATTATGTTAGTTGGGATAAGGAGGCCAGTGGGCAATATGGCTGTTATCCAAAAGGTCTCTGCCACATAGACCCTGTGCATCACCTACCAAGATCTATTGTTCTCTTTTTGCAGTGAATGCTTATTTACACCATACCGCTACTACCAGCCACTCGACTATCCAGCACATGAGGGTGCTCACTTCTCTCCCCTTCACTTGCAAACTGCTCAGCTCCAATGACCATTCCAGCTCTGTTCACCCCTACAATCTGCCCTGCCTGTACTGCTTTATACTCACAACCACTTGCCACTTCTCTCCAACACTGCTCGAACACTGCCACCTTTCAGAAGCTTCTTCATTGAGCAGTTCTTCTGGTGCCTGCACTTGATTGCTTTGTGTCTTCATTTGCCCTTTTACAGTTTTTGTAACCCTCTGGCACTTGGCCTTGCAAACAAAGCACGTCACAGGTCTCCACGATCAGGAAGAAGGGCAGGAAACAGAGCCTACGCAATGCTACTCATTCAGCAGAGTATCACATCCCCAACCGAATCTGGTGATTGCGATAGAGGATTATCCCTGAAATACTATACCTACAACAGCGCTGCTCACTGGCACCACTTCTCTTGTCATATATGCAGGATCTGCCCAACATACTTGAATACTCGGCTGGCTTTCCTCTAAAATTTGAATCTTATCCAATTGTATGCTAATGATGTGATCCTATTTGACCTGATGGTAGGGTATCTTCAAAATTGTCTGAACAAATTACAAGTCTGCGCAAAATCTCATCATTTGAAAACCAAAGTACAGAAAAATAAGGGAGCAGCATCTGAAGTGAAAACGAGAGATATTGAACCTACTGTAAATTAGATTAGGAAATAATGGAAATTGTAAAAGTACATTCTTGCCTAGGAAGGGTTATCTCCTCTAAGCCCTGTACCACATGCAAACCATGTATGAGGTAAGGCATTAGCTAGGGGCACATTAGTATCGCGTGCGGACTTTGTCCGCCTGCCATACTAGTGGGAAATGGGACCGCCCGCAATGCTAGCGGTGGTCCCGCACATTATGGCGGGCGCATCCCGCATTTTTAACATTTAGGCTGCGGTGCTAAAAGCACCGCCCGCCGCATTGCTAAAAATGCATGTTGTGCTTTTCAATGCACAACGTGACAGGCACCACACGGTGCCTGCTACGTTGTTCATGGAAAGGCAGGAGGGCACCATAGGTAATCGCCATGTGCACCCCCATGCCCCCGGAGTCCATGGGTGCCTGCAACTGGCCCCCCAAGGAGACTCTGCATGCCTTTCCGTGGCAGCAATGCTGCCACAGAAACGCATGTGAAAGACCACATTGTAATATGGCTGAGGGTGTCTTTCAGACACCGCCCACTATATTAAACCCTTTTCTGCCCGGTCGACTTCTCGACCGGGCAGAAAAGCAGCGGACGGTCTCTCCGTCTGCCGCGGACCCCCCTGTCATGGTAATATGGCGGGGGATCTTTAATGGGAGGATGGCAGGCAGATTGCCCCAGTTGGGCTGGAGGTGGCTACCGCCGGCCCGGCGGGGGCAATACGCCAGCCATTCCTAATGGGGCCCTTAGTATCCTCATAAAGATACCGAGGGCAGCAACACTTTAAACATCTTATTGCCATCTATAAAGCCAAGATACCAATCACCCTACTACACCCAAATGAATACATACCTTATAGTTAAACAAACTACAGAGAAAAATATTGTGCTGGCTCTGTGGCTTAACCACCTCTATCCCAAAATAAGCTCCTCGTTTGGAGGTGGATTTGACAAGCTTCTAAACTCCAGCTCTTGTACCAGACATCCTATGGGACATTTGATTACATCATGCAGAGAGGGATCTCTTCTAGACATTTTAATATATGATTATTGGTGAAGAAGGGGACACTAAGTTATTGTCACACTAAGCTTGCCTCCACACTGCAACTCCTTGGCCAGTCCACAACCAATCTGCTAAACGAGTCATTCATTCAGCTAAAATTAGTAAAGAAATGTATAGTTACCTAGTGAGTATTGAGCAATATAAGAGTCACTGTCATAGTTTAGAAAAATACAGTAGAATAGCAGATCTCGCTAAAGTCAACTAAATCCAGTACTTCTTAGTACAGGTTTGAACAGTAATCCTTTTGATGAAATTGAATGGCTTACTGCTGTATGCAAATTTAGATGCATGCTCAGGCATTCCTTTGACAGAATTAATATATATCCTATGAAGGAATATTATTTAGCATGTTACCCATGCAATATATGCTTGTAAGGTTTGAAAAATATTGCATAGAGACTTTCATTGGCACCCTGTTTTTAAAGCACAATGTAACCTCTTCTGGTAAGGCTTTTTCTTTCATATTGCCCACTACAAATTAAAAAAGCTGTCATTGTGTGTTTAAAACTTTTTTTAACTTTATATCTTTGTACATTTGTCATATTTTCCTATGGTTTGTCTTGATGCTGTATTCAATAATGGATATGAATTCTGTCCCTCCCTATGATGACCTCAGAGGATGTCAAAATTGTTTAAATAAATACATAAATAAGAACAGTAGAACAGTAACTGAAAGTGAAAAACAGGAACAGTGGATGTGGCATTTTCAAAGGTAACAGTGGAAAGTGTTGAATAATTTAAATGCAATAAAACCAGATCCACTTGTTTCCAGACAAAAGCTATACAATTTCGAAAATTAGATTTGCAACTGTTTTATGCAAGAAATTTGTTTTAGTTCATGAACATTTCATCCCCAGGTGACAATGTCAGAACGGTTTGGCAGTGCTAATGGGTCGTCACCATTCAGCCACAGTTGTAGATCTGCTGTCAAGTGAAATATCTGTCAGAAGAAGAAGGTCATAAGTCTATTTTTCCTTTAGTGTCATAGTTCTGATGTCTAAGCACCGTTAGAAAATAATGTAGGGGGCTCCATTGAAAACAATGGAGTGCTCTGGGCTTCTAATGGCTGGTAGAAGCCTGAAGCTCCAACATTCCAATGTCGACCTTCACAGCTGTTGCTGCGACCAGAGGCCTCACGGAGCCCAGAGGGATTTGAGCCCCCTCAGGATCCATGAGACATTTGTTTTATTTATTAGAACATTCTGCCCTCTAGTGGAGGAATGTTCTAATAGCATTATAGCCCTCTGTAGCTTGGCTACACGAGTGTTAAAGTCCTGGTCCCTTGTAAAAGGCCCTCCCCTTTGTCACGGACCTTAAACATTTTAACGCTGGGTGGGGCCTTTATTTGCTGGTATAGCCCGCTATGGTGTGCTATAAGGCTATATAATAAAACATCTCAATATTACTAAAATGTTTCCTTTGTGGATGCTGTCTTGGAGTAACCATAGAAGGCCTGATTACGAGTTGCACTGTACCATAGGTTAGTAAATACAGATGCACAAAATTACATTTCTGTTTTTTAATGCTACAGAAATGCCATGCAATTATGAGTTAAACTCTGTGAAATGTGAACGTACCATGTAAGACTGAATTTACCACTTGCAATCCCAGGGAATTGTCGGTTCCATAGGTCTTAACTCATACATTTTCCACCTCTTCTGAACAGATAGTAAAAGTAGATGGAAGCCTATATGTGCGGTGGGGGGGGGGGGGGGGGGTAGAGCGAGGGAGGTGTCGGAAGTAGGGGAGTAACGGGAAAGCCAATGACCAGATTTATATCTTGGCAGTATGAATACTCCATGGCAATGGCAACAGAGTATCCATCACAGCCAAGATGGTGGTCCGCCTGCCTAGCTGAAAAGTGGGCATCAGATGTTTCATTACAGCAGAGACTACTCTGTCTCTTTTGTGATTAAACTCCTCCGATGGCCTGACAGATTGAGGGTCATCAAAGGTTGACCTCTAACTTCACCCATCTCATTTAGATAGATAGAATTAGAGGTGAGTTTCCACTGCCGGTCACATCCAGAAAACCCTGATGGAAAGGGGCAGTTAAAACTGGTAAATGCTCCCCCTTGCCATGAGCTATAACTCCCATGGTGGGGGGAGAATTTTCTCTTTTACCTTCCAAAAGAAAGTCCTGCGCCAGGATTATCTTTTTGAAAAAAATTACGTTTGTTCGACGGCTCCATCAGGAGCCGTGCACCAACCCTTGAACAGCATTGACAGTAACTGCCATAATGTTGGTTCCTTTCAATGCTTTGGAAATTACTGGCTGCCTTGTGGTCACTTCTAAATTTGGCAAGCAGAGTAGTTTTGGCGTGACGAACCTTGATTCCCCTGCCAGGCCAATGGATAATACGCTAGCCACCAAAAAATAAATCGGACCTTAAATTCTGGAATGGGAGAGCGTTGTATTCTCTACCCCCTCCCCCCACCCCCCAATCCTCCCCCCATCCACTGCCAGTAAAAACTGGAAAGGGGGCTTGACTGCAGCTGCAGGAAAACCTTGATGTGATTTTTCCAGGTTCAATTACCGCACTATAAAACTCTGCCCATTGTTCAAACAACCCGGAACACAGAATCAGGTGGAGCTGAATTCCATACAGAAATTCTGCCCTGTCTGACTCTTAATCAGGGCCAGAGTAGTCAAAAATCGAATAAGATGTCGATCCACATGCAGTATACACTTTGGGATTGTTTCCCATACTTGATTTTCAGAATATAACAAAACATCTACCACAGGGGCATATTTTTCTCACGAGTCATGTTTCACATTAATTTATATATTGGAAGCAAACTTGGATTCACCGTTGTGACAACACAAATGTTGCTCCCATACATATTCCGTAGGCTACAAACACCATTAGTACCCAATATAACTTTCGCATATGTTATTCTACTGGTTTGAGATGAAAAATTCTTAAATATTGTATCAATTCACGTTTGCAAAGCCAAGTGCACAGTTGCGTATGTAAGCCCACATCTTATCCCTT
This sequence comes from Lissotriton vulgaris, assembly GCF_964263255.1. Taxonomy (NCBI): domain Eukaryota; kingdom Metazoa; phylum Chordata; class Amphibia; order Caudata; family Salamandridae; genus Lissotriton; species Lissotriton vulgaris. Next base: position 773,091,254 of record NC_141696.1, on the reverse strand, counting down.
CTTACTCTCATCTATTCCAGCACAAAGAAATGATAAGTAACATGACTATTTATAGTTGAAAGTGCCGGTGTTACTTTTTGAAAAGTATCAGCCATGAAACATTATATCAGGATACAAGCAGGAAGTAATTTCTATTCATCGCCTTCCGCTTCTCGCAGGAAGAGTTTAATGCTCCTGCCGCCTTTCAACCTCGCTTGGAATGCGGTCGTAAACAAGAAATTCAGATTTCACTAGAATATCATTTTACCTATGCGTCTGATTGGGTAGGATGCGTGTTGTGTTTAATTTTCTCATGTTGTGGTATTCGAAGCCTCTGAAGCTGCTCTTTAAGAAGCAGTGGGTATTGAAGCGAGAAATACGACTCAACCCGTCGCTGATTCAACTAATGGACGAATTCCCATTGGAGAACAACGTGCACCATATTGTTTTTCAAGGATTTTGGAGGAAGGCATGAAGCTATTCTTGCAGATGAGGATGAAAAAATGAAAATTTCCTGGCTATAAACTGCAAAAATAGTTTCCTGCTGGAAGGTAACATGCTGAAGCAAAGTGCGTTGCCAACATTCGAGTAATGTGTGAGGCTCGCAGCCCTGGTTACATCCGGAGCGCGCATTTGATACGCAGGAGCCAGGTCCTGTTTCATGGGTGGCACGCGCCGTCTGCAGCTTTGGATTAACCCCCTCTCCCATCTAACGCCGTTAATATCAACAGCTGTCTTGGGGCGATGGTGTTTTTGTTGGATGTGGATTTCGCTGCTTATCTTTCCTTTAAATGGCCATTGAGGTAATGACGTGCTTAATAAATAGCAAGTAACGCGAAGAAGAATTGGACACCACGGGTATATCAGACAGATTCTTGGTGACTGCCCGTGTCTGCCATTCTGTAGACGGACGCCACTGAGTGCTCTGACCAGTCCTATATGTGTCCATGTTGTAAACTGAGCCCTATGTTGAATGGGCACACCTGCTCGCGTTGGTCTGTAAAAAGACATGTGGAAGTTTTTCCTTCTACGCCACGCTGCTTGAGTTTCCAAGACTCAAGCACCAGGACATCAAAAGGCCTCGCATAAGTACCCAGTAGGACACACCTACTAAGATGTCTTAGTGAGGGAGGCAACTGTTCGCGCCTTGCTTTCCACAACAAGCGTTTAAGACTTAAGGCATCCGGCACTTGGATTTTATTACAAGCCAATAAAGTATTTATGATAGGGTGGGACTGTTTCAGAATATAATTACCAGCAATAACTGGATTGATGAAAGAAAGGAAAAGCTCAGTTTTTTTACATTAAAAAAATCTCAATGTCATAAAGAGTAATCAATGAGTTTAAAACTGGAGAAGCAAACGTGTTTAAAGAGTGCAGCAGCTGCCATTTTGTAACAACCCTTTTGATTCTGTTCATGAAATCTCAGTGATGTCTTCAACTGTTTGTCATGGTGGGGCTGCCTAGCTGTAGAAATATAGGGGCACATGCACAAGCCCCTATCGCCATGGGAATGTCACTTTTTTCGACGTTCCTGTGGTGATAGGGGCTTGGACTTATTTATAAGGCAGCGTTAAGCCGCTAAAGGTGGCTTAATGCAGCCTTGTAAAAAAGGCCCCTTTCATGCTAAGCTTAGCGGGAAAGGGGTGGGCAGTGGGTGTTGCGGTGGGCATTCCACTGTAACACCCATTGATTTTGATACTGCCCCCTAGTTACAAGGTTTTTGTATATAGGAGGCAGTGCCAAAATTAAAACCAGGGAAAACCTGGTCTTAACTTGGCGAAACGAGGAGAAATGCTTTATTTCTCCTCGTTTTTGCTTTTTCTATGTGTGCTGCCTTGTGCAACACACATGGTAAAACCAAAACAAATTGGATTGTTTATGTGTAGGAAGGTGCCCCTTCTTGCACAAAAACAATCTTTAAATAAAAATGAGATTTTGTAACTTCTATGTGTGCTGCATGAATCAGCACACATAGAAGTGACAAAAGAGCATTTAAAGATTTTTTATGTGCAGGAGGGGCACCTTTCTACACATAAACAATCTTTCCCTGCACGCAAACACCCTTGCACTATGATACAAGGGTGCCTGCATTGGCGCAAAGCTGCTAAACACTTGTAAATAAGGCGAAGGGCTAATCGCCTCCGGAACACCATAAAAAGTGACGTTCTGGTGGTGATAAGCCCTGGTAAATATGCCCCATAATGTCTTCTATTTTCTTTTAGGACTTTTACAATGCTGGAATAGAGCAGTCACCAGTTACGTTTTAGTCCTGAGACCTATTCTCCCTCTGGTACTTGGTTCTGAGCTGGCTCCGCCAAATTCTCTGGATGGTGTTCAAGTGCATGGTGCAGACAACAAGGCATGTCATTGCACATACACACACACACACACACACACACACACACACACACACACACACACACACAACTTTTTTGCATGCTGTACCCAGCTGATTTGCAGCGAGGGCCACTGGTACGTGTGCTGGATCCATTTTTAAAGTGGGGTCCTGCCACCAATGTTACATCACTGAAGTCATAGCGATTGTGAAAAATTCAAGCATGTCACAAGGTAGAAGTGTGGCGAATGAGCTCCATCCATTCAGAAAAAGAGTGGTAAGGGTGTGGTAATTAGCCAGTGGTGCATTTTGAAGCACTCTGTCGCAAATTTATTACTAAGGCATGGAGTGGAGATGCTCTATCATTTACAGATAGCACATTGTGAAATGGCCACTACAGGTGCAAACATGCAATTTTACTCCTAAAACCATTTAGCACACAAATGATAAATAGAAATTCGGTTTCAGCGATCACTGAGCATCACCAAGTACAAGTTTTGGTCCCTATAAAATCTTTGTTTCAACCACACTTCAGAGTTACAAAAAGTGCTTCATTTGTGCTTTCCTAACTGTTGATAGATTTTGAAATATTTGTAGAGAACATGTACAGGTAATTAAAGTTTGTTGTTTGTAAAACAATTGAGTGCCTACAACCTTTCCATTCTCAGTCTCTTTCCCGTAGCAAGATTGTCATATAGTGCACTTTTAAAAATTCTCTCATATTGCAGACAGAGAAGGTACACTTCAACCTCAGTATTAAAAGAATGAGCATCAATTTATCAAAAGAGACAGCCTGACAAGATTAACGCAAAATTTAAGTTATCTTTTTTGCTCACTCACATTCTGAACTCCGGCATGGAGATGCTGCAGCACCCTCAGCCAGAGGCGCAACTAGATTTAAATTTCGGGGGGGGGGCTAAGAAAAAATGTGGGGGGGGGGGCTGAATCTTTAGGCAATCGGCAGAATCGAGCTGCAGGGGCTCTTAGAAGGGGTGAAACAACAACAAAGCCCCATTAACATGCACAAGGTCTTTTAAAGACCTGTGAAGTGCTTGGTTGCGGCTTTGAGCGGGCCAGGGAAGTGTCTCATCCTGGGCTGCCACACACGACGGGGGGGCTGAAGCCCTTTGAGGCCAATGGGTGTTGCGCGCCTGCCCCCAGCTCACCTACTTCCAGAGCCTATGCAGAATGGTGAATTTGGAGACTCTTTGTTCTACAGTAAGTAGGCCCAAGTTTTTAATAACTTCTTTCATGTATTCCTTTTGTCACCGTTGTGTCATAGCTGGAAATAGGGTTCAGAAGTCAAGATGGTACCCAGCTGGACTTGGCGTCATCATGTCTACAAGCTCAGCAAACAGTCAGAAGAAACAAAGATGCATTATATCTGCTAGTTCGTACATCAACCAAAAGATAATCCAAGACTAGATGCATTTTTCTCTCTTAAACTATGCATATATATATATAAGGTGTTTTCGTCTATGTTTGTTATTACACCAATAATGACCACTGACATAGAGCGCAAAAACTAACTTAATTATGTTTTTGCACTACATTATTGAGTTTAAACACTACCCAAGTAAATGGTAACTATATTACAGGAAACAGCGTCCACAACGTGGGCTTAGCCACGTGTGCCGTTTCCCTGCAAGCTGTACCATGCTTGCTTTAACCACGCATGTGCCTTAACAACGCATATGCATGGTTAAGGCAATGTGCTGTCTAGTTACTGAGCGGAAGGGGAAGACAGGAAGAGGAAGACTCGGAAGACTCAGTACTCGGGAGAGGACACAGTTAGGTAAGTGGGGCTGGGGCTTGGTCTTCGGGGCGTCGAGGGGGTTGTTTTTCAGTGTGGGGGTAGATTTTAGGACTAAGGAGGGGGTTGAAGTAGTTTTTAGGGGGGCAGTTTTTAGAGCTAAGGGGGGAGGGACAGTTTACAGGGCATCAAGCAGGTTTGGGGTAGTTTAGGGTCATAGGGGATAGTTTTTAGGGCTCAGGGAAGGGGGGCTGGGTTCAGGGAATTTTTGGGGCATGGGCTTAATTTTTAGGGCTCAGGGCAGGGGAGAAGAGACAGTTCACAGGGCAGGGTCGGGGTAGTTTAGAGATGAATTTATAGTTTAGGGCTCAGGGCAGGGGGTTGGGGTCGGGGTACTTTTTGGGGTGTGGGTTTATTTTTTTAGGGCTAAGGGCAGGTGGAAAAGGGACAGTTTACTGGGTAGGGAGAAGGATCAGGTGTAGTTTAGGGATGTAGGGGATTGTTTTTAAAGCCTAGGGCAGTGAGGCTGGGCCGGGGTAGTTTTTGTGGCATGGGCTTAATTTCTAGGGCTCAGGGCAAGGGGAAAAGGGACAATTTACAAGGCAGGGTAGGGGTAGTTTAAGGATGTAGGGGATAGCTTTTAGGGCTCAGGGCAGGGGGGGCTGGGATCGGGGTAGTTTTTGGGGTGTGGGTTTATTTTTTAGGGTTCAGGGCAGGCAGAAAAGGGACAGTTTACAGGGCAGGGAGCAGCATTGGGATAGTTTAGGGATGTAGGGGATAGATCTTAGGGCAGGGGAAGAAGAGACAGCTAGGGGATGGTGAAATGCCAGGTACTAGCAACAATGTTTTTGAATATTCGGATGATCATTGTGATCAAGGGACTGCGGTGGACAAGGCAAATGAAAGGGTTTTTATGGAGGATTTTGATGGCAATGCATATACTTTGAGATATGATCATGGGGACAATCCGGAATCAATTCTGCTAGTATGTTACAGAGGTCAAGTGCGGACAGTGCGACGGGTCAAGAACGGCGTCACGGACATCGTCGTTGCGATGATCCTCAGGAATTTCAAAAGCGTGCTGCTCAGTTACCGTCAGGTCAGCCTCATTAGTGGACTGCTTGGTCACAACCTTTGACGGGCAAGCATAATTCACTTTCTGTGGGTGTTGGTGATTTACATATCAATGAGCCTTTGGGTATGGAGAAAAGTGAGGGTATAGTGAATGTAACGAATCAGCCACCTGTTTCTAGTACCATTACAAGGTCTAACAAAAATTTAAGTCAAGACAAACAGGTTTCGGAGGTTGCCAATTCCAGTTTTGGGCAGGTTTTAGGCACTATCAACATCCATAAAAAGCTTCCTTACATGGGTTTAGCTATGCCTTTGGGGATTCATCTTTCTGAAAAAACAAAGCAAAAAATTTGGCAACATGAATTTGTTTTTTTTTTTTTTTTTTTTTTTAAAAACCTTTATTTACAAATGCACAATACACAGCGTCTGCCTACAACCCCGCAGGGCCGGCCGCTATGACAAAAACAGGCTGAGCGAAAAGTGCAATACGAGGCAGCACGTTGCTGGAGCAATCTCTCACATCAACATTATCGGCAAGAGCGTAACATCATACAAATAGGATAAGAAAGGTTTAATTTTATGTTTTTGTTGAAGTGAACACAAACAAACAAACACATGGTATCATAGTGGTAAGGGTTGCTGGAGGTGGGGGGGGGGAATGAATGTAGGAGAAACGACGATGGCGAGGGGGGGGTGGCGCGCGCAAGAGAACAAAGCATGTGGTGAGAATAGGAGAGGAACGTAAATCACGGAGAGGAGGGGAGAGGGACCTCGTAGTCAAGTGGGGGAGAACAGATGTCTCCACGATAAGTATTCCAGGGAGCCCAAACTCTGGACCACTTCCCTGGACGCCCCCGGGCCTCATATACCGTCTTCTCTCGGAACATGGACCAGTCCATGTTCTCTTTCCAGGCACTTAGCACTGGCGGTCTAGGGGAGCCCCAAAGCTGCGCAATATCCCTCTTCGCGATCATATTGCCTAGGGTAACCCAAAGTGTCTGGGCAGCAGTGCAGTCAGACGGTTCCCACACATTCAACAGACAACGACGCGCCTCAGGAAGTAATGGGACCCCCGTGACAAGACTCATCACAGCATGCACCCTAGACCAGTACGCAACAATCATCGGACATTCCCACAGAACGTGAAGAAAGGTACCATCCATCCCACACCCACGCTTGCATCGGCCATCCGAAACCAAACCCATTCGCACCAGACGCATTCCAGTAAGATACACGCGATGAAGGATTTTCAATTGGACAAAGCGAAGTCGTGCCGGAATAGCCACCTCCTTAGGGGAGGACACAGCTGACTGCCAGTCCTCGTCGTCCAATTCAAGTCCATCAGCCGTCCAGGCAGCCCGGATCTTCTCGAGCTGGTCAGTTCTGTTATTGATGAGCTTCTTGTAAATTAAGGAGATGGTACTGTCTGGGACGTGGCCATCTAGAACTCGATCCTCCAAAGGGGAGGACTGCGGAACGTCCGTACCGGAGGGGAAGACAGAAGACAAGGCATGCCTCACCTGCATATACCGGAAGTGCTCCCTATCATCGAGCCGGTATTCCAGCTTCAGCGATTCAAAGGACTTAACCGCGCCACGTGTCCACAGGTCCCCCACCGTGCTAATCCCAATCATGTCCCATTTCTCAAACCCTTTCGTCTTCCACAAGTTGCCCAGTCGTTCCGAATCATACAGTGGCGTCATACGTGTCAGTCTACCACCCCAGCCCGTGGCCACCGTAGCGTCTCGCCATGCCCGCACAGCACATTTCGTTGGGCCCGTAAGGAGTCGGAAGGGGGCCTTAGAGTACAGCGCCCTATTAAAGTTGCCACCGGGCAACAGCAGTTTATCCAAAGCAAAGGCAGGAGCGGGCTCCGGAGAGTATGTCGCATGGTTGATGGCGCTCAGGTGCGAGGCCCAGTAGTATCGTCTAATATCCGGCAGCGCAATACCTCCGTCGTACCAGGAGAGCGTGAGCTTGGATAAGGCAATGCGGGCACGGCCGTCCCAGATAAGTTGCCGCTGTAAACTCTCGACTTCATGGAAATAGCGAGCTGGAACAGGGTCGAAGAAATTTTGCAGGGCATAGAGGAATCGGGGGAGCGACATCATTTTAAAGAGCGCCGCCCGGCCTAATGGAGATAAAGGTAGGTCGCGCCAACGCCGAACATCCTGCTTCAGTCTGCGGAGTGGAGCATACAAGTTCCGCTCATAGCGGACCGAAGAAATCATGGATACATGGACCCCAAGATACTTAAAGCCGTCCGTCGCTACCAGGATGGGAAATCTGCGGGGGAGAGGCGGCAGAGTACCAGCTATGGCGTAGACACAGGACTTGGTCCAATTAATGACAAGTCCCGAGTTCTTACCGAAGGACGTGAGGACGTCGAAGAGAACATTGAGTGACTTCTGAGGGGAAGTGAGATAAAGGAGGATGTCGTCCGCGTACAAGGAGACACGATCCTCGAGGTCAGGGGACCATCGGATCCCTTTGATCGAGGGTTCCCACCGGAGCCACGCGGCAAGAGGTTCGAGTGCCAAAGCGAACAAAAGCGGAGAAAGAGGACAGCCTTGACGTGTGCCACGGCCCAAGGGGAAGGGGTCCGAGCACCTACCATTCACCGCGACCTGAGCTAGCGGCTGTTCATAGAGAAGCTTGACCCATGCGATGAAATTGGGGCCAAAGCCAAATTTAGCGAGGGCTGCCCATAGGTAGGGCCATTCAATAGTGTCAAATGCCATCGTGGCGTCAAGGGAAGCGACTACTGCTGGCTCGGCGAGAATAGAAGCTCTCGCGAGGACACTGTGGAGCCTACGCAAGTTAAGAGCAGTGTTTCTGTGGGGGATGAAGCCGGATTGATCCGGATGGATCAGGTCACAAATCACAGCAAGCATCCGATTGGCCAGCACCTTAGCGAGGATTTTGGGTTCCGCATTAAGGAGGGAGATGGGGCGGTACGAGGCACAACGGTCACGAGGTTTGCCATCCTTATAAATGACCACTATGGTAGCGAGGCGCTGCTCAAGGGGGAGGCATCCAGCCTCAACCGCCTCGAGAAACATGTGACGCAGGTGGGCGGCCATCTTGTCGGGGCAAAGTTTGTAAAGTTCAATGGGGAGTCCATTAGGGCCCATTGCCTTACCCGAGCGAAGGGAACGAATTGCAAGGGCAATCTCGTCGACAGTAAAGGGGGCCTCCAGAGCGAGGCAGTCCGCTTCAGACACAGTAGGCAGAGCAATGTCACGTAGGAGTAGCCTGGAGTCGGCCTCATCTCGATCACTAACAGGCGTATAAACCATACGGAAGTGGTCAACAAAGCACTCAACAATCTCACCCGGATCAGAGACAGTCTCACCAGAATCAAGAACAATGGAGGGAACAACACGACTCGCACGCTCAGTCTTATCCAGCCACGCAAGAAGCTTGCTAGCCTTGTCACCCACATCATACAGTCGACCAAGTTGATTAGACCGCATCAATTTAGCAGCATCCGTGACACAGGCTTTATAGTCTGCTTGCTTCAATTCCAATTCGTGCAACAGTGCAGGCGTGTCATTCCCACCCAACTCACTTTCAAGCGCAGTGATTTCGGTTTCAAGAGCCACAACAGCCTCCCTCTTGACCCTACGCTCAGTGGCAATGAGTGACAGGGCGGAACCCAGAATAACCGTCTTGAAGGCCTCCCAGAGAACAGTGGGGGAAGTGACTGAGCCCAGATTCTCAGAAAAATAGCAATCTATTGCCTTAATCAAGTCTGAGCGGAGCCGGGGGTTTCGAAAATGCCAGGGAGGGATCGGGGGAACTCTGTTACCAGGCAGACCGCCCACAGAAATCGTAATCAGCAGGGGGGAGTGGTCCGAGATACCCCGGGGGAGATGCCGAATCTCACGAACAGTGGACAAAGTGGAGGCTAACATAAAAAAATAATCGATACGGGAGAGGCTGCCGTGCGCACCAGAGTGAAAAGTGTATCGGTGGAGTGTGGGATGTAGTGAGCGCCAGACATCCACTAAGCCAAAAGTGTCAGCCATTTCACTGAGCCACATCTGGGACTGTGGCAATACTCTAGGGGGTAGCCGGTCGCAGTCGCCGGACATGACAGAGTTGAAGTCCCCGCCCAGGACCAACAAGCCGTCTGGCAGCCCAAGGAGAGTCCTGCCTAAATCAGCGTAAGTGGTAGCCTGCAGTCCCGGGGGGATATAGACAACAACAAACACGACCTGCTTACCCTCCCACCTCCCCGAAACAGCAGCATATCACCCACGCTCATCAAGGATAACATCGTCGATAGCAAGAGCAAGGGAAGACTTTACCATAATACCCACACCCCGGGAACCCGAGGTGAAACCCGCATGTGCAACCAGTCGATAACCCCGGCGGTCTAAGGCCTTGCAAGCATTGCCAATCAAGTGGGTCTCCTGAAGGAACACAACATCAGGGGCGTGGCGCCTCAAGAATTGCAGTACAATGCCCCGCTTAATCCTGTCACCCAAACCATTTACGTTCCAAGAAAGAACCCGCATTTCACCCCCCCCCCATTGCGACAAAAACATTCCACGCCCACCCCCCAGCAGGACCCACTATGAAAAGTCATTGCAAGATATGAAATACCATGAAACAGAGAACAAAACAAATTAAACGAAACAAAACCCAGTCCCCAAACACCAACCCCAAAACCCAAACCCGTTACAACACCCCCCTCCCTGCACCCCTGCTGACTAAAAAGCCACCCCCAACTGCAGTGTGCCTGTCGCCCCATACTTCTACACAAAGAACCCCCCGAGGAGGAAGGGAGAAATCACCCGTTACCGCACCGCCACGGGCAGAGTCATTAGGGAATAAGTCAATTTACACAGTACGTTGCATAGTCTCAATCGGAACCTCCAGGGCATCTGTTACTCCTGGTCCGCTGCACCACCTTCCGCACCACCAGGGCCTCCGCTCCCAAAGTCATCTGCCGGCAACGAGTCCAGCCAGTCGGCTGCACGTTCAGGTTGATCAAAGAAATAGGCACGCTCCCGATATTCGATCCGGAGCCGGGCCGGAAACAGCATGGCATATTTCAGTCCCCGGTCCCTTAGGCGACGCTTCACTCCAAGGAAACCTGATCTTTGCCGCTGCACTTGAGGAGTGAAATCGGGATATATGGAGACAGAGTTATTGTCATACTTCAGGGGACCATGTTTACGGGCGGCCTGGAGGATAGCATCCCTGTCCCGGTAGTGAAAAAGCCTGGCGATGATAGGCCTCGGCGGGTTACCCGGCTTCACTTGACCTCCAGGAAAACGATAGGCGCGCTCCACGGCAAGGAACTTACTAAGTCCTGCCGGAGCCAGTTGGGCGACTATAAGTTCCTCGACCAAAAGATCGGTCGCTACAGCACCATCACCTTCCGGCACTCCGACAAGGCGTATGTTGTTCCGCCTGGCCCTGTTGTCATAGTCCTCCATCCGCTTGAGCAGTAAGTCGTGCGATGCACGCAGATTGCCAATTTCGGATTGCGCCTCAGCCATGTCGTTCACCAGGCTCGACGTTTTAAGATCCAGTGCCTTCACCCGCTCATTTGTTTTGGCCAAGTCGGCCCGAATCAGAATCACATCCACCACCACCGTGTCTATTTTGGTCACTACGGCTTCGAATTGTTGGCTCATGTCGGCCTTGAGTCCAGTAATGGCAGCCATAAGGTCTTGGAGCGACACTTCCGAAGTAGACGATGTGTCCGTTTGAAGTCCTTCAGCACCCATGCATACGGTCCCGGGGGAGCCTCTCGGCTGGGTGTAGCGTTCGATCATGTTCGACTGGCGTTTTTCGGCCTCCACTTTCGTCGCCATCTCGCGTTCAGTGTCGGCCGGATAGCCAGGGGAAGTGACGAGAAGGTAGAAAAGTCTCGAAACTCCGATGCACCACTGAGACAGAGGTGTCGCAGCCTCCTTGCCAGTCCAACGGAGGATAGTGCAGGCTGAGAGGGCAGCAGGCGAGGCAGAGCAGGAGGAGACAGGAACAAAGGGAAGGAAACCGAAAGTGAAAGCAATACACCTCCGGCGGGCCAGATGCCAGGCAGCCGTTGTTGTTCAATTACAGGTCGGCCACAGTGGGCAGCCGAGTCCCCGGTCGCGCCCGCGGGCAGGCCAGAAAGTTGCAAAGTTCAGAAAAATGGTCCCCAGGGTCCGATTTTGACCAGAAAAGGATCAGTAGCATCAGCGATGATGGCGCTGCAAAAGCCCGTCAAAATGACCAGGATAGGTGAAGGATAGATAAAGAAGGACGGCGCGGGTCTCGGGAGCTCTCTGCTCACGCGACCATCTTGGATGCCCGCGTAGCTCCTCCTCCCAACATGAATTTGTTGATGTTTTCAAACTCCTTCATAGAGACATTCAAGCTAGAGAGGGGTCCAAAGAGGAAGAATGGGAACTCTCTAGACGCCCCACAATACCTAAGAATATTGAGAATTGGACTGCTGCATTTTTAATATATGCAAGCGTGTATTGTGAGAGACACCAAGACAGGGCTTTAGCCATGATTAAATACATGGATATAATTCGTAGAGCACATTTACAATTTGGCGGCTATGCATGGCTCAGTTATGATGAAGAATTTAGGGCTAGAGTCAGTATTTGTAATGATAAACCTTTGGGAGAGGTGGATCAAGAACTTTGGTTGCAGTGGATGTCATCTACTCAGCCACCTGCGATGATACATACTGCAAGTGGTTTGCCAATAACGTACCAGCCCTTTCTGCCTCGCCCCGCACAAATCAGGGCGGGTGTTTTTGGTAGAGGACAACTGCCTACAGCAGGCGCCTGTTGGAATTTTAACCGAGGCGTATGCACCAGACAATTCTGCAGGTTCAAGCATGAATGTTCCCAATGTGGAGGGAAGCATACCATTACACAATGTTTTACAAACCAGAATTTCTGGGATCAAGGGAAATTCCAAAGAGGCAGAGGAACAGTTCATCAATTTATACCAAAGGGCTCATACCCCAATTAATTTGCAGTTACTAATACCATGGTTGGAGATGTATCCCAATTCGGAAGCTGCTTCTAAATTATTCTGGGGATTAAATGAGAGTTTCAAGATAGGTTACCAAGGACCACACTATCATCGACAACTTAAAATCTGCCAAAGAATTACCACATATTGTCCAAAAGAAATTGGATGGGTAGTTAAAAGCTGGTAGGATAGTGGGTCTTTTTAGTCAGTGTCCTTTGCAAAATTTGATAGTATCCTTGTTGTTTAGCCACGCCCTTCCAGGAAGCGCGCAGCGGTTGCGCGCAGGGGGCGCCTTCGAGCGCGCCTAAGAAGCGCCGAAGAAAAGCCCGTCTGCGCCCGTCCGCGACAGGACGGGGCGAGGGGCGATGGACCATGATACTGTGCCACAATCTTTCACCGGTAAGGACCTGCGGCGAATTATGTACTCTCGCCAAGTGCTACTAAGCCTCAGACCACAGGTGCCATGTAGCACCAAAATACCATGGCATTGTGTCGAGGGAGCCTTTTCATGCTTACAATGTTGGCATCTTTCTAAAAAGGGCACTCCTCCCTCAGACTCTAAATCCCCCGTACCGGGCCTTAAGAGCTTTCTACTTAATGTGCGATCTCTACCCAAGCATCAGCACGAGGTTTGGGATTTGATTCACACTATGCAGCCAGATATTTGTTTCCTTGTTGAAACATGGCTAAAACCCCACACTGTCACGGCTATTGCCATGGGGATTCCCTCTGGGTATAAAATCAAACATGTAGATAGAGACATCAAAACTGGAGGGGGTCTGGCTATTATATATAAAGATTGTATAAAAGTGATTATTAGCGAGCAACACATGCACCCACAGCTAGAAACAATGATTTTTAAATTCACACTTACCAACCACATCACCTGGAAAGGTGCTCTGGTCTACCGACCTCCGGGACCGAACCCTAAATTTGCACTTACTCTGCAGGAAATTTTAGCCCCTCATATTAAATCCAAACAAGACTTTCTTCTTCTGGGTGATTTTAACGTACATGCAGACTTGCCCATGCTCTCCGAATCCTCTGACTTGATTACCGACCTTTCTAATTTAGGTCTAGAATTACAAAACCAAGGTCCCACTCACAGAGGAGGACATATGCTGGATTTACTTTTTACCAACTGTGCTAAAGTTATCTGCTCTCCAGCAAAAGAAATGACATGGACAGACCACTCAATATTAGAATTTTTATTAGTAACACCTCCAAGTACTGCAAAGCGCGTCTCTCTTCCCTCCATCTGGCGGCGAAAATGGCACAAAGTCACTATTAATAAAATCCAGGAACTTTGGAAAGATCCGGAAATTATGATAACAGACACAGCCGATACGGCTCTAGCTAAACTCAACACCTCTATAAAGCTAGCCCTTGACACTGTAGCCCCCTTGAAAAAGCATAAGCAGTATCCTTTATCCAAACAAGATAGCTGGTATACCTCCGAACTGAGAGCAGAAAAACAAAACTGTAGGCGAGTTGAGAAAGCGTGGAGAAAAAGGAAAACTGAGAGTAACAGAACAGCTTTTTTAAACGCTCAATCAAAGTACTATAAAAACATTAAACTTGCCAGAAAACAGCATATCACGCAACAGATATCACAAGCAGGCAATTGTTCTAAGGAACTTTTTAATATTCTTCAGAATTTTATTAAACCGACCGCGTGTGAGAGCTCAGAGGACTTCTCACAAGATTTATGTGATGAAGTATCGACTTTTTTTGAGGATAAAATAAATAACATATATGGAAAAATAGTGGCAGCTAACAGCGCTATGAATAAAACTATCAATAGTAATCCTCTGACCCCGACAACAAACAACAATAAAACACCTCTAACAGCCTTTCCCTCAATTTCTAACACAGAGCTTCTCTCCCTTTGCGGCCAAATCAAATCAGGGTCCCCAAATGACCTTATTCCCGCCAAGATGATCGGCCCCATGATCTCTCTCATGGGTCCCTCCATACTAGAACTGGTGAATATTTCTCTAACAAAAGGTCAGGTTCCAGCAGACTGGAAAAAGGCGGTGGTGAACCCGATTAGAAAAAAGGCATCTTCTCCATGGACAGACCTCTCCAATTTACGACCCATCTCTCTCCTACCTTACCTGGGCAAGGTTACGGAGAGGCACGTGAACACCTATCTTTCTCAACATCTTGAGGCGACGGATGGCCTGGACCATTCTCAATCAGGGTTCAGGCCAAACCACAGCACAGAATCAGCTCTTCAGACAGTGACCAACAACATCAAAATGGCACTGGATGATGGCAGCTCAATGATTCTGGTGCTGTTGGACCTCTCCGCCGCTTTTGATACGGTGTCTCACACGGTGCTCCTCAACCGCCTAGGCGAGGTGGGAGTAGAAGGAGTGGCTCTGGCATGGATGAAGAGCTTTTTGACTGACCGTCATCAAGAAGTTAGGCTGGGCTCCCACAAATCCACCCTTAGGGAGCTCAACAAGGGAGTGCCGCAAGGCTCGTGCTTGAGTCCTACACTCTTCAATGTGTATGTGGCCCCCCTAGCCAACTTAGCAAGATCTTTCGGCTTCACCCCTGTGTCGTATGCCGACGACACTCAACTCCTTTTTCCCTTTAAACATCTTACACCTGCAATAAAAAGATCTTTTGCAGATGGCATGAGAGCCATTGCAGAGTGGATGTCATCTAACTGCCTGCAGTGTAATGTAGGGAAGACGGAGGTCATGTGTTTCGGACAAGCGGCGACACACTGGGCACCCGATTGGTGGCCACTAGAGCTGGGCCCTGTCCCTACTCCCAAGAGTTCAGTCAGGAACCTGGGAGTACTCTTCGATCAGCAGCTCACTTTCAAGGGCCATGTTAACCAAGTTGCTGGTAACTGCTTCCGGGCAATCGGTATGTTAAGGCGTGTTTTCCCCTACATACCGGATCATCATAGAAAGACGCTTGTACAGGCTCTTGTCATCAGCAGGATTGATTACTGCAATGGTTTGCTCCTTGGAGCAAACGAAGAACAACTCAGTAAATTGCAGGTAATCCAAAATACAGCTGCAAGGATTATCCTGAACGCCCCCCCAAGGACACCCTCACACCCCCTGCTGATGAGACTCCACTGGCTCCCAGTGAGGAAGCGAGTCCAGTTTAAAACACTGTGTACTATTCATAAGAGCTTGACAGGGGAGGGTCCAAAACATATGACCACTATTTTTCAGCCCTACGTTCCCGGACGCCTTTTGCGCTCCAGTTGTCAGCAGCTACTGCAAGTACCCAGAGTAAAAAAGACTAGACAAGGTGGCCGTGCATTAGCTTATGCCGGACCAATACTCTGGAACTCGCTGCCCCCGGAATTAAGATCTCTTTCCAGCCACTTGACCTTCCGGAAAACTTTAAAAACTTACCTGTACCCTACTAATAATGCCCTGTAGTTTCCCCTTAGGCTGGACATTCAATTTATTTGGAACCCTTCTTGTTACAGCAATAGCGCGGAGATACCCCTTCGGGGGTCTAGTCTGGCGCTTTACAAGAATATAAAATAAATAAATAAATAAAATTGGGCGTAGTTCCCAAGAAATTGGCCGGAGAATTCAGATTAATTCATCATTTATCGTGGACGGAGGGCCAATCTATTAATGATTTCATCTCCCCTTCTGATTCTAATGTCTCATATGCTTCTGATGATGACGCTTTAAGATTTGTGCGGTTAGTTGGGACTGGTGCTGAACTAGCGAAATGTAATATTCAGTCTGACACCCTTTTTGACTTACTGCCCACCTGAATTTGTTGCTGCCGTGCTTTCGGGACCCGTTTGCTGTGGACAGACTTCCCTGGTTGCATTTTGGCCATCTCAAACTGTGGAGCGTTGGACTGCCGGGACTTCAGTCCCCAGGAGGCAGCACTCTCTCGTGGGACTTCCTGCAAGCCAAAACGAGGATAAATAACTCATGGAGCTCCCGCGGCACAGGACGCGCGTGGGCTCGCCCGGGCAAAGCCTGGGCCAAGGGCGAGACTGTCCGCGCCCATCATAGCCTGGAGGAGGCTGGGCCACCCCCCGAACATCTCCATAACTGTAAGGACACTATAAACTTGTTCCTAGTCTTACATTGATTGATTATCGGTTGTTCTTCTGGGTTAGGCTAGTCTGGTAATTGCACATAGTGTAACTCATTGTACTAATGGCGGCACTTGCAGGGAAAGGGAGGAGGGTTGTGACGGGGGAACTGTAAACGGGACACTAGACCAATTCATAAGCAGGGCCACATCAGTGCTAGAGCATGAAATAGCCCTGACAGAACGTCGCCTCTCATTAGAACCCATCTATCTGAGACGATCATCCGTGGGAGCTATAATGTCAACCATCTCACCAAATCAACCGGAAATGCAAACACATAACAAACATATTAATGTGAGAGATAGCAATGACCATCAGAAATTGGGGCTGCCTGACTTATCTGCGATAAATGAGGCTAGTCTTAATGCTCCTACTAATAACTGTGCCTTGGGTGACATGCCTAACGATGTTGCTCCACGTTCCTCTACAAGGTCTATATCTAAATCCAAACTTGATTCCCAACCCCTAAAACAATCGGTAGAACTAGCACCCATTGCTAAGAGGAAACGTGGTGGGGGTCCCCATAAGGGAATGTGCCCAAAGATAATAAAAACCTCTAAAGCAACCAAGAATGCCACAATTGAGACCCCGGCTACTGAAGCTAGTACACTCTCACCACCTTCACCGATACTTATTCCTTCGTTAATGGTACCAACTACTAAGATGGCCGACCTTACTTTGCCACTCCTACAAACTACTGAGGGTTTTATGGAGCACGTTGAACAACTGATCAAGTCCTTAATCTTACCTCTATTAGAGAGGACAAAGATAATTAGTGAAAGATTGGAGAAACTTGAAAAGGCTACCACAGAACATTTTGGCACACTGAAAAAGTTGGTTGAGTGTAAACCCAGGCAAAGTACAGTGGGAAATACCATATCACGAGAGCCGGCAAGTATAGTCACCCTGTTGCCTACCCCGACTGCAACTAACACAACCCTCTTGGCATTAAATAGAAATAGTCAAGCCACTACATCTTCAGAAAGTAGGGCAATGACCTCAGAGAGAGAGGGACGACCAGGGGTGAGGGGGGGGGGGGGAGGTTGGCACAGGAGCCCGGTGTTGTGGGACAGACTAAAGAAAGTATATCTGCAGTTAAGGAAACATCTAATACTGTAAAGCAAGAATGTGTTCCACTATGTATCGACTTACCACCAGATTCCTTTCCATATGTTGTTATTTTGACTGGGGTTCCTGAGCTGGACAATGACAAAATAGAAACTTATCTCGAACTAAAAAATAAGGTAACCTTCTGGTTAAATAAGAATAGACCCCTCCCGATCGATATAGATGGTGAGATCCTGTATGCTTGAAGAGTAAGCTGGGTGGGGCACAGACCTAAGGATTTAGCTGGTGACTGTATTATTGTTAATTTTAGGGATAGACGGGTGGTCGGTCACATTTGTGACCAGTATCACCAAAGAGAAGAGAGTGGTATACGTACCTATGATTTAAGCTATTTTTACCGTCCAACCTCTCTCGTACCACCAAATTTTAATCCCTTTGGGGTACAACGAGTAGGTACTCTTGCTGGCCATAAAAATCAATTCAATATCCCTACGTTTAACTGTTTTCATACGTTATGTGGGCTAGAAGGAGTAGACTGACTGAGAACAGTAAGAGCCAGTGTACTACCAGGCCCTAAAATTGAGAACGATAGAGTAGTAAGTGTGTATAATGATGGAACCTCACAAACCCTTAATGTCTCAGGAACTCTGAGTACTAACAATAGGGCTCCTAAGCTGCCCCCCCCAAAATTAACAGAGAGGCCTCACCCCTTAATTTTACTTGTACCGAGGCTGTGACCAATGAGATGATCAAAGAGAGGATTTGTGACAGAAGACATGTATATCCAATACCTAGAGTGAAGGTGCATGATAAACATGCTGTGATAGAAAACCAGGATGATAAAATCACAGGCCACTACAACATTAATGATGATTTAGGTAACAGCACAGAGCCTATACAAGCAGCAAAAGTCCATAACATAAGGACAAATGGTAATATACCCGTCAAATGAGCTAATTCTATTATAAAGCTAACGTCCTGGAACATAGCTGGCATTAGAAAAAATTTAAGTGACCCTATGTGGCAGGAGTACATTGATAGTAGCGAAATTTTATTATTTCCGGAAACCTGGGCTGTTGAAAGCCCTTTTAAAGTGGGCTACAAAACTTTCAGTATACCTGCTATTACTTTAACCAAAGAAAGACCCTTTGGAGGTCTGGCCATTTGGACGAAAATCACGCTGGGAATTGATTTTAACCAAGTAGACACCAATAGCCAGGATATACTAGGAGTTAAATTTGTAGGCCCCAATAAAAGGGAGGTTTGTATCCTGAATGTATATAGTAGGCCATCTGCTGCTAATAAAGAAGTAGAAGTTATTGAGAAATTAGATAATATTATTTCTATGATCGATCAGAGAGCCCTGGTAATTATTTGGGTGGATTTTAACCGTAAATTTGAACCAATAGTAGGCCTAGAAAATATTTTTGAGGCGGAGGATAATGTAAACAATATTCCTGCAAGAGAGAGTAGTCCTGCAGTCCATTGTTCGTATGCTGCAGCTCAGTTACTGCGACTGACTACAGCCCATGGTTTACGTGCCTGCAATGGGTGGCTACCCTCGGATAGCCCAAGCCAGCCAACTTTCATGCGGGGTAGCTGCAATTGCTATATAGACTATGTAATGGTTTCAATTCCACTCTGGCCTATGGCAAGCGATCTTGTAGTGGAAAACCGCATAGAGAGTGATCACTACCCCTTAAGCTTGAAGTTCCACGGCCCACTATTTCATTTAATTGGCAAGAAATAAAATAGCCCTATATATGCCGAAATAGAGCCTGTGGTGTCAAATAATCGCAGAGCACTCAAATGGCCTTTAGTATTAGGGAACAAAGTTACTGTTAAAAAAATCTACGAGACGTATGTAGAAATAGTTTCCCCATACGTCAATCTTCCAGCAAAAGAGATCCCTATTTTGCGGATTCATGATAATATCTTACAGGGACTTGAACAAATATTAACTAAAATCCCAAAGCTTCCAAAAAAAGGCGAACCAGACTTACCGCCCAAGGGTGATCCATGGTTCAACAAAGAGTGTTGTAATGCCAAAAAGGAACTCATAGACGCGGCAAAAAGTAATGATGTCTTAGTATTAAGGGAGAAAAGGAGGTGCTATAAGGATGTAGTGCTTAAGGCAAAGAAATGCTGGGATGAGAACATCTGGTCCGAGCTGTTGCACGCA
Source organism: Lissotriton vulgaris (assembly GCF_964263255.1). NCBI lineage: Eukaryota > Metazoa > Chordata > Amphibia > Caudata > Salamandridae > Lissotriton > Lissotriton vulgaris. Next base: position 773,071,771 of record NC_141696.1, on the reverse strand, counting down.
TGTAAAGCAAACAAACAAGCCATGTTTTGGCGCTATGTCTCCAAGGGTAATAGTAATGGGACTCACCGTAGGGACCTGTTCCTAGATGCTAATACTTGGGTATCCCATTTCTCTCACCTATAGTCATCGACCAACAATGAGGTTATCCTTGGCATTGATGATTTAATTCTCAATCCAAGTGAGACACCTTTGTCCTTTAGTATGTTAGAAACCATGGAAGCCATAAATTAAATAAAACAAGGGAAGGCACCCGGGCCGGACAGGATTCCTGGGGACTTATGGAAGCATGAGAATAAGATATGGGCCCCGTACATTAACTGTCTGTGCAATGCCATTGCAAAGGGTGCTCCTATCCCTGATACATGGCGGTCCGCATAGACTGTAGCCATTTTTAAGAAGGGAGACAGTATGAACCCAGCCCACTACAGACCCATCAGTCTAATTGACGTCCCACAAAAGGTATTTGCAAGGCAAATTTTAATTAAACTGAGTTCTTGGATTGGGGAAAATAGTATCCTAACCAAGTAACAGGCAGGTTTTAGAGAAAAAATTAGCACAATCGATCAGGTGTTTAGATTCCTTTGTATCATCTGGAAGTATATTCAAATAAAAAGGTCTCACTTGTATATTGCATTTGTTGACCTCAGGGCAGCCTTCGATCTGGTCCCCAGAAATGCCGTGTGGACAAGATTAAGGGATCAGGGTGTTCCGGGGGAACTTTTGGTACAGATCGTTAGGCTGCATGAGGCCAACTTTGCCAGGGTCAGATGGGGTCCAAATGGCGAATTGACAGATTGTAAAATATGAACAGGGGTATAAGACAAGGGTGCGTGCTGTCCCCCACATTGTTCTCTTTGTATGTGAATGATATTCCAGACTCCCTCTTGGGCTGCGAACATGATTCTTCCAAGTTGGACGGGGCTCATGTACCTGCACTCCTGTTCGCAGACGACACCATTTTAAGATCACAGACGCCCAAAAGCCTACAAAACTTCTTGACACTTTTAGAATCTACTGCGAAACCAAAGGACTGGAGATTAACTCATCTAAAACCAAATATATGGCAGTCGACCCGCATAGAACTTTTAAAAAGACTTTGACTGTTAATACAGAAAGGATTGAATATGTGCACAATTTTAACTATTTAGGCATTACCTTAGATGCCAAACTAGACTGGAAACCCCAAATAGACAAAAGTAAATCTATCCTTATCCAGAACTTGGTCCCGATAGCAAGGAGGCATAAGAGCAGCCAATCAAAAGTTGTCTCCCCAGTACTGGAGCTAGACAAACACAAGACACAATCTGCTTCTCTCTATGGGGCGGAACTATGGGGTTACGCAGTAAATCATACCTTTATGATACAAGAGAATATCTTCTTTAGGAATTTATTAAGTATTCCAAGGCATATACCTTTACTTCCTCTTACAATGGACCTACACATCCACCGTACTGATGACCATGCGGTTCTACTGCCCTTATTATATTGGGTCCGCTTGTGGTCAACAGACAAACTAGTCCATTATAGAGAAGCATTAAAGGAAATTCTGAGAATAAAAAACAACACGAAGCTGGCATGGCTCACAAACATTGAGGATTGGTTCACTAAGTTGGGGCTGAGACATTACTGGGAAGATCCTGAAAGCCTAACTTTGAGTTGCAAAAAAGTGCTAAAACCAAGTTATTGGGCGTTCGTTCAAAACTCCCATCTAGATAACCCCAAATTAGGTACCTTATCTTTGGGTTATCTTGCTATGAAAACAGACAGTAAATGTGAGCCCTTTATTGATGACATTTTACCAGGTCTTGTTAAATCTCTGTATTTAAAATTCCCCTATGGCATCCTCAAATTAAAGTAAACACTACAAAATGGGTGTGCAAACCAGGAAGGGAAAACGTTGACAGCTGTGAATTTTGTAGTATTGGTGCCCAAGAGGATGAAGCACATATACTATTCTTTTGTCCTGCTTACATCCATCCTAGAAGAAAATGGATAAAACCTATTTGTCGCCTCCTGGGATTTAGACGTTGCAGTCAGGTGGAAAGAATACTGCGAATCGAAACTACTCAATCTATTGTCTTTAGTATAAGCAGGTACCTCTTTTGCGTAGAGCTAATAAGAAGAAGAAAGGGTTTTAAGTTTTAGCTACTTTTTGATCAACCCTTTGTAGAGTAAATAATAAGCTCTAAAAGGCATGATATTGAGTTCTGATTTTAATGCCGGTAATGACGATAATTTTATACATATTTTAAAAATGAAATAACATCATGTAAAAAAAAATCTGTTTAAATGAATTGATAATACTGTAAGGTTGCGATTATGATATTCTTGATGGATGTTCCATGATCTTAGATTTTTTAATTGTATTTATTGTTTTGATAATAGCAATAAATGTTTACTGGGTCCTCAAATAGTACTCTCAAATTATGCTGGGATGGATGGGCGCGGGATCGGAATTTTGATTTATGTATTGTTTTTATATTGTATGTATATCTTTTATGTTTTTTTATAATTGAAATAAAGATTATTGATTGATTGATTGATTGAATGATTGATATTCAGTCTGCTTTTCATTTACACCTATTCACCCATCGAATTTTGAGCTCCTGGGAATGTTTTTTAATGGAGCCTGTTATATCGACAGAGTGCTCCCTATGGGTTGTTCAGTGTCTTGTGCTCTGTTTGAAACTTTCAGCACTTTTTTGCAGTGGTGCTTCTTGGAGAGAAGTAGTCATAAATATGTTTGTCAGTATCTAGACGATTTTATGTTCAATGGAGAGGCACATTTAGACCAGTGTCACAGAGTTTTAGGCATTTTTCAAGACATGGCTGAGGAGTTCGGTGTTCCGCTGGCTCCCGAGAAAACTGAAAGTCCTTGTACCAAACGTACTTTTTTGGGTATCGAGATTGACACTGAAGCTATGATGGTTCCTTTGCCAGCTGCAAAGCTGGGTGAAATCAGGTATTTTCTGTTGGAGGTTATAGACAAGGATAAAATCGAACTCAGGCAGGTTCAACGTTTGTTGGGCTATCTAAATTTTGCCTGTTGGGTGGTCAGGGGTGGCAGAACCTTTTGCAGAAGGTTGGGAATGCCAATGTCAGGAGCATACCTCCCTCATCATAGGATAAGAATGACTAAAGCCATCAAAGAAGACCTGTTGATTTGGCTAAATTTTTTAGAGGATTTCAATGGAGTTTCCCTCTTTTTTTGTTGAAGAGAACACTATATGGCAGATTCAGATATTTTCAGATGCATCTGGGGCTCATGGTTTTGGCCTATTTTGGGAAGGTCGCTGGTGTGCGGAGAAATGGCCTCAGCATTGGCTCCAACAAGGATGCAGTATTGCTTTTCTTGAATTGTTTACTCTAATAGTAGCCTTGCTAGTCTGGGTTGAGGAATTCCGAGTCAGATGTGTGCTGTTTCATATAGACAATATGTCTGTTGTAGAACTTATTAATAAACAAAAAGCAAAAGAGTTACAGGTTTTGCGTCTTTTGAGGTCTTTCATGCTACAGAGCCTCAAACTAAATATTGATTTCAGAGCGAAGCACATTCCAGGCATTAATAATTCAATTGCAGGTGCGTTGTCTCGCTTCAATTGGCATCCATTCCACAATTTGGTGCCAAGGGCGGACAACTTCAAAACTGCGATTCCACAAGACATCTGGGTGCCGGGACATTGAGGATCATCAAGTTGGTCAAAAAGTCTATAGCTCCTTCCACTAGACGCAGTTATCTACAGGCCTGGTCTGAATTTTTAAGTTACGCTAAATCTAAAAACCTTACAGGGACACCAGTTGGTAACAATGGATTCATTTTACAGTTTGTTTTGTATTTGATGAAGAAAGGGCTGTCTCATACAACCATTTCTAGGAAACTGGCTGGGATTTCTTTTTATGGACAGTTATTGAGGAGTCAAGAATTGGGGTGGGGGGTGTTTTGTTGCGTTGAATGTTGAAAGGTTTTAGAAGGGAATGTGCACATTCTTTGCCTATGTGCGAACCAATTACTTTTCCCCTTTTGCAAAAGTTGTTGGCACAATTACCATTTTGTTGTTATGATAGAGGGGGGGTTTCTCGTTTTAGGCTTTGTATGATATGGTTATTTTTTGGGGCTTTCAGAGTTTCAGAATTGTTGGTATTGAGGGATCAGTTGGGTATTCAGACCAGTGGTATTTATTTTCAACAAGCAACATTGAGGATTTTGTTGAGAAAATCAACAACTGATCAATTGGACAAGGGCACATGGATTCACTTAAATGGTAGTGGTGTACAGGAAGATTGCCCTCTTGGGGAATGGGAGTCATTCACAAGTTCTCCTGATTTTAAACATGGGGCTATATTTCGGCATCACAATGGGGATAGGATTGCCAGTGTTCATTTATTGGCTGTTTTGTGGGAATCCTTGACCTTGGTTGGGAAAACCCCCTTACTTTTTGGGACTCCCGCTTTCCGAATTGGGGCTGCTACTGAAGCGGCCAGGTTGGGTTGGGGTTGGGAAGACATTAAAAAGATCGGTAGATGAAAATCTGCTTGTTGTTCTCGTTATGACAGAAAATAAATAACAGCTATATATTTACAAAGCTGCAGTCTAATTTTGTTTTTTCCACCTTAGGTCGAGTTAAAAATTCTCTATTGATGAAAATGCGTACATGGATTGTAGGCCAATCTTTCGTTAAATGGTCAGCTATATTTGCAGAGCGGCAGATTTACGGCAGAGCGCTTGGACTTCTCAGCAAAGGCCATGAAGTCCTCTGGAAGGGGAAAGGTGGGATGAGGTGGGAAGATCTGTTTCCCTTTGCTGTCAAAATTATCAGCTGAAAGAGGTTTTCCGGACTTATTGATCATTCACTTAGGTGAAAATGATCTTATACTATTGTCGTGTTTATCTCTTTTAAAACAAATGAAATTCGGCTTAGCTGTGATAAAGAACAACTGGTTGAGTACATCACTGGTATGGACAGAATTAATTTACAGGCATCACTGGAGGGGGGCTCGCAACCACATTGCGATGGAGATGGCTCGCAGAAAGTAAATTATGCAATGAAAAATTTCTGTCCTGCAATGGGTATTAAGGTCTTGACACATGAAAACATCACAATCCCTTTTTTGGGAGAATGGGGTACATTTATCCCAAATAGGTCAAGCTTATTATTTGATGGAGTTGAGGGATTTGCTGGTGGGATTTTGGAATGAAAATCTTTGGTGTGATAACAATTCAAAGTAGATTTGTTTTTACACAGGTTCTTGGGGGTGGGGCCAGGAAAACTCTTTGGTTTTCCTGGGTGGCACTTTTTGGGGGGTTTGGATAGTCTAGACCGGGCTTATCCTTTCCCTCTGGGATGGGGAGTGTGAACGGAAAGCTTGTTAGGAAAATATAAGGAGGGAAAAGGAAATGATGGGATTATACAGTACATTGGGGTATTTTTATGAAAGGATTGTTGGGAATATTTTGGTTCTATTTATCATAAAATGTTTTAAGCAAAATGATAATGTAGATTTTTTGTCATACCAAAGTTTTGCTTTAAGGAGGAGTTTTATCTGTTTGCCTGTCTTAATAAAGTGACCTTTTTTTCTAAGTCAATAATGGTGTGGATTGTTGTAATTGCGCGATGGGGACCCATGGGGACCTTGCGCGAGCTGGTGTCCCCCTGGGGTGATTTACGCGGTGGAACAATCCACCCAGCGCGATAGGGGGCGGGCTTAGTGGGAGGCTATTTGGGCAGGCGCTTTGGCGGGAACGCTTCACTCTGAGGAGAGTTGTTTGGGCCAACATTTGATTGACCCACCCTTTATTTATTTATTATTTTTATTTTTTATGATAAAAAAAATTACGTCAAGTTAGGACAGGTAACAGTTTTTATCTTTTCACTAGGTATTCTTTTATTTAGGCGCTTTTTGGGGGGTTTGGATAGTCTGGAGCAGGCTCATCCTTTCCCTCTGGGGTGGGGGGGGGGGTGGGTGGACGGAAAGCTTGTTAGGAAAATATAAGGAGGGAAAAGGAAATGATGGGATTGTACAGAACATTGGGGTATTTTTATGAAAGGATTGTTGGGAATATTTTGGTTCTATTTATGATAAAATGTTTTAAGCACAATGATAATGTGGATGTTTTGCCATACCAAAGTTTTGCTTTATGAAGGAGTTTTATCTCTTTACCTGTCTTAATAAAGTGACCTTTTTTGCTAAGTCAATAATGATGTGGATTGTTGTTACTGCGCGAAAATATTATTGAGAAAAACCATAGATATGGATTTTAAAATTAACTCTGTATTTGCCCCTACTATGCTCGATTTGTCTAGGATCTGTCTTACTTCTTCTATGGTATCAAGCTGAGGTATATTTGTATATAGTGCCTCTATATTGAGTGTCACCATATACTCTGTGCTGCTGTTAAAATCCAAACTTTCGATCTTACTAATCATGTCTGCCGTGTCCTTCAAGTACAATTTCTGTTTTTGAGGTTTTAAGAAAATATTGGTATACTTGCTCAATGGTTCCAGTAGTGAGTCGATCGATGCCACAATAGGTCTAAGGGGAGGGTTCAAGATTTTTGTGCACTTTAGCTCACCATACTATGCAGAGACAAGGACAAAACTTGCACAATCAGGGAGGAATGTCACCTGTCACACAATTTGGAGAAGATCATGACTTTTACAAATGGAAGATCTATAAAAGTGTTCTTTAGAAACGGGGCATTTTTGCCCTAAATATAAGACTTTGTGATAAGAAAATTTCGACATTTAAATATGGCTGTCTCTTAGCATATTATTACATTTAGGAATGAAGAGATGGCCGCTGGACATGTGCAGCTAGGATGGTGAATGGCATGCTGTGAAGACGTGTGTAAATGTGTTTTCTGGCAGGCCTGAATTTAAAAACCGAGAGAGGAGATTGCGAGGTACCCAAAGCATAACAGACGTGAACACGCTGAACCTACGGTGAGTGCGAGGATTTCGGCCACAATGCTACATGCAGGTGATGAAACTTAGGGGACTGAGTCGTAACAGTAGGAGGCGGTATTTATTATCTCCCTCTAATGCTACCTCTGATAGTGGGAAGGTGGTACAGGCTATTTGTTGTAAACCGGACTGCTACAGTTTATTTACACAATATGGTTGTACAGCTTTGTTGTACAGATTCTCTCTCTGTTGATGTTTGGAAGGAAGAATACTGAAAGGTTTTGCCGTTGGCCCTAAAGAAAGAGAAAAAAATAGGGCAGGGTTGGAGAATTTCACCACTATTCTTATCCGCTAAAAGGTATTACGTTTAAGCAGTAGTTAAGTTCCTGCCTAAACATCTTTTTTTTGGAGTTATAGTAGGGGACATACAAACCAGAAGTTACAGTGATATGCCGAACATTATAGCATCATGCGAGTGTTATTTACACCACAACGCTCTGTTATGGCCACATACAAACTTGAGAGATATAATGATGTTCCAGTATTTTAAGGCATATCAGTTATTAGACGTTTAGCTTTGCCTACATTGTATATAGAGGGTGCAAATAAAGCATGTTGGTTTCCTTTCGGGAAACGTTTGTGTAATATATCACCATCTGACCTCCAGGGCGGACTACGGCAAAGAAGAGACTGCCCCTTATCTGGTAGCAGGCAGCATTAGAAAAAGATAAAATCACTGTTCAAAGCAAGGACAACCTAAAGTACACAGTTGTTTCTTGATGGGAGGTAAGATTTTTTCACTCCCATTCTAGTAGGCTCTTGAGGAAAATAATCAGAAGAAATTAAAATTGGAATAATCCATTGTCTTCTTTATCCTCAGAAATGTTTTCTTCCACAAACAACTATGATCATTGAAGAGCAGTGGTACTAAGGATATAGAGGCCATTAAATCGCGTTCTTGGGAGTTTGTGACACACTACACCAGGAGTGGTGAGTGTTCATTCTGTATAAGTTGAAGTAGAGTGTAAGTGTGGTGTGTATTGGATTGTGGGGATTTATTCTCCTTTTTTATCATAAAATAATTGAGCTCTCTCTGATTAAATATAAATAGAGATGTAGTGCCAAGGGGTTAAGGTTAAAAATAAGAGCAATGGAAAATATGTTGATAACTGCAGATTGTAAGAAACAGTGATGTTTAAGGATGGGGAGGAGTAGGCTAAGTGGTTTAAAGATATAAGAAATTAAAAAACCCTTGTGGTTACATGTTTCCCGTTTCTGTATAGATAAATAACTCCATTAACACTCTGAGGAGGAAAAAATCCCTGATTTTTTTGAGTCCTGGTGAACGTGGTTTTCAAATTGAACTACATACCACCGAAACGCGTCAACACCAGTTCACTTGAATCTAACTACAAGTAGTCCTGGGTAGGAATAAATAGTTATCCTACCAGTGTATACAAAGTGATGTATAATGTTAGATCAGCTCATGCAACAGCTCATGTAGAACTGTGCAAAAAGGGTCCCCTGTTTTTATTTTCTCATTTGTGAGTTTGATTTATTGCAGTTTTTTCGCTGGATTTTAATATTTGTATGTATTGTGTTAGTTTTCAAATTGCATGCGATGTATGAATTTTATTGATCCTTGGAATTGTTTTGAATTTTTATGACTACTATGGAGTCTTTTTACTAAAAATAAAAATAACTTTGAGCGCTACATCTCGATTTGGGGTATATATTTAGTATTAAGTCCTCTTTCTTTGATTGAACTTAACGGTTTAAGCACGGTGTGAAATTAAGTAGAAGTGTTGGTGCTATTTTTCTATCCCGGGGAAGCTTTATTTCTCCACTGTTTTACAGTGCCCTCTTCCCTTTGACAGTGGGGCCACCTCTCTAGTTTAATCATTAGTCACAAACTTGACACTCCTCACGAGATGTCGGACCGCTGCATGATGAATTCTCAGCATGCAAGTACCCCTGGTGTCGGCTGAAGTACCTCCTCCGCTAATCTATTGGGATGCTCATATTTTATGATAGAAAGCTTGTAACATGCGTATAAATAAGTGATGTTATGGATATGTAGATAGCCCTGTCACCCCGTGAATGAAGATAGAGATGACATTTGTACATAGTATGAGAAGAGATCTTGTTCAGGGCATAGTACATAGTGTGAGAAGATACCTTGTTCATGATGTTCAGGGCATTGTGATATTATTGTGCGAAGCTAGATGTGTAAACAAGATTAGTTTCAGGGAAACTAATCCAGCACTGTCGCACACGCAAATATGTGCAAAGGTTACTGCTGAAAAATACATGGGATTTACTACAAGGGCCTAACTCGGGGATTTAATGCCCACTCATCATACCAAGGGTCGATACATAAAAGCTATCTAGAATCATTTTAAAAAGCCTGCAAGCCATGATAATATGTAAGCTAAAAGGCCTTAAATCTGATGTTAAATCATCTATAAGCAAGGTTCCCTTTAAAATATGTCATAAAAGCCTTAAGAGTTAATATACTGTTTGAAATCCGAAGCACTCAGAAAGCACTGGTGCCTTGAAGAGAGAAAAAAACAAAAGCTGTTTTGGTTCATTTAGTTTAAAAACAGACTAAATTGTTCCTACACGGAAAAGCCAATTTGTTTTATGTGTTCCAAGTGGTAGGCATAACATTGCTGTTGCCCATAACCGCAGACGAAGATCCCAGAGGTGCACATCGATGCAGGTATATGGAGCATAGGTGAATCCATCCAATTCCCACAGCAGCCGCTGAGGGTGGTGTTGTTGCCTATAAGTCATCTGCAGAGCCGCCGTTCACATCACTAGGGGCTGAAGTCTCCCACTGTGGCTCTAAGAAAGCATTTATCATCAATGGAATAAACTGAGTATAACAATACATATGGGCCTTTAGGGGTCCATCAGTACGTCAATGTCCGGTGGCGCAACCAATTGTGATCTAAGACATATATCCAGGATGCATTTGTGGTTGCAAAACAGACAGAGAAAGACAGGTTGTACACAGTAAAGCAAGACAGGCCCAAAGGATAAGAACCAGTGCTTGTTCAGTTCTTGAAGCCGAGGTGTCTTAAGCAGTGCACCATGCGCTCACAGCAACACAGCACCAACAGTGCTGACTCCCTTCTGGTTTGAACTGGGACATCCATTGCAGAGTAGAAAAATTTAAATCAGGATTTCTGCCACAAGTAGCAGGACAAGCAGGAGCCCTCCAAAAACACTTCCCGAAACAGAGTGTATGAAAGATGATATATCTCTGAAAATAGTCTGAAAGGTGCTAACCAGACCAGAGCCAATACATTTAAAAAAGTGAACTAGTCCTTTTGTATCAGACATGTTAAAGATACAGTGGATTAGCTCCCCAAAATGCAGTGGGAAGTTAGTGTGGAGTAGAGTCTGTATCTCTGAAGAGGACCTTGCAACCTGGAGAACAAACGTCTCTCTGGCTGATGTTAAGGACACATCCTTTAGAAAAAGAATGGCTTTCAGTTTGCTCAATGAATCAAACTGTATGTTTAGAACCTTTATTGAAGGCCATAGCTCTGCTCCCCTAACTGTGCGGGCAGGTGGAAACAGTACTTGCGTGCACTAAGTCACTATGGAATTACCTGTAACTAGATAAGCGATGCCCTGTTTCATTCTGCAAAAACAACAATTGATGGATTGTTGCACAATGGCAAAACATTCACCCCCAGTCACAGATCTGGGTTTAATCTATCGTTATTTTGCTCACCACACCACCCCATTTCAGACATGGCCATATGCAAATCAGTCTGACCCTGAGCCTCATGGGAACAGTCCAGCCCGAACTGCCAAGCCATGTCTTTCCTGGACCGGAATAAAGCATCCTAGGACCGGTTTCTGGCTATCAGCCATCATCAGCCAGGATAGCTTGATTCCAGTAGCATGGAGAGCACGGGACTCACGTCTGAGCATACCCGTCCCACTCGGGGTGACAAATGCAAAAACAACAATTGATGGACGGAATGTTGCACAATGACAAACTGTTTCATTCTGCAGCAACCTTGATCGTTCAGCATCAAATAGCTCTCATTCAAGAGCAGCTTGAAAACTGGATGACTCACAGCAACTCGAGAACCCTTCAGATAACAAGCCAAGTTTGCTGCCAAAGCATTGCAAGCCCAGTGGAGAGAAATGTCCTTGCATACTAAGGATCTGCTTAAAGCATCCTCACAGTCGGAACCACTAAGGAAAATCTCTGTGTTCCCATTCCTGCATCTAAATCTGAACAGTAATTCCCAATACTCATGCACATAACCTTCCCCTAGTGCTTCATATCTGCCTACCTGTTGGTAGTGGAGACAGTATTGGAATTGGAAAGTCGTGACCGGTAGGGTGATGTAACAATGGATTATCCAGTCTGTGGATGGTGTTTCAGCCACGGAGAAAGGCAATTGGTCTAATTTTTCAATGTGCAACATGGTATATGTTGCAGTTCTGCATGCCATTGCCATCTGTTTATCCGGTGTATCATATTCAGAAAACAGACTAGTACTGTTGATGTAAAGCTATGGTATGTGGCCAGAAAGTAATATTTGTAACGTCCAGCTCAGTATTACGATGAACGGTCTTTGTGACTAACCATGTTGTAAAATTGACATGTCTTGCTGTATCATGTCAATTGCAGAAGACACTATGTTGTCTAGCGAATAAATCCTAGATGATAATGTGATCATACCATTGTCAACCACAGACAAAGCCTTTTCTTTCAGCTTAGCCACCTGTTCCCAAAGCATCTTGTGTGTTAATGTGCAACCTTTAGAATCTCTAAATCAATTCTGGCCCCAAAAGTGTAAATATTCATTACATGACTGGACACAGTAAAACAAAACACACACAATATGTGCAGGGAATTCACAATCCATATTTTGTAGTTCTAGTATCAGCGCTTAAGGATCTGCAAGCTGCGCTATTCAGTGTCCTAAGGACTGAGTGTGTGTCTTCCCAAGATGGAACTTTCTGTTATGCGTGCACCCTTTTACCATTGCGCATGCCACAGAATATTTCTGTTTCGTTTGTGTGGCAGGTTGTGCAGAACCATCAGTATAAATTATGCATTCACATCAATCTAGAGGCATTATTTCATTCAGCAGAGGAGATTATTTTTCATCCTGCAGAAATCCTTGTGTTTTTAATGAAGAATAAAATCTCTAAGTTATATCTGTTGCAGTGAGAAAATTAGCCCATTGAATCCATCATGGAAGTAAAGCTTGTGCATTGGAATGCTTGCTTTGGTAATGGCCTCTAAGGTCAGAACAATTATGAGTTTTGTCTGTGCTGATACTCTCTCTCTCACTACAGCAGTCTGGACCACTGTATTTCTCAGTGGATGCAAAACACATTTCAGCATTTGTGTGCAAATTCAAAGTGATATAGGTGTACCGGCTGGTCTAGGGACTACACAAATCACCAGGTTAGTTGTGTTAACATGCATGTAAGAATGTGTAGAAGCTATAATGTCATTTTGTACCGAACGTAAAATATCTGTACGTTCCTGTGTCCAATGATGCACTGTAAAATCATGTCTAATAAAGTTGTAAAAAAAGTTTTACCCTTTCAGCGTAATTGTTATATCCTTCATTCTTTGTATTTCCCTTTTAAATGTGTTTCCCTTTTATGCATATTGTATTCCTTTAATTATGGCACATGCCTTCCAGTTGTGTATGACATCACTTAGAACTGTATTGAGACCATTCTGGTTGTGAACCTGGCTGTAAGAAGTACTGTGCTCCAGAAGATTAAAACTTATTTTATTTATCCTGGATTTGGCTTCTTCATTGGAACTTAACATTGGCGACGAGGAGAACTTGGTACCTGCTACTATCGGGAGCACAGGAGCGGTACAATTACTTTGGGATTTATTTATTTATTTATTTTTTAACTCTTCTTTTGGATTTCGTGGATTTTACTAACAGATTTCCATCTCCTCACCCTCGGAGGAGTTTCTGCGTGCTGTTTGGGAATTTCTGGAGTTTTCCCATCATTTTATATTCAATTTTGAGCGTTTTGGCAATTTCACTCGCAAAGATTCTTTGTTACCTGATTCTATATTTGAAAATCGCGCTGTTTGTCATGCGCGTGTGGCCCCCGAGACGACAATTCTCCTGACAAAGCTGCGGAGCTTCAGACATCAGCTGCGCTGCGGTGATTCCCTTGCAGCGTGTGACGTCGACACGCTCTACGTCAGCGTCAGCGTCATTCACATCGGCGGCCATTTTGAAATCTCCATGACAACCCCGATGCGCACAGGAGCGCATTAATTTTCTTCATAGCAAGCTTCTCAACGCTGATGCGCACAGCAGCGGCGCATGTAATTTTCTTAACAAATTCACAACGCCCATGCACACGGCTGAATATTACTTTAATTTGAATATTTCTTCAAGGATTTGTCTTTCCATTACGCCAGTGTGTACAGTACTATTTCTCTTTGGCATTATACACGGCTACACTTTCAACTGCTCTGTGATGAGTATAATTTCTTTTATTTTATTTTTATAATGCCGTTCTACTGATTTCCACATCTTTTGTGACATCATGTTTACAAGATTTTATTGATTTTACTTGTGCTTTTGTTGTTTTTACCACTATGCAATTTGATCCACCTACTAAGTTTTTACAATCTAAAGGAGACCCACCTATTCCTTGGTCTAGATGGAAGGAAGAATTTCTTACCTATTTAAAAGCTATTGATGGAGAAAGAATGGGTAAGAGGGTCAAGCCATTTTCAGAACTCTTCCTGTTGCTAGTGGTGATTTGGGAACATTTGATGAAGCTCTCATGCGTATTGAAACTCGTTTCAAACCTTCAACTAGTATTGCTCTTAACAGATATAAGTTTTATACAAGAGCTCAGAGAGAATCAGAAACGTTTGATGATTTTCTGACTGCTCTCAGGAGTCTTGTAATTTCATGCAATTTTGGTAATTTAGCAGACGAGATGATAAGAGACCAAATTATTGTAAATGTGAAGAACAAAAAAACACAAGAGCAGTTATGGATTTTAGGAAATCCAAATCTTAATGACACTATCTCCACAGCAAAAGCCTTTGAACAGTCGGAGAAATGGAGGAAAACTATTTATGATGTCAATGCCAAAGGAGACAATAGTAAAAGTATTGATGAAGTGTGTAGTTTAAAAAAGAAATCTACGCCACAATATTTGAAAGATACTAGGAATATTGTCTGTTTTAGGTGTGGAAGTACCAATCATGTAGCATCATTCAAGTTTTGTCCTGCTATTGGGAAAGAGTGTGTTAAATGTGGTAGAATTGGGCATTTTGCTAAAGATTGTCAAGTCAAGTCAAGTCAGTAAATTTATATAGCGCGCTACATACCCAGAGGGTCTCAAGGCGCTTGAAGAGGGGTGGGGAATTACTTCTCGAATATCCAGGTTTTAAGTTGCTTTCTGAATGCTAGGTGGTTTTGAGTGAGGCGAAGGTGCATGGGAAGTGAGTTCCAGGTTTTGGCCGCTAGGTAGGAGAATGATCTTCCTCCCATGGTGGTTTTGTTGACGCGGGGAACAGCAGCGAGGGCTTGGTTGGATGAGCGCAGCTGGCGGGGGGGGGGGGGGTGTAGAAGGAAAGACGTGTATTGAGGCATTCGGGTCCAAGTTCGTAAAGAGCTTTGTGTGCGTGGGTGAGGAGGCGGAAAGTTATCCTCTTATTGACGGGGAGCCAGTGGAGGTTTTTCAGGTGACCAGAAATGTGTTCTTTACGCAGGATGTCTAATATGAGTCTGGCTGATGCGTTGGAGTTTTTTCTGAAGTGTTGCGGTGGTACCGGCGTAAGGATGATCGCAAGAGGATTATTGAACCTCAGAGGAGTGTGGGGCCTAGAAGTAGAGATGTTTCAGTTGTGAGGGATTTAAATTCTTCTGATGAGGATTCTTGTGTAGCGAGAGGAATGGTTGTTTCAATTCAAGGTGTGAGTGCTGTTGAGGAGTACCTTTCTTCTCCTAAATGTTGTGTCAAATTTCTGGGTGAAGTTTTAATTCTTATGGCTGACTCTGGTTCACCATGGACCATTATAACTTTAGAATACTTTGAGGAAAAGTTTAGGGATACTTTGTCCCATGATGATTTATCTAGCCCTGACATTGTTGCCCAATGTTTTAATGAATCTACTATTGATTTTGTTGGTTATATTGCTTCAGATTTGGAATTTAAAGGGAGATCAGCTCACATAAAAATGTATGTTGCTAGAAAAGGCATCAACGTATTGGGTTGGAGAGATCAATGGAAACTAGGAATCAAACTCAATCCACGAAGTAAAGAACCTGTTATGTTAGTAGAGGATATGGATTTTTGTTCTGTGGAGAATAGTAATTCTGTTGTAGTTGAAGGGTTGTTTCCTGAAGTTTTTACCGACCCTTTAGGGAAACTTAAGGGTTTTTGTCACGAAATCAAACTTAAGGCTGGGGTTTCTCCTGTCAAACAAAGACTCAGGAATGTACCCATTAATGTGAGAGATGAGTTAGGAAAGTTGTTGGATGGAATGTTGAGTGAGGGAGTGATTGAAGAAGTGGAATCGTCCGAGTGGGTTTCGCCCATTGTTTTGGCACGCAAATCGGATAATTCCCTGAGGCTGTGTGTGGATCTTCGTGTCCTAAATGCTAACATTCTGATTGATTGCCATCCTTTCTCTAATATTAATGAGGTTGTGAGTACACTGGGTGGGGCCACGATTTTCTCTACTTTAGACCTAAGATCGGCCTATCATCAAATAGAGTTGGCTAAGGAATCTTGTCATTTGACTGCCTTTATAACGCCGCAGGGGCTGTTTCAATTTAAAAGAATGCCATTTGGACTTGCCTCTGCGGCGTCAGTTTTTCAAAGATCAATGTGTCATCTGTTCAAGGGAATGCAGTCATGTGTGAAGTATTTTCAGGACGATATTTTGATTTTTTCATCTGATGTAGAAAGTCATTCGAAACATTTAGAAAGTGTATGTGGGATCCTCAAGGACTATGGTCTGACTTTGAAAAGAAACAAATGTAAATTTTTCCAAGAGTCTGTTGAATACCTAGGACATACTCTCTCTAAAAATGGGGTAGTTCCAAAGAAATCTTTGGTTGATGCCATTCTCAAAGCACCTGCGCCAGATTCTAAAGAGAAACTTCTTTCTTTTTCCGGTCTTTGTGAATATTACAGTAAGTTCATTAAGGACGTTGCGCCAAAAATGGAGCCTTTGAGGGAATTGATAAGTAAGAATGTTGTATTTGAGTGGGGAGATAGTCAACAAAAAGCATTTGAAAAGATTAAAGCAGAGATGGTTGCGGCGCCATCTCTTAAAGCATTTTGTGTTGGAAAGACATGTGTTCTTACTGTCGATGCTAGTTTGTATGGCCTAGGCTGTGTTCTTTCGCAGTTTTCTGGTAAAGAGGAGTGGAAAGCGGCGTTTGCCTCACGCACACTTAATTCAACAGAGAGACGCTATGCAGTGATTGAAAAAGAGTTGTTAGCATGTGTGTGGGGTGTGGAACACTTTAGAAATTATTTTTGGGGAGCGAGATTTATTATCAAGACTGATCATAAGCCTTTGGTTTCCATTTTGTCGCCTGGAGGAGGTTTGAATGCCACAGGAAGGATTGCTAGATTAATGTCACGATTACAAGAATACACGTTTACTTTGGAATATGTTCCTGGAAAAGTCAATGTTACTGCAGATTGTTTGTCGCGTCTTCCTTGTGAGAATAGTGAAGATTTGGACAATGTTGAGATTGTTGCTGGAATTGCTGATGTGTTGCCTGGCAATTTTGGAAATATTTCAGAGGAATTGTGGAAAAAGAGTATGGTAGAAGACACAATTTTACGGAAGGTTATGGAGTACTGTCATGAAGGATGGCCTTCTAAGGGTGATGTTCCAGAGGAGTTGTTCCCATTTTGGAAAGTCTCTGATGAGATTTTTATAGAGGGTGATTTCATTTACAGACAAGGGAAGTGTATTCTGCCGGTTTCTTTACGGGAGACCATCTTGAATTTGAGTCATGAAAGCCATGTTGGTATCTCCTCAATGAAAAGACTTATTAGGTCTTTGTTTTGGTGGCCAGGAGTAGACAGGTTTGTTGACAAGTTGGTTAGAGAGTGCCCGGAGTGTGTTAGTAGCGAGAAATCTCTCAGATACAGTCCTGCTCCTCTTATTCCTGTTAAGTGGCCTGAGTTTCTGTGGCAGAAAATTGATATAGATTTTGCAGGACCTTTTAATTTCTTGCCACAAGATTGTAGGTTCGCCATTGTTATGGTGGATTACCATTCTAAGTGGCCGGAAGTCAAACTAGTTCCAAGAGTCACAACCAGTAGTGTTATTTTGTTTTTGAAGGAAGTTTTTGCCAGGGAAGGTAATCCAGAAGTGATTATTTCTGACAATGGCGTGCAGTTGAAGTCCTGTGAGATGCAAGAATTTCTTAAATCACAAAATGTTTGTCACATAACCACATCTTTGTATGAACCTCAAGGAAATGGGCAAGTAGAGAGGTATAATAGAGTTCTTAATCAGGATATACTTTGGGCGCAAAACTTTGGTGCTGAATGGAAAGACAAATTGAGAGAGAAGTTGTGGTTGTATCGGATAACTCCCCATACCACCACTGAGGTCTCACCTTTCCGTTTACTTAGAGGTAGAGATCCGGTTTCTAAACTATGTCCTTGGTGGTTTAAGAAGGTTGTTAAGGATAAGTGTTCACAGCTGAGTAAGGATGATATTGCTCGTACTGTATAGTATAAACAGACTAGAAACAAAATCTGTTATGACTCTCGCATGAAAGTTAAAACACCAGATTTCCATGTTGGGGATTATGTCAGAATACGTAAGCCTGGAATCTTGCTCAAAGATGATGCAAGATTTAGTAGACCGTTGAGAATTGTCAAAGTCAACAAAAATAGTGTTGTCACCCAAAATGGTCAAGTTTGGAATGTGAGACGTGTCTCCAAGTGTTTTATGAATGAATAGTTTTTGTAAGGTAAGAGATGTGTTATATCCTTCATTCTTTGTATTTCCCTTTTAAATGTGTTTCCCTTGTATGCATATTGTATTCCTTTAATTATGGCACATGCCATACAGTTGTGTATGACATCACTTAGAACTGTATTGAGACCATTCTGGTTGTGAACCTGGCTGTAAGAAGTACTGTGCTCCAGAAGATTAAAACTTCTTTTATTTATCCTGGATTTGGCTTCTTCATTGGAACTTACCAGTAATCCAAAATGCAAGTTCTGCCAAAATGTAAAAATCCTAAAATGGATTGTAGTCTTTTCAGAGTAGTTGGAGATTGGAGCAGTGCACATTTCCCTAATAGATTGGCTGCCAGTCTTTTCCCTTCACTAGATGGTTTCATATCCCATAAACAGGACTTTGAGGTGGGCAATTTCTGATTTTTTAAAAATAAAATTTGTAGCCCAAGTGAGCAAACCAAAGAATTATATGGTTCACTCTACCTAAGTGCTCCATTAATTCATCGTCCGTCAGATACATTTTGTCTACATAGGCCAATGTCTCTTCATCAACATTTTGAATTAACTCTGTCACTCTGGCCGAACACAGTCCAGAGCTTTTCTCATACCCCTGAGGCATTCAACAAAATTGGTCCAGAGAACCTAGCGCTGAAAATGCTGTCAAATATCTGCTCCCAGGCGCAATATTCTGGCAGGAAAATCCATTTGAGATATCTAATGTTGTTTTGTATTTTTTCTGCATGATGGTATTCATTAGTGCGGCACTATGTGCGTTTTGTACTGCAAATGTGCATCTGCAAGCATTCAAATGTCTATATTCTAGGACTAGATGGTACACATTATCGGGTTACATTACCGGAAATAAGTTGATCTAAGATCTCCCTGACCTGCTTCTTTGCTTCATGTTTTATTGAGTTTTGTCTTTGTGGTTGAGGAATGGATTTTAATGGATTTCATGCTGAGGTGACTCATCATCTCACCCAACATAGTTTGGGTATAGTGCAGGATGTAGCGCTAATGCCCATTGCTATGCGTATTCATTTTTAACTGATTCTGGTACGAGGCCTGAGAAAGCAGGTAAAATTACGTATATTGCCATTGGGAAATCCATGATGATGAACTCATGTGGACAATCTCTTCCAGGCAAAAGAATATCATAACCATATGTCAGGTTCTCCCAAAAGAGACCCTTCACTTGTTTGGGTATGTCCTCCTCTATTTGGAGTGTTATTTCAACGATGTGGGACACTTACCAATGTATTAAGTGTTTCCACTGTGATATGCTCACTCAGCGCTACTGCCGCCAGACAATCAATCAGGCTCCAACAAGCTATTGTGACTTCTGCCACGCTGTCCAGCATCGTCACTGCCCATTCCCCGTTCAGAAGCAGAGTCTTCAGTAGTCTGGGCATTTTTAACTTTGATTCCAGCTACCTTCTTCTTTTTAAATTGAGGTTTTGGAGTCTTTTGTTTGTCTGCCTGTTTAATGATGTAACCTGAAGTGTGTTGTGTCTCCCCTTTTGGCTTGACTCACTCTTCTGATCTGTGCTCAGACTGTCTGTCTCTCTCTGAAGGTTTTTTGGATTTCTCCTAAATGGAATGAGAGAGGAACATGTACCAGTATCCTGATACCTGTCAGGCTTTCTAATATTGTCACGGTTTCTTAAATTGTATTTTCGCTTGGTGTGTTCCTGTTGAGAAGATACTTATCAAAAAAGAAATTCCTTTCTGTGTATGTAGGAATTTCTTTTTTGATAAGTTTCTGATACCCAGTCCTTTCTGGTCCCTGGGAAACTCTCTTTTTTTGGAGCCTGTTGAGAAGATACGCCCCATGACTGTGTTGTGTTTTGTTTTATGTTTCGTTTATTAGCCCATTTCATCTTGGAAGAATCGGGTGCCTGCTTAGAGTAATCCTTTTCAGTGGTGCTCTTAACTATTGGTTTCCCAGATCTGGCTCCCAGGATTATCTCTACCTAGTGAAGGATATATGTCCTTGATAGTCTTAAGTAATCCTCACTCCTGCTGTACATGAGTGAACTCCCTCATGTATTATCATAAAGGCACTGCTGCTGCCTCCCCTTTTATATTACTTAATATAATTGCAGATACTTGTTCAAATTACCCATTAGTTTCATCCACAGGTCTATGGCAGGCTCTGCTCTCTACTCACTCTGTATTTATTTCAGTACATCTGGTATAACTGCTATTGAAGGGATACCATGAGTTCTGGTATAAATGGCAATGAAGATTGTACCCCAAGTGGCACAGTCCTCTATCGGGGGAGTCATCCCCATCGGCAAGCAAATTGTTAATATTCAATGTTTTTCTTGCGGGCCCGTAAGGGGAAAAACTGCTTCAAGCTGAGCTGTTTTGGTGCTATCCATGACAGAATTTGCTCCTAACTGGTGGGAATCCTTCCCATAACGGCGTTCAGTGCTTGGGGGCTAACACCTGTAGTAGCCAATTCAGGTTTTGCAGCCTGAGCAGCCCTCACAGGGTGAACTGTCAGTATTCTCATTAAATATTGCATAAGATTCTTGTAAATGTTTACTAAGTCTCTATACAGTGTATGCATTCCTGCTGCTGGTAGAGTAGCAATGTCTGGATGTGGTGTATAAGAATCCAAGACCGGCCAGGTCGCTCCTTCTTTACGTGATCTGTGGTATGGGATAGGGCGCTTTACACCAATTATCATTCGCTTGATATGTTAATGGGACTTCTGTGTCCACGTATGGAAAATATTCTTCAGGTGATTCATCTTCAGTGTACAAAGGTAACATCTCCACCCGTTCCCAGGAGGCCATATTGTAATAATTTTATAGTAACTGCCTGTCTGCAATATCTAGAGCAACTACCTGCTCTTCAATGTACTCACCTGCTTGTTCGATCATTGCTAAAAAAGGATATTTAAAAACTATTATAGAGATATGGTATGCACAATGAGGGAAGCTTTTTATCCTCCAAGCTTGAATAACCTACAGCCAATTCATAGGGTATACCTGCTCAGCTGAGGAGGATTTATTTCCCTTCCCGTTTCGTACGTCTCCGGTATAAATGTGAGTAGGGGTCTCTGAGAAAGCATGACTGAACTACTCAAATTGACTGTTAAATAAAACCCAACGAATGCTGGGTGCCATGGCATGTGGTTCCTAGTAATCTGTAGGATCTGCACATTTGTTGGACAACATAAACCAGGGGCTTGGTGCCTAGACCAATTCCTGACACACCTGCAGGATAAGTTGGCCCGTGGACCAGCTAGCTCACAGTGCTACTGTAAACCCCCTCTGACTTTACCAGGGGGTGACTGGTTTCTGGCAACCACTGAACATGACAACCATGACCCCTCAGGGATTCTGTGAATAGTACAGAACCTTTCGCTCAGTCACTCGTGCTCACTTATTCTCAGAGAGATATGCAGAGAATACACAGGGGAACATTTTAAATATATTTATTGAACCAACGTTATTCTTGTGTAAAATACATGTGTTACAATGATTAATAGACAGAAGCAGATAAAAGTGATTACAAGCACCAAAAGCATAAATAGTAGATATAGTTTTGCGGTGGTGGTAAAATAATGTATATATGCAGACATATAAAACAAGGCACTAATGGAACGTACTCCTACTATGCAAACCCTACTCTCAGTGTACCTAGAGTGTGTATAGGTGTGGGGTCAAGAATCCCCCAAGGGATGATCCAACCCTGTTACCTGGGGTGAGATAATGAAGGACCTCGTCTTGGTCATGAACTGGACACCCCTCACGAGATATCAGAACCCGGTGTGATGAATTTTCAAAACCTTTATTGAAGCCCATAGCTCTGCTTCCCTAACTGTGCGGGCAGGTGGAAACAGTACTTGCTTCACTAAGTCACTATGGAATTACCTGTCACTAGATAAGCGTTGCCCTGTTTTATTCTGCGAAAACAACAATTGATGGACGGAATGTTGCACAATGGCAAAACATTCACCCCCAGTCACAGATCTGGGTTTAATCCATTGTTATTTGGCTCACCATACCACCCCAGTTCAGACATGGCCACATGCAAATCAGTCTGACCCTGTTCCTCATGGGAACAGTCCAGCCCGAACTGCCAAGCCATGTCTTTCCTGGACTGGAATCAAGCATCCTAGGACCGGTTTCTGGCTATCAGCAGTCATCAGCCAGGATAGCTTGATTCCAGTGGCATGGAGAGCTCGGGACTCACGTCTGAGCATACCCGTCCCACTCGGGCTGACAAATGCAAAAACAACAATTGATGGACGGAATGTTGCACAATGGCATACTTTTTCATTCTGCAGCAACCTTGATCATTCAGCATGAAATAGCTCTCATTCAAGAGCAGCTTGAACACTGGATGACTCACAGCAACTCGAGAACGCTTCAGATAACACGCCAAGTTTGCTGCCAAAGCATTGCAATCCCCGTGGAGAGAAATGTCCTTGCAGACTAAGGATCTGCTTAAAGCATCCTCACAGTCGGAACCACTAAGGAAAACCTCTGAGTTTCCCTTCCTGCATCTAAACCTGAACAGTAATTCCCAATACTCATGCACATAACGTTCCCCTTGTGCTTCATATCTGCCTACCTGTTGGTAGTGGAGACAGTATTGGAATTGGAAAGTCGTGACCGGTAGGGTGATGTAACAATGGATTATCCAGTCTGTGGATGGTGTTTCATCCACGCAGAAAGGCAATTGGTCTAATTTTTTAATGTGCAACATGGTATACGTTGCATTTCTGCATGCCATTGCCATCTGTCTATCCGGTAGATCATATTCAGAAAACAGACTAGAACTGTTGATGTAAAGCTATGGCATGTGGCCAGAACGTAATTTTTATAATGTCCAGTTCAGTTTTACGATGAACGGTCTTTGTGACTAACCATGTTGTGAAATAGACATGTCTTGCTGTATTATGTCAACTGCAGAAGACACTATGTTGTCTAGTGAATAAATCCTAGATGATAATGTGATCATACCATTGTCAACCACAGACAAAGCCTTTTCTTTCAGCTTAGCCACCTGTTCCCAAAGCATCTTGTGTGTTAATGTGCAACCTTTAGAATCTCTAAATCAATTCTGGCCCCAATAGTGTAAATATTCATTACATGACTAGACACAGTAAAACAAAACACACTCAATATGTGTAGGGAATTCACAATCCATATTTTGTAGTTCTAGTATCAGGGCTTTAGGATCTGCCAGCTGCGCTATACAGTGTCATAAGGACTGAGTGTGTGTCTTCCCAAGATGGAATTTTCCTTTATGCGTGCGCCCTTTTACCATTGCGCATGCCACAGAATTTTTCTGTTTCGTTTGTATGGCAGGTTGGCCAGAACCATCAGTATAAATTATGCATTCATATCGATCTAGAGGCATTATTTCATTAAGCAGAGGAGATTATTTTTCATCCTGCAAAAATCCTTGTGTTTTTAATGTAGAATAAAATCTCTAAGTTATATCTGTTGCAGTGAGAAAATTAGCCCATTGAATCCATCTTGGAAGTAAAGCTTTTGCATTGGAACGCTTGCTTTAGTAATGGTCTCTAAGGTCATTACCAGGGTCACAACAATTATGAGTTTTCTCTGCGCTGATACTCTCTCTCTCACTACAGCAGTCTGGACTGCTTTGAGTATTTCTCAGTGGATGCAAAACACATTTCAGCCTTTATTTATTTATTTATTTATTTATTTATTTATTTGTGTTCTTGTATAGCGCAGGACTCGACCCCCGTAGGGGTATCTCTGCGCTTGTGCTTCTACCAGATAGAGCCCAATCA
Source organism: Lissotriton vulgaris (assembly GCF_964263255.1). Lineage (NCBI taxonomy): Eukaryota > Metazoa > Chordata > Amphibia > Caudata > Salamandridae > Lissotriton > Lissotriton vulgaris. The sequence continues at coordinate 773,048,107 of NC_141696.1, read as the reverse complement.
AAATGTTTACGCTGTGATATAGCTGATCTTTTCTTTTAGGATGTAGAGAATAGATGGGTTTTTAAGGACTTCCTAAAAGACAGAAGGTTGGTGGTTTGTTTCAGAGTGAGAGGGAGTGAGTTCCAGAGAATGGGGCCTTTATAAAAGAGGGCTCGACCTCCTTGTCTAGCTCTCTTGACTCTGGGGACCTCTAGTAGCTGCTGACTACTGGAACGCAGGGAGCGTCCTGGGCGGTAGAGGTTGAATTTTTCGGTCAGATATTTGGGGCCTGTGCCAAACAAACACCTATGTATAGTGCAGCAGATTTTGAATTGGACACGTTGCCTAATCGGCAGCCAGTGGAGTTTGGTCAGAAGTGGACGTGATGGGGTCCTAGGTTGGGCATTGAGAACAAGTCTCGCCGCAGTATTTTGCACCACTTGTAATGTGTTTAGTTGTTCCTCATTGGCCGAGATGTACAGGCCATTACAATAATCAAGTCTACTGATGACTAGGGTCTGAACCAGTGTCTTCCTGTAGTTGTCAGGCAGGAATGGGAAAACTCGACGTAAGAGTCCAATGACACGGAAGCAGGATCCTGCAACTTGACTAGTGTGTTCTTTCAGCAGTAGTGCCTGGTCTAACCGTACTCCGAGGTTTTTTACAGACTGTTTCGGTTTTGGTGCAGGTGCAGGTCCAAGATCTGAGGGCCACCATTCTGGAGACCATAAAAGAGTGGCCTCCCCGAACAGCATGACCTCAGTCTTGCTTACATTGCACTGGAGGCAATTTGAGGCCATCCAGTCCGCCACTGCCCTCATGCCGTCCGCAAAAGATTTTTGTAGTGTGGGGGTGAGGGTCTGAAAAGGGAACAGGAGTTGGGTGTCATCGGCGTACGAGATCGGGGTGAACCCGTATGCTCTTACAATGTCTGCCAAGGGGGCCACGTACACATTGAATAGTGTCGGGCTTAGGCATGAGCCCTGTGGCACTCCCTTGGTGAGCTCCCTTGAGGTGGAATAGTGGGAGCCCAGTCTGACACCTTGCAGGCGACCTGAGAGAAAACTCTCCAGCCAGGACAGAGCCATGCCTCCTAAACCCACCTCTCTCAAACGTCCGAGAAGTATCTCATGTGACACCGTATCGAAGGCAGCGGATAGGTCCAACAGCACCAGAATCATAGAGCCTCCTCCATCCAGTAACATCCTGATGTTATCAGTCACTGAAAGGAGGGCAGATTCGGTGCTGTGATGCGGTCTAAACCCAGATTGGGAGTGGTCTAGACCCTCCACTGTCTCGATGTAGTTGGAGAGATTGGTGTTCACATGCTTCTCGGTCATTTTGCTAAGGTATGGCAGGAGAGAGATGGGTCGGAGGTTTGAGAGATCGGTCCATGGGCGTGCTGCGTTCTTACGAGTGGGGTTCACCACCGCCTTCTTCCACTCCATAGGCACCTGTCCTTCCTTTAAAGAAAGGTTTATGACTGATAGAATTTGTATGTAAATTCAAAGTGATATAGGTGTACCTGGCTGGTCTAGGGACTACAAAAATTAACCAGGTTCGTTGTGTTAACATGAATGTAAAAATGTGTAGAAGCTATCCTGTCATTTTGTACCGAACGTAAAATATCTGTATGTTCCTGTGTCCAACGATGCACTGTAAAATCATGTCTAATTAAGTTGTAAAAAAGTTTTACCCTTTCTGCGTAATCCAAAATGCAAGTTCTGCCAAAATGTAAAAATCCTAAAATGGATTGTAGTCTTTTCAGAGTAGTTGGAGATTGGAGCAGTTCACATTTTCCTAATAGATTGGCTGCCAGTCTTTTCCCTTCACTAGACGGTTTCATATCCCATAAACAGGACATTGAGGTGGGCAATTTCAGATTTTTTTTTTAAATTAAATTTGTAGCCAAAGTAAGCAAACCAAAGAATTATATGGTTCACTCTACCTAAGTGCTCCATTAATTCATCATCCGTCAGATAAATATTGTCTACATAGGCCAATGTCTCTTCATCAACATTTTAAAGTAACTCAGTCCCTTTGGCTGAAAACAGTCCAGAGCTTTTCTTATACCCCTGAGGTATTCAACAAAATTGGTCCTAAGAACCCCAGCGCTGAAAATGCTGTCAAATATCTGCACCCAGGCGCTATATTCTGGCAGGAAAATCCATTTGAGATATCTAATGTTGTTTTGTATTTTTTCTGCATAATGTTATTCATTAGTGCGGCACTATCTGCGTTTTGTACTGCAAATGTGCATCTGCAAGCATTCAAATGTCTATATTCTAGGACTAGATGGTACAAATTATCGGGTTACATTACCGGAAATAAGTTGATCTATGATCTACGATGTCCCTGACCTGTTTCTTTGCTTCATGTTTTATTGAGTTTTGTCTTTGTGGTTGAGGAATGGATTTTAATGGATTTCATGATGAGGGGACTCATCTTCTCACCCAACATAGTTTGCGTAAAGTGCAGGAGGTAGCACTATTGCCCATTGCTATGCGTATTCATTTTTAACTGATTCTGGTATAAGGCCTGAGAAAGCAGGTAAAATTACATATATTGCCATTGGGAAATCCATGATGAACTCATGTGGACAATCTCTTCCAGGCAAAAGAATATCATAACCATATGTCAGGTTCTCTCAAAAGAGACCCTTCACTTGTCTGGGTATGTCCTCCTCTGTTTGGAGTGTTATTTCATGTAAACAATGTGGGACACTTACCAATGTATTAAGTGTTTCCACTGTGATATGCTCACTCAGCGCTACTGCCACCAGACAATCAATCAGGCTCCAACAAGCTATTGTGACTTCTGCCACGCTGTCCTGCATCGTCACTGCCCATTCCCCATTCAGAAACAGAGTCTTCAGTAGCCTGGGCATTTTTAACTTTGATCCCAGCTCCCTTCTTCTTTTTAAATTGAGGTTTAGGAGTCTTTTGTTTGTCTGCCTGTTTAATGATGTTGCCTGAAGTGTGTTGTGTCTCCCCTTTTAGCTTGACTCACTCTTCTGATCTGTGCTCTGACTGTCTGTCTTTCTCTGAAGGTTTTTCGGATGACTCCTAAATGGAATGAGAGGAACATGTACCAGTATCCTAATACCTGTCAGGCTTTCTAATATTGTCACGGTTTCTTAACTTGTATTTTCGCTTGGTGTGTTCCTGTTGAGTAGATACACCCCGTGACTGTGTTTTGTTTTGTTTTGTTTTATTTTTCATTTATTAGCCCATTTCATCTTGAAAGAATCGGGTGCCTGCTTAGAGTTATTCTTTTTAGTGGTGCTCTTATCTATTGGTTTCCCAGATCTGGCTCCCAGATTATCTCTACCTAGTTAAGGATATTTGTCCTTGATAGTCTTAAGTAATCCTCACTCCTGCTTCGCATGAGTGAACTCCCTCATGCATTATCATATAGGCACTGCTGCTGCCTCCCCTTTTATATTACTTAATATAATTGCAGATACTTGTTCAAAATTACCCATTAGTTTCATCCACAGGTCTATGGCAGGCTCTGCCCTCTACTCACTCTGTATTTATTTCAGTACATCTGGTATAACTGCTATTGAAGGAATACCATGAGTTCCGGTATAAATGGCAACAAAGATTGTACCCCAAGTGGCACAGTCCTCTATCGGGGGAGCCATCCCCATTGGCAAGCAAATTGTTAATATTCAATGTTTTTCTTGCGGGCCCGTAAGAGGAAAAACTGCTTCAAGCTGAGCTGTTTTTGCGCTATCCATAACAGGATTTGCTCCCGACTGGTGGGAATCCTTCCCATAACGGCGTTCAGTGCTTGGGGGCTAATACCTGTAGTAGCCAATTCAGGTTTTGCTGCCTGAGAAGCCCTCACAGGGTGAACTGTCAGTGTTCTCAGTTTATATTGCATAAGATTCTTTTAAATGTTTACTAAGTCTATATACAGTGTACACATTCCTGCCGCTGGTTGAGTAGCAATGTCTGGATGTGGTGTATAAGAATCTAAGACCGGCCAGGTCGCTCCTTCTTTACGCGATCTGTGGTATGGGATAGGGCGCCTTTACACCAATTAACATTCGCTTGATATGTTAATGGGACTTCTGTGTCCACGTATGCGAAATATTCTTCAGGTGGTTCATCTTCAGTGTACAAAGGTAACATCTCCACCCGTTCCCAGGAGGCCATATTATAATAATTTCATAGTAACTGCCTGTCTGCAATATCTAGAGCAACTACCTGCTCTTCAATGTACTCACCTGCTTGTTCAGTCATTGTTAAAAAAGGATATTTAAAAACTGTTATAGAGATATGGTATGCACAATGAGGGAAACTTTTAATCCTCCAAGCTTGAATAACCTACAGCCAATACATGGGGTATACCTACTCAGCTGAGGAGGATTTATTTCCCTTCCTGCTTCGTACGTCTCCGGTTTAAATGTGAGTAGAGGTTTCTGAGAAAGCATGACTGAACTACTCAAATTGACTGTTAAATAAAACCCAACCAATGCTGGGCGCAATGTCATGTGGTTCCTACTAATCTGTAGGATCTGCGCATTTGTTGGACAACATAAACCAGGGGCTTGGTGCCTAGACCAATTTCTGACACCCCTGCAGGATATGTTGGCCCATAGACCAGCTAGCTCACAGTGCTACTGTAAACCCCTCCTGACCTTACCAGGGAGTGACAGGTTTCTGGCAACCACTGAACATGACAACCATGACCCCTCAGGGATTCTGTAAATAGTACAGAACCTTTCGCTCAGTCACTCGTGCTCACTTATTCTCAGAGAGACATGCAGAGAATACACAGGGGAACATTTTAAATATATTTATTGAACCAACGTTATTCTTGTGTAAAATACATGTGCTACAATGATTAATAGACAGAAGCAGATAAAAGTGATAACAAGCACCAAAAGTATAAATAGTAGGTATAGTTCTGCAGTGGTGGTAAAATAATGTATATATGCAGACATATAAAACAAGGCACTAATGGAACGTACTCCTACTATGCAAACCCTACTCTCAGTGTACCTAGAGTGTGTATAGGTGTGGGGGCAAGAATCCCCCAAGGGATGATCCAACCCTGTTACCTTGTGGGAGATAATGAAGGACCTCGTCTTGGTCATGAACTGGACACCCCTCACAAGATATTAGATCCCGGTGTGATGAATTTTTAGCATGCAAGGACCCTCTGTGTCAGCTGAAGTGCCTCCTCTGCTAGCTCATCTTTTATAATAGAAAGCAGCCTTGCGATGCACTTATAGATTAGTGATGTTCTGGATATGTAGGTATCCCTGTCGCTCCGTGGATGAAGATAGAGATGACATTTGTACATAGTGTGAGAAGAGACGTTGTGCACAATGTTCAGGGCATTGCAATAATGTTGTGTGAAGCTAGATGTGTAAACAAGTTTAGTTTCAGGGAACCTAATCCAACATTGTTGTACACGCAAATATGTGCAAAGGGTAACTTCTGAAATATAGAACAATGTAAGAAATAAGCTACTTCTCTACATGGGCCTAACTCGGGAATATAAAAATACAATTAGACAACTGGAACATAACCTTACCCCTATGCTCATGTCCTGGACGTATGCTAACTGGCCTTATCGCCAACTATCTATCCTGGTGGATATTTGGCGGTGGAAACTCTTGCATATCTCATGGCTGTGCCGGGTGAACATCATCAAAATGGAAGTACTCCTGCAGGTCCTGTACCTATTTCAAACCTTAACCACCCTGATTCGGCAGGAGGATAGCCTGTGTTTGCAGCAGGACATCCACTCCTTCATCTGGAATGGGAAATGGCCTAGAATTTCTAATGCCTAATGAGGCAACCCCGAGACAGGGGCGATCTGGTATCCCCAAACCCTTCCAATACTACTGGGCTGCTCATTTACACTACATCTCTGAGTGGGTGGTACACGAAAGTGAGAAACACTGGTTTCCCATTGATAGGGCCGGGGCCTACCTTCCCCTCTGGGATCAATCATAACATTTGTAAAGCGCGCAACTCACCCGTGAGGGTCTCAAGGCGCTGGGGGGAGGGGTGCTGCTACTGCTCGAATAGCCAGGTCTTGAGAAGTCTACTGAAGTTTAGAAGGTCCTGGGTCTGCCTTAGGAGGATGGGGAGGGTGTTCCAGGTCTTGGCGGCGAGGTGGGAGAATGATCTGCGGCCGGTGGTTACTCTTTGGATGCGGGGGACGGTGGCAAGGGCGAGGTCAGCGGAGCAGAGCTGTCGGTTCGGGTTGTAGAAGGTGAATCATCTGTTGAGGTATGCTGGTCTGGTGTTGTGGAGTGCTTTGTATGCATGGGTGAGGAGCTTGAAGGTGATCCTCTTCTTGACGGGGAGCCAGTGCAGGTCTCTCAGGTGAGCAGTGATGTGGCTGGAGTGGGGGATGTTGAGGACGAGGCGTGCAGAGGCGTTGTGTATGCGTTGGAGTCTTTTCTGGAGTTTGGCTCTCGTTCCTGCGTAGAGGGAGATGCCGTAGTCTAGTCTGCTGCTGATGAAGGCCTGGGTGACTGTTCTTCTTGTTTCAGTGGGGATCCACCTGTAGATCTTGCAGAGCATGCAGAGGGTGTTGAAGTAGGAGGACGAGATGGCGTTGACTTGCCTGGTCATGGAGAGTTTAGAGTCGAGGATGAACCTCAGGTTGTGTGCGTGATTGGTGGGAGTCGGTGCTGCTCCCAGTGCGGTCGGACACCAGGAGTCGTCACAGGCTGAGGGGTGGAGCCGAGGATGAGGACCTCTGTCTTGTCCGAGTTCAGTTTCAGAAGGCTGTTTTTTATCTACTCGGTGACGGCTTTCATTCCTTCACGGAGGTTGGTTTTGGCAGTGAGGGGGTCCTTGGTGAGGGAGAGGATCAGCTGGGAGTCATCGGCGTAGAAGATGATGTTGAGGTCATGCAGTCGGCGACATGGGCGAGCGGTGTCATGTAGATGTTGAACAATGTTGGGCTGAGGGATGATCCTTGGGGTATGCCGCAGGTGATCTCGGAGGCTTTGGATCGGAAAGTGGGGAGGCAGATGCTCTGGGTTCTGCCGGGGGGGAAGGAGGTGGTCCATTCCAGAGCCTTGTCTGACCTGACTCCCCAAGCATTCCTGACAGAACAGTGCATACATTGCTACCCCCACCAAAATGGTGCTCAACATATGGGGTACATTGGCACTTAAAAGGGGACTTACTACCCTTCCCTCTCTGAACACGTCTATTGCCCTTAACCCTGCTTTTTTTCCTGTATTGTCACCCCTTTCTTCCACCACTGATGCGATGGGTATTGTAGAACAAGCAGGGATCTTTTTGATTGGGTTTCCATGAAGTTCTTTGATTAATGTAAGACTGAATATCATCTCCCAGGGTGACGAGGCTCCAATACTGTCCACTGTGGCATTGGCTGCTACAGCCCTCTGTTTACCCTGCGGCCACCCGACCCTGTATCCCTTTTGACAGGCTGGCACAAGCCTATAGAGGCTTCAGAGAACTTATCTCCAGTGCATAACACACACACACCAGCACTCCACCTCTCCTTGCACTCACACCTACCAGTCTATTTGGCACACCACCACTCAAAAGGACATTTCGTCCAAACAGTGGGAGGTCTTGTGGCAGGATATACCCAAAACATACTGTAGCATATCCCTTCGGCAAACGGCATACCAATTTCTGTTTCAGTGGTATTATATGCCAGCCCATCTCTCCACAGTCTATCCCAATACCTCCCCCCTGTGTTGAAACTTCCAGATAGCTGCTAGCAATTTTGCCATATATGTTGGTCATGCATGCTTATCACTACCAACTGGATGGGAGTCCTGGGCCATATCAAAGCCACTGTAGGGTGTCTGCTTTCTTCCTCATACCTCATGGTTATCCTTGGTAGTCGACCCTCGGCCCGGCAGGTGGTGACCCTTGCTGAATGGAAGCTTATTGGCTACCTGTTCCAAGCAGCATGGCAAGCCCCCCGGTGGCACAGTCGTTCTTTCGAATTGGGCATGGAGCAGCTCTCCTACAGCTTAACTGAAACAGAATCCGGGTTCCAATCTATTTGTCACCCGCTGATCCAATATCTTACTCATATAGAATTCACATGCTTCAATCCACCAAAGCTAAAAGCGCTTTAGCTCTTTGACTAAACCTTTCACTGGACCTTTATTTCGCTGCTTGGCCCACTGATGCCTAGTGGGGAGGAGTGCGCCCTTCGCACCACACCGCGTCTTTGGCCCCGAACGTATCTCTAACACTGATGACTTGTAGTTAATGATTTTATCTTAAATATTTTATGCTTTCTTCCTTATGTCCTGCGACACGTTGCCTAATGGATGAGCTGGTACTATGCCACTTGGCTAATGTTTCTGTTTAAACCTGGCTGGCTGGCTATACCCTGGGCGCTTAGCCACTTTACCATGTACTGCATGATCTCCAGTCGCTTTTTATTGTACTTGGCGGCTACTTTGCTTTTCTGTTTTGAAAATACCTGCAGCAGATTCCACAACACCCTAAGCTATTTTAAAGTTTTGTTTATTAAGACCAATAAACTACGTCAGATAGTTGTTGTAAGCAGGGTGGCTCAGTGAGTTCAACACTTGCCGCTACAAGTCAGAATGTGGAATTCCAGCAAAGAGTTTCAGAACTGCATCCTTCTGAGCACAGTACATTGAGTGTCATTTTATTTTTTTTATTTATTTATTTATTTATTTATTTATTTATTTATTTATTTATGCGTTTTTCTATAGCGCGGACCTTACCCGAAGGCGTCAGAGCGCTTCACAAAAGGAACAGAACCGATACATGAGGAGAACATTACACGTGAACAGATTACAAAAGCAGACGTTAAATTACATGAGGTAAAAGTGACAATTGTGAGCAAACAAAATACATGAGGTAGCAAAAAGTGCACAGGAGGAAAAAGTGACAAGTGTGCAGGTTACAAGAGAAAACAAAGTACAATTAGAGGTATAATACTGCAAAATATGCTAGACACTCAGGCACAAGAATAAACGTAACGTAGGCAATGGTGGCACTTGTGCAAGTATCAAAGGCAAACAAAATGTGAGCGGTAGCATACTGTGTGTTACAAGGGAAAAGTGGTGTGTGCAAGTTACAAAAAAAGTACCAAACACAAGTACAAGGATAAAACAGCAGTGAATGTTAAACACTCCAACCACAAGAACACACTGGGAAGGCACTTCCATAGTCAGGGAGAATAGAATTTTCAGTAAAGGGAGGTCTTCCTTCAGATAATAGAGTGGACGTGGATTACTTTTTACTTTTTACAGTACCGCTTAAATGTTTACAGCACTGTGAAAGAACAAGCATGTGGTATGAAACACCATATAGATTAAGTTATAAATTATAACTTGATCTATATTGTGTTTCATACCTTAACTTATAATAAATAGGAACTGCAATCAGTGAATAAAAGCCAGTCTCTAAATTCTTATTACAGCCAGGGGCACTGGAATCGTGTATCATGAGAGGACCAACTTATATGGCAAAGTTGACCATGTTAAACAGCAAAAAAGACACATTTATGTGACGTTATGCGGCACATTTTGTGATAACATTACTTCATAAGTTTGTAATTGTTACACTTATTAACACAGTCTAGGCAAAGGTTTTAACTCATTAGTATAAGTTTATACCCAAATACAGCTATAAACAACTGAGAAGTGAGTTCAACAATTGCATAGGCCCATCCACTGCACTGCGAAACAATTCCCTACAATTAGCAACGTTTGATCAGTTTGAGCTAGAATCGTTTTTTTTAATATATGCAAATTATGCTCCAGATGATGGATTATGTGGCAAAAGCAGCAAAGCCATCATTATGAGGAAAACGCTGCAGCCTCAGTATTACGTAATTCCAGTGGCCCTGATAACAGGTGACTTGTGGCATGCTTAGTAACCAGTCATAAATATATCACATAGCCACTCAACTGTTTTAACTTATCACAACTGAGTTCTGAAGTCGCAATGCCAGCTGCAATCGGTCATGAGGTAAAACAGGTCACAGCGCACAAACAAAGGTGCAGCTTAAATGCCCAAAATAAAAGCAGACTTCTACTCTCTTTTTTTGCAGATAAACAGTGTTACGCGGAAAGGATTCTTTCATGGAAATAGGTGTCTTTTTTCCATGTTTTAGGTAATTATAGTTAAGATAGAATCTTTTTGCATGATTCTACAGCTTATGAATATAGCAAATGTGTCATTTCTGCATGGTCACCCCAGATGTAAATCTATGTCTGCAGTGAGCACCGCTGTGCTCTGGTTGGGCTGCAGTTAAAAGAACTACAGTGACAGATAGCAGTGAAAACTGACTTTGTCGTGTAGAAAATGGCTAACTGTATATATTTATAAGTCACCCATAATGTATGCCTTGCAAGTCCATAGGGCAGAGTGCTAAAGAAATAAAAATAGGACATACTGCTACTTAAAGTTAGAGTGCCCTCAAAATAAATAAAACCCAAAAGCTATTTCACTTTGTAGGCCTGGCCTAATCTTTTCCTAGTAGGCTTAAATGGGTTTCAAATCTTTATTTTCCACCTCCAAAAGGGCTATAAAAATGCTTCATAGTTATTCTCTTTTCATTTTTTAAATCTGACTTGATGGTGAAATCAGATGTTTGATAACATAATCAGAAAAGTAACTTTTTAAATATTTACTTTTGGTTGCCTGAACCAGAACTGTCTGAAAACCAATTCTGCTAGCCTTCACACCTCCAGAGTGGAAATGCACATTCTTGGCTGGGTGACTTAATGACCCTTGCTCAGAAGACAATGGCTTACCTCTGGGCCCAGGTAAAGCCAATAGCTGTTAACTTCTGACAATATAGCATCGAATAGCCATGTAGGAGAGTGCAAGAATAGTTGGTGTAACAACGCACAGCTTTGGCATTTTCTCTTTTGACTTGGAGATGTTAGAGAGGGCTTCTCCTATCTATTCCCAGGACGCTCATAGACAGCCTTTTCTCAGTCATAGTAGGATGGAACACCATTCTGTACTATATCGCACTTTCAGAACCTGAATAAATATCTTTGGCAGGGAGATGTAACTACTTTTCTCAGAAGACTATGGCTTGCTTTTAGGCCAAGGAAAGGTCAATAGGTGTTAGCTGCTGATCAATTAGCAGGGAATCATCTATGTGGGAGTGGACAGAAAAAGTTGGTCAAACAAAAGGTAGCTTTAGAACTTCCTTTTTCTACTCATCCCGAGAACCTGCTAGGTAATTATGCACCACCACAATAGGAGGAAAAAAGCAGCTTTTATCTTGTCAGGTAGGGGAATGGCCAAGCAGCTGAAGATAGATTTGCCTGGTGGCAGCTCGGTTCCACCCGTCAAAACTGTTGCTCGTGGGTTATTTTACAGGAAGGCAAAGAGGAAGTGTTGCAAACGGTGGGGGGGTTGAGAGAAAGTTGTTAAGATTGGATAGTTGAACTTCTTCAATCACTGGTCAGTGCACAGGATAAGTCTGGCACCTCCACCACCACCTCCTCAGAACATTACTGGACTGGGAATGAAATGAAATGAATGAAACTTATATAGCGCACAACTTACCCTGGGGCATCTCCGCGCTTGCTTAGGGAACCCGTCCTGGTATTCCCCTGTGAGATAACCCTGGCAGGGTATCCACAAGGTGAAAGCCAGGCATCCCACCACAAGGGGCCGTTGTGGAGATTAAGCAAGCTATTGCCCAGAGTCGCAGAGTGTGAACCTGTGAGTCGAGAAGGCACCGGAGCGAGAATTAACGAGTCCGTGGAATTTTTGAGCCCAAGACCCGCCGAGGCGGGGAATTGAACCCTAGTCCAGAGCCGAACTCAAGCTTTAGGTCTGCTGCCTCTAACCCCTGAGCCACACTTCTCCACTATCAGAAGAAGATTTCCCTGCTGGAAGAAGATTGCTGACTTCTAACACCTGACTTCATACTCTTGTTGGATGAAGAGGACTTGCACAAGGACATCCCTTGAATTCTACAGGCACCCAGGTACTGGAACTGCTTTTCAAGAGTCAAGTGGTTGGCCTCCTGTTTACCTGATTCAGACTCACAAAACACAGAAGGGCTTCTTACTCTAAGAGAGCCCAGCTGACTAAAGAGAACTAGCCCCTGCAGGAGACTTCACTCTAGATGAACCTGGGGTCAAGAAGACAGCCTTGAGGAGCTAGGTGGATTCAGATCTGGCTAGAAGATTTTTCCGCACTTGGAGGCTAAGTCTGAAGATAAAACCTTTGACTGTAACAATCTACTAGGTGTATCTGACCTCCTCTCTATAGAGGTTGGCCTGAAATTGTGACAAGTTCTCAGTCCACTACAAACCAGCCTTTCCATAGTGCTTGATTTTTTTTAAGGCTCTTTCTTTGAAACCTTAAAAATCCAGACTTCTGGCTCCACTTAAACTATTCTGATGACATTGGTGTCTTTTTGCTCATGAAATCTTTTTATATGTTTCAAAAGTGGTTTGGGAATTTTTATGTGTTGTTTTCTTTGCTTTAAAATTGATGATACTTCTTGAACTTAGCAAGGCCATTTCTGGGGATTGTCTGTGGCTTGTGCCATAGCTAACAGGGTTTGAGCAGAGGTTCTCTCTGGGCTGTATTTTGAGTAACCAAAGTGGGCATATTGAGTTGGTAGGGGTTCCCCCTCACAAATATCAAACTGCTTTCTGCTGTGCATAATTTTGCACTAGTAATTCTACTTGTATTCTTCATGTTGACAAACATCTTATCTCTTTCATGTGAAAGAGCACACACTAAGGATTTAAGCGGTTTATGGGAAGAATTATTGCATGATGATGTATTATAAGGAATAAAGCAACCCTTACATTATAAGGCTAGTACAAGTCACCTCAGAGTTCAATGACCTTTTAAAGTAACTTGGCCTTCTGTCTCATTCCTCTATATGGTCATGACGGTCTTCGGTGTCTTGTCGTATACTTATAATATACAGCAGGGGGTTCTTCATCCCTTATTTTATTCTTACATTTATCCTTGTAACATTTCCAGTCCAATATTGCCCACCACAAATACACATTTGAGAATTATAGCCCCAGTTCGTCTGCACAGAGGTGATATGGTTCAGTTATGAAAGCCATGTTTTAAGGAAAAGCCAAAGATGGAGTGGATGACATTATATCTTTGCTCAAAATGATTAGCCTATACACCCCAGAATCATCAATGTCAGATTTTAGTTACAAAAAGGATTTGTTGATAGGCCTCAAACTCCCACTTACTTGTATAAACTTTACAGCAAGAAACATATATTTTGGTTCAGAAGAATTACACGCCCACACTGAGTCGTGATTATAAAACACGTCCCTAGTTGGTGCATATTTGAACAATATCTTGTGCCCTTTACTGCTGAATCTGCACTGGTTCGCCTCCCTATGCTATGTTACCCTGAGAAATGTACAATAAACAGCTGTCCCGCATGGCACAAGTTGTGTTATAAAAGAGCCATAAATATAATAATAGAATAAGCTTATTCAGTCTGGGCCATATGTATCAACATACCCTTTTGCGATTTCTTAATAGCGATTTTTAAGGAATCGCTATTTAGAAATCGCAAACTGGTATGTACGTAGAATGTCGCTATTTTTTAGCGATTTCTTAAAATTCCTTAATTGCGATTAGCAAATTGCTAATCGCAATTAAGGAATAATTTCCCATTCATTTCTATGGGCCAGGAGGCCCATAGGAATGAATGTGAACTTATTCTAAATTTGCGATTCGCAATTTGCTAATCGCAAATTGAGAATAATTTCAAAGGTGCAGGGGTGTCCAAAGGACACCGTGTTGCACCCCTGAAATAAGCATGGGTGCACATGTGGTGCACATACATGCCCTAAGGGCATGTATGTGCATCACATAGCACTTTGAAAAATGCAAAAATGGGCATTTTTCAAGAAATTCGCAAATTACCACCAACTTGAAGTTGTTGGTAATTTGCGATTCCTTAAGGTCAATTTGCGAATTTTTTTGGCTTCTTACATTGCATTTAAGGAATCGCAAAATTTGCGATTCCTTAAATGCAATCGCAAAATAAGGAATCGCAAATTTTGCGATTCCTTATTTTGCACGGGATTTTCAATCATACATCCCATTTTTCGAATTCGCATTCGCAAAGGCCGAAATTCTGCGAATTTCGGCCTTCGCGAATGCCAATTTCAATGATACATATGGCCCTGAGTCACATTCTTTTTGAATCACAAATGACATAAAACACACAAGGGTATATTCATAACTGTGCGCCCCAAAGACCTCTTGGTTGCCAGAATGTATTAGGAAGGAATCATGGCACACTTTGTACATATCCCATACTCTAACCCTGCCTAAAAGTGTGGTTGCTTGGATACGAAACAAAACGTCTAGCCCAGATAAATACACTCCTCTCCCAAAGCTGCAGGACAGCGGCCTTCTGTCCAGAGCAGGCCACCAAGGCAAGGCTGTTATGCCAAAAATATTGCAGTACTGCTACAGTGAAACATGTGGCAGAATGGTACCTGCCTCGAGTCAAAAAGACATTTTACAAATCACGTTTAATAAACAACCACTTGGCAGTTCTCCCCAGTTCCTCGCCGTGTGCGTTCACTCAGCACGTTGCACTTCATTTGGTCATGTAAACCAATGTCTCCCTGTGGGCATAAGCGCAAGATGACGCAATGTTTGGTAATTATTTCTTTCGGCGAGGAGTGCACACCGAGAATCAGAACATAATGGAATTACAGCGGCTTTGTCAAATCTACAGTGGGCCGTTTCCGGAAATCCTCGGCACTATTAGAATTATTTTTTTTTTAAACCTCAGGGAGAACACAAAGCATTTTTTAACCGAAAGTTAGCTTCTTTCTGATGTATAATTGGCCGTTGGTATTTCATGTTTGAACCGCCTTGTTGTGTGTGAATGGTATGGACAATAAAATCACACTCGATATATAGGTTGCACACGTTGAAATGAAGGATGCATGGGGTTGTGATAATAAGGCAATGTGAATAGTTTAGGCTCAAAAGCAGACGGAAAAAAACGGACACTTCGAAAACCATACTGTCGTCATTGTTAAGCACAGCAATCTACACATGCTTTCATTTAGTTAATTTAAAGTAAGATGGATCCATCAAGTTAACACAGTGACATCACATTCCCCTAGCAAAGAAAAATCTGTGCACCACTGCGAAGCAGATTTCTCTCATTTATCAACTGCGAATAGTTCTGACACCAGCAGTTTATGTAACGCTTTCCCGTTGCATCATGGAACCTGTGACAGGCCTTGTTTGCTTTTCTTTCCATCATCTGCTGCAGAAGCAAGGTGGTAAGGTGGTATTTTTGATCTCCGCGAGGACTGTGCATAGAGAAAACGAAATCAAATCATCTTTATTGTCTTCCAAACTATTCAGCAGTGAATGCCAGGCCTGAATAGACAGCATGAAGTCATGCAGAATATTTACAAATTCAAAGAACCCTAAAACAATAAACTAAATTGCAAACACTGAAACATAAATGAAGAGGGGATAGTGTTAAATAGTATAGTACCGTCTTTCCTCAACTCAGACGTGGCCAGCAGGTTGGAAGCTGGAGGAGAGTAGTTTGGGACCCCTTTTCAAATTGACTGTAGGAGTGCTTTATAATCTCTGTTAGTTTGCCCTCGCATATATTCTGTGTGACTCTTGTATGAAAAAGAAGAAAGAGGAGTACGAGATGTTAAAGTAATCCTCATGATTAACGCAAATCTCATGTGTATTTTACAAATGTAACTGAAAAAAAGTGTGCCTTAATATTGCATTAAAGGATAGCAAACTACATGTTTTTACTGACTTGTTTAATATTACATTCATGACACTAATACTTTAAGACCTGCCATTTATAAGTGTTGAAATATATGTTGAAAGTATGGCTTAGTTGCTGGTAGAAGGGCGCAAATAATGTAAACTGTGTGTTGTTAATTTAGCTTAACAGTAGGCCTGAAATGTATTTCGAATGTTTTAATTCGCATTTGCTTGCACAGTTGAATGTTGCATGTATCTTGTGTTCCCACTGCAGGTCGATAAGGCTTTTTTAGTTGAGCGAAATAATATTGTTCCTAGTAGATAGAGAGCCCTGAGAAGAAAAAAGGTGATAACGGATGGAGGATGAGTTCCCGTGAGAGAAGGAGATGGCACCAAGGACATATGAAATACCGCAGTGTGTGAACATGTGGGGGGAGAATGGAAGCAGGAGGATGCTGGAATTATGGGAAAGTACCAGTAACACTGTGGTAGGTGCCTTTATTCAGCGATTGTTTATGTTGTAACGTAGTTAGGGATAGCTGAGACTTCTGCTTTAGGATGCTTTGAGGTACAGACCCCATTTTTGGCATTGTGGCTTTACGCTATATGACCCTGGTTGGAGTACTTTTTAGGAGGGCTCTAATGGCTCCCACCTCTATTGGAGCTGGCTTTAGGTCAGGATTGCCACTTTAGGGTAGTGTAGGGAGAGTTAGGGATTTGTAGGGCATTTTGCACGAAATTGTAATCCAATCCAACATGCATGTTTGCCTTCTGATAACATATGTTGTAGTGATTGAGTTAGTTGTTTTCTATTTTTCATATAGGGGGAATTGTTTCTGAAGATTTGGCCTCATCCTATTTAGTTTGTATTTATACACCATAATGCTTAGATTGGTGTATATTTATTAGTTTCAAAATTTGAATTAAACAAATTAACCTGAATTCAGTTGTAGACCTGAGTTATTACTTGGTAGTGTGGATACTTTGAAATTTAGATATTGTTAAAGGAGTTTTCTCTTTACCTCTCATGCTGCGTAAAAAATGTGTAAAAAGAACCATCAATCAGATTTTTGAAGAGTACTGGGTCCTGTTTTCTCAGATGGTAGCTACAGAGGATGGTTCTGTAAACGTAGAACAAAATCTAGAATAGCTTTCCCGGAGCCTTACCTCAACTTCCCTAGTCTAGAGCCTATGATTAAGAATTGGAGGACAAGTGGAGTTCCAGTTGTGTGTGTGTGTAACAATTATTCTAGAATGCGGTGAAAAATTGGTTGCGTGATGTCTGGTGGAGATGTTGTGAGAGTCACATGAATGTTTTGATAAGTGTTGGTGGAAGCTGCCAAAAAGCTTACCTGTTCGGGCCGGCGCCACCGCCAAGAGTCCAGAGGGCCACATCGAACGCCGCCACCGGCCAAGAGTCAGCAAACTCCATTCTCCGCGCCGCCGCCCTGGGACCACAACTCCAGGCAGGCACAGCTGCGGCGCACACCGCTGACGCCGTGCCCGCACCAGGAGGTGCATAAGGCAGGCGCAGAAGCCGGCAGAGAGTGGGAAACTGCCAAAAAGCTTACCTGTTCGGGCCGCCGCCACCGCCAAGAGTCCAGAGGGCCACATCGAACGCCGCCACCGGCCAAGAGTCAGCAAATGCCATTCTCCGCACCGCCGCCCCGGGACCACAACTCCCGGCAGGCACAGCGGCGGCGGACACCGCTGACGCGCGCCCGCACCAGGAGGTGCATAAAGCAGGCGCAGAGGCCCGCTCCGCGGGACGACCTGGGCAGAGCCCGGGCCAAGGGCGGGCCCGTTTAAGCCCGTTCAAGGCCGTATAAGAACGGGACGGGCCACCCCTCTGACACCTGCCACAGCATAAACAAGGTCAGTGTCACATTGGAATTCACTTGATACCGAATTGAGTATTACGCAAGGTACTGTAAGGATGGCTACCTTACATGATGGTGATCCTAGTTGCAGGAAATCAACTGGTGGTTCACTATTAGGAACTCTTGATAATTTTCTTATAAGGGTATCAACTGCACTTGCCAAGGATATAGAACTTACCGAAAAAAGACTATCCTTGGACACATCCTTCCATAAAAAGTATTCACTGGGCCCCCTGGCACATGCCAGATCACCGACCCACTTAGCACCTAACTCGCAGGGCTCGCTTCCTCCCTCAGGAGTGGTAACCACTTCCTCACCTCAATCAGCAACGATTATGAATATAAGTGACAACTCCCCAAGAGAAGGAGTGCCCAGCAGCGACATAGTTAGAGATCCATCCCCTAAAATTAAGACTTGATCTGTTGGTCAAGTTAAAGCCATTATGGTCCAGCCAAAGGGGAGGGAGCAAACAAAAAGGAAACGCCCTGGACCTCAAACCATTGCTGGTGGGAAAAAAGCAAGATCTTGCAAAAGTAATGTTCCACCTGATGACCCAGCAGTGATGTCACCAATCACCCCCGCACAATTGAAAGTGACCATAACCCTCTGAGTGCAAAGTTCAACCTGGGTATTCATGCAGGGGCTGATGCTCATCAAGGGCATTGTTACCCGGATTTAGTTATGGCAAACGATGAGTGTCACCTTAAATGGTGTTAAGTCGCAGAGCATCAGGAAATAATAAGTATTATCGAGGGAGACCTGGAAGGGGCCCTCAAGGCTATGGAGGAAGTTACACTGAAAGGTTCTCCCCCTTATCGTTTACTAGAGGCACACAATAGGCTCTTTACTAAATTGAAAACATACTTCTGCAAACCTATCTTAGGAAAAAAAAGAACCCCAGCTAAAAAAGCAGAGAAATGGTATGATGGCTCCTGTCGCCAAGCTAGGAGGGAATTGGGTTTAGCCCTAAAGTCTAAAGATATGGGTACAATAAAACTAGCTCGTGCGAACTACAGGCTCAAGCAACTTGCTGCTAAAAGGGACTGGGAAAAGGGCCTGTGGTAGGATTTGAAAGCGGCGTGCTCTGCAAAGAACCCCAAACTTTTTTGGGAAATCTTTAAATGGGATAGGGGAGGACATCGAGAGAGCCCTCATAATAATGTTGACCGTAATTCTTGGGTCGACTATTTCAAGCCCCAATATGCTGCTAGTGCTACTGGTATTAGCGAAGGAGCCTTTGTCCATATTGTGTATAAGGAACCTATCTTCTCCTTGACTGATGTGGATAGGGTATTGGACCAAGTCACTGAGGGTCGTGCTACCGGCATGGATTGTGTCCCCGCAGATCTATTTCTGAACAACAGAGGGTGTTGGCGATTATATATTTTGTATGTGGCAAACGCCATAGCCCAAGGGATGGAAGTGCCTATCTCATGGAAAGGGGCAGAAATTGTGCCGGTGTATAAAAAGGGTGATAAGTCACTTGCAGCCAATTATAGACCAATAAGTCTAATTGACTGCTTACAAAAAATCATGGGATGGCTGGTTTTGGGCAGAATTCAGTCCTGGATGGATAATGACAATGTTTTAAGTCACCTCCAGGCTGGTTTCCGCCCAAAAACAAGTACCATAGACCAGGTCTTCCGGTTTATTATGTTATACTGGCGAACCGTGGTCTTGGAAAAGGGTACTTTGTATGCCGTTTTTGTTGACTTAAAAGCGGCTTTCGACCTGGTCCCTCGTAATACACTATGGAAAGTTCTAGCGGACCTGGGGATGGCACCTGAATAGCTGAGCTTGATTGTCCGCCTGCATGAGGATATCTTCGCCCGGGTTCGGGGGGGTTCCCAGGGGGAGGTTACTGAGCCCTTTCCGGTGGAGCGTGGAGTAAGGCAGGGTTACGTTATGGCGCCAACCTTATTCTCGCTCTTTGTGAATGGGGTTGCAGATTTCCTCTCCCTGGTCCCGACTGATGCCCCTGCGATGTCTGGTGAGCGGGTCCCGATCCTCATGTTCGCGGACGACACTCATCATCTCAAAGACTCCTAGTGGACTCCAGCAAGCACTGAAGCGGTTTGAAGATTTTTGTTTGAATAGGGGCCTAGAAATAAATACGAGAAAAACTAAGTATATGGTTCTGACCGGCCGTAAAACGTGCAGGACAAATAGACCTTTCAGAAGGCTGATTAATATGAATGGTTCCCCGCTGGAGCGGGTAGATGCTTTCACCTACCCGGGGGTTACCCTTCAGAA
This sequence comes from Lissotriton vulgaris, assembly GCF_964263255.1. NCBI lineage: Eukaryota > Metazoa > Chordata > Amphibia > Caudata > Salamandridae > Lissotriton > Lissotriton vulgaris. The sequence continues at coordinate 773,028,266 of NC_141696.1, read as the reverse complement.
AGACCTGGGGTGGTCTAGCCAATTGGACATTGCGGTCCTAAAACTCCGCCAGCAGGCAGGCATCCTTTTGAAAAAATTCACCTCCTCAACAACCAAGCCCATTAGCTCGTTATTGGAAGTATACGGGATGAAGGTCTTAGGTTCGGCCCTATATGGAGCCAAACTCTGGGGTTTTGAGGATCTTAGAAAGCTAACGCTAGCTGAAAATGAATTCCTTCTAAAAGCTACTAGTGTTCTCATAAGTACCCCGTTAATACCGCTAATGTGGGATCTTGGAAAAAAGGCGGTCCAGGATCTTGCCTCTCTGCGCCCAGTCCTTTACTGGCGCTGTTTATGGACAACAGAAGAACTACAGTATTATGCCCAGGGTTTAAGGGAGATAATGGCTAAGGACACGTGCCAAAGAATACATTGGCTTAAGAACATCAGGTCGACACTTTTGAAATTAGGAATGAGTGACTTATGGAAGGACCCGGAAAACGCTCAATTTCCCTCTAAATAATTCCTAAAAGAAAAGTATTGGGAGATGGTGATCACAGAAGTGAGGTCAGAGGGTCTCTCCTCCAACTTAACTGGTCGTTTCAAGGATATTAAAGCCCAACCAAAACTGGAACTATATTGGGATATTATTGGCAAACAACAGGATCGCAAGCTCTATTTCCAGCTTAGGGTAGGATCACTCCCAGTAAGTTCTTTCACAGTTAAATGGGCAGATAAAAGTGGTAACAACAGATGTCCCAAATGTGGGGAGGAACAAGAGTCCTTAAGTCACTTTTTATTCTATTGTCCCCTGTATACTGCCCCCAGAATGATGTGGATCAAGCCTTTATGCAAATTGCTTGGGATTAACAGGCATGCTGAGGCCTTGAGATTTCTAACTACAGATCCGACGCCTAGGATTGCTGTTGCTAAATTCTTGAGATGGGCTTGGGTAATCCGCACAAAAAATACAGCGGTAACTATGTGAAGATTAAGTTGTTTTTGCGTATGTATACTAGGGCTAACCCTTGTGAATTTCTGTGCAATACCCCTCTGGATAAATGTATGTTGATGAAATTGTTTTTATCCCCTTTTTAAATTGTAATTCGGCATAGTCTATTCTAGATTAATACTCTTTTTAAATATTTATTGTATGGATTTTAATGACTTTTTTAATCAATATTTGTGTAATATATGTATGTATACTTTTGTGACTTAATTGTCGAATAAAGTTTGTGAAAGGTTGGTGGAAGTTGTTATTGGGTCCGACGTGGCCTAAGATCTGGGATATATAGTAAGGTGCAGAAGACACAGCATTGTATTTGTCTACTGTGTTTTGTAGGGGCGTGCCATAAGACGTTGTTGATGCCCCCAGTTGAGATAGGGAACTTTGTGTGAATAGGACAATTGTGAATAGTGTGGTGGACCTTTTTGTGCAAAAGGGAAACTATACTGATTCAAATGATTTCCCACTGGTCGAGGTTTAATTTGCCAGTGAGCATTCTTTGTATGGTTGAATTCTATTGATTCTTTTAGTGGAGCAGACAATTGTTGTTTAAAAGAAAATGTGTGTGCGAAGAAAATTGTGAAAAAGAATGAGCTGCTGCCTGGAGAGAAGGTGGCGTCAGAGTGTACCGTGCCTTCGGTAGGTTTGATCCAATATTTGAAATTGTATTGTTGTGGGGAGTCCGAGGATTTAACTTTGAAGTTGAATTGTTTATTTTGAATGAGGAAGGTAAAATGAGGTGTTTTAATGCAATCAGAGATATGCTTAGAGGCAAGGTCAATCAATCTGGGGTTTGTTAAGTGTGACTACTCACTCGTAGAGGTCTCAGGGCACTAGGGGTGGGGGGTGCAGGATCCGTTCCGTCAAGGAGGGGGTATGCCGTAGAGCCAGGTTTTGAGTTTTTTTTGCGAAGATGGGGAGCGATGTTGTCTGTCTGAGGTGGAGCGGAACAGCGCTCAAGGCTTTTGCTGCGAGGAAGGAGAAGGAGCGTCCTCCCGATCTGGTCTTTCTGGTGCAGGGGACCATGGCGTAGGAGAGTTGGGCTGATCATAGGATTTTTTTGGGGTGCGTGGAAATTGTGGAGTGGAGTGTGTGCAGGTGCTGGGAGATGTAGTAGCTTGCAGATGAGGTTTTTGTTTGTTCCGGCGTAGAGTACGTTGCTGTAGTCGAGTCTGCTGGTGACCAGGGGTGGCTGACGGTCTTTCTGTGTTCAAGGGGGATCCATTTGAAGGTCTTGCGAAGGAGGTGAAGGGTGTGGAAGCAGGAGGACGAGACGGAGTTGATCTGGTGGTCCATTTTGAGCTCGGAGTCCAGGATGATTCCCAGGTTGCGTGCGTGGTCCGTGAGGGTTGGGGGGTTTCTGAGGGTGGGAGGCCCCAGGTGTTGTTCCAGGCATCAAGGTTTGAGCCTATAATGAGTACTTCCATCTTGTTGGTGTTTAGTTGTAGGCAGCTGTTTTTCATCTATTCGGCAACGGCTCCCATGCCTTCTCGGAAGATTTGTCTGGCGGTGTTGGGTTCATAGGATAGATCGTGGATGAGTTGGGTGTCATCTGCGTACAACATGATGTTCAGTCTGTAGGTCCTGATGATGGGGGCGAGTGGGGCCATGTAGATGTTGAAGAGTATCGGGCTGAGGTAGGAGCCCGAAGGGACTTGACACGCAGTTGGTGCTGGGTCTGAGAGTAAAGGGGGAAGTCTGTCCCACTGCGTTCTGTCAGAGAGGAAGGAGCAGATCCTGTTGAGGGCCTTGTTCTGGATTCCTGCGTCGTGGAGTCTGCGTATTAGGGTGCAGTGGGAAACCGTGTTGAGCGCGGCTGAGAAGTCAGGGAGGATGAGGGCTACTGTTTCTCCTTTGTCAAATAGGGTGCAGATGTCGTCTGTTGCGGTGAGAAGGGTGGTTTCCGTACTGCGGTATTTTCTGAAGCCGTATTGCTAGGGGTCGAGGATGTTGTGCTCTTCGATGAAAGTGGCGATTTGACTGTTGATGGCTTTCTCAATGACTTTTGCTGGGAACGGGAGCAGTGAGGTCGGTGGGGTCCGCCATGGGTTTCTTCAGTAGGGAGTTGACCTCAGCGTGTTTCCAGACGGCAGGGAACGAGGCAGTTGCCAGGGAGTGGTTGATGATGTGGCGGAGCATGGGTTCGATGGTGTTGGCGACTCCGTTGAAGATGTGGTGGGGGCAGGGGCCCGTGGGGGCCCCTGAGTAGATTGACTACATTGTCTTCATTGTGTCTTCACTGGTGAGGTTTGTCCAGTTGTGGATCGCTCGTTTCCCGGTGTCAGGGTGGTTGGTGAGGGTCCAGTGTGTTAGTTGTCTTCGTTGAAATTGTCTTAGATGCTCTTGATTTTGAGGTGGAAAAAAGTGCTGAGTTTGTTGCAGAGGTCTTGTGAGGGCAGGATGTCAGTAGAATCGCTGGTGGGTTGGGCAAACTCCTTAAAGATGTTGAAGAGACCCTTGCTGGTGTGTGCGTGGGTGGAGATTCTGTCTTCGATTGCTTTTTTCCTCGTATCTCGTATGAGTTGGTGGCGGGCGTTGGTGGCGGTTCTGAAGTTGTTGTGGACTTCTGTGGATTTTGTGTTCCTCCAGGTCTTTTCAAGGCAGTGGCAAGTGTGTCTGGACTCCCGAAGTTCTGTGGTGAACCATCTGGCTTTCTTGGCATTGGTGTTGTTTTTCTTAAGGGGGGCTATGGTGTTGGCGCTGTCCGAGATCCATCTATGCAGGGTGTGGGCTGCGGTGTTGGGGTCATTGTTTTCTGTGATTGTTGGGGTGGAGTTGTTGAGTGAGGGGGTGAGCTGATCTTGGTGATTTTGATCCAGTTTCCTTGTGGGGGCAGGTGCTGGTGTCTGTGCAAGGTGGTTGTTTTGAAGGTGATGTGCACGCATCGGTGGTCTGTCCATGGGAATTTGGGTAGTGTGGCTGAAAGTGATGAAGTTACCTGTAGTGAAGAGGGGTTCGAGGGTGTGTCCTGCCGAGGGCGTGGGCTTAGTCACGATCTGGCGTTGGCCAACATTGTGGAGGTTGTCCAGGAGTGATGCATTGTTAGGGTCTAGTCGGTTGTCGAGGTGGAAGTTGAGGTCTCCCAGTAGTGTGTAGTTGGTGGATGCGATGGCCTGCGGGGAGATGATGTCCGTGATGGAGTTGGCGAAGGGTTTGCTGTGTCGAGGGGGTCGGTAGATAAGGGTTCCTCGGAGGGTGGTGGTGGGGGTCGCCAGGCTCTTGTAGTGATCGTGTTCCATCAGGTCTGTGGTTTCGTAGGGGAGTATGCTCAGGTGGAGGCTGGATTTGTGGACGATGGCCATTCCTCCTCCCGGGCGGGAGGGGCGGTCCTTCCTGGCGATCATGTATCCTTGGAGGATGGGATGTGAATGTTCCTACTAGAATGAGTGAAATGGCACCCCCGGAGGATATGCCAGCTTACTATATAGCGACAAACTTAGGGCTTCACACTATCATTTGGCTTAAGAATTGGCATAAGATCACCAAGAAAGAGAATGCATCGCCATTTTGGTGCTATGGCTCATTTGATTTGAGAATAATCGATCATTTGAGGAGATTGTTGTTTGCGATTACACCATTACAAAGACCTACGCAGTTTGAAGCGCTCAGTGCATGGGAGTGAGCAGCACATGTTAAATTGCGGGACCACTACAAGGGGAAAATGAAGAAAGTGATGCGAGCATATGCAGATGCAAGGTGGGACGATCAACAGAAGAGATGGAGAGTAGACATGGTTGAGGGAACAAGATTGTACCCTTTATTAGTGACTGGTGGAGATAATATGCGGAAAAGGTTAACTGTTGTTTGAAATCCAGGTTGGCTAAAGTATGTGCCTTAACATCTCTGAAAGGGCTGATGCTTTACCTCTTGGGCTGATAAGCCTTGCTAGCATGCCGGACAGAAGGACAGGACTCTTGCAACATCAGAAGGCCGGCCAACATACTTTTGGATATATCGGATGATCTGGTGCTATTGTGAGGGGCTGACTGACATGGTTTGTTCTGTGTTTCCCTGGATTGAAGCAGCAACTGCATTGTCTCATCAGGAGCAGTGCCATGACCTAAAACCTGGTGACTGGGTGCATGTCAAGAAATACCTGAGGAAGAGTTGTCTTGAACCCCATTTGCATGACCTCTTCCAGGTTATTCTAGTCACAACAATTGGTGCAAAGTTTGTCAGCTTTGTGAATTGGGTGCATGCCTCTCACACCCACAGTGTCTCCTTAACAAAACAACTCCTCTTACAGAAGAGATGCCAGCTGTGGTTGAGAGGCCACAGGAGAGGGTCAGTCAAGCTGTAACGGGACGTTCTCAAGTGGAAACAGCACTAAAGCAAGTCGAAGGAGAACCAAAAAAACAAGAGAAAGAGGTTGGCTCAGATGAAGCAGAGGTCGAAGTGGTGAACGAGACAGGTCCTGCCTCTAATCAAGGAGCTAGTGCTGTGGGCCTGAGGTGGAAGAAAGCTTGCCAAAGGGATTGCCTAGAAGTTGGCTGTTGCCCTCAGAAGCAGAGCCCCCACCCATAAGTGAAACTTTTGAGTCAGTACAAAGTGAAGACGAAGGTGGAGGATCCAGCTTAAGGAGATACCAAAGACTGAGGATGCCTTGTCGGGGGCATGCTGCTCCTGAGTGGACATACCTAGCCACAAATGCTGAAGAGGGTGAGCAATGGAACTTCAGTGCTGATAACAGATGTTTTGCTGAAGATTCAGGGGACTGATTTGAATGTTTGTCCTTCATTTGCTATATCCTACCCGCCAAGGCTGAGTGGCTTGCAAAACTTGATACCAAATGATACTGTTTTTCCTCATTTGAGTCCAGAACAATCACTTGAAGAGGTTGCTAAATTGGGAGCAGATTTGTTACACTTGCTCATAAGGGAATTGGAATCAGAGTTTATAGGAGATGGTAAATGAACTTTAAGGATTTTTTGATAAATGTGTGTGAAGAAGAACACCAAGACCTGAGTGGAAGAAGAAAAATTAGTGTATGACAATTTAGAAGAGCACGGGTAGGGCTAGAAATACCTCATGAAGATTATATATGCACAAGGATACACATAACCCACCTGGGAGACCAATACTATCAGCCCAAGAAAGTCTTTTAGAGAATGTCTCCAAATACACTGACTTTTCTTAATGGAATTGTAAAAACACTTCCATCATATTTGAAAGATTCATCAGACTTTCTTAAAAGAATATATGATGTAAAATGGGAACAAAATATGGTGCTTATAACTTTGGATATCTCCACTCTTTATACTGGCATTAGACATAGAGATGGATTGAGAGCAACTAAACATTTCCTCAGAATTAAGCCCATGATATTTTCGGATCGTAACCAGCTGCTGCTTGAAATGATGGAGTAGTGCTTAACAAAGAACATTTTTCTGTTTGGAAATGAACTGTTCCAACAGGAACAAGGGACGGCTATTTGCCCCCAGCTATGCAAATTTACATTTTGTCTGGTGGGAGAAGCAGGCCTTGGGGGCCCGAATTCGAAAGTGGACAGAAAGGATACTAATGTGGTTGAGATTCATTAATGATGTCTTCATGCTGTGGCAGGGCACGGAGATGGAAGCAGACCAATTTATTTGTGATTTGCATATGAACTAATTAAATGTAAGTGTTGTGGGGCATAAGAGTAAGACATCAAAAGAATTCTTGGATATCAAAGTTTGAATAGAGGGGGACTAGTTGAAAACTACAATTTGTTGAAAGCCAACAGCAGAAAATACGATTTTACACACCAATAGTTCACAACCGATACCCCTTATAAAAAGCATCCCCTTTGGGGAATTCTATAGCGTAAGGAGAGCTTGTAGTACCCTAGAAGAATATGATAGGATGAAATTAAATGTTGTTTTACTCAAAGGGCTTAACCTATATCAGTTTTAAAAACGGCCTCAGAAAAAGCAAGAAAAAGTAATTGAGAGAGTGTAATGTTTGAACCAGCGTTTAAAAAGAAGAACAGGAGATAAAATAGTACACACAGATTTAAACAACCTATAACATGGAACACAAGAGATTGAGACAAATTTTAAAAAAAGCATTGGCACTTTTTTGGGGGAAGATCCTGTAATAGCACAAGAATTAAAAAAGAATCCAGAAATAACGTACAGGAAATCCAAATCATTGAGGAATTACCTGGTTAGGAGCGATTGTTTAGGGGGTACAACATAACAAATCTGGCTCCCACAGAGAGAAGGCTTCCAAAAATGCTTACAGTGTAAAGCATGCCATTATGGGGACAATATTTCATCTCTCCAGACAGTGGTTGATAAAACTGTGAAAGTATGAGGCTTTTTAACTTGTAAAAACAAGTTTTCTGGTGTACCTTTTAAAGTGTCCCTGTAAGAAAATATATGTCTGTAGGACCACACTACCAGTACATAAGAGGATACTACAGCACAGGAGAGCCATTTTCAATATTAATCTTAGCTACCCCATGGCTAGATAGTTTGAGAAGGAACATCATAGTGATTCATTATAAATGAAATACAGTTGTATAGCACAAGTGCCAAAGAGACAAAGAGAAGAAGGGGTGGCGATAGAGAAAGGAAGTTGAGGAAGTTAGAAACATACTTCATCCTGGAATTGGACAGTATCGAACCTAATAGTTTCAACATGGATGAGGAATTGTTTACTTGCCTTTATTAAATATTGTACCTAGACTTGCACATTTGTCAGTAGAGCTAAGAGAGAAAAAGAAAATAAAATTGTATTAAGAGGTCCAGGTAGATATGCATTAGCCCTTTATAATTTGCACTTTTGATCACATAGAGGACAGGTTTTAACTATTTACAAAAACCTTATTTAGCTCTTCTGGAGAATAGGAATGTTAACCCAATCTAAAAATGATTAAGAGAGTAGTAGAACTTAAGTCATCTTAGTACATCGTAAAAAAAACTGTTATTTATAAATGTCCCGAATAATCAAGGGTAAGGGACTTTTATTAATTAAAATAAGGATATAGTAGTTAAATGGTTAGGACTGTTATGCAGTCTCGTAATATTAGCACTTAATTAGGCACTTGCAATTTAGAATATAGACATGGAGTACATTTTGCACACATAGATACAAGAGAACAAAGGCAGCTTTGGAATGAAAGTCCTTATGCACTTTATAATCTTGAGGTAAAATATAAGTCCACCTGTAGGAGCTGTCTTTTTTATCTTTGCAAACGTCCACTAGAATGTTATAACAATTAGAATGTGTAATATTTAATGAACTATCCAATTGAAATTGTTTTAAAAAAAAGGTTTACTGAGTGGTGACCAATTAGTATTAAATGAGCTACTTATACATTAAGGCATGAATGCATGTTCCAAGATGACGGTGATGTTTACTGCAATAATTGTGCTTGAGTACTTAAAGGCTTTGTCCTATTTTTATGGAAATCGCCTGAAAAGTAATTGTGTATTTAATGAAAGAAAAGACAGTGGCTTGCCATTGGGAACAAGGTTGCATATAGCAGCCAAAATGCATAGATAAACACACGGAGAAATGATAAGAATGAAACGCAACTGCTCAAAGAGGGAAGATGCGGAGGCAAAAATAAACGAAACCATAACTAGATTAAGAACAAGAGGTTATCATGAGACAACACTGAAAAAATTTAAAAAATGGGCAAATAAGAAAACAAGGGAAGAAACATTAATCCCTAAAGTGAAAATTACAGTACAACAGGAACATCAGGCTCCAAGATTCATTACAACATACAGCAAGGAGAGCAATATCATAACGAACAAAATCAAGAAATATTGGCACTTAATTGCTGGGGACCCAGACATTGGCCAATTATTAGGATCACATCTAAATGTAAAGTACAGAAAGGCAAGATCTTTAAAAGACATACTAGTTCAGAGCCAATACTAGGAGAAACCGCCAACAAATTGGCTGCTGGACCAACAAAAGGGATTCAGAAAATGTAATGCATGTAAAGCCTGCAAAATCAGCCAGAATGTGAAGACCATAGAGGATCCCAATGAGAATGTGATCACAATTGAACAAAACATCTCCTGTACATCATAATTTGTTGTATACGTAATAGAATGTAACCGCGGCATAAAATATATAGGCAGCATGACATGTATGGTGAAGAAACATTTCTGGAACATATTCGTGCTGTAAAAAATGGAAATATGGCTTATGCCACAGCAAAACATCTTCTGCAATGCCAAAAGGGAAACTGGAAGGTAATGTCATACTATGGAATACACATGATCCCTCCAGGGGAAAGAGGAGGGGATTGAATCAAGAAGTAGCGCCAAATTGAATATAAGTACATTGTGCGTTTTAGAACTAAGTTCCCTAGAGGGATCAACTTCAATGGAGAACTTATGTACATCTTGGATAAAGTGAAAAACTGTCAGCAACATAAAGAACTGCATACCTCTGAACTTTGCATTTACACTTGAGATTCTACGAAAAGCGCTAACGCTTCATAGAACTGCATTTACCATGATGCTCAGGGGTATACCCGCTTGTGGGTGGAGTAGTGTGCGACCTATGGACTATCACTTAATATGGCTACCTCGAGCCACACAAGCTGACGAGCTCAGGTTACGCACCTGCGCGCCGTGAGTTACCAGACCCGATAATACTTGGCAGCCTACACAGCAAACCCCGAACAACTGCCTAAACTCTGCTGATGAAGGATAACAATCCTGAAACACCGGTGTCCAGAGTTGGCCTGCAAATTTGCATTTACACTTGAGATTGTAGCAGGGTTTCCGTTCTCCCACAGAACTGTGCATAGAGATCTAGAACCTCAGTGAGTTAGGATGATCCAAAAACTCATCTCAGTGTCAGAAATCTCCTTACCTAGCTAGCTACAGTGTCTCATGGATCATTATGGAATGAAAAAACAAACAAAGAAGACCAGGTCAATAGTGGTGTACTAGCTTGGATGGTGAGATGAAATCACAGGGATACAAGTGCGAAAACAGTGTATTGAGTCATACTGGGCTGAAAAGTAACCCATCAGACCACCCATTTGGCGGATTTCATCATATGGGAATAAGTGGTTGCTCCAAACACCGCCTCAACCTTAAAGTGGCGGTGCATATATGGAGAGCGGCAAATTCAGCCACAGTAGTGCTCAAAAAAATGATGTAGTAAAGAGTGCAGTGCTGTAGAAAAGTGTGATTACTAAAATTAGCTACCTAGATATAAGGGACCGCTACAAAAATAGATCTAGGTGCCAAGATTAAAAACACGCCTAGTAGTGGTTGAGTAAGACTACATTATGGCGCTGTACAAAGTGGTCAACTAGTTTCAGCTAGAAGGAGAATTGCTCCAGCTTTCATCAGGACCTAAACATAATAAGCTACTGCAAAACAGTGTGGTAATTGTATACACATGAGTTAATCGTAATATACTTAAGAGAGTCACATCTGTCCCTCAAAACTTGGAACCCCAGTGTCCACTGATCACAGGAATAATCTTCTTCCTGTCAAGAAAACACAAGAAAAACAAAACTATGTATCCATAAACACACATGCATCCATATAACACCACACACACCACCAAACCAGAAAACACCTGCATGAACAATTTGCGTTCTGCACGACAATGAAGCATATTAGCTTGACCACTAAAAGGCATTTCCTGATAGTGATACTCACCCAGCTTTGTGTGGGTGAAGACCTCACCTCGCCCGGCAACTGCTCGGGACAATTGAGGCCCCGCTCTGATGTGTAAAGAAAAGGACACAGTTAGTGCACCATCCTTCTGTGTCCAGCCGAATCGCTTACACACACTAAACCTAGTTGAATTGTAATGAACTCCCATCTATCCCACCAGCAAACTCTCTCCGTCACCCTACCACCTCAGTTTGCGGTAGAATAGTTCCCTGCGAGAGTGGCCTAATATAATAAACCAGGGGGGTCTCACATATACTAATAAGATATAAAATATAAATTATAGGATATCTGTGGTAAATGAGTGCCCCAATCTGAAAAACTAGATTCATCTTAGAATGTGGGCACACATATATGTTACCCAGTGATCAATGCTATATACATCACAGGGTACTGTGTTACATACCAGAGGGAGGTGTGGTATTGTAATCAGGTCCTGCAGGTGGACCCAAGAAACAATCTATAGGTATTACTATGACCACAAGTAGAAAAATGCTCACTACTAGTACTCTCCGTTTAATATGCAAAACAGGCGCTGCAAGTTAGTCTGAATATGCTAACTAATCCTACCTGTCCGTCGGTACCCCATACTCCAATCCGAGCGGAAGGGGAGGCGCCGGAGGATCGAACCGGTCTGTTTTCAAATAGGGGCTGTTTTCACCGTCGGCCAATTGAGGCGGACATTGGGGCCATCTGATATTTAATCAAACGCAACACAGTGCGCACGTTCACCGCCATTGGAGGGAGGCGAGTTGAGTAAAAACCGGGCAAAGATAGACCCAGCTGGACTTAGCGCTGATCAGGCAGCGCATGCGCGGAAGTGTTCAAAGGAAACACTATACTCTCGCGCATGCGTTAAACTAAATGGAGGTGTCGTCAAATGAGTTGCTCGATGCAATTATAGAGCCCTTCAGATTTAAAACAATACGATCGCGCTAAGAATCACACAGTGTGCCTGCGCTAGATGGAAGGGGAGGGGAAACCTTTCTGCTACCACTGAAGTCATGTGGTCGAACTACAGTGAATCACCTAGGTATTAAAAAGTGGAATGGTAAATGACCGTGTATATAAATCAAATGTGGGAGTACCAGTGAGAGAAGTATAACTGGTTTAGGCAGGATGTACAAGCCGGTTCAAATATTAGGTAAAACAAAGAAATTTGTAAAGAGGTGCTATGACACTAAGGGATGTTGAAATGAATTGTTGCCACAGTGAATGCAACATGCCACAGCACTACAAAGATATCAACGTTGGCTCTTCATAGGTAAACCATAGTTGAGAATGAGTGGGGAGAGGCAGGCGGCAGGAAGTAGGAGCTACACACAACAGAACTAGGGGAGCTAAATGATGTAAACTGAGAATGAGTTTGCATCTTGCGAAAGACCCGCAACTGGACGTTGCTCTAAATACAAAAATACAAATGTGCGGAGGGTCAGGAGGGGAAATAATTTAACGACCTGTCTCCTCATGCCCCTTACAATAACATGAAAAAACAAAGAAGACCAGGTCAATAGTGGTGTACTAGCTTGGATGGTGAGATGAAATCACAGGGATACAAGTGCGAAAACAGTGTATTGAGTCATACTGGGCTGAAAAGTAACCCATCAGACCACCCATTTGGCGGATTTCATCATATGGGAATAAGTGGTTGCTCCAAACACCGCCTCAACCTTAAAGTGGCGGTGCATATATGGAGAGCGGCAAATTCAGCCACAGTAGTGCTCAAAAAAATGATGTAGTAAAGAGTGCAGTGCTGTAGAAAAGTGTGATTACTAAAATTAGCTACCTAGATATAAGGGACCGCTACAAAAATAGATCTAGGTGCCAAGATTAAAAACACGCCTAGTAGTGGTTGAGTAAGACTACATTATGGCGCTGTACAAAGTGGTCAACTAGTTTCAGCTAGAAGGAGAATTGCTCCAGCTTTCATCAGGACCTAAACATAATAAGCTACTGCAAAACAGTGTGGTAATTGTATACACATGAGTTAATCGTAATATACTTAAGAGAGTCACATCTGTCCCTCAAAACTTGGAACCCCAGTGTCCACTGATCACAGGAATAATCTTCTTCCTGTCAAGAAAACACAAGAAAAACAAAACTATGTATCCATAAACACACATGCATCCATATAACACCACACACACCACCAAACCAGAAAACACCTGCATGAACAATTTGCGTTCTGCACGACAATGAAGCATATTAGCTTGACCACTAAAAGGCATTTCCTGATAGTGATACTCACCCAGCTTTGTGTGGGTGAAGACCTCACCTCGCCCGGCAACTGCTCGGGACAATTGAGGCCCCGCTCTGATGTGTAAAGAAAAGGACACAGTTAGTGCACCATCCTTCTGTGTCCAGCCGAATCGCTTACACACACTAAACCTAGTTGAATTGTAATGAACTCCCATCTATCCCACCAGCAAACTCTCTCCGTCACCCTACCACCTCAGTTTGCGGTAGAATAGTTCCCTGCGAGAGTGGCCTAATATAATAAACCAGGGGGGTCTCACATATACTAATAAGATATAAAATATAAATTATAGGATATCTGTGGTAAATGAGTGCCCCAATCTGAAAAACTAGATTCATCTTAGAATGTGGGCACACATATATGTTACCCAGTGATCAATGCTATATACATCACAGGGTACTGTGTTACATACCAGAGGGAGGTGTGGTATTGTAATCAGGTCCTGCAGGTGGACCCAAGAAACAATCTATAGGTATTACTATGACCACAAGTAGAAAAATGCTCACTACTAGTACTCTCCGTTTAATATGCAAAACAGGCGCTGCAAGTTAGTCTGAATATGCTAACTAATCCTACCTGTCCGTCGGTACCCCATACTCCAATCCGAGCGGAAGGGGAGGCGCCGGAGGATCGAACCGGTCTGTTTTCAAATAGGGGCTGTTTTCACCGTCGGCCAATTGAGGCGGACATTGGGGCCATCTGATATTTAATCAAACGCAACACAGTGCGCACGTTCACCGCCATTGGAGGGAGGCGAGTTGAGTAAAAACCGGGCAAAGATAGACCCAGCTGGACTTAGCGCTGATCAGGCAGCGCATGCGCGGAAGTGTTCAAAGGAAACACTATACTCTCGCGCATGCGTTAAACTAAATGGAGGTGTCGTCAAATGAGTTGCTCGATGCAATTATAGAGCCCTTCAGATTTAAAACAATACGATCGCGCTAAGAATCACACAGTGTGCCTGCGCTAGATGGAAGGGGAGGGGAAACCTTTCTGCTACCACTGAAGTCATGTGGTCGAACTACAGTGAATCACCTAGGTATTAAAAAGTGGAATGGTAAATGACCGTGTATATAAATCAAATGTGGGAGTACCAGTGAGAGAAGTATAACTGGTTTAGGCAGGATGTACAAGCCGGTTCAAATATTAGGTAAAACAAAGAAATTTGTAAAGAGGTGCTATGACACTAAGGGATGTTGAAATGAATTGTTGCCACAGTGAATGCAACATGCCACAGCACTACAAAGATATCAACGTTGGCTCTTCATAGGTAAACCATAGTTGAGAATGAGTGGGGAGAGGCAGGCGGCAGGAAGTAGGAGCTACACACAACAGAACTAGGGGAGCTAAATGATGTAAACTGAGAATGAGTTTGCATCTTGCGAAAGACCCGCAACTGGACGTTGCTCTAAATACAAAAATACAAATGTGCGGAGGGTCAGGAGGGGAAATAATTTAACGACCTGTCTCCTCATGCCCCTTACAATAACATGAAAAAACAAACAAAGAAGACCAGGTCAATAGTGGTGTACTAGCTTGGATGGTGAGATGAAATCACAGAGATACAAGTGCGAAAACAGTGTATTGAGTCATACTGGGCTGAAAAGTAACCCATCAGACCACCCATTTGGCGGATTTCATCATATGGGAATAAGTGGTTGCTCCAAACACCGCCTCAACCTTAAAGTGGCGGTGCATATATGGAGAGCGGCAAATTCAGCCACAGTAGTGCTCAAAAAAATGATGTAGTAAAGAGTGCAGTGCTGTAGAAAAGTGTGATTACTAAAATTAGCTACCTAGATATAAGGGACCGCTACAAAAATAGATCTAGGTGCCAAGATTAAAAACACGCCTAGTAGTGGTTGAGTAAGACTACATTATGGCGCTGTACAAAGTGGTCAACTAGTTTCAGCTAGAAGGAGAATTGCTCCAGCTTTCATCAGGACCTAAACATAATAAGCTACTGCAAAACAGTGTGGTAATTGTATCACTATCAGGAAATGCCTTTTAGTGGTCAAGCTAATATGCTTCATTGTCGTGCAGAACGCAAATTGTTCATGCAGGTGTTTTCTGGTTTGGTGGTGTGTGTGGTGTTATATGGATGCATGTGTGTTTATGGATACATAGTTTTGTTTTTCTTGTGTTTTCTTGACAGGAAGAAGATTATTCCTGTGATCAGTGGACACTGGGGTTCCAAGTTTTGAGGGACAGATGTGACTCTCTTAAGTATATTACGATTAACTCATGTGTATACAATTACCACACTGTTTTGCAGTAGCTTATTATGTTTAGGTCCTGATGAAAGCTGGAGCAATTCTCCTTCTAGCTGAAACTAAGCATGAGCGAATTTTGCGGATCTCGCGTTCGCGAATTTTGCGGATTTGCGGATTCGCAATCCGCAAAATCCGCGAATTCCCGCGAATTTGCGGATTTTTTTTTTTTTTGTGTTCGCCCGTGTTTCTGCCAGTTCGCGAGGGTTTTGTACACTTTCGCAAATTGCGAACTTACCTGTCGGGTCGCAAGTTTCGCGAACTTGTTGTTTCTACGTGTCCAGCCTGTTTGGGACACTCTTCTTCATCACTGCCACTCTCTGTCACCACTGCCACTCTCTGACTACTCATGCCACCCTCTGGCCCACCCATGCCACCCTCTGTTTCATCACCACACCCTCTGGTTGTCCAGTGTACATTATTTTCGGCAAAGCAAAGCACACCTTCCCTGCCTCAAGTGACCTGAATTAATTTGGGGCTGATTCATGTGTCACAGAATATTTTTTTAGCTGGCACCTGCTTCCTTAGTGCGCCCTGATTAGTGATCTTTTGCACTTGCTAAGTGCTTTCATTGTTGCAAAATTAGTTACAACACCTGCCCTGCCCCAACTGACAATAATGAATTAGGGGCTGATTAATGGATTTTAACTTCCAGCCTGGCTCCTGCTTGTCTCCCTTAGCTGTAATTCAGGACCTTTGTGGCATATGTGTAACTATTCTGAGGTTCAGAGCAGGGTCACATACTAGTTTCAACTGGCAACTGAACTCTGGAGGGGCCCCTCAGGAAGCACTCCAGGAAATGGCTACTAATGATGAGCCTGAACTTTTGAACCTGGTAAGTAGTTACTTTCAGTTTTGCTAAAATCGTATTTCTGCAATTTTGCACTTATTCGCGGGGCGCGAACTCACGCGAACAGTGCGAGCAGTGCGAGCAAAATCCGCTGCTCGCGGATTTGCGGATTTTGCGGGAAATTCGCAAATCTCGCGGATTGCGGATTTCCCGAAAATCCGCAAAATCCGCGAGCGGAACGGATTTTCCGCCCACGCCTAGCTGAAACTAGTTGACCACTTTGTACAGCGCCATAATGTAGTCTTACTCAACCACTACTAGGCGTGTTTTTAATCTTGGCACCTAGATCTATTTTTGTAGCGGTCCCTTATATCTAGGTAGCTAATTTTAGTAATCACACTTTTCTACAGCACTGCACTCTTTACTACATCATTTTTTTGAGCACTACTGTGGCTGAATTTGCCGCTCTCCATATATGCACCGCCACTTTAAGGTTGAGGCGGTGTTTGGAGCAACCACTTATTCCCATATGATGAAATCCGCCAAATGGGTGGTCTGATGGGTTACTTTTCAGCCCAGTATGACTCAATACACTGTTTTCGCACTTGTATCCCTGTGATTTCATCTCACCATCCAAGCTAGTACACCACTATTGACCTGGTCTTCTTTGTTTGTTTTTTCATGTTATTGTAAGGGGCATGAGGAGACAGGTCGTTAAATTATTTCCCCTCCTGACCCTCCGCACATTTGTATTTTTGTATTTAGAGCAACGTCCAGTTGCGGGTCTTTCGCAAGATGCAAACTCATTCTCAGTTTACATCATTTAGCTCCCCTAGTTCTGTTGTGTGTAGCTCCTACTTCCTGCCGCCTGCCTCTCCCCACTCATTCTCAACTATGGTTTACCTATGAAGAGCCAACGTTGATATCTTTGTAGTGCTGTGGCATGTTGCATTCACTGTGGCAACAATTCATTTCAACATCCCTTAGTGTCATAGCACCTCTTTACAAATTTCTTTGTTTTACCTAATATTTGAACCGGCTTGTACATCCTGCCTAAACCAGTTATACTTCTCTCACTGGTACTCCCACATTTGATTTATATACACGGTCATTTACCATTCCACTTTTTAATACCTAGGTGATTCACTGTAGTTCGACCACATGACTTCAGTGGTAGCAGAAAGGTTTCCCCTCCCCTTCCATCTAGCGCAGGCACACTGTGTGATTCTTAGCGCGATCGTATTGTTTTAAATCTGAAGGGCTCTATAATTGCATCGAGCAACTCATTTGACGACACCTCCATTTAGTTTAACGCATGCGCGAGAGTATAGTGTTTCCTTTGAACACTTCCGCGCATGCGCTGCCTGATCAGCGCTAAGTCCAGCTGGGTCTATCTTTGCCCGGTTTTTACTCAACTCGCCTCCCTCCAATGGCGGTGAACGTGCGCACTGTGTTGCGTTTGATTAAATATCAGATGGCCCCAATGTCCGCCTCAATTGGCCGACGGTGAAAACAGCCCCTATTTGAAAACAGACCGGTTCGATCCTCCGGCGCCTCCCCTTCCGCTCGGATTGGAGTATGGGGTACCGACGGACAGGTAGGATTAGTTAGCATATTCAGACTAACTTGCAGCGCCTGTTTTGCATATTAAACGGAGAGTACTAGTAGTGAGCATTTTTCTACTTGTGGTCATAGTAATACCTATAGATTGTTTCTTGGGTCCACCTGCAGGACCTGATTACAATACCACACCTCCCTCTGGTATGTAACACAGTACCCTGTGATGTATATAGCATTGATCACTGGGTAACATATATGTGTGCCCACATTCTAAGATGAATCTAGTTTTTCAGATTGGGGCACTCATTTACCACAGATATCCTATAATTTATATTTTATATCTTATTAGTATATGTGAGACCCCCCTGGTTTATTATATTAGGCCACTCTCGCAGGGAACTATTCTACCGCAAACTGAGGTGGTAGGGTGACGGAGAGAGTTTGCTGGTGGGATAGATGGGAGTTCATTACAATTCAACTAGGTTTAGTGTGTGTAAGCGATTCGGCTGGACACAGAAGGATGGTGCACTAACTGTGTCCTTTTCTTTACACATCAGAGCGGGGCCTCAATTGTCCCGAGCAGTTGCCGGGCGAGGTGAGGTCTTCACCCACACAAAGCTGGGTGAGTATCACTATCAGGAAATGCCTTTTAGTGGTCAAGCTAATATGCTTCATTGTCGTGCAGAACGCAAATTGTTCATGCAGGTGTTTTCTGGTTTGGTGGTGTGTGTGGTGTTATATGGATGCATGTGTGTTTATGGATACATAGTTTTGTTTTTCTTGTGTTTTCTTGACAGGAAGAAGATTATTCCTGTGATCAGTGGACACTGGGGTTCCAAGTTTTGAGGGACAGATGTGACTCTCTTAAGTATATTACGATTAACTCATGTGTATACAATTACCACACTGTTTTGCAGTAGCTTATTATGTTTAGGTCCTGATGAAAGCTGGAGCAATTCTCCTTCTAGCTGAAACTAGTTGACCACTTTGTACAGCGCCATAATGTAGTCTTACTCAACCACTACTAGGCGTGTTTTTAATCTTGGCACCTAGATCTATTTTTGTAGCGGTCCCTTATATCTAGGTAGCTAATTTTAGTAATCACACTTTTCTACAGCACTGCACTCTTTACTACATCATTTTTTTGAGCACTACTGTGGCTGAATTTGCCGCTCTCCATATATGCACCGCCACTTTAAGGTTGAGGCGGTGTTTGGAGCAACCACTTATTCCCATATGATGAAATCCGCCAAATGGGTGGTCTGATGGGTTACTTTTCAGCCCAGTATGACTCAATACACTGTTTTCGCACTTGTATCCCTGTGATTTCATCTCACCATCCAAGCTAGTACACCACTATTGACCTGGTCTTCTTTGTTTGTTTTTTCATGTTATTGTAAGGGGCATGAGGAGACAGGTCGTTAAATTATTTCCCCTCCTGACCCTCCGCACATTTGTATTTTTGTATTTAGAGCAACGTCCAGTTGCGGGTCTTTCGCAAGATGCAAACTCATTCTCAGTTTACATCATTTAGCTCCCCTAGTTCTGTTGTGTGTAGCTCCTACTTCCTGCCGCCTGCCTCTCCCCACTCATTCTCAACTATGGTTTACCTATGAAGAGCCAACGTTGATATCTTTGTAGTGCTGTGGCATGTTGCATTCACTGTGGCAACAATTCATTTCAACATCCCTTAGTGTCATAGCACCTCTTTACAAATTTCTTTGTTTTACCTAATATTTGAACCGGCTTGTACATCCTGCCTAAACCAGTTATACTTCTCTCACTGGTACTCCCACATTTGATTTATATACACGGTCATTTACCATTCCACTTTTTAATACCTAGGTGATTCACTGTAGTTCGACCACATGACTTCAGTGGTAGCAGAAAGGTTTCCCCTCCCCTTCCATCTAGCGCAGGCACACTGTGTGATTCTTAGCGCGATCGTATTGTTTTAAATCTGAAGGGCTCTATAATTGCATCGAGCAACTCATTTGACGACACCTCCATTTAGTTTAACGCATGCGCGAGAGTATAGTGTTTCCTTTGAACACTTCCGCGCATGCGCTGCCTGATCAGCGCTAAGTCCAGCTGGGTCTATCTTTGCCCGGTTTTTACTCAACTCGCCTCCCTCCAATGGCGGTGAACGTGCGCACTGTGTTGCGTTTGATTAAATATCAGATGGCCCCAATGTCCGCCTCAATTGGCCGACGGTGAAAACAGCCCCTATTTGAAAACAGACCGGTTCGATCCTCCGGCGCCTCCCCTTCCGCTCGGATTGGAGTATGGGGTACCGACGGACAGGTAGGATTAGTTAGCATATTCAGACTAACTTGCAGCGCCTGTTTTGCATATTAAACGGAGAGTACTAGTAGTGAGCATTTTTCTACTTGTGGTCATAGTAATACCTATAGATTGTTTCTTGGGTCCACCTGCAGGACCTGATTACAATACCACACCTCCCTCTGGTATGTAACACAGTACCCTGTGATGTATATAGCATTGATCACTGGGTAACATATATGTGTGCCCACATTCTAAGATGAATCTAGTTTTTCAGATTGGGGCACTCATTTACCACAGATATCCTATAATTTATATTTTATATCTTATTAGTATATGTGAGACCCCCCTGGTTTATTATATTAGGCCACTCTCGCAGGGAACTATTCTACCGCAAACTGAGGTGGTAGGGTGACGGAGAGAGTTTGCTGGTGGGATAGATGGGAGTTCATTACAATTCAACTAGGTTTAGTGTGTGTAAGCGATTCGGCTGGACACAGAAGGATGGTGCACTAACTGTGTCCTTTTCTTTACACATCAGAGCGGGGCCTCAATTGTCCCGAGCAGTTGCCGGGCGAGGTGAGGTCTTCACCCACACAAAGCTGGGTGAGTATCACTATCAGGAAATGCCTTTTAGTGGTCAAGCTAATATGCTTCATTGTCGTGCAGAACGCAAATTGTTCATGCAGGTGTTTTCTGGTTTGGTGGTGTGTGTGGTGTTATAGGGATGCATGTGTGTTTATGGATACATAGTTTTGTTTTTCTTGTGTTTTCTTGACAGGAAGAAGATTATTCCTGTGATCAGTGGACACTGGGGTTCCAAGTTTTGAGGGACAGATGTGACTCTCTTAAGTATATTACGATTAACTCATGTGTATACAATTACCACACTGTTTTGCAGTAGCTTATTATGTTTAGGTCCTGATGAAAGCTGGAGCAATTCTCCTTCTAGCTGAAACTAGTTGACCACTTTGTACAGCGCCATAATGTAGTCTTACTCAACCACTACTAGGCGTGTTTTTAATCTTGGCACCTAGATCTATTTTTGTAGCGGTCCCTTATATCTAGGTAGCTAATTTTAGTAATCACACTTTTCTACAGCACTGCACTCTTTACTACATCATTTTTTTGAGCACTACTGTGGCTGAATTTGCCGCTCTCCATATATGCACCGCCACTTTAAGGTTGAGGCGGTGTTTGGAGCAACCACTTATTCCCATATGATGAAATCCGCCAAATGGGTGGTCTGATGGGTTACTTTTCAGCCCAGTATGACTCAATACACTGTTTTCGCACTTGTATCCCTGTGATTTCATCTCACCATCCAAGCTAGTACACCACTATTGACCTGGTCTTCTTTGTTTGTTTTTTCATGTTATTGTAAGGGGCATGAGGAGACAGGTCGTTAAATTATTTCCCCTCCTGACCCTCCGCACATTTGTATTTTTGTATTTAGAGCAACGTCCAGTTGCGGGTCTTTCGCAAGATGCAAACTCATTCTCAGTTTACATCATTTAGCTCCCCTAGTTCTGTTGTGTGTAGCTCCTACTTCCTGCCGCCTGCCTCTCCCCACTCATTCTCAACTATGGTTTACCTATGAAGAGCCAACGTTGATATCTTTGTAGTGCTGTGGCATGTTGCATTCACTGTGGCAACAATTCATTTCAACATCCCTTAGTGTCATAGCACCTCTTTACAAATTTCTTTGTTTTACCTAATATTTGAACCGGCTTGTACATCCTGCCTAAACCAGTTATACTTCTCTCACTGGTACTCCCACATTTGATTTATATACACGGTCATTTACCATTCCACTTTTTAATACCTAGGTGATTCACTGTAGTTCGACCACATGACTTCAGTGGTAGCAGAAAGGTTTCCCCTCCCCTTCCATCTAGCGCAGGCACACTGTGTGATTCTTAGCGCGATCGTATTGTTTTAAATCTGAAGGGCTCTATAATTGCATCGAGCAACTCATTTGACGACACCTCCATTTAGTTTAACGCATGCGCGAGAGTATAGTGTTTCCTTTGAACACTTCCGCGCAAGCGCTGCCTGATCAGCGCTAAGTCCAGCTGGGTCTATCTTTGCCCGGTTTTTACTCAACTCGCCTCCCTCCAATGGCGGTGAACGTGCGCACTGTGTTGCGTTTGATTAAATATCAGATGGCCCCAATGTCCGCCTCAATTGGCCGACGGTGAAAACAGCCCCTATTTGAAAACAGACCGGTTCGATCCTCCGGCGCCTCCCCTTCCGCTCGGATTGGAGTATGGGGTACCGACGGACAGGTAGGATTAGTTAGCATATTCAGACTAACTTGCAGCGCCTGTTTTGCATATTAAACGGAGAGTACTAGTAGTGAGCATTTTTCTACTTGTGGTCATAGTAATACCTATAGATTGTTTCTTGGGTCCACCTGCAGGACCTGATTACAATACCACACCTCCCTCTGGTATGTAACACAGTACCCTGTGATGTATATAGCATTGATCACTGGGTAACATATATGTGTGCCCACATTCTAAGATGAATCTAGTTTTTCAGATTGGGGCACTCATTTACCACAGATATCCTATAATTTATATTTTATATCTTATTAGTATATGTGAGACCCCCCTGGTTTATTATATTAGGCCACTCTCGCAGGGAACTATTCTACCGCAAACTGAGGTGGTAGGGTGACGGAGAGAGTTTGCTGGTGGGATAGATGGGAGTTCATTACAATTCAACTAGGTTTAGTGTGTGTAAGCGATTCGGCTGGACACAGAAGGATGGTGCACTAACTGTGTCCTTTTCTTTACACATCAGAGCGGGGCCTCAATTGTCCCGAGCAGTTGCCGGGCGAGGTGAGGTCTTCACCCACACAAAGCTGGGTGAGTATCACTATCAGGAAATGCCTTTTAGTGGTCAAGCTAATATGCTTCATTGTCGTGCAGAACGCAAATTGTTCATGCAGGTGTTTTCTGGTTTGGTGGTGTGTGTGGTGTTATATGGATGCATGTGTGTTTATGGATACATAGTTTTGTTTTTCTTGTGTTTTCTTGACAGGAAGAAGATTATTCCTGTGATCAGTGGACACTGGGGTTCCAAGTTTTGAGGGACAGATGTGACTCTCTTAAGTATATTACGATTAACTCATGTGTATACAATTACCACACTGTTTTGCAGTAGCTTATTATGTTTAGGTCCTGATGAAAGCTGGAGCAATTCTCCTTCTAGCTGAAACTAGTTGACCACTTTGTACAGCGCCATAATGTAGTCTTACTCAACCACTACTAGGCGTGTTTTTAATCTTGGCACCTAGATCTATTTTTGTAGCGGTCCCTTATATCTAGGTAGCTAATTTTAGTAATCACACTTTTCTACAGCACTGCACTCTTTACTACATCATTTTTTTGAGCACTACTGTGGCTGAATTTGCCGCTCTCCATATATGCACCGCCACTTTAAGGTTGAGGCGGTGTTTGGAGCAACCACTTATTCCCATATGATGAAATCCGCCAAATGGGTGGTCTGATGGGTTACTTTTCAGCCCAGTATGACTCAATACACTGTTTTCGCACTTGTATCCCTGTGATTTCATCTCACCATCCAAGCTAGTACACCACTATTGACCTGGTCTTCTTTGTTTGTTTTTTCATGTTATTGTAAGGGGCATGAGGAGACAGGTCGTTAAATTATTTCCCCTCCTGACCCTCCGCACATTTGTATTTTTGTCATTATGGAATGATCCATGTCTTAGACAAACCAGAACATGATCTTTAGAATACCTCAGGAGTCGTGGAACACATGAACACTCTTTCGTTATATAATCATTTCAAACCAAAACTGAGAGTCAAAGAACACAAGTGCAAGTTTGAAATATTTATTATTCAATGCAAAGTTCTCAAACGCAGTATCTTGTATAATACCAAAATGCAGATTATAAAAATCAGAGTCAGCAGCATAGTCACTAATCCATAGTAAGCAAAAGGTGCTAGCATATTATAATGCAATTTCTATAGAAATCTATATCACCTATATTTCGCGCACCCTATCTAGCATATTATTTTATATCTAAGAAGGTCTCATTCGGGCTTTAGCAGGGCGGCCCCATACCTCTCAATGTCAGTAGGAGCAGTTCACATCAACAGCTACCAGCTCTCTTCATGCGCAGCACCAAGTGTCTACGTTCATTCCGTGTAACTCTATCTTAAACCCGCGTAGAGCCCAAAATGTTGGCATCAACATTATTTGTGTTATGTCTAATGTGGTGCGAGGATCAAGCCTCCCAGCAACCTTGTGTTAGGTTAATTTTAGAGTGTGCAGCTCTCAGTGTGCAGACAGTTGTACCAAGTGTACCAGGCAAAGCTGATAGCATAGAAATAACATATTATTCTCAAATAAACCACCTCACCGCTTCTAGGGTGAAGGCGACAACAACAAGTATGTGTCGTGTGCAAAACTGAAGCCGAAGGAAAAAAGGCTGTTTAAACATGTAATGCACTCATGCTAACTTAACGCAATATATGTAACGAAGTATCCATATGACACCCCCCATTGGTCCGAGCACCGTCAAACATAAGGGATAAGGCAATACTAAATCAGATACAAAAATTGAAAGCAAAGTTCAATAATCTTGAGCTAAAATAAGCTAAAAATATGTATGAATGAATATGTATGAATGCCTACAGTGGCCTCAAGTCTAAAAATAAAAACAAAACGTTCGAACCAAAAGTTATTCGCCAGGTCTCAAAAATATGAAAGTAGGACCAGGCCGCATCAATCCAAATGTCTGTAAGAGAAAAAACAAGGCACTTATCCGATATCCAAAGTCATGTGCCACAATGACGTTATCCTCAGCGACATCACGTGATTGAATTCTCCATCAGCTGAACACACTCCATTTCTCCAAGTTAGCGAGGGGAAAGTCATATTTCACACCAAAGCAGTCCTCCCAGGCATGTCATGAATGGAAAGTATATGCAAAGAAAGTTGCAACAGCCTCCAGTATGAAATCACTTCCATCATCCGAAAATAGTTCAGCAATCCAATTCAGCAATGGGAAAGAACATACGTGCTCCTCCAGCATCGGATCCTCCTGTAACGCCAGAGGACAACTCGGTGGGTTCACCAGATCGCTGTGTGTCAGAAGGGCATCCGCCGCTGCAGAGATCTCCCATTGGCCCAGAACTCCATTTATTGCTGCCAAGGCCATAACTCTCTCGCCAGAACAGATCAACTCATGAGCCACCACGGGACGCATTAGCTGATCAAAATCGACGTCAGGAGCAGTCCTCAAGCATAGGCACAAATCAATGGCCCAATCGAACTCGCAGTTCAGGCAGTGAAACACAGGTTGGACACACGTGAAGTCGGTGAACCGAAATGACAATCTATAGGCCGTGCTTAATGCTGCAAGCGGCAATGTTCCATAGTAATTGAGCATCCGATTACGGCACAGTGTCAGGAGGCGTTGAACGGCGTCTTGCGCAGGATGGGCATCCATGTTTTATGAAGAAAAACACCAACAGAATGCCTGCGGCTACAGCCAGTAACACAGGTAGTCCACCAAACAAACTCGAAAAAATAGTGTGGAAAAACGTGGGAATGATTCCAAAAACCTTCTCAAACGTAGTCACAAGGCCACTGCTGACTAACTTGAAAAAATGTGCCAGCCCAGTCGTTGAAGAAGCATTAAATATCTGGTGTACCAGCTCGCAGAAAGGAAACTGCAAATCAGTATTTAAAAGCGCCTGCACCTCTGTGCGGGTGTTGGCTATGTGAAGGACATAAGTTTCCCGGGCCGAACTCAGGGTCACTTGTTTTTGAGACAAAAGGGCCCTTATTCTGCTTAAACCATTGAATTTTGCTTCCAAGGTTGGAATCCGTGGCCAGATGGAGACATCTGAAGAACCATGCGTGGGTGGGTATAGAACATTCTTGCAGCACACTACACGCTCTGATACGGTTACCACATATGCCACACCAATTAATAAACCACAACATAATTAGTTGTTTAAAAGTAAATAACTACCATTAGCTAACAATGTGAATGTGGGAACCACTGCTGGAACTGGCGTGCCTTTTAAAACACATGCTAAATTTGGGCGGTCCTGATTACAAGAACCGTGTAACTGAATGTGTCTGCATATTAATGAATGGTCAGGTGACTGTGTGCATTCCTCACCATTAAGATTCACTTCTTTCCCATCCTTCAGACATCTGTATGTGTATGGTAAGGACCATGCCTCATGTAGGAATGCATTGCCTAGTGGTTCATATCGTCCTATAGCAATATACCGCATACAGTTAGTAAATTTATATAAAGGAAATGGTAATGTAATTAAACCATGAATAAGCCATGTGGCAGTAGTGGTTTCAGCAACAGAAAAAGGCAAGGATTCTAGCTTCTCAATATGTAACATAGAAAATGATGCATCACGCATTGAAAGCATGCGCTGTTTTTCAGTAAGATTAAAAGGGGCGAAAAGGGATGAAACGTTCAATGAGGTCCAGGGAACTCGACCAGCCTTAATTGTCTGTAGAGTCCAGGCAAACTGCATTACAGAACGCAATTGATTTTGACCATGGTATAACGTGGACACCTCATCATGTACAATATCAACAACAGAAGAAACAATATTATCCAATGTGTAAATTCTAGAAGAAAGCATGTTAATACTGTTATCGACCACTGCAAGCACTTTTTCCAAATTGGCTTGATCAATAGCCCTCAGGCGTTTAGCTGCTTCGACTTGTGAAAATTTCCAAATTTCATTGTAAACAGCATAAATAAAGCGTTTAGACCTACCCATAGTCGGGCCTTTTATAAAATCATTTAGCTCAATATTCTCATTCAACTGTGACAGATGCAGTTTAACTGCAGCTAAAGTGGAATGTTGTAACCAGTTCTGACACATTTTGCCTACTGAATAAGTTGTAACAGTGTGATCTGTGTCAAACCTGGGATCTGGCCTGATGTGTGTAAAACCCTCAGACAAACCCAAAAAACGACGTTGGCAATTATCAGAGTTTCTTTGCCATAAAAGCCACCCATCTGGATTAAAACTGGAAATATTAAAGGAGGAATTCTGCATAAGTGCTTGTATCTCACTTATGGACAATGTAGTGAAATTACTCCAACCTGAATATTCTTCCAAATCAGGGATAGTAGGGGTATTTAACTTTTTAGATGTAGCCAATCCAAAACATGTTGTTTGGGAAATAGTCGAATTTAAAAACAACATGTGATTCGGGATGAGACATGCACGATGCAAAGCCTCAGTGCCTTGTACCTGCCAATCTTTGGTACCCCAAACCGATTTAAGGTCAATAGCATCCTTCCATAACTCATAGCCATCCACAGATAACCTTTCTAGAAAGGACTTTGAATACAACAATTTTGTGTCAGTTAATCTAACTTTTGGCATGAATTTCTGGTTCACTTTAAAATAAAACGACTCAGGATTTGATTGATTAAAATCTGTAAAGTATGAGTATTTTCCCAGAAACGTACTTGAGCTCCCCTGTAAAGGAGTAGGGCAATGTTCCCACTGAGTGTAATTCACAGGAACCCGCCTGGAACTTGTCTTGTGCAAGAAATGATTTCCATAATGTTGGTAACAAAACAAATCACCATAATTGACAGAATCTAAATATAAATCCTCATCATCAAAGGCCGCATAATATTTCAAATCAGAGAACAATGCTTCTACGGCCTGAAGATCCCAATCATCAGAATGAATATTTTGCTTAATCACATCTCCCATGTTTACTCTAAGCACATTAGGAACATTAATAACCTCTGTGGGGCCATGTATCTGAAACCTAACCGCATCCCACACAATCCCATCAAGGAAAGGCCAAGCAGTAATTTCTACTGAATGTAAGTCTCTCTTTAGTCTGTGTGCTGAATGTGAGGAGGAAAGAGGGGCCAATGTTCCATTAAGGTACCGAATTCCTGTTCTTTCTTTCACATAATGGCCATCAATCAGGCGGAAAAAATAAAACACAAAACCAATTGACATAAAAAGATAAAATGAAAATAGTATCAGCCAAATGTATGTCCAAGGTGGAACTAAAAAATGTTTTTTAAACAACGTGGCATATTTTGCAATAGTCGATGGTTTCTTTGAAAGTTCCGAATCAGAGTCAAAAGAGAATCTGGACTGGTTAGCCAAACGAGCATGTAAATCGGACATAGATAAATCAGCAGGATCTGCATAGGTCACCTCATCAATGTTAGTAACAGGAATAGTATTTAATAAAGGACTTGATATGGCAGGCATCTCGAGGGACACCTCCTGATCTGCACCAGATGTAATAGCCAGCACAGAGTGCCTCACCATGGAAGGACAGGATACAGCCGGTGTCATGCTATGAAGAATCGGCCACCCTGTGTGTCTTGACATTGTCAATAGAAATAAATCTGTTTTCTTTACGACCTGGAAGTGGTGGTAAAATGACTGTTCTTGTGCCCTTCACTCCAAGGACTCGAACCGGCGCTCGATATGAGGGACCAAACTCTTTTTTGTTATCGATCTTCTCTCGAACCAGTTCTCCAACTTGGGGTAGCCAGCCAACTACCGGGATCTGCAACGCATCATCCGACGTGGAGGGCAAGTGTTCCTTTGCAAGACTGTCTCTGGTCTTTTGTAGATTCTGTAAAACATTGCAATGTTCATCTACGTCAAAGGCCGCGGCCTGGGCCTGGCAGCCTGCGCCATCAAGGTCAGGGACGTACATCTTGATACCAAAGAGCATTTCGTATGGGGTCCGCCCACCCAGAGACCTTCTAGGGAGATTATTAAGCGCACGCTGCACGCCATAGAGGTGGGTCAGCCAGTTTCTACCAGTGCCTATAACACGGGCTGTCAAAGATTGCTTTAAGTCGCGGTTCATTCTTTCTACTGCAGAATTGCCCTCAGGCCTGTAGGGACTTGAAAACTTCACCTGTACTCCCAACGAAACCATAGCATCCTTATACGCCTTAGAGGCGAAAGCCGGACCCTGGTCCGAATGGAAAGCACCACAAGCAAAGATTCCCACAAAGACACGCAAATCCTTAATGACAGTTCGCGAATCAGCGCTTCGATGTGGCCATACCCATACAAAGCGTGTGCATGAGTCAACTGCTACTAAGATGTATTTATACGCAGTATCAGAAGAAAAAGGACCGCAGTGATCCAAATAAACACATCCAAGTGGTTTATTAGAGATGTACAACTGTGTCTGAGGCGGACGCGCAGCAGTAGAAGGCTTGATCTGCTGACAAATGTCACACATAAGGACATAATCGCGCGTCTGTTTGTACAGTCCCCGCCACCAGAACCTCTGTTGTAGCTGAGATACAGTGGCTGAGACGCCCGCATGCGCAGACGCCACGCCTTCATGAGCCGCTGTAATCAGAGAAGCTCTGCGATCCGAGTTGGGAACTAGACGCTCTCCAACTTCAGGAATTTTCACATAAGGAACCTTATCGGGACTTAAGTGGTATGTGTACTTCGAAGGGAACCCCGCAGGATATTTACCTCCCTTCGCCGTGGCAGCAACAGCTGCCAAGATGTCATCATTTATTTTGCTTTTGGACCTCGTGACTGCTGCAACTAAGTATTTTGATACCGCTGATTTCGCTGCTTCATCAGCAAGCGAGTTGCCAACAGCGTGGACCCCCACGCGCTGGTGGCCGAGAGTATGAATCACAAACACGAGCAGCAGTTTCTCTTTAAGTTCTGCCACTCGGACCCAGATCATTTTATGTTTTATTGTGCTACCCTTGGAATCATGAAAATCATTCTGAATCCAAAAGAACAAGTTCTCATTGTAAGACTGGACACAGTAGTAAGAATCACTTACGATTAAAGTCGTCACACAAGGATCAGCGTACTCCAATGCAAGCATCAGAGCACGCAGCTCAGCTAATTGTGCGGTGCAGTCCCCAAGCGTCTGCGTGTGCACGACACTGGACTTGAACTCATCGTTCACCATAGCACCGACCACAATGGCGCAAGCGGAAACGTAGGCATGTTTAGAGCCATGCGCAACCTGCGCCGAACCATCCGTGTAAATGATACAGTGGAAATCCTCCAACGGTCGCATTGCTAAAGGAGCAGGATGAACAAATTCATACTGTAAATACTCCTGCGACCGTAAAGCGGCGTCAAAAATAAACGTGACATCCTGAGATGTCAAGGATGTAGCCCACTGAATCCACCGAGGGTGCAAAGCTTTAGAATTCGGTACACTGGCTTTCGTGACCGCCTCCAAGGCAGGACACGGGGTAACTACCAACATGCGCTTTCCCTGCGACAGGGCACGTTCCTTAAGAATTGCCATCTGCACAGCCGTTAAAACTTTCTCCACAGTGGAAAAACGCAGTTCAGCCGAAGTGTACAAGTGTGACTTGTAAGCAATAGGTACAGTATCCCCCTCATTAAAAGTCAGGTACGTGAAACCCACCGTCCCAGGGATAATTCTTATCACCAGGTTGGTCTGGTTATCACAGGTCTGTAAGTAGTCAGAAGTGAGCAAATCAGCCTGCAAAGACTGCAGAATGGCTGAATGCTCAGGCAGCCAGCATGATTTGGAAAAAGATGGTTGTACCAAGGCATATAAAGGCTTGATACGCTGGGCATATTCCGGAATGTATGTCCTCCCGAAATTTAAAAAACCCAGTAAAGACTGTAATTTTTTCAGCGTTGTCGGAGAGCGCAACTGCGCGCACTTCTCCAGGAAGTGAGGAGCCAATCCCTTTCCTTCATGGTTAAGTTCATAACCTAGAAACAACACTGTGTACTCCGCAATGTGTGATTTTGCAAAGTTAAACTTGTAACCCATGTCTGCAAAGTTACAAATTATGCTGTTTACACGACACAGATGCACCCAAAGTTCGTCGTCTGTGAGATAAATGTCATCCACATACGAACATGCAACTGGATCGAAACTCTCCAAAAGAGAGACTATGCGGGCGGAAAACACTCCAGGACTATTTTTATATCCCATTGGGAGTCGTTTAAACATTTTTTGTACGCCGCCGCATGTAAAACTGGTCCATTGGGAACTTAGACCATCTAATCTATGTGCATAAAAACCATTGGAAATGTCAAGCGTGGTTTTGAATCGTTTACGCTCAAGACTATTCACTAGGGCAGAGCCGTGAGTATTCTGTACTGCACAGTTACGGCAATGCGAGTTCAAATGCCGGTAATCCAAAACCAGACGATATGAACCGTCCGGCTTGTTAACAGTAAAAAGGGGATTATTCATCGGTGACACACACGTTTCAATTACACCTTGATATTCCAATTGTTCAAGGATAGCCGCGACCGAAGCTTTAGCTTCACGCCGTATGGGATACTGGGGTTGTGGCTGCGGCTGTGACCGTAACGGAATCTCATGGCTAGGGGACAATTTATCCCAGCCACACTGATTTTGGTACACAGCCGGCGCAAGCGCCAGAGCCCACTCTTCTGCAAAATGCAGCGCTTCCACTCTCGGCACAGTGTGCGCGAAACTGGGGAGGATTACCTCCTCCCCTCGCGGAGCTGCGAGAACAAAAGGTGGGGGCCAGTCAGCCTTCGAAAGCAAAATGTCATACGTATCCGAAAGATTCTCCCAAAATACCCCTTTTACAGTTCGCTGCATGTCACCTTCAATCAACAGGACAATTTCAAAAAGTCTTTCAGGGGGAGCAACATGTGTATCTGCTGTTTCAATCACAATAAAAGTCTCAGTCGCTGTCACCTTCAACAGTGGACGGAGGGCCTCTCTCACTATGGTAATCTCCGCCGCGCTGTCCAGCAAGGTCAGAGCCCACGTCAGATTCCGAAGCCGCGTTCTCACTATCTGGGGCATATCGATGCGCCGTTAAGGCAGCGACTTTCTTCTTGGCAAACTGCGGTCTCTTAGGCGTAGAGTCGTCCCGCTGATCCCCTTCACTTCGCGTGCGGGGTTGGCCACGTCCTTGTTGGCCACCCCTGCCCCTGCCGCCCCCTCCACCACCGGTTGACGGAGCCGATGAGTCCTGAAAGGAACGAGGAGAGCGTTGGTCAGATGCCTGATATCTGTCAGGCGATTTAATCGTAGCGCGATCGCGCAATTCATAAACGCGCTCTGACTGCGCAGGTTGTGAAGGCGCCGGACTCGAAACCTGTGTCTGTTGTTGTTGTTGCTTACCCTGATTCTGCTTTTTAGGCCAATTTTGTTTTTTGGACTTGGGCTGTCCACCTGTTTCCGAAGACTGTCCCTGGGGCTGCTTCTTTTCTTTTTCAAGAAAAACCTTTGCACCCTTAGAATTGCGGCCAACCGTTTTATAAGCCGCCACAATAATTCTTGCCAGCTGACGGGGTTTCTCGGCATCGGGAATTAACGCCAGACCATTTGCCACCTGAAAGTTCACTGCATCCCCTTTTACATTGGCAAGGATAATACCGCAAACTGTCTCAAATGAACCGTTCAGGCACATACCCAACTCAACCGCCGACTCAGGTCCGTGATCATCTTGAACACGTTTGAGGATCGCAGACAGGTTCGACACTGACGGTGTGCCAAAGCACCTCGAGTAAACCGCTGCAAAAGTCTTACCCCATGTCTCACAGTCAGCAAGTTCCGGGGCCAAATCTTTCGGTAAACTAAGCGTAAGAATCCGGTGTTTTTCACTCGGAGTCGTATTAGGAAACACAGCCTCCAGCTGGTCGAATTTCTCGGCAAGCCAGTAAGGAAAATCATCCTTATTGTCTGGCTTTCTGCCCATAACGGAATTCACCAAGACAGGACTGATTTTTAAACCAGCCTGTTCCGCCCGAAGCTGCGCACCTGCGGGGGCTGCGCCATGAATATTACGACCAATGTAATGTACAAGCGCTCTAATCACTCCAACCGCGACCTCATGAAGACGCCGCAGGTCAGCTACACCACAAGTGGTGCGATTAGGATGAGGAGTAAATCCACCCAAAGCGGGCCAATTTGTGCCCGGAATGGATAAAGGACCTAACCTCGGAGCCGTTAAAGAATGGGGTAGGGCGCCACCAAACCAAACTCCGTGCTGCCAAGCATCGATAGGTACTTCCAGTGCCCTGTACGGAGCATAAGCCGCCGGTACAGCCGAGGCAGTGTATGAATGATAGACACCCGAATTAGCGTCCATTTCCGGAAATGTCACCCAGGAATAAAACAATTCGTACGGGTACGCATGTTCCGCACTCACCACTAGAACCACAGCCAAGCCTTCCGCAGGTACATTATATGCCCGCAAGTGGTCGCGAACCGCGACTCGGCTATGCTGCGCAATTTCCACGGCCATGTTAGCACAGGAAGTGTAAAGAGACAAAGAACAGTTTGTAGCACAACTGGGTAGTAATTCAAAGAAACCGTTTATAGAAAAATTCAAGCTTGAAAAAACCTATTTCAAAAATAGGTAGGTTTTTTCGACATCACCGTTTACCGGAAACGGGAATGAAGGTGTTATGGTTTGAATGATATACTACTCGAGTGTCATGAAATACGGCCAACCAATCCGTTGGGCGCCATGGAGCAGGGTTTCCGTTCTCCCACAGAACTGTGCATAGAGATCTAGAACCTCAGTGAGTTAGGATGATCCAAAAACTCATCTCAGTGTCAGAAATCTCCTTACCTAGCTAGCTACAGTGTCTCATGGATCATTATGGAATGATCCATGTCTTAGACAAACCAGAACATGATCTTTAGAATACCTCAGGAGTCGTGGAACACATGAACACTCTTTCGTTATATAATCATTTCAAACCAAAACTGAGAGTCAAAGAACACAAGTGCAAGTTTGAAATATTTATTATTCAATGCAAAGTTCTCAAACGCAGTATCTTGTATAATACCAAAATGCAGATTATAAAAATCAGAGTCAGCAGCATAGTCACTAATCCATAGTAAGCAAAAGGTGCTAGCATATTATAATGCAATTTCTATAGAAATCTATATCACCTATATTTCGCGCACCCTATCTAGCATATTATTTTATATCTAAGAAGGTCTCATTCGGGCTTTAGCAGGGCGGCCCCATACCTCTCAATGTCAGTAGGAGCAGTTCACATCAACAGCTACCAGCTCTCTTCATGCGCAGCACCAAGTGTCTACGTTCATTCCGTGTAACTCTATCTTAAACCCGCGTAGAGCCCAAAATGTTGGCATCAACATTATTTGTGTTATGTCTAATGTGGTGCGAGGATCAAGCCTCCCAGCAACCTTGTGTTAGGTTAATTTTAGAGTGTGCAGCTCTCAGTGTGCAGACAGTTGTACCAAGTGTACCAGGCAAAGCTGATAGCATAGAAATAACATATTATTCTCAAATAAACCACCTCACCGCTTCTAGGGTGAAGGCGACAACAACAAGTATGTGTCGTGTGCAAAACTGAAGCCGAAGGAAAAAAGGCTGTTTAAACATGTAATGCACTCATGCTAACTTAACGCAATATATGTAACGAAGTATCCATTTTTTTTTCATTTCAAAAACTTTATTCGATTCAATGCAAGAATCATAAAAGTAAAAGTACATTTACAACACACAGTTAAAAATTCACTATAAAAACAGTTTTACAATTTATGGCACTATAAAAGTTCATTGGCAGATAAAGTCACATAACCATATTATTACTTTAAGTTAATCATCTCTGGATAATACATAATTTTGTCAGGCAGGGGTGTTTTTTTTGGGAACAGTAAAAATAAAACAAAAAGAATCACGGTACAGGATTATAAAGTGCACATATCAAATGGTATAGTTCTTGGGGCAAAATTTTAGCCATACCGTTTCCTAATCTGGAGTGACACACGTATAAAGTTCAACATTGCACAGCAAACTGTAGGGGATGACAGAGATATTAAGAAATCATAACCCTCTTTGTAATGGCGTATTTGTTCTTCCTTGAGAATCGGTTTAATAAATCTGGTTCTCGGGTCTTTATATAAGGAACAAAAAAGAACAAGATGCATTGTGTTTTGGCTATCTTTATAATTACAGTTGCAAGGTGGTAGTTCCTTGCACCAACCCCCCTGTATGGGGAATGCAAAAAGAAAATGCAAAGTATGTAGCCTGAATCTTGTCAAGTAAAAACGCCATTGTACATGATTTGTAAAGGTCAGATAGAACTGATGCTGTAAGACAGCCTTGGGGGCATAGGGGCTGTCCATACAATTTACAATGGATGATTTCCAGTAATTCGATTTAATTACATTTTTAATATCTCCCTGTATGTTTTCAGGGTTGTCAAAGGTGTCACCCAAGCCTATTTTATGAAACATTTCATTTACGTAAGATAACCAGGGGATTTGATTCATATTTGACAATTTCAAACAGTCCTGGATAATATCCTTAGTAAGCTGTAAGTCCTCCGATACCCATATTTTGCCCCATAACAACAGAGGAGAAAGACGGATAATGTCGCTTACATGATTTAAGCCTAGTTCATTGTGGGCGAATTTATTTGAGGAGCCTGATGGGATGGCCAAGACACGTTTTAGAAATTTGTTTTCCATAATCTGTATCGTGTCGGGGCTATCTGTCCCCCAGACCCCCGCCCCATAGGTAGCAATCGACAGACATTTTGCTTTATACAGAGTTTTTAAATGTGAAATGGGTTTTTGGCCTAATTTGCCACAAAAGCGGAACAATCCCTCTATTGAGCGACTAGCACTCTGCACTCGTGTTTTCATTAATGGTGCCCAACTTAATTTGTGATTAAAAAGGTTTCCCAAATAATTAAAATTTTCAACCTTGTCAATGACGGAGGTACTCACTGCAAACTTTCTGCTCTTTGTGCCCTTCGGGCCACAGACCATGATAAAAGACTTAGTAAAATTCACTTTGAGATCTAGGTCCAACATAAATTTGTGAAAGGCATCAAGGCAGTGCTGCATGCTATTTGCAGTGAGTGTCATGAGTACCGTATCATCGGCATAGGAAAGCATTGGAGTGCTTCTACCATTTACTTTTGGGAAATCATGGCAATGGTCCAACAGGTATTTTTCCAGGCCATTAGTATATACAAGGAATAAAAAAGGAGCTAATATGCATCCTTGTCGGACACCCTCGGTCGAAGGAATGGACTTGGTTTTCTCCCCCCCTGGTCCAAACCTTATGGCCACCGTGGTGGATTCATGGAGTCTGCGAAGAAGAGTGACTAGGGGTTCCTCGAAACCCATTTCCTCCATCATTTGCCACAGCTTACTACGACACACAGTATCAAATGCACTTGATAGGTCCATAAAAGCAAGATGGATTGAAGATTTTTTTGCTTTTGTGTATTTCCCAATAATTAACGCCAAATTAAGGCACTGTTCAACAGTGCCTTTACCTTTTCTAAATCCATATTGGGAATTTACAATCAGGCCTACCGAGTCCGCCCATGATTCTAATCGTGCTAAAATAACCCTGCCCAAAATTTTGCATGATGCGTCAATTAGAGAGATTGGGCGATAGCATCGGGGATCAGATCTATCGCCCTTCTTAAAAATTGGCACCACCACTGCCTCCTTCCAGGATGCAGGAATGTGGCTAGTGACAACTGCTTTAAAAACATTCAACAATACAGGTGCCCAGACTTTGATATTGTGCTTAAAAAAGTCCAAAGGTACTCGGTCGGGGCCAGGTGCTTTTAGTGATGTACCTTTTAATAACGCGTCCTCTACTTCTTGCAGAGTCAACGATGAACTCAGGGAGAGGGAAGATTGGGGAACCACAGATACCCTTTCATCTCCTGTCGGTATCACATTTGGTTGGATGTTATGAGGATTAAAAATATTCCCAAAGTGGGTTTCCCACGAATCACAATCAATCTCCATTACGATATTATCCATATCATTATTTACAAAAAGGGGGCGATTGATGACTTCCCAGAAAAGTCTGCTATCCTTTAATTCTGTTGACTTTTCTAAGTCTTCCCAGGCTTGATTTTTTAAACCCAACTTCCTTGTTTTGATAGCTTCTTTATAAGCTGATCTAGCTGTTCTAACTGATTTTATATCCCTTGGCTTTTGTTTTAATGCTGCTTTCAGCAATCTCTGAGTTGCTGAACATGCAGCATCAAACCATCTGGGGCCTGACTTTTTGTTTTTACCAATTGGTTTTATTAGGCGCTCAGCTACATGCTCACATAGGGATTCAAAATTACCTATAACCTCTTCTGGACCGGTTGTAGGTGTGAGGCAGGCCTCATATTCAGCACTATATCCATTTAGGATCTCTGCCTCAAGACCCACCGCGTCTATTTTGCCCCATTTAAGGGTGATACCTTGATTTTTACTATACTTTACCGGTTGCTCCCAAATAGGATGTTTGGGTTTAACCGGACAAAACAGGGTTAAAATTAAAGGATTATGGTCACTGGCAGCATTAGGTATTACTTCCAACTTATCGACATAGGAAAGGTGCCCACTAGAGACAATTACAAAGTCAATAAAACTCATAGTGCCCCTAGTTCCCTGGAACGTCGGTATAGGCACAGAGTTTGGGCCAACCCAGGGCTCCAATATACATAAATCATTTAAAATAATGATATTATTTAACGCATCCCCCTGAGGTGTGTGTTTAAAATGTGACAGCGGTTGATCATGTGAATCTGTCAAGCCACACACCTTTGAATCACCATGGGCACATAATGAACAGTTGAAATCTCCCAACCAGATAACAAATAGTTGGGGTTGTTCTTGACGTACCCCAGCTATGGCCCTTTCTAATTCCAGGATTACAGTTGTCTCATTG
Organism: Lissotriton vulgaris; assembly: GCF_964263255.1. Lineage (NCBI taxonomy): Eukaryota > Metazoa > Chordata > Amphibia > Caudata > Salamandridae > Lissotriton > Lissotriton vulgaris. The sequence goes on along the minus strand of NC_141696.1, from coordinate 772,990,767 downwards.
TTGTCAAAAATATTATAATACCAATTAATCAGCAACAATGGTTCAGGGAACAAATTAATCAACATCAACACTTGGAACCAAGGTGAATCAACTATTATAGAGGCCACAAGTTTACATAATTTTAACGAGGTTGCTGACATTAAACCACCTTTTGCCCTGCCCATTTGAGAGGGTATAGCTAAGGTGTTAAAGGCTTGGAAACCCTCCATGCTCTGGGCAGTTCTACTCCATGTTTCCTGCAGGCACAGGATGTCGCAGTCCCCCACAAAGTCCAACCATGCCTCATCCTCAAGTCTTGATGCAAGTCCAGCAATATTCCACGAGATTAGGCCCATCTTTTGATCATTTTTTTGTCTCATGTCTGGTTCTGTTACTGCTTCTATTAGATTGTTCCCAGAAGGGGTTAAACTTAAATCACATTCTCTGTCAAAAGATATCTCAGGTACTTGAGCATCGGGAGTTTGGTCATCATCGGTGGGAACAATCTCCAGTGAGATATTATTGCCACTTTCCCCCTTCTCCCACAGGCTGGGTTCTCCTAGTACTGAATTATCCATAATCCTGAGAGGATCTTGTGATGGTCAATCGATCTCTTCCATGCCTACAAGTGGATTAAAGCGGTTTCTCAGGGGGACATTATTTGGGGGCCATCCTACATAATCCTCTCCCTGAAACCTTGGTCTTAAGTTGTTATGCCAAGCTTGCAAGGGGTAGTTGTTGTTACTGTGGATCATTTCCCAGGAAAAGGCATCACTCTGTTGGGAGGGTCCCCAGTTGTTCTGGCTTGGCCATATAGCCCTATTTCTGTGGGTCCACATAGGATACATTTCGTTGTTAGATACCTGCCTAGTGTTCTTATAAGGGAGAGATTGGGGTGCAAAATTCAGGCTTGGGTAAAAATACTCCAGACCTATGCACTGGATATCCCCTACTCTAGCAAATCTCGGTTTACTACAGATGATATCTTTTACCCAGGTGTTACTGAAGTTAATCAAGATACAATCCCCCTCGAGATCCTTCTCACTCGGGCCTACCCAGGGGACTCTACGTACACTAAGTATGTTTGTTTTAGAGTCGGAGGGGAGTGGTCTATTAATGTTAAGCCAAAATGTTATTTTATTTCTTAGCTCCTGGGTAGATTCTGTTTTATTGGGGGGGAGTGGGGGTACTCCGGTAAGTATTACCATAAAAGGGGCTGAATCTGGCGGCAAGTTCAGGGGTGGTGGTTTCTTTCGATGTACTACCTCACTATCAGTGCTTTTTGTATTTTTTACGGAACCCTGTAAACCTGTTTGTTTTATTTGTTTTTGCCCTTGGGTACGTCCCTGTTTGGGGGTCGCGGCTTCCGTCGTTGATGCCACATTGCCCATTTTTTGACCAGATGTCCCTGCCGCATCCGCAGAAACAGGTTTAGAACGGGGTAGTGGTATCGGTTTTGTTTGAACTAGCGGGGCCGGTGCCACCTTAGGATTAGAATTTATAGGCATTTTGGCGTTTGTGTTTATACTTTTATTCTCACTCCCCTTTTTTGGGTCACTGTTGCTCACAATGATATTTTTGTTCTTATTTCTTGTACCCCCCTCTTCAGGCAATTTGTTCTTACTTGCTGAAGTTTCAGGAGGATTGGAATTGGAAGAGATAATATATTCCAGTTGATCTAACTTCAGGTTAACAATCTGGATTTTCTCTAAAACAGGCAGCAGGAGTATTTGAACTAATTTCTCAATTTCCCCCAGAAGGCGGTCATTGTTGTTGGTACTAAAAGAGAAGGTTTTCTGTCCCATGTCAGCTAATAGGGGACCCTTTTGTTTAGTAGGGATTGTTAGGGTTTTAGATGGTGCTGGCTTCGCTAACTTTGGTTTTGCCCCTTTCCTATGAGTGCCACCTCTCTTACGTTTATTTGGGTTATGAGGTTCCCGCTGAGATGCCACTATCTGATCTTGTGTAGGGGTAGGAACATTTTTACTTGAATTGCTCGGGTTGTTATCTATTACATTTACATTTACTCCCGTAATATCTGGTGAAATGGGTATGGGAGTAAGTGAAGATGCCTCAATTTGGGAATCCCCTGGGTCCGCTATCAGGACTGTCTGTGATTCAGGGATTATCTCTAGATTTGGGCTAGCCTCCAAATTACTATCCGAACAAAGTAAACTTTGCTCAGGAGTAGGTAATTTGGTAGGAGTAATTTTTAATGCAATATTCCCCAGGGACGAGCGTTTTCCTGTAATCAGGTCAAGTGACAGACGCTTTTCTGTGAGGGCAATTTCCTTTTCTAAAATCCCGGTTGCCCGGCTTATAAAATCGTCCAAAGTTCCAGTGGCTTTACCATTATTTGTTTTAACGGTAATCTGTCTACTCTTCCCTGAGCGTGTGGACATCATAAGAGTTAAGAAAAAAGCACAATTTATAGTGCCAGATTTGTAAAAGAATGATTAATGAAAATTATAATGGAAACAATTTGGAGTCGATAGATAAATAGAAGGGAGGTAGCCCCGACCCGACCTTGTACGTCCTTGGACGGCCTTAGACGGCCCGCCCTTGTCCCGGGCTTCTCCCGGTCGCTCCCGCGAAGCGGGAATGCTAGGCTCCTTAAGACTCTACTACCACGTGATAGGCGGGGGGCGTGGCCAGCGGGGAGAGCAGCCCAGGTGATGGTGATTGGGCGCGCAGGGGCTCCTGGACACTGGAGTCCCCTGCCTATGCTCGCAGCCCCGCTGGTTACTCGCCTGCCCCGCGCTCCTCCTGATGACTCAGTTGCTGCCTCCTGGCAGGCGACGCGCTGCGGGACCCGCGAAGCGGGTCCGGCGAGGCGTGGAGGCGGGCGGAATCCACAAAGGGGTCAGCTGCAAAAGGGTCTGCTGCACTGAGGCTCCGCTATGCTCCTCTGGCGTCCTGGCGCTACAGGTTCGTTTCCACAAAAGGACCCACAGGCAAAAGGTGAGGTTTGCTTTTACCTCCGTTGGCGGGGGGCGTGGCCAGCGGGGAGAGCAGCCCAGGTGATGGTGATTGGGCGCGCAGGGGCTCCTGGACACTGGAGTCCCCTGCCTATGCTCGCAGCCCCGCTGGTTACTCGCCTGCCCCGCGCTCCTCCTGATGACTCAGTTGCTGCCTCCTGGCAGGCGACGCGCTGCGGGACCATCGAAGCGGGTCCGGCGAGGCGTGGAGGCGGGCGGAATCCACAAAGGGGTCAGCTGCAAAAGGGTCTGCTGCACTGAGGCTCCGCTATGCTCCTCTGGCGTCCTGGCGCTACAGGTTCGTTTCCACAAAAGGACCCACAGGCAAAAGGTGAGGTTTGCTTTTACCTCCGTTGGCGGGGGGCGTGGCCAGCGGGGAGAGCAGCCCAGGTGATGGTGATTGGGCGCGCAGGGGCTCCTGGACACTGGAGTCCCCTGCCTATGCTCGCAGCCCCGCTGGTTACTCGCCTGCCCCGCGCTCCTCCTGATGACTCAGTTGCTGCCTCCTGGCAGGCGACGCGCTGCGGGACCCGCGAAGCGGGTCCGGCGAGGCGTGGAGGCGGGCGGAATCCACAAAGGGGTCAGCTGCAAAAGGGTCTGCTGCACTGAGGCTCCGCTATGCTCCTCTGGCGTCCTGGCGCTACAGGTTCGTTTCCACAAAAGGACCCACAGGCAAAAGGTGAGGTTTGCTTTTACCTCCGTTGGCGGGGGGGCGTGGCCAGCGGGGAGAGCAGCCCAGGTGATGGTGATTGGGCGCGCAGGGGCTCCTGGACACTGGAGTCCCCTGCCTATGCTCGCAGCCCCGCTGGTTACTCGCCTGCCCCGCGCTCCTCCTGATGACTCAGTTGCTGCCTCCTGGCAGGCGACGCGCTGCGGGACCCGCGCTGCGGGACCGGCGAGGCGTGGAGGCGGGCGGAATCCACAAAGGGGTCAGCTGCAAAAGGGTCTGCTGCACTGAGGCTCCGCTATGCTCCTCTGGCGTCCTGGCGCTACAGGTTCGTTTCCACAAAAGGACCCACAGGCAAAGGTGAGGTTTGCTTTTACCTCCGTTGGCGGGGGGGCGTGGCCAGCGGGGAGAGCAGCCCAGGTGATGGTGATTGGGCGCGCAGGGGCTCCTGGACACTGGAGTCCCCTGCCTATGCTCGCAGCCCCGCTGGTTACTCGCCTGCCCCGCGCTCCTCCTGATGACTCAGTTGCTGCCTCCTGGCAGGCGACGCGCTGCGGGACCCGCGAAGCGGGTCCGGCGAGGCGTGGAGGCGGGCGGAATCCACAAAGGGGTCAGCTGCAAAAGGGTCTGCTGCACTGAGGCTCCGCTATGCTCCTCTGGCGTCCTGGCGCTACAGGTTCGTTTCCACAAAAGGACCCCTTTTGTGCGAAGTATCCATATGACAAGATTCTACGAAAAGCGCGCACGCTTCAAAGAACTGCATTTACCATGATGCTCAGGGGTATACCCGCTTGTGGGTGGAGCAGTGTGCGACCTATGGACTTTCACTTAATATGGCTCCTTCGAGCCGCACGAGCTGACGAGCTCAGGTTACGCACCTGCGCGCCGTGAGAGGTACCAGACCCGATAAAACTTGGCAGCCTGCACAGCAAACCTCGAAGAACTGCCTAAACTCTGCTGATGAAGGATAACAATCCTGAAACACCGGTGTCCAGAGTTGGCCTGCAACTTTGCATTTACACTTGAGATTCTATGAAAAGCACACATGCTTCAAAGAACTGCATTTACCATGATGCTCAGGGGTATACCCGCTTGTGGGTGGAGCAGTGTGCGACCTATGGACTTTCACTTAATATGGCTCCCTCGAGCCACACTAGCTGACGAGCTCCGGTTACTCACCTGCGCGCCGTGAGAGGTACAAGACCCGATAAAACTTTGCAGCCTGCACAGCAAACCCCGAAGAACTGCCTAAACTCTGCTGATGAAGGATAACAATCCTGAAACACCGGTGTCCAGAGTTGGCCTGCAACTTTGCATTTACACTTGAGATTCTACGAAAAGCGCACATGCTTCAAAGAACTGCATTTACCATGATGCTCAGGGGTATACCCGCTTGTGGGTGGAGCCTTTTACTAGGCTTTATTGGCTTGATCTCCTCTAAAGTGTTGTGGTCAAATGGGCCCTGTTCGAGTCAGTTTGCTTTCTTTGTGTCTAGAGCCAGCAAACCACTTGACGCCTGGAGATCAGTTCTAGTCCCTAGGAGCTTGGGGCTAGTGGAAGTCAGGATCACCCAATTACTTGCATTTTCTTCTTCTGAGTAGGTGGCTGTGAGGTACCAGTCTTATCCTCTACACTATCCAGTAAATAATGAAATCTGGGCTACTTTTTTTGCAGCACCTCCTCTTTGACTTGCAATAAAATCAACTAGTGGACCTGGATTGAAAATGGCTGAAATTTTCTGCAACAATGCAGTCCTCTCTCCAGCTACTTAACCGCTTCTCTATTTAGAGGACTGTTCCTCTCACCAGCCAGGGTCAAACTGGTTATCCCTTCCAATAGGGTTGTAGCCAAAAGGCTAAGATCATAACCTACTCTGCCAGTTTTTTGCTGAATTACAATAGTCTCACAACAATATTTTTTTTATATAAGATCAACTTTCTGAATTAACATTTCGATTGTTATACGCGTAGTCTCTTGAGAAACAACCGGAAGTATCTCTTCCTTCAAACTGCATTACACGGAATAGTCGTTTCATTGTGACACGTTTACTCTACACGTGTTTTAACATGGCCCCGCCCGCGGCTCCAATAACATTGGAGCCACGAGAGAGAGCGGTCAGGTGCACAGAGAGGGAGTAGCCTTGACGGAGTGAGTAGGGCTGTCCTATCCTGCCCATTATTAGGACATAAGCCAAACTTTCTTTAACTATTTTACCTGCTCACTCTATTTGTCATTTTCCCTACTTTCAAAACATATGCAGGGTTTGACTACAGGCGTCCCTCCTCAATCTCCCAGATGAACTCATGGGGCCCAATGATGGTTGCTTTCCAAGTATGTAACCACCCTACACGTTTTTAGATGGGTGATACTGTTTTATATGTTTTATGTTATCTATGTTAGTATGTCCACCAAAGTGTCCCTTTTTCTCAACAGGTCACTGCATGCTTTGGGCAAATAATGTTTTTCAGGAATATTGTCACAGTTTTGTCACGACTCATGAGATGCAATATAGACCTCGCGGTAGTGTATTTTTTAATCTTTTTTTTCCTTATATCTTTGCAGGTTTTTTTATATTTAAACGCAGACCAAATTGGTACCGTATGCATATTTTATATTTTTGAATATTGATGTGTACAGTGTGACACTAGGAGTGGGAACATAATTTCTCCTTTGTAGGTCCTGATGAAATGCCTTGGGGAAAAGCAAGAAACTAGTCAACCAAAATAAGGGAAACAACAGGTATTAGTTCCTAAGTTTTTCCCGCACATCCCCAGATTTTAGCATACCATTTTAGGGGTAGGAAATACATTTGTTTTTAGATCCACTAATCTGGTATTTTTTACTTTTTTCCACTTTGCAGTAAAAACACAGTCCCCTTTTAATCAAATTCATCAAACAGTGTTAGGTGTATAGGGACACCCAAACTTTTTACAAAACCAGTGCTCCCACGTATTCGTAGGTAGTAGCACACCCTTGTCCATAGAGGACAAGGATGGGCCCAATGATGAAGCATGCCAACCAGGAGAAACCGGGGTGGGTGAGGGTTTTATAAAAAGAAAAATCTTGTTCTTTTCTATTTTCAACATACCTGCAAGTATATAAAACTTTTCCCTGTGTTAAGGGTACCTCTTTTGGTCCCTGAGTCTTCCACAACAGGAGGAAAGCACACACACAGGCCCTTGGAGATTCTCCTCACAAGCAGGATGCCGCAGAAGGCCCAAAAGAGTTAGTCCTTTTCCTCCATCAGAGACAGAAGTAGCAACTGCAGGCCGACCCCACACAGCACACAGGAAAAAGGCAGTACTCCTTGTTACAGATCCCGAGCTCTTCTTCTTGGCAGGGTCCCCTTGTTCCTAGAGTCATCTAAATTCCTGAGGTTTTAGGTGCAATACTTATACCCCCAAATGTATTTGTTCTCTTTGTGGCAAGGGTCTCTGAACCCAGTCCAAAACAGTTCTGCCGTCACTGCTGCAGTATGACCACAGGGGGGGTTGGAGACAGCATTATGCAAAAGGAGACACAACCTATTAAGGTGTAATCATAACTCCTCCCACCACTCTAAATGCAGACCAGGTCTATTCAGCTCTGTGATGAGTCCCCCAGGCAAGGCAGGGCACAAGTCAACACCCCTCATGACGGTCTAGAGTGAATGTACATCTTAGCTCCTGTCACTCTCACACCAGACGCTGAATACACAAACAGCCAGAGGCACTCAGAATGGTGAAGTAAGAAAATGCCCACTTTCTAAAAGTGGCATTTTCAAACACAGGATTTAAAAACCACCTTAACCAAAAGGTGTGTCAATAAATTCTGAGTTCAGAGAGTCTAAACTTCATTCTTCAATCTTGTCCCTATTGCAAGTCACACATGTAAAAATGTTAATGTGCAACTCCAATGATAAGCCTATTGGAGAGATAGCCTTTCAAGAGTGAAAATGGACATGTCAAACACACTAGTACATGTCCTATATTCCACATGCATTGCACCCTGCCTATGGGGGTATCTTGGGCCTACCTTAGGGGTGCGTTACAAAGGGAAGGTTTGCACCTGGCAAGTGGGTGCCCTTCTCAGGAAAACATGGCAGTTTGCAACTGCACGAGTAGGAACTACAGTGGTAGCTCTGAGATACATTTACTGGGCTAATTATGTGGGTGGCACAACCAGTGCTGCAAGCCTATTAGTAGCATTTGATTTAAAGGCCCTGACACACACTGTGCACTTTACTAGGGATTAACCAGTAAATCAATTATGCCATTCATGGATAAACAATCATTGTCACATTTTATACAGAGAGCATATGCACTTTAGCACTGATCAGCAGTGTTAAAGTGCCCAGAATCCTATAGCCATCAAAATTAGGGTCTGAAAAATAGGAGGCAAAAGGCAAAAGGTTTGGGGATACACCTGTCAAAAGGGCCAGGTGTAACACAGTGCATCTCAAATCAGCAGGTATCTCTTCAATTGTCTATAGGGCAAATGTCCCTGTTGCTGTCTGTTGTTGATGTGAAGATCCTCCAAGTGGTGGCCATGTACAAAGAGAATAATGCGATGCAAGAAAGAGATACTTACGCTCAGCAGACATGGGGTAAGAACGTTCAATTCTTTTCACTAATCTTGAGGATCCGATTGAGTGTTTAGTCAAAGAACGTTCCTTGGGTAATTTTTGGACAGTTTGTGCATTAGTGGTTTTTTGGACATTGTGACAGTTCAAGAGTGCAGTACTAGCATTCCGAATGACTAATGACTCTTTTTGATTTTGAAAAGCCATCAATAGCAAAAACACTTTGTAAAAAAGGACAACAAACTATAATTGTACAAAGTTGCGTGGCAGGTCCCGCTTTACATATTTATGTTGTCAGCTCAGAAAAGGAAATTGTAACGTGCTGTTTCTTGTTCCACAGTACTACAGGGAAGCTGTGCGATTAGAAGAACCAAGAGATTAAGCTATGGTAGATGTAGTGCCTTGTTAATTCCTACAATAACACTGTTTAAATCCTGGAACAAAATTCAATGATTAATACTCCTACAAATATTGTTTTATTGCTTTCTCTCTCATGTTCTTCATGCTAAACATCAGGCACGCTACAGGTGAACATGTCTTTCTTATGGTAAAGTGTTTTGAGACATCAGCAGGAAGTATTCCAATTTAATACATACTGTGATTTCTATTTCAGATCTTCTTCCCTGATGTTCCCTTCCCAACACTCTTTCCCCCGCCTGGCCACTCTAACAATCTGTGTCATAACGACATTCAGATTTGGAGCTGCCTGGAGGTGGACCCTTCTAGCATCATGCAAGCCCTGAGGAAACACGTCCTTGACAGTACCCTTCAGCATCTACACATGGACCTCTCTGTTCTACCTCTAAAACTGCACCAAGTATCAGTGGTGGCTCCTACACTAAGGTGGAGATACATCGCCCTTTGCCAGGAGCAGCAAAGAAAGGAAAAAATAAAATGATAATAATAGAATACTATTAGTATTTTTTCTTCCTGCTGCAGCAGTGCGGAGGGGCGGGCGGGCGGAGCTACAGGGGAGAAGTGCTAGACACTTGTGTGTGCAATGAAGGATCAGCCCTCTCATGCCGCCCAAAACAGTCAGGCGCACTCCCCTGTTCTCCGTGCAGGCTGCATTGCAGCCTACATGGAGAACATGCCTAGCCATACAGCCCATAGCTGAGAGCCGTGTACTGGTGGTCAGACCAATCACAACACTCCATTGGAGTGATCCCCCCCCCCCACTGTGACCTCCCCCCATCCGTGAGCTGTGCTGGCTGCCCCTACCAAGTATTCAATCTTCCTGTAATGTTTACAGATTTTGATTAGGAAATTGATGCATTGAATTCTGAAACGTATTAGTATTCATTTTTGGCATTTGATTTCAACTAAATCTGGGATATCCCATGCTTTGCAGGCCAATTTGAGCTGGCGGGGCTGCCGTCATTGGAACTTGTCCTTGCATAGGCACCTGCATCTGCTGTGTTGATATATTTTGCATCTGCATTTCTCTTCACATTTGTACATTTCTATTAGCATTATCAGCATTATATCTACACTTGCTCTCTTCCAATGACCAACTCTGTGACAGATGTGATAAGGAGTAACCTTTTTCATAGCAGCAACTTTTGCTCCTGAACCTGCATTAACAGAAAAACTTCTACCTCTACCGTGAGACACATTGAACCCTCCCTGATAGCCAACTTATAGAACAGCAATGCCATGCATACCTCCTTGGTTTCCTGTAAACGAAGGATTATGAAAACCTTTCTGTGTCAACCTTGTGAGTGCTCAAAAAACAATTTCTTTTATCTTTTTCTCTTTATTTACAGTTCATCACTACAGTATTTTGCATATCTCAGGACTTCATCAAGTGAGTTATTTTGCCAGCAGATCACACTTTGAGTTATGTGCGAACTGAACTCTAGTTTCAGCCCTAAAACAAACTGTGACACAAAAATTCCCATATCCTTTTCTTCTGGATACTCTCAACCACTATGCTATTGTTATGCATCTAAAAGTCTTTAATAAATTAATTCTTTTTGGTTCTTGGGCCATCTGATTAATTTTAACTCAATACAAATCTTTTTGTGGCACTCAGCCTTTCAGGAAGGTAATCACTGCTTCATATTTTACATAATTACAGGAGATGATGCATTAGTATTAGCATTCCTCACTGGTTCTTCACGTGGCCATTGCAGAGCACTCTTATACTCAGCCCCAAAAAATCAGTGGGTACTACAATATCAAAGAAAGTATCCAAGTCGGCCCACAAAACCGTCAAAATCTTTATAAATATCTCTAATTGTGAGTACCACTGCACAGGTTTGTGTCTCAATTTTGGAAAATTGTTCGTAATGCTGCATGATCGCCTCTGTTCCAAGGTAAACGTACATACATTTCTCCTGCTATTTCACTTAATGGATAAGCTGTAGTCTCTCCCTCATTTTCCTCATCTTTCTTCCTGTCACCTCAGCTTCCATCTTTTTCTTTTCATGTTTCTTTGCCCACCTACTTTCCAATTTTTCATTTTCACTGCATTTGCAAATGCATTTTACCAATTCCATAATATGTAACCGCATTCCTGTAGCATTCATATTTTCAATTGCTGCATCATCTATTTGAACCCTATAGCTCTTCTGCAAGTGAAAAGTTCTAGAAAGATCAATTTCATATTTCTGGGCTAATTCTGTCAATTTATCATGTAAAGCAAATACAAGGAGATGATGGACAGAGCGCTAACACCTTTCAGACACTCACTCCCAGTCACAGATCTGGGTTGAAGCCATCATCGTTCTTTAGCTCATTTCCCCACCCCAATTCAGACACAGCTATATACAAATCAGTCTTGACCCTGTGACTCATGGGAACAGTCTAGCCTGAATTGCCAAGCTATGTCTTACCTGGATCGGAAACAAGCATCCTGGGACAAGTTTCGGGGTAACACCCCTCATCAGTCAGGCTAGCTTGAATCCAGTGGCAAAGTGAGCAAGGCGAACAAAGCAGACACACGGAGGTGATGGATGGAAAATTTCAGTGCTCCGTTCATCATCTACTTGTGTGTGCTTTGTTTGACCTTAGGTTGCAGGTATGCCCAGAAGTGGGTCCCTTGCTCACTTTGCCACTAGATTCAAGCTAGCCTGGCTGATGAGGGGAGTTACCCCGAAACCAGTCCCAGGATGCGTGTTTCCGGTTCAGGAAAGACCTGGCTCAGCAGTTTGGGCTGGACTGTTCCCATGAGGCACAGGGTCAAGGATGATTTGCATATAGCTGGGTCTGAATTGAGGTGGCAAAGTGAGCTAAAGAACAATGATGGATTCAACCCAGATCTGTGACTGTGGGTGAGTGTCTGAAACGTTTCAGCGCTCCGTCCATCATCCCCTTATGTTTGAATTTATCATGTATGACAGCTGCTTGTCTTGTAAATTCTTTACAGGGGTAAATTAATTATTTCATTTGATATTGTTCTACGTGTTCTGATTCCTAATATCCTCTTATTATTTCCTCCAATTCCAATTGCAATTTAGTAATGTTTAATGGTAATTATTTTTCAGGATTTAAAATAACTTTTGAATCTGTGTTTACCGTCTTTCTTAATCCTATTGCTTCTTCAAAGCAGTTTGGTAAAATTCCATCCTCATTCTAATTATTTTTCTTCTGGAGTTATAACTGCTGTAAAAACAAGAGTTCCTCCATCTATCAGTGCTTGTACTGTATGAGGTGGTCTCCACTCCACAATCTGAGAATCCTGTGATGTAGGAACAAACCCTGTTGCAGGTGGATCTCCTGCCAACCCTTGAACTTCTGGCTTCAAATTAATATTTTGTTGAGCATTTGCAAATGGTCTAGGTAAAGTCTGTACATTTACTGGTGGTGTCTGCATTGTACTACATTGTACAATGTGTCTATTAGTCACAGTAGGAACTGCAACTTGTCATCAAGCCACAACTGAAGGAACGATTGTGAGTATCTGTATATGTTTTTCAATCTGTACTACACTCTGTTCTACACGGGCAGAAGCCACCACACTACTAGTACTAGTACTTGGTTCACTTTGATCAATAGATGTAGCAAAAGGTTGAGGTCAATCAGCTAACATCTGTACTAAAATATCATCCCCTGAATCGCTATCAGTCTCTCCTTCCTCCTCTTTCTTCTCTTCATCCTTCTCTGTTGATGTTCTCTTATTTCCCTTTCCTGGTGTTTCTGTTGTAATAACTGGATACAGTCTTGTTTCCTCGATCACATCTTTTCTCCATTTATGCTGTTCTTCATCACATTGAGCATCTGCATAATTACGCGCTGCTCTCTTTGTCCTTCTCTAATATTTTTCCTTCTCTTTATCCCCTGCAACTTTCTCCCAAAAAATTCTGAGGGTCATATTGAGGAGGTCTAGGAGGTGTCCTGTTAGACCTGGCATCATTGGCGTGAGTCTCCCTTCCATTTTTACTGATTGCCTCCTCCGTTTTTGATATGTTTTTGCTGGTTATATGCTTTGGGCACTGTGCCACTGCTATTCAGTGCCACAGTGCAAGTGCTCCCTATGTTAAATTGATGTATTGATTAGTGATTCCATGATTGGGTTATTTGATTTACTTGTCAGACCCTAGTACAGGGCACCATGTATGCCCAAGGCTTGTAATTCAAATGCTGCTGGTGGGCTTGCAGCACTGGTTGTGCCACCCACAGAAGCAGCTTGTAAAGTGTGTCTCAGGCCTACCATTGCAAGGCATGTGTGCAGTCTGTGACTGCCATGTCGACTTGGCAAGTGCACCCACTTGCTAGTCCCTAAACCTTCCCTTTTTTTCATATCAGACACCCCTATGGTAGGCCCAAGGGCAGGGTGCATTGTAAGTATAAGGTAGGACATGCCCTGGTGTGTGTGGCATGTCCTAATAGTAAATTACAGTCATTTTAGTTTTTTACTATTGCAAGGCTACCTGTTCTCCATAGGCCAGAATGGGCAGTTAGATTAGTATAACTTATAATCCTAACTGACTCAGGGAACATGGTAGAAATTCGAATTTAGTATGCCTGAACTCAGAATAATAAATACATCTTTTAGTAAAGTTGGTTTTAACATTCTGTGTTTGAAAATACCACTTTTAGAACGGAGGTATTTTCTTGTCTAACAATCCAACGCCTGCCTCTGGTAGGTTGTGTATTCCTTGTCTGGAGTTTGAGTGACAGGGCTGGGGGATTCCAGGAGATAGAATGAGTCAGCCCAGTGGTGAATAGGGAGATCTGCATCTAGATGGGAGGGAGGAGTTGCACCTGGGACCTGAATAGGACTGGGCCTTCCCTCACCAATGCTGGCTCCACCTTCTGGGGTGCGGCTGATGTCTCTGCCCTGCACTGTGAAAGAAAAGAAGGAATCATGTCAACAAAGTGCTCCAGGGCTGTGCTTTCCCTCCACAATGCTGACTACACCTCCTGTGGGGCGTCTGATGTTTCTGCCCTGCACTGTGAAAGGAAAGGAGGAGTCCTGTAAACAAAGTGCTCAAGAACTGGTTTGGACTAGGCAGAGGGTTTTCTGCCTTCAGAGAACAAAGAAAAAAGTAGTATAAATATTGGGACTCAGACCCAAGAACTTTAGATCACTTCTGGGAACAAGACAAACCTTTTGCCAAGGGGAAGAACCAAGGAAGCTGCAGTAGCTTTGGGCTGCCCCTCTGCCAGTGTGCTGTTTGCTGGGTTGGGCTGCAGTGGTTTTTTTATTGCCAAGGAAAAGGTGGAGGAACTTTTTAAGGACTTTCATCATCTTACAGAATATTCTCCAAGGGCTTGAATTTGTGCTTGCCTCCTGCTGAAGTCTCAGAGCCAAAAGACTTCATCTCCAGCTCCCCCTTGAATTTCCTTGCTGGGAATTCTAACTGCAGAAGCCTGCGTTTCGCTGGGAGCTGGAAGCGTGACACAACGAGAAGAAGCGTGACACTGCCGCAGCTGAGATCGTCGCATCGGCAGAGAAGCGTGCCGCCGCCGCATCTCCCAGGAAGCGTGTCTTCGTTGAAGCTGCCTGCAGTCGCATCACCGGAGTAGAGTGATGCCATCGAGAGGGTCACCATCGCATCACCGGAGAAGCGTGTCGCCGGGCCTGTCGCGGCTCCAAAGTACATAGTTGTCGCAAGGCTGCCAGGGCATCTACGCATCATCGTCGCATCAAGGGATCATCTTCTCGCATCGCATCAGGATTGTCGCATCGCATTGAGGCACCATTGTGCGCATTGCAACCGGGCCGCAGGCTGAGAATCTATGCATCATCCCCGCACCGGACATGATCACCACGCATCCTCTACTCTGCACAAGCATTGAGGGGGGAAGCATCATCTCCCCCGGAGCACGGAACCGACGCATCTCCATTTGCGAGCCTTTGTTTACTCTGCGTTACGCATCCAGGTACTTTGTTGAGAACTTTGTCATATTTATCATCAACTTGAACTAAGCAACTTTTACCATCTTTTAAGTCAATCTTAAGTACAGTATTGTGGATTGTTGCAGTTTGTGGTCTTGTGTTAAGTCTATATAAAGAATACTTGTTTTTATAAAACTGTGTTGTGTCCATCTGTAGTGTTTTCACTGTATTACTGTGTATATTCACAAATGCTTAGCACACTGCCTCTGAGATAAGCCTGTCTGCTCGTGCCAAGCTACCAAGGGGGTGAGCAGGGGCTAACTAGGAGTGCTATCTCCTTGTCCTGACTTAGAAGCAAGGGTCCCTATTTGGATAAAGGTGTACACCATTGCCAACTAGAGACCCCCAGTTCTAACATGGCCTCATTTCATATATTTTCCCTTTACAATGATCAAGAATTCTGGTATGAAATGTGCCATATTTTGGAAAACTCAAAGGACCCTCTTTCTCTGTGAGCTTGCACTATTGACAAAGCCAAACACATGTATGTAATCCATATTCTGTTGTCATAATGCATGCAGGCGTATCCTCAGGAGATGCTTCTTCACCTTTCCGTACTGGAATAGTAACATCTCCTTTCACAAAATTCTTCAAAGCATTTCATGAGCACAATAAATTGGGAAACAAAAGTAGCATCAATTCAATATTTTTATTTTGATCCAGATAAACCCTATAATCCAATCCTGTCACAGCTAAATTTAACAACAAATCTCGATGTGCATCTGACCAATCGCAACACAAAACCTAGACGTCACCAGGCATTCCCAGCACTAAAGTACACCAACCGACTAATCCCAGTACAGACCCTGTGATGTATGACTTTACTTCTTGCACAAATTCACCCACCTTTACAAATCCCTTCATAGTTAACAAACCAACAAAAACTGTAAAATGACTCAAAAACATATATAAATTCTTGTTTACTCTACTAAAAGGAAAAAAAGCTTTACAATTGTTCGAGAAAACCCACAAACGCTAGTGAAATCTTGACCAGCGGGAAATCACCCTAACCAAGGCCACATCACCCTTTTGCGCAATTAGGTCCTGCTAACATCAATCAAAGTTAAACAATTACAACAATGTTTTAGTATCTCTATCTCAATGGTATAGGTGATGGCACCTCACACTTTAAACATGCATCCCCCTTTTAATACTCAAATAGCAACTGCCTTTAAATACCACCTCGTCAAATCTTCAGGTTTTCGGCATTGGATTTGGGGATTTTATTCTAACTTGCAAATTAATTTGTAGCTCCATTCAAGATGTGAACTGCACGCCGCTACCAGAACACTGATAGCATGGAAAGAGTACACATTTTACTTATCAGTATTGATTCAACCTGTAACTTACAAGAATGGGCTCCAACTCCAAACCAAATTCTTGTTTTAGGCGACAGAGCTTTTCCACCATTTTTTGAATGGAAGATAAAAGCAAATCATTATTATTCAAGCATTCCTCTTTAGGATACCCTGACCCTAGCATTTTTGATGTTGGAACACCAAATCCGTTGTTAAATCCTTCGCTTGCATGAGTTCACTGCCTCCCCAACCACAGTGTCAAACACCAGGTACCAGCGGGTGGCCATCCGACCTTAAGTAATGCAGGAGTGAACGATTTTCGAATTTTTCAATCTTTGAGTTTGAGAGAGGGCTGCTGGTAGATGAGACATGAATTTGTAGTGGTGAATGGAAGCTAAATCAAATCATTATTAGTCAAGCATCAGTTTTAATCAGTTTTTCTGCTCAGTCAATAATGATAGTTTTGGTTTGGTTTCATGAACTTTTATTCTCATAAAGAGATTAGAAAATATATTTTTGTCTTTATTCAATTAATAAATCTGATAATCCATTTTCAGAAATTTATCAAGAAAAATATGGTTAGGTTCAGCAGTAATGCAAACAGGATAAGCGTGGTCCAAAGAGGAATTAGTCCCTATTCTAAATTAAGGATAGTAATCAAAAATTATTAGAACCCATTAAGAGTTAGAGAAAAGAGTGATATTAATCGAGCATAAAAATTAGCAGTCGAACTCCTCATAAAGAGCAGTTAACGAAACTCAGCCAAGTCTCAATATTCAAAGGAGTATCAAAGTCAAAGTCAAAAGAAACTTTGTTCCGATTGAATTTACAATCATAAAAGTACATTGTAGAAAAATATTTACAACAATTTATAAAAAAGTTTCCATATGAGCAATATTGACTGATAGATACAGAAAGCATCAAATTAATCATTAAAAGAATCGTCTATTCATTGACACCCTGTGCGGCAATGGAATAAAAGTTGTTCACATAAAAAAAGAAGAAAAATTTACAATGCAGAAGCCATTAGTTGAGATCGAATTTTCAGACATGCCTTTAAGAAGCAAGCTATAGATTTGGCAACAGATGGGGTATCTAAAAACTGTAGTGCCAAAAGAGCGGGTCTGCATCTTCTCAGTCCTGTTTGTCGGAGAAGTGGGACCAACCAGCGTTTGCGCGGGGTCTCGTAGAAGCTACAGAATAAAATTACGTGCAAAGTAGACTGAGAAGAACAGCCGTCACAGGGACATCTAGCTAGTTCACGAGTCCAATCTGAGGGCTCAGGGAACGAGACAAGACGGTAAAAAGAATCAAACCGAAATCTAGTTAAAACATATCTATCATAATTTGACAAATAAAAAGACAAATAGGGTTGTATGCCATAGGAGGATTGTATCGTTATTAAGTGGGTGTTTGATTGTTTGCCAATTTCGGAACACATGCGTAGGTCTCTTAAATGGGCGACACATAAGTTCTTCAAGGTCTTTCTGGGTATGGCCATTAGTGAGACAGGGTTGGTGAAAAACGCTGGACAATTCATATCATTCAGAAATGTAAAAACATATAATAACCAGGGAATCTTTTTCCAGTAGGTCAATGTAAGGCAATCGATTATTAGCGACCGAGTAAGGAGACATTGCTCCTTAGTCCATATACGGTGCCAGAGGAGGATCGGTTGGTATCTAATGGTGTCAGATAGATAATCCCAACCGAGCTCAATATGGCTACCGTAGTTAGGAGCACTTCGGGGAGGGCTAATACATATTTCAAGAAATCATTTTCGATTACTTGAAGCTCAGTTGCAGGGGCATAGCCCCATACACCCGCACCATAAGTAGCCACACTCAGACATTTGGCTTGATAGATTTTCAGTATCACAGCATGACCGGGCTTGCCCAACTTCCTTGAAAAAGAGGTCAGCGCCGTTGTTGTGCTCTGAAACTGCAATTTCTTGCTGGAGGTGGCAGGTTTCCATGACATATGGTCGTTGATGAGGATCCCTAAGTAAGGATATGTTCTGCGGTTTTCTAGCCTAGTGTTGTCAATATAAAGAGTTTTGCATTTCTGAGCTTTCTTGCCAATATGCATAACAAAGGTCTTGGATTTATTTACTTTTAAGCCAAGAGAAAGCATATATTGACAATACTTGTCCAGTTGGAGCTGGAGCTGATTTGGTGTTCTCGCTAGAATGACGGAATCGTCAGCATATAGTAATGCAGGGATTGGCCGGGTGTTTATGCAGGGGAGATCCTTATTGTCTACCAGCATCGCTTGCTCCAATCCATTTGTGTAGATATTAAATAAAAAAGGAGCAAGGACGCACCCCTGTCTGACACCTTTTGAGATGTTGAATGATTCCGATAGCTCTCCATTGATGCCATACCTCACACATGCTTTAGCATCCGAGTAGAGCTCTCGAAGAAATTTCAGGAGTGGAGGATCTACGCCCAGGTTACTCAGGATCTCCCACAGCTTAGAGTGGATTACGTAGTCAAATGCGGAGCTTAGGTCCACATAGACCAGGTAAAGGTTACCGCCTTTAGCCCAAGCATATTTACCCATGAGTAGTGTCAGATTAAGGGCCTGTTCTACGGTGCCCAATCCCTCTTGGAAACCGAACTGGAGGTCGGTTATGATCTTGTTCTCTTTGGCCCAGTCCTGGAGACGTTCCAAGATTAGTCTCCCAGCGACCTTACCCAGCGAGTCCAAGAGGGAAATGGGTCTGTAGCAGGCTGGGTTGTCGCGTTCTCCCTTTTTAAAAATGGTTAGAAGCACAGATGTAGACCAAGAGTTGATTAGGCCGACCTGTGAAGCTGTAGGACATGACTTGCATGACAATTGGGGACCATAGATCTAGGTTACTCACAAAGATGTCAAGTGGGACTCCGTCAGGGCCCGGAGCTTTACCGGTCTTTGAGGAAGTCAGCGCAGCAGTCAACTCCACGAGGTCGAAGTGGAGGTCAATAGGATAGGTGTTATCCCTAGTAAGGACTGCCCCCCACCCCAATTCTGGAGGCCTCAGTTGTTAAAGGGGAGTCCCCAAAGATCTGTGAGTAGTGGGCTACCCATTTTTCAGCAGGTACTGCCACGTCTAGGTGACGAACAGCTGTGGCGTCCGCTAAAAAAGGGGACTTAACTGTTCGCCAAAACAGTGTACTGTCCTTGCTCAATGTGCTCTCATGCAGTTGGGCCCAGAGGTTGTTTTTTATTTCCCGTTTGCGGGTTTTTTGGGCCAACTTATATTTCCTTCTTAATGAGGCTATTAAGGCCATGTCCCTATCTTGGCTATGTAGATAAGGAGTATCAGCATACAGTTGCAATAGCAATCCATACAAATAATGCCTCAAAAAGGAAAATATGGGGAGACAGATGCAGCAGTAGCTTCAGCCATCAAAACCTAGGAATTGGAAGTTTTATAGTCTGGGAGCATCACCTCCAAAGTGACAAGTAATACAACAGTCTTCAGCAAAGCCTCAGTAAAATCTCAATAACACCTCTAAAAGCAACAGCTTCTGCCTTGCATCTCATCTGCCTAACTAACCAGAAGCACGCACTAATAAAAAAGACAAGAACACATGTAAATGCAATGTTGCAGGTTAGATCACGTCCATCCAATGAAAAGACATATTTTTGTAGTGCGTAGGCTTCACTCTTCCTTTCCCAGGGAAAACACATTAAGTGGACAGACTACAATCAAATATTTAAAAGACATCACTAAATATTTGTGCATTTGGAAGCGTCCAATGAAGCTTGCTGTGGAATCTATTCTACGATTTATTAAGCATTTCACTGCATAACAATGAGCTATACTAAAGACAGAAGCATTTATTTGCAGATTTCTAGTTAGGTAATGCTTTTCGTATTTCATGTGAGTGAGAGTTATTACCTCCTCGTCAGTCTTCCTCGCCCCCTGAGTTACATAGTGAGCTTTAGCTCCACAACAGAACCCTCCAAAGCAAAAAGAAACCACCTCCCACCCCCTCCCAACATGGCCGACCAGTCCCACCTGACCTCTATAAGAGGCGGGCCGGCCCAACCAATCAGCCTGTTTTTTTTGTTCTGCGCGATTCTCTCCAGAGCTGTTCAGGTAAGATGGGCCGGCGTGAGCTGGCCCTGGGGTTTTAAGGTGGTGGACCGGCTCTAGCGGTCTCTGGGGCCTTATGCCTAGTAATCCCCCCCCCTCTTCCTTCCCCCGGTCCTGTGGGGCCGGTTAGGTGCTGCTATAGCGTGCCAGTGGTTTACAGGGGGGGGGCGGCAGGGGATATGGGGTGTTTGGGCATCCCCGTGTATCCCCAGGTCGTTACCGAAGGGCCCGGGCCACTGTGTGGGCTTTTGGGGTCCAGCGCTCCGTTTGGCTTTTATGCACCTATGTGTGCTTGCATGGCTAGAAGTTTGCAGGTTACGCCCGTCGGGTGGCTGGGCTGCCCGATGTGTGTCGTGTTTTCCTGGGAATGCCAGGGCTGTGTGTTTTCAGCACTGCGTGGACACATGCGGTGTAACAGCTTTCAGGTTAATTTGCCTGACATGATTTCATGCACCTCAGTTTGAAGAACGGGTGCTCGAGCTTCACATGGTGCCATTGCCTGGAACAGCGTTTTGCTTGTTTTCAGGGCTGCGAGCGCTCCTGCACGACGATCTGGTGTGCAGATATCGTCTTTGTTGCTGCAGGTGTGCACTCATGCTGTGTAAACGGGCACAGCTGATCTGTGGACCGCTGCGTGGACTAACGGCATTATTGAGCCTGGCCGTGGGTTGGTGACGGCACTTACTCGGCGGGGGCGGCTCGGTCCTCCCTCGATTGTCCGCGGGTCCTCGGGGTGCGCCCATCAAACCGGCCGGGGTCTCGCTCCTCGCGGCGCCGGCGTCCGTGAGTTGTGTGTTTTTTCTTCCCCAACGGCCCGCGGCTGCTTGCCGCGCTGGGGTTGGCTCCGGCTGGCTCCCGCCTCTTGTGGGCGGGGTTGGAGTTTCCATCAGGTGCCTGGGATTGCCTTGGTCTGCCGTGCACGCCAGGGCTCCCCCGCGGGCGCAGCGATTCACAGGCGGAGGTCGCGTCATCTTGCTAGAGAGTCTTTCCTTCTTTTCAGGATATGCGTGTCCGCCTAATCCAGGTGCCAAATGTAACATATCCTATGCGATGCTCCTTATAAACGTTCCATGTTGTGCCATCTTGCATTGCATGCAAACACCACATCAGTGCATTTAAAAATACTTTAAAACGGAGTCTGAGGGTCCTGTGTTCGATCCTCGGTGTGGGCATTTCCGTACGTGGAATCTCACCGTCCAGTGAGCTCCAGTGGCGCACTCGGTTAACGCGCGGTACAGCAGTACTTGCACTTAGCCTTGCCGAGGTTGTGAGTTCGAGCCTCACCTGGAGCTGCTGATTAGTTTTCAGTAACCATTCCGCTCAGTATAATCGTTTGGACTCAGAGTTAAAGTCAGCTCTTGCTAGAGAGTCTTTACTTCTTTTGGGTATTTGTCATTTCAATTTGACCTACTTCATGGTGACCTGTGAGGAGAAAGGCTTCTCTTGTCCTCACCCCGAGCGGACACTTACTGCGAACATGCTGTCTGTTGGACAGGGGTTTTTTTTTTTCAACACGATCTGACCCGTGTCCTGGGTGCCCTTCCCCGCCTCGGCGGGTCTTGAACTCTTCTGTCGCTTCTGCGGGGTCTCCTGGGGTTTCCGCACTGTCCCTTCAGACCCCAGGGGGGGTGTATGGCCCTAGTGGCGAAAGGGGGCCCAATGGTTGGAGCATCCCCGCCTCGGAAGGTCTTGGGCTCAGAACCCACGGACCTGTTTTTTTTAATAGTACCACGGAGGCATTCGTAGGTACGCCTTGAGACCCTTGCGGGGGTGTGGTGCGCTAGTCTGGTCTCACTTTCCGCTGGGGAGTTGTTGGCACTGGGGGGTCACGCAATTGCGTGGTCTGTTCCTTGTTTTTTTTTTCCACGGCGGGTGGACGCCTGGCTGGCTCGACCGCCTGGTCTACCTGCGTCCTTGTCGGCCTGTCCTTTTAGTTGGGGGCCCGCTCCCCTGGGAACGGCCTGCCTTCGGGCTCCTCGTCCGCCTGTGTGTGTGGGCGTCACGCCCTTGCGGGGGTGGGGTCCTTCGACCATTCCTCCTGGATACTGGGGGTCGGTCTCCACGGGGTGCGTTCAAGTGGCCTCCGGGCCCCTGTTTCGGCTATTCCCGGTCTGGTGCTGGTGCGGCCGCTCCCGTGTTTTTCGGCCCGAGGCCCGGGCTTCGGCCGTCTCGCTCCAGGGGGTTCCCTGGGGGGGGGGGGCTGTTGCCTCCATTTCGTCCCATCTTGGGCCGTGGCGGTCAGGGTTCTTGGGCTCTTCGGGCTTGCTGGCCTTGCTGGTCTTGCGGACTTCCCGCGGAGTCCCCCCTTGTCGACGGGTTGGGGTCCCTGCTCCTTCCTTGGTCTACGCTGAAGGGTTTTCTGAGTCCAGGCTGGGTGGCCGGCCTGCGAGTGGGGGGGCCCACTCTCGGTCTGCGGGTGCTTCCGTTAGGTTTGCCTTCGGGCCCGTGGGGGCTAGGACAATTCCACCCTGCCTGCACCTGCTCACATCTGCTTCAGTAATTTTGCAGGGTCGGACCCGGTTAGTTCCGGGTGGGGAGACTGCCTGGGGTTACCGGATGTTGCGGGCTAGGGGTGCTGTGCACCTGGCCCGCCTGGTGGATCTTCTTCGCCGAGCGGGGGTATGGGTATTCCCCGTCTGGACGTGTGATACGTCTTGGCCTCGTCTTGTTCTAGGGTGTCTCCCCTCCGTCGGCTCCTTGCCTTACGGGCGGTGGTGTGTGGCAGACCCTGATACTGAGATCTAGCCCGGGGCCAGGGTTCGATTCCCCGCCTCGGCAGGTCTTGGGCTCCAGGGCCCGCGGTACTGATAATGGGTTCCCTTCGGTTCCCGTCTCGGGCTTGTCCTCCTTCGGGGGTCGTGGGCCTGGGCCCCGTCCTCCCCTCTGGTTCGTTCAGTGGGGGGCGCCCTTGGGCACCGGGTCGTTTGGGGGTCAATGGGCTCCCCGGCAGTCGCGCTACACGGAAGCGCTCCCTTTGGTTTCCTTGCTCGGTGCTGGTTTTCTTGGGCGGAGTAGCCGGTCCTGGCCCTTCGGGCTGTCTTTTCCTCGGGGTCCGACTAGGTGGGGGCGGATCGACTGTGTCGGATCTTCCCTCGTTGCCTGGTCTCACCCGGTCCCCGGTGGTGTTACAGCGCCTGGGGCCTCGTCTCGGTCTGCCTCCGGTGACTCTGGTCACGGAGGGGGTCTCGGCCCTCCGGCCCGGATTCTGGTTTCTCCGCCCGGGTCCTTGTGGTGCCCGGTCTTTTGCGAGGCCATTCGGTCTGATGTGCGCGTTTCCCCCGTGCCCTCTGTTATCGCGGATCCTCGGCTGGATTCGCTTGGGCAGGGCCGGGGTGCTCCGGGGTGCTCGCCTCGGCGGCACGTGGTCTCGTTTTTGGATCATTGCAAGGGTGAATAACTAAGGAGCTTTGGCTCATGGGTGAGTCTTGTACCTTTGGTGCAGACGGCCCTCACAGGCCTAGGTTCTTTCCTGCCTAGGCTGGGTGGTGTCCCTCGGTGGCACCCGCGTGTGGTTGACACGCTTGGCGTGGGGCGTTCCGGTATTTGAATCCCGGCGGGGTCCCCCGCCCCGGGTACCCTCTCCTTGGGCGAGCTGGCGGTTCGTGCCTCCTGGCCGATCCCGGATCTTCCCGTACCGGGGTTGGGTCCTCCGCTCTCGGCGTCAGTGTTGAGCCGGCTCTTGTCGGCTGGCCCGCCTCCGTCTGCAGACCTGATCCTGTGCCCGGCGCTGGGCGCCCTTCTCGCGTTGGCGCGGTCGGCTTAGTGCTGTCCCCGCCTCCGTGGTCCCCTGGCGGGTCTCGGTTTTCCGGTCTGCGGTTCCCTGTGGGCCCGGTGGGCGGCCTTGCGGACCTTCCACGGTCCGGTGTTTAGCTCCGGGGTGGTTTCGCCTTCGCCCACGGACGCTCGGCCGGCCTCCCCCTTGGGTGCTCGCTTCGGCAGCGCTTATACTTTATTGGTACGTGACAGTGGGGATTTGCTGGGCCCCTGCGCAAGGGTGACGCGCAAATTCGTGAAGCGTTCCATAAGGGTTCTCTCTCTCGTTCTACGAGCACTTCGGGGGCCGCCCTTTGTGCCCCTGGCCTCGGTGGCTTTGCGGTCCCTCGCCTTTTGGGTGGTTTTTTTGCCTGGTGGCAGTGACTGCTGGGCGGAGGGGCATGCGGGGGTCGTGCCTCCGCTCCCCTCCCTTCTTGCGGGAGTTGCCGGACCGTGGTTCCTCCGGCATGTCCCCCGTGTCCTTCCCGGGGTTCCTTCCCTGGGGTCCCGGACTCAGGTGGTATCTTTACCGCTTTTCCCTGCCGACGAGGTTCCTCCCGTGTCCGTGCTGGTTGTTCGGCGTGCTGTTTTGGCTTCTCTTGGCCGCACGTCTTTCCTTTCCCGGTGGGTTGGCCTGTGTTGTGTCTTTTGGCCCGGTTCGTTCGGGCCACTAGCCCTCTTTCCACCTTGGTTCGCTGGCTTCCACAGGCTGTCATCTTTTCCTACGCTTCGCTGGGTTCGGTGGATCCGGCGGGGGTCCAGGGTCGGTCCACGGGGAGTGGCTCGGTGTCCTGGGCCCCCTTCAGGGTGTCTCCTCTGTGGAGATTTGATGTCGTCCCCCGCCTTGTTCGTGGGTCTCTTTCGGTCCCGGGGGACTTCGCTGGGGCCGTTCGGAGTGCAGGTGCTGCGGCTCCTGGCTGGCCTACTTTTCCTTTATGTCTTGATTTCAGGTTTCCTGTGATCCCTGTTTTCTTTTCAGTTGTTATACTTCAACCTTGGGTTGGTTTCTCTGCATCACCGTGTGGTGTTGTCGTTATGGTGGTCAATGAAGCCTTGTTGGCTTGGGTATTGGCTCACTATGTAACTCAGGGGGCGAGGAAGACTGACGAGGAGGTAATGCCCCGGTTACTTACCGGTAATCTTCATTACTCCGAGTATAGTCTTCCTCGCCACATGAGTTCCCTCCCTGTCTGGCTATCGGCTTCATTGTTTGCTTGGTAGATCAGGCTGATTGGTTGGGCCGGCCCGCCTCTTATAGAGGTCAGGTGGGACTGGTCGGCCATGTTGGGAGGGGGTGGGAGGTGGTTTCTTTTTGCTTTGGAGGGTTCTGTTGTGAAGCTAAAGCTCACTATGTAACTCATGTGGCGAGGAAGACTATACTCGGAGTAATGAAGATTACCGGTAAGTAACCGGGGCATTGTTAAATTATACGATACTCCTGTCGTCATTATTGGAACATGTGACAGATAGGAAGCCCAGGGCAAATGAGAACATGTTGCTTAAAAAAAGAACATTTTATATAAAATCAGGGCATTCTAAATGCAGGAAATGCTTGTAACATCGACCAAATGTCTTGTTCTGTTAACCTGTTTGATCTTAAAATCAATAAAATTGATAATCAAAAAAAACTTAGGAAATTCTACAGATATGATGGGAATTCTAAGCAAGTAACATTAAGATCATGATATCAAATACATTTGTGCATGGTTCAGCAATTTCTAAAGTTTCTACTTGTTAAAGGGAAGGCTGAGGTGGCTTACCAGTGAATATGGCTGTGCTGCGTTTCACACATTTTTATATGGGCGGTTTCTACAAATGTTTTCATGTTAATGTCCTGGGCAAACTATCAGGTTATTAATAGCTTTTTCAGAATGTGCAAATGCGAAAATGTCAGGTGAAAATTGTTTTGGGAAATTATTGGTTTTAAGTTTGCATACAGTTGTAAATAATGAATTCATGACGTTGCACTCAAAAGGAGATTAATAAGTCATTATATAACGTAATTAACACAGTGAAAATGTTGTGCCTCATTTTCTCTGGGATGCCATTTATTTTAATATGGATGTGGTTTATGGTGTTCTGTTCATCTTGCTCCTGGTCATTCCCCCTCCCAATCAGTGTCCCGCTGCAAAACATATTTTCTCTTGTTTCGGCAGAGCATCAAGGGAATGTTACGAAAGTTCAGGAATTAACTATTGTAATATGAAATGTGTATTGTGAATGAAGCTTCTTTCCTGTACACAAAGTATCATGTTCATTGACTTCTGCTAGAAGTTACAGTTATGGTGTGCTGGTTATATAAGCCATTGTTTCAGAAATATTTCACTTTGCGTTGATCATTTCTGCAGCGCAATTACTGAGAGAGTGGGTGAAAGATTTCTTTCACCTTGAGAAATGGGTTAGTACTACAGACTTTTTTTTATTACATTGCTGTTTCTGAGTTGCCTATGCAACCCTAATCTTGATCATACTATGCTGAATGTGCAGAATCTAGTAATGGAAATTGTGATTTGTGCATAAAAGCTCTTGGGCTTTACAACTGTGGGCTTCTTTTGGATTCACTTTACAGCTGTCACTAGGACTGCTGTTGCTGGGAGATTTACTATTTTCCTATGTACATTTAATGTAGATTATTTTATTGTGATGTTGTTGGTACTCTGACTTAGGTTTTTGCTTAATGACTTAGGTTTTTACTTAATTTATTTTAAATTGAGGCTATGTTTTATGATTCAGTATT
Organism: Lissotriton vulgaris; assembly: GCF_964263255.1. Lineage (NCBI taxonomy): Eukaryota > Metazoa > Chordata > Amphibia > Caudata > Salamandridae > Lissotriton > Lissotriton vulgaris. Next base: position 772,964,364 of record NC_141696.1, on the reverse strand, counting down.
TCCAGTTGTGGCAGGGGTCCAGGCAGAGAGGCGGGGTAAAGGGGAGGGAGGCGTGGGACGGAGGACGAAGAATAAAACACAAAAAAAACAATAGAAATAACTCACCTCCCACCGCCTCATTGCAGCTCTCCTGCTCCTCACTGCAGCACAGGCACCCAGACTCCCCTACTTCCAATCCAGACACTGCCTGATGTCTCCAACCCAGCAAAGCAGCTGAGGTTGGAGGCAGCTCAGTGCGCATGTTGGTTTGGCAATCCTAACATGGTCAGCCAAACTGACAGCCACACCTGTAGCAGTGCCCACTACTCCCCCTCCATGACTGCCCCAGCGATGGCCCCACCCCAAGACACATTCATGTGAAGAAAAATAAAACGATAATAAGCCTGTTTAATTATCATTGTATTTTTTACTGCTAGGGTGGGGTAATGATCCACTGTCACAGTGGAGTAGCCGCTGCTGTATATTTCTGCAATGACACCTTTAAAGCATTTCATTGATTTCCCTTCACACAGCATTTTTCAAAATGTTGTAATAAATCTATTTCTAACCTTTTTTCAGCTTAGAGCTCTGTTATTGGACGTGTTCTCATTTAATCGATTACGCTTATTATAATACGTATTTTGTTGAGGAGTGTAGTCTCTAACCTCTAGATCTATTGGAGAAGTTGGAGCTGAACAATTCAGGTAAAAATTGAGTGTTTAAGTTATTAGGGTTCAGGTGATTATTGGCGTTCAGCTCCCACAGTGCATATATAAAATGGTATAAAGGTACGTGGGGAAAACAAAGTGGGGAGTAGGGATCACTGATTGGCTGAGAGGGGAAAGGTATGTGGGTGCTGACATGGGGTTAGGTTAAAGGACTCGAGAGAGCTATGTGTGAGGAATTTGAAGCACAAGGATCTCTATGGCTATAATGACAGATCCATGGAGTGGGCGAGAAATGGGCTATGATTGCTGTGAAAGGCAGGTTTTGGGTGATGCCTTATATACCTCTCAAGCAGCAGGACGCTTCTAACTGCCTCCTGAAACTAAACATTTCATTCCCACATTTCAGTGTTAAATTCCAAGCAGGTGAAAGAGTGCATTTTACAATCTTGCTTCTCCTCTTTCTGAATCTGTAATAAGAATGTTCTCCTGCCACCTTCTGATGTGCAGCTGGTAAATGTCCACTACGAATGTAGGGGTCCACAGTCCTGGCCCACAAACCCCCTCGCTGACAGTAAAATGGCAGCTGTACTTAAGTGGGAAACAATGGAGTACATGTCAAACCTGATCCACTGCTCACACTGTATTCCACCTTGCCAGATTCTCCCATTGTTAAACAATGCACATCCCATTGTACACCAGCGCGGGGTTGTCACACTGACCATCAATATGTACTGGTTACAATGCTTACCATTTTTATAGCAGACACTTTGTTACTGAGCCAGCTTCTGCAAGTGCAATTCCCACAAGTGCGAGATTCTCCCATTGCCCATGAATGCTGATTTCTAACAACATCTTCCAGGGCCGGGTACTCACATGGGCCTATAGCTCTAATTCATCACATTTCCCAGGAGTGCTTGTTTATCACACTGCCCACCATTATCACCTCTTTGCACTAGCTCTAAGTGGTAGATCTCTACAAATACCACTTGCGCAAATTTCTCACTAAATGAATACATTATTTGCAATGTGTGAACTAATCACCGCTTGGGGTCTTAAGGCACTGGGGGCTGTCAGGAAGATTAAGTGAGCTATTGATCAGAGTCACATAATGCTGAGATGCCTCCGGGGATTGAACCGCAAGCCCTGTGCTCCGGAGTCAACCGCTCTGGACGCTGCCCCAGAGTCAGTCTCTCTGGCCGCTGAGCCACACCTCTCCCTCTCACTGTGCCCATTATCTTCAGCTTTCATAACACTACCCGTCTCATGTCTTCCCAGCTCCTTTTCCCTACTCTCTCTCAGTGCTTAATTTGTACCAGTGGTTTCAGGTGTAAGCCTCCAGCACTTATATTGGACGGTGACTTCTAAGACATAATCAGGCTTTGGTTCATAGTAACAGAGAGAAATGCAGATAAAGAAGGCATCAGAGAAAGATAGTAAAACAGTAACAAACAAAAGAAAAGAGGAATAAAAAGAACCTGCAAGAACGAGTTAAAAAGTCAGGGAGTGTAGTGGTTTGAAGAAAAACCCTGAAGTGGAATTAAGACAATGGGGTCATGGTATTTAGCAAACCTTGCATTTGGCATAACCAGCAGAGGACTCTTAAAAAGAACTTTAAACTCTTGCACTTATATTTATAAAATGTATTCAATGGTCCCTCCCCTGATCTTCCTATGTTTTACACTGCAACACCCTCCTTTCCCAACTCATTTGTTTAATGTATCAATTAATTTCACCATATTCATGCATTTCTATTTCTTTCCAAACCTTTCATAATGTTGATCATCTTCTCTCTCCCTCTCTCTCTCTCTCTCTTTTCATTCTATTATCATTCCTACTCTTGAATCAGCTGCTCTCCTCTCCTTCCACCATGCTCTCCCTCACTTGGACAACTGGTCCCCTTCCAGATGCCTCATCTCGGTAAGCTCCCACTGCTTAGCACTCAGACTTCACTGCACCACTGGTTGCCAGAGAGAGCGGCACCCAGGCAATGGGTGAAGTGAGTCAGCATTATCTCCTCGTAAGTCTTCCTCGCCACATGAATAATGAAGTGTGCTTCAGCTCCACACCAGAACCATTCAAAGCAAAAAAGTTAGCCTTCCATGCATCCATCTCTTCCCAATATGGCCGACTCATTACACCCCTTACCTCTATAAGAGGCGGCCGGACAGCCATTAGTGCACTAATCGCGAGCTGCCCACACATCCAGAGCCCTAAACGCCCTCGGCCGCCTTGCTTGATTCAGGCGCGGCCCAATCTACAAAGCCATCGACTGTGCGCTCATCCTGAAGATGCCGCATTCACAGATGTTACCAGGGCGTCCAGCGACTCACGGTATCCACACCACGTGAGCCACACTGCCTGACATCGACAACCCTGTCCTGATGACGATCCCGACTCACGGGGATCGAAACGCCGTCAACATCACAGCGCAATTTTAGGGCGCCCATTTACGTTTTGTGCTCCTGTAAAACTGTTTATTCCACGATTTAAGTGAATTTAACTTAACCCTGCGGAGCCATCACTGTATTATTTTCTTGTCACCTCGCGCCGTTCACGCTGTTCACCTTTTAGCACTTGCATCTTCACTTTTCATTAAGTGTATATATTCTTCACTCACCAAGTGCCCTCGGGTTGTCACATGATTTCCTCTGTACAGTGCTGTTTAACTGTATTACCATGTGTAACACCCCCCCCCTTTACTTTGGTGAATAACAAGCTTTTAAATCATATGAGCCTCCTTGTCTCCTGCTTTTGTAATGCAGACTGCATACATTACATAACTGTCTTAAATTGAAACCTGTTGGGAAATGTTATTGTTCTAACTGTCACAGAAAGGTGCATACAGGATGGCTTTCCCTGAGTCTCCAGTTTCCTTCACTGTGCGGGGCGACCCTGCATGGAGAAGGGCTATTGCCATGGGTGTTGGCAGAGGGGCCCTGGCGGGCTGTTTGACGCTCCTCGGCCGAGCCTCCATTTTTTGGGGGGCAAGTTTTCACAGGTGACATAGCCAGCAGGGGTCTCGCTGTGTCAGTCCCGAGGGGCTGGCGTCCGACGCAGCTGCTGCAGAGCTCCTCTTCTGTTTGATTTTCCTGGCTCCTCAGAGCTCCTGTGCTTACCTGCTGGAAACCGGGGCGAGTGCATTCCCAGCGCAGGCTTGTTCCTTCCATGGTTGTCTCCCTGGTGTTTATCTGGCCTCTCGTGTGGGAGTATTCACGCGGGTCTACTGGGGGCGAGGTGCCTTTGCAACCGTGTTTATAGCCCTGCCCTGGGGCGTGCCGGGCTCGTCCTGCTTCCCGCGCGGATGTTGTCCTCAAATTCGGCCAGTCCTGCGATTCCTGGGCGGTGAGCTTTTGTTGTGGATATTTTGTTTGCGGTTTCTTGCACACTCGCATGTGCGCTGCGTTGTTATCAAGCTGAGAATCTGAAAGCCTGGTTTGCTGCTGGCAGTGACAGAGAGCAGGTCGGGAGCTCTCGGATCGTTGTTGTTAGCCCAGTGCTGTACAAACGAGAACCACGTACTCTGAGTTAGCGTTATGTATAGGTGTATTTCTATATATGTTTTCTGGTTCCTGGGGTGTTTCAGTCACCAGTTGCAGCGGTGTGTCTGTGCTTGCTTGGCAGTTTTAATTGGTTTCCCCCATTATGAACTGGTGTACACGGACTTGCTTCGATGTTCTGGTTTTCAGCTGGCAGAGAGAGTGCCCTGTTGTTGCTAGAAGCTCTTGAATTTGCTCTGCTCTGCTGCTGCTGTTGGTGTCTCGTTTCATGCTCTGCCATTATCGTTGTTTTTGGGTTGTGATGTCCCAATGCTTTAATAAGGGATCATCGTACTCTGGGTGTGTGCTTTATGTTTATATATATGTATTTGTTTCTGTGTTTTTCCCAAAGTGGTTTCCATCACAAGTCGTAGCTGTATCTATGTGTTTGACCTGGCTGCTTTCATTGGTTAATAGTGGTTACATTCTCCATTCGGGTGCAGATTGGTGTTGGTTTCCCCCGTCATAAGCTGGTGTTGTTGGTCCTGCTTACAAATGCTGTACGTGTTGAGACATTGGAAGTATTGCTCATAGGTTGGTCTTGTGACTCTGGTGGCGCTGGCTCACGCTGCACAAGCGTTTATGTACTACCTATGCTGTGAGTCACTGTGGCTTAGTGGTTAAGGTCTCTGACTCTTACGCCAAAGGTTATGTGTTCAACTCCTGGTGTTTCACTGCTTGTGAGTTCTCTGTCAATAATGGGGGCAATATGGATTTCTTATATTCCTCATTCCGGATTAGTGATATCCGTATGTGGGTCTTCTACATGCTACTTTGGTTGCAAGACTGCTTTGTGTTTCTTCCCTTGCTGGTCATAATTATTCTTTTTGTGGTGCCATATATGAGCTGTGAGGTGCACTGCAGGGCACAGTGTTGGGGCTTTCCAGGTGTTTTCTCAGTCGCACTGACGAAGATACTTTGTATGCCGCCCGAACACTTCTTTGAAAAAAACGGAATGCTATCCACCTGACTGTTTAATAAATTTGAATCTGGCTTACGTTTGTGGTTCAATCTCCACAAATCCCCGTTTGTGCCCCGTGGTTGACTACTTGCTCCACGTCATTGCTGTTTCCGTGTTCGTTTGGCATTCATTTGGAAATTCAAGGGAGTTTCTTCTGCATAGAAAAATATTGTCCTGATGATGGTCTATCTGACGACTGCCCTTTAGACCGAAACGTCGACATTCCATCATCTCCTTCACTGTTGCTTTGTCACCAATTCACAACCATTTTTTATTAATTAATTTAGGTTGTGTTGTTTATCATTTGGAGTTGATGATTTCAGTTGTGAACTGTAGAGAAAATATCACTCATCTCTGTTCATGACCTTTTGCTCTAATTAATTTGTTTGTATTTATCTCTCCATTTTTGTTGCAGTAAAAAACTTTATGTTTAAATACAATTTTTGCTCTATGTGTTCCTTTCCTTCCAGTAATACATTTACCATGTTGATATAAGACGGTTATCCTGTGGATACTCCTGAGTGTGTTACATATGTACAACTCACTGTTTAAATTTAACCTTCCTTAAACAAGTCCCTTGTAGCACATTCTGACCTTAACTACACAGTGTCCAAGCCTACAAGGGTTTATTGGGTTTCCCCTGCCTTGAACAGTGTGTCTGATGGGGGCAGGCTGAATTTGGCGCCTGTCCATCCTTCTCCGGGCTGCTTTGGTGGTCACCTTGTGGGCTTTTGCTTCTGTTTCTGCTACTGGTGGGCTTTCCCTTTCTTGTCCAGGGCCCCCGCCGTGGCGCCCCCTCCTCCTCCTGCTCCCTGGCTCAGCTGGCAGGTCTTGCGCCCCCTTCCTGTTCGTGCTTCTCCTCGCTACCTGGGGTTTGGGGCTCTGTTAGTTGACTTCACCGGTTGTCGGTTGTTGAGCTGCCCTGCTCATGTCCACTGTGCTATGGTACTTTGGTTGGTCTACTGCAGGTCACTGTTTGGCGTCTCTCTGGTCCTTCTCCAGCGGGTCCTGTTCATCAGGTTGCGGTTTGCCAGTGGGGTGTTCGTGTTTTGCCCATCCTGTTTCTGGTATTCCGTTATTTGGTTGCCTTCCTCCTTGTGCCTGACCCCCTTAGGCAGGTTTCGTGTGGATCCCCGGCTGTTCTTGTTGGGGTTGCCTACCTTGGTAGCGGCCTTCCACAGGGAGTGTTTTGGGTGTCTTGGTGCCTTGTTGACAGGCGGGGCTTGCTTGGTCAGTCCGTTGGGGGTCCTCCCCATCTTGTTGGTCTCAGTGCCTCTGGGCCTTCCTTGGTTCCGGTTCTTTCCCAGCTTCTCCGATTCCCATAGGGTCGGCTGGTGGTCTTTCTCTATCCCCTTCCCGGGTGGAATGGCCTTTGCCGTCCTGTGGGGCGTGCTTGGGTTCCCAGTCTGTGTGGGGTGGTTGGTACACCTGATGGTGGGTTTTCTCTTCTGCCATCTGTTGGCCGTTTCTTGGATTGCCTGGGGTTTGCCCCTGCCCTTAGGAGGCTTCTTGTTGCTCTTCTTGGTGTTTGTTTCTCCTGTCTCTTTCTCAGGAAGTTGCAGGGTTTGCTCCTTTGGCTTTTTGGCACGGTTGTGCTGTCCTTGACTGGGTAATTTTGTTCCGGTTCTGATATGCGTCCCTGGTGTTGGCTCTGTCTCCATTCTTGTCCGGACTCCCGGCTTTGCGCTTTCCTCTTGTCCCTTTGCTTATGTGGGTTCTGGGCTTGTTTGGCCTGGTCGAGCATTTGGCCCATTGGGGGTGCTCACCTGGGTGCTTCTCCCTTGGTTTCGGCTGCTGCGGGTGTTGGGCCTGGGAGCTCTTGCTCAGTGGTCCGAATTGTGCTTCTGGGAGCTCTGGCTCGCGGGGGTCAGGGATTTGTCTCCTGTACCTGCTTTTGACGTATCCCACGTTGGTATACATTCGAACGGTACCCTTGCTTGTCCGCAGTTTCTGGGTTTTCCCGTTTATCCTTCCCCGGGTGGAGCCCTGCGCTTCCTGTGCAGATTTTTTATCATCTTTTTCTTAGTCCCTGGTTTTGGGGTACTGGGGCCTGCTGGCTCGGGTTTTCTCCCTGGTGTTGTTGGCATTGCTTAGGCTTGTTTCTCTCGGCTCTTCTGTCCTTCTCGCCTTGGGTGTTTTTCTGCCCGTGGCCTTGCCTCCCTGTCCTCTCCTCTTCATGTCTGCTCATCGTTGTTCGGCTGGGTCGGGCCTGGTTGTTGGATGGCTGTATGGCCTCATGGGTGCTCGCATCGGCGGCTCGCTTGCTACTTGTGGAACGTTATGGGACGGTTTGCTTGGACCCTGGGCAGGGCGGTCTCGCTCCTCCTTGCTGCGTTCCCCTCCCTGCCCGGTTCTGTCTGCTTTCTTGTGCTTGGTAGCCCCTGGTGGGCTTTCGCTTCCTTTCTGGTGGCTGGGCCCTGGGCCTGGTCCCTTCCGCTTTCCGGGCTCCGTGGGCATCCTCATCTGCTTTCTGCTTTCTCACGGTTGGCCGGTTGGGTTCCCTTGGGGGCCGGGCCATTCCTGTGGCCTACTGGGTCTGTTTTGCCTTGTGCCTGCCTGATTTCTCCCATAGGTGTTGCTCTCCCTTTCGGGGGGACCTTTGTGCGCCTGGGGTCTGTGTCCCACCTGTTTGTCTCCTAGCTGGTGGGGTTTTGGTGACCTTCGTTTCTTTTATTGATCGGTTGGCGTGCTGGATTCCTTTCTGCGCCTCATTCAGTTCTTGCGGCTCCTGCCAGTCTGTTTTGTTTCGTCTGGTTCCGCTGCTTCGGTCCTCGGGTTGATTTGTCTCCCTCGCTGTTGGTGGTCCACCGTGCAGTGTTGCTGTGTTTCAATCGGACTGCGTCACTTCCTGCTGCAGATTTTTCTTGGGTTGCAGTGGTCCTCCATTCTCTGTTCTCCTTCAGTTGTTGGTTTGGGTGTATTTTCTGGCGCCCCTTCCTGGTGTCTATCTGTCCCATGCTGGTTCTTCCTGCTCGTGGTTGCCTCTCTCTTGGGCGGTCCTTCCACTCGTCTGGTCCTTTGTTTTCTTGTGAGTTTCCATGAAGCCTCTTGGCTTTGGTATGTCCTCACTTCATAATTCCTGTGGCGCGGAAGACTTCTGAGGAGGTAATACCCCGATTACTTACCAGTAATCTTCATTACTAAGAGTATAGTCTTCCTCGCCACATGAGTTCCCATCCCTCCCTCCCTGTCTGGCTATCAGCTTCATGTTTATGCTTGGTAGTTTCAGGCTGATGGGTTGGACCGGCCCACCTCTTACAGAGGGCAAGGGTGTAATAGGTTGACCATATTGGGAAGGAATGGGAGACATAAGAGGCTAACTTTTTTGCTTTGGAGGGTTCTGGTGTGGAGCTGAGGCTCACTTCGGTATTCATGTGGCGAGAAAGACTATACTCGGAGTAATGAAGATTACCAGTAAGTAATCGGGCCATTACTTGGATGTTGCACTGCTACCTGCAACTGTAGACCATATGCCTATGTAAGAGACACTATCTTAAAAAGGAAGGGAGGAGAATGATACACTTCACTGAGAGGTCTCTAAATTGCTTACCAATAGCAGGGGCCCATGTGGAGCATTACATAATGCAAGTATAATTGTTCTTAATAATACTTTTATGTGACCCCTTTTTAAGGTGTGGCTGCAATGAATTTGGAGCTTTCTATTATAAAGTCTTTGTGCTCAAACTAATGCATCACCTCCACCCACAAAAAGCTTTCAACTATACAGAAGTTTAAACTATTGAACTTATCTGTGCTTTATATAATTGTATTTTATATGGGGTTAGAGTGAGGAATAGATTTGAGTGGCTGTTTAAAGGAAAGAGTGTGTGTGATTGGCAGTAATTTATCTGGGCTAGTGCTAGTGCAAAAGGGTAGGAAGAAGAGACATACATCAAGTGGACAAGTAAGCAAGTTTGTAGGTGATCGAGTGAGAGGAGTGATAATGCACTTATAGTGTAAAGTGTCCTTTTTAACAACTTCTAGGTAGCTTAACCAACTAATGGTGGGAGATTTTCAATAGGATAAAATGCAGCAGTTTCAGAAAAAAACTGCAAATTTAAAAAAGAAGTTTTAAAAAAGATAAGACATTGGAATTTTACTAGGTTGCAAATAATTTAAGATCATCCTTAGAGACTGTAGAAATGCTAGCCAAATTGTTTCTAAGCAGTGCTTAATTTGAGCCCATGGTTGAAGGTAGAGCGCAACAGCACAGATTTTTTTGGGCTTGCCCAGGGACGGTCTTTGATCTTGAAGCGTCCTTGGAGGGAAGAAATTAGATGCTGTACCTTCCTGCTGGGGACTAAAACGAGGCAGCAGTGAGTCTCTTTTGTATTCACTGGCCAGTCTTCAGATGATTGCATCAGGGAAGTGATTGGCCTCTCTATACGAACATTTCCACTCCTCCATGACTCACCTGAATCATCTGCAGATTAGATCAATCACGCTGGTGTCAAGCTGTTGGTAGGGGGTAGGGAGTTGTTGGTGCATGGTGACATGGGATGTGATGAAGATGCGAGGGAAACGGGTTGGGTAGATGGGGTGGTAAAAATTGCACCTCTCTGAAATGTAAAAGCAGAAAATTTTAAAAGTATCTTAAATGTAATCACTGGAACCAAGTCAGATCGTTGCTGCTGTCTGCATGCCATTAATGTAGAAAGTGCCATTCTACCCTCTGAAGGTGGGCACATGCCCAGAGGCCGACCCTGTTTCCACACCAGATTTTATCCAGAGCAAGTGAGATAAAAACACACAAGGGAAAAAAGAAGGAAGAGAATGACAGGAAAACAGTGACAAAAGAAGAAAGTAGGTAGGATTCTGCAAGACTGAGACAAGGCGGTGGTTTGAAGAGGCATGAGGTGGACTTAAGACTGCTCAGCCTTGGTGTTCAGCATGCTGACATTCAATGTTAGAAATGGGGTTTCTAGTTGTCTAGGGTATGCTCCTAAGTGAAGCAGAACCCACCACTCTAGTCAGGGCAAGTAAGTTACACACCAAAGATAACATGTGTTCCACCTCTGGTAGCATGGCGCAGAGCAGACAGACTTATCATCAGAGGTAATGTGTAAAGCATTTGCGAAGCACACTCACACAGAAACACAATGTATACACTACAAAAGAGACTCCACATAGGATTATATAAAAATGTAGATAGTATATTGTACATAATATAAGACCAAAACGACAAGTGTCAAAAATGACATGTTTCAATAATGCCTTAAGGAATGTAATGCAACAGTACAGGACATAAATCACAGTAGGTTATTCACTGTTGAGTAAATCAAAGCAGTGCTTAAAGTATGTGAGTGTTGTGCTGTGATCTTTGGAAGACCAGCACGCTCCTTTTTGAGCATTTACAGCAATTAACAGTTTTCCAAATGCACAAGTTCCTGATTGGGGGCCTCTGTTGAAGATTCACCGCGTTAGGCACTTCAATAAACCAATGCCCCCAGGTATGGCCGCCCAAGGGTGTAAGGTGGGCACCCACACCCTGCAGAGTGGAGCAGGAAGACCTCACTTGGTCCCCTGTAGTCAGAGAAGGCAAAAGCAGTTGCCCTAGTGTGCTTGGAGCAGTTGCCAAAACTACAGTGCAGCTTCCTTTGTAACCCCAGAGCTGCCCAAACTCAAGGACTGCATGTAAGCTGCGGATTAGGGGATTGCAGCTCAATGAGCTTGTGGCTGCCTGATTTCCAAAAGGTAGAGTCGCTTGGCAGTGGGGCTGACAGGTAATCTTGTTCTGTCCCTGAGATTTAACAGAATGGGACGTACAAGCCAAAAAGCACTGGGAAATCACGATGCATGGCAAAAAAGGAGGTAGCAGCAGCAGGCGAGCGCATCAGGGAGTTTAGCAAAAATGGTGGTTTCTTCTGGCAACACTGCAAGCCTCAGGAAAAGTGCAGATCGCCCAGCAAGCAACTTATGGTTACAAGTCCCACACAGTGTTTGGTTAGACCAGTCAAGGAGCAGCAGCCAGCAGGCAGCAGGGCAAAGCAGAAAAGCAGTCCAGTTGAGTCCTTTAAGCAGCACAGCAGTTAGCAGGCAATACAGCAAAAAAAACAGAAAAGCAGTTGAGAAGAGTAGTTTAAGCAGCAGTGCAGTCCTTCTGACAGTGTCAGTCCAGATCTAAAAGTGCTTCAACAAACATGGGGTCAGAGCCCCTGTATCTATACTCCAAAAATGTTTTTGATCAAGGGGTGACTTCAAATGAACCCTTTAAAGTTCACAACAATCCTCTTTCAACCCAGCCCTGACACCAGACATCAGTCGAGGGTAAATCAGCCCTTGATGCGAGGGCAAGAAACAACCCAAACAAATGTAAAGTATGAACTACCTCTCCCTCTCCCAACCCAGGAAGACCATAAGTATCCAGATGAATGCAGACGAAACCCCTATGACACTCATCCCTTCCTGTGTTGTGGCTTTCTGGAAAGTGTGCACCAGTGTACCTTCACACTAGCCCAGACGTGTATTGGAGGTAGGCTGCAGAGCACAAAGGGGCATATTTACAAGCTCCTATTACCACCAACCTCACTTTTTCAGGCGTTGTTGCGGCGATAGGGGCTTCGCCTTATTCACAAGGGAGCATTAAGCCACCGTCTTGTGAATAAGGCCCCCTTTCACACTATACTTAGCGTGAAATGGGTAGGCAATGGGTGTTGCCGTGTGCGTTCTACCACAACACCCATTGATTTTGATGCTGCTCCTTATTTACAAGTCAGAATTATTGGGATGTACCAAAATTAAGACCAGGGAAAACCTTCTATGTGTGCTGCATTAAGCAACCCACATAGAAGTTTCAAAATACCATTGAGATTGTTTATGTGCAGGAAGGTGTCCCCTAAAACGGACACACCCTTGCACTATGTTACAAGGTTGCCTGCATTGGTGCTAGGAAGCTAAAATTAGCACCAGCACAGGGGGAAACGCAGGGCTGCACTGTATTCTTGTAAATGCAGTCCAGGCCAGAGTTTTAAAAGTGGTGAAGCGTGGCGTTAAACCAAGGTGGGTAATGCAGCGCTCCTCCACTTCCTAGGAAATATGCCCCAAAGAGTTATTAGAATAGAGAAATGCCCACTTTCTAAAAAAAGCATTTGTCACCCCAAGTGGGACGGGTATGCCCATAAGTGGGTCCCATACTCTCCATGCCACTGGACTCAAGCTAGCCTGGCCCATAAGGGGTGAAACCCTGAAACTGGCCCAAGGATGCTTGTTTCCGGAGCAGGGAGCACCTGGCAGTTTAGGCTGGCCTGTTCCCATGGGGAACAGGGTAAAGACTGGTTTGCATATGGTTGGGTTCAAACAGAAAAGGCATGGGAAGCAAAACAACGATGTATTTAGGCCCAGATCTCTGTATTGGGGTGAATGTTTGACATTGTTCAACATTCTGTCCACCAATTGTTATATTTTCATTTGTCATCCCGAGTGGGACGGTATGCCCAGATGTGGGTCCTGTGCTCTCCATGCCAATAGAGTCAAGGTAGCCTGAGTGATGCGGGTGAAACCCCAAAACTGGTCCCAGGATGCTTGTTTCTGGTCCAGGGAGGACCAGGCCTGGCAGTTCGGGCTGGACTGTTTACATGAGGAACAGGGTCAACACTGATGTGCATATGGCTGGGTTCAAACTGGAATGGCAAGGGGAGCAGAAAAATGATGGGTTTAGGCCCAGATCGTTGTACTGGGGTGAAGGTTTGAGATTGTTCAAGATTCTGTCCATCAATTGCTCTTTTTTTCACTTTCTAAAAGTGGCAGTTCTAAAATAGTACTGTAAAATCCAACTACACCAGTAAGCAGGAATGTTCACCCCTAGTCTTAACATACCAAACACGGCAACATCACTCCCTTCAGATCAGGAATTGCCACATAAGCATAAATAAGAGAGCTCCCACTGCTAGCCTATGAGAGGAGTAGGCCTCACAGCAGTGAGAAACAAAACAGGCTGTTTAGTCACTACCAGGACATGCCACACATTAAGGCACATGTCCTACCTTTTACTTATACAGCACCCTACCAATAGGGCCACCTAGGGCCTACCTTAGGGGTTGACCTATGTGTAATAAAAGGTAAGTTTAAGGTTTGGCAAGGGATTTTAAATGGCAAGCGAAAGTGGCAGTAAACTGCGCATGCAGGACCTGAAGTGGCAGGTCTGAGACAGGTTTGAAAGGCTACGTCTGTGGGTGGCACAAGCAGTGCTGCTGGCCCATTAGTAGCATTTAATTTACAGGCCCTGGGTGTATGGGATATCACTTGACAAGAGATTTACAAGTAAATGAAATTTGGCAAGCAGGTTAAACCAATCATACCTTGTTTACAGGAGAGAGCACATGCACTTTAGTATCGGTTCGCAGTGGTAAAGTGCCAAGAGACCTAAAGACAACATAAAGAAGATCAGAAAAATAGATGGGGGAAGGCAAAAAGTCTGGGGATAACCCTGTAAAAATGGGTAAGTACAACATTCAACATCACCAGCTGTAGGCTTCGGAGCAAAACTTTGGGTAAAGGCACATATTCATATACAAATTAAGCACTGTGTCTGAGTCACATGGCTATGAAGACTGCATGATCTCTCACAGGAAATGTCTGGCCTGAGCCAAAGTAACAGTTGAAGTTGATGGCAGCCAGAATCCTACGGAGATGAAATCTAATTTAATCATTCTGCGCTAAAGTCTAATTTAATCATTCAACTTTATGAAAACAGTTAAAACCATCTGTCCCACATTTATTTATATCCAGCAAAATCTAAAAGAACATCTTTTCTCAATCATTAAACTTCAAGGAAGTGTGCAAACACTACCTCAACAGCTGCCAAAAAGGAAGTTCATCTGGTGTTAAATGGCCTTATTTTAACACTATGATTGTATTTGCCAAGCTACTTAGCACAACGAGGGAGGCATTGGGTCAGGCAACCATGAGGCCTGTGCATTTGTCACTGTTCTTTACTAATACAGTATCAGCTATTCAAAAACAAGAGCACTGCAGGAAAGGTTTAAATTGTGGCGATTAAAATAGTGTGCTTAGAAACTGTGCATCATTACAATGATCAATGGCACACTCTCCTCAGCAACAAATTCTTCCGAAGAATTCTGTTATCATAACCTGCTTTTAATATTTTGAACTAAACCTGCTTTTGAGTATGCTTGGTTGATATCTTTAGGTTTGTACCTTATGACAGATGTCACTGATACTCCTGGGAAATTTTTGGGGGACTGCATACTTTCCTACAATAGCAAATAAAATCAACCAGTAATCCTGTTTCTTAGAAGTAAATTCTCTGACGTCTTCCATTAAGAAACTGCTGCTTTATCCACAGACATCTAAATGTCTGTGATGTTAATGTTGACTGAGGTGGGGAATCCTAGCTAAGCAAAATATCACATGGAGTCATGCAAAATTATGTAAACAGATGTTCCAATTTTGCAAAAATTCATGAACATTATTTTAAGATATGCAGACTTTCATGATGTTGTAAAACAGGATTTGCCTGCATTTACTGTGAAATTTTCACCCGAAGGCATACCTGCCGTAAAAGTGACATGAGATAAGAGAAAGAGAATGGCTTGAGGGCCAATATCTCTCAGTTATCTCTCAGTAACACATATTCTACTCAAATAAATCTCCAGAAAGCAAAACATTCTGTGAAATTGCATCAATTAATTTGCGAGTTTCACAAGTTCAAAAAATATTTTTAGTTTAAGTTTGGCACACGATAATATGAAATTAACACAGATAATGTATTTTCTTAATAATTCACATCAGGTTTGCAGGGACATTTTAAGGATTTTGGGGGCCAAAGGCAAAACATACTTTGGGGCCTTTGCTTAGAATAACTCTGAATTAGTTATACATTTTCCTCTCATTCACAGCCTCAGCAAACATGAGGGATTCATTGGCAACTCTCTTCCTTGTCCAGAGAAGCAGAAAGACAAGTGGTGTGTAGAAACCCTCTATATGTGCAGTGGAATGTTGTCTCATCTTTTGCGCCTGTGCATACAGAGGGTCCATTTTTGTTTAATACACTCCAGACCCTTCTATGGAGGAACAGGGATTCTGAGTCAGTCAGCATTAAACTGTGATGCACCAGCCCAGCAGCGGCTCCACACGGGTGGTGCAGCCAAGAAGGGAGTATATAATGCTGTACTGTACATTAACTTGTGGCCTATCCTCATAATCTACCTTGGGGCCCTACCTCAGCTCAAGCACGTTTCAGCTGGATTGTGCGAGAAATGCAGAAAAGCTAGTGGCCGGACCAAGCCTTCTACGCACAATGTGTGGAGTACTTTGTCTGTCAGTACCTTTGAGGCAAACAATGCTGATGGGTGTTTTTGTTTACTGCACTGCATTGTGACTAGTATTCAAAGTGCAACAGGGGCACTAGGATGTGACTGTAATAGTCTGCTAGTAGCTCCAAAAGAACGAGGCCGTTTCAGAGGGAGTACACAATGCAAATCATCACTGCACAGTAAGTGGCAAACAACACATAAAGGCAAAGGCTTGTGCAGTTTGTCTGGACCGGTGTACTTTAAAATGTTAAATGCTTGCTGAATCTATCCAGAGACTAATAGATATTTTTCTTTAACCCTTGCTACCTTACAGGTAGTGGCCACAATTGCTGGGGAGCCTGGGCTGGCTAACATAAGAAAGTATAGTAAAACAAAAAGACGATGCACAGAATGCTAAACATTGTCGAACATACATCCAGTCACAGATCTGGGTTTAATGCTTAGCTTTTTTGCTCACCAATCCAGTTTGAACCCAGCCGTATGCAAATCAAGCCTGAACTTGCTCCCCATGGGAATAGTCAAGCCAAACTGCAAGGCCAGGTCCTCCCGGGACGGGAAATCAAGCATCCTGGGACCATTTTTTAGGTATTGCCTCTCATCAGTTAGGCAAGCTTGAATGCAGTGGCATAGTGGGCACAGGACCCACATCTGGGCATACCCTTCCCTCTTAGGACAGCTATAGCAAAACAAAAAGATGAGGATGGTATTCTGAACATTATTAAGCATTAACGCCCACTCACAGATCTGGGTTAAATCCATCATCTTTTTGCTCACCATGCCACCTCAGTTTGGACCCAGCCATATGCAAATCAGTCTTGACCCTTTTTCCCATGTGAACAGTCCAGCCTGAACTGCCAGGCCAGGTTCTCCCTGGACCAAAAATGAAGCATCCTGGGACCGGTTTCGGGGAATCACCCCTCATCAGCAAGGCTGGCTTGAATCTGTAGGCTTAGTGATCACTGGACCCACTTCTGGGCATACCCTTCCCAATTAAGGAGACTATAGAACACAAAAAAAGCATAAGAAAGAACATAATCAAACTGCTTATTAAAAACAGTATACAGCCTAGGACTGTCACACAATCCTAATAAGGGTCCCCTTGAAAGGTGTGGGCTCTGGGCCAGAGCCCATTTCGGCCATGCCTTGTGAAGTTTTTGCAGGTTTGGACCTCAGGCAGATGAGGATCAAGAACTTCATAAAAATATTTGTGGAGTGTGAGAAGCATCCTCACATGGAGGTAAATTCGGACAAGTGGTTATAGGATCCAAAGCCACAATCCAAGTCAGGCTCTGGCAAGGAGAGAGGCACACATTCAATATTTAATATAAGCATATTGAATCATATCAGAAATGCAACAGAAGTCAAGATAAAACAAGATAAGGGCACCATATGGCAGGTACATGGATAACATTCTTCATGTCCTAGCACTATGTTTGCATTGCGTAGTGTCAAAACTCTTCCCGCCTCCTTCCATAAACTTTTAAGTTATTCACTTGAGCTTGCCAATGAACTCAAGTATGTATGTTCCAATTTTGAAAGCAGTAACATAACAAGGGAGACATGGGCCCTAAAGCTAGAAATGAAACTGTGTTGCAAAATCGAGTTCATGTGAGTCTTGACGATGTATCAACAAAGTCTTCTCCTGTATTCAGAATGAAAGATTTTATGCTTTAGCTACTTATTTTTATTAACATTTGCCCAACATTTTAGGCAGCATCTTTTAGTAAACAAATTTACTATTAGGCTGGTCCAAAATGTTTATTCCGATTGCAAAATTAGTGAAATTTTCAAAATTTTGCAAATTTTGAAGATAGGAAATTTTACACAGTTTAGTTGTGAGAGGAAATGGTTGAAACAGAAAATGTCTTGCAGGAGACAAATTCCTAAGGATTCAGTTCCCTTAATAGTATTACACATGACCTTTGAACACAAAGGAAGTGCTTGTATTCTATTTCATGTGAGATAAAGTAACATTTTATTTCCCTTAATTGAGCCAAATTTTTGGTAACTTTTGCAAACGTTAAGAACACAAAAAAATAGACAGTCCAGTTGCTATCTGATAAACCCTGAGAAGAGATAAATGAAAGCTGAGCGGTCCCAACAATGTGGGAGCCTACTTGATACTTCAGCTTTGGTAAATAGATCCCACCCAGGTGCAGGTGGATCATGAAATGTAGCAGGTGATACTCTGTTAGAGGGGGAAGGAGCTAATGGCCTCTAGTTACTCTGGCCGGTTAGGAGGCTGCCTTCGGCCTCATATGAGGCCCAAAGCTTTGATGGTGTGTTAGATAAGAGGTCACCACTGTGACAGCTGGCCCATTAAGGATATCTTTATGGGGCTCACGACTTTCCATTCATCACTCATCCTGACATTGGATAAGCTGAGGGCATGCAGTGTACATGCAAACAAGTAGCCCACTCTTTTACCTTTGCAATAAGGTTGGCATAAGCAGTAGTTCCAGTGCATAAAATGTCTTCTCCTAATTATCTGAGATTCACCTCGAGACATAGCACTTTCTGCCTATCCCTATCGCATTGCTGGTCCCTCATGGGGGTGGACTGACTGAGCCGCCTGTATTTACTTTAAAAAACAAATGAAGTCCATCTGCGCTGTTTGGACTATCTTTCCACTCTTCTTTAGAAAACTGAAAGTTTTCTTAAAATAGCCCTCACCCACCAAGATTTCCCTTGGTGGAATGCTTCATCATCAGGTTCTTCCTGTCCCGCTGCAGAACGGGCATGCTGCGACCAACGAAGGCTTGGGAGCATTGTTAGTTGAACACTATGAAGAGTTGGGTCATATAAGAGTGGGAGGGTCTTATCGAGAGTTAACAATACTTGGCTAAGTAGGAACAAAGGTTTTATTCGGACCTCTTGCTGGTATGGTTAAAAAGGGGAAATTGAGAGGCATACGTTTATGTGTGTGTATCCCAAGGACCAAAGAAAACGAAGGTGCACACCTTTTAACTCGTAACTTAATGATTCCTTATTGAATTTAAATGAATGGTGCTACGATGCTGCACTCACTGTCTGGACCAAGTGCTGTTAAATAGTTCAATGGAAAACCTGCAAGAAGACTCGCTGGCACTGTGCACTGTTCGCTGATCAATACATGTATTCTTTTTCAACAACGGCCCGATGCATTTCGGGACTGAGTCGTCCCTTCCTCAGGGTAAAACCTTAATTTGACCAAATGCACACGTGGTGTCGTAATATGCCCCATAATATTAGTAATGCTCAATAAGAATTCCAATTGGATACTCGTCTCTGTTACGAAATGCTGAAAAAGTCCTTCAGTCTATGCTGGACGCGTGTCAAGTTAACGATGTTTAAAAAAATACTGAGTCCCGGCTCCCACAAATGCAAGTCGTGCATCGACCTGTCTACATCAGGCAGAGTTATTCCGAAATGCATCGGGCCGTTCTTGAAAAAGAATACATGTATTGATCAAGTATGTTGTATGATAAATTATGTTTGATTTGAATCATGTAAATCATGTGAGGGCATATAATTTATTTTTGATTGAATTAATTCTATTGGTTGTATTTCAAATGGAATATATAACTGAAGATCAAAATGAATACAAAGATTTTTGGATTAATGTGTTAAGTCGTATATATTGAAATATTTTTTGGGGGGGTTCAGGAGACCAAATGTAAGATGGATGAAGAGCCTCTGCTAGTCTCCATATGTCTGAGCAGCCGCTAGCATGTGACATCGGTGGGGCAGTGCAGGAAAAAAAATAAAAACAAAACTTACTTGCAGCCTGACATTCACCGCCTCGCCGCCTCTTCACTTCTGACAATTCTTCTGACAATTCTCACGCAGGCTCCCCACTCCCTAGCGCTAATCCAGACGCTACTCTCAAGCTGGTATTACCAGCACGAGAGAAGCATAGGGATTGGATGGAGCGGGCTGGTTCCACGCTCCAGCAGGGACTGGGAGCCTGTGCTCCTGAGACCGACTGATATCCCCAGCAACAGCCTCAAGATATCTAAGTGTGCATGTTGGTTTGGTTTGGCTGTCCTAAGTCAGCCCGCCAAACTGACATGCACACTAAATGTAAATGTAAATGTAGTACACTTGTAAAGCGCACTGTTGCCTCCGCAACAGAGCGTCCCGGCGCTGTATAACACTGTGAAACCCTTCCTGACTCTCCCTGTGAGATGCCCCTCCTGGGCACCCCCAAGGTGAAGCCAGGCATCCCAGTGTTGTTTGGGCCGTAGTGGAGATTAAGCAAGCTATTGCCCAGAGTTGCAGCGTGCTACCCATGATTAGAGTAGGCACTGAGGCAAGAATTATCGAGTCCGCGGACATTGAGCCCAAGACCCTGCCGCATCGGGAATTTAACCCTGGTCCCGGGCCTGATCTCTGCTTCAGAGTCTGCCGCTTCTAACCAGTGAGCCACACTTCTCCACACTGGCAGTGCCCTGAGTCCACCACTCCTCCTGCAACTGATGTCCTTACCCTCAAAACACGGTTGCGGCTCGGGAGTCAAATAAAACGATAATAAAGCAGTCTTATTAACTGCTTTATCATCATTTTTTTTTACATGTGTCTGCTGATTCCAGCAGTGGTGCTATGCTCCTCTGCCATAACGGAGAAGCCTCCCCTATGTCTAAGTGAAGGCATACACCCTTTTTGTGCGTGCAAATATGTGAACATATTTTAGCATGCTCCAGTGAATGAACTGCGATAAGATGTCTGATATTTATGTGTATGTTGGAGGCTTAAAATTGAGTTTACAATCGCGTACTGTGCTCATCTGTGCCATATTCTAGTACTAATGTAAAGGAGTCTAATGCCCTTTGGCTAATTTTGCGCCATACAAAACTGCAAAAAATGATATATATTCTGGACGTTTCTAACATCATTCTGGCTGTCTCTGGCATAACAGTGTCCATCCTTGAAATGCCATGGTCTAACCTTTCCTGGCAAAATTGTGGTCTATCCTGACATTTTGTGCCATTTTATTTGTCATTCATGGCAGAATAGAGGCCCATCCTTGGCATATTGTAATTATTTCTGATGACATTCTGGCTATCCTGTTTATAATGGTACCAATTTTTATTTATTGTGGGTCTTCTTGCTGTAATTCTGGCTATTCCAGTCTTAACAGGTTCATACCCATTATGTATTGTGGGAATCTTTATCATGTTCCTGGCTATGCTTGGCATAATGATCCCCATCCATGATATAATTTGGATATTCTTGTAAAACTCTTCTTATCCTTTGCATAGCAGACCAATATCCTGTTGTTATAGATCAACCAAACTTACTAAGACCTCATCAATCCGGTTTTTGCAGTCACTTCAGTACTGAAACAGCAATGTTAATCATTTTAGATGCCATTCTTGGCATCATTGACAAAGGCGAAGCATGGCACCAGATCTAACAGCAGTTTCTGACAACACTGATCATCAGAAGCTAATTTACATTCTTGAAAATTGATTGGGTTACAATCGTTTAGAAAATATCAAGGGGGGGAGGATGGATCACTTGTCCTGTATACCAGGGTCTTAGATTTCTCTGGGAAGTTTGGTAAAAACCCTAATATACGTACATAAATGGCGTGGGCGGTATATCTTGTTTCTCCGCCTAGTGGTACTGTAGTAGCATCATCATTGGGTCTTTATCATCGTGGGCATGCTAATCCTCCACCCGGAGGAAGACCAACTGGTTTACCAGTAGTGTCCAGAGATGAAAAAATTAACAAGAGGGCATTTCTGTGCTCTGGTGACAGTGAAGTGGAAAAAAGGCCCTACATCACTGTGACGTTAGGTTTTACTGGGGGAATCAGTGATGTGGGTAATTAAAAACAAAAAGGCGTGCGTAAGTGGCGCTTATTATGAGCCCACTGGACTGGTGTAGGTCGACATGTTTCAGCCTCGTTTTGAAATCTAGAGGCTTTCTTCAGGTCCAAAGGTGTATAAGGAGACGCTCTGTGGCTCCTGTAAAGATGGCCTGTCAGCCAACTGTGTGTAGAGAGGTCAGATCTAGTGTATCTGTACATTTGGCTTGGTGTGCTTTACTTTCATCCGTACGCCGTTTGGCTAGTTGGAGCCGTAATCGGTCCTTCACAGGCTATTTGCTTGTGCTAGCTCTGGCAGCGGTCTCCTTATACACCTTTGGACCTGAAGAAAGCCTCTAGATTCCAACACGAGGCTGAAACATGTCGACCTACACCAGTGCAGTGGGCTCATAATAAGATCCACTTACGCACGTCTTTTTGTTTTTAATTACCCACATCACTGATTCCCCCAGTAAAACCTAACGTCACAGTGATATAGGGCCTTTTAATTCCCCTTCACTGTCACCAGAGCACAGAAATGCCATCTTGTTAATTTTTTCATCTCTGGACACTACTGGTAAACCAGTTGGTATCCTCCGGGTGGAAGATTAGCATACCCACGATCATAAAGACCCAATGATGATGCTACTACAGTACCAATAGGCGGAGAAACAAGATATATCGCCCACACCATTTGTGTACATATATGCGTGTTTTTACCAAACTTCCCAGAGAAATCTAAGACCTTGGTATACAGGACAAGTGATCCAATTTCCCCCCCTTGATTTTTTCATATTAACCCTGGAAGCCAGATGTACAGTAGCTTCTCTTTCCTCCTTCTGATTGATATGTACAATCATTTAGTTCAAATCTTTCTATGGCTTAGTTGCACAGAGATGCCATTTCTGAGGTTTTTCTGAGCATCAACATTGTCTTCTCCATCGGCATTCAAAAATCATTATAGGATTTCTAAAGGGGTGGAGCTACAAAGTGTGTCCCGCTCAAAGGTGCTATCTTCTATAAAGTAATATGATGCTCTTTTGGATCTCTAATTGTTTTTTTGATGTAGGAGGGATAAGAAAAGTTAGTGTCGGGGTGAAACTATAACCACAGTTGTCTGACTGTATTTTATAGCTTGCTCTCTCTCCATTTGTGATGAATTCAAGCGAGGAAGGGGCGAAAAGGTAATGCATCAATTACTTACCTGGAAATTGCATTACTCTGAGTCTTACTCCCTCGCTTCAATTCACACGGAACCTCCTAAACTCCATGTACGGTTCTGGACAACTGAGTCTAGTGTGTGCTGGCTGACTTTGGCAATCAAACAGGAGTAGCGGGGGAAGGAGCTTTTATTCGGAATGATAGGAATGGGTGCAGTGCCTAAGGAGGTAAGGCTGGCTCAATTTGTTATAAATTCAAGAGAGGGAGTGGGACTCAGGGTAATGCCATTACCATGTATGTATGTATGTGACACTTTGCTTTGTCCTTTTTTTCCTTGGGACAAAAGCCACACTATTCGATGTCTGTTTTTCATAATAGATGCTTACTATAAAACTGATGCTTTTCAATTATTATTTAAAATTACATTTAATATTTTCTGCATGCTAACAGGTTTCAGTAAGTAAATCAATTATATTTGTAAAATGTATTTAAAATTGTTGTGTTTTTCAATGTAGGGATTTCTTCAACATTTCGATACCGACTGCTGTTGATGTAATACATTTTACTCGACTTGTGATGTTAAATCGAGATTTTATTTCATAGTTTAGTTATTTAGTTGATTCATAAAGTGAGAAAGTCGGTGGTAGTACATATGTTATAAGGCTTTTCTTATCATACAATTGTTAATATTACCTTTTTTAGATTAATTTATGTCAAGAATATTTACTTTCAATTATGTATCGATCCAAAAGTTGAAAATAGATTAGGCTTTTATCTGACACTAGTGAAGAACAAATTGTTTACTGGAGTCCTCTGGAGGAGGGTGCAATAAATAACACCATTCAAGTTTTTGGTGAATATATTGCAGGATTTGGTGCATACTGCAGCACAAAGAGCATGGTATGGTAAATATAGGACATTTTCCCCTTCTAAATTCCGTCAGGTTTCACCTGCCAAAGTGCAACTGACTAAGAAACCTCATAACACCCAGTAATTAAACTTTTCATACGTTATAAATCCGTACCCTGTGCAAAAAGATGAGTTTGCACAGCGGGCGGAGGCCTTTCCTAAAGAGGGTGTTGCGTGCTTTTAATTGTTAGATGGTTTGCTTCTTTTACTGAGTATTTACATTAGTACCTAATGCTAAATCTAGGAAGATTGCGTACGGTTTTGTGAAACTTTATAAGAAATAACTAAGTAAAAATCGTCTTTCAAACATGGTCATCGCAGAAATTCAAGTGACAATAAACCTGAACATTTTTTGGATTTATTTGAATTATAACATATATTTTAATATTCAAAGATATTTTTCTAAATACATTCACTTCTCACACGCATTTTACCCACGCGATATGAGGATGTAGCATGCTGTACTGAATTTGTTTTACACAGAGGCCAGTGCATCGCTCCAACATACCTGCAAGGCAAGTTATAGATGCGATTGCTTCCAGATGTCTGCATCAAATCATGTGTTTCCAGAAAGTTCATCTCATATATAAAACATGGGCAGGCTCTGGGAGCAAACAAGGGTAGTTAATCAGCAGGGGGGCAGATAGCAAATAGGTTTCGGCTGTTGTTTTCTTTCTTCATTCTAAAGGTTTAGTCTTGACTTTATGCATGTGTTGTGTCAGTGTACGGTTTACAGTACACTGGCTGAGAAATACATTCTAACTTTTCATCAAGACTTCACTTCCGAAGGGTTTCTATGTAAAGATGTTTGCCGAGCCCTCTGCTCACAATTATTAGTAATGTCAACTAAAAACATATTATCTATCTTATATGGACAAATATTCAAGGAGAAAATTGCCTGAAAATGGCCTTTCATAACCCTGTTGAAAGCTATGGTTTCTGCATATCTAAAATAAATGAAAACGAGCAACTGTGCATAGACATCTACTGTGGACAAAGAGGCCACAATTTCCAACCCTAAAGTTCATGATTATCATGGGGACCTGCGAGCAGGAGGTGGGGAAGGTAGTGAGCGCGAATGCTATGATCCCATTGTTGTGATGGCCCTCTGAGGTTCTTCAGGCCCCTGGTCATGCAGAAATGGCCAAAAATAGAGAGGATAGCAGTGAAAAAAATTGCAAACTGATAAAGACCACCTACTTTCACAAAATGTGAAAGCTTCGAATGATGCAATAGCAGACCCCTTACACTGGGAATCGTCTGATAGGGATATGTATGGACTTAACTAAGGCTTCAATAGTTCATAGGCCAATTTCAAAACTTCCTCATCACATTTTGGGCATATTTATAAGCCCCAATCGCCACAGGGACATCACTTTTTACGAATTGGCTTAACGCTGCCTTGTAAATAAGTCCCCCTTTCACGCAATGCTTAGCGTGAAAGGGGAGGGCAATGGGAGTTGCTGTGGGCGTTCCACCACAACAGCCATTGATTTTGACGCTGTCCCCTATTTACAAGGGAGGCATAAATAGGAGGAAGCACCAGAATTAAGACCAGAGAAAACCTGGTCTTATCCTTGCGCAACATGGAGAAATGTTTCCTTTCTCCCAGTTTTGGTTGTTTTCATGTGTGCTGCGTTGTGCAACACATATGAAAACAGCAAAAGGCCAATGATTGTTTATGTACAGGAAGGTCCCCATTCCTGCACATGATCAATCATTTAAAAAAATGCTGTTTTGCAACTTCTATCTGTGCTGCGATAAGCAGCACACATAGAAGTTACAAAATGGCATTTAAAGATTGTTTATGTATAGGAAGGGGGACCTTCCTGCACATAAACCATGCCTACATTGGCGCTAGGCTGCTAAGTGTAGTGCCAGTGCAGGGGGAAGTGCAGGGCTGCACCAAATTCTTGTAAATATGATGGAGCCCTGCGTTTCTGAAGTGGCGGAGTGAGGCATTAGGCTATGAAGGCTAACGCCTCACTCCGCCACGTCCCTTGTAAATATGCCCCTAAGTCTCCCGGATTGCCTCAATAATTCTGTTTTCCCAAAAAAATGTTTACGCCCTGACTATCTCAAACATCAGCAATGATCTGCAGTGGCACAGATCAAGGACAAAGTTTCTATGAAACGGTACAGTGTGTCTGAAACAAATGTGCAGTTTGTACAATATTTTGACGTCCAAAGACGTGAGAAATGAATGTGTTCAAAATTGAACAAGCCAGAAGGCATTTCTTAAAATCAGTCGCTGCTGATGAAAGCGATTCACCTAGGTCACATTTATAATCTATTGATACTTACATAGTATACCTCCATATCTCTCTATGAGAAGAGCATGTGTTTTGGCTAAAATATCAACATTCAGTGAGAAAAGTTCCTCTCTTTATGAATTTGACATGATGAATATCAGTCTGAGCTGATCTTATTGTCTGTAATGCACACTACCATGTTTAGACATTCTAATGTTATGAAATGTGAGAGCAGGTGGTAATGTATTTACTACAAATGGTAAATCTGCAATATTGCATGAGTAACCTGGGAAAATGGCTTTTTGGGGCTTTTTTTCAGAAGGGTTTATTTCCCCTCCTGGAATGGGTAGTATGTTACTACTGGATATATATTCTATTTACTACTACCCGTATAAATATTCAGTTGTACAGCTTGAGATTGGATTGATTTGAGTGATTTTCTAGGCGTTGAACTCATAATGTGATTATCACAATTTCACTGGCATGGTCACATTTGCTTCACTGTCTACTATTCCACATTCCAGCTCACATTATGCTTGACCAAATCCACCGTCCTTATTGTAAGCGGTTTGTCTGTCAAGAAATAAACTGTTAATTTCCACTAACGTTATTTCACTGATGATCTCTACATGTAAAGGTTAAGGCAGAAGTGCCTTGCCTTCTTTTGACCAATTCCCTTTGGAAATCATGCGGACACCTAACTTGATTGTCTCCTCCCTGCTGTCTGTCATAGCTTCATGCAATTCTCCTTTTCCTTGTTTTTGTTGCGCTGAACCATGCTTGCTCACATGGTTAATACATTCTTCTCTTTGTGTATTTTGTCTGCAGCTCACGAGAGATCAGTTTTTGTTCTTCAGGGGTTTTTGGGTGTTTTTTCAGGTGTACCTTCTCAGCTTTTTATTAACCCAATTTTCATAGCCCTCTTCCTCTGACCTATTGCATCAATTCGAAAATGGTTTTATCGTGATTATCAGATAGACCCTTTTCTGAAGTTGATAATTAGTTTCCCCACTCTCTTGATTGCCCTTACTCTCTGTAAGACCTGCTTAAATGTTATATACTCGACACTTGTGGTGCCTGCGCAGACTCACCTGCTAACAACTATGTACACCAATGAATCAACATGCCTCGTAAAATCTGCCAATGGATATGAACAGATTAAAATGCCAGTTGAAATCTAAGACTGAGAATTTTATGAACCTATGCCTAACCATGTCCAAATGATTAAACCTGACCCTTGCCATTGTCTGCGCCCCACTGGTTTTCATATTTATTTTTCTACTTCTGTATGTTTGTAGCCTTATATTTGTATATATAGAACCTTAAAAGCTGAAGCCAGTAAAAGATTCCCCATAACTGTTTCTAAGCCTGAACTACCCTGATATGCATTGTATGCTGACTCCCAGTTCTTTACCACTTCTGAGTGAGTGTAGCAAATTAATTGTATCTATTTCCGAACTCCCACTTTAGTTCTGTGAGTGTGCCAACTTTGAGCTCAGTCGTTGTTTCCTTGCTGCTCTGTTCCCACTGTGATTGGTAAGACCATCTTCTAATTTTGACGCAAACCTACATTCACACATTCTCACTTAGAATTCCCCCAAGTAACTGACCCACTGTGTAATGTTAGATAAGATAAACAGCTGTATCTTTGGACACAGTGTTCATATGCAGGAATTATACCAGTCATGGTATTTTTATTCATGCTGATTACTGCATATCTTTAATGATATATATATATATATATATATATATATATATATATATATATATATATATATATATATATATATATATATATATATAGTTAGGATTTTTTCTCTATGAGATTTTTGAAAATTCTATGTCTAATAACTTTGGCGTTTGTGGACGGAATTGGCTGAAATTTTCAGGAAAATGGAACATTTTGTTTCTGAGCAGCCCCTGACAATTTGGGGGGGTTTCATCAAGGGGGGCCGAGAAAAAAGGGGGGTCCCAAAACGTGTTTTTCCCATGTTAATTTCCATAGGGCGGTTGGCCTCACTTTTAGCTCGAACGGCTGAATGGATTTGCACGAAACTTGGCAAAATTGTAGGGACTGTTAGCCCGATGTGCCTTTGCTAGGTCTCAATATATGTGCTCCAGTGGATTTTGAGTAATTTAGGTTCAAAAAAAGATATATATCTGGGCGGAGCCTAACCACACATCTGATCTGATTGGCTGTCAGCACTTCATCCAAGAAGTGTTGGCAGCCATCTTGGGACCAATATACATGATAGCACCTCATTAAAAAGCATTGTAGTTAATAGAGGGTTTTAGGACTTTAGTTACATTATAAATCATTTGTTGATGGTACCATACTCGTTTTAGGAATTGTGGTGGGTTCTAAGGTGATTTTACCATGTGAAAAAACCTTCTGCTGTGATATCATGAATATTGTTTGAAAGAAAACTAATATCTCATGATTTTCCCACAGTGGTTTGGAAGGGGATCTATAAGCTAAACAGAAAGCATATTTTCTGTAAATTCACATTATCTTTCTCAGTCATGTGAAAATGAAGTCTGACATTCTCAGTAAAACATGTACATCCAACAAGGACAGAGACTGTCAGTTGATTCCTTTGTGTTCTACTGCAGCCTCCTAGAGTGTTCTAAAGAACAACTAGAGCGCTAACAGTCCTACTTATTACAAAGGTATGGCACACCTGAAGCCATCTTGATTGGAATAAAGTGGTAACTCTTAAAACATTTAATTTAAAAAGAAACAACATGAGGGGGTATATTTTGCCATAGAAAGTATGATTAGTGCTGCAGAATGAAAAATGAGGGCACATTTTGAGTGACTTCTCAAATCCTTTTCTATTTCATTAAAACATTCTGACATGCAGTCTCCCAAAATGGCCACCAGAGACAAAAGAGCCCAAATGTAGCCCAAATATCACCCAGATGTAGCCCAAGTATAGCCCAATGACAGAATGTCCCAGAGTGTTCTAAAGAACAACTAGAGCGCTAACAGTCCTACTTATTACAAAGGTATGGCACACCTGAAGCCATCTTGATTGGAATAAAGTGGTAACTCTTAAAACATTTAATTTAAAAAGAAACAACATGAGGGGGGATATTTTGCCATAGAAAGTATGATTAGTGCTGCAGAATGAAAAATTAGGGCACATTTTGAGTGACTTCTCAAATCCTTTTCTATTTCATTAAAACATTCTGACATGCAGTCTCCCAAAATGGCCACCAGAGACAAAAGAGCCCAAATGTAGCCCAAATATCACCCAGATGTAGCCCAAGTATAGCCCAATGACAGAATGTCCCAGAGTGTTCTAAAGAACAACTAGAGCGCTAACAGTCCTACTTATTACAAAGGTATAGCACACCTGGAGCCATCGTGATGGGAATAAAGTGGTAACTCTTAAAACATTTAATTTAAAAAGGAACAAAATGAGGGGGTATATTATGCAATAGAAGGTATTATTAGTGCTGCAGAAAGAAAAATTAGGGCACATTTTGAGTGACTTTTCAAATCCTCTTCTATTTCATTAAAAAATTCTGACATGCAGTCTCCCAAAATGGCCACCAGAGACAAAAGAGCCCAAATGTAGCCCAAATATCACCCAGATGTAGCCCAAGTATAGCCCAATAACAGAATGTCCCAGAGTGTTCTAAAGAACAACTAGAGCGCTAACAGTCCTACTTATTACAAAGGTATGGCACACCTGAAGCCATCTTGATTGGAATAAAGTGGTAACTCTTAAAACATTTAATTTAAAAAGGAACAAAATGAGGGGGTATATTTTGCCATATGAATTATGATTAGTGCTACAGAAAGAAAAATTAGGGCACATTTTGAGTGACTTCTCAAACCCTCTTCAATTTCATTAAAAAATTCTGACATACAGTCTCCCAAGATGGCCACCAGAGACAAAAGAGCCTAAATGTAGCCCAAATATCACCCAGATGTACCCCAAGTATAGCCCAATGACAGAATGTCCCAGAGTGTTCTAAAGAACAACTAGAGCGCTAACAGTCTTACTTATGACAAAAGTATGGCACACCAGAAGCCATCTTGATTGGAATGAAGTGGTAAGTCTGAAAACACTCAATTTAAAAAGGAACAACATGAGGGGGTTAATTTTGCCATAGAAAGTATGATTAGTGCTTCAGAAAGAAAAATTAGGGATCATTTTGAGTGACTTCTCAAATCCTCTTCTATTTCATTAAAAAAATTCTGACATGCAGACTGAAACATGCACTTTGAATACCAGCAGCAGACGTCCCTGGTGAGCAGTAGCTTTACTACAGTGATCTAATGTGCAACTAGAGTGCTAACATTCAGAATTTATGGCAAATGTGTGACACATCTGAATGCCTTCTTGATGGAACCAAAGTAAACAAGCATTGAAAATGCAATAGATCTCGCCCTCGTTTAAGTTAAAGCCATTCTGTTTGTAATGAGGTGGCTTTTTAGCTTTGCTTTTATTAGTGTTTTTTCAACTTTCATGTAAATAACATGCATCTGTATGCATATAAGTATATGTATGCATGCATTTATGTTTGTATTTATATAGATATACAGATGATATATGTTTATATATGTATGTATATATATATATATTCACTGAAAAAACCATAGGCTATAGACCATATATAGTTAGGAATTAGCATTTACAAAACCTTGAAAATTCACTGAAAAAACCATAGGTTATAGACCATATATAGTTAGGAATTAGCATTTACAAAACCTTGAAAATTCACTGAAAAAACCATAGGTTATAGACCATATATAGTTAGGAATTCGCATTTACAAAACCTTATTTTACTCACACAAAACCATTGAAATTCCATATATAGTTAGTTGCACTAACTATATATCGCGCACCCGCAATCCACTGCTGATGATGTCACATATTACATCATTCATGACATGGTCAGTGACATCACTGATGACATCACTGATGACATCTCAAATGACATCACTGATGACATCACTGATGACAACATCCAGTGACTGTATGTTTCTGTAAAGTTAAAATATGTCTTACATATTGAAGAATGAGTGGATGTATAAGTGTCTGGATGAAGGATTTAGTAGGTGCATGACTGACTGTATGAGTGAGTGATTAAATGTGTCTCACTGAGTGCATGGGTTAGTGACTAAACTGTCTTAATTTGTGCATCATTATGTCTGTTGTTCTGTAAACTGTTGCATGTGTTGATAAGTAGCTATATGAGTAACTATATGGGTTATTGATTGGTTGCCCAAGTATTTGTATGGGAGACTGAGTGTGTGTGTGGGTGGCTGGGAGGTGTATGACTCTGTGCATAGATGTGTGAGCAGTTGATTCACTAGATGTATGGTTTCAAAAGTGCATGTGGAAACAGCTGTATGGGCGGTTGACTGTGTGCATGAGTGTATTGGTGAGTGAATGGATATCTCAGTGCTACATGTCAAAGTAAGTACATATGTAAAACACAGTACATGTGAGAGTTGACATATATAAATAACTGTGCATAAGAGCCAGTGAATGTGTGAGTGGCTGTATGGATCATTGTGAACTTGTATCAGGGATTTTATAAGAGAGTAAATATGTGTTAGTATATGTTTGAATAGGTAAAGTTTGTATAACTGTATAGTTGAGGAAATGGAGGTGTGATTGATTCTTTGCATGACTGACTAGGTGTGTGAGTAACTCCATGGATGAGTGACAGTCTGTGAGTGTCTGTTTACACTGATTGTATCTAAGGTTATATTAGAGTCTGAAGAGGTTCATCGTATTATCACATGAATGATATCATCAGTGATGTGATCAGTAATGTCAAATGAGATGTCATCAGTGATGTCATCAGTGATGTCATTTGAGATGTCATCAGTGATGTCATTCGAGATGTCATCAGTGATGTCATCAGTGATGTCACTGACCATGTCATGAATGATGTAATATGTGACATCATCAGCAGTGGATTGCGGGTGCGCGATATATAGTTAGTGCAACTAACTATATATGGAATTTCAATGGTTTTGTGTGAGTAAAATAAGGTTTTGTAAATGCGAATTCCTAACTATATATGGTCTATAACCTATGGTTTTTTCAGTGAATATATATATATATATATATATATATTTATTGAAAAAAACATAGGTTTCAGGGGTGTTATAGTTAGCTGGACATTTCACTCATACAAAACCATTGAAATTCCTACGTTATAGTTAGTTGTACTTATTGTAACTCTCGGGCTCGCAATCCCCTGGTGATGATGTCACATATTACATCATTCATGACATGGTCAGTGACATCAATGATGACAGCACTATTGACATCTCAAATGACATCACTGATGTATAAGGAGTACATTTGCACATCAACAATAATTTACAGAATCCCAAGTGTACCGGTGATATGCTATACACAACTCACTATAGAAACAAAACATATTATATGTGGAAATATAGTATTGATACATGTAGTGTACTGCACAGTGGATGCAACCATATTATTTTAGACACTGGGGAATATCTCGGTCATGTAGCTTTGTTGCCCCCCCTTAAAGAAGAAGCAGCCTGGGCTGGTCCAACATATGAAACTCCAGCGTAAGACTATAAATACATACGGTACGCCTTGGGCGTGGTTCACTTGTGCGAAGACAAAAGACTCTGGAACAGCGAAGGTCTCACCCTGCCACGTGGCTGCCGCCATGACCACATGCCTCCTCAATACAGGCCCATTCCAAAGTCAACGCCACAGCACGGCAGACTTATGCCTGTATTGACTACTGCCTTTGATCTACACTGTGGACAGCAGGGTTCACAACTAGAGTTCAGCTTTGGATCTTCATTACGGACAACATTGATTCAAGCCTTGGTTTATTTAATGCAGAGACAATTGTACTATATGTCTTCCAATTTTGTAAAAGGATGTGACAAAAAGCATTTGTCTATAACTGTGCTGACTACTGCCTTCGATTTACACTGCGGACAGCAGGGTTCACAACTTGAATTCAGCTTTGGATCTACACTACGGACAGCATTGAATCAAGCCTTGCTTTATTTAAGGTAGAGACAGTTTGAACTCTATGTCTTCCGATTTTGTAAAAGGATGTGACAAAAAGCATTCGTCTATAACTGTGCTGACTTTTGCCTTTGATCTACACTGCGGACAGCAGGGTTCACAACTTGAATTCAGCTTTGCATCTATACTACGGACAACATTGAATTAAGCCTTTCTTTATTTAATGCATTGACAATTGTACTTTATGTCTTCAGAATTTGTTAAAGGATGTGACAAAAAACATTCCTCGATGTCTGTGCTAACTACTGCCTCCGATCTACACTGCCGACAGCAGGGTTCACAACTTGAATTCAGTTTTGCATCTACACTACGGACAGCATTGAAGTTACCCTTGATTTATGTAAGGTAGAGACAATTTTGTTAAAGGATGCAACAAAAAAACATTCCTCAGTGTCTGTACTGAGCACTGCCTTCAAATGTACACTGCGATCAACAGAGTTCACCACTTGATACCAGGAGCGCATCAGCACCACAGACAACATTGAATTCAGTCTCGATTTATTTAAGGCAGAGACAATTGTACTGTGCCCTCAGATTGTGTTAAAGTATGTGACAAAAAAACATTCCTTGATGTTTGTGTCGACTACTGCCTTCGATCTACACTGCGAACAGCAGGGTTCACAACTTGAATTAAACTTTGCATCAACACTACAGACAGTAGGGAATTCACCCTTGATTTAATTAATGCAGAGACAATTGTACTGTATGTGTTCAGATTTTGTTAAACAATGCGACAAAAAACCTTCCTCAATGTTTATGCCGACTCCTGCCTTCGATCTACATTGTGTGGACTCATGATTCATGTGGAGTGGCGATTGCACATGACGCATTCCAGTAGGCAAGAGACATTGAACCAGTGCGACCCGCCCGAACCACGAATCATCGCAGGGGGCGCACACGCTGAGTTCTTCTGGTACCACTAACTCACTGCACCACAAGTCATCTCCCCGTGGCCTTATTAGGACAGAATTCACTAGGCAAAAAACATTGCTCCCAGTGCGGTTGGCCCACACCACACAACTTCGCTGGCTGTGTAGACGCTGAGACCCACACTTACCACTAACTCTATACAGCTCAAGTCAATGCCACATGGCTGTGGGCCCTTCTTGACGACTGCCTCCGGTCTATACTGCGAACAGTAGAGCTCACAATTCAAGATTAGTACCGATGGAAATTGTGAAAGAGACTATAATCGGTTAACACCTTGCGTGCGGTGCCGATTTACTCTCAGTGTGGGCCCTAATGTAAATGGGTGTGGTCATGATGAGCTGAGCTCGTCATGAGCACACGAGCACCGTGCCTCATGACGAGCTCAGCTCGTCATGAGCATCGGAGGGGTTAAGAAAAACAAATGCTCCCAATCTGCAACATCGCCACCAGACATACGCCCCCATTTTGAGAAAGTTAGAATGCACTGCGTGAAGTGCAATCATTTAATTTGTAATGGGGAGCAATCAGTAGACCTAGTTTGCAGAACAATTGATAACCTTCAATGGTAGTTTTCTTTTCCCCCTCAAATTACATGCAATCCAGTATGCAACATTCAATGCTTTGAGTGCAGCCCGTTCAGATTACGCATCATCGCAGGGTGAGCACACGCTGAACACCAGATGTGCCACTAACTCAGTACACCGTAACTAATCACCACGTGTCTTTATTAAGGTAAAATTCAGTGGTAAAACAACATTACCCCCAGTGCGACCTGTCCAGACCACGCATCATTGCAGGTTACGTACACGCTCAGTCCCAAAGGTACTACTAACTCAGTGCCCCATCATTCATCACCACATGGCCTTATTCAGGCAGAATGTAACTGACTCATCATTCATTATTTGCAGAGTGCAGTACCAAGCTAATTAAAATGTCTATCAAACCCTATACAATATCCCTTTAGCAGCCTTCCTTCAAAAACTTCTTTTATATCAGTTCTAGGTTTAGTTGAAAAACATAATTCACGCTGCAATGCAAAGGCACACTCAATGGCAACTTGAACTATAATGTCCCTGAAACATATACATTTTGACAATGTATTCCATACATGTTTCATCTTTTATTTCAATCGTGATTACAAATAATGCAGTCCAACCTAAGATCTACACTGCGGACAGCAGGGTTTACAACTTGAATTTAGATTTGGATCTACACTACAGACAGTAGGGAATTCAGCCTTGATTTATTTAAGGCAGAGACAAAAAATACTCCTGTGCACTGCTAGTGTGCGCAAGAACCTTTAATTCCTGCATCCTGTGAACAATGCTCACAAAGAATGTAAAACACTGCGCCAAAATGTACCTCCACCACCGGCAAAACCAAGTACCTCTGGGGTATCACCTTTAACATTGCCACCAGACATACATTCCAATTTTGAGAAAGTTAGAATGCACTGTGTGAAATGCAATAGTTTAATTTTTTATGGGGAGCAATCAGTAGACCTAGTTTGCAGAGCAATCGATAACCATTGGTGGTAGTTTTTTTATTTCCCCTCAAAGTTCATGCAGTCCAGTATGCAACAGCCAATACTTTGAGTACAGACCGCTCGAACCATGCATCATCGCAGGGTGAGCACACGCTGAGTACCAGATGTGCCACTAACTCAGTGCACCATAAATAATCCCCACATGGCCTTATTAGGGCAAAATTCAGTTTGCCAAAAGACATTCTTACCAGTGCACTCTGCTTGAACCACGCATCATTGCGGGTTCCACACAAACCGAACCTACCTTAGTGCACCACAACTCATGAACCCTTTACAATAGAATCTTCTGTGTATTATTTCACATATAGTGCTCCTACCTTTGTACAGCAATAGTCATAAACCGTTTATGATTGAATATCTGTGTATGATATTATGATTACTATTCTGCTTGTTACCAACAACAACGTCATAAAATGGAGTCAAGCACATGTGTCCGTACCCACTTCAACTATGTATCTGTGTCTGTGTACTTATTATCTTTGTAAAATGCTGCTCCTGTGCCCTTCCACATTACATTGTGCTGTAAACAGCATATGCAGCCATCTTACCTCTGCCAGTAACCAAAACTTTGATTATATAACTTTCTCTCACTCATTCTACAAATACGAACGTACAAAGTGGATCATTACAATACTGCAAAGAAAGTGTATAGTCAATTTAGAAGTGTGACCTATTTCTTGTTTTTTTAGCATATTTATATAGCGCATAGTCGACCCAAAACTATATCAGCAGTTTACATGAGCACCGTATTTACAGTACATTTCAGGCACGCGTAGAATACATCATTTCTCTCCAATAACAGGATGTGGACGTGCCTCGAACACTGATTTCCAGCAGCAAGTTCAACATTATACCTGAATGACCACATAAGTGTATATATTAACTACCTTTCCTTTGCCAAAAACTGCAACCTAAAGCTTTCACAGCCCTGTATTACTACAGCGACAACACAACACTGAATGTGCAACAAACATTCATATTCGCAGAAATGCGTCATGTCCACCAACTATTGTGTGTGGAACTATGGATTAATGTAAGGTCAGTGTTACCCCGTAACTTCCATGTTGCCATGTTGTTGGACTTTACAGACATAATGACACATTTGCGTGTAAGACCCGGGTGACGGCAGCACTACAACACGGACACCCGAATCAGTTGATTTCTCAGTTAGTTCATGACGGAACCACACTCATAGCTCCGGAGTCATCGTTCACAGCCTCGCGCAGCACTGGCATTCATCAGTCCAGCCTACTCCACTTACGCTACCAGGAAAACACAAGAACGCTACATGGCCCAGATTTCCATTGTAGTGATTTCTTACTTCCAGGTCTAGTTGTCAGAAAAGGCACACACACTCCCTCATGGCTGGTATACACCCACACCACACCCATCCAGCACATACGTCACACCATATGTGACCCTACCAATAAAAAAGACGGGGCGCACGTGCTCTACGCTATTTTAAAATTGCTCCCATCGCAAGCGCTGTGATGGCCCGACCTAGTGGTTTGGATGCCTCATGTAGGCCCAAACTACTGTACAAGGGGGCCCACTACCACATGCATGGCCTCTTTGGTCACTGAGTTAGTGGTACCGCAAGGACGGAGCGGGTGAGGAACCTGCGATGAAGATGGGTGCACGGGTATGTCCTTTGCCATAGCAATATCAAGACTCAGCACTAAATGTGAGACTTCTTGGTGGCAAAGCGGGACTGCATGATGTAGAACATACCCTGTCCGCTAAAAGGTTAGCAGTGAGGCCTGGGTGTGCAGCTGAGGGAGTAGATGGGGTGCAGCAGACTGGATACAAAAAATGGCGACGCAGCGATTTAGGCGTTCTCAGTCCTATATACCATATCTTATTGCATTTGTATTTTTTTTTCCAATAGCAGGAAAGTTTTTATAGTCGGTCAAAAGTCCATCGCTCGTGATGATTGAAACCATGTGTATCACTGCGCACCACCTGCTTTCACAACCAGATGGAAAACATTACTACTCTACTAATTCTTCATAAATCAAAGCCCATTAAACAACTTGGAACCGTATAAATAGTTGTACTTTTAATGCGGGAGGGAAGGTGTTTGAAAGAGCGATGTTATTCTACTCCACATTAAGATAGTGACAATTACCAATCATAACATCTTTCTTTTACTATCTTTTAAATATAGAGCTTCAGGGTGCACTGTGTCCCGGCACGTGGTGGAAGACACACCTGTGACAGAAAGGTGAGCTGCGAATATTCTTTTCAGTCACTCTCTCACTTCCTCTCTCCTTTGATAAAGAAGTGACGCACAATCTTATCTTCCTTTATATCTAACATGTTGTGTTTCACAAATTGGCGTTCCCCTCTCCAACACCTCCAAAGCTCAACGTTTGAGGAATCTGCGATGATACGTGGCCATCGTAACAACGCCTGAGTAGGCTGCTTCGACACGTGGTGCACCCTCTTTGAATCACGCCAATGGCACAAGGTGAGCAAAGAGGCTTGTTTCCGATACAACGAGAAGTCACCTATGGGTGGAGAGAGTGGGTAGTGTGCAGCAGCTTGATTGCGTAGGAATGTACAATTACCTCCAGGCAGTGAGAATGGATAGGTTGGTACAGTCTGGGTGTACAAGAAAAGGTACTCACCTCCGGAATCTAGGAGTCAATGGGGTGCAACAGTCTGGATACGCAGTAATGAGAACTCATCGCTATGCAGTGGGAGTGCATGGGGTATAGTAATCTGGGAGAAAAAGAGCGCACAGACACCACCTTGCAGTGGAAGTTGATGTAATACAGTATCCTGAGTGTCCAAAGGCATAAATCAGAAATATACTTGTGCAGTTGTATGTACTCTGCTATTACTAACTCTATACTATCCTTCAGATCACTAAACTTGAGGGTGCACTATGAACCGGCACGGGCTTGGACACACAACGGAGGGAAAAAGGTGAGCTACGAAGATTTTCTCCAGTATTAACTCTACCTCTCCTGCTCCATCTATTACTTTCTCCCTCTCACACTTTCAATGTTGTTTTTTCTCTCTTTCTCTCTCTCCCTCTCTCTCACATTGTTTCTCCTTCTCTTTTAAAGTTATGGATGCTGCTGTCCACTCTGCAGATAAATAAATCAAGGCTGAATTTAATACAGTCTGCAGTGTAGAAACAAAGCAGACTTCAAGTTTTGAACTCTGTTCGCCACAGTGTTTACACAAGGTAAGCAGAGTGGCCTAGATACACAATGCCTCTAATTAAATGTGTTCAAAATAGAGATTATTGTCCTGCATAATGACTTGATCTCTCACTTAATTCTGTCTCATCTCTGCATCATTTTAACGACCTGCTGGTCCATACAAATCTGATGCAGTAGGCACTTCCCTACAGACACCTCTTCAAAGCGGGCCTATAAGAGGGGTGGGATGTATCAGGCACACTGCAGACGTGCAAATAACCAAATGTTACCGTAAATTGTGAACTTTTACCTCATTCAGTTACATCAATCTAATTTTAAAAACGTATTTTCCTTTTTGTTTTGCAGGTTACCTACCCTCCTTGCATTGGAGTTCATCTCACATTTTTTTTATTATATTGTTATGTTAAAGTTACGTTTCTAGTTATTTATTATATTGTTATGTTAAAGTTACATTTCTAGTTATTTATTTTTGTTGTAATAAAAGTTCATTAAAAAAGTGTATACGTCTTCTTTTTCTGACAACATTTCACTATTATTTAGTGTGATAATCATATGCTTAGAGAAGATTTAACAATTAAAGTAAAAGTGATGTTTATAACTAGAAATATAATACTGAGGCTAACCCTTTACCAGCTCTCTACCAGAGTCTGTAGCTGTGATTCACAGTTCCTATGGAAAAAAATTAAACTCCAGCACAGTAACTGTTTGGATTAGCAACTTTGTATGGTGAACTTGTGACCTGTGTGCTCACTTAAGTGTTCCATAAACTGTTACAATGGGAACAGGCAGTAAGCAGTTTGGGGGTAGGGCTGAAAGGTATTGGCTGTACAGAAACCGTTATATTTACCCAGGATCCTCTACATGACAGAGAGGAAAGCAAACTAAGACAACAAAACATTGTGTCGCAGATTTACAAGCCCCTTGCGCCACTTTCGCATCACTTTTCCATGTTAAAAGTGATGCATTAGTGGCACAAGGGACTTGTAAATCTGCCCCTATGTACGCACACAACTCTTTTAATTCGTTATCGATCACAATTAGACAGTGTTGCTTCACGATTCACAATGCACTTCACTAAGTACTTTGTGCCTATTTAAATGGAAAACATGATTGTCGACATTGAAAAACTTAGGAGCATGTTTACAAGGACAGAGTTAAAGTGTTCTGGTGTAAACCTGGGCTTCTATTGGAATTCTCGAAAGCCTATTTAAGCCATTATGGCCGCTTTAACTATACTTCCTAACTCTGAAGCGACGATAATTTTAATGCTGTCATTGCAAATATGTCCCCAATATCGCGAGAAATACAGCGATAATTTATGTTCGCAAGTGAAAAACTTGTTAATATAAGACTGTGGACGTCACATATCAATCTACCTTGCATAATAAACATGCTTAAGTCTACTTCAGAACAGATGTTAGGATCCTGCATAAACCGCAATTAGA
Source organism: Lissotriton vulgaris (assembly GCF_964263255.1). Lineage (NCBI taxonomy): Eukaryota > Metazoa > Chordata > Amphibia > Caudata > Salamandridae > Lissotriton > Lissotriton vulgaris. The sequence goes on along the minus strand of NC_141696.1, from coordinate 772,924,690 downwards.
GAGAGTTTTGCTATCGGTCCTCAAATCCAGAGCCGCCTTGTAAATACAACGCTGTTGTCATACCTCCCTCTTCCTTTTTATATTGTCATAGGAGCACCAACCTTGCCACTGAGAGCGCCTACATTGCAACTCATTGGAGATACGAAGCAAGCCCTTAGCAAACCGGTTGCTAACATGCATTAATGCATCTTAGCGTCGCCTAGTAAATAGGGCGTTATAATTTTCACCGCCGTTTTGGCTTTTAAAAAAAAACTGCGGCAAAATGGCACTTGTTAATATGCCCTCAAGTTTGCTATGACAGAGCAGAAACCTCGACTCCCACCCTGCCATAGCAAACAGCAGTGTCCCAGGGGTAGACACCCCGTGACACAGCAGGAGCCGCTCCTGGGTGGTGGTGTTCCCAAAGGTTTTCGACTTCTCCAGAATGAAGACCACGCAGCCCCCCCTTTAAAAATATAAAAAGCCCTGGAGGGTGGTAATCCCCGGGGTTTAGAAGGACCTTCGAACTCCCTCACCCATTTATTTTGTAGCACCGAGGAATGGCTGTCCCCGGGTTACAGGGCCCCATCAAATGTAATATTTTAGACCCCAGGATTTAACCCTCCCAGTAGCTAATTTTTAAACAAGCACAGGAGCCCGCGTTTCGTTTTTATTTTTTTTACGGCGGATCCATGCACCCAGTGCACATTTGCCCATTTTTTCAACAAAAATTTTTTGGGGGGGCCCTAGGGGTCCTTGTAGGACCCCCTAAGCAGGTCCAGATGATCAAAATATTTCTTACCTGCCCCCTTTATACGTTCTGAACACTTGTCACACTAATTTCTAGATCCTTGCTTCTACCGAGGCACAAAATGGCTGCCAACACTTCCTGGTTTTGAATGTTGACTTCCACTTGACAGCCAATTAGCATTCAGCGTGTGATCGGGACGGTGCGCTTATAATCTGCACAAGATGGGAGGATCCACCGGGGCCATAGATATATATGTGCTTTTTAAATGTAATTTTCTCAGGAACTACTGAACGGATTTACACCATATAGTCTGAACCAAGGACTACCACTTTGCCAAATTTTGTGTAATTCCGTTCAGCCGTTCCAGCTGTAGCCGCGATGAACGGTAGCTATGGAAAATTGCATGGGGAAAACACGTTTTGGGACCCCCTTTTTTCTCAGCCCCACTTCACGAATCACCCCAAGACTTTCAGGATACGAGTGGACCGGAACGCCCCACCAGTTTTGAAAATTTCGTGAAGATTTGTCAACCGGCGCCAAAGTTTATCCAAATAGAATGTTATGGATTTCCATTGGAAAATAAGTCCTAACTATAACTATTGTATAAATATATATATATATATATATATATATATATATATATATATATATATATATATATATATATATATATATATATATATATATATATATATATATATATATATATATATATATATATACTTATTTTCAGATGACTACATACCATAGGGGCATATTCCCTGCTCCAGAGCACAGTAATTTACTGGGTGAATGAATCTTTTGGGTACCATCAATCCATCATCCATTCTCCCCACCTCCTATATATTGTTATAATCTAGGCTTAAATCTTGCTCTGTAACCTCATGCCCCCACTGACTAATTCCTAACCCATCCATACAACACAGAGAGGGTCCTTTAGAATTTGGTGGTATGGTGCATCTGCCATGAAAGAGCAGATGCACTTTTTTTGCCAAAGCAAAAGAGAGTATGTTTCCCAAAAGATTTGATGCATGTACAAAGACTTGTCGAATTTATGTTGCATTTAATTAATATGTGTACATTTGCTTGTGTGTAGCCCCTTTCCTTTTCATTGCATTTTTTTATCCTCATTATCCCACCATTGCATTGCATGCAATGCATGCAGTGCAATTACCATTGTCATATTCTCTTTGCAAAGGCATACATGCTGCAAGCGATAACCTTTGGTTGATTGATCAGAGAGGTATGTTCAGCACATCTGCATATTCAGGATTTACGACCTTAAATACTAAGAAACCCACAGGTGGCTTCAGGTGATCATTGCCACAGAGGTTTGCCATGTATCTGTTTTCAAGGGAGAAGAATACATAGCAGTAGAATAAACTGCTGCTATCCTCCATGGCATTCATTTACACTTTAGAAGAGTAATTGGTTCAATACCCACAGATCTTTGGTAAGGGTCATAACTTGGCATGTCAGGAAAGGCTTGTACGAAGGAGACTTTAGTTGTCAAATAGCGTTTTGCGGAACCGTTGACTTTTGTTAAAGTTGCTGCCCTGGGGGATGGGTCCTCAGAGTCTTTTAAAGGCTTAGGAAGGCAGGCAGCATGGCCCCTCCCCTTTTATGAGCATTTTGGCCCCAGAGGTGGGCTCCTAGGGGCTTATGATGGTTTGGGGATGGGGACACCTGTTCCTCTCCCCTTATAGAATGCTGCCCCAGGGGTGGGCTCCTTGGGGCCTATAACTAAAGAATGCAGACTCAGCCACCATTTTGTATTTTTTCTGATCCAGCAGGAATCATGTGGGAATGATGCAAAAATTGCGGAATTTCTTTTGTAGTTTTCCCTCAGAGTTCTTCTAGGTCCTCCCTATGGGGCCTAGAGGTGCAGGGTATCCCTACCATTCCCCATAAGATGACTAATTTTTATCTGCAACATTTTTCTTATGTTGTTGGTAGCCAATCAGACTGCTCATTCCTGCGGAAGTCTAGCTACCACAGTAGCAAGATGATTCAAGGGAAAAAAGACTCCCTGGGCCAATCAGAAAGCTGTATTTGTTAATTGATGCTCCAGCAAGAGTCTCTCTCGAGCATCTTGCAGTGCTAACCATCTAAATATACAAATAATTTTTCCATTTAATTTCTCAAAAACTGCTGAACGGAGTTACACCAAATCACAGTATCTAGCTTCCTGCCAAATTTGTTCTAATTCCGTTCAGCAGTTTTTGTTGTAGCCCTGCCTAAAGAAGTCTATGGAAAATGCATGGGGATTTTGCATTTTGGGACGCCCCTTTTTTTCTCGGCCCCACTTGATGGATCACCTCGAACTTTCCATGCGCAAACTGGAAGGCTTTGTGGAGATTCATCAAACAGGGCCAGAGTTATTAGCAACATTTATTTTTTATTTATGATTTTTTTAATTACTAGAGGCTGGTGGGACAGTTAATGTTGTCCTTAGGCAGCACCAAGAAGACATGCAAAACATGCAGATTGCTGTCTGAATAGTAGGTATCCACTAGTCTTTAATTTTTTATGCTTGCCAAAAACATCCGAATTGGCTTTCCAAGAAAAGTTATCTTCAGGAACACCCAGATTATATTTTTCTGTTGATCAATCTGTTTACCACTTCTCAAGCTAGTAGAGGGCACTGCCCTCCCAAGCCCATGTACCTAAGTACAGGCTTAGGAAGAGCTACAATATAAACAAAACCTCTCCCAGGGTCAGGAATTCAATATCCTGAGAGAGGTAGGGTGACTTTTAGAAAAACGTTTTTGGGCGAAGGGGAGCTGCTGACTCCCTGCCAGATACTAAACAAGATTTAAGCTGAGTAGCATGTGGGAGATGGCAGATCTTCTTTGGATCTCGCTGGGGCAGCAGCATGGTCTTTTGCACCAGGCCACAGCAGGAGCAGTAAAGTGGGGTGCAGTCACTCTCCCAGAGCTCAGGCCCCTGTCTCAAGGGTTGGGGTCTTCAAAACAGGAAATCTTCTGTTCTGGCCCACCAGGAGTTGGAGACCTCCGGGGGTGATACTGTTGCATGAGATGGGACCCCATGCACACCTTCTTCCCCTGAAAATAAAAAATTCAATGTGCGCCAATGCCTGGGCCCTGGCTCATCCCGGGGTATTTTTAGATAATCGGACAGAGCGCATTGCCTTTTTTTTATTTCAGTTGTCTCCCAGGGGCTAGACTTCTCTGTCCCCATGGGGGTGATCTTTATGATCTTTGGCTCATTGTGTTTCTGGTGCCACCCGAAGCCACCAGCAACAGTTTATTCAGCCCATTAGGCATCTAAAGATGGTCCTTTCTGTGGGGAGCAGGGTTTTCTGGCTCTCTGCACATGACTTGTCATTTGCCTGTGTCCTAGTGACCTTCTCCTGCCTGTGGGGGCACTTGGCACAAGCCCTCCACAACCAGCCAGCCAGCCAGCATAACTCCCTGCTTAGCACACTCCCCAAATCCTAGAGCCCCCTTGCTTATTGAGGGCATGTGTGTGTCAATGGGGTCAAGTGCCACTCCACAAAAGTCCTAGGGATACCATAAAGGAAATCCCTGGAAGGTCTTTTCCCCCAACTGTTCCTCAGGATGCATAGGGGGCCAGTGTCCTAACTTTAGGACTCCTAAACTGAGAGAAATCCTAACTTTGAGACTTTCGGCATTCACAGAAGGCATTTAGGAGTCCTAAAGTTAGGACTCCTAACTTCTGTGAATACCGAAATCAGTAAGTGCCTTCTGTGAATACCAAAATGGTAGTAAGTTTAGGATTTAGTCTTAAGTTTGTTCTGTGAATCGGGCCCTATATGTGTGCCAAATTTGTTGCAATTACGTGCAGCCATTTTGCAAACTTTCCATTTTCTTGGACCGTTCCTAACCTATGCTTAAAACCTTTCATATTGGAGCCAAAGTGGATGAACTTTTCTTTCGGAACATTTCTAGCAGGTTTGTCAATTGACAAAAAAGTTATTAAAAATAAATAAAAAACTTATTTTCCTATGGAAATTTTGAACTTACTATCTAACTTCAACTACTTTTACATATCACCAACAGAGTACTATATATGAATTAAGCAAACCAAATGAGATTAGTTATTTAGTTAGCTATTCCTTCTATACTTATTGTTCTACTTTTTGATTGATTTTCACTAGTATTAGCAACCTATATGGCAGAATTCCAAAATGTGGAAATCAACTACTGTAATTATTCTCCAGGTGAGGCTTTGACTTTGGAGGCTGTGGTCTTCGAGAACTGACGTCGCCTCCCGCGGCCTGTCAGTGCCGTAGCCCACTCGAACCTGTCTTGTGACAGGTCATCTTTTACCTTGCCTGCCATCCTAGAACCCGGAAGAGAGAGGGCACCTCTTGCCAAACTTCTGTATAACAGAACGCTGTTGCCTGCTGTGCTCAGGACGCCTTGAAGGTCCGTTTTTCCAAACTCCCTTGCATCGCGGATTGCTGCCTCCCCTGCCGAGGACTCGCTGGTGGGAGCGAGCTCTGCAATCGGCAGAGCTAGTCTAGCGCTCCCGGCTAGAGACCCGAGGGTAGAGGCTTGGGCGAACTACCAGCAGCTTGCCGGGGGACTGCGAGGACCAGCAACCACCACCTTCCTCAGCTGGTTCCTCTTCCCCCGGCGGCCACGCCCACGGACACGCCCACCGCCGACTGCCTTCAAAACCTTTCGTGACACCCGCTTCGCGGGTGCCACTCACTTGCTTAACAGAACGCTGTTGCCTGCTGTGCTCAGGACGCCTTGAAGGTCCGTTTTTCCAAACTCCCTTGCATCGCGGATTGCTGCCTCCCCTGCCGAGGACTCGCTGGTGGGAGCGAGCTCTGCAATCGGCAGAGCTAGTCTAGCGCTCCCGGCTAGAGACCCGAGGGTAGAGGCTTGGGCGAACTACCAGCAGCTTGCCGGGGGACTGCGAGGACCAGCAACCACCACCTTCCTCAGCTGGTTCCTCTTCCCCCGGCGGCCACGCCCACGGACACGCCCACCGCCGACTGCCTTCAAAACCTTTTGTGACACCGCTTCGCGGGTGCCACTCACTTGCTTAACAGAACGCTGTTGCCTGCTGTGCTCAGGACGCCTTGAAGGTCCGTTTTTCCAAACTCCCTTGCATCGCGGATTGCTGCCTCCCCTGCCGAGGACTCGCTGGTGGGAGCGAGCTCTGCAATCGGCAGAGCTAGTCTAGCGCTCCCGGCTAGAGACCCGAAGGTAGAGGCTTGGGGGAACTACCAGCAGCTTGCCGGGGGACTGCGAGGACCAGCAACCACCACCTTCCTCAGCTGGTTCCTCTTCCCCCGGCGGCCATGCCCACGGACACGCCCACCGCCGACTGCCTTCAAAACCTTTCGTGACACCCGCTTCGCGGGTGCCACTCACTTGCTTAACAGAACGCTGTTGCCTGCTGTGCTCAGGACGCCTTGAAGGTCCGTTTTTCCAAACTCCCTTGCATCGCGGATTGCTGCCTCCCCTGCCGAGGACTCGCTGGTGGGAGCGAGCTCTGCAATCGGCAGAGCTAGTCTAGCGCTCCCGGCTAGAGACCCGAGGGTAGAGGCTTGGGCAAACTACCAGCAGCTTGCCGGAGGACTGCGATGACCAGCAACCACCACCTTCCTCAGCTGGTTCCTCTTCCCCCGGCGGCCACGCCCACGGACACGCCCACCGCCGACTGCCTTCAAAACCTTTTGTGACACCCGCTTCGCGGGTGCCACTCACTTGCTTAACAGAACGCTGTTGCCTGCTGTGCTCAGGACGCCTTGAAGGTCCGTTTTTCCAAACTCCCTTGCATCGCGGATTGCTGCCTCCCCTGCCGAGGACTCGCTGGTGGGAGCGAGCTCTGCAATCGGCAGAGCTAGTCTAGTGCTCCCGGCTAGAGACCCGAGGGTAGAGGCTTGGGCGAACTACCAGCAGCTTGCCGGGGGACTGCGAGGACCAGCAACCACCACCTTCCTCAGCTGGTTCCTCTTCCCCCGGCGGCCACGCCCACGGACACGCCCACCGCCGACTGCCTTCAAAACCTTTCGTGACACCCGCTTCGCGGGTGCCACTCACTTGCTTAACAGAACGCTGTTGCCTGCTGTGCTCAGGACGCCTTGAAGGTCCGTTTTTCCAAACTCCCTTGCATCGTGGATTGCTGCCTCCCCTGCCGAGGACTCGCTGGTGGGAGCGAGCTCTGCAATCGGCAGAGCTAGTCTAGCGCTCCCGGCTAGAGACCCGAGGGTAGAGGCTTGGGCGAACTACCAGCAGCTTGCCGGGGGACTGCGAGGACCAGCAACCACCACCTTCCTCAGCTGGTTCCTCTTCCCCCGGCGGCCACGCCCACGGACACGCCCACCGCCGACAAGTACATTAACAACAACATTTCAACCGCGACGCGGGACGCGCGCGGGTCGCAGCCCGGGGCGAAGACCGGGCAAAGAGCGGGCCGTTTGAGGCCGTTCGAGAACGTGAGAGTCCGGTCCGGCCCACTCCCCTAAGCTCTATATCCTGGACATTCATATACAGGTATCTATCACTTCTCAGAAGCTTTCTATAGTCAACAATTGCCAACTAAAGTTCTTCCATTAAACTTGCAATTGAAAATGAACACGAGATCAAGTAAGCAAAGAAAACCCAAAAAAAAACGGGATAGGAGAAAAACTGCTAGGTCCAATGGACGATTTTCTTGCCAAAGCAAACTCATTCATTGATCAAAGCATAAGTCTGATTGAGGGGAGAGTTCCAACTGAACTTGCAATCGCACGGCGATTGTTGGACAGGCCACATGAAGGGCCGCTCTCCCCCGGCCCAACCAGGCCTGAGCCCAGTCCCGCAAGTACCACACACCACCATTGCACGTCCTCCGTCCCCTCAGGGACCCCTGCCCTCGAGCCTGCCGACCTCGTGGGTCCGATCCACTGCCGGCCCACGCGCCCAGCCTGGGGCGCCATCTTGGACACTCCACCACGAGGCCGCCTGGCCCCCGATCGACCTCAACCCTGGGCCTGGCCCGGCCTCAGACATTCCGGCACCACCCTCCACCCAGGAGGTGAGCGGGCTACTTGGCAAGTCAATGGGAGAAAGAGGTGCCGATGGCTCTCCCCCACCAAGTGCCGCTCGCCCATCGCCTCCCCGGGCGCTGGCTCCACCCCCCTGCTGGGTGTCTGGACTCCCCCATCCCGGACCTCCCGACCTCCAAGTGCGAGGGTCCGGACATCAAAGCACGCCAGCCCTATAACTGGGGCAGCTCCAGAGCAGGAGGGCAGTTGTATCTTGGAGTCGAGAGACGTAAAGAGGAACTCATCCTGGACGGACTACTGGCGCTGCCATAGCTCTGTCCTGTGCACCATCGTCCTGCCTGTTGGCGCTGCCACAGCCGTCGTAACCTTCATCCCTCATCGTCGTCGGGATCTGCTGGCGTGGCCGCGGACCGTTGTAACCGTCATCTTCTACCGGGACCTGCAGGCTCCGCCGCGGACCGTCGTCCTTCCTTCATCCATCTCGGGACCTGCTTGGCTCCTCCACGGCCCGATCATCTAGAACGCCGAGCTCGAGGATTGAGAGCTATTTTGTACTCATTGGTAACTAAGACTGTCCCGCTACCCCTTTCCTAAACCAGAGACTAGAACCGAGGGGACCCCTGAGTCCAGACCTCCTTGTATTCATCATCGTAACCTGAGAATTGCATATAAAGTCTCGTTAACCTTCAACCTTGTGTGGTGTCCGTCTGTGGGGGGGAAGTTACTTATCTGTACAGTCGTTGGAGACGGCTCTCCCTGGAGACCTCTCCCCGTAACCTCGGCCGACCCTCCCGGTCCGTCTAACATTGGTGGCCAGCGGCGCGATCCGAATCACCGCATAAACGTACAGAGAGTAGCTCACCCCACGACGAAGTCACAATGACCACGAAAGAGAGCGGATCAACCGAGAAATTCCAAATGGAGAAATTGGAGGAGTACAACCATCGTGAACTTAAACAATTCTGCATCGAACTGGGTATCGCTACCACCGGACTGAGTACCAAGGACGATTTTAAGCATGCCCTAGAATCTTGGGCAGAAACCGGGGCTGCCGGAACCCCTGATCAAAGCACCGTAGAAAAAACGACCACGGCCCCGGAAGGGCAAAGAACGGGTCTCTCGCAAGACGAGATCCAGGAAAGAGAAAGGACCCGACTACACGAACTAGAAATGGCCCGACTTAAAATGGACGTTGAACTTAAGTTGGCCGAACAAAAAATCAACTTAGAGCACCTGCGTCTCCGAGAAGAAAGAGAGGAGAAACAGAGACAAAGGGAGCTCGAGGAAAAGAAACTAGCGTACGAACACGAACGAAACCTAGCCGAGATCAACCTACGCAAGCAGGATAAAGAAGCAGGGGTGCCCGAGCGACCCCCCACCTCAGGGGCCACAGACAAAAAGGTACACATCCCCAAGGATGTTGTCCGAGAATACTTCAGAGAGGACGACATCCAGCAATGGTTTAAAGCCTATGAAATCGCTATGACTGCACACCGGATCGATAGAAGCGACTGGGGAGCCGGTCTCTGGGGAAGATTCCTCAATGAGGGCCGCGACACCCTACTACAGCTCCCGGACCACCAGATGACCTCCTACGACCATATGAAAGCGGCCCTCCTCACCCGCTATGGTCTCACACCCGAGATGTACCGTCAGAGGTTCCGAGACTGCACCCGCATCCCGGGTACAACTTGGGTGGACTATGTAACATACTTTAGCCGAGCCTTCGAGGGCTGGATCCGAGGAAGCAACGTCACGACCTACGAGCAACTATTTAACCTGATGGTATGGGAGCATCTGTCGAACAATTGCTTCATTGAACTCCGCCAACACCTCCTCGACAGCAAGTTAACGGATCCCCGGCAGCTCGCAGCCGAAGCTGACCGGTGGGAGATCACCAGAGTGGGCCGGAATGGGTCCTACGAACAGAACCGGAACAACAATGGTCAGCACCGACCCAGAGGAGGAGGAGGGGGCCAAGGGCGAGGAAGAGACAACGCCCCGGTCGCCCCCGCTACCAACACCACCCCCCCGGCCAACCGGGGCAGCACCCCAGCGCGACCGGGGTACAGAGCCAATGTCACGTGTCACCGATGTCAACGAGTCGGCCACTATGCGAACGACCCAAACTGCCCGCAGTACCAGAGCCCAAGACCCCGCCAAGTGGCCGCTGCAGCCCTAGGGGAAGAACAGATCTCCGAGGAACAGGAAGAGTACGAACAAGAGCATCAAGAGTGGGAGCCAGCCGCCATGACTCTAGCCTGCTTAGGGGGGAAAGACATGGTCCCGCGGGTCCCCCTACCCGCTAACACCCAGAAGTACAGCCAATGGGTGAGCATCAATGGACACCAGGCCGAAGCCCTTCGTGACACCGGGGCCAGTGTAACAGCCGTCCGCTGTCACCTGGTGGCCCCAGAACAGTATCTACCGAACATTCTCTGCCCTGTCCGATCAGCCGATAACTTGGAGAGCCTGTGTCGGATGGCCTGCGTCCCCTTCGAATGGGGGGGGGTCTCCGGCATGTTGAAAGTGACGGTCCGAGACGATGCCCCCGTAGACTGCCTCCTGGGCAATGACCTGGAAAGCTCTCCGTGGGCCGCCGTGGAGCGAAAGGAACACCTGGGGATGTTGGGCGTCCCAGACTGGGCGTGCGTCACCACCCGTTCCATGGCCGCCCGTGCCAACCACCAGCCAGAAGAACCCGAATGGCCGGCGCCACCGCCTCCAGTCGCCCCGGCCGAAAACACCGACCGTAACATTCCCGCCGAACCAGCTCAACCTACCGACCTCGCTAACCTCGACCAGTGGCCTCAAGAAGGGGGGCCCACGCAAGAACAATTTCGCAAAGAACAGAAGACCTGTCCCTCCCTCGAGGGACTCCGCCAGCAAGCGCTCGCCCAAAGCGCAGGGGATACCCCCGGAACTCATTGGGTCTACTGGGACAATGATCTGCTGTACAGCGAGCAAAGAATCGCCGAGCTGGGGAGCAACCGAGTACTAGTGGTACCCCTCCGTTTCAGAGACTTCCTGTTAAACCTGGCCCACGATGTCCCCCTGGCAGGACATCTGGGACAAGATAAAACCTACAGTCGCCTAGTGACCCACTTCTTCTGGCCCAAAATGAGAAACGATGTGCACCAGCATTGCCGATCTTGCCCCACGTGCCAAGCCAGTGGGAAGAGCGGCCGCAAACTAAAGGCTCCCCTGCAACCTTTTCCCGTGGTCACTACCCCGTTTGAGAGAGTCGGAATAGACATTGTGGGGCCCTTGGACCCACGCACAAAACAAGGCCATCGATTCATCCTGGTGCTAGTGGACCACGCCACCCGCTACCCTGAGGCTGTTCCTCTGCGAACTGTGACAGCCCCGGTGGTCGGCCGGGCCCTGATGGGGATCTTCTCCCGTGTGGGCTTCCCCCGAGAAGTCGTCAGCGACAGAGGCACGAACTTTATTTCCAAATACATGAAGTCCCTCTGGCAACAGTGCGGGGTCACCTACAGATTCACAACCCCCTATCACCCTCAAGGGAACGGACTCGTTGAGCGGTTCAACCGCACGCTAAAGGGAATGATCGGGGGGTTGGAAGAGCCCCTCCGTCGCCAGTGGGATGTGCTGCTGCCGTGCCTCCTCTTCGCGTATCGAGAAGTCCCCCAGAAATCCCTGGGCTTCAGCCCATTTGAACTGCTATATGGACACCCAGTGCGAGGGCCGCTCAGTCTCGTCAAAGAAGGCTGGGAGATGCCTCCGCTAAAGAACCCTCCAGATGTCTTCCGGTACCTCCTCACCCTCCGCAACCAGACCCGGCGGTTCAGAGAACTAGCGAAGGCCAACCTAGAGGCCAGTCAAGAGGACATGAAAAAATGGTATGACCAGAATGCCTCATCCATTGAATTCGAACCTGGCCAACAGGTATGGGTGATGTCCCCCACTGAGCCATGCGCCCTGCAAGACAAATGGACGGGGCCCTTCAAAGTAATAGAGCGCAAGGGTCCTGCCACTTATCTCATCGACATGGAATCCTCCCGGAACCCTCTCCGGGTCCTCCACGCTAACAGACTAAAGCCCCACTTTGTGCGAACAGAGCTCAGCCTCCTGATGGCCACAGACACTGGGGTTGAAGAAGACTCCGAGCCTCTCCCTGACCTCCTACGGACTCAAGAGCAAGACGGCTCCGTGGATGGGGTCCGGCTCTCAGAGGCCCTCACCAGAGAACAACGCCAGGAGTGTCAAGCCCTCCTATCACAGTTCGCCAGCCTGTTCTCCCTCACCCCGGGTGTCACTTCCTGGTGTGTGCACGATGTGGATACCGGGGACAGCCCCCCTATCCGCCACCGGGCCTACCGCGTGCCAGACCGGGTACGGGCCTGCATCCAGGAAGAGATAGCCAAGATGCTCACGATCGGGGTCATCGAGCCCTCAGACAGTCCCTGGGCCAGCCCTGTCGTACTGGTCCCCAAGGCAGCGGCCCCCGGCACCACCCCAGAACTCCGGTTCTGCGTCGACTACCGGGGCTTGAATGCGGTCACCAGAACAGACGCGCATCCCATCCCCCGGACAGATGAACTAGTCGACCGAATGGGAGCTGCCCGCTACCTCAGCGTCTTCGACCTGACAGCAGGCTATTGGCAGATCGGCCTCACACCCCGGGCGCAAGAACGTTCTGCCTTCTCCACCCCCGATGGCCATTACCATTTCACGGTCATGCCCTTCGGCATGAAGAATGCCCCAGCAACATTCCAACGGCTCGTCAATCAGGTCCTGGCGGGGCTCGAAGGATTCAGCGCCGCCTACCTAGACGACATCGCTGTATACAGCCACCATTGGACCGAGCACCTCCACCACCTCCGAGCAGTGCTGCAAGCCCTTCAGCGAGCTGGCCTCACGATCAAGGCCAGCAAGTGTCAAATTGGGCAAGGGTCTGTAACCTACCTCGGACACCAGGTGGGAAGCGGCCTAGTGGCCCCGCTACAGCTGAAAATTGCCGCCATCCAGGCCTGGCAGCCCCCCATCACCCAAACCGAGGTACGAGCCTTCCTGGGCCTCACGGGCTACTACCGAAGGTTCGTAAAAGACTATGGTACCATAGTGGGGCCCCTCACAGAACTCACGTCAAAGAACCAGCCCAAGAAAGTCACCTGGACCCCAGAGTGTCAAACTGCATTTGAACAATTAAAGGCCGCCATGTGTTCCGCCCCTGTGCTCCAGGCCCCAGACTACAGCCGGGAGTTCGTCGTCCAGACGGACGCCTCCGACCAGGGCATTGGGGCAGTCCTGTCTCAAGTGAACACCGAAGGCCTTGATCAACCGGTGGCCTTCATCAGCCGGAGACTCCTACCACGGGAGCAACGCTGGAGCACCATAGAGAGGGAAGCCTTCGCTGTGGTATGGGCCCTCAAGAAGCTCCGGCCCTACCTTTTCGGCACCCACTTTCGGGTGCAGACCGACCACCGACCCCTGCAATGGCTGATGCATATGCGGGGGGAGAACCCAAAGTTGCTACGCTGGTCCATCTCCTTGCAAGGTATGGACTTCACAGTCGAACACCGGCCTGGGCCAGATCACGCCAACGCGGATGGCCTGTCCCGGTTTTTCCGCCTCGACGAGGAGAGTCCCCAAGAGGATGGGTAACTCTCCCCGCCTTCAGCTGGGGGGGACGCATGTTGGACAGGCCACATGAAGGGCCGCTCTCCCCCGGCCCAACCAGGCCTGAGCCCAGTCCCGCAAGTACCACACACCACCATTGCACGTCCTCCGTCCCCTCAGGGACCCCTGCCCTCGAGCCTGCCGACCTCGTGGGTCCGATCCACTGCCGGCCCACGCGCCCAGCCTGGGGCGCCATCTTGGACACTCCACCACGAGGCCGCCTGGCCCCCGATCGACCTCAACCCTGGGCCTGGCCCGGCCTCAGACATTCCGGCACCACCCTCCACCCAGGAGGTGAGCGGGCTACTTGGCAAGTCAATGGGAGAAAGAGGTGCCGATGGCTCTCCCCCACCAAGTGCCGCTCGCCCATCGCCTCCCCGGGCGCTGGCTCCACCCCCCTGCTGGGTGTCTGGACTCCCCCATCCCGGACCTCCCGACCTGCAAGTGCGAGGGTCCGGACATCAAAGCACGCCAGCCCTATAACTGGGGCAGCTCCAGAGCAGGAGGGCAGTTGTATCTTGGAGTCGAGAGACGTAAAGAGGAACTCATCCTGGACGGACTACTGGCGCTGCCATAGCTCTGTCCTGTGCACCATCGTCCTGCCTGTTGGCGCTGCCACAGCCGTCGTAACCTTCATCCCTCATCGTCGTCGGGATCTGCTGGCGTGGCCGCGGACCGTTGTAACCGTCATCTTCTACCGGGACCTGCAGGCTCCGCCGCGGACCGTCGTCCTTCCTTCATCCATCTCGGGACCTGCTTGGCTCCTCCACGGCCCGATCATCTAGAACGCCGAGCTCGAGGATTGAGAGCTATTTTGTACTCATTGGTAACTAAGACTGTCCCGCTACCCCTTTCCTAAACCAGAGACTAGAACCGAGGGGACCCCTGAGTCCAGACCTCCTTGTATTCATCATCGTAACCTAAGAATTGCATATAAAGTCTCGTTAACCTTCAACCTTGTGTGGTGTCCGTCTGTGGGGGGGAAGTTACTTATCTGTACAGTCGTTGGAGACGGCTCTCCCTGGAGACCTCTCCCCGTAACCTCGGCCGACCCTCCCGGTCCGTCTAACAGCGATCCTCAATGGGACCACTAGCAACTGCAAGAACCCCAGACACACAGTCAGCTCCAACACAAACCACGGTGGCTGCAAACAGACTTAGTCTCCCAAACAATGTTGATCTTTCAGCTTCGCAACTCTCTGTAACTTTTTCAGAAAGCGACCTAGAAAAAACTCCAGAAATTTTCCCTGACCCTACCCCGGAAGAAGTAAGGCAAGTGAGAGGGAGGCGGGAGGGAGCCATAAAGAAAAGGAAGGATAGGAAAAACCCGGACAACACTGAAAATACCAAAGTGACCGATCACATAGACTTGATCGGTGATACAAATCCAGCAGCATCACTCCATCATACAGCCCCCCCAAGTAACAATGTAATAACTATACATCAGCCACCACAGGATCTTCAAGATATCCCCATCTCAGACTCCGCAAGTCCACAACAAATAGGCAAAGAAAGAGAATCAGCAAGATTAATCAAGGAGATAGCTTCCCTCCTAAATTCTTACATCCGCCCTTTAGAGACCAGAGTTAGCAACATTGAGGCCCAATTAACAAAAATTTCTGGCTCCTCTAAGCTAATACCCTCACAGGGTCTCCCAAAACTAGCCTCAAATTCCACGACCACTCTTCCTATACTCAAGAAACCTGTAACCTTACCTCCTCCGCAGCCCAAACAACAACCCACAGCAAAAGTCCCTACAGTAGCAAAGGCTTCCACTTCACAGAAACCCACCCCTAAGGCTCTGGCCATTCCCCCACAAATTAATTCCCTACCTAACACACCAGTAGTAAATACGCCAACTACAAACACGCCGGCCCCCAAAACCCCTGCCACAAAAAACACAAATCCATCAAAAAACAAAGGAGCCCCGAGAGGGACTACTGATCAAAGGCCCCCCCTACACATGCCACCTGAGGCATGCCCATACGTGGTAGTCATGACGGGGGTCCCCGAACTCACAGGAGAGGGGACGGAACCCAACTGGTCATTGAAGAACAAAGTCCAGTATTGGCTGAACACAAACCGGCCCGTTCCGCCAACCTGGAAAAGCAGAATAACATCAGTCTGCAGGACCTCGTGGGTGGGCCATAGGAAAAAGACTATCCGGGGAGACTGTATAGTGATCACTTTCGAGGACCCCAGTATAGCCGAGTATATCTGCTCCTGGGAATATAATAACACCGCCGGGGGGATTGCTACAAGATCCCTGTCATATTTCTACCCAAAAAGATATAACAACAACTACATACACGAGACTGATAACATCTGGCGAAAACCAATTCCACAGCCATGGGAGCTAGATGTCGCTGGACCAAAATTATTTCCGCGACACACTGACCTTGATAACTCTTGGTGGTCAGTAAATCAGAACTACCAACAAAAAGAAGCCCCGTGGCAGACTATAGGCCCACAAAATAGACCTAGAAACTGGGAACAGTGGGAGAGACCGCCCTACCAACCATATAGACCCATCTATAGAGACACCACGTATGGGCAAAACTGGCCAGGCATACCGACTATGAATCGGTTTAGTTGCCTGGAAATGGTCGATTGACCAATAGCCAAATCACCGGAGCCTTTACATACAACCCCGGCCACATCCAATCTCAACCTAGTCCCATTACAAACGAAAAAGCCAGTCTTAGAAAAAGCACCCCCACAGCTCCCGGTGATCTTTTGGAACGTGACGGGTCTCCGAAACAAAATAGAGGATGGTTCGGCCGCCGGTTTCCTGGAAGATGTTAAAATCATATGCTTACAAGAAACCTGGGCCACGATGCCCCTACATCTTGTGGGATATAGGACATATACATCCCCCGCCCTTCCAAGTATTTCAGGTAGACCTAAAGGGGGACTGGTAACCTACCTAGCAAACACAATCTCTGATATGAAGCTTACTAAGGTAGACCTATTATCAAACTTCCAGATGCTCACCCTCAGAATTGGGAAAAAATTCGTTATCACAATAATTAATTTATACAACAACCTAGATGATGATAACTTCTTGGACGTCCTTTCCCTAATCCAAGAAAAAATAATTGAACACTGGCACCCCATCGAGAAAATGGAAAACGCCCATATAATCTGGGGAGGAGACTTCAACCTACATCCCTGCCCCAACAATGATATCTGTGGATTGGTGGACGAACACGAGAACCCACTCGTCCACTTTACCCATTCAAGAGTGGGGTCAGCCATGAATAAGATACTTTCAGATCTGGACCTTCAAATAATAAACCCCATCCTACACCCAAACAATAAACTAGAACCCACTTATAGAGGAAGGGGCCATGAGACCACCGTTGACTATGTAATTGTTACAGAAGGCCTTAAAGAACAGATCAATAACTTTAAAACCCTGGAAAATACCCTCAGCGATCATTCTGCTTTAAGCCTAAACCTTCAAATAAATCAACCAAGAACACTGATGGCAACCATAGCAAATACCCTATCACAAAACAGGCTCGAATTGGGCAAAAATAACGGATATACCATAAAATGGGGAAAAGTGGATCCCAATAATCTCACAAATCGGTTAGTAAAATCCGTCTATAGCAACATTCTGATCTGTCTTGATCCCCATGCAGAGCCAAACCAAATCTTGGAAAATTTCATGACGATATTAGAACAAGTCAAAAAACTGTTAACCAAAACACCTAATCAAAACAAACCAAGCACCACAGGTTGGTTTAACCGCGACTGTACCAAGGCACAGACCAACCTGAGAAAAGCACTTGGAAATCCAAATAGAGATAAAACAAACATCCAAGATCTTCGGCGGGAGTACAACAACGCCAGAAAAACAAGGAAAAAGGAATTGAAACAGTCCTTGTGGAATGCCCTGCACAAAAGTGCACTTCTGAAAGACAGCCAGGCATTCTGGAAAATTGTTAAGTCGCCCTTGTTAACGGACTCCAACAGCCCAAAGATAGACGTGGCCATTGACGAGGAATCTTGGGTGAACCACTTTTTAAAAATCTTTGAATTAACATCAACAAGAGAGGAACACCACCTTAACCTCCAACCAGTAGTATACCCAATACCAATCGATTTTGATCTACAGGATCTTGAAATGGCATTATCTTTAAGCAAGAGT
Organism: Lissotriton vulgaris; assembly: GCF_964263255.1. Classification (NCBI taxonomy): domain Eukaryota; kingdom Metazoa; phylum Chordata; class Amphibia; order Caudata; family Salamandridae; genus Lissotriton; species Lissotriton vulgaris. Next base: position 772,907,170 of record NC_141696.1, on the reverse strand, counting down.
GGTAAAGCACCCGGCCCCGACGGGGTCCCAGTCAATCTATTTAAACACCTTCCTGACCTCTGGGTACCAATACTCACAAGAGTATGCACGGCAGCAGCGAAACTCGGCCTATTAGAGTCATGGTCATCCTCCATCATGGTCCCAATCTTCAAGAAGGGGGACCGTCAAGACATGAAGTGCTATCGACCAATTTCGCTGCTTGACTCCCTGGGCAAAGTAGTCGGCAGAGTTCTTCTAGAAAAATTACAGCAATGGGCAGAAGACAAAAATATTCTCTCGGATTTACAGTTCGGATTTAGGGAGGGCTTTGGAACAGTTGAACAGGCCCTAAACCTAAGCTTGCTAGCATCAAAATACATTCACGCTAAACCAGGGTCCATCTACATGGTATACGTGGATTTGTCCTCCGCGTTTGACTGTGTATCACACGCGAAGCTCTGGTCACTGCTGAGCTCAATAGGGGTAGACCCTCCCCTCCTGGACTTTCTGAGGGAGCTATATGGTGAAGCCACGGTGAGAGTGAGATAAGGGACAAAAGGAGAACTGACAGCGCCGTTTAGGGTAGAGCGGGGAGTAAGGCAAGGCTGTGTCCTGGCCCCCTTTCTCTTCTCTCTGTACACCAACGGCCTAGAAGAGACCATGCTGAGAGGGGGTAGGGACCTGCCTAGAGTGAAACATCGCCCGATCCACCTCTGCTTTACGCGGATGACGCAGTCATTTTAGCACGTACCCCCATCGAACTCCAGAAATCTCTATCTAAATATGCGGACTATATGGGTGCCTTGGACTTGCACATCAACGTTAAAAAAACTTTCGTCATGGTAGCTGGTGGACAACGAAAAGCCACTAAGTCCATCTTTCTGAAAAACCAAAAAATCGAAAAAGACCTCACAATATCCATATTTAGGCATCATGATCGATGACAGTCTAAACTGGAAAGCGGCGGTTGAGGCCAGGAGACATCTCTTTAAATGAGCCATTATGGCGCTGATGAAGTTCTCCAATAAACTTGGAAAAAGACCACCAGTAGAACTGCTACAGATTTATGCCGCAAAATGCCAAGCCATTGCACTGTATGGTGCAGGGATTTGGGGACATACTGCCATTGGTTCACTACAAAAAGAGGAGAATATCTTCATGAGATTCCTTTTGTCAACTCCAAGAGGCACCTCCACCTACGCCTCACACATGGAACTGGGAATCCCATACATTGAAGATTTAATAAAGATCCAACCTCTTTTACTTTGGAGGCGCGTCTGGTTGTCGGAAAAAAATAGCCTGACTAAAAATATTTTACGGGACACTATGGATTTGGACCATGCACACAAAATAGTCTGGCTTTCCTACGTAAGACACTTCTTTTCCGACCTAGGTTTACAAAAGTATTACCACACGCCTGAAAAACTGAAAGAAATATCCAAGAAAGAATTGAAACAAATAGCCCTGAGCCACTTGGAATCCCTGAGATTGACTTTGCTGACATCAAAAGAATCTGTTATTCATGCGAATATGACACAGCAGTCCCCAAAAATCCAGTTATACTTGACTTTGGAGCTCACAGCATACAACAAGATGCTCCTAACAAGGTTCAGAATGAATCTTTTCTACAGACTAGTGACATTTCCCGAAAAAAATAACTGGAACACACAAATGGAACCGTGCACATGTGATGATCTTTCCCAACAGTCCACCATGCACACAATATTGTTCTGCAAGTTTTTCCACACTCACCGAAAAATCTGGCTAATCCCTTTATTAAAAAGATGGGGCCACAGACAATGTCGTCCAGCCATGCTAGCACTCCAGACTTTGGACTCCGAAAGCACCTGTTATCACGTACTGAATTTTTTTAAGTGCATCATGAGGCACAGAAATAACTTGTGAAACAGAGGACTAATTTTGCACAGTATCTGTCCGTTCGTTTTTTAATCAAAAACAAAAAATACTTTTACAATAACTGTATATTTTGTTTTAACAAATTCTTTCGTGTATTTTGTGTGTTATGATAACTTTTATGGTTTTGCACTGCTAAAAAACCGAATAAAGATTATTATTATTATTACTGTAATTATTTGATAACTATGTGCTTATGTACCCCTAGTGCTTAGGCCTGGAAAACAAAAGAAAACATTTGTAAAAGTGACATGGAGTTATAGAGTGTAATTATTACAAATATCAGTAAATTGGCAAACATTTACAATAACATCTTTTGACACTTTCCATTAGGAAGACAGCATACAACGGGTGACGGATCTATTTTGCTGAACATATTATTATTTTCACTGTATTTTTAGTACATTTTGCATCAATGTACAGTGATATGTTATCGTTTCCTTGCTCTTAAATATACATGTTGTATATTTGCTTATTTGATATTTGTGTGTTTTGACCAGCGGTTTGTCTCGGCTGACGTCAACTTTTCAATTCATGGTTTAAATTATGGACTCCATAAATACTTCCTGAGCACATAAAAGATGATTCACATAACAGCTACATTGCCATTACTGGAAAAATGGGTCAACCAGTAGCCAAACATTTCAGCAGCAATAGATATAAATCAGACATGAAGGCACTGAAAAGGGTGATCTCTGCCAAACTTTCTTGGATCACTTGCTGGATGGAGAATATGGAATGAGATAAATGAATAACTAAAACACTGCTTGAAAATCCTTTTCATGCAAAATTATCTGATTCTGTTAGGTCCAGATGTACAACGCATTTCACCAGTCCATTTGCAACCAATAAAAGGCAATTTTCTATGTACAAAGCCTGTTTTCCGAGTTGGTAACTTAAAATAGGGTTTGTGAGTCATTATTAAAAAAGAGCATGCTAAGGGCATCCCTATCTAAAAATGAGTCACAGGGGTATCTATGACCGGAATGCGGTTGCTAAACAATCACAGTTTACCACCTAGTCCAAGTAGGTGGTAAGCCAGTCCAAATGGGAAGGGGTCTCCAGGGGACTCCTTCCCCTTTGTGATTGGCAGCAAAAACGTTTTTTAAGAGCAAGCATAGTCCCATGGACCACTATCTACTCTTAAAAAATGAAAAAGAAACGTTTCATTTTTGTTTTTGAAACGCATCCTGTTTTCCTTTGCAGAAAATGGGCTGCATTTAAAAAATGAGTGGCTTTATTTTAAAAAGTCAACACAGCCATGGCTGTCCCCAGCAGGCGACCCTCCACCATCCCTGTGTTATTGCCCATCCATAATGGGTCACAAATTGCAACCTGCCTCATGAAAATTGACGAGGAAGGAAATTTGCAACCCTATTGGGAATCGAAAAATGCGTCTGAGACACTTTAGTACATTTCATTATGCGACTTGCAATTTGGGAGTCACAAAAAAATCCAAATTGCGAGTTGCAAAAGGAAATGGTTTACATGTGGCCTTAAAAGTGGTAAACTATTACAATTATGTTCAGAAAAGCAAGACAATCCAAAAAGTATTACAATCTGAAGGGTATTAGGAAGAAAAAAGTGTTTACTTGCCAGCCAAATACATAATATAACAACTTTAATATTGCAAATAGTAAATTTACTTAGCAGAGCATTTAAAGGAGATCAATAACACATTAACAATCTTTATTTTAATGACTGCTTTCCAAGTATATTAAGATTGCAGTGCATGGGGAGTGACATCATTATTCTTCACATTGAATACATGTTTGGCATACCCATGCCACAGTTTGAATGCAAACGCAGAACTGGTAGTGCCCTGCTATATAAAGCAGTAAGTGACTTTGGCACCAGCTTGGCATTGTATTGTGTTGTAATTGCATTTATACAACATGTGTGCTGAATATTGCACAATATTCTGGCAGATGCATCAACGTAGCCTTTTGCTATTCCTAAATAGCGATTTCTAAGGAATCACTATTTAAGAATAGCAAAAGCCTATGCATGTAGGAATCCCTATTAAAATAGTGATTCCTTAACATTCCTTAATTGCTACTCGCAAATTGCTAGTGGCAATTAAGGAATGCTGTCCCATTCATTCCTATGGGCCTATTGGAGATTGCATGAGCAATTTGCGAGTACCAGTAGATACTCGCAAATTGCTCATGCAATTTCAAGGGTGCAAGGGTGTCAAAATGACACCCTGTTGCACCCCTGAAATTGATCTATGCACATATGTTGCACACACACATGCCCTAAGGGCATGTGTGTGCGCAACATGAAACTTTGAAAACTGCAAAAAGTGCTTTTTTTCAAAGTTTTAGCAAATTACCATGAAGTCCAACTTCATGGTAATTTCCTCCCCTTATTAGCGAATTCGCTATTTTGTTGACTTTCATGCATTGCATTTAAGGAACCTCAATTTGGGATTCCTTAAATGCAATCGCAATTTAAGGAATCTCAATTTAGAGATTCCTTAAATTGCGATTTTTGCATTTGGGATGATGCATCCCAAATGCAAAAAATACCAGGAGCAAAGGGGCAGATTCTGAGAATCTGCCCATTTGCTCCCGGTATTTACTTTGATGCATATGCCTGATAGTTTTTTGTAAGGTAATGATTGAATGTTTGTTGATACTATGTGGTCATACACAGTATGGACCATGGGGAATATGAGGTACAAGTTGCCTGATTATGAGTATAGGTGCATTTTATTACCCATGACAAAAACTACATCACATGGTACGTTATTTATTGGGTGGCATAAATAGCACCTATTTCAGAGTCTTGACCAGCCAGTGTACCCACCAGTTACTACATCACATGCAGAGCTTAGTTTTACACATCTTTATTCGTCCAATTGTAACTGCGAACTCAAAATTCTTAAACCAGCTTTTAATGCATTCTGATCTGAAACTTACGTCCCAGTTCTAAGAAGTCCTTCAGGTGCTAAAAGCGTTCCATAATTTCTAATCCGCAAGACACTGCGGGCCTCATTATGATGTCGGTCGGTAAGCATTCAGACCGACTCCTTGTTGGAATTGTTACTAACTGACTCGGGTTCGGGGAGTCCAACCTACCGATTACGATGTTTCCAAACACCATTCGGTCGATGGGAGCCTGTGTTCCGACCAGCAACACAGGCTCCCATTGAAAAAAGGGGTGGTTGCAGAAAACCTTGCACCCTGTTGCAAGCACCGCATGGTGCCTGCCACACTGTGCATGGCTGAAAAATGGGGTCCTATGGGCATCCCCGCAGGCCCCAAGTGGAGGCCACCGGATAGAGGGGGGCCTGCTATGGACCCCCAAAGTCAGTTTCCGACAGCCGTTTCATGTCAGACAGACAGATTCAGAAAGGCTGTCCGAATCCGACATCGTAATACGTTGGCTGTAAACGTTGTCCAATGTTCTGTATGATTCAGCTCTGACCGACTTGGAGTCTCCGAGTGCCGGTTGGAACTGATTATGAATGACGGAAGTTACCTTTCTATTGTAATTGGTCAATCTGAAATGTTCCGACATGGGTTAGGAGAATCTGAATGCGGTTAGGAAAATCTGAATGGCATTTGGAGCCTTTCCGACCGACATCATAATCAGCCCCTATATCTCCCCCTCTGTTAAATGAAAAATATACATGTTTTACAAAATATATTGATAGATATACATATACAATTACATTTATTCAATCAATCTTGTTGGTGCTTTAATTGTTTGAACTGATCCTGTTCTCGGAAAGCAGGGAGTGTCATCACCAATGTCCAGGATCGGCATCAGTGGTGTAGCCCTTACTAATGGTTCAGACTCAGTCTAACCTTTATTTATTTATTTATTTATTTATTTATTGACATTTGTAGAGCGCGGCGAATACCCGTGGGCGTCTCGGCGCTAATTAAGGGATGGATCAGCAACTGGGGTAAAGAAGATATACATGGCTATTATATTATATTATATATTATATTAGCAGCGAGAGCTGATGAATGATTTGTTAAAGGCCTAAAGTGAGAAGAATCTCTGATAACAGACTTCACAGGGTGCTGGGCAGTCCCATGTGTCCCTTGGTAGACACCACTTGGACAGATTCTGCATCGAATGGAGCATCAGATGTCCTTCTTCACATCTGGCATGCGAACACTCTGTCTAGAGTTTTAAAGGAAGTTTTTCTTTTTACATCTTCTTTAGTCAGCATAGGCTTTCATCTTTTTTTGTTCACAAAGTCTTTCTCATGAGTTGCTTTCTCATCTCTTGTTCTCTGAATGGTCCATTGAGGCAACTTGGTGTTCATTGTTCTACCGAACATCAATGTTGCAGGACTTTCACCTGTGGTCAAGTGGGATGTCGAACGATAAGCTCTCAAGGAAGAATTCAACACAGTTTTCAAATTGAGCTTCTCAAGATTACCATGCTGCACTATTTTCTTTAGTGTACTCATAACAGCTCAGCAAGGCAAGTATACTCTTCTAATACTGCATATTCAAATGATCCATTAAATCTTTAAACTCTCAACTATGGATAGGTGGGCTATTCTAAGACTTTACTATGGCTGGAACACCACATGTCACAAAGATGTCCCTGTCATCAAGATAAGTAAACCAGACACGGACTAGGAGAGCTTGTGGCAAAGATTCTGTAATGTCCTTCATGGGCCAATACATTTATTTTCTGTTGCACACTCTCCGGAATCTGAATTCTTGACCATTGTAGGATAACTCCTTCCTGAGTTAAAAAAACAGTTAATTCTTGGCATTTTGATTTTTTTATATATTTACAGTAGGAAGGTAGGATCTGACTACATGGTTACCCCCACTTTTATCCTGGTGTTTTGCTGGTTTTTGACTAGTTCGACTGGGATCCTGCTAATCAGGGCCCCAGTTTATCTGCTTTCTCCCTAAATTGGTTATATGTGTACTTTACATACACTACAGGTTGGATACTGAGGTACCCTTATCAGTACCTAGTATATGGTACAACATGTACCCAGGGAATAGGTACACCAGAGGCCTCCCATGGGCTGCAGCATGCATTATGCCACCCCTGAGAGGCCATTCAAAATGACACGAAAGGCCTGCTACAGCAGACTTTGGAATATGATGCTTGCATCACTTACAGAGATATAGGTTCGCTATATCTATCTAAATCACTACACTTCAGTCATCCCTATGGCAGGCCTTATCAATCCTGAAGGCAGGGTGCAGGGTTTTACGTGACAGTGTGCCCCTGTATGAGCAGAGTCAATTTGCAGCCTTCAGAGACCATTCTCCGGAGTTGTCTGTGATGCAGCCAGACATATATGTTTAGGTGCATTATAACCTCGCGGTAAATGCTAACTTGAAAACGGCTGCTTAGAAACATTTTGTGTTTGGTGTCAAACACCTTGGAATCATACCTCCACACCAGTAACTGGTGTGAGAGGTATGATTCTATGCTTCTCGAACCACTATTGTGGGTCACCAGTCTACCCTCTACCAGCTTTCTCGACCTGGGCAGCACAAAATGGATGCTGCCAGCCATAGACACGGGCCTGCCCTCCTGCTGCTGAGCCAAGCTCACCCAGAGGAAGGCATGACAATAGGCATCCTAACACAGGGAAGTGTAACCCCCTCCCAGACAGGATTTAGTGTATTGAGGCTAGGTGGGTGTACTCTGTGAGTGCCAGAAAGTCTGCACTAGGGGCACATTTGGTGTCCCTGTGCATAGTCCAGCTCAACCTAGTTCTGAGAGCCATTGGCTCCTGCTCGGGTGCAAAACTGGTCAAAGGACATGGGTGTAGCCACTCCTCTGTCCTGCCCCTCCCCTAGGAGGGTCCACAGAATCCGTCCAACTCCCTTCCATGGGTATAAAGTGCGGTACCGGACTACAGGACTTTAGATTTTACCTGAACAAGATTCTGCTAAGAGGAAACCAAGTACTTTGACTGCCTGCAATATGATTTCACAACGGAAGAATCTCCCTTGGAGTAAAGGAGTTACTCCCCTACAGCAGCAGGCACCTAAACGCATCTGACCAGTTTGCTTCTCCGGAGCTCCTGTGGACTTCAAAGATTTCAGCAACACCAGAGGTGAGTTACCGAAGGTCCCTGAAGTAGATCTGACCTCTCAGTGATTCTGAGACCAGTATCCCTCATGGGAGCTATGCAACCTGAACCCCTGTGCACCCCATACATTTGCAAGTCCATATGCTTTTTGGTGATCCCTGGGCCTGTGCATTGGACTCCGTGTAGTCCTGACCCCGAGCAGTATTTTCATTGAAGATATTCAGCCTCCACTCCTCAAGTGTTCTGTGGGCTGGTGCTTTGTAAACTTGTTTGAGGTCTTTTCGCGATCCCTGGTCCATTGGCCTGTAGATCCTGGCGAGGGTTACCTTGTTTGTCCTTGAGGTTACCTGGTTGCTCCAGATGTGCCCTGACTCTCCATTGCTTGGAGACGCCCCTGCACCTTGCTGGTCTACATCGTAACCTGTTTCCTCTGACCATGTGGGCTGCATTTACCAAGGCTTGTTGATGCTCCAGCCGGACACCGACCCCTCAGCACTCAAAATCCTTCGTAGGACAGCTCACCTTCAGATCCTGGTCATTATCAACATCTCCTGGTCACCGTGGCTGCAGAGTCAAGCATCCCTTCTTCACACCTGATGCCCCCGACATCGGTGGGCATTCGACTGCCGAGCCCCTGGTCACTTGTCATGAACAAGACTCTGTCCCCTCTGCTTTCAGGTTCCTCTCACCTTGAATCCAGGCTTGGATTCTACCAGACACTCTTCACCTTCCTGGCAGCAGTACTTCTTTGCATCTCTCCATTGAAAACTATGAAGGTTTATGACACCACTTGACCCCTATGCAACCGGCTCCTCTGGGATAGGTAACATGGGTACCTTGGTACTCACTGGTGGGTTGGTTCTAGAACTTCCTATGTTCCAGAGGATTTGCTTGAAGTCCTCATAGAAGTGTCCTTAAACTCTAACTTTCCAATCGCCACTTTCCCATAGAGTTGTATGGAGCACACAGTCATGTTTCCTCACTGTACCCGTCCTCCGTGGGCTCCCTTTGTCACTCCTCTGGGTGGTTCCTTGGGGTCCCAGTAATTCTATGTGCTCTAGGCACTGTGTCTATTGAAGTGTTGATTGTTATACCATTTATTTAGTATATGGTTCGGTCTCCCCCTGGAGCCCACTGTGTATTTTGCTACCTACGAATGTTCTATCGTTACAGTATTGTGTGTTTTATGTTTTCATCTTGTGTAGAGATTAGTAGAGATAGTTATATTAATAAACATATATTTTATATAACTACTGTGTGGTTCTACTTTCATTTTGTCATTCAGGAGGTGATATTCTGGTGAAACAACCTGCTTTATATTCCTTCAAGATTAAGCCTTCAAGATTAAGCTCTCCACAGCTACCACTAGGATAGCTTTCTGAAGGTTATCTTTGACCTCATACATCCTAAGGGTCGTGTGGCCTGGTACAAGGTTCCCACTTTAACTAGTGGACAGCATATACCAACCCACCTTCTCACATTCACCAACACTGGTGAGTGGTTGAAGGTGTTGACCACCTGGACCTGATCCAGCACGGTCGCTCCCCCCACGCTCCCTGACCCCAGCTCCTGCTCACGTTCTGGCTTGCTGGTGAGACCGAGACTGCTGTTTTGCAACTGCTTTGATTTATTTAATGCACCTCGCGCTGTTGCTTATTTATTTTACTTGACTCGCGCTGTGTATTAATTATTTATCTCGACTGGCGCTGTGTATTAATTATTTATTTTGAGTCGCGCTGGCATTTAATTATTTAATTTAACATCACGCTGGGAACTGATTTGCGCCCCCGGTGCCGTGGTGCATCTGCTGCCCCTGCCTTAGTCTCCCTTTGACCCTCCATCTTGTTGACTTGTTCCCTGGCCCGCCCCTCCTCCCTGCTACCGCCTCCCAACTGCTGCCCCTCCCACCCACGAATAGAGGGCTCCCTACCTCCTCTGACGCGCTGTGACCACCTGGACCTGATCCAGCACGGTCGCTCCCCCCACGCTCCCTGACCCCAGCTCCTGCTCACGTTCTGGCTTGCTGGTGAGACCGAGACTGCTGTTTTGCAACTGCTTTGATTTATTTAATGCACCTCGCGCTGTTGCTTATTTATTTTACTTGACTCGCGCTGTGTATTAATTATTTATCTCGACTGGCGCTGTGTATTAATTATTTATTTTGAGTCGCGCTGGCATTTAATTATTTAATTTAACATCACGCTGGGAACTGATTTGCGCCCCCGGTGCCGTGGTGCATCTGCTGCCCCTGCCTTAGTCTCCCTTTGACCCTCCATCTTGTTGACTTGTTCCCTGGCCCGCCCCTCCTCCCTGCTACCGCCTCCCAACTGCTGCCCCTCCCACGCTCCGCCCCCTCCACCATCCATTTATGGCCAATGTCCCCACGCGCAGCGTCCACGCGCTACGGCCACGCCGAAGGTGCGCCAAAGGTAAGCCCGTCTACGCCCGTCCGCGCCTGGACCGCGCCCAGCGCCAGAGCCCCTGATCCTCGCAATGCCCAGCCCTCCCGCATTACTTACGACGCCTCCACCCTCCTAGCCCTTAACCCCGGCCGTTCCCTCAACTGCGTCCAAGCCGCTCCTGGACACACCCACGGACCCTTCTCTTGCTACTCCTGCAAGTTCGACGGCACCAAAACCAACTCCTCACCCACCGACACCAAGCAGAGACCCGACACCAACCACCTAAAATGCATCCTGCTCAACACCCGCTCGGTCCACAGACACGCCATCGAACTTTGGAATCTACTAGACACCGTCTCTCCCGACGTCGCCTTCCTGACAGAAACATGGATGAACGCCTCATCAGCCCCTGACATCACCATTGCCATCCCGGAAGGATACAAGATCATCCGTAAGGATCGCATCGACCAAACAGGAGGAGGCATCGCTATCGTCCACAAGAACTCCATCCGCATCTCAACCTGCTCAGACGTCAACCTAGCTAACGCCGAACACCTTCACTTCCAGATCCACACCGACCCCAAGACCACACTCAGAGGCACTCTCCTCTACAGGCCTCCAGGACCCCGTGCAAAATTCTGCGACGTTATCACCGACTTCATCACCCCACACGCCCTCCCCTCCGAGGAATACATCCTACTGGGAGACCTCAACTTTCACCTGGAAAAGAACAACGACAACAACACCACCTCCCTTCGGGACAACCTCGCGAACCTCGGACTCAAACAACTTGTCTCTACGCCCACACACATCGCAGGTCACACACTCGACCCCATCTTCACCTCCAGCAATCATGTCTCCTTCAGTCACACCACCACCCTCCAGTGGACGGACCACAGCTGCGTACACTTTTTCTACAATAAAACCACCACTCACAACCGACCTCAACCTACTCTACGAAGAAACTGGAACAAAATCACCATCGACCAGATCTCCTCTTCGCTTCTTCAAAACCCACCTACCCACTCCTCAAACCCCGACCAAGCAGCATTTAACCTCACCCAATGGCTATCCAACAGCGCCGACATCCTAGCACCGCCGAAAAAACGTCACATCAAAATTGGCAGCAAAAACGCCTCCTGGTTCAATGATGATCTTAAGAAATCCAAGAAACTCTGTCGCTCCCTGGAGAAGGCCTGGAAAAAAGACCCAAACACCAGCACCAGGGACGCCTTCAAAAACGCCACCCGCATACACCACCAACTGATCCGAACTGCCAAGAAAGCCGCATTCAAAGACCGACTGGACAACAACGCCCACAACAGCAAGGAACTATTCAACATCGTCAAAGAATTCACCAACCCCTCAGCCAACTCCAACGACATCACCCCCTCGCAAGCCCTCTGCGACTCCCTAGCCTCATTCTTCCACAACAAAATTGCAGACATCCACAACAGCTTCGACATCCAACCCGGAAACTATCCCACCCAATCTTCTGCCGTACCTGCACCCTCCTCGAACATCCTTAACGACTGGAACCCAATCTCCACCGAGGACACCATCCGCCTGATGAACTCCATCCACTCAGGATCCCCCACAGACCCATGTCCTCATCACATTTTCAACAAAGCAGACTCCATCATAGCACCACACCTCCGAGACGTCATCAACTGCTCCCTCAACTCCGCAACCTTCCCGGAAAGCTGGAAACATGCCGAACTCAGCACCCTCCTGAAGAAACCCACAGCTGACCCCACCGAACTCAAAAACTACCGCCCTATCTCACTCCTTCCATTCCCGGCCAAAGTCATCGAAAAAGCGGTCAACAACCAGCTAGCCGCATTCCTCGAAACCAACAAATCCCTCGACTCCTCACAATCCGGCTTCCGTGCCAAACACAGCACGGAGACCGCTCTCATCGCAGCAACAGACGACATTCGAACTCTACTAGACAACGGAGACACAGTCGCCCTCATCCTCCTCGACCTCTCCGCAGCCTTCGACACAGTCTGCCATAGCACTCTCCTACAGCGCCTCAATAACATCGGGATCCAAGGAAAAGCACTGGAATGGATCACCTCATTCCTCACCGGAAGAACCCAGAGAGTCCGTCTCCCGCCATTCAAGTCCGAGGCCACTGAAGTCATCTGCGGCGTACCCCAAGGTTCCTCACTCAGCCCCACCCTCTTCAACGTATACATGAGCCCCCTCGCAACAATCGCTCGCCAACACAACCTCAACATCATCTCCTATGCAGACGACACCCAACTGATCCTATCACTCACCAATGACCCCAACACCACCAAAACCAACCTACATGAAGGCATGAAAGAAGTAGCAGAGTGGATGAAGCACAGCCGTCTGAAACTGAACTCAGACAAAACAGAAGTCCTTATCTTAGGCACTTCCCCCTCCGCTTGGGACGACTCTTGGTGACCAGAGGCCCTTGGAAAAGCACCCATCCCGACGGACCATGCACGAAACCTGGGCGTCATCCTGGACTCCTCTCTCTCGATGAACAGACAAGTCAACGCAGTCTCATCTTCATGCTTCAACATCCTCCGCATGCTCAAAAAAACATTTCGCTGGATCCCCACCGAAACCAGAAAGACAGTCACCCATGCACTGGTTACAAGTCGCCTGGACTACGGAAACACCCTATACGCGGGTATCACCGCAAAACTCCAGAAAAAGCTCCAACGCATCCAGAACGCATCAGCCAGACTCATACTAGACATCCCACGCAAAGACCATATCTCTAGCCACCTGAAAAACCTCCACTGGCTCCCCGTCAATAAGAGGATTACTTTCCGACTCCTAACCCACGCACACAAAGCACTCTACGAACTTGGACCCGAATGCCTCAACACACGACTTTCCTTCTACACCCCCCCTCGCCAGCTTCGATCTTCCAACCAAGCCCTTGCTACCATTCCTCGCATCAATAAATCCACCATGGGAGGTAGATCCTTCTCCTACCTCGCAGCTAAAACCTGGAACTCTCTCCCCACCCACCTACGTCTCACACAGAACCACCTAGCATTCAGAAAGCAACTTAAAACCTGGATATTCGACAAGTAACTCCCTCCCCCTCCTCAAGCGCCTTGAGACCCTCTGGGTATGTAGCGCGCTATATAAATGTTTGACTTGACTTGACTTGACTTGATTTCACAACTGATGTGCAATTATATCCTTCAGCTTCAACATGTCACTATCATGGATCATAAACAAAAACAATGGTTCTGTTGGGAGTCACAAATACTTAGTTTCAATGTACTTAATACATTTCACGAATCATGTTTCAAACATCAAATGAACGGCACAAAGAAACATACAACACTAAATTAAGTTCTAAAGATGAGTAGGTTTTTTAATATATACGTTTTTCAAATAAATCAGTAGATATCTGGCTGTCCAAAACAGAAAAACACATGCGCTGTTAAACAATTAGTGACTGATCCTGATTGGGGACCTAGTGCTGTACAAAAATAACACAAATAACATATATTCACGAACCTTGACAAAAATTTTCACGAGTGTCCACTCATAAATGCATAAGCCACAATGGGATACAGTATTTCTTTATTTTAGTTGAGGCGTTGCGTGGACGAATTGAAATAACAACGGCGATGTTTTGACCCTATGAAGTAGTGCAGATTCATATGCATCTGTGTCGGGTCTTCATCAGGACTGGGAGTGGGAGGACAGCCTAAAAACACAATGGAAGTGTGGTGCTTGACTTCCGTAGGTCCTATTTGCAGGGATGTCAGCCGACACCCTTGGAATGCTTCTGAAATGATCTATTCTTGCCTGATTCTGGAAATGGTCTTCACAGGCCAGTGATATGATTAAAGAGGGGTGCCGCCGTAGCGATCACAAAGGATTAGGGATTCTCGAGGAGACGTCTGCGTCCGTCTTTGCTTATCGCTAATCCCTGAAATAGGACCTACGGAAGTCAATCACCACAATCACCACACTTCCATTGTGTTTTTAGGCTGTCCTCCCCCTCCCAGTCAAAACGTCGAAGTTGTTATTTCAATTCGTCCACGCAACGCCTCAATTAAAATATGGAAATACTGTATCCCGTTGTGGCTCATGCATTTAAAAGTGGACACTCGTGAAAAATGTTGTCCAGATGCGTGAATATATGTTATTTGTGTTATTTTTGTACAACACTATGTCACCAATCACGATCAGTCACTAATTGTTTCACAGTCCACGTGTTTTTCTGTTTCGGACCGCCAGATATCTACTGATTTTTTTGGAAAACGTACATACTAAAAACCCTACTTATCTTTAGAAATTAATTTAGTGGTGTGTGTTTCTTCGTGCCGTACATTTGATGTTTGAAACATGATTTATGAAAGGTATTAAGTAAATTGAAACTAAGTATTCGTGACTCCCAACCAGACCATTGCTTTTGTTTAGCTTCAATACCCAGGTTCTGAAGGTTACTGGGTTACCCCATTATATTGAATGACTATCATGGATCATGGCAGTGATAATCTGGGCTAATGAAATGGCAGGTGATGTGTTTGATTTTACAATGAAATTGATACAAACCTCAGCAGTCTTGGAGGGAATACCATGACCTTGTATAAGTACTCTGGAAAAGTAGTCAGCAGGGTTCTGATATTTCCTTGAAAAATGCAGAATGTTTTTTAATTATACTCTTATAATCTTAGTCCCCATCATTCAATGCAAAGAGGCATTTTGGCCTTTGGATTTCCAAATATAGTTAGTAAAGCTTTATGATCAGTTACCAAAGTAAAATGCTTTCTGTACAGGACTACATGGAAATGTTCACAAGCCCATACCTCAGCCACATTTTCCCTCTCAGGTTGTGAGTAAACATGTTCTGTTTGAGACAAACTTCTACTTGCCTGTGCCACTTTATTACAACAACGCAATAGAACCGGGGTTCTACTCGCCAACAAACTATGGGCTAAGTGAGAATAACGCTCTCTGCTAAGTAGAGTGTTAAATGTGAAAATTACCACTAAAAGTTAAGATACGAATAAGGTGACAAAAGAAAGACTATTAAACGTGAAATGTGGTGGAAAACAGCTTTTCTTGATATCCGAGTAACCATCAACTATTCCAGATGATCAGTTTTCTCATTTGGTTAAACGGTTCAACGGGATGGTGTATCTCTTGATCAATAGAGTACACAGTCCCAACAGGTACTCAGCCGAATACCGCCCACATTCACTTTAAGCAGTCTAGCGGGAAACTGACCTGCGAACAGATAGAAGCAGTGCAAAACACAAAAGTGTGCAAGTGGTGAATAAAATAGGGTGGTATGCCTTTCACAATAAACTTTATTAAACACCAACACACCCCCTAACTAAAAACAGAACAGTGCAAAATGCAGTTTGAAACAATACCTGCCAAAAAGAGCCGACATGTTTCAGCCAGACGGGCTATCAGTCCCTAGGCTTTCTTCAGGACTCCTGCTCTAATAAGTTGCTACTGCTTATATTTGTGATCTAACTCGTGAAAAATAGTGTGTGCATAAAAAATTATATTAATATATTTTGTTATTCAGCAATGTAATAACAAACATACGGTTGAAAAACTATGTAAATAAAACCAGTAAAAAACAGATTCTCCACGTCAAGGTATGCAGATGGCATCCAGCTTGACCGGGGACTAGACCTCACCATTAGTATCTTAACTTTTAGTGGTAGTTTTCACAGATAACACTCTACTTAGCAGAGAGCGTTATTCTCACTAAGCCCGTAGTTTGTTGGCGAGTTAGACCCCCGGTTCTATTGCGTTGTTGTAATATAGTGTTTGCGGAAGTGGAACTGGGCTGGTCTTAAAAATTTCCCTTCGACCCTACTCCTCCTTGTAAGTTTTTGTTATATGCCACAATATGCCATTGAGCATTTGAGTGTCCAAGGATAGCGGCTCACCAGACTGGGTTAGCATCAACAACAACCTCTGTATGAAGCTGCTGATTGAAGTACACCATTTCTGTGGCATTCTCAATGGGTTGTTTGATTTTTTAAAAGCTTTTCTCTCATCCATGTGAACAATGAAATGAAACATTCATTTTCGTCAAGTCTCTCAATGGAGCACTTACAGTGGCAAAGTTCTGTATGAATCTGGAACAGTAACTGGCAATGCCAAAAAATGAACACACTTGTGAGGGATCAACATGTGACAGTGCTTGTACTTTAGCAGGATCTGGTGTCATGCTCCCATCAAAACAGATCGGGCTAAAGAATTTTGGTCTTATGGAACTTACACTTGTCTGCATTCAAAGTCAAACCTGCTTCAGCAATAAAACAACAAACTTGTGTAAGAACTTTATCATGTTCTTTTTGTGTAGCTCCAAAAACCGATATATCATCCCTGTAACTTAATGCATTCTTGACAGGCTGTATGATATTTCAAATAACGTCTTGAAACAGTTCAGAGGCAGATGATATGTCAAAACATAGGGCCTCATTACGATGGCGTCTGCACAGGCACTGCCTCCTTTTTAGGGATAAGCGTCCGACCGTCACGCAGATAGGATCTTTGAGCCTGTCAGAGGCGGCGGTCTTTACCCAGACCACTGCTCTGCAACCGCTGGTATTGAGATCCAGCAGTCCGACCACTGCCTTAGATGTTGGTAGAACCACCACCATCAGCCTGTCAGAAGCGGTCCCACCAACATCATAATGAGGGCCATAGTCTTTTGCATAGAAACAGACTGACATGTGTTAAATAGGTTGTAATGTACCTGCAGTTTTCTACAAGTTCTAACTGATGATAACCTTCATTTAAATCAAGGTGAGAGAAAACTTTGCACCATTTAATTGAGTTATCCTTTCAGCAATATGTGGACCTGAATGTCATTCTCATTCAATTGTCTTGATTGTCTGATGCATGTCAACGCCTATGCGTACAGCTCCTTTACTTTCCTTCTTAGGCAGTACCATATGAGACAATCCCATGGCATTGGACCAGTAGAAAGCTCAATATGGTCTTGCTTAAGTAATACTTCAAGTTCTTTTTCAACAGCTTCTTGCAAATAAAAAGCAATTCATGTATGTCTCTGAGCAACAGGACAGATGTCCTCATTAACATGCAACTTTACTTTCATAGTCTTGAGTTTTCCCAAACCATGAAATGACAAAGGGAATTAACTTAAAATTTTGTGGTGAGCCTTCATGATGTAATTGACAGAAATCAGTCCCATATTTATTTATTTATTTATTTATTTATTGCTATTTGTAAAGCGCAGCAAATACCCGTAGGCGTCTTGGCGCTGGTTAGTTTGCAAAATTCTGAATGATGTTAGAGTTCTCTGTATTTACCAATATTTGTGAGATTATTGAGTGAACAGCCACGTTTTGAGTCTCTTGCGAAATTGGAGCAAGGTTGGACAGGTTCTAATGTCCAACGGGAGAGTGTTCCACAGTTTTGGTGCAGCAACCGTAAATCGACGGTCGCCCCAAGATACTGTTTTAACACGGGGGATCACTAGGTTGTTTCAGTTGGAGGACCGGAGTTGACGCGAAGGCTGATATGGTATCAGTTGCTCACTCAAGGAGTGTGGGCCTTGCCTGTTGAGTGTTTTATAAACAATACATAATGACTTGAATTTGATCCGGGTTTGGATCGACAGCCAATGAAGTCGTGAAATGGCGTCCGAAATGGCCGCATATTTAGGAATTCCGAAAACCAGGCGAGCCGCATAATTTTGTATTGACTGAAGTTTTCTCAAGACTCTGGTTTGTGTGTTTAGAAATAGGCCATTACAATAGTCTAGTGACGATAGAACCAGGGAGCTAACTAGGGTTTTAATAGCCGCCACTGGAAGGTAGGGACTGATTTTTTTTATCATGCGAAGTTTATGGTGGGCTGTAGAGGCCACTTTATTTGCATGGTCCATAAAATTGAGGCCATCATCAAAGATGACTCCCAGATTTCTTACTTTGGGGACTGGTTTGGGGATAGCTCCAAATGTGGCTGGCCACCATTGGGCTGACCAGTCCGGCAAAAGGGGGCCAAATATCACAACTTCAGTTTTTTCTGAATTGAGCTTCAGGCAATTGGTTGCCATCCACTCTCCTATCTCCATCATTCCTCTCTGAAAGCGTTGGGCAACTTCTACTCCATCTCCCCTAATGGCCAGAACCAATTGCGTGTCGTCCGCGTATGAGGTAAGGCCCATCCCATGTGCTTTGATGACACTAGCAAGGTCCGACACATAGATGTTAAATAGTGTCGGACTCAGGGATGAGCCTTGAGGTATCCCACATGGCAGCGTCAGCTTAGCAGATTGGTAGGGTCCTAGGGTGACGGCCTGAGTTCTCTCAGAGAGGAATGATGCCAGAAGGTCCTTGGCTGTGTGGCAGATGCCCATCTTCTCGACACGATCGACCAAGATCTTGTGGTCGACCGTGTCGAAAGCTGCCGAGAGGTCCCATCAGTACCAGTACTGCAGTCCCCCCATGGTCTCTAATTCGGCGCACATCATCGGCGCTTTGATTAAAGCGGTTTCAGTGCCATGATGTTTCCGAAATCAGAACTGGGTATCGTCCAGTAGTCTGTGCGTCTCAATATACTCTGATAATTGAGTATTCATGGCCTTTTCCACCACTTTGGCTAGGAAAGGCAGGCTGGCGATTGGCCGATAGTTTTTTAGCTCTGTCTTGTCTAGTCCCGGTTTCTTTAAGAGAGGTTTGAGCAGCGTAGTTTTTAAAGACTGGGGGTAATTTCCTGAACACAGGATGGAGTTGCATACCTGTGTCAAGACCGGTGTGATTGAGTCCATCACTGGAGGGAGGACCGAAACTGGGCAAGGATCTAGTATGGATCCCGATTTAATAGTGGAAACAATACTCAATATTTGGTCATCTGTTATTGGTTTTAAACTGGGGAAGATTGTAGCTTGAGGTATCTTCGAGGTGGAAGACACTGTTTCGATAGATTGAGTACTTGTAGATTTGAGGGAAAAAGCCTGATATATGTCATCTACTTTTGAAAAAAAGAAATTTGCCAGCGCATCACACAGGATTTGGGATGGTGGTGGTGTTAGGTCAAGGATATGGCCTGAGAGGGATTTCGTGATTTCATAGAGCTTTCGGCTGGAATTTTTTGCTTGCTCTATTTGGTCTGAGTAGAAGGATTTTTTTGCAGCTATAATCAAGGTTTTGTAAACGGCCAGTGATTCTTTGATATCAGCAGCTGTGCTGAAACTGAGTAGACAGGAACTTGATGCTGTGAACTGAAGCACACGGATGGGAGCTTGCACTTCTGTGTATTTTGTGTTTCATTGTCGCCACAAATGAACCTTGACTTTATAAGGGTGTTGATGCAGCCCATGTATACACTTTGGTTTTTGGCAGCATAAGTTGTGGAAATGGAGATAGCTCACTGTATTTCTCCGTAGGTATAATGTTTATTGATGCACCAATGTCGGTAAGGAAACGTATTGAACAATGATTCACTTTTAGTGTAATCTTTGGATAATGTTTGAACGACTTTGTTGCTTTGGCCGATGATTTTTCCTTGACTGATATTTTCCTTCACATACGGCCAAACCAACATGCACACACTTTTCTGTGGTAAACATTGACATGGTGTAACCATTTTAATCACGCTCACCTGAGACCAATATAGAAGAACTGTTTTTGTTGATGATTTAGAAGACAATCAACTTCGTTCAGTGTCGATTTGTCTCAATTGATGTCGGTACTTGAAAATGTGGGTGTGCGTCAAATGTGGCTTCTAAAACGATGTGGTAGCCGTTTTGTCTTTGGGCCAGGACGCACTTACTTTTTCCTTTACTTGACAAACAGTTAGAATATTGTTAACCTTTCTACAGTCTTGTCATATCTGACCTAAATCAGGACATTCACCTACATGTGGAAACAAAATCCACATCTAAAACACAACTTCTTTTATGTACAGACATCACTTTGTGTCCTCTAGTCTTTTGTTTTGAATTACTTTTCACACTCATGATGGATTCATTCTAGGCACCTCTGGCCTCCATGTAAGCAGCTTGTCTGCCAGCATGCTCTTCAGCTCTGGCAGCCATTAACACTCACTCCAGACCAAGGGCCAGACTACGATGCGGTTTGGAAATCTTTCCGACTGAATCATTTTAGGAATGGTTTCTGACCAACAAGCATCGGGAGAGTCTGTTGTCCGATTACGATGCATCCGGATGCTTCCAGATATGGTTTGGTAGGACACCCATTGACTACAATGGGAGGCTATGTTTGACCGAATGCATAGGCTCCCATTGAAGAAAGTGGTGGCTGGGGAAAATGGGGCACCCTGTGGTGGGCATCCCCTTGTGGCTACCACACTGTGCATGGCTGGTAAGGGGGGACCCATGGGTACACCCCCTGCCCAATTGGGAAGCTTCCAGATGCAGGGGGCCCGCTACAGGCCCCCAAAGTCTGATTCCGACTGCTGATTCAAGTCAGATTGCAAAAACCTATAAGTGTTAAGCCCGAAGGACAGGGCTATTCAAAATTCAGAACACAAAACAATAAACCTGTCTCCGTACTACCGTACTCTCCTACTACTAATGGAATAATGAACAGTCAACTCTTTTATCTGTCCAAATGGAATTTGTATTAGACCAATCCTGTTTCTTTAAAAGTTAATCAAAACAATTTTTGGGGACTGAAAAAGAAACACAGACTTATCAAATTCACACATGAACTTACATGTACATACAGTTCACAATAACCCTCACTTAAAGACAAAAATGGACTTAGACACTGTGAAAAATTATTGGCAACAGCTTGCAACATGACAAAATCAGCAAATGAATTCATACATTAATCAGATGCAAAACACATTTTTAGAAAAATGTACATCATATACAAAATGTAGTAATAAACATGAAAATATTCAATATTATGAACCACATGTGTTATTCCAGCTCAAGCATAAAAAGAGTGCCTGAATAGTGTATCAATCCTTTATCCAATAGTTTCCTTCAACACTTGCCGCATTCAGAATTAACTAATGCCTCCCAAAATACCAACGCTTTTAAAGACCCAGGCAAATAGTACTGGGACTATCATCAGGGCTTCATATAAATGGATCGGATATTCTACAAAAAACAAAATAAATAAATGATGCAAAAACAGCATCAACCCGAATTGACTCTCTCTTGTATATGTAACTAACTTAGGGGCAGATGTATCAAGCCTTTTGCGACTCGCAAAGGCCGAAATTCGCAGAATTTCGGCCTTTGCTACTCGCAAAAGGCATTTTAGCATTTGTATATATGTATCAAAAATCGCAAAATAAGGAATCGCAAAAATTTGCAATTCCTTATCTTGCTTAAGCATTTAAGGAATCACAATTTTTTGCGATTCCTTAAATGAGATGTATGTAACTATTTGACATTGCGAATTTGGGTTAAGAAATCGCAAATTACCACCAACTTGTAGTTGGTGGTAATTTGCGATTTCTTTAAAAAATGCCCTATTTGGGACTTGTGAGGGTGGCATGTGACGCACATACATGCCCATAGGGCATGTATGTGCGCCACATGCACACACATGTAAATTTCAGGGGTGCAGCAGGGTGTCTTTGAGACACCCCTGCACCCATGAAATAATTCTCAAATTGCGATTAGCAAATTGCGAATTCGCAATTTGAGAATTATTTCACAATCATTCCTATGGGCCTCCTGGCCCATAGGAATGCATGGGAATTATTCCTTAATTGCGAATTCGCAAAATGCGAATTCGCAAATAAGGAAAAATAAGGAATCGCTAACAAATAACGATTTTGTACATACATTTTATTTTGCGATTTCTAAATAGCGATTGCTTAAAAATCGCTATTTAGAAATCGCAAACTCGAATCTTGATACATCTGCCCCTTTGTGAGTACCTGTTTTCTAGAGTTTGAACAGCCACTCCAGCTCATTTACTCCAACAGTTTTTGGCTTTTCTGCCACTGGACTCGTTTATGTTACTGCCTACCAGGCTCCCTTAACACTTTGCCAGTATAAATTTCTAAAATGAAAAAACCAAAGTATTGAATATATCTACTTCTACTCTCGACTTACAACTCCAGAGGCAAGCACCAAAAAGATATGTACCTTTACTGCAGAGTATGGGCAGGACTTAGTTCCCTGAAGACTCTTTATTCTACAAATGAAAAAACGATATTGTCCTCATTTAACAATGTATCCAAACAGGCAAAATGCATGAAGCACTTTAAAACACTATTAACAAGCGGACTTGCTTTACCGCATCCTCACCAATTTAAAACTCTGGCTGTAATGGACTTTTCTTTTGCTCAAATACGGGCGTGCTTTCTCTCACGGGTATTATCTATAAGAAGTACAAACGAAGGCACATTTAAGCATACAGTCATGTGTTTTTTAGTATTGTAATATTTAACCAAACAAACACAGGGGCAAAACAGTGACTTACTTTTCACTCAAAAACAAGAAGGAATATTCGACTCCTGCACCATGCTGGTTGTGACTCAACTCGGCATCTCAAACCAGAGCATTTCCTGTTTAGAGAGCTATTGTTCATGGGAAAAGGAATTTTTGCCCAATCAAAACGTGCTAAAGTCCCTCTTTTTGCAAATGCTCATGAATTGCATTATGGGATTTGTAGTATACACACTCCACGTTAGATAAGAAACCGCATGGTAGTAGAGCGCTATATAAATGTTTTTAAATTCAAATTCAAATTAAATTCATAATTCAGTCATACCATTCAATCCCGTAGAAGCACTATCAAATTTTAAAATAAGATAAGCTTCCTTTCTCAATAATGTAGCATCAATGTCAAAATAGCGCTTAACTGTTTCAAAGCTAGTCAAAACCGTCCATTTAAAAACCTTCTCAGTATGGGAATTGCAATAAAGTGTTGCACCATAGGGGCAGTCAACACTTTCTTTTTAATCCTAGAACAGTGCTGCGTGATCCTTTGATTTATCTGTTGTTTTGTTTTGCCAATATATAATAAGGCACACGGGCAGACAATTGCATACACTATGTTTTTTGATTTGCAATTAGTGACTTCTGTATGGCGCCATTTGGTACCATTATGGGAAAATTCAACACCTTCAATGGTTGAGTCGCTAGCTGCACACGTTCCACATTTATGATGGCCCTCAACAAGTTTTAATTGCCATTGCTATCTTAAAGACTGTTTATTTTGGCTGGGAAAGATGTCTGCTCGTACTAGTTGTTGACCAATACTCTTGTATTTTCTCATTGCGAACAGGAGTTTTGGAAAGCTGCATTCCAATTTTTACAGCAGGTGTCAATTTTTCATTATAACTTGCCTGAATTTGTTTGTATCTGGACCAAACGTGGTCGCACAAATCATACGTTCCAATGGTGTTTTCTCCTTCTTTTGTAAAAGATCTTCTCGAGGCGTGTACCTCGCTCTCTTTATTGAGTGCATCAAGAGCTTTTTTGGGTACCCACGATAGATCATTTGTTCTTTGAATAGCGCCGCATGGTGTTCAAAATCAGATTTTGATGAACAGTTGTGAAGTATTCTTAATAGTTGTCCATACGGATGATTTTCTTTCAAGCTCCTAGGATGATCACTTGTATGGTGAAGGATGGTATTTTTATCAGTTACCTTTCTATGTAAAGTAGTTGTTAACTTTTTATCATTAGGCGCCACTTCAACGTCCAAAAACGTCAGCTTTGTCCTACCCATGGTCAATGTAAATTTAATATACTGATGGCGGGTGTTTAGCCAGCCATAGAAACTTTAAGGAAGAGTTGAAAAGGTCTGATTTTGCGACCGGTATTTTTGCATTTGGGCTGCATCATCCGAAATGCAAAAAAAGAAATCGCAAAATTGCGATTACTTAAATTGCTATTGCATTTAAGGAATCTCAAATTGAGATTCCTTATATGCAATGCATTAAAGTTAAAAAAATTGCGATTTTGCTAATAGGGGGAGCAAATTACCATGAAGTTGAACTTCACAGAATTTGCAAAAACTTTGAAAAATGCACTAAAGTGCATTTTTCAAAGTTCCATTTTACACACAAACATGCCCTTAGGGAATGTGTATGTGCAAGATGTACCCATATGCAGATTTCAGGGGTGCAACAGGGTGTCCTTTTAACACCCTGGCACCCTTGAAATTGCAATCTCAATTTGCGATTCTCTAATTGAGAATCGCAAATTGAGATTGTCTTCCCATTCATTCCTATGGGCCTCTAGGCCCAAAGGAATGAATGGGGAGGTATTCCTCAATTGCGACTCGCAATTTGCGACTCGCAATTTGCGACTCGCAATTAAGGAATTTTAAGAAATCGCTATTTTTTAAGCGAGTTCTTCGTGCATAGCATTTTGCGATTCCTTATTAGCGAATCCTTATTTTTCGCTAATAAGGAATCGCAAAATGGATGCTTGATGAATCTATGGGTTAGTTTAGCTGGCCTGTCCCAACCCTCACATTGAGTGGGACATGATCAAGACAGAAGAATTGGAGAAGACTACTATCACTATTGTGGTGGGTTGTCACATTTCTTGCGTCAGGATACGCTTGATCTTTGTTTTCCAGTGCACATGCATGCTCAAGAGTGTAAAGTTTTGTTGGGTGTATTGTACTTCTAATATATTTAAGCTGGCACAGACACTTCGAAACAATAAAAGGAATATAGAGCGTTGCAATTCATGAATTTGTTACTGGTTCTTGTTTTACACCAACCAAGTATTTTCTTTTTGTGAGCCTAATGATTAAATGTAAAGTCATGTTTGTTCTTTTCGAAACAATTTATGATTATCTAATGTCCCTTCATGATGTAAATCGAAACTTGAAATTTAGGAACAAGAATTAATACCAGTTTTTTCCAGGAGCACAGGTCCATACAGGGCATAATTGTAGTGCCTGTTAAATACATGGATTCCATAAGTTCAAAGTATTTCATGGGCTTAGATGAATATAGTCAAATTCATTGATTGATTTCAGAAAGAATAAATGTGCTGTTACTTGTGGGATATTTAAAAAAACCTATTGATAGTAAACAAGAGGAGATCTGCACCTCTACACATGATGTTTACTCAATGCACATATTTATTGAGTCTTTATGAAATGCATAATATGTAATGAAGATAACATTGAAAAACGTTTACATTACAAATTAATCATGCAATTGAACAACTACTTCTTTATCCACAGTATTTAATATGTATACATAATGAGTGTTACAAAATGGCACTCTCAAATGTATGACGTTTGATCAGCTTAAACGAATTGTTCTCCTTCTATGTTGATGAATTAATGCTGACACAGGAATTTGATGGAAGGAATTGTATTAATAACACACTGATGTGCATAGGATTGCTGAATAATGACTAAGGTGCAAGCCAAAACGTATCTGTACGAGTAACTCGTAAAATTAAAAGTAGTTATTTCCCGCTTCTGTGAGTGCTGTCTCTTCTTTGGAAGATTTTGGAGGTGGAGACATATATATCAAAACGGTAACTGGACATAATATCGACTACATAATATCGAATTGACAAAATATCGATGGAAAAATATCGACATTAACTAAATATCGACTATAGGAATATCGTTGGACAAAATATCGACTGTAAAAAAGACCCAAAAATATCGAATACAAAAATATCGACTCAAAAATATCGACCAGACAAAATATCGAAATATAGTGAAAGTAAAAAATATCGAGAAAATGTTAGAAAATATTGATTTTATAAAATAATATATATATAATATATAAAAAAATAGTACTTAATGTTTAGGAGCGGGTTGTGGGTTTATAGGGGAATAGGGTGGGAAGTAATTTAATAATAATTAATTATTTAATATATGTTTGGTAATTGTTTTAATTAGATTTTAATTGGTAATTAATTAATATTAATTAGTTAATTGTTTAATTGATTATTTAGCATATAATTTAATTGATTAATTGATTAATTAATTATTAATAATTATTATTTTTATAAATTGATTTGTATATGATTTTAATTGATACGTTGGTTATTAATTATTAATAATAATATCGAGAAAATGTTATAAAATATTGATTTTATAAAATAATATATATATAATATATAAAAAAATAGTACTTAATGTTTAGGAGCGGGTTGTGGGTTTATAGGGGAATAGGGTGGGAAGTAATTTAATAATAATTAATTATTTAATATATGTTTGGTAATTGTTTTAATTAGATTTTAATTTGTAATTAATTAGTTAATTGTTTAATTGATTATTTAGCATATAATTTAATTGATTAATTGATTAATTAATTATTAATAATTATTATTTTTATAAATTGATTTGTATATGATTTTAATTGATACATTGGTTATTAATTATTAATAATTAGTGATTTATTTTATAAAGAATTAGCATATTATTTACATTTATAAATTGCTAACACATTAATTATAATTAGTTAATGATGTAATTAATATATTGCATATCATTTAAAAAAATTAATTGGTAATTAATTTATAATAATGACTTAATTACATTAATTGGATACATTTAAATGTAATGTGTTAATTTATGTTGATGTTAATTAATTAATTGGAATTAAACAATATTAATTAATCAAAATTATTATTATAGCTAATGTGATAATATATTTTATTAATGTTTTTGTAAAATATTAATTTTTTATTATATATTCATGTTTAATGTTGTGTTCATTATTATTTATAGTGTTCTGGCTCAGTTTCATAGTTTTTGTTATAGGTTAATTTTTTAGGGTTCAGGGTCATTTTTCTGTTCGTGAGTAAAGGTTTATTTAGTGGGATTTGGAAAATTTTTACGTTTGTGGGTAAATGGGTTTTTTTGAGGTTCAGGGTCAGTTTTCAGTTCTTGTGTAAAGGGCTATTTGTAGGGTTCAGGGTCAGTTTTCAGTTTGTGGGTAAAGGGGTATTTGTAGGGTTCAGGGTCAGTTTTCAGTTTGTGGGTAAAGGAGTTTTTTAGAGGTTCAGGGTCAGTTTTCAGTTTGTGGGTGAAGGGGTATTTGTAGGGTTCAGGGTCAGTTTTCAGTTTGTGGGTAAAGGGGTATTTGTAGGGTTCTGGGTCAGTTTTCAGTTTGTGGGGAAAGGAGTATTTGTAGGGTTCAGGGTCAGTTTTCAGTTTGTGGGTGAAGGGGTATTTGTAGGGTTCAGGTCAGTTTTTAGTTTGTGGGTAAAGGGGTATTTGTAGGGTTCAGGGTCAGTTTTCAGTTTGTGGGTAAAGGGGTATTTGTAGGGTTCAGGGTCAGTTTTCTGTTTGTGGGTGAAGGGGTATTTGTAGGGTTCAGGGTCAGTTTTCAGTTTGTGGGTAAAGGGGTATTTGTAGGGTTCAGGGTCCGTTTTCAGTTTGTGGGTGAAGGGGTATTTGTAGGGTTCAGGGTCAGTTTTCAGTTTGTGGGTAAAGGGGTATTTGTAGGGTTCAGGGTCAGTTTTCAGTTTGTGGGTAAAGGGGCATTTGTAGGGTTCTGGGTCAGTTTTCAGTTTGTGGGGAAAGGAGTATTTGTAGGGTTCAGGGTCAGTTTTCAGTTTGTGGGTGAAGGGGTATTTGTAGGGTTCAGGGTCAGTTTTCAGTTTGTGGGTAAAGGGGTATTTGTAGGGTTCAGGGTCAGTTTTCAGTTTGTGGGTAAAGGGGTATTTGTAGGGTTCAGGGTCAGTTTTCAGTTTGTGGGTAAAGGGGTATTTGTAGGGTTCTGGGTCAGTTTTCAGTTTGTGGGGAAAGGAGTATTTGTAGGGTTCAGGGTCAGTTTTCAGTTTGTGGGTGAAGGGGTATTTGTAGGGTTCAGGGTCAGTTTTCAGTTTGTGGGTAAAGGGGTATTTGTAGGGTTCAGGGTCAGTTTTCAGTTTGTGGGTAAAGGGGTATTTGTAGGGTTCAGGGTCAGTTTTGGCCTTTAGGGTGAAGGGGTCTTTTTAGTGTTTTGGGACAGTTTTGGGTATTTTAGAGTGCTGATGTATAGTGTAAATTAACACTGATACATTAAATCTATTACATGAAAATAGCTATTATTATAACTTTACATTAGTACGCTTTATTTTGATCAAAACAATATATGTATTAGCATGTTTCCAGACAGTAGCTAGAGTGGAGTTGGAATTCTAATTATTAATTGGTTGGTGTCCAGCACCATCAGTAATATTACCTACACTGGAGTTGGATTAATAAAAACACATTGGTTAGTCTCCTCCACATTTTATGGTATTACCTTGAGTGTAGTAGGAATAGTAAATAATTTTTTGCTAGTGTCCTGCAGCTTCTATGATATTAGATTGACTGTAGTAGTAATAATACATATCAAATTTGTCAGTGTGCAGCATATTTGTATACATTTGTTCATTACTGTATTTTAATATTAAAAATTAATGCAACATAGATGTTTTCAAATAACTTTATTAAACAATTTTTTAATTTTTTATTGTGTACTACAATACAATCACAAACAAATATAACATCACATTTTTTTGACTTTTATTATTCATAGAATAACATCTTTACATTTATATACATGTTGTCAATGTAAAAAAAAAGTTTGATTACTAGATTTTTTCAGTAAATTTTACATATTCCCATCACTCACTTACAATTTAAAGTATTTATATAGAAATACATAAAAAAATGATTTGTTATACATTTCTTACATTAATATTTAATAATGTTAATATTAAATATTAATATAATAAAATATATATAATACATTTTTCTTTTTAACAAGTAACATGACTATTATTACATTTGTTAGGATAAATTGAAATACAAAAAAACATTTTATTGGTGTATATTTCACAAAATGTTCTTTTTACATAAAACATATAAATCGATTTGGTAGTAAAGTTTATAATTGTATAGGGAAACAATATGTTTAATTGTAATATCTGGTATTGATCAAATATTAGTAAAGCAATTATATACTTTTGTTATAGTTAGAAATAATTATAAAACTTTGTGTAATAATTAATAAAAATAATAATTATTTTATTAATTATTATTATTATTAATTAATAAACATAAACATTCATTTATTATTAACAAAAATATATACATTCACAGATAAAATAGATACTTTTTTTCACGCCATTCTTTATATACTAAATGGTTCTAATAGTTATATTAATAACAATAAATAAGTTATATTATTTATCATTATTAATTATTACCATAAACATTTATAATGTTTTATTAAAATTATACACAAAATTATTCATATCAATATACACAATAACAAAATTTTTACATCTTTTATTCAAAGTCTTACATAATTATTTAATATTATTAATATATAATAAATATTATATATTAATTTATATTAAATATATTTATTTTTGTTAATAAAGGAAAAATTTTCATGAGTATAGTGTATTAATTTGTTACATTATACATGTGTATGTATTATATATTTTCCATATGACATTGTTTATTCTATTATCCTTTTACACAAATGGGTTAAGGGGACTACTTTTTTACCGCGTAAGGTTATTGCGCTCCATTCAGGACAGGAGAAGCTCGCGGTTGGGAGTTGCTTCGCGTGGAGAGAGGTAAGGTTATTTTTAACTACAAATTATAAGTAAGTAGTCATGTTTGAGGGTATAATCGTACTCTGTAGTGTTTTTTGGTGTATGTATTAATAGTTTAAGTAGCGTTTGGGTGAAAAGTCTCCGTTATAGATGTGTCGTGCTTTTTTTCCTTCAAGTCTAATTTTAAGTGTTCGGAAATGTCTTCTTACATGGTTAATGTTAATTGTTACTATATTTACAAATGTGAAGGGGGTATTTGTGGGTGGCTTTTGTTATGTATGTTTTTTTACAGGTTTCGGTTCCTCGCATGAAAACTACATGGAAGGAAGCGTGTTTTTTTAACGGAGAAACTAATGTTTAAGTTATTATGCTTATATTTTGACATTTATCTCCTAATTTTCGTGTTTGCCAGGAGCGGTTTTTACACTTTTTAAACCTTTTTCGGGTTTTTTTGAGGGTTTCGATTCGGATTGATAAATTGATATGCGTGACCGTTTTTTTAAAATAGTGTGTATATAACTTTAAATCCTAAAGTGTCCACACTACTGTTTTCGGGATTTCCTGGAGCGTTTTTTTACGTTTTACATTTTATTTTCGGGTTTTTGAGGGTTTCCCATATTGGAATAGTAAGATATTGGATTGGATTGTATGGATTTATTTTTCCTTGATTGCGTCTCTCAAGTCCAAAAAATGTAAGTATTTATTTTACATTTTTGATTGGGTGGGAAATGTCGATTTTTAATGTTATGTGTGTGTTATAAAAAATTATAAACATTGCATATTTGTTACGAATTTTTTAACATAAATTTAAAAAATTTGTCAAACAAATATGTTTTATTTATAATTCATTATATATGTTTATGACATGCAATTTTTATTATTATTGTAAGAAGACATTCGTATATTTACTTTACATTTTTATAGTAGACTTTTTGCTATTATTGCCAGGTATTCTAATCCTCTAGTTGTAGGGTATAATGTGACTTGACTTTGAAGTAGTCGGAACATTTGTTGGGTTTGTTTAGTGAGTTTTGGACCTATTTGTGACACTGATTGTTCCATTCTTAGTTCCTGATAGCTTTGTTCTTTTTTCAAAGCTTCTAGAAGGTTATGGAATGTGGGTTTGCCTCTGTTTGTAGTTGCTTGGAAAGCATTATGCCACCCTTCAACACTGTTGTTGGTTTTAGCCTCTTGGTTTAAAGTACTGAGATAGACATTCCACCAAGGGATTTGGAATTTGGGCTGGCGTCGATGTCCTGATCTGTGCAACCTTCCCACCCAAGTGTCTTCAAAATAGTCTAGCAATGGTGTTAGTTTATCCTCATTCCTCTTATAATATGCGCTGTCAATTAATAAATTGTAATGTTCAGCAACATCTGTAACAGGGACGTAGGCCAGGGCTATTAACTTTTTAACTTGATAGGCAAAGGTGCTATCTGTAGAGTATAGTATACTTAAAGTAGATTTTTGGAGATGCCTCCATATACTCTGATTAAAATGATAATAGCAACCCTGGATTGCTGTGTGGGGAAATGTTCTCAAAATGCTATTAATCATAGCTAATTCGAAATCAATAATTATTTTTTCAGGAAAATAATTATTGATTTCCGTTTTGAGAACATTTAAAATTTCGGTGTAAGTTGTTTGCTGTTTGTTGGGTAGCAAACAGTAAATGAAAGGTATGTTAGAATGATGGTATAAACCGTGGATGGAATACAGTTGGTAAAAAGGTTTTGGGCAGGGTTTAAATGTTCCATCCATCATCCATTGGGGACACTGTTGGATTTTTCGTAAATTACTTGCAGTTGCAAACATAATTATTCTGTTTGTACTGCTTTCATTATCAAAAAGAATAAATTTATCTTTATTGTGTGTGATGGCCATTTCGGGTGAAATAATAATTTCATCAAAACAAGTTGGGTTGGGTTGGGTTGTGCTAGTGAGTCGTTTAGTGCGTGCAATTGTGCGTTTCAGGGAGTCAATAGAGGGTAGTTGACCTGAAGCATGGGCAGGGATTTTTACCAGTTCTTCTTTAAGGATTTGTGTGGTGGGTTTGTCACTTTGTGTGCTAGCACTTTTAATACTTTCTAAAGCATCTCTAATTTCAATTTCTGTGACATTTGGGGGATGATTATGTTCTCTAGTAAATAGCACATTAGTTTCCTCAGTAGTGGCCCTCCCATAACATTTGTTGGAGTAATATTTTGTACACTTCCAAAAAACCTTTCTACCACTTTGTCTCTCCTGATTATACACATAACCCATGTAGCATAATAGTAATTTATTTTTCTGAGACATGACAAATTCTGCACCTTCAGTCATTTTGATTTACTTGTTCTGGGAAAGAGTAGAAAGAAACAAAATCAGAACACATTTTTTAACTTTTGTGGTGCTAACATCATTATTGATGCATTTATACTTACAGTTAATCAAAGTAGTAGTCACAGAAGCAGAAATGTCTTTTCAATGATGTTCTTGTATGTATGTCTTTATTTGCTGTTGGTATGAAAATATAGAAAAGCAACGTTAATGTTTACATATAACAAACGTATTTCCTACTAAAAAAGCAGTTGTCATTTTTGCCTACTAGTGCATTTGATGTAAACATTACATATACTTACTTGTTTAAATAGTAGAATAGTAGTAATTGCTGGAGTACATCAATTTAGTACAGGTATGATCTGTAGAGTAGATAGAAGAAATAAAAGCAAAATATTATAATTTTAATACTGAACAGTTTGGAAATGTAACAGATTTAAACGTATACTAACTTCTAAATATGTCGTTTTCTTTGTTGTAGGTAGAATAGCTGTATGATGTATTCAGAATATCTGTAGAGGAAATATAAAATAGATAACATGTTGTTAAGAACATAGTCTGTGTTATTTTCGGCAGTTTTAGAGAAATTACAAGTATACTTACATTTTTTACAAGGTTATTCTTGTATATTGGTATATTTTGTGTAGGATATTTTCATATGATATGTAGAATAGATGTATGATGTTTTCTGAATATCTGTAGAGGCAATTCAAAATATATAACATGGTATTAAGAATATAGTTAGCGTTTTTTGTGCCCACTTTTTAGCAAATTACAATTATACTTACATTTTTCAGAAGGGTATTCTTGTGTTTTGGTATAGTTGATGTTGGATCTTTCAAATGATCTATAGGGAAGATGTAAAAAGCAAGATATCTTGTTTAAAAATGTGCATTAATGAAATTGGCAGTTTTATAACAAACACATCTATACTTACATGTGTTATTAGAGTAGTTTTATCGTATTTGCTGTAGAAATAGCACAATTTCAGTATATCTGTAAATATAATGTTTTTTAAAAGTAAATACTCTTGTAAATTAGTGTTTAAAAACAGCAGTTGGTGTGTAACAGAGAATTATTATATACTTACTATCTGATTTTGCACGTGAAGAAATATGACCATGTAATAGGAATTGTGTTGGAGTAGTTTCTATCAGAAAAGTAGGAAGAAATGAAAATAAAATAAGTGTCAGACTTAGGAGATGTAAGGAAAATAGTGCACTTCTAATTTAGTTTTCTACAAAAATGCTGTGTTACTTACTTGATTAATTAGCTAGTGAGCTGGATCTTTAAAGATGTTTATTCTGCAACAAAATCTTCAAAGTGTTGGCATCTACTTTCCAGAGAGGTAGCAGCAACAAATGGTAGAATGCATGTATCCCTTTTATAGTATATGTGTTATGTGTGCTTTGATTTGATTGGTTGTAGGATGTAAGGAAGCATAGTATAGGCTAGTTTGAATTTTTTTAAGTTAATTGGAGTGTTTGTTGATGTGAGAATGGTGGTATGTGGTTATTCCTGCATTAAAGCAGGTTCGTTTTTAAATGAAATATATTTATATGTGAAAATAAGTAATGAAAATGTTAGTTAAATGCAAAGAATATTAGAAAATGATAAAATGCATGTAATAGAATGTATAGCAAATGTGGATTAATATTAATTTTATGTAAGTAACAGGTATTATATGTGAAATGTATTTTTTATTGAGAAATGACTTTTATTGATGATAAAGATGGTATTTTAGAAAGAAAAGTGTACAAACATGAACTCGATATTTTTTTTTTAACGATATTGTGGTAGTCTATATTTTTGTAGTCGATATTTTTGTAGTGTTAGGGCTAATTTCATGTCCAACGATATATTTGTAGTCGATATTTATGTAAGCGATATTTATGTATTCGATATAGTTAGTGCTCGATATTTTTTACTCGATAATTTTGTAGTTTGTGTAATAAGTATAGTAAGTCGATATTTTTGTCGTCGATAATTTTTCTACGATATTTTGGTAAGTCGATAATGTGCCCGTCGATAATATTTCAGTGATCCTATCAAAACTGCTGCCTGTGACTGATTGTTGCTTCCCAAGTGTGCCCCTACTGCCGAGCAGTCTGTTTTGTGATGTTATACGTGCCGGATCCGGGCACGGGGCTGCACCACCCCTGGATGCCATAAGGGGCCACAGGATTGAAATGTATCAATGCCTATTGTGGGAAGACATGTTGTGAGATGTAAGGCACGACGGACGCTTCGTTCTCATCTACGAGCTGATACAATTCAGTGGACCTAAGCCCATTGTGGTGTGATGTAGGGTATGGACACTACGTATCCCAGCAAACACTGGGATTCTCATGTGAGTTTCATGTGAGCAGCCCATTGGAGGGCAAGTATTTAAAAGAAACGTGTCTGTGGCAATGCAACTTTGGTTCTATCCTATGACTATGGAACTTTTCCAAAACACATAAGGCGTACAGTGGTTTTTGAAGTGCCCGCTGCTGCCTGTGGCTGATTGTTGCCTCCCAAGTGTGCCCCTACTGCGGAGCAGTCTGTTTGGTGATATATATATAAAAACATTGAAGCTAACAGAAATTCAGATGTGAAAACGTTAATGAAAGGACTTGAAAAAAATAGCCGCAGTGAGCTCACCAAATGGTGGGAAATACGATCCCTTGAGAAATACCATGAGGTGGGACGTGTACCTCGAGGGCTGCGGATTATGTTAGTCCCAAGTTTCGAGAATCCTAACCCTTTATTACTGAAAGATTGGGCGGAAAGCAATTTGGAGGCCTCCATGAGATTAGTCTGTCTTTTGGTGAAATTTGCAAAAATAGACAGACAGCAAAATTTGGATGAAATAACTCGCATCAAAGGAGAGTTGCTTAAGGATGAATTTGCAAAAGATAAAGCATATATCGATAAAACGACCATAGAGATGAAGGATCGCCTTAAAAAACAAGAAGACAAAATTAAGGCAAGGAAAGCCTACAAGTTTGCAAGAGACGAACAAGATTACCAACTTGGCCAAATATATACTTTCGCTCGAAAATACGATCATATGCATAAACAACGAGGAGGGGCAAATAACAAACCAGCTCCTGTAGCACGCAGTGTGGAAACTAATACAAACATGTCGGCACAATAAGCACAGATGGTAGCATGGTTCCTAGCAACGATGACTCCGAAGATAGCGACCCTGGTGCAAAACGAGGGGATATGGGTCAATTGACCCTAGCAGAGGAAATAGAATATATAAGGATGCAACGGAAATCGTCCCTACGCTCCAGGAATCCAAACCCTCAACAAAACAAAGGAGGAATGCAAGGAGACGGCAGCGCAGGAAGCGCACCCAAGCAAAAAGGAAATCAGCAGCAAAAGAAACGATTTTGGAGAAACAACAAAAAGCAATAGATGATAACACCATTATAAACTTAACCAAAATCGATCTAAATCAAGCTGAAAAACAACTACTATCCTTAGTTCTCTCTTACTGCCCAGAGAGTAATTTCAATTACTGTAATACTCGCATTGACATCTTCAAATTCATCAGGAAGATTAAACTTAAAAAATATTACTCTATCAAAACCAGTTTGGAGACAAAAAAGAAAAACACAACACAAAGTGGGCTATTAGTGAAGGACATTCCACTGATGCGCACAATGCGAGATTTACAAGGAAACAATGAGGAGTCTGCAAGTACTCAAGATATTGCAGAAAGAGAAGGTATTGATGTGGGACAAGCTTCAAATAGTCCTTTCAAAGCACCTTCAACGTTTGTGCCCAATATGCTACGAGATGCCATTGACATTTATGCGGATCGCTTAACAGAGGAAGTTAAGCTTCTACAAATAAAAACTGCACAAAGTCATCAACCGGTCAGTGATAAAATGAAACAATATTCAAATCTTATGCATAAATTGAAAATGAACGATGCACTAATTATCAATCAATCTGACAAGGGAGGCAACTTTGTCATATGGGGCAAAAAAGAATATATGGAAGAAGCCATGTTACACCAGGTTGGATATGAAATCTGTAACTGATATCCAGGGACAATATAGAAATGATTTGAATCAATGGAAACGTGAAGGTTTACTATCTAGGGATGAACACAAGTTTTTATGGAAAGAACACCCTACCATACCTAACATTTATTTTATTCCCAAAGTACACAAACAAGAATTTCCTATCCCAGGTAGGCCAATTGTATCATCTATTAATAGCCTATTTGAGAACACGTCTAAATATATAGACTTTCATCTTCAAGAATTTGTAACTACATTACCTGCTTAGTTAAAGGATACAACTGAGTTCCTTTATCTATTGAGTCAATGTGTTTGGTCTGACGATTTAATGTTTATCACCATGGACATAGCAACGCTCTATACGAGCATAGATCACATTGATGGCATGAAGGCCACTAAATACTATTTGGCGAAAAGACCGGTTGAGATGTACAACCATAATTGTATGTTATTGAAAATGCTTGAGAAATGTTTAAACAACAACATCTTCTTATTCAACAATATAGCTTACAAACAATTGAGAGGAGTGGCTATGGGGGCATGTTTCTCCCCCAGCTACGCGGGGCTCCACGTAGGCTGGTGGGAGGAACATGTCCTCAGGGTACTATTTGCAGACATCTGGTCCACAAACATCTTAAAATATTGGAGGTACATAGACGATGTATTCATCTTATGGCAAGGCACGATGCAAGCAGCAATTGATTTTGTCGATCAAATTAATGACAATCGGCTTAATTTAAAATTCACAGCTCACATGAGCAGAACTGAAGCCGATTTCCTTGATGTGCATGTATCAGTACAAAATAACCAAATCACCACTAGTCTTTTCAGAAAGAGCACATCAGGCAATTCCATCCTGCATGCGAGCAGTTTCCATCCTGGCCATACCATTGCCAGTATCCCCTATGGGGAATTTTTGAGAATACATCAAACTTGCAGTACTTCTACACACAGGGACCATCAACAACTGAAAGCCAAACATAGACTCATAGCTAGAGGATATAATCCTACTAAATTGGACATAGCTATGAAGAAAGCTAACTCGCTCAACCGTCTAGAGCTCCTTGACCCCAAAAGAAACATGGTGGCTAACACAATGTCAGACCCGGGAGTGGAACCTATAAGACTCATTATACGTTACAGTCGTCAGGCAAAGCAAATTGCCAAAATAGTGAAACAGGAATGGCCTATAATTTTAACGGATCAAATACTTAAGGAAATAATGCCCATGACTCCTACAATCACATTCAGACGTGCATTTTCCATGCGCAATGAATTAGTTAGTAGCAGCCCAGAAACCAAGAAATCTGCTAACTGGTTGTCCCCGCGTAAGGGACTTTTCAAATGCAGTTCATGTAGGGCCTGTAAGTTTGGGGTCAACACCACCACCTACAACACCCCATTTGAGAAAACTCCAATCACACTCATGGCCCATTTTACATGCCACACCGAATATGCGGTATATGTGTTGAAATGTAGTTGTAACCTGGCGCGTGGGTAGTACTAAACATCAGGCCCACGTCCGCATCCTTCAACACATTAGAGCTATTGTGAACTCAGATCAAGCATATCCAGTAGCGCGACATTTCGCAACCTCTCATAACAAGGATCTATCACATCTATCCTATTTTGTGATAGATGCAATTACACAATCAAAAAGAGGGGGCGATATAGACAAAAGACTCAGGCAGCTAGAGTCCAAATACATTATTAAACTTAACAGTATAACACCGGGAGGACTCAACATGGGGGAAGATCTCCGAAATTTTCTGTAGGTTTCATTCCAGGCTTGGAGTGCCCTTAATAGTACCATTCCTGTTACACACTATTCTTATTGTACCATTGTTAGTGAATACTGGACCACACTTAACGCAGCATGTGAAAAATATTTTTTAGTATATGTCACATTTCTTGACATAGTTTCAAATTTTTGATATAATTTTCACCATAGCACTATCACTTTATCATAAGATTCCTTTAAGGGGAGATATTTGACTTCCCTCACGATTCTTTTCAAATAGCCTCTTTGCATTTTTTCCACTATCTTCAATACTGGAGGATTCATATATATATAACTTCCAAACAGCACTGATTTACATGTGATCTTATTAGAAGATTTATAAGTGGACTTTTTCTACAATTTGTGATATTATATTTGAATGAATTAGGCAATAGCTGTGGATACATCTATATAGTGAGACGTTACACAGTATGCTTGCCGGATGATTATTGAACTTCATCTTATTTCATTTACTGAAAGATTTATGAGTAATATGTTTACATATGCACTTCGGACTTTGTTATAGATGTACATCAATCTATTTATATGAGTCATATGTTTACAATAATGATTTAAGGCACTTAGCACTTTATAGAAAAAGCTATGAGGTATTTGTACCTGGTATTGCTGCTAAATTACTTGAGGCAATTTGCACTTTACATAAAAAGTTATGAGGTATTTGTACCTGGTATCGCTGCTACAATACTCAGTGATGACATCGGCAATTATGTATTAAGATCACTTCATTATCCTATTATTATAAATTACAAAATGTTGATATTCAGTTTGATCAATGAATTTTAGACGAATGAGTCCACTTAATCAATATTGAATCTTAATAACATGTATCACGTTATGGACTTGGTATATTTTGTGTATAATATCATTTGGAGTCAGGTTACGCCGCAATAAGTTACAGGATTGTACTATTTTACTCCGTTCCAAAATGGCGGCACATTTTACCTTGGACATACTTTGATTTATTACCTAAGTCCTGTTTCTATGTTTATTCAAGAGCTGTTTGGCGCGCACTTTACAAAGCAATGTATTTAAGATATGTGGACATCATGGCGAATTGTCAGTGAGCAAGGGCACAGCAGGTGCCCGAAACACGTATGACGAGGCTTGCACCCTTTTTATCACAAATGAAAGAAATCACTTTTGGATTTCAAGACTGGCTCTGGCGTTTAATTTAGTGGACCGCGTACCTGTCGGCGCAGCACGCGCATTGGAGGCAAGTTGGAGTGTATATATATATATATATATATATATATATATATATATATATATATATATATATATATATATATGCACATCCACCTTCACGAAAACCGAAGGAAGGAGCCACACACGAGGACTGAGAAGAGAGGTTCTTTATTGGTTAAGCAGTTAAGGCGTTATGCATTTCGGCGTTAGCCTTCCTCAGACGCCACTGCCCAACTGCTAGAGCGTGTGCCCAGCTCTGTTATAGTCTCTGCAGCACTCTTTAATTGATTGGTGCACGCCTGCCCCAACCATGTGATCGTTGGTTGCAGTGTCAATCTACTGACACTACAACTCCCAGCATACTTCAATCTGGACTGATGATACGTGGGGAAAACCCAAAAAAAAGTTCTTGTATTTTCAGGCGTATGTTGAGCTGAGCGAAATCCCAACAGTCTTTATGAACACCTAAGAACCCCTCAAGCCCCCGCAATGCCGCTTCAACCAACAGGGTACAGGACCGCCAGGTCGTGGGTCGGCAAAAATTAACCAAATCCATCTGTGAAGTCACAGACTGCTCTCATGCAGCGTCCCGTGCTTTCCTGTTAAGATGTAGGTGGACTGCCTTGTGCCAATACCTTGGTGGAAGAAACTGCGTGCGCAGACACCAGAAAAAGGCAGCCAGCTTCAAGAAATGGGAGCTCCTTGCCGTGTCTCTGGATAACACGGAAATATGCACATCCACCTTCACGAAAACCGAAGGAAGGAGCCACACACAAGGACTGAGAAGAGAGGTTCTTTATTGGTTAAGCAGGTAAGGCGTTATGCATTTCGGCGTTAGCCTTCCTCAGACGCCACTGCCCAACTGCTAGAACGTGCGCCCAGCTCTGTTATAGTCTCTGCAGCACTCTTTAATTGATTGGTGCACGCCTGCCCCAACCATGTGATCGTTGGTTGCAGTGTCGATCTACTGACACTACAACTCCCAGCATACTTCAATCTGGACTGATGATACGTGGGGAAAACCAAAAAAAAGTTCTTGTATTTTCAGGCGGATGTTGAGATATATATATATATATATATATATATATATATATATATATATATATATATATATGCGTGAATACACTATTTTGTCTGTGTGTATTTATAAAAAGATATATGTATGTATAGTATTAAATATTTTTGGTAATTCATTTAAATTGCATTATATTAATCTGATATATTAGAATATTTAAGATTTACTAACTTAACCTGTATATATATATTAAAAAATCTATATTTATTCACATTTTTGGACAATATCAGTAAGAGCAATATTTTTGTCCCTGATAGTTTTTGTACTTACTATTATAAGTGTAGGAACACAATAGTGTGGAAAACAATATTTTGATATGATATTTTTCTCAACTGCATTTTTGCCAAAATATTGTGCCAGTGATCCTAGGATAATATGTGAGATGTTAAGTATATCTCTTCATTGAAGGATTCCCAATTACCTCAATTATTTTTAGAAATGCAATTAAGAATAGGTCTCTGTGTGTGTCCTGTAAGGCCATTAATGCATAATACCACAAAAAATCTATAACTAATGAGAAAAGAAATTACACACAAGATAGCAGTAAAGGGCATGATTCACTGTTCTTTAACCCCTTCAGTGCTGATGACAAAGCCAGCTCGTCATGGGCGTTACCTGCGCTACGCGCATGACGAGCTGGCTTTGTCACGTAACGCGCGATTTTCGAATCTTCCGCGCGCAGCGGGAAAACCCGCTAGCGCGCATGCGGTTAAAAGGAACAGTCCTCATGTTGCATATAAATAGGCACTGAATAATGTGATGTTGCCTGGGAGACTCAAGCCTCAAAGGTATGTATTATGGGTGTGAATGATGGCAGTAAGAAGACAAGCTCAATAAATTC
Source organism: Lissotriton vulgaris (assembly GCF_964263255.1). Classification (NCBI taxonomy): domain Eukaryota; kingdom Metazoa; phylum Chordata; class Amphibia; order Caudata; family Salamandridae; genus Lissotriton; species Lissotriton vulgaris. The sequence goes on along the minus strand of NC_141696.1, from coordinate 772,866,139 downwards.
ACTATGCTCCTTTAAACTGTAGCTAAGTCACCCATAGCTAATTTTGGGCAGACCATAGGTTTGGCTACGGCTGTGACTACTTTGTCACCGCTGAAGCATAACCCCTACCTCAGTTGGTCCGCTGGAGAAATGGCCACATGTCCACCCACCCAATCAGGATAGGTAGACATATAGCCAATATTTTATTGTCTGTCACCACCAGGCAAACCCCAGTGGTGAGGGGCAGTAAAAATAAAATAATGTTCCGCCGCCATGGAAGAAGGCTCCCATGGTGAGGGAAATGTCACTTTTTTATTTTCAAAAAGAATATTCAGTTTTGGGAATTTCTTTCTGAATTTAAAAAAAGAATACTGTCTAGTGCAAAGTTGCATCATGCTGATGCAGCCCTGCACTAAACAGTGGATTACTTCCGGATAACGGCGGTCCCTGCAATTGCATTATAAATGACCGCCAGCTTGGTGGTCTTTTATACATTTGGCTGTCAGGACTTCTACGCAGGGGAAGGAGGAATTTACTCCATCACTCTGGCGGAACAACTGCCCAACCACTGATATATAAATGTAGTCTTAGTATGTAATGATATGTACCAGATGATGTGTGGACAGAAGTTGTTATTTTTGAGGTGGTGCTTATGTTTAAGCGTGTCTGAGGAATGACGGGTGAGGATGCTAAATGGACACCTGAAGCACCTAAAGGATTACCTGGGTGGTGAGGAGCAGCAGTTCATTTTTAAATAAAATTTCAGTCAAACCAGGTTATTCTATTCCAACCATAGTTAAAATGTGCATCATTTTTAGAAGTCCATAAAAGTTTCAAGGCTAAGCATCCAACCACAAACATAGTGCAAAACACGCCATAGTTGTAAGTCAGAACAGGGGAAACATTTTGCCCAAATACAAAATGTGCACCATATTGCACCTTACATTCAACCCTCTTCTCTACCATGAAATTAATGTTTCTTCTATGTTTTGTTTTTCCAAATGACGAATCAAGTTTCTCTAAATTTGTCACTTGAACAAGGAATAATACATTATGGCATGTGAATATTTAAACATTTTGTCAATACGTTAGGATCGGACGATCTATTTCAAAAGGAGTGAGGGGTGATCAGACCATAGGGCTAAGCACCCAAAGATGGTGACTCCGGGAAGTTCAGCTCATTTTACATGAGCTAAACCTAAGTAATATATATATCAATTCAGCGTGCTATTTTTAAATCTTTAATATTCCAATGCATATCCTACTGCTCTCTTTCAGATCGTTTTTTTTTATGGAAAGAAAAGTGTGTAGTTGACAAAAAATGTGTTAGCAATGGATCGATTTATAAAAAAGGTCCCACTTTTAGGAATCCAGCACACGGCAGAGCAGCTGTTGCCTGCACTACCCAAATTCAAAATAAAACACTTGGTACAGTTTCAGAGTCACCCTTTATCAGACCAACATAACCCAGCTGCCGTCTGTCCACCCCTAGTGCTTCCCATGATGGAAGCACCAGATATAGAACAAACCTCAAAAACATCTGGAAGTTTGCAGCAATAAGCGACATCTGTCCCCAGGATGTAATACCTAAAGTAACAAGTCAGATGCATACACTCATAACCACAAACAAATGCACACCAGAGGGCCTGCATTTGGCCCACGGACGCAATACCGGAAAAGCCGGTCAGTTGCATTCATCAGATAAGGCCCAAACAATGCCCAATAGCAAGTGTCACCCTAGATAACCCACACAACACACCTGGCCACCTGGACCACTTTAGAATGTGACTTCCAGTTGGTATTTATGGCCCCTTCTATCAGGGCAGGATCATGCATCTTAACGCACTATTTATGGCCCACTGCACCAGTATTCCTGCCCAAACGGAAACAAAGTTCTCTTCATTGCATCTGCTGTACAGTATAAAGCATGGCTTGTACCTAATGAAAGTTGAATTCTAGCACACAACTGTAAGAGATGTGGCTGCTATTCCCGGAAGTTATTATTTAATTAAACTTAAACTGTTCCTGATTTCCAAGCCTTGCTGTTCTCCTTTCTGATATTCAGAACCTGCTTAAACACACACTTTAAAAAAATGATATTGAAGTTGTCAGAGGAATGGCCACAACAATATGCAGGATGAATTTGTTATGTGATGTTATGTTATATACTATGTGAATTTGTAGAGTGCAGCTAATCACCCGTGAGGGTACCCAGGCGCTGAGTAGGGCAGCCCTGAAGGGGAAGGAGGAGAAAAGGCCTGTTTTGTCTGATAGAGCCATGTCTTGAAGTTCCTTTGGAAGTCCATGAGGAAAGGAGAAGTTCTGAGGTGTTTTGGGAGGTCATACAGGTCTTGGCAGCGAGGTATGAGACCGATTGTCCTCTGCATCTCGTCTTCTTGATGGGAGGGAGGAGCCTCTTGCCTGGGACACAGATCGAAGGTGTATGGTGGGTTCGTAGAAGTTAAAGCAGTAGTTGAGGTAAGCTAGGCTGGTGGTGTAATTCTTGTTTAAAATATCTATTTAACAGGATCCAATTAAGATAACTGCAGAAAAAATCCAATCAAAAGATTTTCAGATTCCGACTACAGGAAACAAACCTCGAACAATGCAACGAGTCCCTGTTTGGTTTATCCTCCACAGGATTGAGGGGAGAAGGTTCTGCCATATTTCATCATCTTCAGAAGAATGCTACAACGAAGATGTACCGTATGTATACCAGGAAATGAGTTACAGGACGATTTCGTACATATGGATACCATACATGGGCTCCCTCTGTCCTGGTCCTTTCTAAACCTCCCCTCTCTAAACATCCAAGTTACTCGGGCAAAAAAAAAATATGAGTTTCTGAAGGGAATTGTTTTGTTAGCGCCATAATAGTAGTTAAGAATAAACCCGTTTGTCGAAAAAAAAATTGTTTTTCCTCGTGCGCGTTTCATAAGTGAAGTCTGAATGAAGCTACACTACTTGGAATAACATATCCAGATGAGCCTTCCTCAAAACGTCGTTACGCAGCAGAGCAACTCGTCTTCCAGGACGTAGCACATTTCATCAAACTAAGAAAACCACTTGGGAGACACAATCCACGAATAAACCGGAGGGGTAATGAAAACATTTTATTTTATTTTGAAGTCGGAATTAAATTATTGGATTTCATTGAATAAAGTTTCTCAATATAATCTTTAGCCTGTCTGTGTGTTTCATTCTGCCCCTGTTAACGTCCACACCTCGGTACGATCTGGGAGCACAACGAGTTTTCGTTTAAAACCTGAGCTTTTGAACGGCAATGCGCTTTACTTTTTGAAAGGCCTCCTTTAAATTACCTGGCAGGGGCACTTTGGACTGGAAGCTGCGTGCATTTCCCCGCCCTCTTTAGGCCTGCTGGCTATTCTCACTGTCTCACCGTCTGCTCCTTGCATTCCGGGGACTGCAGTTCACTTGTTTAATAGGAAACAATTGCTTCTGTGTTTAAAACATTACCGAGGTAGTCCCATTACCTCTGGGATTTTTCACATGCTTCTCCTAAAGGAACATGTGAGCATGTGGCAACAACTTGAGTGCAAGAATTCCAGAGATGCTGTGAACCCGACTGATGCGCTGTCAGTCAGAAAATCTGGGATATGACCAAGTTCAGAGAAGGAATTCTAAAGAACTCTTTTTCCTCCAGTAAGAAATTTGTATGATTTTCAAAATTGAGGTCTTACCATTCTTCCTCACATACTGCCAATGTATAAACTGCAGTATACATGGGCAATGCAATGTGTTGAATGGAGTAAAAATTCTGCACTATCTTGACTCTGACCCTGCTTTCGCAATCGTTTTTGAAGCTTTACAAAGTGTGGGGTTTGTTTACATTATATATTTTTTTGCCTTTGCGCTTAATGTAAATATCCGGTCAGTGTGCCTGATTACTTCAAATAAATTCCAGGAGGTTCACATGTGCTTAAGTCAGATTTCTGCTTTGAATGTAGAACACACACGTTTCAGATGAAAGCCGTTCACTGACTGATCATTATAGCCGGTTAATATATCATGTTATACACACATGAAGCTACAGGATAGATTTTCACTTATAAGAAGCGGGGGGAGGGGGGGATGTATGATTAGAAGAACCTTAACAACAATATGTCTGGCTACTTCATTTATTATTCAAACATATGTTGTTGTATCATATGGAAACAGTTTGTAATTGTTGTCAACAGCCACTTAGCTTTCCATTAGTCTTAATTCATGTAGTGTGTTAACAATATGTTTGTTCTGAAGTGTGAGGCTATTGAAATCCTGACATCGAACATAGTAAAAGGTAAAAGGTCATGTAAATTAAACTCCTAAACCCAGATTAACAGGTCAACCGGTTTTCCCTTCCCCTCAGGGCATTCACAACGGGTAGGCAAATGGGCCTTTGCGCTCCCGCCCCCCCCCCCCCCCACCCCCTTCCCCCTGTTTTACAAGGCTCCACACTCCTGTTGAAAAATATATTTATACAGCAAGTCTGGCCTTTATTTTTAATGATGAGGCAGCTAATATGGAAGAACAGAGCACAAAAACATCACATTACAGAAGAATGACATATACCACATATGTAGCTCAGGTGTACTTTAATAACCATGTTGTTGAGGCAACTAACATGGTCACGCCACTGCATAGCATGAAATATTGCAGCTGCTTCGTTTTCTCTTTCAGTGGGTGACTGCTTTTTTATACTTAGAATCCAGTGCTTGTGAAGCCTGAAATAAATGCGAGAACTAGGACTGGACCGGGGCCACGCAAAAAACTTCCGAAAAGCCTAGCTCTCCTTGGGCATCCTACCTCCTTCTAGACCATTGGCGAACTAGGGACATTTTGATAAGTACACAACAACCTAGGCTCAAATGCCCTTGGTTCCAGAACTCCATCATTACTTGACCTGATCAAGGCTATTTCCGATAAAATGAGGCCCAGATTTGTCATAGGATTGTGTTGCCCTCGTATCACGCAGGGCCGGACTGGGAACCCGAAGCAGTGCTGGCAATGTTGACCGACCAGCCCCCTTGCTGCTTTTGTTACTGGGGGCAGATATAGCGGCACGGTTGCAAAACTGGCCCCCCAGTAACAAAAACAGCCCCACCACTGCAAAATCACCCCACCCTTCCTGCCTCTCTGGGGGAACACCCAATAGCCGACCACGGCCAGTCCGGCCATGTGGTCATGCAGGGGGGCGCAAGGGCCACACAATTCTTAAATCAGATAGATTTACCAAGCAACTCAAGGCTACCTTACATAGCACTCCATTGCTTGGTAAATGTGGACTAACTCAAGGCAGCACACGTTGCTGCTTTCCATTACTCCAAGGATTGATTTTGTGCAGGAAGTTGTCCCTTCCTTTGCAAAAACAGTCTTTCCTGCAATGCAGGCACCCTTGCACCTTGATGTAAGGGTGCCTGGATTGGTATTAGGATGGATTGAGTGTGCCAGTGCAGAGAGAGAGATGGAATAATCCATATCTTGATAGACATAGTGCATTCCTGCCCTCTCCATTTGATGCACTGCAGGACGGCAAGTTGTCTTGCTGCATTGCTCTGCCTCAAACGATGATTAATCTTCCCTCAAATCAGCAATGTGTCTTGACACAAACATTTTGTGGCATGCCAGGACACATTTCAAATTTCAGGACATATTTATCAAATGTTTTGCGTCAGCCTTGCGACAAGCAAGGGGACACAAGGCGGTGGAAAACCTGGAATGAGATTTACCAAGCTGCCCAAGCCCACCTTGCGGGGCCCTGCATGGTTTGGTAAATCTGGAGTAACGCAAGGCAGCACTAGTTGCTGCCTTGAGCTACTCTGCCCCAAAGAGGCATGTCATGGGCGGAGGGTGGGTGTTCCCATGGATCCACCCATCAGATTCTGACACATTCTCTGATTTGCCATGAGTGGTAGACCTGAGAAAGCTTTAAATTTGTCCACCTTCCCAGTGGAGTCATAATGAGGAGAAATATGTTCTACAGCACACATACAAAGAAGAAAAAGTCTCAGAGGATTGTTTTTGTGCCTAAAGTTGTCCCTTCTGGTACACAAATAATCTCGTGTGACACGCAGGCACCCTTTCACCATGGGGCACTGGTGTGTGCATTGGCACAAGGCAGCACATAGTGCGACATCGCAAGAAGAAGACAGGAATGTGCCATATAATGTTAAAAATGATGCATTCCTGCCCTCTCCCTGTCTTGCAGTGCAGCACAGCAAGCTACCTTGCTGTGCTGCATTACATGACAATTTGATGACTCTGTCCCTTATCCTCTTAGAAACATCCCCAATGAACTCAATGGAGGAATATCAATGGGGCACCCAGAAAAATCACCACATTCCTTAGCCCACATAATCTAGGAGCACATGATTTAGGTGTAGCAATGGCATATAACTAATGTCATACTAAATACCATAGAAGATGAATATTCAATATTTTAATCCCAGACGTAGAATATTTTAGGAATGTGTGTAATTTGGTGTCCTTCGGGGACAGCTACTTTCCCAGTCCACAAAGGGGAGGCAGTACCTTATCATCTGGGAATGCAGGCAAAGATTTGTTCACACCATGCACATAGATAACTGCTGATTCCACACATCTCAAGCTAGCCACCACATAATTAGACTGCTGTGGTATACATTTCAATGTATCACTAGGCCTACCATATTTTTCAACTTGTTTGGACTTTTAATTTTCATGCATAGAAACAAAACTATACTAATGAGAATCTGCCCACTATTAGTTCATATGTCAGTCCTACGCATTCAGCAGAGAAGATTCCCTATGCAAGGTTTTTAACAACTCTTAGCCATTGCCAAACTAGTAGCAAGCAACGCAAAAGTGTAAGTGCTTTATTTTCTACTATTGTTGCATAGCATTCAGAAATATGCTGTTAATCCATGCACCACAATCTAGTAAAGATATGCTTGGAATAGTCTACATTTGCAAACATTGCCTGCTTTCTTGAATGTATCTTCGCTCGTTAGGTCCAAAGACAGACTGCTTTAGCTGCCTGCCAGCGCTCATGTTATCCAGTCGCATAGTGGGCTTTGGAGCAGCCTTCTTCAACCATTTGCTCATTTGGATCTAGACTCCCTAGTAATTGCTTTTTTTAAGTGTCTTTCATATCTCCAATCAGCAATATTGTAAAGGTTTGTATTTTACAGTGGTGATTGAGAAAGGACACTGTCTAAAGATCAGAGAAGCTCTTCACATAAAAAAGGCACATCATTATTTGTACACTGAAACCAGATCTGCTGTTCATGTGAAGAAGTCTGCATGACGCTAACATCCATACTGTGCATACAGAGTCTCTGCATTTCAAGCTAAACAGTGTTGGACGTGGTCCTTTCGGCAGGGTCATACCTAGACTTTTTTCCTTCACTCTTCCATTTTTGCTAAATTATTTGTTGTTGTCTTTAGGACTCTACCCACTTTACAGCTGCTAGCCAGTGCTACAGTGCTTGTGCTCCATCCGTAAAACATGGTAAAATTGGCTCATACCCAATTGGCATATTTAATTTACTTGTATGTACCTCGCATAGGAAAACGCCCTTTGTGTATGGTCACTCCCCCACACTTTTTGCTCAAAGCACATGAATATGACTCTGATAGTGCACTGGAGTCTGCTTTCTAGACCTCAGTGCCAGTGCTTTCTCCCTAAAACTGTTATGTGTGAATTTGCTATCTCAATCGACAAGGAGTTTGCTCCCCTTATAAGTGCCTAGTGTTAGAACTGGGGGTCTCTAGTTGGCAGAGGTAGGTACCACTGTCCAAATAGGGACCCTTGCTTCTAGTCAGTGTAAGGAGGAAACCCTCTGAGATAACCCCTGCTCACCCCCTTGGTCGCTTGGCATGAGCATTCAAGGCTTATCAAAGGCAATGTGTAAAGTATTTGTACCAACACTCACAGTAAAACAGTGAAAACACCACAAACTGACTCCACAACAGTTTGGAGAAATGAAGGTACTTAATCTAAACTACACAAGACCAAAACAACAAAAATCCAACATACACAGTTCAAGAATATAGTTTCAAAAGAGTTCTTAAAGTTGCGATGAAATAATCCACAGTTGCGTGAAAAGTTCACAGTTGCATCATGTTTAGCCAACAGTACCTTTAAATGCAACAAAGTTCCAAAACAGAAGCTGGTGCGGTGGAAAACAAGCGATGCGTCACTCCTGAGACCCTGGGAAGGCGATGCGACAACTCCGCTGAATGTAGCGGGCATGTGCAGTGACTCCGGTCTGTATGGGGAGGGAGGCGATACCCTGTATGGATTCTGGCGCGGAGGTTCCGTAGTGAAAATCTTGCAAAGGCACGATGCAATGATCTTTGGGGCTGCAATGACCTCCGGGGCGACGATGCGCAGTCTAGCGGCGATCTTCCTCTCACAGCTCCTCGATGCGATGGCTCTGCGACAATGTTCGCAGCGACGTAATGCTGTCCGCAAGCAATCGGTGCGACGATCTCACCCGGCGACGACAGGCTCTGCAAAGACACTTGCAGCTATGGTATTCTTCCCGCACCGGACTGGTGCATCTCGCAATCGAAGGATGCAACGTCTCTGGCAGCAGCAACATGTGCTGTGACGACCTCAGCCTTCGTAGCGGCGGACATTTCCTCTCACTGATGGGGATGCGCTCCGCAAGTGAGCAATGCGATAAAACTTGTAGAAAGTCTTTAAAAGCTTGGTTTCCAGCTTCTCAACACAGGTACAACTTCCAGAGGCACCACACATGGGCCACACACTCCAGGAAGGACATAACTCTCTCAGCAGAGCTCAGGGAAGCTGGGGGTGAAGTCCTTTTCTTCCCGGGACTTCTTAACAGGGAGCCAGCTCTCTCTCAGGCCCTTGGAAATTCCTTCAAGCAAGGGGACCCAGCAGAAATCAAAGTCCTTCCCCTCTCCTTGGCAGCAAAGGAACAGCAGGTCAGTCCAGCAGAGCAACAGCAGGACAATCTTCCTTCTTCAGTTTCAGCTTTCTACTTGGCAGAGGTTCCTTCTCGATTCCAGGATGATCTAATTTTCTGTAGTCAGGGGTCCTGTACTTATACCCCTAAAAGTCTTTGTTCCCTTTGTGCAGGAGGGCTCTGAGCCCGGTCTGAACCAGTTCTGGGTGTTCCTTGAGCACCTTGTTTACCTGGCCTCTCCTTTCCTTTCAGAGAGAGGGGCAGGGTCGTCAGCCGCCCAGCAGGAGGTGGAACCAGCATTGTGGAAGGCAGGCACAGCCCTATTCAGGCCCAGGTGCTACCCCCTCCCACCACTCTAGATGCAGATGGAGCTATTCAGCCCAGGGATGGCCCACTCAGACTCTGGGAGCCACCCCGCCCCTGCCCTTCACAAACCAGACAGTCAATTCACAAACAGGCCAAGGCACACAGGAAGGTCAGACAAGAGAACAGCAACTTTCTAAAAGTGCTGTTCTCAAATACAGGATTTAAAAACCACCTTTCCTAAAAGAGGTGTTATTAAATTCTGAGTTCAGGGATACTAGACTTTTATGTCCTATCTTCCTCCTATGGGAAAATATGCTGGGAGCCACTGTAGCCAGCATTCCCCATGATAGCCTATGGGGCAAGATAGCCTTACAATAGTGAAAAACGAAAATGGCTGTAATTCACTACCAGAGCATGTCACCTACACTAGTACATGCTCTACCTTTCACATACACTGCACCCTGCCCAAGGGGGTACAACGTCTCTGGCAGCAGCAACATGTGCTGTGACGACCACAGCCGTCGTAGCGGCGGAAATTTCCTCTCACTGATGGGGATGCGCTCCGCAAGTGAGCGATGCGATAAAACTTGTAGAAAGTCTTTAAAAGCTTGGTTTCCAGCTTCTCAACACAGGTACAACTTCCAGAGGCACCAGACATGGGCCACACACTCCAGGAAGGACATAACTCTCTCAGCAGAGTTCAGGGAAGCTGGGGGTGAAGTCCTTTTCTTCCCGGGACTTCTTAACAGGGAGCCAGCTCTCTCTCAGGCCCTTGGAGATCCCTTCAAGCAAGGGGACCCAGCACAAATCAAAGTCCTTCCCCTCTCCTTGGTAGCAAAGGAACAGCAGGTCAGTCCAGCAGAGCAACAGCAGGACAATCCTCCTTCTTCAGTTTCAGCTTTCTACTTGGCAGAGATTCCTTCTTGATTCCAGGATGATCTAATTTTCTGTAGTCAGGGGTCCTGTACTTATACCCCTAAAAGTCTTTGTTCCCTTTGTGCAGGAGGGCTCTGAGCCTGGTCTGAGCCAGTTCTGGGTGTTCCTTGAGCACCTTGTTTACCTGGCCTCTCCTTTCCTTTCAGAGAGAGGGGCAGGGTCGTCAGCCGCCCAGCAGGAGGTGGAGCCAGCATTGTGGAAGGCAGGCACAGCCCTATTCAGGCCCAGGTGCTACCCCCTCCCACCACTCTAGATGCAGATGGAGCTATTCAGCCCTTGGATGGCCCACTCAGACTCTGGGAGCCACCCCGCCCCTGCCCCTCACAAACCAGACAGTCAATTCACAAACAGGCCAAGGCACACAGGAAGGTCAGACAAGAGAACAGCAACTTTCTAAAAGTGCTGTTCTCAAATACAGGATTTAAAAACCACCTTTCCTAAAAGAGGTGTTATTAAATTCTGAGTTCAGGGATACTAGACTTTTATGTCCTATCTTCCTCCTATGGGAAAATATGCTGGGAGCCACTGTAGCCAGCATTCCCCATGATAGCCTATGGGGCAAGATAGCCTTACAATAGTGAAAAACGAAAATGGCTGTAATTCACTACCAGAGCATGTCACCTACACTAGTACATGCTCTACCTTTCACATACACTGCACCCTGCCCAAGGGGGTACCTTGGGCCTTCCATAGGAGTGACCAATGTGTACAGAAAGGGAAGGGTTAAGCCTGGCCAGTGGGGACACTGACCAGGAGGACATGGCAGTTCACAGACTGCACACAGGCACTGCGGTGGCAGGCCTGAGACACCATTTTAGGGCTACTCATGTGGTGGCACAATCAGTGCTGCAGGCCCACTAGTAGCATTTGTTACCACCAGCCCTGGCACACTCAGTGCACTTTACTAGGGACTTCTTGGTGACACAAATATGCCAATCATGGATAACCTATCACAATAACAATTTACACAGGGAGCACTTGCACTTTGACACTGAACAGCAGTGGCAAAGTGCCCAAAGCATCTAAACCAGCAAAAACAAAATCCAGCACAGCATCAAAAATACAGTAGGTAGAGGCAAAAAGATAGGGGAAAACCACACCAAAGATGCCAGGTCTAACACCTGGTATATGGTACCAGTGGTATCCAGGGTATGGGTGGTAAAGGGGACACAAGGGCTTGCAACACTGGTTGTGCCACCCTGAGTGACCCTACGAAACTACTGACAGCAGGCCTGTCATTGCAGACAGCAGGAGCAGTGTGAGCTGCTCAACTCCACTTTGCCCTCCCCATGTGTAGGAAAATCAATACACTATATCCCAGTCACCCCTAAGAAACGCCTCCTAAACCCCAGGAGTCAAGGTGCATTATATCAAAAGTGTGGACGTGTTAGTGCAAGCTTATATGACCTTATAGTGCCCTTTACCATTAAATGAAACTCTAAGTGACAGACGGTCCATAGTATAACATGGGCAGGCACCTGAGCAAACCCGAGGTTGGCAGCTCCATTATGTAACCACCTAAATATATTGTTTTTGGTATCACACAATGTGCCTTCTCACCCCTGACATGAATCTTTGTCAAGAGCAATGTGGCAAGCACCGAGGTAGCTACCTTAGAGGTTGCCCACCTGGTTGCTCCACCTGTCTTGTGTTCTGACTTGTAAACCTGTGTTTCCAACATTTACTGCTGCCAAGCCAGGATTCTGACTCCTGCCAGGCGGTGGGATCAATCCCAGGAGTCATAAACAAAGGTTTGGGCAGGAAGAAGGTCACACCTCCCTCCTCCCAAGCAAGATAGTGAAGTGGCACACCAAGGCGATGAGCTTCAAATGATGCATCGCCTCTGATACGCATCTGGCCTGACTCCTACATGAAGAGGAGAAGGAAACAGCCCTACCCCTGCCACAAGAACATTTGCACCCAGACAAGCAGAAAATCAGTTAGTCAAGGAGTTGTAGACCCCCAGAAGGTAAGCCAAACCTCCAGGGTGAGCAGCTTGGTCTGTAGACTAAAATTAGATTCCTGCCATCTTTAGAAGTGGCAAAATAGAGGGGTCTGGGTAGAAAAGGTGACCCACACCCCTGGATGTAGTCACCTCTAGGGGTGGGTGGAGCTCGCGGAGTTTCACTTTGCAGAATTCTGTGGAGTTACTGAAAAACTCAGTGAGATTCTGTAGACTTCCGCGAGCTGGAAGGAATAAGATTCTCCTTGTATTTTTATAAGCACCGCACTGTATAGTGTAGATGTCATTAGCCTGGGCCAATGTTGAGTCATGACGCACAGGTGCGATATAAATAAATGCACTTTTCATTTTTCTCTGATACTGTTCCGCATTGACAAACAAACACTTTTTTTTTCTTTTTCCCGATGCTGAGCAGTATTGTCGAAAAGCATTAGCCAAGCCAATAGGTCTGGCATTCTTTTATTCGTTAACATCCAGGCTTTTTATAAAAACTTAAGGTTTTAAAGCTGCTGATATCATGAGTAATACTGTGCCCAATTCCACAAAGGCTGCACAAACTACTGTTTAACAGAGGTAATGAATGGCAGGCAGGCTAGTCTTGGGCGCCTGCTGCCCACACTTGTTTTAAGAACTATCTTGTGTGTGTGGGGAAAACAGAAACTGGTTTCATCAGGGACTACATTAATGTTTAGTTTCCGATTAAAGAAAAGGGATTTTAAATGCATCAGATGGTCACAAACCAATGATACAGACCTCTACAACCCCATTTATTTACAAAAAATCTTAAATCCTAAATATATTTGCTGTTTCTTACTTTGAGTTATAAACTGCCCAGTGACCACACCTATGAGTAATGTACTACACAAACACTGAAATCTAATAAGCAGACCTCAAACATACCACATAGAACAGCCACCAAACTAACTGCTAACACGGTAACCAGAAAATGAAGAATGGATTCATAATTTTTCTGCAACACATCTTAAGGTCGATAGAGTATTGTAAGGTAGGTGGATATAAAGTGTTAATTTCTGTAGGGGCTCTGTGTCCAACAAGCTACACAAAGTAGTGAGGTCTGACACCGTTAGAGTCGATAAGCACACAAGTCTTATTACAAACAATAAACAGATCACATAATAGTCTAAACGTGTTGCCAGTGACTGGTGAATATATGTCTTTTAAATGTTGTTTAATAGAAACACCTGTGTGTCTAAGAAGCCAAGAGGTTAACAACTCACAGCTACAACAACTAAAAGCAAAATGTGCCCTTTGGATGACAGCCTACAGATATAACCACAACCTTTTGACATATATTTTGGAGAATGTGTATGAAGGCAAGGAGCCTGAAGGCTCCTACAAATAATGTCTGTGGGTACCACGTTCTGTTCCCACACACTCACCTTGCATCTTTAACCCCTTGCGCGCTGCGATAATTGTCCCGCTGTGCGGGAGCAGTAATGAGCGGGCGGGGTTTGGACGGCCGGACCGTCCTCCGCACATGCCCACCTTGGCGAATGACGGCCGGGGGCCGTCCCAAGCACTGAATAGGTTAAGTTCTGTTAATTAACAGTGTTTCTTGAGCTCGGACCCGGAACAGAAGCCTGCAGATTTCTACACAACAGTTGAGAAGAGGCACACAGAAAAGAGATGGGAAAGCAAAAGGCATGTATTATTGCCAGACATCGCTATTCGATCATAATCCTCTCCTGTCTCTCACAGTGCCTCGTGGTGGCCTCACAGTGTTAAACAAACCTATGGCATTTCATTTTGCAGCTCTTGCTTGCAGTGCCTAGCAGCAGCAAAACAGTGCTATATAACCTCCACCACTACCTCAAACCATGAACCCGTGCTGAAAAACATAGACAGGGATGCTGCCGGCAGACCTACTTGTGTAAGTTCGGTGCCCATCAGGATTAGGAAGAAGAGGCTGAGGATCTCACTTGCAGACTGCATTGCTCACTCCGTGCCAAATGCTCCAACAATGAAGATCTGTGGCAGGACAGAGCTGGATGGCTCTCTCTAGCCCCTCAACCATGGACTGGTCACTGTCCACCTTATAAATCTAAGATGGTGGTGTGGCATCCTGGTTCTCTGTGTCTGTGCTTCATGACATAGCTGCGCTGATGTCATGAGACACTAGAATCTCCTGCACATCCCCTGGAATGTTATGCTTTGTTCAGCAGGCAGTTACAACCACACTTTGTTGCTGGCTGGATGTTCACCTGTGGATGGGATCTTTATTCTTAATAAACCACTACTTATAATCTTCAACTTGTGGATGTCTATTTTACATTTGGCGACGAGGATGGGATTTACTAGAAGAAGAAGAAAAGATCTCAACATCTATCTCTAATTTTTTTTTTTTTTTAAAAGAAGATATGTTTCCAGCTCTACTTGGATAATATCCTGGACTCTACTTGGAACAACTTCTGTGAGATACCGGTGACATTCAACTTAACAAGTTCACGGATAATTCAGTGACATTTAACTTCAAAAGGTCGGTGACATTTGACTTCACAGGGACTTCAATTTCGTCTTTTGGTGGTAAGAAGAAACAAAACTTTCTTGAGAGAAAACAAAGTCTTTGTTTTCACTCCCATTTTTGCATGTTTCTAGCGGTGTGACCTTGGTTGTTGGGCTTTTGTGATCGCTAAATCTGACACTTTTGCGCTTATTCAACGCAGCGCACTCGACGATCTGCATCTTTTAAAAGACGCCTACCTGCCCAACGTCCTCGCGAGCTGCCTCCTTGGAGAACGCCATTGCCTAGCAGCGTTTTCAGAACCTCGGAGCCTTGGAAAATAAACAAACGAGGTTCCTTCGTCTTCACGTCTGTTCGCGAAGCTTGCTGGGAAAGACGCAGCGTTTTATTTATTTTTTATTATTATATATTTTTTTTCTCTTGTGTTTTATTTCTCTGGTTCTTCTATTTTAGCGATAATATGCAAAATGTAACTGCTCCCCCTTTCTTCTTGTCCTCACCTGGAGATCCACCTATCAGATGGAAAAAATGGCGTAAAGTGTTTGAAAGGTATGCAAGGGTATGTGGGTCTAGCTTGAGTGCTGAAAGGAAGACAGCTTTACTTCTACACTGTTTGGGGGCAGAAGGACAGGAGGTATTCGATCATTTGCCTGACCTTGATGATGGTAGTTTAAATGAATATGAAATATGTATTGCAAAACTGGATGAACATTATCTTCCTAGAGTCAGTACAATTTTAGAAAGATATCATTTTGGTCGGAGAACACAAATGGAAGAAGAGACAATTGAGAATTATATTACAGCTTTAAGGAAGCTTGCTTCCTCATGTAAGTTTGGTGCAAGTCTTGATGAACATATAAGGGATCAGTTAATGCTTGGATGTTATATTGAAAAGGTGAGGGAAGAGTTGTGGCAAAAGGACGAACCTTCTTTAGAGGAAGTTCTTACTATTGCAAAGAGGATAGAACATTCTATCAAGTGTGTGGAAGTCATTAAAAAGAATGGTGAGAACAAAACTACTAAAGAAACAGTAAATGTTGTAAAATCTACTCCTAGAGTAGGCGAAAATCACCAGAAAGAGTCTAGAAATGAAAATGTTTCAAGCAAAATTCCCTATAAAAAAAAGGAGAACAGTTTGGATTTCTCCCAAGTAAAATGTTACAGATGTGGTAAAATGGGGCATTTTGCTACGGATAGACAATGTCCAGGTTGGAAGGCCTATTGTGGTAGGTGCAAAAGGAAAGGACACTTTACCTCATGTTGTAAAGGGGGAAACTACAAAGGTAGAGTGAATGAAATATTTTATGATTTTGAAAATGAAAGTAATCTGGATGAACATCTAGATTGTGGTCAAATCTGTATACAGACTGTAAGTGCTGAAGAAGCAAAGAATTCTCCTTGTGACGAAATTTTGGTAGAAGGTTTTCCCACAAAAGTTTTGTTTGATTCTGGAGCAAAAATCACTATTGTAGCAAAAGATTTTTTTTTTAGTAAGTTGGGACAAAAACTTGAGCTGTCCCGCCCTGATATAAGGCCATTTGGTTATGCTGGACAACCCATTAAACTACTTGGGGTTTTTGAAGGAGTGGTTAATTATAAGAATAGGTTGACCAAAGCAAAAATTTATGTTTCTCAAAAAGGTGATAGCATAATAAGCTGGTTCGCTCTCAAGGATTTAGGCGTAATGCTTGATCCAAACTCGACACCTCCTATTGTTCTAAAAGAGCCTTTTCCCTGCACGTCTCAAACTGTTTCACTGGTCTCTCATGATTTCACTAGTGAACTCAAAATGAAATTTCCTAAAGTTTTTTCGGAAAACTTGGGGTGTCTTAATGATTATTGTCATCGTATCATTTTGAAAAAGGATGCTGTACCTGTTTGCTGCAAGGTACGAAATGTACCTGTAGCAGTCAGAGAACAAGTTAAAGATGAACTTGAAAAGCTTGTCAAGGGAGGCATTATAGAAACAGTAGAGGGAACGGAGTGGGTTGCCCCGATTGTCGCAGCCAAGAAATCGGACAACTCTCTCCGTCTCTGTGTTGATTTAAGAGAGCTCAACAAGTATGTAGTTACAGATCATTATCCTTTACCCAAGATTGCGGACATGCTTATGCTACTTAAAGGTGCTAAAATTTTCAGCACCATTAATCTAAGGTCCGCGTACCATCAGATTAGGTTGGAAGAAGATTCGAAGGATTTGACCTCTTTTGTGACGCCTTATGGCACCTTTAGGTTCGTCAGACTACCATTTGGCTTAGTGTCAGCCGCATCGGTTTTTCAGAGGGCATTAGAAAAGGTCTTAAAAGGTTTACAAGGTGTCAGGGTCTATCAAGACGATATTCTTGTGTTTGGCATAGATAACTCGCAACATGATTTTAGGCTTTTTACTGTCTTAGAAAGACTTTGTGATGCAGGTTTAACTGTCAAGATTGAGAAATGCAAGTTTAGGAAAACTTCCATTGACTATCTAGGTCACACAATCACTGAAGGAGGAATTTTACCCAAAGAGAATTTGATCTCTACCATCTCTAAGATGTCTCCCCCGCAGAATAAAGAAGAATTGATGAGTTTTTTGGGGCTTGCTGAATATTATAGCAAGTTTGTGAAGGATTTTGCCTCTTTGTGTGCCAACATGAGGTATTTGTTGAAGAAAGGAGTGGAATTTATTTGGGAAGAAAAATGTCAGCAGGAATTTGAGGTCATCAAGGAGAGACTAGCCTCTGCCCCGAAATTAAGCAGTTTTGATCCTTCTGAAAAATCCATTTTGATTAATGATGCAAGCTTGAAAGGTTTGGGAGCGGTACTTGTACAGAAGTTTGAGGGGACTGAGAGGGTCATCCTCTTTTTGTCAAGGAGTTTAAAAGGAGCTGAAACTCGGTACTCGGTGATTGAGCGTGAAGCCCTCGCTGTTTACTGGTCAGTCAAGAAGCTTAAAAACCTATTATGGGGAACCACCTTTGAGGTTAGGACGGATCACAAGCCGCTTTGTGAAATTTTTAAAAAAAAGGGTATTGATGCAGTGTCAGGTAGGATCACAAAGTGGGTTGTTGGTTTGCAAGATTATGATTTTGATGTGAAATACCTACCTGGAGTGGAAAACAAGGTGGCAGATGCTTTATCTCGCCTTGTTCCTGTTTCTGAGGCTGATAGTAAGGAAGATTTTGATGATGATGATGAAATGGTTTGTGTTGTTGAGGAAGCTATCATTGATAAAGAGAGGTGGTTGAGGATGGTTCAAGAAGATTTAATTCTTCTGGAAGTACTTAAACTGTTAATGACTGGGTGGAAGGTTAAACCAAAGTCTAATGAAGGGGTTGAGAAGTTTTGGCATGTCAAAGATCAGCTCTCAGAACAAGATGGCTTACTTTTTAGGGGCACTAGATTAGTTCCACCTCTAGCTCTTCGGGATGAGCTTATGTCTTTAGCACATATTGGACATTTAGGAGTCTCAAAAACCAAGGAGATTTTGAGGAGGTCATATTGGTGGCCAAATATGGATTTGGAAGTGGAACGTAAGGTTAGGGATTGCATTGACTGTGCTCTTAGTGAGAGGGTAGCGAAACCTAAGGTCCAGCCCATGGTGATTAGGGACAGACCGAATGCACCATGGAAAGAGGTTGGTTTAGATATTTTGGGGCCCATTGTCTCAGCTGGCTGTGAGTGGTATGTTCTTGTCCTTGTTGATTTCTTTTCCAGATGGCCAGAAATTGCCATTACTCGTGGCATTGAGACTAAAAATGTGGTGGCCTTCTTGGCCAAATTGTTCGCAAGGGAAGGCATTCCTAACACCATTCTCACTGATAATGGTCCTCAGTTAGTGTCTAAGGACATGGAACAGTTCCTGTTAGAACAAGGTATCAAGCACAAAAAATCATCCCTATACCACCCAGAAACCAGCGGTACCGTTGAGAGATTAAACCGTGTTCTTAAAGAAACCATTAGGATGGCTAAGTCTGCTGGCACAGATTGGAGGGCAGATGTTTTTAAGAAAGTTAAGGTTTACAGGATATCTCCCCATGCTGTTACTGGGAAGACCCCCTTTGAACTTTTTAGGGCACGTACTCCTAATACACTTGTGGTACCCGCATGGGTTAATGATTTACAACAATGTCCTCATGATGTCAGGGATGATTGGATGGTGCGTGAATCTTCTAGGATTGAGAATAGAAAAATAATTTTTGATGCAAGGAATTCTGTAAAGGTCACTCCTGTCAAAGTGGGCGATTGGGTACTTATTAAAAATCCCTGCAAAAACAATAAGGCCCTTTCTGCTACCTTTAAAAAGCCTATCCGTGTCATCAAAGTTTTTAAGAACGCCATCAAAACTGCAGGCCATCGAGTTTGGAATTTGAACAGGGTGGTGGTGGTTAGAAATGATATTGTGGAGGCTTCTTGTAGTCGTCATTCTCAAACTAGTGATGAACCTTCCTCACTTCCTCGCAAGTCTGCAAGGGTTTCTCATTCTCCTGAGTATTTAAAGGACTATGTAACTGTGTGATTTATGTTTTAAATTTTAACTCATTCCTTTTTGTAATTTTGTTCTTCTTGTTAGAAGGGAGATGTGTGGCATCCTGGTTCTCTGTGTCTGTGCTTCATGACATAGCTGTGCTGATGTCATGAGACACTAGAATCTCCTGCACATCCCCTGGAATGTTATGCTTTGTTCAGCAGGCAGTTACAACCACACTTTGTTGCTGGCTGGATGTTCACCTGTGGATGGGATCTTTATTCTTAATAAACCACTACTTATAATCTTCAACTTGTGGATGTCTATTTTACAGGTGGCAGCTCAGTTCTAGCCCCAATCTCTCCTCAGTGTGCAGTATACTGTGAACTGACACCGCGCACATCTGAGACTGAAAAGAAACAAAATAACTTGTTTCTCTTCAGTTGGAGCCTGCCACCTCACATCAGTGGGTGGGACTCCCTGTAGAATCCTCGACAGAGAACTGCTCTGTGTAGAGGGAAAGAGGCAGCACAGAAATCACTTGAACAGAGGTAGGGTTGCCACCTTTCCCAGAGAAAAATGCAAGCTCTCTCGCTTCATGTTTTAAGATTCTGCAAAGGCCTGCACATGAACCTTAAGTAGAACTTTATATCAAATAATCTGTATTCATTTTAACATTGCCTTTCTGTCTTTGTTTACTTATGTTATCAGTCAAAGGCCATTAGGATAGCTGAAAACACACTTTAAAGTGTTTTCTTCTTATATTAACTGCTAAAGGTATGTCTTGATGAGGGAAAAGTATACCAGCCAGAAGCTTAACACCTTCAGCGGGGCACAAATTCTCGCCTTGTGCTAAAGGTTCTAATGAGCCAACGGGCTCATGACGGAACGGTTCCGTCATGAGCACAGGCCAACCGACGCTCATGACGGAACCGTTCCGTCATGAGCATCGAAGTGGTTAAATGCTAGTCCTTTCAAGAGATTTCCCAATGTTTTTATTAAAGGATCTGAATAGAACCCCAGAGTTCTTGTGTCCCTGGTACATTCTTTGAATAAGGTGTTAGTCAAAAGCAACATGCAATACATATTGTTTAAAAAGAATTGAGTTATATATACCAATAAAAGCATAGCATTGAAAAACGATAGTGCTTTGTTTATTTTTTTTTCCAAAGTAGTCTACAAAGCAGATTGCCTTTGTGTTACATATGAATATTAGTTGAATTCAATATTTAAATAACCGTTTTAAGTTGCAGTATTGTAAAGCAGAGATCTCAACCTCTCTCTTGTCAGATGTGCCCTTTTTTTGCAACCTGGATCTTGTTACTTTTCCCATTATAGAAAGGACTCCAAGTACCAGAATGCAATGCATCAACCACACACACCTGAAATGGAAAAATAGGGTCTAATGGATGATTTCAACAGTGGTTTCCCATGTTGACACAAGCCAAGGATGGGAGTGGCTCCCAGCCATCCTGTCAACCAAAAGCTTAGAATGACCGTCTGAAGCAGAGTGCAGGGGTCCCAAGCATAAAACCCTGGCAAAGTCAGCCCCCCTAGTAGCCTCATCAACAATTGTTCTTAACCCACAAGTAGACTCCAACTTCTTAATGTGTTCATGGAACATAAGTGGGCTCCATCAGAAAATGACGAGCCCTGAAACTTTTTCCTTTCTATGCGAGCATGCAGTAATAGCCTTTAATGGCTTCACTGAACTATGGAAACCAGCACTCAGGGACAGTCATTATGGTCACTCTAAAGGGGGCCTGTCAATATATATATCAAACAACTTAAAAGGCCCAATTTCACGATTATCCATTGACGAAGACTGGTTACTCGGGGTCAAAATCAACTCATGGCGGAATCAGCGCTCACTTTTCCTTCAAAACGTGTACGCGCACAAAAAAAGATCACCTGGCACGTCTAACGGAAATCATGAGCGACATAGCCGCAGGACACCCAAACTCAGACTGTATTGTCACAGGAGATTTTAACACCAACTTATTCCAAGATAAACCAGCAGACTCTGAAGGGCCTTTTTTATTTTCGATCACTGAGGCCGTGACACAAACCAAACCACCTAATCAAGCTCATTGCGGACTGGGTGAACTCTGTGTGATGCGATTTTACAGTGCAGGTTACTTGGTAATCAACGGCAGGTCGGCAGGTGACACCCCTCCAAACTGGTCTTGGACAAACGGTAGTAAACAATCTTACTTGGTCTATACCATCTGCAATTCAGCCCTGCTTCACCGTCTGGCCAGTTTCTGTATTCACCCACGAGCCGAAAGTGACCATAGGCCCCAGGTCATATCCTTCAATACAAAGCCAGTGACTCATAAACCTGCTCCTTTAACCTGCCGGGGAATATACACAGAGAACCTAAAGCGCCTCAAGTGGAGTGAAGACATCAGCCAGAACATCCTACAAGAAAGCATGGACATCATAAGAGGCGGAATCGATCAAGACGCCTCACCGATTGCGACATGGTCGATGCTCTGCTCTCACCTGACCGACCTTTTTCCAGCAAAACAGCAGGCCCAAAGGCCAATCCAGCACTGCAAGTTTACACTGTCAATACAGACAAAATTACTTAAGAAAGTCAGAAACAACGCTTTGAGGTTACTTGCAAAATCTCCGGGGAATAGCGAATGCCTAAACCTTTACCAAACTGCCCAAAAGTCTTTCAGGCTGGCGATGACTAAAGATAAACAGTCGCACGAAAACCAATTCGGGTGCAAATTGGTGTGGGAGAGCAAGAGTAAAAACTCAAGAAAATTTTGGGCCCTAATTAACCACACAAACCTGAGTACATCGAGCTTTGGATCAGCAAATATCCAAGAATCGGACTGGACAACATTCCTTACTGACCACTTCAGGTCTTTAGAACATCCAGGACCAACAGGATACAGCCACTCAAGAGAGACTGACTGCTCACATTCGGTGAAGGAGGATTTTCAGGTGACACAAGAAAGGGTTGCTACAGCAGTGACAAAAGCAAGATCAGATGGAGCACCGGGCCCAAATGGCCTGCCACAGCCCAGCCTTCTGGTCAGAAACATTAACAAAGCTTTTTAATTATGCTTTGAAAACTGCAACAATCCCGGACTCTTGGCGGGGAGCCATAATCCACCCAATCTATAAAACAGGATCTCGCGCCGCGCCGAACAACTACAGACTCATTGCCCTCTTTGACATTGAGGCTAAGCACTACGCAGGCCTCCTCTTGGAGGACCTGAGGATATGGGCAAAGGAACATAACCTGATACCGATGAACCAGACAGGGTTTGTTGCTAACTCAGGGACCAAGATCAATCTATTAGCAGTGTCAACCATTGTCGACAAAGCACTTTTAACATCTAGGTCAGTGCTCTGCTGCTTTGTCGATTTCAAAGCAGCATTTGATAGGGTACCTAGAGCGGCTCTATGGGAAAAACTAAGGAGGTGAGGGATCCCCGATAAACTATTGGAGGCAATCATTTAACTTCACTCCCGTACCTGGGTCTGGGTGAAGTTGGGGTCCGGCACACATCTTTCGCGGAAAATTATGACAACTAGAGGTGTGAAGCAGGGATGTGTGCTGGCCCCTCTTCTTTTTAACCTGTTTATATCAGATCGATCAAGCACTCTGGACGATACAAACAGTCATCCCCCAAAGGTGGGAGGCACGGCTATAAGTAACCTTCTGTACGCCGATGACCTTGTTCTCTTTAGCCTCACCAGGGTTGGGCTACAAAGGCTCCTCGAAAAACTGCTTAGTTACACAACCATGAACCAACTAGAGGTCAACCTTAAGAAAACGCAAGTTGACTCCTTTGGTAAAAAACGACACGCCGGTGGCGGGTGGTCATTCAACAATACAAGTCTCGCTATAGGCCAGTCGTACAAATATCTAGGTGTCCACCTGGACTCCAGATGTAATCTTAAAAAACAGCGCAATGAGATCACAGTTAAAGCTACAACTCTTGCGGTGTCACTAGGTAAGCTCTCTAAAAATCTCTCAAGCCCAACACTTACACCTCTCTTGGAAGTCATGAGAGCGAAAATAGGCCCTACCCTATCATATGGCATAGAGATATTCAGGGGCAAATTGAACATTGCTGTAAATCAACATACGACCAGAATAAATAAAAGAGTTCTCCAGCTGCCAAATTCTGCATCTGCAGCACAGATAAGATTAGAGATGGGGTTACAAAACTATGAGGCTTCCAACGTCGGGACCTACTTAAACCTCTGTCATAAACTGAGACAAGCGGACCCAGGCACATTAGAATCTTTAGTCTGGCTGGAAATCACCCAGAAAAATCCAGATGGAACGTTTGGTCGCCTCTTTAAGGACGCCATCCATCAAATGTCAGCGAGTGACCTATGGGCCTTTAACCCCAGTCAGACAGCATTTAAAATGGGCATTTAAAAATGTGTGAGATTGAGATTACTTATCAAGAATAAAGCACTTTTTGCGAAACGTAGCTATGCCTGGGCTCTCATAAATTCGTATAGACAGCGAGCCCCCGCCACCTACCTGTCTTGTACATACTCAATGTACCTAAAACGTAGCCTTATAGCTATTAGAATGGGTGACTGGCGATTTCTGCAAGATCTGCCTTCCTGGTGACGCACAGTGGAAGATCCAACTTGCAGAGGGTGTGGTAAAACAGCCAAAACTCTGTTGCATGTGGTCTGCCTTTGTCCACTCTTTAATTCCCAATGCAGGTGCAAACTAAAAGATGAATGGAATAGGCTGGGTGCCCGGACCTGCAGGCAAGCCATTATTGTGGCTTTGAACCCTGAAAATATTGTCTTAAACATAAGACTAGCAATTTTCATTCAGCAAGCATACCGTAATTTTAAGCAAAAGAGGTCCTATAAAGCCTCCCCCTTATCCCTTTTAACCATTTAATACACCTTACAACATACCCCAATTTCTATGGAGGATAAAATGAAAAGAGCATGAGCAGTATCCCTAAGAACATTGGGCTGTTCTTATATGTAAGATACCACTGACTATGGGAGTAACATAAAAGGGGCGAAGAGTTTTGTATATTATGTGTTAACCTCCCCTCTCCCTGGTTCATCACAAATCTGTGTTTTTATATTCTATTTTAAAATGTTACAATTGTCATAACCGATCGTGTTTTCTGTATTCATTTTAATATTTGGTACACAATGTGAATTTTGTATTCTCTTTTAAAGATATCTGTGTTATATTCAAATAAAGATATTTGATTTGATTTGATTTGGATGATTTTATGTACACATATACAGCATCAAATCCTTTTCCTTCATTGTTCCCACAAAATATGTGTGTGCTTTCATACTGGAGTAACAGAAATGTTCCACAGCATTGCAATTTTAGTTTCCAAACTATAATTCTTCTCTCATGTATAACAAGGGAGGCCATGATACCAAAACATTGTCTGTGGGCCTGCGATGAAGGGGGCCAAACACATGATTTTATTGTGCAGATGATGATAATGCCTGGCACCTGTAAGGGAATTATTGATGACATGCTTTACTTAGTTACAAAATGGATTTAGTGCATAATAAATGTCATTTTGTGGGTGCTAACCCTATGACTTTGTGCATTGCAGGGACTGGGAATCCAAGATGTATTGATTTTTAGGTTCTGTGTTAGGTAAAGAATAAATCTATATTCAAGTGGTATGTTTTGGTTAAAGATGCAATGCATTTTAAATCAAACTTTTTTTTATCATTTGTCAGTAAATGATTTACTTTGCTGTTTTCTGTACTTGAAAACAAAATACAATTATAATAAATAGAAGTTAGGTCTGCTGGTTTCACCATAGGAATCCTATATCTAGACTACAGTTCATCCCTCAAATATATATATATATATATATATATATTTACTGGATTTATTGAAGTGGGGAGACATGTGGTGTCAGCATATCTTACAGGTGGGGCCCCTCAAGTTCCGTTACACCACTGTTGTAGAGCTATCAACACCTGCAGGGAAGTCAATCACCTCTAAAGAAAGAAGGCATCTTTAACATTACTTTTGGTTCTGTTTAGTATTTGTTATTGGAATTTTTTCCTTAATAAAGTACTCTCAGTTTCAAACAGCTTTGACTACATGCCAGGACTGGCAGTTGTTTTCTTTTTGTTTACATTGTTTCCTGTGAATAAACAGATGAAATATTTGTTACAGTGAAACTTGAGTCTATGAATACTTGTTTTCTACTCAAAATACTTGAGTCTAGGAATTGTAATGGACATAGCGGCATATTTACAAGCCCCTTTATATCACTCTTGCGCCATGCAATGTGGTGCAAGAGTGACACAACTTCACAATGAGTTTAATGAAACCAGGCAAGGCCACCTTGCGTGGTACTGAGTGGTTTCATAAATCTCAAGGAATGCACTGAAGCACAAATCGCTGCCTTGCATTATTCTGTGCCAAGGAAGTGTTTCGCTGAGTATTGCGTGGGTGTTCCAACATAACATCCATGGATTTTGACGCATTACCAAATTTACCAGAAGTGGTAGACTTGGTACTGCATCAAAAACCTACACCTCACCTGGTGAGGAGTAACGAGGAGAAATAGGTTTACTTTTCCTAGTTTTTTCCGCTTTCCTCCTTCTGTGTGTGCGGAATTCTGCAGCACACACAGAAAGTGGAAAAGGCCTGAGGGGATTGTTTTTGTGTAGGAAGGTGTCCCTTCCTACACATGAAAAATACTCCATACAATGCAGGCACCTATACACTATGGCGCAAGGGTGTCTGTGTTGGCAGTAGGTAGCCAAAAGGGTCCACGTGCAAGGAAAAAGACAGAACTGCACAAAATTGACTTAAATACGACACATTCCTGCCCTTTCCCTGTCACGCAGTGTAATGCAGCAAGGTGACCCGCTGCGCTGCGTGACTTGACCATAAATATGGCCCATAGTAACTGTATACATGTTGCAATTGCGTGGTTTCTAGGTGTTTGCCTCATAATCACATGGTCTAATTACTCTATAAATTCAAGTCTTACTTGCCTGTTGATTGAGCCTGCACTTTCCATAAATCTCCTTCTCAGTCTGTTCATAAAAGTGAAAAGCACTGATGCATTCTGGGCCCCTTGCTATAGACTGTATCTGGGTACCCCCTGGTTCCATTTGATGGTTATTTGTGAGTGCTAAATTGACATTTTGTGATCATTCACAATTTGAGGATTAGGTGTTATCATTCTGGCAGTTGTAGGAGCGGATTTGTGGAGTATTCTGCGGGTGCTTGACTCTTTATGTTAGGACACACTTTTAGATTCTACAGTTTAAACAATTTTTCACAGATCTCAAAATGAAACCCAGCCATTAAACAAGCAGTATATGACTCAAGCCTCCCGATTATGATGTACTGTTTATCATTTAGATGGAAACGTGGGTATCAAGCTACTTATTTAGGGTTTATTGGATAGGTTACTCCCTCAAAACATGGCGGATATACTGCCTGCCATATTAAAAGTGCCATCAGCCATAATGCACATATGCCCATGTAAATAAATCGGACAAGACATCGGCAAAGTTTGTGACACAGTATTCCATCAGTTCAACTCTAAAGAAGGCCCCAGTATTTTGACAGTAGAGATGATGGGGAAAGGGTATCCAGTTAAAATCCGATCATGTAATCTCATTAAAAGCCTTCAAATGAATCTTTGGGAAATGAATGGCGTGGTAGTGGGTGAACAATGGTTGAAGGAGGAAAGTACATCGAATTAACGAAAACAGATGAGGTGATTCATAGGCACGTGATGACAGCATTATAGCTGATTTCTAATGAGAAAAGGACATGACTAAAAACAGAAGAAGGGCTGCCAGCAGATGCTCGCATTGCGGCCCTTTATTGCTGTATACATTTCATACACGTAGTTGGTATCCATAGCACCCACGCTCACACGCACTGGAAACAGCTGACGGAAACTCACTATGGGAAAGCATTTGCCCATGAACAGGTTTATTAGTCAGTTACAAGCACTGGTCCTCGGGTCATCCCACCCAGGAGGGGGCAGGCATGCATTTCATTGATTGATTGTTATAATTAGTACATTGTTAAATCTTAACTCATCCATGCACACAGTCATGGGAAGGCAGCCTGGGCCAAGCTCCTTAATATGATTGCGCAGCATCTGTGGAATGTTAATAAGGTGTCAAAGTAATTTAAACTACACTCAGCAAAATTAAAACGAACTGCTACTGTTGTTGCTCTCCAGAACCCAGTTTACATTCTCTGGGGCAGATTTACAAGCCACTTGCGCTCCGGTGCATCACCTTGCATGACGCACTGACTGCGCAACCTCTATGCATGACATTTATAAGCACACATAAAGCCACCCTGCGTGGCTTTACATGTGCTTGTAAATATCACGCCTGTTTACGCAACACTATGGGTGTTGGGGGGCATGGGTGTTGCTGTGGGGGTTTCCACGCAACACCCATGTCCACTGATGCATTTCCAGATTTACAAGCAATTGTAAATATGGAAATGCGTCAGAATTCTACGCCACCCTAGGGGTGCCGTAGCGAGGTGCAACGAGGAGATATATTTTCATTTTTCCTCACTTTTTCCCTCTTTCAGTGAGTGCTGCATTCTGCAGCAAGCATTGGAAGAGAAAATCACCTCCATTTATTGTTTTTGTGCAAAAAGCTGCCCCTTCCTACACAAAAACAATACCCCCATGAGGCCGTCATCATTGCACCATAGTACAAGGGTGCCTGCGTCGGCGCATGGCTGCACTTTGTGTGCCAGCGCAGGGGGAAGCACAGAGATGTAACATATTGTTGTAAATATGTTGCATCCCTGCTTCAAAACTAAAGCAGCACGGCACTGCAAAATGACTTGCGGCACTGCTCTGCATTAGTGTCTTGTAAATCTGCCCTTCTGTCTTTAATAATAACAGGTTTCTGTCCATTATGACATTTCAAAAAACGCATGGATCTCTGTGAATGCAGTTCATCAAAAAGCAATCAAAATATCAAATACATTGGAGCTAGTGCTCCCCTACTTCTTTGGGCAACCACACAATTGCAATGTTCCCAAACATTTAGCTATAGGTATTCTCAGAAATGTTTCTGCATTTAATAAATTTGAGAATACGGCGGTCAAATTTGAAATGGAAAGTGTAAATTATTTGGATTTTCTCGTTTGACTTACATTTTATTTTATAAAGGTCTATTAGTATTTTGTATTTGTTGAGTATGTCATAACACGACTATGTCCTGATGCTGAAACAGAAGTGTGGCCAGCAGGGTGATACAGAGAAACTTACTGAATTTAACTACTTCCGAAAGAAAATAATTTTGGATTGACTTCTCTCAAGTAGAGGAAGGGAATTTCATTTAGCTGCCGCCAGGTAAGCAAACAATTTCCCTTCTTGATGTACTTTCTTAATCTTAGGGGTATTGAGAAGGCAGGGAGAAGATGATCATAAGCTTCTGGCTGGGATACACCAAGTGAATAACTGCTTAATGAAGGCTTCTCCAATGTTATGTGAGGCCTTACAACAGATTCAGAGACTTTAGAGGAGTATACAGTTGAGGTATCTGAAATAGTTATAAATGTGGGCATTCCATGACAGATTAAGTAAAAGTTGAGCTGTGCAGTTCTGAACTACTTGAAAACGGCCAATTTGATATGCTGGTAAACTGTGATCCAGTGTTTTTTGGGCCCACTCGGTTACCATTGGGCCTCCTATGGACCTTTTGTTTTCTGTCAGAGATGATGGGAGTTAACATTTACATCAATCAATTTCAAGTAACAGTGTAACCAATTTGTCTACTCGGTAAGGACCAGGAATCACTAGCTATGGTTAAGAAGATTCATTGCAAATTAAGAATCAAGTTAAGATAAAGGAGCAGTAACACAATGCTATAAAGATAGAGAATAACAACGGGAAGGCCCAACCTCTTGAAGAAATTGAGTCAAACCAATATTAGGCAAAAAAGAAGTTCAGTCACAGCAATTCAAAAGATGAATACAAATATGTAATGCTCAGAAAAAGTCTTAGGTTCTCTTGTGTATACATGGGTACATCTAAGTCACCTAAAGTAAAGTCCAAGCTAAAGGATGGCTCTGAAGTCTAGGTATATCAAAAATCCGGAAACTTCCATAAAGGAAAATAGAACAAGGCAAGAAAAAAATAAGTAGGAAGGTATCAGCATTTCAGAAGCTTGGTTAAGAATCTTCTTGGGTCAGTGTTAGCCTAAGCCATACTCTGCAAAGAATCAAGGGAAGCGTAGGGGTCCGAACCTCTTAAAGACTGGGAAAAATGCTCTAATGTCAGACAATGTAGACTCCAGTTATTCACACCAAAATTGTTCTGGTAACACTCCCCTGATTGCATCATCACGGTACAATTGTCTTTCTCTACTTCTCACATTGTAGACTGCAACACCAGCAAGGTATCCCACATTGGAAATGAGAACGACATAGTCTACTCACACACAGGCCAGATTGTAACATTGCTGAATAGACATTTCAGTTAATGCTCTGGCTCTCCATGACCTTTCATCGAGGTCTTCTTCTCAGGTTCTTTCTTTATGTCACTAGTACAGTAATGTGTTTGTTCTTCAGCTAACAATGCTTGTGAATGGTGCAGAGCTTGCCTGGCTCCAAGATGGCTGAGTCTAAGGGGGCCCGTTGGCTGCACTTACACCTGTCATAATCCTGGTGTCCCATGTGCCCTGTGAGATCTTAAACCCACTGCAGCTGCCAGCTGGATATTCATCACAGCCTGGCGGTTCCAAAGATGGCGTCTTATGTGGCTGACTAGTGACCGAGTTCTACCACAAGTGTGCACGCGATGTGGCCTAGGAGCTGCACATGCCCCTGAGCTGATACCTTTGGAAGATCGGAGCGTCCATCACAATCCCCTGCTGCAGTCCGATCCTGGCTGCCTGAGAGCATTCAAGGTGAGCTGCGGGGAGGCCATTTCGGTCCTCGAATGGGCCTGGAGGCGGCATGCGAGGGCCACCACAGATGGGCGAAGCAGAAATGTTTGTACATTGCGGCATGGCCCATAAATGAAGGACAGAGCAGCGGAAGAGATGGTCCCATGAGAGGTACTGAGACTAGTGAGCAGCATACTCTGACAGCGGAAGCCCCGAGGCGATGCTGACGAGACTTCAGGAGTTTCCTTTGCCGATGTGTATCTCTTGTCAATTAATGGGGGAGTTGTCCCTAGGCATAGTGTTGTAAATTTCTGATGAACTTACGAGGCCTGAATATCTTGTTTGCATTAAAAGTAGACAGTAAAGGTGTCTCCTGAGCTGGCTTATAGACGGGATTTGAGGTGACCAGTTGCTTTATTCTCTACACAACAGCACCAGCGGCAGGGGTGGGGGGGATGGGATTTGATGGTTGATGTGCGGGTTTGGCAAAGGGGCGTTGGTTAGTGAGTATGAACCTGTTTCCAGACACGATTGTGGGTTGATTGATGATCTGGGCATGATAGCACTAAAATTGGCTGGGGTATCTGTGCCTTGTTAATTGCTGCATAATTGTCCAATCTTGTCTTAACTTGGAGTGTGGACTGACTTTAATTTATACCGACCCCTTCGCTTGGTTTTGTTTGTGTTTTAAAATAATAAAAAGATTTTAAAAAAAAAAGGACTCACTGCACGCTTTACAGGTAATATTTATAGAGGCCTTTTACAGACTGAGATGTACAAAATGGGCAAAACTGATAAGTCCCAGTCTAAGTTGCAATTGGACCTGCACAGGGCCCACAGACTCTGCAATATAGAAACTGCAGACTCAGGTGCTGCATATGATCATCCAGAACCTTTTGTGGTGCTGTGTATCAATTTAGATTCCGTATGAATTTCCCGATTCATGCCCTTATATAGGTACAATTCACATTTCCCTTATTTAGGCATAGAAATCCAGCCCTTATTTAGGCACTGTCCATGCTAACCAAATACAGGCATGGCCACCTACATCCATTCATCTACGTCACAATGAGTTCTTGGAAAACCAGACTCTTAAGCCTTTAAGACTGCCCCTTGCTTGGATATTGATTTCTCCAAGAACTAATTTATTATGCATGAACATCTATTCCTTAGGTGTTCATTCATGGCGTTCTTATACCCGACTTTTATGTCAATACTGGCATTCCTAGACACCTTCAAGGTATAAATATACCTTCGCTTGCTATGGCAAGGCACGGTGCGGTTCGGCTACCTACTTGCATGACGCAGCTCGCCACAGCAAGTCCCGAAGTAAGTAAAGTCCCCAAATGACGCACGGACCAGATGCTGTCATCCTCCTTGCCGAGAATCCAGCTCCAGTGTTTCTGACTCCCCTTGCGGAGTGTTAGAGATCGAGTCCCGGGAAAGAAATATCAACCTCTCCCCTTCTAAGGTATGGAGCTGATTAGAACCTAGAGAACCTTTTAGCAATTCTTGGCAATTCTAAACTAAACTAGACTATAGCTAAAACAGCACTAACTTCTTCCCTCATACTAGACTTAGGTTAGGTACACTGGGGTAGGATTATTTTAGAAGCACCAGATGAGTATTTTAGCCTGTGTTAATTATGCATTTATTTTACTGAATATATGTCATAGCTACAAGACATTCTATTACAGTTTTATTTCATCTTACTGCTAACGCTGAACATTTTATACTTCGCATTCTGTCTTACGATTGTAGCAGTACATATCTCTTGCAAGAGAAATAAGACTGTTCAATAGACCCTTTTTATTGAACCGCCCGTCTCACTATTTCTGTGCAACACTCTGTAGAAACGAAGCATTCACAATTGACTAGGTGAAATGGTTATCTATTGTTTTCACGACTCTGAAGATATTGTTCCGACTCTGAGGGAAAGAAAGTTGTCATGTTGATGCGGTTTTCAGAAACAAATACCTTCTTGTTCATTCGCAAATTCCCCACACTCATAGGGTGCGATTCTTTCTACTGTATTCAATCTTACATTGAATATTCACAGAATTGCCTTCAAAATGGTTTCAAAGATGTAAAAGGTGGCACAATCAAGCATTAAACGCTTTGGGAACAAGTAGTTCAGTTGCGAAACGGAATACAAAACACTTACGTGATACACACGCTGAGTCAATAACGTGATGGAGTTCACGTTGAAAGGAATTCATTGGCTGATGAAGCCGCGAAGGGAGCTGTGCAACCGGCTTCCGTAGGTGCAATCACTTGTTCAAAAACGAGAATAGACAGTGAAATAATACTAGCTATCAATGCTACAAGCAAAGGCAGCGGTGCAGCGGTGCAGCGTTACCTAAAAAGTTTCCACTGAAATACTCATATATAATTGATGCGAACAGCGTTCAGATTGCTCAAATCCCTGGAGTGGGGGTAGAGTAATTCCAAACATGGAACGTAGGACAGCTTTGATTTACGAAGCACACATGGGAGAGGGTCTGATAAATCAGGGGATCTCTAAAACAATACTAACTTTAAAAGAGATGTACTGGTGGCCAGGGATGAATGCACATATTCACAACTTCGTGATTAACTGCATAAACTGCAATAGAGATTGCAGCACAGAACGCCACCAGATACCTGTCTATGGCATAACCAGCCCAGTACAGTCACCATTGTTAGACAGCATTAGACTATCTACATGCAGGCGTCCATATGGACCAATGCAGTCCCACAAACAATAAAAGCAAGGTTCCTTTGGATGTGGCCTCAGCTCTCGGCTGTTGCTTGAACTGTTATAAAAGAGTTGCAAGTCTTTATCAGCACATACACAATAGGCACACTACATTCTGACCAGGGCCCTGTGTTTAGCTCTCGAGCTTACAAAGAAGCAATGGTCAGTTTGGGCGTTGAATTGCGGTACTCTTCTCCATTCCATCCTGAGAGAAATTCTGTTGTGGAAAGAAAAAGACGGGACATAAAGCCATCTATAACAGCTGGGGTATTAGGCTTGGGTGATGGGTGGGTCAAACATCTGAATGGGGTCCAACGTAGTCTTAACAATTTGCCAAGAAATTCTCATGGGGGTATCACTCCATATGAGGTTCTATTTGGGACAAGAATGTTGGTTCCGGACATTGATTGTCATGGAACAGTGGTGGAAAATAAGAAATTTGATATCAACGATCGTTTGGCTGTTTTACAGGACTTAAATGAACTAAGATCGAAACAAAGCAACGTGTTCCTGAAGTCTATCACCACTGGGAAAAAAACAACCGTCCCAGCAAGGCCTGTCTGGATCCCAAAGTTTGGTGATCTAGTCAGAGAAAAGATCGCGGACAAGAAGGTATTTGGGCCTTCCTACAGACAACCAATACTGTCCTAGCAATCCATGGAACAAGAACAGTGATACTGCCGCCCAGTGCTTAATTTGTGCCGGTGCTTTCCGGTGCTCAGCACCAGCACTTATTTTGCCGGGTCTATACAATTTTTCTCGGAGTCCTGTCCCAGTAATTATTAAAAGTAAATTCCAGCTCTCCTTACGTGGTTGCCTGCCTATGTCCTCGGAAGTCCCACCCTGGTCCAGGCATATCGACGAAGGAGCGTCTGCATCACGTTAGTGATGTCACGTCGCGCCTGATTTTCACCGATATTTCCGGCCGTTGGAGAGTGGCTGAGGGCGAGCTGTTGGCTGAGATGGGGGCGGCAAGGCAGGCTGGAAGTTTACAGGACAGCCAGTAAACATTTTACTTTATTCCAGCAGAAGTCAATATGTACGAGCGAGCGCCGGCTGTCAATACAGGTATTTAAATGTATAGATTTTAATTGCTTCAACAAATGACAAGCGCTACTCCAAAAAGAAATAACGGGCACTAAGGCCCTCCTGCCTCCCACGCTGACTGAGGGCCTGCGATTCAGATTTATGGCCTTGTAAAATCCAGACGATGGTTGCCAGAGGCTGCTTTCTGCTTTGTTCGAGCTTTGTTATGGTTTGCAGGATTCCACGAAAGACTAATGGTTACTAATGATTAGATACTTCGTGGTACTACTTGTTGTACCTTTCTGTTATATTTCTTGTTTCCAAACCTAAGAGGAGAATGGAAATATGATAATTGGGATTGAAAGATTAATCATGACATAAATAAACTAAGTTATTTTAAATTAAAATTTCATTAAAAAAATCACAGTTTTGTTATAGTTTGGATTTGCTAGCATTTCATAAAAAAGAAATCCTTCGTAGACTTAGGGGCATATTACCAAGCAATAGCGATAATTATCGCTATTGCTTGGTTAGAGATAAAAAATTATCGCCGAGCTGCGGCGATTTTTATCGCAGATAAACCTTGGTATTACCAAGGTTTATCGCAAATGCGATAAAAATCGGCAATAATGCATGAATATCGCTGAAAAGTCAGCGATATTCATGCATTACCGAGCTAATGCTCTTAGCCATGCTATCCACCTACCATTGGATAACATAGCTAAGAACTGCTCAGGGGCAGGTGTTAGCTTTTGGAGACATTCGCGCTTAGCGCGAATATCTCCAAAAGTTGGTAATAGGAGATAGCGATGTTAGCGACTGTTTCCAGTCGCTAACATCTTAGCACGCCCACTTTGCATGTCATTAGTGATAAATATCACTGACATGCAAAGCGGGGCCCAAGATGGTCGCTATCTCCTACTAGCTGTCACTAACTGGTGTTAGCGACAGCTAGGTAATAGGGAGATAATTTTATCTCCGCTTTCTTGGCATTTAAAGCCAAAAAAGCGGAGATAAACCCCCTTGATAATATGCCCCTTATTTTGCTGCTCTTCCTTTCTGTAAATTAAAAAAGAGCACCTAGCATGCAATTCTATCAGATTCAGCACTGATCTAGAGCTCACTGTAATGGTGCATTCAAAGTGCTCATGGCTCACCACTAACTATGGTGTGCACTTGCTGCTCTGCACTCATTAGTCCAAGTCAGTTTTTGTTGGTTGGTGCCTTAAATGTTTTTTTTTGGGTGGCTTACAAACATTGAAAGCTTATTTCTATCCCTTTAGGCTATGTTTATCCAAACAACGATGATTGAATGCACACCATTCTAATTTCTTTATTCTATGTTGCTTGAAACTAATTTGACTCTTGCGTGCAGCCTGGACTTGCGTGCTCTGCGCCTGTAATACGCATGTATGATATCAACAAAACTGGAATGTTTGTATAGTGTATTTATAGCTGCCTCGTAAATCGTTTGCACCTATGAAAGTTTAAGAAGAATAAACAACATAAAGTTGCATGTAAAGTGATTTGGTAATATCACTTCCGCAAATGGTAATTCACGTTTAGAGTTATGGACTAACAGACTTTCATTGCAGATCATCATTACCTGTATAAAAATGCTTTATCATCAACACATGATCAGTGCTATCTAGAACATCTAAATTGAAGAAATGTTATGTTGTATAATAAAAACTTTGGAAATCGTAGCTATTAGAAAGTTGTTGGAAGGGTGGGCCATAGGATTTGATGGGGCTGGCATTTTTGAATACACAGGTTCTTGAATGTGTAGTTAGAAGCCAGGGGTTAATTTGTAGGTGTAGGTCACAGAGGGATAGGATGTAGTGATTTATGGGACTTGTATTTTTCTTGAGAGCATGTGGACCTGAATGGGCAGGAAGAAGCATTTGGTGAATCAGCAGGGTAATAGTACAGTGTGGTCATGCTGAGTGAGCTACAAAGGGGAGGATCACATGATAGATGCAAATTGAGCACTTTCACGCAGAAGATGTGGAAAGCGGTAGGAGTTAATGCACTGTGAAATGGAGAATGCAGGTACACAAGAAAGCTCAGTTCATTTTGGTTGTGGCTATCTATGTCTGTTACTACTATAGAGTCAGGTTTCAGGTTTTGAAGTCTTTATTTCGATTTTTTAGATCATAAAAGACAATTAAAAACACAATGGCAATTAAACATACATAATGATATAATATATGCAATTAATTGAAAACATTTAAAAAGAGAAAATTCTCATAGTTGTAATTTAACAATGTCATATGTTTCAAAGCATCACAGTACTAATATCAGAATTAAACAATATAGACCTAATACAGATAAAACCTATTGAATAAAAAGGATTTAAAAATACAGGGAGAGAATCAGGAAACAAGTTCAAAGTGCCTGCAGGTGTCTTAATCTAATCAACCATGACCACCCCAAGAATTTGACAACAGCCAACACTACCACCTCTGAGGTATTAGTTCGAAGCACCCAAATAGCATCAGTGCTCCCTCTGATTTTAAGATGGCGGCAAAAAGGCCCTAACCATTTCTTTCTTGGGGCATGATATGCTGGGCATGCAAATAAGAGGTGACCCACACTCTCCTTATGTGCGGGACACCAAGGACACAAGTCACTCGCATGATTGGACCAGTTCCTAGTAAAAGATCTTAAAGGCAAAGTACCTACTCGGAACTGGTGATAGAGTCAGTTTTTAATAAGTTGATTGTGAACACAATGGATGTGATCGCACTGCCCAAGTACTCAGTCAGGGTGCAAGCGAACATGGATGGAGAAGATCGTAGGAGGGCACTCTTTGGGAGAGTTTCTAAATGTTTTTACGGGCACATTTTGGATGAGTATAAGCACGTTCTTAAGAGGGACAATGAAAGGGTGTCTTGGACAGCGCAGCTGTGCATTGATGAGCCAGGCCAAGAATGATACAGCCTTGTCACCCCTTAACTATACATATTTAATTATTCTATATTTAATAAAGCAGTGATGTACTCTTTTCTTGCTCCTCCCCAGTATCTTCCTCCCATTTACACCTTACCCCTTTCCTTTTCTTCATTCTTCATTAACTTTCTGCCTTACGTACACGTTTCCTCTTAATCGCCACCTCCCTTCATTAACTGCTTTTCATTTTTCACCTTCTCATCTTTCTCTTCCACTTTCTTTTCACAAAGTCTCTGCTGTCTGCTCTTCTTCTCTTTTTCCCCTTTCCTTTTTCATCCTGTTCCACTCCAGTCTTGCACTCCCTATCTCTGCTTTCCTCACTTCTCTTCACATTCATTGTCTACCCTATCTATCTTTGCCTTCAGACCTCTCCTCCTTCCTCATTCTCCCTTTTACGTTTTTCCCTCTTGCTCATTACTTTATATCCACTCCAGGAATCTGTGTTTGTTCTCAGAGTCAAGAATTTAAATCTTGGTGCGGCAACTTAGTCTTTCATATATCTGAGGTCGATAAAATGTGTGCCAGTGAGCTGGATAAAAACATTTTAAATTCAGTGTTAAGGCCCCTTTTGGTGAATATGTGCTTTACGAACATACATGGTATGTTAACAAATTCCCGCTTAGCGGACGCGACTAGTACCCGGTGGCAGTGGGTGGTGGCTAGCTGTGCGTGAATGCTCCTGTTACTTTGCTATTTTTAAAAACGACCATTTTAAAAACTGTTTTCACAATTGTGCTGTTTACCTTTGTTTGCTCATCCCTAGCCCCGGTCCGACACGGCTGTGTGCCGATTGCTCGGAGGGCTCTCAGGGTTGTTTCCACTTCCGGCAATCACTGAAGGTCAGCGCTCTAGCCTTCCGCGCTTCGACCTACTTAATCCAGAGCCCATGTGCACGCGTAGTGGACGCGCGCAGCAGGCGTGCCAAAGGCAAGCCTGTTTGCGCCCGTCCGCGACCGACCGGGGCTCGGGTCCTACCACTATGCCCAATTATTAAATTATTCCTCCAAACAACTGTTGG
Organism: Lissotriton vulgaris; assembly: GCF_964263255.1. Classification (NCBI taxonomy): domain Eukaryota; kingdom Metazoa; phylum Chordata; class Amphibia; order Caudata; family Salamandridae; genus Lissotriton; species Lissotriton vulgaris. The sequence goes on along the minus strand of NC_141696.1, from coordinate 772,828,494 downwards.
CACTTCAGGGCAATTGGCCACTTAGCGCCCCTACTCTTGAACGCATTGGAAATGTTGGCATATTACAATCAAACCCCACTATATCATTCCCCCAGATATCCGGATTACCAGGCTCCCCTTTGCCACCCGTTACCCCTGAGGCCCTATCTCACCCCCCCCCACCCATCCACAGTTCCCGGCCTGCAGTATCAGTCGATCTCCTTAATACCCGCTCAGCGGTTAAACACCAACTGGAGATCTTTAATTTCCTAGATACGGTTAAACCCAACATCCTGTTTCTTACTGAAACTTGGTTCTCATCTGACTCTCTGCCTGACGTCCTAGCAGCCCTCCCCGACTCATACTATGTTCTACATGCTGATCGCCCCGAGGGGAAGGTTGGAGGCGGAGTGGCCCTAATTGCCCGCTCCGACCTCCAGTTCCAGCTCCTGTCATTTCCTTCTATCACTGCTGTTGATTTTTTAGTTGTCCGCTCCGTTTCTCTTGTGGTCCCACTCACATGTGCACTTTTTTATCGACCTCCCCAATCTATGCCTCACTTCATTCCCGCAGTACAGGAACTGTTGGCCACTCTGGTGGTCAACAATTCCTCTGTTCTGGTACTAGGCGATTTCAATTTCTGGCCTACCGACCCTCATGAAGATCATATGTCTAAAGACTTCACAGAATCGCTCTGTACTTTGAATTTTACCTCACATATACTTTCCCTAACTCATATACACGGCCACACTCTGGATCAGATATGGTCAGCTAACTTATCTATTTCCTTCCCTTTAGTTACCCCTTGCCCCTGGTCCAACCACTTTTTATCTCTTTTCCCTTGACCTAGGAATCGACACTAAGTCCCCACTCCCTAGCAACATCTGGGCACGGAACTGGAATCATGTGGACCTAGCCACACTCTATTCTTCCCTGTCTGCCTCACCCCCCAATCTGGCTGACACCTCCCCCAACTCTCAGGTTGCTGCTATCAATAGCTGGCTCTCCGCAACCTGCAATCTTGAGGCCCCCCTTAAACTGGTCAGAAGACGCCGCCTCCACAAGGCCAATAGATGGTTCACTATCGAGCTTAAAGACAAAAAACTTGCACTTAGGCAGGTTGAGCGCCACTGGAGGAGTGGATATTGCCCTGCATCAAAATTAAAATACACTACTCTTCTTCAGGACTATAAGAAAGCCATCCTTCTTGCAAAATCGAAACATTTCTCATCCAAGATTCTTCTTGCGGCAAACAAACCCAAGGAAATTTTCACTATTGTTCATGAACTAGCCACTTCTGATAGAGCTACCCCCAAGCCAGTTCCCTGACAACTCCTCTGCGACTCCCTTAATGATTACTCCATTGAGAAAATCGCAACCATCAAGCTTAATATTCCCCTGCCTTCCCCTTCTTTCTGAAGTCCCCAACCCCCGCTGAATTCTTTTTTCTAGACCAATTCACCCTGATTTCCAAGGAAATTTTCTCCACCCTGCTCAAGAGGGTCAAATCAGGGTCCCCTTCCGACAGCTGCCCTGCCCACATTCTGAGAGAGATTTTTTCCACGTGTCCTGAGCCCCCTTTAACTCTCCTCAATAACTCTCTCACCCAGGGGATTGTCCCTGAACTGTTCAAATCAGCTACAGTAATTCCTATTTTAAAAAAGCCAGGTGCTGATCCCACCTCTCTTCCCAACTCCCGCCCTATTTCTCTACTCCCGTTCCTGGGAAAGATTTTGGTGAGCCACGTTACCACATGCCTCAGTGCCTTTATTGAGGAGAACCACTTCCTGGATCCCCACCAGGCAGGCTTTCGCCCATCACACTCTACGGAATCTGTTGTCCTTTCTGTCCTGGACGAACTCAGGAGGAGTGCTGATATCAACTCCCCTCAGGCTCTGGTCCTCCTCGATCTGTCCGCCGCCTTTGACACGGTCGATCATTCCTTCCTTCTCGACCGTGTCAGGGGCGCCGGCATCCGGGGATCGGCTCTGGCCTGGCTCACCTCATTCTTGGGGAACCACACACAGGCCGTTCAGCTGGTGGGTTTCTCTGCTCCCACTCGCTCTTTCTTTTGCGGGGTCCCTCAGGGCTCCTCTCTCTCCCCTTCTTTTTAACCTTTACATCTTCCCCCTTATATTTGCTCTGCAAAAAATGGAGGTTATGGTATTCAATTATGCCGATGACCTCCAGCTCATCTTTAACCTTTCCCCCCTTTCTGACTCAATTCCTAATTTCCAAACCTTCATCAGCGACTGGATGAATGGCAACCATCTAAAGCTAAATCCCGATAAGACCAAGTTGGTACTTACAGGCGGCTCTCCCAGTCCCTGGACCTCTGCCTTCTGTCTTCTCTCCCTTGGTCCTCCCCCTTTACCCTCTGCTTCTGTAAAAACTCTGGGAATCAAAGTCAGCAAGGACCTCACAATGCGCCCCCAGATTAGCACTGTGGTTTCATCATGCTTTTTGACTCTCCGATCCATACGCAAAATCTCCTGCTTCTTTTCTTTTACAGCTCTCAAACTCATTCTTCTTGCCATGATCCTGTCACGCCTTGATTATGGCAATGGCTTGTATGTAGGTGTCCCAGCATGTGAACTCCGGCGCCTACAACTTATTCAAAATCACATGGCCCGCCTGATTTACAGACTACCTAAATTCCACCATGTTACCCCACTGTTAAAAACTCGGAGGCATGAGGTTTTCCACCCTAGCCCCCTCCCCCCCCCCCCCCCTGTTGGAATGCCCTTCCTTTTTCTATCAGGTCTATTCCTATCTATCTGGATTTTCGTAAAGCCCTTAAAACCTTCCTTTTCTCTCATGCCTTCTCACCCTAAGTAGCCTCCTCTGTCCCCCCTGGAGCTTTCCGTCCTCCAGGGGCGGCTGGTGTTAATGGGTGTAGAGGGCGTTGCCCTCCCTACCACCCCGGCCCGAGGGAGAAGCATGGAAGATGATCAAAAAAGCCCACTAGCTTGAAACAGATGATGACTTCCTGATCGGCATCGGCAATAAACAACATGTTGAATTGTGGATGTGGACATGTCCTGCTGCGCATGTGCTAAGGGCGAGATAGTGCTCGACCTGCAGGCACAAGCTGCAGTAGTGACATCATTTTAGAGGGAAGGAGTTAACAAAACTGTATTAATTTCAATGGGAGGGGGTGGGCCAGGCTGCGGCCACAGGAGACAAAAGGGTAGTGGATTGGTCATCCTGAGAGGGGGCGGGGTGTAGGAGGGGTGCCTCTCGTCTGAATAATATGCTGTAGTATCACGTGTTTAAAACTGCGTGGTTTCGTTTTTGAAAAAGTTAAGGAAGCAGCCTGAGCCGGGCCCGAACCTTTCACTTTGGAGAAGGTCTCATCTCATTTCCAACAACGGAGGTCCGAAAAAGGAATCTACTGTGGACTATATAACACTTGTTGGCACACGTTGATCACCGGGAGCCTTGGAGGACCATGATCGGTTGTATCTGCCTGCGACATATAGTTACCCTCGGCCTTCCAGCACGTAGCGTGCATCAGGTCAGAAACCTCATCATAAGCTAACTGTTGTTGTATTGCCCCCGACAACGACACTAACAGCCAGCCACTTTTAGTAAAATGTTACTGGCAGCCACACAGTGCTTTCCTTAATCGATGGCGATCGGGCATAGAGTGAATGAGTAGTCCGTTCCAGCACAAATTTAACTAACACTTTCACACCTGACCTGATAGAAATACTCTTACAGAACTAACCTGCTATAACATGCGTCTTGCGTGAAGTAGCATTGTTTCATTGTAATATTAAAGTTCACGTGCACAAATAATTTCATGTTGCAACATTAATATGAGTCTACCAGCATACATATGTGTAAAGAGAGTCCTCCGGGATCAAATATTCATATCAGTAGGTGTGTGCTGATTGACGCTATTTTGCAAACGGTGGGGGCTTCCGGTGTGCAACAATATGTTTGTACTCCTGTGCACTCACTGGAGTCTTCACAACATATGTGAGCATGTTGTGTGCATCTCCGATTAATGAAATGCGTGTGCTACCTGGTCCGGTAGGTGGGCATCCTCAGTCCGTGGGAAACAATGTCATGTGAGCAATCTGTCGCACCTGTTACATGCAGAGGACTGACTGAACTAATTGCCGAGTGTGACCTGCTTTTCAAACCCACAAGGGTAGTTGCTGATGGTCATTAGTGCTTCCAAAGCATGTAGCAGGAGGACAGGAGATAATGATGTGTGTGAGGCACCAGCAGCTGCACGTATGCTTGGCAGGAAGCCAGGGGCCACCCGATTCACTACAACAAGTGATCTGATAGTGCTTCCCTGGCATGCTTGTGCGGGCTCAAGGAAGCATGCCTGTTTGGCAAGGTGGTTTAATATGATTAGGCTCCCTACATTGTATTGTGGGGTCGTGTTTTTCTGTGAAGCCATCTGCAGTTGTGTGAACGATTCACCAACTCCTTGCCCGTTCCCTGCGCTCCCCGTGTGTGCTTTGTTTTTGTATCTTGGGTTGTATTCCACCTGAGATTACTAATTGCTCGTAATCTGTGCATTTTGATTTATTAGCACACACGTGATGCTGTTTAGTGGCACTTGCATTTCCGCTTCCTAGTGCAGCGATAGTTGCTTTCCTTTAATTTGAAATGAAGTAGATTCTTCATAGTTGGCCCGAATTTATACCCCCTTCTCAACATTCTTGGGGAAGGAATTAGATAGCGCTGTTAATGTATGGGATTCATTAACTGTGCATTATTATCGCGGGCAGGCATGGCAGTGATCTGGCAAGCTGGTGCCATTTTAACCCACATATGTACTGGGCCCCCCAGTCGTGGGGGAGAGGTTGTTCGGGCTCGCTCGCCACAGTGAAGTGCGACAATAATTTTACGCCCTACCACTTTCAAATGTCACCAGCCGCCAGCGCCAAGAAACGCATGGTGATCGAGCACTATATAAAACCCTTAACTTCAACTTCAATGTATTTCAATCTTTTGTTTTTCAATTTCTATGCCATATTACACTGTCATTATCCTTTCTCCTTTACCCAGTACCTTTCATACTCCTATTCATTTTCCTGGCCTCCTTTCTTTACTTCGTCTTATCTTTTTCTTTTCCCTTTTTCTTCCTCAGCACCTTCAGCCTTGCCTCCTATACCCTCTTGCTTCTTGCTTCTTTACACCCTCATTCCATTCTTGCTTCCTTACACCCTCATTCCATTCTTGCTTCCTTACACCCTCATTCATTCCCCATATTTCCTTCCTGGGTGCATTTAATCCTTCTTCCTCCATTCTTTCCTTACTCTCCTTCCTGCTCCTTCCGTCACCTCTTCTTTAATTTCTTCCTTTTCAACCATTCCTTATGCTTATCTTGCTCCTTTCCTTTCTTCTTTTTTTCATCCATCACGCATAAGTCACTTCCTTTGCACCTATATTCCTTCATTTCCTCCTTTCACATTCTTTTCTTATTCCCTCCTTCTTTCATCCATTGCCCATATATATCATCACTCCAGTACTCCACTTCCTGCCTGCATTTGTTGCTGCCTTCTTTAATGTATTACTTCCTGCACTGTTCCTTTCTTTTAAACAGCACATTAGAAGCACATTCTCTTCATTTTGCAAAGGTACCTCTAAGTCCTCTAATGACCGTTCCTGAAGCTGCTTTTTGAGATTTACACACATTCTCCAATTTGAGTTCACTTTTAAGTTGTTGTCATGGACTTCCTTGATGTTACATTATGTTAAGTTATATTTGATTTGTAGAAAAACTAATCACCCAAGAGGGTATCTCGGCACTTGGGCAGGTCTGAGGTCCCCGAGGCTCTTATGTGAAGAGCCAGGTCTTCAGCTTCTTGCGGACCTCAAGATGTGAGGAGGGGGCTATGGTGTGTTGAGGCTTGTGGTTGTGGGTGGAACCGATAAAGGAAGTGGGTGCAGCCTCTGGCAGAAGTCTCTGGCGGAAGTGGGTGGAGCAGATAAAGTGGGTGTGGCCTCCTAAAAAATATTTGAGCACCTGCACTTAATATTTTACAAATTAGGCACTGGACTTTGCAGTTCTGGTATGTACTAAAAGTCATTTTGCCTGCATGCCTTCCTTTAATTAGATTCCTTTCCCACTTGTCACAGCAGAGCATTAATCACACTGTCACCCTTTGCTGACATGGAGGTATCATTATTGTTAATATAAAGCTGCTTTAGAAAACTAACCAAAGGTTTTTATTTGTCTGAGGGTCACTAAATTACCCTCGTCCTCGTATGTTTTATCTTAACTTGCCCCACAAGGGCAGGCTGACCATGATCATTCATTCAAGGTAAAAGAACAGAAAATTTGTGTTTTAGTTCGTTTTAATTTTACCACTAATCGTTCATCTCGCTTTTGAAATAGTTGTTCTGACGTTTTCCTTGAAATGCAAGCTAATTTGTCTCTTGTAGTTGCTGGACCTTTTTTGGCAATGGGCGGTTTTAGTACATGGGCCGGCTACCTTAGGCTTTCAACTGCAGAAGATATTGTTGGAATTTTGCAATGACTGCGTACTTATTGAGAGTGTAAGGCTGATGATGAGCTTTACTTCATTCACGCATAACTCTTTGCCAATAGACAGGAAAACCTGCTTGGGCAGGATAACACAGACCTCAATGGTTCCATTTCATGAATGAATTAGCTTGTCCTGATTACAGTGTGCCAGTGTATAATGATGGGCAAAAACGTACTTGAGTAGATGCCTTAACTGTTCCAGAAAGGAGAAGTGAATATCCTATAAGCACAAATGAGAATAGTGGTGTGAATATAAATGTAGTTACAGGACAAATGGAACAATTGATTGATGATTCAGAGAGAAATGAGATGCCAAAGCAAACTATAAATCTTGACCCTAAGAGATTGATGCAAGTCGAAAGAAGAATGAATACACAGACTCCTAATAGGTTATTAAGTGAAATGACTGAAAATATAAAGAGATATTTTGGTCCATCGCCAGAAAAATTAGATGATTGTATTTGATAAATAGCTCCTGGTTGCAGTGGTCAGAATAAAGATGTATACATAAATGTGAATAAATTGACAGGAGATTTGGAAGAAATGATTTGTGTAAAAAAATGACTAGAAAAGCAAGAAGCGTCCATGAGACGTTTGCTGAAGTTGCACAGATGTATGGAGTTGACATTGAAAAATCAAAAGCTTTGCAAAAGACATATAGGTTGGATTTCTCAGACAAAGATTTGGTGAAAGTGTATTTATCAGGGAGACGATTATAGATTAAATAATCGATTTCCACATTGTTACATTGGGGAGAGTTAGATTGATGCAAAAGGTAGATGGGCACAAAAGAAGGATGAAGTGAGTGTGTTACCAAAAGTTGCTTTGCCGTTGTACCCTGTAAGAGAAGCAGAAAAAGAATCAGTACCAGAGGATGCAGTTACAGCTTACCCAAAAAGAGCGGTACCAGGAGGTGGTTTTGTGCACGTTCCATGGTCAACACAGGACATATTGTCATTGACAATTGATTTCCCTAGGTTGAGAGAAAAGCCTGTTGAGTGGTATAGACAAGTAGAAACATTTGTGAAGGTTTCAAAGGTTTTTGGGTTGGTTTCGAAGGACTTTTTGATATTGTAGTCTCAGTTGATTTGTGGATTGAATGTAAAATTGCTGTAGATTGGCCTAAAAAAAGAGCATTCAAGAGATCCAAAAACAGTGGCACTTTCTGAAGAAGTTATGAAAAAATATAATCAGGTCATTACATATTTGAAAGGGAAGATTTCTCAGAAAGAAACTGATGGGGTGAAAATAGATAGAACTACTCAAGAGTTGAAAGAATCTGTACATCCATATTATGAGAGGTTTCTTCAGGTATTTAAACAGTACAGTGGTATAGAAAATATCACAGAGAAAGATATAGGACACTTTGTGTATAGGTTTGTGTATGGCTTGAGACCTGAAATAAGTGCTATGATTCAGCAGCACTTGATTTGGTGGCAGAGTGAATTAGTTGAAGAAAAACTTATTTATGCAAAATATTGTAGAGATAACATAGAAATGAGACACAAGAAATTAAAGGAGAAATTAATGTTGGCTCAGATAAAAGCAGCAAGGAAAGGGGGTTATTTGAGTATTGATTCGTTAGATGATTTCCAGGACTGTGGTCAGACTAATACTGGAATGAAAGGTGTAGTTTCAAATGACAATACAGTGACGCAAATGATCCCGATGGATCATGGAAAATGTAGAGGTGATTATAAAGATAAAGAAGAATTGAAAAAGATGTATCCTTGTCACATTTGTGGTCAATTTTGGATACTGGCATCACAAGTGTAAGAATTTGCTAAATAATATAGGACAGGGAGGAAGTAGTGACCAAACGCAAATGCAGGATCAGGGTTATCAGCTGCAGACAAATCAGGCGCAGGTGAATAGAACTTGGATGAATCAGATGCAAAATCAGAATTCCCAAATGCAGGTATAAATTAACACAGGACAGGGTTTACAAATACCACAAGCTCCTATGCCAAATCGGGATGTGAAAGTTCAAATGCAAAAGTACAATACAAATGTGGGTTTTCATGCCAATGGTCAAATGAATTCGAATGTGCAGGTGGTTTCATAATATTTGATGCAGTCAAAAGAAAATGATTCAGATACATCACAATGACGGTGGGGTGACGAAGAGTGCGTTATTGGCACATCTCTAGAGTTGGAGGAGTCAGGTCCCTGGATGGCGAAGTTGATGGTAATGTCAATACATTCCTCATAGACACTGGTGCTACCCGTTCTACTGTGAGAACTGTGGACATTCCAAACCTACCCTTCTCGGGAGAAAGTATCCAAGTTGTAGGAGTGTCAAATAAATAATAAAAACACCAGTGACAAGACCAATGAAAGTTTAAATAGGAAATTTCTAAGAAGTACACAAACGTGTTGCTGTGATATTAATCCACTTAATTTGTTAGGTGAAGACTTGTTGTGCAAGATGAATTGTTCCATTTATTGTACCCCAGATGGAATAGCATATCACATGAAGGATCAGGATGGGATTTCTAAAATGTTAAGACAGGGAACAGAAGTGAATGAGCTGTATCCATTGCTTACAGCAAATGATTTGCCTGTTAAATTGAGAGATACAGTGATGTCTGATGAGTGGAATTTTACAGTGAAAGATACCGGATTAATAAAAAGAGTTACACAGATTTCAAATAACAGTAAAACCAGAGGCAGAATATCCAAGAATACGACAGCATAAAATGAGTCCTGAGACGATTGTAGGAGTGACACCTGTGATTGATATGCTTATTGAATAAGGAATACTAAGAGAAATCCTTGATAGTCAATGCAATTCACCTATAATGCGAATTCACAAACCAAATGGGAAATATAGGATTGTAAAGTACCTGAGAAAGGTGAACAAAATTGTTATACCTTGCTGTACAATCATACCAAATTCAGCTGTGATCCTATATCAAATCCCATGTGATGCAGAATGGTTTTCAGAGATAGATCTGTATCAAATATTTTCTCGATACCCTTACATCCGGATAGCCAATATTTATTTGCGCTCCGGTTCGGGAACCATGTTTTGGCATGGTGCAGATTTCCTCAAGGGTACACTGAGAGCCACTCAATTTTTAATCAGATATTGAAGACATGTTTAGAGTCGTTGGTAATGCCTAAAAATTCAGTTGTGGTTCAATATATCGATGGACTTTTGGTAGGTTCGAAAATGAGAGAAGGCTGTGTGACAGATACAATTGCTCTACTGAACCATTTGGCAGTAAGTGGGCATAAAGTGTCTCCGGGAAAATTACAATTTTGTAAAAAAGAAGTTCTCTATCCAGGCCATATCATTGAAAAAGGAAATCTGAAAGTTTCTCAGAATCGGATCAATGCTATAATGCGAATGAATACACCAAAAACACAGAAAGAAGTTTGAATGTTTTTGGGAATGGTTGGATATTGCAGGCAGTGAATTATTCTTTTCTCACTGATTGCGAAGCCATTACAGAAATTGACACAAAAAGATGTGACAGATCCAACACATCTTGATGTGGAAGGTATGAAAGCATTTTTGGAGTTGTGACACAGCTTATGTTGAGCACCAGCATTAGGAATGCCAGATTTTGACAAAGAGTTTGAATTGTTCTGCAATGAACATGATGGTTGGACACTGTCAGTTTTAACTCAAACTCACGTAACAGCACGAATGCCAGTGGCATATTTATCTGCCACATTGAACCCAGTCGCTGCAGCATTACCAGGATGTTTAAAAGAAATTGCTGCTACTTGTGTGAGTCTTGAACAGAGTGAGTCAATTGCAACGGAACATGCATTGAAGGTGTATGTGCCACATTCAGTTGAGATTTTGTTAACACAAACCCGCATACAGCATCTTACAAGCAGTTGTTTAACAAAATATGAACAGGTGATATCAGGAGCTGAGAATGTGACAATACCAAGATGTACGACTTTGAATCCAGCTATATTGTATATTGTAACCAACACCAGGCTGTGAAGTGGTTTTGGATGAAGTTGAACATGATTGTCTGGATGTGACTGAGTTGTGTACCAAACCAAGGCCTGATATCAAAGATACTCCATTGACGGAGTCTGTTGTTATATTGTGTGTGGATGGATCATGTTTAAGAGATTCAGAAGGATGTTTGAGGCATATGCAATCTGCACGGTGGCAAATGTGACTGAAGAAGCATGGTTGAAAGAAGTGAGTTCTGCACAAGTGACTGAGCTGGTGGCTCTTACTAGAGCATGTAGCTTTGCAAGACAAATGAGAGTAACAATATACACTGATAACCAGTATGGCTTCGAGGAGGTTCACGTTTTTGGTCAGTTGTGGTCTCAATGTGGATATTTAACCTCTTTGGGTTCGCCAATACGAAATGGAGAGTGTGCAAAGGATCTACTGGTGGCACTACATTAGCCAGCACAAATTGGTGAAATGTTCAGCACATCGGTCTGGTTCTGAATATGTCACACTGGGCAATAGATATGATGATGAGATTGCACAATTTGTTGCTTTGAATACATATTTGATTAATGTGGGCCAACAAATTGATCAAATTGGCCAAACAGAATGCAGGTTGATGTTCTCATCTGTTGAAGCATGGGAAGATGTGGGAGAATTGCAGGAAGAAGCAAGTGATTCAGAGAAAAATGGGTGGATCAAATCAGGATATACACGTAGATCAGGGGATGAAGTGTGAACCTACACAGACAGGAGACCAGTAATGCCAGCTAGTCTTTTATCACAGATGGCAAGGGTCTGCCATTGTCTAACATACATAGGTAGAGCGGCAATGATCAGGTTGTTTTGTTGGGCATGGTTTAAACCTAAAATTCAGGGTTATTGCAGAAAGTCTCTGTCAAAGATGTGTTGTTTGCCAACAACAGAATGCAGGGAGAAACACAGTGGTTAGTATGGGACGAATTGGCAAGGCTACAGGTCAATTTACAAGGATGTAAACTGATTTAATCGAAATGCCTCCTTGCTAAGGACTAACATATGTTTTTGTGATTGTTTATCGGTTTTCACGTTGGGTAGAAGCATATCCAACAAGACGCAATGATAGTTTAACTGTTGCTAAATTGCTTTTTAGAGAGATAATACCTAGGTTCGGTTTCCCAGTCTCTTTGGAATCTGACATGAGAACACATTTTAATAATGAAATAATTTGTATGATTTGTGCATCATTACAAATTGAACAAAAGTTGCACTGTGCCTACAGATCTGAGGCATCAGGTATTGTTGAACAAATGAACAGCACAATAAAATCTAGATTGGCTAAGGTTTGTGCATCCACAACCCTGAAATGGCCTTATGCACTGCCATTGGTGTTGATGAGCTTGAGAAAATCCCTGACAAAAAACACATGACTGTCCCCACATGAAATAGTGATGATCTGGGCTATGAGACAGCCAAGGTCCCAGCAAATCAACTAATGAACATCACTGATGATTTGGTACTGGATTATTGCAAAAGATTGGCTGATGTGGTACTTTCTGAGTCTCACCAGGTTAGAGAAGTTGCAACAACAACACAACAAGAACAAGGACATTATTTATGTCCTTGGGACTGGGTGCTTGTGAAGAAGTATGTGGGGAAGTCTTGCCTAGAACCACGATGGCATGGTCCCTATCAAGTAATACTGGTAACAACAACTGCTGTTAAGTTTGGAGCTTTGCCAGATTGGATACACGCAAGTCACACCAGAAGAGTCTGCTGAAGAAGAATGACAAGAACAAAGAAACATTCCAAAGCGAGTTGAAAATCAAATAGAGTGGGCACGAGTTACTGGGACTGAAGGAAATGATGCAGTAGTTGTTACTGTTGAAAATGAAGTGATTCATATAAGCAGAAATGAAGAAAAAAGAAAAAGAGATTCATCAAAAGAAAAGACTTAATCAAATGTAAATGAAATTGAGAATGACAATGGAAAAAGAACAAAGAAAAAAGAAAGAAGACAAGTGGCCAAAAGGAGTAAAAAGAGTAAAATACTCTGTGAATAAAAAGGTTCCAGAGCACTGATTGAAATATCTAGCCAATCTGAACAAATTGAAATAGAAGAAGAAGAACAAGTGAGAAGAACAAAGAAAACTAAAGTACCCAATAGGAAATACAGAGCACCAGAATGGACATACTTGACGACTACTGCATCGAATATTTGGAAAAAATAATTTTGGGGATTTTGTTAAAAAAACAATTGTTCACATAAGCCACCCTAAATAAACAGTTTTTCTGAAAAGAGTGCAGAAAAAGAGAGAGATTTATGAAATGAATGAATTCTGAAAAGTTGAAGTTCTGAAGCAAAAACTGAAGCTGAAGTAGAGTTGAAGCCTAAAACAAGTTTAGTAAAATTTAGTTTAATCATTTTGTATTACATTTACAATTTAGAATTTTTGCATTTTGACTAATTTTTGAATTTTTAGAATGCATAGAACTAAATCTGTCACTGGTAAATGCAATCAAGATGTCTTAATGTTTGTTTTACATGTGCTATGTTAACAATGATTGTGTGGTTAGTATTAACATTTGTAGTACCATATTTTATGTTTATAAATGTAGTAAATGTTACTAATAATAATGAGCATTTAACAATTAATGCTTAAAAATCATCTAAAAGAAAATCCAGAGACTAATATTAAGGAATTAACTGGTAGTGTTTTACATACAGATAAATCAATTAACGATTTCTCACTAAATGTCTCACTAAACTTTTGTATGAATGCGTAGATACTATGGATGCAAGTGTGCATGCAGTTACCTACGTTTGAGGGGGTGACTAATCATCACCTTACCCTAACGTATGGTATTTCATGTAGTGTACTAACAAGCTTATTCTATGGCAAGGAGATGTTTCAATACTTTTATTCAAACGTTGACTTAGTATTTTCAGAAGTTCCTATTAGAAAGAATATGAATAGAGTGTTTAGTGATAGGAATGCAGAGTACATGGGAAATTTTTTCATTCCACTAAAAAAATAAATACAGTATATGCACATTGAAATAACCTGATTTGTAATTTACATAATATAGAAATAGAATTCATCAATACCGTAAAAGATAGACATAGGAATTTTAAATGAAGAGCTGTAGAGCAGAAAAGTAGAGAACCAACATGGGCACATGAAGAGGGTAATCATAAACTGGGTGAGATTTATGCTGCAATGACTCTGGATTGGCCTCATAGAGGGAAGCTTTGCTTACAAAGCCAGAAGACTGATTATAATAATAATTTTGTTAGTTCCAGTGAATGTGAACATACGTTTCTTATAACAGAGATTGGGGATTAGGAGGTGGTTATAAACCTACATTCCCTGGAGTTCATTATGTGTGTGGTAAAGATGCCTACTATAGGTTGCCACCACATTGGTATGGGTGTTGGTATATGGGTATAGTCTTTCCAAAGATTTACTACATTGGTAATGAACATGGAACCAATGAAAGAAAACTAACACAGAGTAAAAGGGGTTTGAGTGCTGCAGAAATTGCTGGAGATATTTTTGGAGAATTGATACCATCAGTTGGGGTGATTCTAAATTTACAAAAGATTAGAAAGTTATCTACTGTGGTTGACCATTTATCTACGGATAGTGCTGGGGTTTTTTTAATGAATGATAAGGAAATGGTTGCCATGAGAACCATGGTTTTACAAAATAAACTTGCCCTAGATGTGGTATTTTCAAAAGAGGGCGGAGTCTGTAGTATGCGGAAAATTCAACAATGTTGCACATATATTCCTGATAAAAGTAGAGATATATATAGGCCTGGACGGTAAATTCCGTTCCGCTCGCATTATTTGCGGAATTTGGGTCATTTCGCGTTCCGAGGAGAACGCAGCATTGCCCAAAATTCTGCAATCCAAAGCTTTGCGGAATTTTTGTGTGTTTGCGCTTTCAAAATGCGTGTTCGCAAGATATTTCCCCCTGAGCACGCAAACAGCACTCGTGAACAGGTAAAAATCATTGCGAACTGGCAGAACAAGCAATTTTGAAGAGCTTTGCGTAGCGCAACAATGCAAATTCCGCCAGCCCCTGGAGGTATATCAGCAACATTACTCATTTACATTATGATTTACTGAAACTGAAGTTTGATGGTTCTTGGGAGATACTTGGCAAGGGTTTCTCTTCTATAGGTAATGTGGGTAATATTATCAAGAAGGGCAGTACAATTATTGCTGCTTTAGCGGCAGGAAATTGCTGCTAAAGCAGCGATAATGGGCTTGATAATATGCCCTTGAGAATTCCCATAGAAGCCCATGTTCACACCAGAACATGGGCTTCTATGGAAATTCATAAGGGCATATTATCAAACCTATTATTGCTGCTTTAGCGGCAGTTTCCCTTATTAGGGAGGATACTAACACCGAGAGTTGCTGTTACCACTGGCGTACTAATGGTATTTTTGCTTTATTAATGTTACAAGAATAAAACAAAGGATGCAAAGCGAAGAGCAAGAAAAAGGAAGAGAGAAGAAATAGAAAAGGTGGATCAAAAAGGTGCTTATTATAGTGTGATGAAAGACTTGGAGGGTGTTAGGTTGAAACAGATGCGAACAATGGACACTGCATTCTAAATTATGTAATCAGGTAGTAATATGATATGGGTTATTGTGACGTTTGGGATACCATCAGATGGGGGATTGATGAAGCAGGATTTTTGAAAATAAAATCTGCTTGTTGTAATTCACCCAAATTTATGCCTTAATAACATGTGCAAAACTACTAATAGATAGGTGTGAGCGCAAAATCCGTTCCGCTCGCGGATTTCGCTGACTTTCGGTAAATCCGCAATCCGCGAACTCCCACGAATTTACAGAAAATCCGCTTGAATTTGTAACTATTTTAGGATGGCGCCGGCAAGCTGCCAGCGCCATCCTAAAATAGTTACTAAGTTAGCTTCAACAGGAAGCACTAATAGATAAAATAAAGCAGGTGTTCGAGCACCTGCTTTATTTTATCTATTAGTGCTTCCTGATGAAGCTAACTTAGTAACTATTTTAGGATGGCGCTGGCAGCTTGCCGGCGCCATCCTAAAATGGTTACAGGATTATAGGTTGAGACAGTGACAGCTCACTCAAGGGACCCCTGCGCCCTTTGGGGCGATTGCATAGTAACACACACATGGTCGCTGGAACCAGTTGAAGCTCAAATTCAGTGATTCATTCATCAGCCCAAAAACAATCGTGCGCGTCGTAGAGGCTGAGCAGGTGTGCCTTCTTCCCAAATCTACCGTCGAAAATCAGCTGTGATGCTGGATAGAGGCCTTTGCATCCTTGACTTCCGCCATTTACCCACTATGATGGACAGCTCACTCAAGGGACCCCTGCGCCCTTCAGGGTGATTGCATTGTAACACACACATGGTCGCTGGGAACTAGTTGAAGCTCAAATTCAGTGACTCATTCATCAGACCAAAAACAATCGTGAGCGTCGTCGCGGCCGCACAGAAAAGCCCCCCATTAAGGAGATCCGCAAAATCCGCGAATCCGCAAATTCGCGGATTTTGCGGATCCGCAAATCCGCAAATTCGCGAATCGTGGATCCGCGAAATCCGCCCATGCCTACTAATATAACACAAGAGTGTATAAAATGTGAAATGTGCACAAGGCTTGATAGGTTGATTTTCCTTTTGTCAACATAATGAGAATAATGCTAACTGAATGTTATTCTGTCTTCCTAACTGCAGAAAATAAAAGACAAAAGAAAAAGCATTAATCTTTGTGAAAGTAGTGTAGGCTTTTTAGAAATTATTTTATGTTTTGCTAAAATAATGTAGGCATCAGAATTGTTAGAGGATGTACTTGCTGTGCTCCTGTCCTTCAAATGTTACAAATGCTTCCTTAGAGTACATATATTTAGCCTGTTTCTAAAAGTCTTCTAGAATTCTTTCCAGTCTAGGTGAGGGATGTAGATGACGAATGTAACTGTAATAAAATAATAAATACGTTTGTAGCTAAGTTCTTTTCCTCTTCCTCACTTGGAAGTTATACAATATTTAGACAAAGAGTGTTTAGAAAATAGTAGTAAAGTCACTGTCAGTATATTGTCCTACCATCGTGAATAACCAATAGAGAGGCTTGATGCGAAGAGAGAATGCAACAATATTAACAAATGTAATGAAGCAGTGTACTATTAGGATTCCAGAGAGAAATTGTTCCTCGGCTCGTTCACAAGATTGGTAATCTGTCCTGCATTTGTGGTTTGCAGCATGCCGTGCTGATTTCTGTTTCTCTGGCTGGTGAAACCTGTTATCCATAGGAGACTTCCCTAGAGATGTTACACAACATCGACTGATGCTGCTGCTCTTGCTATTCCCTAACGGCCGTGGGGTTAGGTTACAGATCATTGCACGCTGTGCATTAGTATTTCATTTTGTAAGTAAACTATTGTTCCGCTGATGTTTCTCTCTCTCTTCTCTATATCTGATGTTCTGATATTTCATGAGTGAACTGTTATGATTATTATGAATCTATTCTTTACTTTTATGAACCAAATAATGACATTTTAATTTGTATTTTGTGCTTGACCATTCATTTATGAATTAAACAGAAAAAACGAATGAGAGAAGAATAGTGTATGTCTTTATTACTTAGTTATAGAATTATTTAGATATATTTATAATGACCAATGTATAGCATATTTCTTCATTGTAGGTCCTTGTGGAGAAATAGCCTTTTGTCTTTCAATATTTAGTCCCTTTTAGCTCTACCAATGATTAATCAGAGGACCCTTTGATATTGCTAACTGATTGATAATGACTTTTGGACCCGTCATTAGAGATACGCTTTTGAATATTATATAATGGTAGGTATGGATAAGTGAGCTGACAAAAATCCCCAACCCTTCTGCTGCATCACTATCCGTTGCTGTGCTGCAAACAGGTAGGGGCCAATGATACAGGTGTTTAGATTTATTTGATTTTCTAGTTTCAGAAAGCTCTTTGTGTCAAAGCATAATTGAAGCTTTGGTGTTTGAAGGCTTTGCAAGTATCCTAAAGAAGGCTTGAGCAGGGACCACCACTGCAGAATTAATTAATCCACCACATAAAAGCAGAGAGACATGACTTGTCAAAAGAAGACCTCAATATCATTATTGAATTATGTGACTAAAAGTGCACACCAGATGAAGTTATTCACTGTCAAGCCATCTGCAACACTCATAAACTCCAGTAGCCCTTCGGGCCCTCCTGTACATGCTGGTACATTATACATCTTCATTTACATTCTCTTCTGCAAGTCACAAAGATTTCTTTGCCAGAGACTTTCTCAATGTATTCCTTCTTTCCACCTCCTTCCTGAAAAGCCTAAAGACTTCATATATCAGAGTACTACAGAAGACACAATGTTTTGAATAGTAAGACTTGGCTAACTTCAGACTGATTACCCATGCTCATTTTTTAGACAAGCTGATCAAGAAAGCAGCATGCATTAAATCATGTGTCTCCAACCATCTGATCACAAGCTATCATAGCTCCCAGACACCAGCAGAGTTTCTCACCGCCATGAGTTCATTTTTAAATACGCACAAGGCCATATTTTTTTATTAAAGTTCAGGAAGGTTGTGTTAATTTTATAATTTGATCATCAGGCTGCAGATAGCAGGGTCTGATAATGTGCAGTCCTCAGTCAGATGTATGACCCAGGCAGGGTCTATGTTTCAAAGTAGAACAACTGAAGCACTGAGGTATTTAATTCTTAAATAAAAGTCCTTGTCAACTCAGTTTTGGACCTATAAACACAATGATGTTTCCTAATGCTTTTAAAAGGAAGAAAAATTAAAAGGAAAGGTGACTCTTCAGTTCAATTTACTACCATTTCAAAGTGTGACATTTACAAATAGCAAGCCACTTACTCCCCGTGGCCAGTAGACACTATACCATAAGTATAACGGAAAAATACAGCTATTTGTTTACATGAGGGAAATTTAAAATGCAGAAAATATTTCCTTATTATGAACATTTTTGCAGGTTATTTTTCAGCACTTTACATTTCTCCCATTTAAAAAAAAAAAAGATTGTATGTTTGTGTTGTTTATGTAACGGTAATGTGGATTGCATTGGCAAGGACTGACAACGCAGCCCGTCGCACTCCTTTGTGGAACTAATAAATGGAACTCTCAAGTCGTCCTTAAGTTCTTAAATTTGTATTCATTACACTTAAGTTTTTTAACTGTTGCGTCACAGTCAGTTGTCCAGTATTATAGATCCAATCATTGTATATATAATCCAGACATTATTCATCTCATTTCATCAAAACCAATTCATTTAAATCCCTATGCATTTTGTGCTCATGCACTTCATCAGGGGAAATTTGGTGAATCTATAAATCAAAACATAATAAAACAGGTATAAATGATAAGGAAGTAGACAATTGTTGTAGTAGATACAGAAAACTAGATCAAGAAAGTCCATGTAGGTCCCGTCTGAAGAGTCAGGTGTTGCATGCGTACAAGGCATAAAAGGCTGAAAGGATACGTAAGAGATGAGTGTAAACCTCAAAGTCAATGAGTGAAAGATCTATACTAGCTACCAAACTGAAAATGAGTAATCAAAAACAAAAACTGCGGTAATTGTAGAAGAAAGGTGCTCAAAAACACACCTACTGTGATGTGCCCACTAACGAGTATCGTGTAGTGCACTAGGAGAATCACATGAAAAAACTAATGAAAACAGTGCTTTATGTGCCGCCGAAAATAGTTCAAAGTGCCCCGCATTGAAAACCCCAATCGATACGCCTGTAAACCAGCGTCACCGAATGGTGTAAAATTAAATACGTCATAGCCCGTTGCTACGGGTTACCGGATGAGAGACGATAACTTTTGTCCGAGTCTATGCAAATAGTCGTCTGTCGAACGCCACGCATGCGTGTGGCTGCTCTGTAAATAGTCATAGAAAACAGACTAACCTGGAACTCGACAACCTTATTTGAATGCGAGTTCACAATAAGAATAAACAGATTAAACTAATGTATAGGTGGATTAGATACAGATAATCTAACGATTAAAATTAGGTACCCACAACCTGTTGGAAAAACAAATACAAACGGGAGTGTAGCCCAGCGGAAGGCGGGTCAGGAAGTGAAAGTGGCGGCCATCTTGGAGAAGGCAGTGTGAATGTAAAATGAATAAAAAGGATGAAAGAGGCTATTATCATGACAAAGTAAAAGAACAACGATGAAAGACCAGAGAATGAAAGATGAAAGAATATTGAGCTTTGTATAAAACATTCCTAACAGATTGAACATTAATCATGCTGAGTCTGATACACATTAGACTTCAACATACATGAACTGTCATCCAATGTTGTGGGATCATAAGAAGCAACTGTATTCCATCCGGTCATTTAACCCTTTCGGATTAAATGAATTAAATTTTTTAATCTAGTACATTTCACGTTGTAAGAGTCTCTTTCTGTTGTCGAAGCCTTGTTTTGCAGAAACCACCTCCAAAACCATGAATCTAATTTGGCTGACGTTGTGATTGTTCGCGGAGAAATGTGCAGCAATCGGCGCTTTGATTTCCTTGTTTCTAATTGTGCTTTTATGTTCAGTTAGGCGTGTTTTTATTTTCCTTTCTGTTTTCCGCATGAACATTTGAGCAGGTAGATTGGGTTTTTGGTATCACATGTGGCATTGGTGTATAACTTAATCGATTTACCTGTAGTTGAATGGTTGAGTGTGTTTCCACGTATGATGTTGTTACAATTTCCACAGTTTGAACAGGGGGTGGTCCCCGTGTATCTAACATTGACATCTCTGGGTTTAGATTCAAGCATCCCTTTTATATTCATTGACCTCTGATATGCAAACAATGTTTTGGTGAATATTCCTTTGGAATCAGGTTCATTCTCAATCATTTGCCAATTCTTCAAAATTATTTTTTTATTCTGTTGACTCCTGGTGGAAAACTTATATACAAACGTGGGCCTACTTTGTTGTACATCAGGTGTGTGTATCTTCAATAGTTCCTTCCTTTCTTTTCTTCTCGCCCTCACCATGGTGTCTTTTAATACTGAATAAGGATATTTCCTTTCCTGAAATTTCTCCATTATTTTAGTTTCATTCTTGGTGTATGTGTCAATGTCCGATGAGATGCGTTTGATCCTCAGGAATTGCGAATACGGTAGATGGCGTTTGAGAGACATGGGATGACAACGTTCAAACATTAGAAAATTATTCCTGTCTGTGCTTTTGTTGTACACATCTGTGTGGAACCTATTGTCAACTATGGGAACCAAGACATCCGAAAACGGGATAGACCCTGTATTGATAGTGTGGGTAAACTGTATGTGATCATCAATGTTGTTGATAAACAACATGAAATCCTCGAGTTCTTCCTGGGGCCCTTTCTAAATTAAAAATATATCATCGATATATCGCCATAGTTTATGGATTTTACTTTGCCATCTCGAGTTGTTTAGGATGTGACCCAGTTCCATTCTGTGCATAAACAGGGTTGCATAGCTGGGAGCTGCGCAATTTCATATTGACGTACCTGCCAATTGCTGGAAAAATTGGTAATTCTATGAAAAGTAGCTGTGGTATAGGGTGTATTGCAAAAGTTCCAGTAAAAATATTTTAAGCTCTTCATCAATGTCATGATTGATCAAGAAAGATTCAATTGCTTCAATACCCCTGTTATGTGGTATCGAAGTATAAAGTGAACAAACATTGATAGTGCAAAGGGTAATAGTCATTGTTTCGTTCAGAACGGTTTCGATCAGCTAGGTTAAAAAGTCGGTGGTATCAAGTAAATACGTAGACATCTTTTTAACAAGTGGTTGCAGGTGTTAGTCCAAGTATTTGCCAGTAGGCTCATGTATTGATCCCTTCGTTGACACTATCGGCCAGAAAGGGGATTTCATCAAATCCTTGTGGATTTTAGGTAGCATGTGTATGCTGGGGCTCCTCGGATTTTCTTGGAGCAAATATGTTCTGTCTTTAATAGTGATCATTCCCATCTCCACTGCTTTGTCATTAATAGTTTTCAATGTCCTAGCGAAAATCTCTGTGGGATCTTGAGGTAACTTCATGTATGTGTTGTTGTCATTTACATGTTCATTCACACTTAGTGTGTAGTATTGAGCATCCATAATAACAAGTGCCCCACCTTTATCCGCCTTACAGCACTTAATTTTCCGATTTTGGACAATTTGGCTGATAACTTTCGCCTCACTTGTGGAAAAGTTTGACCTGCTGGTGGCTACACTCCCGTTTGTATTCTTTTTTCCAACTGGTTGTGGGTACTTAATTTTAATTGTTAGATTATCTGTATCTAATCCACCTATACATTAGTGTAATCTGTTTATTCTTATTGGGAACTCACATTCGTATAAGGTTGTTGAGTGCTGGGTTAGTCTGTTTTCTATGACTATTTACAGAGCAGCCACACGCATGCATGGCGTTCGACAGACGACTCTTTGCATAGACTCGGACAAAAGTTATCGTCTCTCATCCGGTAAACCGTAGCAACGGGCTATGACATTGTATTTAATTTTACACCATTCGGTGATGCTGGTTTACAGGCGTATTGATTGGGGTTTTCAATGCGGGGCACTTTGAACTATTTTCGGTGGCACATAAAGCACTGTTTTCCTGAGTTTTTTCGTGTGATTATCCTAGTGCACTTCAAGAGACTCGTTAGTGGGCACATCATAGTGGGATTGTTTTTGAGCACCTTTCTTCTACAATTACCGCATTTTTTGTTTTTGATTACTCATTTTCAGTTTGGTAGCTAGTATAGATCTTTCACTCATTGACTTTGAGGTTTACACTCATCTCTTTCGTATCCTTTCAGCCTTGTACGCCTTGTACGCATGCAACACCTCACTCTTTAGACGGGACCTACATGGACTTTCTTGATCTAGTTTTCTCTATCTACTACAACAATTGTCTACTTCCTTATCATTTATACCCGTTTTATTATGTTTTGATTTATAGATTCACCAAATTTCCCCTGATGAAGTGCATGAGGACGAAATGCATAGAGATTTAAAAGAATTGGTTTTGATGAAATGAGATTATAAATACGATGATTGGATCTATAATACTGGACAACTGACTGTGACGCAACAGTTAAAAAACGTAAGTGTAATGAATAAAAAAAATGTAAGAACTTAAGGACGACTTGAGAGTTCCATTTATTAGAGGAATACCTAGGATTACAACAGGAAACTTCTTAGTTCCACGAAGGAGTGCGACGGACTGCGTTGTCAGTCCTTGCCAATGCAATCCACATTATCGTTTATGTTCAACTCCCAGTGGTCAAAGGGGGTAACCCGCCAGCACCCAAATTGAACTTACCTTTATATTGAATAAGAGGACTAACGAAATACACTCACTGAGTGCCACACAGCCCCAATGTACTTTGCTTGGTACATGTAACGGTGCCACATAGGTTGAAAGGCATGTCTTTTGCTGCAAGTAAATACCACACAGGTTCTCAGTCATTCATACAAATATATCCTATTTATACACACACATGTTCATACAGCCCAAAGACTGTGCTCTCAATGAAAAAAATGACAGCCCTTTGTCATAGTATTTTGTTCCAACTATAGTAGCTGGCTCTATGGACATTAGGCTCGAGTCAATGAACTTGGGCATGCGGGTGTCTGGTAGCAATATGCAAATTGTTCAGCCTTCAGTAACTCATGAAGATTTTCACTGATCGGAAGTAGCTCTCACTTCAGAAAATGTTGGAGACCCCTGCATTAAACTATGTTTATTTCATTTTTTAGAAATGAAATAACATTGTGACTTTTAGTAGCATGAGGCAGCAGTCTTAGTCTGAGAAAGAGGTGAGGCAGAATTGAAGGTAAGTTTGGGGAGGAGGGATTTGTAGCATGTGAGTCAGGAAGAAATATTCAGAATTCTGACATTATATGACTCTCAAACGGAGGGAAAAACTTATTTTCAGATTTTTGCTAAGGAGTAGATAAATGATTTTGAAAAAGATCTACAGTGGGACTTTGTTCCATTTTTAAGAGTGATTTAAGAAAAGGTATGTCCTCCCCAACAAGTGTGGCGATTTTGAGAAACAGTCAGAAGCCTGACATTAGATGAGCAAAACGTCCTATCGGGTCATTATAGCAGGATCTTTTCCTCAAAATATTTGGGGTCACTGTCATGAAGTACTCCTTGAGCTAGGTAAAGAGTTTTGAAGTGGCCCTCTTTGCTTACAAGAATCAATGTGATTTAAGGAGGACTTGTTGGGGTCATATATAGAAATGCCTGGGGCTGATTGAGTATCAGTCTGCAATCCATGTTCTGAATCCTTCGAACATGGATAGAATTGCTTCTTTATTCCAACAAAAATAAATTGAAAATCTTTCTGTTGATTTTTAGACGGATGAAGAAGGTCATTGTAACCAGACACACTTGGTGAGTCATGGTCAGATCATTGTGAGGTAGGGCTCCTAGATTCCTTATGGACTGAACGGGGATCATAAGTATTCATAGCGCTGTCTGCCACCTTATATTAGACTCTTAGTTGGTTTGCTTGCCTAGGAGGAGAATATCAGTCTTGTCTGAATTAAATTGTAGGCAGCTTGAAAGAATCCAAAAAGAGACAGCACACATGCTTCCCTGAAAGTTGATTTTAGTTTTAGAGGGGTTGTTTGAGATCATGACAACAAGGATGGTAAAGATTTCAAAGCCAAAGTAACAAAATCACTTGGCCTGAGGCAGCAGGAATAAGTTAAATAATATAGGGCTCAAAGATGAATCCTGGGCAATCTCAAGCTCCTCTCCATCCCCCTTTCCAGTATAGGGAGAGGAACGGATCACTGCCACATTTAGTAGGGGGTGTACATGAAGTGATTTCTCCATAGTAAAAAGGGTTCCCGGCAGAGAAATAAAATATGTTTGTTTGCATAGAGGGATAACAAACTCCTGAGTTTACTTCTCTACAGAAGACTTTTTAAGTCACAACATCCCATGTAGTGTGCCTGGAAATCTGGTGTAAGCAAAGCATACCAGGAATGTTATTGGGATTTTAGTTATTATGAAAAGTGGAAAAGCATGCACAGGCAGAAGCATATATCGCCACACACTTTTTTAAGCTTATTTTTTTTATTCATGCCAATTGATTGTAACCATGGCAGGTTTCATTTAGGCACAATCATAAGCAAAACCAATGAAGCATCTACATGAGGCAAATATGGATTGAAATTATAAATTATGAGGACTATAAGGCTCAACTGATCTGGTTAGCTTAAGCCTCTTTGCTAACTGAACACTTCCTGCAGCCAGCTGTCAAATATTGATTTGTAAATGGGCAGTGCAATGTGCTTCTGATTGGCTGAATGACACACTGAAAATTATCTGAACTGTGTTAGTTATGTTATGTTAACTGTATTTTTTATAGCACAAAGTCACCTTCAGGCCTCTAAGCGCTTTTAGAGAGAGTGTCCAGAATCACAGACGGCAACCAGCAAGGCAACAGACTTACACTGTGACTAACGTCTCCTTGAGTAGGAGCATTTTAAGTTGTTTCCTAAATGTGAGGAAGGCCTGTTCCCTATGAAGGTGCTCAGGTAAATTGTTCCAAATTTGTGGAAGCATTAAAGAGAACGCTCTGCCCCCTTTGGATTTGGTGATATATTGGGGAAGGACTAGCAGGCAGGCCTCAGATGATCACAACATCCGGCATGGAACATAGTTCTCCAGGCGTTCTTTTATATACAACATTGAGAAACTCCGGCACTCTAACCATTCATATGTACAATTTTTATATATATGATCCTTAAAAGCAAGAGAACATACTGATGAGAGAAGTTTTCTGTCACAGGAATCCTATGAGAGAACAGATTTTATCCATTTGTTGCAATCATTTATATACAGTATAGCTGCAGCCCATCTTTGGAATAACCTCCCCATCGACATCAGAAAAACCAACGACCTTCTGACCTTTTGAAAAAAGGTAAAAACCTGGCTTTTTCCAAAAAATCCTCCCAAAACCCATCACAATAAATAAATTCACTCTGCTCCTCATCTTGTCCATGCTCCTGTCCCCACAAAGCTTTTAGCTATGCACCCAAGCGCCAGGATGCCCGCAGGGTTACAGAGCGCTCTACAAATGCTATAAATATAAATAAATAAATGTATTTGTGATGTGCATAAAATCTCAGTTCTTTGTCATGTGGAATGAAAACAGCCAACACGCGTTTTGTCACCACTGTGACTTCCTCAAGGCTTAGATAGTGTTGACAGCGAGCCCATCGAAAAAACTGGTCCCTGGCTTTGAAATACGAAAATACGAAAAATCCTTGGTCCTCAGTCAAAACTTTGTGGAGGCAGATTGTAATAACTGCTTCTGGCCCCCTTCCCTCTTATTGTGACCTAGGCACCGAATCAATCAATCAATCAATCAATCAAAGCATTTATATAGCGCACTACTCACCCAGAGTGTCTCAAGGCGCTACCACGAAGCTCAATTTCACATGTATTTCATGCTCTGATAAATATATAAACCACAGTCAAAATGTGTCTCCTTGTCTGATGATTGAATCCAGTATGAATAAAAATAGAATCCAAATAGTGATTGCTTCAAAAGATTGCTAATAAAAGAAATCAGATAATACAAAAGGAGTCCGTGTTGTGAATATCGTCCGACATTCAAAAGTCCAGTTTGTTAGAATAAGATAGATAAGATCATTTAGTGAATGGAGTTTTCATCTTATTCAGTGGACAAATGAGCTGCAGTATACAGGGTACTGTGATAAGACCCTGTGCGTATGTCCCAACCTACATCTGTCTGATTTCGCCAAAACCTTTTATATACACTGGTCGTAAATTGCTTTGTGGGCAATACAGAGGCCTTTAAATTGAGCTCTCTGTCTGATTGGAAGCCAGTGCAATTTGTGTAGAAGAGGAGTAGTGCAAGTCCTTCTGGGAAGTCTATAAATGAGCCTGGCTGCATCATTCTGCACAACCTGCAGTCTCTTAAGAATTTTCTGGGGAAGCCCAATGTAAAGGGCATTCCCATAATCTAGTCTAGAGATGACAGTAGCAGATGCAATTGCCTGTAATGAGGCCGTTGGCAGAAGGGGGGCAAGTTTCTGCAGCTTCCTCATCAACCCTATACAAGTTCCCACCACTGTGGTGACCTGGCTGGACATGGACAACTCTGAGTCAATTTTTATACCAAGGCTTTTTACAACCGGGACTGGTGAGGGGCAGTGCCCCGTTCCGGTGGCCAGAAAAGGTCACACCAAGGGCTAGTTTTTGTGTAGATGATGAGCACTTCAGTCTTATCAGTATATATTTTCAGAGAATTGGCCATCATACAATTCACTGTGAATCTGAGTTGCTTTTGCACCAATTCCTGGGCCTGACTAGAGTTGTTAATTTGGGTGAGGAGTTGGGTATCATCTGCGTAATTGAAGATCAGGCAATCCATGTGATCCAGCGTCTCCACCAGGGGTTGGAGGTAGATAATAAAGAGGAGCGGGGACAATGAAGAGCCCCGGGGTATGCCGCAAGTAAGAGTGCCCTTAGCTGATGTATGCTCACCCACCTGAACCCTCTGAGTCCCGTCTGATAGAATCGAATCTAGCTACTGATGTGCTAGCCCGCTAAAGCCCAGGTCTAAAAGACGGGACAGCAGCTTTTTATGGCTGACCATATTGAATGCCGCTGATAGATCTAGTAAAATCAGGGCACTCAGTTGTTTGTTGTCAGCCATAATTCTGAGCTCATCAAGAACAGACAACATCACTAGCTCAGTACTATGATGGGCTCTGAAACCCGCCTGTCGTGCTTGGAGTAACTGGTGACCCTCCAAGTAGTTCGAGAATATCCTCAGTACGTGCTGTTTTATTACTTTTGCCAAGAAGGGGAGCAGGGTGATAGGTCTATAATTCTTAAGAATGGAAGTATCCGCACCTGGCTTCTTTAGCAGGGGGGTGACCCTAGCTTCTTTTAGATTCGCCGGTAAGTAGCAGGTTTCCAGGGAGTTGTTCAATAGCATAAGGATCTGTTTTTCTAGTCCTGGAAGGGCCAATTAAAAAATACTCGGAGGGTAGGGGTCTGCCTGGAGCCCGATTTGGTACAATTCATTAATAAAGACAGAGAGGCTGAGTCAATTTTAGGAAAGTTGGTCAGTAGTCTACCAGGAGGGGGGACTGGGTCTGGGAAAATGAATCCTGGTTGGTCAAGGTGTTCTTAATTTCTGAGATATTAACCCTAACTTTCTGAAGATCCTTTACAGTCAATGGGCGCGACCGTAGATTTTTTCTCAGACTTTTAGCTTAATTCTTTCAGAATTGTGAACGTCTCTTTCTGTATATTAGCTGCCTCTGTAATCCTTCCGTCATAGTACTTTGCTTTCATATTTGTGATAGCTTGCTTGTAAGAGGTGAGGCTGGCTTTATAGGTAATCAACTCAGCCGAGCCGAAACCTTTGCGCCACTGCCTCTCAGCTTGGCAGTGATTTTGTTTCCTTTCCGTCAGAGATTCAGTAAACGATGTGGCCCCCTTATCCTTGCCTCTGACTGTTTCCTTCCATTCTGGTGCTACTTTGTCAATGGCTTCACATAAGTTAGCTGAGAAAGCTTTGCTATCCTGATTGAGATTCATAATCGTAGTTTTTAAGGGAGGGAGTGTGAGCAGGGTGGCTACTAAATGATCTGCCTCAATTTTCCTCCAGTTCCTCACCTTTCTCCACACCGGTGGAGGCTGCAATGGTGACTGTCACTTAGGGCCCAAGGCTGTGATGTCCAGATAAGGTCATGGGTATGGCCCATTTCCTGGGTGGGGCTATTAACCAATTGGTGAAGGTTAATTGATAGCATTGCAGTCTCGAATTGGCCAGCAGATGGCTCTCTTTGTGCTTTGTCCCCGTGATAATTAAAGTCACCAACTACTAGGAGACGTCTATATCTAGTGCCTAAATGAGTGATGAGCTCCAGGAAGAGGTTGTTAAAACTGGGGGTGGTCCACGGTGGGCGATATACTACCAAGAGAAGAATGCAAGAGGATTTGAAGCAGATTTTAACCCCTAAAATGTCTGCATTGTCAACATTCTCTGTTGTTATCTTAGTGACCATTAAACTTTTCTTAAAAAGATGGCCACCTCCCCTCCTCTAGTATCCCCTGGTCTATTTTGCCAGAGGGCATCAAAACCCTTCAGAAGAGATGCAATAATGTCTGGGGCAGATGAGTCCCATAACCAGGTTTCCATGAGGGCCAGAATATCTATATCTCCTTCTTGAAGGAGTGAAAAAACTTCAAGATGGTGCTTCTGTAGGGAGCGTGTATTGAGAACTGCTACATTCAGACCTGGTGGATTATTCAGATGTGTGTTTTCCTGGGCTAGTATGCACGGGGACATAGATATAAACTCTGTCCCATTTCTTTCCAGTAGATCTTCTCTTAGCAGCATGGCCTTTGTATTGACGCCTAGAGCATGGCTCCCTGGGGTGAGGGACCGCATTTCCGCTGCCGAATAGGACAGCGGAGGGCCAGGGGTTCTGGTCCCTGGTGCCGGCTGCGCGCAGACGGGCTTGCCTTCAGTGCGCCAGCGGCAGCCCCGCTGTGCGCATCCGCTCCAGCGTGTCCCTTAGGCAACTTCCCTCCGAACACCAACCAATCAGCTCTGCTGTGCAGCAGCTGTTGCCCCCCAAGCACTAGACCGGGTTTGACAAAGCGGAAGTGAAAAGTTTTGCAATGCCGGTTATAGGCGAAAGGGAGTAAGTGCTGGCAAGTTTGAAAGCAAACACAATTCAAATTCAACAAGTACAAATCAGGTGATGTATAAAATGAATGAAATTGCGCAAACATCTTAGCAGCAGAAGTAATCCATTTAAAAACAGTTATAGGCTTTTAACAGTGTCTCTCAGCAACGAGCGTTACCATACCTACGTTACCTTGTGGCGTGTCACTTTCCTGAGTGTATGCTCAGCTACATATAAAATGAACCATACCAAGAGGATAAGAATTTTAATAAAAAGGACGACTACATCTATACATAATACACTTAAGAACACCTACTATTAGGTCAGTTGATGAAAAACATTACATGTTAAATTTAATCTAAAAAACACAATTGAGTGTTTTAAGCAGGCCCCGTGGCCATCAACCATTTTAGTTCCATGAGAGCCAATTCACAAATTCAATTTTGGGTATGTGAAATAGTACGCTAGAAGTACTACTTCAAGCATATTTAAGTGCAATTTACTTGGGTGCTGGTGGAACTTTCCATATACATATACATTTTAGTATACCTTTGGCCCAGTTCACATAAGCCTGATTTACAAAGATTTACTCTTGTGGCACTTCTAAATTCCAGTAGTAATCCAGGAGTAATTCAGGGGCACTTAAAAAGGCAATTTTGCACCCGCATTTCCTACAATAGTAGTACAGCCCAAAAGGGTTCACATTTACTCCAGCCAAGCACCTGAGTAAGTCACACGCCACACACGGCCACTCACAAATACTGCAAAGGACTTACGTATACTTCAATGGAGGAACAATACTAGTGCAAAGGAGAACAACTACATAACAACTTTAAAAAAATAAAATAATAGATAAATGCTCATATTCGTTATGACATTGCAAACATCCACTTCAAACCACTTTTTACAAATGCAGAAAAGTGAGTAAAAAAATAAAATGTATGAATTTAAAATTTCGCTAATATGTTTAGCTATGCATCTCACATTGTAAAAATATTAAGAAATAATATATAATATGATTAATATAAAAATGATTAGCTGTAAACATTACTGACACCCATACAGAGCACATACAAAATATTCAAACATAAAAGATGCACATACATAGAAACACACTCATAGACACATCATAACACATGCCTGTTCCACACACACACATACACTCCTACACACACATGTACAATGACACACAACACAACAAAAATCAGCTTTAGTTGAAGAAATTGAAGCAAGTATCTTCAATGTGTCTATTTGCAGCAAGGATTTGATTTTCTATACTGCTTCTCACCTTTTGCAGGCTATTATAGCTATTATAGCCCTGTAATCCCAGATCAATAATACATCAGATCATCAATCACACTTGCCCCTAATTTGATGAATAGCCTGGCTTTTTAAAGAGAATGTGCATACGGTTTTCCTTATCACCAAGATAAACCCATCAGCGGAGGATGAAATTGCCTTTTTGTTTTGTGGAGGAAGGTTAAACCTGGTAACATGTTTTAAACATGAAGTTTATTAAATACATATATTTTTCTGCTTCACTATTGCCAGAGTTCCCTATGAATTGAACTGAGATGGAGATACCAATTTGATGCTTATGGGAAGTTGTTTTGTGCTTCACTTTACTCCCAATTGAGATTAAACATATGCCTTAGGTCCAATATACAGTTAAGGACATGTGTGGTCTTGGTATGAGAGTTTGAAAGGAATCAATAATAATCAAGGCATAGAGATGTGCCAGAGTGAATATTTTTATTCAGAATGTCTACGAGAAGTGAAACAGACACATTATTAATTATTGACCATCACAAGGCGAGGAGACATTGTCGCACACAAGGATGGCTCAAACAGGAATATATGATGTTTCAAAGCAAACAATTACAATGCTTGCCTTTACAAAGTGGTTTATACATTGCAACTATCATTACATCGCATGATTTTACAACGCATGCCATTACAACATATTTTTAGAAACTACCATTACAACACATAATATTTTTATGGTAACAGTGGGGTAAGTGTTGGATAGTGTAGGGGTAAAAATTACTATTCACCCTCCAGTAAGTGCAACAGTAGGGTAAGTGCTGGATAGTGTAGGGGTAAAAATTGCTATTCCCATGTACCCTAAAATCCATATGCATGGGTTGTAATGGTATGTGTTGTAATGGCATGCCTTGTAGGGACATGCATTGTTATGGCATGCTTTGTGATGGCATGCGATGTAAAGGCAGTTGCGTTGTAACAGCTGCATTGATAAGGTAGTGCATTGTAATGACTGCGTTGTAATGGTTGTTTCCCTTCAAACAGTGGCAAGGTCACCTAGAAGGGTAGCATACAATGATGCACTTGGACACTGAAAGCAGACATGGTTCCAAGAGCTCTAAGATGTAGTGACATTGGTAACAGTTCTGCTTCAAATTCCCAGTTTACACTTGAAAAACTGAATTGGTTACAAATCCAATAGCTTGATCAATTGTTTTAGGGTTTTAGGTGCCAGCAAGGTATTTATTGAAGGATCAGAAAAAGAAGGAAATTAACGGTATGCTGCCTGTAGTTTTTCAGTACTATACTGCCTGGGTAGAGAAAAATATTAAAGTACAACATCAAGCCCAGATGAACTGACAGCAGGGTAGTGAACTTCAAATTCTTTAGAAAATAGCTGATCATGCCCATAACTTTAACAATGTTGGATATCATGTGGTAGAATTCACTATATCTTTGTTTCAGTATTTCCGTTATTGTCTTCTCATCCATCAGAGGCGCAAGTAATTGTGGGCCAAAATTGGGGAGAGAGGGAAGCTGAACTACAATGAAGTCAAATGAGATCTAAGTGATTGAGCAATTGTGATGATATTCTGTAAAACATGCATTGTGAAAAAAGATTGGATTTTGGAATTGATCAGTTTGATACAGGATATTGCTGTTAGATTTTATGCTAGTGTACTTAGTATTTTATAAATAACAAACCACGAAGAGAGGGTCCGAGGAATATTTAAAGACCAGCCTAGGTTAGATTCCTCCTAACTCATATATATACAACTGCAAAACCTAGGGGTCTAGAAAAGGGAGTATTATTAACAGCCTTTATGTATTTATCTGGAGGTCTAGATTAGTACACCCAGATACAGCCAAGACTAGTTAGTTACGGCTCAGGATAAGGAATATTAAACAGGTGGGCCACCAATAATTGTAAAGGAAACACATCTATTTCGGATTCCCATCAAACAATTGTATGATCAATATTATCACTTGGTAATCCTACTAGAGTCGCAAGTCTCTAGATCATTGAGACTGGGATCGTACCCTTGGTTTGTGAATGGGATTCCAACCCACAATCATTTTAGGACCATGTGACTCTGATCTCGAGGGAATCAAGTGCAGTGCAGAAAAATATGAAGGTGGTGAGATTAAAAAAGGATAGGGAACCGCAAAAGAAATTATTTTTTATTTAAGAGAGAAGCGGCCTCTTCCTGTTAAAATCCAAGAACAGTGCAGTAATAAATGTTTTTTTTGCAATTTTAACCAAATAGCTGCAAAGGGGCCTAACTAGTCTTGGCTGTATCTGGGTGTACTAATTTAGACTTCCAGATAAATACATAAAGGCTGTTAATAATACTCCTTTTTCTAGACCCCTAGGTTTTGCAGTTGTATATACTTAGTATTTTAGGCAGAGTTATAATGACCAGTTACTTCTATTTCAAATGTTATTTTTTCCGTAAGTATTAGTCATTATGGATGTAATGGCTAGATAAATATACTTCTGAAGAGTAGTGGTTTTCGTAAAATTGTAATACATTGACTACCCTGGAAACAACATTCTGACCACAAAATTTAGCTACAATCATCAACATCAATTGCCATGTCCTTAATGACAGATGTGTTCACCAATTCTTTATAGTCAGAAGGACATTGTTTTCCCTGTTTGATGAGTAAGATCACTCCAGTCTATGCATAGACACCAATTTTCTTGAGATATAATTTATGAAGAACAAGTTAAAGTATTCAACGTAGGTCCTGTCTATGTATCTCCTCTTCTCTACTTTTAATATGCTTTTTTACTATTATGTTAGTACAGCTATGCAATGTGCAGCACTTTGCATTTAACGTTGCTATATTCTTTTTAGCTGCAGTGATGTTGTGAACATGCTCACATCTTTAGAATTGCGTTATTAAAGGCCTGATTTAGAGTTTGACAGGCAGGTTAATGTGTGGCAGACGTGATCAATATCCCGTCCGCCTTATTACAAGTGCATTCAATCCTATGGTATTTGTAATAAGGTGGACAGTATATCCGTCACGTTTGTGAGGAGTAACCGATCCGCCAAACTCTAAATAAGGCCTAAGTACTTTTCTTGTTTTTCCCTTACAAGCATGTAGTCAGACCAAAAGTACAACAATATCTTTGCTATACAGTAAGAATTATAATTTGTATTGGGACAGATTGAGCAAGGCCCTAATTGCATCATAATGCAACAAAGGATTTTGTGGGTCTGAAATAACATCAAACTGGAGAAGGAAGAACATTTGATACTTAGCAAACACTGCCATGGCTGTTGTTAGAAAAGACACTGCGTCTGATTATGAGTCAGGTGGAGCGGTATCTTCAGTGGGGATACCCCCAGCCACAATACAGGTTTTAAAGGGTGTAGGAACAAACCAGGTAAAACCTAATAAGCTCCTGTATATAACTTTCTCCTCCTGAATTGGAGAAAACACAGGGTCTTGAACCTGTATCCCCATTGGTTCTTTCATATCGGGTAGGAGAAACTCATAAATACTGATAACTGAGATGGAGATGCCAGCCGGAATTATCATCTCTGATCTCAGCATTCCCACCTCCACTGCTTAAGTTGAGCTGGTGGTTGCGGGTGGGACCCACTGGTACCCATTTCTGTCACTTACTTTTTTTCATCAAACTTTGATCCAGAGCAAGAGACAGTAAAAACAAAAGATGAGAATAGAAGAAGGAAATGAAAGATGGGGAAAAAGTAACAAAGGGAGAAAGCAGGAATGAAAAAGAACCTTCAAAAGTCTGATAAAGGGGAGGAAATGTCTGATGAGATTAAATGGGCATGAGGTGGAATCAAGACTCCACTGCCTTGGTATTTGGTAACCCTGACATATGATAGCCCTGGAAGTGAGCTTCTGGGCACCAGTATTGTTTATTGTTAAAGATTAGGCACTGCCAGCGTCTGATGCCGGCCGATTTGCAATAGGGTTGACAGTTTTAGATTACCCACATAGTAGGCAAAGTGTTGGATTTTCAGCACTTTTGCATGAAAATATTCACATCTGGGCACTGCATTTGGCAAAAGAAATTGTAATATCGCCACCTTAATCATATAATCACGCATATTTGAAAAGGCGGGCTCAGCATAGAGCCAGCCTCCATTATGGCGGTCGCGCCGTCCCCAGTAACAACATGGGGGGGGGGGGCGCGCGCATAAGGGGTGCCACACCCCCGCCTCTACAAGGGGTCCGTCTTAACCCTGGGCGCCTTCTGAACCGGAGGCGCCCAGTAGCGCTTACTGGTCAGGTGGCGTAGCTTGGGCGGAGGAGCAGGCCGTTGGAACTGGTTTCTGCCCCTCCTATCTCTACTATATGGTCTTATCCCAGGCGGGAAGGCATTCTCTTTGTGCCTGCCCCCCAGCTGGAAAGTGCCGCTGCTGGAATCGAGCCGGGAGGAGGCCCGGTTCACTTTCATTTTAACCTTTGTTTTTTAAGCAGATCGTAACCGGAGCAGCGGCGGCGAGGAGCGTGTTGTTTCGAGCAAAACATGTACTGCGGGTACATAACAATGCTGCTGACACTTTGTCTTGCTTTAAAATGCAGGTATTCAGGGCTCACCACCGGGAGGCAGCAGCACGGCCAATGCCTTTCCCAGAACAACGTTGGCAGCTTGGTGCCCCCCAGTTATCAGACCTCTTGGCAGCTAGCCTAGCTCCTAAGACCAGATGTATTGCCATTACATGGGGGATCGGTGGGAACAGAAGTGGCAAAGTGACGTTTCCTTAACCTCCTATTTAGTCTCCATGTGGAAAGAGGGGCGCTCAGAAGGAGCGGCCAGGCGGCACGTTGCAGCAATTTCCTTCTTCGCAAAAGTGAAAGGGGGGTGATCCCACAGGTACCTTCATGGTGCGGAAAGCTCTCAAAGAGTGGCAGTGGTTACAAGGTGTCCTACCCAATGAGAGGAGACCAATAGGGGTACCCATGTTAGCCACCCTGATGGAGACCCTGCAGCACACCTGTAGCTCCCCTGGGGAGGCGATCTTGTTCAAAGCAGCATTTTGCCAAGCCTTTTACGGTGCTTTTAGGGTAGGGGAACTAGTGGCAAAGAATAAATGTGACTGGCATGGGGGCCTCCAGGAGGGTCATGTCAGGGTGGGGGAGGAGTCTGTTATGATATCACTCCCTAGGTCTAAAACTAGGCAGGCAGAGGTGAAGGGATTGTGCTACACAGAGCTAGGGGAAGTGTGTGCTGACCAGTCACTAGGTTAGAGACATTCATATTGCAGCAACCTAGGGTGGCAGGGGGCCCACTCTTGATACACGCAAATGGGACCCCCCTTACCATATTCCAGTTCAGGAGGGTTATGGCTTTAGCCATAAAGAAAGCCAACATGGACCCAGCAGTTTTTGGTACTCATTCCTTTAGAATTGGGGCTCCTACGGAGGCAGTGGCCAGAGGATTGAGTGAAAAGAGAGTGCAAAAGATTGGGAGATGGTCGTCAAACTGCTACAAACGCTATGTGCGCTTGCATATGCTTGGAACAGGTAGCGGGAAGACCAACTGATGGTTGTTTTTCTCTCTACTTTATGTTGCAGTTTCTTCGTCCTGTGACGCAGGGAGGAAGCATGCAGCGATGGCATTCGCCTGCAACGCAGGAGGTGGTCACCAAGCAACTTTACAAGGACGAACAGCAAGAGTCATGGCGCAAATCTGCAGGGGGGAGGAAGAAACGGATGTGTGGGTCATCGGTCATTCCTATATTGGCCATCTAACAGCAGTCTTTGACGGTGATTTCCAGGCTAGAGCCAGCCAGGCAAAGGAAAATTTGGTGTTCTATGGTCGGGGTGGCCTGTGAATAAGGCAGTTCCGGGATCTAATGGAGGATGCCTTGCAGAATAGCCTAAGACCCCCAGCTGCATGTATTTTGCATTTTGTGGGCAACGATTTGGTGCACATGAGCCGAAGGGAGCTGGTGGAAGACCTGCTTACTGAAGTGGGATGGCTAGCAAAGAAATGTCCGTAAACAATAATTGTTTGGTCTCACATGATTCCAAGAGTCCAATGGTGGGGAGGGAGGTCAGTAAAGGCGTTGAATAACTCGGTAAAGAGGGTCAACAACAAGATGGAGAGGCTGTTCAGGACACCCAAGCTTGCATCCATAGCGCATGGCTATATCCGGGGAGATCATTTCTTTGTAAAAGATGGGTTCCACCGCTCAGCCAAAGGGAACCACGCTTTCATGAAAGACATGCTAGCTTGGCTAGAGGGCAATGCGCAGAGCATGACCTACAGGGGAGCTAAGGGGGAGGCCAGATAGTCGGTCAACTACGCTGGCCTGTGGCTGTAAGGTCATGGTTGGTGAGCATAGTTTGTGGTCCTTTGGGGACATCACCTTGAGGAAAGGGGATGCCTGAGGGGGAGACAGGGGGTCTCTCATAGAACTCCAAGGGGCAGTTTCAGTCACTAGGTGGAAGGGGTGTGGGGGGCTCTGGGCCATGGGCCACCCCCGCATGCGCATGCGCTCAAGGGCGCACTGCCGGTACGTTGAAGGGGTGAGAGGGGCACTGCACTGGGAGCCACGCTTCCAGTAGGCCATGGGCCACCCCGTAAGCCCATGCGCTCAAGGGCCCAAGGGCGCATACTGTTTTAGGGGCCCTGTTTTTATGGAGACAAGAGGATAGGGATCTGGGCTGCCAGTCATTGACCTTGCCGTAGGCTCTAAAGGGTTGCGCAGAAAGGAAATCATATTCATTTAGAATACAATAGGAATCCAGATGTATTAGACAAATGTTAAGGTTAGCCTTTCAACAACTGTGCCTATCTGTATTTGGGCTTTCTGCGCATTGCATATAATGTATACTCAATATCTGAATGTTTAAGTTTGCAGTAAAATACGGCCGGGGGTCTACGACCCCTGAACCAAAGCAGTTGTGTTGTCTGGCTTGTCTTCCTTGGGGGAAAGGGGGGTGGGGAGGGACCCACCCCCCTTCTTGGGATCATCTACTTTTAGGGGAGGGACCTTGGCGGTACTAGTCCATATTGAAAAGGAGGGCTCAGCATAGAGCCAGCCGCCATTATAGCGGTTGTGCCGGCTCCGGTAACAAAGTGGGGGTGGGGGTGCCGTGCGCATAAGGGGCGCCACACCCCTACCTCTACAAGGGGTCAGTCTTAACCCCGGGCTCCCTCTGAACCCGAGGCTCCCAGTAGCGCTTCCGGGTCGGGTGGCGTAGCGGGGCGGAGGGGCAGGCCGGCTGGAACTGGTTTCTGCCCCTCCTATCTCTACTATATGGTCTTGTCCCAGGCAGGGAGGCATTCTCTTTGTGCCTGCCCCCCTGCCTGGGAAGTGCTAGTGCTGGAATCGGGCCAGGAGGAGGACCGGTTCACTTTCATTTTACCCTCCCACCATCCCCTAAGGCAGATATTGTCAAGTGAATATATTGTGTGAATTATGTTCTTGCTTTCCCAGCAGGAATAAGGATAGGCTAAGTAAGACAAGTAAATGTATGGGATGTGCTTAGATTCTCTTTGTGTTGCAGGACAATGCATTTTCGTACTTGCAAAATATGTTTAATTTACAGGAAAGTAATTATGTCGTATTTGGTGCGTTTTCCCAGGTCTGCCGGTAAGGTTATGGTTGGTGAGAATAGTTTGAAGTCCTTTGGGGGCATCACCTCAATGAAAGGGGACGCCTGAGGGGTAGACAGGGGGTCTCTCCTAGAACTCCAAGGGGCAGTTTTAGTCAGTAGGTGGAAGGGGTGCGGGGGGCTCTGGGAGCCACACTTCCAGTAGGCCATGGGCCACCCCCGCACGCCATGCGCTCAAGGGCGCACTGCCGGTACGTTGAAGGGGTGCGGGGGCACTGCACTGGGAGCCACGCTTCCAGTAGGCCATGGGCCACCCCGTATGCGCATGCGCTCAAGGGCGCATACTGTTTTGGGGGCCCCATTTTTATGGAGACAAATGGATAGGGATCTGGGCTGCCAGTCATTGACCTTGCCGTAGGCTCTAAAGGGTTGCGCAGAAAGGAAATCATATTCATTTAGAATACGATAGGAATCCAGATGTATTAGAGAAATGTTAAGATTAGCCTTTCAACAACTGTGCCTATCTGGTTTTGGACTTTCTGTGCATTGTATATAATGTATACACAATATCAGAATGTTTAAGTTTGTAATAAAATATGGCCGGGGGTCTACGACCCCTGAACCAAAGCAGTTGTGTTGTCTGGCTTGTCTGCCTTGGGGGAAAGGGAGGTGGGGGAGGGGACCCACCCCTTTCTTGGGATCATCTAATTTGAGGGGAGGGGCCTGGGTGATACCAGTCCATATTCACACAAATTTTAAAGAAACATATCTGGCCAAAATCACCTTTGTTGCCACTATTTCAGAAAACGTTTTGCCATGGAAAAAAACCTCAAAACGTGTGTGAGGTATTGCATTAACCCTATCAAAAAAGAAATTACAAACACGTAATTAAACACATCTGTAAAGAACCGAATATAGTCGACTAAAACAATAAATTAGCACAGAGCCATATTGGCAAGGGCTGCTATTATACACAAGGGAACACATACAATTGGTTATATAAAACAAAAAACAGTAATGGTTTTAAAGATTCATTTATCCACTTGTTTATTGTAGATATCTTGACCTTTGTGGGCGAATTTGGGAATCATGATCAGGATTAAAAGATTTAATGAGCATATGTTGGTTATCTTTGAAATGGAAATTATTCCTAAAGAAGGCTGACATTAATGTTCATAATTTAAGTGAATAAAACAAAACAACGCCCTGACAGTATCTTTCATAATGGAACTGTAATCTAAGGCTGTGGGTTTAAAAGTTCTATACAGCACATAAAATTAGTTAACTGTCCCTCAAATCGTATGATTTAAATAAATGGAGGAGTGGGAGTAGGTGCCACAACCACATTCATCATCCAACATCTTGTTCAATTTTCTCAGAAAATCTAAAATAGGATGCACAAGTGATAAGAATGCGCCATCAAGAGAAGCATTAGGATATTGGAGCAATGCACATGGTGTTTGGATCAAGAAAATGATCTTGTGCACACTGAGGGTATGGAATGTGCTGTGGATCTGCATTATGCTCCATAAAATGGCTATCTAGAGATGATTCTAAATCCTGAATGACCAAAAGCAACCCTGCGAGTCCCACCACCACTACACTTCAGGCAAGATAATAGAGAAATACTTTATTTAAACACTTAAGGGCCAGATGTATCAAACAAATGTTTTGCAATTCCCTAATTGTGAATCTTTGTGATTCGCAATTAGGGAATCACAAAACGGTATGCATAAAAATGTGTATAGTGCACTTTCTACGATTCCTAAGGAGTCGCAAATGACCTATCTCATGAATATTAATGAGGTAGATCGCAATTTGCAACCCCCTAGGAATCGCAAAAATCACAGGGATGGTGGCCTGCTGAGATAAGCAGACCACCATGTGTGTGATTGCTTTTAAATAAAGCAATCTTTTTTTTGTAAAGCAGTCCGTTTTCCTTAAACAAAAACGAGATGCTTTACAAAAAGAAAAATGAAAAGTTTTCTTTTCATTTTTGAAGAGCAGGCTGTGGTCCATGGGAGCACTGCCTGCTTTTAATAATGCTTTTACAAACATTAATAAGTTTGCGAATGGGTTACCACCTACTTTAAGTAGGTAGAAAAATGCGAGCACTTTGCAACCGCATTCACTGTCACAAAAGATTCATACATTCCTTAAGAATTCGCTATTTGGAAGGGATGCCGTAAACACGCCCCTTCCAAATAGGAAAATCGCAAACCCATTTTGCGATTCAGGAAAAGGTTATCGAATTGCAAAATTGGGTTTCATGCATTGCAAAAGCATTTTTGTGATCGTAAACGCGCCGATTCTAACAGATAGATTCATGAAGCCAAATTGCGATGGCAATAGCTGCGAAAAAGCAATTGTGATCGCAATTTGATGAAAAGGAATTCAAGAAAGTTGAAATCCAAAAATAGCGAAATCGCAATTTTTTTTGCGATATCGCAATTAAATTCGCAGAATCCAGGAAGAAGTCCATTAGCGAATCTGTAATTGCGAGAAACCATGGATTCTGTGAATAAAACTGCGATATCGCAAATAAATCGCAATCGCAATTCATGAAAAATCGCAAATAGTGAAAAACCCCAAAATCGCATTTTGCGACGCGCAAATTAAGGAGAACCCAAACCAGGTGGTAACCAGTAAAAAAAAATATTCACATCTGAAATAAACTCCAGCAAACTACCAACAGGTGCAGGCTTGACCAAACACACTTAAGGACATGCAGCTGGAGCCTGAGGACTCACACAATGCCAGGACTCTACATGGTGGTCAGGCGGCGAAGGCTACAGCGAGCAGCACGGAACAGACGACGTATCCAGGAGCGGATATTCCGTCAGCGAGTCACCCTACTGGGCCAAACCAGGGAGCAAATCTATGCCAAGTACCGGCTAAATGGGGCAATGATCATCAAGCTGATCCGGGACCTAGACCCCCTCCTGCAGCACCCAACAAGGAGGACCAACGCCGTTCCCACCCATGTGCAGGTATTGTGCAGCCTGCACCTACTGGCCTCCGGAAGCTTCCAGGGTATAGTCGCTGTTGCAGGGGGAATATCCCAGCCCACCATGTCCCGCTGCCTAAGGAGTTTCCTGGAGCCCATGCTGACCCGCCTACACCACTACATATCATTCCCCACCAGCCAACAGGACTTGAATGA
Source organism: Lissotriton vulgaris (assembly GCF_964263255.1). Classification (NCBI taxonomy): domain Eukaryota; kingdom Metazoa; phylum Chordata; class Amphibia; order Caudata; family Salamandridae; genus Lissotriton; species Lissotriton vulgaris. The sequence goes on along the minus strand of NC_141696.1, from coordinate 772,787,387 downwards.
CACCAAGCTGCAATTTTACAATGTAGCACAATTCCCACACATCATAGGATGCATTGACTGTACCCACATCCACATCTGCCCACCAGCACAAACGGAATACATGTATCGTGAGCGCAAGTCCTACCACTCCCTCAATATCCAGATGGTATGCAATGCAAAGACAATCATCACGGACATAGTGGCACAGTACCCGGGGAGCACACATGACTCCTTCATATTCTGGCACAGTGGCATTCACACAGGACTGGCCAGGGGAGACTTTGGTGAAGGACACCTACTGGGTAAGTACACAAGCCACACAACAGTACAATGTGATAATGATGCTGCGCGGCACAGGCACTCACCCTCTGCTCCTATCATTCAGGTGACAGCGGCTACGCTCTCCGTGAGTACCTCCTCACCCCATACCTCAACCCTGCAACACCACAGCAACGGCATTACAATGCAGCACACATACGCACAAGAAATTGCATTGAGAGGACATTTGGCCTTTTGAAGAGCAGATTCCGCATACTGCACAAGACTGGTGGGCCATCAAATACGAGCCTGAGGTCTGCTGCCGCATCGTGGCCGTGTGTGCTATCCTCCACAACATTGCTTCCAAGCGCAGGATACCTGTAGACATCTCTGGCAGTGAGTCAGAAGGGGACAATCGACCACCTGCACATGTGCGTCACACACGCGGCGAGAATCCTGCAGAAGGACACAGGCGCCGCAGCCAAATCTGCATGAACTATTTCTAGTGCACCCACTCCCCACACCCATTACTCATCTCATGCATGACAACATAAATAATGACATGAGTCAGATTAAGTTAATCAGAATTTTAGTAATTGTTACTGCACAATAAACTGGGCATTCTGATAACTGGGAAATGAATGACATATTGCGTCATATGTCTCTTTTAGTCTGTAGGGCATGCATGTAGCGTCAGCATGTACCCTCATGGTAATGTACAACAGTTCAGTGGCGCCTCCGAGTAGTTGCCCCTGACCTCCTCTCAACGTCCTCCTCCTGATTCTGCCGTGAGGCAGCAGTAGGCCTGCTGCTGCGGCTGGGTGCTACGACCGGTGGAAGGGACAGGCTGCTCTGGCTTGATGTAGCCTCACTGGTGTCGTCTGCCCCCCCCCCCCCGCCTGGCCATGGCCGGTAGCCTGGATGCCCTGCATGGCTGTTGAAATGTTCTCCAGGGCTCTCGCGACGTCCTGGCAGCACTGGACCATTTGGACCTGCATGGCCAGGGAGCGTCGCGAGAGCTGGGAGGTGGCGTTCCCAATTATATGGTTGGACCGCGTGTATGCCGACAGGCGAGTCAACAGTTGGCAGTGTCTGCGGCGATTGAGATCCCACTGGCTGGACATTGCCTGTGTGTTGGCCTCCAGAGCTGGTGTCATCCTGTCCATACGGTCAGACATATGTGCCACATTACGTGCGGTCTTGTCCAGTTGGAGGTGGATGGGGGCTAGATGTCGGGCCTCGGTCTGGTGCACACGTAGCATCCTGCGCTCAATGGAGAGCCCACCTGCATGCACATTTCGGCCCCTGCCAGCGCGGGATGTGTTGGTGCGCGGCTCCCTGACCAGTCCGCTTGTCTGGCTCCTCACAGCTGCAGGGCGGCGGGTTGGTTGGCGACCTGCTGCTGGTGTTGCAGGCCCCACTGGTGGCTGTGTGCTGCGTGGTGGTACAGCAGAGCCTGTCGTCACAGGGGTGGCACGGGCCACAGGGGCGGGTGGTGGGATGACCGCTGTTGCGACAGCTTGCCCTGATGGTCCGGGCTGTGGGGTATGATGTGTGTCCCCCTCTGTGTCCTCCGTGTTGTCCTCAATCACCAGGGCCTCGCTGTCTGTGCTGGGGACATCAGCGCCACCTGTGATGTAAAGTGGATGTTGATTAGTGACATGTTCCGTACACAGTTAGGCTTTCTACATGCATGCAGACTACCATTCCCTGACTCGCTGCAGGATTGACTCTCACTGGACATGTCAGGCTTAATGGTACAGAATGGTAATTGTGGGCAGACTACATGCCCCACAATGCAATAGCGCTATAGTGGTGTGCTTTGGCTGCATGATTGGGGTTTGATATGGGATGCACTGGAGTCATGGACATTGTTAGGGGACAGTAGGTCGCAGTCGCATGGCACAGCCGCTTATTTTCTCCTTGAAGAGGTGGAATATCACCGTATTCAACTATGCAGACGATCTGCAGATCATTTTTCCGCTTAACACCCCCAATTCAGCCCTCGATTGTCAAGCAGTGATGCTACACATCCAACATTGGATGAATTCCCACCAGCTGAAATTGAACCCGGGGAAGACCGAGTTGATCCTTCCAGGAAATAGTCTCACTCACTGGGGCCCACAGTTCTGGCCAACTGAGCTTGGCTCCCCGCCCATCCCGGCTAAGTCAGCAAAGAGCCTCGGGGTCATAATTGACTCGGAGCTCTCTCTTAAGCCTCAGGTTGGTGCGGTTGTGTCCTCATGTATGTTCCAGCTCAGAAAAATCAGGAAAGTTTCCCATCTCCTGACACCAGAGGCCCTGATACAAGTCCTGATCGCCCTGGTGCTCTCCCGCCTGGATTTTTCAAACTCCCTGTACTACGGCCTACCTAAATTCCTCCTTAATAGGCCCCAGATTGTACTGAACCAAGCGGCAAGGCTGGCCTATAAAACCCCGAAGTGGCAATCCGCGAGACCACTTCTTCACAGACTCCACTGGCTGCCGGTGGAGCAGAGGACTGCATTTAAGATCAGCTGTCTGACCTTCAAAGCTGTGTTCGGGACCTCCCCTGCCTTCCTCAAATCACTGGTCATCCCTTACCGTCCGGTACGCAATCTTCGTTCCTCCCATCGCCTCTTGCTAGCTGTCCCTGCTACCAAACTAAAAAAAACGGCGGTCGTAGATTTGCCTACCTTGCCCCCACCTTCTGGAACCAGTTACCTCTCCCTCTTAAATCTGCCAAATCCCTTCTGGCTTTTAGAAAACTCCTAAAAACTCACCTCTTCACACAGACTGGCTAGACCCCCGTATCTCCATCTCATTGGCACTCAGCCAGCGCCAGGAAACCTCTCGGTGTCAGTGCGCTATACAAGAATCCCCTAAGATAAGATAAGATAAGACTTACCTGGTGTGTCTTTGAGGTAATTGAAATTTTTATGGTCAATTGTGTCCCCTAACGTGTACCCCAACGGCTCCATGTACGAGTTTCAAGTACATGTAATTTCCCTCCACAACCGAATCTAAAGACGCATATATATTTGCGTCCAACGTTAACATGTCCTCTATCAGATCCACCATGAATGGATCGATAATTCAGTTCCTAAGTATGCCGTGCCACCGTCTTTACATGGTGCACTTTCACGTCTTTCCTGGCTCTGCCGAGCTAGGCCCTGATTTCTGTCTTCAAGCCACGTCTGTCTCTGCCTCTGAAAGCTGCAGCATGGAGATGCATCCCTGACCCCTGCCTTACTTCCTGCCAAGCGAGCGGTGCCCGGCTCGACCTGGCCTGCCTGCCAAAAACAGTATTTTACCTTCAAGTTATCAGCGTAACCAGCTCAGCTCCTCGAAAACACATTCCTGTCTAGTGATTTAGGTAAACATATCCCCGGCTACAGAGCAAAGAGCAAGTCTCCCTGTCTCCGTGTAAGTAATTTACAGTTCCCGTTACCAGAGTAGGCCCGTGGCCCCCGCACGTAGACACGCAGACACCTATGCACGCACTAACATTCAGTATAGAATAGCCTCTGCCCAAGAGACCTTTTACTCCAGATTAAACATTCTCCAAATACTAGATATCAGATATGTTATAGGGACAGGTCAATCTGACATGCCAGACTTCTGTCTCCTCTACTAGTGCTAAAAGTCAGACCCTTAGCTTCCTCCCGTTGCACGTCAATCACACGTCATATTAGCTGCGCGCGCATTCAGCCCACAAGTTTCAGCTGACTCTGCAAGATTTCTCTAAGCATCCACCCACTTGTGACACTTTTCTGTGACGTTTCTAGTACACGCCTATGTGCACACCCTTGTTCACGCCTTTTTGCTACGCACATGTGTTCTTATCATATACATTTCACTTGTCACGCCTACTGTATTCAATGCTATTGTGTCATTTTACTATATATGTCATGTACTGTGAATAAATCGTTGACATCTATCCTGCCATCATTGCATACCCGAACCCTTGTATTGATGGAATAGATTTCCATGACTCGAGTCATCCTTTATGATCAAAGCCCTTATGACTCAGACACCACGGACTCTGCCTCTCATTTGATTGAGCTATTTTCTTTAATTGTCCGAAATTATCTGGCAAACTCGTATACGGTAAAATATTTACCACATAATTTGGCGCCCGAATAGGGACCCCTCCCCCACCCCACGCGCCGGTGATGCGTCGCAGGCTTTGCCCCCGACTACAGCTGTGACGGACCCCATGCGCATCTGCAGGTTTTCCTGTATCTCCCTCAGGCCTACGGAGGTGACGGAGACTGCGGTCGACATCCAGACGAGGCGGTGAGGAGTGCGGAGGATCCCGACCAGAGCCCAGCCGAGAGAGCAGTGTCCGAGGTATCGAGAGGCCCACCAGTAGTGTCAAGGCGCATCCGTAGTGCGCAGCAGCAGCAGTGACGTCGTAGCGGTCCAGTCCAGTCGAGTTTCCGAGGCCTTCCGTTCCGTGCTTCCCGGTGAGTACCGTTGCTGGGGACGCATCAAGACGGGTGCATTAATTTGTGTCCGGTCAAGACAGGTTTGGGTACACAGATCCGGTCTGCACTGTTTTAGCAGTGTATCTGTACTGTTTAGCAGTGCATCTAGTATTCAGTTATCCAGTTATTGTTGTTCGTTTCGAAATGTTTCAATGTGTTTTAATGTCGTAGTATGAGTGATTGTTTGCATTTCCTTTCTGTGTTTATTGTGTATAGTGTTTAGACCGAGGTAGTTATGCCTTTATTTTCGAAGTTACGACAGATAGGAACTAGGAAAGGGATACTCGAAGAAGCAGTTCCCATCCCACCCAGGGACACTCCTGGACATTTTATGTATCACAAGCACGGCTTAGATGCCATATTATACCTAGACTTGTGGGTGGATTATACAAAAGACTTAGCAGAGAATCAGAGATGGCCCGTTACAGGGACATGGGATGCCGAGTGCATCATGAGAGTAGAGGAAGCGTTATGGAAAAAGAAAGCCAGACAGTCGCAGAAAGATGCCATTGAATTATGGCGTAAGGAATCACATAGACGGACAGAGAAAGCACTCAGAAAAACCGAGAAAAGTAGAGAGGATTCCGAAAAAGCCAAAGAAAAAGAACTACTAGAAGAAGGACAGCGAGTCAAAATAGAACAACACGAAAGACAGAGCAACGCAATTATGACAGGACTGTATCCAGTCCTGGCCAAGGGCCTGCCCAATGAAATACCGAAAGATCTGCCCCCTCCATTGGTTCCGACTAAATTACGTCATAAGACTGCAGCAGACATTTTCCTTTCTTCTTATTTAGACGACGTAGCTCCCGCATACACCAATCCCATTCATGTACCTGCACCACCCGCTGATCATCTGCCCCCAGGTCCGCAACAGCAGACCCTTCCCGCACCGCTTCCCGCACCTGTACCTGTTGTTACTTCCCCTATTGTTCTCCCGGGTATTCATCCGCTTAATCCCTTTCGGTCTGGCGCTGCCCAGGGTCCAACTCCGTTACAGATACCGACCCTACAGCCAGGTTATGCTCAAGCCTCTGCCTCAGGAGGTGCTACAGGAGGTTATCGCACTCCGCCACATTTACAACGAATGACAATGAGAGAATTAGCAATGCAGCGTACACCTAAAGCAGCCCCAGCTGAAAAGCTTAAAGAACGGCTTACAGATTGCAGATATGACACAGTGCCTGGAAAAACAGATCCCATGTTGTTAGCATCCCTACGTTTAAGACGTGTTACAGATTACTTGGTGTTATTACCAGAAATGCCAGACCATCTAGACAACATATATCCTTTAATTGGAACAGGAGAAAGACCAGAGTGTATTAGTGAAGCCATGGCACATCGGAAGGTTGAGACACAAGGTTTAATAATGCGATTTTTGGTAAATTGTTTGATAAGGGAACAAGATCAGCCCAGTTTTCCACAAGAAGAGATGAATAGATTGTCAAGATGGAGTCAGAATATTGCAGAGGGTAAACATGATAGAGAGAAATGTATACATGCTATGATTAGAAAGATCCGTAAAGAAATAGTAGCAATACATGCCCGACGAGAATCTGAAAGGCATTCTGGGTCAGACGATAAAGAAACCTCAGATGAGGAAGAACCAGAGACTCCAGCAGAAACCTCGCAACAGACCATGGGAGACTTGGTGGCATATGTAGGTAGAGAGAAACTACCTAGACAGTACCCTCTTGATAGGCCCTTCGACAGACCCATTCGTTTAGAAAACAAGAAACGTTACCTTTGCCCGATACCAGAGCGATGTTCCCTTGAGCATATATTCCAAATTACTGATAAAGTACTGAAAGAAAGGGTAGGTTATCACGAACTCAATACCTTACGTGATCAGGAACTAGCCCGGTCCGCAGTACAGTGGGCCGGGGATGACAGCATATATAAAGACGAATCAGTAGTGCAAACATTTTTAAGTCTCACTCCAGAAGAACAGCGACTAGCTGGTATATACATGACCCAACATCTCATTATACAGTATGAAAATCAAGCATCTGATCCAGGTTCATTATATAGTTTATTGCAAGACTTACTCCTGAGAAGATGGAGAGGCCTTGGTACTGATTTAATTGAAATGATTTTAGAACAACGTCACAAGTATAGAACTTTCTTGACTCCACATCTTGTTTCCGTCCCACCCCCAGTCAGGCAACCATATCACCTAGACAAACAGAATCCTTTACGAGAAGTACATCCAGTCAGGAAAGCCGATGATACCCTTGAACGCGTGTTTGTATACACACCCATAACTAAAATGGAATTGTTAGAAATGAAGAAAATAGTGCCCAGTCATGATAAAGACCCTGCAGGTTTTCACTGTGAAATAAAAGACATGTTACTCATGGGAGATTACACCTATCCCGACATTATGAAAATACTGAAAGTGTTATTGCCTGCCGGTATTTACGAGAAACTCAAAGAAAAAGAATGGGAGGTGGGAGACAAAAAGATTAATTGGGCTGAATTAGAAACCGAAGAAACTGGTCGAACCCCAGGTTTAGGTCTTGGGGAGAAAACCAAAGCGTTACCAGGATTGTTAGTTCAGGTTCTGCCAAGGTTGTTGGCAACTAAAAAGGAGGATTGGGATGCAATCTCAGCATGCAAACAGAAACACGATGAAGACACTAGTGATTTTTATTCCCGATTCGAGAAATGTTTTATTATTAATAGTGGCCTGAAAACAAGTAGCGAGTCATACCCACACCTTTTTGTGTCAAAATTAGTCGAGAATTCCCTGCCCCAGGTTAAGAACCGTGTACTGAAAGTCGAGAGCACATGGCAAGCTAATACGCCTTCCCAAATGTTACAAATGTTACAGTACCACCAGAACAGAATTAGGGAAGAACATGATCACGAACAGAGACGTATGAAAGACACGAAAATGAAAGTACTAGTTGCTCAGTCAGTTCCAGCTGATGGTCATAAAAGGGGTACGACACAATCCAATAATTCAAATTCAGCAGCTCCTGTTAAAGGGATATGCAACTATTGTAAACAGCCAGGTCACTATGTAAACAATTGTGCAGTTTTGAAACACAACATAGCCACAGGTAAAACTAAAGAGAGACTGCGTCCTCCTAGACAGGACCAGGTCCAACAACACGTTCCACAGAATGTCCAGCCTATGCAGGTTCCACAACAGACCGTAGCAGTACCACAGCCACAACCCATTGCCGCAACACAACATGTTACACAGCAGATGTACCAGTATGCATAATCTGACTATCCCGATTACCAGCAATACACATGAAACAGCCTAGAGAGGGAGGTTGGCTTGCCCCTTATCGAGGTTCCTGTAGATCAAGAAGGTCCTTATGTACACAGTCAGGTATTAGGGAAGGATAGAAAATTTTTGATTGACACCGGGGCAAGCAGAACGACCATCAGCCATGAAGAGGTTCCAGGGGCACCCCTCTCAGGCTCACAGAAAGTTTCCCTTGGATTTTCAGGAAAGCCTATAGTCAATGAAGTATCGAAACCTGTTCCCCTAGCAGTTGGTCCATTGTCTCGTACTACAGACTTATTGCTCACGAAATCATGTCCAGAAAACTTGCTTGGTATAAAGACCCTGAAAGCTCTAGGAGCTGTAATTAGTTGTTCTCCGGAAGGAGTAAGGTTGTTCCTTCGTGATTTCAAAGGCCATTATGTATTGAGAGATTTTGACCCCAGGTTACAGAATGTTCCTGCACATTTATGGGCACAAGGCCCCACTGATGTAGGTTGCATGCACATTACACCATATCGTGTCACACTCAAGCCAGGAGTAGTACTACCACGAATCCGACAATACAAGTTACCACCAGATGCTGTAGTGGCTTTACTGAAAATCATTGACGAGCTCATTGCACAAGGAGTGGTTGTAGAAACCGACTCAAATGTTTGTAATTCCCCTATCATTCCAATTCTTAAACGTACAGACCCCAATGCACCTCCTGTTTATCGATTAGTCATCGATTTGCGCGAATTGAATAAATGCATTATACCACAGTATCCCGTGGTCCCAGACCTTTCATCCTTATTGACTGCTATTGATTCTGAAGCGTCGTTCTTTACTGTAATTGACCTCAAGAACGCCTTCTTTAGTGTCCCCATTGATCCGGAAAGCCAATACCTTTTCGGATTCTGTTTAAATGGCCGAAGTTTCAAATTTGCAAGCGTACCTCAAGGATTCACAGAAAGACCCAGCATTTACAGCCAAGCTTTAAAACGACAACTTGACAGTATTCACATGCCTGCCAACACTGCCCTACTCCAATACGTCGATGATCTATTGATCACCGCCCGTAGTGAACCAGAATGTGAACAAGCATCACTGACAGTTTTACATTACTTGGCGGACAAGGGACACAAGGTGTCTCCTTCGAAGCTACAATTCTGTGCCCAGCAAGTGGTGTACCTTGGGCACTTGCTGTCCAAGTTGGGTAGGCAGCTGACACCTGAACGAATTCAGTTAATTGCACATCTTCCGCAACCCAAGACACAGAAAGAAGTACGAGCCTTTATTGGACTCACTTCCTATTGCAGACAATGGATTCCACAATATGCATTTCTAGCTAAACCACTTATACAGTTGACAACACAGGAGGCAGCGTCTTCGACTGTCCTCCCTTGGACTCAGGAACATACACAAGCTTTTGACGAATTAAAGAAAGCCTTATGTCAAGCACCAGTTTTAGCGACACCATGTTACAGCAAACCTTTTACACTTTTTGTCACAGAACGCGATGGCACAGCGTTGTCGGTTCTCACTCAGTTACAAGCAGACAAACACAAACCGTGTGCTTATTTTTCGAGTACATTGGATCCAGTAGCTCAGGCCTTGCCTGCGTGCTTAAAATCAGTTGCAGCAACAGCTCTAGCAATCAGACAAAGTGACTCCATTGTATTAGGACATCAATTGACAGTACAAGTTCCACATTCTGTAGAGGTTCTCCTAAACAGAACACAGACTCAACACTTGACTATAGCACGATTGACAGGTTATGAATTGATGTTATTCCAACCACACATAGAAATCAGACGTTGTAATACACTGAATCCTGCTACACTTTTACCATCGAGCACATTAGATCCCACTCCACATGACTGCATAGATGTAGTTGACGCAGTTACGAAACCCAGACAAGACCTGACAGATGTTGCATTACCTAATCCAGACCTGACACTTTATGTGGATGGTTCATGTTTAAGAACAAGCACTGGAGAGTTGGTGGCCGCATATGCCGTGACCACTGAAACTGAAGTCATAGAAACACATCGCATTGACACCCTGTCAGCCCAAGCAGCAGAGCTCATTGCTCTGACTCAAGCCTGTATACGAGCCAAAAACTTGAAAGTAAACATATACACAGATTCACGCTATGCATTCGGAGTCGTTCACGACTTCGGTGTTCTCTGGCAAGAAAGAGGTTTCTTGACCTCTCACGGAGCCAATATTCAGCATGGCCCCCTCATTCAAGCCCTGTTAGAAGCAATACATTTGCCTACAACTATAGCTATCATGAAGTGTAAAGCACATACGAAAGTCACAGACAAGATTTCTCAGGGCAACGATTTTGCAGACCGAACTGCAAAACATACAGCACTGACTCATACTCAAATGACGGACATGACAAAGACTGATGTAATCTCACCAACACACTGTATGACAGTCAAGGACCCCACACAAGATGTCATCGACATACAGACACATGCCACTCTAGATGAACTACAGAAATGGGCTGAACAAGGAGGGGTCCAGACAGATCAGGGATGGATGACGAAGGGAAAGACCACATGGTTTCTCCCCGACTCTATGGTTCAGGTTATCATCAACACAGCACATAGTCCAGCACATTTAGGAGAAAAAGCCATGTTAGACAGTTTACAGAACATCTGGTTCAACAAGCATTTACGAGCAGCAGCCAAACAGAAAGTGCGTACCTGCATGATCTGTTGTCAGTTCAATCCAGGAAAAGGTGTTCCCGTAGAGCAAGGTGGATTTCATCCTCCCAATTACCCTTTTGAAGTCCTCCAGATGGATTATATCCAGATGGAAAGATGCTGAGGATTCAAGTATGTCCTCGTAGTTGTATGTGCCCTATCCCGATGGACAGAAGCATATCCCGTCCCAGATTACACTGCCCCGACCACTGCCAAGCAGCTGGTTCGTGAGTTTTTCCCTCGATACGGTTTGCCCCGTGTCGTGTATTCAGATAACGGTCAGCCATTCTCGTCTGAACTCATGAAGCAGGTCTCGCTTCTATTGGGGTACCAGTGGAAGTTTCACTGTGTCCGGCATCCTGAGGCAGCAGGTCTCGTGGAGCGGCACAATCAGACTCTGAAAACTCGCCTTGCTAAAGTGTGTAAAGAGAAGGGAGTAGATTGGATAGTAGCTTTGCCAGTTGCTCTTTTCTATATGAGAATGGTAGCTCACTCTAGGACAGGGCTATCCCCGTATGAGGTGGTCTTCGGTAGACCTCCTAATATGTGGGGGATGCCTCTGCCGCGAAAGATTACTGATGTTGATAGTACTATGCTGACAGATTACCTTGCTTCCTTGATGTCTGCACTACAATCATGTCGTTCACAGGTCGCGGCAGCCTTCCCAGACAACACCGAGGTGAAGCCACATGAACTGGTCCCGGGTGATGTTGTAGTCGTCCGGAATTTTGACAGATCGAGTCCTTTGGAGCCCCGCTGGAAGGAGCCGAAGATTGTTTTGTTAACAACCAGGACTGCTGTAAAGTTGGAGGGGCGGAAGGGGTGGGTTCACTCAAGTCACGTGAAACGTTTTCATGGACTTCCGCCAAAGACTGAATCCCAGAACTCCCACGTACCAGTGACTGATACCAAACTTTATGTTGAGCAGATTTCGATTTGGTCTCTACCACTTGATTTTAGCTGTGCCGAGTGGAGCACATAGAGGTCAAGTGTTGCCAGCTTGCGGCTGCGACAACATGTCTCCGCAAGACCTGGCTCACTTTTTATTTCTATGTCCTTATTATTCAAGTCCAAGACAAATGTTTTTAAAACCCTTGCTTAAAAAGCTGAATTTTGTACAGATTAAGCCTGCACTTTTATATCTTCAGATGCTGCCTGATGACAGTACCTTTTTTATCTGTAAGTTTTTAAAAACAGCCCGGAAGTTCAGATTAAGCATGGAAGGTTGATCCCTAGATGACTTGCACTAAACTTGAAATCATGTCTTAAACAGGCATTTTTCATTTTTATTTCATTTTATATTGGCCTATTGCATTTTTAACTTACCGCATTTTAACTCTCTCGTGAACTGCCAACCCATATAAAATTGTGTGTTTTTATAAATCTTGCATGAATTGTATAATAATGTATTTTTGTGCTTTTATGACTGCTTCTCTGACAGTCGAATAAAGGATTTTGACTTGACTTGATACCAAACTCCCCCTTCTAGAGAAAACTCCCCAAGAGGAGTACCGCCAGAAATTGAGGTCTAGTAAGTCAGACAGTTTAATTGTTTAAGTCCCCTCCTGGGTGAAGCGGTTCGGCAGTTTCTGACAATGTACAAGTTAGACCCAAATAGAGAGAGAGATAGACAGGAGACCAAGAAACGAAAATATTGTAAAAGTCTCCGGAGCAGATGCGTCTGCACATTACTTATTATGTTTTTTCTGAGTCTTACGATTATTGCTATGAGTTGGATGCTATACATGTATTTTCCCCTTGCACATTCTTTTTCTAATGACACTGTCGAGCACACGTTTAGTGCTCTTCCTCCACACGAATTGTCTTATCGACTTGCGCTGCGCAACAATACATTTATTCGTATGTTACACCATTCTCACCAGATCAACAATGCTACTAATTGTTGGATATGTGGCCGACTCCCTCCCTATCAGAACTACAAGGGAGCTCTGCCTCTCTTTTCTTACCCGTTTACACATAATGGTTCCTGTGGTGCATGGTTTAGTTTAATATCCTCTGTAGACACCGAATCTAGAGTTTCCCAAGACAATTGGATATGGGGAAATCTGAACACAGTCATGAACAAAGCATGTTTCCCAAACGAGGAGGGTCTTCCACAAATGACAGGGACAGATCTAGAAAATGAAGTGTATGGATTAGGCAATTTTACACTTAATCTCATGATTCTAAATGTTCAGTCAGAAACCAGTCCAGACTTGCCATCCATATCAGTTCTACCAGCGAAAGGTGTATTATGTGTCAGAAAGAATGGTTCAGTACATCTAGGTCACAGTGACTGCATTACTGTGGTCGAATTCAGTGATAAAGGCAAGTCTACATTCAAAGCTTCCCGACATTCCTATTTCATTTGTGGTCAGACAGCTTATGTCCGTTTACCTCCAGACTGGGGTGGTACCTGTTTCATTGCATTTTTATTGCCACCAGTATTCCTAGCCCCATCTGACTATCACAGGAATTCCCGCCTCAATATTGTTAGACACAAGAGAGACCTCCCAATAGTTGATCAGACTGAAACTACATGGGAACAATATACAGATTTCAATAAAGGATTCTTTCCCTATCTAGGCACTGTCTCCAATAGTAAACTGATACGAAAATTAACCAGAATACTTGAAGCTGTAGTGAATGAGACTACTTCTGCTTTGGGCAACTTAACAGAGGAGCAGTCTGCTATGGGACTTGTCGTTCTTCAGAACCGCCTTGTCCTTGACGTCATCCTGGCCGATAGGGGCGGGCTTGTAGAGTCATCGGATCAAGTTGCTGCGTGTTTATTCCAAATAACGCGCCATCAGTCTATAAAGCTATTACCTGACTTCACGAAATTGCCCATCTGATACATCAGAATCCAGGCTCCTGGACTTGGTCCGGTTGGCTCTGGAGTATGATCACAGCCTGGGGATGGAAGTTACTGTCATTCCTAGGAATCATATTGGCCATAGTATTCAGTTGTTGCCTATGTCTGCAATGTGGGCCAGCGATTTGCGGCTTGTGTGCCACAGCTTGTGTTCCCCATCCAACTTCACGTTCCCATTCCCGAATAAAGAAAGAAGAACAGATGATGTTATATGAACAGATTGATGGTCTCATGAACATCGACATATCATGAAGGGTCCGTAGGGGACAAGGAGGGAATGAGGTAATTGAAATTTTTATGGTCAATTGTGTCCCCTAACGTGTACCCCAACGGCTCCATGTAGGAGTTTCAAGTACATGTAATTTCCCTCCACAACCGAATCTAAAGACGCATATATATTTGCGTCCAACGTTAACATGTCCTCTATCAGATCCACCATGAATGGATCGATAATTCAGTTCCTAAGTATGCCGTGCCACTGTCTTTACATGGTGCACTTTCACGTCTTTCCTGGCTCTGCCGAGCTAGGCCCTGATTTCTGTCTTCAAGCCACGTCTGTCTCTGCCTCTGAAAGCTGCAGCATGGAGATGCATCCCTGACCCCTGCCTTACTTCCTGCCAAGCGAGCGGTGCCCGGCTCGACCTGGCCTGCCTGCCAAAAACAGTATTTTACCTTCAAGTTATCAGCGTAACCAGCTCAGCTCCTCGAAAACACATTCCTGTCTAGTGATTTAGGTAAACATATCCCCGGCTACAGAGCAAAGAGCAAGTCTCCCTGTCTCCGTGCAAGTAATTTACAGTTCCCGTTACCAGAGTAGGCCCGTGGCCCCCGCACGTAGACACGCAGACACCTATGCACGCACTAACATTCAGTATAGAATAGCCTCTGCCCAAGAGACCTTTTACTCCAGATTAAACATTCTCCAAATATTATTATTATTATTATTATTATTATTTATTTTTATAAAGCGCGATAGTCACCCGGAGGTATCCCAGCGCTGAGGAACCCTGAATTCACCAAGTCAGCGGAGCAAGAAACTGAGAAAGGAAGATGGAAGAGTGGGGGATCAGAGCAAAGAAAGGGGGGGAGGGGGAGTACAGGTTAGGGAAAGAGATAGGTTTTTAACAGTTTCCTGAAGCGAAGGTATTGAGGTTCAAGACGTAGGTTACGGGGAAGTGAATTCCAAAGGCGGGAGGCTTGTACCGAGAAACGTCTTCCTCCTGCTCGGGTTTTCCTAAATCTAGGGATGTTGGTAAAGTTTTCTGCATTGGAGCGGAGGGACCTAGAGTTTCTGTAGGGAGTGACAAAATTACTGAGAACAGGAGGCCCTTGATTCTGCAGCGTTTTGTGGACGAGACATAGGGCTTTAAATTTGACTCTCTCCCTTATGGGGAGCCAGTGGAGGAGTTTAAGAGCGGGTTTGGCAGATGATCTGGCCGGGGTGTTAGTGATGATCCGGGCGGCCGTGTTCTGAATTGTCTGCAATTTAGTAAGGGTCGCTTCGGGGGCACCCAGGTAAATCACATTACTATAGTCCAGCCTCGATACTATGAGACCTTGGACTAATAGTTTTGGGGATTTAGGGGGGAGAAGGGGCAGGACTTTCCTCAGAGATTTTAAGAGGCCAAAGCAGGTCCCTGCCACCTTCTTAGCTTGTGAAGTGAAAGAGAGATCGGAATCGATCCACACACCCAGACTTTTCACCTCTTTTTTAGGGTCAGGGGGCGGACCCAAACAGGCTGGCCAGCTGTCCAAGGGAAGTGAGGCTCCTTTAGGGCCAAGTATAAGGACCTCGGTTTTTGTCCCATTAAGTTTTAGGGCTGATCTGTTCATCCAATGATGGACCTGCGTAAGGCAGTTGAACAGATCAGCTTTCTGTTGCTTGGGATGGGACAGAGACACCACTAGTTGTGTGTCGTCGGCGTAGCTGACGACGCTCACTCCGAAAGGGATGATAACCTCCTCCAATGTGGACATATAGATATTAAATAAAGTAGGGCTCAGGGAAGAGCCCTGAGGAACACCACATTGGAGGGGCATTTCGGAGGAGCGGGCGTTCTTTTCCCAGATCTGGTAAGACCGTTGGGCCAGGAAGGATGAAAGCCAGGATAAGGCTAGACCTTCCACTCCTACTTTAGCCAATCTTTCGATAAGAAGTTGGTGGTCTACTGTATCGAACGCCGCACTAAGGTCGAGGAGGATCACTGCCACTGATCCTCCCCCATCCAGTAGTGCTCTGGCCTCCTCTACAGCAGCCAGAAGGGCGATATCCGTGCCCTGTCCGGGTCGAAAACCTGTCTGGGAGCTTTTTAATTTGTTATTGGCCTCTAGGAACTGCGAGAGTCTCCTATTGACCAATTTTTCTGCGACCTTGCTACTAGATATCAGATATGTTATAGGGACAGGTCGATCTGACATGCCAGACTTCTGTCTCCTCTACTAGTGCTAAAAGTCAGACCCTTAGCTTCCTCCCGTTGCACGTCAATCACACGTCATATTAGCTGCGCGCGCATTCAGGCCACAAGTTTCAGCTGACTCTGCAAGATTTCTCTAAGCATCCACCCACTTGTGACACTTTTCTGTGACGTTTCTAGTACACGCCTATGTGCACACCCTTGTTCACGCCTTTTTGCTACGCACATGTGTTCTTATCATATACATTTCACTTGTCACGCCTACTGTATTCAATGCTATTGTGTCATTTTACTATATATGTCATGTACTGTGAATAAATCGTTGACATCTATCCTGCCATCATTGCATACCCGAACCCTTGTATTGATGGAATAGATTTCCATGACTCGAGTCATCCTTTATGATTAAAGCCCTTATGACTCAGACACCACGGACTCTGCCTCTCATTTGATTGAGCTATTTTCTTTAATTGTCCGAAATTATCTGGCAAACTCGTATACGGTAAAATATTTACCACATCTTGGGTGGGTCAGGAGGAGTCAAGCTGGGTCACACCCACGCAGGCCTGTGGATTGATGGTCTCCTACACTCGGTCCTCCAATGGTGTGTTCGGTGGGACAGTGGGCTCCCCTCCACCTGTCGCCACTTGCTCCCCCAGCCTCTCAGCAATCTTTTCCTTTGCCCGCCCTCTTAAGTCATACCAGCGCTTTTTCAGCTCGTCCACCGAGCGCTGGGTCACCCCCACGGAGTTCACTTTGGCGCGAATGCGCAGCCATATGCGCCTTTTGTCGGCCTCTGGCACCCTTTGGTAGTCTTTGCCAAATAGCCGGTTGTGGTCCTTTAAAACTCCTTCTATGAGGTGTTCGAGCTCCTGCTCTAAAAACTTGATTTTGCGCTTTCTCCCACTGGTAGAACCTCCTGCTGCATCCTGTGACATGCTTGCCACTGTGGTGTCTCCTGCTGTACTCCTGTAGGAACACTGGAGGGGAGCTCTGACACTGCTGCCTGTACTTCAGCCTCTCACTGCTGAATGAGGGTGGAACCTGCCTACTTCCTGGTTGTGATGTCATCACTGTGCTCAGGATGCGACTTCCCGTTTCTGCGATCTCGCAGTTAGCGAGATCGCTATTTGCTATTTCGGTAATTGCGAAATCGCAATTGCAACATGGGTATCGGCGGATTCTGCGATTATTTACCGAATTTTGGGGGCTCGCAATCTGCGATTGCGTCCGGTTGCGGTTCACATTTTTTTATCGCAAATGTTCATGAATGCCGTTCTGCGATTTCTAAATTGCGATTCGCTTTTTCTCGCAATTTAGAAATCGCAGAATTTGACATTGATGAATCTGGCTGATAGAGACATACCGTTTGCGAGGAGAAAAATACTTGATGCATCTGGCCCTAAGTCAACTACTGTGCAAAACAGAATAAAACAAAGCCTCCATGACCATTCAGCTCACATGATTTAAAATGCATCACTATTAAGGTCATCAGCTAAGAGTGATTTTAAAAATGTCAGTGGCTGTCAATAACAATTCATACACATGCAACACTGTAGTACTTCACAAAAACATGGGGGTGAAGAGTTGCTGATGTGTAAATTAAAATGCAGATGAATTTGAAAATGAGTGTAGGAGCTTCCCAAACGCAGGAGTAAAGTGCTTCTAAGGTGCAGGTAGAGGTTTATATAAGAGGGTCACTGTGGCCTTGAGTGGTAGACTCGATACTGTTGGAATACATTTTAGTCAAAAAGGCATTAATTAGAACTTTCGCTAAAGTGATCTTCAAGGATTGTTATTGCAAGGTAACTATTAAACAGCACAACCACAGTTTGCCATAACACAAGCAACCCATTTAAAAAATCTCAAGTTCAAAGAGATGTCAGACGCTAGCAAGTATTAGGAGTCGCAACTATTAGTAGGTTTGTGATAACAAGTAAAAAGCTTTACATGATAAGTCAAACTTGGCTGTAGCAGATTTGAACAATTTTGGAAAATTTGGGGCAGATTTATGATAACTGGCGCATCCTCAGGGATTCGCCAGTTATTTTGCGCCGCTGCTCCGCCACCCATGGTGCGCCGCATTTACAATGCGGTACAAAAGGGGGTGGTGATGGACGGAGCATCTGAATCAATCAAGCATTCCAGCTATCTTCAGCCCGGCTTGCATGAATCCAGTGGCAAAGTGAGCAAGGGACTCACGTCTGAGCATACCCTGCCACACTTATGGCGGCCAAAAGTGGTACAAAAGGGGGTGGTGATGGATGGAGCATCTGAATCAATCAAACAGTCACACTCAGTCAAAACATCTGGGTTTAATCCATCACTGTTCTTTAGCCCACTCTGCCACCCCAGTTCAGACATGGCTATATGCAAATCAGTCTGACCCTGTGCCTCATGGGAACAGTCCAGCCCGAACTGCCAAGCCATGTCTTCCCTGGACCGGAAACAAGCTTCGAGGACCGGTTTCTGGCATTCCAGCCGTCTTCAGCCCGGCTTGCATGAATCCAGTGGCAAAGTGAGCAAGGGACTCACGTCTGAGCATACCCTGCCACACTTATGGCTGCCAAAAGCGGTACAAAAGGGGGTGGTGATGGACGGAGCATCTGAATCAATCAAACACTCACACCCAGTCAAAAGATCTGGGTTTAATCCATCACTGTTCTTTAGCCCACTCTATATGTCAACAAAGGGAGAGGTAGGGAAAATCAAGGACACTCTCTTAATCCCCGGTTAAATGTAATACAACAAAAGAAGAGAGGTCTGGTCAGTCACAGGACTGCCAGAAATATGGAGCAAATGATAGGAGGGTTTTAAAACAATCACTCTGATTGAGTAGGAAGGCCCTCACACACCGACCTGGTCAGTGTCATGCTTCATCATCGGGCCCCACCGAAGAGACCGAGTGTCTCTTCGGTGTGCTACGACGCCAGAAAGACTGCGGAGCTGGTCGTGTGGGGAGGACGTGTTGTGAAAAATAGAATTTAAAAGTGCCTAACAGGGTATCGAAAAAAACTTTAATGAGTGATCCCTAAGACACGTGTAGGTGGTATATGTGTCTGAATTTAAGTGCCAAGGTTGTTAGGATTTGGTTACATTCAGCTAAATACCACGTGGTTAAATTAATCAGTCAACATGTTTCTGCCGTACTAGTGGTATGTATTCACCAAGGCATTCTTCAGGACTATACCCCGGCGGTATGGACACTCTAATAGTCCACCCTAACCTGGGGACGTGAAAGTGAAAAAAGAAAAGTGATGTCGGGGTCCGGTCTTGAGGATTCTTGCAGGTTAAGAAGCGGGTTGAGAGCGCTGAGGGCGATGTGCCAGGCGCGCTCCAATCCTCCTCCCGAGACCCATGGTGCTAGTAGCGCCCTATTTTAAAGTGCTGAGACACCTCTGAATTTGGTTTTTTTTTAGAATGAGCATTTCGCTCTTCTAATTTTTTAAGCACTTTTTTCACTTTTCTTTTTTCACTTTCACGTCCCCAGGTTAGGGTGGACTATTAGAGTGTCCATACCGCCGGGGTATAGTCCTGAAGAATGCCTTGGTGAATACATACCACTAGTACGGCAGAAACATGTTGACTGATTAATTTAACCACATGGTATTTAGCTGAATTTAACCAAATCCTAACAACCTTGGCACTTAAATTCAGACACATATACCACCTACACGTGTCTTAGGGATCACTCATTAAAGTTTTTTTCGATACCCTGTTAGGCACTTTTAAATTCTATTTTTCACAACACGTCCTCCCCACACGACCAGCTCCGCAGTCTTTCTGGCGTCGTAGCACACCGAAGAGACACTCGGTCTCTTCGGTGGGGCCCGATGATGAAGCATGACACTGACCAGGTCGGTGTGTGAGGGCCTTCCTACTCAATCAGAGTGATTGTGTTAAAACCCTCCTATCATTTGCTCCATATTTCTGGCAGTCCTGTGACTGACCAGACCTCTCTTCTTTAGCCCACTCTGCCACCCCAGTTCAGACATGGCTATATGCAAATCAGTCTGACCCTGTGCCTCATGGGAACAGTCCAGCCCGAACTGCCAAGCCATGTCTTCCCTGGCCCGGAAACAAGCTTCCGATGACCGGTTTCTGCATTCTGTCCATCAACTGTGTTTTTTGCAATTTTCACCCCGAGTGGGCTGGGTATGCTCAGACGTGAGTCCCAGGCTCTCCACATCACTGGAGTCAAGCTATCCAGGCTGAAGAAGGCTGATAGCCAGAAACCGGTCCTTGGATGCTTGATTCCGGTCTAGGAAAGACATGGCTTGGTAGTTCTGGCAGGACTGTTCCCATGAGGCACAGGGTCAAGGCTGATTTGCATATAGCCAGTGTCTGACCTAGGGTGGTGTGGAGAGCAAAAAAACGATGGATTTAGGCCCAGATCTTTGTACTGGGGTGAATGTAAGACATTGTTCTGCATTCTGTCCATCAACTGTGTTTTTTGCAATTTTCACCCCGAGTGGGCTGGGTATGCTCAGACGTGAGTCCCAGGCTCTCCACATCACTGGAGTCAAGCTATCCAGGCTGAAGAAGGCTGATAGCCAGAAACCGGTCCTTGGATGCTTGATTCCGGTCTAGGAAAGACATGGCTTGGTAGTTCTGGCAGGACTGTTCCCATGAGGCACAGGGTCAAGGCTGATTTGCATATAGCCAGTGTCTGACCTAGGGTGGTGTGGAGAGCAAAAAAACGATGGATTTAGGCCCAGATCTTTGTACTGGGGTGAATGTAAGACATTGTTCTGCATTCTGTCCATCAACTGTGTTTTTTGCAATTTTCACCCCGAGTGGGCTGGGTATGCTCAGACGTGAGTCCCAGGCTCTCCACATCACTGGAGTCAAGCTATCCAGGCTGAAGAAGGCTGATAGCCAGAAACCGGTCCTTGGATGCTTGATTCCGGTCTAGGAAAGACATGGCTTGGCAGTTCGGGCAGGACTGTTCCCATGAGGCACAGGGTCAAGGCTGATTTGCATATAGCCAGTGTCTGACCTAGGGTGGTGTGGAGAGCAAAAAAACGATGGATTTAGGCCCAGATCTTTGTACTGGGGTGAATGTAAGACATTGTTCTGCATTCTGTCCATCAACTGTGTTTTTTGCAATTTTCACCCCGAGTGGGCTGGGTATGCTCAGACGTGAGTCCCAGGCTCTCCACATCACTGGAGTCAAGCTATCCAGGCTGAAGAAGGCTGATAGCCAGAAACCGGTCCTTGGATGTTTGATTCCGGTCTAGGAAAGACATGGCTTGGTATTTCGGGCTGGACTGTTCCCATGAGGCACAGGGTCAAGGCTGATTTGCATATAGCCAGTGTCTGACCTAGGGTGGTGTGGAGAGCAAAAAAACGATGGATTTAGGCCCAGATCTTTGTACTGGGGTGAATGTAAGACATTGTTCTGCATTCTGTCCATCAACTGTGTTTTTTGCATTTACAATGCGGCGGACCATGGGGCAAAAACGGCACAGATGCGTGACGCATCTGTGCCGTTAAGGTGGCGCATTGCTGGAGTTGCGTCACAAGTGCGACGCAGCTCCAGCAAGGCTCGGGGGTGCCCCATCTTTACAATGCTGCGTCAAGACCTACGCCTGCTGCAAGCAGGCGCAGGGTTTTGACTCAGCATTGGCCTGAAAGTGACTTGAGTGAAATCTTATAGATTTCACTCAGCCACTTTTGCGAGGCGCACCTGCCCCGGAACGCCCACCCTGCGCCAGAACGCCCACAAGCGGCGCAGGGCTTTACAACGTGACGCATCTGTCTAGATGCGTCACGTTGTAAATCGGTCGTAGGGAGGCGCCACGTTTACGCCGCAGTTGTGTGACGCAAACGTGGCGCATTCCCAACATAAATCTGCCCCTTTGAGTTTAAGGCAGGGTCTGATAATGTGAGGCAAGCGAAAACCACCTGCCTACATGATCGTATATATCACGGTGATTAAACAAAGGCCTTAAAATTCTTCTTCTTTCTGGCAATATTCCAGGGCACAGGCATGTTATATGAATGATGTCCTCCTAAGCAATCTTACACAGTCTGCAGTTTGCATCGCTTTGAGCTTTTCTGGCAAGGGATATTCTACAAAGTGCAATAATTCCTGCATCCCAGTAGTACTGGTAACCTTGACAGGTTTAGTATTGCTTTTATTGTGTGACTTGAAGAGGTTGTCAGTCACGAGCTGATTGTGCCAAATTGCTGGTGATGAATATTGCAGGGCGAAGTGTGGCATTCTGAGCTATAGATTGACAGGATGTCTTTCAGTATATATTCCCTATGCAGATTGGATTCGAATTTGTTTCCCTCCTTCTTGGATGGATCCTCAGTTTTCCTCATGCAGTCAATTTCTGGTAGCCTGTATTGGGGAGCATCCAAAAAATGATTACACTTCATTCGGGTTGCTGCTGCTATTTTCAGGAGTCACTCTTTTCAGGTAAGAAATGACTGGGATAGCTACTAGATATGCACTCAACAAAGTGAAGGGTGAAAGCTGTAGTTTGAAGGAGTAACTCTGTGCAGTTGAGGACGAATGTTACAGCTACCAGATATGTGACAGTTTTCTCTTGCACTTGTTGTTTGGTGATAAATGGGGCTTAAAAAGTGGACAATGATGCAAACCTCTCAGGAAATGTTGTATTCAGACTTGGTCCATTGATCCCTTTGGATGTGTTAACTCCTTCGGTTTCCTCTTTTTCTGCATATTAATCCTGTTGCTTCGTGATTGTAAGACATTTTGGGGAATATACCATGTTTTTGACCGGGAAGCAACCACGGAGAAGTTCACCTATTATACACACAATGATGGGCCCAAAGACAGCGGGGTCCCCGAAGTCCCTGGCTGCCATCTTTAGCAGCAGTGCAGCAGGGCGAGGCAAGTTCCTCCCCAAACAGGGAGTTAATGGAGAGATGGCACTCAAGAAGGCAAGCCCCAGGGGGACAGTTTCTGCCAGAACAGAAGTGGACTTCTCCAGGAGATCAGATAGAGGGCTGGACCCAGCACTAACCGGCAGAGACCCTATAACGCTCTCTCAATTATCTAAGCTACCTCCAGAGTCATCGAAACAGGGTCTCGGTGGCACGATCAGCAGGAAGGTAGAAATAAGTGGAGCTAAGACCGTAGTCATAACAAACATTAGTACTGCGGCAAAAGATTGCACTCCTTCCCCATCGCCCTCCCAAACAGGTACTGTATCCACCAAAACAGGTGGTATTGGGGCCCAAGGCAGTCCTACTCTGACCCTGGCAGCAATCATACAGTACCCGGGGGCACGATCGCAGAGACTTAACAGGGGATGTTCATAGTTTAACTGCAGGAATTAAGGAAGGGCCCCTCTGGCTGCAAATGTCTGATCAGATGCCAGGGGGATAACATCTTTGGGAAGGCCAATGAGTATAAGAAAATAGCACAAAGCAGAGCCAAACGGTCATCAGTTATTGCAGGTGATGAGACTGACACAGTAGAACACTTTTTCTCACTGTCAGACCGTTCTGACTGGACTGGTGAGAACTCAGATGGGGGGCTCAGATGAGGCTCGAGAAGTGGCATTGAAAACTGCTCCAGTGATCCAATTGAAAGAGGAGACAGTTTGGGAGTAAAACCATTGAGGAGGTAATCCCATCAAATGAAGAACTGGAAGCTAAGGCCAGGTTCAAATGGGACTATTCGGCAATGCCAGGACTTGAATGAAGGATTCAAATGGGACTATTCGGCAATGCCAAGGCTTGAAGGAAGGAAGTCAAGCGCTCAAATGGGGGTGGAGGGTTGCGAACTGAACCTGATCTTGCAACCCTGGAGGCTAAGTACCAGGGGATTATGGCCCACCGAGAGGAAACTAGAGCAGACAGCCATATAGCACCATCTAAAAGGAAACTGCTGGGAACCACATGAAAAGTACCAAAGGCGTGCTCAGAGTTTTAGGACAAAATGACTGCGATGGAGAATAGGGTGACCACCTTAGAGACCGATATGCTTGCAAAGCGAAAAGTAGGAACAAAACACGAAGTACGTCTGAGTGACACTCAGTGGAAGTTCGAAGAGTGTGAATATAAACTAAGGCACAATAAACTCAGGGTGTTGGGAGTCGCCAAAGGAGTTACGAAAGATGACAATTGAACGTTTATCATTGGCTTATTTAGGACTGCTTTTTCTCCTCCAACAAGCTATCTTTGGAAGAGCTCATCCTCAAGGTGGATGGCTGATGGCTGTATGTTTTTTGTGAGGCCAGACATCTGCCATACCACAATTGAAAGTTGTAGGCGCCTGAGGCAGATGATACAGTCTATCCAGTCTAAGGGATAATAAGCATTTTTGATAAACCCGGCAAAGCTAAAAGTTATTTTTCAAGACTACACATATTTTTCTCCTCAGAAGTTAGGGCAAAAGAGTTTGTTGAGAACCTTGGGTAGCATGGGGGCTTCAAGGCTTTAAGGTTGAATACTTCTGGTGCTATGCTTGCAATTCTGAGGGATTGGATCGTGCAAGGGGGTGAGAAATGTTTGCTGCACAGTTGGTGGTGATAATCAAATATGGCTACTTTAACTTATTTTTAATGATTTTATGTATATATAAATCATTAGGATGGTGTTGTGTAGGCGCACACTTTAATCTGAATTTGAGAGGTATTTCTTTTCTAGGATCCTGTTTGGGGGGGTACATCTTCATCTATGAACAATGGCTGGTCCAACTGCTCCAGTCAGGTGTTGGAGGTGGTAATGGGGATAGTTGGTGGGGTTTTAAGGGGAGACTGGGAGGGAGGAGAGGAGACCCCGAATAGGGAGGTAGAGAGGGAGGGCGGCGCTGATGAAGGTTTGGGTTACAGAGTTTTAACAGCAGGGACAGGTGTAAAAGACAGAGCAAGAAATGTCTATGTGAGTCCCTGATCAGGATTTTAAAAGATACGTTTGAGAAGTTCAGAACGATAACAAATTCACAGATGTGCTGGATAACTCAGGGTAGAGTCAGGTTAAATATTTGCTCAGAATAATTTATGTACTTGCATGATAAATGCATGTGGCTGAACGATAGATTTAAAAGAGGCAGACTGGCACTGGGTCTTAGGGCAATGAAGCCCAACATTGTCTGTAT
This sequence comes from Lissotriton vulgaris, assembly GCF_964263255.1. Lineage (NCBI taxonomy): Eukaryota > Metazoa > Chordata > Amphibia > Caudata > Salamandridae > Lissotriton > Lissotriton vulgaris. Next base: position 772,762,376 of record NC_141696.1, on the reverse strand, counting down.
TCAGGAAACCCATATACCATGGGGGAAAGGAGATTGATGGGAGACAAGGGGTATTCACTTCTTTGCTGTATTATGCAGGTGATGACTTCTAGGGAGGGTAGCCATTGCCGCCAGAAAAACTACTGCACAGTAGTCAGGATCAATGCTGACAAAATGGGGAGGTGGGCCAGAGTGGACCTTCGTATTGGTATGGGAAGAATCACCCTGTGCTCGGTATATGGCCCCAACCTGGACGACCCAGCTGTTATTGACTATCTTAACCCGGAATTCTCAACCTGGACAGCCCCCCTTATCTTATGCGGTGATCTTAATCTTCTTATGGCTATAAGAAGGAATGACGGAGTGCTATCCATATATGGGTGGGAGCCTGCTGATGTTCAGAGCAGTTCAACTATTAGTTTAAAACCATGGGCTGACTGATGTATGGGAAAAATAAAAAAATTTTGACCTTAAATACACGTTTTGTTAGGCCTGAGGTGAGTTCATGGAGTTTTGGTCCGTGGAACTCTGAGAAGTGGAAGAAAAACTGTGCTGCGCTCCGTGGAGTTCGGCCAGTGGCAGACTCTCTTAAGTTATGCTTCTTGCACTGATTTTAAGCACTGGGAGGTTGTTCTGTACTGTAAAACCATCCCGAATGGCACTGCAAGTTGCAACAGATGGCGCTGCTGCTTTCTGCTGCTCGAGTAGACTTTCTACTTGGACGGCAGCTTCCTCAATGCGAACGTCAGATTTCTCAATTCAAGCGGTTGCGACCTGCCACGACCACCCGCGTTGAGAAATCTCACCGGTAGGTGGTCTAGTGCGTGTTTCTTTTTGTGAGCTCTTGCGAGAAAAACTCCACCCACGTCACTTCTCGGAGTTTTTTGGGAACTCCACATGTAGTGGGCAAAACTACTCAAACTCCGCCGGTGAAGCAGAATTCTTCGCCCACTTCTAGTTTTTTTTCTTTACTGGTACATCTGGACAATTTCAGGTGTCTACATCTTTAGCAGGGCAGGTGGGAATCAAGTGTTTTTCCAGGGTCCTGTCAGATTATAAGTGCTTGAATATGCAATTACCCTTTTTGTTAGGTTGTGTGGGGCCTAGATGTTCAACAGGAAACTTTTGCTAGAAATGGAATATAGGCACAGCACACATAAATGGCTGGATTATTTGCTTACAGTGAAACAGGGCACTGCTACCAATGAGATGGTCTGGGTTTCCCTCAAAGCATGGATAAGAGGGGAAACCCCTAGCTTTAGTCTTTTTAAACAGAGGCAGAGGTGCAGCCCAATACAAGGACTGTATGGTGATCTCTCTTTTACAAGAAGTAGTGGCTAGGCTCACAATGGAAGGGTGGGATTGTAGCAAGACTACACAGGATATTGCAGCACTCAAAGTCAGATTTAACCAGCACTACAGCAAGGAGATGGCCACCAAATTTCAAAGCTTCAAGACAGAATGCTATGAATATGGAACAAACACAGGCAGGTTACTAGCACACTGCATTAGACAGAAAATTAGAAAAGGGGATTGATACTATCACAGTTAAGCAGGGATTGAAGACTGAAATTCCTACAGAGATTCTTAAGGTATGTCAAGACTTCTCTGAAAAACTTTATACAGAGGATATGTTTCCTCAACCAGACAGTTATGTCATCTTCCTCAGTACAGTAAGCGGTAATATCTTGAGAGATGGAGAAAGGGCTTCCCTTGAACTGGTAATCACCCGTGAGGAGGTGGCTGAGGCAGTGAGATCTCTGGCCATGGGGTACTGGAAAAGACAACATTATTCTACGATTCTATAGGACTTTCCTCCCAGAGCTTCTGGAAGTTATAATCACTTCACCTTTATGTGCAAAGAAGGAAGAGGAGGCCTCCCTTCATGGGAGGATACTAATAGTGTTGTGTTCAGAATAAAGGGAAAGCTTCCTGTAAACCCTGGGTCTTATAGGCCTATATCTTTGATGAATGAAGATGGCATAGATTATACTAAGATATTGGTTAAAAGGCTCAGTAGGGTAGTTGTTAATATGGTATTCCCCTGTCAACATGGCTTCATCCCAAGACGGGAAACAACTGACCATGTGCAAAAGGGAATTACCCTATTAGACTTTGCTGAGGCAACAAAGTAATCTATAGAATAATTTATATTGTTGGATGCTGAGAAGGCCTTTGATCGAGTCTCTTGGGGATATTTATAGGAGGTTTTAAGATGGAAAAGGCTTGGTGCAGGCTTCATTAAAACAATCAGGATCTTATATCAAGCTCCCAGGGCCAGGCATCAGATCATGGGTAAGGGATCATAGCAGATTCTAATAACCAAAGTGATGAGACAGGGGTGTCCGAGCTCAGCTCTACTCTTTGCCTTATATATAGACCCATTTATCACACAATTGGAGAATATTAGTGGGATCCAGCCTGTCTCTATAAGAGATATGGATTATAAAGTCTTGGCTCATGCTGATGATATAGCAATGGTAACACCTGAACCTTGTAATGCTTTGACGGTGATCGAGGATGAGGTTAGCATCTTTGGTGCCATAGTGGAAAACACCTAAACAAGGGCAAGACCTGGGCAGTTTGCACCAAAGGAATTAATTCTGGGGATCAGCACTGGGTGTGTGAGTGAGTATAATCGCTACCTTTGATAAACTGGTGGAGTTAAATCTGGCACCCCTGAGCATGAAGATTAAGCAGGATCTAGTCAGAATTAAGAACTTGCGTCTATCGTTGGTGCGAAGAGTTAATGTCCTAAAAGTGCTTATCCTCTTGAAAGTTTTATGTTCAGGATCATTCCATTGGAGGGTAATAAGTGCTGGCTGACCAAGCTAGAACATGTGTGTTGAGGTTTTTTATGGCAGTTCAAAAAACCAAGAAGGGCTGTCAGAATTATGATTCTTCCTAGAAGTTGTGGGGGATAGGCAGTAACTGGTTTTACGTTTTACTATTTGTCTTATATGCTTCAGCACCTAGGGAACCTGATTACGGGTGACATTCATAATATCAATCCTGCTGAGGCACCATCTATATTTAAGCTCACACTGGGGCCTGATGCCAAGGGATGTTGCTTGAGAAAGCTGGAGAGGAGTTATTATAAAAAGAGAAGATTTAAGACATTGGATGGGGCATTTAAGTTCTGGTGGTAGGTAAAGAAGAGGATTAATACTGCTAAATTTAATCGCTATACACCCTTGTGGGGCTCATGATAACTTGGGTAAAAGATTTGACATAAGTGGCATTTCAAGAACAGGGGATTTTTATGATGGTGGCCAATCATGCTCCTTTGGTAAGATTCAAGAGAAATTTGGTCTCACAAGAGAGATTTTTTTAAATATCTGCAGATCAGAGATTTTATTAGTAAATTGGACAAGAACCAAATCTCCCTTGTGAAGTATCCTGTTATAGAAGCCACAGACCAGGGAAGCAGAATTGGGTAAATTTATGATCTATTAATACAGGTTTTCCTGGATGATCTAGAGCTCCAAAATACTAAATGGAACTAAGACTTTGGGTAGAAGGGCCACTATTGAAGGATCACATAAGATTTGTAGAGAGACCCTTCTAACTGTTGGATTAAGAAGCCAGCACATTAAAACAGCTTTGACATGTATTATATGCCCAATACGCATTCAGATGGGGCAAAAAAATCGGATTCCAAATGCCACAGGTGTGAGGCAGAGCTAGCGGAAATTGTGCATATGTTCTGTGTATGTACTAGCTTATCAGCTATTTTCAAGAGGTTGGGACCTTTATCGGTATGATCCTTAAGAAAAAAATTAAGGTTACCCCTCAATTAATATTGCTAGGACTTAGTGAGGTCTAAGGGCTTTCCAAAGGAAACATATATCTGACCTTTGTGGCTATGATGATGGACCTCATGCGCATAGCCTCAGGACAAATAAGCCCTTATCCTTCTACATTTGCTGAACGGTACGGAGGTGGGGTGATTCTATTGGGGCCCCAGCAGCTGAGTGGATCAGGAGCTTCAATTAGGGATTGTATAGTATGTGTTTCATTGAAACCTTAATAAGTTGTGGTCTATTGGTGGGGAAGCCTTATGGGAATGGCTGGCTCCGATCCATTATGTATCAGTCCTGATGATGCACATATGCAATTTAATAACTGGAATGCCCTTGCTTGATTCTGCTTTTTAACTGTACATTATTTTATGGGCAATGTGAAAAACTATATGTATTTTTTGTACCTTACTAGCCGGTAATCTATTTACTCATTATGTAATGTATTCTTTATTTACTCTGCTGCCAAGGTCATCAAGAATATAGCCACTGTATTAGGCTAGGCACTAGCCACCAAATTGTGCACATTTCCGCCCTTTTACAGTGGGGTAGGGCAGCGCAGCAAGAAGACTTACGACAATGTCGTAAGCAAATTTCCCATAAATGATGCCCTCAGTTTTTCCATTTCTGTATATTGTAAATAAACAATATTACCATTAGCCAACTGTAGGAAATTGAGTTTTTGATTGAGGAGGTAAATACCGTTCTCAAGCAACAACCACAAACCCTGTTGGGGTGAACCAAAAAAGGGACTAAATAAACCTGTGCTTAACCCTCTGGTAGCGTGACACAAAAGCAGTCCGGCTTAACTTAGAGGAAATGTGTAAAAGATTTATGCAACACTCAAAAAGTAATAAAATGAAAACACAACACATGAAAATACTATGTTAATTTAGAAAAATAGAGACTTTTTAAATAAATTAGATAATAACAAAATAGATTAAATGCAATCAGTAGAAAAAGAGTTGCCGGAGTTGTGAATTTTGAAAGTTTTAGTGAAAATTAGGGCCAAAAAGTTCAAAGCACCAACAGTGGTCACCTAGTCAAAAGTTATGGCCAACCACAACGGGAGGCAATTCAGATACACAAGGTGGATTGGGCCTGGTCTCTGCTTATCTTTAGACTTAGAAAACGTTTTGAAGAAAAATGTCTTGGAAGGTAAAGTTCAGTGGGGCAATGAAGCTGGCAGTGTCCGAGGAGGGAGTCGTTGTCGTGGAGCCGATGGGCAAAGTTTCTGTGAAGATTTATATGTTTGGTCTTTATCAATTTTTAGGGAGTTGAACATCTCCAACAGTACTAAGCAGCAGACTGAAGACTTCAATGGCTCCATGAGGCCCTTCTGAAGAGAAGCATCTAAATAGGTTTTCCTGCTGCAGGGAAGAAGATAAAAGCAGCTACCGCAAAGTCAGGCCAACCAGCAATGCACGTTGGGCAAATGAACAAACAGGTATGTCCGATTCTCCTGTCACTTCTCAGACCACTTTTTAGTGGAAAATGTAGTAAGTCCTAAGTGTGCTTTTTGCCTGTTTAGGTACCTTTAGCTCCACTTCCAAGGGTCCAGGAGAAGGTGGGCATCACTTCGAGGGCAGGAATCGATGCTGGCAGTGTTCTGGTGGGGATTTAAGGATGGAGTTTTTTCTGTCTCTGAAGGTCAGAACAGGAGGCCAGCCAACTAGCCCTTGGAGTCACTATGGAAGTCCTGGAATCAAGCAGCATGGCACAAGTATGAGGACAAGATTGCTGTACCCCTTCCTCTAATGATCCTTTGCACCCATCTACAACCCCACTCCCGAACAGGAGGCGCTTCTGGTACAGTACACCAGCTACCACAGAGATGTTTAATGGCCCTATATGCCCCCTAGAAAGAAAACAGTTGTGAGGGACTACTTGCATACAAGGACAAAACAGGGAGTGATGCTGGAGGTGAGATTTCCCTTGTGGTGCAACAGTTACCTCCAGGTTAAAATTACATGGCTCTCATGAAGAAAGACCACATGGACAGCTTCCACACTTATAAAATAGAGCTGAGAAATTAACTGCTCCAGGACTTTTATAAAAACCTAGCTAATATGTGTTCGGATTTGGAATCCAAAATACAAGATCTGCATATGGATACTGATTTGGGCCAACGCCTCCTGGACATAGAGAAGTGATTTGACTTTCTTAGTAAGTAGCAAGCATCAACGTCCTCAGTGACTTTCAAGTTAGACAGACAACTGAGATTCACACTGGAGAAACTTGAGGACTTGGCCTGGATTAAGAAGCCTCTTAGCCTAATGTAGATGCTTTCTTGACTGCCTGGTTCTCAAGTATGCTGGAAGATGACCATGGAGAGGTATGTCTAGACAGAATCTATAGGGTGGGCCCTTAGCGTTTAGATCAATTGCAAAGACCTAGAGGCATCCTGGTAACCTTTATTACTGTTCAGTAAAGGAGAAAGTTCTAAAGAATGCCTGGTTATGAAGATGTCTTTTTTTAGGACTTCACATACTCAGTATACCAGAATGTTGCCCAGGCCACACCACAACATCGAACAAAGCTTCAGGAAGTCACTCAGAAGTTGATTGCATATCGAATCAGATAACATTGGACATATCCTTTCGGTCTCTTTTTTGAATTGGCTGATAAGCAACATCATGTCATGGAGAAATACCAGTTGAGCATCCTTGAGCCCGAGGACACCTTGGACCCTCCATGGTGGCAAAATGACTCTGATATATCTTATGAGCAGCGAGACTGGTCTTATTGGTGTTCCCTGAGGGTTCATGCCTCTCCACAGAGGGGTTCAGGGCATCAAGAATGGCTCTAATAGATGCCATAGTGCATGTCCATGTGAAGATTTTGGTGGCTCCTTATTGAAGTAGGATTCATGTTTTGGCATCTACTGTTACCTTCTGGAGCAGATCTTGGGGGGCTGGGGTTTGTGTCTGTACCTGATGTTGACTGAGCAACTTACACATAAATTCTGCATCAAACTCTGGACCCGGGGATGGTTTTTTGGGGCTTAGGATTGGGCTGGGAGCTGGAAGGAGCCGGGTTGATCCTTTCCTTTTCAGGGGTCTGGCGAGAAAGTTGTGCCAGGGGGAAGAGGAGGAGTTCCCTCACCCTCAACTGCAGTTTGCTTGGGGTGTGGGAATGCCCAAAGTCATGCTCATGCATGAGGTTGTTCCTGTCACCTTTTGTTATACTTGTTAATTTTTTCTGTCCTTTTAATTTTGTTTACACAAAGCAGGGAATGTGAATTTGATATTCCTAGTCATTTGAGCATTTTATCAGTTCACCTACTTCTGTGCATACACTATTTGTTGTGGTTATTTATCATGGTGACTATTACTACTTTAAATGGTAGGGTCTTAGCTCCCCTAATAAGGAAGGGGCAATCTAGAAGACTCTTAGTGACCAGCAGTTGGATGCTATTTGTGTACAGGAAACTCATCCACTGAAAAAAGATCAGCCTTATTTTGGCACACATGCTACGCAAACAAAAGATGGATGGACTTCTGAATAAATCATACATTCACCCCCAGTCAAGAGATCTGGGTTAAACCCCTCATTTTTTACTCACCATGCCACCCCAGTTTAGATCCAGCCATATGCAAAAAGTCTTGACCCTGTGCCTCTTGGGAACAGTCCAGACCGAACTGCCAAGCCAGGTCCTCCTTGGAACGGAAACAAGCATCCTGGGACCGGTTTCTGGGTATTGCCCTTCATCAACCAGGCTAGCTTGAATCCAGTGGCACTGTGAGCAATGGACCCACGTCTGGGCATACCCATCTCACTTAGGGTGAAAAGTGCTATGCAAACAAAAGATGGATGGAATGCTGAATAAATCATACATTCACCCCATTCAAGAGATCTGGGTTAAATCCATTATTCTTTTGCTCACCATGCCACCCCAGTTTAGACCCTGCCATATGCAAATCAATCTTGACCCTCTGCCTCATGGGAACAGTCCAGACTGAACTGCCAAGCCAGTTCCTCCCTAGACCGGAAACAAGCATCCTGGGATTGGTTTCTGGGAATTACCCTTCATCAGCCAGGCTAGCTTGAATCCAGTGGCACAGTGAGCAAGGAACCCACATCTGGGCATACCCGTCCCAATTAGGGTGAAAAGTGCTACGCAAACAAATGATGGACGGAATGCTGAATAAATCATGCATTCACCCCCAGTCAAGAGATCTGGGTTAAATCCATCGTTCTTTTGCTCACCATGCCACCCCAGTATATACCCAGCCATATGCAAATCAGTCTTGGCCCTGTGCCTCATGGGAATAGTCCAGACCGAACTGCGAAGCCAGGTCCTCCCTGGACCTGAAACAAGCATCCTGGCAGTGGTTTCTGGGAATTACCCTTTATCAGCCAGGCACAGTGAGCAAGGCACCCACGTCTGGGCATACACATCCCACTTAGGGTGAAAAGTGTTACGCAAACAAATGATGGACGGAATGCTGAATAAATCATACATTCACCCCCAGTCAAGAGATCTGGGTTAAATCCATCGTTCCTTTGCTCACCATGCCACCCCAGTTTAGACCCAGCCATATTCAAGTCAGTTTTGCCCCCGTGCCTCGTGGGAACAGTACAGACCGAATTGCCAAGCCAGGTCCTCCCTGGACCGGAAACAAGCATGCTGGGACCGGTTTCTGGGTATTACCCTTCATCAGCCAGGCTAGCTTGAATCCAGTGGCACAGTGAGCAAAGGACCCAGTCCAGACCCAACTGCTAAGCCAGGTCCTCCCTGGACCAGAAACAAGCATCCTGGGACCGGTTTCTTGGTATTACCCTTCATCAGCCAGGCTAGCTTGAATCCAGTGACACAGTGAGCAAGGGACCCATGTCTGGGCATACCCATCCCACTTAGGGTGAAAAGTGCTACACAAACAAATGATGGACCGAATGCTGAATAAATCATACATTCACCTCAATCAAGAGATCTGGGTTAAATCCATTGTTCCTTTGCTCCCCATGCCACCCCAGTTTAGATCTAGCCATATGCAAATCAGTCTTGACCCTGTGCCTCATGGGAACAGTCCAAACTGAACTGCCAAGCCAGGGCCTCCCTGGACCGGAAACAAGCATCCTGGGACCGGTTTCTGGGTATTACCCTTCATCAGCCAGGCTAGCTTGAATCCAGTGGCACAGTGAGCAAGGGACCCACGTCTGGGCATACCCATCCCACTTAGGGTGAAAAGTGCTACGCAAAGAAATGATGGACGGAATGCTGAATAAATCATACATTCACCCCCAGTCAAGAGATCTAGGATGCTTGTTTCCAGACCAGGGAGGACCTGGCCTGGCAGTTCAGGCTGGACTGTTCCCATTGGGCGCAGGGTCAAGACCGATTTGCATAATGCTGGGTCCAAACTGGAATGGCATGCTGAGCAAAAAAATGATAGATTTAGGCTCAGATCTCTCTACTGGGGTGAATATATGACATTGTTCTGCATTCTGTCCATCAATTGCTAGGGCGCTCGACCTCGGACTTGAGAGTCTGGGTTCGAGTCTCGGTAACGACGCCAAACATCCTGAGATTCTGGGCAAATCACTTAATCTCCAGTGCCCAACAAAAATGAATATGTGTCCTCATGTAACGTAACTGGTGCTATGTAAAGCGCTCTGATACCCGATTCGGTTCGGGTCAAGTTCGCGCTATATAAAACTCTGCAAAAAAAAAAAGTGTTCTTTTTGCATTTATTTTTGGCACACATTTTTTCCTGTTGTTTTTATCACTTCCACATCTATTAAACAGCGAGGGGTGGAAGTCTTGATCAGGTGTAAATCTCCTTTAGTAGTCTCGGAGACCAGATTCAATAGGGAGGGCCAACACTTCATTCTGATTGGTACACTTCATGGACGCTTAGGCACATTGACTACAGTATATGCTACGAGCACTCTGAAGATGCTAATCTCTTAAAGTACCTCTGAAGATGCTTATCTCTTAAAGTTCCTTCTCGTGGTGGGAGGAGCACCCTCAAGAAATTGAAAATGCATACTATTTCCATGTTCCAAAGACTCAATCTGACATTGACTACATACTGACTTGTGTCCCCCCTTTTGTCTGAGGTTCAGGAAGTGCAAATAAGTGTGCTGGGGATCTGGGATTGTGTGCCTGCATTTGCATGTTTGGTGCTTGGGGCTGGGGCTTCTCAGCCTAGTTGGTGCCTCTACTCCTCACCGCTCAGAGACAAATGATTTCTAAAGAAATTGGCCAGCATACTGACATGTATTTCACTTAGATTAAGGGTTCTGGGTGCCTACTGGTGTGGTCTGGGATGCCTTTAAACCAGTAATTAAGGGCCATTTGATTGCACCGTCGGCTGATCACCTTTTTTAACAAAGAACAAGAGCGACCCATATGTCCCTCTGAACTGGGCATAGCTAGTCAGCTAACAAACAATGTTCACAAGGTACTCATTTGAACAACAAAAGTGAAAATAAAGCAAGGTGTATTACTTTCTTGTATCTAAATTGGAGTTTGTAATTAGAATGGGGAGTTATGTCCTTTTAACTCCGTCAATATAATAGTCGAAATCGAAGCCCACAAACAACAAGCCAAATTATTTTTTTATCAAGCCCACTTCAGCTGAAAACTGGCATAACTTTTATTATGCAAAGAACAATCATATGTAAAAGGGAGTAAACAATTGCTGTCTATATACTCTACATACAAGGTAAAGTGTGATCCAAGTGACTTTTGAGCCCCAGGGTAGTGACCAAAACCAAAATGACATATTATACAGTAAAAAATTAAAGGAAGCAGTTGGTTATTGGAGTAATTGAGGAGGTCCCTTATGGAAAAAAGTGTCAATCCACTTAGTAGGAGTGTTTCCGAGTGTTCTAGGACTCTCCCTTACTGTAGTCAATGACGTTTCGACCCTCTCGCGTTACGGTGTCTCTTCAGGACAAGGGGTCCAGGCAAGTACATTTGGACGAAGGTTCATCTTGATGTAGACGGTCATGGAATGGTGACCCTGTTGCAGGATGAGCATACTCCAGCAAGGAATCCGTCAATTGTAGCTTGCAAATTGTATCCTGTCTCATACGGTACCAAGCGCCAAGAAACCAGATGATCACCAGCATCTCCAGAAATTAGATATCCATCAACTTTTTAAAAAGATATCCAAGGGTTAGAACAGGTAAGGGCAGAACACCCTACTCTACAGAATACACAAAAACTACTTGCAGCAATAGGTTAACTTTACCTGCATTACACCAATGGAGCTGAGCTTGCCCTCCTACATTTAAGATGGTAGTCTTGTGCCATGGGAAAAAAGGTTGGCACCCAGTTGGTTATATTGTTTCGGGGCAGATAAGAAAATAAATATGTAAAAGAAACAATCACTCCCACTGTTCTTTCTGATGATGCAGAGAAGCTTTTCTAATTTGTCTTTTATCACTCATACTTATACCCTGGGAGGCACGCCCATTGGCTCAACCAGAGGCATTCTTCAAGGACATAAACCTTTCCCGAATTACTGGGGACGAAAGGGATACCTTGGACAGGTTCATAGAGCAGAAGGACGTGAAAGCTGTGATAAAGGTCCTGAAAAATAATAAAGCTTAGGGACCTGGTGGGTACATAACCAATCTTATAAACTATTCTCTTGCAAGCTAATCCCTAAATGAACAGCCCTGTTTAATTTCTACACTGAGGTCTGTTATACAACCCCCAAGGTGAGAAAGGCAGTAATATTGGTTCTCCTCAAATCAGAAAAGTGTATGCAGAATTAAGCCTCCCACTGTCCGATGACGCTTTTGAATATTGACACAAAATTATAGACAAAGATTCTGGCTGCCTGCCTTGGTAAGGTCTTTCCATACCTGATCATTCTAGACAAGAATGGTTTTGTACAAGAGCAACAAACCTGCGATAACATAAGGTCAGCCATCCATCTCATTGAAAAGGATTTGCTCAAGGAAATTGTAAGGAAGTGGGTCTTATTGTATGATCACTCCCAATGTTTTGGACTGATACTGCAGGTTTTATCACTAGTTTTTCAAGGTCGCTGACGTCTGCTAGTGCCAGTGACCTCAGTTGCAGGGCTCTGCCCTTAAAAGTGTGTTTCATTGGTTTATACTCAATTGGCATAAGTTAACTTACTTATAAGTCCCTATTATATGGTAGCACGGATACCCAGGGCCTGTAGGTTGTAGTAATGCTCATGGGCTGCAGCACTTATTGTGCTGCCATGAGTGTGACCAAGTAAAACATGTCTCCCAGCCTGCCACTGCAGACTGGTAGAGCAGTTTTCAAATGTTAATGGGACTTTGCCATTTAAGCTTGTGTCAAAGACCAGACTTTCCTTTCTAATATATAAATGCTGACCCTAAAGTAGCCCCGTCGAGCCCTGAGACAGGATGATGTATATTAAAAAGTAGAACATGCATTTCTGTATATTTTAATAGTAAAAATCCTAAATTGCCCTTTTTACTGTAGAAAGGCTACTAGCTCCTTAGGCAAGAACAGGGTTACACACTGACAACTCGTATTGTCTAACTTCTGAATGAAACTACTAAAGTTGGTTCTTCAAGGCATCAAAAGAAACATCACATTAAATCTGAATTGATGCCTAAGTCGAATTTAATGTACTTTTTGAGGGAAACATCACTTACAACGCATTTATTACAACGCACTACCATTACAACGCAACCATTACAACGCAAACCATTACAACGCATAGCGCTGGGGGGCGCTCTAGGATAGGGAATATATTTAATTTACTATCCAACACCTTCCGTACTATCCACGGGGACTGGAGTTGGAATAGTAAAATAAATAAATCACTATCCAGCGCTTAAAAGCACTATGCGTTGTAGTGGTATGCGATGTAAAAACCGCGTTGTAACAGCAGGCGTTGTAATAGCCTGCGTTGTAACAACACCAATCCACTTTTTGAGCATAAGGTAACTTTAGAAGTTGCCACTCCATTGCCCAAATTTTCTACTGGCTATTTGCAGTTGCTGACCCTGAGACAGTCTTCTGCTCTCTTGGGAGAGGTATGAATGACTCATAGGAAAGGACACAATAAAGGACTGCCATAGGAAGAGATGCTACCACTTCCTGTCAGGAGGCCAAACAGGTTGTAAGCCCAAAAGGCGAGCTTCAAATGGGAAACCAACTTTGAAGACCAAGTAATGGACACACACAATAGGGGCTACTCTTTTGCTCTGGTACAAAGGTTGGTATCGGGGACGGAGAAGAGAAAACCGCGGTCAAGCCAATTTTCCATTGGGGTGTAGCTCTCAGGCAGTCATACCTCTAGGGTGGGCTACCAAGCACCACACAGAGAGAAGGTACTGATATTTTGGGAGTCGGCAGAATATTGCACTGTGGGATAACTAGGTACAAGACATTGCAGGAAAGGTGTGGACATGATGAGAATGATATTAAATGGCAAGTCATAGAAGTCATTAAGGCCCCTATAAACGGAGGAGACATCTCTGCCATTCTTGACAAAACTGAACTAAAAGGGATTCAGGAGACTAAGGGATTTCAAAAAGGACTAACCCGGTTAGAGGAATGGTCTCTGTTTGTAAGCATGCTCTGCTTTTCATTTTGAGCCTATCCTATTTTTACTCCCTCTGATTGTAAGCATGTTCTGCTTTGCACATTGCTGTAGAGTCAGCATGACAGAAATGTGTTAGCATTCAGGACCACTTCTCTATTAAGGTAAGACCCACCATCCGCACTGATAATTTCTTTCTCTTTTGGCAAAAAGACGATCTCATAATCAGAGGAGCTATGTTTTACACATTGCTCTTATGCTAGGTTTGTTTAAGCATTGTAATTTCTCTCAGGACAGGCATTTGATTCCTACTTGTGGTTTACTCTTGCATCGTATTTAAAATGCATGTTAATAGAAGCAGCACTAGAAAGGGTCTTCTGAATTATTACTATACTAGTCTCTTACACCAGAATATTTAGTTATAATCACTCAATTCCTTTATTTTAGAAATTGATCTTATCGTTATATGGATGCATATTTGGATTTCTCCTAAATCCCCCACAATTTTTAGATTAACAGTGCACTGCATTTGTAGGTATCTCTGCCCTTATATTTTTCAATTCTTAACTCCTGCAATGACACTCTTACCAATCACCTTGAAGCTATTGATTTTAGATCGGTGTGTTACTAGTAATCATTTGTTGCAAGGGCACAAGATAGCATGTTGCCCTTATTTCATGGTTCATGCATGATGGTTTTTTGGTCCTTTGCTTCCACTACTTCAAGAGAAATTCTCGCAGTACACATCTCTCTAGGCGCATGTCCCTTATATACATATCTTAAAATGAAAAATGTTCTTTCTCTTCTCCCCTTGTTAATGTTCGGTATTTCATATTCGTATGATACTCATGAACAGGCACTAATTGTGTTGAAAAAGCCTGTTGTTTGCTTAATTACACATTTTTGAAAAATCAGGCGCTTCATGTAATATATCAATTGATACAATGCCAGGCAACTGATTCTCAGGCCTGATGATGATCCCATATTTTTACGAGATTGAAACGTCGTCGACATACACTCTGACCAGTCACACTATGCTTTGTAGTAATTTTGTTTTGGGTGCAGTAGTGTTTTGCTTTTAATAGGAAGTGACATAAAGGTGTTATACGTATGTTGGTCACTGGTTGCTTGCCGGTATATGTCTATATGTTTTTGTTGTCTTTTTTAACACCTGGTTTTCTGTACACTATTGTTTGTTAACTCAATTTTTGTTTCAGTTCTGATTATTTTTTTTGCTATCTTGATGTTTGGTTTTTGAAATTATTCCGGCTGGGGTAAATCAAATTTTTGTTTGAATTGTAGTAAAAAAAATGAAAACTTTGATCATTGAATCTGTTTATAGAACTGATTTTTCATTCAATCAATTAATCAATCAATGTACTTGTAGTGTGCGCTACTTACCGTGAGGATCTCAAGGCGCTGAGGGGAGGGGGTGGGGGTGCTGCTACTGCTCGAAAACCCAGGTCTTGAGGAGTCTTCTGAAGGCGAGTAGGTCATGGGTCTGCCGTATGTGGGTAGGGATGGTGTTCCAGGTCTTGGCGATGAGGTAGGAGAAGGATCTGCGGCCAGAGGTCGTTCGTTGGATGCGTGGGACAGCGGCAAGGGCGAGGCTGGCAGATCGGAGCTGGCGGTGTGGGGGTGTAGAAGCTGAGTCTGTTAAGGTAGGCTGGTCCGGTGTTGTGGAGTCAGGGCCGGACTGGGAACCAAAACCGGCCCTGGCAAAGTGCTCGGCAGCCCGGGGGTGTGAGGGAGCCGCTTTTCTTACAGGTCCGATTTTTCAGCTATGTTGCAAAAACTGCCCTGTAACAAAAACGGCCCCCAGGGCCCAAAAACCAGCCCCCACCCTTGCGGCGCACCGGGGGGTTGCCCGGTGCCCGCTACGGCCAGTCCGGCCCTGTGTGGAGTGCTTTGTGTGCGTGGGTGAGGAGCTTGAAGGTGGTCCTCTTGTCAACGGGGAGCCAGTGTAGGTCTCTTAGGTGGGGGGTGATGTGGCTGCGGCGGGGGATGTTGACGATCAGTCAGGCGGAGGCGTTTTGGATGCGTTGTTGTCGTCGTAGATGTTTGGCTGGGATTCCTGAGTAGAGTGAGTTGCCGTAGTCCAGTCTGCTACTGACGAGGGCCTGTGTCACCGTTCTTCTTGTTTCAGTCGGGATCCACTTGTAGATCCTGCGGAGCATGCGGAGGGTGTTGAAGCAGGAGGAGGAGACGGCGTTGACCTGCTTGGCCATGGAGAGGGAGGAGTCGAGGATGAATACTAGGTTGCGTGCATGGTCGGTGGGTGTTGGTGCTGTTCCCAGTGTGGTCGGCCACCAGGAGTCGTCCCAGGCTGAGCGGTTGGGTCCGAGGATGAGTACCTCTGTCTTGACGAAGTTCAGCTTCATACGGTTGCTCTTCATCCAGTCGTTGATGGCTTTCATTCCCTCGTGGAGGTTGGTTTTGGCGGTGTGTGGGTCCTTGGTGAGGGAGAGGATGAGCTGGGTGTCGTCGGCGTAGGAGATGATGTTGAGGTTGTGCTGGCGGGCCACTTGTGCGAGGGGGGCCATGTAGATGTTGAACAGCGTCGGGCTGAGGGATGAGCCCTGGGGGATGCCGCAGATGATGTCGTCTATCACAAAGAAAGGGGGAATCCGGTAAACCTATGGCATCTGGGTAAATAACGTCACATATAAAGCAAATGATGCCCAGGGCATAATTAATATACTCTTAATAATAAGTAAGATAACTGAATTGTCTCATCCTAAAAGAAATGTATCATCTGCAAAAAATGAATTCTAAAGCTTATGTTTTGCACTTCCCACCTCCAAACCAAACACACAACGTTCTATTTTTCTTATTTATTTTTCAAGTAAATTGGAAAAAGATTACATTTAGGGTTATGTAATTTTTAAACCGATTTTGAAATATACAAACAAACAAACATAGATATATACGTCACTTTTTACACATATATATATACATACAATATACATACATTGATCCATTGATGTTTCTTTACAAATATTGTAGCCCAATTTTTTTACAAAAGGATGCTCACTACATGTAAAACTCAGCATTCCTCTAAAGTAGGATCAACCAGACCTGAAACAAGGAGTATAAACGGTATATATCCTTTAAACCTCTCTTAATTCCTTACTCATTCCTAACTATATTTCCACAACTTAAAATATTTTGGCTGGAGTCTTCTTAAACAAAATGTTGGCACGTTTCAGCCCACTGAGTACGAGCCTCATCAGGACTCGGGCTAGTAAAAATCTGTCTAAGATATCAAAGAATCATATGTAACTATATACATCAAACACTATACATGTTCAGAGATCAAGGTTCTATATTAAATATATACAGATATACATATCTGAATACTTAATTTGCTCGAAGTGGTCAGACTAATCCAAAGGTAACACCCTTAGTGATTTCGCTAAAGTACAACAGACATTTGTGCACAGTGTATTCCAACTCAAAGTGAACCTTCTAAATGATCGAGTTAAGTGAAAGAATCACACGCTGTGTGTCGTGCTCAAAAGAAATAGTAAAAAGACGCCACCTTCAGTTATATAAAACTACCGAGCCTATGGCTACCTATAAGAACCTAGTCACCGTAGTATATGGCCTCCAAAACTATACATATTCTCCAATAGTAAATATCAGCTATTCGCTCGATTTTCGATATGGGAAGCTAAAAAACCAAAGACACAGGAACACGTCTTAATATCTCTGTGCCTGGCTACCATCCTGTGTACTGCAGTGATCTATTAAATTTGCTTACCAAAATAAAAATAAGGTTCAAGACGTAGATGTTCCTTATTCACGAGCATCAATCAATGAATAGACAGCAGCTTCCTCTGCCTGAAATACAAAGGGCTTGTAACTGGTTTAGTCACCTCTATACTCCTTCCCACAATAGTTATCTAAGTCCACTAGCGAACTTACCCCTCGGATGCAGGCCACTCTGAGTAACTATAGGGTCAAAAGTCACGAAATGCCCGTGTTCTTGGCGGAATCTGTATGGAAGGGGGAGGCGAATGAAAAACTACAAAAATATACACTACTCCATTCTATTACTCCAGCAAAACATAAGTTTGGCAACTTACTTAGTTCTGCGGCGAAATCCAATCTGATTAGCTTTTCTCTGCAGCTGACTCAAACGTCATATTGAAAAACGGCGTCTTGTGCCGATCACGTGACACTGAAATACCCTTTCGCCGGTCATGACACAAAGAACGGACTAATCTGCTCGATGCCATCATAATGGATATAAACAAGGGTTATTCGTAAAAGAGTCTAAAGTATAAAGCCAGGAGATTCTACATATAGAAATGGTGCCAATAAAATAATCAATGAAAGTGCTTATTATAAGGAAAAATAAGGAAATGATGTCGGTGGCTTTGGATCGAAAGGGTGGGAGGCGGACGCTCTGGGTTCTGCCGGAGAGGAAGGACGTGGTCCAGTCAAGAGCCTTCTCTTGGATTCCGGCTTCTAGGAGGCGTGTTTTTAGAGTGCGACAGCAGACCGTGTCGAAGGCGGCCGACAAGTCCAGGAGGATGAGGGCCGATGTTTTGCCGTTGTCTAATTGGTGCCTGATGTCGTCTGTGGCGGCGATGAGGGCTCTCTCAGTGCTGTGGATTTGTCTGAATCCAGACTTGGACGGGTCCAGGATGTTGTTGTTGTTGATTTTTGTATCAAGAAAGACTGTATTTAATTGTTTAAGGTCCAGGAATTACATTTTTAAGGAAGTCATAATCAGGGGGGGCTGGTACCCCTGACACCCAAACCTCCTCTGTACTGGGGAGAGGATGAAGAAAGGCTGCCCTGCTCTTTCCTGTAGCTGGCAAAGAGAGGCTGTAGTGGAGATTGGATTGCACCTGCTGCTCCTGGATTATCAAAGAGAGGACTGTGCCTGGGGTGCCCTGAGTCACAGACAGAAGAGGTGGATTCCAAAAGACAGTTGACTGGCTTCCTGTTCAACTCCAGGACCACAAAAGCTGAAGAACCCGCCTTGTCAAGTTGGTAACCAACATTGTTTAGTCATCAGTGGTCTCCAAAGCATAGCCCAGGAGACTGGGGCCAACACTCAAAAGTTGCACTGAGTCTATTGGACCCAGTTGAGTGATCAAAGTGTAGTTTGGTTGCCCAGGACGGACCATAACTGCAGTTTAAGGAAACCATTGGCTTCCCAGTGACCAGATAACAATAGATTAGTGGCAATTGGTTCTTGGCGAGACTTAACTTGAACTTCAAGGAGCATCGACCCCTATAGTCAAAGTTGCCTCACCATATTCATGGACCAAGGGGTAGCCTCAGGAAGACACTCCCCCCCCCCTCAACTGGATCAGCATTGTCAGCATCCTCGGCATCTTTCAAAGTTGTCTGATGTCTCAAGCATGAATTACCCTTCAGACATGTACAGTCTTTTTTTCATCGCTCCAAAGGGCAAAAGCTGTGAAGCAATGCCTCTATGAACTGATGCCGCACAACTCTGGTAACTACACTGATTAAAGCAGAGGGACCATGTTAAAATGCCCTTATGGGCACGTCACCTCAGGTTACAAAAAAATATGCACAAAATTATGTGTCTGGAAAATTATATCTTTGAAACTTTATAAAAAGTATATATTAATAGGAGCTATATGCCTGAGTACTATGAATCATTTACCTCAATAAAAAGGAAATGAGAATTACAAATGCAGGTGTAGGTTAAAAGAAGGAACGAGTCAGGGAGAGAAATTACTATGAAATAATCACTTACCAGGGAAAATATTGTCCTACACCAACATGTGTCCTTGCCAAATTAACATAATTATTATTTTGTCATTGATGTTTAAATTGCACACCAGTGACAATACACACACACTGAGTATTCGATTTACATAAATACAACAGATGTCATTTATTTTCAGCGCTTTAAATGGCATATTACAAAATATATGAATTGAAAAGTATTATGATGGGTATTAAAAAAAATGTTATCGGAGGAGCTTCGCGCACAGCCAAGATGGACGCGTGAGCACAGGGCTCCCGAGACCCTTTCCGCCTCCCGCATCTATCCTGCAACGTATCCTGATTTGGACGACGGGTACTTTTAGTAGATGCCCTGCTGATACGATATCCTTTTTCAAAATTCGATTTGGCCGCCGGGAACCGGACTTACAGAACTTTGAAAGATGCGGCCTACACCAAAGACCATCCACGGACTTGAGTCCCCGAGATACCCAGGTGGCAATTGAACAACAACAGTGGCGATCGAAGTCAATCTTATCAGGACAGACTTGGGGAAAACCAATGAGCGGGTCAAGTCCCTGGACATCAAGACCGCGAGCCTTACTACGGATGTCTCGGATCTTCAGACCGAAGTCCGCAATCTCCGAACGTCTAACGACTTGTTTGCCCGTCGGCTGGATGATTTCACGAGCCGGGCCAGGCGCAACAACGTTCGCATTGTTGGTGTTCCGGAGAATTCCGTAGACTTATCCACGGACCTTCTGGTGGAGGACCTTGTTCTAAAGCACTTGGCACCAAAGGCCTCAGTAAATTTTTCATGGTGAAGCGTGCTCACAGAGTCCCTGGCGGGAAGCCCAAATTGGGGGCTGCTCCGAGGCCTATCATAGCCAGGATTTTTAATTTTCGGGATAGAGACGCTATTCTTCAGGCATCTCGCACCAATGGTCCCACTAAATTTGAAAACGCGTCAATCAGTTTTTATCCTGACTTTACACAGGCGGTGCAGAAACAACGTATGGGCTTCACAGGGGTGAAACGGCGCCTCAGGGACATGGGGCTGAAGTACGCCATGCTTTTCCCGGCACGCCTGAGGATTGAATATGAGGAATGTGCGCTCTTCTTTGACCGCCCGAGGTAGCCAGTGACTGGCTTGATACTCTGCCGACACATCGTACCAGCCCCAAAAGATCGAGGGGCGCTGAAGGTGGCCTGGAAGAACAGGAGCAGTGAGTCTGCGCTGGCGAGCCAAATCTATGGACTTATGGCAGTGGCTCTATGACTGTTATGTATATACAATGTGAATACCCGGGGGTGGGGGGAATCAGGACTCTTCCTCCTCTGGGGTTTTTTTTTTCTCTCTTCTTGTAGGTTAGTTCAATGGGGCGACAGGCACACTGCAAGTTGGGGTGGCTTTTTGGTCTACCGCAGGGGTGCAGGGTGGGGGGGGTGTTTTGGGGATATCCTTGGGGGTGGTGGGGGGTCTTTATTTTTTTTGTTTGTTTCGAGGCGGCCCTTTGTTGCATATCTTATCTTTTGTGCCTGTTTCTTGGCGGGGGCGTTGTTCTTATTTATGGGATGGGGGTAGGGGGCTGAGGGTACTGAGCTGGAACGTCAATGGTCTGGGTGATAGGATAAAGCGGGGGATAGTCTTGCAATACTTAAAGCGTTGCTCCCCAGATATTGTTTTACTCCAGGAGACGCATCTAGTAGGAAACACGTGCCATGCACTGAACAGACGGGGCTACCGCCTGGTGGCTCACTCTGGATTCACCACTGGGTCGAGAGGGGCGGGCGTCCTGGTTAGGAACTCCCTCCCCCTGGAGATAGATGACACCGTGCTGGATGATAGAGGCCGATATGCGGCCATTATGGGCCGCTGGGAGGGGAAGACGATCTCCGTCTTATCTGTGTATGTCCCACCCGGTCTACAGTCCACTACATTTTCTGATCTGGGTAGGGTGGTTCTGGGGTTGCCTGAAGGCATGTTGGTTGTGGGTGGTGACTTTAATTCGGTTGTCAGCGGTGATGAAGATCATAGCCCCCCCAGACTTCTCCCGACATCGCAACTATGGCTGGGTAATTTTTTGGATACGTTGGGTCTAGCGGATTGTTGGAGGCAACTGCACCCCGGACAGCAACAGTATACCTTTTACTCGGGAGCTCACGGGAGTCTCTCGAGGCATGATTATATCCTTATACCGGCGGTGCAGCTGCTCTCTGTAAGGGAAATTAGGCATTTAGCTAGGGGGATCTCAGACCACTCCCCACTCTGGCTCACTATTGACGCGCAGTTGGAAACCGGGGGTCGGGTGGCGCCGATTAACCCCTGGCACCTTCGTAACCCTAAAATAAGAGCCGAAATTGTTAAGTGCATGGATTACTACTTCACTGAGAATGAGGGATCGGTGTCCTCCCCCATCTCCTTGTGGGAGGCTTATAAGACTGTGATCCGTGGTCAAACTCTGTCCTTGATTGTTAGCGAGAGGAAGCGTAAGAACGCAGAAGTGGTTGGTCTGGAAAATGACATTACTGCATTGGAGGAGAGGATGGAGTCTGGGGCTACACCCGAGGGTATACATTCTCTGGCCCTTAAACAGTCTGACTACAGAGCTCTGGTGACTGACGCGGCCAAGGCAATGAATCGTGAGCAACAGGGGCGTTTGTATAATGTTGGTGATAAAGCGGGAAAGTTGATTGCTTGGTTGGACAAAAGGGATAGATTGAATCGGGTGGTGCCTGTTGTTAAAAAGGTGGATGGAACGCGAGTGGTGGACCCGGTTGAGATAGTTGAGGTCTTTGCCCAGCACTTTCAGAAGGTATATGCACCGGTCTCGGATAGGCCGGAGGAGGACTCGCACTTACTGCTTTGGGATATTGCGTTGCCTAGCCTGTCGAATTCGGACAAGGAGCTTATGGAGGCCGACTTTTCCGCCGATGAAATAGCACTCGCTATCCATTCCCTTCGTTCGGGGAAGGCTTCAGGCCCGAATGGCATCCCGGTTGAGCTGTACAAGCTGTGCCCTGACAAAATGGTGCAGCATCTTCGTTGGATGTTTTCGGCATCGCGAGATCTCGGATCCCTTCCCCGGGATCAGAGACTGGCATCCATTGTGGTCATCCATAAAGATGGAAAGCCCCGCGAACAATGTTCATCGTACCGGCCGATTTCGCTTTTGAATGTGGAGTCTAAGATCCTGGCGAAGCTTTTGGCGAATTGGCTGATAACGGTGGTTAGCGACTTGATACACCTGGACCAATCTGGATTCATCCCCCATCGAAACACCGCGCTTAATCTTCGTCGTCTTCATGGCATCTTAGCAAGGGCGGGGTCTCTTAGTGAGCCGGCCATCTTGGTTTCACTTGACGCCTCGATGGCCTTCGACACGGTGGAATGGCCATATTTGTGGGCGGCTCTTGCCAAATTTGGCTTTGGCCCTAACTTCATCGGGTGGGTCAGGCTTCTGTATGAGCAACCGCTGGCCCAGGTGGTGGTCAACGGCAGGGCCTTGGAACCCTTTGTTCTCGGACGCGGCACACGGCAGGGATGTCCTTTGTCGCCACTGCTCTTTGCGCTTGCCCTTGAACCACTTGCCGCGTGGCTCCGATGGGAACCCTCGCTCAAGGGCATTCGATGGCCCCCTGACTTCGAGGATCGTATATCGTTGTACGCGGACGATATTTTGCTGTACCTCACCTCTCCTCGTAAGTCACTGGGAGTCTTGTTCGACGTTTTGAGTTCCTTTGGGAAAAATTCTGGCTTGGTCATCAATTGGGCCAAGTCCTGTATCTACCCTCTTACAGGAGAGCTGCCCTCTCTGCCCCGCACCTGCCCGATACCGGTCTCGTGTGTCGGCTTTAAGTACTTGGGATTTACATATCGTTGGACCCCACAGCGCGCTATGAGCGGAATTTGTTGCCTCCGCTTGCCCGGCTCAGATCGGATGTCGCGGCGTGGTGTTGCTTGCCATTGTCCCCCTTGGGTAGAGCGGCCCTCTTTAAGATGATGTCTCTCCCCCGATTCCTGTATGCCATCCTAAATACACTTGACCTGGTGCCTGCCAGTTATTTCCGAGAAATTGAAAGCCTCCAGAGGAAGCTAGTATGGGGCCGGCGACCCCGCATAGCATTGGCAAAATTGACTCTGCCCTGGTATGATGGTGGTATAGCGCTGCCTGATATCAAACGCTACTACTGGGCATCCCAACTGAGTGTGGCCAATCATGCTATGTACGGTCCTGTCCCGAATCCCGCATTGGAGATGGATAGGTGGCAGTTACCCGGGGGCGACTAGAACAGGGCTCTCTACTCCAGAGCTGCCAGGAAGAATCTGACGGGGACACCGGGGTGGCGGTACGAGTATGGGGTAGTGCGACTACGGCCACGGGGTGGACGGACAAGCTAACTAGAGCAACCCCCTTGTATGCTGCAGAGAGACTGGGCAGTCTATGGACGACGAAGGGTTTCGATAGATGGGACCTTATTGGTATCAGTAAGGTCGGTGACCTCTGGGTCAAGGACAGAGTCAAGACATTTGACGAATTAAAACATGAATACAAATTGAGTGATAGGGAATACTTCCGATATATCCAGGTCCGCCACGGGCTTGAATCGGTCTTCCCGGCCGGGTCTGCTATTTCTGAGTCCTCTCCCTTGGAAGATAGAGTGCCTGACGGGTACGTCCCCGATAGCACTATATCTCTCATCTACAAAAAACTCATTAACGACCGCTCGGACCTCCTTGTACAGCTTCGTGAGGCTTGGACCGACGATGGTCTGGAGTTGGACGATGAAGACTGGCAGGCTGCGATATCCTCCCCCAAAGAGGTCACGATTCTGGCACGTCTCCGGCTGGTGCAATTAAAGATTTTGCACTGTGTCTATGTCACGGGTCCACAACTGATGCGGATGGGTTATTCTGCGGATGGGCTGTGTAGGCGTGGCTGTGGTATGCTTGCTACCTTCCTCCACATTATATGGGAATGTCCGGAGGTTGTGGCTTTCTGGAATTGAGTGCATGCTGTGATGGGAGAGGTGACGGGTGTGGAGTTATTGCCTGAGGCCAGACGCTGCTTGTTGAACATCTGGGAACCGAATGATTGCAATGTTGCTCAGACTCAGTGGGCCACCCTCGGTAACATGATCGCAAAAAGGGACATTGCCCAATTGTGGGGGTCTCAAAGGGCACCTTTAGTCTCAACTTGGAAAGAAAACATGGACTGGTACATGTTTAACCCCTTCTGTGCTGCGCGAATTTTGCCCCGGTGCTGAACGTTCCATTGGGCCTATGGAACCGACCGACCCCTGCCCTCACCACGTCTTCAACAAGGCCGACGCTGTCATCGCACCCCACCTGCGAGACATCATCAACACATCCTTCGACACCGCCACCTTCCCCGAGAGCTGGAAGCACGCCGAACTCAGCGCTCTTCTCAAAAAACCCACAGCGGACCCCACCGAACTCAAGAATTACCGCCCCATCTCGCTCCTCCCGTTTCCAGCCAAAGTCATCGAGAAGACCGTCAACAAGCAGATGGCCGCCTTCCTCGAGACGAACGGATCCCTCGACCCCTCACAGTCCGGCTTCCGAGCCAACCACAGCACCGAGACCGCCCTCATCGCCGCCACCGATGACATCCGAGCCCTGATGGACAATGGAGAAACAGCGGCCCTCATCCTCCTAGACCTCTCCGCGGCATTCGACACGGTCTGCCACCGCACCCTAGTACGGCGCCTCAGCAACATCGGCATCCAGGACAAGGCGCTGGAATGGATCGTCTCCTTCCTCGACGGAAGAACACAGAGAGTCCGCCTACCACCGTACAAGTCAGAGGCCTCCGAAGTCATCTGCGGCGTCCCTCAAGGATCATCTCTGAGCCCCACCCTCTTCAACGTCTACATGAGCCCCCTCGCGGCCATCGTACGCAAACACAACCTCAGCATAATCTCCTACGCCGACGACACCCAGCTGATCCTCTCCCTGACCAACGACCCCGCCGCCGCCAGAGCCAACCTGCACGAAGGGATGAAAGAGGTAGCCGAGTGGATGACGACCAGCCGCCTGAAACTGAACTCGGACAAGATGGAGGTCCTCATCCTGGGCTCCTCACCCTCCGCCTGGGACGACTCCTGGTGGCCTCCCGCCCTGGGCACCGCACCCAAACCGACAGACCATGCACGAAACCTGGGCGTCATCCTGGACTCCTCCCTCTCCATGACCAGGCAGGTCAACAACGTCTCCTCGGCGTGCTTCAACATCCTACGCATGCTAAGGAAGATCTTCTGGTGGATCCCCACCGAGACCAGAAAGACCGTCACCCAGGCCCTCGTCACCAGCCGACTGGACTACGGCAACGCCCTCTACGCCGGTACCACCGCCAAGCTCCAGAAGAGACTCCAGCGGATCCAGAACGCCTCAGCCAGACTCATCCTCGACATCCCACGAACCAGTCACATCTCCGAACATCTGAGAGACCTTCACTGGCTCCCCGTCAACAAAAGAATCACCTTCCGCCTCCTCACACACGCACACAAAGCCCTACACGACCAAGGCCCGAGCTACCTCAACAGCCGAGTCAACTTCTACGCTCCCAAACGCCACCTCCGATCAGCCAACCACGCCCTCGCCGCCGTCCCCCGCATCCGAAGAGCGACTACAGGAGGAAGGTCCTTCTCCTACCTGGCCGCCAAGACCTGGAACTCCCTCCCGACCGACCTGCGCCTGACCCAAGACCACCTCTCCTTCAGGAAGAAGCTGAAGACCTGGCTGTTCGAGCAGTAGCGCCCCCCCCCCCCCCGCCCCCAGCGCCTTGAGACCCTACGGGTATGTAGCGCGCTTTATAAGTGTCAATGATTGATTGATTGAACCATGACGGAACGGTTCCGTCATAAGCACAGGCCACCTTACGCTCATGACGGAACCGTTCCATCATGAGCATGGAAGGGATTAAAGAAGAAATTGTATATGTCTCCCGTGGTAGGCCCAAGAAGTGGGGAAGGATATGGGGTCAATGGAATTCGTACCGAGGAGAGATCTGCACTGCCCCTTTTGTAGAAGCTTCTGACATTCCCCTGTCCCCTTGACTGTGCGTTTCAGGTCATTTGCTTCCTGTTGTCTGTGATTTATTGGTTTGCTCTTGACCCCCCCACCCCTCCTTAAGATCTTCATCCTTCATAAAGTTGCTCCCTGATCAATTAGCTCCCCCCTACCGCATGAGACAGGCAATACACTGTATAGTTTCCTCCTCAAAACGTTTTTCTGTTTTCTTTTGTTCGTTTATAAAACATAAAATGTGAAACCTTTTAGTTATCCTCCTACCGCCACAGGTTCTCTACAATGTCGGACATTATCGCTGCCGGGCACTCGGGTTGTCGGCTGATGAGCTGTGTATTGTTGTGCTTTTGATATTTATTGCTACTGACCAGCCTCTGTGGTTGTGGGTCTGCAACTGTACCCCTTTTCATTATAATAAAGGTTTTCAAAAAAAAAAATGTTATCCTGGAAAGAGATGAATAATAAATTAATGTGGATTTATCTTGTGTTGGAGATGATGATCTTTTGTGCGGTATTCCCCCACATTTTATTGCTTTCTTCTACTGAAGCCATTTTTGCTGTCCATAGCACTCTGCACTTTACCACTGCCAGCCAGTGGTAAAATACTTATGTTCTCCGTTCTATACAAAGTCAATTTGGAATGTAACTAATTTGCACAATTAATTTACGTATAAGTCCTTAGTGGCACTACATGTATCTGGGCCTGTAAATTGAATGCTTCAAGTGGGCAGCCTCACTTATTCTACCACCCACTAAAGTAGCACAGTTATACAAGTCTCCAGACCTGCCCCTGCAGCCTGGAAATGCAGTTTTTGTTAAAAAAGTTTTTTTTATTGAAAATTAGGCATGACACATAGGCTATAGAGATATATGTGAGATAGCAATACGATTTACTCATGAAATAGATCTTTAAAACATATTCAGCACAGACAACATTGACAGTTGCAGGTGTACAGAATTACGTCCCACCAATAGGATCCTCCCTGGGTCTCGGGGGTTCACAAATCTCTCCCCTGTGGATATTCCACTTCCACCATGTTTGCGGTAATTTGTGCGGCACCCCCTGACTTCATAGATGGACTTCTCCGTAACCATACTCCAATCCATATCTTTGCCCCAATCAGCCACGTGAGGCGAACTTTGTGCTCTCCACAATCTGGCAATATTCCTTTTAGCAACAATCAGCCCCAACGTGACCCATGTTCGTTCCCTGGAGTTCAAGTCAGTAGGGTCCCAAATGTTCAATAAGGCCATTTTAATATTACTGTTGCCCTAACACTTCCTCCATCTGGCGCACCACCCCCTCCCAATAACTGTGAATAACTGTGCATTCCTTGAGGGTATGGATAAAGGTTCCCTCCTGACCACACTATCGCCCACAGCCCGCATCCAACGTGTAATCCATGCTGACTATCAGGGGTCCGGACAAGTAGGATCTGTAGAGAAGCTTTTAGTTGCACCAGGCAGAGCCTGCAGGAGATGGCCACCTTCCGAGGGGAGGCCACTGCTGTTTGCCACTCCTCCTCATCAAGACCAGCCACATGATGGGCCCATTTAGCTTTCACGCGGGCCAAGGGGTCCGCCATGGTGTTGATGAGTTTTTTGTAGATAAGTGAAATGGCCTTCTCCGGTAGATCCCCGTCTAAAATCCTGTCTTCGAGTGTGGAGGATTCTGGGAGTTCACTACCCCTGGGAAGCACAGCTAGCAAGGCATGCCTGATTTGGAGGTACCTGAAATATTTAGACTGGGCTAGGTCATATTCTTGCTGTAACCGGGGAAAAGGAACCACATCTCCCGACTTCCGTAGATCACCCACCTTGGAGATACCTATGAAATCCAATCTATACAAGCCCTTCGAGTGGATCAATTTGCATGGCTGCTCGCTGTGCCAGAGTGTGCCTGTGTGACCTTTCCCTAACATCCCTCGTAGTAGCCACCCTCCATAGGTTCACCGCGTGTCCTGTCGGGCCGGTCAGCGCAGGTTTCAAAGATCTTACATATAAAGCGCCCTCGAAGCTACCACCCGGGAGAAGCCACCCGTCAATCTGAAACGCTGCGTCTCCCTGTGGTCTGTACATGCATTGGTTAATGGCTGCCCAATAGTATTTTCTAATATCTGGGAGTCTGATGTCTCCGTCAAACCATCCCAGCGTGAGTTTATCTGTCGCAATGCGAGGTGGTTTACCCTCCCACAGTAGGTCCCGAACAATGCTGTTGATCACCCTGAAATACGAGGCTGCAACAGGAAGAGGGGTGTTCTGTAGTGCATATATAGGTCTAGGAAGGGACATCATTTTTAAAAGGGCTGCGCATCCCTAAAGGGTCAATGGAAGTGATTTCCAGTGTTGGATGTCAGATCTGAGACGCCCTAGGGACGGTAGGAGATTGCAATTGTACAATCTAGATAGGTCTTTAGAGACCCAGACCCCCAAATATTTTAAGCCGTCGGCAGCTTACCCCAATTGGCAAGCCCGAGGGAGTGAAGGCCGTTTGCCATAAAGGACATAGAGCACCAATTTAGACCAGTTTATTGAATACCCTGCAAACCTACCAAACACGTGAAATATATCCAAAACCACGTTGAGGGACGCCGCCGGGGAGGCCAAATAAAGTAAAATATCACCTGCATGCAATGAAATGCGGTCCTCCCACCCTGCCGTCCATGTAAGGCCCCTTATGACGGGGTCCTGGCAAACCCATGTCGCCAAGGGTTCTAGGGCCAATGCCAAGAGAAGCGGAGACAAGGGGCAATCCCGTCTGGTGCCCCCTGCCGAGAACGAAGACGGGAGATTTTCTATAGTGAACGACCACTTGGGCAAGCAGTTGATTATACAGAAGCCGCACCCATTTGATAAATTCGAGCCCAAAATTGAGCTTATGAAGAACGGCAAACAAGTAGGGCCATTGATGGTGTCGAATGCTGAAGCTGCATCTAGGAATATCACAACAGCGTCCTCCCTAATCGTGTTAACCCGTCCATGGAGCCTGCACAAGTTGAGGGAGGTATTAAGGGCAGGCATGAATCTCGATTGGTCCGGATGGACCCAGTGGTCGAGGACCCTGAGCAGGCGAGTGGCAAGAACCTTTGCTAGGATTTTCACTTCACAGTTAAGCAATGAGATGGGTCAATAAGATGAGCACTTATTGGCTGGCTCACCTGATTACGACAATGTTGGGCGAGGCATTGGTCCTCAGTGAGCTTGAATAACTCAATGGGCAGACCATTAGGGCCCAATGCTTTCCCCCATGCAAGTCTTGAATTGCCTTTTCAACCTCTGCGAATGTAATATCGAGGTCTGAGCACACCTCCTTAGTGAGCGACGGCATGGAGATATCCCGTAGGAGTGAGGAGGCCTACTCCTCCGTATGCGACGTGCGGTATGTGTAAAGCAACTGATAGTATTGGCCGATGGCATCCGCTATTTCTTGTGGTGCAGTGAGGCGAGAGTGTGAGTCTGTTTCTATCTCAACCACTACTAGCTGAGCCCTATCTCTTCGATCCAGCCAGGCCAGTAGTTTACCGGCCTTATCACCTGCATAGTAGATTCTGCTAAACCTGGTCCTATAATGCGTCTTGCCTGCCTCAGTGGCCAGGTCAGAGAACTCCTTGGCCTTAATACGCAGCTTCTGACGCACTTCCACCATATCCTGTGCCTGTGTCTGTAGTGCGGTTTCTAAGTCTGAGATCCCTCCCTCTCAGCGCATTGCATCTGATGCTTTCACCCTGCGCTTGTAAATACAAAAAAAATGTGTTGGAATCAATACTTCAATCAACATTAACTGGATAGGAAAATATTAATTAATCCTTCTACAGAAATTATTTCTCACATTTATTTGTTTTGAATAAATGTCACCAACTCAAACTGTAGTTCTCCATATTTATTTTTTATATATATACTTGAGAATAATTGAAAGACTGTACATACTTTCAAATAGCTAATAAAATATGTAACCACAAGTTATTTATCAAATCAATAGTCGAAAAATCCTTAAAGTTACCCTAATCAATAATACAGATGCTATTCATATGTAAACAACAGCATTCTATCAAGAGATCGCCCCGTGTTCTCATAGAGGAGTACAACAATGGACTACAGCTGTTTTAGTTCTTCTCTTAATTTATTTGTACTCTCACACTTATTATATCAGTTCAGTTCATGAAGCTTTATTCGGTTCATAGTAAAAATGACCATAAAAGCACGGCAAACAGGCAACAGAATTAAAAAAGTGCAAGCATGATTAAAAACTCATACTTTTTCTAAAAGCCATAGATTTACATATAAAACTGGCAGTATAAAAACATATATTGGGGTGGTCCAATTTATACAACAAACACATAGCATCCTCCACATTTAAAACTCCATACTTGAGAAACATTGGTTTTAAAAAGGAGATCCTAACGTTCTGAAATAGTGAGCAGATGAGCATAAAGTGCATTGTGCTTTGCTTGGAATATCCGTCACAGGGACACGGACCCGCAGGGGGCTTTTTAGGATGTGGGAAGGCAACTAATACATGAGCAATGCCAACTCTTAATCTAGTCAATACAAACCTATGCGTTGGCCTGGTTACTACGTTCAGATAACACTGAAATCCCTCAATAGCAATATATTTATTGTAAGTTTTAACAGTAGCGAGGGAATTGGTTATTACTGAACGTTTATGAGCTTTATGTGACATAAAGGTGTTTTTAAGATCCTGTTTCGCAAGACCTCTGGGGGGCAG
Source organism: Lissotriton vulgaris (assembly GCF_964263255.1). Taxonomy (NCBI): domain Eukaryota; kingdom Metazoa; phylum Chordata; class Amphibia; order Caudata; family Salamandridae; genus Lissotriton; species Lissotriton vulgaris. The sequence goes on along the minus strand of NC_141696.1, from coordinate 772,731,599 downwards.
TTATCTGACAACAAATGAATATCAAAGATACTTTTATAACAATCTACATCATATTTAAGCCACGGTATCTGCATACAGTTGTCTAATCCAAGGCAGTCCCTAATTATAAGTTGATTGAACTCGGTCTCTTCCTTAAGCCAAATTGCTCGGTAAAGCAATAGAGGCCTAAGTGAGGCGAGCTCGGTCAGGTGAAGAACCCCAGCCTCTCTATGGATCAACTCTGTTGGGGCAGATTTAGGGAGGCACAGTAATTTCTTAAGAAAGTTATTTTCTTCTATCTGTAGACAATCAGTTTTGCAGTAACCCCAAAGCCCCGCCCCATAGAGGGCAATGGATACACTACGTGCCTTGTAGATTTCCAGCATATCCTTGATACGCCTATCCCCCAGCTTAGACGCAAATTTAAAAATGCCATAAGAGCTTTTGCTAATTTTAGTTCGAACATTCGTTAATTCATGCCCCCACCTCCATCACTAGTAAAAGTAACCGCCAGATAGCAAAAACTATTCACATTCTGCACTTTAACCCCTTCTATAAAAAAGGAGTGGTTTCTGGCCGCTTTTGTCCCACAAGTCATCGTATGAGTTTTATTCTTGTTGATCAACAGTCTCCTGCTCCCAATAAATTCAGTGAACTTGTCCATCAGACGCTGCAGACCAACGGGTGTCCGTGACAGGAGCACCGTGTCGTCTGCATATAGCAGAACTGGGACACTATCCCCTGCAACCTGTGGAGCATCAGCCTTGATAGTTTTCAAGGCGACTTCAACCCCATTAACAAAAAGGGTAAATAAAAGGGGCGCAAGGACACAACCCTGCCTAATTCCCCGTTTCACATTAAAATTACTAGTACATTCCCCACTAACACCGTGCCGAACACATGTTTTCAGCTTACTGTATAGTCTGGCGAGAAAAAAGATAATTTCTTTCGGGCACCCCTGTCAAGCAAAACTGACCAAAGAAGTGAGTGATTAACTAAATCAAAAGCACTGCTAAGGTCATCAAAGCAAAGATAGATGTTACCGGGTTTGGCTCTGGTGTACTTGCCTATCAACAACTCTAAATTCAGGCACTGATCTAGGGTCCCTCTTCCCTTCCTGAATCCGTATTGTGAGTTTGCAAGAATTCCATTCTCATCAGCCCACTCCTCTAATCTGAAAAGCAGGACTCTGCTCATGATTTTTACAGACGAGTCGAGCAGGCTGATGGGCCGGTAGTTACTTGCCAGAGCTTTGTCCCCCTTTTTATAGATTGGGACTATAATGGAGTCGCCCCATGTTGGTGGGATCATGGTAGTTACAGCAGCGTTGAGTACCAAGGTAAGTATTGGTCCCCAAAGCTGCGGTTGAGCCCTGTAAACATCTATCGGGACTCCATCTGGCCCCTGGGCCTTACCCCCCTTACTATTTTTAATACCATTCTCCACTTCTCCCTATGAAATATCTAAAGGCACTACAGGCCAATTCCTATTTTCATTGGGCGTCGTAGTATTATCTTGGAAAATCGCGGAGAAATGGTTCACCCAGTCCTCGCTGCCCACATTAGATGAAAGATGCGGGATTTTGTCATCTTGGACGAAAGGGGAGTTAACAGTGGACCAAAACAGGCGACTATCAGCAGTTTCTGCTGCCCGAGTAAGATACTCCCAGGCTTCCTGCTGTAATTCCCTCTTTCTTTTAGATAGCGCCTGTTTATAATCAAATCTTAAACGTTTGACTCTGTCCTTGTCCCTTGGGGTAACGGCCAAACCTTGTTTAAGTTGTGAGAGCAGGGACGTACAGGCATGGTCAAACCATGCAATCCCTTTCCCTCCTCTGCCTACTTTTTTCCCCGTAAAGATGTTATTAATGACAGTATTGATCTTAAGAAAATGGGTCATAACCTGAGCAGACGGGCATCCTAGAGATAAGATAATGTCAATGTCCATCATGCATTTATTTATGATTAAAGGTTCCACTGTGGCCGAATTTTCACCTTTTCATCTCAGCCTAACCCCATTAGGCCTATGTGGCTCTATATTTGCCAATACTCTAGTGGGCGGTTCGGTTCTAATCATCCATGTGGTTATTTGCAAGCTGACACAGTTGTGGTCGCTCAAGGAGGATGTATCCCTTACTTTAATTATGCAATGGGGTACCAAGTTGGATGAGACCATAATATGATCAATGATGGAGCTCACATTCCTTCCAGTAAAGGTGGGAATTAGACACTCACTTACCTCCTGTACAGTACTCACTAGCTCTAGATCATACGAAACCATAGTGCTATTGATTGCCTCTCCATAAGCATTATGTGGAAAGTGGGACATATTCTCCCCGTTGTTAGTTAGGATCCCACAGACCCTAGAGGAGGATAAACTACATACTTGTAAATTAAAATCCCCCACCCAAACAAAAATAAAAGTGCATGTTGCTTCGCTTACCAGCTTCATTAGGGCACAGGATACCTCATCTATCACTTTGTGCCGGGAATTAGTAAAAATTTTATTGTAAAAATTAATTAAAAGCACTTCAGTGCCATCCGGTAAACGTACCCACAGGATTTGTGAGTGTGGTTCGACTAACAAGTGTTTAATGATAGTCAACTTTACATCTACTGAGATAAGGATAAGGAGACCTCCCTTTGCCCTGCCATGGCTAGATTCAGAGGCATCTAAACTGTAGCATGTATACCCTTCAAGGCAAGGTTTATCAACACACCACGTCTCTTGCAGGCATAAAATGTCATAGGACCTTACGATATCCTCCCATTCCAATTTAAATGCCTTAGATGCCCATCCGGCAATTTTCCAACTTGCCATAGAAATCCCCACAGAATGACAATTATTGGCGATATCAACAGTGTTATTGGAACAATTACCCCTATTACTTTGGTTAGACGCCGGCCCGCCTATGCCATTACCTGTGGCATTCCCTGTAGCATTCACTGTATCCTCAGCAATCTCATTTACACAGTGAACTACTGTCCCACTTTCAGGATTGCCCGTAATAGCAGAATGTAGGTCCTCTCTCACCTCACTTATGTTGTTCTTGTTGGTACTCAGGATAACGTCCCTCCCCGTCCCAGGCCCCATCTGATGTCAATCATTTTGGTCCAAGAAACTCAAGGACTGGTACCTGTTCTGAACCGGGACTTGATAGACCATCCCATTAACAGGCGAGAAAATGTTATCGCAGTTGGGTACAAAATTAGTAGTGTGTGTTACGAATCTATTACCACTAGGAACAGGATTCAAAAAGGGCGTGGGCAAGATAGACCTGCCACCAGTAAGTCCAGGGTTGAAAGTGGGTAGCAAAGATCTGTTACCATTAGATATAAAGTTAGAGTTGAAAGCCCCATCTCTACAGTTAACAGGAGGCAACCTATTGAGATGGTTATAAAAGTAGCCCAAAGGTCTTGCGGCTACATCAGTCTCAGACTGTGTTAAGGCAGCTGCTCTAAGTAAGACCGTCGCTACATGTTGGGGGTGTTTAAAATTGATAATCACACAGTCACCCCCGCAGGTCTTTCTGGTGTTACCGATCCAGTTAACCCTTCTGATAGATATAATTTGGTCAGAGTAGTTAACTGGATAGCCACAGTGACGATTTAACCATGAGACAGTTTTATTCCTTAAAAGAGTCTCCGGACTCCTGAGGATGTGGGGCCTGAATTAGAGACGGGATATTAGTTAAAACCGCAACATAGGGTACACACTCTGGGGGGAGGTCTACTGGGCGGTTATTTATACCCACAGACACCCCATCGGAACCTGCTACAACAGTTGGCACAACTGGCGACTGCACGGTCCTGACTCTATTTGGTGCTGGTAGTGTACTTGCACCAGAATTCGCACCTGCAGGCCCTGTGGCCGCTGGTGTAACCACCGGTACCTGCACAGGTCGACCCGTGTTAGGTGCTGGTAGTGGTTTCGGACAAGTCAAAACAAGTGTCGCCTGTGGTGGTTGTCTTCCTACATTTGGGCCAGGTGAGGCAGTATTCATGTGGCGAGGCCTTCCCTTATCTAGCTTAGTGCAGGTTGAGGACATGTAGCAACTCTAATTGGTAGTACGGATTTATCTAATTTGGCTACATGCTGGTCCACCACAGCCCCGAATCTCAATACTTCAGCCGACAATGCATCAATTTTAACTAATAAAGGCTCCACAACCGACTTCAGTTTGTCATCGATACAACTCACTAACAAGTCAAATTGGTTAATATTAATGGTAACACAATTGTCCTTGGTAGGAGTTCCTTCATCACCAATGATCTCCTTGGGAGTGGTGTCCTTTTTTTTCCTGGCCGAATGGCTTTCCCGTTTAAGCGCAGGCTTTCTACATGCTCTCATGAAACGTGTGGCCCTAGTGGATTGTTGCGGGGTGCCATCGGGAATCTCAGATAGATCTGGTTGGTCTTCCACTGCAGTAGGATCATCTGGAGTATCTGGAGCCTCTGCAGCAATGGATTCAACATTAATACTGATGTTATCAATCTCGGCTGCCACATTAGTAATGTTACAGCCCTCAATGGTTGGGTCCAGTGATAGGTCTGATGGGAGATCAGGTAAATTGCCTTTCCCTAGAGATTTTCTTCTATCGCTGTTAATTCTGCTGACAACTTTCAGCAGATAGTTGTCCGTTAGGGTAGTTTGAATAGACATGGTTGGTGGTGGGTCAAAGCTGCAAGCATTTACAAAGCAGCACACAAGGGATCAGAAATGTAAGAACCACACAATCCTTAGAAAACAGCTATCAGCCCTATGAGTATGGACTGGTACTCACAGTTACAGCCAAGAGGGGTGGCCCGTCCCGTCCCTGGACGTCCCCGGACGGCCTAAGACGGCCCGCCCTTTGCCCAGGCTTCGCCCCGGGCACTCCCGCGGGCGCGACTTGCGGGACGAGAGGGCGTGGGTTGTTTAGTAGCGCCTCCTGGCGCTCTGCACCCATCACTGGTGCGCCGCCGCCCCCGAGGCTGCTGGGGGATGTAGTGCCGTTCCCCTCACAGCTGCCCGATGGCGTGGAAGGCGACCCGCAATCAGGTCAGAGTCCAGGGAGTCTCCAGGCACTCCCTCCTTGCCTGACACTCTGCCGTTCCCCTCACGGCTGCCCGTTGGCGTGGTGAGTGTCAGCTTGCTGCCCCCGCTGTGCTCGCTGCCGTGGGCTGTTTAGTAGCGCCTCCTGGCGCTCTGCACCCGTCACTGGTGCGCCGCCGCCCCCGAGGCTGCTGGGGGATGTAGTGCCGTTCCCCTCACGGCTGCCCGATGGTGTGGAAGGCGACCCGCAACCAGGTCAGAGTCCAGGGAGTCTGCAGGCGCTCCCTCCTTGCCTGACACTCTGCCGTTCCCCTCACGGCGGCCCATTGTCGTGGTGAGTGTCAGCTTGCTGCCCCCGCTGTGCTCGCTGCCGCGGGCTGTTTAGTAGTGCCTCCTGGCGCTCTGCACCCGTCACTGGGGCGCCGCCGCCCCCGAGGTTGCTGGGGGATGTAGTGCCGTTCCCCTCACGGCTGCCCGATGGCGTGGAAGGCGACCCGCAACCAGGTCAGAGTCCAGGGAGTCTCCAGGCGCTCCCTCCTTGCCTGACACTCTGCCGTTCCCCTCACGGCTGCCCGTTGGCGTGGTGAGTGTCAGCTTGCTGCCCCCCACTTATTATATCATTTCTTTAATATTTTATAGGGCTTCTCCACTCAAGGTCGACGCGTTTTGGTCTGACATATCTGAGGCCTCAACAGGACTGGGGCAATAAGCTGGGTATCTACAATATACAAAGAATATTCTAATAAATTGACAAACTTGGAGATGTAGTCAGTAACTCTCTACATAAACTCAAAAGGAGAAAGAAACACCATTTGTGTAGATCCATTAGATGAAAGATGTGCAAAGCATATTTAATAAATGAACCGTGTATTCTTTAAAATAGAGAGAAGAGTTAGTAATTATAAAAACATGCATGCCAAAGAATGCCACATTGCCCTCTTGGTATAGGTATTCAGGGCATAGACCTCATAAATGGTTCTAGGTCACTCGCATTCAACCTAATATTGCATTGAACCTAATATTGATTTTATATAGGTAATTACCTTATGTAGATATGTAATGCGATGTTTGTGATATCTAATGCAGTGTTAAAGATCCACGTGTTTGCGCTCAGGGATGTCACTTGCTTGGCTTTCAATACAGTTCTAAATAATAAAGCAAAAAAACGGGCTAAAGTCCCCAAACCACTCCATAGTGAATAGCTACGTACATATTTGCGGCAAAGAAATGTGTGCCCCAAAGTCTACTATACCTTACGATTCTTGGCGCGGTTCCGGTATATTTACAACCCCGTGTCTCCGGCTCACTAAAAAAAAAACCACATGAGTCCCTTTGAGGCGGTTATCTCATCACCTTACAGGCCGCTTTAAAGCCTCTAAGTTACTGCTTGAATCAGTGGATAAAACCATTGCTGATTTCAAGGCGCATACTACTAATTTAAAAACGACTATAGTTGGTAGGGATATAAAAAAAAATAAACTAGAAGAGGTATATCTTATCTTAAAGAAGATTTTTTTGAGAACAATTATCCCAGTTCCCTCAACTTACAGTATAGAGGACGGTCCCAGCGTAAGTTTATTACATTCTCAGACGCATCCTCAGACTCGGATCAAGAAAATTACAACAGTTATCGCCCTTATCCCCTTTACCCTAGAACTCAACCTTTTTTAGGCAGAGGCAGTAGCAGAGGGAGAGGGGAAGGAATAGGATGAAGAGGGCAGAACCAGCAGCAGAATCAGTACCAGAATCAGGAACAATATCAGAATTAGGACCCTGGGTTGTTTAGAACATGGAGGAAAACATACAGACGTTAAGTACATTTAACTATCAAATGAGAGACATCTGAACCGATTCCTGTGTATAATTTATCTACATACATACCTACAGATATGGAGATGAATTTATTATATAAAGGTCTTTCATTTGTCCCCACTATTTCACTAAATCCAGTGGACACAAAAAAGGAAGTTTTATACTTCTTGCGAAAAGTGAGACTAAAAACATTCTTCTCAGAAAGGGAATCGAGAGAACAGATCAATGTCAGTGGACTGAGAAAAAAGTTGGCCTTTTGCCCTGAAAGTGCCCTAATGCCAGCTGAGATTTTGCATTTTGAAGATATGATCTTAAGAGAATTGGATTGTTTACAAGAAAAAAATATTTTTTTCAATTCTAACTGCACTAAACAGGAACTAAATGCCTTAAAAAACCTGTCTGAAAATCCGACTATAACTATAAAGCCGTCAGATAAGGGGGGAGGGATTGTTCTTTGGGATACTAATGATAATAATAAAGAAATTTTGAAACAACTATCCAATCAGGTACATTATAGACCTTTGGCAGAGAACCCAACTACAGGGTTAAAAGCACAAATACTAGAAATGACTACTAATGCAGCGGAAGAAGGCTGAAACTGCAAAAATTAGTTTGAGTTTTTAAATAGCGATACACACAAAATACCAAATATCTATGTATTGCCCAAAATACATAAGAGTATCGAAACCCCTCCTAGGAGACCAATTGTGTCGGCATGTGGATCACTTTTAGAACCACTAGCCAAATACATTGACACTTTTTTGATATCATTAGTTAAGGAAACAAGATCTTACATAAGGAACACAATGCACTTGATATCTAAAATAGAACTGCTACCATATGATAAAGACAAACAACTTTTAGTATCCTTTGATATAGAATCATTGTATACTAATATACCGCAGGAGGAGGCGTTAGATGAGATATAAACTTGATCTACGAGAACGACTGAATTTATAGTGGATTTGGCAACATTGTGTCTCAAAAATATTTTCTTTAACTTTAAAAGCACTCTTTATGTACAAGGAGTTGCAATGGGATATCGTTTTTCTCCCGAAATTGCTAATCTAGTCATGTATTAATTCGAAAAACTATGGATATATGGCGACACCAATCCCTTTAAGATGCAAATTGGGGTTTGGTGTCACTATATAGACGATATCTTCATGATTTGGGAAGGTGATGACACTCAACTTACTGCATTTCACACTTGGCTGAACATGAGGACCAACAATCTAAAATTTACAGTATCAAAGGATAATCACAATCTCATTTTCTGGATGTCTGGATTAAACATAATAATGGCCATTTAGAAGTTAGTCTATATACAAAGCCAACAGACAGAAACACTTTGTTGCATTTTTGAAGCGGGCATCCTCGTGGTTCGAAAGAAAACCTACTCTACAACAATTTCTCCGGATTAGGAGAAATTGTACGAATAAGGAGGATTACTTGAGAAATGCAGAAATACTGAAAAGGAAATTATCAAAACGAGTGTATCCAAAAAAGTTGCCCTAAAGAGAGCTTGGTATACACCAAGAGAGGAGCTGTAAACACCCAAACTATGCCTAAATGCCACACCATTAACATGTGTTTTAACAAAATGAACACACTGAACATGTACGGTTAGTGTTGAAAAAACTCAGAGACAATTCTCTGTTTGTTAAACAGGAGAAATGTGTATTCAATTCCTCTAAAGTGGAATTCCTGGGATACTGGTTATCTCCAGAGGGTATTGCAATGGACCCTAAAAAGGTAGAAGCAATTCTTAATTGGCCTTCACCAAAATCTGTAAAGGATGTTCAGCGCATTTTAGAATTTGCAAATTTTAACAGACGTTTTATTACAACATTTTCTGAAATTGTGGTACCAATCACTTCATTGTTAAAAGAAGGGAAACCTTTCTCTTGGACTCCGGAAGCTGAAAAAGCCTTTTTAATTTTAAAAAAGACATTTACCTCAGCTCTCATTTTGGCTCATCCAGATCCAGACAAACCTTTCTTTGTTGAGGCTGATGCTTCCCAAACAGCAATCGGGGCTGTTTTAATGCAAAAAGATAATAAGACAGGCCATTTACATCCAATTGCCTTTTATTCAAGAAAACTATTACCAGCTGAGCAAAATTATACTATCGCAGAGAGAGAATTGCTAGCTGTTAAAGCAGTCTTACAGGAATGGACACATCATCTTTTAGGAGCAAATCAAACTGTGACAATTTATTCAGACCACAAAAATTTGCAATTCTATTCCACAGTGAAAGCTTTTACTCCAAGGCAGATGAGATGGTTGCAATTCTTCAGTGAATTTGATTTATGATCACTTATCATCCTGGGGAGAAGCAATTACTTTCAGATACTCTTTCCAGACTAGTATATGATAAACAAAAAGATTCAGTCAAAAACTCACTGAGCATAATTCCAATGGAAAAAGTCTGTGCAGACATTTCATCTGATACTTTCCTTGAACTTTTAAAGAATAAAGTACAATTACTTGATCAAAAAGAATGGTTATCTCAAAAACACAATTCCATAGATAATGATTTATTCTTTCACAAAAAAAAATAGTTTCTACCTGATAAGGAATTACGTCAATTAATAATTAAGTGGAATCATGATTTAGGAATTGCTGCACATCCCGGAATCAACAAGACCCTGGAACTTTGTCAGAGACATTTCTGGTGGAAAAATATGTCTGTTGATGTACAACAATACATTGGCACATGTCCAGTTTGTTCTCGTCAAAAATCTCTACACTCTGCTCCGATAGGATATCTACAACCAATGACCATACGACCATATCCCTGGCATACTATTGGTCTAGATTTTATCACAGACTTGCCTAGCTCTAATGGTTTTACTACAATCTTGGTAGTGGTGGATCTATTATCCAAGATGGGGCATTTTATTCCATTACGTAAACTCCCATCAGCAGAAGAATTTAGTCAGATATTTTTGCAACAAATAGTGAAAATACATGGTTTACCAGATAAAATTATTTCAGACAGAGGACCTCAATTTGTATCTAAATTCTGGAAAAAACTCAGCAATTATTTATGAATAGAACTAGGTATTTCGTCAGCCTTCCATCCTCAAACGGATGGGCAAACAGAGCGAGTCAATCAGCATGTAGAACAGAGTCTGCGATGTTTAATTAATACTGTATCATCAAATTGGGATGAGACTTTACCTTTAGCAGAATTCGCTTATAATACCACCCTGCACACTGCTTTAGGTTGTTCACCTTTTTACTTCATGACTGGTCAACATCCACGTTCTTTGCCAGAAATAATTCCTAACATCGAACAAGACATGCCAGCAGTAGCTGAAAGATTAGCTAAATTACAACTTATTCAGGAACAAGTTAAGAACAATTTGGCTAGAAACAAGTGTAAAATGAAAGAGAACGCTGATAAACATAGATTACCTAGCCCGGCCTATAAGCAGGGAGATCAGGTTTGGCTCTCGACAAAAAATATCCAATTATATGGACCCAGAAAATTGAAACCACGGTTCATTGGACCTTTCCCGATAGAAGAAGTATTAAATCCAGTTTCAGTAAAATTGCAACTTCCAGATGAATATGCTATTCACCCAGTGTTTGATGTTTCCCTTTTAAAACGCTTTAACCCTTCCCCTAGAGTAGATAAACCTCCTCCACCAATTGTAATTGGGGATCATTTGGAATATGAAGTACACAAAGTATTAGATGCTAAAAGAATCAAAGGCAAACTATACTATTTGATTGATTGGAAGGGTTATGATTCAAGTCAAAGATCTTGGGAACCAGAAGCTAATGTTCATGCTACACGTTTGATTAGAAGATTTCATGCTTTGTATCCAGAAAAACCCAGACCAATTAGGCGACCTTTGGGGGGGAGAACTGTTAAAGGTTAATATGTGGATAGGGATTCAAGGTATGCAATGGAAAGTCTGAATTGATGAAGGTTATAATTTGTACAAGAACATGAAACCAGCAAATGTTCACTGTTTTATAAAAGACTGAAATACAGTGGTTTCTTATTATATTTTTGTATGCATTTACCAATGATTGTTGATTTGCTGGCTGAAGAAGCTATTGTAAGGTTCGAGAATACGTTGGTTACTAACACGTGTAAACCGTCAGGGGCTCTGCACATTCAGCATGTGCTCATTTACATACCAACAGGTATAATAGTTGGCTCGGTGTTCGAGACGACGCTTCGCTTCATCAGAGCTTCAGCGCGAGCATCTCGGGAGGTCCTGCAACCCGCGTCTTGGTTCCTGAACTTCGTTTCCTACCTCAGCTGGTATCCTGAGCTCTGGCCCCTCTCGGAGCAGTTCCCTGCCTTCCGCTCCCTTCCTGGCAGCTTACCTGATTTCGCGAAGACTCCGGACGGCGTTTTCGGCTCCTGCCTTTCCCGGTGGTTCTCTAGAGGCTCATCTCCCTGCACCGAGCACTTCATTTCCGCCTTCCGATTCCTTCCTTCCCTCTCCACGATCCAGTGCGTCATCTCCGCCCGAAATCCAAGTAAGGTTTTCCTAACCCCTCAGCTCCTGTGGAAAGATAAAGAACACAGGTACCTTGAATTGCTCATCTTGAAAGAGGTTATTTCGTGGTGAGAAAATCGCTAGACATTTTTTGACATTTGAAAAAATGGTCGAGGACTTGAACTCATTCCTTAAAAGCTGAAGTTAGATTAATGCAAAAATAGACAATAAGCATTGGAACATTTAAAGAAAGAAACAAATGTAACTATTGCCTAATTTAGAATCAGTGTTGTGGGTTAACAACAAGCACTGTTAAAAGCAAGGCCATTCAAGTAATCTGGCATCTTTAAGGTGCGGTATATTTTTCTTGTTGTGTTCTTATTTATTTTCCAGATCTGAACCCAAATCCAGAATATGACAACAACAATTCAGGTATGCCAGGTTGTTGACAACAGTTGGAAGTTACTACTAATACACTAATTCTTGATGGTTTTCATAACAGCTATTGAAACAGAGTGTCATGAATGTTTATTTTATTTAAAGGCTTTTCAAGAAAGGAAGAGTTTGTAATTGTTGTTGAAGTGTAAGCCAGGGCTGAAAATAACAAGGTATGTTTAATGTGAATAATTCTTAATGACTGGTAAAGATTAAGGGAAAATCAAGTGTATTGATCAATGTCGTAATTCACACTACAGTTAATGAAGGCCCGGCACACTTATCTGAGAAACAACGCGGGATCAGAAGAGCTCCTGTGTTTATCTCTTTGTTTGTCATTCCACTTCCCCTTTTCCCTTGCGGATAAATTCAGGTACTCAAGAGTTCATATCCTTGGTGCTTGGTTTTGTTTGAGGGGGAGTTGGGGGTTTGCAGCAACAAAAGGAAACAACCTCATCAGTGTTGTGGGGAAAGCTCAACACAGATGGGTTGACAGACGTTCCCCGTTTACATGTGTGGACTGAAGGTTGATCCTGAAGCCCTGGTTAAGATTCCTGACAACAATATCAGTTACCTCCAGAGTGCTTCTAAGAACAGGGTCCTAGGATCTATACAGAGATAGAGAAAGTCAAAATACAAAATACCAGTGTCATGCTACCACTGCCTGGCTACAAGGCTCAGCAACATTTCAGTGTACTATGGAATTTGCTCTTAACATTGTTTAGCTAGAGAACGTGGTGTGATCTCCACATTGACTTGGGAATTATGGCATCATTCCATATCTAAGCCCATATTGGTGTACTAATATACAGGTTTTTATCAGATCCCCTGATTATCTCAAACGATTGCAGGTTATGCCAATTCCCCAAACAACTGACTCTGAACATAATAAATGAGGAAATGTCCTTCCATGTTGTGAGCTGTCATTCAAGAATGAGACAATTGGAATTTGCATTTCAGCATACTTGAAACAATACAGAATATAACCTGTCAGGCAAACATCAATCTGAGGTCAGGCAGGCATGCAGCACAGGTATATTAACACTTTCAAATTATTAACCACACACCTTTCCTTTGTGAGAACAGAGGAGATATCAGTGCCTTCTTCCCCTCATTGATCTTTGAGCAACGTTGACAGTAAAGTTCTAAAAATGCTCATGGTGTGCCTAGAGTAAATGGATCAGACAGGTTTACCTCTGCCTGAAATAAGTCACCAAATTTACTGATATGGGAAATCGTGACTCCTAATGTGAGCTCACCAAGTTCATAGTTTTTCATTTTTTAGATAGCTGCACCAGGGGAAATAATTGCTGAATTAGATAGTTGCTACACCAATATGCCACTAACTCCTGGTTCTACAATACGTTCACTTGTGAAAAATACATCACCTGTCTTGAACATGGTCTTAAGAAAAGTCCACCACTGCATGAATATTGACCACCTCAAACAGAAGCCTCGGAAAACTATATTTCTCCTTCTTACTTAGACCTGGCACCATTGGCGTGGGTCTCCCTTCCATTTTTACTGTCTCCTCCTGTATTTTTGCTGGTATTAAATGCTTTGGGCACTGTGCCACTGCTTTTCAGTGCCACAGTGCAAGTGCTCCCTATTGTAAATTGATATATTAATCAGTGGTTTAATGTTTGGCTATTTGGTTTACTTGTCAGACCCTAGTACAGTGCACTGATTGTGCCCAGGGTGTGTAAATCCAAATGTTGCTGGTGGGCCTGCACCACTGGTTGTGCCACCCACAGAAGCAGCCTTGTAAAAGGTGTCTAAGGTCTGCCATTGCAGAGCCTGCCTGCAGTCTGGTACTGTCATGCTGACTGGGCAAGTGCACCCACTTCCCAGTCCCTAATCCTTCCCTTTTCTTCATATCAGTCACCCCTATGTTAAGCCCAAGGGCAGGGTGCATTGTAAGTATAAGGCAGGACAAGCCCGGATGTGTGTGGCATGTCCTAATAGTGAATTACAGCCATTTTTGTTTTTCACTATTGCAAGGCTACCTGTTCTCCATAGGCCAGAATGGGCTGTTAAAGTTATTACATTTTATAATCCTAACTGTCTCAGAGAACATGGTAGAAATTCGAGTTTAGTATGCTTGAACTCAGAATAATAAAATACATATTTTAGTAAAGTTCATTTTAATATTCTGTGTTTGCTAATACCACTTTTAGAAAGTAGGTATTTGCTTGTCTAACCATTCAAACTTGCCTCTGCTAGGTTTTGTTTTCCTATGTCTGGTTTTGTGAGTGACTGGGCTGCGGAAATCCAAGAGACAGGCTGAGTCACACAATGGTTAAGAGAGAGATCTGCATCTAGATGGGAGGAGGAGTTGCACCTGAACCTTGAATAGGGCTGTGCCTGCCTTCCGCAATGCTGGCCCCACCCCCTGGGGAGCGACAGATGTTTCTGCCCTGCACACTGAAAGAAGAGAAGGAGTCCTGTAAACAAAGTGCTCCAGGACTGTACTTGCCTTCTACAATGCTGGCTCCACCTCCTGTGGGGTGTCTGATGTGCCTGCCCTACACTGTGAAAGGAAAGGAGAAGTCTGGTAAACAGAGTGCTTCAGAACTGGTTTGGACTGGGCAAAGGCCCCTCTCCCCTCAGAGAACAAAGGATTTTGGGGGTTAAATATTGGGAGCCTGATCCCATGAAATTAGATCACTTTGGACTACAAGAAGAAACCTTTACTGAGGAGAGGAACCTGAAGAAACTGTGGAGAGACTATTCCCAAGCTGAAGTGCTGCTTGGGGAATTGGCCTGCAGTGGTTGCCTTACTGCCAAAGGAAGGAGAAAGGAACTTTCTGTACTTTGCTTTCAACTTGTGAAGGATCTCCAAGGGCTTGGAAAAGAGCTTGCCTCTTGCTGAAGTCTCAGGGACAACAGACTTCACCCCCCAGCTCCCCAGAGTTCTTTGGAAGTACCTGATGCTGTTTTGGGCCTTCTGAGGGACTGCGTGTCGCAAGGAGCTGGAAGCACGACTCAACAAGAAGAAGCGTGTCGCCGTCGCTGTGCCTGCCGTTGCAACTCCGAAGGAGGGTGTCGCCCCTGTAGTTGTCGTACTGCACTGCATCAGGAGAAGAATCTCGCAACGAGGTCGGAGCGTGTCACCGTCGCTGTGCCTGCCGTCACAACTCCGAAGGAGGGTGTCGCCGCTGAAACGGCTGCACTGCACCGCATTGACCAAGAGCACCTCGCATCCCGAGAAGCGCGCCACCATCGGAGCTGCTGCTGTCACATCTTGGATGTTGCCGATGTAGTTGTCGCATCAAGAAGAAGCTTCATGCATCGTGGGAGAAGAGCGTCGCTGCTGGAGCTGTTGTCGTCACATCGTAAGGGTGTCGCCGCTCCACTCCACGCATCAAAACGAGAACTTCTCGAATCCCCGAGAAGCATGCCTCATCTGGAAGATCTTCACGTCTTTATTTCTTTGTATCTGAAGTTTGCCGCATTTCCCATAGCTGCGACATTGCTTGTCGTGGAAGCGCAACGCAACATACGATACATTGAGGCAGAGTGTCGCATCTAAGAACTGAACTGAATTAAGCTTAAATCTACCATCTTAAAGTAATCATAGTGTGTATTTTTGTCGTTTATGGGCTTGTGGTAACTATATATACAGTCTGCTTATTTTTTATATAAAACCTGTGTGCTGTCCATTTGTAATGTTGTCACTGGGTTACTGTATGTGGTCACAACTGCTTAACTTACAACGCCTTTGAAGTAAAGCCCTTCTGCTTATGCCAAGCTACGAAGGGGGTGAGCAGGGGTTATTTTAGGAGTGTAACCCCCTTATCCTGACTAGAGGAGAGGGTCCCTATTTGTCACACGTACCTACCTGTGCCAAATAGAGACCCCCAAATCCAACATTGGTAGTCAGCGGTGAGGATTCTGGATTTGCATTTGTGACTCATGTACAGTGACTGGTGAACACTACTTAGTGAGTGCAGACCATAATGATTCCACATACTTTTTGGTAGATTCCTTTTTGGATTTTTGTTCTATTTTTGAAAGATGCCTGATTCAGTTGAAGTAGAGAGAGCAGAATCTGTAGCCTATATTAATTGCGAATGGAAAGAAGAGAGGCTGGAATGCTACACAGTAAAGCAGCTGAAGTATTTTTGCAAGAAATTCAAGGTTTCCACTGTTGGGTGCACCAAGAAAGAAGAATTCTACAAGGTTGTGAGGGCCTGGGTAGAGGCAAGGAAAACTCCTGAGATTGAGGAGGATGATAATGCAGAAGTACAACAGGAAGGGCCATTGGGCTTAGGAGGAAGGAGACCACCTTCCCCTGCAGGAATCAATGCTTCTCACAAACGTCTGTCTCCAGAGGAATTAGAGGACAGAGAGAGAAATAGGAGGCATGAGATGGAGCTGACAAAACTGAAGTTAAGTGGGCAGTTAGACTTGGAATTACAAACCAGGAGGTTAGCCCTGGAAGAGAAGAACATGCAGTTAGACCATGAGAAGGTTTTGAGGGAGTTGGAGTTAAAAGCTAAAGGTTTGGAAAGTACTCCCTCTGGTGGCAGCGTACCGTCAGTACATTCAGAAAGTAGAGTGTATATCCCCAAGGATGTGGTGAAAGAGTTTTACAAAAATGATGATATTGGTCAGTGGTTCTGAGTCTATGAGGTAGCCATGTCTTCCCACCGGGTCCCTGAGAGAGATTGGGGAGCGGGGTTGTGGGGAAGGTTCCTTAGTGAGGGGGGGGGATACATTGTTAGACTTGCCTTCTGATTTCCACAATTCATACAGCCACATTAAAGATGCATTGATGTCTAGATATGGTTTGACACCTAAGCTCTATAGGCAGTGGTTCAGGAAATGCAAAAAGTTAGAAAACAGTACTTGGGTTGAATATGTCACTTTCTTTTGCAGAGCATAGGATGGTTGGGTAAAGGGCAGCAAGGTTAATTCTCTTTGATTTGATTGCATGGGAGCACTTGTCTAATAATTTTTTTCCAAAGCTGCGCCAGAGCATCTGATAGATAGAAAGCTGACTAACCCTAGGAAGCTTGCTGAGGAGGCGGACCACTGAGTGAGCACCCGGGTCCACAAGGGTCACGTGGGAGACTCAGCCAAAGGTGGGCAGGGTCCCCAGCAGAAGAGTGGGGGGGGCAAGGGTAAACAGAAGGAGTTCCGCAAAGGGCCCCAAAGTAGTCCCCAAGGGAACCCCATGAAAGGTTCCCAGCCTCCCCCTGAGAGAAAGCAAGGGGCCCGACAGGTAGTCCTGTTCCCCAGGGACCCCTGAAGTGTTACAAGTGAGGCGGCCTGAGTCATAAGGCGAATGATACCAGGTGTCGCCTGTTTGGTAAACCAGCACCCACTGGTGCTCCGCCCCGGCAGATGGCTAGTGTAGCCTTGGGGGAGGAGACTGATGTCCAAGGTGGGTGGGGTCCCACAAAGATGACCTTAGTCTCTTTAGGAGACAGTGAGATGGTCTCAGAGGCTCAGCTGCCCAGGAACACTAAGAAATATGGGCAGCGAGTGACCATCAATGGCCAAAAGGTGGAGGCTCTTAAAGATACTGGAGCCAGTGTGACAGCTGTCAGGTGTCACCTGGTGTCTCAAGAGCAGATTGCCCCTCATGCATTTTGCTGAGTTGTTAACGCTGACAAAACAGAGAGTCATTGTCCAATGGCTCAGGTTCCCTTTGAGTGGGGGGTCTCTGGTACTCTTCAGGTAGCTCTGAGGCCCGCCATGCCTGTTGACTGTTTGTTGGGAAATGATTTGGAGAGCTCCCCTTGGGAAAGGGTGGAGAAAACAACTCACTTGAAGATGGTTGGACTGCCTGACTGGGCGTGCGTGACCACCCGGTCAATGTTAGCTAGTAGGGGTTCTCAAGAACACCTGGAGCCTGAGAGGGAGGCCCAGGAACCTGCCATAGAGAGAAGTGGAGAAGGGCGCGGGAAACTGGCCCCCGAAGTTCCCAAAGGCCCAGGAGGAGGTAGACCCTGAAGGGAATGCCCTGGAGCCTACCGGGGAGCAAGTAGCTGAACTGGGTGTCCTGCCTTTCTGACCCATTGGCAACAAGAAGGAGGCCCCTCCAGGAAAGACTTTTGCAAGGAGCAGAGAGAGTGCCCTTCTCTTGTGGGCTTGCGGCAACAAGCTGCAAGCCAGGCAGCAGGTGATCAGTCAGGGTCACACTTGATTTACTGGGAGAATGGTCTCCTGTATAGTGAGCCTAAGGTTGCTGAATCTGGGTCAGCCCGTGTGCTGGTGGTACCCCAGTAGTTCAGAGCCTTCCTATTGGGGCTGGCTCATAATGTGCCGTTAGCAGGACATTTGGGGCAGGACAAGACCTTTTTAAGGCTTGTCACCAACTTTCATTGGCCCCAAATGCGCCAGAGTTCTGATACTCATTGCAGGACTTGTCAGACTTGCCAGGCAAGTGGAAAGAGTGGGAGGAAGCACAAGGCTACTCTCCAGCCATTCCCTGTGGTCAGTACCCCCTTTGAGTGGGTGAGGATTGACATTTTGGGGCCACTGGACCCCCAAGACAGCTATGGGCAACATGTTCATCCGGGTCTTGGTGGGCCATGCCACCCGGCACCCGGAAGCCATACCTCTGAGGACAGTGACGGCACCCGTAGTGGGAGGAGCACTGATGGGAATTTTCTCCCGAGTGGGATTTCCTCGCGAGGTAGTGTCTGACCGGGGAACCAACTTCATTTCCAAGTATATGTAGTCCCTGTGGCAGGAGTGTGGTGTAACCTACAAGTTCACCACTCCTTACCACCCCCAAGGAAATGGGCTGGTTGAAAGGTTCAACGGGACCCTGAAGTGCATGATAATGGGTCTTGAGAAACCCATGCGGCATAAGAGGGACGTCCTCTTACCGTGCCTACTGTTTGCATACCGTGAGGTGCCACAGAAATCTCTAGGGTTCAGTCCCTTTGAGCTTCTCTATGGACACCCAGTCAGAGGACCTCTGAGTTTGGTTAAAGAAGGCTGGGAGCAATCTCCCAGGAAACCTCCCCAGGATGTACATAGCTACATGCTGGCCTTCAGAAACCAGACTAGGCGCTTCAGGCAACTCGCTGAGGTGACTCTGGAAGCCTGCCAGGAGGAGATGAAGCACTGGTATGACCAGAATGCCACTCTGGTAGAGCTTCAACCTGGCCAGAAAGTGTGGGCCATGGCCCCAGTGGAGCCCTGCGCTCTCCAAGATAAATGGACCGCACCATTTGAGGTTGTGGAGCGCAAAAGTCCAGTTACCTACTTGGTGGACTTGTGGTCTCCTAGGAACCCCTTGAGAGTTCTTCATGTCAATCGCCTTAAGCCCTACTTAGAGAGGTCTGAAGTGGGCTTGCTCTTGGCAACAGATGCTGGGATGGAGGAGGAGACTGAGCCTCTTCCTGACCTCCTGCCAGCCTCAGAGCAAGATAGGTCAGTGGATGGTGTTAACCTCTCTTCCACCCTGACTCATGAGCAACATAATGACTGCAGCCAGTTGCTGGGACAGTTTTCTGATCTGTTCTCCCTGGTTCCTGGTGTCACATATTGGTGCGTCCATGATGTGGACACGGGAGACAACTTACCTGTGCAGCACAAGTCTTACAGGGTAACTGACAGGATAAGGGCTTGCATCAAAGAGGAGGTCTCAAAGATGCGTGTGCTTGGGGTGATTGAGTCCTCCAGCAGTCCTTGGGCCAGCCCAGTGGTCTTGGTCCCGAAGGCTGCAGTGCCGGATGCCACACCCGAACTCCGGTGTTGTGTGGACTACAGAGGGCTCAATTCAGTCACGAAGACTGACGCGCACCCCATCCCCAGAGCTGATGAGCTCATAGTTCAGATAGGGGCTGCACGGTACCTCAGCATGTTTGACTTAACGTATGGGTACTGGCAGATCGCCTTGACTAATGGGTTAAAGGAGAGGTCAGCATTCTCCACACCAGATGGGCATTTCCAGTTCTGTGTTATGCCCTTTGGGATGAAGAATGCCCCTGCCACCTTTCAGAGGTTGGTCAACCAGGTGTTTGTTAGACTGAATGAGTTCAGTGCCGCCTACCTGGATGACATCACAGTGTTCAGTGCCAGTTGGGAGGAACATCTGCGCCACCTCTGGGAAGTGTTGATGGCACTGCAGAAGGCAGGCCTCACGATCAAGGCGAGTAAGTGCCAGATCGGGCAGGGTTCAGTGGTGTACTTGGGACACCAAGCTGGGAGTGGCCAGGTGGCGCCCCTACAACCCAAGATTGAAACCATCCTGGCTTGGGAGCCACCCAAAACACAGACAGAGGTGTGAGCCTTTTTAAGTCTCACAGGGTATTACAGGAGGTTTGTCAAAGGCTAAGGCAACATTGTTGTACCCTTGACAGAGCTGACTTCCAGGAAGCAGCCCAAGAAGTTGATCTGGACTGACACCTGTCAGAAATCTTTTGAGGCCCTGAACGCTGCCATGTGCATGGCGCCCGTGCTCCTGGCACCCAACTTCTCAGGAGAGTTTATCGTCCAAACAGACGCTTCAGAGCATGGTGTGAGGGCTGTTCTGTCACAGATAAATGAGGAGGGCCTAGATCAACCCGTAGTCTTTATCAGTAGGTTACTTCCACAGGAAGAGAGGTGGAGTGCTATTGAGCGTGAGGCATTTGCTTTGGTCTGGGCACTGGAGAAGCTAAGACCATACCTGTTTGGGAATCACTTCTGGGTTCAGATAGACCACAGGCCCCTCAGATGGTTGATGCAGATGAGGGGTGAGAATCCAAAGCTGTTGAGGTGGTCTATTTCCCTACAGGGTATGGACTTTACGGTGGAACACCGCCCTGGTACAGAACACGCCAATGCTGATGGTCTGTCCAGATTTTTCCGCCTTAGTGAAGAGAACTCCCAGGAGTTAGGGTAGGTCTCCCCACTTTTCAGCTGGAGGGGACACGTGTTAGAACTGGCACCATTGGCGTGGGTCTCCCTTCCATTTTTACTGTTGCCTCATGTATTTTTGCTGGTATTAGATGCTTTGGGTACTGTGCCACTGCTCTTCAGTGCCACAGTGCAAGTGCTCCCTATTGTAAATTGATGTATTAATCAGTGGTTCCATGTTTGGCTATTTGGTTTACTTGTCAGACTCTAGTACAGTGCACTGAATAAGGCTGTGCCTGCCTTCCACAATGCTTGCCCAACCCCCTGGGGAGCGCCTGATGTCTCTGCCCTGCACACTGAAAGAAGAGAAGGAGTCCTGTAAACAAAGTGCTCCAGGACTGTACTTGCCTTCCACATGCTGGCTCCACCTCCTGTGGGGCGTTTGATGTGCCTGCCCTGCACTGTGAAAGGAAAGGAGAAGTCTGGTAAACAGAGTGCTTCCGAACTGGTTTAGACTGGGCAAAGGCCCCTCTCCCCTCTGAGAACAAAGGATTTTGGGGTATAAATATTAGGACCCTTATCCCATGAAATTAGATCCCTTTGGACTACAAGAAGAAACCTTTACTGAGGAGAGGAACTTGAAGAAACTGAGGAGAGACTATTCCAAAGCTGAAGTGCTGCTTGGGGGATTGGCCTGCAGTGGTTGCCTTACTGCTAAAGGAAGAGAAAGGAACTTTGTGTACTTTGCTTTCAACTTGCGAAGGATCTCCAAGGGCTTGGAAAAGAGTTTGCCTCCTGCTGAAGTCTCAGGGACAACAGACTTCACCACCCAGCTCCCCAGAGTTATTTGAAAGTGAATGCTGCTGTTTTGGGCCTTCTGAGGGACTGCGTGTTGCAAGGAGCTGAAAGCACGAATCAACGAGAAGAAGCGTGTCACTGTCGCTGTGCCTGCCGTCGCAACTCCAAAGGAGGGTGTCACCGCTGGAACTGTCGCACTGAACCGCATCGGAGAGAAGCGTGCCTTAACGAAGAGGAAGAATGTCGCCATCGCTGCTACTGCCGTCGCAACTCCGAAGGAGGGTGTCGCCGCTGTAGTTGTCCCACTGCACTGCATCAGGAGAAGAATCTCGCAACGAGCTCGGAGCGTGTCGCCGTTGCTGTGCCTGCCGTCACAACTCCGAAGGAGGGTGTTTCTGCTGGAATGGTCGCAATGCACCGGATTGACCTAGAGCACCTCGCATCCCCGAGAAGCACGCCGCCATCGCAGCTGCTGCCGTCGCATCTTGGATGTCACCACTGTAGTTGTCGCATCGAGCGGAAGCTTCACACATCGTGGGAGAAGAGAGTCACCACTGGAGCTGTTGTCGTCGCATCGTAAGGGTGTCGTCTCTGCAGTTCACACATTGAACCGAGAACTTCTCGCATCCCGAGAAGCGTGCCGCATCTGGAAGATCTTCACGTCTTTATTTCTTTGTATCTGAACTTTGCCGCATTTCCCATCACTGTGACATTGCTTGTCGTGGAAGCGCAACGCAACCTAAGGTACATTGAGGCAGAGTGTTGCATCCACCAAGGGCGAGGCTAGACGAGCCCGCCTTTAGGGCCCGGCCCCCCGGCCCACGCAACGCCAGTGGTCAGTATAGATGGCCGGCCGCCCTATGGGAGGCCGGCCAGAGGAAGTACTTCCGGGGCGGGGGGTGACGCACGTCCGGTGGGGGGCGGGGGCAGAGGCCGTGACCTATTTAGGTCAGTAACACAGGGATCTCTGCCTCTTCCCTCGCCTGCACCGGACCTGCTCGCACCCTGCTGGCCCCATACCCCTCGCCTTAGATTAAGACTTTAACTTTTCCCGCCCACACTGGAATGACCCCTGGACTGCGCCTCGTGCTCTCAACTGCAGCAGATTCGGGGCAGTCGGCGCGGTTGGGCAGGCTAGGGCGACAGGTACGAGCCTCCTGGGATCCTGGGCAGCCTGGTGGACGAGAGGTGGGGCCCTGGAAATGGCGGACAAGGACCCGAGGGCTGGGGCCCATCACTCAGGGGCGCAGGTGGGTTGCACCTTGCGTGGGCATCTCGGCCTGGGAGATGCGAACCAGAGGGCCCCTTGGTGCTGGGGGAAAGAAGAATATTTTAAGAACAAATGCAGCTTTAATAATGAACAATGCAATTTCGATTATATGCTTCAATAATAGCTGTTGTTAATGTTTTGATAATGTGTCTTTATGTTAATCATCTATTGTCACATTTATGAGTGTTGTCATTAAACCTGGCCTTTTGTACACCCACCTTATCTCAAAGTTTGATTAATTGGTGGGTAGGGCGGGCGTGGAGCATGCTGGGGATCCGGGCCCTATAACAAGTGAACTGAACTAAGCTTAAATCTACCATCTTAAAGTAATCATAGTGTGTATTTTTGATGTTTATGGTCTTGTGGTAACTCTATATAAAGTCTGCTTATTTTTTATATAAAACCTGTGTGGTGTCCATTAGTAGTGTTGTCATTGGGTTACTGTATGTGGTCACAACTGCTTAACTTACAACGCCTCTGAAGTAAAGCATTTCTGCTCGAGCCAAGCTACCAAGGGGATGAGTAGGGGTTATTTTAGGAGTGTAATCCCCTTATCCTGACTAGAGGAGAGGGTCCCTATTTGTCACATGTACCTACCTGTGCCAACTAGAGACCCCCAATTCTAACACTCCTGCTCTCTTCTTTCTCTCTCTACTCTCCTTCTCAATAAACAGATTAACCCTATCACCTTCATAGGCATTTCCCCTCAACCTTCGCATCCCTTGAAATGTGTCCTCCATACACTTGCCATCCTGATTACATCCCTGCCCAGCTATGAACACATTGCCCCAGAACTTAAATCACTATTCTTGGGGTCCTTGGAAAGCAGAAGCAGCTTAAAAAATGCTTATGTCATTCATAAAACAGTTCACCACAGCACACCCAAACACATGGGCGAGAAATTGATAATTTCAGGAAGAGACCTCAGATTGTGGGGCAAAAGCATTCCCCTCCTTGAAGCTTTCAACTCTTTTAGTTATTCTCTGATAGACCCCCTAAGATCTGACACTCACATCCTCATGCAACTATGCCAAGTTTGAGAGGGCACCAGTGCCCAACAGCCTTCCAAATGCTCTATTTAGAAAAGATCCCTCATTTTGGGTCACTCACTGAAAACTGCTGTTCAATTGTGCATTTCCACAAATTCCATCCCAGATTCCTGGCATTGCAGTCTTCTCCACCCAATCTACAAATCGCAATTACAGACTAATCACCCTTATTGATATGGAAGCAAGGCTTTCTGTCTCAAAACTTCGATTAGATCTGGAGGTCTGGGTCAACAAGGCAAACATCATTCCAAAAACAAAGACCGGCTTCATGGCAGGTTTGAGTACAACAATAAACTTTCTGGCAGTTACTCTCCTTATAGAAAAGCCAAAAGCGAAAACTGGCAAACTCTTTTTGTGCTTTGTCGATCTGAAGTCGGCCTTCAACAAGGTCCTGAGGTGGCATCTGTGGGAAAAAATGGCCCGTTGGATGGTGCCGCCCAAATTACTGGATTGATATCATCAATTTATATGCTAATACCAGGGTACAAATCAAGGTAAGCGAAAGCCAGAGAAGCATACATAAGACCAGCACCAATATTTGCCTGAAACAGGGGTATGTTCTGGCACCCTACCTATTCAACATCTATAATCTGACCTCAATAGTCATCTGGCCCAAGTGGTGAGCAATCCCCCCAAGCTTGCCCAGGAACAACTATAAAGCCTCCAATATGCTGACAACATAGTCTTGCTTAGTCAAATTCCGATTGGCCTGCAGCACCTAATCAATCAATTGAGCAGATTTATTCAAAACTTGCGCTTGGAACTCAACTAAAACAATTCAAAAGGGGGCTGCTTTTTCAGTTCCTTCTCCAAAACAAAGCCCTCATTCATCTGGTGGGCAAATGGCTGAGCGCTCGAACTGGCCAAATCATACAAGTATCTCAGTTTCTTTATGAACTCTCTTCTAACTCTTTATCTAGAAGATTCATGGCAAACAAATTCTTCTTTGCATTCAAAATGTTACAAAAATGATACATAACACCTCAACACACCGCCTGCATCAGGTTATCTGAGCAAAGTTCTTGCCATCGATCACTTATGTTTCTCATTTGTTGAAGGGGAATGACATGCCTACTTTAATTCACTTCAATCAACCATTTTCAAATAATTGTTTACCTTACCACAGTATGTCTCGCAATCCCAAGTTAGACTACAGTTGGCCTTTTCCACTGGCGTCCAGTATGGAACGGGCCATTGTCAAACTATGTTGGAGGCTTAGATCATCCCCTCTTGACACATTGGCTCGTCTGTGCTGGATGGAAATTACAAAGTAGCCACACGGTAAGGCCTCGTGGCACACTGTTTTACAACAACCCATTCATGCTTTGAAACTAGTAGAAGCCTGGAAAACTAAACAATGGAATATGCTGCCTTTAACTGAGTTACCGATTCAGAAAAGGGGTTATGATTCAGAAAAGGGGGTGGTGATGAACAGAGTGTCTGAATTAAGCAGACCACTCTTACCCAGTCCAAAGATCAGGGCTTGATCCATCACCGTTATTTATCTCACTGCACCATCCCAGCTCAGAACCTGGCTATATGCAAATCAGTCTGTCCCTGGCCCAGTGCATCATGGGAACAGGGCAAACTAAACTACCAAGCCAATTCTTCACCAGAAAGGAGACAAGCTATCGTGGACCGGTTTCTGGCATTTCAGCCGTCTTCGGCCCGGCTTGCTTGAATCCTGATGGTGCAGTGAGAAAGGGACTCATGTCTGAGTATACCCTGCCACACCTATAGTGGCCAAAAACGATTCAGAAAAGGGGGTGGTGATGAACAGAGTGTCTGAATTAAGCAGACCACTCTTACCCAGTCCAAAGATCAGGGCTTGATCCATCACCGTTATTTATCTCACTGCAACATCCCAGCTCAGAACCTGGCTATATGCAAATCAGTCTGTCCCTGGCCCAGTGCATCATGGGAACAGGGCAGACTAAACTACCAAGCCAATTCTTCACCAGAAAGGAGACAAGCTACCGGGGACCGGTTTCTGGCATTTCAGCCGTCTTCGGCCCGGCTTGCTTGAATCCTGATGGTGCAGTGAGAAAGGGACTCATGTCTGAGTATACCCTGCCACACCTATAGTGGCCAAAAACGATTCAGAAAAGGGGGTGGTGATGAACAGAGTGTCTGAATTAAGCAGACCACTCTTACCCAGTCCAAAGATCAGGGCTTGATCCATCACCGTTATTTATCTCACTGCACCATCCCAGCCCAGAACCTGGCTATATGCAAATCAGTCTGTCCCTGGCCCAGTGCATCATGGGAACAGGGCAGACTAAACTACCAAGCCAATTCTTCACCAGAAAGGAGACAAGCTACCAGGGACCGGTTTCTGGCATTTCAGCCGTCTTGTTGTAAATATTTAACTGAGTTACCAGCAAAGCTACCAAGGTCTTATCAGTAACTTTAGACTAGGCACAGCTTGCCACAGAAAGTGATGCATGTGCAGTTTTGCCATCATATGCTGTCTGGGGGTCACAGACATATCTGACTTCTCATTTCTCTCTGGCCAGGGAACATGCACTGCTGCTTATCTGCATTAGCATTTTTCAATCAAAAGACTTGATCCCTACTAGGAAGCAGCCCTGGTCTAACCATCACTTCCACGTATGTGGATGCTCTCAAGAAAGTTTGCTGCTATATGTGCACTGCCCTTTTAGCTCTTAGACGAAAACTCTTTGGCTAGGTTTAAGACCACTTCAAGTTAGGTCCTGCCTTCCAGCAGTGATTGCACTCCTAAATGGGAACTCAATCCAGTTGTCCTGCAAGGCAGGTAGCTACCTCTCTCATGCATCTAAGCAGCTGGAACAGTGATGATATTGTTGCGATAGTTTTGCTGCAGCAATGGTTTTGTTGCACTTTATCGAGCTAAAGCTAAACCACTCCATCACTCGACCTTTTTGAAATGTCTCTCGCTTCGACTGTCCTGTGAACCAACCAAAGAACGATACCCTGCAGTCATTAACATGTCCGAGGACAGTCCCTTAATTCACCCAATGTGGAGTTTGTGGCAGTAGAGCCGCTATCCACCTATGATGTCCAGTGGGAAGGCCAGTTTTCCCAGGAAGCCAATTACTTTAGACGCTGTTTATCAACAGCGATAACTGCTATTTATGCCTTTTATGGGACTCTTCATTCTCCACTATTTTAAAGATAGATTATTTTTTTTTAATGGGAATTAGACCTAAAGAGGGTGCTGTCAGTTACTTTCCACGAGTCAACAGGGATTTTACCGTTTCATTTCATTTTATACATGGATATTGCAATGTCTTGGTTATTAACCCCTTCGATGCTTGTGCCAAGGTCAGATCGTCATGGGTGTTACCTGCGCTGTGCGTGTGACGAGTTGACCTTGTCACAAACAATGGGAAAATATAATTTTCAGCGCAGGAGGAAAATATCTCTAGCACCCAAGGTGTTAATGTGCCTCAGGGCTGGCCATAGATTTGATCAATGTACGGTAAAAAGCAGGAAGGGACGCTTTTTATCTAGGATATCAAGAAGGTGAGTCTGGCCCCCATCGAGGCGTAAACTACTCACCATCGATAGAGTGGGTCCGATTTGTAGAACCTTAGTCCTTCAGCAAACCCTAAATGTGGAACGATCATAATGGCCGATTCTGCTTATATTACATGTACTAACAACAGTTGATGGACAGAATGCAGAACAATGTCATACATTCACAGCAGTAAAGAGAAATGTTGTTTTTGCATTTGTCACCTCGAGTGGAATGGGTATGCTCAGACGTGAGTCCCATGCTCTCCACACCACTGGAGTCAAGCTATCCTGGCTAATGACAGCTGATAGCCAGAAGCCGGTCCTAGGATGCTTGATTCCAGTCCAGGAAAGACATGGCTTGCCAATTCGGGCTGGACTCTTCCCATGAGGCACAGGGTCAAGGCTAATTTGCATATGGCCATGTCTGAACTGGGGTGGTGTGGAGTGCAAAAAAACGATGGATTTAGGTCCAGATCTCTGTACTGGGGTGAATGTTTGACATTGTTCTGCATTCTGTCCATCAACTGTTGTTTTTGCATTTGTCGCCCCGAATGGGATGGGTATGCTCAGACGTGAGTCCCATGCTCTCCACACCACTAGAGTCAAGCTTTCCTGGCTGATGACGGCTGATAGCCAGAAACCAGTCCTAGGAGGCTTGATTCCGGTCCAGGAAAGACATGGCTTGGCAGTTCGGGCTGGACTGTTCCCATGAGGCACAGGGTCAAGGCTGATTTGCATATGGCCATGTCTGAACTGGGATGGTGTAGGGTACAAAAAAACGATTGATTTAGGCCCAGATCTCTGTACTGGGGTGAATGTATGACATTGTTCTGCATTCTGTCCATCAACTGTTGTTTTTACATTTGTCACCCCGAGTGGGATGGGTATGCTCAGAAGTGAGTCCCATGCACTCCACACCACTGGAGTCAAGCTATCCTGGCTGATGACGGCTGATAGCCAGAAACCGGTCCTAGGATGCTTGATTCCGGTCCAGGAAAGACATGGCTTGGCAGTTCGGGTCTGAACTGGGGTGGTGTGGAGTGCAAAAAACGATGGATTTAGGCCCAGATCTCTGTACTGGGGTGAATGTATGACATTGTTCTGCATTCTGTCCATCAACTGTTGTTTTTGCATATATTACATGTACTAGCACTTTATGTTTTGGCTGGGTTATTATTTTTGCACCTCTTTACTCATAGACTTTTAGTGACAACTATCTACAGGGAGGAAGTGTGTCTATTAGTTCCCTATAAACCATGATGTATCTTGTCACCCGTTTTTAGTTTAGCATGTATGTATATGCACATTGTAATGAGTTGAATTAATCATGCAATAAGGATCACTTACCAACTATGCCAAGTCTCACCCTTCCTCACCTTTGGAAAGGATGACCAGGTCCTGTCAATCGAAGCTAAATCTGTCTACCTCACTAGCCCACTTTATTAATTCACC
Source organism: Lissotriton vulgaris (assembly GCF_964263255.1). Classification (NCBI taxonomy): domain Eukaryota; kingdom Metazoa; phylum Chordata; class Amphibia; order Caudata; family Salamandridae; genus Lissotriton; species Lissotriton vulgaris. Next base: position 772,703,001 of record NC_141696.1, on the reverse strand, counting down.
TTTAATGTACTCACAATGTATAGAGCAGAAACGTCACTGTACTCACACCATACAAATATTACATCTTATTCTAAAACGTTATCAATACTGTTTATGTGACAAGAAGACTGTGGCATCCTGATTAGGTTTTGTGATGTTTTTGATTGCTTTACTCTCTGTATCATGCTTTTTTAATGTTAAATTATTCTTTCAAAACCTATGCACAGAACTCTGATACCCTCTTTGAACCTTGTGTATACTTTATAAAACTGCAACTAAGTAATACAAAGTATACAGTATTTAACTTATTTGTGTACTGTATCGTTCAAACACGGTTGATTGAGTTATCTCGTGGGCATTTGATCCTACCCTTAGGCACTCTCAGTCCAACTAGACTCCAGCCAATAGCAACTTCATTGACATGATATGCTGCTGGCAACCTCTTGGGCATCACAAGTACAACAAGCACGGCAGGTCCTTCACATTCTTTAGTCATAAGATTTAATAAAAAGTTATTGAAAGCGGGTAGATGCTATCGAGAACTGAATCATGTTATCCAAAAGAGCGGCCTGATAGTACATCAAAAGATGAGGTAGTGCCAACCCACCCTGAACTTTACCCAATGGGAAAATTGTCATCTTTACCCTGGGCTGTTTATTATGCCCTATACATAATCGAGTACTTTACAGTATGAACTGGGAATTCTTAAAATGAGATTTATAAAAAAGAAATTGAAGTAGGGGGAGAGTAGACATTTTAATTACTGCAACTCGTCCAGTTAGTGACAGTGGCAAAAAAGTCCACCTCTCAAGTAATGCTTTAATCTGACTTAAACGTTGCGCATTATTCAAATGAAAAAGTTGAAAAGAATTGCTAGTGCCACAAATTCCTAAATAGCTGATGGGGTGCTGAGGGATCGACTGTAAGCTATATGGAAGATTCTAATTTGATGCATTAAATGATTCTGATAAACGCAATGCTGCTATTAGAAGCAATATTTACATATTATAAAAATGTTTAAAGGCATGAGGCAAAGTTACAATTGTAAACACATACTCCCCTACGGCCATTGGCCGACCCTCCAGTTGGAGCCCTGCTGAACAAAATTAGCCCGTCATGTTTTTGCAACACGCGCTATAGAAATGGCAAATTGCTGTAAAACTGTCCCCTTTGTTGAATGGAAGGCATTTTAATGTAGGCCCCAATAAACGACTAATTTCCCAAAAGCCTAAGAACGAATTTGTATCGTTTTACAGTGATTGACGACGCCTTTTTGTTTGTGATGGCGTGTTTCTGACACCTGAAACCCCCAGCAACGTGGGATAATTACCAGAGTGCCTGCTTTACAACAACACTAGGCCATGACGCATTCATCAAATAGTGTCACGAGTCTGTGTCAGTGCTACACCGGCATTGAGAATCGCAGCCTCTTAACTGCCAGATATTTTCCAGTATTAAACCTCGCTGCAGGGATTTGTAAACGTTTTTTGCCGCAATAAAGATGGAGTGTCCATAAATCAACCGCAAAGTGTGCTTGTGGTGGATGACTTACCTCCAAAGATTTTTTTAAGGTTTCCGCAAGGCAGCTCCTAATGAGAAACAGCTACGCTGAAAGGAAACAATTACACTCGCTAAATCTTGGCCCGAGGCAGCCGCCGCCCGGCTCAGCGTTATAATGTAGTCACATTCTGAAACCGAGACCCGAGTTTGATGTTCATATGCAAATCAGACAAGGAGGAAGTTACATATACGGGAATATATTGCGGATTTTTAATTGTCCTAATCGTTTTTGCTTACGGGGTGCCTGGAGGAAACACTCCCTTTTGGGTTAGACAGGCGCAAGTATTGTGTGCAGCACAGGTCTGAAGGACGTGGTGTTGGCTCTAAAAGCAAAGAACACTTAGCAAAGAGTGTGAGTGAATGAAATACTCTATAGTCTCTTCATACGATGGATTGAGCCCGGATCTGTGTCCTGGGGTGAATCTTTGACAGTGTTCAAAATTCTGTTAATCAATTTCCATTTGTCACCCCTAGTGAGTGGAAGGAGTATGCTCAGACGTGGGTCCCCTGCTCTCCATGCCACTGGAGTCAAGCTAGCCTGGCTGATGAGGGTGAAACCCCGAAACCCGTCCTAGGATGCTTGTTCAGTCCAGATAGGGCCTGGCCTGGCAGTTCGGGCTGGACTGTTCCCATAGGGAGCAGTGTCCAGACTGATTTGTATATGGCTGGATCCAAAAAGGAATGGCATGGGTAGCAAAAAAACCGATGGATTTAGGCCCAGATCTCTGTACTGGGTTGAATGTTGACATTGTTAAACATTCTGTCCATCAATTGGTCTTATTTGCACTCTTCATATTGGGCAGAAGAGCTGACATCGATTTGCAGGCACTGCTGGTATTGGTACATTTCTGCATGTGATGTCCTAATACAGCATCTGTAGTTCCTGGTTAAAGGTATGCCTCCTAAAGCGGACTTGCTGTTGTTTGTTGGCCACCTTGATTTGTTGCTGCCACCGACCTTTTAGACTTCGTAGGGGATCAACACCTCGCCGGACCCGCTTCGCGGGTCCCGCAGCGCCCCGCATTTACCAGGAGCTGTGCTGGAAGAGGAGCTGTGTGCTCTGACGACCTCGGGGCGCGTGGAACTGCCGGCAGGGTTGCGAGATTGGAGGCAGGGACTCAAGCTACCAGGAGTCCCTGCGAGCCTCATTTGCCACACCTGGGCTGCTCTACCTGCTGGCCCCGCCCCCCCGCCCACGGAGTGAAAAGCGGGTTGGGACCTTGTTCTAGCGGGACCCTCCTAAAGCGGGCTTGCTGTTGTTTGTTGGCCACCTTGATTTGTTGCTGCCACCGACCTTTTAGACTTCGTAGGGGATCAACACCTCGCCGGACCCGCTTCGCGGGTCCCGCAGCGCCCCGCATTTACCAGGAGCTGTGCTGGGAGAGGAGCTGTGTGCTCTGAAGACCTCGGGGCGCGTGGAACTGCCGGCAGGGTTGCGAGATTGGAGGCAGGGACTCAAGCTACCAGGAGTCCCTGTGAGCCTCATTTGCCACACCTGGGCTGCTCTCCCTGCTGGCCCCGCCCCCCCGCCCACGGAGTGAAAAGCGGGTTGGGACCTTGTTCTAGCGGGACCCTCCTAAAGCGGGCTTGCTGTTGTTTGTTGGCCACCTTGATTTGTTGCTGCCACCGACCTTTTAGACTTCGTAGGGGATCAACACCTCGCCGGACCCGCTTCGCGGGTCCCGCAGCGCCCCGCATTTACCAGGAGCTGTGCTGGGAGAGGAGCTGTGTGCTCTGAAGACCTCGGGGCGCGTGGAACTGCCGGCAGGGTTGCGAGATTGGAGGCAGGGACTCAAGCTACCAGGAGTCCCTGCGAGCCTCATTTGCCACACCTGGGCTGCTCTCCCGGCTGGCCCCGCCCCCCCGCCCACAAAGTGAAAAGCGGGTTGGGACCTTGTTCTAGCGGGACCCTCCTAAAGCGGGCTTGCTGTTGTTTGTTGGCCACCTTGATTTGTTGCTGCCACCGACCTTTTAGACTTCGTAGGGGATCAACACCTCGCCGGACCCGCTTCGCGGGTCCCGCAGCGCCCCGCATTTACCAGGAGCTGTGCTGGGAGAGGAGCTGTGTGCTCTGAAGACCTCGGGGCGCGTGGAACTGCCGGCAGGGTTGCGAGATTGGAGGCAGGGACTCAAGCTACCAGGAGTCCCTGCGAGCCTCATTTGCCACACCTGGGCTGCTCTCCCTGCTGGCCCCGCCCACCCGCCCATCACCCTTCCTCATTGCTTCATAAGGAGATCCCTTGGCCGTTGCGCGGGAGCGTGCGGGAGCACGCCTGGGAGAAGCCCGGGACAAGGGCGGGACCGTCTGTGGCCGTCCGGGGCCGAAGGAGGCCGGGCTGGGCCCCCCCACTGACATCTACCGGACTGGTACTCTGCTTTAGTAACAGTGCGATTGTATGTCGTTTTTGTGATCTAAATTGCCCCATCTTTTTTGAAGGCGTAGGAGGTTTTATAGTATGGCTTCCTCCTCAAGCACTCCTACACTGTTGCCTCCGTTAAATGAGACAGGGTCATCCATTATGGGTCCCCTGGACACCTATTTTAAACGAGTACCTCAAGATATTGATAGAGAAATTGCCTTGGCGGAAAGACGTGCAGAACGCAGGTTATCTATTGAACTCTTGAAAACCACTGTTGATAAACGTTCCTCTCAAAGCTTTCCGGCACTGGCTACCCCTTTATCATCTATTACACTGCCGGTTGCTTCGGAAACTCCCTACCTCTTTCCTCCAAATCCAGAGCCACCGGTAGTCTTGCCTTTGGAATCCGAAACCTCTATTTTGCCTGTAATTCCTTCTAGTACCTCTATGGACCCATCTATTGATCAGCTATCCACGGCTCAACCTAGTGTCTTAACACATGTAGTAAAATCTAAACCTTGCTCTAAAAGGAAGAGGAGTGTAGTTCCAAAGAAATGTTATGTTCCAAAACCCCCGAAAAAAATTAGAAAACTAGGAACATGTACACGACCCCAGGATCTTACCGGGAGTAGTCCTAGTGGGCCACCAATGGGCGAGGGGGAAGTTGTTTCACCAGGTCCAGACCCCATAGTGATAGTATCGCCCGAGATATTATCGCCCATTCCGCCATTGTTCCTGGAGCTGGAGAGACTAATACGGTCTCTTCTGACCCCCATTGAGGAACAAGTTAAAAAGCTAGCAGACCAATTAGATCACTTGGAGCAGGCCAGTCTGGATAATTTTTTCTCCACAAAAACATTAATTAAGTCCTATTTTAGGACGGGTGAGAGTAGGAACTTCCAGCAACCTGCTGGGCGGGATGAAAGTGTTCCCACGGTGGAATTTCATTCTCCCGTGGTTAGCACTGTAGCTGGGCAACAGGGAAAGGGACAAAGCCGCAAGACTACCACTGAACTGCCAGTTATCTTAAGTAATAACAACGGGGGGAAATCTAAGCTCCCCAATACTGTGGTCAAAGGTAGTAAAGAGTGTTCTAAAAATGTCACCCCTCTAAGTAATGGTATCCAACACCTACCAACCACCCTGATACCCTGTCAAGGTCCTGTAGCTGGTGGTAACAGCAATTCTAGAAATAACAATGCTGTATTGAATAAGTCCCAGGCTCCCCAGGCTCCAAAAAATGTTGGTCTTGTAACTGGTGGTAATGACAGCTTTAGAAAAAGTAATGTTGTACCAAATAACTCCCAGGCTTCCCTGGTTTCACAAAATGTTCCAATACCCCGCCCTGCTGTTCCAGATACAAGTCGCCCCACACTACTTGTGACAAAGCCTCCCCCTAGGATACCCCCCATAAATTTTACCCCGGATTCTTACCCCTATGTGGCTGTCCTTACCAATGTTCCACCTTTATTGGTAGGCCAAAGAGAAACCTTCCAGATGTTAAAAAACAAGGTCATGCACTGGTTAAGGGCTAATAGACCATTGCCCGGTGAAGTTGATGGTTTGATCATCGGGGTAAGAAGGGTTAATTGGATAGGTTGTACTCCCAAAAATTTGGGGGGAGAATGTATTATAATTAATTTCCAAGATCCAAGGGTGGTAGGTTGGATCACGAGGCCGGGCTGGGGCACTAGCAGTGGTGGGATTGGTATTGTGGATCTCACCTTTTTCTACCCAAGACCAACTGGTGCCCAATTTGGTGGGAATAGTGATCTAGGCAGTTCTAGTTATCTATCACTGTCAGGGATCACCCCCTTCACTGTGCCTTTGTTACATCCAAACTTTTACAATGGTCAAATCTACAATTCCTATGATGGGATGAAAAATTCGGGGTGGGGTTGTTGATGAAAGTCTGGTGATTTCCTGAATATCGGGGGTAGTGTGGTAAGGGGGGACTTATGTGAGAATTCTGTGGGGTCCACCTTGGACACAATAGTGTATCCAAAAGAAGTGACCGGTGGTGGGAAGATTGTGAATTTGAGGGGAGACAGTGGGGCGTGTAGGCAAAGTTTGGGGGGTGACGAATCGCCCATAACAAGGACCACTGTTACCCAGGAAACTGACGCTAATTCTGCGGATATTTTGGTAGACCAGGAAGGAAACTCTGAGAGTCCGATTAACCTTCCATCCACGCTAGCTATTGAGGTGGGAATCAGAGATGGTCCTAGCCCGGGGAAGTTTTTCTCATGGAATATTGTGGGGCTAGGTAGTAGACTATTGTCCCAAAATTGGATAGATTTTGTCAGCGGGTTCGAAGTGTGTCTATTTCAGGAGACATGGGCTTGTGATCCCATCTTTCTCCCAGGTTACTTAAATTTTTCCATTCCAGCGATTAGAGGTGCCAGGGGTCGACCTATGGGAGGTTTAACAGTTTGGGTCAAACGTGGTTTACAAATTAAAGTGAAAGTGCTGGACTTGGGTTGCAAGGATATCCAATTGCTAAGAATGGCATCGGATAAGTGGGGTGCGATAGACATATACAACATTTATGCTAGGGGTACTAATAACAGGAGCTCCCCCACCCCAGAGGCCCTGTCCACTTTTCTCGAATCACAGTCCCTGGGAAACAGAGTGGTAGTGGCTGGTGATCTTAATAGGACCTTCGAACCGTTGGATAACACGGAAAACCCACTAGGGCAAGAGGAAGATGTCCAATGGGGTGTCCCGACTCTAAACCTAACTCCGGTCAAACGGTGGACGAAGGATATATTGCTATTAAATGCAATGTGCCTGGAATACGGGTTGAGGGCCCTTAATGGAAGGACAAAGAGTGACCAGGGAGGTGTTTGTACATTCGACAATGGCCACAACAAAAGTAGAATAGACTATGTCATTTGTAGCCTCAATTTATGGCAGGGGATATGCGATATGGAAATAAAGGGAAGATTGGAAAGCGATCACAATCCCCTTTGTGTCACCCACACTTGGTGGACGGCCATGCCAGGCAGTTCGCAACCTCGTGGTGGAGTATTACCTGTTATGGCCAATGACATGCGTAGAGTCAAATGGCCAAATGTGCTGGCGAATGTAGCATCTATGGACTATATAAGTTCCGAGGTGGATGCTGCAATCGCCGCCATGGAGATAGCAAGCCCCGTAATTCCTGGGTCTAGCGTAATCACAGCCATACATGACCAGTTTTTCTCCCTTTTAAAACCACACTTCATGAGATCGTCCAATGCAAATAGGAAAGTCTCACCCAAACCGGCTAGGTGGTTCAATAAACAGTGTAGGGCAGCTAGATTAGAACTGGGTAGAGCAATTAGAAGCAGGGATAGGGCTATGATTGGTGTAGCCAGGAAACACTATGGGCCCGATTCACAGAATGAACTTACTACTTTTGGCATTCACAGAATGCACTTACTACTTTTGGTATTCACAAAATGAACTTACTCATTTCGGTATTCACAGAAGTTAGGACTACTAACTTTAGGACTCCTAAATGCCTTCTGTGAATACCAAAAGTCTTAAAATTTGGATTTTTCTCAATTTAGTAGTAGTAAAGTTAGGACTCCTAACTTTAGGATGCCTAAATGCCTTCTGTGAATACCGAAAGTCTTAAAATTAGGATTTTTCTCTATTTAGTAGTAGTAAAGTTAGGACTACTAACTTTACTACTACTAAATTGAGAAAAATCGGAATTTTAAGACTTTCGGTATTCACGGAAGGCATTTAGACATCTTAAAGTTAGTAGTCCTAACTTTACTACTACTAAATTGAGAAAAATCGTAATTTTAAGACTTTCGGTATTCACAGAAGGCATTTAGGCATCCTAAAGGTAGGAGTCCTAACTTTACTACTACTAAATAGAGAAAAATCCTAATTTTAAGACTTTCGGTATTCACAGAAGGCATTTAGGAGTCCTAAAGTTAGTAGTCCTAACTTCTGTGAATACCGAAATGAGTAAGTTCATTCTGTGAATACCAAAAGTAGTAAGTGCATTCTGTGAATGCCAAAAGTAGTAAGTTCATTCTGTGAATCGGGCCCAGTAAAGCTAGTGTTCGCTTGGCTAAAAAAAAATGGGATGAAGAGCATTGGGATGAATTGCTGGAGGCCTCAGGGGCAAGGGATTCCAGACTTTTCTGGAAAGTTGTGAAGTGGGGTAGAGGTGGCACCCCAAATAAACCAGATAACAATGTTGACGAGGCATCCTGGGTGGAGTATTTTAAACCCCAGTACGCTGAGATTAGGGAGGCCGTGGCTCTAGAAGCAATTCCAGTAGTATTCTGTACGGAAAGTTTGTTTTCCCCTAAAGAAGTGGAATTGGTAATTTGCTCCTTACAAGGGGGAAGGGCACCAGGTTTAGATGGGATACCCTCTGACATATTCAAAAATGATAAAGTACGGTGGGCCAGGTATGTGACCCTACTGGGAAATGCAATAGCAAAAGGGGCTGTAATCCCAGAAATATGGAAGGGAGCAATAATTATACCCATCTACAAGAAAGGTGATCGGTCACTCCCGGCCAATTATAGGCCAATAAGTTTGATTGCCACTGTCCAAAAAGTGGTAGGGAAGATAGTGGTAAACAAACTGATGGACTGGGTAGAGGAGAACAATGCTCTTTCCCCTTACCAGGCAGGTTTCAGGCGAGCAACCAGTACGGTAGACAAAATATTCCGTTTCACTATGTTGAGGTGGGGGACGGTGCTTCTTGGCGAAGGCAGCCTATACGTCGCTTTTGTCGGCTTGCGGGCTGCCTTCGACCTGGTCCCAAGGAGCAAGCTATGGACAGTTTTGAATGGAATGGGGGTCCCGCCTGAGTTGCTCACTCTGATAATGAGGCTTCACGAGTGCAACTTTGCCAAAGTCCAATGGGGGATGAACGGGGAATCCACTGTCGACTTCCCGGTTGAACGGGGGGTACGACAGGGATGTGCAATAGCACCCTTGCTCTTCTCCCTATTTATTAATGGAATTGTGGGTAGAATGTTGGACGCAAGCGTGGATGCACCTTCACTAGCGGGCATCAGGGTCCCGATCCTGATGTTCGCTGACGATACCCTAATTGTGTCCAAAACCCCGGCTGGACTGCAGCGTGCTCTAAATATATTTGATGTTTTTTGTGGGGAGCATGGCCTTGAAGTTAATGTTGGCAAGACCAAGCTGATGGCCTTCTCTCAAAGGCGTAGACCCCGACCAAGGATATCTCTGAACAACATTGAGCTCGAGGTAGTAAGTGTCTTTACCTATCTTGGGGTTGAGATATCTAGTAAGCCAGGTTGGTCCCACCATATAGAAAAGGCGGTACTGAGGCACCAGCAGATTGCAGGGGCACTTCGGGTGGATTAAGCAAAATCAAAAACCAAGCCTATAAAACCGGTTCTTCTAGTCTATGATGCCAAAGCTATAGGGTCAGCCCTATATGGGGCAGAAGTGTGGGGTTTCGAGAGGTTCCCTACTCTACAAACATCAGAGAATAGGTTTCTTAGGGGAATTACGGGTTTCCCCCAGAGTGCGCCATTAAACCCGCTCGGCCTTGATCTAGGGAGGAGATCTGTAAGCGACCGAGCTCGATTAAGGCCTATTCTCTATTGGAGACGGCTATGGACAACCCCAGAGATTCGACACTATGCCGACGGGTTTCTAGCACTGATTAAAGCAGATACCTTCCATAAAATATCATGGTTGAAGAAACTCAGGGTCGTTCTGGGTGAGCTTGGCCTCCATAATCTTTGGGATAATCCATCTGGGGAAGTATTCCCAAGTAAAAACACCATAAAGAGCCTTTATTGGGATTACATAGAAGAAAGACTTTGGAGGAGTACAAAATCTGAAACAATGGGGGGAAGATTTTTGGAAATTAAAATGAGACCTGTATTAGAACAATATTGGGACAGTATTACTGTCCCAATGGACAGGAAGTTATTTTTTCATTTAAGGTCGGGTTCCCTTCCCTTGAGATCCTTGACGGGTAGGTAGCGGAGCTCGAATACCTCATGCTGTCCGGTGTGTGGAGTAACTAATGAAAGCGTAGGCCACTTTTTATTTTTGTGCGAGGCCTATGCTATCCCAAGGAGAGTATGGTTGGCCCCAGTTTGTAGAAACCTTGGGGCATCTAGCGGTGTTGAGGGGCTAAGAATCATCTGTACCTCCACTGATATGCCCATTGTGCTGGGAACAGCAAAGTACTTGGGGTGGGCATGGTCCATTAGGCGGAGGGTTTTATCTGCTAATATGAATTGATATTGTTATATAAATTTTAAATTACATTTTTCTTTTTCTGTTAAAGCTTGCACAATTGTTTTAAATGTATTTATATGTATGAAATATGGATTTTAATTAACATGTATTTTTAAATGTTTGTTTGTGCTTTTATGAGTATATATCTCGAATAAAGCTTTACAACAACGTATGCTCTGGGGGTGCTAAGAAATGTACAGAAAAGTGATAGACTGGGTGCTTGATTCACTTCAGTTAACTGGTAATTACTAGGGCCGCATCTTAGTCCTTAATTTTTGGCTGATAATGCTACCTCATATTAGACCCTGCCATTTGCAAATCAGCCTTGATCCTGCTCCATTAGAGACCGTCCAGCCCAAACTGCCAAGCCAGATGCCCTTGGAACCAGAAAACAGGTAACTCATTTTTGCCTTAGTTGGGGGTCCTCATTCGATTGCTGCTTGGTTCCTGATGGAAAGTGAGCCCTTTGAATTTCTCTCAGCCAACAGCATTTACATAGGGCTCCATCACAATCCATCGTTGTTTTTTTCCCACCATGTCACCACAGATTAGATGCAGTCATTGACAAATTAGTCTTGATTCTATTCAATGTCATAAGTGGCCAAGGGTGTGCCCAGACGTGAGTCCTGTGCTTTCTGTGGCACTGGAATCAAGCTGCACCCAACTGAAGAGTCCTAATAAGGGCAAAACCTGTCTTGGGTTTCTTGTCTTCCTGTTCAGGTATGACCTAGTATGGCAGTTCCATGTGGTCCGTTCCTATTGGAGCGGGGTCGAAATTAGTTGCATATGGCTGGGTGCAAATTGAGGTAGCAAGTTTGACATAAGAATGATGGGTTGAAATGCTACACTGAGCAATCACTAGGGGTTAGACTTACTGCAAGCATTCCTTGCAGGGTATGCCTGATGTTTGCCCATTCTCACTGGAACCAAGCTACACCAGAGTGAACGTTTGTGTATTTGATGGGGATGCTGTGGACAGAAGTACAGCCCTGGGTTGAGGCTTGACCTTCTGGATAATGTGTACTGAGTACTGTGCAGAGAGCACGGCTGATAGCTATGTTATTCAAGTACCGAGGGCATGGATAATTAGACACAGGGTATGGCATCAGACTCTGCCAGGTATGCACAGCCCATAGTTGTACCGTACCTGTTCTGTAGGTATGGCTAATGAAAACCTGTCATGCCTTAACTATAGGCCAAGTTTTCAGAGAGCATGGCCAAAAGACCTAACCTCTAATCATGCCCTTTGGATAGTACAGTGCCATTAGGCAAGCCTACCTCACTTTAGCTAAATGGTATGACCTTAGTCTGTCCCATAATTTATTCTGGGCCTGAGCACTGTGTAGGGAAGCAAGCTATCCAAGCTGTTCATGTTACACAAGGAGGAGTACTACATAAAGGCGAAGGCTAAAATCTCTGTTGATTCTGTTGCCTGTGGTTAAAGTGTTTCTTATAAAACCCACCTAATTAAACTAAAATAAGGTTGATAAATTATGATTTTTCTATTAAGAATCCATATTAACATTATAGCCAACCTTGCACATCCGACTGAGCTTCAGAATCCATAGAGAACTCTCTGACACCCTTACTCTCACCTGGGGTACCAGACAGGATTGCGGCCTTTCCCCTCTTGTCTTTGACCTCACAATGGAGCCTATGGACTACAATCTAAGCGCTAACCCTGACATCCGGCGACTCCAAGTCGGCCCTAAAGAATACAAGCTAGTGCTGTTCCCAGATGATATCCTCTCTTTCATAACTGACTCCCAAACTTCAATTCCAGCTTTAATCCGAGAGCTTGATCAATATGAGACAGTTTGAGGATTTCCAATACATTTGCCAGATCCACTGAAATCAAAATTTCTGACCCACATGTCCAATCCAAACAGATACTACAATGGGGGATCTGTTCTGTTTTCTTTCATATCTGGGAGTCACAAGTACCACTGACACAAACTACACATACGATGCCAACATTTTCCCACTGCTGGATACACACTATAGTGACCTCTAAAGTTGGGAGAAACTAGAGATATCCTGGCTGGGACGCATTACTAGCATTAATATGAACTTCCTTACCCCCTTTCATATGTTATTCAGGCTCTTCCACCCCAATTCACCCTGCACCCTGCACCTCAACGACCTTGCATGGCCTCCAGGAACCGACGAATCACCTGCATCCACAATGATTTACCGCCTCTGCACACTGCATCATCTACAATTTCGGACACATCAAAGGTACTGCCAGCAGTGGGTATGTGTGACTCCTGTATCCGGTTCATGCTCCACTGTGGTCAGACTGAACTTTTGGATTTGTCCTGATCAAGCATGACCAGATAGCATCAGTTGGAGCTATTGACTCTTAGCGCTGCATTTTGATTTAATCTTGCAAAATTCATATCTTGCCTTGTGCCTGTTGGATTTTTGTCATTTTGGTCTTGTTTTACTCAGACAAATAAAAGATTGGCTGTTTTTCTAACTAGGAGTGGAGTACTTTTGTGATGTTTTTACTGTGTCACTGTGTGTGTGTGTGTGTGTGTGTGTGTGTGTGTGTGTGTGTGTGTGTGCACAAATACTTTACACATTGCCTCTTTAGATTAGCCAGACTGCTCTTTGCCAAACTACCAGAGGGGGAGCGCAGGTAAACTTTTAATGTGTACTACACTTACCTTAGACTAGAGTGGTGGCCCCTACTTGGTCAGGGTGCATACCTCTCCCAACAAGAGACCCCATTTCTAACATAATGGGACATAACAAGCCCCTATCGCCACAGAAACATCACTTTTAGTGACGTTCCTGTGGTAATATGGGCTTCGCCTTATTTGCAGGGCAGTGCTAATCCACTTAATGTGTCTTAACTCTGCCTTGTAAATAAGGCAGCCTTTCACGCTATACTTAGCATAAAAGTGGGGGCAAAGTGTGTTGTGGTGGGTGTTCCACTGCAACACCCATTGATTTTGATGTTGCCCCATATTTACAAGGGTGGCATAAATATGGGGCAGAGCCAAAATTGAGAGCAGGGAAAACCTAGTCTTAAACAGGAGCAACCAGGATAAATGTTCCATTTCTCCTTGTTTTTGCTATTTCTAAGTGTGGTGCGTTGTGCAACAGGTCCCAGTATGCTTGTTTCCGGTCCAGGGAAGACCTGGCCTGGCAGTTCCGTCTGGACTGTTCCCATGGGGCACAGGGTCAAGACTGATTTGGTTATGGCTGGGTCCAAACTGGGGTGGCGTAGAGGGCAAAATAACGATGGATTTAACCCAGATCTTTTTACTGGGGGAGAATGTTTGCATTGTCAGTAGTTTGTCCATCATTTGTTTGCTGTAACACTTTTCACCCTAAGTGGGATGGGTATGCCCAGACGTGGGTCCCTTGGTCACTGTGCCACTGGATTCAAGCTAGCCTGGCTGAAGAAGGGTGACATACACTGAAATCAGTCCCAGGTATGCTTGTTTTGGGTCCGGGGAGGACCTGGCCTGGCAGTTCCGTCTGGACTGTTCCCATGGGGCACAGGGTCAATACTGATTTGCATATGGCTGGGTCCAAATTGGGGTGGCATAGTGGGCAAAAGAACAATGGATTGAACCCAGATATTTTGACTGGGGGAGAATGTTTGCATTGTCAGCCTTCCGTCCATCATTTGTTTGGTGCAACACACACATAGAAACAGCAAAAGGGCATTGATTGTTTATGTGCAGGAAGGGGACCCTTCCTACACATAAACAATCAATCAGAAAAATGAAAAAAGATCAAAATAAATATGTTTCTCCTTGTTATTCCTCACTTCACCTGGTGGAGGTGGAGCTTTTTGGCACATTCCCGGGTTTACAAGGTCTTTTAAATCTAGGAATGCTTCAAAAACCATGGGTATTGCATTGGAACATTCATGCAACACCCATGGAATGCCTACCCAGGGCATAGTCACGCAAAGCAGCAATATGTGCTAAGTAGTGTTACTATAGATTTTTGGAGCCACTCAAAGCCACACAAGTGGCTTTGATTGGCTTCAAAAATCAGAGTTATGGTTTGCGACGTACTTGCACCATACTGCATGGTGCAAGAGAGATGCACATTGGGTAATAAATATGGCCCCTGGTGTTTAAATAGCGCTCTAGCCTAGGCTTCTGCTTTGACGTATAGGAACCAGAGTGGAAAGCCTCACAAGGATGTCAGGCTGTAACAGTCGTTCTAGTTCTTTCGCAACAACATCTTGCAAGTGAAAAGCAATTCAATGGTGTAGTGTGTAATAGGACAAATGTTTTCATTAATGTGAAGCTGCACCTTAACTGTCTTAAGTTTTCCAAGTCCATGAAACAATGTCAGGAATTGACTCACTGTTTTAGGATGGGCATTCAAGTTGTAGTTAGTACCAACTAGACCAAGCAAGAAATCGTCCCCAAAAACTTTTTGAATTAATCAAAACCCAATCTAAGGATGCACCTCAACGTCTACAAGACATAGCTTGCCCGCAACCCAACTGTGAAGAATTTTCTGCCTTCTTTACTCAGAAGACTGACAACATCAAGAAGGACCTCCTCAATGATCTAATCTTACACTCGGGTCCTCACACGAAAACCACCCCAGCACTTCCATTTGAACCACACCAAATCCCATCAAAGTGTGACCTAAAAAATTATGCAGCTTGGTCATCCTTTGCTACTTACACTGAAGAAGCTATATGCAAGATTCTTAGTGCCCTGAAGCCTGCCAATCACTTCACTGATCCTCTCCCTGCAAACACTGTTAAAGACTTAACTCCACTGCTTCTGCCTCTCTGGACCAAGATCATCAACAGGTCACTTCAACAAGGTTGCATCCCGGACTCCCTCAAAGTTGGACAGGTATCACCCATTCTAAAGAAACCCATGGCTGACCCTACGGGCTGTTGCCCTATTTCCAATATTCCTACCTTGGCCAGACTGTTGCCCTATTTCCAATATTCCTACCTTGGCCAAACTATTGGAAAAATGTGTACACCACCAACTGACAAGGCATGTTGATCACTTTGACCTTCTTCACAAACACCAATCAGGCTTCCGAGCAGGTCACAGCACCGGATCAGCCGTGACACACATAATTGACGACACGCTACAAATCCTTGATCAGAACGGATCATGCCTACTCTTCCTGCTAGACCTCTCATCAGCCTTTGATACTGTCAAACATGAGAACTTGATAGATCTTCTGAAACATAGAATGGGTCTATCAGGGTCAGTGCTAAATTGGTTTACCTCATTTCTCCAAAACCGGACACAAAAATTCAAGGTCAACAACTCCCTGTCCAAACCCGTCCCAGTAACGTTGGGAGTCCTGTAAGGGTCCTCACTATCCCCGACATTGTTTAATCCTTTCATGGATCCACTCACCAAAATGCTACACGTGTCTAACGTACAATATCACATGTATGCTGACGATACACAACTATAACTTAAGATCAACACCCTAGAAGACATCAAACTGCTTAACACAACGCTTGGGAATACCCAGACATGGCTGGCAGAAAACCATCTCAAATTAAATGCCCTGAAAACCGAATTTCTCCTAATAGCTCCACCCGCCAAAGCCCCTATTATGAAAGACTGGATCAAACATCTTACGGCATTCAACGTTCAACCAACCATTGTGGATTCTGCGAAATCACTGGGAATAACTCTTGACAGTAATCCCAATATGCAAAAACACATTAGCAACGCAACAAAGGGAGCAAACTTCCAGATAAATACACTGAGGAAGCTGAAACCTTTCTTGCCAGTCAATGACTTCAAGCAGGCAGTACAAGCTCTAGTTATCCCTAGAGTGGAGTACAGTAGTATCTCTCTGTGTGGCCTTCCTAAAGCTACAACAGCATCGCTAAGAGCTTCAATAAATGCAGCAGCGAGACTCATCACTGGTTCTAAAAGAAGTTCCTACATTTCTCCCCAGACTTAAAATCCTTGAATTGGCTACCACTGGAAGCCAGAATTCACTTGAAAATAGCATGTATGATGCATAAAGCATTGCATCACAATGCACCCAGCTATCTGGCACAGAAACTGACGATCTCTGGTGGGATAAGATCTTCAAGAAGTGCCAAAAACCTACTACTAAAACCGCAAAGATTCAACAAGAAAAAAACATATAAACAAACCTTCTCAGGGATGGCGCCCAGGATATGGAATGCCTTACCCCTAGCAACCAGACTGAACGCTTCTACTGCATCTTTCATAAAGGAAGTAAAATCGATTCTCATGGCAAAATTCCCCTGAGCATAGCCTAAAGAAATTTCGAGACCAAACATACCCGCGCTACTAAATCTTCTAGACAACCTAGACATTATATCTACCCTTTACCTAACTCAACGGGATTGTTCTGTGTTGTACCTTACTGCTTTACTTTTACAAGATGTTATGTATATGTGTTTAACTTGCATTTATTTGATGTATAAAGAACCTCACCTCACCTACCACCAGGTAGGTCGCTCCCCCTCTGCACACCACCACCTGTGTCTCCCTGCCCCAGCTGCCGCTGCTGAGGTAGTTCGAGGCCCTCCACCACCAGCAGGCTACCACCTGCTCCTCATCCCTGGTGGCCAGTGGTAGGCCATAGGTAGGTTTGTTCATCCTCTGCTTTATTGCTTTTATTGTATTGCCTGTATTTTCATTGTTGTGTCTGTGACTGCTGTTGTCTGTCTTCCCCCGCTGCCTGTACATGGTCCGTGCCCCTTTTTCTTTCCTCTGTTCCCCTCGCTGTCCCTGTGCTCTCTCTACCCGGTCTTTCCTTCTGTACCCCTCGCTGCCGCCGTGTCCCTGTCCAGTTTTCCCTTCTGGTCCCCTCGCTGCTCCCGTGTCTCTGTCCGGTTTACCCTTCTGTTCCCCACGCTGCCCCGTGCCTCTCTGCCCATTCTGCCTTCTGTTCTTAGATGCCCCTGTATTCTGTGTTCTCTATTTTGCCTCTGTGCCACTCTTTTTTCCAGTATTTCTGTGCCATTTTGCCTTCTGTGCCACTCATTATTTCCCTCGTTTTTGTGCCCCTTTTGCCTTCTGTTCCATTTGTTTTTTGTGCCCGTCTGCCCTCTGTTCCACTCATTTTTTTGTGACCTTCTGCCCTCTGTGTGACTCATTTTTCCCTAGTTTTTGTGCCCCTTTTGCCTTCAGTTTCACTCGTTTTTGTGCCCTTCTGCCTTCTGTGCCACTTGTTTTTCCCTTGTTTTTGTGCCCCTTTTGCCTTCTGTTCCACTCGTTTTTTGTGCCCTTCTGCCCTCTGTGCCACTCGTTTTTCACTCATTTTTGTGCCCTCTTTGCCTTCTGTTCCACTCTTTTTTTCCTTTTTCCTTCTGTTACATTCGTTGTCCCTCACTGCCCTCGCCGCTGCGTCCCCTGTGGACCCGCCCCCTGATGGCCCACTGCCCATTCGCTGCCCGCATCCCGCCTCCCAGCTGCTCCTCCCTCGCACCTCCTCATATATGCTGGCTGCTGTGGGGCCGCGCAGCTGGCGTGCCGAAGCTGCGTCTAAGGCAAACCCGTCTGCACCAATCCGTGCCTGGACCGCGCCCAGTGCTAGAACCCCTGGCCCCCGCACCCGCCATGACGACCGCCGCCACTATGACGCCAGCACTCTGTACCCTCTCAACTCCGGACGGAGCCACACCTGCTTCAAGGCCGCCCTGAAACGCACACACGGCCCCTTCACCTGCCGGAACTGCAGCTACACCAGCCTCAGAGCCGACAAACCACCCGCCAAGAAAGACCCCAACCACCTCCGATGCATACTACTGGACACCCGCTCCGCTCGCAAGCATGCCGTCGAGCTCTCGGACCTGCTCTACACAACATCCCCGGATGTCGCCTTCCTGACAGAGACCTGGTTTAATGACTCCTCTGCACCCGACATCGCCATAGCCATCCCAGACAGCTACAAGATCACCCGCCGAGACTGCACCAATGGTATCGGAGGAGTAATCGCCATCGTTCATAAGAACAGCATCAGGGTCTCGACTAGCACCGACGACTTGCTCAGCACCGCCGAACACATGCATTTCCAGATCCTCACATACCCTAACTCCACCCTCAAAGGCACCCTTGTCTACCGACCCCCCAGACCCCAGACCTCGCCCCCAGTTCAGTTTTCCTAACAGGGCAGTCTTGTGTGATGTGGCTGATTTTTACCACAACTATAGAAACAACATCTTTTGGAGGGGAAGGATTTCCCCTTGCAATTATCCTTATGGATAGATGGAAATACCCATTTATGTTCAGCACCTGTTCTAGATGGGGGCCCAAGATTATTGTATTGCCATTCTTTTTCGTGTCCCCCTTGGGCTGCTGATCCTGCCTTTCTTGCCTGACCTTGTTGAAAATCAATTCATTAGCAGATGCTACTATTTGCTTTGGATCCACCTCCTATTAGTCAGGAAGGTACTTTCCATTCATTTTGGAATCCGGTTATGCTATTGGGGGACACTTGCCTTAAATGGCTGCGGATCCAACCTTGCCTGTCCATTAGTGTTTCCAGGACACTTATTAGCAGCTATTTCTATGTGCTTGGGAACCACCTCTTGTAAGTAAGTAAGGTACTGTTACCGCTCCACTGAAATGTCATCCCTCAGTCATACAGCAAACACAAGTTTAAACAATGAAGTTTAATCCACAAAGTTCATCCCTTTCAACCATCCATCCCAATTTTACTTTGTATCATGCAAACAAGTCCCAAACGAAACCACACTACAATGTTTCTTGAATTTTATGTGACATTAGGCTGCCTGATCATAGCATTGCGTATGTTTCAGTCTAACTCTTTCATCTAACTCAAGAATAGCTTTGATGCCACTTTAAAGCCAGGGTTCCAATGGTAATAAGTTCTGAACCACAATATTAGACTCAATATGTATTTTCTTTTTTTTATATAATTCCATAATTACATCATAAAAAGACTCCCATTTCCACACAAAAAGCATGTAACACTCACTGACTCACAGATTCTAGTGGGGTAGGCTGAGCAAAATACAACAATTCTTCACCTGGTATCTTACCTTGGTTCATGAGGCTGATTTGTTGTTGCTAGATGCGGTTCTTATTGATGTATTTATAAAGTTTTATATAGCTGAAACAGGACCCTTGTGGGTATCAGAGTACTTTGCAATGTTAATGGCAATACGCGTAAAAATAACATCAGCATAGGGATGGGAACCTGGGAAGGTCAATTCCCCCAGCGAGAAGACCTTAGGACCCAGACAGAAAACAACCTGAGACATAAGCACACAGTAAGCGTGCAAAATAAAGAATAAAGATTGACATAGAGTATAGTTCATGAGTTCAATGGCATAAATGTGTTCATTAGTATCCCTTCGACTTCTTTCTTGAATGACTCAGTTGATGGGTTCATTCTGATTACAGGGGGTAGAGCGCTCCAGATTCTCAGGGCAATACCTGAGAAGGTTGGTTATATGTTTTTTATTTAAAACACTTTGGTTGTTTCAGTTGTAGGGAACTGAAGCTTCTAGTCTAATGCCACCAGATAGCTCAAGTATGTGTGCAAGCCATCTTAGGGTGTTGAAGTGGGGGTTTATGGGTCATACAGGCAATTTTCAGATGAATCCTTGCCTCCTATGGAAGCCAGCTCAGAGATTTTGGACCAGGAGCGGAATTAAGGGAAGCCCTATGTTGGTGCCAGCTTAGCTCTGGGTAGGCCGCAAATGGAATTCCATTTTTAGAGCATTTAGTTTGAGGTAGTTACCAGTCAGCCAGATTTGTGTTTTTTGTAAGGTTGAGTTTAGAGACCTAATATCATTGGGCCAAGAGAATTTTAAGTACATTTAGGTGTCATCCCCATACATGTGATAGTGGATGTTAAATAAGTTCAACAGTTTGGTTAGAGGTTCCAATAAGAGGTTAAAGAGAGAGGGTGAGAGTGAAGACCCCTGTGGTACCCCAAAAGTGACCTATGTAGGGTCGGAGAGGAAAATATTAACCTTGGTTATTTGAGTTCTGTTGCGGAGAAAAGAGGCGAACAAGTTAAGAGCAGAGCCCAATAGTCCCATTCTATGTATGAATACGTCTAGGAGGCTGTTATGTTTGACAGTATCAAAGGCTGATGATCAGTCAACTAGGATAAGAAGGCAGGATTTGTTCTGATCCAACATTCTTAACACATCATCAACTGTGTGTGTGGGCACAAATTCAGTGCTGTGGCCATGGCAGAAGCCATATTGGAATTGGTCTAAGAGACTGAATTGGTCAATGTGGTTGCTCAATTCTAATTGTATAAATTTCTCAAGAAGCTTTGCTAGTGTAGAATCATAGTGATTTGGCAGACTTTATTTTGGTCAGAGGGGTCCAATGTCATTTTTTCTTAAATGGGGAGACTTGCCCAGCTTTAAGGCAATCTGAGATTGATCCTTGGGAAAGTGAGGTATTAACTATTTTAGTCCAGAGAGAGAGTAAGGAGAGTTGGATCACACTGAAGACATTTGTGGGAAGAGGGTCGCTTAAGTGGTTTGAAGGTTTTAATGCTGTTAGGAATTTGAACACGGTGCTTTCCAGAAAAGTTTTGAAAGAGCTCCATGTAACATTGCTTTTGAGGGGGTGAGCTGAGAGCCCTGGTGTTTCAGCTGTCTGGGGTGAGGGGGTATTGCAGTTAGGTGTGAGAAGAAGGTGTTCAGTAGCTGACCTCAGGTCATTTTTGATCTTTCTTCTCTTTTCCATGAAGAAGGAGTTAAAATCCTCGCAATTTGGCTATGGACTAGAACCTGTGGGGAACGTGTTGAGTTACTTATTAGATTGTAGTTTGATCAGTTCAAACAATTGCTTAGGGTGATTTCTGGCTTTATCTAATTGACTTCTAAGGAAATTCTCTTTTGAGTTTCTGATATGTTTGTTGAATGTTAATTCTCCTCAGAGATCTCAGGGGTTTAAGGTTTTCGAGGGACTGTGAGAATCTTCAGGCTCATTCAGCTAGTCTAAACCTACGTCTTTCTGGATTAAGGCTGCCATTGAACCATGGTTTGGATTCTTTGGTGTACATTTTTTTGACTGTTTCAATGCAAAATTGTTTTAGTGTCTGCAAACGATACATCCACCAGGTCAGCTTGGTCTGTTCTAGAAGCAGCTTTGGCTCTATATTTTTTTGAACATTCAAGCAAGTTTGTACACTTAAGTACAGTGATAACTTTGACCCCAGTGGAAGAGTGCCAAGAAACAACTATAAACCAACATAAACAAAGATAAACAATAAACTGACACAGTGTACTCCAACTGTGAAGAAACCAATGTAAGTTATTTGGTGCTGAATTACTGTGCAATTGTGTATTTCAATCATCATAATCTTCATTTGGCATATACTGCCAAACAAATACATACTTGGAATCAGTTTACATTAAAACATAAAAACATTATCACCAATAAAATCCTTAAAAACCTTAAAACTTTGTTAAAATCATTGGAATATTACTGGTGTGACAACTCAAATAATCGTCATGGTTCATATTATTTTACAGTATGCCCAAAGCCTTTGACTTTTATCAAGTAGCATCTCATTAAGAAGGATCACTAGATTAAAGGGTCAGGATACAAACTTGCACTAGACACATAACTAGCAGCAATAGACAATGCAATTTGGGTCTCAGAGACCAACACTACACTGCCTGATTCGCCATACCCCCATAAAAAAATAGGACAAAACAGAAACAATCAAGGGTGTTGTGTGAGATCTAAAAATTCTGGAGGCAACCCTATAGTTCCTGATACCCATTCTCTGACAAAGTAAAAGTATCCACTTGTTTCTGTTGTTATAATATCACTGGCAGAAAAATAATATATGGTTGTTTCATTCCTTTGCCTGAGGACAAAAAGGGCAGGTCAAATTTGATTCACTGCCACGTGCCCTTCAGTTGACAGTGAAAGTGTGCAATGGCAGAATACCAAGAATAAATTTGATGTACAGGGTTCTTGCCAATGGAGGTTTGATGGAATCCATATACTCTTCCATATGGATCAGTGATGTCATTTGAGATGTCATCAGTGATGTCATCAGTGATGTCACTGACCATGTCATGAGTCATGTAATATGTGACATCATCAACAGTGCATGGGGGGGCGTGAGTTATAGTTAGCTCTACTAACTATAACGGTCAAATTTCTATGATTTTGTACAAGTGAAATGTCCAACTAACTATAACATCCCTGAAACCTATGTTTTTTTCAGTGAATTTCTAAGGTTTTTTTAAATGCTAATTTCTAACTATAACGTCCCTGAAACCTATGTTTTTTTCAGTGAATTTCAAAGATTTTTTAAATGCTAATTTCTAATTATAATGTTCATTAAACCTATGGTTTTTTCAGTAATTTTAAATTATCATCCCATTCTCAACCTGGTGAAAACTGCTGATATCGCCAGTTTTCCAATGATCGCTTCCGCAAAAAACATTGCCACAAATGAGAGCGACAACTATCGCTAATGATATGCAGAGTAGGCATTCCCGTGCAAAAATGAACTAAAACATCACTTCCCGATATTTTCAACAACCAGCCAATTCTGCGATGCGATCCAAAAACAGCAGAAAAGCCGCGTTAGCAGTAAGACTTTAACATCTGCCTTTTACTAGTGTAAAGCAAGATGACTACCTACAGTATGAAAGGGAGCCCAGCCCAGAACAACATCTGAAGACCAATACATGTCAAAGAGCTACTGATCATGCAGATCTAACATGCAAGAAGGCCCCAACACCAACTGCCACCACCCCCAGGACCTCCCCCCTGGACCACCCCCCCCTACTACCACGGAGGCAGTGCAGAACAGGACAGCGGGCCTTCCCAAAATGGCATGGCCCCTCAGTCACACAATAGCTGAATGTTGGGAGATGTGGCAACAAAGTATGCGTGAAGGATGTAAGTCACCCATCAATAACAATGCACACAATGCCAAGTGTAGCGGTGATGTGCTGGACAGACCTCACTATGCAGAACACAGACCTCTCCATGTCTACATAAACTGCTGGTGCTTGTAGTGTTGTGGACAGTGGATGGAACCATGTTACTTCAGGCAGTGGGGAAGATCTTGGTCATGTAGCTGTGTCATCCCCCCCTGTCAGCGGAAACGGAAACAGAGTGGGCTGGTCCAACATACGCCACTCCAGTATAGGAGTGTGAATAAATAGGCTGGGGCTCTGGGTGTGGTTCACTTCTGGGAAGGCCAACGCATCTGTCAGAGTGGCGGCCTACACACTGCCATGAGGCTGACGCTGTGACCACCGGCCCCTTGAGCACAGGCCCCCTGTGAATCCAGCGGCACAGCACCGCAGAGTTAGGTCTGTACAGACTAGTGCCTTCGATATACACTGCATACAGCGGGGCTCACAGTTCAGATTGAGTCGCGATTACAGATGACACGGTCCAGTAGGCAACAGACATTGCTACCGGTGCAGCCCACCCAGACCACGCATCATCGCAGGCTGCGCACACGCTGAGTGCTTCAGGTGACACTAACTCAGTGCACCACAAGTCATCGCCACGTAGCCTTATTAAGGCAGAATTAATTAGACAAAAGACATTGCTACCAGTGTGGCCCACCCGGACCACGCATCATTGCAGGCTGCGCACACTCTGAGTGCTTCAGGTGCCACTAACTCAGTGCGGTACAAAGGGGGGTGGTGATGGACGGAGCATCTGAATCAATCAAACACTCACACCCAGTCAAAAGATCTGGGTTTAATCCATCACCGTTCTTTAGCCCACTCTGCCACCCCAGTTCAGACATGGCTATATGCAAATCAGTCGGACCCTGTGCCTCATGGGAACAGTCCAGCCCGAACTGCCAAGCCATGTCTTCCCTGGACCGGAAACAAGCTTCCGAGGACCGGTTTCTGGCATTCCAGCCATCTTCAGCCCGGCTTGCTTGAATCCAGTGGCAAAGTGAGCAAGGGACTCACGTCTGAGCATACCCTGCCACACTTATGGCGGCCAAAAGCGGTGCAAAAGGGGGTGGTGATGGAAGGTGCATCACAAGTCATCACCACTTGGCTGTGGGGCCTTGCTGACCGCTGCCTCCGGCCTACTGCGGTCATCAGGGCTCACACTTAAAATTGATTCTTGATTCATTAATTGCAGAGTCCAGTAGGCAACTAACAATAACATCCCTAAAACCTACATAATATGCTTTCATTATCCTTGCTTCAAGAACTGGTTTTATATCAGTTATAGTTTTAGTACAATGACCAAATTAGTTCTTGCAAGTCCAAAGGCACCCTGAATGGCAATCCACACTGCAGATAGCAGAACTCACAATTGAAATTCAGTTTTGATTTATTAATTGCACAGTGAACTGTACTGTATGTCATCGGATTTTGTCAAAAGGAAGTGACAAAAAGCATTCCTTGATGTCTGTGCTGACTACTGCCTTCGATCTACACTGCAGGCAGAAGGGCTCACAATACAGATCGAGTCGCAATTGTAGATGACGCAGTCCAGTAGGCAACAGACATTGCTACCAGTGCAGCCCACCCTGACCATGCATCATCACTGGCTGTGCACACACTGAGTGCTTCAGGTGCCATTAACTCTGTGCAGCTCAAGTCAATTTTGGAAAAGGTGATGGACAGAGTTTCTGAATGATGCAGAATACTCCTACCCAGTCAAGAGATCAGGGCTTGATCCATCACCGTTTTTTAGCTCACTGCACCATCCCAGCTTCAGAACCTGGCTATATGCAAATTAGTCTGTTCCTGTCCCAGTGCATGATGGGAACAGGGCAAACCAAACTACCAAGCCAATTCTTATACTGGGAAGGAGACAAGCTACCGGGGACCGGTTTCTGGCATTTCAGCCTCGTCGGCCCGGCTTGCTTGAATCCTGATGGTGCAATGAGCTAGGGACTCACGTCTGAGTATACCCTCCCACACATAGTGTGGATAAAATCAATTTTGGAAAAGGTGATGGACAGAGTTTCTGAATGATGCAGAATACTCCTACCCAGTCAAGAGATCAGGGCTTGATCCATCACCGTTTTTTAGCTCACTGCACCATCCCAGCTTCAGAACCTGGCTATATGCAAATTAGTCTGTTCCTGTCCCAGTGCATGATGGGAACAGGGCAAACCAAACTACCAAGCCAATTCTTATACTGGGAAGGAGACAAGCTACCGGGGACCGGTTTCTGGCATTTCAGCCTCGTCGGCCCGGCTTGCTTGAATCCTGATGGTGCAATGAGCTAGGGACTCACGTCTGAGTATACCCTCCCACACATAGTGTGGATAAAATCAATTTTGGAAAAGGTGATGGACAGAGTTTCTGAATGATGCAGAATACTCCTACCCAGTCAAGAGATCAGGGCTTGATCCATCACCGTTTTTTAGCTCACTGCACCATCCCAGCTTCAGAACCTGGCTATATGCAAATTAGTCTGTTCCTGTCCCAGTGCATGATGGGAACAGGGCAAACCAAACTACCAAGCCAATTCTTATACTGGGAAGGAGACAAGCTACCGGGGACCGGTTTCTGGCATTTCAGCCTCGTCGGCCCGGCTTGCTTGAATCCTGATGGTGCAATGAGCTAGGGACTCACGTCTGAGTATACCCTCCCACACATAGCGTGGATAAAATCAATTTTGGAAAAGGTGATGGACAGAGTTTCTGAATGATGCAGAATACTCCTACCCAGTCAAGAGATCAGGGCTTGATCCATCACCGTTTTTTAGCTCACTGCACCATCCCAGCTTCAGAACCTGGCTATATGCAAATTAGTCTGTTCCTGTCCCAGTGCATGATGGGAACAGGGCAAACCAAACTACCAAGCCAATTCTTATACTGGGAAGGAGACAAGCTACCGGGGACCGGTTTCTGGCATTTCAGCCTCGTCGGCCCGGCTTGCTTGAATCCTGATGGTGCAATGAGCTAGGGACTCACGTCTGAGTATACCCTCCCACACATAGTGTGGATAAAATCAATTTTGGAAAAGGTGATGGACAGAGTTTCTGAATGATGCAGAATACTCCTACCCAGTCAAGAGATCAGGGCTTGATCCATCACCGTTTTTTAGCTCACTGCACCATCCCAGCTTCAGAACCTGGCTATATGCAAATTAGTCTGTTCCTGTCCCAGTGCTCAAGTCAATGCCATGTGGCTGTGGGCTCTTCCAGACCGCTGCTGCCAGCCTACACTGTGGTTAGCAGGGCTCACAATTCAAATTCAGTCTTGAATCATCAATTTCAGAGTGCAGTAGGCAACTAACTGTAACGACCCTGAAACCTACATATTTTGACATTGCAGTCCATACATATTTCATCCTACACTGTGGTCAGCAGAGCTCACAATTTGATTTCAGACTTGATTTATTAATTGCAGAGAGAATTGTACTCTATGTCCTCGGATTTTGTCAAGAGCAAGTGACAAAAAGCATTCCTTGCGGACAGCAGGGCTCACAATTCAGATCGAGTCGTGATTGCAGATGATGCAGTCCAGTAGGCAACAGACATTGCTACCAGTGCGGGCCTCCCGGACCACGCAACATCGCTGTCTGTGCACACGCTGAATGCTTCTAACCCCCTACCTCTGTGCACCACAACTCATGGACCCTTTATGATAGAATCATTTGTGTATGATTTCAGATCTGTTGCACCTACCTCAGTGCACCACAAGTCATGGACCCTTTACGATAGAATCTTTTGTGTATTATTTCACATCTGCTACCCCTACCTTAGTGCAGCACAAGTCATAAACCCTTTATGATTGAATCTGTGTGTGATCCGATAGTTACTGATGTACTTGTTGCCAGCACTATCCATTCCCCGAGGGCTGGCTTACGCTCACCCCACACGCATCCAGCATGTCACTGGACATGTGACCTTGGTAATAAAAAGGGACCGAGTGCACAAGCCCGTACCCAGTTCCACTATCTATCTAACTTTGTCTGTGTGTTCATTATGTATCCATGATGCTGCCCCTGGGCCCTACCACATTACATTGTTCTGTTGATAGCGCATGCAACCATGTTACCTCTGGCAGTGGGGAAGACTTTTATGTAACTTTGTCTGGGTCATTGTATAAGTACATAGGTAGAGAATGGATCCTTACAATACTGCAAAGAGAGTGTATAGTGAATTTATAAGTGCTTGGGGATTGGTGGAATGATTGGATAAGTACATATGTTGGCGGAGCCTAACCCCGAGCACAAGCTTGGCTCTAATTGGCTGCCCTCCATGTGCCAAAAACTGTATTGTGGGCTTTGCTTGTCCCTGTTTTGCTACAGCTGCAACACTCCACTGAATGTGCAATAAACATTCATATCCACACAGATATGTCATGTCCAAGATCTTTCATGTGTGGAAGAATGGACGAATGTAGGGTCAGTGATTCCCCCTGCCTTCCATGTTTGCCATCACAGAACAGTTGACCCAGCCAATAAAAAGGGCCGGGCACACGTGCTGGAGGCCATTTCCATTCTCTCCCATGACTTGAAGTACACAGACTTGGTGGTAGCAGAGGCAATTTGCCCGACACGGGCCTCCCGCCACGTGGCGATGACTTGAGTTCCACTGAGTTAATGCCACCAGAGCTGAGCGGGTGTGTAGCCTGCGATGATGCGTGGCCTCGATACACCATCCTGGCAATCAAGACCCGATTTGAATTATGAGCTTGGCTGGACCGTGTGTACGCCAAAGGCTGCTGGCTGTACAGTCATAACTCCTCAGTGCTGTGGGGGCCTGTGCCGCGGAATCCAGTGACAGCTGAGGAGGTTGCTTCAGCACGTGCTGGGCCCTCTTGAACACACGCCGGTGGCAGAAAGTGATAGAGAGGCTTGTTAGGGCAGCGGTGGGCAGTCACCACTGGGCGGTGGGAGTGAATGGAGTGCAGCAGCCTGGGTGCACAGGAGCGGGAAATTGATGAAGGCATGTGCAGTTGTATGTACTCTGCCATTACTGATTCTATACTATGTTTTAGATGATTGAGCTTGAGGGCAGCAGTATGTCCCGGCACATGGTTGGAGATACTCTGGTGTCGAAAGGTGAGCTTTGAGGGTTTTGTCCGCAGTGTCGGCCCTCACTCTCACTCTCCCTCTCTATCTTTTCCTTTCCCTATCTCACACTCTTTCTCTCTTTCTCTTACTCTCTCACTCTTTCTCTCTGTCTCTCTCTCTTCCTCTCTCTCTCACTCTTTCTCTCTTTCTCTGTCTTCCTTACTCTCTCACTCTTTCTTTCTCTCTCTCGTCCTCTCTCTCTCACTCTTTCTTTGACTCTCTCTCCTTTGATGGGCACATGACGGTCACAATCCTATCTTGCTTTTTGTCTTGCAGGCAGTGATTCACGGGATGACATGCCATGGTTGTACCTACTTTTATTTTGTTGTTTTGTTTAAATAAAATGTTTTATATGTAAATCCATAGATGACTGTGATTTTCATTTGTCCAACCTCACATGCATCTTGTTTGTTATAATTGTGCGACATCAGCCAATTTGTTACGTTCCAGATTTCAAAGGTTGCTGTCACATTTGTTTGTCGGGGTCAGGGGGGATGGCAGACAAGGGGGTAGTGGAGGGGGGTGTTGGGGCCCTGTTGGGTGTCCATTGCATCTGTTGTTGTTCAGGTGTGGCTGTGGGCTGGGCTCCCTTTCATGTTGCAGGTTGTAGTCCGGCTTTACACCAGGTCAGAGCTGGTGTAAACTTCCTGGTGCTAACGCACCTTATCGCATGTTTTGTATTCTCTTCGACGATCTTGCTGGTGGTTGAGAAAGTTGCAAAGTGGTGTTTTTGCTGCTTTTTGCACAGGAACGCTTACCCTGCATCTCATTAGCGACATTTGCCGGGGTCATCCGTGACAATGTTTTTTCAGGTTGCTATCGCTGGTAAGATGGTGATATGGGCTGTTTGCACCAGCTTGTGAATGGTGTGTGAAATTTATCAACATTTTGGCTGCGATAATGTGCCGTTAACTTGGCGATGTGTCCTTGAGAATATGCCCCTCAGTTGTAAAAAGACCTGAGAAGTACTTGAGTGCCGCGCTGAGAGCCGTGCAACCAGAGCGTTTACACTAGTGGGCCGCACTGAGAGCCGTGCACCCTTCATATTCACACTGGGGGGCTGCGCTGAGAGCTGCACACCCTTCATGTTCACACTAGGGGGGTGGTCTAGGGTCGCGACTCCAAACTTTAAAAAAAATAAATAAATAAAAAGCGTGCACTTTCATTAATTTACATTCGCCTCGGGGACCCCATCCCCGAGGCATGCCCACATCTACATATTCTTTTTGTTTTTTAAAGTGGAGGGGGGCCATGTGGCCCCCTTCACAGCCACTTCTGGCCCCGTGGACCACATCTCCTTGGGCCTGGCCTCTCTGTTGGGGACCATGGGGGGAACCCCAATGCCCCAACGGTCCCGCCGGCTCCCCGCCTCCTGCAGGAGCCGGCATTCCTTTCGGACAATGAGAGCTGCTAACATGCAGCTTCCCTTGCCCAAAAGCAATTCTCCTTTCCTTTATTGAAGTGAGAGGAGGTTTTCCTACTCTCACTTCAACGAAGCACACCAGGGTTTGCTATCACAGGGTGGAAGCAATGCTCCCGCCCTGTCATAGCAAACGGCAATGTCCTGGGGGTGGACACCCCAGGACATTGCAGGACCCGGCCCTGGGTGGTGAAGATCCCCAGGGCCAACAAGCGCTCCTGGAAGGGGGCCGTGCAGCCCCATGCCTCTATTTTCAAAGCCCGGGGTGGTGGTATGCCCCAAGGCTGCGGGAAGGCCGGGTGCCCTCCCGCACCTAATTTACATAACCACAAGGAGGTAGCACTATAATTATACGATTGCCCCCGGGATCTGGCCCACCTGGGGGCTCATTTCAATGAAGTGGCGGAGCCCCTGCTTAATTTTTTTACATTTTTTCATCCGAATTAGCACACACATCGCACATTTGTACGTTTTTTTTTTAAATAAAAAAAATTGGGGGGTCCCTGTGGGACCCATTGAGCAGGCCTAGGGGTCAGGGTGTTTCTACCGGGCCCCCTTTTCTTCATTTTTCACTTTCTTTTACTGTTTTCTTTTTACTCGGTTCTACTGAGTCACAAGATGGCTGCCAACACTTCCTGGTGTGGAGTGTTGGCAGACAATTAGTCACTGACATGGCAGGGTGACCAACTGGCATGGGTGCAAATTCAGGATGGTGAGTGTAAAAATACAGGAGAAACAGTAAAAAAATCAGAACATATATTCAGGTACGTCCCAAAAATTTGGGAAATAAGGTAAATTTTACAGACATATCAAAGGAGGTCATGCAATAGTGTATAAGTACGTACTAGACAACCAACATAGGTATAAGTCAAAATAAGTTTATATTAGGTTGAGACAATCGTGCACGTCACTGTTTTTTAGTGTACGTGCAGCTTTGAGCAACTGTGCACGTCTTTTTGTGAAATTTCATATGATCATAATCTATTTATATGGTTACGACACAAGGGTTGCCCAGTCTGATATTTTGTTTACATTTCATGGTCCTGAGCAAGAGTGTATGGTGAGAGAAGTAGTCAGGAAGATTTACTTGGATGATGTTGGTTACGAGTATCTCATTTCTGAGCGCCATTGTGAGATGTAAAGCAGCATGCATAGAATGTAGCTAATTGGGACATGCAGTGCTGGACTAGAGTGCAGTACTCTGAGTGGCCAGCATTATGTGTCAGATCGCTTCAGGTATTCCATGTCTGTTCAGCTGATGATGAGTGGTTGTGGCATAATGGTCTGACCTGCCAACTTTGGAGCAAATGGGACTCAGGTTTAAGTCTCGTCATTGGCGTCAAAATCCTGTATTTCTGGGAAAATCTCTTAATCTCCCCATGCCTACAATCCAGCACCTTGAGACCCTTACGGGTGATCTGATGCACTTTACAAATCTTGTATGTAGGGGAAGGTACACTACTGAGTGGTAGATAATATCCATAGCGGACAGGTCTTGTGTGAGGGTAAGGGCATTAAGCAGGAAAAGGGAGTCCTTATCCTGTCTGCATGAGATATAATTGGCTGCAGACTGCTGAGTGTTATGGTATTATTGTAAGCCAGAATGGTTAGATAGGACTTTACATTACTATGTAATGCCCTGGTTAGCCATAAATCAGCCCTCCCCAGTTTACCTACATATGGGAAATAATACACTGATTGGGCTGTTTCATTTTTATGAGCTGTAAACTGCAGATTCTCATTGATGTGTGCTGTAGACTAGAAACTGTATACATTGTTCGGGCATTATTGTATGTCAGGAAGAGGCACTGTCTTTTACATAAAGAATATTTTCCATTGAAATGGCAGCAACATGTTAACATGCAGTTATACTGATAAAACTGTATAGCACACAAACAATAATGTGTGGAAATGTGGTTTAAGCAAGTATGTATCATTTAAACATCACCAGGTAAAGAGGTTTGATTGTTTTGATCCATTTTTCCTAACTGCTAGTGTGTTTTGAAACGTTTGCACAGTTCATTTCCAGGTATTTAAAAGTTGTTTGTAACAAAAAAGAACAGCTTTGTTTTCATACACCATATACCAATACAACAAGGCTGTCAACTGGTCCACTTTACTATTCAATTCTTTATTGCAAAGTTAGAAAACGTTGTAAACACGAATCCACATGTTACAAGAATAAGCAGAAATTTGCCAGATGACACAGCCTGACGTTTGCCCTCTGTTATTAGACACTTAGCACTTGTGACAAGCTGAAAACAAAATGTAAAGGCATCTTTATTCCCCATTCACCTTCTCAACTCAAACTCATTATAAGGTTGGGATGTGTGTGGGATAGTTTGCTAGACTTTGTGCACTTAGATGTGCAAGGGTGTGAAGTTGGTACATATAGGTTTTTTTGTGGGTGGTGCTGTAGACAAGAAACATGGTGTTATGTTGGTGATTATCTTATTACTTCTAGAAAGAAGAACATTTTGCCATTATCAGTACCTAATTTTTGGACGTAAAAAGGGCCAAGGCTAAAGGCAGAATTACTAGGATTGATTCACATGTCTTACATTGCGAATCAGTGAATGAAATACATAGTGGCAGAGGTGGTGGGAAACTTACTGGATGAAAGCATCTGACCAAGTTTAAATGCCACTGTAAATAAATTATCGTGGCTCGTCTTGAGTGGGCCCAGAGGTGAATCAGAGGTCTGACATCCTGCGTTAAGGGCATTACCCCTCACCAGGATAGAAAGTGATGGGTGAATTTCTGATGTGCCTCATATGTCCAATTTAAACATTCAGAAAACTTATTTCCAAATTGTATAAAGTTTCTCCTACTATACAATCATGTTTGAATGGAAAGGTAGAGTGGTTTAAAGCTGGGGAGGTTAGCACAGACACTGCCAATTATTTTAATATGAAAGATTGTTAAGACATCAATGTACTAGGCTATGTCTTCAAATCACAATGAGTTTAAGAGGGCTTTCATCAATAACAGTTGATACATATTCATACACCAGTGAAGGTTGGATGTCCTCAGATGAGGGAGACACTTAACTCCTAACTAAACAGCAACTATTTTAAAAGTAATGACACATCCATGAGTACTTTCCCATTCCATTATGTCCCACCTCATGCAATCCACTACATATTGCAGTACCCAGATAATATTTGATTCTTGTCATGGCAGTCAGAGTTTATGTATCCTATAAGCTGTTAATTCACATGCTCCTTCACAAGACTCTCCCAAACACTGATTTGCTTAAAGACCTCCCTTCAGTATCTCTTTTTTGTATAAACCCTATTATTGTACTTTAAACTACCAAGACACTTTCCTGATACACTTAAAATAGAAGGATGGATGTAACTGAAAATACATCAATATAGTTGTTCATATGCAAGCAGCATTTGGACAATACAATGTGCAAAAAACTAAAGTTCATTGAGAAGCTGCAAAAACAGCCACCTAATGCATTAGACTGAACACTGAGCACATACCCCACACAGTTCAGATGTTCATATAGCTGGTAATCCCACTTACAAGCGTTCCAAACATAATAATCAAGAATCATAGTCTACAAAAAATAACAAAGCATTTCAGGCTCATCCATCACAGATTGTGAGAAGAGCAAAGACTACAACAGAAGAATATGGAGCTGAAAAAAGAGCAAAAACAGATACAGAAAGATGGTGAGGGTGACAGAGAAAAGGTTGAAAAGAGAAAAAAGGTAGAGGGGACAGGAGGAGGAGAGAAGCAGCGATGAATGGCTAGGGGGGGAACAGGAGGGTACAGATAGAGAACAGGGAACCAAGAGGTGAAGAAGTTGAATAGGGAGTGAACAGAGAGATTATGTGAGGGTTCACTTTGTAACTTGCATGTCAGACCTTTCAATCCCAATTCTATTGCACCATATTTTTGAAAATATGGTGCTACTCTACTCTTTCTCTTTCAGGCAAAGCAGCACAACAACTTCACTTGCAACACTGTGTTCTGTGAAATGTTGGCAAATATATCTCTCAAAGTTTTGGCACATGTGTCTAGACTTACATTTTGCCTTGGACCTTATACGATGCTCCACTGCCTTTTGGCTAGGGTCCTGCCACGGAAATTACATATACATACACACAGACAGACAGAAATTCACGGGGGCATATTACCAACGAGTAGCAATATTTATCGCTAACTAGGCTTTGCAATGATTTTTTTATCGCTAAGCATCGCTGGATATTATCGCTGAGATAACTTGCTATTAGCAACGTTTATCTCCAAAGCGATAATTTTTCCGGCGATACCGTGAATATTGCTGAGAATACAGCGATATTCACACGTTAGCGACGAAATGCTCCTAGCCATGTTATCCACCTCTCATTGGATAACATGGCTAAGAACTGGTCTGAGCAGGCATTAGTTTTTGGCGATACCGGGAATATTTCCATCGCTGCGCCTGCCTTGCTAATAGGCGATAGCGACGTTAGCGACTGCTTTCAGTTGCTAACAGCTTGGGTACGCCCACATTGCATGTCATTAGCGATAAATATCGCTGACATGCAAAGCGAGCCCCAAAACTCTTGCTATCGCCTAAAAGCTGTCGCTAACATCAGTTAGCGACAGCTTGCTAATAGAGCGATAGAATTATCGCCGCTTAGCGGCCGAAAACGGCCGCTAAACCGGGGATAATTGCCTATCGCCCCCCTTGGTAATATGCCGTAGCGGTTGTCTGGCAGGTCACAGTGCAACACTAGAAGGTTTTGGGATTAGAGCACCATAATCATGTTATGTAGGCAGTTCTACTTGTGCTCTTTGTTTTCCATTAATTGGAAATGTTGAAATAAAAATGTTAAAGAAACACTGACTATATAAAATTGAATCCATCCATTCATAGACTATGCCTTCCTACCACCCGTCGCACGATCAGCTGCTGAAGTGCTTTTACTCAGGGCCGGTGGCACTGCAAAGGCTGCAGGAATGATAACTACGTCCCTGACAGGGCTGGCTTTACTGCTGGTGTTAGATGGTGTGAGAATATTTGTTGTGCCCCACTCGCCGCAAAGTTCTCCTTCTACAAGGATTCAACCAATACCACTTTACAATGGTGCCCTTCATCTCTACGTAGACCTGCTCTCATGCAAAGTTAATTTCTTTTACACTGATACTCATTCCAAGTATGTAGGGTAGAGTAGGGTGTTGGAGTGTGTTATATCACACACATATTGTACAGACACAATGGCTTATATAATTGTGTAAGCCAATGTATAGGAAATATTATTTGAGACCAGGAATTAATAAATTGTCCAGCTGCTGCGATTTGCGCATGATTATAGATTTGCTGCATTTGCCACATAATACATAATCTGACGCATATTCTGCAGATCTTAGCTAAAATGATTAAAAAACGCAGCAACCCATTTCCTTGTAATGGAG
The DNA here is from genome assembly GCF_964263255.1 of Lissotriton vulgaris. Taxonomy (NCBI): domain Eukaryota; kingdom Metazoa; phylum Chordata; class Amphibia; order Caudata; family Salamandridae; genus Lissotriton; species Lissotriton vulgaris. The sequence goes on along the minus strand of NC_141696.1, from coordinate 772,668,044 downwards.
GGCCCTTTGTGAAGGGTGACTGGTGGTCTTTCTGTTACTTATTGATATATTTGGGTGTTAAACTGGTACTAATGAGGTGCAATCTATGCCCAGACACTGTTAACAAGCTTTAAAATGTCAAAATAATTTAGTAATACTACTACAAAATGTAATACATTGTGCCGCAAAATTGGCATATTCTTTCTGCATAGTTTTTCCAACGCTTCTGCATTATTATTCAAAGGAACCCTATTTATCAACCTTAGAATAATGAAAGATTGAAGACAAACAATAAGGTTATAAACTTGTGCTTTGCAGTTTTCATGCTGCCATTTGATTTTGGTTCATAACTCACTGTGTTATAGTAGGATTGTATTTTATGAACTGCAATTAATAAAAGGGCCCCTGTGACAAAAACAGCACACCACTTAGCTGTCTAGATAAAAAACTATTCTATGATCTGCATGTCACACATTTTGTTTCGCTGGAGGCACACTATTCCTCTGCACAACTTTATAATGAGGTTTATCAAAAAAGAAATGGACACTTGTTACAAATCTCAACTTTTGGATAGATTTATGGTATTCTCAAAAACACAATGTTTTGGTGGAATAAGCGGTATATATCTTTCCTCCGCCCCTACATTGTAGTTGTGGCAGTTATCATTGAATACCATAAGACGTGCTGGGTGCCTGCCTCATCCAGAGGCTCCTCTGGTTTTGATTTGCAGTGTCCAGAGATCAATTTGAGTGTGGGTAACAAATGTGGAGACCCAAAAAAAGGAATAAAAAATTAAAAATTAGGTCAACACCCAGATTTTTATTAGAGGTGTAGAACCAATGATTTAAAAAATTGTGGTACTTTCTTTAGACCGAGTGACTGGGTCTATAAGTATAACATTAAGGATGTGTCGACATGTTTCAGCCCCCTATGGCTCAACGGAGTCTACGGGGCTTTCGTCAGGACTAAACAGAAAAACAAATATAAAATGGTTACTCACACAATTAGTGTAGTATACTTAGATGGCTAACTGGAAAAGTTTTTCAGAGGCGATAATATAGCCTGTACCCCTGACGGAGCCTCCTCTTATCTACATGCAAGATTTAAAAAGAGTTGGAATGGTCACTGAAAAACTTTTCCAGTTAGCCATCTAAGTATACTACACTAATTGTGTGAGTAACCATTTTATGTTTGTTTGTCTGTTTAGTCCTGACGAAAGCCCCGTAGACTCCGTTGAGCCATAGGGGGCTGAAACATGTCGACACATCCTTAATGTTATACTTTTAGACCCAGTCACTCGGTCTAAAGAAAGTACCACAATTTTTTAAATCATTGGTTCTACACCTCTAATAAAAATCTGGGTGTTGACCTAATTTTTAATTTTTTATTCCTTTTTTTGGGTCTCCACATTTGTTACCCACACTCAAATTGATCTCTGGACACTGCAAATCAAAACCAGAGGAGCCTCTGGATGAGGCAGGCACCCAGCACGTCTTATGGTATTCAATGATAACTGCCACAACTACAATGTAGGGGCGGAGGAAAGATATATACCGCTTATTCCACCAAAACATTGTGTTTTTGAGAATACCATAAATCTATCCAAAAGTTGAGATTTGTAACAAGTGTCCATTTCTTTTTTGATAAACCTCATACTTACCCAGGGGAAGCAAGTGGACACTTATTCCTCCTCCCTACCTTGATTTTGTACAACTTTATAATGAGCCAGAACTCAGACAAGAGAAAATTCAGTACTCTCAAACAGATTTCTTTTTCTCAAACAGATACACTGATCACCAGGGTTAAATTAGTGTTTTTAACCTATAATTTGCTTGCACACAAGGGATCTAAAGACTGTGCCTTTAACCCTGTTCCCGCGCTCGCTGGCACATAAAATCAACTGAGAGCTCCGGTGAAGCGGGGAGCGCTGAACGGACATGGGGGCACTCACCAGTGGACACCGCTCCCATTCTCCTGCTGCCGCTGGACCTAATAATCCCCGCAAGGAGCACCGGGCCATCCGTGTTGTGGCCACCTACCAGGGGACTACATATGCCGGCAACACTTGGGCCAGGACGCCTCCAACGCTGTTCCCGCTCCCGCTGGCGCATAAAATCAACGGAGGGATCCGGTGAAGCGGGAGACGCTGAACGGAGACGGGGGCACTCACCAGTGGACGCCGCTCCCATTCTCCTGCTGCCGCTGGACCTAATAATCCCCGCAAGGAGCACCGGGCCATCCCTGTTGTTGTGGCCTACTGGGGGACTACATATCCCGGCAACACTTGTGGCCAGGACGCCTCCAACGCTGTTCCCGCGCTCCCGCTGGTGCATAAAATCAACGGAGAGCTCCGGTGAAGCGGGGGACGCCGAACGGAGACGGGGGCACTCACCAGTGGACGCCGCTCCCATTCTCCTGCTGCCGCTGGACCTAATAAACCCTGCAAGGAGCACCGGGCCATCCATGTTGTGGCCGCCTACCGAGGGACTACATATCCCAGCAACACTTGCGGCCAGGATGCCGCCGACGCTGTTCCCGCGCCCGCTGGCGCATAAAATCAACGGAGAGCTCCGGTGAAGCGGGGGACGCTGAACGGAGACGGGGGCACTCACCAGTGGACGCCGCTCCCATTCTCCTGTTGCCACTGGACCTAATATTCCCCGCAAGGAGCACTGGGCCATCTGTGTTGTGGCCGCCTACCAGGAGACTACATATCCTGGCAACACTTGCAGCCAGGACGCCGCCGACACTGTTCCCGCACCCGCTGGCGCATAAAATCAACGGAGATCTCTGGTTAAGCGGGGACGCTGAACGGAGACGGGGGCACTCACCAGTGGACGCCACTCCCATTCTCCTGCTGCCGCTGACCTAATAATCCCTGCAAGAGCACCGGGCCATCCGTGTTGTGGCCGCCTACCAGGTGACTACATATCCCGGCAACACTTGCAGCCAGGACGCCGCCGACGCTTTTCCCGTGCCCGCTGGCGCATAAATCAACGGAGAGCCCTGGTGAAGCGGAGGATGCTGAACGGAGACGGGGGCCCTCACTAGTGGACGTCGCTCCCATTCTCTTGCTGCCGCTGGACCTAATAATCCCCGGAAGGAGCACCGGGCCATCCGTGTTGTGGCCGCCTACTTGGGGACTACATATCCCGGCAACACTTGTGACCGGGACACCGCTGAGGCTGTTCCCGTGCCCACTGGCGCATCAAATCAACGGAGAGCTCCCGCATAGCGGGACGCGCGTGGGCAGCGCAGGGAGAAGCTCGGGCAAATGGCGGGCTGTCTGAGGCCGTCCGAGACGGAAGAGACTGGGCTGGGCCAGCCCCCTTGGCTTGCCTCTTTTGGAACTTGGGACATTTCCGCATAGAGAAGTAAGACATTTCAAAGCCAAGCTTCGTTTAGTTTACAATTAAATTTACTGCAGACTTGTCACTTTTAGTTTACTAAGTAGTTCTTTTGGTTCCCTCTTTTTTATAGATATTTTATACATTCATATTGGCTTTGTGCATTTTTACTTACTAATTTGTGTAACATGTCAAAGCGGAGGGGAATTAAAACCCCCTCGGAACATGCTAGTGCACCCTTGACAACTACCTGGTGAGAGTAGTCAGTGTTATTAACGACAAAATAAATCAAGCTGAACATAGACTTTCTTTAGATGTAGGTAGTGTGCTAGTAGCTCCCCTGCTATTCTCACCAGATTCTGTTGTAGCTAGTTTTGCCACTAGTGGCACAGGTTCTATATTACCTAAGGATGTTATACAAACTCCAATAACACCATCCATACTTGATGATGCATCCAAAACCTCTACCCCAGAGATACCGGTTCCTAAAACAAGGAGGGGTTGTAGAACTGCCCAGAATAAGCGGGGTGCTAACAATAGGAACAAGCATTAGAAATGCAATCGGGCTCGGATTTATTTGAGTTTGAACTAATGGCATTGTAAATGGCAATGTCTTTTCGCCATGTGTTATGGAGTGTGTGCATGTGGTGTGTAGTGGAATTATGTTGGTTGAATTGTAATTTTACCAATGGTGGCATGCTGTGCTTTATATGAATATGTTTCAAAGTAAAGTGTACCATACTGCGATTGCTTGGTGGAAAAGTGCACTGCCGGCTGGAGGTGTGTGTGCCTGGTGGAAGGGTGCACTGACGGCTGGTGGGTGTGTGCTTGGTAAAAGCGCGCACAGATGGCTGATGGTTGTTGGTGTTTGTGCATGGTGAAAGCATTCATTGACGGCTGGGGTGTGTTGTTGTGTGTGTTGTTTTCTGTGTACTGGTGAGTGTGTGGTGGTGAGTCTGTGGGGGTGAGCCTGGGGAGTGAGTGTGGTGGTGAGTGTGTTGTGTTGAGTGGTGACGAGTGTGTGGTGTTGAGAGACTGAGGTGTGTGGTTTGTGTGTGCGTTATGTGTGTGTGGTGTATGTGTGTATGGTGTGTGTGTGTGGTATGTGTGTGTGGTGTATGTGTGTGTGGTGTTTTCTGCACACTCACACACTGCCCCTACACATTCACACACTGCTCACCCGCACACTCCCAATGTCACCCTGCATAGACACACACTGTTTATCCTGCACACTCATTCTGCACACTCACACAATGTGCACCCTGCACTCACTGTCACTCTGCACTCACTGTCACTCTGCACTCAGTGTCACTCTGCACTCACTGTCACTCTGCACTCACTCTGCACTCACTGTCACTCTGCACTCACTCTGCACTCACTGTCACTCTACACTCACTGTTATTCACTGTCACACTGCACTAACTGTCACTCTGCACTCACTGTCACTCTGCACTCAGTCTGCACTCACTGTCACTCTGCACTCAGTCTGCACTCACTGTCACTCTGCACTCACTGTCACTCTGCACTCACTCTGCACTCACTGTCACTCTGCACTCACTGTCACTCTGCACTCACCGTCACTCTGCACTCACCGTCACTCTGCACTCACTGTCACTCTGCACTCACCGTCACTCTGCACTCACTGTCACTCTGCACTCACTGTCACTCTGCACTCACTATCACTCTGCACTCACTGCCACTCTGCACTCACTGCCACTCTACACTCACTGCCACTCTGCACTCAATCTGCACTCACTGTCACTCTGCACTCAGTCTGCACTCACTGTCACTCTGCACTCAGTCTGCACTCACTGTCACTCTGCACTCACTGTCACTCTCGCACTCACTCTGCACTCACTGTCACTCTGCACTCACTGTCACTCTGCACTCACTGTCACTCTGCACGCACTGTCACTCTGCACGCACTGTCACTCTGCACTCAGTCTGCACTCACTGTCACTCTGCACTCACTGTCACTCTGCACTCACTATCAGTCTGCACTCACTGTCAGTCTGCACTCACTGTCACTCTCGCACTCACTCTGCACTCCGTCGCCGAGCCCTAAAAATGGAATATTCAAAAGTCCGCCTTGGCTGACAAACACACACCACCCTTTTAATGTGCAGAACACTTTTGAAGGGGCACGCGCTCCATTGTAGAGAAAATACAATTGGTCGCTTTACTAGCCCCGCGCGGTCAACATCAATAAGCCATCTAGAAGATGGGTTTCAGGTGTGTGATTTCGTTGAGTGGATGGTCAGTCACTTTTACCAGCTAGATTTATTTGGGATATGAAACGAAAATAAATGTGTGCATGTACCTGTGTGTCTATATTTCATGTGTGTGCGCGCCCCAATGTCATCGTGTTTGTGCGGGCATTGCCAGGGGCCGGGGTCAGTGGGGTGGGAAGGTGATAATATTTTTATGTAAGGTTGTAGTCCTTCAAAAGCTAAAACAAAACACGCGTGTCGCGTGGCTATAGTAAACCAAGTTAAAAGTAGCACTCAGATTTCATACTGGCGAATTGTTAATAAGGATGTGAATGTGAACTAATAATAATGATAAGGTATAAAATTATGTATATTTAGACGGCGAACACGGTATTACTGGAAGCTGTCTGAAGACTGGGATGCATTTACCTGCATCTCTAGTCCAGCCGAAAAAGAAAAAAAAGGCCGACACCCTTTATTCTGAGATGTCCAGAAACAGTAACACGAAATATGCGCATGTTTGCCCTAATGTAATAAGCTGATGAAAAGATTCGCCTGGCAGCCGCGCCGAGCCATAACAAACAAACCATTACTGGTCGAGAAACAGAAAAGGTCACGTTACTGCGCAGCTCTGGGCAGCATTAATCCAGCGCTGGAAACAGTTGACAGTTTTGTTCCTTCTTTTTTTATCTCCCGTTGTTTACGTAATGTGATGTGAAAAGTAACGATTTAAATTCTAAAATGTAGCGCTGATCCTCTTTCTGAATTCGGCAAAATTTGTTTTGAGGCATAAATATGTGATTTGAATGAGTAAATGTCCGCATTTTAGCAGATACGTGCTAATTAGAAAGCTCTCGTCTCTACATGAGGGTTTTCGTGTAAACGGTAGAGATTCGTGTTCTGTGTGCCACACAGTGTGGATTATTACAACAAAAGGATCGAGCGTTATCATTATCGACTAAACTGTAATTCACTAAACAAGCGCATAGTCAAGCAAACACATTGGCACCAAGGGCAAGCTAATACCTCACGAACACAACTAGAAAAGTTTAGTTTCAGGAAATTGTGCTACAACGAGGCCAACGGAGGAGTTGGTTGTGTTACCCAAAAGTACCAAGGACATCTGCTTTGTTAACATTAGCAGAGACCGAGAGCGCCCCATGGCATAATATTACTCGTTAACAGTTATCTCTTTTTTAACTAAAACACACGAACGCACCCGAGCTTCTCATTGGTTGAAATTCGTAATGTACAGTAATCATGTCATTTCAGTGAATTCAATCGACTATGGAAAATATTTCTCTGGGTTGTCACCATTCTTGTGAGTTGTGGGTCGTAAAATCGCTAGTTTTGGCGTAGTAACAATAATAGTGCACAACCACACATACCTGGGTACTTCTGCGTGTACTAATAGACAGAGAGAGACAGTGCTATCTGCGAGAGGGAAAGAGTGAAAGGCACAGAGGGAGAGGCGCGGAGAATGAGGGAGTAAAAGAGAGCAGCAGTGAGTATAGTAAGAGGGGGTGAAAGAAACTTATGTGTGAGGACAGCTATGCCTGTGTGCACGTGAGGAGGACGCGCACCCGACAAACGCACTGCTCTATGGTGAACGCGCGCAGACCATCTGGAATGCATTACACCGGGCACCCTGACAGCTCCTAATTAAAATTAATGGACTGCCGTGCGCGAAACCGCACAGAAAATGCCAAAAATGGCGGATGAAAATTACAACTGCCCTATCGCATCAAGACTACTAAAAATACAGCACCGCGAGGACCAATCACCATTCACATTATAAAATAAAGCACTGCGAAACCACGAGCACAGAGGAATTTTTCCACCCTTAACAATACGGGTCGTAGCTCCTCCCCACTTCTGACGAAGTGGTGACGTCGCCGAGCCCGTAAAAAGGGTACAGAAAGTCTGTCTTCTAACTAACCCAGAAAAGAAGTGCAATTGGATAAACACACTACTGTGGTCTTGAATACAAACAAACTTCAACAAATATCCAATCTCATCGCCACTAAAGTTGAAAATCTTATTAGGCCCCCATCTGATAAAATAGTTACCCTATCAAACGAGGTGACCAGGTTAGGCAGCCTACTATCTGCCCATAGTGAACAAGTTAAAAACTTGACAGCTATTACGGCAGAACGTAGGGAAAGAACTGATGCTCTAAATAGACCTGATCCTGTAGTTCAGCATAGTGGGGAAATGGATAAGGTGGATAAGGTGGCACCCTGCAAGAAAAACTCCCAATCGCTTAGTGGCAAGAAGAATAGGGCAGCACCTGATGTTAGGAGTGCACAGATTGCCGCTGAACCTAAGCGTTGCCATACCATTAACTTACCCCCTGATTGCACCCCATATGTGGCTGTTCTAACAAATGTGCCATCACTGGAACATGGTTCACATCAGAGTCAGACGGAGTCTCATGACTCCCTTAAAAATAAAACAATATTTTGGTTGAATAGACAATGTGGGTTCCCTCTGGATCTTAATAACCAGATCCTTACTACTAGAAGGGTTAATTGGATCGGTAATTCTAACAAAAGAATTAAGGGTGATTGGTGAATATTAATTTTAAAAATCCTCACCATGCTGCCACCTCCTTGATAAGAGTGTCCTCGCTACCATATTCTGACCAGACTATTACCCTGCTTCCCCTAGGCTTTTTCTATAGTCATGGAACTCAGGTATCCAATGATAGAGCCATGAAAGGTCCCCTCCAGCCAGGAAGATGCCAAGATTTATTTCTAAATCCGGAGGTCCCTGTGTCAATACGGTTTGAAGCATTTAGTACTTTAGATGTTAACGATTGACTCAATTCGGATTGCAATACTAATGTAGAGATGGTGCACCCTGGTTGTAATGAAACTGAAGGGGTAATTCCAGATGACCCAGCATTACTGTCTGAAACCAATGTTGATAATGCTGCTGAAGCTATGGGAGGACAAGATAATGGTCAAAGGGCTGGTGGTATTTTGACAGGTGACCTCACTCAAGCTAATGTGTATACTAGGGGCAATAGAGGGATGTCCATTGTTAGCTGGAACGTTGCCGGGTTGGCATCTAAAGGGGTTACATTGGGCTGGACGAATATTATAAATTCACACGATATAATCTGTTTCCAAGGAACATGGTGTACTGATCCAGTAAGCTACGATGGCTATGCCTCCTATAACCTATTAGCGCAGGGCTCCCTGTCTGGTAGAGCCAAAGGAGGGCTTTTGATACTGGTATCTATTAATCAACCTTTGACTGTGGTAAGGTGTATACATGTTGGGGTCCATGTACACATCCTATGGTTGCACGAGAAGCATGGCCGTAATGTCCTTTTATTTAATTTTTATAACAATATTTTTGATAAAACACGCCACCAAGTTGTGACTGATTTAGTCGTCACTGTAGAGAAGTTGATTGCCGAGGTAAATGTTATTTCAGATTTTTTATGGGTGGGTGATTTTAAAATCCCTATTTGTGCCCTGTCTACTCAGAAGGTCTGTGGGGTTAAAAACAATAAAGGAGCGAACAACTTCCATTTCCGCCATAATACATATTGGGAGTTACTTAACAAATTTATGGCGGCCCAAGATCTGGAAATTTTGCAAAACTCAAATGATTCTAATGGCAATATTGTCCCAACGTTTACTGGTAGGGATACAAATACTATAATTGACCATGTTATTGTATCCTCCAACATAGTCCCTTACTGTAACGCTCCTAGGATTGAAAAGACCTCCCTGAGCGACCATAATTACATCATTTTAGAAATTGCTATCTGGGCAAGAAGGATAGTCCCTTGTGAAAGAATTGTGGAGAATCTTGAACCTCATAGGCCGAATGGTGTAAGGCTGAGATGGAAAGGAGATAAATGTGCGGAATTGCTTAGTACCAGTGTGAGTAAGTGTCTAGGGGAAATTAATGATATCTTAAGTCCTGATTACGAGTCAGAACTGGTTCTGAATAATTTTAGCGGTATTAACAAATCCATGGACGCTATATTTACTAGGCCTGGCAAAGTGAAATCCAACGCTAGCCCGGGTTGGTTGGATCACACTTGAACATCAATTTTGAAGGAGTTAAAATGGGCACTATCGTCGAAGCCTAGGGACCAGAATTTGATTATTCAGTTGAGACTAGATTATAAAAATGCTCTGAAGCGTAGAAAGGGTGAGTTGCAACAGCAGGCTTGGGAAACTTTGACGCAGGCTGTTGAATTCTCTAATTGTGCACTTTTTTGGGCTACGGTTAACTCCCCGTTTCTTAAGAAAGACTTTGTCCCTGTGCTTACATCAAATGTTACTAGTGAGACCTGGGTTTCAAATGTCTCGGAAATCTTTAAATCTAACCATTTGGCCGGAACTGATCATAGCCCATGGCCGATTGTGCCCCTGGATATTAGTGTAGCAGAAGTGGAACATGGACTTTGTAATAGCAAGGGGGGGAAGGCCCAGGGGCCGGATGGGGTCCCTATTGATGTCTATAAAGCCTCCCCGTCCTTGTGGAGCCCTATACTGGCAATCGTATTTAATGCTGCTGTGAGTAGCGGGGCACTTTCCACATGGGGAGAATCGATCATCACCCCAATCCATAAGAAGGGTGAAAGGTCGGATGTTAAAAACTACCGGCCCATATCTCTACTTGACTCCTCAATTAAGATCATGAGTAGAGTATTGCTGGTTAGATTGGAGGAATGGGTGGAGGCTAACGGAATTTTGACAAACACCCAGTATGGCTTTCAGAAAGGTAGTGGTACTCTCCATCAATGCTTAAATCTAGATCTTTTGATCAGGAAATATACCCAGGCCAAACAGGGATCTCTCTACCTCTGCTTTGACCCCTCTCTAGTGATGCTCACAAAATGTTCTGGTGACAGTTGTGCTCTCAAGCCAGACCATAAAAATGTGCTTCATCCCTTTAATCAGCAGGTATTAAGGATTTTGGGTTGGGGCCCTACGCATGAGATTGGGCATGCTAATGTGTTTATCTGAGGCAAAGCCAAAAAGTCATGACACCATTTTGTGCAGCATACACATGGGAGCAGATTTGCAAGCCCCATGCGTCAATTTTGCGTCACTTTAAACATGGGAAAAGTGACACAAAAGTGGCGCAAGGGGCTTGTAAATCTGCCCCATGGAGTCCAGATTAACACATGTAAACTCATGCATGGAAACCTTGCACATCACACAGTCACACAGTTTACACACACTGCACCACACTTGAGGAAGGCAAGGGACCACAGCTATGGAGAAGGTGCTGACCTTTGCCCGGAGAAAGACAGAAAACAGTCTTTCCGTAGAGGTATGCTTAAAAAGGCAGTTAACCCTAGACTACCAATCCCTGCCCGATCACCAGTCACCACATAGCCTGGAATGCCGGGACAGTATGCACCCTCACTCAGAATAGGGGTCATATTTGGGTGTGCCCGCTTCATCAAAATTCTGCTCTGATGACGACCTGTAACGTAAAAAGATTTAGTATCCTCAGTGGACTTACATTATTGTCGAGTAAACTGGAACAAAAAAAACAGGGTTCATACTGAAAAACGGTCAACAAGCCATGTCAAATGTTTGTCCCATAAACAGGAACAGCCGAAAATGAAAGAGTCAAGTAAACATTGAATTGCGATAAAAGAGGTTGCATAAGGAAGCATATAGCAGTGAGGAGAAAAAAATGGGAGCAACTTTCCAGAGCACTTGGACGCCAGTGGGCACCTTGCCTAAAAATACACTAATGCCCACATGCATCATTGAGAATTGCATTCGCAAACGGTGCGAATCGCAATTTTTGTCCGTTTGCGAATGCAATTCTCAAATTTGGGATGCATCTTGCTTTTCGCAATTTTAGGAATCGCAACCATGTTGCGATTTCTAAAATTGCGATTGCATTTAAGAAATCGCAATTTGAGATTTCTTAAATGCAATGCATGAACATTTTTAATTTTCCAATTCGCAAATAGGAAGGGGTAAATTAGCATGAAGTTGACCTTCATGCTAATTTGCGAAAACTTTCAAAAATGCACAGGGACCCCCCTCTGCACCCTTGAAAATGCATTCACAAATTGCGATTCGCAAAATGCTAATCGCAATTTGTGAATGCCTTCCTATTCATTCCAATGGGCCTCTAGGCCCATGGGAATTAATGGAAAGGGATTCCTTAATTGCGATTCGCAAATTGTGAATTGCAATTAAGGAATTTTTAGAAATCTCAATTGAAAATGCGATTTTTTGATGCATAGCAATTTGCGATTTCTTAATTGCGATTCCTTAATTTTCGCAATTAAGAAATCACCAATGCTAACTTTGATGCATGTGACCGTATGAATCAGAGCCACTGACCAGTGATCGGTAACATTTGAAATACCAGTGGGCCAGGTGAAGGTGAATGCACAATAGGGTAATGCTTGACATTTTACCAGACAGTATACAAAGTGGCACACACTAAGCTCACACACCATACCTTTCCCTAACGACTACGCAAAAAATTACACTTAATCCGCTCCGCATCATCAGAAAGGAAACATTATGTGGTTTATCTCACAACACGCTTTAATTCTTCCCTGTGATTTTGCGCTTTTTGATCTGAATGTATATAATGACAACATAACTGCGTAATTTACTACCACGATATAGGGTTGGTTGATATTCATCCCAGGAGCATTCATTGCCAACCCCATATTTATGTGTCTTTCATACAATTATTGTTTTTGCAGCATACATTATACTGCCATTATTTTGATGTGCACACCATTTTTGCAAAAGTAAAACACCTGCAGGGAAACTAAAATCACTCATAATAAGTAAGGTTAGCCACACTAAAGCCATCATTGGCTTACAGAAGAAAAAGCACATCCAAGATGAAAGTTGGAGAAGGTTTCGGGTATTCATTATATCAGTGGAAAAATCAGGACTGTAGTTCAAAGTGAGACAATTCCTGTACCAGTCCCACCTCTTCACCATTATACCATGTTACACTATTTCATGTAAAAAAGAGCCACGCAAATCAGCTTGTGTTTTCCGAAAAAAATTAACATGTTCAAAGCTGTTCCCAGCCTTTGTTTAGTGTTACACTAGAATGGGTGCAAGCATGTAGATGCAGCCTTTTTAAAGTGTGACGCATAGAGAAGCAGGAGTTCATGTGAGAAGCTCTGAAAGGGACCAACATTAAGATTTTCTTTTTGCAAATTTTCACAAAAATTACAGGAAATTACACAACATTTACTGAAATGTAATTTCTAGCATTGTGCATAAAAATTTAACACGACTCACCTCGCATTCAAATATCATACAAAAGACTGGTAGACATTTTCTTTTCAAACCTGTCTACAATGGGCAAGAAATGTGCACAATTATATAAAAATGTTATGGATTTAGGCTATTGAGATAAAGGTTGTGGATAAGGGCAAAGGGTACATCGGTTAAGGGTGTGTAGTTAGATGTTAAGAGTTAGAGGTTTGTGAAATACAATGTAGGTGTTAACTAAGGGGTTATGTGATATAATTATATGATTAAGTATATGGGAAATTGACATGGACCTTAAAGATATGGAGTCAGTTTCAATGGATTGGGTGTAAAATGTTAGATCATGCACAGCAGGGAAGAAGCTTGACAAGGGTAGAAAAAGGGATACAGGACATAGAAGGTTTGGGGGTAGATTTACAATAACTGGCGCATCCCTGCATATCAGCAGGGATGCACCAGTTATTGTGCGTCACGGCAGACACCTCTTGCGCCACCATGGATGCACCGCATTTACAATGCGGCGCACCATGTGGCAAGAATAGACGGACGTGTGTGTAGGAAGGTGGATATCTGACTATATGGTTACCCCAACCTTTTGCCTAGTGTTTAGCTGGTTTTTAATTTAGTTGGCCTGGGATCCTGCTATAGACTCCATGTACTTAGGTACATATCCAATTTGGTATTAGGTCACCTTGTGAGCCCCTGTATAGTATACCATAGGTACCCAGGGCATAGGTGCATCCAAGGCCTACAGGGGCTGCAGCATGTATTATGCCACCCCTGGCTGGCCATCCAAACTGACACCACAGGCTGAACACTCAGCTTGGGCAAGGTGGTGTTTTCACCCCTTGCTTAGATATAGTATTCCTATATCTACCCTTATATATAGTCACATATATACCTATAAGTCACTCCTATGGCAGGCCTCAACAATCCTGAAGGCTGAGTGCTTGGTTTTATGTGAGATGGTGCTCTAGCATGAACTGAGCCTGTCTGCAGCTTTCGGAACCATGTCCTTATAGCTGTTCTATGATATAGCCATACCATATACTCTTAAGTGCATTATAATCCTCGCGGTTAATGCTAACTTTGGTTCGGCTTAATCAAAACATGTAGTGTAAGGTGTCAAACACTTTGGAATACTACCCCCCCCTCTACGCCAGTCCTGACTGTTTGGGCAGCCTGAGGCCACCCAAACAGTCAGTATGAACAACAGTGGACAAGCCACTCCCCCCTGCCCTCGAGCAGGACCGCCCACCCCCAACCATGAACTTCTGCTTTCTCGCTGTGCGAGAAGGCAGAAACAAATGGTAGTTATTACGGTAATAACTACCATTTGTTTCTGCCTTCTCGCACGGCGAGAAAGTAAATGTAAATGTAATTTGTACTTGTAAAGCGCACTAATATCCCAACTGGGGTGTCCTGGCGCTGTAACGCATACCGCTGTGGAACCCTTCCTGGCTTTTCCCTGTGAAATGTCCACTCCTGGGCACCCCCAAGGTGAAGCCAGGCATCCCAGCGCTGTTGGGGCCGTTGTGGAGATTAAGCAAGCTATTGCCCAGAGTTGCAGAGTGGGACCCATGATTAGAATAGGCACCAAGGCGAGAGTTATCAGGTCCAAGGAAATTGAGCCCAAGACCCTCCGAGGCGGGAATTGACCCCTGGTCCTGGGCCAGACCTCTGCATCAGGGTCTGCCGCTCTAACCATTGAGCCACACTTCTCCACTAAGCAGGAGAGTGGTGCCCAAAAGCCCCTATAGAGGAGCCGCCACTGTTAGAGAGTTGTTTTAAATCATGAACAGTGTGGAGAATTGTCCAGGCCCCCTTCCTTCGGAAGTATATCCTTATAAAGTGATTGGGACTGTAAGAAGTCATATTTACATACATATATAGACTCATATCTCTTTTTGCTCTTCCTCTGTCTCAGCCTCTCTCTCCCTCTATCTGATTACCAGTCCCTCTACTAAGCCCTCTCTATCCCTGCCACAAAACTCTCTACTTTTCAATCTACATCCCGTTCTCTGTGTCTCTCAGCTTATCTCTGTCGACCTCACATCTCTTCCACTACGTCTGCCTGTCTTTCTACCTCTGCCTCTCTAACTCATTCCTCTCTTTGAACCCAATGCTCTGTTCATAACCCCCCTCCCTGTACCTCTCCTATATGTAGCTCACCTCTCTCTCAAACTCATCTATGTTTACCTTGCATATCCATACCTTCCTCTTTCTGTTTCTTCCTCACCATTCACTACATCACCTCTCTCTCTCTCTCTCTCTCACTCTTTCAACACATAAAAGGAGGAGAACAAAGGCAAAGCAGGGAAGAGAATTAAGAAAAAAGTTATCAGATTTCATCTAATGGAAAGGAAAACATCTGGAGAAAATACAATGAATAGCCTTTGATTTTTGCTGTTGCAGCTAGAATACCAGTTGTAAGGAGGGATTTATTTGTGATTACGAAAGTCCAGCAATTATAGCTACACTTTCAATTGCTATGTTCATGCGCCTTATTTTATTAATATTAAGCCCTAGTCTGTTAAACAACTACCAAATATCCTTGCTTTGTCTTATTACTACAGTGATAGGAACTGACTTGTTAGCAATTGAATTCCAAGTAAAATGTTGTCGAACTGCAGAAAAATCTCTCAAATAGACTCGTTGATGTAATTAAGGGCGTGGCTTAAAAACACAACAAAAAATCTGTGCTTAGCATAGTGTGCTGCTCGACTGGTAATTTTCTGCTTCTGTTTTTCTGCTTCTGTCGTTGTATCCAGGTATATAATACAAGCAACATTACACCTAAAACAAGCTAGTGCAACTGGTTTTGTCAATGGTTTATTTATTTATCAAACTTATAAAGCGCACAAATGCCCGAGGGCGTCTCGGCGCTAGTAACAGTAAACTAAGGGGCAGATGTATCAAGAAACCATTTTGCACTTCTCTAATAGCGATTGTTAAGGAATCGCTATTTGAGAAGTGCAAAATGGTATGTATGTAGAATTTCGCTATTTTTTAGCGATTCCTTAAAATTCCTTAATTGCGATTAGCAAATTGCTAATCGCAATTAAGGAATAATTTTCCCATTCATTTCTATGGGCCAGGAGGCCCATAGGAATGATTGTGCAGTAATTCTCAAATTGCGAATTCGCAATTTGCTAATCGCAATTTGAGAATTATTTCAAGGGTGCAGGGGTTTCTCAAAGACACCCTGCTGCACCCCTCAAATCTACATGTGTGTGCATGTGGCACACATACATGCCCTATGGGCATGTATGAGTGTCACATGCCACCCTTACAAATGCCAATTAGGGCATTTTTGTAAAAAATCGCAATTTACCACCAACTACAAGTTGATGGTAAAATGCGATTTTTTAACACAAATTCGCACACCAAAAATGTGTCATACATATCATTTAAGGAATCGCAAAATTTGCGATTCCTTAAATGCTATGCAAAAGAAGGAATCGCAAATAATTGCGATTAAATAAATTGCGATTATTTCATACATGTGAAATATCGCAAAACGGCCGTTTGCGAGTCGCAAAGGCCGAAAATCTGCGATTTTCAGCCTTTGCGAGTCGCAAAAGCCTTGATACATCTGGCCCTAAGACTCTAGAAAGGCAAACAGCGGGGAGTTATTGATTGAATGACCATGTTTTGATTTTTCTGCGAAAAATCATCAAGAATTGGGAGGATCGTATCTCCAAGTCCAATGAGTTCCATAGTTTTGCGATAGACACCACGAAACGTCTGTCACCCCAGGAAGCCAGTCTGGTTCTAGGCACGGACATCAGGAAGGCATTAGCAGACCGTAGTGGTCTATTGGGGACATGAAATGAAAAGGCATTTAAAAGAAAGCGAGGTCCTTGGTTGCGAGTTGCTTTATAAGCAATGCACAAAGCCCTGAACTTTATTCTGTTTTTCACAGTAAGCCAATGGCAACTTTTTATTACATGGGCAATAGGCATGAACTTAGGAGTGGCTGAGAGCATTATGGCAGCCGCATTCTGCACCGATTGTAACTTATGGATCACTTTCTGCTGGGTGTTCATAAACAGCCCATTGCAATAATCCAATGAGGACATTACAAAGGCAGTGATCAATGTTCTGCCTGAGCAAGGAGGTAAATAAGGTAAGATCTTTTTGATGATTTTAATTTTATAAAAGGATGCAGATGCAATGGTATTTGCATGAGCAGCAAGCGCAAGCTTTTTGTCCAGAATAACTCTAAGATTTTTCACCTTAGCAACTGGATTGGGAGCCGAGCCTAAGTCAGCAGGCCACCAGGAGCTGGACCAGATCGGATGGAGTTTGCCAAAAATCATAACCTCCGTTTTGTCAGAGTTAAGCTTAAGGCAATTTTCTGCCATCAATTTACTGATGGCAAGCATACCTAGTTGGAAATTGGCTGTTACTCTCTCTCCATTGTTTTTTATCGCTCACATTAATTGGGTATCATCCGCATAGTATGTTAGGCTCATCCTATATAGCTTGATGATTCTTGCTAAGTCCATCACATAAATATTAAAAAACAATGGACTCAGGGATGAGCCTTGCGGGACACCACATGGTAAGGTCATTTGGGCAGAGTGATGATTGCCCAACGTGACCATTTGGGAGCGTTCAGAGAGAAAGGAAAGTAGTAGGTCTCCCGCACTATTCTGGATGCCCATGGAATTGACACGGTCAATCAAGATGTTGTGATCAACCGTGTCAAAAGCCGCTGATATGTCCAGCAGGATCAGAACAGCTGACCCACCCTGATCCAGAATGGTTCTTATTTCATCTGTGGCCTTGATCAAGGCTGTTTCTGTACTATGCCCTTTGCGAAAGCCGAATTGGGTGTCGTCCAGTAAAGAATGATGTTCAATATACAGGGAGATATGAGTATTCATCAGTTTTTCAACCACCTTGGCTGCAAAGGGCAAACTAGCAATAGGTCTATAATTTTTAACATCCTCCGGATCTAGATGAGATTTTTTTAGGAGGGGTTTCAATAAGGTGTTTTTCCAAATGGCAGGATAAATACCAGTGAGGAACATTGAATTAAATATTTCAGTAAGAGAAGCAGCTACAATATTCGCCACAGGATTGAGATTTGCTGGTGGGCATGGGTCCTTAACTGATCCAGACTTAACTAAGGCCATAGTTTCCTTAACTTGGGACATTTCAACCTTTTGAAAAGTCTTAAATGTAAACTTGGGTTCATTAGTGAGAGGGACCGAGAGACGTTTGTTAGTATGGGATGAAAAGTTGGTATATAAATCATTAACTTTCCCATAGAAATGATCAGCCAAATGATTGCAGAATTCTTGAGTAGGCGGCGGGGTTGTTTGCGAAGGTAGTTTAGACAATTTGTTAACAACTTGAAAAGTTGCTTATTAGAATTTTTTACTTGTTCTATTTGAGCTGAGAAATAGGCACTCTTTTCTTTAGTAATCATCTGTTTATATGTCACAAGTTCTTTTTTGTATATTGCCTTCCTTTCTGGCGTATATGCTTTTCTCCACTGCCTTTCCAGGTTCCTACATATCTGTCTTTGCTCTCTAAGGGCACTAGTAAACCATGGAGCAGAAGGAGTCCTTCAATTATTTGACAATGATTTGGTAGGAACGGCCTCATTAATAGCATTGGTTAACCAGTGTGTATATGCTTCTGCAGCTAAGTTGGGGTCATCTAGCCTATCATATTTTGATGTAGTTAGAAGATTGGTAAACTGTTGGTTGTCAATCTCTTTCCATGATTTGAACATGTTATTAATATGTGTCACCCTTTGAACAGGGGGTGGACTGTCTATGGGAATTTCAAATATGATTGCATGGTGGTCGGACCAAGCCAGAGGTAGTACATTTTTTATTTGAATATTACCCACATTTGTAAACAGTCTATCCAACGTGTGACCTGCATCATGTGTACTTTTAGGAACCCGTTGTGTAAGACCCAAGGTTTGTAGATCTGAGAGAAGGGTAGTTGAATCTCTATCAGACAGGTCCTCTAGAGGAAAATTAAAATCACTTAATATAGTAGTGGTATTTTCTGTCGCTAGGGATTCCATTATATCGGTGATGAAAGCTAAAAATGGGGCTTTACCGCCCGGTGGCCGATATAGCAGAATACCTTTAACACCTTGGCTGCTAGGCGTTTTCCCCCTCCTGTGCTGGGAATTACCATTTTGCTGTTTCCATAACGAGCTCAGCTCGTCATCAGCACATGACACCCGTGGGTGATGACGAGCTGAGCTCGTCATCAGCATCGAAAGGGTTAAAGCGCTGTGTTGGTCCCAATGCAATTGAAAAGAGCATAGCCTCACAGGTAGTGGTGGGGACTTGACTTATGGTGGCTGCCAGATTTTGACGGTGTATTATAGCTATTCCTCCACCTATTTTAAGAGCCCTGTCCTGTCTCAAGATATTATAACCTTCTGGAACTGCTATTATTAGATCTGGATCTGATGAAGGGTTAGTCTAGGTTTCCGTGATGAAGAGCAGATCCAAGTTGTTAATACTAATTAATTCTGCTATTTCTTCTTTGTGTTTACACATTGACCTGGCATTAATAAGTGCTGCCTGGAGGTAGTAGTGTTTTTCTTTCTGTCCCGATGAAAGATGGTTTTCACTAGTACTAAGATTGGTTTCTATTGTAAAAGAACAGTGAGTGCATGTTTTAATACCGGGTTTAGGAACATCATAGAGTGAAAATTGAGTACATTGACAACTGACCTGCGGGTGAAGGGATAGCAGCGTCGCGCTCTGGTAGCACAGATTGTTGATGTGATATTTTTGGGTAGGGGGATTGGCCCTGGGCCCTGTCCTGGCATGGACGGGCGCAGAAGGGCTTGCCTTTGGCGTAGTTGCATAAGATAAATAAGCAACAACTATAGCTTATTCATATATAATATTGAAAATGCTTCTGTTCTGAAATGATGAGATTGTGGAAGTACTATAACAAGTCTCTTTGAAGTTACATCAAAGACAGTGAAGGGCGGTACTGCTGCAGAGTTAAAAATTAAGGGGCAAATGTACAAGCCCCTATCTCCACCACAGCTTCACTTTTACCGACGTTGTGGTGGCGATAGAGGCTGCGCCTTACGTACAAGCTAGAGTTAAGCCCCTGAACGTGGCTTAACGCTGCCTTGTACTTAAGGCCCCCTTTCACGCTATGGTTAGCGTGAAAGGGGAGGGAAGTGGGTGTTGCAGTGGGAGTTACACTGCAACACCCATTCATTTTGACGCTGCCCCCTATGTACAAGGGTGGCATACATAGGACCGGGTAAATCCTGGTCTTCAGTAGGTGAAACAAGGAGAAATGCATTATTTTCCCTCGTTTTTTGCTTTTTCCATGTGTGCTGCCTTGTGGGAAAAGCAAAATGCCACGGGTTGTTTAGGTATCTAACAGTTTGGCGTGGCATACCGTACTCGGGCGAGGATGCTTTTACACTGACCCACACGAGGAGTTTGGATACTGAGGAAATAATAGCTGGACTCAGAGACGGATACAGGATAAATAGAACGAATTACATGGGATAAACCTTTTTCGGATACAGAAACCCTTTGTGGTCTGGAATTATCACCACAAATCAAAATAATAACGACTTGGAGTGTATAGGCTTGATGAAGTTGCGGGATAACACCCCATACGCAACGAAACACGTGTTGGATGCTCAGAGCTGATTCTGGAACCTACATGAATAAATCTTGAAAAAAAGAAAAAACAAGAAATTACTTGTATTTCACTGTTTTGACGTATCATTATTTGTTTGCTGTTGTGAGAACAGGGAGACCTTGTGTTTGATTTTGACGTGTACTAGGGAGTTGATTGAATTGTTATAGAGGGCGGAGGCTCTGTTCTGTGGAGTTAGGTGGTTCTCCACACCCTTTAGCACCGCCTATAAAAGCAGAAAAGAATTGCATAAACTGGATGTGTGTATCTACCTAGTAGCGTCCAATACCTATACTAGATACCACAATTTTCCAAACAATATGCCATGGGTTGTTTATGTTCAGGTAGGTGTCCTTTACTGTACCTAAAGAAACATTTAAAAAAATCAATTTTGTCACTTTCATGTATGCTGAATGAAGCAGCACACATGAAAGTGACAGAATGGCATTTTAGGATTGTTTATGTGCAGTAAGGGACAACTTCCTACACATGAACAATCCACCCCTGCCTCAGACAGGCTTGCACTATGGTGCAAGGGGGGCTGCTTTGGTGCTAAGTTGCTAAACTTAGCACCATCCTTTTCCTTATACATTTCCCCCTATGTTTCATTCTGAGAGTGAGGGCAGAAATAGAGAGCCCGATAGAGACCCACCTCAGGACCTGATTTTTAGAAATGCCGGTGCTGAGCACTGGCGGGACCGGGCCCACTTATTACCTTGTTTGCTTGAATGAAGCATCCCACTACCGCTCTTCCCCATTATCTTCTCCTAGGCAACCCAACTACCTACAGACACAATTAGTTGTCATCCTGCCGTTACCAAACTCTTTAATGGTCGTTTTTCTGCACTGCTGTCCTCCTTAAGAATAGTTCACATGTTGCTTGTTTGCTGGGAAGCTCTCTGTAGTATCCAATTGATGTTCCCATTTGCTCCAGTGTCTCCCCCTCATGCCTTCACTAATTAGAAGACCGACTGGCCAGTGCAACCCTGTTTCAACATTTCATCTTCCCCGTGGCAGCCACCTATCATCTCCTGTCTTTCTTGATCACCACTCCCCACATACCAGCACACAGCATCCCCACTTTGATGAGGGCTGTTTCAGACTCACTGGCACTCCTCCCAACAGTGCCTTGTTGCTTCATGGCCTCTGCCTGCCAAGTCCGCCTCAGGTTCTGTCATCTCTGCTGACCTGCACCAGAGTGAGCAGTGCTGCACCAGGGGGAGTAGAGGACAGCGGAGCAGGGGACTATCCCTCTAGCTATTCTTTGCTGGAACATCTGAAGCCTCAGGGAAACTGCCTATCTAATTCTGACAGGGCAAGAACAAAGGTTTGAGTCCTGTATCTGCACTGGCTTGGACCACTATAATGTACTGAACAAACAAAATGGCCAGACAGATTTATGTTTCATTTCTGAACCCAACCAGTCAGTTAGTCCTACCGAACCACGGGACAAGAGAGGCGATCCCCATGTCCTGAGGAGAACCCCTACTCACGTCGTGATTCGAAACGCGTTGACCCTGAGCCTTGGAAAAAGAACAAGGGTGCCACTAGGGATATAAAAAACCTACACAGTGTGACCCCTAGTTGTGTAACCCCTTAATTCAGTTCCCCCACCCTAGGCTTAGTTAGACAGGCAGGCAGCTCTTTTTCAAACTATTTGTCCGCCTGTCTCTTTGTACCTAATAGAAAGGACTGGTTCCTAATGTGAATATATTGTTAGGTATTTGATTTATTGCTTTTGGTGTTTTCTGTATGAATTGTCAGTATTGATTTTGAGCACTTGTATGGCACTTGTACATTATTGCACATTGCACTTGTTTATGTATTTGTCACTGTTTGCTGACCGTCTATTTGATGACATATTTAGATGAAATAATTGGATGTTTTTCTAAAAATACAAAAAAACTAAAATAAAATAGATGACCCTCCAGGACTAACTGACTGGTTGGGTTCAGAAATGAAAAATAAATCTGTCTGGCCATTTTGTTTGTTCAGTACATATCTAATTCTGAGGCAGGTGGGATGCTGGCCAGGCCCTGTAGGAACAGGCTGCTGTGCATGGTTCAGGGGTGTGTACAGCGGGACAGAGTTGGCTGCCCACAGCAGATTGAGTGCAGAGCCTCGTCAAAGGCCAGGCCTTGCAGCGAACTCCCCAAGGGTTGTGCACAGTAGAGGTTGAAAAAACATATATATCATAAAAAACAGTGAAAAGATTAGTTAAAGCTAAGTTATGGCTCTGGTTCAAATGCCAAGAACCACTGAAATGTTAGTGGTTTTAGGCATTTGAACCAGAACAGTACCTTAGTTGTTAACTGTGGCTTTTCAGTGAATTGTATTACGTTTTTTGTGGTTCAAATGGGAAAAATTAACTTTACTGAAAAAACACACTGTTAAGGTGACATTGTGGTTCCGAGTAAAACATATTGAATCCCCTGAAATTCACCAGTCATGGTCCAGCACACAAACCATAACTCACATCTTACCATCAGACCAATAACGTGTGTCCCAAATAGTTTTTTCTCATTTGACTCTTACAGCCTTTGCACTCTCTAAGTTTTAATTAAACTGTGTTTTTCGTGAATTTCGGATGTTTTTATAATAAGGGAAAAACAAGGGGGAGAGCAAGGGATAGTGTCCACCCGTGGTGGACGGGGAATACTCCTGTTCCCCTGGTTAAGGATATAGAAAACAGATGGAGGAGTATCACCCGAAGTTAGGCTGAAGGTTTTCCAAGAGGAGGAATAATTATTCCTTTTGTAAGAAACCCCTCACTCACCACCTAGTGGTGACATGCTTCATCATCGGGGTCCACACTGGTGGCCTAGCGTCACCAGGGTGTGCTTCGACACCTGTAGTACAGTGGAGCAGGTTGTGAATGTGGGTGCAGAAAAATAAATGTTGAAAAATTGTCCTGGTTTAACTTGAAAAAGTGAGTTTTATTAAAAAGCAACTGGACAATAAGAAAAATAAGGGGCGAGATACTGGGAGGAGAGTTACGACCTAAGTATCTCTATATGTGTCATGGTGAGTTGGTCAACATGTTTCTACCATATGGGTAAATACCCGGTTTTCGTCAGGACCAAGGAGATGGACGGTGTGAGCCCCCTAAAAGACTCACCCTATCCTAAATCCTTACTGTACCAATTGGCAAATTGGCTAAAGGTGGTATGCTCAAAAAATATAGAGCATGAGTTGAAAGAAGTAAAAAACCTGTGGAGAAGAGAAAGTAAACAGGTGTCAGGCGCAAACATTCTTACTAGCCTGTTACGTCGTGCAGTGTCTCAGTGCTTTCATACTTCATGCCACAGTGATGAATGGAAAAACTTCTGGTGATAATGAGCATGATGATATCGTGTCCGTGAGCGCTGACTATTAGTGCCGGGACCGATATATAAGTATCAATTAGTGCGTGCACAATCGCATGCAATAATTCTATTTTTATCGCAATTACATTCTGTTTGGGAAAAGTCACAAAATGCGATGTTTAGGTTATGATCGCAATTGCCTTCTATTTGGAAAGGTGTCTTAATGCGCGATGGTATGTATCAAGGGCCCTTAACAGTTATGGTTCAGGCTGTGCCCGTATTTTCAAACAAGAGACACACAGGACTAACATACACATGTAACATAAAGAGAGTCACAGATGCTGCATTGCAGAGGGCAGGCTTACTATTTGTAGTTCTGTCAAGTGCTTCGGCGGGCAGGGGGTAGGCACATCACGCAGTACAACATATTCTGTGTAAACGATATGATATAGTACCCGTGATAAGGTTAGCCTATAGATGGTTGCCGAAGGGCGGTATATGTGGCCGCATCGGTATCTATACGCGACGTGGCGTATGCCCGCATCGGGGTTCTGTGGGAGTAAAAAGGATTGTATTACTTACAGTTTACTGGCGAGTAGGATCGCCCAAAACCTATTTCTACCTTCCGCTGCTCGGCTACAATTGCCGTGCAGTTAGGCGCCGGTAAAAATGAGAAAGTTGCTTCCGGGTGCGGTCAGGTACTGACAGCGTCACTGGCCTGGGAAGCGTGACTACGGAGAGTCAGAGGGGCCGCTAGTTGCCATAGTGATTGTATACTAAGGAGTAGCGCATGCGTGGGCATGGTAACATTGAACAGATTACTAGCGCATGCGTGGACATGGTAATATTGAGCAGATGAATACATTGCATCAGAGTCTGGTCAGGGGACGGCTCTGTAGTATTATGGGCGTCTCATCAGGGGAGGAGCGCTCAATCGTTTGGAGCCACATAGTTATAAGAGCAGGGGAGGAGAGATTATGCCCTTACAAAAAAATTAGGATGGGAAGCTACACAGGCACTTTTAGAGACAAACGTATGATTGTCAAGTGGTTTCAGGTTCAGGAGAGTATTGTGACCAAGAGATGAGACGTATCCTTCAGGGGAGGTCACTATTTATTTTAAGACAGAAGCCCATGGGATATTATCACTGAGGCCCATCTTGCGGGTTGAAAGTCTGTAAATCCACCGCTGCTCTTTTTCGAAGAGGCGGGTTTGTATATTGGGACCTGGTTGCAATTGTTCGATCACTGACTCCCTAACAACAAAAACCTATTTCAAACCCTCTGCCAAAAACAATGTTTGGCATTTTTAAAGGTGGCATATGATGCACACACATGCCCATAGGGCATGTATGTGCGCCATATGCAAACACATGTTCTTTTCAGGGGTGTAGCAGGGTGTCTTTGAGACATCCCTGCACCCTTGCAATAATTCTCAAATTGCGATTAGCAAATTGCGAATTCGCAACTTGAGAATTATTTTGCATTTATTCCTATGGGCCTCCTGGCCCATAGGAATGCATTGGAAATTATCCCTTAATTGCGAATTCGCAAAATGCGAATTCGCAAATAAGCAAGCTTAAGGAATCGCATATAAAAAGCGATTTTGGGGACGCCGATAATTTTGCTTACCTGCTGTGAGGGGAATGGCTGCTGCTTCTTGTTGATCCACCAGCGCGAGGGAGACGCCGTGAGGGGAACGGCTGTCACGCCCACGCCGCAACTTCGACCACAGCCACCGGGGGGCCCAAAAAATACACCTCCCAGGTGCCCCGGCGGCGGAATCACAACCCTGATGCCACCTCTGCGCCCAGAGGCGTCACAAAACAGAGGAGCGCCGAGCGCTCTGTGGGATGCCGATAATTTTGCTTACCTGCCGTGAGGGGAACGGCTGCTGCTTCTTGTTGCTCCACCAGGGCGAGGGAGATGCCGTTAGGGGAACCGCTGTCACGCCCACTCTACAACTTCGACCACAGCCACCGGGGGCCCCAGAAACTAAACCTCCCAGGTGCCCCAGCGGCGGAATCACGTCCCTGACGCCACCTCTGCGCCCGGAGGCGCCACAAAAGAGAGGAGCGCTGAGCGCTCAGTGGGACGCCGATAATTTTGCTTACCTGCCATGAGGGGAACGGCTGCTGCTTCTTGTTGCTCCACCAGCGCGAGGGAGACGCCGTGAGGGGAACGGCTGTCACGCCCACACCGCAACTTCAACCACAGCCACCGGGGGGCCCAGAAACTACACCTCCCAGGTGCCCCGGTGGCGAAATCACGTCCCTGACATCACCTCTGTGCCCGGAGGCCCCACAAAAGAGAGGAGCGCCGATCGCTCTGTGGGACGCTGATAATTTTGCTTACCTGCCGTGATGGGAACGGCTGCTGCTTCTTGTTGCTCTACCAGCGCGAGGGAGACGCTGTGAGGGGAACGGTTGTCACGCCCACGCCGCAACTTCGACCACAGCCACCGGGGTGCCCAGAAACTACACCTCCCAGGTGCCCCGGCGGCGGAATCACGTCCCTGACGCCACCTCTGCGCCCGGAGGTGCCACAAAAGAGAGGAACGCCTCTCGCCCCGCGAGTCGCACGCGGGAGCGCCCGGGGCTAGCCCGGGCAAAGGGCGGCCCCTCTGTGGCTCTCAGAGGCCTGAGGAGACTGGACTGGGCCAGGGACTCTACACCATTTTAATTGGACCTTCATTGTGCTGCGAGCACGTGAGACTTTATTTCATATATTTCTGATATTTCTTATGAGTAAGTAGTGGTTATTACCTGTGTGTAAGCTGTGTGCCATTATTGTTTAAAATGTCTAAATCCAAAACGGATAAAGCTGTAGAAGGTCCCGCCACCCTGGATAACTATTTGGTTAAGAAAGTAAACCAGATAAATAATGAAAGACGTGCCTCCTTAGGGAAGGGCACTGGGATAGTGGACCTACCAGAATTGTCTCCCACTAGTATGACCTTAGACGTTGAGGCAAACACGAGTGGTGTTATTATAGTACAACCACCATTGCCCATTACAGTGAGTGTTGAGGTTCACTCACATCAACACGCCCTGCTAAGCGAGGACACGGGTGTGCCAAATGAGGCCCAGCCTGAAATCAGGCCGATGAGAACTTGTAGGACAGCTCATCAAAAAGAGGTGGGGAAGCATAACGCTAAAGCTAAAAAAAAGGATGGGAAGGTACCTCATAGCCCTGCCATAACCCCTTTTGTATTTATAGGAAATAATGACAATGGTCTTAATTTAAATTCTGATCAGTGTGCTTCTCTCATTAAAAATCTAGAAGCAAAACTAACAACGAAGATAGAGGAGTTAATTAAACCACTAACCAACAAGATTGAGACTCTGGTCACGGAAGTGGCCAGGTTGGGTGGTTTGTTATCTACACACCTGAGTGAACCAACTAATGGTAGCACATATTCGGGTGGAAGAGGGCAGGATGTAGTGAAAGCCAAAGACCAGTTGAACAAGGGGAAGGGGAATACTGTTGTAACAGCTGCCATTGGGACTGAAGCATCAAATCCATCGGCCGCCCCTGTGGCAGCTGTTCTGCAGACACAACCTAATATAGCCCCCCAAAGTGGCAGAGCCCCCAGACCTCCCAGGTATAATCGATACCTAAATTTACCACCAGATTGTGCACCGTTTGTGGCAGTATTGACCAATGTTCCACCTTGTGGTACCCATCCCGCCTCTCCTTATGATGAATCCCACGCCTCTTTGAAAAATAAGGCAGTGGCGTGGCTTAATAAAAATTGTGGCTTCCCCATTTCCTACTCAGAACAGATAATGGCAGTAAGGCGTGTAAATTAGGTAGGTCATTCCAAAAAGACGGGCAGTGGGGATTGCATAGTTATAAACTTTAAACATACCCAGCATGTGCCAACTGTCCTTTTGAGAGACTCCTCACTAGTCTATAATAAGAATAGTATTTGCGTGCGCCGACTGGGATACTTCTACGCACATTTATGCAAACCCACACCCCAACAAAGACTAAATAGGCGGGTGTTTGAACCACAAACACCAGTCCAGGACGCACAATTTATATACAACATCACCAATCCCTGTGGTTCAGGTGGTTTGAACGAAACCTACAACAGGATTAATAGTGCTGGTCGCTATCAGTATGGGTCTAATGTTAACACACAGAACAGGTACGAAGTGCTATCTGGTCTTGAGCTGTATGATTGAGGGGAGGCACCTGCGGCTCAGGGCACTGTGGCTACAGGTGAATCTATACACATAGAAAACCCTCAGGTTATAGCGTCTGGATGTCATGTTGTTTCATGGAACATTGCAGGCCTGACTGCCAAAATGTCTGATGAAAATTGGGTTACCTATATAAAGCAATTTATGATCATCTGGAAGGGAACAAGGCCTTCTATGTGCCAGCCACACCGTCAACAAGGGGTAGGCCTAAGGGGAGACTTGTAATTTTTGTTTCTATTTTAATATCCTGTGTAGTACGAAGAATTGAATCACAGCATACAGGCGTGATGGGCTTAGTTTTATCCGGAGGTAACTGCCGGGTTGGCCTGGTGAATTTTTATAATGCTAACCAAGATAGTGCAGGCATGAATCACATTTTTATATTAAATTCTTTTGTCCCTAGATTTCTGAAAGATCTGGGCCATAACCTCATGATTATGGGGGATTTTAATGTGCACCCTTGTGGTGATCCGCTGAAGAAATGCTCATCAGAATTGTATTGTGAATGTATGGGTGGTCTCCATATGGAACACACTAAGGAGGGGGAATTATGCAATGATTTGTTGAATAACTTTGACCTTTCCCTGGCTATGACACTCAGGGACCCGTTAAAATGTTTTGATATCCCTACTTTCAAAGGGCATGGCAGGGGTACCTTTATAGATCACATATTTGTCTCTCTGACGATGCAAACTTTCTTAGATTCGTTCAGCATTGTCTCAAGTGAATTCAGTGACCATAATCCTCTAACAATCTGTTTAAAAGGTTCCTGGGTAAAAAAGGTGAATAAGAATAATAGCCTAGGTTGGCTGGGAACAACAGATGGGAGGAGGCGACTTAAATGGTCAATGGTCTCTGCGGATATTCTCTATAAAAACATTGCTGAAAGTTGTGCGGAGGATATCAAAGAGTGTACCATTGAGGGGGGATCCCAGGCAGGTCCTAGCTGCTTATCAAAACGTATCGGAGAAGGTGTCAGAATTATTATCTGTCCCCAATAAGAACCAGTTGAAAGTAGGTCCGAGGTGGTTCAGCCACGATTGCACTAAAGCTGCACGCAAACTTAGGTCTGCTTTGTCAGCTACCCCGAGGAACCGGGAGGATATAAAATTGTGTAGAAAGGAATACAAGGTTGTCATTGCTTCCCGTAAGGAGTTTTTAAGAAGAGAGGCCTGGGATGAAATACTTGACCCCTCCACCTTGAACTACAGCACCAAGTTCTGGGCACTGGTCAAAAAACCTTTTTTGGTAGATGAACCAGGTGACGGACTTGACTGCTGCATAACTAAGGTGGAGTGGGAATGTCATTTCAAAAAACCTGTACTATACAGCGGATCCTATAACCGTTGATGTCACCTCCTCTGATAGGGGAGGCGATATTAAATTTGACAAAAGCGAGGTATTGGATGCCATAGAGGGTCTCACAGCAAATAAAGCTCCTGGTCCAGATGGAATCCCACCGGATCTCTATAAATCAGATCCAGACTTCTGGGCACCCATTCCTGGTAGCAGTATTTAATGCTGCCGCTATATTGGGTTGTCCAACGTCTTGGGGATTGTCAACTATTGTCCCTGTCTTCAATAAAGGAGATAGGGGAAGTGATCTCTGCTATCGCCCAATATGACTAATAGATTCTATGGTTAAGATCATGGGGAGAATCTTACTGCAGCGTTTAACAAATTGGACTGCCGATAATAACATTATGTCAAATTCCCAATACGGCTTCTCTGAAGGCCGTTCTACTATAACTCAGTGCCTTAACCTGTTTCTCATATTGAATAAATATACTGTTGTACAGAAGGGAGCAGTACACCTTGCCTTCATGGATCTGTCATTGGCCTTCGACTGTGTTAACAGGGGAAGGCTGCGGCAGACCATGAAGGAGAAAGGTGTTGACAGGGGGATTGTGGACTTTTTTGTGGATTTGCACAGTGATACCAGAGCCAATGTTAGGTTCTCATCCAACGGGGAAACCACGGGAAACTTTAGTATTAAAAAGGGAGTGCGTCAGGGCTGTATCCTGGCCCCATTTCTTTTCAATTTTTATATCAATGACTTAGATGCCGTACTACAGGAGGTAAAATCAGATTGTCCTAGAGTCGGCAGGAGGGGTATTCCTGTACTTTTATACGCAGATGATGCGGTTTTAATTTCAAGAACAGAAAAGGGTCTCCACGCACCCCTGAATGCTTTTAACAACTTTATGACTGATAGGGACCTTAAGGTCAACAATTCTAAATCATATATAATGCATGTTGGCCGTCAATCAAAAAAGAATTTCATTTTTAAACTAGATGATGTCCTGATCCCCATCACTCACACATTTTCATATCTCAGTGTTTTATTTGATACAAAGCTCAGTTGGGCCCCACACGTGGCAAGAAAGAAGGGGGAAATGACTAGAGTAAATGCCTCCATTTTTAACTTTGCTACTAAACTGGGGAAAAAGCCAAACGTTGCCATGATGAAATTATACAACGCCAAATCGATAGCTACTGCAGTTTATGGCAGTGCGATATGGGGCTATGCCAGTGGCGATCAGCTACAGATCACTGAAAACAATTTCTTAAAGCGTCTGCTCTGTGTCCCAGCCAGTACATCCAATTTAGCGGTACATGAAGAGCTGGGAAGTCAGTACTTATCCGACATCGTTGGATTAAGACCACTGAAATGTTGGGTAAAATTATGGTTAAATCAAGATATTCCGTTAACCCACCAGATAGTGAAAGATCTTGTCTCGCATGATAATGCAATGTGTGTACCCTGGCTACAATACTTGAAGTCTCAATTCCTGAAGCTTGGACGCTTGAACCTGTTTGAAAACCCGATTGAGATAGTAAAGAATGATGTGGCAGCATTTGAGAGGGCTTTTTATATGGACAGAAGGGCACAAAGAGAAGAAGTTGAGCTCCTGAAACTTAATGTTAGGAAATATGTCATGTTAAGAACTTGTGATACTATGGAACTATACCTAACATGCTCCTTTACTTCCCATGAAAAATGTCTGCTGACACGGTTCAGGCTTAACATCTTTCATCACCTTTTAATCAGACCACAGTTGGACATTTTAAAAAAAACTGTAGCTCCCTGTGGCTGCGACGGGAAGTCTCCACAGGACATGCTGCATTTTATATTTTTATGTAGATTTTATGAATACCCCCATAGACGCTATCTTGTCACCCTTTTAAAGGAACTAAATTTTAATCAAATAAGACATGCACTCATGTATTTACAGATTTTGCACAGCGACAGTGTCCTCCAGGTGATAGAATTTTTAAAATTAACTGTGAGAATAAGAAATTGTTTAGATGAGTGACTATTTATCCCTGAAGGATGATGCACTAACGCACTTTGTTGTACTTCGGTATTACCTGCACTTTAACTGTGATCTTGATTTTCCCTACCTACTCATCAAAAAAAATTGTATGATTTATGATATATGTATTATTTGTCCAGATGTAACAGTGATTTTAATTATGAAATGTTTATTGATTTTGTGCTTTTATGGATTGAAATATATCCGAAATAAAGTCTTATTGTATTGAAAACACATTTTTTTCACAGGCATGCAGCAGTCTTCTTTAGATCCTGACTAAAACCCTGATACCTCTGGGATTAATTTGGGCTTAAACATGTAGACCTTTTTTTAAACAAAGAGCAGTTGAAATCCATACTGCTTCTTGCACTGTCTTTTTAATCCTGTTAGTAGGAGCACACTATTTAAAGTTTTTTTGTTCAGTACTAGGCATTTTAACTTCATTACCTCACTATTTAGAATTACTTTGCTCTGTGTCCTCACTACTACTCTTAGAGCATCTCTCATCAGTGGGATTTGGTATATCCTCCATAGGGTAGTTTCGCTCAAAACATCCCTAAACTCCCTTTTCTCAGATAAGAGGTTGTAGCCCTTAGTGGAACCAGGGGGCATATTACCAAGCAATAGCGATAATTATCGCTATTGCTTGGTTAGAGACAAAAATTTACCGCTGAGCTGTGGCGATTTTTACCGCAAATAAGCCTTGGTATTACCAAGGTTTATCGCAAATGCGATAAAAATCGCCCGCAATGCATGAATATCGCTGAAAAGTCAGCGATATTCATGCATTACCGAGCTAATGCTCTTAGCCATGTTATCCACCTCCCATTGGATAACATTGCTAAGAACTGCTCAGGGTAGGTGTTAGCTTTTGGAGATATTTGCGCTTAGCGCGAATATCTCCAAAAGTTGGTAATAGGAGATAGCGATGTTAGCGACTGTTTTCAGTTGCTAACATCTTGGCACGCCCACTTTGCATGTCATTAGTGATAAATATCACTGACATGCAAAGTGGGGCCCAAGATGGTCGCTATCTCCTACTAGCTGTCTCTAACTGGTGTTAGCGGCAGCTAGGTAATAGGGAGATAATTTTATCTCCGCTTTCTTGGCTTTTAAAGCCAAAAAAGCGGAGTTAAACCCCCTTGATAATATGCCCCTAGGTTTTCCCACTAAGAAGAGATACCCTGATGATGAAGCATGCCACCTATGGTGGGTTAGGGTATTTGTCCTGAAAGCTATTCCTCCTATTTAGGAATTATGGGCCATATGTATCAAGCCGTTTTTGAATCGCAATGGCCGTTTTGCACGTTTTGGAATGTATGAAACATTCCCAAAATAAGGAATTGCAAACTTGTGCGATTCCTTATTTTTCCATAGCATTTAGGGAATCGCAAATTTGCGATTCCTTTAATGCTATGTATGTAGCAATTTTAGCTTACGAATTTTGTTTAAGAATTCGCAAATTACCACCAACTTTCAGTTGATGGTAACTTGCGAATTCTTCCAGAAATGCAAAAAATTGGCATTTTTAAAGGTGGCATATGATGCACACACATGCCCATAGGGCATGTATGTGCGCCATATGCACACACATGTTCTTTTCAGGGGTGCAGCAGGGTGTCTTTGAGACATCCCTGCACCTTGCAATAATTCTCAAATTGCGATTAGCAAATTGCGAATTCGCAATTTGAGAATTATTTTGCATTCATTCCTATGAGCCTCCTGGCCCATAGGAATGCATTGGAAATTATTCCTTAATTGCGAATTCGCAAAATGCGAATTCGCAAATAAGGAAGCTTAAGGAATCGCATATAAAAAGCGATTTTGTTCATACATACCATTTTGCATTTCCTAAATAGCGATTCCTTAAAATTCGCTATTTAGGAAATGCAAAATAGTTTGATGATACATATGGCCCTAAGTGAGACTTTAGTCCGTCACTTCACGTTTCTAGTTTTGTGGTGCTCAGACCCAAGGATTTGTTTGTGTGAGTTGTTTACAATTGTTACTCAAGATCAATTTATCTTGATGATGTGTTGGAAGTTGATATTGTGGAAAGGAAATTTTGTGAAATCGTTTTTGGAGAAGAAGAGCCCTAGTCCGGGAGGAGTGGTCTAGGGCACCCGAGCTACAACTTGCCGCTGAGCCTTCCACCTAGCGGAAACATCGTCTTACCTGGGCTGGAGGTACCGGGTGGATCATGGTGCCAGCAACAACGCCAGTGAGACTCCTGAAGGGCGGAGAGAAACGCAGCAGGGACTCAATCTCCCAAGATTCCCTGCCTAATCGACACCACCTGGTCCAGCGTTCCCTGCGAGCCACACCCACTGGTCCTTGCACGGCTCAAATCCCCCTGCCTTCCCTCAGCCAGCGGGAACTTTGTGAAATCGTTTTTAGAGAAGAGGAGCACTAGTCTGTGAGGAGTGGTCTAGCGCAACCGCGCTACAACTTGCCGCACCCGCTGCACGGGTGCCGCTGCGCCTTCCACCTAGCGGAAACATCGTCTTACCTGGGCTGGAGGTACCGGGTGGATCGTGGTACCAGCAACAACGCCAGTGAGACTCCTGAAGGGCGGAGAGAAACGCAGCAGGCACTCAATCTCCCAAGAGTCCCTGCTTAATCTACACAACCTGGTCCAGTGTTCCCTGTGAGCCACGCCCACTGGTTCTCGCACGGCTCAAATCCCCCTGCCTTCCCTCAGCCAGCAGGAACTTTGTGAAATCGTTTTTAGAGAAGAGGAGCAGTAGTCCGTGAGGAGTGGTCTAGCGCACCCGCGCTACAACTTGCCGCAACCGCTTCACGGGTGCCGCTGCGCCTTCCACCTAGCGGAAACATCGCCTTACCTGGGCTGGAGGTACCGGGTGGATCGTGGTGCCAGCAACAACGCCAGTGAGACTCCTGAAGGGCAGAGAGAAACACAGCAGGGACTCAATCTCCCAAGAGTCCCTGCCTGATCTACACCACCTGGTCCAGCATTCCCTGTGAGCCACGCCCACTGGTCCTCGCACGGCTCAAATCTCACTGCCTTCCCTCAGCGAGAGGGAAACTTTGTGAAATTGTTTTTGGAGAAGAGGAGCCCTAGTCCGTGAGGAGTGATCTAGCGCACCCGCGCTACAACTTGCCGCTGCGCCTTCCACCTAGCGGAAACATGGCCTTACCTGGGCTGGAGGTACCGGGTGGATCGTGGTGCCAGCAACAAGGCCATTGAGTCTCCTGAAGGGCGGAGAGAAACGCAGCAGGGACTTAATCTCACAAGAGTCCCTGCCTGATCTACACCACCTGGTCCAGCGTTCCCTGCAAGCCACGCCCACTGG
This sequence comes from Lissotriton vulgaris, assembly GCF_964263255.1. Classification (NCBI taxonomy): domain Eukaryota; kingdom Metazoa; phylum Chordata; class Amphibia; order Caudata; family Salamandridae; genus Lissotriton; species Lissotriton vulgaris. The sequence continues at coordinate 772,633,465 of NC_141696.1, read as the reverse complement.
TCCTCGCACGCCCTAAATGTTGGACCCAGGCCTCCGCTGCACGGGACCGCGCGGTAGCGTCCCGGGAGAAGCCCAGGACAAGGGCGGGACCGTCCAAGGCCGTCACAGGCTGAAGGAGGCCGAGCTGGGCCAACCCCCAAACCTTCTTGTCATCAATCCCTGGTTTTATGTTCACTCGTACTCAATTCATCCCCTAATCTGTATCCTTCTTTTTAGCGTGTTGGGCCCTTCCCCACAGCTATATTTCCATGCCAATGGCAACCAGGTCAGGGAAACATGGGAGGGCGGGGGGTGGTTGTGTGGGCGGTACAAAGGACCAGTTCATTACCCGAGCTTTCTCCGTGCTAGAGAAGGAAATAGCCATTACGGAACATCGTCTCTCACTCAATCTTCCCAACCACAAGCGTTCCTCCTTAGGGCCCTTAGCACTAGCAGCTTCCCCTCCCAATGTGGTAGTGCACGTAGAGGGGGTACCGCCTATCCAAATACAAAATAACGTGGGCGCCATTAGGGCTAGTCTGGATAGGCTTAACGGGTTAGTGCCCATCAGGCCAACCTCTCCCACCCCTCACGAAACACCAGGGCCCCCCCCTGAAACCATTGTTCAGTTGGGCTCTTTGAATTCACCTAAGGGCCACCCATGTAATCAGCTGTTAGTGCCAGTGGCGGGCTTGAGACTTCCTCCCATAAAAAGGAAGAGAGCCACAAGCTGCAAAAAAGGAGGTCGAACTCATTTGGCAAAAAGCCTAAATCTAAGGGTATTCCGGCCCTAGGGATCTCAAGGAGGGAGGGGAGGAAGAAAGAAATGACACTTACCCCAAACCTAACTGCAGGAAGTGCCCAGCCTATGAACTCGATTCTATTTGAGCAATCTCACACAACACAGGAGCAGATTGGCAATCTCGTGCCTACGCCTGCCTTAGGCTTTCCACCGTTGAGCCCACTTGTAGCCCAAATTGAGAAATTGGTAAAATCCTTGAATCTCCCAGTGTTGGAAAGGGTTAAGTCTGTGGCCGAGAGGCTGGATAGATTTGAGCAGGCTACCCTGGATAACTTTTTCTCTTTAAAATCCCTAATAAAACTACCCGCTAAGAATTCACAGGCAGAACATATACAGACTGGAAACCCAGATCCGGGCCAGGTTTCAACTACAGTGCGGCAGTCAGCGACCATCGATGTTACTCTCCCAGCTAAGACAGGGACGTCAGGACCAGTTTTAGTTTAAGCTGGATCCCCTACCAACACACAGGCATCTAGCTCTAGGTCACCCAAAGTGAATAGGCAACACCCAGCTAGCCCTTCCCCAAGTGTAACTACGAAAAGTACCCACAATAGGTCACAAAGGCAAAACAATATCCCCAAACGGGTCACCGAGGGAAGCCATAGCCATAGTCCTGCTGCAAACCCCCAACATCCCCCCTCAGATCCTAATGGTGCTCCAAGACTCCCCAGGATAGATCTCCCGCCAGCTTGTCGGCCTTATGTCGCGGTGCTAACTAGAGTTCCGCGGCTGAAGGGAGACCAATCGGAAACGTACCAGGAACTCAAAAACAAAACTATCCACTGGCTGAGGGAGAACAGACCGTTACCCAACGAGCTGGACGGTCAGATCTTACACGTTAGAAGGGTGGGGTGGGTGGGCAATAGGTACAGGGACTATCAGGGGGACTGCATCATTGTGAATTTTAAAGATGTCAGGGTTGCACAGTTCATCTGCAACTGGCAGACTGGGGTCGGACGGTCAGGCATGAGTGTAGTCGATCTCAGTTATTTCTACATCAGTACTGATGGTCAACAGAATGCCCCCTGCCAATCCTGGGGCAGAGACCAGAATACCTATTCTTCCAATAACTATGTCTCCTATCGGGCTCACCCTTCCAGCTCAGGCATAGGAGGTTCTGGGTAGGGCTGTAGTTATTGACGTGTTCAACACAATCGAGACACAGGTATCCACCCGAGCCTATCCGCAAAACCCGAGCCTAGCCAGTCGGGTGAGGTTAGAGCACTTCTCGGTCCCCCGATCAATCCCTGTAGCAGGCTTAGCTCTACAGCCCCTAGTCTTGGGCCAAAGTCATCTCAGACCTCTCTCTTTATACACAAGGACAAAGGTAGAGACACAGGTGAGGCAATTCTGGAAGAGTCCCCACAGCGTGCTGGTACCCTGGTGGACACGCCCGTGGTGGAACCAGCTGTGACAGATCCAGTTCTTAGGATTCTCAGCTGGAACATTGCAGGTATCTCACGGAATTTGGCTTTACCTGACTGGAATACCCTGGTGGAGGCCCACTCCATCTGTATCTTTCAAGAGACCTGGAGCAGGGAGCCTTGTCACAAGGTTGGTTAGAGCACGTACCATATACCCGCAGTTTCCTCAGTTTCTGGGAAAGGCCGCCCTTCAAGTGGGCTTCTTATATGGGCGGACATATCGCTGGGGTGCCAAATAGTGCAGAGCGCAATGATTTCCCCTGATATATTAAAAATCACTGTCAGGGGGCCAAAGAGAGGGCTAACTTTAGACATCTTCAACATCTATGCCAGGGGCACTAAGGGGGATCCTTGTCCCCCACGGGTGCTATCCTCGAGGGTTTACTCAGACAGTGTCCTACTAGTACATATGTTCTAGTTGCAGGGGACTTTAACTGCACCTATAAACCCCTTGACTCGGACGACATTCTGGACATTGACGCAGAGGACTCAAGAAGAGGTATTCCCCTCCTAACAATCGACCCGATAAGGAAGTGGTCCCAACAGGTTTTCCAACTGAATTCTTTGACACTCAAATTCGGGTTGAGGGCTGCAAATGGTAGAACTACCTCGGACTCAAAGGGAGCCCGCACCTATAATAGGGTGAATTGTACCTCTAGGATTGACTATATCCTTCTCGATCTTAGCTCTGGACATTCATGGGCGATATGGAAGTCTTGCCCTCAGCAGATAGCGATCATAATCCGCTATCCCTGGCTCTACACCACCTGTGGCCACGGGCGTCTGGCCTGACTCTGCCCACCATAACATCATCCACTAGGGAAGTTCTGCCCTCCAATTGTGGGAGACGGCTAAGATTGTGTAGGGTCGTACTAGATGAGGGGAAACTCCAAGCAATAGGGGCACTCCTGGGGACGGCACAGGCCAGGATGGAATGTCCCTCCTTGACAACAAACAAAGTGACGGCTCTATTCTGCGAGACTGTCAAAGAAATGGGAAACTTGTTTGTAGTCCCCAATAGGGATCCAACTGTGGCGAAGACCAAAAGCAGTAAGAATACCCCAGGCTGGTTTACTAAAACATGTAGGGGGAAGAAATCTGTGCTAATAGTTGCCTTCAAAAGCAAATCCCCGGCTAGGACCAGGGTAGCGAGGAAAGATTACAAGCAAACCATCAAGGAGGCAAAGAAAGAATGGGACGACCGGTACTGGTCTGACCTAAAGGTGGCCAGTGCTGGGAGAGATTCCAGAGCGTTCTGGAACCTAGTGAGGTCTAGGGACAGGCCTGATAACACCTTTATTACGTGCAATATCCCGGGCCAATGCTGGCTCGACCACTTCTCCTCCCTATATACAATCACATTGGAAGATAACCAGGTACAGCGCTTGACTCATACTTTCCCAACTACCCAACTAGGGGAACCACTAGGGCACCCTTTCACCTCCAAGGAAGTTGATAATGTTATTAGATCCTTGGTGCCCCTTAAAGCAGCTGGGCCTGATGGGATCACGGCCGATTTGCTACGTGCTAACCCAATTGAGTGGGGGAGAATAATAGCACCACTACTTAATGCTATCAAGAATGGTGCACCAGTCCCCCATTTATATAAGGGGCGGAGGTCATCCCCATCTTTAAGAAGGGCTGTCGGGACGACCTCGCGAACTATCGCCCGATAAGTCTTATTGACTGTACGCAGAAGGTCACAGGGAAAGTGGTTTTGGGGAGGGTGCTCTAGTGGGTAGACGAAAACAACATCTTATCTGACTACCAAGCCGGCTTCAGATCAGGTACAGGGACCATTGAGCAGGCCTTCAGATTTTTGCTTCTTTACTGGAAGGTGGTGGTGGTGGGCAAGGGCAGTCTTTACCTAGCCTTTATAGACCTTAAGACTGCCTTTGACCTAGTACCCCGGGAGGGGTTGTGGAGGGTTCTGACCGAAATGGGGTATCCTCCGTACATCTTGTCCCTGCTGGTGAGGTTACACACTGACAACTATGCCCAGGTATGGTGTGGCACCCAGGGGCAAAAAACTCACAGGATTCCAGTGAATAGGGGTGTCCGCCAGGGTTGTGTGCTCGCCCCCACTCTATTCTCTCTTTATGTGAATGGAGTGGTTGACCATCTCCTAAAAACTCCATGCCAACTCTCCTATTCGCTGATGACACCCTCCTTATCTCCAAGTCCCCCATGGGCCTGCAGAATCTCCTGAACAGCTTCCATATCTTTTGTACCCAAAGGGGCCTGATAATTAACACAGGAAAAACCAAGTATCTGGTTCTGAACCCACCCAAACGACTAGGTCGCCCTCCTTTATTAAACTCTGTCCCCCTGGAGAGGGTCTCGGAGCTTGATCATTTAGGCATTCGCCTCACGGATTCAATGCAGTGAAACCCACACATCCAAAAAATGTCCATCAATCACAAGAGAAGAGTATGGTCCCTTCTAAAACAGCAGCGCTCCTCTACAGCTAAACCCATTGCACCGGTCGTCGAAATCCACAAAGCTAGAGGGGTGATCGCGGCCCTGTATGGGGCAGAACTCAGGGGCACAAGTAATATGGTGCTGTTAGCCAGATCCGAGAGCAAATTCCTGAAGGATCTTATTGCTCTCCCAAAGAGTACCCCTTCCTTACCACTGCTTTTAGACAAAGGGTGTCGCTCGATCAAAGATCAGGCCCAAATTCGCCCCTTGCTCCTCTGGGCACGGTTGTGGCGCGTCCCCGAATTGGCCTCTTATGTGGAAGGTCTTTCGGAGATAATGTCAACGCACGGAGGGTCTCAAATAAAATGGCTAAAAGACGTTAAAACCCTAATATGTTCCAAGAGATCCTAAAAACAGGCAAGTTTCCAGATAATTGGAAAGGGGCAATTGTCAGGCCTATACATAAAAAAGGCGATGTAAACTCCCCAAAAAACTATTGTCTAATAAACCTATTGGATATAGGCGAAAAGGTCTTTTCTAAAGCAATTTTGGGTTTATTAAAGGATTGGGTGGATGATAAACAGATAGTACCACCAGAACAGGAGGGTTTCAAAGAAGGCCACTCAACGGTTGATCACTGTTTTGCTCTTTGGTCCATTGCACGGAAGTCGATAGATCAGGGGGGACAACTATTCTGCTGTTTCGTGGACTTCCGTGCAGCTTTCGATCTGGTGGACAGGGAGCAACTGTGGTCAACACTGGTAGGGTATGAAATACCGGGTGACCTGCTAGCCCTAATACAAGCCTGCATACTGAAAATTGGGCACAGATAATTCTGGATAAGGAGGGAGGAATGACGAAGAGAATCCCAATTGGGAACGGCTTAAGGCAGGGGTGTGTACTTGCCCTCTTACTATTCTCTCTGTTTTTAGCAGACCTACCCCAAAAATTAAGAGAGATTAGAGGGGCTAACCCAAAACAGCGAGGAAACCAGATATCGTGCCTCCTCTATGCTGATGATCTGGTAATCATGGATCAGACGGAGATAGGGCTCCAAAGAAAATTAAATCAATTCAAAGAATACTGTACTAGCAAAAAATTAGTAGTGAACATGGAGAAAACAAAAATTCTTTGCTTTGGTAGGAGGAAAGCAAAGTTCTCTTGGTACTTGGGCACAGTATTGCTTGAGAGGGTAGCCGTTTATAGATATCTGGGAATGTGGTTTTCTGGTACCCTGAAATGGTATATTCATTTACAAGCATTAAAAATGAGGGCATTATCGTCCGTGAAAGGCTTAAAAAGATTCAATAATAGCTATGGAGAAATGTCGGATAGACCTGTCCTGAAAGCCTATCAAGCAATGGTGCCCCCTCAATTCTTGTATGGAGTCGAAGTTATTTACTTAAGCGGCAAGACCTCCTGGGATAGAGAGGAGGGAAATATATTAAAAAGCCTATTTGTACTGCCTAAATCTTCTATGGTACAGGCGGCAAGAATTGGGTTAGGAATTACCTCGTGGGCGATAACTGCCTGTATGGCCCTTGTACGTTTTTGGCAGCGACTGGGAGCTGAAGAGTTCCTTAAAATTTCCCAGTGGGCCAAAATGGAAATTGCCACGAGTGAGCTACCTTGGGAACACTACCTCACTATTTAGAATTACTTTGCTCTGTGTCCTCACTACTACTCTTAGAGCATCTCTCATCAGTGGGATTTGGTATATCCTCCATAGGGTAGTTTCACTCAAAACATCCCTAAACTCCCTTTTCTCAGATAAGAGGTTGTAGCCCTTAGTGGAACCAGGGGGCATATTACCAAGCAATAGCGATAATTATCGCTATTGCTTTGTTAGAGACAAAAATTTACCGCTGAGCTGTGGCGATTTTTACCGCAAATAAGCCTTGGTATTACCAAGGTTTATCGCAAATGCGATACAAATCGGCCGCAATGCATGAATATCGCTGAAAAGTCAGCGATATTCATGCATTACCGAGCTAATGCTCTTAGCCATGTTATCCACCTCCATTGGATAACATTGCTAAGAACTGCTCAGGGCAGGTGTTAGCTTTTGGAGATATTTGCGCTTAGCGCGAATATCTCCAAAAGTTGGTAATAGGAGATAGCGATGTTAGCGACTGTTTTCAGTTGCTAACATCTTGGCACGCCCACTTTGCATGTCATTAGTGATAAATATCACTGACATGCAAAGCGGGGCCCAAGATGGTCGCTATCTCCTACTAGCTGTCTCTAACTGGTGTTAGCCGCAGCTAGGTAATAGGGAGATAATTTTATCTCCGCTTTCTTGGCTTTTAAAGCCAAAAAAGCGGAGATAAACCCCCTTGATAATATGCCCCTAGGTTTTCCCACTAAGAAGAGATACCCTGATGATGAAGCATGCCACCTATGGTGGGTTAGGGTATTTGTCCTGAAAGCTATTCCTCCTATTTAGGAATTATGGGCCATATGTATCAAGCCGTTTTTGAATCGCAATGGCCGTTTTGCACGTTTTGGAATGTATGAAACATTCCCAAAATAAGGAATTGCAAACTTGTGCGATTCCTTATTTTTCCATAGCATTTAGGGAATCGCAAATTTGCGATTCCTTAAATGCTATGTATGTAGCAATTTTAGCTTACGAATTTTGTTTAAGAATTCGCAAATTACCACCAACTTTCAGTTGATGGTAACTTGCGAATTCTTCCAGAAATGCACAAATTGGCATTTTTAAAGGTGGCATATGATGCACACACATGCCCATAGGGCATATATGTGCGCCATATGCACACACATGTTCTTTTCAGGGGTGCAGCAGGGTGTCTTTGAGACATCCCTGTACCTCGCAATAATTCTCAAATTGCGATTAGCAAATTGCGAATTCGCAATTTGAGAATTATTTTGCATTCATTCCTATGGGCCTCCTGGCCCATAGGAATGCATTGGAAATTATTCCTTAATTGCAAATTCGCAAAATGCGAATTCGCAAATAAGGAAGCTTAAGGAATCGCATATAAAAAGCGATTTTGTTCATACATACCATTTTGCATTTCCTAAATAGCGATTCCTTAAAATTCGCTATTTAGGAAATGCAAAATAGTTTGATGATACATATGGCCCTAAGTGAGACTTTAGTCCGTCACTTCACGTTTCTAGTTTTGTGGTGCTCAGACCCAAGGATTTGTTTGTGTGAGTTGTTTACAATTGTTACTCAAGATCAATTTATCTTGATGATGTGTTGGAAGTTGATATTGCGGAAAGGAAACTTTGTGAAATCGTTTTTGGAGAAGAAGAGCCCTAGTCCGGGAGGAGTGGTCTAGGGCACCCGAGCTACAACTTGCCGCTGCGCCTTCCACCTGGCGGAAACATCGTCTTACCTGGGCTGGAGGTACCGGGTGGAACGTGGTGCCAGCAACAACGCCAGTGAGGCTCCTGAAGGGCGGAGAGAAACGCAGCAGGGACTCAATCTCCCAAGAGTCCCTGCCAAATCGACACCACCTGGTCCAGCGTTCACTGCGAGCCACACCCACTGGTCCTCGCACGGCTCAAATCCCCCTGCCTTCCCTCAGCCAGCGGGAACTTTGTGAAATCGTTTTTAGAGAAGAGGAGCACTAGTCCGTGAGGAGTGGTCTAGCGCACCCGCGCTACAACTTGCCGCACCCGCTTCACGGGTGCCGCTGCGCATTCCACCTAGCGGAAACATCGCCTTACCTGGGCTGGAGGTACCGGGTGGATCGTGGTGCCAGCAACAATGCCAGTGACACTCCTGAAGGGCGGAGAGAAACGCAGCAGGGACTCAATCTCCCAAGAGTCCCTGCCTAATCTACACCACCTAATCCAGCGTTCCCTGTGAGCCACGCCCACTGGTCCTCGCACGGCTCAAATCCCCCTGCCTTTCCTCAGCCAGCGGGAACTTTGTGAAATCGTTTTTAGAGAAGAGGAGCACTAGTCCGTGAGGAGTGGTCTAGCGCCCCCGCGCTACAACTTGCCGCACCCGCTTCACGGGTGCCGCTGCGCCTTCCACCTAGCGGAAACATCGTCTTACCTGGGCTGGAGGTACAGGGTGGATCGTGGTGCCAGCAACAACGCCAGTGAGACTCCTGAAGGGCGGAGAGAAACGCAGCAGGCACTCAATCTCCCAAGAGTCCCTGCTTAATCTACACCACCTGGTCCAGTGTTCCCTGCGAGCCACGCCCACTGGTCCTCGCACGGCTCAAATCCCCCTGCCTTCCCTCAGCCAGCGGGAACTTTGTGAAATCGTTTTTAGAGAAGAGGAGCACTAGTCCGTGAGGAGTGGTCTAGCGCACCCGCGCTACAACTTGCCGCACCCGCTTCACGGGTGCCGCTGCGCCTTCCACCTAGCGTAAACATCGCCTTACCTGGGCTGGAGGTACCGGGTGGATCGTGGTGCCAGCAACAACGCCAGTGAGACTCCTGAAGGGCAGAGAGAAACGCAGCAGGGACTCAATCTCCCAAGAGTCCCTGCCTGATCTACACCACCTGGTCCAGCATTCCCTGTGAGCCACGCCCACTGGTCCTCGCACGGCTCAAATCCCCCTGCCTTCCCTCAGCGAGAGGGAAACTTTGTGAAATCGTTTTTGGAGAAGAGGAGCCCTAGTACGTGAGGAGTGATCTAGCGCACCCGCGCTACAACTTGCCGCTGCGCCTTCCACCTAGCGGAAACATGGCCTTACCTGGGCTGGAGGTACCAGGTGGATCGTGGTGCCAGCAACAAGGCCATTGAGTCTCCTGAAGGGCAGAGAGAAACGCAGCAGGGACTCAATCTCCCAAGAGTCCCTGCCTGATCTACACCACCTGGTCCAGCGTTCCCTGCAAGCCACGCCCACTGGTCCTCGCACGCCCTAAATGTTGGACCCAGGCCTCCGCTGCACGGGACCGCGTGGTAGCGTCCCGGGAGAAGCCCAGGACAAGGGCGGGACCATCCAAGGCCGTCACAGGCTGAAGGAGGCCGAGCTGGGCCAACCCCCAAAACCTTCTTGTCATCAATCCCTGGTTTTATGTTCACTCGTACTCAATTCATCCCCTAATCTGTATCCTTCTTTTTAGCGTGTTGGGCCCTTCCCCACAGCTATATTTCCATGCCAATGGCAACCAGGTCAGGGAAACATGGGAGGGCGGGGGGTGGTTGTGTGGGCGGTACAATGGACCAGTTCATTACCCGAGCTTTCTCCGTGCTAGAGAAGGAAATAGCCATTACGGAACATCGTCTCTCACTCAATCTTCCCAACCACAAGCGTTCCTCCTTAGGGCCCTTAGCACTAGCAGCTTCCCCTCCCAATGTGGTAGTGCACATAGAGGGGGTACCGCCTATCCAAATACAAAATAACGTGGGCGCCATTAGGGCTAGTCTGGATAGGCTTAACGGGTTAGTGCCCATCAGGCCAACCTCTCCCACCCCTCACGAAACACCAGTGCCCCCCCCTGAAACCATTGTTCAGTTGGGCTCTTTGAATTCACCTAAGGGCCACCCATGTAATCAGCTGTTAGTGCCAGTGGCGGGCTTGAGACTTCCTCCCATAAAAAGGAAGAGAGCCACAAGCTGCAAAAAAGGAGGTCGAACTCATTTGGCAAAAAGCCTAAATCTAAGGGTATTCCGGCCCTAGGGATCTCAAGGAGGGAGGGGAGGAAGAAAGAAATGACACTTACCCCAAACCTAACTGCAGGAAGTGCCCAGCCTATGAACTCGATTCTATTTGAGCAATCTCACACAACACAGGAGCAGATTGGCAATCTCGTGCCTACGCCTGCCTTAGGCTTTCCACCGTTGAGCCCACTTGTCAGCCCAAATTGAGAAATTGGTAAAATCCTTGAATCTCCCAGTGTTGGAAAGGGTTAAGTCTGTGGCCGAGAGGCTGGATAGATTTGAGCAGGCTACCCTGGATAACTTTTTCTCTCTAAAATCCCTAATAAAACTACCCGCTAAGAATTCACAGGCAGAACATATACAGACTGGAAACCCAGATCCGGGCCAGGTTTCAACTACAGTGCGGCAGTCAGCGACCATCGATGTTACTCTCCCAGCTAAGACAGGGACGTCAGGACCAGTTTTAGTTTTAGCTGGATCCCCTACCAACACAAAGGCATCTAGCTCTAGGTCCCCCAAAGTGAATAGGCAACACCCAGCTAGCCCTCCCCCAAGTGTAACTACGAAAAGTACCCACAATAGGTCACAAAGGCAAAACAATATCCCCAAACGGGTCACCGAGGGAAGCCATAGCCATAGTCCTGCTGCGAACCCCCAACATCCCCCCTCAGATCCTAATGGTGCTCCAAGACTCCCCAGGATAGATCTCCCGCCAGCTTGTCGGCCTTATGTCGCGGTGCTAACTAGAGTTCCACGGCTGAAGGGAGACCAATCGGAAACGTACCAGGAACTCAAAAACAAAACTATCCACTGGCTGAGGGAGAACAGACCATTACCCAACGAGCTGGACGGTCAGATCTTACACGTTAGAAGGGTGGGGTGGGTGGGCAATAGGTACAGGGACTTTCAGGGGGACTGCATAATTGTGAATTTTAAAGATGTCAGGGTTGCACAGTTCATCTGCAACTGGCAGACTGGGGACGGACGGTCAGGCATGAGTGTAGTCGATCTCAGTTATTTCTACATCAGTACTGATGGTCAACAGAATGCCCCCTGCCAATCCTGGGGCAGAGACCAGAATACCTATTCTTCCAATAACTATGCCTCCTATCGGGCTCACCCTTCCAGCTCAGGCATAGGAGGTTCTGGGTAGGGCTGTAGTTATTGACGTGTTCAACACAATCGAGACACAGGTAACCACCCGAGCCTATCCGCAAAACCCGAGCCTAGCCAGTCGGGTGAGGTTAGAGCACTCCTCGGTCCCCCAATCAATCCCTGTAGCGGGCTTAGCTCTACAGCCCCTAGTCTTGGGCCAAAGTAATCTCAGACCTCTCTCTTTATACACAAGGACAAAGGTAGAGACACAGGTGAGGCAATTCTGGAAGTGTCCCCACAGCGTGCTGGTACTCTGGTGGACACGCCCGTGGTGGAACCAGCTGTGACGGATCCAGTTCTTAGGATTCTCAGCTGGAACATTGCAGGTATCTCACGGAATTTGGCTTTACCTGACTGGAATACCCTGGTGGAGGCCCACTCCACCTGTATCTTTCAAGAGACCTGAAGCAGGCAGCCTTGTCTCAAGGTTGGTTACAGCACGTACCATATACCCGCAGTTTCCTCAGTTTCTGGGAAAGGCCGCCCTTCAAGTGGGCTTCTTATATGGGCGGACATATCGCTGGGGTGCCAAATAGTGCAGAGCGCAACGATTTCCCCTGATATATTAAAAATCACTGTCAGGGGGCCAAAGAGAGGGCTAACTTTAGGCATCTTTAACATCTATGCCAGGGGCACTAAGGGGGGATCCTTGTCCCCCACGGGTGCTATCCTCGAGGGTTTACTCAGACAGTGTCCTACTAGTACATATGTTCTAGTTGCAGGGGACTTTAACTGCACCTATAAACCCCTTGACTCGGACGACATTCTGGACATTGACGCAGAGGACTCAAGAAGAGGTATTCCCCTCCTAACAATCGACCCGATAAGGAAGTGGTCCCAACAGGTTTTCCAACTGAATTCTTTGACACTCAAATTCGGGTTGAGGGCTGCAAATGGTAGAACTACCTCGGACTCAAAGGGAGCCCACACCTATAATAGGGTGAATTATACCTCTAGGATTGACTATATCCTTCTCGATCTTAGCTCTGGACATTCATGGGCGATATGGAAGTCTTGCCCTCAGCAGATAGCGATCATAATCCGCTATCCCTGGCTCTACACCACCTGTGGCCAGGGGCGTCTGGCCTGACTCTGCCCACCATAACATCATCCACTAGGGAAGTTCTGCCCTCCAATTGTGAGAGACGGCTAAGATAGTGTAGGGTTGTACCAGATGAGGGGAAACTCCAAGCAATAGGGGCACTCCTGGGGACGGCACAGGCCAGATTGGAAGGTCCCTCCTTGACAACAAACAAAGTGACGGCTCTCTTCTGCGAGACTGTCAAAGAAATGGGAAACTTGTTTGTAGTCCCCAATAGGGATCCAACTGTGGCGAAGACCAAAAGCAGTAAGAATACCCCAGGCTGGTTTACTGAAACATGTAGGGGGAAGAAATCTGTGCTAATAGCTGCCTTCAAAAGCAAATCCCCGGCTAGGACCAGGGTAGCGAGGAAAGATTACAAGCAAACCATCAAGGAGGCAAAGAAAGAATGGGACGACCGGTACTGGTCTGACCTAAAGGTGGCCAGTGCTGGGAGAGATTCCAGAGCGTTCTGGAACCTAGTGAGGTATAGGGACAGGCCTGATAACACCTTTATTACGTGCAATATCCCGGGCCAATGCTGGCACGACCACTTCTCCTCCCTATATACAATCACATTGGAAGATAACCAGGTACAGCGCTTGACTCATACTTTCCCAACTACCCGACTAGGGGAACCACTAGGGCACCCTTTCACCTCCAAGGAAGTTGATAATGTTATTAGATCCTTGGTGCCCCTTAAAGCAGCTGGGCCTGATGGGATCACGGCTGATTTGCTACGTGCTAACCCGATTGAGTGGGGGAGAATAATAGCACCACTACTTAATGCTATCAATAATGGTGCACCAGTCCCCCATTTATATAAGGGGCGGAGGTCATCCCCATCTTTAAGAAGGGCTGTCGGGACGACCCCGCGAACTATCGCCCGATAAGTCTTATTGACTGTACGCAGAAGGTCACAGGGAAAGTGGTTTTGGGGAGGGTGCTCTAGTGGGTAGACGAAAACAACATCTTATCTGACTACCAAGCCGGCTTCAGATCAGGTACAGGGACCATTGAGCAGGCCTTCAGATTGTTGCTTCTTTACTGGAAGGTGGTGGTGGTGGGCAAGGGCAGTCTTTACCTAGCCTTTATAGACCTGAAGACTGCCTTTGACCTAGTACCCCGGGAGGGGTTGTGGAGGGTTCTGACCGAAATGGGGTATCCTCCGTACATCTTGTCCCTGCTGGTGAGGTTACACACTGACAACTATGCCCAGGTACGGTGGGGCACCCAGGGGCAAAAAACTGACAGGATTCCAGTGAATAGGGGTGTCCGCCAGGGTTGTGTGCTCGCCCCCACTCTATTCTCTCTTTATGTGAATGGAGTGGTTGACCATCTCCTAAAAATTCCATGCCAACTCTCTTATTCGCTGATGACACCCTCCTTATCTCCAAGTCCCCCATGGGCCTGCAGAATCTCCTGAACAGCTTCCATATCTTTTGTACCCAAAGGGGCCTGATAATTAACATAGGAAAAACCAAGTATCTGGTTCTGAACCCGCCCAAACGACTAGGTCGCCCTCCTTTATTAAACTCTGTCCCCCTGGAGAGGGTCTCGGAGCTTGATCATTTAGGCATTCGCCTCACGGATTCAATGCAGTGAAACCCGCACATCCAAAAAATGTTCATCAATCACAAGAGAATAGTAGGGTTCCTTCGAAAACAGCAGCGCTCCTCTACAGCTAAACCTATTGCACCGGTCGTCGAAATCCACAAAGTTAGAGGAGTGATCGCGGCCCTGTATGGGGCAGAACTCAGGGGCACAAGTAATATGGTGCTGTTAGCCAGATCCGAGAGCAAATTCCTGAAGGATCTTATTGCTCTCCCAAAGAGTACCCCTTCCTTACCACTGCTTTTAGACAAAGGGTGTCGCTCGATCAAAGATCAGGCCAAATTCGCCCCTTGCTCCTCTGGGCACGGTTGTGGCGCGTCCCCGAATTGGCCTCTTATGCGGAAGGTCTTTCGGAGATAATGTCAACGCACGGAGGGTCTCAAATAAAATGGCTAAAAGACGTTAAAACCCTAATATGTTCCAAGAGATCCTAAAAACAGGCAAGTTTCCAGATAATTGGAAAGGGGCAATTGTCAGGCCTATACATAAAAAAGGTGATGTAAACTCCCCAAAAAACTATTGTCTAATAAACCTACTGGATATAGGCGAAAAGGTCTTTTCTAAAGCAATTTTGGGTTTATTAAAGGATTGGGTGGATGATAAACAGATAGTACCACCAGAACAGGGGGGTTTCAAAGAAGGCCACTCAACGGTTGATCACTGTTTTGCTCTTTGGTCCTTTGCACGGAAGTCGATAGATCAGGGGGGACAACTATTCTGCTGTTTCGTGGACTTCCGTGCAGCTTTCGATCAGGTGGACAGGGAGCAACTGTGGTCAACACTGGTAGGGTATGAAATACCGGGTGACCTGCTAGCCCTAATCCAAGCCTGCATACTGAAAATTGGGCACAGATAATTCTGGATAAGGAGGGAGGAATGACGAAGAGAATCCCAATTGGGAACGGCTTAAGGCAGGGGTGTGTACTTGCCCTCTTACTATTCTCTCTGTTTTTAGCAGACCTACCCCAAAAATTAAGAGAGATTAGAGGGGCTAACCCAAAACAGCGAGGAAACTAGATATCGTGCCTCCTCTATGCTGATGATCTGGTAATCATGGATCAGACGGAGATAGGGCTCCAAAGAAAATTAAATCAATTCAAAGAATACTGTACTAGCAAAAAATTAGTAGTGAACATGGAGAAAACTAAAATTCTTTGCTTTGGTAGGAGGAAAGCAAAGTTCTCTTGGTACTTGGGCACAGTATTGCTTGAGAGGGTAGCCGTTTATAGATATCTGGGAATGTGGTTTTCTGGTACCCTGAAATGGTATATTCATTTACAAGCATTAAAAATGAGGGCATTATCGTCCGTGAAAGGCTTAAAAAGATTCAATAATAGCTATGGAGAAATGTCGGATAGACCGGTCCTAAAAGCCTATCAAGCAATGGTGCCCCCTCAATTCTTGTATGGAGTCGAAGTTATTTACTTAAGCGGCAAGACCTCCTGGGATAGAGAGGAGGGAAATATATTAAAAAGCCTATTTGTACTGCCTAAATCTTCTATGGTACAGGCGGCAAGAACTGGGTTGGGAATTACCTCGTGGGCGATAACTGCCTGTATGGCCCTTGTACGTTTTTGGCAGCGACTGGGAGCTGAAGAGTCCCTTAAAATTTCCCAGTGGGCCAAAATGGAAATTGCCACGAGTGAGCTACCTTGGGAACACTACCTCACTATTTAGAATTACTTTGCTCTGTGTCCTCACTACTACTCTTAGAGCATCTCTCATCAGTGGGATTTGGTATATCCTCCATAGGGTAGTTTCACTCAAAACATCCCTAAACTCCCTTTTCTCAGATAAGAGGTTGTAGCCCTTAGTGGAACCAGGGGGCATATTACCAAGCAATAGCGATAATTATCGCTATTGCTTGGTTAGAGACAAAAATTTACCGCTGAGCTGTGGCGATTTTTACCGCAAATAAGCCTTGGTATTACCAAGGTTTATCGCAAATGCGATAAAAATCGGCCGCAATGCATGAATATCGCTGAAAAGTCAGCGATATTCATGCATTACCGAGCTAATGCTCTTAGCCATGTTATCCACCTCCCATTGGATAACATTGCTAAGAACTGCTCAGGGCAGGTGTTAGCTTTTGGAGATATTTGCGCTTAGCGCGAATATCTCCAAAAGTTGGTAATAGGAGATAGCGATGTTAGCGACTGTTTTCAGTTGCTAACATCTTGGCACGCCCACTTTGCATGTCATTAGTGATAAATATCACTGACATGCAAAGTGGGGCCCAAGATGGTCGCTATCTCCTACTAGCTGTCTCTAACTGGTGTTAGCGGCAGCTAGGTAATAGGGAGATAATTTTATCTCCACTTTCTTGGCTTTTAAAGCCAAAAAAGCGGAGATAAACCCCCTTGATAATATGCCCCTAGGTTTTCCCACTAAGAAGAGATACCCTGATGATGAAGCATGCCACCTATGGTGGGTTAGGGTATTTGTCCTGAAAGCTATTCCTCCTATTTCGGAATTATGGGCCATATGTATCAAGCCGTTTTTGAATCGCAATGGCCGTTTTGCACGTTTTGGAATGTATGAAACATTCCCAAAATAAGGAATTGCAAACTTGTGCGATTCCTTATTTTTCCATAGCATTTAGGGAATCGCAAATTTGCGATTCCTTAAATGCTATGTATGTAGCAATTTTAGCTTACGAATTTTGTTTAAGAATTCGCAAATTACCACCAACTTTCAGTTGATGGTAACTTGCGAATTCTTCCAGAAATGCACAAATTGGCATTTTTAAAGGTGGCATATGATGCACACACATGCCCATAGGGCATGTATGTGCGCCATATGCACACACATGTTCTTTTCAGGGGTGCAGCAGGGTGTCTTTGAGACATCCCTGCACCTTGCAATAATTCTCAAATTGCGATTAGCAAATTGCGAATTCGCAATTTGAGAATTATTTTGCATTCATTCCTATGGGCCTCCTGGCCCATAGGAATGCATTGGAAATTATTCCTTAATTGCAAATTCGCAAAATGCGAATTCGCAAATAAGGAAGCTTAAGGAATCGCATATAAAAAGCGATTTTGTTCATACATACCATTTTGCATTTCCTAAATAGCGATTCCTTAAAATTCGCTATTTAGGAAATGCAAAATAGTTTGATGATACATATGGCCCTAAGTGAGACTTTAGTTCCTCACTTCACGTTTCTAGTTTTGTGGTGCTCAGACCCAAGGATTTGTTTGTGTGAGTTGTTTACAATTGTTACTCAAGATCAATTTATCTTGATGATGTGTTGGAAGTTGATATTGTGGAAAGGAAACTTTGTGAAATCGTTTTTGGAGAAGAAGAGCCCTAGTCCGGGAGGAGTGGTCTAGGGCACCCGAGCTACAACTTGCCGCTGCGCCTTCCACCTGGCGGAAACATCGTCTTACCTGGGCTGGAGGTATCGGGTGGATCGTGGTGCCAGCAACAACGCCAGTGAGACTCCTGAAGGGCGGAGAGAAACGCAGCAGGGACTCAATCTCCCAAGAGTCCATGCCAAATCGACACCACCTGGTCCAGCGTTCACTGCGAGCCACACCCACTGGTCCTCGCACGGCTCAAATCCCCCTGCTTTCCCTCAGCCAGCGGGAACTTTGTGAAATCGTTTTTAGAGAAGAGGAGCACTAGTCCGTGAGGAGTGGTCTAGCGCACCCGCGCTACAACTTGGCGCACCCGCTTCACGGGTGCCGCTGCGCCTTCCACCTAGCGAAAACATCGCCTTACCTGGGCTGGAGGTACCGGGTGGATCGTGGTGCCAGCAACAATGCCAGTGAGACTCCTGAAGGGCGGAGAGAAACGCAGCAGGGAGTCAATCTCCCAAGAGTCCCTGCCTAATCTAAACCACCTAATCCAGCGTTCCCTGTGAGCCACGCCCACTTGTCCTCGCACGGCTCAAATCCCCCTGCCTTTCCTCAGCCAGCGGGAACTTTGTGAAATCGTTTTTAGAGAAGAGGAGCACTAGTCCGTGAGGAGTGGTCTAGCGCACCCGCGCTACAACTTGCCGCACCCGCTCCACGGGTGCCGCTGCGCCTTCCACCTAGCGGAAACATCGTCTTACCTGGGCTGGAGGTACCGGGTGGATCATGGTGCCAGCAACAACGCCAGTGAGACTCCTGAAGGGCGGAGAGAAACGCAGCAGGCACTCAATCTCCCAAGAGTCCCTGCTTAATCTACACCACCTGGTCCAGTGTTCCCTGCGAGCCACGCCCACTGGTCCTCGCACGGCTCAAATCCCCCTGCCTTCCCTCAGCCAGCGGGAACTTTGTGAAATCGTTTTTAGAGAAGAGGAGCACTAGTCCGTGGGGAGTGGTCTAGCGCACCCGCGCTACAACTTGCTGCACCCGCTTCACGGGTGCCGCTGCGCCTTCCACCTAGCGGAAACATCGCCTTACCTGGGCTGGAGGTACCGGGTGGATCGTGGTGCCAGCAACAACGCCAGTGAGACTCCTGAAGGGCAGAGAGAAACGCAGCAGGGACTCAATCTCCCAAGAGTCCCTGCCTGATCTACACCACCTGGTCCAGCATTCCCTGTGAGCCACGCCCACTGGTCCTCGCACGGCTCAAATCCCCCTGCCTTCCCTCAGCGAGAGGGAAACTTTGTGAAATCGTTTTTGGAGAAGAGGAGCCCTAGTCCGTGAGGAGTGATCTAGCGCACCCGCGCTACAACTTGCCGCTGCGCCTTCCACCTAGCGGAAACATGGCCTTACCTGGGCTGGAGGTACCAGGTGGATCGTGGACCAGCAACAAGGCCATTGAGTCTCCTGAAGGGCAGAGAGAAACGCAGCGGGGACTCAATCTCCCAAGAGTCCCTGTCTGATCTACACCACCTGGTCCAGCGTTCCCTGCAAGCCACGCCCACTGGTCCTCGCACGCCCTAAATGTTGGACCCAGGCCTCCGCTGCACGGGACCGCGCGGTAGCGTCCCGGGAGAAGCCCAGGACAAGGGCGGGACCGTCCAAGGCCGTCACAGGCTGAGGGAGGTCGAGCTGGGCCAACCCCCAAAACCTTCTTGTCATCAATCCCTGGTTTTATGTTCACTCGTACTCAATTCATCCCCTAATCTGTATCCTTCTTTTTAGCGTGTTGGGCCCTTCCCCACAGCTATATTTCTATGCCAATGGCAACCAGGTCAGGGAAACATGGGAGGGCGGGGGGTGGTTGTGTGGGCGGTACAATGGACCAGTTCATTACCCGAGCTTTCTCCGTGCTAGAGAAGGAAATAGCCATTACGGAACATCGTCTCTCACTCAATCTTCCCAACCACAAGCGTTCCTCCTTAGGGCCCTTAGCACTAGCAGCTTCCCCTCCCAATGTGGTAGTGCACGTAGAGGGGGTACCGCCTATCCAAATACAAAATAACGTGGGCGCCATTAGGGCTAGTCTGGATAGGCTTAACGGGTTAGTGCCCATCAGGCCAACCTCTCCCACCCCTCACGAAACACCAGTGCCCCCCCCTGAAACCATTGTTCAGTTGGGCTCTTTGAATTCACCTAAGGGCCACCCATGTAATCAGCTGTTAGTGCCAGTGGCGGGCTTGAGACTTCCTCCCATAAAAAGGAAGAGAGCCACAAGCTGCAAAAAAGGAGGTCGAACTCATTTGGCAAAAAGCTTAAATCTAAGGGTATTCCGGCCCTAGGGATCTCAAGGAGGGAGGGGAGGAAGAAAGAAATGACACTTACCCCAAACCTAACTGCAGGAAGTGCCCAGCCTATGAACTCGATTCTATTTGAGCAATCTCACACAACACAGGAGCAGATTGGCAATCTCGTGCCTACACCTGCCTTAGGCTTTCCACCGTTGAGCCCACTTGTCAGCCCAAATTGAGAAATTGGTTAAATCCTTGAATCTCCCAGTGTTGGAAAGGGTTAAGTCTGTGGCCGAGAGGCTGGATAGATTTGAGCAGGCTACCCTGGATAACTTTTTCTCTCTAAAATCCCTAATAAAACTACCCGCTAAGAATTCACAGGCAGAACATATACAGACTGGAAACCCAGATCCGGGCCGGGTTTCAACTACAGTGCGGCAGTCAGCGACCATCGATGTTACTCTCCCAGCTAAGACAGGGACGTCAGGACCAGTTTTAGTTTTAGCTGGATCCCCTACCAACACACAGGCATCTAGCTCTAGGTCCCCCAAAGTGAATAGGAAACACCCAGCTAGCCCTCCCCCAAGTGTAACTACGAAAAGTACCCACAATAGGTCACAAAGGCAAAACAATATCCCCAAACGGGTCACCGAGGGAAGCCATAGCCATAGTCCTGCTGCGAACCCCCAACATCCTCCCTCAGATCCTAATGGTGCTCCAAGACTCCCCAGGATAGATCTCCCGCCAGCTTGTCGGCCTTATGTCGCGGTGCTAACTAGAGTTCCGCGGCTGAAGGGAGACCAATCGGAAACGTACCAGGAACTCAAAAACAAAACTATCCACTGGCTGAGGGAGAACAGACCATTACCCAACGAGCTGGACGGTCAGATCTTACACGTTAGAAGGGTGGGGTGGGTGGGCAATAGGTACAGGGACTATCAGGGGGACTGCATCATTGTGAATTTTAAAGATGTCAGGGTTGCACAGTTCATCTGCAACTGGCAGAATGGGGACGGACGGTCAGGCATGAGTGTAGTCGATCTCAGTTATTTCTACATCAGTACTGATGGTCAACAGAATGCCCCCTGCCAATCCTGGGGCAGAGACCAGAATACCTATTCTTCCAATAACTATGTCTCCTATCGGGCTCACCCTTCCAGCTCAGGCATAGGAGGTTCTGGGTAGGGCTGTAGTTATTGACGTGTTCAACACAATCGAGACACAGGTATCCACCCGAGCCTATCCGCAAAACCCGAGCCTAGCCAGTCGGGTGAGGTTAGAGCACTTCTCGGTCCCCCGATCAATCCCTGTAGCAGGCTTAGCTCTACAGCCCCTAGTCTTGGGCCAAAGTCATCTCAGACCTCTCTCTTTATACACAAGGACAAAGGTAGAGACACAGGTGAGGCAATTCTGGAAGAGTCCCCACAGCGTGCTGGTACCCTGGTGGACACGCCCGTGGTGGAACCAGCTGTGACAGATCCAGTTCTTAGGATTCTCAGCTGGAACATTGCAGGTATCTCACGGAATTTGGCTTTACCTGACTGGAATACCCTGGTGGAGGCCCACTCCATCTGTATCTTTCAAGAGACCTGGAGCAGGGAGCCTTGTCACAAGGTTGGTTAGAGCACGTACCATATACCCGCAGTTTCCTCAGTTTCTGGGAAAGGCCGCCCTTCAAGTGGGCTTCTTATATGGGCGGACATATCGCTGGGGTGCCAAATAGTGCAGAGCGCAATGATTTCCCCTGATATATTAAAAATCACTGTCAGGGGGCCAAAGAGAGGGCTAACTTTAGACATCTTCAACATCTATGCCAGGGGCACTAAGGGGGATCCTTGTCCCCCACGGGTGCTATCCTCGAGGGTTTACTCAGACAGTGTCCTACTAGTACATATGTTCTAGTTGCAGGGGACTTTAACTGCACCTATAAACCCCTTGACTCGGACGACATTCTGGACATTGACGCAGAGGACTCAAGAAGAGGTATTCCCCTCCTAACAATCGACCCGATAAGGAAGTGGTCCCAACAGGTTTTCCAACTGAATTCTTTGACACTCAAATTCGGGTTGAGGGCTGCAAATGGTAGAACTACCTCGGACTCAAAGGGAGCCCGCACCTATAATAGGGTGAATTGTACCTCTAGGATTGACTATATCCTTCTCGATCTTAGCTCTGGACATTCATGGGCGATATGGAAGTCTTGCCCTCAGCAGATAGCGATCATAATCCGCTATCCCTGGCTCTACACCACCTGTGGCCACGGGCGTCTGGCCTGACTCTGCCCACCATAACATCATCCACTAGGGAAGTTCTGCCCTCCAATTGTGGGAGACGGCTAAGATTGTGTAGGGTCGTACTAGATGAGGGGAAACTCCAAGCAATAGGGGCACTCCTGGGGACGGCACAGGCCAGGATGGAATGTCCCTCCTTGACAACAAACAAAGTGACGGCTCTATTCTGCGAGACTGTCAAAGAAATGGGAAACTTGTTTGTAGTCCCCAATAGGGATCCAACTGTGGCGAAGACCAAAAGCAGTAAGAATACCCCAGGCTGGTTTACTAAAACATGTAGGGGGAAGAAATCTGTGCTAATAGTTGCCTTCAAAAGCAAATCCCCGGCTAGGACCAGGGTAGCGAGGAAAGATTACAAGCAAACCATCAAGGAGGCAAAGAAAGAATGGGACGACCGGTACTGGTCTGACCTAAAGGTGGCCAGTGCTGGGAGAGATTCCAGAGCGTTCTGGAACCTAGTGAGGTCTAGGGACAGGCCTGATAACACCTTTATTACGTGCAATATCCCGGGCCAATGCTGGCTCGACCACTTCTCCTCCCTATATACAATCACATTGGAAGATAACCAGGTACAGCGCTTGACTCATACTTTCCCAACTACCCAACTAGGGGAACCACTAGGGCACCCTTTCACCTCCAAGGAAGTTGATAATGTTATTAGATCCTTGGTGCCCCTTAAAGCAGCTGGGCCTGATGGGATCACGGCCGATTTGCTACGTGCTAACCCAATTGAGTGGGGGAGAATAATAGCACCACTACTTAATGCTATCAAGAATGGTGCACCAGTCCCCCATTTATATAAGGGGCGGAGGTCATCCCCATCTTTAAGAAGGGCTGTCGGGACGACCTCGCGAACTATCGCCCGATAAGTCTTATTGACTGTACGCAGAAGGTCACAGGGAAAGTGGTTTTGGGGAGGGTGCTCTAGTGGGTAGACGAAAACAACATCTTATCTGACTACCAAGCCGGCTTCAGATCAGGTACAGGGACCATTGAGCAGGCCTTCAGATTTTTGCTTCTTTACTGGAAGGTGGTGGTGGTGGGCAAGGGCAGTCTTTACCTAGCCTTTATAGACCTTAAGACTGCCTTTGACCTAGTACCCCGGGAGGGGTTGTGGAGGGTTCTGACCGAAATGGGGTATCCTCCGTACATCTTGTCCCTGCTGGTGAGGTTACACACTGACAACTATGCCCAGGTATGGTGTGGCACCCAGGGGCAAAAAACTCACAGGATTCCAGTGAATAGGGGTGTCCGCCAGGGTTGTGTGCTCGCCCCCACTCTATTCTCTCTTTATGTGAATGGAGTGGTTGACCATCTCCTAAAAACTCCATGCCAACTCTCCTATTCGCTGATGACACCCTCCTTATCTCCAAGTCCCCCATGGGCCTGCAGAATCTCCTGAACAGCTTCCATATCTTTTGTACCCAAAGGGGCCTGATAATTAACACAGGAAAAACCAAGTATCTGGTTCTGAACCCACCCAAACGACTAGGTCGCCCTCCTTTATTAAACTCTGTCCCCCTGGAGAGGGTCTCGGAGCTTGATCATTTAGGCATTCGCCTCACGGATTCAATGCAGTGAAACCCACACATCCAAAAAATGTCCATCAATCACAAGAGAAGAGTATGGTCCCTTCTAAAACAGCAGCGCTCCTCTACAGCTAAACCCATTGCACCGGTCGTCGAAATCCACAAAGCTAGAGGGGTGATCGCGGCCCTGTATGGGGCAGAACTCAGGGGCACAAGTAATATGGTGCTGTTAGCCAGATCCGAGAGCAAATTCCTGAAGGATCTTATTGCTCTCCCAAAGAGTACCCCTTCCTTACCACTGCTTTTAGACAAAGGGTGTCGCTCGATCAAAGATCAGGCCCAAATTCGCCCCTTGCTCCTCTGGGCACGGTTGTGGCGCGTCCCCGAATTGGCCTCTTATGTGGAAGGTCTTTCGGAGATAATGTCAACGCACGGAGGGTCTCAAATAAAATGGCTAAAAGACGTTAAAACCCTAATATGTTCCAAGAGATCCTAAAAACAGGCAAGTTTCCAGATAATTGGAAAGGGGCAATTGTCAGGCCTATACATAAAAAAGGCGATGTAAACTCCCCAAAAAACTATTGTCTAATAAACCTATTGGATATAGGCGAAAAGGTCTTTTCTAAAGCAATTTTGGGTTTATTAAAGGATTGGGTGGATGATAAACAGATAGTACCACCAGAACAGGAGGGTTTCAAAGAAGGCCACTCAACGGTTGATCACTGTTTTGCTCTTTGGTCCATTGCACGGAAGTCGATAGATCAGGGGGGACAACTATTCTGCTGTTTCGTGGACTTCCGTGCAGCTTTCGATCTGGTGGACAGGGAGCAACTGTGGTCAACACTGGTAGGGTATGAAATACCGGGTGACCTGCTAGCCCTAATACAAGCCTGCATACTGAAAATTGGGCACAGATAATTCTGGATAAGGAGGGAGGAATGACGAAGAGAATCCCAATTGGGAACGGCTTAAGGCAGGGGTGTGTACTTGCCCTCTTACTATTCTCTCTGTTTTTAGCAGACCTACCCCAAAAATTAAGAGAGATTAGAGGGGCTAACCCAAAACAGCGAGGAAACCAGATATCGTGCCTCCTCTATGCTGATGATCTGGTAATCATGGATCAGACGGAGATAGGGCTCCAAAGAAAATTAAATCAATTCAAAGAATACTGTACTAGCAAAAAATTAGTAGTGAACATGGAGAAAACAAAAATTCTTTGCTTTGGTAGGAGGAAAGCAAAGTTCTCTTGGTACTTGGGCACAGTATTGCTTGAGAGGGTAGCCGTTTATAGATATCTGGGAATGTGGTTTTCTGGTACCCTGAAATGGTATATTCATTTACAAGCATTAAAAATGAGGGCATTATCGTCCGTGAAAGGCTTAAAAAGATTCAATAATAGCTATGGAGAAATGTCGGATAGACCTGTCCTGAAAGCCTATCAAGCAATGGTGCCCCCTCAATTCTTGTATGGAGTCGAAGTTATTTACTTAAGCGGCAAGACCTCCTGGGATAGAGAGGAGGGAAATATATTAAAAAGCCTATTTGTACTGCCTAAATCTTCTATGGTACAGGCGGCAAGAATTGGGTTAGGAATTACCTCGTGGGCGATAACTGCCTGTATGGCCCTTGTACGTTTTTGGCAGCGACTGGGAGCTGAAGAGTTCCTTAAAATTTCCCAGTGGGCCAAAATGGAAATTGCCACGAGTGAGCTACCTTGGGAACACTACCTCACTATTTAGAATTACTTTGCTCTGTGTCCTCACTACTACTCTTAGAGCATCTCTCATCAGTGGGATTTGGTATATCCTCCATAGGGTAGTTTCACTCAAAACATCCCTAAACTCCCTTTTCTCAGATAAGAGGTTGTAGCCCTTAGTGGAACCAGGGGGCATATTACCAAGCAATAGCGATAATTATCGCTATTGCTTTGTTAGAGACAAAAATTTACCGCTGAGCTGTGGCGATTTTTACCGCAAATAAGCCTTGGTATTACCAAGGTTTATCGCAAATGCGATACAAATCGGCCGCAATGCATGAATATCGCTGAAAAGTCAGCGATATTCATGCATTACCGAGCTAATGCTCTTAGCCATGTTATCCACCTCCATTGGATAACATTGCTAAGAACTGCTCAGGGCAGGTGTTAGCTTTTGGAGATATTTGCGCTTAGCGCGAATATCTCCAAAAGTTGGTAATAGGAGATAGCGATGTTAGCGACTGTTTTCAGTTGCTAACATCTTGGCACGCCCACTTTGCATGTCATTAGTGATAAATATCACTGACATGCAAAGCGGGGCCCAAGATGGTCGCTATCTCCTACTAGCTGTCTCTAACTGGTGTTAGCCGCAGCTAGGTAATAGGGAGATAATTTTATCTCCGCTTTCTTGGCTTTTAAAGCCAAAAAAGCGGAGATAAACCCCCTTGATAATATGCCCCTAGGTTTTCCCACTAAGAAGAGATACCCTGATGATGAAGCATGCCACCTATGGTGGGTTAGGGTATTTGTCCTGAAAGCTATTCCTCCTATTTAGGAATTATGGGCCATATGTATCAAGCCGTTTTTGAATCGCAATGGCCGTTTTGCACGTTTTGGAATGTATGAAACATTCCCAAAATAAGGAATTGCAAACTTGTGCGATTCCTTATTTTTCCATAGCATTTAGGGAATCGCAAATTTGCGATTCCTTAAATGCTATGTATGTAGCAATTTTAGCTTACGAATTTTGTTTAAGAATTCGCAAATTACCACCAACTTTCAGTTGATGGTAACTTGCGAATTCTTCCAGAAATGCACAAATTGGCATTTTTAAAGGTGGCATATGATGCACACACATGCCCATAGGGCATATATGTGCGCCATATGCACACACATGTTCTTTTCAGGGGTGCAGCAGGGTGTCTTTGAGACATCCCTGTACCTCGCAATAATTCTCAAATTGCGATTAGCAAATTGCGAATTCGCAATTTGAGAATTATTTTGCATTCATTCCTATGGGCCTCCTGGCCCATAGGAATGCATTGGAAATTATTCCTTAATTGCAAATTCGCAAAATGCGAATTCGCAAATAAGGAAGCTTAAGGAATCGCATATAAAAAGCGATTTTGTTCATACATACCATTTTGCATTTCCTAAATAGCGATTCCTTAAAATTCGCTATTTAGGAAATGCAAAATAGTTTGATGATACATATGGCCCTAAGTGAGACTTTAGTCCGTCACTTCACGTTTCTAGTTTTGTGGTGCTCAGACCCAAGGATTTGTTTGTGTGAGTTGTTTACAATTGTTACTCAAGATCAATTTATCTTGATGATGTGTTGGAAGTTGATATTGCGGAAAGGAAACTTTGTGAAATCGTTTTTGGAGAAGAAGAGCCCTAGTCCGGGAGGAGTGGTCTAGGGCACCCGAGCTACAACTTGCCGCTGCGCCTTCCACCTGGCGGAAACATCGTCTTACCTGGGCTGGAGGTACCGGGTGGAACGTGGTGCCAGCAACAACGCCAGTGAGGCTCCTGAAGGGCGGAGAGAAACGCAGCAGGGACTCAATCTCCCAAGAGTCCCTGCCAAATCGACACCACCTGGTCCAGCGTTCACTGCGAGCCACACCCACTGGTCCTCGCACGGCTCAAATCCCCCTGCCTTCCCTCAGCCAGCGGGAACTTTGTGAAATCGTTTTTAGAGAAGAGGAGCACTAGTCCGTGAGGAGTGGTCTAGCGCACCCGCGCTACAACTTGCCGCACCCGCTTCACGGGTGCCGCTGCGCATTCCACCTAGCGGAAACATCGCCTTACCTGGGCTGGAGGTACCGGGTGGATCGTGGTGCCAGCAACAATGCCAGTGACACTCCTGAAGGGCGGAGAGAAACGCAGCAGGGACTCAATCTCCCAAGAGTCCCTGCCTAATCTACACCACCTAATCCAGCGTTCCCTGTGAGCCACGCCCACTGGTCCTCGCACGGCTCAAATCCCCCTGCCTTTCCTCAGCCAGCGGGAACTTTGTGAAATCGTTTTTAGAGAAGAGGAGCACTAGTCCGTGAGGAGTGGTCTAGCGCCCCCGCGCTACAACTTGCCGCACCCGCTTCACGGGTGCCGCTGCGCCTTCCACCTAGCGGAAACATCGTCTTACCTGGGCTGGAGGTACAGGGTGGATCGTGGTGCCAGCAACAACGCCAGTGAGACTCCTGAAGGGCGGAGAGAAACGCAGCAGGCACTCAATCTCCCAAGAGTCCCTGCTTAATCTACACCACCTGGTCCAGTGTTCCCTGCGAGCCACGCCCACTGGTCCTCGCACGGCTCAAATCCCCCTGCCTTCCCTCAGCCAGCGGGAACTTTGTGAAATCGTTTTTAGAGAAGAGGAGCACTAGTCCGTGAGGAGTGGTCTAGCGCACCCGCGCTACAACTTGCCGCACCCGCTTCACGGGTGCCGCTGCGCCTTCCACCTAGCGTAAACATCGCCTTACCTGGGCTGGAGGTACCGGGTGGATCGTGGTGCCAGCAACAACGCCAGTGAGACTCCTGAAGGGCAGAGAGAAACGCAGCAGGGACTCAATCTCCCAAGAGTCCCTGCCTGATCTACACCACCTGGTCCAGCATTCCCTGTGAGCCACGCCCACTGGTCCTCGCACGGCTCAAATCCCCCTGCCTTCCCTCAGCGAGAGGGAAACTTTGTGAAATCGTTTTTGGAGAAGAGGAGCCCTAGTACGTGAGGAGTGATCTAGCGCACCCGCGCTACAACTTGCCGCTGCGCCTTCCACCTAGCGGAAACATGGCCTTACCTGGGCTGGAGGTACCAGGTGGATCGTGGTGCCAGCAACAAGGCCATTGAGTCTCCTGAAGGGCAGAGAGAAACGCAGCAGGGACTCAATCTCCCAAGAGTCCCTGCCTGATCTACACCACCTGGTCCAGCGTTCCCTGCAAGCCACGCCCACTGGTCCTCGCACGCCCTAAATGTTGGACCCAGGCCTCCGCTGCACGGGACCGCGTGGTAGCGTCCCGGGAGAAGCCCAGGACAAGGGCGGGACCATCCAAGGCCGTCACAGGCTGAAGGAGGCCGAGCTGGGCCAACCCCCAAAACCTTCTTGTCATCAATCCCTGGTTTTATGTTCACTCGTACTCAATTCATCCCCTAATCTGTATCCTTCTTTTTAGCGTGTTGGGCCCTTCCCCACAGCTATATTTCCATGCCAATGGCAACCAGGTCAGGGAAACATGGGAGGGCGGGGGGTGGTTGTGTGGGCGGTACAATGGACCAGTTCATTACCCGAGCTTTCTCCGTGCTAGAGAAGGAAATAGCCATTACGGAACATCGTCTCTCACTCAATCTTCCCAACCACAAGCGTTCCTCCTTAGGGCCCTTAGCACTAGCAGCTTCCCCTCCCAATGTGGTAGTGCACATAGAGGGGGTACCGCCTATCCAAATACAAAATAACGTGGGCGCCATTAGGGCTAGTCTGGATAGGCTTAACGGGTTAGTGCCCATCAGGCCAACCTCTCCCACCCCTCACGAAACACCAGTGCCCCCCCCTGAAACCATTGTTCAGTTGGGCTCTTTGAATTCACCTAAGGGCCACCCATGTAATCAGCTGTTAGTGCCAGTGGCGGGCTTGAGACTTCCTCCCATAAAAAGGAAGAGAGCCACAAGCTGCAAAAAAGGAGGTCGAACTCATTTGGCAAAAAGCCTAAATCTAAGGGTATTCCGGCCCTAGGGATCTCAAGGAGGGAGGGGAGGAAGAAAGAAATGACACTTACCCCAAACCTAACTGCAGGAAGTGCCCAGCCTATGAACTCGATTCTATTTGAGCAATCTCACACAACACAGGAGCAGATTGGCAATCTCGTGCCTACGCCTGCCTTAGGCTTTCCACCGTTGAGCCCACTTGTCAGCCCAAATTGAGAAATTGGTAAAATCCTTGAATCTCCCAGTGTTGGAAAGGGTTAAGTCTGTGGCCGAGAGGCTGGATAGATTTGAGCAGGCTACCCTGGATAACTTTTTCTCTCTAAAATCCCTAATAAAACTACCCGCTAAGAATTCACAGGCAGAACATATACAGACTGGAAACCCAGATCCGGGCCAGGTTTCAACTACAGTGCGGCAGTCAGCGACCATCGATGTTACTCTCCCAGCTAAGACAGGGACGTCAGGACCAGTTTTAGTTTTAGCTGGATCCCCTACCAACACAAAGGCATCTAGCTCTAGGTCCCCCAAAGTGAATAGGCAACACCCAGCTAGCCCTCCCCCAAGTGTAACTACGAAAAGTACCCACAATAGGTCACAAAGGCAAAACAATATCCCCAAACGGGTCACCGAGGGAAGCCATAGCCATAGTCCTGCTGCGAACCCCCAACATCCCCCCTCAGATCCTAATGGTGCTCCAAGACTCCCCAGGATAGATCTCCCGCCAGCTTGTCGGCCTTATGTCGCGGTGCTAACTAGAGTTCCACGGCTGAAGGGAGACCAATCGGAAACGTACCAGGAACTCAAAAACAAAACTATCCACTGGCTGAGGGAGAACAGACCATTACCCAACGAGCTGGACGGTCAGATCTTACACGTTAGAAGGGTGGGGTGGGTGGGCAATAGGTACAGGGACTTTCAGGGGGACTGCATAATTGTGAATTTTAAAGATGTCAGGGTTGCACAGTTCATCTGCAACTGGCAGACTGGGGACGGACGGTCAGGCATGAGTGTAGTCGATCTCAGTTATTTCTACATCAGTACTGATGGTCAACAGAATGCCCCCTGCCAATCCTGGGGCAGAGACCAGAATACCTATTCTTCCAATAACTATGCCTCCTATCGGGCTCACCCTTCCAGCTCAGGCATAGGAGGTTCTGGGTAGGGCTGTAGTTATTGACGTGTTCAACACAATCGAGACACAGGTAACCACCCGAGCCTATCCGCAAAACCCGAGCCTAGCCAGTCGGGTGAGGTTAGAGCACTCCTCGGTCCCCCAATCAATCCCTGTAGCGGGCTTAGCTCTACAGCCCCTAGTCTTGGGCCAAAGTAATCTCAGACCTCTCTCTTTATACACAAGGACAAAGGTAGAGACACAGGTGAGGCAATTCTGGAAGTGTCCCCACAGCGTGCTGGTACTCTGGTGGACACGCCCGTGGTGGAACCAGCTGTGACGGATCCAGTTCTTAGGATTCTCAGCTGGAACATTGCAGGTATCTCACGGAATTTGGCTTTACCTGACTGGAATACCCTGGTGGAGGCCCACTCCACCTGTATCTTTCAAGAGACCTGAAGCAGGCAGCCTTGTCTCAAGGTTGGTTACAGCACGTACCATATACCCGCAGTTTCCTCAGTTTCTGGGAAAGGCCGCCCTTCAAGTGGGCTTCTTATATGGGCGGACATATCGCTGGGGTGCCAAATAGTGCAGAGCGCAACGATTTCCCCTGATATATTAAAAATCACTGTCAGGGGGCCAAAGAGAGGGCTAACTTTAGGCATCTTTAACATCTATGCCAGGGGCACTAAGGGGGGATCCTTGTCCCCCACGGGTGCTATCCTCGAGGGTTTACTCAGACAGTGTCCTACTAGTACATATGTTCTAGTTGCAGGGGACTTTAACTGCACCTATAAACCCCTTGACTCGGACGACATTCTGGACATTGACGCAGAGGACTCAAGAAGAGGTATTCCCCTCCTAACAATCGACCCGATAAGGAAGTGGTCCCAACAGGTTTTCCAACTGAATTCTTTGACACTCAAATTCGGGTTGAGGGCTGCAAATGGTAGAACTACCTCGGACTCAAAGGGAGCCCACACCTATAATAGGGTGAATTATACCTCTAGGATTGACTATATCCTTCTCGATCTTAGCTCTGGACATTCATGGGCGATATGGAAGTCTTGCCCTCAGCAGATAGCGATCATAATCCGCTATCCCTGGCTCTACACCACCTGTGGCCAGGGGCGTCTGGCCTGACTCTGCCCACCATAACATCATCCACTAGGGAAGTTCTGCCCTCCAATTGTGAGAGACGGCTAAGATAGTGTAGGGTTGTACCAGATGAGGGGAAACTCCAAGCAATAGGGGCACTCCTGGGGACGGCACAGGCCAGATTGGAAGGTCCCTCCTTGACAACAAACAAAGTGACGGCTCTCTTCTGCGAGACTGTCAAAGAAATGGGAAACTTGTTTGTAGTCCCCAATAGGGATCCAACTGTGGCGAAGACCAAAAGCAGTAAGAATACCCCAGGCTGGTTTACTGAAACATGTAGGGGGAAGAAATCTGTGCTAATAGCTGCCTTCAAAAGCAAATCCCCGGCTAGGACCAGGGTAGCGAGGAAAGATTACAAGCAAACCATCAAGGAGGCAAAGAAAGAATGGGACGACCGGTACTGGTCTGACCTAAAGGTGGCCAGTGCTGGGAGAGATTCCAGAGCGTTCTGGAACCTAGTGAGGTATAGGGACAGGCCTGATAACACCTTTATTACGTGCAATATCCCGGGCCAATGCTGGCACGACCACTTCTCCTCCCTATATACAATCACATTGGAAGATAACCAGGTACAGCGCTTGACTCATACTTTCCCAACTACCCGACTAGGGGAACCACTAGGGCACCCTTTCACCTCCAAGGAAGTTGATAATGTTATTAGATCCTTGGTGCCCCTTAAAGCAGCTGGGCCTGATGGGATCACGGCTGATTTGCTACGTGCTAACCCGATTGAGTGGGGGAGAATAATAGCACCACTACTTAATGCTATCAATAATGGTGCACCAGTCCCCCATTTATATAAGGGGCGGAGGTCATCCCCATCTTTAAGAAGGGCTGTCGGGACGACCCCGCGAACTATCGCCCGATAAGTCTTATTGACTGTACGCAGAAGGTCACAGGGAAAGTGGTTTTGGGGAGGGTGCTCTAGTGGGTAGACGAAAACAACATCTTATCTGACTACCAAGCCGGCTTCAGATCAGGTACAGGGACCATTGAGCAGGCCTTCAGATTGTTGCTTCTTTACTGGAAGGTGGTGGTGGTGGGCAAGGGCAGTCTTTACCTAGCCTTTATAGACCTGAAGACTGCCTTTGACCTAGTACCCCGGGAGGGGTTGTGGAGGGTTCTGACCGAAATGGGGTATCCTCCGTACATCTTGTCCCTGCTGGTGAGGTTACACACTGACAACTATGCCCAGGTACGGTGGGGCACCCAGGGGCAAAAAACTGACAGGATTCCAGTGAATAGGGGTGTCCGCCAGGGTTGTGTGCTCGCCCCCACTCTATTCTCTCTTTATGTGAATGGAGTGGTTGACCATCTCCTAAAAATTCCATGCCAACTCTCTTATTCGCTGATGACACCCTCCTTATCTCCAAGTCCCCCATGGGCCTGCAGAATCTCCTGAACAGCTTCCATATCTTTTGTACCCAAAGGGGCCTGATAATTAACATAGGAAAAACCAAGTATCTGGTTCTGAACCCGCCCAAACGACTAGGTCGCCCTCCTTTATTAAACTCTGTCCCCCTGGAGAGGGTCTCGGAGCTTGATCATTTAGGCATTCGCCTCACGGATTCAATGCAGTGAAACCCGCACATCCAAAAAATGTTCATCAATCACAAGAGAATAGTAGGGTTCCTTCGAAAACAGCAGCGCTCCTCTACAGCTAAACCTATTGCACCGGTCGTCGAAATCCACAAAGTTAGAGGAGTGATCGCGGCCCTGTATGGGGCAGAACTCAGGGGCACAAGTAATATGGTGCTGTTAGCCAGATCCGAGAGCAAATTCCTGAAGGATCTTATTGCTCTCCCAAAGAGTACCCCTTCCTTACCACTGCTTTTAGACAAAGGGTGTCGCTCGATCAAAGATCAGGCCAAATTCGCCCCTTGCTCCTCTGGGCACGGTTGTGGCGCGTCCCCGAATTGGCCTCTTATGCGGAAGGTCTTTCGGAGATAATGTCAACGCACGGAGGGTCTCAAATAAAATGGCTAAAAGACGTTAAAACCCTAATATGTTCCAAGAGATCCTAAAAACAGGCAAGTTTCCAGATAATTGGAAAGGGGCAATTGTCAGGCCTATACATAAAAAAGGTGATGTAAACTCCCCAAAAAACTATTGTCTAATAAACCTACTGGATATAGGCGAAAAGGTCTTTTCTAAAGCAATTTTGGGTTTATTAAAGGATTGGGTGGATGATAAACAGATAGTACCACCAGAACAGGGGGGTTTCAAAGAAGGCCACTCAACGGTTGATCACTGTTTTGCTCTTTGGTCCTTTGCACGGAAGTCGATAGATCAGGGGGGACAACTATTCTGCTGTTTCGTGGACTTCCGTGCAGCTTTCGATCAGGTGGACAGGGAGCAACTGTGGTCAACACTGGTAGGGTATGAAATACCGGGTGACCTGCTAGCCCTAATCCAAGCCTGCATACTGAAAATTGGGCACAGATAATTCTGGATAAGGAGGGAGGAATGACGAAGAGAATCCCAATTGGGAACGGCTTAAGGCAGGGGTGTGTACTTGCCCTCTTACTATTCTCTCTGTTTTTAGCAGACCTACCCCAAAAATTAAGAGAGATTAGAGGGGCTAACCCAAAACAGCGAGGAAACTAGATATCGTGCCTCCTCTATGCTGATGATCTGGTAATCATGGATCAGACGGAGATAGGGCTCCAAAGAAAATTAAATCAATTCAAAGAATACTGTACTAGCAAAAAATTAGTAGTGAACATGGAGAAAACTAAAATTCTTTGCTTTGGTAGGAGGAAAGCAAAGTTCTCTTGGTACTTGGGCACAGTATTGCTTGAGAGGGTAGCCGTTTATAGATATCTGGGAATGTGGTTTTCTGGTACCCTGAAATGGTATATTCATTTACAAGCATTAAAAATGAGGGCATTATCGTCCGTGAAAGGCTTAAAAAGATTCAATAATAGCTATGGAGAAATGTCGGATAGACCGGTCCTAAAAGCCTATCAAGCAATGGTGCCCCCTCAATTCTTGTATGGAGTCGAAGTTATTTACTTAAGCGGCAAGACCTCCTGGGATAGAGAGGAGGGAAATATATTAAAAAGCCTATTTGTACTGCCTAAATCTTCTATGGTACAGGCGGCAAGAACTGGGTTGGGAATTACCTCGTGGGCGATAACTGCCTGTATGGCCCTTGTACGTTTTTGGCAGCGACTGGGAGCTGAAGAGTCCCTTAAAATTTCCCAGTGGGCCAAAATGGAAATTGCCACGAGTGAGCTACCTTGGGAACACTACCTCACTATTTAGAATTACTTTGCTCTGTGTCCTCACTACTACTCTTAGAGCATCTCTCATCAGTGGGATTTGGTATATCCTCCATAGGGTAGTTTCACTCAAAACATCCCTAAACTCCCTTTTCTCAGATAAGAGGTTGTAGCCCTTAGTGGAACCAGGGGGCATATTACCAAGCAATAGCGATAATTATCGCTATTGCTTGGTTAGAGACAAAAATTTACCGCTGAGCTGTGGCGATTTTTACCGCAAATAAGCCTTGGTATTACCAAGGTTTATCGCAAATGCGATAAAAATCGGCCGCAATGCATGAATATCGCTGAAAAGTCAGCGATATTCATGCATTACCGAGCTAATGCTCTTAGCCATGTTATCCACCTCCCATTGGATAACATTGCTAAGAACTGCTCAGGGCAGGTGTTAGCTTTTGGAGATATTTGCGCTTAGCGCGAATATCTCCAAAAGTTGGTAATAGGAGATAGCGATGTTAGCGACTGTTTTCAGTTGCTAACATCTTGGCACGCCCACTTTGCATGTCATTAGTGATAAATATCACTGACATGCAAAGTGGGGCCCAAGATGGTCGCTATCTCCTACTAGCTGTCTCTAACTGGTGTTAGCGGCAGCTAGGTAATAGGGAGATAATTTTATCTCCACTTTCTTGGCTTTTAAAGCCAAAAAAGCGGAGATAAACCCCCTTGATAATATGCCCCTAGGTTTTCCCACTAAGAAGAGATACCCTGATGATGAAGCATGCCACCTATGGTGGGTTAGGGTATTTGTCCTGAAAGCTATTCCTCCTATTTCGGAATTATGGGCCATATGTATCAAGCCGTTTTTGAATCGCAATGGCCGTTTTGCACGTTTTGGAATGTATGAAACATTCCCAAAATAAGGAATTGCAAACTTGTGCGATTCCTTATTTTTCCATAGCATTTAGGGAATCGCAAATTTGCGATTCCTTAAATGCTATGTATGTAGCAATTTTAGCTTACGAATTTTGTTTAAGAATTCGCAAATTACCACCAACTTTCAGTTGATGGTAACTTGCGAATTCTTCCAGAAATGCACAAATTGGCATTTTTAAAGGTGGCATATGATGCACACACATGCCCATAGGGCATGTATGTGCGCCATATGCACACACATGTTCTTTTCAGGGGTGCAGCAGGGTGTCTTTGAGACATCCCTGCACCTTGCAATAATTCTCAAATTGCGATTAGCAAATTGCGAATTCGCAATTTGAGAATTATTTTGCATTCATTCCTATGGGCCTCCTGGCCCATAGGAATGCATTGGAAATTATTCCTTAATTGCAAATTCGCAAAATGCGAATTCGCAAATAAGGAAGCTTAAGGAATCGCATATAAAAAGCGATTTTGTTCATACATACCATTTTGCATTTCCTAAATAGCGATTCCTTAAAATTCGCTATTTAGGAAATGCAAAATAGTTTGATGATACATATGGCCCTAAGTGAGACTTTAGTTCCTCACTTCACGTTTCTAGTTTTGTGGTGCTCAGACCCAAGGATTTGTTTGTGTGAGTTGTTTACAATTGTTACTCAAGATCAATTTATCTTGATGATGTGTTGGAAGTTGATATTGTGGAAAGGAAACTTTGTGAAATCGTTTTTGGAGAAGAAGAGCCCTAGTCCGGGAGGAGTGGTCTAGGGCACCCGAGCTACAACTTGCCGCTGCGCCTTCCACCTGGCGGAAACATCGTCTTACCTGGGCTGGAGGTATCGGGTGGATCGTGGTGCCAGCAACAACGCCAGTGAGACTCCTGAAGGGCGGAGAGAAACGCAGCAGGGACTCAATCTCCCAAGAGTCCATGCCAAATCGACACCACCTGGTCCAGCGTTCACTGCGAGCCACACCCACTGGTCCTCGCACGGCTCAAATCCCCCTGCTTTCCCTCAGCCAGCGGGAACTTTGTGAAATCGTTTTTAGAGAAGAGGAGCACTAGTCCGTGAGGAGTGGTCTAGCGCACCCGCGCTACAACTTGGCGCACCCGCTTCACGGGTGCCGCTGCGCCTTCCACCTAGCGAAAACATCGCCTTACCTGGGCTGGAGGTACCGGGTGGATCGTGGTGCCAGCAACAATGCCAGTGAGACTCCTGAAGGGCGGAGAGAAACGCAGCAGGGAGTCAATCTCCCAAGAGTCCCTGCCTAATCTAAACCACCTAATCCAGCGTTCCCTGTGAGCCACGCCCACTTGTCCTCGCACGGCTCAAATCCCCCTGCCTTTCCTCAGCCAGCGGGAACTTTGTGAAATCGTTTTTAGAGAAGAGGAGCACTAGTCCGTGAGGAGTGGTCTAGCGCACCCGCGCTACAACTTGCCGCACCCGCTCCACGGGTGCCGCTGCGCCTTCCACCTAGCGGAAACATCGTCTTACCTGGGCTGGAGGTACCGGGTGGATCATGGTGCCAGCAACAACGCCAGTGAGACTCCTGAAGGGCGGAGAGAAACGCAGCAGGCACTCAATCTCCCAAGAGTCCCTGCTTAATCTACACCACCTGGTCCAGTGTTCCCTGCGAGCCACGCCCACTGGTCCTCGCACGGCTCAAATCCCCCTGCCTTCCCTCAGCCAGCGGGAACTTTGTGAAATCGTTTTTAGAGAAGAGGAGCACTAGTCCGTGGGGAGTGGTCTAGCGCACCCGCGCTACAACTTGCTGCACCCGCTTCACGGGTGCCGCTGCGCCTTCCACCTAGCGGAAACATCGCCTTACCTGGGCTGGAGGTACCGGGTGGATCGTGGTGCCAGCAACAACGCCAGTGAGACTCCTGAAGGGCAGAGAGAAACGCAGCAGGGACTCAATCTCCCAAGAGTCCCTGCCTGATCTACACCACCTGGTCCAGCATTCCCTGTGAGCCACGCCCACTGGTCCTCGCACGGCTCAAATCCCCCTGCCTTCCCTCAGCGAGAGGGAAACTTTGTGAAATCGTTTTTGGAGAAGAGGAGCCCTAGTCCGTGAGGAGTGATCTAGCGCACCCGCGCTACAACTTGCCGCTGCGCCTTCCACCTAGCGGAAACATGGCCTTACCTGGGCTGGAGGTACCAGGTGGATCGTGGACCAGCAACAAGGCCATTGAGTCTCCTGAAGGGCAGAGAGAAACGCAGCGGGGACTCAATCTCCCAAGAGTCCCTGTCTGATCTACACCACCTGGTCCAGCGTTCCCTGCAAGCCACGCCCACTGGTCCTCGCACGCCCTAAATGTTGGACCCAGGCCTCCGCTGCACGGGACCGCGCGGTAGCGTCCCGGGAGAAGCCCAGGACAAGGGCGGGACCGTCCAAGGCCGTCACAGGCTGAGGGAGGTCGAGCTGGGCCAACCCCCAAAACCTTCTTGTCATCAATCCCTGGTTTTATGTTCACTCGTACTCAATTCATCCCCTAATCTGTATCCTTCTTTTTAGCGTGTTGGGCCCTTCCCCACAGCTATATTTCTATGCCAATGGCAACCAGGTCAGGGAAACATGGGAGGGCGGGGGGTGGTTGTGTGGGCGGTACAATGGACCAGTTCATTACCCGAGCTTTCTCCGTGCTAGAGAAGGAAATAGCCATTACGGAACATCGTCTCTCACTCAATCTTCCCAACCACAAGCGTTCCTCCTTAGGGCCCTTAGCACTAGCAGCTTCCCCTCCCAATGTGGTAGTGCACGTAGAGGGGGTACCGCCTATCCAAATACAAAATAACGTGGGCGCCATTAGGGCTAGTCTGGATAGGCTTAACGGGTTAGTGCCCATCAGGCCAACCTCTCCCACCCCTCACGAAACACCAGTGCCCCCCCCTGAAACCATTGTTCAGTTGGGCTCTTTGAATTCACCTAAGGGCCACCCATGTAATCAGCTGTTAGTGCCAGTGGCGGGCTTGAGACTTCCTCCCATAAAAAGGAAGAGAGCCACAAGCTGCAAAAAAGGAGGTCGAACTCATTTGGCAAAAAGCTTAAATCTAAGGGTATTCCGGCCCTAGGGATCTCAAGGAGGGAGGGGAGGAAGAAAGAAATGACACTTACCCCAAACCTAACTGCAGGAAGTGCCCAGCCTATGAACTCGATTCTATTTGAGCAATCTCACACAACACAGGAGCAGATTGGCAATCTCGTGCCTACACCTGCCTTAGGCTTTCCACCGTTGAGCCCACTTGTCAGCCCAAATTGAGAAATTGGTTAAATCCTTGAATCTCCCAGTGTTGGAAAGGGTTAAGTCTGTGGCCGAGAGGCTGGATAGATTTGAGCAGGCTACCCTGGATAACTTTTTCTCTCTAAAATCCCTAATAAAACTACCCGCTAAGAATTCACAGGCAGAACATATACAGACTGGAAACCCAGATCCGGGCCGGGTTTCAACTACAGTGCGGCAGTCAGCGACCATCGATGTTACTCTCCCAGCTAAGACAGGGACGTCAGGACCAGTTTTAGTTTTAGCTGGATCCCCTACCAACACACAGGCATCTAGCTCTAGGTCCCCCAAAGTGAATAGGAAACACCCAGCTAGCCCTCCCCCAAGTGTAACTACGAAAAGTACCCACAATAGGTCACAAAGGCAAAACAATATCCCCAAACGGGTCACCGAGGGAAGCCATAGCCATAGTCCTGCTGCGAACCCCCAACATCCTCCCTCAGATCCTAATGGTGCTCCAAGACTCCCCAGGATAGATCTCCCGCCAGCTTGTCGGCCTTATGTCGCGGTGCTAACTAGAGTTCCGCGGCTGAAGGGAGACCAATCGGAAACGTACCAGGAACTCAAAAACAAAACTATCCACTGGCTGAGGGAGAACAGACCATTACCCAACGAGCTGGACGGTCAGATCTTACACGTTAGAAGGGTGGGGTGGGTGGGCAATAGGTACAGGGACTATCAGGGGGACTGCATCATTGTGAATTTTAAAGATGTCAGGGTTGCACAGTTCATCTGCAACTGGCAGAATGGGGACGGACGGTCAGGCATGAGTGTAGTCGATCTCAGTTATTTCTACATCAGTACTGATGGTCAACAGAATGCCCCCTGCCAATCCTGGGGCAGAGACCAGAATACCTATTCTTCCAATAACTATGTCTCCTATCGGGCTCACCCTTCCAGCTCAGGCATAGGAGGTTCTGGGTAGGGCTGTAGTTATTGACGTGTTCAACACAATCGAGACACAGGTAACCACCCGAGCCTATCCGCAAAACCCGAGCCTAGCCAGTCGGGTGAGGTTAGAGCACTCCTCGGTCCCCCGATCAATCCCTGTAGCGGGCTTAGCTCTACAGCCCCTAGTCTTGGGCCAAAGTAATCTCAGACCTCTCTCTTTATACACAAGGACAAAGGTAGAGACACAGGTGAGGCAATTCTGGAAGTGTCCCCACAGCGTGCTGGTACTCTGGTGGACACGCCCGTGGTGGAACCAGCTGTGACGGATCCAGTTCTTAGGATTCTCAGCTGGAACATTGCAGGTATCTCACGGAATTTGGCTTTACCTGACTGGAATACCCTGGTGGAGGCCCACTCCACCTGTATCTTTCAAGAGACCTGAAGCAGGGAGCCTTGTCACAAGGTTGGTTACAGCACGTACCATATACCCGCAGTTTCCTCAGTTTCTGGGAAAGGCCGCCCTTCAAGTTGGCTTCTTATATGGGCGGACATATCGCTGGGGTGCCAAATAGTGCAGAGCGCAACGATTTCCCCTGATATATTAAAAATCACTGTCAGGGGGCCAAAGAGAGGGCTAACTTTAGACATCTTTAACATCTATGCCAGGGGCACTAAGGGGGGATCCTTGTCCCCCACGGGTGCTATCCTCGAGGGTTTACTCAGACAGTGTCCTACTAGTACATATGTTCTAGTTGCAGGGGACTTTAACTGCACCTATAAACCCCTTGACTCGGACGACATTCTGGACATTGACGCAGAGGACTCAAGAAGAGGTATTCCCCTCCTAACAATCGACCCGATAAGGAAGTGGTCCCAACAGGTTTTCCAACTGAATTCTTTGACACTCAAATTCGGGTTGAGGGCTGCAAATGGTAGAACTACCTCGGACTCAAAGGGAGCCCACACCTATAATAGGGTGAATTATACCTCTAGGATTGACTATATCCTTCTCGATCTTAGCTCTGGACATTCATGGGCGATATGGAAGTCTTGCCCTCAGCAGATAGCGATCATAATCCGCTATCCCTGGCTCTACACCACCTGTGGCCAGGGGCGTCTGGCCTGACTCTGCCCACCATAACATCATCCACTAGGGAAGTTCTGCCCTCCAATTGTGGGAGACGGCTAAGATAGTGTAGGGTCGTACCAGATGAGGGGAAACTCCAAGCAATAGGGGCACTCCTGGGGACGGCACAGACCAGATTGGAAGGTCCCTCCTTGACAACAAACAAAGTGACGGCTCTCTTCTGCGAGAGTGTCAAAGAAATGGGAAACTTGTTTGTAGTCCCCAATAGGGATCCAACTGTGGCGAAGACCAAAAGCAGTAAGAATACCCCAGGCTGGTTTACTAAAACATGTAGGGGGAAGAAATCTGTGCTAATAGCTGCCTTCAAAAGCAAATCCCCGGCTAGGACCAGGGTAGCGAGGAAAGATTACAAGCAAACCATCGAGGAGGCAAAGAAAGAATGGGACGACCGGTACTGGTCTGACCTAAAGGTGGCCAGTGCTGGGAGAGATTCCAGAGCGTTCTGGAACCTAGTGAGGTCTAGGGACAGGCCTGATAACACCTTTATTACGTGCAATATCCCGGGCCAATGCTGGCACGACCACTTCTCCTCCCTATATACAATCACATTGGAAGTTAACCAGGTACAGCGCTTGACTCATACTTTCCCAACTACCCGACTAGGGGAACCACTAGGGCACCCTTTCACCTCCAAGGAAGTTGATAATGTTATTAGATCCTTGGTGCCCCTTAAAGCAGCTGGGCCTGATGGGATCACGGCCGATTTGCTACGTGCTAACCCGATTGAGTGGGGGAGAATAATAGCACCACTACTTAATGCTATCAATGTTGGTGCACCAGTCCCCCATTTATATAAGGGGCGGAGGTCATCCCCATCTTTAAGAAGGGCTGTCGGGACGACCCCGAGAACTATCGCCCGATAAGTCTTATTGACTGTACGCAGAAGGTCACAGGGAAAGTGGTTTTGGGGAGGGTGCTCTAGTGGGTAGACGAAAACAACATCTTATCTGACTACCAAGCCGGCTTCAGATCAGGTACAGGGACCATTGAGCAGGCCTTCAGATTGTTGCTTCTTTACTGGAAGGTGGTGGTGGTGGGCAAGGGCAGTCTTTACCTAGCCTTTATAGACCTGAAGACTGCCTTTGACCTAGTGCCCCGGGAGGGGTTGTGGAGGGTTCTGACCGAAATGGGGTATCCTCCGTACATCTTGTCCCTGCTGGTGAGGTTACACACTGACAACTATGCCCAGGTACGGTGGGGCACCCAGGGGCAAAAAACTGACAGGATTCCAGTGAATAGGGGTGTCCGCCAGGGTTGTGTGCTCACCCCCACTCTATTCTCTCTTTATGTGAATGGAGTGGTTGACCATCTCCTAAAAATTCCATGCCAACTCTCCTATTCGCTGATGACACCCTCCTTATCTCCAAGTCCCCCATGGGCCTGCAGCTGCTCCTGAACAGCTTCCATATCTTTTGTACCCAAAGGGGCCTGATAATTAACACAGGAAAAAACAAGTATCTGGTTCTGAACCCACCCAAACGACTAGGTCGCCCTCCTTTATTAAACTCTGTCCCCCTGGAGAGGGTCTCGGAGCTTGATCATTTAGGCATTCGCCTCACGGATTCAATGCAGTGAAACCCGCACATCCAAAAAATGTTCATCAATCACAAGAGAATAGTAGGGTTCCTTCGAAAACAGCAGCGCTCCTCTACAGCTAAACCCATTGCACCGGTCGTCGAAATCCACAAAGCTAGAGGGGTGATCGCGGCCCTGTATGGGGCAGAACTCAGGGGCACAAGTAATATGGTGCTGTTAGCCAGATCCGAGAGCAAATTCCTGAAGGATCTTATTGCTCTCCCAAAGAGTACCCCTTCCTTACCACTGCTTTTAGACAAAGGGTGTCGCTCGATCAAAGATCAGGCCAAATTCGCCCCTTGCTCCTCTGGGCACGGTTGTGGCGCGTCCCCGAATGGGCCTCTTATGCGGAAGGTCTTTCGGAGATAATGTCAACGCACGGAGGGTCTCAAATAAAATGGCTAAAAGACGTTAAAACCCTAATATGTTCCAAGAGATCCTAAAAACAGGCAAGTTTCCAGATAATTGGAAAGGGGCAATTGTCAGGCCTATACATAAAAAAGGTGATGTAAACTCCCCAAAAAACTATTGTCTAATAAACCTATTGGATATAGGCGAAAAGGTCTTTTCTAAAGCAATTTTGGGTTTATTAAAGGATTGGGTGGATGATAAACAGATAGTACCACCAGAACAGGGGGGTTTCAAAGAAGGCCACTCAACAGTTGATCACTGTTTTGCTCTTTGGTCCATTGCACGGAAGTCGATAGATCAGGGGGGACAACTATTCTGCTGTTTCGTGGACTTCCGTGCAGCTTTCGATCTGGTGGACAGGGAGCAACTGTGGTCAACACTGGTAGGGTATGAAATACCGGGTGACCTGCTAGCCCTAATCCAAGCCTGCATACTGAAAATTGGGCACAGATAATTCTGGATAAGGAGGGAGGAATGACGAAGAGAATCCCAATCGGGAACGGCTTAAGGCAGGGTTGTGTACTTGCCCTCTTACTATTCTCTCTGTTTTTAGCAGACCTACCCCAAAAATTAAGAGAGATTAGAGGGGCTAACCCAAAACAGCGAGGAAACCAGATATCGTGCCTCCTCTATGCTGATGATCTGGTAATCATGGATCAGACGGAGATAGGGCTCCAAAGAAAATTAAATCAATTTAAAGAATACTGTACTAGCAAAAAATTAGTAGTGAACATGGAGAAAACAAAAATTCTTTGCTTTGGTAGGAGGAAAGCAAAGTTCTCTTGGTACTTGGGCACA
Source organism: Lissotriton vulgaris (assembly GCF_964263255.1). Taxonomy (NCBI): domain Eukaryota; kingdom Metazoa; phylum Chordata; class Amphibia; order Caudata; family Salamandridae; genus Lissotriton; species Lissotriton vulgaris. The sequence goes on along the minus strand of NC_141696.1, from coordinate 772,589,786 downwards.
GTATTGCTTGAGAGGGTAGCCGTTTATAGATATCTGGGAATGTGGTTTTCTGGTACCCTGAAATGGTATATTCATTTACAAGCATTAAAAATGAGGGCATTATCGTCCGTGAAAGGCTTAAAAAGATTCAATAATAGCTATGGAGAAATGTCGGATAGACCGGTCCTGAAAGCCTATCAAGCAATGGTGCCCCCTCAATTCTTGTATGGAGTCGAAGTTATTTACTTAAGCGGCAAGACCTCCTGGGATAGAGAGGAGGGAAATATATTAAAAAGCCTATTTGTACTGCCTAAATCTTCTATGGTGCAGGCGGCAAGAATTGGGTTGGGAATTACCTCGTGGGCGATAACTGCCTGTATGGCCCTTGTACGTTTTTGGCAGCGACTGGGAGCTGAAGAGTCCCTTAAAATTTCCCAGTGGGCCAAAATGGAAATTACCACGAGTGAGCTACCTTGGGCAAAAGAGTCTAGAGTATCAATAAGGAATGCCTACAGGGTGCTCGCACTGAAGCTCTGCCCGCTACAAGACCATATAATAATAGGTAAGAAAGAACTAAGGCTACAAGGAACCGATATGTCCCGTACTTATGACCGGGAGTACCTCTCACAAAAATGCTCTGTAGCCCATATGACATCAGCCTGGGAGCTTGACCAACATTTTCCCTATGTAGATCGGCTACCAAGTCACAGCTTAAGGCGGGAAGTCCTAAAAATTAGAATTGAAATAAACCCATGTTTCGCTAATAATGGAGCTCGAAATCAAATGATGGTATGTAATGGGATTTGCACTTGCACTTTAGGCACTACCTGCAATATTACTCATATTTTATTAGATTGTTTGTGGTTTTTAGATATACGAAAGGAGTTTTTATGCCCGATTTTCAAAAATTATAATATTACAAACAGGATGCAAGCGGCTAAATTGTTAATGGAAATGGGGAACTTAGATATAGCCTGTGTTTTAGGGAAATATATGAAAAAAGTTAAGGCGTTCCTCAACTGCACAGAGTAAGATCTAATAATATAAGCCCTCGATATTAAAGAAGTCTAAAACAATTAGTGTTCAAAATAGTAAGCGCTGCATGTTTAAGGAGGTGTTGTATAGTATGAACTAAGTGATTTTATTAATTTAATTGTTATAATACTCAGTTTTTAAAAATGATAGTAATCATATGTATACCAAGAAATATTATGCTTATTGACACCGCTGTGCTATGTATCTGTCGCTGTTTTTATTTTATCCTTTTTAGTAAGATAAGAGGTAAATTGTACTTTTATGGTTGTAACAAACCAAATAAAGTTTGTTTTGACTGACTGACTGACCCTATTATGTGAGTTGGGCCTTGGAGATGCCTGGGCCGCTAGAACTGCTCCCCCGAAGGCCACTCTAAAGAAATTGTATTGGAAGTGGATAACCAGTAGTAATAATTCAAATTCAAAGCAAGGCAGAATCACTACTGAGTTCCTGAGCCTCAAGGAAGTGCCCGCCTACGAACCATATCGTGACATTATTACTAATCCAACTGACTGGGCGCTGTACTTTAAATTTAGAGTGGGCACCCTTCCAGTAAATGAACTGACTGCGCGCTGGAAGGCTCCGTCTATGACCTCACCCTATTGCCCAGTTTGTCCGTCACAAATCAAATCTGTTGCCCACCTGATGTTCCAATGCCCGGCATATAAAGTGCCAAGACACTGCTGGCTGAAACCCATTTGCCGCGAACTTGGCACCCGGCACCATATTGTGGCCCTACGCATTCTGAAGTCGGACACTCGGACTTTGTTTTTATGCGGTGTTTCTAAATTCTGAAGTCGGGCATGGTTCATCCGAAGTAAAAGGCTTTTGTTATCTATTTAAATGGTTGTTTTTACATTGTTTTTTAAATGCCTGCTTTTATTCAAGTATCAATGTTTTTAAAGGGGACCTGCTATTTAATGCATTTTAATTGTATTGTATATTGCTACAAGATATGTTTTTTATCGAATAAAGCATTACTCAAACTCAAACTCAACTCCATATTGTGGAGTCAATATGAGTGCAGGTAGATATAACAAAATATATATTTCGATAGAACACCTTTACAGATTGTGTGATCAAGATCAGACTGTCCATATTGAGTCTTTAGAGAGAGCATTTCACATAAGTTTCCCAGTTTACGCCTGGAAACCTACAGCATTTACAGTTGCTGGGAAATATTTGTGAATTTAGAAGAGTGACTGTGCAGAAGCATGTCTGAATGCACAACTGTACCTAGGGTACATAAGGTAGGCTGCTTAGGGCTATGATATGTTTCCCTCCAGAGGCAAAATATGTGCCCCCACAGAGAACTACTGGACCTACAAGCTTAACAATTTTGGAATTCTATTCTTCCTTTTCCTACCTCAAAAGCGATTTAATCCTGATATTGCCTGAAGTAAATCTCAGACCACTTCAATAGTGTGAATGGTCCTGCCATCCCTCATACTTATGTGTGATGCTGCTGTCCTTCTCGCTTGTCTGGTGGGTTCAGGTGGCCACTTGCATGCTTTCCATGGACTTCTGCCCGACTCTCTACAATGCTAGCTTGCCCGCCCTCAGCTTATCTGTTCTCCCATCACTTGGTGCCATGGCATGACTCTGCACATATCTCCCCTCCCTGTACATCCGTGGTGGATGTCTAATTATTTTAAATGCACTGGTCTTTCTTACCGGTACTCGCGCTACCTCCCAGTGTTTGTTGTCTTTTCGGAGGGCCTTGAATCACTGCAGACAGCTTAGGACATAAGACTGGTCCTGCCCAGGTATTAGTACTGTACACCCCACTTGGGTTGTGAACTGCTCACTTCCTGCCTTATCACCTTAGATTGTACCCCAGAGGGCTCCCCACTTTCCCGTATGTCCCCTTGTCCTTCCTTCCCATATTCCTGGTCTGTTACCATGCCATCTACAGATCTGGACAATTGCTCATTTTCATATTGCGTGGGTGTTGGTGACCACACTCTTGAGTCTTACATGCCTCCCTTCTGGGCTCTTGGATTCCCTCCATCTTGGCACCTACCCCCGACGCCTCCCGCCCACTAACTGTTGTCTCCCTTAATAGGAATGGCCTGACAAGTTATGTGAAATGCATGAACATTTTTTCTTAATTACCCTCCTAGCGGCCAGACAGTGCACTCCTAGAGGAAACACACCTTTCCCCTCTGTAGGTGGGAAAACTTAGAAGGGGTTGAATAGAAGGGTCATTCATAGTAACGTGCCCTTAGATGCCCATATCAAGACACTGGCTTACCTCTACCCTCAACACTTCGGGAGGTGAACATCCTAAATGATAAATCCCTTTCTTGCACAGTATTGCAAATCTCGACAGAGGATGAAGGGCCCTATGCTTTGTCGAAGTTTTTGATTGGTTCTAAGATACTCTGGTTAGGGTATGTGTATACCACATGGGCCTCAACCGCACCTTTCTCTACCGTCTCCACAGACCGCTGACCAAGATGGCTACCCCCAATTCCTGTTGTGAGGGGACTGGAACCTGATACCTGACCTGATCCTAAATGGGGTGAGTCCTACTGATCGCAAGAATGAAGCAGACAGGACCCTTCTATGTGACCTTTGTAATGACCACTGCCTTTCCGACATCTGGCACTTGCTTCACCTGGTGGATAGGGAATTATCCTTCCTCTCAGCGGTTCATGGCACGCAATCACACTTGTACTACTTTTTTGTTACCCATAGGGCCCTGACAGTTTTACGGGACTGCACAATACTGGAAGGCTCGCTCTTGGACACTGACCAGATACGGTCGAGCCTGCACTGCACTGTTCAGCTTCAAGTGCACAAGCCCTGCCACTTCAACGTAACCCTTTATCAATCTCCCAGGAGAAAAAACATTTGCAAGCCCACATGGCCTCCTATCTGTCTGACAACCATGGGTCTCTCCCTCCTCTCAGACTCTATGGAGTGTGGCCAAGGTGACTCTTCGAGGCTAAATGATGAGAGATGCGACCCTGGCCAACAAACAGCGGGCCGAGTGCCAGATTTCTTTGGACAGAGACTTTAAAACACACACAAAAGAGTACACATCGAAACCAGTGGCAAATTCCGCCTTGGAAAAGGACAAAATGGAACATAATTCTCTCTACACATCTAGGGCGGAATATGCCTTTTATAAGTTACTAGCCCGGCACTATAAGTATGGGAAAAAGGCAAGTTTAGGCCTCACCAGTCTCAGCGATTAAGGCCAGAACCTCCTTAACAGCGAGATCACCAAAGAAGCAGACTCCCAAGCTATAATAAATTTACCCGATAAAACGTTCCAGGGGAGGACAGCTTCCTGGGGAAATTCTATCGCTGGATCAAGGACAACCTGCTCCACAAAGATTTCCAAGAAGCAAAATGGATGCCTTCCCTTCCACTCAGTGCCAACATGGCTGTGATTACGGTCCTCCCCAACCTGGGACCTCTTGCAATACAGTAGCTACCACTCAATCTCGCTTCTGAATACTCACTCCAAAATGCTGGTGAGTATTCTGGCGGCCCACCTCTAGCGCGTCATCCCAAGTCTAATTTCAAGATCCCCTAGTGTGATTTGTCGTGTGTAGATCATCTTGCAATCACCTTCTCACCTTGGCCCACCTGCTTTAGGTCTCTAAAGATTCTTTGGATGCCACGGTGGCCCTTTTGTTGGGGGCTAAGAAGGTGCTTGATCGGATAGAATAGGACTATCTCCTCAAGGTGTTACGTAATTTCAGCTTGGGAGATGAATTTATGACAAAAATTCTCTGGCTAAATTTCCAGGTTAACTGCGGGGGCTTCCTGTCATACACCTTTTCGGTTTAGAGGGGGAACATACAGGGTTGTCCCCTCTATCCTCTCCTGTGTCTACTGCACATGTAGCCACTAGTGGCTACCATCTGTCAATCGCCCCAGATAACGGGCATATCCATGGTTTCAGGCATAGCCGAAACTAGCACTAAATATCGGAAGTGGACCCATCTTAATCTCTGCCTATGGGGGAGGATTCATGCTGTTAAAATGGTCATTGCCACCCATGTCTCATACATCCTGCATATGCTACCCTTCCTGGTCCGTACAGCCATACTGAGGGCACTGCACTGAAAAGTGTATCAAGTCCTTCATATCGTTGAACATGAGGCCCCGCTGGTACTTCTCCAAGCTGTTGGCACAGAGAAGGTAGGGTGGACTAGGGGCACCCATTATCGAACATTTCTATCCAGCTTTACCCATGGCACAACTCATGCACATGGCCCCAAAATACAGGGACCCGGTCTACTGGATCCGACTGCAACACACCTTGACCTATTGTAGCACTGGTTTGGATATTCTCTACCACCATAAAACACCTGCGGTGCTGACCCCTAATCCTGTTGTACAAATAATGGGCAGGACTTGGAACCATATTAAAACAATTCTGCATAGTTCTACCCAACTACATTTAATGGCCCTCTTATAGAATAATGCAGGTATCCAGGTGGGTGGATGCCCGATAAGATAGAGGCTTTGGGAAGCCTCAGGGGTTTTGACTCTCCATGATGTCATATAAGTCAGTAAGCTGAAGTCTTTCCCCTCCCTGCAGGCAGAATTCTACCTGCCTGATATACAGACATAGCGGTACTACATCACTGCCTGCACAGGATTCTCCGAACCCTTACTATGGCAGGTCTCCCCTTCTCCTATCCAGCACTATTTGATGACCTGGGGAACATACAAAGGGGTGATGTCAGGCTTCTACAATTATGATACTACTACATCTCCACTCATAAGCACTATTTGTGCATCTCAGCATGCACTGCCAGAATATCCTGCAGGTTCACTACACAGATGAAGACTGGAGGGAGGTGATGGCATAATTGGGCAGCAGTACACGGGATGCGAAAAAAATTCTGTCTCTTCAAAATGGTGCAACAATAGTATTGAACCCCTAAAAAACTGGTTGCCTTCGGCCTGCTCCCCCATATGCACTGCTGGAGGGCTGCACAGTTGGTCTGCAACATCACAGATATCCTCTGTGATTGTCCAGGCATCTCCCTCCTCTGGGCTACTATAGGTGCAACCTTGGTCCGTTTGATGGACCTCCTTTCCCTTATGCCGAAACCCCTGATTATGCTGCATGACTTTGCTGACCTCCCTGACCTTTCGACGCACATCAGATGGTTACTGTTGACAGCCCTGACTATGGCAAAGCTCTGTTGACTGCGCAAGTGGCGTGCAATCCTTCTACTCTCCCACAATGAATGACTGACGAAGATGTATAAGGTAGGATCCTATGAGAGTTTAATTTACCGGCTCCAGGAGAAGGAAGAGGCATGTGAGCATATATGTTAGCATATATGGTCCCCCTTACTGAACCTGGGAGTGGACACGACTTCCATCAATGCCTCAAGATAGAGTTGCCTTTCACCTGCATGATTATTTGCTGATGAGCAGTACTGGACCAGGCCCTTTTTGCAGGTGTATCCCTTATGTTTTGCCTCCAAATTTTTCTGAACTGCTTTTGTTGGTTTTAGTACTCTGGGGATTTTGCCACTGCTAATCAGTCCTAAAGTACATGTGCTCTCTGTTTAAATTGTTATGATTAGTTATCCATGATTGTCATATTTAATTTACTGGTAAGTCCATAGTAAAGTGCACTGTGTGTGCCGAGGGCCTGTACATCAAATGATTTTAGTAGGCCTGCAGCACTGGTTGTGCCACCCACATGAGTAGCCCTGTAAACGTGTCTTAGGCCTGCCATTGCAGTGTCTGCGAGTGCCATATTAAAGTGCATGTCAGCCTGGCAAGCGCACCCACTTGCCAGGCCCAAATCTTCCCTTGTTCTACATGTAAGGCACCCCAAGGTAGGCCCAAGTTATCCCCATGGCAGGGTGAAGTGTATGTGAAAAATAGGACATGTACTGGTGTGTTTTACATGTCCTGATAGTGAAATACTGCCTATTTCGTTAGCCATTGATTATCATTGGAGCTGCCTTGTAACATTTTACAAGTGTGACTTTCAACTAGTAACAGCTAGAGATTTGAAGTTTGGGTTCTTTTAAAAAATGTGTTTTTTAAATGTTGGGATGGGGAATTACACTTTTGGAAAGTGGACATTTCCTTGCGTTACCCTCCTGTGCCTCTGTCTGCCTGTGGACTCAACATCTGATTTACACTGACATGAGCCTGCGGCTGAAGAAATTGACACAGTGCATGGGTCCCACCCACCTCATTGACTCCAGCGCATCCATGCATCATACCTGTGCGCCAACTCTACATTGGCGCTGGGCTTGAGTAAGGAAGCGAGGCTGCATGTCCAGAGAATTGACGCGTCACCTCCCTGCACAGTAACCAACCGACACATAATCTCCCCTCGCAGTAATAAACAATGCATCACCTCCTCTCCAGTAAGGAACCGATGCATGACCTCCCCTGCGTAGCAGTAAGGAACTGACGCATCACCTCTGCTGGAGCAAGGAACCAACGCATCACCTTCCCTGCTTGTAAGGAACTGACGCATACCTGTGGTTTCAAACACATCATCTTTGTGCCTGTTTTTGTCTTGTGATTTTGGCACATCCCAGGTACTTTGATAAAGTGAGGCTTTCATAGTTTTATATGGACTGAACTGTTTTTAACTTTTTTAAAGTGATATTTTGATATATGTATGTTGGATTTTTATTGTTTTGTTCTTGTTTGGTTTAGATAAACATTGTTTATTTTTCTAAACTGGTGTGGTGTGCATTTGTAGTGTTTTCACTGTGTTACTGTATGTGTTATGTACACATACTTTTCACAAAGCCTCTGAGATAGGCCTGACATCTTGTGCCAAGCAATGAAGGGGGTGAGCAGGGGTTATCTTAGGTGAGTAATCACCTTGTCCTGACAGGAAGCAAGGGTTCTTACTTGGACTAGATGTTTGCCACTGACAACTAGAGACCCTCATTTCTAACAAGCAGTTCCTGTTTACCGCCTTTTCACCTGGACAACTTTGAACTTGCGGCAGCAAGCCGCATAGCCCTTTTTTGACACTCCTTCCCTTTATCCCGTAGCCCCTCCTTGTCTCTGTCCTGTTATTCATAACCCTTCCTGTCCTTACCCCCTCCCCTTTCTTGGTGGCCTCCGTTGGGATGTATGGGTCTCCCACGGCATGTCCTCGTTCTATCAGCCAACTCCCTTGCGACCTGCTTCCTTTGAGAGGACTCTCTGTTGGATGGCACTTTCTCCTCGGGTATTCAACGTGGGGTCCCATGCCCTCCCTCGACCAGTGAGATGTTACAAATTACTTTTTTGCCTTTGATTATGTATTGTTTCTCAATCTGTTTCTCGCCTTTTGCTGTTGATGTGTTGTGTTGCCTCTTGCCCTCTGACCACCTGGACATCCGTTGCATGGTCTGGTTCTAGTATGAAGTCGACTCTCTCCTTCATCCATTTTCTGTTTCCCTTTTCCAGATTTGGTACATTGTGTATTGTTCTGAGCAGGTGTTCTACGATTTCTGGCTTCCTGTACTCATTGTTGTACTGCTGAGATATTTCACAATACAAAAATTGTTAAAGCTTAAAAAAGTGTGAATTGATCAGAAGCCCATGCACATTCCTTGTGTGAGACCCATACATGCGACACAACTCTGAGGAAATATTGTGTATAAATAATATGATTTTCAAGTACAAAGTCACCTTTTATCAATATTTTGCAAAGGCTTGGTAGATCGAGGCATTTGTTGGGCTTAAATTTGAGAAACGCATTATAAATCGGATAATCTGTAGGAGATTTCATTCACTGGAGAAGGTGGTTGTCATAAGGAAGTGTTTTTTCAAAATGTGAATGTTTGTAAAAATTACATTTTTGAAACTGTAGTATAATATTTTGTCAAAATATTCTAGAGCAGAGTCAGCAGTGCCACTTGTCCATGTAGTTAAAAAACTTGTTCAATCTAAAAAAAATCTTGATTGTGACAAATTAGTAAAAACGAATCATTTCCGATTTTACTGCACAGTCATCTGATATTCACACTCTCATTGGTAAACAGGATCCCAGAAGTATATGATAGCAAATAATTTACTAGCAAGAACATTAGCTGTAAAATAATACCTAAAGAGCTGGAGGCTTTGGCATTTCAAGGTCACTGACACGCCACTGGGATTCTAGGTCCTGTAGTTAAAACTATGATACCCGTTTTGTTTTCAAGAATATGGTAGGAAAGAATTCAATTTTGAAAGGTGGCTTGGGATTGGAACTAAATCCTGGTTTCTCTGACTTCTCTGTAGGCAGTGTAATCCTGCTCTACCTGCAAGCACTCAATTTTCTTTATTTACAGTTACCATTTCCCTGTTTATCAATAAAGATTCAATCCAGAGTCAAACATGTGCAATGCACATGGCTCATTGCAGCCGGTTGTAAAATTACTTCCCAGCAGCTCAGATATTGGCCACACAAGACACAAAGGTGTGGAATTCTCTCAACAGTACCTTTTGTGACAAGTACAACATATTTAGCATCTGAACTAACAGACCCGGGAACGTACCCACAAAAGTAGCTAAAGGACTTATTTTATTCTAACCTACAGTGCATTTTCAAGAAAATAATTTTTTACAATTTCCAGCTAGTACTTTCCAGATGTGTGCTGAGCTGCAAGAAATTAAAACTTGCAAGAGAAGATAAACAATGGTGTTTCCAACTTAATTAAAAATATATTTCTGTTGGCTTGATTTTTCTCTTTGCTCTTCCAAGATTTTAAACCACCCAAGGGATGGCTGTTTGACCTCCATGGAAATTAGTTTTGAACAGTGTTATTTTTCATAAAGTTTCATCTTCACAGATGCAATTCATCAAACCGTGCTTCAGGTCCAGCTCCTGCCTTCCTCATTAACCAAATCAGGTCTACAAAGGACTTTATATTCCAGAACGCCTAGGAAGATAACGCTTTACTCAGTGGACTGTCTGTGGGAGGTTTCCAGGAACACGTTCAATTACAGTAGCGAGGAACAGCACCTGGAAGTGATGTCTTACGAGCTGATAAGTAAAACCCGGATTGAGCTAACTCTCTGTAGGACCCAAAGAGGTATTTGGATGAAATATCAGATTAGAAATATTGAGCTGCAGAAATATCGGAAAAAATATTATTTATTTATTTATTTATTTATTTATTTATTTATTTATTTATGTGATTTTTAAAGCGCAGCAATTACCCGTGGGTGTCTCGACGCTAGGAGCTAGATCTATTACCAGTGTCTTAGAGAACAGATGCAGAGTTCTATATCTGAAGGTGCTAATTAAATCATTGAGAAAACAACCATGTCTTAAGTTGCTTTCTGAAGATAAGCAATGTAGGGCTGGATTTTATATTGAGGGGAAGAGAGTTCCATAATCTTGCCGCTGCAATGCTAAAACGTCTGTCTCCCCAATTGACTTTCCTTGTTCTGGGAATTTGAATCAGGTGAGCGGTGTTGGAACGAAGCGTTCTGAGGGTTGGGAGAGGCTTAAGGGAGTTTTTAAGAAATGTGGGTCCCATGTTGTTTATTGCCTTATAGACAATGCATAATGACTTAAACTTAGTACGGCTTCTCACCGGGAGCCAGTGCAGTTGAGTTAGTTGTCTTGAGACGGAGGTGAATTTTGGGATGCCAAGTAAAACTCTGGCCGCGGCGTTCTGAATCATTTGCAGTTTGGAAATGACTTTTTCTTGGGCATTGAGAAAGAGGGCGTTGCAATAATCAGTACGTGAAAACACTAGGGTAGAAATAAGAGTTTTGCCAGTATTGGTGGGAAGGTATGGCAAAAGCTTCTTAATTTTTCGCAAGATGTTGAAAGACGATGAAACTACAGAATTCACGTGGTGATGGAAATGAAGTTTGTCATCGAATATAACTCCCAAGTTTCTCACTTTGCTGACGGGTTCAGGTGGAGCGCCCATTTCCTCCGGCCACCATAAAGGAGACCAGGCTGGCTGGACCTTGCCGAACAGCATTACTTCGGTCTTGGAAGAGTTCAATTTAAGACAGTTGGAGGCCATCCAACTGCTAATGGCCCACATACCGTCTTTGAAGTTGGCCGCTATGGTGGAACCGTTTTTGTGAATAGATAATACCAGCTGGGTATCATCAGCGTAGGTGGTCAGATTAATGTTGTACGCTTTTATTACCCTCGCTAAGTCCGACACATAAATGTTAAAAAGGGTCGGACTCAGCGAGGAGCCCTGTGGGACACCGCAAGGAAGGGCCAATGTCGGGGAGGTAAATGAGCCCAGCTTGACTGCCTGTTTACGGTCGGCCAGGAAAGATGCTATAAGGTCCCTGGCCTTGTGTTTGATACCGATGGCCTCGACACGGCCGATCAGAGTAGGGTGATCGACCGTGTCAAAAGCCGCCGATAAGTCAAGCAGAATCAAAACCGCCTGACCATCGTTGTCCATTGTGGTTCTTATTTCGTCAGCGGCCTTGATCAGAGCCGTTTCTGTCCCGTGACCTTGTCGGAAACCGAACTGGGTGTCATCTAGTAGGTCATTAGATTGAATATAGTCAGAAAGTTGTTAGTTCACGACAGATTCAAAAATCTTGGCAGGAAATGGCAATGATGCAATGGGACGGTAGCTGGAAGACTCAGATGGATCAAGCAATTATGATACAAAAATATTGTTTTACAGAAATATCGTTGTCAAGAATATCGATTTTTCAGGTAAGTGATATCGTTATCAATAACATTGTGGTTATTAATATAATTTTCAATACATACCTTGATGTGTGTTAGTTCATATATTCATTTTAAGTGCTATTATTGTTTCTATATTTTTTTATAACATTTTGAAATTAAAGGCCCCATTAGGATGGCGGTCGGATTGCCCCCGCCGGGCTGGCGGTAGTCCTCGCCGGCCCGGCGGGGGCAATCAGCCCGCTATCCTCTTAAAAAAGACCCCCCGCCATATTAGAATGGCGGGGGGTCCGCAGCGGACGGAAAGACCATCCGCCGCTTTTCCGCCCGGTCGACATGTCTGAAAGACACCGCCAGCCATATTAGAATGTGCATTCTTGAATGCTTTTCCGTGGTGGCACGGAAAGGTATGTGGAATCTGCTTGGGGGGCCTGTTGCGGGCCCCCATTGACTCCGGGGATGGGGGGTGCACATGGGGGTACCTATGGTACCCCCCTGCCTTTCGAAGAACAACATGGCAGGCACCACATGGTGCCTGTCACGTTTTGCTTTGAAATGCACGACATGCATTTTTAGCAATGCGGCGGGAGGTGCTGAAAGCACCGCCAGCCGCAATGTTAAAAATAAGGGATGCGCCCGCCACTGCGCATCCTAATTGTCCGCACGGGACCCCCGCCCTTATGGGGGGCGGTCCCATTTACCATGAGGATGGCGGGCGAACAAAGTCCGCCCACCATCCTAATGATACCCATAGTTTGTATTTTTAAGTAATTTATACGTTTTTAATTTCATTGCTAATTGTAATTTATATTGTCGTGGTGGGTTGCTAGGTTTGTAGGGCTGTAGGGTGGGAAGTTAATTAATTATAACGAATTAAGAAATAATGAATAATTTATTATTCGATATTAAATTGATATGTAACGTGTAATAATTATATTTATAAATTATATATTAGGTGCAAGTTGTTGGGTTCGTAGTGGTATAGGTTGGAAAGCTTATTAAGTAATAATGAATTTACAATTATTTATTAATGTATTATTAATCATTTGATGGATGGATACACATGGAAATTGTGTAATAATTATATTTTTAAGTTATACATTAGGTGTGGGCTATTGGCTTTGTAGTTGCATAGGGTGGGAAGGTAATTAAATAACAATTAGCAATGTGTTATTCATTATTTAATTGATTAATAATTATGTAAATTGTGTAATAATTGTATTTTGTAAGATATATATTAGGTGCAGGCTGAAGGGTTTGTAGAAGGATAGGGTAGGAAGTTAATTACTATTAAATTAATTAATATTTACCTATTAAATTATTTAATTAGTACTTAATTGAGGATTAACTATGTTACTTGCGTGACATTTATTTATTCTAATTATATTGTAACTGTGGGCTGGTAGGTTTGTGGGGTTATAGTTGGTAAGTTGATTAAGCAATACATTAATGACCATTTTTTGGTTAGTTAATAAAGTTCATATGAAGAGTTTTATATTGGTTATAAATGAATAGGGTTATATTTCTAATATGTTATGAGGGTGAAGTGAAGTACTTTCCCTAATGTTGACCGGAGTGGGAATAGTAATTCTTATCCCTACGAACTCCAATGCTTTTCTTACTGTTGCACAGACAGGAGGGGGGATAATAAATGTTACCCCTCTTGAGCCCAACTCTTTCCCTACTGTTGCACAGACTGGAGAAGGAAAAGTCAATTTAACCGCTCTGAAGTCCAGCACTTTCCCTACTGTCTCACAGACTAGAGTCGGAATAGTGAATGTTACCCCTCGAAAGTACGCCGCTTTCCCTATTGTTGCAAAGATTGGAGTGGGGATAGTAATTGTGATCCCTCCGACTGGAGTTGGACTAGTAAGGTTTACCCCTTCGGAGTCCAACACTTTCCATTGTGTTGCAAAGACTGGAGTTGGAACAGTAAATGCTACCCTTCCAGAGTCCAATGTTTTCCATACTTGTGTATATACTGGAGTGGGAATAATAAATGTTACCTCTCTGGAATACAACACTTTTCCTACTGTTGCTCTGACTGGAGTGGGAATGGTATATCTAATATTCTCAGACGGAAATACTCATTATAATATTGTTCAAATTTATGTAATTTTATGATTTGTGTATTTCTTTAATTTTACGTTATTTGCGCATATATTTATTTCAAAAAATGTATGTTTAGCTTATTGATTTATATTTATTTAATACAGTAATTCATTTAATATTTTGTATTTGATTTATTAACTTTCCTTGTTTTATATATATATATATATATATATATATATATATATATATATATATATATATATATATATATATATATATATATAGAGAGAGAGAGAGAGAGAGAAATATAGATATATAGATATTTGTATGTATTCTTTTTTGTAGAAGTAAATTTAAAAAAGTCATATAATATATGTAAAATGTAAAAAATATGTCTTTAATAATAGGGTTATATATTTTGTATTATACATATGTGCATTTAAACACATATACACATATATTTAACTGCATATGTTCATGTAAGAATCTGTTTACATATAATATTGAATGCTACTTAAATGTATTTATTTTACTTTGTATTAATGCTATGTATTCAAATATTTAAGATTTACTATTTAAACTGTATATATCTTAAAAATGATATTTTTGTATGTCTTTTCATGTTATTAGTGTGAAACTATTTGTTTTCAACATTGTTTTGCTTACCCTTATAAGACTAGGGAAACTATATTTTTGCAATCAATATTTGTGGCACAATATTTCTGTATTAGTTTTGTGATTGATATTATATCAGTGTTCCACCCAAATAATATCCCATTCAACTCTTGGAGGTTAAGCTCATACAGACCTCTGCAGAAATATGAGATGTGTATGGTAATTGTGTTACCGCACATACATTTTGAGTAATATGTTCGCATAGCATTTTCTAATGCAGTGATTTTTGATCATTTAAAATGTATCTAGTCAATTGAGAAACGTGGGTTTGCTGGCGATGCTGCACTGCTGTCCAAGACACCTGTGGTCCAGAGCAATCATTTGGAGAATATTGTCCTGTTCAACAAAGAGAGGGGGCTTGTCCACAACAGAGACTGAAGAGGGTCTCCGGCTTTCGCTATTTTTGTGGTCTGTTTTAAAAAATATCTGAGTCATGGCACAGAGATCCAAATGTGTGATAGTGTTGACCCATTGGTCACAAGTCTATAAAAGGTCTTCATCAAGGTTTAGGTTGCGACTTTTCATTGCTAAAATGTTATCACACTCAGGCAGATTCTGCTGCAATATGCAGGGAAAACATGTGGGCAAGGATGTTGAATGATCTCTACCACTGAGAATTTTATGGCAAGTCCATAGGCTAGCATTCAGCATTACTCCTTCAATGCCACAACTCAGAATAACTTCAAAGTACAATAAAAAATTGTATCATTAACATGAGCTTCAAAAACTGGAATTTACGCTATCCTTATCTTGCTTTTCCTTCAGTACTATTTGTCTTTTGAATGCTCCTCCTCAATACACAAGTATCTTTTTAAATATATTCTAGTTAGTGAGTGTTAGGGAGAAAGGAAATATGGGGAGTGGTAAGCTTTGGGAAAGGAGTATGTGCTCATTTTAGTGAAACAATGAATGCAAGGGTGCCACAAATCATTAGGCTACTACCATCTTCTAGTCAGACAGTGTTCCCAGGACCATAACATTGAAGAACATTAAAAACAATGAAGGCAAGGGTGTCACACAAGAAATCATGGTACAGAGGCTTGATAGAAATGACTGAGGAGATTAGAGCGGATGTTCATTTATGGTTAGAGAATATATAGGCCTGGAATGGTTGCACGACATTAGGAACAAGGACCACATTTATTCTGAAGGCAGATGCAAAATCAAATGTTTGGAAAGCCAGAATGGGGCAAAAGGAGGCAAGAGGCAAGTGGAACTTGGAGAAGAAGGTTTTGTATATAAATGGTTTGTAAATTATGGCAGTCATTTTATTTATGTAGAAATGTGATTCTTAGATAAGTAATTGGTCTATACTTCTCAGAAAGGAAATATGACAGCTGGGATGAGAGCAGAGAATACTGGGATGAGAGCAGAGAATTTGCCAAACTTAGAGAACCAGGTGGTAAATTGGAATACAAGGTATTTGAGAGATTGCAATGATTGGATACTGCAGGAAGTTTATCAAAGGATAAACAAGAATGTGGGTCTTTCACAAGCAGATCAGTTTATATCCAATACACATTGGAGTGTGTGGTAATGCCATTATAGGTATATGAACCATGATTTCCAGATATCTTATCATTGGCAGTAAAGCAGCCGAATGTAATACTAATGGAGAGATATTTTCTTTAATGGGATTGGAAGCAGAAGAACATACTTTAATACAAACTGAAGCCTTAAACATTCGTGTTTTCTAAGAAGATCTTCAGAATTTGAGGGACTTTTGCAGGAGGCTTCATGTATTAATGGTACCAAGGTACAAGAAGAAAGTATGGAGGATTATTGAACATGTGGGATTATTGATGCTTGCAAAGAGCGGGGATGCCTATAAGACTATTGATGTAATGTTAGTAAATTTTTTGACCAAATTGTGTTTGAAAAGTCTGTGCCATAAGATGATCAATTACTATATGTCAGCAATTTCAGCAGGTCCGTCGGTAAACAGAGGAAGGACTTTCAATTGTGAGATTTTGGTATGCAGAAATGGATTAGGATCCAGAGACCTTAAAAGTAAGATATAATTCGATCTGGGATATTAACATTATTTTTTTTGTTTAAAATATGATCAGCAGATTAATATTTAGCGTCAAATCAGATGAGTGGACAGTTGGTGTACTTTTTATGTTTAATTTCTTTGAGATGGCTTTTAGATCTGTAAGCTTTAGAGGTAAGTGATACATTTTATGTATCATATAAAGGGTCTACATTTTATCCACATTTTGAAAGGCAGCCACAGTGGTGTGCTGTAAGTTGTAAGAAGGAGTATGGCACATCTAGAATTAGGTGCTATGGTGAGAAATTTTGTTTTGCAGGAAGAAGTCTACAGGACCTTATTAAGAAAACACAAACTAGCGGACTTAATTCTTTAGTTACAAAGGCCTGGCTTACTACCACCAGAACAGCCTTTTAGAAGGTAGCATGTTTGGATATCTTATAATTTGCCTAAATTCTGGCAGGTTATCCATTGGTCTAGCCTTTCAAAGGCACTAGACTGATTAGCTATGTCCTGTGTTTGCTGGCCTGATACCTGACTACTAGCACAGCCCTACCTCACTTTTAGATCCAATAGTCTGTTGGATTACTTGCAGCTTCACTGTTGACCACTGCATCCGTCCACAAGACTTAAAGCTAGTCACACTCAACACCTTTACTTTTTCCAGGGATTCTCTTCACATTTACCTAATTGCTTAATCTCCATTTCTAGATTAAAGGCTTCTTATTGACACACTTAATCAGCAGTGTCTTGCCACAGTTTTTACTAGCTGCTTCTCTCTTCTATCCAGTAAGCATAATTAGCCGTTTCAAATTGTATTCAGGATTATGGGTTATGTTTGCAAAGACAACAGCTTTTCAGATTTTTAGTTTGCAGAAGTACCTTCTACTTGGAATGCTCTGTTGCTCGGCAGCCCAAAAATGTACCTTTTGATGGCTGACTTTTCAGTGTTAGTTGTTGAAATCTTGTAATAATAAAATACAATAATAATAATAAAAACAATAGACTGATATAATAATAAAACCAATAATAGTAATAATAATACACTTACTGGTGTGGTCATTACGATTATGATGTTGACAATGATGAAAATGATTCGTATTATTATTAACACTGCCATGATAATTATAATATTAGTAACAACAACAATAATAATAACAACAAAAATATCAATGACATGTTTTATATATGGCTTAATTATCCCATATCGAAGCACTGTACAAAACAGGTGCTATTGTTGCCCACAGTAATTAGGGTACCCACATTTCAATGACAAAAATGCCGACCATGTGTTCATGTTTTGAGATTCAGGAAGGGCCGGCAGCCGAAACTTTAAAAACTGTTAATGTCAAATCCTCTTTATTAATTTATAATATCGACATTCTGTTACTGTTAGCTCATACAATCATTAAGGAACAGGCTAGATGGCGGTCTAAAATACTGTCCTGGTAAATCAACATTTGGTTACAGTGGCTCAACTCCCAGATATGATTGATTCAATACCCTATAGCTATCAGGAGATTGCAACACAAATCTGCCAACTTACCACTATCCCCATATACCCATCAGTTTGAATACTTGAACCAAAGGAAACGTCTGCTAGTACTACTGACCTACCGGGCAAGCATTCTAGGGTGGCTGCTCAACTTGTTGATCTATAAGTGATGCATTACCTGATGTCACAAATGGAGTTGACGAGTTGCCCTGTCCCGTGCATCCAACATTCAAGAGAGGCTTGTACACAAGCAACATAGATTATATTTTTGTGGACAATTTACTCTGGCCGAGCCTAATATATATGGTGGTAGTCCCTGGAAATGCTAGTGAACATTATGCACTGAGCCCTCACTTCCTGGCACAACTCTTCCTGAACTCTAGCTGAGTTCAAAATAGAAGTATGATTAGCAGGACTGAAACGCCCAACAGAAGGAACATGAAATGGACTACAATAGCAGACAATGATATAATCCAGAAAATGTCCCTTCTTGAAAGTATGGATATTGGTAGGATACATTTTGTAAACTGCCATGGGAAACTCAAAGACTCATTGAATATTTTTTTCACAAAGGGGGTCAAAGGGTGGCACACACAGGACTGCAGACACAGAAAAGCAGTACAATGTGAGACTGCAAAAAGATGACTAAGGACTGAAATTATTCACGCCAGATGAACTTAAAAGTCCTAGGGAACTCAATCCTGAGAGGAGAGGATATTCCTCTCCTGGCACGGAGCTACCATTGTCCCTATCTACAAGAAGGGAAGGCAGGACATCCCCTCCAACTATAGACTCATTAGACTGATTGACATCAGTTGGGAGATATTTGCTAGACAGATACTCTCCAGACTACAAACATGGATAGCAGACCATCAGACACTATCAGATAGTCAGGCAGGGATTAGGGCCGAAGTCAGTACCATCAATCAAGTGTTCCGCTTCAGGACGATCTGCTGGAAGTATGTTGCTCTGAGGCAGGACAACCTTTATGTTGCCTTTATAAACCTAAGGGCAGCTGTTGAACCTAATACAGAGGGCACATCTTTGGAGGGTGTTGGAATCATGTGGCATCCCAGGTGACCTCTTAAGGAATCTAAACATTTTACACTCTGAAGCCTTTGCCCAGATGAGACAGAATACAAGTGGGGACCTTATACTAAGGATTCCAATACATGTGGGAGTTAGGAAGGGCTGCATGCTAGCCCTGCGCTCTTTAGTCTCTACATCAATGGAGCGGTAGATAGATTGGCACATGCCAACATGATGCCCCCAAATCTGAAGGCACGAATACCCCATCATCATGTATGCAGTTGACACGTTTCTTATATCCTGAACCTCACATGGCCTACAGTTACAACTGGAATGCTTTCACAGTTGTATTCCGCAAGGGGTCTGGAGATTAACCCAGTAAAGACAATATGTATTACATTAACTCCACATTGCTCTTTCAGAGGCAGGTTAAACATAGATGGAGTGCCCCTTGAGCAAGTAAAATCCTTTGACTATCTCATACTAAGGTTGGCCGACAATATGTCCTGGGCCCCACAAATGGGAAAAAGAAGAACTATCCTGACCCAGAGAGTGTCAGTTCTTGCAAGAAAACATAAGTCTACTTCTAGCGGGGCATATATAAGGCTACAGCAGTACTAGGGTCAATAAATAGTGCCTAACTCTGGGGTTGCGCTGATGCATCCTTGCTCTTTTGTAAAGAAAATTCATTTATCATGTCACTTTTTCATCTTCCCAAAACACCCCCATTTTACCTTTGAGACTTGATGTAGCACTAAAAGAGAATCGACAAGGTACCATTGACAAAGGAGTTAAAATTTCATGGCTGAAGAAAATAAAAGGATTTTGTGAGCTTGTCAAGATGAAGGAACTGTGGTTTTCCACTACTCGGTATATATGCATTTTATGTTGAAACAAGTGTACTGCGTTTTAGGCGAGCAGGTTGTCTCAGTCTCCTCCTGGTTTTCAGAGCAGTTTTTAGCCCTGAAATGTTTAACTCCCCACATTTATATTTTGAATATCTTGTTACCTTCAGCACCACTTCCAAGTACCCAGGACTGGTGGAGCACCAATTGGAAGGTCAGGCCTCACTGAGGTTGCCCTAAATTGGAAGGGTATGCCCGGATGTGGGTCCCTTGCTCACTTTGCCACTCGATTCAGGCTAGCCCGGCTGATGAGGGTTGCTACCCCGAAACTTGTCTCAGGATGCTTGCTTCTGGTTCAGAGAAGACCTTGCTAGGCAGTTCAGGCTGAACTGTTCCCACAAAGAACAGGGTCAGGGCTGATTTGCATATGGCTGGGTCTGAACTGGGGTCACGAAGTAAGCTGAAGAACGATGATGGATTCCACCCAGATCTGTGACTGGGGTAAGTGTCCGAAAAGTTTCAGGTCTCCGTCCATCATCTGCTTGTGTTTGCTTTGCTTTGCTTTCGATGGTATAGCTTCAATTCTATGGGCTATGAAGCCTTGCCTATGTATTTTTCTAAGAGCTCAACTCTCCGAGTTTTGATCGAATCCCTGCAATGTTCCAGGTAACAAGGTGCAAGTAGTATTCCGAATTTTTGGGATTAATATTTATATTTAGGGAGTTCATTGGCAGTAGGGGATTACTTCTCTGGTGGGTGTTATTGAGATCCTTCTTCCTACCTAGTCATGGAGCAGCTTCCCTAGGCTAAATCCCAAATGGATATTGGCGCAGGGATTCCGTGCTCAGACAGAACTGTGCATAGAGGCTTGGAACCTCAGTGAATTAGGGTGTGCCAAAACTCACCTTAGTACCCAAAAATCCCCTACCAGACTAACTACAGTGTCTCATTGGTTACCATAAACTCCCAATGCTTAGAGAAACTAGAACATGAACTTAGTATACCTCAGGTAACGTGGAACACATAAACACTCTTTCGTTATACAATCATTTCAATCCAGAACAAGGAGTAAAAGACGACACGTGCATATTTGAAATGTTTATTCACTAATGCAGTGCTCTCATGCGCAGTATCTTAGCTAATACAGGCAAACATATTATAAGAAACAAAGTAATCAGCATAGTCACTTGTCCATAGAACACAAACGGTGCAAGCATAGCATTATGCTAAAATGAATAGGGTTTAACAAAACCTAATTCTCACCCTCCCTAGCTAGTATATTATATTATATCTAAGAAGGTCTCTTTTGGGTTTTAGCAGAGCGGCCCCATACCTCGAGATCCTAGTGGTGAGGGATCACATCATGAGCAACCAGCTCTCTACATGCGAAGCACCATCAAGTGTGTGTGTAAGCTCTTGTGCAAAGCAATATGAAAATGCGCCTAAAGCCAGAACTTGGCTGCAGCGCATGTATGTTATGTCTAGGGACGTGCGAAGATCAGTGCTCATAACAACTACTGTGTTGAGATATCCTTGAAGGTTTCAGCACTCACTGTACAGTCACAGCTCGCCAAGCAAAGCTGATATCAGTGTAACAACATATTATTCTTGTATGAACCGAAAACATTTTACAAGGCTCAAAGCAGATGCGTGTCGTGTGCAAAAGCTGCAGAAAGGAAAAATGGTGTTTAAACTCACAAAAAGCTCATGCTAACTTAACACAGTAATAAGGCTACATCTATCCATATATCACCCTCCCTTGATCCGAGCACGTATCAGATAAGATAAAATAAGATAAGGGACTCAATTTGTTGAACGCAGAGTTCAATAAAACGCTCAGTTCGAAATCGAGTAGGGGAGGAAAAAATGTTTTTGTCCGCATAAAAATCCAAAATCTCACCAGCATCACATTGTAACGTCCACTATCACTAAAGCCAATAGGTTTGTTTAATTAAAATATGTCCATAAGAATTTGGAAACATTTTGAGAGAAGAGAAAAAAAGCATGACATCAATGGCTTCAATAGGAGTCAGCCTAAAACTGAGTAGGCTAAATAAGCAGCAACCGCTTTCAAAAGGAAGTCACTGTTATCATCCGAAAACAACTCTGCCATCCAATTTAATAGAGAGAAAGAACATACATGCTCTTCAATTACCGGAGCCTCTAGTACCATCAGAGGACAACTCGGTGGGTTCTCAATAAAGCTGTGTGCCAAGAAATCTTGCGCCGCTGCGAATATATTCCAACAACCCAGAACTCCATGCATCGCTTCAAAGGCCATAATCCCTCCGTCAGAACAAAGCAATTCATGAGAAACTAAGGGACTCATGAGATGATCATAATCCACTTCAGGAGACACCAAATTGCAGAGACACAAATCCAGGGCCCACGTGAAATCACAGCTCAGGCAATGAAATACAGGCTGGACACAGTTAAAATAGGAAAATCGAAACGATAATCCATATGAAGCACTCAAAGTGGCAAGTGGCAGCACACCATAGTATTCAAGCATACTGTTGCGAAACAGTGCTAACTGCTCCCGCTCGTTTGCGAAGACAGGACGGACATCCATTTTGCAATAAACAAGATAGTAACAAAAAACCAGCAGCAAGTGCCAGCAAAACAGGAAGTCCACCAAATAGACCGGAGAATATCGAGTGAAGGAAAGCAGGAATGACTCCAAATATTTTCTGTAAAGAAGTCACTAAGCCACCGCTTACTACTTTAAAAAAATGAGCCAGCCCCGAAGTGGAGGATATGTTAAAGATTGTGTGAATCAGCTCACCAAAATGTAAAGGAAGGTCAGTATTTAACAAGGCATGCACTTCTGTGCGGGTGTTAGCAACGTGAAGTACAAATGTTTTGCGAGCAGATGTCAGGGCAACTTCTTTTTGTGACAATAAGGCTCTTATTCTGCTCATCTTATTGAACTCTGCCTTCAAGGCCGGAAGTCTCGGCCAGATAGAAACATCCAGGTTCCCATGCGGGGGTGAATAAAGCACATTCTTACAGCAAACGACACGCTCACTTACTGTTACAACGTAAGCTATGCCTTTCAATAACCCACAACAATCTTCATTGTTAAAAGTAAATAACTCCCGTTAACTAATAAGGTAAAAGTTGGGACTATAGCAGGCACCGGTGTACCTTTTAAAACACAAGCAAAATTAGGGCGGTCCTTGTTACATGAACCATGCAATTGGATGTGCCGACACATCAACGAGTGATCCGGTGTTTCTGTACACTCATCTCCATTCAGATATACCTCTTTCCCGTCCCTAAGGCATCTATAAGTAAATGGGAGCGACCAGGCTTCAAGTAAGTAGGAGGCACGAGGCGCTCATATTTGCCTATGGCAAAATACTTCATGCAATTTGAAAACTGAAAGAGCGGGAAAGGGAGAGTAATCTCTAACGTGGATTAGCCACGTTGCAACCATGGCCTCTGCCACTGAAAAGGGTAAAGACTCTAAGCGTTCAATGTGTAACATCGAAAAAAAAGCATCTCTCATGGCAAGCAAAGGCTGTTTTTCAGTCAAATTAAAAAGTGCAAACAGAGAAGTGACATTAACACAGGCCCAAGGCACTTTACCATTTTTCAGCATCTGTAAGGTCCACGCAAATTGCATAACAGAACGCAATTGATTTTGACCATGGTACAAAACAGACACTTCATCATGTACAATTTTAACTACAGATGAAACAATATTATCCAATGTATAAATTCGGGAGGGAAGGGTATTAATGCTGTTGTCCACAACTGCAAGCACTTTTTCTAGATTAGCTTGGTCAATGGCCCTAAGGCGGGTAGCTGCTTCAATCTGTGATGTTTTCCAGAGTTCATTATAAATGGCATAGATCCATCTTTTAGATCTACCTTTAGCCGGGCCCTTGATGAAATCATTTAAGTCAACCTCGTCAGACAGTTTAGACAAATGTAATTTTACCGACTCCAATGTAGTGTTTGAGCCAATTCTGACATAATTTGCCTACTGAATAAGTGGTAACAGAATGGTCACTCTCAAAACGGGGATCCCAGATTATTCCATCCAGGACAGGCCACGCGGTGATGTTAACTAAAGCGAGGTCTCTCATCAAACTATGTGCTGAATTGGATGAGGGGAGGGGACCTAAAGTTCCATTCAGATGTTCAATGCATGTTCTCTCCTCGACATAATGTCCATTGATAAATCGGAAAAAATAATACACAAAACCAATTGACATAAAAATATAGAGAGCCAAAATGCCCCAGCCAAATGTAAGTCCAAGGGGGTATCAAAAAAGGTGTTTTAAACAAAGTCGCATAGGCTCTCAGCCTTGTGGACTTCCCTGATGTACGTGAAACAGGATTCTGTGGCTAAACGAGTTTGCAAATCAGGTATCGACAAGTCAGTTGGGTAGGTGTAATCCGTATCATCAAGGTGTGTACCAGGCAAGGCACTCAATAACGGACTGGAAATTGCAGGCATCTCGAGGACCACCTCCGGTGCACAATCCGAAGCAGTGGCCAAAACAGAATTTCTCACCATCGAAGGACATGAGACTGCCGGTGTCATGCTAAGAAGAATCGGCCACTCTGTGTATTTTGACATTGTCAATGGAGATATACCTATGCTCTTTACGACCTGGAAGTGGTGGTAAAATGACTGTTCGTGTGCCCTTCACTCCAAGCATGGGAACCGGAGCACGGTATGAGGGACCAAATTCCTTTTTGTTATCGATCTTCTCCCGCACTAGTTCTCCAACTTGGGGTAGCCAGCCAACTACCGGGATCTGCAAGGCATCATCCGAGGTGGAGGGCAAGTGTTCCTTTGCGAGACTGTCTCTGGTCTCTTGTAGAGTCTGTAAAACATTGCAATGTTCATCTACGTCAAAGGAGACAGCTGAACCGACCGCGTCTAGCCGGTCAAGGTCCGGGACATACTTCTTGATACCAAAGAGCATTTCGTATGGGGTCCGCGCACCCAGAGACCTTCTAGGGAGATTATTAAGGGCACGCTGCACGCTATTAAGATGGGCCAACCAATTTCTGCCAGTGCCTATAGCTCGAGCTGTCAATGATTGCTTTAAGTCACGGTTCATTCGCGCCACAACACTATTACCCTCAGGTCTGTATGGAGACGAAAACTTGACTTAGACACCCATCGAAGCCATGGCATCCCTATACGCCTTAGAGGTGAAAGCAGGACCCTGATCCGAATGGAAGGTACCACAGGCAAAAATCCCTACAAAGACACGCAAATCCCTGATGACAGTCCGTGAATCAGCGCTGCGATGAGGCCAGACCCAAATAAAGCGTGTGCATGAATCAACTGCTACCAAGATGTACTTGTGTGCAGTAACAGAAGAAAAAGGACCGCAGTGATCTAAATAAACACAATCAAAGGGTTTATTAGAAATGAACAACTGTGTTTGGGGTGGACGTGTAGCAGTTGAAGGCTTAATCTGCTGGCAAATGTCACATGAAAGGACATAGCAACGCATCTGTTTGTACAGTCCCGCCACCAAAAACGTTGTTGCAACTGAGCCACAGTAGCTGAAACGCCCGCATGCGCAGACGCAACCCCTTCATGGGCCGCTGTGATCAGTGAATGTCTGCGATCTGAATTGGGAATCAACCTCTCCCCAACTTCCGGAATTTTCACATAAGGAACCTTATCGGGACTTAAGTGGTATGTGTACTTTGAAGGGAAGGATATTTATCTCCCTTCTCAGTGGCAGCAACCGCCGCCAAGATATCATTATCAATCTTACCTTTGGACCGTGTGACTGCTGCAACTAAATATGTCGATACCGCTGAATTCGCTGCTTCATCAGCAAGCGAGTTGCCAACAGCGTGGACTCCCACGCGCTGGTGACCGAGAGTATGAATTACAAACACGAGTGGCAACTGCTCTTTAAGCTCAGCCACTCGGACCCAGATAATTTTATGTTTTATTGTGCTACCCTTGGAATCACGAAAATCATTCTGAATCCAAAAGAACAAGTTTTCATTGTAAGACTGGACACAGTAGTAAGAATTACTTACGATTAGTGTTGTCACACTAGAATCAGCGTACTCCAATGCAAGCATTAGAGCACGGAGCTCTGCTAATTGTGCGGTGCAGTCCCCTAGAATCTGCGTGTGCACGACTCTGGACTTGAACTCATCGTTCACCATGGCACCTACCACAATGGCGCATGTGGAAATGTAGGCGTGTTTAGAACCATGCACAAC
Source organism: Lissotriton vulgaris (assembly GCF_964263255.1). Classification (NCBI taxonomy): domain Eukaryota; kingdom Metazoa; phylum Chordata; class Amphibia; order Caudata; family Salamandridae; genus Lissotriton; species Lissotriton vulgaris. Next base: position 772,563,861 of record NC_141696.1, on the reverse strand, counting down.
CTGCGCCGAACCTTCAGTGTATATGATGCAATGGAAATCCTCCAAAGGCCGCATAGCTAAAGGTGCAGGATGAACAAACTCATATTGCAAAAACTCTTGCGACCATAAGGAGGCGTCAACAATGAAAGTGACATCCGGTGATGTCAATGACGCAGCCCATTGTGTCCACTGAGGGTGCAAAGCTTTAGAATTCGGTACACTGGCTTTCGTAACTGCCTCCAAAGCAGGGCATGGTGTAACTACCAACATGCGTTTTCCCTGTGACAAAGCTCGTTCCTTTAGACTCGCCATCTGCACAGCCGTCAAAACTTTCTCCACAGTGGAAAATCGCATTTCAGCCTAAGTGTACAAGTGTGACTTGTAAGCAATAGGTACTGTATCTCCTTCGTTGAAAGTAAGGTATGTGAAACCCACCGTCCCAGGGATGATTCTTATCACCAGGTTGGTGTGATTATCACAAGTCAATAAGTATTTAGAAGCGAGCAGATAAGCCTGCAAAGACTGCAGTATAGCTGAATGCTCAGGCAGCCAGTTCGATTTCGTAAAATTTGGTTGTATCAAAGCATACAAGGGCTTGATACGCTGAGCATAATCCAGAATGTATGTCCTTCTGAAATTCAAAAAGCCCAGCAAGGACTGTAATTTATTCGGAGTTGTTGGTGCGCGCAATTGTGCGCATTTCTCCAAGAAGTGAGGAGCCAATCCTCGTCCTTCTTTGTTGAGCTCGTAGCCCAGGAACAACACTGTGTACTCTGCAATGTGCGATTTTGCAAAGTTAAACTTGTAACCGAAGTCCGCAAAGCTACAAATTAAGCGGTCAACTCGACACAGATGCTCCCACAGTTCATCATCCTTGAGATAAATGTCATCCACATATGAACAAGCATCCGGGTCAACCCTCTCTAAGAGAGAGACTATGCGAGCAGCAAACACTCCAGGACTATTCTCATAGCCCATAGGTAAACGTTTGAAATGTTTCTGAACACCGCCACAAGTAAAGGAAGTCCATTGGGAACTAAGACCATCCAGATGGTGGGCATAAAAACCGTTGGATATGTCAAGCGTGGTTTTAAATGGCTTACGCACAAGACTATCCACTAAAGCAGAGCCGGGAGTATTCTGTACTGCACAGGTACGGCAATGCGAGTTTAAATGCCGGTAATCCAATACCAACCAATATGAACCATCAGGCTTGGTTACAGTAAAAAGAGGGTTATTCATTGGTGACACACAAGTTTCAATAACACCCTGATATTCCAATTGTTCAAGGATTTCCGCAACGGAAGACTTCGCTTCACGCTTTAAGGGATATTGGGGTTGAGGCTGAGGCATAGACCGCAAAGGAATCTCGTGGTGAGGGGAAAATTTATGCCATCCACAGTGAGTACGGTACAGAGCCGGCGCAAGGGCCTTAGCCCACTCTTCTGCAAAATTCAGCGCATGCTCCTTCGAGACTGTGTGCGCGAAACTAGGGAGGATTACCTCCCCCCCTCTCAGAGCTGCGAGCACAAAAGGTGGGGGGAAGTCAGCCTCCGCTAACAAAATATCATAGATAGTCGTAAGATTCTCACAAAATACCCCCTCTATGGTGCGGTGAATGTCCCCTTCAATGAATAAGACTATATCATAGATCCTGTCAGGGGGAGCCACTCTAGTGTCAGCTGTCTCCACAACAACATAACGGTCAGTCGCTGTCACCTTCAGTAGTAGAAGCAGGGCCTCTCGCAGTATGGTAATCTCTGCTGCACTGTCCAGCAAGGTCACGCCCACGTGTGATTCCGAAGCTGGGTTCTCACTATCTGTGGCATATCTGTGTGCTGTTAAAGCAGCAACTTTCTTTTTCTGAAACTGGGGTCTCTTCGGTGTAGAATCGTCCTGCTTGCCTTTGCCTTCTTTCGGGCGGGGCTGATCACGTCCTTGCTGGCTGCCCCGACCTTTGCCACCTCCTCCATCACCGGATGAAAAAGCTGATGCGTCCAGCAAAGAACGAGGAGAGCGTTGATCAGAAACCTGAAAACAATCAGGTGATGTTATCGTCGTGCGATCGCGCAAGTCATAAACACGTTCTGTGGGCGCAGGCAATGGAGACACAGGACGAGACTCCTGTTTCTGTTGTTGCTGTTGTTTTCCCTGTTTCTGTTTTTTAGGCCAATTTTGTTTTTTGGACTTGGGCTGATCGTCGCTTTCCGACTTCTGCCCTTGGGGTTGTTTTTTCTCTTTAGTAGAAAAGGGCTTGAGACCCCTACTATTGCGGCTCACGGTTTTATAAGCTGCCACAATAATTTTTGCCAACTGCCAGGGTTTATCGCATCAGGAACCGCCTGCAAAGCATTGGCTATCTGAAAGTTCACCGCATCCCCCTTGACATTAGCAAGGATGAGATCGCAAACCACATCAAAGGTGCCACAGAGGCGCACACCCAATTCAACCGCAGCCTCTGGTCCGTGGTCATCTTGAACACGCTTAAGGACCGTCGGCAGGACAGCCATAGACGGAGTGCCATAACACCTCGCGTAGACTGCCGCAAATGTTTTTCCCCACAACTCACAGTCACCGATTTCGGGGGTCAGGTCCTTAGGTAAGCTAATTGTCAGAATCCTGTGTTTTTCACCAGGAGACGTGGTAGGAAATACTGCTTCCAGCTGGTCAAACTTTTCAGCAAGCCAGAAAGGAAAATCATCCTGTTCTTGGGGATGTCTGCCCATCACAGCGTTGACCATAACGGGACTGAGCTTCATACCGCTCTGTCCGGCGGGAAGCGCCGCACCACCCGGGGCCCTGACTGGGAGATTGCAGGTAATGTATTGCACTAACGACCTGATCACGCTAATTGAGACCACATGAAGTTGTCTCAACTCAGCTACTGAACATGCTCCATGTTGAGGATGAGGGGTAAACCCAGCCAAAACAGGCCAAGTAGCGCCTGGAATGGACAAAGGACCCAACCTCGGAGCTGCTAATGGATGGGGTAGGGCGCCAATAAACCAAACTTGATGCTGCAAAGTATCAACAGGAACTTCCTGTGCCCTATAGGGAGTATATTCATTCAGCACAACAAAGGGAGTGTACGTATGGAACACACCAGAAGTTCCGTCCACAGCCGGGAAGGTCACCCATGAATACAAATTTCGTATGGATAAGCCACTTCTGCACTTACCACCATTATGACCGCCATGCCATCCACGGGAACATTATAATTTTGCAAATGATTGCGTACCGCAATGCGACTATGCTGCGAAATGTCCACAGCGGCCATAGCGACATAGAAAGTAAAAAGGTACAACCCTGTAGCGCAACTGGGTAGTAATTCAAGGAAACCGTTTAGAAAGATTCAAGCTTGAAAAGACCTATACTAGCATAGATAGGTTTATCCTACACCACCGTTACCCGGAAAGAGCAGTGAAGGGGTTAAGGACTAAAATGATGTACTACTCAAGCATCATGCTATAAGACCACCAACGATTGGGCGCCATGTCACCAGGATTCCGTGCTCAGACAGAACTGTGCATAGAGGCTTGGAACCTCAGTGAATTAGGGTGTGCCAAAACTCACCTTAGTACCCAAAATCCCCTACCAGACTAACTACAGTGTCTCATTCAATCAATCAATCAATCAATCAAAGCATTTGTATAGCGCACTACTCACCCGGAGGGTCTCAAGGTGCTAGGGGAGGGGGGCTCCGCTACTGCTCGAACAGCCAGGTCTTGAGCTGCTTCCTGAAGGCGAGGTGGTCCTGGGTCAGGTGGAGGTGGGTCAGGAGGGAGTTCCAAGTCTTGGTGGCGAGGTAGGAAAAGGATCTTCCCCCTGTGGTGGTTCTTCGGATGCGGGGGACGGTGGCGAGGGCGTGGCCGGTCGATCGAAGCTGGCGTTTGGGAGCATAGAAGTTGAGGCGGCTGTTGAGGTATCCTGGGCCATGGTTGTGCAGGGCTTTGTGTGCGTGGGTGAGGAGACGGAAGGTGATTCTCTTGTTGACCGGGAGCCAGTGCAGGTCTCTCAGGTGTCCGGAGATGTGGTGGTGGCGGGGGATGTCCAGGATGAGTCGTGCTGAGGCGTTCTGATCCGCTGGAGTCTCTTCTGGAGTTTGGCGGTGGTTCTGGCATAGAGGGAGTTGTCGTAGTCCAGTCGGCTGGTGACGAGGGCCTGAGTGACCGTCTTCCTGGTTTCGGTGGGGATCCATCGGAAGATCTTGGGTAGCATGCGTAGGATGTTGAAGCGCGACGAGGAGACGACGTTGACTTGTCTGGTCATGGAGAGGGAGGAGTCCAGGATGAAGCCCAGGTTGCGTGCGTGGTCTGTTGGTTTGGGTGCGCTGCCTAGGGCGGGGGGCCACCAGGAGTTGTCCCAGGCGGAGGGTGAGGATCCCAGGATGAGGACTTCAGTCTTGTCCGCGTTCAGTTTCAGGCGGCTGTCCTTCATCAGTTTGGCTACCTCCTTCATCCCTTCGTGTAGGTTGGCTCTGGTGGTGGCGGGGTCGTTGGTGAGGGAGAGGAACAGCTGGGTGTCGTCGGCGTAGGAGATGATGTTGAGGTTGTACTGGCGTGCGATGGCTGTGAGGGGGCTCATGTAGACGTTGAAGAGGGTTGGGCTGAGCGAGGAGCCTTGAGGAACGCCGCAGATGACTTCGGTAGCTTCTGATCTGAACGGGGGAAGGCAGACTCTCTGTGTCCTTCCGGCAAGGAAGGAGATGATCCACTCCAGTGCCTTCTCTTGGACTCCGACGTTGCTGAGGTGCTGTACTAGGGTACAGTGGCAGACAGTGTTGAAGGCCGCAGAGAGGTCTAGGAGGATGAGGGCCGCTGTTTCTCCGTTGTCGAGCAGGGCTCTGTTGTCATCAGTTGTTGCGATTAGGGCGGTCTCGGTGCTGTGGTTGGCCCGGAAGCTAGACTGTGAGAGGTCGAGGGATCCGTTCGTCTCGAGGAAGGCGGCCAGCTGCTTGTTGACGGTCTTTTCGATGACTTTTGCGGGAAACGGGAGCAGCGAGATGGGTCGGTAGTTCTTGAGGTCGGTGGGGTCGGCTGATGGCTTCTTTAGTAGGGCGCTGAGTTTGGCGTGCTTCCAACTCTCCGGGAGGGTAGCGGTGTTGAAGGAGGTGTTGATGATGTCCCGCAGGTGGGGCGCGATGACAGCGTCGGCCTTGTTGAAGACGTGGTGAGGGCAAGGGTCGGTCGGAGATCCGGAGTGGATGGAGTTCATTGTGCGGACGGTGTCTTCGGTGCTGATCGGGGTCCAGGCGCAGAGGGTGGTGGGGGGGGCCGTGGTTCGGTCGTGGCGTTCGTTGGTTGAGTGCTGAAGCTGTTATGTATGTCCGCGATCTTGTTGTTGAAGTAGGAGGCGAGGGAGTTGCAGAGGTCTTGCGAAGGGGTGATGTCGTTGTTTCCGGCGTTGGGGTTGGAGAGCTCTTTAACGATGTTGAAGAGTTCCTTGCTGTTGTGTGCGTTGTTGTCCAGTCATTCCTTGAATGCAGTTTTCTTGGTGGCGTGGATCAGTTGGTGGTGTTTTCGGGTGGCGAGCTTGAGGGCAGTCATGTTGTCCTGAGTAGGGTCTCTGCGCCAGGCTTTCTCTAGGGCTCTGCACTTCCTATTGGAGCTCTTGAGTTCGTTGGTGAACCATGGGGCTTTCTTGCTGCCGGGTCTGGTAGGCGGGGTCCTCAGAGGGGCGAGGTCATCTGCGCAGTCGCTGATCCACTTCGTGAGGTTGGTGGCCGCTTGGCTGGGATTCGTTGCGCTGGTAGGTGGGTTCTTGCTCAGGGAGGTCGCGAGCTGGTCGGCAGTGATCTTGTTCCAGCTTCTGCGAGCAACCTGTTGCTGTTGGTGGTGGATCGTGGTCCTTTTGAAGCTGAAGTGGACACAGCTGTGGTCCGTCCAGTGGAGTCCGGTGTCGTGGCTGAAGGCGATGTCCTTGCTGGATGAGAAGACGGGGTCGAGTGTGTGTCCGGCGTTGTGGGTGGGGGTGGTCACCAGTTGCTTGAGTCCGAGGTTGGCGAGGTTGTCCAGTAGGGTGGTGGTGTTGCGGTCGTTGTTGTTCTCCAGGTGGAAGTTGAGGTCCCCGAGGAGGATGTAGTCGGCGGAGGGGAGGGCGTGCGGGCTGACGAAGTCGGCGATGTCCTCGCTGAATTGTGTGCGTGGTCCCGGGGGTCTGTAGATGAGGGTGCCTCTGAGGGTGGTCTTGGGGTTGATGTGGATCTGGAAGTGCAGGTGCTCGGCGGGTGCGAGGGAGTCGTCGGTGTTGGTCGTGATGCGGATGGAGTTCTTGTGGATGATGGCGATGCCTCCTCCTGTCTGGTTGACGCGGTCCCTCCGGATGATCTTGTAGCCGTCTGGGATGGCGATGGCGATGTCGGGCGCTGAGGAGGCGTTCATCCAGATTTCTGTGAGGAAGGCGACGTCTGGGGCTGTGGTGTCGAGCAGGTTCCAGAGCTCGACGGCGTGTCTGTGGATGGAGCGGGTGTTGAGCAGGATGCACTTCAGGTGGCTGCTGCTGTTGCTCGTCGAGGTCTTGAGCCCTGCTGGAGTGGTGTAGGTCCGGATGCAGGTGAACTTGCAGGAGTTGCAGCAGAAGGGTCCGTGGGTGCGTCTTGGGGTGGCTCGGTAGCATCCCGGGGTTCGGCCGGCATTGAGTGCGTTGAGGGTGGTGGCGTCGTACGTTCGGCGGGGGCCGGGGGTCCTAGCGCTGGGCGCGATCCAGACGCGGACGGGTGCAGACATGCTTACCTTTGGCGCACCTTCGGCGCTCATTCGGTGCTCCCGCTGCGCGCGTCCGCTGCGCGGTCGCTGCGCGGTCGCTCAGGGGGCGTCATAAGAAGGGAGGCAGGGTGCGCTGGGAGGTGGGAGCGTGTGAGCCAATCGGCTCTTGGGGGGGCGGGACCGCAGGCAGGTAGCGGCGGGAAAAACTGTGCGGGCTTGGCGGGCGGCCCTGCGGCGGGTGGGGCGCCGGGATCGGCGAGCAGGCAGCAGGAGGCTCAGGCACAGGCAGCAGGAGGCTCAGAACAGAAGAGCGAGGAGCACGGGGGCGACCAGGCCGAAGGTCTCCCAATGCTTAGACAAACCAGAACATGAACTTAGTACACCTCAGGTAACGTGGAACACATAAACACTCTTTCGTCATACAATCATTTCAAACCAGAACAAGGAGTAAAAGAGGACACGTGCATATTTGAAATGTTTATTCACTAATGCAGTGCTTTCATGCGCAGTATCTTAGCTAATACAAGTAAACATATTATAAGAAACAAAGTAATCAGCATAGTCACTAGTCCATAGAACACAAACGGTGCAAGCATAGTATTATGCTAAAATGAATAGGGTTTAACAAAACCTAATTCTCACCCTCCCTAGCTAGTATATTATATTATATCTAAGAAGGTCTCTTTTGGGTTTTAGCAGAGCGGCCCCATACCTCGAGATCCTAGTGGTGAGGGATCACATCATCAGCAACCAGCTCTCTGCATGCGAAGCACCATCAAGTGTGTGTGTGTAAGCTCTTGTGCAAAGCAATATGAAAATGCGCCTGAAGCCAGAACTTGGCTGCAGCTGCATGTATGTTATGTCTAGGGACGTGCGAAGATCAGTGCTCATAACAACTACTGTGTTGAGATATCCTTGAAGGTTTCAGCACTCACTGTACAGACACAGCTTGCCAAGCAAGACTGATATCAGTGTAACAATATATTATTCTCGTATGAACCGAAAACATTTTACTAGGCTCAAAGCTAAAGCAGCAGATGTGTGTCGTGAGCAAAAGCAGTAGAAAGGAAAAATGGCGTTTAAACTCACAAAAAGCTCATGCTAACTTAACACAGTAATCAGGCTACATCTATCCATAGATCAATATCTCTCTCAGAAGGAGAGAACGGGTGTGTATTTGTAGCAGATGGAGAGAGAGATGGAATTTTCAGTCAGTCAATCACTGCCAAGCCACTCTCCTGCAAAGTAACAGAGTTGCCGTCCATACTTCTGTCCAGTTATACTCCTTTTCGCAATGGAATCAGCACATTCCCCCCTTTCCTGGGACTCAACCAAACCAGGCGCCAAGGGTTTTAACTTAAAGCAGACTTCTGAAACATTTGGGGGAGGAGTACATTGGTCAAATGAAATCAGACCTTCAACCAGTTTGGGAGTTCAATTAAGTCCAAAGGTCCATCTAGCGCTGTAAGACACACTATATTTGAGCAGACAATTGAATGACATTGTCTAACATGTCTAATCCAGTGAACAGCCTTGTTTTTCAATACATCGCTACCTTCAATGGAACCAGGCAGTAGCTTCTGGTATTTTACCATAAAGACTGAATGTGCTATTCTAGGGAGATGGCTCCTCTGTATTCTCCCTATAGAGACTAATCCAGGGGAGACCTAAAGATCGTAATGAGGGCCAATTGTATGCACCCAATGGCACATTCAGCAGCTGGTCAGAGCCCCGTCTCCTGGGAAGGTGAAAGAAGTCTAGTACCTGAATCTGCGGTGAATGCGTCCCGACCAACGCAAAAGGAACAAATGATAGACAGAATGCTGAACAATGCAAACATTCAACCCTAGTCACAAAGATCTGGGTTTAATCAATAATTATTTTGCTTACCATGCCACCCCAGTTTGGCCCCAACCACCTGCAAATCAGTCTTGACCCTGTGCCTCATGGGAACGAGCCAGTCCAAACTGCCAAGCCAGGTCCTCCCTGACCCAGAAACAAGCATCCTAAAAAATGTTTCGAGGCATCACCCCATATCAGCCTGGCTAGCTTGTATCAAGTGGCGCAGTGAGCACGGGACCCACGTCTGGGCAAACCCTTACCACTTAGGGCGACAAAAGCAAAAGGAACAAATAATGGATGGAATGCTGAACAATGCAAACTTTCACCCCCAGTCACAAAGATCTGCATTTAATCAATTGTTCTTTTGCTCACCATGCCACGCCAGTTTAGATACAGCCATTTGCAAATCAGTCTTGATCCAGGGTTTCGGGGCAGTTCGCTGTTTATTTTGGTAAGTGAGGTAAAGAAAAGTAGAAAAAGAAGGAAAAGTATCCCTCTTGAAGGATCAATTGTGCAGAAAAAGTGAGTTACAACTGCCTGGGAAGGTTCCGCCTACATTCCTTTATTGTTGGACCACCTTGGCAGGATTAAAATAAGAATATGAGGGGTACCAAGGAGGAGCTACTACTCCAAAACCCCCTCCAAATCTACCAACATGTTTCAGCCAACTATCAATGCCCTTTAGGTCACTGGCCTTCTTCAGGGTCAGATCCCTCGCAGAGTTTGGTCTGTATCCCTCTGTGATCAATTGTTACCAAGTGGTCAACTTAACCTTACCTGTTTTCTCCATAACACATCTGTCATTATCGGTGAAAGAGAAATAATAATCCTGAGTAAATCCCAACTGCCCCCCTTATTTAGTCTATAAATTCAAACTAAATCATGGACATAGGTGGATTAAAATCACAACCCAAAGTGTTGCCATAGAATCTTCTAAAAAGTAATTAAGATTTAAAACCAAAAAATGCACCCAACACCATGTGAGGCTAGTGACCAATCCATAATGAGCCCACTAGTGAAAAACACAGTACACCATTTAGTGGGGTATAACTCCATAGTGTCTTACCCAATTTTTGTATTCATATCTCCGAAACTGGGACCTTCATTGGGACAACACCCTGTAGTCACACATTCATCAACGGTCGGTGTTGCCTAATCACACCACTCCGTGTCCTCTGCCGTTATTGTACATGCTTGCCTCACCGCAGTAAGTGCTCCTTCTACCGGACGCAAATAGTGCTTCCGGGGACGCAAATCGTGCTTCCGAGGCCTGCCACTCGTCGCTCGTATCTAGACCTCTCTCGCTGTGGGGCAAGTGTGGTGGCCATTTTAGTTATGTTCCTCCATCTCCGAATTTCATTGAGAAGAGTGGAAGAGAAAAACAGAAAATAGAACAATGTCCACGGAATTTGGAATTTGAAAGAGGGAAATTTAAAACCTTGCCCTTATATTCTCTTCACTTTGGGTATCCCATTTCCTTTATTTTATTCCTACTTGATATACATTTTAGTAAGCGATTGACTTGGATACTAAGTCTGCATTCCCCTTGAGGAAATACACCCAAAGTAAAATGAGATTATTTAAAAGCAGTGCATTCTCACTTGGTGCCACCGCCTTAGAGATTATCGATTACCCTTGCAGCATTTTATTTTGATAGATGTATAAGTGACTCAAAACTAAAGGTGCCCCTCTATTATGCCGGTAACTCATAATAATTTCCACTTTTCTTATGACAATTTTCCCACTATCCTTTTAAACAACAACTGTCCCTAGAAGGGGGAAGAGGAATTTAATAAATGTAGACTCAATAGTTACTATATTCAGAGGACATGTACAGCCCGACAGAGGTCTAATCTTTATTTAATCAACAATAAACAAGAAATTTCAGCAAAACAGTACATAAAGTGGAACACAAGCCTGTGTCCTACTTAGCAATACAGAAACAGGGAGGAAGGGAACCGACAGGAGGTTGAGGCACAGCTTAACAGTTTGTTACACACAGGGAGTACACAATGTCTCACAAATCACTCCTTGAGCACACTGATTAGGTACATTATGTATATTTAGGTTCACTGAGATCAACCCTGCCTTGGATAGGATGGCATAGGTCTCACATGCCCCCCCAAGTCCATTAATTGCCGCCTTGCTATTCCAGCAACCGGATCACGCTAAAACCTTTGCTGCTCCATTGGTAAGATCCATTGTGCATGTGCTCCCGCTCTTCGTACAACTCCTCCCATGCTTGCATAACTCACCACCCAATCACTGCGCCTTCATGATATTTGCACCCACTAAGGGTCAACAGATTGTATGCCTCAAGGATGTCAATTTTAACATGCCTAAGTTTTAACTTACATGAAGTTTTAATGTGCACGTCAGCCGTTACCTGTACGACTGCTCCATTGCATGCAATCTTCCCCACCCGATCACTGGGCCGTCTTGATGTTTGTACCCACTATGGGTCAACTGATTGTTTGCTTTCAATGATGTCAATTTAAACTTGCCTAGTTCTAACTTGCACAACTCTTGACGCCATTAAGATTGTTTATCGGTTGTAAGTAACACCGCTGGAAATTACTAGAAATTTACACTGACTGTTTAACTGCTCTCACTTCTTACTGCTGTGTAAATTACAGCTATAATCCTCGCTTGGCAACTATTCCATCACGCCTCCTGAGTGCCTGGAAATGTTTATAGATGTATACTGAATGCTTACTGCTCCCGCTTCCAACCACCTTGATCTTGCATTATGAGATACGGATAAACCTCTCTCTCATCGCGCATCCTGAATGCCTGGCATTAGACACTGTTCCATCTTGCATGATCTGACTGCCACCAGTACGGCTCTTTTAATTCTAACGATGTGGGCCCTTACCTCTTTGTGAATGCGCCCATTGCTTTCTCACCATTCTGATACCATCCTCACGTCATTTCGCCTGAAAATTCCTGTCACTCACCATAGTCTTGTCTCATACAGCCCTTGAATGCGCCAAAGACTGACACTTTACTCAATCACTTCACCCGGTTTCTAGAATACACAATTTTTGCATGATTTTTTCTGAGTTCTTCATGCTGCGTTATCACCCATCTCGTTCTGTGTATAGTGAACATTACCCTAATTGTACGTTCTTCCTCCCCAGACATAACAGGCTCTTACATTATTAGGATTGTAATCCATGTCCTGATGATGATCCACTTACCCTAGAGCTGGATCGAAACGCCGTTGACACTTTAAAGCACCTTATATATGTAAAAAGTGTGTTCATTGAAACTGTAAAGGTGTACTCTGCGATTTGTTCTCTCATTTTGTCATTGTGTACTCCCTGTGTGTAACAAACCGTTGAGCTGTGCCTGAACCCCCTGTTGGTTCCCTTCCTCCCTGTTTTTGTATTGCTCAGTAGGACACAGGCATGTGTCCCATTTTATGTACTGTTTTGCTGAAATTTCTTGTTTATTGTTGATTAAGTAAAGATTAGATCTCTGTCCGGCTCGACATGTCCTCTGAATATAGTATCTATTGAGTCTATATTTATTAAATACCTATTCCCCATTCTAGGGACCGTTGTTGTTGAAAATAATTGATTCCCAAGGTCCTTGGTTGACCTTTTTGGGTTCCCTTGTTGCCTTAAAACAAATGTTCCCACTATGGCATGAGTTAGTTTAAAAAGGGAGTGTTAGTTTAAAAAGGAGAGGACTCTCACTTTATGCCATTGCCATTTTAGCGTTAGGAGTATTTTCCAAATTAATGAGCAGGCGACTAGAAATCAAGTGCGACCATCTATTCTACAAATGTCTCTTGTACTAATATTACCCCACCTGTTGTTACATGTAGCTAATCCAAGGCATAATACTGTGTTGTCAAATTGGTTCCAGGGGATTGAGTCATTCAGACCAAGGTCACTGCTTTTTAACCTATCCACCCACCTTTGATCTGATAAAGGGGATTAAAGTACCCTTCTGGTGTGGTCACCGTGGTCACAAGCCACCTGGCGTGGTGGTAAGCCACCAAAGCACCTGTTCACTGAGAAGCAAGGAAGAAAGATATAAGATGACGAAAAATAAGGTTGAAGTGGCACTTTTATTCGTTAAGTCACAAGTATATCAGAAAATGTATAAATCATTTAATTTAGTCAAAGCAAAAATCATTAAAAACCTGACTTCACTCTGTCAAGAATAGAACACGAGTTCACAATAATGCACAAGAGCTTAGAAGACAAGCTGAAACAAGGATCTGTTAAAAGGCACAATTGAGATCAGTCATTGAATGAAAGATACAGAACACATTCTATGAAATTCTAGTGCCTAGAGGCAAACTTTTCTACAAAGAATCAGCCATTTAAGGTTTATCATTCTAAGAGGCCATAAATGCAAGGAATTGGGTGTGGATGAAAAATATAGAAAATAATGAAAAATAAAAAAAAGGCAAGTAGGTTATCTAGTTTGGGAGGTACCACCTGAGAGAAAGGTTTTGAAGTCCCAAATCTGATAAACGGCCGGCCAAAGAACTCACGCATGTTTTGGACACAGCAGGAGAGTTCTGACTTCTAAGTGAGGTATCGGACCTATTATACCTGTTGAATGCAGAACTGTTACACCGCACTAACGTACTCTCTGGTGCAGGTGGCTGACCACATGTCTTAGGACATAGAAATGGTCCGGTGCTGGGGCGGGTGGTTGGCCATGCTTGACCGCAAATTATAAACAAAGAACATCTTGTAACATAGATATCTCTAAAAATATATATTAGAGCGGAACTTAAAACAGGTGCTACTATCGCAGGATACGGCTGTGGTTTCATTTGAGCAAGCTTGAAATCTTTCAAAATAATAATGTAGCAACGGTCCAAGATGTACCAACTTGTACCAGCTGGTCCTGTGTTCGTGTGTGTGTGTTGGTCTTGCAATTGTGGAAAGTTACTGTACTTGTGGTTGCCCAAGCTACCTCGTTGTGTTCAGCGCAACAGAAATTAATGTTTAAAATCATCAGGGCCTAGTGGATTTTACTATCAATGATGGTAACCTGAGGCGGTGGGCTTTGGCTTAGGCCTATATGCAGGGGGTTCAAGGGATGTGTGGGCTGTCACTTACTGACTGTGTATGGTGAAAAATAGTAAAAACAGCACATTTCCAGATTTTCCTGTAGCAGGGCCCACATGAGCCCTTCATTCTATTTAGGTCGAGCAAAATGCTATGTTGGGAAATATGATGGTAAAATGTGATCCTGCATCATTTCCATTCTCTTGTTCATCTTTTAACACACTTTTTACAGAATATCTCGTTGACCCTTCCGCTAGTGGGGGGATCCAGGGCATGTCGTTAACATAGTACTTAAAGCTGCCCTGCGGTTGTTCTCTTGATTTGGCAGTTTCTCTATCGGGCCTAATGAGTATTTCGGCATATTCTGCACTAGATCCATCAAGCAGACATTGATACGGAACAGCTGCAGGGCCCTTGCTCAGAGTGTCTCTACCTGGGGGTATGTCGCAGGGAATGCCAGGTGCTGCTAGCTAGCTGATTTCTAATTGTATCCCAATCCCGTCCCCAGGAACACGATCCATGTCCTCATACTTCGCTCCCTGGTAAATCCCTGTGCTAACACAGTTCATCCCTACTACCTTGGTGCTAAATTTCTATACACAGTGGCTCCTATCTGAAAGACGCAACACAGGAGCAACATGATTCCCACTATGGGTATCACCAATTTTAGAATCGCTGTCAGCCATGAGGGCATCCAGCCAAAGTCGAACCAGTCCATTGGAAACATGTCCGCAGGGGCACCTCCTTCCTCTGTCATCTTTTTTTCCAAAGTTGGTTAAGTCCTCAATGGCCTTTGCTATTGATCCGTTATCCTCATCCTTTCCTGGGATAAAAGTGCAGCAGGATTTTCTGATCCTATGGCACAATCCACCATCTTTGGCAGTCAGCATGTCAAGAAAGTAGCGATGCTCCAAAACCATCAGCCTTAAGGGTCGCAGCTCTTTTCTTATTGCTTTTAAACCTGGTACTGTTGATGGCCTTCATGACTTCGTAGCCTGTCACTTCTAGCCAGTGGGCATTTGCTGTAGTCTGGAAGAGTGGAACTACTCCTCCAAAGAAGAGCTGGGCATTGTTGGAGAGGCGGAACTCTTGTGGAATGTCATCAAAGGCATCGTTCGCAAAGTACTGAGCTGATCAGCGGTGGCGGTGGAGGAAGGTGACATCACCTGTCATTGGGTGCGACATGATGTGGGAGGCATTCGGTGCCGGCACAACCATGTGCACTGCATGCAGAGTCACTAAGGAGCAAAGTCCAAGCCACTGAGGAGGCAGTTGGAGATAGAGGCGTTCTCCGCAAGCCCAGTAGAAGTCCATCAGGGCGGAGGTGCCGAACCGCATATCAGAATTAAAGATAGTCGTGTTGCAATCTGTGTTACGTCCAACAGGTACAGAGCGATTACCTATAAAACAAAGAAGAGGATTTTTTAATTTAAATGCTCTTTTAGGTTTGGACATTCCTTTCCCACCCCAGGTATACCTTCCACTTTCCTGAGCCTACATCTGTTCACGGTTATCCTCAACATCCCAGTCAATGTTTTCTTCCCAATCTGCCTCTTCAGCCCAAGGGGGGCCTAGAGCCGCTCCTTTACATATAACGCCTCTGGGGCTCTGCCACTTTTTGTTAAGGTAGACTTGTGCCTGGAGGTGCAGTATTGTCCGATTTTTGGCATGGGTATGGGGGGTGGGTGTACGATAAGTCACAGCCCGCCCGGGGTAACGTGTTTGGTATGTATCCATGCTTCCTAATGGCAGGTTCCTGCCAATCCATGTCATCTACATATATCCTTCGCATTTCCTTAAACTCCTCCTCAAGTCCTACTGGGTCAGTGACAACCGTGTGTATAGTATACGTGTAATCGCATTCAGTGGTGTTCACAAGTACAACTTCCATCTCCTCTGAAAGGACCTGTATTTGCCCTTGTATGCGGCAGAGGTACAAATGCAGAAGGCACATCGCTATGTGTTGTGGGACTTCCTTGGGAAAAATTAGTCTGTCAGCACCTACTGCATGGGGTTGTAGGAACATACATAGCAAGAATCGTTTGTTACTGTTTTCCCCACTGCTGTCATTTCCCTTTACCATGAATTTTCTACTAGGGAGTAGTGGACCGAATGATCCATGATTGACTGCTGTAGGCCTAATAGGGGCCCTAGACCCTCCTGTATTTTTACGAGATGTTGGAATGTCTTGTATCCTGTCCTCTGCCACGTAGGCCTGTGGGGACAAGGGGCTTTGTCCTGCAAGGGGAAATAGCGAATCGGCGGGCTCTGTGGTGGCGAGAAGGGCGTTGGTGGAGAGCTTGTTGCTGTTCCGTGACATTAGCTGTCCTATCCCATGTACTGTTTCTGTCACCCGGGATGGAAGTTGGGAGTTCGAGATGCGTACTGGTGTGTCTATTCCTAGTGCTACTATCAGGGACTTTTGGACCTAGTGTGCTGTGTGTTGTGTTCTTCTGGCTATGGGTGACCGCTGGTACAGTGGATGGACCTGTGTATACTAAGGCTTTCTTGCTACCTATATCGTGATAACGCTTTACAGCAAGAAAAAAGATATACTAATTAAATGTTACTAGTGGCACTCCAACAATGATACATAACATTAATATAGTGAGTATACATATCTTAGCATCACAGCTGCTGTATTCGTGGAGCAATCTTAAGGACGTGGGGAAACCCAATAAACCCTTGTAGGCTTGGGCAATGGATAGTTTATGAAGAGGGTGGCTACAAGGGATTTTGTTTTTTAGTTTATTCAAAACAATTTCAATGTATTTAAATCGTAGGCTCATTAAATAATTAAGCCCAATGTATCCACAGGATTACTTAGACATTAGTTAAACAGTTTCTTTAGAAAGAATATATTCAATCTAGTAAAAAGTAGAGCAAAAAGAGAAGAAGCACACAGCCAAGAGAAGTTCTGTTTAAAATAAATTGTATTCAAGTAAATCACAAAGAACAAATCGTGGGGACAAACAATAGAACAAAACTTTGAATAAAAGTCATGAAAAGCAGTGTATCTATATTCACTAATCAGTTCATAACATTTCATCAGCTCCTAAAAAAATTAGATGTAGAAGACCAAAATCAAAGATTTATAAAGGTGTCCTTCAATGCGTGAAAGCTGAGGAGTTGATGACTTTGGTCGACGTTTCGGTCTTTTCTCTTGAGTTTTATAAGACCATCATCAGGACTTAGTATTTCATCAAGTAAAAACCCCTTCAATCAACTTAGTGTCTGGGGCTGATCTTCAGAATGGATACATTTTGAACAGAAGAATCTACCACAGCTCTTATCAACGGTTAGAGCTATTTGAAGCGATGTTGTGATCCTGGTGTCTTTATTTCCAGGTAAACGATCGTGCTATTTTTTAAAGTCAAAGGAGAGTCTTGGGTCTGTATTTTCACAATCCCTCGTAGTCTCGAGTTGACTCTTTTTTCTTATTGAGCTTCTGTACCAATTTTGCAGCTGCATTCTCTATAGCTATTTATTGGCTTTTATTGGCTTTTACGTATAAAGGGGTGCAAATGACGTATACAAGGTTAGTCCTAGGGTATTTCTGGTCTTGTCTCTTTTTACAGAAATGTATAATGTGATCCTGAATCTCAGGCCATGGTTTTGCTTCCATGGCTATCAATCAATCAATCAATCAATCTATCAATCAACAGAATTTGTTTAGCACGCTACTCACCTGTTAGGGTCTCAAGGCGCTGAGGGGGGGGTCGCTACTGCTCGAACGGCCAGGTCTTGAGTTGTTTCCTGAAGGAGAGATGGTCCAGGGTCAGCCGTAGGTGAGTGGGGGGAGAGTTCCATGCCTTGGCTGCCAGGTAGGAGAAGGATCTTCCTCCGACGGTGGATTTGCGGATTCGTGAGACGGAGGCGAGGGCGAGGCTGGCAGAACGGAGCTGGCGGTGGGTGTGTAGATTGTGAGTTGGTTGTTGAGCTACTTTGGACCTGTGTCGTGGAGAGCCTTGTGTGCGTGGGTAAGGAGTCCGAGCGTGATCCTCTTGTTGACAAGAAGCCAGTGCAGGTCTTTCAGGTGGGCAGAGATGTGGCTGTGGCGAGGGTATCCAGGATGAGTCGTGCTGAGGCGTTCTGAATGCGCTGGAGTCTTTTCTGGAGTTTGGCTGTGGTTCCAGCGTAGAGGGTGTTCCCATAGTCCAGACGGCTGGTGACGAGGGCCTGGGTGACCGTCTTCCTGGTTTCGGTGGGGATCCAACGGAAGATCTTTCGGAGCATGCTCAGGGTGTTGAAGCAGGGTGACGAGACGGTGTTGACTTGCTAGGTCATCGTGAGGGAGGAGTCCAGGATGAAGCCCAGGTTGCGTTAGTGGTCCGTTGGCTTGGGTGCGGTGCCCAGGGCAGGGGGCCACCAGGAGTCGTCCCCCTGCTACTACTCCGTCTACCTTTTCCTGTACGTCCTCTAGCAGTCCTTTCTTGACCATGTGGCAGAAAAGCCTTTTATTTCCTCCTGTCGCGTTCCATTTGTCTCCTAACTCCTGATGTCACTTTTCTTTCATCCTGGAGATAAAGTTAATTGGATCCTCATTCGCTTGCCTTGTCAGTGACATAAGGGATTCAATGTCGGGGATATCCGGATAATTTATCCGCAATTTGGCTGAAACCGCTGGTTTTATTCTATGAAATGACTCCTCATCATACTGTGTGTCATTCATTGGTATTAAACCATTACTGACACTTTTGAAGATGTCCTCCGCTTCCCCTCCCTTGATGGAGATGAGCAAACTATTCATATCATCTATCTCTACGTTGCTGCCTGTAGTATTCTTTTCCAGGGCTGCTATCCATTTGCCAGCACCCTCTGCGGGGGGGGGGGGGGAAGCTTTTTGATATTTTCTTTGTCCGCGTAGGGCCATGGGATATAAACACGTGGGTCAGTGGCTTTTTTGTATATTAGTGGCATCTGATGTGTCACTCCTGTGTCTAGTCCTTTTAACCGCATGAGGTCATGTTACCTGGCATATTTATGCTAAATCTTTAGACTTGCCCGCATATAGACATAATCCCAATCTTCATCTCCATCATCCTGTAGGATGCATTCTACTGTTGTTGCTATATGCTACGGCTCAAAGGACCCTTCTCTCAGCCCTGGGAGCATCTGCGGAGCCAGGGATTCTGTCTAACCTGCCAAATCATCTGTGAAGGGGTTGACAGTATAGTCTAACCCTTCGCCTAATATCACTATCTCGTTGGGCATTAGACCGTTGTTTCAATGGGCACATGGTCTGCTGAGAAACATGCTGCTGCATTTTCTCGTTCTAGTGGTGCACACAGAGGCGGAGCCGGAGACATCATACATTATGTCGTCCGGGCATCTGTGCATCCCTTATACTCTGAGGGCCTCTACCTCTGTCAACCTGGTCTTTCTTCTCCCGCCTGTATCACCTGAGCTTCGGAATTCCTGACGTCGTTGGTGGAATGGGTTTGTCGTTGTTGGGTCACGTAATGTGTTCAATGGATCTGCCATGGCTGGAGTAGATGGTAGGGCACATGGATCTGTCACAGGTGCAGTGTTCAGTGCGGGTGGCTCTTGTTGTGTGAAGTGGACCTGAGCTGTTGGGGCAGTTGTATGTGTTTGTCCAGACGCAGCTGTCTCGTGCCAAGGGGGACGTGCACTGTGGCACAATGCTTCATTCCCCCAGCATCTCCAGAAGCGTATGTGTGAAACATTAGTCAGAGTGGTGTACCTGTTGCTGCCTTGTAAGATGATGGTGTAAGGCTAGTCCTTGCGAGGGTGTCAGTGATCCTGTCTTGTAATCGCTCTATTTTAAGTGACGCCCATCGGATCTGGTGCATTGGATCACTCAAGTGGTGTCAGATGGTGCCATTTCGTCGAATATGTCTGTATGGACGTTTTCAATTGGACTGCTTTCCAGGCTTTTGCAGATGCCGCTGGCCGTTCTCCAATTGTCATAATGGACTGCGTCAAATGTCTGGGGGGCGCTGCTCCCTGTTCCTATGCTGTTGTTGGATAGTCGAGAATGAGACTAGTTGGTTGTCGGTGTTTGTGCTGAAAAATGGCAACTGATCTGGGGGGCTACTTCCTGCTCCTGGAGTTGTGGGGCATTTGTATCACGGAGGGTGTTGGGATTAGGGAGTGAATGGTGAGATGATGCGAGAGAGTGGCGAGATGATGCGTGTAAATTGGTAGATAAAGCGACAGAGTCAGTGTCTGAACCTTCGTTTTCTTCCTCAGCTGGTGGGGTAGTTATCGAAGTGGGGATGAGTTTTAGCGTAAATTGCGAGTCTATCTGTCCTGGTAACCCTGGCTCTGAGGCTTGTATTGTTGGGCTGCTACTTGTGCTGGGTGGTGCAGGTAGAGGAATGGTGGATGCTGGTCTTGTGGTGGGTATAGTGTGGTTGTTGCTAATGGCGGGTGGTGCAGTCGGAGGTGTGTAACTTTCAGCAGCGGGTGGAGGGGGGTCTGATAGGGAAGATAAATCAGGTGGTAGTTGGTGGTATCCAACAGCTGGCATAATATTTGTGGTACAGTGTAAGTCTGGTTCATCTGTTGTGGCAGTAGTTATTGCGGGGTACATACCGCTGGCCTGATATGGTGGAGGAGCCGAAGGAGCGGTGGCCATTGTAGTAGTGTGCTCCTGTGCATTGTCTTTAAAAGTATGCCAGAGATCTAAGGTAGCCTTCCTTTTCTGTAGCTTCGTACCAGAGTATTTGGTATCTAGGAAGGTGGTGGCATGATCTAATATTGCTTTATCAAAATTACCTTCGGAGGGCCATGGATAACTCACATTTTTGGTGAGTTTCTGAAGTTCCCTATCATTTTTGAGTATGCGTTGTTCCTGGCCTCCGAATGTTTTCAGGACGTATTGTAGGGGTGTAGCCATAATGAGGCAGCTCGATGTGTAAGTGTAAGATGAATCTGTTAATCGGGGGTGTTGCTGTGAAACACTGCCTATGCTTTTCTTTCTCAGTGGTTGTAGTTAAGATCAGGTATAAGTTCACCTCCTATACCCTCAAGGACACTGTCATATATACCATTCTGTAATTTGTGGTCCTGTGTAGAAGTGCAACCAGTGAAGTGGAGCTGGCCCCAAAAGCAGGCGTCAGAAATTTTAGACTGAAGTGGATTTCTTGGCCAATAGCTTGTTAGAATAGTCAGGCCTTCCCAACCTTCAAGTTATAAGATAAAATATAGGTGAAAGCTGGTAGTTGTTTTATATACAGTAGAACTCAGTATCCTATTCATAGGGACACTAGTATGTATGTGGTACAATGTGAGCCTGGGAGAAGAAATGTTATTAATACAAGGAAGGGTGGGCGCACTCTGCCTAGGTGTCCCTCACCTAGTTGCTGGGAAAGTTAAGATATAGATCTTTTATAAGTTAATCTCCTATTTCATCAAGAATAATGAGGGTGAGCATTAGTCTTAAATCCAATTCTTCAGGTCCTCTGTATATTCCCTAAGGGGGGAAATCAGGGAATTCATGATTGTGGCGGGAAAGGGCAATAATAATTTTACTCTGTAATGGGTTACGTGGCCAGGAAGAGTGGGGGGTAGTGGCGTAGGACAAGGGCAAATAAGTGCTATGTTATTGAGAAGCACAAGAGACAAATACTCAGCATAATTTGGCAAATAGCAAGGCAAAAGGACAACAAAAACATGAAACATGAAGAAACAAAAATTACCATCACAATTCAATAAACAATAAGGATGACAAATAGAAGATGCTTCATGAAAAAAATAAAAAGAAGTACAGTAATCAGACCTAGATATTAAATCTCACTAGAAACGGTGGTGTACCACAAAAGAATTTGAGAGCCAAAAAAACGGGAGAGGGTGGTGTGGTCAGAAAAGAAAGGGTAAGGGGAGGGGGAAGGTGGTATAGAAAAGAGAGAGAGAGAGAAAGAGAGGAAAGGGTTAATTGTGTAGGGAGAAAGTGAGGGCAGAGGGGGTGAAGTCTGTATCTTGTGAGACAGCGCAGCTGGGCCACGCCCCAGAGTGGGGGAAAAAGGAGGGTGGCATCTGCAGT
This sequence comes from Lissotriton vulgaris, assembly GCF_964263255.1. Taxonomy (NCBI): domain Eukaryota; kingdom Metazoa; phylum Chordata; class Amphibia; order Caudata; family Salamandridae; genus Lissotriton; species Lissotriton vulgaris. The sequence continues at coordinate 772,542,292 of NC_141696.1, read as the reverse complement.
GACCACAAGTGACTTCCTCTTTCGGTGGCTGTGAATTACGCAGTGAAAAAAAGCCGACGGTGAGAGAGAGAGAGCAATGTAATGAAGGAAAAAATCGTTACACTCAAGCCTTGCAGGAAAATATCATTAAAGAGGAGATGAAAACAGGGAAAGACGTGAAGGAATGAGATCCATAAGGACAGAACGGGCAACGGAAGGCAGCCCGCATGGAAGGAAGGATGGGGTGCAGGCCTGTGTGTGAAAGCACAGGCAGGACATGGAGAGCAGAAGATGAAAAAGAAGAGCATCAGTGGAAGAAGAAGAATGTACAGATATCATGAAGAGGAGTGGAAAAACAGTGGAACAGGAACAAAATGCAATATGAACATAGGAAAGAGGCAAATAGGTAACACAGGTGGAGGAATATATTCAAAGTAGGGAACTCAAACCCCGAACACCAGTGAATGTAATGTTAAACCACAAAGAGGAGCGCATGCTCAGAAAGACACACGGTCAATGCAATGTAACCCCATAAGTACCATAGGGGACTCAAACCTCTACAAGAGAACAATATCTTATCTTATGTACAAAAGTGAAAATGCAATGCAATGCACCTTAATAGAGGACTCACACCACTATTATATTCCTCCCAGAAGTCAACCCTGAGGCTCCCAGGACTCAAACCTGAGGCAAACATCAAAGCCATAAACCTGCATGAAGACCACAAGCCACAGGACGTATGTAAAAAGAAATCAACATGTGGTATCTGACAGGAAGGCGAAAATCGTGACCACACAGAGAGATAGAGAGAGAGGGTGTTAATCGTGACCAGAGAGACTGCTACAGTGGGTCAGGAAATCAGCCAGAGACACCTCAAAAGATCCCGCCTCACAGCCACACAGCAAAGACCAAGGAAATTCAAGGAGAAAAAACAAAAATATCCTTGGCTTACCCGTGGTCAGCAATGGGTGGAGACAGGACCCTCTGAGGCAGTCCGTGGAAGAGTTCCAGATCCACCACAGGCAAGAACAGTCTTGCTACAACGGATTTGTAGGTCGCCAGCTGATAAAGGGGATTAAAGTACCCTTCTGGTTAGGTCACTGTGGTCACAAGCCACCTGAGGTGGTGGTAAGCCATTGAAGCATCTCTTCACTGAGAAGCAATAAAGAAAGATATAAGATGACGCTACATTATACCTGCGCCAGGTATAATATATGCAGGGGGGTGTTCTGATGCAAGAAAGGGTCATAGAAGTGACGCAGTGAAATCTATAAGATTTCACTGCGCCACTTCTAGGACACAAATGCGTCAATTTCTTATGCCTGCCTCACAGCAGGCGTAAGACAGATGCAGGCCCTTTCACATGGGGCTTGCCCCTTGTGCAAGGACACATTGCTGGATTTGCGTCACTTTTGTGACACACTCCAGCAATGCGTCACTTTTGCGCTACACAGATACGTCAGAAATACTGACGTATCTGTAACTCCTTGCGCCATGATGCGTCATACTGTAAATATAACGCATCATTGGTGTCGCAATGTTTAAGATAGCCATATTTCCTTGCTTTCTAAATTCAAATAGAAGTGAAAAAGAACTAGGGTTATTCAATTATCTCCTTTTAAGTGCATCACGAAAACCTCCAAGAGCGCTTACACTGCTTGAATGGGCTTAGGTTTTTAAACCGGCAACTAGAGGAATGAAGGAGGAACAACCCACAAATGCAACAGGAAAAAAATGAAAGTAAATCAGGAAGGAGTCTCTGCTTTTTTAATAACCAAATCGTGGCTGCAAGTAAGCTAGAATTACAGTGGTATGCAGTGCGAACAGCATAGATGGATAGAAGGAATCCATTTTATGCAGTGTTCAATTTATAGCACAGACTCAAAATATGTCTGCAAATCCAGACAGTTTAATGGCAGAGTTGTCTGTCTGCCTGACTCATACACCCACATGGATTGTTAATACGCTTTTCCCTCTCATAGCTGTTAAATTGGTTTATTTCTTTTTGCCTTTGCTGAGAAAACTAAAATGGAAACAAAATAAGGGAATAGAGGATGGAGCCTACAACTTATCCAGATTTTTTTTTGCTAAGCTTTGATCTATGGTACAGAGAATGTAAATCAATATGATAATGTCTATATGTACGTTATCAAAATGCAAACTCCTTCTAAAAAAGCGAATTACAATATATAGCCACTTTCATCGTTTCTCTTCTAATGTATGAGTGACTCATTTCCCCCATAGACGTTCCCTAGGTACTGCAGCGCAGGTACACGCTCATATCCGTTTAGTGTCTGCAACTGGTGGAATCGCACAATGGGGTTTATTTCTTCGAAACAGTTCGAAATAGTTTAAAAGTTGCGTGGCTAGTCAGATGTCAACTAATACGATCTGAATCATATTCATAACTTTCACCCTCTTTAAGATGGCACAGACCTCCCTGCCCGGAGTGCCCTACATTATCTGAAACTGGTATGCTGACTTTTATTTTGGCCCTAGTGTGACGCTAATTTAGCATGATGTGGCAGAGGCCTTGGGCCCCCTGACAATGAGAGGTCAAGGACCTGTCCTGCGACCTGGAGGGGCGCACCAAGCATGCCCTCACAATGGACAGAAAGCTACTGTCCCTTTCTTGGAGTTACTGCATGTGTCAGTGGCGGGAGCATAGCATGATTTGTATTCTTGTAGCTGGCCAGTCCTTTTCACCTGCTTCAGTGTTAATGCGGCCTACTGACTGCAATAGTGTAAGGTACCTCTGTTATGTCTTTATTTATGTCTCTGCACAGTGAGCATATGATACTTTGATGATAGTAGGCGTGTGTGTGTATGCGATTGTGGGGGTGCGGGGTGTGTGTATGAATGTGTGTGTGCATGTGTGTGTGTGTCTATGGGTGTGTCCATTTGTCTGAGTACTGAACCAGTGGGATTTGTTTTGGATGTCCCTAATTTAGCATGGCGCAAGATGGAGGATGAGGACAGCTTCACCAGACAGTGGCAAGTGCATTATTGGCGGCATTCCTTTGGCTGGAAGCTGGTGATGTGAGGAGGATAGAGACAGGTCTACCTTTGAAAATTCCAGAATGACTTTTTTAGCAAGGGACTGCTCATTAGTTCTTCCTGAACCTTGCATTTGATTGAGATGTGGGGGTGCAATGTCTGTTGTTACTGGTGATTAAGTTTGTAACTCAAGCCTGCACATTTGTCAGTCCCTAGTTAATGCTTCAGAAAGGCAGATGATGGCCAGGTGCAGAAAACTCACACTTCATTGTCCCCATATTATAAGCAGTACTATTTGGAGACAGCCCCTGTGCTACCTGCAGTCATCATTTTACATTTAGGCTGTACCAGGAAATAAGCCTAAGACTGAGTCTTGAAATAAGAGACAACTCAACCCATTTCTGGAGATTGAGAAAGTGGGTCGACATCCATTGTCTGGAAAATGTGCATAAAAGAGGAATCCAAACCACCTCACTGTTCCAGTTTTTTCATGACTGGGGAAGGGAGTGCAACAGAGAGTACCCAAAGGACTGCTTTGTGACCAGAGTTATTGCCTGCCAGAAAGCCAGTTTCCCATAAGTGGGGAGGTGAATATCATGAATTCTATACTTTCTTGTGGAGGTTCTGAGAGTCTGCCCAGTGCCTAGAAGCTTGCCTGTCTACTGAGTGTAGCTGCCAGTCTGACCCAGCAGGATGAAACACTGTCAAAGAGGTGAAAACCAGCATACTCAGAGAATAGAGGACTGTCAGAGTGACTGAAGCCGGAGTGACCTGTGCTGTGAGTGGGTGTCCCAGTCAATATCTGTGGTTCCAGTTGAATATTGGGCCCAAATAACTGATCAGATTCCACTACCCATGTGTCCCATGGCAGCCACCGTGGGATGGATATTTGGTGCTACAGCTGCCACTGGTGTGAGAAGCTGCAACACTGCAAAGGGCTTGCTGTTCAGAGTAGAAAGACCACAACGGGCAGGAATACAAACCAACTTACCTATTAGCCTGCTGGGGGCCACAATTGCCTTGTCACAACACTCATCGACAATCAGCAAGTCAAGTGCATCAGCTGCTGAATGTGCTGTGATTGCTATGACAAGACCTGTCAAGCTATATTTGCTCATTATCCCTATTCTGAAGGAAGGGAAGACCCACATTGAAGAGGCCGCTGCGCTGGAACCCCCCCTCAAGCAATACAGAACCAACACACGATTACTGCGGACCACCATCTGTGATCGGAACAGATAGGATGCTGCAAGAAGCTGATTAGAACTTAATCACTCGATTAAATCCATCTCAAGTCCTCAAGGTGAGAACTTGAGATTGTTTCTGCCACATAAACAACAAAGGTACTTAGAAGGAGGGAACTGGTTGTGTTTCTGAGACTGTGATGAAGTTAATCAGTGTCTGCGACGAATTCATACCTCTGTCAAATTCTACTGTGGTCTATAGCTAGTAAGGTCACATAAGCAGGAAGGAGCCTTGGAGAGGGCAAGTGTTGCCCCCATGAATGGATCACTATCAGGGATATCACCCTGTATTTGCATAGTGCATTGTGAAGTATTTAGTTGTGCTGCATGTTTAAAAATACTTTCTTTTACAAAGAAATAAGCCCCGAAGTGGACACTAACTTACTTTGTCTTTTGGTTTGGATTATTGAGCTTTGAGCTCTTATCCCCACACGCCCTCTCTGACAAGCTGTGACTGCTCACCCTCGCTACCCGAAGACTTAAGTGCAAAAATGGTTGTGTTTGACCTAAGCTGCATAGCTATAGTAGTATTGATCTCACAACAACACTGGTAAACAACCTCAACCACCATGGTTGTCTGCCCTATAGCCCCCTGAAAGGGGTCTGACTGGAATGCCCTACTTTATTTTCTGATCTCATTGATTTAATGCTGTTAATTGACATTGATTACAGAAAACAAAAAAACTGGAAACGAAGTCCTGAGGAAGTTATTCTAGTTGTATTAGAGTCTCATTATCTGGTTGATTCGTATTGAGCCATTATCTCAAGAAGAAACTTTGCAAGTTGTTGCTGTAAGGGGGACCTTTGACTGAGAAGCTAAAGGAATGCCGATGGAAAGACAGGTTATGTCTATTCTGTGTTAATGTTACACATATGATTCAGATTACTCCTAAACAACCTCACAGAATTATAGGACAATCGTAATCATGTCCCGAGAAAGAGAAGACAGGGGTTCTCTGCTTCCTTGAATTGGATTCTCTATGAACATTCATTTGTTTCTTTTACCAATCACCTTGAGAAGGGAAGAAGGAAAATGTGTTAATACATCTGCACTTCCTGAGGGTGGTGCCTGTGGAATGTTTATTGATCTGTATTTGCCCACTAAGAATATTTATACAGCGGTTAAGAAGACTCTTGAAGTAACTCCAGCTGTTGATGGTTCACCATCGACTTTAGGTCAAGTTTGAGAGGCCCCTTTGCCATAGCAGGTTTCTGTTAGAGATCATATGGTAATGTTTGCTTTTGACATTATTGCCTGTATTTCTTTTTTGTGATATTTGTAACATCATTGTTAAAGGGGCATAATCCGTACGTCAATTGGTCAACAAGAACAATAAGTTTGTCTTCACCGTTTTCTCATGATCGTTGATCTGCTATAGGAGGTTATTGGTCTGAAAATGATCAATTAAAGGATTCAGAAATGTTTATTTCAGAAGTTTCATTCTATAAAACATGCAGTATATAATACAATATAATGCATTAATAAAACCTTTAAAACATTGAAAAATATAACATTAAAATACAGTACATATTTGTTGAATGTCGTAAGAACCTGGGATTTCGCAATCGTTTGGGCCTTTAACTTATAGACTTCCATGGTGGGAAGCATGGCCCTTGTGGAATATGCCTTATGTCTTTTGTAAATGGGCGAAGCTTGGTGCTGAAGCACAGCCCTCCTCATTTTAATATGTGGGGACTATGATACTCTACTGGCCAACATGATGCATAGTTATTCGAATATGAAAACACACTCCAGCTTCCCCTTATCCAATGATATAGCACCCCTAAAGGTCTTGTGGGGCCTAATTACCATGTATTTTGTTTTTGAAACATTAACCTATAGTCCCTTAGATATACAATAACTTTGAAAGTTCAGTAAATGCTGCACGCCCATGGGGTATTGGTAGATTAGCAGAGTATCATCTGCGAATCACAGAGCAGGGAGGCAGGCCTCTCTTAACTTGGGGGCATCTATGTTGCCATTAAGTAGAGTCCTTATAACATTGTTTACAAAGAGGGAAAAGAGTGTTGGGGCTAATACACATCCCTGTCTCACACCTCTGCAGATTGCGATTCAGTCGGTCTGCTGCCACTGTGGACCCAAGCGAACTTGGACATAATTGTCTTGAAGAGAGTCTTATCAACGTAGTGGGCAGACCATTAGGAACCCTCAGACATTTAAGCGAGGCCCATAACAACCTCCTGGGGACCAGGTCAAAAGCAGCCCTAAGATTGACAAAGACTATGTATAGGTGGCTATTTCTCAGTTTAGTTTATTTCCAGACGATCAATAAAAACCTTAGGACTTAGTCTATACAGCTGACTTTCGCTCTCTGCCTTGTAGGGGGTCAGGATCTCTGTGTCGTTAATTCAGTCAGAGCGTTTATTAAGTAATTGCAAAAATCTATTGCAGGATGTCTAGGAGGATTATTGGTCTGTAATTGGCTGGGGTTGTGCGATCTTCTTTTTATTTATGGGGACTATCTCTGCACCTTTCCAGGTGGCAGGGATCGGAGCGCCCAAAGCGATAGTGTTACAAAGACAGTTGACATAGAGGACCTACACTGATAGATCGTGAGACAGCAATTCTGCTGTGATTTTGTCAAGCCGGTGCCTTTCCCCATTTTACCACTAACATAGTGACCTGGTCTCGACAAGGATAGACTGTGACTCTCCAGGGGCATGATCTGGGAACAAGGGGTCATTCGGATAACTAGGTATCTTTGCATACAATTTAGTGAAGTGGATGTCCCAAACTGCCTGACTTAAGTAACAGTCAATCTGTGGTTCGGAGCGTGCAGTCCCGTGGGCTATGACTTCCCAAAATCAACTGTTTTCACCAGACCTGGTTGCGACTTTTAGATCCCTCCAATTGGAGTCCTCCCAGTGTGTGATCTAGCTTTTCAAACTTCAGCTGGGGCCTTGGCTTCGAGTGTATTCACAAGACCTTTCTTAGCCTTGCTACAATCCCTAGTGTACAAGGCATTAATTGAGCCAAGGTTCTTATTTAACGTGGATTTCCTCCTGAGGGTTTTGACAAGACCATTTTTAGCGACGCAGCCCATTTACAATGGACGTCAACAACTGGAATCTCAGAGGGGGAAAAATGACAAAGAGAAGATAGAGCTGCAACATATAATTTATCGATCTTTAGTAAAGTCTCAATATTCACCAGGATTGATGGTCATTTAATAAACCTATAATTGCCCAGGGTAGGACCTCGGCTAGAATTGTGAGAATGCAGCATCTTTGGATTGACTTTCCTGAAATTGTTAGTTGCAAGGGGTAGTGATTGCTGTCTTTCCTGTCGTCCAGAGTCAAGGCTACCAGTTTGTCCCACATAGACACAGAAATCAATATATAATTTATTTAAAATCTGGTTGGCCCTCTCCTAAAAGTTGGAAGACCGTTTTTGTCAGATATGTATCCACAATTGCATGTCAGTAGTCTGATTGAGATAGCAAAACGGGCAAGCCGAGATCCTGCTGTTCTGCATGGGACATATGAGTTGGAGCTAAAGGAGGGTTTACCCCAATTCTCATGTTCCTCTTCAGAGACCAAATCTAGTCCATATATGGGCTCAAAACTGATGTTCATGTCTCTCTAATAAGGATCATGCATTTGGACTTGATTGATTCTGTTAGACCTGTCAGCCCTAGGGTGGTCTTACCCCATTTTTTTCCCTTTTTGCCTCTTTTTTGCCACCATCTTTTTGCTGGACCTAGGCCTCTGGGCGCCTTACCACTGCCAACCAGTGCTGAGGTGCAGGTGCTCTCCCCTAATAATATGGCTGCCACCGGCCTCTGCTACTGCGGAGTGGCCATTGTACATACACGCACCAGTAGTTAGGATCAGGCTGGGACATACTGTTACTGTATCCTTGCCGTCCCGCCTTTTTGTCTCATAGACAGACATGTAGAAGCCCATGGAACCTTCCAGCCCAGGGAGGAGTTATACTTTGCCACCTTTCAGGAGGTTCACCTGACCTAGGGGTATAAGAGGAAAGGAGGGAAACCTAACTAGTTAGTTGGGCACTACCGGACCTGGAGACCCTCCTCCGGAGTATAGGCTGCTGAGCTAGGGGGAGACTACACTACTGTGGCTGACTGAGCTTAGGCCCTGCTGACCCCAAGATAACTGAATAATCCTGCCTGCCTGTCTGTCCTTGCGCAGCGTGAGAGGAACCAGGGAGACCAACTCCAGTGTGCCTGCTCAAGTCTTCCCACATTCCTACCCCTGCAATTAACTTCTTCCACTGTCATCTGCCACCTACTGCCAGCACTACAGGAAGAAGTGCTGTGATCTCTGTGAGCTGAGGAACTTGCGAGCGCTGTCGCTACAGGGAACTGCCAGGTAAAGTGCTATGTCAACAAAGCACCACTTTGCCAGAACTGGCCCCCCCTGCTGCCAGCGCTAGACTGAAAAGCCCCTGCTGCCCTCCTGCTGATGCTGTGCCCCTTAAGCGGTATATGGGAGGAATCTGTCATCTGTCTCCAGTTCGGTCTCCCAAGGACATGTTAGTGCTCTAAATCATAAGCGCTGTGCCTGTAAGAGCGCTGCATGCCCCCAATCACTGCCGCAGCCTAGGCACCTGTGATCCCAAAACAAACTTAGTTACCGAGCAATCGAGTACAATATTTAGAGAGAAAGTTTCAGTCCAAAAAAAAGGAGAATCCTCCAGATTGTGCCATTCAGAAGTAAAGAGTCTTTATTTTCTTTATATGTGGATTTGGAATGGCAGATTCCTACAGATGGTCCTGTATAGTTGATATCATCCAATGGAGCCAAACAAACATACAGCCAACAGCCAACACGTGTTTCGTAATCACCCAATGACTTCCTCAGGGCTACAATAACAGAAAAAAGGTTCCACATAAGTTATACTCAGTTTTACACTCAAATAGGCATATATCAAAGTCTAAAAGTAAAGAGTTGGAGTCCATTAATGTACTGAAAACACCCGATGAACACAGACCCAATCAATATTACAAAGTAGTAAAAGAGTTGGTGCAGAAAAACCGAAAATTAAGATAAAAAGTGCAAAATGAAAAAAGGGAATCACCAAGTTAGAAAAAGGAAGAAGTAAAGTAAAGACTAGTCTAATTCTACAGCTATACCAAGGCTATAGAATTTACCTAATTAAGTGTTTTTAGTGCAACATAAAAGAGTGATTTGAATTTCTCATCCAAAGAATAGCGAGACCCATAGCCATTGCTTTATAAGCAAGATTTGGTCGGTCATGAGAATATATGAGACTCACCAAGTAATTTTTATAGTAATCTCTTCATAATAGCTTCAATATGACTGTATATGGTCCCATATAGTGATGGTCTAAGAAAAAGAAACACGGGGAACAATGAGATACATGACAAACCAAAATTAATTACATGTGATCGCACGCAGAGTCGGCCGGAGCGCTGCCTGCTAAACGTCACTGCTGCTGCCCGGCGTGGCAGGAGAGAAAGTGAGCAGTGGCTGGACCATCTTTGCCGCCCGGGCGCTGGGAAGGAGGGCGGCTGTACGATCTCAAATCCTGCTGCGGCCCCCGGAGCGAGGAGAGGGCCGCCCCGGTGCCTACAGAGACTTTGCTAGGCCTAGGAGATGTGAGGGGAGCTGCGCGGTCATTGCCGCTCCAAGGAAGATGGTGGCGCCCACCAAGATCCCTGCCGCGGCCCCCGAAGCTCAGGGGGCCGCCACGGTTTTGAAGAAGGCCGTGCTGGGCCTGGGCCTCGCGAGCACAAGTTGCTAAGCGACCGGGCTACTGGCCGCGTCATTGGCCGTGCCCCCTCTGGGTCTCCCCTCCATTGGTTTCTGCGGCTGCGCCCCTTTTGAGCCGCTCTGGGATTGGCTCCAGGGCCTCGTGGCTGCTAGAGGACCGGGCCGATCTCGACCTGCACCGAGGGAGGGGCCTGTGGGAGCTTCAAAGTCTCGCCGCCTCCCCACAGGGAGAGATCCCAGAGGAACAGTGACTGCGGGCTGCCTGGAGGGGGGCCTAAATTAAGAACAGAACTGCCCTTGGTAATTATGAAATGGACCTAAAGGAGACTGCACGCCCACCCTGAGTAAGAGCCATGAGAATGGGTATTTATAATGCCTAGTGGGTTAGGATTGCTGCCAAGTTGTATTTACACTGCAGAGAGAATGTTGTCTTATGGAATCTGGGCATAAGAAATGTTGCCAATATGATCCCCATGCATAGGAAATGTCACTGTTGTTGAATACATGTAGCCAAAGTGTTGCCTCTAATGAATGTGTGCCTAGGAAATGTTATTGATGTCCTAGGAAATGTTGCCTGTGTTGCTCAAGAATATGGGGATTGTTACCTGCATTGGACCGGTACCGGGATAAGAAGTGTTGTCTGAATTTACCTGAGGTCACCAACCATTTACCCTGTTTAAAGTGAAACCCTGGTGTTACCTATCTGAACCAAAAGTAGAGAAAGATATTTGTTTTTGCTTATGACCCTGGTGTGGTATCTATTCATTGTGTGCGTATTACTTAGCCAGTGTGAGTGTGTGCTGCACCACTGCTTAACACATTGCCTTCAGGTGCCTTCCTGCCTCTTGAAACGTCATTTCATCAGACATGGGACTCGCACACGAAGGAGGGCAGCTCTTACCTGTTTTTCATCTCAGGACCCTCAGCTGAGCTGTAGCCTTGTAAAATTTCTAAAGGCAGTGGGTTAAAAATGCCCGGGCTTCATTCCTGAACTGGTTTAAAACCAAACAAAAAAGTTAAAAATAATAAACTGATTTTTTAACCATTTTCAACACAGCATTTAGATTACTGTCAAAAACTATTGTGCGATACATGAAAGGCTAAATATGTTTACAACCACAATGAATAGTATAGTATCGTTCAAGTCAGGTTGGTTTTATAACACATCTGTTTTATACTGCATTTTATCTTTGTGTTTTTTATATTTTGTCACTGCACTGCATTGGCTTTAATTAACTGTGCAAATAAACTTAAACTTAAAAATGAGCCTCGCGCCAAGCTACCGTGTCGGAATCGGTGACCCCGGTTCTAACAGAGCAAATGAAATGAAAGTAGATAAGATATGGGATTCCAAATTCCTGGGTCTCGGCCTTAAAAAAATTAGAAACAATGTAGACTGACAACTCCCTTTGGGAGTTTTTATACCTAGTAAATCAGGTGAGTCTATACTTAATTGTTCTATCAAAGATTTAGATTGATTATAAACCATGTTAATAGACGCCAGAAGCCCTGCCACTTGCGGACAGGATTGCATTGGCATGAAATGTGATGCAACTAGATTTGTACATTGGCTGAGTTAACCACGTTTATTGAAACATGCAACGGTCAAATTGGGCAATGTTCTCTAACTAGTCAGGGGCCACTACTTTGGGCTTTTGGTCCAACAATGTTCCATGATAAAATGTCTAAACAACCAAGAGTATTGGCATGTGTTTGCCTTTAAAGGAGACACCTGGGTCTGATTTTGGTGAGCTGAAACCCTTGTTCGCCAATGAGATCAGTTCCTTTTGGGAAGAGCCATGCACATTAGAACGGTCCGAGTTGAGGTAGATGACCAGTGCGACTTGACCTGCTGCTCTACAACCTTTAATGACTTTCCTGTGGCAATGGTTGCAGAGATAGAGCACCATCAATCTTGACCATCCAAGAACGAGCACTACTTAAGTGTTCTGGGTGGGGATATTGAAGAGCTGCTGGCCAGAATTATAAGTTGGACCAAGAGGTTTATTAGTATACTCAGACATGGCCATTGGTCTGTTGGAGAGGTGGGCTAGCCTGTAGAAGTACCCTAGGGTAAGAGCTTTAATTCGGCTTGACAGTGAAGACATCTTGTTTAGACTCTGTAGTAGTAGCTCAGTGATCACTGAGTTTTTTAAGTTAATAGGCACCCAATCCCCAGATGAATCCTTAGGAGGAATGCCTATCCATGGGCCCTCCTGGCTGACTGGATGTTCTGATATCAATTCTGTGCCCATCCTGAGTCGGTTCTAAGCCAATAGATGGATTTGTTTTTCAGGACCAATTGCCTGGATGGGGGAACTGGGATGGCTTTTAAGGATGATTAGGTAGGTCATGCATTCTGAGCTGAGTTGTGGATAGCGATTATTCCGCCTGCTGGTTTGGCCAATTGGAGACAGACTGCTGTGATCTTCTACCGCGGTACCTCTCATATGGGTAAGAAATTTCACTTCCCGGTTTACCGCATTTGGCTGGGTATGCTGAGTTTCTAGAGTGCAGCGTGGTTGAAAATGGGGCAAAACAGTGATCCTGGGACGTGGCTTTGTGTCATTCAATTGTGCTGTTTCTGTGAAAAGAGATGTGCAAATCCCAGTCATTGGTGGTGTTGTATGTTTCCTGCATAGCCCATTGTAGTTTTCCCCATGTTAGCTTAACTGTGTACATTGTAGGCCTCATTTTCCTTTGCACATGTTACTATATAAACACGCTTATGTTTGTGCCGCATTGTACTTTCACATGGAACCTGCTCATGTTTTTGCATTCTGTTATTTTCCTGGGATTGAGTCTGTACACCATTGACAAGGTCAAACAAAAATTTCCCTTGTTATTCTGTCTGGCCAGGCACTAGGACCTAGACATAACACAATAACTCAGCTGTTGTTTATGTGCACACATGTCATATCATATAGTTGAGCACATGAGTCAAAAACACACACATGGAATGAGAGTTCTGAGACAAGAGCACTGTGTCTGCTGAGATGTAGAACATCCATCTGTAAATGCTTAGGTATGGGGTCTGCCAGTAATCCCAGAGATCTTTGATATATAATAATTTGGATTCAGTAGCAGAGTAAAGGGTTTAGGGTACTCTGCCTTATAAATTGACAGGAATGTTCATGGATTACAGATTATTAACCAGTATTTTTAGTATGCATTTGCTTTCTAATTATGACACGTATACTGCATTTCAGAGCACAATAGTTTAAATAAATATTCCAAAGCTTTCTTTGTGTCTCCTGGTTATCTTATTGTGAACTAGTACGAGTGAGAGAGCAAAAGGGTGTGTCCCATTACCTCCATCCCTAAGAGGATCAAGAGTTTTGTGTTCTGGATTTCCAATTCACTTGTTCCTCTGGTACAGTAAGTACCTCTGGAGTGTACCTCTGGAGTAAGTACCTCTGGAGTGTACCTCTGGAGTTCCTCTGGAGTGTAAGTGAAACACTAAAGCTAGTCAGATTCGGACTCATAGATACTCAGGTGGTATGGAGACTATGGGCCAGATGTAGGTATCCAAATACCGGTCGCAAACGGCCAAAAATATCGATTTTCGGCCGTTTCCGACCGGTATTTGGATATTGAGATGTAGGGGCTTGTTAAATTACAGAATCGGTAATTTTACCGGATTTGTAATTTTTCCGATTCGGTAAAATACCGAATTGGTAAAATTACCGATTCTGTAATTCAACATGTAGGTAGCACTGTAATCACTGCTACAAGGGTTTAAGAATTTGTTATTTACCACCAACTAGAAGTTGGTGGTAAATAATGAAAACCCTTCAAAAAGCATTTTTTTTGCTTTAAAAAACATGCCATGTTGCAGACATACATGCCCTAAGGGCATGTATGTCAGCAACATGTGCACCCATGCACAATTGAAGGGTGCAACAGGGTGTCAAATTCGGTAATTTTACTGAATCGGTATTTACCGATTCGGTAATTGGCATTGTTTCCTATGGGCCTCAAGGCCCATAGGAATCAATGGCAATTACCAAATCGATAAATACCGATTCGGTAATTACCAAATCATTCCGATTCGGTAATTTCAAAAGGGAAATTACCTACATCTCATTTACCTACTCTTAAATACCGAATCGGTATGATTCGGTATTTAAGAGTAGGTAAATCGAGATTACCTACATCTGGCCCCTATGTCCCTAAATACTGATGTTCCATGGTTCCAAGCATAGTGCTGTTGTAGAGCAGATTTCCTGCAACAGTGGCAACAAATCTTTTCGTAAAACCTCCAGTTTTTGTTCCACCAAGTCAAGATGGGCAAGTAAGGGAGCAATTTCTGCTTTTAAGATGTGCCTGAATTTCTCCAGATAACACCCTCACTCAGAGCTATGAGGAGGGGACCCGCATCCCCCTCGAGTGATGGAGGCAAAATAGATTGTTCATCACACTGCACATGCTTCTCCTGTGTGGATATGTGTTGCATGAAGAATGAGATCTCGGAGGTCTTCGTTTATTTGGCAAATGGCTTTGAACAGGTTGCCCTTTGAGGTTTTGAATTTTAAGTAGCAAGAGGGCTGGAGTTCAAAGATTAAGCATTAGGAGGGGTGGTGAGTATAGGGGTGCAAACCTGAAGCAGGCTAGGGTCAGGGCTAGCTGGTTGTATGACCACCAGTGCTGGAGGCGAAGCCTGAATGGAAGGGCTTGCGTTCAAAGGTAGCCTTCTCTCCGAGAGGGCTATTTCTGTGTTCACTAGCCCATTGCCTTTTCCAGCATTCGGTCTATGGACGTAAACTTTGGGGCTGGTGGTTGGGCAGCATCTCCTCCTGGTAATTTGTTTTTCCCCATCACATGAGGGGACAGGACACCACTCTAGAGATGCTTGTTGCAGACGTGTTGCAGTCAATGGAGCAGTGAGTTAATGGGCTCCAAAGGGGCTACATGGGTGGAAGGATATGGACAGGTCAACGTTATAAGTAAAATGTGTGATATGAGGAGCAGACACACTCCCGTAACAACCGGAACTGCCACTTAGCTCTTCTCCTGATCTTAGTGATGGCCTCCACCCACACACAGCAAAGCCACAGAGAGTGGTCTGTAGAAGCACCTGTGTAGCACAGGCTCAGGGCTCCAAGTAACTCCAGTGCCATGCTGTGTTTATCAAATGTATCTTGCTCCCAAAGCACTCAAGGATAGAGTGCACTTCACCATAGCCACATGGGGAGTTCTTCACTAGGTTTGCTACAGCTCTACTTGCCAGGTCTCAGGACCGACTCTGAACCCAACAGCTATTCACAGCCTCAGCCTGCCCTAGTTGCAAATAGACGCTAACTGCCCTGACATATGCCCATACTCACCCAGCTCCCCGAGTGAGTAGAATGCAGTGGCAGTGATGACATCGGCGGCGTCAGCGGTGACTGAAGGCTGCTAGATCTTCAGCTCAGCTCAGCTAGTTGAGACAGCAAGGAGGATGTGTGGGTCTTTTTGTCTGGTATTCCGCTGGTCTTGGACGTGGTTTAGAGTCGCAAGAGCAATCCCCCAAAATGTGACACCAGAGGAGTTGGGCAACAGGATCCCCCTGCAGCAGCTCCACTGTGAACCATTGAGAATTCCAGCTCCAGACTCCAGCACTCGGCGCCTGGCCATCATCTGACTGTCCCAGCATGTGACGTGTTGGTGGGCAAGAGTATGGCACCAGGGAAGGAGACCCTGCTCCAAACCATCCAGAATTAAAAGATTGATGCTATATTTAATTATGGCTGATCTTTTTTTGGTGACACTTCAGTTTCATGCCTTTTTTCCGGTTTTTCTCCAAACTTGCAGTATGGTTGTGACAGGTTGAGATTGCCGGGCCAGAATATAGATGCAAACGGCGACTGGTGGTTTGCTGTACCTCTCTCTCCACCTCTTGTCCCCTTTCAGCAGGAAGAATGGGTACCACACATCAAAACTTTATTGAAGAACACTGAAGATGAACAAGAAGCCGGCTCCTTTAACTGGGAATTCCTGCCTGACGAGACTCTTCCCCCGAATGA
This sequence comes from Lissotriton vulgaris, assembly GCF_964263255.1. Classification (NCBI taxonomy): domain Eukaryota; kingdom Metazoa; phylum Chordata; class Amphibia; order Caudata; family Salamandridae; genus Lissotriton; species Lissotriton vulgaris. The sequence continues at coordinate 772,526,349 of NC_141696.1, read as the reverse complement.
CGTCAGGACGCTCCAGCTGTTAAGGAAGGCGATTCCCAGGAAGTGGACGTGCATCGCCACCGGAGAGGAGGAAGAGCCGGAATTGAGAGCGTTCGTGCTAGATCGAGAACCGGAGGAAGTAGTCGTAGGAGAACAAAGACCGGGTCTCGTTGCAGCCCCGACAGAGCCAGGAGACCAATGACCCCACGAGCTGCCGTGCCACACTCCAGTAGGAGCGTGGCTAGAACAGGTATGGGGCAAGTACTCGGGTGGGTGGGAAGGAGAGAGCGTTCCAACACCTAAACATGAAACTTCCGACCCCCACAAATCCTTGTAAATAAATCTTGCACCCGCACGAGCACTAGTTCACTGATCCCCTCCTTAGCTGTGTATCACTCCGTGCACTAGAGTGTGGTGTTTCCCTCACTCCCCGGTCCCTTGTACAGTGGTTATCCTTAGGACAAGAGTCCTGATACCTCTCTTTATATTTGTTTTACCTGATACCCTCCTCTACCTGTGGGGACGTCCGGACCACGGTGACCAGACGTTAGGAGCCCCAAGATCAAGCCTCATCCAGATTGAAGAGGACCAAGGCTCACCACCAAGACGGATCCCGCCACCTTTGCAAACCAAAGACTGACCAGTAGACACAAACATGTTTTTGGCCAGATAAATCCCTACTTAACATGACCTGGCCTACGCTCCTTTACTGCTACTCCGCCACAATGGTCAATACTCCTTTAACGTGATTGTAATTTCACCATATCAATGGAACCTCGGGCTATTGTTCATTTTGGGTGCTTTTATTCTTTATCAGAGCAGGACATATTGAAGGATCATTTGCAGGCACATTTGCAAAATGTGTTCATTGTACCATTTACTTAATCTCCTGGGGCACTGTTGTTTTGTGCCAAAGACAAATCAAGATCTTCAACTGTATATTAATTACAGAGGTTTAAATTAAGTAAAAGAAAATAATTGCTATTTTTTCCCTGTCATAAAGAGCATTCCAGAATCCGTCCATGGAGCACATTTCCACTACACTTGATTTGTGAAGTGCTTATCAACTTGATCATGGAAAACGTCTTTCTGCGCCCATTTTAGGCATTTTTGTATACTGAATATTGCCATTTGAGTTGTGTAATACCACTGGCAATTTTTAAACATTTTATGGATTCAAAATTTTCTGATTTGTTTTCTAAGACACTTGTGGAACACCAAAAATACCAAGTATCAGCAGAACACCAGCAACATCAGTTCTCTTTTGAACCTGAAAAGTGTAAATACAAGAAAGAAGATACTGATTATCTTGCATTTAGATTGAATGTTTCCAGAATTTCCATATATTTGAAGAAATTATCAGCAATTTTGGCACTGCTTTCACCTACTGATGTAAAAGAGACTCAAGGAGTTCTTGCCCTTGCTTATTTTTCTTGTCAATGTATTAATAAGTCTACAGAGAGAACAATAACATCACTTCTAATGTAGGAATATTTGAAAAGAGGCCATACTGAAATGATCAAGCTGTACGGGCTCCTAGTATTCTCACAAGGATGTTTACTGAAAGAAATTGGATTATTAGTTGAGGGGGGTAAGTATCCACCTCAAGTAACATTTACAATCCTTGTCAGGGTGAACCTTTAAAGTCACTAAATTAACCTGAGCTCAACCTCCCGATGGCTATGGCACAGAGCAAGCTGGTTTAACTTTGAAGCAATGTAGGGAGTATTTATGCAACACAAAAACAGTAATAAAGTTGAAATGCAAAACAATGAAAATCCCAAAACAAATTAGAAATATATAGTAAAATTTTGTAGACACAATGCCACCACAATTATGAAAACCCAATAACGGGAACTGGAGATATGATTTTTTTAAATTTCAAGTCAAAAGAGCACTCAGACATGCAAAGTTCCAGTGATAGTCAATGATTACAGTAGAGAAGGACCTAGGTGTGATTTGACACTGACTGTGATGGAGTGGGGGTCATGTACACTAACTAGGCTCGCTATGGTAAAATGTTTACCTTCTGACTTTAGTCTTTTAAGTCCCAATCCACCACATGAGTACACTTCTAAAGACCCCAGGCACTCAAGGGAGGCACTTAGAGACTTGCTGTGTTTCAGGCAGAGTCCGAAGCAGGTCCAGTTGCCACTGATCAGTTGGGCAACTGTAGGAAAATACCTCCTTTAGATTGTTGTATACCTGCAGCCTGAACAGGGGCAGCCTTATGACCCACAGAGTCAATTTATTTGTCTTAGATACAAAAGGGGACAGCAGGTCCAGACTTCTAGGCTCTTCTTGGGTCTCAGGCAGGAGGTTTATTCTTCTTGTGCAGGTCCAGGAGTGCTCTAGGGATCCCACATGTATGTTTGACATGAGCTAGTTGGTGGGAATTACCTTTAGGAATGCTCTAACCAGTGATGTAATTGTTCCCGGAGCTAACCCTTTTCACTTTGTGCATTTTCAAGAAGGCAGAAGCCTTCAGCCACACTAAACTTGATTGTCGGGCCACATCTGACTCTAACATTCAATATTCGCAGTCCCTGTATCCCCTATAAACCGAGAAACAGACTTATGGTAAAACAACGGCTGAGCTTTCAGCAACTAGACAGTGAATACACATGAATTGTTTTGGTACTCTGTTTCCCTCCTTTGAAGTGTTCCCCAAATTTCATATGAAAGCCCCTGTCAAACAGGTTGTCGCATTTCAGCAGGATCTCACATTGCAATGTCTGGTATACTGATCAACTAAAGATTTTAAAAACAGGATGCAAGGCACTAGAGCGAGTATGGAGAAAGAACTATTGTCCCACTGCTAAAACTGAACGTCGCGCAGCTCAAAAAAATTACTATGCAGCAATAAAAACCGCTAAAGGAGAATTCTATGCTTCTAGAATTCAAAAAGCCAAAAACAACAGCCGAGAAATCTTCTCCATAGTTAAAAGCTTTACTGCCCCGGTAGCAGAGAAGACAGCTATTCCACCCTCCACAGTCTGGTGCGAACAACTCTCCACTTTCTTCATCGAAAAAATCCAAAAAATTCAAGACAGTCTGAGTATCCCTGACCTCCCACTTGCCCCACAATCAGACCTAGCCTTAACTGGCCAACCCCCTTCTCCTTTACGTCCCCTACTATCAAGAGCTAAAGCAGAACTGACCAAATTTACTCACGTAGAAAGTACAGATGTAATGACCATATTAAAAACTCTGAAATCTGGGTCACCTATAGATCCTTGCCCTGCAAGGGTCCTGAATGGAATAGCTGAAATAATCACCCCCATGGTCACCGCACTGGTTAATGAATCCCTATCCTCAGGAACTGTGCCCACCAAGTGGAAACAAGCCAAACTTCTCCCTCTAATAAAAAAACCTACCGCAGATCCGTCAATCACCTCTAACTACAGACCCATATCACTCCTACCAGCCCTTGCCAAAGTCTGTGAAAAGGCAGCATTCAGGCAATTAGAGAGATTCGTTGAATCCTCTGAAGCTCTCCATCCTGCCCAATCAGGGTTCCGCACCTCTTTCAGTACGGAAACTGCATTGGTGGAGGTGGCTGAGGCCATCAGGGAATGCCTTGACGGGGGCGGCAGAGCGGCCCTTATTCTTTTGGACCTCTCTGCCGCATTCGACACGGTGCCCCACCTCCAGCTCTTAGCGAGACTGGAGGACATAGGCATCTCCGGCATGGTCCTGGATTGGATTAGGTCTTTTCTATCGGACCGTACCCAACAGATTTGGCTTCCCCCTTATCATTCCTCTAACAGAAGGGTGGAAACTGGCGTACCACAGGGATCGACCCTAAGTCCCCTTTTATTTAATATTTATTTAACTCCTCTTGTTTGGCTAGCAGAGAGCTGGGTTGCCAAGATAATGGCTTACGCCGACGACACCCAGCTTCTCTTCACCTGGACAAAGGAGAACCTATGCACCTCTGGAGTTCGCCAATGCCTCTCCTCCGTATTCACCTGGCTAGCCAAATCATCCCTCAAATGCAACGAGGATAAAACAGAAATCCTGCTCTACGGCCAATTCCCCAGTAACTTTAAGGAGTCCATCTGGCCCGGTGAATCAACATGCCCCAAGGGAGAGAACGGGATTGCCAAGAATGTGGGAATTTGGTTCGGAGCCGACTTATGTTTCCGTGACCAGATTTCACGCTTGGCTGGAACATGCTTTGGAACTCTGACCACTCTTCGCAAGTTCTTTCCCCTCCTTCCTCAATCAGCGAAAGAAACGGTTGCCAGGGCTCTGGTACTCTCCCGGCTGGACTACTCAAACGCCCTCTATTTAAGGGCTCCCGACTATATGATCAAGAAGCTACAGGTTGTCCAGAACGCCACGGTGAGACTCATTTTTAACATCCCCAGGAGACTCAGCATGCGCAAACAGCTGAAGGATCTTCACTGGCTCCCTGTGGCTCAACGAGTGCGTTTTAAAACTTTGGTCATCGTTTACAAAGCCCTCAATGGACCATGCCCCTCTTACCTAGCCAAAAGGTTCACACCCTACCTCCCATCCCGTCAGCTGCGCTCCACCTCCAAAAAGCAAGTGATCATCCCCAGATTTAGAAGAGTCCGCCTGGGCGGACAATCCCTCATGGTAAAGGGAGCTCAAATGTGGAACGCCCTGCCAGACGCTCTTAGACACGCTCCCAATCTGACCAATTTTAAAAAACTGCTCAAAACTCACCTCTTTCAAACTCATGATTAGCATACCTACTTCCCACTCTGTTTCAGTTTCACTCCCGCGCCAGGACAGTCTTGACTATTGGAGCGCGCTACAAAATCACATATAACAAATGTCAAAAGAGGCCCACTGTGATGGAGGCCAGTCCAGCTGGGAGGAAAAAGAAAGGTGCAAGCCTGGATGGTAGCTACGTCTGCTTGTGACAGTATACTCCTCTTTGAAGTTAACCTAGGCCATGGGCCCAGCCAACAGGCCATCCTGTCAAGGGCACAGCAACACGTATTCACACCGAAGGCCTTTTGTCCCTGTCCTGAGAGCAAGTTCACACCTCAGTCATGCCTTTTGAAATGCTAATTACTGGCTGCCAGAAGTAGGAGAACAAAATGCAGATTTGTTTCCACAAACTTTCAGGAGGGCAAATGTAACATTTTAAATTCATCATCACCAGTGAATTAACTTCGAATAAATATGTTAAAAAGTCCATAACTTAGTAGCTGTTTCCTGGATGGAGATAACATGAATTAAACTTGATGTTGTATTCTAGAGCTTTCCTATGGAACAACCACCCCTGTTACAGTGAAAATAGCTTTTAGAGTCTTTTCACTGTAAGGACATGTTTAAGATTAACATTTTACATGTCCTACTTTTAAATACCATGCACTTGGTCTTATGGACAATAGGACTTGCTTAAATGTGACTTATTAATATCTAAAAGGAAGATTTTGACTTGTCTAAAGAGGTTATTTTGATAAATCAAATTTGCAGTCAAAACCTGCACAGCCTAGGATACTGGTGTAGGCCTTAAGTCATGTTTATAATTTCACTGTAGTGGATGGCAAAATAGGTGCTGCAATTCAACTGTGAAATGTAACTTACCAGCCATAGTTAGACCTTGATATCATATGCTACGGACTTATAGGTAAGATAAATATACCCATCTGATAGATGCCAGTTTCATCACATTGAAAGGCGGATCACAAGGACTTTACCACTGATTAGCAAAGGTAAAAGGCACAGAGTTCTATAGCAAGGAAAAACTGGGTTCCGCAAAAAAAGGGAAAGAAAATCCAGGGTGACCTTGCAGAAAGGGCAGATTTTCAATATTTGGTCACCTTCAACTTCTAAGAAATATATTGCGGAAACAGACACCCCTGAAATAGTTGTAGGGGCATTGTTATCACAAAAACAAGAAGATGATGGACAAGAATATCCTTTCGTATGTGGATTGCATGTTTCTTCAAAGAGTGAACAGAATTTGCTGTGTTACAAAATCTTCAGTGCAGGAACACTCATCAAACTCGATGGGCAATATTCTATACACAGCATAATTGTACTACTGCTTATATTCCTAGTTCCAATAATCTTTTGGCTGATGCACTGCTTCCCCGTTATCCAGAGTCATCTCTCATATATGAGAAACCTGTGATTCCTCTTCATCGTGTTGTTGGAGTTGTTCAGTCTTTCTTAAAATTTGACTTTGCTGCACATCCTTCCTGCGAGGCGAGGACTATACAACAATATTGATGTAAATTTACAACAATGCAATGATGGTATGAAAACCAAAGTGAATTGTAAGGAAAATGAATTTGCCAAGTTTTTATCTGCCTTAAAATACAAAATAATTGTCACTTGTTTTGCTTGCTAAAGACACATTCATTGTTTTTAAACATTGTGATATGTTTAGGCTCATAAGGTGCAGCTAAGTGTACTTAACATGTATTACAAATTATAAGCCTGCAGACTGTTGATACTATCGTAGAACCATTTCCATGAATTCTCACAGATATTATGTATGTCACAAGCATGTATTGTCTAATGGATAAGTGAACCGGAAACATTTGCTTTTGTTGTTATACCTAAGAGTGTACCCCACATGCTGATGATGAACATGTTTAGAGACTCTGGATTACCATGGGGTAGAAGTGAACTCCTTGTTCCTGTGATAGTGTGGCCCAGTTTTGCTTCTAGATTGCTTTGATTTTGGGTCACAGCCATGATTTGGTATCAGCTACAAGTTGTCATTCTCTATGACCACACATAGACAACTGCGGCCAGTCTCTTCACAACTGTCACCAAATCAAACATGTGTCCCTTATGATCACACGTGTGCCTCTTCCCTGCAGCCCAAAATCTTTGAATGACTTTGTATATGTGCGTCTGCAGATGCAACTGATTAGTCTCAATATTCCAAAGCTCTTTTTCTAGGCCAGAAATGTCATATTCATCGGGAGGTATATAATTTGGCTGCTGTCAAGGTCTGATCTGTATTGGTCCTGTTAGCTCAGGATTTGTGCCTCTATGCCTCACTAGGAGGTATTTTTTACATGATAGTGGCTGTGTGTGTGTTTGTTTACAATTCTTCCTCAGTCTTGTGGAGGTATCACCATTTCTGCATGGAAACAGTACATTGCTTTTAATGCTGAAAACCCTGTTGTCAGCACAACTGAGGGAAACTACACCTTAGCTCTAATTGCACTTGACTAAAGTTGCATTTTGCAAACAGTGGGGCATATTAGCAAGCAAGTACAAGTTAGCTCCAAAATTGCTAACACAACACTCCATCACTTTAGAAATGCAGGGTTGCGACGAATTTACAATAATACGGCTCACACATGCATTTCTCCCTGCACTGGCGCTAAATACAGCTGCCTAGTGCCAATGCCGGCACCCTTGCGCGATAGTGCATGGGTGCCTGCATTGAGTGAATGATTTTTTATGTGCAGGAAGGGACACCTTCCAGCAAATAAACAATCATTCATGGAATTTTTGCTGTTTCAATGTGTCCTGCATAATGCAGCACACATAGAAAAAGCAAAAACGATGGAAGTAAAGCATTTCTCCTAGTTTCGCCATGTTAAGACCAAGTTTTCCCCGGTCTTATTTTGGTGTGCCTCCAATTAACGCAACCCTTGTCAATGGGGCAGCATCAAAATCAATTGGTGTTGCGGAGGATTGCCCACCGCAACACCCATTGCCCACCCCTTTCGCGCTAAGTGTAGCGTGGAAGGGGGCTTAACGTCGTCTTGTAATAAGGTGAAGCCCCTATTGACACAGGACCGTCATTAAAACTGGTGTTCTGTGGCAATAGAGGCTTGTAACATAGATGTAGTGTTGAGAAATCTGTAGACTCGTTTACTTGCCTCTTCAGATCTCAGGACCACATCTCCTGTGTCAATTCTAGATGCACCACACATGGGATGTTCATGGAGGGTGGCATGCACTCTTACTTCTTTGGATGTCACCTACTCAATGTATGCCTATTCTCCTCCCATGGTACATAGAGATGTAAATTTCTGGCTACCTTAATGTTTATACGATACTTCAAGCCACACCATCTTTTATGTAGGTGATCTGTTTCCCTGTGAGCACCATCCTAGAATTCAGTGCTTCTGGCATGAATATCCTTCTCTGCTGGTCAAAGATTCAGGCATACTTTAGAACAACAAAGCAGGATTATTATTTTTGGCATAATTGCAAACTACCCCACACTACAGAAGGTAACTTCCCTGGGGTAACTAAACTGCATCAAACATCTTATGCTTTTACTAATGCCTCCCACACACCCTGGCTTAAATTTGCAAATTGAAAAACAGCTAATTGGAAATTAATGATTTTTTGTGATGAATACATTTACACATTAAGTGTTAGTACATCTCGGTAACAAATGGTGGTGCATATTACCAAGGAGGGCGATAGGCGAATATCGCCGTGTTAGCGGGCGTTTTTCGGCCGCTAAGCGGCAATAATTCTATCTTCCTATTAACCAGCTGTCGCTAACAGCAGTTAGCGACAGCTTGTAGGCGATAGCGAGCGATTTGGAGCCGGCTTTGCATGTCAGCGATATTTATCGCTAATGACATGCAAAGTGGGCGTACCCAACTCGTTAGCAACTGACAGCTAACGTCGCTATCGCCTATTAGCAAGGCAGGCGTAGTGATGGAAATATTCGCGCTAAGCACGAATATCTCCAAATACTAACACCTGCCCAGACCAGTTCTTAGCCATGTTATCCAATGGGAGGTGGATAACGTGGCTAAGAGCATTTTGTCGCTAATGCATGAATATCGCTGTATTCTCAGCGATATTCACGCATTTCGCTGCTATCGCCTGGATTTTTATTACTTTTGAGATACACCTTGCTAATGGCAAGTTATCTCAGCGATAAAAACCGGTGATGCGCGGTGATAAAAATATTGCCGCTAACCCTACTTAGCGATAAATATCGTTTTTTGTTGGTAATATGCCGCGGTATTTTTAGAAAATTCAGTACTTTTCTATTGTTCCACCATAACCACAAACATCAGTCTATCACTACCTCTTCACCTCATTTAGAAATATGCCTTATAATAACTACATCATGACATACATAAACGAAGATCATATTTATTTGATGTACCCCTTGCTAGACATACAAGCTCCCTTTTTTGTAAAAAGCTGGTTCCATTTCATAATCTTAGGGCTTTGTGTAATTTTTTATCACAAAACTGTGCATCATTGTTCTAATCTACCAGTCGAATTGCTCAACATTTTTGGCAATGATAGGAAAACAAGAGAAGAAAATAATGTGTTACTTTAAGAGAAGTTGTCTGCTCCTCACCAGATTTACTGAATAAGCAACCTCAAGCCCATTTGACTGCTATGTAATGGTATGGCTGGTCAGATGTAGTGTGAACATTTTTTAATTGAGGGGGCAGGCTCACATCCATGTTATGCGTTTCCAAACCGAGTTCAGTGAAACTTGAACCTCTTCTCTTGCCTTTGTGTTGAACAACCAACACCATTCAATGCACCAAAGGGAAACTGGCACAAGATGCGGGCTGGACACCAAACACAATATTTAAAGTAATGCTTTTCTCATTGCCCTTTTAAGATAAATCCCACAGCTAACCTATTACTGCATTTCTGGAAAAGTATTTTATGAGTTCATGCTGATATAAAGTTAATGTAAAAAGCTGGTAGTGCCACACAGAAAGCAACAGGGTCATGTAGCACTTTTTATATGTTCACAGAAAAGCGACAAACCTTGTATTTTTTGCAATTTCCATCTCTTGCACAGAGCAGCTGTGCTTTATTTCGGTCTACTTTTAAAGGTTACATTTTATACTGAAATTCTATGGTTCTGTTTATTGAGGTGGAACGTTGAATCAACATTTGCAATGCTTGACACGTGCAAAACCAGCCTTTCGGAAAAACTGACTTGAGCATAAATATTATTTGGCAATGGTTACTTAGTCCTTAAATTGGCACAATCGATTTCATCCGCAAATGTCCGTGCGAATTTGCACCCACATTACTGCAGTCTATACAGTCTGGCTCAAATATTTAGTTGTTCATTTAAATGCAAGGAATATAACTGCAGCAAGTGTGCTTGTCCGAGGTTTATTTTCCGAAGTTTTTCATCCAAGCAGATTCATGGCAATGTCTCATCTGCAACAGTCAGCACCACCCATGACCTTGGCAAATAAGAGTCTGCGTCTGCTCGTAATGAACCTATGAACCCAATTCATGATCATCATTATTCCCTTCCGGGTCAATGGAGAGAGAAAGTGAATACTGATGTCAAAACTAAATACATATTGTGCAGAAAGCTGAACACGTACTCTCGAAAAGTACATTCCTGGCATGTCTAACCTGCATCTCTGAACTAGTTAACTCATTAAATAGCAACTTTTTAAGTCATGTCTTTCTCTGTGGTGCACTGCCTTTCTTTCCAAATCTTGATTGTCTGATATTAGTCTTTTTTGACAACTGCATTCTTTCCCGCTGGACACACATACAACTATTACAGTGAGTTATTGGACAAGAAGATGATGAATGGTTCTCCTTCTCAAAAATTAGACTGCAAAATTGTTGATGATCCAAGCAAAGTTTTCGAGGTAATTATGCCAATGCGCTTGTTAGCTTTTCTTTTCTCTTTTCTGAGTTCACTGGCTTTTATGTTTATGGTCATTGCCTAATTTGTTAATTTCCGTTAGTACCTTGTAACTGATTTCACATACTTGTAAAGCTTGCATATGGAAAAGATGGCTGCTAGAATGTGTGCAGTCTGCCATTGCAGTACCGTAGTAGAAATTCAACCAAGGAGTAGTCATTAAAAAGTATTTAAGCGCCTGTCATAGTTTTTACTATTCCAACTTCACATAGACCTTTACGGAATAGCTGGATCACGTTTTAATAAAAATGGAGGCATGTTAGATGCACTGAGTTGAATGGTTCCTTTATAAAGCGACAAGATGAGAATCCATTCTGTCTTACAAATGATGGTGATCTTTCAGGGTGCTAGCTGAAGGTGATAAAATATATATTTTTTTTAGAAAATGATTCCCTTCTTTAGTCAATAACATACCCAAATCAACCATATTTACATGTACAAGAATAAACAATATTTGATTTTAAACCACTGCCGTTTTAGCCCCATAAAGTTACAGCTGAAGTCAATTTTTCCATACCATGACACCGTAATCTTCATTATACCAGCCCTTGTCACACCTCTGACAGTATGTGCGTAAGTCATGTCGAATAAACAAAACTAGTACAGGTTCCTAAATTCCACAATAAGGTGTAGTATCCACTTTATCCTGAAAACATAAATGCCGTGAACTGAGTCGGCTCAATTACGAACAGGGCAAGAGCTGCCATTAATCTGCGCAAAAAATTGTGCATCATGGGTGATGACATTTAGGATCTCATCTTGATACAAATTTATGTTTTGAACCCCACAATAATAGGGCCGAGATATGGTTATATGGATATAGGACTAGATATGCAATTCTACATGTTTTTCTGTATACTCTTTGATTCATTCTTTGTATATATTCAACAATTTATGTCATGTAATGTTTTTGGTTTGTATAAGTTTTGTCCAACATTAATGTGTTCACAAATGTAATTACTACATGTACCATGTTTCTTTTTGTAAAAAAAATATTCTTACAAAAAGCAATGGAAAAAGCAGGGATTTAAGAAAGAAAACTCCTGGTCATTCTCTTATATTCACAGGAACAATGTATTGTGGTGTGATATACCCGAGTGTACATTTTGCTGAAAATTTCAAACAATAACAGGTCAAGTTATAGACATTTGGAGAAACTATACTTTGGTTTCTTCAATCAAGAAAAAATTTGATTGATGGTCTTGGAGGCATTCTTCTTTTTTAAACTTTGAAATGGTTTACATGCATTCCATGAGTGGCAGAGGAATGCACTATATGCACAAATATTATTTTTATTTGGTGCAAATGTCATTGCTCTAGTGAGAAGCTTGTTTTGCACTGAGTGGTTTGTGGATAGTCCTGTGCAAAAACTGGTTCATCACCACAGCAAAAGTGTTCATATATAGGTGAATGTATGACGTTTTATTCAGAAATCCTGTGTGCCCTCCAACTGACCACTTGAAAATAAGTTTCTGGATAATACCAGGCCCAATTGACTTCAAATTAAGAAAGAGCAATTGCACAACTGAGAGATGCTGTTATGATTGCACTCCAAGAAACATGGGTCCTCCACTCATTCCCACTTCACTGCATACGAAGCACCAGCAATTGAATCTCAGGCAGTGGTGTGTGCCTTAGGAGCTGTCTCAATCTATCTGAGTAATGAATTAATGGTAACATCAAAAGTACTCAGCATGGGGAAGGAGACTTTTTTTTTACCCTTTTGGTAACTCAAGTCAATAACTCGAGTCAGAGCATTACACCCTTCATCATTGAAAGCATTTATCTCCATCTAGCAAAAGGACAAAAGGGAGCCAACATTAACATTACTCCTCCCAACCCTGAGAGGGATAAAATTATCCCAGATGTAATATGCGTCATAATGATAGACTTCTATGCCAATCTGATATGTGCACGGCTGAATAACACTCTTTTGAACTTTGAAGATAATATCTGGGCTATACCTCGGTCAAGAAGCAATACCAAAGATCCGGCAAACAGGGCAAAGAGCTAGGTGGCATTTCATCAGCGGGTGAAGATAATATCATCGCTGCTTTAGAGCCCGTTTTCGGGTGAAAAGCGGTGATAAAATTGCATTATCATCAAGAGCAAGCTAGCGCGTGATTCCTTGATTTATCGCCCGTTTTTCACACTCCTCGCATCAATAATGAGATGCAAAGGAGGCGTGGCTGTGAAAAGAACATGGGATAATATCGCGAAGGCAGCTTCGCGATATTATCAAAGAGGGTTAGCGATTTATAAAATCGCGTTAAGTATGCCTTAACGCATGAATTTAACACCTGTTAAATTCCTCACTAAGGCATACCTGACATGGGGGTAGATTGTGTGGCTAAGACCACAGGCCCTATCATCTAGGATATCGCTGTTTTCCATCATGGAAAACTGCGTAATCCCCACTATCTCTGGAATTTGTATCACCTTAGCGATGCGTGTTGTTGATAACTCGCTAACCGGACGATACATTTCAGAGATAGTCGGCAATAAATATGCAAGCGCTTAGCGCGCTTTGCGATATTTATCGCCGGCCCTTGCTAATATGCCCCTAGGAGATATCCTAAAACAACTAGGATTACACAAATTTAACAGGTTTAAATCAGATGTGCGGCCAACATACAAACATTTCTCATGTTTCACGGTGGCCACCCTGAAGTGCATTCGAGTTTCTTTAGCCCACTTCCAGTATACAAGCAATTTCAAAATTACACCATTTCTGATATTGACCATGCAATACTGACCACAAGAACCCGCCACCCAGAAGCAAGCCACATTGGAAGGCAGGAGGAATTAGGACCCATTAAGGCATAAAATGGAATACATATGTTGAATTAGGGCTGAAGGTCCAAAGGGAGCAACTCTTAGATGAGATATTGAGAAGGACTATTGATGAAAACCTCAATCCAAATTTTTGGTTGTCTTCTGCCTCCCTCTTAAGGGAGAATCAATCAATCAGGTGTTTGTATAGCATGGCCACTCATCTGAGAGGGTCTCAAGATGCTGAGGCGGAGGTTGCTGATCCGTCTTGGTGTGGAGGTTCAGTCAAAGAGCCAGGTGTTGAGGTCCTTCCTGAATTGGGTCAACAACGCAGATTACCTGAGTTTCCAGGTCATGGTGGTGAGGTAGCCAATCTATCATTTGTACATAATCTTCAACCTTGCTGTTTTTCAATTAGTTTAGGCTGAATTACATTCCTTAAAGGTTTGGCTTCCCAGCGAACACCTACTCTTTAAAGGATTTACCCCCGTACCCATGCAATGGGTGGGTAGCCCAAACTACGCTTCATATTTTATACTTCTGCACTTTTTATGGGCCCCAAAGGAAGCTTTTTCAATCCCGATGTTACGTATAAATTTGTTCAATGTATGACCGCACTGCACTTCATCCAACAGTTGCCAGACCCCTATGTGTGTCATTCCCTTGCTTCCTACCTATGGGCTGTGGCTAGGGGTAGACACCTAGACTTGGAGATGTTTTAAATGGCAGTAATGAATTGGAAGATAAGAATCAGTTTTTATGAGACATTTTAGTTGGTGTATGATTTCAGGTCAATGAAATGTATGTGTATTTTAACCTGTATTTAGCACTTTTTATGCATTGAAAAAAATGTGAAATAAAGTATTGGAAGTAAATTAATGATCCTGGGCTGAAGGGGAGGTCTCTTCAGTGGCAGATTCCTGGCCACATGCTCTGCCAGTTGGGCCTTTTGAGAATCTGTAAACATATTTATTAGTAGAAGTGAATATTGTACATTCAAATCTTTTGAGACAATGTAGATGCCTAGAAGAAAAAATAGGTAGACATTATTGTGATGATAGCTTTCGGTGTTATTGCACGTTCTAACTTTTAACAATTTCAAAGAGTACTACTTCAAATAGGCAGGTAATAAGATGTCATAAAATGTTCATGAAGTGAATAGGAATTATATCTAACATCTCCCAACCATTCAGCCCCAAACAACAGAGAGGAGAAATGTGTAATTGATCATTCCAAGGCCTTGCTGACTTCAAAACAGACTTTTCCACAACTTGGATGGATGTTTGGCATCAGTCATCATGTGAACAGTGCAGTCAATTTTTGCAAGTAACACGTATATTCAGCAATATAATTTACATATCTTACACTGATTCAACACAGTTTGATTTGTGAAACTCATGACATGTATTCAATTGGTTGATCAAGAATAGGACAACATTCAGAAACAACAAAAACCATTTTCAGAAGAGAGCTTTAAATAGGGATTCATCATTACATGACACTTTACCATATGTTGAAATAAGTTAGACAAGAGAGAATGAACAATATGACATAGCAATATTCTTTTGATAAAACAGAAAGAGGGCATCATGGTAGTTGCAGTCATTTCAAAGATAACTTCTCAACACTTGCAAAATGGTTTGGGGAACGCCCCTGTGGAAAATATGCAGTGGAAATGGGACAGATATTTACAATATGACACACAATGTGTAATGGGATATTTGGCGTTGTAACACTTACAGGCACCATACCATCATGTGACATGAAATGGAGATTGACACATGTAATCTTAGTTGCAACTCAATTCATTCACACAAACAATCTACATTATCTGAAACAGAGAGTTTGAGGTTTCTATGTTATGAAACTATGTGCAGAACATGTTAGCAGCAGCTAACTTCAAAGCAAACAAGAGATTTAGGTTTACTGAGAGTTTGTAAAGTGTAACTTATCAGACACTACTCCACCAGGCATTCCTGTCAAGCCATCAGAATGTAGGATACGCCCAACCATTTCCTCCCAGGGCATGAGTTGTAAGAGGGTCCAAGGAGAACCACCACCAGTCCTCTGGGCCTCCAGGTGATGCTTGGAGACCAGTGAACGGACCTATCTGCAGGTCATTCCATCTCTTCCTAATTTCCTTCTATGTGCACAGGCTGTTAGCTATAGGATTCACTCTGTCGACTGTTCTGGCCCACAATCGCCTTTTCTGAGATAGGGATATATTTTGGACATGGGTTCTAAATGATTGTGGCTCCACTCTTATGATGTCATCCATCATGACTTACAATTCTCCCTCAGTAAAATGTTGATTTTTGGAGCCTGCCATTATGAAATAAATTTGGTTAAATAAAAAGAATAACCACAAGGTAATAAATGAAAGAAGCTAAAGGGACAAGAAACAGGGAAATGCAACAAAATAACCTTACTTAAATCTCAAAATCTGCAGTGGAAAATGTTGTTGTGCCTTCCAATGGTAAAGGATTAAGGTCTGAAATGGAGTGTGGGTTATAGTGTGGCATGCAGGTGTTTCCATTTGGCCGATGTACATCATGTGTCTTCTACTAGCATCCATCTAATGGCCACAGTGATGGTGCATTGTTGAGTGAGTACCGTGACAGACTCCCATGTCAGGAAATCATTGCTAGGGGACCGCCAGCACAAATGTATAAACTAAATAGGCTCGGCAGGAACCTACCTCCCTGACGGCGACAATTACTATTTACTAGGCCTCGGTGGCAAATTCCGTTCCGCTCGCAGAATTTGAGGAATTTGGCTAATTTCGCGTTCCTCGGAGAACGCAAAATTCCTCGAAGTTCTGTGTTCTGCGGCTTTGCAAATTTTTTGTTTGCTCGCATTCTCAAAATGCGTGTTCGCAATAAATTTCTCCCACGAGCACGCAAACAGCGATTGCGAACAGGAAAAAATCATTGCGAACAAGTAATTCCGCGTGTTCGCGGAATATCTGCGTGTTCATGGAGATTTTTTACTGTTTCACAGAGATTTGCGTAACGCGTTTATGCAAATTCCGCGCACCCCTACTATTTACCAACATTGGAGTCTGCTGTGTCGGCAGTGGTGTGCCGCTAATGCAGCAGGAAACTCGATATAAATGGTGAATCAGCCTGCATGCATCTAAATACGGCAGGCGAAAGACCACCGTCTTGGCAGAGTATTTGGGACCGCCACCAAGGCGGGATGGAAGTAAGACTGCCCAAAAACTCAATCAGGCCCCATCCATCATCCGGGTTTGGCACTGGGCAAGTTTCAATAAGTTGTTTGCCATGGAGAAGATTAGCATTTATTTTTTATTATTTTTATTGTCATGTAAAAGGAAGGGTTTCTCTTTTTATGTAGTTGTTAAATGGTCTGGTATGTTGTTTGTCCTGGTATCTTCTAGGAGCAGGTTGGGTGTCGCTGGTGGATTTTTAAGGCAGGTAATTAGACTTTTTAAAATGGGGATAAATGGTTGTTAGCCAGTTATGCGTTCAGGGTCTTTTGGTAGTATGTCTTTAAGTATTTTGTTTGTGGGATCCTGAGAACTTGTTCTTGCATCTCTTATGATTTGTAAAATTTCTCTTACTTCTATTTCTGTAAAAAAAAAAAATTGTGAAGTGATACATTTGGTGCCTTCTGTCATTATATCTGTAAATAGTTTAAGCATACAAAATATAGATTACAGCTAAATTTGGCATTTTAGTTATTAATATATTTAAAAATGCAGTTACTTTTTTTATGAACTTACTTGTATGTTTTGTTGAGATCTTTTGCAGCTTTACACTTAGAGCAGATGTTTGTTTTCTGTTGAAAGATGAAGAAAAGGGGAAAAACTTTAGTTAAATTGGTATGTTTCGCTAATTCGTTGAGGTTTAGGGAGTAAGGTTCTTTTTTGGGCACTGTTTGAGAGAGTTTCTAATTGATTTATACTTACGTTATTTTATAAGATTGGTATATTGTTAAAGTTGAGATTTTGTAGCAGCTTGTTGGTTTGGAAGTTGTTTTGTTCTCTTTCAGGTAGTCTGTGTAAAACGATAAAAGTTACAGAGTGTGTTACTATTTAAGTGTTAATCAACATTTTTTTACTTTAGTAATATTTAATTTCTAGTTTAAATGCAGATATTACTTACTTGGATATGTAGTTGTAGACAGCGGTGGCTGCTCCTGGGAAGCAGTAGTGGGGCATGGAGGGCGGATCGGAGAAGAGGGAGAGGAGGGGGTGGGTTTAAAATAAAATCACTTACCTGCCAGCCGGCTGCCGCCTTTCCTCTGTCCTCTCCGTCCTATACCTGGTTTCTCCTGCACCCGGGCTCCCAGGTTCCTCATAGCCAATCACAAAGCTGCAATGGTTTGGTGTTCAGTCAGGGAATGGGAGCCTGGGCATGTTATCCACCCAGGCTGCTGGGCGGTGAACATTCAAAGTGTGCATGGCTATTGGCCGGCTCAAAAGGGCCGGCCAAACTTTAATTCTCACTTACAGTGGCCTACAAAGATGAATTGGAAATTATTACATTAGACTCTTGTATCACTGATAAAGCAAAAAATGCTCATTTTTAAAATTGCGACTGAATTAACCGTAACATGGAGAGGGGACCTAGTCAAAAAACGAACTTTGTAAATCATCTACTTGAATTAATCGCCCCTCATGTAATTAGCTGCATATCATTATATCCTGATTTGTAGTTTTAATTACCATGCAGAGATATTATCGGACCCGACACTAATCAACTGGTAACAACTCTGAAGACATAAGGTCTGGTTCAGATGGTGGTGGGACCCACTCATCAGTCTGGCCACATTCTGGATCTGATATTTACTAATACAACTAAACTTCGAGTAGAGCAATCTTCACCCATACTCTGGTTTGACCACAATCTAATAAAATGTTGTATACCCATAGGTACCTTAAACAAACATCCTAATAATGAGTTTACCTTGATTAGGCCATGGCATAAAGTTACTCAAGCAACATTCTCAGCACACTTCAAATGCCAGTCTTTTCCCATACAGAGAATATAGAGCAGGTAGCAACAGCCTTTGAAGATGCAATCACACTGACCCTGAACGCAATGGCACCTTTGTCAAGGGTTAAGATTAAGGCAAAAGCGTCGCCCTGGTTTACATTAGCATTAAAAATTGACAAACTATCCAGGAGGACTGCTGAATGTCAATGGAGGAAAACAAAGACAAACGATGATTGTATAAAAAATAACCAGACTTATTGCATCTCTTTAAATAACATCAAACAGGCCAAAAAGCTGTATCTGACTAATAGGATCAACAAAGCCGTAAAATCCAATAAAGAGCTCTATAAAATACGGAAGAGGTTTACCAGTCCTCACATTGACCAGCACATCCACATCCCCAAGCAAGAATGGGTAGATACACTGTCCTCCTTCTTTGATGAAAAGGTTAAAGCTATATACAGGTCTTTCCCTCACCACAACATTAATAATGTAGATTCTCATCTAGCCATTATTAGGCATTCTACCCTGCCTCTACCATTGGAATTTAAAGCAGTCACTCGAGTAGAAGTCTCCGTAGCCCTAGCTAAGATCAAATCAGGTTCCCCAGCAGACCCTCTCCCACCCTGTTTCTGCACAAACATAGCCCATATTCTCATAATTAAACTTATGGAGATATTTAACATGTCGATAGATCAGGCCACGGTCCCTACTAGATGGAAAGCAGCACAAGTTAAGCCAATTCTAAAAAAGCCAGCCTCAGATCCAAAGGTACCAGCCAACTAGGTCCTATCTCGCTGCTGCCATACTTTGGAAAGGTGCTTGAGTCCTTGGTAATAAACAGCTTACTGGCCATTTGGAAAACCACAGACTTCTAGACCCATCGCAATCAGGGTTTAGGGCGGCACATAGTACCAAAACAGCAGTGGTAGAGGTAGTTGATAATATCATGCTGGCACTGGACAACAGGGAATCAGCCATGCTGGTCCCTTACGATCTGTCAGCCGCTTTCAATACCATCTCCCACAGCATTCTAAAACAACGGATGGGAGTCAGGGGAAAGGCCCTGGACTGGTTCAAGAACTATCTAAAAAAAACGTACAACCACAGTAGAAATAGGTAACCTGGCCTCATGTAGTAGGTCTGTAAGCATAAGAGTCTCTCAGGGCTCTATCTCGAGCCCAATGCTTTTCAACCTCTATGTAACACCTTTGGCAGGATAATCAGGTCCTATGGCTTTGAGACAGTGTCATACGCTGATGACACTCAGCTGTTAATCAGGTTTGGTCCTGACACTATACACACAATCACCTGTTTCAAAAATGGTATGATTCAAATTAACAACTGGATGGGGAATAATAATTTACAGCTCAACGGCAGCAAGACAGTGAATATCCTGTTTGGTAGGGCCAAAGAGTACCGGTCCAACAATTGGTGGCCCCAAGCGTTGGGCCCATGCCCATCCCCTAAACTGAGTCTTCGCAAGCACCATGAGACGTTTCTGGTGATTTGTGCACTTAATAAGTTCCTTTGACTTTGACTTTACATAGTGCTCACCACTCCTCCCCAATCAACTCGAATCAGTGACCAGGTTATGCTGCTTAGATTAATGGAATAACATTTGACCATTTGGAACACTCAAAATAAAACCCTAATCAGGGTGGGGACAAAAGTGACAACATTAATCGAAAGCACTCTTTTAACCTCTTCGGTGCTCAGGATGGCCGCCTTCTGACGCCATGGTGGGCGTGTGCGGAGGACGGCCAGGGGCCGTCCGAAACACGCCCACTCATTAATTCTCCCACACAGCGGGAGAATTTGCGCAGTGTCGATGGGGTTAACCTGGCAAGAATCGATGATTCAATTAGTAGATTACAACTTCTTCCCACAAAAATATGTTCAAACTTAAAATCTGAATTTGTATTAAACTCCACTATGAATATGAAAAAAAAACTGGTCAAATGGTGCAGGATCTTTTTTTACCAATTAAAACTTATGAAGAAATCTCCAATAACTCTACTAAATTAACAGTGTTTCCACAAAAGATGCCTAATCCAAAACTACTCCCTGGAATGGGGACAGAACTTGAACTGAAAAACCAAGATACATTTCCCAGACTACATGTAGTTCAGTGGAATACAATGCCACTCATTCAGGAACAGGAACAGTGCTAGTGATAGGGAGTGCAGCAAGAATCAACAAGTCTAAAAGTACCAACATAGATTGTTCAAAAGAACCTTTTGAGAGTTACGTAAGTAAGAGGCGACTGAAAAAATTGAAAAAACTAAATAAAAACATGAAAGTAAATATAAGGAAACATGCAACATAGCTGCAAGCAAAACACCTCAGAAGCAAAAAAAGTTTTCAATTTTCACCAACGCATCGGAAGCTCACTCAGAGTCCTCTTCATTCCCATCTAAACCAGTTACTGTTCAACCTATCATTGAAACTAAGCCTTCCATAATGGGAATACTTAGTACTGATCCTACAATCAGGTGGTAGCAGGGAACACATCAATCCATGCCATAGAAACCTCTTCTATACTACTTTCTAATAAGGCATGATGTAGGTAACCTACCTACATGGGACTCAAAATCCCTGGCAGAGCATCAAAAATTTCTGGTCAAAACTGAAAGTCCTACTACTCATCCTAATATGGACACTGAAAAAAAAACAGGGGCAACATTATAGGACAATCCATCCTAAAAGTGTTCCCCCATAATGGGTATCGAAGCTTATCAAGAATGTGAATCAAGCCCAGGGAATGCAGCACTGTCTAATCTAGAATGCCTTTGATGGGTTCTTAATTCTTGTTAACAAGATCTGTACACCTAGTCCAATGGAGAACCACCCACTGGCTAAAAACAATGTATCTTCTTTGTACAAATCATGGATAAAGGATCGCTCAATATCTCAAGCGGGGCACCTCACTAACACAAGTGGGGAAAGTGAAGTAGCCACCCATGTTCGCACACCCTGAGGAAATGTACTAGATCAACAGTAGCCCCATTCCTAAAGGAATAGACAAGAGCCCACTTTACCTAACATAAAAACCGCTCATATCAACAATGAACAACTCCTACAAATTTGCTCTTGGTATATTGCTGGTATTGCTAATCACTTGCAAAGCCCATAATATGATCTCTACTCTTTCTTAAACAGGTTTCATGTGACATGTCTGGAAGAGTCCTGTGAAAATGATTCCTTTAGTCTTCCCAACTTTATAACCTTAGAGAAAACGGCCACCTACGCAAGATTTGGCCATCCATCAGGATATCAACTTATACTAATCAATACCCAATACCAACTTAACTGCAGCGAGATCTCGAATCTTTCCAAACAGATTATGGCTGTAAAGATGAGCAACTCCATAAAGGAACAGTTATAGATTATAAACACTTACTTACCATCCTCAAGGACAGATCTGTAAATGTAATTGGAATACTTTCAGGGCCTGACTGGCATTTGCGGGCACCAGGCATTTCCCTGGTGGGCTGGAGGGGTGGGGGACGGTTTTGTGGCCGCAGGGGGCCGCTTTTCTTACAGAGTGCTGGTTTTGTAACAGCGCTGCAAAATCGGCCCTCTGTAAGAAAAGCGGTAGCAGTGCTTTGCGGGTAACAACGTCCTCCCCTCCTATTACCAGGGCTGTTGGAGAAGTAACCTGCCAGGGCTGGTTGCTGGTCTCAGTCCGGCCCTTAATACTTTAGAACATCTAACTCAGCACTGCAGAGATTCCCCCTGTGTCTTTTCTGGATCTTTTTTAATGAAGACCTCCTCGAGGTATTTTCCAAATTAAACCTTTCCAATGAAGGGCCTTATGAAGCTTTCTTAATTCACCCGCTGATATTTCAGAGAAAACACGGAGTCAGTCCCAGAAGTTTAAACTCGTGAAAAGCTTCATGGAGGAATCAGGCTCAGTTTCCTCAATGATTATTTTCTCAATGACTAACCCGAAAGAAAAACATTTGTTAACTCAAATAAAAGCTATGCAATCGATTTTACTATGATTCATTTCTCATATTTCCACTTGTGTAAAAACCATGAAGCTATTTGAAGTGGAGAAATTGACATTAATCTACAGGCAACAAATCTAAAATATGTGCTCTCACATTTCCAGACACTATCGCCAATGCCCGTCTCTCCAACAGCCCTAACTAACAAAAATATAGGGTGGAACGTAAAATTAGCAGATAATTCTGCTACTCTAGCACCATACTCAATGTTTGGAGAAGCACTGAATGAACTCATCAATTCCAAATGAAAGGGTAGCTCATGGAGCGATGCGTGGGCAAAAATTACAAAAATTATCTTCATCCCTCTGTCCTCATAAGACATTCGAACCAATTTACAATCTTGAGGAAGACCACTTTTTAAGCAACCTAGCTAAATATCAATCGTAAAGCAGAAACATAGGAGAGCCTTAAGATATTTACTCACCTTTCTGTAAAGTATCAAGCAATCAAATGCAATTGAGGCATTAAAAGCAATCTACAAGAAGACCATAAAGGGAGAAAAAGTTGAGCAAGCCAATAAAAACTTGGATAAATTACATAAAATAAGTGCAGCAAAAGAGTTAAAGAAAATGCTGGTACCTAGTGGGGATGGGCTCTGCTTCTTACATGCCAGCAGTGGATTACAATATTTGATATGACATCTGGGAAAAGTTTCTCAAGTCCCAATATGCAAGTTGCAACTTCCCACCTTGTAAACTAAGTTAGTATGTCAACAAGGGGATGGAATTACTCTCAGACCTATCTGACTGGTTAGCATTCCACAAATTGTTGCCGGCTTATCATCAGACTTCTGGGAGGATGCGCTATTTTAGGCAACATAGCTGCACTGACTCTCCTCATTGAGAATGCATTAAACCTTTAAACAGAACGCAATAGTTGCTTTGTGGATTTCTCTTTGACATTCAACAAACTAAATCGAAATGCCTGTAGTCAAAGCTTTTAAGAATGGGTAAAGATTTCAACCTGCTACACATGATAATAGCTCTACACACCAAACCTTGGTTGACATTCAAATTTTTGACCAAGCAGCAAGTTTCCCCTAAATGTACCTTAAGAAAAGGGCTAAAGTAAGACTGCGTACTAGCTCCATCCTTTTTTGCAATACATCTCTGACTTGGGGATTTACATTAAAAAATCTGAATTCCTGACACCAAAATTTGGAAACTGTCCAGTCAGCTAACTGACATACACAGACTATCTTGTGATCTGCTCTCTTACCCCAATTGGATTACAACACAAGCTCACAGTACTTAACCGCATCGCTGCTGCGGCGATTTTTGCAGTGTGCTGCATTTTTGTAATTACCGCGCTACATGACGAGCTCAGCTCGTCATCAGCACACGCCACCCGTGGCTGATGACGAGCTGAGCTCGTCATCAGCATCGAAAGGGTTAATGAATATAACCGGATTAATGGTCTATCTGTTAATATCAGATAAACAAGTGTAATCTCGTTTGGGAGAGGGTCTGCATAAATTCAAATTGAAGTTAAGAAACAATAAGGTGGAGTCAGTAAATTCATACGTTCATCTGGGTTTCAATCTGGACAAACAATTAACTGCTGTACAACACCTAAATTCACTAAAAATAAAGGCCATCAATGTTATAAAATACTTGAAAAGATTTTAACAGGTGTATGGAGGGTGTGATTTCAGTCCAACTATTACAGCTTTCAGGGCCAAACTAATACCTCTTGTACGCTACGCTTCAATGGTATTAAATAAAAAGACGATTAATAAAATAGGCACAATTGTTAACCATTTCACTTGCTCTCTATTCAGTCTACAAAGTTCTACTCCAAACGCAATGATAAGACTCAAATGAAGTCTTCCATCAATCGAGGTGGTTAATTAGACTCCAAAAATCAAATATTTTTGTGATTACTCCTCCGAAAAAGCAGGCTCCCTGAGAGGGTCTGCTATATTAAGGGTTGACACAGAACTCTGTATCCAGCTCTTGTCTCTCTTGTGAGGAAGTAAAAATCTTTCTCCAGGATTATACCTCACCATAGATACAAGAACTTCTGCAAATGCAGATTCATACTGTAAAAGAGTCACTCGCAGCCATTGTCAGGAAACACATACTCAACATCATCTCGTATGCCAACGACACCCAGCTGATCATCTCCCTCACCAAGGAACCCACAGTCTCCAGGAGC
Organism: Lissotriton vulgaris; assembly: GCF_964263255.1. Taxonomy (NCBI): domain Eukaryota; kingdom Metazoa; phylum Chordata; class Amphibia; order Caudata; family Salamandridae; genus Lissotriton; species Lissotriton vulgaris. The sequence continues at coordinate 772,501,843 of NC_141696.1, read as the reverse complement.
AACTTCTACAACGTTATGAAGGCCTTCACCACCTGGATGAGAGACAGCTGCCTCAAGCTCAACTCAGACAAAACCAAAGTTCTTCTCCTGGGCCCCACCCCCTCCACTTTGGATGGCTCCTGGTGGCCCGCTGCACTAGGAACACCCCCCACTGCCACGGCCCTGCAAGAAACTTCAGCATCATACTGGACTCCTCGCTCACTATGAACCACCATTTCAATGTCATCGCTTTAACATGCTTTGCCTGCTTCGAAAGATTTTCAGATGGATCCCCACTGAGCCCAGAAATACGTTCATCCATGCGCTCCTCAGCAGCTGACTTGACTACGGCAAAATCTCTATGCTGCGTCACCCAGAAATACCTCAAGAAACTGCAGAACATTCAAAACACCACAGCCAGACTCGTCCTCAACACCACTGCTGCAGCCACATCACCGAACACCTGAGAGAATTCTACTGGCTCTCAGTCAACCAAAGGGTAATTTTAAGCTCCCCACAAATGCCTACAATGCCGTCAATGAGGCGGGACCGCCGTACCTCAACCACTGCCTCTCATTCCACGCACCAGACAAACACCAGGGCTCTGCCCAACGGGCTCTGGCTACCTTCCCTCGGATCTGCAAGACCAGGGCTGGAGGAGGATCCTTCTCCTACCTCGCTACCAAGACCTGGAACACACTGACTCTCCACCTCAGGCAATCACTGTCACTGCCCCAATTCACGAAGGACCTCAAGAACTGCCTCTACGACGGAATCACAGTGCCTAGATGGATTAGCAACTCCCAACCAGCACCTTGAGAACCCTTATGGGTGAGTAGCCGTGCTTTACAAGCATTTGATTGATTGATGATTGAGGAAAAAAAATCAGGAGTCCTTTCATTTAAGAGATGTATTAAAAACATCACAATACAAACACTTGGAACTACTCATGGAAGCTGATTTCCAACCAGAACAGCAGTACATTGAATCTAATTTAGAGGCAATAACAGACAAAAAAAATGTAACATTCTGTTTATTATATATTCACCTGAAAGTGTTTAAATGTGCCTGTAATCCTATGTCTAGTCTCCCCATTTGTAGACTTTGTTACTATCCTAAGGAATCCTTGGAGCACTTTATATGTCTTTGCCCGGGGTTGAGTGACATTCGCAGCTAGTACTTAGCTGGGCCAGACTGGTCATTGCAGGCACCGAGCATTTCCCCGGTGGGCCGCCAGGGTAGCGCCATTTTTTTGTTACTGGGCCTGTTTTGCAGCATGGATGCAATATCGGCTCACTGTAACAAAAGCTTCAGCGGTGAGAAGGGAGTGGTGCTTCTAACTATTCTTTCCCCCCCCCCCACGGGGGACGGCCGAGCTGTTTGCCAGGGTAGGGTTTGGTACCCAGTCTGGCCATAGTACCTAGCAGCTTCATTCAGGAAGTTATGACAGCACACTTTAAAGTAGGCAACAATAGTTTGTTTTTTTACACAATCAAATGCTTTTATAAGGAAACTAAGAAACGTTGTGAATATAACGTATGCCAAAGATATTAAAATAATGGGTCTGTAAAGGCAGTAGAACAAATTTAATGTAGCTTTTATGAATGCGCTATAGTAGCAAAAAAATGTTAGGCCTATCTTCATTATTTTTTAACTCTTTTTTTCTAGCACGCTTTCCTAACAGTTTGGCGAGTTGATTTTGATATTGTATTATGGTTTTTACTCGTCTGAAGAATTTAATAGTTTTTTCCATGGGATTGTATATCTTACACAATAAAGTATTTAATAAAACAATAGGCATATTAACGACTGTTCTATGAGGTGGTCGCCTCAGTTGTGAGTTTTAGATTGGCAGTTGTGAGATTATCAAAGTGACACACACAACTCACACTGTCAAATATACCAGCTATTTATTTAACACCATGCGCGCTAGCGGAATTCCGCTTGCATGCTGGGTTTTGCGGAAACGCACTTTACGTGACGAGCTGGGCTCGTCATCAGCGTGCGAGGAGGCTACGCCATGACGAGCCCAGCTCGTCATCAGCGTCGAAGGGGTTAAGAGATTAAAGTCAGTACTGTTAACTTTCAGTGTGCAAAACAAAGTGACTTTTAAATGCATTTTGAACTCTTGAATGGAAGGTGAGGATACATGTCTAGTGGTAGGGAGTGACAATATAGATGTTCTAAAGATGGAAAGATTGGAACTTGGTAGCAGTGCAGGGTGGCTTAAGCCATGTGTGCTATCCAAAACAACAGCACTCAATTTACAATCAATGAAGAACAAAAAGCTAAAGTACCCCCACTGCAACCTGCTGGCCATAAACAAACATCATCAGTGACTTCTTGGCCCACTGAACTACTGCATCTCGGATAATAGTAATGTAAGTTAAAGTGAGGGAGGATTGCTCCTGTAAACTGGTCTCGATGGGGGATGACATTTTGGGTGGAAGGGCTGCCTGTTTGGAGGCCTGTAGAATTCTGTTCATTCAACATACTCACTTCTATATATTTCTTGGTAAAAAAAATATATATATATATCAAAAGCCTTTAATAGTAGAATCACAATAGAATCACAGCCCTGTAAAATCGTGTTGCTTTTTAACAATCCTGTTTAGATAAGATTTTGATATTAAAAAATCGCAAGAATATTATTGACATCTTTTTATATATGCATATATTTATTTATATAAGTATATCTTTAATCAATGCGTTTTCTTTTTGTTTTTTTAAATGTGCATTAATTGTATTTATTTTAACCCATTACATTATAAAGGAATTGCGATCATGTCCACTGTCAGACACAATATATTAGGTCGAAAAGATTCAATAATGCTAAGTTTTATTTGAAACTAAACGTTGCCTCAACATTTGTATCGAAATATTTACATAACAAAAGTGCAATACCTGTTCTATCCATGTTGCCTAAAGCAAGTTCTGCAGTACAGAATTTTGCACAAGTAATGCACTAACAACCTTTTGCCAAACATTCTTTCCATACCTAAGACAGTAATAACATTGGAAATAATCCACACTATACTACTTGCATCCATTTATTACGTCATCTATTATTATTTCTATTGATTGTATTTCTTCATTGTTCATTTATTACACAATAGATGAAATGTGGATAGGATATGTGATAAATGACTATGGACAATACAAAAAATAGGGCAGGGAAGTATAGAATTTAGCCTTTGTAGCTAAATAATTACATGAGATAAATTAAATACGTTGGGGCAGATTTACAAGCCCCTTGCAACACTTTACGTCAATTTTCCCATGTTAAAGTTGAATCAAAAGTGGCGCAAGGGGCTTGTAAATCTGCCCCGTTGTGCTCTCGCCAACCGATAAATAAACAGATTATAAACTAAATCAGTTATAACAAGATTTCTAAATAAAATGCCTCTCCAATATAGACTCAAGAAAACAGACCTTCGATACAGTTTATATAAATTTGCCCACCGCGAAACTGCTTCCTAAACAATTTAAGAGCACTGAATTATAAATATCCTGGCCGAATTTTTTTTTCTAAATTCTGTTTGACTAATTACATTTGACACATTCAGGATAAATATTTGAGTCTCAGTGCTGCTGCCAAAGCTAATTGTGCATGTTTGTTTATGGAATCACTAGCGAAGCAAAGTGCAGTACAATGTGCCTTCATGCCACAATGGCTCGCTAACACTTACGCTGCACTTGATGGAATGCACTGGTCACTAATTATCATGTGAAATGAAAAGTGATTTTCTGTGGAATATGGGGTGGTAGAGTATGACACCAAGGGACCTGATTCCCTCCAAATCACTGCCAAAATGTAGTTTGCTTGAAAGCAGGCTGGATTCCAAGTTTAAATAACGCACAAAATATGTTGTGAGCATAAAAAGAGATTCACAATGGGTTAGAAGCCCTGATGGAAAGTAAAACACTTTGAATTATTCGATCATTAGATTTATAGTAAGCGATGATGTATCCATGATTTCTGTAGCACATGTGACATGATCTAGTAGGTGGTTTCACTGGATTGTGAGAGCCCCCATGGATGTGCTTCAATAGTGCTAAAAGGCAGGATTTGTTTTCTCAATAACTTGCTTTCCTTACAAACTAATATAAACCATATCATGAAATGTTTAAGCGTGTTTCTCTTTCTCTAAACAAATCATCACCCAATTCATTCTTGCGGGCCCTTCCCACCCCTTTCCCTAGACCCTCATGCCAACATTCAAGACTACTGACAACTATTTACCTGCTGACCTGCCAGTCACTAGTAAGCCTAGCCACGCCTGGAAAATGGTGTCAGGTTCCCAATAACCTCCAGCAGAATATTTTAAAAAATAAAGGAAGCTAACTTCAAATCGAATAATTTTAAATGAGTTGTTTTAATGGTGACAGTGCAAACACCTTTTTCGGACCCTATGACAAATTTCACAATTATGTACAAATGCATTATCTCCCCTTTGCCTGTTCTCCATCAATACACCTGAGCATGAAGCTGCCTAATATACTAGGAGTATGAGAGTGGTCAGTGTCCTTGCAGCAGGTACGTCCTTGGGTATTTTTGTTCTGGGCTTATGATTGTATGTGTGCTTGTGTTTTTAGTAGTTTCTGTATGTGTGCGTGTCTGTGTGTGTGTGCGTGTATGAGAGTGTGAGCGGATTTGTGTGTGCTTGTGCATGTCTGTGCATGTGATGGTGTTTGTATGTGCATGTTCTTGGGTGTTTTTGTACCAGAGCATGGGATTTTCTGTGTACTTGTGTTTTTGGATTTCTCTGTCTATGTGCTTGTGTGTGTGCGTATGTGTGCATATGGGAGTGTGTGCCCACATGTGTATGTGCTTGTGCATGTCTGTGCATGTGATGGTGTGTGCACGCTGGATTTGTTTTTCTCTGGCAGCCACTGTCCTGGAAATTGACTCTAACTGCCAGATGCCAGACCTTAGGATGGCCACCAGTGTACATTACAGTCTCCTGCCTGACCCCAAGATGGCTTCCATAGTGGTCCCCTCCACGTTGTTTTACTTCTCTGGGACAATTGGATATTGATCAGACCTTGAACCTATCCCCTAACCTGCTTACACATCAGGACTTGGAACCTGTGGAACCTACCCCAGACTGTAGAGACCAAGTGATTTGGCTGATTCCCGGTGGAGCTACCATATAGCTAAAGAGGAGATGGGTTGTGGACTCTGCCTCCTGTCATCACCTACCCAGCCGGACTTTGGGCAGATCTTCCCCTCGTCTCTACGTCCTATCTTCCTCCTACTTCTTTACCCTATCCCCTTACCCTTCCTTGCGCCATTCACCTTGTCCCCTATTTTCTTTAGATGTTTTTCTTGACACTTATGTAATTTTTAACTGATGTAAAATGCAACATTATTTTTCCTCATGTAAAGCGCTCTCTTTCCTTCGGGTCTAGCCAGCGCTATATAATAACTCATTAATTTAAATTTGTTCCCATTTGTACTCTTTCTCTTTGTCTAATTCCCTAGCTCCTATCCCCTCTCCCCTGAATCTCTCACCTTGCCTGCTAGTCTGCCTAGCCCCCTGTCCTTTGTACCCTTTGACTAAGCACTCCTTCTCTCCTTGTTGGGGAAAGATCCAATATTTATACTCTGGAGTCTCAGCAAACTCGTTGAGGGAGTCCACTGCACCAAGCGAGCCACTCACAGCTGAGGTATGGTTTGGCACCCCTTGCCAAAGCACTCCCTCCCCCCTTTTTGGGGAAGGATCCAGTATGCAGGCCTTGGAGTCTCAGAGACCCCTCTGAGAGAGTCCACTGCATAAAGAGAACCTCCCACAACAGAGATAGAGAAGTGATACCACTTCCCCTGGGATCACACCTTACTGGACTTTGGACGTTGCTTTGATTCGTCTATAGGTTTGTGTCCCCATCGCCATTCCCCTCCTCTTTCCATGCTGTGTCCGTCACCCTCCTCTTTTCTTTCCCCCCTCATTACCCCTCCCCTGAATCTTTCCCCTTGCCTGATTTTCCCCTTGTGTATCTGTGCCTATTATTTTATCTCATCCTTACAAGTAACTATGTTGCCATGCTCTAATAACTGTGTAACCTTTGTAACAATGTAACCTGTAACTATGATCTGATGCTCATGTAAAGCGCTCTGATACCGCCGGGTCTAGCCAGCGCTATATAAAACTTTTAAAATAAAATGTCAAGGGCATGTTCCTTTGTTCCTCTTGGTGAAGTGGGTCCTGCAATAACAGTGCAACAGTTGTTGGCACAACCACAGTCTTGCCAATAGGTAGGCAGCTCACTCTGGCTTCACCCTGTGCAGGGATGGATGCTGCTTTTTCTCCACCTAGGGTCCCCTGTGTAGAACAGGTGAACTTACAAGAGAAACAATGCTGGGAATCAAGGAATTGCACTTGGTGGGGCATTACCCTATTATGGTGTGCTCCCTTTACTTTGAGGGCCTTATCTCAGGCGACCTCACATCATGACAAGTACTACAGGGGTGATTACATCACAGGTATGTTTTAATTCAGTTATATTGGGATTCTTTTACCTCACAGAAAAATGATGTTGATAATGTTTAAATGCACCAAGTATTTCATACTTTTATGTACATATGGTTACGACTGTGTAGTTATGGCTCGGATCATGCTTCGATTGAAAAGGTATTTTTTGCTTTGCCTATAGCATTTAACTCCATTAACAGATTCACACTAGGGACATATCACAGATGCCTGCAGCCCCTGTGGTGGAGGGAAGCCTGCAAACCTCCAGGGCCCCCCTAATCAGCCAAAGACAAATGAATATCTCTGAGATATATGAGACTCAGGGACTACTTATCGCATTCGACAGAGTGCCCCGTCATTGTCTGTTACACCAGTCTTTTGCACAGAACTTGGCAATCTTCCTACTCTGTCAGATAAGGTTTGGCAAGTCATTTAGACTTGTTGCTAATAATATTGAAATATTTTCTTGAATGAGATTGGCTGGAAGAGCCACCATTGTTATAGCATCTGCCCTCACCATTCTTGTAGACACCTGATTCAGACATGACTGGTGATATTGCAGTGTGTCCAACACAGATCCAGAACGGCACACACCACTACTCAATCAGTTGCACACACAGGTCTACACTCAGGGATATGAACCATCTGATAGAGACGAAGGTAGAGAAAGGCTGTAGATATCCAACTCAGGCACAACTTTGCACACACCACCACACACTTGGGGGCTACACTCAAGGATACGAACACTCCCCTGGAGGCAAAGGTACAGTGAATCAATAGGCATCCAACACAAGCAAAACTTTACACACACCCCCGCTCCCACTGATACATACTCTGAGCTACACTTGACCAATACATATTCTGAGCTTCACGTAGGGAATTCAACACTCTGACAGAGGCAGTGGCGTAGCAAACCCTTTGGCCGGCAGTGGCGGTCCCCATGTTTGCCGCCTTGCAGCGGCCAAATCAGAGGGAGGGTGATAGTGAGACTTATTTCTATTTACTGCCCCTCAGCGGCCAATTACAGAGTGGGGGGTTTGATTGCCACCCCGAGAATGGCAGGTAAGAGCGGGGGAGGCTGCCGCCCTCAAAACTCGTGCCGCCCGGGGCAGACCGCCTTCCCCCGCCCCCCCTGCTATGCCACTGGACAGAAGCAAAGGTTCAGTGAGGCTATGGGAGTCCAGTGCAGGGACATCTTTACTCACATCGCCACTCAGTCCACAACACAAACAGGGCAATTCTCAGAGCTATGTACATTATAATGGAGGCAAAGGTACAGCAAGGGAGTGAGATATGAATGCTCTAAAGGAAGCAAAGGCACAGTGAGGCTGTGGGCATCCAATGGAAGCACATTTTTACACATACTGACACTCACTCCAAAACACACTCAGACTATACTCAGATAAATGAACACTCCAATGCATGCAAAAATACAAGTGAGGCAGTATACAATGCAGGCAAAATTTTATACTCACCATCACACCATCCAACATAAACCCAGGGCTACATTCAGGATATGAACACTCTGATGCAAGCAAAGATACAGTGAGACAGCGGGCATCCAATTCAGGCACAAGTTCACACACACCGCCACCCATTCAAATACACATTCGGTGCTAGTCTCAGTGATACAAATCATTTGATGGAGCCAATGGTACAGAAAGGCAGCGGGAGTCTGAAAGAGGTACAAGTTTACACACACTGCCACTAAGTTAATTTATGGATAAAACCTGTGAAAAGAAAAAAGGTATAGGGATTGTGAAAGAGGACAGAAATCAATAACTCTACAATGCATGTTTTACCATGTCACACATTTTTTGTACATAAATATTTTAAATGTAAAACCCTGTACAAATAACAGCCATTCACTAACAAAACAATGTTAAAGTATTGGTTGTGGCTTAAATGTATGAAATCACTGAATTTCACCAGTTATGGCTTGCGGCACAAACCACAACTTAAACCTCCCCCTTCTTTCACAAATGATATCACACAAGACAACAATGACGACATCACACATGACAACATTCATGACATCACTTATGACATCAACATTTGACATCAATGCTTGAACCATAATCTTGCACTGCCTATAACATCACCTATTGCCTGTGGGTGTAGCTACTTCACTCTGGTTCTGGGTGTCTGCTGCTTTGGCTTGTGGTGCTAATGCAGCCCCAAAGGTCAGATTAAGTGGAGCTCCTGTGCCTATCTCAGTGGCCACTCCTGAAGCATGTGGTGTGCCGGTAGGGGCCTTCTGTGGTAGCTATCTTTTCAATATAATTTTACAGGACACTGTGTTAGAATTGATGTATGCAGGACAGAAGTAGAGCTTTGGAAAATTTGCATGGAAAATTCATGTTTAACCTCCATCCAAATTCCCACTCTCCATAATGGAACTTCTTGAAACATGTTACTCAAATGATGCACGTTAAACACACTGGTGAAGTGACATGTTACTCCAACAATTTAACGTGCTTATTGTATATTGGCATATTCCCACTACACCAGGTTTAGGTCTCATCCCCTTTTCCTTCTCTTCCCTCCTCTCATTATCCATAGTCTCTTTCTCTTAGTTATGTTTTGATTATTGGAGACCCTCGCCTAAGTATCTCATGTTTTCCCTCTCTGTCTCTTACTTCCTTTCTGCTGGCAATTCCCTCTACTGTCTCTATTTAGGTCTTCCTTTCTCCATTTTTTCTCCTCCCTCTCACAATTCCTCTCCTACTGGCTTCCTTTCCTCTTTCTCCAGATCCCCAGACTGTTTCAGTCTTAATCAATCTATGGACAACTGTACCTGTTAGTCTCATTGTTTCACTTTGAATCTGCCCTTACAATTTTCCTTGTCTTCCTCTCCCAAACATGTTCACTCTCTTCCTAATTTCCGCATTCCTCCGGTTTCCCTCTTTAGTCCTCCATCTTTCATCGCCCTGCCATCATTCCTCAGTCTCTCATTCCATTACCTCTCTCTGTTGCTCTCCTCCCTCTCACATCCTCCCGCGCATAAATGCAAATGGTAAATGGTCAAAATATCGATTCTAAAATATAGACTAACCTAAATATCGACTCCAAAATATAGAATGGACAAAATATTGAATGCACAGAATATAGACATCAAAAATATCGTTTTGATGGTAAGTAATGTAATATCGATTTTAAAAATATAGACAGTCAAAATATCGAAGTACATAATATAGTTTATTAAAAATATCACATTTTTAATATATCGATTTTTTTAGGTGTTTTGTATGTTAGTATATGTGTGAAAAGTGTATATATTTTTGTAATTTATTTTAAGTAATTAATTTTATGTTATTTAATTTTTGAGTAATTTAATTCTGTAGTGGGTTGTGGGTTTATAGGGGAATAGGGTGAGAAGTAATTTAATTATACTTAATTAAATATGTTAATTAATTAATTTGTATTTAGAATAAATTGTTAATTAATTTGTAATGGGTAATTAATTAATTCTCACTTGATAATTACTTGTTATTAATTGATTAATTGATAATTATGTGAATTAAATTAATTTATTTTCTGTAGCGGGTTGTGGGTTTATAGGGGAATAGGGTGGGAAGTAATTTAATTATAATTAATTAGATATGGTAATTAATTAATTGGTATTTATTTAGAATAAATTGTTAATTATTTTTAATTGGAAATTAATTAATTCTTAATTGATAATTATTTTTTATTATTTGATTAATTGATAATTATGTGAATTAAATTAATTTATTTTCTGTAGTGGGTTATGGGTTTATAGGGGAATAGGGTGAGAAGTCATTTAATTATAATTAATAAATATGGTAATTAATTTATTTTTATTTATTTTGAATACATTGTTAATTAATTTGTAATTGATAATTAATTATTCTTAATTGATAATTAATTTTTATTAATTGAATAATTGATAATTATGTGAATTATATTAATTTATTTTCACTAGAATGGGAATAGTAAAATTTACCCCTATGCTATCCAACGCTTTCCCTACTGTTGCACTCTCTGGAGTGGGAATAGTGATTTTTACCCCTACGCTATCCAACGCTTTCCCTACTGTTGCACTCTCTGGAGTGGGAATAGTAATTTTTACCCCTACGCTATCCAACGCTTTCCCTACTGTTGCACTCTTTGGAGTGGGAATAGTAATTTTTACCCCTACTCTATCCAACGCTTTCCCTACTGTTGCACTCTCTGAAGTGGGAATAGTAATTTTTACCCCTATGCTATCCTACGGTAATAATATTGTGTATTTTTTATTAATATTATGTTAATATATATATATATATATATATATATATATATATATATATATATATATGTTTTAACAGATATGATTGTATTTTTTTTATAAGTTAAATTAGTTATTTAATAATTTTAAGGTAATTGAAGTATTTTTAAGTATATTTTAGCTATTTATTTTTAATATTTTTTTAATTTTACATTACTTTTAAGAAATTCGATATTTTTACAAAGTATATATATATTAATGATATTTTGGGTTCGATTTTTGGGTATTTACCTGTTTGTAGATAGGAATTCTATATTTTGTGTGTCGATATTTTGGAATCTATATTTTGGGTAGTCTATATTTTGTCCCTCAATATTTAGTCAGTGATCCATATATATATATATATTTCGTGAAGTCCAATGCGAGCGCGGCAGAAAGCGCAGCCACACCACGCCACGCCACACAGAAAGATCGAGTAAAGCCACAGACTCCGTGCTCCGTTGTTAGTGCATTTATTCGTGAAGAATAAACAGCCCACCAGTCGCCATGACGCGTTTCGCCTCAGCCGAGGCTTGATCACATGTCATGAGAAGGAGGAAGAAGGTACTATTTGAATAGCATTTTGGTCACATGACTGATAGTACTTCCTGTCAACATTAAAGGGATGTACATCATAAAATACTACTGGGCGCAGTGCCCTTGTTGACCTCCCAATAACCAAATATGCCAGTATATTGAATGTACATCAGTGCTATACAAACAACCAGTCAGTTAACATGATGAAAATCACATTTCTATACCTTGAGGCAAATATATGACAAATTTCATTATTTACAAGCAAGAATTGTTAAACTAATGTAGGTTATTCAAAAAAATATATATATATATATATAGAGCTATGTGTATAAAAATAGAAAAAGTATATAATATTACTAATTTCATATATATACAACATGTGCAAACTACGCATAAATATTTACACCAATCCAACTTGTAAACGCTCATTTTTAGCATTGCCTCATAAAATATATAGCTATTTCATCAATGTTTAAAAAAACTACTGACTGATAAAGGTTATAATAAACCACAAATTTCAGTTACTGGCATAATATCGAAAATCATACCCCAGTGGGTAAGGAATGCACATGTTATCAGTCAATTATCACAAAGAGAAGTCTATTTGCTCTGTACCTCCCAGCGGGTTGCTAAGTCAAAAAGGAAATATAAAGTGCTCGTGCGAAAAATTATAATGAAAACTATTCAATGATATTTTATCTATTTAAAATCTGCAGGCTGCTGAAACACAACTTGTGTAATTAGATCGTTTCATCAATACACTATCCACTCTGAAATGGGAAACTAGGAACCTACTATAAACAAGTATAGAGGTCCTCCGTGCTGTTCAGCCCCCCCGGGTGTTTACTGTTTAGCTCAAGTATATAGCGGGTTTCCAGAAGACGCAATTTGCTGTCTCTGTCACCCCCTCTCCTCAAAGGTAGGACTGAGTCCACCAAATAATACTGTAGCTTTTCGGGGTTGCTGTTGTGACATTTCTCGAAATGTCGAGCTACTGGATAAGCCTGGTCTTTTCCAGATATAGCCCGCAGATGTTGAAGGATGCGTTTGTGTGCTGGGAGGCGAGTACTGCCCACATACTGGAGGCCACATGGGCACACCAAGATATAGACCACAAACTCAGTTTTACATCCTAACTTCTGTCTGATCTTAATAGGCTTCTCATGGAAAGGGCTCGTGTAGTGGGTCTTATTTATGGCGTGCTTGCAGGCTTTACAGATCTGACACTTTTTAAAGCCTGTAATGCGTTCCCACCACTTTTTCGGAACGTCTAAGGTGTTATTGACAATAGCACTGCCTAAGGAAGGGGATTTTCTAAATGTGATCTCGGGTTGATTTTTTACTAGATCACCAATTGTTTGATCTCCCCGTACGAGATTCCAATTTCTGGAGAAAATTTTTCGAATCTCGGCATGTTGTTGGCTGTATGTTACTATAGCCCTACACTGGATTGTTTCTGTTGTCGGCATGTCACTAGTGTTATTCACCTCAGAGCATTTCTATAGCAGATGTTCTCTTGCTACTTTTGAGGTCTTCAGGATAGCATCATCTATCATTTTGGCACTATAGCCTCTGTCTAAAAATCGCATTTTACACTGTAGTTGGGCTGTTCTGCATTCATCATCATTGCTACAGATGCGTTTTATTCTTAGCATCTCCCCGTAGGGGATGCTATGAATAAGATGACGCGGGTGACTGCTGGAGGCATGTAGTACCGTGTTTCCAGCGGTGCTTTTCCTGTGCAGCTTGGTTTCAATTCTTTTATTTGCAACATATACCTCTACGTCCAGGAAATTAACTGAGACATCACTGATTGTAGAAGTGAATTGGAGATTAAGATCATTCACATTTAGTTTGTTAACAAAATCAGTGGCACTTTCCATGGAACCCCTCCAGATAAAAAACAAATCATCGATATATCTGAGGTACAGAATAGCATGTTGTTCCATTAGTTGTCTGTGCTGCCCCATCAGGGTTTGCTCCTCCCACAGTCCCATGTGTAGACACGCGAAACTGGGGGAGAAGCAAGACCCCATGGCCACCCCTCTGAGCTGTTGATAGGTTTGGCCCCCGAACATGAAGAAATTCTGTTGCAAGCAAATGTTAAGCATCCCCATTAACATCTTATTGTGCTGCACATTATATATGGGGCGTTTATCCAAAAAGAATTGAGTTGCTTTTAAGCCATCTACATGCCTGATAGATGTATAGAGTGAACAGATGTCCAGTGTCATCAATAGGTAGTTCTCATTCCAAACATGTTGAGACAGTTTACTCAAAAAATCACTCGTGTCTCTAATATAAGAGTTTAGTCCCTTGACCCATTCTTGAAGAAAGAAATCGATATACCTGGATAGGTTTTCCGTTGCACTATCAATTGCCGATATAATCGGTCTTCCTGGTGGCATAAAAGGGTCCTTATGAATCTTTGGCAGGAGGTAGAATGATGGAATCACCGGGAATTCTTTTTTAAGGAACTTAAATTCTTCCATGGAAATCAAACCACAGCTGCGCCAACCCATCAATTTTGCATTCAAGTCATTCCAAGCCATTTTCACAACTGATAAATTGGTTTTGCGATAGCAGGCAGTATCGCTGAGTTGTTTTTCAGCTTCGGCTATGTAATTACATCTAGCCCAAAGGACAATATTGCCCCCCTTATCTGCTTGTTTCACAACTAGATTCTCATCAGACTTGAGTTTTTTCACCAACAGATTGCAATTCTGATTTTGTCGTGCAATGGCTTGGTTCTTTTTATTTGTGCAGATGTAGAGTTTCTTGAGATCCTCCACCATCAGATCTTGGTATGTATCCAAGTTATCGTGTGCTGAGATGGGGTTAAACTTAGATCTCGGCCTGAAAGGTGTAGTCACTTTTCCTCTACCAGTATTGGTGATGGTGTTTGTAGTCAGTATGCCAGAGTTCGGCACACTCTGTTCCGTTTGTAATTCCCAGATTTCCTCTAAGGAGGAGGCATCCCCAGCTGTAAGAAGATCGGGACTTGAAATTACAGCAGTTTCATCTTCACTAGATTTTGGTCGCAGGCGGTGATATTTAGTCAATTTGAGCTTCCTCACAAACCTGTATATATCCATACGTGTGCCAGCGTAATCAAAGATCTGTGGTGCACAGTAGGAAAGCCCAAGGCCAAGTATCTTCGTTTCCTTTGGGCTCAGAACAATGTTTGTTAAATTGACTATTGAGGGGCTCCCTGTTGGTTCCCCCGTTTCTTGTGTGACCACTTTCGATTTGTTCTCTTCTTGGTTGCACCACCTTTCTTTGTGGCGCTTGCGTCGCTCTGCTCATTTTCTGTTTGCGCTTTTCCTGGTTGCGCAAAAGCAACTCGTGGTCTTAGGGTTTCTCGTCTTGCCTCGCACAGGCGACTCACCTCTTGTGCAGGCGTTAGTACTGTAAACCCCAAATGGGAATAGTAATTTTTACCCCTACGCTATCCAACGCTTTCCCTACTGTTGCACTCTCTGAAGTGGGAATAGTAATTTTTACCCCTATGCTATCCTACGGTAATAATATTGTGTATTTTTTATTAATATTATGTTAATATATATATATATATATATATATATATATATGTTTTAACAGATATGATTGTATTTTTTTTATAAGTTAAATTAGTTATTTAATAATTTTAAGGTAATTGAAGTATTTTTAAGTATATTTTAGCTATTTATTTTTAATATTTTTTTAATTTTACATTATTTTTAAGAAATTCGATATTTTTACAAAGTATATATATATTAATGATATTTTGGGTTCGATTTTTGGGTATTTACCTGTTTGTAGATAGGAATTCTATATTTTGTGTGTCGATATTTTGGAATCTATATTTTGGGTAGTCTATATTTTGTCCCTCAATATTTAGTCAGTGATCCATATATATATATATATATATATATATAAACATCCAACTTGTCGGCAGCAACCGTCGGCAAGCAAACAGGTACACAGACTTCAATTGAATTACCCAAGCCAGTCTTCTCTTTTTCCAAAAAAGATTTATTTCATTTGCATGGTGGTGGTGCTAGGTGAAGCCTCTTCAAAGAAGTTATTCAAGCGGGACAGACGGCAGTGGGCACAAACCACAACCCACTTGGGATCAGAACTTTGCTAATATGAGTGTTTGCACAGCAACCCACTGGGGTATCAAAATTGGAACTACAATTACCAGAAGGCCACAGTGGTGGCCACGCCCACCAGGGCGGGGTGATGTTTAATAATGGAAGGCTGTGATCATCACTTCTTGCAGATGCCTGCAGCCCATGAGGAAGTGCTCTTCGAGCACGAAACGCGTCGGGGCAGGACTATCAATTGAACTGTTGGGCACCCTTGCTGTTCGATTCCGCTTTTCTTTGAATAAATTTGGCTGACAACATTCATCTGAGTGGGCTCCCTCGATCCAGGCAAAAGTTGGGATATATATATATATATATATATATATATATATATATATATATATATATATATATCTGCTACAGTACTATGTAACCTGGGAATCATCCTGGAGTCATAGCTCAAAATGGACTGCCAGATCAACTCTCTCTCGTCCTCCTGCTTCCACACCTTCTGCCTCCTACGTAAGACCTTCAAATGGATCCCTCTCTAACACAGAAAGACCGTCCCTCGCGCCCTGGTCACCAGCAAGCTTCACTACGGCAACGCACTCTATGCCGGAATAAACTAAAACTTCACCCGCAAATTACAGAACATCCAAAACGCTGCCGCAAGACTGGTCCTCAACCTGCCAAGCCACTGCCACACCTCCCAGCACCTGCGCACACTCCACTGGCTCCCCATCGAAGCTAGAGTCACCTTCAAGATGCTAACCCACACTCACAAGGCCCTCCACGACACCGGACCAGCATACCTGAACAGCCAACTCAAATCTCAAATTCCACGCACCCCAAAGGACCCTACGATTAACCCAGCTCTCCTACGCCTGGTCCCCCACAACAAAAAGACCAGATTGGGAGGCCGTCCCTTCTCCTTCTGCGTGTCCAGTGCCTGGAACGATCTTTCGCTCCACCTCAGACAGATAAGATCGCTCTTCATCTTCGCAAAACAGACCCTCTTCTTGATGGACTGGAACCTGCGAACCCCCCCCCCCACACCACCCCCACACCCCAGCGCCTTGAGACCCTTACGGGTGAGTAGTCGCGCTTAACAAACACCTGCTTTGATTTGATTTGATGTTTAGCTGTGCAGCCATATTTAATGTTATAGATATGTAACACAGGTATTGTGCACTGATGCTCTTTAGACAAACACTTGTGCTTGTTTTGAATTGAGGTCTGCCAGCCAGGTCAGGGAAGCATAACTACAGCCTTACCTTCACTGATTAATAACAATGAAGGCCTGGCTCTACTTGGTGATGCAGTGTCAACTAGCAGCATCTGAGGACTGGGAAAAAGTATTTTATTTTAATTAGCCAAATCCCTGTGACAGCTGGAATTGGTGTACACAGCTTAATTAAAACAAAAAACAGACGTTAGAGCTTTTGAGAGAGCACTGAAGTGGTTCTTAAAAGTCACAGGAGCTGTTTCCCTACACCAAAAAAGCAGACTGTGTACCTGGTACAGAGGCTTTAGTCTTAAAAAATGGGACAGTCCCATAAAATGTGCGATGGTCGGCCACCCTATGTCACACCTCCTTTTCAATCACACTACATGCAGAGGCTGCATTGGAAGTACGGTAGTACGGGGCAAATCAGTGCTACTGATCACAGCATGGACAGCTCCCACTCCTCTGTTACTGTCCACATCTCTTTGCTGGTCATAGTACTACATGTGTCAGGCTCCTGCTGTATGAAGTGAGAATTAGTGAGTGATGGTGCAAATCAAAATGTGTACTTATATTTACTGCATGATGTGGCATTTCTAAACATGGCCTGAGAATTCAAAAGGGACAAAGGGAGTGCAGGACCAACTAACCAGATATCCTAGTCATTACTGGTGCATGATCTGTCAGGGACCCTGGTAAGGACAGGCGTGGATGAAGCTTGTAGTGAATCGGCAGATACTAGCTCGGTTCTCGTCATGTTGCTTTTGATTGTTTGGGGTAGTGATGGAACATTACTTCCTTTTTTACGAAAGGCACTACTGGATAGCCATGCAGTCTTCCCTGGAACTGTGCAATTGCAGAGGCTTTTTTGTGCTCCATGGTAGTTCACACCTTGCCTCAACTCATTGATTCCCCACCCCCTGCTCTTCGTGGTTACACTATTGCATTGTAATGGAACTCTTAAATCTTTAAGTACAGATGCACATTATTTGTTTGACTTTTGATGATCCCTCGCAGTCTTCAAAGCACTAATGACATACTATGTGTTGTTCACCTATATTTTTCAAGTAATTTGTATTCGTGGACTCTGTAACAACTGTCATCAGTATTCTGTGTGCTTTAGTAAGAGTTATGGTAGTTGGTACCTCTTGGTGATTACCCCTCATGTCTCATAGTCCTGGGCGGAGTTTGCCGACTTCCGCTACGTGGAACTCCGCAAAGTGGCCAAAAAACTCTGCCTCGCCACACAGAGTTCCGCAAGTGGCAAAGCGCATTAGCTCGGACTGTTCGCACTGATTTTTAGAACCGGGTGTTTGTCCCACGCTGGAAAATGAGCACGAACTTCACCATGCACAGTGTAAGAGGGCGCTGCTTCTTGCTGCTGCTCAAGTAGATGTTCTATTTGAGTGGCAGCTTCCTCAATGCGAACAGACGGTTTCTCAACTCGAGTCGTAGTGGCCATCCGCAACCACCCACGTTGAGAAATCTTGCAGGGAGGTAGTCTGAAGTAAGATTTTCCTCGCTTGTGCTCGGCAAGTTAATGTTGGCAAACATGAGTGAAGAACAAATTCTGCTACGCGGATTGGAGTTTTTCGGAACTAAACGCTTACTACGTGGAGCGCAGAGTGGGAACACTACACAAATGAGAACTTACACTAAAGGTTATTTAATGATCGTGCAAAATTGAGTATGCAGTTAAATTTCTGAGCGATGGTGCATGATTGATGGAGGTTAATGTGGATAAGAACTGAGTAATGACGCATATCTGAAATCCATATGAATATCTGAAAATATGATTTATGGAGTGATACAAAACTGAATGTGCTTCTAGGATTAAGGAGCGATGGGTATTTTGACATGCACCACAGACAGAACACAAACTTGCCAACTCTTTTAAAGTCTCTGGGCCTATCACATGAAGTGAGCATTGGGAGGCATAGGATGGAGAGCCACACTGGCTCAGTTCGTAAGTAATCTTTATTTGCATGAGTAATTAAAACCATTGCAATACAGAAAAAAATAGCAGTCAGGTACACAAATTAAATAACATAATTTAAATCCTAAATTTCAATTTACACTTTTACCAGTATGAGAGTTGCATGATAATTTCGATTAAGACTCATATTGCTAAATTGATAAAAGAATAAATGTAAAAAAATAGATAAATAAACAACGAAGCCTAATTTATTGGCTGCTCGTTATTTAAACCATCTTTACCCTTTTTTTTAAACAGGTTATGTTGCAAGACATACTGGCAGCTCATTTTAGTAACTACTCTGTTCCCCACTATCCACCTGGGGAGGCACACAATGCTGCTTCCTTATTTATATTCCCAATGATCTGGGAACAGTTTAAAGATCTCTCCAAGGGTATGACCCGCATTAGATGATGTGCAACTTCATTATTCATAAAGCTTAGCAAAACATTTTAGAGAAATCAATCCCCCTTTCAGGGGAACAGCGGGAAATAAAGCAGTGTGTTCCCAATGGACAGCTCGGCCAACTTTAGGATGTTTGTAGCATGGAGATTGACCTCGATGTTCCTGGCAGTCCTGTGAAAAGTTCAGCACATGAAGTGCTTTGGTGCTGTTTAGGTGCAAAGAGCTGATGTTTGCTGCTTCCTTAGCTTTCTCCATTTACCAATAGTTGCCGTTCTTGTTTGCAGTTTACATAGCGCACAGCTGAGAGCTTGTTTTTATATACTTATATGTGTATGTACTTTGTGGGCTCTGGAGATCAGCCCTAGGACTTGTCTGCTTCCACTTAGGCACTTTTGTTTCTCTTCAACTGCCTCTATTTAACTGTCTTGATAGAAAACGACCAGTAGAGGTCAGTAAAATACCAGAATTGCTTTCTGCTGAGGGACTTTCTTTTTTAAATTTTTCTGACAACTGCCTCTATTTGACGTTCTTGATAGAAAACGACCAGCAGAGGTCAGTAAAAGACCAGAATCACTTTAGATTTCTCTAGATTTCAGTCCACAGAAATTGTCTTCCACAAACACCCATAGACAATAATCTTTTTTTCAAATCTTGTATTTTCAATGATATGACTACCGAAGGCCCTGATTTTATATTAAAAACAGAGCTTTGGACTATACCATTTCCTGCTGAAAGGCAATATTTCTCTCCATGTGTTTCCGTACCTGGCGTGTCACGCAGTTTGGTGCTTGCTTTCCCTCCATGTTAAAGAACAGTAGATGTTTCAGCACCCAGGCTAATATGCTGCATAGCTAAATACATATATGGCTTCAAAGGCGAGACCAATTGCATTACAAATGATTGTTTGCATTTGAGGTGTCTAACATTCATACACACAGCATTGGATTTCTCTATGTTAATGTATGAACTTTAGACAGAACAAATCAATACCGGGAGAAACATTCTCTGCTCACTGTTTCCTGCATGCCCTGTCAGCATTGTATGCAATAACTCTGAGATATTCTGAGTAATATATATGAACTGAAGGTACCACAAACAGAAAAACACAGGCAATCTCTGCCACAGTTATGGGCTCACTGGCTTCTTAAGCATTTGAAGAGCAGGAGCAGTCCAATTATCACCTTACACAGTGGTAAACCATTCCTGTCAGAGGAACTTTCAAGGCATGTGCTGCTTCTGGTTAGGAACGTAGCAGCATTTGTTGATATGTCTCAAATAAGAAACAGAAAATAACACCATAGTATACACAGAACAACATAATAGCACAATTAAAACATAACAAGGAACTCACCAGATCGCAGTCAAAACAGAACGCAAAACAACAACTGCAGTAAACAATAACATAATATTGTAATAATGCAGCACAAATACACAGCAGTATACAAATCAAGAGAACACATCACTACAACAACAAAGTGCAACACAGCAAATATGAACAGTAAAATCACATTGTAATAATGCAGCACAAATACAAAGCAGTACAAAAAGCAAAAGAGCATATCACTACCACAACAAAGTGCATCACAGCTAATATGAACAAAGCTCTTGTCACACTTTAATACCCCCCAACAACGCTGTTTTCATAATACAGCAGTGAAAAGTGTTTGGAGCAAGCACTGCCTTAACTTACCACCAGCAAACTAAAACAATTCCAGTCACAATGTTTTCTCATCCAGCCCCCTGCCTCTGAACTCTAAACTGTTGGTTGCTGGTAGGCACTGAGTGTGTGCTAGAAGATCTTCGCAAGTGATTCTCACAGATAAGAGAGTATGTTTCTCAATATTAGCGGGAGATTATTACATCTTTGTTTGGGCATTTTACCAAGTAGTAAGTTGGATGACTTACAATTGATGATTTTTGTCAAACGCTCCATTTCCCCAGGGATTTCATTTTAACATTCAGTTATAACATTGTATTACCAAAATACAATCTGGTTTTAGATTTGCAGAATCAAAATACAAGCATTGCATTCCACAGTGAGAAAAGGTACATCAATTCAGTGCCAAATCGTATAATATAGAGTAGCACAACTGTAGAAGTTCAATGACCATAGAGGTGTTTCTTTATGGTAGATGACATTTCGACAAATAGCCTCATCACAAAATCAATATTATCTACAAATAAATAAAAGTGAAAAATACCTGTTGTATCACATGAAAGAAAGATTCCCCGTGGCAGTGCTAATTTGAGCCAGTGGTTGCCGGTGCTCAGCACAGGCACTTAATTGTCAACATCGGCGCTTATGACAGTCTGCCACATGGTGTCACTATATGCCTAATTTATATATGAGCACAACAACAGCTGTTTATCAATTCAATATACATTAACAGTGACTGATACCTGCCACCCAAGAAATTCTTGTAGCTTTGGGGGCTTGGAAAAATATGAATTGTCACATTTGTAAGAGTGTGACAGTAGTTATGCTGATACTGTCAGTGGCAGAGCTGGCAGGGGCAATGGATGGTGCAAGCTGCAGTGTTTTCATGATTAGGGTCCTGGCACTTATTATTTTATAAATTAAGCACTACCCATTGGTCCTTCATTTCTCCCTCTCTTATGCCTGTGACACTATTTTCACCTTTTCCTTTGACATATAGCAAGAAAGTGGGTGTTTCTCAATAAATGTCAAACATTTAGCAATGTCTTTTGAACAGCTGCCCTGGTTCAGTGCAGAGGAGAGCAGCCTTTTTTATGAGTTAGGTTTTACCTTGTACTGTCTGCACTCCAAGCATTACCTCTGAGAAATGTCAAGTTATATGCATGAGCTTTTGGAACTGCAGATATAAAAGTAGACATGTTGCTCTGCGGTGAGCTAGCGCGATTTTATGTAAATCCTGTAAATCCAATGAATGCCAGAATTTCAGGTTATCCATGACAAATTATTTTACATATATTGATTGAAAATAGGGGAGTTTTATGTGAGTGGGTATGCTGAAAAATCTACAATGGGTTCGACCCTGCTAGACTGAAAATAGTAACCCTTGCTGTATGATAATGAGATCAAATTTCACCACAATACCGTTTCCTAGGAGTTTGCTGGATTTTGGGGTGACTATAGCCGAGCTGGAATGTTTGTTTCGGGACAGTTATCTTGGCACCAAAATGTGTCACTTCTGAGGTTTGCTCCCCAAATGGAGAATACCAGGTCCTTTTCTGGTGGTATCTCTCCAGTTCTGGGGACAAACCAGCTCACATTTTCCACCTACTCAGAGCAGGTGGAGAATGTTAGTGGAGGGCCCCGGGGGGTATTGTATGCTTCCCCTAAAGCTATGCAGTGGTGGTGAATGTGCAGTACAGAGCTCTTCCCCAAAACCCCTCCAACACTTTCACAACATTAGCATTTGTATCTTTTAAGACCAGGCCTGTTGTCACAGAGTCTAGTGTCATCAGATCTTGAGAAACCGGTCTGCTAGAAATTTCTGGGTACATAATCACTAATATGCTTAATGCTCTGGAGGCAATACCTCCATTTGAAATGAGAGCCTGTGTTGTGAAGTATATTTTACTGAGTTGTACTAGTTCATGTGCTTTATAACCAGGATTATATCTGCTCATTTTTACACACCGCAAACTAGTAATAGACACGCTTTGACAGTGCCAATAGTGCTAGCATTGGCAGTTCTGCAATGCTTATTTATTTATTTATTTATTTATTTTTACAACCAAGTGCAATATTATTGAAAGCTTAAACGTATTAAAAAGTAAAATACTGCTGTCTAAAAGTGGTATACATATGTTTGGAAAGAAAGAAATGAAATGGATGCCTAGCAAAAATAAAAAATAAAAAAACAGGAAATGGCAGAAGATATTGGTCCGCTAGCGACTGTACTGGAATGGACTACTTTTTTAATGGATGTGCACATGCGCAGAGGCTAAATACTCTCAGTCACAGTGAAGAAAGCCAATGGCTGAAATGGGCTGACAGATTGCCCAATGTGTTATGCTGAGGTGGGCGGAAGCAAAATGACCTCTGAACAAACCAATTGATAAAAAGGGCTGACCAAAAGCTCCTGCATACATAACTTTATATACTTAAAGTCTATAACCAGATGTGCTGAGTTTAATATACTATTTATGACAGGAAGGGCATTTTCCCTTGAGAGAAGAAGCCTCATGCGATTCACAATTACACTCCCTTAATAAAGGCTATTTCCTTGTGTAAAGATGTTATGGCATGCAATCTGTTGTGAATTAATCAGTGTTTTTCTCAGTTTGATTTAGCTGTACTGGTGCAACATGGACTTTGTCATTTGCTTTGTATTAATGAATGTGTGAATGTGCATTTTCTAGTATACTTGCTCTAAATAAAGGTGCGTTTGGTCCGTATATATTTTCAACTTCCATGGAAAACATGCGATAAAGATGTCACTAGGCCAGACTTGAAAAAGTAATGCAGTTGTGTTGCTCTTTCATGATCGCACATTGTAAAGTTTCAAAAAGCGTTATGGTTTAACATTGACTTGCTGACTTCGCCTTCCTGCTTGGTTCAGCTGTAATTAACAGAAGATTAGTGTTTTTGTGTATATCCTGATCAGCATGTCATGCACCAACAATGTCTTATGAGGAAGTGGTAACATAATTGACACCTAGGACGTTCGTCATAAACACATCCCTGCTGTGCTAAGTGTCTCGATACATCCCCTTTCACAGAAGAGAGTTATACGTTGAAAGATAGGTTCGCTCAAAACTGTTAATCAAGAGCAGATGTCAGTGGATGTGTTAGTGGTGTTGGCTCCTCATGAAAGGTAATTTGACAAAGCAAAGACACTATCAACTTTGTGAAGATTTAATCAGTGTTGGTTAATGGATGACTAGGCACTCACATATTGTCATTTTGGCCACTATGTCTACTGAGAACACTCAAACAAACTCACACATATCCCAAAACAAATCTAACATGTTGTGCACCATGACACATAAAGCTGAATCACAATGCAGGCCACCAAACACCACTAATTTGCTTATGAAAATCATGACACCAGCCCAATACACAGGGCAGCACACAATCTGGCAATGTACAGCCAGCAATGCTTGTCCGATGATGCCTGGCTGGAGCAATCAGTACTGACAAAAGACAACGAGAAGATTCTAAATACACACAAAGCTATCTAAAATGACATGCAGAGCGTGAGAACAGCAGTAGCACAAAACACCACACATTCAACTCTGTTACATTTGGTGATGTAGCAATGAAGTCACCTGTAGTCTGCCTGACAAGTATACAACCTGATCATGTAGAGACCATAAATGGCAGGAGACCACCGGCGGTGGTACATGTGTCAATGCATTTGATCACTGGGTGTGGTAATGTGGTACCATGGCTCATTACTAAGGGTCATTTGGAGTTGGGTGGGACGGTAAATCAACCATTCTCACACTAGACAATACTTGCCATTCCCTCGCCTCGTTTACAGGTGGGGGACATCCTTGGAAGTCACAACAGTCATGCATAGTAAACAAAACAGTGGCCTCCATAAACAGGGAGGAAACTTCCTGCACATAAGGACGTTGTGTTTTATTTTCATAAAGAAGGCCCACTTATTTTGCAAACAAAAAATGATGCGGGCCAGTGTTTGAGTTTTGCCCAAGGTGCTTCTACGCAACAGCTAGAGAACCTTCACCAAAGCAAAACTTACAGCTTGTACAAAATATGCAAAACACCTTCTAATAATGAACAACATATAGCCAACACCCTTCACCCGACAGCTTAAATAAGATTCACAGGACCATAAATGTATTTGTATAGCATACATATGCACAGCACAACAGAAGCACAAATTAAAACATATATATATATATATATATATATATATATATATATATATATATATATATATATATATATATATATATATATATATATATATATATATATATATATATATATATATATATATATATATATATATATTATAACATATATATCTGGTGTAGCCTTGGGATAAACAGAAAATATACTGAGGAATTGCATTGCAAACTGAGAAGGTGAAGTATGCATTCTAAATTCTGCACACAAATTATATCTAGGGCATTATTACCAACAGGATGCACTTTCTCACTCTGTGCTCTAGGGCAACTTTAACTGTGTGGACCTGTGCAGACAAGCGCAACACAGTCCGATGTGTTGCACTGGCAACAGCACATTACTGAAAAGTAGACTGACTCTTTGGAGCAACACGTCCTCTTTTCACTGAATCTACACTGTGCCTTACCTTTAAAGGGGAGTATGGATACTCATGCCAGTCAGAGCAATGAGGGATTACACCTGCCTTCAGTGAGGTACCTGGGGGTTACATACACCCCTGTGTTCCTCTCCTCACCCCAGAGAGTTTGATCATGTACTGTGCCAGTATAGAATTGAAAGAAAATGTATTTTAATTTGAAAATATCATATAACTGCAAATCCAAAGAACTTCCATTTGTGCCACAGTCTGGCATGTCTTTACATGCACCACTTTGAGAAAAACATAATTTCCGATGCCAATAATCCTTTCAAAGAAGAATTAAACATTTGATGTAGATTTATAAATATAGATCACAAGAGAGGACGGGGAGATTACCGGTCCAGTATACACTCTTCACAAACAACCGAAGTTAAAATTAGTATACTAGTCTGAGGTGAAATTCAGTCCCAGAGAAATTATCCCTAGCTGGGTGCAGTTACCTTGAGAAGCATGTGCTTTTCAAAACAGTTGAACTCACTCACCCAAAGGTTACATGCTTCATAAGTGGGCAGTGCTCCACATCAGGCCAGCACTGCAATGCCTGGCGAGTCCCACAAGAGGGCTCTTTGTCGGAGATCTTTTAATAAATACACTAATTGAGCACTGTGGGAATAAGAATGCAGTGTCCTACAATATGAGAAGATTGGTAAATGGTGTGGAAATAGAATCATAATAATAGATTTTATAGTGATTGTTCAGAAGGGATATTGGTCTGTACGACTCACATTTCAGGGGATCTTTCCCTTGTTTCAAAATTATACTAATGGTGGCATCATTCCAGGATTTAAGTAATTTAACTCCATTAATGAAAATTTTATTTAGAAGCTTTACTAAATAGGGGGCTAGTAGCTCTTTGAAGTTGATATATAACTCGTTTGGTAAAGCATCCGGACCGGCAGCTTTTCCTTTCTTTAATTTTGACAGGGCATTAGTTACTTCTTCAAGCATTATTTCTGCATCGATTATATCTCTATCCTCTTCTTCTAGACTAGGGATGAGTAAATTACTGAGGTAGGAGTCTATTTGATTACTAGTTAATTTCAGATCTTCGGCGTATAAGGACTTAAAGAAGTCAGTGAAGGCTTTTTCAATCTCTTCTTCCTCTACTTCCTGTACATCCTGCTCTCCTGGCTGTATAGCTGTTATTCTGTTTCTATTATGCTTGGGCTTGAGTTTCCATGCCAGCAATTTGCCACTACCTTCTCAATTGTCATAATTTGCTAACTCACCAGCCTCCCATTTTTCCCTTATTCTAATGTCTAGTATATTAGTTAGTTGATTTGTTTAATCTGTCATTCTTTTTTGATTTTTTCTTGGTTATTTTTGGAGTCAACGGTCTCTAGCTTCCTGTTCTGTTAAAAAATTTCAGTCTCCAGTTGGTTGATCCTTATTCCTGTGGGTTTTATTCCTAAATGCGGAGAGGTTGATTAAAGTCCCCCGAATTACCGCCTTGTAGGCATCCCAGTCTGTCTGTATTGGTATTTCTTTGTTATAATTACACTTAAAGTATTCTATCTTTAATTTAACTATAATTTGTTGGTCTAAAAGCAGGGTACGATCTAGCGTCCATCTAGTTGTTGTTTGATGTTTCCCAATTTTTATTATCAGTGATACAGAAGAATGATGTGACAAGTGGGCAGGGATGTGGTCTATATTGACTACTCTGTAAACCAAGAAAAAATCGATTCTAGATGCATGGCCATATTTCTTGTTTTTGTAGGTAAACCTGTTGCTTGAAATACCTTTATTCATCCGCGCATCCACAATCCCCAGGTCTTCTGTATATCTTTTTAACCATGCCCTCATTTTTGGTCAATTTAAACCTTTACTTGGAGGAGATCTATCACGTTTAGGGTTTATTAATAGGTTAAAGCCACCCCTAGAATAATTAAGGCAGACTCTTTTATAAGCTGAGCGTAAAGTGCCTTCAGAAAGGCAGGGTGGTCTAGGTTTGGGCCATAATATCCCACAATGTTGTACAATTGTATCCCAATTCATATTTTGGCTATTGCCCATCTTCCTTTTGAGTTGATTATCTCTTCCATGATTGTTACCTTTGCAGCTTTTTTTAAATATAATCGCCACCCCTTTGATACAACATGTTTGGTTCGTACAAACATAACAATTTACCCACTTTTAATGTTTCATGATGTTGTCCCATTCTTTTTTTAATCAATGTGTTTCCTGTAAAATTATAACTTCACTCTTCACGATTTGTAAATATTCAGAAATTTCCTGCCGTCTTTTTTTTAACTATAAGGCTGTTCACGTTCCAAGACATGATCCTCAGCTTCTTATTTGGCATTTCTTTCTTTTACCATTACTATAAGGTTTAAGTAATTTTCCCAGTTTCCAGAGATACAACCTTGTTCTTCCTTCTGTATAGCATGTTGGACATTTTTTTTTGTTTTGTTTTTTCCCCAGATGCTCCCACACCTTGTGATTGTATTTATGTGTGTACCCCCCTCCCTCCCAACCCTGGAGAATCCTCCCTACTTCTGTTGGGCAGAACGGATTTTGCCCTCTTCGAGGACCCCCTGTTCTGGACCGAAATCATCCTTGTTTTCTATTTCTCCCCGGATCACATTTACTTCTTTGATGATTGAATCTGTTCTTTAAGCTTCATCACCTCGTTTGGCTCTTGAATGTTATACATTTGATTCCTCCACATGATCTTAAGGGTGGCTGGGAATCTTATTTGAACGGTTGCTCCTTGGGATCTAAGTTTTTGCATTTGGTTCCCGAGTTCCCATTGTCTGTCCTGTGTCGTTTTTGATATATCAGAGTGAATTCTAAATGTGTAGTCTCCTTTAGTAAAAACTCCTGCTTTCAGGGCCTCGCTCGGTATCCTTTCTTTAAGTGTGTAGGTTTTAAAATGAATTAGGATTCTCCTTAGGTTTTTCCTTGGCTTCCCGATCTTGAAAGGATCTCTGTGGATTCTTTGGCTATCTTCTTCTAAGACCTTAACCTCTACCCCTGGGATAAAGTCTTTCAGCAGATTAATTACAAAGTTCTTGAGATCTTGCTCTTCTGACCCTTCTGGTATAGTCAGGATTCAGAGGTTGTTCCTTCTTGCATTGTTTTCAAGGGACTCAATTTTGTCTTTAAGTTCTCTCTTATTTGCTTTCAATGTAAGAATATCCCCTTGATTTTCTAGAGTATCTCTTTCAACGTATCTACTGTTGCCTCAACTGTTTGCATGCGGTCCATTAGGGAATTACCTTTTACTTCTAAGGCCTCACATGTTGCTTGAATATTTTCCTGTTTTTTTCTGATTTGGAAAAATTAGTTCTCATTTCAACAATAAGAGTCCCCTTGAGTTTCCCCACGTCCACTGGTGTGGTTTGATCTAATGGAAAGGGGCCGGCCTCTATGCTTTCTTTTTGAGGTATGCTTTGGGCTGGGGTCACGTCTATATCTGGACCTTCTTTTGACCCTCCACCACAGGGCATCTTCTCTGTTTCAGACTCGTTCATAATTAACGCTTGAAATCTATCACTGGTAATGATATCTCCACTTCTAGGGGTATGATTGTCTTTTTGCAAGGTAATGTCTGTACCACTCCTAATTTCCTTTTCCATTTCTAACCCTCCAAGGGATGTATTTAGACTAGAGGTGAATATTTCTCCTGAATTTTGAAGTAGGAGCGCCGGGAAGGTGTGGTTTTAATTTTCCCTCCTTGCTTGCCCTGCCTTAAGGGTTGAGGAGGTGAAACTGGCCCCCACTCCCAGGTTTTGGGTTATCACCTTCTTATCCTAAGTTATTTTGCTTTTGGGGAAACTTTTCCGAATTATAAGGGTTAATGCCAGGTTCTTTCTTGTTATTTTGGGGCTGGGAGTTTCTACCTCAAATTGTTTACTCCTAAGGCATTAACTGGTCCCGTAGACTCTTGGATCCTCTTTTGTTATGCCTCCCAACCAATGTTGTCCCATTCTCCCCTATTGTGAAGTGTTTGTGGGTAGAGGTCAGTCTGTGGGCTCTCTGGGGGCCCTTATGCTTTTTTCACCCCTCTCCCTGCCTCTTACGGGCGTCATTCACAATCTTCCAGTCTCCATCACCACTTTGTTCTATTGCTGGTGTGCCTGCTTCTTGCATCCTTGGGTTCATTCTCTATGCAACTCGGCAATCCGGGCAGACCCCTGAACGCTATACTTGCAGCCGCTCCCTGGGACACACGAAGCACTTCGGCTGCCTCCACCCACATGCTGTAGTCACGCGCGTGCGTCTCGCGGATTGCTCCTGGGACATGGATTCCGCTCCCTGTCTGACCATGGATCGATGGCTTCGTCCGCGGCTTACCCCACGGGCGGCACACCTGAACTTGGCTGGTGCACAACTGATTGGCTCTGTGGTTTTCCTGAAGCGAGTTTCAGAGGTACGAGGTTCAGACCATTATTGGTGCCGTATTATTGGGGAAAATTGCTATTGTACAACTTGATTTTGCATTACTTTGATCCGAGCGGGTGGGTGCTCTCGACCGGAACTATCAGCCGACTGCCATGTTCTCCCCTTTCCTTTCTGTTTTTGTGTTGAACCCTGACTAGGCTTGGTGCGATAGGGAGTATGAGCATTATCATTCTTACTTTACAACTAGTAAAGTAACCTAGCAGCTAACCTAGCAGCTAACCTACCAGGGCCTAAAATCCTACTTAGGGGAGTCTTTTGCCTTGACTAGTCTTTTGTAAATGTCAAGAAACTGCACCGGTCGGACGTTCAAATTGATGTTTCAAGGCTCCAAGGACTCGATTGCAGCTGACCTACACAAGTACTTATTCCAATGGCTATAATTTTGTTCCACAGAAGAGCCCTCCAATGTATGATTAGGCTGAGGCAGAAGCAGAAAAGGACATGCAACAATGTTTCCTTTCACTGATAGCATAACTGGTAATGTGTAAAAATGTGCACTTGTGCGACCTGGATGAGGTTCTCATAAGGAATTCTGAGCACAACCTCATGACTAACATCTCCTTCATCCATTGAAGAATCAGATTGAAGCAAAGAATACAAAGATTTCACTCACCACAGCTGTTTTTTCTCCCAGAGAGCCTCCTTGAGGACACACAAAGTGAATGCTAAGGCACATGTTCTGCTTCATAAAACTCTGAAGTCAATAAACTGACAAACATTACATCCCCTTGTCACCACTGAAGAATCATAGTGAAGCAAATAGTCCTAAGGGGCCACTCACCACAGCTGGTCTATTCCTCCAAAGAGGGCCTCCTTGAAGATATTAAAGTAAAATATGTTGTAGTTCACAGAACTAGAAGAAATAGATGTCTGGAGGGCACTTTGATGGTCTAAGCTGGTTGCACTTATGAGATACAATTAAACATATTGGCTACTCACCCATGCCTACATCCTAAAGAAACGCTCCAAGTTCCATTTCAGTGAATCAGAATTAAATAGCATGGAAACTGAATTGTCTTGTTTTTGTTATGCCCACTTAATTCACCACAATCATTTAGTAAAAGTGATATTCAGAATATCAAGGTTTAAGTGGTACTGGTAGTCTAATAGCGCCATTTGTGCAGGCTGCCAGTACCAATCACGTGTTAGATACCATGAGGGCACCTCTCCAGTTCCTAGGGGACACCATGGGAAGTAGGAATTCTTTATGCTAAAATGACAGCTGTATCTAGAACCACATAATCCAGTTAGTAGAGCTCACTGAAAAGCCAGAAATTTTCTCTATAAGTTTTGACTGTCAAGAAGTAGCAGGGACAAGCACTTCAGACTTATCTAGAAGGGTGGTGTAGAGTAGAAACTCAGACAGTACTCTAAAAAAAATTGACTTGGATTTGTGTTATCCTTGTGGGTCCAAAGATAAGTATAAATACAATACCCTTGAACTAAAAATCATTTCTAACCAAGCAGAGGATACTTTGATGTATTTGACATGGAAAAGATCTGCATGCAGCCAAGTGATACTGCAAACAGTAAGCACATGTGGGTGTGTGATTGACCGATGCTACTTGCCTAATTCACATTAAGGAAAGTTCAGCATGCTTTTGAGCGTTTGCAAGATGCTTATGTGTTTGTGTTTGTGCTTGGTAACACCAAAGCTCTCTAGGAGACTGGAAGACTTAGATCAGTATCCTTTTTGTTTAGTGTCACCACTGGGGATTGGAGCATGCATGTTGGTATGGAGAAGGCTGTGTTGCATGATTCAGGAAGAGCAGGAAATTGTGACTAGAGATTTTGCAAGTGTAATGCTTCTTCAAGGCCACAAGATGGCTTTCCATGTCTGATCTGTCTTGATCTGGTCAAGCCTGCACAGACGTCTTCCCTATTCCATTGAATGTGAAGTTGACCCACACCAGATACACAGCAACCTAGCTAAAATGGCCTCTGCAGAGCTGTAAAGGGAAATGAACAGTGCAAGGATTTGCAGGAAGACAAGGGCGACAATTTCCTATAAAGGCTTATTCTGTCAAGTGGCAACCCATCTTCTTAGGGCTGCATATTACCCATGGATTCCAGCCTGAAGTACACAAATCTCTCAGTTACTCCATAACATGCTCTTTGTGCATACACATAGAGACACACACACATCTCACACTCTTGGGGAAGAGAGAGTCTAAAGTCACGGCTAAAATGTATTTGCTAGTGGGGGTCAATAGACATCCTTCCAGCCATGGAATGCTGGAATAAAAATATGTACCCCACAAATATTAATCAGCTTCCATCATCAACTAGTCATGTGATGGTAGTGGTCAATGTTAAATACCACACTGCTTTTGGATTAAACCCATCTCAAGCAGGGCCCAATACTGATAGGAGCAATGTGGAGCACATGCCATGACTCATAAAACAAGACTTCTTGTGAGAAAACATGTGGGCTATTCAATAAAAGGTCAAAGGCTGGGGGTGGCCGGTTCTCCATGAATACTGCATGTTAAGGTTATGGTTTATGCTAATTACCTAGTTCCATTTGGACAGAATACCACATAGGTTTACTGTGACAATTGGCAGACCGGAATTAATATTGAAAGAGCAATGCATTCGTTTTTAACACGTTTAGAAACATACTGAGTTTAAATGGAAGCTTGGAGGCACCATAATAACAGTGGGGGCCGCCTATGAATATCTTGTGGTAGCCTTTAAGAAAATCCTGGAGTCTTGACAAAGAAGTGGTCACAAATAAAACTCTTCTTTCTATGAATGGTTTAAGCAGATTGAGGGATTTATGCAGAAAGCTGAGAATTTGGCCTTTGTCCAATAGGAAAATAGATAACTTTCCATCTAGTCTTAAAGAAACATCTAAACTTTAAATGATTGGAAAGCAAATAAAAAAAAACTCTTTCCGTTTATTCATCTGTAGGTGTTTGCTCTTGGAGCTTGGCTTACCTTCCCTGAATGTTGAATCGGAAGTCCCAGGGAAAATTTCTTTTTTATCTCCCCAACTATTGCAGCATGTCTTCAGGAATTCCTGAGGAGTAAGAATTGTTAGGCATGTTTGATGGAGTGCGTCTTGCAGAACATTATGAGTAAACATGAGGTGGATACACCAACCATACACACCTATAAGGTTGTCTTAAGTATACCTTTGCAACATAAAATGAAAAGACACCTTAAGGTAGATATCCTTCGTAAGAAACATGTAATATATTCAATGGAAATCCTATTTCAATTACCTTAGGCAACTGAAGGTCAGTACTGTACTTAGGGCCTTATTACGAGTTTCTCAGTCCAAACGCCCAAAGACCGTGGCCTCTAGAAGACGGTAGTGCTGGCGGTCTTCTGACCGCCATATTATGAATTGACTGCGGTGTCTGCAGTGTGGCTGCGGAGGTCTTGCGGTGAGGGTGAGTGATTTTCCATATTTATCAAAGCATGTGTGAGTATTTTGATTGCATATGTTTCGAATCCACACATATACATGATACATATGGAAAAATACCACATATCCATTGCAGGAGTCTGACCCAAATGTGGTCAATTATGAAAATGGGTATATGGTGCAAAAAGGATTTACCTGTGTATCACCGCAGGCGGGTCCTTTTCCTCGTGGTGACCTAGAAAAAGGGATCCATGTCAAATGCTGATGGGAAGAATAGTAAAGGGGTGAGTGTGCACCCCAGACTCTTCATTTCCGCCGACCTGAAGTTGGCAGTCCCACTTTCATGGTCTGTTCGTCAGAAAGCCAACTCGTACTACAGATGACGGTGCACCACCTCAGTACCACCCTATGAAAGCTGCTGTCTCCCGACCGCAACCCTAGTGGTCGGCGGTGTGCTGTTGGTGTTGGCGGTTCAGTCGTGGTCTTTGCAAAGGCAATACTCCCATCTTGTGATATGGTGGTCAGACCGCAGAGCCTGTGGCAATCAGACCGCGACCAAGGGTACGGCAGTCCATGAACAGCTAAACTCATAATAAGGCCCTTAGTGGTTCATGTATTAATGTTCTGAATCCATCTGTCTGGTTCTTCATTTGAATGTTGCATCTGTATTTAATCCCAAAATGGTCCTGCTTAAATAATAAGAGCAACTCCAAGGAAGTATGTAAGAGAAGTAGCAGACTTCTAAGAAAATTATGTCACGTGTAGCTTTTTTTTGGTTCTATATTGGTCAATCAACGTTATTGTTTTTGCATTTGCATTTTAAGGAGAGTGGGGGTAAGAATGATTGGCAACAGCTTTTTTTTTAAAGAATGCTTAGTTACTAAAAACCAATGTAAATAAAACACACAATAAAAATTTGCCACATAAATACAATTAAAAGGGCATCTTAGAAACTCATCGTGAAATATTATCTTAATACCGGTGCTGACAGCAATTTTACACAGAGGGCATAAAATTCATTTAAATGTTTTTTGTTGCAGTTAGTAAGCATCTTGTGTCAATAATCTGATCATCTGTGAACTTAGAGGCATATTCTCAAAGATTTATTGCCTAGTTATCAGCTCTTTATCGCAGCCAAAGTAGTGATACATTTATCGCCCCATTCACAAGCTGATGCTAACAGCCCATATCACCAGTTTACCTGCGATAGCAGCTGCAAAATCATCATCACAGATGAGCCCGGCAACTATTGGTAATGAAATGCAGAGAAGGCGTTGCCATGCAAAAACCCGCGACAAAACCACTCCGCAACATTCTCAACGAGCCTGCACCAGAAAAGGGAGCCCAGGCAGAACCACACCTGAAAGGCAACAGATATCATGGAGCCACTGATCATGAAGCTGGTAGCCCCAACAAGGCCACAAAATCCACCGCCACCACTCCCAGCACCCCCCCCCCCCTCTGGGAAAAGACATGGCACATCAACTTCATAAAAACATGTACAAAGTAATTTGCCTGATGTCACACAATCCCAACAGGTAACATGCATGTGTCATCACAAAAATGAGCATCAGACATTCACCTTTGAATTACCAAACAAAACATTTAAATTTAAAAAAATCAAAACAACAATTTTGAAGACTAATGGGGGTCTCCTCGGGACAATCTGAAATTCACAGCCTGCAAGATAAAATTCCAGACAAGAAGGTGTGTCATGTGCACATCAAGACAGAGAGAGAGCGGAAGAGAGAGAGAGAGATACAGAGAGAGAGAAAGAGAGGGAGAGAGAGAGAGAGGGAGAAAGACGGAAAGAGGGAGAGAGAGAGAGAAAGACGGAAAGAGAGGAAGAGAGAGACACAGTGAAAAGAGAGGGATAGGGAGAGAGAGTGCCAACACTGCGCACCCAGCATTCACTGCTGACCTGCTGGTATCGGTGTGTCTCCAAACACATCCCAGTATGCACTGCAGTTCAACAGGTCCCACATCTGAAACAGATCCCTCATCTGAACCAGAGTCCAGATACATGAATGGCAGAGTACACACAATTTCACAAACCATCATCGCCTGTCCGCTCCTGCCACCCAGGCAGCTGCACCCCAGCCCCTCCGCAGCCCAGTGGTGCAAGCTCACCCCTGCACACCCAGGCAGCTGCATCCCAGCTCCTCCCCCACCTATTAGTGCATGCCCGTCCCTGCGCATCCAGGCCTCACTGCTCAACTTCTGCCATCGGCGTGTCTCCAAGAGGGCCCACCATCTGCTGGTGCAAGCCCCAAGCCAGGGGACTGTGAACATGGCACACTCCACATCATGCAGCCCCTGTCCATGGGCCACCAGGTCTCACACTTGTTTCTGGGTCTTGATTTCGCTATGGCAGAGGACATATCAGTGCACACGGCATCATCGCAGGTTGTACACCCGCTCATCCCCTTTAGGTGCCACTAACTCTGTGACCCGCGAGGCAATGCCATGGCGGTAGGTCCGCACTGCCCACTGGCTCAGGCCTACAATGCGGTCCAGCAGGGCTCACAATAATAGTCACTAGTCCGGATTGCCAGGATGGGGCAATATCGCAGACTGCACACCCGCTTAGCACTTAAGGTGCCCCTACCTCAGTGCACCGAAAGTCACTGTCCCGTGGTGGTGTGCCTGTGCCGGCCGCAGTGCATCCGGTGCCACCAAGTCTGTGCCCCGAAAGTCATAGACCCTCTATGAATGAGTATCTTAGTGTGGATGCATCATGTCACCTCCGGGCCTGGGGAATGTGATGTTGCAGGGCCCTAGGCCCTCATGCAGAAATATTACCCACACGGATACACCCAGAGAGACAGTGGAAATGGCATCAAGCATGTGGTCCCGGCCCTTTTTATTGGCAGGGTCACATGTCCTGTGACGTGGGTGCTGGATGGGTGTGGTGTCGGTGTATATCAGCCATGAGGGAGTGGCTGTGGCATGCTGACAACTAGACCTGTGATCAGTAGATCACTGAGAGGAAGACCTGGGACATGTAGCATTGCCCCCCCCCGCCTGTGAGTGTAAGCGGAGTGGGCTGGCCAGGCATATGCCAGTCCAGCATAAGCGTTTGAACAATGACCCCAGGGCTCTGGGCATGGTCCCCTACTGGGCTGGACAAGAAAGAAACTAATGCATGTGTCTCTGTTGTTGAGTCGGTGCCACCCTGACCGCATTCTGCAATGTGTTACCCTGTGACCCAAGTCCAACGACATGAGGAACATGGACGTAGGGGGGAATCAATGATCCTACATTCATCCATACTTCCACACTTGAAAGACCATAGACATGACATATCTGTGTGATTATGAATGTTTAATGCACATTTAGTGGAGTGCTGAAGCAGGAGCAGTACAGGGCCACGCAAACCCCAGTTTACAATATTTGCCCTTGGAGGGCCAGCCAGAGTCCTTCAGGGAATGACTAGTCCAAAGGATGAGGAAGAGTTCAGTTCGCAGTCTGTTTGCTGTATCATTGATGATCAAACAGGATATGGCAGTCCATTTCAAGGTCCAAGGTGAGTGTTGCAGTGTGCATCGGGGGACAGTGGAAGGTGATGATGCAGAGGGCAGAACCAAGCAGAAGCCGGCCATATGGCGGAGATGAATGCTACTGCCTCCTTCGTACCATGAAGGCTGGTTCTTCCGTAGCTTTGTCCACTGTTGTTTCATGTGCCTCAGGTGTGGATGGTGGTGTTCTGTCTCCTGCACTGTGTGGCAATGCCATGAGGCTGATCCGCTGATCTCGTCCTCCCATGTGGCGTTCCGCAAGGCTCATCCCTAAGTCCGACACTTTTTAACATCTATGTGTCGGACTTAGCTAGGGTTATCAAATACTACCGGATGAGCCTGACCTCATACGCCGACGATACCCAGTTGGTGATTGCCATTAAGAACGATGGCGAGGAAGTATCCGCTCGGATTCAGGAAGGCATGTTGGCAATCAAGGAATGGATGGCGGAGAACTGTCTACGTCTTAACTCAGATAAGACGGAGGTAATGATCTTTGGAAAGTTATCTCCACAGTGGTCTACCACTTGGTGGCCGACTCCACTCGGAGCCCCTCCGGAACCTGTGCAGAAGGTTAGGAATCTAGGAATCATTTTTGATGATAAGCTCAACTTCTCCAGCCATGCTAATCAGGTAGCTTCGTCGGCCTTTTACAAGCTTAGGCTCCTCAAAAAAATCCTACCTTATCTTCCAGAGAACGCAAGAAAAACAGTGGTGAGCTCCTTGGTACTTTCCTCTCTGTATTTTTGCAATGGATTATTTGCAAATGCGCAGGTACGGGTGGTAGCCAAGCTGCAGCTTATCCAAAATGCTGCAGCAAGGCTACTATCCGGCACTCCTAAATTTCATTCCATCAAGCAAGTAATCAGGAACTACCACTGGCTAACGGTGAGAAATCGCATCAGATTTAAAACCTTGTGCCTCACCTTTAAACCTCTTAATGGTCATGGCCCGGCGTTTCTCAAACAGAAACTTCTCTACTATTTACCTAACAGATCATTAAGATCTGAACAGAGGCATCTACTGGCAGTGGCGCGTACCAGGACGGTCACATGGGGCGATAGATGCTTCACTAACACCGCGGCCAGACTTTGGAATACTCTTCCAAAGGAAATTAAATCTTCACCCTCACTACTTCAGTTTAGGAAACTGCTGAAAACCTGGTTGTTTGACCAATAATAGTCCAGGGTATCACTTCCGAAGGTAGATAATGCTTAATCAGAGATCTTTAGCAGAGTCACAGCGCCAAGACACCCACGGGTATATGTTGCGCTTTATAAATTTTTAAAATAAATAAATAAATAAATGGTCTTGAGGTAAATGAGGAGCCCAGCTACCTCTCACTGGTGTGCAGCCGTGGCAGCTGCTCTTTCCGCCTGCGCCCGCTCCATAGTCTCCATTAACCTCCACATGTATCCCAACTCACGGGCGACAATGCTGGAGCCACTCTGACTGGACAGATGTTCTAGTCTTTGAGTCAAGGCTCCAGCGATGTCAGACATGGACCGTTGGAGAGCATGGAGAGGACTGTGGGTGTCCATTAGGGACTGTGAGTGGTCCCCTAGTTTGGCTACCATGCGGTTGAACCCCAAATGCACCAGTTCAGCCAGATTCTCCTGGCACCCCAACACATGGCGTTGGAAGGCCATGTGTTCTTCGTGGGGGTACTGGGTGGCAGCTGGGTGGCAGCTGTGGTGGCGGGTACTGCTTGCTGTGTGGTCTATGCAGGGGCTGGGGTCTCCTCGTAGCAGCTAGGCTGCCCTGCCCCTGGAGGTGGGCTGCGAAGGCTCTCCAGGAGCTGTTGGATGGCGTTGGAGTCAAAGGTGTGGTAGTCCTCTTCGTCCTCTGAGAAGAGAGGTTCGGGCTGCTCTGCAAGAGGTGTAGGACTTCCCTCTGCAATGTGAAGGGGAGATGCAGTTTAACATTTTGTTCACATGTATGTTGTCACATTGTACATGT
The DNA here is from genome assembly GCF_964263255.1 of Lissotriton vulgaris. Taxonomy (NCBI): domain Eukaryota; kingdom Metazoa; phylum Chordata; class Amphibia; order Caudata; family Salamandridae; genus Lissotriton; species Lissotriton vulgaris. Next base: position 772,463,368 of record NC_141696.1, on the reverse strand, counting down.
TTACATACAGACTGCATGACATGCTACATTGTGACTGTTTCGGAGGAGCTGCCTATTTGATAAGGGACAGTTGACATTTCAACAACATCACAGATGTGTGTTTGTACCTGTACATTACCAACTCACATATGCCTGCAATGCCAAATGTGATTGGCCAGTTTCTACACACATGCTGCACCAGTTGTGTCCCGTGTTCTGTTGTGGACTTGTTGAGGTTTGTACCACATCATTGTCAATGTTATTGTGCTCTGCATGTTATGTGTGTGTGCTGCATTTTGGGGAGTCGCACCTGCAGTTCTGATTTTGCTACCCCTTTGACTTCTGTGCTTGTACGGTGCTGGGATTTTGCATACTTGGGTACATTGGTCTCTTGGTGAGAGTTGGGCGTCTGGGGCACGGTTTGTCCACAGATATGCTCTCGAATAGGTCACAAAATTGGAACTGAGAATTGATTTTTCAATGGCAGAGTACATATCATTCCACGCAAGGAGAGGTGAAAGAGGATGATGCGTTGCAGTGGGAGGAAAAAAGGATCATTGTTATGGAGTTGATCGAACACTACCAACAACTGCCCTGGTGTCCCTAACTCTCTGCATCGCGAGCTAACAACACGTGGCTGTGGGCCACTGCTGACCGCTGCCTCCGGCCTACACTGCCGGCGAGTATGTCACACAGTTGGTACTGAGTCTTGATTTAGCAATGGCGGAGTTCATATCATTGTACCAGCATCATCGCAGACTGCATCCTCTCTCAGCCCCGGTACCACTAAGTCTGTTCCCCGACATTCATGGACACTCACTGGTCAAACTTTGGTGGTGTTTGAGTCTATGGACTAGGGGGTGGTTTTCATCCTCGTGTAGCTAGTACCGAATTGGTAGTGAAAACAAGGCTGTAGCATTCCATCTTCCATTTGCTGCTTCCTGATGGCTCCTGCCCTCTGCACCATGCCCTGGAGGACACCTTCTACTGTCCCCGTGACCCTCCGCCACTGTCCCCTTGGACATCATCGAGGACCCGCTCAGTCCCTGTGGCCCTACCTCAGTGCCCAGCAAGTCACCGTTCTGTGGCTGGGTGCCTATGCCAGACGCAGTGCATCCGGGGCCACTAACTCTGTGCTGGTCAAGTCAGGGACCCTGTCTTCTGAAGTATTGCATGGCCTCTGAGACAATGGCCTTTGGTTCGTTAACAACATCATTATTGTCTTGGGCATTTCATTTTGTCCCAAAACCGATTGCACAGCTGAAGTGCGCCGCTATGGCTGACATTTCTTATTTATACCAAGTTTCCTCCATATTTAATCACGTTCTCCAATCTTTTTATGCCTCTGTTATCCATCCACATTATCCTTTTATCCACACAAGGGTAATTGTGCCGTTTTTCAAGTTTTCTATTTTTAAAGCTGTGCCCATATGGACTTCATGCGGAAACATGACAAATGCAAGAGTTTGTTTGAAGCAGCGTTTATTTAAAAAGGACCCAATGCATTTCGGGCTCCAATCGGCCTTCGTCAGGGGATGCTACAAAATGAACAATGAAACACATAATCAGTACCATATTAATCATTTCTATACATCTTGCATCTTAAACATGCATTAGTTAAAAGTTTGTCAAAATTACTAATGTTATTCCACCCCGTCCTCATTTCATGTAGTGAACCCCTTCGTGAACAATATGAAAATAGCCCCTTCGCTCTAATAATGATAATAGACCCATTCCCCTTTGAACACATTTCTATAGTTACAGCCCGTAATTCCACTATTCCTCAAACCAACCAACTTCATCCCTATCTTCATTTGTGAGCTCTTTCGTTATCTACCCCCTGCTTTCAAGCCCCAATTTCCCACAATCTTTAGTTGACTCATAACCCCGTGACCTCCTCTCATCTCTCGCCTGCTTTCATCACGCTCACTCCCACACATTCAATTCATCACCCAACCCAGTCAAGACCCGCTCAGTACCTGTGGCCCTACCTCAGTGCACAGCAAGTCACCGTCCTGTGGCGGGGTGCCTATGCCAGCCGCAGTGTATCCGGGGCCACTAAGTCAGTGCTGCGCAAGTCAGGGACCCTGTCGTCTGAGATATTGCATAGCCTCTGAGATGATGGCCTTGGGTTCGTTAACGCCATGTTTCGGTGGCCCTGCCCTGCTCCCTGCCTCAGGCCTCAGCTGCAGTCCACCATGGCTCACGCATCCAATCGAATTCTGAACGGCCCGGATGTCGCATCACCGCAGGAGGCACATGCCACCATCACCAGGACCACCTCCAACCGCCACCTGCCAGAGTCAAAACAGTGATACTGGCAGACTAACAGATTTGCTCACACCTGTCGTGGATGCCATCATCTGCCTGAAGGTGCTACAAGGGACTCAGGGGCATATTATCAAGGGGGTTTATCTCCGCTTTTTTGGCTTTAAAAGCCAAGAAAGCGGAGATAACATTATCTCCCTATTACCAAGCTGTCGCTAACACCAGTTAGCGACAGCTATTAGGAGATAGCGACCATCTTGGGCCCCACTTTGCATGTCAGTGATATTTATCACTAATGAGATGCAAAGTGGGCGTGCCAAGATGTTAGAGACTGAAAACAGTCGCTAACATCGCTATCTCCTATTACCAACTTTTGGAGATATTCGCGCTAAGCGGGAATATCTCCAAAAGCTAACACCTGCCCTGAGCAGTTCTTAGCCATGTTATCCAATGGGAGGTGGATAACATGGCTAAGAGCATTTTCTCGATAATGCATGAATATCGCTGACTTTTCAGCGATATTCATGCATTTCGGCCGTTTTTTATCGCATTTGCGATAAACCTTGTTAATAGCAAGGTTTATCTGCGATAAAAATCGCCGATGTGCGGCGATAATTTTTGTCTCTAAACAAGTTAGAGACAAAAATGATCGCTAGTTGTTGGTAATATACCCCTAAGTTTTAGAAAAATAATTGCTAACTAAAGGAGTCGTATTGATATTATCGCACTCTGGTGTATCAACAGAATATCACATTTGTGAAAAGTTTAAAAGGAGCATGAATCAATCATTGGAAGGAGAAAGAGACATGGAGAAAGCTAAAAGTATATTCATCAAAAAAAATTTATGTAGATTCAATAGAATGTAAATTACAAATTAAGATATGGGGAGACACATAAACAGCAAAAAAGTGATGAACAGAGGTATAAATGACATAAACACTTCAGTTCAAAACTTAAACATCAACTCCAGTAGGTTATGGCAAAACAACCAGACAAATTAATTAGTAGTGGTTGTATGCTTGTGCCAGTGCAGCGTTGATGGAGATGATGTAACTGTCGACGTTTCGGTCTATAATGCTGCCGTCATGAAGACCATCATCAGGACCAAACCATTCATTGCAGGTAAAAACCCCCTGTAAATTCCCTGTAATACGCAAAACAGCGTGCGCCCACAGGAGACGGATTGAGTCTGACAGACTCAATCCGTCTCCTGTGGGCGCACGCCGTTTTGCTGTTTGGTGGAAATTAATTTTCTTTGGGTTCCATACCTTGGACACTTCTCTACAAGTAGGATCCATTACAAGCGTTTTTGATACGCTAGAATCCAGATTTCTATTTTGAAACCACCGCCCAATACCCTTTTCCATTTACGGAAATTTACATACGGGAATTTACAGGGGGTTCATCAATGTGGATGTGCTGTAACTGCTCTGTGTGTGTGCTGCAGTGTGTCACAGGGATCAGGGACATGATCCAGGGTCATTGTCAGTGTGCAGTGTGCTACAGATCGTTGTGCATGTGTGCCATTGTGCCCATCTCCCCCGTCCCTCCTGTCCTTGGTTGTTACTCACACTGTTGATGTTGTGTCAGGTCCTCCTGAGCTGTGTCCGGACTCCCGACTCCTTGCACCGTCTCCACACTGATTATTTATTTATGTATTTACTTTATTTGTAGCTCACACTGTCACCTAACAGGCATCCTGGCGCTAGCAAACTCAGAGTGCAGTATAAAGGTGTGCCCAAAGCAGACAGCAAACTAGGTATTGGGTAACCACCAAGTTTTAATCTCCTTCTAAAAGGAAGGAGGTCACTGACTTGTCTAAGTTCCAATGGAAGTTTGTTCCTAAGTTTAGCAGCAGCTACACCAAAGGATCTACCACCTGACTTAACTTTCCTGAACCTCGGTATCTCGGTATGACTGTGGCCTCCGTTTTTTCCAGCTCCTCCTGTGGTGCGGGACTCCCACCTCCTGTTGCTGTTGCTGCCTTCCTGTTGGCACCTCGACACTCCGTCTGCATTGACGGTAGTCTGGTTGTGGGTCAGTTGATGGTAGGGTTCTGTCACTTCCGTTACACTGATCTGGTTTTGCTGCGGACTGCACCCTGTCATCCTCCTCCTCTTCTCCTTGGCCTTCCCCGACTCTGTTGTTCCTTGCTGGTGGTCTGTGGGGCTTGTGGTGTTCACGTTGGCCTCTGCACTCGATCAGGGTGCATCCATGTTGCTACGCACTTTGGATTGGTTTTGGTGTGTTGTTTTTGTTGCTTTTATAGTGCATTTCCCCACCTGATGTGTGGGATTTGCAGGCCTGCCGCTGGTTTTCACTGCTTTTTGTATTGTGATTGGCCTCATCGCATGTTTTCTTGCATTCATGTTTCCCATTTTTACAGCGTTGCATGGATTTTAAGGTGGTAATTTGACGAGTTATCTGGAGACTATCGCATGTTGCCGCCTTGTGTGAATACTTAGTTAACACAGCATAATTTTCCCGCAATAGACTGCGATGTTGAATATTGCACTAAGTTACTTTTGCGATGGTCATCACATGTTCTTGAGAATATGCCCCTATATTTGAAGAGTTGGTGTCCCAGGGGGTTGAAATACTCTTAACCATTAGGAGGATTAGGAGGATATTCCCTCATTTAATATGTCATGTCACCCCCTGGAGATGTCCGTGGGTGTCAAATGATACTGTGTATTAGGTTCCCTACGTTTGATTGTGCCTGGCTGTAAGATGGTCCTTTTTATTTAAAGGCACTCTTTCTGGGAGCTCAGTTACTGACTTGAACCTGACAACTCAGAGGTTCTGAGCTACTCTAAGATACCTGGGGGTGAAGACAAGGCTTGTCTCATTGTTTTAAATTGATTATTGTGTCTGTCTGTAAGAAATCAGGACCGGTTTGCTGCATCCCCCCAATTTTGACTACTAGATGCTGGTTTTCTGGCTCTGACTGTGCTCTGGACTCTGCTAACCAGACCTAAGACCTGTGCTCTGTGTAAAAAGTACATTGTAATTTGGTATAATTACAATTGCCAATGACAGACCCCTAATACTCACTAAGGCAAGGGGTATTCAAACTATCTATAAGTCCCTAGTATATAAAAGGACAGGGAGGTTTAGAGGCTCAGTAGATTTCCTGCACTAAATGTGCGCTACTGAGGTGCCTACTGTCATTTTAAAAGCCAGCCCTGCCTTGTAGGCTGCTTTTAAATTGAAATGATATGCACATTCAACTTTACATTTAAAAAGGTACTTACAAGGGGGGCGCTAGAGGGCGCACTGCGGAATGGCTGGCTAGTGTGTCAGCTCCGCCGGACGGGTGCGAAACTAGCGACTTTTCACCCTTCTAAACCGCTGCTACCGCCGAGACAGGGATAGTATCCAGCGTCGGAACGTACAACCGACACCGGTATGGCAAATTTATGAAGGAATACGGACCGCGAACCGTTATTTTAGCGGAAAGAAGCAACATCGCCGGCACTGACTCCAAAATGGCCGCGACCGGCGCCAGTCAATATCGAGATTGAAAGCAGAGCGGGCGATGGTATGAGTAATTGAACACCGGGGAAGCAAAGGATTCAAGGTGCTGGCCCCTCTATGAGGCCGTCAAGCAACGGGAGACTGCTACCACAACGAAAAACACGGTATATCGCCGTGCGTTCCAGCGGCGACAAGATGGCGGATGCGCTGGAACGCATATGAACTGCGGCAACGGCCGCCCACAGAGCGGGAGGAACAGCTCATCTCTGCCCGAATGGGTGGATGCGGACACTGCCGGAGACACCAGCAAGGAATGCGCACTTCGTGATCCCCGACACAGTGTGCCAGCAGCTCTGAATGAACGAGGAGGCAAATGATGCACGCCTGCACTGGAAAGGCGGCACGCACCGGTGGCTGGCGAGGTTAATCAGCGCCGAGGGGGATCTGCAGCTCCGGCGGCGCTGCAACTGTCGAGGTCTCCGGTGGGGTGACTGCTGCCACAACGCTAAATGCATTCCCTCCCAGCGATAGGGGCCGATAAATAGACGTACCCTGAAGTGGGCAACCGCGACGCCAGCACGTAGCACTGCTCCGACGGCCTCAACTCCATCAGTTGGTAGCCCGAGGACGAACGGACACTCCTCGCCTTTGCAGCCAAGGGACATGGGGAAGCCGGAGAAGCAGCAGCCCAAGCTCCCCTTCGAAACGAGAAAACAACCTAAGAACACAGCAACAACCCCAGAAGTGGAGGGTGACCGGGAGATGGCAGAAGGGTCGGCCATGGAATCGGTGCTACGGGCCATCCAGCAGAGCCTGCAGGAAATTAATGGCAAACTGGACAATGTAATGCAGAGGGTAGACAACATGGCAGCAAAAATCGAGAAACATGATGAGCGGATTGTTGAAGCGGAACAGAGGATTTCCAGGGTGGAGGATGAGCACAAAACCACATCGAAAGTGTGCGGGGGCCTGGAGAAAACGGTGGAGACCCTGCGCGCTAAGGTGGAGGACCAAGAGGCCAGGTCCAGGCGAAACAACATCCGAATATCGGGCCTGCCGGAATCCACGAACACTGGAAAAATGGAAACCTATGTTGAAACGCTCCTAAAAGAGATCTTTGGCGCAGACAAATTGTCTCCAGTGTTTTTGATTGAACGTGCACACCGCTCACTGGCACCCGTGCCGAAACCAGGGGCTGCCCCGCGGATGATCATAGCCCGCGTGCTCAATTACAGAGACAGGGACACGGTGCTGCGGCTCGCCAGGGAAATGGGTAAAATCGCCTATCAGGGGAACACCTTGGAGTTCTATCCTGACCACACCATGGCGGTGCAACTGGCGCGGAAGGAGTTTGCTCCGGTGAAGAAGAAACTGCGAGACCTCGGACTGGAGTACGCCATGCTGTACCCGGCAAAACTTAAAATCACGAATATGGGGAAACCCGTTATCCTACAGACGGTGCAGGCCGCACATGACTTTATCAAAAAGCAGGGGAAGCGACGGAAAGCTCAGGAACAAGATGCGTCGACGAGTGATGTGGAATAATAGGAGGAACTGGGAACATTGCTAAGTTACTCTTCGAACTTTAAGGGAGCAACGTGGGCCTGCCGGCGCCGAGACCTGGCACGAGGACCTGCTAAATGGCGCGAAGATGGCGCCCGGTCTAGCCTGATGACTGAAGACGCTTCCGAAGGCAGGCCGCACGCACTATCTTTCACAACAGTATGCTTCAGGAAGGGCTTTCACGCAGTGAGTATTCAAAGTCATAGCAGCGTTCAGTGGGTGCGAGTTGGAACACCGAGCCTGGGTGGTGCACTTTGAACCCCTGAATGACATTTGTGTTCCTTGTACATTTGCACCGGCAGGCCCCTTGCGCAAGACATTTGTGGACCATAGGCACAAACTGCTACTGTACTGGGTGCTGGAATAAGATGAATGTTGCTGATCTAATTTGTACTGCGTATTAATATTATCTCACTCTGGCGGTTGGAGAGGGAAGGGATGAATAGTATGAACATTACATAGGAGATGCCGTAAGCATCTGTCCACGTCCACTATGTGGATGGAGATGTGTGAACCTGGCGACACCCCCAGGCGGGTGCGCCCCAATCTCAGGTTTAATGTATGTTTACAGTTTGTTAAGGGATGGCTTTGGCAATGTTCGGGTGCTAAAGTGGGTGGGGGGTGGTTGGGGATCTCAAGGTTACTCGAGCTACAAACTCTGTGTCTGAGAAGCATGGCGACCTCCTTAGCCATACGCTACTGTGCACGTGCTCAACTCCATGGCTTCACACTAATGTTGATTTTACCATGTAAACTGCGGTGTTTGATAGACGCCTCCTGCCTGATGCCGGAGGTGCGTCCACTGGGGACTAGAGTCATGACTGCTAATGCAAATGTCGAGAATTAGTACATTGAATTTCCTCACGTGGAATGTAAGAGGGCTGGGCACCCCGAAAAAGATCAGGCAAATGTTTGCATATTTTGACAGACTACATGTAGACATAGTTTTCTTGCAAGAAACACACATGGCACGCACCGGCACATCCACACTGGGAAATAGATGGGCGGAATCGGTGTCCAGCTTGAACTACTCAACTTACTCCAGAGGGGTCAGTATTCTGATACGAAAGGGGACACACTTTGTGATCACAAGCATACATAGAGACACGGAGGGTAGAAGTGTTCTGGTGGCGGGTAAGGTCAGAGGCCAGAGGGTCCTGTTGGTGAACACTTATGGCCCCAACGTCGATGACCCGGGTTTTTTCAGAAAGGTGTGGCAGGACATTGTGGATATGCAGATAGATCATGTACTGTGGGGTGGCGATTTTAATGTGACACTGCAAGACGCACTCGATAGGGCCGCACATACCTCGGAACAACATGGCAATGCACGACACATGCTGCTGGACGCTATGGAGGATCTCCGACTAGCGGACATATGGAGGGCAGGTAACCCGGGAGTGACAGCTGCGACGCACATTAATGCAGCGAACAATAACTGGTCCAGACTGGACTATTGGTTGGGAACACAAGAGGTGCTAACATGGGTTGCAAACGTTAAACATATGCCAAGAACACTATCAGATCACAATCCGGTGCTGCTACAGATTGTAGTCCCACAGTATGAGCCCCCGCCCTTCACCTGTCGCTTTAGCGCGGCTGCGCTGCGGGACCCCTTGTATGTCACTTCAATACACACGGCGATAGTGGATTACTTTGCACTATACTGCCCGACCACTGAAGATCCATGTCTCCTCTGGGAAGCCTTTAAGGCTACAATCAGGGGGGTCTGTATCAGTACAACCTCGGGTATCCTGAAGGATATACGACAACAATTGCGTACACGAGAAGACGCCGTACATAACCTTGAACAGGTATACACGCACACGGGTGACACTAAAGTGCTGGGGGAGATTCAGGTCCTCTTGGCGGAGCATGGCAATTTCGCGTCAGACGAACTTAAATATGTCACTAAACGGGCGACCGCGAGGGGATATGGGGAGGGGGGAAGGCCGGGCAAAGCACTTGCTGACAAAATATGCTCAGGGAGGCCACAAAATATAACATCCATTTGTACTCCTGATGGGAAGGTTGTGGGTGACATTAAAGGGATCACAAAAGAATTCATGACACATTATGGTGCCCTATATACTGCGCGCCCCTCGCCCCCACAAGAAGACTTGCTCGCCTATATGGAGGACATAGAGCTGGCGTGGCTGGCAGATGGCCATAGGGCGTACCTGGCGAGGCCCGTTACGGTGGAAGAGGTCACAGATACTATTAAGCGGTTGCCCAACAATAAGGCGCCGGGTCCAGATGGGTTTGTGACGGAATTCTATAAAGAGTTTGCGGACCTACTCGCCCCACACTTAGTCAGGCTGTACGGAGCGGCACATGAGGCCCAGGCTCTACCGGACTCTATGAGAGAAGCATTGCTTATTGCGCTCCTCAAGCCGGGCAAAGATGAGGACAAATGCGACTCATATCGCCCCCTGTCCCTCTTAAACGTGGACACGAAAATAATCGCAAGTTTACTAGCGGACAGACTAAAGCCACTTATGCCCCTCTTAATAAGGCCGGATCAATCCGGCTTCATACCTGATAGGGCTACCACACATAACACACGCACACTATTTGCCCTGGCACACTATCTAGCTCCTGAAACAAAAGCTGTGGCAGTATTGTTAGATGCTGCTAAAGCGTTTGACACTATTGGATGGCCCTTCATACAAGCGGTTTTGATACGAATGGGGTTCCCCCTGATGTTTTTGGGCTGGATCTCCATGCTCTACACGAACTTGTCTGCACGCATCAGAATAAACAGGTATATTTCGGAGCCCATTCGCATATGCCGAGGCACCAGGCAGGGCTGCCCCCTCTCGCCGATGCTTTTCGCATTAATTTTGGAGCCACTGGCTTGTAAGATCAGACAGCATCATCATTACTCGGCCATACAGATGCCAACACGCCCAATACACATCTCACTATACGCTGACGACATGGTGTTATATGTCAAGAATCCGGAGCCTCACTTAAACCCGCTTTTAAGGGAATACATAAAATTTGGGCAACAGTCGGGGCTACAAATCAACTCGGACAAATCTCTTATCATACCCCTAACAGACAGCACGCACCCAACACCCCTAGATTACCCACTAGAATGGCAAGAGGAACCCACAAAATATCTAGGGGTCTGGTTCCACAGGGACCCTGAGTTAGTTATGCACATGAATTATGGGCGTGCTATAGCGTCCCTCGAAGACAAAATTAAAAGATGGAATAAACTTCCTTTGTCCCTGGCGGATCGGGCTGCGATTGTAAAAATGGTGCTCCTACCTAAATTCCTGTACTTATTCAATAACATACCAATTAAGCCTCCAGCTGCAGTATTCCGCAATATTAACACACTGGTACTTACCTTGCTCTGGGCCGGGAAGCAGGCGAGAATGGAATTACACACTATGACACTGCCATATGCTAAGGGAGGTTTCAAGGTGCCTGATTTCTATCTGTATTACTTATGCGCTCAGGCGCAATTCGCGCACTACTGGCACCACAAGATACCCTTCCTAACGCACGTGGCTGTGGAAGCTGGGGACGCTGATCCGATACGGCTGGCTAACATACTAACACACAAACGCCCCAGACTCCATGACCACGACATTAACCCCGTGAACATCACCACGGAAGCGTGGAGACTGATGGGAAAAGCGGCGGATGCTCTGCCGCTATACGCCCCTGAACTCCCACTGGCTCACCACCCTGATATTACAGTTACACAGGAAAAAGTTGGTATGGACCTGTTGAAATGGGCAGGCATAGACACACTAGGCGACCTTTATGTAAATGGGGTTTTTCAGACGCTGGACAACTTACAATATATCAAGAACCAGTCCCTAGCCGTTACAACTCCTCCTCACCACACCCACGGCCTCCCACATGGTGTCCAAATTGTATAAAAGCTTACAGGGTGCTATAGGAGGTAACACAGAAAAAGCCAGGGACAAGTGGAGTGCAGGCTTAGAGACACCACTGACCGATGAAGAATGGGCGGCTGCCTGCATGCTCACCAACATGTTAACGCCGAATGGTAATTTGAGAATCATTCACTATAAGTACCTGCATCAGGTGTATTATACACCGCATCGATTGTATAGATATGGGTTGAGGGAAGATTCAAAGTACAGCAGATGTAAGCAGGACAATGCAGATTTCATGCATCTGGCCTGGCACTGTCGCAGGGTGGCGGGTTATTGGGAACAGGTGATACGGGTGCTGAATGAAATGCTGGGTTCATCCCTGGAGTGCGCAGCCAAAATTTGTTTATTGGGGATTGTACCGCAACTGAGAGCGCAGAAGCGCAAATTCTGTGCTGTAGCTTTGCTGTTAGCTAAGCGGAGGGTCTCCCTACATTGGAACAGCAGGAAGGGCCCGGAGATTAAAAAATGGTTGGAAGACATGACGTACTGTCGTGACACACTGAACATATATGAAGAGGAGCTGCCGATTAGATCCCGGCCCAAGGACTATTGGGGATTCTTACGGGACTATCTATTGGAGCATAGTGTGACCGTAGAAGAAACTGTTCATGACTAGGGGAAGGCTATGGAGGGCACTTGAATACTGGTAATAACAACAATGGGATGGTGTTGAGGAGGGAGGATGCTGGGATACGGAGCAATTGTAGCTGAAGGACACTTTATAAGTTTATATTAACTTGAGTATTGTTAATGGGTACGTTACCCAGGGGAGAAAATATCATACACAACGCCGCCGGTCCGCTGGATGTCGGCTGATGGGCTGTGTACAACAACTGCGATCCTTTTCGGAAGAACAAGTCTGCAGCCGGCCTGTTGAGGTTGTAGGCGATACATGTGTAATGCTGTTTTCTTTTGTATTAAGTGCAATAAACTTCTTACACCAAAAAAAAAAAAGGTACTTACAAAGTATTAATCTATCTTATTTTTACACATACTTCACCCTTAAGGTATCCCCTAGGTGACCCAGGGGTAGGGTGCCTTGTAACTATGAGCAGGGACATGATAAAATATTTTTTTATACACCCAGGTGAGGGGAAAACTTCCGAATTTTTCCCATTGTAGTGAATAGCTCCAAAGGCTAACGTCGTAATATTTTATTTAAATATGAATATTGGTAGGAACCATGTAAAATATAATTCAAGATATCAAATTAACAGTTTCGATAAATTCATCAACTTGCCACTGTTGAATTTGAATTAACTATTATAGCAAATAAGTTATTAAACTTTGTTTTTTGTGAGCCAAAGTCCAGTTTTGCAGCTGCTCTCTCCTGATTGGCCAGCCTGCTCCCAGGCTGTGCCAGTGCTGCCTGATGAGGTGTGAAGTGTCCTGTCAGAGGATACAATAGGTTTCCTGTGGGTGGAGAAGTACAAGCTGCAGAGCAGATGGCAGGAAGGGGTGAGGGGTAGCCAAACTGGTCTTCAAAGGGAGAATGTCACTTTAGGACAGCATACGCCCACCCCCACATCTTTTTCCTACCACACTCTTTATTTAGATTAGGGAGAGGGTTGGAAAGGGGACTGTTTAGGAAAATCAATCACACCAGTAGGTTGGGTAAGCCTGATCCAGCTCCTCTGGAAAGACTTCCTCCATGCTGGACTTTGAAAGAATTATGCTTTCTGGGATTGGAATAAACCAAACATCAACTCCAGTAGGTTATGGCAAAACAACCAGACAAATTAATTAGTAGTGGTTGTATGCTTGTGCCAGTGCAGCGTTGATGGAGATGATGTAACTGTCGACGTTTCGGTCTATAATGCTGCCGTCATGAAGACCATCATCAGGACCAAACCATTCATTGCAGGTAAAAACCCCCTGTAAATTCCCTGTAATACGCAAAACAGCGTGCGCCCACAGGAGACGGATTGAGTCTGACAGACTCAATCCGTCTCCTGTGGGCGCACGCCGTTTTGCTGTTTGGTGGAAATTAATTTTCTTTGGGTTCCATACCTTGGACACTTCTCTACAAGTAGGATCCATTACAAGCGTTTTTGATACGCTAGAATCCAGATTTCTATTTTGAAACCACCGCCCAATACCCTTTTCCATTTACGGAAATTTACATACGGGAATTTACAGGGGGTTCATCAATGTGGATGTGCTGTAACTGCTCTGTGTGTGTGCTGCAGTGTGTCACAGGGATCAGGGACATGATCCAGGGTCATTGTCAGTGTGCAGTGTGCTACAGATCGTTGTGCATGTGTGCCATTGTGCCCATCTCCCCCGTCCCTCCTGTCCTTGGTTGTTACTCACACTGTTGATGTTGTGTCAGGTCCTCCTGAGCTGTGTCCGGACTCCCGACTCCTTGCACCGTCTCCACACTGATTATTTATTTATGTATTTACTTTATTTGTAGCTCACACTGTCACCTAACAGGCATCCTGGCGCTAGCAAACTCAGAGTGCAGTATAAAGGTGTGCCCAAAGCAGACAGCAAACTAGGTATTGGGTAACCACCAAGTTTTAATCTCCTTCTAAAAGGAAGGAGGTCACTGACTTGTCTAAGTTCCAATGGAAGTTTGTTCCTAAGTTTAGCAGCAGCTACACCAAAGGATCTACCACCTGACTTAACTTTCCTGAACCTCGGTATCTCGGTATGACTGTGGCCTCCGTTTTTTCCAGCTCCTCCTGTGGTGCGGGACTCCCACCTCCTGTTGCTGTTGCTGCCTTCCTGTTGGCACCTCGACACTCCGTCTGCATTGACGGTAGTCTGGTTGTGGGTCAGTTGATGGTAGGGTTCTGTCACTTCCGTTACACTGATCTGGTTTTGCTGCGGACTGCACCCTGTCATCCTCCTCCTCTTCTCCTTGGCCTTCCCCGACTCTGTTGTTCCTTGCTGGTGGTCTGTGGGGCTTGTGGTGTTCACGTTGGCCTCTGCACTCGATCAGGGTGCATCCATGTTGCTACGCACTTTGGATTGGTTTTGGTGTGTTGTTTTTGTTGCTTTTATAGTGCATTTCCCCACCTGATGTGTGGGATTTGCAGGCCTGCCGCTGGTTTTCACTGCTTTTTGTATTGTGATTGGCCTCATCGCATGTTTTCTTGCATTCATGTTTCCCATTTTTACAGCGTTGCATGGATTTTAAGGTGGTAATTTGACGAGTTATCTGGAGACTATCGCATGTTGCCGCCTTGTGTGAATACTTAGTTAACACAGCATAATTTTCCCGCAATAGACTGCGATGTTGAATATTGCACTAAGTTACTTTTGCGATGGTCATCACATGTTCTTGAGAATATGCCCCTATATTTGAAGAGTTGGTGTCCCAGGGGGTTGAAATACTCTTAACCATTAGGAGGATTAGGAGGATATTCCCTCATTTAATATGTCATGTCACCCCCTGGAGATGTCCGTGGGTGTCAAATGATACTGTGTATTAGGTTCCCTACGTTTGATTGTGCCTGGCTGTAAGATGGTCCTTTTTATTTAAAGGCACTCTTTCTGGGAGCTCAGTTACTGACTTGAACCTGACAACTCAGAGGTTCTGAGCTACTCTAAGATACCTGGGGGTGAAGACAAGGCTTGTCTCATTGTTTTAAATTGATTATTGTGTCTGTCTGTAAGAAATCAGGACCGGTTTGCTGCATCCCCCCAATTTTGACTACTAGATGCTGGTTTTCTGGCTCTGACTGTGCTCTGGACTCTGCTAACCAGACCTAAGACCTGTGCTCTGTGTAAAAAGTACATTGTAATTTGGTATAATTACAATTGCCAATGACAGACCCCTAATACTCACTAAGGCAAGGGGTATTCAAACTATCTATAAGTCCCTAGTATATAAAAGGACAGGGAGGTTTAGAGGCTCAGTAGATTTCCTGCACTAAATGTGCGCTACTGAGGTGCCTACTGTCATTTTAAAAGCCAGCCCTGCCTTGTAGGCTGCTTTTAAATTGAAATGATATGCACATTCAACTTTACATTTAAAAAGGTACTTACAAGGGGGGTGCTAGAGGGCGCACTGCGGAATGGCTGGCTAGTGTGTCAGCTCCGCCGGACGGGTGCGAAACTAGCGACTTTTCACCCTTCTAAACCGCTGCTACCGCCGAGACAGGGATAGTATCCAGCGTCGGAACGTACAACCGACACCGGTATGGCAAATTTATGAAGGAATACGGACCGCGAACCGTTATTTTAGCGGAAAGAAGCAACATCGCCGGCACTGACTCCAAAATGGCCGCGACCGGCGCCAGTCAATATCGAGATTGAAAGCAGAGCGGGCGATGGTATGAGTAATTGAACACCGGGGAAGCAAAGGATTCAAGGTGCTGGCCCCTCTATGAGGCCGTCAAGCAACGGGAGACTGCTACCACAACGAAAAACACGGTATATCGCCGTGCGTTCCAGCGGCGACAAGATGGCGGATGCGCTGGAACGCATATGAACTGCGGCAATGGCCGCCCACAGAGCGGGAGGAACAGCTCATCTCTGCCCGAATGGGTGGATGCGGACACTGCCGGAGACACCAGCAAGGAATGCGCACTTCGTGATCCCCGACACAGTGTGCCAGCAGCTCTGAATGAACGAGGAGGCAAATGATGCACGCCTGCACTGGAAAGGCGGCACGCACCGGTGGCTGGCGAGGTTAATCAGCGCCGAGGGGGATCTGCAGCTCCGGCGGCGCTGCAACTGTCGAGGTCTCCGGTGGGGTGACTGCTGCCACAACGCTAAATGCATTCCCTCCCAGCGATAGGGGCCGATAAATAGACGTACCCTGAAGTGGGCAACCGCGACGCCAGCACGTAGCACTGCTCCGACGGCCTCAACTCCATCAGTTGGTAGCCCGAGGACGAACGGACACTCCTCGCCTTTGCAGCCAAGGGACATGGGGAAGCCGGAGAAGCAGCAGCCCAAGCTCCCCTTCGAAACGAGAAAACAACCTAAGAACACAGCAACAACCCCAGAAGTGGAGGGTGACCGGGAGATGGCAGAAGGGTCGGCCATGGAATCGGTGCTACGGGCCATCCAGCAGAGCCTGCAGGAAATTAATGGCAAACTGGACAATGTAATGCAGAGGGTAGACAACATGGCAGCAAAAATCGAGAAACATGATGAGCGGATTGTTGAAGCGGAACAGAGGATTTCCAGGGTGGAGGATGAGCACAAAACCACATCGAAAGTGTGCGGGGGCCTGGAGAAAACGGTGGAGACCCTGCGCGCTAAGGTGGAGGACCAAGAGGCCAGGTCCAGGCGAAACAACATCCGAATATCGGGCCTGCCGGAATCCACGAACACTGGAAAAATGGAAACCTATGTTGAAACGCTCCTAAAAGAGATCTTTGGCGCAGACAAATTGTCTCCAGTGTTTTTGATTGAACGTGCACACCGCTCACTGGCACCCGTGCCGAAACCAGGGGCTGCCCCGCGGATGATCATAGCCCGCGTGCTCAATTACAGAGACAGGGACACGGTGCTGCGGCTCGCCAGGGAAATGGGTAAAATCGCCTATCAGGGGAACACCTTGGAGTTCTATCCTGACCACACCATGGCGGTGCAACTGGCGCGGAAGGAGTTTGCTCCGGTGAAGAAGAAACTGCGAGACCTCGGACTGGAGTACGCCATGCTGTACCCGGCAAAACTTAAAATCACGAATATGGGGAAACCCGTTATCCTACAGACGGTGCAGGCCGCACATGACTTTATCAAAAAGCAGGGGAAGCGACGGAAAGCTCAGGAACAAGATGCGTCGACGAGTGATGTGGAATAATAGGAGGAACTGGGAACATTGCTAAGTTACTCTTCGAACTTTAAGGGAGCAACGTGGGCCTGCCGGCGCCGAGACCTGGCACGAGGACCTGCTAAATGGCGCGAAGATGGCGCCCGGTCTAGCCTGATGACTGAAGACGCTTCCGAAGGCAGGCCGCACGCACTATCTTTCACAACAGTATGCTTCAGGAAGGGCTTTCACGCAGTGAGTATTCAAAGTCATAGCAGCGTTCAGTGGGTGCGAGTTGGAACACCGAGCCTGGGTGGTGCACTTTGAACCCCTGAATGACATTTGTGTTCCTTGTACATTTGCACCGGCGGGCCCCTTGCGCAAGACATTTGTGGACCATAGGCACAAACTGCTACTGTACTGGGTGCTGGAATAAGATGAATGTTGCTGATCTAATTTGTACTGCGTATTAATATTATCTCACTCTGGCGGTTGGAGAGGGAAGGGATGAATAGTATGAACATTACATAGGAGATGCCGTAAGCATCTGTCCACGTCCACTATGTGGATGGAGATGTGTGAACCTGGCGACACCCCCAGGCGGGTGCGCCCCAATCTCAGGTTTAATGTATGTTTACAGTTTGTTAAGGGATGGCTTTGGCAATGTTCGGGTGCTAAAGTGGGTGGGGGGTGGTTGGGGATCTCAAGGTTACTCGAGCTACAAACTCTGTGTCTGAGAAGCATGGCGACCTCCTTAGCCATACGCTACTGTGCACGTGCTCAACTCCATGGCTTCACACTAATGTTGATTTTACCATGTAAACTGCGGTGTTTGATAGACGCCTCCTGCCTGATGCCGGAGGTGCGTCCACTGGGGACTAGAGTCATGACTGCTAATGCAAATGTCGAGAATTAGTACATTGAATTTCCTCACGTGGAATGTAAGAGGGCTGGGCACCCCGAAAAAGATCAGGCAAATGTTTGCATATTTTGACAGACTACATGTAGACATAGTTTTCTTGCAAGAAACACACATGGCACGCACCGGCACATCCACACTGGGAAATAGATGGGCGGAATCGGTGTCCAGCTCGAACTACTCAACTTACTCCAGAGGGGTCAGTATTCTGATACGAAAGGGGACACACTTTGTGATCACAAGCATACATAGAGACACGGAGGGTAGAAGTGTTCTGGTGGCGGGTAAGGTCAGAGGCCAGAGGGTCCTGTTGGTGAACACTTATGGCCCCAACGTCGATGACCCGGGTTTTTTCAGAAAGGTGTGGCAGGACATTGTGGATATGCAGATAGATCATGTACTGTGGGGTGGCGATTTTAATGTGACACTGCAAGACGCACTCGATAGGGCCGCACATACCTCGGAACAACATGGCAATGCACGACACATGCTGCTGGACTCTATGGAGGATCTCCGACTAGCGGACATATGGAGGGCAGGTAACCCGGGAGTGACAGCTGCGACGCACATTAATGCAGCGAACAATAACTGGTCCAGACTGGACTATTGGTTGGGAACACAAGAGGTGCTAACATGGGTTGCAAACGTTAAACATATGCCAAGAACACTATCAGATCACAATCCGGTGCTGCTACAGATTGTAGTCCCACAGTATGAGCCCCCGCCCTTCACCTGTCGCTTTAGCGCGGCTGCGCTGCGGGACCCCTTGTATGTCACTTCAATACACACGGCGATAGTGGATTACTTTGCACTATACTGCCCGACCACTGAAGATCCATGTCTCCTCTGGGAAGCCTTTAAGGCTACAATCAGGGGGGTCTGTATCAGTACAACCTCGGGTATCCTGAAGGATATTCGACAACAATTGCGTACACGAGAAGACGCCGTACATAACCTTGAACAGGTATACACGCACACGGGTGACACTAAAGTGCTGGGGGAGATTCAGGTCCTCTTGGCGGAGCATGGCAATTTCGCGTCAGACGAACTTAAATATGTCACTAAACGGGCGACCGCGAGGGGATATGGGGAGGGGGGAAGGCCGGGCAAAGCACTTGCTGACAAAATATGCTCAGGGAGGCCACAAAATATAACATCCATTTGTACTCCTGATGGGAAGGTTGTGGGTGACATTAAAGGGATCACAAAAGAATTCATGACACATTATGGTGCCCTATATACTGCGCGCCCCTCGCCCCCACAAGAAGACTTGCTCGCCTATATGGAGGACATAGAGCTGGCGTGGCTGGCAGATGGCCATAGGGCGTACCTGGCGAGGCCCGTTACGGTGGAAGAGGTCACAGATACTATTAAGCGGTTGCCCAACAATAAGGCGCCGGGTCCAGATGGGTTTGTGACGGAATTCTATAAAGAGTTTGCGGACCTACTCGCCCCACACTTAGTCAGGCTGTACGGAGCGGCACATGAGGCCCAGGCTCTACCGGACTCTATGAGAGAAGCATTGCTTATTGCGCTCCTCAAGCCGGGCAAAGATGAGGACAAATGCGACTCATATCGCCCCCTGTCCCTCTTAAACGTGGACACGAAAATAATCGCAAGTTTACTAGCGGACAGACTAAAGCCACTTATGCCCCTCTTAATAAGGCCGGATCAATCCGGCTTCATACCTGATAGGGCTACCACACATAACACACGCACACTATTTGCCCTGGCACACTATCTAGCTCCTGAAACAAAAGCTGTGGCAGTATTGTTAGATGCTGCTAAAGCGTTTGACACTATTGGATGGCCCTTCATACAAGCGGTTTTGATACGAATGGGGTTCCCCCTGATGTTTTTGGGCTGGATCTCCATGCTCTACACGAACTTGTCTGCACGCATCAGAATAAACAGGTATATTTCGGAGCCCATTCGCATATGCCGAGGCACCAGGCAGGGCTGCCCCCTCTCGCCGATGCTTTTCGCATTAATTTTGGAGCCACTGGCTTGTAAGATCAGACAGCATCATCATTACTCGGCCATACAGATGCCAACACGCCCAATACACATCTCACTATACGCTGACGACATGGTGTTATATGTCAAGAATCCGGAGCCTCACTTAAACCCGCTTTTAAGGGAATACATAAAATTTGGGCAACAGTCGGGGCTACAAATCAACTCGGACAAATCTCTTATCATACCCCTAACAGACAGCACGCACCCAACACCCCTAGATTACCCACTAGAATGGCAAGAGGAACCCACAAAATATCTAGGGGTCTGGTTCCACAGGGACCCTGAGTTAGTTATGCACATGAATTATGGGCGTGCTATAGCGTCCCTCGAAGACAAAATTAAAAGATGGAATAAACTTCCTTTGTCCCTGGCGGATCGGGCTGCGATTGTAAAAATGGTGCTCCTACCTAAATTCCTGTACTTATTCAATAACATACCAATTAAGCCTCCAGCTGCAGTATTCCGCAATATTAACACACTGGTACTTACCTTGCTCTGGGCCGGGAAGCAGGCGAGAATGGAATTACACACTATGACACTGCCATATGCTAAGGGAGGTTTCAAGGTGCCTGATTTCTATCTGTATTACTTATGCGCTCAGGCGCAATTCGCGCACTACTGGCACCACAAGATACCCTTCCTAACGCACGTGGCTGTGGAAGCTGGGGACGCTGATCCGATACGGCTGGCTAACATACTAACACACAAACGCCCCAGACTCCATGACCACGACATTAACCCCGTGAACACCACCACGGAAGCGTGGAGACTGATGGGAAAAGCGGCGGATGCTCTGCCGCTATACGCCCCTGCACTCCCACTGGCTCACCACCCTGATATTACAGTTACACAGGAAAAAGTTGGTATGGACCTGTTGAAATGGGCAGGCATAGACACACTAGGCGACCTTTATGTAAATGGGGTTTTTCAGACGCTGGACAACTTACAATATATCAAGAACCAGTCCCTAGCCGTTACAACTCCTCCTCACCACACCCACGGCCTCCCACATGGTGTCCAAATTGTATAAAAGCTTACAGGGTGCTATAGGAGGTAACACAGAAAAAGCCAGGGACAAGTGGAGTGCAGGCTTAGAGACACCACTGACCGATGAAGAATGGGCGGCTGCCTGCATGCTCACCAACATGTTAACGCCGAATGGTAATTTGAGAATCATTCACTATAAGTACCTGCATCAGGTGTATTATACACCGCATCGATTGTATAGATATGGGTTGAGGGAAGATTCAAAGTGCAGCAGATGTAAGCAGGACAATGCGGATTTCATGCATCTGGCCTGGCACTGTCGCAGGGTGGCGGGTTATTGGGAACAGGTGATACGGGTGCTGAATGAAATGCTGGGTTCATCCCTGGAGTGCGCAGCCAAAATTTGTTTATTGGGGATTGTACCGCAACTGAGAGCGCAGAAGCGCAAATTCTGTGCTGTAGCTTTGCTGTTAGCCAAGCGGAGGGTCTCCCTACATTGGAACAGCAGGAAGGGCCCGGAGATTAAAAAATGGTTGGAAGACATGACGTACTGTCGTGACACACTGAACATATATGAAGAGGAGCTGCCGATTAGATCCCGGCCCAAGGACTATTGGGGATTCTTACGGGACTATCTATTGGAGCATAGTGTGACCGTAGAAGAAACTGTTCATGACTAGGGGAAGGCTACGGAGGGCACTTGAATACTGGTAATAACAACAATGGGATGGTGTTGAGGAGGGAGGATGCTGGGATACGGAGCAATTGTAGCTGAAGGACACTTTATATTAACTTGAGTATTGTTAATGGGTACGTTACCCAGGGGAGAAAATATCATACACAACGCCGCCGGTCCGCTGGATGTCGGCTGATGGGCTGTGTACAACAACTGCGATCCTTTTCGGAAGAACAAGTCTGCAGCCGGCCTGTTGAGGTTGTAGGCGATACATGTGTAATGCTGTTTTCTTTTGTATTAAGTGCAATAAACTTCTTACACCAAAAAAAAAAAAGGTACTTATAAAGTATTAATCTATCTTATTTTTACACATACTTCACCCTTAAGGTATCCCCTAGGTGACCCAGGGGTAGGGTGCCTTGTAACTATGAGCAGGGACATGATAAAATATTTTTTTATACACCCAGGTGAGGGGAAAACTTCCGAATTTTTCCCATTGTAGTGAATAGCTCCAAAGGCTAACGTCGTAATATTTTATTTAAATATGAATATTGGTAGGAACCATGTAAAATATAATTCAAGATATCAAATTAACAGTTTCGATAAATTCATCAACTTGCCACTGTTGAATTTGAATTAACTATTATAGCAAATAAGTTATTAAACTTTGTTTTTTGTGAGCCAAAGTCCAGTTTTGCAGCTGCTCTCTCCTGATTGGCCAGCCTGCTCCCAGGCTGTGCCAGTGCTGCCTGATGAGGTGTGAAGTGTCCTGTCAGAGGATACAATAGGTTTCCTGTGGGTGGAGAAGTACAAGCTGCAGAGCAGATGGCAGGAAGGGGTGAGGGGTAGCCAAACTGGTCTTCAAAGGGAGAATGTCACTTTAGGACAGCATACGCCCACCCCCACATCTTTTTCCTACCACACTCTGTATTTAGATTAGGGAGAGGGTTGGAAAGGGGACTGTTTAGGAAAATCAATCACACCAGTAGGTTGGGTAAGCCTGATCCAGCTCCTCTGGAAAGACTTCCTCCATGCTGGACTTTGAAAGAATTATGCTTTCTGGGATTGGAATAAGCCACACGTTGGAGGAAGTTGTCATACAGATGGGAGGCACCCTGTATCCCATTGGCCAGGGGTGCCCCCCTACTTGATGCACAGGAAACTATGGATAAATATGGGCTACCTGCATAGCTACTCAGATCTTCTGCCTGAACAAACACGAAGAAGAAGGACTGCCCTGCTGACTACCTGGCCTGCACCAAGAGGACTGCACTCATTACGACTGCACCTGCTTCTCAGTATGGGACTCAGCACCAGAAGGGCTTTGCCTGACTCTGAAAGTTAAAGGTGTGGACTCCCTGCAAGCTACAGGTTAACAGAGCCCACCTGCAACATCTCCACCAAGAGCACCCATCTAGGAGTGCGCTCAGTGGTCTTTTGAGGATTTGGCCAGGTGCGTGGTGGGAATAGTAGTCCAGACATCCCAGAGATCATCTAGGACATTCTAGACATTTGAAATGGTGTTTTGGACTTGTTACACCTGCAAAGAGACCTCTAGAGAGGGCATCCAGAAGTTTGGAACAACTTTTGGAAAAAGCTCCATTAGGTGACCAACTCAACGTCGAAAGTCAAGCCAGCTACCTTGAATCATGATCGGCCTGGATTTCAGGTTCACCCTGCTGAAAGCGCCAGAGCTTAAGACTTCCAGGATTTTATCGGGGCCTCACAGAAAGCCAAGCTGGTGAACCTGCAGCGAATTTAGCCTGACTAAGTGCTTTGCGCAACATCAAGGGAAAAAGGTCCAGAAACATTACTACGTGTGATGGGAACATTTTGACCGGGGCCTCCCGCTTACTGTATCCAACCAGGGCTCCATCGCGGTTGGCCTCAATCTTTGGCTTTGTCGCGGTCAAGTGCGACCAGATGTCCCAAAGTCCCTATATATTTTTAAGCACTAGAAAGTGTTTATTCTTTAGAAATTAATATCACTGGTTCCCTACATTGGATTTTTGTAGTTTTGGTGTCTATTTGTTCATAAAACTATAATCTATTCTAATAAATTGGAGTAGGATTTTTATTGTGTCTTCCTTATTTCATGTTTTTTTTAATGCTTTACACACCTGTCTCTTAAGTTACGCATTACCAGCTACCAAGGGTTGAGCAAGGGAATAATTTATTGAGACCTTGTCTCAACTATTTATTGTGATTATGGCCTTATTACTATTGGTAAGTCACTATTATCACTACTAATAATCCACTATCCAACAGTCTGCACCTATCGACCTTGGCAGTCCTCATTGATGGGGTAGTGTTTCTAAATTGCCGTCATTTTCGGTAACATACAGTGCCAGCATACGTATCTGATCCACCTGAATCGCTAATTTTTCAGAGTGATAGTTTAGGGTCTCCACTGTGGATTGGACCAAGGCTAAGATGGATGATCATGGGTCCTCCATGGCTGCTTTTACGAAATTGATGTTGAAAGGACCAATTAGAATGTTATCCAGATCTTCCTTCTGAAGGTGTGCTACATCTTGTGCCTGGTTGCACAATGCATCATCTTACACCTTGATGAACATTGGTGGCCACCCAGCTTGCACTGTACTTCTATATGATACATCATTTGTGCTGATTTGATTCCCCAAGTTCATGCTGGGGTATGGTTCCTGATACTTCTAGGTCTTCTAAACTCCAGCTGTTACTTTGTGGGCTGTACTGCTTCAGATTTTTATTTGGCCCATATATGGTAGATTGTGTTGCAATTATTTGCCCTTGCTCTCACTCTTCCACTGGTAATGTTGCATTCCATAACCTTAGATTGTTCAAATGGTTGAAATGTAATTGTATCCCCTTCAATTCCTCCTTTGCCTTCAGTAGAGTTTTAGGAACTAGGGGAGTTTGTGGTTGCTATAGGCCTGGGGAGTAATGGATGAGTGACATATTTTGGGTTCTCTACTACCATGGTTTTACAGTTGGTTAACTTAAAGCCCAGGGTTAATGAACTAGATGCATCGCTGCTTATGGGAGGAAGCATAGGAGGCTTTTCATGATTTTCATGCACTGTAGGAGACTGGGATGAGTAAAACTCTGATTTTTCCGTAATTGGTGAGTTAAATCCCCTGCTTCACCCAACAGTGTAATGAAGCAAGAATTCTGGTATTCATCATTTATAAAGGCGTCCAAAGTTGGTGTGGGATTCAGTCCCTTTTAGGAGGTTATTAATGAGAACTTTCGAATGTGCTTAGCTTTTTTCTAAGCTTACATTTTCTTTTCGGTTTTGGCGCGGTTGGACTATGCCAGCTCCCTTTTTATAGGATTAAACCAGGCTGAGTTAACTCGACTTCAAAGAGTGCAGAACGCTGCGGCCAGAGCGATCGTAGGTCTTCCTAGGTTTTGCTCGGCCGGTCCATCTTTGCGAGCCTTGCATTGGTTACCCGTTAGGCAGCGGATCCACTTTAAAGTTTTGTGCCTTTCCTTCAAAATTCTGAAGGGCCTATCACCTCCCTTACTGCACCAACTTTTGCGCCCTTACATCCCGGGCCGCACTCTGCGCTCGCTAGACCAAGAATTAGCGGTAGCCCCTCGGTTCAAACTCAGTCGGGTGGGGGGCCGCTCTTTTAAGGTGCGGGCAGCCGCACTCTGGAACGCTCTCCCTTTGAAACTCCGGACCTTTGGTGACCTGCTCTCCTTCCGCAAGGCCGCTAAAACTCATTTATTTTCTGAGCTTTGTTAAATCCTTCACTCCCCAATTTCTTAATAATTATTTCTGTTCCCCAGTTGTGTTGTGTTCGCCACCTTGTCGGTGCGCCGGCACGCTCCTTCGCTGGAGCAGCCGTGCGCAATACAAATAGCACTAACATAACATAACATAACATTTTGGTTGTACCCTGTAACCTTAAGTTGGTTGCCTTTTTTGTTTTATCATGTGTCATCATTAGCTTCATGCTCCCAATTACGTGCGCTCACATTTGTAGCCTGCAATATTTCTGTGCTTTAAGAGGCATGTGGGTCTCCTTGAATGGTTGAGAATGGTTTAGAATATGTTATAGGTTGTTTGATTTGAAGCAGGGCCGGCTTTAGGGCAGTGCGACTGGTGTTGCCGCAATGGGCGCCGACCTGTGAAGGGGGCGCTCTGTTTAGCAATATCTTATGATAGGAGAGATGAGGGGCACTTTTGCAGGTGGTAGGGAGAGAATTCGAGGAGGCGGTCATCGGATGTGGGGTGCCAAAAGCGTTTTTCACACCGGGCGCCACCAGCGCTAAAGCCGGCCCTGATTTGAAGCCTGTTAGCTTAACTCACTTCACTCGCACTTTCACCATGTTGGCCTGTGCTCACCAGACTGGAGCAGTTTAGTTTGGCGGTGGATTCAACAGAGTGCAGCCCAAAGCAAGGCCTGGTTAGATCTGGAGAGGAACAGGCCTAAGGAGCGGTCAGGAAGTCAGCCAAGGGACAGATGTTGAGACTGCTGGACAGGGCGGGGAGTGAGGAGGGTGTACACCACACCCCTGCTAAGCAGACCACTTCCACTCTGCACCACACTATTCACACTTCCAATTGGTTCATAGTGCCCTGAACTCGCCCACGCATGTGGCTACCTAAGTGCTTCTGCAAGCCAGTGCGGTCCAGTCACTTCTGGGCTGTACAGCGAGCTGTGGTGCAGGCAAACCACGGTCCCTCTGCGGGACACGTGATGGGCTACAGGAAACCTCTGTGGCCACAGTCAAATCTTTTCCTGGATGGGGCAACTGCCAATTGCTGATCTTAAAGCTCCGCCCTGCATGTCGGGTAATGTCACGTGTCACTTTTTCGCATCTCAGTGCAGTCCGCTGTTTCTCTACTCTACTCTGCTTCCCTTCTGCTAGCCCGCCATCATAGACAACAAAGTGAGATTGAACGCTAAAACAAACCTCCACATATGATAGCACATGGTTTTGAACAGCTTTTTTCCATGAACTTTCACTTGGTTTCTATTGCTGTTGGCAGTGTTTTAAAGTACGTTGAGGCATATTTACAAGAAAGTAGCGAGCGCAGGTTAGCTCCAAAATTGCTAGCACCATGCTCCGTCACTTTAGAAAGGCAGGGATGTGGCGTATTTACAATAATACGGCACACCCCAGCATTTCTCCCTGCGCTGCCGCTAAATTCAGCTGCCCAACGCCAACGCAGGCACCCCTGCACCATAGTGCAAGTGTACCGGTTTGAGGGAATGATTGTTTATGTGAAGGAAGGTGTCCCTTTTTTCACATAAACAATCCAGAATGGAGATTCGTAACTTCTGTGTGTGCTGCTTTTTGCAGCACACATGGAAGTTGCAGATCGTCATTTTTATAATGACTATTTATGTGCAGTGAACAAATCTATCATGCAGCATATGCATTTTGTTAACTATTACTGCACACATTGCAATTTTAGAGGACACTCATAATGAGGTTGGTAGGGTTGCTAGGCAGTTTAATTCTTGTGATAAAGCAAGCACCAGATTTTTGGAGAGACATAAATTCGATGTATTATTTATTGAGTAAAGCACATTGAGAAAACATGGTAAATGCAATTCAGAGAATTCCCTCTGTTGTTGGGCCTAGTATTGAATGAGAACCCTATGAGCAGTGCACAAAGTGGTGTTATTCCAAAAAAATCAAAGGTGCTGAATCCATATACAAAACTGTCTCACACAGCCACATATCTTCCCATTCTTGGCGCCCATTTTGGAAATCACCTACCTTGCAATTTGTTTAACTGTTCATCATTAACTCTGTAATGTGCAGATAATAACAAGCCCAAAGGTGCAGTAAAGTGTTGTCTTTGACGTGGTACTACAGAGGATGTGGTTCCTGTAAAGCACCAGAAAAACTCTCTTTATAAGAAACGGTCATTACACAAATCTCGATTGAAGAAACACTTATTTGACTTCAAACCTGTGGTTAGCAGAGTAAATGACAGTTTGTTGAGTTTGCAGCTTGGTGTGCTTACCACAAGCACAGACAGATAGCAGCGTGACAATGAGAATGTGTTTCCAACTGCACTCAGTAATACGAAAGACACAATCGCATCGCTTTTTCGGCAGTGTAAATCTTCATACTTAGTGCAAGGTATAATTATCCCTTGTAGTTCCTGTTTTACCGTCTGCTGTGTTCTCAGCATCTTTAAAAGCTTTTAAAATGCCCCATAAAAAGATAATAAAAACTAGGAAAATCATAAGAACGTTGTGAACTTCTGTTTGTGCTAGAACACCAAAGGGATGGCGTCCCACCAAATATTTCAGTTAGAAACAAAGCTCTTCTGTAAACAGTGGTATATAATACCCTATTTTTTGCAGTTTAAATAAATAAAACCAGCCAAAAATACTATTGTGAAAATGTACTTAAAGATTTACTTTAACATCCACAGAATTATTAAGTGTGGAAAGGAGTCGAAAACTAAGCAATGTTCAGAAGTGAGCACGAGCTAGATGTCTGCACTGTGCTCTTTGCAGAAACAGAATCTCTGACCTAACTGTCTTCACGCCCCCACCTCACAGGTGTCCATGATGTAACGCTGTGAAACAGATATAACACCAAGTAGTATGGATATATAAAATAGAAATGCAAAAAAGTACCCCTTTTCTGAGAATAGATCTGCTATGGCACATTGTATAGATTTCATGGTATTAGTACTCTAACTCGCCAGAAATTATCTGAGAAGAGTTCCACACTGAAGCGTTTTGGCCTCTGTACCAGTGGCAGCTCCTCCGCTAAGGCGAAGGAGAGTCGTCACACTGCTTAAAAGGAAAAATAAAATGATAAGAATATATTGTTATTATCATTTTACTTTCCCTATTGCAGTCAGTGGTGGGGTGGGGCTGGCCAGAGCAGGGGAGAAGTGGTGCGCACTCCCTAAGTGCACATAAACTGTTTGGCCTGCCCTCTTGGGGCGACCAAACAGTTCATGCGCACTTTGCATGTTCCTACCAGGCTGCATTTCACAGCCTGGTCAGCAACATGCACAGGCTCCCTGTTGCAGTCTGAGCGCTGATCCACAGCGCTCAGACCAATCACAAAGCTGCATTGCAGGGTTGTTATTGGCTCAGAAGAGCCTGTCTGCCTGGGTGCTTGATGCTGCCGCTGGCTGGAAAAGGAAGATTACGAGGACAGTGGATGAAGGAGAGGTGGCAGCCGGCCACAAAAGTTTTTGTTTTTTTATTGTACTCCACGCCTCACCATCCATATCCAGTAGCAGATGCTACTGCTCTGTACACTGCATATACATGACGCGTTGAGGTAAGGAGGCGAGGGACTCCAACTCTCATAGTCGTGTACAATTAAGAGACCTGAGAGCTGCACTTCACATGACCTGTCACAAAATGTATGGAACTACTTACCATAAGCCCTAACTAGCCATTCTTCACTTCAGCATTTTCCTGGTGGGCTCACGGCTCTGGGGCTGCTATCAGAGCAGGATGTGCTGCCATGACCCAACAATGCCTGCTCATTCTAGTCTTTTTTGTTCTAATATCTTTATTATTTGAAGAAAAGGAGTAAAAATAATTAAAATACAATATTATGCAATACAGCTTAAAATTTTGAACAATAAATGAATAGGAAATCAACATTATAAATAAAATCAATGCATTTATTAACATCTATGTATCAATCAAAATACGTTAAAAGGCAAAGAAATAATCCGAAGATATGAGTTGTATTGCTTGAAGAAATCAATTAACAAAATAAAGGAAAAAGAGAGAAGAAAGTAGTAAGGAGGAAGAAAAGAAGAAGAGAGAAGAAAGAAAAGATAAGCAAGAGATCGGGACACCTATTTCAATGGGGGAGATAAATTAGGAGGAAGACACAAAAGGATATTGAGCCACCCAGCCTTGTGAAGCCAAGTTCATATATTTATTGAGAGATCTCCAAACAACACTAGAAATAGAAGGCGTACAATGTTTCTCCTCCACAGAAGTATGAGCCCCTCGGAGAAACAATACCCATGTCCACCACGCATGATATGATATTGACTTAAAGCATTTGAACTCTGTTAATATGATCGTAACAGCAATTGATAGCAGCAAATCTAAAATTGCATATCTGTAGCGTCCATAGATAACGGAAATAGTGCAGCCCATGGACATTTTTGAGAGCTGGTTCACAAACATTTATCAATTATTTTTTATATTAAATTTGAGCTCAGTTTACCTCCTCATTCTAGTCTTAACTTCTGATGGTGTAAGGCTGGTTTGAAATTTTTTGTCATGCATATATTGGTTTCCCGTTCACCACTGCTTATCCTTATCCTTCAAATGTCTTTGTTACCCAACCAAATAGCTAGCACACAAGTATTCAAACATTTGAAAACGTTATTATGTATAGCAATATTAAATAACTTAATAAATACTTTAATGTATAACCTGAGGGCCATCTTTCGCTTAAAATTATTTTATTTTGGGAATGACCATATATAGTTGTATTCAAAATTTCATATGAAGTCAGTGTTTTACTTTAAAACCTTACAGGGCACATGCATCAAGCATTTTACCAGTCGCCTTTTCCGATGCATGTACCTTTTTGTTTTTGCAATTTAGTTAATCTCAATTTTTAGCGATTACCTAAATTGCAAAGTCATTTAGGGAATAACAATTTGCGATCCCCTTTGGTTTTGCTTTGTTCGCCTTAAGTTGGCAGGGTATGCCCAGACTTGGTTCCCTTGCTCACTTTGCCACTGGATTCAAGCTAGCCTGTAGTGTAGTTCCTATATTCCCAATAGGCTCTGCGCATTGGAATAACATAAACAATAGTTTAGACATAGGACTGAAGTTGACTAGGTCTCTATTGAGTACGTTAGACTTAATTGTGAATGCCAGCTAGCTCAGAGGTCACTAGAAACTTTCTTGAATAAACAAGAAGGGATTACTTTCTGACAAACATATAACATGACAACTTTGTTCCCCAAGAATAAGAAATATATCTTCAGAGTCGCGGAAACAATAGATGGCAATTTCACTCAGTCAACTGTGCATGCTTTGTTTCACCAGGGTTTTTGCAGAGAAATAGAGAGACAGGCGTTTTCAATAAAAAGGCTATTTATTGAGCAGTCTTCTTTCTCATGCAAGAGAAGTTAATTGCAACAATCGTAATACTTGCTAAGAAGTAAAGTGCGTACAGTAAAAGGAGTATTATGAAATAATACTTTAAAAGCATTTGTTTGGTTTCTAAGCCATAAGATACTTAAAATGGATCAAATACATACAATGATAAATAATGACTAAAAGTACTTAACTGGTGCATCTAAAATACGCCTACCCGGGTGTACCTAACCCAAGTCTAGTACAAGGGAAGAAGTAAGTGAGGTGAAGCTTGAGTTAAATAGTTTCTGCCAAGAATCTATCCAAGAATTCTCTAAGGGTCTAATCAGCTCTGTACCTTGGTTATAGAATGAAGGACGTCTTGTAGCTCTCTCTCAGGACTCGATCTCCCAGTAACCCGCAAGGGTAGCAGGGACACACTGGAGCTGGATTTCTCGGCAGGAGAGAAGACAGCGTCTCTCTCAGTGCATCAGCTGGAGGGTCGGCTTCCTTTGGCACTCGCTACAGCAGGACATCGGGCAAGTAGTTAGTCGATCTGCTCCAAACCACAGTGTGTTTGCTAGGGCAGATGTGGGTATATTTATACCTGAAAGGTGCTGAGTTTGACGTAAGGGTGGACATAATAACGTCACTAAGAACTCAAAGTTCTTTACACGCTCCAGGAGTTCTGGGACAAATCAATACTGAAGCAGTGGGAAGTCCCGTACTGCTGAAGGCTGGTTGTCTTCAAGAACTAGTTGTACTCTAGGAGCTTAGTGGAAGTAGCCATGCCATATTTGGACTGCATTGGCTGTGCCTAAATATGGTTATGATTCTTATGCCTATATAAGGATATGATAAGTTATACCTATATAAGGGTATGAATCAGGAAAATTACACTAGAGCCCTAGATATGTTTACAACAAGCCTGGTTGATGACTGCTGATTAGCCAGAAACCGGTCCCAGGATGCTTGTTTCCGGTCCAGGAAAGACATGCCTTGACAGTTCGGGCTGGCCTGTTCCCATGAGGCACAGGGTCAGACTGATTTGCATATGGCCATGTCCGAACTGGGGTGGCGGAGTGAGCTAAAGAATTATGACGGATTAAACCCAGATAAGTTGACTGGGGGTGAGTACTTGCAATGTTCAACACTCCGTCCATCATCCCCTTTGGTTTTGTAAAATGTATCCTTCCGAGTTTGCTTTATAAAGCGGTTCTCAGATTTTAAATTTTGAGCAGCCACAATCTAAGCAATGTATGAATAATGTAACTGAATCCAATACGTCAAGTATCTGAGAGAGCTAAGCTCTTTTAGTTACCTGACCTCAGAATCGTGAGATCCTCTTAAAGGCAGAAAGCAGTGCTTAATTTGAGCAGGTGCTATCTGGTGCTCAGCACCGGCACTTCTTACACAGGGACTAACATTTCTGACCCTGCAGGTGGTGATCTCAATATTAATTGTTCAATTTCAAAATAAAAAGAATAACAAACCTTGCATAGTGACTGGCTGGTAAATGTTCGTAGGCAGGTCGGTGTACACCTGTCCAGGCAGGCATGATTGTGTATCACCACGTTAGTGATGATGCCATCACGCCTATTACAAATCCAAGAAGTCATCGACAAACAATGGCTTGCATTCTATTCCCCGAATTCTGAATTCTGCACCCTGCCACTGCCTGAGCCTAAGCCTCCCATTGGATAATTGTAGCTGGGGGCTGGCTCATGACGGAGTTGAGGCAAGGAAGCTGCGAGAGCAGATTTGGACCTTGGGAGTGAGACCTTTTGAGGAAGAATAAACAAAAGTAAGTGTGGACTTTCCACTTGCTGCGTAGCCAGAGTAGCATATCCTGCAGCTCTGCATTGCTGCTATCCTCAACGTGCTCAATGCGGCTGTGGCCCAACACAACTTTTGTGCGCCAGGAAGTCACCTGCAGAATCTTTGGGCTGCCCACCAGCATGCTAATTGCTGAGGGTGAGCGAGTTCAGTAGGTGCCACAGCCATACTCATCGGCATTGGCAGCATTACGGCTGGGGAAAATGCCTGTTCTGTAGCAAGCAAGGTCACAACAAACTGAGCAGTGGATGCCGATGCCGTCCCCATCTCCTGACCTACTAATTACAGGCAGCACTAGCAGTGACATGCCCTGCTGTGCTCTAGCAGATACCTGTTCTGCAATAAACCCTGTTATACTGCACTGATTATTATATACAAAAAAAGCATATTTATTTGCAGTACATTTTGTTTTTGCACTCGGTGTAGGTAAGAAAGTAAAACACATGTCATCTTTCTATTCTTTAGGGAAGACAACAGGAAATGCAGAGTTCAAAATTGCAGGAACATGTACAGGCTGAGGACATGGTTCACAGGCAGCAGCAGTGCTATGGATGAGAGAGAGAGCAAGAGTAAAGAGGAAAAAGAAACAACAAGGGAGGAGAGCGATAAAACAGAGCAAAGTAGAAGAAAAGGAGGAGAGCAAATAAGATACAAAGCAAAAGCAGACATATTGTGAAGAAGAGAGCAATAAGAAGAGAGAAGAAAGAATGAAAGGATGTAGAGGAAAGGACAGAGGAAAAAAAGCAGACAAATGATAAAACGGAGACCCAGGTAATCACTGCTTGAAGAGTGATAGCAAAGAGCCAAGATTGAAGGGAGAGAGAGCAGAGCACAGATAACAGTGAAGAGGATAATGGACAGAGAGGTGAGAGGATAGACTCTAAGAAAAAAGACTTAGGAGACAGACAACAGATCAAGGTTAGAAGATAGAGACTGAGGCAGTGGGAGTGTTAAAAGTGGAGCTCATCGGAGGTAGAAGTGGGCTGTGGCCTCCTTGGCGACATTTTCAGCGCCTGCACTTCTTTTTTTTTTTTACAAATTAAGCACTGGCAGAAAGCTACCTGCCATTCAGTAAACCCTTAAAGACTTTTCTTCCACATTAATCTACCATCTTCCTTGCTGTTGTACTGTTTTGTCCCTCTGTTCACTTTGCACTAGGAAACTCTTTATGGTAGTACAACGCTCTATAAAATAAAAAGACCATTCTTGCTCATGTCGAAGTAAAAAGACCATTCTTGCTCATGTCGAAGTAAAAGGACATACCAAAATGGTACTGAATACCACAGGCCTCATTTATGAGAAATGACGCATCACTGCATGAAAGCAGCGATGCATTTCTTCTCAGTGCGCACTCCTTGCGTCATGATTGATGCGTCATATTTATAATATGATGCATCGTGGCGCAAGGAGTTACAGATATGTCAGTATTTCTGACATATCTGTAGGCGCAAAAGTGACGCATTGCTTGAGTGTGTCACAAAAGTGACGCAACTCCAGCAATGCGTACTTTCACATGGGCAAGTCCCATGTTGTTAGTGCCTGCATCAGTCTTACGCCTGCCATGAAGCAGGCGTAAGATATTGACGCATTAGCGGCCAAGAAATGGCGCAGTGAAATCCTATAGATTTCACTGCGTCACTTCCATCACCCTTTCTTGCTTCAAAACACCCCCCTTGCATACGTTATACCTGGCGCAGGTATAATGTGGCGCAGGGGTTTACAGAGTGACGCATCTACCTAGATACGTCACTTTGTAAATATGGCGCAACAAGGCGCATTTTTTACGCCACTAGTGCGTCACAAAAAGTGGCGCACCGGCGGCGTAAAAGTGACGCACAGCCTCATAAATGAGGCCCCACATTTGTAAATTACAGAACCACTTTTGAATACGTAAATATTAGTATGCCTAAATGGTTAAGTGGTGATCGGACACAACAACATTCTTGGAGAACAGTGCAACAGATAATTGGATTAACGGCAGCGGAATAGAACATTGTACTTTGTTTTCCTTTAAAAAAGTTGTGTTTCTATTACTTCAGTTATTTGGTCTTACGTTTACCCTAATCCAGTAATTAGTTGGGGGTATCTGTGGCACAGCTGAACAAGTGCACAACATTTCGTGCAGATGGAAAGAGCACAAACTAAGGCATGAAAAGACTCCCGTAATAGAACTGTAAACAAGTTGTCTGCACGTTGTTTTCTCATGGTGGCCATCGATTTTGGAATGGTTAAAAACTATGATTTACTATGTAAAATATCTTTACAACATAGAAGTTCATTTATATGCCATTAATATTGATTTAATCAAAAAAAGGTTTAGTAGTTGAAAATGTCAGTGGACGTTAGCAAAATGATGAATATTAAATTCTTCTGGTGATGGGAACAACTAACAAAGGGATTTGCTGCGGTTTCTCTAATTAATTGTTCCGTCCTGATTTATATTAACGTGCAGGACAACTCCATTAGCTCAGACCCGTCATTTCTGTTCAAGGAAGCACTGAGTAATCACTCCCATATTAAATAATAAATTAGTGTTTGGCTTAGAGTTAAGCCGGGAGCGTTTCATTTGTCTCTGCAGCACTGTCTTTTGGCTGGCTTAAAATACATGTAATCTAATCAATGTCTGTAATTTTGTAAATGCATTAGAGGGTCGCCAACATATTCAATATCGAGTGTATACGGACACATCTCAGGTCTTCGAACTTGGGGGCATATTACCAACAACTAGCGATAATAATCGCTATGTTGGCATAGCGGGAATATTCCTATCGCCGCCCTTCACCTGTTTTTATCGCAGAGATACCTTGCTATTATCAAGGTTTATCTCAGAAGCGATAAAAAATGGGTGAAATGCGTGAATATCGCTGTCAATACAGCGAAATTCAGGCATTATCGTGACAATGCTCTTAGCCATGTTATCCACCTCCCATTGGATAACATGGCTAAGAACTGGTCAGAGCGGGAGTTAGCTTTTGGAGATATTCGCACTTAGCGCGAATATTTCCAAAACTACACCTGCGTTGATCATAGGCGATAGCGATTGCAGCAACTGTTTTCAGTCGCTGACATTTTGGCACGCCCACTTTGCATGTCATTAGCGATAATTATGGCTGACATGCAAAGCGGGCCCCAAAATGCCCGCTATCGCCTACAAGCTGTCGCTAACTAGTGTTAGCGACAGCTTGGTAATAGGGCGATCAAATTATCGCCGCCTTAGCAGGAAAAAGTCCAGCTAAAGCGGCGATAACGGCCCTTGGTAATATGCCCCTTGGTTTTTAAAAATTGCCCATCACAGAATTAATGGATCATCTATAAAGTTTTGAAAAAAGGGTATAGGCAGAAGCTTACCGCAAACCCTGCAGGATGACATATAATCGGTTGCTTAATTTCCGAACTTAAATATCGCTCTCTAAGGTGTTTCAGAACATATCTCATTTCGGGTAGTGTAAGCCTTGACTGCACACTATTGCACCGTGTTATCGCTTGCATATATAGTGGGCTGTGGACCAATCACGTGGCTTCACACATTTTCCACCTTGTCCTTAGGGGTTTACACAGGAAAGGTTTACGAGGAATCAGAATGTTTATCGTGAGAGTCATTCTGTGTTTAAAAAGGAATAGTAGCAAAGTTTTATGCCTGCCCTGGCTGTCACTTGCAACTAGTTGTTATGTATGGATTTAATGAGAGGGACTGGGAGTGCTGGAAGAAGGGGAGGGGGATGGTTTGTTAAGGATCAGCTACAGGACTAAAGATGCAGCAAAAGTTAACAGAGACATCGTGGTGAATGAGGTGACGTCATATTGTAGATACTATAGTGTTCATTGTGGGAAAGACTTTGCCACATCTCCCCGCTGAAGTCATCGCATGAGCCCCAGAATAGCTCCTCCAGACAGCCAGGGCCTCGAATATTTGTTTATTGACATATTTAATGCAGTGATCACCGGGGGTCTCAAAGCTCTTCATAACTGGCTTGAATTCTCTGAAAGACTATTGAGAAGTGTTTTTTTTGAGAGGCCTAGCGCGATCTGTACACAGTGATCCACTTGATAAGGCCCCATCCCGACTATACCTCAGAATGTTTGACATGTGAAAGAGTGTTACTGTTATCCTTAACATATTGCCATCAGCATGTTTGGTGCACACATCCGACTGTTACACGAATGGATGCAAGAAATAAGGTTATATAATCATTCTATCTTATTAATAACGAAATAACATGTAAATGTTCTTTTTTCTTTTTTCCGAGTTAAGTGATATTCTTTGTAGCCACACTACCAGTTATAGAACAAACAGGTATGCACTTATAGAGGTATGGTGCCCACTTTATACAGCCTAAAAAGTTAGCATAACAAATAGCATAAGGCAAATAAACAGCATAGGCACTCTTAACATTTCTGCATTCAAATAGATGCCTTAATGAAAGCCAGGGAGATGGAGAAAGAGGCTGCATTCAAAACATACATTTCTGCTTTTGTAGTTTATAATCATGGAGGTTTCACCAAGTTAGCTGAGTAGGTTGAGCAAGTGGCTACAGAGGGTTCCATCACCGGAAGTGTTCCGCTCACAGATCCTTGGTGCTTGTTTACAGTCAGAGATGCAGCTCTGCTGTTCAGGTTTGCTCACAGATAAAGAGTGGCTTTGACCCCAGTCTCCCGAGCACTCCCGCGAAGCGGCACCACTGCCAAGCCCAGGGCTGTGACAAGGTGTACAGCAAGTCATTGCACCTTAAGGGGTATGCGGACAAACAAACTTTTATACTTCTGTTAGGTTCCTTGTTTTATCTGCACTGGATATGAAAAATGTCCTGTGTGCCATGTGCCATGTGGCTTTTTAACTGTAATTATGGCGGCTGCGCCTTTTGCAACGCTTGATGTTTAACGTTCATTCTTGTTTTGTAGGCACTTGATATGGAAAACGTCCTGTGCGTGATGTTTTACTTTAGTTCAAGTGTCACACGAGCTTAATTTGTTAATATAGCGGTCATGCAAGGGGGAGTGAGTTGCTGGCTACTCTACTTTCTATTACCTTCTGTGTGGGGACAAAACTTGACTTCCTGATCACAATGGCTTTGCTTTTCCTTTGTCACTTTATTTTGCACTTTTTACAAAGAGAGAAACAGAGAGAGATGGAGCTATGCAGAGCCAGAATGAGAGAGTGTGGCTGAAAGAGAGAGGGGTATAACGAGTATGTTGAGCTAGAGAGAGAAAAAGAGGGACATAGGAAGTAAGACAGATGTAGGTATGAGCATACGTACACAGTTATCTCTACTACAATCAGACACTGGAACAGACCATCGAATGTTGGAATGTAAACTCTTGTCCCGCTTTGGAATTTTTAAATATGAGAGAATGTTATTTTTCTTTGGCAAGTCATGCATTGTAGACTGCACTTAACCCACATGAAATGACACGTGGGAGGCCTGCTTTGGCAGTGAATTGGATCTGGAATTTCTGAGTTTGAGTTGCATGGTCAATATTTATGGGTCACTTTCATAGTTATTTACACTGTGTTTCTGTTTTATACTGTTTCTGCCAATATGTAATTTTGCAAAAACAACAGTTGATGGACAGAATGCCGAACAATGTCATACATTCACCCCAGTACAGAGATCTGGGCCTAAATCCATAGTTTTTTTGCACTCCACACCACCCCAGTTCAGACATGGCCATATGCAAATCAGCCTTGACCCTGTGCCTCTTGGGAACAGTCCAGCCCGAACTGCCAAGCCATGTCTTTCCTGGTCCGGAATCAAGCATCCTAGGCCATGTTTGAACTGGGGTGGCAGAGGGGGCTAAAGAACGGTGATGGATCAAACCCAGATCTGTTGACTGGGTGTGAGTGTTTGATTGGTTCAGATGCTCCGTCCATCACCACCCCCTTTTGTACCAATATGTCATTTTGAGCCACAGTTTTGGTTGATTTTGATTGCAGTGGCTCAGTTTATTTGTTGATTCACAATTCAAATCATAGGTAAAACATGGCTTGTTGAACATAGATGAGATATACTTGCAAATTGTTGAATTGCGTATTGCATTTCAGGTTTTAAATTTGACCAATATTTTGACTTCTTAAAAACGAAATATGAGTGTCTTCCTGGTCGAGGACCACACTGCTTTTCTCATATCTGTCTTGTATCAAGACCTTGCTGGACTATGGGGTGAAAGAAAGCTTGAAGCTTAAATAAGCAGCTATCTATGTTATATGACATCTCTTTATTAATGTAATAACTGCACTTTCACAATTGCTTTATTAACCTTCCTGCTTTCTCAAATTTGCTTGAAAATGCACCATTTGTCCACTCTTTTTTCCCAAAATTTTTTGGGGGAAAACCCCCTGATCCGCCCCTTAGGTTGTTCGGGCTTGCTCGCTACCCTCGCTCGCAGCA
This sequence comes from Lissotriton vulgaris, assembly GCF_964263255.1. Lineage (NCBI taxonomy): Eukaryota > Metazoa > Chordata > Amphibia > Caudata > Salamandridae > Lissotriton > Lissotriton vulgaris. Next base: position 772,424,590 of record NC_141696.1, on the reverse strand, counting down.
GTGCTGTATGCCAAACATTTTACGCCTCACCACTTTCAAATATCTCCAGCCGCCACTGCCATATGCACTATGTTGGGTGGGCTTATTTAGTTCAGCCTCCAGGTGGCTGGCTTGCACTGGCACAGTAGGCAATGAGGAGTTAACTATGCAACAAAGTAGCCTCTCTGCTGCCACACGGGCAGTCGCTGTCCTTCGCGGCTCTGCCATGCAGTGGTGATCACTTTGCTGCTGCACGATCATCCGCTGGCCTCAGTGGTTCTGCCCTGCGTATTGATCATGAGGGACACGCTCAACGTAGCGCCCATCACTGCCCAGCCTGCTTATTGCTGCAACACACCTCACCTGATGGAGCACTCTGAGACTCCAGCATTCAGCCCAACTGAGTGAGGAGGCGCGGTCTGGTACCACGAACCTTGCAGCCAGGTTCTGACGTGCCACCAGATGGGGAGTCAAGTCCCCATGGCGTCTTTGCCTCCCAGAGCAGCGCATAACGCTTAAGCCAAAGGGATGATGATTTTGGGAGAAGAGAAGTGGCATGCTCTACTCAGGGTGTCAGAGCACAAGACAAGAGACCTACTGGTGAAGGGTGAAACTATTAGCACACTGCAAGGCCGTTCACAGTGCGAGGGACAAGGGACAGTGCCTGGTTTTCCTTTTGGTGGCTGAGTGCATTTGTATATACAGGGTCATGACAGATGATGACAATGTGATGCATGCGTAGGCACCAACTCTCTAGCCTGCTCCCCAGCAACACACACTTGTAGGAGTTCTTCAGCCTTTCAGTGAACATATTGATTCTTCCACACCTGCACCCAGGTGGAAGACATTGGTGAATAGGCTGAATATTTATTTCATAGCCACCGTGTAAATGATGGTGCAGTCAAGCACTCCCTGCTCCTGCACTATGAGGGAGAAGATTATCTATAAACTGTTTGAACATCTCCCTAACATGGGAACAGCAGAATTCTATGATGTGGCGGTGTGGGCCCTCAATGGGCATTTTGAACTGCAGCTGAATTCAGATTTTGAACACTTTAGCTCCACCAGGCCACTAGAACGTAGGTGAAACGATTGACAGGTGCAAATCATCCAAGGGTGCCGGAACAAGACCCTACAGGGCTTGATACTGTGACAGCCCAACATCGGATTGGACGATATCCTCATCTTGACAAAGTTGCTTGACCTGTCGGTTGCAAGGAGCGCTGAGATCGACATGGTGATAACGCAAACACCCAACAAGATGACATGGTGTATGTGGACAATGAAGACGCTGTTGCCACAAGGGTGAAAACTGCCTGACTCAGGGTCACTGCATCAGCATAGTCAGGTGCAAAATGCAGGAAATGTGGCAGCAGAGAACTGCCCAGCTCAGGGACAGATGTGCTTGAGTTGCAGTAAGTCTAATCACTTTGTTAAAGTGTGGAGGGGAGGACCAAGGGACTGACAAGCCTATTGCAGGCAGACCCCAATGAAAACAACAATCCAGGGAGATGCCAACCGCCACACATGGGTCGGATATCATCAGGATATGTCACCCTCGGAGGAAGTTTTTCTAATTTGTTTCACAGAACAGCTCATGCAGCAAAGTAGGCAGCAACCATGTGCGTGGCGGAAATTGCCAGAACGGATGTCAAGGCTCTCACCAACACTGGAGCCTCTGTTAATGTGATGGGCATCTAACAGTATCAATGCCTCTGTCTCAGGCCAGCCTTGTCCCCATCGAACACTAGGATCTACATGTGTGGTGGGGACCCACTGTTGCTGCTCAAAGGACTCATTAAAGTGTGTGTGCAGTCAAATGACCAGGAAATTACCTCAGAATTCCATGTAATTGATAAAGAAGCGGACACACTACTGGGGTGTCAAGATGGCGGAAGATCCAGGCTTAGTGTCGTTCTCCAAGAATGTGCAAGCGTTCCAAGTTGATCAGCCTACACATTTACAAATCCTTCAATCTGGTGGCGCTATGTCATCATCATGTGCCATTCTACCTGCGGCCACTAGTGGAATAGGACCTGGACAAACAGGAGAGTTTGGGGGTGATGGAAAAGGTATGTGGTCCTACGCCCTGTGTATCACCAATGGTGATTGCTGAAAAGCCAAACGAACCTGGCAAGGTAAGTCTGGCATTGACATGCTCCTCCTGAACAATGCCATTAAGTTGGAGAGGCACATCACTCCCACAGTGGACAATATCATAGCTAACCTGAACCAGGCCAGGTAGTTCTCAAAAATTGACCTCAATGCTGGATATCACCAACTCCAGCTGACCAAAGACAGCTGGTATATGACAACATTTTCTACACACCTGGGCCTGTGACGTTACAAGCGGCTAATACTCGGAATATCGTCCGGAGCAAAGGTATTTCAGAATGCGATTAGGGAGGTGCTATCTGGCCTCCAAGGCATAATGAACCTCAGTGATGACATTTTAATATACTTTGCCTTAACTGAGGAATATCATTAGTTCCTGAGTGCCACTCTGAAGTGCTTGTGTGAACACAGAATTTCTCTCCATCAGGAGAAGTGCTCCTTCTTCCAGACAAGCATTGAATTTTTCCAATACGTGTTGACTCTGATCGACCCAAGAAGATTGCATGCAATCAGACAGTTCACAGTGCCATGCAATGCCTTGGAGATGCACAGTTTCTTGGGGATGGCTACCTAATGTGGCTGGTTCACCCCCAGCCTGGTGAACATTGTGAAGCCCATGAGAGCACTGCCGAAAGCGGATGCTCGCTTGGTGTGGGGCTCAAGCAAAGAGGAGGCATTCTAGAAGGTGAAGTTCACACTTATAAGTAAGGCCACTAAGGCCTATCTTGATCGGAAGAAAATAATGGAGCTGGTGGTGGATGCAAGCCTAGTGACCTTGGCGCAATGCTCATGCAAGGAGTTGAGCCTGGAAGCTAGTCACCTCTGGAATTCGCAAGCAGAGTGCTAACACTGAAGGAAGCAAGATATATACAGACTGACAGGGATGCACTCACTATAAAATGGGCTTGTGCACATTTTCATTGTTATCTGTGTTGGGTGATCAATCTGTGTGGTCACTGATCATCAGCCATTTGGACCATTGTTATAGGGAACAGCGCCCCATCCACCACCTCGGATTGAGCTTTGGGCACTACAGCTGCAGCACTATCACTTTGAAGTGGTCTACAGGCAAGGGTCCAAAAATGTGGCTACCTTCCTATTGTGGCATCTGCCACAAGCCATCAGCGAGATGGAGCAGTTGGAGGGAAAACAGAGAAATACATCTGCCTGGTGTACAAAGGGGGCTTCCCAGGAGTAGTGAGTCTTCAAGACATTGGTGAAGCAATCACTGGTGACCCAGTGCTGAAGAAGGTTCTGGAGGCACTGCAACAAGGGTCTTGGCACTCCTTTTTGCACAATGTGAACAGTTGGAGTGGTCCAGACAAAGTGCACCTCATACAATTGTAGAGGGTCCGGTATGAGCTTTGTGCCACCCAGGAGGGCCTCGTATTGTGGGTCCACAGACTGGTCATTCCTGAGAGCCTGAAATGACAGGTGGCTGTTCTTGCTCCAGGCGAGCAACAGGGGACAAGGGACGGCAAAAATAAAGTCTTGCCTACAAGGGAAGTTGTGGTTCCTTGGGATGGAGGCAGTGGTGTACGATCTTGTACCACAGTGTGAAGCATATCGAATCACTAGCAACCCTGAAGTGACTAAACCGATTAAAACAGAGGAGCCTTGTGACACTCCATGGTCCAAGGTTAGCATGGAATTTGGCAGCTTTCCGTATGATCTCCCATTCAAGTATCCATCATGCAGTGCATTGAGTTGACGGCATTTGCAAAGGTGGCACCTGCGTTGGAGAAGGTACTGGCTCTGTTTCGCCATCCAGAAGAGACCAAAACAGACAAGGGATCAACATTTTAGGGGACTGAGTTCCAGGATCTGCTCCACCACCTAGGCATAAGGCACCGCTGAATCACATCACAGTGGCCACAAGCAAATGAGGATGTCGAGAGGTTCATGCGGTCATTGAGTAAAAACCATTAAAATTGCCACACATGAAGGGGTAAACCCAGAACTTAGCCTTCATTGGTTAATGTGGGAATACCGTGGCACGCCGCACTGCATCATCCAGGGCCCCCCATGGACTATCATGCTGAAAGGCCACAGGCGTGACACGATTACCGTATACCCGGAATGGACTCAACCAGAGTATGTGCCGGAAGGTATCCAAAACAGGCAGGTGCAGAACCAAATGAGGGCAAGCATCCGCAGGAGACCAGCGCAGCACCGACTCACATGGGTGATCAAGTACACCTGGAGGATCGTAGGCCCAGGTGGAAAATCAGCATGCCATTTGAACCAGTCCTATGATAGATGGTGAGAGCGGAAGGCACGGAGGTGACTGCCCAGAAGGGTGAGGAGACAGTAAGTCCAAACATTTTGTGGGTCAAGAAAATGGAGGTTTCTAGTCAGGAGAGAATGGAAGAAGAAGAAGTACCAGCAACTGACGACCCACCTGTGAGGGGAGACCCCCAGGTCGACAACAGTGTGGTGAACCATCTTAAAGGCAGATAACAGGCAAGGGGTGCCTGGCAAAGCCACAGGGAGAAAGGAACCATTAGATGACTCAGACCGGTCCCAGAATCAGCAATATTATCTATGGCCCCATACCAAGCTGAATCAGAGATTCAAGGAGCCGCCCGGCCAATATAGGGGCTTCCCTATGCCCCAGTTGTCATGCACCGCACCCTCTGGCTGGGCACGGCCAGAAGCTATAAATAAAAGGGCTTGAGACAGCATATGGTCTTTTCACCCATACCATTTGCTCTGTGTTGGGTATGCTTATTTAGTTCAGGGATGGGCCACGGTCACAGCCTCCAGGTCGCTAAGCTGCCCAGCCACAGGAGCCACAGGAAAGTGAGTGAATGTGCCATTTTCCAACTAAATATGGATTCGTCACACTGGCCTCACAATTCATCATTAGTAGCATATTTTTAATCTTTTTTCAATTTTAAGATTGTACAAAATTGTTTGTAGCTCAAATGGATCAAACATTCATAAAGGGTTGTGCATAGGTTCAACTGCTGCACCAAACACTACAGAACAAAACTGGTCACCTTCAGCTTTCGATTGCTGTTATCAGTCAATTAAAAGGGTGATGATGTGGCCCAAACTGTGTAAACATTCCCACTTTATTGTCTCTAGGTAATGCTTTTGTCTACGGCAGACTGATTAACAACCTTCTATTCTTGGAGGTAATTCAAACATGGTTGAAAGATGAGTCCTATTGTTTGTTTGTTTCACCATTAACACAAATTCAGCTTCACATTATTGACAATGTATTTAAAGGTTGCAGTTATTGAAAGTGGTACTCTGACTTTAGGAGAATCACAAACACATTTTGCATATATATTAAAGGTCCTGTGTCTTAAATCCTATAGAACCTCCTAGTACGAGTAGTACATAAGAAATGTACTGTTCTAATGAGCTAGTTTTCAATGTAAACAGCTGCTCCACAATTGCCCCATAATTTGTCTTTCCTTGCAATATAATCCAATTATCTCATTATGTTGCATATTTCTAGTGGCCCTGCCTATAGTGATCTATAGGTGTCACAAACACTAATTTACTCCTGAAATTTTCCTTTACTGCTGAAATGGTGACAGCAAGGGCCCCCAATTTTTTTTGGGCTATTTAAGCCATGGGCTCTGTGGCAAAGTCATCATTTTCTCCATGTTCTGGAGCGTATTCTTGCTGGTATTTGGACTCTGTTAGATGTTATAATCCAAATCAGTGCCATTGTATGTGTGCCATGCCCCTAAAATTGGTGTTGGTAAAAGTGGCTCTACCCAATTTGTCTATTCAAAATGCATGGGAGTTAAATGTCATTGGTGGGCTGCACAGTCTATTTACATCACCCACATATATGAAAAAAATATATAAGTGATCTTGCTTGTTTTCAGTTTAAAGGCCCTGGAGTAAAACATGGCAATGAAAAGTGTCTTTGCAATATAGGAAAAACTATCTTTATCTATTAAAAAGCCATCCCTAAAGTGTGTCTTATAAGCCCACAAGGCAACGTGACTCATATATCTAAAAACATTGCACACTATATATTTAAAAACTGGCCTTTACAGTTTCTAAAAGCTAAAAATGTATTTCACTGTGCAGGTCTAGCAACAGTTTCCATAGGACTGAGCTAGGTGCGATTAAAATATTAAACTTCATATCTGCACCTGGGAAAATGCTAACAATTTCTTTAAAAGTTATTTCTCACTTAACTTTCAAAATTTGATTTAATTGTGAAATCAGATTTGTATAACTGATGTGGAAACACAACTTTGAAAAAATTATTTTAGGGGGTCTGAGCCAGAACTGGCTTAAAACCAGTTCTGCCACTCATCATACCTTCAGAGCGGGAGAATACATCCTTGGTTGGGAAAGTTACTAATCCATGCCTCTGAGCTCAGCAAGGATAAAAGGGTGTTAAGTGCTGACAACCTAGCAGTGATTTACTATTGGGGAATTGACAGGAACTGCTAACAGAACAAAGATCAGCTGCTTCTTTTGTCATGTGCTTATCTAGGTTCCTGATCGATACTGTGACCTTATGCCCCTATTCGGCTATAAATCCATTTATTCCCTATATTGGCATAACCGTTCAAGTGCGATTTTCTGAAAAGTCATCTCTGGCCTCACACGAGCAGAGCCACAGAGCCACATTCCAGCATGACTCTCTGCTACTTCCTTTGCGACCAATTAGTGCAATGACAGAGCAGCAGTCACTATCTGATATTCCTAGATAACACTCCGAGTTCTTCAACAAGATAAAAACTTAGCAAACCTGGAAATCCCCGCTTGCTATGTTTTGATTAGTAATGGAACTCTAATGAGCAACTGATAACTATCACTTCCTAGTGACATCTTTAATTGACGTCTTATGTCCAGCAAACTTGCGTCAAACCCGGCACCTGTCAGGTATAAATATTACCAACGTTGCCTTAAGCAATGAGCGAACATGTTGCTGATGCCAGCTGCCTGCATGACCCCGTGTTGGTAAAAACTAGCACTCTGTCGCTGCAGCCTGCTATCCTGTGGTGGTGAAGCTACTGATTACCATTATCGCCGCTACAGCGCGACCTATGGTGCAGTACGCTTGAGGAGCCGTGCAGCCGTCCTCTGCGAAGACATCCAGCCCAGCTGCCCGCGGACGCTGTCACCCCTCCTTCCTCCAGACGCGCTGAGAGAAGCCGCTGCCTTTCTCGTGCAGAGAAATCCAGTCCCGGCGCTTCCAGTTTACCCTCGCAGGTGACTGGGATATCGAGAGAGACCCCTGAAGGAGATACCAATCCTCCATCATTCTATTCAGAGGTATGGTGTTGACTAAACCCTTAGACGAGAATTCTTGAAACAAACCTTGGCAAAACCAACTTAACTTAAGCTACTTACTTACTCCCCTTCTCACGTGTTAGGCCTAGGTCAGGCACACTGGGGTAGGCTTAGTTAGAAGCACCAGTTGAGTATGTTAGCCTAATGTATATATGACTGTATATATGTTTTATTACTTTTAAACCATTGTATGGCTAAGAAACCATATCAATGCTTTTACAGTTCTATTTCTCTATTCTTATCTTACTCTACGTACTTTTCATAATAACAGTTATTGCAATTGTGGCAATACATTTCTCTTGTATGAGAAGAAAGACTGTTCAATAAATGTTAACCTTTATTGATACACGCCCGTCTCTCTATTCTCTACATACTGTGAAAGTAAACTGCACTAGACTGACTGAGTGAAATCTATGTCTATTGTTTCACACGACCCTAGAGATCGACTCTTGATCTGAGGAGCAAAGTTGTCATGTTGCACGGTTGTTGGAAAGCTGAATCCCTTCTTGTCTGTGCCAAGGAAGCTGATCACTTCCTATGCAGAGAAGAAAGTTTCCAGTGACCTCTGAGCTAGTTGGTAACACAACCCAATTAAGTTTAGCATAGTCAGTGGAGGCCTGGAATATAAGCAGTTCCACGTCGATACTACTGTTTATGTTATTCCAATGCGCAGGGCCTAGTGGGAAACTAGGAACTACACTACATGGCGCCCAACGTTTGGTAAGGCGATAAACTAACGCAAGACTTGTAGAGTAACTCAGTCGTGCATATTTCACACCCCTTTCTCCCTTAAATACTCCAATAGACGTCTGGAGTGGGTGAAAGGTTAAAATCCGCCCGACCTTAGTAGGAAGAGATTCCTATGTAAAGCTCTGGTTTATTCAACGTTGAAGGATACAGTGTTCCAAAATATTGTGCATCTAATCTTTGTCTCCTTGGAGACCTACTCTGCAAAAAAACTGCATTTATACAATGTCAGTAGAAAACAACGGCACCACTGGGGCCGCAGTAGATGCGACTCAGCAAGGTCCTGAATACACAGACCCGGATGCTATTATCATCCCGGTCCACTTAAGAAGATCTATAACTTTAAAACTTATAGAAAACGGACTGCCACCTCAAGGTGGTACAGTAATTTTCGTGATAGAGGCTCACGAGTATCGGCAGACAGAGGTATTCTATTCATGGATAAACTTTCCAGCGGTAAACGCTATAACACAAGAGTTTCACTAATACAAAATAGAGGAACCTCCGGATGAGTACGCCCCTTTCGAGGAGGTTGAAATTCCACTTAAATTTCAAGAGCACCTGCTCTGGTTTAATGGCGCCCTAAAACACAATGATCACATAACTAGGCTCGGTCCACTAGGTAGACCAGGAGCCACGTGGCCGGTTCTAGCCAGCTACACACCACATCCTGACATTGCAAGAATGTCTAGAGAAGAGCTGTTAGCACAGCTAAACACATTAATAAAAATACATAGGCAATTAGTCCAATATGTAATACGGACTGCGACAGTCCAGCCAGCTGTTAATTCACACCAGCTGACCCCTCATCAGGGGAACACAAATAAAATTACACCACAGAACATACAGTCATGTCTTGGTAAAACATCCGTAAAACGGGAACAAATTCCTTTCTGGTTAGCCCAGAAAATCACTCAAATAGAGGCAGTATTTCCTGATACTACCCCTATTGAAAAACACAGAATCTTGACCATCTGCCTTCCTATGGGAATCGCACCACACGTGGAGGACTGCGACACTTGGGGTACAGTCTTTGCTTCCATTTACACAAAAACACACGGTGTTCCGTCTATGGCGGTAATACCAGACGTGCTAAAACAGATTCAAAATGAATTCGGTCCAGAACCAGCTTTAAATCTAGGTATGAAATTACTGAAAGACTTCAAGCAGGTCACGGCTATATTATTAGCCAACGTAAAAGGAGAAGCAGCATCTGTGGCGATTCGCCAGAAGTTGAGGGAAACAGATATAAAAGATCCTGTTGAGCTTGCAAAAATCATAGAAAAATGCTATGAAGAATTAGGTAGAGACAGCTTGGGTGGAAAACCAGTTAAGCCCCAACTGCTCGAAAATCCTGAAAAATTATTTATTAAAAATAATTTAAACACTCCTAAAAAGAGCTGGGATGGAAATAAACAATCCACTCCCAAGGAAAAAGTTTTCCAGTCCAGAGGAAGGTCTCCTCGACGGAGGGAGAGAACTCCGACTCGAGAACGCCAGTCTCCCCAACGGGAGCCCTCTGAGAAAAGATATAACCTTAGAAATAGGGATAATATAAAAAAACCTGATAGATATCAAAGTATTGATACACGTCCCTCTCGATCTTTTCCACAGAATTCGGAAAGAAGAGGACGGTCAGACCCAGGAGAGCACACCAAGTCCAAAGACAAGGAACCTGCTCAAAATAAGAAATCTCAATTTCAGAAAAAGAAGGTAGCCAGTATTAGAGTAATCAACCATGCCGAGAATACTGAGGACACAGTTGAAAAACGGGGAGTGGGCATTGACAATGTTGGACAGTGCAGCAGAGATCAGTATAGCGCGCAAGATCTTGATGAGTCATCTGGAGACAGTGGACACGAATGAATACATTCAGGTTGAAACTGCCGACGCCAGACTTAGCGAGCCCCATAAAATATACGAAATAACATTGCGTATGGAGGGTGATAAGACTAGGAAAATTAAGGGTCTATTTTGGGATAAGCTCTCAAAAGGCTATGATATTCTGTTAGCTGAAAAAGATTGGCCCCCGGAGTTTGTCAGGGAGTGCCCTCGTGGCGAAGAAGTGATTATGCCTGCCTTCTCGAATCACATACCGATTCATAAAAAATACACATATGCAAGGAAATGGGCTGTAGCCCAGGCACCTGCATTGTATAAAAATCATGTAGGATGGGATGAGGATTCACCTCCTCACAAAATCCAACTAAAAAGTGAACCAACTGCCCAACGGCAGTATCCCATAAAGCAAGAAGCTAAAAAACAGGTCAGGGAGATCTTAGATCAACTTGAGTACCAGGGGGTGATTGAAACATGCACCTCTCAAATGAACAATCCTTTGTTTCCTGTCTCCAAGCCAGACAATTCATATCGTCTAGTTTTGGACTACAGACACCTTAATACATGTTGCAAAACTTTTGCAGTACAAAACTCGCATAGTGCAGCCCTAATGAATAACATAGTTAGGAAAAAATACAAAACGACATTAGACATTTCTAATGGTTTCTTTTGTCAAAACATTGCACCAGAAAGCAGATACTTGACCGCTTTCTCCGCATTTGGGTCACAGAAAAAATTCTGTCGACTCCCACAGGGGTTCAAGAACAGCCCAGGACTATTCTCAGCTAGGGTAACAGAGTTACTACAAATCTATGATGATGAAGCATTATCTTACGTAGATGATATTTATCTCACAGACGACGACTTGGATACTCACTTGAAAAGAGTGAACACCATTATACTTGGGTTCGCAGCAGAGGGTTACAAATTCAACTTTAAAAAGTCTCGAATTGCCCATCTGACAGTACTGTTTTTAGGGTACGAATTATCAAGTGAAGGGAAAAGCCTAGCGGACAACTTCTTAGAGAAGTGCGCTGTACTCCAAGCTCCAAAAACGCTGAAGAATTTACAATCAATACTAGGTTTTCTGAATTTCGGAAGAACTTACATCCTAAATTACGCAGAGAGGGTTAAACCTCTCTACGAACTAATAAAACCTGATTTAAAACAAATCAATTGGACTCAAAAACACACAGAAATTTTGAGATCACGGCAAACAGACATGTTAGCAAAAACAAAATTAGATACACGTGACAACACGATCGATCTTGTAATCCGAGTCATCCCAGGAAGATGTGGATTCACGTACCTAACCTCTAATGAGGGAGAAAAGGTACCAATTTCAATTAAATCTCACTTGTACACACAAGCAGAAAAAACATTCAGTCACACAGAAAGAACTGTGAACGCAGTGCAAATCGCATTAGCAAATGAAAGAGAACTAGCACACGGCAAACGGATTAATATCCTTACAGCGGAATCCGCCTTCGAGGCGCTATTCAGCCCAGTAAACCTGCCTACAGTGTCACTGGATCCAAAATGGATACAGTGCATAGATTCTCTAGGAGCGGAAGACGTGAAATACTATTTCGCCCCGCAATACGAAGAACTGAATGATTTAGAATATGAAGAAGAATATCCTCTGCCAATCGAAATTTTGCCTCTCCCACAATACGCCTGTATAATCTATACAGATAGCTTTGTACAGCATTTTAATGTAGAGAATAAATCCTACAATGCAGCATGTGCGATTATTAAAGGTCGTTGGCTGTGCGGTAAATTCAGACCGAAAGTAACAAAAACTGAATCTGTAAGAAACTGTTCGGTTCAGAGAACTGAAATCAGATCTTTAAAGATGGCGCTCGAAAATGCAGAACGCGAATTCCCCACACTTATCGTGTGCGATTCTCATTTTTGCGTCAACTCTTACAACAATAAGCTGCAGAGTTGGATTGAAAACGACTACAAAGATGACACAGGTGCCACAATAAAGCATAAATTGCTCTGGAACGAGGTAGCTCTTTTAAGTAAAGAACTACAAAAGACTCACGTGATTCACGCACAGAGTCTTCAACGTGATGGCGTTCACGTTGCAGGGAATTCATTGGCTAATGCAGCCACCGCGGAAGCAACTAAACCGGCTTCCGTAGCCACAGAAAAGCGTACAGATAAGTATATAGACGGGGAAACCATGCTAGCAGTAAAAACGACCGTAAAAGGCGACTGTGCAGCATTACCCGTAAACTATCCACTCAATTATGCATACATAATCGATGCAAACTCCGTTCCTTTTGCTCGAATCCCTGGAGTGGGGGATAGAGTAATTCCAAACAGGAGCAGGAGGGGCTTCCTCCTACTGGAAGCACACATGGGGTTGGGTCTGAGACACCAAACAATCAAAGCCTCTCTGAAAGAATTGCAATCAGAGTACTGGTGGCCAGGAATGAGTATAGATATTCAATGTTGTGCTCAAAATTGTGAAGACTGCAACAGAGATCGCAGAAATGAACAGGCCAGGGTAGTTTCAGGATCCCTTCTAGACAGCATAAGGCGGTCTATCTGCGCAATCAAAGAAGAGAAGCGCGTCCCAGTGTACACCATTAAGACGAAAAGCACTTAAAAAATGAGGCCTCCAGCGCTCGGCTGACGCTAGAACGGTTATAAAAGATTAGCGAGTCCATATCGGCACATACGCAATTACCACGTTCCGTTCTGACCAGGGTCCTGCTATTAGCTCTCGAGCTTGTGGGGGGGCCATGGCCAGCATGGGAATTGGGTTGCGGTATTCTTGTCCGTCGCACAAGTGTGATAGAAAGAAAAAAACGGGATATAAAGCAATCTATAACTGCGAAGGTATTAGGTTCAGGCGCTGGGTGGGTCAAACATTTAATAAGTGTCCAGACTAGTCTTAACAACATGCCAAGAAATTCTCTAAAAGGTTTCAGCCCATACGAACTATTGTTCGGAATAAGAATGAACGTTCAGGACCTCGATAGTCAGATGTCAGTGGTACAAGCAGAAACAAAGCAGTTTGAAGTAAAAGACCGTTTGGCTGTTTTACAGGAACTGAATGAAACAAGAAAATCATTAAGCAACATAAAGTTAAAGCAACAGCCAAATACCACTGACGAGGCACCACCCGCAACAGCCCCAGCAAGGCCTGTCTGGATTCCAAAGATTGGGGATCTAGTCAGAGAAAAGATCGCGGTTAAGAAGGAATTTGGGCCTTCTTACAGAAAAGCAGTACCTGTCTTAGCAGTCACCGGAACAAGATCAGTTGTGCTACCGCCCCTTGCTGGTAAAAAGGAGAACAGAGTCGTGTCCATCGACCTGGTAAAACCACAAGCATGTGGCCTATAATCAACAGTAGGCCCAGTGGACTCCCAAGAAACAACAGAATACCCAAACTTGCAACAATCCAAGAGGTTCAAACTGAAAGACTAATCACATTCGATCAGCCTGCAGTGCACAATGAAGGACTATGCAATAATGCCATGGAACTCGTGCCTCTTGAAACACAGATTGAAACAGTTCGTCAAGAAACAACACCAGTCTACAATAATGTGGCATCAGAAAGTGCTACCGAGAGACAGATTGAAAGAACAATCCCATCAATTGACAGAACTGCCTCTGGTTATTTCATCAACTTCGACAACTTCTCTGAAGATTTAAACGACTCCGAAGTGATGCCAGAAACAAAAAAGTCTTTTAAAGAAAATACAACAGGACTCCTTCAACAAATCAAAGAACTATATCTGGATTCACCGTTGATTGAGCATTGGATCATCTCAGGGGTATTCATACTCCTACTATGCCTAATTTTAGTTTTAATTTTAGGAAAGTTCATTACAATTGAATGGACACAGCAAGTCAGAACATCAACCTAGTCCTGAAACCACACAGATCATCCCACGTGAAGAAAAGAGAACTGTCAACAGTAAATGTCACAGCAATTCCAATACCTGGTGGGGTAGTATGGGAGAAAACAGACTATGAGATCTATGGTCCGGTCGAAATCCTGAAGTATCCTCATCAACTAAAGGTTTCCTTAAGTGACTTTGTGACACCAAGTACATTCTCTGATGATTGGGACTTTAACAGTATTAATGACATGATGTCTGATTTAGTAATGTCAGCTAGATTCACAGATCATGATTATTTACAAGGTTCATCTAGTTATGAGCAGTTATTCTGTTACACCCACTATGGGGATCATTACTTGCATAAATCTGCACAGCCTAGAAATGTTTTTATGTATAATCAATGGGAACATTGTTCTACACCACCAAAAAGCAGTTCTAAAGCATTTTTTGAGAAATTCAAATATTTTTCAGGGTTTAACACCAGTGATGCAGAAACGTTTTATTATAAACTGTTAGATAAAACAGGCATGAAAACAATGCTGACAAATTCTAAATTGATATATTCAGAAGCATTTTATGACAAAATGATGACATTTGGTTTTGATTATTGGAAAAATAATATTGAAACAAAATCAATTTGGGGTACAAAAGATTGGCAGGTGCAAGGCATAGAAGCACTATTTAGAACCTGCATGATACCAGAACAAATGTTATTTTTAAATGACACTGTACACCAAACATCTTGTCTTGGCCTAGCTAAGAACAAAGAAATGAAAACACCGTCTATACCAAAGCCAATACCTGAAAATGCAACAGCTGATAATGAGTTAGACGTGTCACACATTTTACATTTCAACAGAACACATCCTGATTGGAAAAAGTGGTTAATCTGGCCTACAGACACAAATAGCTGTCAAGATAGATTCCTGAACAAAACACAGGGTTTAAAAATGACCAGATTAGACCCTAGATATTCCCAGAGACAACATCCAGGAATTATAACCACATACAGTGTAGGTAAACTCTGCCTAGAATGGCTAACTACATCCACACTGGCTGAAATTAAGCAACACTTGTCTTTATTAAAAGATGGTGCTGATTTGCGCGATTTCATTCTTGGACCACGCAAACAGCGTCAAAAGCGTTTCATAGCGACCAGCATCTATGCTGCTTACAACGAGGCTTGGAAAGTAAAGCAAATTGAAACTGCTGAAAAGATACGAGAAATTGATCGTATTAATTTGGAAAAATCACTTTCTGTGGTAGACAATGGGTTAATGACTCTGTCTTCCAGAATATATTCTTTGGACAATATTGTATCCTCTGCCTTTGATGTGATAGACAGAGATTTGCTAATGTTACAACATGGCCAGTCTCAATTACGCTCTATTATAGAACTAGGCTGGACGCTGCAAAATCTTCGTTCAGGCTATGTGCCTTGGCGTCTGATAAACACAACGTCATTATTTTCCATTTTTAACCTTACTGATAAACAGATCAGTTTGGCACAGAAAGGAGCAGACTATACAATCTTGAGCATCGAGAAACTCGAGAGATTATCATTGACAATGTCAGAGAGTCCTGTCATTGAATGGATAATACACGGAATTATCACTATTCCGATAACAACTTTCCGCTTTAAAAAATGCCTTGAATACATACCTGCTGGCCAGTATGAACAATTGGGTAAGGGATATGTTAAATCCGAATGGAAATTACCATACACTCATTCTTGCTATAGTGACAGCGACAAAAATGTATTTCTTAGTGGTGACAACTGTAAACACTCACTAAGCGGTATACTTTTGTGTCAGGGTATTAATTTACACGGAGCATGTGATGGCAATTCAAACAACCTTTCATGCCACCAGCTAGTCACACCTGCAACTCAGATAGAGCCCTTCTTTATGCAACTCGCAAACGGGAGTTACATTCTAAGAACGGATCACAGGTGCTGTGGCCTCGCGCCCGGAAAAAGTTATCTAGTAGAAGTAACGTCCATGGTCAAATGTTGTATGCAAGCATTGTTCCCGAGCGGGCCTCCAGACACAGTGACTCCCCTCTGGCCTCGTCTGAATCTCTATTCTATACGAATTGATACATTAAGCAAAATGAAATCTGTGCTTTTACAGACAACAGTGCCTATAACGTCATCTAAAGAGACGTATGATCTTCTAGTCGCAAGGACGGCTACTGAGGTCCATGACCTTTATCAACAAATTGCCCCGTGCATTTCGTACAAATACTCGACCAACTCTTTAACATGTCTAGTGCTACAAGCATCCCAGGCATATTTAAGACAGTCTTTACGGGACTGCTAACACCCTTCCAGGCAATTTTGGGAATCTTTCCTAATTTTGTGCACTCCATCTTTGGTGGTATTCCACTATTTTTTGGACTCATCGCAGGGATTCTATTTTTGACCCTTCTGCTACGTTATGGCAAACCTCGGCTCAGACATAGCTCCCATGGGAATGGAAGAAACAATCCTAGCAATGCGCTACAGGGACAGGATAACTAACGTCCTCGGATTGGCCAGGCTAAGAGATCTAAACATGACCTGGTTCCTTTCATTCAGACCGATATGGCAAAATTGCATTTTACCTGTGCTACGGTGTATGCTTTGCGGCGAGGAATGCGTGTTGGACATCTGTCTTTCACTTCCATCAGCAGTACCAATGGACGTCGATACTTTGCTAAGTCCAATAACGGCTCACGCATTGTGTTGTCCCCAGCGGCTACCAATCCTGATGACGGCATTCGTGGAGACTCCTGTACTACAGCCAAGTGGTAACAGTGGAGCGAGTGACAAAAGCAACATCATCCAGGTACAACGTTCTGTGAGCATTGCTGATCCTGCATTCGATGACAGCAATCATTCTCACACCTGCCAAGTTTCAGCGCTATCTAATTTGGTTGAACTATCACCTGATTTTGTAGACCAATTCTTTGCGAGCCTGTCTGATACGATGTTCTCACCCACAGAGAAACAATAACTTTTGAGAAGCTTTCCGACACACAGCGTTCCCATGAACTCTGAATTCGGCCTTCAGTTTTGATCAACATAAAACTGCCAGGAGCTTTGGTAAACTGATTTTTTCTTTGAATTGGACAATTTTTTAAAAAAAAATATTGACCCTCTCTTTTTGGCACGAACAATTCTTTGCTTAACGTAAAAACTATTCTTAGAGAACAGAAGCTTCACACTTCTATTTCTAAAAAACACATCTAGAGACATAACAACATAACACCAGCCTCTAGCACACATATTATTACAATGCATTTTTATGTGATGATTTATCTCGCATTTCTTCTGTCAGAGATACTTCATGTGTAATTCTTTATGCATAATCGTTCATTGATTCCATATGCAATACCTTTTGAATGATTACTATGCTTTAAAAAACGTACAGTACCTAAATTCCATGTATTACAAGTACGCCTATTTCGAATGCATTTATGTATTTTGGGGTGGGCAATGTTACACATGCATCTAATTGCTTAGTTTTAGTAATTTTGATGGACATGAATTCGTGGAGTGGGTGTCATGTGCTTATCTAGGTTCCTGATCGATACTGTGACCTTATGCCCCTATTCGGCTATAAATCCATTTATTCCCTATATTGGCATAACCGTTCAAGTGCGATTTTCTGAAAAGTCATCTCTGGCCTCACACGAGCAGAGCCACAGAGCCACATTCCAGCATGACTCTCTGCTACTTCCTTTGCGACCAATTAGTGCAATGACAGAGCAGCAGTCACTATCTGATATTCCTAGATAACACTCCGAGTTCTTCAACAAGATAAAAACTTAGCAAACCTGGAAATCCCCGCTTGCTATGTTTTGATTAGTAATGGAACTCTAATGAGCAACTGATAACTATCACTTCCTAGTGACATCTTTAATTGACGTCTTATGTCCAGCAAACTTGCGTCAAACCCGGCACCTGTCAGGTATAAATATTACCAACGTTGCCTTAAGCAATGAGCGAACATGTTGCTGATGCCAGCTGCCTGCATGACCCCGTGTTGGTAAAAACTAGCACTCTGTCGCTGCAGCCTGCTATCCTGTGGTGGTGAAGCTACTGATTACCATTATCGCCGCTACAGCGCGACCTATGGTGCAGTACGCTTGAGGAGCCGTGCAGCCGTCCTCTGCGAAGACATCCAGCCCAGCTGCCCGCGGACGCTGTCACCCCTCCTTCCTCCAGACGCGCTGAGAGAAGCCGCTGCCTTTCTCGTGCAGAGAAATCCAGTCCCGGCGCTTCCAGTTTACCCTCGCAGGTGACTGGGATATCGAGAGAGACCCCTGAAGGAGATACCAATCCTCCATCATTCTATTCAGAGGTATGGTGTTGACTAAACCCTTAGACGAGAATTCTTGAAACAAACCTTGGCAAAACCAACTTAACTTAAGCTACTTACTTACTCCCCTTCTCACGTGTTAGGCCTAGGTCAGGCACACTGGGGTAGGCTTAGTTAGAAGCACCAGTTGAGTATGTTAGCCTAATGTATATATGACTGTATATATGTTTTATTACTTTTAAACCATTGTATGGCTAAGAAACCATATCAATGCTTTTACAGTTCTATTTCTCTATTCTTATCTTACTGTACGTACTTTTCATAATAACAGTTATTGCAATTGTGGCAATACATTTCTCTTGTATGAGAAGAAAGACTGTTCAATAAATGTTAACCTTTATTGATACACGCCCGTCTCTCTATTCTCTACATACTGTGAAAGTAAACTGCACTAGACTGACTGAGTGAAATCTATGTCTATTGTTTCACACGACCCTAGAGATCGACTCTTGATCTGAGGAGCAAAGTTGTCATGTTGCACGGTTGTTGGAAAGCTGAATCCCTTCTTGTCTGTGCCAAGGAAGCTGATCACTTCCTATGCAGAGAAGAAAGTTTCCAGTGACCTCTGAGCTAGTTGGTAACACAACCCAATTAAGTTTAGCATAGTCAGTGGAGGCCTGGAATATAAGCAGTTCCACGTCGATACTACTGTTTATGTTATTCCAATGCGCAGGGCCTAGTGGGAAACTAGGAACTACACTACACTTTTGATTTGGAGATGCCTAGCAGGGCTTCTCTTATTCCATCTCAGTACCCTTCTAGACAGCCAAGCTCCAATCAGAATGTGAGAGAAAACCAGTTTGGACCCCGTCAGGTGGGAGGAGTGCTCACCTAAAAAGAGGAGTAGCCAAGTAGCTGAAGACAGGCCTGCCTGGTGGCGGAGTGGGTCTGCCTTATTGAAACAGTAACTCTTGGCTAATTGTTCAGTAACACAAAGAGGAAGTCCTGGAAAAAGAGGTGGGTTGCTGTGGGAAAATAGTTAGGACTGGATGGCAGAATTACTCCAATCATCGGCTAGTGCAGAGGATAAATCTGACTCCTCAACCAGCACCTCCTCAGAAATGTACTGGGCCAGGGAAGACTCTAACCGAAGAGGAAAGCCCTGCTCGTAGAAGACTCCATAACTCTGGTGAAAGATGAGGGATCACACAATGATTCAAGGACTCCTGAGGCACTTATAGACTTGATCTGCTCTCTAAGATGGTTGACCTCCTGTTTGTCTAATTCAAAATCAGAAGAACTCCTCTATCCAAGAGAGCCATGCTGACCACAGAGACCTGGTCCCTGCAGAAGAATGAGTGAGAGAGGCCAGTACAGAGGCCTGCTCTGATCGAACCAGGGCTGCAGGACTGGCCAGAAGGGAATTTCCCAGCTGTTGGACAGGCCTCGTGCACGGGCCGCTCCCTCCCGCATGATAGGGTCCGAGCACCGGCTCTCCCGGTGCCACCAGAAGAACCATCCCGGCAACCCCCCAGAAGCAACCCACACCCCGTCCCCCACGGGACGCCGGCTCCTGAACATCCCAGCATCGGCTGACCCGGGCCTCCGTCAGCACCATTGCCCGGCCCAGCCGCCATCTTGGACACTGCACCACGAGGCCGCGTGGCCTCAGCTCGACCCCAACCCTGGGCCTGGCCAGGCCCCGACATCGAGGCACCACCATCCACCCAGGAGGTGAACGGACCACTTGGCAGGTCAATGGGAGAGAGGAGTGTTGATGGCTCTCCCACGCCAGGTGCCGATCGCCCCCAGCCTCCCCGGGCGCTGGCTCCACCCCCCTGCTGGGTGTCTGGACTCCCTCAACCCGGACCTCCCGACCTCCAAGAGCGAGGGTCCGGACATCAAAGGAGGCCATACCTATAACTGGGGCAGCTCCAGAGCAGGAAGGCAGTTGTATCCTGGAGTCGAGAGACACCTTGAAGAACTCATCCTTGACGGACTGCTGGCGCTGCCGCAGCCCTGCCTTGTGAACCGTCGTCCTGCCTGCCGGCGCTGCCGCGGCCCTCTGCAACCTACATCCTCGTCGGGACCTGCTGGCGCTGCGGCGGCCCTCTGCAACCTACATCCTCGTCGGGACCTGCTGGCGCTGCCGCGGCCCTCTGCAACCTACATCCTCGTCGGGACCTGCTGGCGCTGCCACGGCCCTCTGCAACCTACATCCTCGTCGGGACCTGCTGGCGCTGCCGCGGCCCATCCTTGTGTGAACCATCGCCCTTGCCGGCTGGCGCTGCCGCAGCCCTTCTCAAGTGAGACTTGTCATCCGAGCCTGCTGGCGCTGCCGCGGCCCGACCGTCCAGAACTCCGAGCTCGAGGATTGAGAGCTATTCATCGTACCACCAGTACCAGACTGGTACCAAGACTGTCCCGCTACCCTATTTCCCTCAGAGACTAGAATTGAGAGGACCCTCGTGTCCCGATCTCGCTGTATCGCTGATAACCGTGCTTCAAGAATCTTATATAAAAGAGTTGGGAACTGGGAGTTCATTAGTAAGTAACATCAAAGACAGGAGTAAGATAAGACTACTCTCAGAATGTGCTGTCAAAGAATCGCTCCCTGAAAAAAGTTTGTGGAATGGGCCCTTTGAAAAACCCTTTGACCAATAAAATACTTGACTAAGCCTTCTTTCTGTAAATTACCTGATGTTCCACATACATAATCTCCATGACACGTGTGGCCTATGTAAACATGCTCACTCTCCCTCTTTTACCAGGTTCTAACCATGTGTTGATCCATGTGCAGAGGAAGTACCATTTATTTGGATCCATACCATTGTCAAGCCCTTTGCTGGTGGGAAATGTATGATCAATTACAGTTTCATTGTGGACTTTCTCACCATTTGTCATTTCACTACAAGTAAAATAATTACATTTTTTATAAGCAATATTATATTGATAATTGGAGTAGGTATAAGGGGATGAGATGTTAAGGAGATAAGGTGTTACAAGTAAGGGATTAAGTGGTTAAGGATAAAGTTTACGATAAGGGGTTACAGGTTTGGGGTTAAATATGAAGGTACAGGGACAAGAGGAGAGGGACAAATGAAAGGGCATAATGGGATGAGGATGTAACTATAAGTGGGGGAGTCATGAGGGCTTAGGGGTAATGGGAGAATGGTGAATAAGAGGATAAGAGATTAATGATGTAAAGTTATTGGGGTAAGAGTATGGGAAAGGGTTATAGATGAGAATTCTTTTAGTAATATGTATATATGTTAAGAGTAAGATACTAAAGGTAAGGTTATGAAGGGTTAGAGGTTAAAATTATAAAGGTAATAGCGTACATTTAAGGAATTAAGGATAAGTGGTTAAGAGTAAGGGGTTAAAGGTAAACATGAGGGGCAGGGGTCAAGGGTCCAAGAAAAGGGAATAATGTGGAATATGGGTGATTCTGCAAAGGGTTTTGAGTAGAAAAGGAAGATTGGCGCACAGGTAGGTAAGCAATGAGTGTGAGAGTGCAAAGTAGAAAACGGTGCTCACAGGTCAGAGGAAAACCCAAACAACCCCTGTAAATGTGTGGGTACAGACCCACACCGAGATATAAGACAGAGTCCTGGGCACATGTTAGAATATAAATACAATAACGTTCTTTTGTTAAGTTCTTGGAAGTCAAGTAATTAGTGGTCGACATCAGTAGGTTCTTTAGGTTGTGTATTCCAGAGACTCTTCAGGGCTGCAAGGAAGGGCCAAATAACTTTGTATGTCGCTATACCAGTGATAATTCAAACCTGGAGTAACGGGTGTACAGGAAGAAGTACGCTATCCGTATCCGAATAGCGGGGCAGATCACCGACGAACGAACAGGCGCACACTTTCCCAGGATTCATTGCATTACGGACATGCATGTCCATTCCTCCTTAACTTGGGATCCTCTACGTGAGTTTGTGGACACACCGTCCTACCTGTTTTTTACTTTGCCCCGCTACTGTTTTCACAGCAGTACTTCTCCCTGTACACCCGTTACTCCGGGTTGGAATTATCACCGGTATAATGACATACAAAGTTATTTGGCCCTTCCTTGCAGCCTTGAAGAGTCTTGGTAATACGTTCCAGCATGACAAAACACGTGGCCGCTGGTTTTTGTTTCCTTTCTGCTTATGAAAATAATTAAATACGCAACCTAAAGAACCTACTGATGTCGACCACTACTTACTTGACTTCCAAGAACTTAACAAAATGACTTTTTTGTACATTTATATTCTAACGTGTGCCCAGGACTCTGTCTAATGTGGAATATGGGGCTAAGGGTAGTCAGTTAATGGTAAAGGTAAAAAAGTAATGGTAAGAAAAAGGGGGTAAGATGTTAAGGATGTAAGTTTAGTGCTAACTAGGGGCTAGGGTTTAAGGGTAAATGCTTATGAGAAAGGTTAAGTGGTTAATGTTAAAATGTCGAGGTTGATGCTTAAGGGTAAGGTAATGGTTAAGTGTAAGATGCAAGAGGGTAAGAGGTTAAAGTGGTAAGCAAAAGAGGTTAGGGACACAGGTTTATATGTAAGGTTAAAGAGTTAAAGCTACAGTTTAGCATAAGGGGTAAGAGGCTATGGGTGCATTGGTAAAGGACAAAGCTAAGGAGTTAAGGATTTAGGGTTAACGATAAAGGTATGTGTAAGTGTAGATGCAGGGGAGAGAAAAAGGGGTTACAGCTTTTCAATATTGCACTTCTTTACCAAAAACTCTCCAATTTCTGGAGAATTTTGTCAATACTAAGTGACTTTATCAGTTGAACTTTCTCTATCAAAGGTTCAATATGGTGTAGGAAATCCAGTCAATTGATAATTTTCTCTTATGAGCATCTGCTGTTTTTTTCAATATAGATCAAAACAATAGACTCATGTGAAGAAAGAATGGTGGTGCAATGACATGTAAAAAGACCACAAATATTTAGTAGTCAATGTAGAAATGCAAAAATAAATGTATATTGTATTTAAAAAAATGAAAATGGTATAATGCATATGCAATACATACCATTTTTAAACACACTATAAATATATATAAATATGTGTTTTTAAATAACATGCAGTGTAATGCAAGCATATGCACAAATATGTTCATAATGCATTATGTTTAAAGATTTATTTACGTTACTTCATATATAATATTTTCTATCAAATAAGTTGCTAAGTAAACAATTTAGCTAAATGTTTCTTTATTGCTAATATTATTAATTTTGTTTTACAAACATCTTTCTTTTCTATTTCAAATGTTCTCAATTCTTTATGGTTTTTAGGTTATTTGAAGGCAAATTATGTTGCATATATCTGTGTGTATATTTATATATATATATATATATATAACTAAATGTGTATATATATATGTATATATATATATCTATATCTATATATATATATATATATATATATATATATATATATATATATATATATATATATATATATCACCTGCATTGTTTCTTTAAAATCATTAAATATTTATTTAATTATCCAATGTGTAATTTTATATTTTGAGCAGGAAATGAGACAAAATTACTTAAAAATTACGTCTCATTTTTGTTTAACCTTATTATAAAAACTACAAATACATTTTCTACTTGTTAAGGAATTTATATTTATTCATTTTAAATTAGTAGAGAAATTGTATACATTTTTTACTATTCTAATTGCAGTTTCACAAACATTGGGGAAAATGTATAAATGGAGGCCAATGAAACTATTCTAACTTCTGTCCCCAATGTTTGAACGATTAAAATTAGAATAGTATTGTATTATATTGTAATTGCATTTATATAGCGCTTACTACCCCTGATGAGGCATTGAAGCGCTTTTTCGGCGAGTAGCATGCTATTTTGGAACCCATAAAAGAATAGTGGTGAATTAGTATAGGGAAATATGAAAGTTATTTGAGTGGTGGATATGTTAGTCAGTTATTTGGATTGAGAAGGATAGGGGAGCGATAGTGAAGGGAAAAAAGGTTTGAATTTATATAGTGCTTGCTAGCCCTGATGAGGCGTTGAAGCACTTTTTCAGCAAGTAGCACGCTACTTTGGAACCCATAAAGGATTAGTGGTAAATTAGTATAGTGAAATATGAAAGTAATTTGAGTGGTGGATATGTTAGCCAGTTATTTGGATTGAGAAAGGTAGTGGAGGAATAGAAGAGGGAAAAAGGCTTGCATTTATATTGCGCTTGCTACACCTGATGAGGTGTTAAAGCACTTTTTCAGCGAGTAGCACACTACTCCGGAACCCATAACGGATTAGTGGTGAATTAGTATAGTGAAATATTAAAGTAATTTGAGTGGTGCATGTGTTAGTCAGTAATTTGGATTGAGAAGGATAGTGAAGGGATAGAAGAGAGAAAAAGGTTTGCATTTATATAGCACTTGCTACCCCTGATAAGGTGTTGAAGCACTTTTTCTCAAAGTAGCACGCTACTTCGGTACCCATAAAGGATTAGTGGTGAATTATCGTAGTGAAATAAGAAAGTAATTTGAGTGGTGGATATGTTAGTCAGTTATTTGGATTGAAAAGGAAGAGGGAATTCATCTTGGTCAAATTCCATTTCTACAATCGATGGGAGCCTTGCTAGCATCAACATTTTTTATTCGAGGAATCTGATGTGAAGGTAGTGAACTCTGTGGAAAGGCTTTCCTCCATTCTCTCACATGCAGCCAATGGGTGGCCTTGCTGCAGGCGGGAGGAGGTTAAAAGCAGCAGATACAAACCTCATTAGCTGTGCTCTAAATGCTTTACAGTGGCAATTAACTGCTGCAAAAGTTAGCTTCATATGTGGCACTGATTAGCATGAGTCTAGTAAACTAGTTATAGTGTGAAAATATGTAAATTCCAAAACTTGATCTTTCTCTCCAATTGTGTACTCTTCCAGCTTCTCTATAAATTTAGGTTGATACACTGAGGCAAAGTGACACCCTTGGTAACCCTGTAGGTAAGGATGTTATTGCCCCAGAAGGCTCACAACCTCTGTAGATGCCATTTAACTTTCTGAGCACCGCAAGGGGTGGTGGCTGCTATGCTGCACAAATTCATAGTTCTTTGCTACTTCTAAGCACAAACATTGGGAAAAATGCATAAATGGGAGGCCAGGGAAACTATTCTAACTTCTATCCCCAATGTTTGCACGATTAAAATTAGAATAGTATTGTATTATATTGTAATTGCATTTATATAGCGCTTACTACCCCTGAAGAGGCATTGAAGCTCTTTTTCGGCGAGTAGCATGCTATTTTGGAACCCATAAAGGAATAGTGGTGAATTAGTATAGGGAAATATGAACGTTATTTGAGTGGTGGATATGTTAGTCAGTTATTTGAATTGAGAAGGATAGTGGAGCGATAGTAGAGGGAAAAAAGGTTTGAATTTATATAGTGCTTGCTAGCCCTGATGAGGCGTTGAAGCACTTTTTCAGCAAGTAGCATGCTATTTTGGAACCCATAAAGGAATAGTGGTGAATTAGTATAGTGAAATATGAAAGTAATTTGAGTGGTAGATATGTTAGCCAGTTATTTGGATTGAGAAAGGTAGTGGAGGAATAGAAGAGGGAAAAAGGCTTGCATTTATATTGCGCTTGCTACACCTGATGAGGTGTTAAAGCACTTTTTCAGCGAGTAGCACACTACTGCGGAACCCATAACGGATTAGTGGTGAATTAGTATAGTGAAATATTAAAGTAATTTGAGTGGTGGATGTGTTAGTCAGTAATTTGGATTGAGAAGTGTTAGAACCGGCTGTCTCTAGTTGGCAGAGGTATACACTTCTGACAAATAGGGACACTCCTTTTCTAGTCAGGGCAAGGGGATCACACCCTTCGATAACCCCTGCTCACCCCCTTGGTAGCTTGGCAGAGCAGAACAGGCTTATCTCAGAGGCTGTGTGTTAAGCAATTATGACCACATACAGTAATACAGTGAATACACTACAAATGGACACGACACCGGAGTATTATAAAAATAAGTATTTTTATATAAGACTTAGCACAAGACCAAATAACGGCAAAACTGTACACAATCGGAATAAATACGTTCGGGAAGGAAAAAGGATAGTTCAAAGGTAGTTTCTTCTTTAGCACAAGAGTCTTTTATATCAAGCAAATCTTCTTCTTGGAAACACAGTTCTTTAGCAACAGGGTAACTCACACGGGAGCTACACAACGCTGGGCAGAGATAATCCACAGGTTTCGGCGTCGACCGCGAGGAGCGCTGCGTCGGGCCTGGAGTCACACGGACCCCCAACAACACAGTACCTTAGGAAAATGAAGCACACGATGATCAGCGGCGTCGAGCAATCCGGCGTCGCGTCTTCGGTGTCGATCAGGCCACCGCAGGCGTTGTCGATGATGCAGTTGCACAGAGTGAGCAGCGCTCACGGCGTCGAAGGGCACACGGTTGATGCGATCAGCAGCGGGGCAGACACGAGGTCCTCTGGAGTTAGAGCCGTACTCCTACTCACTGGCGTTGCTGCTGGCGTCGGTCGGGCCCAGCGTCCGATCGTCGTGGTTGCTGGTTCTTTCAGAGATGCTGGATTCACACTTCCAGCAGATAGCACTTTGTAGCAGGTGAAGTCCTTTAGCCCTGTGACTTCGGCAGGAGACTGGCACTCTTCCAGTCCTTGGAGATTTTCTTAGCAAGCGTGAGAGTACACACACAGTTCCTCTCTCCTGGTTCCTTGGCAAAAATAAAGAAGCACCGCAGGATTACCCCAACAACAGCACACTGGCAGAAGGGGTAGGCAGTCCTTTAGATCAACAGGCTTCTTGTCCTTGGTTACAGGGTTCCTTGTCAGAAGTGATCTGATTTCCTAGTTCAGGGGTCCTCCTCTTATACCCCTTTTCGTCTTTGATCCCTTTGTCTATGCCGGGGGTTTCCCAACATCCTGGGTCTGTGGTGGGTGGAGCTAGGCAGTAGCACCTGGCCTATTCATTGAGCCGGGCCGGGTCCTCAGACGACCCGCAGGAGGTGGAGCCAGCATTGACACTGGCAGGAGCAGAGCTATCGCCCTCCTGGCAGGAGGTGGGGCTGGGATCGTCCATGGCAGGTACAGAGCCATCCGTCGCTCGGCAGGAGGTGGAGCCAGCATTGTATCAGGCAAGGCAGGCTATCAACAACTACTCTCCCCCTACTCTCAACGTAATGTCCCACTCATCCCACACTGACTCATCCAGACCTCTTGGAGCCACCCAGCTCCTGTCACACACACGCAAGACCAGCAGAGACCAGATATGGTTAGACAAGAAAATAGACACTTTCTAAAAGTGCTATTTTCGAACCCAGAGTCCAAAAACCATCCACACCAACGGATGCGTAATTAAACCCCGAGTTCAGGGATACCAAACTCGACATTGCACCATGCTCCCCGAGCCAGCTAGGATTATAGCGTTAATAATCCCGGCGGCCCATTCTATCCAACGGAGAGCAGGCTACCTCGCAATAGTGAAGCCCTCAGATGGTGGCACTTCACTATCAGGACATGCCAACTTGGTCAGGCTTGTCCTACCTTACACTTACAATGCACCCTGCCCATGGGCCTACCATAGGGGTGACTAACATGAAGTTAAGGGAAGGTTGGAGGGGCTGGCAAGTAGGTATACCTGCGCAGCCGACGTGACAGTGCAAGACTGCACGTGGGTCTCGCAATGACCGACCCGTAGACATTCTTTTACAAGGCCGCTCCTGTGGGTGGCACAACACGTGCTGCAAGCCCACGAGCGGCATTTGTATTTACAAGCCCTGGCACTCCTGGTGCACTAGACTAGGGACTGACAGTAAACCAAATAAGCCAAACATGGATACAATAGATACATCATTTTAACAGAGGGAGCACTTGCGCTATGGCACTGATCAGCAGTGACACGGCGCCCAAAGCATATACCAGCAAAACATCGTAACACAGTAGAGGCAAACAGAAAAAATGGAGGAGAGACTCAAGCCAATGATGTCAGGTCTAACACGTGTCCCCTCCAGCTGAAATGTGGGGAGAACTACCCTTAACCTAGGGAGTCCTCATCACTAAGGCGGAAAAATCTGGACAGACCATCAGCATTGGCGTGATCTGTACCAGGGCGGTGTTCCACCGTAAAGTCCATCCCCTGTAGAGCAATGGACCACCTCAACAGTTTTGGATTCTCACCCCTCATTTGCATTAACCATCGGAGGGGCCTGTGGTCCGTCTGAACCCGGAAGTGAGTCCCAAACAGGTAGGGTCTTAGCTTCTTCAGCGCCCAGACCACAGCAAATGCTTCTCTCTCTATCGCACTCCACCTCGTTTCCCTGGGAAGTAACCTCCTACTGATGAAGGCTACAGGCAAGTCTCGGCCCTCTTCATTCACCTGAGCTAGAACAGCCCCCACGCCATGCTCTGAAGCGTCCGTCTGAACAATGAATTCTTTCGAAAAGTCGGGTGCTTGGAGTATAGGTGATGTGCACATTGCAGTTTTCAGGGTGTCAAAGGCCGTTTGACAGGCATCAGTCCAGATCACGTTTCGTGGCTGCTTCCTGGAAGTCAGCGAAGTCAAGGGGTGCACAATGTTACCGTAATCCTTGACAAACCTCCTGTAATAACCTGTGAGTCCTAAGAAGGCTCTCACCTGTGTTTGGGTTTTGGGCGGTGCCCAAGCCAGGATGGTATCAATCTTGGGTTGCAGGGGGGCCACCTTACCACTCCCTACTTGGTGCCCCAAGTACACCACAGAACCCTGCCCAATCTGGCACTTACTGGCCTTGATTGTGAGGCCTGCTCCGCGCATGGCCAACAACACTTCCTGGAGGTGACGCAAGTGTTCCTCCCAGCTGGCGCTGAACACTGCGATGTCGTCCAGGTAGGCGGCGCTGAATTCCTCCAGTCCAGCCAAGACCTGGTTGACCAACCTCTGGAAGGTGGCAGGGGCATTCTTCATCCCAAAGGGCATCACCCGGAACTGGTATAGCCCATCTGGTGTGGAGAATGCTGACCTCTCTTTTGCCCCATCAGTCAAGGCGATCTGCCAGTACCCAGACGTCAAGTCAAACGTACTAAGGTACCGGGCAGCCCCCAACCGATCGATGAGCTCATCAGCTCTGGGGATGGGGTGCGCGTCAGTCTTCGTGACTGAATTGAGCCCTCGGTAGTCCACGCAGAACCGGAGTTCTGGTGAAGCACCAGGCGCTGCAGCCTTCGGGACCAAGACCACTGGGCTGGCCCAAGGACTGCTAGAGGACTCAATCACCCCCAACGCGAACATTTTGGAGACCTCCTCCTTAATGTACGCTCGGACCTTGTCAGTCACCCTGTAAGCCTTGTGCTTCACAGGAGGGCTGTCTCCGGTGTCAACCTCATGGACACACCAATGCGTGACACCCGGAACCAAGGAAAACAGATCCGGGAATTGTCCCAACAGGTGGCGACAATCCTGTTTCTGCTCAAGGGTCAGTGTGTCAGAGAGGACCACACCATCCACTGACCCGTCTTGCTCTTTAGCATACAGGAGGTCAGGAAGAGGCTCACTCTCCTCCTCCGTTCCATCGTCTGTAGCTAGGAGCATGCCCACTTCGGACCTTTCTAAGTGGGGCTTCAAACGGTTGACATGCAGGACCCGCAAGGGGTTCCTGGGAGATTTCAAGTCCACCAGGTAGGTGACATCGCTCTTCTTCTCCACAACCTTAAACGGTCCAGTCCACCTGTCCTTGAGCGCACAAGGTTCCACAGGGGACATGACCCATACTTCCTGACCAGGCTGAAGCTCTACCAGAGTGGCATTCCGGTCGTACCATCGCTTCATCTCCTCCTGGCTGGCCTCCATATTTGCCTGAGCAAGTTCTCTGAAGCGCCGAGTCTGGTTCCGAAAGGCCAGCATGTAGCTGTATACATCCTGGGGAGGTTTCCTGGGAGATTGCTCCCAGCCTTCCTTGACCAGACTCAAAGGTCCTCTTACCGGGTGACCGTATAAGAGCTCAAAGGGGCTGAACCCTAGAGCCTTCTGCGGCACCTCACGGTAAGCAAACAACAGGCATGGCAAGAGGACGTCCCATTTCCGCCTCATTGGTTCTTCAAGACCCATAATCATGCCTTTCAGGGTCCGGTTGAATCTCTCAACCAGCCCGTTTCCTTGAGGGTGGTAAGGAGTGGTGAACTTGTAGGTTACCCCACACTCCTTCCACAGAGACTTCATATAGTTCGAAATGAAGTTGGTGCCTCGGTCGGACACCACCTCTCTGGGGAACCCCATCCGGGAGGAAACACCCATCAGTGCCCGTCCCACCACGGGGGCCGTCACTGTCCTGAGAGGGATGGCTTCCGGGTACCTTGTGGCATGGTCCACCAAGACCAGGATGAACCTGTTGCCCAGGGCTGTCTTGGGGTCCAGGGGCCCAACAATGTCAATACCCACCCAGTCAAAGGGGGTGCTGACCACTGGAAAAGGTTGGAGGGGAGCCTTCTGCTTCCTTCCGCTTTTCCCACTTGCCTGGCAAGTGCGACAAGTCTTGCAATGGATGTCTACATCCCTACGCATCTGAGGCCAATAAAAATGGGTGACAAGCCTGTCATAGGTCTTGTCCTGCCCCAGATGTCCAGCTAACGGTACGTCATGAGCCAAACCCAGTAGGAAGGCTCTGAAGCGCTGGGGCACCACCAGCACACGGGCTGACCCAGGCTCAGCAGCCTTAGGCTCGCTATACAGGAGGTCGTTCTCCCAGTACACAAAATGTGACCCTGACTGATCACCTGAGGATTGGGCTGAGGCCTGCTGCCTCATGCCCACAAGAGAAGGGCACTCTTTCTGTTCCGCACAGAATTCCTCCCTGGAGGGACCACCATCCTGCTGCCAGTGGGTCAGCTCGGGCAGATCTCCCAGTTCGGCAATTTGTTCCCCGGTGGGCTCCAGGGCATCCCCCTCAGGGTCTACCTCCTTCTGGACCACGGGAACAACAGGGGCCGGTTTCCCGCGCCTCCTGCCTCTTCTCTTCACAGCTGGGTCCTGGGCCGTACTTTCAGGCTCCGGGACCCCATCAACACCCTTACTCGCTGTCATGGATCGAGTGGTTGCACGCACCCACTCTGGCACACCCAACATTTTCAAGTGCGCTGCTCTCTCCACCTTAGCCCAAGGGGAGTCTTCCAAATCATTGCCCAGGAGACAGTCGACAGGCATGGCGGCCCTCACAGCAACTTGAAGAGTACCTGAAACTCCCCCCCATTCAAAGGAAACCTGAGCCACCTCACACTCTTTCTGGGAGTTATCGGCAGCTATCACGGGGTAGAATGCGTGGGGAACCACCTGCTCTCTGGACACCAAGTGACACTTGACAGCTGTCACACTCGCTCCGGTGTCTCTGAGAGCTTCCACTCTCTGGCCATTAATGGTCACCCACTGCCTATATTTACTAGTGTTACTAGGCAGAGGGGGTGGAGGGACCATTTGCATGTCTCCTAGCGAGACCAGGGACATTTCTGCGGGACCCCTCCCACCATGGACAACCATCTCCTCCCCTCCCAAGGCTACACTTGCCAACTGACGAGGGGGTGCACTCGGCGGTGCATTCGAATCCTTCTTGGGACACTGGGGGTCATAAAACCGGTGTCCCACCTGCCCACAACCGTAGCAGGTTAGGGGGCCCCTATGAACAGGTTTACCCGTCGGGGCCCCTGACTTCTTCTCAGGGGGAGGCTGGGAACCCTTCCCTTGGTTCCCTTGGGGATTACTTTGGGGCCCTTTCTGAGACTCCTTCTGTTTACCCTTGTCCCCCCCACTCTTCTGCTGGGGACCCTGCCCACCTTTGGCTGAGTCTCCCACTGGACCCTTGTGGACCCTGGTACTGACCCAGCGGTCCGCCTCCTCAGCAAGTTTTCTAGGGTTAGATATCTTGCTATCAATCAGGTGCTGGCGCAGCTCTGGAAAACAGTTATTAGACAAGTGCTCCCACGCAAACAAATCATAGAGAGCTTCATAACTTTCCACTTTGCTGCCCTTTACCCAACCATCCATGGCTCTGCAAAAATAAGACACATATTCAACCCACGTCATACCAGGCAACTTCTTACATTCTCTAAAAGCTTGTCTGTACTGCTCGGGGGTTAAACCATATCGCAACATTAAAGCATCTTTCATATGAGCATACGACATCCTATCCGCAACAGGCATGTCTAACAGGGTATCTCTTCCCTCATTCACAAAGCGACCCCACAACCCCGCTCCCCAATTCTTCTCAGGGACCTGGTGGGCCAACAATGCTAACTCATATGCTTTAAACCATTGACCAATATCTTCATTCTTATTGTAATCTTTGATCACATCTTTTGGGAAGTAAAACTTACTTTCTGCAGGCTCGGATGGAATGCTGCCACCAGAGGGATTCAATTCTAACTTTTTAGCTTGGATATCCAGTTCCCTCAACCTGGCTTCACGCTCCAAAGCTAACTTCTCTCGTTCAAACTCCAACTTTTTGATCTCTAAATCAGCTTCCCTTCTACCTCTTGCATTTTCTAACTCCAACTGCCCATTTATCTTTAGCCTTGCCATCTCCATGTTGTAAGCTCGCTCTTTCGCCCTTTCTTCTCTTTCTTCAGGGGAAAGACCTTTGGAGGAAACACTGCTTCCGGGAGAGGCCACAGGTCCGTTCACCGGCACCTCCTCATCCCCTTCCTCTGTGGGTACCACCACCACATCAGAGGGATTTCTGGACTCCCACCAGGCCTGCAATGCTTTATAAAAATCATCTTTTCTCGAGAGGCCGGTGGTAGGAACTTCAAACTGGTTGCAAAAGTGTTTCAGCTCATCTTTCTTGTATCTCTTTAGCTTACTCCTCTCGAACTCCTCCACAACAACGATAGCAGGGGCAGTGACTCCGTTGTCACTCATGGTTAAACTGGCAGTGTTCAGAAAATCAAGTTTCAGGAAAGCGGAGAACAAAAATAGGATCCTTCCGAATCAGATTGTGACTGCGTTATGGTCTGCTTTCACTATGTAGTGCACACTAATCACTGCACATGGGTCATAAATGCAAGGTCCAAATCCTCTCGCTGCTGCCAATGTTAGAACCGGCTGTCTCTAGTTGGCAGAGGTATACACTTCTGACAAATAGGGACACTCCTTTTCTAGTCAGGGCAAGGGGATCACACCCTTCGATAACCCCTGCTCACCCCCTTGGTAGCTTGGCAGAGCAGAACAGGCTTATCTCAGAGGCTGTGTGTTAAGCAATTATGACCACATACAGTAATACAGTGAATACACTACAAATGGACACGACACCGGAGTATTATAAAAATAAGTATTATTTATATATAAGACTTAGCACAAGACCAAATAACGGCAAAACTGTACACAATCGGAATAAATACGTTCGGGAAGGAAAAAGGATAGTTCAAAGGTAGTTTCTTCTTTAGCACAAGAGTCTTTTATATCAAGCAAATCTTCTTCTTGGAAACACAGTTCTTTAGCAACAGGGTAACTCACACGGGAGCTACACAACGCTGGGCAGAGATAATCCACAGGTTTCGGCGTCGACCGCGAGGAGCGCTGCGTCGGGCCTGGAGTCACACGGACCCCCAACAACACAGTACCTTAGGAAAATGAAGCACACGATGATCAGCGGCGTCGAGCAATCCGGCGTCGCGTCTTCGGTGTCGATCAGGCCACCGCAGGCGTTGTCGATGATGCAGTTGCACAGAGTGAGCAGCGCTCACGGCGTCGAAGGGCACACGGTTGATGCGATCAGCAGCGGGGCAGACACGAGGTCCTCTGGAGTTAGAGCCGTACTCCTACTCACTGGCGTTGCTGCTGGCGTCGGTCGGGCCCAGCGTCCGATCGTCGTGGTTGCTGGTTCTTTCAGAGATGCTGGATTCACACTTCCAGCAGATAGCACTTTGTAGCAGGTGAAGTCCTTTAGCCCTGTGACTTCGGCAGGAGACTGGCACTCTTCCAGTCCTTGGAGATTTTCTTAGCAAGCGTGAGAGTACACACACAGTTCCTCTCTCCTGGTTCCTTGGCAAAAATAAAGAAGCACCGCAGGATTCCCCCAACAACAGCACACTGGCAGAAGGGGTAGGCAGTCCTTTAGATCAACAGGCTTCTTGTCCTTGGTTACAGGGTTCCTTGTCAGAAGTGATCTGATTTCCTAGTTCAGGGGTCCTCCTCTTATACCCCTTTTCGTCTTTGATCCCTTTGTCTATGCCGGGGGTTTCCCAACATCCTGGGTCTGTGGTGGGTGGAGCTAGGCAGTAGCACCTGGCCTATTCATTGAGCCGGGCCGGGTCCTCAGACGCCCCGCAGGAGGTGGAGCCAGCATTGACACTGGCAGGAGCAGAGCTATCGCCCTCCTGGCAGGAGGTGGGGCTGGGATCGTCCATGGCAGGTACAGAGCCATCCGTCGCTCGGCAGGAGGTGGAGCCAGCATTGTATCAGGCAAGGCAGGCTATCAACAACTACTCTCCCCCTACTCTCAACGTAATGTCCCACTCATCCCACACTGACTCATCCAGACCTCTTGGAGCCACCCAGCTCCTGTCACACACACGCAAGACCAGCAGAGACCAGATATGGTTAGACAAGAAAATAGACACTTTCTAAAAGTGCTATTTTCGAACCCAGAGTCCAAAAACCATCCACACCAACGGATGCGTAATTAAACCCCGAGTTCAGGGATACCAAACTCGACATTGCACCATGCTCCCCGAGCCAGCTAGGATTATAGCGTTAATAATCCCGGCGGCCCATTCTATCCAACGGAGAGCAGGCTACCTCGCAATAGTGAAGCCCTCAGATGGCGGCACTTCACTATCAGGACATGCCAACTTGGTCAGGCTTGTCCTACCTTACACTTACAATGCACCCTGCCCATGGGCCTACCATAGGGGTGACTAACATGAAGTTAAGGGAAGGTTGGAGGGGCTGGCAAGTAGGTATACCTGCGCAGCCGACGTGACAGTGCAAGACTGCACGTGGGTCTCGCAATGACCGACCCGTAGACATTCTTTTACAAGGCCGCTCCTGTGGGTGGCACAACACGTGCTGCAAGCCCACGAGCGGCATTTGTATTTACAAGCCCTGGCACTCCTGGTGCACTAGACTAGGGACTGACAGTAAACCAAATAAGCCAAACATGGATACAATAGATACATCATTTTAACAGAGGGAGCACTTGCGCTATGGCACTGATCAGCAGTGACACGGCGCCCAAAGCATATACCAGCAAAACATCGTAACACAGTAGAGGCAAACAGAAAAAATGGAGGAGAGACTCAAGCCAATGATGTCAGGTCGAACAAGAAGGATAGTGGAGGGATAGAAGAGAGAAAAAGGTTTGCCTTTATATAGCACTTGCTACCCCTGATAAGGTGTTGAAGCACTTTTTCTCAAAGTAGCTCGCTACCTCGGTACCCATAAAGGATTAGTGGTGAATTATCGTAGTGAAATAAGAAAGTAATTTGAGTGGTGGATATGTTAGTCAGTTATTTGGATTGAAAAGGAAGAGGGAATTCATCTTGGGCAAATTCCATTTCTACAATTGATGGGAGCCTTGCTAGCATCAACATTTTTTATTCA
Organism: Lissotriton vulgaris; assembly: GCF_964263255.1. NCBI lineage: Eukaryota > Metazoa > Chordata > Amphibia > Caudata > Salamandridae > Lissotriton > Lissotriton vulgaris. The sequence continues at coordinate 772,388,926 of NC_141696.1, read as the reverse complement.
AGGAATCTGATGTGAAGTTAGTGAACTCTGTGAAAAGGCTTTCCTCAATTTTCTCACATGCAGCCAATGGGTGGCCTTGCTGCAGGTGGGAGGAGGTTAAAAGCAGCAGATACAAATTCTATCAAAACCTCATTAGCTGTGCTCTAAATGCTTTACAGTGGCAATTAACTGCTGCAAAAGTTAGCTTCATATGTGGCACGGATTAGCATGAGTCTAGTAAACTAGTTATAGTGTGAAAATATGTAAATTCCAAAACTTGCTCTTTCTCTCCAATTGAGTACTCTTCCAGCTTCTCTATAAATTTAGGTTGATACACTGAGGCAATGTGACCCCCTTGGTAGCCCTCTAGGTAAGGATGTTATTGCCCCAGAATGCTCAAAACCTCTGTAGATGCCATTTAACTTTCTGAGCACCGCAAGGGGTGGTGGCTGCCATGCTACACAAATTCATAGTTCTTTGCTACTTCTAAGTACATACTCAATAGTTGAATATCATAGTGAAGATCTCATGTACCTTAGTAAGCTTTAGTGCTGGATCAACTGGTCCTGAGTCATTACTGCCAGCTCTGACTGCCCTGGGTAAGAATTTATCTCAGAGACGGTTAGACAAGAGGAGCAACATTTTAACGTTCAGGATTATGATGATGACATTTATGAGAAAATATTCTCTAGGAAAACTACTTTACATTGGCTCAGTGAATACAATCAATACAATCAATACAATCAACATACTTCACAAATTAACTTTAATCCATTACTTTAGAGTTCAGAATGATATCTGAACACTGTTGTTAAATATCAGCCCTCTGTTGCTTTTTCTTATCCAGTGATAACTGAAGATTCACCTAAGAAACCTACTCTGTTACAGGATGTAGTAAGCCCAAGTCATGGGATAAAAAGTTGCAGAAGCCTGCAGTTGCTACTCAAAAGCATTTAGCCAAAGGGTCAGTTAACAGCAGAAACAATTATCATGGGGATCCCTTAATCTCTTTTCCACTGTGGCTTCTCATATCCGAGGTTTGGGCCCTATTTATTTGAAGATTCCCCTGGAGAGAACCAAAAAATGGCCAAAACAAAGCAAAATTGATTTTATTGGAACAATAGCATTCAAGAACAACCAGATTTATATGGGGAGAGTCCTGCTAGAGAGCCTAGAACAGTCGGCAGAAGAAAAAAACAATTCTCTCTAATGCCCAAAATGGGTTTAGGAAAGTTTTGGGGATGATTGAGCAATCTAAACCTGTAGATGGGGAAGTACATTTTGACCAAAGAAGGGTCACTTTTCATATGTTTTATTGACCTAAACTGTGCATTCGATGCAGTCAATCAGATCAAATTATGGAAATGTATGGACAAACTGGGGACACCCAAGGAGATCATCTTGCTCTTGGCCCACATGTATAGTAACCTAACAGCCATCTCATCTTTCACTACAAAACTGCATTCTCAAGGAAAGCAGGGTAGGGAACCATTTCATAGAAATGCCCCAGTGACAATCGGTCGGAGCAGTCAACCAGCACATTGCCCTTTTTGAAAGTTTTCTTAATTCCAAGGACATTTTGTCTCAAACCCCTTTTTAAAAGGAAAGAATTATTCACCATCATGAGGCTTTTAAGTACTTGTATGATTTAAATAATGTGATAGTATGTCACAGGGTTGCTATTTTCCTTTCCAAAGTGTTCCGAATTAGAGATTCATTGAGTAATTTGGGAAATGAAATGAATTAGCCTAAGTTTCCCATGATTTTATCACATGATCTGCAGCTTGGCACACTTAATGCATTGTGGCAGGTGTGATATTTTCTAACAGCTTTATTGCTTTGGCATTTTTATGTGTTTCTATTAATTGGGAGTTGTAATGCGAAATGGATGATTTCAATCAGCCTGATTCATGAAAACCAAAATCTGCGATTTTCAAATTGCGATTAAAAGCGAATCGCACTTTAGAAATCGCAGATCGGTATTCATGAAATTTACAGAGAAAAAAATGCGATTCGCACGTGGCCGCAAAAAGCGATTGCGAGCTACGGGAATCGCAGAATAATCGCTATTTTCGGCAACATCCGTGTAGGAATTGCGATATCGCAAATAGCGATATCTCTAATTGCGAGATCGCAAAATGCGAGATCGCAAAATCGCGAGATCGGGAAAATGGGAAGTCGCATTTTGAGCACAGTGATGACATCACAACCATGAAGCAGCCACTTCCCACCCCCATTCTCAACAGTGAGGCAGACCTCGAGGCAGCAACCAACTCAGCTCCTACCAGGACACCTGCAATCTTGAGATTCCACACCCTATCTCACTGCAGCAGGGCCCGGCAACACCGGGCGCAAGAGGAAACTGAAGTTCTCCGAACAGGAGTTGGAGCACCTCATCGAAGGTGTGGTGGAGAACCACTCAAAACTGTTAGGCAGAGAATCAAGGAGGGTGCCTGAGCAGGAGAAAAGGCGAATCTGGGTCGGGATAGCGGCCACAGTGAACTCCGTGGGCGTGGCACACAGGTCCTTGGAGGAACTCAAGAAGAGGTGGTACGACCTCCGAGGTCGCGCCAAAGAGAAGGTGGCCGAGAGGCTGGGCGAGACCCTGGCCACTGGAGGGGGAGGACCTACAGTCCCTCCCAACACCCCCATGGAGGACCGCGTCGAAGACACGTTGGAGCCCGAGGCGTGCATTGGGGTCACCAGATTGGAATCATCCCGCCCCACCCAAGAGAGCCAAGGTAAGTGACATGCGACAGCGCCCTATCAATGGCCATGACCCTATAGCCTCCCATAATGTTCCAAAGTCATGCCATCCGTGCACATTAGGTAATGCCCTAGAGCATTGTGGGACATGTAGTCTGCCCACAATGTACAAGTACCCCAATGCAGCCAGACAGGTCCCAAAGTACGCAATGCCACAGCCAGTCAGGGAATGTCAGCCAGCATGCATGTAGCAACTGCACGTGTGACAGATACATGCAACTAATGAACGTCCACTTCCCCTCACAGGTGGCGCAGTCAGCAGCGACAGTGACAGGCTGCTCATCGATGAGCAAGCACTGGATGCCGAGGAAGAGCCGTCACCAACACAGCCTGCACCAACAGGCACAGCACCTACCCCTGCAGCCAGGCCCACAGCATCTGCGCCTACACCATCAGGCGCAGCACCTACCCATGCAGCCAGGCCCACAGCATCTGTGCCTACACCATCAGGCGCAGCACCTACCCCTGCAGCCAGACCCACAGCATCTGCGCCTACACCATCAGGCGCAGCACCTACGCCTACCTCAGCGCCACCAGCAGCTGGAGCCTCCACATCTGGTGCAGCAACAGCGGTGACACAGCGCCCACCCACTGTGGCCAGCCAGCAGAGCAGGCATGGCAGGGCTCGCCTGCAGAACAATGCACGCGGCGCCAGGAGGGGGATGGAAGTGCGCTTGCCGAGCATGAGCATAGAGCGTAGGATGCTACGCATTCACCAGCTGCAGGCACGCCGGCAAGGGGCCATACAGATGCAGCTACACAATATAGGCCGCAATGTGGCAAATGTGGCAGAGAGGATGGTCCGCATGACGGCAGCCATGGAGGCCAACACTGCTGCGCTAATATCACAGCGCAACACCGCCCGCCGCCGCCACCGGCAGCTACTGATGCGGCTGTCGGCATACACTAGATCCAACTACGTGATCGGGAATGCGACGTCCCAGCTATCGCGACGGTCCCTGGCGCAGCAGCAGCAGCTAATACAATGCTGTGAGGATGTGGCCAGAGTGTTAGAGCACCTCACCACTGCCGTTATGGCACTCCATCCCGCTCTACCTGGCAATGTTGGGGGGGACGATGCCAGCGAGGGCACCTCAAGTGTGAGCAGCCAGTCTGCCTCACAGGTTGCGGTGTTATGACGTAGCACCAGGCCCACTGCAGGGTCACGTGCGGTGGCAGAGGATGAGCCGGAGAGGCGCTTGGGTGCTTCGCACCGGAGGCACACCTGAGTAACATGTACTTTTACAGGGACATGCTGACACTATAAGCCTGCCCTGTGTTTTGGACGCTCTATCACAAAAGACAAGGGAAACCCTACTCACAAGGAACCAGGGCAAACAGTTATATAAAGAACAATGGTTCCAGTGGTGCAATCAAAAATAATACTTAATTTGTATAGCTCAATGGCAATAAAAATTACTACCGAGGATTGAGGATGGCTGAAAGAAGAGATATACACGCAATTATTTATATATATTCCTCTCTCGTTTTTACTTTATAATACAATTGTCATATTAGATTATGTCATACAGAGTAATTCATACAACAAAGACATAAACAATACATAAAAGTGCAATGTGTCCCAAGTGTATCAAAAACAACCAAACTAACAATACAAAACACATAAGTACTCTAAAGGCATAGTGGTTTCTTCAATAAATACATATACTGGAGAAAAGACCCAAAGCAGATATATAATTATTTTAAGTGAATCTACACAATCGTAGGCACTCTGTTTGGGGGTTCTATTCCACGTAGCGTCGACGGCGTTTCGACCCCTTAGGGTGGGGGTCTCATCAGGACAGGAAAATGAAGGACATCTTGTTTCAGTTTGTATGATCACCCATGCGTGATAAAAAGTTTAAACACTTACAAGTGACCCAGCCGGGCACACTTGTAGTGGTCGGGGAAAGCGCAATATGTAGCGCAAGATAATTGTATTATGATCAGCAGTGATGTTGATTACACCTGCAATGGGTGTATCATAGATCGAAAATTCGATTCTTTATGCCAATATTTATAACAGACAAGGGTAGTGTCTGTATCGGTATATTACTTCAGGATAATACCTTGATGCTGAAGAGCTCGGTCGCGTCTCACAGCTTCCCGCTTCCGGGAAGCTGGAAGCTGTGAGACGCGACCGAGCTCTTCAGCATCAAGGTATTATCCTGAAGTAATATACCGATACAGACACTACCCTTGTCTGTTATAAATATTGGCATAAAGAATCGAATTTTCGATCTATGATACACCCATTGCAGGTGTAATCAACATCACTGCTGATCATAATACAATTATCTTGCGCTACATATTGCGCTTTCCCCGACCACTACAAGTGTGCCCGGCTGGGTCACTTGTAAGTGTTTAAACTTTTTATCACGCATGGGTGATCATACAAACTGAAACAAGATGTCCTTCATTTTCCTGTCCTGATGAGACCCCCACCCTAAGGGGTCGAAACGCCGTCGACGCTACGTGGAATAGAACCCCCAAACAGAGTGCCTACGATTGTGTAGATTCACTTAAAATAATTATATATCTGCTTTGGGTCTTTTCTCCAGTATATGTATTTATTGAAGAAACCACTATGCCTTTAGAGTACTTATGTGTTTTGTATTGTTAGTTTGGTTGTTTTTGATACACTTGGGACACATTGCACTTTTATGTATTGTTTATGTCTTTGTTGTATGAATTACTCTGTATGACATAATCTAATATGACAATTGTATTATAAAGTAAAAACGAGAGAGGAATATATATAAATAATTGCGTGTATATCTCTTCTTTCAGCCATCCTCAATCCTCGGTAGTAATTTTTATTGCCATTGAGCTATACAAATTAAGTATTATTTTTGATTGCACCACTGGAACCTGTGTTTTGGACGCAGCAGTATGGGGCAATACTGATTGCATAGGAAGGATGGCAACTTGCAATATTATTGTGAATCAAACAATAATATTTATTCTTGCATCATACATTGGCGTCCTGTCATTATTTCCATTTGCATGCAATTGTGATTTGTTGGGTGAGGGGAGTGGGTGCACTAGAAACAGTTCATTGTGATGTGGTTGCGGCGTCTGTGGCCTTCAGCTGGGTTCTCCCCGCGTGCATGGCGCACATGTGCAGGTGGTCGGTCGTCCCCTTCCGACTCACTGCCAGAGATGTCTACAGGTATCCGGCGCTTGGTAGCAATGTTGTGTAGTATTGCACACACAGCCACAATGCGGCAGCACACATCAGGACTGTAGTACATGGCCCCACCTGTCTTGTGAAGTATGCGGAATCTGCTCTTCAGTAGCCGAAAAGTCCTCTCAGTGCAATTCCTTGTGCGTATGTGTGATACGTTGTAACGCCGTTGCTGTGGTGTAGCAGGGTTGAGGTATGGGGTGAGGAGGTATTCACGCAGGGCGTAGCCACTGTCACCTGAATGAGAGGAGCAGAGGGTGAGTGCCTTTGCAGCGCAGCTACTTCATCGCAGTGTGACATTGTGGGCAAAGTGTACTTACCAAGTAGTTGTCCTTCCCCGAAGTCTCCCCTGGCCAGTCGTGTGTGGAGGCCGCTGTGCCGGAATATAAGTTCAAGTTCAAGTTCAGAAATTTGTATAGCACACTACTCAACTAGAGGGTCTCAAGGAGCTTGGGAGAGGGGGTGCAATATTTATCGAATAGCCAGGTTTTAAGTTCCTTCCTGAAGGAAATGTGGTTCTGGGTGAGGCGGAGGTGAGTGGGGAGATAATTCCAGGTTTTGGCCGCCAAGTAGGAGAAAGATCTTCCTCCCATGGTGGATCTGTGGATGCGCGGAACTGCAGCGAGGGCTTGATTGGAGGATCTTAGTTGGCGGGTCGGAGTGTAGAAGGTACTCCCCGGGTACTGTGCCACTATGTCCGTGATGTATGTCTTAGCATTGCAGACCATCTGGATGTTGAGGGAGTGGTAGGACTTGCAATTGCGGTACATGTACTCCATTGCAGCTGGTGGGCAGATGTGGATGTGGGTACAGTCAATGCATCCCATCACGTGTGGGAAAACGGCAACATTGTAGAATTGAAGCTTGGTCTCATCCAAATCCTGTTGGCTTGTTGGAAATTTGATATGGTGGTGTAGCTGGGTCAGCATTGCGTCAAGGAAACTCCCTAGGCAGCAGGACATGGTGGGCTGGGATATCCCCCCAGGAGCCGCAACTATCCCCTGGAAGCTCCCAGAGGCCAGGAGGTGCAGGCTACACAATACCTGGACATGTGTTGGCACGGCATTGGTCCGCCTTGTTGGGTGCTGCATCAGGGGGTCAAGGTCCTGAATTAGCTTGATGATCATTGCCCCATTCAGGCGGTACTGTGCGTATGTTTGCTCTCTGGTTTGGCCCAGCAGGGTGACCCGCTGGCGGAATATCCTGGCCTGGATTCTGCGTCTCCTCCGTGCTGCTCGCTGTAGCCTTCGCCGCCTGACCACCATGTACATTCCTGGCATTGTGACACTCCTTATGCTGATGCTGCTTCTCCTTAAGTGTGTTTGGTCAGGCCAGCACCAGTTGCTGATTGGCCAATGGTTTTTCAAATTTTTTTTTCTATGGGTTTGAAGGTTACCACCTGCTTTGGGTTGTCCTTAAATTACGCCTCGCAAACTGCGATTTTGTGCTTTTTCGCTAATTGCGATTTTTCATGAATCCCGATTGCTAGGATATTGCGATTTCGCAATTTATTTCGCAGATTCCGTGATTTCTCGCTATTTCCGATTCGCAAATGGTCTACTGCCGGGATTCTGCGATTCTTTTTGCGATTTCGCAATTCTGTGTTTGCGATTTCGCTATTTTCGTGGTGAATACCGATTAGGGAAATTGCGCCGCGATAGCATTTTCGCAGCTATTGCGAGCGCAATTTTGCTTCATGAATCAGGCTGATAGACTTCTAACATGTATCGCAGTGATGCTTATATGTTTTGTTTAACATGACCAGAATAAAGTTTGAATGATGATGAACCATATTTGTAAAAAAAAAAATAATAATAATAATACCACAGTGCAAGAAGTTTGGTTGTTGGTTGACTGGGGTCAGGTAGCAACCACAATCCTTCTCAGGGTGAGGCACAAGCCAACCCTAAATTAATTTGTGCTCAACCCTCTAAAAGGTTGGTAAAGAGTAGTCAGGCTTAACTGTGTAAATTATTTTTGCAAAACTTCAAAAAGTGAATACACCACACAAAAAAGATCCCAAGTTAGAACAATAAAGTATTTTTAATAAATAAAACAGGACGAAAATGGCAACAATCCAATCAGTAGATCCGGGGATTTTCAATTTTAAAGATTTCAGTGAAAATAGCGCCAAAAAGCCAAAATCACCTCTCGTGACTATCTCGTCAAGTGAGTCCAGGAGAAAATCACAACTTCAGGCCGACCACGATGGAGTGCTAGCCGGATACAGGGAACAGGTTAGTCCAGCTGAAAAGTTACTTTCTCATTCCAGAGCAAAGAGTTCCGTTCGAGATGTAGGGGGCTGCTTGGAGCGGAGAAGTGTTGCAAACGATCACCGATGTAGCCCCAAGAGCAGGCCTGGCATCATAGATGGGCGTTGAAGTAGCATGAAGGTCCTGATGTCATTGTGAGACTTTATAAATACTCTGGGCCTTATTTACCAGAAAGTGCTGCAGCACAGCAAGCCCTTTGGCTGTGCCACGCTGCGGCACTTTCAAAGCACTCGATGCATCATATTTACAACAATATGACACATTTCTTTGTATTCCCCTGCACTGGCACAAAATCGGCTGCCATGCACCACTCAGGCACCCTTTGGCCATGGTGCAAGGGTGCCTGCATTGTGGGGAGATTGTGCCCATCCTGCACAAACTTAGTAACAAATAAAAATAAAAAGAAGTGTTTTCCTCTTCCTATGTGTGCTGCAGAATGCCGCCCCCTTAGAAAGAGGAAAAGAAAATTCTCCTTGTTGCGCCTCGTTACGGCACCCCTGGGGTGGAGTAGCTTTCTGACGAATTTCTAGGATTACTAATTCTCGTAAACCTGGGAATGAGGCAGAATTACATGGGTGTTGCATGGGAACACTCACAGCAATACCCTTGTCACTCCCCTTTCCCGCAAAGTGTTGCTTGAGATGGAGCCACATTTACAAGGACAGGAAAAGCAGCCCAGGATGGTTTTACGTGTCCTTGTGAATATGGGGCAGTAGGTTGTGCCAGCGGTGCTTCACAAAAAGTGATGCACCGGTAGCACAAGGGGCTTGTAAATAAGCCCCTTTGGATGTGGCCTAAGCAACAATGACATCAGATATGCGCTACACAGATGTTGAGTTGGATACATATAATGCAGAAAATGAATTGGTGGTGCACCACAGTACAACCAAAGTATTAACTTTGGCAGAGAGTGAAAAGATTAAAATAGACATTTTTGGATGACAAGGAGTGCACGTCTTCCAATTTCATTTTGAGAGTCAGGCACTCATAGATTTCTTCACAGATTTGAAAAACAGTGATGTCACTTTCTTTTGCTTTTCTCTGCCTAGAGGGGAAATTAATGAGCCCCTCTTGGAAAACAAACTTAAAAGTGGTTTTCAAAAAGCAAATGCAATAATTTTGTAATAGAAAGAAGGGCAATATACTGTGTATAGGACAATATTTAATCTCTTGAATCAACAAAGAATTCTAAATTGAGACTGGAATACAAACAGTTGTTGGATGGGTTTGTGCATTTCTTAAAAAAATTAGTTCAGAATGCAGGAAAAGTAGATATTCTAGAATCTATAAATAATCTGTGAAATCCGTGCACCACAAGTTGTGGTCCAGAGAAATCCTGGGCCCAGTGCCTTACTCTTAGCCCTTGATGATTTGCAATTCCAGCCAATTTGGGATTTGAAGCTGTCTTATCTATTTATTTATTTTAAGAACTTGGTGCCAGGTGTATGATATGATTTTGCGGTTGTAAACCCCTGTGATTAACAAAATCATGCAACTGCAAAATAACATTTCCAAGTGTATCAAGACCACTGTGTGATCGAAAAGTCATTTCCTTGCATATATGAGGTAATGGGCTAACGGGTTACTATATGCCAAAACACAAGAAATGGTGAAGACATTGCCAAGCCAAGAATGACCTACAACAAGTAAGTATGCACTCATTTCTGCAGAGAAAGAGACAGCGTAGCCTTTACTCGCTGCCTTAAACACAGATTAAAGAAGGAAACAATTCATTTTAGAGGAGTCCTTTAAGCCTAAAGGACACCGCAACACCATTCTATGTAAATTTGCTTTTAGGATCCTTTCGCAAACGATGGACCCAAATGCCTATCCTGATGAATGTTTGACAACTAACATACTATTAATTTTAGCATTACCTCTTAGGCCTATCGACTGCGTCTGCTGATGAACATGATGGAAGAGGCATCCACTATAGCCAGTATGTAGTCAACAACAACAGCCAGGAAGGCACCATGATTAAAGATGGGTCCTTCTCCAACACGAGTTCTCGTCTATAGGGCTTTCTTAGGGCAAAAATTGGATGATTTTTTACTACCATAACCCTGTGAGCAGAGAGTGTTACTACAATGCTTAATAGTGGACCTTACTGACTGTGAAGAATGACATCACTGCTGCATATCCAAATACATATACAAGGCCTTCCTTGAAAAGAGAGTGGTAATTAATTATTCACTAAATCACCGCCCTTTAACTACAGAACCATACTACAGTATGCACAAGTGCACCTCAAAGAGTGCACAAAAACTCCCCACTGGGGTGCGAGAAAAAAGAAGAATGGGGCATATTAACAAGGACAGGCGATACATTATCGCCGCTTTTATCGGCAGGAAACTGCCGATAAAGCGGCGATAATGGCCTTGATAATATGCTCTATGAATTCCAATCGAAGCCCATGTTAGATGTGTTCACATCTAACATGGGCTTCGATTGGAATTCATAGAGCATATTATCAAGGCCATTATCGCCGCTTTATCGGCAGTTTCCTGCCGATAAAAGCGGCGATAATGTATCGCCTGTCCTTGATAATATGCCCCAGTGTCCTTTTAGGAATAAGCACTTCTACCCTATGAGCATGTACTCATCGGCGTATTTGTTTGTATAAATAAGACTCCCTGTTTTCCGTTTTCACTGATTTTTACAGACAAATACAGACAGAAAGCCATTTGTTTTCCAGTCTGTTTTTATTTTTATATGTAGATAAAAACTACAGTTGGGTTGTTTTTTGAGTGATTCTAAATGCAGTAAATCATGACAGTCACACTGTCCCTCTCCTGAGATGACCCACTGATAAACTGCCACTCCCAGATGAATGCGCTCTCCTGCTCAACTCTGGCACATTCTACACCCCTATTCCTTGGGGATTGCACAGGTTTGACACGCCGACACCGCCAAGAGTCACCGGAGGCTGAACTACTGGTAAGGTGGCCCCGGGACTGCATTTCTCGGTGGGCCAAGCGGCGGCGCCTCCCTCCCACACCCGAAGAGCGCCAGGAGGCGCACTTAAACAGCGCGACCCCGGCTGAGCGGGGGGGACTCTTTCTTACCTGCACTTGGGGGCTGCAGTTTTACACGACGACACCGCCAAGAGTCACCGGAGGCTGAACTACTGGTACCGCGGCCCCGGGACTGCATTTCCCGGTGGGCCAAGCGGCGGCACCTCCCTCCCACACCCGAAGAGCACCAGGAGGCGCATTTAAGAAGTGCGACCCCCACCTCGCGGGACGCCGGGCGCAGCCCGGGCCAAGGGCGGGCCCGTCTGAGCCCATCAGAGACCGGACGAGGCCGGGCTGGGCCACAGACTTTGGGCCACCTTTCCGGAACATTGGTTGAACCGTGAGTGTTTACTCCTGGGTGTCTTCGATAGGCTGGTATCTTAGCCAGTCTGAAAAATGGCCAAACTGCGTTCCTCAAAAATGCCATTATTGTCTGGGCCGATAGATAATTATATGGTAAAAGTTGTGAGTAAAATTAACACAGAACGCCGCAAGTCACTAAGTCGAATCAGCCCGCCTGCCTCACCTACAAGTAAGCAGTGATTTTTGACGTAGCACCAGGGGGTATCCAAGGCTCTCAATCAGCAGTGGATAAAGACACATCTGCCACCTTAGTACCTATTGTGGCGATACTAGATAACTCCCTGTCTTCTACATTACAACCTTTGCCTACATCCTCTCCGGAACCCTCTCCGGCACCCTCGCCGGTACGAAGAAAAGTGAGGGCCTGTAGAGGGTCACAAAGTAAACGGGAAGGGTACAGGATAGCCAAGAAGGCAGGTACTACACCTGATAAAGTAGGAACCCTCCCTGATAAACTAAATGAGGCTGACACGACTATGTTTAATAGCGATCAAATTGACTCCCTGGTTAACATGTTTGCGCTGAAAATAGAGACTATGATTAGACCATTGGCAGACAGAGTGGAACAGGTTACTAAAGAAGTGTCTAGATTGGGCACTCTTTTAGCTTCCCACCAGGGGTGCTGCTGCTCCCTGCAAAGGGGTTGGGGACAAAATGGACCAGGTCTCAAAGGAGGTTTCTAGACTGGGTGTTCGTTTATCTGCACATTTGTCCTCATCTAAAACAGCTAGGAATACTAATATGGGCACTGTTGTAAATGAGGGGGCTGCTAGTGGGGGACATAAGGCAACAGACACCGTGCCAGTTGTAACATCTGCTCAGCACACTAACAATCAAACCACTGCCCCACCCATTTTAAGGGCTAATTCACGACCTAATGTTGTGAGTGTCAATTCGGGCAGAGGGAAGGCAAGCAAAGACCCCTAGTTAATCTTCCACCAGATTGTGCCCCATATATAGTAGTGCTAACTAATGTTCCCGGGGAAGACTTGCGGGTAAATGACGCAAGGGGGGAAACGATTGACTCCTTGAACTATAAAGTACTAGCATGGTTGAGTAAATATTGTGGCTTCCCTGTTGCATTCTGTAAAGACATTATTTCGACACGCAGAGTGGGTTGGATAGGTAATTCAAGAAAAACGACCAGGGGGGATTGCATCATCGTAAATTTTAGGCATCCACAGCATGTAGCTACTGTTCTGCTAAGGGCTGCCTCTTTACCAACTACAGATAATTTTATATGTGCGTGCCCCCTTGGGTTCTTCTACAATCACCTTAGTAACAGCGCCAAACCACAAGCTGTCCAACAAAACCCATTAACAGCTTCATCGATGCAGGGCACTGTGCCATGTGCCCATTTTGGCTATCGAAACTCTATGCCATCGGATTCTTATTGTTATAGTTTGTGCAGGCCAAACTTTCACGCTGAACAAATTCTCCCATTGTTCAATCGGTTTACCCCTTGGCCTCCTTGGAGGAAAATGATTGACTGGTAAACAAATCACGGACTAACTCACAATCTTGTAGAATTATGACCTGGAACATTGCCGGGATTAGGGGTAAATATGAGAACGAAATATGGATTGACTTTTTGAAATCTTTTGACATTTTGGCATTTCAAGAGACCTGGGATCTATCGAACAGCTTTTCCCTAGATGGATACAGACATTTTTTTATTCCGGCCACCAGTAGTGTGGCAGGAAGACCAAAAGGAGGCCTATTAAGTTTGTTTAAACTTGATCTAAAAGGAGTGTTAGCCCAGCTTGACTCAGGTTGCCAAAATTGTCTAATTGTTGAATTGAATCCCCCCGATTCATCTAATATTTTGTTTATTAATTTTTATAACGCTAATGCTAATGAAAGCACCAGATATAATCTGGATTATCTGGATAACTTTTTGTCAGTCTATAGAACCAAAGTAAATTGCTTTGAGATAATTCTTCTAGGTGACTTTAATATTCACCCTTGTAACCTGCCCTGTGCCAATTCAGTAGAAGAGGGCCCACCTTGTTCCACAGTTACGCATTTTGAACATTCAAAAAGAGGGGCGGCCCTTGAGGATTTTTTGGCCGTGTGGAACCTGTATGAATCTGGATGTGGTGAGGGTAAACATAAGGTCCCTACTTTTAAAGGACCTGGCGATGGTACAATTATTGATTTTATTTTTATGTCTTGTTACATATTAGGTAAAGTGCTAAGGTATAAAACAACGGTCTCAGTTTTTAGCGATCACAACCCTGTGCTAGTAGGTATTGTCTAGGGACTTTCTAACCTTGAAATCAGTGTCACATAGGGGAGGCCAAAATGTGATTTCCATTGACCAAGGTCGAAGGTTAAAGTGGTCGAACATAAATCCTGAAAATGTTGTACAGGACGTTTTGGTTAGGGTGGAGGATGATGTAGCCATTTGCCTAGACACATGGGCATTAAGTACACAAGTAGTTATTGCGTTTGATAACATCTGCAAACAGATCAACCAAAGTTTAACTGGGGTAAAGGGACCCCCTAAACAACATGTAAAGAAATGGTTTGATCATTCATGCTCAAGGGCACATGTTAATTTACTTAAGGCCCTAAAGACTAGTCCAAAAGATTGTGCCCTGATAGCCAAGTTAAGAGTATGTTATAAAAAACTATACAAACCAGGAAGAATGAGCTAAAAGAAAAGGCCTGGTTACAGCTACTTGAACCAGAGACTTTAAAAAACAGCAGTCAGTTCTGGGAATTAGTAAACCAGCCACTCTTCTCAAATGAGGAGAATCGCCCCCTTCAGTCCAATATTCCTGATGACACATGGATTAAACATTTTGGGAACATATATTCTAATATCGCCCTGCAGGACCCATTAAATGTCACCACATACAGTTTGGAAGGTCCCTGTGTTACTTTTGAGGTTTCAGAAGTGGAAAGGGCGATAGACCAGACCCTGAAAAACAAGGCACCTGGCCCCGATGGGGTCCCTGCCGACATTTTTAAATATGCCCCAAAATTGTGGTCAAAGATTCTGTGTAAGGTCTTTAATGCATTAAATCATAACAACATCCCAGCATCCTGGAAAGAATCTATTATCATCCCAGTTTTTAAAAAGGGTGAAAGGGTAGACCCAGCATGTTATCGACCGATTTCCTTAATAGATTCATCGGTTAAAATTTTGGGACCAGTCATTTTGTAAAAATTACAGGAGTGGCTTGATGACAAAGGGATATTGTCCAATGTACAATATGGATTTAGATCCAATAGAAGCACTTTTGGATCAGTGCCTTAATCTACAACTGCTGTTGGATAAATATACAAAGGCCAAGGATGGGTCACTATATCTGGGGTTCATGGACCTGTCCTCGGCCTTTGACCTTGTAAATCGCACAAAACTTTGGCAGATTTTAATCGATTTAGGTCTTGACCACGCCCTGGTAAATATTTTAGCGGACCTACATTCTGGTCTCTTGGCTTCTGTCAGGGTGAACGCAGAGGGGCGCTGTACTAGTCACTTTAAATCAGAAAGGGGAGTCAGGCAGGGGTGCATCATGGCCCCCCTTCTGTTTTCAGTTTATATAAACGCCCTCGAACCTACACTTAGGGAGGCCACGCTTGACATACCGCATATAGGGGAACTTGGCATACCGGTTCTCCTGTATGCGGATGACGCGGTCCTTCTATCACGGACTGGGGTCGGGCTTCAACGTTTGTTGGACGCTTTTGGCCTTTTCATGACCTCCCTGGACCTTAAAATAAATGTAAAGAAATCTCAAATCATGATTATGGGAAGGGGTTCAAGAAAGAAAAACTCGAAAATGTTTCTCTGTTGTGAGGAGGAACTTAGCAGAGTCCCTATATTCCCGTACTTGGGGATTATCTTCGAGGAGAAGGGGAACTGGGGACCGCAGATTAAAAATGGAAATGCGCCTTTGCTAGAACCTCCTCTGCAATCATGGGTTTTAGCAAAAAACTGGGGGCGAGGCCCATAGTAGCTCTGCTGAACATCTATAAAGCCAAATGTTTGACGGTAGCCACATGTGGCTGCTCATTATGGGGTTATAGTGCCATAGACTGTCTACAAGTCACTGAAAATATATTTATGAGATCGATCTTATCAGTGCCACAGTCTACTCCATCATACACGATTCACTCAGAGCTAGGGGCCGGTTTTATTACAGACATGATTAGAGTGGCCCCCTTAATATCCTGGCTGAAGACCTGGTTGAATGGTGAACTTTCCCTGAATCATGTTATTCTTAAAGATTGCCTCCTATTAGACAATGTAAATAAAATTAAGTGGTTATCTTATGTTAAACATTGGTTTCTTAAACTTGGGAGACCGGAGCTCGTTTTCTCACCAGAAAAAATAAGTCGTAAGCACATAGCACTGACGAAGGGGACCATGTTACAGATGCTGTCCCTAAACAGAGAGGAAATAGAGCTCAGAAAATCTACTGTAAGGGCTAATCTTATTGTTGGCAATCCCCCAGGACCTGAACTTTACCTTGTTTTAGTTAATCGTTCTTACCACAGGTTTCTTTTAACACGTTTCCGTCTAAATATGATCTATTTGAATTTAGGTCACTTCCCTGAATGGAGCACTCCTGAACAGGCACTACTGTGTTCCTGCGATAATTTTTCCAAGCAGGACACAATGCATTTTTTGATGTTTTGTGATTATTACACGGCTGTAAGGACGAAGTTTCTTGTTCCCATCCTTAAGGAGGCAGGGTTTTTTCAAGTCAAGCCCGCTCTCCTATATCTACAACTATTAAACAGCCCTAGGGTTATTTTTCATGTTGCCAGTTACTTGGTGGGTGCTGTTAGGGTTAGGAACAAGAGAATGATAAATTGTAATTAACTGTAGTTCCATAAAGCTGGATTTTTTTGTATTGTAAATATTTTTTTGTTATTGGGTAATGTAATATGGCAGCTAAATCTTTTGTGACATGTTTTTTTTAACATTTATGAAATTTGTGGGATATTTTTTAATATAATAATTGTAATCGTTTTTTAAAGTGTTTTTGAATGTATATTACGTATCATCATCTTTTTATGATATTGAATTATCGAAATAAAGTATTTTGACTGACTAACTGATGACTACCAGGCCAATAGCTCTGCCGATCGAAAGGTAAGGGGGTTGAAAAAATTAAGGAATTTTGGTAAAGAACCTTAAACAGTAATAGATATGCACAACCTTGATAATAAAATGTGTACGTTTTCTTATAAGAGTATATTTTATCATTTGAGTGTGTTTGTATCCCCAAAACCTGTCAGTTGTTCAGGCATGAGTACATATTTATAGCCTAATAAATGTAGAATATGCTCATTTCAGATTCATTTTTTCAGAAAACCCAACATAAATAAGGAGAAATGCAGATACAATTAACAAAAAATAAAAATGGATACATTCAGACGGAAATGTCAAAATAATAAATACCATAGAACTGGGAGCCCTAATTATAAACCACAACAATGCAATCTGAGACGTGCTTCAAGGCATCACAAAACACTAGTGCACTATTACACGAAGAAAATACAATATCAAATAAAAAATAAAATATACAACTATTACTAAACCAATCCAAACACAAAACCCAGCTAATAAAAAGGCTAGCCATGCTAAAAACTAACCACTCAAATAAATATTCCTACATACTGCCAGAGAGTGTCCGACCCCAGCTCTCTGTTGAGCCAAAGAAAGCTTTCAGTCTAATATTAGAAATCATACATAATTTGGTTTCAGCAACTATAATCCCCTAACCACACTCCCGAACTTTATTCAAATATACCTTACTACTTACAGCTTGAATCACTGCGTTGTCGAAGATGCCTCCGACAGATATGAAAGGTGATTAAATCTGGGAAATATTTGGAAATAAATGCTCACACCAGACAGAACCCTCACATGAAGCTATTTAAAATGGTTCAGCTTGTATGACTACTGCCAGATATCTGTAAGGTATTGCAAGCCCCAAAATAAGTCTCTTTGGGAGTGCTTGTGAGTTTGATAATAGTGTTCCTGAAACATTCAGGTAAACAGGTGTACAACATGGTTTGAGCAGACAGTTTAGATTGCAATGTAGAATAGCTGGATTTTCCTGTTTAAAGAAAAGATCCTTCTGGTTTAGTATTCACAATGGAGCAGAGAACTTAAATGGAACAGGTATCAATGAGGGGTGATATTATCAAGATAGGAGAATAGGAGAAGGGGCTTTTGAGTATAATTTTCCTAGTGGAAACAAATGACAAAGGGCGAAGGCTAGTAATGCATTGACGAGAGTTGAAAAAATATGTTGCTTTCAGACATTTCAGAATGGAAGGGATCCATCTATTGCAATATAAATTGCAGTAAAAAGAATGGTTGGTGAAGTTGAATCAGAAGGATGCATATTTCAAGGTTACGAGACATGGCTGTCTATGCCAACCTGTGAGTATTCCTTTTGGTGTATCATTAGCACCATTGTTCTTCACAAAGATCATGAGACCAGTAGCCTCTTGTCTGAGAGCCAGTGGAATAAGAACGATGTAGCACATTTCCTCTGCCAAATGTTTCCCTTGTTCACGTCCTGTTGGGAGACAGACCTTAGAGCAGTGGCCATAGAAATGGGCTGACTTTAGCACTGCCTTGACCTGGGGCTCAAAGGAAAGACCTCTATTGGATATCGCACCTAAATTCCTAATCAACTGCACATTGGATCCTGCTGTTCTCATACAATCAAGGCACACGAAGGGCAAGATTTTGGTCAGATCACTGATTAGGCAAAGCCAGTAGCCATGCATGTACTGCTGCACCATCCTGAAGCACTCAATACTTCAATTCGAGTCTTGAGAACTCCTGTGGCTATTAGGAGGGTTCTGTGAATGTTTGCACCAAGGTGACACGGAAGACCAGGACCCTTGATTACCTGAGCCAAAAAGAGCAAGTAGCAGCTAAATCATAATGACAAAAGGGATCATATGTCCCTACAAAGCCATCCAAGCACCATTCTTTAACCGCATCGCTGCTGCGGTGATTTTTGCGCTACGCGGCTTTTTTTGAAAAGCCGCGTTAGATGACGAGCTCAGCTCGTCATCCGCACACGCCCCCCGTGGCTGAAGGGGTTAAGTTGACACTCTTCCAAGCATGCATATAAACATAGTATGAATCTGGTCAGCAGCTAGTGCCACTACTCAGTTATTCAGCTACCTGGCATTCTTGTGGACATGAT
The DNA here is from genome assembly GCF_964263255.1 of Lissotriton vulgaris. Classification (NCBI taxonomy): domain Eukaryota; kingdom Metazoa; phylum Chordata; class Amphibia; order Caudata; family Salamandridae; genus Lissotriton; species Lissotriton vulgaris. The sequence continues at coordinate 772,370,154 of NC_141696.1, read as the reverse complement.
GTGGAGGATGGGTGGAAAGAGGGCTTAATGTTACATTTCAGCGGTCTTCGTAACACGTATCAGGAAGGATGATGGGGCAAATGAAGCACCTGACATACAGCCTGTCAGTACTGGGGGGGGGGAGGAAGTACAGTGTGCAATTCAAGGTTGTCAGTGCACAAGCCATGCTGTTGTCAGGCAAGTGGTCTATCCCTAAAATGGCTGCTGCACTTTTGTGGTGAATGCATACGGGGTGCTGGTGGAGGAGAGTATTTTGGGCCATTTTGAAGTAACATTAGGAGTGCATATTAATGACGATCAGTTTGCACTCACATATACTCTGTGTGACTAATATATGAAGAGAAGAAAGAGGATTACATAATGATTACGTATCCTCATGATCAACCAGAATTTCGTATGTAGGTTAGCAATATACTGACCAGGGGGAAATTATTGTTATGTGAAGGGATAACAAACTACATGTGTTTATTGACTATTTTAATATTACACTCCTAACCTTTAGTGTATTAAGACTTGACACTCATAACTGTTTAAATGTGTTAAAAGGATTTTTTGGTCGAATATAGAAAGTGTGCACATAATGCAACCTGTGCGTTGTGAATTTGGCCTAAATGTGGGCCTGAAATGCATTTCTAATAATTTCGAGTTAACATTTGAATTCGTATTTTGCTTGTATTGTGGAATGTGGCATCTTGTGTTCCCACTTTAGGTTGACAAGGCTTCATTAGCTGAGAGAAAGAATTATTGTGCCTAGTAGATAGAGAGGCCTGGGAAGGAGAAAAGGAGATTGTGCCAAGAATATACAAAATATCCCAGCATGTGAAAATGAAGGCGGAGAATGGAAGCCAGAGTGTGCCGAACGTGTAAATCTACTAGTGGCACAATGGGGAGAGCCTTAATTCAGCGATTGCTTATGTTGTGATGTAGTTAGGGACAGCTGACACTCTCTACTTTAGGGCTCTTTAAGGTATTGGCCATTTCTTAAGCTTAGTGGCTTCATGCTACGTGACCCTGGTTGGAGTTCCTTCTTAAGGAAGGATCTACTACTTACACCTTTCTTCCCCACCTTTGCTAAACTTACTCTAGATTAGGAATCCCATTTTAAGGTAGTGTAGGGATAGTTAGGGACTTGTAAGGCCTTTACTTGAAACCTGTTGCAATTCAAAGTTCATTTTTGTCTTTTGATAGCATATGTTGCAGTGATCGAGTTAGTTGTCTTCTTTTTGCTGTACCGCTTTAACAGGTTCCGGAGATTAAGCATCATTCTGTTTACTTTGTGTTTTCACACCTTAATGCTGCGACTGGTGTATATTAATCTTTTTCAAAATTTGAATTAAACAAACTAACTTGAATTTGACTTTAGACTTCTGGTGTGGAAATTCAAATTCAGAGTCTTTCAAAAGTAGTTTTCTCTTTACCTCTCAAGCTGCTTAAAAAGAAACATTGATTGTGAAAATGTAGGAGTATGGATTCCAGCTCTCCCACTTGTGCCACTAGAAAACCACACCAATCAGCAAACCTCAGTGCACTAGACCAATGAAACGCCTAATACGTACCATTAAGCAAAGGAGTCCTTCTAATGCTCTAGCTGGTAGAATCCTGTTTCAAATGCTCAAATATGATAACTTCACTTTTGGTACGCTAGAGTTCGAGTCAAAAGCAGCATTAATTCAGGCACCGACTGAATATCTTACTTTCAAGAAAACTGAAAGAGTACTGTATATGCCAGTTCTATAGCACGAACATAGCCAAAATGCAGCCAAGCGCTGTAATTTCACATAAACGTATTATTTACTGCATTGAAAACTTCAATGTCGACAGGTCTGTATTCTTATTTGGTTTACCTACAATCACCTTCAATAAATACTGCAGTACGATTTTCACAATTTATATATTGGCCTTTCAAATCCACTAACGGCACAAATAATCATGGATATCGGGGGCCTCATTTATGAGGCCTTGCGTCAGTTTTGCCCTTCCGATGCGTCACTTTTTGTGACGCATCGGCGGCGTAAAACATGCCTCCTGTTGCGCACTATTTACAAAGTGACGCATCTAAGAATATGCGTCACTTTGTAAACCCCTGCACTATATTATACCTGCGTCATGTATAATGAATGCAGGTGGGGCGTTCCCCCGCAAAAAGCCTCTTAGAAGTGACACAGTGAAATCTATGAGATTTCACTGCGTCACTTCGAGGACGCTGTTGCGTCAAAATCGTGCGCCTGCCTCACAGCAGGCGTAAGACTGACGCACGCCCTTTCACATGGGGCTTGCCCCATATGAAAGGACGCATTGCTGGAGTTGCGTCACTTTTGTGACACACTCCAGCAATGCGTCACTTTTGCGCTTACAGATACGTCAGTAATACTGACGCATCTATAACTCCTTGCGACATGATGCGTCATACATTAAATATGACACATGAGGTATGTCGCAAGGAGTGCGCACTGAGAAGTGACGCATCGCTGCTTTCACGCAGCGATGAATCATTTCTCATAAATGAGGCCCCGGGTATATTTCGGGTAGTAGGTTTCCTCAATCGTTTACTGACATCTACCTTTGTTTTTCCTAGAAAAGAAAGTTTTTGTCTGTCCTGTACTCGAGCTTACGACATAGAGTATGCTGAAACTTGTATTCGTCATCAAAAGAAGCTTGAAACAATTACAAGGACCATCTCAGAGGATGTTGTTTGGGTAATTAATCGTTTCCACCTCCGTGAAATACCCGCACATAGATTAGCAACATATGAGAACTGCGCACACACTCTCTTTATGAAACTCGTGACAGAGGCTGGGCAGTGTGGCCGCATCTGCTGCAGTGGAATACGCTGAAGTTCACTCTACCACAGCTACATGTGGGCTGTGATAAGGGTGGTCTCGTCTGTACACGTTGTCCTACATGTTCTAACACATGAAGTTCAGAGGTGACAGACCCAACACAGAACGTTTTGGGATTGTCTTGTTTGCACGTACCTAACAGGATTTCAGATGCCATTTTCAGGGACCTAACTTTGTTGACACATTTTTTCAAGCAAGATTAAGAAGGTAAATTTAATAACCAGATCTGACCTTGTTTGCTGAAACTGGTTTTTTCTCTATTAATCTGCATACATTGTTGTTCCATGTGTGAGTGTGTTAGGTGGAACCGTGATATGAAAGACGACCTATACTGAGTCTCAACTTTAATGTGTACCGAAAAGCAAACCTCATACCAGCCTTCACACCTTGACTAATGCCGCCATTCGGTATCAATGAGGCCCACGACCAAAGGGTTGTTATAGTAACCATTGATAGGCTCCATCATTCAATTCAGAAGGTAATGCTTCTCTGGCGACACTTCAAGACCCCACAATCAGATTATTTTTTTCACTGCAGACAGACCTATGCCTCCCATTCTAGCTCTACGCCAGTAGGAACACGACACAATGATTTGCATTAATCCACCCTCTACACAGCAAAGGTCCATGATTTTTTCAGATACTGCACAGTACTTTCACACCCCACTTGGTGATGAAATAAGTCCCTACCTTGTCTTAGGAAAACAGTGACCCTGCATTAGATCTTCCGAGGCAACCTGGCGGTCAACAGAGCTCAGTCCTCCGGCACTAGATGTACCACTTGGAAGTGACCAGATCCTATGCAGCAAAAGTAACTTATTTACTAGTAAAGTGGCAAAGTGTGTCGTTAAGCCAAGAAGGCTAACGACACGCTCCGTTACTTTAGAAACGCAGGGCTGCACCACATTTACAAGAATGTGGTGCAGCCCTGCGTTTCCCCCTGCACTGACGCAAAATGTATCTGTCTCGCGGCAACTCAGGCACCCTTGCACCATAGTGAAAGGGTGTCAGTGTGCAAGGGATGATTGTTTATGTGCAGGAAGGTGTCCCTTACAGCACACAAACAATCATTAATGGTGTTTTGTAATTTCTATGTGTGCAGCTCAATGCAGCACACATAGAAGTTGAAAAACGTAATTTTTGAAAAATTATTGTTTATGTGCTGGAAGGGACACCTTCCTGCATTGTTTATGTACCGGAAGGGACACCTTCAAGCACATGAACAATCATTTGTGTTTTGCTGTTTCCATGTGTGCTGCACAACGCAGCACACATAGAAACAGCAAAAACAAGGATAAATATAGCATTTTTCCTTGTTTTGCTAGGGTAAGACCAGGTTTTCCCTGGTCTTAATTTTGGCGCTGCCCCATATTTATACCACCCGTGTAAATATGGGGCAGCATCAAAATCAATAGGTGTTGCGGTGGAATGCCCACAGCAACATCCGTTGCTCGCCCCTTTAAGGCTAAGTATAGCATGAAAGGGGGCCTAATTTACAAGGCATTGTTAAGCCACGTTAAGTGGCTTAACGCTGCCTTGTAAATAAAGCGAAGCCCCTATCGCGCCCACAACATCGTGAAAAGTGACGTTGTGGTGGCGAAAGAAGCTTGTAAATTTGGCCATAGCTACCTTGCTGAAATGACATAAGAGGGCATAATAGAGATGCCACACGTATGTCATACCAATGTAGAGCAGCGGAGCAGGGAACGGATATAGTGGGACATCTGGTGGCATTGTGTGAGTTGGCAAGCCAGCCATGACCCATGATCAGCACATTCCAGTAACATGATGTCCTGAAACATTGCTCAAAGCTAGGGGTCCTGCCCAAAGTTAGGGGCCTTGAACTAGAATTATCTCTAGGCTGAGGCACCAGAAAATATGCTTTCAAGAATCATTGACACTTTGGGGCATATTTACTAGCCTCTATCGCCACCACAATGACACTTTTAGTGATGTTGTGGTGGAGATATGGGCTTTCCCTTATTTACAAGGCAGCGTTAAGTCACTTAAGGTGGCTTAACTCCACCTTGTAAATAAGACACCCTTTCAGGCTGTACTTAGCGTAAAAGAGGAGTGCCATTTGTGTTGCAGTGGGCATTCCATAGCAACATCGATTGATTTTAACGCTGCCCCTATTTACAAGTGTGGCATAAATAGGAGGCCAAATCAAAATTAAGACCGGGAAATACCTGGTCTTAAACAGGCGAAACAAGGAGAAATGATTTATTTCTCCTAATTTTTGCTGTCTTCATGTGTGCTGCATTGTGCAGCACACATTGTGACAGCAAATTGCCATTGATTGTTTATGTGCAATAGGGTTTCCCTTCCTGCACATAAACAATTTTTTTTAGATGGCGTTTTGCAAATTCTATGTGTGCTGCACTAAGCAGCAAACATAAAAGTTACAAAATGCCATTTAAAGATTGTTTATGTGTTTATCCTGCACATAAACAATCTTCCCCTCAACCCAGACACCCTTGCACTATGATGCAATGGTGCCTGCATTGGCGCTAGGCTGCTAGGTTTAGCGCCAATGCAGGGTGAATCACAGTGCTGCACCATATTGTGGTAAATATGGTGAAGCCCTCTGTTTCAGAAGTGGCACAGTGAGGCGTTAAGCCAAGGAGCCTCCACCACTTAGTTGTAAATGTCCCCCCTTGTCTTGTGTGCAAGAAGGTTTTTTTTTTACCTAATGCCCCAAATGCAAGGAGCAAAAAACTGGAATCTAGTGAGGTTTAGCAAATCCCTTTCTATCCATCATCAAGAAGAAGTACAGGAATCCATGGAAAGCTTTAAAATGCAGCCAATCTAGATTGTGTCCATCATTATCATCCTAAATATGTACAACAGACTCAGACGTAAATTAAATACTTACCAAAAATAATTAAAAAAAGCCTTCGCAATGCAATAGGTCTCGCATCTAAATGACAATGTCTTTTATTTATGTGTTTTGAAAACCAACACATATATAAAAGGCATTGTTATTTATAATGCCAATAGCTCAAATGTTCACAAATGTGAGAAGACTTTAATGGTGGCCACAGCCCTCTCTTTAGGCACTGCTCGCCCTATTCAGGTTACAGCGGGCCACGTCTAAAGAAAGAGGCGCATCCACCATTAAAGTGAAAGCATGGCAGGGGTGCTTTTACCAAAAAAAGGATATGTTTGTTAAGTTCACAAACAAATTGTTTTTGTTTTGCAGTAGATCCCCTTTCTTTAGACGCAGTTTACTGTAACCTGAATACAGCGATAAGTGTCTAAAGAAAGGGTTGAGTTCACCATGAAAGAGAAAGCACCCTATGGGGCGCTTTTACCCAAAATAAAAAATATAAAAACAAAGGTTCCATAGCGCGATCCGCTTTAAAAAGTTAAAGCGGACCGTGTTGACAAATAAAATAAA